>NC_092498.1:98068596-103068596 GCF_047511675.1 Marmota flaviventris | reverse complement strand
AAGCTGAAATTTTTGACATGTCTCTCACAATAATTGAGAGAATAAATAGCCAGGACAGGTATTTATAGAATATGCTATTAATAAAAGAATTCTCCAAATGCAGAGTACACATTATTTTCAAGCATACATGGGTCATTTACCAAGAAGACTATATTTTTGGCCATAAATTTAAGATAATTCTAATCATAAAATATATAATATCCAATCACAATAGGATTAAAATAGAAGTCAAAAGCAAAAAAGATCTTCAAAAAATCCTTAAATCATATCTCTAAATAATCCATGGGTCTAAAAAAAATAAAAAGGGAAATTAAAAAGTATTTGAACTCTATAAAAACAAATCAGAAACTTGGATGCTATTATGCAGCATTTCAGGGGAAGTTTGTAGCATGAAAAGCTTATATTAAAAGAAAAAATTCAAATTAATGAGCATTGCCATCTGAACCAAATACAAAAAAAAAGTTAAAAACATTAAACCCAAAATAAGAAGATATACACTAATAAATATCTGAAATTATTGGGATAGAAAAATAGATCAACGAAACCAAAAGCATTCTTTCTTTAAGAAAAATCAATAAAATTGATGAACCTCTAGACAAAATGACTGTAAGAAAAGAAGACACAAATTACTCAAACAGGAATAAAAGCAGTGACATCCTTCAAAGTCTACAGATACTGAAGGATAACAAGAAAATATGATGAACAACAACTTCATTCCAGTGATTTTGACAACTTAGAGTAGGTAGATAAACTCCCTGACCCCCAAAAAAGAAAAGAAAACAAAAAAACACTGCCAAAATCATTCAAAAAAATGGGTGAGAAACTGAATTTGTAGGTAAAAACTTTTCTACAAAGAAAACACAGGCCCAGTTGGATTATTAGTAAATCTACCAAACATTTAAAAAATAAATACCACAATTTCTACTGAAACTTTCCCAGAAATTTGAATAAGAAGAAACACTCCCAAAGCCATCTCTGAGATCAGTGATACTACATAAAGACAAAATTTAAAAAAGCTACAGACTAATATCCTTAAGTAACATAAATGGAAAAAGTTCTAAACAAAATTCTAACAAATCAAAGGCAACAGTTCATAAGAGGACAATATGTCCAAGTATGGCTTATCCCAGGAATGCAAGGATGTTTTTTTTCATTCTACCAACAATCAATGTAATTTATTACATTAGCAGACTAATCATTTGACCATTCCTATAGACATAAAAGAAAAAACTGACAAAAATCCAACATCTATTTCTAGTAAAAAGCTCCCAGCAGATTCAGAATAAAAAGAAACTTACTTGACTTGATAAAAAGCATCCACAAAACGCCTACAGCTAGCATCATACTTAATTGTGAAAGACACAATACTTTCCTCCTAGGATAGAGAACAAGACAAGACTGTCTGCTCTTGCCACTTCTATCTGACATGTACACCAGAGGTTCTAGCCAGAGAAATAAGGCAAGCAAATAAAAGGCAACCAGATTATGAATTGGGGAAAACTGTCTTCATTTGCAAACAAAATATCATTTACATAGAAAATCCAGTGGAAATCTAGAAAGACCTACTAAAATGAGTTTGTTAAACTCATTTAAACTCATTTTAAATCAATAAATACAAAAACACAATTTTGGTTTGCCTTTAGTTATGGTTTGGATATGAGGCATCCCTCAAAAACTCCTGTGTTAATAAAGAAGTGTTCAGAAGTGAGTTCATTTAATCCTCCCATCCCCCACTCCACAGCATTTTTTTTTTATTGCTTGTTCAAAACATTACAAAGCTCATGATATATCATCTTTCATACATTTGACTCAATTGGGTTATGAACTCCCATTTTTACCCCAAATACAAATTGCAGAATCACATCGGTTACACACTCACATTTTTACATAATGGCATATTAGTGACTGTTGTATTCTGCTACTTTTATCCACAGCATATTTTGGATCAGCATCCTTAAATCAGAAATCATTCGGCATTTGGTTTTTTGGGATTGGCTAATTTCACTTAGCATTATATTCTCCAGCTTCATCCATTTACCTGCAAATGCCATGATTTTATTCTCTTTTAATGCTGAATAATATTCCATTGTATATATATGTATGTGTGTGTATGTATATGTGTGTGTGTGTGTGTATGTGTGTGTGTATCACATTTTCTTTATCCATTCATCTACTGAAGAGCATCTAGGTTCGTTCCACAGTTTAGCTATTGTGAATCATGCTGCTGTAAACACTGATGTGGCTGTGTCCCTGTATGTTTTTAAGTCCTTTGGGTATAGACCAAGGAATGGGATAGCTGGGTCAAATAGTGGTTCCATTCCTAGTTTTCCAAGGATTCTTCATACTACTTTCCATATTGGCTGCACCAATTTGAGTCCCACCAGCAATGTATGAGTGTGCCTTTTTCCCCACATCCTCGCCAACAATTACTGTTGTTTGAATTCTTAATAGCTGCCATTCTGACTGGAGTGAGATGAAATCTTAGAGTAGTTTTGATTTGCATTTCTCTAATTGCTAGAAAAAATGTTGAACATTTTTCATATATTTGTTGATGGATTGTATATCCTCTTCTGAGAAGTGTCTGTTCAGTTCCTTGGCCTATTTATTGACTGGTTATTTGGTTGTTGTTGTTTTTTTGTTTGTTTGTTTTAGGTGTTAAGATTTTTGAGTTCTTTATATTCTAGAGATTAGTGCTCTATCTGACATGAGTGTGGTAAGAATTTGTTCCCAATTAGTAGGATCTCTATTCACCTCACTGATTGTTTCTTTTGCTGAGAAGAAGCTTTTTAGTTTGAATCCATCCCATTTATTGATTCTTGATAATATGGGAGGATTAAATGAACTCTAGATTTGGCAAAGGGGAAAAGGGGAGGGAAGGAGGGAAAGGAAAGGGGCATAGGTATAGGAAAGATGGTGGAAGGCGATGGTCATCATTAATCTAAATACATGTAAGAAGACACAAAGGATGTGTCTCTACTTTGTGTTCAACCAGAGATATGAAAAATTGTGCTTTATATGTTTACTATGAATTGTAATGCATTCTGTTGTCATATATAACAAGTAAAAAATTTTTAAAAATAAAGTTGCATTCAAAAGGGAAAAAAAGAAACAATCAAAAATCATTACTCTGTATTGGCAAACCCATTCCAATCGCTTAATTACAGTTAATTTACAAATATTTTCAAAATGTTAAAAAATTGCATAAGATGCACCAAATGAAATATGTAACACCTACTTAACACATAATAGATGGTAAATGACTTTTAGCAGATTTTAAAAGCAGTTTAAATAAAGCAGAATTTTGAAAGGCTCAAAATAAAATAAAATAAAAAAGAAGAAGTGTTCAGAGGTGAAAGGATTGCACTGTGAGAGTTATAACCTCATCAGTTCACCCTAATTGGAATGGAATTGGTGGTAATTGTAGGCAGATGAGGCACATCTGGAGGAAGTAGGTCACTAGAGGTGTGCCCTGGAAAGGTTCATAGCCTCTTACCCCTTTCTTTGGTTCCACCACGAAGTAAGCAACACTCTTCCTCTACCATGTTCTCCTGCCTCATGTTCAACCTCACCTTGGTCCCAGAGTAATGGAATTGGTTGGCTATGGGCTAAACCTCTGAATTTGTGTGCTAAAATAAACTTTTCTTCATCTAAGTTGTTTTTGTCAGGTATTTTGGCCACAGTGACATAAAACTGACTAACACTATTCTAGTAACAAAAATTAGAAATTAAAAGTTAAAAATCAAAAGCATCTAAAAAATACCAAAAAGTAGAAACTATTTAGGGACAAATTTGGTAAAATATATGAAACACCGGTATACTGAAAACTATACATTTCTGAAAAAAATTAAACAAGATCTAAAAAATGGAAACATATACTATGTTCATGAATCACAAGCTTTTGTATTTATGGAATTCCAGGTCTCCCTAGATTCATAATATAGATTCAACACAATCCCAAACAAAATTTTGGCAGCCTCTGTTTTAGAAACTAACAAGTTGATTATAAAATTCAGATAAAAAAGGAAAGAACCTAAAATAGCCAAAAATCATTTCGAAAAAGAATAACAAACTTGAAGGGTTCACAATACCTCTCTTGAGACTTGTAATAAAGCCACAGGGCCAAAGTGTACAACTTTGGTGTCAAAATAGACACAGATCGATGAAATGGAAAAGAAAACCCAAAATAGGCCCACCTATATGTAGAAAAGTGGTTTTTCTAAAGTTCTGGAAATACAATTTAGTGCAGAAATGATAGTCTTTTCAACAAATGTTGCTGAAATAATTAGATATCCATATGCAAAAAAACCCCTTTGATCCATACCTCATATCATACACAAAAATTCAATAAAAATGTATTATTAATTTAAATGTAAAATCTAAAATTATAAAACTCTGAAAGAAAACACAGGAGAAAATTTTTATGATATTAATTAGGAAAAAAATTATTATATTTATTTATTTAACAACCCTACTATGAGAGCCAGGGGTACACAGGCTTGGTTTAGATAGCTGGCAAATGAATCAAATGACTGCAATTATTTGCATATCTTTGCCATATGCAATTTTCTAAAGACAGTATGTGTTTGTAAAGCTGTGAAAAATTCACACGCAAAAAATTTTATGAGTACTATGTCATGTTTTCATTTAATTGACCATGAATATAACTACTATATCTATTGCTTGGACTTTTTGTTATTGATGTTTGTTCTCAAGTTTGGATGCAGACCTCATAAAATGGAAAACACTAAATTAAAGTGTTCCCTTTATTGGTAATACAGTGGTTGCTCTACGAAGCAAGGGTATAAGGAACCCTTGTTTTCCTCTTCTGATTATGAAGCTGATCAATAAAGTCTGTGTCCTGCTTGGAAATGCAAGTCCTGGTGAACGGCAGAATTCTTCCCACATAGCTGAGTGTGTGAATATTTGCAAAATTAAGGCAGAGTCTGATTTAATTACAATGGTAGTAGGAAAAAAAGTTATTTGACAATTCTCTAAAACAGACCCAGCCGACAAACGGGCATTTTCTAACAGCAGTGTTATCTGGTTATGAATTAAGAACTTAATGGGATTAAAGGAAAATGAGCTTTATGTTAGAAGCTGCTAATTTTTTTCCACACTGAGTTTTCAAATACCTGTGCAGCTTTAACTTCACTGACTCACGGAGTATAGCTCTTCTGGAAACAACAGTAACTGTTGTTCGTAGAGGGTTAACTCTGCTCTAAGCACTATGCTAGGTGTTTCATGCTTTCTATTATTTTGCTTTCCACTATTTGACTTCTCACTACACTAACACCTTGAAACAGTCATAACCAGTCCCTTGTTTTCAATGGGAAGACTAAAAGTGAGTCACTGGATGACTGCCTGCAAGAGTGTGGGAGGCTGAAAAATGGTCTCCCAAAAGCTATCCATGATCAAATGCCTGGAATGTGTGAATGTCACTTTATATGACAAATAAAAAGAGGAATCTTTGCAGGTGTGATTAAATTAAGAATCCTGAGATGGAGAGACCATCCTAGATCATGCAGATGGGCCCCGGGTACATGTCTGATAAGAGGAAGGCAGGAGGAGATTTATTTCAAAGAAAAAGAGAGAAGAGAAGGCGGGGCTGGGGATGTGGCTCAAGTGGTAGGGCGCTCACCTGGCATGCGCGGGGCGCTGGGTTCGATCCTCAGAACCATATAGAAATAAAATAAAGATGTTGTGTCCACCGAAAACTAAAAAATAAATATTAAAAAATTCTCTCTCTTTTTCTAAAACAAAAAGAAAGAAGAAGAGAAGGAAAGAAGAGGAGGAGGAGGAAGAGAAGGAGAAGGAGAAGGAGGAGAAGCAACAACATGAAGATAAAGGAGACTGGAGTGATATGGCACAAGCCAAGGAACTGAAGTAGTC
The DNA here is from genome assembly GCF_047511675.1 of Marmota flaviventris. Taxonomy (NCBI): domain Eukaryota; kingdom Metazoa; phylum Chordata; class Mammalia; order Rodentia; family Sciuridae; genus Marmota; species Marmota flaviventris. Next base: position 103,062,707 of record NC_092498.1, on the reverse strand, counting down.
AAGAGAAGATGTAATCAGCAAGGGACAGATTCTCCTTGGGGTGGGGGGATGCTGTTGCCAACATCTATTTTTTATGTATTTACGTATTATTTGTACTGGAGATTGAAACTAGGGATGCTTACCATTGAGCTACATCCCCAGAATCTCCTCCACACTTTATTTTATTTCAAGACAGGATATCACTAAGTTAATAAGGCTGGCCTTGAACTTGCCATCCTCCTGCCTCAGCCTCCAAAGTTGTTGGAATTATAGGCGTGCTCCACCACGTGCAACATCTGCCAACATCTTGATTTGGGGCAAGCAGTACTGATTTCAGACTTTCAGCCTCCAAAACTGAGAAAACAAATTTCTGTTGTTTCAAACCACCAAGTTTGTGGTAATCTGCCACCGTGGCTTTGAGAAACCAACACACAGTGGTAGCCCTTTGGGCAAAGACTTTTCAAACACCATACAAAAATGACCCAACCCCTCCCATTGGCAGTACAAGCTCGGACCAGGAGAGAAAAAAAAAAGGAAAGAAAGCCCTGGCAGAACTAATTGGGACACTCTATCCAGAAGCTTCCAGAAGGATGAGCTTTCTGGTAAAGGGTGAAGCAAGAAACAGGCCCTTGGGGATGCTATTCACTGCTCTGTAAGAGCCCTAGTCACAGTTCTTCCTGGAAGCTTTAGCCACCCCACAGCACCTGGACAAATTGTGCTCTTTGACTAAACTACAGAGGGGCTAGAGCTCCACCCCCTGCACTGAGGAGCACCTGAGGCATGGCTCACCACACCTCCTTCATGGCAGCCAGAAATCCTATGCAGCAGATAGGAAGGAAGAGCCCTGGGACTTACCTAAGAAGATAGTGAAGCTTGTGGGAAGATAGTTATAGCCACAGTTGGGGACAAGGACAGTGGATAGTCAGACAGGGCTACAAGGGTACCATAGACAGGCAGCCCCCAGGCCAGGCAAAAACATCATTTCAGCCAGAAAGTGTGCCCTTCCCAGAAGGAAAGCCATCACCTTCCTTTCTTCCTCAGGAAGGAGGACACAGCCTTTCCCAAATAGAGTTCCATAGCACCCTGGCCCAGCATGCCCAGGGGTGCCCAAGGAGAAAGGGCTCCTTTAACCAGCCCATTAGGAATGTAGACAGCAACATTAGGATTGGATCTCAGGACATTTGCTCCCCACAGGAACCCCCAAAGACAGCAGTGTCCAAAGTCTCTAGGCCCACTCCTTCCCAGCCCTCTTAAGCTCTCTCTCTCTCTATTCCAGATGTCTACCTGCATGCCCAGGTTTGCTCCCACACCCACAGCTGGACCCCAAAACGAAATCACCCAAGTAAAACAAGTTCAGCATCTCAGCCCCATGTGATCATCGCCTGGCCCTGCCCTGCCCAGCCCAGTGGGGCTCCTCACTCAGCCTCCACCATGCAAAGATGCTCTCAACTCTACTGCCTCACTGCCAGCCCCAGCAGGGCCCTCTCCTATCCCCTCCATTGAGGGAACATCCACTCTTTCTCCCAAGACCTTCACCACTGCCCCCACTGAGAAATGCACTGATTTTCCCTGGAGCTGGCTTGCTCCCTCCCCATCCACTGACTTCAGCACCCCCTTCCCCACCTGGAGGGGGGCTCAATAAAAGAGAAGGGGAACTTGGCTCCATCCCGTGCGCTCCTTCCACCTCCTCAAAGAGCAGAGATGGTGAGGGTCCTCTGGGGTCTGAGGAAGCCCTGATGGCCAATGCCCCAGCAAGCCTCACATCTGGGCATCCCACCACTGTCCTCTGCTCCCTTCCTCCCACTGAGAGAGGAGCCTTCCTGGGTTGTAGTCAGTCTTCCTGCAGAAGCCGCCCCTGTCTGCACAGGCTGGGAACCAGTATCAGGGAGGATTTGCCAGATGAAAGAGCTAGAAGAGGATTTCCACTACAGAGTAGCAGGGCACATTCTTAGCTCTGATCTGATTACTGCTGTGAGCAGTGCAATTTATCCCAAACATTCCCCTGGGCAGTAGAGAAAAATGAAGGGCATCCCACTCAGCAAATGTGCCCTCCTGAGGCCTGGCATAGTCAGTTTCTGAAACTTGGACTCTTGCCCCACATGCTCTCTCTTTCTGCTTTTAACACCAACATGTTCCAGGATGAAGGGGAGACTCTGGTAGCCCCTCAGAGCCTGCTGGCCAATGCAAAGAGCTCCTGAGGCTATTGACCAGGCTCCCACGGGGGGCAGTGGTAACCCAGGGGATTATGTGGTACACATGGAGGCTCTGTGGGTTTACTGTTCTCAACATCCAAGCACTACATTTCAAGCCAAAGCTGTTAGCATAGCCTTGGCTGGACCTCAGCAGGACTTGGTGCCAGTTATGACCTGTTCCACTCCAGCATGAAGCCTATTGAGGGCAAAGATGACCACTGCCCAGACTCAGCATGTTCATTGGCAGTTGCAGCCCCAGAAGAATGGCAAGCCCAGTGTCAGCAGAGACATGTCCATGGATGCCTCAGGATGAGGGGTGTGGCCACTGGCTCTGTCTGCCAGGAGGAATGGCAAAAGGCAGCTCTGTGCCTGGGCACAGCCTGCAAGACACAGCCTCTTTCTAGAAGACTTGGTTGAAAGGTACCCTGGCAGAGTTTGTGCCGTGTGCACTAATCTGATATGTGCAAATCCAAGGAGAGAAAGCAATGAACAGTGAGGCTCCAAACACAGCAATTTACCACCTTCCTGGTGATAAATGACTTGGCACTCAGTCTAGCTCCCATTCTAGATACAGGGAATCACTGAGCACAGAAGCCATTCTGATTTAACCTGAACAAAGGAAAATGCTGAGCTTACCGTGGCTAACTCGTCGAACTTGCCAAAGAGTTCATTGAGCAGTTTCACCAGCTCCTGGGCCGTGCACTGGGATGCCAAGCCTGTGAAGCCCACGATGTCCGCAAACAGGATGCTGCAAGAGAAAGGGGTGCCAGGGCCATCTCCTCTCAGTCACTTGGGAAATAATGACCTCCAGAGTTGCATAGATATTTACACCCACAAAACACTTTAGAATAAATCACCCCATTTATCCCTCAGCACAGGCTGGAAATAAAGGCTTCCCTGTTCCCATTTTACAGGTGAGAAGACTGAGGCTCAGAGCAGCTGCAGGACTCCCCTCTTGGTCCCAGAAGGAGTTTAGCTGCTGGGTCATTCAGAGCTTGCTGTCCCCCATGCCAACCCCTCCCACTACCCACTGTCTATTAGACCGCCTCTTCCCAGGGAGGCCATGTGACCGGGTGGTAGCCAGAAGCACTGAACTGAAGTGATAAGCTTTGAAGAAGTGTGTGGGCCCCTCCACATGACATCCTCTTTTTCTCCTTCCACTGCCAGCTGGATACAGGTGACTGTGAGGCCCTGGGTGTGGTGTTAGAGCCTCACAATTAAAGGGGACAGATAACTGAATTGTTCTATAGAGATGTTATACTCTTATGTCAAGTCCTCCACATATTTATGACAGAACTTGAGTCAGCCTCGAGAACTCAGTGCCCACCCACAGAGCAGAACTATTTTTCTAGAGTTTGTAGAAAAGACTTAAGTCCCAAGTCTAATACTGCAAACATAATAAATATTCAAATATTATTTCAAAGTTACTATAAGTAGTATATTTGTTGCTCAATTTAAGTTTTCATATGTGTTCCACATCTGGGATGATGGGACAAAACTAGGTTTAAAAGATGTTTTCTAGGATTTCCTTCTTTTCTAACTTCTTTAATTAATTAATTTATTTATTTACTTACTTTTTGGTTTTTGTTTTGAGACTGGGTCTCACTGGCTTACTGGGGCTGACCTTTAAAATGAAACTTCCAACTCAGCCTTCCAAATTGCTGGGATTATAGGCAAATACCACCATACCCAGTTGTTTTCTTATAAAATTAAAACATGCTCTCTGCAGAGTATTTGAGAAATGAAGAAAAACTGTTTGTCTTGAAAACATTACATTTTAAGATACATCTTAAAACATGGCCATAACTACTATTCAAGGTATAAGGTGTTCTTAGCTTTCTCTAACTTTTGGGCTTCCTTAACCTATACAACCTCCTCCCAGAATCCCTCTAAGGAAGCCATAAATGCCAATAAAAGAAAACAAAGCCAGGCGTGGTGGCACACACCTGCAATCCCAGCAGCTCAGGAGGCTGAGGCAGGAGGATCGCGAGTTCAAAGTCAGCCTCAGCAATGGTGAGGTGCTAAGCAACTCAGTGAGTTCCTTAAAATACAAAATAGGGCTAGGGATGTGGCTCAGTGGTGAAGTGGTAGAGTGCCCTTGAGTTCAATCCCTGGTATCCACCCCCTCCAAAAAAAAGAAAACAAGCATTTTTGTGGACAAGAGACTATCACCAAAGAGGAACCAGCCCAGCTAAACTGATGAACATCTGTAATCCCAGGTACTCAGAAGACTGAGGAAGGAGCACAAATTCGAGCCAGCCTGGGCAATTTAACAAGACCCTGTCTCTCAAAAAAATAAATAAATAGGGCTGTGGGTGTAGCTCAGTAGTAGAGCATTTGCCTAGCATGTTCACGGCCCTGGGTTCAACCTCCAGCACTACAAAAAAAAAAAAAAAAAGAATAAAAATAGAAGAAGAAAGGAAAGCAAAGCAGGGGCTCAGAGCTCTACTCTAGCAGGACTGTCCAGCTCTACCAGCTATAGCAAGGGGCCCCAGGCAACTAATCCAACCCTTATGTCCATCCTTTAATTTGTAAAATGGGAATAAGACAAGAGGCCACCTTACATCAAGTAAGAGCTCTCTCATTGTTTACAATCATTTACAATTATTTTTAAGTATTATAATTCATTCATTCATTCATTCACTTGCTCATTTGACAAGTATATATTGAGGGCTAGATGTACTGGCATTATTTTAGGGGCTTGAAACTTGGTAGTAAACAAAAGATTCAAACAAACATGACTGTCCTTGGAAGAATCCCCTTCCATTTAAGGAAGGGACATATAGAGTATGCCAAAGTGACAAGTTTAAGTATAGTGAAAACTAAAGCTGGGGAGACAGACATGGAGTTGTGTGTACTGTTATCTAGGATGGATCAGGTGAGTTTTGTGAGACCGGAGGAGGGCGATGCATAGACAATGAGAAGACAGGATTCCAAGTGGAAGGAAGAAAAGATACTGCTCCTGTGAGTTTTGCTGGAATTTAACTTTTCATTTCAGCCTCTCACTCCCATCCCCCTGCCTCTGGCCTCCCTGGTTTCTGATGGGAACTCAGTAGTTAATCTTATAAAAGCTCACTTGTAGGTGAACAGTCATTTCTTTTTTGCTACTTTAAAGGTTGTCTCTGCATCTTTAATTTATTTCCATTTGATCATAATGTGTCTTGCTGTGTGTCTCTTTTTAGAGGGCATTGAGCTTCTTGGTTGTATGTGTTAGTGTTTTCCAAAAACATTAGGGACATTTTTGGCCATTATTTCTTTAGATAGTCTTCCTGCCCCTTTCTCTTTTTCCTTTCCTGTGGGACTCACTATGCATGTGTTGATATTCTTGAGGGTGTCTCACAGCTCTGAGTTTCTCTTCATATTTTTCATCCTTTTTTCATTGTTCTTCTGATTGGAAAATCTCAATGGACCTATCTTCAAGTTCACTGATTCTTTTTTGCCTACTCAAGATTAATTGTGGAGGCCATTCAGGAAATTTTTCATTTCAGTTATTGTACTTTTCAACTTTGGAACTTCTATTGTTTTTTTTAATAATTTCTACTCCCTATTGACATTCCCTATTTAGTGCAAAATCATTCTTAGCATTTCCTCTAGTTATATAGATACAGTTTTGATCCTTAAATACATTTAAAACAGCTGAGTTAAAATTTTTGTTTAAGAAGTTCCAATATCTAGGCTTCCTCAGGGATGGTTACCATTAACTGCTCTTTTCGCCCTGTGTGTGACCATATATACACTTATTTTATTTATTTTATTATTTCATATCCAATATATTTCTATTGTGAGCTGAATAGTACAATGTGGCAACTCTGGAAATAATATTTCCTCACCCCATTCCCATCTCAGGTATTTTAGTTGTTGCTACTTGGTTTGATCGTATTTAGTGATTCTTATGGACTAATTCTATGTACATTTGGCCTTCTGAAATTTCCAGAGCTATTCAAAGCACCCTGTGTACATCTCATTCCCCAGATTATCCTTTAATTTTTTTTGGGGGGGGGGTTACCTTACTGTTTACCTAAGGCAGCTATGATGTTAAACAATTTCCACTGGTTGGTTTTTCATCAAAGGTGCTGAGCAAAGGCAGTCTACACTGGGCTATGCATCAGGTACAATAGAGTTGGCTCATGAGTAGGATTTCCCAGGGAAGTTCAGACAAATAATGACAATTCTCTGAGAATGGGGTTTAGAAAGAGCCATCAATTCCATTCCGACCCCCCTCAGTGGCTTCCAGGGTGCTAGTTTATACTCTGATTGCTATTGTTGGTTTTCAATGCTATTGTGGAGCTGAGGAGACAGAAGGTTGGCATAGGGCAAGTTAAAAAGCCACACAGCTCACTGTTCTTGAAATTTAGTTATTTTTCTTAAATACTCCTGGATTGTTGCAAGATTTTGGATAATTTCAAGAGTTCTTACAACGTTTTCCAGTGTTGTTTGTGCATTCTCAGAGAAGAGGATTGTGAAATATACTTGCTACACCAGCCCAGATGACATCAGTCCATGTGAACTGTGTATGGCACACTGAATTTTGACATCGATCCTGGAGTGATTCTAATGAGAATGGGAAAAGAACAGCAAGATGTTCATATCTGGGATAGAGAAACACATCTGTGATGGTTTCCAATGGTGGCCAGAGGGGTGAAGGTGGAGCTGGAACCATCAGCAATAAGGAGGCTCAGCTTCCTTGCTCAGAGTGTTGAACCTGCATCACCCTACCCACTGCTGGGGGACTCAGATGCCATTCAGGAGATGCAGATGGATAACTTTCAATAGAGAAGAAAAGTGGTGGTTCCCTGCATCTGCATTTTTTATCCCTGTCCCCAGATAAGAAGCCAGCTGAGGGAAAGGCACTTAGGTGTCCAGACCCTGTGTTCAACTCCAGCTGTATTCCCCAGGAGAACCTTGACTTTAAAAAAAAAAAATGCTGATCCTAGTGTCTTGGAGGATCATGAGGCAGGAGGATCATGAGTTCAAAGTCAGCCTCAGCAATGGCAAGGTGCTTAGCAACTCAGTGAGACCCAGTCTCTAAACAAAACACAAAACAGGGCTGGGGATGTAGCTCAGTGGTGGAATGCCCCTGGGTTCAATCCCTGGTAACAATAACAACAACAACAAAAATTCTATTCTGGTAAGAATCTGACATGAAATCAAATTATTATTAGTTATGGGTACAATATTATATAGCAGATCTCTAGGACTTATTCATCTAGTTTTACTAAAACTTTATGGCTCTTCTTAACTTATAATTCCTCAGTTTCCCTTCCCCTACTCCCCAGAAAACACCGTTCCACTCTGATTCCACTCTTTAGTGACCTACCTTCACATTTGACTGCTTTAAATGCCTCATATAAATAGAATCATGCATTATTTGTCTTTTAGTGACTGGCTTATTTCACTCAGCATAATGCCCTCAACTCTTATTTATATTGTTACATAATGCAGACTTTCCTTTTCTATGAAGGAGTAGTATTCCATTTTATGTACATACCACATTTTCTTTTTTAACACCTTTACTGAAATATCACTGCATAAATATTGGGTGTGTGTGGTGTACAACTTGATGGTTTGATATACACATATATTATTAACTTATCCATCACCTCCACCTAGTTACCATCCTCTGTGTATGTACACGTGTTAATAAGATTGAACCTTGGAGCAAACGGATTGAACTCTTAGCAAATTTCAAGAATATATTGTTAAGTTTAATCATCCTGTTGTACATCAGATCTCAGAACATATTCAGCCTATGTAGCTAAAACTTTCATTCTTTCATCAACTTTATTCCATTTTTCCCTCCCTCCAGCTCCTGGCAAGCACCCCTCCCCCCTTTGCTTCTATGAGTTTTACCATTTTAGTTGCACATGGAAATGTGTCTAATTTAACTTACTGCAATGTCCTCCAGCTCAATCTGTATTGGCGTAACTGGCAAGATTTCCTTCTTTTTAAGGCAGAATAGTATTCTACAGCGTAGAATATACATATCATATTTTCTTTATTCGTTCATATTTTGAGAGCACTTAGGTTGCTTCCACATCTTGCTTAGGGTGAATAATGCAATGAATATGGGAGTGCAGATATCTATTTGATATACTGATTTCATGTCCTTTGTATATACACCCTGTGGTAGACGATTAGGTGGTAGTTCTATTTTTTTTAAAGAGAGAGTGAGAGAGAGAATTTTAATATTTATTTTTTAGATTTCGGCGGACACAACATCTTTGTTTGTTTGTGGTGCTAAGGATCGAACCCGGGCCACACGCATGCCAGGCGAGCGCGCTACCACTTGAGCCACATCCCCAGCCCGGTAGTTCTATTTTTAATTTTTTGAGGCATTTTTACACTGATGTCCATAATAGCTATACCAATTTATATCCTCACCAACACTGTACAAAAGTTTCCTCTTCTCAATAACCTCACCAACATTTATCTGTTGTCTTTGAAAGCAGTCATTCTAATAGGTATAAGATGATTTCTCGTTGTGGTTTTAATTTGAATTACTCTGATGATTAGTGATGTTGAGCATTTTTTTCATACACCTATTGGCCATGTGAAATTCTTCATTTGAGAAAATTGTCCTTTTAAGTCCTTTGCCCATTTTTTAAATCAGTATGAATGGAAAGACTGGGTGGTAACTACGGGCAGGTGGGGCATGGCTGCAGGAGGTAGATCACTAAAGGCATGCCCTGAAAGGATCACAACCCTCTGTAGTCCCTAAAGTCCCTTCTCACCTTCCCCTCTCTGCTTCCTGACCCTACCATGAGCTCAGAAACTTTCCTTCACTGGGCCATTCCACCATGATTTGGTGCCTCACCTTGGCCCAGATCAATGGAATCAACTATCTATGCAATGAGACCTCTGACACCATGAGCCCCAAATAAACTTTTCCTCCTCTAAGCTGTTCTTATCAGGTATTTTTGGTCACAGCAATGAAAAGTTGTCTAAAACATTAGGCTTATGTGTGGTTATTGTTGTTGTTTGATTTTTGTTTGTTACCCATTTGTTTTTGTTACCCATTCATCTACTCTATGTCTTTTATGAAACTGATCGGTAAAGGAAAATGCAGAGACAAACACAAGATCTGTATTGCTATAATTGGGTAATGGGAATTCCTATTGTGTTGCTGTTTAGCATTCTTGCATTTTCTGTTTAAGAACTCCATTTAGCATCAGCCTATGGTGCTTGACATAAGATAGTATACTTTTTTGTGTCTTCAAGGGCCAATGACACCCAAAACCAAGAAGAGCCAGCTTATCAAAAGCTGAAAAGGAAAGTGCTTTGGGGTCCACCCAAAACTGTCTCCTACATGAGTAGCACTTATGCAAAGTGCCCATCCCAAACAAGTGACACTCCACTATTCTAAGTGTGCTACACTTTAGCAAAAAAATGTTTGAAAAGACTGTACAATGTAGAAAGTTAAATATTTTCAACATAATGTTAAAAACAGACAGACAAACTTCGGAGTCTGCAGCAAGCTGATTCACCTGAGAGATCAGCTTCTTCACCTGGAAAATGGGAATAACAGTCCCTACCTTCAAGGATGGTCAGATGAAAAGTGGAATAAGCACTCCCCAGACCCAAGCAGCAACTAAAATAATATTCAGCTATAATTCAGACATAGGCAAATCCTCAGCCCATAATGTCCCTGCTCAGACTCAATTTTAGGGACAGAATTCTAACCCTCTGGTCAACACAAGAAGTTCAAGGGTAGTGAAATAAGAAATGGGAGAGAGAACTCTAGCATCAGCTAAGAAGCCACAGCCCCTTCCACATGGGGGGAGCAGACTCCCTGCAGGACAGATGCCTACCTAGGCTTCCTGCCCACACCTCCCCACTCCTCCCCTAACTATTATGATTTTCCAACCTCCCTCCTTACCCCTCCTCTCCCTCCCTCCACCATCTCTCCCCTGCTTCCCTCATCTCCTCTCCTCCTCCGTTACCCCACCACCGCCCCCAGCCTTTCCTCACCCCTGCCCATCTCCCTCTTCACCTCTACACCACAGGCCCAGCCCTACCTCACATTGTCATGCCTCTGGATGTAAATCTTGTGGAAAATCCTCTCGGGGGGCTTCAAGAAGTCTTCCTTCATCTCCATGGCAACATTCCGGGGAAGGAGGCTCATAAGCAGCCGCTCCTAGACAGGAAAGAAGGTTCACATCAGACAACACGGGACTCCCAGTTCTTCCTCAGACCATCCTGGTTAAGGAAGGGTTGAAGAGCTATCCTTCATGAGGAGCTACAGACCCTCCTCAGGCTTAGCCTATAAGCATCCAGGTCTGCAGACACTGCCCAGTTCCCAGAACCTCAGTGGGTCCCACACCAGAACTGGACTTTGAGCAAGTAACTGGCTCCAAGAATGCTGGCTGAGCAGGGCCTGGCCTCCTGAACACACAGCCTTGCCCACAGCCCATGCACATTGCTCCTTGGGTCAAAATACTGAGTCTTGGCCTGCTGGGCTCTCCAAGTTTCAGTGTGCAGTGGGATCATGGCTGCAAAAAGACAACCATCTCTGACCTGAGCCCCTACCCATACCCTCTTTGCAGCCTCCACAGCCCCAATTCAGTCGAAAAAGAGTCCTTCAGATTGCTTTCACAAGTCACTCTTCCCAAGGCAGAGACTGGCCAGATCTTTGTTCTAACATAGAGACAAAGCTTTGGGGATTAAGTGGTATTTTCTCCTGACCTTTGCCTTATTACTCCCCGCTCTATGGAGGTAAGGCATTTTTTAAAATCCCACCCCCCCAAAAAAATGTTTGGGTTTTGTAAAAATCAGTAATAAATAATATTAATTTTAGTTATAATCATTATTAACTATAAAGAATTGTGGGTTTTATTGTGGTATATTCAAACATACATTAAAAACATTATTTGGTCGATTTCATGCTCAAATACTTTCCCCACTCTCCACCTCTTGATCCCCTTCCTCTACCCTAATGGTCTCCTTTTTGTTTTCATGAAATCCCTCTATTCCCTGATATTCCCTCTACCTTCCACATATGAGAGAAAACATGAGTCTCTTCTCTGATTTATTTCACTCAAAATTGTGATCTCCAGCTCCATTTTCCTGCAGATGGCATAACCTCATTCTTCTTTATGGCTGACTAAAACTCCATTGTGTTTTCTTTTTTCCATTCATACGTTACGGGACACCTAGGCTAAGTCCTTAAGTTGGCTACTGTAATTACTTGCAGTATTATGCTCCATTGGTCTACCAATCTGTTTTTAAGTTTGTGTTGCAATAAATACGGGTATGCATGCATCCCTAAAGAATGCTGACTTTAATTCTTTTGGGATAAATAGCAAGAAGTAGTATAGCTGGATCTTATGATAGTTCTAATTTTAGCTTTTTGAGGAACCTCCATATTGATTTCCACAGTAACTATACTAATTTACATTCGCACCAACAGTGCATGAGTTCCTCATCCTCCCCCTACCCTCCTATCTTCACAAGCATTTATTGTTAATTGTATTCTTGGTGACTGTCATTCTGACTGGAATGAAATGGAATCTCAGTGTAGTTTTGATTTGCATTTCCCTAATTGCTAAAGATATTGAACATCTTTTTTATAAAATTGTTGGCCATTTGTACTACTTCTTTTGAGAAGTGCCTGTTCAGTTCATTTGTCCATTTAATGATTGGGTTAATTGACTTTTGAATATTGAGTTTTTTAGTTTTGATATATTCTGATTATCAATCCTTTGTTAGAAGAGTAGCTGGCAAAGATTTCCTCCCATTTCATAGGTTGTCTCTTTATTGTATTCTTTGCTGTGCAGAAGCTTTTTAATTTGATGCCATCTCATTTATTGATTTTTTTCACCTATTTCCTGAGCCATAGGGGTCCTATTCAGTAAATCTTTGCCTGCACCTACGTTGAAGTGTTGCCCCTATTTTTCCTTCTAATGCTTGCAAAGTTTCTGGTCTTATTCCTAGGTCTTAGATCCATTTTAAGTTGACTTTTTTTTTTACAAGGTGAGATGTAGGAATATATTTTCATTTTTCTAACTCTGGATGTCCAGTTTTCCTAGCACTACTTCTTATAGAGGCTGCCTTTTCTTGTCACCTTTTCCAGAATCAGACAACGTTATCAGTGTGGGTTTGTTTGTGTCTTCTATTCTGATCCATTGGTCTGCATGTCTGTTTTTATGCAAGTACCCTGCTATTTTTATTACTATGGCTCTGCAGTATAATCTGAAGTCCAGGTATAATGATGTCTCCAGTATTGCTCTTTTTGCTCAGGATTGCTTTGACTATCCAGGGTCTTTTGTTCTTCCACATGAATTCTACGATTCTTTTTTCTAATAAGAAAAAGAATATCTTGGCACTTTGATAGAAATTGCACTGCATTTGTAGATTGCTTTTGGTAATATTAACATTAACTAATATTAACATTAATAATAATATTATAAATAATATCATTAGTAAAATAATATTAATAAATATTAACATTAACTAATGTTAATATTAACTAATATTAACAATATTGGTTCTGCCTATCTTGTGTCTTCAATTTCATTATTCCTCTGGATTTCACTGGCTTTTGTTGTAATGGCTTCTTTTTTGTTTTGTTTTGGGTTTTGGTCTCTAATTTTATTAATTTGGGTCTTCTCTTTCTTTTGCTTATTTCGGCTAATGGTTCATCCTTTTTGTCTATGCTCCCCATAAAGTAGTGCAGGAGGAGGGACAAATGAAGAGAAAACAAGATGAAGAAGGACAAATAGGAGGGTATAAAAATGAGAAAGAAGAAGAAAAGGACTAAAGAGAAATAGCGAATTTTTTGAAGTATGATTTTATATAAAAGTATGCAATCACAATAATGAGGGAATCAAAACTAATAATAACCATACAACTCATATCAAAACTATGATTTTCTCCTTGCCTGGGTACATAAGGTAGAGAGCCTTTCTTTCAGGACTTCTGGATTAAGAATCTGTGAAGGATTGAGGATGTGGTAAATATTCAAGCTACAGAAGCATGACTTCTGAAAGACTGTGGGTGTGGAGGCGGTAATTGAACACACAGGCTCAGTGTTAGGATGGGGCATGGAATCTTTACTTCTTCCCACTTCCAGGACTGTATGCTGGTCCACTTAGTGGCTCTGTGTCAGGCCCAGATGCTGGAGATACGTCTGGAAGCACAAACATGATGGTCTGGGGATTTGTACAGCCCAGAGGCCAAACCTCTGGTGGGGGCACTGCATGTTCATGGGGCAGAGTCCACACCTAGTACTCTTTTTTTTTTTAAAAAAAAAAAATATTTATTTATTTATTAGTTATCGGTGGACACAACATCTTTGTTTGTATGTGGTGCTGAGGATCGAACCGGGGCCGCACGCATGCCAGGCGAGCGCGCTACCGCTTGAGCCACATCCCCAGCCCCACACCTAGTACTCTTAACACAGTTCACATCCCACCCTTCAGCTCCACCAAGGAAGCCCTGAAAGCTCTGCCGTGGGTTCAGTGCACCCTCTCACAGCTCTGGTCCCATAGCAGCTCTGCTCCAGCCCGGATTCCTCTCTCACTATGATGGGCATTGGCTCTCAGCAGTCCTAGGCTCCCCTTGATCTCTCAGTCTAATTCAAAATCATTCTCTGGAGCCAAAATTGCTACCACTTCCAGGACTGAGTGGACACTGGAGTTTAGCTTTTCTAGCACCGCCAACTAAGGCAGACCCTCACAAAATGGCTTCCTGCCACAGTATTCTACTGAAAAACTGAGAAAAGCAGAACACTTCTGTCACAATGTGCGGCTTCTGTGTCAGCTAAGTTCAGTCTAATATTCTCTTCTACTGCTATTTTCAAAGCAATCTTATCATTTTGCCTCTTTGTCTCCTTTCTGTGGCTTCCCTCCCTCCTCCCCTGTCTAGGCAGCACATGTGCAAGCTCATAACTGATTCCCTCTCACTGTCTGTTTCAGTAACCAGAATTTCTGAGTCTCCAAGTCTGTCAGTTTACTGCTGATCCTCAGTGTGTTCCCTCAGATACCCACGTTGCTGTGTGGGTATTCTCTAGATGTTTTGATTTCAAACTGCAGACAAGTTGGAAAGCACAGCTTGGATCCCCTCTAAGTTCTCCCATGTTGGGATTTTTCAAGGACAGCTGTGCCACCCTAAAGAGGGCCATTCCCAAGGTCTCAGTTTCCTCATCTGGACCAGTGTGAGTAGGACTTTGATTCTCTCCAGGAACGTGGATGCTTTCCTGACCTTAGCCCCCACTGGCCCCTGACCCACAGGGCACAGCCCTGTGTCTGACAAATCTCATGCTGGACCTGTGGTGTGAGGGTCTCTACTTTTCCTTCAGGCCCACCCATGTCTCCTCTCACACTGCATTGGAGAGGAAACGAAAAGAATGGAATTTAGGAGCTGGGGTTGTAGCATAGTGGTACAGCATTTGCCTAGCACATGTGAGGCTCTGGGTTCAATCCTCAGCACCACATAAAAAATAGGGGCTGGGGATATGGCTCAAGCGGTAGTGCGCTCGCCTGGCATGCGTGGGGCACTGGGTTCGATCCTCAGCACCACATAAAAATAAAGATGTTGTGTCCACCAAAAAACTAAAAAATAAATATTTAAAAATAAATAAATAAATAAAACAAAAACATCCCATTGATAAGGGAGGACACAAGGACAAGAGCGGGAGGGAAAGCTCCATCCCTGCCTCATCTCTCTGCAGCCTTCTTCCTAGGCTCCTGACCTGTGGCCCATGTGAACCAGTACCTGGCCCACCCTCCCTCTGGGGAGCCTCAGCAGCAGCCACCTGAGTCTCATTCCTGCCCTCCCTGTCTCCCAATCTAGTGCAGGCTAAAGAAGCTGCCCTCAGGGCTCCCAGACTACAACCCACTCTTCAGGGTAGAAGCCCACATCCTGACTGGGAGCAGCTGCCATCCTAATTGACTTTTTCAGGAGCACAAGTGCCCATACCTTTGTGCCCAGGACCCATCAGGACACCAAACAGGAAAAGTAGGCACACAGACTCCGAAAGCCAGGTGGATACTGGGAAGTGGCCAGGAGGCCTTGCCCCTCTGCTCCACACCACAGATGACACTACATGTGTACAGTCATCCCATGATGGAAAACATGCTGGACACACAGAGGAGAAGCCTCCAGATGAGCTGATTCCATATAAAGTTTGGAGGATGAAGCCAGGCCCACCCCCCTCAGAGGCTGAATGGAGATGAATTTGTGTGTCCAAGCAAGACCTGCCTGGGTTCTGCCCAGAAGCTGTTCTACAGACCCTCTACTGCGCCCCAAGAAACTCCTGTGGATGGTTTCTGACACTCCAGAAGGGACTCTGCAGGAGGCTGAATCACTCATGACCACTCTCCACCTTAGATCACAAGGGGAGAAGACCTGCAATGTCCCAGCCACCCTGCATCGGAACAGCCTCAGGAAAGCCCCTTTGCATAGGGAGTGGGAGCTGGAGCATGTCTAGTGCTAAGAGGCTGTCAGGTCCTTTCCTCGATAGGGGACTCTGGGACACAGCCCCCAATGTGGGTCTCAGAAAGGAACAACTGTAGGTAACCGGCCATACTGAGCTGGAGAGAACCCAGGTGGTGTTCACTCAGGACATGCTCTAATGGACCAGGAGCAGTGTCAGTCACTGACCTGAGGCTCCAGAGCACCAGCCAGGTAGGTAAACTGAAGCTGCATAAACTTGGGAGGCCGTGCAGGAAAGGTCCCTGAGGAAGCACAGTGCAGGCTCAGTACTTGCTCCAGTGGCCTCAGAGTTATGGAGAGAATCAGAAGCTCCTCAAGCCAACAAGCCAGGTGCAGGTTTGGGAGGCAGTACCTGGGCAGCCCTGGGCAGAACCTCAAGAGACCCACATCGGGATCCCAGGAGGCCTGGCTTCAATTACTGACTCAATGGTTTCAGGGGAGTTAGTGAAGCTGTCCCAGTGCCATCATGCCTGACAGGTAAGGGTAACATCTGAGAGTACACAGAACCCACAGGCTGGGCCTTAGCCTCACACAGCTTTGGCAGTCACTGCAAGGCCATTGTTCCCATCAGCACACCACCCCATCACTCTAGCATTCAGCTCACTGTGTATCTCCCATCTGTCTCTCACCTGCAACTACCAAGTATGAAAATACTCCCAACCCAAGTAAAACACTGTCCTTCACCCAGAACCCATTCCATGCCTTCTTATACAGTCAATGTCCTCGAAACAACCTCCCCAGCAGCCCCCAGAATACTCTCACTATACACCTACAGGCAGGTCTTAGGGGTTCTTGGTCTTACCATCACATCACTGCCCTGAACAGTTGGGAATAAAGACAGAACAACAATAAACCACAGGCCACAGGATTGAACCAATCAGACAGGAGGAAATGAAGGACATAGGAGGAGACCAACCTCCAAGGAAAGGGGGTATCTGGGCCATAGGTTCTCATCCAAGAGGGAAAGAGAGAAGGGCCCTAAGCAGTTCCTGCACATAGCCCCTGGCACAAGATACTTCATAGGCTGGATTTTGATACAGGGTATTAGGAGAAGTAGCTATGGCAGCCACTGGCCATCTGCTTATTGTCCCAGAATGCTACTTTACTGCTGACACCACAATGAAGGCCTCATTTGCATCAGGGTTCTTAGCTACCTAGCAAAATTTTCTGTCTCCCATGCAGCTAGATGTGACTGAGGAGATAGATGACGATGACCATATGGGAGTGCTGTGGTTTGGATCTTGAATATTCCCCAAGGGCCCATATGTTAAAGGCTTGGTCCTGGTGGTACTGTTGGGAGGTGGTGGAACCTCTGAGAGGAGAGGCCTTTGGAGGTCCTTGGGTCACTGCCCACGTATCTTTGAAGGGAACAGTTAAGCTTTGTCCCTTCCTCTTCATTCTCTTTGCTTCCTGGCAATGAGGTGAGCAATTTTGCTCTGCCACATGCTCCCAAACATGATGGGTGGCCTCGCCAAAGGCCCAAAGCAATGGAGCCAATTTATCTTGAACTGGAACTTCCAAAACAGTGGGCCAAAATAAACCCTTTGGAAGTTATCTCGGGTTATTTCATTATAATGATGGAAAGTTTGAGACTGGGGCAAAGAACAGGTAGCTGATTATCAAACAAAAGGAAATGGGCAGACAGACAGCAATTCTCATCATCAGATCACTAAAATCCTCCAGGGAGGGGAAGGATCTCACTTTCCAACACAGGCAACACCCCCTGGAAGGCTCTCTTCCTGTCTTTTGACCGCAAAGGCATAAGAAGAAAGGAAACCTGAAATTTATAAAAGGGGCAAGGTACCTTCACTCCCTCAGGCACCAGCTCTGGACCCCCTCTTCTCTGGAGGGGGAGGAGCAGGAGAGCCCTATGGTCCCCACTGACCCCATAGAGTGAGGAGGAGCATTTGTTATCACCAAGTGGAAATGACAGGCCTGGCTCCCCCTCCCCCATCCCAGAGCTATTAGTGGGGTCATAGGGACTGATAGTCACCCTCGTACCCAGCAGTAAGGAGAAGCCCTCCTTTCATGGGGGTCATGGGAGCTGAGTGTGGAGCCTGTACTTCAACCTCAACCTGGCATAAAGAGACTGTAGCTCCCCTTCCCCCGCTAGAGTGATGTCAAAGAAAACTAATCTAAACACAAGGTTCAAATAAGATTCAGAGCTTCATGCAATGTACCCCCAAATGTCTATCATTCATCACACCAAGAACTAGAAAAAGCACAATGAATGAATAAAGAAAACCAACATCAAGAAGGCAGAGATGCAAGAACAGCTAATGAAGACCCTAAAACAGTCATCATAAAAATGACTCAATGAAGAACTAAAACACCAACACCATTTAAAAATGAATATTGATTATAAGAACTTGACAAGGTATCAGCAATTCACCAACACAAAAAATAAAGAATTATATACCCTGAAAAAATGCATTTAATTCAAGAATGCCAAAAGCTCCTGGGCTAATGCAGGAATGTTCGAAGGTAAAGTGATTGGCTTGTGAGAGCTGTAACCTATCTAGTTCATCCCAGTATGAATGAACTAATTGGGTGTCAGGCAGGTGGGACATGGCTGGAGGAGGTGGGTCACTTGGGTCATGCCCTAGAAGGCTGCATCTTCCCTGTGGCCCCTTCCCCACACACACACACCCGCTTCTTGATCCTACCGTGAGCTGAGCAAATTTCCCCTAACTGGGCCTTCTGCCATGATGTGCTTGCCTTATATTGGCCCCCACTGGACTGAACCTCTAAAACCATGAGTCCCAAATAAATTTCCCCTCCTCTAAGTTGTTCTTTTTGGGTATTTTGATCGCAGCAATGCATAAACTGACAAAAACACAATGCTAATTCGATATTGAGATATCAATCAATGCTATATACCACATCAATAGGATAAAGAATAAAAAACACATAGCAATTAATACTGGAAAAGAATGTAACAAAATACAACATCTATTCATGATAAACTTTCAGGGAAATAGGAATAGTGAACTTCCTAAGTAACATCCCCCAAATGCTAACATTATACTTAATGATGGAACATTCAGGGCTTTTACTTGGAACAAGGCAAGAATATCATCCCTCATCACTCATATTCAACATCACACTGGAAGGGTTAGGCAGAGTAATAAGGTAAGAAAAGGCATATAGATTGAAAAGGAAGAAATAAAAAATATATGATGTCTACATAGGCAAAAAAAAAAAAGAATGCTACAAAGACAAAATAATGCTAAAACATGTCTAAAACAAATAATTGAGTTCAAAAGGTCATAGGATACAAGATTAACTTACAAAATCCAGCTGCATTTCTCTATACTAGAAATGAACAGACATTGATACTAAAAATACTATACCATTTACAACTGCTCAAAAATGAAATATAGGTATAAATCCAAAACAATGTATAGAATTTTTATGCTGAAAATTACAAAACTGATTAAAGAGAACATAATAGTATGTTATATGTTCATACTATGTTCATATTGTATTCATGGAAGACAACAGATGCAAATTTTATCCAAATTGATAAATAGGCTTAATACAAAACCTATCAAAATCCCAGCAATGACTTTATGGACATGGGAAAGATTATTCTAAAAATTGCTATGGAAATGAAAAGGAATTATACACAGTTAACATAATTTTGAAAAAAGAATAATGAAGGGGCCGGGGTTGTAGCTTAGTGGTAGAGAGCTTGCCTAGCACGTGTGAGGTCGATCCTCAAAGCCACATAAAAATAAATGAATAAAATAAAGGCTATATGTCCATTTACAACTAAACATATTTTTAAAAAAGAATAATGAGGTGGAAGGAATCAGTATTCAATTTCAGACTTACTAGAAAGAAACAATAATTGAGACTATGTGGTACTAGTAGAAGGATAAACTCACTGGACAAAGGAACAGAATTTAGAATCAAGAAAGAAATACACACAAATTTGTCCAATTTTTGACAAAGGCCCAAAAGTTATTCAATGGAGGAAGGATGGTTTTTAAACAAATGCTAGAACAATTGGACATCCATACAGTAGAATAGTATTTGTCCATAAAATGAATGAAGTATTGATGCATACCACAATCTGGATGAACATTGAACACATTATGCTGAGGGAAGTTATAGTCACAAAAGACCATATGTTATATGTTTCTATTTATATAAAATATCAGGATAGTTAAATCCATAGAGACAGAAAGTAGATTTGTGGGAGCCTAGGTATGGTTGAGGGACAGTAGGGGCATGATGGGGAGTGACAGCTAATGGATACAAGGTTTCTTTGGGAAATAATGAAAATATTCTAAAATCAGATTATTATATAGTTCTACATAATAATATTAAGATGACTTAATATATGGGTTAAATGAGATTAACATGTAAGGTTAATATTATTGAGATTAACAAGGTTAAGATATATACATGTATATAAAGTCAACATAGGATTAGGATGGTCTTTCTCTTTTTTCTTTATTTTTCATTATATAACATGAGGATTCTTTTGACGTATTTATTAAATCATGGAATATGATTTGCTCTAATTCAGTTCTTAGTACTTCCTCTCTCCTTTCCCTCCTCTTCCCCCATACCTTTCCTTCTAATCTACTGATATTTCTGCTATTTCATGGTTGGTTTGTTTTTTTAATAGTATCTTGTGGATATACGTAGTGGTGAGATTCACTGTGGTATATTCATATATAGGAAAGTTAGGTCAGAGTCATTCTACCATTCTTTCCTTATCCCATCCCTCCCTCCCTTCCCAATACCCTAGTCTACTCCATACATCTTTTCTTCTATTTTGATGGAATTCCCCCTATTTTTTCCCTTTCTTTCTCTTCCTCTCCTCCCTCTCCCTCTGTCTCTCTTTATTTTGGACTAACTTCTGCATATCAAAGAAAACATTTGACTTTTGTGGTTTGGCTTATTTCACTTAGCATGATAGTCTCTAGTACCATCCATTTACCTGCAAATGCCATAATTTTATTATTATTCTTTGTGGCTGAATAACACTCCACTGTGTTCATATGCCACATTTTATTTATCCATTCATCTGTTGATGGGCACCTAAGTTGGTTCCATAGCTTGTCTATTGTGAACTATGCTGCTATAAACATTGATGTGGCTGTATAGAATGGTGATTTTATATTCTGGATATATACCAAGGAGTGGAAGAGCTGAGTTATATGGTAGTTCCATCACTAGTTTTTTAAAAAAATCTCCACACAGCTTTCCAGAGTGGCTGCACTAATTTGCAGTCCTACCAACCATGTATGAATGTAACTTTTTCCCCACATCTTCACCAATACTTATTGTTATCTGTGTTCTTGATAGCTGCCACTCTGACTGGAATGAGATGAAATCTCAATGTAGTTTTGATTTGCATTTCCCTAATTGCTAGAGATATTGAACATTTTTTCATATATGTGTTAGCCATTTGTATTTCTTCTTTTAAGAAGTGTCTATTTAGTTCTTTTGCCCATTTATTAATTAGTTTGTTCTATTTGTTTTGTTGGTGTTAAATTTTTTGAGTGTTTTATATATTCTGGATATTAATGTCCCAGCTGAGGAGCAGGTAGCAAAGATCTTTTCCCATTCTGTGGGCTATCTCTTCAGGTTATGTGTTTCCTTTACTGAGCTAAAGCTTTTTAATTTGATGTCATCCCGCTTGTTGATTTTTTTTGTTTGTTTTGGTACCAGGGATTGAAACCACTGAGCCACATCCCCAGCCCTTTTTAATGTTTTATTTTGAGACAAGTTCTCACTAAGTTGCTTAAGGCCTCGCTAAATTACTGAGGCTGGCTTTGAACTTGTGATCCTCCTGCCCCAGCCTCACAGGTTGCTGGGATAACAGAATATGCACCACCACACCCAGTCCATTTACTGATTTTTAAAATTTTACTTCTTACATTTTAGGAGGCTTGTTAAGAAAGCCAGTTTCTGTCCTAATATACTGAAGTGTTGGGCTGACATTTTATTTTAGCAGTTGCAGAGGTTCTAATTCCTAGGGCTTTAGTCCATTTTGAGTTGACTTTCATGCAGGGGAGAAATAGGCATCAATTGCATTTTTCTATATAAGGATTTCCAGTTTGCCCACTTATTAAAAAGTCTATCTACATAGGAGATACCTATTATCAGACAATTATATTTATGTGGATTTGTCTCTGTGTCTTCTATTCTATTCCATCGGTCTTCACATCTGTTTTGGTGCAAGTACCATGCCATTTTTGTTATTATAGCTCTGTAATATATTTGGAGGGTGGTACCAGGGATTGATCCCAGGGGGTGCTTAACCACTGAATCACATCCCCAGCCCTTTTGTGTACTTTATTTAGAGACAGGGTCTCACTAAGTTGCTAAGGGCCTTGCTAAATTGCTGAGGCTGGCTTTGAACTTGCAATCCTCCTGCTTCAGTCTCCCAAGCCACTGGAATTACAGCAGTGTGCCACCACTCCCAGCTATGTAGTATAATTTGTATCACAGTATTGTGATGCCTCCAGCATCACTCTTTTTGAGGCTCAGGATAGTTTGGCTCTCTTATTTTTCCAAATGAATTTTAGAACTGCTTTTTCTAGATCTGTGAGGAATATCTTTATATTTTGATGGGAATTGCATTGAATCTGTATAACACTTTGGTAGTACAGCCATTTTGATAATGTTAATTCTGCCTATCCAAGAACATGGGAGGTCTTTCCATCTTCTAATGACTTCTGTGATTTCTTTCTTCAGTGTTCTATAGTTTTCATTGTAGAGGTTCTTCACCTCTTTCATCAGATTAATTCCCAAGTATTTTTCTTAGGTTATTGTAAATGGGATAGTTTTCCTAATTTCTTTTCCAGCAGATTCATTATTGGAGTATAGGAAAGCAACTGATTTATATATATTGATCTTGTACCCTGCTACTTTACTAAATTTGTTTATCAGCTCTAGAAATCTTCTGGTGAAGTTTGTTTTTGGGGGGGTCTTCTAAATATAGACTCATGTCGTCAGTAAACAGAGATAATTGAAGCTCTTCTTTCCTATTTGTATACCTTAATTTCCTTTTCTTTTCTGATTGCTCTGGCTAGAGTTTCAAAGACTTTTGAATAGAAGTGTTGAGAGTGGACATCCTTGTCCTTTTCCTGTTTTTAAACAAAATGCTCCAAAAAGCTCCATTCATTATGATGTTGACCTTGGGTTTGTCATATATAGCATTTACAATGTTGAGGTAAGTTCCTTCTATCCCTAGTTATTCTAGTGTTTTAAACATGAATAAACATAAGTTGAATTGGACTTTGTCAAATGCTTTTTCTACATCTATGGAGATAATCATGTGATTCCTGTCCTTAATCAATATATGCAGTGAATTACACTTATTGATTTCTATATGTTGAAGCAACCTTGCATCCCTGGGATGAAACCCACTTGAACATTGTGCACTGTCTTTTTAATGTGTTTGTGTATATGATTTGCCAATATTTTATTAAGAATTTTTGCATCTATATTCATCAAGGATATCAGCCTCAAGTTTTCTTTCCTTGATGTGTCTTCGTTTTGAGTATCAAGGTGATACTGGCATCATAGAATAAATTTGGCAGTTTTCTCTCCTTTGCATGGAATTATTTGAGCAGTATTGGTATTAGTTGTTTTTTAAAGGTCTGGTAGAACTCAGATGAGAATTCATCCAGGCTTGGGCTTTTATTGTTGGAAGGCTTTTGACAGCTGCTTCAATTTCATTACTTGATATTAATCTGTTTAAGTTTTCTATTTTCTCATGGTTCAATTTGGGTAGATCATATTTCTCTAGGAATCCGTCAGTATCTTCAATATTTTCTAGTTTGTTGAAGTATAAATTTTCAAAATAGTTTCTGATGATCCTCTGGATTTCAGTAGTGTCTGGGGTGATATTTCCTTTTTCAACTCTTATTTTATTAATTTGAATCTTCTCTTTCTTTTTGTTAATTTGGCTAAGGGTTTGTCAATCCTGTTTAGCCTTTCAAAACACCAACTCTTTGTTCATTGATCCTTTGGAATTTTTTTTTTATTCTCAATTTGATTGATTTCAATCATTCCTGTCTTCTAATAATTACTATATTATTCTATACAATAATATCAAGATTGTTTAATATATGTTAAATAAGATTAATGTGTAAGGTTATTAAATAAGATTAATGCGTAAGATTATGATTAATCTTTATTTAATATTATTTATAGATGAAGATCTATAAATATATACTAAATAAAAAACACATAGGATTAAGATTATTATATAATAATCCAATATAAAAATAATTCTATAAGTATTGAAACTGGTTTTGATCTTTCAATTGAACTTTACATGTCAACTATCAACAAAGGTGTTTAAGTAACAAAGCATTCAATTCCCAGAACTGCAAAACCATAAAAAAATAGAATTAAAAATGAAGTATAAATAACAACTGCAGCGGTTTGAAAAGAGTAATGAGAATAGCTCGGCCTGTTTAGCAATCCATCCTACATTACTTAAATGAAAGTTTTCTTTCTCTTAATAAATTTCCTTACACACCGGGAACTCAAAATCGTTCCATTTACCTTGTTAGGATAACAAATTGAGTGTGAGATTTAAATAGCTGTGTGTTATTTTTAGAATTCTGATTTAGTAGTGGCATCTGAGGAACAGGCAGGGCCCTTGGAGGAACCTGCCTCCACACTTAGGAAGGGGAAGCTGAGCTCGGGGGTCCCTTCCCCCATAGGCTGTGGGGGTGGCAGAGGAGCTGTGCTCTCTCACTCCTGTGCTCTCCAGCTGCGACAGGCACAGATCCCATGGCCAGACCCCCAGGGTGGGGCTATGAACACCCTGAGGACCCCAGGTGGTCTTGGTGGAACTGTCCTTTTAACCCATATCCCTATCATCTCCATGCTGAAGGAAGGCAGAGCTCATGCCTAGGTAGGCACTTGGCCATCCTTTCCCCAAATTAACACATGACCTCCCCCAGTCTGCTGCCTGAATGGCACCTGCCTCTATCTGGCAAACTCTTCCATACCCCTTAAACCTCTGATCATACTCCTCCACACAGCACACTCCACAGAGGGCATATGCTGCCAGAATCTGTGCCAGGTGCTTGCTATGGAAGTCTGTGTACCAGCACCTGGGACCCTCTTTAGACACCCCTTCTGGGATTCAGTGATAGAGCTGAAGTTTACAGTAGGTCTGGGCAGGGCATGATCTGCTGCATCTCTCACCAGTGCCTATGGTGGCTGGAGACCACATCAGGGTGACATCGTCCAGCTGATTCCCCACAGATGAGATCCATCTTCCCAGGTAACTCAGAACACTCAGTCAGGTGCTTGTGGGAGCTGATGCTGGAGGCTCAGACCCAAATGCATAGGAAAATGAGAATGAAGGTGCCTGGAGGAGGCAGGGGATGGCTCTCCAACACAGGAGGGGCAGCACATCAGTGTCCATCTGCATCTCCCCTGCCCTCACACACCAGACCCTCAGTCTTCTGTCCAGCCAGGCTGCCAAGAGTTCTCTGAGTCAACTCCCTGAAGGCCGTGGTACTGATTACCCACACTGCCCAAGATCCACCTGTACTCCACCATAGACTTGCACCTGGAATTGACTTTTCTCCTTGGTCCAGTCAGAACCTCCTTGATTCTTAGAACTGGTCATTTCTGGAAGCTTCTCCATAGCTGGAGGAACCAGCTGGGTATTCCCTTCTCTGTCCCCCGTCCGGCAAGCAACCTCAGCCACTGTCCTCCACCTGCCCTGCTGGCTGAGGTCAGGCTCCTCTCTTCTCACACCAGCTCCAAGCCAGACATGTCAAAGGGCAAGGCCTGTCTTCCACTGTCCTCACCCCGCCCCTCACCCCAGCTTACTGCCAAGGTCAACAACCGTGGGTGTGTGAGATCTGCAAACGAAGAGGCCCCAGGAGAGCTGGGCCAAGGAGACCAGAGGATGAATCCTCCTCAGATGGAATCTGTTCCTGGTCCACCTATATTCATGACAAGACCTCTGCCAATCACTGTGCCAGGTGAGAAGATCAATACTAAGGGAAACCAAAAAGACCTTAGAAACACTAAGAATAACCCTTCTTAAAGTTCTTGGAGTACTGAGAAAGGACATCTCCATCCATAGGGACAGAAGACCCAAGTAGGTTGCAGGGCACCCTAGGCTGAGAGGAGAAAATCCTGAGGAAGGGGCAGATCTGTACTCAAGCTGGTGAGTCCCAGGCTCAGGGATGGCCAATCAGCTGCTCACAGTCACCATCTATCTGGATCAAGAAGACAGCCTGCTTGGGTTCCTGCTCCTTCTGCCACCATGTAGCACATCTCAGGTTAGAGCAGGAGGGATGGGGAACCAACAGAAAGGGCCCAGTCTTCAGCCAAGGTTGCTTCTCCACCAGCTGCACAGGAGCCAAGATTTGCTCCTTATCTCTGTGCCTGGCCATCTAGGGACAAGAACAGGTACTCTGCACTCCACCCACACCCAGGGCTCAGAGCCAGCATCTCCTCATTCTTGGATCATGTACTTGACTTTTACATGACAGAGTATCACGTGGCTTGGGATATGTTGTGGGTGGAATTTTTCCCTCCCTCAAATTTACAGGTTGAATCCCAACCCCCCATTGTAACCGTATTTGGAGACAGGGCCTCTAAGAAAGTAATTAAATTAAAATGAGGTCACTGGAGTGGGCCTTAATCCAGTCTGACTGGTGAAGAGATTTGGACCGAGATCCGAGGGATGTGCACACAGGGAATACACTGAAAGAAGGTGGCTATTTGCAGGCCAAAGATAGAGACTCTGGGGCTCAAGGGATCCTTCTTTCCCAGCCACACCACGCCTCTATGTTATCCTAGTGGCTCCTATGTCTGGGCTTTGCCATCAAGAGGAGAACCAAGAGGACTGTCCCAGGAACAGCATGTTGGCCACCACCTCCAATTACCACATAGGCCTAAGACAAATGAGAAACACAACATAGGAGGTGGATGGCTGGGGTCCCCACAAACCCCCTTGCCTAGAGACCAAGGATTCAACCAGCTCTGGTCTCTTCCTGACAACACACAGCCCCCACCATGGAAGAACAAGGAGGTGACACTGGATCCCCATGGCTTCTACAGGTCTGATTCTGAAGCATAAATGGCAGAAACAATGTGGCACGGCTGATCACAGAGCAGTAAAGGAATACTGGAGGGCTGTGGAGTCAGAGGACCCCTGGACAGTCCTGCCAAAGGACTCAGCACTGCGTGTGTAGATAACGTGCAGCATCCAGGCTAGAGGAGGGTGCCCCACCATACCCATGCTGACTACTTCAGGTAGGAAGAATGCCAGGCAGGGACTGCTCAAAAAAGACGTAATGGAGGTAGTCACCTCCCCTTCCAGGCATCTGACCAGGAATCAGGAGATCTAAGGTCAACCCGTGCCAATACTTTTCTGGGGCCACTGGGGCCTCAATTCCACTAACACGGTATCCTGGCTACTGTGGGATGAACTACACAAGGGAGTCAGGTCACCCCAACCAAGTGGCACACCTGCCCCTCTCTCTCCTAGAGCCCAATGCGTTAGCAACACCAAAGGGGACAAGCAGCTAAGGGACTCCCTCCCAGTCCACTCAGGCACATGAAGCACAGAGCCCAAGAGGGGCCACTAATGAAAACTGGAAAGGGAAACAGGCTTGTAGATCTGAGCTTCCTGTTAGATTCACGCCCCACCCCACCCCCACCTCAGCTCAAGCAAGGTCCCACGGAACTCAGAGAATCAGTTTCCTATCCTGTGCGTGATCCAGTTGGAATAACATCTTCCTCCAAGTTGTACAGAACTCATCGGCAGGCCAGGCATGGTAGTGCACAATTGTAATCCCAGCACTTTAGGAGGGCTGAAGCAGGAGAATTGTGAGTTCAAAGCCAGCCTCAGCAATTTAGTGAGGCCCTAAGCAACTTAGTGAGACCCTGTCCAAATAAACATAAAAAGGGGATGGGGGAGATGGCTCAGTGGTTAAGCAAGCATCCCTGGGTTCAATACCTGGACGGAAAAAAAAAAAAAAACAGAACTCATCTGCAAACCCTTCAGGGCCTGCTGTCATTTTTGTAACCCTGTAGAAGGACTGAGTCAGTGTTTTTGATGGTTGTAAGATTTTTCAGGCTTTCTTTTTCTTTTCTGATCATCTTTGGCAACTGACACGTTTCTGGGAATTTGTCCATTTTGTCTAAGTTTTCGAATATGCAGGCAAAAGGTTATTCTTAGCATCTCTCTATTATCTATTTTGGGTCACTGCTTTGTCTGCAGCCGGCCTCTTCTTGTCCCTCATACCACTCATGTGTGCCAGCTCTCTTTCTTCTTGATAGATGTCTCTCAGGTTTTTCTCTTTCTAAGAATCCACTTTTGACATTTCTGTTCTGAAACAGCAAGAGCCCTGCTAGAATCTTCACATCGCTTTGGAACATTTAACTCAGTTTTCTGTAAAGTACACCTGAGTGAGCCTTTGTGCTCTGAGGAGGACGGGACACAAAGGGAGACGACGCAGGGCTTTGCCTGGGTTCTGCCCCACCCACCACTACCTTGTGATTTGCTCATTACCTTTCCAAAAATGTTTAAAAATCTGAGCCCCAGTTCTCAGATTAATAAAACAGAATAAAGTCCTTACAATCTTAACAATGAGACAGAGGCCTAGTCATTTAATAGATACCTCTTAATTTTAAAAAGAGATTCAGCCACATGGGACAAGAAGAACATTTTTGCACTGGGAATTTCTATTCCGACCCAGGTCCCATAGGTCAGGACACCCCTTTGTTCTGTTCATTTATTTTGTTGGGAGGGTAGGACTTTTTAGCATATACAAGCCCCTCTCAAAGGAATCAGCCTCAGTGATACTGATAATTCAGGTAACTTTTCTCAGGAGTAAAGAATCTTCTAGAAGTACAATAAGTGGTACAATGTAACAGAGGAGCCCCCTGCTCCACCCTCTCTCCCATCTCCTCCTCTGCTACTGGCTACTCCAGAAGGTCCAGGAAGAGTAGGAAGAACAACTCCAACATTCCTCAAACAAAAGCATGCAAACCTGAAGTTCTCTGAAGAAGCCATATGCCATATAAAGACGTGCAGAGTATTTGACCTTGGCTGGGGAGAGCATGATGATTGTGGAGAGATGGAATGTTGCAGGTTGAGAACCCAAATTTATTGGGCTATCTTAGGCCCTTTAGAAAAATAGCCACTTACTCATAACCTTTGTATATGACCTAACCTCCATGTGACTATTAGATAAACCTCTTGGAATATATATCCTTAGGCTTAACAGCCCTCTAGCCTCCACCAACTCCAAATCTAAGAATGTTATAACTTCTGAAACCTATGGAAGAAATTTCCCCCTTTGCTGAAGCCCACCTACCTACTGCCCACCAATGGATTTATGGAATGTATTTAAGCATGGCCTTCTTTGTATAAGCTCCATGAAATGTCTTTCATGAAAGAACAGATCATTCAGTGTAACTCAAACGTGTCTTCCTGGACCATGATCACTCATATTTGGCTCTGAATAGAGTAATTTCTTATTTTCTTTAAAGCGGTGTTGTTATTCTTTGTCGACACATGTCGGTGGAAGCCTCAGAGCCTGAAATGATGCAAGCAGTTGGGCCTAAAGGGCCGACGCGGACGGCAACACAGCCTGGCTGACCGCATGGCAGCCACACAGTTGTCAGTGAAAACAATGGAGGGCATGGGCTCCTGATGGCTGTATCAAACATGCCTCTCTTCATGGAAGTGCTGCAAAAATGAGCAGTAAGTACAGCCTCAGAGACGGTCCCGGCTGGTGGCTGGTGGATTCCAACAAGGCAGCATCACCCAGGGCTCTTGGAGGTTTTCCCCAAGGCTTAAGGTATAGCACGTAACAACAATTTTGGCATGGGGTCAAGGGATCCAATTTGTAAACAGAGTGGAGAAGGGCTCAGGCCCCACCGCCTCCATCTGGAGGTCTGACCAGCAGCACTGGGCCAGAATGCTGCTGTCCCAGTGGTTCTCATCTGTTCCATCAAATCCCTAGGACAGGGCAAGGGGCTTTTAATGTGGAGGTTCACATCTCAGAGAAGCAGCCCCTTGCTCTCCCCCTCATAAGCACAGGTGGTCAGTGCTGGCCACAGAAGCATAGCCAGATCGGCAGACATCCCTGGGAGGTGTGCTCTTTGTGAGCTGAGCACAGCCCACTCCCCCAAATTACACACTCAGGAAAAGAGGGGAAAGAAGTCCCCAAGTTCCCCCAGTGCAGTTGCTCCCCTGCCTCCAGGCTCCCATAGGTGCACAGACTCTCAACATGTCCACATGCCTCTGTCCCACTCGTGTCAAGCAGCGGTCCTTTTATAGGGCCCAACACCCATGCAGCACCCATGCAGCCACTGAGAGAAGAGCCACAGCAGAGACACTCCAAACCAGCCCTGCTTTCCGATCCACCTTCAGGTCTCTCTAGCACCAGCTGAGGCCCCAGAGGCCCCAAAGCACCACACACACTGGAGCACCCCGCTAGGGTCTCTGCCCACGCTGATTCCCTGAGTCTCATCCTACTCAGGCCTCTCCTTCTAGCCCCTCTGAACTCTGCCCTGCATCTCACTCCTGCACAGGCACAGACCCCTCCCAGGACTGGGTTCCACTGCCCAGATCTTCCAGGACCCCAGGTGCAATCCCAAAACTCCTCCCAGAAGTAGAAGGAGCCAAGTTCTCCTCCTGGAACTAGGGTGCATGTCCCAGGTCCTTTCCCCCAGCATCAGGTATGTCCTTACAGATCCCCTCCAATCACCCATCATGTTGCCTTAACAGTCTACATGGGTGGAGAAGGCTTTAGAAGCAACCACTGGATACAACTGTGCCATGAATGGAACTTACAGTCACATAGCTATCTGGTAGAGGGTCCCTCGCTTATTGCTGGAGGAGGCTATGATTTCATGTTGATACAGGGAGATTGGAGCAGAGCTGCTCCCTCATCTCCAGAAGGCCCCCTGGACAGATGCAGATTGACCGTGAGCCCATGATGCCTGAGAACCCAGAAGTTGGAAGGCCTTGCTGGGTCCTGGTGCTGCCTTACTTCTGCCATCCCAGAGACCAGGCATCTGAGTCCTGGGTACCAGCCTACCTAGTAGGATAGTCTTCCTGAGATACAACACTAAGCTCAGAGGAGATCCAGAGAAAAATACAGCAAAAGGAGGGTCTGCAGAGATCTCAAGGTGGAGTTGGGAACTCACAAAAGCCAAGTCCTTACTCAATACTCAACTATCAGAACATGAGCTCTACTTTGAGGCAACAGGGGAAACCATGAAGGAAACTATAAACACTAAGGATTGAGTTTTCATATAAAGAAAAGCCAAGCTAGGGGAATGGACCGAGAAAGACGGGGCTGTGGACAGAGTGTTGCCTCTCTGTGGTGGGGAGAGCTGTGCACACAGCTCATATGAGAGTCAAGTGTACAATTAACAAAGAAATACAGATGGTGAGTAGAGGAGGCATCAGTAATGGGAGGGACAGGACAAGCAGGAGGGGCCACAGCCTGACACAGAGAGAGAAAGAGACAGACACAGAGAGGAAGATGGATATGCAGAGACAGGGGAGAAAGAGAGAGAGATACACAGAGAAACAGAAATGGAGACAAGGAGAGAGAAAAAAGAGACTCAGAGAGAGGATATGAAGAAACAGGAAGAAAGAGAGAAACAGGAGATGCAGGAGCAGAGACAGGAGACAGAGACAGAGAAACACAGAGATGGAGACAGAGACAGAAAGAGAGACAGAGAAAGGAATATGAAGAAACAGAGAGAAAGAGACAGAGACACAGAAAAGGAGATGCAGAGGCAGAGACAGGGAGAAAGAGACAGATGCCGAGAAACAGAGAGATGGGACAAAGAGAGACAGAAACAGAAAGAGATACAGAGATAGGGATATGAAGAAACAGAGACAGAAAGAGACAGTGACACATAAAAAAAAAAAAAACAGAGAAAAGAGAGATAAAGAGAGGGAAAGATAAAGAGACATAATGGGAGGCAGAAGAGGGAATGGGAAGCGAATCAGATGCAACACAGAACACCAGTGGCTGCTCACCAGAATCCAACCCTCCCTGGGCCTGGGCCTGGCTTTCCCACCCCCAGGCTGGGCAGAGCACGTAATCTGCATTTTTAACAGGCTCCTTAGGGCTGTTGATGGCATGGTCCAGACAGAGCACTAGCATTCCAGGGAGAAGAGTGTAATCAGACACTGCTTCTTAAAGATATATAGGAGTACAACCTTTAGGAAACACTCAGGAATTTGGGGGAGAAGCAGGTTATACTCACTCACCTAACAATGCAACTAAGATAATATTTGAAAGCTAGATAAATGCAGACGTGCAAGAAGAAAACCTTTTTGAAAGCATGGCATCTAAATATCAGAAGCTGAGAACACTGGAGCATATGTACTAAGGGGAAGAAGAAACTGTTGATTTAAATCACATTTATAATGCAAGTGGTGCAAATGAAACCATTTTAATGCAGAAAATAAAATTCTTTATGCCAAGGTGTCAAGTATGTGACAAAAGAATACACATAAAGACAAAACCTTGAAAAGAGGGCATTCAGCTGGATTAATGGGATTGGGTAACATTTACCATTTTGAAATTTCCTGCCTGAGCCTAGCCTTCCTCATCTGTAGAGCTAAGAAATAAACCCTGGCTCCCAGGACTGCTAGAAAACCAAGTAAAGCTACACCTTCAAGCAGCCATAGCTAGAGGAGTTTATTGCAGCACTATGCACAAGAGCTAAGATATGGAATCAGCCTGGGTGAATGGACAAAGAAAATATGAACAATGGAGTACTATTCAGCTATCAAGAAGAATAAAGCCTGGCACAGTGGCACATGCCTGTAATCCCAGGAGGGATTACCTTGGGAGGCTGAAACAGGAGGATCACAAGTTCAAAGCCAGCCTCAGCAATGGTGAGGCACTAAGCAACTCAGTGAGATCCTGTCTCCAAATAAAATACAAAATAGGGCCAGGGATGTGGCTCAGTGGTTGTAGTGCCCCTGAGTTCAATCCCCAATACCAAATAAAGAAAGAATGAAATGCTGACATTTGCAGCAAAATGAATCGAACTGGGGGATGTTAAGTGAAACAAGACATCCATTTTATTTAATTTTTTAAAATTTTTTTTAGTTGTAAATGAACACAATACCTTTATTTTGATGTGGTGCTGAGGATCAAATCAGTGCCTTCCATGTGTGAGGCGAGCACTCTACCACTTAGTTATAGCCTCAGCCCAAGGCAGCCATTTTAGAAAGACAATTGTAGCATGATCTCTCTCATATGTAGAAGCTAAAATGTAGCTTCTACATATGAGAAGAGTGACTGCCAAAGGTGAGGAGGATGGAGGGAGGCTGGGCAATGGGACCTGAAACAAACTTAGATAAAAGCAATAAGTTCTGGTGTTCCCCATCATAGTGGGGTGACTACATTTCACAACCTGTTATACATTTCTACAAAAATCTGTTAGACACTAACTCAAAGGCTCCAAACATAAAGAAATGACTAGAAGGAAACGTAACTACCCTGATGCAATCGCTGCTGCTACATGCATGTGTTGAGATGCCACAATGGATTCAATTGATAAGTACATTCAATTAATATGTTCATCAAAAAATAATTTTAAAATAAATAAAAACAAAATAACCTAAAGGGATATAAGAAGAAAACTTTTTTTTAAAAAAAAAAAGTAACATACTGAGAGGCAAGATGATCTACAGGAGAAGCAGCAAAAGTCAGAAAGAAATGAAAATTGACAAAACAGAGGAAGTAGGAAAGAAAGGTATTGAAAAGGAGATGGCAGGGAATCAGAGAAAAAGAAAGGGTGGTTCAAAAACACAAAACAAGGATGACCCACAAAAATGCCTGCTTTCTCCAGCACTACAGAGGATATAATTTAAGGGAGAAACAGGGTTTCTAAAGATTCAGTTCTGGAATCTCACTGAGGAAATAAAAACAGGGTCAAACATTTCTTAGAAAGTACAAAAAGATATTGCTACCAGTGTGATGACTCTGGTCAAGGCAGAAATGCTCAGGACACAGTCTCAGAAGATGCATGATTTACACACACACATGAGCATGGACACACATACAGTATACAACACACACACGTACATGTACACAGATGCTAACATACACAGAGAGAGATACATGTACTCACATGCAACCACACAGACATATAAACATACATAGATATGCACATGACATAGGAACACACAGTCCCATTGACATATGTGTGCATATGCATACAAATGAAAATATGCACATATCCACACATGCATATCTACAAGTATGCATGAACACATAAACACACAGACACCTACTGTCCCCCACAGGTCCATCCACATGTCCAAACACAATCTAAACATATGTGATCTATTCCTCAATTATATCCAACTTAGTAGGTTTCATTATAATGCATACACATGAAAAGATGTTTGTGCATATATTTAAATTTACAGTAAGTATAACATTTACAACAAAAGTAGAATACAGTTGAGAACCAGATGCTGTGTTCTTCCACTTCCTTGACAACCACACACCTGAGATATTAGCGCTGTATGCAGAGGGCCTGTGAGCCCCCAGCTGGGAGAAGTCTGAATCCTCCCAGCAAAGGGGAGGCCATGATGCTCCAGGCCTCACCCTGAGGCTCACCCTTCCCTGGTCCACCTGTGGACAGAGCCTATGCAAAGACACACAGTGCTGAGCCACAGGGGATAAGTAGACTAAAGCACGGCTCCTCCAAGCCTGTTTCACCTTGAGAATGGAGTGCCAATCATGCCGCCTTAGCAGGCCATGGCAAGAAGTCCCAAGGAGGGTGCTCAGGTCATGCTAGAGCCTGCCACTGTGAACACTAAGATTCCTGCATAGCTCCTGAGTACCCTAGGAATGCCCAGGAATCAGCCAAGGCCAGAGCTGGCACATGCCTCAGGTCCTTGCCCAGGGTCCCTCAGGCCAACAACTCAGGGCCAGCTGCACATTCACATTCACATAAGGTGTGGTCAGGACCAATTTGGTCCTTCTAAGGCCAGGTGAACCATTTCCTGCTGCATCGGGGACATTATGCACACAAATGCCACCCCCAATCACTATTCCATGGCTCACGAGCAACTCAGCCTCTGTAGGAGCATCAAGCTCAGGCTTCCCATCCACTAGACTAATAAAATATGGAGGGTGTCTCCTCCACAGCCCCACATGCCAATACATAACACTAAGAATTGCAGGCCCTGTCACCAAGAGGTAAACTGAGGCTCAGGGAGGACAGATGGTGGGTAGCTTCCTTCACTCCATAACCACAGCTGCCTCTTGTCAGCCGACTGACCCAGGTGCCTGAAGCCCTGGGCCAGGGACAGGCCAAAGGGCCTGTCCACTCTGCTCCCACTGACCTGTTTCTCGTTCTCATCCTCCAACCGTAGCCGGTCCTCAATGCAGCTCCGGGCTTGCAGAAACGCCTTCCTCTGAGAGCGTTCAGTCAGAATCCGCACGAAGACGCCATACATGTTCACACCCACGAAGAGCAGGGCATTGGCGCCAAGCTACAGGGAGAGCACAGATGCAGCATGTAGAAGGGGCACAAGCCATCCATGGAGCATGCAGAGACTCCCTAAAGCCCCACAACCAGCCCCACAACCACCATAGCCATCAAAGGCTTCTGCAGGTGCCCCCCAGACACACCATGAAGTAGGCTATCAGCTGAGCAGGAGCAGGAAACACACATTTTGTCCATCCAGGCAGTTGGCACATGCCAAAAGATGTCACAGAATTGAGTGACATCCAAGTTTAACATTACGGGCTGAATTTTGCCCTCCCCAAATTCCTATGTTGAAGCCTTAGCCCACAGGACCTCAGAATGTGACAGTATTTGGAGATGGGGGTCTTTAAAGAGGTTACCAAAGTACAATGAGATCATTAGGGTGGGCCCTGATCTGATCTGACTGATGAACTTACAAAGAGCTTAGGACAAAGACACAGAGAAGGAAGACTAAGAGGCCTCAGAGACAAGATGTCATTTTACACACCCAGGGGAGGGGTCACAGAAGCCGCAAACCCTGTCCACACATGGATCTTTTACTTCCAGCCTCCACGACTATAAGAAAGTAAATTTCTGTTATTTAAGACCCCACTGTGTCACTGTTACGACAGCCCCAGAAAACTAATATACCTAGAAGATATAAATGTGAAGAGTGTCACTGTTCACAAAGACTGTATAGAATGCTCTAAAAGGTTTCAGGGAAGACGAGTTGACAAAAATAAAACCCAAGATGTTGATCTGGGCCTAAGGTAAACAACAACCCAAGATGAGGAAACTGCATCCTAAGGTCCATCTCCTGCTCTCCCAGCTCTGAGGGCCCAGTTGAGGAGAATCCTATAGGAGCCCAGCTCCTAGGTCTACAATGATGGCCAGACCAAAAGGGATGCCCCGTGCTTTGGTTAAAAGAGGACCCTAGGAATGCAGCTTCTGTTATTTCCTGGCCCTTGATCCAGCTCTAATTGAGACCTCAGAGGACTAAGAATGGAACTTCACAGGAACTGTCAATAGCAAAGAGGACTTCCCTGCCTGATCTCACCTCCAGGTCTGGTGGACCTAGGACTAGGCCTTGGACCCCATGCTCCAGACTTGACTGCTGCCCCTGCAGGTCTCCTCATGTGGTCTGTCCCAATGTCTTGCAGACCACAGAGGCACCTCTTGCATGATACATAGCACCATAGCAGCCCCACCTCCCAGCAGGGGATGCCCACCTTCTACCCAATATAGTTTACAAGCACTGTGTGAAACAAGGGTCTACCATTCGGCTGTAAAAGTGAACAATTTCTATGTCTGATTAAACCTGGCATTTCTACCGCTGCCCCAGGGAGTAGAAATCCAGTTTCCAAATGTCACTGCTTTTTACAGATTAGCCACAAATACCCTGAGTCGCAACTGTGTGCCACACACTATTAAACAGAGAACAAATGTAACACAAACACAGTGGCACATGGAGCAGGTGTCCATTGAGATAACTCCCAAGAGAAATGGAAAAGTTGCCCTGATAGGGTGGGAGGACCTACAGGAAGGGAGAACTGACTAGGGAGCAGGTAGGACAGCCAAGACAGGGACAGGTCCACAGAGAGAAGACAGATTCAGGGTTTGGGCACCTTTGAACTTGAGGTGTATGAGATGACCTCGGCTAAAGCAAATTAAAATGGGGACCAGGACTAAAGATACCCTGAGCCAACAAAGCCAGTCAGGCCTCATAAGTGACCTTACCCTTGGCTTGATTTGCAAACACAGGCAAACCTTAACTTGAGCTGTTTCATGTGTACCTATACTAAAAGAAAATAGAACATAAGCTCAACCAATAGAATAAACAGTTTATTGAGGAACTTTCCAATGGTGGAAATCAAATAAGCAGCAATATAACTGCCACCAGACTATTTCTTTATTTTGCTTCTTCAATCGCCCTTAAATTCAACGCTTTGTTATCAGAACATTAGCCCATTGCTTTCCTAGATTGCATGATCCACAATACCAAAAGGAAAAAAAATTAAACCTCTTTTGATTCAGTGTTTTTCAATTCATGAATTGCACCTGCCAAACTCTTTAAATTTTTATTGTGCCTCAATTTACTCTTTTACTCCTCTAATGATGCGCCCAAAGGCTGAAAATACAATCCTGGGATCAACAGCCACATGTACTCTAGAAACACATTAGAGCATTCTCAAAGATGTGACCAGAAGAGAGGATGAGGAACATGAATCTACAGGCCCCACAGAATGGCCATCCTGTACATGAACCTTCCTCTACCCCCATAGAGCTGGTCTTTGTATAGCAAGACCCACCCGGTGAAGTCAAGCACATGTCCACCTCACCAAGTGGAGCTGGCATCAACCACAAAATGCAGAGTTAGTTGGTTGTCCTTCCTAGATGTCAACACCCTGACCACAGCCTCCTCCAGCAGGACAGTGGGAAGGTGATCTTCATGAAAGGGTCAGAGAAGGTGGAAAGACATCTGCTATGGTTTGGGTCTAAAATGTCTCCTGAAGGCCATGGGTTAAAGACTTGATCACCAACCTGTGGCACTACTGGGAGATGGTAGAAACTTTGGGAGGTGGGGCCCAGTGGAGGAGGTGGTCCTTGAAGGCTATACTTGTCCCCCAGCCCCTTTCTGACACACACACACACTCTCTCTCTATTTCCTGGCTGCCATTACGTGAGCAGCTATATTTCACTGCACCATCCCACACACGCCCAGAAATAATGGATGCCAAGTGAACACAGAATGAAACCTTTGAAACCATGAGCCAAAATTAATCTTTCTTCCTCTAAGTTGATTTTCTCAGGTATTTTCTCACAGTGGTCAAAAGTTGCCTAATACAACACCCAATGATATGGTTCTTTCCAGGTCCCTGAAAGTCATCATGGTGACCCTGAAATCCCCATTACGACACTGATTGTACAAAGTGACCCTGACCATCTCACCATAACCTGAGAGAATGTGTGACCTCGAACATTTCCATGTGACTTTGAAAATCTACCTGTGACCCCAAGCAATGCTGTGACCCAAACATCTCCATGCAATACTGAACATTTCGCTATAACCTGAAAATCTCAATGTGACCTGAAAATTTTATAATTGTAAATTCTCCATGCCACCATGAACATCTCACTGTGACCTTGAACATCTCCATAAGACCGTGAGCATCTCACTGTGACCCTGAACATCTCAATGTGACCTGAAAATTTTAATATAACTCTAAATTCTCCATGCCACCATGAACATCTCACTGCGACCTTGAACATCTCCATAAGACCCTGAGCATCTCACTATGACCCTGAACATCTCAATGTGACCTGAACATCTGTGACCCTGACATGCCATTGTGACCTGAATATATCCATACAACCCCTGACTTCTCTTACACTGTGACCTAAATATTGGCCATTTCTCTTTTCTTTCCACGCCTTTTATTGAGCTTCATCACAGAGTGGATAGGATTAGACCCAACTTTTTCCATGAATAGGAAGGACAGAGAGCATCTTATAATGTATTAGGTGCTCTGAATTGCCATGTTAAAAAACTCAAGATAACTGCTGCAAATGGATGTTTTCTTTCATGAAACCTCGATCTTCAATTGCATTTCCTGTGGTTTCCATTATTTTGTCCTAGTCATAGTAAAATCCTTGAAAGTAAAGTTCTGACCAGCATTTCTGATTACACCCTTAGCATTCCTATAGATGGTTCCCTGGCAGTCTGTTCTCCTGGTGCAAGGACACACTTTGCTAATTCCCTCCAGCCTTGTCTGCTGCTCCCAACAGCCCTGGAGATGGAACATTGGGTGGCCAGTACTTCAGAGACTTTGCAGGACCCTCAGCAAACTGGGATGGACATCAAGGGCACTGGGCAGATGACCTAGAAGGCCCCAGAGGGCCATGGCCTTATCCTCCCCTTGCCCTCAACAGAAGACAAGAGCAGTAGCTAAAAGTTGAGAGGCCAGGCAGGGCAGGTGGGGCCTGAGGGGCAGCAGCACTTCTCAGTACAATGCAGCAAACTGTTGAAACAGATGGATGCTGAAAGGAGAACTGGCTGGTCGCCGGGCACCACAGGCATCTGGAAAGGGCCAGAGGAAGGAGCCAGGCCATCAGGTGAGTTGATAAGGCCAGAAGAAGGGCCTGCACAAAAGCATACCATTCACAGTCTAAAGGAAATGAAAGGCAGGCAGACCCCAGCCCTTAAAATAAAAACTATGATTAAGAATAAAACCTCCCTTTTGAGATTTGTCCATATCTAAGCTTCCTTTCTCCCATGATTTCCCCCTAGAACACAATGGACTCATTTTACAGTATATGAAAGTGGAGTCAGGGGCATAAAAATCAGCTGGAGCATTTGTGTATCAAAATGACTGACAAGTCATTATAGACTATCCCTAACCTACCAAGTGGATCCAAAGGAAAAGACCCCACCAGCTGCTGAACTGAAGGCAGAGGAAGCCTGGCTCCTACCCTGCTGACTGGTCACTGCTGGAGCAGTGGATTCAATTCTGGCCTTCCTCAAAGGCAATCTGGTCCAGGTGGTATGCATGCCACCTCTGTACCCATGGGTTCTATGGCAGCCCAGCACAGAGAGGACCCAAGCTGCTAGTCTCAGTATGGACACCCTCT
The DNA here is from genome assembly GCF_047511675.1 of Marmota flaviventris. NCBI lineage: Eukaryota > Metazoa > Chordata > Mammalia > Rodentia > Sciuridae > Marmota > Marmota flaviventris. The sequence goes on along the minus strand of NC_092498.1, from coordinate 103,022,997 downwards.
CTACCATCCCTCCCTCTCCTTCTAAACAATCCCTATTCCTTCTTCAGTTAGTTTTCTCCTAATCATTTCTTAGTGTCTAGGTCACTGTGGGCTCCTACACTGTGAGCCTAGGTCTCATGAATGGATGTATCCAAGGAGTGTAGCATGGTTGAGGACCCTCGGTTTACTGCTATATAAAGAAAGGAGCCCCCATCTAACCATCACGTGCATGTTCCACACCATAATACAACTTCTGCCCCGTGCGCTCAGGAAGCTCTTTGTGGACCACCAAAGATCAAGCTGATGTCCCAGACATTCCTGATGACCTCCACCCAGACAGATGGAAGCTCAGTGTGTAGCACAGCAGAGCCACTCTGCTGAGAGTCTATTGGGATGGGGGAAGCACTGGAAACTATTCCCCATCCTCCCTTACATCCCCCACCACATCCTGTCCCACTGATCACAGATCTCATTCTTTAGACAGACACACTGAGTACAGAAGAGAGGACAGGATCTCCCAGGCACCAAGATGCCTGTGTACTCGTCTGCAGTGGTCCAAGGACCTGCCCAAACAATGCCCCAGTGAGGGAGGCAGATCCAACACCTAGACCAGAACTCCCACCTTAGAGAGGTCAGCAAGAGTTTAAGAATGCTACATTTGGTCCTCTCCCCAACAGGATGCAAGGCTGGCTGGCAACACCAAAGGGTGAACCCACCCATTCAGGGATGAGCACAGAAGCCTCAAGGGACCCACCCAGCAGGCAGAGCCTGGGGAAGAAGGGCTTCCTGAAGAACCAGCTCAGTGAGGCTCCACAAGTTACATTTAAGGAGAGGGTCCCATGAGCAGGAGGCCCTTTCTATGTACTTGGGCATTAAACCCAAAACATCACAAGAGCCAGCTCCTCACTGCAGGAGGGGACTGCAAGCTGGTGAGGGAGGAGGCTAGAATGGTCTGTGAAGTAGCAAGTTAGAGTTTGAGACATCAGGTGAACTTATATTCAGTTCAATTCAGACATGAATGGGCACAAACACAAATATCTGCAAAAGTATGCATGGGTGTGTATTTTCTAGTTCTGTCTGCTGACAGAAGCAAAGGCACCCCAATAGCAATGAGGACACCCAGGGCCCACATCATGATATAATACAAACCTCCAAGAGAAGAAACAAGGGTTGCCTTCTTGGGCTGGGGCAGAGAACATAATGACAGGAACCTGGAGCATCATGTAGTGCCACAAAGCAAGGCAAGGCTTTTAAAAAGTCACACATGTACAACGATGGGGTGTGTCAGAGGACACAGAATAAAGATGAAAGAGTTTTGTGTAGCCAGAGCTGGGACAATCTGAGCCACAAAATGAAGTAGCAACCCAAAGTGAAAAATAAACATCCACAAGTCCATACTGATAGAAACCAATGGCTGAATAAAATGTGAACAAAGGATAAGAGACAAACAGGCAAACCCTGGGCGCATTCCAAGTCATCCGCCACGACTCCGCCCTCCAGGAGGTAAACTCCCTACTCCCTAAGTGTGGGCTGGGCACACTGCTTCCTCTCAAAGAGCATGATGTGGAAAAGAAAGATAAAAATGGAGCACTTCAGGGTGTGGAGAAGCCTGGCAGCAATCATAGCAGCTCAATGGTGACAAGTCACATTGACAGATGTGGAAGTGGCACGGTGTGATGAGGGCACTCCCCTCCCAGGGCTTCCTGCAGAAAACCCAGCACCCCAGAATAAACATGAGAAGACAAACCACCAGACATGGAATAGCCACTGGATAGAGAACCCTCAAAGTCACTGCACTAGCACCTGGGGCAGCCTTGAGATGTCCCACAGTCCCTGAAGCAAAGGCCTGTCCCAACCTGACATCATTATCTCACACTCCCTGGTACCTACCCATGAGACCCTATCCACATCCAGGAGCAGGTGCCACTGCCCAGTCCAGAACCTGTGAGTCCCTTGACCTCCCTCTCTATCACCTCACTTTCATCAATTCCTGCCTGAGGGCCCCAAGCCACCCACTTCTCTACCCCCACACTGGCCAGCACAACCCACACTGGGATGCAACTGGATGGAGTCTGCTTGACAAAAGATCCTCTGGGCAGAGCCCTACATCCCTGGCATGCTGGAGATTGTCAAGAACTAAGCTCACCCTTTCTCTGCCCACCATGCTCCACACAGGTATTCAAGCTTGTGAACATGCATGAGTCCATGTCCTGCTCTACATACGCCACCATGTGTTCAGCACATGGTGCTAGGCAGATCATACTCTCAAGACCTCTCCCCTTGCTGCAGCCTGTCTGCAGGTTTCCCTCCTTCACTTAGAGACCTCCTGATCCTTGGATTGGGCTGGGTAGTCCTCTCTCATCTTGTAGTATCCCCATTTAACATTACCCTACTCAATATGCAAACCTCACCATTGAACCTGCTCCAGTTTCAACCCATAGCTGCCTGGGCTACACTCACTTTGGACATGGAGCCTGGGCAGCATATGCAACACTGTGGGGATGAAGAAACCAATGGGGGCTGACCCAGACCAGCTTCTGCCAGAAAAGCGTATGCAGGCAGGACACAAGACCCTGATCCAGGAAGTGCTTTCTCACATCAGCACACAGGGCTTTAGCCACCTCCAGAGAAGAGGCTGATCCTGCACACTGCTCCCCACACCACACTGGACACATTCTCATCACAAATACACTGACTGCCATCAGTTTTTCCCAGACTTGTGGGCATCTGGTCGGTGGGGTCAGCCCCACCTCATCCACAGGCCCCTCAGTCCTGCCTATGGGCATCCATCAATGGCTGGGTGGAAAATGTAGTGTTATTTTCTTTGAACAGTAGCTGCTTTTGCAACATCATGCACAAGTATGTTTTTAAATTAACCTAATTGCTTGCTAGTTGTCTGTTTTTGAATTAATAAGTGTTTTAGAATTAGCATCATTTGAGAGAGGTTTGGCAGAATGCTGATCACTGCTGGAGCTGGTGACAAGTACTCAAGGAATCACCTGCCCATCTCTCTACTTTTGGGTATGTTTGAATTTCCCATAATAAAAGTAAAATAAAAACAAGTTTAATAACAGGAAGGAAGGAAGGAAGGAAGGAAGGGAGGGAGGGAGGGAGGGAGGGAGGGAAAATCTGGGGAGTCTCCAGAGAGCTTCTGTCCACGGGTTTCTGCCTTGTGAAGAAATGGATTCTCACAGAGCTGGGGAAACAGGCACTATATTTCTTGTATAACCCTGGCCCCCCAAGGCCAAGGGAGTCCCAGGTGCTATGGTCCCATGCAGGAGCTGTACTTGCCACCTGCTCCCTCACAGTGCCCCTCTCTCCTCGCACATCATGTACACCTATGTTTTTAACTAAGGAGAGAGAGAGGAAAAGGTGTACATGTGCACAGTGGCTCAGGCATCTTAGGAAAGTTAAGAACTAAAGGCAGAGACTCAGATCTGAGGCCCTAAGCAGTGAGCATCCCAGGACAGTTCCTAGCAGAGACAAGCAGCTCACCCCAGAGCTCAACACACATATTCCCAGAGGACCAACTGAGCCTTGCAGAGAGGATAACTCTGACTCAAGCTCACCCACCAGGCCTTCAGACAGTCCCACTTCAGACACGTCCCCGCCCCCATCCATAGCATCTGTGATGTCTCCACACCCCAAACCCTTCAAATACCTGGACACCAACAGTGGCTCTGTGCATTGCTGACCTTTGAACGAACTATACCCAAGATATGACCACTCCACAGGGTCCCATCAGGGAAAAGACCCTACTACCCAGCACCCAGCTCATGATCAGTGCTCAGGAAACATTTGTGATGTCCAAAAGTGGAGATTAAAAAAAAAATAAGTAAACATCAAAGATATTTTCAAACCTACAGGATAAACCAATGATTCCTAAATCGTGATCATTCAGTTCATTGTTCACTCAGCAGGGCACACAGAATTGGAGAAAATAGCTGTCATGGAAAACAAGTTCAAGGAGCCAGTTGTTCAGATCCTTCACTTTGATTTAGGAAGGCAACAAGTTTTCTTAACAGGAGGTTATTTCTCTTCTAAGACAGATGCAGGCAAAAGCACCAAGAGAAATACACTAACCATCTCCAAGAATAGCATCACCAGGCTCGTTCCAGTACAGGCTCCCCAGGCTGGCAGGTGCATAGTGCACACCTACAGTGACCACTCAGAATGCTCACTGCTGCAAGTTCCCTTAAGGAGCAGGATGTTTTGGAGTGGCTGCCCAACTCCCAATGCATACCTGCAACTGCTGAGTCTCAAACTTTCCACTGCCCTCCCAAGAAGACTCAGATGTCCACTTGCTATGATAACACTGTTTCCAAGGATTGGATGTTAGAGCTAAGAAAACCCACAGGCACCCCACAGGCTGAGAAGCAGCCCTCCTGATGGTATAGGCAGGCAGACAGATAGATGTCCCACAGTGATTCTTCTCTTGGAAAGGCTGAATGCCAACCACAGGCTAAGACCTCTAGACCCAACTTTGTACAAACAGGTACTTTGGGACAGGGAGGTACCTTCCAAAGAATGCGGCATTATACAGATTTACCAAGACAGACCAGGGCCTGCTGCAAGGAAAGAGCAGAGTCAAGAGGTCAAGAAGGCCATCAGGACTGTTGAACAGAGCTAGCCTACGGACCACAGCCAGGATCCGACAGCAAAAAGTGGCCAGGCATGCTAACTCAGTCAGGGCACTACCATGACCTGGCCATCCTCCTTGCCCCACGTGTATATCCCACATCTCCATCCTTGGCCATGTGGTCCCTTGAGCCCCACAGACCACTAGGTGAGCAACAATATCCCATCTATCAGAAACATCAAAGCTTCAGGGGTCAAAGCAGTGGGTATGCACCATACACAGCATGTGAAATGACATCAATCAGATGAACCACACTGCTAAGAAAAGGGCACTGAGGTGGCCAAGCACCAGGGAGGGAGTTGGGCCAGCCAAGCACCATGCATATGTATGTGCATGAGCACTGTCTCAGACTGGGCCACTTATGAAGGCTGGAGAATCTACTTGGAGAGGGGAACACTGTACTCTGAGAAAAGGGTTGGTCTGTATTTTAGAGTGAAAACAAAAGTTGTGTTCAGATTCAAAATGTGCTACCAGGGAAGAATTTCTCCTCTGCAGGGCTCAGAGGATGGGATAGAACTCCTGATACATCTAGGGACCCTATTACACCACGGGTGGCTTCCTATCCATCTATCCCTGGGGTCCCCTGAATGTTACCAAGTGTTCTGCACACATGTGCACACACAATTATACATGCATGAATGCATGCACACAAAACACACACAAATATGTGAACACATGGACATGGCTGTGCAGAGACACACATGAACATGCACCCATGTACATTTCAATGTGTAAATAAGCAGGCACATGCATGAGCACACATGCACACACACAAACACACATGCACACGCACATGCATACAGGTACCACATAGGGCACCACCCCAAGCACTGCATCCAGGCTCTGCAAAATCATGTCAAGGCTTGGGAATCAGGTAGTACAACCCTCCCTCAACTCTGAGCTTTCTTCTCAGCCTTGATAAAAGGTGGGGCAAATACTCAGCTAGAGATCAAAGCAGGCCCTGCTTCCGTCCAACCCAGGGAGAAGATCATCAGGCTCTGTGCTGCCTTCAGGACAAAGCCAGAGCTCAGCCCCTAGGTTGGCCCCCATTCTCTTCCTGAGACTTGTGTGTCTGCACAGCACATGGGAAGGACAAGGTGGGGCCTTTTGGGTTAAGAACACATAGGCTGCTGGTGCCCATCTGAGAAGAAAGTACAGGAAGATGATGAGTTTAAAAGGACAGGGGAAGAAGCCCAGGGAAGGAGGAGGACAGGAGAAACAAAAGGACCTCACACAACTGAAGGGACTACTGCCATGGATGGGCTGGGGGAGACAGAGAAGGCAGGCTCACCTTGGCCTAGGTCAAGTAGTAGGAGGTCCCACTCCCTTCCCCACCTAGGGCTCTGGGGTCCTACCCCTAGTTACTGTCCCCATGGCCCTCAAGTCTCACCTGGACATACCCAATCTCCTTGATCCAGGCAAGGACTGAGCTTTGTATCCTTGCTCTATAGACCCTGGGTTGCCCAAGGTCATGGAATTGGAGGTAAAGGAGGTAGGCCTCAGCTGGGTTCTCTGCCCAGGAACTACTGAGACTAGAGGCATATAGCACCCTTTGGGGGGTGCTGCATCTCTTTTAGAGATAAAGGTGGAGCATCTCCCCCCAAAAGAGGTGCACATTAGCCAGGTGTGGTGGTGCACACCTGTAATCCCAGATACTTGGGAGGCTGAGGCACAGGGATTCCAAATTATAAGCCAGGCTGGACAACTTAGCAGGATTCTATCTCAAAATAAAAAGGGCTGGGGATGCACCTCAGTGGCAGAGCACTTGCCTTGATTGCGTGAGGTCCTGTGTTCAATTCCCAGCACCACATACACACACAAAAAGAGGTGCATATCAATAAAAGTGTGGTATATGAAAAGGAATGAGTGTAAGTGTGCAGGTAGGTATGTTTATGTGGATGTATGAATGTATGTGTGCAAATGTGTGTTAGTTTATGAGTGTGCTTGTGTGTGCATAAGTGTTGTGAGATCATAAGTGCATGAGTGTGTGTGTATATTTATACATGTACACGTAAATGTGTACAAGTGTGAAAATGAGTGTAAATGCACACAGGTGCTTGTGTGGGTATGTGCATCAAGTGTTATGAGTGTAAGTGTAAGAATGACTGACTTGTGTGTGTGTGTGTGTGTATGTGTGTATATATATATATATATATATATATATATATATATATATATATATATAAGTGTTTGTGTGGGAATGGGTGTGGTAGGGTGGATGGGTAGACATGTGTGCATGTGTGTGAGAGCATGAAGGAGTGGAACAGACATGATTCACATCCTCAGCCAGCGTAAAGCAGCATCCTGCAGAGCAGAATACTCTGCCCCTTACCTCATTCAGACCCTAAGATAAACAGAAGCCTGTGGCTGTGAGAACAGGTTCTCCCCTAAGAAAAGCTACACTGCTCTTCCTGTCCACACTGGGGCCCTGCCACTGCAGCCTCCCATGCTACCTGGCTGGCTGGAAAAGGGCCAGCCTGACAGGATGGACACACACAGGCTCTCTCCATGGGGACACCACCTCCATTAGAGCCATATGGCCCACTCTAACTGTGCTGTCCTACTCCTGCCGTTACAGTTGATAAAGAACAGACAGAGGACTGCTATCTGCATCATGGGGTCTCTCCTAGCATGTGATCTAGACCAGCTTCACTCTGACGCTTGACAGTTCAGGTTCACTAAATCAAACTAGCAGGTCACCAGCTAGGAACAGCTGCTGAGAGTAAGTGGCATGGCTGCTCCCCTGCCACTGAGCCCCGATGGCGCAGGCAAGAGGAAGAATGCCCGCCACACAATCCACATACAGTATCTGGAAGATGCATCTGTCCTACAAACCTGCAGAATGAACAACTGTTCCCACTGACAGTGGAGGAAACTGAAGCAGGGGGATCATCCTGTGCCCCAGGTCACACTGCTACACCAACACCCCTGAAGTGCAGGGGTGTTGCACAAGCCCACCTGTCTATCAACATCTGAGCCACCCGGCTCCACCCCTGCAGGAACCTATCAAGCCAGGGAGCTCAGCCCTGGCCCTCTATCCCTCAGAGACAGGAAAGGGACAGCATCCAAAACCATGGTAAGCCCCAAAAAGGGAATGCTGATAGCTCTGATGGCAGGCAGGGATGGGGTCATGCAGACATCTGTGATAATGTGGTTTCTTTTATTCTGCCTGTGGTTAGGAACTCAGCAGAAACCAAAATATATTCCCTTTGTAATGAAAGGTAACCATATTGACACATATTGTGTACAAGGCAATAGACCTCTGCCACTTCAAAAATAAAAAAATAATAGCAGTAATCCTGACTCACAGCAGACAAAAAGCAAGCATTTGGGGGAGGTGCAGAGCAAGGTAGCACAGGGAGGAAGCTCAGAGCTAGGAGAGGCGGGGTCTGCCTTCTTTGCTCTACACACAGGAGTGGGCAGGGCAGGAGAAGGACCACTGAGGGAAGGGACCTTGAGCCAGTGAGCCCAGTACAGGGCACCATTCTCCCAAGGTTCCCTTTGCCCTTCACTAGTATTCCAGGGCAAGGACCTTTTCCAACACACTCCTGCTTTTTTTTCCCAACTCCCACCACTCCCTTGGTAACCCTGAAATGTCCACATCAAAGAGTCTGTCACCTCCTCCCTCAGAGACTTTATTAGTACCTAGAGTGAGGGGCATCATCAGAGGGCCCATCCCATTCCCACTTCTTGCCCACCCACAATGTCCCACAGCTCACAGGGTGCTTCATTCATCTCCAGCCAACTCCAACACTCTCCAGTCCACCTGGCCAGCCTTTTCCCATAAATGCTTTTAAACAGGATGCTATCAATTCCAACAGTAGCCCAATTAAACAAAACAAAAATGTATTTTGTTTAGGTACATGAATGACCTGAGAGCAAGGGACTGAAAGAGGGAAGAACTCAGGGCACAGTTAAGGGCACTTCCTCTCTGCTGGGTCTCAGGGGGAATAAGGCCATTTCCCTAAAGACCTCTGTGCTCTCCAGGGCATCAGTATCAAGCACACCCTTTGGGGGAGGGGCTAGTACTAGCTACATGTGAATAGCCATGTACCTGGCTTCCACTTCTCTCCACCTCCCAGTGTCCTAGGGCTGGCCTGGGTTCTGTGTAAGAGGAACTAGATGCCCTAGAGCATAGGGGCCACATACTCAGAGCCTAGTCCACCAGAAGTGGCACAGGAATGCTGTAGGAGCTCCAGGAGCCTCCTTGCAGACAGGCAGTGACTGAAAAGAGACATGTTCCATTGCACAGAGCAGGGACTTGAATGAACCCAGGCCCTTGTGTAAAGTGCAGACTTTCTCCAGGCTTCTTCAGGGCTATCCTTGACAAGAAAGCACTTGGGTCTGAGATCCGGGGAAAGCACCACTCTGCTAAGAACATTGACCTGACTCTGGAGACAGCTAGTGCTTTCCTGGTGCTTTCATGGGGCTCAGCACTAGCAACACCCTGCTACATATGCAGCAGGGACAACACCCCTCATTCTGTCCACCTTTCAGTCTCTTTGGGGGATCCACCCCTTGCCTGCATGGTTACTGCCTCCCTAGAGTTCACAGCTGAGAAGGAAGCACTGTCAGCAGGTGAGTGCACTGCAGGGTGACAGGCCCAATGGGAGGCAGCAGAAAAGCAGAGAGGAGGAGCAGAAATGCCATTGCTCCCTAATGCAAGTGCCACCTTTCTCCCTCATCTCAAGCACAAAGTTGCAGAGCTCATTAAGGACAGGCTTTACAGAAGAACTTTGAAGAAGACAAAAATCCCTGAGGGATCACCTAGCCCCTCCTCACTATAGGTTTCTCTGCATTGATCTCCACCTATTTGTCAATATCCTACCAACCTGTAGTGTGGTATACGAACATTCTTGAGGCCAAAATGATTAGAAGTGGCAGAAGATTTCCAATATGTGCTTTTCCACTATGGATTTTTCTCCTTGGCTACACTGCACTGCAGAGGGACTGCTATCCCTTTATATAGGTGGGGAAACCAAGACTTGGTGAGGGAGGGGTTTACATTGCCAGGGGAGCTAGTAGCCTGTATCTGCTAAGAATCCTTGCCCCCAGGATAGGCTTTCTCTTGCCCTCCCCCCAGAGTAACAGGGGCTCCTCTTACACCATGGGGAGGGGCAAAGACACTACTATAGTCTCCCCTTCTCTTTTATAACCTTTTCTCTGAAAGGAATGCCTTGAGGCTACAAGGGAAAATTCTTTTAAAAGAAAACAATTACACAGCCTTTTATGGCACCTGTTGACTCCCAGATGTGCACAAGGGAAGCATAGCCTGATGGGATCCCTGGTCCCCTTCCCACCTCCTAGCTTTCCTGGCATCTGTCCTTCCTCCCCCTCAGAATGGGGAGGTTATCTTGTGGATACAGTCTGGCTGTGAGGACCAGCATGAGGCTAAATAGAGGTAGAAGAGGGGCCAGGGAGTCATGGGAGGATCCTTCTGAGAATGGTCATAGAAAGCTCAGGCGCTGCCCAGAGGAGGCAGTAGAGGGGCATGCTGGAGAACACTACCCCCACACACAACCCTATGGTTTTGTTCCTCTCTTTTCTGCCTTTCTCCTCCCCTATTCTCTAACTCTGGTCCTCACCCCTACTTCTCCTTCTCCCACTCCCAACCCCCTCCTTGCCAGTTCTGCTCTACACATTCTCCCTTTTTCCTCCTGTGCTCTTTGCCATGGGTCTGAGCACATTCCAGTCTCTCTCTGACCTTAAATTGCAAGCCAGATGTGCCTGCCCTGTGCCTAGTTGTGCATCCCATGGCCCCTCTGCCCAAGTGTTGGCCCTCCTATCAGTGTCTTGGGTGTTGGTCTTCAGATCCTCTGGGTCTTTGGGGGATGATCCTGTTGGTCCCCCAGGCAATACTGTCTAACACACTATCTCACACACCTCCCCCACCACGTTATTCTTGCCCAATTTGGAATTTCCCTCTGTCAAGCTTCCCCTTTGCCCCCCCCCCTTCTCTCCCCATCTGCCCCCCCCCCCAACACACAGCCACGTTCTTTCCTTAGAGGGGATCCCCAACCCATCTGGTTCACACCACCCTCCTGCTAAACTGCAGTCAGAGACAAAAACAAAACCATCCCTCTGCACCAAGTGGTGTGGGCACCAGGGAAAGCTCCCCATATCCCTGGGAGCAAAGTCGCTTGGTCCATCTCCCATCAGGGTGGGGTGGCCTGATAGAAACAGACGCTTTCAGAGTCCAGAGGAGCCCGCAGGAGTCAGACGTCCTGCGTCCTTGTCCTTGCAACCACCACTCCCGCCAAGCTGGGAAGACAGTGACAAAGTTCCAGCGTTGCGGAGCCAGGGTCAGGGCGATCGTGGAGTGGGGCGGGAGGAACTGGAGGTGTGTGACCTTGGCAAAACCCTGCTCCTTTTGGACCATGGCGGGTCCACACGGGACGACAAAGTCCCCCCCCCCCTTCTACCCCGGGTCCTCAGGGATGAGAGGTGAGCCCCAAACGCGCTCCAGGCAAGCGAGGGAGGAGCCTCGGGCTGCACTCCAAAGGAGGAGCCCGGCCTGGAGCCCGCGCCCCTTCCCACTTTCACCCTCTGTAAGGATGGGTTTAGTGAAACAGTAGTGAATCCTACTCTTGCCCCTCCTGAACGCTCACCATCCGCCCGACCTTGGCCAATCCTCCCCTTCTCCACACCTGTCTCGCGTCTCCACATCGCACGCCCAGAGCCGCTTTGTGGACGCTATCTCGGGAAAAAGCCCGGGCTAAGTGCTAGTCCCTACTGCGTCCCCAGCTTGTTGAGTGACCTTGAACAACCACCCCCCATTTAGCACCTCAGTTTCCCCACCCGCCGGGTAGGAAAAAGCGCGCCCAACTCTGGGCACTCCCAGTCCCGCTAGGCAGGTGTGTCTCAGACCAAAAGGAAAACGAGGGAGGGGGGCGCGTGGCAGCACTTACCGTCCTCCAGAGACGCGGGCGCTTGGCGGGGACCAAGGTGGCTGTGACCAGTAAGTGCGAGGCAGCCACCACGAGCCCAAAGCCGATGGCCAGCAGGCTGCGCACGGGCAGCAAGGCATAGGAAACGAAGGTGACCAAAAGGAGCTGCCAAACCCCCTGTTCCGCGGCGGCTGACCCCGCAGCCGCCCCGGCAGAGCCCCTGGCGGGGCCACCCAGCGCGAAGGGGCAGCACAGCAGCGCGAAGGTGAGACTGAAGAGCAGCGCCAGCTGACCGACCTGCTGTAGCTGGGGCACCTGCAGGGACCGGACATTGGTGACCACGAGCAGCGCCAGGAAGAGGACGCAGTGCACCGGGTGCGACCCCTTGGTCAGGCCGGGCGCGGGCCCCGGCGCACCTAGCAGCTCGACCAGTGCCAGCGCGCCCGCTAGCAGGCTAAGCACAGCCAGCGCCTTCAGCGTGGCTGCCTGCTCCAGCCGCAGAGTGTAGCCGCGGAACAGCGCCTCCAGCTCGGGGCACGCGAACTCCTCGCCGCACGCCCGGAGCCCGCGCCGACCGCCCGGCCCGGCCGCCCGCTCGGCGCCCCCGGGCTCGCCCGCGCCGCCTCCGCCGCCGCCTCGGCCGCGCGGCGCCCCCGCCATCTCAGCGCCATGCAGCGGCAGCGGCTACGGGCGCGCCCCTCGCCGGCCCGGGGCGCCGGGGCGCGGGCGGCGGCGCCTGGGCGGGCGGGCGGCGGGCGGCTAGGCGCCGGGGCGCGGGGCGGGCGGAGTTGGGGCGCCGGCTGCCCAGCGCGCGCGCCCCGAGCGCGTCCCCTCCCGCCCGCCGCGCCTGCGCACTGGCGCCCGCCCGCGCCCCGGCCGCGGTCCTCCGAGGCGACCGCGCTGCGACAGCCGAGCCCCGGGAGCAGCGGTCCTGGATGCGCACGGCCCGCGTCCCAACTCAGCGCCCCACGTCCCCGCCCGTCAAAGGGGTCGCGTGACCTTGGCACCTCCCTTATCCCTCTGAGCCTCAGTTTCCCCACCCGTGCACAGTAGAACCCACCCCCTGGGAGTCTTTTGGAACGCTAAAAACGCTGAAATTTCTCGTGGTGGGAGAGGTAGTCTTGCCAAATGTGTTCCCCCTCCCCAAATAAAAACAGGTCACTCGAAAAGAGCCGGGGCTCGGGCTGTGGACCCAGAGTCATGGCCGGGTGTAACCAAAAAGAACCGCTTCCCCACCCCTTCCCAGAGCGGAGAGGAGAGTGGCAGTGGCCTATGGCATTCGAACCCGGGCCCCTCAGTCCGCACGCGGGGATCTTTTATGGAGGATCCTTCCAGGGCTCCTCTGGGTGTGCGGGAGCGGGCAGGAGCTGCAGGCGGGGAGGTGTGGGGAGGGGCTGGATGAAATTCCAGAGGCAGAACCCCTGGGGTTCCGCCTGAGGGGTCATTTCTATTGCGGAACTAAGCCAGAATAGGGTCCTGGCACTGCTCTGTCCAGGGAACACGATGTGAGGTGTAGGTGCAGGGGTTAGGGGAGAGATTACAGATGAGACAGCGGTGCTGTTTGCCCTAAGGACAAGGTGGATGCCCAAATGAGGGAGAGATACTTTCTATTTTCAGAAGGGTAAGTGGTAGGGAGAGTCCCACTAGCGCATGGGGTTATATTTACTGGAGGTGAGAGAACTTTGTGCTGATACTTCAGAATGGAGCCCTAGGGTCGTTAATTCTGTCCTCCTTTAGCGAAAATCCCAGGTAATTGCCCCCTCTACGATCATGCGGATAAACCAAGAACTAAGAGTCCCATGAAATAATGGATAAAAAAAATGTGGCATATATACACAATGGAATATTACTCAGCACTAAAAATAATAAGATCATGGCATTTGCAGGGAAATGGATGGCATTAGAGCAGATTATGCTAGTGAAGTTAGCCAATCCTCAAAAAACAAATGCCGAATGTCTTCTCTGATATGGGGGGGGGGGTGACTCAAAATGGGGAAAAGAGGAAGAGCATGGGAAGAAGATTACCTCTAGTAGGGAAGAGGGGTGGGAGGGAAAGGGAGGGAGAAAGGGAATTGCATGGATGGTGGAAGGAGACCCTCATTGTTATACAAAATACATGTATGAATACTTGAGAAAAAAAAGAATGGCATTACCCTAGATTAGGTAGAGAGAAGTGATGGGGGGAGGGGAGGGGTTGGGGAGATAGGAAGGATAGTAGAATGAAACAGACATTATTATTACTGTGTGTATATATGTGATGTGTGACTGCATGACCAATGTGATTAAAAAAAAAAGAAGAAGAAGAAGAAAGAAAGAAAGAAATACTGGTAACCAGAAGAGGTTAAGCACACTTCAGGAGGCACCATACAGAATCTCTGATTTAATTGATTCTGTCCAGGTAATGGTCTATTTTAGAAGATCCCAGAATTCTAATAGCTTGGAATCCACTGCCCACATTCTGTTATATGGGCCCAAGGATTAGAATTGGTGTTTCCATTTTCTTTGGCACTAGTATTAGCTTGAGCTCCATGAATTGCCATTTTTGTAAAAGGTTCAACATGGTCACCTATCAACTTTCTTTTCACCTGCTTCTACCAGAGAGTTGAGGATAATGATGCCTCATGGTCTTTGCCTAAAGTAGGAGCATGTTCCCAACCCATCTACCCAATAGCTCATACCTAAGGCCTTCAGGAAACACTTGGTGACCAGCTAGTTCTGCTTTCTGGAATGACTCCTCAGCAGGTGACCTTCTCTGGAAAGCCTTCCTGGCCCTGTGAAGCACCCACAGTCCCTACCCTTCCATGAAGTTTCACAACTACCACTCTGTAACCTCATTTTGTGGTCATTTGTCCTCCCCTCTTTGGGGTACAGCCTGTGGAGGGTAGCAACTGACACTGGGGAAATGACCTGGCCCACTTGAAAAAGCACCATTTTCATCACCTCGTCCCAAATAGCAAAATTTACAAAATTGTTCAAGTATCAAAGTACATATTCTCTTGTTAAATGGTGTGGTTTGATATTTTAATGATTTTTTAAAAGCAAAGCTGAATAATGTCCAAAGATGATCAAATTACATGAAAATGAGAGAAATGCGATAAAGTTATCTGGGTACAAATTTCATAGATCAGTAGTACCCTCTTGCACCTGTTGGTTCTTACCTCTTTCCTTATTCAAAAAATTTATTTGGTAAAAAGAAAAATAAAAGTTTCTTTGGTAGGGTTGGCATCAGCTGCCATCCAGAAAGCCTGAAAGGATTTATATTCAAGTTTGAGAAAAAGGTTGCCCAAGGGTACAATACCCTTTGCTCACTGCCACACATGCCAGTCTTTAAATAAAGTATCCAGGGCTACAGGGTACCAAGTTGCTTCTCCATCATTCTCATACCTGTTGTACCATTGACCTCTATGGTGTCTTGGAAAGAAACTTTTATCACCCCCATTTTGTTAACGAAGAGTCAAAGACATAGAGATGTTTGGGAGATGGCCACAAGTCACAAAAGGGACATGCCAGAGTCTGGCCAAAGAATAGAACTCCTCACTCCAACCCCTTTTGTTAAATCTCAGGAGGGACAAGAACTCACAGTTGTTTTTGTTGGTGTGGACTTGTATGCAGATGTTTTTAATACTCTCTCCCCATTTACCAGGTTGGAAGGTGAAAACTTTCAAATGGACACTTTGCAACCAGGAACAACAGGAAAGTTAATGTTCAGTATAGTGAAATGTTACACCCTGTACTCTTGGTGGGTATAACAGGTCAAGTTGCATCTCCTCCAAAATTCATACGATGAAGTTAACCTCCAGCACCTCAGAATGTGGCCTTACCTGAAAATAGGGTCATTGCTGATATAATTAGTTAAGAGGAAGCTGTGCTAGATTGCAGGAGGCCCCCCCTCCAATATGATTGATGTCCTTATAAAAATGGGAAATCTGGACACTGACCGCCTCCAGAACTGCGAGGCAGCTCTGTGGGTGAAGCTGCCCGGTCTGTGGTGCTTTGTTAAGGGATGCTGACAATTATTACACTTGCATGTGGTCTGTCCTGGATCGTGTTCCATGCTGCAGTGAGTACATATTGAACAATAGCCAAGGGGATTTGAGAATCATGGTGAGAAATTCTGTTCTTCTGGGGAGCACCTGCCTCCCTCATCAGAAGTCAGCGCCGTCAGCCACTTGGTGTGCACATGCCTGTGAGGGCCAGCATCTGTTACCTCTGCGTCACCACAGCATACACTTTCCTCCTAATAAAAACAAACACATGCCGGGTGTGGTGGTGCCTGCCTATAATCCCAGCGGCTCAGGAGGCTGAGGCAGGATGATCATGAGTTTAAAGCCAACCTCAGCAAAAGCAAGGAGCTAAGCAATTCAGTGAGACCCTATCTCTAAATAAAATACAAAATACGACTGGGGATGTGGCTCAGTAGTCGAGTGCCTCTGAATTCAATCCCCAGTATCTCCCTCAAACAGGGGGTGGGGACAATTTGGGCACCCTTGTTCACATGAAGGCGGCTGGGATTCAAAATCTTGTTTCATGTTAGTACAGGGAGCTGCTGACCTCTTTGAGGGCTTTTTGAGCAATAATGCCACTGGACATCCCTTTGCTTTTCACCATTTAGTAATTAATCTCTCCTGTCTATCTTTGTATTGAAAGCCTCACCACTGCAGAGGGCCCTGGCCTTTGAAGAAACTAAATGAATTGCAGCATCATGGGGGTGATGCTGAGTGGGTTCAACCTGGAGCCTCAGCCCATCTGACCCAGATTCAGCACACAGACTCCACCAAGCAGCCATGTGGTGTCATGGCTAAAAGAGTGTGGACCCTGAGTCATATGGCTGGGCTAGTATCCTGGTGCTACCCATCCCAACTGCATAACTTTAAATAAGATACTTAACCTGTGCTTTGACTCCTTCACTGTGGATCTGGGAGTTCGTGCCTAGCTCCCTAGGTGTCATGGAAAGAAAGGTCCACATGCACAACAAACCTGCACTTGGTATATGTAGAATAAAGACAGTTTTCCTTGTAACAATTCAGTGTTTTCTATACATAGAAATGGGCAAGGGTCATTCAGATTCTTACAACAAAATTAGGCATCTGATTAGTGACCATAATAGCTGGGAAAGCCAACTTACCCAAATTCTATTGGTGGAGAGTTCACTAATTTCTACTGACTTGGTCAGAGATTTGGAGGAGTGGGTGCAACTCCATTGCCACTTCATATTTAGGAACAAAATCTCCCTTATGAAGCTGCTGGGAGAGATCAGCCTCTACTTCTGTTGACTCTGAGCCTCTTGCAGAAATGAGCTTGGTCAGGAAAGAGGTTGTTGATTCAGTGCCCATAGGATAATCAGTAAAGTTAGTTTTGTTCAAATAATTTCTAAGTAATCAAATGATCCTCACTATAGTCTCAGAAATGGCAAACATTCAAAGCTGATTGACAGGTGCTAGGGCTCCACCCAGACCAAGTTGAGTCCGGTTATGGTTTGAATATAGGTCCCAACCAAAACTCATGCTGGGCATTAATTCCCCAGTGCAGCAGCTTTCAATAGTGGGCCTAGTGTGAAGTGTCAGGGTCATGGAGGTGGAGCCTCAAGAATGGATTAATACTGTTTTACAGGACCAGGTTAGCTACCATGGGAGTTTGATCCCTCTCCTCTTCCCCTTGTGCTCGCTCACCCTTCTAATTTCTACCATGTATGATTAGCATGAGCCCCTCACCAGAAGCTGAGCAGATTCTGGTACTGTGCTCCTAGACTTCCAGCTTCTAAAACTGTGAACAAAACAAACATCTTCTCTTTATAAATTATCCATTCCCAGTTATTCTGTTATAGTAACATAAAATGGACTACAACCCTCAAATGCTGGCCTTTTCCCATTTTTCCCCTTTATAAAGGTGGCTTTCAAACACCAGCTTCATCTGATATGTGACACAAGTGTGTGTCCCAGCCCTTCTTGGGACATCTTTTTTGCTTAGAGCCTGTGGGGCGTAGGAAAGGGTTTTTAGTCACTTAAGGCCCGCAATCAGAACCCATCATGAGCATCTGTTTAGGATTCCTCCTACCAAAAAGTGATGGGAAAACCATACACACTACCTTCACCCAAAACTATGAGGTGGCATTTCTGAGACTAAAGGCCTGGGTGTGGCCACAATTGCATCTGTCCCACAGCCCTAGAGCCTGGAGGAATCCTGTGATGGGGGCTTCACTGCCACCTATTCACGTGACTTGGTGGGAGGTACTGGTTGTCCTGTGCTCCTCTTTGGAACCAAGGCAGCACACAGACAGCCGGAACCCAGGAGAAGAGGTCCTGGTGCTAAAGGCAGGAGCTGCAGCTGCAGAAAGGGGATGGAAGACAATCTGCAGACAACCAGGGAGCACACGGGATGCAGGATCTGGGCTCACTGATTCAGCCACTTTGAGCATCACTAGTCTTTTGATGTCCCTTGTGGCACAAAAAGAGATGAAGCCAAAGATGGTGATCGAGGCTTCTGAGGCAGCCCTGCCATTGGCCTCTGCAGGACTGAGGGCAACACCTCCTCAACACTGTGCCCAGGGTCCCAGACCAGCCTAAGGAATGCCAGGCATCAGATAAACAGTCACTGTTTGTCCCAGTTGTCAGGGAAAACTAGCAGTTGAGCATTTGGGCAACTGCTAAACTACCAAACGTTCATGGCACATAAGGTTTGGTAGTGAACTGGGCATAGTGGCACAACCTGTAACCCCAGCTATTCAGGAGGCTGAGGCAGGAAGATTGCAAGTTCAAGGTCATCATGGGCAACTTAGTGAGATTCCATCTCAAAATAAAAAATATTAAGTAACTAGGTTGTAGTTCAGTGGTAGAGCACCCTTGGGTTCAACTCCAATGCCACACACACACACACACACACACACACAAAGGTTTTGGCATTGAGCAAAGCAAGCACAGCCCTGCCCTTTCAAACTCCTGGCTGAGTGAGAGAGGCAGGTGCTAACCCAGTAATCCTCAATGTGTGATCAGAAGTGTGACTGCTCCAAGAAAAGCACCTGCAGAGATGTGGGGGGACTCATGCATCCTTGGTGTCCTCTCTCCCTAAGTTACCTTCCCTTATTTAACATCCCTACACTATCTGCATGTAGAGACCTGCAGCCTGTCTGTCCCATCCTGTCCGCGTTCTAGGATAGAGACAACAGGTCATTCCAGCCCACCCACATACACTCAGGTTTTCCTAAGGAAGAGTCAGTCATCTTCCTAGATGTACATCACACACCCCAAAATAGCCCAAAGCAAATATATCCTACTTCTGTTTTTTTTTCAATTACAATTTATTTATATTAAATTCAAAAGAAATTATATTCACCAAGGTTTACTGAAGAGCCCCAAATCTCCACTTCTTTTCTGAATGAAAGGCAAGTTCCTGTCTGTTGGTGGACATGGCATGTGGCACATGGGTCCACCAAGGCAACATGGAGCAAAATTTCACAGCAAAGTTCACAAAGGAGCTGGGGATAGAGGGAGCACAGCGCTGGGGTGAGGTTTTAAAACTGAACATGAGACATGGATGCAGAAGAAAGCAAGCACATGTAATCTCAAAATATGCTGAACTGGTGTCTTGATTACTTCAAGCTGAAATCACTGGAGAAATTCTAAGTTCAGAAAGGGCCATTTGGCCTGTCTTCTACATGCAGCAAGCCTTAAAGATTCTTCTGGGGGGGGGGTGTTCTTTACACACTGAGGCTGGAAAATAGACTTAATTACCAGAGGCTCCTAACTGGGGCTACCATGAACCTGAATGTACAAACTCTGAAGTAACCCTTATCTTCCACAAGCTTCCACATAACCCCCATAGATGCTTAATAACATCCCTAATCTAATCCAGAGAACCATCTGTCAGGTTATTCCTTCACAAACTTATCATTCTTTGTCTAAAAAGTATAAAAAAAATGTGTGCTTTGGTCATTTTTTTTTTTTTTTTGGACTTCACTCTTTTGTAAAGATCCCCTTGTGCCTATAAATTTAATAAAATTTTCATGCTTTCCTCTGGTTCATCAGCTCTTGTATTAATTGTGTTTTTACATCCAGCCAAAGAGCCCACATAGGAACTAAGTGTGGGGGGGGGTAGGGGAGAATCAATTTCTCCTTTACAACACCCTACACTTCACTAGCCAGAACTCCTTTGGTCCCAGGATAACACCTCCCTGAGGTCCCACAAACCCTTCTGAGATCCTTCCTCTCTTCCCTTCCCCTTTACAAATTAACTGATATCCCAGGTTCTTGGGTGTCCATCAAAAATTTTAACATCCCTACACTATCTGCATGTAGAGACCTGCAGCCTGTCTGTCCCATCCTGTCCACGTTCTAGGATGGAGACAACAGGTCATTCCAGCCCACCCACTTACACTCAGGTTTTCCTAAGGAAGAGTCATCTTCCTAGATGTACATCACACACCCCAAAGTAGCCCAAAGCAAATATATCCTACTTCTGTTTTTTTTTTTCAATTGCAATTTATTTATATTAAATTCAAAAGAAATTATATTCACCAAGGTTTATTGAGAGCCCCAAATCTCCACTTCTTTTCTGAAAGAAAGGTAAAATCCTATCTGTTGGTGGACATGGCATGTGGCACATGTTCTGTTCTTACTAAGCCCTCCAGTGCTCAGTGGGATCAACCTCATGGGACTTTGCTGGCTCCTGATGCTCAAGGTCTGTCCTCATCTATGCTTTGAGCTTTTCCATCAAGAATTGCAACTCCAGTGTGATTTCCTTGGACAGATTCTTGATCAATCCCAGTTGTCTCGGGGATGACTGCAAACTTCATAAAAGATGCCTAATCTTTTCCCCCTCTCCTTGTGGGAGTGTCTTTTCAGGGGACAGTGATGCTGGAAAGTGCCAGGGACTGCAGTATTGGGAGAGTAGAAGTGGCCATCTCTAGGTTGCTTCCTTGCTGAGTGTGGCTCAAGAGCATTTATACAATAAGCTGCATCTCTCCTCCTTCTTTCCTGCTCCTCCTGATGGGCTTAAACCCTGTCCACACAGTTATCTCAGAAAGGACACTGCATAGTAATATTTGGAGTCTGATGGACAGGACAATATATGTCAAAGTTTTTTTTATAAAGAAACAGAACCAATAGAGTATGCGTATGCATGTGCACATGTGCATGCATGCATGTGTGTGTGGGGGGGTGTATACACATACATACACCATATGGAAAAAGAGACTCATTTTAAGGAATTGACTCAATGCAATTGTGGAGGCTGGCAAGTCCCAAATCTGCAGAATGGGTGGGAAAGTTGGAGTTCCAGGGAAGAAACCATGTTCCAGTTCACTCCAATATGATGATCTGCTGGAGAATTCCTCATTACTTGGGGGAAGCTAATATTTTTTGTTCTGTTGGGCCCTCAACTGATTGGATAAGGCCCACCCACACTATAGAGAACAAGCAGTTTCATTCAGAGTCAGTCAATTTAAATGTAACCTCGTACATATGAAAAAATGTTCAACATCTCTAGCAATTAGAGAAATGCAAATCAAAATTACTCTAAGATTTCATCTCACTCCAATCAGAATGGCAGCTATCAAGAATATAAACAACAATAAGTGGGGAGGATGTGGGGAAAAAGTCATACTCATACATCGTTAGTGGATCTGCAAATTGGTGCAGCCAATATGGAAAGCAGTATGGAGATTCCTTGGAAAATTGGGAATGGAGCCACCATTTGACCCACCTATCCCACTCCTTGGTTTATATCCAAAGGACTTAAAAACAGCATACTACAGGGACACAGCATATCAATGTTTATAGCAGCACAATTCACAATAGTTAAATTATGGAACCAACCTAGATGCCCTTCAGTAGATGAATGGATAGGGAAACTTTGGTATATATACACAATGGAACGTTACTCAGCATTAAAAGAGAATAAAATCATGGCATTTGCAGGTAAATAGATGAAGTTGGAGAACATAATGCTAAGTGAAGCAAGTCAATCCCCAAAAAACAAAGGCTGAATGTTTTCTTTGATATGAGGATGCTGACCATAATGGCGACTGGGGGGAGAGCATGGGAGGAATGGAGGAACTTTAGATAGGGCAGAGAGGAGGGAGAGGAAGGAAGGAGGCAAGGGGTAGGAATGATAGTGGAATGAGTTAGACATCATTACCCTAAGTACATGTATAAGACACGAATGGTGTGAAAATACTTTGTGTACAATCAGTGTCTTGAAAAATTGTGCTGTATATGTGTAATATGAAATGAATTGCATTCTGCCATCATGTATAACAAATCAGAATAAATTTTAAAAAATTAATTAAAAAAAATTAAAAGAATGCAGACTAAAAAAATAAAAAATAAATGTGACCTCATCCAAAATCCCCTTCACAGACATATCTAGAATAACACCTCATTAGATTTCTGGGCATGCCACTCAGCCAAAATGACATAAAATTAACCCTTACAGAGAGTTTGGCCAAAATCCCCAGAAAGGAAAAGTTTATTTGCCTGAATCAATGACAGGTCACATGCTCTGCCAGTGGGCAAACTTTCAAATTAGAAATGTCCTTCCAAATTCAGGACTCGAGACTTGTGACGTGAATGTGAAACAGGGCTGGGCATATTTCTTTTGAGAAGGGGTAGGAAGGACAATAGAACCTTCCAGAACTGTCTCACTGTGGATTTTGTTGAGAGGTAAAAAATTGGGGGGGAGGGAACTGGGGGCAGCAGGAAAGAAGCCTCAGGATACCCCCAGACTTCATCCTTTTTCCAACACTCTTGATTTGAAGGAAATGGGGCTAGGGCCTGCTAGTCATGGGCCCCTCATGACCACTGAGCCGTGGACTCCAGAAACAACCATGTCCACACCAGCCTAACTCAGCCTCTCTGTGGCAGCTTCTTCTTTGCCCCACCCTCACCTCCAACTGAACTGAGATGTGTGCACTTCAAGCAAGGTTAGGGGCAAGATCTCCCCAGATTTGCCCCTAGGTCACCCTTATGAAAGAGTCCATTTACTCCCCTAGAACTCTGGGGACACCAAGGCAGAGAAGCCCCACCCTGTCCCAGGAGCGAACAATCCGGTGTGGGAGGCAGGAGAACAGGAAGCCACTGAGACAATAGGGGCCAACTTGCTTCCCCCAATGGCTCTTCCCACCAGAAGGCATCCAGGAAGGGCTGTGGGCAGGATGAGGCGCCTGGAGCAACCTGAGGACCAACGAGGTCCCCTGGCTGAATGAGGACACCAGAAAGGATTCTCTAAATCCCACCCCCACCCCCCAAAGGTTTTCAGGGTCAGCATAAGCCCTTGCCTTCCTCCCTGTCTGTCCCCCAGGTGGCTCATCCACAACAGGGACAAAAGGCAGCGGGGAAGCAGAGCTCAGGTGCTTCCCCAAAGCTGCTGCCAGGACTCGATTATTTATAGTGACACTGGGGACCTAAGCTGACGAGCGTTAAATGGATTTGTGTAAACCATCCTGGGGCTGCAGATGGGGAGGAGGCCGGAGGGCTGGGCAGCAGGCTCACCCTGAAACGTACCAGGAAAATATTTAAAATCAGGTCTGGCTGGGGAGAGCGGAGCGTGGCGGAAAGTCGGCGCTGACAGCTGCGTCTGAAAGGCCGGAGGAGCTTCAGCCTGAGGATTTGCACTAAAAATAGCATCGCTGGCTTGTGGGTAGAGAATTTGACCCAATTAGAGATTACCAGTTTCAGGAATTACTGGAAAAGAAATCTCATTAAATAGGTTAAATATAGGAGCCTGAAGCTTAAAAGGCCATTTGGGATTAAAAGGAAAACCAAAACTCCAGAAGGATTTTAAAATAAATTTTGCATCTCCTTTTGAGGGTAGGGGTCTCCTGCTCTACACATGCAGTCTGTGCACTGAAGGGACCTGAGATAAGCTCATGGAGCCCAGCATTTTACAGAAAGGGCCAGAGGCTCCTGCAGTGCACCCTGATAGCCCTGGACCTCTGCCCAGTGTGGTCCTGGTGGCTACTGTTCCTGTTCGAGCTAAACAGTGCTCCTCCCGCTCGAGATCTGGGAACGAGGCAGCAGCTCTGATCACACTTCACACACACACACACACACACACATACACACACGCATGCACGTGACAGTGCTCATGTCAGCACACGATGAATACAAACCAGACTCCACCCAGCCCATTCTGGATTCTCTGTATCTCTGCACACCACCTTATCCTGGCCAGAAACCCAGCCGCACACTCCACACCTCCCTCTCCTCCCCACGTCCAATCTGTCACCAAGTCCTATGGATTCCATCCCCAAAATAGTTCCCTCCCCTGCATCTCTGCTCCAAGCCCATCACTGCCACTTGCCACCAAGGTCTTCAGAGATTCCTCCACTCTGCCTTCGGCTATCCCCCAACCCTGCTGCTCAACCCTGCTCAGTCTCCCACACATCTTTCCTGACATATGAAGAGGGTCTTACCAGTTTCTTGCTCTAAAAAATCAATGATTTCCTAGTGCCTCAAAGAATCCCCTAAAGTGTGTTTTTGCAGCACCAGAGGCCTGAGAAAAACCCTAAAAAAAGAAATGCTGTGTTAGAATGCATCCAAGAGATGCTGCAAGCAGGAATGTGCTTAGCTTCATTTACGGCAGCATTTCCAATTTGTCTGACCAAAGAACACCTAATGGCATCCTAAGGATAGGGGAAACCAGTAAGCAACTCAGCCCTGCAGCGCTCAGACCTATAATGTCCCTCCCCCAAACACACCTTTGTTTAGTCACCTGTAAACCCAACTTGTCCCTTGCAGTCTATAGGTGCATCTTGCCAGCCTCCTGCAAGATGAAACCCTTGTCCAATCTCTCTTGTTCCTTTCAGAGAATTTAGGGAAAAGTCAACTGTCTTTACTCACACTCAACACCGAATACTTTTGGTCACCAAAATACATGAAATACGTGCATTTTCCTCTATCAGTTTTTTGGGGAGCTACCAGGGATTGAACCTATGAATGCATAACCACTGAGCCACCTCCCAAGCACTTTCTTTTCTTTCTTTCATTTATCTATCTATCTATTTATTTGATACAAGGTTAAGGCTGACTTGAAACTTGCAAATTTCCTGTCTCAGCCTCCCAAGCTGCTGGGATTAAAGGTATACACCATCTCACCTGGCTTCCTCTATCAATTCTGACAACATCTGGGTGCCCTAAAATTCCACTTAGTTCTGACTGTATCCACATGGAGTTAGTATCAGACCCCACAGATTAAAGGCTCTGTCCCACAGGCTGCCTCCACTTTAGATGCCAATCACGGCAGGAGGTCCCCTGGACACTCACCACCTCTGTCTCACTTGGCTACAAATTGAAGGTTCTCACAAATTGAAGGTTCTTTGCTCTGGTTTCCTAGTTTGCTAGAGCTACTCAGGGAACTCTGGAAAATAGCTTCCTTACTCAGTTACCAGTTTGTTACAAAGGACATATCAAAGAATACAGTTGAACAGATGAAGAGATACCTAGAGTGGATTTGGAAAGGTCCCGTGACTAGGTGCTTCTGGCCCTATAAAGTTTTGGGGTCCCCCACCCTCCCAACACATGGATGTGCTCTTGGTCACCAATTGATAAGCCCTCTGAGCTTCATCATTTTGGCTTTTTAATGAAGATCTCTCTTCAATCATTGATCATTGTTGATGAACTCAACTGTTAGCCCTTCATCCTCTCTCAGAGTTAAGGATGGACTGAAAGTTCCAACCCTATAATCTCATGGTTGGTTCCCTGGCAGCCAGCCGCCATCATGAGGCTGTCCAGGAGTCCAAGCCACAGTTATCTCATCAGCATTCAAAGATACAACTCTTCAGAGACTCCAAGGGTCTTAGGAGCATGCCAGGAAATGGGGGCAGAGACCAGATTCATATTTTTTTCTTACTTCACTCAGTTTTACCCATTCCTTGGCCAGAAACCTCTCAATTATATCTGAAAGAACTGGAAGCCCAGAATGCAGAGTTGGTTCATGCAAGTCTTTGCCTAAGGCCCAAATTTTATTTTCTAGACACCAAAGAAGTGACCCAACCTAAGGGATAGTTGCACTTCTTTGTCCACAGCATTCCAGAACAGCCCTACCACCAGGCAGGAAAGGTCCCCATTTGTGTCCTCAGGCACATCATTGCAGAGGAGAATCTCTCAGTTTGTATTTCAGATCTCCACCAGGGTATCTCTGGCCCTGCCTTGGTCATGTGCCTGAGACAAGGGATGTGCCAGGGTGTTCTGACCAGCCAGAAGGAACCTGGGGTCAGTATTGACCCTGGGGCTAGGGGTTGTAGGGGAAATACATAGAAAGACATCTTTATGGGAGCACATTGGATAAGATCAGGACACTGGTTGAACAAAACACTGTCACTATGTCCACTGTTTGTGGCCAACCCAGTTGCCTCTTCATTGATGGACAGTTCCTTACTGCCCCCTCATAGGTCCCCCTTTTATTCTCTCTTCAGTCTTAGCACTCTCCAATGTCTGTGTAGTTAGTTGAATGAGGTCCCCCCAAAATTCATGTTCATCCAAAATCTCAGAATGTGACCTTATTAGGAAATAGGGTTTTTGCAGATGGAATTAGTTAAGGATCTTGAGATGCCATCATCCTGGATTTAGGGTAGATACAGGGAAGAAATCTGTGTGAAGACAGAGGCAGCTCTTGGAGCAACATTGGCAGAAGCCAAAGATTGTCAAAGATTGCACCTGGAGTGTGGAGGGGTCCCCTCTGTTCTTCCTTGGTTCTTGTGGTGGGCTCTTCAGGTGGGTCTAGGAACCAAGTAAACACAAGAATGATTAATAGGAGAAAAACATGCAAGCTTTATTAATTTTACATGTACATGGGGATCTTTGCAAGTGTGAGGTCCAAAGGAATGGTCAAATCAAGATGCTTTTATAATTTTTAGACAAATAATGACAAATTTGTGAAGGAATAAGGGAACAAATGAATCTCTAGACTAGGGTTATAAATTCTAGGGTGTAACTGCAAGATATAGAGCAAGGTATGAAGCTAGTGGAAGATAAGGCTGCTCTAAGACTGTTCATTCAAGTTCATTATAGTCTCAGTTTCCAGCCTCTGGTAATCAGAGGCTATTTTTTTACCTTGGTACAGAGAAAACACCCCTTTCAAAAGAATCTTCCAGGCTTACTGCATGTGGGAAGAGCTAGGCCACATGGCCCCATCTGAGCTCTCCAGGCAATTTCAGCTTAAGATAATCAATATACTAATTTGGCATGGTTTGAGATGGCACGTTCTTAATTCCTTCACTTTGTGACCTAGTAGTGAATTTTTGTAAATGTTCAATATGTTCCTAGAAAACTGTTTGTTCTCTAATTGCGGACAACATAGCTCTACAAACGTAACAAAGAAAATGAGTTTGTAGCCAGGTCCAGTGGCGTGTGGCTGTAATGCCAGCTACTCAGGAGGCTGAGGCAGGAGGATCACAAGACGGAAGCCATTGTCAGCAACATAGTGAAAACTCCATCTCAAAAAAAAAAAAAAAGTTTATCTCCTTGTTCCTTGTTCTTTATTAATGTTTTGTCAGCTTGATCTGTTAATATTTGAAAGAGCCATATCTGATGGTGTTTGCAATTTCTCCTTGTAGTTCTACCAGTTCTTAATTTATATCCTTGGAGGCTACTTTGTGCTTGCAAGTTTAGAATGATATCTTGCCAATGAATTGAAACCCTGGTCTTTATGATGTAATTTTCTCTATGCCAATAACACTCTGGTATGGAAGTTTTGTCTTGTCTGATATTACACCACCAGACAGCTAGCTTTGGCCAGCATTAGCCTTGTTGACCTGATTCTTTGCTGGCAACTTCTGTGTGTCATTACCAGTTATAGCTCTTAAGAATAAAATATTGCAAAATTTTGTTCCCAGACCCAGCCATTGTCTTTTATGCATTCTACAATCCAGAGCAACTTTCTGGGTTCATTTTATTTTCCTCCTGGAGCAGTTCCTTAGAAGCTTCATTATTGTAGCTATTTTGGTGTTAAGAGTTTCTCTCTTGGTCTTTGATTTTCTGGCAACATCTTCATTTTATCCTCTTTCGCTAAGTTTATTCTTCAAATGGCACAATTCCAACTTGGGAGTTACTCTTTTCTCAGCCCTTTAAAATAATAATCCACATTTGTTTCCTTCTATTTGTTGCTGTCTGGAGTCTGTGCTCGGTACACCCTGTTCCATGGCCGGTGAAGGTCTATCTTTCTTCTTCTAATGGCTCTCACTGTCTTCTTTCTATTAGAGCCTCTGCACTTGCTCTTTGGTAAGTACACTTTAGTTCATTTCAAATGCTGTTCATCACTAGTTTATGCTTCACCTCTGATCATAACAATGTCTGGGGACCTTGAGGATCTAAATCGGATGACTGTCACTTTCAGTCATTTGTTTCTTTGCATCCTTGATGATCTCTGAGTATGAACTCAGACTTGGTTTATATTAATTGGAAGAGAACTAGGGGGCCTATCTGTGGGATGCTTTCCTACACAGAACTTACACTTCTGCTAATAGCCATGCACACTTCGGATTTTATTCCCAGACGTTTCTTCCCTCCCTTTTCCCTTTCTTGACTTTTGATATGAAGACTTTCAACCATAAAGAGGGTGGAAAGAGAAATTTCTTTGAACTAATTGAAAGGAAATTATAGAGGCTGTGAAACTTCATTTCTAAATACCTCAGTATTTGTTTCCTAAGAATAGAAACACGAGTTCACCATCACAGTATTATCGTCACTCTTAGGAAAATCCAGTAGACTGGCCACTGAGTCATTTTTCATATCCTCTGAGGCCCAGACTATTAGGTCGGTTGAGGTGGCTAAGGGAACAAAGCACCAGGCAACAACCAATCAGATGCCAACAGACAAGCAGTGATAACCACCTGCTAATCAGTAGGGTCTCCTGACTGATCCTGGCAGGACATGGAGCTCAGCAAGATCCCCTGACCAACCCCTGGAGGACAAGGGACCCTAAAAACCTCCCGTTCCTGTCCTAAGCCCTCCCTTCCCGCCCTAAGCCTGATAAAATTACAATCTGGCTGAGCCTGGGTGCGACTCCCTGGGACCTGCTCTGTTGGACGGGTGTCACCCGGGAGGGAATCTTAATAAAGCCTTGTTCGGCAGCTTTTAATCTGTCTCCTTCTGGTCACTGGTGCCTGACCTTACACAGACCATATTCACATTTTCCACACTGTTTCCTCAAAAGCTCTTTCTTTGGTTTATTTTCTAAACTAGGATCCAATCAAGGGTCATATATAATAACTGTTCAGAATATTTCTTTTATTCTTTTTTAATATAAAAGTTTCTTTCTTGAACACATAATCACTCAAGGAGTATCAAGTGCCCCAGGACCAACTCTCCCACCCACACTATGTGGATGGATTCCATCCCTGGGTCCTAGGTGACAGCTCATCAGAGTAGAAGACAGCCCACTCTCCCTGTCCCCCCACCCCTCTCTCAGTGGGAAGACCCTTTTTGCCCTCCCCACCTCCATCGCTGTCCCCTTTCTTCCCCCTCAATTGGCAGATCCTCTACTCTCCCCCTCCCACTCAGTGGGGCAGACCCTCCTTCACTGGGCAGGAGGCAGGTCAGCCCCCTGGCTCTTTCCATCACAGCAGTCTCAGCACTTCTTCAAAGGCTGAATAATCACTCCATTTTTAGAGTCACCTCTTTACAGGAGACTGGAGTTACTAGGAAGAGATCTCACCTGGACTGGTGGAGTAGAAAGAAGTCCTAGTGCAGATAACAAATCCTAAGAGCGGATACAGCCAGACAATGAGCACTGCAGTTTTGTGCAAAGTGAATGCCCCCACACACACCCCACTGCACATACATACTACCAGAAACTTTCCAAATTCTAGGTGCAATATCCTGAAGCACCCCCCAAAGCCTGCTGGTCATGGTCAGAGCACAGGTATAAGGCCTGGGGCATGGCAGAGAGTCGGGCTGCTACAGGTCAGATCCAATTGAGCTACTCTCAGGTGTGCAGGGCACCTCCTTGGCATTTTAATCCTCTCTTCCATGGTCACTTCAGTAGTGTTTTAATTGTTTTTCACTATGATTGTTAATTAACAGGCAGTAACAGAATAGTTACTCCCTGTCTGTATAAAGCACCAGGAGAGAAGCTGGTAAGGAAAAAAAAAGGTCTTTTCTGGAGAAGGAGGAAGGTCTTGCCTAAATTATTCCAGTTCTCTCTTCTTAAGACAAAAACCTGGCCAAGTAAATTGGGCATGGAGCAGGGACCCCTGGTTTATCATCATGCCTATCCAGGTCCTGGAGAGGTGGCTCCCATTTGATTAATATCTGTACCTCCTCTGGCAGGGTAAGGACTGGGTCTTAGTAATTGTGAACTGAATAAACGTAGGATCTGACTTGTTTTTCTCTATGTTTATATTTTGTCCTGTCCAGCAAAAGAAATAGTATGACAACATTAATATACATGTGCTATATACTTTTCTATTGTCAAAGTCCTTTCCCTGAACATTCTCATTTACTTATTGGTGCACACAGCAACCTGTCCTGTGGTGGATTTCAAACCTTATCACAGTAAGTTGATTTTTCTGATCATAACATTTTTTTTTTTTGGTAAAAGTTTTGTAAGCCACAGAAGCATGTATAAAGAGGAAAATGCCTATATTCTCACCAGCGAGAGACACTATGGATGGCAGCATTGTGGTCACTTGCAGTCATGTATGATCCTCCTGCCTCGGCCTCCTGAGTGGCTGGGATTAACACTGCCCCACCATGCCAGGCCCTCATCCACATGTTTTAATCCAATCAGTGTTTGCTGAGTACCTGCTGCCATAGACTGAGACCTGGGGACAGAGAATTGGGACATAAAGTCAAATCAGAGATAGCCTGTGTGGTCCAGGACCACAAGAGGGAAGCTGAGGTACCTGAAGTCTGGTGAGATCTCGGCAGTTTCCTAGGGCTGCCATACTAATATCACCTCAAGCTGGGTGGTCATTTTACAACAGAAATTTAATCTCTCATTGTCTGGAGTCCCACCGTTCAAAATCAAGGTGTCAGCAGGTTCAGGATCTCTCCCAAACTTACAGAAGAGGATCCTTCCTGGCTCCTTTCAGTTTTGGATGTGAGGAGGTAAGGATGTGTCATCTCAAAGTATGCCAAGTGGGAATAGAGATTATTTCAGGCTGAAATTACCTGAAGAATTCTATCTTCAGAAAGGGCCATTTGGCACCAGGCATGTTGGCGCACACCTACAATCTCAGAGGCTCCAAAAGGCTAAAACAAGAGGATTGCGATTTCAAAGCCAGACTCAGCAATGGAGAGGCACTAAGCAACTCAGTGAGACCCTGTCTCTAAATAAATACAAAATAGGGCTGGAGATGTGGCTCAGTGGTTGAGTGCACCTGAGTTCAATCCCAAGTACCCCCCCATCAAAAAAGGGGGGGGCCATTTGGCCTGGCTTTGCCCACATTCAGCAAAGATGTCTTCCCTATACCAGGGCAAGAAAATAGGTTTCAATGGACCTGAATGGGTAACTCACTGTAGTAACTCTTTTTTTTTTTTAAATTGTTAACACTTTTTATTTTACAAATAAGAAATGATGATAACATAAAAAAGAAAAATATAACTCCTAAAATTATCAGACAGATTCAAGGATAAGAAGATAAATATATAAACAGATAGTCAAGCATTGTCTAGAACAGTATCTATTATTCCAGACAAAAAAATAAAGAAACGGTGTTTAAAAAAAAAAAGACTTCATGTCTGAATTTGGGGGAGACACAAATATTCAGACCAGAGCGGAGGGTGTGGGCTGTTTGATTTAATGTTTCCTTTACAGTGGTTGTATTCCCCAGAGATGCTGGTATTTGTTTTAGGTGCTCATTTCTGGGAACATGTCAGCTTCCCTGTTTGGTAATGTGTATCACCAAGAACCTAATATAAGGCCCTAGTGTGGGTCTCTCCTGGTGACTCAAGGAGATGGGCAGGAGTGAGCCCTGGAGTCTAGAGTCCCAGGAACCACAGAGCCCCTGTGACCCTGTTTGCTGCCTCCCCATCACTAAAGGGCCTGCTGTACACCTGGGTGGGTGCCCAGGATGCTTGGCTCCAGTCCTGGGGGGCAGGCCCCACTTGTCATCAGCTCCTTGGTCCGGCAGGCACTGACACTTTTCCCAAGACCTGGAAGTTGCCACCTAGTTCTGTGGCAGATGGCAGGTCCCAATAGTCCCAAGGTAGTGTAGAGGGACGGTGAGTGCCAAGCTGGAGGCCTCCACAGCTTCCTCTTGCTCAGAGCCCAACACCATCCCTACTGGAGTAACTCTTATCTCTCACTGTCTTCACACATCTTCATATATCTCTTAGTGACATCCCTAAAATTTACTACCCTAGTCTAGAGACCCAGTTATTCTGTCATTCCTTCACACGTTTATTTTATTGTTCTTTGTCTCAGTAATATCAAAGCATCATGCTTTGGTCATTTGGAGAGGGGTTTCACTCTTTGAAAGATTCCCATTTATATGTAAAATTAATAAAACACTTATGATTATCTCTTGTTGATCAACTTACATTAATTGGTTTCCTACATCCAGTCCAAAAGCCTCCATAAGAACTGAAGTTAAGTAAAAGAGACCTCTTCCTCCCCTATAAGCAAACCTCAAAACTCTCAGAGACTCAGATTCATACAAATCAGTTATCCAGCAACAAACAAATTAAAATATATGTAATTTTTAAAATTTTGCTAATATCAATGCATTGATGGGAATACTTTAGCAAATATTTACAAATGAAGTTATTACAGAAAAAAATGTTAAATGTTTAAAACTGAACAATAAAAAGTACTGCATATCAAAATTTAAGAGATGCAAATGGAAACAGTATTTAATAAGAAACTTTTAGTCTCATATACTTAAGTAGGAAGAAGAAAGTCTGAAAATTAAAAAGCTAAGGACCCAACTTCAGAGGCTGAATAAAGAACTCTAGAAAAAATTCAAATATCCTATGAGCACTGTTAGTAAAGTGCTCAAGATCTGAAGTCTAAATTAATGAAATAGAAAATAAATATACGATCTCTTTTTTACCCAGCTTCATTAAGGTATGATTGACAAGCAAAAAATGGTAGTATTTAAGATTAGATGGTGATGTTTTGATACATTAATATGTTGTGAAATGATTGCCACAATCAAGCTCATTAACTTACCCACTGTCTCACTTGGGTACTTGGGTACTGAGTGTGTGTGTGTGTGTGTGTGTGTGTGTGTAGTGAAAGCCACTCTCTCAGCAAATCCCAAGTATATAACACATGCTTCATAACTACCTCACCTGCTATACATTAGAACTCCACAACTCACTCCTCCTGCCCAACCTAAACTTTTGAGGGGTGCATATCTCCAGAATCACAAAAACTCTTCATCTAAATAGAAACAGAGGACATACTTTATATCTTCTTTTATGAGCTCCTACACTTTGTTAGCATTAGAATAATCTGTAAATATCTTTCTCTAAAGATTAATGAGAGGGGAACCACATAATCATCTCAAATGATGCAATAAAAGCATTTGATAGAATTCAGCACACGTTCATATTAAGTCCTCTAATAAAATGCAAACAGAAAGAGAATCTTAACCTGATAACACCTATCAAAAGACAGCCCACTCTCATTGCATGCACTCACAATTTACTAATAGTCTTTGAAAGATACAAAAAGAAAAATCATTTACAATATGAAAAACAAAAGGGTTAAGCTCTGAAAATTGTAAGGAATTAAACTACTATTATTTTGGTGTTATACTATTTCCTACATAGAAAATACAACAAAAATTGGAGCCAAATTATCAGAAGTGCTATACATTTAATAGTATGCCTAGATATAAGATCAACATAAAAAATTAACTATATATTTATACCTTTGAAAAAATACTCAGAGAAAGAGACATTTCTAATCTATTCTACATAGAATAGTAGCAAAATTATAAAATATCAAGGAATAAATCTAACAAAAGAGGTATGAATCCTGCAGGAATAAAAATATGAAAATTTTTGGATGTTGCTGGAGAAAATCCAAATAAATGAAAAGATTTTCTATGATTATAGGTAAGAAAACTCAAAATCCAAAAACTGGCCATTCTCCCCAAGGTGAGATTGTCATTCTATTGCAGTTTCAATCAAAATTCTAAAAGGGTTTTCCAAAAGAAATTGACAAGAAATTCTGAAATTTCTATGAAAGAGCAGAGACCTACAGAGGAATAAGACAATCCTGAAGAGGAATAAACTAAACAACCAAACAAAACAACCTAGGAATACACCCATATGTATATGGAAATTTGGTATTCAGCAAAGGTATTATTACTGGGGAAATGACAAAGGTACAATAAATACTGCTGGGAAATCTGAAATGGAAACTATCTTGATTCTGCACACAAGACTGCACTCTTCCATAGAATAAAGAATCAAATGTGAAAGGTGACATTTTAACTCATTTAAAAAAAGAGAGAAAGAAAGAGGCCCTTTTTTACTTTGAGGCAAGGAAGATGACTTCAAGAAGATATCAAAGGCAAGATACTCACTGAATAGATTTTGTTCGTTGCAATTAAGAATTCCTGTTCACCAAAGACCTCATCTGTGTAAGACTGGGAAAAGACCTATGTCACTTACACAGCTCAGAGTGGATCAGCAACCAACTACTATACCGTCCAGAAGTTCCACATTCACAGATTTAACCAACAACAGATCAAAAATATTTAGGAAATAATCACCTTGTACTGAAAACACACAGTTTTATTCTCACAGTTATTTCCTAGACAGTATACTATAATAACTATTCACATAGCATTTACATTGATTAGGTGTTATAAGTAATCTAGAGATAATTTAGATTATACAGGATGAAGTGCATAGGTGTGCATATATGCAATTACTACACCATTTTGTATGAGGGACTTGAACTTCAGTGTGTTTTTGTATCCTCAAAAGTCCTGGAACCAATTCCTCATTGATATTGAGGAATGACTATAAATTCTTATAATTCATTAAAAAAAAAGAAAGTCTCTCTCAAGAATGTTATGGTTTAGATAGATAGGGATGTTATGGTTTAGATATTATGTGCCATCCAAAAGCTTATGTGTGACACAATGCAAGAAATGATTGGGTTATGAGAGTACAAACCTAATCAGTGTGTTAATCCACTGATATGGATACTTAGATGGTAATTGAAAGCATGTAGGGTATGGCTGGAGGAGGTGGGTCTCTGGGGGCGTGCCTTGGGGTATATTTTTTTTCTGGTTGAGCAAAGCCCTCTCTGTGTGCTTCCTGGTCCTCTGGCACACTCATCCACGATGATGATCTACTTCACTTTAGACCCCAGAGAATGGAGTTGGCCATCTATGTGAGAGAGGAACGACAGATGACAGAGGTGGGAACACGAAGTTAAGGGAATAATTCTATAAAATGGGCCCCTGTGCTGCCCCTGCCCACATGCTTTCTTTTCCAAGAAGCAACTTACCTGCAGCCCTGTACCTGGCCTAAGTGGACAGGATATGTCACATTTCTCAACAAACTACGTGTTGTCTGCAGGAGAAATGCAGGCCCCAAACAATGTGGATAAGAGGAACCCAAGTTACCCTAAAAGAGGAGATTCTGTGACAGACCAGATCCTGAAACTCAGGGAGATAAGGATAATTCCTCCTAACCATAAAATGGGGAAGAATTTGTGGTTAAGAATCTAATCAGAACCCATCAGTAAAGGGCCAAAGTGACCAAATTGTCTTGGCAGTGGGGACTGGAAAGTCTGATGTCATCCTGAGGTCAATCAAAAGTCAAGAGACAGTCGTGGGTGGGACTCACTGGGAACTTCTCTGGGATAGACAATAAAATCAGAGTGCAAGAAAGGCACACTGTCCTCTCTTCTCTGGGAGGACCCACTTTCTCTCTTGAGAGTGTCCCCTTTTCCCTTTTCCTATCCCTTCAATAAACTCATTCCTGTTACTCTGAGCAACACTGTCTGAAATCTTTGTGACTTGATCACAAAAATTAGGGTTTAAAGTAAGGGAGGCAGTCTTCATGCTGCCTCACTTTCCCAAAAGGCCCCAGCCCTATAACATGTTGACTAAGACCTCTGAAACCATGAGCCCCCAAATAAACTTTTCCTCCTCGAAAATTGTTCTTTTTCAGGTCTTTTTGACACAGCGGAGAAAAAGCTAAAACAAAGGACAAACATTTTAAGGAAGAGGAAACATGATTGGCAAATAAACACACATGTAAATACATTTGATCTTGTTGGTAATTATGAACATGTTAATGGAAATCACAAATGAAAATCATTCTAATATCCCCAGATTGGCAAATGCATATGTGTTAATGCAGAGCCGAAGGGTAGAAGCAGGAAGGCAAATTAATCCAATTCAGGGGAAACAATTTGATATACCTTCTAAATTTCAATATCTGCACAATCTGCCACCCAGAGCTGACTTCCTTCTCTTTTTAAAAGTCTGGATAACATCTTACCCATGTAAACCAAAAGACAACACTTCCAATAAGAAAAAAAGCATTCATGGTGTATCAACACAATTGAATATTATGAAGCATTAAAAATGAATGCATGATGGTGACACAATAATATGCATAACTCAGAGAAATGATGGCACTCTTCACAAAACCTGAAAATAAGAACATCGAAATTATGTTATGTAGGGATGCACACATTTTTAAAGAAATCCTCTTTTTCTATGAGATCAGGAACCTAATAAGCTCACAATTCAGTGCTGCTGTGGCCTCTGGTTTAGAATCAGGATGCTGGATTAGGGAAATACATAGCATTGGGAATGATTCAGTTCTTGAGCTGGGGCATTGGTTAAGGACTTTTTTACTTTTAATGGTTATATGGTTATGCTTGCTTTGTATCAATCAACTATTATGTAATTTGAAACATTAAAAAATGGGGCTGCAGTGTGCTTCCTTGAAAGAAATTATTCTACAAATAAGGTGAGCTCAGATGAATCTTACTGGAACATGCTGGGGATGAAAGGGAAAGCAGAGCAGAACCTGGGCCTGTCATCCACAAGGGTCCACAGTGATTCTGAGGGGTAGGCATTACCCTGTTTTTACAGACAAAAAAATTGAGTGGCAGAGAGATTAAAAGTCTCAGTTTACAGACCAAACCTGCTCGTAGTTACCTTACAACTTTTTTTCTCTAAAGGTCACAAGAGAGAGCCTTAAACTGTTTGGGTGTGTATGTGTACTATATGTATATATGCATGTGTGAATATATTAAATGTGTATGACATATGTGTATGTATGTATTATGTGTGTACACACATATTATGTATTGTGTATGTATTACATACATAAGTGTGCATGTTTGTTATGTATGTGTGTATGTGTACATGTACACATTTAAGTATGCATGTAGGTATATATGTTTGTGTGTATTATGTATATGTGGATATGTGGGTGTTGTGGATATATGTATTTTTCTGAATTACATAATTAGGAATATTACCTCAAATGCTTTGCTCTTAAACTTGAGCCTGCATTAGCATCACCTGGAGGATTGCCCAAAACTTGGATTTCCACCACCCCACACCTTCAGAGTTTCTGTTTTAGCTGGACGTAGTCAGAGAATGTTCATTTTTAACAGTTTCCAAGCACTGTGGCTGCTGGCCTGATACCTATGTTAAGCATACCTGTTGTGCTTGTTAGGAAGAGCTACAAATAAACATTTCCTTTTCTCCCTGAAGGGCCTGTATCTTACCTGTTTTCTCACTCTGTTTAAAAGATAAGGGAACTAAAGGGCTGGGGGTATGCTTAATAGTAGAGTGCCTCCTGGCTTGCAAAAAGCCCTGGGTTCAATCCCCAGTACTACCAAAAAAAAAAAAAAACTGAGCAGGGGACTGGGTCTGGGGTGTACCCATGATAAAGCATTTACCTATCATGAGCAAGTCCTTGGGTTTGATCCCCAGCATGGTTGCTTGTGGGGCAGGGAATAAAGGGATTGAAAAGTTGAGGAAATATTTTCAAACCATTAAAATTTGCATTTCTTACTATCTGAAGAGGAAAATAAAGTAATAATTCTATTTGATAGACATAGTATGTTCTCTATTTAACTATAAAATACAGAAGCAATGCTCTCTTTCTATAACTTTTCCAGGTGGTTTATATGTGTGCTCTCCTTTGGAGCAGGTAAACTAGGATTTGGCCAAGGGCTTTACCATTCTCACCCTATGCATGCACAACCACTGAAAGTCAACTCAGAAATTATGTCACTAAAGTGGTTCACTTGATCTTAGCCAAAAGGCCAAGAAATAATACTAAATTGATTCAAAACCTGGAGTGAAGATTTTCCTGTTCACCTATTATAGTTTAGATATGAGGCATCCCACCAAGCTCTTGTGTTAATGAAGAAATATTCAGAGGTAAAATAATTAGATTGTGAGACCTGTAACCTAATCAGTCCATCCTGACTGAATGGACTGGGTGATAACTATAGACAGGTGGGCTATGGCTGGAGGAGGTGGGTCACTAGGGAGTACCCTGGAAGGGTGCATCATCCCTACCTGGGTCCCCATGCCCAAACTACTTCCTCACCCTGCCCTGAGCTGAGCTGCTTTCTTCCAGTGGGTCTTTCTACCATGATGTTCTGCCTCACCTTGGGCTGAGAGCAATGGAGTTGGCCTCTATGGACTGAGACTTCTGAATCTGTGACCCCCAAATAATCTTTTTCTCCTCTACTAATAATTTTTTTCTCCTCTTTTTCTTGTTGTAAGGTCTTTTGGTCACAGCAATGCAAAGCTGACTAAAACATTACCTAAATGCCCACATAACTTTACAGAGCCACGATGATAGCTTAGCTACATTTTACTTTAAAGAGCTATGGGAGGAATATGGTTTCCATGGGAGAAGTACTGTTTCCCCCACAGTTTCCAGCTCAGACATTATAGAGATTAAAATGTGAAACTTTTAATGCATCAAGAATCTTAAAATTATTAATGACACTAACAGGCTCCTACAAAGTAAGGTTAAATGGAAAAAGCAAAAGTCAAAGTTGTACAGTTGGCAGGATTCCAAAACACACCAAAAAAAAAAAAAAAAATCCAGTGTACAGTGGATATGGTTTCCTTATGTGGGGTCATGTCTGCAACATGAGCATCAGTAGTAGAAGCAGGTATTAAAGCCCATTTACATCATGCTTACTGTAATGTTGTATGTCAGCTCATGCAGTCAAGAGGGAGCATATAGTCACAGAGCTACAAGTGACTTGTCAAGGTCCCCAGCAGTAATTCGGGCCATATGTCCCAGTTGATGCTCCTTATACAGGCTTCTTCCTAACTGGGGTAACTGTAAAGAAGCAAGAAAAGTGGGAGAATGGCTGTTATTGTTGGAAATGTGAAAGGCTACAACGTTTTTCTGCTGTGTTCATGCCTTGGCCCTGAGTGAACCCTTTCTTGAGGCAGATCCCAGAGTCTGGAAAGGCTGCCTCAGACCCTAGACCCAACAACCAGGATCCTTCACACTGAAAAGACAGTGCAGGGGGCTACCTGCCCTGAGAGACCCCACTAAGTCACCTCAGAATGGAGTACATTTTGCTTTGCTTTAGGAGTCTCTAAGTTGAGGCTCAGAGAAACAGATGTGGTCAAGGCCATCCAGGCAGAGACCCATTGACACATCCGGACCTACATAAATACTACTACATGTGTTACCCACAGTGCATGCATGCATGCATGTGCACACATACATACACACATATATACCTCTGTGTGCACACACAGACACACACGCTCAAGTGCACAAGCATACAAGCAAGCACACACACATGCAGGAATATACAAATGCACATGAACACATGGTCCCAGCCATCATAAGAAGGGGGATTCTTATGCCCTCCTGATAAGTCTTTCACATTCAGCCTACCATCTCTCAATTCCTATCCCACTGCATCCTTGCAAACCCCTCACATCTTTGCCGCAATATTGACTGTTTCTGTGTTTTCCTGTTGGGGGTTTGGTCTTTCCTGGGTTCTCTGAACCAGAGCCTCTTGTCCCTAGCACCCTCCTAGGCTCTCCTGCACCCTGCAGGGAACACATAAGGGGCTGCTTCCCCAGTAAGCAGTATGCTGTCCATCTCTGTATTGCAGCTCCCAGAGGGGCTATCCAGGTCTTCACCTTCCTAGAGCCAGGTCTGGCCTATATCTGAGCCTTCTTCCAGATCCTGGTTACTAGCCCAGGCCTCAGCTCAGGATGCTTCTGGAATGACCAGATTTAGGGAGTGCCTACTGAAAAAATAAGGTGAGAAAAGAAAAAAAATCCTAGCAATTAAGGTTATGTTGCCAGCAGGAATGGAGAAGGGGATTCTTGGTGCTTCCTGAGAAGCACCTTCCCAGCAGCAAGATTTTGGGCCCCTGATTAAACCTGTTTTCCCAGTGATTTTTCCACCTGACCCTCAGCAGGTTATACCATGAGAGCTTGGCCTCAGTTTTACCACCTGTAAATGGAGTGTTTATACAGTATCATAGGATTACAGAGAATTCCCTAAGTGCCTATCAGCATGTATGTAGCCAGTGGCCTCAGCAAGTCCCTTCCCAGCCACCAAGTCACCAGCTCCCTGCCACATTCTCCAAGGGCTTCATTAGATATAATTTAAATGAATGTTTATGATTCTAAAATAGAAACTAATACACCTAACAGAAAATATTTAAAGTATGGAGAACTAAGCCAGGCATGGTGACACATACCTGTAATCCCATCTACTTGGAGGGCTGAAGCAGGAGGATTACCAGTTCAAGGCCCACCTCAGCACCTTGGCAAGCCCCTGTCTCAAAAAAAAAAAAAAAAAAAAAAAAAAAAAAAAAAACAAATACAAAGGGCTGGAGGTGTAGTGCCTCTGTATAGTACTCCCAGCTTCAACCCCCAGTGCAAATAAATTATACCAAAATTCATTTGTTAAATTTATTTCAGTAAACTAAATAAACAAATAAAAATAAAAGCCTGCACAACTATAAGACTATAATCACTAATATTGTCTTTCAATTTGAACTCATTTGCTAGTGAGGCAGACATTTCTTCATCTATTTCTTATCCTTTAAATATGTTTTCATTTTATGTGAGGCTGTTCACTGTTCATGTCCTTTGCTAAATGCTTCTATGGGTGTTTTAAAAATGAATTTCAACAGATCTTTACATATTTTAAGGATACTAACTTTTGTTTTTTGTAGGGTTGCAAATAATTTTCTGATTTGTTACTTACTTGTTCATTTTACTTAGGCTTTACTTTTTAAAAAGACATAGTTCACATATTATGAAATTCACCATTTTAAAGTGCATAATTCAGTCGTTTTTAGTTCATTCAAAAGGTTGTAAACTCACCGCTAATTCCATAATATTTTCATCACCTCCAAAGTAAACCCTGTACCTCTTTGCAGTCATTCTCCATTCTCCCCATTCCAAGCCCCTAAAAGCCATTAATTTGCTTTCTGTATATGGATTTGTCTATTCTAGACAAATTTCTTATATATTGAATCATATACTATTTGGCCTTCTGTATCTGGATTCTTTCATTTAGCCTAAGATTTTCAAAGTTCATCTATATCATATTGTGTATCAATACTTCATTTATTTTTATGCCAGAATAATATTCTATTATATGAATATAGCATATTTTATTTATCCATCTACTTTTTTGCTGTTGTGAATGATGCTGCTATAAACATTTGTATGCAATTTTCTGTGTGAACTTGTTTTCAACTCTCCTGGGTAATGTAGCTAGGAGTGAAATTGCTGGGTTAATAATGTTATGTTTAATATTTTCAGAAATTGCTGAGTGATTTTGAATGTAGGTTTACCATTTCACATTTCCACCAGCAGTGAATGGAAGTCATTTGTATACATTCCTTGGGCAAATTTATTCAAATCCCTTTTAGTTAGGAGATTTTATATATATATATATATATATATATACACACACACACACACACACACATACACACACACACATAAAGTCTTTATATATGTAAAGTCTCCTAACTAAAAGGGATTTGAATATATATATATATATATATATATATATATATATATATATATATATATACTGGTGAGATGTAAAAGCTCTTTGTATGTTCGAAATACTAGACACTCATCAGATATATTAT
The DNA here is from genome assembly GCF_047511675.1 of Marmota flaviventris. Classification (NCBI taxonomy): domain Eukaryota; kingdom Metazoa; phylum Chordata; class Mammalia; order Rodentia; family Sciuridae; genus Marmota; species Marmota flaviventris. The sequence continues at coordinate 102,981,450 of NC_092498.1, read as the reverse complement.
TAGCAAATAATTTCTCCCATTGTGTGGGTTTTCTTTTTGCTTTCTTAATAATGTATTTTGATACACAAAAGGTTTTAATTTTGATGTTAAATTACCTATATTTTCCTTTGGTTGCATATGCATTAGGTGTCATAAATTTTTCTAAAAAATGTTACTTAGTTCAAGGTCACAAAATTTACACCTATTTTCTTCTAAAAGCTTTACAGTTCTAACTCTTAAATGTGATATTTAGAGTTAATTTTCAATCCATTTGGAGTTAATTTTTGTGAGGCATGCCTCAGAATTCATTCTTTCACATGTGGTGATCCAATTATCCCAGCACCATTTGTTGAAAAGACTGTTCATTCCCCCACTGGATTGTCTTGCCACCCTGTTGAAATCAGTTGGCCATAGACATGCGGGTCTATTTCTGGGCTCTTAATTGTATCCCATTGATCTATCTTTATGCCACTGCCATGCTATTCTGACTATCATAGGCTAGTGGTAACTTTTTGAAATCTGAAAATGTATGTCTTCCAACTTTGGTCTTCTTTTTCAAGATTATTTGGGGCTATTTTGAGCCTTTGCATTTCTGTATGAAATTCCAGACAACTGTACCAATGTCTTCATTGGAATTTTTCTAGGAATTGCATCAAATCTGTAGATACTTTGGAAAGTATTGTCATCTTAAAAATTTATGTCTTCTACTCCATGAATATCCATGAACATGGGATATCTTTTTGTTTATTTAAACTGATTCTTTGGGGGGGGGCGGCAATACCTGAAATTGAACTCAGGGATGCTCTACCACTGAGCTACCTATCCAACCCTTTTTATTTTTTATTTTGAGACAGGATCTTATAAATTCTCAAGATGACCTTGAACTTGCAATTATCCTGCCTCAATCTCCCAAGTAAATAGGATTGTACATGTGCACCAGTGCATCCGCCTTAAACTGATTTTTATGTATTGTATCCTGCAAATTTGCTCAACTTGTTTTAGCTCAGTAAGGGTTGTTTGGTTTATTTGCTGCTGCTGCTGCTGCTGCTGCTATTATTGTTGTGTGTTCCTTCAAATAGAGGTAGTTTTGTTTCTTTTTTTCTGATCTGGATGCCTTTTATTGTTCTTACCTAATTGTCCTGGTTAAAACATCTCCCTGATACAATGTTGAATAAAATTGGCAAGAGCACATTCTTCCTTGATTTACTCAGTTTTCAATTTTATACATATTGCCAGCTGCAAGTTAATCATAATTTCCCTTTATTGTATTGAGAAAATTTCCTTCTATTTCTATTTTGTTGTTTTATGATGAAAGAGTACTTGATTTGGTCAAATGTTTTTTTCTGATCTATGAGATGATTATATTTTTTCTTTCTTCTATTAATATTATGTATTATAATGTTTGATTTTCATATATTGAACCACCTGTACATTCCTTGATCATTGTGTGTAATCCTTTTTATATGTAATTGAGTTCAGTTTACTGGTATTTTGTTGAGAATTCTGCATCTTACCCATAAAAGATATTGTCTCTGGTTTTTATTACATTGTCATATTTCAGTATCCGGGTAATACTGGCCTCATAGGAAAACTTGGAAATTATTACCTCTTCTTTTAATTTTGGAAGAGTTTTTGACAGAGCCATATTAATTTTTCTTTAAATATTCAATAGAATTCACCATCCATCTGGCCCCAGGTGTTTCATTATTGGAAGAATTTTTTATTACCAATACAATTATTTTACTTGTTATGGATTTATTTAGATTTGCCTTTTCTTCTTGACTCCATTTTGTATGTTTCTAGGAATTTTTCCATTTCATTTAGATTACCTAATATAATGGTCATAGTATTCCCCTATAATCCTTTTTGTTTCTGCATAGTTCATAGACAGTAATGTTCCCTCTTTCATTCCTGACTTTCACAAACTGGGTCTTTTTTTCTGAGTCTAGTTCAAGAATTGTCAGTTTTGTTGATATTTTTAAAAGACTAAAGTTTGGTTTCAGTCATTCCCTCCATGTTTTCCTTCTCTCCATTTCATTTATTTTCATTTTAATCTTTATCATTTTCTTTCTTCTTCTTGCTTTGGGTTTAGTTCTTTTCTGATTTCTTAAGGTGGAAGTTTAGGGTGATAGTTAATGTTATGGATCAACTTAACAAGGCCACAGTACTAATATTTGATCAAATATTACTTATGTGTTTTTTTGTGAATACATTTGCAGATGAAATTAATGTTTAGTTACAGATTTTGAGTAAAGCGCTTTACTTTCCATAACATAGGTGGGCCTTATCTAATCAGTGAAGGTCCTTTAAAAGGGACGAGGAGCTGATCTCCACCAAGAAGGAAGAATTCTTCCTACAGACCACCTTTGGACTTGAGTTTTAAGATTAATTCTTCTTGGATCTCCAACCTGCTGTCTACCTAACATGTTTGGATTTTTTCAGGTCCCACACTTTTGTGAACCAATTCCGGAAACATACATAAATATCCTATTGGTTCTCTTGTTTTGGAGAATACTTTGTTCATCAGCTTTTCCTCACCATGACTAATACCTGAGAAAATCAACTTAAAGGAGGAAGGATTTATTTTAGTTCGTGGTTTCAGAGGTTTCAGTTCATGGTAACTTGACTCCACTGTTCCTGAGGGGTAGATAGTGCAACAAAGCTGCTAACCAAGAGGCAGCCAGGAAACACAAAGAGAACAACAGTGAGAAATGCCTTTCCAGAGCACATCCCCAGTGACTTACTTCCTCCAAATAGGCCCCACCTCCTCCAGTTTCCACCACTTCCCCATAGTGTCATCAACTATGAACCCGTCAATGGACTACTCCTCTGATGAGCTCAGAGCCCTTATGATCTAATCACTTCCTAAGTGCTCCACCTTGGAACATCCCTGTAATGGGGACCAAGCCTCCAACACATGAGACTTTGGAGGACATTCCAAATCCAAACCCTAACTAACTGAGGCTAATACAATTAGGTTTTTGATTTAAATTTTTTCCTCTCTGTTTTAATCTAGGAATTTATAAGTATAAATTTCCCTCTAAGGTCTATTTTCACCGCATCTCATGTTTTGAGATGTTAGGAGTGTTTTTTTCCCATTCATCTCAATGCATTTTCTGATTTCTCTTGTGATTTTTTTTTCCTTTGATTCATTATTTATTTAGAAGTTTTTTGTTATTTTTTTTTAATGTACACACAGTCATGAATTTCCCAAATTTCTTTCTCTGATGGATTTCTAATGTCATTTCATTGTGGTCAGAGAACATCCCTTGATTTTAATCCTTTAACATTATTTCTTGTGTATTTTTTTATGGCCTAGTGTATGACTTATCCTGGAAAACATTTTATGTGCATTTGAAAGAATATGCATTTTGTGATTGAGGGCAAAATGTTTGTCCTCACTTTTTAAGTAAACAAATATGTACTTTCCTTCCTGTTTTATTTTATCCTTTTTGTAATCAGAATTCCCTACCTATGCTGAAATTATTTTAATATTTACCTCCATCTATTTCAGCTTTTTAACAACGACTGATTTGAAATGCAGGCATATTTCTTCAAAGAACCCACAAATACCTTCTTCCCCACAAAAAAAAGAGGTTCACTTCAAATATCCACAAACTCCATTTAGATTTGCCTTTTCTTCTTGACTCCATTTTGTAAAGGAAGGAGCTGACATGGTAGTTTCCTGATGTTCAGACAGATGTCTGGATGTGTTATTAGTTCTTTCCTTAAAGAGGTGGGTAGTATGCTGGGGCAGCAGTTTCAGAAGGTTTTAGACAATCATTATTAGAAGGTGGGGTATAGTTCATGCATTAATTTACAGGGTTACCATGACAAAGTCAAGAGTCAGGGTGGCTTAAACAGCAAGAATCTATCATCCCACTCTTCTGGAGGATGGACATCCAAGGTCAACATGTCAGCTCTTCTGAGGTTGTAGACATATCTGTTCCACACATCTTTCCAGTTTCTTGTGGTTTGTGCACTTGTGGCCCCTCACTGTGTATGCCTATATCCAAATTTCCCCTTTTAACACCAACACCCGTCATATGGGATCATAGACCCATCCTAATTAAGAATAGCTACATACATGTAACTTAACTAATCCTATCTGCAATAACCCTACTTCCAAATAAGGTCACATTATAAGGTATTGGGAATTAGAACTTCAACATGTGAATTTGAGGGAGGACACAGTTCAGCCCATAGCAGCTTAAACACAGTCAAACATACAGATTTTAAGAATATGGATTGACTTTTTTTACTTATATATAAGCCCACAAAACCACCACTCAAATCAAGCGCGTGAACATTCCCAGCACCCAGCTGGCTCCCTCACGCCCCTCCAGTTAATTCTTTCCCCAAAGAAACCGCTATTTTGAGAGACTTATTTTAAAGCCAAGGATCTATTTTTATTTTCCAATATCTGTTTGAAACTGCCTATTTCAGCGGGTCCTGCCTCCCCCCATGGTCTGGTCTGTTCTAAGCACAAGATCCACTCCCAGTTCTGCCTTTTTGGGGTGGAGAGGCAGAGGAGACCTCCATACACTGCTGCGAGTCAGAGGTGATCCCTCCTGGGTCACTGTGGTACTGAGGCATGTTCAATGACCAGTCTTCATCGAGTGCATGTCTGGGATCATTAAAAAGCCAAATTAAATAGCGCCCCTGGGTAAATGCTCCCTTTTACAGTTCCCTCTACCTGCCCCGCAACAAACCCCAGAGCAGCTTATTCTGTAACGTGACAGCACAGATGCCTGTGCTATGTCCTTACCAGCCACGCCACCTTGGTGGACACTTCAGTGACCAGATAATGAGGCCATTCCAAGAACAAGAGAGCATGACTCTCATTTGTCCTACAGTGCTCACATGCTGCCTTTGCACCATGATTTTCACTGCATTTGTTGTTTCCAGTCTGTTCCCTGTCGTGTTTTTTAATACATTTTTGTAGCTGGGTTAGAAGAATCGTAAGATAAAATCCAGCAGCTATGATGACACTTTGCTTTGCTCTGTGCTGACACATCTAAAGATCCTCATCTAATCATCTCAAACTCAGCTTGTGCAACATTGAAATCTCCTTGTTTCTCCTTAAAGTCATACCACTTTGGTCTTGGTTTAGTAAATTACTTTTCTACCTATGCAATCACCAAGAAAATATCCTGGGACTTAACTAATTGCTTTGCTTTTTCTAAATCCAATCAGAGACCTAACTAAATAACCCATGTGGGGACCTCTTGGGTCTCTCAATCCCTGCTTCCCAGGCCAGGGCCAAGTCTCTCCCTGCCTGTGGTCTGTCCTCTCTATAGTAATCAACTTAAATATTCAAAATGGAAATATGGTTGTGTCACTCTTGTGCTTAACACTGTCCAATGTCTCCTTACAGCCTGTAGCTACAGATCACATCGAATGATGCCTGTGTTAAGTTTCACTCACCTTTTCAGTACAGCCCCTCATTGCCATCCCCCCTCTTCACCTGAGATAATCTCAGCTCACTTGTACCTTGAGAAGTGCTACCTGGATGATACCTCCAGGTGAAGACTTAGCTCTGTTCCCAGATAAATGGAATAAGAAAAGGAAATAAAAGTCATGAGGATTAGAAAGGAAAAAATAAAATCGTTTCTACTTGCAGATGATGTGACTACCTACCTAGAAAATCACAAAGAAATTACAATTACCTAAAAAATCACAAAGAAATTATAATTATATTTTTTAAAAAACTAGAAATCAAGTGCAAAATCAATTTATTTCTCTATACTAATGATAAACACATGGAAACAGAAATTGAAAATGCAGTACACATTATAATTGCTCAAAAATGAAACACTTATATATAAATATAATGAAACATATACAGAACTTGTATGTTGAAAACTACAAAATTCTGATGAAAGAAGACCTAAATGAATGGAGAGACACAGTGTTTTATATCGGAAAACTTAATATAGTAAAGATATTACTCCTCCTCTAATTGATAAGAGCGTAATGTAATTCTTTTAAAATCACAGTGAGACTATTTGTAGATGTGGGCAAAATGGGAAGGCCAAGGAAAAAAAGAGACAAAACAAGTTTGATAAGAATAAAGTGTGAGGAGTAACTCTTCCTGAATGACTTAGACTTATATAGCTACAGAAATGAAGATGGTGTGGTATTCACAAAAAGATAGACACATAGATCAAGGAACAGAGTAGAGAGCCCAGAAATAGATCCACTCAGGCACAGCCAACCAATGTTTGAGAAAGACGTCAAAGCAATTCATTGGGAGAAGGATAGAACTATCAACAAATGCTGCTGGAGTACTTGTACACCCACAGGCAAAAAAAAATAAACCTTGACCTAAATCTCACATTCTATGCTTTATAATTAACTCAATATAGACCACAGACTCAAATTAAAGTATAAAACTATTTTGGGTTGAGTTGTAACTCAGTATAGAGTGCTTGCTTAGCATGCATCCAGCCCTGGTTTCAATCCCCAGCACTGCAAAATAATTAAGTAAATAAATAAAGACCTTGGCTCTGCAAAAGACTCTGTCCAATGGATTAAAAGACAAGCTACAAACCAGGAACAAGATCTTTGCAGCCACATATCTGACAAAAACTACTCTCTAGATTATGTAAAGAACTGTAAAATATCAACATAGAAAATGATCAAAAGATGAAGATATACAGAGGAAGAGAACATTCAAAGGAGAAATCAGCACATAAATAGATCTTCAATATCTTCAGCCACTTGTGGAATTATAAATCAAGACCCATCTATCTGAATGGCTAAAAAAATGATGATACCAAACACTGGCGAGGAAGTAGACAAACTGGACCTTTCATGTTACTGATGAGAATGTAAACTGGTAGAGCCATTCTGAAAAAACATTCTGGTAGTTTCTTTGAAAATTAAACATATACTTGCAACACAATCTAACAATTATACTCCTAGGCATTTATCACACAGAAATGAAAACTTAAGTCTACCCAAAAATTAGTATAAGAATATCAGCTTCATTTGTAATATCCTCAAAGTGGAAAAAAACGAAATGTCCTTCAGCTAGTGGAGAAGAGAGGGTGAGTATGTCTAAAGAAGATGGCACAGGGGATGACTTTCATAATGGGATATTTCTACAACTTGGTTTTGTAATGTTTACATGAATCTGCATATGTGATAAAATTATACAGAACAATATACACACTCATTTTGCCAAAGTCAACCTCCTGGCTTTGATATTGGTCTACAGGTAGGTAGGAATTAAACAGGGGAAACAACAGGAGGATATAGAAGGCCTATCTGCCCTATTTTTGCAACTTCCTGTCCATCTACAGTGATTTCATGTTGTTAAAAAGTCAACACAGCTGGGGGCAGTGGTGCATGCCTGTAATCTCAGCAGCTTGGGAAGCTGAGGCAAGATGATCATGAGTTCAAAGTCAGCCTCAGCAACTTAGCAAGGCCCTATCTCTAAATAAAAAACACTAAAAAGGGCTAGGAATGTGGCTCAGTGGTTAAACACCCCTAGGATTCAATCCCCTGTCGCCCACCCCCTGCCGCCAAAAAGAGACAACATAGCACACCTTCAAAATAAGATAAAGGTACTGGCACCTGCAATGCATGGATGAATTTTATAAGATTACATTGAGCATAAGGAGACAAGCACAAAGACCACTTGCTATCTGCTTTCTTTCATGAAAGTTTCAAGAACAATCACAACTAATTGACGATGATATAGAGCATGCAACTTCGGTTTTAAGGGAGGAAGCAAGAAGAAACATGGATGTGATACAAGAAAGGAGAATGGTCTGTCATTCTTTGTTTGGGTGGTATTACAAGGATATGTAGGAAAAAGTATCAGGAAGCTAAATGCCTAATAAAAGTATGTGTGTTTATTATACTAGAAAGAAAACCTTCTTATTTTGTGAATTTCTAAACTCTTAGGGCTAGACAACTCTTAGGACTTGAGGGGCCCACTTGAATCCTTTGTCCACATCCTCCACGCCCGGTTATTGATTGCCCTCCTATCCAGACCCTGTCAAGACAAAAGAACAACTTTCTTCTCTATTCCCTCTTAGAATATCTCCTTGCCACTAGAATGTGTTCCTGTTAATCACTTTTGTTGCTATTTTTAACTCAGAAGCTTTGTCACATTTCTGTAGAGCAGTGGATCTCCAATGTGGTCCTCAGACAAGCAACATCTGGGAACTTGTTATAAATGCAAATTCCAGGACTGTGCCCCAGACCTACTGAATCAGTAAGTTTGGAGGGACACAAGCAACTGAAGCTTTAACAAGTCTTCCAGGTAGCTCTGTGGCACACTGGAAGTTCTGATGGCCCCTGATCTCAAATCACTATTACAGGTGGGGCTCTAAGGAAGCTGACTCTGAGGTCAGCAACAAGAAGAGGGTTGGGAGCAACCTGAATGTTAGGGACTTCTACCATCTGCAAGCATTACATCATATGACCTTCCAGCCTCAGGATCCCATTTCTAACTATTTGCTTGAATTTCTTCTGCAGGAAGGGATAAGCAGGGAATTCAGCTGCTTTGGTTTGTTGGGGCACTTGTTGGACCTGAAGATAAGTATTCCTTACTATTCTCTTACTGTCTTCAATTGAATGACTTTATCCTCCCTGTCTATTTTCTGAAGGCTGCTTGAAGGAACCAGTACACCTTGTTCTGGTACAGCCCAAGTTCTTACTTCACCACCTCATGGTGAGGCTGACAGCTGCTCATGCTATCAGAGATGGATCACAGGTCTCCCCACTCCTCCTAGGATCTGTGTCTATAAGCCTCACCCATTGCTTAAAAAAAAAAAAAAAAAGTCTGCTTTAGTTTAGAATTTCTTTGAAAGTTCCAGAACCCAATTTGAAAAAAACTTGGGAGAAATTATTATAGTAAGTGGAGTTTCCCAAAGAATTTAGGGGAAGAGACTCAGCCATGCCCTAGGAATGGATGGTAACTGGCAAGAAAGAGAAGCCAGAACCCAGGAGCATCCATCCTTTCTCTCTCTCTCTCTCAGCTCTCTTCTTTGCACACATGTTTGACTCTTTTCTCTCTGTAATATTTTTCTCGGCTTCTCAGAGCTGGTGGAAAGCTGAAGTCCTGAGTCTACATTTCACTTCTTCAAGATTACTGCCTGGTTGCCATTGACCTCTGTCTCCTCCCTCTGTGCCCAGCAGGGAAAAAAAAATCAGAGTGTACTTTTGGATAGGTGATGACCTACCCATTGACCAACCAACTGTGGCTGTGATCTGGGTCAAGAAGAAGAGCACTGGGAGGGAAGTGATCTTTGAGGGTGACAGGCAAGTCTTAGAGGAGGGAGTGGGGCAGACAACCCAATCTTTGCTTTGATATCCTATAAGGATGTGTGCAAATGGGTCTTGAAAATGTTATGGCTCTCAAGCAATGTTTCATCCTCATTAGAAATGATAGAATCAATTTTCTTCACTGAATCTCTGTGATGCCTAATTTATTTTGAAAGGGAAAAGAAAATTATTTAATTTTCAGGGGTTTCAGTGTGAAGGGTAAATTAAATAATGACATAGAGCACGTCATTTGTAGTCATTCTTTTTTCCTTCACCCACTCCCAGAAACCACTTTTCTTTTTCAGTCATTAGAGATCATTTCAAATTATTTTAAAAAGAAAAATGCTGCTTTAACAACTATAAATGGTTTGCATGGTAGCTCTCAACCTTTTAAAAGACGTTATATTTTGCAAAACTTAAATTGCATCAGACACAGAATCTCTAGAATCTGAGCCGGCAGCCTCCTCCAATTAAACCTCCTTCTAGCATCTGCTGCAATATTTTGCCAATAAGCCATTCCAATCCAAATATAGTTCTGATTCTCACAGCACTTTCTGTAGCAATTAAGTGTGTATTTTTTAACATCCCCATGTTGCATTTGGCATCCACTTTCCGCTGGCCTCCGTTCTGTGGCCACCTGCAGTCTAATTCTGGTCTCCCCTGCACTCTGCATGCTCCAACACAGTTGCCCGCTCGCCCTCGCCTTGCTTTTGCAAATCTACAGTGAAGAAAGGAAATCAGTGACTTCGTGTTCTTTGCCACCTGGGAGATGAAGCAATCTGCCCTCGGTGCCCACTCTAGGTGGTGACGAGGGAGTCTCTACTTCTACTTAGACCTCACTCCTTGCCTCCCCCCAAATATTCATCTTCCAACTCTAAAGTTCTGTGTGTAAAATGACAACACCCTGCAGAGGCTGTTCACAGTCCTACAAACATCTCCTCGGTTTGTCCTCACCAAGTTCTGGGGAGTTGCTATTACTACCAGGGTTTGCTGCTGGTTATCAGCCCCTAACTCAACCTCTGCAATGGAGACCAGCATACAGGAAGGTTGTCAGGGAGATCACCGGGTGGGGGGGGGAAGAAAGTAAGCAAGGTGGGGGGTGGAGGGACTGGGGGGGCAGGGAGAAGTACAGCCCCCAGGGCAATGCCTCCCCAAAGCAAAGATTGAACATATCCCCATGCAAAAACTCACATGCCCCCTGGAGGTGTCTCATTTGTGTGAGGGGCAGGTCCTCACACTCCCACATGGTCCTCTTGGGATGCAGCATGGAGCAGGATGCCTCACTGCCACCAAGAGATGGGTGGAAGAGTAGGGGTCCGACCACTTGCAGTGGGTGGGTGGAAAAGTTGAGTTGACCTCACACTGACTCTACCACCACCCCTACTGTGTCACTGCCCCTGTTACCTGCCTGTTCCCTGTATTCCCTCCCTTCACCTCCCTCTCTCCTTCCCTGTCACAAATCCTGGACAAATCATACCAGGTCATGCTTCTCGGATGGCTCTGCCACCTGCTGCCTCATCCCTTTATTCTGCTGGCATAGCCCAACATTAAACCCTCGACAACTCTTGCCTGGACAAAGCAAATTTTCCCCCTACCCCTCACTAAATGACCACTCTACTAGAAATCTTTTTCCTTCATCCCAGCTGCTCCCTACCAGGCATGGTGAGCTTCAGCTCCAAGATGGGGTTAGACTTCTTTTCAGAAAAGCCTATTGCCCAGACCTATGTGCAAACCTCATCCCCATCTGCAATATGGTCCTGGGCACTCCAGCTGTACCTATGCCTTCCTGGGTCTTAAGTGCTGGCCATGAGATTATCCACTGTTCCCAAACACCTTACCACTCCACGGCCCACCAGGCAAGGCCTCTGCCCACCAGAAAGGCCTACTATCCACCCCACTTCCTTTTCCTCTAGAATGCTGCTCAGAGGCTATGAAATGTCCATAGCAAAGCCAGTAGAAAATGAAAAAGAAAGGGAGAATCCTTCCCTATCGTCTCTGAAGTCACTGAGGCCATGCCCACAGCTTGATCTTAGATGTTGGCCTCCAGTTCTGTGAGAGAATAAACCATTTAAGGCCACCTAAATTTCATGGCATCTCTAGCAAATACAACTGCATATCAAGAATTGCCATAAAACAACTGTCTCATATCCATGTTGCATGACTGTTGACTCGGAATCTCTCGGTGCCAGGTCTGGGTTTGACAAAACATCTCACAAAACACAATACAGCCCCAACCCTGCATTCCTTATGCACCTTTATTCTGAGCCTGCACTCCACTGTGCCCCTTCCCCAAATCCTGATGTTGAAGCTCCAGCCCTCAATGTGATGGTATTTGGAGATAGGGCCTTTAGAAAGTAATTAGGGTTAAGTGAGGAAGTCCTCACATAGTGAAGAGAGACAGAGGGAACTCTATGTCTTCTTTACTTACAATGGAATTAGTGTCCTTGTAAGTAAAGAAGACATACAGAGTTCCCTCTGTCTCTCTTCACTATGTGAGAACTTCCCCAAGGAGTTAGTTGTTTACAAGCCAGGAAGAAAGCCCTCACCAGGAACAAAATTTGCAAAACCTTGATTCCAGAGCTGGGGAAAATAAGTGTATGTTGTGTAAGTTACCCAATCTGTGGAGTTTTGCTTTGACAGCCTGAGCTGACTAATTCCCTTCTCAACTATTCTGGAAGTTTCCAACTATGTGGCTTCCCAGCAGAAAGCACCTGCTACAGTCGGGCTCCTCCTCCAGCAGCAGCGCAAGGTTGAGGCTGGTCAACCTGATGCACTTCACAGTGAGCACTCCCATATCCATCTTTGCCCTCTGCATTGCAGACCACAGTGTGCCGAGGGAGATGAAGTTAGTTATGCCTGGGATAGGGCAGGGGCTCATACTAACTGTTAGTCTTTTCTTTGTACCATGTATTTAAGTTCCTAAAGGTTTTTTTCTATTCTGACTATTTTTGAAACATGATTGATTTTATCCACTCTAACTGAAAAATAAGTTGAGATGATGGTTAATATTACTTTTGAAGTACTAAGAATATGTAGATTGTGTTGATGATACCATAATAATATTTATGAATGGATTTTTCATTCATTTTCTGGTTGGATTTTTATGTAAGTTGTTCTTTTGGTTTTGAAATTTTCCTAAAGGCAAATGTACTTTTTTTTTTTTTTGGATGATTCTCTATGTCCTCATAGCAACAATGGCCTTTTACCAAGTTTAATTACAAAGTTTATCATAATGATTTTTGTAAAATCTTTTCTGCAAATATAACCAGCTATCTTCTGTTCCCATTCATACCCCATTTCCCTTTTTGTCCTCCTTCTCCAAGATAAAAATATCACCATCTCTTTTAAGGAGAAATAATATTACAATTCTGCTCCATTTAACTGTATTCCATTTAAAATAAATAATACATAAATCAAATTTGATATCTATTTTTAATTTTTAAAATTTTTCTTGAACTCAGGATAAAATAAAGGCATCATTTAACATGCTGAAGAATAATCCATTTCAATGATTATCTAACATTTCACTTTATGGTGCTACCTTATATAGGTATTCCTATTAAAATCTGAGATCAGATAAGAACACTTGCCATCCCTAATAATTTTTGGATTTTTCCTGAGTAGTCTAATCAAAGAAATAAAAAGAGGAAAAAAATTTTAAAAAGGAAAAAAATCCTGTAAAGGAGAAATTCACTTTTTGCAATTAGTGTAAATGTTAACTAAAATGCTGGATTTTGAGGTTTTTGTTCATCGTTTTATAGTTTCCTAATATGAAAGATTAGATATTAATTTGAGACTGCTTTTCTTTTTAATGTAAACTTTAATGAAATAAATTTCCCTCCAAGAACTAGTTTATCTGCATCCTATAAATTTTGATATATTTTCATTTTTGTTCAATATAGAATACTTTTCTGTTTTCCTTGAGACTTTCCCTTTGATTCATGGATGATTTAGAAGCATGTTATTGAAATTCCTAGTGTTTGGACACTTTCATCTCTTCTTTCTATTTTTGATTTCTGCTTTAATTTCATTTTATACAGAAAGCATTCTTTGCATGATTTCAATTCGTTTACATGTGTTAAGGTTTAATTTTGAACCAGGACATGGTCTATTGTAGCGAATATTTAATGTGCACTGAAAAAGATTGTGCATTCTTGTTTTGTGATGGAGTGCTTCATATGTCAATTAGATGCAGTTGGTTGGTTGTGTAGTTCAATTCTTCTATATTCTTCCTGATTTTCTGTCTGTTTTATGAGTTACTGAGAGAAGAATATTGAAATCTCCATATATAATTGTGGAGTTATCTAATTCTCATTTTTGCTCCATAATTTTTATTTCTATAATTTTAAGTGCATACACATTTAGTATTATTATTTTTGTTGGAAAATTATTATTATGTAATACCATGCTTTATCCCTAGGATTATTCTTTGCTCCAATGTCTATTTTGTCTGATAATTGTATAGCTACTCCATCTTTCCTAACCAGAGTTTTCATACTATATCATTTTCCAGCATTCCACTTTTTATCTAACTATACCATAGTATTTGATGTAAGTTTCTTCTAAATAACAGAGTTGGATCGCTTTTTTAATCTATCCATTCTCTATCATTTAATTGGTATACTTGGCTACTTATATTTTATCTAATTATTACTGGGTTCAGATTTTAAGTCTATCATTTTATTTCTTAATTCTGCCTCCCATTTCCTTCTTTTGTGGATTATTTGAACATCTTTAGTAATCCATTTGAATGTGTCCATTGTGGTTTTGCTCATATCCTTTATACATATTTTTGTAATTATTGCTCTCAGGATTACAATATGCATCTTAACTTGTCCCAGTCAACTCACAATCCATATTTTACTGCTTCAAGTGGAATATAGAATCTTTATAAACATACAAACCCCTTTATCTTCCCCCTCTTTGTAGCGATTTTAGAAATTTTATCTATATACCTTGACAACTCTAATAAGCAGTGTTACAAATTTTGCTTTCAATTAGCAACACATTTTAATGGATTCAGGAGAAGAACAAGCTCTTACATTTATCCATATGTTGACCATTCTTGTTGCTCTTCCTTTATTCCTGATGCTCCCTTCCCTCCAGTAATTTTTTTTCCATCTAAATGACTTTCTTTAGTGAGTCTATCAGAACAGATTTGCTTGCATTCAATTTTCTTAGTTTTTCTTCATCTAAGAATGTCTATATTTCATCTTCATTTCTGAAGAATATTTTCTCTCTGGGTGTAAAATTATGGATTTCTTTAAAAACTGTCTTCCCTCTTCTTTCTGATCTCTAGGGTTTTGATGAGAATCCACAATCCTTTGAGCCATCGTTCCCCTGTATGTACTCCATCATTTTTTAAGAAGTGCTTTCAAGACTCTTTCTTTGACTTTAGCATCTTTACGATATATCTGCTGAGTTTCTGTGTATTTGCCCTGCTTACAGCTTACTGAATTTAAATCTTCAGGCTTAGGTCTTCTGACAATTTGGTATGTCTTTCATCATTTTATCTTCAAATATATTTCCTATGCGATCCTCTTTCATCTCTCATTCTGGGAACCCTAAGACACAAATGCAAAACCTTTTAGCATTATTCCACAGTTCACTAAGATTCTAGTACTGCCTTCTTTATCAGTCTTTTTCTTATTATATTAGATACTGACTCCTTTCTCATTTTCTTTCTGCTACCCACGGTACTTTTTCCCCCCACTTTGGCTATTGAGTTTTTTTAGGTTTACTATTCCCATTCAGTTCTCCTTTGTATATTCTATTACTCTTCTGAGAGTTTCTATATTACATTTGTTTCAAGATTGTTTGCAGTTACTTCTCGGAGCATTTTTATAACAATGTTAAAGTCTTTTTTTCGAATAATGTCATCATTCTATCATTGCCGCATCAGCTTCTGTTGATTATCTTTTCCTACTCAAGTTAACATTTTTCTAATTCTTTGTGTGCAAAATAATTTTAGATTGTATCCTGAATATATGGTTCAGACTACAAGTTCCAACATGCTTTCCATGGGTTGTGGTCTCAGTGTCAGTTTTATTTTCTAAATCTCTGCAGTGTCGTTCGGATTTGCCCTACCTATAGGCCACTCACTGGCCAGGCTGGGGTCTGGGTACTGTTTGATCCCATAGTTCAGATCTCAAAATCTTCAGTATGTTGTATAGAGTCAGGTTCACATAAGCACTGCCTGGGCATAAACCTAGGGTTTCACAGAGTTCACAAACAACTTTATGAATCCTCCTTTTTAATTTTTTATTTTTTAGTTTTATTTTTTGGTGCCAGGGATTGAACCCAAGTGCACTTAACCACTGAGTCACATCTCCAGCCCTTTTCTAGATATGGTCTTGTTAAGTTGCTTAGGGCCTCACTAAGTTGCTGAGGTTGGCTTTTGAACTGGTGATCCTCCTGCCTCAGCCACCCAAGTCACTGGGATTACAGGTGTGCACCACCATACCTGGGCTGGATACCTCCATTTTTAATAATTTCCCTTGTAATTTCAAGTTCCCTGGTGACCCCACTGTGGGGTGTGGTGCTTTAGTTCTTCCACTCTGTCAAGCACCTCTGTTGACAGCACCTGCATTCTGGGACAAGGGGTGGGAGGACAAAGAGATAAATGAGGCAACAGGCATTTGCCCCACCCTCTTGGGACACCTGCTTCTCTGGTTTTGGAGGGAGGTTCCCTTCTCCAGAGTTTTAAGTATCTGGGGACCCTTTCTGCTGCTGTCTCTCCTAGGCTTCTGTAGGATTGCTAGGGGCTAGAGCCCTAGAGAATAGAGAAAAGAAAAGGGGGATAGGAAAGATTTCAGCTACTATTTCTATGTGTTAAGTCCCTTTCCTACTCTTCAGCCAGAGCTAAAGGTTTCTCTTAAAGCTCCCTGCCCAAGTCTGTGCCACCTCTCAGCTGTGGCTGCCTTGAGCCCAGCTGGGGATGCCAAGGATGGAAGGATAACAGGAGCCTACCATAGGCTCTGTGACACTTCATATTCTCCTCTACTTCCAGATTCACCTGCTTTATTGACATTTCAGGGTTCTTATGTCACTGTTCCATATGCTCTGTCCAGGATTCACAGCTGTATCTGATGGGAGAGACAACCTGAGTGTACTTCCTCTATCCTTCCCGGAACTGTAACTCCACCCAAGTTTTTTTTTCTCTTTACATTTGAATCTTTATCATTATGACATTTGTGCTGCTATTGAGAGTTACACATGAATTCCAGCTTCATAAGGTAAGTAGTCAGTTGTCCCAATGTCACTGACTCCAATTTCAAATTGTAAATTGCAATTTACATCATTTTCTACATGCTATTCATAGGATTTATTTCATGTGTACATTTAATGAATGTTTAAAGAAAATTGCGACAAGTTTTGTTCCTTTTTCTTTCTTTCTTTCTTTTTTTGAGTTGTAACTAGCTCATCTGAAAGTTTATTTGTAAAAATAAATAATTGAGTTGGTCAAAGAAATTTATATTTATTTTTAATATAACTGACACAGTCATTGTACATGTTTAATGGGTAAAGTGTGACATTTCAATACATGTATACAATGTATAGTGATCAGATGGGCTAATTAGCACATCTATCAAAGATATTGATCTTTGACATATCAAAGACATTTTTTAGAAAGTAGGTGGCTTGTGGGGTAGACTGCCTTTCATATTATATAAAGATACAATTGTTGAATCAATAAGTAGGAAAATTAGTACATGAGTAAGGTGGACAGGGATGATGACTCTGGGAAGATTTAATTTATATGTTGGCAAAGAAGGTCTGAAAATGACAACGAAAGTGACATAAGAGCCCAAACATACTTACATTCAGCTATAAAGTATAGTGATGTGGATACACATGATTAATAATCTGATAGCCATAGACTCTCTCTATGAAAGAAAGTAATTAGGGCTGGGCAGGTGCTGCTTAAGATCACACCTCCCAGAGTTCTCTCTGCTAAAGCCACAATCGTGTCCTCCAAATACAAAGTCTCTGCCAGACATTGAGAGCAGATAGGCATGTCCTTGCTAACAAGAGGAGCATCAAAACAAAATTGATAACCAGTGCAGGAAACTGGCTTCCCCAGTCCTGGCATCAAAAGGGGTGGGATGGGGCACATTGAATAACATGGGAAATCTCAGTACTGAACATTCAGAAATCAAGTAACCACTAATCAAAAATCAAAATACAAAAAATCCTCATTAGCATCGGTTTTTAAAAACGATAACGCCTTCCAGATTTGACTCTAGTGAAAAATTACCTAAAAGAAACTGCTGGCTATATTCTGGAGCTTTAATCACATTAAAATGTAATCTCATATTTTTCTGTAGGGATTATAAAAAGAGAGGAAGAAGTCAGAGAACAAAGAAAACTTTAAACATTGAGTGCTGTGAATGAATCATTTGGTGTTTATGGAATTCAAGTGGTTTGTTGGAAGCGAGAAGTACTTAAAAATTAAAAGTAAACATAGTATGGAATCTTAAAAACCTTGAGAATAAACAAAAGTACATTAAAAACACAAAACTATAATATATACTCAACATTATGTTATCTCGGAATGAGCCAATGTAAACCACATCTCTAAGTCCACTTAGAGCAAGGGGAGGAAGACGTAAATGTCCAGTTGTAGGCCCTCAGACATAGATGGCCTCATAACTCATGCAGGATCAGCTCTGTAGCCTGCCAACTGGATGGTCACCAAACAGCTTGAATTTCTGTCCTGAGAGGACATCATCTCATCAAGGAGCAATTTCATTGTAGAGCAGCTCTATGTATGAGAAAGCATTCCTACAGTTTTGCCAAAATCTACTTTCCTGTGGGTCTTTCATCATGGTCCTCATTGTACCCACCCTGGGTGCAACTAGAACATTCTGATCCGAATCTGTCTGCAGCAGTTTGATGTCTGGAGGATATTCTGTCTGTGGGGTAGTGCTCCTGGTGCCTGGGACCTGTCTTCACATGGCAGCTATATAACCCATGCAGGACATGTCACACTGTTTCTCCTAAAGGAGGAACCACATCAACAGCAGGATGGTGACAACATCTAATGTGTAGTGACAGCAAACCCTGTTCTGCACAGAAACATGCATCATTGTGTTTAGGCCATAGAACAGTTTACCAGAATAATCATCTGTTCGAGCTGCCACAACAAACCCACACAGTTGGGGTTTCAACCACAAAAATGTATCTTCTCCCAGTTCTGGGGACTGGAAGCCCCAGATCAGCGTGTCAGCAGGGTTAGCTTCTCTCTCCTTAGCTTGTCTTGGCTTAGTTTCTTTTCCCTGTGTTCCTACATAGCCACCCCTCTGTGTGTCTAGTCTCCTCTTCTTCTAAGGACATTGGTCATATGGGATTAGTGCCCATGCTAGTGACCTCATCTGAACTTTATCCTCTCTTAAAGACCCTTTCTCTGAGTACGGTTATGTTCTGAGGTCCTGGGGTTAGGACTTGAGCATATGGATTTTAGGGGACACAGCTCAGCCCATAACAAGGAGATAGGACTTTATGACCTTCATTTTCTGTGTGCTGAGCATGGTGGTGAGTCATGTCTCAGTTTCCTCGAGAATTTTCTTCTATGAAGGAAATTTAAATTTTCACAAGCTATTTCATACTGTGTCAAACCAGCAGCCCACTCAAACTTCTTCATATGGATTGACACTAATCCACCCTTCATTCCTCTCACATGGGGACAGCTGATTTTGTTTTCAAAGCCTCGTGTAGAAAGGAAGGAAAGGAAGGAGAAAAAGAAAAAAATAGAAAGAAAGTAATGTATTCGATTTCTTTATACCACGCCTCTTTCTCAGGTCATGGTAAAATAATAAAGGATATGTGGTCTTTGTCCTTTGTGTCTGGCATAGAGCTTTAAGAGCCCTAGAATTTCTTAATGACAGGAGTGTTTTATCTTGGATGTGCCAATAAGGTGACTCCTGGTAGCTTCAGGAAGCGGCAGGTGGCTAGAAAGACCAACCCCATGATTAGGTTGTAACTTTTACCACAAAACCCCCTCTAGGGAAGGAAGGGGCTTGAGACTGAGTTTAAGATTGAGTTTAAGCACCTAGTCAGCAATTTAATCACTCATGGTCTATAATGAAACTAAAAAAACAAAACAAAAAACTGAACACCAGACTCAGGAACTTCTTGGCTGGTGAACACCTAGCTGAGAGTAGTGTACTTCAACTCCACGTCCATGAAGTTCCTATGCTCAGGACCTCCTGGACCTGGCCCTATACCTGTTCATCTTTTTGTTTATCCTAATCCTTTATAATAAAATTATTATTACAAACATAGCCAGGTCTTGTGTTCTTCAAGGTATTTTTGTTGGTTTTTGCTTGTTTGTTTGTTTTTTAGAAATTAGTAAACATGAGCAGACTTGTGAAACCCCTGAATCTGCAGCTGTGTGGGCAGAAGTAGGGACCTCCCTTGTGGGTGGCTGGTGTCTGAGCCAGGGGAACTCTTGTTGGAGATCTTGCCTTTTAACCTGTGAGGTCTGCTCTCCCTCCAGGTGGTTGGTGTCAGATTTGAATTGAATTGTAGGACACCCAGCTGGGGCTGGAGAATCAGTGTTGGAATATACAAGCATCACCTGCTTTTGAACAAAATAGCACAGCAGTTGCTCAGGGGAGACTATGTCTGTCTAACAGCAGGCAAATAGCCAGATGGATAGTAGTTAAAGTGGTAAAAACAGATTTTTCAGGAACCATTACAATCAGGGGAAAGAGACCTTAGTGTAGAACTCAGCTCAGTTCTGAACACAGAAAGGACAAGGAGGGATTTTCAGTCAAAAAACAGAATGGGAGTAGGGGAGATCAGTAGACAGAAAATGACTTAAGAGTTGACATCAAGGTGGGGAGATTCTAGTTAAATTGCCCTAACAGGATTCTCACTGAAGGCAGGCCATAATGATCAGACATTATGTGGGAGACAGGAACCTGACCAGATGTTGACACTGGAGAATTCTCTCTAAACTGTCTTCATGTGATTTTGGCTAAGATTGACATGAGAAGAGAACATAAGACAAAATACAGTGTGTGTGTGTGTGTGTGTGTGTGTGTGTGTGTGTATGTGTGTGTGTGTGTATTTATCCGTCAGTGTGTGTGCTATCACTCAACAGTCCACATGTTTGTAAAAACATGTAAAATGTATGAGTTGGTATGAGCAAGGCTTTCTTGATGCCCCTCCAGGGCTAAACCCCTATGAGAAGGTTTTTTTAAAGGAAGAAGACCCAAGATGGGACAAGAGAGGCCAGGGTGGATGGTGGCCCTGCAGGCAAGGTTCCTGCTTCCCCCAGCCTAGGACATGCATAGCCAGAAGTGATGGTGGGGGAAAAGGGGTTCATTCCCCCAAATAACAGGGGTTGGTTCAGGGATTAGCATAAACATTCCCAAGTGCATCTTGATTAGATGAGCCCCCAGCCGGCTTTACTACAGCTATGCACCTTAGGAAATAAAACATTTGCTAAATATAGTTCTCTCCTAGGACTTGGGAGGCATAGAGCTTTTGGAGACAGGTTTTCTGGGGAGTCAATAAAATCACTTCTAGGCTCAACCCAATCTGATGAACATTCCTGGGAGCCAGGCACGGGTGAGGCCCTGGGAGGGTGAGGACTGGTACAACTCCAGTTAGACACCTATCCTCAAGGAAGTCTCAGTTTATTGAGGAAAGGGGAGCAAACTTCCAGCATTTTCCTGTGCAGGACAGTGGCCAAATCCAGGAATACACCACTCCCCAAAACCCCTCTGTCATTTGGATAAACCTACTCATCCCGGGGCCAAAGGAGGAGAGGTGGCTAAGCACAGATCTCACCTTAGGGAGGTACCAGAGCCATGGGTAGCAGGATATTCCTCCTCCTCCCCTTCCATGCAAAGCACTTCCATACCCCCTTTGCAGGTGTTTGACATGAGCAAATGTTTCTGAAATTACAGGATAAACCCATCATGAGTTGAAAATATTGTAAGTGGAAAATGCATGTATTACACTTAACCTAACGAACATCACAGCTCAACCACGTAAGACACTGTAGAGTATCTATTTTTTCCCCTTGTGATCATGGGGCTGGCTGGGAGCAACAGTGGCAGTCACTATGCAGCATGGTGACAGAGGATCTAACTGCCTATCATAGCCTAGGAAAAGATCCAAATTCAAAATTTGAAATACATTTCCTACAGAATGAGTATTGCCTCTCCACCATCATAAAGTGGGAGATTTTTAAGTCAAACAATCATGAGTCAGAGATGAATTATATGTTTTTCCTACTTTGCTTAAACAGAATAGCAGCGTGTTCCAGTTTCTGTGGAAAGATGACTGGGTAGCCTTGCTTTGAGGTAGACTAGCCAACATCCATGACAGCCAGTGCTTAAAGGAGTAAAATTCTAACATTCCTCCTGAGAACTATGCCATGACCCCTGGACATGTTCCATAGTACAAGGCATTCTCATGTTCTGCTCTGATGGCATGACCTCTGCTGGCAACTCCTCCCCACCCCACTCCACACCTTCACCTGTCAGATCTTCTACAGGCCGTCCCTACCTGCTCTTCTCCCTTGGCACCCCTCACACCTTGCCTGCACCCCTCATTCTGATGTTCTCTCTCCTGGGCAATGGTGACCGTGGCCCTGTGCTGTCACATGCTCAGCAATGATGCCAGGGGTTGATGGTACCTGCAGATGGGCCAAGTGCCCCAGGAGGTCTTAGGTTCCCACTGTGTGGAGGCAGGCTTCTCCTAGTGACTCTAGAGCCCACATCCCCCAAGCACCACAGCTAACTCATTCTTCATTGCAGAAGCTGCCTGAAAGTGGGAGGGGGTCTGCATTGCTCAGCACTAGGGGCACAGCTGGCCCTCCTACTTGTGAAGTGACTAGGTCAGAATTTATTGAAGTTGAACCCATTCCCCTAACCAGCCAGAAGTGGATGTGGGGATTTTCCCATCAAACCTCTGCCATGAGGATTAATCAGGCTGTCCACTCTCAACCCTGACTTGGGCCTTTGCAGGCCCTGGAGCAGCATCTTATATCTCCAGCCTTTCCTATACTGGGCCAACCTCAGACTAAGGGGTTGTGCAGCAACATAGCTGCTCCCTTGGACGGCCCAGCATCTTTGCCTGTTTCTCAACTTCACTAGCTTCACTTCCTCACTTACAAAATCAGGTGTTGGGCAGACAGTTCCCCAAGACCCTCTGGGCTCTGACAGTCTGTGATGTTGAGAATAGTGAATCCATACTCCCTTCTATAGGGATGAGGAGTTACATCTTAGCAGGAGAGAATCCAGGCTCTGTATCCCATGACTGTTGCTTCACTTGTTAGAGGAGGGCTGCAGATCAAACCTCCCAAGGACCTCCTTCTTTTGAGTCCTCTATGGTCTCCCTGGAGGGAGCACTTCTAGGAACTGGGGCTGTGTGGATTTGTGTTGTGCCCTTTGTGCTCTGTCTTGGTCACCTTGGCCAGGTTGCCTTTCTGACTTCCCTCAGGGGGACAGCCGAGCAGGTGTTCAGGGAGAGTGTTTAGATCTGATGTGAGGTCAAGGCTGCTAGTTGGAAGTTCAAGAATCAAGTCTGTTCTGTGGAGATACCCCCTAAATACTTTTCTTTTTAAGGTAATATTTTAGAATTGTGACTTTCTTGTGAAAACTCAGATTCTGGTTGCTCCTGAAAAAGTCTGATGGCAAAAATGTGCATTGGTGTATTAGTCAGGGTTCTCTAGAGAAACAGAACCAACAGGAAGTATAATTATAAAAAGGGGACTTATTATGTTGGCTTATGTGACCAGAAGCTGGATAGTCTACAATGGCCCTCTATAGGCTGGAGAGTTGGAAGAACTAGAAGCTGTGCAGTCCAAGAGACTGAAGCCCCAGAAAAAGAGGGATCAATAGTGCTGCCCTAGTCTGAGACCAAAGGCTTCTGGATAATCATTGGCAGGGTTCTCTTTGGACAAGTGAAAAAGCAAGGGTTCGATATCCTCAGATGTTATAGTGACAATAACCCATTCAAGAAGAATGGACCTTGCATCTGCTGCTGCTTCCTTGTTCTTCCAACTTTTATTCCATACAAGCCATCATCCTATTGGACAGTGATGCCCATGCTCAGGGAGGGTCTCCATTTCAATTGGCTATTCCACATACCAAGCATGCCAGGACACACCCTCATCGACACACCCATAAACCCTTTAAACCTTGGCATTTCTTAATCCAATCAAGTTGACAATTCAAATTAACCATTACAACTGGCTTCATAATACTCATCTGCCGGCCCCAGTGACTACATGGCCAGCTCCTCTCATTATGGTCTGGGCCTAGACCTGGGGTATCAAAACTGCAACCCACCCTGAGGGAATTACATAGATGACTTCTGAGGCTTGTGTACATATTTTCCAAAATTGTCATTAGGACAAAACATATCTAATTTAATGCTATATGAGCTTGAATGGTCCATTAAACATTTATACTTCAGGCAAGAGGACTCCTGGCTGCTCCTGTGCCCTGGACTGCAGCAGCTAAGTGGGCCTGCTATTGCCAGTGCACATTCAATCTTGATCCCAGATCCCACTGGTGCTTGGAATCATGAATTGACTCTGAGCTTGGACCAGATGCCAACATTTTAGGAGATTCGTCCCTGGGAAGTTGCTGGAATGTTATCTACACCAGCAAATGCCACAGTCACCTCCACATGGAGTTGGGATGGGGACAATAACTACGTGTTCCATTCATTCAAATATCCCTTCATTCCTTTCCTACACAACTCACAGATAAGCACTGTCTTTACAGAACTCAGTTTCTTGGAGAAATAAGCTGATAGTTGCTGCAGAGTTCAAGGTACAGCTGCTGCCCCTGGAGGGGTAATGAATGACCTGGATGGGCAGTGGCTATGTGAGGACTGGCATCCTTAGGAAATGCACACCTCTCTTTCTCTTCTCTCTCTCCTTTTTCTTTCTTTCCTCCTTTCTTCCCTCCCTCCCTCCCCTCCTTGCTTTTCAAACATATTTTCTTCACTGTATACCTTTTAGAATGGTCAAAGTCTAGAATACTGACAACACACAATGCTAGTGAGGAAGCAGAGCAACAGAAACTCTCCTTCATTGCCAGTGGAAATGAAAAGTAGTACAGCCACTTTGGAAAATGGACTGGTAGTCTCTTACAAAACTAGATATACTTTCCCCATATAATCCAGCAATCCCACTCCTGAGCATTTATTCAAAGGAGTCAAAAACATGTGCAATCAAAATCCTGCACACGTTGCTGGGGTTGTAGCTCAGTGGTAGAGCACTTGCCTAGCATGTGTGAAGCACTGGGTTTGATTCTCAGCACCACATATAAATAAATAAATTAAATAAAGGTCCATAGACAACTAAAAAGAATATTTTTTTAAAAAAACCTGTTTATAGCAGCCATATTCATAACTGCCAAACTTGGAAGCAACCAAGATGTCCTTCAATAGGTGAATGAATAAACAAACCATGGTATATCCAGTCAATGAAAAGAACTAAAAGGAAATGAGTTATCAAGCCATCCTCTAGTATGGATTAACTGGGTAGTAACTATAGGCAGGTAGATTGTGGCTAGAGGAAGGAGGTCACTGGGGGCATGCCTTTGGGCGTTATATTTTGTCCCTGGTGAGAGGAGCTCTCTTTCTGCTTCCTGGTTGCCATGTCTTGAACTGCTTTCCTTCACCACACTCTTCTGTCATGATGTTCTGCCTCACCTCATACTCAGAGCTATGGAGTTGGACAACCATGGACTAAACCTCTGAAACTATGAGTCAAAATAAACTTTTCCTCCTCTGAGTTTTTCCTATCAGGTCTTTTGGTTATAGTGACAAAAAAAAAAAAAAAAAAAAACCTGACGTAAAGAGAAATTGGTACTATAAGTCAGGTTGTTGCTGTGACTAACCTGACCATGTGGTTCAGAAGTTTGTTTTGTCTTGTTTTGTTTTTTACCTTTATTTAATTTATTTATTCTTATGTGGTGCTGAGGATCAAACCCAGTGGCTCATGTGTGCTAGGCAAGCACTCTACTACAACCCTCGTACCTTCAGCAGGTTTTTTTTTTTTTTTTTGCTTGTTTTTGTTTTTAGGAGGAATTTTTAAAGGTTTAGAGATGCAAGCTGGAAAAGCTTTAGAACATTGTCGGCAACATTTAATGGGTGATCCTGGTGGAAGCTCAAAAGACCAGAATGTGGAAAGGACTCCAGACAATAAAGACTGTGCTCTTGAGGTTTCAGAGGAGAAGGAGAAAATTGGACTAGAGGCCATTCATGTTCTGGCAAAGAAGTTATCTACAGTTTGCTCATGTCCTGACACTTCCTGTGAGATTGAATTTAAAGGTGATGGGCTAATTAATTTGGAGGAAGAAATTTCAATGTACTACAGCATTCAGAGGATGTCACAGATACTGCTGAGAGGTTTTGGCCAAATTCACTGTAATAAGCAGGAGCAGAAAGGTTTTAAATACTTGCAGTTTGGCCAGAAAAGTATGAGTAAAACAGAGGCTAAGTAAGTTGTGGTTGTTAAGTAAGTTGTGGTTGTTAAAGAGTTTATAGCCACTAAAGAAATGCTAAGTACTTTACCCAAAATCCACAGGAAGGATGGCTTCAGGGCATCTCATGAACTGGCAGGACAACACCCATCTCAGGCTCAAGGGCGTAAAAATAAAACTTCCTTCAAGAAAAGCACGCAGCTTGCCCAGGTGTCCTAGGAAGTTGTTTTAACTGTACTCCGCCACGTAGACACTCAGCAACTGCTGCAGCCATGGTCCCAGGAGGTTTGGTTTCTGCTCAGTATGGTAGCAGTCTTGGCATCAACCACGTGATACTGGTTCTGCAGGAATACAAGATGCTGGAGTTATTGTGTCATGGAAGATTCCACCAAGATTTCAAAGGAAGATAGGAAGCCAGGCAAAGTGTAGCAGGGTTGGAATCCCTGAAGCCAGCCCCTAAGAGGGCATTGTATGAAGATGTGAGAAGGAAACCAACACTGCTATGGAGACCCTCAAGATGCCAGTAACCTGGAACACCTGC
This sequence comes from Marmota flaviventris, assembly GCF_047511675.1. NCBI lineage: Eukaryota > Metazoa > Chordata > Mammalia > Rodentia > Sciuridae > Marmota > Marmota flaviventris. Next base: position 102,955,194 of record NC_092498.1, on the reverse strand, counting down.
CAACAAAAGCTCAAGAGACAAGCCAAGAGAGAGGCCATGTGGGCTTCAATCAGCAAGTCCATAGGGCTAGAGCTACACAAGCCCTTTGTAGAGAACATCCTGATGTCATGTGACCCACATTCTAGACATAGAGCTATAGGACTTGTTTGCCCACCTGAATATCATCCTGCTTTGATCCCATCCCTTCATTCTATGCCCCTATTTCTCCCTTGTGGAATGAAAATGTTTACAGTGCCATTATATACTATATATATAACTTCTTTTTGATCTTTACAGGAAAAAACATCCAAGGGTTTGCCTTGAATTTCAGATTACATTTGTACTTGCACTTTTGGGCAATGCTGGAACAGTTTAGACTTCAGGGACTCTTGGAAATGAACTAAATGTATTTTGCATTGTGAGATAGGCATGAGCTTTTAGGGACCAGGGATAGAATGTTATGGTTTAGATATGAAGTATAATCCAAAAGCTCATAAGTGAGAAGATGCAAAAATGTTCAGAGATGAAATGACTAGATTATGAGAGTTGTAACCTAATCAGTGGATTAACCCACTGGTATGGATTAACTGGGTAGCTTTAGGCAGGTAGGTTGTGGCTGGAGGAAGTAGGTCACTGGGGATACGTCTTTGGGGGCTATTTTTTTGTACTTGGTGAGTAGAGCTCACTTTCTCCTTCCTGGTTGCCATGTATTGTGCTATTTTCCTCCACTCTACCTTTCCACCATGATGTTCTGCCTCACCTCAGACCCAGAGCTATGGAGTCAGCCAACCATGGACTGAACCTCTGAAACCATGAGTGAACATCAATTTTTCCTCTTCTAATTTGTTCTTGTCAGGTCTTTTGGTTACAGATATGAGAAAGATGACCAAAACACTCATTAATTGTAATAAATATATCTCTAGTGAGGGATATTAATAGTAGGGCAGCCTGTACATTTGTTGGTAATGGAGTATAAAGGAAAACTGTCTTTTCTTCTCAATTTTGTTGCCAACCTAGAACTGCTCTAAAAAAATAAAAGTCTTCTAAAAATTAGAGAATGGCTTAATCTTGCCAGAAATACTTGCTTAAAATTTTGTACAACTTAAAATAAATCCATAGGGTCACTATGATATAACCCTTTAAGAATTATTCTAAGGAGATAAGATCACATAAGTGAAATTTGGAGATTTAAAAGAATGAACATCTGGTCATTACTTTAGGCCAGTGATAATATTTTGAAAAAAACACAGCAAATTAAAAAAAAAAAAAAAATTCTTCCTTAAGATTGATTATATGCATTTGCCACTAAAAGAACTAGAGAAAGACACAAGGGAGAATGCTAATGAAGACAGGGAGGACAATAACCACAGTCACAGCCAAGCTAGGGAAACATCCACATGGGTCAAAGTTTTTCCAGGCCAAGCTCCAATCTCTGGCTTCCCACTTGTTTGGGGATTTGGCTCCTGAGGAGTGAATCAAGTTCCCTCTTCCTAGAGTGCACAGAAGCCCAGGGAGCTCGTGTGAGTGTCCAGGACTTAATTCCTGGGAAGGTCAGGATGGGAAGCCACTTACTCATTGAAGGGATCAGGATGGGGCAGCAGGAACAGGGCTTTTTCTGGGAGCAGGGGCTTCATACCCTTTGTAAATCCTAGGACCAGCAGAGAGGCCTGGGCCTCTCAGCTCTTCCCTAAACACAGGAAAAGGGGCTGGATAGTGCCTGGTGAGGCACAAAGAAAAACACAGATGTGCTGATCTGGGGAGTTTCACAAACTGCAGAAATCGGCAAATTTCAGCACTCTAACCCAAGCCAAATCAGCTCCTGTGAACTGCAGCATATTCTGGCAAATCGCTCACTAATCAAAAGATAGCTTGTGTCATCCTGCCCTGGCATAGGTGGGTGCTCTGGAGAATCACTTGTCACAGATGTGTGTGGTTTTCATGGGTGGGGAGGGACCCTGGAACAAGAAATATAGACTTAAACAAGGAAAGGAAACTGGAAAGGAAGGGGCTAGACAGGATGGAACCTAGACAGGACCAAGAACTGGACAAGAAGGAGCTAGACAAGAAGGAGGCTAGATGGGAAGGGACCTGGAAAGAAAGGGGCTTGACCAGGACCAGAACTGGACAGGAAGGAGTTGGACAGGAAGGATGAAGGGTTATGAAAAATGTTTCTACAAGATCGCCCCTGAAGAAAAGCTGAGAGATGATGCAGCTAACTGAGGGCCATTTTCACATCCAGAAAATGAGCCCCTATGGTGCCCAAGTCCGTGAATGAATAAATGGCTTCTTTGAATCTGTTGAGATTTGCATCCATCACTTTGTGCTTACCAAGGGGGTTGGGCAGAAGCAGGGTGGGGAGGAAGGAGGTGCACCAGGAAGCAGAGTGGATAGGAAGGGCAAGGACAAAAAAGGGGATGGGCAGGAAGGAAACTGGGTAGGAAGGAGTTGGGCAGGAAGTGGGTTGAGCAAGGGGGTGGGACAGGAAGAGCCTAGACAGGAAGGGGGATGGGCAAGAAGGAACCTGGACAGGAAGGAGCTGGACAAGGGGATGTGCAAGCTCAGAGCTGGCATTTCTGTTGCTGGAGCAGCACCTGGCAACAGCAGACACAAAGTCACTGTAGCCTTCAGGCTTGGTCTATTGCTTGCACATGCACAATGCTTCTCTTTGTCTGTGATTTACCTTACTTAGTCCTCCTGGGTCCACCTCAGGGAGACTGGATATGCAGGCTTCCTCACCCCTCCACCTCCATGTGGAAAGGAGCAGAGGGCTTGGAATCAGAGCCAGGCCCACCATGATGGCCAAGACCTAGCCATATGGCCCCACCATGACCTGTACCCACAACCTGCTCTTCCTCCCTGGGCAATCTGCCCCTCACTTTTCCAATTATGGAAACATTTTCCTGGTTATCTCTGAATGTTGTGCCTGTTCAGCTTCTGTTCTTTTCTCCAGAAACAAAGATAGCCACTGTGAGAGCCCAGTGGTTGTTTTCATTCCTTTCATCCTCTTCCCCCTCTGTTTTGTACTTTTTGACATTGTCTTCACCATCTCAAAAAGCCTCCCAGACTTCATTTACATATCGCTGTTTTTGCTTCTCCACGGCTTGGCTTCTTCATTTCACTCCATCCATGGGCTTTTAGGACTGCTATTTATTATTCATTTCCTCGTGACCCTGCTTTTACCCTTTGTCCTAGTTGTCATCTCTAGGTGTTCAGTCTGATCCTTTTTATCTCCCACTGCCCTTAATGTTCTGCAGCATAATCAGCTATGTCCTTCCCACTAGAATGCGGCAATTTGTGTCTCTTACAAGCTAGACTACTGCAGTTCTTACTTTGAAAAATCCCCTTTTAATGGATCCCAAGTAGTTTACTCATCCTGAGAAGTAGACTCTGAGTCTCACTCCTGCCTCTTTTCTCCAAATGAGAGGCTGAGGATGGAACTTCACAGGTCATTTATCTACTGCCCTGGACACTTGGCAGTGAGTGGAATCCAGCTGTTGGTCTGGTCCCATTTGCAGCACATCCATCAGAAATTTCGGGCAATGTATCCCCAGCCATTTTTCTGTAGTTTGGGAGGGCTGTGAAGGTTTCCTTGCTTTTCAGTGTTTTGTTTGTTTGTTTGTTTGTTTTTGTTTTTGTTTTCCTTGGTCGTTTGTTTTGTTCCATGGAGGGGATTCTGAAGGTTGTTCTGAAGTCCCCTCTTCTTAGCCTCAGAAGTCACCACATTCCTTTAAGGCCACTGGCCCCTCCCTGGCCCTGTACTTTTGTGCAAATTGGTTTGAAAGAAAAAACTAGGGTGACAGAAGGCTGTGCTCTGTCATCATCAACAGCCACCTGGGCACTGGGAATCCTGCCCCACAGCAGAGCCATGCCCAGAGTAGAGCTGGACATTTGTGATTCAGTGAATCCTAGAACTTTGGACTTTGCTTTAAATTCTGCCTTGATGACTCTGATTTCCAAATTTGCAAAATGAGCATTAAAATCTTTAGAGAGCAAAGGTTCCTTGTAAGATCAGCAATTCTTTTCCTTTCTTTAGAAAAGAGCCCCAAAATATCTTCTCTGCTCACATTTTGTTGCATTTCCCCTTTTCAGCACAGCTGGGCACAAAGAGGCTTATGCCAGGGAAAAGCAAAAGGTGGAACGCTGTTCAATCTGCCCAGGCAGGTCTTTGTTGCTAGATGCAGGGATGGTCTGATTCATCAAATCCCTCTGCAGTTTACAATCAGCTGGGCCAGAACCGCACCTTCCATTGTTCCAGGGACTAGCCCAGGCACCTCATTCCCCTGGCTCATCTTGCTTCATTTCCATACAAGAGCAGGGACACCAGAGTACTGAGCACAGAGTAAGCTTCCGAGTTGAACTTCCATACAGCCTTTAATAAAATTCCCCACAATAACATGGGAAGACAGTGGTTCTCATTTGACCATCAAACAAGCTGAAAATCAGAAGGGCACATTAAAAAGTCACCCTCCTTGTCATGCTCACTGCACACTCTGCTCATCTACCCCACAGCAATACATACTGTATGGATTCCTTTATCCCTCCTCCCAATAATGTGATACAGTTATTCCAAGAGCATTCATTACATAATCCTTCCCTCTCTTGGAGACTTAGCTCCAGCAAGTTCCAGACACTGCTGTGCTTGCATTCTTTTCCTTTGGTCTGTGCTTCTATATTTTTGCTTATACACTCTTTTATGTGACACCAGGCAAAGGGCTCCCTCCCCAGTGCACAATGAGCCATACTATGGTACTGAGTTTTGCAAAAAGAAAGCTTTGTTGCAAGGTCAACCAGCAAGAGGACAAGAGCAAAAGCTCAATTCTGCCTCCTTGATTGGTTGGCAGCAGTAATTTACCAGAAGGGAGAGAGGAGAAACTGCTTACTGATTGGATGAGGAGAAGGGGATAGAGGGTCCTATGCTCCTTCACCAGCTATATGTTTCTCTTTGGAAAAGAGAGCTTACCATATTTTTTTTGGTAGAGAATTTTGAGCCTGTGACATCCAGATGTCATTAACCAGACAAGCCACTTCTTCAGCGTATGTCCATTCTTGAAAAGCTGGTTTCAAAATATCCTTGAGTGGATTTTGGAGGTACTTTCTGAAAAACATCTTAAGCACTCTGTTATTTAAAAAATTAATTTCCCAGGGTGTTCTGGTCCTAGCCAATTTCATATGGTTCTTAACTAGACAGCAGTATCTAAAGGATTTGAATTCTGCATCACTTGCATTTGGTTCCAGAATCTCTTATAATCTTGCACACTTGCCTTCCTGTTATATTTGCTTTTTTTCAAGTGTTTCATTTCCTCTGGAATCCTTTAAACACTTTTAAAGAGTTGGATTTGCATTAAGCCCACAGATTAATTTGGTGAGAGTGCTCACATTCTATAATGTTCCGCTTTCTTGTCCCTGAATGTGTCCCCATCTCCCTGTACTGGGTTTTCATTCCCTCCTGACATCCCTAGAGGTGCCTCAGCTCCTACAGCTCTCATTAATCTCATTCTCATGTGCATTGTTTGTTTTTTTGTTTCTATGCTCAAGTGAATACCTTTTCTCATTTCTCTCTGACAGGTGTTTCCAGGGAAGTGAATGCCTTTTATTTCATACATTTGCTGTGAAACTTGTCTTTGCAATAAACTCTTCCACATTCTAATTGCTTTAGTAGAAACTCTGGGAAACACCTGCCAATCACCAAAGGGTCCTCTGAACTGCAAGCTTCCAGGTTCTGACACTCTAGAAGCACAAACAAGCACCCACAGAAATTCTGGTGACCCTGGTCCCAGGGGAAGGACACTAAAACACTGTCTATGGGGCTGGCTGAGGCTGGTGACACACAGTTGGATGAGGACCCTCAGCAGACTTTGCTGCCATGGTTTCCCTTCATCTGCATTCAACACAGAGATACCCCACTATTTGTCAGCCCTCCTGAGCCATTACATGTGTCTGACATAGAGGTCAGGATCTGGAACAGGACCTGTCTCATGGTTAAACTTCACATTTATCTTAAAATGATGAAAAGAAGAAAAACAGCTATGACCCACTTCAATTTCACAGATCCCTAAATCAGGGTAACTGGCATCCTGCATATACAGGGCATGTCCTGTATTTAATGGCTTTGCCCTGCATTTGTCCTGCTTTGTCAGGATGCCCGAAATGTCCTGGATTCTGTTTTTTTTTTTTTTTTTTTCCCAATAAGTTACAAAACTTCAACAGAGCTAATTTGCTGCCACAGTAATTTGAACCTGAGCTGGCACTGCAGCAGATTCTGACCTCCACAAATAAGGTCTGGGTACTGACAAACTGGGGGTCAGGAGGCAGTGAGGAAGAGCCAAGAATACAAGTACTTTACACTCCAGAATGGAAGAGATTGTTGTTTCACCAAAGCCCCACATCATGAATTGTAGTTGGCACTAATCAAAGTCCAACTCAGTCCACATGTCCTGAAAACCAGCCAAGCAACACTAGGTGAGGTCAGACCTTGATAGGAATCAGGTCAGTGATGACCCACATGTCTGATAAACCCTAGCCCTAAAGGCTGCTGCTCCTCAAATTCATCCATACCAAGTCCCAGGCTCTCCAAAATCTTAGGAAAAGTCAGTTTGGCTTTGTTGGTTGACTGAGCCCCCAAACACAGCTCTGCCTGGCAGGAAAATGGGAAGCATCCATGGTTTTGCATCTGATACCAAATTCAACTTACTTCTAATTTAAGATTTCACAACCATTTAACCTGTTCCAACTCCTAATTATGATTGGTTCTCAGCGTGGATTTGAGTGACAGATGTGCTCAGGCAGCTGTGAGATCAAGTTTGATCTTCTTTCCATGGTTCCTATTATCTATATTTCACTTATGTATTTGAGCCCCCAAATGCCAAAATGCAAATTTTGTGATGAACTTTTATTTATTTATTTATCTTAGTGTAGTGCTGAGACTCAAACCCAGTGCCTCACTGGTGTGAGGCAAGTGTTTTACCATTGAGCTACAAACCCAGCCCCACTGTGATGAATTTTGACCAATGGCTATTTACTTAACTGAAAGAAAAATACATTGAAATTCTTTGTTCAGTCAATATCAAAATGGTGGAAAGTCAGAACAGTGTTTTAGACCAAGAGTTAAACACAAGGGACGCATGAGTTCTTCGGCTGATACCCCAGCAAGTGATAAAATAACTTTTTTTGCCTTACAGGAATTCACATGAAGAAGTTAAAATAATCTCAGAGGTTGAGATGGCTCCCAGACTGTGTATCGCCATCAGTCTTTCAGCTCGAATGACTGTCTTAACATACGGATGCCAGAAGTATTTTCTGATTCCAACATTGCAAGCAAACTGTCAAGTGCCAGCACAAATCTGAAATAGGATAATGTAACTACTCCATTCACGACCACAGGGTTTTCAGAGCTCTGCCTGCCTCACCTTGAACAGCACAGCCACAGGTGCAAGATTCAAGCAATCATAATGCAGAAAATATAATTCCCTTTGTGCAGGATTTTTCTCCTGAAAAAGGCTTGCTTCTAAGGCTATCCCAAATATGATCTCTTCCAGAAGAGACATCAATAAAAATGAGCAAAGTTTTGTGGAGATCCTCTTATAGACTTAACAGTCAGTGAAGAAAAAAATTGCAATGCATTTCATGGAGCTAATATAAATACACATTGTGATGGGTGTTTGTGTTAAGTGCAGAGAACAATGTTTATTCTGGGTAGAATAATGAGTGGCTCTATGAAAGGATTGGTGCTCTGCCCTCATTCTCCATAAAACTACTCTGACAGCATCCGGTGTTCTTTCTATTGACATCAAAGAAATTGGCATGAAATTGTTCTCTAACTTCAGCATTTATACTGTTCGAACAGAGCAATCAAAAGACTTTGGTGATTTTCTGGGCATTCAGCAATGTTCTGCTCACTCATATTCATTCAAAAACCCTGTTGTCTTTATTCAACAAATTCAGTTGAGAGAATCCTCAGTTTTATTCACAGACTGGAATTGTACTTTAATTCCAAAGAAAAGGCCACAGAATTTCATGTTGACTTCATAAATAATTTATTAAGTGAAGTCTACTTATTTCTTGTTCAATATCCCCTTAGCAATAGGATTATGCAAATTGACAGGAGAGCAAACAGTGTTATTGAAGCCTCCATTGCTTAAAGGAACTTGAATACATTAAAGAAATAATTGAGGAAATATTTATCCCTTTAAGTGTCAAGGCTATTCTTCAAAGGAACAACATTAATTATAAGCAGAAAAGGAAGTTCTGACTCAAAAGTGGATAATTATTACAGCATTTGCCGTGACTATCTTTGAAATGGATTTTTCATCCCTTCAAGAATTCTTTTCTTTTACATGGATTTCTTAATACTCTTCCATCTTGGGAACAAGCAGAGTTGTCATGTGTAAAAGATGAAGGCAATAAAAATTGATTATAATGGTTTTTTTGTTGGTGGTGGACAACATCTTAAAATGTTGATGAACGAGAGACACAAAGGAAACCCAAAAAATGGAAAAGCAACATATGCTGCAGAAAGTTGTATTATACATCCTAAGAAATCAAATCCAAAGGGCAGTTCTTGGAGTTACTAACGTTAGGCCAGTACATGTTCAGTGCACCAACTCATGATGCTAATGTTGAGTGTGTTTTCTCAATAATGCACAGTCAAAAGGAAAAAAGAAGAAGAAGAAGAAGAAGAAGAAGGTAGATGTGATTGTAATAGAAGACACCTTACAACATAAATGGAAAGTGAGCTATAACTGCAAGGAATTTGCTAAGTGAATTTTGCAAAAGGAAGAACTGCTAGAGAGAGCCAAATCATCAGGGAAATGTAATAAAAGGTATGTAAGTTAGTAACTTGTAATTTATTTCAAATAAACAATGAATAATTCTTAGTATAAGTATGTCCATGCAATATTTTTTCTTTTATGGCAATGAATATATACATATGTAATTTAAAATATTATGGGTGTCAGTATTTTCATAATCTAAATCTGGCAATCCTTCCTAGTCAGAACTCCCTGATTTACATGATATTTTCTAGAGACAAGTATGGGCTTCACATTGAAAAAGAAAAGGAAAATAGACTGAATCTGGTCTTAAGCATGATTGATAGTCGATTTTTAACAACTTCTCAAAATGTGAGCAAAAATTTATCATTAAAGTCTGTAATTTGGGGAAAATTAATAAAACGTTTAACAATCAGACTACTCTCTGAGATTTATGTACAGAGTGTCTAAGTCAGTTTGGGCTGCTATAACAAAAATGCCACAGACCATATGATTTAAACAGTAGAAATGTATTTCTCACAGTTCTGGAGGCTGGTAGTTCACAATCAAGGTGCTATTGGATTTAATTCCTTTTAGTGAAAAGAGGGCAAGAGAGCTCTTTGGTGTCTAGGTGTGTATCTATTTTTTTTCCTGTACTGGGCATTAAACCCAGAAACCCAGGGTTCTTTTACCTTGAGCTACATTCCCAGCCTTTTTGTTTTTTTATTTCGAGACACGGTCTCAATAAGTTGCTGAAGCTGGCCTCAAACTTATGATCCTCCTACTTCAGCCTCTCAAGTTGCTGAAAATTACAGGCATGTGCCTCTGTGCTGGCTTGGTATCTCTTCTTATAGAGACATGGATCCCTTGTGACTAATCACCTACCAAAGACCCCACCTCCAATTACTATCACTGAGGTTAGGATTTGTTGGGGAAAACACAAATATTCAATCCATTGCACAGAAGTATTTCCTTCTCTGGTCCCCCACCCACTACCCCCTTTTAGAGCATTTTAAAAGAGTTTTGAATATACACACAAACACACATATCCTCTTCTTCCATAAAGTCCACTTGACAGATTCTGGAGAGCACTGGAAGGGGAGCACAAATTACTCCATATTCCTGCCTTTAAGGTGATGTGATGGCTGGAGCCATAGTGGCACCTCTGAGACTGTGAGGAGCCAGCCAAAGGGATGAATAAGAGGACTTCCCTGATACCAAGTGAGCTGCTGAGCCAAGTTCCAGCCTCCTTGTTTATCACTAGAGCTGAATCACTAGAGCTGCTCTTCTGTTACTTACCTCTGAAAATATTCCAGAGTATAACAATGGGCTGTGGGCATTTCGATATAGGCAATACCAGTGTCTGCACAGATGTCATGTCCTTGTGTTGGGGCACAGACATGAGGTGTGACACAAATGGCCAGATAGTGAAGACCCTAAAGAAGTCAGGACAAATTCTCAGAGCCTGGGATCCTGGAAAAAATGCGTATTCTTTTTTATTTTAAAAAGCATATTTAATTTTAAAAGAGAACTGCCAGTAATGTTTTAAAATATACTTGAAAACATATGTTCAATTTCAAAATCTTGAACTGATGTGACACTGAATTAAAAAAAAAAAAAAAAAAAACTGAAAAAGCTGTGCTACTGGGTCTGGAGAGGCGAATGCCCAGAATCTGTCCCAGGCTCTGCTTGGGAAGACGAATGCTGTGATGTTTGTCGGTGCAGCCCCGGGTCAATGTGTGTGTTTTCTTCTATCAATTTGTGGGTTTAATGGGCATATTTTGGTAACAACAAGCAAAATAACAAACTTCCTAATTCTCTTTGTGAGAGCCATTCAGGCTGTAAGAGGGAAAATGCTATTTAACAATCTATAATTAGGGGAGCTGCTCCCAGCTTGCAACAGGAGTCCAAGGACTGATAACATAGTTGTAATAGGGGGAAATTAAAACAGAAATCTCTAAGCAGCCTGCAAACTAGCCTTGATTATCCAGCAAAGGAAAAGCTCCTGAGTCCCTGTGGGAGTGAGCAGGTACTTGGGGATCACATGACTTTCTTATAAAATGGCCAAGCCTTAAGATGGTCGGCAGTCGGGAGTGGTAAGACTTTGACCACCTGCTTTTAGAGCTTAACTAATAGAAAATCCATTTTCCTTTGGTAGCAACTTGAAGCATGCGCTGCCTCCTTTGTTCTCATTCTTTCCTTTCCCCACACCAGCCTGGCAGGGACCATTCAGAACAAACCTATCAACAAGCAGGCCCAGGTGATGGTGGCTCCAACTCCCTCCTCAAACCAGGACATGTTTGCCTACGTGCTTTGTGTCTCCATTTCCCTATAAACTGGGGATAAAGCAGAGCTGACATCAGAGGATGGTGGGAAGGATTCAATGAGGTTGGGTCTGAGGAGTGTGCAGTGTCTACCTGCCCAAAGTCAGGGCACTGGATTCTCCACCTCCCTAAGAGTGGTGTCTATGCCCACATGAGCTTCCCCTCACCTTCCTGGTTATTCCTGCTTCCCCTTGGCCACTCCCCATGGAAGAGCATCTCCTTGTAGGACAGTTCTCAGCACTGAGGTCTTGCCTGCAGATTCCTCACAAGCTCCATTTGCCCTTCTGCAAGTTGGGGAGCTCATGAGCTGCACATCTGAGCCATTGCTCCCTGGGGACACTGTAGCCTGTCTTGTGACAATTAAGACGTTAACTCTGTTGATTAAGAGCCCACTGTCATTTCTGCCACTCGACTTGCATCCTTACAGTGCCCACGTGGCAAATCTGTCCTCAGGGATGCTTCCCAGTCCTCGTGATGCTGAGAAAAAATTCCACCACTGAACCTCTTTTGCAGAATGTGTATAAATTTCAGTGCCTTCTCTTGTATTCCTGAGATTCTTTTGCCCCCAGCTCATCCCACTTGTAGATGCTATTAGCTAAGATGCTTTGAGGATGGGGTGGGGTTTGGGAAGGTAAGATGGATGCCGGTAGTGGATCCCAAGCGATTCTCCAACAGTCTTGAGCAAGGGATCCTGTCTGACTGTAACAAATGCAGCATGCTCAGATTTACTCCCCAGAAGCTCCCAACATCACACATACCAAGTGAGGGGAAAAGATGCAGAAGGCAGTTCCTTAAACTCTGGTGACTTAGTGGTTGAAACCAGCTGAAGCCTGAACACATCTAGATGCAAATCCTTCAAATAGCAAAGTTCTTAAGCCATCTTTCAGGAGGAACCTCCAGCATGCACTCAAGGATGATTTCGAACCAGCTTTTCAAGAATGGGCATGGACAGAAGGAACTCCCCTGGTCAATGACCCTTTGATGTCACAAATTCAAAATCTCCCACATAGAACATAACTTCCTAGGGAAAAAAAGCAGGTGAACTATGGAGAAATGTGATGACTATAGGCTTGCACAAAAGAACCCTAAGACTCCCCCTTCTTACCATCCAGCCAGCAAGCAGCTCCTCCCCCTGCTCTTCCAATGAATTCCCCACTGCCAACTGATGCAGGGGCAGACCTGAAGCTCAGCTCCTTTGGCCCTCCCTCCTCCTTGCCTGTCGACCACAAAATAACACCTTCTCTTGTTGCAAAAATTCAATGCCATAGTATTGGCTTCTCTGCATGTCAGGCAGCAAGCCCTTGTTGATGATAGCACAGGGATAATTAGACCATTAAAAAGAATAATGACTGCAGTTGGCTAAAACACATTCAACTTATAAAAATTCATGACTCCATAAAATTCTCAAAGAAGAGAAAAACCTTCCCTGATTCGTCTCCACTAGAACCAAGTATTACTCCGACTCTTCCCTCTGAAGGTTCACAATTAGGAACAAGAGTGAAGCTCTTGGGCTGCCTTTCCAGCAGAATCCATATAGGAGGCTACCCTGTAGCCCCAGCTGAGGAGGAAAAAAAAATTCTCCACATAATAAGCCAATAAATAGAAGCGATAGAATAAGAAAGTTCCTGCTAACACCCTCTTTAGAGGAAAGCCTCTGGTTTTTTTGGGTTTTTTTTGTTTTTTCTCCTACTCTACTCTGACAATACACTTCTGACACCAGGTGTGTGTGGGTTTTCCCCACCCACCGAGCAATCCATTCTGCAGCAGACACCAGCTGGTGTCCCTTCCATCCAGTTCTCATACTATCCACCTGGAGATAGCATCAGATCCAAAGGTTGAGCCTCAGTCCCCAAGACCGACCCCATTCAGATGTTGGTCTCAAGCCCAGGTGGGTTTATCTGTGCTTCTGACCCATTGGCTACAATTCAGGGTTCTCACAACCCCCTCCTCAGATTGCCAAGGCTTAGACCAGAGCGGCGTTAGCATTTAGAGCAGTGATATCACCAGGCAATATGTTGCTTCAGACATGACTGGTCCTCTATGTGACTTTCTTGCCTAAATCGCTTGTCTAGATTAAAACAGTCATTGGGAGGTCACTCCCAGTTGACAGGAAAATCAGCAGATAGGGAACCTGTTAAGCCCCACCTCAGGAACTATGGGCCACCATGGGGTGGGGAGGGAAATGACCCAGGCCTGGTCTCTTTAGTGAGTCAACGTCATAAAGAAAGGAGGAATAAAGGGTAAATTTAGCCTGAAAGAGAAATAAAAAATAAAAAGCCAAAAATTATATCTTTGATATGCACAAACCACACTTTAAAATCCTCTTGAAGACATTTTTTTTAAATTTTTGAATGGGTACTAGATAATATTAAGAAATGGTTGTTCATTTTCTTAAGTATAAAAAAAGTATGGGAATTATATAAAACAATGTTCTTTTTTTTTTTCAGGACAATGTTCTTAACTTTAGAGGAGAAAATAAAAGTAACTGGGGTTAAATGCCACAATGTGCATGATTGTCTTTAAAATACTTCAGCTAAAAGCAATAATTGTAGCAAATATGGCTACATGTTAACCATGGAATCTAAGGAATTCATTTCATATTCACTTTACTTTTATGTGTGACAAAATTTTTCATAATGAAAAATGAAAATTTTTAAAGAAATAGATCTGTGGCTCCACAGTAGCTCATTAGCAAAAGATGTGGGAGACTGTGAACTGCAAATTGACCATGTGGCATCCCCCTGCCTCCCCGCCTCAGTTCTCCGGAACCCTGGGGCCCATGCATAGAAATGTGGAGCTTAGACCAGGACTGAGTTCCTGTGCCCGGGAGCACTAACAGGAACGTTGGCAACCAGATGACTGAAACCAAGGAAACACAGACACAGGGTGGGGAAGGCACTGGAAGTCCTGCCTAGGGCAGAAACGGCAAAAAGATTTCCTGTGGGGAGACTGTCCTTCCAGGTCTACAAGAGGAAGCACTCCCAGCAATCTTTCAGGGGTGGCCCCTTTGCCTTTCTGAAATCTTGCCCTTCACTGGGGTAGAAGCCAGAGAGCAGGAGTTAGAATTTATACCAGGTGAATTTGAAAAGAAACAAAGACTTTTTGGATCTGATAGCATTATGCCTCATGCAGGTGGCCCTGAAGGCCAGACCATTGGACAGGAAATTCCAGCCAGCAATGTTGGTGATCCTTTGACACATCAAGGGCCCAGCCTGGGGGTACAACCTTTCCTTATAGTTTCTGGAAAAGCACAACTGTTGCCATCCAAGCCAGGCTTCTTCAAGGTGGGAAAGAGAGATCCCCGAGGAAGGAAAGGGAAACACAGCTCATTCTAGAAGAAGGAAAAAAGGTGTTTACAGGGGTGTTTGTACAATGTGCATATGTATATGTCTGTGTGTGAACACATGCTTGTTTCCTTCCTTCCTTCCTTCCTTCCTTCCTTCCTTCCTTCCTTCCTTCCTTCCTTTCACTGGGGATTGACCCTAGGGTCTTGCACATGCAAAGCATGGACTCTAGCACTGAGCTCCAGTCTTTTGTGTCCTGATTTCTTTCTCTGACTTTGGACAACAACAACAACAAAAACAGTATATTAGTTTGGTGCAAATAACACTGAGACTTCAAAGGGAGTCTCTCCCCAGTGCATTATTTTTACTAAAGTTGTTTTTTTAGAATAGTTTAAGATTTATATAAAGTTGCAAAGATGGTACAAAAAGTTTCCATACACCCTACACTTAGGTTCCACTGTTATTAAAATTTTATATTTGTGTGCTACATCTGCCACAGCTAATGAACCAGTATTGATAAATTTCTATTAACTTAGATTCTTACTTTATTAGTTCTAACCTAATGTTATTTTTCTCTTCTAGGATCTTAGCCAGTACACAATATTATGTGAGTGTCTCCTTAAGCCCCTTTGGCAGTGATAGTTTCTTCGATTTTCCTGATATTTGTGATGACTTTAATAATTTTGAGGAGTGTTGTTCAAGTATTTTGTAGAATGTCCTTCAATTCCGTCTCCTCGGTCTAAACTCAAAGGACTTAAAAACAGCATACTACAGGGACACAGCCACATCAATGTTTATAGCAGCACAATTCACAATAGCTAAACTGTGGAACCAACCTAGGTGCCCTTCAGTAGATGAATGGATAAAAAAAATGTGGCATTTATATACAATGGAATATTACTCAGCAATAAAAGAGAATAAAATCATGGCATCTGCAGGTAAATGGATGGAGTTGGAGGAGATAATGCTAAGCAAAGTTAGCCAATCCCAGAAAACCAAATGCTGAATGTTTTCTCTGATATGAAGAGGCTGATTTCATAGTGGGGGAGTGGGGGGTGGAGCATGGGAGGGATAGAAAAACTCTAGATAGAGCAGAGAGGTGAAAGGGGAAGGGAGAGGGAATGGGGTTAGAAATAATGGTGGAATGTAATGGTCATTATTACCCAAAGTATGAAGACACGAATTGGTGTGAATATAGTTTGTATACAACCAGAGATATGAAAAATTGTGCTCTATATGTGTAATAAGAATTGTAATACATTCTGCTGTCATATATAAATTTTAAAAAATTAATTTAAAAAAAAGAATGTCCCTCAATTAGAATTTGTCTGGTGTTTTTCTCACTTCATTTTCCCAACATCATCCTCCATGTTCCATCTATGCATTCGTCTTTTCCTCCTGCTCAGTCTATTGACAACCAACGATTTTTCAATC
Source organism: Marmota flaviventris (assembly GCF_047511675.1). Taxonomy (NCBI): domain Eukaryota; kingdom Metazoa; phylum Chordata; class Mammalia; order Rodentia; family Sciuridae; genus Marmota; species Marmota flaviventris. Next base: position 102,939,426 of record NC_092498.1, on the reverse strand, counting down.
TTCTTAGTTTTGCATATTCCAGAATGTCAGATAATTGGAATTATACTGGATAGTGGTTTGCATATGTCAGTGTATTTATCCACTCATATCCTGAAAGATGACTTGGTTGCTTCCATATTTTGGCAACTATCAGTTAAGCTGCTATAAATATCCATGTACAAGTTTTTTGTACAGACATGATTGTGAATTGCATGGTAAGTGTGTTTAGCATTGGGCGTTGTCCGCGTTTTGAATTTTTTGCCATTCAAATGGTGTGTAGTGCTATATCACTTTAATTTACAATTTCCCTAGCTATATGATGTTGAACTTTTCATATGCTTATTTTACCTCTATATTTCTTCTTTTACAAGGTGTCACTTCAGATCTTTGCTCATTTTTAATTGGGTTGGTCATTTCCATATTGAGTTTTAAGAATTCTTTGTTCATTTTAAGATAATAGTCCTTTATCAGATATGTGTTTTGCAAAATTTTCTCCCAATCTGTGTCTTATCTTCTCATTACATTGTCTTTTGTAGAGCAGAAATTTTTAGTTTTAATGAAATCCAACTAATCAGCTAGTACTTTCATGGATCATGACTTTGGTGTCAATCTAAAAGGTCATCACAAAACCCAAGGTCATCTAGATTTTTTCCTATGTTATTTTCTAGGATTTTATAGTTTTTTTTTATTTTACTTTACTGTTATCCACTATGAGTTGTGAGTTAATTCCTTTCTTTCTTCCTTTCTTTCTTTCTTTTAACACATGGATGGTCATTTGTTCTAGCACCATTTGTTGAAAGGACTATCTTTTCTCTATTGCATTGCCTTTGCTCATGCATCAAAGACCCATTAACCAAATTTATGTGAGTCTTTCTCTGGATGGGCTCTCTGTTCTGTTCTATTCTTTTACCAATACCATTCTGCCCTCATTTCTCTAGCTTTACAATAAATCTTGAAGTCAGGTAGTATCTTCCAACTTTGTTCTTCTCCATTAGCATTTTATTGGTATTCTGGATCTTTTGCTTTTCCAAATAAATCTTTGAAAGTTTGTTTTTTTCCCCACTTCCTGGGGGGTCTTATTGAAAGTGCATGGAATCTATGGATCAAGTTGGGAAGAACTGACAACTTGACAATATTGGATCTTCCTATCCATGAACATGAATATCTTCTTATTTATTTTGTTCTTAGTTCTTTGATTTGTTGGATTTATACCTAAATTTTTTTTCTTCCATTTTTTCTTTTTTTTTCCTTTGTTATTTTTTGGGGGGAGTTAATGTAAATAGTATTGTTTTTAGTTTTAAATTTTACTTGTTCACTGCTAGTAATTGACTTTCATGTGTTAACCTTGTATCCTGCAACCTTGAAAGAATCACTGATAGTGCCAGGAGCTTTTTGTTGATTCTTTCAGATTTTCTACATAGACAATCATGTCATCTATGAATTAAGAATAAAGAAGCCTTTATTTCTTCTTTCCCAATTTATATGCCTTTCCCCCCCTTTTCCTATCACATTGAATTGGCTAGAACTTCTCAAATGCCATTGAAAAGCAGTGATGAGAGGGGATATCATTGCCTTTCCTGATCTTACAGGAAATTTTCTAATTTCTCACCATTAAGCACAATGTTAATTGTGGGGTTTTGTGGGGTTTTGGGTAGATGTTCTTTGTTCAGTTGAGGTAGTTCCCCTCTATTCCTGGTTTGCTGGGAATTTTCGTCATGAATGGGCATTGAATTTTGTCAATTTTTTCCTCTACCTATTGATATAATCTTGTGAATTTTATTCTTTCCCTGTTGATGTGATAGATTACACCAATTGATTTTCTTTTTTGGGGATGGGGAGGGGTGATACTAGGGATTGAACTCGGGGGCTCTCAACCACTGAGCAACATCCCCAGCCGTATTTTGTATTTTATTTTATTTTATTCAGGTCTAGAAATTTTTTATTTTTTATTATTTTTCTTATTTATATGTGACAGTAGAATGCAATTCAATTCTTATTACAAATATAGAGTGCAATTTTTCATATCTTTGGTTGAATGCAAAGTATATTCACACCAATTCATGTCTTCATACACGTACTTTGGATAATAATGTCCATCACCATCATTTCTAACCCCATGCCCCCTCCCTTTCCCTCCCGCCCCTCTGTCCTATCTAGAGTTCATCTATTTCTCCCATACTCCCCCTCCCTACCCCACTATGAATCAGCCTCCTTATATCAGAAAAAACATTCAGCATTTGGGTTTTTGGGATTGGCTAACTTCACTTAGCATTATCTTTTCTAACTCCATCTATTTACCTGCAAATGCCATGATTTTATTCTCTTTTATTGCTGAGTAATATTTCATTGTATATATATGCCACATTTATTTTATCCATTCATCTATTGAAGGGCATCTAGGTTGACTCCACAGTTTAGCTATTGTGAATTGTGCTGCTATAAACATTAATGTGGCTGTGTCCCTGTAGTATGCTGTTTTTAAGTCCTTTGGGTATAGACCAAGAAGAGGGATAGCTGGGTCAAATGGTGATTCCATTCTCAATTTTCCAAGAAATCTCCATACTGCTTTCCATATTGGCTGTACTAATTTGCAATCCCACCAGCAGTGTATGAGTGTACCTTTTTTCCCACATCCTCACCAACACTTATTGTTGTTTGTCTTCAGAATAGCTGCCATTCTGACTGGAGTGAGATGAAATCTTAGAGTGGTTTTGATTTGCATCTCTCTAATTGCTAGCAATGATGAACATTTTTTCATATATTTGTTGATTGATTGTATATCATCTTCTGAGAAGTATATGTTCAGGTCCTTGGCCCATTTATTGATTGGGTTATTTGGGGTTTTTTGGTGTTTAGCTTCTTGAGCTCTTTATATAACCTAGAGATTAGTGCTCTATCTGATGTGTGAGGAATCAAGATTTGCTCCCAAGATGTAGGCTCTCTATTCACCTCACAGATGGTTTTTATCTGCTGAGAAGAAACTTTTTAGTTTGAGTCCATCTCATTTATTGATTCTTGGTTTTAATTCTGGTGCCAAAGGAGTCTTATTAAGGAAGTTGGGGCCTAATCCCACATGATGGAGATTAGGGCCTATTTTTTGTTCTATTAGATGCCGGGTCTCTGGTTGTATTCCTAAGTCCTTGATCCATTTGGGGTTGAGTTTTGTGCATGGTGAGAGATAGGGGTTTAATTTCATTTTGTTGCACATGGATTTCCAGTTTTACCAGCACCATTTGTTGACGAGTCTATTTTTTCTCCAATGCATGTTCTTGGCACCTTTGTGTAATCTAAGATAATTTTATTTTTGTGGGTTAGTCTCTGTGTCCTCTATTCTGTACCATTGGTCTACCTGTCTGTTTTGGTGCCAATACTGTGCTGTTTTTGTTACTATTGCTCTGTAGCATAGTTTAAGGTCTGGTACAGTGATGCCACCTGCTTCACTCTTCCTGCTAAGGATTGCTTTAGCTATTCTGGATCTCTTATTTTTCCAGATGAATTTCATGACTGCTTTTTCTATTAGGAATATAATTGGAATTTTGATCAGAATTGCATTAAATATGTATAGTGCTTTATGGTCATTTTGATAATATTAATTCTGCCTATCCAAGAGCAAGGTAGACCTTTCCATCTTCTAAGGTCTTCTTTGACTTCTTTCTTTAGGATTATGTAATTTTCATTATATAGATCTTTCACCTCTTTCATTAAATTGATTCCCAAGTATTTTACTTCTTTTGAGGCTACTATAAATGGGGTAGTTTTCTGCATTTCCTTTTTTGAGGATTTGTCACTGATAATACAGAAATGCCTTTGATTTATGGATGTTGCTTTTATATCCTGCTACTTTGCTGAATTAATTTACTAGTTCTAGAAGTTTTCTGGTGGAACTTTTAGGGTCTTCTAGGAAGATAATCATATCATCAGTAAACAGTGCCAATTTGTGTTCTTCTTTTCCTATGTGTATCCCTTTAATTTCTTTCATCTGTCTGATTCCTCTGGCCAGTGTTTCAAGAATATGTTAAATAGAAATGGTGAAAGAGGACATCCCTGTTTTGTTCCAGTTTTTAGAGGGAGTGTCTTCAATTTTTCTCCATTTAGAATGATGTTGGCTTGGGACTTAACATAGATAGCCTTTATGATGTTGAGATATGTTCCTGTTATCCCTAGTTTCTCTTGTGTTTTGAACATAAAGGGGTGCTGTATTTTGTCAAATGCTTTTTCTGTGTCTATTGAGATGATCATATGATTCTTATCTTTAAGTCTATTGATGTAATGAATTACATTTATTGGTTTCCGTATGTTGAACCAACCTTGCATCCCTGGGATGAATCCCGCTTGATCATGGTGCACTATCTTTTTGATATGTTTTTGTATTCGATTTGCCAGAATTTTATTGAGAATTTTTTCATTTATGTTCATTAGAGATCTCAGTCTGAAGTTTTCTTTTTTTGATGTGTCTTTGTCTGGTTTTGGAATCAGGGTGTTATTGGCTTCATAGAATGAGTTTGAAAGTGCTCTCTCTTTTTTAATTTCCTGAAATAAATTGAAGAGTATTGGTATCAGTTCCTCTTTAAAGGTCTTGTAGAACTTGGCTGTGTATCCATCCGGTCCTGGGCTTTTTTTGGTTAGTAGACTTCTGATGGCATCTTCTATTTCATCTCTTGAAATTGATCTGTTTAAATTGTGTATATCATCTTCATTCAATTTGGGCAGATTATATGACTCTAGAAATTTGTTGATGCCTTTGATATTTTCTATTTTATTAGAGTACAAGTTTTCAAAATAATTTCTAATTATCTTCTGTATTTCTGTAGTGTCTGTTGTGATATTTCCTTTTTCATCACGGACGTTAGTAATTTGAGTTTTCTCTCTCCTTCTCTTCGTCAGCATGGCTAAGGGTCTGTCACTTTTATTTATTTTTTCAAAGAACCATTTTTTTGTTTTGTCAATGTTTTCAAATGTTTCTTTTGTTTCAATTTCATTGATTTCAACTCTGATTTTAATTATTTCCTGTCTTCTACTGCTTTTGGTGTTGACTTGTTCTTTTTATAGGGCTTTGAGATGGAATGTTCAGTCATTTATTTATTTTATGACTTCTTCTGCTCTGAAGGAAAGAACTCCATGCAATGAACTTTCCTCTTAGAATTGCTTTCATAGTGTCCCCGAGATTTTGATATGTTGTATCTGTGATCTCATTCACCTCTAAAATTTTTTTTAATCTCCTCCTTCATGTCTTCTGCAACCCATTGTTCATTCAGTAGCATATTATTTCATCTCCAGGTTTTGGAGTGGCTTTTATTTCTTATTTTATCATTGATTCCTAATTTCAGTTTATTATGATCTGATAGAATGCAGGGTAGTATCTCTACTTTTTTATATTTGCTAAGAGTTGCTTTGTGGCACAATATATGGGCTATTTTAGAGAAGGATCCATGTGCTGCTGAGAAGAAAGTGTATTCTCTCATTGAAGGATGAAATATTTTATATATGTCAGTTAAGTCTAAGTTATTGATTGTATGATTGAGTTCTATAGTTCCTTTGTTCAGCTTTTGTTTGGAAGCTCTATCTAGTGATGAAAGAGGTGCGTTAAAGTCACCCAAAAATTATTGTGTTGTGGTCTATTTGACTCTTGAACTTGAGAAGAGTTTGTCTGAACATAGATGCTTCATTGTTTGGGGCATATATATTTATAATTGTTAAGTCTTGTTAGTGTATGGTTCCCTTGAGCAGTATGTAGTGTCCTTCTTTGTCCTTTTTGATTGACTTTAGTTTAAAGTCTACTTTATTTGATATGAGGATGGAAACCTCTGCTTGCTTCTGCAGTCCATGTGAGTGGTATGATTTTTCCCAACCCTTCACCTTCAGTCTGTGGATGTCTTTTTCTATGAGATGAGTCTCTTTGAGGCAGCATATTGTTGGGTCTTTATTTTTTTATCCAATCTGCTAGTCTATGTATTTTGATTCGCAAATTGATTTTCAAATGTTGAACCAGCTTTGCCTGCCTCAAATAAATCCCAAATGATCGTGGTGTATAGTTATTTTATACAATATTAGGTTCAGTTTGGTAATATTTTATTGAGGATTTTTGAATCTCTGTTTATGAGAGATATTGGTCTGTATTTTTCCTCTCCTGTAATGTCTTATCTGCTTTAAATATTAGGATAGTGTTTGTCTTAGAAAGAGTTTGGAAACACTCCCTCTGCATCTATCTTCTGGAAGAGATTTGATGGGAATTTGCATAATTTCTCCATTAAATGTTTAGTAAAATCAATCAATGAACCCATCTGTGAGAATTGTATTTTTTTTTTTTTTTTTTGGTACTGGGGATTGAACTCAGGGGCACTCAACCACATAGCCACATTTTGTACAGCAACCTGAGCCCTATTTTGTATTTTATTCAGAGACAGGGTCTCACTGAGTTGCTTAGCGCCTCACTGTTACTGAGGCTGGCTCTGAACTCTCAATTCTCCTGCCTCAGCCTCCTGAGCTGCTGGGATTACAGGCATGCACCACTGCACCTGGTGAGAATTGTGATTTTTAATCTCCAAATAATTGAGGATTTTTAAAATTTATCTTCATTGAATTTAGTTCCTTTGTGGTCTAGAACATAAAATTAAACATTAAAATTATTGTGTTTTTCTTTTTCTTTAAATTGGTTGTGCTTGGGATCAGAATATAATATTTATGAATGTTCTGTGAACTTGAAAAGAATGCATATTCTGTTGTTGAATAGAGAATTCTATAACTTTCAATTATATCAAATTGATTGCTAGTGCTCTGCAGGTCATCTATATCTATACTTGTTTTCTCCCTGTTTGATCTAACTTACAGCAGAGTGATGTTGAAGTCTCCAACGACAATCTTGGGTTTGTATATTTTTCCTTTTAGTTCTTAGTTCTTGCCTAATTTTTAAAATATATTTTTGTTCACTATTATCATCATTAGTAATACTTACATTTTTGTGGCTTCTTTAGAAAATCAACCCCTTTATTATTATGTAATGAAAATTATTCACTACTCTTAATAATTGTCCTCATGCTGAAGTTGGCTTTGTCTGAAATTAATATACTTCCTTGAGCTTTATTTTTTAAGTATATGTTTCTCCATTCGTTTTCTTTTATGTACTTTATATTTCTTTATAAAGTACATCTTTATATTTCAGATGTGGTATCCTGATAGATACCATATAGCTGGTTTTTATTTTATTTTTAATACACTGAAAATCTCTGCCTTTTAATTGATATACTCACTATACTCAGACCATTCACATTTAAAATGATTATCAATATAATGCAACAAATATCTATTGTCTTTAAGACAGTTTTCCATTTATTTCATTTATTCTTTTCCCCCATAGTTCCATGCCTTCTGTGGTTTTTGTTGAGAATTTTATATTATTGGATTTTTATATCCTTTTTAGCCTATTATCTGTACTTCTTTAAAAGTTTTTAATTGTTATCTAGAATTTACACCATACAATTGTAATTCATCTCACAAATTAATCTACCTTCAAATATTAATACTCTATTGCTTCATGTGTGATGTAAAGCACTGTGTATTCTCTCATTTCCCCTCCCATCCCTTAGCCACTGCTATCATTCATTCATTTTATGTATTGTTACTATTAGAATAAGTCCTCTTTTCTCTTAAAAACTTCTTTCAACATTTCTTCCATGATATATCTGATGGCAATGAGGTCCTTCAGCTTTTTTTTATCTTAGAAGCTCTTATTTATCATACATTTTAAAAGAATAAATTCTCTAGATATAGAATTCTGGGTTTGTGCATTTGTTTCTTTTGACACTTTAAAACTATCAGTCCACTCTACTCTTGTTTGCAAGTTTCTGACAGTAAGTGTGCACTTATTCTTATACTTTTTCTTCTACAATTAAGGTGATTTTTCCCCCTTATATTTGGCTTGGTATTTTCTGAACTCCCTAGACCTGTGAGTTGGTGTCTATCATTATGTTGGAAAGTCTTCAGCTATTATTGTTTCAAATATAAGCTTAAGCTTCCTTTTCCATCTTTCTGTTCTCCTTCTGATATTCCAATTGTGCATATGTTACACCTTGAGATTTTTTGCATAATGTTTTGCTTCTTTCTTTCTTCTTCTTCTTCTTTTTTTTAAATTGGAAAGTTCTATTTATCTTGTTCAAATTGAATGATTTTTTTTCTTTGATGCATTATCAAGATTCAGAGAAACAGAACTGATAGAAGAAAGAGGAAGAGAGATTTATTTTAGGGAAGAGACTCACACAATTGTGGGACCTGACAAATCCAAATCCACAGCGTAGAACAGCAGTCTAGAAACTAAGGCAGAATTTCTATGGGAGAGTCTTGAAACTAAATTTCTTCTTTTTCCAGAAACCTATGTTTGTTCATAAAGTCTTCAACTGATTAGATGGGATCTACTCCAAGTATGGAGAGTAATATGCTTTACTTAAAAGTCTACTGTTCAGGGCTGGGGATATGGCTCAAGTAGTAGCGCACTCGCTTGACATGCGTGAGACACTGGGTTCGATCCTCAGCACCACATTAAAAAAAAAATAAAGATATTGTGTCCACCTAAAGCTAAAAAATATATATATATATTTTAAAAGTCTACTGTTCAAAAATGTTTATCACATCTTTAAAAATCACAGTAATATCTATAATAGTATTAGACCAAACAACTGGGCACCACAGCCTAACAAAGTTGACACATAAAATTAACTATTATAGCCCACCACTTGTCAATTTGTCACTCATCCACATCTTAAACCATCTTTAACCTCCAAATAAAGATAATAAGAAGGTTTGACTATTACTGAAGCATCTGGGACTTTAGTTGTCCTGCTTTAATTGGGTTTTATAGTTTGCCATTGACATTAATCATGGGAAGGGCATGGTAGTACTGAGAAGCACCCTAATGGATCTTCTGTATTCCAGACATTGTTCTTCCTTACCTCCATTGTTTCCCCCTTGGTAGTCTGGATCAGTTATCCATCCCAACTCAGTAGTACCTTCTTTCTTTACTGATTCAGAGAGCTGAGGAGCTCAAAGCAGCTGAGTGGCAGCCTTAACTTCTAGTTCAAAAGAATTATTATTGTTTCTCCAAGTGGAATCACTCTTTCCTCTGAACCTAAGATCTCTAGGCCAGCAGAGCATACTGTTTGGGGGATAGAAAGCAAAAATTTTATTGGTGAATCACTAGAGGTAATAGTGGGTAATGCCACTTCCATTTCTACCCCATAATTTCTGGACCCAAGATTCCTGGCTATGGAAGGAAAAGCATCATATATTGGATGCAAATGTAGAGTATATACAGCTTCCCAGAGAATCTTATTCCAGCTCTCGAAGGTATTGCGACCTAGCTGGTGCTGTAACTGCATGAGCCTATTTCTGCACTTCACTTAGAACTAAGTGCCTTGATCAGATCAGTCCTGTGAAGAATACCATGAGAGTGCATGAGGCATTCTGTAAGTTCACAGATGGTAGTTTTGGCAGTAGTATGCATGCAGGAAAGGCAAATTTTCATTCAGGGTAAATGTCTATTCCAGCAAGAATAAGATGCTTTCTTCTCTATGAGGAATATGGCCCTATATAATCAACCAGTTTGATTACTCCAGAAAATGATGCCATACTGAGAACTTAGTGTGAATCTCTGCTGCTGGCATTTTGAGCACTCAGCAATAGCTATGCCAGGTCAGTCTTGAGGAGTGGGAGTCTAAATTGCCAAGTCCATGTGTAACCTCCACCCCTACTACTATGGTCATTTGTTCATAAGCACATTGAGTGATGACGTGGGTGGGGAAAGAGGCTGATTGGTGATTACAGAAAGGGTCCTCCTAATCATATAATTATTAAGATCCTCCTCTGCTGAGGTCACTCTTTGGTATAAATCCCCATGAGACACAAATATTTTCATGCTTTTTGCCCAGAGTGGTCAATCCATATACCGCTTTTCTAGACTCCCCCATCACCAATTTTCCAATCATATTCCTTCCAAGAGTCTTGACATCCAGCCAAACCACTGGCCACAGTATACAATCAAACATGTGGCCATTTGTCCTTTTAGATGAAGTGAACAGCCCTATGCACTGCCAGCTGGGGAGATTTCCCTTCACTGCTGTCCATCAGGGATGTCCCTAAAAAGTTCATAATACTACAGCTGTCCACTTTCATGTGGTGCCTGCATATCATGCAAAATCATCTGTAAACCAAGCCTGAGTCTTTTCTTCCTCTGTCAATGGATCATGGGAAAATCCCCATGAGGTCACAGGTGAAGGCTGAGAGAAAGTATACAGTGCAGCAGGAGGGGGACAATGGGCATTTGGGCCACTTCTTCATGTAGCTTACCTGTGCCTTCAGGATCTTCCTGGGCCTATCATATATGTACCAGTTCCACTTGTTGATGGAGTGCGGCTGAGCATTCCCAACTTCATGACTGGTAGTCTGTTTGGACTGCTATAACAAAATATTGTAATCCAGGTGGCTTACAAACATAATTCATGTCTCACAGTTAGGAAGGATAGAAGTCCAAGATCAAGGTGCCAACAGATTCGGTGTCTAGTAAGGGTGCATTTCCTGGTTCACACATGGTATTACTTTTTTCTCTTTCCACTTATTTTTATCTGGGAATTATAGTTGTACATAATGATGGGCTTTGTTGTTACATATTTGTACATGCACACATTATAATTTGGCCAATATCACTCCCCAAACTTCACTCTCCCTTCTCACCTCATACCCCTTTGTCCCTTTTCTCTACTAATGTACCTTTGATTTTCATGAGATCCCCACCTACCACCTTTCTTTCTTTTTTCCTCTCTTGCTTCTATATATGAGAGAAAACATATGATCCTTAGAATTTGGCTTATTTCATTTAACATAACGGTTTCTGGTTCCATCCGTTTTCCTGCAAATGACATAATTCCATTTTTCTTTGTAGCTGAATAAAACTCCATATTGTATATATACCACATTTTCTTTATCCATTCACCCACTGACGGACACTTAGGCTGACTCCATAGTTTAGCTACTGGTGAATTGTGCTGCTATAAACATGGATTTATAAACACTATAGCATGATGACTTTAATTCTTTAAGATAAATACCAAAGAGTAGTATAACTGGGTCATATGTTAGTTCCATTCCTAGTTTTTTGAGAAACTTCTTTGTGTCTTTTTACTGTGTCCTCACATGGCACAAGGGGCTGGCTAGTTCTTTAGTGTGTCTTTATTAAGGGCACTAATCCCATTTGTGAAAGCTCCACCTGCATGACCTAATCCCAAAGTCCCGATTTCCTAATATCACTTTGGGGATTAGGATTTCAGCAAAGAATTTTTTTTGTTAATTTGTGGTGATAATCTTTTTTTAAAATACACAACAACAGTGGAATGCATTACAATTCTTATTACACACATAGAGCACAATATTTTGTTATCTTTGTATATAAAGAATGTTCACACCAATTTATGCCATTATGCATGTACTTTATTTTTTATTTTGGGGTTTTTTTGCATCACAATTCTTAATACACATATATACCACAATTTTTCTTATCTCTGTTTGTATATAAGGTATATTGACACCCAATTCAAATCTTTATACATGTACTTTGTATAATGATGACCATCACATTCTACCATCTTTGCTAATCCCCTGCCCCCTCCATTTCCCTCCCACCCCTCTTCCCTATCTAGAATTAATCTAATCCTCCCATGCTCTCCCTCCCTATCCCAGTATGAGTCATCCCCCTTATATCAGAGAAAACATTCGGCATTTGTTTTTTGGGGATTGGCTAACTTCACTTAGCATTATCTTCTCCAAAACCATCCATTTACCTGCAAATGAAAAATGTGGCATATATACATAATGGAATTTTATTCAGCATTCAAAAAGAACAAAATCATGGCATCAGCAAAGAACTTTAAGCATACATAAACATTCAGTCCATTACAGCAATTCAGTAGATCAGACAGTATCCATTTCATGATGGCATGATTAGACTTTTCTTCAGAAACCATGGGAGCAAAAGGAGAATAGACTGAGTAAGACTGGACAAAAGATGAAAAAGTTGGACTATGAAAGTGACATTGAAAATGGTGAAAAATAATAGTTTTCAGGATTTTTTTAAAAGTTAATAAGACTTGCTGATGGATTTTGTATATGGGGTGAGATAAAAGAGACTCAGATATGGTCCTTAAGTTCTTGGCTCAAAAAAATGGTGACTATTAATGCCATAATGAGGCATGAGGAAGACAGCTAGAGATGTGTGCATGGGGGTGAGTGGGTAACGTGACTTTGAAATCACAACTAGTTTTTCTCCAAATATGGTTGAAATTCCTATTAAACATCCAAATGTTTAGTATGGACATATTTAATTGTCCCAGACAGTTGACAGTTAGCACTTGAGTGAAAGAGCAGAACTGGAGACATAGATTTGGAAGTTATTGTCAATTAGAAGCTCATGGGATTGGAATAAAAGTAAACAGAAAACAATTGTTTGGACCGTGTCAATAGGCAGGAGTTAGGAAAAGTATAGGCAAGTTCCTGAATGAGTTGAAGTAATTAACTTCTCCCTTCTCAGCAGGGAAAAGCCAATGGAAGTTTCTAAGCAAGAAATGACTTCAGCTATTTTTAGAACTATAATCAGTTAAGTATTGGTAAATGTTCAACAATCAGCTCTCAGAAAAATAGATACACACGGTGCACCATTATACAGGATTTCTACTATATAACTACCATAGATGTAAAAGTGAGCACAAGATGAATAAATAATGAATAAAATAATTAGAAAGTGATGAGGTTTGGGTGTTTTTTGCCTTTGTTTTTAAAGTTACTTAATTGTAGGCTTATATAATTTTATTCTTAGTGTCTGTGTTAAACAAATGACTCACACAATACCTAGCCATTTAGCAGGTGGCTCTCATGAGCTAGTCTTTGTGAAGGCTCACACCACTGCCATGTTCCATGCAGCATAATTTTGTAAGAGAAATCAGAATTTCTCACTTATGTGCCAAATAGACTGACTCTTCTAAAACTAAGCTCTAATTTCACATACACAAAAAATAGTTCCTAGCGTTATAGTTCAGATCTGGAATCTCCCAAAGTTTCATGTGTTGGACGTTTGGTCCCCAGTGCATCAATGTTCAGAGGTGGGGATTTGGGGAAGGGAATGAATCATGATAACTCTAATCTTAGCAATGAATTAATACAATGATGGGGTCATGATTAAATGGACTATTTGGAAACTGTAGGAGGTGGGAGCTAACTGGAGAAAATAGATACTGGAGGGGTATATCTTGTCCTTGATTCCTTTTTTGCTCAATCTCTCTTTCTCTCTGCTTCCCAGGCACCATGAGGTGAAGAGGTTTGCTGTGCCACACCCTTTCACCATGATGTTCTGCCTCACCTTAGGTCCAAAGCAATGGAGCCAGCTGACCATGAACTGAAATATGAAACAGTGAGTCAAGTAAATCTTTTCTCCTTCAGTTTTTTCCCCTCGGGTATTTTGCCACAGTGATGAAAAGCTAGCTAAAACATCTACCACTAAATAAATTCAGAAAAGCTAAGGCATTTATTCAAAAGGAAATTTTCCTCCTTAGGCAACTATCAAGTTCCTTATAAGAAGACATATGTCTCCTTCCATCCTGGCCATGAACCCAATGAAATCATTGTCCTATCCCCACTTCTATTTGCTGGGATTGGATTGTACGGCAGAGGAAAGTCAATGGTAGCCAGAATATCCAGCAAGAGACCCTCTTCTGAGAAAGTTCATCCTCCTCTCAGAGCTAGTATTACAGCTAAAACTTTCCAAGGCCAACATCCCCTTCTTCCAGATAGAAATATCAAGTCCACACTGGGAAAGGGGCTCCCCTAACATCACACAGAAGTCAGTGGGAGAATGAAGACTAGGACCTACACCTGAACTTAGGCATGTTTGGATGCTTATCAGATCAACACAGCAGGCATTTCCCATGATGAAGGAAGATCAACTGCGTGAGGTTGCAGGGAGCTGAGGAGGTGAGCCTGGTGGGTCAAGATTCCAAAAGGTCCACTTCCTGTTTTCTTGGATGCACCACTCAGTCACCAATTGCTAATCACCTTCTACCTCTAGCATCATCCCACCACTGAAGAAATAACGCCTCAGGCTATAAAGCCCCTTATGGTTTCAGAATTTCATGGGGCCATAACATCTTCCAGTGTACCTTCTCAAGTGGTCACCAGCCTAGTGCTGTTTGAGGGAATATTGAAGCATTCTGTTTCAAAAGTCACCAAGGCTGCTGTGATGAGTAGCCATTTACAGATATTTGTGCCAGGCATTGCATAAAGGAAATAATATCCCCAAGTGCCATGGGCAATTGATCCTTGGCAGTGAGTAAACCACAGCAACCATTGCCCTATGGGCTACTAGGTACTTCTTCTTAATAGAAGGACATTGATCATTCTTCCATGTTCCTCACCTCATCCTAAAAGAGTTGCAGACATTTATCATATTCATACCTATTAAGCATTTTCCCTGGATGTTGTAGACTGAATTATGTCTTCCAAAATTCATAGGTTGAGGTTCTAATGCCCAGGGACCTCAGAATGTGACTGTATCTGAAGACAGTTTTTAAAGAGGTGGGTAAGTTAAGATGGGGTGGGCCCTATCTGGTCTGACTGGTGTCCTTATAAGAAAGGGAGATTAGGACACTGCCACTCTCAGAAAGACAAGCACGAGAGAACACACCTACAAGTCAAGAAGAGAAACCTCAGAGAAAATAGCCTACCTACACCTTGACCCTGGAGTTTCAGCTCTCAGAACTGTGAAAAAATAAGTTTATGTGGTTTTAGTCTCCAGTTTGTGGCTTTGTTGTGACAGCCCTAGCAAACTAACACATAGCTATCTCATTTTATCTACTCTGGGCTCCAGGAAGGAGGTGGTGCATCCCCCACTTTAAGAGTATGAAGTTGTTTAGACTCAGGTGTGGGCTTTTACAACAAACATTCAGGCTTTAATAATGTAGCAGCCCCTTGATTATTTTAGGCAGTTTGGCTTTCTGGGTGTAACTCTATTTGCTTGTGGGGAACAATTGAAGGAGTTAGAACAGCTTTCAAAGCTCAATTTGGAACACAAATAGCTGATTTATGTAATTAGCCCATGTGCAATTACATGGAACTCCATCAAGTGGCTCTTTCATGAACCAGATTGGCACCACCTGATTCTTATAAACATAAATAGATCAAGTTGTTAAGTAACAAGTAATTAAAGGGAGCACATGATATTCTCTCTGGGCAACTCAGACTACCCACGTTTAATCTGGTTTCTGTACTGCTCAGCCGAATCAGGAAGAGCTG
Source organism: Marmota flaviventris (assembly GCF_047511675.1). Lineage (NCBI taxonomy): Eukaryota > Metazoa > Chordata > Mammalia > Rodentia > Sciuridae > Marmota > Marmota flaviventris. The sequence continues at coordinate 102,924,126 of NC_092498.1, read as the reverse complement.
GAGGGAGGTTTTCAAAATGATATGCTCAAGTATTTTGTGTTGAATCCAAGGGGATCTATGAGCAGCTTTGTGATCCTAGCTGTCTTAGTCCATCCTGGCTGCTATAATGGTTAACTTAAAAACAACAGGAATTTGTTGCTCAGTTCTGGAGGTTGGGAAGTCCAAGATCTAGGCACCAGCATACTCTGGGTCTGGTGAGGGCTCATTCCTCCTATACGGTATTTCTTGTTGCATCCCTACATGGAGAAAAGCAAAGGGTGGGGAGGAGCTAATGAGCTCACTCAGCCTCTTTTATAAGGACACAACCTCATTCATGAGCTTGGAAATTTGGGGCCTAATCAAAGGGCCCAAAGGACACTGCCAAAGCCCTCACTTCTTAGTATTATCTCAATTGAGGTAAAGTATCAACATGTGAATTTGGGGGAGACATAAACTTTCAGACCATAGTACTAGTTAAAATATAAATAAGGCATTGGTAGGAAGGTGTTTTGCCTTTCAGAGGAATCATTATACTTAAACTACACCTTGAAAAGAAATTGCAGCAAACAGACTTTTTATATACAAAAAGCACTCTTTATGTATAAAGAGCTCAGGCAAATTGTTAAGAAAAAACGATAAGACCCAAAATTTAAGTTGTCAAAGGACATGGAGAGACAAGTCCCAAGGGAAACACAAAGGACTTAATGAGTATGTGATAAAAATTAAATTTTACTAGTAAGCAAAGATATGCAAAAATAAAGAGGTGACTTCGATTACCCAGATTTTTTGCAATAATTTAAAAATTAATATTCCATTTAGTTTTATCCTCTTGAAACTCTATTGAATGCTCCCATAGAAACACACAAAGAGTAAGTACACAGAAGTGAAAGAAAGAAAGAAAAGAAAGGGATGTCCTGAGCTTCTGGATGACTTACGACAGGGAAGGGTGCACTTAGATGAACAGAGTGAAGGAAATCACAGCAAGGAATCCCCTTCCAGAAGGGAAATCACAGCAAGGAATCCCCTTCCAGAAGTTGGAATGGGAAAAGTGAAAACCCATTTGACTTCCAAAGATCCTCAACTTTATTTTTATTCACTTTTAAAATAAATTTCATTAAGTATATTTAAAGTCCACAACACAAAGTTATACGATTATTTATATGGCATAATAGTTACTATTGTGGAACAAGTTAATATAATTCATCTCACTCCTTTTCCCCGATGAGGCAAGAACAGCTATAATCTATTAATTTAGCAAAAAAAAAAAATGGAAGACAATACATTATTATCAGCAATAGTTTTCCTGTTGTGTGTTTGATCATTGGACTGGTTCATTCTACTGCTACTTCATCTCCTTTAACCTATATCTCCCCATTTTCTCTCCCCACCCCAACCCTGCTAACCATCGTTTTAAGGAACTGCTTATGGTTTTGTTAGCCTGTCTGGTCTCTCCACTTGGTCTGACATTTGGGTCTCTTTGGAGTTGGCAGGTTTTTATTCCTCTCTCCTTCCTGCTCCCCGTCTCTCTCAGCCCTTGGCTTTCTCCACCAGCCCCAGTTGGGATCTTACACCTCTGTCCTCCAAGCCAGGCTCTCCACTCCCCTGAGGCCCAGGCCTCTGGTAACAACCTGGCACCTCAGCTGGCACTATGGTAGCTGAGCCCCTTCCAAGAGTCCTTAGGAGCTTGGCTCAGTATACCCCCTCTCCAGAGCAGTTCAGAGAGAAGCCCACCCCTGTTGATGCTATGCCTGCCCTGCCTGGAGCCCAGAGAGCCAGTAGCCACTTGATTTGTATTGTGTTGTGTTCACTTGACAGAGATGCTCTCATCTGATGCTCAAGCCTTGCTATGCCTTATTCTCCCTCTCCTATTTTATATTTTTAAATTTTGTTTGAACGGAGAAGGTTTTGAAGTATTCATTGCTTTGCTGAGTTGATGGATAAGTGTTTGCTATTGATTTGGAAATTCTATAATCAATTATGAAAATGCCTGAAGCACTCAACAGCAGTTACAGAAAAGATCGTGATATTATTAACCAGGACCCTTTAAAAGTGAGGATATATTTGAGTTAAATCAAGAGATGGAAGGAAGGAGGCAAAGACACAAGGTCAAGAAGCTAGGATCCATATTACCTAAGGCAAATGAGATACTGATGAAGTTAATGGATCAAGAACATATAGCTAATAGCATTCTAAACTGTCATTACCATCAGACCTTAGGAGTAAGGATGGCAGAACAATAGACTGCATTTTGAGTGACTAAGTCCTAAACTTTTATGTCAATGCCATTAATGTTGATAAATATTGTCTTAATATGATGAATGGGAGAAAGAAAAGAAAGTTTATTTTTAAAGGTGTGGATGTAGTCACACATAGAAAATAAAGCCACAATGACAGCAGTGTCTGGAGAACTGGAGGCCATTCTTTATTATATGAAAATTTTTCTGCTATTCCTTTTTTTTCCATCCATGCTTCACACACACACACACACACACACACACACATTAATATTCAACACTGGTGATGGATTCCCCCCCCCCCACCACACCTATGTGGAAGCACCATCTGGGATATTCCTCATGGAAAGCAATTTGACAATATATAAAGACAGCTTTAACATGATTATAAATTTCAATCAGTAATCCTATTTCAGGGAATCTATTTGAGGAAATATTAAAAATACAGAAAAGCGTTTTCACATGGGGATGTTCCTACAAGTATGAGACAGAGTAATAAAAAGTCAGAACAACTTAACTTCCCAGTGATGGGTGATTGCATGATGGCACACAGCACAATGATTAAAATTATATTTTGAGTGAAATTTAATGTGTGATCATTTCTACATTATTGCATTAATTATTTTAAGAAGCAGGAAATGGTAACTATGGTTATCTCTGGGTACTGGTATTTTTAACAATTTAAATTTTATTCCTTACATCATCTCCCTTTACCTTTCTAACCTTATAACTGAAAAAATAAAATGCATTTCATTTTTTAATATGTACATTCTGCCTTATGGTTTACCAAAGCCTCATCCTGTTGTTTTCAGAGCTATTGACAGGAAAGTGGGAACCATTTGATTTTTAAGTGTATGTTAAGGGGAATAATTTGGCCTATAATGGGTTTGAAGTAGAGTTACAGTTACGATACTGGAGCATTGCAGGTAAAATAAAGATACATTATTGGTACATATCAGCATAGGGCACTACCTGTCATGCTGACAAAAGGGTGAGTTCATCTCTCAGAAACTGCCACATGCCAGCATTAGGGAAGTGAGGGTGACATGCAAAACTGAAGGAATACTATAATATCGACTGAAATATGGAAAGAGTCATACATATTGAAACATTTTGAGCTTGGTCCTATCCCAAACATTAAAAAGGCAGGATACTGGGTTAGAGTGCAGAGGAAGCTGCTGCTGCCATAAAGATGCCTAATAGGTGACAAGGTGGAATTTCTTGTTTAAATTCCAGTGAGTGTGATAAGTTTTGTCGGCACAGTGTTATGATTTATGTGATGTGAAACATATGGTTTATATGTTTATATATGAAGTTCACATGAGATAATGCACGAGGGTTCAGAGAGGAAATGATTAGGTTGAGAGTCTTAATCTAATCAGGTAATTAATTCCTGATGGGATTAACCGAGTGGTAACTGAAGGCTGTTGGGGTATGGCTGGAGGCAGTAGGCGTTGAGGGTGTGGCAATGGGGTATATATTTGTATCTGGCCTGTGGAGTTGCACTTTCTGCTTCCTGATCACCATGGGAGCTGCTTTCCTCTTCCACATTCTTCTACTCTGATGTCTTGCCTCACCTTGAGCCCCAAGGAATGGAGCCTGCTGCCTGTGGACTGAGACCTCTGAAACTGTGAGTTTCTCTGCAGTTCTGTTTGGGTCTTTAAATCACAGCAGCAAAAAAAAAAAGCTGACTAAAACACATGGCCACACTCATGCATTTCTGTGTTGTGTGTGGCTACTTTCCACTACAAGCAGAGTCATAGAGGATAGAGACCACATGGCCACAAAGCCCCAAATATTTACCATCTGATGCTCTACAGAAAAGGTTCTTGAGTTTCAGTTCATGGAGAGAGGAAAAAGAAGGACGATGATAAGGTTTACCCATTGGAAGACCAAAGTGAGGAGGGAGGTGACTTAGAAACTGGCTCAACTTCAAACTAAGCCTAAGGACAAGCAAGTGGTGATCCAGGTATTGATTCCAAGTAATCAACTCTATGCAGGCAAGTGTAGGAAAGCACAGGTGAGGATGTTGCAGGGGAGGGTGGTAGGGGAGCCTAGAGTAGGCTGGGAGTGATCTTAAATTTGAACCAAAATTAGCCACATCTGACTCATGCATTGAGTGGGAGTAAGATGTATTTCCAGGATAATGGAGAATAAGCCCCTACCAGGAAGGGAAGTCCCCTTCAGCAGAATCCCCTCCTGGGATCAGATGGGAAAGCATGTCCAAGCAGTAGGTGCTTGCATCCTCCAGGGAGAAGCCTGGGAGCTTTACATCAAAGACCAGCAGAGAAACACAGCAAGTAGAGTTAGGCTCCATCCTTGTTCCTGTGGGCCCAAGCACAGCCCTGGACCCCTGGGTGCATCCTTGGCTGGTCCAGTTGCATCATCCTTTGTGAAACACAGGTATGTCTGGTAACTGTGAGCTTTCAGGCAAGGATGAAGATGCACTGTCTCTGAAAAGCAGCATTTGCAATACAACAGCTAAGTCTTTCCACCAATGCCCCAGGCCTTCTCTTTGGCCCCAAGGCACCTCTAGGACAGCCTTCCAAGTTAAGCTTCTGCTGTGCTCTGAGTTTCAAGTATTCCTAGCAGAGACCTGAGCCTGCAGTGAGGCCAAGCAACAGGAAATTGTCTTCCTTTGGAATGGAGTGGGATGATCTTGGAACCCCAGGGTGGCAGAAGAGCTTGACCACTCAGCCTTTGCCATTGTTGAGGAAGCATCTTGTCCCTAGCATCAAGGTAGCCCCTCTGTGAAAGCTTGTTCATGTTTCCAGTGGTCATGAATATTTTAAGAAAATTTATTGTCTTCGGAACTCAAAGAATGGTGAGTTTTAATTCCAGGTCAATATGAGAAGCTCAAGGACAACATGCATGGGGAGCCAGAAGATGGAGGAGGCTCAGGGCCTCCCTGGTGCACTCTGTGGAGTCCAGTAACCAACCTCTCCTTCTTGCCTCGACTCTTCAGATCCCCCACCAGACCTGACCTGGACACTGGTCCCCAAATCACTACCTGCCACTCTGAGCCAGCCCCTGACCTGAGGTTTTTCACAGTCTGTCTGTTGGAGCATTGGATAAGCTTGTGTCCAATCAAGGTCTCAGGACGCTCAAGCTGTAGGTTGCACACCTGCAGGCTTGCCCCTCTCTGAATGATCACTGCTGTGTTTCTGCTCTAAAACAAAACTGGGCCTTCAGCTTTTGGGGGGAAGTTTATTTGTGGAGGCAAGAAAGAAGGGACATTTAATTCTGATTTACAACTGGATTTGTATCAGACTTTTGGTACACAGGATGTACTTTTACTATAACCCCCTGTGACTTTGTGCTAAAGTACCAGGCCTGACCAGTGGAGACGGCTTGGGGCTTCCAAAGGAATCAGTGGGGCTGTCAAATAAAAAATAATGCAGACATAGGATGGACTTTAATTCAAACGGATTATTCAAGGGAGAGGAGATTGCTCCAATGACCCTAAAGTGTGTAAGCATCTCAGAGTTGGGCAAAAAGAGGTTTTTCTTGCAGACATAGGAGCAAACAGAGGTTAGAGAGAACTGTGTAGGGAAACAGGAAGAGGGTGGTAATTTGGTCAGAAGACCAAGGAGGTTTGACCTGTGACCTCCTGTACTTGGGAGGGGCTGCACACAGCTGAGGGCTGAGGGTGGCCAAGATACTGGGGCTAAAGAAAAGAGAAATTGAACCAAGGGTGGTTGAAAAGCATTTTGTTCTGGCTAATCAGGGGCCATACACATCCTGCACTGAGAGCTGCTAATGAGGTATAGATGGGAATTTTGGAAGCCTGGGCTGGCCTTGTCCTAGGTAGAAGAGCACCTGAGTGGCCCATCTAAGTCACATAGGAAAGGGGATTGTTTGCAGTGAGCCAAAAAGAGGTGGATATATTTCTTTCTTCTTATTATTTATTTTTATTTATTTATATTTTTGCAGTACTGGGGATTGAACCCAGGACATGCTACCACTGAGCTGCATCTCCCCACTTTTTATTTTTTACTTTGAGATGTCTGGGGATTTCTTTATCTTTTGCTATTTCAGTGTTCAGGTAAACTCAACAGTGTCAGATTGAATTTACCTGATGCTATGACAATGGAGTGTTTTATGTGCCATGGGAACCCCCCCGAGACATTTGGGTAATGCATGTATATAAATTTCTGCGTTTTGAACTTAAAGAGATATCTGCTTGGGTCACTTGAAAAAAAAACTAAGGAAATTTCTGTCCAAGTGAGTACATTTCTGTACATAGATATTTTATAACTTTACAGAAACTAACAGTCCTGGGGCCAGACTTTCCTGGAACCCTAAATCAGGACCAAAGCTTTCCCTTGACCCTGCTACTAAATGGTTCTCTTAAGTATACACATGTGGGACAAATAAGATTGACTTCACCCAAAGGCAAGTTTTTGTGGGTGTTTTCTGATCTCACATACTCCTTTGAAAACCCTCAGCCTCTGATAATGTTGACCTCAATCTCCTAGACAAATAGGTCTCTGTCACAGCACACAACTTCAATTTATAAATTAAAACATTAGGCACAAGCATCACCACCCCAGTGCTCTTCCCATGATGAGTCTTCTCTGGTGAAGGTCACACTGAGAGCTGGGGTAGGGCAGGGGTTGATTTGGTTCACCCTTCATACTCTCAACTTCATTATCTGCTCTTAGCCATGGGGGAAGCTGGCTTCTTTCAAGTGCCCATGACAATGTGCCCAGCTCACAGCCTCAGTTGTGGGGGCCACCACCATCTCCAACTGCCAGGGTCTCCAATCATTCCCAAGCTGCAGGAGACAGTCTGTCCATAAGAGGGGGCATTCTTCAGGGGCCATTAGGATATAGTCTATGCACAATGCTGGTTTCTGCTCATTGGAGATTTTTATTATTCTGTACATCTTTTCATGTGAGAATTCCAGATCATAGCCACACAGCGAGAGCTGTGGACCCTTGGTGCTGGTGTGTGGGTGGTTGGCTCTAAGGGTTCCTTTCAACTTTCTCATGGTATGAGTATGCAGGGCATCCCTCTCTGCCACTTCCCAGGGACAATGTGGTCAGGGTCTGGATGTATCCTTCTATTCCTTCTGCCCCTTCCATTGGCACCAAGCGGAGCAGGGATGTGCCCAGCCTCCTCCAAGAGCCCTGCTTACCTGGCCTCTCTTTCTGAATGTTGGGCAGCCTCTACATTCTCACCTTAGATGGTGTGAATCATACCCCATATGTCCTCATTTCCAAAATCTCAGGTTTATTTCCTTTCTGATCAAAGGGAAAATTCATGATTCCCATCCATATCACTTTGGAGGATGCCAAATTCCATTTGTTTTCCTCTCTCCTCATCTGCACTGCAGTCCATATCTGCCAGAATAAGTTCCCCTCATCTGCCTCCATGTGGGAGCTTGCTACAGAGTACAGGTAGAACCAGCAGCCACTCCCTCCACAGATGCGCTAAGTCTAAATCAGTAGCAGCTGTTTTGTCTGTGAGCTGGTAATTCCCTGTCAGCATCCTCACTCTCACCCTAGACAGCTAGGAACTTGGCAGAGATGCTTCCACCAAATCAAGAAATCATAGCAGTCCTGAGCCGACTCTGCAGGGAGAGTCAGGATGCCAGGATCAGGGTTCTTTATCTGAGGGAAACTCAAGACCCTATTCAGCCAAATGCAGGGACTCCTCCAAGCCTGATACCACATAGATTTATGAAAGCCAAGTGTCTGTTAAAAGCTGTAGTTTAAGAGCTAAATAAGATTTGACATCTGTACCATCGAGTTACTTCATTCAGCTTCTCTGATGAAGAAGATAATTATAAGTCTGAATCTTCAAAATCTGAATTTTGTATTACCTTTCTTCTCCCTTTCTTATAAGGAGCAAGATAGAATATTGGTTGCCAGTAAAATATTGTAGTAAAACCCTAGCAGGGTGCCCAAAATTGATTGATTGTCTAATTCTGTTATATTCTGTATGGTTTATTATGGCTTATATTCTAACAGTTAGATGGCTGAGGCAATTTTATTCTCATTTCTGTGATGAGATTTTTATTATTCAGAATTACAACACAGAAATCGGGATGTTTATTTTGAATGAGATGCAATCTCTTCTTCCCAAATTCATTTAGAATGTTTCATAATGCATTTTAAATTCTAATTTGAAAAGTAATTTCCATGTCAGCAAGTACCCTACAGAGACATCCAAATTGTCTATTGGCATAAAAAGAAAAACCAGATATATCTTTGTTAGAAAAATGTGAATGATAAAGTTGTCATTCTTTTTAGAGAAAGCAGAAATGTAAATTTTTTAAAAAATAAAAGTCATCATACTTATGTGGTATATCTTGAAATATCCAGAAAAAAAATGTAAAGAAAAATCAGTTACCTCTATAATCCTACCAACCACTGACAACCATTCTTAACATATAGACAAATTTCCTTCCCATCTTTCTCCTATGAAATAAATGCATATTATTTGATGTACAATATTGTTACACATGAATGTTCCATAGCTTAATTTCCCCCCAGAGTTGAAAATTTAGGTGGTTCAAATATTTTGTTAAAAATGGACATGTTTCTTTCTGATGGGTACAAGGTGTAATTTTTTAATGAGCATTTCCCAAATGTTTAATGAAATGCACATATATCATGTCTATTGACTTTTTTGGTATCCTTTGTTAAATTGTCTGCTCAAGTCTTTTTCTGGTTTTCTGTTGTGCTATTTGTCTCCTTATTTAGTAGTAGAAGTTCTTTATATATTCTGGAAACAAGTTCTTTGTCAGTTAAGTCTGTTCTCATTCTTTGTGGTAGTTCTGTAAAGTTGCTGTGACACTGATATTATGGTTTAGCTGTGAGCTCTTCCCCAAAAGCTCACGTGTAAGGCAATGTAAGAAAGTTTAGAGCAAAATGATTGGGTTATTAGAGTTTTAACCTAGTCAGTATATTAATCCCCTGATAGGTATTAACTGGGTAGTAACTTTAGGCAGATAGGGTATGTCTGGAGGATGTCACTGGGGCATGCCTTTGGGTGTATATTTTGTCTTTGGTAAGTGGAACATTTTATCCTTCTCCCTCCCTTTCCTGGTGGCTAAATTCTGAGCCACTTTCCTCCACTATGATGTTCTGTCATACCTCAGGAGCTGGCCATCTATGAGACCTATGAAACTGTGAGAGCCAAATAAACTTTCCTTCCTCTGAAATTGTTCTTGTCAGGTCTTTTGGTCACAGCAACAGAAAAGCTGACTAAAACATATCATTTGTAGTAAAATGGATGGAACTGGAAGATATTATGTTAGATGTTATAAGTCAGACACAGAAAGGCAAATTCTACAAGATCTCTTTCATATATAGATTTTTTAAAAAAGTTGATCAGAATGTATAATAGTGATTGCACTTTTTTAACTATTGTCATTCCATGAATTTATAAATTTAGCTGTTTCCATTTTTCTTTAGTTTCATCATACACACTATGGATGTTAGTTTAGCACTTTGCAGAATGGGCTTACACTGGTATATTTCCTCTTTTTCTGGAGGTAGCATGTCATGTGTTGATTATTATCAGCATTGAACTCATGGCCATCAGCAACACATCCATGCCGGAATGAAGCTTCTCTAGCACATGTATTTTCTACATAGCACATGACAGCTTTCTTGCCCTTGGAAACACTAAGATTGGGGGCTATTTAAAACAGCAAACTCAATAATAGAAGAGGCACTAAATAGACCCACAAAGGACACCTGTTTATTGCATGAATGTAAATAGGCAAAGCTACCTCTTGTTCACCCTCAGCTGGACATGCATGCACATCAAGTGACTCAAATTTTGTACTGTTCTGCACATGTTTGTAGATGACCACAGAAATGCTGTATTGGTTTAGGGATTTACAAATATATTTTAGCAAGAAGGCAAATCTAAAAATATGAAATCTGCAAATAATCAAAATTCACTGAATTTATATTGCGATTATTATATTTTTTTCTCCATCTCTGCAGTTCATATTATTTACTCTCTTAATAGTGTCTTTAACTGAACATAAGTTCTTAAGTTTAATGTAGTTAAATTAGGGTTTCTTTTAATGACTAGAGGTCTTCATTGCCTACTCTGAGGTCATGAGATTACACTTTGCTTTCCTCTAAAAGCTTTACTGTTTTGCCCTTCACGTGAAACTCTGCATTCCATCTGAAATTGATTTTTCTTTGAAGATGATATGAAGAGGATATCTTTGTGAATATAGATCCAGCAAAATTTATTAAAAATAACATTCTATTCTCTTTATGACCCACATTTGTCAAAGATCGGGTAACTCTATATGTGAGTGTATGTTCATACTACTTATTTTTATTCTATGGATCCTTGTACCAATACCACCTGCTTTAGTTAATGTTAACAGTTCTTGATATCTGTGTAAGTCCTCTAACTTTATTCTGTTGCTTCTATAGCATCTTGATTTTTTTTTGATACTTGGAGTTTCCATAAAGCTTACAATCAGTGTGTTGTTTTCCAGTTTTTAAAAAGCCACGGTTGTTTTAATTGGGATTGCATTGAATTAATAGATGCATTTGGATTCATATTTTTAAAGTATCTTTGATGAACATGAAATAGTTTTCTCAAATAGTTTTATCTTCTTTAATTTATCTCAATGACATGCAATATTTTATGTAGCGTTCACACACATCTTTTTCTAGACTTATACCCTCTTTGTCCATAGTAATTCTCTTTCCTCTGAAGTCTACTTTATCTGATGACAATACAGCAACACTTGCTTTTGGTTTTGAATAATGTCCGTGTGATAAATCTTTTTTCATCTTTTTACTTTTCTGTGTTGTGTTTGAAGGGGTTTCTCATACACAGCAGATAGTTGGGTCATTTTTTTAAAAAACACTCTGACGGTCTCTTAGATGACTATCTAGACCAAGTAATTCTTGATATGTTGGAGCTTAAGACTGCTGTTTTGTTAGTGATTTTCTGATTGTTTCCTCTATTTTTCATTCTTTTACTCTTGCCTTCCTGTGGGTTACTTGAACATTTTGTGAGATTCCATTTGGTTTTTGATAGTGTTTCTGAATATATTTATTTACATAATTATCTTGGTGGTTTCCTATGGATATTACAATATATAACATACTGCCTTTAATATTTTACCAATTTGGGTGAAGTTTTGAAATCTCCTCTATGTCTTTTTACCATCTCCATATAAGAAATATAATTGTCTCAAATATTTCTGCTACATACATTAAGTACCACAACAAATATTGTTGGTTTTGTTTAACTATCACATATTATTTAAGAAACTCAGAAGAATGGCTATCATATCTACCCTGTCTTTACTTATTTGACTCTTGTTCTTTTCTTTCTAAGGTTTTAAACTTTATATTGTGATTTTTTTAAAACACACAATATAAAATTTACCATCTCAACCAATTTTAAATGCCCAATGCAGTAGTGTTAACTACATGAATAGTGTGCAACAAATCCCTGGAACTCTTCATCATGCAAAACTGAAGCTGTACCCACCTTTCAACACTCCCTCCCCTTCCCCCCAGTCCTTGACAATCACCATTCTACTTTCTAAGAGACTAAGAGTATAGACACCTCAAGTTAGTTGAATCATTCAGTATTTTTCTTTTTTGTATATGGCTTATTTCTCTTAGCAGAATGTTTTCAAAGTCCATTCATGTTGTAGCATATATCAAATTCCCTTCCTTTTTAAGATCAAATAATCATGTATACACTATATTTTCTTTATCCAATCATCTATCAAGAATATCTACATTGCTTTTACCTCTTTTCTATTGTGAATAATGCTGTGATGAATGTTATTATAAAAATATTCCATCAAGATCCTGTTTGCAATTCTTCTGGCTACTGTTGCTAGTACAAAGGGGGATTTTTCCCTTAATTTCCTTTTTTAAATGTACATTGTTGCTATATAGAAACAACTGATTTTTGTGTTAATTTTTGCAACTTTCTGAATTCATGTATTAGTTCTAATAATTTTTGTAGAACTTTTTAGAGTTTTCCACACATATGATCTTGTCACTTGTGAACGGAGATAATTTTACTTCTTTTTTACTGATTTGGATGCTTTTTATTTTCTTTTCTTGCACAATCATTCTGGCTAGGATTTCTAGTCCCGTGGTAGGCACAGTATTATAGTATTATCCTTTTTTCTTTTTTATTTTTTTTTTATTTATTTCATACATGAAGATAGTGGACTGCATTACATTCATAATTATCCACTCACAGCACAATTATCCTTTTCTTATTCCTGATCTTAGAGGGAAAACTTTGTTTTCACCATTGAGTATGGTGTGTATCTTTTTTTTATATGGTCTTTATTTTGTTGAAGTGCTTTCCTTCCATTCCTAGTTTGTTGAGGGTTTTTTTGAGTCTTGCTTTTTCAGCATCAATTGAATTGAGTTGCTGCTGTTATTCTCCTTTAGTCTGTTAATGTCGTATGTTATGCTGATTTATTTTCAAACTTGAAACCAACCTTGCATCCCAGGAATAAATTTAACTTGGTCATAGAATACAATTCTTTTACTATGTTGTTGAATTCAGACTATTGGTATTTTGTTGAGTTATTTTTTTATAAATATTCATCAGGGATATTGGTCTCCAGTGTTCATTCAGCATAATTCACTACCAGAGGAGAAATCCAAACACCTCCCTCACACTTTGCCTGGCTATCACTTCCAGAGGATGATAAACACCTTGCCAGCTTCCACTTAAATTTCTAGATCCAGCAGAGTAGAAATCCAGTGCCAGTGAGACAGAACATTTGCACAACTAGTTACATAAAGCAACTTTATTACTTGCAGATGGCAACAAGAACCAACAGAAGTCTAGGATCTATAGTGAACCAGTCCCCAGGAAAATCTACCCTGGGTGGGTGGGGGTCTCATCTGCACATGGCCTACTTTGCCCATTGCTGCCAGACTTCCTAAATAGTCAGTTCTGGGCTTTTGTACTCCAGGAAAAGTTTGGATCTCCAATGAAGCTTTGCAGAACATCCTTTTCTGGGGAGAACAAGGACAACTCCCTGGTCATTCTGAATAGTTTCTAACTTCAGGATGCTGCTCTTTCAGCACATTTTACTGTTATCTTGAGAACAACAATCAGGAGAGCTTACTCCATTGGACAAGGCCATCTGAGGGACCCATCCTCCTACCTTGAAGTTTCTTTTAGGATCTTTCTCTAAGTTTGGTATCAGCATAATACTGGAATCATAAAATAAGTTGAAGTGTTCCCTCTTTATTATTGTGCAACAATTTCAGATGGATTAGTGTTAATTCTTTAAATGTTTGACAAAATTTTTCAGTGAAGCTGCCTTATTCTGGGCTTTTCTTTGTTTTTGATTACTGATTAATCACATAACTCCTGTTCAGATTTTTTTTATTTTTTCATAATTTAGTTTTAATGGGTTATTTCTATAAATTTATTCATTTCTTCCAGGTTATCCAATTTGCTGATGTCAAATCATTCATAGTAGTCTCCAATGATCCTTTTTATCTCTGTGGCATCAGTTGTAGTGTCTCCTTTCATTTCTAATATTATTTCAGTTTTTTTAATCCTAGTTAATTTAGTTAAGGCTTGTCAATATCATTGATCTTTTCAGAAAACCATTTTTTTTTCTATTCTCTATTTCATTTGTTTCTACTCTAGTATTCATTGTTTCTCTGTTACCTTTGGGTTCCATTTGTTCTTCTCTTTTCCAGTTCCTAGAAGTTAAAGTTAGTTTGTTGACTGGTGATCATCCCTTTTTCTCGGTAAAGGTGTTTACTGCTATCAACTTTTCTCTTAGTGCTGCTTTGGTTGCATCCCATAAATTTTGGTTTTTTGTGTTTTCATTTGTCCCAAGATCTTTTCTAGTGTCCCTATGACTTCACTGACCCCTTTCTGTTTAGAGCATGTTGTTTAATTTTTACACATTTTTAAATTTTTCAGTTTCCTTTGAGCTGTTGCTTTCTAGCTTCATTCCATTGTGGTCAGAAAACATTCTCCACATAATTTCAATCTTCTTAAATGTGATAGGACTTTTTTATGGCTCAACATGTGACCCATTCAGGAGAAAGATCTGTGTGCACTGGAGAAGAGTGTGCATTCTGCTGTTGCTGGCTGGAGTCAACAGTTTATGTCCTGGTTGCCAGGCAGAGGATGGGGCAAAGTGGAAGGAGTATGACTACAGCGGGCAGCACAGGAATCTTTGTTGTGATGAAACTGTTCTGTATGTTGATTGTTCTGGTTGTTACACAAATTCATACAAGTGACAAAATTGCATAGAACCACACACACACACACACACACACACACACACACACAGACTTCATGAAAACCTAATGAAATCTGAAGTCTATGAATTATACCAATGACAGTGGCCTGGCTTTGATAGGGTATATATGAAGTCTCTCGGTACTAATTCTGTCATTTCTTGTGAATCCATTTCAAAATAAAAATTAAAAGAGGCTGGGGTTGTAGCTCAGTGGTAGAGCACTTGCCTTGCATGTGTAAGGCACGGGGTTCAATCCTCAGCACCACATAAAAATAAAGATATTGTGTCCATTTAAAACTGAAAAAAAAATTTAAATGAGAAACTAATAGCAGTCATTTATATTCAATAATTTTATTGGACAATAATGTTAGAAGACATAAATTGGATTAAAATTGTAATAGAAGTAAAGCAATTGCTTAGGATAAAATTAACATGAAATATATAAAAGCTATTTTTTAAAAACCTCACAATAAAACAACCTTAACACAAACAAAAGTAGGCTTGCAATATTATTTTGGGTTAGGATGTCTCCCTATCAGCAAGATGTCAGATATTAAAGCATACTAGAAAAATCTCCATAGTTAAGAATGATACTGATCTACCAGGCATGGGGGCACATGCTTGTAATTCCAGTGGCTCAGGAGGCTAAGGCAGGAGGATCACGAGTTCAAAGCCAGCCTCAGCAACGGTGAGGTGCAAAGCAACTTGGTGAGACCCTGTCTCTAAATAAAATGCAAAATAGGGCTGAGGATGTGGCTCAGGGATTGAGTACCCCTATATTCAATCCCTTGTACAAAAAAAAAAGATATTGACCTGCAAATGGATGTATCAGAAAAATGGAAGTCCACAAGTTGATCTAATTATAGATAGATAGAAATCTAGTACAGAATGAATGGAGCATTGCAAATCACTAGGGATGATATCATCTTTTTAATAAATGGTATTTGGTAACTGGACAGACATTGAAAAGGATAAAATTTGCTGCATCCTTCATTCTATGCCCATCTACTATTTTTTCAATTTCTTGTGAATCTATTTAAAAATTAAAAGTTAAAGAAAATAGCATTCATATATCAATAGCATTCTTATATAAGACATAATCTAATAATACTATATAATAGTAAAAATAATCATATCATCAAAAATACACCCTCATAAGGTTGTAGGGAAATAGGCATCTCACACATTTCTGTTGAGTTCAAAATAGTACATTCCTAATAGTGAGGAATTAGGTAATACCTAACAAAGGTATGTAATGTTGTGGTTTAAAACAAGAAAAAATATATATATTTCTTTTTGTTAGAAGATATAAAGGTATGGCCATAAGAGACACATAAGTGTCTTTGTGTCTTTTAATAAATAAATATATTATATATGGTGTCTACACCCATTTTCTGTCACACAGCTTCTAAAACTCTATCTTCAAAATGACGAGTACCTCTCTGTGTACTGATGAGAAGACTGGTGGCTGTGTCTCCTGTGCAGACTCAGGAAGGGGACAACTTGCAGGGTACCAACCTTGTGATTAGAGAGGTGAATGTTTCAGCCCCATCCCTCCAAATCTCCTAAGTAACTCATCTCCACCTCAAAATTAACCTCTAGGAAAGAGAGAGAAACTGAAGATGGATTTGGTCAGCTGTGGCCATTAACTTAATCAATGATGCCTAAGTAATGAAGTCTTCATAAAAATTCTCAAGGCAGTATTTAGAGAGCTCCTTTGTTTGTGAACATATAGGATGTATCCCCTGGTGGAGGGTGACACCCCAAATCTATGGTAACAGAAGCTCCTGCTCTTGGCACCTTCCCAGCCTGGCCATAAGTGTCTCTTTATCTGGTTACTCACCTGTATCACATATTCACCTTGAATATGTATCTTTTGTAACAAATCAACAAAGTAAGTAAAGCATTTCCTGAGTTCTGTGAATTATAGGAGCAAATTAATCCAAACCAAGAAGGGGTTCTTGCTCCCAAGTTTATAGCCAGTCGATCAGAAGCACAGGTTTTGGTTTTTTTTAAAGAAAGAGTGAGAGAGCGAGAATTTTTTAATATTTATTTTTTAGTTTTCGGCGGACACAACATCTTTGTTTGTATGTGATGCTGAGGATCGAACCCGGGCCGTACGCATGCCAGGCGCTACTGCTTGAGCCACATCCCCAGCCCAGAAGCACAGGTTTAAAAAATAAAAAACTCAGGATTTACTATTAGCATCTGAAGTGGGGGGACTGGGTTGTGGTACTAAGCTCTCAGCCTGTGAAATATGATTCTATCTCCAGGTAGATAATATCAGTGTTGAGTGAAACTGTGGGATACTCAGTTGGTGTCCATTTAAGAATTACTTGGTATATGCAAGAAAACTCACATATTTAGCCACAGAAGTTTTGTGTGTTAAATGTGGTGTCAGCAGTGAAATGTTCTGGAACTGAGTGTTTGAAGAGTCTAATAGGAGAAAACGGTTTTCACATTATTCATGCATACATACATTTGCCCTTCAGTCCAGCAATGCCACTTCTAAGACTTTGCATCCATATGCAAAGATCCTTCATTGTAATATTATTTGTAATTGCTAAACATTGGAAACCAGTGAATGCCCACATATGGGAGAGTAGTTGAATAAACTATGGGGATATGCACACAATGGAATAATACACCACTATAAAAATAGAATGAGGAAACTCCTTTTGAAAGATTATGAAGACATTGCCAAAGATAGGAATAAAAGACCAAACTGCAGAAGAACAACTGTCATATCTTCCTTTTATATAGGAAAAAAGGTCAAATAATCATACATACACCTGTTTATCTTAAAAGCAAAAAAAAAAAAGGATGGATTAAACCAATAAAAGAAACAAAGACAGCATTGCAGGGAGGAATAGCAGAAAACAGCTAGTAGGGACATATCTCTGAGTAAGCCTTCTGACTTTTGCAAGTTCTATACCTTCATAAAACTGAAAACAGAAACAAGGATGGAAAGTTGTGGAAAACTAATGAAACCTGCCAAAGTTCAAACTAGAAACAAAACCCCATGGAATGGGACAGGGGCAGATAACAACTGATCCTATAAACCTTTGAAAGCAGAATTAAGTTGTATATCTCACTCTTGGAAAGATTGTGGGCAGAGCACCCAGCAATCAATTTCATGCTGGTCTCATTTTGGTCAGTTTGATTTCTTTTTTTTTAAACATTATTGATATTGATGCATTAGTCATATATACTAGCAGGATTTGTTATTATATATTCATACATGTAATGACAATATAATTTTGTCCATATCATTCTCTAATACCTCCCCTTTCCCTTCCCTTTTCTCCCTTCTCTCCATCCTCCCATGTTCCCTTCCTTTATTCCTATCTTTATGAGATTCCCCTACCATTTTTTTCCTCTCTAGCTTCCACATATGAGAGAAAATGTATGACCCTTGAGTTTTTGAGTTTTGCCATATTTGACTTAAAATAATGCTCTCACCATCCATTTTCCAGCAAATGATATGATTTCATTCTTCTCTGTGGCCAAATAGAACTCATTTATACATATACACACATACATACAAGTATATATATTATGTTATATATATACACGTATATAATATATTTCATTTTTCATTAATCTGTTTATGGACACATAGACTGGTTCCATAATCAGGTTACTGTGAATTGTTTTGCCATAAACATGGATATGCATATATCACTATAGTTTGATAATTTTAATTCTTTAAGATAAATACCCAGGAGTGGTATGGCTGAGTCATGTGGTGTTTCCATTC
Organism: Marmota flaviventris; assembly: GCF_047511675.1. NCBI lineage: Eukaryota > Metazoa > Chordata > Mammalia > Rodentia > Sciuridae > Marmota > Marmota flaviventris. The sequence continues at coordinate 102,905,909 of NC_092498.1, read as the reverse complement.
CCAGTCTGCTATATTGCTTTCCATAGTAGTTGTGCTAATTTATGATCCTATCAACAGTGTAGTCATTTCATACCAAAAGTGTTCCCTTTTCCCACATCCTCTCCAGCATTTATTATTTTCTGTATTTTCAATGGCTCCCATTCTAACTGGAGTGAGATGAAATCTCAGTGTATTTGTGATTTGCATTTTCCTAATTGTTAACAATGTTGAACATTTTTTCATGTATTTGTTGGCCATTTGTATTTTTTCTTTTGAAAAGTATCTGTTTAGTTCTTTTGCCTGTTTGTTGATTAGGTTATTGGGGGGGGGGGAATTGGTAGCAAATTGTTTGAGTTCTTTATATATTCTGTATATTAATCCTTTGTCAAAGAGTAGTTAGCAAGGATTTCCTCCCATTGTGTAGATTCTTTTTTCACTCTCTTGTTTCCTTTGTTATGCAGAAGCTTTTTAATTTGATGCCATCCAATTTATTAATTCTTAATATTATTTCCTGAGCTTGAGGGTTTGAGGAAGACATTGCCTGTACCTATATATGGGAATATAAACCTTGTGTCTTATTTTAGTAGTTGCAAATTTCTGATCTAATTTCTAGGCATCTGATCCATTTTTAATTGACCTTGTGCATAATGAGAGACTGGAATCCAGTTTTATTCTTCTACATGTGGATTGCCAGCACCATTTAGACTGTCTTTTCCCCAAAGTATGTTTTTGGCACCTTTCCCAAGGATCAGATACCAGTCTGTGTGGGTTTGTCTCTGTCTTCTATTCTATTCCATTGTCTGTATATTTTTATCCCAGTACCATGTAGTTGTTACTATAGCTCTATAGTATAACTTGAAGTCACGTATTGTGACGTCTCCAGTGTTGCTTTTTTGGTTTAAAAGTGCTTTGATTATTCTTCTGATCTTTTTTATTCTTCCAAATGGAGTTTAGTACTGCTTTTTTTTTTCTAGTTCTATAAAGAATGCCTTTGGTTTTTGATGGGGACTGCATTGAATTTGCCTGTCACTTTTGGCATTATGGCCATTTTAACAATATTAATTCTACCTATCCATGAATATGGGAGGTCTTTCCATACTCTATGTCTTCTTCAATTTCTTCATTCAGTGTCCTGTAAATGTCATTGTAGAGATCCTCCTTAGTTATATTTAATCCCAGTTTTTTTCCTGAGGCTATAATAAATTGAATGAATTATTTTCCTAATTTCCTTCCAGCAAGTTTATTATTGGTATATAGGAAAGCTACTGAGTTTTGTATGTTGATTTTGTATACCACTACTTTACAGAATTTGTTTATCAGCTCCAGAAGTCTTCTGATGCAGTTCTTTGGCTCTTCTAGGAATAGGATCATATCTGCAAATGGTAATAATTTGATTTCTTCTTTCCTATTCATATTATTTTTATAATAAAAGAAATACAAATAAATTGGTCACCACTCTTATACTAGATTAAATAAGAGTATTTAGAGTGTACATATTTGTCTTGTTCCTGATTTTAGAGGAAGTGTTCTCAGTTTTTCCCCATTCACTATGATGTTGGTTTGGGGTTTGTCATGTATAATCTTTATGATGTTCAGGTAAGTTCCTTCTATCCCTAATTTCTTCAGAAATTTTTAAAATTATGAATAAGTGATAGATTTTGTTGAAGTCTTTCTCTGCATTTATTGAGATGGCTATGTCAATTTTATTTTGGGGGGTGGGGATTGAACTCAGGGGCACTCAACCACTGACCACATCCCCAGCCCTATTTTGTATTTTATTTAGAGACAGGGTCTCACTGAGTTACTTAGCACTTTCCCATTGCTGATGCTGGCTTTGAATTCGTGATCCTCCTGTCTCAGACTCCCAAGCCGCTGAGATTACAGGCATGTGCCACCATGCCCACCAAAGCTATGTGAATTTTGTTCCAAATTCTTTCTACGTTATTGATTTGCATATGTCAAAACTTCCTTGCATCCCTAGAATGACACCAACTTAGTCATGACGTACAAATTCTTAATATGTTGTTGCATATGATATATTAAAATTTTTATTGAGGATTTTTGTATCCATTTTCATTGGAAATATTAGTCTACAGTTTCCTTTCCTTGATGTATCCTTATCTGGTTTGGGTATTGTGGTGATACTGGTTTCATAGAATCAATTTGGAACTGTTCCACCTCTTTCTATTTTGTGGGATAATTTACAGAGCATTGTCATTAGTTCTTCATCTAAAGGTTTGGTAGAATCCAGCTGTCAATCAATTTGGTCATGGACTTTTTTATTTTTATTTTTTTTATTTTGAAGACTTTTAATTATGGCTTCCATCTCATTGCTTATTGTTGATCTATTTAGGTTTTCCATATCTTCTTGGTTCACTTTGGGCAGGTCATACGTATCTACAAATGTACCCTTTTCTTCACTTTATTGGTGTCTAAGTTTGCAAAATAGTCCCTAATGATTCTCTGGATTTCTGTGATGTTGTAGTGATATCTCTTTTTTACTCTCTAATTTTATTAATTTGGGTCTTCTCTATTTTTTCTTTAGTTAGTTTGACCTAATTTTATTTATCTTTTCAAAGAACCAACTCTTTGTTTTCTTGGTCTTTTACATTTTTTAAAATTCTCTAGTTCATTGATTTGGGCTCTCAATCATTCTCTTAATTATCCCAATTCCATGGAATTGGTTTGTTCTTATTTTTCTATGGCCTTGAGATGTATCATTATGTTATTTATTTGGGATCTTTCTGATTTTCTTACGCAGGCACTCATAGCTATAGATCTTCCTGTTACAACCACCTTCATAGTGTCCCAGAGATTCTGATATGTTGTATTTCTATTCTAGTCTGATCCTAAAGAATTTTTTAATTTCCACCCTGATTTCTTCTATCTTTTGTTTATCATTCAAAAGTGTATTATTCAATTCCATGTGTTTATACAGTTTCTATAGTTTTTTGATGTTGGTTTCTAATTTAATTCCCTTATTATCTGCTAAGACATGAGGAATTATATTGATTTTATTCGTATTTGCTAAGAGTCTCTTTGTGGCCTAAAATATTGTCTATTTTCAAGATGATTCCAGGAGCAGCTGAGAAGAAAGAGAATTTGGCTATTGTTCAAGTATTCTCTAAATGTCTCTTAGGTCCATTTGATTTTTAATATTTTTTTAGGTCTGAAGATTCTAATTTCTGAGTTTATGTCTCAATGACCTACCCATTGGTGAGAGAGGTGTCAGAAAGGGTGAGGCAACTTTGAAACTAAATTATTGTAGGTCTCAGCAAATGAGCCACAGTGTGGATGTTGCTGGGAATCAAACATGGAATGCAAGAAGGCAAGAGTTGGATTCTAAAATATCAGTACAAACTCAGGATATCTGCATTATATACACATGTAAATATATGCATGTATGCAGGCATACCAATGTATATATAAAAGCCTGGGAGGAGGTATGTGTATCTCTACCGTATGTCTATCATCTATTACCTATCATCTGTCATCTATATACAACTTATTCAACTATCATCCATCACCAGGTATTCAGGGTGGACAGGAGAGTGGTCCTCCATTCTCAGGTGTAGTGTTTAGAATTAGGGAACTAACTGAGACCAGGAGCAGAATTACAATGAGACAATAACACATCAAGCAGATTTATTGCAAAGCAAAAGTACACCTCCAAAAACAAGGTGGGCAAATTGGTAAAAAACTGAATACCCTTAAATAATTGGGCTTCTAATATCCAGAGTATGCAAAGAACTCAAAAAATTAAACAATAAGATAACAAATAACCCAATCAACAAATGAGCCAAGGACCTGAACAGACACTTCTCAGAGGAGGACATATAATCAATCAACAAGTACATGAAAAAATGCTCACCATCTCTAGCAGTCAGAGAAATGCAAATCAAAACCACCCTAAGAGACCATCTCACTCCAGAAAGATTGGCAGCCATTATGAAGTCAAACAATAACAAGTGCTGGCGAGGATGTGGGGAAAAGGGTACACTTGTACATTGCTGGTGGGACTGCAAATTGGTGCGGCCAATTTGGAAAGCAGTAAGGAGATTCCTGGGAAAGCTGGGAATGGAACCACCATTTGACCCAGCTATTGCCCTTCTTGGACTATTCCCTGAAGACCTTAAAAGAGCATACTGTAGGGAAACTGCCACATTGATGTTCATAGCAGCACAATTCACAATAGCTAGACTGTAGAACCAACCTAGATGCCTTTCAATAAATGAATGGATTTAAAAAAATGTGGCATTTATACACGATGGAGTATTACGCAGCCCTAAAAATGACAAAATCATGGCATTTGCAGGGAAATAGATGGCATTAGAGCAGATTATGCTAAGTGAAGCTAGCCAATCCCTAAAAAACAAATGCCAAATGTCTTCTTTGATATAAGGAGAGCAACTAAGAACAGAGCAGGGAGGAAGAGCATGAGGAAAAGATTAACATTAAACAGAGACGAGAGGTGGGAGGGAAAGGGAGAAAGAAGGGAAATTGCATGGAAATGGAAGGAGACCCTCATTGTTATACAAAATTACATATAAGAGGTTGTGAGGGGAAAGGAAAAAAAAACAAGGGAGAGAATTGAATTACAGCAGATGGGGTAGAGAGAGAAGATGAGAGGGGAGGGGAGGGGGGATAGTAGAGGATAGGAAAGGTAGCAGAATACAACAGTCACTAATATGGCATTATGTAAAAATGTGGATGTGTAACCGATGTGATTCTGCAATCTGTATTTGGGGTAAAAATGGGAGTTCATAACCCACTTGAATCAAATGTATGAAATATGATATGTCAAGAGCTTTGTAATGTTTTGAACAACCAATAAAAAAATTTATTAACCACCCCCCCCCAAAAAAAAAGAAAGAAAGAATAGGGCTTTGTGAATTTTGATAGTATAGTGGGTGTTATCTCCAAGTGGCATGAAAACTTGGTATGACAGGTAGTCTCTCCTTTTAGGATCAGTGCTTGTACAGTTGTTGTTCTTTGGGGGGAAGACATATGCTTGTTCCTAGAAAGAACTGAGGGCATGCACTGCTCTTTCTGGTACCACCAGCAGAAAATCTTATAGTGGCCAACTGACCCTTGGGCAGCACTATGGGCACTGTGCTACCTTGAATAGGATGTGTTCCCAATAAAGGAGGATGGTGGGCCCTTCTGTAGAAGGTGAAGGAAAATGATGAGTCCTTCACTGGCTTTTTAAAAAATATATGTTTATTAGTGTACTATAATTATACACAATAGTGGAATTCATTGTGACATATTCCTATATGTACACATCATAATTTGTCCAATTTCCTTTGGTGGTTTCTGAGCCTTTATAAATGGATCTCTTCTGTAGCCCCCCACCCACCCATACAAACAAGGGGAGGGTGGATGTATATCCCTATGTGGTTCACCTCCTTACAAGATGGCATCAATGCAGGATGGGTACCAAGTCCTCCAGGTCAATTGTTGGTCATGGCCTTTGATAGCCACTCTCCTTTCTCCTCTGGTTATTCATAACTGCCTGTGCAAACACATCTATCACCTATATATCACTCTGTTATCTAGAGTCTTGATTTATAGAAATTGTCTTGATCTCTATTATCATTGCCATACAATTTCAGGGCTTAGGAATTCACTTTCTCAAATATACTAAATCAATTGTCCTTCATTCATCTCTTTCTAGCTTCTAGAGTTTTTACTCCTGCTATCTCCTTTCTGGTCCTTTATGCCCTGTGGATTTCTGTCTTTAAATATATGCCTTTATTATTATTAAAAAAAAACAATTTCAGGGCTATTTGGATAAATGGTGTACTGAAGGCTATGGTAGAGTAGATAGATGATTTTCCCAGAGCATCTCATAATGAAAATATAATGAAGTGTAAAAAAAAGGATGCAGGAATGTAATAAGGCAGAAGGACATGATATAAGGTGCTCCAACTGGCCAAATCTGGGACAATTCAAGTGCCAAAATAATCAAGCAGAATACTTAATTACAAACCACTGAACAAAACAGAAATTCATGAGCTCAGAACTGTAATAGGGAGATAAATGAGTGGGAGAGGAGAGATGGTTCTTGTCACAGTGGAATGCTGAAGACCAACCAGCAAAGTGGAGGGAGTCTGGGAGTCGGACAATCATTGAAATAGTCCAGCAACTTCCACCCCAAGATATGACCCTCATGTGCTGATTAATTAAATTAAAGGAGCTTTGAGAGCAGCAGATACTGAAAGAGACTCTTCTCTAATATCTCTTTCTCTGCTTAAAGTCAAGATCTGTCAAAGAGGAAAAAATTACCTCTGGTCTTTCTCCTGAGTTTTCATTTGACTAAACTGGCATCACAGGGAGAAAGACTGCAGTTTGTCAACACACCTGGACAGACTTTTTTCATACACATTGTCTTCTATTCAGTATACCAAAGAGAATCATTTATAAACCATTGTCTATTCTGTGAACCCAGCTGACTTCATCTCTGCTGAGAGCCATAGCCAAGTAGGAATGACGCATGGCAATTTCCTTGTCAGCCTACCCCATGTTGCTTAGAGGGAGGGCTCTCCATTGTGGAAATGGGCTTGCCTTGGACCCAGGTCATTTGCAGTGACATTGCATGAATGTTTGAGAGTTTTGGTTGAAAGGTGACCCTGCTCAGGGATTAGGGTGGCTCCCGGTTTAGAGTGGATCCTGCTGGGAATAGGGAGTATCCTGCTGCCTCAGGCGCCCGCTCCTGGAGTTCCCCGTTGAGTTCTCGAGGAGTTCTGAGAGAATTGGTGCGCGGAGCCGGGTAGAGGCAGTGAATTTTCCCCAGAACGTGCGTGTAGAGTGCCAGTGAGAGTTCAGGAATAAAGAATTGCTGTTTGAATCTACAAGGCGGTGTGGTGGCCCGGTTATTTTGTGCCCAGCCAGACTGCGGCACATCTCTGACCAGTGCATGTTTCCCCAAGCTCACAGAATTCCCCTAAAAATTATTTACTATTTCTCTAAAAAATAATTATCTATCTTCCCTCATTCCACCCCACTTCCCCATAGAAAAACCATATATAAGTCTCTGAATCATACTGGGCTAGTGGGTACTTACACTATGGGATTGCCTCCATGCATGAAAAAGATTTGTATGTCTTTCCTCCTATTTAATCTGCCTACTGACATTCATTCATTCCAAAAAGTCTTCAAGGGTAAAGGAAAGCCTTTCCTTTTGCCCCTACATTATCATTTTTTCAATCATCATAGTAAACATTGCTCCATGCAAGACTCTTTAATGGAAGCTACATAATTTACTTAAGTACTTTTCTAGCCAGAAGTAAATAATGTATACCCTTAATCTTGTGAGGAAACATTACACAAACCCCAAATGAGGACCATTCTACAAAGAGATAATAGATGAAAGAGATCATACACGCGCACATGTTCATCCAAAATGTTAATGTTACAAAAAATTTTTTTCAAAAAGAAATGTTTTAGGTTAAAGAAGACTAGAGAGACATGATAAGTGCAATACTAATTCCAGGATATAGTTATGGAAATTATCCTGGGTGGGGACAAACACTCTATAAAGAACATTATTGGGTTATTAAAGAAAGTGAATAATGAAAACTGGTAGATTTACTGTCATTGATAACTTTATATTTAGTGCTCTTCTGAGAGTCTTCCTCTCTCCCATTTGTGTATTTGGTATCAGTATGAACTTGTGAAGGTTTGTTCTTAGAACACAGACAGATGGCTTTTTATATACATGAATGTTTTCAATCACTATCATCATTCTCCTTTTTAATAAGCAAATTGCCACAAGTTTGGCTTGCATCCCTTTAATTATCTTTAATATTTTTAGCCTTTAATAATTTTTTTTGCTTTCTGAAACAAAATAATATCCCAGGCAAACATGTCTCTTCTCATTAGAGAAAAGTGCTGGGCACCATGTCTGGGTCCACAATGTATGTAGGGAGTGAATGTCACTGAAGTGCCATTTTCACAATTAGAGCAGGACAAGGCAGATTTTGTTAAAAGCACAATTTTATATTGATATTTTCAATTTGGCTTCCCATGACAAATGTTGCTACCTAAATATTTTTTTATTCTAGTAACTATACTTTCTTTTTTCTTGCTTAAAAAAACCCCACAATTTTCTTTAAGTAGGTGACATAAGAAATATAAGGAAATCAAAGTGATAATAATGATCCTAATATTATTATGAACAGAATATGCTGAATGGAGTTTTAAATTTTTTCATGGAATTTCTTTTTCCATTAGAATGAGACCCTCTGAGAAGGTACAGTCAAATCAATTTGTTCCAAAGTCGCATGTGATTTCTCATTCTGTATGGCTACGGGACTCCGCTGGTGGATGATGTGATCAGATTATCTCAGCTTACTTTCAGTTCAAAGGCACTGACATCCTATTAGCTGATAGCTCTGGGTTCTTGGAAGATAGAGTCTGTCAAATTCCAGCCTGTTCTTGATATTCAGTTACTGGAAGGGAGAGGAGGCCTCTGCCTGTTCATGTCAAGATAACGGAAAGATTTGAGCAAGATTTTGCTTCACCACCATCTATGGATGCAGTGCCTGATTTTAAGTGTGGACAACCTGCATGTCCTTGTTGTTCAAGCCAATTCTGTTTCCTACATTTATTATCTAGTATTAAGAACCTACATGCCTTCACATATTAAAATGAGTTCTAAAACTACTATCCTGATGAAATAGATTTGTATGTCTTTCTGATGAAAAGCTTTTACAGTCTTTCTTTCCAAGCTACAAGCTCCTTCTTCTTTTTATAGAATGCAGAATTCTTTTAGCAATCTGGTTGTTCCAGTCTCCTTCCCTGCTCCTCAAATACTTGCCTTGGTTAGTAGCAAATCCTCGACTTCTACATTGATTTATCTCATGTCTCATATCTTGTCTGTCAGCTAAAAAACTAAATGTATAGGAAGCCAATGTTCTGGGCTGAGTTTCTTCAGTAAGCTTCAGTAGACCAAACAAGAATGGAGTCACTCATGCTAAGTACCAAGTCATTGAACCAAACTTTAAAGTGGACCAGTTACACACACACACACACACACACACACACACACACACACGAGATTCACAGCAGCAAATCAAAAGGTATAAAAAGGTACCTGGTTTACCTGAGCAGGCATGATGAGGAAGTCCTCCCTGACCCTATTTCAAGCTACAAGGAGAGTAACTTTGAAAAGACCAGTTGCTCTTTGTTCACTCTTCCTGCTTTCTTCAGCCCCTTTCTGCTTACAAAGCCAACCCCCTCTGCTCAGTTCAGTGGAAAACCCATTCTACTAGAATGAAGAGTTGTCCAATTCTAGACACAAATAAAATACCAATTCAATCTTCAAATTAAATTCATCATATTTTTGCTTTTTGACACATCAATATTATGGATAAGATTGGACACAAGTTATGAATCCCTGGGTATTTGTAATTAAAATGTAGAATCCCTTATTCATTGATTACTAAAATTTTCAAGATGGTCAGAGCAGCATATTAAACCAAGGCACTAACTGCAAAATAGATCCAGAATGTGACATCTCAAACAGCCTCTGCTACTGCCCTGGAAGCAGGGGAGTGTTTATCCATGGGCTTCTGTTCCCCATTGGATGAGGTTTGCTCTCTGGTATAGCATGAGCCCTGTTGGGTTCCAGTCAGGGTCCCCTGGTTTATCTCTGCACCAGTAACCAGAGTAAAGAGTTGGCACAGAGGGGCCAAGCATGGTAGTGAGACTGAGGCAGGAGAAATGGAAACACAAAATGAGCCTCAGCAACTTAGTGAGGGCCCTAAGGAACTTGGTGAGACCCTGTCTCAAAAAATAAAAGGGTTAGGGATGTAGCTGAGTGGATAAGCTCCCCTAAATTCAATCCCCAGTACCAAAAAGGAAAAAAAAAAGAGTTGGCCGGCATAATGTAAACATGAGAGTGAAAACTTCTGCCTATTTTGTTTTCAGCCTTATCATTGACACCCAGAATAATGCATGACACATACTTAGTGCTCAACAAATATTTGTTGAATTGAATGGCTGGATAATAATTTCATCAAATGGCTAATGAATTGTTGGACCCTGGGAAACATATTGTTCAAAGTAAATCCAGAGTGGAAGTCTAGTAGAGTAGAGGAAGGAGAATGAGAGCAGGGAGGGAGGATGGGAGAGAAGCAGGGAGGAAAAAGCAGGGATCATGAACTGAAATCCATTTCCATGCATGTGTGAGTTTGTCAGGATGAACCCAACTACTGTATGTAATCATAAAGCTCTAAAAAAATAGTTCAAAGAAAAAAGTTATGTACAACTTGGCACTGTAAAACAATTTCTTAAAAATAAAGTAAATCCAGCGGCTTAGGAGGCTAAGGCAGGAGGATCATAAGTTCAAAGACAGCCCCAGCAAAAGCAAAGCACTATGCAACTCAATGAGACCCTGTCTCTAAATAAAATACAAAATAGGACTGGGGATGTGGTTCAGTGGTGGAGTGCCCCTGAGTTCAATTCCCGTTACCCCCCAAAATAAAGTAAATCCAGAAGGTTCAGATCCCATCTTGATTCTTGAGCTGAGGAGAGCTCATAGTTAGCCACCCAAGTCTGGAGGTGGACACCAAACCTCTGATATCTATGGGTCTCTAGGAAAGATATAAGAGATAGGAACAAAGGCAGAGAAAGTTGGGTTATGGGCCCAACCTAAAATGACAAAGGCTTTCTCAGTAACCCTATTTAGGGGAAATAGCAAAGATCTCCATGAAAATAGGAAAACAAGATGCTCATGTTGTCATTCACACACCATGGTCTCTTCCTGAAGTCTCCCAAATCCTCTCACAATTTTTGTGACTCAGAAGTTAAAGTAAAACTGGGTCACTTACTAAGGCAAGGGGTGCCATGAAGGTTACTAAACATATAGAAATTACAAGTATAGTAAAAGAACAATGCCAGATACATTGCAAGAATTGCCTCACAGGGGCAGAAGGTGCTGTAACACTCAGATACTGGGAGGAGGCTCACGGTATCAAGAGGAGGAGGGGAGGGCAGGCTGTGCAGTCCAAAGTTACCAAAGTATAGAAAGACCTTTTGAATGGGCTGCTGATAATACATAGAGGGTTCCCAACTTACCAGGATTTAACTCACATTTATTTGACTTTATGATGGTATGAATCAACATACATTCAGTAGAATCCATACTTGGAATTTTGTTTTAATCTTATCTTGGGCTAGCAACTATAGTACAATCTTCCCAAGCTGCAGCTCCATCAGCCATGTAATCATGAGGGTGAATAAATGAGACAGTGTGCTTTATTAGCAGCATTTTTGGATATTGTATTTTATTTTTGTATCCATGTCTACAACTCTCATTTCTGTGTGTACTTGAGATATTCAACAGTTTATTATAAAATAGGCTTGTGTTAGATGGTTTTTGCCCAGTGTAGGCTAATGTTTTCTGAGCACATATAAGGTAGAGTAGGCTAAGTTATGACATTCAGTAGCTAGGTATATTCAATGATTTTGGACTTGGAATATTTTCAACTTAACAATGAATTTATTAGGACATAACTGTCACATGCAGAGGAGCATCTGTATATTGAAAGAGGTCAAATTATGTTTATCCAACTCATAAAGCATTGAGTTTCTTCTTATGTTCCTGAGACTTAGATTTTCTTTTGCTACCTCAACCTCTCTATTGCACCAAAATCTATTTTTGTCTCTCACATGCACACTCATGACATGCACAGAAGGCCATACGTGGGTTAATGTTTCTTACAATAAAAAACAGAACTGAGCTGGACACGGTGGCACATGCCTGTAATCCCAGTGGCTGGGAAGGCTGAGACAGGAGGATGGTGAGTTCATGGCCACCCTCAGCAACGGCAAGTGCTAAGCAACTCAGTGAGACCCTGTCTCTAAATAACATACAAAATAGGGCTAGGGATGGGGCTCAGTGGTTGAGTGTCCCTGAGTTCAATCCCTGGTACCAAAAAAATAAATAAATAAATAAACCAGAACTGAAAGGAGCAGTTTGCTAGTTTCCTATTGACTAGAGTTCCTACACTTTGTGTTGGGGGAAGGATCCTGCCAGTTCAGCCATGAGGTGGCAGTGAACATGCTGCTGTCAGAGGAAACTGATGTAGGAGCCACGATGGTTCCATTGCACCAGTGCCCCCTGGGAATGCCTGGAGCTCACAGCATCAGCCTGAATTCCTGGTGCATGCAGTTTTCCCTGAAGGATACAACTAATGTGATTTTCATTGACAAATAATCCTTACTTACAAACTGAACATGTCACCTGTTTAAATTACAAATTGATTTCACAACTTCTTTTTTTAAACTTGACCACACTTGACCAAAAAACAAACAAACAAATAAAACTTAACATTTGCCAAAAAAGTGCAGATTTCTTACACCATGGTTTGAGTGTATCCTGCATAATGCATGTGCTGGAACTTTAATTCCCAGTGCAGTAGGTTTGAGAGGTGGGGCCTAGTGGAAAGTATTCATTGCGAGAGTTGCCTCATAGTGGTAGAAGGTACGGTAACACTTCTATACTGGGAAGAGGCTCACGGTATCAAGAGGGGGAAGGGAGGGCAGGTTCTGAAGTCTCTACCTCATGAATGGATTATGGATGTTCTCCTGGGAGTAGCTTTGTCATAAAAAATGAGCTCACTTAATACATCCTTGCTTGCCATTTCACTTTCTGCCATGTCATAATACAACTCAAAGGCCCTCACTACACCCTGCCACTTGCCCTTCACTTTTCCAGCTTCCAGAACCAGGAGTTAAATGAACTTTATAAGTTTCCCAGTCTGTGGTATTAAGTTACAGCAACAGAAAACAGACTAAGGCATTTTACATGTCTTCATTCTTCAATCCAGTATTTCCTTGGGACCTATCCAAGGAAATTATTAGAAATGTAAATGGACCTTAGTTTAAGTTATGGATCTTAGTACTCACTAAGTACTTGTTTGTAGTATCTTTTGTTTGTAGTGTTTTTCTTTTCATTTATGAGTCATATAACTGAATAATTTATACAGCAATCCCAGAAATATTTTAGGATGAAGGGAAGGTATCAAACTAATTTCAATTATATAATTTCTTAAAATATTTATTTTTTTGACCATTTGATTTTAACATGGTAGACTTACAAGAGTTCTAGTTGCAAAATACTCTAAAAAATATTTACTAAAAAGTAACATTGGTTTATATAACAGAAAAGAAACCTTCTTATAATGTCTATTTTAAAAAATAGTTTTACCAGGCACAGTGGCTTAGGCCTGTAATCCCAGTAGCTTGGGAGGCTGAGGTAGGAGGATCACAAGTTCAAAGCCAACCTCAACAAAAGCATGGTGTTAAACAACTCAATGAGACCCTGCCTCTAAATAAAATACAAAATAGGGCTGGGGATGTGGCTTAGTGGTCAAGTGCCCCTGAGTTCAATCCACAGTATCCCCACAAAAAAATAGTTTTACCTGAAAGGTTTTAAAAATAACAAATGAGAATATTTGGAATGTCTCCATAAAAGAAAGAGTTTCTTAGCCAAACCTGTTTCAAGTGTTGTCACATCAAAGCCACATAGACCTGCTAGCCCTATGAATGAATGAGTTCCTTGGAAGAAATTCACATAGTTCCAGAGGAACCTCCAACCAACCTCTGACTGCAATCTCATCAAAGTCTCCAAGCCAGGAATGTCCAGCCAAGCACTCCCAAATTCTTGATCCCTAGAAACTGAGAGGGAGAATAAATATCCATTGTTTCAAGCCACTAAGTTTTGGGTAATTAATACCATACCAATAGATATACCATCAATTTGCCAATTGTTTCCTACTGTCTCATCTATTATTTGTTCAATGATTCCTGCAATCCTGCCTTTCTTAAAGGATTAGTTATTTTCCCATTTTCTTTCCTCTACTTATATTCTAGCTATATCTTCTACAGAGTACAATATACATCCATAATTTATGCAGTATACCTTGATCTAACTGCACACCACTTTGTGGATAATGCCACATACAACAGCACACTCCTACTTAAAACTCTCCTCTTTGCTGCTGCTGCGGACATGTATTTTACTTGAAAATGTCTTGCTGCCAATGGTGGCACATGCCTATAATCCCAGTGACTCCAGAAACTGACAGGAGGATTCCAAGTTCAAGGCCAGCCTCGGCAACTTAGTGAGAACTTGTCTCTAAAAAAGAGCTGGGAAGTAGCTCAGTGGTAACGCTCCCCTGAGTTAAATCTCCAGTACAAAATAATAATAATAAAACCCCTTAATTTACAAATATTTTTTTCTTTAAATAATAAATTGACTTTAAAGAAATTTTTTTAAAAAAGAACACATAGTCTTTTATAATTATCAAAATATTTACCTTTTCCCATGTTCATCCTTATTCATTTGCGTTTCTATCTGGTGTCCTTTCCTTTTGGTCTGAAATTCTTTTGTCACTTCTTTTTTTAATATTTATTTTTTTTATAGTTGGACATAATACCTTTATTCCATTCATTACTTTTATGTGGTGCTGAGGATCAAACACAGGGCCCCGCACAGGCTAGGCGAGTGCTCTACCACTGAACCACAATCCCAGTCCCTCTTTTGTCATTTCTTATAGTGCAGATCTGCTGATAAAAAGTGTTTTCAGCTTTGGTACACTAGAAGTGACTTTATCTTGTTTTTATTTTTTAAAATATCTGCATATAGAATTATAGACTGTCCTTTATTTTTCTCTCATTACTTTAAATATGTTCCATTTTCTTCTGTTGCTGCTGACAACTGAGTGGTTATTCTTAACATTCCCAGCACATAGTGTATCTCTTTTTCTCCAGCTGTTTTAGATTTTTTTTAATGCCTTTGGTTTGAGGCAGTCTGTATTTGGTATCCCTGAATATGGGTGGTTTTGTTTTTTTTTTTGAGAAGTATAAATATATTTATATACTTGGGTTTTGTGGTGATTTCTATTGTGGGTTGAGGATCTTGATGAAATTTGTCAAATATATGCATATTTTACAAATGTATCTATATGTACTCCATTTTTTCCCTTTTCGACCTCTGGGACACCATTTGTGTTAGGCTACTTGGTACCATTAGTATGTGTCATTGAGACTCTATTCATTTTTTTTTAATCTTCTCTCTTTATAATCTATTGTTATGGTTTGGATCTGGAATGTGTCCCCAAAAGGCTCATGTGTTGAAGAGTTGGTTCCCAAAGCAGCAATGTTCAGAGGTAGGGTTTTTAGGAAGTGATTGGATTATGAAGGTTCTGATCTCATCAATGGATTCATTCCTTGATGTAGTCATAGCTGAATAAGTGGACTAGTGAGAGATGGTGAAATTTGTAAGAGGTAGGGCCTAGTAGTAGTAGTGCTCTCTCCTCCCTCCTCCTCCCTTCTCCTCCCTCCTGTCTCCCTCCTCCCTCCCCCCTCCTCCCTCCTCTCTCTTCTCTCCCCCCCCTCCTCTCTCCCTGCTCCTTTCTCCCCGCTCTCTCCACACCATGACATACTCCCTCACCTCAGGCCTAAAGCAATTGAACCAGCTGACCAGGAACTGAATCTGTGAGCCAAAGTAAATATTTCTTCCTTTAGGTTGTCTTTCTCAGGAATTTGGTCACATCAACTAAAAGCTGACTAACACATCTGTGCTTCAATTTGAATGATTTCTATTGATCTTAAACATCCTTTTTTCTGTATAGCCAATCTTCTACTAGGCCTTTACAGTGAATTTTTTACTTCAAATATGATACTTTTCCATTTTAGAGTTATCATTGGGTTCTTTTTCTTTCAAATCTTTCCTGAAATTTTCCCAACTTTCCACTTATTATATTTAGTTTTCCCTGTATACTTTGTGTAAGTATGTTTATCACAGGCATTTCAAAATCCTTGATGCTGCTTCCAGCATCTGTGTCCTTTGTTAGTATACTTCTAATGACCAATTTTTCTTGGTAGAGTCATATTTTCCTGTTTCTTCACTAAACCACTAAATACATTCTTCGTCCATGGTTCCTAATTGAGTAGGAGTATTGGTTTCCTGTGGCTTGTACTCCACTAAAGTTTGTGTTCATATTTAGCATAAAAATTTTTTGTCTTCAAACTATTAAATTTACAGTGGCATTCACAATTATGTCAGATGTTTTGTTTTCTATAGAATAAATTTCTAAGTGCTTTATGTTGATTCTACAAATTAGATGCAAAAGGGGGGTAAAATTTATGCTAGTTAATTTTCTTTTAAAGTACCTAATGACCCCAATAAAACATATCATTTGACTGTTTTTGAAGTTCTTTTACTATAAGTAGAGATCACCTAATAAAATATATGGTTTCACTTTATACTCATGCAGAAAACAAAAGCGAAAAAGAATTAATTTAGAACAACAGCCATTTAATCTGAAAACTCATGCTTCTCAAAGTGATATCTACATGTAGATTCTTTCATTGTACATTTTGATTTTTCACCTAGTAACCTAGTTAACTACTAACTTTGAAAGCCAATGGGAATGATTTTTCAGCAAGATTTTTCTGGAGACTAGGAGCCTGATGCCTGTGTCTCAGAGGCTCCAGCACTCTGCTGTCCCTCAGATTCAATCATATATTGAAGTCAGAGTGCTCTTCATTGCACATGCATCTTGCCCACCATTACTCAAGCCCAGAACAGCCCTGAAAGTACAAAATGGAAGTTCACCAATCTGTCCCAGTGCATTTTCATGCCATTTTTTATAATAAAACATTTAAATTTTGAAAACCCAGGATAAATAATAAGCTATATGGGAGTCTGGAACAACAGGATTGTCCAAGGAAAATTGGGACCTATAGCTAGTCTCTTTATACATACACCCTACAAAGATATGTAAAGGTAAACTTCCTGAGCTTTTATATATGCCTCATAATTCCATTGTGTACCATTTATTGGGATCTACCTTGTCATCTCCTTTTAAGATTCAACCATTGAACTCCTGTTATGTTGAATCTCCAAGGTTTTGGATTTGGTCATCCTCTTCTGTGGCATTAGCTATTGAGGGAATACCTTTACATAGATATCTCCACATTTGCAGGGGAGTTTCAGTGTTCACATGAAAGTAAAATGGCCTGTTCTATGATTTCCAAGGTGCACTGCCATTTGATTGCACATCTCCCTCCTGTCAAAATAGATTGTACCCATGGAACTCAAGTTGCTCCATAATTTATGATGTTCACTGTTGTGCATAAAAGACTGCTGCAGCTTGTCATTTGGCATTAGTTCTCAGAGGGTGGGGGTAGCCCATCTATGTAAATCATGCACCCTGCATGCATGTGTATCTGAATAGAATTTGATCCCTGTGGTGACAGATGTCACCTTGCTCAGCGGGAACCTCCATCTCTGAGAGGTTTTTTAAAGTAGATATACATCTTTGATGGGGGCATTAATACTTCATGAGCTTGGGAATATTGCTTGAGGGTAGATTTTTTGTCAGTTTCCAGTACCTATTAAAATTCATGCACAAATTATTTGGGGGAGTTTTTAAGTTCATAGTCCATTAGTAACCAGAGAAACAGCTTTATCACATGTGCCATGGGAGGAAAATCACCTGTATAACCAAATATACACAATAGAGCTTATCCCACTTTGTTTTTAGGTTTTGGAGGATAGTTGTTAATAATTAAATTAGTGAAATTTGGAACAAACGTGCTTTAGAAAGTACAAATATAAGTAATACATGATTCTCTCGCTTTTGAGGGTTAAGGCAGATACTTAAATAATAGGTGAATTTGACTTTGACAGCTGAGTGCTGTCATAAGAGGCTCTGTCAACACCTGCTTTGGGAATTCACATCATCCTAATAGACTGCACAAATTCCAGCCCTGCCTAAATTGTAATTGCCAGAATAAGAATGTCCATTTTTTTCTATGCCTATCATAGGAGGAAATGATTCAAATTCAACTAAACTAAGCAAATTTATATTGAGCATTTATTCTGTGACAAACACAGCACTTGTCATTAGGGATTCGTATGGTTCAGCTATGGCTCTGACCCGGAATAAGCCTGTAGTCCTGTAGGATTCACTGACCAAGAAGGAAAAAAAAATAACACAGTAGAGTAATGTAGAGTGTGTAAGAGTAGAGCAGTGATGAGGAGGTGGAGAGTGACATTTTTGAGACAAATGTCTGGAAAGTGGCAGACTGCACTGGGATTTGCAGAGGAGAGGTCTGCCAGCACACAGGACAGGGCGGGCACTGGAGAGAGAGGGTGGCATTTGCAGACTAGCTATATTGACCCTTCTGTGATCTCTGTGGGTCCCAGATAAGTCTGGGAAGGGGTAAGTGAGAGCACCCCATAGCACAACTGTCCTTCTGTGGGAAAGAAGATAGGGAAACAGTCATTCTAAAGTGTTGTGTTATGGCTTGGATATGAGATGCCTCCTAAAAAACTCATGTTAGGCAATGCAGGAATGTTCAGAGGGAAAATGATTAGAAAATGAGAACTGTAATCTGATCAGTTGACTAATCTATTTAACAGGTTCATAATTGGAATGGATTATACTGGGTGCTAAGTGTAGGCAGGGCATGACTGAGGAAAGAGGTCACTGGAGAAGTGCCCCTGGGATTATATTTTTCTCCCTGGATCCTCTCTCCTCTCCTCTCTTTTTCCTAGCTGCAGTGAGCTGAGCAGAATTCCTCTGCCACATCCTTCCACCATGATGTTCTCCCTCATCTCAGGCCCAGAGCAATGGAGTCAGTCAGCCATGGACTGACCCTCTAAGACCATGAGCCCCAAATAAGCTTCCTGCTCTAAGTTGTTGTTGTCAGATATTTGGTCACACACATTGGGTTTTATTCTGAGAGGATGAGGTGATGGGTAGAGGGAAAGATGTAGAAAGTGTAGG
Organism: Marmota flaviventris; assembly: GCF_047511675.1. NCBI lineage: Eukaryota > Metazoa > Chordata > Mammalia > Rodentia > Sciuridae > Marmota > Marmota flaviventris. Next base: position 102,887,121 of record NC_092498.1, on the reverse strand, counting down.
GTCTTTTTATAGGTAAAGAAATGGAAGGCAGAAAATCACACAGTAGGGCTACAGGGTGATTTCTTCCAAGGGAGGACAGCCCTTCCCCCAGACCCTCCACAGTTCCTTTCCTGCTGTCCTCAGTTCTATCCAGCACTTGCCATGGCTGGGCTGCATGGCCTTCTGAGAAGGAAGTAGTAGCAGCCTGCTTCTTCCTGCCCTGGCCGGCCCTGCACGCACCAGTCTCCAAAACATGGTCATAGGTAAGCACTGTCAAGATGTCCTTTCAGTATAGTGGGGGCATTTTCTGCAAGCCATCCACTCAGGAGTTCCTGATTTTCTAGGCATGTATTCTGTTGTGCAACAACTTTTCTGTTGTTGAGGATAGTTTGCAACTCTGTTAAGAGTGAGCATAGTTGTAGAGAGGGAGATTTGCACACAGTAGTGGTGCAAATCATCTTCACTGTATAGAAAGAACTCCAAAGGGTACAGTTTATTGATATTAATGAGTTTGCATCTCTTAGGACATTCATTTCAGCATCCGTTTGACAAGAAAACTCCATAAATGTCTTTTTTCAAATTCTCTTTGAATCTGTATTAACATCTCATTCACTCCTTTATCATTTAATGCCTTAAAATTTTGAACAGTTTCTTTTTATATTTGTATGAAAGTCATACATTTTGTTTTCATTTTTAAAATAAGCTGTACATTCATCTTCTTGAAGCCAAGGAAGAAAAACGAAATTCCTCATTGCCATACATAGATCAGTGTTTCGCAAATGCCACCTCTGTCCCACTGTTGTTCCTGTTTGCCTCACAAGTGTGGTGGCCTCAGCTGGGACTCAGCCAGAAGCCAGTACCTAAATCAGCAGGAGTAAAACTCCTCCTGTGATCTGACATTGCCAGGCAGCCTTAGAAGTTCTGTCCCCAAGGATTTCAGTGAAATTATGTCCAGGCAGCCTTTAGAAGTTCTAACCCCCTTCCTTCTCCTAATTCAATCCAGACCTAAACAGGGGCCTCTTCACTTTCCCTCCCTCTCTCCCCATCCCCCTTCTTCCCCCTCCTCCATCATTATAATATAAATGATGCTGAAGAAACTTACTCTCATCCCTGTCCCTGTCCACTTGTATAAGGGTTTCTCTAGGAAAGTACTGAGGTTTAATTATTAGGTCTGTGTACGGACATTGTCAACATTATATTGCCAACTTGCTATGGTACTCCAGGCTGCCATCACAAATAAAACTGATTGGGCAGCTTAAACAACAGACATTTACTGTCATATAGTCCTGAAGCCCCGGAACCCAAGATTGGTTTCTCTAAGGCCTCTCTCCTTGGCTTGTAGACTGTCTTCTCTCTTTGTCCTCAAGTGCCATCCCTCTGAGTGTGTCTATGTCCTAATTTCTCCTTCTTATAAAGATACAAGTCCTACTGGATTAAGGCCTACCTCCTTTTGACTAGATTATGTCTTTAAGGCCCTTTCTCTAAACATAGTCCTGTATAGGGTCCTTGAGGTTAAGACTTCAAAGTGTGAATTTGTAGGGATACTTCTCTGTGTCCTGTTTCCCAAAACATAATATTTTCAGCCTTTTACATTTTTTAAAATCAAAGAGATAACACATAGATCATTCTGGTTTTAATTGGCATGTTGTTAAGATATAGGGGAAAAGCTCAGTTTCTCCTGATTTCAACTGATTTGAAATTCAGCTCAATTTCTCCTGATTTCAAATGTTCAACAACATAGAACATTTCACCTCTGGTCCACCGAAAAGAATGTGAGGATTTTTTTTTTCCCCCCACCAGCAAACAGTTCTTTAGCAGACATCATCTGGGTGCCATCTTATTTAATTGATTTCAGTTCTTACATTGTCTACCTAGAAATAGTATCAGATCCCATAAGTTAGGGGCTCAGTCCCACAAAACTGCTCATATTTCAGATGCCATTCACAAGCCCAAAGTTACAGAAATTTTGACCAACAGACTGTGAATGTGGGTTCTGTGTTAGCATTCTGTTGCTATGACAAAATACCTAAGATAACTTAGAAAAAGAAAAGATTTATTTTGGCTCATGGTTTCACACATTTCAGTTTGTGGTCAACTGGCTTCATGGCTATAATCTATGGGGAGACAAAGAAACATGGCAAAGAAGGTGTAGTAAGTAGCACAGAGCTATTTATGTTTACCTCTTGGTGGCTGGGAATCAGAGAGAGCAAGGGACCAGAGACAAGATATACCCCAAGTGACCTTTCTCTAAGCAGGCCTCACCTCTTACAGTCTCCACTACCTCATGATAGCCTAATCCATTGGTACATTCATTGTTGAATAATCTACTGATGAGACCAGAACCCTCAAGATTTATTCACTTCCTAAAAGTCCCACCTCTGAACATTTCTGAAATGGGGATGGAACCTTCAATATAGGAGGCTTTAGGAGATATTCCAGTTCCAAACTACAACAGGTTCCCATGATTCCAGCCTTGGGTTCCTCTGATTTACTAGAGCAGCTCACGGAACTCCGGGAAACACTAACATCTACCAGTTTATTATAAAATATATCACAAAGGACACAGGTGGAGAGCCAGGTGAAAAGATGCACAGAGCAAGAAGTGGGGGAGGGGCAGGGCTTACATGCCCTCCCTGAGCACACCATCCTCCAGGAACCTGCACATGTTCAGCAATCCAGAAGCTTCCTTTACCTGTCCTTTTTCGGGGTTTATGGAGACTTCATTATATATGCATAATTGATTATAACATTGGCCTGGCTTTGGTGATCAATTCACTCTTCAGCCACACTCCTCTCCCCAGAGGTTGAGAATGGAGATGAAAATACCGACCCTCTAATCCTGCCCTGGTCTTTCAAGTGACCATCCCCCAATCTGAAGCTACCTAAGGGCTGCCCTGCTATCCGTCAATCATTGGCATACAAAAGACTGTGGAAGATGAGGAGGATTTTAGGAGCTGTGTGTCAGGAAACCAGGAAACAGACTATATATTGCCCAATGTTGCTCATGTCTTGTAGATGTTATGCTACAGCTAACATTGAAAAGCTTTTTTACTATTTAATAGGCATTTAGATAACTCCTCTGAATTGTCTTTTACTGGGTAGTTTGTATTTTTCTAATTGGCTTGTAGGAATTGTTTATGTTTTTCAGAAACCTACCATCTGTCAATTGTGTGTTTTGCACTTATCTTCTGCTAATCCATAACTGGCATTTCCACGTTTTAAATGATATCTATTACTAAATGTATATTTAAAATATTAATGTTATTAATTTTATCTTTGTGATTTGCTTATTTTCTCATAAGTAAATGCACCTTGCTTAGAAGTATTAAATGTACTCTCTATGCTTCTTTCTCCATGGAATTTAGAGTTTTCCTTTTTATGTTTAAATAAAGCACAATTCATTATTATGCACAATGTGAAGTAAAGATTGTGTTTTATTTTTTCCCATGGAAATAATGAATTTTTATTTTTCCCATGGGAATAACTAATTGTTTTAGCCTTGTTTGCTACATAGATAACCACTTCCCTTCTGGTTTGCAAGGCCACATCTGACATACAGGTTTTTCCACCTAAATTTTATGTGAAAAATCTGCTTTCAGTTTGTTTTTAATATCTTTTCCATTTGTTGATTTAAAAAAAATCTACACCAATATCATGTTTTGCTTTACCAAAGTTTTATAATAAGTTTCTATCTGGAATAACTTCATTCTTAATCTAATCACTTGCCTAGTTTCTACAGAAACCCCTATTGACATTTTGATAGCCTTTAAATGGAATATGTAGATAATTTGAGAAAGAACTGACACATTCACAATATTGGTTCTTCCTTTTCTTTTTTTTAAAATTCAGAATATATTTTTTATTCTTTTTATTTATGACAGTAGAATATATTTTAACATATTATACATACATGGAGTATAACTTACCATTCTTGTGATTGTATATGATGTAGATATTGGTTCTTCTTATCCATCAACATATCTTTCCATTTCAAGTTTTCAATATTGCCTTTCAATAAAAGTTCATTTTTCTTTTTGTACCAGTCTTACCTTGTACATCTTTTATTAAATTTATTTAATAAATACTCTGGAGGTTTGGGGGAATGTGGCCTTTTTAATAAAGTTTTATTTTCTAAATAATTGTTGCTATAGTATAAAATGCAATTAACTTTCCTATCCTCTACTATCCCCCCTCCCCTCCCCTCCCCTCCCCTCCCTTCTTCTCTCTCTACCCCATCTACTGTAATTCATTTCTCTCTCTTGTTTTTTCCCCTTTCCCCTTACTTCCTCTTATATGTAATTTTGTGTAACAATGAGGGTCTCCTTCCTTTACCATGCAATTTCCCTTCTCTCTCTCTTTCCCTCCCCCCTCTCATCCCTGTTTAGTGGTGATCTTCTCATGCTCTTCCTCTCTATTCTGTTCTTAGTTGCTCTCCTTATATCAAAGAAGACATTTGGCATTTATTTTTTAGGGATTGGCTAGCTTCACTTAGCATAATCTGCTCTAGTGCCATCCATTTCCCTGCAAATTCCATGATTTTGTGATTTTTTAGTGCAGAGTAATACTCCATTGTGTATAAATGCCACATTTTTTTATCCATTCATCTATTGAAGGGCATCTAGGTTGGTTCCACAGTCTAGCTATTGTGAATTGTGCTGCTATGAACATTGTTGTAGCTGTGTCCCTATAGCACGCTCTTTTAAGGTCTTTAGGGAATAGTCCAAGAAGGGGAATAGCTGGGTCAAATGGTGGTTCCATTCCCAGCTTTCCAAGGAATCTCCATACTGCTTTCCAAATTGGCCGCATGAATCTCAAGAATAATAAGCATAATAACTATGCTAAGTAAAAAAAGCAATACCAAAAAGAATATGTTCTGATGAATCCATTTATAGAAAACTTCAGAAAATGCAAACTAATTTATAGTTACAACAGATTAGTGGTTGCCAGAGGATGTAGGAGATGAGACAGAACAGACAAAGGGGTACAAGAACCCTTTTTGGGATGATGGATATGTTCTCTATTTTGGCCACAGTGATGGTTTTACAGGTGTGTACATGTTAAAACTTGTTAAATTTTACATTTCAAATATGTATGGTTTGTTTCATGCCAATTATACCTAATGAATCTGTTAAAAAAATGAATTAAAAAAATCCGAAGAAGCCCAAAAAATGCAATTAATTTTTCAAAATTTTGACTTATAAGTAATTTCCTTGCTAATTCCCTATTTCTAGTAATGTCTACAGATCCTTTCTAGTTTTCTATTTAAACAAGGATATTGATTGCAAATAATAGTTGTATGGTCTATACCAACCCATGTGCATTCATCTGATTTCCTCTTGCATTACTGAACTACTATAGATAGATAGCAAGTGGATTCCTTTTCTTACTCCTACATATGCATCATTCCCCATTCAAAAAGATGTTATTTACATGGATGGCTATCATTTTTCAAGTTAAGCTTATTCATAATTTTGATATTTTTTTAAATTCATGCATCCTGGCTTTTATCAAATATTTTGTTATTGTTCTTTGTTTGAATTCATTGAGCTAATTGTATAAAATTTCTTCAGTTTGTTACCATGGCAAGCTATATTTATATAGTTTCTAAGGTATTAATCATATTGCATTCCTGGGTTAAACCCAAGTCCTGGTACATTATCTTTTTTATTTTTCATTTTTGTTAAATATTTTATTAGTGCATTATAAATCTACATAATAATGAGATTCATTGTGATATATTCATTCATGCACAAGGCATAATTTGGTCTATTTCATTACCCCATACCTGCCCGCCTCCCCTTCCCTTTTCTTCTCTCCCAACCCATCCCTATCTTCTTGAAAATGGAGACCAGTAGTTTTCTTTTTTCTCTCTAGCTTCCACATATGAGAGAAAACATACAACCCTTGACTTTCTGAATCTGGCTAATCTTACTTAGCATAATATTCTCAGAGCTCATTATCCTAGATTGCTTGATGTTCCATGGTTGAAAACCAGTATTTGACATATTTTATCTGTTTTGTTTGCTTGTTTTTGGATAGGAGGGTAGAATGTTTCCCCTCACTCCATCTTTATCAAACATAGAATAGTTTTCAAACATTTGCAAATGGATGAATGGTATGTATCCAAATGCTGTTGTCTTTAGATTCTATCAGATACATTTAAAAGAGTGATGCCAACATTTTACTTTGAAATGTCACTATTTACATTACTCTAAGAATTATGTCCTTTGTAGTATTTAACCTTAAAGTTAATATTTTAATATATCAACTTTCAAACAGTTTTTTGTCAATATTACTTCAAGAGCACAGGAGCAATACAGCGTTAAGACCACCATTTTAATTACTGTCTTAGTCTGTTTTCTAACGTGATAACAAAATACCTGAGACTGGATAACTTATAAAGAAAAAAAATTTATTTAGTTCATGGTTTGTGGAAAATCCAAACAGCCTGGTATCAGTTCTGGTAAGAGCCTCCCTGGCTGTGTCACATTATAGTGGGTAGCATTATAGTAGGTATATGTAAGAAGGAGAGATTACATGGCAAGACAGAAAGACAGAGATGGAAGATGGGCAAGTCTTGGGTTTTGGAATAGATCACTCTCCTGGAAATTAACTAGAATCTCATTTGAACTACACAGTACAGTGCACCTCATGATCTGATTAATTTGTACTAAGCTCCACTTCTTAAAGGTCAACTACTTCTTCGTATTACCACACTGGGGACCAAGTTTCCCACACATAAACCCTTGGAGAAGACACTTCAATCTCCTTTAAACTATTGCAGTTACCCAGTGGTATCTCTGTCAATATGAAACCAGTGGCATTTATAAATTTAATGCTCACACAGGGCTGTCAGGAGTACCAGGACTTGAGGTCCCATCCAAAAGCCACATCGGATGGCAGAACAATATTTGCCCATTTCCCGATTCCTTCCCCCAGACCAGACTCTACCATGAAGTTAACAGAAAGAGGGGTTCTGCTCCTGGTATTGCCATCAATGGTGCAGTGAGCATCACTATTTTTTCCCTTATTTTTCCCATTTCTCTTTGAGGGAGAACACTGATGCTGTCAGAGGTAGGCAAGCAGTAGGTATTTGTGTAAGTTCATACATCTTAGTCTTGGGTGTGATGAACTTAGACACACACTCATGATGGATAAGCAAAAGCTTTCATCTTGTTTAGAACCTTTCCATCATAGCAAATCACTGTGAGCTGCCTGGCCCAGTAGAGCACTATTATCATGGGTAGACCCAGAACTGCAGCCCCATGATCTAGTCCAACATCTCCTGTTCTCTCACTATGCCAGTATCTCCAAACCAAGCAGGACATCCGTTCTATTTTCATAATCAAGGGAGGAAGAGATGAAATCTAGATAGGGAATAGGGGTGGGAGGGAAAGGGAGGGGGCAGGGGATTAGCAAGGATGGTGGAATGTGATGGACATCATTATCCAAAGTACATGTATGAAGACATGAATTAGGTGTCAACCTACTTTAAACACAAACAGAGATATGAAAAATTGTAGTATATATGTGTAATAAGAATTGTAATGCAAAAAAAAGTACATGTATAAAGACAGAATTGGTGTGAACATACTTTATATACAAAGATATGAAAAATTGTGCTCTATATGTGTAATAAGAATTGTAATGCATTCCACTGTCGTATATTTAAAAAAATAAGATCAATTAAATAAATAAATAAATAAATAAAAAGAAGGAACTTGAGTAAAAAATTGTCACTGCACAAATGAAAATTTGAGGGGGAGTTAATTATTTTTATCAGTAGCTATGAATAATTGTTCTGTATAAGTCTTAAGTCTATTTATTGGAAATTTATAAACCAAGATGAAGCAATAATGTACCACTATATAATGAAAGGCTAACAAATTTAAACAAATTATATTAATAATCATGTGGCAATATTTTTAGTAATTTAAATTTTAAAAATAGGAATATCAGCAATTGAAATTTCAAGACCAATCTAAAGTGATTTTTTTTTCTTTTTGAAATAATGGGGATTGAGCTCAGGAACTCACACATGCTAGGCAGGTGCTCTACCACTAAGCTAAATCTTTAGCTCCTAAAATGAGATTTATCATAAAATATTCTTTTCTTAACTTTTAGTAATTCCAAACATGTGAGTGCACATAAGGAAATGTGTATTGGTTTAGGAGAATGCATTAAGTGGCTACACAGAGAAAATAAAAGTTTATGTAATTTCACATGGCTCTTTTTTTCATATGAACCAAAGACAGGCCTTGAACATGGGTAATAAAGAGGAGTTTGAATTTTGGTTCTATAGGAGTTTGAATTTTGGTTTTATAGTGGATTAAGTTCACCAAATGCCTTTCTGACTGAAGCTGGATAAAATATGAAATTGAAAAATTAAAATTAAAACCACAATAAATGTTAAGTTGTGTATGGGTGATATGCAAAGTGTTTAAATTTCTAAGGTAAAGGTAATGACTCCTGCACTGTGAAATTAAGTACACATATTAATATATCTAGCATAAATATTGAAGCACAAAGCAAATATTTTCCTAAAAAAGGATAGGGGGGGGGGGGAAATGAAATCAGAAAAAGACAAAAGAAACCAAGAAAAATGTGGCCAAAAAAGGAATGGAAAATAGCAGATTTTTAAAAAATACCTAAAAAATGACAAAATTATATACAATTTATGTCATCAAAAAAATGAAGCTGAATAAACATCATTTACAAGACAGAAATGTTAGGCTGAACTTAAAAAGACATTGTCTAACAGATTTTGACTTTATAGAGATCCAACAAAAAATTAAGGAGACAGAGATGGTTAAAACCTAAGAAGAGGAAAAAAATTACAGCAGATAAATACTAACCAGAAGAAAGCTGCTCTTGCTATTGGAATATCAAACAAATTAGCTTTTAAGAAAAGGTTCTGTTTAGCAGGAAGATATAACATCCCTAAGTCACTAAGTGCCTGATAAAATAGCCTCAAATTGTGCAAAGCAGAAACTGCCAGGAAACCAGGAACATTTGACAAATGCACTATCATAATGAAGGATTTAAACCACAATTTGCATAATGCATAGATCAAATGGGCCAAAAAAGCCAGTTAATTTTTTATTAAAATATTTTACATTCATTCTATCTAATGAACAGATATGGAACACTGCACCCAACAATTAGACAACAACACACATTCTTGTTAAGCACTTACTAACTTCAACGAATTTCAAATGTTAAACACAATTCAATGAAGTTAGAAATCAATTGCAAAAAGGAAATGAGAAAAACGCAACATGTTTAGAAAAAAAACTCATACCGCATATGAAGAATTCATGGATAAATGAAGAAATCATAATGGAAGCAAGAAAATACTAAGAACTGAAGGATGATGAGAATATCACATTGTAATTTGTGAAATGCAATAAATATTATTGAAGTGGAAACGTATAGTCTTCGATGCTGACTCAGTAAAATTGAAAGTGCTCTCATCCCCAAACATGGTCATTGTCCTCCTAGATCAGGCCCCAGAGAAACTCTTCAATCTACTCTGTACCAGAAATTATCTGTAAGAAGATTGTTGGGACCTGCTCTCTCACTGTACAGTATGTGGTAGGTAAAAGTGTATGTGGCACATACAGTGACAATAGAAAAAATATTTATCAAAATGAAAATTCCTTTTTATTCTTTCATTAAAACGATATTAAATTATACAAGTGCTTGCCAAGCAATGTCATTATAGAAATTTTTTTTATCAACTCTCGTAACTTCAATATTTTTTAAATGTTAACTGTAGTAAAATATATGGAATGTAAAGGAAGCCATCGCTATTATTTGGATCTTGCATGTTCCCCAAAGGCCCAGGTATTAAAGGTTTTGTCTCAAGGGTGGTTATTTTAATTAGCTTTTCATTACTGTGACCAAAACACCCAATAAAAACAACTGAAAAAAATGTTTATTTTGGCTCATGGTTTCAGAAGTCTCAGTCCGTGGTCAGCTGACTGTACCTTTTTGGGCCCAAGATGAAACAGAACATAATGGCAGAAGGAAGCTATTCAGTTCAAAACAACCAAGAAACAGAGAGAGCGCCACTCACCAGGAACAGATAAACCCCAAAGGGACAACTCCAGTGACCTACTTCCTCCAACCACACTCCAACTGCCTACGGTTACTGCTCAATTAATCCATATCAGTGGATCCAGATTAGGTTACACTTCTCATAATAGAATCATTTCACCTCTGAAAATTCTTGTGTTGTCTCACACATGAGCTTTTGGGGGACACTTCTTATCCAAACCATAACAGTGGTGCTATTGGGAAGTAGTAAATCCTTCAAGAGGTGGGACCTAATGGGAGGTCTTTAGGTCTTTGGGGTGTGCACCTAAAGGGAATTATGGGACACTGGCCCCTTCTTTGTCTTTTGCTCCCTGGCACATGGTGTAAGCAGTTTTTCCCTGCCATGTGCTTCCACTATGATGTGTTTTCTCACCACAGGCCCAAAGAAATTGAATCAAGTCATCAGGAATTGGAACCTCCAAAACGATGAGCCAAAATAAAACTCTTCTTTATCAGTTAATAATTTTGGGTATTTTGTTCTAGTGATAGAAAGTTGATGAATATAACGTCATGGCCATTTTTAAGTGTACAGTACAATAACATTAGGCCATTTATATTATTGTGCAAGAATCACCACCATCCATTTCCAGAATTCTTTATGTCTTCCCAGACCTATTAAACACTAACTTCCCATTCTGCCCTCAACCCATCCCGTGGAAAGCACCATTCTATATTCTGTTTTTCTGAGTTTGACTACACTAATTACCTCATGTGAGTGAACTCGTATTGTATTTGTTCTTCTGCGACTGGCTTATTTCACTTAGCATAATGTCCTCAGGTTTCATCAGTGTGTCGGAATTCCCTTTCTTTTTAAGATTGAACATTAGTCCACTGTATGAATATACCACTTTCTGCTTATCCGTTCACCATTTGATAGACACTTGATTACTTCCATTGTTTTGACTATTGTGAATAATGCTACCATGAACATAGATATACAAACATCTCTTTGAGACAGTGCTTTCAAATCTTTAGGGTATATACCTAGAAGTGGAATATATGGATCCTACTATAATTCTATTTTTAAATTTTTGAGGAACTACCATACTGGTTTTTTTTTCATAATGGCTGCATCATTTTACATTCTTACCAGCAATGCACAAGAGTTGCAATTTTCTCTGCTATCTTTGCCAACATTTGTCATTTTCTGCCTTTTTGTTTTTAAGTAGCCATCCTAATGGATGAGAGGTGATACTGCATTGTGGTTTCTAGTGTTTTAAAAGAAATTTAGAAGAAAGAAAGTTATTTAATACTTTGATGCAAGTGTTATAAGAGAGATAATGCCACAACTTATTGTGGCAACTCTTTTCAGCTCTTTCACCAATTTTCCCACCAAGTTGAAAACAATTAGTTGACTTATAGTTGCAGTAGTAGAAAATTTAACACCAATGAAATCATCCGTGATGCTGAATCATTTCTCTGCTTCTGTTGCATGATAACTATATTTAAAAATGACATTATGCTAAGTAAAGTAAGCCAGATACAGGACAACAAATACTGCATGATCTCACTTTTATATGGATCTAAAAAAATCACACTCATAGAAGCGTAGAGGTTCTATTGTGGTTGCCAGGGGCTTGTTGAGGACAAGGGAGAAATGGAGAGATTTTGAAAGTGTACAAAGTTTCAGTTAGAAAAGAGGACCAAGTTCAGGAGATCTACTGTACAGCATGATGACTATAGTCAACAATAATATGTTATATATTAGAAAATTACTGAGAGTAGGTTTTTAATGTTTTATTGCAAAAATGATATAATTAGCTTGATTGTGGTGATTATTCCACAATGTATACATATATGAAAACATCTAATTTTACACCATAAATATATACATATATAATTTGTCATTTATCAACAAAAAAAATCTAGTCGTCATAAAACAGTCTGCAATTTTTGTATAGCAGTGTATCTTTTATCAGTTATATCAATGTCATTATTAAAGTGTCATATTTAATTAGCTTGGTTTTGATATTTTGTTAACTTTTAAAATCAAGTTTGACAAGTCTTGAAATTTATTAAATTTAAATCCTTTAAATTGGTATTGTATTTTTCCCTTTTCCACCAAACCAAAAACAAAAAAAGTATTTTCCTATAATTTATTTGATAGTGGAAAGTGTTCTTTTGAATACGATACTTTTCTTGTTTCGTCTGGAATTCTGTATCTACTTGGTTTAAACTACCTATGATGTGCAGTAAATGAAACCCCTGCCGCATATGAACAAGCTCCCACTCACACCTATCGGATACTGAATGCGGACTGGGATCAGCTAGTCCCACGGCTGCCAACCTGGGATCAGCAGCCCCATCCTCAGACACAGACCAGAGGCCTGCAGCCAGACTGGATGCATAGCTGCCTCCAGCATCATGGAGGAGTCAGAAAGCCACAGGGTTCATGACAGAAGTAAGTCGCAAAATAATCAATACAGTACAATTTGAGTGCATCCAAGGAAGGTCAAAAACAAGCTACACAACCCGCTGCTCAGGGTTTTGAATGCAGGTGCTAAAACCATAAAACAAAAAGACTGAGACAGAATTTAGGATTCAGCTAGATCTGTGAAGGGGAGAGGGTATATGCCTGGGGACAGCCTGGACAGGTATTGTGAAGGCATATTTCACCTTATAAAGTCTTTTATGAAAGAGCTTGCAGTTCACTAGTATGCTACTCCATGCTCAGATGTTCACAGCCTTCTCAGTTCCACAGTGAGACCCTCAAAAGGCAGTCATTTCATTTATATGGCTTGGAAATGTTTATTGCTCCTGACTACACCCAACAAGAGGAGGAATCAATGAGGTGATTTGGAATGCTCACGGTTCTCCCATTCGGTGTCAGCAACCCAGGGTAATTAATGGCCAACAGGGAATAATAAACAATGACAAAGAATTTTTTTTTATTTCTATAGCCATGGCCTGGCTTCACCAATTATGTTGAATCCTTATTTTAATATTTGGAGCTATTTCTGTTGCTATAGAAATAAACAATGAGGCTAATGAGACAAATGTGCCTTTTGAAGAAGTCTAGCCAGCAGCTGCATTCTGCAGACAGCATCTCTGTAGACGGTCTCTGTGGTATCTCCAGGGCAGCCCCCAGGATGAGAGCGCTTCTCTTTTCAGGGACCAAGGCTGACTGTTTCTGCATTCTCCTCATCAGTGCCGGTCACCTCACAATTGTTTTCCACTCCAATAGTCAGTTCCAAGTTTATGAAGGTGATCTGGGCCCAAACCCCTCTCCTTATCCTGTTTGACCTTAGGCAGGATGCTCACTCTCTGGACCTTCAGGTTTTGTCTCTGCAGGGCCAGAAGTGACATCCTCCTCAGTGGCAGTAAAGGCAAACACAGAGCTCAAACAAGGTCCTCATGGCTTCCACAGCCCGTGTCAAGCTCCCATACCCCCTGCCTTCCACCAACCCCCAGATCTATAAGCCAGCTGTGTAGGCTGATTCCAGCCCAAGGTCTCAGCCAGTCCTCACTCTCATGACCTGCATGCTGCCCTGACCCCTCAGCTTTTCCAGCAGCCAGAGCAGGTGCTCGCCCTCTTCCACATCCAACAACACTAGAGAACAGGCTTAGAAGTGCTTTGCATTTATTGCTTTGTTCTTATGGGAGGTAGAAAAGGAGAGGCACTTAGAACACGTTGAGAGGTACTTAGTGAGTTGTACTCTTACCAGAGGGGCTGGGATTCCCCTTCACCTGGGCTTTGGAGTCAGTTCACAGACCCCCACCACCCTGGTCAGAACCAACAATCCCTTGGTAATAGAAGGACCATGCTGATGAACAGTGAGTTCCCCATTCAACCTGAAAGACCACAAGTAAAGAGCTATGGGGCACCTCTGGGAACCTTCCCAGAACCAGTAGTGGGAGATACTTGTTCTAAGATTCCAAGAACCCACGAGATGAGGATCCCATGGGCACTGCCAGGGGATTTTGAGGAAAGAGTTCTGGTACCTTCTCCCTGATCAGGAATGTTACTGGCCTGAGAGGAAGATCCCTGAGGAGAATGAGCTACCAGAGCTGCCAACCACCCTTTATTAGACTGGACGTCCTTCCTTGTTGATGCAGCTTCCACCCAGCACAGCACTCCTGCAGCTGGGTGACAGCTTGGGTCCCTTGGCTGCCCACTAGGAGAAGTAGGTGCTATAAGGTATCCATTCCAGTAGGGGTGGCAGATGCCATACCTGACTGTGGGAACACTGAGGGCAGCAGTCCTGGGGCAGTATCCTGAGCCTGGCCCTAAGACTCTCATTGTGCCTCTGAACAACTAAGCCTGGGATGCGATCATAGATCTGCAGTTTCTGAGCCTAGTACTCTATTCATCTCCCAACCTCACATGGCATGGATGTTAACATTCTGCATTAAACTTCTTTTCTGTTTAAACCAGTTTCTGAAGTTCACAATAATGCTAATGTGAAAATATAGCTAGTAGGAACCATGGGGTTAATATCCAGGGTTCAACAGCACAAAATCAGTCAGTTTTCTGATATTCTGCAAGCTGGAGTTGTCCACATCCCTGGGACTCCAGGAAGACAGTGGCAACATAACTGCTCATGATGTCTAGGAAGTGCCTATTGGCATGGGACCAGCCTGTGTGATGGCAATGTCTAGGCAGCTTGATATAACCAGGACATCCTGCTTTTTCAGGTCTTCTTTCTCAATTCACCCCTACAATTTTTATCATTGCTGCCTCTGTCAGCCCAGACCCTCAGTTCTCAAAGGACCTGGCTTTGAGGAATCTGACACAGTGAATCAGCGACAGCAAACTGAGATTGGAGCCCAGGTCTCAGGATCCTGAATGTAGCAGGTCTTCACTTTTGCCTAAGGGAGTCTGTTCTTGTCTGTGGTCCTAGCGAGCGCAGAGGAAAGTGCCCACTATACCGGGAAGTCTGGAGGCTGAATCAAGAATGTGGTGCTCTTCCTCATTCACTCTCAGCATCCCTGCATACCAAGAATGTGCCAGCCATAGAAATGGGAACAAAAGACAGTGAAGAAGAGTCCCAGTGATGTTGTTCAGTGGTGCTGCTGAACACCGTGATGGATGTGTCCACGTGAGGTGGAGAGAGCTACGGGGACCAAAGGAGGACATGTCTAGAAGTTAAGAAACGTTTCTTGCAGGAGGTGACACTGAATCTGAATTCTGTCAGATGAAGGCCAAAGGCATTGAGATAAAGTCAACAGCATGGACAAAATTAAGGACAGGCAAAAAAGCACATGGTGCATTCCAGAATATTCCATCTTTATGTGGTTGTAACCAAGGTATCAGAACAGGGATGGATCTGCTTGGACCCCCCCATATCTTGTAATGTACATGATGAGATATTTGAAAAGCCCACTGGGATGTAATGAAAAGATGATAATTTTGACTATAGAGCACTTTGTGTGCAGATTTCCTGGATTTATGTGACCTGATTTTGTCACTGAATATTCCCAAGCAAGAATTTGTTTTCTGAATCTCATTTTCTTCCTTTGGGAAGCAATGTGATTGTCTGTCCCTTCCTACCTCCCAGAGCCATTGTGAAGACTAAATGAGATCATATGATTTTCTGTCCCTTCCTACCTCCCAGAGCCATTGTGAAGACTAAATGAGATCATGGATACCTTGGTAATGAGGAAGCATACCACTAGGGAAAGGTACAAACAGTACATATAATTGAAACTGCTTCAACTTGGATACATCTATACTCATGCCCACTCACTGGTATAGTTTGGATCTAGAATGTCCCCCTAAGGGTCATGGTGCTATTAAGATATGGTGGGACCTTTAGGAGGTAGGAATTAATGGAAGAAAGGTCACTGGAATTGTACCCTTGAAGGGGATGTTGGAACCCTGGGCCCTTCCTATCTCTCACTGTTTGCTTCTCAGCTACTATAAAGTGAACAGACCTCCTCTGCCATAATCCCCTGCCACAATGTTCTGCCTCACCAGAGACCCAAGGCAGCAGTACCAAGATACCATGGACTGAAACCTCTGAAATTATGAACCAAAAGAAAACTTTCTTCCTTATAATTATCTCAGGTATTTTGTCAAAGTAATGGAAAGCTGACTAACATGCTCACCTACTTGCACACACTTCACACATATGCAACAGACATGCATACCACACACACACTTATGCACACACAGACATGCATACATGTTGCAGAATATAATTGAGCATATTTGCATTAAGAAGCAATAAAGAAAATGTACTAAAATGTTAAGTGGAAACTATATCAAAAGTATGATCAAAATTATATAAAAGTATATGTTGAAGGATGAATTGTGTCCCCCAAAAAAGATATGTCAAATCCTAATCCCTGTATTTGTGAGTTTGTAAATAGGATCTTTGCAGATATACTCAAGATCAGGCCCCTTTAAAAAGAGAGATTTGGAGCCACACAGGACAAAAGTCTTTGTGATGATGGAGAAAGAAATCAGAGCCATGCATTCACAAACCAAGGAATCCCAAAGAGTCCCAGAAACTGGAAGAAATGAGGTGGGATCCTCCCCTAGATCTCTGGGAGGGAGCACAGCCCTGCCCTCACCTTGATCTTGGACCTCTAGCCTCCAGAACAGGAAATACACTTCTGCTGTTTAAGACACCCAGTTTGCAGTAAATTGTTAGGGTAGCCAAAGGAAACTCATATATCATACAAAGAAAAAACCATCTGGAAAAGAACATTCAAATAAGGAATAAGACAAGGGAATTTAACTAGGCAATATCCATGTTCTTTCCACCTCCGTGCTTATGTAACCATAATTATCTGAAACATCAATATTCAATTTGTTCCACTTCTTACATTTTTTGAAATCCAGCCAAATGACCCTGGGAAGACTCTGGGTGCTTCTATCTGTCCATAAGAGTCCTATGAGGACCATCCAGACATGCCAGACACAAGTCTCGGCAAGAGACTTACCAGAGATCTTCGCAAATAAAAACACGGATATTGGTGTGCCTGATTGGTCCCTTTAGCAAATGTGCAGAAAGTGGAAAGTGTGGAGGAAGAACTGGCTGACAGTCCCACACAGACTGGTCCAACCCAGCAGGTGACCTGGCCAACAGGTGACCCAGGCAGTCCCCAAACCCTTCTCTGGCCCTCCTTGGCTGCTCTTTGCTCTGACCATGTGTCCCCAGGGACTCCATGGCCAGGGATGTTCTGCTAGGAAGACTGCACACATTCTAAGACTCTAACTGGTCCTTCTTCCTGTTTTCCAACTCTCTCTACAACTTTACCAAAGGAAAATTATACCAATAGAAATGAGAATAAAAATGCAGGACAGCCAATTGCAAATCCAAACCATGGATAGTAAATCAAAGGCAAACCGGTAGAAATTTCTTTGTATTTAATGAGACTTGAAATGTTTGTGATACTTAATGGAATCAAAGACAGAGCCTTTGATGCATACGCCTTATGAAAATTCATTTGTGTGCTTAGTTGACTCTGGGGAAAATACCCTGATCTTTTTATGGTCTGTGTTTTGTACAGATCCTCAGCTGAGTGAGACGCTGTGTTCCTCTTACCACAGGCTTGTACCCTGCATTATACATGGGTGGTTCTTTTAAAACATCTTACCTAAAAGTGAAATGACTTTGCCTTTTCCCTGTATTTTCAATTTTTCCCTACCCTTTATTAGCCCATTTTTCGTTACTGAAATAAAGTACCTGACCCACAGCTACTTTATTAAAAAGTTTATTTAGTGCACAGTTTTGGAGCCTGGAAGTCCAAACAGCATGGCACAGGCTCTGGGTTAGGCCCCCTAGAATGCATCAAATGATAGCAGGAGGGCATGTGTGTCTCTTTGTCCTTGTGGTCTCTCTCCCTCTCCTTATAAATCCTCCAGGCTTCAATCATGAGGGCTCCACCTCAATGCCTAATCTAATCCTAATCACTTTCCAAAGTCCCTGACCTCTAAATGCCATAGACAGAATAAGTTTCTACCCTCCATGTTAACATGTAAGTTTGGAAATTAAACTCCTGCATGAGTTCTGAGAGACAAGTCACATTCAAACCATAGTATGCCCCTTCCCTTTATGGTTCTTTTTGTTCAAAAGCAGCATCGCATGCACAGTAGAAAAATGAAAACTCTGGCAACATGTAGCACAAGTTTCTCCTCCCGGGCAAGTATCCAGATACTCTGTGCTCCCATTAGATCACCCATGAAGAGTGACAAGGGATAACCACAAGCATTTGAGGGAATTTTTGTGAAGAGTCAAAAGAGGAAACACCTGTACAGCATATGACCAACCATGCATCTGTGTTTAAAGTTCTCCCACTCCCTGTTCTGGTCTTATTTTTTATTATTTTTAAACAGGAGGAGATCAATCTCATCACTTCCTCCACACGAGACAATGAAGAGCAAATAGAAAGTTGAAATAATTGCTCTTATGAGGTCAGGGGCTGGAGGGAGTGGGTAGGTGAGGCTCCCACTGGCTCACTTGCATCCTACAGAAGGCTGCATCTCATTTGGGCCTGAAGACGTGGATGATTTGTGAAGGGTGGAGGAAGGCTGGGCCGAGTGCACCAGCTGCCCACCAGGTGTAGGCAGCCATTCTGGGCCCCAAGCTGAAGAGATAGGAAGGTGGTGTCCCAGGTGCAGGGTAGGGGGGTCTAGAAGTAAAGGCGCTACAGGTGGGAGCAGGTGGAAGGGAATAATAGAGGAGCCACAAAAGGCCACACCTTCTGAGCTGAAAGCAGGTGAGCGCTCTGGGAAGGTAAGCAGCATTTGCTAGATTCTGCAGAGCTTTCCTGGAACAGCCACCAGCCACCACAGTGCCTCACCCCAACCCAAAACAGGAGCAGGGCACATTGCAGCACCTTGCACAGCCCCCCAATGACAGAGGGCTCCCACCACCAGCAACCTTTAGGGTGGGGTTGGGGAAACTTTTCACACAGAAACTAGCATTACCATTCTGTCTCTCCAATATGTAGAAAACATCTAATGCCCGTCTTCATGGTGAAATTTGAACACAAGATTGTGTTCACATCTGTGTTTCTTCTCCTCCTGCCTAGACGCTGTGTGATGCAAAGGCCCATCGCTGAGCACTGACCCCAGGCCAGCCAAGACCAGGGAGGAGTAGGGCTGGGCAGCTACTCCAAGTTCCCTGCTCTGTCCTTTCCCAGCCCCACCCTGGTGCCCTTGTGCATTTTGAGCTGTGGACCCAAGGGCAGAGCCTTAGTATCGTCCTTCACATTCATTGTCTGCCTTTAATCACTGCAAAACAAAACTGCAAATAAAATGCAATTGACACCTTTTTTCTAAGAAGTAGCAAATTAGAAGATATTTTCTAAAACAGTTTAAAACAAACGACAAAAGCAAGAGCAAGCTAAAGAACCAGAATGAATGATGTAAATGCTTTAAATTCCATTTTGATTAGAAACAAAACCCAAAGAAATGCTGCTGTTATGCAGTATCACGAATACTTTCAAATCTTCATTTAAGTCTTATCTTCTCCAAAAAACCTTGTGTTAATACGGCAACCTGCATGCATTACTGCATTGTTTGGGGATGAACGGCTTTCATAAAGATATACACTCTTTCTGAATTAGCATACAGATTTAATGTGATTTCATCCCAATGGGATTCATTTGAACTAGAAACATTGATTTGGAAAAAACATCTGAAAGAATTAATAAAGAGGTTGCTAAGACACTTTTTAAAGTGAAAAGTAATGAGGGAGTTTCTCCTTTAAGGTAACTTCAATTTTTTTTAAACAAGGAAAGTTATTTTTGGAAAAAAAAAAAAAACTACATTTAAAGATTGTCAATTTAAAGATGAGTGAACGTGCTCATCACTGACTCATAATGCAGACCTACAGATCTATCCCCTATTTGTGCCTGAGTGTCCTGCTGTAAGCCATGTCTCCTTGACCCCTGGCTGAGGACATCAACTGAGGGCCACAGATGCTGGAGTGCCTAGACATGCCCCAGAACCAAGATGCAGTTGCTGTGTCCGCTGATTTTCTTCTGATGCAAACACACCCAAGTATTGACATCATCCCAAGACTGTCCCTGTTTTTAGATGGAGTTTCTGTCCTTATGGACAGAATGGGGAGGTATCTGCCTAGCTTGCCCATTTCAGAAAATTCCTTTGTGTTTAGTTGTTCTGCACACATGTGGTTTGGAAACAAGCCCTCTCCCTCTGGTGGTCTCTCCACGGCTGAGCAGAACTTGGGAGGACCTAAATAAGACATGATTCCCATTCCCGTTCAGGAGGGTTAAACATAGTGCCCACTGTACCAAGAATTGCCCTGTTCACTTTGCCTTTATGAGAGTCACTGTGAAAAATGTGCACATATGGGTAGAGTGGCATTGGACACTTGGGCTTCAAGCCTTGCAAGATTGTACAACAGGGCAACACAGGGCCAGGGCTGAGTTTTGTATTCAGAATGGCACAGGGCTTTGCCCTGATGTACTTTTCAGGATCCCACATTACATTGGTCATCCTGTCTCCTCAGTTTCTGAGCTCTTTCATATCTTAGATCACCTTGACAGTTGTGATCAGTATGGTCTAATATTTTGTAGACTATCCCTCCATTGGTTTTTGACTAATGTTTTCTTGTGGTCAGACTGGGGTTATTTGGGAAGAGTACAGAAGTAAAATGCCATCAATATTTTATGAGATCATGGTACCTGCTGTCACCACAACCTCACTGATGTTGGCCTTCACCACCTCGTTGGGTAGTGTTTGCCAGTGTCCCCTACAGTAGAGTGACTTTCATTTTCTTTTCCATACAGCACTCCAGAAGGAAGTCACCATGCACAATGAATGCTTGAGGAACAGAGAGATGTACTCCGCCTCCCTGAGGGTGGAACATCTACATATATTATTGTTGAGATAGATATTGTCTATTCTTCCATTTATTTAAATAATTGTGGATTTATGGATATTTACTTAGACTTTGAGCTATAACCCAACACTACTTCATTAATTTTCTTGCTCAAATGGCCCCATATGGACTTTGAGAGCTTTCAGTTGGTTCCTGCCCCCTTTTGACAGGCCCCCTCATTTGTAATTTGTTGTTTTCTATATTCCCTCTCTTTCTGGTGCTACAAGATGCTCCAGGTTCCTCCTGTATACTGTATAGTCTCTGTCCAGCTCTGGAATCAGCCAATTCTCCAAGGAGTCCAGCTTCCTTTAATTGGAAAGTCATTTTAAAAATCAAGACCGGGGCACTAGGCGGGTTTCATATTATTGGGGTGTCTTTGCTCCTGGATCCTCTCAGAAGACAACTAGGAAACTTGTGCATACTAACCCATGCACACACAGCTCCATAAATAAACCTAATATTTGTCTATATGTGTCTATGTCCATCCATCTGTAGGTGAATTTGTATATAAAGCTAAACATGAGTTCATGCTTCTCCTTCTAACTCCTCATTCAGCACCACATGCACTACTCTAGGTTTCCTTCCAACTTACCCGTGAAACAGTGTTTGCAAAAGAAACTTGTCAATCACTTTCTGCTAGCTATTATAGAATCGAAAAACTGGAAATTAGATTTTTTTTCTTTCTATTAAAATGACCAGTTTATAGCATTTCATCTCATTTTAAACTGAGGCAATAAATCTTTTCTTTCTATAACCCACCCAGATTGCAGAGATTCCTCGTGTCTCAGGTATGTCTGTGCTTTTGGGTGACTTTGTTGTGTCCTTCACTAAAAACAGAACGTGGGAGGAAACTCACTTCTGAGACTCAGGCTCCTTCAGGCATGTGATCCTCTTCCATGTTTATTTAAAACTCTGTCTTACTAGGTAGTCAAACTATTAAAGTTATACCATGCTGTACCTGAGAGATTAATATAAGCACTGCACTAGTCACAAACTATTGTTCTTAGGCTTGAGCATGCAATCTTAATTAAGTGACCAAATCTCTGATAATTCTGCTAATTTTGCCTCCCCAAGATCAAACCCTAAACTCAGGGAAAAAAATAAACTATTTTAGATATTTTTAACACCCTGAACTATTCTTTCGATTTCCAGATAGGTACCAGAAAATCACAAAGGTTGGTGTATGTTCTTAGCTACAGAGATAACACTGACTAAACTCACATGAAATAACAATAAATTGTGCTATAGAACTTATATAAATATAGATTTCCCTCCATTTCTATGCTGTTGGTTACATTAAAAAAAAAAAAAAGCAGCCACATCTTTCTTATCACCAGTTCCCACTTTCTAGCTGTGATTGCTGAAAGCTCTGCTCTAACTTACAAGCTAAGAAATTAGGTCTTCAGCGAGTAAGATTAGTTTCAGGGCTGCGTGGAAAGTTAACCACTTAGATTCCAAGTTCAGCAGGAGGTTAGGCTTTGATGACTTTTAAACTGTTTCCAGGGCCAAGTCAAGATTTTCTGGACTCTCCAGGTGAGAAGCAAATGAGCCCATGAGAGCAGAATATACACCAAGAGCCCATGGATAAGAATAAACCACGTGAGCTGGACCAACTGATGGGAGAAACATAATGAGGGTCATTCATTTGGAATGCCATTGAGCTGATTTCTGAATTATCTGTTTTCTGATGGGTAAGGGTAAGCTTTTTACCTCTCTCTCTCTCTCTCTCTCTCTCTCTCTCTCTCTCTTTATTTCTAACCCTCAACTTTGTAAATTACACTTTAACAAACTGAAATGAAATTTTAAGGGGCCATGTTCTTTTTTTTTTTTTCTGGTTGTAGATGGACACAATACCTTTATTTGTTTATTTTTATGTGGTGCCGGGAATCGAACCCAGTGCCTCACACATGCTAAGCAAGCACTCCACCACTGAGCCACATCCCCAGCCTCCAGGGCCATGTTCTTCAGTTATTTAATGATATACCCTGCTATTAAAGCTCACAACATGTGTTTGACATCCCTCATCCCCACAAGAGAAGGGACCTTTGCCCATGTGTCCTCTCAGCCCACATATCCTTGTGCTCAGTCTCACATGCAAAGTGTACCCTCCAATATCTGTTGGGCAATGACACATAAAGTATTTATTCCTAGAGTTAAAACAGTGAGTAGGCATACATGGATTTTATTTATGGATTTAAGGTCGATTTGAATTGAATTTAGGAATATTCAGTAGGGGAATGGCCCACCCTCCCTCTATTCCATGTGCCTCTAACTCTGATCCCAAGGAGGTCATACAAGTGGTCACAATGTGGCAGATGGTCTGTCTGCTTCACAATGTTGTACCTGAGAGATTTAATATAAAACATGTGATTTGGGGAAAGTGACAAGGTCAAATGCAGATTATTCAGACTTGGGTGCCCGCTGGTAAAGGGTTTGGTGATAATGATTGAGGGAAACTTAACAGTATTGAGAGGTGGTTTGAGAGCAGCAGTCAATCTGCATACATCACAACATAATTTTCTCAGAAGTTCCCTTAATCCCTCAATTTCTTTTTATGTAAATCACACAGGACTCAAGTGAAGATCAAATGAAATGTGAAACATCACATCAAGCAGAGGTTGTACTCTGTGATCCTTCTGCAGGAGGGCCAGAGACATTGCCCTGTCAGGCCCTAACTCCCCACCTATCACAGCCTCACTCAGGAACTAAAGGAGGGGAGGCTGCTGTGTGAGCCATGGCCTGATGGTGGGGGGGGGCGGTGGAGAGGGACCTCAGGAAAGCCTCTGCCCTTGGAAGAGGAAGCTAGGGACAGACCTGTGTGCAGAGACAGTCACTGCATCCAATACCTGGTGTATGGAGCAGGCAGGAAGGGGCAACCTCAGCTGCAGGAAGATGGAGCTTTGGAGCTCAAAGTGCAGAGCTTCAGAACATGGTTTGTCTTTGTTCTTCAGGTTCCCAGGCCAGGGTAGGCCAGTCCTGCCTTTCCCTGCCTGAGGGAATATGCAAAGTGGGAGCAGAATGTAAGTTCCAAGCCAAGTGTGGTGGTGCATGCCTGTAATGCCAGTGGCTCTGGAGGCGAAGCAGGAGGATTGCAAGTTCAAAGCCAGCCTCAGCCATTTAGTGAGGCCCTGTCTCAAAATAAAACTTTCTAAAAAGTGTGGGACTGGCTCAGTAGTTAAGCACCACTGGGTTCAATCCCCAATACCAAAAAAAGAGGGGGGTCCTCAAGCAGGGCTTAGAGCAGTCCCTCACCCATCAGGCAGGATCCTCCCAGGGGAACCAGGTATGTACATGTGTCGGTGATGGTAATTGTGTTTGCGTGCATTGTCGTGTGTGTGTGTGTGTGTGTGTGTGTGTTTGTGTGTGTGTGTAAATGAAAAAGCAAGTGTATGTACAATTGTTGAGTATGTGTAGGAGTATGATTATGTTTTAGAATGTGTGTGACTAAATGTGAGTGTGTCTGTGATCTCGAGTGCATGAGTGTACAAGTGTGTGCAAGTAAGCGTGCAAGCCCACCCGACCAGTTGGGAGACATTGCACATATTGTAGGGGACAAAATTACAACAATTTAGTTAAAAATCTTGATTGACTTTTTTTATTCTAGAATTCAAATAATTCTATAAATAATTCCATAAAATAGAATGAGGATTCCAGTGAGCTGAGCAGAAGAGGTTGGTTTTATAGACAGGGAAAGGTTAAAATAAAGCAACAAACAACAAACAAAGTGAGTTGATCATTTCAAAGTCACTTTCCTTGTAAGGTGGGGACGGAGAAATAAAACAGGAAGAAAATAACTGACTATAGGTTAACATCAGGCTCCTCCCTTATAAGGATTAAGGCAGAAGGGACTTTATTATCATGCCATCTTAAACTGGCCTGTTTGGTAAATTTGCTGATCATTTCTCCTGGATTTTGAAAGGTCAGCTGATAGCTTAGTTTCTGTTTAGTAACTATGAATGAGTGACCCATTTTGATTTTTCATGTGGTCAGATGAGATCCAGTGCAGGAGCTTGGTTCAAAAACAATGGCCTTCTATAATTTTTACTTGACAAAAATGGAAGATGCAAGCTCAGAGAAATTGGGAGGACATCATTTCCAAATGGGGAAAGTTGGTCCCAGTGGAGGGCAGAAGATAGCAGTGAGGTTCAGACCCCCACTGCCCCAATCCATAGGGTGGGACCAGGGTACATCAACCAGAGTTGGGCTTTTGTGCTGGGAAATAGATTCTTGGAAATTCAAGAGCAACTGGATGTTAAATATCTCTGCTCAGGTCTTCTAAGAGCCTTGGCAGTGCCCCAGGGACAGCCATGTTTCAGCACACACAGTCTATATTCATCCATCTTTATTCATTCAATTCCCGTTTATTATCTGTCCACCACCTCATCTTAATATTCCAAAAGTGAACAGCATGATGTCCTTGCCCTCAATGGTCATCCAATATGGTGAAGAACTGAGAGGTTTTCTACAGTTTAGATCTTGAATGTCCTCAAATTTCCATGAGTAAAGACTGGTCTCCAGCCATGGCACTATTAGGAGATAGTAGACTTTTAGAAGTTGGGGCCTAATGGAAAGAAGTTAGGTCATTGGGCCAGGTTCTTGAAGGATTAAACCCCAGCCCCTTCCTCTTGCTGTCTTTGCTTTCTAACCATCATGAGGTGTATATCTAACTTTACCACATGCTTCCACAGGCCCAAAGCTACAGAGCAAAGCAACTATGGACTGAAACCTCTGAAATCATGAGCCAAGAAGTTGAATTATCTCAGGTATTTGTTACCATTGGGAAAGTTGACTAACACAAGGTTCAAACAGTCCAACAAGCATTTTCCTACTATATTAGGGTTTTACAGAGAAACAGTACCAACAGGATGTATGTATATATAGAAAAAGACTTATGTTAAGGAATTGGCTCATGCAACTGTGGGGCTGGCAAGTCTGAAATGTGCAGGGTGCTGGTAGTCTGGAGGCTCAGGAAGAGCCAAGGCTGCAGCTCCAGTCCAAAGGCCATCTGGAACAGAATTCCCTCTTCCTCAGCGAGCCTCAGTCTTGTCTTTCATGGCTGAAGCCCACTACATTATGGAGGGTCATCTGCTTTACTCAAAGTTAACTGATCTAAGTGTTAATCTCATCTAAAAAATGCCTTCACAGAAAAAACTAAATTGGTATTTGACTAAATATCTGGGCATAGAGGCCAATAAAACTAACCTCTCGCATCTACTATGATAGGAAGTCCCAGGAATAGATTGTGGACCTGAAGACAGGAAAGGAAACATGAATCGGCCCCCAAGGGTCAAAGCATTGGCCACTTGAGTCACACCTCGAAGAACAGCACTGGCCATGGCTGAGCAGGAGACAGGAGCAGAGGGCAGAGAGAACAATGGGAAAAATTGTACTGCAGGATGTCCAGAGAGAGGGTGCCTGAGACCCACAGAGACTGTGACAGAGTTGAGCATGGAAGACCTGCACCAGGTCATTGCAGGCTGGGAGGTCACCATGCAGGGCACAAGTGGGAGCCACCCCAAGTCAAAGTCTTCAGCACATAGAATAGTCGTGCTCCACCTTTTAGACCAATGTGAGTGAGCCTATAGCTGGATTGTATCATGTGACTTTTATGTGATGTGCTTCAAGTTAGGAAATCAAAGATCACTGAGCTCATTTAACATGTGAGAAACACAGGAGACATATTGTGGGTAGGTGGGCTCACCTGGATGTCACCGCTGACCTGCCTACCCAAGTGATCTGGGCCCATTTATTAATCTTCTCTGAGATTCAATTGCCATATCAGCCAAATTAAGGCCTTGATACCATTTCATGGGGCACAGTGATGACTAAAGGCATTGGTAACAGTCCCTGGCACATGACCTGACTACATCCCCAATGATGACAGTTCCCCTGGAAGCAAAGCCAGAGAGTCCAAAATTGCTGCAAAAGTCACTTTGCCCAGTATTCCAAGTTTTCATGTTATCTGAATGTCTTTCAAATGAAACCCAATTCTGCAACTTAATATCCCCATCACAAAGATTGCAGGCAAACAACATGAAAGAACATTTTCCAATCTGAAGATATCTTAGAAAACATGGTAGCCACCTTCCTTATTTCCAAGGTTGTTGCACCTGATGTGGTACCTTGTACCTGGTGCGTGCAGGTATTAGACTGGGTATGTGGATAGGTGCTAGAGCCTTTCCCTAGCATGCATGAGGCCTAGGGTTCAATTCCTGGCATTGTAAAAAAAATATATTAAACAAGTGTGTTACATTTGTTATCATTTGGGGAACTATGTTGCAGGAATGGCCTGGAGAGCCAGGCCAGCATGTGGTCAAGCTTGGGATCCCTCCTCAGTCCTAGCACTTGGCTTCAATTGATGGAATATGTTTGAGGACTGACTAGTGAGAGGGAAATCTAAAATTACATGTGGACAGCCTCGTCACTCAAATATCAACAGATACCAAAATTGCTATCCTGAGGAAGAAAATCTCAGAAGCTCCAGCAGTAGCACAAGAAGCACTTTCAATAACATGGCCTAATTTTCCCACAGCATATGGTCCTGGTAATTAACACAGCCACACGTGGCTCTCCTCACTGTAAGTCTGTGGCATGACGCAAGAAAAACCAGCAGGAAATTGCAGTTTATTTTGACTTGGAGTGCATGCAGTCACATATGTTTTTAATAAGCTTTGAATTAACAATCTCTTTGTCCCCATAAATGTTTTTAGAGCAGGTCATTCTGGTCTTTCCTGAAAGATAGGGTGACCAAAAAAGTGGAATCAAAACAGCTTTGCTTTAGTCCCAGCATATCTTAATTCTCTAGAATGTACCACAAGCTGTCCCATTCCCTTCATTAGCATATTTCTCATAGCAGGAGGGATTCATCAGGTAACTTGGAACAAGACCTCTTAAGATAAATATCTACAATAACAATCTCAATCTGTACAAATCTCTCAGACAAAATTTCTGAGAGAAAACTATGAGGGTTTAAATGGGGGCATTTTTCTTCAAAAGGTGTAAAAGACCTGTTATTTGAGGTGATCCTGAGGTGAATGGGGTGTGGCTGCAAGAGAAGCCCCTGTCCATGGTCCTGCATTCTCGTCCGCACAACTAATGCATAAAGTCCTGTGTTCCACTCTTAGTACCACAGTCTCAACAAGATGAATCCATTGAATGAGAATTGTGTATAATAATAATATCAGATAATTCATGCATATTAAAGTTTAAAAACAGTTGCTGAGAAAATAAGGCTCAATATGTTTCCTTGAACTTAACTGATCCATAATACAGCTTCTTTGTAGGAATGAAACAGAGAGGAAGTAAGAATATCCTGCCTAAATTATAGAGAAACTATCCCCAGGTGTACATTTGCCCAATATTTTCCTTTCATGGTGGCATTTATTTCAGGGTTTGAAACGCCAAAATGAACTTTAAAGGTATTCAAATCAAATCATTCTTTTTCCAATACTTGAAAATTGGAAAATAAAGTTCAACAAAATAAACATGTCAATCAATCTCACTTCCTGGAGACAGCCGATATTAATAGATGGGTTCTGCAGATATCCTACACAGCCTGAGGAATGGCAGGAAATCAACCCCTTAGAGCCTTGTTGCTCAAAGTGTGCACCATGTACTGATGAACCAAGGAGCTTCCAAACACACAATCTCTCTCTGTCTCTCTCTGTTGCATTTCTGTCACCAGTCTTCTCTTATTTCTGTAGACCAGCTGCTTAGAAGAAACAAGCTGCTCACAGCATATGCAAGCCTTGGAGAAAGACTCCATTTTATTGTAGCTCTGCTTCAACTTTTATGGAGAAAAAAGAGCCCAGTCTGGTCATATTCTCACTCGATCATCCTATTAACAGCTGGTTCAAGCTTCTATTGTGTGGTTGGAGTAGAGTTCAGTAATGGTAGGAGCAGAGATCAGTAACAGTAGGATTGTTTAGAAGGGGAATTCTCCTGCAGAAGACATAGATGACTCAAGGAAATATTTAGGGCTTTATGTCAAGTATTTAAACTAGGATGAGTTAAATTTGCCTTATTTTGGACACATGAATATGTTTTGCTTCTAAGAAAAGATGATGAGAATATAGGATTATCCTTGTCACACACAGCAGTCTAAAAAAATTGGAAAGTTGTCATTAAAGTATTCTTAAATTTGAAATGCCTACACTTCTCCTTTTATTTCTAACTTTTTCTAACTTCTTATTTGAGGTTATTATAGATTCCCAGAAAGGAAATACAGGGCCTGTGCACCCATCATCCAGTTTCCCCAGTGGTTACATTTCACATTGTTAGAAGACGCGAATGGTTCTCTGACATCTTACCACCCATGAGTATGTTCCTGTCACCACCATGTCAATCAAGATACAGAACAATTCCACCACAACAAAGCTACCCTGTGCTGTTTCTTCATGCTTACATCAACTCCCCCTCCCTAATGTCATTCTTAGCCCCTGGCAACTATGGATCTGTTCTCCACTTCTAAACTTTTGTCACTTCAAAATTAGTATATAAAGGGAATAACACAGCATGTAGTCTTTAGCACATTGCCCTTGGAATCATCCATAATGCTGCATACTATTAATAGTTTGTTCCTCTTTATTGTTTAGTAGGATTCCATCACATGATATACCACAGTTTGTTTAAACATCCCCATATTGACATTTTGACACTCACATCAGGACACTTTGGTTGTTTCCAGTTTGGGGCTACTGCAAATTAAAGCTCTATGAACATTCAAGTATAGGTAAATATGTGGACATAACTTTTCATTTTTTGGATTAAATGCCCAGGAGTGTAATGAGTTGTATGTGAAGTGTATGTTTTTAGTTTTTTAAGAAATGGCTATGCTATTTTCCACAGTGGTTTTGCTGTTTTACCTTTTCACAAGAAATGTATGAGAGATCCAGTTTCTCAGTGTTATTCTAAGGATGGCCTCCTAAATGAGTTGGGAAATGTTTCTACTTCTAATTTAGAGAAGATATTTCTGAAAATTCAATTCCTAAAGTTTGTAAGATGCAATTAAGGCAATTGGTAGAGAGATGTTTATTGCATTAAACTGCATATATTTAAAAAAACAGACAATCTAGAAATCTAAAAATACTTTACCTTAGGAAAGTAAAGTAAGAAAAGCAATTTAGACCTAAAGCAAGCAGTAGAAAGGAAATCATAAAAATTAAATCAGAAATAAGCAGAATTGGAAAAAGGAAAACAATAGATAAAATACACAAAATCAAAAGCTGGTTCTTTGAGTGCTGGGGTTGTGGCTCAGTGGTGGAGCGCTGTTCCAGCATGTGTGAGTCACTGAGTTCGATCCTCAGCACCACATAATAACAAATAAATAAAATAAAGGTATTGTGTTCATCTACAACTAAAAAAATTTTTTAAAGAAGGTTCTTTGAAAATATCAATAAAATAGACAAATCTCTAGCCAAGAAAAAAAAAAGAGAAAAGACAAAAGTTATCAAAAATGAAAAGGTATCCTCTGGGGCTTAAGAGGATTAGAACCCATAACAAAGGAGAGTAGAAAAGGGAGGTATAGAAGTTCATTGGATTAGACAAAGGGGATTGAAGGGAAGGGAGGGGGATTGGGAATAGGAAAGGCAGTAGAATGTATATGACATAACTTTCCTATTCTCATATATATATACATGACCAGTGTAATTCCACATCATATTCAACCACAGAATGGGATCAAAATTGTAATTGTAATACACCCTACTGTAATGTATCTCTAAAAACAACAAATGAAAAAATAAAAAATACATATGCCTATAATCCCAACAGCTCAGGAGGCTGAGGATCAGGATCAGGAGGATCACAAGTTCAAAGCCAGTCTCAGCAATTTAGCAAGGCACTTAGCAACTCAGGGAGACTCTATCTCTAATAAAATATTTTAAAATGGCTGAGAACATGGCTCAGTGGTTGAACTCTCCTGGGTTCAACCCCCAGTACCAAAAAATTAAGATTAAAAAAGAAGGAAATACTGTGAACAACTCTCTGCTCAGGGATTAAATAACTAGATGACATAAACCAATCCCTTGAAAGTCACAGAATACCACAATTCATTCAAGATAGATTACCTTAAATTCAATTTGTAGATTCAACTCAAACCTATTAAAAATACCAGCAAGTTTTTTGTTTTTTGTTTGTTTTTTGTTTTTTTACGTATCAAATAACTTCTTCTAAAATTCAGGTGGAAAGCCAATTGATCTAGAATTCCAACACAATTCTGAAAATAAATAAATAGATAGATAAATAAATTTAAAAAATTGGAGGACTCATGTCTCTCAACTTTAAGACTTAATATAAAGCAACAACAATCAAGACTGTGTGATATTGGGGAAAGAATAGACATCCTGATCAGTAGAAGAGAATAAACTTAGAAACAGTGATGCAAATATACTTAAGTGCTCCTTTTTACAGCGGGGGGGATTACATCTTTGGTGCCTAAGTTTTGATAGGTTCTATTTATTTATTTATTTATGACAATGGAATGCATTAAAATTCTTATTACACATATGGAGCACAATTTTTCATATCTCTGGTTGTGTACACAGTATATTCACACCAATTAGTGTCTTTTTAAGTTGCT
Organism: Marmota flaviventris; assembly: GCF_047511675.1. Lineage (NCBI taxonomy): Eukaryota > Metazoa > Chordata > Mammalia > Rodentia > Sciuridae > Marmota > Marmota flaviventris. The sequence continues at coordinate 102,855,666 of NC_092498.1, read as the reverse complement.
GTCATCAAACCTAAGATCTTGTGCATGCCAAGCAAGCACTCTACCACTGAGCTAAATCCCAAACCCTTGTTAACTCATTTTCTACTAAAGCAACTTAATGGAAACAGGACAATCTGTTTGAACAAATGGTGCTGGAACATCATGTCCCCCTACCACCACCACCCCCAAAACAGAACCTAGGCAACCTTACACAGAAAATAGTTCAAAATAGATCAAAGACCTAAATGTAAAATTCAAAATCATAAAATTTCTAGAAGAAAGCATGCAAGAAAATTTACATGACCTGAGGTTTGGTAGTGACTTTATAGTTTCAATACCATAATTACAATCCATGGGAGAAAAATAGTGATAACTGGGCTTTCTTAAAGTGGAAAACCTTTGCTCTGTAAGGAACATTGTTAACAGAATGAAAAGACAAATGATGACTGAGAGAAAATGTTTACAAATCATCTTTCTGATAAAGAACTTGTAGACAGAACATAAAAAGAACTCTTAAAACTCCACTGTAAAAAAAAAAAAAAAAACCTCAGGACATGACAACAAGAAAGCAGGAAGAGTTCTGCTCAAAAGGGATGAAATATATACCCTAAGAGCAAACCCCTAGTGACCTATCTCCTCCAGCCACATCCTATCTACCTACAGTTACCATTCAAGTTGATTAATGCACTGATTAAGGCTCTCAAAACCCAATCATTTCATCTATAAAATGTCTTGGGCTGGGGATGTGGCTCAAGCGGTGGCGTGCTCACCTGGCATGCGTGCGGCCTGGGTTCGATCCTCAGCACCATATGCAAACAAGGATGTTGTGTCTGCCAAGAACTAAAAAATAAATATTAAAAAAATTCTCTCTCTCTCTCTCTCTCTCCCACTCTCTCTTTTAAAAAAAAATGTCTTGCATTGTCTCACATATGAGCTTTTTGGGGACACCATATATACAAACCAAGACAGCAGGCAAGATCCAGACAGGCAGCAAAGATCAGCATGGCCTTACCCCAGGGGTATCTGAGTTGATCAGCCTAGAGTAGACTCCAGCTGACAGTACTGCTTGACCTATGCCACCTTTTACTAAGAACTGTTTCAGTCAGCTTTGTCCCAGGACACTACAGAGGGCAACCTGCCAAGAAACATAAAAAAGAGAGAGGGATTAATAACCCCTTGCACTTGCTCTTTCTAAGGGGTCTAAAAAAATAGAGAAAGAAGTACAGTGGGCAAAGATAGAGAATTTTTCATTAAGACTTTTTTGATTAATTCATATTTTTTTCTTTCTGTTTTCTTCTTTTTGATTTTTTTTATCTTTTTATTTTCGGGGTTAGGATTTTGTTGATATTCTCTCTTTTCTTCTCTTTCTGCTAGTCAAGTTCTCTTAATGATATCAAAGGAATAATCACAGAATCTGTACCACATATACTTTACTGTTTACAACACAACTCCCTGATCCACTAGAAGGACTCCATTCTTGTGAGACATACAGAGAAAGTGGAATCCTCAGGCTGTAACATAGCATGCATGGTGTCAAAGTACACTACTCGAAACCAAAGAAATAGCAGGAAAATGATACTATAAAACCTACCTAGAAATAGATTTAACATAAACAATCTGTTAACAGAAGACATCAGGAGAAGATAAAAAAAAAAACTCTTAGAGTTAAATGACAATTCCAATACAACATATCGAAATCTCTAGGACACTCTAAAGGCAGTGCTAAGGGGAAAGTACATTGCATTAAGCTCATTCATTGAGAGAAGAAAAAGTCAACAAATAAATGACCTGACATTACATCTCAAAGCCCTAGAAAGAGAAGAACAAACCAACATCAAAAATAGTAGAAGACAGGAAATAATTAAAATCAGGTTGGAAATCAATGAAATTAAAACTAAAGAGACAATTCAAAAAATTGACAAAGCAAAAAGCTAGCTCTTTGAAATAAATAAATAAAATTGACAAACACTTAGCCACCCTAATGAAAAGAAGGAGAGAGTAAACTCAAATTACTAAAATTTGTGATGAAAAAGGAAATATAACCACAGGCAGTATTGAAATACAGAAAACAATTAGAAACTATTTTGAAAACTTATACTCCAATAAAACCTCAAAGAAGCAACAAATTTCTAGAGGCATATGACCTACTGAAACTGAACCAGGAGGACATACACAACTTAAACAGATCAATTTCAAACAAAAATATAGAAGATGCTATCAAAAGCCTACTAATCAAGAATAGCTCAGGACCAGATGGATTGTCAGCCAAGTTCTACAAGATCTATAAAGAAGAATAAATACCAGTACTCCTCAAATTATTCCATGAAATGGAAAAGGGGAGAACCCTTCCAAACACATTCTATGAGGCTAGTATCACCCTGATACAAAAACCAGACAGAGACACATCAAGGAAAGAAAATTTCAGACCAATATCCCTGATGAACATAAATGCAAAAATTCTCAATAAAATTTTGGCAAATTGCATATAAAAACACATTTTTAAAAGTAGTGCACGGTGATCAAGTGGGGTTTATTCCAGGGATGCAAGGTTGGTTCAACATACAGAAATCAATAAGTGTAATCCATCATGTCAATAGACTTAAAGATAAGAATCATGATTATATCAATTGATGCAGAGAAAGCATCTGATAAAATACAGCACTCTTTCATGTTCAAAATAATAGAAAAACCAGGGATAGTAGGAACATACCTCAACGTTGTAAAAGCTATCTATGCTAAACCCAAGACCAAATCATCCTAAATGGAGAAAAATTGGAAGCATTCCCTCTAAAAATGGGAACAAGACAGGAATGCCTTTTTTTTACCACTTCTACTCAACATAGTCCTTGAAACTCTAACCAGAGAAATTAGGCAAAAGAAATTAAAGGGATACAAATAGGAAAAGAACTCAAACTATCATTATTTGCCGACAACATGATTCTATACTTAGAGGATCCAAAAACTTCCACCAGAAAACTTCTAGAATTAATAAATGAATTCAGAAAAATAGCAGGATATAAAATCAATATCCATAAATCAAATGGATTTCTATACATCCTTTGAAAGAGAAATTAGGAAAACTACCCCATTCACCATAGCCTTAAAAAAATACTAGGGAATCAATTTAACAAAAGAGGTAAAAGACCACTACAATGAAGACTACAGAACACTATAGAAATTGAAGAAGACATTAGAAGAAGGATCTCCCATGCTCTTGAATAGGCAGAATCAATATTGTCAAAATGGCCATACTACCTAAAGTGTTATACAGATTCAATGTGATTCCAATTAAAATTCCAATATCATTCCTTATGGAAATAGAAAAAGCAAATTCATTTGGAAAAATAAGAGAACTATAATAGCCAAATCAATGCTTAGCAAGAAGAGTAAAGCAGGAGGCATCACAATTCTAGACCTTAAACTACACTACAGAGCAATAGTAACAAAAACAGCATGATATTGGTACCAAAATAGACATGTAGACCAATGGTACAGAATAGAAAACACAGAGACAAACCCACATAAATACAGTTATCTCATACTAGACAAAGGTTGGCACATTTTCTCCAACATACATTGGAGAAAAGATAGCCTCTTCAACAATGGTGCTGGGAGAACTGGAAATCCATATGCAGCAAACTGAAACTAAACCCCTCTCTCTCACCATGCACAAAAGTCAACTCAAAGTGGATCGAGGACCTAGGAATTAGACCAGTTTTCTTCTACACTTAATAGAAGAAAAAAAAAATAGGTTCAAATCTTCATCATGTCGAATTAGGCCCTCACTTCCTTAACAAGATTCCGAAAGCACAAGAAATAAAATCAAAAATCAATAAATGGGATGGATTCAAATTCAAAAGCTTCTTCTCAGCAAAAGAAACAATCAATGAGGTGAAGAGAGTGCCTACATTTGGGGAGCTATTTTTTGCCACACACATAACAGAGCACTAATCTCAGGATATATAAAGAACTCAAAAAACTTAACACCAAAGAAACAAACAACCCAATCAATAAATGGGCTATGGAGTTGAACAGATAATTCTCAGAAGAAGTGTCTGAGAATTATATGAAAAAATGTTCAACATCTCTAGCAATTAAAGAAATGCAAATCAAAACTACTCTAAGATTTCATCTCACTCCAGTCAGAATGGCAGTTATCAAGAATATAAACAACAATAAGTGTTGGTGAGTATGTAGGAGAAAAAGCATACTCATACATTGCTGGGAGGACTGCAAATTTGTGCAGCCAATCTGGAAAGTGGTATGGTGGTATGGAGGTTCCTTAGAAAACTTGGAATGGAATCACCATTTGACCCAGCTATTCCCCTAAACTATATATATATAGTTATAGTTATAGTTATAGTTATATCTCCATACTACAGTGACACAGCCACTTCAATGTTTATAGCTGCACAATTCATAATAGCTAAATTGTAGAACCAACCTAGATGCCCTTCAATAATTGAAGAGCTTTCTACTGTCATGCATAACTGATTAGAACTAATAAATTTTTTAAAAAGATAGGCCAATTCCAAAAGAACACAGAACAACAATTGAACAAATTAAGAAAAGCATACAGGATATGAATGAGAAATTCCATAAAGAGATAAAAGATTTGAAAAAAAAAATCTTGGAAATGAAAAGCTCAATAAGAAAACTCAGTGGAAAACCTAATCAATACACTAAACCTAGCAGAAGACAGAATTTCAGGATTTAAAGACAAGATGAATGAACTAGAACATTCAAAAAGTAATTAAAAAATAAGTTATAAACAATATAGAAGACCTCTGTGACAACATTAATAGACTTAATTTTTTTAATTTATTTGTTCTAAGTAGGTATATATGACAGCAGAATTCATTTTACACTAATGGAGTACAACTTTTCATTTCTCTGGTTGTACATGATGTAGATTTGTACCATATGTGCAGTCATACATGTACCTAGGATAATGATGTCCATCTCATTCCACCATCTTTCCTGCTCCCTTCCCCCCTCCCCCATTATGGATCAGAATCCACTTAGAGAGAACATTTGGCCTTTGTTTTGGGGGACTGGCTTACTTTGCTTAGCATGATATTCTCCAACTCCATCCATTTGCCTGCAAATGCCATAATTTTATTAATTCTGAGTAACATTCCATTGTGTATATATACCACAGTTTATTTTTCCATTCATCTATTGAAGGGTATCTAGGTTGGTTCCACAGTTTGGCTATTGTGAATTGTGCTGCTATAAACATTGATGTGGCTGTGTTACTATAGTAGGCTGATTTTAAATCCTTTGGGTAAAGACCAAGGAGTGGGATGACTGGGTCAAATGGTGGTTCCATTCCAAGTTTTCTAAGGAATCTCTATACTGAAAAGACCCAGTTAAAGACTCACAAATCTTCTTGTTTTGTTTTGTTTTGTTTCAGGTGGACACAATATCTTTATTTTACATTTATGTGGTGCTGAGGATCGAACCCAGTGCCTCGTGCATGCTAGGTGAGCGCTCTACCACTGAGCCACAACCCCAGTCCCAAGACTCACAAATCTTAAGAGTAGAAATACAGATGAATAACACAGAAATCCTATCCAATGAAATAATAGCAAAAAAAATTTCCAAATCTTGAAAATGAGATGGGCACTTATGTACTGAAGTCATTAAGAACTGAAAATAGAGACAATCAGAAAAGATCCTCTCCATGACATATTAAGATTAAAATCCCAAAGTCCAGAATAAAGAAAGAATATTAAAAGCTGAAAGGCAGGAGCACCAAGTCACTTATCAAGGCAAAGCCATCAGAATACCAGCAGATTTCTCAGAAAACATTATAAATGCCAGGAGGGCATAAAATGATACATTTCAAGCCCAGAAAGTAACTAACTAGTACCAGAAAGTAACTAACTAGTAAAGCAATCCTTTGGAAATGAAGAAGAAATAAAGACCATCTAAGATAAACATAAACTTAAAGAACACATGACCACTAAGCCAACATTGAAGAAGACATTTAAAGGAATCCTGCACACCGAAGAAGAAGATAAACACAAACATGACAGCAACAGAAAAAAAATAAATGTCACTATAAGAATAGATACGCAAATGAGGAAGGATCATCCAGCGGCACACATCTGTAATCCTAGTGTCTCAGGAGGTGGAGGTAGAAGGATTGCAAGTTCCAGGTCAGTCTTGGCAACTTAGTGAGACTCTATCATAAAAATGTGAAAACTGTCAAAAAGAATAGGGAATGTAGTTCGGTGGTAGGGCAGCCCAGTACCACAAAAAAAAAAAAAAAAAAGAAAGAAAGAAAAAGAAACTGACCTTAGAAAATCAACAAAATGGCAAGAATCAGTGCATACCTTTCAATAATAATCCTGCATATAAATGGATAAATGTAAATTTTCTAATGAAAAGATACAGATTAATGAGTTGGTTTAAAAAGCAAGATCTAACTGTAACCTCCTAGCACATCTCACCAGCAAAGACCTACAGAATGAAAGTGAAAGGATGGGAAAAGATACTGCAGTCAAATAGAATCTGAAAGCAAACAGAAGTAATGACTCTCATATCCAACAAAGCATATTTTAAACTCAAATTAGTCATGAGAAACAAAAAGGGTCACTACATATTGGTAAAGGAAACAATCTGCCAAAAAGAGATAATTGTCAATATATATGCACTGAACATCACTGCACCCAGCTTCATAAAATAAATGCTACTCAACATAAAGAGACAGGTAGGTCCCAATAGAATAATAGTGAGTGACTTCAATACAGCTTTCTCACTAATGGATTGGTCATCCAGAAAAAAAAAAAAAAAATCAATGAAGAAACATCAGAGTTAAACTGCACTATAGATAAAATGGACTTAAAAGACATTATGGATGATTCCTTCCAACAATAGAATACACATGCATTTCAGCAGCTCATGGAACTTTCTCCAAAATAGATTAAATCTTTGGTTATAAGCAAATCTTAACAAATAAAGATAAAATAAGTTCTTATACCTTATCCGATCATAATGGAATGAAACTAGAAGTCAGTAACAAGAGAAACTATACAAACACATGGAGATTTAACTGTATATTTTTAAACGATCAGTAGGTCATTGAAATCATGGGAGAAATTTTTAAAATTCCTAGAATCAAAGGAAAATGGAAGCGCAACATTCCAGAATCTGTGGGATACAGTGAAGGCAATTCAAAGAAGGAAGTTGATGGCTCTGTGTAACCACATGAAAATATCAGAGGTCTCAAATAAATAACATAATGATATATCTCCAGGTTTTAGAAAAACAAGAACAATTCAAACTGAAAACCAATAGGAAGAAAAAATAATAAAGATCAGAGCTAAAATTAATAAAAGAGAGACAAAGAGGGTCAATGAAACAAAGAGTTGTTTGAAAAGATAAGCAAGATTGATGAACCCTTAGCCAAACTAACCAAAAGAAAGAGAAAGAAAAGACCCAAGTGAATAAAGGTAGAAATAAAAATGAAAATATTACAACAGATATCACTAAAATCCTGAAGATTGTTAGAAACTATTATTCAAATTTATATTCCAGTAAATTAGAAAGTCTAGAATAAATGGACACATTTCTAGATACACCTGACCTACCAAAATTGAACTAAAAGAATATTTAAAAAATCTAAGTAGATTGAAAACAAGCAATAAGATTGAAGCAGTAATAAAAAGTCTTCCAAGAAAGAAAAGCCAGAGACCAGATGGATTCACTGCTGGGTTTTACCAGACTTTTAAAGAATAACTAACACCAGTGCTTCTCAAGTTCGAAAAGCATTTCATTTCTATTCCGTGAAATAGAAAGGGAAGGAGTGCTCCCAAACTCATTCCATAAACAAGTGTCACCCTAATAACCAGGTAAGGACACTACAAAGAGAAAAAAAGAACAGAAAGAAAAAGAAGAAAATTACAGACCTTATCCTTGATGAATATAGATGCAAAAATCTCCACTAAGATACTCGCAAACTGAATTCAATATCACATTAAAAATATTATACACCATGATGAAGTTGGTTTCATTCCAGGGACACAATGGTGGTTTGACCTATAAAAATCAATTAATGAACTACACATACCACATAAACAGAATCAAGTACAAAAATTACAACTCAGTAAATGAAGAAATAGCTTTTGGCTACATATATCATCTCTTCATGATAGGAATGTTGAAGCCCCAAATAATCTAGGTATAGAAGGATCTTACCTCAACATAATAAAGGCTATATATGAAAAATCCATACCCAACATCATACAAAATGGGAAAGATGGAAAGCATTTTCTCTAAAATCAGAAATAAGACAAAGGTGTCTACTGAGACTATTCAATGCAATACTTGACATTTTAACCAGAGCAATTATACAAGAGAAAGAAAGAAAAAGAATACAAACAGGAAAGAAAAAAAATCAAATTATCCTATTTGCAGATGATACAACCCAATACTTAGAAAACCATACATACTTCATCAGAAGACTTTTAGATCTGATAAATTCTGCAAAGTATCAGGATACAAAATCAACATACAAAAATCAATAGCTGTTCTATACACCAATAACAAACCCACTGAAAAGGAAACAGGAAAATAATTCCACTCATAGTAGCTTCCAAAAACATAAATTACCTAGGAATAAACCTAACCAAGGAGGTGAAATATCTCTACAATAAATCTAGAGAACACTGAAGAAAGACATTGAATAAGATGCTAGAAGATGGAATGAACTCCCATATTTGTGGATCAGCAAAACTAATATTGTTACAATGGCTATATTAGCAAAGGCAATCTACAGATTCAAAACAATCATCATCAAAAAAAATAAAAAAGATCTACTTCACAGAATTAGAAAAAATAATCCTAAAATTCATTTGGAAGAAAAAAACGACCCCAAATAGCCCAAATAATCCTCAACAAAAAGAACAATGCTGTAAGCATCACAATACTCAATTTCAAACCATACTGCAGAGCCACAGTAACAAAAACAGCATGGTACTGGCATAAAAACAGTCAAATGGAGTACACAGAGACAAATCCACACCGCTACAGCCATCTGATTCTTGGCGAAGGAACAAACACACAAATTGCAAAAAAAAAAACCACATGTTCTTTAGCAAATGGTGCTAGAAAAATTGGATATGTGTATACATAAGATTGAAACTAGATCCCTATCTCTCAACCTATACAAAAATCAACTCAAAATTAATCAAAGAACTAAATATAAGAGCCCAAACATTCCTAATGCTAGGGAAAAACAACATAGGGAAAACACATCAGCATATAGGTGCAGGCAATGTGTTCCTGATTAGCATTCCAATAGCTCAGGAATAATAGCAAGAATCAACAAGTGAACTGCATTAAATTAAAATCCTTCTGCACAGCAAAGTAAACAATTAACAGAATGGGAAGAAAGCCTACAGAATGAGAGAAAAACTTGGCTAGCTACTTTTCCACTAAAGAATTAATGTTCAGAATACATAAAGAACTCAAAAAACTTGACACCAAACAACTCAATCAATAAATGGACAAATAAACTTAATAGACACTTCTCAAAGGAAGAAATACCAATGGAGAAATAATTATATGAAAAAATGTTGAACAATTTTAGCCATCAAGGAAACGCAAGTCAAAACTACATTTAGATTTCATTTTTCCCCAATTAGAATGTCAATTATCAAGAATATAAAAATGAATAAATGCCAATGAGGATGCAGGGGAATATAAATTACTAGAGACACTATAAAAATCAGTATGGAAGTTTATCAAAAAATTAAAAATAGAATTAACATGTAACATAGCTCTATCACTCTTCAGTATATACCCAAGGAATTAAAATCAGCACACTATAGAGATACTTGTATACCCATTTTTATCATGGCACAATTCACAATAGCCAAGTTATGGAATCATCTTATGGATGAATGGATGAATACATATATACATTTTATAGAAAATTTTATATGTATAGATACACACATACCCTGCATAAGTAATGCTTTAAAAGAGAACATTTATATAGTTAATATTATATACAAAATGTTATACACACACACACACACACAGAATGGACTATTAGCCATACAGAAAAATGTATTTATAGGAAAATGAATGGAAGTGGAGATCATAATGTTAAGCCAGACTCATCAAAATAAGCCAGACTCAGACTCAGAAAGAGAAGTAGCACATGTTTTCTCTCATATGTGGATCCAGGGCGAGGGAAGTGGGGGGAAGACATGCAGATAACAGGGAGACTACTACAGGAAATCAGAGGAGTGGGGAGGGCATAGAAGGGAGGACAAGAGGGTGGGTATGATCAAAGTATATTATTTTCATGTTTGAACATACCACAATAAAACCCAATGTTCTGTAAAATTAAAATTCACTAATTAAAAGGAAGAAAAGTAACTTCCCCAAAAAAAGACTAACATTTTTTAAAAAACTGATCATACCAATTTCTGGTGAGGACACAGAGTAGAAACTCTTATTCATTGCTGGCAGAAATGCAAAATAGTGCAGCCAGGGTTGGGGATATTGTTCAGTTGGTAGAGTGCTTGCCTTGCATACACAAGGCCCTGGGGTTCCATCCCCAACACCACAAAAAAAAAATGGTGCAGCCACATTGGCTGACAGTTAGGTGGTTTCTTATAATTTTAACTGTGGTCTTACCATATGCTTCAGCAATCATACTTTTAAGTATTTTTCAACTGTTTTGAAAAATTATGCTCACAAAAAATCCTGCATGCAAATATTTATAACATCTGTATTCATAATTGCCAAAAAATCAGGACCAGCCAAATTGTCCTTCAGTAGGCAAATAAATTTTAAAAACAAAAACCTGTGGTGCATCATGAAATAGAATGCTATCCAGTGATAAAAAGGAGTGCACATAAAAGCCACATAAAGACCTGCATGAATCTTGAATCAATATGGCTAAGTGAAAGAGTTCAGCATTAAAAAGCTACATGTTGTCTGATTTATGTTATATAACATTATGGAACAGGTAAAAATATAAAGATAGTAAACAGGTTTGTGTCAACAGTTAGCAAGGTTTCATGAATGGGGAAGGCTTAATAGGAAGTATTTAGAAATAAACATAATGATGCCAAAAGGGACATAGTAGCCATATAAAAGAGCCCCCAATTTATCAACAAAATGAATACAATAGTGTTGGATTATAACCCAAAGTGTAAAATGAATGTCCATGAGTCCATCTTGATATAAACAATGAATAAATAAGTGATTGGGGATAAAAGACAAATCCCTTGTGCAGAAGAATTCCAAATAATTTATGTAGATACTCTGTCCTCAAGCAGGTAAAGCATAACTCCCCACTCCTCAAGTGCAGGCTACACACAGTACCTTCCTTCCAAAGAGCACAAGTGCAGAAGGGGGAAGAAAAAAGTAACTTTACAGTGGAGAACTGAAATACACCACCTCAGGCAAGTGTCCAAGTTAACTTCATAAGTAATCAGTCATTTTGATAGATGTGCCTTGACAGGATGTGATGAGAATAGCACTTTATCTCTGTGGTCTTCTTTCAAAAACCTACAACACTAGTGTAATCACAGAGAGATATCAGACTCCATGTCAGGGAAATTCTACAAAATACCTGACCAATAATTCTCAGAACTGTAAAGGTCTTCTGAAACAAGGAATAGTGTGAGAAACTCTTACAGACAAAAAAAAAAAGTCTAAGAACCATTACATCTGAATTGGATCCTGGGACAAGAAAAGATAGTGGATTAAAAACTAAGGAGTCATAAAGCATGGACTTTAGTTAATAGTAATGTATCAATATTGCTTCATTGGTTGAAAAGTAACGCTGTAAGATGTACAATATTATATATGGCTATATATTAGATAAAAATAATGCATGTAATATATAATATAATAGTAGGATCCAGGCATAGGATATATGAGAACTCTCTACCTTCTTCATAGCATTTTGTAAATCTAATGCTATTAAAAACTTAAAAGTTTATTTTTAAAATAATTTTCTTTTATCTTAATAAATATCTCCAAAAATATAAGCTATAAAGATTCATTAAATTCTTTCGATCATTCATACATGTTATTCAATGTTAACATTTCATGTTTCATTTAATAGAGATAAAGATAGCCATATTCATTTATAAAAATAAAATCCTATTATAAATTATCTCTTTTAACCTAGTATTTTTTAATATTTTTTTACTTGTAGGTAGACACAATGCCTTTATTTTGTTTATTTAGTTGTTTTTTTTTAAATGTGGTTCTGGGGATCAAACCCAGTGCCTCATGAGTGCTAGGTAAGCACTCTGCCACTGAGCCACAGCCACAGCCCTAAGTATTTTTACTTAATAAATTGAAATCAAATTGTATTTTGCAAAACTTCAAAAGACAGATTGATTTCCTGATTACAAAGGAGTTTTCTTAGCCTTTTTTATAAATGAAAATGATGTGTCTCTTGGGATTATTTTTATTTGTGAGAATTAAGGTAGTAGTAATTAAAGAGATTTTAAAGGGATCCAAATTAATAAGAGCCTCTCTTTGTAAATATTTATAGTCTCTTATTTGTACTGTGGTGTGTGTGAGGAAACAGTCTCTCAGTTAAAAACTCAGCCAGGGCATTTTACAACAATTTAACATGTGGATAAAAGTCTATTTACCATTATCTTTCAGAGGGAATATTAGTATTTCACTACTTAATAACTTTGGGTACTGTCTCTTTAAAGTATTTTGTGTTCAAAATTAGAAAAATGCAAACTTATTTAGCCAGTTGGTTTTTTAATTCCTTCAATTTATTTTAAGTTATTAAGCAATTCTAGATTTACTCCATTCTATTTGATAAAACAATGGGAGTCTTTAAAACTAAGACTTTGCTTAATTTATGAATTTTTAAAATATGAATATAAATAATGAAGAAGTCAGAACAGACAAGCAAATTGATTCTTTAATATATTGCTGTAGTTTCCATCTTGAGTGTTCCCCAAAGTTCCACAGGGTAAAGGCTCCCTCTCCAAGGTGGTGCTATTGAGAGGAAGTGGAGACTTTAAGAGGTGGAGCCTAGTAGGAGGTCTTTAGATCAAATAGAGTATGGCCTTCAAGAGGATTGTGGGACCCCAGTCTCTTCCACTTCCTCTTTTTTCACTTTCTGGCTGTGTTGTGATTATCTCGGGTATTGGTTATAGTGAAAGAATACTAATATGCATGTTAATTTTGTGCATGTTTTATTTCAAATTTAAAGACTTAGTTTCCTGAAAATGTTGAGGTTCTCTAATTCATGGAAAGAAGTGTTTTCTATCTCATTTTTTTAATTCACCATAGGCCTTATTTTGCTTTGTCTATTGTTTTTTCTTCCACACCATCTGCTTTGGTTCTCTCTAGGTTTTCTAGTTGCTTTCTGGGTTCTCTTCTCTTGCAACCTCAAAGTCAGAGGATTTTCATCACAACTACATGCTTGTCTGATGCCTCATGGGAAATCACTGGTTAGGCTCCCCTTTCTTTTGTGTCTGCTGTATTAAAGAGCATCTTCAGGAATAGCTTACATAGCTGCTCCAGTTTTCATGATGCAGTATTCAGAAATGTGCACAGATAGACTTTGATTTTCTCTACACACTGTGTTTGGAGAGAGTTAAGATGATGTCTACAGAGTGTCCCATAAGTGCTCTGCCTGAGTTAATACATTCAGTCTTCATAATAATCCTGGGACTTAGACACTGTTTTGATCAGCTTTTTTGTTGCTGTGACTAAAGGACCCGATCAGTACAACTATAGAGGAGGAAAAGTTTATTTGGGGGATCTTGGTTTCAGAGTTCTCAATCCATAGACAGCAGACTGCATTCCTCAGGGCTGGTGATGAGGCTGAACATCATGGCAGATGAGTGTGGCAGAGGTAAGCAGCTCACATGATGATCAAGAAGCAAAGTGAGCAGTCTCCACTTGCCAGATAGAAATATATACCCCAAAACCATGCCTCCAATTCCTACCTCCTCCAGCCATACCCTACCACTTCAGTTACCACTCAGTTAATCCCCATCAGAGGATTAATCACTGATTGTGTTAAGACTCTTACAACCCAATCATTTCTCCTCTGAACTTTCTTGCATTGTCTCACATGTGAGCTTTTGAGGGACACTTCACATCCAAACCATAACAGACACTTTTGTATTCCACTCTATGTATGAGCATAAAGCATTGCCCCCGGTGGGTCCCTCTGCGATTGCATCCATCCAATGCTTTTTAAAGATCTATTCATAGTGTATCTTTCTCCTGCATGTACAGGTCTGGCAGGTTAAAAATGCTCACAACCATCTCTTATTTTTTAATACACCATTGAGTGTGACATTGACATGCAAGATCTCACACCAAACGACTATCTTGCCATTCTCTGCTGCACCAGACTAACGTGCCCACCACCATGCTTCCAGATCGCCTCCCATTGGGCCATGCACCATATCTACTTGGAAAGAGACATTTTTTTGCCCTTTAAGTCTATTCCTAGAGAAAAATAAGCATCTTTAATTAAAGGAGGGAGGATCTTCCTCACAAAGCAGTGAAGAGGTGCTCATAAGACAGTAGGAATGAACTTGCTTTACCCTTTTCCCCTCTTATTGCCTGGGCTTAGATGTGGGCGTAGTTGTGTAAGTGCACAGAAGATTTCTTACTGGAGGAAAAACATGAGGACCTTAGGGAACTAGAAAGTACTGGTGAGATGGTGGTGAGAAAGAAACTCCAGAAAGTGACCCCATGAGTTGTCTATGTATATCTGAGCTCAATCCTATGCTGCACAGGATTGAGTCTATTACACACACCAAGGTATTGATAGCTGTACTAATAGGCTGGTTCTGTGTATCAGACAAACCCTAGCCCAGTGAGACTATGTGGGACTGACCCAAATAGTGCTACAGAGGCTTTGAAAATAAAACTTTCATCTGGACCATAGCCAACAGAAGAGTTGAAACTTATACCTGAACTCACAAAGTAGATTCCCTGCTTTAAAAAAAAATTAACATTTTTCCATAGAATTTAACAAGACCCAGAGTTACAAAACTTAAATACTCGAAACACACTTTGCAATCTAATATGACTCTCATACAATGAACTAGAACAATCTCAACACACGGGATAAAATGACCAACGGGTATACTGAGATGGCAGAGACGTAGGAATTAGTTGTAATAAATTACCACAAACCTAGTGGCTTAAAACAACACAAATTTATTTTCGTATAGCTATGGGAGTCAGAAATCAATAGTTGGCCTTAATCTCACCTTGATTGATTTATAAGATAACTATTGCATTAAATGGGGAGGATGAAAGGAACTTGTATAGTGATAAGGTTTATATTTTCCACCTAAAGAGATAAAAATAGACTTTTCAATAGATCACTAAAAATATTACACAAGTAGATACAGTAACAAACCACAATAGATAAATTAAAATGGAATGTAAGTGATTTTCAACTAACGTAAAATAGACAGGAAAAGGAGGAAAAAGAACAAAAGTCACAATAATTAAACAGAAAGCAAATAATAAAACCATGAACCAACATAAATCTAAACAGTAATTACAATAAATGTAAGTAGTCTAAACATGCCAGTTAAAAGCGAAATAATCATAATGGATTTTTCTAAAAAAGGGACCCAACTATATGCAATCCACAAGAATTTCTCTTGAAATATAATAACATAGGTAAATTAAAAGAAAAAATGGAAAAGGAGATATAACACGTCAGTGTTAGACTGATAGTTCATGTGAACAAAAAAAATGTAATATAGATGGCATAATCAAGGCAAGTAGATATTATGGCTATAAATCAAACTCACATTGTGTAACTCAGATTTGACTTATACAAATCAAAATGAAAGATGGCATCTGCTCCACAAAATGTTTCTTTTACTCAAATTCAAACCTAATATTCACAGAAACTGACCAATTTAATAAAACCAACCCAATGAATTTATTTTAGATACTGTATTTTTCATCTCTAGAAGCTCCATCTGGTTCTTTTTAAAACATTTCATTTCTCTTCTATGTTCATTTTTTTTTAATATCCTGTTTTTAGTTTTGCTATAGAAGGTGTGGAGCAGGGGTCAGCAAATGTCTTCCCTAATGAGAAAAGTAGTAAACATTTTAAACTTTGTGGGTTATGTGGTCTCTGTCACAATTGTTCATCTCACCCTTTATAGCTCAAAAGTAGCCATTGGCAATATGTAAGCCACTAAGCATTGCTGTGTTCCAATACAACTTTATTGGGGGTGGGGGGAACACTGAAATTTGAATTTAATACAAATTCATTTGTCATGAAATTCATCATACTCCTCATTTTTTCCCAGCTATTTTAAAGTTAAAAAAAAAAACATTAATAGATCACAGATGATCAAAAACAAGTGGTAGGCAAGATTGGACACAGGTATCAAAGTTCTTGGACTGTGAGACATGAATGTTCTTCGCTCCAGCAATATCTGAGCCTAATTACATGTCCTCTGAGACAGTCTGACGCCCTGGGTGGTCACTAGGGACTCGATGCTCTGACGGGTCATAGCTAGGCATAGTCTAGGCATTGTTCTGTTGACAACCAACTGGTCACTCTTGGCCCAGCTTTGTTTCACTCTGCACAGCCATAGCCCAGTACCCCGCAAAAACACAAGAGAATCATGGTGGGCACTTGGGAGCTCTTTTTATTCGGACTGCCTCTCTCTGAGACTCTGCTTTCTACTTCCAGCTACCTCAGACTCCCTCCCTCCCTTTTCCTTGCTCCAACAAGAGTGCCGAGCTCCTTGGGTTTCCCAGTACCCCTATCTAGATGTTGCCCCCCAGAGGAAGTGGGTTGATTTCAGAACTCATCTTCCCTTCTGTCAGGAGTCCCAGTGGGTTCACAGTTGTCCTAGATCTTTATGATGAGAACTTAATCTAAGCCCTATGGGTGTGTTTTGTCTTGCTGTTATTATTTTTCCATAAACATATGCAACATGTAATATTTCAATAGCTTTCTTCTGGTGAGTGTTTGATATTGTTTTCTTGGTGTTTATTTTGATTTATTTGGAGTTATTTTTCTTTACACATGTCTGTCTTAAGTTGCAAAACACTGGAGTTTATTTGTTTCACTCAGTTTGATGATCTCCATTTTCTAATAGAAAAACCTAATACATTTACTGTCTTGATCCCTCATATGTTTGGATTCAGTATACCATAACTTTTGTTTGCTATAGTATTTCCTTATTTCTTTATTCCTTCCCCCTGACAGGGGTTTAAATGATTACATTTATTTCATTCATTTTCCCTCTTCATAAGTTTAGAGGTTTACTTTATAATTCTGTTAGTTCAGGGGTTCCCTTAATTTTTTAGTATACACATGCCCAAAAAGTAACTCAGAGATATTTTCATTTTCTCTAGTCTCACCCACTCAAATTCCACGTTCATTTTAAGTGCTTTCTTACGTATGTTTCTATGGGCTTCAATCAGGAGGAAATTTTTGTATCAAAGTTTATTTTTCTGTTTCTTACACTGAATTTCTCCCTTCCCCTTCACATGACTGATAGCAGAAATAACTTAAATTCAGTCAGTCCCAGGTTATCTTTCAACCTCTACTTTTTTCTCCTTGGGTTGGATTTGAGTTCTGGGCATACATGGTGTCTCACCAACAGTATGGTGGGGAGCTAGTTCTCCTTGTTGGTCTGGATCTTGCCACCCCATCCAGCTGAGGATCTGGTCTGTCTAATCTCCAGCTCTAATACTCATGGTTGGTGTAGCAGGTGCTCTGGCTCCTGTCCCCATCACCTTCAGATATGCCATGCCCTCTCCTCTCAGCCAGCATTCTGGCATTTCCATGCCCAGAATGTCACTCCCCATGTCACTCCCATGCTGGAGTAGAGATGGCTCTAGAGCCACCCCCTGCTCTCTCTGAGTGGACTTGGCCTCATTGACATGTTTCCACTCATGCTCTCTGCTCCTATTCTGCCTTGGGTATCTGTGTGGGGAGGGATCCGCACCCCATTCATTTTCCAAAGCACAGGTTCCAACCTGATCTCAGGATCCTAAACTTATCTGAGGCCTCTATCTGCTCTCAGGCCCAGGTCTGAAGGCATGTAGCTGAGACCTCACAGAGACTCTCCAGAGCATCAAACTCTATTCATCCCTGAGCCACCCCAGAGAGGACCAGAGAGGGAGGTAAAGAACAGGTGTTTGGGGCCCATGCCTGCACTGGACGGGGCTGGGTGCTAAAGTTTACCACAAAGATGGTATCTGCAACTGAAGCCCAGAAGCCTCTGCACGTCTCCCTAATGTTCTGACGTCTGCCTGCCTGCAGTCTGTCTTTCTTAGGGCAAGGAGAAGAATGTACTGCTATGAAGGGGTTGTGGTGGACATGGGGACAGTGAGGCCACAACAACATATATGTCAGCACACACTGTGTACACATGAGCACAAGTACAGAGCAGTATGCACGCGTGCACACACACACATTCATCCCATGACACCATGAGCTATATAACTGCACTATGAAATTGTGGCTGCTTAGTCATGAATAAAGTGTAGCTTTCCAAACCACCACTGGAATTAGACCTGTCCCTAAAGTAATTTTTCTTATGCCACAGATTGCTGAAATTGCAAATAGTCCCCAAAGATCAATTCTTTCATTCTCTCCATAGATAATGGAGTTTCTACTTATAATGAGCTTCACAACACCCCTCAACCTGGATGATTATAAAGAGCAAGATGCTGACATGCTGTCATGGTGGCTGTGTTGAAGAAACACGTACAGAATGTGGTGCCTGAGAATATTTGCTTTCATACATTTTTAACTGTGGCTCTGGCTTGGTTGTCAGGCAGGAGAGGGGAGACCTGAGATGGAGCACCCTGGCACAGCTGAACCTTTGGCAAAACATTTGTGAAACTGGCCTTCTGGTTCCTTAGAAGTCAGATCTTATGTGTGCTTTGGAATGGGGCTGCTTGGACTTCTAGCACTGGGGCCAGGGAGAGCAGAGATGGAAGGAAAGAGCTGGGCAAAGAGAGAGATAGAGAGACAGAGACAGAGACAGAGATCCAGAGAAAGAGAAATACGGAGAGAGAGACATGGACAGAGGAGAAGAAAGATGCAGAAGGAGGGACAGATACAGAAAGAGAGACAGAGAGAAGGGAGACAGAGAAAAGCTGAGAAAGTGACAGAGGCACTTTGAACTGACAAGAGCCTCGCTGCAGCCCAGGGAAGTTGATTGGAGGGACCTCAAGAGAGGCAGCCCAGCAAGAAACAGGACTGGGGACTGCATCTTCCACCAACCACTTCCCTGAGAGGCTTAGACTAGAGACAAAGACAAGACCAAAATGCCACCTTTTCTCCAACCTGTTGTTTCAGATTACCTAAAGAGACCACCATTAAATTGGAAGAGGAGTGGTCTTCACAGAGACTATGAACTGATGACAAGTGTTTTTAGGCTTAGAAAATATGTATGGGTAGTTCTTCTATGTTCTTTGCACATAGAACAGACCAGACACAAATAAACAAGAAGCCAACTAGATTTGAGACCTTATATTTCCAAAGAAACAAAATCCTAGCCTGCTAGTGTTTGCTGTGCCCTGAGACAGCCTGTGCCCTGAGTCTGCATCTCAGCAATGGGCTGAGTCTAAACAGACTCTGACCACACTTGTGTTAGTCAGTTTTCCATCACTGTGACGAATACCTGAGATCAACAAAAGGAAGAAATGTTCATTTTGGTTCACAGTTGCAGAGGTTTCATCCATGGTCACCACATTGCCTATCGGC
Source organism: Marmota flaviventris (assembly GCF_047511675.1). Lineage (NCBI taxonomy): Eukaryota > Metazoa > Chordata > Mammalia > Rodentia > Sciuridae > Marmota > Marmota flaviventris. The sequence goes on along the minus strand of NC_092498.1, from coordinate 102,835,955 downwards.
TTGTGGTGAGGCAGAACATCATGATGGAAGCATGTGGAACAGGAGAGCTGACTAGCTCAAGGGGGCAGGATTGCCAAAGGTGAAAGTCCCAAAGGAGGCCATCTTCTTGGTTAGACACTTGAGCTCTTCCCTGCTTGGTCCCTGGGGGAGGGTTTCAAGTGGGCCCTTCCAACCCCTTCACAAGGAAGCATGTGCCAAGCATCGATCCCATCAATTCAACCCACAGCAAGTTTCACCAAAAATGTACCAGGCACTGACTCAGTAAGAGAGATGAACTGATATCTTTCTTTCCTTCCTGACTTCCTTCTTTCCTTCCTTCCCTCTCTTTCCCTCCTTATTTCCTTCCTTGCTCCCCCACATCTTCTCCTCATCCTCCTTCTTATTCTTCTTTTTCTCAACTGATCTGACTACCTTGGAAGAGGCAGTCTTGGACAGAGCCCTGGATGGGGAATCATATGACAGATTCTAGAAACAGTATGGACCTTCTCCATCCTGATAGTCTAGGGGAACTATATACAACCCCCCTTCCTGGGAGATTGTGGGGTCAGACAACCTTAATACTAATGCCCAAATTATAGCAGCTCTAAGCCATCCCCCAACTCAGCTCCATGCCCACTCTTCAGGATCTCCCACTAAGAATCATTCACACATGACCAGGAGTCATAGGGCTCTGTTCATTGTCCTCTGTCCACAAGTCTCAAGAGGAAGGTCCATTTCCTGCTGCCCCAGAAAACAATTCTTCCAGGGGCTGCACCATTGCTCTCGAAGCATGAAGCTCTTGCTATTTGGAAAATAAGAAATAAACATGCAAAATTCACAGACAGCATAACATCTATGAAGAAAATTTCGAAGAACAGATAAAAGACTTTCTGGAACTAATAAGCAATTATGCTAAGGTCAAGATACAAGGTCAATATACAAAAGTCAATTACTTCCATGTATAACCAATGAATTAAACTTTGATATTTTAAAAATACCATTTAAAATAGCACATATATATGATATATGCATAGATATTATGTATGTATGTGTGTGTGTGTGTATATATATATATATATATATATATGATGAATATATGGAAATGCACACAACACTGATGAAAAAAGGAAAGATCTAAATAAATGGAGAGACATTGGCTTGGAGAACTCAATGCAGCTAAGCTGTCAATTCTTTCCAACTCGACTTGAAGTTTCAGCACAACTGCATTAAAAATCCTAGCACGCTGTGTGGTAGATATTAACAGATATTAACAAACTGATTCTAAAACTGATAAGAGAATACAAAGGATCTAGAATATCTAACAAAATACTGAAGAAGAAAGTTGGAAGACTTACATTTCCCTATTTCAAAATTAATATGAAGCCACAATAATGAAGACAGTGTAGTTTGGCAAAAGAATAGACTCATTGATCAATGGAAAAAAGTAGCAAGAACAAATACAGATCTGCACAGATATAGTCTATTGTCTCTACCAAAGATGCAAAGGCAATTCAATGGCAAAAGGGTAGACTCCTCAATAAATTTTGCTAGAAAAATTGAAAGTTCAAATATGAAAAAAAAGACCACACACCTCTCTCTTCACAAAAATTAACTCAAAGCATATTAGAGATCTAAATATGAAGTTTGAACTGTAAGACTTATGAGGAAATTTTCATGATATTGGGTTTGATTTTAAAAACAATATCAAAGCAAGATCAATGAAGGAAAAATTAATAATTCTGACTTTATTAAAATTAAAAGTGCTCAGTGAAATAACTGTTGAGAGGATGAAAAGAAACCACAATCTGTGGGAAAATATTTGTAAATCACATATCTGCTAAAGCACTTGTGTCCAAAATATGCAAAAAAAACTCTTCAAACTCAGCGGTGAGAAACCAAACACTGAATTAAAATTAGGCAAAAAATCTGAACAGACACCACTCCAAACATGATATACATATGGAAAATAAGCCTATGAAAAGATGCTCAACATCATTCACCATTAGGCAGATGCAAATTAAAATCCCAAGAATAGAACAAAAATATTTGAAGGGCTAAAATCCAAAAACCCGACAATACCAATTGCTGGCAGAGATGCAGAACAATGGGCGTACTTAATGCAGTGAGGATGTGAAATGATACAGCCATTCTGGAACAGTGTGGCAGTTTCAGAAAATGTTAAACACAGTCTTTACCAAGTGATCCAACAGTCACACTCCTAGAAATTTTCCCAATTTGAAAATGTATATTTATATAAAAAACAAAAATCTGCCCAGAAACATTTATAGCAGCTTTATCCATCATCTTCAAAACCTGGAAGCAACTAAGATGCCCTTCAATAGGTGAATTGTCAAAGTGTGATACATTCAGTATGAAATACTATTTCATAATTTCTTTTAAAAATGAGCTGGTAAAAGTTATCTGCTAAACCCAAGGCCAGCATCATTCTAAATGGAGAAAAATTGAAAGCATTCCTGCTAAAAACTAGAATAAGACAAGAATGTCTTCTTTCACCACTTCTATTCAACATCATCCTTGAAACTCTAGCCAGAGCAATTAGACAAAAGAAAGAAATTAAAGGGATACAAATAGGAAAAGAAGAACTCAAACTATGACTATTTGCTGATGATGTGATTCTATATCTATAAGATCTAAAAAATCCACCAGAAAACTCCTAGAACTAATAAATGAGTTCAGCAAAGTAGCAGGATATAAAATCAATATCTTATTCCTATATATCAGCGATGAATCCACTGAAAGAGAAATTAGAAAACTACTCCATTCACAATAGCCTCAAAAAAATATAAAATACTTGGGAATCAATCTAACAGAAGAGGTGAAAGACTTCCACAATGAAAACTACAGAACACTAAAGAAAGAAATTGAAGAAATGGAAAGATCTCCCATGTTCCTAGATAGGCAGAATTAATATTGTCAAAATGACCGTACTACCAAAAGCGTTATACAGATTTAATGCAATTCCTATTAAAATTCCAATGACATTCTTCATAGAAATAGAAAAAAGCAATCATGAAATTTGTTTGGAAAAATAAGAGATCCGGAATAGACAAAGCAATCCTTAGCAAGAAAAGTGAAGCAGGAAGCATCACAATACCAGAACTTAAACTATATTACAGAGCTATATTAACAAAAACAGCATGGTATTGGCACCAAAATAGACTTGTAGACCAACATTACAGAATAGAGGACCCAGAGACAAACCCACATAAATACAGTTATATCATACTAGACAAGGGTGCCAAAAACATTCACTGGAGAAAAGATAGCCTCTTCAACAAATGATGCTGGCAAAACTGGAGATTCATATGCAGCAAAATGAAATTAAACCTCTATTTCTCACCCTGCACAAAAATCAACTCAAAATGGATCAAATACTTGGGCACTAGAACAGAGACCCTGTGCCTAATAGAAGAAATAATAGTCCCAAATCTTCCCCACGTCGGCCTACTATCTGACTTCCTTAACAAGACTCCTAAAGCACAAGACGTAAAATTAAGAATCAATAAATGGGATGAATTCAAATTAAAAAGCTTCTTCTCAATGAAGGAAACAATAACGTGAAAAGAGAACCTACAGATTGGGAGAAAAGATTTACCACATGCACCTCCAATAAAGCATTAATCTCTAGGATATATAAACAATTCAAAAAACTTAACACCAAAAATCCAAATAATCCAGTCAATAAATGGGCTAAGGAACTGAACAGACACTTCCCAGAAGAAGAAATATGATCAGTCAACAAATATATGAAAAAGTGTTTCGTATCTTTAGGAATTAGAGAAATGCAAATCAAAACTACTCTAAGATTTCATCTCACTCTTATCAGAATGGCAATCATCAAGAATAGAGGCAACCACAAATGTTGGTGAGGATGTGGTGAAGAAGGTACAGTCATACATTGCTGGTGGGACTGCAAATTAGGGCAACCAGTATAGAAAGCAGTATGGAGATTCCTCAGAAAACTTGGAATGGAACCACCATTTGACCCAGATATCCCACTCCTCAGTTTATACCCAAAGGACTTAAAATCAGCATAATACAGTAATGTAGCCACGTCAATGTTTATAGCAGCTCAATTCACAATAGCTAAATCATGGAACCAAACTAGGTGTCCATCAATAGATGAATGGATAAACAAAATGTTGTGTATATACTCAGTGGAATGTTACTCAGCTTTAAAAAAGAATGAAATTATGGCATTTGACAGTAAATGGATGGAGTTGGAGAATATCATGCTAAGCGAAGTAAGCCAATCCCATAAAACCAAAGGCCGAATGTTTTCTCTAATATGAGGATGCTAATTCACAATAAGGTGGAGGGCACTAGAGAAGAATAGCGCTACCTTGGATTAGGTAGAGGGAAGTGAAGGGAGAGGATGGGAGGGGATGTGGGGAAAGGAAAGACAGTAGAATGAAACAGACATTATCACTTTATGTATATATGTAATTGCATGACCAATATGATTCTACAACATGTACACAGAAAAATGAGAAATTATATCCCACCTATGTATGATATATCAAAGTGCATAAATGCATTCTACTGTCATGTATGACTAATTAAAACAAATTTTTAAAAGTTTAAATCCCTAAAAAAAAATGAGCTGGTGCCAGGTGCAGTGGCTCACACCAATAATCCCAGCAACTAGGAGAGCTGAGGAAGGAGGATTGCAAGTTCAAGACAAGCCTCAGCAACTAAGCAAGGCCCTAAGCCACTTAACAAGACCTATCTCAAAATAAAAAGGGGCTGGGGTGTAGCTCAGTAGTTAAGTGCCCCTGGGCTTAATTTCTAGTACTCAATCAATCAATCAATAAATTGATAAGCCATGCAACAATCTAAATGAATCTTAAATAAATATTGCTAAGTGAAAGAAGCCAATCTAAAATGGCTACTATGTGATTTCAATTATAAAACATTCTAGAAAAGGCAAAAGTATAGAGATGGTGAAGAGATCTCTGACTGCCAGATCTTCAGGATGGGAGATGGTGAAAGGGTAGATAGTTGAAGCACAGAAGATTTTTGTTAAGGCAGTGTAACTACTCTATATGATTCTGTGTGTGTGTGTGTGTGTGTGTGCATTTGTCAAAACTCACAACACAAAGAGTTATCATCAATATATGCAAATTCTAAAATATCACCCAGCATGAGCAAGGCCCTGGCTTTGATCCCCAGCACCATAAAAAGGAAGAGGAAGAGGAGGAGGAGGAAGAGGAGAAGGAAAAAAAATCTCAACACAAAGATGGAGGAGGAGGGAGGAAGGAAAAGGACAAGATATCCCAGCATACAACACCAAATCTGATGAAAGAATCCAACTTTTAACAAATATATGGAAAACCTCACTGAAGCAGATGAGATAAAAAGTTGCCCAAATAACTCTGGAAATCAGTGGAGTAAGGCTAAAAGACAGTTGTTGGTAAAGTGGTTTCCCATTGGGGTGCAGTTGCATAAGTCTGAGATATCTATAAGTGTGCGCCAGAATGAACAAGTTAGTGAACATGTGGTGGGATGGTGGGAGCCAGGGTCCTTACTATATGGTCCTTACTATGACATAAAAAAGGACAGCAGGCCTTCAACCGATGGGATGAGACCCTTCAGATTACATCCTGCTTTATTCAAAGTGTACTTGGGGTTGGGGTCCTAAGCTCAATCCTCAGCACCACATACAAATAAATAAAAAGTAAAGGTATAAAAAATACAACATAATTATATAAAAAAAAGTCTATTGGTTTTTTTTAAATATTTTTTTAGTTGTAAATGGACACAATACCTTTATTTTATTTGTTTATTTATATGTGGTGCTGAGAATGGAACCCAGGGCCTCACATGTGCAAGATAAGCACTCTACCACTAAGCCACAACTCCAGTCCCTTAAATGTGAACCTTACACCCAAAATACTCTAAAGTGATATCTGGAATGATGTTTGACCAAACAACTGGACACCAAGGCCCAGGCAAGTAGACACAGATAATCAACACACTATCCTTCAGAAGAGGAAGAACAGGGTGGGCAGTGCATGCAGGTGTGGTGGGGGATTCTGTGAGCAAAAGCTCCTGCCAGAGGCAACCAGTACAGAGCAAGGGACAGGGCAGCCCAAGAGGCTCCTGGCTTGGCTGGCAGGACGCAAAAGTCGACCACTGAGGCTGAAGCATGATAACTAGCTGACACTCAAAAACTGTCCCCTATTTGCTCTCTCAGATTAATTAGAAGCACTGACATCAGAAGAGTCCAGCGCTGGCATTTGAAAATGAATCAATTTCCCAAGGAAGTGCTGTGTAGAGAGCTTACCCATGACCAGAGAAGCAGCTGCTCCCACTAAAAGGACATAGGCTCTGTCACCAGACAAGCACAGTCAGCAGGGGTTGCTCACTGCAGCCCAGAGCAGGGCATGAGCAGCTGCAATGATTTATCCAATCATTGATGTGCTAGGTTTTCTTTAAATGCAGAGAGATATGGGGCTTAGTGGGTCAAAGCAAATGAATAAGAAGCGGAAGATGTCCCCCCACCAGGCCCACTTAACTTCATAGATATTGGAAGAAGGTGCAGGTGGTGTTCATTCTGGCCTCAGCCTTGCGCATGACCTCAGAGAAAACACGCTGAGCCTCAATTTTCTCCATAAAATGTACTTGCAGCGAGTTTCATTAAAGACTTAAAAGTCTGGAAGTCATGGTTTAGAAATCCATTTGATGCTTTCAGCTCCAGTTCAGAAACTTCTATGAAGTCACCCAGTCTGTCTTGCTCCTATTTTTATGCAACAAACACACACTTTCTTTTTTATTTCTTTTTTTAAACCTATCCGTGTATCTTTATTCATATTTTGTGTTCTTTCTAAATATTAAACTTTTAAAAATACCTTAAAATGGTGGTATCAAATGCCCAAAATGTGTGGGGGCAAAACCGAAACAAAACCAAAGCTACAGAAAACCATTAGATTCTTCTTACAAAACCCGAGTTATTGATATATACCAAAGCAAATAAGTCAGATTTAATTATGGTTCCTTGAATGTAAAGTTATTGATATACATGCAGAAAACAAAGAAATAGATGTAAAGGGATGAGATTCCAATATTTAAGCCTTTGCAATTTAGCATTTATATTGAAATGGTGAGATGAAGATATACAGATCAAGGAAATAACTTGGTTACACAGGCAAGAGCAGAGGCATTATATAAGGTGAGGAGGCACGGGTTTCTGTTTCACCTCTCCCACCAACCAACTGTGTAACTTTGGAAAAGTTACTTCATTTCTCCACACCTCCTTTTTCTCCTATGTAGATGGCACTAAACCCACTTCAAAGAATGTTCATCATCTGCTCAGCATCCCCTTCTGGGTAACCACTCCTCTCCCATCGAGTCCTGGTTGGGCTAACAGTCTGTAGTCCTCCTCTAAGGATTTTCAAAATAGAGCTAGTGGGAATACCACCTCTTGTTTTACCACCTCTTGGTGGTGGTAAAACACACACTTTCTTTAAGGTTTAAGGAAAGACTGGCCTTTAAGATGATATGGACTATTCTTATAGCTCATGTTCAAGACTCACTGTTTAAAAATCCCCAGGATATGGAGGCTACTTGTGTTGGCATTACTGTCTGCCCGGAGTACAGAACATTCAGAGGGGTGGTCAAGGTCATTCTTGCCATGGCCTCAGTTCTGGAGAGGGTAGTGGTTTCAGAAGGCATGGGGATGGCCCTGCAGAGGTCATGGTGACAATGCCAAAGCTGCTCTGGTTTGTGCAGCACTCACAGCCCATAGAGAAGGGTCTCAAAAACACTTGTGCACTGATGGATCAGTGTGGCTGGAGGCAACCTCAAACCACAGCCAGTGCAATGGTCAGTCCCAGGCCTGTCTACAATATAGAAACAATTTAACTGTTTGTCTCTGGTCAGGTAGCTGGAAAGTAGAGGCATTAGTTTCTAACACCAGAAGTGGAGCTCAGAACCCTCCAATCCCAACCACCAGGGCCACCTCCCTGAAAAGGGGCATCTACCCAACTAAGAAACCCTTGATTGCTTTTTTTCTTTGATAGGTGAGTAGATCAAGTTTTAATGTAGTGGTGCCTCAAAGTTTCTTGGGAAAGAAAAGAGTTAATTCTATCAGAAATTAGGTTCTGCATGTAATTATGAATGTCCAGTAAAATCTCTGTCTGTATAACAACAATTTTAGACCCAGACTTGTTTTAGGGATGAATGAGGGCACCAAAGAGATCATATTAAATCATAGGGCCTGTATACAACCCAGACAGCAAAAGCAGAAGCAGAAGCCAAAGAAGGAATTACAGCAAAGGGAGGGCCTAGGATAATCAGGACCTAGGAGCTCAAAATATTTACCCTCTTCCAAGATTCCCAATAGCCAAAGAGAAAAGAGAAATGTGATCAGTGAAATAATTAAGTTTCTATAAAACCATCACCAACTTCTCAGGAGGATCCTGGCCTCTCCTTGTCTTAGAACAGAGTCTACTCAAGGTGTCTTCCTTAGCAGACCTCATCTACTCCCAACCACAAGTTGACAAGACCCTAGCACCTGGGGTATGTTTCATCACTCCATTAGGGGAGTACCCTGCCTGAGGGTTCACTGGGTGTTCCCAGCACCAGGGATATCCATGGCCCAGAGAGACTCAGCCCTCAGTCACTGAATGAATAAATGAATGAATGGCCTGGTTTCATTAGCAGGGTGTTCATTGACAGGGAACCCTGTAGCCATCCACAAAATAAACTTCTCTTAGTCTCTGGAGACAAGATATGTATACATCAAAATGAAAGGAGGGATAACAACCACACTGGAGCTTCAAAGAATCACACAGGTCACCTCCTACAGTGGGACAAGGCTGACCTGGGGACCTGAGGGCTGTGCTGAGCCTGGACCTTAGGCAGAGGGAGGAGAGACAGAATTCAGGGAGAAAGACTCCTCAACAAAAAGGTCCAAAAAGAGTCACTAAGGAGTGTGGGGTTGGCTGCCCACCATACAAAGAAAGATGTTGTAACAGCTATAACAGCGCACCTATAATTCCAGCTAATAGATAGGCTAAGGCAAGAGGATTATAAATTCAAGGCCACCCTGGGAAAATTAACAAGTCCCTGTCTCAGTGGTACAGTGTTTCCCCACCATGCACAAGGCCCTGGGTTCAATCCCCAGCACTGCAGAAAAGAAAGGAAGGGAGGGAGGAAGGGAGGGAAAGAGGGACGGAGGAAGGGAGGAAGGGAGGGAGGGAGGAAGATACTGTTGTGATGACAGAACCAGAAGGTGGGAGGGCATACCTGAGCTCTCAAGAAGTAGACCCCTTCCCCAGGCCTCCCCTGTTTATAGAGAGCCCTCTTAGGACGGCACGTTCAATGAACACCAGTTTCTTCTGTAAAATAAATATGCAAAGTTGCAAGGGTTCGTGGACCAATACTGAGATAAGGCAGGTCCAGGGGCATAAGGCAGTTAGGGGCCAGGGTGCAGAGGGGTCAGGGTACACTGCAGTGTTGCACACACTTCTGAACAACACCTTCAAAGAGCAGAGGGAGTACAAATACCTGGGACCAATTCCAAGAAGGAAAACAAAGATGCCGACTGGGTCATGGGAGAATGTGGAAGGAGGTGAGCCCAACAGAAAAAAAAATCCCCTAAGGGGTGGGCAACACATCTATTCCAAACCTCTGAGGAAGGGAAAACCAATTTGTATAGTGCATCCCAAAGGGCAGAAGCTGCAAGGAGGAGATTGAAGGAAGAGATAAACATTTTTTTTTAAACAGCCAGAACTGCCCAGATATTAGAAAGCTTGATCCACAGAGGAATTCATTCACTCAATTCAATTCACCACTCATATGTTTAGTAACTATTTATTAGCCATATTTCAGGCACTGGAAAGAAAGTAGTGGGCAACATGAAGGTTATCTCTTCTTTCACAGATTTTGTTTTGTTTTAGTGCTGGGGTTTGAACCCAGGGCCTCACACACCCTAAGCATGCACTGTACTACTGAGCTACACCCCTAGCCTCACAGTGTTTAATTACTAAGGGATGATGGACCTTTTATAAATAGTGAAGTGTCGCCAGAGGTGGTCTTCAGTGGACATTTCAAGCAGGCAAGTATTAGGTAATTTGGGACAGAGCTCTTCAGAGAGTGGATATCTCAGTCAAATCCACTTGAAGTCGTAAGATTTTTTAATAATTTACTTTGCCTACTTTAGTCTTAACTATGAATCTCAAATTGAAATGTTCTGAAATTGCCTCTTGAAAGATCCTCCCTCTGAAAATGTAAAGGTTGAAAAAACAATTTCCTTTGCTTGGGTCTACACTGGTCTTTGGGGACTCAAGTCTGACTTACATGCTAATGGAAGTTAATTGGACCAGGAGCCAGAGTCCCTGTGCACAAGGCCCCAGACTCTATTTGAGGTTGCTCATCTCAAAAGAGGAAAGGGAAAATGATCCTGAACCAAATCACTTTCAAGATCTCCCAAGAGACATGGACAGACAGTTGGTCCAGATCTCAGAAGGTCCTGCCCACTGGAGCCCTCATATCCCTTCCCATCTTCTTGGGCAGACATCCCCAAATTCCCCAGTGATGGAGCCAAGTCAAAGAAATGGCCATGAACCACACCTGCTTGACTTCCAAGATGGAACACCACAGTCAGGCAAGGAAGAGTTACTTCTAGGTTTATCATCAGGCTTCGATTTCCCTAAAATTTCTTCCAAATTCTCTCTTTCTTCTTGTTTTTTTAAGTTCAGGGCCTAAATTCTTTCTCCTCTTCAGTTAACCCAACACCTGCTAATCTCCTACTCGAAGGAAGCCATGAGCCAGATTCTAAAAACCCAGAGGTTAAGTTGCTGCAAGATAGAGATATTAGAATTCTCCTGGTATGTAGGGCTGGGGATATAGCTCTGTTGGTAGACTGCTTGCTTTGCATGCAGAAGGCCATGGGTCTAATGCCCAGCACCACAAAAAAAAAAAAAGAATTCTTCTGTGGTATGTTCACTTATGACTCCCCATATTTCAGGAGATACAATGGGGGACCTCAGTCTGTAAGATCCAAATGGAGCTCTCCATCCTGACAGCAGAGGCAGAAAGGGGAAAAACCATAAAAACCCAGCTCTCCATGTACAACCTCAAGAATGGAATCCTAACTAGAATAAGTTATGCTCTATGTATACATGATACGTCAAAATACATGTATATCTAAGAAGAAAAAAATTTAAAGCCAGGTCTGTCTTTTGACAAGGGGATAGTCCTTCTTGTCCTATTTTGCCAGATACTCATGAGAGTTTAATGCAGAAATCTTTGTGGAGGGGACTTTTGGGTGGGTAGCAGATATGAAGAAGGTGACTCTGCTAGGCTGTGGGAAAGTTTGTTGTGCCCAATGGCTCCCTCACTGTCCCTGGGTCTCCAGAGCCTGGGAGATAAATCTTGTTGTTAGTCTGAACAACTGCTGATGACCCTTCCCCATTCTTGGTCCGTCTCACTATCCACCCCCAGGGAGAAGGGTTCCATCCTACTGACCAGATCCAGGCATTGACAAGGCCATGGCAGATTCTTCTGTGTCCTTATTGTGGTTTGGATGTCCCACAAAGGCCCATGGTCTAAAGGGTTGGTCTCCAGCCTGTGGTACTGTATTGGGAGATGGTGGAAGCTTTAGGAAGTGGAGCCTAGTGGGAGGGAGTTAGGTCCCTGGGGCTGTGAGATCACAGTCCTTTTTTTCTCCCTCTTTGCTTCCTGGCTACTATGAGGTAAGCAGACTCCTCTACCCCACACTACTGCCACAATGTACTGTTCTGCTACACTCCAAAATAATGTGGGCAATGACCATGGACTGAAACAATAAGCCAAAATAAACCTTTCCTCCTTTAAGTTCTTAATTTTTTTTAACATTTAAGCAGAATGTCTTATTGACTCTAGGTCACCTGGGAATAATAACCTGCATTTATGTTTTATGATATTTTACCTCATTGAGAAAAAAAAAAGATAAATTATTACAGACTTGACTTTCATGTGTTTGCTGCTCTGGGCTAAGAAAATGTTCTGTTCTCTCCCCAGAAATATTTGCTTTCGTGTTACAACTCATCAACAAAAGGTGTATGGACCACATTTCCACTTGCTGACACCTACTTCTAGCCAGAAACAAACTTCTTTATAGCATTTATGATATCACATCAGCCACTGAGTCAGTTTGCTGAAGGAGGGTGGATGGTGGCATATAAGAACCAGCAACTAGGCCAGGTGCAGTGGGATATGCCTGTAATCCCAGTGGCTCAGGAGGCTAAGGCAGGAGGATCATGAGTTCAAAGCCAGCCTCAGCAATTCAGCAAATCCCTAAGCAACTTGGTGAGACTCTGAGTCTCTAAATAAAATATTAAAAAGGTATAGGGATGTGGCTCAGTGGTAAAGCACCCCTGGGTTCAATCCCTGGTAACAAAACAAGAGAGAGAGAGAGAGAGAGAGAGAACGAACCAGCAGCTAGAGCCTGGGATCCAACATCATTCAGGAAGTCTAATGTCCACTGACATTAGGTATCCAGCTTCCAGCTTCTTCTAAGCAGTCTGGCCATCTTCATTGGCAAGGTTTCCTTCAGCAATTATTTTTACTTGGTTATAGGCAGACTTGATAACATCTCCAGCAGCTGCAGCCTTGGAGATTGCGTAAATTCCAAAGTGTCCAGAATCCAAGTAACCGGCATTAAAAGCAGAAACATCAAACGACTGGTGATTTCCTTTGGCAATAGCCTGGTACAGGATGCTAGTGGCATTGCTGCCCCTCTTGACATGTGGTCCAGCATCCCAAGGACATGCTGAAGAACAGTGAATGCATGTGCTGCACTTCCTATGGCAGACTTTCTGCTACAACTCCAGAATGGACAAGACTGTCTCCATTCTGTTCTCAAATTTCACCTCCATAATATTTGGCCTTTGCACCAAATAAATCAAGCCCACCCCTTACATTGAGAAACTGTTCAGCAACTTGCTTTAAAATAGGATGACTCACACCAAGTCCAACCAAAGTCATTCTTGTGCTTGTAAAATAGCTCTGAATGAAGTAATGTAGCTCTTCTGATGTCCCTTTTCCAATCCAATAGTCAGGACAATACAAAGAATTACCCAAGGCCTTCTGGTAAGCTGTGGCATGCAAATTTTCACTGTGATAAACTTGTGGGTTCTGAAAAGCCACACTTTTGTCAATCCTTAGCTGAGACTGAAGGGCAGCCACTTCCCCAACCTGCTTCTTTGGTGACATTGAGCAGGAACTCCATTAGAATATCGACAACATCCCACAGGTACCCCTCAGTGTAAGCCATATTTTCCCTTGTTGTTCCCACACTTAATTTAGCACCAACTGCTTCAATTCTACAGGTTATCTTGAAAGATGAAACTCCTTTTGTAGTTAAACTGGATGCCAGATGCAGCAAATGACAGGTTCCTAAATTGCTGGAGTTCTCACATCTACTGCTTGCTTTCATAAACAACCAATTCTTGATGCAGAAGCATAGTTTCCCGGAGAAGCAATCACCAAACCATTGAGTACTGTGGAAAGTTCAAGGTCCTGAGGATGTAGAGGAACTCTTGCAGGGGCCGGTTGTGCCTTTAACTTCAGGACAACTTTGAGAGAATAAAATCTCAAGAGGGACCCAGCTCTGGTTAGTAGCTTCATGGTTCAAGAGTGCATGGACCCACAGTCACTGCCAGCTTAAAGAAAAACAAGATGGTCTCCTCTTAGTTTGTTAACTTAGGTATTTTGTCATAGTGATAGAAAGCTAACTAACCCAGTCCTCCTGGTGTAAAAGTTTGGATTTTATAGGTGGTTGGAGCTCTGTTTTTTCGTTATCTTCACATATTCTGCTCCTTCATCTTATATTCTAGAGGGAGAAATCAGATCATGTCACTGAGTGGCCTCAGACACTCTGCTATGCCTGTCATTTGGCAGGTGGGAGGACCTGTCTCCCCTTTCCAATGTGCTGTTCCACATGACAGCTGCTGGCCAGAGAGCTGCATTTCTCAGCCATAGTAATTAGCTCAGGAATGACACATGACTCAAACCAGGTCAATCACAGCCAACCCAAAGGACCTGCTGAGAATGTTGGGGGGAATGCTGCTCTTGCTTCCAGAAATGGCTGGAGCTGAGAGCCAGGGAAGCTACAGCCTCCTAAGGATACGGATGAGGGAAAGAGAGGGGGAGGGAGAGGCACATAGAGAGATACAGAGAGAAACAAGGACAGAGAGAGAGACACACATACAAACAAAGCCACAACTGAGACCTCAGCTCTGTGCTGTGCCACTCCTGGGGTCTTCTTAATGTTGGGTCTTGAAGTATAAAGCCAATAAATTCCATCACTATTTTGTTTTTGTTTTGCTTTTTCATAAGCTAGTTTGTATCATGAGCAATGAGGCCTTATGTCCTCCTTTCCTCTTTTCCCCAGAGAGGAATTTATTGGAGTCCTGGGCTGCCTGTGCTTCCTGTTGCTGTCTTCTACCACTGTGGGCTACAGACTGGATCCAGCTTGGAGAAGGGGTTGGCAGTAGAGCTTCAAGTTCCTCTAATATTGTTGCAGCTGCTAAGAGGGAGCTGGCACATCTGTCACCCCCTATCCCTCATTGAGGAATCTGGGTTCAAAGGCACCAAACATGGGTTTTGCCTGGACAAATCCACTTCTGAACCCTACTCTCCCAGTGCCCCAGCCTGGGAAACCACATTCCCGGTGGAGGGGAGCAGGGTCAGGAGTATGATGGATACAGGTAGAACCCAGAACTCCAGGCTCTTGACCCAAATTACCACTGGAGTCCTATGTGGTCAGGGATTGTTCACCTTGCTATGTCTCCCAGCTGTAACTTGAGAGCTCTGGAGTCACCAACCCAGGCACCTTCACAGTTGCATCTTCTGATAATTCTTACTCTCATCAACTGAGGCCACAGAGAAACCACATTGGTATTACTGATCAAGATTCTGTTCTGTTCACTGCATGACAGCTGATATTTGGGAGACTGGAGTTAGCGGAAAGGAAATCAGGCTTTATCATGATAAGCTAGCTGATGAGGAAAATGGCCAAACTCTCGTCCTAATGGACATTTCAAAAAATTCAGGTACATGAAAGGGTCTTTATAGGAAGGAAAAAGAGGGAGGAATGGGGTAATAAACAGGAGGGCCATGTGCTGAGTTGCACATCTTCAGGGGCTGCTTTTATTTTAAACATTCCTAGGATTACAAATGACATTTGACCTTGGGCCAGTTCTATAATTCATTATATAAACACATTATTTTCATGTAAGTTAAATGTATGTATGTATGTATGTATGTGTGTGTGTGTGTGTGTGTATTTTGGCAGTACTAGGGATAGAATCCACAGGATCTTGCATGCTAGGCAAGCACTATACCATGGAGCCATATCCTCAACTCTATTCTTCTTTTAATTGGAATACAGAATTCATAAGTCCTCGGCCCAGACTTTGATGTTATATGAAGACCATCAGGTGTTCCAGGGTTCTGAAAAACTAAAGACAGATTACTATTTAGGGGGTCTGGGAACAGATGATTTTTTTCTTTGTCCCTTTTTCCTGGAATAGTTGATTATCGTAGTTAATATCTCAGCAATTTAAAGGGGATTATTCTTTTAGGAGTTATAGAACTTGGCAAAGGGAAAAACAAAAAATGACTTTACAACCGGCAATTTTGCAAAGTAAAGCTAATCTCAAGTAGCACAGTTTAAACAAAACAGTGCAGTCATTCCCACTGGTACAGTGAGCCTCAATGGCTCATGGGCAGTGGGTCTGTAGTGGTGACCACCGAATGTGATGAGGGATGCCAGAGAACCAGGGGTCCCTCAGCAACAGCAATGAGGTTGACGCAGCTGTGAATGACTCTTGTCCATCCCTGGACAGCTGCGCATCTCTAACAGGATGCACCCAGGTCTCAGCAAGCTAGTCCTGCTGACTGTACTAGCCACCCTCCAATCACTAAGACCCTATCAGTGTCTCGAATGAGTAATAAAAATGCCTGTGCTATATTACACTCCTCCTCCATTAAAAATCAAATCTTCTTGCTTTCCCCTAGTTTGACCTGGGGAAAAAAAGGAAGGGGATTCTATCCTCCTTCTCTTTGTGCTTCTCCAAGTTTACCCAGCCTCGTCATGGTTTTTGCCCTTTCTGTGGCTGAAAGTAGAGATGAAGGGAAAGGAGCAAGAGGATAGAAAAGCCATTTCCTGAAGTTCTACCCCAGTAGGTCAAGGAGTGGAGTTCCTGAGACAAAGCGTGGTCCATCTCTCAGTAGCAGCCCTGTGTAATGAAAGCCCAGCTTCTCCCTGGCCCCACAAGGTCCTCCCCTCCTCAGCTAGGACATGGTTCCCCACTGCTGAGTGCCAGCATCCCCCTGGGTCAACCCTATTGGCTGGCACACAACTCCACTCCAGTTTTTTCTGGTCTGAGACCTGCCTATGGTTCATGGGGAAATTCCCGCAAATTTGATGCTTACAAACTCAAGACTAAAGCAGTTCCTTCCACCCCCACACACAATAGTACCTACTACCAATGTCCTCCAGTGTGTGGCAGTCTTCCTTAAAGGATTCTCAAGTGTTTCACATTGGCTATCTAAAAATCTGCATGTAACTCTGTCTTGGTGACCAAAGTCAATGTGTGGCAGCTGATAAAAGTTATCATTGATGTATACAAACAACCTAGCTAAGGAGAATCATGTTCAACATCGAGTTCGGAGACTAAGCAGACCCACGGGGGCCCAAGGGAGGCACTACCAATATCAGGGGCTTCAGCAGGGCATCATTATTCTATTCTCATGAGCCTCTTCCTATGTATTGGAAAAGTAACACAGTCTAGGAATTTCAATTTTATCTGGCATCTTTCCAGTGCTATATAATTTATATTTTAATTTTTTTTCTGTGTATAATGTTTTGACATCTTTCTGGTCCAAGAAAGGTAGCTAGTCAATTCTTGGCTATCACAAAGGACCTCAGTGGGAGCAGATCTTTGATATAAAAACTACTTGATACTCAACCAGACCACCTCCATCTGCCCCCCACACCCTATATGCCCCTACTCCCGCCCTCAGACAACATTTCTATGCTTCATCATCCTAGGGCCAAGTTCCAAACAACTAAGGACCACCCCCATAGCTCAGAGCCCACCATAATTATTCTAACCAGCCAGTCCTACACTGCTCACCCTGCCCTGTCCTTCCTTTGCCTCAGAAATCCCAGTAAAGACCATGGCCTGAGCTTGCCCCGTACTGCCGTCTCCTGCCTCCTGACCACCGAGGCTTCCCCAAGTGGCCCTGCCTGGTGGGCTGCGCACCTCCATCTCCAGAACCTGGGAGTAAAATAAACTTGGTTTTCTTAGAGCACTTCTCTATCTCCTCCCATGGCTGCTCTGACTGAGCTTCTTATACAGAGCACAAAACATCTGAGGAGACCAGAGACAGACAAGTTTCCTGGTCATTTCTGAGTGATGTTAAATGAAAGTTTTGAAAGTATTTTAATAGACGGGATGTTTCTGCTTACTCAAGGGGCAATAGCCGCCATTGGCTAGAATTAGGGGCCTCTGGAAACTGACCTCACTCTCCTTGAATTTCATATTGTTCTTGGCTTCCAAGTATGACACAAAAACAAGGTGTTTAGAAAAAAAAATTATCACAACCTTTCTGGAATCAACTTATTCTCACTCACTGACAATTCCATTGTACCCCACAAGGTGAGATGTGCACCTACCCCTTTTGGGGGGAAGAAGTTATTCTTGTGTCTTAAATCATTTTGTGGTATTTCTTCTTATTACAAAACCATGTCATGGCTCAATGAAGAAGTGTGGGCAAACAAAAGGAAGGAAGTAAATGTCCCCACCTAACCCACATGCTGAGGTAACCCTGGTAACCCCTAAGTCAATCTAGCAATAGGGTACATGTGCCTTTCAGGAAACAGTTGTTCATTTTGCACATAGTCTTTATCTTCAATTTGACACTGGTAGAGAAGCATCTTTCCATTTCATTATGTTGTCTCCTGCCATCTTGTTTTCAATTTCTGCATAATTATACCGTTGAATGAACACCATGTAATTTATTTTAATCTGTACCATATTGTTGGCCAGAATCAATAAAGGCTCATCATTTGGACTATTTCATTATCATAAATAGCCCTGCAACTCAACTGCTCGTGCATACACTTTTAAACACATCCACAGTTGTACCTGAAAGTATGTTTCCTGATGTGAAATATCTAAGGGGATAGTATACAAAGGCTTTGGTACATATTTGATATAACATTTTTGCCAAGTTGCTTTCATAAATGTATCAATTTCCACTTCCCTGGAAAAGTATGTCAGATGCTTTCTCACCCGCTGCATTAGCACTGGGATTATCCACCCTTTTAATCCTTGCCAACCAGTAGGTGAAAAAAAAAATAGCATCTCATTATCATAATCGGTAATGTTTTTGGCCCCCTAATGGAGATCAAACATTTGGTGGCAATTATCTTTTGAAGTCAACCATTTTAAATGTCCTTATTTTAGGGTTTTCATGTTATAATTTGTAACTGGAAGCTTATAACAAGCTAATAGAAAATACTGTTTTGATGTAATTAAGTCCAGTTAGAAAGCAGCTCTCTGAATAACTGCACTTCCTTCCAGTTGATACTAGGGTAAAGCACTCCAAATGCATGTTCTGTCAAAAACAATGTTAATAAAATAAACATTGCCCAAGCAGACAAATCAGGGGATGTAGTGATCCCAAAGCACTAAGCAAACAAGGAATTTGTTATTAAATTGTACACTTGCATTAAGAGCATCCTATAATGAACAGGGCGAAGTGTTAACTGTGCAATTGCATCATTCCAAAATTCTCAGTGCTTGCTACTGTTTAAAAGTTGCTAAGTTTATTTATCCTATTGTTTTGGCTTTGCTATATTGTAAGTAATTTTACAGATCACTAATTTCAATGCCATAATCTCTGAGCAGAGTGAAGTTGCTACATTCTTCCAATTAATTAACCAACAAATTTAATTTCACACTACAGAGCTTTGGAATAGCTACTGTTTACTGAAATTACCATTGCAAATAATGAAACCGAATGTTTAAAGAACCAACATTTAGTATTGTCAATGAAATCTGGGCTAAATGTTAATAAATATAACCCAGTGTGGAAGGCCATCTGCTGGCCCTTCGGCATTGTGAAGGAATTCTCTGTGAGTAGCCTGATTAAGACAGAATGTTGATGTGACTCTGGACTTCAGGAACCATGGGGCCTGGTTAGTGGTTTCCGAAGTGGCCACTTCCACCAGAAGACCCTATTGCTTACCTACCCTCCAAAAGCATCAACTATATTTTTTTTCAAATTTTAAAAGGATAGCTTATTGAATAATCAGCAATGTGATGACCACCTCATTTTTTAAACTTTGCAAATGATCTCGCCAAGTACTTGATTCTCCCTAGGCAGATATACATGTTACCCAAGTGCAAATAGCACATAAGCAGTTAATTGTGACTACATCATAATGAATCTTGGTTAATTGCTTCTTGGTCTTTAAATTGCCATTTTGATTTACTGCAATCAATTCGCCTTGAGGTCCCTCTATTGTTGCCATTTTAAGTGAGCACTAATGTTGATGATTATTAGCCATGAAGCGTGCAGAGTTTTCATGATTTGATGTTATTTCCCTAAAACAAATTCCCAGCCACTGAAACAGCAAAGAGGAACTAACACTCTTAGCTTTGTGTATCTTATCGTCTTCATGTCATTCTTATTCCTTCTGTGTACCTCACCCTTTGTTTCTTTGAATATATAAATATCTAAAATAAAGAGGGGTTTCTGCTTTGTTCTATTCTATTTATTTTTCAGGTTCTATGCTATCCCCTGCATTGCTCTGCCTTTCCATTGTGCCCATTGGTCTCTTCCATGGAGATGGGGCTCCCAGGTAAGAAGGAAGAGTTCTAAAATGGTAGTAATGTTGGGAAATGTGGGGGTCACCTCCTCACTGGAGACTGGTCATTGAAGGTCTTCTTGCTATCGCCATCAGGAATCCTATTCTCTGAGGATGTCAGTTCTCAAAAAAACTGCATTCCAAGGGTGCTCCTCCTATCTTGTTGACATTCAAAAAGCAGACAATGGGCTTGCATGAGCATGCAATAAGATTAAGAGAGTGTGGGTGTGTGTGCACATGTGCATATGTATGGCATGTATGAGGATATGTGTGCATATGTGTGAGCATGAGACTGCATGTATATGCATGCACATGTGTCTGCATGTAACTGTGCATATGTGCATATATGTACACACAGTCACAAGGCTGCACTTGGCCACAAGAGGCATTGGGCTTCTCTGAAGGTGCCCTTCAGCAGTCCTGGTGAAATGGCCTGGAAACTGCACAAAACAGCAGCATGGTGATCAGACTGCTCTGACTCTTCAGGGACCCCAAAGAGCAGCCTTGCCAACCTGTGCCTATCAAAAAGATTGTTTGTTTGGATTTCCAAGTTTATGGATTAGGGGACCCCAGGTAACTTTCTTTGCTTTGTTCTAGTTTCCTTGTATTTGTGCCATCACCTGATAGTGTCAAAGTGTCCCCCATCTCTGCATCTATGGGTTTCAACAGACATTTGCTTGATAATTTGCTCACCATTCAATATTGCTTTTCTACATATTGCCTATTTATTATGATGACCCGTTTTTTTTTTCTTTTGGTTGGTCAAATTTTTCCTATTGAGTTATTATTCTTTAAATAATGTTGCAAAACATTTATATTGCAACTATCTTCTCCCTAGGATATTTGCCTTTCAACTTTATTTAATTTGTTATTGTATATTTGTAAATTATTTCATATCTATTTAGGGAGCAAAATGATGTTATGACATATGTCTATAATGTGAACTAACTTGATCAAGCTAATTAACATGTTCCTTACTTCTAATACTTCTCCTTTGTACCCTTCAACCAAATCCCCCCACTGACATCTACTGGTAGCCACCACTATACTTTTTTTTTGGGGGGGGGGTGTTGTAGATGGACACCTTTATTTTGTTTATTTAGTTTTATGTGATGCTAGGGATCTAACCCAGTGTCACACACACATGCTAGGCACATGCTCCACCACTGAGCCACAACCCCAGCCCACTCTACTTTTTGATTGTTCTAGCTTCCACATAGAAATGAGAACACACAGTATTTGTCTTTTTGTGCCTGGCTAATTTCACTTCACATAATGTCCTTTTCATCATGTTGTTGCCAATGACAGAGCTTCCCTCTTTTGAAAGGCTAGGTAGTATTCATAGTGTATATATGCCACATGTTTTTTCACTATTCATCCACTGATAGAGACCTGTGTTGATTCTCTAACTTGAATAATACAGCAGTGAACATGGGAGTGCAGCTCTCCCTTCAACATACTGATGTCAAGTCCTATAGCTATATACCCTGTTAGGAGTTACTGGACCATGTAGCGGTTGTATTTCTAATATTTTGAGAAACCACCATAGTTTTCCATAATGGCTGTACTAATTTACATTCCCATCATCGTGTATGAGACTTCCCTTTTCCACATCTTCACCAACACTGGTTTCTTTTGTCTTTTTGATGATAGTCACTCTGACAGTATGAGGTAATATTTCATT
The DNA here is from genome assembly GCF_047511675.1 of Marmota flaviventris. NCBI lineage: Eukaryota > Metazoa > Chordata > Mammalia > Rodentia > Sciuridae > Marmota > Marmota flaviventris. The sequence continues at coordinate 102,814,401 of NC_092498.1, read as the reverse complement.
GGGATTTTGATTTGCCTTCCCCTAAAGAGTAGTGGGCGTCTTTTCAACTGCTGAATGGCCATTTTGGCATTCTTTGATGACATGTCTATTCAAATATTGTCCATTCTTAATTATTTCTTATTCCTATTAAGTTATATGGGTTTGTTTAATGATTTACAAATAATTTCAGTCTGTGGCTTGTTTTAACTCTGATAAATGAGAACAGTTTCATTCACTGTTAATTTACTCTTAATTATGTCTTTTGAAATGAAAAGGGTTTTAGTTTCTAACTTTGATGAAATTGATCCATTATTTATTTTTATGAATCCACTTTTTTGCAACATGTATAAGTTTTCTTTGCCTAACCCAAGATCCTTAAAATTGTTTCCTATGGTTTATAACAAAAGTTTTATGGGCTTAGCTCTTAATTTAAGTCTATTATTCATTTTGAGTTAATTTTGTCTATGATGTGAAGCAAGTGTTTAAATTTATCTTTTTGCTTGTGGACATCCAATTGCTCCAAAGATATTTATTAAAAATCCCTTTCCCCTTTGAATTTCCTTATGCCATTGCTGAAAATTAATTGACCATACATATAAATGTTTGCCATTTCCTTCTATTCCATTGATTATCTGGATCATTCTGTCTCTTTCACTGTATACGGATATGTCTATCCTTATACAAGTTTCACTACCTGGATTATTTAGATTCATACAAATTTTAAAATTGGGATGTGTATATGTCCACAAAGTTGTTTTTTTGTTTGTTTGTTTGTTTGTTTGGACAGGTTATTCTGGGTATTTGATTTGGCATTTCTACAAGCCTTGGCATTTTCATTGAATCATGAAATTTTCACTGAATTGAAGTTTTCATTGAATCTATAGATAAATTTGGGGGAAATTGCCATCTTAATAATGTGATTTCTAATCTATGAATACTGAGCATCTTCCCGTTTATTTTTATCTTCCTTAATTCCTCTCAGCAATGTACTTTCTTTTGTAATTTTAGTCCTAAGCATTTAATATTTTTACGATTTTGTGAATGGAATTGTTTTTGTCATTTCATTTAAGATTGCTTATTGCATGTGTACAAAAAATACAAATGAATTTTGTATCCTGATCTTGTATTAGGTGACCTTGCAGAATTTGTTTATTGTCTCTTGGTGAGTGTCCACTATTTACCCATGTGAAACCATGTCATCTGTCAAAAAAAGACAGTTTGCCCTTCCATTCAGATGCTTTTTATTCCCCCCCCCCAATGTACTGGCTAGAACTCCTAATACACCGTTGAATACAAGTGGTGTGATTGGATATTCCTGCCTTTTCCTGGTATTAGAGAGAAAATGTTTAATCTTTCACCTTCAAATATGACATTAGCTATTATTGATTTTTCATAAATGCCATTTGTCAAGCTGAGGAAGTTCCCTTCCATTCCTGGAAATCTGTGCTGCATTGTGTCAAATGCTTTTTCTGTATCTATATCATAGGATTTCCCCCTTTTGTTCTATTAATATTCTGTATTAATTGATATTTAATTATTAAAACAACCTTGAACTCCTGGAATAAACCTACCTAATCGTATATATCATCCTTTTGTTATGTTTCTGGATTGGATTGGTTTGCTAATATATTGTTGAGAATTGTTGTTTCTATACTCATGAGAAATGTTAATCTATAATTTCCTTTCTTGTGATATCCCTGTCTAGCTTTGGCATCAGGGTAACACCAGCCTCATAGAATGAACTGGAAATATTCCCTCCTCTTCTATTTCCTGGTTTGTAAACAATTGTTTATTTGTTCTCTAAGTGTGTTGTAGAAATCAACAATAAAGCCATTGGAGCCTGAATTTTTCTTTATATTTTTAACTATAAATTTAATGTCTTTAGATTTAGTAAGAACCTCTGTTCTTCCCACCAAGATACAACTGGGGAAATAAAATTTATATCTTGATCATAAAGAATTGATGCCTTTACTTGTTACACGTTCATTCCCCAGAACTCCCTTTCTAGGTATTTTTCTGGCTAGGGTAGACTATAAGGAATATTCCTTTGTGAAAGTTGTAGGACATCAGAGAGGAAGCAGTCATTTTATAGCATATACATACTTTCTGAGTTATTCAATTAAACATCAATCTAGTTCTTCTATGAAGGAAAATATATTATTAAAGTTACATTGACTTCATATCAAAAGGTACATTATTCTGGGTGGATCTAATTTGAGTAATTGAAAGTCCTTTAGAGGAGTGGCTATGTCTTCCCAGAGCTCAGGGACCTCCATGCTCACTTCGTCATTGCTCATCTACTGATTTATCACACTCGTGTGAAACAGTAGACAGTCTTACAATTGCTCTTCAAGTTTTTATGGCCTAGCACATGGTCTTTCATGGGGAATATTCTGTGTGTGCTCAAGAAAAATGCAGCTAGGTGATGTGTTCTGTAAATGTCAGTTAGGTCAAATTTGTTGATCGTGTTGTGCAAATGTTGTTATATATTCTTGCTGATTTTCCAACTAGATGTTCTATCCATTATTGAGAGTGAAGCCTTGAAATATCCAAATATTTTTGTTGAATTGTTCATTTTCCTCTTGAATTCTGTTGGATTTTGCTTTTCATATTTTGCAGTTCTGTTGTCCAGTGCATAGATGTTTATAATTAAAGAGTTCCAGCGTGACCCATGGAACTAATGCCTGCTTGCTCTAAACCCACCAATTATAACTTCCCTAGAAAACCAGCTTAGTTTACACCCTAGGCCCCATAAACATCTTGGCCCACAGGTCCTTCTTTCTCTTTCTTGATTCCCATTCATGGTTTAACGTGCCCTGGCCAGCTCCCCACTTCGCATTGGCCCTGTGAGGTGTAATGCCTCTTCTTTCTGCTTCTATTAGAGTGTGTGTTTTTTGAGTTGCCTTCTATATGTCTCACCTGACCTACATGTCCAAAGGTAACTTCTCTCCTGGTTAGGGGTCTCCTCTTTAATGGCTATCTTGGTGGCAATAACAACATAAACATATAAAAGCCACAGGCTTTCTTCTAGAATAAAATTTCCTATGAGAGAAACAACTGGCGAGAGATTAGACAATGAGGCATTCAGCTGCCCCCACAATAAAGAAGTATCCAGTGAAATGTCCCCTGTAAACATCCGTGACCAAGTCCTGGAGGTCATCAGGCAGCTTATAGTCAGTCACTCTCATGAAAGATTTTAAGACCAAATTTTTAAAAATACAAGAGTTTGCATGATAATTTTTTTTCATCCTTTTACTTTCAACCTATTGGTTTCTTTGAATCTAAGTGGGTCTCATGTAGACAGCATACAATTAGTTCTTATTTATTTATCCAGAATAACAATGTCTTCCTTTTGAATGGAATGTTTATCTGCATTTAATGCTATTGTTGACATGGTTGGATTTACATCTTCCATTTTGCTATTTTCTTGCTATGTGTCTCATGTTTTTTTCATTCCTCTGTTCATGTCTGAGTTATTCTCTAAACAGTTACTGTGTGAATTTATTTGCAATCTACTTCAGATTAATAGTATCTTAATTCCAGTAAAATACAGAAACTTTGCTCCAGACTGCTTCATTTCCTTCTCCCACTCTGTGCTTTTATTTGTATGTATATTGTGTCTATATGTAATATAAACCCAAAAATACATTGTTAAAATTATGGTATGCAATCATATTTTTAAAGTTTTTAAGGAAGACAAAGAAAATATATTTTAGAATCTCTAGATTAGCCCCCACATTTACCACTTCCAATATTCTTTATTTCTTTCTATGGATTCACATTACCCAGGTGGTTTCACTTCCTTGAACTAATTTACCTCTGCTGCTTATCTTCTCTTTGGTGTTATTATTGTCACATATTTTACAAATTTATATAAGCTCAATAGCACAACTTTATAATTGTTGTTTGATATAATTGTCTTTTAAACCAATTAAAAGATTTAAAGTTATATATATATATTTGTACTAACTTTTTGAGTTTCCTGCATAATTACCTTTATTATTGCACTTTGCTTTTTCGTGTGAATGGAGTTATTATTTGATGCTGCTTTCTTCCAGGTTCAAAATTATATTTTAATAATACTTTAATGTATGTCTGTTACTAAGAAGCTTTCTCTTGTCTTTCTTTGAGAATGTTCTTATTTAGCCCTCAGTTTGAAGAATAGTTTTGCAGGATATAGAATTCTTGTTGATGGTTTCTTTTTTTGTCTTTGAGCACTTTGAATATCATATCACCACTGCCTTCTACATTGCTTCTAATGAGGTCAGAAGTTTACCTTATTATTGTTCATTTTATATAACAAGTTACTTTTCCAGGTTTCTTATTTCAATATTTTCTCTTTGTCTTTTAACTGTTTCACTATGTTTCTATGTTCACCACTTTACAGTTATCCTACTTAGAATGCATTCATCTTTTCCTGGGAAAGCTGGGAATGGAACCACCATTTGACCTAGCTATTGCCCTTCTCGGACTATTCCCTGAAGACCTTAAAAGAGCGTACTACAGGGATACCGCCACATCGATGTTCATAGCAGCACAATTCACAATAGCTAGACTGTGGAACCAATCCAGATGCCCTTCAATAGATGAATGGATAAAAAAATGTGGCATTTATACACAATGGAGTATTACGCAGCACTAAAAATGACAAAATCATGGAATTTGCAGGGAAATGGATGGCATTAGAGCAGATTATGCTAAGTGAAGCTAGCCAATCCCTAAAAAACAAATGCCAAATGTCTTCTTTGATATAATGAGAGCAACTAAGAACAGAGCAGGGAGGAAGAGCAGAAGGAAAAGATTAACATTAAACAGAGACATGAGGTGGGAGGGAAAGGGAGAGAAAAGGGAAATTGCATGGAAATGGAAGGAGACCCTCATTGTTATACAAAATTACATATAAGAGGTTGTGAGGGGAAAGGGAAAAAAACAAGGAGAGAAATGAATTACAGTAGATGGGGTAGAGAGAGAAGATGGGAGGGGAGGGGAGGGGGGATAGTAGAGGATAGGAAAGGTAGCAGAATACAACAGTCATTAATATGGCATCATGTAAAAATGTGGATGTGTAACTGATGTGATTCTGCAATCTGTATTTGGGGTAAAAATGGGAGTTCATAACCCACTTGAATCTAATGTATGAAATATGATATGTCAAGAAGTATGTAATGTTTTGAACAACCAATAAAAAAAATAAAAATATAAATTTTGGGGACCAAAAAAAGAATGCATTCATCTTTGGCGTGTATAATAATTTTCATTATTTGAAATTATATTGACCATTATTTCAGTGGGAATTTTTTCCTCTTTCTGTCACTCTTCTCTTTCAGGACTGTCATTATGCATATGCTGCATGAAATTGTCCTACAGATGTCTGAGGCTGTTGGTTTTCCTTCATCTATTTTTTTCTTTTGTACTTGAATATTAGATAATCTATATTTACCTATCACCAACTTCACTGATTCTTCTGCCAGCTCAAACTTGCTGTTGAATCCCTTCAGTGAATTTTTCACTTCAGTTATTATACCTTTCAATTCCAGAATTTCCATTTGTCTTTTTACATTATTTCTAATTCTTTAACATTCTATATTCAGTAAGTCATTGTCATCATACTTTCATTTACTTCTTTAATTTGCATTCCTTTAGTTATTTGAACATATTTATAACACTGTTTTGAAGCCTTTTTTCAGCTAAATCCATCATCCACCCCCACAGAGAGTTCCTTTTGATATTTTCTTTTAAAAAATTTATTTTGTTTATTTAGTTGTTTTTTGTTGTTGTTGTTTGTTTGTTTGTTTGTTGTTTTTATGTGGTGCTGGGGATCGAACCCAGTGCCTCATGCATGCTAAGCAAGCGCTCTACCACTGAGCCCCAGCCCCAGCCCCTTGATATTTTCTTTTATGTATGAGTATCATACAATTTTTATTGAAAACTGGAAATATTAGACAATGTATTGTAGCAACTCTAGACTTTTATTTCCACCTTAAGTTGATAAGTTTTTGTTTGTTTAATGATTTGCCTGAACTATCTCTATGGAGTCCATTTCTTGTGCTGTGTGCAATTGCTGATGTTTCTTTTCAATTATTTTTTGTTTGTTTATGGGTTTGTTTTGTTTCTTTAATTTTTAAGACTACTTATTCCCTAAATATCTCCAGCTTCTTGGGGCTAGAGTTGTGGCTCAGTGGTAGAACACTCACCTAGCATGTGTGAGGCACTGGGTTCAATCCTCAGCACCACATAACGATAAATAAATAAGGGAATTGTTAATTTAAAAAATTATTTAAAAATAAAGACTGGCTTCTTATGGATTACTCATGAATCAACACCACTTAGTGGTCAATTAATGACTGGTCAGAGATTATGCTTAATGATGTTTAGTCAATTTGGCTTCTACCCTTTTCTAATGGATCTATGTGTGACTTGGGACCGTTTATAAGTCTGCTGTCTATAAGTCTGGGTTTTTTGCTTTCTGAATTCACAAAGCCTCCCATTTGGCCATGGAATAGCAGCTAACTAGGACCTTCTCTGGTCTCTGCTGAGCATACATGCAGCCACAAATGTTCACGGCCTTTCAGACATCAGGAACAAATGGTACCTTACTAAGGCCCACAGGGAATGGCTTGTTCTCTAAATCTCCCTATTAAATTTCTGTCTGTTTGTCATTCTATTGTAGTCCCCAACCAGTATTGTGATCTCGGCAGCTGGGATGTTGACCTTCCATGATTGTTTACTGTTCAGATTGCTATTGTTTTTGATAGCTCCCCTGGTTGTGGAATTTTCCTCACTCTGTTTCAAATACAGTAATTTACATTTGGCAGTACACATGTAGGTCCTCCCTGTCCTAGTAGAATTTCAAGCCGTGAGAGTGGGGTGAGGTGGAGATGGGTGCATTTCCAGGCCAAAATATCACAGACCCTGCTTTCTCCTCCAAGGTTCAGTACATTTTCTTGAATAAACACATTTTATTTTGTTATATGACTTTGGTCTATTTTCAGAGGCTCTAAACTACTGATTTTGATCATTTTTGTCCAGTTTTAAGTTTACTTTTTCCAAGCTGCTTATTAATTCCAGAGGTCCTGCCTAGATTCTAATTAGGAAAGGATTCTAATTGGGAAAACATCAACAGAAACATCTTCAACAGCAGAAATAAAAGCCTGGGAAAATATAAACAATACACAAAACTCCTTTGTTATCGAAAAGACTAATTTTTTTGCATGGTATTTTTTAAAATATATTTTTAGTTGTCAATGGGCCTTTGTTTTATTTATTTATTTATTTATTTATTTATTTATTTATTTATTTACATGTGGTGCTGAGAATTGAACCCAGTACCTCACACATGATGGGTAAGTGCTCTACCACTGAGCTACGACCCCAGCCCTGCATATATTTTGATATATAACCCATATGAACTACTTCCCATAAGCCTACATCCATAAAATAAAGCTATGCCTCATTTTGTGTCCAAATCATGATGGCACAAGTCTCCATTGACCTAAATGGGAGAAGTTAACTCCCTTCTAACTTGTCCCCAAATACTTGCTTGAGAAATCTCCAGATAATTCTCATAGCCCACTGTAGGATTTCTTCCTGCTCCACACATAATGACCCTAGAAGATGACCACTGTTCTGGGTCTAGCTGACACCCATGGAGACTGTAACCAAAAGCCTACAGTCCTCTCCTCAGACACATCATCTGAAATGTGTGGACTTGCTCAGTCTCCCCAGAACAAATGCAGCTCTCACCAAACCTTCAAAGAGAGCTGGATTAATTGAGGGGAATTTGTATAATCCTAACTCACAGAAACTGACTCTGAGCAATTCAATCAGAAAGGGAGTTCATTAAAAGGATACTTGGCAGACTGGAAAATAAACAAGAGCAAAGAAAGAGCAGAAACCTGAGCCACAGGCAAAACAACAACTCAGAAAGCACCTGGCACATGCACTGCTCCAAGTGGCTGATCTCTGAACAATGCAAATGGCATCATCACCTCCCTGAGGCTGCCACTGACGTATCCAGGGCTCCTTTTCCCAGCTCATGGCTCCATTTCAAACATCTGCTTAGCCAGGGTTAAGTCATGCACCTGGTCAGCAGCTGCCAGTGGCCTGACATTGGTACTACTGAAATGGATAGAGTCTTGGAGCCCTCAGGCCAAACCTAGAACTCAGGAGGTTTTCCCCAGGACAAATAGGACATGCATCCTTGTATCCCTGAATGTGCAGCACAGTGCCAGGCCCACAGCATGTTAAGTTATTGACACAAATAGGGAAAAATTCAACCTTTAACATAACAAGTCCACACACCCTTGGATGTGCTACCTTAGGAAGAGGAGCATGGAGTCTTTTGTCTTTGTCTCACTCTATTATATACACCAGTTTCCATATTGGCTTCTATACCTCAGTAGTGCCTCTGACACCCACTCTACCCAATGTCAATCCCTTCGCAGTTTTGATCCTTCAACACAAATCCAAGGAAAGTTATCTAGCAGGGCCTTTTATTTCCCTTGTGACAATCAGTGCTGATGATGAGGGACTGACAGGGCAGAAAGCTAGTGCACAGTCACCAGCAGATTATGCTAGAGCAGGGACTGCAAGGCAGGCTCCTACCCATACCCTGCACATCTGGATTTAGGGCTTCAGATCCTTCCCTGATCAGATGAGGAAGCTGAGCTGAATAGCATTGGGAAAACCTTCTGTGATTTCTCTGTCTTTCCTGACTGTGCCATCATGAAATTATCTGCTCCTCCCCTCCACCCAAGGCTGAATCCTGCCTGACACCCAAGAGTTCATGCAAGAATTGCTCAGGAGAGGCCTCCTGAATAGACAAGTCAAGATCCATCCTCATGGATGGATTTTTAGGAATTAGGGACATTGCTCAAATGTCACTGCAAGAAACACTTCCCTCTCTTGCTGCTAAAAATAGCTTCAGATGAACAATTTCAGAGAGACCTGTGACTTCTGCTCTCCAGCAATTCAAGCAATACCTTCAGATTCCTGCTACAAAAATAGAACCCAGGTTGTTGTTTCAGAAGAAAATCTCCGAGGATTGCTGTGGGCAGGTAGGCTTCCTAGGAACTCTGAGGCTGCACAGTTTCTATGGACTCAGTACTACATGAGTGACAGGAGCTTTCTTTCCTCAGTCATTTCTTCTGACATTGGAATAACCAAGAACCAGGTGATGTTCACACATTACTGCCCATCCCTAAGGCACTTGCAAAGGGAGAGGAGATCAAAGGCAGAATCATAAGGTCACTTTCCCTGTTGGTTCCTTCATGGGAGCTCCACATTCCCCCAGAGTGTTAAATGGCAGAGGTGTGGCTGGTGTTCTCCTTTTCCATTGCTGCTGGCCCTAGTATGCAGCCTGGCATTCTCCTGGGTATGCTTTCCAGCTCATCTGCACAGACAGCTTGTGTTTCTCCCTTGTTTAGCACTCTTTTCGCTACTGATGTGACCTAGGATCTATTGGGCCTCTGTAGCAGCTTCTTTGCACAGTGAGCCACAGTGTCTTGTATAGTAGTTTGCCCTTATCTGTGGGTAACACATTTCAATAACTCCAGTAGATGTCTGAAACCACAGATAGTACTGAACCCTGCGTATACTGTTTTTTTTCCTACACAAATACAACTATAATGAAGCTTAATTTATAAATTAGGCCTAGTAAGAGATTAACAACAATAACCACTAATGAAACAGAAAAATTGCTAATAGAATAGAGCAATAGTTCTCTTCAATTAGTGTTTATAGGGAAAAAAAGTTATGTGAATTCAGTGTCTTTCTCTCTCTCTCTGGAAATATCTTATTGTACTTGAGATCTTAGCAGCCTTCATATACAATTTCTCCCTTTCCTTGTTAAATTCTGGACTTTTTCCTTTTTACTTAAAGGAAGCACTTTATGGCTTCTCTTTGGCACAATCAAGTTACAAGGATCACTACTCTTGCACTTTGGGACCATTATTAAGTAAAATAAAGTTTACTTGAACACAAAGGCTACAATACCTGGAAGGTTGATCTGATGATTGACAGGACTAATGGGTAGGTAGCATAGATAGAGTGGATATACTGGACAGAGAGATGACTCACACCCTGGATAAGAGGGGGTAATATAGTATAAGATTTCATCACACTACTCAGAATGATACACAACTTAAAACTTATTAGTTGTCTATTTCCGGAATTTTCCACATATTTTCAGACTTTGAAACTATAAGAGGACAACAAAATTGTAATTGCAATTTTCTCTGGTTAAGCTACACCTCCTCTTGCCTGTGCCTATGTGCAGCTCAGGGAGCTATGGTCCTCAGTGAGAGAAATGGTCAGCATGTCCAGAGAGTGTCAGGTGCAATCCGGGATACTCTCAGGGTTCTAGTTTGGCCTATCTACAGCTGGTTCTACACATACTGGGAAACTTGAGATGGGGTCTGAGACTCTGGGGCCAACTCTGGTTTACCCAACCTGCAGTCCCAAGTCAACAGATTGCTCATATCTGGAGTGAATCAGTTGGGGTTGATAATCCCTAAATCTCCTTTCTGCCTTGATCTTCTGTAAGACCATGAGCTGACCTGCCAGGTTAGATGCCATGCTCAGTGCCCATGGTGTGCTTGGGATCACTAGGAGGGGCTGTCAGTGCCCCTGCACCCTTATCCTAGCCCCATAGGCTGAGTCTATATTAGTAGACCCAAAAATGTGATTCTGATTTCCCAGTCTACTAGCCAACCATTGCATATTTTTGACTGTGTTTTAAAATTCATTCAAGAGTGGAATAAATTATGGTCAGAAAGCTATGAAAAAGACTCAGATGTAACTTAATTTGGGGAGCTCTTCACATGCTTTGGGACATAATGAGAGAATAACAAAGCAGCCACCATGAATCAATTTGTCTCAATCCCATTTCAAGGGCAGTGGTGTTCAGAAGAAGTGACCCAGAGCCTTGGTGGCCTCTCGCCTCTCGCCTCTCACCTCACCAAGGACATCTGTTCCTTTGTGTACCAGTATGGCCATTGCCCATTTCATTCCCAAAGCCCACAGCACCAGGACCCCAGCACCCCCAAACCACCATCATTGTCCCCCTGCACTCTCATTATTCATGTTGTAGGTTCTTAACTCACTGGTCTTTAAAAAAAAAAAAAACAGAGGGCCCCAGAGCTCAGTCCTCAGATCTTCTCTCTTTTCTTTCCATATTCACCCTCTAGGTTGATAAAAGAAAAATTCTAAGATGTCCTAAATTAAGTTAGAAGCCAGAGAATAGAGGAAATAAAGAGATAAGAGAAGTTCCTTTAACTCACAGCTTCAAGCTAAATCAACAAAGAAAAAGAAAAAAGCTGTTCCACATTCTTTTTCTGTATGTATGCTGAAGATCAAGGCCACCTGGAATTCTTTTAGATCCAACCAACGAAGAAGCAATAAGAACTTCTCTTTGTGTACTAAACTTCTGTCCCAGGAATGCCAACTTCACATTGCCCTGCTGCTCTTATCTATAGCCAGCATAGCTTCAATGTAAATGATTTGTTTCTTCTCCCCAAAATTTCATTATAAAACACCCTGACCCCTTAGGTTTGGTGGACATTTTTCCAGCTGCTATCTGACCATGCTTCAGGTAGCTTAGGAAATTTGTTCCCAGGCCAGTCCTTTCACCTTTGGTCACAGCTCAGTAAACATTTTATTTCAGAGACCTCTTAGTCTGGAAAGTTTGATTTAACCAGGTGATCTCAGGCAGGCTGAGAATACCATCAGCTGCAATGATGACTCCCATGCGTGTGCCTCTTGTCTGAACCCCCCAACTTAGACTCAAATCCAGTCTTTCATCTCCACTTGGAAGACTAAGACTAACCAAAAGCATAAATGTTCAAATTTAATCCCTGGATTATCCTCATACGTGCTCCTCCCTCCCCTAGCCATTCTCAGCTCAGTAAACAACGACTTAACATTGAACTCCAACCAGCTGTGGAGAATAAAATCTGGCACCATCTTTTACACCTAGCTTGAGCAATGGGCCATGGAAGCAACCGGATTCCTGAAAAGCTTGCCACAATAAATGCCAACTTCATAGATGACTGATTGTCATGAGTTTTCTTCTGCTCACTCTCTGCCTGAAACATCTGCTGAACACCTGTAAAATCAGCTGACACACAGAAAAGCAAAACCTTCTACCAGGTAAGGTCTCATGGTTCAGATACTGCTATGGATAGATCATCATACCATTCTCCAACATTTCCTCTGGAATCGGGACCTCAGTTTCCAACAGATGAAAACTACACTAAGTTTCATCTCCAATCAGAATGATAGTTATCAAGAACCCAAATAATAATAAATGTGGCAAGGATGTGAGGGAAAATGTACATTCATACATTGTTGGTGGGACTGCAAATTAGTACAACCACTTTAGAAAGCAGTGTAGAGATTCTTCAAAAATCTAGAAATAGAACCACCAAAAGACCCAACTATTCCATGCCTCATTGTTTATCCAAAAGAACTAAAATCACCACAGTATAGCCACTTCAATGTTTTTAGCAGCACAATTCACAAGAGCCAAATGATGGGATCAACCCAGATGCCCATCAATAGATGAATGGTTCAAGAACATGTGGTTAATATACCAATGGAGTTTTACTCAGCCATAAAGAAGAATGAAATCATGGCATTTGCTGATAAATGGATGGAAGTGGAGAAAATCATGCTAAGTGAAATAAGCCATACTCCTAATATCAAGGGTAGAAGTTTTCTCTTATATGAGGAAGCTAGAGAAAATAAGGGACAGAAGGCAGTCAGGGAGGGGATCAGAAATCACAAAGATAGAGGGAAGATCCGTGAAGTAAAAGAAGGAGAGTAAGAGGGAGGAAGGAAGGGAAAGGAAAAGAAATATAGAATGAATTCAATAGAATCATGTCATATACTTATATAAATGTACCAAAGGGAATTTCACCTTTGTGTACATGTAGAAAGTACTAATCAAAAATAAATAAATAAGGGAGTGAAAGGAAGGTCAGTAAAGAAAGGAGAAGAGGAGGAGGAGGAAGGGAACAAAAAGAGAGAGGGAATGGGGATTGAAATCAAATTCCTTGTATATATAATTTTGTCAAAAGGAACCCAAATACTATATATAATTATAATGCTCTAATAAAAAAAAAAGAAACAAAGAAAAACTCCTCTGTGAGAGAATCAGCAGCCCCAACTAAAAGTTAACAGCGGGTGCAGCAATTTCACAGGGTTGGAAAATTGAAATGACTCAAAAGATTCCACATGGTCTCAGTGAAGGGCACGGCAGGCAGAAGGAAGCAGAGGCAGTCATGGGAGGTCTGAACCTTCCAGAACAGACTCCAAGTTGTCCTTATTTCAGCTGCACAAGACATTCTTCATCTTTGAAATGTGAACCACCATCGGGCATGGTGGCACACACCTATAACCCTAGTGACTTGGGAAGCTGATCAGAAGGATCGCAAGTTCAAAGCCTCTACAACTTAATGAAACTCTAAGAAACTTAGAAAGACCCTATCTCATAATAAAAAATAAAAAGGGCTGGGGATGTGGCTCAGTGGTTTAGTACCTCTGGGTTCCATCCCTGATGACAGAAGGGAGGGAGGGAGGAAATTTGAACTACCAAAGTATATACATCTCTTAGGGGATCCCTGACACAACTGAGCTGGACTGGGTTGTTGGCTCCAGCTACACATCATGGCTTAGGCATCAGAGCCTTGTGTCTAAAGGCATAGAATCTTAGGAGAAAAAGCTATAACACTTGCCTCCTGGGGATTTTTCTACAACAAAACACCGTTAACTGAACTTGAAAGAGAAAGAATGTCTTTCCTTTTGCATTGAAGAATAAACTGTCTTTTCAGCTTCATCTATACCTTAACTCTTAAATCTGCCCTTTCTTTCTAAACCCATTGTCCCTGCCCTATTAAAAGTCGCCATCAGCTCTCACCTGGGTTCGTACAATTGCCTCCCTCCTGGAGTTCCCATGTTACCTGGTCTCCTGTGGCAGAGATGGATAATTGCCACACCACATCCACTTCTACATTTTTCCCAATCTGTCTTCTGCTGCAGAATCTGGGAAGCAAACATTAAGCTCCTCACGTGGCCTTTCGTCTGCTAACATGCAAATTAGTTTCTACCAATTAAATGCTTTCATGTGAGATATAGAAAAAGACTCCAGGGCCCTTCTTCTGTTTCAGGGTTTTTTAAATTTTGTTTTTGTTTTCATTTTTCCAAAGTTGGAAGGGGTTTTTTTTGTAACAATGATCCAATGTCTATTCACAGGTTTTGTGGGCATTTAGAAACAGGACCGATGACAATAGTTGGTTCCTAAGCCTGGATAGCAGTTCAGGTGTATTTTCCCCCAAGATGTAATGCAGTATGTGACAAAATACTTTAACTAGATTATGAGCACTTGAAACAACTACATGGAAGGGAGTGAGGTACAGGTGCTGACCTAGATAACTCTGGAAATGAATAGGGTTTATAAGACTAAAGTCAAAAAGAACTGTACATAAGTACTGTACAGCCCTGCATTATTTAACAGTGAGGACACATTGTAGAAAGTGAATTATTATTTTATTTCACTGCTGTGCAAACATCAAAGAGTGTGCTTATGCAAACTCAGATGGTATAAATCAATTATTTGACATGGTCCCTTCATGCAATCAAGTGACACTATAAACACAAGATGAATGAGGCTACTGCCAGCATAACAGTACACTGTTTTACAGTAGGCCCTTTGTGTGGGTGTGTGGGTGTGCGGATATGGGCACGTGCGCATGTGTGATGCTGGAGATTGAACCCAAGGCTTTGTGCATGCTAAGCTTGTGCTCTTCCACATAACTATAGCCCTCTCTCCAAACTTTTATAAGAACAAGGAACACACTTTAAAACTGTGATTAAAAATATATATAATACAGAAAATACATGTATCAGTAACATAGTCATTCATTGTAATGTGCTATACTTTTCTATGACTGGCAGCACAATAGGTTTGTTTACACCGGCATCATCACAAACAAATGAGTAACACCTTGTGCACTGACATTATGACAGCAATAGAAATTTTTCAACTCCATTATAATCTGATGGGACTGTTAGGTTTGGATATGAGGTGTCTCCCAAAAACTCCTGTGCTAAGGCAGCAATGTTTCAAGTGATTGGATTGAGAAAGCCATAATCTAATCAGTCCATCCCCGTTTGAATAGACTGACAAAGTGGTAACCATGGGCAGGTGGAGCATGGCTGGCAGAGGTGGGTCACTGAGAGTGTGCCCTGCAGGGTGTATCTTCCCTGCAACCACTCCCCATCCCACTCCTTTCTGTTTCCTGGCTTCCTGGAGGTAAAATGCTTTCCTCTACTCTGCCCTTTGACCATGATATGCTACCTCATCTTAGGCCCAGAGCAGAATGGAATAAGCTATCTATGGACTGAGACCTCTGAAATCATGAGCCCCAAATAAATTCTCCATCTTCTAAGTTGTTTCTGTAAGAAATGTTTGGTCCAGCGACACAAAACTGACTAAAACAGAAATCACTTTATATGTACTCCTTCAATGTAATTTTATTATGTGATACATGACTATATTTTTTGTACAGTTGTTTCTTGCAGGGCAAAATGGGTTAGTGATTCTGAAACCACTCTACATGGATACCAGAAATGAATAATTAAGTAGCTGGATGGTGGACTGTGGGAATTAGGCTTCTCACTGTCAGAGTCATACATTCCTGATTAGCCAGGAAAGAAGGTTAGAATGAACCATGTGGTGTTGCATAAAAATTGGAGACATAATTATAAATTCTTGTTTAGTCTAGTATAGATACACATAGATGTGTGTCTGCATACATGGATTAGTATACACACATGTCCCAGCTCTGTCTACTAAGGAGGCCCAGAAGCACCCCTGTAGCAACACCCCTGAAGCAACAAGCATACATATTGGTTTCTAATACTACTCTTCAGTAAAAGGAACTGGGGACCTTTAAACAAATAGATGACTGCAGGGCTGGGGAAGGGAGTACACAAGATGATCCTGGAGTAGCTTGCATTGAAAAATCAAGAAAGTGCTCAGGAAGCAAAATTATAGGGGCTTAATTTTAGTGCCATCACTTTAATGATACAAGAGTCAACAAAAAGAGCCACCAGTGCCAAATTCGGAACAATTTAAGAAACTAAATAATATAAATAACGTACTATGACAGTATGACCCAAAGCAAATATAAGGCATAATATAATATCACTGAGTCCATCCTGATTGGATCAACAATGTATAAGTGAATCAATGGGGAGTGGACAGGTCTCTCGTAAAGCAGAGTTCCAAAGTATTGATGGGGATACTCACCCCAAAGGCAGGGAGCACCACCCATCTACAGCCATCAATGGTGGGATGTGCCACTGAGCACATTTCCAAAGAGTAGAGTGTGGAAAAGGAGAGGAGAGAGTGGCTCTGCAGTGGAGAAACAGAAAACACTACGCAGCCAGGGAACCAGGGTCAACATCGTCACTGATAAGTCATGGTGACAGCAGACACCCTCATGTGATGACAGTTTTCCTATGTGATCTTTCTCAGAAAAAAAGAAACTATTAAATTTCAAAAATACTATCTGAAGGACATTCTTCAAAATACCTTTCTCAGCCCTGTCACAGTTATGAGAAACACTCATAACCAAGAGAAACCTGAGGAGACAAGATGACTGATGTGATGGGGAACACTGGATGGGGTCCCAGACAGGAAAAGAGCATTAGGAAGTCAAAACAAAGTATAGACTTTAGTTAATAGCAGTGTATTAATGTTGGTCCATTCTCTAATATAAATATCAATATCAATATAATATTTTACATTATCACTAGGGGACACTAGGTTCAAAGCATACGGGCCCTCTTTGTACTATCTTTATAACATCTCTGTAAATATAAAAGTCAGTTTATTTTAAAAATCATTTTATGGGGTTAGGGCTACAGCTCAGTGGCAGAGCCTTGCACGTGTGAGGCACTGGGTTCAATCCTCAGCATGACACAAAAATAAACAAATAAAATAAAGGCATGCTGTCCATCTACAACTACAAAAAATAGCACTGGATTTATCTTTTAAAAATCATTTTATGTGTTTATAGCAGTTCAATCCACAGTAGCTTAGCTACCGAACCAACCTAGGTGCCCTTCAATAGATGAATGGATTAAGAAAATGTGGTGTATAAATACACAATGGAGTGTTACTTAGCCACTAAGAAGAATAAAATTATGGCATTATGACATTCTTCATAGAAATAGAAAAAGCAATCATGAAATTTATTTGGAAAAATAAGAGGCCCAGAAGAGCCAAAGCAATCCTTAGCAAGAAAAGTGAAGCAGGAGGCATCACAATACCAGACCTTAAACTATACTACAGAGCAATAGTAACAAAAACAGCATGGTATTGGCACCAAAATAGACCTGTAGACCAATGGTATAGAATAGAGGACAGAGACCAACCCACATAATTACAGTTATCTCATACTAGACAAAGGTGCTAAAAACATATATTGGAGAAAAGATAGCCTCTTCAACAAATGGTGCTGGGAAAACTGGAAATCCACATGTAAACAAAATGAAATTAAACCCCTATCTCTCATCATGTACAAAAGTCAACTCAAAGTGGATCAAGGACCTAGAAATTAAACCAGAGTCCTTGTACCTAATGGAAGAAAAAATAGGCTCAAATCTCCATCATATCAAATTAGGCCCGAACTTCCTTAATAAGACTCCTATAGTGCAAGAATTAATATCAAGAATCAAAAATGAGATGGATTCAAACTAAAAAAGCTTCTTCTCAGCAAAAGAAACAATCAGTGAGGTGAATAGAGAGCCTGCAGAATGGAAGCAAATCTTTACCACAAGCAAATCAGATAGAGCACTAATCTGTAGGACATATAAAGCACTCAAAAACCTTAACACCAAAAAAACAAATAACCCAATCAATAAATGGGCCAAGGAACTGAACAGACACTTCTCAGAAGAGGATATACAATCAATCAACAAATATATGAAAAAATGTTCAAAAATTTCAAAAAATGTTCTCTAATCTCTAGTAATTAGAGAAATGCAAATCAAAACTACTCTAAGATTTCATCTCACTCCAGTCAGAATGGCAGCTATCGAGAATACAAACAACAATAAGTGTTGATGAGGATGTGGGGAAAAAGTCATACTCATACATTGCTAGTGGGTCTGCAGATTGGTGCAGCCAATATGGAAAGCAGTATGGAGAATCCTTGGAAAACTGGGAATGGAACCATCATTTGACCCACCTATCCCACTCCTTGGTTAGCATATTACAGGGATACAGCCACTTCAATGTTTATAGCAGCAAAATTCATAATAGTTAAACTGTCGAACCAACCTAGATGCCCCTCAGGAGATGAATGGATAACGAAATGTGGTATATATACACCACGGAATACTATTCAGCATTGAAAGAGAATAAAATCATGGCATATGCAGATAAACGGATGGAGTTGGGAAATACAGTGCTAAGTGAAGTTAGCCAATCCCCCCCCAAAAAAAATGCCAAATGTTTTCTCTGACATAAGGATGCTGATTCATAATGGGGTTGGGGAGAGTATGGGAGGATTAGACGAACTTTAGATAGAGCAAAGGGGAAGGAAGGGAGGGGAGGAAGCATGGGGGTAGGAAAGATGGTGGATTGAGATGGACATCATTACCCTAAATACATGTATGAAGGCACAAATGGTGTGACTCTACTTTGTGTTCAACCAGAGATATGAAAAATCGTGCTCTGTGTGTGTAATATGAATTGTAATGCATTCTGCTATCATATATAACAAATTAGAACTTTTAAAAATATTTTTTTAAAAGATTAGGTACTACTCATAATGTCTCAAAATAGAAAAATGTATATTTTTGTATGATAATCAAATGTAGTAAAGTATGGATTTTTGTTTTATTTTTACTGAATAGTTGTTATTATCATGATTGTTGTGCCATAGTCCACTGTGCATAGTATAAAAACCAACTGTAAACAGCCTTAAGTCTGGGCCATTATAACGTTGCTTGGCATCTCTGCCAACAAAAATGACACTGTGGTGACAGAAGTGGTAAGCACAGCTGCATGCAGTGCACCAAAGGGAGCCCAACACCCCTAGTCCCCATGGCCCTGTGGAGCCTGTGCTGATGGAATCCAGGCAAAGGCCAGATGGCGCTGGACTGCCTAGTGTTGGACTTAAAGACGTACCGGGTCTTACTCTTGTTTTATGATGGGAACCAATTTTAAAACCAAAATTGTCAAACATTATCTAAGGAAAGGACACTAATTTGTACTAACAGGGTGAAAACTTTCAGCACTTTGTTTAATAGTGTCTGCTGGCTGTAGCAGTGCTGTTAAAACGTGACTTAGAAAACAACCTTTGTGCCTAAAACTGATGAGTTGAAATAGAATGAGCAGGAAAGATCTGGCCCAACAGCAAGAATGTGAAGGAAAGTTTGGTGCTAAATAAAATTTCCATGAAATTAAAAATAAAAAAATCAGTAGTTGGGCCTTTCACCCAGAACTCCATCTTCTGGTGATTTGCCAAAATGATGAACACAAGGGAAAGAGGAGACATTTATGTCCTCTATGTCTTTTAGAAAACATGAAGTTGTTATGTGCTTAATGGAAAATAAAGTAGGTCCAAATCTTCACTATGTCAGCTTAGGAACTGACTTCCTTAATAAGACTCCTAAAGGGCAAGAAATAAAATCAAGAATCAATAAATGGGATGAATTCAAAGTAAAAAGCTTCTTCTCAGCAAAGGAAATAATCAACAACTTGGAATGGAACCCAGATATCCCACTGCTAGGTTTACATTCAAAGGATTTAAAATCAGCATACTATGGTGATGCAGCCACATCAATGTTTATAGCAGCTCAACTCACAAAAGCTAAACTATGGAACTAACTTAAGTGTTAAGTTTGGATAAAAAAAAAATGTGGTATATACACATGGAATATTACTCAGCCTTAAAGAAGAATTAATCTTGGCATTTGCCAGTAAATGGATAGAGCTAGAGAATAGCATGCTAAGTGAAGTAAGCCAACCCAAAAAAAAATCAAAGGTCAAATGTTGTCTCTGATATGCAGATGCTAGCTTACAATAAGGGGGCGGAGGAGGCGGATTAGGGAAAAATAAAGGTACTTTAGATTAGGCAGAGGGGAAGTGAAGAGAGGGGAGGGGGTAAGGGATAGGAAGGATAGTATAATGAATCAGACATTATTACCCTATACACATATATGACTACGCGACTGGTGTGAATCTACATCATGTACACCCAGAAAAAAAGAGAAGTCATATTCCACATATGTATTGTGTGTCAAAATGCATTCTACTGTCATGTATAACTAATGAGAACAAATTTAAAAAATAAAATAGAAAGAAAACATGAAGTTGTTCCTTTGGCTACATACATGCAATTCTGGAAAGAAAAAAACGGGGGGTGATAACATGGACATGGAGAGCATGGGCACTATTTAAAGTACTGCCCCACGAGTGTTACAATGGCAAACTTGGAAGAGTCTACAATGTCACCCAGCAGGCTGTCAACATTGTTGCAAACAAAATTAAGAGCAAGATTCTTGCCAAGAGAATTAATGTGGGTATTAAACATATTAAACATCTAAGAGCCAAGCTAGCTTCCTGAAATGCATAAATGAAAATGATAGAAGGCAAAGAGAAAAGTACCTGGGTTCAGCTGAAACACCAGCCTGCTCCACCCAGAGAAGCACACTTGGTGAGAACCAATGGAAAGGAATCTGAGCTACTCCAACTATTTCCTGTGAATTCATGGCATAATAGTTGGGAAAAAATAAAAGACCTCTGCACTGTAAAAAACAAAAAACAAAAAAGTTCTCTTAATTGAGTAAGTGTGGTCTCCTCTCCCTCAAAGAAATATTAAGCAATTTGTAATTGCATCAAGGGAGGAGGAAGGAAGGAGTCACGATCATTTCTGTGGATCTGCTTCTGGAGATCTCCATTTTGAACTATTGATCTGTCTTCATCCCCCAATACCATACTGCACTGATCATTGTAGCAAAACCTACCTCAATTCCTCAAGGCTTCTGCCACAGCTGTGGTCTACATAGCTAGACAGAGACTCAAGTTCTCAGAGTCGGGAAGGAACCCTCCATCCTACAGAGACAAGAGATATTCAGAACTAGGCCACCTTTGATAGAAAACTAACTCTCTCTCTCTCTCTCTCTCTCTCTCTCTCTCTCTCTCTCTCTCTCTCTCTCCTGCTAACTGCTTTGAAGAGAACTTTCTTTCAAAATTGAGAAGGAATGTACCTACCTGGGAAGCTTTCTGTTGCTAGCTTGAGGGCCTGACCATGATCCTCTGTTGGGTGGGGAGTATAAGACCCCAGTGACCACATTGTTTCTCAATCCTGGGCCCTACACCAGCTCAGCTCCCTCTTCCCACCTCTCAGAATTCTCCTCCAGCTGCCTCTCATTTTCTTTCCAGAGCTGATGCTGGACTCAACAGGAAGAAGTAAGGAGAAATGGTTTGACACCATCTTAATCAGGTTAAAAGTTCACTCTAACTTTTATATAACAGATCCTTGGCCTGAACTTCCTCTACACCGTTTGCACTATAATGAATTTTAAAGACAGACAAGCAAACGAACAGCAGGATAACTCATTCTGTTAAAGGAATTCCAACGTCATCACCTGGTGTTATTTCAGATTTTCCAAACAATGACACATAAATGAGCTCCAATTTCTAGAAACACACCAATTGTCCATGTGGGCCAGCCCACACTGTCATGAAATTCAAAACAGTCTGAAAATCTGTCTTCTTTCAAGAAAAGATGGAAGTCCATAAAAAGTGACTTTGAAACCCTTGATAAATGTCCATTATGCAAATCTATTGTCTCACCAAGTATAGAAATAAAAAGAGAAAGCTGAATTAATGCCACACAGACTAGAATTGTAACCAGGACAGCAGTGTTCCAGGACCCCACACAGAGAAACTATAATTAGTTTTTTCATCTTCCTATATCCCCCACAACCAAATGTTCAATTTTCTCAGTGTTGTGAGTTGAAGCTGTGCTTCATGGTAAGGTAGCACGCTCAGATGAGGCACCATACATGGTTAAGCCACTAACAGTGTGTGACCACAGCCTCAAACCCTCACCTAAAAGGCCCCTCCTTGGACACACTGTACACCCTGCAACCTCCTTGGAACCATTTCTGGTGAATATTTTTGCTCTCTCTCCCAGATAGTTCACTTCAATAGGATTTGAAGCCATAATGAAATACTGAGCTGAGAACTAGAATGATAGGAAGCAGTTAAGTAGCGCTCAAGCCACAGAATGATGGGGCTGTTCTGGAGCTTACACTTCAGCAGGAAGACTCACTCTGACCAAGACTTAAAGGAAATTAAATGTGGAAGAACTGGCCGGGCACAGTGGTACATGCCTGTAATCCCAGCCACTTGGGAGGCTGACAGGAGGATCGTGAATTCAAAGCCAGCCCCAGCAATAGAGAGGCATTAAGCAATTCATTGAGACCCTGTCTCTAAATAAAATACAAAATAGGACTGGGGATGTGGCTAAGTGGTTAAGTGCCCCTGAGTTCAATCCCCAGTACCAAAAAAAAAAAAAAAAAAAAAAAAAAAACTCAGAAAGAAGAACTGCCCAATACAACAGAAGCACATGAGAAAGAGTTCAAACTTGCCTATAAGGGTCCTAGGAAACCCTCTAGGAGGTAAGAGCTGGAACCGGAGAAGTATATGAGTGGGAGTCTATTAAACCACCTGTTGACTGTCCCTGCCACATGTCAATGGGCCATCCCAAACAGCTTCTGCCGTCACTCTTCTCAAAGTCCTCCCATTACACATCAACACCAGCCTCCCTAAACCCATTTTCCCATGATAAGTGAACATGGCAGGGCTGCTTTCCTAAATCCCAGCCTCCCATAACACATCAAGTCCAGCTTTCATAAAACTCTTTACAAAAGTATAAACCCACAGAAAGAAGCTCAGAATGAAAAGTGTATCAAGGCATGTCATATAATATTGCCCAAAACTACACTGAGATTTCATCTCACTCCAGTTAGGATGTCAACCATCAAGAATACAAATAGCAATAATTGCTGGTGGGGATGTGGGGGGAAAAGTATGCTAATATATTTTTGGTGTGATTGCAGATTAGTCCAAGCACTTTGGAAATAAGTATAGAGATCTCTCAAAAGATTAGGAATGGAACCACCAGATGATACAGTGATCCCATTCCTCAGTATTTATCAAAAGAACTAAGATCAGCATACTAGAGTGATACACTCCTACCAGTGTCTATAACATCACAATTCACAATTGCCAAGTTATAGAACCAGCCTAGGTGCTCACCACCCAACAAATTGATAAATAAAATGTAATATATATGCACAATGGCGTTTTATTCCATCATAAAGAACAAAATTATGGTGTTTGTTGGTAAACGGATGGAACTGAAGAACATCATGCTGAGTGAAATAAGCCAGGCTCAGGAAGTCAAGGGTCAAATGTTTTCTGTCATATACAGAAGCTAGAGAGAAATAAGTAACTAAAAATGTTGATGGGGGAAGCTCATGAAAACACAGAAAGGAGAACAGTGAAGTAGAGGAAGGGGATTAAGGGATAGGGAGGAGAGATGGGAAGGGGAAAGAACTACAGAATAAAATTGACCAAATTATACTTTATGTATATATGGATATAAAAAACACAATGAATTCCACTTTTATATATAACTATGATGTACCAATTTTGAAAAGGCAATAAATAAATGGAAGAAAGACCAGTTAAGGAAGGGGATCAGTGAGAGGGTATTAGGGAAAGAAAGAGGAAGTACTGGAGATTGAAATAGAGCAAATTGTTATATGTATCTATGAATATGTCAGAATGAGCCTCACTGTTATATACAACTATCATGCACTACTAAAAGTCTCCCAGCACCTTGGGAGGCTGAGACAGGAAGATTGCAAGTTCAAAGCCAGCCTCAGCAAAATGCAAGGTGCTAAGCAATCCGTAAGACCCTGTCTCTAAATAAAATACAAACTAGGGCTGGGGATGTGGTTCAGTGGTTGGGTTCCCCTGAATTCAATCCCCAGTACCAAAATATTAATTAATTAATTAATTAATTTTAAAAAGTCATTTTTAAAATTTTTTTAATTGTTTATTTTATTTATTTATATGCGGTACTGAGAATCGAACCCAGTGCCTCACACATTCCAGGCAAGTGCACTACCACTGAGCCACAGCCACAGCCCCAACTCATTTTTAATAAAGGTAAAATAAAGACTCTTTCAGCTATACAGTAGCTGAAAAAGAATTTATCTCCAGCATGTTTGCACTATGACAAGTACAAGAAAAATAAAATCAGTTGGAAATCTGAAGCCACATAAAGGGATAGAGAGCAGCAGAGATGGTAATTAAGATTTTTTAAATTAATTAAAACTTTATAACAGATAATCAAACATCTAGAGCAACAAGAATGATATATTATGGAATCTATAACATATGTGGAAGTAAAATATATTACAATAATAGAACAAAGGACAGAAAGGAAGTATACTATTCTACAAAGTGGTCTAATATCACTCAAATGAATACTGTGACAAGTTGCTTATATATTTTTTTTTCCACTAAAACACCACAACAAAAAATATAGCTAATCATCTAAAAAATGAAATAGAATTATTTTTAGATGTTCCATAAATCCAAGAGAAAACAGAGCAACAAGCAAAAGGGAATAAAAAGAAGATGGGACAAATAGAAAAGAGCATGATGATAGATTTAAGCCCAATCATATTAATAAATCACATTAAATGTGAACAGTCCAAAAACACAGTTCAAAAGTTAGAGATTGTCAGATGAAGTTTAAAAAGGAAAAAATGCAGAATGAAATATTTATATTAGAAAAGAATTTCCTCAAATCAAGAAACAATAACTGGGATGAACTCAAATTAAAAAGATTCTTAGCAAAAGAAGCAATCAATGAGGTAAAAAAAAAAAAAAAAAAAAAAAAGAGCCTACATTTGGGGAGCAAATTTTGGCCACATGCACATCAGATCAAGCCTACTCTCCCAGATAAAGAACTTAAAAAACTTAACACCAAAAACACAAACAACCCAATCAATAAATGGGCTAAGGAGTTAAACAGACACTTTTCAAAAGAAGACACACAATCCATCAACATATATGAAAAATTGTTCAACTTCTCTAGTAATTAGAGAAATGCAAATCAAAGCTATTCTAAGATTTCATCTCACTCCAGTCAGAATAGCAGTTATTAAGAATATAAACAACAGGGGCTGGGGATGTGGCTCAGGCGGTAGAGCGCTAGCCTGGCATGCGTGCGGCCCGAGTTCGATCCTCAGCACCACATACAAACAAAGATGTTGTGTCTGCCGAAAAACTAAGAAATAAATATTAAAAAAAAAAAAAAAAAAAAAGAATATAAACAACAGGGGCTGGGATTGTGGCTCAACAGTAGAGCGCTGACCTCACACATGCAAGGTCCTGGGTTTGATCCTCAGCACCACATAAAAATAAATAAATAAAATAAAGGTATTGTGTCCAACTACAATTAAAAATAAATATTTTTAAAAAGAATACAAACAACAATAAGTGTTGGTAAGGATGTGGAAGGAAAGGAACACTCATACATTGGTGGTGGGACTGCAAATTGGTGCAACCAGTCCGGAAAGCAGTATGGAAATACCTCAGAAAACTTGGAATGGAACCACCATTCAACCCAGCTATCCCACTCCTCAGTTTATACCCAAAGGACTTAAAATCAGCATACTACAATGATGCAGCCACATCAATGTTTATAGCAGCTCAATTCACAACAGCTAAACTGTGGAATCAATCTAGATGCTCTTCAGTAGATGGATGGATAAAGAAAATGTGGTACATATACACAATGGAATATTACTCAGCATTAAACAAGACTAAAATATGGCATTTGCAGGTAAATGGATGGCGCTGGAGAATATCATGCTAAGCAAAGTAAGCCAATCCCAAAAAACCAAGGGCCAAATGTTCTCTCTGTTAAGTGGATGCTTATCCATAATGAGGGAGATGGGTGGGAAGAATAGAGGAACTTTGATTGGGCCAAGAGGAGGGAGGGAAGTGGAGGGGATATGGGAGTAGGAAAGATGATGGAATGAGATGAACATCATTACCCTAGGTACATGTATGACTGCACATGTGGTGCAACTCTACCTTGTGTACAACCAGAGAAATGAAAAGTTGTGCTTCATTCGTGTACAATGAATTGAAAAGCTTTCTCCTGTCATATATAACTGACTAGAACTAATAAAAAAAGTAAATTTAAAAATAAAAAAATCAATGATTTCAGCATTCATTTTAAGAAATTAGGGAAAAGGGAGGAGAAAATGAAAAACAAAATGGTACACACACAAAAAAGATAAAAATCAGAATAGAAATCAATGAAATAGAAAACAGAAAAACAATAAAGAAAAATCAATGAAGTTGAAAGCTAGTTCTTTGAGAAAAATCAATATAATTTTTTATTATAAATATTCTTTATTTATTTTAGATCATTTTATTTATTTATTTATTTATTTATTTATTTATTTATTTATATGTGGTGCTGAGAATCAAACCCAGTGCCTCACACGTGGTAGGCAAGTACTCTACCACTGAGCTACAATCCCAGCCCTCAACATAATTTTTAAGTCTGTAGCCAGATTGATCAGGAAAAAAAAAGAGAATAAATATCACAAATACCAGGAATTAAATAGGGGACATCACTTTAAGTAATTCAGACATTTAAAGTATCATCAGGGAATACTATAAACAAATTTATGCCAATAATTTTGACAGCTTAGACAAATTGAATGAATTCCTTGGATGACAAAGTACCAAACACTCATTCAAGATGAAATAAACCAAATGTCTATTGACAACATTGAATTTGTAGTTTAAAACATCCCACGAAGAAAATTCCAAGCTCAAATAGCTCTGCTGGTGAATTCTATCAAATATTTAAAGAAATTAAGCCAGTTCTACACAACTCATCTAGAAAAGTAAAAATGAGGGAATACTTTCTAAGTCACTATGAAAGGCCAGAATTACTCTGAAACTCAAACTAATCAAGCACATAAAAAAAAAGAAAACTACAATATCTTTCATGAGCATAAGTGTAAAAAAAAATTAACAAACTTTTAGCAAGTTAAAACTAACAAAGTATAAAAAGATAATAAGTCATAACTAATTAAGGTTCAATGCAAGGTGGTTTAAAATTAGACATCCAATATCAATGTAATTCATAAATCATATGGTCACTTCACAATGACCATATGTTTCCTGTTTCACAATACAGGAAAACATTTGACAAAAAACAGCATTTATTCCTGATTATAAAAAAATTCAGCAAACCAGAAATAAGGGAACTTCCTCAGTTTGATTTAAGGACATGTACAAGCTACCCACAGTTAACACCATAATGAAAAAGATAAAATGTTTTCCTCCAAAGACAGGAAGGGAGGGAGGGAGGGAGACAGGGAAGGAAGGAGGGAGGGAGAAAGGAAGGGAGGGAAGGGGGAAAGAAAAAAATCAATTTATAGGTTGCACTATATACACAATTGAGCTAAATGTAAAGCCTACAACTATGACACTTCTACAAGAAAAAAAAAAATTTAATTTGGGTCAGGCAAAGATTTATTAGACACAGCATAATCATGGAAATTCTGGTCTTATAAAGACATTAAAGAGAATAAAAAGTCAAGCCACAAATTGGGAGAAAATATTTTCAAAATATTTCTCGGCAAACCACCAAAAATAAGGGAATAAAGCAAAGGAAAGGAAAATGGAAGTTCTGTGAACCAGGGAGAAAAAAATCAGGAGAGAAGGCACGGAATTTTCCAGGATACTAGAAAAGAGAAGCCCGAGGAAGGCTTAAAGCTCAGGTGCTCCATACTGAAGGATAGATGGAGGCGCCAGGGGAGACTTCTCCATGACCACACTATCTTCCATAAAACATGACACCATAGCATGTTTGGAATGTATTGATGGATTAGTGACAGTGTGATGGTTAACCTCGCATGTCGACTCGGTTGGGCCATACTGCCCATATATTTGATCCGCCATCATTGTGAAAAAATTCCTGTGATAAATCAACTTATAAGAGAAAAGGCCTATTTTGACTCACACTTACAGAGGTTTCAGTTCATGGCCACTTGGCCATTGCTCTGGACTCACAATGAGTTAGAACATCATGGCAGGAGCACATAGAAGAAGAGGTCTGTTCACCTCCAGGCAGCTGGGAAGCAAAGGGAGAGAGAGGAAGGGTCGGGGGTCCCAATATCCCCTTTCAGGGCATGTTCCCAATGGCCTAACTTCCTCCCCCAGGTCCCACTCCTGAAGGTTCCCTCACCACCCAATAATACCTTCCTGGGGACCAAGTCTTCCACACATGGACCTTCTCTTGAACATTTGGGATGCAAACCATAACAGCATGTTTCTGTGAGTGTTTGGTTTGTTTGTTTGGTTTGGTTTGGTTTTTTGGTTTTGTTTTGTTTTGTTGTAAAATTAACATTTAAATTAGTGGACTTTGAATAAAGTGGATGGCCCTCCATAATATTTAGGCCTTCTCCAATCATTTGAAGGTCTAAATAGAACAAATACCTGCTCTCCTGAGCAAGAGGAAATGCTCCAGCAGAAGGCCTCAAGCCCTGAACTGCAGCATCAGCTCTTCCTTCCTCTGCAAGCTACCACCCGCCATCAAACTTTGGATTCTCCAAGTCTCCACAGTCATGTCAGCCAAGCCCATAAAAACAAATCTCTTTATATATGTGCATATCCTTTGGGTTCTGTTTCTCTGGAAAACCAACCTTGACTAATACAAGTAGCTTTCCAGACTGCAATATGACTGCTCACCAACCACCAGGCTGTTCAAGCCCAAGTTACATAGTAATCATTTTAATTATGGCATCATCCTACTTCTATTGAGGTGAAGGTAAGCTGCTGTAACAAGAAGACCTCGGGGCGGGTTAGGGATGTGGCTCAGTGGTTGAGTACCCCTGAGTTCAATTCCATATCAAAAGAAAAAAAATGCATTCTTTAGGAACAGGGAGATAAAGAATAGATGAATAATTCAAAAAGTCAGAGGCAGTTGCCATTGAGGAATACGAATTTGGAATGGGTGGGGACAGAGCAAGTAATTGTTTAGTTTTTTGTTGCTGATTTTTTTTTGGGGGGGGGCTGTTTTGGTGTTTTTTGTTTTGTTTTTGTTTGTAGGGATCTCTGGGGGATTGAACTCAGGGGCTCTCAACCACTAAGCCAAATCTCAGCCTTATTTTGTATTTTATTTAGAGACAGGGTCTCACTGAGTTGCTTAGTACCTTGCTTTTGCTGAGGCTGGCTTTGAACTCGTGATCCTCCTGCCTCAACCTCCAGAGCCACTGGAATTACAGGTGTGCTTGTTTTAAAGTCTAGGATACTAATCTCTTTAAATCATGTCCATTTGTTACTTTGAAGAAACATAAAGTAAAATGTAAAGAATTAAAAGAAGAATAAATGGGGAGGGAAAGAAATGAAAGAGGAGCCTCAAGTTGTGAACTTAGACCAAGGTCCAACTGGGATGATCCCTTGGGATGGACAGGCAGAGTCAGAGCCTATGAGAACCACATACTAAGAAAATCGGGAAGGTAGTGCTACAGGTATAGGGCAGGGCTAGTCTCAAAAGTTAAGAGAGACCTGTGCTCCTATAGAAAAGGACCTTGTGGAGACAGGGTAGACATTCCAGACAGAGACTCTGCAAGAAAAGCATGACCACTTGCATAGATGACCAAGAACTCAGAGTTCAGTTCAAGATATGAAACCCAGCACTGTGGCACATGCCTGTAATTCTAGCAACTGGATGGCTCTCATGAAGGATCTCGAGTTCAAGGCAGTCTTGGCAACTTAGAAAGACCCTGTTTCAAAATCAAAAATAGGGGCTAAGCAATCCCAAGAACTAAAGGCCAAATGCTTTCTCTGCTGTGTGGATGCTAATTCACAATAAGAGGGTGAGGAATAATAGAGGTACTTCGTATTAGATAAAGAGGAGTGAAGGGAGGGGAGAGGGTTTGGGGGTAGGAATGATGGTAGAATGAATCGAACATTAGTACCGTATGTGCATATATGATTACATGACCTGCGTAACTCTACATGATGTACAACAAGAAGAATGAGAAGTTATACTGTTTATGTATGATGTTTCAAAATGCATTCTACTAATGAGAACAAATTTTTTAAATTTTTTAAAATACTGCAAAAAAAATAGGGGCTGGAGATGTAGCTAGGTGACAGAGCATCCCTGGGTTCAATCCCAGTATTAAAAAAATCACCCAAAACTGGTATAATTTCTTAGCAAAAAAGATCTGAGAACTATGAGTTATGGAGCATCTGTTATTAAACATATAACTAATTCTCTTCCATCAATGTTTATTTTCTTGGCCTTCAATGGTATGGGTGCAGGCTAAGATTACATGGTGATGCCATGACTTATTTTTTTTCTCTATTTCCAGTCTGAGGACACAGGATTCACTCTCAGATCATTTCCAAGAAGCTTTTGGTGTTCCCTGAAAGAAAAGTTAAAATTTTCCATTCAGAAAGTGCCTACACCAGACATCAAAGACAAACTGTGTCTCCCCACACGCCAAGATAACCAGAAAACCACAAAGGATACATAAACTCCATTTCCTTCTGACTGAGGAAATGCACTCTTTATCTTAGCAGCTGACTGGAGCTTATGGTCCAAAGAACTATGGACTGCAAAGAAATCAGCATGATCTTCACGAATTCCAGAGAAGTCAGATGGGGTCTCCATGAAACAACACCTTTCTGATGGGGAAACAGGTACAGAGAAACTCCATAACTGGCTCAAAGGATCTTGGCCCAACGTGACTCCCCCTTGGCTATACAAACTACAAGAAGTATCCAGCACATAGGTTTCAGAACATAAGCATTTGATACCACTGAAGTTTGAAAAATTATGCACAATAAAAATTTGCAAGATAGCAAAACCAAAAAAAAATTGCAAGATAGCATTCAGCTGTAAATGTATCTCAGTGGTAGAGCACTTGCCTAGCATGCACAAGGCCCTGGGTTTAATCCCCAACACCTTCACCCCCTGAAAAAAATGAAATTATCATAATAATATGTTAGCTATGATAATGGTATTTTTATTTATGTGTGGTGCTGGGGATCTAACCCAGGGTCTCACACATGCTAAGAAAGCACTCTACCACTGAGCTACACCCCTAACCCATAGTGGCAGCACTCTTAGAAAAAATGAAAGAAAAATGATTTGCCAGTAACATTGAAATAGCCATTAGAAGCATTCTCAGTAATTCCATTCCTAGACACTTTGCCAAATGTCACTATTTGTCCATGGCCCTCCCAAAGGGGAAGGGCTATCCTCATGAAGATAAGAATATGTTGTGATAGCTTTAACTATAATGACAATGCCAGGTGGTTAACTTTTCAATACATTATGATATGTCAGCAAGAAGAGACCTGACAGAACCCTCAGGAGGGATCATTATGCAGACTATTTAACAAAACACTTTTTCAAGCTTATGAATAATAAGTGAGAAAAGGAACATAAACTTATAACCATGATATGTTTATATGGACAAGGATGATTGATTTGGTAATGGGATAAAGGTAATGGGATTCTGGATTTTTTTTAACAGACATGATCTATTATTTTTGTCATTTCTTCTAGAAACCATATAAAATGTTCTGAAAATAGCATGTTAAATATTAGATGTCGGGGCTGAAGTTGTGGCTCAGTGGTAGAGCACTTGCCTGGCATGTGTGAGGCCCTGGGTTCGATCCTCAGTATTGCATATAAATAAACAAAAGATCCATTTACAACTAAAAAAAATATTTTTAAAAAAATATTAGATGTCTACTAGTATAGATTAAATCTACTTTAGAAATGAGGCCTTTAGAGACAAGGTAGGGAATAATAGATTGTCCATCCTGCTACCGACAGTCCTCAAAGGCTTCTTGGGCACCCCACTCAAAGGACACAGATCAGAATTTCCAAATTCATCTCTCAGAGCTGCCCAGGCCTCCTCCCCACCCTACCATTGTTGTCTGTGGTTCAGTTCACACAGGCTGGGGTCTGATCTTGATCCCTAGGGAAGGAGGGAAGGAAATTCACCTAAAACACAAAGTCAGACTTTTATTTTCCCATATGCTTTGCTGCCAGGGTTTCTGGCTGGATGAAGCTGAGGAAGAGAGACAGAGACAGAAACAGACAGACAGAGACCAAGACAGAAAACTTGAGAGTTGGGAACATTCTGGAGACACGTTCTGAGTCAGAGAAGCTGAAAAGGTCCCAGCTCCACCAGGTATTCAGTGGTTCTTCTTGGTCACATCCCTAAGGGACCAGGTATCAGCTGCAGTCACTGTGCCCCATATGATAGAAGTAACATTCCCTCAGATACCCAACATAGTCCTGCAGGAAGACTTTGTAAGACTCCTGAGTTCTAGAAGCTCATGTCTTTCCTGGTCTCACACAGTTCTCCTGGTTCTGGTTTTCCAAATTCTCAATTTGCCATCTCATCGTGTTTGTGTAATTCTTCCTTCATTTCTATTCAGTTTTCCATCTGGGAGAAAATATAGTCTATAATGCATGTAAAAATGTTTTCCTGAGCCAGGAATGGTGGCACATGCCTGTAATCCCAGCAGCTTAGGAGGCAGAGGCAGGAGGATCACAGGTTCAAAGCCAGTCTCAGCCACTAAGTGAGGCCCTAAGAAACTTAGCAAAACCAAGTCTCAAAATAAAAAATAAAAAGGGCGAGGGATGTGGCTTAGTGGTTAAATGCCCCTGGGTTTAATTCCTGGTATCAAAAATAATAATAATGTTTTGATGAGGCTTACATTCTAATGAGTGAAGAAAGAAAATAAACACAACAAATAACCAAAATATATAGTGTGTTGGGCAGTGTAGTGTGCTGACTCTCATGCTCTAAAAATTCCTGTTATAGTCCTAACCCCCAGAACCTCAGAATGTGACCATATTTGGAGAGAAGTCTTTCCAGAAAAATCAAGTTAAAATGAGGTCCTTAGAAATCAGTGTGGAGGTTCCTCAAAAGAGTAGGCATATGACCCAACTGTACCACTCCTCAATATTTATCCTAAAGAATTAAAGTCATCACACTGCAGCTATACAAGCATATCCATGTTTATAGCAGCACAATTCACAAAAGCCAAACTATAGAACCAGCCGAGGCACCTGTCAACAGGTGAATGGATAAAGAAAATGTGGTGTATATACACAATCAAGTTTTAGTGAACCATAAAGAAAAAATGAAGTTATGTAATTTACAGGAAAATGGTTAGAACTCGATACCATTTTGTTAAGTGAAATAGGCCAAACTCAGAAGGTCAAGAGTTTTATGTTTTCTTTCCCATATGGAAGCTAGAGATGAAAAAATAAAAGAAGAGAGGGTGGGAACCTCGTGAAAATCAAAGGGAGATCAGTAGAGGAAAGTACTGGGGAGTACTGGGGAGTGATATTGGCCAAATTATATTGTTATATTGTGTGCATGTATTAAAATATAACAACAAATCCCATCACTATGTACAACTATAATGCACCAATAAAAATGCAGAAAGAGAAATTTTTAAAGTCTTTTTTTAAAAATTAGATCCTTACCTGACTTCCTTAACAAGACTCCTAAAGTGCAAGAACTAAATTCAAGAATCAATAAATGGGATGGATTCAAACTGAAAAGCTTCTTCTCAGCAAAGGAAACAATCAATAACATGAAGAGAGAGCCTACAGAATGGGAGAAAATCTTTACCACACTAGATAGAGCACTAATCTCCAGGATATATAAAGAACTCAAAAAACTTAACACCAAAAGAACAAATAAACCAATCAATAAATGGCCTAAGGAACTGAGCAGATACTTCACAGAAGAAGAAATACAACCAATCAACAAACATATGAAAAAATGTTCAACATCTCTAGCAATTAGAGAAATGCAAATCAAAAGTACTGTAAGATTTCATCTGATGCCAGTCAGAATGGCAATTATCAAGAATATAAGTAATAATAAGTGTTGCTGAGGATGTGGGGGAAGAGGCACACTCATACATTGCTGGTGGGACTGCAAATTTTGGTGCAACCAATCTGGAAAGCAGTATGGAGACACCTCAGAAAACTTGGAATGGAACTACTATTTGACCCAGCTATCCCACGCCTTGGTTTATACCCAAAGGAATTAAAATCAGCATACTACAGTGATGCAGCCACATCAATGTTTATAGCAGCTCAATTCACAATAGCTAAACTGTGCAACCAACACAGATGCCCTTTATAGATGAATGGATAAAGAAAATGTGGTACATATACACAATGAAATATTACTCAGCCTTAAAGAAGAATGAAATTATGGTATTTGCAGGTAAATGGATGTAACTACAGAATATCATGCTAATTGAAATAAACCAATCTCAAAAAAAACAAAAGCCAAATGTTTTCTCTGATAAGAGGATGCTGATCCATAGTGGGGTGGAGTACAGGGAAGAATCAAGGAACTATGGATTGTACAGAGGGGATTGAGAGGAGGGGTTGTGCAGTGGGGATGGGAAGGACAGTAGAGTGAGACGGACATTATTACCCTATATACATGTGTGATTATACTACTGGTGTGACTCTGCCCCATGTACAGCCAGAGGAATGAGGAGTTGTGCTCCATTTGTGTGCAGTGTGTCAAAATGCATTCCACTGTCTTGTATAACTAATTAGAACAAATTTTAAATTAGGTCTTTAGTATGGGCCCTAATCCAACATGGCTGATGTTCTTATAAAAAGGGGAAATGAATTATTATTCCACATAGAACTACACAAATACACACATACACACTAATGAACACATTTTAAAAATGATGAGAACTTCATAAGGTCTACAGTCTAACAGTAAGTAATGTACTCACATCAGTTCTCTGGTTGTGACATTGTACTATTCTCAGATGTACCTCTAGTGACTAGTTGTGTGCCACAAATGTGGCAAGCAGGTGAATAGTACACAATTTGAATTTCCTATGAGTCTAATAGTTTTTCATATGGTTAAAGACATTATAACAAGTGATAAAGCTGGAACAAATATTTGTAATGATATGACAAATCAATAGTTCACATCACTAACATACAAAAGCTTTATCAAATAAGAACAAGTCAAAAGAGAAAAAGAAAGAAAAACTTACAGAAAGAGAAAAGGAAGAGAAACTTACAGAAGAGCAACTAAGAAGAGTGGACAACATGGGAGAGATACTCCAAAGCACTAGAAAAATGAAAACTTTTCAAATAATGGGAAATACTTCATATCAACCAAACTATCAGGAAAAAAATCTAAAAGTGGACATCTCACTTGAGTGGCCCTCCAAGGGAAACAGTTCCCCTTGTATCTTGCTGTGGGAATATGAGCAACATAGCCCTTTTGGAAAACATAAAGACTATATATTTTGAACTTTTTAAATGCACCTACATTTTAACATACATCCTGGGAATCATCTCAAAGATACAACAGCACCAACAGATGAAGGCATGTAGATGTATGAGGCATTTGATGTTCCAGTGGCAAATCTCTGGGAGCAAAGTGAACACCCTATACTAGGCAACAGCCAGATAAATCCTGCTCCCACATCCCTCTCTGTGACCATCCAAGAGAATGAATCAGCAGAACCAGGTTAGCTAAAGGAGCTGAGAAGGACACCCACGTTTTTCAGTGAGTTATCTAGGGAACACAATGAAGGAGAGAAGGGAAGGTAAACAAAAAAGAAAAGAAAAATTATCTTTAAAAATATTATATGACCACATGTATGTATTCAACTGAAATGAATTATCCAAATGAGTATGTGGATATATAAATTAAAAAGTAAGTTTACACTTGAACACTTGGAAGTCCCTGGCTCTCCTTTATGAAACTCTGCTCCTGAGTCTCTGCTCTCCCAGGCAGAGAATCCTCACCATGTGCAGATCTGATTGGCTATTTCTTGGATGCCTCCTTCCAGCCTGTGACCCTGAACTGCTTCTTCTACCCTCTTAGTCACTTTCCTAAACAGAGTCAGTACCTTCCTGAAGAGAAACCATACCACCAGCTCTGAAACAAGATTTAACTAGCCAGGTGCCCTCACTCTCTCTCTCTGCCTCTGTGTCTATGTTTTGGAAAGGAAGAAATTAAAAACAGCCACATTCCACTGCTATGGGCAATAGGAGCCACAGGTACCCAGCCATGCAGGGTGCTCACAAATGATGCCTTCCTCGCCCTCTCCCTAAGCGAGACTGCTGTCAGATAACCATCTGACCAGAGTCCTGGGACACTGACCTCATCCCCTCCTGCTTGCTCCCCCTACAAGAATGTCTGCATGGGGCCTGGACTGCCCTCCCTTCACCTGCATCTCTCTCCTCACTGTGTACCTCCCACAGGACAAGAGGCCATGTCACTCTTCTGCAGATCTGAGGTCCTTTCCTACTGGCCTGGACCCAGCATCCAGCCCCCATGTAGCCCATCCCTCCACTCTGCCTGAAACAAGTAGGTCAGCTCCCTAAGGACAGCAAGCATTGATCAGCCATCTCTCACCAGCTTCTTCTGAACTGGAGAGCACATCTTTTAAAAATAAATGCATATAAAAATTTCTAAGACTAATTGTTAAGCTTTTAGGTCTTGCCATCCCAGAGCATTTGAATTTAATAAGGGACAGCGCATTTAACCCAGAGAAGATAATCAGACCCAGCCTGATCATTTTCATAGGTGGAGAAAGAAATCACCCAGGCTTGAGTGAGGAGTTTCAAGTCTCTTGGGCGAAGCCAGGACTCAGATTAGGAAACCACAAGGCACCAGTGGGGGGAGAGCTCTGCATTCACTGAACCTCCCCCTAAAGCCTGCTTATTTCTGTGAGTGACATAGTCTGTATCTAGGGTTTATAAATCATCTCTGTTAACCCGAAGGGTTCAGAGTGCTCTCATGGGACATCAATTTGAGCCATAGCCATGCTTACAGGGACAGGAAGACACAGAGCCAGCAGGGGCCCATGACACGGTCCCCATCTAGTCCTCCCAGGGGGAAACAGCAGGATGTCCCAGGGGCTCCTTAGGTCTCAGGGTAATGGGGAAAATCATGGGCTGAAAGTCAGGAGAGAGGATCTCAGGTCTGGCATTGCCCCAAACTCTCCAGAGATGTGCCGATCCCCTTCATTGTGAATGTCCTTTCTCATCTGTGAACTATAGGTGGATGTGGGCTGGAATGTTGGGTCCCTTCCACCTGTACCAAGCATGGGGTGGGGAGCGTTGCAGGTGCTGGGGGATCTACCAGACAGTATGTTCGCTCTCTAAGTCACTAAGAAATTTTGTCACTAAGAAAAACCGCCCTTTGAATAACAAGAGCAAGGCCTGCAGTGTGGCACGCCGCCGGCAGGTGGCGGCAGATGCCAAGCCAGGATCCCGAGGCGCGCGAGAGTAGCGGTTGATTCAGGATGGAGCACCTGGAAACGTGGTCCCGCATGTTCAGTTCGAGTTTCTAAGTCCGGAGTGCTCCGTCTGCCCAAGATACTCCGTCTAAGATGATCAATCCCAGATGCTTGGATAAGGATGCTTCGTCAGGGCTGTTGAATCCCAGTGTTCAGTCCAGGGTTCTAGGTAAGGAATGTGCAATCCTTCTGAGATGCTGCTCACAGATGCATGGTCTGGGGTTCTAGGTCAAGATGCTCCCAGCGAATTGCCCCGCGCCCTCGCCATCACCTCCTTCTGCTTCCTGCCTGCACCCTACCACAGCCACCACCAGCACCTGGAACTCAGGAAAGGACTCACTCCTGTTTGCTCAATGAATGAATGAACAAATGAATAGGGTTGGGAATCAGCTCAGCTTGGTGTGAAGGGGGAGCTCAGGTTGAGCATATCTGGAGATGCCCTACCTCTCCGGATGATCCTGAGCAAGAAGAAAACCCTGTTATCTAATGCCAGGCTCTCATCACCAAGCTGGAGTACCAGATTCAAGGTCCCTCCAATATTGTGCTGGTGTCCCAGGCCTCCTTCACCCTCAATTCTCAGACGCCCTCCGATTTCTCCTGTTAGAGCAAGGAGGGGGAGTCTGGAAGGGGAGAGTGGTGAACAATGAACCCAGGTGATCAGAATAGTGGATGTAGCCCTAGACCCATTCACCAAGGAAGGGGCCGCATTTTCTGAGGTGGTACTGGGAAGCCCTGGAATTAACTGCCTGTTTTTTAAACTCTCCAGGAAGACTTCAGAGTAGATCCTATTTTCTCACATGGAAACTAGGACTCTGAGCAGGTGAGCAACCTATTAGGCAGAGAGGAGGGTGGTGGATGACAGCTTGAAGAAGGGTCCTCTCTGTTCTCCATTTTTAGGGATTGTTCTAGGGAGTGGCACGGCATAGATCTACTAGAGGCTCCCATGGGTGGCTAGACAATTTCCCCAGTGACTTTTCATCTTTATCTCTCCAGGGAGCAAGTAGAGTCACTGTGACCCAGAGCACACCAACAGGAAGAAGGGGCTGTGACTTCAACCCCATCCCTTGGAGGGAAGGATGAGAGGAGCAGGGATCCAGGTACCTTTTCCATTTCTTTTCCCACATGCAAGTTTGTGTTTCAGTTGGCATTTCTGTGCAAAAACCTGCTCACTGGAAGAGGCAGCAGTAGGTGGGCCCTGAGGTCTTAATGGGAGCTTCCCCTACATCTAGGAATGTTGATCCTACTTCCTGAAAGTCAGATCATTGCACATAGCTACACCTAACAGGAAGGAAAGTGTCCAGGCTCACTGATGGAGAGCAGGGCACAGACAGGCACAGTCATGGCTGGCACTGCAGAAGACGCCTCATGTTCCAGTCTCCATGACATCTCCACCGGACTGCTCTGTAGGCATCTCTCAGCTAGAGTATTCAAGAGACAACCCAGCCTCCCGGTCCTCTCCTTGAACCCAGGCTCCCCAGAGACTTCAAAACCCCAACCCCTTTCAGGGAACCTATGACATCAAAAACATTTTCATAACAATACTAAGGAGCCCTTTGACTCTTCACTCTCACTTTCTCCTGGAAGGTTGGGGGAGCTTAGTTCTAGCACCTCCATGACTACAGAATTGAATGGCTGCTTTCTATTCCTGTTTTTAAATTCCTCAATTTAGGTTTCTTATTCTTAATGTGGGTAGCTATATAAACAAAAGCTCATTGACTCCTCAGTATTTTTAAGAGCAGCAAGTCCAAAATGTCTCAGAACCACTGTTTTAAATAATATTAGTTCGCATTGCCTTTCAGCACTCCTTCTCTCTCAGAGGATAACCCAGCACCCTGTAGGAGTCCGCAGTCCCCACAGCCTGTGTCCTCTCCCTGCCTACTCTCTTCCCAGTTGAATGAATCATTAAGGATTTTCAATTGATTCTCCATGAATTTTCTGTGATTGTGCTCATCATTCACAGTAAAATCTCGTTTGGTGCCTTATCATGTGGCATAATGGAGAACATTCTTATGTCCAAGAATGTAACCAGGAGAATTAGGTTTTTAAATGCATGAAATAAAATCTTTACAATTTAAAAGGAATGTGATTTGGGATGTTGTGATATGTGTGCTCCTTTATTAATACATTAAATAAAACAAGATCCAGTGGAATGTCTAGCAAGCATCAAAATTTCAAAGTATTGATAATTTTTTTTAATTTAGATTATCTGTCACAACTGTGACAGGATATGGAACTATTGTGATTTCTCTTGGTCACAAAGTCACAGTTGCTATTAATGGCTCCATAGCCATGTAGCCAATCCTGGGATAAGCATTAAGGTCAAGAAACACACATTCACCGCTACTGCCCACCTACTGGGCTGGATCCAACTGGAAATGAAGAAGGAAATTTGATAGAAAGTGTGTGTGTGGAGCTGGGGATGTGGCTCAAATGGAAGTGTGCTCGCCTGGCATGCGTGAGGCACTGGGTTAGATCCTCAGCACCAAATAAAAAAATAAAGATATTTTTAAAAATCTTTAAAAAAAAAAAAAGAAAGAAAGTGTGTGTGTGTGTGTGTGTGTGTGTGTGCAACTGGACTCCTTCACACCCCAAAAACACTCTCCACTGGCAGCTTCAAGTGTGTGGAGTACACACATTTACAGGGGGACATGTCTGGAACAAAGAAGAAACTAGAAGGAAAGGCAGGTAGATCTGACCCTCTGGAGTGAGGGGGAAGAACAGGGGCTCCACCTGCCCCAGGCAGGTCTGGAAGAGACAGTGCCCAGGGCTGCTGCTCATCCCTGTTCTTCATGTCACCCATCAGTCATAGCAGGGGAGACTGAACTTCTCTCCCACTTCTGTAACACCAAAAAAGCCAGGTCCTTGTTCTAAGGCCCAGGTATGACAAGACCAAGTGAGCAGCAGCTTCTTCTCCTAATCTGCTAGTCTTCACCATGAAGCTCAGAGTCCCGGGGTGACTGGGTCTTTGGAGGAGACCAATAACACTGTGAGGCAATCCTGCCTCAAGTGTCCCTTGAGCCTCAGAAGACATGACAGAGTAAATAGAGGTTCTAGGGCCTGTAAAACACCTGAGGGAGGAAGCCAGGAGGCCCCATCTACTCTTAACAGGCAACTACTTCTCCCTGAAAGGGGAAGAGTTGGGCACTGCTCCCCTACCAGGATGATTAGTGATGAATGGGGACCAGTCTCTCTCTCTCTCTCTTTCTCTCTCTCTCTCCCTCTCCCTCTCCCTCTCCCTCTCCCTCTCCCTCTCCCTCTCCCTCTCTCCCCCCCTCAATCTTCTGTCTCTCTGTATGTATCTCCATCACACATAGTGGCTCCCTGTTATAGATTATAGGTTTATGTCCCCATCCTCGAATTCTTATGTTGGAATCCTCACCCGCAAGGCAATGGTGTTAGGAGGTGGGTACTTCGGAGATGATTGGGTCATGAAGGTGGAACAACCATGCATGGAATTAGTGCCCTTATGAAAGTGGCCCCAGAGAGTTCTCCAGGTCCTACCCACTATGTGAGGACACATCTGCTACCTAGAAGTGCATCCTCACCTGAACCTAATTGTGCTGGCACCCTGACCTCAGACTTCCAGCTTCCAGATCTGTGAAAAATAAATTTCTACTATTTCAAAGATACCCAGGCTATGGTGTTCTTTTAAACAGCCAAAAATGGCCAAGGCAGTGCCCCACCCTCTCTGAAAGAGTTTAATTGACTCTCGGTTTATTACTTGGAGTGCTCCCATCTTGGGGTCTGGACAGGGAGGGATGAGATTCAGGAGAGGGATCCAGGTGCACTGCTCCTCCCGCTGAACTTGGAGGCTACTGCTGCCAGCTTCTTCTTTACCAGAGGGGAGGGGACGCCCAGGGGACTGCACTGTGGGTTAGGTTCCACATCTGAGCAGGAAACATGGGTCTTCTAGTGTATTCCCCACAGTCCCTAATGAAACAGAGAAAGTACCAAACAGTTTGTCTAAAACATGTCCATTTCTTAACCCTGCCAACTTGGGAAAGTCCCTTCATTTCTTAGGAACAGTTTATCCACTGGCAAGTGGAATAACAGAACCTCCGCAGACCTCCTGGAGACTGGGAATTAATGAGGGTCACCGACATAATGGAAATAACTTCCTTTTAGAAATAGAAGGGATGATAAGAATTCAAAATGATTGGATGAAGAATGAAACAATAAGCAAGTTCAAGGTGCACATTTGAATTAAAATAAATCATGTCCTAAAATAAAATCTTCACCCTGGAGAATATCTAATTTGTGTTCTACCAGTCCAGCTGCCCAGAACAAGTGAATGAATAAAGAGAGTATGATACAGAGAGAGAGAGAGAGAGAGAGAGAGAGAGAGAGAGAGAGAGAGAGAGTTTTACTCAGCCATAAAGAAGAATGAAATCATGGCATTTGCTGGTAAATGGATGGTACTGAAGAAAATCATGCTGAGAAAGTCAAGAGTTGAATGTTCTCTCTCATATGCAGAAGCTTGTCCAAAATTTAAAAAAAAAAAGAAAGAAAGAAAGATAAAACAAAGGAAGAGATGGAAGGGACCAGGAGGGAGGGGGCAGGAAGAGAAAGGCATAAAGAAAAGGGAGGGGGAAATTCCATTGAAACAGAATAAAAATCAGTGGAGCAGAGGAAGGGGATTGAGGGGTAGGGAGGAGGGATGGAATAAGGGAGAAACTGCTAAGTGAAATTGACCAAATTATGCCATATAAATTCAATAATATACCACAGTGTATCTCATTTTATGTATATTTATAAAGCACCAAATTTAAAAAACAAATAAATAGCAGGAATACCAGTAAGAGTGGAGGAAGAGGAACAGAGGAAGGGAAGAAGGGAGGGAAAGAGGAAGTATTGGGGACTTAAATGGAGCAAATTACATTCCATGTATATAGGATTATGGCACAGTAAATTCCACTATTATGTATATCTATAATGTATTAATAAAACATTTAAAAAATTAGTGATCTATTGGCTAAATTTGGAAAATCCTTATTTTTTTTTTCTTATAATGATCAAGGAGCTAAAATGGGACATGGTCATAACTTTTCTTTTGGAGGCTATGTAATAAATGAGTAATTCATAATAAATAACATTTTTAATATTTAATATGTACAAAGCAACCATGAGATGCTTTTACATTCTTACTTAATATGATTAGGTCACATATTACTGTGGCAATAATACTCATCATTTGTTGAGAGTTTACCTCTAACCACAATCTGTAAGCAATACCTCAATTCCAGAGACATGATGATTCCCTGGGCTCAGAAAATTGTGCCCAAAGCAAAAAGGTAGGAAATGAGTATGCTGGAATGGGGATCCAAATCTCTAATTTCAAAGCTCTGCTCTTCCACAATCATTGAATCATGAATTAATTTTCCTTCTCTCCTAAAACAAAACTTGTAATTTTTAATTTCTTTGGAACAACTTCTATTAATCAAATATTTTTCAAATATGCTGCTTACCTTTTCCTTTTTTAATTATTTCTTTTGAAACACAAAAGTTTTAATTTTTTATTAAGTCCAATTTATTGTTTTTTTTTTCTTTTGTGGACTGTGCACTTGGTGTCATATCTAAGAAATCTTTAAGCCAGGTACAGTGACACATGCCTATAATCCCAGAGACTTGGGAGGCTGATGCAGCAGAATTATGAGTTCCAGGCCAACCTGGACAACATTGTGAAAAAACCCTATCTCAAGAGAGAGAGAGAGAGAGAAAATAGAAATCTTTATCTAACCCAAAGTCTCAAAGACTTTCTCCTAAGTTTTTTTTAATGTTTATTTTTTTAGCTGTAGTTGGACAGAATACCTTTGTTTTTATTTATTTATTTTTATGTGGTGCTGAGGATCAAATCCAGGGCCTCGCAC
This sequence comes from Marmota flaviventris, assembly GCF_047511675.1. Classification (NCBI taxonomy): domain Eukaryota; kingdom Metazoa; phylum Chordata; class Mammalia; order Rodentia; family Sciuridae; genus Marmota; species Marmota flaviventris. The sequence continues at coordinate 102,771,081 of NC_092498.1, read as the reverse complement.
GCTGTAGGCGAGTGTTCTACTACTGAGCCACAACCCCAGTCCACTCCTAAATTTTAAGAATTTTATTATCCCTTACATGTAATTTTATGATACACTTGGAGTTAATTTTGGCATCTAGTGATGAAAGTTCATCTTTACTGGCATCTTCAGAAATGATTTGTAGTTTTCAGTAAGCAATGCTTGTATTTCTCTTCATAATTTATTATTCCTACATATTTGATTTTTTTGATGTTAATGTGGGAGGTAGTACATTCTTAATCTCCTTTTCAGATTATTCATTGGACATAGAAATAAATTGCTTTCTGTATCTTATGGCCTATAACCTTGCTATGCTTGTTCATTAGGGAGTGTGTGTGTGTGTGTGTGTGCGTGTGTGCGTGTGTGCGCGCGCGCGCGCGCGCGCGCGTATGTGTGTGTGTGTGTTCTTTAGGATTTTCTACATGCAAGATATATCTTCTGTAAACATAGTCACTTTTATTATCTTGCTTTCCAATCTGTTTGCCTTTTATGTCTGTTTCTTTCCTGATTGCACTGAATCCAGCAAATTTTGAAAAGTGCCCAGAGTAGGCATACTTGCCTGGTTCTAGATATAAGGGGGAAGGTTTTCAGTTTTCACCATTTAGCATGATTTTGGGTTTAAAAGACATTTTGCAGGATGGCTTCTAAGCAGTCCCCTTCTTTATGAGCTTATGGGGCATTTTTATCACAAATAGGTATTGGACTATTTCACATAAATGTCCTGCCTCTATTTTAGATGATCATGTGGCTTTGTCTTTTCTTCTACTAATATTAGTTTGTTTTTAGACGTTAAATCAACTTTGTATTCCCAAGATAAATTCCACTTGATTATAGTGCAAAACCATTTTTAGATGTTGCTGAATTTGGTTTCCTAGTGTTTGGGTGAAAATTGTTACATCTATATTCATAAGAAATGTGGGTTTATAGTTTTGTCTCATTTTTTCTCATGGTGTCTGTTTTAGTCAGCTTTTTCGCTGCTGTGACTAAAATGATCTGACCAGCACAATTATAGAGGAGGAAGAGTTTATTTGAGGGCTCACAGTTTCAGAGGTATAGTCCATAGAAGGCCAGCTCCATTCCTCAGGGCTCGAGGTGAGGCTGAACATCAGCAAGGGTGACAGAGGGAAGCAGCTCACATCACCATAATCAGGAAGCAGAGAGACTTCACTCTCCAGATACAAAATACATACCCCAATTCCCACCTCCTCCAGCCACACCTTACCACTTCAGTTAATCCCATTAGGAATTAATTCACTGATTAGGCTAACGCTATGACCCAATAATTTCTCCTCAAATCTTCTTGCATTGTCTCACATATGACCTTTCAGGGGACACCACATCTAAACCATAATAGTGTCTATGACTGGTTTTTGTATCTGGGCCTCATGCAATGAGTCAGGAACCGCTTTCTCTTCTTATACTCTCTAGTATAAATTATGAGAGATTGCCATTAATTCTTCTCTAAGTATTTGGTAGTATTTACAAGAGAAGCTATCTTAGTCTGGGCTTTTGTAAGAAGTTTATAAATTGTTCATTAAACTCTTTACTTGTCACAGATCTATTCAGATTTTTTATTTCTCCTTGAGTCATTTTCAGTAGTCTGCATCATTCTAGGGAATTCATCCATTTCATCTAAATTGTTGAATCTGTTGACATAAGGTTATTTTTGGTATTCCTTCTAATTCTCTAATTTCTGGAAATCAATGGTAATACCACCTTTTTCATTATTAATTTTTAGTTGATATAAAGATTTGTCAATTCTGTTGATTTCTTCAAAGAATCAGCTTTCGAATTCATTGATTTTCTCCATTGTTTTTCTATGCCATAGATTTCAGCTCACATCATTAGTTTGTTCTATTTTTTTCAAGATTTTTAGAGTAAAAGCCTAGATACTGATTTGGGGGTTTTTGTTTTTCATAAATTTCTTGTATGTTTCTTTGTTCATTATTTTTAGTAAAGTCTTAAGTCATTTTTTGATTGGTGACTCTGATAATTACTGTACCTTAAAACAACCTTAATTTATTACAATGGTATAGGGAAAACTTTGCTTCAGTATAGCTACCTTCTCTCCCCTACCTTTGTATTGAATAATTTTATATAAATTTGTATTATATAAACTATAATTCTATAACACTATAATACTATTGAATATTTCATAATCATTGTTTCATGTCGTTATCATTTAAAATCAGGGGAAGAAAAGTTTAAATATATATGTTTATAGTCTTTACTGGTGTTTTGGTTTCTTTACATGGATTCAAGTTACCCTCTAGAGTCCTTCCTCTTCAGCCGGAAGGACTCCCTTAGGATTTTTTGTTGTTGTTGTTGCTGTTTTTTTAAGAGAGAGAGAGAGAGAGAATTTTTAATATTTATTTTTTTGGTTTTTGGTAGACACAACATCTTTATTTTATTTTATGTGGTGTTGCGCCCTGCACATGCCAGGCAAGTGCGTTACTGCTTGAGCCACATCCCCAGCCCCCTTAGTATTTCTTTTTTTTTTTTTTAAAGAGAGAGAGAGAGAGAATTTTTTTAATATTTATTTCTTAGTTCTTGGCTGACACAACATCTTTGTTTGTATGTGGTGCGGAGGATGGAACCCGGGCCACACGCAAGCCAGGCAAGCGCGCTACTGCTTGAGCCACATCCCCAGCCCCCCCTTAGTATTTCTTATAAGGCATGTTTTCTGACAATGAATTCTCTCAGTCTTTGTTTACATGGAAGTCCTTTATTTCTTCATCTCTGGAAGATAGTTTGGCTGGATATAAAGTTCTGAGATGACAGTCTTTTTCTTTTAACATTTTGAGTATGTCATTCCACTATTTTCTTACCTCATGATTTCTGATGAGAAGTCGTACATTAATCTTATTGATAAGTCCTTTTTCTCTTGATGCTTTTAACATTTTCTCTATGTGTCTAGATATGAATTTCTTTGGGTTTATTCCATATGGAATTTGCTGAACTTTTTTGGATGAGCCAATAGGTGTTTTCATCAAAGTAGGGAAGTTTTTAGCCATTATTTCTTCAAATACTTTTTCTTTGTCTTTTTCTTATCCCTGGCCTGCAAATCCCATTATCTTTATGTTGGTACGCTTGAGAATGCCCCTTAGGTCTTTGAGACTGTTCTTTTTTTCATTCTGTTTTCTTTCTGCTCCTCAGACTGGATAATCTGTCTTCAAATGCACTAATTCTTTCTTCTGATGGCATAAATTGGTTCTTAAGTACCTCTCTAGAAAAATTTTCATTCCAGTTATTATATTTACAACTCTAGAAATTTTTCTTCAGTTCTTTTTATTATTTATAAAAACTCACTATTTAGTGAAGCATAGTTGTCATACCTTCCTTTAACTATTAAAAATAGTTTTTTCTAGTTCTTTGAAAATACTAATAAAAGCTGACTCAAAGTTGTGTAAAAGTCTCACAGCTGGAGTCTCAAGAGCATCTTTTATTCTTTCCTCCATTTTCCAGACATTTTGGGGGGAGGTGAATATGTCTTATTTCTTTTTATTGAAAACTGGATATTTTAGATAATATAATAACTCTGTTCAGATTATCTTCTCTCCCCAAAATTTGTTTTTAATGTTGTTATGGTTGTTGCTGCTACTGCTTATTTTAATGACCTTTTGGATTAATTTTGTAGAATCTTTTTTTTTCTTTATTCATTTTTTCTAACAATAAAGATTTTATCTTATTGACAAATTAATAAAATACACAAAAATAAGTAAATTTGATTTTAGTTTTTTTTCCTCAGGGTAAGAAACATTTGTTTTAAAATTTTACATACTGTCAGGTCAAACTGTATCAATAGGATCACTTCTTCTGCTCATATGTATCACACATTATGGTTGAGTTTCTATTTTCCAAATATTTGTACTATACAAATTATGAGATGCAAATATATATTTAGTGATAATTCAAGATCAGTTTTTTCTTTTTATAAAATCATGAGTTGTTTGATTTGTATAATACCCATATGGCAGAGAGGTAGGAAGGGAATGATGGTGGAATGTGATGGACATTATTATCCAAAGTACATGTATGAAGACACTAATTGGTGTGAATATACTTTGTATACAACCAGAAATATGAACATTGTACTCTGTATGTGTAATAAGAACTGTATTGCCTTCCGCTGGCATATATAAATAAAAAATTAATTTAAAAAAGGAATAATGAGAAATATTATACCATATGCTGTAATCTAGCTTCTATTATATTTTTGGCATGCTTTCATTACTGTGTTCTATGCCATAATTTTGTAGATTCTACATTCCTTGAAACATGTAGCCACTGATTTCTCTGCTACAATTTTTCTTTTTATTTCCAAGTTAAGTTCTTCTTTTTATTTCCAAGCATGGCTTCCTAAGACTTGCCCTAGGTCTGCATAGTTTAAAGGTCAATCAGAAGATGTTCTTCAATGCCTTGATTCACTTTTTTTTTTTTGGGGGGGGGGTGGTCAGTACTAGTCATTGAACAAAGGGCCTCACACATGCTAGGCAAGCACTCTACCACTGAGCTGCATTCCCAGTTCTCAAGCCACCCTTTGCCAAGTTATTGTTTGTAAGGGCATGCCTTAAAACTCTAGACAGTTTACAAGAAAGACTTGACTCATTTCCTGCTTTCGTAGGGCCTCAAGGTTAGCCAGGAAAGGTGTGCCCAAATCCTAAGTATTTCCTGGGCAAGTACACAGCTCTGCACATACCCAGGAATGTCAGAGCTTTGTAAAGTTCCCTGTGGTTATCTAGCTCTCTGGGTCTACCTTTTACATTTATGGCCAAGTTTTGCTGTTGGTTTGGTTTGATTTGGTTTGGTTTCTTTTCTTATGGTCAAGCATTTTTAAGCAGTTGTTTTTTGGTTTTGGTTTTGGTTTTGGTTTTTTTGTCCCAAATTGAAATCATAGTCTTACACAGTTGCAATATTACCAGCAGATTGCCACGATTTTAGTATTCAAATAGGACTCTTTTTTCCTCCCAGAGATAAACTCTGAATCAAACAAGTCAAGATAAGAATATAGTATGGGAATGGAGATTTTCCAGGTTGCTAAATTCAGCCAAACTACTGACTACATTCTAAAGATGGGGCTTTTATCAGAGATCCTGAGCCTTTGTCTGTGTGTGTGTGTGTGTGTGCACGCGCGGACGCTATGCTCATGTCAGTGGAACCAAGATGGGGATACAGTGATATGAATAGACTAAAGTTAAACCATCACATACCCTGCCGTTCTTACTAAGGTTCAGTCATGTTTTTTCCCCCCTTTGAATGAATGCCTTTTAGTTTGTTCTGTGCTTTTTGTTAATTTCCAGAGTTCTAAAATTGTTGGTTTTTATTGTTGTGCCATTATTTTGTTGCTTTTGTGGGAGAGCAGGTTCCCAACATCCACCATTCCAAAGGTCAGTTCTTCTCAACACCCTTTATTTTTAAGCTGCCTTGAAACCTGTCAGGAAGCAAATGAAATGAAAAGTACAAAAGGATTATAATCTTCATATATAAAAATATGACATCAGTAATGGAATATTCAAGAAAATATCCAAAGGATGAAGATTAGAGATTTGCAAGCTACACCCTCAGTCCACACTATTCTAAATGGTTCTAGTTTTCTTCCTAACATTCAAGACTGCAGACAGTAGGAAACTTTCATCTGTGAACCTGACTCAAGAAGACCCCCTTACAACCTCATCAGAAGCTACTATCATAAGATGTCCTCAATGAGACAGGAACAAACACTTGAAAACAAGTAATCTACCAAGCAATGTATCCATGAAGACAAAGAACTGATAAAGATACATAATTAAATCAACAGAATGGAATGTCTCAGCACACCTGTATCTAGGAAGCCACTCTTTCCAAGGTGTTTAATGAACTCCCTGGTGGAACAAACTCTGCGTTTCCTTTGTGAGGCTATTAAAATTAGAAATTAGTGTCTGGAGACCACTGATAAACAACGCTCTCACTGCTCATACAAGTCAGTTATTATGAAAATTTCCCTGAGGATGGATTCCTGTGGTGCTCACAAAGCTTACTATTTGTTTTTTGCGGGTCTATAAGGGGTAACAGCCCAAGTCAATGGATTTGCACATTTCTGGGACTGACATCCATCAGCCATTTAGAATAGTGATTTGAAGTGTTATTAGTTTCTTGATATTGTTCCCAGAGAGACAATGGAGTATAACCTTCAATAAAAGAAGAACCGGGAACTAAAATGTATCCAGCCAACAGGAAATGAGAGTCAGACCCAGCCAACTGTTATCAAACATGTTCTCATCTGTGTTGTCTCCTTAATTCTAAGGCTCAGGGCATCAAGAGCCTAGAACATGATCACTGGCCAGCACATGATCACTCTCAGCCCATTCTGACCGTTACCCACTAAAGCTGCTAAGACTGTCTGCACATTTCAACAACTTGCTTTTATGGACCATGAAGAGTGGGCACAAAGCCCTGAAAGACTGTTTCTCACACAGGATCTTTTCCTGGTTGCTTTTTTTCTTTTCTCCTTTTCTATTAAAATTTACCTCTTATCTACATTTCTAAGACTCTCTCTCTCTCTCTCTCTCTCTCTCTCTCTATATATATATATATATATATATATATATATATATTATATATACATACATACACACACATATATACATACACACACACACACACACACACACACACACATATATATATATATATATATATATATATATATATATGTTAGTTGTAGATGAACACAATACCTTTATTTTGGGTTTTTTGGGTTTTTAATTATTATTTTTTATGCCAGGGATTGAACGCAGTGACTCACACATACTAGGCAAGTGCTTTACCACTGAGCCACAACCCCAGCCCTCTAAGCCTCTGTGCTTCTATCCATTTGTATAAACATTTACCAAGTATCTCTGTGCACCATACACTGAGGATACAAAAATAAGAGAATGTGGCAAGAGCACTTTAGCAGATACTACAGAAAATGTTAACTTGCAGTTTTATTCAAAAACCATATCTAGTTCCTCCCTTGACTAAATTCTTTAATTCTGAAAACCCCATTCAGCCAACATTCCTCCAGACCTGGCATTCAGCTCTGACCCAGACCAGAGAGGGAGATCAACATATGTACACAACCAGAGAGGGACAGGAGGAAAGTCATTCCAGGCTAAGGTACCAGGTGAACTTCATTATAAGGATAGAGTGCTGCTTTGGCACAGAGTGATGTGGCAGGAGGCTTGTGAGCTGGCATATTCACTTAGAATCCCAAATCTCTACATCCAAGTCCCTAAACATGTACACACACCACACAAACAGAAATAAGCATGCATGTGGGTGAACACAGAAACACAGGTATACACTCACAAAAACACAAACACACATTAATCACACATACACACAAGCACAGAAACACAAAGAGATGCACATGAATACATGCATACCCACAGAAATACATAAACACACGCCCATGATTGAATGAGTGAATAAAGAAAATATGATATTTAAATACAATGATATGTTTTTCAAGCTTAAAAAAGAAATGTATTCTGTAATTTGTGACAATGTAGAAGAAACAGAAGGGCATTATGTTAAGCAAAATAAGCCAGACTCAGAAAGCTGAATACCACATGATCCCACTGCTATGCAGAAGTTCAAAACAAACCGAGCTCATGGAAGTAGAGAGTTCCTTAAGTGGTTGCTGAGGCTGGTGTGAGGAGGTAAGGGAATTGGGAAGATGTTGATCAAAGGACACAAAATAACCAAGGAAAACACACAGAAATGAAATTGCAGAGCAGGAATCACCATGTGAGGGGACACCTGGTTCAAGAAGTAGATAGAGAGAGAGTGACGAATGTAAAAGAGCTTTGAATGACTTCCACAGAATGGGGTCTCCATCCAAAAAGGGGACTAAGTTTAAACCCCAGTGAGTGGAAAAAAGTGGTGGAAATGGAAATTAAAAATAAAATAAAAATGTAAATGACAGATTGCCTCGACAGCTCACGTGTTGGAGGAAGACTCTGGTACCCAAGTACTAATCAACATTTACAGATGATAAATTCAATTCTTTCTTCTCTTAAGTATTTTTCATGCATAGCATAAAAATCCCATTGTCCTTACACACCATCATAAATTTTACTATGATTCATTTTGTAGATTTGGCTCATGAGACCTGCTCAGAAAGACAAGTGTACCAGCCTCATGTAGAATATTGCTAATAGAGGAATCTTTACATTATAAGCAGGAGGTATCTTTTGCCTTCTGCTCAATTTTGTTGTGAAGTTAAAATATTTCTAAAAACTAAAGTTGGGTATATTGGAGCTATTTCTGAGTTTTCTGTTTCACTGATCTCTGTGTCTGTCTCTACAACAATACCACACTGTCTTGATCATAGTCACCATATAATAAGCCTTGTAGTCATGTATGTGATTCCTCCCACTATATACATCTTTTTAAACACTGGCTTAGCTATTCTATCCAACTTTCTGTGTAAGTTTTAAAATAATGCTATTTACATCAATCAAAATCTTGCTGTAATTTTGATAGGAATTATGATACACATATAAGTCAATTTACAGAAAATTGATATTTTTACAGTGTTGTCAATATAAAATATCAACTCTGCTTTGAGAAAAATAAGAAAATAGTTTATTCCAAGCCATATATGAATGGCCTTGTCTCAGAGACAGATTCAAGTTACCCAGAACAATATAGTTCCCTGTGGAAGTTATTTGGGCTTTTATATTCATAAAACATAGTAGGTGGAGTCATCAAGAAGGCAGACTACAATGATATGGGAAAATCTCTTCTATAGGATTAAGATGATGTCTTTAACAAAGTGAGTAAATCTGTTATAGGATTCAGATGCTATCATATTCTTAGCTTTAGGGTTGGTGGAGGCCAGAGTTCTACTAAGCTAAGTATACATTCCAGAAGTTTCATCTAATAGTCACAGAAATGCTAGGCCAGATGCAGAGGTTGGTAGTAAACAGCCATTAAAAAAACTAAAGGGCTGGGGTTGTAGTTCAGGGGTAGAGTGCTTGCCTAGCACAGGTGAGGAACTTGGTTTGATCCTCAGCACTGCATAAAAACAAATAAATAAAATAAATGTTAAATTCTTTTAAAAAGAAACTAAAGATAGCCCCAGTTAAACTTTGGATCTTAATGTACAATGTGCAATCTATTCACAATCCATCTCTCCACAATCACCATGATCACAATGGTTTAGTCAGCCAAGATCAGTTCGCAGGCTCTCAAATACAGACGAAGCTTCCTTGGAGAACTTCAGTTCATAGTGTCTCCTCTTCTGACCCTTGAACATGATATACCTTCCCATTTATTTTGATCTGCTGATTTCTTTCATTGGAGTTTTCTACATAAAGACTTGAACATGTTGTGTTAGGTTTTTATTAAGAATTTCTCTCTCCTTTCTTTGAGATTTTAAATGGTATTGTATTTTTAATTTCAGTCTGCATGGGTTCACTAATAGTACATAAAAATACAGTTGACTTTTGTACATTGTTCTTGTGTGCCATGACCTTGCTGAACTATTTATTCATTCTAGGAGATTTTTTTTGTAGTGTCCTTGAGATTCTCAGTAGATAAAATGGTGGTATCAGCAAATAGGGACAGCTGTGTCTCCTTTCTTCTCCATGTACCTTTAGTCTCCTTTTCTTCCTTTATTGAAGTGGTTAGAAATTCCAAGTTTACATTGCTCCAGATAGCAGGAAAAAACAGTCTTTCACCAATCAATGTGATGGTAGCCATATGTATGTTTCTGTTTTGGGTTGGTTTTGGTAGATACTACTTATCAAGTTGAGAAAGAAACGCATGTATGTGAACACACACACACACACACACACACACGCACTACATTTTTGTTTCCTATGGGGTTTTATTATTAAGTAGTATTTCATTTGGTCAAATACATTCCATACATCAATTAATATTATCATCTGACTTTTCTTCTTTAACCTGTTAATATGGTGGATTATATGGATTAATTTTCAAACACTGAATTAGCCTTGAATTCCTGGAATAATCCTTACTTGGTCACAGTTCATAATTCTTTTTATACATTACAGAATTCTACTTGCAAATATTTCATTAGGAATTTTCATGTCTAAAATAACAAAAAGAACTAGTCATACATTTTCTTTTTCCATATTATGTTTGTCGGGTTTGGGTATCAGGGGCTATCCCTCTCATTTCTGGAGGTGTTACCAATTTTGACCCCAAAGTATTTTTCCCTCTTGGAATTATGCATCTAATAACAAGAATGCATGCCATTTCAACAATGAAGTAAAGTTTTTTCTTGACCAAGAATAGAAGCAGGAGGAAAGGCTCACAGATCAGTTTCTTGGCCCATAGGAGTTTGGGAAGATATAGATATAGGGTAAGAGAAATGAGGAGAATGGGTAGGCTAATAAAGGAGGAGAATATTCATGTCTTTTCTGGGAATAAATGGAGATTTTCCAGGAACTTTAATGTCTCTTCTTTTTGCTCCTTTTATGGTTCCTTTTATTCATCATCATGGCGATTGTTAGCTATTGCAGATGGGGTTATAATGAAGTTGTCCAGTGGTCACTCTGGCAGCCATCTTAGATCCAACCAGTTTCAGCTACCCCTCTTGAAGGAGAACTTCTGACCTTCAGGTTTCCTGTTCTCAAAGATAAGTAAGATTAAAGCAGTGTAGAAATTCAGTTAGGTCACCTAGGGGTACAAAATCAGGGAGGTGTAACATAAGAGACTGTAAAATTGGTTTCAGTTCCTTAAATACTTGATAGAATTCTCCAATGAAACCATCTGGGCCTGAAGGTTTCCATTTGGAGAGCTTTTATGTTTAATTACAAGTTCAATTTTCTTGATAGTAATGGGCTATTCAAATTATCTACCTCAGAGTGAGCTGGGGTACTTTGTGCTTTTCAGGGAATTAGTTCCATGTAAGTTGTCAAATTTACACGTAGACTTACATGTAGTTTTTTTCTTATTATTCTTATTATCTCTTCAGCATCTGTATCCATATCCTCTAACCTAATATTGGTAATTTGTATTTTGTCTCCTTTTTCATCATCAGTTTAAATGCCACCTCCTCCAAAAAGTCTTCCCCAAACTGTCCCCCGTGTCCTTCCAAAGCACATGAAAAGGTGCTCAACATCACAAATTATTAGGGAAATGCAAAAATCAAAGTGATATATCACCTCACACCAATTAGAATAACTACCACCAAAAAGTCAGAGAACCTAAGTGCCACTTGGTATGTGGAGAATTTTTAATAAAATTTTTAATTTAAAAAAAGAGTTCTATCGGATTTATTGACATCTGGTAATAACATATGGGGAAGCAAAACAATATGAACATGTGTTTTAAAACTATACTCTTGGCAAAGGATTCATTTAAAAAAAAAAAAAAGCCTAGCTTAGCTTTATCTGTAATTTCTCACTTCATTGATCATTCTAATTAGAGACATTTTGTGGCAGAGTAACATTATCTCCTTTTAACATCATCCAATTCAGTTGTTTTCTTGACTTTTAGAATGACTCTCTCCTGTATCATCTAATACAAGTTTCACATTCTCATCAAAACCAGTAATACAGCCTTCTATCCTCATGTTCACTTGCTCATGGAGCCACACCTGAATCCAGGATCTGTTTCGTAAGTATCTGAAGATGAGGCTTTGCAGATGGGCTGCACCATCACCTTCTGCACTTTCTAGCCCTGGCCACAGTACACTTTGCTAGATTTTCACCAAGACCACACACCAACCAGCAAGTTACCTCAGAAAGCTAAAAAACGTTAACTCTTGTGCACTGCTAGAGGGAATATAAAATGGTGCAACTGGTAGAGAGCTAGTCAGTCATGAATGGGTAGCAGGAAAAGGACAATGAAAGGTAACTGAAAACCACAGGAAGCCTACCAACAGGCAAGTACCTGGAAGTGAGGGACCTGTTATGTCAAAACCTCCCCTAGCCATACTGACATCCCCTTAAGGAAAACTATTATTTCTTTTTTTGTTTGTTTGTTTCAACTTTTCTCTTTATTATGAGCTAAATTTAAGAAATCACTCTTTTCTTCTGATTTTATTTCCCACTTATTAAAAGGTCTAAATAACAATTAATGTATTTAGACTGAAAAGTACAAGAGCTGATATAAAATGGTCATAAAGGTTCCCATGGAATTCAAGTAACCGAAGAATAAATCCAGCCAAGGTACAAAGAAGAGCCCAGCCCAGCAGATGCACGATGTGCTGGTTTAATAGGGTTCTAAGAATGCCATCAAATGCACACAGTAAACCACATGTGTGGTGACAAGTCATAGCCTAAGAAATATTTCCTTGGTGTGATTCTTACCATTTTTTTTTTTTGGTCTGTGAGTTTCCTTCATTTAGTAACTTAGGGCTCCCTTTAATATTTCAACTTCAAAATAATTCATCGAAACAGGAGCCACTTTTATAGGTAAGATAAATCAGAGGATAATGTATTGGGATAGTTTTGTTCTTGTTTACAATCAAAAAGCCTTATATGATCAGGGATTGATGGGAGTGGGAATGACAAATGTACATTTCAGACTTTCATCAATAATGAAAAAAATAAAGCATTTTTATAGACTTAAAACTTGTCATTAGTGCATTTAGATTTTGAAGAAAGAATCAAAATGTAAAATACCTGCACAATAATACAATGTTAATAGAAACTGGCCACATACTGAGGCCATTTTTAGTGAGCTACCATTGTTTAAATATAAGAAAAGTAACTTCTTGGTCCAAATTAGTGAAAACTTAAAAAAGATTGTCTTTAGATAACATTATTTGAGGACAATTCTTTTTCAGACAGATTGTGATTTTCAAAATCACTATAACATAATTATGGATTAACCTTTAAATCACATCTTAAAAACCTGTCAGATTTCCATTTCTCCATGAGGTATTCTCACCACTGTGTTGTTCAATTCCACAGGATAAGCTTTCTTCATTATTATTACATAGTAGGGAGATTGCCATTCATTGCTTTATCATCTTTTCGAAAAGACACAGGCAGACTTGCTAGACTAAAGCTGACATCTTTAAAGGCATGCAACAAGAATATCCCCACATGATTGTGAAGAAGCCACTCAGAGTCCCAATGATATCATCAGCAGGCATATCTTGCCACTCCTTAAAAAGAATAGCTGAACAAGTTAAAACTGAGGTTGTAAAGAAAACGTAATATATTGGTGTTACAAGGGAAGTGTTGAATATGTCCAGGGCCCAGTTTAGGTAATTGATCTGTGTGCTCACACAGGTGACGAGGCTCAGCAGCAGAATCCAGGCCAGGGGATGCCACAGCACAGGCTTTCCAGCTAATAGTTCTTTGATGGTGATGCCCATGCCCTTTGCACAGGACACTGAAAACGCTCCAATCACAGAACAGATTGTTATGTACACAAGAGTATTTGTCTGTGCGTGGCGAGGTCCCACCACAAAGATTAATATCAAGGACACAATGACCACAATTGTTGCAAATAGCACAAAACCTGGATCACCTAACTTGTGTGACATTTCAATTAACGTCTCTTAATCTCCTCTTCCTTTGGAGCATGGATGACCATAACTGCAGATACTAGAATGCTTAGCAAAAATCCAATTTTCCCATGAAGATTAAGTCTTTCATTTAGAGAGTATGAAGAAAGAATGGCACTTACAAGGATACTGAGAGCTCCCAGTGGAGTCACTAGCGTGGCTGGTGCAAAGGCATCTGCAGCGAAGTTGGCCACCTCGCCTGCCCCCATTGACAGTAGTCCAGCCCACCACAACCATTCTTTAAGATATGCATGGCCACCTTGACCTGCTCTCATGGGTCCTTTTCTGGCAAGTCGCAGAAGGCCTTTTTTTTTTTTTCAAAATGAAACTCCCTCCTATGAAAATGCTGGAGGTCATAGCCAATCCCAAACCAATATAGAAATCATATTTTCCATGCCCTGGGCTCATTTCGTTTGTTACTTAAGAAGCTCCTGTGAATCACACTGATCACAGAACAGAAAAACTGCTGGCACTGAAAGCAGGGGGATGCCGTCTTCACTTATGTAAGTTTAATATGGTCTCTCTTTTGAAAACCAGGGATGATTTATTCATTCTCATTTTCTTGAAAATGCTACCCTTTATTTCCATCTAAAGTTTTTAACTTTCTGTTCCAGCCCAGGATGACCTCTAGCCCCACCGCGGCCGGGACCTAGGCCACCGCCGACGAGAACCTGGGCACGACTAAGTCAGGAAAACTACTATTTCAAGATCATGTCACACACTACCAGCTGGGCTAGACCTCCCTTATTATCAAAACTATCACAACTCCCAATCATCCAGGCAACCAAAACATTAAGACCCTCACAAAGAAAGCTTACTGAGGACTATTCAAAGGGTAATAAACCAATTAAATAGGCAGGAAATTGAGACCGAAACAGAGGGACTAAATTTCCTTATAACTCCAACTCTATAAGCGCCACACCATCCTCTCTTGGGAGTAGTCCATTCAGTTCCTATGTGGTCAGTCAAAAGTCAAAAGGTGGACATGGGCAGGACTCTCTGGAAACTTCCCTGGGTCCCCCAATAAAACTATTGGGCAGTTGGGGTATGCCATTCTTCTCTTCTCTGAAAGGACCCATTCTCTCCCTTAAGAATGTCCCCTTTTCCCTTTTCCTATCCCATCTAATAAATTCATGCCTGCTACTCTGAGCAGCATGTCTGAAATCTTTCTGGCATAATCACAAGAACCAATGATAAAGGATTGCTGCGACTTCCTCAGTTTCCCAGCAGGACCATGCCCTGTAACACAATCATGGTGGAAAACAGTAAGGTAGTTACTGTTAAAAATTTAAAAGTAGAATAACTATGGGATCCAGCCATGCCACTTCTGGGTATGTTCCCAAAAGCAGGAACTCAAAGAGCTATCACTATCCTGCATTCATGGTAATGGCATTCTGCCTACTTTTTTGCTCAGCACCTTCTGCCAACCCACTTCCTCTTCCCTTGATACCCAACCTATCCATGGGTTTCTTTCTACCATGCACAAGCATCCTCCATAATACTCCACCTTTCCTGCTTCCCACCCTAACAAAAGGCTTGGTCTCTGCCCACTCATCTGTCAGTCTCCTTGGAATGCACCCTCTTCTAAGACCCTCAAGCACCAAGCCTGTTCACATGGCGCAGTTTCTATTCACTTTTCAGCAAAGCATCTCCTGAGACACCCCCTCTCTGTGCCCCGTCACTATGCCAGTGGACCTGTACTCACCACACACACCCCAACATGGCCTGGTCTCTCATCTTGGCCAAGGGATGCCCCTTCCTCCCTGTCCCCCAAGTGTCTGCATGACCTGGGCTGTCACCTCTGAGCTCAATATTCTCTGCCTTAGATAACATGTCCTCCCTCCAATGCACACCCCTTAAATGCCATCTGGCCTCTCCCTCTCTTTCATCTCCAGTCTCCCCTGGGGTTTTTCCTTCCTCAACTCCTTCAGCATGGCCTGCCCTCTCTTCTTGACCCTCTCTAACCCTGCCTTTCCCCAACAAGTTTATGTGGCTCATTCTCTCTGCTCAACTATCACTTAAAAGATCCTTCGCTAAGCCCTCTATCTCTCCCTCCAACCTTCATGATTCTAGGGGTGTGCTGGTCCCCGTGCTCCATCAATATCTGGGAAGCTCCCTTTCCTCCCACCACCCAACACTTCAGACAGGGAGTCCCTCCTATCAACTCTGCTGAATCATCCCTGCCCTATCCATATGGCCTGTTCTCTCCCTTGATTTTCTATCTAAGCTTCCTCAGGGCTCCTTCTTCCCTGGCCCCTCTCTTACTCCCTCCATAGAACTGGTCTCTACTCCCTTTTCTGCATTTGCTTCTTTTTAACACTCTCTGTCCATAGTTCATCCTCTCCAAGACCATCAGCATGGTCCATCACTGCCCTAATCCTTGTTGGTTCCCTCTCTTCCTGGCAAACTCCAAACCTGTCCACATAGTCTGGTCTCTCCCCTGTCCTCTCAACTCAAGCCCTTCTGGCATTCCTCTTCTGCCATGGACATCCCACCTAGGTACAGAGAGACTCCCCAAGAACCTAGGTGGGGCTGACAATGACAAGCCCTTTCTCCCGAAGTCCTGCTTCTGGAGCTGCCCAGGCACCATTTAAATCATGAACCTTGTTCACTGTGGTGGAGGAATTCAGTTCTACATCTTGAATTTTTACTGCCATTGCATCATATGTTGTTTTATTGTCTGCTTTGTTTAAGGACAAGTCTTAGAAAGAAAGAAAAATAAGAGGTCAAAAGTAGAAGACAACAAGTTAGATTCAAGAATATTGCCTTTTCATCAAAACAAGACACTGGAGGAGTCATCTGATGCCCTTGTCCCTGTTATCATGGGAAAGCATGCTGTGTCTCCTCAGGCATGCAGCTTGCTCTTCTCTCGTGTTGTTCCCTTAATTGCTTAAGGGACATTCTCATTTAATAATTCTTACTCTAGTGGTTTGCATATTTCTAGAAAACCACAGCTGAAATAATGAGATAAAGCAAATGGATTTCAGTTAGGGAGGGCTGGGAAATTTCTCATTCTTTGAGTCAAGTAGAAAGGGGAGACTTCCTTTCCAAATTCACAAAAACTCAATATATTCTATAGATTTTAGAGAAAAATCAAAAGTTCTTAGGAATCTTGGTAAGTTTTACATTTAATAAAATAGATATAATAGAACAAATAACATTTAGATCTACTGAGGGTTTCTCCCCATGGTTAATGTACCCACTTTGTTTTTCAGATTTCTCCCCATCAACAATGGGGAGTAGCCTGAAAAACAAGGCTTAACATCACACATGGTGAAGGTCTACTACAAATCTAAATTCCCTTTTTTAACTGTCTTCATGTACAATGAACATGTTGTTTTAAAGACCAGAACTCCTTAGGGGGGAAAAAAAAACATTTGAACAGAATTAAGAACATAACTAATGATGAGGAAGGATATCAATGCCTTCAGTGGCCCAGTGAGGGAAGGCCCATGTTAAAAAACCATGGTGTCTATGAAAAGACTGCTTATTTCCAGCCCCAACAAATCAGTCCACCAGCTTGAAGTACTGACCCCTGGAATGAATGCACAAGGATTCATGGCTCAGGAAGCCCCCATCCTGTGCTCTATTCTATCCAGGAAATGGAAGTCTCAAAGGGCAGCCTGGTGTATCCACACAGGTAGAGCTAAGCATAGAAAATCAGATAAAAACAAGTATGAGAAAGAAGCAGCTTTGCATCTGTCATGACTATAACCCTGGGTGATTATATTGTATCTGCTGAAGAACTGGTCTACCCAGGAGAACAAGCTGTTCTTAGAAAGAAGCCCTCAGATTCAGCTAAAGGAGACCTGGGGAGAAGTTAGAAGTTAGATACTGATCTGAAGGGTTCAGAAAGAAGACTTGTCACCCAAAAGTGGAGAGAATGAGTTGTCATCTTCTGAGTGTCCTCCCAGGCACCCAAACCTCAGAAGTATCTGTTTTAGTCAGCTATTGTGCTGCTGTGACTGAAAGATCTGAACAGAACAATTGTAGAGGAGGAAAAGTTTTTTTGAGCGCTCATGGTTTCAGAGGCCTTAGTCGATAGAAGGCTGGCTCCATTCCTCAGAGCTCAAATTGAGGCTGAACATCATGGTGGGAGAGGGTAGCGGAGGGAAGCAGCTTACATCATGGTGATCAGAAAGCAGACAGAGACTCCACTCTCCAGATACAAATTATATACCCCATAGAGACTCCCCAAATAAAACACTTCCTCCAGCCACACCCCACCTGCCTGAGTTATCACTCAGTTAATCCTATCAGGTATTTACTGATTATGTTAAGGCTATAACCCAATCATTTCTCCTCTAATTTTTGCATTGTCTCAAACATGTGAGATTTGGGGAGACACTTCATATCCAAATCATAACAGTATCCAACATATCAGAATGTGTGACAGGAACAGATGGAGTAGGCCCAGCCTCAAGAAGGGATGTGTCTAAGGACGACTGATAGCTCTTAAAGCCACTCTGGCCTCAAAAGAGCCAAGAGGTGAGTCAGCCAGCATAGAGATCTCCTGGATTTTATGAGGCCAGGCAGCAGAATTGACCAGCACACCTTCAAAGACTTGATGTCTATAGTCACAGATGCTACAGTAGCACAGCAAAGATCTCCTCCTGTAACTGTCGTTATTCACAGGCGGCAAGCTGTTTCATTTCTCCCCAAATACAGAAGTAAATTGATTTTTATTGTGTGAGAGCTTGGCCTTTGTTATTGAATTTATAAACACATAAAGGGCAAATGATTATGATTCACCTCAAAATGTTGGCTCTTTTATCACACAGACACACATATAAAAAAAAGATGCTGAAAAATACAGACATGGATTTGGACTCCGGAGCTCGCTAGTTATGACACCAGAGTTTCTATAACCTCAGTTTCCTTGCCAACACTGAGTTAGTGGAATTGTTACATGGATAAATGGAGGTTCTTATTAGTCATGTAAAAAAAGCTATAGAGATGACACTGGTTATTCTAGTAAAATCTATAACACAACTATATATGTTAGAATAATGACTTTTACTTCTATAAAACTTTTAAGATTTATTAAAATAGCCAAGAAATACGGAAAACACAATTTACAATTTAATATATTATGGAGTTGATGTTTACATCCCCTAAAATTGTATTGAAGCTCCTACTCCTCATGTGACCCTAACTGGAGGGAGGGCCTTTGAAGAGGTGATAAGGTTAAATGAGGTCACAGGGTGGAGCCATGACCCAATAAAACTAGTGTCCTACAGCAGGAGACACCAGTGAAATTGTGCTATTGTGTTTTCCACCATTTGAGAATACCTCATGAGGTGTCCATCTGAAAACCAAGAAGAGTCATCTACAGGAGCTGAATCTGCTGATCTCTTAATCCTGGATATCAGCCTCCAGAGCTGTGAGTAATAAATGTCTATTGCTTAAACAGTACTATCTGTGTGTTTTTTATTATAGCAGGCTAAGCTGACTAATATACAGCAATCATCACCATAATTCTATTATCTGTTACTGTATACATACATATTTACAGAAGGAAGGTTGGAGGAATACAGATACAAACATGGAAATGCTGCATAAATTCTTCTAGAAGCTAGAGGGTAGATAGGTAAACAACTGATAGAGCATAGCAATAAATGGATGGATGGTTGACAAATAGATATAAATCATCCTAAATGTACTTTAATTTTAATTATTCACTTGAATTTACTTAAAATTTATTTTTTTTAAAGATGAAATTGAAAAATTAAACGTTAAGGCTCCGGTCAATGTTTTTGTTCTTGTTTTTTTAACCAGAAGAGAGAATTCAGATTCCTTAAAGGTGTTTTAAAATACACAAAAAGGTTAGGAGTCATGAGAAAACAAGGAGCCATTTCCACATTCTGCATCTTTATTCATCCTCTGTTGGCTGGATTTCACTGTCACATTTTTTTTTCAAGAAAGGCTCATGGACAATTCCTTCTCTGAGATTTGTATTTGAAAAAGTCTGTTTATGGGATTTTGTTTTTTCTTTTTTAGGTGGTATTGGCAATTGAACCCAATCTACCACTGAGCTACATCCCCAGCCTTTTTTTTTTTTTTTTTTTTGTAATTTTGAGACAAGTTCTCTCCAAGTTGGCCAGGTTGGCCTCAAACTTGCAATCCTCCTGCCTCAGCTTCCTGAGTGGCTAGGATTATAAGCATTTGCCACCCCTCCCAAAGAAATGTTGGTAGTGTAGAAAATTCCTGGGTCATGCTTTTCTTTCCTCAGAACTCTCTAGATGTTGCTGGGCTGGTTCTGACTTCCAACCTCCAACCTCCTGAGCATGGTCCCACCTTTGCCTCTTCATACCTCTGGTTCCACTGAACTGCTTCACTGGATTTCTTCTTTAAAGAAAGTATTCATTGGTTCTACATTGATTGAGATTTTTAAGAGTTCTTATTACTGCCTTTAGACTTAATAACAACTTTACTGGATTAACATTTTAGAGTGATTATTTAATTGGCCCAGATAATTGCTCAATTGTTTTTTCACTTGAATATTGAGAAGCCTGTGGTTAGCCTGATTTTATGTTGCTTTTTGTATATAAATTGCATCTTCTTCCTCAAAATAATTTTTTTTCTTTTGTAATGCAGGGGATCAAACCCAGCACCTTGTACATTCTAAGAGAGTACTCTACCACTGAGCCACACCCAAACCCCCAATTTTTCTTTTCTCTTAAAATTCAATAATTTAACCATATTCAACCACTTAACAATATTTCCATTTAATAAGAATTTTCTAGAGTGTTTTATAGTGAATATCTTCAATCTATAAGTTCAGATATCTCTAATTTCAAGATGTTTTTCTTTTTTCTTTTTTTAATTAGGCATTGAACTCAGGGCACTTAACCACTGAGCCATATCCCCAGCCCTTTTTATATTTTATTTAGAGAAAGGGTCTCACTAAGTTGCTTAGGGTCTTTGCTAAGTTGCTGAGGCTGGCTTTGAATTTGCAATCCTTCCTGAGCCTCCCAAGCCACTGTTCTGGGCAAATGCCACTGTGCCCAGTCGGTTTTTAAACTACCTCTGTTTATTGGTTGGGTTTTCTAATTAAAGTTTATAAATTTTAAAGTGAATTGCCTATGTCTTTGACTACTTATATTAATCTATTAATCTATTCAATCAGATATGCCATCAAATCTGTCAATTTTTTCTAATTGTTGTAATGTCTCTGAACAGCACCTATGTATTCACAACAATCAAATCAAGCCTTTCTTCTAGAAGAGTTGATTAAATTCTCACTATTTTCTTTGCCTACTCTGGTTTTCAGTTATATGAAGGTGCTCATTTTGGTATTCACTTGGTAGTATATGCTCTAAAATTCCCCTTTCATCTTATTCTTTGGGGCTTTATTCAGTTGTCAGGTTCTGTCTTTTCTGAGACTGTACTGAATGTCACTTTGTTACTCAGGGGACTAGAGACTCTGTGGCAAATTCTTGCCTAGGCATTTCTTTTAACTCAGCACCAAGACACTGAAAATGTCAAACTCTGCTCATTGTCTTGCTTCTGCTGAGGTCTTGAGAGTCCACAGTGGTAAGTAAGGGCTCTCATCCTTGAGGGTTTCTTGAAACTTCTCTCCAGGCCTTGTGTCTACCCTGAGTCCACTTCTCTCAAGATTAGAAACAATACATAAGAACTGTTAAGATTTTGTTGGCTCCTCTTTTCCCAGTATGGCCTCTGGGGAATTTTAAAGGTGTTAGATACTGCCCAGAAAAACCTCTTTCTTTTCTTGGCTGCCATTCTTGAGTGCTATGTCATGAATTCATACCTTTCTTTCTTTGATCCTGGAAATTTTGCTCACTTTTTCCTCCTGTCTATTAGGCTATCAGGAATTGGGGGAGGGAGCTTCTAAAATCTTGAGTTAGTTATAAATTCCTATTTATCAGGAAAGCTCTCTAACTTTTTTAATAAGTAATAGATTTAATCTCAGAGGGAATTGTCAGAATAAAAGAGCAGCAAATGTTAACCCAATAAATTCGGGAACACTTTCTCTTCCATTTGAGGCTGACAAGGGAACCAAGAAGATAAATGAGCAAATTATTTTTACAGAAGCAACTTAGTAACCAGGGATGTAGCTCAGTGGTAGAGTGCTTGCCAGCTTATGTAAGACCCTGAGTTCCATCTTTAGCACTGAAAAATAAAGTAACTTAGTGATATGGCCCTAGAGGAAAGAAGTATAGTACCCTCACTGTGCAGTTCCATGATGAAAACCATCAAGTAGAGACTGTAAGAGGAACCCAAGACATCTAAACATGGGTCTTGGTTTAGGGTATCTGAGTGAAAGGGTACAGCCTCAAGCTAGCCAAAGAGCACCTGTAATATGAGACCAAAAAGTAAAATTTTGGAAATACATAAAAGCGACAAAGTTTCAAAAGGGCTTATTCAGTATACTATTTGACGTTCACTTATAATTAATTCCTATAAGTGAGTTATCATTATCATTGGGTCCACATTCATCTCGCTCAATGCTAAAGCATAGCAACATGCCAGTTCCTGATGGCTTTGAACTGAATGGCCCATGGCCACAGAATGGCCTGAGATTACCTGCCACAGTGAGGTACACAGTTTGCATACATGTATAATACCCCCATCCTCAGTAAGACTCAGCCTCATGTTAAAACCCCACCTTCAAAGACCAGGTAAAACGACATCCCTCAAAAACATTTCCAAATTCTTCTCCTGAGAGGGCCACACTCTCTGTGCCTTTACAACATGACCTGCACCTCCCCAGAAGTGAGAGATAGTCTGACCAAGATCAGGAGGAGAGGGAAGAGACAGGATAAGGTCTTTAGCTGAAAGGTGAGAGGTTTCTTAATGATTACAAGTGAGAGATAGTAGAGAAACGGGTGTTGTGCTTTGGAAGTGGGGTGTCCCCCAAAAGCTTATGTGTGAGACAATGCAGGAAGATTCAAAGTTGAAATGAAGCCAGGCACAGTGGTGCAAGCCTGTAATCTCAGCAGCTGGAAGGCTGAGGCAAGAGGACCTCTAGTTCAAAGTGAGCCTCAGTAACTTATCGAGGCCCTAAGTAACAGTGTGATCCTATCTCTATATAAAATATGAAAATAAGGGGCTGGGGATATAGCTCAGAGGTTGAGGGCCCCTGAGTTCAATCCTCAATACCAAAAATAAAGTTGAAATTATTGGGTTGTGGAAACCTTAACCTAATCAGTGCATTAATCCACTTGAATGGATTAGCTAGGCCATAACTATGAGAGGGTGGGGTATGGCTGGAGGAGGAGGCTGGTCTGCCTTATGTGTGTATGTCTGTCTGTCCGTCTGCCTGCCTGCTTCCTGGAGGCCATGTCCTGAGCTGTTTTCTTCCTTCACACCTTTCCACTGTGAAGTTCTGCCTCACCTCAGGCACAGAGCAATGGAGTCAGCCATCTAAGGAATAAGACCTCGGAACCGGAGCAACAAATAAACTTTTACTTCACTAAGATTGACCTTGCCAGGTCTTTTGGTCACAGCAACAAAAATCCTGACAGGTAAGGAGCGGTGTCCTACGCTGACTCACCTGCAGCATACCACTTAGCATTAGAAGTTCAAGAAAGAAGAGCCCTCACTCCAAGCCAAGTTCACTTCCCTTGAAGAAAGGAAACAACACCACATACACAGCCCCGGAGAGCAGAACTGTGAGTCCCAGGCACAGCTTCCAATGTCCCCCAATCACTCCACACTTGGGTTGTATGTGGCCAAGAGGGAGATGAGGGGAACATGGACCATTTCAGCTATGGGAAGCTCTCGGCTCGGGGCCTGCAGCCTTTCTCCCTCGCTGGCAACAGAGCCCGTTAGAGCTCATTTAGTAGGTCTTGTTCTCAACTCCAGCCATGTCTCCTCAGTACCTGTCATTCAGCATGAGATGCAGGGGCTTCGCCAGAGAAAATTGGCTAGATTCTCATTCCTCTTAGGTTTGGCCTCCTTTATAAATTCATGAATTGCTGAGGGCCATTGCTAAGTAAGAATGACACATGGCAATTTATTTGTCAGCCTACCCAATGTTGCTTAGAGGAAGGACTCTCCATATTGACCCAGGTCATTTGCAGTGTCATTGCATGTAAGGTGACCTTGCTCAAGGACCAGGGCGGATCCGGGTTTAGGGCGTTTCTGGTTTAGGACAATCCGGGTTTAGGGCGGTTCCAGGTTTAAGGTGTACCCTGCTGGGATTAGGGCGTATCCTGCTGCCTCAGGCGCGCCTGCTCGTTGAGTTCCCCTTGAGTTCTCGTGGGATTCAGAGAGTATTTGGGATTTTGCCCAGAACGTGATTGGGGCCCAGAACGTGAATTCCCCCAGAACGTGTGTGTAAGTGCCAGTGACAGTTCGGGAATAAAGAATTGCTGTTTGAATCTACAAGGCTGTGAGTGGCTCGTGATTTTGTGCCCAGCCAGACTGCGGCAATGAATATTGTAAGGACGATGCCAGGTCTTGGCTTTCTCTGGGAACAAATGTGTTTAACTGAGTTAAAATCAAGCTACTACTTTTAAAGAATGGTACTTTTTCACTCAGCAAAAGTCCTTTCTATGATAGCAAAGTCCTTTCTATGATAATCTTGGAAGCAGTATCCCTGGGCCTCCCCACATGCTCCTGGCAAGATGAATCACACGAGGAGGTTTCTTATCATTCTGTACTGTGCCCATCCAGCTCTCAACCTTCTCCCATCAGAGAGATGGGTTCGCTGGTCACCCACACTGGAAGCTCTGCCCTGCTCTGTCCTGAAAGCCATCAGCTTAACTTGCCTCAGGCCCCTTAGAGACCAGTGCCTCCTCCCTAGCATGCTCCCCAAAGCTGGTCCCTTCACATGCTCACATTCCTACAAAACACCCCTGGGTCTGTGCTTTCTCCACCAGACACCACCATCCATGTGTCAGGTCCCATTGGTGGCCTGTTGACATCAGATCAGATGTAGTTAGGACACAGACTGAAGGTTCCCACTTCCACCTGTCTTCTCCAGAAACCATTTATACAACTAGGACTCTGATCCACTCCTGCAGCCACCTGCTCAGGAAACCATCTTGTTACCTACAGTCACCAGCCCAAGAAGCCAGCCTCCTATAAGTCAGACTTGCAGAAAGCCAGGGCCATCTCCAGTGACAACCCAGAAAGCTAAAAAATAAGTAATAATCACCCCATATGTCCAGGACTTATTATCAGATAGCTTCGGGGGGGGGGGTGTATTGCTGGGGATTTAACTCAAAGGCACTCGACCACTGAGCCACATCCTCAGCCCTATTTTGTATTTTATTTAGAAACAGGGTCTTACTGAGTTCCTTAGTGCCTCACTTTTGTTGAGGCTGGCTTTGAACTTGTGATCCTCCTGCCTCAGCCTCCTGAGCCACTGAGATTACACGTGTGCACCACTATGCCCGGCACCAGGCAGCTTCTTTAAGTTCATCCCCATTTTCAGCTTAGGACCAACCAGAGAAAGCTAAATATGCTCCCCTAGCCAATCATATGGGAGGCTCTGTGGATCTTTTCCAGGCCAACAGCCTCCAGGAGGACTCAGCAGGAGCTCTCTTTTCCCTCTGCCTACATGGGAGTCTCAGTTATATCCATTGAGAGTGAATGGCTCCCTTACTGTAGCTGCTGTGGTCCCTTCTTTTCTCATTTTGGTGGTCTTTTTTCTCATTTGGGTGGTCTTTTTTTAATGTTTTTATTTTATTTATTCTAATGCGTTAAATATAATAGCAGAATGCAATTCAATTCATATTACACAAAGTAGAGTCACACCACTCGTGTTTTCATACATGTACTTAAGTTAATGATGTCAATCTCATTTGGGAGGTCTTTTTTTATTCCTACAAGGGACACAGCACAGAGGTCACCAGCCTCTGATCCTCATTCTCTTCCTGGGCAGTAAGAATTATTGATACCCAGAGAGGTGAGATGATGAGTTACATGGCTGTGAAGTAGCCAGTTTCAAGCTCAAATATGGGTTTGAGCTCACTGTTTTTAGTGACTTGCTTAATATAAACAAGTCATTTTGCATTGCCAGTTGATATAAAGGAGAACCAGAAGACAGCAATGTGGTCTTACTGAACTGACCTTGGATATCAGCCATTAACTGCCCCCGGTCCTCTCTCCAGACATTGATGTGTCACCAGAAAGAGCTGCTTCCAGGCACTGTCCTTCCAGATGAATGCCCAGATACTCTTCTTTCCTTCATTAATCCCAAAAGAATGAAAATGAACTCAATTATCTCAGAATGTAGCAACAACAAGAGAAAAACCACTCCTACATATAAATTTTTCATTGAGATTCACTAAAAAAAGAAAGAAACCACTTAGCAACTTTAATAAGGAAAACAGATTTCTCTTTAGTAATAGCTATCCTCAAGTTAATTGGAGGAAAAAGAAATGTTTTTGTGCTTCCTAGCTGCCTGGGGAGAAAGCACAGATGATCATGAATCTTCAGGGAACAATGGAAATAATAGATGCAACTAGAATTCATCCACATAAGCTTTCAGCTGAGACATGTCAAGGGCCTCAGAGCTTGCTTCCTCACTCTATCTAAGGCAAAGACCCAAAAGTCTTTTGAAATCTTTACGTATCATCAGCAGATTATGAAAGTGTTGAATTTTTTATCTGGGTTGTCTCACTCAAAGGTTTATCTGCTCTTTGTCTCCCACAAAATAATGAAAATGGGGCCTCATGACCAACTTGCACCCACCACGTTGTCAACAAGTTTTCACAACTACAGAAAGAACAATGAGGGCATTGGCATTGTGGGATTGGTGGGTACAGAAACTCCCATACAGTTACATGGTGCTTATAATTAAAGTATGTGATAAATGCATTGACAGGCATAACTGCTTTCAGGGAAAGGGGCTGTCAAAGAAGGAGGGGAGTGCTTCAGTCTCCTGTTAGAATGGAGAATTTGGTGACAGAAATACTCTCCCTGAGAGCAGCTAGAGAAACAGGACTATATACAATAACCATTGACTTAAGGTCTTCTACAAAATGTGGGGGAAATAAGACTCAAGAGAGTTAAATCAAGCCGGATGCAGGGACGCACACCTGTAATTCCAGTGGCTCAGGAGGCCGAGGAGGGAAAATCACAAGTTCAACCAGCCTCAGCAAAAGCAAGGCACTAAGCAACTCAGTGAGACCCTGTCTCTAAAATACAAAATAGGGCTGGGTATGGAGCTCAGTGGTCGAGTGCCCCTGAGTTCAATCCCCATACCCCTCCCTATACCGCAAAAAAAAAAAAAGAAGAAGAAGAATACAGGTCTACGACTGCACACAGTACAGTTTATTGGGTGATTTATTGGCAGAAAGGTGGTCCTGGGTTGCAAGACCAAGTGGATCCCTGGTCAGAAGTAGGGACACATATTGGTCAGGATGATTTCCTCTCAGCCATATGTACCTGGTTTATCTAATTTCAAAGAGGCACATTTCTGGCTCCAGGGCCCAGTTGTAAAGTGTCACTTTAATGGTTTTGTGTATGCTGAGCAACTAAGTCGGAATCCTGGCTAAGGTTACTCAAGGGCCGTCACAGTGGTTACCTACTCAAGATGGCTGAATTAATTAAGCAAGCCAGGCACTGCCTTCTCTTCCCTGAGCAGTGGCTTCTCCTGACCTTTTGGCCTCTAGCCATGCCCAAACTTCCATGTGCCTCAGGAGAAGCCAGCTGAAGTTCTTCAGCTCTTCCTGCAGGGCTTGAAACACCTACCTCTTTGTTCTCAGAAGCATGTCTGCTTCTTCAGTCTCACAGCATGTTGGTGCCAATTTTCCTACCCTGGGACAAAGTTTAGATTCTGGGGTCCTTCAACACAGCCAGTCTCTCCCCACTTCTGAGAGTGTATGAGACAGAAAACTAAGAGAAGAACACCATGCCTTTGAAATAAAAATAAATAGTGTTTGAAATTTCTCTGTGCTGAGAACACAAAGGTTTTCAATGGATTGCCCTAGAGAACCATGCCCTACAGATAAATGTAATCCCACAATGCCAATGTCCTCATTGTTCTTTTCCTCCACAACAACCCAACTCCATCTATTGAGTCAGAGTGATCAGACCCATTCCACCTGCTCAGCAAAAGCAAAAGTGAATCCTCTGTGGTGCCTCAATAGTTTGGTCTATTATTCAACAAAAGAAGTATAGACATGCAAAAAGACAGGCCTTATAGCCAACAACTGAAAACAAAAATTGACAATAAAAACATAATCAAAAATGATCCAAAAATAGGAGTTAGCAGACTTTTTTTTAAAGCATTAGCTGGAGTTCTGCTTCCTGTAAGATGGAGTAAGTGTAATTTTATTTCTAATGCTAAGTAAAGCTGAAAATTATATATAAAACATACATGAGATTTTGAAAGAGGCAGAGGAGAAAGTAGACCATATAGAAACCTTGGGACCCAGGGAACAACATGGTATTGGTAAGTTCCTTGGTTTTCTGGCCTCTTAAATCCCAGACTTGGAGGCTGGGGTCATAACTCTGTGATAGAAGACATGCTTGGCATGCATGAGGCCCTGGAATCAATCCATCAAAAATAGAAATAAAAAAGAAGTCAGCAACCAGAAACACCAAAGGGCACAGACCAAAAAATGACCCCAACAAAGCCTATTATTTCAAGCAAAGAACAAGGAAAATGAGTGGACTAACAAAACAGAAAACTTAATAAAAAATTACCCTACTTCAGACATTGATAAAAAAATAAATAAAAGGGGCTGGAGATGTGGCTCAAGTGGTAGAGCGCTTGCCTGGCATGCGTGAGGCACTGGGTTCGATCCTCAGCACCACATAAAAATAATAAAATAAAGGTACTATGTCCACCTAAAACTAAAAAATAAATATTAATTTAAAAAAAAATTAAAATAAAATTTAAAAACTGTGACCTCTCTCTTCCATTTATGCTGGAAAAGGCACAGTGGGGAGACTAGAATTCCATTCTTATGAGACTGCAATGAGGCACCCCAACATCTCTACCAGGTTGGTGTCAGAGAAGGCCAAGTAGGAAGCTGGGACTCACATTATCACCCAGTGACAAGGCCCTGCCACTATGGTGTCAGTGCATGTGAGGAGTCAGAACTTCTACCCCTACTCAATGACAAAAGACAAACAACCTATGCCAATTCTTAGATGGCATACATGTTAGAATTACCTGACCAGGATTTAAAAGCAGCTATGATGAAAATTCCAGTCGTCATGATCTTACTTACTGAAGCAATTGAAAAGTAACAAGGTACATCAGATAGAAGAATTCATAAAATGTACAAGATTGTAAAGAAGAACAGAGTGAAAATTTTAGAACTAAAAATGCAGTAACAGAAATAAACTGCTTTGTGGATGGACTGAATCACATAGTGGAGGAGACAGAGTAGCAAGTAAAGGTGACATATGAGGCACTGTTTCCTGGCTCTCCTGTCCCACACTTACAGCATGTCACCCTTGTCATCCTACCTCAAAGAACACCCAGAACATTATGTTGACATAATCAACTGGGAGTGACTCTCTCCCGAGTCCAAGCCAGCACCAGGAACAGCACAGATATTTCCCATCCATGTTACATCCCACCCTGGGAACCCCGCTGTGGTGCCAGATGCATCAAAACAACCCCATGAGGCTGACCTTACCACCAAATGAGGGAACTGAGGCTCAGTGCCAAGATCACACTGGCCAATGGCAGAGTAGACAATGGACCCATGCGGGTCCTGCTGTCCTCACAGAACCCTTGTCTCCAAACCTTCAGGGTCTCATTGCAAAGAGGAATGGCCAAACAGTCCTCTTTGTCCCTTCTTTAAACCTTGAAGAAGGCAATCTTCTGGAAATGATAAATTATTCCAATTCTCAGCCTTTTCTGAAGCATTGCACTTCAATAATTTCCCAAGAATAACAGAGAAGGAAATTAAAAAGAATAACAAAATAATTTAAAAGTTATAATAAATCTCAAAAAAAAAGTAGATGATTTCAAGTCATTACATCTCGAAGAAATGGTTCTGGCAAAGGTGACCTCCCTGTCACTAAATTCAATATACTTCTCAAGCCCTCGCCCTACCTGATCTCTGGAAGACCCAAATGCTACTGCTGCACCAGAAGCTGCAATGACCCTGCATTCCACAGCACCATCCACCCTGGGTCTCTTATATCTGTAACCTGGTCATTGCTCCTTCTCTCTTCCACCTTTAAATGCCAGAACCCACAGAGGCCCCAGGCTCACCTGCCTCTCATCTCTTCCTCCCTAGGGACCTGACTTAACATATCCAGGAGCCTCTGAATGCCAATTAGATAAGTGCCAGCCCTTGGGCTGCAGACCACCTCCTCAACCTCACTCTGGGGACTCCTCCTTTGTGTTTCAAACCCAAAATGCCCAGCTGTGGGACAGGGAGCTGGGTACCAATTTCTCAGTCATGGTCATTAGGCTGGTTCCATTTTCAGTTCTCCCACTTGGAATTCACTGGCCCCTGGAGTATGCAAGCAGGCATCCTTTATATGTTCTGGAAAAGTCTCAGTTATTATATTTTCTAACATTGTAACTACCCCATTTTTTTCTTTTTTCTCCTTTCTTCTTCTGGGATAGATATGAGAGGTATTTCAGGAGCTTGACTTAGGAAGGGACAAGCAGGTTCCCTCCTAAGACTGACTCACGGCTTCCTAGAAAATACTGAAATGTCTTCATTCTAGTCTTTAGCAAAGCTTGGCTATAGCTTACCTAGTAGATAAGCTAACTGTCCAGCCAAGGTATCTGGCAAGTGTCAGCATGGCTTAGGGACAGAAGTGGCCAAAAATGAAGCCAAGTTAGCTGTAGTCATGGTGATCCTAGAGAAGCATGTGTCTTAAAAAAAAAAAAAAAAAACTAGAAATGGCCTAACAGGACATCAGGGCCCCACCCAGGCAGGCCATGACTGAGTAAGGATCAAAGCTCTGGGCACTAGAACTAAAACTTAGGCCTGGATCTGAGAGAAAACCCAATCTGGGGGTTGAGCTGTGGACATCTACAGCAAAGAGACTGACTCTACCTCTGCTGGTCCACCTATCAAAACATAGAGGCAACTCCACTGGGCCAGTCATGACTGACCTCAGTGATGGGAGGGTCAGTTCTCTTCCACTGCTACTCCCAAAACAATTCAGACTAGAAAAGAGAGTCAGCATTCCAGAAAATTTGCCTCATGTTCACCCAACTTTCAATAGAAGACTCTCAAGCAAAAAAAAAAAAAAAAGACTATAGGCTTACTGCAGTTTTGATCCAGAATGTCCCCCGAAGGCCCATGTGTTACAGGCTTGGTCCCCAGCCCCATGGAACTATTGGGAGGCAGTGGAAAGAGGGCATATTCTCATCCCCTTTCTTCTTCACACCTGAGCCATGAGGTGAACAGACTTTACCACATGTGCCCACCATAACGTACCTGCCCATCATGGGCCCAAAACATTTATACTATGTATATGCACACATACGTAGTACACTCACTATCACATGAGCACACACCCACCACACATGGGTGTAAACACATATATGTACACTCTCCACACAGAATGACACACTACCCCTGAAGACAAAGGTCCCCTGCAGAGGAAAAGGGATGTCTGCATAGGTTGATGTCAAGGGGAAACTCAGAAGACAGAGACATGGAGGACAGCCTTATTCTTGCCCAAGAAGTGAATCTACCCCCATGGGTAAGGCCTGGACTGCAGGATACTATAACCAGAGCTGCTCCTATCCCACCAGGGAGCACAAAACAGGCATGGACCCGCAAGGCCTCTGCTGCCAACAGGTTCAGGGCTAACTAACCAGACTGAAACCTCCAAAACTGTAGGTAAAAATGAAACTTTTCTCTTTATATGCTATGTATCTTAGATATTTGTTATAGTAATGGAATACTAAAATCTTCAAGCTAGAAATAAAATCCTCTTGGACAGTATATTGGTTCCCATTCCCAAAACATTACGTACAAGAGAGTGTCTATTGGAACTTCAAAACAAACACAAAACTTGAATAATAAAGCACATTTCAGAAAGAGGTCTGGATCCTTTATCTCATGCTCAGATAAACATGCCTGATTTGCTCCACAAAGTCTCTGGGTGCTGTGCTGGGAGTAAACCCACAGAATGAGTAGGTTGAGGCTCAGAAGCACTTCTCACACTGGGATGGAAGGAAATGATCATTCCCTGGTCCTGATGGGTTAAAGAGGACTTGCAGGTGACCTGATCTGGAATGTAAATCAGAATATTGCTCTCTTCACCAAAGAAAATCTTCCAGAAGGCATGCCAGCTGAGATACAGGGTGCACTGAGCACTTGGTTGTTCCCACGGTGGGCAAGCTCTCTAGAGCACAGGCCTCTTTCCCTGCCTGCTCCAGTTCTATACCATTTCCCCATCCACCACAGAATCCATATCAGAACAAACATGATGAGTGGAAAATTCCTTAAACATAGAGTGGTTCTTATTATGCCAATATTTCAGCTTTTAAATTTTTGAACTCGATGAGACTCATTATTGGTAAATAGCATGAAAACACTAATATGAATTATGTATGACTAATGCACTAATAAAAACATTTTTAAATAATAAAACAAGTGCAGCTTTTGTCTCTTCTTAAAGGTAGTTCTCAGTAAACCTTAACATCTTAAGTCAGAATCTGGCACAAGTCTATAGGCATAAAAACAATATCTTCTTTTGCTCTATTAATTGATGTGGTTGGTTCTGATCACTCCCATTACCCAGGATCTGTCCTCCCCTAGGGGTTTCTACCTCACTGACCCACGAAAACACAGAGCACACTGAAGCAGTTCTAGGCTTCTTGTTTTCTAGCTTTGAGAAAAACAAGCCTTTGGGTAGCAAACCTAGAATCTTCTTTCTAAATGTCAAAAGTCGAGGGTTTGCAACACTCAGTCTTTCCTGCTCCCTGGGCCTATGGCAGCCTGGGAAGCTGAGAACAGTGGCCTCACCTCCTCCCATGGAGCCAAAGAATGTACAACTTTCAGCCTCAAATGCAGATGAGACCTGACAGCACAATGGGTCCCAGCAGGGCTGAGCCAGGCATCAGGTGAGAGAGGACACAGGATGGGAAGCAGCCTCCACAGTCTAGGGCAGGTGAGGACAAGGAAATCTCCATCCATGCTGCATGGTGGGAGGCAAGCTCAGGAAGGACACCTGTACTCACACCACACACGCACACCACATGCACACACCACATGCACACGCTTGCTTTCTTGTACACATGCATGTACACACACTCACACGCATGCACTCTCACACTCACATGTGCACTTACACACATTCACTTATACACCATGTATGTGCACACACACAGTACACTCATTCTCACACATGAGCACACATGGTGTAAACACATACATGCACACTCTCCACACACAATGACACCCTGCTCCTGAACACAGAGGTCTCCCTGGGCAGAGGATAAGGGACATCAGCATAGGTTGATGTCAAGGGAGAAACTCAGAAGACATAGATGTGGAGAACAGCCTTATTCCTGCACCAGGGGTAAATCCACCCCCACGTGTGAGGCCTGGCGTGTAGGACAGTGTGACCAGCTCTCCTGTCCCACCCTGCAGCATTAACCCACTAACCAAACATGAACCTCCAAGGCCTCTGCTGCCAACTGGCCTCTTTCCCCAGCTATTTTCCTCTTGTACCTTTTCCAAGACGCCCCTTTCTCCTCAGATACCCTCCCTGCCTCCTCTATCTTCCTGCCACAATCTCAAGAGGACTCCTGTCCTCTCAGCTCCTCTGTCCCCAGGAAGGCAGGGCATCCTCTACTGCCATGTGCACATCTGTCCCTCTAGAGTGACACAGTAAGGTGAGGCTGCTTAGTGCTCCCACGAGTTCTGCCACTGGCAGGTGTGAAGATGGCCACAACGAGACAGGGGTGTCAAAGAGGTAGAGAGGTGCTGCAAAAGCAGGCAACCATGAGCAGCCGCTGGGTCCACCCTGAGCGTTGATGAGGCCATATCCATGTGAGGCTGAGGCTCCCCATAGAGATAGGAGGCTGGGGAGCCGAGGAGGCAGGGAGGAGACAGGCATTCCACTTAAGACGTTATTTTAGGGGCCCACAGGACATTTGGTGGCCATGTCCAGGAGCAGTGGGCCCAGGATTGCAATGCTCAGTGGTGGTGTCCAGCACTGAGCTGTGAGTTCATCTGGGATTCTCCCTTCACCCCAAAGCCTGGCCTGATTGGATCAGAGGAACAGGACCCTGCCCTCTGGGGGGAAAAGTTCTTCTGTGAGCACCTAGACACTCCTAAAAGCTGGGGAGAGCTGCAAGGTGGGGCAGGCAGGGTCCTTGGACAGCCAGAGGTCACAACTGCCTGGGTAGGCTGAGCCCTGAGCAGAGGGAGAGCTGGGGTCAGATGGACAACTCTTGGGAGACAGAAGCTCCCCAGACTCCTGTAGTAGCAGGCTTAACCGATGAAGACAGTGAGGCTCAGAGATGCTATGTAGCAAAGAAGGCCCACTGCTCCTCCATGATGTGGCAGCTCATCCTTGCCTCCACTCCAGCAATTTGGGAAGTGTCCTACTGCCTGGGTCAGCAGCCAAGCAGGGCTGCACTCTGTGAGCCCCAAATTTTGATAAGTGAATCCAAAGCTTGAATTTTCAATGAGGCCCCCTCAGTATAGGAAAGCAGGACGGCCTGGGGTGAGATCTCTGTAAGAATTGGGGGGCTTCTGGAACCTTCCATCTCAAACAGTACTACAAAAACTGGCTGGACCCAAAGCATCAGCCAGAGGAAAAGGATGCTTGTCTCCTTGTCTCCTGGACAGCCTGGGTGCTTGGCCATCTCTGCCTGGACTCTAGAGATGCCAAGCTATAACTTGCTGAGGCAGGGGAGTGCCTTGTGTGTACCAATGTCCTTCCATTTCTGGCTCCAGAGTCCACAACTCACACTCCCTGCCTGGCCTGCACTGTGGGAGGCTCATTGTGGTCAGAAGGAGGATCCTCCTTCTGGACAGTCCCCAGGTGAGCTCAGACGTGCTGTCATCAAACTCCTCAAGTCGGGGCAGGAGGCAGGGCTTTCTAGGGGACGAAGGGCTTACTGGAGCAAGATGAACGTGACCCATTTTTATCAGATTCATTTGCTCTTTGTGCCCTTTGGCTTCTCAGCAAATCAAGCAGGAAGCACACTCCCAAGCAGACACCTCCCCTGTGTGGTCCCTGCTGCATGCCAGCTAGTAGGTGAGGCCATGCTGCAGAAGAGCATCATTCATTATTCAGCAAATTTAATGAGCACCAGCCAGGAACCAGGCCCTATCCTAGGCTCTAGGATTATGTGGAAAACAGACGAATTCTCTGCCCTCCCAGAGATGACTTTCTATGTACATTAAAATGTCTTTAAACAAAACATACAAGTAGGAATAGATGGCATGCTTGTGGTGTTAAGTGCTCTGAGAGAAAAAGGACAGAATTGTCAGAAAGTCCAGGAGTGGGGACAGATGCTATAAGAGACACACCCAGGAGAGGCCTCACCTGTGTGTATGCCATATGAACAGAGACCAGAAGCTATTCAGGCAGAAGCCACCAGGTCTCTGGAGCAAGAAACCGCAGCACATGCAAAGTCCCTGAGGCTGAAGCAGACCTTGCTCAATGATCAGCAGGCAAGCTGATGTGGCCGGAGCAAAGTGGGCCCAGGGAGGGCAGGTGAGGTCAGGGAGAGAACATGGGATGAAGGCTTTTATTCAGAATGATTTGGGCCACCCCTGAAGAACTATTAAGACAGGGGTAAAGGACAGGTGGTCAGCATAGATAGTAAATGATCAGGTAGAAAAGTTTAGGGCTGATTGGCTAATTTAGGAAATGATTTGCTAACACTTCAGAGGGAATCGCTCCTCCCAACACAAGGAATTGCTAACAATTCTCCCCCAAGCTGCTTTTCCTGCTCTTAGGCACGTAGGTAGGTGGGGAGGAAGAGGAAATCTGGAATCTATAAAAAGGCAAGACACATCCACTCCTGGGATACCCAGCTCTGGGTCCCCTTCTCTCCAGAGAAGTCTATCTCTGTCTCTCTCTTAAATAAAATTTGCTTTCTATGCCTGCCTCAGTGTTTCTCAGATGTCTACTCTTCAACACCAGGGGAGCGAGGACCTGACCCTGATTTCCAAGACTGTCACTATCAGACAGAACCAGCAAGGCAGCTTGAGTCAGAGAGGTGGCAATGGAGGTGATAAGCTGCATTGGATTCTGGACACGTTTCAAAGGTGGAACCAACAGCCTTTGGTGAAAAGGTGATATTCAAGAGCAACAGTAAGTACCTGCATCCCATCACCCACCAGAGTTTGAGCTGAGCAGAGGAGGCCTCTGGGGCAGGGCCCTGGAAATGAGGGACTCAGTTTGGGATGTGAGCTCCCCAAAAAGAAACAAGAAGGCAGAAGGATAAATGCCTGGAGCTGAGCAGCCAGGCTCCCTGGGTTCTCATTTCATCCCTCCTGCAAAGCTCAGGGCACACGTTCACTGTTTGCTCGTGAGTTAAAGAAAACTTTGACAACGACCTAGCCTAGGAGCACGTTATTTGGGAGCCTTAGAGATTCCACCATGGATGGTGGCCCTGGCTCTGGCAGGTACAGACCCACTAGGAGGATCAGGGCTCCTGGCCCAGGAGGAGCCAGTTGCTGGATTTGTAGAAGGAATCCCAGGGACTAGGGAGATGGACCCTCTCACTCCCAAAAGAAGGATCAATGCACCCACTTACAAATTTACCAGGCATCAACCACCCACCCAGGAGCAAGGTACCCCGGGCGGAGGACCTCTCTGTGTTTTTTCATAGCAGGGGCTATTTGTGGAAGTCTCTGTATCCTGGTTTCTTCACCGATCTGCGTGTTTTATGTGAGGAATCTTTTTTTTTTTCCCAAGAGACAACAGTGGGTGAAAATTGTCACCCTTTGAATCTGAGCCCTTAGCTGTCAGCCAGTCACAGAGACATACAAGAAGATTCAATTCAGAAAGATGGTCCACAACCCTTCGAGGGTCAATATGTCTCTCCATTTTTAAAGGCTCATCTGTTTTTATTGATTAGTAGATCCAAGCAGTCACTTATATAAGAATGCTAAAAAGTGGGGGAATCTTCCTAACGCTTTACATTTAATTATGCCTACTCTTGAAGAGCAATTCCAGTGCTCTCCATGGGAGGGATTCCATCTCAGACAGGAGCAAACGCAATTGGAACCACCACCAGCCAACCGTGAATTTAGAGGTTGTTGCTAAGCTACAGGAAAATAAGTCAGGTGATGCGATTTCACACAGTCAGGAGTTAAAAGAAAAAGGCTCCAAGAAGCCCAAATATTAAAATCTTTAAACAAGACTTAAACATTGTTAATGGTACTCTAAAACCACAGGAGAATTTAATAAGGATTATAAAAATTAATTTGTTTTATATTATATATATCACAGTTTATCCTTTGAAAAATTTAACTGAATGAATAATTTTGACATAAAAAATTATCCATCTTTTCCTTTAGTGTATCACAGTATGAAATATGATACCCACAAAGTAAGCTTGTGGGGAATTTTCTCTTCATAAATCTAATTAATTTGAGTTTCTTAAACTTCCTATTCTGGTTTATGAGTCACTTTAATTCTCACTAAATGTTTAGAATATAATCATGTTTTGAACTAGACTGAATTATAATAACTAATTTCTTTATCTTGTTTTAACTGGTTCTTGTAGCTGTCACACAGTGCACCATCATCCCTGCCCCTGAGGATGGTAATCCTGGAGTGACTGTTATTGTCTGGGTTTCTTTTCTTCTCAACCCTCTTTCCATTCCTCTGTCTGCTCTGCGGTTCAAGGTGAAAAGCATGTTAGGGTTAGATATGAGATGTCCCCCAAAAGCTCATGTGAGACAATGAAAGAAAGTTTAGAAATTAAACGATTGGACTGTAAGAGCTTTAACCTAATCAGTGCATTAATCCTCCGATTGGGATTAACAGGGCCATAGCTGAAGGCAAGTGGGAAGTGGCAGGAAGAGATAGGTCACTGGGAAATGCCTTTGGGGTTTATATTTTATCCCAGTGAGTGGAATTCTCTTTGCTTCCTTATTGCCATGACCCAAGATGCTTTCCTCCTCCACTCCCTTCTGCCATAATGTTCTGCCCCATCTTGAGCCCAGAGCAATGGAGTAGGCTCTCCATGGACTGAGACCTCTGAAATCAAGAGCCCTGAAAAACTTTTCACTGTGATGAAAAAACTAACTAGACACTCCTTGAAAGTTGGCTGATCCTGAGCCAAATGTGAATATTTAAAAAGAAAACATTAAAACATTGATTAAAGACTCCAAAGGAGAGGGCAAGACCTTGGTGCCGATATGACTCATGTAATGACAAGCAGATCCCCACACCCTCCCTGGAGAACCCAGAGGCTTTGTCCTCCAAGTTGGTCAATTTCTCCAGTCTCTGCCTGGAGGGACAGAACATTCTAGAAGCTGTGTCTGGTAAGAAACCAGTCCTCACACTCCCACAAGACTCTCACTTCCACCCTTGGCAGGTCTTCTATAGCATACAGGCCAGGATCTCGGGGAGGGCAGAAAGTCTCACTGCTTACCCAATAGCCCACCTCATCTGAGTCCTCTTCCCTCTAGTTCCTGAGCCTCTCTGGGGTCCTTGGGACCCCATAGCTTGTTTCCTATTGACCCACCCAGAATTGTGGGTCTCACTTTCCTCTGGTGAAGTCTACATCCTTTCCATCTACCTCCCAAAAAATTTCTGACATCTCTCCTTGATTTTCATTCTCTTTGTTTTTTATGATACTTCTCTATAAGTCTGGTGCTTAGTAAATGAATGTTCCTCCACCACATTTAATTAAAAGTCATGTTCCCAAGTTTCTACCACCACCTGCAGGTTCTCTCCCAACTGGGAGGAAGGAAGAGAAGAACAAGGGCAAACAGATCAATCTTGTAGGAACAAGCTTTGCTTAAGCCTTCTGTTGACATCTCCCCTCCCAAATATCATGCCCCCTGTCCTCATACCTCCAGCTGCAAAATGGAAGGTATGGGATTTAGACACCCCTGACCTCTTACCCTGAAGCCTGGCTTCCTGGACCCTTGCCTCACTAGAAACTCAAAGTCAAGCAATAGCTTTCTCATTCTACCCATTATCTGGCCACAGGACTATGAAATTTAGCAAGAAACAAAAATGCATTTGTGCAATATTCTGATGAGCCACCATCACCTTTCATGCCACAACGGTCACATGCAAAAGGGGTCTCTGATCCTTTCAGGTTTTCTGGGGAGCTTGGGAGTGCAGAGCTAAAGAACAGGAAGGGGTTAATTAGGCCAGGAATGAAGGGATAGGGAACAGAAGGTGCAGGAGGCGCAGGACAGGTTGTCCTTCAACATCCCTGCTACACCACAGACCAGTCCTCAGGTCGAATGTGTCAAATATTGGGGCTTCTACTCAATCAGAATACAGAGAGTGACTGTCTCAGGGAGCAACAACAGGTATCCAGGACACACTTGCAGACTTGATGTTTGAAGTTTGTGCTCAAAGTGGCTACACCTCAGCTTGTAGGCACTACCACCCTTCAGGCTCTCAGCAGGACAGGCTTCCTTCCTATGTTCAAGCCAGGATCATGGGGTCATCATGCACAAGGCACCAAATCAGACCATCATCTTTTCCCTCCTACCTGGTGCCCTTGCACTGACCTTAGCAGAGACCACACAGTAATTGTATCATCAGTAGACATTCTTCTCAAACAGAAGGTCTCAAGGACATCTCAGAAGACAATAAAGGGAAACACATTCCCCAAGTGACCTTCCTCTACCACGTCCTATACAGTGACAGGCATGAGAGGGGCTTTCTGAATGATATCCTTTAGTCTTAGGGGAAAGCACATTCAGTGTGGTCCCATGGTAAGGCAAAGGAAATCCTGCTGGCTAATCTCTTGGTGTGTTTTTTTATTTCCTGTAGGTTTTTGGAAGACCAATGTCAAATTGTAAGCTTAGAATCAGCTACACCTGACAATCACATTCTGTTCCAGAAACAGCAGGTTCCGACCCTCAGTCCTAGATAAAAATCCTATCATTTCTGATAGCCACTTGTCAACTCAGGTGCTTGAGAATGCAGCCAAAAAATGCACCAAATGACCTTCAATCTGGATCTCTGGTCTAAATCTCTCTCCTGAGATCCATATTCAGATATGTACCCTTGGCATCCCAAACCTAAGGTGGTTAGAGCTGCACTTATACCAGAAGGGGTTAAAGAGACTTCACAGATGAGAAAGTCTTTAGACTGGGGCCTTGGAGGAGAATAAGAAACAGAAATAGGAAAAAGGATGTAGAGAAAGTGGGAATACATTTGAAATAAACTAGATGGTAGAGTCAATAAGCCCTGAAGATGGGTTGAATATAGTAGTGGGGGAGGGATAATACAGGAAAATTCAAAAGGATCCAGACACATATTTAAAGTACTAACTATTTTTTTGAATAAGTAATACACATAAGTATTCAAACCTCATGGTTCATTGAGTAAAATACTCATAAGAGTCTAACCTCAGTAGTGGCAGACAATTGGCCTTAGACTACTCTGGTCCAGCCTAGCAAACCTTAAAAGCAGAAATTCTCTTTGCTTCCTTATTTGCTTCAGTTCCATGAAGATAACCACAACCAAGAATAAGACTCAAGATTACTTATATGAATACATAAATATCCAGCACCAGAAAAATAAAACTCACAATGCCTGGCATTTAGTCAAAAATACCAGGCATAGAACGAGTATGGCTCATGATGAAGAACAAGTCAACCAAAACTAACTCAGAACTGACACAGATATTAAAATTAGGGACAAGAACATAAAGGCCTATAAACAGTTATTATAACTACAATCAAAAACCAGAAGAAAACTTTAACATAGAAGTAGAAGTAGAAACACAGAGTCATTTTTAAAAGGCCCATGGGGAAAAAAAAAAAAACTTCTAGTGATGAAAACTATAATATCTGAGAGGAAACATGGGTCACATGAGATTAACAAAAGGTTAGACACCAAAGTAGAAAAGAGAAAAGAATTTGAAGACATAGCAATAGAAAATACTCAAAATGAAATGCAGAATATACTCAAAAAGTGAACAACACCATGAACCAGGAACAACTTCCAGTGATCTAAAAGATATTGCATCTGAGGCCCCAAATCAAGAGGATATTGAGATGTAGTGGCACCTCCTCTTCCCCAAAAAAATCTTAACTGGGCTTCTGCAGAAATCTTCACCATGGCTGATTTTAGGACTGTCATCAAAAGAATCTCTACAAAAGAGTTCAATGTAGATAAACTTCCTATTTTCATGTTGCCTTATTTTACTTAGCTGCTAACCTGGAAGAAATTGGGACTCCAGGTGCTGGACACCCCTTACTAGTTTTTCACAAACATTTATCCAGTATGGTTGTTTGTAGAAATATGAAAATGAGACCTCTGGCCTTGAGTTGGATTTCACAGAGATGTCTACATTTCTAAGATAAGAGAAGTTACCAACTGGGCTCCATGGTAATAGCTCGAGGGGGAGGAAAGAGAGAGGAGAAGAAGCTCTCCTTCTCAGGTGTTGTCCTTGAAGTGTTAACTTGCCCAGAACGGTGAAAGAAAAAGCTGCTTTTTTTTTCTATAAAAGTGACTATATTATTAAATACCCATTTTAAAGCAAACAAACAGTATTAGGCCCTACTTCACAGGGTTCAAAAAATTAATTTGAGATAGGTTCACAGACATATAAATGAAAATGAGAAATTATACCCCATTTGATTCAAATGTATGATATGTCAAGATCATTGTATTGTCATGAGCAACTAATAAAAAAGTGATGTTTAAGAGAATGTTTAATGAATGCAAAAATGCATGAAGTTTATAAAGATTTAAAGAATGATTCGGACCTGTATAAATATCTGATCTCAACTATGAATGTATAACATGCTAACATGGAAAATCTAGAATAAAATAATTTTTAAAACATTTTTTAAAAAGCTGCTTTTATGTGAACTTCTGCAGACTGTGAAATTCTGAACCCCTCCCCTTACATGCTGGGTATACAATTCCAAAACTACCTGAACTTGGGGTTCAGGGGATTGATTGATTACAGCAAAAGCTGTGCCCTCTGAACCTGGAGGCAGACAAATAAAACTGTTTCCTGCTGTCCTCTGTGCCTTGCCTCGTCTGTCCCTACAACAGAAGTGGGTAAACAGAAAAAAAAAATGTTTGAAAAAATAATGGCCAACTTTTTTCCAAATTTAATGAGAACTATAAGCTCACAGATCCAAGAAACTCAACAAGCTCCAAGAATTATTAAGAAAAACACACACAGGAATATTATAACCATAATGTTCACAACTAGAAAATCTTAAATATAGCCAGAGGAAAATGATATGAAACAC
Organism: Marmota flaviventris; assembly: GCF_047511675.1. Classification (NCBI taxonomy): domain Eukaryota; kingdom Metazoa; phylum Chordata; class Mammalia; order Rodentia; family Sciuridae; genus Marmota; species Marmota flaviventris. The sequence continues at coordinate 102,729,255 of NC_092498.1, read as the reverse complement.
AGAAACAACACTCACTGAGCTTTGGAAAAAAAGCTCAGAGGGACAAAATCCCTATTCTGGGTAATGCAGGAAGATGAGTCTCCTTTTTCTCCCACTTCCCATCTAGGGCTACATTATTCCCTGTGAGGAGCAGCTTATTGTATTTCTCATTCTCCTCACCCTGACTCTGTGTTAAAGAAGCTCTAATGCAGGCAAATGTGGTTAAGTTCTCTAGGGATCTCTTATTTCACCAGTCCCTGTTCATAGGGCAGAAGCTCTACCCAAGTGCAACTGGCTGAGAATAGTGGACCCAGTTGTCCTCAACCCAGTTTGCTCTAGGGCAGAAGTTCAAAACCAGGAAAAGCAAACCAAGACAACCAGAGACTACTGCCTAATGCCCATCACTCTAAACGCAGAGAGGAATATTACTCGAAGAGCAATGAGCCAGTGTCCTGACCCTGGCATCAGAGCACTGGCACAGAGCTTCTTTTCAAAGACAGAGAAATGAGTAACAAGAACAGAGCTCTATAGTTCTCCCCAGTATAACCAACTTCATTGAGAATGTAGCATGGGAAAGTTAGAGCCTAAAGGCACTGTTGAAGACAGATTTGAGACAATTGAGATTCATGGAGAGTAATTAAGAGGAAGTTAAAAGCCATAGCATAATACCTTTATCAATACAGTAGACTATATTATCTATATTAACAGAGTTGCTATAATATATTACCTAAAATGTCCAATATTTCACAAAAGAAGTAAAGAAACAGGAAAGTGTGGTGCACACCAAAGAGCGAAGGAGCAAGCAAAAGAAACTACTATTCCCTTGAGGGGTCCCAGATGTCAAAGTTAGCAAAGATGTCAAAGAGGCTATTGTAGATACATTGAAAAACCAAAAGAAACCATGTTTAAAAAATTAAAAGAAAATACCATAACAGCGACTTACTAAATACAGAATATTAATAAAGAGACAGATATTATAAATAATTTTTAGAGAGAGAAAATTTTTTAATATTTATTTTTTAGTTTTCAGTGGACACAACATCTTTATTTTATTTTTATGTGGTGCTGAGGATCGAACCCAGCGCCCCACGCATGCCAGGCGAGCACGTTACCACTTGAGCCACATCCCCAGCCCTATAAATAATTTTTAAAGATAAAGAGTCCAGTGGACAATTATCAAGAATACAAGTAACAATAAATGTTGGTGAACATGTGTGGAAAAATATACACTCATACATTGCTGGAGGGACTGCAAATTGGTATAATCAGTCTGGAAAGCAGTATAAAGATTCCTCAGAAAACTTGGAATGGAACCACCATTTGACCCAGGTATATCACTACTCAGTAATTCCCAAAGAACTTAAAATCAGCATACTACAGTGATGCAGCCACATCAATGTTTACTAGCAGCTCGATTACAAGAGATAAGCTATGGAACCAACTTAGGTGCCCTTCAAAAGATGAATGGGTAAAGAAATGTGGTATTAAATAAACAATGGAATATTACTCAGTCATAAAAAGAATGGCTTTATGACTTCTGCCAGTAAATGGATGAAACTGGAGACTATCGAGTTTCCAGACTATCCAGACTATCCAGAAATAAGCCAATCCCAAAAAACTAAAGGCCAAATATACTCTCTGATATGCAGATGCTAACACACAATAAGGAGAGAAGAAGAAAAATTCAATGTATTAGACAAAAGGGAATGAAGGGAAGGGAGGGGAAATAGGAATAAGAAAGACAGTAGGATGAATGGGACATCACTTTCCTATGTTCATATGTGAATACATGAGCAGTGAAACTCCACATCATGTACAACCACAAGGATGAGATCCTAATTAGAATAAGTTATACTCCATGTATGTATAATGTCAATATATGCTCTACTGTCATGTATATCTAAACAGAACAAATTTTTAAAAATAACCCAGTGGAAACTCTGGAATTGAAAATTATAACTAAAATGAGATTTTCAATAGAAATTTAGTAGCATAGTTGAATTGGCAGAGGAGAAATACCAGTGAGCTTGAAAATATATCAGTATAGTTTATGCAATCTGAAGAATATAAAGAAAAATGAAGAGAGCATCAGGAAAATGTGGGACACCATTAAATACATAAAAAAAAACTTGGAATATCAGAAGGAAATGATGGAGGTGAAGTTACAAAAATAATTATTTGGAGAAATAATGACTAAAACTCCCCAGGTTTGATGAAAAACACTAATCTACACATAAAAGAAGTTCAACAGACTTCACGTGAAATAAATGCTAAGAAAACCATACTTAGACACATCATAACCAAAATGTCAAAAAACAAAGAGAAAATATTGAAAGTAGCAAGTGAAAAAATGACTTGTTCTGGACAAGGGAATTCCCAACAAGATCAACAGTAGTGAGGTCTCATCAGAAACGATGGAGGTCAGAAGACTAGGGGATGACCTGTGCATAGTACAGGGGGGAAACTGCTAATCAATTAAAACCATTTTTCAAAACTGAAGATGAGAAACAGACATTCTAAGATGAACAAAACCAAGTTAATTCATTGCCAGCAGACCCACCTTACAAAAAATGCATGCAGGAAGTTCTTCAGGCTAAAAGGAAGTGATAGCAGGAAATAATCTCAATACACAGAAAAAAAAAATCAAAGAATTCCAGGCGAGGTACTCACAGAGGAAATGATGAAACACATCCTAAGTACTACTATATTTCTTCTCTTAGCTAATGAAAAAAATTGCAAAAATATCTATAAAATTGAATTGTCAGACCTGTAGCAAAAGGAATGTATAGTAGTCCCCCCTGCTTGGACACATAAGAGGATAAGACCCCCAGGGAATACCTGAAACCAGAAATACTACTAAACTCTATATATATATATGATACTTTTTCTACGTACCTATGATAAAGTTGAATCTATAAATTAGGCAAAGAAAGAGATTAACAATGACAACCAAAAATAGAATGATACACTGTAATAAAAATAGAACAATACACTGTAATAAAAGTAATGTGAATGTGGTCTTAAAATAACCTATTGTACTAGGCTCATGTTTTTTCTTCTGATGACGTGGGACAATACTTAAATGAAGAACTTTTTTACTTCTTTTCAGCATATCTGAATTGCCATTATCACTACTCCTGCACTTTGGGGCCACTAGGAAGTAAAATAAGGATTACTTGAACACAAGCATTGCAAAACCAGGACAGTTGGTCTGATAACCTAAAAGACTACTATTATAGATTGGATCTGGAATGTCCCCCAGATGCTCACATGTTGAAGGCTTGGTTCTCCAGTGCAGCAATGTTCAGAAATGGGGCTTTGGGGAAGTGATTGGATCATAGGACTCTAACCACATCAATGGATTAGACCACTGATGGGTTCATAGCTGAATGGGATATTGGGAGGTTGTGAAAACTGTATGAGGTAGGTCCTAATTGAAGAGAGTGGGTCCTTGGAGGCATGCCATTGAGGACCATTTATCTTGTCCCTGGTCCATGCATCAGTCTGTCCCTCTGCTTTCCAGCCACCATGATACAAGCAGTTTTGCCCTGCCAGACTCTCCCTACCATGATGTTCTGCCTCACCACAGGCCCAGAATTAGTAGAGCCACATGACCATGGATTGAAATCTCTGAAATTATGAGCCAAAATAAATATTTCCTTCTTTAAGTTGTTTCCCTCATATATTTTATCACAGCCATAGAAAGCTGACTAATACAACTACTGAGAGACTCATGGGCTGGTAGTGCATATAGTATGGAGACGCTGTGCAAAGGGACGATTTGTGTCCCAGACAGGAATGAGCAGGATGGCCCAAGATTTCATCCCAATACTCAGAATGGTACCTAATTTAAAACTCATTAATGGTTTTCCTGGAATTTTCCATTTCATATTTTCAAACTGTGGTTGTCCACATGTAACTGCGATGAAGTATAGGAAGTGAAACCTCAAATGAGGGAGGACTACTGTAATATATTTGGCAATAACAATGTAAAGGAAGGGTGGAAATCAAACTATAGTGGTATAAGGAAATGAGAACAGATAATAACTCAAATCCATGTGGGGAAATGAAAAGAACCAGAAGTAGTACATAATAATATTACTATTTTTTAAAGCCTCTGTAAAAATATTGTGTTCCCCTTTCATGTCTTAACTATTTTGAAAGACATGAGATCATATAAAGCAACTTTTACACCAAGGTATTATCTGGTTTATAACATGTATGAATGTAATATAAATAATAATCACAGTACAAAAAAGATAGAAGGGAAGGGAGCATTGATACATTTCTTCATCTTATTAGAATGAAACCAGTATAAATCTAGATTTCAAGTTAAGCTGTATACGTAAGCCTCAGAAAAACCACTAAGAAAATAACCAAAAAAAATACTTTTAAAAAATCATTAAAGCTGGGGCTGGGGATGTGGCTCAAGCGGTAGCGCGCTCGCCTGGCATGCGTGCGGCCCGGGTTCGATCCTCAGCACCACATACAAACAAAGATGTTGTGTCCGCCGAGAACTAAAAAATAAATATTAAAAAAAAAATTCTCTCTCTCTCCCACTCTTTCTTAAAAAAAAAATCATTAAAGAAGTTAAAATGCTATTTTTGAAAATATTTTCAGGCAAAATGAGATGGGAAAGGAATAACAAGAAACAATACTGTCATGAGGGCTGGGCTTGTGGCTCAGGGGTAGAGTGCTTGCCTGGCATGTATGAGGCACTGGGTTGGATTCTCAGCACTGCATATAAATAAATGAATAAAATAAAAGTCCATCAACGTCTAAAAAATTTTTTTAAAAAGAAACGATACAGTCATGAGATATTTAGAAAATAAGAAAGAAACAAAAGGTACATGTAAAAGCATATCAACAGGAGCATGAAAAGGAAGAAGAGGAAGGTGCCCAAGTCAAGAAAAGCTTCCATTAGATTTGTATAGTATGCTGAGTGCTGCTCTCGGTTCTTATATCTCTTGTACAGAGTCCGGTTGCCAAGAAAGCCCACAGCAGCCCCTGAATCTTTACATTCTTCCTGACTCGAGTACACTTCATCCTGACCTGGGATTCAGATGGTAGAAATTTCTACAGTCTGAAAATGATGCCAATATTTTATGGGCAAAATGATGGCCCATAAAAGCTAATACCATGGCACTGGTTTTTGCAAAAAGAGAGAGAGAGAGAGAAAGAGAACGAGAGAGAGAGAGAAAGTGCTTTATTGAAGGTCCACCTACAAAGAGTCAGGAGGCAACAGCCATTAGCAAAGGAATTTAGGCAACCCAGGGAGAGGGGAAATAGCATCTTGTTGGTTATTTCCAGTCTATCCATTATTGTAGTGTGTCCTGTAAGTTATCCTGGTCCATTCTGCAACTACTGACCACACCCCTCACTTGTAATCTAGGTCAGCAAGACACTGTTCTTTTTCTTCAGGTTCCATTCATCAGAAACTTGGTTCCACCAATGTCTTCTACTGCATCCTGAAAAATAGAGTGCCTAAAAGGTCTTAGAAACAGAGAAGTTGCTGGGTTTGGGCCTGATTTCAAAAAGACCCAAAGCTTAAAAAAATCAGTTCTGTCTTTTAAAAATACCATTCTCCTTGATTTTCAAGCTTCCTTTTTTCTCAAGCCAAATACTGGACAGAGACTTCCTATAACAGCTGTGGCCATTCAATAGTCCTGAGCCTCAACTTCCCCAGTCTTTGGGAACAAAGTGTACCCTGAACCAGAGCTGGAACCTACAGAGACAGACACACCAATTCTCTCTCTCTCTCTCTCTCTCTCTCTCTCTCTCTCTCTCTCTCTCTCTCTCTCTCTCTTTAAATTTAACCTTTATTCTATTTATTTATTATGTGGTGCTGAGGATCAAACCCGGGACCTCACCTGTGCTAGGCAAGTGCTCTACCACTGAGCCACAACCCCAGCCCCTCACTATCTCTTTTGAGGAAGGATCTCAGGCTAGTCCCCTGAGCCAAGATTTCCAGCTCCTTCTGGGACCTATATGAATCCCTATTCCTATGAGTGGACTGCCACTCTCTGTTTGGACAGGGAGTCTTTAGGGGAGTTCTGGATTCAGGCACACAACTCTTCCCATGTAGATCACTCAGATGTGTACATGATGCAGCCACACCAGAGAGGCACAGATTGGCCAGAAGTCATCCCAAACAAGAGTTAAGGAGTCTCAATCCACAAGGGAAAGGACACCAGAATGGTTGACCAGCTCTGAGCACAAGAATCTCACCTTCAGGCATTAGACAGGACCCATCCCACCTGATGTGCTTATAGAACCTGCCTGGAAGAAGTCTTTGTTTTGTCTCCTATGAAAACAATAAACATGTCCTCAGTATGAATGCATGCTGTGAACTGAGCTCTATGCATAGTTTATCGATAGCATACACAAGACTATTTTCAAAATCCATAGGAAATGAAGTGAGATTTGTTCCCTATCAGAGTTACTGAAACATCAAGCCAGCCACAACCACAGAACAACATGTATCCTGTCCCATGGTGAACTATCCACAGCCTAGTTGTGCTATGGCAGTTGAATAGGCTGCTGAGAGACAGAAGAAGATACCTAGAAGTCATATATAAGATGTAAAGTTTATTGGAAACTATTTATGGGGAAGGTCCAGTAAATACAGGATGGACAAGTAGCACCTCCATCCTTCATGGTGTTTCACCAGAAAGTAGCACCTCCTTCCCTCACGATTAGTAGAGGGGCAGCCAGTTGGACAAGCCCTTATCCTCTCCACAGTGTTCTCATCTGTATCGGTTATTGCAGGGATAGGGATTTTATAGGTTGGTTTACAAAAACAGTGACATCATTAAAGTGCTTTGCCCCAGCATTCCAAGGAACTTGGCATATGCACAAGAAAACAGTTTCTACAGATAACACAAGTTTCCTCTAGTTTCCAGTGCAGGAAAGAGAGACAGTCAGTGTTCTTCAAGATAATACTTACTCTGAACATTCTGTTCCAGGTCCACTTTCATCGTTTCCTTGACTTGGCTAGGTTCTTGTGAATAGAAAGGGGTGTTTCAGGGACAAGATGTTTTACTATCATTCTTTTTCGGGGATGATACCCATGTCAGTTGCTCTTCTGGCTCCCCCAGTTTCTTGAGTGTTCTCATTCCCACTTTTCTCTGCTATTTTGTTCCCACTCCATCAGCAACTGGTGTCTGCAGACAATTCTGAATGTTTATATCCACTTCTGCCTCAAGTTCTCTCTAGGACAGAACTCTGGTCCACCCATGCCTAAAAAAAGCTGTTCTGTGCCAATGCCCATCACAAAATGCTGAATATTCATCCCCTGGGGGGTGTATTTCATGATGGTAAGGGTCAAATTTCTACTTTGTGTTAGAGAAAAGTATAGTTTCCTTATGATTTTTCCATGTCTAGTTATTGCTTTGGAATTTAAAAATAACTTAGTTAAGAGGAAGAGATGAACACATAAGTGGTCATCCGCATCACCTTCTGAAAGTCACTTTCATGTATATCTCAGACACTCTGAATGTCCATGCGCCAGGCATGTGTCAGTCCTTCCAGGTTCAGAGATTATCAGACCCAGGCCCAACAGTGTTCCTTGCAGGCAGCTCATATCCCTGCCCAGTTGGAGCCTGGGGACACTGGGGGAAAGTATCTCCATGATGCGGGGGTTTACAGGCAGACCTGCCTAGAATGACTACAAGGGGAAGGGCCAAAATGAAGATTCAAGGAGGAAGAAAGCTGGGGTCTGCAGGGCCTGGATAGCCATAAGCACCAGGCAGGAGCAGGAACCAGGGCAAAATGCACAGAGCCAGAAGGTACAGATATCAGCATCTCACCAGGTTGGCACCAGAAATCCAGAACATCTAAGAAAGGAATGTCCCAGTCACCCTATGACACGTGGGTGAGCTGGAAGCCGGGGACTGCTGAGGCAAGGGCACAAGCAAGGAGCCCAGCCAGGTCCTTCAGAGTCACAAATCTCCCTCCACCGCTGCTGCCACCTTCTCCTTCCCAGAAAAGGAAAGGAGCGCTTACCGCATAGGATGTGTGTCTACTTCTCTGACCATGACCCCAGCACGGACCTACCATGAGCCAATGTTCTGAGCTCTCCTCGAGAACTAACTCAGACCATGCTTTTCCCATCCCAGGCAGTGACTTTTCTAAAAGTATCATATTTAAAGATGTGACAAGTCTCTGGCCTATCCGAGGCCCCAGTTTCCACCTCCCCATCCACAGCTTATCGGGGCATTGAATCAACCATCAATCAGCAAAATGCCCTTCAGTCTCCAAACAATCTTGTGTTCTTTCACCTTAAAATATTAGCAGCTGCTTTGCAGATAGAGGTCAGCTGTGTCACTTCTCAGACAAGTTAGCAGATCTAGTTGGAAATGATGACTGAGGAATAGCAGGCCCCCAATAAGCCAGAGTGGCCAAGAGCATCCCACCCGACCCTGCTATGGGGCCTTTGTTCCCCTAGGATATAGGGTCCCTGCAGAGGTCACAGGTCCATCCACCATACTGGAGGGGAGCAGGCCCTCAAAGAGATCCCCAGACCAATCACACCAACCCTTGATGTACAGTAGTCAAGTCGTGACAACCAGCCCACACATACAGGTTCCTGACCCAGGGAGCAGCGGGCTTATTTACATTGGTAAATGGGGCTGCTGGACAGCCTGGATATTCTGATCTCAGCCAGTACATTCTGTCCCTTGAGGAAGGTCTAGAGGAAGCTGACACTGTTCTTCAAGTTGATTGTGGAGTCCAGGGAACAGGTAGGGTGGAGGCCATGGCCAGAATCCCTGAATGCTTGCTGGACCTCTAAGGGAGAGTCCTGCCAAGTGGACAGTGTCTGCTGGCTCACATAGTCTGGCTTGCCTGAGATCTTTTGCCTTGAAACCTAACAGAGACTACTCTGCTTGCTTCCCACAATGAGGACATACCCTTCTATTTCGAGTTTGCTGAGAGTTTTGTTTTTCCACATCAACTTGAACTCTCTCTCCTGTAGCCTGTGAATGGGCTGATATACAAGGATTGAATTTTTAATGTAAAACCAGCCATGCATTCTGAGAATCAAACCGACTTGTTAACCTGTATTCTCCTTCCTATTCGTTGCTAGATTCAATTTGCTAATACTTTATTAAAGACTTTTACATATATGTTTTATGACAATCAGTCTATAACTTCCTTGTAATTTCCTTGTCAGGTTTTGGTATTAGACTTATGGTGATCCCATAAAGTAGATTAGAAAGCATTTCTTCCTCGTCCATTGTATTAGTTTGTTTAATACTGGCATGATTTCTTCCTTAAATGGTTGACAGAATTTATCAATGAAGGCCTCTGACTCAGAATCTTCTTTCTTGGAAGATTTTTTCATAAGAATTCAATTTATTTAATAGTTATTGGGCTATTATGATCTATTACTTCTTTGTCTATTTTGATAAACTGTTTTTCTTTTTTTTTTATTAGTTGCTCAAGACAATACAATGATCTTGACATATCATACATTTGATTCAAATAGGGTATGAATTCTCATTTTTCCACGTGTACAGATTGCAGGATCACATTGGTTATACAGCCACGTGTATACATACAGCAATCCTAGTGTCAGTTGTATTCTGCTGCCCTCTCTATCCCCCCTCCCCTCCCCTCCCATCACCTCTCTCTACCCATTCTACTGTGACACTTATCTCTCTCTCTCTCTCTCTTTCTCTTTTTTTCCTTCCTTCCCCCTCACACCATCGTATATGTATTTTGTAACCATGAGGGTCTCCTTCCATCTTCCGTGCAATTCCCCTCCTCCCTCCCATTCCCTCCCACCTCTTTTCCTTGTTTCGTGGTAATCTTCTTCTCATGCTCTTCCTCCCTATCCCATTTTGAGTCACCCCCTTATATCAGAGAAGACTTTCAGCATTTGTTTTTAGGGATTGGCTAACTTCACTTAGCATAATCTGCTCTAATGCCATCCATTTCCCTGCAAATGCCATGATTTTGTTATTTTTTAGTGCTGAGTAATATTCCATTGTGTATAAATGCCACATTTCTTTTATCCATTCATCTGTTGAAGGGCATCTAGGTTGGTTCCACAATCTAGCTATTGTGAATTCTGCTGCTATGAACATCGATGTCGCTGTGTCCCTGTAGTATGCTTTTTTTTAGGTCTTTTGGGTATAGTCCGAGAAGGGGAATAGCTGGGTCAAATGGTGGTTCCATTCCCAGCTTTCCCAGGAATCTCCATACTGCTTTCCAAATTGGCCGCACCGATTTGCAGTCCCACCAACAATGTACGAGTGTACCTTTTTCCCCACATCCTTGCCAGCCCTTGTTGTTGTTTGACTTCATAATGACTGCCATTCTTACTAGAGTGAGATGGTATCTTAGAATGGTTTTAATTTGCATTTCTCTGATTCTAGAGATGGTGAGCATTTTTTCGTGTAATTGTTAATTGATTGTATATCCTCCTCTGAGAAGTGTCTGTTCAGGTCCTTGGCCCATTTGTTGATTGGGTTATTTGTTTTTTGTTGTTTAACTTTTTGAGTTCTTTGTATACTCTAGAGATTAGTGCTCTATCTGAAGTGTGAGGGGTAAAAATTTGTTCCCAGGATGTAGGCTCCCTATTTACCTCACTTATTGTTTCTCTTGCTGAGAAAAAACTTTTTAGTTTGAATACGTCCCATTTGTTGATTCTTGATTTTAACTCTTGTGCTATAGGTGTCCTATTAAGGAATTTGGAGCCCAACCCCACGAGATGGAGATTAGGGCCAACTTTTTCTTCTATTAGATGCAGAGTCTCTGGTTTGATTCCTAGCTCCTTGATCCATTTTGAGTTAACTTTTGTGCATGGTGAGAGATAGGGATTCAATTTCATTTTGTTGCATATGGATTTCCAGTTCTCCCAGCACCATTTGTAGAAGATGCTATCCTTTCTCCATTGTATGCTTTTAGCACCTTTGTCTAATATAAGGTAGTTGTAATTTTGTGGATTGGTCTCTGTGTCCTCTATTCTGTACCATTGGTCCACCTGCCTGTTTTGGTACCAGTACCATGCTGTTTTTGTTACTATTTCTCTGTAGTATAGTTTAAAATCTGGTATCGCTACACCACCTGTTTCACTCTTCCTGCTTAGAATTGCTTTAGCTATTCTGGATCTTTTATTTCTCCAGATGAATTTCATGATTGCTTTTTCTACAGTGGTAGCTCAGTGGTAGAGTGCTCGCCTAGCATGCATGAGGCACTGGGTTCGATCCTCAGCACCACATAAAAATAAAAAATAAATAAATAAAATAAAGATATAAACTGTTTTTCAAGGAATTTGTCCATTGAATCTAGATTTTTTAATTCATTGGCACAAATTTATTCATAATATTGCTGTATTATCCTTCTAATGTCTGTGGGATCTATCATGATGTCTTTTTTTAATTGATATTGCATATATTTATGAGGTAATATGATATTTTGAAATATGTATACACTGTGGGAATAGATAAATCAAGTTAATTAACAGATCCATCACCTCACATACTTAAACATATATTTGTGGTGAGAGTACTTAAAATCTACTCATTTAGCAATTTTCAAGTATATAAGTCGTTGTTATTAACTATTGTTACCATATTATACAACATATCTTTTGAGCTTATCCTTCCTATATAACTTAAATTTTATCTTTTCACTAATATCTCCTCAGTGTACCCTCCTCTACAGCCTCTGGTACCCACCATTTTATTTTCTATTCTTTAAGAAATTCTATATATAAATAAGATCATGTGGTGTTTGACTTTCTGAACCTGGTTTATTTCCCTTAGCATAATGTCCTCCAAATTCATCCATGTTGTTATAAATGGCACAACTTACTTCTTATGACTGAATTTTCTTTATCTACTTGTCTGTTGATGGACACTTAGATTGATTCCATTTTTCTGGCTTTTGTGAATAATGTTTCAATGAACACAGGTATGCAGATCTCTCTCTGACATGCCAATTTCATTTCCTTTGGAGATATATATATATATACATACATATACACACATTGCTTTATTATCATATATGTACATTCTTTCATATATATATATATGATTGCTGGATCATATAATAGTTCTGTTTTTAACTTTTTGAGGAACTTCCATATGGTTTTCCATAACAGCTGTACTAATTTACATTCCTAACAATAGTAGAGCAGCGTTCCCCATGCTCCCTATGTTCACCAATACTTGTTATCTCTTGTCTTCTTTCTAATAGTCATTTGACAGGTGTGAGACATCTCATTGTGGTTATAAATTTAATTTATCCAATCATTAGTGATGTTGAGAACTTTTTTCATATACCTATTGATCATTGGTCATTTGTATGTGTTTTTTTGAGATATGTTATTTGGGTTCTTTGCCCTCTTTTTTTTTTTTTTTTTTTTTTGCTTTGTTTAATTACTTCTAATCAGTTATACATGACAGTAGAAAGCTCTTCGATTCATTGTACACAAATGGAGAAGAAAATTTTCACTTTTCTGATTGTACATGAAGTAGAGTCACCATTACTGTAATCACACATGCACCCAAGGTAATGATGACCATCTCATTCCACCATCTTTGCTACCCCCTTGCCCTATGCCCACTCCCTGTTGTCCCATTCAAAGTTCTTCCACTCATCCATGCCCCCTCCATTATGGATTAGCATCCACTTATCAGAGAAAACCTTCAATCTCTTGTTTGTTGGGATTGTCTTCGCCCATTTTTTAATCAAGATATTTCTTTTCTTGTTATTGAGTCATTTAAGTTCTTTGTTTACTTGGTATTTCTCTTGGCATCAATAACTTTTAGGGTTTTTTTTTTTATTTTCATCAATCATACTAGGGTTTTGTCAATTTAATTAATCTTTCCAGACAGCCAGCTTTTAACTTTGTTGATTTCCTCTCTTTAAAATTTCCTTTCTTGGCTGGGGCTGTAGCTCAGTGGCAGAGCACTTGCCTAGCATGTGTGAGGCACTGGGTTCGATCCTCAGCATCACATAAAAAATAAATAAAATAAAGGCATACTTTCCAGCTATAACTACAAAAAAAATTAAATAAATAACTAAAATAAAATTAAATTTCCTTTCTTCTACTTATTTTGGGTTTATTTTGGGTTTTTTCCCCTAGCTTCTAAACGTGGAATCATCATTTATCAAAAATTGTGCTTCTTTCTTAACATAAGCACTCAACACTACTAATTTTCACTAAAGACTTCTCGGCACATCACACAAATTCTAATATATTGTGGTTTCATTTTTGTCAAATTGAGACTAAGAATTACCCTGTGGTTTTTCCTTGACCCATGGATTATAAACATTTCTTCTCAATTTCTAAGCATTTGGGGGATTTTCTATGTACTTTACTGTTATTGTTTTCTTACTTTCATGTGGGCACTGTCTCACTCTAAATTTTTGAAATGTATTGAGGTTTTTTTATTGATTTAAAAAAATGACAGTGGAATGCATTACAATTCTTATTACCTATATATACCACAATTTTTCATATCTCTTTATATAAAGTATGTTGACTCCCAATTCATGTCTTCATACATGTAATTTGGATAATGATGTCTGAGATTATTTTTTTTATCCTCAGGAAGAAAATCTTACCTTTGTAAAGATGCCAAATGTCCTTGCAAATACATTTCTTCAGTTTCTGGGTATAGTGGTCTATAAAGATCAATTAGGTCACCCTGATTGATGGTTAAGTTGAAATGTTCTATAGTGTTACTGATTCACTGATCTAGTTGTTTGGGTCATAAATGAAAGAAGGGTGTTAAACTGCCCAACCACAGGACTCAAAATCTCTCCCTGAAACAATACAAAATAAGTTAACTTCATCTTGGCTGAGAATGTAGCTCAGTGATAGAATGCTTGCCTAGCATGTAGGAGGCCCTGGTTAGAACCTTAGTACCACCAAAAAAAAATTTAAGATGAAATTTATACAATACAATATAACTCTATTACAAAACGTTTAGCAAACCTGTACCCTTTTTTATATTGATTACCTCAGGTATTTTGTCATATAGATGGAAAACTGACTAACATAGGTAGATAGGTGATAAATATTAAGATGTTATATCAAGTTTGTTTACTGTTATGCAAAACCTGTATATTCCTACATTTTGTGTGTGTTTAGTTGATCTTGATTTCTGAGTAAGATCTGCTCAAATCTCCCTTAATGTTTATTAACTGGGTGATTTATCTTCATGTCTTGGCTCATTCCTGCTCTGGATCCTTTGAAGCTATGATGTCATATGCAGCTGCTTCTCTGCATATTCCAGTTGCACCCATCATCCAAGGGCTGGCTGAAATACCACTTCCTCTGTGGGCTCAAGAGCACAGAGCGAAACCTAAACCCGTCCTTCTGGACACCCTTTCTTCACTTACCTCTTTATGGATTGGCCTCATTCTCTCTTTAAGCTGAGAAGGGAGCCCTTAAGAAAAAATGTGATATCTTAGTGGAAACCTCTCCCTACAATTCCAGGCCCTGTTTAATGAAGGGTAGATAACAGAAAGAGCATTTACTTCCCAAATATCTTATTGCCATACCTACATCTATTTGGTGCTGATCCCTTTATTGTGAATTCAGTCTTCCCATTGTAAAATTAAAACAATGCTTCTAGAGCAAAGTAAATCTCTGTAGCAAAGAGGCTCCATGAATGTGCCATATTGTGAGCACAGTGCCCAAGTTCACTGTAAGAGCAACGATGTGCTTGTTGCATCCTGTCTTGATTGTTCCCCCATGAAGAACTGGTGCAGCTGTGGAACAGAGTCCCTTTCACAGCCTTCTGGACTGAAATACTTAGAAAAAAAAAAAAAACACATGCAGCGTAGATGCTTAAGCTGAAAGAAAAGCTTTCTCTCCATTTGGATCCATCAACATTTACTAATGTTTGATTTTACTAATGTTTGCAAAACCACAGAGGGGTTGGTGGGTGGAGGGGGGGTTGGGAGAGGATTGGTGTGGAAATGGGCCCAAAGCTCAATCCAACACAATCCTAGCTTGAATGCATTTAAGTTACAAATGTGCATGAAGCTTCCTTGCAGGGGGCTGGCTCAGGGTGGGGTTCAGCATATTTTGGTGGATTTTATTCCAGAATAGGACTAGGGGTATAGCTTGGTGGTAGAGCACTTGCCTAGCAGGCATGAGGCCCTGGGTTCAATCCCTAGCACCACAAAAATAAGTAAATAAATGTGTTAGCTTTGCACCAGTGTCACTGTGACCAAAATACCCGAAAAACAACAAAAAAATTAGAGGAAGAAAAATTTATTGGGGGCTCACAGTTTCAGAGTTCTCAGACCATAAATGGATGACTCCAGTGCTCCAGACCCATGTGAGGCAGAACATCATGGTGGAAGGGTATAGTAGAGAAAAGTTGCTCAGCTCATGGCAGCTAAGAAGCAGAGAGAGGCAAGTGGGGAAGAAGCCACAGGGAAGATGAACCCCTTTAGGGCACCCCATCTCCTCTAACCACATCCCATCTGCCTAAAGTTACCACTCAGTCCCTTCAAATTAGGATGGACTTATTAGGTCACAGTTCTCACAATCCAATCATTTAACCTCCAAACATTCCTCCATTAACACAGGAGGTTTGAGGGAAATACCTCATACCCAAACTACAAGAAATAAATCAGAAATATTTTATAATGGATATATGTTTCACTCATTGGGAGACCCAAAGGAATGTCCCAGGCAGCCTGGGGTTGACAGCACCACATGTCAGGTGCACAATCATGTTAGTGTGTTGAGGAAGATTGCCTTCGGTCAAGGGAGGAACAAGGACCAGGGCCCTCTTCTTGTCCTTGATTTTGTATTTCATGCCCTATCATAGACAAGGAAGAGAAAATCAAAATTAGAAAACCTAATTGTGGACAAGTATGACTTGTCTCAGGTGCACATGATCTGCCTGGCAGCTCCTTACCATGTTCCTGACACCCACAGCCCCAAAGTCCCAAGGATCAGCTCTGTACGTGAGCATAGTTTGAGAGAGAGCTCTCAGATAAAGCAACTACTGAGAATTCCAACAGAAAGAGTGTGTGACCTGAAAGAGAAGAGCAAGAAGGGCCAGTTCCCAAAATCATTCAGGCCACCTCACCAATCCACACTAAGACCTGATGCTGAAGCAGCCCAGTCCCCTGACCTCCCTAATGCAGGATCCCTTCAGGGGGATCAGGAGGGTCATCCACATAGCATACTTGGTGGATACTTGGTGCCAGGGACATCAGAGTCACCAAGACTGGCCTTTTTTTGGTCTTTTCTTCCATCTTCCTGGACAGTTCCTTGATTAACACTGGAAACCTCCAGAAGACTTCTTGCTCTCTATGTTCATATCCAGATTTAGTATGTTTTTCTTTAGTAAATGTTTCTTTGTTTTCCATGTAGCCTCAGGACAATTTTCAGAGACTTCAAATGTTTGTTTGTTTGTTGTTTCTGATTTGCACCAATTATGGTTGTTGGTTCGTGAAGCTTCTCACTTCTTTTTGGAAGATATGTTTCAATATTAGTTTATGATCTATAGTTTTACTTCCTTTATACTGGAAGAAAACTCAGGGTCTCTTAAAGTCCTGCTAACCCACTGGGCCTAGTCATAAAACTTCATACAATTTTATCAATTGAAAAATTAAAAATCAATTTAATCAATCACTGCCTCCCCATGATGAACAAGGACATAGAGAGGAGTGGTCACTCTGGGAGAACATCACTGACCATGTCCTCAGACAGGACCTCTGTTTGGACTTGAAGCTTGTTTCAGATCATGCTGGGACTCCAGAAGCAGGCCAGCAAGACATGCCTTTTCCTTCTCCATTCTGCACAATTACCCTTTAAGTGTGATACTGAGTCCTTGCTATCCCATCCACAATGCAGCTGCTCAGCCCACAAGCTGCCCAGTGTCCCCCAGGATATCCCCCCAGGTGCCATAAGTGACTGCCAGAACTTGCAAGACTTGGGCCTGTCTGTTCTGGAGATCTCCCCTCTAGCCACGTGACTTCTGCAAACCGTTTCACAAGCCATTCCCTGGTCAGCCTCAAAAGGACAGAGTCAGGCTGCTACCACAGGGATCTCAGCAACAGGACTTACAGTCCCTCCAGAAGACATCCAGGCCAACGAGAAGGTCTGCCTCCCTCTGGCAGCTGCCCTGTACTCCTGATTTGGTTTGCCAAGTCGTCAGGGGTGAGGTGGCCAGAGGAAAGTCTCACCTTCCATTGACAGTCCTTTCCAACCCCCGAAAGTACCTTTCCCAAGTCCACTGCAAAGATCTGGTGGCTGATTTTTCTCTCCCACCACCTCTCAGAGTTTGCATTTCAATTTCATGCATAGAGCTTCATTTGGGAAGATGTGTTTTAATATTAGTTTATATTCTATATTTTTATTTCCTTGATAATGGAAAAAATTCCAGGGTCTCTTATAGTTCTGCCAACCCACTGGGCTTAGTCATCAAATTTCATACAGCTGGGCATGGTGGCACACACCTGCAATCCCAGCAGCTCAGGAGGCTGAGGCAGGAGGATAGTGAGTTCAAAGCCAGTCTCAGCAAAAGCAAGGTGCTAAGCAACTCAGTGAGATCCTGTCTCTAAATAAAATACATAAAAGGGTTGGGGATATGGCCCAAGGGTCGAGTGCCCTTGAGTTCAATCCCAGTACAAAAAAAAAAACTTCTTACAATTCTATCAATTGAAAAATTCAAAATTTATTTAATCAATCACTGCCCTCCCACTATGAGTAAGGTTATAAGGAGGAGTGGTCACCCTGGGAGAATGTTAGTGACCATGTCCTTAGACAGGACCTCTGTATGGACTTGAAGTCTGAACCAATTTGCAGAAAGGTTCTGAAATTAAAATGGGGCTGAAGAGGGGCAAACTACACAACAGCTTCACAAAAGAAGTCAGCCTTCAGTGCCCTGAATAATGTACCTTTGCAAAGACTTCATCCCCTAACCACCCCTTCTCCCCTTTCTAGCTCCCTCCTTATCTATGCTTTCATTCCCAAATCTGCTCACACAGCCCAGGCTCCAACCATGCCAAGTTCTTGTATGTCACTGGGCTTTCACTCGTGATGCTTTCAAAGGGGGAAACTACTCATTCTTAAAGACCCTCTTCCAAAATCTCCGGGAACCTTCTCCCAAATCCCCAGATGGACCCCACTTTCTGTGCACACTGCATTCAGGGCTGGCGTATCTGCCTCCCCAACAAGTGAAGGGACTCTTGGGGGCCTGACTGTGCCTCATAGGTCTTGGTATTCCCCAAGGCTCTAAACACAGCAGTGCAAAAACCTCGGCTGACTGAAGTTATTAAAGACACACCCAACCATAAAAAAAAAAAAAAAAAACTTTCAGACAAGACCTCAGAGGTTTCAAAGATTTTAGAGATTTTGGATGTCAGTCCCAAGAAAGCCACTAACTTTTTAAATACCCTGAAATAAAGTCAGAAATTCCAGACTTAGAGAGACTCTTTACTCAAAAATAGCAGACAGCAGCAGACAGAGAACATTAGCATGTAGACTTCCCTCTCAGGGTTCCTTACTCTTCAGGGAGCCCCATGGGAAGAAAGCCCACCCCAGCCCCAGCATAGAAGGAAGGCCCTGTCCTCACAACCCCACTCTACCCACACCAGCTTCAGAATCAGGAAGATTTGCAGATTGCACGTGGCTCCTGGGGATCCCCAGTCTCTCTCACTCCTCAGTCTTTCTAGCAGTGGATCTATCTGGGCTCCCCACCAGGAGGACTCAGGGTTCCACAGCACATAACATTTGCCAAATGCTCTCACCTACCCTTTCTACATGGGTGTGGTCAGGGGCCAGGGTTGGGCAGGAGATGGGGTCAGGGTCACAGCTGAAGAGGAGTTAGGTCCAGGGCTGGGGCTGACATAGGGAGAGAGTCTGAGAGGAAATGGCTAGAGACAAGGTGGCCTAGCACAGGGGAGTGAAGGGTTCAGCAGAGGATGATTTCCATGCCCAGCACACAAGTCCTGGCTTTGTCACTGTCTTTCACTGGCCCAGGGAAGAGTGAAGAGCTTGAGAGGGCAGCCTGAGTCCCAGTCAGGCAACAGGCCAGTCACCAGGGACTATCAATCTGAATGGAGTGAGATGCAGCCATAGCAGACCAGACAGTAATGACATCCATCCACCAGCTCTCGCAGCCCCAGGAACATTCTTCCAGCTTGTCTGACATGGTCTTCTGTCTAATGGGCTCTCACAGGAGCTGGTCAGTGCGTTTGCTGCGCCACACCACCAGGCCAGCCATGGCCACAGTCAACAGGACAGGCACCACGATCAGTGGGATGAGCACCTCATCTGGGGGGTCTTCCCAGTGGGTCCTGTCCACTGTGCAGTTGGAAAAGAACTGCCGGTGGATGCCAGTGATGAAGCCCTGGGCCAGTGGATTGGGCCAGTAACAGCCTACAACATTAGTCTCCACCTCGGTGCAGTTGGTGAAACTCTCGTAGTACCTGCAAAGGCAGAAAGTGAGATCACAATGCTCCCCAGGGCCCCTCATGCCTGCCCCTGACCCCAGGCCAACAGGACAGGTGGGAAATGTTCCAGGCCCAGTCCTACTTGGACACCAACTCAAAGTGTGGCCTTGGAAGCCACTTCCATACTCCCAACTACATGGGTCATCTATATCTATGCCCTTCTGTCTGTGTCTCCTGCCCCCTTGAGGACTTGAGCTCCTAGAACCCAAAGTTTGGGCCCAGCCCCCAACACCCAGCACCACCCTAGTCTGCCCAGAGGACAAGCCAAGTGCTACTTTTCCAGGGCCAAAAGATACCTGGGCCACAGCCACATGGACCTGCAAGGCCCTCATCATCCAGGGACACCCTAGGATCCAAAAGTAGGGTCTGTCTGAGGCCAGGGCCAATAGCCTTCTAACCAAGTCAACCTGCTCTCATATACCAAGTGGCAACTGGGAGTATCAGACCTGTGAGCCCCACCCACCTCTGTCTCCTGCTGGGAAGCTGCCTCTCTCTGCCCCACCTGGCAGGAAACATGCATCTCAAGGGGGTTCCCTGTTCATTTGATCAAACATGGTGTTATGCTTTAAATGTGAGGTATACCCCAAAAAAAGCTCACATGTGAGACAATGCAAGAGGGTTCAGAGGGGAAATAATTGGGTTGTGAGAGCCTTAACCCAATCAGTGAATTAATCACCTGATGGGATTACTTGAGTGAGAACTGAAGGGGGTAGGGTATGGCTGGAGGAAGTGGGGCACTAGAGGGATATGCCTTTGGGGTATGTATTTGTATCTGGCCAGGGGAGTCTCTCTGCTTTCTGATTAACATGTGAGCTGCTTCCCTCTGCCACACTCTTCTACTGTGATGTTCAGCCTCACCTGGAGCCCCAAGGAATGGAGCCGGACTTCTATGGACTGAGACCTCAAATAAACTTTTCTTCCTCTACAATCGTTCTGACCAGGTCTTTTAGTCACAGCAACGAAAAAGCTGACTAAAATACATGGGAATGGCTCTCAGCAAACCACCCATGATGAACCTTGCCTGTCCAGTAGGCAGGTTCTAGTCAGTTCTTGAGGTTGACTAAGGACCATGGCTAACTGAACCTAGAGTTCAGCCTGACGTATATAAGGATTTTCCAATAGCCACCTGACCTGGAATTTGGTAAGCAGCCTCTGAAGGTGGTGACCATCCTGCTGTTAGGATCTTCAGGGCTGACAATGGCAGCCATCCATTCAAGATGCTCTGGAGGAAGCTGGGTGGACACCTGCCAAGAGCCGGCAGCTCCCACACAGAGCAGCACTTTCCCACGCCTGTGCTGCAGATGCATGACAGACACAGGAGAAGGAGGGTCCTGGCTCAACTTTCCCAAGGGGTCAGGCAACAGGCCCACCTCCTCCTTTCTGTACTGTTCCAAGAGGGAGTGGCTGACCTGTCCCATCAACAGGAAGGGGCCTCTTCCTGCAAGGAGCTTCCTGCACAGAACAACATCCGAGTCTGCATCTCACAAAGGCTCTCCTGAGCTACTCTTTCTTAGGCAGTGTGGAGAAACCTGGGTTGAGTCACCCAACCAGACTCCTGACTGATTCCACCAGGCTCCTGACTCATCCCAGGCTGGGTTACAGCACCAAGGCTGAAACGCAAGCCATACACTTGTGCCTTCCTAGGTAACCCTCTGGAGCCTCAGACATAATGCAGCCCCTGGATGTGCCCAGGCTCTAGGAGCACCTAAACAGCCAGGTCCATGGGCAAATCCTTTGACCCCCAGAAGTTCCCAGTTTCCATTGCCCACCCACTCTGCTCCACCAGGTGATCTGGGACAGGAAAATCATCTAACACTACTCTGAAAAATCCTTTCTCTCGAAAGTGCCTGGCATCTTGATGTGATGAGAACAACATTCTGTAACTCTCAGGACTCCAGATCTGTCCATGGAACTGCTGCCCAGAAATACTGCCAACGACAACTGCCCACAAACCTATGCGGCTAAGCCAGACAGAAAGACCTTGGGAGCATCTGCGAACCAGGCCTGTGGGTGGGCAGGGCCCTGGGCAGCTAGTGGACGGAGTATGTAGGTGGGTTTGTGGGTGAGCTGTGGGTGGGGCAAAGGGCAGAGCCATGGGAGGGACTGGGGCCAGGGCATGGTGTGGGTGGGGCCATGGGCAGTGTGGGTCAGGGTACCGGACCTCTCAGGGCACTCACACTATGAACTCAGACAGGTTGCACCACTTCCAGACGTCCACCTTTTGCATCATGTCTGCGAAGGCCTTCCCACACAGAGGCAGCCGTTCCAGCATCCGGGTCTCATTGCAGCCGCACACTCGGGCACACCCACCTGGGAAGAGGACAGCATGAGAATTCTACAGGCTAACATGAGGGGTGCCCCAGGGACTCTGGCAAGGACAACCTCTCGCAGCACCTCCTGATGTCCCCTCATAGGCAAGCAACTCTTCTCTCTGCCCTGACCTCCCCTCTCCCAAAAAGGAGACCCACCCAGGAGGCAAGTCTGCCCCTTCATCACTGCAATGATGCAGGGAGCAAGCAGCAGTGAGAATCCTCCCGAGGTGAGGAGGGGTCCTAGGCACATCAGTAATGGCCAGGAGGCTCCAGCTCCAACCCAGGGGTGGTGGGTGGTGGTTGCAACAGTTCTGAGAAGGGATCTGAGATGTGGGGACCACCCCATGGCCTATAGAAGGAGCAGAGTTCTGAGCTGGTAAGGACCACTCAGCCCTATACAAGCCCCACTCTGATTTAAGGAGACCTGAGTCTGAGGCAGTCCTTGCCCCAGGATTTTCCAGTTGGCCTTCCCAGCATCTTCCCACAAAACATCTCATCTCCTCCAACCTTGCAAATTCACCCCACACACTCTCCCCTAAGGAACATCCTCCCTTCCACTACGCAGGGACTTCCTATCCCCGAGGACCCATCCCACATCATGGTCATCCCATTTCCTGGTGAAGGACCTACCAGCTCCTAAACTTCCTTCACCTTCACCCAACCCTTGCTTTGCACATTATCATATAATCAAAGGAGAGTCCGTGTGTATGTGCCCTGGAGTGTGTGTGTGTGGGGGGGGGGGGGGGGGGGCCTGCTGTCTGTGTCCTGGCAACCAGTGTTTGGTTATAGGAGAGACGGTGGAAGGGAGCAGGAAAGAGACTCCAGACTGGAATGGGATAGATCTACCTCACACAGCCTCACTGGTTAGGAGCTCTACCTCAGTTTCCCCATCTCTAAAGAGGGAAACAGGACCATGAGACTCTTGAGTTTGCTAAATTAAGTCCTGTGCCCACAGAAGACCCATCTTTATGAAGCCTTTGTTACTGGTGTTCTGTAAATTTCTCACTGCTTTCCCCTCCTTTAGCAAAAACCTGTCAGGGGAATGAATGAATGTTACTTTCCCAGAGGGCAAATGTGTCAAGATCCTGTATTCTCTCTTTTGCAGCTCAACTGGGCACCAAAAAGGTGTTTGATAAATCACCTTGATATGGAAATGGGGGATACAGACCAAATCATATTCTGTACAGCAACCTACTCCATCAGACCACAGTACCCCAGCCACCACAAAAGAGGCCACAGCCCTCTCCATTTTCATGCCAGGGAAGGTTCTGGGGCCCCCTAAGTTCTAGTACAAAGGCTTGGGACCACAGATAGGGTTGAGGTGTTGGGCTCACAGACTTGAGGGAACTGGAGTGCTCACCTCACCTCCACCCACAAGAGGAAGATTGCACAGGGGTCATCATGAGTGAAATAGAACAGGCAGACAGGTACCAGTGGATATACCAGAGGGCCTGTGTGGGAATGCCCTTTCTGTCCATGGGAGCTTCCCTAACACCCACCACATCCCAAGACCCCAGGGAACCACAAGGTGGGGCAGGAGGGTATGCACACAGACCTGGCTCAGCTGTGGGCCCCTGCCACCTGCAGGCAGACAGTGGGACAGAGACTGGCTGCATCCCCCAGCACAGCCTATTGGCTTAGGGCTCAGCATCCTCTCTCTTCCAGAACACACAGCATCTTGGCCCTCTATGTTTTCTTGCATCTAAATGCCCATCATCCCCATGTTCACCTGTCCCACCAGCACATCTGCAGGCTCAGCTCATGTAACAGCCCACGACATCCCTACACCCCTTCTCTCCAGAAGGAAGGCCACCCTGCAACCCCTCACCTCACCCTGACCTCACACTCCTCCAGGAGCTGGATTTTACTGTTGTCGTGGCTCTGCCTCATGTGTCTGTGTCTATGTGTCTGGATGTATCTCTGTGTATCTGTGTGTCTATATGTTTGTGTATGTGAGTATGTCTATGTCTGTATGTCTGTATCACTGCGTGTCTGTGTGTCTGTGTGTGCATCTGTGTTCCATGTGTTCTGCATATCTGTGTGTCTATATGTATCTAAGTCTGTGTATTTTTGTGTATGTATGTGTCCATGTGTCTGTATGCATGTCTATCATCTGTGTTTGTGTGTCTGTGTGTCTTTGTGTTTGTGTGTTTGTGTGTCTGTGTCTATGTGTTTATGTGTTTGTGTGTCTGATTGTCTATGTGTCTGTGTGTTTGTCTGTATGTCTAGTTTGTGAATCTGTCTGTATCTATGTGTCTGTATGTTTGTATGTCCGTGTCTACATATCTGTGTGTTTGTGTATCTGTGTATGTCTGTGTGCCTGGTTTGTGAGTCTGTGTGTATCTGTGTGTCTGTATGTTTATGTCTACATATCTGTGTGTTTGTGTCTGTGTGTCTATGTGTGTCTATGTATCTGTGTTTGTATGTCTATGTATGTGTGTGTCTGCATAGTCTGTAGGCAAAGTAACTGATGCCTAGCAGAGAAATCAGTGCCCTGGACAGTCAGTCCTGTCCCTTTTTTGTATCTGTATGTATCTGTGTGTCCATGTATTTGTGTCTATGTGTCTGTGTGTCTGAGCCCGTGTGCATTTGTATATGTGTCTCTATGTGTCTCTGTGTGTATCTATGCATATGTCTGTATGTCTTTGCATGTCTATATGTGTCTCTGTAACTACATGTCTGTGTGTGTGTGCCTGAGTGTGTACCTGTGTGCATGTCTGTTGTGTCTGTGTGTGTATGTGTGTCTGTGTGTGTGTGTGTGCACATGCACATGGTGTGTTTCTCCTCTATCCTCAGCTCAAGTGTGGCCCTGGGAGATTCCTGGCAGTGTTTACTCAGTAAATAAAAGGAGCCCAGGGCTTGGGTGTGGCTCAGTGGCAGAGCACTTGCCTTGCACATGTGAGGCACTGGGTTCAATCCTCAGCACTACATAAAAATAAATAAACAAAATAAAGATACTGTGTCCATCTATAACTAAAAAATTAAAAATATATTTTTTAAAAAGGAGCCCAGGATCCTAGTGGTCAAAGCAAAGTGAACTGTGGACAAAGTAACTGATGCCCAGCAGAGAAATCAGTACCCTGGACAGTCAGTCCTGCCCCTTTTTTCCTCCCCACATTTCACTGGCAGGACCCTATAGAGAATGACTTTCCCCCACCCACCAGTGGTCAGTGAGGTCCACACTGAAGTCACAGGACTATGACCCAGCTGGTGTCACACAGTCACCTCAAAGTGTGTGTCTTTCTTTCCATAAAAACAAGATCAAAGAGGCCACATCATACAACCAAAATCCTACACTTGTTACAGGCAGCCTGGATGACCCTGAGACCTGGCCATGACCCACAACTTCTGCTGGATGCCATCTACAGCAGCAGTATGGAATTGTTTAAAGCCTATCCAAGCCTCAACGTATCCTTATGTCCAGGTATATGGCAGATCTCCAGACCCACTTCCTGCTGAAAACAACCAAAAGCCCTGGATAAAATATAAATAGTATACTCATAAAAATCATCAAAATGACGAGATGGGAAGAATTGTCAAGCCAAAGACTAGATGGAGTGGAACCCAGAGCCATGGGATTGTTTTTGCCCTGAATGTGTCTGCCCAATCTAGAAAATGGGACAGATGAAGCCCGAGATGGAGGTGTAATGGAAGGCCCCCAGTAACTGACATCCAGCAGGAAATGAGCTAGAAATAACTTCACCTTCAGCAACTTGGAGGAGTAGTACCTAGGCATGGGCAGAAAAGGGGGAACCCCCTCTGAGAAGACACAACACAGGCCAACCTTCTTGTGGATTCACAGCCCACATTCACATGACCTGGATCTACCCAGGGAAAACCCAACTTACACGTCGGCTTAAACTAATCATGGAGAGGATCCAGCAGAAGCAAATTCAGGCCCTTTCTAGAGGAAGGAACCATGACTGAAGTCCTCATGAAATCACAACCTGGGGCTGGGGATGTGGCTCAAGCGGTAGCGCGCTCGCCAGGCATGCGCGGGGTGCTGGGTTCGATCCTCAGCACCACATAAAAATAAAATAAAGATGTTGTGTTCACCGAAAACTAAAAAATAAATATTAAAAAATTCTCTCTCTCTCTCTCTCTCTCTCTCTCTCTCTCTCTCTCTTAAAAAAATATCACAACCCACCTTCCAAGAAATACAGGCAGCTCACAACGCTCACAACTAAGTATTGCCTCAATAGAAAGTGTCACCAGCAGGTGCAGCCTTCCCATATGTGGCATATATCAAACGGAGAACATTATTTAGGAAAACCTTTACATCTCAGAACAGTGAGCCTGTGATTTAAGCCACAACCTGCTCCCACCGATTCCCAGTTCCAGTTATAAAGGCTCTGCTCCAAGTGGGTACAAACATGGTGGAAGAGGATCCTCTCTATTCCAGCTCCAAGTCTAGGGCTACAGTTTCACCCTAAAAGGGGCAAATGCATATTCCCCTGAGCTCCATGTCATAGGAGGTCTCTTTATTATGGCAGATGAGGCCAGGATGACAGGTACTCCCTTCCTATCCAGTGGAGGCTCTGCTCCAGGCATGGCAAGCCAATAATACTACCAGCTCACAGGTAGGGCACAGGGTCCTCAATGGGAGAAGCAAGCCAAGGAGACCAGGAACTACAATCCAGTACCTTCTCATAGAACAGAGATGTCACTCTGATAGAAACAGGTTACTGTCTCAACCCCAAGTTCAGTATGGTGGCACCAAGGTCTTGCCCAGAGGTTAAGGACAGATTATCTCCACATCTCTGGCAAAGAGGACTAACTATATTTGGAACAGAGCACCTGCATATGCCTAAGGTCATTGTCAAAAAAAACAAGGGAGTTTTAGTAATAAGGCATTAAGAGAGGCTGGTGGATCCACTATACAAAAACAACAAACAAAATGGTAGACCAAGTGGCAGTTTAACAGAAAGAACCAGGAAAGAACCCTCCTGGAACACCACTCATCCCCACAGGTCCTAAGAGGTGTGCACTGCATGAGCTGCACCGTGCAGGACCCAGCAAGGCAAGATGTGAGGAAGACAGGAAAGCACTCCCCAAGTTATACTCAGATCCACTGGCTGAAGGTAGGGCCTTACTAACTCATGGGGCATAAGCACAACTTCTAACTAAGCACTAGCTGACCTATAAGCCACACTGCTCCAAGGCAGAATCCAAGGAAACCTGGCAGTTTTTTAAAATGCCATTCATTCCAGATAATCTGTCAGACTGTTCATATGCCCAAGGCTGCACCCCTTCAGAGAGACTGAAGAGGGAACTTTCCAAGGTTCTAGTCTTTGGCAAAACTTGGAGCAAAATTGTAAATTCATTAGACTGTCAACTAACTCTCTGCAAAGCCCAAGAAGTATAAATAGCAAAGTAAGAATAGTGAAGTATAAATAGCAAAGTAAGAAGCATAAATAGTAAAAATTTTGAAAGACATAAAAATATCTTGAGAACAGGAAAAAAGATTCATTCAAGGGAACCCCAACATGATTGACAGCTAGCTTCTTAGAAGAAACCATGGAGCCCAGAAGCAGTGGGGTGACATATTGCGCTTTAAAAAAACTGTCAATCAAGAATTTTATATTCAGGGATCCTAATTAGAATAAGTTATACTCCATGTATGTATAATGTTAAAATACACTCTATTGTCATGTATATCTAAAAAGAACAAATCTTTTAAAAGAAATAATAATAATAAATATGGGTAAATGGAAGAAAAATCAATAAAGAGAAGGGAGCAGGGGGAAGGGAAAGAGATAGGAAGGAGAGGTAATCAGATCTGAATTAGAATAAGATATGTTCCATGTGTGTATAATTATGTCAAAATGGATTCTATTATTGTATACAACTAAAAAGAACCAATAAAAATTTTCAAAAAAATTATATTCAGCTAAATATCTTTCCAAAAATTAAAATTAAATAAAGATATTCTTGGAAAAACAAAGCAATAGCATCAATAACAGACTAATGTTACAAGAAATGCTAAAGGAAGTTATAGTCCAGTATAGACTGCTTGCCTAATATGCATGAAGTCCTGGGTTCAATCCCCAGCACCCAATTAAAAAAAATACCAAAGGAATTTCTTCAGACTGAAAGAGAGTGGCAACTGATAGAAATTTGAATGCAAATGAGGCAGAAAAACAGCACTGGTAAAGACTGGGCCCTTATGAAACACAGGTTAAAGACCTAATTAATCTCTCTGAAGTAAAAGTAGAACAGAAAAACAAAAATGATGTGAAACTTCTTTTAAAAATATCTAATAAATTTTAAAATATTGAAATCATATAATGCCTCTGACCACAATAGAATTAAAATCAGAAATCACAAACAGAAAGAAGTTGGGGAAATTCGCAAAAATGTAGAAAATAAATAACACATTCCTAAATAACCAATAGATCAAAGAAGATTTCATAACAGGAACTAGGTAATACTTTGATATGAATAAAAATTAAGACACAATATACAAAAACTTAGAAGGATTCAGCTAAAGAAATATTTAGAGGAGAAAATGCAGCAGCAAACATCTACATTTTTTTAAAAAAGACCTCAAATCAATTATCTGACCTTTTACCTTACCACACAGGAGAAAGAACAAACTAAGTCTAAAGAGAACAGAACAAAGGGGGGGAAATAAGATCAGAGGAGAAATTAATGAATTATAAAACAGAAAAATAATAAATGAAATCAACAAAAGGAAAGACTGGTTCTTTTAAAAGATCTGCAAATTGCCAGGATCACGAGTTCTAAGCCAGCCTCAGCTCATCGGGTGCTAAGCAACTCAATGAGACCCTGTCTCTAAATGAAAACACAAAATAGGGCTGGGGATGTGGCTTAGTGGTTGAGTGCCCCTGAGTTCAATCCCCAGCACCAAAAAAAAAAAAAAAAAAACAAATAAGAAGGTAATTCAACATAATGCAGCACATTAATAGAATGAAGGGGGAAAAAACACATGATCATCTCAATTGATGCATAAAAAGCATCTGATAAAAATCAAATGATTTTTCCTTATAAAAATAAAATGACAACAAATTAAGGAAAGAATAGAATGTCCTCAACATGATAAAGACCATATGAAAACCCCAGAGTTAACATCATACTCAGTGGTGAATTTTCCCCTAAAATCAAGAAAAGATAAGGATGTCTGTTTTCACCACTTCTATTAAACATAGTACTGGAAGTTCTATCCAGAGCAATTAGGCAAGAAAAGAAATAAAAGTCATCCAAATTGGAAAGGGAAGTGTAAAACTATCTCCATTCACAAATATCATGATTTTATTTGTAGAAAATGCTAAAGGATCCACACCAAATAAAACTGTTAGAAATAATAAACTAATTCAGCAAAGTTGCAGAATACAAAATCAATACACAAAATAAATTGTATTTATATACATTAACAATCCAAAAAGTAAATTAAAAAATAACTTTATTATAATACAATAAAAAAATTAAATTATTGGTTATAAATTTAATTAAAAATGGCAAAACCTATACTTTGTAAACTGTAAAACATTGTAAAGAGACATTAAATAAAGGAATGGGATTGTGGCTCAGCGGTAGAGCACTAGTCTAGCACATGCAAGGCCCTGGGTTCAACCCTCAGCATCACATAAAAATAAATAAATAAAATAAAGGTATTGTTTCCAACCACTTCCAAAAAATAAAAAATGTTAGAAATTTTTAAATAAGACCTAAATAAATGGAAAAATAGCCTATGTTCATGAATTGGAACACTTAGTGTTATTAAGATGTCAATATTACCTAAAATAACCCACAAATTTAAAATCACAGCTAGCCCTCTGCAATAAATTGATAAACTCATGCTAAAATTAATATGGAAATACCAGGGACCCAAAATACCCCAAAACAACCTTGAAAAAGAGGAATAAAGTTGTAGAACTTACAGGTACCAATTTCCCAAATTACAACAAAGCTACAGTAATCAACACAGTGTGGTACTGGCATAAGGCTACACCTATAGATCAATGAAATAGAATTGAGAGTCCAGTAATAATACCACACATTATGACAAATCAATTTTCTACAAGGTCACCAAGACAATTCATTATGGAAAGAACAATCTTTTCAACAATGGTCCTGAAACAACTGGATATATACATACAAAGGAATAAAAAGTTGGACACCTTCTTCACATCATATGCAAAAATTAACTCAAATGGACAACAGACCTATATGTAGAGCTAAACTATGAAAATTTTTAGAAGAAAATACAGGAGTCAGTCTCTGTGTCCTTGTACAACACAGAGCTGTCTCGTGTATGACATCAAAAGAACAAGCAACAAAAGAAAAAAAAATAAAGGGGCTGCATCAAAGTTTGAAAATGTTTTGCCTCAAAGGAAGCCATCAAAACAGTGAAAAACAACCCACAAAATGGGGAAAAATGCATTAAAATCAAGTCTGATAGGAGACTTGTATATATAATAATATTTAAAGAACTTTTACTACTCCATGATATACAAATGGCCAAAAAGCACATGAAAAGATGATCTACATCATTATCACCAAGGAAATAGAAATCAAAACTACAATGAAATATCGCTTTAGATATACAAAAATGAATATAATTTAAAAGACAATAACAAGTTGTTGGGTTAATCAGTAATGAGTACCTGAGAAAGCCTGCCATGAGATAAAAGGCCTCTAAAAAGAATACGGCCCCAACTTCCTTAATAAGACTCCTATAGTGCAAGAATTAAAACCAAGAATTAATAAACTAAAAAATTTCTTCTCAGCAAAAGAAACAATCTGTGAGGTGAACAGAGAGCCTACATCCTAGGAGCAAATTTTTACTCCTCTAGGGTATATAAAGAACTCAAAAAGCTAAGCACCAAAAAAACAAATAACCCAATCAACAAATGGGCCAAGGACCTGAACAGACACTTCTCAGAAGAAGATATACAATCAATCAACAAATATATGAAAAAAATGTTCATCATCTCTAGCAATTAGAGAAATGCAAATCAAAACTACTCTAAGATATCATCTCACTCCAGTCAGAATGGCAGCTATTATGAGGACAAACAACAATAAGTGCTGGCGAGAATGTGGGAAAAAAGGTGCACTCATACATTGCTGGTGGGACTGCAAATTGGTGTAGCCAATATGGAAAGCAGTATGGAGATTTCTTGGAAATCTGAGAATGGAACCACCATTTGACCCAGCTATCCCTCTCCTTGGACTGTACCCAAAGGAGTTAAAAACAGCATACTACAGGGACACAGCCACATCAATGTTCATAGCAGCAAGATTCACAATAGCTAAACTGTGGAGCCAACCTAGATGCCTTCACTGGATGAATGGATAAGAAAAAATATGGCATATATACAAAATAGAATTTTACTTAGCAATAAAAGAGAATAAAAATCATGGCATTTGCAGGTAAATGGATGGTGATGGAGGAGATAATGCTACGTGAAGTTAGCCAATCCCAAAAAAACAAATGCCGAATGTTTTCTCTGATATAAGGAGGCTGATTCATAGTGGGGTAGGGAGGGAAAACATGGGAGGATTAGATGAATTCTAGATAAGGAAGAGGGGAGGGAGGGAATGGGAGGAGGCAGGGGATTAGCAAGGATGGTGGAATGTGATGGACATCATTATCCAAAGTACATGTATGAAGACACAAATTATATACTTTATATACAGAGATATGAAAAACTGTGGTATATATGTGTAATAAGAATTGTAATGCATTTTTCTGTCATATTTTTTAATCAATAAAAAAGAGAATATTTTTTAAAAAAGAATATGGTAATGAGGAAATGGATAGGGGGAGCTAGCCACTTCCCTTATATGCACTTCCTGGGAAAGAATATGAAAAGAGTGACCTTGGTTGTAAAGTAAAAGAATGCACTCATAAATCATCTGAAGAAAGCCACTTGCACAGTGGGCATGCAACCCAGCCTATATTTTTCCCCCTGTAGCCCTCCACTGTATCCTGGCTGGCCACTGCCAAGGAGTGATTAAGTAATAAAATGTCCAAAACCTCTCCACTGAGTCCTCCAAGTTCTCTCTTGGGGATTACTAAATAGGCGTGGATCCTTTACAGGCCTGGGGTTGAACACAATTGTTGGTGAGAATGTGCAGAAATGGGAACCTTCATGTACTATTGATGAGAAAGCAAAATGATGCAGCCATATTTAAAAATGGTCTACAGTTTCTCAAATGTAAACATAGAGTTACGGTGATCTTGCAATCTACTTCTAGATGTATATCACACATGTTCACACAACAGTTTTTATATAAAGGTTTAAGCGGCATTGTTTGTAGGAGCCAAAAGTGGAAATAGTCCAATGTCCATCAACTGACAAATAAATAAAATGTGGTATATGGACATAGATACTATATAGATACAACTGCATAATATTATTTGTCCATGAAGTAATGGAAGTTTTTGTCCACAGAGAAAGAAGTACTGACGATGCTAAAACATGAATACCTTAAAAATATTAAGTGAGAGAAGTTAATCACAAAATACCATATACTGATTCCATTTATATGAAATGTAGAGAACAGGTTAATATATAGAGAAAGAAAAAATAGTGATTGCTTAAGGAGAAGGAGGTTCAAATAAATGGCTGCAAATGGATGTGGGAATTATTTGGGGGGTGATGAAAATGCCCTAAAATTTATTGTAGTGATGAATGCAAAATTCTATGAATGAACTAAGAGACATTGAATTGTATACTTTAAATGGGCAAATTGTATAGTATATTAATTACATCCCAATAAAGTTGAGGTTTTTTTACAGTAAAATACAAAATTTTTTCAAACATACAAAAGTTAAAAGAATAACAGTGCCGTGGACCACACCTGTAATCTCAGCAGCTCAGGAGACTGAGGCAAGAGGATCACAAGTTCAAAGCCAGCCTCAGCAATGGCAAGGCGCTAAAAACTCAATAAGACACTATCTCTAAATAAAATACAAAATAGGGCTGGAGATGTGGCTCAGTGGTTGAGTGCCCCTGAGTTCAATCCCTGGTTAAAAAAAAAAAAAGTCAAAAGAAAACACCTAAACCACAAATAAGGTTTGGAGTGTTCTTCAAGGAGAAAAAAAAAAAACTATATAAGAAGCAAATATAGACATATTCCAAGGAAAGCAGAGCACCAGAAATTGTAACTATGTAATATATAAATTTTGTATCTCAATATTTAAATATATTTAAAAGCTGACTGTGAAAACAAAAATAATAATGTATTGTAGGATTTATGACTTAAGTAAAAGGTATGATAGCAAGCGCTTCAAGTCAGGAGGGAGACATGTCAGATTTTTAGGTTATATACAAATTGATATATGTCACTTAAAGACAGACTGTGATAAGTTAAAGATGCATACCATAAACTCTAAAGCAACCACTAGCCAGGCACATCTATAATCTCAACTACTTGGGAGGCTAAGGAAGGATGATTTCAAGTTCAAGGCCAACCTCAGCAATTTAATGAGATTCAGTCTCAAAATAAAATAGAAAGGGCTGGGAATGAAGCTCAGTGGTAGATCACCCTCTGGATTCCATCCCAGTAACTACAAAAAACAAATAAATAAATAAAGGTAAATATAATAAATACAGTAATCGTTAAAGTAACAAAAAAGTTACAACCAATTTGCAATAAATAACTATACACTGGAATTGTTAAAAACAATAAGCCCAAAAGAGAAAAGGAAAAAAAGACTTATAGCATAATGATAAATTCAAATTTAACTATATTGGGCTGGGGATATAGCTCAGTTGGTAGAGTGCTTGCCTTGCATGCATAAGGCCCTGGGTTCAATCCCCAGCACCAAAAAAAAAAAAAAAAAAGGTAAGTTTAACTATATCAATAATCAGTTTCAAAATA
The DNA here is from genome assembly GCF_047511675.1 of Marmota flaviventris. Lineage (NCBI taxonomy): Eukaryota > Metazoa > Chordata > Mammalia > Rodentia > Sciuridae > Marmota > Marmota flaviventris. The sequence goes on along the minus strand of NC_092498.1, from coordinate 102,695,671 downwards.
AGTTGTCTAAATAATTCACTTAAGAAGCAAAGATTGTCAGATAACATCAAAAAGCAACACTTAATTGTAGGCTGCTTACAGGAATTCTATTTGAAATAAAGACTCAAAGAAAGAAAGTAGGAAATTCAATTTCTATTTGAAATAAAGACTCAAAATAAGAAAGTAGGAAAAGATAGACTATGCCACCATAAATCAAAAGAAAGATGGAGCAGCCATACCAGTAGTGGACAAAGAATACTTTGGAGCCAACAATATTACCAGAGATAAAGAGGGTCTTTTCTGGGGCTGGGATTGTGGCTCAATGGTAGCATGCTCGCCTAGCATGTATACGGCACTGGGTTCGATCTTCAGCACCACATAAAAATAAAGACAGTAGGGCTGGGGTTGTGGCTCGAGTGGTAGCGCGCTCGCCTGGCATGCGTGGGGCGCTGGGTTGGATCCTCAGCACCACATACAAAAAACAAAGATGTTGTGTCTGCCGAAAACTAAAAAATAAATATTAAAATTCTTTCTCTCTCTCTCTCTTTTTTTTTAAAAAAAAAAGACAATAAAGTCCATCAACAACTAAAAATTTTTTTTTAAAAAAAAGAGGGTCTTTTCATGACAAAAAAAAAGGCTTATTCAACAAGAAGACAGCAATCTAAAACATTTATGTATTTAATAAAACAGCATTGCAATACACAAACAAAAACAGAACTGTAAAGAGAATACACAAATTCAAAATTATAGTTGGATAATTCAATATTCTTCTCTCAATAATTTACAGAACAAATAGACAAAAAAAAAAATCAGGAAGACTTTAGAAAACTTAAGCAGCACCAGAGCAGAGGTGCCCACAGCAACAGGGCGCACACTGTATAGAAGAGGTAAGATGTGCACAGTTGTTTGGGTAAAAGGGAATGAGAAATGACTTTAAAAAAATGGACCTAAGGCCAGGAGCAGGATGGACAGGTCTTTGGAGTTTATTTAAAGCTTAACAGAAAGGCAGAGTGAGTTTTCATCCACAGCAATCTCCCACTGAGCCCAAACAGGCCTTCAGAGCCTTCACACCATGAAGTCCCAGGCAAGCACTGCCAAGTCCAGGGCTGGCATCCCTTCAAGAGAATCCTGTGTCATCTCTGCAGCGAGAGGGTTTAACAATCTTCTGAAGCTTGACCATCCCACCTACCATCTGCCCAGTCTGGCTGGAAAATAGAGGGCGAGACCTTGTCCACACTCGTCCTCAATTCACTGTGTGACTCTGGGCAGGTCCCTTCACCTTGCTAGCCTATTATCACCTCATTTTTAACAAAGAGTAATTCTGATTCTGAGTGTTTCCACTGGTTAATAATTGTGCACCTACAAAATCTCTGTCAAGGCTTTACACCATCACAATCCAGCTTTCTATTTCCACCACTGCTCCCCCAGGCTCCAGCTATCCCCCACCCTCCCAGGGGTGCCTACCCTTCCTCCTTCATAAATCAGACTGCCTTTATTACAAACCCTTCCTGGGCTCCAGCAGCTGCCCTCTCTGTGCAGGTTGGTGACTCCAGGTTCTATTTTAACACAGCTTTGGACTCTGAAAAGCTTTGAAGTAAATGATTATCCTGCATTTTGAAAGTAGAATAAAGCTATTCCTCCCTGAGACAGGTGGGGACCACATGCACAAGCCCATCCAGAAAGCCCTGAGGCTACGGGATCCAGCTCCAGCTCCTCTGGGCACTGCCATCTCTCTACAAACACACAAGATAGAACAGAGATACCTACTAGGCTGCACACTAGACCCACTCAGGCCACAACTCAGGCCTGTTGTTTGAGAACCTCAGATAAGAACTCATGTTTGTTAAGCTCCTCTCCAATTGACTCCCATGTTCCCAGATCAATAACGAGTGATAGAAGGCAACACATCTCCCATCACCTCCTTGGTGACCTCGTACTGTACAGATTCCGCTCTAGCAGGCCTGGGGTAGGGCCAATGTGCTAATGTCGGAAAAGCTCCAGATGATGCCATGCCTGCAGGTCTGAGGACCACACTCTGAGCAGTAAGGGCAGAGAGGATGGAGAACAGCAGGCAGGAACCAGGCATCCTGAATGTTCACCTGGGCTCTGCCCTTCAGCCTTGACACACTCACTTCCATCTCTAAGCTTCCATGTCTCTACCTGGAAATGGAACCAGAGGCACCCAACTGGTAGCACCTTGTCCCATTTCCTTTCCCCTTCAGCTCTTGAGTCTCCACCTCCCTCAGCACTGACCAGTGTACCCCAGGGCCCTGTTCTAAGTGTGGTCCAACCCACCAACCTACAACAACCAGAAGGAACAGGTGCTTAAGACAGGAACAGTGACCTGCGCAGTAAGACATGGTGGGGATCAAGATTCAGAGCCACGTTGACTTCCCACAGAGTTACCTCCAGGTGGACTGTCATCCCTGGTCTGGGCTAACACCCTCACCCAACTCCCATCCTTGATTTGTCAAGCAAGGGTCTATCCTAGGCTTGCCTCCTTGCTCTGGGTGCTCCAAGTTCAATGGTACCTGCTCATCTTCCCCTATTTTCATTTCCTTTTCTTCTCTCCCAGTAAACATTTCAAGTACCTGTGGAGGCTGGGCTGTGTACCAAGTTTCAGGGTCCAGATCAGCATCTATCCTGGGAAGAACCTTGGGGAAAAAAAATATCTGGCCTCTGTTCCATCCCAGTTAAAAGACGGGAAGACAGAAACCCAAAAGAAAAGCAACTTTCCCAGGACCAAATACAGAGTTAGCCTCTGAGCCAGAGATGCCTTGAGCAAGTCTCTGCCGCCTGCTCAGCTGCATCTGCCAAGCCTGGTGGTGAAAAGGCAGCTCTGATCCATGTTGGGGCACTAGTGACTGAGAAGCGCAGTTCCCAAGGGCAACATGGAGGCAGACAATGGTGAAGGCAGCCTGTGCTCCTTTCTCCCTAAAGCCTCTTTGTTCCAAAAGCCTCCTTTCCCTGCAGGTCAAGGATGAGCTCCCCACCTCAGGCTTTGACAGTCCACAGGCTATTCCCCATAAGCAGCCCTTGTCCTCATTCCTGGCCTGGCTTCATCAGTCCCTGTTGGGATCCCTCTCAGCACCCTTGGGTCAGTCTCCTGAGCTCCACCTGCCATCCTAATGGGCACTGGCCAGGAAAGTCCCACTTGTCACTCTCTTGTCCTACTCAATCTCCCTTTCCTCTCTCTCCCCTTCCCCTTCCTCCTCTTTATCCTTTGGAAGTCAGAATGAATCTGAATCCTTATAGGTATTTGCACAGCCAACCCAGATCATGGCTATATCTGGCAAACCATTTCTCCAACATAGGGCCATATCTGATCTTTGCATGAGCCATGATGCTCTGAAACTGATCTCTGGGACAAGATACCATAAATACCAGTGACCCTTCAGTGACCATCACTCTCTCTGAGCTCTTGTTCTCCCCCTACCCCTAAGGGACAGATCAAAGACCGCACTGATTTTCCTCCACCCCCATGTCAGAACAGGTATTGCCCAGCACCTTTACCATGGACCTATAAACCTCAATCAAGCCAATGAGGGATCTCTTATAATATGCCTGACTCAATTACTACCCTAAATCTTAATGTGCCCCAATTCTCCACGTGCCCCAGACCCTTCACGTGCTCCAGAATTTTGATGTGTTCCAAAACTTACACACCCCAGAACCTCCACATACCCCAAAATCTGCCTGTGCCCCAGAATCTTTGTATACCCTAGGATTTCCTCATACCCCAGAATCTCTCTGTGCCTCAGAACCTCCATATACCCTATAACTTCTAAATATCCCAGAATCACCATATAACCCAGAAGCTGTATGTATCCCAGGACCTTTGTATTCCCTGGAATCTCTTTTCTTGAATCCCTGCATGTCGGCACAGCAAGAGCCAGGCCCAGGCAGTTGTACATGTGCTACTAAGGACCATGTGCAGGTAGGTATCTCAAGCAGATGTTCTGACATAACTTCCTTAACCAAGAGTGCTCTGAAGATGCCCTAGGCCCACACAAGACAGGCACATGGGACACATGTAGTGCTCTCCATAGGGGCCCATTCTGACACCATATCTGATACACACAGAGTTTAAGGGGGTCCTTACACAACCCCACAACCCACCCAGTATAACAGTAACAGAGTAAAGACACAGGACCCTGAAACCCCATAAAACTGGGTCACTCCACTCAGGCTACTGGCTGTGTGCTGCTTACGGAACCAGTGAAGTTCTCAGGAACTAAATCAAAATAAAAATCCATTTTGGTTAGGTTCATCGGGAAACAAAGAACACAGAGGCCTGTGCATCTTTTGGTCTCAGGGACTTCCAGATGCTGAAGGATGATAAACAGCCAAACAGATGCATTTCCAAGAGAAAAGCCTTTTGTGGTCAGTCATTTTGAAATGAGATCCAGGCGCTCTCATCCTCCTCCGCAGTAACCAGATGACAGCATCAAAGGTGTCTGTGGTAGGCCTTGGACATTGGCCTTAGAAGGCTATGATATATATGATATGTGGGAAATTCTGCCCCCAGTACCTTTATCCGGGTAATTCCATCCCTACCCCTCCACTTCAGTTTCCTTATCTATAAAATGAAAAGTGGAACCAGGCAATTTCCAAGACACCTCCAGTGCTTAAAAAAATCAATAGCCCTGCACTTGACCAACCACCTCCTTGAAGACTTTTAAGTCCCCAAGGATACTTACTACTGTGTCCTTGGATGTATTTGACTCAGCAGAAGTAACATGACCACAGATGACACAGTGGTGTCATTACTTTTATTTTTTTAATATTTATTTTTTAGGTGTAGATGGACACAACACAATGCCTTTATTTTTATGTGGTGCTGAGGATAGAACCCAGGTCCTGCCTGTACTAGGCAAGCACTCTACCACTGAGCCACAATCCCAGCCCATTACTTTTATTAATGACAAAAGGGATGGTACCAAAAAAAATGATGGTAATATGTCCACACACAGAGACATATACACATATTAGGGTGTCCTATGTTCTAGTGCTGAATGTGAACCCTCATGAGGGACATGTGCTAGGCACAGCCCCTTATTTAAGCATAAATCCTTTCTCTTCATAATCCCATGTCCAGCACAAGAGGATTGGGAAGAATTCAATCAAATCAAACTGATCATCACAGAGCCCTCTACAGGTTGCTATAGCTGCATCCACATTGTAGTCCAAGAAACTGAGGCTTAGGGCCAGTAAGTGTCTTATGATGTTGGAATTATGATGCAGGATTTTCACCCACACCAAGAAAGTCCGGGCAAGAGCTGAGCACCATAGCAACTACCTGCTTAGTAGACACCTCCTAGACCCCCCATGACATGTGCAGTGCCAACAGCTTTCTGAATAATGCTTTATAATTCTTAAAGAAACACTGCAAGTCAGCACCCTCCCTGTTCAGAACTGGTCTTCATGACTGGCTGGTCAATAGGAACTATTTCTTCAGGTCCTAGTCCCAGCAGTGGGCAGGCCCCCAAACTCCTACTCTGTGCAGCCTAAAGGCAGCTCAGGTCACCAATGTGTCAGGATCCAGAGCACAAATGATCACCATTCCTGGAAGTTGGGAAACTCAGCTCTTTCCTTCCAGAGGGCAGATTGAATTCTGGTCCCACCTCTGCAAATTACTTATGACCATGAATACATTTTGCCTCTCTCTGACTTTTGCTCAGGCCAGGATAATACCAGGCAGGTCTGTGAGAGGCTGGACCTGGCCCCCACTAGGGAACCTGGCCCTTAGGCAAGGGGGACAGTGGGAACCACCAAAACAGGACAAAAAGGTAGACCTTGGAGACTGGGTCCATAAAAGACCCAGATATATTAAAGAGGAAGATTTTCATAGTTTCTTACTGCACTCCTTTTCAATTTCATGCTGGAGGTGGCCTGGAGAATCTCGGGTTCCCTCAGAATGAACTGGGGATTTTCCTTCCACCATGAAGATCAAGACTGCAATCAGAGGGTCCTTGCATTGAAGGCCTGCTGAAATCCCAAATAGGTATACTGATTTCTAGAAGTAGTCACATGCCTTTACCCTTTTAACACAAAAATCCACCCCAGACTGGCTCCAACTCTGGATCTGAACAGAGACCTCTTCAATAGAAGGAAAGTCACCACTAAGCCTGGTGCACCCTTTCCCACCTCACTTATTGAATCCCAGATTTTAAATGCTGGGGAAACAGGCCCACCTTTTCATTTTACAGCCAAGGAGGCTGCAGCCAGAAGAGGAAAGCAGAAAGAACCCAAGAGGCAACAGCCCTGGTGGATAGATCCTGAGTCACTGATACCCAAGCCAGGGCCCTCCCCATCACCAGCTTCCCTCTCGCTTGCCTAGAAGCTCCACCAAAGCCCCTATATCAGACACACACACACACTCACATATATACATTACACACGCATACGTGTAAACGCACCCTCTTATTCTTGGATAATTTCTTCAGTAAGCTATTTCAAAACAAGTTTTTAATTTAATCGATTCCCATTTTGTAAGCTATGTTTCTCACTGAGTCTGTTTTCTCTCTGGAAAAGAACTCGGGTAGAAGCTGTCAGAAAGGCCAACGCTACCAAGGTCAGGAGTCCTCCAACCCACACACTCGCACAGTGTGCACCACTCATCAGGATGGGGAACTCACTACCTCCCCCTCAGGTAGGGAGATGGTACCCCAGGCCTGGGACGTCGCAGCAGCCCACAGGGAAACCCCGCGCCTCCCCTGATGCACAGGTCCTTAACCCTCAGATCCTCTGATGTCAGGGAGATCCAGGACCCTCCAGCAGAACCTGGGGGATGCTCTGGGGTCACCGCACGTCGCTTCTGAGCTCCAAGGAAGGGGAGGTGCGCAACCTAGGCGCAGCGGGGGAAGGCGAGGGTTTGCGCGGCCCCGCGGCCGTGAGAGGCTGGAGGGCCCCGGGGCCCAATTTCCCCTTACCACAGAGCAGCAGCAGCAGCGGGAAAAGATGCAGCCGCAGCGCTTGCTTCTCCATGGCCAGCGGGACTCCGGACGGCTTGTCCGGGTCTGGGCTCTGTGGAGCGCAGTGGGGTGCGGGGCGGGGCCGCGGGAGCCCACTCCCTCAGGCCACTCCCACAGTCGCGCCCCCAGTCTTCGCCCTGGCCACGCCCCGGTCACGCCTGAAGTAGGAGGTGCAGCCCAAAATGCGCAAAGCACCATCCCTCCGACTGAGGGGCGGGGGAAGCGAGTGCTCTGGATTCTGGGCTGGAGTCAGAACCAAAGTGAGAACGGGATGTGGGATTGGACAGGGAAGGAGGGGGTGAAGAAAGGCTGCAATTCAGACCGGGGGCCGTACAAAGTGGGGACAGACTTCGGGGACAGCCTGGGCAAAGGGCTGGGGTGAAGATGGGATAAGGATGGAGTGTGGACTGATGGAGAATTGGGGGACAGGCTGGTGGGGTCAGACTGGGAAACCACCAGGGGTAGACTGGGTGGTGGATAGACTTGGGAGGACCTGGAGTGCAGCCTGGCAAAGAGGAGGACAGAATCCTGGGTGGGAACTTGGTAGGGAAGAGCGTTTGTGCAGAGACAGATTGGGAAGTCAAGTCTCCAAGGAACAGGAAAGGGTATGAAGAAGGTTGCTATGCGACTGGGATTGGGGAGGGGGGAATGACACATGTGAGCTTTCGAGCCTGAGGCAATGTGTGAATTTGTGTGCACATGTGAGACTGTGTATAAGAGGGGGTGAGTGTGTGTGTGGCAGGAGCACACACAAATGGTTAAGCCAGGAACAAACTTGGGGGTATTTCAGCAACTGGCACCCACAAAGCCCTGGCCTCTCAAGAGCATCAGGGACCCTGAGGACTGGGAGGGCCTTTTCCTCTAGCCACAGGTCATTTAGTCATAGGACGGGTCACCTCTGTTACCTTCAGCCCCTACTCTGCACTCTTTTTCCCATGTGGACTTGGGAATGGTCATCTCTCCCACACACAACTGTGCTGGGTCAGCTCCTGCCTCCCCAGGCTAGGTGGGGCAGGGCCCCATTTCTGCCATCTTGTGTTCTTTAGGCTCCTCTCTAACCTATCATAATCCATAATTCTTTATACCAAAGTTTCCTATCCAAATGACTATGTGGCGTCTCTCTTGATCAAACCCTAACTAATACACTATTATATGTATTCTGAAATTCTTTCTCTTAAATTGTTTTAAAAGAAGTTTTCATTGACAATCAAGTAGACTCTAAATGAGGACCTTGTGATCAAATAACATGGTACTTCTACCAAATGGGAGAAATGCATGGCATCTCAGCCTGTATTATTTCTGGATAATACACTTCTGCTGTATGCCCACTTGTCCCTGCTGCAACAGCCAGTTGAGGTCTCCAACCTTTTGCTTATTCTGAGTATTAGAATTTAAGAGGATTTGGCTTGATGTTGAATAGAGGAACTATTCCCAGATGCTTGGCTCCCTCTGCTGGAAAGACTTTCAAATGACAGTGCATCCTCTATCTCCATTATGAGGTGCCTGTGTCCCTCAGATGGTACACAGCAGAGGTCCTGTCTCCAAAGAAGGGGTGATAGGGGAAGATTTTGGGAGAAGTACCATTGGCCCCCAGATGTTTCTCATTTGCTCCCAATTTAATACATAACTTTCCATTATATATATATATATATATATATATATATATATATATATATATATATGTGTGTGTGTGTGTGTGTGTGTGTGTGTGTGTGTGTGTGTGTACACTTTTTTCCCCTCAGTACTAGGAATGAACCCAGGGCTTCCCACATACTGAGCAAGCACTCTACCACTGAACTACATTCCCATTCATTTTTTAAAATTTTTGTTTTGAAACAGGGTCTCCACTGAGTTCCCCAGGCTGACCTTAAATTTGCCATCTTCTTGCCTCATTCTCCCAAAGAGCATGCACCACCATGTCCAGCACATTTTAATTTTTAATTGACATATAGTAATTGTGCATGTTTATGGGGTACATTGTAGTATTTCAATACATGTATGTAATGTGCAGTAATCAAAGCATGGTAATTGGAGTCTCTGTCACCTAAGACATATATCATTTCTTTGTGTTGGGAACATTCAAAATTCTCTTTACTAGTTGTTGTCAACCATAGTTATCCTCCTGTGCCAAAGAACATTAGAAGTTAGCCCTCCTATGCAACTGCACCCCTATACTTGTTAACTCTCCTCTTTCAATCTCTTCCTGCCCAGCATCTTTCCCAGACTCTTGTAACCATTGCTCTTTTCTCTACTTTGAGGTCAACTTTTTAACTTCTACCTTTCTATGCCTAACATATTTCACTTAGCATAATGTCCTTCAGTTCCATCCATTTTGCTACAAATGATAGAATTTTATGGTTAAATAATATTTCATTGTGTATGTATTCCACATTTTCTTTATACATTCATACATCCATGTACAATTAGATTGATTCCATATCTTGACTATTGCAAATAGTGCTGCAATAAACATTATGAGTATAGATGTCTCTTCAACACACTGATTTTAATTAATTCCTTTTGGACATATCCTCAGTAAAGGGATTGCTAGATCATATGGTAGTTCTATTTTTAGTTTTAGAGGACCTCCATTTTTTTCATAATGCCTGTACTAATTTCCATTTTCATCAACAGTGCACAAGAGTTCCCCTTTCTCTGCATCCTCACCAGGACTTTTTATTTTTCATCTTTTTGATTATAGTTATTCTGATTGGAGTGAGACAATATCTCATTGTGGTTTTGATCTACGTTTTACTGAAGATTAGTGGTGTTGAGCATTTTTTCACCTACTTATTGGCCATTTGTACATCTTCTTTTGAGAAATGTGTATGTAGGTCATTAGCCTACTTTTGACTGGATTATTTACTTTTTGATGTTGATTTATTTAAGTACCTTAAATGTCTGGAAATTAATCCCTTATCAGATGAATAGTTTGCAAACATTTTTTTTTCTATTCTGTAGGTTGTCTCTTCACTCTACTGAGTGTTTCCTTTGCTCTATAGAAGTTTTTTAGTTTGATGTAATCTATTTTTTAAATATTTTCCCCTTAGTTGTTGGTAGATCTTTATTTTATTTATTTATACTTGGTGCTGAGACTCAAACCCATCTCACACATGCAAGGCAAGTGCACTACCACTGAGCCACAGTCCCAGCCCTTGATGTAATCTCTTCTGGTGCTTTTTGTTTCCTGTGCTTTTGGAGTCATAGCCAAAAAATAATTTGCCCAATGTCCAGAGCATTTTCCCCTATATTTGTTCTATATAGTTTCATAGTTTCAGTTCTTACATTTAAGTTTTCCATCTATTTTTAGTTGATTTTTATATATGAGAGATAAAGATCTAGTGTCTTTCTTCTGCATATAGAAATCTAGTTTTCCCAGCACTATTTACTTGAGAAGACTGACTTTTCTATAGTCTTGTTGCCTTTGTTGAAAATCAGTTGGCTGTAATTAAGTGGATTTATTTCTGGGTTCTCAGTTCTATTCTATTGGTCTGTGTGTCTGTTTTTGTGCCAGTGCCTTGCTGTTTTGCTTACTACCACTTTGTTATATGTTTGAAAGCCGGGTATTGTAGTGCCTCCAACTTTGTATTTAGGGACTTTTGTAGTTTTTTACAAGTATTAAGAGTGTTTTTCTATTTCTGTAAAGAATGTTTTTGGTATTTAATAGGAATTGCATTGAGTTTGTAGACCACTTCCATTCCATGAACATTGAACATTTTGAGTGTGTGTGTGTCCTCTTCAATTCCTTTCATTCATGTTTTGTAATTGTCATTCATTTTCTTGGTTAAATTTATTCCCAGGTATTTTTTGGAGATATCATGAGTTGGTTTAATTTCATGATTTCTTTCTCAGAAAGTTTGTAATTGATTATAAAAATGTTTCTGATTTCTCTATATTGGTTTTGTATCCTGCAACCCTAATGAATTCATCTTAACATTTTTCTGTGCATAAAGTTGTGCCATTTGCAAATAGGAATAATTTGACTTCCTCCTAAAGAGTAGTTTGACTACTCTTTATTTCTTTCTCTTGTCTCATTGCTCTGGCTAAAACTTCCAATATTATATTGAATAAGAGTGGTGAACTGGACATCCTTATCTTGTCCCTTATCTTAAAGAAAATTATTTCAAGGCTGGGGTTGTGGCTCAGAGGGAAAGTGCTCACCTGGCTTGCGTGAGGCACTGGGTTCGATCCTCAGCACCACATAAAAATAAAATAAAATAAAGAAGGTATTGTGTCCACCTACGACTAAGAAATATTTTTTAAAAAAGAAAAGAAAATGATATCTTTCCATTCCGTGTGATATAGGCTATGGGTCATCAAATGTATCCCTTATTGTGTTGTGGTATATTTCTTCTATAACTAATTTCTCAAGGTTTTTTTAGCATGAAGCTAAAAAATATTAGCAAATGCCTTTTCTGCATCTTTTGATGTGATCCTATGGTTTTGATCTTTTGTTCTGTTGATGTGATATAGGTGTCTATATTCTACTTGATCCTGGTATATAATATTTTCAATGTGCTATTGAATTCAATTTTTTTAGTATCTTGTTAAGAATTTTTGCATCTACATTCATCAGGGATACTGGTCTGTAGTTTTTTGTGTGATTGTTGTGCCCTTGTCTGGTTTTACTATCCAGGTAATACTGGCCCCATAAAATAATTTTAGAAGGGTTCCCTCCTTTTCAATATTTGGAAATAGTTTGAGAAAAATTGGTATTAGTTCTTCTTTTAAAGTTTGGTAAAATTCAGCAGTGAAACCATCCAGTCCTAGGCTCTGCTTTGTTAGGAGACTTTCTTCTATTGATTCAATCTCATTACTTGTTACTGATCTGTCCAGGTTTTCTGATATCATGCTTCAATTTTAGTAGGTTAGATGGGCTCATAAATTTAACTATTTCTTCTAGGTTTTCTAATCTGTTGGTGTATGGCTGTTCATAGTAGTCCCTAATGATCTTTTGGTTGTTTGTTGGGTTTGCGGTACTGGGAATTGAACTCAGGGGCATTCTACCTCTGAGCTACATTTCCAGCCCTTCTTTTTTAATTTTATTTTGAAAAAATATCTCACAAAGTTACCCAGACTGGCCTCTACCTTGCAATCCTCCCACCTCAGCCTCCCAAGCAGCCAAAATTACAGGCATGCACTGCAGTATCTGTTGTAATGCCTCCTTTCTCATCTCTGATTTTATTTATTGGGGTCTTTCCTTTTTTCTTGTTAGTCTAACTAAAAACTTCTCTATTGTTTATCTTTTTAAAAAAACAACTCTGTTTCATTGATCTTTTGTATTTTTTAATCTCTATTTTGTTTTTGTTTTGTTTTCTGTTCTAATCTTTGTTATTCCTTTTCTTCTACTAATTTTGGTTTGGTTTGTTATTTCTTTTCTAGGTCCCTGAGTTACATAATTTGTCTCCTTATTTGTAATCTTTTGTAAGTTTATAAACTTTCCCCTTAGTACTGCTTTTGTTGTATCTCATAGGTTGTGGCATGTTGTGTTTCATTTTATTTGTGTCAAGAATATTTTTTATTTTCCTTTTGATTTCTTCACCAATTCATTTGTCATTAAAAAGAAATTTTTAAATTTCCATGTATTTGTACAATTTCTAAAATTCCTCTTGTTGATTTCTAGTTTTATTCAATTGTGATGAGAAAAAAAATTCATTTTTAATTCATTGAGACTTATTTTATGCCATACTGTATGTTCTATTCTAGAGACTATTACATATGCTGATGAAAAGAATGCATATTCTGCAGCTGTTGGATGAAATGTTCTGTAAATTCCATTTGGACTATAGTATAATTCCAATGGTTCTTTGTTTTGTGTTGTTGTTTTGTTTTGTTTTGTTTCCGTTGGTCTGGATGATCTGTCCATTGACAAAAGTGAGGTGTTGAAGTCCCCAAATTTTACTGTATTAAATTCTAGGTAAATGTGGTAGTGCACACCTGTAATCCCAGCCACTTGGAGGGCTGAAACAAGAAGATCGCAAGTTTGAGACCAGCCTGCACAATTTAGTGAGACCCTGTCTCAAAATGAAATAAGAAGAACTGGGGATGTAGCTCAGTGGTAGGACACTTGCTCTGCAAATGCAAAGCCATGGGTTCATTACCCAGTACCAAAAAATATATATTTTTTAATACAATAATATATATTATTGTATTAAGTCTATCTCTCCTAATAATGTTTGATTTATTTAATTGGGTGCTCTAGCATTGAGTGCATGTGTATTGCAACTATTCAACTCTAGTTGAATTTACCCTTTAATCATTAAAAAATAATCTTTTTGTCTCTTTGTGTATTTTATGTATTTCATCTGGAGTAAGTGTAACTACTTCTGCTGATTTTCATTTTCTGTTGGCATGATTGTCTTTTTTCATCTTTTCACTTTCAATCTATGCATACCTTTACTGGTCAACAGAGATTCTTGAAGGCAGCATATCTCCAGGTCTAGTTTGTTTTTCCATTCAGCCAATCTATATTTGTGTGTATGTATGTGTGTATATGTGTGTTTCTCAAAATCAAACCAGGACTTCCTGCATACTAGGCATGTGTTCTCACTGAGGTATCCCCCAGTCCTTCTCCTTTCTTATTTGCAGAAAGGGTCCCATTAAGTTGCCCAGGCTGGCCTTGAACTTGCAATCCTTCTGCCTCAGTCTTCTGAATTACTGGAATTACAGGTGTGTGCCACTACACTCAATTCAATCTATGTCTTTTGACTGGGCAATTTAATCTCTTTGTATTTGAGGTTATTACTGTTAACTGTTACTCCTATCATTGTCATTTTTTTCTAGTTGCCTTGTACATCCTTTCTTTCTTCCTCTTTTATTCAACTTCATGGATGAAATTTGCATGATGATTTTCTGTAAAAGTAAGTTTTGATTCTCTTCTCATTCTCTTTCATACATCTTGCTGTTGTTGAGTTGTATGCTTTCCTGTGTTTTCATGATGGTACTTATATTCTTTTGTTTCTAGTATAGGACTCCCTTAATCATTTCTTGTAGGGCCAACCTGGTAGAGAATAATTGCTGCAGTCTGGCTGGGCACAATTCAGGAGCCACTTGTCAAAAGAAACGAACTTTATTTTCAGAGCACACACGCCAAACCACACAGCTCTTCAGGAAAACCTTCAGAGCCCAACTGCCACCACTGGCTTCCCACAAGCCTCTCAACCTCCCCCACTCCTCCTGCTCTTGAGGCCCATTGGCTGGGTTGCGTGGGTGGAGCCAAAAAAATTCCCCCCAGTGAGCAGCTCCTGGTCTGAAAGGGCGGGGAAACAACCCAATGAGCATCACTGCAGAGGAGCCAATCAGCTGGCAGCTGGAAGTTTGCTGGGGCCCCTTCAGCTGTGGCTCTCAACAAATAATTCTCTCCATTTTTGTTTGTTTTGAGAAGTCTTCATTTCTTCTTAATTTCTGAAGGATATTCTGGTATTGAATTCTTAGTTTGCAGGGGTTTTTATCTTTCAGGACATCCCATTCTCTCCTGGCCCTTAAAGTTTCTACTACTGAGAAGTCTGCTGTTGATTCAATGGATATTCCCTTATATTTGACTTGACCTTTTTCTCTTGGCTTGGGACAGCATGCCTAGTAGTAGGGGAGTGCCTATCAATGTCTGAAAGCTGTAGGGAGGTCAACCACAGCTGTGGGCCCAAATGGGGCACCTACTCAGTGTCCAAGTACAGTATGAATGACTGTATGGGATCTCCTGGGACTAACCTGAATAATAATCCATTGTTCATATATGCCACATTCTGCTTATTCATTCCTTTTAAAGTGAACAAGGCAAGTTTACTTTCACTTGATTTAATTTTTATAAAATCTCAGAAAAATGTTTTTAGATAGATACACCAAAATGTCATCTGTGGTCCTTTATGGATCTGGAAAGATATTTTTATTTGTCATTTTTAGTTATATATGCCAGTATAATGTATTTTGACATATTATACATACATGGAGAACAACTTCCCATTCTTCTTGTTGTGCACCATGTGAAATTACATTGGTCATGTATTCATATATGTACATAGGAAATAATGTCCAATTCATTCTACTATCTTTTCTATTCCCATTCCCTCTCCCTTCCCTTCACTCCCCTTTGTGTAATCCAGAGTACTTCTATTCTTCCCTACCTCCCCACCTTATTGAGAGTTAGCATCTGCATATCAGAGAGAACATTCAGCCTTTGGCTTTTTGGAATTGGCTTATTTCACTTAGTGTGATATTCTCCAGTCCCATTCATTTAGTGGCAAATGCCATAATTAGTTTCTCTTTATGTCTGAGTAATATTCAATTGTGTATACATGCCACATTTTCTTTATCCATTTATCTGTTGAAGGGCATCTAAGCTTGTTCCATAGTTTAGCTATTGTAAATTGAACTGCTGTAAATGTTGGTGTGGCAGCATCAATAGAGTATGCTGATTTTAAGTCCTTTGGGTATTGTATCTGGAAAGACTTAAGTTAATCTTTAATTTATGTTCTTTCTGCTGTTGTCATTTCTGTACATGTGTGTGTGATAACAGTTTGAGTGTGTATGTTTTATGTGTGTGCATACATGTGGGTGTTGTGTGCTTCTTACATGTGTGCTACATACATGTGATTTGTATGCACATGTTAAAAGTCTATGATGTGTGTGTATGGTGTATAGGTATGGGTGAATGAGTGGATGTTTGTGTGTGTTGTATGTGGAGTGTGTGATTGTGATATGTATGTAGGGAGAATGTCTGTAAATGTGGTATGTCATGTAAGAGTGCACAAATATGAGGCATGTGTGATTGTATGTTCAGGCAGAAACTCATTGACCCCAGGTGGACAAAATTAGCACAGCTATTTCCCAGAGCATAACCTCATTTTCACTACATGCAACCTGACCCTAACTTTGCTGACCCTACTCCAACCAGGTGACATGTGTAAAGGGTCGGTAATAGCACCAGGGCCAGTTTGTGGCCCTAAACACATTCTTTATTTCTTAAATCTTTAGTGAGGCCAAATGCAACAATAAAAACACCTGGTATGTGGAGCACAGTGGTACATACCTGTAATCCCAGCAAATTGGGAGGCTGAGGCAGGAGGATCTCAAGTTCAAAGCCAGCTTCAGCAATTTAGCAAGGCCCTAAGAACTCAGAAAGATTGTCTCTAATAAAATATAAAAAAGGGCTAGGGATCTGACTTGGTGATTAAGAGCCCCTAGGTTCAATCCCTGGTATTTGAAAACACACACACACACACACACACACACCTGCTATAAGCGTCTGGGAAGTATGTGTTTTATGCCTGAGTATGGCAATAAAGACATCATATGCCTGGCCCCACCCAGGTCTACAAAGAAAGACAAGTACTTTGGAATCTGATTAGTACAATGGGAGTTTGGAGGTGTCCTTTCAAGAAAGTGTTTTCCTTCTGCTGAAAGAAAACAGAGCACTTAGCTAAAAGACTAGTGGGGACTTCGGGAGGCAAGCAGGAAACCCCTTCCCACGTGACATTGGAGCAAAAAACTGTTTTATTAAGACTGTGGGGCTCCCAGGTGCTGTCTATGTGCCCCAGAAAGACTATCTAAAGGAAGAGACCTATGGAAACTTGCAACAGTGCTGTACTCACTGTTGATTTTGTTGTCACCGATGCTGAAGGAAAAGATGAATATTTGGATTTTAATGAAAAAGAGGAAGAGAAAACCAGTGTGGGGAACAAAATAATGGCCTCAAGGATGTTCATACCTAATCCTTAGAGTCTGAAAATATCACCTTATATGGTAAGGGAATTTGTGCATGGGATAACTAATTACATGTGTCACCTTGGCTGTGTCACAATGTTCAGATATGTGGTCAAACATTACTGTGAATGCCTCTGTTAACCTTTTTTTTTTTATTTCCTTATTTTTTGAGATGCTGAGTTTCAAATCCAGAGCCTCGTGCATGCTAGGCAAGCATAATATCACTAAGTTATCTCTAGCTCTTATTCTTTCTGCAGTAAGGTTTTGAGATGAGATTAACACTTAAATTGCTGGACTAGGCTAGGGATGTGGCTCAGTGATAGAGCACTTGCCTAGCAGGTGTGAGACCCTGGGTTTATTCCCAGCACCAAAAATAAATCAGTGGACTTTGAATAAAGCAAATTTCTTCCCATGACATGGGCAGACCTCACCCAATTAGTTGGAAGGCTGAATAGAACAAAAATTTGACCCCCACAAGAAGGAAAGAATCCTTCAGCACACAACCCTCAACCTTGAGCTGGAACATGGGCTCTTCCTGAGTCTCCAGCCTTCTGACACATCCCACAGACTTTGAACTTGCCAGTCTGTCATTGCATGAACTAATCTCTGGTTCTTTTTCTGCTGAAGAACCCATTTTAGGGTGACTCTCAGGGGCAAAGGACCTCCTCCAGAATACAATGTGCATTTTCCATGGTGCTGCGTGTAGATTCACAGGTCTGAATATCAAAGGGGAACCAGGAGGTCCTTTTGCCATTGTGCCCAAGGTCTTCCTGGGGAAGCTGTACTACTCATTCTCTTGGCTCAGCTCTGTAGGCTGGATACTATGGTTTGGATCTGCAATGTCCACCAAAGGCCCATGTCCTAAAAGCTTGTTCCCCGATGTGGTGATATTGGGAGGTAGTCACAACTTTTAAGAGGTGGGGCCTAATGGAAGTGTCACACGCCAGTAATCCCAGTAATCCCAGCTACCTAGGAGCCTGAAGCAAGAGGATTTCAAGTTCTAGGCCAGCCTTAGCAACTTAGTGAGATGCTGTTTCAATCAATCAATCATCAATCAATCAATCAATGGGATTGGGGATGTAGCTCAGTGGTAGAACATCCCTGAGTTTAATCCCCAGTATTAAAAAAATGAAAGAAAGAGAGGAAGGAAGTAAAAGAAATAGAGGCAACAGACTTGGAAAGAAGGCAGAACTAGAGAGAGGGCATACAAGGACCAAGGATGTGCAAACTCTGGGAGTTCAGGGGGAGGGAGCCAGGGACAACGGCACCTGAGTACTCTGGGGACCAGGGACTTGGGAGGCTGGAAGTGGTGGAGCCAAGGAGCAGGGGACTGGAGTTAGGCAGCCCTGGAGGGCCAGAGGCCAGCTCCAAGTCAAGAAACCACAGATACATCCCTACCCCTTTAATCCCTCCACCTGGCAGATAGGTAAATGTGCACCGACTCTGGCCAGTCTGCAGTCTCCTTGGGCATCTTCCGATTAATTTTTTGGGTGGGTGGAAGGAGGACTACTGGGGATTGAACTCAGGGTCACTCTCACACTGAGCCACAACCCCAATTCTATTTTGTATTTTGTTTAAAGACAGGTTCTCACTGAGTTGCTTAGTGCCTTGCAGTTGCTAAGTCTGGCTTTGAACTCGTGATCCTCCTGCCTCTACCTCCCAAGCCACTGGGATCACAGGCATGCGCTACTACACCTGGCCCATCATCCAATTTTTTTAATTTGTTTTAATTAGTTATACATGACAGTAGAATGCATTTATGCATTTTGATGTATCATACATAGATGGGATATAATTTCTCATTTTTCTGTGTACATGTTGTAGAATCATATTGGTCATGCAATTACATATATACATAAAGTAATAATGTCTATTTCATTCTACTGTCTTTCCTATCCCCACATCCCCTCCCTTCCTCTCCCTTCACTTCCCTCTACCTAACCCAAGGTAGCGCTATTCTTCTATAGTGCCCTCCAACTTATTGTGAATTAGCATCCTCATATTAGAGAAAACATTCGGCCTTTGGTTTTGTGGGATTGGCTTATTTCGCTTAACATAATATTCACCAACTCCATCCATTTGCTGGCAAATGCCATAATTTCATTCTTCTTTAAAGCTGAGTAATATTCCATTGAGTATATTTACCAGTTTCTTTATCCATTCATCTTTTGAGGAACACTTAGGTTGGTTCCATAGTCTAGCTATTGTGAATTGAGCTGCTGTAAACTCTGATGTGGCTGCATCACTAGAGTATGCTGATTTTTAGTCCTTTGGGTATAAACCAAGCAGTGGGATATCAAATGATGGTTTCACTCACAGTTTTCTGAGGAATCTCCATACTGCTTTTCATAGTGGTTGCACCAATTTGCAGTCCCACCAGCAATGTATGAGCATACCTTTTTCCCCACATCCTCGCCAATATTTATTGTTGCCTATATTCTTGATGATTGCCATTCTGACAGGAGTGAGATGAAATCTCAATGTAGTTTTGATTTGCATTTCTCTAATTGCTAGAGATGTTGAGCACTTTTTCATGTATTTGTTGATCGATTGTATTTCTTCTTCTGTGAAGTGTCTGTTCAATTCCTTAGCCCATTTATTGATTGGGTTATTTGTGGGGTTTTTTTTTTTTTTTTTTGGTATTAAGTTTTTTGAGTTCTTTATATATCCTAGAGATTAATGCTTTATCAGAGGTGCATGTGGCAAAGGTTTTCTCCCAATATATAGGTTCTCTCCTCACATTATTGATTGTTTCCTTTGCTGAGAACAAACTTTTTAATTTTAATCATCCCATTTATTGATTCTTGATTTTACTTTTAGGAGTCTTGTTAAGGAAGTCAAACCCTAGACCTACATGGTGAAGATTTGGGCCTACTTTCTTTTTTTTTTTTTTTTTTAACTTCGATTGTGATTATCATTTTACCACTTGGCAATTGTAAGACCGTTTTTAAAAATTAAAGAAGTACATGGTGATGGCAACAAAGAAGACTGAAATACACAAAGCTCTGCCACATAGCAATGTGTAAAGTGAAACTTCATTTCTGCTCCCCATTTCAAACCTTAAGTTAATCTCTGGTGGCTAAACAACATTCTTCTGTTCATATCACTGTGGGTTTCATGAGCCCCTGGTGTTAGATTTCCTATGTAACAAACAACAATGTAACTTTCCCAGTGATATCCTGGCACAGTGCTTGAGGCTCAGTACACATTCCTAGAACAAAATGGCTGCAGGCTGAAAAGCATCCATGCACAGACCGTTGGCTTATGTAGTTGCTGCCTTTGTGTTTCACAGCACAGCTGTCCCCAGACTTCTCCTAGACCATGTGTTCCCTTGACTCAAATATCACCTAAAATAGCTCATGAATCACCTGTGCAGTGAGCAAGACAGACAAGACCAAAAAATAGCCATGCTCAGGGCGGCATGGAGGACAGATTAGTCAAGGAAGCCAAGGCGCCCAGAGGGCGTGGGTTCACACTTATATTCATGACTGTATTTCTAAGCATGTAAGGTATTCAAAGATGGGATCTTATACTCTAAGATCAAGAGTAGGGGGCCTGGAGGGTGGCAAGGTGCTGCCCATGCCTGTGACGGTGGCTACTCTGAGACTCTGGACTCTGGGTAAGAGGGCTGACTGGGACTTAGGGGAAACTTAGGTGGAACCACACACTGGATGTTCTTGAATGGATGTTCTGTTCTGTAGTGAGCTTGTTTTCCAGGCACTTCATCACTTCATTACCTCATTCAGGGTTGTTTCTGTTTTGTTTTTGTTGTTTTTGTTTTTGTTTTGGACCAAGGATTGAACCTAGGGGTGCTTAACCACTGAGCTATCCCCAGCCCCCCCCCTTTTTTTTTTTGAGACAGAATCTTGCTAAGTTGCTTGTATTGTATGTCTCACTATATTGCTGAGACTGGCTTCAAACCTGCAATTCTCCTGCCTCAGCCTCCCCAGCCACTGGGATTACAAGCATGTGCCACCACACCTGGTTCATTCAGGGTCTTTCTAGTATGTCAGTTACTTAAAGTACTTGGTACCAACTAAATGACCACTGTCTTTACCACACCAGGTTCTCTGCTTTCCCTTGCATCCCATAGGAATGAGTTTCAGCTTCAGGGCTATAGACAGAGTGTAGCAAAGCTCGTGATGACACCAGAAGGTGTCTCACCACATCCATAAGTCACACCCAAGCAGCCTGGTATCATCGGACCACTCAGAAGCACTCCCTCAGCCTTCCTGGCTTCTTCACTCCCCTCTGCACACACTCCAAGGGGTCACTACCTAGAGCAGGGTGATCCAGTAGAACCATGATATTGGCCATTGTGTATATCATTGTCAATCCTATCGTCAACTAAAAAATAAATAAAATAAAGTGACACAGGTGGAATTTTAGGTTCCATTCTCTTTTGTGGTCCTGGGGACCAAACCTGGAGTCTCAAGCATGCCAAGCAAGGGTTGTACCCCTGAAACATACTCCAAGTCAAGAAATTTCAAATTTAACAAGACATCTAACCCATTATTCCTGAAGAATCATTTCAACACAAAATTAATACAATTATCAGAGGTATTTTACATTCTTCACTGTATTAAGCATTCTTAAAACTCACCTCAATTCAAATGGAAATCTGGGATCTATCTTTAGGTCTTTCAACATTTACAGTTGAAAAAGTAGACCCACATACCCAAGTTGTTCAAACATACTTAGGGGTTTTCTAATAATTGAATTAACATCTTTTTAATTTAAATTAATTAAAATGAAATATAATTAAAAGCTCCTCAGCTGCACTTCTCAATTGCTGGAGAACCACATGAGCTGGTGAAATAGTACTGAGCTGACAGTTCAAGAAATCAGATTGGGAAACAGAATCAGTTCCATGTGGACCATAGCCCAGCCACTCAAATTCCTCACCAGGCATGAAACTAGAACCACTGCTAACATTCAGAAGACACTGGAGCAAAAACTATTTGAAGGGTCCCTAGCACGAACATTGACCACCATCTGCAGTCTGTTAGAGGACCACCTATGTGGTCCAGATGTCCTGCCACCTATATGCCAATGGTTTGCTTCCTCTTGTCCCTGGTTACTCTGAACTGACCACACCTGGAGTCACTTTTCTATCTTGGTTCTCTGTCACCAGAGCAAGGCAAGGGGCTCATAGGCACAATTTTTATGATGTAATTTCAAGGTCCAAGGAATTGTGTCAGTCACAGTGTCCCTGAGTACTAATTGGTGGCATTAAGCCAATAGCAGGACCTTCTCAGAGCCAGCTGCCAGCCCTGGTTCCAGTCACACACACCTTGGAGACCACCAGGACTAGAATTAGTTCTGGCCTTGAGAGTAGCCCTCTTGCTCGTAGGCTAGATGACCAAGTCCACCACCCATGTCAGCCTTTCTTGAAAACAAAGATGTTGGACCCTGGACAATAAGTTAAAGGGTTCCTCCTGAGGCAGGGAATGTGTCCCTCTACCCTGCATCCTTAGGTAGGCAAAAAAGCAACAAGCAACCTGTCATGTCAGAAAAGCAGTGAGAACACACAACTTGTGATAGGCACTGTCCTGGAGATGTTGGTTACAGGCAGCACCATCCTCCTAACAGGGTCATAGGTGGACTCCAAAGACTCAATAGGATGTGCGAAGATGCGATGGGTTGGGGAAGCTCCCAATACCCTTGCCTCTATACCCAGGCTCCTTCCCTGTGAGATGAATATGAAAGGAATCCCACATGGATGCTGAGATGCTAGGCCCAAGAAAATGGGGCTCCAGAGATGGTCACTATAGAAAGGCCCTCCTCCTTCACCTCTGGACATGGGAGGCAGTGCAGGTGTTTTAGTTATCTTTCCATCGCTGTAACAAACGCCTGATATAATCAACTTATAAAGAAAAAAAATGGTTATTTTGGCTCACAGTTTTAGAGGTTTCAGTCCGTGATCATTTGGCCCCATAGCCTTGGGCCTGTGGCAGTACATTGTGGCAGGAGAGTGAAGTAGAGCCAATGGCCAGGAGAGGGAGAAAGAGGAGTTCAGGGTCCCACAACTCCTTCTGAGGGCATCCCCCCAATGACCTGAAGGCCTCCCACTAGGCCCCGTCCCTTAAAAGACCCCACCTCCCAACAGCACCAAACTGGAGAATTAGCCTCTAACACATGGCTTTTGGAGGACATTTAAGATCTAAACTATAGCAGCAAGTTTGCATGTCCCCAAAGTCACCCAATTGGCATGAGTGAGACCTGGGGAGGTGTGGGGGCTAGGCCTCCTAGCCCAGAGCCATCTTACTCTCCTTGGTCACCTCCACAAGTGGGACTGATCTCCCTGATGCAGACCATAATTATTGGCTTGTGTCCAGAAGAGAGCAACCCAACTAGGCCAAGAGGTCAGAAGATACGGATCTGCTGAGGTGGGGCAGGCAGAGAGGGCAAGTCATACCACAGGCCTTACTGGGGACAGCCTGGTCCCTGGTCCTATACGTGGAAAGCCACAGCACAAGGCTGTTCTGAAAGCTAGAGGATGCTTGCTTGGTAAAGGCTGCCACAATATGGGAAGTGGTTGGCTCTCTCAGATCCTTGAATTGATTTCTTCTTCACCATTTTAACTGGAAATACAATACCCATACAGAAAAGTCCATGAGACACAATCATGGTTCAGACATATTTATGATTTTACCCTCAGGGTAAACATAGTGTTGTTTTGCTTGTTCTTAAACACCATATTTCCTTTATTCTGCTTTCTTTTCTTTTGATAATTTTTTTTCCTGGAATGGTAATTAACTTTTTTAATAATTTTTTATTTATTCTAATTAGTTATACATAACAGCATAATGCATTTTGACTGCTTTTTTGTTGTTATTGTTCTAGCTTCTCAGATGCATAGCTCTTTGCTATTCATTCTTTCTCTTTTCTTTTCTAGTGTGTTTAAGACTATAAATTTCCCTCTAGTACCTGCTTTAACAGTAATCCACAAGTTTAAAAATGAATTTCATTCATTTTTAATTTAAATATTTTATGATTTACATTTTTATTTCTTCTTTTGCCCATGGTTCATTTGAAGTAGGAATATATTTCTTTAGCTGTTAAAACAGAAAATATAAGGCTGATGGTGTAGCTCAGTGATACTGTTTGTCTAGCATGTATGAGGCTCTGGTTTCAATCCCAGCACTGAAAAAAAAAAAAAAAAAGGAGAAGGAGGAGGAGGAGAAGGAGGAGGAGGAGGAGGAGGAGGAGGAGAGGGAAGAGTTATGGGAGGGAATTTTTAAGACATACTGTGTTAAGTGAAAAAAATGTAAAACACAAGTGAATATCTATAAAATACTATCTTTCAGGTTAGGAAAGAAAAAGATATGATGAAATATACATGTACCTGCTCATTTGTGTAAAAGAAATGCAGATAAACAAGAAGCTAAAGGGATTTGTCACATTAGTGCTTGTCAAAAGAACACAGAAACCAATTTTAAAGAACTCTCAGTGACCAAAACAAGAAATATTTGTTAATTTTTTTGTTATTCAGGTTTCTGTTACTGTATCAATCACTGATTGTCTCAGTGATTACTGAGACAATCAACCTATAGTTAAAAGAGTTATTTGGGGCTCACAATTTTTTGTTGTTGCTATTTTGTTTTTGGTTGGTTGGTTGATATTTTGTTGTTTGTTTTGGTTTGGTTTATGTGGTGTTAGTAAACTCAGGGCCTTGGGCATACCAGGCAAGTGCTGTACATCCCCAGCCTGGTTCAAACTTTTGGAGATTTTGGTCCACGATCAGTTGAGCCTCTCAAGGGCTCTACCATTTCCCAATGGCACCACCATTTGAGAACCAAGTCTCTAATACATGGGCCTTTAGAGAACATTCCAAATCCAGACTACAGAAATAACATAAAAAATGATGGGGGTGGGCTGGGGATATAGCTCAGTTGGTAGAGTGCTTGTCTTGCATGCACAAGGCCCTGGGTTCCATTCCCAACACCAAAAAAAATAAAGAAATAAATAAAATGATGGGGGAAAGAACAGCTCTTCCTTACAGAAGAATTCATGTCAATAAAAATAGAAGAAAAGAAATAGAAAAACATCAGTGAGCATACATTTAAGAACAAGGATATTTGTATAATGTCAACTATACCCCCAATATTTGTTAACCACAAAGGAAAAGATATTCAGTTTGTTGCAGAAATCAGACCAGTCAAGAAGCCACAAACAACACTCTGAGAGTGAAAGAACTCATTTTATTTCACACCAGCTAGCCCAAAGGTGATCAAATCCCAAATTCTATACCCCCATCTCCAGTTTCTCACAACATTTATAGGCTATCTGGTGCCATCAAATTTCTAGGCAGCACAGTGGCAACACATCTGTAAATCTCATTGGCTCGGGAGGCTGAGGCAGGGGGATAGCAGATTCAAGCCAGACTCAGCAATGATGAGGCACTAAGCAACTCAGCCAGACCCTGTCTCTAAATAAAATACAAAATAGGGCTGGGGATGTAGCTCAGTGGTTTAGTGCCATTGAGTTCAATCCCTGGTACTTAAAAAAAAAAAAATCTAGTCTACACAATAGAAGGCTGTGCACAGGGGTTTCTACCAGGAAACAGGTTTACAGAAACAGAGTGCAATAATGGGAAAAATTGACTCCTCTTACAATGCCTTTGATAATCTCTAGTTTTGAGCCCAAAGTCTCAACAGGGGCCTTTACACTTCAAAGGGGAGTACTTAGTTTCCCAGAAGTAGTTTTTTACAATCCAAAATGTAGGGGTCTGTGGTGTTAATTAGGTTTCCTAAAGAAGGGTTGAAAGGGAGGGGGGAATTTGACACCACCACCCCCCACCCCCCCACCCTGTACAGTGTTCTTATAGTTTATTTGCTTTAGCTATTCTGGGTCTTTTATTTTGCCAGATGAATTTCATGACTGCTTTTTCTATTTCTATGGGAATGTTATTGGAATTTTGGTTGGGATTGCATTGAATCTGTATAGTGCTTTTGGTAGTATGGTCATTTTGATAATATTAATTCTGCCTGTCCAAGAGCAAGGTACACCTTTTCAACTTCTAATGTCTTCTCTCTATCTTTCTTTATGGTTCTGTAATTTT
Source organism: Marmota flaviventris (assembly GCF_047511675.1). NCBI lineage: Eukaryota > Metazoa > Chordata > Mammalia > Rodentia > Sciuridae > Marmota > Marmota flaviventris. Next base: position 102,669,955 of record NC_092498.1, on the reverse strand, counting down.
TGTTATATAAATCTTTCACCTCTTTCGTTAAGTAGATTCCTAAGTATTTTATTTTTTTGAGGCTATTGTAAATGGGGTAGTTTTCTGCATTTCCCTTTCTGAGGATTTGTCACTGATATACTGAAAGGCATTTGATTTATGGTTATTGATTTTATATCCTGGTACTTCGCTGAATTCATTTACTAGTTCTATAAGTTTTCTGGTAGAACTTTTAGGGTCTTCTAGGTATAGAATTATATCATCAGCAAATAGCGCCAATTTAAGTTCTTCTTTTCCTATACGGATCTCTTTAATTTTTTTCATCTGTCTAATTGCTCTGGCCAGTGTTTCAAGACCTATGTTAAATAGAAGTGGTCAAAGAGGGCATCCCTGTCTTGTTCCAGTTTTTAGAAGGAATGCCTTCAATATTTCTCCATTTAGAATGATGTTGGCCTGAGGCTTAGCATAGATAGCCTTTATGACATTGAGATATTATCCCTAGTTTTTCGTGTTTTGAACACGAAGGGTGCTGTATTTTGTCAAACACTTTTTCTGTGTCTATTGAGATGATCATGATTCTTATCTTAAGTCTATTCTTTATTGATTTCCGTATACAGCCCTGGGATGAATCCCTTGATCGTGGTGCATGGTCTTTTTGATATGTTTTTGTATTCAATTTTCCAGAATTTTATTGAGAATTTTTGCATGTATGTTCATTAGAGATATTGGTCTGATGTGTCTTTTTGATGTGTTTTCGCCTGCTTTTGGAATCAGGGTGATATTGGGCCTCATAGAACGAGTTTGGAAGTGCTCCCTCTTTTTCTATTTTCTGAAATAAACTGAAGAGTATTGGTATTAGTTCTTACTTAAAGGTCTTGTAGAATTTGGCTGTGTATCCATCTGGTCCTGGGCTTTTCTTGGTTAGTAGACTTCTGATGACATCTTCTATTTCGTCTCTTGAAATTGATCTGTTTAAATTGTGTATATCATCTTCATTCAATTTGAGCAGATTATATGACTCTAGAAATTTGTGATGCCTTCAATATTTTCTATTTTATTAGAGTACAAGTTTTCAAGATAATTTCTAATTATCTTCTGTATTTCTGTAGTGTCAGTTGTGATATTTCCTTTTTCATCACGTATGTTAGTAATTTAAGTTTTTCTCCTCTACATTAGCATGGCTAAGAGTCTATAAATTCTATTAATTTTTTAAAGAACCAACTTTTTGTTTTGACAATTTTTTCAATTTTTTTTTGTTTGTTTCAATTTTTATTGATTTAAGCTCTGATTTTAATTATTTCCTGTCTTCTACTGCCTTGGGTGTTTATTTGTTCTTCTTTTTCTAGGGCATTGAGATGTAATGTTAAGTCATTTATTTGTTGACTTTTTCTTCCTTTAAGGAATGAACTCCATGCAATGAACTTTCCTCTAAGAATTGCTTTCATAGTGTCCCAGAAATTTTGATTTGTTGTATCTGTGTTCTCATTCACCTCTAAAATTTTTTAGTCTGCTCCTAGATGTCTTCTACAACCCATTGTTCATTTAGTAGCATATTATTTAGTCTCCAGGTGTTGAAGTAGCTTTAATTTCTTATTTTATCTGTTGTAATTTTGTACATTTGGTGTCCTGTAAGCCTATTTTATCATTGATTTCTAATTTTATTCCATCATGATATGATAGAATACAGGGTAGTATCTCTTTTTTTAATATTTGCTAAGAGTTGCTTTGTGGCATAATATATGGTCTATTGTAGAGAAGGATCCATGCCCTGTAAGAAGAAAGTGTATTCTTTTGTGAAGTATGAAATATTCTATATATGTGAGTTAAGTCTGAGTTATTGATTGCATTATTAAATTATATAATTTATTTGTTCAGCTTTTGTTTGGAAGATCTACCTAGTGATGAAAGAGATGTATTAAAGTCACTCAAAATTATTGTGTTGTGGTGTATTTGACACTTGAACTTGAAAAGAGTTTGTTTGATAAATGTAGATGCTCCATTGTTTGGGGACATATATATTTATAATTGTTAAGTCTTGTTGGTGTATGGTTCCCTTGAACAGTTTGTCGTGTTCTTCTTTATCTTTTTTGATTGACTTTAGCTTGAAGTCTATGTTATTTGATATGAGGATGGAAATCCCTGCTTGCTTCCGCAGTCCATGTGAGTGATATAATTTTTCCCACCTTTCATCTTCAGTCTGTGGATGTCTTTTGCTATGAGATGAGTCTCGTGGAGGCAGTATATTGTTGGGTCTTTTTTTTTTTATCCAATCTGCTAATCTAAGTCTTTTGATTAGTGATATTAGTGATTTTAGGCTATTAACATTCAGGATTATTATTGTGACATGATTTGTTTTCCCAACCATTTTTGTTTATTTTTGGTATTTAACATGACTTGGTTGCTCCTCTGATTAGATTTTCCTTTAATGTAATACCGCCCTCTGCTGATTTTCATCATTGTTTTTCATTTTCTCTTCTTGGAATATTTTGCTGAGGATGTTCTTTAGTGCAGGCTTTCTAGTTGTAAATTCTTTTAGCTTTTGTTTATCATGGAAGGTTTTTATTTCATCATCAAATCTAAAGCTTGGTTTTGCTGGATATAAGATTCTTGGTTGGCATCCATTTTCTTTCAGAGCTTGGTATATGTTGTTCCATGATTTCCTGGCTTTGAGGGTCTGGGTTGAAAAATCTGCTGAGATACAAATTGGTCTCCCTCTGTAAGTGATCTGATTCCTCTCTCTTGTGGCTTTTAAGATTCTATCCTTATTTTGTATACTAGGCATTTTCATTAGAATGTGCCTTGGTGTAGATCTGTTGTAATTTTGTACATTTGGTGTCCTGTAAGCCTATTGTATTTGGTTTTCCAATTCATTCTTCATGCTTGGGAAATATTCTGATATTATCTCATAGGAGAGATTGTGCATTCCTTTGGTTTGAAACTCTATGCCTTCCTCTATCTTAGATTTGGTCTTTTGATGCTGTCCCATAATTCTTGGATGTACTGTTCATGGTTTCTTACTATCTTCACTGTGTAATCAAGTTTATTTTCCAGATATATACTTTGACTTCATTTTCTGATGTTCTTTCTTCTAAGTGATCTAGTCTGTTGTTATGCTTTATATTGAATTTTTTATTTGAATTATTGTATCCTTCATTTCAAGGATTTCTGACTAGTTTTTTCTTCAGAGTCTCTATCTCTTTCTTGAAGTAATCTTTTGCTACCTGTATTTGCTCTCTTATCTCTTGGTTGGAGTGAACAAATTTTGCCTGTATTTGCTCTCTTAGTTCATTCTTTAATTCATAGATCATTTTAATTATGAACCCTCTGATCTCCTTCTCTGACATTTCATCAACTTCACTGTCCATAGGTTCTGTTATAGTAGTATCCTGATTTGTTTGGGACACTTTCCTCTCTTGTTTTTTTATGTTGTCTATGTGTCTTCCTTTCTTGCATCGTGGATCTGGGATATTACAGTTTCTACCCTATAATCTTATAGTACCCGTGCAGATTGTCTGCACCTCATCTTGATGTTGGGCTTCCACACCCTGCTGGTGTCCCTCAATGTATGCTACTGCATCTAAAAGTGGTGGCAGCAATAACCGAGGTAACTTGAGATAATAATTGAGGTGCCCCAAGATGGAAGTAATGTCTTACAGAAATGGGGCTGAAAGGGTGGGCCCCACACTCTGTTTGGGATGCCTGCTCTGAGATGCAGCTGACTCTAGGCCCTGTCTGTTGTCAAAAAGTTAGGGGCTACTGCATGGGGAAGGCTATGGAGATGACTGCAGTGTCCCAAGATGGAAGTGGGTTAGGTTTAGGTTCCTAGGTGTGTGGTGGGGCAAACTCGGACCTATTCTGGATCTGAGTTCTGTGTAAGTTGGCATGGGTGGATCTGGGCCAGGCCTGGGCTTCCACAGTAGTCTGCTGGTCTGAAGAGGTGGTCCTGTGACAGAGGCTGGGCTCCAGTGGGTGCCTGCCAATGGAGGGGTGGAGCTGGCCCTACTGTGAGCCTGGATTCCATGCAGCCGGTGTAGGTGTATCTGGGCCGCCTAACTTGACCTCCCATTGTAGTCTCTTCTTTTGTTCTTTGGCATACTGTAGTTTTCATTGTAGAGGTCTTTCACCTCTTTCAAGTTGATTCCCAAGTTTTTGTTTTGTTTTGTTTTTTGCTTTTTGTTTTTTGTTTTTGAGGCTATTGTAAATGGGGTGGTTTTTCCTAGTTTCTCTTTCTGAGGATTTGTCACTGATGTACAGAAATAAATGCCTTTTATTTATGGTGTTGATTTTATATCTAGCTACTTTGCTGAATTTATTAGTTCTAGAAGATTTCTGGTGGAATGTTTTGGGTCTTCTAGGTAAAAAATCATATCATCTGCAAATAGTGATAATTTGAGTTCTTTTTTTTTTCTATCTGTATCCCTTTAATTTCTTTCATCTCTCTAAATGCTATGGCTAATTTCAAGGACTATGTTAAATAAATAAAAGTAGTGAAAGAGAACATCCCTGTCTTGTTCCAGTTATTAGAGGGAATGCTTTCAATTTTTCTCCATTTAGAATGATGTTGGCCTGGGGCTTAGCATAGATAGTCTTTACAATGTTGGGGTATGTTCCTGGTATCCCTAGTTTTTCTAGCATTTTGAACATGAAGGGGTGCATTTTTTTCGAATGCTTTTTCTGTGTCTATTGAGATGATCCTATTATTCTTATCTTTAAGTCTACTGATATGATTTATTGATTTCAGTATGTTGAACCAATCTTGCATTCCTGGGATAAACCTTGCTTGATCATGGTGCACTATCTTTTTGATATGTTTTTGTATTCAATTTGCCAGAATTTTATTGAAAATTTTTGTATCTATGTTTATTAGAGATATTGGTCTGAAATTCTGTTTCTTTGCTGTGTCTTTGTCTGGTTTTGGAGCCAGGGTAATATTGGCCTCATAGAATGTGTTTGGAAGTGTTCCCTCTTTTTATATTTCATGAAATAGTTTGAGAAGCATTGATGTTAGTTCTTCTTTAAATGTATTTTAGAACTCAGCTGGGCATCCCTCCAATCCTGGGCTTTTCTTGGTTGGTAGGCTACTGATGGCATCCTCTATTTCCTTGCCTGAAATTGATATTTTTAAATTGTGTATGGTGGGGTTAAGTACAGGAGCATCTATGATGCCAACTGGGCATAGCTCAGGAAGCAGGTGAATATTTCTCATATGAACTACTATGGGAACTTCCTTTACAATGTACAGAAGAATGGCTATATAAATAAGTTAGTTAAGAAGAGAGGTGATGCTGTTTCACACAGTGTCACCTGTTAATTTTTTGGAAAAACAAATTTTAACCATCAACATATAATCAAAACTTCAGTCTCCCAAATACATTAGAAATATACAGTAATGACAGCAAAATTGACAATCAAATTTTGCTTTAGTTGGAGCCAGACCTCTTTACATATTTGGACTAGGCTGTTTTCACCTTTTCTTGCTATATAAATGTTTCTGTTTCTGGATCCAGGATGGCGGGCCAGAGGGAGGAAGCATTCTGTGTTGCTCCCTGACCTGGGATGCAAGTAGTGAGAATACTGCTTCTCTGCAAGCAATCTTCCTGCCCCCCTGCACTCATCCAGGGCTCCAGGCCTCAGCATCAGAGTAGGTCTCCCAACTACTTGCTCACACAGGACTACTGGGTACCCCAGGGAGACCATCAGAGGTGGCAGCAGCACCTGTGAAGAACTTTCAGCCACACACTCAAGCAGAAAGCATTGATGCCGCTCCCATGGAGGACACCTGGCAGCTTCCCACCAGTAGGAACTCAGACCGCCACCCCCGTGTGGATCCGCATCTATCTATGTGGGGCTCCCCTGGTCACTTCTGTCTTGGGACTCTGCAGCAGTGGACACAGCCTCCTATGTGCAGTAGCCTGCCTGCACCCAGGAATTTCACACAGCCTCTGAAGTCAGCGCACATCATCCAAAATCATCACCTGGCTCCCCCCAGCCAATCAACACCTCAACTCTGAAAGCAGGAGCCTCCATCTTGGGTCACCTTCATCACCATCCTCCACGTACCCAGTTTCTAACTCCCCCCCTCTACAGCAGCCACTAACCTGGCACAGTGACACTCTAATTACCCTCACCACCCTGAGGGTGAAGATACCAGCTGACAACAGAGGACACCACCTATCAGATGAGAAGGGAAGCAGGAAAGATACCAATCACCAAGCAAAACAAGCCCTGTGTCTTCATTCAAGATTTTTTTCCCTTTTTTTTTCCCTTCTCCCTCTCCTGTCTCCTGCCCTCACATCCCCAACATGTGTCAAGCCAAGTACATTGCATGAATTAGGATTTTGAAGACTGGGATGTCTGAATAGTATATTTGAGTTGTGTTGTACATTATTTTTATTCTTTTTTTATTTTTAATTTTTTTCTTTCTCTTTTCTCCCACCAATTTCTGCTATTTTAACATTTTTTATTTTTCTTGATATATATGTGTGTTTGTTTTATATACTCCACTGTCTTCCCACTTTCTTGTCTGATCTATATAGCCACTTAGGTATTTTGTCTTCGCTTTTTATTTTTGTAAATTAAGATAAAAGATGAATCAAAAGTTTCCAGCTCAAGTTAGGTGAAATCAAAGAAGAGAAAAAAGTAGATTATATAGCAAATAGTTCTCCGGCACCTACCATTTCTAAAACCATTGAGAACATTTTACCAAATTAATTTTATTAAAATTTATATTAAATTGTATAATGAATATTAAATAATTTGATTTCTATTAAAATTTATTTAAATTAATTTTTAAACCAGTCTAAAAATTTCAAGAAATTTTTAAACATAAATCATTAAATTTATTTTAATTCATAAATAAAATTAATTAATGAAATGAATTAAATTCATAATTAAATTAATTAATAAAATAAATTAAATTAGTGAAACTAATTCTTAATAAATTATAATGATTTATTTTAAATAATTTCATTTATATTAAATTTTATTTCAATCAATTTTCATCAAAATTTTCTTAATGGTTTTAGAAATTACAGGTGTCAGAGAAGCATTTGCTACATAATCTGCTTTCTCACTTCTCTGATATCACCTGACTTAAGCTAGAAACTTTTGATTTATCTTTTACCTTAATTTACCAAAATAAGAAAGGACTTATCTACTTCTTTGTTAACTTTTTCATCTTTCAAAACTTTGTAATGTTTTATTTCTCTATCCCACTTTTTTCCTTGATCAAATGTTTTTAAAAATGTGTTTATAAGCATTGCTGAAGGGCCCAGAGCAAAGTATGTAAACAGTCCAGATACTTAATGATACATTCTTACAAATTAAAAAGGATGCATGTGATTATACTTTGGGTCTGACTGACAAATGTCATCTTCCTTCTGGACATATGTAACATCTAGAAAACGAAATGAACGTCAAGTGACTTTTTATAGAATGAAGTAAAATGGATAGGTGTCATAGTATTTAGGTTAAAAGAATCTTAGAATTTATCCACTAAACTTCATGTTCAGGCCCTCCCACTGTAATTTTCTTTTAGTAGTTATACAGTGTTTTCTTTTATGAACTAAAGAATTTACAATATTTTGCTACTTCATATTTTGTTTTCATCTAGCCCAAATTCTGAGGTATGTATCTTTTTCATATGGGTTTCATATGGGTTGGATTTTTCTTCTATTCTGTCTGCTATATAAATGTATCGTTTTTATCTTAATATAATTAAATGTAACAAATATAATCCTAAAAAAAGGGGGGGTTGGAGCTATGGTTATTATTGCTGTTGATTACCTGATAGCATCAGAGCAAAATATCACATGAAAACGAGGACTGCGGTAAACAAAGAAAAATTTATTTTAAAACAGTGCTACAGCAAACACACACACACTAAAAATGGGGAGGGGGAGACAAAAGACCTGGAACTTCTATGGATCAACTTTTTTCTTTGTCCCTACAAATACACCGCTTCTTTTTGAAAAGGCCACTTTATAAAAAGAACAAAATGTTTATTTCTTCTTTAAAGTGCTAACTCATCTCTGGGCTTGAGAATCACTTTGAATTGCTTTCAAAGGTCCTTTAGTACAACCCTGGCGCTATTGTCTGGCGACAATGGCAATGGTGTAAAGGTGGGCATGAAGTCTGCGATGGGATTCAAAAGGAGATTCCCAGGTCCACCAGGTCCAAGTCCATCTAGGCTAGTCAGTGGCACAGCCACAGAACGCGGTGCCAAGAATGGATTCACAGCCTCTCTTTTACCAGCTCTGAATTCTGCTGTGTCTGTCACACTTCTTGGTATTTTTGCACGTTCCCTTCTCCTTCCTCTGGAGTCTAGACACTTCATGGCACGAGCAGAAAGTTTTGGTGATGAAATGGATGAATGAGATTCTGTTTCCAGAAATTTGACAAAAAGTTCTGAAAAAGAACTCTTCAGCCCAGGTTGCTCATTTGGTGTCAAATGTGGGTTGGGGACACATTGGGATCCTCCTGCAAGCCATCCCATCATCCACTTAGTAACACCACCATCATATCCACTCAACAACTGCTCCATTTCCTCCTTTTGAATGCCCAGGATGCTTCCCATTAACCTTAACACTTTGGGACGCTGATTTTTCGGTGTCTGGAAATGCCCGATGAACAGGTTTCTCATTAGGGCTTTGTCCACTTTTCCTTCTGTGCCATTTTCCGAGTTCATCCATTTCTTTTGATCATCGTCCAATATTTCTCGTGGGAGCTCACTTTGTTCAATCTGTTCTTCCTTTTGATGTAACTGTTGTGTAGGTCTGGTTGCTGAATCCAACATATGGTTGGCTTCATCCAAGCGTTCCTGTAATAACAATGCCTCTCTTTCTAGATTTTCTGCCTTTTCCTTCCATTCAGTGGTACGTTGTCTTTCCTTTTCTAATTCAGCGGAATACATAGCTTTTTCTTCTTCTTGGGAACTCTCTAGAACCTTTTGCAGGTTAGTGAGTGACATGGCATACTGCTTTCCTAGTTCCTGGTAGAGTGAAAGCTGCAGTGCGTTCTCATCCCTCTCTTGGGAGAGTAAACGCACCTGTTTCTGCAGGGACTCTACCTGCACACTGGCTTGATGACTTGCATTAGAAGAGGAGAGCAGCTTTTCCTCCAATAGTGTGACTTTCTGTCTTAGGTTCCTCTCTCTCTTCTCTGCAGCCCCAATTTCCCAGCTGTAAGAATCTTCTGATTCTAGAAGATGGCTCCTCAGGCTTTGTACCTCCTGCTTTAAGTGTAATTCTTTGTCACGTAAGTGTTGAACCTCTTGCTCTAAGGTCTGGTTTGCCATCTGTTGGTGCTTTAGAGACAAGGTGACTTGGTTTCTCTCCTGCTGAAATAGGATGGTCTTCTCCTGCATGGATTCAAGTGCTTTTAAAAGTTGACTTAAGTCCCCAGCCTTGCCATCTTCTTTCTCTAGTAACAGCTGCTCAAAGGCAAGAGCTTGCTCCTTCATGGACTGGCACTCATACTCTTGTTCTAGCAGGATCACAGAGAACTTCAAGTTGGTCTCTTGTAATGCTTGATACTCCATTTCCTTTTCTTGAGATGTTTCTGTCATTTTTTCATTTTCCCTTTTGAGTTGAAAAATGACCATTTCTAAAATTAATGTTCTCTCTTTTAGGTTGGTTATTGCTTGCCTCAACAACTCGTTTTCATTCACTTTGTCAGTGAGCTTTTCATTGGAAGAAAGAAACTGATCACTTTTGGCTTGGATGAAGAGGTCTTTTTCCTTCAGTAAAGTGTTTAACACATCTTGTTCTTCCTTGAGCTGTTTAATTTTGGAATCCATTTCTTCATGTTCTTTGTTTTCTCTGTCTGTGGCAGCAGCAATTGCATCAGACAACCTGTGGTTATTTTCCTGGAGCATCCTAATGGTAGCCTCCTTTTCTTGCAGTGACTGTCTCAGCTCTTGGGCCTCTGCTGACTGGGAGGTACGTGATAACGCAGCCAAGAGCTGGAGTGGAATCATATCAAGTTTTCCTGAATAAGTTTTAGCCTGAAGAGCTTGTTGCTGGATAGCTTGAGTGAGTTGACCAACTTCATCTTCAGACAGCTGATCAATCTGGTTGGTTAAAAATCTACTCTTTTCATTTACAAGTTGAATTTCAAGTTCATGTTGTTGGATTCCTTTCACTCCTTTTACAGTTTCATAGTTACACAGGTTGTGTTTTTCACTTCCGTTTTCTATACAAAGACTTTTAACTTTTATTATTTGGAAACTATCAGAATTGTCTGCTGGAGTGTTGTGTGTGTCTTCCTGCAACTGGGCTTTTATTTGTTCACTGGTTTTCTGCACATTCCCAATTTCCTCCTCTTTCTGCTCCATCACAGAAGGCTGCGATTGACTCCATTCCAGCTTCAAGGTTTCACACTGTTCCATTATTTGTTGCTTTTCCACACTGAGCTGCTCTTTTTCTCTCTTCAAGACCTCTGTGTCATTTTGTGCCAAAGATAATTGTTCATTTATGTCTTTTAGTTGATCCTCAAGTTCTTCGATCTTCCTGGCAGACTCTAGTTTTTCAGTTTGTAGAACCTGAATCGTTTTTTGCAAGTCACAGATTTTAGACTCATCAGTTACTGTTACTCCTGAATCACCTTGCTGTAACTGATTTTCAAGTTTTCTAATTCTTTCTTCAGAGGCATTTAGTTCCTCTCGATACCGGCGACTCATCTCTGCCAGTTTCTGTTGATATACATTCTGCAAAACTGCAGTTTCACCTTGGTGATTATCAAGGTCTTGATTTCGGTTTTGTTCAAGTAGCTTAATAGTATTTTGTAGTTGGCAGATTTCACTTTGATCTGAATTATGTGTTGCCTGTGCCTGAGCAACAGCGCTCCAACGGCCAACTTCGAATTCGAGTCTTGAAACTTCAATTGACAGTCTGTTGATTTCTTGTTGTGCTGAAATGATGTCACTGAAGTCCATGTCATCACCGGGAAAAGCTGAACCATGACTGATGTCATGACCAAATGAAGACGGGGCAGTGGTTGACGGTACACCACCAGCTCCTGAATGCAGTGGTTGGGCAGCTGACTTCAGTTGCAACAACTCATCCTCTAGTACAAACTGTCTTGCTTTCAGTTGCCTGATTTCGACTTCTTTCTATGCCAGTTCATTTCGATGATTTGCAGATTGATGTTGGATGCGTAGCTCAGATGCTGCATACCTTTCTTCCAGGTCAGAACAATAGTTTTTAAGTCTTTCATTGTCATATCTGATCATCCATTTGGTATCTTCAATGTTCTTTCTCCAATAACTAGGTAAACCTGCTTCTACCTCCTCGAATTCATCGAGAACCGCGTCCTTGGTGACATTGGACGTATGGCCAGTGAGGGAAGCCAAGCTGTCCCCCACCTGACCCAAGGAGTGGCCCAAGCTGGAACCTAGGCCTCTAAACCAGGATGACATCTCCCCAATTTCAGTGAACCATCAGACCCACTCTGAAAACCACCTCTGTCTCTATCCACCTCTGAAAACCACCTCTGTCTCTATCCACCTCTGGAAACCACCTCCGTCTCTATCCACCTCTGCTCTGAAACTCCTGGAATGCTGGGGGGTCAATTATGACCCAAACACTCAGAATTCCACGAAGGGCGGGACTCGTGCCAACCATTGCTATCTGCCTAGAAATGCAGAGGCCTGGCCTGGGCTTGCACCAGGGACTTGCCACCAGTGGCACAGTCACCCCCGCAGTGCCTGGGCTCCTTCTCACCACTTTCCACCCTCGGGCTTGGGTGACTTCTAGCCGAGTGTTAGCAACTTGCCACAGCTGGCTACCCCTGCTACCTGGGCGCTAGCTGCCATATCACCCCTACCTCATTCTTAAAGATAATAAACTTGAAACTTTCCCACTAAGATCAGGAACAATCAAGGGTATTCTCTCCTACTACTCCTTTTTAACATTTTACTGACTTCCTAGCTAATGCCTCCTGTGTGCCAGATGAGCGCCTTACCACTGAGCCCCAGCCCCAACCATAAAACTGATGTTTTTTTAATGAGTTGGGAGTTCATCTTGGGGGTAGAGCATTTGCCTACCAGGTATGCAGTCCTAGATTTTATTCCCAACACCAAACAAGATGATTTTTTTAGAAAGAAAGATTTCATCAAGATAGTATCAGCCATTATATATAGATTATACATAAATTATGAAATGTATTGGATACTATTAATCTAAACCACACTGAAGGCAAGAATGTGAATGCAGGTTCCCAATCAAGCCATCACCAATTACCAGGGGAAGGGCTCATTACTTCTGGGCTGAGGAGAGTGAAACTGAAGATCAGAGACTCCTTTCCACATGCATACCTTGTAAACATAATGTACTTTTGTGATTTGTATAATGAAATGTTCTTGCTGTCATATAGACTTATTTATAAGATTAGGACCTACATGACCCAGACTTATTTATGAGAGTGGGACTTCTAATTTTTTTCTTATAAATAAGTCCTAATCTTATTTATTTACTTACTCTTGAAGCATAGCTTTTAAGCTATAATTTTAAAGCAGATGTATACAGGAAATGTTGCTTTCCTATTTTTTCTGAAATATCAGGCTGTCTGCTTTACCTGCTAACTTAGGAAAGTCATAGGAGTGCTAATGCTCTCTTCTCTGTCCTGTGCATCCTGTGGTTACAGGCAGCATATAGTGTGTACTCTAGTGTCCAGTGGCATGGCACTGCCCTGGCATATAGAGCTGGTCCAACCTAGGGGCAGCAAGTAATTTTTTTTCTAAACATACCCTTCCTTGCTGGGGCTAGGTCCTCCTTACCTGGGTCCCCCTGGGTAGTATCTGAAGCCTGGGCAGGACAGCCTGGATCTTACTCAACTACTCTAGTGAATCAGATCATGCATTTCTTCATACTGCAGCTTCATGGCAGCTTCTATTGGAGTAACATTCTGTGCTAGGTTTGGGATTTGAAAAGTAAGATATGATTATTAATAATAAAGGAATGAAAGGAACAAGATGGGAGATAAAGAACCTGTTACCCAGAGGATAGTGTACCAGCAGTAGTTCCTACCAGTGACCTCCTTTCCAACAGCCATCAGGAGGAATTGCCTTGGTTTGTTCTCTCCGTGGGTCTGGAGGGAAGCAAGCTCTCCATGGGACATAGTGTGTCTGGCTCTGGTGCTCAACCCTGAGCTCCTAATCTCTGCTTCTCTCAGGAGCCCTGTCTTTCTCTGTTTTTTATTGCTACAATGGAAGACCACAGACTGGGTAATTTATAAAGAAGAGAGTGGTTTTTTTAGTTGATTTTTTATTAATTCTACTCAGTTACACATGACAGTAGAAAGCTTTTTGAATCATTGTACACAAGTGGAACACAACTTTATGTTTTTCCTGTTGTACATGATATAGAGTCGCACCACATGTGCAGTCATACATGTACCTAGGGTAATGATGTCCATCCCATTCCACCTTCTTTCCTACCTGCATCTCTTCTTCCCTTCTCTTCCTCCCCCTTTTCCCAATCAAAGTAGCTCCACTCTCACCCCTCCAACCCACATTATGGATCAGCATCCACTTATCAGAGAGAACATTTGGCCTTTGGTTTTTTAGGATTGGCTTACTTTGCTTAGCATGATATTCTCCAACTCTATCCATTTACCTGCAATTGCCATAATTTTATTCTCTTTTGATGCTGAGTAATATTCCATTGTGTATATACACCACTATGTCTTCATCCATTCATCTATCAAAGGGCATCTGCATTGGTTCCACAGTTTAGTTATTGTGAATTGAGCTGCTATAAACATTGATGTGGCTGTGTCCCTGTAGTATGCTGATTTTAAGTCCTTTGGGTATAGACCGAGGAGTGGGATAGCTGGGTCAAATGGTTGTTCCATTCCAAGTTTTCCAAGGAATCTCCATACTGCTTTCCAGATTGGCTGCACCAATTTGCAATCCCACCAGCAATGTAAGAGTGTGCCTTTCCCCCCACATCTTTGCCAACACTTATTGTTGTTTGTATTCTTGATAGCTGCCATTCTGACTGCAGTGAGATAAAGTCTTAGAGTAGTTTTGATTTGTATTTCTCTAATTGCTAGATATGTTGAACATTTTTTCATATATTGTTGATTGCTCATATATCCTCTTCTGAGAAGTGTCTGTTCAGTTCCTTGGCCTATTTATTGATTGGGTTATTTGATTTTTTGGTATTAAGGTTTTTGAGGGCTTTATATATCCTACAGATTAGTGCTCTATCTGATGTGCTTATTTTAAAGAATTGCTTTCATTCTGTAGGCTCTCTATTCACCTCACTGATTGTTTCTTTTGCTGAGAAGAAGCCTTTTGGATTGAATCCATCTCATTTATTAATTCTTTTTTTTTTAATTCTTGTGCTATAGGAACCTTATTAAGGAAGTTGGGGTCTAATCCTACATGATGGAGATTTGGGCCTACTGTTTTCTTCCATTAGGTGCAAAGTATCTGGTTTAATTCCTAGGTCCTTGATCCACTTTGAGTTGAATTTTGTGCATGGTGAGAGATGTTTAATTTCATTTTGTTAGATATTGGTGCAATAATGGTAAAAACTGGCTCCTCTCACATGGCCTTTGATAATCTCTAGTCTTGATCCCAAAGTTTCAACAGGGGCCTTTACACTTCAAAGGGGAGTACTTAGTTTCCCAGAAGTAGTTATTTACAATCCAAAATGTAGGGGTCTGTGCTGTTAATTAGTTTCCTAAAGAAGGGTTGAAAGGGGAGGGAAATTTGACCTTTCCCCTGGCACAGTGTTCTTATAGTTTATTTTACATCCAGGCCTGGTTTTGTCATCATCCATCACAGCTTTGTCCAGGACCTCCAGGAGAGGGCAGCCAGAACACACTTGTGGCTGAAGAAGTTGGGTTGATAATGTATAGCAGTAGGGAGGGAGAAGACACCCTGGAGAAGCACAGGGTGCCTCGGTAAGGGAAATTAGAAAGGCTTCATAAGATGTGGCCTTGGCTTGGGAGAGGATTTAAGAAAACAGAACTTTGCTCTAGATTGGCAATCTGTCAGTCAGCAAGAGGGAAAAAAAAATCCTCTACCCTGCAAACTCCTGGTACTGAGGGTTGAACCCAAGGATATTCTACCACTGAGCTACACTCCCAGTCTTTTTATATATATACATATGTAGTTGTCCTTTTATACATATATATATATATATATATATATATATATATATATATATATATATGTTGTAGATGTACCTTTATTTTATTTATTTATTTTCATGTGGTGCTGAGGATCAAACCCAGTGCCTCATACTTGCAAAGGAAGCGCTCTGCCACTGAGCCACAATCTCAGCCCACTCCCAGTCCTTTATAGGACAGAGTCTCACAGAGTTGCCCAGACTGAACTCGAACTTGAGACTCTCCTGCCTCAGTCTCCCAAGTAGCTGGAATTACAGTAATGTGCCACCAGCCAGGCAGAGAGAGTAACTCTATGGATATCTAACAATTTTAGGTCCACAGCAGGAGGCTAGAGCTGTGATTGGTAGAGCGGTAATGACTCACATAAGCCAGGAGAGGGGGCTATCAGCCATTTTGTGATTTGGATCATAGTTTTCTGACATGATGGTGAAGACATCCCCTCTGAGATCCAGATGTATGTTCAAAGGAACCCCCAAGGCTTGGCTCACATGTCAGGGTTGCTTGTCTCTTTCTCAGCAGTGGAGACAGAGACACCAACAAAAGTTAATCAAGGTTAATATCACCAGTAATGAGACATGTTACTAAAGAAAGCTGGCATGGCTGTGTGATAAGCTGAGGTGCCTTCCTCCCACATCTTGATGGGTTTTAATCTGCATCCCTCCTATGCAAGGAAGAGGTCAGAGGCATAGCATACCTTCAGGCTAAGTCCTTGGACCAGGAGATGCTGTGGGGGCTTACCACTCTAGGTTCCTGTTGGCTTCCTGATCTTGCAAGATTTTCAGCTTCCTGAGTCATCCACAGGAGAAAAGTTACCAAGAGAAAAGCTTTATTTTGGCTCACAGTTTTTGGAGATTTCAGTCCACAATCGGTTGGTCCAATTGCATTTAGGCCTGTAGTCTAGGGTGCATGGTAGAGCCACGTTCTCCCCTCAGAGCCAGAACAGGAAAAAAAAAAAAAAAAGGAAGAGACAGGGGTCCCACAATCCCCTAAAGGCTCACTTCCCACCAACATTGAAGGTCTGTCCTCTGATTATCAAGAGATCCAGGGAGAAACTATATGTCACACACAGGCAGCATCCAGACCACACACAAGAATAGATCTCTGAGCCGAAATCTGCAGCCACCAGCCCAAGACAGGAAGTCAGAAGACTCCCTCTAGCAGTGATCCAGGAAGCCAAACAACAAATAAGCCGAAATCACCAGAATTTGTTTAGTAACTGACAGCTTCCCTAGTTTTGATCCCACTTCTAATTTAGGACCAACCAGAGAAATCCAAATATATTCCCTAACCAGTCACATAGGAGGCCCCACCTCTACCTTCTCCAGCCACCATTAGGGTTCACCAGAGTCTCCCTTTCCCCTTAGAAGCTGAACTGCTTCCCCGTCTGCCCAGGAACCTCAGCCACATGCGGTGATGGTGTCCAGCTTCTTTGCAATAGCAGCTCAGGCTAAATAACCTGCCTATTCTCATGTGGCTGGTGTTTGTTGATTCCCACACCCAAACATTAGGTTTCAATGGAAAATCTCCCAATTCTTGTAATGTCAGCAAATAAGATTTTAAAGTGTCATGGACAGTAACTTGACTAAAAATTGTACCATCTGTGGAGAATTAATGAAAGCCACTGAAATGTGTTTTTAGCAGGTTGTAACACCCAGTTTAATCTCTCCTAGAGATCAGATACCTCCTCCTAGTGCCAGGGCTCTGTCAAAAGGTGAGCTCCCTGAATCTCTGACCCTATGTGGCATGAGAGGTGTGGGGGGAAATGGTTTGGGCCCCTTTTCTAAGATGAGGCCTATCCCTGAGGATCTGCAGGCCTGAGAGCTTACCCCAGGTCTACCCCTAATGACAGTGTGAAACTGGGCAAGTCCCTCCCCAATATGAGTTTCAAGGCCCCCATATGTAAAAGAGAGGTCGCCCATGTTCCCTGGGATTGTTTAAAAGATACTCCTTTATAATTCGCTAATTCTCTACCCAAGGTACTGATATGAGCCGCAAAGACCCAGGGGCAGATTTCTGAAGGATGAGGCAGCAGCGTGGAATGGACTGATTATGGAGACATCAGACTCCTTCCCCCGGTTTCCCCCAGCCCACCCCTGCAGCCTGGACCCCCTGTTCCTCTGACCATCCTGATTCAGCCCCAGGAGACCCAGGCCCTGGCTGCCACATTCTTTCCTCTTAGGTCATCTCTGCCTCCCCTTCTTGCAGGAACAGATTCCCTGAACAGGCTCCCTACTTATACCTCCCTACATCCCTAGCAGCCCAAACCTCTCCTACTGCAATGTTGACTATTGACTCTCCCAAATACCCCAATTCTTTGTGCCTGGCAGCATGCACCTCTTGAGCCATCTGCATTCCTCAGTCCCTGTGCAGCCAGTTGTCTCTCTTGAATGTTCAAGGGAAACTTCCTCTTGGAAGATTCGCTGATGGTGAGGGGCTGCTGTGGGCTCATACCTGGGGTCTATACCTCATTCATCTATGCCCCCAACACAGACCAGTATTGGTCACTAAACCATAAGGGAACAAGCTGAAAGCATAGGGCTCCATTCAGCATCCTTTTCTGTGACCCAGAACAGACAGTGCTGGCCAGTGTGTCCAACCCACTCACAAAACACCCAAGGCCTGGGTGTTTTGTGGGCTGTTAGGCAGAAGAAGAGGAGCAGAGGCCAAGGCAGGGTCATATCCAAGCTCTGGAGCAAGAAATGCAGTGCTGTGTACAGGGATATAATCAGTGAGATAGGGGACGTGGGGAGGGCCTCAAAGCAGACAGATGAGGGCTGAGGGTAGGACCTGCATGCTGGAGCTGTGATCTCAGTGACAAGGAAAGGCCCACACTCAGGATCATGACCCCAGAGACCACAGATGAGGGCAGATGTATACCCAGAGACCATAGTGGTCACATGACAGAGGGAAAAGCACGTAGACTAGCCTGGCTTCCTCCATCCCTGTCTCTCCTCTGAGTTTTAGAGGAAACTTCAGCCCAGCTGATGCCCCAGGACCTTTGTGCAGAGACAGTGCTCCCAATGACTACAGTCCTGGGCCTCATTCTCCCCATTCAACCCAGACCCAGAGCTGACAATGGGTTAGAAAGAGCATTTACATCTTGGAAGAACAGGGACTGAATCAAACTTGATTCAGCCTCGAGGCAAGCCAGGGGCCAACAAACCTCCTCCCAATTACAATCCTGTGTTCCTTGCCCCTGGGCCTGGCGAGCCTAGAGGAGAATCTTCATTCCTGGAAACCTCTGGTGTCTCCACCTCAGCTGCAGGTGAGGGCAGCTGAGTTTCTGCCCTGAACTCCTTGTACCACCAACACCTCTGGTCCCTCCCCCAACAGCCCCAGCCTCAGGGAACTTAGTCCTCTGGACCCTGGGGGCTTAGTTCCCTCCAACAGTTAGAACAGGCCTCCATTCTCCCCTCTTTTGAAACAGAGCCCTGACCAGAGGAGTTCTGGGCAATGTCCCATTGTTAAAGCCTAAAATCAATTCTTAAAGAAGCTAAGGAAATGGTTAAAATGGCAGTGGTTTGCCCATGAACTAGCTGTTCCACAACTGCTAACAATGATGCTTTCCAGAAATCTCGATGGCACAAGAAGTGCTCAGAATATAACTTGACTCTAGCCAGGACCACAGCCCAGCTCCACCTACAACAGGTTGTCCAAGTATGCACAGTGGGTCAGCCTGCACACAGGGGATCTACTCCATATATACAGTGTGTATATGTTTATACAGAAAGGAGTATATGGAAAGGAACCAAAATGTTACAAGATGTTTCTAGAATATGGATCATGGTGGGTTTTTTGTTCATTTGTTCTCCTCTTTATGCTTTTCTGAGTTGCCCAAGTTTTCATCATGTGTATATGTTATTTTTCTAATTAGAAAAACTTGAATTTTTTTTTCTTTTGTGATGATAGGTATTGAACCAAGGGCCTCAATCATGCTAGACAAGTGTTTCACCACTGAGATATACACATCCAGCCCAGAGATTATCTTCTAAATAATAAAAAATGCAACTTGGGGCTGGGGATCTAGCTCAGTTGGTAGAGTGCTTGCCTTGCATGCACAAAGCCCTGGTTTCAATCCCCAGCACCACACACACAAAAAAAAATGCAACCTACAAAAAATGGTTTAGGAGGCACCTTCATTATTCATCACCTGCCACATTTAATCTTCATATCAGCCAGAGTGAGAGATGTCATTGCTGCTTCTATTTTATAGGTGGAAGAACTGAGAGTACATAGAAGGAAATGGCTTATACAAGGTTAAGTGAGGACAAAACCTAATTCCCAAAGAAGGGCTCTTCCAGATGGCAGCTCACAGGGGACTAGTGGAGCCTGAGCCTTTAAATCCTAGGCAAGTTTCAAACCCAGCCAGTGCATTTGTACTGATCAAGGAAGTACTATCTGATAACCAGGCACAGCGGCCTATATCCCCAGTTCCTTAGGAGGCTAACACAGGAGGATCAATTGAGCTCAGGAGTCCAAGACCGGCCTGGGCTACATAGCAAGACACCATCTCAAAAAAAAAAAAAAATGAATACATAAACAAACAGAAAACAAAACTTTCTGGAACTGTGTATGATAACACCCTCACCACCCCATAAATCCAAACCCGGACCATGGAGATACAAGAACAACAATAATGGGTGCTAACATTCTGTGTACCAGGCACCAAGTGCTTGCATGAAGTATCTCAATTAACCCTCATAACAGCCCAATCCAGTAGATTTCATTATCACCCCCCATCTTACAGGTAAGGAAAAGGTAAGCTGCTCAACCTGCAGGGCCAGATAGGACTCAAACAGCTGTGGATCCAGACTCTTCCTCTGAGTCACTTTACCTATCCTCATGAGGGCATCAATGCCACACTCAGCATTTGGACTCTGTCCCATAGGTTACAGGAAACCAAAAGAGCTTCAGATGGGGGAGTGATGGGGTTGTGCTCCCATGGGGAAAATAATTCCAGACAGAACATAATCAGGCTTCCTTCACCCTGAGTCTTCCCTTCTCCCTCTTTCCTCCCTCTCTGCCTCTATCTCTCCCATCTTTATTCCCCCTCCTCCCTTATTTTCTTGGCTCCTTTTTCCCATCATTCACTTCTTCCTCCCATTTTCTCTTCCTTTCATTCTTCCTTCCTGCTCCTCCATAACAAGTAAAAGGTAATGGCCCAGATGCTAGAGATGCATTAATCAGATTCTGAAGGAGTGGATGGAGAAAAGGAGAATCTGGCCAGGGCAGCAGGACTTAGGGGAGCAGTGCATTTGCGGGAGAGACTACTATGGGGGCTGGGAGAGGGGGACGATGGCCAGTGTCTCATTAAGGGATTTTTTCTCCTGCTGAGGATAATCCTGCCCACCCTAAAACTTACAATCTCAAATAATTAGTAAATAACAGAGTACAAATACTCAGAGATATATTTACAGAAAGCGAAGCCCCTGATAGATCTAGTTCCACATGGGTTCTAGAACTAGACAAAGGAAAAATGGCTCCAGTGGTTTATTTAAGGAGGTACATCAAAGGCAAGGGTAAGTTTTCAAGGGCAGAATCTTGCTCTGTGATGTCTTGCAATCAGCAGGTTGACTGACATCTTGGCAGGTCACACCCATCTCAGGTGCCGTGTGGGATCTTTGGCAGAGCTTGAGAGGGAAGTTCACCTGAATCAGGCGGTCAATCCCTATGGGGGGTGCCATGAGAAGTTCCCAATGCCAGACTTATCCTCTCACGTGGCTACTATGTGCAACAGTCCATTCACAGCCCACAGACAGCTCATGACAGACTATACATTTTTCCATGGAGGCCAGAGCCTCCATGGAAAATGTATAGTGAGGAGACCAGGCCAACCCCATGCCTCATATATGAGCAAAGGCAGCAGGTCTGCAGCCATTTTACATTCAGGAGAATATACATAGGCAGCTGGGTTTTCCAACCTCACATGACATCTGAAAATATTTAGGAATGGAATGACATGATGTTTGAGATTTAAAGAACTTCAACAGAAATGAAAAGAATGGTGAAGCAAATCTGGCAAGATGTTTACAATCATTATTACTCTAGGCAGTTGGTATGTGGGTGCTTATTGGACTACTTTTTTATACCCTGCTGCATGTTTAAAATCGTCATAATAAAAAGTAAAAATGAAAACTCCATCACTAACTGTCAATCTATCCACCCAGTAGGCAGAATGAGAGTACTTGATTGGGAGGTTTGGGGGATGATCCCTTGTACCCAACTGTACCAGCAGGGATTGGGAATTGGGACAGACTCTTGGAAAACACATTGAATAGGAGTCACCATGTGAACAATAGCCAGATCTTTTGACCCACCAGTTCACCTCTCTTTGTATTTATATACTACAGAGGTCCCCACCCATGTGCACAAAGCCTGATCATCCATGACAGCAAAGAGTCAGGAACATATGTCCATTGATAGGAGACCAGCAAATACATGGCACATCCATGCTGGGGGCAACCAACCAGCCATCCAAATCACATCTGTGTGCCATTAGAGAAGGATGAGGGAAACAGTGTATCTGTAAGCTATATTTTTAAAGAGAACAGATGGGAACATCCATATTTAAACATGTCTTGATGATCTCTGAAAAGGATACAAAACAAACCTTTAGAAATGAAAACAATGGACATTTGTATCACACATGTGCTTGTTGCTGCTTTCTCCCACTATGTTCCATTGTCCCACCCAACTTCACTTACAAACACATGTTCTGAGATGAAATTCTTAGATTGGGGGTGTGGTTCAGTGTTAAAGAACTTGCTTAGTGTGTATAAGGCCCTGGGTTCAATCCCCAGCAACACCACACATTCATACACACACACACACACACACACACACACACCCATACACACACACACACACATACAATGAAATTATTGAGAATTTCAAGATGGCCACAGCAGAATCTTAAGTCCCCAGGACTACATAAGTTTCTATTTTCATGCCAGCAACAAACACATGTGTAACACAAATGTCCACTGGGTCTGGTTGCACTGTGTGCACAGATCCCTAAGGAGACACAGATCGAGCACAGTCTTGGCTGATATGAACTCCCATCAGATGTGAACCACAGCAAGACACCATGGCTTTCTGAGAAACTCAAGCAGCCGAGGAGCCCTGGGCAGCCCTTTCCTGATGGCCCTTCTCCAGTGCCAGAAACCAGTTATAATGAAAATGACGGCAAAAATTGGAAGACAGAAAGAGGAAGAGGAGAGACTTTCCTTACTTGCCAGTGAGCCTTGGCAGAACGTGTGTGTGTGTGTGTGTGTGTGTGTGTGTGAAGAAGTAGAATAATGCATTAATGCATGCACTGTAGAGTCTTCATGGTGGCTTAAAAATTGAAATGACCCCAAGGTGATGGAGAATGGAAGAATAAAGTGTGTATGTAAATACCTGCTATGGAATAGAATCAGCCCATAAATGGGAACAAAATAGTGACACCTGCTACAAGGTAGATGAACCTTGAAAACATCAGCTAGGTGAGAAGTCACACACAACAAGCCACATACTATATGATTTTATCCACATGAAATATCCAGAACCACCAGGCACGGTGGTGCATGCCTATAATCCCAGCCACTTGAGAGGCTAAGCAGAGGATCACCAGTTCAAAGCCAGCCTCAGCAAAGGTGAGATACTAAGCTACTCAGTGAGACCCTGTCTCTTAATAAAATACAAAATAGGGCTGGGGATGTGGCTCAGTGTTCGAGTACCCCTCAGTTCAATCTCCAGTACCCCCAAAAAAATGTCCAGAACCTTCCTTGGAAGGTCAAACTGACAATGGGGAAGCATTTTGTAAACTTCAAGCCACAAGGAGGCTTAGAGAGGTGGCAAGTCACCACAGCCAGTATCTCCAGACCTACTCCTGGGGAATTTATGCTGGCCACCCCAAAGGGGCCTGGACTGAGCCCCAGAATTCTGTAGAGGAGATTCAAAGGCCATGACAAAGCCGCACAAAGTCCTGGGCACATGGAAGAAGTGCAGTTCAACAAAGAATATTCTGATAGCACAGCCTGAGGTCACAGGCTGGCAGTTAAGGTCCCTGACCAGACCAAAGTCCAGCCTGGACCAGGAACAGGGCACTGGCCATCAATAAGCATATGCTCACCCTGGGGTCCCTCCATTCCCTGCCCAGTTCTCTAAACAGGAAATCAAGGAAATGCCCTCAGGTTGGAGGGGGCATGTTACCCAGCAGCCCAACCTGTTCCTGCCTCTTGGCACCTGCTCACTTGGCACAGGAAGGGAGCTTCTAGGAAGAGGTCTACCTGGTATCCTCTGAACAGACAACCCCTCCCTCCTTTGGATGTCCTACATTCTCTGCAAGGATCAAGTAGCTCGTTGTTACAGAAATTTCGGAAAACTACAAAAAAGCACCAACAGAGAAATAGCATGCTGGTAATTGCTGTCCACCTCCTGTTTTGTTTCCCATGTGTCTTTCTACAAATTTTAGACATGTCATTTTCATTGTTCCTATTTGACTCAAGAGGACAACTGTGTCACATGTTATAGATGCTATTTCTTCCTTCTTCAGCCCATATAGTTTTCTTCATTCTCATAATAAATATTTTTACTTTTAGAGTGGAAAAAAAAGGTTTAGGGATGTAGTTCAGTGGTAGAATACTTGCCTAATATGCACAAGGCCCTAGGTTCAATTCCCAGCATTGCAAAAGAAATAAAAAGGAAAAACTGATCAACCTTACAAAGGACTTTTTTTTAAGGCATGACCCCAATTGTGACATTTGTTTCTCCCCATCTGAGCCTGGCCTGTCCATGTGTCCAAAAAGGAAGTACCTCCGCCCAGCTGGGGCCATGCCAGGCTGCACCCACCTCGCTCCACAGTCTTCCTCCTGCTGATCCTTTAAATGCACCCTAAACACTCAGGCCACCATCCGTCACCTGCCTTACCACTGATCACCTACCTGCCACCAGTCACCTGCCTACTACCAACACCATGCGCTGTCTCATCAGCCTGGCCCTCGGCCTTCTCGCCCTGAAGGCAGTCCTTGCTCTGGACCCAAATTTCATCTCACCAGGTAGGCCTAAGCCACAACACACCTTACTCCAGAATCTCTAATTCCAATATAAGCTAACACACTGGTAGCACTGGTGGTTTGATAAAGGGACAAGAAGGAGAGGAACAAAAAGGCAGAAAAACAGGGTTCTATCC
This sequence comes from Marmota flaviventris, assembly GCF_047511675.1. NCBI lineage: Eukaryota > Metazoa > Chordata > Mammalia > Rodentia > Sciuridae > Marmota > Marmota flaviventris. The sequence goes on along the minus strand of NC_092498.1, from coordinate 102,645,666 downwards.
CCCCATGGTGAAGGCTTCATACCCCAGGGCTGAGGCCATGGTCCCTAGATGAGAAGTGCCCAGCTGGGAGATGGGGTGATGGGAACGGAAAGTGGTTCTCAGGCCCTGTCACATCAGGTGAGGCCATTAGCTTTCCACCTCCCACAGTAGGTCTTGCAGCTTTGTTTCCTGATTTTCACAGCTGACTTCTACTTTTCAGGAGAAGCTGTATCACAGTTTTGGTAGATTGGGGGAGGTGTTTTTTGTTTGTTTGTTTGTTTTCCCCTCTAAGAAATGGAATCTTGAGAGTTGGGGGCTGGGATCCCTGGTAGTTTCCATCTTTGTCTCCATCTTGCCTTCCCCCGAGGAACTTCAAGGGTGGGAAGAGGGTCTAGGCCCCCACTCACCTGCCTGTCTCCTGTGTAGTTCAGGTCATGTGCCCTGAGCCCAGCTCCTCCGAGGAGATGTCCTGTACCCCAGCCTGCCTCACCGATGAGGACTGTCTCGGCAACACCAAATGTTGTCCTAGTGCCTGTGGCCGCTCCTGCAGAACCCCAGTCATCGGTAATGTCCTGCCTAGCCCTGGTGGGGAGGGAGGAACCAGCAATGGCAAGATTCTGCCTTGAGTGGGGCACCACAAACCTCTTTTAGAGCCCACAAACCAGCCCTGTACCTGCAACCCATCTGTGAGTGCCTCCACCCCACAAGCAGCCTTGTGATCTCCCACTAGTTTGGTTTCTAAGGTCTCCAAGCCACCAAGGGTGCTATGGGGGATCCTGCCCTGAGACAAACAAGATGGAGGCCCCTGGGACACATTTGACCTCAGGGTTCCACAGACATTAAATTTCCCTATTCATAAAATAGGGTTTTTCAGTTCAGGGGTGCAGTGAGATGGGCCCAGCAAGGAAGGCTGTGAGCATGAGAGCGCTTTGGGTGCTAAAGGGCTGGCCCATCTCTCTCCAGAAGCTGCCCCCAAAGCTGGTAGCTGCCCCTGGGTGAACAACCAGATCTCCCAGCTGTGTCAGGAGGAGGACGAGTGCTCCCGTGACAGCGAGTGTTATGGTGACAAGAAATGCTGCATGAGCAATTGTGCTAGGAGGTGTCTGGACCCTGTCCAAGGTATGCAGCCTCAATATCGCCCCTTGGGTCCCTTTCTCCCTTGGCTTTCTCTGGTTAGCACCTCATCCTCAGGGGGCAAATCAGAAACAGGCCAGGAGGTAGATCCCAGGTTCCACAGAGGTTCTCTTTGCCAACTCACTGTGACACTGCAGGTTTCCTTGGGCACTTGATGTGCCACTCAGGTCAGGAGTGGCTATCAGTAGAAAAGGGAGCTTAGAGAAACAGTCCAGAACTCAGATCAGGCAGCTGGTGGGACTTGGTCTTGGGGGGCCTGTGCCTTTGGCACTTAATCGGAAGGGGAGTAAAGAGCTTGAGGTTAGGAGCTTCAGTGAGACATGGGTTCAGAGCTAACTCTTCATACCTACCTGTGACCTCCACATCCTTCACTGAGGAGAATGGTGGCCTTACCTACCTGCCCAAAGGCAATACTGAGGGCAGGGGCAGTGGTGTGAGAGCTGTGCTTTCTCAGGAAAGGCACCTGTTCACCACATCTCTGAAAAAGTAGAGGTGAACAAGCTAGCACATGAACCACAGCATAGATGACCAAACCTCCTCTCCCTATACTCCTATCCATTCTCCACTGTAGAGAGCCCTCTCCAGTAAGGAGCCCACCCGAATCCCCTGACTGCCAGGAGAGGCCATGTCCAGTCTGAACCCCAGCAAGAATCTTCTCTCTTGGATCCAGTGACCATATGATGTCTCCTATCTGCTGCTAATAAAAAATCCATTTGGCTTTAAGTCTCTCTGTCTATCTATCCGTCTGTTCTAGGCACCCGAAGAATGGACAAAGCAAACACAGAACTTATCCCTGGGATCTCTGGGGTGGCTGGGGTGGCCGTATGGGAGCAGGCAACTCCCCCCATGGGGATAAGTGTGTGGGGGAGAGCTGGGAGTTCAGTCAGGTTCACTGAGTTTGGGCTAACTCCAGAAAAACTATGGTGGATCTCTGGGCTGGGAAAGAAGTCATCCTACCCAGCCCTGGTGTTATCCAGCCAGTTACCCTGTTACTGACCCCTTCTGAGGTATGACCACCAGGAGCTGAGACTGTGGAAGTCTTGGGGCCCAGAGGGTACTGGGGACTTGGCCAGTCTGGGCAGCATGGAGAGAAAGCAAAAGCATAAAAGGAATCAGAGGGGAGATGGGGCATGTGTTGACACCACGCTAGGTCAGCCTTCTGTAAAGTCTCTAACAAAGTGTATCCGCCCCGCTCCAACACCAGTTAGGCATCCTAAAACCCATGCCAATCCTGATACTGGCAGCCTGGGTTCACATCAGGTCTCACAATTTAGGGGCTGAGTCCCATAAGCCTGCACCCACTCCACATGCCAGCCACAGTCCCAGGGCTTTCTTCACTTCCAACTAATAAGACTGAAAATTTGAAGGTTTCTGTGATCCCTTCAGCTTCAGTGGTTCACTAGAATGATGGCAGAAGTCACTAACTTTATTATTGTTCTTCTATCATAAAAGATACAGATCAAGAGGAGCCAAATAAAGGGACACACAGTGTGAGGTCAAGGGGTGGGAGGATGCAGGAGAGTCTTTCCCCATAGGATCTGGGTGAGCCACCCTCCCTGCACATCAGTGTGTTCATCAACCCACAAGGTAGCCTGAGCTTCAACATCCAGATCTTTTATGGAGGTTTCATTACATAGGCATGACTGATTCGATAATTGGCCATTGGTCATTGAAGTCAATCTCCAGCCATTCTCTCCCTGGAGGTCAGAGGTAGTGCTGGAATTTCCAACCTTCTTATCCTGTGGCTGGTCTTTCTAGAGACCATACCCCATCTAAAGCTAAACAGGTGAGAATCACCTCTTTAGCAAAGACCCTACTACCACTAAAAATGTTGTGGTGGAGACCACCATCTGGGATCCACCCTAAACTTCTGGCTCTCAAATTTGACTGCAAGTCTATTGAGCTGAAGTAGGTTTTTCATGTACCCCACATGATTCAGTAATCCACCAGATTGGAAAGTTGAGGCTGCAGTGGCCTCCAGCTCTCTCAAAGAGCAGAGCAGGGGACTGAAATGGAGAGGTGCTCTGTGGACTGTAGGTGGCAAACACCAAGCCATACACTGTGATATGATTACAAATATCCTCCAGTCTTTGTCCCTGGTGCATTTTTAAATAAATACACACACACACACACACACACACACACGTTGTAGATGAACACAATACCTTTTTTTAAATTTATATTTATGTGGTGCTGAGGATTGAACCCAGTGCTTCACACATGCCAGGTGAGCGCTCTACCACTGAGCCACAAACCCAGTCCTGTCCCTGGTTCTTGACATGGAGCTTCTAAAACAGTACTCCCTAAACTCACTTGGCAATTGAGGTGGCCAGCTGGGTTTGTTAACTGGCTTTATTCATAGAGAAACAAATTTTTCAGGTATCTAAAACAGGAAGCAATTTTGCATCTTGGGGTGAGACACACACACACTTTCCACAGAGTTAAAGTTCCCATCCTCCCACAGAAACTAAGTGATAGGGGCACTGAATTTCTTGATGTATACATATCAAAGAAAGTACATACCATCACAAGATAAATGCTCTGAAGAAAGAATGGGGGAACTCCCCACCCCATTTTTTAAAATTTTTATTTTTTAGTTGTAGTTGAACACAATACCTTTATTTTATATTATTTATTTATTTTTATATGGTGCAGAGGATCGAACCCAGAGCCTCCCACGTGCTAGGCAAACGCTCTACCGCTGAGCCATAACCTCAGCCCTCTCCCCCATTTTCAACTGGAAAAATTTGCCTTTAATTTTCACAACCTCCCCCATGCTGGGGATGGAACCCAAGGTCTCATGCATACTAGGTATGTGCTCTACCACTAAGCTACACCCCAAGCCCTTACCTATAATCTTTAACTCATTTTGCTTTACAGACTTGAGCCCGGCTCAAGCTCTACTTCAAGCAAACTAAGAACTGAGTCAGTGTTTCTCTTCTGGATCTTGATCCCCAAAGTAAGGCAAGAAGAAAGTTTCCCAAGCAAGGGATGAGTGCTAATGGGCAGCGATGCTTTAGTGGAACTTCCTGGAGATGATCGGCCTCCTTCTGAAGTTGGGCCAAATCTGACCATTCCTGAGATGGAACTTGAGAGGTGGGTTCAGTCACTCTACATGGATCCATGGGAGATGGTCATAGCCCCACCAAGGCACTGAGCTCTGTGTCCTCTTTTAAAGAAGGATGTTAGAACTGAGGGGACCGAGCTGGTACCAAGCAGGCAGCTGGTGAGCCCACGGGAGCTTGGCACCTGACAGTTCCCTCCGGTTGCAGAAAACTGAAGCCAGGCGTAGGCGGTGGCCCGGCGGCTTCAAGGAACCTCAAGACCTAAGGGTGCTTCATCAGCTCAAGCCCTCGCGTCCACCTTCTCACACGGAAGAAACACGGTACGTGGTACGTTTTCCGTAAAAAGAAAACACGGTACGTGCGTCTGGTCTTTGGTTTGAGCCTGCATATCTTAAACCAGTTCTGCTCCCAACCCCCGCCCTTTTTTTTTTTTTTTTTTTTTTTTTTTTTGTGGTGCTGGAGATTGAACCCAGGGCCTTGTGCATGGAGGCAAACACTCTACCAACTGAGCTATATCCCCAGCCCTTCTCCTCCCCTTTTCTCTGCGTCTCCCATCACTACATATGGCGCTACGTTGCGTGTATCCTCAGACCCCACGAGCAAACCCAAAAAAGGCGGTAGGCGTGGCTCCTAGAGGGATGGCTGCCACCGGGGCGACTTCCGGTGAACTACGTTTCCGGCGGCGCTCCTAATGACGTAATGAGCGCGTCTGCCTCTTGGGCCTGGGGACAGTACGGGCGGCGGATGGAGGTCAGCAAGAGTGTTCGCGGCGTAGGTCCGGCGCCATCGGGGGTGGGGGAAAGGGCTACTGAGCGTGGATACTGAAGGCTTGAATGCAGAGGTGTGGTGGGCCTGGAGTGGGTGGGGGCGGCGACCTCGGAGAGGGGGCCGGTAGGGGAGCTACACGCGGTCGATCCGGGGAAGGGCTCAGCGAGGGTGTTGGGATCCTAGAGACCCGGAGGAGGAAGCCAGCGGGGACGCTGGACTGTGGGGGTGCGGGTGCTGGCGAAGGAGGCTGGCAGGGGCCTGAACGCGGTGGGCTCGACGGCTGCCTGCTCGGTACAAGCTGGCGAGTGCGCATGCGCCCCTTCTGCCTGTGGCGTCCACGAGGCCGGGCCTGGAAGGTGCTTCCTTCCTGCGTTGACCCTTGGTGTCCCCAACGAGTCGATTTTCGTATGGCTATATTTGAGCAGCAGACTTCCGAGTTGATATTTGCCTAAGCCTAAGTGCGGCTTCTGGTCTTATTTCCCTTCTCCAAACAGCTTTTAGAATTATCTTAAAAATTGGAAAGATTTTCCAGCGCCTCCCTCACAGTGCCTGGATTAAAAGTGGTAAAAGTGGGGCTTGAGCAGACGCTCTTTTCTGTACCTGATATTTTTTTCCCTTATGTAGAGTTAAGTTAAGCTTTTTACAGCTGCAATAATTGCTCGTGTGAAAATAAAATTTTACAGTCATATACTGAAGTCCAGGAAGTAGAAGAAAATAAAAGGTGCTTTCTGTTTGGGCAGAAGCAAGGCTCCCATTACATATCTTAGCCAGGTTATTCAGTCACCCTAGGGAGCAAGACTGGCAGAATTGTTAAAAGTAACATCATAAGGGTATGAAACAGGTTCTTGAAAGAAGTTGACATTTTGTGGGGCTTGGAAAAATGAAGTGTTTTTTGATGGGCCCTATGATGAGGAATAGCAAGCCTGCAGGGTAGAATGAAAGTGCAAAGCCTGATTAGAATAAGGCCTTGGGTAATGGGGAGATGAGATAAAGCTAGGAAGATAATTTGGGGCCATGTTAGGAATGATTTTTGTGATTCAGAAGTTTTGTTCTTAGAAATTGAGGGAAGGGAACTCCAGTCTCCCTTGGTTTGGGGGAACTCACTCCCTTATCTGGATTGTTAAAATATATCCACAAAAGCTTTAGGAAAGTGAGTTTTCCAGGATCATTCTCCAAACCAGTAATTCTTAATCCTGGTAACCTTGTGGTGGGAGATGGGGGGATTAATGCTCTCTCAGCCTTACCTGTAGAGATTCCCAATCAGGAAGTATTGGGCAGGACCTGGTAGTCTGAATTGTTAACCACGCAGGTAATTTTGAAGCACAACCAGTGCTTTACAGGCTTCTGAGTTTTGATATTTGATGACATTATGTACTGAAACAAAAGCCCTCTGAGGTGTTACTTCAGAAAGTACTGTCTCAGAGCTGGGCATTGTGGCAAGTGCCTGTACTCCCAGCTACTTAGGAGGCTCAGGAAGAGGATCACAAGTTTAAGAGCATCTTGGGCAAGTTAGCAAGTCCCTACCTCAAAATCCAAAAAAAGTTTGAGAATTTAGCTCATGATAAAGTGCCCCTGGGTTCAATCCCCAGTGCTACAGAGAGAGAGAAAACTATCTCACACGTGGATAGTCAAAAAGGAGAAAGATTAAGGCTGGTTTTAGGGAGAGGGTAAGTGTGATTTCATGTCATTTGTCATGTTTTTCTCCTGAATTTATGGGTCAGGATCTGCTACTCTAGGACCTTCTTCTCTTTTTTTTTTCCTCAGGGCTTTGGAATCATTTGCTAGGAGTCTTATCTCCTGTACTCCCAGGCCATAATGGCAGCCCGCCTAGTGAAACAATGCACATACCTCCTGAGAGAAGCCACTCGCTTATCCCCTGCTATGGCTCCAGTTAGTCGACTGAGACTTGCCAGGACAGCCCATAAGACTTTGACCTTCTCAGCCATCTCACACAGTTCCCACTCTCCAGGTTCCTTGACAGAGTTGGTAGAAAAGGATCAAGTGTTTACTCCTTACCCAGAGCGCCAAGAGATAGACCGGCTCATCGAGAAGGCCACCAGTCCACAGGAGCTCTTAGAGCTGGTTGGTGGTGATCAGAGCCTGCACCACAATCATGCGGCCCTCATACTTATCCGCCTTTCTCATCTGCTATCCGAGAAGCCAGAAGACAAGGCCTTGCTCATACAGGATATTCGCTTTCAGCAACTTCTTCATCTAGTCAGTAGTCAGGTGGGTGCAAACATGTTGTTTGAGGGCTTAGAGGAAGGGACAGTAGCCAGAGGCACCAGTGATAGACAGGCCCCCCCCCCCCAAGCATCTTGTGGTGGTTCTTTTTCTAAATTTCAAGTACTTTTATGTGCTTTCTGCATTTATCCTTATAATAACCTTGGTAGGTATATATTTCTATCATCATTTTATAGACAGGCAACCAAACACACAGAAACAAGTATAGTAAACAAGCCTGATTCTTCTCATTTCCTTTAGTGCTTTCTCCCTTCACATATTGCATTGATTTACATTCCCAATTCAATTCCCAGTGTCTGGGTGCTGACTGGACACTACTGTTGAGGCTGGAGGAGATGCAGTATGACCAGTGGATGGCCCTAAAGTTTAAGCTGGGCCTCAGTGTAACCTAGCCACATTCATACTTTGAAAGGATGAGCACAGAGAAGAGACAAGGCCCATTTATGTGACTCTCAGGAGTAGCACCTTATTTCAGAAAACCAGTTTCTGCTCTATATAAGGAAAGGGCCCTTCACATAGTGCTTCCCGGGGCTCCATAGCAAAAAAAAGAAATATAATTCCTATCTTCTCCAAACTGGCCATACATAATCTGCTGGAAAGGAGGTACTCAGGCACTGAAACCGTGTGCCCAGTTGTCATACATGATGAGGAAAGGGTTGTGCTGAATATTGAATATATGAAGCTGAAGGTTTTTAAATCATTATAATGCAGTATAGCTGGTTTTCCCATGAATTAGGACAGTATAACTAATTAGCACTTTTGTTTTAATTAGTTATCTACAGTGTGCTTGCACTGTGTGTACTGAGTTCAGGTACAAGCACACAGTCATAAGATTAATTCCATAGGTCCTTTCTTGTTCTGTAGTTTTAATTGTTACTTATTGAATGTTTTTCACACACTTGATTGAAACAAATCTTTAACAAACTAAACATTGGAAAAATTGTAAGGCAGTAACAACATGGAAATAGAGTGTTTGTGCTGTAAATAGTAACAATGCTTGCTTTCAGAAAATTTTCCACAGAATACCAGAAAGATGCAGATACCTGGACCTTATGTGAGACTATAATGAAGTACTTTGTTCTTCTTCCCCAACCTTTCAGATTGCAGCTATTCTGTTCCTGGCTTATTTCATTTCATAGGTGGTTTATGTAACCCTTTCACAGGTAAAGAAATGAGCTAAGGAGTTGATGTGAAGACACTGAGCACAGGAAATGGTAGCCATGCTTGTTTTACCATCTTCCATGAGGATGAGGTCTGGACCTCATTGACCTTTTGACTCCTTAACTCTGTGAGACCTTGAGTCACTTCTTGCATGGGGCAGAGTTGGCCTCTTCAGAAATGAGATGGGCACCAGCAACAGAGGCAGAGGGAGCCCGTTTTCTGCTGGTGATCGGGTCAGCTTATCTTTCCTAGGATACCTCGACATTTGAGAGTTGTCAAGGCATAGTGGTTACTGGGATTGGAGGGGTTTGGTTTGTTGGTTTGTTTAACTCACCTGTCTTAAGACTTTTCCTGTGAACCTTCATGTATCAGGGAATACCTGCCTCTGAGGTAATCAAGAGGCTCCCAGACTTAAGTCACTCTACTAGAGGATATGGGGTAATGATACACTTGAGCCCTATCCCTGTTGTTTTTCAGGATGTCATTTCTTCCACTTATTACATTAATTAGAAACAAGTGATTACTATGTTGAAGTGAAGTTTTAAGGGTTGAAGTTTGGCATTGTAAGTAAAAGTAATGAGTTGTGGACAAGACTGACATTAGAAAGTCTAAAGTGCTGCCTTCTTTGCTATCAAATCAGACCCATACTTTCTAACCTTAGTCTCTCCCCCCCCACCCCACTTCCCCATACTAGGGATTGAACTCAGGCACTTGATCACTGAGTCATGTCCCAAGCCCATTTTGTATTTTATTTAGAGACTGGGTCTCACTGAGTTGCTTAGCTCCTCACTGTTGCTGAGGCTGGCTTTGAACTCATGATCCTCCTGTCAGCCTCCCGAGCCACTGGGATTAGAGGCATGTGCCACCATGCCCAGCTCTGACCTTATTCTTGACATGCTCTGCTTACAGTTTGGATCTACAAGTCTGCACAGTACACAACAGGGGAGGTGGAACATGGTTTCTATTGAATCAGCCACATCAGGTCAGCTCTATGTTAGGGAAACTTAGAGAATTTCTCTTACCACTCAAAGAGTTCTTGCATGCAAACTACACTACCTATCTTGAACAGAAACTCTTGATTTATTAGTTTCAGGAAGCAAGCCCATCAGGGATAGGTGCCAGGCCCTGTTAGAGCAGGACAGGTGCTGTTCTCTGAAGAGTTTTAGTAAATATTCCTGGAATGGCAGCTACCACCCCAGACGCAGAATCTCTGGGGTGACATATGTGATTGCCCTTTTCCTTTCTCTGTCCAGATAGCCACAGTCTGGCATGGGACTCTTGTGAAGCTGCTGCGGAGCTTATACATTTTGGCACTCCCCGGGACCTCTAAGGAACTGCAGTCAGTGGAGCAAGAGGTGCGCTGGCGCCTGCGGAGGCTCAAATACAAGCACCTGGTCTTCCTGGCTGAGTCATGCGCTGCCTCCATGCAAGAGCAGCATTCCAAAGAGCTGCTGGCTGAGTTGCTGGTGCACCTAGAGAGGCGCTGGACAGAGATTGAAGATGGCCGCACAGTTGTGGCCATCATGATGAAGGCAGGGCACCTTTCAGAGTCATTGATGAACCGCCTGGAAGACAAGGTATGGGAATGAGAGCATGCTGCCCCTGGCCTGCCTCCCTGGGGACTTTGGACTTGTGCACTGGGACAGGAGCCCTAGAAACTTCTGTCTCAGATGTCTCACAAGGAAGGACCAGAGGGTTCCAGAGAGCAGGTAGTTACTCTATGACATTAATTCAGCACCACCCACCCACTACTCCTAATATAAGCCACTTCCTTTGATTGCATCTGTCTTTCTCCTATTTCTCCCACCTACATGATATTGAAAGGCATGAGAGATAGTTCCAGAAGTTAACACAGGTGTCCTGGGCCAGCCCTTGCACAATAGCCCAGCTTCTGGAAGAACTCTCCCAGAGGTGCTGTGTCCCCCACCCACTCTCTCCTTGCAGTCAAGTCAAATTCAGTTCCCATCTTCTCATGGTGGGGGCTGGCCCAGATGGCTGCTACAGCAAGTCACGCTGTTCATGGGCCCTGTGTCCCCTGCTCTGGGACATGGGGATAAGTTTGGCTGCGGACATGATACTCTGGGTCCAGGAGTCCCTGAGGCAGGGGAGGAGGCAGGCCCTGCCTAGATGGGCCTGTGTTGAGTAGCTCAGGCCCAGTTGCTGTCTCACAGGGACTGCACTGGATGGGACCCCTGCCCCCAGCTCATCCCTGCCACCTCAGGCCATCAAGCTGACCCCTGCGCGACTGTGGTTGACAGTGCCTGGAGCTGGTGGAGCAGTTTGGCCCTGACGAGTTGCGGAAGGTGCTAATGACGCTGGCAGCTCAGAGCCGGCGGTCGGTGCCCTTGCTGCGGGCCATCTCCTACCACTTGGTACAGAAGCCCCTCCCGCTGACGAAAGGCATGCTTCTGGACCTGGCTTATGCCTACGGTGAGGAGGGTAGGAGCCCTGGCAAGGAACCACCTGCAGCTTTGTCAAATTCAGTGCTTATTTTACCCATGATAGGCACTGGCCCAGAAGGCTGCCACAGAAACATTGTGACTCATGGGCCCTGTTCCCTTTGACTAGGCTCAGGGATAAATTTGGTCACAGACAACAAACCCCTAGACCTCAAGTGTGAACAAAGTGGCAGAGTGGGTAGCTGCTGGTTTCCCCAGCTAAGCCTTGTGATCTGCAAACTCAGGCAAACTCAGCTTCCACCAGACACAAGTGTCCCAGCGCCTGGCTGCTGACCTCCTGTCACTCATGCCCAACCTGACATCTGGTGAGGTAGCCCGCTGCACCAAGTCCTTCGCCTTCCTCAAGTGGCTCAACCTGCCCCTGTTTGAAGCCTTTGCCCAGGTGAGCTGGGGCCGACTTCAGGGCCCAAAGTCTGACCCAATTTAGAAACTGGCTCCTTAGGCCTCTGTTGGGAGACATTGTTTTAATTAGTGAAACAAAGCTAATCCAAAACATTCATTTTTAGGTGGTAAATTCAGATTTATTACTTTTTAGCAAATCTGGAACTAGATGTGTAGTGATAAAAAAAGTATATATATTTGAGAGCTGTTAACTGTGTTGTTGATTGTTGTGGTTGCATTCATCTTGAGGCAGCAGTAGCAAGGAAAGCAGAGGGCGAGGCTGAGAATCCTTAACTCTTCCTAGTTACTGACTGCCCCAGATGGAATTGCAGGGAAAGATGCAGCCAGTCTAAACCAAGTGTTCCGATAGAGTATTTCTAAAGCCATCATCAGGGAGGTAGTTTCTAGATGTCCCTATCCTCTATGGACAGCTGCTGCTGGTTGGAGAAGGGTCTGGCCCTGTGTGAGTGGTGAGAGTTCGTTAGCCTGGGATAGGGTCCTCCAGCTGCCTCTGGAGGATTAGTCTTCACTCAGACTTCATCCTGTCCTTCTGCTGTCTCTGCATGGTTCAGCACATCTTGGACAGAGCCCAGAATGTTACCCTGCCTCACCTGTGCAGCATGCTTCTGGCTTTTGCCCGTTTGAACTTCCACCCAGAAAAAGAGGATCAATTCTTCAACCTGGTATGGGCTTCTACTCACTACCCATTAACCTCTCCCTGCCATCTCCTAGCTATTGGTTCTGAACTACCACTGGGTGAAAGGGGAGGGACCATGACCCCTGACACTGGGTGGGTTAGAAGAGGAATGGCATTCCAGGGACCTTTTGAAAATAGACACAAAATCTCATGTTGTCCTATGATGACTCCCTCGCTTCTTTCTCAGTGTACCACCTTTCAACACACTGCTGCTGATGCCCTCCGGGGCTTCAGTAGTCCTATACAGAGATTCTGAGAAGGCTTGGCATTGGAAAGTTGGGGGTGGGGAGTGTCCTATGTGGACTAAGTGCACCAGCTATTGGGCAAAGGACTTTTTAGAAAGACCTGAGACGTCACAGAAACCACCAGACCAAGTTTGACCCCAGGCTTCCTGGGACACTACTGGGGACTGTCTGATAAGCTCTGGTACCTCTGGCCAGGGTCCAGCTCTTGCTCCCAGTGGCCTTCCCTGGCTACAGTGTTATAGGTCAAGACAAGGTCATTGGCTGCTGTCTGCACTTGCATGTAGCAGTCCCTAGGCAAGGCCAACTTTCCCTGCCACACCCTGTCCTCATCCAGGTACATGAGAGGCTAGAATCTGCACTTGCAAGCCTGGAGCCAACCCTACAGGTGAACCTAGTGTGGGCACTCTGTGTGCTGCAGCAGGTGCAGGAGGTGGAGCTACAAGCTGTTCTCAATCCTGGATTTCACACAAGATTTCTAGGTGAGATATTTCCCCACCCATAACCTACTGCACTGCTGCAGCTGGGAGGCTGCCTAATTTGCCTACCTAGAGCTAGGTAAGAAATTGCAGTAATGATAGGAGGAAGCCAGAGCACACCTCCAGGGCTTCTCCATCATTCCCTGCAGGTGACCCAAAGACCTTAACTCTGCTGGCCCCAACCCAGAGCACTAGGTCCAAGGCTGGGTAGGGAGCCACTATCCTCCCATTTAGGTTCTCTCTCAACCTCCATATCTGTTCCTCCTGGCCCTAACCTACCTGCTTCTCATCCCCCAGAGGGCAAGTGTCTAAAGGACAAGAGCACCCTCCAGAAGCTGCTCCACATCAATGCCACCGCCCTGCTGGAGCACCCCGATTACAAGGGCCCCCTCCTGCCAGCTTCAGCCTTGGCCTCCAAGCCTTCTGCCCCTGACAAGAAGATGACCCCCTTACAAAAGGAACTACAGGAAACACTGAAGGTGCTGCTGGGAAGCTCTGAGCGGGGCTGCCTTGAGGTGGCCACTCGATACGGCTGGGTGCTGGGTAAGGGCTCTCTCAGCTGGCAAAGAGCCTGACTCTTCCCAACTCTTAGCAGTTAAAATTGTTCTAACCCTTCTCTGCTGCAAGGAGCATCCCACAGAATTGCAGTGCCCCCTACTCCCCTGTTTCCACATTGTAGGGATGGTTTCTGAGGGGGTGGTCTCTGAGGAGGTGACAGTCCCAGCAGACTCTCATCCACACTTCTTACCAGATGCTGAGGTACTATTGGATGCTGATGGCCAGTTTCTGCCCCTGAGGGACTTTGTTGCACCTCACCTTGCCCAGCCAGTTGGGAGCCAGCCACTGCCACTGGGGGCTAAAAGGTAGGTGGCCAGGAATCTCCAGTAAATACATCCACAGCTCTTGGGCTATATACACGGACCGGTCTCTCTCTTTCCTCCAAGGAGTTGAGAGCAGCCCTTATCAGTCATCCTTCTTCCTGCCAGGGTTGCTTTCCTGCGCTGGGAATTTCCCAACTTCAATAGCCGAAGCAAGGATTTGCTGGGCCGCTTTGTCCTGGCTCGCCGCCACATGCTGGCTGCAGGCTTCCTGTTGGTGGATGTGAGTACTGATTGGGAGTGTGGTCCCTTCTGTACAAGGAGAAGAGCCAGCCTACAGCTGGAAGGATATAGACAGATGCCTAGGCCACCAACCTCTCTCCCCTATCCCTGCCAAGTCTTAGAAGCTAGAGCTTGGCCCCTGGGGTATATCTGGAATGCCATCAAGCCTCCCATTTTAGCTTTGTGGGTGGGTAGGGCTGGGCATCTCATTTACAGATGAGGAAGTGAAGCTCAGAAGGCTACACAACTATTGAGAATCAGAGTGGGTACTGGAGCTGCTGTCTGCCTCTCTTGTCAGGGTTGGTTCTCAGAAAAGGTAAGACCCGCAGACCTGTCCAATGATGTTATTATGTGACTACATAGAGTTCCACTGCAGTCAGAACAGGAAAACACAGGCCCAGGCCTGGCTAGAGTACTGGAAAATCTTGACTGAAACTAGAAGATGCTGATAAAGAGCCAGAGAATAAATGCATGCTTTTAAGGACTGCCTACGGGTTCTATCATGTTTTCTTCTTTGGGCAGGTCATTTGGTTTTTCAAATAACCCTTTAAAATTCAGAAACTCATAGGGCTCTCTTCATTCACAACCTGTAGCTCCTTGGCCTCTTCCCTAAGGCCTTGGGGGCTGAGGAGTATGTATGCAGAGATGTCATTCACCAATACTCACCCAAGGGTAAGGGGTCAGTATGAAGGCAGCAGGTAGAACCAAGAGACATGAATGGTCCTCCAGCCCTTATGACCTGTTCCTTCTGCTTCCCTCCAGGTCCCATACTATGAATGGGTGGAACTCAAGTCTGAATGGCAGAAAGGTGCCTACCTCAAGGACAAGATGCGCAAAGCAGTAGCAGAGGAACTGGCTAAGTGACCTGTCCCCATCAGTCTGGACACTACATGCACACAGGCTGACTGCCCAGAGGCCCAGCAGTGAATGCTGGGTAGGCAAGAACTGGCACCGTTGAGGATGAACTGTCTCAGTGTATGACTTTTGGGGAGTGGCCTGTAGCTCCCAGGAATCTCATGGCTAATAAATTTTAAATTTGGTGTTCAGAACCAGGTGGTTTTCCAGGCTTTGTCCCTCTCCTCTCCTCCGCTACCTGCCTGCTTTGGAAGGCAAGAAATGGCTCTTCGGGGCTTGGCATAGAGCCCAGCAAAGGAGAGTTGACTTGAAAGACAGAACACCTAGGGCTCAGATCTCAGGTGTCTTTGCCTGCTGCCTGTCCCAGCTTCTTTTTGGGGACCCTTACTGTAGTGTGTGTGCATCCACATGTGCCTGCTTATTACTGCCTGGGGGCCTGTGACCAACCCCTGTGAACAGGTAGAGTCCTAGAATTAAGAATTTCCAGGGATAAGAAGCTTCCCAGAGGAAGTCAATTGAGTTTTTAGTGCATAGCTGGGCTTTTGACCCAGCCTGACTACCTGGGAGGCTCCCTGTCACCCCTTGTTACACACTTAGATAAGTGGAAGGTCCACTTGTGATGGCTTGTGGTGACAGGTGATGTGAGGGCTGGGTAGATACGTGGGAGGTCCTGACTGAAGCCTTATGCTACCGTTTTGGAAACCATCTGCCCAGATGGGGTCCTGAGGCATCCTCCTTTATGCTGAGAAGCACTAGGGTGTGTACCTTTCTACTAACAATAGAAACTCCCATTGGCAGAGCCAACCTGAAGAGGGTGTGGGTGGTGTGGGTCTCCTCTAGCCATTGGGTGAACCCACTCACCACTTCTCCCCACCTCAACCCATTCCATCAAAGAAAATAAGTATTTGTCCTGTCCACCACTTGGGGCCACTGGTTTTTATTTTGAGGTAATTGGGGCACCATATAGTTATTAAGAAACACTCAGGTGTTTCCCTCTAATAGAACTGGATGACAAGGGCCTACTGTAATACTGACATAAGCAGAAGTCAGGCTAGCTGTTCTCATCATCACATTGGCCATAGGACAACTCTTGTCCTCAACCATCTGCAACCATGAGCCTTTATTACTACTCTTGTCATCCTAAGAATGCTACCCCTAGCCAGGTGAGATGGCACACACCTGTAATCCCAGTGGATTGGAGAGGCTGAGGCAGGAGGATCACAAAGCCATCCCCTAAAGGGGATCACACAATTTTGACTTAGATTTAGAGAAATATGAATTCTCAAGATTTCATTCATATCATTGCATATGCTGATGACTCATTTCTTTGTGTTGCTTAGAGCTGTGCAGCTCTTTTTTTTTTTTTCTTTTTCTTTTTTTGTTGTTGTTAGATGAACACAATACCTTTATTTATTTTTATGTGGTGTTGAAGTTTGAACCCAGTGTCTCAACATGTGCTAGGCAAACACTCTTCCACTGACCACAACCCCAGCCCCAGAGCTGTGTAGCTCTATATCCCATGATATGGCTTGACCACAACATTTACTCACATACCCATATAGGTCTTGGAAACTTTTTCAGTTATTTTCCTAAGAGTGTTAATAGTTTATATTTTACTTTTAATTCCATGATCCGTTTTGAGGATGTACTGAAGTTTTCTCCAAATGGAGAAACTTAATTTGCACAATTTTTGTGAGTCTTAAATTGTTTTGTTGTTGTCGATTTGGTATCAGGGATGGAACTCGAGGGTCACTCAACCACTGAGCCACATCCCCAGCCCTATTTTGTATGTTATTTAGAGACAGAGTCTCACCAAGTTGCTTAGCGCCTCACTTTTGCAGAGGCTGACTTTGAACTCGCAAACCTCCTAACTCAGCTCCCAAATTGAGAAGTTTTTGTTACCTCTCGATTTCCAACTACTCAGGACCATTTGTTGAAAAAGCCATCTAGGCATGGTGGTGTATACCTGTAATCACAGCAGCTGGCGGGGTGGGGTTGAGGCAGGAGGATCACAAGTTTGAAGCTAATGTAGACAACTTGCAAGACCCTGTGCCAAAGTTTAGTGAAGGGCTGGGAATGTATGTAGCTCAGTTATAGAGCACTTGCCTACCATGTGTAATTCCTGAGTTCAACCCCTAGTACCACAAAAAAAAAAAAAAAAAAAAAGACTATCCTCTTCCATTGACATGTTTTTCCACTTCAAAAAGTCAGTTGGGGTGGTGGCTCAGTGGTAGAGTGCTTGCCTAGCATGTGTGAGGCACTGGGTTTGAGTCTCAGCACCACATTTAATAAGCAAAAGTAAAGCTCTATCAGCACCTAAACAAAGTTTAATTAAAAAAAAAAAAAGTCATTTGGGCTTCCGGCAAAGCGGGCAGTGAGTTCAAAGCCAGCCACAGCAAAAAAACGAGGCACTAAGCAACTAAGTGAGACCTTATCTCCAAATAAAAAACAAAATAGGGCTAGGGATATGGCTCAGTGTTTGAGTGCCCCTGAGTTCAATCCCTGGTAACCCCCCAAAAAAGTCAACTGAGGGACACAGCTCTGGGGCCCCTTCGTTTTGGAGAAGTCCATCTCTGTTCTATCCTTTAAATAAATAAAACTCGCTTTCTACACTTGCCTCAGCGTTTCTCAGGTGTTCAATCTTCCCATCAGGGAAATGGGATTTGGCCCTCATTCTCATCTCCAGTCCCACCGAGATCATCATTGAGAAGCACCCACCTCTCAGATGACTTTACAACCTGTTACTTCCAAATACGACTTGCTATGAACCTGTCTACTGATCCAAAACATTCCTAAAAGGGTAACCCAAACTGCTTGCTCCACATCACCCCTTCTCAGCTCAAAGCAACCAGGGTAGTCATCATCCATTTTCCCTTACCAGCAGTAAGGGTTCCCTTCTGTGGGTGGGAGGACAGTCAGTGTACATAATGAATGATTGGGTCAGAAAAGAGGGCGTTGCTGATTCAAGAGGTAATAAATGCTAATGTTAATTCCCTCCTGCAGCCTATTATGAAGTTACCTGCCTCCAAGAAATCGTTCCTCCCGGCAAGGGATTGCTAAAGAATGCCCCCTGGGTTGCTCTTTTCCTGCGGGTACCCTCTTGGCGGCTACATATTCCTGCCCTTAGATCACTCCACCTTTTGGCCCACCTTTTGGTCACTAGTCAAGTAGGCAGGTTGGAGGGAGGAGAAAGTGTGAGAACAAAGGAAATCTAAAATGTGTAAAAAGGGCAGGATAGCCCCACTTCCTCAGACATACAGCTCTGGGGCCCCTTAAGAGAAATCTATTTATGTTCTATCCTTAAAATAAATCTTTCTTTCTATTAAAAAAAAAAAAAAAAGTCAATTGGGACCAGGAATGTGGTGCACACCTGTAATATCAGCAACTAGGGAGGTTAAGGCAGGAGGATTGCAAGTTTGAGGCCAGCCTCAGCAACTTAGCCAGACCTTGTTTGAGGTAAAAAAAAAAAAAAAATGAGAGTGAAGGATGTAGTTCAGTGGTAGAATGCCCCTTGGCTCAATCCCTAGTACTGGGGGAGGGGGGGGGAGTCAATTGGGCACATTTGTGTATGTTTATTGCTGAGTTTTTGTGCTGTTGATCTGTTACCTGCATCATCACGTGTTCTTGATTACTGTAGCTGTAAAATAGGCCTTGATTGGGTAGAGTGAATGAGCCCTTTGATTACATTTTTAAAGCTTGTTTTAGCCCTACTATATCCTAAGCCTTTCTATCAAGTTTTTGTTCTGTTTTACAGTGCTGGAGATCAAATCCAAGCCTTACACAAGCCTTACTTATGCTAGACAAGTACTCTGCCACCAAGCCACATCTCCAACCCCAGTCCTTCAAGTTTTTGAATAAGTTTGTCTATGTCCACAGAATAAATAAGTGAATAAAAAAGGCCAGGAATGGTGGCACATGTCTGTAATCTAAGTGGATTGGGAGGCTGAGGCAGGAGGATCAGGAGTTCAAAGCCAGCCTCAGCAAAAGCAAGGTACTAAGCAACTCAGTGAGACCCTGTCTCTAAATAAAATACAAATGGGCTGGCGATGTGGCTCAGTAATCCAATGCCTCTAAGTTCAATACCCAGTACCTCCCCCTGAAAAAAATACTGTACTGGGATTTTAATAGAAATTGCATTAAACCTATAGATCAATTTGGGAAGACGCAACATCTTGACTACTGAACATCTTGTGTCTCTTTATTTAAGTCTTTGATTCATTTTATCAATGTCATTCAGTTTTTGTTTTGTTAAATGTATACCTAAGCCTGGTATGTTGGGGCACGTCTATAATGTCTGTGACGGGAGCCTATGGCAGGAGGATCCCAAGTTCAAAAACAGTCTCAATAACTTAAATCTCAAGATAAAACATAGAAAGGGCTGAGGATATAGCTCTGTAGTAAAGTACCCCTGAGTTCAATCCCCAGTACAAAAAAAAAAAAAAGCATACTTAAGTACTGCATGTTTTTTAGAGTGATTGTAAATGCTATTGTGTTCTTGTTTATTTGTTCTTATGTTCACTATTAGTGTAGAAATTGGATTGATTTTTATGTGAACTTCCTGATTTTATGAATTTTTATTTTTGGTGCTGCAGATCTCAGGGCCTTGTATATGGTAGGGAATTGCTCTACCTCTGAGCTATATTCCCAGTCCTATGCATTTTTTATTTCATTAGGAAGCCAGAATTAGACAGGCAGATAGGCAAGGGTCATCCAGAGAATGGAGGAATTGAAATGTTAATTCCTTCCTTGAGCCTTTCCTCCACCCTATCAAGATAACCTGCCCCTTGGGCTGGGGTTGTGGCTCAGTGTTAGAGCACTTGTCTCCCATGCAGTGAGGCTCTGGGTTTGATCCTCAGCACCACATAAATAAAATAAAGGTATTGTGCCCATCTACAACTAAAAAAAAAAAAAAAGATAAACTACCCCTGCTCCAACCTGTTGCTAAAGTAACCTGACCCAGGAATTGTACCTTGTTACCTACCTCTTTTTAAATGAACCCTGCTTTATATGCTTCCCTAATGTTCAACATGTGAGGGAGCAGAATTCGTCACCAGTAACCAGTGGTATCATTCATATTTCCTATATATAAAGTCATATCTTTTGCAAATAAGGATATTATGTCTTCTATATACCTTTTATTTTAACAACTTTATTAAATAATATTTGTTTTTTGCTAAATTATATAATAATAATGAATGTTAAATATTAGTGATTAATGTTCTCATTCACTTGCCTACTTCAAATGAATAATTCAATGTTTTTCAGTCTCTTCACAAATATGTACAACTCTCACCACAATCAATTTTTGAATATTTTTGTCACTTCATAAAGAAACTGTGTACCTTTTAACTTACTTCCCTATATGCTCACCTGCTACCTACAGCCTTAAGCCAACACTAATCTTTTTGACTCTAGATTTCCCTCTCCTGAACTTTAATATGAATGGAATCTTACAGGATGTGGCATTTTGTGACTGACTTCTTTCATTTAGCATAATGTTTATTTACATAGTTTGGTGTTTTAACATATAGCAGCATTCATTTATTTTATAACCAAATAATAGTCCATTTATAGTTTTTACACTTAGCTTTTTGTATCTGTGGGTTCTGCATCTATAGATTCAACTAACCACAAAATGAATTAGAAAAGCATTGCATTTGTACTGCACATATATAGACTTTTTCTTGTCATTATATATTCGCCCAAAAACATATAACAACTATTTACATACATTAACTTTGTATTAGATGTTATAAGTGATCAAGAGATGATTTAAAGTATATGGGAGGATGCACACAGGTTACATATGCAAATATTACCATTTTAAGCAAGGGATACGAGCATTCAAAAATGTGGTATTCTCAGTCCTGTGTTGCCGAAAGCTTGGTCCTTGTTCCCAATGCCAATACAATAATGAGGACATGGTTTTGAGAAAAAGGAAAAATAAGGCTTATTGCTTTCCCAGCAAAGGAGAAACACAGGGGACTCCAGTGCCAAAGACTGATTCTGCCCATTAGCAGGAAAATAGGGTTTTTAAAGAGGTAATTCAAAGAAAATGAGATTAAGGAGGAGAGATCAGGAAAGAGAAGATCAGGAAGGAGTAGGTTATGGAAAAGAAGATCAATGAGGAGGTCAGAGAGAAGGTTGAGAAAAAGAAAAAAAAATGTACATTTCAAAGCCACAAGGGATATAGTCAAAGCATCAAGTGAACCCCTGTTACACTGAAACCAATCCCCTGATGCAGGGACAACTGTAAGACATTTTGCTTATCCATTCATCCACTGATGGACCTTTGGGTTGTGTCCACCTGTTGGTGCTGTATTTGTGTGCAAGTTTGTGTGTGGATGTGTCTTCCTCTTTACTGCAGATATACTTAGGAGTGGAATTGTTGAGTTTATGGTAACTATGTTTAATCTTTTAAGAAAATGCCAATCTGTTCTCTGAAGGAGCAGCACCCATTTTACATTCCCACTAACAATGTATGAGATTCAAGTTTCTCCATAGTCGCAACACTGGTAACCTGACTTTATTCTAGCCATGTTCATTTTGACTTTTTTTTTTTTTTGTACCAGGGGATTGAACCCAGGGCCTCGCACATGCTAGGTGAGTGCTCTACTGCTGAGCCACACCCCCAGGTCCCTGAGGTTGTCTTTGAACTCATGATTCTCCTGTTTCCGCTGGAATTACAGGCATGCACCACCGCACCCGGCTTGCATATCTTTTTTAGAGAAATACCTATTCAGGTTTTTTTCCCATTTTTAATGTTAGTTTGTCTTTTAGTTTTTTTGTTGTTAAATTCTTTATCAAACATATGAATTCTGCTGGCTGCAGTAGCCACACCTGTAATCCCAGAAATTATGGAAGCTAAGGTGGGAGGATTGCAAATTCAAGGCCAACCTTAGCAATTTAGCAAAGACCTAAACAACTTGGTGAGATTCTGTCTCAAATAATAAAAAATCTGGGAGCAGTGGCACATGCCCATAATCTCAGCAGCTCAGGAGACTGAGGCAGGAAGATGGCATGTTCAAAGCCAGCCTCAGCAATTTAATGAGGCCATAAGCAAGTTATCAAGACTCTGTCTCAAAGTAAAAAAATAAAAAAGGTTTGGGATGTGGCTCAGTGGTAAAGCACTCCTGGGTTATGTCCCCAGTGCTTGTGTGTGTGTGTGTGTGTGTGTGTGTGTGTATGTGCATGTGCGCGCACTTGCGTGCATGTGTTAACCCATGTATATATACAAAAGAAAAAAGAAAAAAAAAAAAAAAAAAAAAAAAAATATATATATATATATATATATATATATATATATATATGAGTTCCAGATATTTTCTCCCATTCTTTGAGTTTATAATTTTCACTTTCTTGATGATACCCTTTGAGACTCAAAAGTTTTAAATTTTGTCATTGTTTTGGATTGTTTTCATTTGGTTGGGTGTTTGTTATTTTTGTTGTTTTTCTTGTTGTTGGGGCAGGGAGGTTGGTGCCAAGGCTGGAACCCAGAGCCTATGCATACTAGGCAAGTGCTCAGCCATATCATATCCCCAACCCCAAAAGTTTTGAATTTTGAAATAGTCCAACTTGTCTTTTTTCTTAGGCTGCTTGTACGTTGTCATTTTTAAGAATTCCTTAGTGAATCCAAAGTCACAAATACTTACCCTTGTGCTTTTTTTCTAAGAGTTTTATAATTTTCACTCTTATCTTTTGTTCCTTTATGATTTTGAGTTAATTTTATATATGATATAAAGTGTCAACTTCATTTTTTTGGATGAAATTACTTAGTTGTCCCAGAACCAAGTGTTGTTATTCTTTCCCTTGCTAAATGGTCTTAGCATCCTTGTCAAAAATCAGTTGACCATGGATATATAGGTTTATTTCTGGAATGTCAGTTTTCTTCCGTTGATCTATATATCCTCTTGCCAATGGTATATTGTCTTTTGATTACTACTGTTTCATAGTTATATTTTGAATTTTTCTCCATGGATTATTTTGGTTGGCTCTTCTGGGTCTCTTGCAATTCATGAGAACTTTAGAATGAGTTTGTCAGTTTGTACAAAGAAGTTAGTTGGAATTCTGATAAGGATTGTTCTGAATCTTTAGATCTTGGATATTGTTACCATCTTAACAATGTTAAATCTTCTGATTCATGAACATGGAATGTTTTCCCACTTATCTAGTCTTTAATTTTTCAACAGTATTTTAAAGTTTCCAGAGTACACGTTTTGAACTACTTTTAAATTTATTCCTAAGTATTTTATGATTTTTATCTTTTTGTTTTGGCTTGGTTTTTTGCATTGCTGGGGATCAAACCCAGGACCTCATGCATTTGTTATTTTATAATGCTGTTGCAAATGGAATTGTTTTCTTAATTTCAATTTTGGATTTCTCATTGCAAGTTGGTATACAGTATAATTGATTTTTGCATATTGGTCCTGAATCTTGCAACCCCAATGAACTTATTAGGTTGTGTCCATTTTGTTTCATTTTGTTTGGGGAGGTACTGGGGATTGAACTCAGGAGCACTCAATCACTGAGCCACATCCTCAGCCCTATTTTGTATTTTATTTGGAAACAGGGTCTCACTGAGTTGCTTAGCACCTAGCTTTTGCTAAGGCTGGTGTTGAACATGCAATCCTCCTACCTCAGCCTCCTGGGGTTACAGGCGTGCACTACCCAGCCTGCCCAATTATTTTTAATTCTATCCCCACTCCCCCATACTTTAAGTCTCTGATACTCCTTCTCAGGGGAGTGCAGCTTTATGTATGCCCACAGTCACCCTAGGATGACCAGTACTGGTAGGACTCTCTTCCTTTTTGTCTGACCACACCTAGCTATTAAACTCCACTAATTGCCACTGACACACACCACTGATTGCTTTAATGCTTTCAACAATCCTCTGAGGCCTAAGTTCCTCTACAAGCTAATCCACGCTGTCTTGTTAGATGGGATAATTTCTGAGGTCAGTGTTTGATATTTTCTCTAACCCCAGGGCACTCAGTTTTCTTATTCCTCAATTTTCTCCAGTGAACTGTCATCCTGTAGTCCAGGCTGTTTTCAATGGATCCACAAATCACCTTTCAATGGTCTTTCACCACAACCTCTGCTGCTCTTGAGAGTGATTCCCCATCCTCTGTTACAAGTGAAGTCAGTGCATTTGGGAAGAGATCAGAAGCTGTCATACAACCTGCTTCTCTTCCCCCAGAGAGAATCTTTAAGCTCAGTGGCAAACTTCTGCATGACACCTACTCTAGGAGCTGAGTTCTCAGTGAAGGAGGCAGCAGTCTCTACTGGAATGTAACCACCACCCCACTAGCTGGGCTCCATCCCAGGGCCTTCTACATGCTAGGTAAACATTCTGTCATTGAGCTACACTCCCATGTCCAATTTTTCTCATTTAACATATTGGTGTTATGAATTAACTTGATGGATTTTCAAGTGTTGAACCAGCCTTGCATACCTGGAATAAATTCTACTTGGTCATGGTGTATATTCTTTTTATTCATTGCTAAATTTGATTTGCTAGTAATCCATTGAGAATTTTTGTTCCTAAATTTGTGAGATTCTGGTCTAGAGTTTTTGAGGGGTACATGTCAGGATACTGCTTGCCTTGTTTGTTTTTGGTACTGGGATTGAACCCAGGGGTGCTGTACCCCTGAGCTACATCCTCTTTTTTTTTTTTTTTTTTAAACAGCCCTTTTTAGTATATGTTGGGACTGGTTTTCTCTAAGTTGCCCAGGCTGGCTTTGAACTTAAAATTCTCCTGCCTTACCCTCCTGAACAGCTGGGATTATAGGCATGAATAATTATGCTGGGCTATTGTTTGCCTTAAAAAAATGAATTAGGAATTGTTTCCTCCTCTTCTGTTTTCTGAAAGAGATTGTTTAAATTGGTTTTAATTCCAATTTAAATTTTTGGTATAATTTTCTAGTGGAAACAACCTAGCTCCTCCGACCCAATCACACCCCCCCCCCTTTTTTTTTCAGGGCAGGGGTTTGAACCCAGGGACTCATGCATGTTGATTTATTTTGAGGAGATTTGAAATTACAAATTCAATTCTTTGATAGTTATGGGACATTAGCTACCTATCTCATCTATTTTGAGTTTTGGGAATTTGTAATTTTCAAATAATCAGTTCATTACTTACAAATTGTTGAATTTATATACATCAAATTGTTTGTAGCATTCCCCTTGGTATCCTTAAAATGTTTGTAGGTTTCATAGCACTAGCCCCATTTCACTCCTGATTTTGGTCATTTGTGTCTTTATTTTTGTTTGTCTTGCAAGAGTTTTAACCAATTTTATATTTTTTCAAAGAACCATGTTTTTATTTCATTGATTCCTTTTATCATCTTCCTGTTTTATATTCATTGATTTCTGTCTTTATTTTACTATTTCCCTTCCTTCTGCTGTGTTGGTTTATTTTGCTCTTCTTTCCTACTTTCTTTTTTCTATTTTTTGTTTGGTTTGGTTTTTTTGGCAGTTTTGGAGATTGAACCCAAGGCCTTGTGCACACTAGACAATTGCATTACCACTGAGCTACATCCTTAGCCCCCCTTTTCCTGATTTCTTGATATAGGAAATCAAATTGTTGGCATGAGACATTTCTTCTCTTATAATTGCTGCAAATATTCTTCCCTGCACTGCTTTGGCTTCATAGTACATATTTTGATATTTTGTGGTTTTATTTTCATTTAGTTCCATGCCAAAAAAAAATTTTTTTCCTTGAATAATTCCTCTGGCCCATGAATTATTTAGAAGTGTGTTATTGAATTCTCAAGTGTTTAGGGATCTTCCTGTTGTCTTTCTCTTAGTTGATTTCAAATTTGAGTTCACTGGTACAAGTATATGCTCCATTTTGTTTGTTTAGGTTGGGTTTTTGGTCTTTGCAGTACTAAGGATACTCTACCACTGAGCTACATCCCTGGCCCTTTGTATTGTTTTTATTTAGAGGCAGGGTCTGGCTAAATTTCTGAGGCTGGCCTTGAACTTGTGATCATCTGGCCTCAGTCTCTTGTATCACTGGGAATGTCCAGCACACCTAGTGATAGTTTCTTTTTGTTGTGGGATCTCCCTTACTAGTTCCCTACCCCCTCTCCCTGTGCCAGGAGCCTCTGGGTAGAGTTGGGGAGGAAAGCAGCATGTTTTCCAACATGCCTCCTTGCCATGCTCAGCTGGTGGTGTCAGCAGGCCTTCACTCTGTATGGGAATGAAGAAATCTACCTGGTTCTCCTGTTGGTAGATTGAGGTAAGGAAATGCCAGGCCTAGGTCGTCTACTGGGAAGACGCTCTACTAGCTATGCTGTTCACCTGATCCCTCACCCGCTCCCCTTCATTTCATCTTTAAGGATTCTACTTTGGCTTTCTCTTTTATGCCCTGGATTTATAGTTTTCCAGGGCATTTATAGGGAATTTGATTTCTAAGAATCCATGATATTTTCATGATAGGCATGTGTCAGAGCAGCAATCTTAGAATTCAGCTAAGAAAACAGGAGAGCATTCACAGGAGGAGGAGATGGAAATGAAGGTCCTTACGTAAAAGATGTAAAGGAAAGGCGGAAGAAAGTTGCACACCAGCGGGAAAAATGGATGGACTGACAGCAACTAAGAGGAATGCAGGGTAGATGTGCAACGCTGGGCCTTGAGGCAGGTTCTGAGGAGTCGGGGATAGACCTGACTTCCTGAGCTTTGTGATAGAATCAGAAGAATGAGGAAGTTGGAGGCTCCCTCCCTGCTTGCCACAATGGCTGCTCTTGATTTTTTTCTACCCCAGTTCAGAAATGACAATGTGTCATTCATCGGTCTCTCAGTGCCTGGCACCGTGCGGGGAAGTGGGGTGGTGAATCTAGGCGGTGCAGCGGCCTGAGTGGAAGCAATCGCGCATTTCAGAAAAACCAAGGGGCGGGGCGGGCTTCATCCTTGGAGGTGTGGCAGGGGCAGCTGCCAGGAATGGAAGGAGGAGCTTTTCTTTTCTTTTCCTCCCCATGCCTAGAGAACTGAGGGGTGAAGGGGTGGGAGCAGATCATCACGCTGCCAGGAAACCCAGAGACCCAGCTTGGCCCAGGAGCTCGTCTGGATCCACCTTCCCCGCTGCGCTCTCTTAAGCTCCATCTCTGGTTGCCACAGAGACTGGAGGCGGTTGCCATGGAGACCGACGACTGCAAGGACCAACCAATCACTCCAAAGCTGCGGCTCCAACTCATCTTTTGGATGCAGGCATCAAGCTGGGCGGGGTTCCCTCCCCACTCCGGGCCTCCTGTGCCCTTCGCCTAGTCAGAGAAGGGTGGGCTGTCTCTGACAGTATCTCCCTGAGGCTCCTCCCCGGTCCCTGAAACCTTGGTTCTAGAGACGCCTCCGCCTATTCCCAGCTAAGGGGTGATGCCACCGGGGAGGTGTCCAGACCCCGAATGTCTTCGAATCCCTCCCTGGTAAAGGGAGGGGGATGCTGCGGGAAAGGCTGGGCGGGGCGCAGGCGCCCCACGCCTGCTCGGATTCGTACACCACAGGAGGAAGACCTCAACCGGTTGGGTAGGGAGGGAGCACCCCCCACCCGCGACATCGCGCTCCGCAGTGCCTGGCTCGCCCGCGCACGCTCACTCAGGCCGCTGGGCGGGCGGGGCTGCGCTGACGTCATCCACACTCCGCTCCCCCTCCCCGCCAGCTGAGGGGCGGTGGCCGCTCAGGCTACGCCGGGCGACTGTACGGACAGACGGACCGAGGGACAGAGGGACAGGCGGGCGCACGTCGAGGCCATGCCCGGGGAGGCTGCCTGCGCCGAGTTACCGCTGCCTGAGGCTAGTGGGCCTGGGCCCCGCACAGGTGAGACCGCGGCCCCTCTCCTCTCAGGCCCAATTCTCTATCCGGCCTATTCCCTCCTTCGTCCCTCTGCCTCGCTCGCCGGCCAGTCCTAGTCATTTCCAAGCTCTGCCCTTCCCTACACTCGAACCCTGCCCCCAACTCAGGACTTAGGGCAAGAGCGGGATGGGACTCAGGGAGTGCTCCTGCGAGCCAGAAGCGCCCTTGGCCTCTGACCCTGGGGTCTTTGGGCTCCCTGAGCTCCTAGTCCGCCGGGCTCCTCCCGCCTGTTCTGGCAGCCGCGCCCCGCTGGCGTCCCATTGTCCGTGCAGAGCTACCAGCCTCCAGGTCTGAAGGCTACGGGTTCGGGTTTGGAGGCGGGAGGCCTATGGGGTCCCTGCAGGCTGATCCGGCGCCCACCCAGACAGTCCTCAACTGCAGCCTGGGCTTCCAAGGGCTGGGGACTGGCCAGGCACAGGAGAGAGGAGCAGAACTGGCTGGAGATATAGGAAGGCCAGAGGGAGAGCAACTTGGGGGAGAAACAGCAGATCTGGGTCTGGAAGGTGGGAGGCCCTGGGGAGGTGGCCTCACCAGCAACGCCCCATTGTGCAGACCACCGGATCCCTGGAAAGGCTGGGTCAACAAATGTTGGTTTAGACTATAGGTCGGTCCACTTGGCCTGGGCAGTCAGAGCCTGGATGGTTTCTGCTGGGAGGTTGGCCATGTGTGGCTTGGGCAGGGCCAAGGGCACCTTGCTGTGAACAAGAAGTCACCTGGGCTGTCGACAGTGTAGGGTCAATGGCATGGCTATGAGGTGACACAGTTATCACCTCTGCTCTTGGGAAACAGGCAGTCCAGGATGAGACTCCACAGAAACAGGATCATGTGCTGGCTCTGTTCTGGCTTGTTTGGTGACCTTGAATGAGTCACAAAAAACTTTGGCCTTTTCTTTTCCTTCCATTCTAACCTTGGCCAATTCAGCCCTTCTCCTACCCTGGAGGCATATCAGGGGTCAGTGCAGTGCAGTTTTAGAGCACCCAATTATGCCCACCAGCCACACCCACTCCCACTGTTGGATATCAGGTGTGCCACAAGGGACCTGAAGGAGCTCCCTGTTCTCTCAGGACCCCCTGGCTTATCCAGCAGCTCAGCCCTCAGTTGATGAGCTCTCAATGCCCTGAGGCTGCTGAGGGCAAATCCGGCAGCCTGGCAAAGCAGCTACACCTTCTTAGACTTCACCACTAATCCTATTTGATCTCCACTTTGTAGGAGAGAAAGCCAAGGTGCAGGCAGTGTTGTCCTGTCACCAGTGAGCATGGTAGAGCAGTCATCCCTCGGCAAGCATCAGCCTTGGAGCCCAGCCTCTATAAGCAGCCCCTCCCCCTCTTGAGCAGGACTTGGCCTAGACTGGGGTGGGGGACTAGGAGGGCCTTCAGCAGATGCTTCAAATAGAAGCATCTTTGGCTTTGGTGGAGGTGAAAAAGGGAATGTTACAAGGCCATTAAAAAATGAGGCTTATGAGCATTTGGCACACATGGGAAAAATGCTTATGAGATAATATCTGGTGAAAACCGCAAGATTCAGAAGTGCATATGCAGAGTGACCTCAGTGATGATAAAATGCCAGTCAGCAAGAGACCAGGAGGTAGCAAACCAGCAGAGTGTTGTGGTAAGTCTTGCCAGGGGTGTTCTTTCACTTTGCTGAGTGCCCTAAGTGCTTTCTGATCCATGTTACTTCATGGTGTATGTGTGAAGGGACTTTTCAGCTGGAGGTGTGTCAGCCCATGGAGGTTTCCTGAGCACCTGTAGCCTCCTCATGGGGGCTCCTTGGGACCCAGAGAAGGGCTACAGGGCAGGACCTAGCTCCCAGTCCCAAGGGAGAATTTGGCACTCATCATGGAATGGCTGCTACTCTGGGGAGCACTGGACCAGGGGCTCCACTAGCCCTCCTGTAGCTGTCCTGCTCCCACTGAGTTGCATGATCACCATTATTTCCCACCACTGCCTTTCTAGATGGATGCTCCAATTCAATTTCTGTGGTAAACATCTGTCTCCATTCTTCAGAAACTTGACTGCATTCAGAGCCCCTGGTTTCCCTCCTCCCATATGCCACAGGGAGCAGCCCAGGCACAGGGCCCTGAGGGGACAGGTTGACCTCAAGTGTTGGCAGCAATATAGGAGAGAGATGGGCCAAAGAGGCAAAGCCCGTATTTTACAGTAGGCATATGTGAGACCTGTAATGTTCCAGAGCTGTGCAGTGTGGGAGGGCCCACGCTCCTGCCATGGGAAGGCACTGTCCAGCAGATTCTGATTGCTATCCACTCCAGCTAAGCCCAGCTAAATCATACTGATTAACTAGAAAGGAATCAGCAATCTAGTCTCAAAAAAAAAGATGGAAATGCTAGTTGCATCTTTGCTAAAGTGTCCCCAAGAAAATCATGAGTTTATAACACACACAGCAACACTGCCTGCAAGCCCCCATTCTGCAAAGCTACTGTCAGCAGTTCTGTTCTCTGTCAAAACCCCTGGAAATTTTCCCTTAAATGCAACCCACACCACCATTCTCTTCTCCCTCCTGTCTTCCCCAACCAGCTCTCCACTGGGCCTCTTTCAATGGACATCTGTTTCCCGTCCCATGCTCAGCTCTTCACCTCACTTGGTCTGGAGATGTGTCTGGGTGCTTCACGTTCTTCTCTGTCTCCACAGAGCTCTCCTGTGATGCAGCTGCTGCCACCATCCTGAGAGAGGACCGGCGGGAGCCCCATGCCCTGATCCCAGAGCCCAGCTCCCTGACCCTCACGTTCCTGCCCAGCAAGCCAGGTGCCCGGCCCCAGCCTGAGGGAGCCAGCTGGGATGCAGTGCCTGGTGGGGCCCCTTCAGCCTGGGCAGACCCAGCGGAAGGCAGCCCAAACCCAACACTCCTCTCCGAGGGCCCCCTCCCACAGGCTTTGCCTGATGAGGGTCAGCCCCCTGAGGCTCTGCTCACTAAGGGCCCTCTCCCTGCCACCCTGGAGCCCCGGATTGTGATGGGCGAGGAGACATGCCAGGCACCCCAGTCACCCAGGGCAGGCCTACCAGTGCTCAGGGATCAGGAGGGTGGGCTCACCGACCTGTACCCACCTTCCGAGCTGTATTCTCAGGGTGATCCTCCTGTGCCTTCCCCTCCCCCAGACCCTGATTCCTACTTCACCCCTCCCTCCACTCCCACCAAGACAACCTACATCCTGCTTCCCAGCCATGGGCCCCATAGGGACACCTGGGACCCAGAGGATGAGCTGTTGGACTCTCCACCTGCCTCGCCCTCAGGCTCATACATCACGGCAGATGGGGACAGCTGGACCTCATCACCATCCTGTTCCCTCAGCCTGCTGGCCCCAGCTGAAGGGCTGGACTTCCCCTCAGACTGGGGCCTCTCCCCACAGGGGTCTGTAGCAGATGAACAAGAGCCCCATCCCACTGTGCCTCCCGAATCCCTATCTTCTGAGTCTAGTCTTTCAGCAGACAGTAGCTCTTCCTGGGACCAGGAGGGCCACTTCTTCGACCTGGACTTCCTAGCCAATGACCCAATGATCCCTGCAGCCCTCCTGCCCTTCCAGGGCAGCCTCATCTTCCAGGTGGAGGCAGTGGAGGTGACACCACTGCCCCCAGAAGAGGAGGAGGTGGCAGCTAATGTTCCTGCTCCAGATGGGGACCTGGCCGGAGAGGGTGAGGAGGATAGCACATCTGCCTCCTTCCTGCAGTCACTATCTGACCTGTCCATCATTGAGGGCATGGATGAGGCCTTTGCCTTCCGGGATGACACCTCTGCGGCCTCCTCTGACTCGGACTCAGCCTCCTATGCAGGGGCAGATGATGACAGGCTGTATAGTGGGGAACCCCATGCCCAGCCCAGTGCCCTGCTGCAGGACAGTGCCCAGAAGACAGAGCAGGAGCATAGAAGGGGGACTGCTTTCTGGAGCCCAGAGGCCATCAGAACAGTAACCAACCCTCAGGTCTCAGAGGGAGAGGCTCACCTCGCCCACAGCCAGGAATCAACTTCAGAAATGGAAGAAGGCCTTGCTTTAAGCCAAGAGTCTGAAACTACTGTGACCCCTCATGCTCTGCAAGCAGCCCTAGGCCTTCAGATGGAGGCGGCTTCCAGGGTGCCCCCTCAGGTTGGTGAAGAAGAAGCTGACTCTACCACTGGACAAGCACCTGCCACCAGGGCACTGCCTCAGCTTTCCAAGGAGGTGATGAGTGCTACCTTAGGTCAGGAGCCCATCATTGTAGAACCACAACCAGTTCTTCAAGAAGCAGCAAGTCCCACCTTGTACACAGAGCCTCCTGAGAACTCAAAGGAAGAGGACCGAGGTCTCCCCTCAGGCCTGGAGACTGTAGTTGCAGCCACACAGGGGCTCCAGCAGGCTGAAGGGGGTGTCATTCTACTCGAGGACTCTCCTGAGGCAGCACTTTCACCCCTTCAGGAAGCAGATCCCACCTCAGGCCTAGAGCCTATGGCTGGGGCCACACCAGAGCCCCAGCAGCCTGAAGAGATTGTCACCGTACCCCAAATGCTTCCACCCCTGCAAGATGCAGATTCCACATGGGGCTTAGAGACCGTGACTGGGGCCATAACAGAGCCCCAGCAGGCTGAAGGGAGGGTCACCATACCCCAGGACCCCCCTGAGACAGAACTTCCACCACTGCAAGATGCAGATCCTACCTTGGGCCTAGAGCCTATAGAGGCAGCCACACCAGGGCCTCAGCAGGCTGAAGAGAGTATCACTATACCCCAGGACTCCCCTGAAACAGAACTTCCACCCCTGCAACATGCAGATACCACCTTAGGCCTGGAATCTGTGGCTGGGGCCATAATAGAGCCCCAACAGGCTGAAGAGTGTGTCACCGTACCCCAGGACTCCTCTGAGACAGAACTTCCACCCCTGCAAGATGCAGGTCCCACCTCGGGCCTAGAGCCTGTGGCTGCAACCACACCAGGGCCCCAGCAGGCTGAAGAGAGTGTCACTGTACCCCAGGACTCCACTGAGACAGCATTTCCACCCCTGCAAGATACAGATCCCACCTTGGGCCTAGAACCTCTGGCTGAAGCCACACCAGGGCTTCAGCAGGCTGAAGAGTGTGTCACCATACTCCAGGACTCCCCTGAGACAGAACTTCCACCCCTGCAACATGCAGGTCCCACCTCAGGACTGGAGTCTGTGGCTGGGGCCATAATAGAGCCCCAGCAGGTTGAAGAGAGTGTCACCGTACCCCAGGACTCCCCTGAGACAGCATTTCCACCCCTGCAAGATACAGATCCCACCTTGGGCCTAGAACCTCTGGCTGAAGCCACACAAGGGCTTCAGCAGGCTGAAGAGTGTGTCACCATACTCCAGGACTCCCCTGAGACAGAACTTCCACCCCTGCAACATGCAGGTCCCACCTCAGGACTGGAGTCTGTGGCTGGGGCCATAATAGAGCCCCAGCAGGTTGAAGAGAGTGTCACCGTACCCCAGGACTCCCCTGAGACAGCATTTCCACCCCTGCAAGATACAGATCCCACCTTGGGCCTAGAACCTCTGGCTGAAGCCACACAAGGGCTTCAGCAGGCTGAAGAGTGTGTCACCATACTCCAGGACTCCCATGAGACAGAACTTCCACCCCTGCAAGATGCAGATCCCACCTCAGGCCTAGAACCTCTGGCTGAAATCACACCAGGGCTTCAGCAGGCTGAAGAGAATGTTACCATATCCCAGGACTCTCCTGAGACAGAACTTCCACCCCTGCAAGATGCAGATCCCACCTCAGGCCTAGAGCCTGTGGCTATAGCCACACCAGGGCCCCAGCAGGCTGAAGAGTGTCTCACCATACTCCAGGACTCCCCTGAGACAGAACTTCCACCCCTGCAAGATGCAGGTCCCACCTCAGGACTAGAGCCTGTGGCTACAGCCACACCGGGGCCCCAGCAGGCTGAAGAGTGTGTCACCATACTCCAGGACTCCCCTGAGACAGAACTTCCACCCCTGCAAGATGCAGGTCCCACCTCAGGCCTAGAGCCTGTGGCTATAGCTACACCAGGGCCCCAGCAGGCTGAAGAGAGTGTCACCATATTCCAGGACTCCCCTGAGACAGAACTTCCACCCCTGCAAGATGCAGATCCCACCTCAGGCCTAGAGCCTGTGGCTATAGCCACACCAGGGCCCCAGCAGGCTGAAAAGAGTGTCACCATACCCCAGGACTCCCCTGAGACAGAACTTCCACCCCTGCAAGATGCAGGTCCCACCTCAGGCCTGGAGTTTGTGGCTGGGGCCATAACAGAGCCCCAGCAGGCTGAAGAGTGTGTCACCATATCCCAGGACTCCCTTGAGACAGCACTTCCACCCCTGCAAGATGCAGATCCCACCTCAGGCCTAGAGCCTGTGGCTACAGCCACACCAGAGCCCCAGCAGGCTGAAGAGAGTGTCACCATACTCCAGGACTCCCCTGAGACAAAATTTCCACCCCTGCAAGATGCAGATCCCACCTCAAGCCTAGAGCTCGAGGCCGCAGCCACACCAGGGCCTCAGCAGGCTGAAGAGAATGTCACCATACCCCAAGACTCCCCTGAGGCAGCACTTCCACCTGGGCAAGATGCAGATCCCACCTCAGGTCTGGAGCTTATGGCTGGGGCCAAACCAGAGCCCCAACAGGCTGAAGAGAGTATCACCATACCACAGAGCTCCCCTGAGAGAGCACTTCCACCCTTGCAAGATGCAGGACTCACCTTAGCCTCGGAGCCCATGGCTGGAGACACCCATGGGGCCCCAGGGAATAAGCTTATGGCTTCTGTGACCCAGCAGGAATTAGGTCTGGCCTTAGAACTAAGGCCAGAGCCTGGGGAGCATGATGCAGGCCCTGATGGAGACCCAGAGCCTTCAGCCTTGAACCAGACCCAAAAGGATGGCCCAGAACCAACTGCAAAGACTGGAACTCCTTGGGCCCCAAGGGAAGAGGCAGGTCCCACCTTAGGCATGGAGGCCCCTGGTCCCCCTGAACCTGCCTCTGGCACTGGAAAAGAAGTAGCTGTGGACCTTTCGGCACCTGAGGGGGAAATATGTCTTGAAGCCTGTGTGTACGTGGGTGATGGGGCCAAGACCTATTCGCCTCCAAAGGAGGCCCTGGGGGCTAAGAGCAAGAGGGGTGTAGGCCCCAAGCCACCAGCACAGGAAGGTGGGCCTGCATCAGTGCCCCAAGGTGTGAGAGAGGCTCCCAAGGCATGTCCTACTGCCTGCCCGGAGGTCACACAGGCACAGACCCTGAGCCCAGCCAAGAAAGGAAGGGGTCTGAGCAGCAAGGCCACCCTGGAACCCAGACTTCCCTTAGCTGTGGCCAAAGAGGCCAGGCTAAGTTCAGGCCCAAAGTCCCCAGCAAAGGCTGCATCCAGGCTGGACAGGGACTTCCCTAAAGAGCTTACCCCTTCTGTATCACCTTCCCAGTGGTTGGAGCCTTCGCTAGGCCTAGGCAATGGAAAGCAGCCCCAGAGAGCACCTGGTATGCTCAAATCCTCCCCACTACAACTCCCAGAAAACCCTGCCAGGGGCCGGCCTAGTACACCTCAAAACAGGCTCTCAGACCCTGACCCCTCTGATCCTGGTGTTCTTGCTGGGGAAGCCCCACTGGCCCTGGGACCCCCTAACTCTCGCTTGTGCCAGAACCTGCAGGAAGACTCTGTGGAGGGTGAGGAGCCACCAACCTCTCGGGGCCTTCACGTGTCTCGGGCAGTAGCCCAGGGGGCCACTGCTGCTGCTGCTGCCTCAGGAAACACCCAGCCTCTGGGGACAGGGCAGCAGATCAGCCTCTCCCGCCACCACCCACTCCTCATCCCCAAGGCGGCCCCCACGGATGCCAAAGACCTGGCCAAAGACCCGGCCTCTCAGATCTTGCCACCCAGCCAAGTGCCTCCTCCCTCTGGGACCCAGAGCCCATCGAGCCCTCAAGGACTCCCAGCCCTAGAACAGCAAGAGGACGAGGACAGCCTGGAAGAAGGTGAGGGGGAATGTAGGGGTGGGAGCCCCAGGCTTGGGCAGTTAGTCCTCTCCAGGGTAAGCACTGCCGTCCTAGGCTAGAGGACCTCTGCAGTGGTGTGATGATATGTCCAGACCCCCAGCTCCAATTCATGATGAAGTAGGGCCAGGGGCCCATCTAGGGGAGTCATTCTCACACCTCTCTTCCCTTCCCCAGACTCACCTCGGGCCCTGGGCTCAGGCCAGCACTCGGATAGTCACGGGGAGTCGTCAGCAGAGTTGGACGAGCAGGACATCTCAGCGCCTCAGATGGTGCAGTGCCCATCCCAGGTGCCCAGTCTGGGGGAGAGGTTGGCCCTTACGTGGGCCCTACACTCCCACCCACAGGTGCTCAGCCCTCACCTTTCCACAGGCCCCAACAGGCAGCAGTGAGGAGACCATCGCCAAAGCCAAGCAGAGTCGCAGTGAAAAGAAGGCTCGAAAAGTAGGCTGGGAGCTCCCCTTCTGACCCCAGTACTAGCACCATCTGCACAGGGGGACATCTTTACCAAGATGGGTCATACCCCATAACTAATGAAATAGTATCCATAGGGAAGACCTGTGGGTCAAATCTAATAACCCATACACCTTCCCCTAAACAGTTTGGGCTGGAATGGCATGGTGGTCATATGGATGAAGGTCAGCCTCCTCCAGAGGCTAGTACACACAGGGAAGGACTGGTCACTCAGGGTCATGGGGAAGTTGGGGTGAGGTGTTTGCCTGCCAGGCACTGTGCTACCTGCCTTTTCTGGTTGGGCCTATAGCAGGTCTGAACCATCTCTACCCTCTGCCTCAGGCAATGTCGAAACTGGGCTTGCGGCAGATTCAGGGAGTCACCAGGATCACTATCCAGAAGTCCAAGAACATCCTCTTTGTCATCGCCAAGCCTGATGTCTTCAAGAGCCCCGCCTCAGACACCTATGTGGTCTTTGGCGAGGCCAAGGTTTGTCCTAGCCGTGGCTGTGGCAGTGGTGATGACCAGGGAAACAGGGATGAGGAAGATAGACAGGGAGTGTGCAGGCCCTACTGACACAGCTGTTCCATGCTACAGATTGAGGACCTATCCCAGCAAGTGCACAAAGCTGCAGCAGAGAAGTTCAAGGTGCCCTCGGAGTCCTCAGCCCTGGTCCCTGAGTCGGCACCGGGACCCCGGGTGAGGCCAGAGTGTGAGGAAGAGGAAGAAGAGGAGGACGAGGAGGAGGTGAGGCTAAAGGGCTCCAAGACTCTGTGTGGAGGGCTTCTGCCTAAGGCCTTGTGTCAGGAGAGCCCTGGCCCAGAGGCCTCAAGCAGCTTATCATCTCCCTACTTCACCCCACCAGGTGGACGAGGCAGGTTTAGAGCTGCGTGACATTGAGCTGGTGATGGCCCAGGCCAATGTGTCCAGGGCCAAGGCTGTGCGGGCCCTAAGGGACAACCACAGTGACATCGTCAATGCCATCATGGTGAGTAAGCATTGGCCCCACCCCCACCTCCCAGCTGTCCCTGGAGGCCTCGGGTGAGGTCCTGATTTGGCTCTACATCATGACCCTCTCCTTCCACATTTTTCCACAGGAACTGACAATGTAGCTGCTGACCAGAAGCTGGGTACATCCTGCCCCATCCCCCAGCTCTGCTGTCCAATAAATTGGTGTCCCATCATCACCCTCTGGTGTCCCCTCAATACCCTCTGGCAACTTCTCAATATCCTCTGAAGTCCCCACATTGCCCTGCCATCTCATCATCCTTTGATGTCACCTCACCACCATGCCACCTCACTGTCCTTTAGTGTCCTCAGAAGACCCTCTGGTGTCCTATCATTATGGAATCCTCTCAGTGCCCCTACTGCCCTCTGAAATCCTCTCAAACCCTGGCATCACCTAACTGCCATCTGGGACCTCCTCAGTGTTCTCTGGTGTAGTCTCAATACCCTCTGGCATTCCATCAATACCCTCTGGTAACCCCCAATGCTCTCTGGCATCACCTAAATGTCCCTCAGCATCCTTTCATCACTCTCATGTCCCCTCACTGTCCTTTGGCATTCCCTCAGATCCAGCTAGGGGTAAGAGTGGCCATCTGCTCCACATTCTCCATTCTCTGCTAAGAGATCAGTGACTCAGTCAGTGTTGGCCATTTCTGGAATGTGTGCCCTGGAGAGGCAAGCATGTGGTTCTTGTGACTCCACATCAAAGACTCTGCAAGGCCATGCTCTATGTGTACATGGGGGACACTGACACTCAC
This sequence comes from Marmota flaviventris, assembly GCF_047511675.1. NCBI lineage: Eukaryota > Metazoa > Chordata > Mammalia > Rodentia > Sciuridae > Marmota > Marmota flaviventris. The sequence goes on along the minus strand of NC_092498.1, from coordinate 102,608,079 downwards.
TGGGGCACAGGGTGGGCTGTGGAAGGCAGATAGGAGCTAGAGGACAAAGTCTGCGTTTTCAGCCTCCCCTCATTATTCCAGAGCAGGATTATTTGCATTCAAAGCTAGAGACAGCTCCAATACCCTCTGGTTTTCCCAGCCTGGACTGTGGTCCCATGACCAGCTCTGGAACAGCCATGGTAGAGGGAAAATTCTCCCTATAAAACACTATCCAGGGTTGTTCTCTCCTGAAGAGACAATACCACATGGACCTGTCTGCCTTACTCCGGAAGGCACTTATAAGACCCTCCAGACCCTCTGGCTAGGCCTGGACACAAGTGGGATATCCATGGAGCTCCATTTATGGATACCTCAGAGGCCTGATATGCAACCCTTCTGCCCAGCAGGGCACACCACTCCCTACAGTGGGCAGTGGGGAAATATCACACCTCCTCATCCCAGGAACTTTCTGGATGTGTCCTGAGGGTTCTCAGCAGAATCAAGGCTTTGATGGAGGGAGAGACCCAGAACAACCTGACTTCACGTCACCTCTCTCCCCTCCCTGGATTCTAAGGAAGGTTTGAAGTGGCGTAAAGGGCAGAGGTCAGACTAATGCCAATACAAACTGGGAGAAGATCACACTGGGGATGGACATGATGAACATGGAGAGGGTAGGTGCGTAAAGGGCCCGTGATAGCTTATCTGAAGCTCCCAGCACTCCCAGATAGCACTTCTGATCAGCAAGGTGCCAGGGCAAGCAGCCAGAGAAGTCAGTTCCTTGAGGAATCTATGCGAGTGATGAAAAGATCAAAGCACCTTTGCTGATCATACAATGCACATTGCTTCTGCTGCCCATGGTCACTGCCCCTGATACCCATAAGAGAACCCAGTAGATCTTCTGGCCTCACACCCACAAAGCAAAACCCAAATCACAAGTGCCTGCTGCCTCCACTGCCCCAGCCCTGACACCACTGTGCCCATCTCTGGGTATTATGGGCAGACGTGGGCAAAGGGACAGAGGCCAGAATGGACCCCCCTCCTAGCAACATGGTTTTCACCCAACTGGATCAGAAACATGTTTGGTAACCAGAGATTAAATTATTCACATTGCAGTAAACATTTTTAAGGTCTCTGAGAGTTAACAACAGGAACATCATGTGCAAAATTGACAGCTGTCCAGGGCCAGGCTATCAGGACTGGCTCTCCTTGCCAGCTTGGCCTGGCCCTCCCAGAGCAGGAGGTGCAGGGTATGGCTGAGCCCCAGAGGATGAGGCACAGAGCCTTCCGCCCTGGATCAGGGCATGTCCTGCGGCAGCTCTGTGCTCTTTCACAGTAGAGGACCTGGCCGCCCAGGGCCACCTGTGCCTGCAGCCGCTCCCCAGCTCCTAGCCAGCAGGAAGGGCTAATACTCAGGTCAACTCCTGGGGAGGCCTGGGATGGTAGGGATGGGTGCTCCACTGCCCATCACACTGAATCCTGGTCCATGCTGCAGCCCAACGCCTCGATGTCACTACTGATGTCTGAGATCATGCGGTCCCATTCATCCCCCTCTGAGGGTGCTGACCGGTCATCGGGACTGCCTGTGGCCCTGTTCCCATTGGTGGTAGAGGTGGATGTGGTGCTCAGGGCCCGCCGGTGCCTGCCAAAGCTGTCAGTGATGATGCCACGGCCGTCTTTCACACCAATGGTCTCTAGGAAGTTCTCGAAGTGCTGGCTGTCCTTCTCTGGGATGAAGGGCCTCAGACCTGCCAACACATAACCCCAACACCATACCCACAGTAAGGCTCAGGGTCCAAACAGGAACACAGCTGCCCCTCGTCCATGGCCCAAGGACCCTGATACCACACAAAGCGTTCCCTGGATCCAGATGGTTTGGCTAAAATCCCACTTCTGAAAAGCACCCCAGCTGTAGAAACTTGCCATCTGTCACATCTGCCCTCCCTGGCCTTGAGGAACAGCACAGGCCAGGGGCCCACGACCTCCTCTCATTCTCTATGGGTCCTCAGAGCCCCCATTTCACAAGTAAGAAAATGAAACCCAGAGTAGTCAGTCTTCTGCTCTGCTGGCACTGGCAACAGAGGCCAAAACCATGATGTTAAAGCCAAAGGCCCAGCCCAAGGTGACTGCCCCAACTCAGCAGTCTGTCTTCCTAATCAAGAATCCCCTGAACTCCTCTGTTTTGAGCAGGCTGGGCCCATCCAGAGAGGACAAGAGTCCCACGCACACAGGGGTAAGGTGCTGCTGCACCAGCTTGTCATACAGACAGCTGCCACCCCCACCTTCCAGAGCTGGAGCTCCTAGAGCTCTAACTACTGTGCTGTGAAGGCCCTATAATTAAGGCTTCCCAAAGAAGGCAAGTGAGGTGGCAGAGGGGAGGCCTGGAGGATGGGAAATTGCCCTCCCAGTGGGCTCCAAGCAGCATGCCACCATGGCTCAGCTCCTAATCCATTTGAAAAGAGGTGCCTACCTAAGGGCAGCCTCTAAAGGAACATCCTGAGTTACACATGGGCCCATCTGAGCCCTGCTGGGGAACTGACCCAGGGAGGCCTCAGCAGGAAGCAGGAGCTCAGACTAGATTCCAGCGGGCCCAGTCTCCCATAAGCAGGGAGCCCTGGAGGGACAGCCAATGTCGGCCAGGCTGTTAGAAAGGGAAATAAATCTACCTCTTTAGTTTACTGGGAGCACAGGTCCAGGACTTAGTAGCCCTTAACAAGCAACCACTGACTGTGTTCAGAGTGTTGGCAGAGGGAAAACCACAGCTGAATCATTGATCCCTCAAGGTCTGCGCCTCAGGTATCCAAGGTAGGTCTGACTACCAAGCCTGCCAGTCACTCAAATCTAACATGCTGAACTCTTCAGAGTCTTGTAAAAGGGTGATCTTCACCTGGGATGGCATCTTCACCTCTTTACTTGGCAAACTCCCACATACCCATCAATTACTCAAGTGTCACCTCCTTGAAGAACAACCCTGACTCCTCTCTTGAACTGTAGAATTCTATTCAGTACTAGTCCCAGTCCCAGGGCAACCTCTCCTGCTTCCTGGCAGGGCCCACTCAGCTCAGCTCAGCTCAGGGTTCTCAGGAGATGGAGAGCTGTTGGTGGGCCCCCAGAAAGCTCTAGAAAGAGATCTTCCAACTAATTGTGGCAGATCCTGAGACCTCAGGGTGCTCTTCTGCCAACCGTCATTGTTAATGGAACCTGCACCTTTACTTCAAGGTATAAGTATACATTTCCAGAGGGAACCGGACGCCCTCTGGGGCTCCCCACTCACCAAGCAGCAGGAACTTGCGACTGTCTCCATAGAGCTGCCGTAGGCTAATACAAAACTCATGAATGGAGGCCCCATTGCGGTACTCATGCAGCAGCGCAGCAAATTGCTGGATCTCCTGCGACGACAGCTTAGTGCGCAGCTGTAGGAACAGAGAAGAACAGGTGTGAGAACAGATATGGGTGGGTAGGAGGGCATGGCAGCTGGGCCCTCACCCTGTCACAGCCATGGACTTGGGTGGATCACCTGCAGCAAACAGGGCTGGGAACCTGGGGGCCAGGCCCATGCTGAGGACCAGTCACGTCTAGGTTAACATCTTCACTCCCTGTCGGGTCAGAATGCCCACAGTGAATCCCTATCCCATCATCCCAGGCATGGTAGCCTCCAGAGGAAAAATGAGGTGCCCTGGCAGCTCCACTTTCCTGAACCTGAGTACCCTCAGTGGGGCAAGGAGGGAGGGCAGTGCCAGTTCTTCATAGAGCATCAATGAAACAAATCAACAGGGAAGGGCTGGGGTTGTGGCTCAGCAGTAGAGCGCTCACCTAGCACGTGCGAGGCCATGGGTTCGATCCTTAGCATCACATAAAAATAAATAAAATAAAGGTATTGGAAAATAAATATTTTTTTAAAAAATCAACAGGGTAGGAAAGGGAGCTGGCACCTGTCAAGGTCAGGGCTGATGCCCTCAGGGCACAAATGCATGCAATGAGGAAGTCTTGAGTTTTTAGTGACAAAACTATGAGAGATGTAGAGGGAAAGTATCTAGCCCCAAGCCCTGTAGGAGCCACTATTTCCTCTCAGGACTTGGTACCAGCATGGTCCAGTCCTTATGGCTCAGACCCACCAACACAGGGTCCCATACTGTCCCTGGGAAAAGGCAGCAATGTCAGCAAAAATGATGAGGCAAGTGTACACAAGTGCCCACTCACATGCCTATGCTCTACGAGGGAAGAAAGCCTGGCCCCTCTCAGGCACTCCCTTACAGGTATGGCCTACCGTCTGCATGTAGTCCTGTAGCAGCTCTGTGGCACTGGTACTCAACTCACTCTCACTGACAGTCTTGCCGTGGGGTGATGCCTGCATGCAGAAGGACAAGGGCGGCAGGCCACTAGCATCCACAGAGTCAGAGAAGCAGCTGCAAAGGAACATGGTGTGTGGGCAAGCAGCTTGCCATCCCTGCATACTACACATTTCAGGGACCCAGTCAGGATGAAATGTGCACCAGTCCCCATCCTTGAGCAGAAGTGTATGCAAATGATAGTAACAGGGATGATGGATGAAATGACAAGAAGAAAGTTGGCTGAGCATGGCCACGTGCACCAACCACCAGAGGTAGTCAGCTTGGCCTGGTCCTCAGGCTCCTCAGAGGTGTGGCTCTTGATGGCCTCTGAGCAAAGGGAGGGAATTCATGGGACCAGTAAATGGACAGCGTCGTGGAGGGAAGAGAGGCTAATAGGAAAACCCAGGGGACAGTCTCCTCAGGCAGTGCCCAGAGTTGAGGGGGCACAGAAGGAGAGGTATAGATGGGGGTGAGCATCAGGACAGCAGAACATGTGGACTGAGCTGCCACAGAAGCTGTAGGTGGTGGCAGGGAGAGGCTGAAAAGTACAAAAGAACAAGAGCACCCAATGTGCCTTTTAAAGGTCACTCTCTGGAGGTCACAGAGTTGGCAGGGCAGGAGAGACCAGTGGGAGGTAAGGACTCTAAAAGCAGACATGGGGGATGCAGTGTAGACAATGGGTCTGGAGTTTTGGGACCGGTGAGGCTGTGATGAGCTGGAGGTGGTGGGTGACTAGCTGGAGCCCAGATGATGTTGGGCAATGTCCGAAGCTTGTCTACTCCAGGGTTTGGGGCACGTGCACTCACAAGGTGCTGGCTTCTGCATCGTAGGTCTCCTTAATATCCACTTTTGTGGAAGAGTCATCTGTAGGAAGATAAAAAAAAAAAAAAAATACAGGGCTGGGGATATAGCTCAGTTGATAGAATGCTTGCCGTGCATATACAAAGTCCTGGGTTTAATCCCTAGCACTACCAAAAAAAAAATAATAATAATTAAAAAAAAATAAACAAACAAAAACCCACAACTTTCAGGTCCAGCCTGCCCAGCTATGTTTTACAAGAGACAGTGGCTGCCCTGCCCTTTGGGGAACCCTAAAGTCCTTCATCACGTAACCACCATGCCCCAGAATGTGCTGTGTGCCAAGGGTAGGACTCCTAGACTTGAGTCCACAGCCCTCCATTCCATCAAATGCACATCCTGCTGCAGGTTGGGAGGGAATCTACAGAGGACTCAACTTACCCACAGCTAAGGTCATGACAGCTGTCTTTGGGGATGTCAACTATGTGTTAAATTAAATGAAAGAAATTATGCAATTTGTCCCAGGTCACATAGCAGAAGCCAAAGAGCTGGGTATTCCAACCCCTGCCTAGACAAAGCCGGGCCTCAGAATCCCTGAGACCCTCATCTCTGCAAATAGTCTGCATACAGCAATTGCCTGGATAATGCTCAACAAATGACAGCTTGTGACAAAGATTATATAGTTGGCTGTTCCAAATGTAAGGAAAGGAGCATTCCAATACTGAGCCAAGCAGCAAGTAAAAGCTTTATGAGCAGGCAAGTCTTTAAATGGGAGCACAAGAAGAGGGTGGCAGGAAAAGGGACTTTTTTGTGTGTGTGCGTACTGGGGATTGAACCAGGGGCACTCAACCACTGAGCTACATCTTCAGCCCTATTTTGTATTTTGTTTAGAGACAAGGTCTCACTGAGTTGCTTAGCGCCTTGCTTTTTGCTGAGGTTGGCTTTGAACTCATGATCCTCCTGCCTCAGCCTCCTAAACCACTGGGATTACAGGAATGTGCCAATACACCTGGCAAAAGGGGATATTTCTGGTCTCAGGTGAGGATGGAGGGCAGAATAATGGCCCCAAAGAATCCACACCCCCAATCCCAGGACTACAAATATTCCGTTCCACAGCAAAGGGGAGTTAAGGTTGCTTATCAGCTGACCTTAGGATAAGGAAATGACCCTGGATTATGTGAATGGGCTCAATGAGACCACAAGGGTTCCAAGCATAGCCAAAGAAAGGAACAGAGATGCCATCAAGATGGAGGAAAGGGTTATGTGCCAAGACACACAGAAGTCTCTAGGAGCTGGGAAGGGCAAGGAAATGGTCTTCTGGAGGTTTCAGAGTAACCAGCAGAGCCAACACCTTAACTTTAGCCCTGTGAAGCCTGTGATAGAATCTTAAGTCCCTTAAGAGGATGCATTTGTGCTGTTAAGCTGCTAAGCTTCGATGATCTGTCCTGGCAGGGGAGAATGAACATAGCACGCAAGGCGCTGAAGCAGAAATAAGCAGTGGATGCATGCACGTGTTTCTATGTGTGTGTGCGCATCCCAGAGGTAGGTTCCAAAAGGCTGGCAGGGGATAAAACCTACTCAGCCTGATAGTAGTGCTGTATGCACGCTTGCTTTGGGAAAACTCATTCAGATGTACACTTAGGGTCTGTGCACTTTTCAATTAAAAATTTATTAGGACTGGGTGTGGTGGAGCACACCTATAATCCCAGATACTCAGGAAGCTGAGGCTGGACAATCGTAAATTTGAGGATAGTTTTGACAACTTAGTGAGACCCTGTCTCAAAAAAATAAAAAGGGATGGGGACATAGCTCAATGCTATAGTGCCCCTGGGTTCAATCCCCAGTACCACAAAAATGAATGAATGAATGTATAAGTTAATGAATAAATAAAGCAAGCAAGTCCCTATTGGGAATTTTAATGCACAGGTCTGAACCAATCACAATCAAACTGAACTGTTCCTCATGCAGTTACTTTGAACAAGCTGTTGACTTCCAAGCCTCAATTCCCCATCTCTAGGACAGGGCTAAATGATGTTCCTACCTCACTTGGCTTTGGAGGACTAAATAAGATGCAGCATGTGCCTCAGTGTTCATCACTACAAGCAGCAGTGAGGCCCACATTGGGAAAAAGGGGCTTTAGCACCAGCAATAAGAAAGAGACCACACCATTATGTATATATACCACATTTTCTTTATCCATTCTTCTGTTGAAGGGCACCCAGGGGGTGCCATAGAAGAATAGAAGTTCAGTGGATTAGACAAAGGGGAATGAAGGAAAGGGTGGGGGGATAGGAATAGGAAAGACAATGGAATTAATCTAACATGAACTGCTTATGTACATATATGAATAAAAGCACAATGAATCTCCACATTATGTACATCCACAAGACTGGGATCCTAATTAGAGTAAGACATACTTCATGTTTGTATAAATATTTCAAAATATACTCTTACTGTCATGTATTTAAAAAAATTCTAATTCAACAGCAGATGTGAAGTGATTGCAGTCCAAGTTCTTCTCACAGCTCCTCCCCTCATTAATGTACTCCTCTGCCCATTATATTCAAGACACATTTACTTTGAACTGCATCCATTGAACAACTGACTTGAAACAAACAAAAAAGAAATAGACCATACCATGATAGACCCTTAAAATGAGGTATACACCTGTTCAAAGAATTCCCTCCCAGCTTTGTGAACACATAGGGCTCTCCCCACTTGTGAATTACTAGGGATAGGATAGGGGGCTGAGACTCATCATCATAAAAAGAAAAAAACTGCAGGCAACAAACAGCACTGTTTCCAGAATCTTTGCTTTTTATGCCTCTGATTTATATAAACCATTAATCTTTTATAAATGATAAATCTGAAAATTAATGCTGTTGGTGTTCAGGAGACTTAGCTCTAGTGAGCTTGTACATAAAGGAAGTATCTAGTATGGACTAACAAGAAGCCTGAACGTGCTCTGCAACCGGTCTTGGTGGAATGTGCAGAGATGCTGACTCCCATATGTTGGTCCAGCGACGAAGCCTTTTAGGTACCTTTGGTTCTTCCCACCAACAACAACCCATCTCCAAGCCTTGGCTTCAGGAGAAGCCTGAGCTTCACCTGAACACATTTGGCATGGTCCCGGAATGAGCCATCATACTGAGAGCTGCCTACGCTTGGTCATACTAAAAGGGTTATTCCCCAGACCCATGCTCAGCCCCAAGACCCATGCTCAGCCCCCAGATCCACAGCATGCCTCTACTGGAAGCCTGTGGTTCCAGAAATGTTCATGGCCCCCATATTCTCTGCCTGCTTTTACTCAACGTACCGCTGTGCAGGGATAAGTGGTGGGTGGGTGTAGAGGCCCCATCAAATATTGCTCGGTCCAGAAAGTCGATGGTGGACTCCGTGTAAACAATCTGGAAGACCTGACCAAGCAGGGAGCATAGCTCTTCAGCGGCAACCTGCAGTGGGAACAGAGCAGCAGCTGATGTAGCCAGTGCCCAAGAAGCTTCCAGGGTACCTGGAGGCCTCAGACACTTCATAAATATGAACCAAAAGCAGACACCAGAATAACTAAGGGCCCCTACACCTTTCACAGCCCACAAGGTGCCAAAGCAGAGAAGCTGAGAACCACCTCAGGATTCTTTCTGAACAGACTGTGGCCCAGGTGTGCCTTGAAGGTATCTGGGGACTGTGCTGAGAAATACTATCTAGAAGATATTTAAGGTAGGCAGTAGCTATTATCTATTTTACAGATGCAGAAATTAAACAGAAAGGTCTCCCCAAGGCCCTGTGGCTGTTGGGTGGCTATGAGCCCAAAGCCAAACCCACAACCACAAACAGATTTCTGTGGAATCTGCAAGCACAGTCCTTAGCACCAGGCAGGTTTGGGGTGCAGGTCACTGCATGCCCATCAATAAGGGATGCGGGGGTAGTGGACTAGTAGAGGAAGCAGGAGAATCTTTGAATAAAAACCTAGCTGTCCATGTCAGAGAAGGACTGGAGGAGGGGTAAAAAGGCCAGGTCAGGTAATGGCAAGAGGGTAAGGCCAGACTAGGCAGAAGTGGGTGGGGATGGGGGTGGTCAGCGTAGGGTACAGGAGTCTGGGGTCTGGGTTGTGGGCAGGGACTTAAGAAACTGAACATGAGACATGTTCAGGGTAGGCAGAAGGGTTAGGGTTGGGTGGGGTCAGGCAGGGGAAGAGGAGGGGCTGAGCCCTAGGTAGAGTTGTGGGTAAAACCTGGTCATTAAGTAGGGCTGGGCTGTGGGTAGGGCCATGGAATGACTAGTCATGGGTTGGATCAGGCTATGGAAGAGCCGGAGGTAGAAGAGGCCATTGGCAGGGCCTAGTTATAAGTTGGGCTGAGGGAAAGGCCTGGGCTATGAACAGGATAGAGATCTCACCTTGCTCTCTGCAGCCAGGATGACCAGGCAGCATGCTTCCACTGGCCCCACTGCACTCTCCGACAGGGAGCCTGAACTGAGGCCTCTGGAACTTTCCGCACACAGACTCTGGCTTGGGGAGATACCCGGATCCTGGGCTAATAAATGAACACCCTATCAGGTTAGCTCAGTGGAAAGAGGGCAGGCCTGAGAGCAGTCAGGGCACGAGTTGGGCTACTCTTAAAATATGGTTCAGGAGCTCTTTACTTGGCTCAGGTGTCCACCAAACGACCTGGGTGACTGGCCTATGCCATGTGTACTCTCTGGGAAAGTTCCCTCTTCTAGCCTCCTCCTAACAAGTATGGGAACAGATGAGCCCTGAGCTCCAGGGTACCAGAGCACACAGCTCCCCCACCCTCGCCATCTTCATACTTCACTGCATGTCATCACTGAGAATGGACACTCCACATGCATATCACCCCACATGACCTCCTAGCATCCTTGCTAAAGATGGAGGAGACAGGTGATATCCCATATTCAATGCTTTTGATCCACACAAAAGATGATAATTTCACAAGGTTCAAGTTATCATATGATAGATTCTGAACACAATCCTGAAAGAAGTTTACCTCCAGAAAAGTTTATGGCCCAATAAACTCTCTTTATACAGAAGGGTAAACTAAAGCACAAGGGCAAAGGGCTGGGACTGAAAGTATGTAAATAGCAGAGTCCAGGTGCCAGTCTAGAAAGTCACATCTCAGTGTCATGTTTTTAATACTACCCACCACCTCCCCCAACATCTTGTGTGATTTCCAGGACCACCCAGGAGCCAGGCTCTGACAGCAGGAACATCCAACAGACCAAATTGGAATGACTGAAAACAAATCCTATACATCCCCTGTTGCCTAAGTATTAGAAGGCAAGCTCACCTTAGGAAGGAGGGAAGATAAAAATGGGAAAACCTAAGGCTCAAACACAGTCTGGTAGAGAAAGATGGGGAGAGGCCCAGGTCACATGCAGGAGAAGTATATGCAGACAAAGGCTATAAGGGGTTGCTCCATAAATCCCTCAGTGAGACCAAAGGCCTGCACTGTCCCCAGAGCAGTCACCACAGAACTACTGAGTATGTGGACCATGATGAGTCCATGCCAAGATGTAATAAGTGTAAAACATACACACAGGGCTCCAGAGTTGAAACAAACAGTATACTAACTAGCTCAATAATTTTTATATTGATTATATGCTGTTATGATAATACTTTGTATACAGAGAACTAAATAAAATATACTATTAAAACTAATTTCACTTGTATCCTTCTTTGCAGTATTGGGGATTGGACCCAGGGGTGTTCTACCACTGAGCTACATCCCCAGCCTTTTTATTTTTTGAGGCAGGGTCTTGATAAATTGCTGAGATTGGCCTTGAACTTGTGATCTTCCTGCCTTAACTCCAAGAGGTTAGAATTACAGGCATGTGCCACAGCACGTGCTGTCTCTCTCTTTTTTTTGTACCAGGAATTGAACCCATGGGTGCTTAACCACTGAGCCACATCTCCAGCCTTTCTCATTTTTTATTTTGAGACAGGGTCTTGTTAAACTGCTTAGGATGTCACTAAGTTACTGAGGTTGGCTTTGAACAATCCTTCTGCCTTAGCCTTCTGAACCACTAGGATTAGGGGTGTGCACCATCATTCCCAGCTTTCTTTACTTTTTTAATATTTTTAATTGGCTGCCTGGCTGTGCCTGGGATGGTTCTTGAGCAGGGTAGGCAGCTGGGAAGTTCAGATAGCATTCATGTGCTATCTCTAAGGACTCCACATCTACCCTCCTGTTAATGGATGCAGCCTGTAAGCCCTACTTCAAAACTACAATTTGCCTCTTTCCTGCATCACACACAAACTGCTTAAGCAGATACACAGATGACCCTGTATTTATCTAGCCTTAGCTAAAGTCACCCTCTGAGCAGATGTGGCTCCCTAGTTCCCTCATACTATACTGTCCCAAATACCAGTGACCCTTGGCCTGAAAGATGCATACAGCTAAACCACACACAGTAGACACACAGAGCAGACTTTAGATACCAGTCTGCCAGGCTCTGTATGGGGCACTTTGCATCCCAATTCTGATGAATGGAAACTATCCTGCTGAGAACAGTCCCTGGGACACAGGGATTTATTCCCTTCCTGTGAATCATAAGTTCTCTCAAAGATGAGTCCTGCTGCTTATGTTTTTATAAAAAAGTTTCTCCAATGGAATGTGTTTTCTCTCTCAAAAAAATCTATTATTTGCTGGGTGTGGTGGCACATGTCTATAATCCCAGTAGCACAGGAGGCTGAGACAGGAGTTTTGTGGGTTCAAAGCCAGCCTTAACAACAGCAAGGCGCTAAGCAACTCAGTGAGACCCTGTCTCTAAATAAAACAAAATAGGACTGAGGATGTGGCTCAGTAGTTGAGTGTCTCTGTGTTCAATCCCCAGTACAAAACTATTATCTACCTTCTTTTCTTTTTTTTTTAAAGTGATGAAAGTTATTTTCTATTATTTCTTTGTTTTTTGTTGTTGTTTCAAAAATTTTCCATTATCCAAATTGTTTTAATGATTAAAGCTAAGAAATTATCTTGCCGCATAAGGAACAGAAATGGGAGGACCTTCCCTCCCCACCTGCAAGGACCGGTTCAGGAGCTGGTCTCCTCACTCCCTGTCCCCTAAAGGATACCTCCTGTAGATACAAGGCAGAGGAAACAGAGGGTTACCATGGTGCTGGACAGAGTGCTTAGAAGCAGCCACAGAACCTTCTAAGGCCAGAAGGAACAGTTTAACCCTTCTTAACCAAATGTCCCATCTTCACCAAGCATGATCTTCATGACAGTACTTAAACTCCCTTCTGTCCATCTATAAGATGGGAATCAATGAAATCTTCCTTAAAGATTTATTATAGGGGCTGGGGTTGTGGCTCAAGTGGTAGCGCACTTGCCTGGCATGCATGAGGCACTGGGTTCGATCCCTAGCACCACATAAAAATAAAATAAAGATTTCGTGTCCACCTAAAACTAAAAAATTTTTTAAAAAAGATTTATTATAGAGGGCTGGGGTTGTGGTTCAGTGGTAGAGTGCTTGCCTAGCATATGTGAGACATTGGGTTAGATCCCAGCACCACATAAAAATAAATAAATAAAATAAAGGTATTGTGTCCATCTATAACTAGAAAAAAAAAGATTTATTATAGAGGTTAAATGAGATAATCATATCAAATGCTTTGTACTAATATGAGTCACATTAAATTGCCACTTTTATTGATTAAAATGTTTAAATACGGACAGTTTCATATTATTCAACTTAGTTCAATGCCTGGCATTAATAGTCAATACTCATTCATCACTGTGAAGGAAAATAAGCACCATGCCTTGAATATTAAATATTCTCCAAAGGCTGATGTATGGAAGGCGTGGTCCCCAGGCGGGCACTGTTGGGAGGTGGCAGAAGCTTTAGGAGACAGGATGATCTTATGTCATTGAGGTGTGCCCTCAAACAGCATTATGGAACCCCAGTCCTTTTTTCTTCCTTTGTTTTGCTTCCTGGACATGAGATAAACAGTTTGGTCTACTACACATTCCCTGCTATTACCACCCTGGCATTACAGGCCTACAAGCAATGGGTCAACTAATCATGGACCGGAACCTCTAAAACCATAAGTGATGGGGCTGGGGTTGTGGCTCAGTGGTAGAGTGCTTGCCTCACATGTGTGAGGCACTGGGTTCAATTCTCAGCACCACATATAAATAAATGAATAAAATAAAGGTCCTTCAACACTAAAAAATATTTAAAAAAATAAAAAATAAAACCATAAGTGAAAATAAACCTTTTCCCTTGGGTAAGTTAATGATCTCAGGCATTTTTTTATAGCAATGAAAAATTGACTAACACATTCACAGAAAAGCAAATAGGAAGGGACCTTGCTAAGACATGCTTGGTAATAGTGCAGAAGGCATATGCATGTGTGTGTGTCTAAGTGTACGAGTATATGTATGTGTCTGTGTGACAAAGGCAGCTGTGTGCATGTGAGTGAATGTATGTGTGTGTTTGTGTGTTTTGTGTACAAGTCCACATATGTAATGTGTGTCATTTCATGTCCATGTGATATGTTAAGTATGCTGGGGAGGGCATGAGCTACTGCTACACAGACAAGGTAGAACAGCTGTGACTCCCAGCAATCACCTTCCTAACCTTTCCATTACTTGAGTAGGTTTGTGACCAAAAGAATGCAGATCAGATTCCTAAGCCAGAACTTCCTGTGGCCTGTTTTTGAGAGCTTACCCAAACATGTAACTTCACAATTCTGAGACAACAAGACTGCTTCCTAGATTCCTAGGTACTGCTGACCTCAAGTGGACTGAGATTTCCCTCTTTACTACCTAAATAGTGTTTGTTCCAGGCAGAACCACTCCAGTCCCTCATGCCTTGCCACTACTCCTCTGGAAATGAAGGACTTCAGGGTAACCAAGATGCCTACAGTGGCCCAATGAGATCAAACCAGTGTTTTTGTGGCAATGCCAGCCTCAGAGGTCACAATAAATATGGAGGATGAACCAAAATTTCTCCCTCATTTCTTAATGACTTGAATGCCAGAATGGAGACCTCCAGAAGCTGACAGGTAGCTCCTACCCCAGCATCCAGGAGGGCAGGCACTGCGTAGAGCAATAGGGTAAAAGAGTGAGCAGAAAATGACATTCTTCACAATTCCACCTGCATGTAAAAGCAGTGACAAGAGCCCCTGGACAGAGTCTCCTTTTTGTTGTCCCAGCTTTGGGAACATTGTGGGGAGCTCAAAATGTGGGCTGGAGCTTGTATGGTACTGCATGTCTGTAATCCCAGCAACTTGGGAGGCTGAAGCAGGAGGATCACAAGTTTGAGACAGTCTCAGCAACTCAGCAAGACACTGTCTCAAAATGCAAAATAAAACGTTGGGGATATTACTCAAATTACTCCTGGGTTCAATCCCCAGCACAAACAAAAACAAAAAACATATATATATATACGGAAGTTGGGCTGAGGGGAGATTCCCACCATAGCCTTCATTTCTGCCCTTCTCTCCCACCTGGCCAGTGGAAGCAACACCAGTATAGGGGAGGCTGAGCCCCACCAGGAAGAGGGACAGGACACTGCTTCTTTGGATACTGGTCCCCAAGGCTCTGATTTGACAGGGACTCCAGGGTCACAGCAGCTGACTGCTAGCCCTCCTCTGGCTGACCTCTGGGATAGGAGGTCCAATTCTTAGCCACAACAGATAAGAGTGCCCAACACAGAGCTGCAGAAGCTGTCTCTAGAGTTTCATGAAAGTCAAGAACACTCCTCAGGACAAGGATCCTTCTGACCCCTAGTCATCCAGGTCCATACCTGTCTTTAAGACCACCAGGTGTGCGGCATCATCTCGGACATAGGAGACAGCAGCAATGTCGTGGATGGGCACCCTGAGGATGATGTCCTCCCCATCCCTCCAGGCCAGCTTGACATTGTAGGCAGACAGGCTGAGCACAGCATCGTGTTCCTGGGTCAGGTGTCCAGGAAGCAGGTGGGCTCGCTGGAAAGAACCACAGGGCATCAGAAATGCCAGGTGTGCCGAGGCCTGTCCTGGGCTCTTCTCCAGGAGCACTATACTGGCTGATATCACACATGTGACCAGTGTGCCTTTAGATTCAAAATTATGGTATATAATTGAGATATTTTGAAATTACAAATTTTGGAAAATAGCCCAAAACCACATAAAGCAAATCTGGAGAATGAAGTTAATGTTCAGACTGAGGAACAGTCTTTATGGCCAAGAGCCAAGTGCACCCATAACGTAATGGAACTGGGTCATCCCTCTTGGCCATGATATCAAAAGTGAATGGATTAAGGGCTGGTGTTGGCCAAGCGACAGAGCACACAGATGAGAGGATGGGGTTACCTTTGCATTGTCTATGAAATGCAGGATTTCAGTCCTACTGGAGGGATTCAGGTATCCTGGTATAGATGTTAACTGACCTAAATACTGAAAGAAAGTGAAGAAAAACAGTCATGAGAAATGGGAATTGGGAAATGAGCCAACACCACCATAGCAAGATCAACTGAGCACAGTTCTAGTGTCTCATACTCAGGCCACCAGTTCTAAGAGGTGAGTACTGAATTCTCACACAAGTTTCCTAGAGCTCAGGACAACCCTCCCACATTTCCTATATTCAAGATCATCATCAAAAGTCCTACAAAAGGCATTTTAAAACTAGGTTTCGTAGCTAACCAGTGATGGCAGGTGTTTCCTTGCACTTCTGGAAGAACTGAAAACAAGGGCACCATGCAATAGCCCCCACTAAAAATAAACCCTAAGTTACAAAGGTCAACACAGCTGAGAAAAATGAACACAAATAGAGAAATGAAGTGCCATGGTTTAAATGTGTCCCTCAAAGTTCATGTGTTGGAAACGTAACTCCCTGATGCAACCATGTTGAGGTGCAACTTTTAGGAGGTGATTCGGTCATAAAGGCTCTACCCTCAGGAATGGGTTAATAATGCTGTTATGGCAGGAAGAGGTTCATCCTTAGGAGTAGGGTCCTTATAAGTTCAACTCCCTTTTTGCTCTCTCACTTTCTTCTCCTTCCACCTTCTGCCATGGGATGACACAAGAAGGTTCTCACTAGATGCCAGCCCCTTTATCTTGGATTTCTCAGTTTCTAGAACCATGCAAAATACATTCTATTATTTATAAAATTATCCAGTCTGTGGCATTCTTTTTTATCTTTATTTTTTGCAGTGCTATGAATCAAACTAGGACCTTGTACATGCTAAGCAAGTGCTCTACTGCTGAGCTACATCCCCAGTCCCCAGTCTGTGGCATTCTATTAAAGCAACACAAAACAGATAAAGATATGATGTAAATAAGTTATTTTGTAACATGTGGCAATGAGGCACTTGGCTCAGCAAAGTACCATGATGAAGAACATCGGAGCATGGAGGCTCTGAATGGCAGCTCTGAGTCTGCTGTGTTCGTGTCTGGGTCTTATGAACTAACACAATATTTTTAATGGTTTGTCTTTTTAAATGGATCACTGATTTCTTCCCAAGAAGAGACAACTTCTTCTTTTCGCTATTATAATTTTTATGTATTTTTTATTTGTTCTTTTTAGATATACATAATAGTAGAATGTATTTTGACATATTATATATACATAGAGTATAACTTAATTCTAATTAGGATAAGAACAGACTTCTTGTACTCAACATTTGTCTTGATTCATCAACTCATAATTTTGGTTTTATATTTAAAAAGGATTAAGTGGGACTTCCAGTTTCTGGTCTAGCATTTAAGAGCTTGGAAGCTGGCACTTCCATACTTACAACAAGAACGCTGACTGAAAATCAACAACTGTTCTTAGATTTATCAAATAACTAAGGTCCCAGGGAAAACCACTACCCCCTAAACTGGAGAGACAGACTGATGGATGATGAGAATCACAGCTTACCAGGAGGAGAAACCCTGGAGCTTGCACTGGTAGAAGCAGAAGGGGGTGATGACAAGTACTGAAGACTAAGCATGGACCAGCTTGGGGGCTCAATCACAAGGGACTCTACCATTGAGCTACATCTCCATCCCTTTCTAAATTTTTGTTTTGTGAAGAGGGTCTCTAAGTTGCCCAAGCTGGCCTCAAACTTGAAACCCTCCTGCCTCATTCACCTGAATAGCTGGAATTATAAGTGTGTGCCACCATAACAGTCAAAGAAACAATTTTAAAATACAACCAGAGAATTCTATTATCCCTTACTGTGTCTAAAAACAGAGTATCTGGGGCTGGGGATGTGGCTCAAGCGGTAGCGTGCTCACCTGGCATGCGCAGGGCACTGGGTTCGATCCTCAGCAACACATAAAAATAGAGATGTTGTGTCCACCGAAAACTAACAAATAAATATTTTAAAAATTCTCTCTCTCTCTCTCTCAAATAAACAAATAAATAAATAAAAACAGAGTATCAAAATATGAGGCAAAAGAGGCTGGGGCTGGGGCTCAGCAGTAGTGCACTTGCCTTGCATGTGTGAAGTATTGACTTCGATTCTCAGCACCTCAGACAAATAAATAAATAAATAAAGGTCTATCAACAACTAAAAAATATTTTAAAAACAAACCTTAAAAAAAATGAGGCAAAAACAGATGGATCAGTAGGGCACAGTGGTGCACACCTGTAATTCCAGTGACTCAGGGATCATAAGTTTGAGACCAGCCTCACCAACTAAGTGAATACCTAAGCAACTTAACAACATCCTGCCTCAAAATAAATGATTCAAAGGGCTGGGGATTTAGCTCAGTGATAAATTGCTCCAGTAATCCTAGCTATGTAGAAGACTGAGGCAGGAGGATCACAAGTTTGAGAACAGCCTGGGAAACAGTGAGATGGTGTCTCAAAATTAAAAATAATAATAATAATAATAATAATGGTTGAGAGTGTAGTTCAGTGTTATAACAGCCTGGGGTTCAATCCCCAGTGCAGCAAAAAAGAGGAGGAGGAGAAGAAAGGGAGGGAGGAGGAATAAGGGAAGGAGGGGGAGGAAAGCAGGGGTGATAAGGGAGAAGGGGAGAGGAAGGGGAGGAGAAGGGGAGAGGAAGGAGAGAAGGAGGAGGACAAGGAAAGAAGGAAGGAAGGATGGACAGATGGACATAGCGGAACTCAATAGCACCAAAATACTTTTTGTTTTTTAGTACTGGGTTGCTCACATGCAACATTCACCAACATAGACCACTTCCATAAACACACCTTATATTTAATTTTATTTTTTTAAACCTTCAGTGTATCCTTATTTTTTATTTTTTGGTTTTTTTTCTAGTTATAGTTGGACACAACACTTTTATTTTTATTTATTTATTTATATGTGGTGCTGAGGATTGAACCCAAGGCCTCCCATGTGCTAGGCAAGCACTCTACTGCTAAGCTACAATCCCAGCCCCATACTTACATTAAAAAAAATAGAAACCATATGATGTCTGCTCTCAGCCCACAGGGGAACACCTTGAAAGGTGTTCTATCAAAATTCCCAGAAGGGGAAATAGGCAATGTGAATGGTCCTATGATCTATTAAAGAAACCAAATCAGCTATGAATAGCCTTCCAAAAAAAGAAAGCACAAGGCACAGATGGGCTCACTGGTAAATTCTACCAAACATTTAAGGAAAAAAAATTACACCAATTCTCTACAATCTTCTCCAGAAAATAGGAACAGGGAAAACACTTCAGAACCTATTCTATGAGGCCAGCATTACCATTTTATTAAAAAAAAAAAAAAAAAAAACCCAAGACAAAGACATTAAAAAAAAAGAAAAAAAACATATAGACCAACATTTCTCATCAATATCCATGTAAAAGTTCTAAACAAAATATCAGAAAATTGAGCTGAACCACAGATAAAAAGAATTATGTACCATGACCAAGTGGGATTTATCCCACATGGTTCAACATTTGAAACTCAATTAATGTAATCCATCTCATCAACAGGCTAAAGAAAGAATCATATCAACAGGTAGAGCAAAAGCTTCTGACAAAATCTAAACCCTACTCATGTCAAAAACACATGACATGGTGGTGCGTACCTGTAATCAGAGATACTTGGGAGGCTGGCAAATTGGAGACCAGCCTATGCAAACTCAGTGACAATCTGTCTCAAAATAAAAAGGGCTGGGGATGTAGCTCAGTGGTGATTACTTACCTAGCATGAGTGAGGCTCACAATTCAATCAACAGTAATTCGAAAAAAAAAAAAAAAATACAACTCACATCATACTTAAGTGTAAGAAACTAGATACTTTTCCCCTAAGATGGGAACAAGGCAATCAGGATGTCCTCTTTCTTTCTTTCTTTTTTTTTTTTTTTTGAGAGAATTTTTTTTAATATTTATTTTTTAGTTTTCGGCAGACACAACATCTTTGTTTGTACGTGGTGCTGAGGATCGAACCCGGGCCGCACGCATGCCAGGCGAGCGCGCTACCGCTTGAGCCACATCCCCAGCCCAAGGATGTCCTCTTTCATCATTCTTCTTTTTTCCCATATTTTTAAAAAGTATTTATTTTTTTTTAATTGTAGGTGAACACAATACCTTTATTTTATTTTTATGTGGTGATGAGGATAGAACCTAGGACCTCATGCATGCGAGGCAAATGCCCTACCACTGAGCTACAACCCCATCCCCTCCATATTTTTTATTGGCACATTATAATTATACATAACGGTGGGATTCATTGTTACATTTGTTCATACACACTCTCATCACTATTATTTAACTTCTGGCTAGATGTCCTAGCTAATGCAATGCAACAAGAATAAGAAAGGATACACAGGTTGGGAAGGAAAAAATAAAATTGTCTTTGTTCACAGATGACCTCTGAACCAGAGAACCATGCAGGGAGGTTGCTCTGGAAATCCAAAGAGAGAAAATATGACACAAAACCAATCATCTAATGCTGCACAATGCAGTCTGCTCACTAGACAGAAAAGGAAACAGAGAAAAGAATAACTGGCTAAAGCACATTCAGGGCACTCCAAAAATACAAGTTTGGACCTAGAGTGCTCGCCTCACATATGCAAGACCCTGAGTTCAATCCTCAGCACCACATAAAAATAAATAAAGATATTGTGTCCAACTACAACTAAAAAATAAATATTAAAAAAAAGAACTGCTGTAAGTCAACAACAACAACAAAAACAAACAAACAAACAAACCTAATTCTAAAAAGGGGAAACAACTTGAATACACATTTTTTCTAAAAAAGATATACACATGACTAATAAGCACATGAAAGGTCTTCAATATCACTAATTATTAGGGAAATGAAAATCAAAATTGCAATGAGATACTAACTCACAGCCACGAAGATGGCTATTATTAAAATATAAAAATTGGAGGGATAACACCTTTTAGTGAAATTATGGAGAAACTGGAACCTTTATACACTGCTGGTGGCAATGTAAAATGGAGCAGCTGCTGTAGAAAACAATATTGTGGTTCCGCAAGAAATTAAACCAAGAATTAGCATATGATCCAACAATTCCACTTCTGGATGAATATACATTTTTAAAAAAATCAAAGCAGAGACTTTAAACACATTGACATTTATAATCAACAAACGGTAGAAACAACCCAAATGTTCACTAATGAATAAAGTGTGATATATCCATACAGTGGAAGAATTTCCTCAAAGAGGAAGAAAATTCTGACACCTGCCATGATACTGATGAACCTTGAAGATGTTGTCCTAAGTGAAATTAAACAGTCATAGATGCACAAATACTGCATTATTCCACTTATACAAGGTGCCTAGAGTAGTCATATTCACAAAGAGAGAAGAATGGTGGTGGCCAGGGGCTGCAGAGAAAGGGAATGGGCAGTCATTGTTAATAACGATGATTTCGGTTTCGGGCTGGGGTTGTGGCTCAGTGGTAGAGCGCTTGCCTAGCATGTGTGAGGCACTGGGTTCGATCCCCAGTACCAAATTAAATAAATAAACAAACAAACAAACAAAATGAAGCTATTGTGTCCATCTAGAACTAATAACTAGCAATGATTTCAATATGGGCCGACGAAACATTCTGGACATGGATGGTGGTGATGGTTATACAACAGAGTACTTAACGCTACTGAACTGTATACTTGAAAATAGTTGAG
This sequence comes from Marmota flaviventris, assembly GCF_047511675.1. NCBI lineage: Eukaryota > Metazoa > Chordata > Mammalia > Rodentia > Sciuridae > Marmota > Marmota flaviventris. The sequence goes on along the minus strand of NC_092498.1, from coordinate 102,586,929 downwards.
AAGGCAACATGCAGGGTGTGAGCTGTATTATAGATTGAACCCAGGGCCTTGCACATGCTAGGCACGCCCTCTACCACTGAGCTACATCCCCAGCCACCCACCCTTTTTTCTTGAGACAGTGTTATGGTTTAGATATTCGGTGTCCCCCAAAAGCTCATGCATAAGACAATCCAAGAAAATTTAGAGGTGAGGACTGGGGTTGTGGCTCAGTGGTAGAGTGCTTGCCTAGCATGTATGAGGCACTGGGTTTGAGTCTCTGCACTGCATATAATAAATAGTCTATTGACAACTAAAAAAAAAGTAAGTTCAGAGGTGATGGGTTTTGAGAGTCTTAATCTAATCAGTGTGTTGATTCACACTGATTAACTGATGATTAACTGGGTAGTAACTATCGGCAGGTAGGGTATGGCTGGAGGAGGTAGGTCACTGAGGGTATGTCTTTGGGGCTTAAAATGTGTTCTTGTTGAGGAGAGCTCTCTCTCTCTCTCTGCTTCCTGGTGGCCATGTCCTGAGCTGCTTTTTTCCTTCATACCTTTACACCATGATGTTCTTGCCTTACCTCGGGCTCAAAGTACCCAAGTCAGTCATCTATGGACTGAGACCTCTGAAACCATGAGCCCTAAATAAACTTTTCCTCCTTTAAAATTGTTCCTGTTGGGTCTTTTGGTGACAGCAGTGAAAAGCCAACTAACACAGACAGGATCTGGCTAAGTTGCTTAGGCTGGCCTCAAACTGGTGATCCTCCTGCCTTAGTCTCTCAAGTTGCTGGGATTACATGCGTATACCACCATGCCCAACAAAGATGGCAAACTTTATAGTCTACTGACAACTAATATACGTTATGTATATTTTACAACAATAAAAACTTTATCTTATTAGTTTTATTCAAAAATTTATTTTGCAACCAGGCGTGGTAACACACACCTGTAATCCCAGAGGCTCGAGAGGCTGAGGCAGGAGGATTGCAAGTTCAAAGCCAGCCTCAGCAATTTAGTAAGGCCCAAAGCAACTTAGCAAGACCCTGTCCCAAACAAAACATAAAAAGGACTTGGAATGTGACACAATTGTAAAACAACCCTGGATCAATCCATGGTACAAAAAAATTTTTTTTAATTTTATTAAAAACTTTTTCAATGATCAATGCTACACTGTACATTAGATATCATTTCTAGCTTTGTATCATCCAAAAATATTATTTTGTGTTTTCACTCAAATGAGTAAAAAAATATTGATGACGGCACACACCCTTTTGGTGGAAGACAAGAGTTCCTCAAACCCCCTTGCTAGAAAACAATGCACAATCCTCCAATGAGCTTGTAACTGCCTCTCTTGGCTCCAGGACTTGCCTATCATGTGCTGGTAGGCACTGAAAAGCAGGCGATGCATGGTGCTAGGTCCTGGTAGTACAATATTAAGCTGGATAAGTTTGTCCCCACTAAGGCACACCACATGCCACAGCATTTAATAACCTGACAAGGTTCAGGGGTCATTTTAACTTACAGTTGTGGTTCTTAGGAGCTCAGTCCAAGTAAAAGCTGATACTGACCAAAGTAGAGATCACAGAGGTGCTATGGAAGACTATGGGTCTCAGTATTGGGGATCTCAGCATTTGAAGGCTCAGGGAAGGAGGTATGCTGGGATAGACCCATAAAATGACAGGAAATCCCACCAGAGCCCATCCACCATGGTACTACAAAGTAGGTGGAGAAGAAGCATGAGCTGGCCAGCTTTTGCAGACGCAGCTAATGGTGAGATATGCTCTCACAGAACTGGGATCCCCAGAAGCAAGAGGGCAACAGGGTCCTGGAACAGCAAAAGCCAGGTAGTAGCACTTAACCAACAGGGGAAGGGAGGCCTGAATTAATAACAGGGAGTAAAGTCAAAATGGTGATGGGGCACCTGTTGATATGGCTCATAGAACACAGCGTTCCTAGAGGCAAGACTGTTCAATATATACAAAGAAGGAGATCAAAACAATAGACAACAGCTGGGCATGGTGGCACACACCTGTAATCCCAGGGGCTCAGGAGGCTGAGGCACGAGGATCTTGAGTTCAAAGCCATCCTCAGCAACTGTGAAGCACTAAGCAACTCAGTGAGATCCTATCTCTAAATAAAATACAAAATAGGGCTGGGAATGTGGCTCAGTGATTGAGTACCCCTGTGTTAAAAAAGGGGGGGGGGCAGAAAGTTGAGGTAAGCTTCTGCAATAAAAGTATCTAACCCTGACTCAGTTTCCAGACCTGAAGCAGCTCTTAGACCCAAACACTGATGGAAGGAGAGGACACATCTGTGTGGGAAGGAACTTAACACCGAGGCAAGTATGCCCCATGGTGATTTTACTTTAGCATTAAATCTCCAAAGAGATTTAAATGGCCCAGGTACAAGGTTCCTGGGAACTGGAAATCTGTGAAAGTTTTTGGAGATTTAGAGGTGATGCCGCTACTTTGGAACCCACACTGCCAACAACCCTGTATGGGGTGGGGCTATAAGGTAATCAGTGGATTCCAGGTCTATATCTAAGTGTCCACTGGGTCAATACTCAGCTGGTAGTCACCTGCCATTTCCTGAATAACATATATAATATATAAAAGGAGAAGACACACTTAGTAGGGTGCAGAATCCTCATGATGACCCTTGGACCTATAGACAAAAGAGCTACTGAAACAGAAAAGACCATCTCAAACTGATTCCAGCCCCCTACTCTGAGCCAAAGTGGTAAGTCAAAAACAGGCTCAGACCTGTGGACCTGATGATGTGTCATCCCTCCAGGAGACCAACTAATCAGTAGGTACATCGGGACTCCTTCAACCCTACAATAGGAATCCTTTCCTAGTAAGAATGAGCGCCTCTCCTGCCTGTGGCATCAGTCAGCTCCATTCTCCCGGGGCTCATAGAATACCTGATTTCTGATGTGGGACAGCATGTGACATTACCTTGGACTAGGGGATTCACTTTGTACTAAAGAGATATAAAAGTAGGCACAAGATTGTAGGAATCAATGGTCCTATATAATGCCTGATTGTCCAGAATTGTCAAAACTGTCCAACGGAGTTGTGGAATGGTCTCTTGAGGGTATAGCTGAAGGGCTACCTGTATGACATCCCAAAAGAATGCTTTCTCTCCTTTCAGAGGCATTATGCATCTAAACCATAGTCACTACATGGTACTAGGTCTCCACTGGGAAAAATGCAGGGGTCTAGGATCCAAGGTATGGAAGCAGGAGTGGCTCTAACCACCATCAACTCAAGTGACTGCTTGGGGAAACTGGTACTTGCTGACCTCTTCACTTTAGGCTCTGCAGGTTTTGAGGGTCTAGATCCCAGGGACAAAATACTTCTATCAGGCGACACAGGGGCTGGGATTGTGGCTCAGCGGTAGAGCGCTCGCCTAGCTCGGGTGGGACCAGGTTCGATCCTCAGCACCACATAAAAATAAAGGCATTGTGTTGTGTCCATCTTCACCTTAAAAATAAATATTAAAAAAAAAAAGAGGAGACACAGCAAGAAATAGTGGCTAGCTGGTCACTTTGGGTTCCTCATGTTCATGCATATGCAAGCAAAGAAAATAACAACTGTTCTACAGGGGAGTTGACCCAGATCACCATGAGGAGGTGGGGACATAAGGAAGTAGGGACAGTCCAGAGTACGCCTTAAATATCTCTGGATATTCCCCCACCCATCAGCAGGCAAATTGGCAACCATGACCTATAGAATAGAAGCTACTGAAGTAGAAAACACTATTTGGAAAAGGCCACCTGGTAAGGATAGGATGATTAGTTATAGTTCATAGGTATTGAAATTTATCCAATATGTATCTAGACCCTGGCGCAAACAACTGAGACTAGCAGATTCACCAGGCAGGCAAGGAAACTCTTATTGCACAGGCAGTGGAGGAGGATAACAAGGTGTGCTCAGAGTCATTGATGCAGTGGGGACTGCACTTCATTGGGGAAAGGTTTCCAGCAAATAAGACCAATTGATGCTGGAGAAGCAGGGTCTGGATGGAGTGAACTTAGTGAGAAACACAATATCAACAAGCAGAAGGCAGAAAGCAGCACATGTGGTAGACATCCCACCCAGGGTCCCCACCATTCTGAGTGTTGATAAAACTCCCTGATTCCATCCCCTGCATCCCTCCCATCAATAAAGGTGGCAGAACTGGGATCGAACAGACAATTTTCACATACTTTTTCCTCCACCCTCCCCAGCCTCCCCTCCTCCCCTCCTCCCCAACAGGCCCCTAACAGTTCAACTGAACATAATCTCATTTCAGATTCTGCTGCTGGAGAATCATTGGAAACAAATACAAAGATGAATGATAAACCAGCAAGAGACATTTGCCATTAATTTTACAGCAAAGGGCTAAGTTACCTGACATACTGACAGCTACTGAAAATACAAAGAAAATAGGCACAAATAACCAAAGGAAAAAAGGGGCAGTGGATCTAGAAAGACAGTATGAAAGAAATTTGACTCTTGACTATTTGGAAAGACTCTCAACCTCACTTGTAAGTAAAACTATAATGAGGAAACATTATAGTTACTTCTATTGATTAGCAAATATCAAAAAGGTTGCATACACACTGTGTTGTTCCTCAGAGGGTGGAGACAGGCACTCTCAAAGACTGCTGAAGGCATGCACAGGCTTAACTTCTCTATGAAGAGCAATCTGGAATTCTCTGTCAAATTAAAAAGTAACCTAGACTTACAGATCCAGAAATTCCATTTCTGAAATTTATCCAATATGTATCTAGAGTAAAATGTGTGTAATTGTAGATAACAAATTAAATATGCATTAATAGGTCACTGGTTAAATAAAATATGGTACAGCAATATAAAGGAACACTATGCAGTCATTAAAACAAGTGAAGCAGCTTTACATGTCAGTGTGACATTCTGATATATAAAGAAATATATAGTGGAGTACAAAAAACAAGGTACAGGCAACGATTTTTTAAATAAACCCCCACAGCAGAGGTAACAAAAGCAAAAATTGACAAATGGGATTATATCAAACTAAAAAGTTTCTGTACAGCAAAAGAAATAACCAAGAGAATAAAGAGATAATCTGCAGAATAGTAGGAAATATTTGCAAATTCTATCCACTAAGGGGTTAATATCCAGAATATCTGAGGAACTAAAAAAAAATTCAATAGAAAAAAAAAAAGGCCTGTTAACAAATGGACAAATGATCTCAAACAACATTTCTCAAAAGAAGATATACAAATGGTCAACAAGTCTATGAAAAAAAAGGTTCAACATTGCTAATCATTAGGGAAATGCAAACTGAAGTCAAATCCACAATCAGAGATCATCTTACCCCAGTTAGAATGGCTAATTATCAGACAGTTAAAAGATAACAAATGCTGCTGGCAAGGATATGGAGAAAAAGGAACACTTATACACGCCTGGGAGGAATATAATTTAGCACAGTACTTTTCCACAGTTATGGAAAGCAGTATGGAGGTTCCTTGAGAAACTAAAAGTAGAACTACCTTATGATTCAGCGATCCCATTATTAAGTATATATATCTAAAGAAAATGACATTAGTATGTTAAAGAGATGCCTGCACTATTATGCTTACTGCAGCACTACTCACAATAGCCAAGATATCAACCTAAGTAGCCATCAATGGATAATTGCATAAAGAAGATGTGACCCAAGAGTGATGGCACACGCCTGTAATCCCAGAGACTCAGGAAACTAAGCCAGGAGGCTTCCAAGTTCAAGGTTGGCCTTGGCAATTTAGAGGGACTTGCTCAAAATAAAAAATAAAAAGGCTAGAGCCAGGTAGAGTGGAAAACAACTGTAATCTCTGTAACTTGGGAGGCTGAGCAGGAGGCTCAATTGCAAGACAGAGACCAGTCTTGACAACTTAGTGAGACCATGTCTCAAAATAAAATAAAAAAGGGCCAGGGATATAGCTCAGTGGTAGGGTACCTCTAGGTTCATTCCCCAGTATGGCAAAAGGAAAAAGAAAATGTGATGTGTATACACAATAAAATATTTTTCTATAAAAAAAGAACGATATCTTGCCATTTGCTCACAGAAAGACACCATAAATCTCACTAATATGTGGAAGTAAGTCAGAAGTACAGAATAGAACAGGGGTTATCAGAGGATAGAAAGGAAAGAGAGAATAGGGAAGACAGAAGATGGTTATTGGGTACAAAAATACAGTTAGATGGTTACAAATAGTTAATAATTTATTGTATATTGCAAAGCAGCTGTAAGAAACGATTTTTGAATGTTTCCAACACAAAGAAATGATAAATGTTCAAGATGACAGATTTTAACTGCCCTGACTTAATCATTATACACTGCAAACATGTACTGAAATATCACATTAGACCCATAAGTATATACAATTATTACATCAAGTAAAATAATTTTAAAACTTTTTTGGGGGGGCACCAGAGATCGAACCTAGGAGTGTTTAACCACTGAGCCACTTACCTAGCACCTCCCCCCCACTTTCAATTATGGTGCTGGGGATTGAACCCAGGGCCTTGTGTATGCAAGGCAAGCACTCTATCAACTGAGCTATATCCCCAGCACCTCCAGCCCCTTTTTTATATTTTGAGACAGGGTCTCACTAAGCTGCTGAGAGCTTCACTAAATTGCTTAGGACCTCACTTAATTGCTGCATCTGGCTTTCATCTTGCCATCCTCCTGCCTCAGCCTCCTAAACCACTGGGATTATAGGCATGTGCACCCAGCTTTACACATTTTTAAGCTGAGTGTGGTGGAACACACCTATAATCCCAGCTACTCTGGAGGCTAACACAGGAGAATTACAAGTTCAGGTCAGTCCAGGCAATTTAGTGAGACCCTGCCTCAAAAATAAAAAACAAGAGCCATATGCTTGCCTGTAATCGTAGCTCAAGAGGCTGAGATAGGAGGATCTTGAGTTCAAAGCTAGCCTTAGCAATTTAGCAAGGTCCTAAAGCAACTCAGTGAGACCCTGTCTCTAAATAAAATACAAAAAAGGGCTGTGGATGTGACTCAGTGGTTAAGCACCTCTGAGTTCAACCTCTAGTACCAAAAAAAATAAAATAAATAAAAAAATAAAGAGCTAAGGATAAAATTCAATGGTAAGTGTCCCTGGATTCAATCTCCAGCACCACACACACAACACACATAAAACCCAAAACAACCTTTTTTTTTTTTTTTTTTTTTAAATAAAGTTTAGGGGTGTGCATGTAGCTCAGTGGTAGAGTGCTTGCCAGCATGCACAAGGCCCTGGGTCCAATCCCCAGCACCACAAAATGAATGCGCAGCTGGCTGACTGACCAAATGAATGAATGAAAAGTTGGGAGCTAGGGATGTAGCTCAGTGGTGGAGAACTTGCATAGCATGAGAAAGACGCTGGGTTCAATCCCCAGTACCACACACACATAGAAAAATGTTTTTTTTAATTGAAATTTTAAAACAGAAGATGCAGTATACACCATGTAATCATTTCAGAAACAAATGCATACATGTTTATATATAGATATCTAAATTATATGTGTAAGAATTCAAGAAAATGGAGTCAGGGTTCCTTCCAAAGGTTACATATTCAATAAATAATTTTTTTAATTAAAAAAATAAATCTAACCAAGAAGTTTCTTGGGTTTGATATCACAGAAGTAATTACCTACTGTCTCTCCCAGAATGAAGACACAGTAGGCCTGGTGTGTGTTACCTCACTCAGTCACCAGGCTTCAAGCTAACATAGCATTGAGCATACTGGGGCAAATGCCAGCATGTGATGAAAAATAAGGAGAATGTTTCAACTTTTCGAAGGTTTTGTGAGGATTAATGAATGCAAAAAGTTAAACAGTATTGCTGCACACAGTAAGCATTCCAAAAATAGGAACCATTATCAAGTTTCTGTCAACTTTATTTTTAATGCTCATTCTAAACACAAAATACTTTCCATAAAGAACCACATTGGAATATGTGGGAATAAATGTTTCCTTGCCACTTGAAGATTCTGTTATCACTATTTTTATTTTATCAAAGTAATAAAGTATATGTTTTAAAAAGTCAGATACTCCAAAGAAACATATAATAAAAAATGAAAATCTCTGGTCCCAACCAGGAAAATCCTATAAATTACTTTCAAGAGATAGCCGTGCTAGGATCTGTTTCTTCAGGCATCTAGGGTCATTTTTCTAAATGATGGGTTTATATTGCAATTGTTTGGTTTCTTGTTTTAAGACATTATATCTCAACTTCCAATTAAATCACTATTCCCCCAGGCTGGAGCTATGGCTCAGCGGTAGCGCACTTGCCTGGCATGTGTGAGGCACTGGGTTCGATTCTCAGCACCACATATAAAGAAATAAATAAAGGTCTAACAACTTAAAAAAAAAAAAAAAAAAAAAAAAAAAATATATATATATATATATATATATATATATATATATATATATATATATAAATCACTACTCCCACTTACCCTTTCTTTTTTCTTAGAATATGATTTTTTACTTAATCATTAACTTACTGCTTATATCACTTTGTCACATATATTCCACCTCACTTCTATGCAAAGTCATAAAACTACAATCTTTGAGTTTGCTGGAGGAGGTTCAGGTTGGAGGGGTGTTCCCCAGGCTGATCTTGAACTCCTAGGCTCAAGAGATCCTCCTACCTCAGCCTCCTGAGCAGCTCCAACTACAGGAACATGCCACTGCACCTGGCTATGCACAATCTTTTATCTCTTAATAATTAAAAGTTTAAGATAATTTTAAGTTTACATAGTACTGCAAGAAATAATAGAGGGAGGTCTATTGTGCCTTTTCATCCATTCATCCTGGTGGTGACTTCTTACAGAAGTACACCAAAAAAAGTACATAAGAAACAGACAATGACATTAAAGATTCAAAACACCCATCACCTTAAGGTCCCCTCCTGTTACCTTTTCTTGGGGGTTACTAGGGATTGAAACCAGGGCACTTTACCACTAGGCTAAGTCTCAGCCCTTTTTATTTTGAGAAAGGATTTCACTAAGTTGCTGAGGGTCTTGCTAAATTGCTGAGGCGGGTTCTGAACTTGCAATCCTCCTACCTCACTCAGCCTCACTAGTTGCTGAAATTACAGGGGTACACTCCTGACACCAGTCTTTTTTTTTTTTTTTTGAGACAAGGTCTCACTAAAATTGCTAAGGTGGCTTCAAACTTGTGATCCTCCTGACTCAGCCTCCTGAGTCTCTGGGATTATGGATGTATGCCACCATGCCCAGTTCCCTCCTACTACCTTTTGATAGGCTTAACTATTTCCCCCATCTGTACCACAGCAAATCCTACTGTGTTCTCCATATCAGTAACTGCATTGTTTTAAGAATGTTATATAAAGGGAATCATTTGTGGGATGGCTTGTTCCACTTAGCAGTAACTTTGACAATCCACCCAGGTTATTATATGTATTAGCAGTTCATCCCTTTTTAGTGCTGAGAAGTCTTGCATGGTATGAAGAAACCTCAACTTGTTTTACCATTTACCTACCAAAGGACACTCGGGTTGTTTCCAGTTTAGGGCTATTATAAATAAAACTGCTTTGAATATGCATACACAGGTTTTCATGTGAACACAAATTTTCACTTCCCTAGAATAAAGTGCCTAGGAGCACAATTGCAAGATCATATAGTAGTTGCATGGTGAGTTTTTAAGAAACTATCAAACCGTTCTCCAGAGCAGCAGCACCATTTTACATTCTACCAGCAGTGTGCAAAGACCCAGCTCCTTGCATGCTCACCAGCACTGGATGTTGCCACTATTTCTTTACTTTAGGTATTCTGTTAGGTATATAGTGATAACTATTGTGGTTTTAATTTGCCTTTCCCTGATGGCTAGTGGTGTTGAGCATCTTCTCATGTATTTATATTGTCACCTATATATCCCCTTTAGTGAAATGTCTCGTCTCTTGCCCAAATTCTACTTGTATTGTTTGCTTTTTCTCCTGTTGAGAGTTTTGAGAGTTCTTTATATTTTCTAGATACTAACCCTCCATCACATATGTGGTTTGCAAATACTTCCTCTCCATCTGCAGAGTGTCTTTTCTTTCTTTCTTTCTTTTTAATACTTTATTAATTTATTTTATGTAGTGCTAAGGATCAAACCCAGGGCTTTGCACATGCTAGGCAAGCGCTCAACCGCTGAGCCACAACCCCAGTCCTGTATTGTGTCTTTTCATCCTCTTTTGCAGAGAAAAATTTTTATACTTTGGTGAAGTCTAGCTTATCAGTTTTTCCTTTTATTGATTATGTTTTTGGTGTCACATCTAAGACCTCTTTGCCTAGCCCTACATCATGAAGACTTTCTGAGATTTTTCCCGGAAGTTTTACATTTAAGCCCATGATCTATTTTGAATTAATTTTTGTATTAAGTGAAGTTTAGGATGAGATTCACTATTAGCCTATGGCATCCAATTTTCTATCCAATTTGCTGAACAGGTTCTGCACCTCTGACAACAATCAGCATGTAGGTCTGCTCCTAGGTTCACAATTTTATAGCAATCTGATACTTTTTGAGATCTAATTCTCCTTATTTCATATTTCCACATTTGTTTTAGCTAATTCTACTTCTTTTTCCTTCCCATATAGATCAGAATATCTTATTTGTATCTACAAAAAATATCTTGCTGGGATTTTGACAAAAATTGTATAATTCACTTCTAATAGTTATAAAGTTGTTTGAATTACCTACTTCAGGGCTCAGTATATAGTTCAGTTGCAGAGCACTTTTCTAGTGTGTGTGAGGCCCTAAGTCTGATTCCCAGTACCACAAAAAGAAAAAAATAATATTGATTACATATTGGGTACCCTGTGGTAGTTTGATTTTCAAAGCATTGGTCCATTTATATGAATTTGGGGAGAACTGACATGTTAACATACCAGTCTACAAACATGTCTCTTCATTTAGGCCTCTGATTTATTTCAAATTTCTCCACTAAATTTAGTGCTTCTCTGATCTTTTTAGTTTTTAGCATACAAATGCTATACATGTTTTGTAAGATTTATACTTAAGTGTTTCATTATTTTAAGCAGTTGTAAATGATTCTGTATTTTTAGTTTGGTGTCTATACATTCATTGCTCACATACATAATCTTGTTTTCTTGAGTTTTTATCAAGAATGGGTGTTGGATTTTGTCAATTTCTGCACTGACCGATAAGATGAATTACATTTTCAAATACAAAGCCAATCTTGCAACCTTCGAATAAACCCCACTTGATTATGGTATATAATTTTTTTTTACATATGCTGAATTCAATTAGTTAATATTCTGCTTAGAAGTTTTGTGGCTATATATCTTTTGTTCTGTTTTTGTCCGATTTTGGTATCAGACAATACTACCCTCCCAGAATGAGTGAGAAAGTGTCCCTCCCCTTCCATTTCTCTAGAAGAGACTGTAGAACTGGTGTTAATTCTTCAAATGGTTGGTAGAAATCTCCAGTGAAACCATCAGAGACTGAAGACTTCTTTTATAAAAAAAAAAAAAAAAGTTGGAAAATTAGATATTGAATTTCTTTAATAATTACAAAACATTTCCAATTATTTATTTCAGAGGATGTGCAGTAGTTTGCACATTTCAAGGAATTGGTCTGTCCCGTCTTTTGATCTACTGTTTCTGCAGTAGAGTTGCTTGTTGTATTCTTTCCTTATCCTTTTGATTCTGCAGGGTCTCTGGGCCCTTGAAGAATGCTGGGCCACTTTCTCCTGGTCCTCATGTTTCTGACGAGTAATCTGCTGTTTTAACTGCTCTCTAAGTTTGTCTTTTGCCAATTGGAGCTGCTTTAGCCATTATATCTGTTATGGTTTGGATGTAAGGTATCCCCTGAGAAAGTCCAGTGTCAATGCAAAAATCGTCAGAGGTAGAGTTATTGGATTGAGAGCTGTAATCTAACCAGTCCATCCTGGTGTGAATGACTTGATGGTAACTGTGAGCAGGTAGAATACGGCTGGAGGAGATAGATCACTAGGAACATATCCTGAAAGGGTGCATCTTCTCTGTGTCCACGTCCTTGCTTCCTGACCTTGCTGTGAGCTGAGCAATGTTCCTCTGCTGGGCCCTTCCGCTATGATGTGCTGCCTTACCTTGGGTCCTAAGCAATGAGGTTAGTCATCTATAGACTAAGACCTCTGAAACCATGAGCCCCAAATAAACTTTCCCTCCTCTAAATTATTCTTGTCTGGTATTTTGGTCACAATGATGCAAAAGCTGTCTAAAACATTATCTTTGAAAAGTTCTTCATCCCTGCCCTTTATCCTCTCTCCAGAATTCCAGTGACACATCTCTTAGAAATCTGCTCTGGTCCCCAGAGGAGGAGGAAATAACACCTTTCTATCATTAGGCAGAGTGGAATGTCACATTCTCTGCCTGGCCTCCCTGGGTGGGGGGAGATGCTCTTCTTAGAGCTGGGCCTGGTGGCAGTTCTGGCTTCCCATGTGGCCCTCAATGATACTTCCCTGGCTGGGGGAGTGACTGCCTCCCACATGATTTCCACTGACACCCAGCACCATTCAAGGTTCTTTAAGAAGTTGTTACTGCTCAGCAGAGATAAAGTTCCCTGTTCCCTGCTTGGCCAGCTCTGGGGGACAAGGTGGCCCCTACTTGGCCTTTGCTGGTGGAATAGAGGTTAGGGACACAGTTGTTTCTATCACGTTTGGCTGGAGCTGAGCAGTACTTCTCTGAATATGCTGCCTTGTGAGGCTGCCCTTTTCCTGGTCCTCTGGCAGAGGGGAGCAGATTCTACCCTTGCTGGTGTTTCAGGTTGCCAGCTTCTTAACACTCATGGTCAGTATGGGGCTGCTCAGCTTCCCCATTTAGCTTCTTTCCATGAATCCTCTAATGGAAAAGATCTGGTTACAGGCATTCTAGATGCTTGATAGAGAAAGGGGCTGGGAATTCTCACCATCCATAGCAGGCTTTGACCTGGGTCTCTCCCACCCTCCATTGTGCCAGATATCTGCAGGTCCAAAGTCCCATCTCCCAGTGGGGAAGGGAGAAGCTAATCCCCTGGCTGGGCCAGGTGAAGGCAGGAATCCCTCTCACAGGCATCCAGACAGGCCCCTTCTAAGCACCTGGATTCTTTCTTCTGTGGGTGCTCAGGTCCAGCAGCATAACTTCTGACCCCAAAATCTCACCTCATTAGCTTCCTTCTCCTATTTATGGGCCCCCTCAACCTGTTGTCTCCTTCTCTTTCTCTCCGACCTTGTGGCTTAATACCTTTTTATTCATTTACTTTCATGTTAGGGGACATCACATGGCTTAGAAACAGTCTGTTGAGCACAGGCCTTTGAGACACAGTGATGGGCTCAAGCACATGATTAGAGTGCCTTCCCCACCCACCTTTTTTTGCAGTAATGGGGATTAACCCCCGGGCCTCCAGCATGCTAGACTATCCCTAGCCCCTTCCCCTCTTTTTAAATTTTGAGGCAGGATCTCACTAAATTGCCCATTTGGGCCTCAAACTTGCAATCCTCCTGCCTCAGCCTCATGAGTAGCTGGGATTACAGGTATATGCCATCATGTCCAGCACTCAATCAAATAACTCTTGTCATCTGCAAACTAGAGGAGATGTGGAATTTCTCCCAGCTCTTCAACCCTCTTCTGGTGGAGCAGGTCAAGCTGCCCATATGGCTGGGCCTTCAAGAGAGAGGACATATCATACTACTGCATAAAAAAACAAACTTTGGTCAGGGACAAGAATTTGGGTTTTGGGTTTTCTTATTAGACACATCAGCACAGGAAGGGCAGTGAGTGGGGTGTGGGCTAAGGCACTATGTAGAGGTAGACGCCTCATCATCTCAGTGTTTGGCACCGTGCGCCCTGTGGCCCATGGCGACTTACCTTTACCTCCTTCTCAATATAGTCGCTCAGCAGTCTGTCTGGCTCGACGCGCTCGGGTAATGACAGCACCACAGTGTGCAGAGGGCGCCTCTCTGTCACCTTCTCATGGGCTTTCTTATCTCTACTCTTTTCACCTTTTAGGAATACTCGTTTAAATGGCGACACAATTCCAGGCTGCAGGCAGAAATGGCAATGATTGGAGTTCATTATTCACAAATGCTTTGTGTTGTACCTGTGGCTAACAAACAGAAGTAGCCAAAACCATTACCACTATCCCCATGCAAACAGGGGTTGATGATGGCCAGGCTAGTGAGAAAGGACAAAGAATACACAGCCTGAGGGATTGGGCTCCGTGGCCAGCTCACAGGCCCAGGTGGGCCAAGAAGCCACATGGGCTGCGTGGAGGGCTCTGTTCACTACAATACACAGAAGGCGAGTAACCTTGGCTGTTGAGAAGAAGAGACAGAGGGAAGAATTTCCCCAGAAGACAAAACATACATGGCTCCAACTCCTCCAAACTCTGCTGAGCAACTTCATGTCAGAGAACTCTGTGTAGGCAAGTAGGAAGGATGGCCAGGTGTGAGCAACAAGGAATCATCTCAGCAGCCAAGGTGGAGCAGTCTACAGAAGTTCATTTCTTTCATGGTGCTGGGACTGAACCCAGGAGCATTCTACCACGAATTACATGTCCAGCCCTTTTTTTTTTCCCAGATAGGATCTCAGTAAGTTGCTAAGGGTCTCACTAAATTGCTGAGACTGGCCTTGAACTTGTGATCCTCCTATCTCAGTTTCCCAAATTGCCGGGATTATAAGCATGCACAACCACACCCAGCTGAAGCTCATTTTTTAATGGAGCATGTGCTGCTTCTGCAATCCCTTCCCTCTGGCAGGGCCTCCAGGCTTCAGGTGCAGACAACTAGACACCTGATCATGCTGGTTGGTCCCTCACTAAGCAACCTCACACACCCTGTTAGGCACCTCATGAAAGTTCTGAAAAATAATCCTATAATCAAAGTGAATTCAGAGAGAGAGAGTGAAAGAGGATGAAAGCAAACCTAGCCTAAGAAACGCCAGGATAGGGCCTGGCACCTCCTGATCATTGACACCATGAGGAAGCAATCCCAAGTTCTGTTAAGAGATGGCGCTGCAGTCCCTGAACATAAACCCAGAGAAAATAAGACACTGAGTGCTACCTCAGCAGCAAAATGTCACAAATGCAGGCAAGACACCAAGTGACCTTTGCAAGAGACAATGACATCACTGCCTTTTTCTCAGTGTTCTGACAGACATCTTAGTGAGGAGATTCAGCTGGTTCTACGGCTCGCCTACCCAGACGGGGTGACAGTGCTCAGACAGCAGCTGGGTCCACACAGCAGGCCCAGCTTAGACCTTCTCTTATTCCCAAATACAGTAACAAACAAAATATATGAGTTATCAGATACTTTAAAAGCTTTCACTTCTCTCCCCTGCAATATGGGAAATCCAGCCACACACAAAATCCAACACAGAGTGGTGTCACAGAACCTGTGGTCCCAGAGAACACCTTGTCAACTACCAATTTCATAGACAATCACAGCTGAGGGTAGAACTCTGTGATCACTTCCAACAAAGGCAAAATTTTATGGTCCAGCAGCTTCCCACAGTTACCCCCATAGTCAGGCTGGGGTCAGACCCTACCTGGCATGGACCCTCCCACCTCCTGCCAGCACACTCTGCTCTCTAGCATTAGAAGAAAAAAAAAAATCAATAAACAAGCAAAGTCCACCCATCCTCACATAATAGGCCCAAAAATCTTCCCTGACTCTGCTACCTTCTGACAGTGGAGACAGCTTTTCCTGTCCCTCACCTTTACTACTGACCCTTCAAATCCATGGCCTTTTGATGTTGGGTTTTATTACATTCATTGAAACAGAAATCAGAAATCCTGTTCAACAAAAATAAAACAATGGGGGCTGGGGTTGTGGCTCAGTGGTAGAGTGCTTGCCTGGCATGCTTGAGGCACTGAGTTCTATCCTTAGCACCACATAAAAATAAAGGTACTGTGTCCACCTACAACTAAAAAATAATAATTAAGAAAATAAAGATATTGTGTCCACTTAAGACTAAAAAATAAATATTTAAAAATAAATAAATAAATAAAATGATGGGAGAAGAGTTGGCGCTGGAGCTGTCCACTCACTCTGCTATCATGCCTATCCTCACCCCCACCCCAAGGTTTCCTACATCTCAAGGACCCTTTCCTACCAGTAGATAGACAAGTTCCTCAGGCTGGAGGCTTGACCTCCACTCTGGCATGATGGTCTTGGCTGCATAGTTTCCTAAGCAAACTGATTATCTGAACTTTCACCATCTCTAAAATGAGTTTATGATCCTCAGTCTGTGAGCAGACTATGAAATAATTTACAAAATCCACTGAGCACACATCTGATACACTGTGAACAAGCAAAATATATGTCAAGTTATTTTATGACTGTTTTTACTCTTGACAATATATTATAAATTCATCTCACCGGTACAGTGGTACACACCTATCCCAGGGATTTGGGAGGCTAAGGCAGAAGGATCACAAGTTTGAGGCCAGCCTAAGCAACTCAGTGAAGCCCTATCTCAAAATTAAAAAATTAAAAGGGCTGGTATGTAGCTTGGTGAAAAAGCATCGCTGTATTCAATGCCCAGTACCATTCAAATATATACCTTCATGCATACATAAATTCATCTCTTCTTCAACATCTATCATTATAAAAATAGTGCCAAAGCCTCAGACTGTCTTCTACACCTCATGACCAGACTAGAAAATAAAACTGGGCCTGGCACCCACCTGAGTGCTTTATCCACTCTCCCCATGGGACAAGACTCTGATGCAGGTTCAGAGCCCTCTGATCCACTAAAATACTTCCTCTCGTGTGAGCTATTTTGACCCACTCAGCATCTGCCTCCTTGACCTGGAATAGTCAATTGTTGACCTTGACACCCTTTCTTGACCAGTAGCTTCCCCAGAGGTAGCCCCTTAAAATTTCTTGCTGGCATTGGGGAGAAGGTAGAGTAAGATAACTGAAGGTTCCCAGCGCCGAGACCAGTGGCACATGCCTGTAATCCCAGAGACTTACTGAGGCAGGAGGATTGCAACTTTGAAACCAGCCCTAGCAACTCAGGGAGGCCCTAAGCAACTTAGTGAGACCCTGTCTCAAAATTTATTTATTTATTTTTTAATTAAAAGGGTTCAGAATATAGCTCAGTGGTAAAGCACCCCTGGATTCAATTCCTAGTACCAGAAAAAGAAAGAAGGTCCCCACAGCAGGTAACAGCTGGGGCTGGATGATGTGTGTACAGAGCTCCATTTTCTTTGCTCTGTACTGTTTTCACCTTTGAAATATTTATATTTGAAAAGGATGAATATGATTGCTGCCTCTCACTGTTTATACGTAAACTGGAACAAGATATAAAAGCATATAAAGTTAAAAGAACCAATATCCTTAGAAGACAACCCTCTCTAAGACAAATAACAGAACAGATGGAATAGGGTTCTGGAAAAGTTGGCAGGATGCTAGTTCTGAGCTGCCATATTCACACTCTACAACAGCTGCCCCTGGGGTACCTTTCAGGCTTTTTCTCTTCAGACCCTTCACAAGCTTGTACTTTGAGCCTCAGGAGGAGTTTTGATAAGTGGTGAGTGGGAGCAGGTGGCATTTGGACCAGGCAGTCTCAATGTGGGGTTCTCAAGGGAGAAGGGTGAGAAACAGTCACCTGTGATTTATCAAATCAGATTTTTACTGAGGGTAAACTGTAAGCTGGATATGACCCCCCACATTTGGTGATGTAATTTTAGCAATGCAAAAATCATGTTTCATCAGCCCCACCAAAAACAACTGTGATTTCCTCACTACTGACACCATCCTCGGTGACCAGATGGCACATGAATTACTCTTCACATGTGTTACACTTAATCACTAGTTTCTCCTTCTAGTTCTTATGATGTACATAGCCTAGCCCTGAGGTTTACAGATATACAAAGGCTTGTGGCCCATAAACCTGTGTCTCTATATAGAGTTCATGGTCTCACACTGGCCAGTGGAAAATAGGTATCCCTAAAACATTTCCTCCTGTGACCCCACAGAATTCCCTCCTCTCAGTAGCTTACCACGGCTGAGCACTGGCTCCAGCAGGCAAGCAGTTCAGCTTGGTGGGCCTGTCCTCCAGAAGCTGCCTGCTATCAAACTCACTACTAATCCACACATGGGAACAAGAGGAACCCATTCTAAGATCAAGACTTGCTAAGATAGCCCTCTAACCAAGAAGCCCTCACCACACCTTACAGGTTCTCAAACCACGGGCAACTTATACTGTTATCATAAAAGTAATATACAGTTCATAAAATTAGAATCTACATAAAGAATTAATCTACACTAGGAAGGACCCCAGGGCCCTGTCCTGCAGTCCCAACACTAAAGAAAGACCCTCTGCAATTAGGCAGTGATACAACCATTGGGAGCATCTTTCAGAACCCCTGCAGGACAAGAAAACCATGTACAACCCCTGTAGATACCCTCTATGGATGCCCCCATGAATGACTTACTGCCCAGGGGTCTGTTCTTCCCTAGTTGAGCCCAGCTCTGTCACCACTGCCCCTGGCACTTTCATCTCTGCCCCAGAGCCTACACAGGACTGGAGAACAATAAATGCTGGTGGTGACCCTTCATTTAGTGTTTATACCAGGCTAGGCAACCAGGGAGGCACCACAGATGGAAGAAGGATAGTTCCTACCCTCAAGGGTATCACAGTTAGGCAAGAGAAATATTACCAAAACAGAGTAACAGAATTTAAATCCATGACAAAAATAGCCAGTAAATGCTGAAGACACACAGCAGGCCCCAAATATGTGCCATAATGCTAAACCACCCTGTTTTTGTGTTTTACTGGATAGATGAGTCTTCCTAGATTGTGGACTGTTGAAACTATTTAGTAATGAAACACACCAAGCACATCTGCCACAACTTCACTGTCTAGCACAGAATGAAGGGTAGCTGCTGCTCTGGTGGAAGAGAATTAGCACTTTTGCATTGGCCCAGTTCTCTCTCAGCCATGGGGAACCAGCAAGAGGAACAAGAAGCACTGTAAGGGAGTACTCTGCTATTTCAGCAACAAAATAGAACAAGACGGCCTCTCAGATTTTTTAACTAAAGCTGCTTTTGAACATGAAAATTGTGGTTAAAAATTAAACTGATAAATAATTTAGAATATTCTGATGTACAGAATCAAGATTCCAATAACCTATCATGGGTTCCCCCACCTTTTTTTTTTTTTGGTACAAGGGATTGAACCAGGGGCACTTTACCAGTGAGCCATATCCCCCAGGCCTTTTTTAATTTTGTATTTTGAGACAGGGACAGGGCCCTGCTAAGTTGCTAAAGGCCTCGCTAAATTCTGAGGCTGGCCTCAAACTTTCAATCTTCCTTCCTCAGCCTCCAAAGTCACTGGGATTACATTCACCTTCTCACTGAAATGTTCTACAGATCCAAAGTTTAAAAAGTCTAGCAACCATCAATCTTCATTCAACAAGTGTTTTATTGAGTGTGCATGTTCATCACCACCAAAATGATCTATCATCTTTGACCTCAAGAAATCAAAAGACCCAACTGGCCCCCAGAAGAGCAGGGGGTTGAGTGAGTGTCTCTTCCATGAGTGGAGTCCCAACAAAGGATGACACTATTGGCCTAAGTCTTTTCTGAAGAAACGGAGGCTATAGGGTTGAAAGGGCCGCCAGAGCCCAAGGTACAGAACAGGGAGGAGTGAACCTAGCTCTGAGTTTCTGTGCAGCATCGTATAGACATCCATGTGGAATATACACTACCTCAGATAACTATGTGGAACTTTCTAGGCTCACTCTGAAAAGGCCCCAGATCCTTGCAATATTGTACTATTTGCCATGTTAAACTTAAAACAGCTCTTAAAGTTGGAAATCTTGGAGCTGGGGAATACTCTACTACTCAGTGGTAGAGTATTTTCCTGGTAAGTGCAAGACCCTGTTTTTGATCCCCAGCAACACACACAAAGTTGGAAACCCAAAGTATATTTCTTAGTTTAAATGTTCTACAGATTCCAAACTAGGGCTGGGATTGTGGCTCGGCGGTAGAGCACTCGCCTAGCACATGCGAGGCCCTTGGTTCTATCCTCAGCACCACATAAAAATAAATAAGTAAAATTTTAAAAAATAATAAAAATAAAAACCAAAACTAAAACTCCCTCTGGCCTGTATAGAACATTACATAATGAACATGCTCTCTCATGATGCCCAGGGTTGGATTCTGAGCAAGGCCGGCCTGTGTCCACTATGGGTCTTGAGTTTCATCAAGTAGGAAGATCAATCTAATGGTCCACTTGGGTGAACAGATTCTGAAGGACTGAGGTTACCACACAATTTCTCAGATATTAACTTCTAAATCAGAGCATCTGTTTATTCATGTACAATAAGAAATATATCCTGTAAAAGAACCAGCAAAAGCCAGGTGTGATGTCACACATCAGTAATCTCAGTGACTCCACAGGCTGAGGCAAGAAAATTACAAGTTCTGGGCTAGCCTCAGCAATTTAGCAAGGCACTAAGCAACTCAGCAAGACCCTGACTCAAAATAAAAAATAAAAGGGGCTGGAGATGTGGCTCAGTCGTAGAGCACCCCTGGGTTCAATCCCCTGTAATGAATGAACGAAAGAATTAGCATACCTACACTTATGGGACAGTGGCCTCTGCTCTGGGAACAAAGTAAACAGTACAGCCATACATGCTACTTGCATCCCCAGTACAAAACGTAAGCTCAGCAAGTAATTCTGGGAAAAGTGCTAACAAATATAAGAAGGAAGAAAGTAAGAAAACCAAGATGCATGGGGTACCTCATACATTTTCACATGTGTATCTGATTTAATCCTCACAATAAACTATAAGATAGGTCTTACCTTGCTAATAAAACAAGACTGACTCTGAACAAAGACACTTATTATTAAAATAAAAGACCCAGCATCTGCTAGAGTCCAACCTTAAGCAGAGTCTCACGAAGATTTGCCACACACCAGACACTGCTATTAACAGTGAAGGAGCCATCATTCCTTTCCCCAGAATGCCCCCAGTCTAAGAGGCAGACAAATTCCAACTACCCAGTAATGACCAGGCCTGGAAAGGATGAGGGAGAGTGACTAGAAGAGGCACCAACCTCAGTGTGTAGGGTCAGAAAACTGCTCAGGGTACCCCTGCTTCAACAGAAACCAGAAGCACAATTATGTCCGGCTGAACATTGAGAGGCTATGTCCCTATACATCCAAGCCTGCACTTCTCATACATCATACACTGCCCTAGGTCTATGTGTATTGGAGGCTATGACAAATTTTCTTTTGCAAACTCTGTAACAGAGAGCTCCCTCTGCCAATCCTGCCCTGCAAAACTGCCTATCTAAACTGGAAACAACTCCCAGCATTCACTGTAGTGCCCCTAGATAGGTTCAATTTCTTTTAAGAAAATTGAGTAGTCTGATGCCTGATGGAAAAAGGACCTTTCCCTGGTACTACACATATCTAATAATGAGCACAACATTGCCTGTATGTGTCCCCATCTCAGGACTTGGCCAAGTTTAGAGAATCAGATCTCTGCCCACTGCTGCCAGTTTGCTCTGGTGGCAAATGCATACGCACCTTAATGCCCATAGGATGCCATAGCCAATGGACTGAAATCCACACTAGTACACAACTATGGTCCCACTGTGGGCCTATGGACAAAATTCCAGGCACGAGTCTCTCCAGGTTTGGATGCTATCAATTTCTTGACCTTTTTCCTTTACCATTGTCCAACTCAGATCTTGGGACTCAACTGACTACAAATCCACAGGAAAATTACTTTTCCCTCAAAGACAGAAAAACCATGGCCTCATTCCTGAGTAAAAATGAATGAGTGTAACAACCTCTACTCTCCAGTTGGATGGGATGGCTCCTCATTTCCAGGCACACATACTGTTGACTGCCCTCCAACCAAAGAAGCTGATAAATGAACCCTCCACCCCAATGTCCCAGAGTAGAGGTCAGAGGACAGGACATCCTGAACAAGCCCTGAGAAATGGCATAAATGCCACCCACAAGGGCCCCACACAATTGTTCTAGGCGGCTCCTTCCACACTGGATTTGAACCTACCTCATTCTCCATGGAATACCCCGTTGGAGACTCAGTTTGAGGAGCAATTTCTTTGGAGGAATTCTGGTTCCTCACCTTCTGGTGCATTCTCTACTCTCTCTTGAACTTGTTGAAAAATATGGTCAGATGTTAGCCCTCCCTCTGAAAAAAAACATGAGCAAGCAGGAAGACCAGAAACCACAGCTTCCTTCTGCAAAGCCCACTGCACTTGTTTACAGTTTTTAAAAAGCTTAAAAAGCGGGCAGCATCCAGAATGTTGATAAAATTCAAGAGGGCTGCATGAACAAAAAGACACAAAATGAACAAATAAATATTTTCCCACTACTCACAGCACGCAAATCCCACAAGCAGCACCCCCTGCATTTCTGTAGGATCCCATGCAGTCAACTAAGGGATGCTATTTTGGACGTCTGACCTTTCAGAAGTTCTGATACTAAAGTTAAAAATCAGAGAGAAAACACTGCTAGGCTTGCATGCTGTTGGTGAAAACCCAGGGCCCTAAACTCATGGAAGGGTAGAGACATGGACAAGGCTGTCTCAGACATGCTTTTTTTCACCACTTGCTCTAAGGCAAGCAAGACCTTTCTGGAGAAAGGTGCATTTCCAAGTGGGGCTTGGGCAAGGCACATGTGGCTAGAAGGCTGCCTGCAAATGCCTCTACCTGCCTCCAGGATTAGCAAGTTGAGTCACCAATCTGAAACTAAGTAGTGTGTGTCCACCAGCAACTTTGCCTTCAGTTCTTTAAATTTCCTAATATAGAAAAGGAGAAGTTGGACTTATTGGTGCTGAGGTTCCTTATGGAATATTTCAGAATGACTTGCAAATAGAAAAACTACTTAATTAATCTTCTGGTTAATTAGAGTGACTACAGATAACTCACAGATCAACATGTAAACCAAATAATTAAAATACAGATGCTCCTCCCACAACACAAATTGAAAATACCATAAGCTGAAAATGCATTTAATACACCTATCCTGATAAACATCCTAGCTTAGCCTAGCCTACCTTAAACGTGCTTAGAACATTCAAATCAGCCAAGCAAAGTGGCTCACACCTAAAATTCCAACTACACAGGAGGCTGAAGCAGGAGGATCTCCATTTCCTCTACTTAGATAGACACTGTCTCAAAAATAAAATTTTAAAAAGTCTGGGGATGTAGCTCAGGAGTAAATCATTCGCCTAACATGTGTGAGGCCCTGGATTCAGTCTTTACACATCAAAAAACAGAACACTTGGGCTGGGGTTGTGACTCAGTGGCAGAGTGTTTGCCTCACATGTGTGAAGCATTGGGTTCAATTCTCAGCACCGCATATAAATAAATAAATCAACTAAAAAAAATTTAAAAAAAAAACAGAACACTTAACTCAGCCTAGAATAGGAAAAATTATCTAATACAAAACCTATTTTATATACTACAGGGACACAGCCACATCAATGTTTATAGCAGCACAATTCACAACAGCTAAACTGTGGAACCAACCTATATACCCTTCAGTAGATGAATGGATAAAGAAAATGTGGTATATATACCCAATGGAATATTACTCAGCAATAAAAGAGAATAAAATCATGGCATTCACAAGTAAATGGATGCAGCTGGAGAATATAATGCTAAGTGAAGTTAGCCAATCCCAAAAAACCAAATGCTGAATGTTTTCTCTGATATAAGGAGGCTGATTCATAGTGGGGTTGGGAGGGGGAGCATGGGAGGGTTGGACGAACTCTAGATAGGGAAAAGGAATGGGAGAAGAAGGGAGAGGGCACAGGGGTAGGAAAGATGGAGGAATGAGATGGACATTATTACCCTAAGTACATGTATAAGGACACAAATGGTGTGAATACACTTTATATACAACCAAAGATTTGAAAAATTGTGCTCTATATGTGTAATATGAATTGCAATGCATTCTGCTATCATATATAACAAATTAGAATTTTTTAAAAACCCTATTTTATAATAAAGTGGTGAACATCTCATCCTAGGCAAATAGTCCCACCGCTGACCTACATCTCCAGCTCCCTTCATCTAATTTTTAATAACTATCCTTTTCTTTTTAATTTTAAATTTCTAATTATATAAAACCGTCACAAGGTTTCAAAGTAAAAGTACATACAAATATGCACTCGGGCTGGGGTTGTGGCTCAGTGGTAAAGCGCTTGCCTAGCATGTATGAGGTACTAGGTTCGATCCTCAGCACTACATAAAAATAAATAAAATAAAGGTTTTTTTTAAAAAAAGAATGTTTTAAAAAAATATGCATTCACAGATGTTTCTCTTCCATCCCTATTCCTTTTCTATACCCTCTCAATATTAACCATTTTAATTAGTATCTATTTATCTTTTCATCATTTCCTTTTGGTCCTATAAGTAAATATGTATATTACATATATATGCATTCAAGTTTTCTTTTTTATGCAAAACATAGTCTAATAATAACATACCCATATCAACATACAGAGATTTTCCTCATTCTTTTTCTATCTGCATAATACACAATTCAATCAGTTTCCATGGTTCTGGAGGTTGAAAAGTCCCATCACCTGCCATTTGCAAGTTGGAGATCCAGGAAAGCTGGTAGTATAATTTAGTCTACACCCAAAAGCCTTAAGAAACCAGTTGTCTGGGCTGGGGTTGTAGCTCAGTGGTAGAGCGCTCGCCTAGCACAGGCGAGGCCCTGGGTTTGATCCTCAGCACAACATATAAATAAATAAAATAAAGATATTGTACCCAGCTACAACTAAAAAAATATTTAAAAAAAGAAAGAAAGAAACCAGTTGTCATGTCCTCAGAGGCTATCACGTGTCTGCCTTTTTTTTTTCCCATTCCTTCCTTCCCCACCTTTTTTTTTTTTTTTAATCTCCCCCTGCTGGGAGTTGAACCCAGGGCTTTGCACAAGCTAGGCAACACTCTACCACTGAGCTACATCCCCAACCCAATGGCTCAACCTTCCCTTCCCTCCCACTTCCCTTTTCCCTTCCTTTCCTTCCTCTCACGTAATTTATTGAATACTATACTGAAAGTAAAAAACAGAATGGTTATACAGGTACAACTGTGCACCATTATAAAGTAAAAAACTCACTGAGTCAAACCACTGTAGTTAGGGACCATCAGTACAATTTTATTATACTAAATCAAAGTGCTGGCTTTCAACAGTGTTTTACTTATAAAAACAGCAAGTTCACATGGTTCAACTTTTTTAACATGTAACAATAAAGTTTATTATTTCTTGGTTCCAAAAAGACTGGTTGCCTCAGAATAACTCTGTTCTTCAGTTACTATCACATATCACATATGCCACAAATGTAGAAAGCAGTGTAAAATGGGAAAAATAGTCCTAAAGTGAGATTTGTAAGAATAGATACATGGTATTAACTCCCTGTCACTTTACCTTTTTTTTTTTTAATACCTTTATTTTATTTATTTATTTTTATGTGGTGCTGAGAATCGTACCCAGCACCTTGTACATGCTAGGCAAGCATTCTACCACTGAGCCACAACCCCAGCCCCATCACTTTTATCTTTTTAAAACCCAGAGTAGAGTCACAGGATCAGGTTCCTCCTTTCTAAAAGCCGCTTCTACAGAGTAGAACCAGGTGACCTGAACCCAGGCAAGAAAGGAAACCCAGACACTACTAGGCCCAGTAATCCCACCCCACTGTGGCTACTACAGGGGGCCCCTCCCGGAGAAACAGATACAACTAAAAAGGAAATACATGCTGAGAGCATTCCTTCACTAATAGACATCATCCATCCTTCACAGACACAAATGATTTCCATGATCATCATAAAAGAGAAAGGCCAAAGAGTGAATAGGGAGAGACAGGGCAGGGAAAGACATCTGAGAAGAAACCCCATCCATAAAACAAGAATAGGCTAGCTAAAAAAAGAAAGAACAAGTTATCTTAGAAATTACAAATATAATGGCAAAATAAAAAGTTAATTAGAATAATAAAATGGGTGTAACTAATTGGCTAACCCATTAGTGATGAATTTGAGAAGGAGTTCTAACTTTGAACCTTAATTAAGCAAAATGTTAGGACCCCAAAAGAATTCCTGGGGCTGGGGCTTAGCGGTAGCACACTTGCCTGGCCTGTACTATATAACTTTATCACAACAAATTATACTTAATTTTATTATATTCTAAATTCAATAAAAACTTTGTGGAAATTTGTTGCCTTAAATCTAAGTACCTAACTTAATGACACTGATTTTGCCTCATGGCCCAAAAAGCCTAAAATATTTTCTCTCTGACTTTTTAAACAAGTTTTACCAATCCTATCCTAGAACATAAAGCAAAAATATAAAAAAAAATTGAAAGTATGAGAAAAAGTAAGGAACACAGAAGAGTTGAGTCAAGAGTAAGTCTAGCATTCATCCAGGGGGAAAACAAGAGCAAAGACAAAACAAGAATACAAATGTCAGAAGAAACCAATGAGGAACCATTCTGTGGACAGAAAAAGCCCAATAAGAGGTAGGTTAATGTAAAAGACAAATCCTAGATACTTAGACTAGTTCTCAGAAAATTATAGAACATCAAGATGCAGATGTAGCTCAGTGACAGAGCTGGTATCTGCAAGGCCCTAGGTTCAATCCCCAGCACACCAATGGAGAAAAAAGCCTACAGAATTAAGAGAACTTGGTGGTTGGGCTGGGGATGTGGCTCAAGCGGTAGCGCGCTCGCCTGGAATGCGTGCGGCCGGGTTCGATCCTCAGCACCACATACAAACAAGGATGTTGTTTGTGTCCACCAAAAACTAAAAAATAAATAATAAAAAAATTCTTTCTCTCTTTAAAAAAAAAAAGAAAGAGAGAGAGAACTTGGTGGCCGCAGTGGAGCTTGCCTATAATCCCAGCAGCTTGGGAGGCTGAGCCCTTAAACAACTCAGTGAGACCCTGTCTCTAAATAAAATACAAAAAAAGGGCTGGGGATGTGGCTCAGTGGTTAAGTGCCCTAGGTTCAATCCTGGTATTAAAAAAAAATAAAAATAAAAATAAGAGATCTCAAAGTTTCCAGTAAGAAAAATGAAAAGATTACCTATAATGGAAGAACACTTCAGCATTAGATGGGTCATGGTAGAAGGAAATGTGGTAATTCCGTTAAAATTCTGAGGGGAAATTACAGTTATATACTATATAATTATTTCAATCAATGACAGACCATATATGGGAAAGTGGTCCCAGGAGATTATATAACCTAGTGACATCTACCCATCTTAGTTTGTGTAAGTACAACACTCTATGATGGTCACACAATAAAATCACTTCACAACACATTTCTCAGAATAATTCCCATTGTTAAGTGATGCATGACTTAAACTCAGAATTTTTTTTTTTTTTTTTCCAGTACAGGGCATTGAATCCAGAGCCTCACACATGTCAAAAAAGCACCCTTGGGGCTGGGCCTGGGGCTCAGCGATAGCACACTTGCCTGGCCTGTGTGAGGCACTGGGTTTGATTCTCAGCACCATGTATGAATAAATAAAATAAAGGTCTATCAAAAACTACAAAAAATAAAAAGCAGTCTTTAATACTGAGCAACACCCCTAACTATAGAAATTTAATGTAAAGGTAATGTGTCATCCAAGTTGAATACAAAATAGTTATTTTCCCACCTGCTTTGGGATCTTAACACCCTAAAAACTTAAAAAAAAAATACACTATGGGCGGTGGGGGGGGGGGCTGGGGTTGTGGCTCAGCGGTAAAGCACTCACCTAGCACATGCGAGGCCCTGGGTTCAATCCTCAGCACCACATAAAATAAATAAATAAATAAATAAAAATAAAGATTAAAAAAAGATACACTATGGGCTGGGGTTGTGGCTCAGTGATAGAGCACTTGCCTAGTATGTGTGAGGCACTGGGTTCAATTCCCAGCACCCACATACAAATATATGACTAAAATAAAAGTCCATCAATGTCTAAAAAATTTTTTAAAAAATACACTAGAAGCCGGATGCTGTGGTGCACACCTGTAATCCCAGTCTTGGGAGGTTGAGACAGAAGGATCACAAATTCAAAGCCACCCTCAGCAATGGCGAGGCACTTAACAACTCAGTGAGACCCTGTCTCTAAATAAAATACAAAATAGGGCTGGGGATGTGGCTCAGTGGTTGAGTGCCTCTGAATTCAATCCCCATTACTAACAAAAAAAAAAAAAAAAAAAAAAAGGAAGAGAGAAAAATTCACTAGATGGTATATTCCCAAAGAAAAAGGATATAAGAGACAAAAAAGGGTACTTATTCCAACCCAGGAGGCAGAGAAAAGAAATCCCAGTGATAATGTCAGTTGTATAACATGCCAATAAAAGAAAATCTTAAAGAAGATCCCATTATATAAACTACATGATTAAGAGCCCACAAGTTCTTTTATCTCTTTTGGGGAAAAAAAAAAAAAGCAATTTATTAGAAACTCTATGGGAAAAAATTTGTTTAAAAAAAAAAATCACAATCCCCATGTGAAACATACAATGTGGCCCAATTCTGAACACCAGACAGCACAGACCAACACTCTCCAGTCCTCTACCCATATCTTTTTACCTACATGGTTGATTTCCAGCCCTACTAATGAGCCATGACCTACAGTTTAAAAAACTGCCCAAAGATGCGGCTTCAGCTGGTGCTCTTCAGTGACCTGCATAACCACTATGCATGATGACCAAAGGAGAAACCACCCTTCCTTCTTTCCTTTCCCTCCTCTACTGCTCTTCCTCCTCAGTTTCCTCCCCCTGCTCCTCAACCCTCAGCTCACCCATTCTGCAACCCAAGCTTGTAAAGACCTATGGAACAAAAAAAAGATGCCTAAGTGCACCGCATAAGCCTACATGACCCATTTCCCTCTGACACAGCACTTAGTGCTCTCAGTCTCATGGGCACTAAGAGCCCAAGACAGTGAGGAGATCCAAGAAGGCAGCAACAGCTCCCCCAAAAAATTCTTCAAGCAGTGGGTACTAAGCAAGCCTTTGTAACCAATGATACCCAAGTAAGGAGGTCATATATGCAGCCAGGAGCAATGGCACACACTTAATAAAATCCCATCTACCCCTAGGTTGACACAGGAAGGTCAGAGGGTTCAAGTCCAGCCTGGTAACCTAGTGAGACCCTGTCTCAAAATAAAAAAAAAAAAAAAAGGGTTGGGGATATAGCTCAGTTTTAGAGAACCCCTGGGTTCAATTCTCAGTACTATGCACACATACACACAAAAAGATCATATATGCAAACACATGAACACAATCTAAAAGGCTCTTTTTTTTAAAGAGAGAAGAGAGAGAGAGAGAAAGAGAGAGAATTTTTAATATTTATTTTTTAGTTTTTGGCAGACACAACATCTTTGTTTATATGTGGTGCTGAGGATCGAACCGGGGCCGCACGCATGCCAGGCGAGCACGCTACCGCTTGAGCCACATCCCCAGCCTTAAAAGGCTCTTAATAATACTTGTTTCTAGTGGGTAAGATTTTTTCATTGAATATATTTTGCTATTCTTCTGAGATATAGATGTATTCTTTTGTACAAAAAAATAATTTTAAGTCCACTTTGGAAAATATTCAAAAATTTTAGTAAAAACCATTTCACCCATCATGTTGGGAAACATTTAAAGGTTTGGTAATGTGCTACACAGGCAAAGATATGTGAAGGAAAAAAAACACACACTCAATATAAATTGCTTTTAATAAAAATCAGGGGCCAGGGTTGTGATCAGTGGTAAAGCACTTGCCTAGCATGTGTGAGGCACTGGGTTCTAGTCTCAGCACCACATAAAAATAAAGGTGTTGAAAAAAAAAAAAAATCAGTCCTATAACAGACAACAATTTGTTAATATCTCTAAAATTGCAAACACACGCTTTCCCAACAATTGCATTTTTGGGAATTAGCCTTATAGATACACTACACACACAGAAAAGTCTGGTAGAAAGTTAATTGCTTCATTATTTGTTAGAGCAAAATGACTACCTAAAAGTTCATAAAACAGCTGCAATTTAAATAAATTATAGTAATCCACAGATAAACGGGGTTGGGGCTGTAGCTCAGTGTCAGAGTGCTTGCCTAGCATGTGTGAGGCACTGGGTTCGATCCTCGGCATCGCATAAAAATAAATAAAAGTATTGTGTCCATTTACAACTAAAAATAATTAAAAAAAGAAAGCTCTCCTAAATATACCATCAAGAAAAATAACCAAAAGAGGTCCCTATTCCTATAATAGAGGAGTAGGCTGTATCAGAATAACCTTCTTACAGAGTGATATTACAGATCCTAGATGAAATATGGAAACAACCTTCTGAAAGCACTGGAGATAAAATTAAAAAGAAAACTTGACCCTTGAAAGAAGAAAATATCCTTGAGCAAGACCCTTTACACTGTTTCACCTATGAAGGTGCTCCCTGGTCAAGAGGTTCAGGGAATTTTAAACAAACAAACAAAACAGCTGCAATTTTATTGTCCTGAGGGATTAAGGGAGGACTGGAGACTGCTCAAAAAGCAAGAAATCTAGGAAAGGAGAGAACCACAGAAAGAGGAGGTCCCAGTTTGAATATAAAGCTCCCCTCAAATCTTTGGCTAAACTTCGAACTGTTCAAATATGGGTGGGATACCAAAGAGTCCAGAAAGAACATAAGAGCTTGGAGGCTGATAAAGCTGAGCAGAGATTTTAGCTGCACCCACCAACAGGGTAGACAGAGTTGAGTTCATATCCTACCAAATCAGACGGACTTGATAAATACCTCAAACTGTCCATCTGAAACTCCAAAAGAGTCACTGAACTAAAAAAGTACATCAAGGACTAAGAGATTTACCCTAAGAAAAATATATCAACTATCAAAACTGATGTATTAAGCCAGGCATGGTAGTACACACCTGTCATTCCAGCTATTTGGGAGGCTAAGGGAGGACTGCTAGTTCCAGGCCAGCCTGAGTAACACAGTAAGACCTTATCACAAAAATAAAAATAAAAAGTGGGGAGCAAGGAGTTTCCATGCTGGATTCCATCCCTAGCATCACTAAAAATAGGAGGGGGAGGGAGTATGCTGGGGATATACCTCAGTGGTTAAGCACTGGCCTACTATACTCCAGGTCCTGGGTTCAATCCCCAGAACAACAAAAAAGCTGATGTAACAAAGCACTATAAAACCGTACCTCCAAACAACAAAACAGCCCACCACTAATTTAATTAATTCAACACTATTCAGAAGTCAGAATCCTTAGAATCTATCATCCACAATGTTCAACACATAGTAAAAAAAAAATCACTACAGCTGGGCATGGTGGTGCATGTCTGTAATCCCAGAGGCTCAGGAGGCCGAGGCAGAAGGATCACAGATTCATAGCCAGCCTCAGCAACTTTGCAAAGCTCTAAGCAAATTAGCAAAACCCTGTCTCAAAAAATAAGGGCTGGGGATATAGCTCAGTTGGTAGAGTGCTTGCCTTACATGCATAAGGCCCTGGGTTGGATCCCCAACACCACAAAAAAAAAAAAAGGGTTGGGGATGTGGCTCAGTAGTACCAAGCATCCTTGGGTTCAACCCCTTGTGCCAGCTCCCCGCACCCCCGAAAAAGCTGTTATATGAAGAAACACAAAAATTTGGCCCAAATTCAAGAGAAAAAAAATGAGTCAGCAAGAGATTCACAAATGTCCCAGATGCTGAAATTATGTGACAAGAACTTTAAAAATAATTTTGATAAATTTGTTAAAGAAACTATAGAAAGTCAGCATGAGGGCACTCACCTATAGTCCCAACTACTTGTGAGACTGAATAAAGGATTGCTTGAGGCCAGGAGTTTGAGGGCAACCTAGACAACACAATAAGATTCCATCTCTGGGGGGGAAAAAGGTCTATAAAAAAAGATAGAAGACACAAGGAATTTCAAGAGAGATGTGGAAACTTTAAAAACATACACACAGAAAGTGTGGTATTACAACAGGCGGTACACACCTATAATCTTAGCAACTTGGGAAGATGAGGCAGAAGGATCCCAAGTTCAAGGCCACCACGGGCAACACAGTAAGACCCTGTCTCAAAATAAAATAAAAAGGGACAGAGGTCTAGCTCAGAGGTATAACATTCCTGGTTCAATCCTCAGTACCACAAGAAAACACAAAAAGAAGAATTAAATATAAATCTAAGAATGATAAATAAATTTGTCAAGTTTTGAATTCACAATTGAGATTGACTAATTACATATAACATAAAAAAGAACCAGTGAGCCAGGCACAATTGCAACACACCTGTAATCCCGGCAGCTTCGGAGGCTGAGGCAGGAGGATCACAAGTTCAAGGCTAAATTCAGCAATTTAGCAAGACCCTAAGAAACTTAGTGAGATCCTGTCTCAAAATAAAATAAATTAAATAAATAAACAAGGGATGGAGATATAGCTCAGTGGTAAACTGCCCCTTGGTTAAATTCCTAATACCCACTGACTCCCAACCGCACCCCCCCCCCCCCGAAAAAGGAAAAGAAAGAACATGAAGACAGAGCAATGCATATAACCTAAATGGAATTACACTGACAAAACACTTAAATAACCTGCAGAGGGATTTAGCTCAGTGAGAGTTGGCCTAGCAGGTGCAAGACCCTGGATTCCATCCCTTGCACTGCCAAAAAAACAAAAACGAAAAGCCCATTAAATAACAAGAAGAGCTTCAATAACAAGTGGAACCATGCTGAGCACAGTGGCACATGCCTGTAATCCCAGCAACTCAGGAGGCTGAGCCCTAAACAATTTAACAAAACTCTTTCTCAAAATTTAAAAACTTTTAAAAAGATTTTTTTTTTTTTTGGTACTGAGGATTGAACTCAGGGGACTCAACCACTAAGCCACATCCCCAGCCATATTGGGAGGCTTGGTGTACTATGGAACTTATTATTTACATAAAATACTTAATATACCATAAAATATTTCAGCCAGGCACAGTGGTGCATGCCTGTAATCCCAGTGGCTCAGGAGGCTGAGGCAGGAGGATCACAAGTTCAAAGCCAGCCTAGAACAACTCAGTGAGAACTCAACTCAGTGAGAACCCTGTCTCTGAATAAAATACAAAAAAGGCTGGTGATAGTGGTTGAGTGTCCTTGGGTTCAATCTCCAGTACCAAATATATATATTTCAAAAGTCAATCATTTAAATAAAAATAACAATGTACTGTTGGATTTATAATGTTTTCGGAAGTAAAATAAACGTCAGAAATTTCACAAAGAACAGAAGAGAGTATAAACAGAATGATACTACTTATAGGTTCTTACATTGTATAAGAAAGAAAGGACATAACGTTTAATTTATGGCATTCTATGATTTTATGCATGAATATTCTAAACCCTAAAAGAGACACACCTAAAAAGCCAATACCAACGATGCTGGTCACAGTGTTGCACATGTTATCCTATCTACTTTGAGGGCTGAGGCATGAGGATGGTAAGTTCAAAGCCAGCTAGGGCAACTTAACAAGACTGTCTCAAAATAAAAAAGGGCCGAGGGTGTAGCTAACTTTAGGTAAAGTGTCACTGAGTTAAATCCCCAGTACCACAAAAAAAAAGAGAGAGAGAGAGAAAAGAAAGAATAAAACAGTAACACCACAGGCTTAGGCCGACTAGTTTGCTCACTTTTAGAATTCAACTATTATTTACACCTTCCTGGGTTACAAGATTATACCACCTTAAGCTGCAAACCAAAGCCAAATTCCAACTTCCTACTGTGCTTATTAAACAGGATTATTTTCATTGCACAAATCTAATGCCTGCCATCAAACGCCCTAATTCTTAGTACAATCCAAGCAGAAAACTGTTACCAACCAAGCACACTTGGGAGGAAAAAAGAAAAAGTGTCACATTTTTGGCTCACTGCTAGGAAAAAGTTTCCTGCTTATACCAAAAAAAAAAAAAAAGTAATTTAAATTTAAATTAAAAAGAAAAATCTGTGCTGGGGGTGTAGCTCAGTGGTAGAGCATTTGCCTAGCATGCATGAGATCCTGGGTTCAATCCTCAACACCAAAAAAAACAGTATAACCAAATATCTATTGGTTCAACTGACAAATCCAAATGCATACTCCCTGCATTTGCATTATCATTTGAAGAAATGCTGTTTCTCTCAATCTGAGGGATAAGAAAGTCAAGCAGTAGAAAGTACATTGACATAGATCCACCTTCATGACAATGATGTGGTGTCTGTGCAGAAGACACAGCTGGGCCCACTCCTCCACCACAGATCCCTGAAGACAAAGCCTGTCCTTCACAGTGCCTAGACCCAAAATGCCCTACGAGCTTTCCTGACCACAAAGAGTAAGCTGCAATTTATGGTCCACATGGAATGTGGTATGGCCTTATCTAGGGCAACAACCCAGACCTAGTCCTCCAAACCTGCCCAGGACATTCCTATTTACAAAGTGATCTCAAGAGTTTGCCTCAAAACTTTCTAGGATTGGGTGTGGTGGTACACACCTGTAATCCCAGATACTTAAGAGGCTGAGGCAGGAAGATCAAAAGTTCAAGACCAGCCTCAGCAACTTAGCAAGACCTTGCCTCAAAATAAAACTTTTTATAAAAAGCAAATGTGGAAAATGTTGCTCAGTGGTAAAGTGCCCCTGGATTCAATCCCCAGTACCAAAAACAACAACAATAAACAATAAAACCTGCTAGAGCTGTCAGGATGAAGTACCACAAACCCAGGACTTCAGTCACAGAGTCACAGAAACTTATTCTCACAGGCCTAAAGACTAGAATCCCAAGATCAAGCTATAGGCAGAGGTGGTTTCTCTTGAAGCCTCTCTTTGGCTTGCAGATGAAGATGCCATCCTCACACGACTATGTCCTCACACGACTGTCCTTCTGTGTATGTATATGTATTGATCACCACTTCTTAAAATGATACCAGTCAGATTGGATCAGGGCCCATTCTCATGACCTCATTTAAATGTAAGCACATCTTTAAAGATAAGTCCCCCTCTCCAAATACAGTTATCTCCTGAGGTCCTGGAGGTTGAAGCTTTAGCCCATACAGGCAGAGAGCAGGGATGAGGAGAAAGTGTACATAAAACGGACTATACACACATCCACACTGTTACTAGTTGGGCATGGGGCCTTCATTTGTACTGGAAGGTTTCATTAAAAAAAAAAAAAAAGTTTTCCTTGCTGGGCATGGTGACACACACCTGTAATCCCAGGGGCTCGGGAGGCTGAGGTAGGACCATCACAAGTTCAAAGCTAGCCTCAGCAAGATCCTGTCTCTAAATAAAAATAAAAAATGGGATGTGGCTCAGTGGTTAAGCATCCCGGGGTTCAATCCCTGGTACCAAAAAAGTTTTCCTGATCACTTATATCAAAGTCTGCTTCTTCCATCTATTCTTGGCTCAGCTTCGTGCTCTGAGGCGGCAGGCTGGTCCCATGCATGTTGGTTTCCCCAGTGTCTCTACCTGGCACCAACACTCATCTGATAGATAAAAGAGTGAATAGGTGGATGCCAGACACCTCCAGTGGCAACAAGTGCACATGGACCCAACACCAAAACTCCCCCAATCTCAGTACTTAAAGGCTGTCTCCACCCCTTCTTTGCTTCTGAACTTCATTCCCTGGTCCCCACCTGGAACTGGCTGATGCTTATTCCATGTCTTTCCTAAAACACTGTAGCATCTGTTCTCTCATGATCTCTAATTTTAGGACTAAGTGGCTAGCCTTTCAAAGTGCAATGTTACTAACCTTCTTCTCACAATACTAAGTGTGCCATAGGCACTCAAGTAAGATGAGTAAAATGCTAACAGATTTATGAGATTTAATCTTAGCTGTTTAATTATACTATCAAGTGACAAAGAAGGGGCACTGCTGACAAAAATGCAGTTACCATAAGCTGGGTGCAGTGGTGCACACCTGTAATCCCAGCAGTTCGGGATGCTGAAAAGTAAATTCAGGGGCTAACTGTGTAGCTCAGTAGTATAGCACTTGTCTAGCACACGGAAGGGTTCAATGCCCAGCACTGGGTGGGAGGAGGAGTGGTCATCAAGTTCAGGCTGAGGGAGTAGCTCAGCAGTAGAGTATGTACTTAGCATGTGTGAGGTCCTGTGTTCCATCTCCAGCACCAAAATCAAAAGATGAGTGAGTTCAGGCTGGGGGAGTAGCTAAGCAGTAGAGTAATTACTTAGCATGAACAAGGTCCTGGGTTCTATCCCCCAGACAAAAAAAAAGTGAGTTTTTCCTCCTCTTGGGCTCTCACCCTCTTGCCTTCTGCCTGCCACCAAGGGACAATGAAGCAAGAAAGTCCTCACCAGCTGGACGTGGTGGCATACACCTGTAATCCCAGCACTGGGGAGGATGAGGCAGGAAATTCAAAGTAGCCTCAGTAACTGAATTTAGCGAGGCCCTAAGCAACTTAGTGAGATCCTGTCTCAAAAAAAATTTTAAAAGGACTGGGGATGTGACTCAGTGGTTAAGCACCCCTGGGTTCAATCCCTGGTACCAAACAAAACAACAAAAGGAAGGTCCTCACCAAATACCAACCCCTTGCTCTTGGACCTACCTCCCAGACTCTAGAACTGTCAGAAATCTATTCTTTATGAAATTACCCAGTACCAATATTGTTATAGAAACCCAAAACAGACTAAGACACAAAGCATGTGGCTATTCCCTCTTTTTAAATTCTGGTTTAAATGAAGCAAATTCAAAAAATAATTATTACCTCACCTACAAAAACCTCGGGCTGGGGATATGGCTCAAGCGGTAGTGCACTTGCCTGGCATGCACGGGGCGCTGGGTTCAATCTTCAGCACCACATAAAAAAATAAAATAAAGATGTTGTGTCCACCAAAAACTAAAAAATAAATATTAAAAAATTCTCTCTTTTAAAAAAAAAAAACACCTCAATATGTCTGTCAAATCATAACTTAATAAAGCATAATACAAACTTTGGGCAAAGGGGAAGAGATGAGGGGATGGTGTATGGGGGCAAGAAAGATGGTGGAATGAGATGGCCATCATTATCCTAGGTACATGTATGAGTGCACATATGGTGTAACAACACATCCCACATCTTGTACAACCAGAGAAAAGTTGTGCTGCAATTGTGTACAATGAATCAAAATGTATTCTGTTGTCATATATGCCTAATTAAAATATATTAATAAAAAAATGCAAAAATCACACCCAACCAAATGAGCAATAATCCCCTATCATCATTTACTAGCCAGTCCTACAATTCTACTTTTTTTTTTTTTTTTATGGTGGTGCCAAGGATTGAACCCAAGGCCTTGTGCATGCGAGGCAATACTCTACCAACTGAGCTATATTCCCAGACCCCCAGTCTTGCATTTCTAAGGAAACTCTTTTTAAATTTAAACAAGAGAAATAAATTCAATCAACACAAAAATATCTAATTTTGTTCAGTTAGAAATCATGGCCATTGGGTGGTGAGTCCTAAGGCCAGAGGCAGCAGAAGCTAGGACTAGCAATAGGGTTAAGGCCAAATGGCAATTTTGGGGGGCTGTGAGCCTCATCTGAATTGAATATAGAAACACACACATCTCAACTCAAGTATACACCTAAGTTTTTTTTTGCAAAAAAGAATCACATGTTGATAGTACAGTACCACAATGCAGACTTGACTTCATTGTGTAAATACGGGCCTTATGTTCCAAGCCCCATTATTGGGAATTTCAGTATGAAAAGTACTAGTCACTCTGCAGACAGCAAAATAGGAGAGTAGCTTCCAAGTGGTCACTTCAACTTCAGGGCCCCTACAACTTTAGCACCCAGTGTGTTTCTCTGCCAATCCACTCATTCTTCCATATGCACCCAAAACTGATCCAACTCCCCAAAAGCTCCTCCAGGTCTCCTCTTGTACATCCTCATCACCCAGGGGCTTCATAGGACAAAACAGGGATCAACAAATGTTTATTGAATGAACTATAACTGTCTGGTGGTATACAGTTACCATGACCACATGTGCAGGAATAGCTTGAGGAAAGGCAGGGCTATACCTGGGGCCACTTCCATGAAATCCACTTGGTCCATCAGTTCTCTGGCAGCTCACTGATTCCTGTGTCCCAAGAAGAATGGGCATGGTAGAGCAAGCCTCTATCACTGCTTGACAAGACATCAAGACAAGTATCTGAGACCTGGAAAAAGCCCGCCAATCCACATTTTTAAAAGTTTAAATCTGCATTTTTTTTTTTGAATGAACTAACTTAAAAAAAGAACTTAAAGCATCCAAACATTAAGTAAAACTAATTAAATTTAAATTGTGAAAAACAAATTAAAACAGGTTTTATTTCTGATTTAAGTTCTTAAGTTCATAAGTTGTAATGACCTCACATTGAATGAAGCAGTAGAAAAGGAAGGTTCTGCCAGCTTGAGATTAGTAGAGAACATCTGGTAAACTGTGTTAAGTCATGGCCTGGATAGGAATCAATGCCCCAAACCTCAATGTCTCACCTGCCTACAAAAAGTGTCAGAACAGAGAGAAAACATACAACTCCTGACTTGGGTAACATTAACAAATGATTATCCCCTCTAATAGAGACAATAAAATTAATCACTAACCCTGTCTATGCCTAAGGTTTTTCAACTGTAAAATTCTTGATAGTTTTCCATTCCCATTCCAAAAGTTCAGGAATACCTTACTGCTTCTGTCTCTCTCAATCTTGCTGAAGGTTTAATGTTTCCACCCAAACTGGTAGAGGCTCCAAAAGAAACAGAACCATCCTTGCCTGTCACAGACACAGTAGGTGGGCCAGGTGCCCCTGTAAGTGGTGCACATTAAAGAGGTAACTGACAGTCAGGTCCCCCAGCATGTTCAACCAACTGCTGTCATTCCACAGGATAGCTGGTTCAGTTCCAGCAAAGAGCAACATCCACACTGGACATCCTGGTATCTATCTAGGCAGTCACTGGGTTAACACCTCTCTTTTCTGGCTAAATCCTTTTATGCTGCTCCTGCTTTTCTGTAGTCTAACACTTGCAGGCCAAATCACTATTTCAAGGTATTTTCCAACCTTAAACAACTTTTGCAGATAACTGTAATTGATATTCCATCTAAATTAGACACACACACACACACACACACGTCCCTAACATAAAACAATGAGAAAGTGAAGATGCAGCACCACAGGGCTCCCTAAAGGCCACTGCCTACATCCATTTCAAATAAAGACTTTTTAAAAATGGGGCACCTCTAAAAACAAAGTGATGAGTATACGGTCAATTAAAGGACACTGCAGAATGCCAGGTAGTAACATAGGACATCAGGATCTGTTTTAAACTTGTCCATAAAAGTGAAAACACACATTTATCAAAATGAAAATGATAGGCAAGACATGAAGATTATAAGGCACTTATTTGAAAAGGATACATTTTATTAAAACCCATTTTCCACTTTAATGGTGGTTTATCCCACATCGTTTTTCCAGTCTCCTTAAAATGTTCTTTATCAACTACTCAAGCCTGTAATTAAAGCCACATTTTTAAACTACATAAACTAAAGAGCCTCTTGAACTATGTCCTAAATCCCACGCCAAATATAACGTCACTAAAATCACTCAATGATATTAGGTACAACAGACATTCAGCTAGTAATTGAGCCCCATCTTCGCTTTTACCGGACATCCAAAGACGAAGCCAAGTGGGCAGTAAAAGTCTCCACGTTAACCGCACAGCCCACTGGCCCGAGTTCCAGCCCTGGACACTTCTGTCCCCTCGCTGGGCCCACTTCCTTTGCTGCCCCAGCCCCTACGCCGGGGGGAGGCCCACCCTCAGGCCGTCTGCCCAGGGTTAGGGCGAGTCGCAAACGGGACCCCGGGAAAGGTGCGGCGTTTACTGCTCGAGAACGCTGGCCCACCTGATCACTGCCCGGGGTTCGTTAGTCTGGTCCCTGCCCTGCCCTGCCCCGCCCCGGTCGCCCGGACTTCACCGCCGGTCACTCCCGCCCAGCCCCGAGGGACCCCCCACCCTTCTCGGCCCCCAGGACCCGAGCCGCGCCCACCGATCCCCATGGGGGACGCGCTGGTGAACGCTCACCTTCTTGCCCTTCTTGCCCTCCTCTTCCATGTCGCCGCGTGCGGCCCCCGCGGCCCGCCCCGGGAGCCCCGCCACCAGCGGCCGCTACATGCTCGCCCCGGGACCGCCACCCCCGCGCTCCCGGCGCCGCCCGCCAGCCCGCAGTCTCCGCCCCGGCCGCGCCCCGCACCCGCACTTCCGGGCCGGAGGAAACCCGGCCCGCCCACAAGGACCCCGCCCCCGAAGAGGATCCGCCCACAGCTACCCTGCACCCTGACTTCCGGGCCCGAGGGAGCTGGCAGGTTCTGTGATCAGATCCCTTCGCCTCAGGGAAGGCCCCGCTCAATGTCTGCAGGCGGCAGAGAACATCCCACTGGAGGGTCGGGATCGCTACACCACCCCTGCCCCGCTCCCACGGCCGTAGAAACGCGCCTGCCCAATCTGCAGCACGCCCCGCCCCCCGCTCGCCCAGCGCTCGCCCTGCGCCCTCAGGTCCGCGGGAGCGCGCACGGGAGTGCGCACGGGAGTGTCTCCAATTTTTCAATCCTGCCGCCATCTTTAGGGCGGCCAACTTCCCAGCGTTCCTCGCGTTCAAAGAAGGGGGTGGGGCTGGCAGGAAGGGAGGGGAGGGATAGGGCGGAGCGTCCAGCGGAGAATCCGGGTGCAGTGTTATTTCCTTTTTCTCCCTGGTCTCGCTTTCATTCTCTGGGCGAGGGGGAAAGCTTTTACTGAAGTTTTCTCTGTTTTAATGCCTACGTTAGACAAACACATCAGGAAACAACAACAAGGACTCTAAGGCTTACCAGAATAAAAACAGAGAGCTGGGTGCGGTGGTGCACGCCTGTAATCGGGCGACGTTGAGAGGTTAAGGCCGAAGAATAGAAAGTTAAGGCCAGCCTCAGCAATTTAGTGAGACCCTCAGCAACTTAGCAAGCCCTGTCTCAAAAAATAAAAAGGACTGGTGATGTGACTTAGTGGTAAAGTACCCCTGGGTTCAATATCCAGTACTACCAAAACAGAAGAAGAAAACCGAAGAACCTTAGCAGTTATCTAATATAATTGCCACTTTTCACAGAAGTAATCAAGGGAATTAGGTGATTTACCCAAAAGCACACTGCAAAGTCAGCAGACCTTTCTTTTACCATTAAATCAAGCTCCACTAAATGCCTTACAATACAGCTGAAGGTAAACTGATACCAAAGGAAAGCAATATTTAAAAGTATGTCATTCTGTGCAGGTTATCAATATTCTGTCTCAGATCCACATGCACTTCTCATTTCCTGCCCAGAGAACGTGAAGCTGGCCCTTAAGCATTCTTCCTTTGCCGGAGGCAAGACTAAGCAATGTCAGAAGAAGGAACTTTGTTGTCATTTGAGCCGCTCTTGGTAGTGCCTACGGATGAGAAATACCCCAGCACCAGGCTTCCACACTGAGAGCCTCTTCCTACAGTTTCAGGTTCTCCGCAGCTCGTCACCTTCCCAGAGCCAGGCTTTTGCAGTGCCAGGATGTCAGCAACAGCCAGCAGTTTCCTCCAGCATTTCCCTTGGCAAGTTTTATATCCAAGTACTTCAGTGAGACACCTGCCAGGGAACAGTCTCTTCTAGCATCCTAGAGGGTGAATTTGCAGCGAATTCTGCTAGTACTTCCTTGCCATTTGGTGAGCTGTAGCCTTTCCCTGTCCAACAAGATCAAGGTTCACCTTGGGGTAGGGTCTTCCTTAGGAGCTTTATCTCAGCCCTCAGGATGGCCCATGTGCCTTATATATACTATTCTCGTGATCTTTAATCCCTAGTTACCCTAATCAGGGGTTTTTCTTTTTTTTTTTTTTTTTTTTTTTTTTTTGTTGTTGTTGTTGTTTGTTTTGGTACGAGGGATTGAACCCAGAGGTGCTTTACCATTGAGCGACAACTCCTGCCCTTTAAATTTTTTTTTTTTTAAATTTTGAGACAGGGTTTTGCTAAATTGCCCTGGCTGTTTGCCAGCCTCCTGCCTCAGCCTCCTGAGTCGCTGGGATTCCCCAGCCCCAATCCTCTCATATTTAATTCTTAATATATTAAGCCTTTCTTGTATTGTTAGATTTTGTTTGTTGCGATACTGTAGATAGAACCCAGGGTCTTTGCACCTAAGCAAGTGCTTTTAGCCCTAGCCACACCCCCAGCCCTCCTGTATTGTGTTTCTGTCTCCTGATTGGACTCTGATATTAATATCAAAGAAATAGTTGATCTCTGGCATTCCCCAAAGGCAGGTACTCCAGTCCTTTCGGCAGATAAAGAAGAGGTGTGGGAAACATCCTTTCAATTGGCCTTCTGCCATAATCCACATTCACAGACAAAAATGAGGCAGTGCATTTGGTTGTCATTATTCTCCTACCATTCAAGAATAGATACCTGGGGAAGGGAAGGACGGTGTGAAGTGACAGACATTGTCACTCTATACACATGTATAATTACACTACTGGAGCTACTCTGAACCATGTACGGCCAGAGGAATGAGAAGTTGTGCTCCATTTGTGTATTATATGTCAAAATGCATTCTACTGTTAAATAAATAAATAAATAATAAAAAGAAGAGATACCTGCCACTGTAGTGGCTTATACCTATAATCTGGGCAACTTGGGAAGCTGAGGCAAAAGGATCATAAATTCAAGGCCAGCCTCAGCAGTTTAGTGAGGCCCTAAGCAACTTAGAGAGACCCTGTCTGAAAATTAAAAATAAAAAGGGCTGGGATGTGGCTCAGCGATTAAGTACCCCTGAGTTCAATCCCTAATACAAAACAAACAGGTGCCTGGGCAAGGCATAGTGGTGGATGCCTTTAATCCCAGCAGTGTGAGAAGCTGAGGCAGGAGGATGGCAAGTTCAAGGCCAGCCTCAGCAATTTAGCAGGCCCTAAGCAACTTAGGTACCAAAAAAAGAGAGAGAAAGAAAGAGATTTGATAATGTTTAAGATCTTCCACAGTCTTCTATTAATGTATATCACTTTGTAATGCAGAAAAATAGCACTACCAGAGCCTCTCTTAGCCTGATCCCTTAGGCTCCCCTACCCCTTAGAATGCCTCTGCCTCATCTCTTCATACACAAGACCATCCTTCAAGAAAAAAATCCATCTGCTATTCTTCAGATAGTGATAACTGCAAAAATAAATGAAGACAACCAAATAAGAAAAGCAGAGTCTATTTTTATAGAGCATGCTATAACAAAGGGAGTCAACCACCATCACTGCATGAGCAGAGTCAAGAGCAGGCAGAGTGAGAAAATCTTACAGTGAAAAAAAAAACAGAAACTTCAGGAATGTCCTGGTTAGAGGCTATCAACGTGGAGAAGAAGGGAGGATTCCAAGTGTTTGGTAGGGGAGCATATTTGTCTTAAATTGGAAGCCAGAACAAAAATTATGGAAGCTGCCAATTATTAATCAAGTTGGGACTGTTACAGAAAGTTATTGTTTGACTTCCTGGATTATCACTAGTGATAGTACCTCACTTCCTGCAAGTCTAACTTAACATCAGGATAGCTTCCTGGGCTAGTTACTATAGATGAGGGGTTGGTTTCCCTGCAAGTAGCTGCAGGTGTGGGTCAGAGTCCAAGGTGTATAAATGATCTCATTGAGAGATTAATGTCTTTCATAACAGACAACAGTGGTACCAGCTACAATAATAACAGTGTTTTTCCTGAGGCTTCACTGTAAAATGTCCTTTTGAGTGATTACCATTTTCTTACCAATAACTTCCCTAGCCTGATTTGTGGCTCTCACCTCTTGAACAAAAATGAGAGATACTTGGAAATGTAGCTCAGTGGTAGAGTGCTTGCCTAGTGTATATGAGGCCCCCGAGTTCAATTTTTACATAGCAAAAAATAAAAAATAAATGAGATACCCAATTACTAAACTGCCCACACCCCATGGAAACAACATTCTAGAGCTGATTCTTTCTTTCTTTTCCTCAGAATTATTCAGGGTCAGCCCAAACCTTACAAAACTCTCCCTCTTATCCCTTCATAATGAGACTCAGTCTGTCTGTCTGTGGGGTGCTCTCCCTGGTTGTAGCACATTAATAGAAACAACTTTGTTGGGGTCCTGCTAAGTTTGGTTGTTAGACTTTCCCACCCAGCTCAAGTAGTATCCCCTTTTCCACTAAATCTTTGGATGCTATTTTTATCTCCTCCACCTCTCAAGAACTTTTTTTTCCTTTTTCTTTTCTTTCTTTTTTTTTTTTTTTTTTATGGAGTGCTATATCACTGAACTATACCGCCAGCCTTCAGCCTTCCTAGTTTCTTACATTACAGATGTGTACCACCACATCCAGCTAAATGAATCCTTTGGATATTCCCAAAGGACATTCAGTTTTTCAATGTCCTGTTCCACACCTCCTGGAGAGACACCTAGAAGCCTCTAGTCTCCATCTTAAGCTCAGGCCGGGACAGTGATACATGCCTGTAATCTGAGAGGCTCCAGAGGCTGTGGCAGGAGGATCTCGAGTTTAAAGCCAGCCTCAGCAATGGCCAGGCGCTAAGCAACTCAGTGAGCCCCTGTCTCTAAATAAAATACAAAATAGGGCTGGGGATGTGGCTCAGTGGTCAAGTGTCCCTGAGTTCAATTCCCAGTACCAACCAAACAAACCTTAAACCTGCTGTAGAGGTGCACACCTATAGTCACACCTACTCAGATTTTTTATTTATCCCCAGCCCTTTTTATTTTGAGACAAGGTCTCACTAAATTTCTTAGGGCCTCACTAAACTGCTGAGGCTGGCTTTGAACTTGCAATCCTCCTGCTTCAGGCTCCCAAGTCACTGGGATAACAGGCATGCACCACAGCACCCAGCTAGTCCCACCTACTCAGGAAGCTGATTTGGAAGGATGGCTTGAGCCTAGGAGTTCAACAATAGCCTGGGGAAAATAGTGCAAATTCATCAAAAATCTTGATTTAATCCAG
Source organism: Marmota flaviventris (assembly GCF_047511675.1). Classification (NCBI taxonomy): domain Eukaryota; kingdom Metazoa; phylum Chordata; class Mammalia; order Rodentia; family Sciuridae; genus Marmota; species Marmota flaviventris. Next base: position 102,542,031 of record NC_092498.1, on the reverse strand, counting down.
GAATGGAGACATAGACCCATAATCCCAGATATTTGGGAGGCTGAGGCAATAGCCAAGATCTCAAATTTTAAGGCCAGCTTCAGCAATTTAGCAACACTCTGTCTCTAAATAAAAAATAAAAATGACCGAGGATGTAACTCAGTGGTAAAGTGCTACTGGGTTCAATCCCAAGTATGGTGGTGGTGGAGGATGTCTCTTCTCAACCCAGAAAACCTATTCATAAAGGTAGAAAAGGATTTTGTGATTGAATAAACATTAAACCATAATGTGCCTGGTACAAAACAAAACTGTTATGTGCATCACAAGCAACCTGCTAAAGGATCACAAGGTGGAAACATTCTATTGTACAACCTATCATGTTTGATAGGTCTTACAATTTGGAGTCAAGTGACAAGTTAGTCTTTCATCCTCTCAGGAAACTGAAAAGTTGGGCATTAAGTCCCTTTATATCATAGAATTAGTACCTGTGTGTGGTACTAAGGATTGAACCCATGCCTTGTGCATGCAAGGCAAGCACTCTACCAACTGAACTATGTTCCCAGCCCTAGTACCTGCTTTTGCTAAAAACACTGACTTTTCCCTTGGGCCTAAACTTTTCACTTAATGGCTACAAGCAGGACAAAGCTTCTATCTGCCTTCATTTTGTATCTGACTCCTTTATTACCTTAAACTTTGGGTCAGGTCCTTGCTTTGTTCTGCACATGGGCATGTTTATCACTCAAGGAGTGTAATACAAGGCTTACTGAGGCTTAGTAACCCTAAATTTATCTTATCTATATCATCCTAAAAGACTGAGGACACCAAGATAAGAGAGATGAAGGTATTTTCAAGATTTGCAGGGACATTCAGTTTTTCAGTGTCCTGTTCCACTCCTCCTGGAGAGAAACTAGAAGTCTCCGGTCATTGCCCTAAACCTGCAGTCAGCTTGGATTCTAGGAAGAGCGGGACCTGGCACACAGATCACCTCATGATGAGATCATAATACCCCCCTCCCCCCACCAATGCCTACCCAAAGCAGGAGAAACCATCTCATGGGAACCAGATGGCCCCTTCAAGTTTATCACTTTCAGTTACCCAATGTATCCACTGGGCATCTGCAGGCCCAGGAGAAGTCAGTGCTTTCTTTTTTTCTTTTTTTTAACCAAAGCAGCCTCTCTAAGTTCCCGTTACAATTAGGGGTTTGGGGTATACCACCACTGAGCTATATCCCTAGCCCTTTTTATTTTTTTATTTCAAGACAAGATCTTAACTACATTGCTAAGGCTGGTCTAGTATTATAGGTGTGCACCACCATGCCTGGTTGGGAGGAGACTTGTTTTTAATTATATTGCATCACATAAGCAGAGGAAAGCACCCTGGAAACTTCTGAGACTGGAAGGTTGTGATTTGTTCAAGATATAGGTAAGTATTACAGGACTGTAGTGTTCTGAAGGGGTTAGATGAGGAGAGAGAGAAAAAGACTACATGGGTATTGCATATCAGACTCCAAAGGTGAGAACTTGGTTCTGCAAGTAAAAGCAGAGTAATACAACTCATGTTTTACATGTAGCATTTAGTAAATACACCCAATCATTTTATAGTATACAAATCCCTTTTCTCATAATGTCAAAATCCTAAGAGACAGAGTAGGTCTGTTAATTCCAGAACACACCTATAGACCCTGCTATTCAGGAGGTTGAGGTAGGAAGGAATTCAAGACTAGACTGAATAGCATAGTGAGGCACAGTCTCAAAGGGAGGAGTGGGGAGAAATTCCAGATTACTAACATGAAAACTAACACCCACTCAAAGAGGTTAAGTGCTTTGTTTAAGATATCCTAGGACCGGGGCTGGGGTTGTGGCTCAGAGGTTGAGTGCTAGCCTAGCAGGTGTGAGGCCCTGGGTTTTTTTAAAAAAGGTACAATACCTTTGTGTCCAGCTAAACTAAAAAGTAAATATTAAAAAAAAAAAAGATATCGTAGGACCACTGGGTCTTGACGTAGCTTGTCCTAACTCAGGGCTCTCTGCTATGAAATGAAGGAAGAGAACCAGGAAGGTAAGTAACTATGGAGTGTCAGAGTATATTTGTGACCCCAAAATTGGGTTCTCTTGATGGACTGAGCTTTCAAATAAAATGATAACCAAAAAATTCATTAGAGAAGGGAAGATGCTTGTTTTATTATCCAACTAATAAGAAGCAGTGCCAACTTGACACAGAAGAAATAACAATGGCAACATGTATGAAAAAAAATATTCAACATCTCAAGCAATTAGAGAAAGGCAAATTAAAATTACAATGAGATTCTCTCTCACTCCAGTGAGAATGGCAATTATCAAGAATATAAGCAACAGTAAGTGATGGCAAGGATGTGGGGGGAAAAGGTACATCACACATTGCTGGTGGGATTGTAAATTGATAACACTATGGAAAGCAGTATGGAGATTGCTCAGAAAACTTGGACTGGAACCATCATTTGACCCAGTTATCCCACTCCTCAGTTTATACCCAAAGGGCTTAAAACCAGTATACTATAGTGATGCAACCACATCAATGTTTATAACAGCTTAATTCACAATTGCTAAGCTATGGAACCAACCTAGATACCCTTTAAAAGATAAATGGATAAAGTAAATGTGGCATATATACATAATGAAATATTACTCAGCCTTAAAGAAGAATGAAGTTATTGCATTTGCTGGTAAATGGGTGGAACTGGAGACTATCATGTTAAGTGAAATAAGCAAATTCCAAAAAAAAAAACCAAAGGCCAAATGTTCTCTCTGATATGCAATGCTAACAAACAATAAGGAGAGAAGAGAAGAATAGAAGTTTATTGGATTAGACAAAGGGGAATTAAGGGAACGGAGGAGACATGGGAATAGGAAAAACAGTAGAATGAATCAGACACAACCAGTGTAACTCCACATCATGTTCAACCACAAGAATGGGATCCTAATTAGAATAAGTTATACTCCATGTATGTATAATAGGTCAAAATACATCCTAAGGGCTGGGGATGTAACTCAGTAGTCTAGTGCCCCTGAGTTCAATCCCTGATACCCATCCTCCAATACATTCGACTGTCATGAATATCTAAAAAGAACAAAAAATAAAATATTTGTTGGATACGTTAAAAAAAGAAGAAACAGTACCAAAACATAAAGCTCACATAATCAAAGATCAGTTGCAGTATTGCAGTTCTCTTTTCTATTTTGCTGTGCTGAGGATGGAAACTAGGGCCTTGCACATGTTAAGTACTCATCTTTTGACTATAGTCATACTGAGAAACTACATGAACTTGCTTCCTACCTACATCAGCAGTATTTTAACTACTTATTGGAACACTTAAAAAAAAAAAAAAACTTCCTCCAAAATCACAAAATGAGCTATTCCATTGTTCTTTTAAGCCAAGTGGCATGTGTAGGGGAGGAAAAATAATTGTCCTAAATTTCCATTAAAGCAAAATTAATGAGAGAAAAACAAACATGTATTATCATGTAGACTTCATATATGAGAGAAATATCCCCCAAAACTGGTAGTCTCTAAAAGGGAGCTTAGAATTCAGGATTAAAAACCATCTACAGCTAAAAACAAACAAGAGTGTGTGTGTGTCAAGGGGTGGGGGGTGTCAGTTATGGGAAGGTAACCAGGAAAAACACAGTAAAAGAGACTACCAGGTGTGGTGGTACATGCCTGTAATCCTAGCAACTTGAGAGGCTGAGGCAGGAGGATCACAAGTTCAAGGCCAGCCTTAGCAAAATAGCAAGGCCCTAAGCAATTTGATGAGACTGTGTTTCAAAATAAATAAAAAGGGCTGGGAAATGTGGCTTAGTGGTAAGGTGCCCTGGGGTTCAATCCCCAGTACCACAAAAAAGAGAGAAAGACACACACACACAAAAAAAAAAAAGTTTTGTTACACAGAATTAATGGGCACTTTTTTTTTTTTTTTTTTTTTTGGTACTGGGCACTGAAGCCAGATGTGCTTCATCACTGAGCTATATAACTAGAACTTTTTATTTTTGAGATAGGGCCTTGCTAAATTGCTGTGGCTGACCTCAAACTCGTAGTTCTCCTGCCTCAGTCTCCCAAATGTGATTATAGGCATTTACCACCACACCTGATTGTTACACAGATTTAAATCTGTCCCTGCTCCATTAATAACAACCTCTACTGACTTAGTCATCCTCTTCCTGGTGCAGAGTGGAAGACACCCTTTCAAATGGAGATTTATAAATGCAAATTTCCCTTCCAAAAGAGTAGCTTATGCTGTTTTCATAGCTTATGCTGTTTCTTAAAATAATCCTTACATCAATGAGGCATATTTTGGGATGGCATATTCTGGTATCCTACAGATGGACGCCTGCAAAGAAAATTAGTAACTTGGCTCTAGATACAAAACAGTTATAGCCAAAAAGATGTTATGAGGCTTGCAAGGTTGCTTCCATTGCGGGGGGCCACACAGGATGACTGTACTTCTGAGGGTGTTTGTTATCCAGTGGAGGGTTTGGTCCTTCATAATTTTAAGGTCCAGAAACTAGATACTATAAATTAATTGAGACTTCATTCTAAAATTTACATAACACGGACTGGGGATATGGCTCAATGATAGAGCATCTGCCTGATATGATATACAGGAAGACCTGGGATCAATTCCAGCACTGCAAAAGAAAAAAAAAAAAAAAGGGTTTACATATCTTGACTCTCTTCAAGACTAAGGTTACCAAGGTAAGAGCATTGAAAGTCTTTTCAAGATTTGCTGGGACACTTAGGATTTGTTTTATTTTTTTTATTTTATGGTATTGTGGATTGAACCCAGGGCCAATCTACCAATGGGCAACATCCCCAGCCCTTTCTATTATTTATTTATTATAAATATATATTATTATTTATTTCTATTATTTATTTATTTACTTGTTTATATTACTGGGGATTGAAGCCAGGGGCTCTCTACCACAGAGCTACATCCCCGTCACTTTTTATTCTTTGAGACAGGGTCTTCCTAAGTTGCAGAAGCTGGCCTCAAACTTGAAATCCCCCCCCCCCCCTCAGCCTCCCTAGTCACTAGAATTATAGATTTATGCTACTGACGGGCGACATTCAGTTTTCACAATGTCCTGTTCCATACCTCTTGGAATACCACCTAGAAGTCTTCAGTCATTGTCCTAAACCTACAGTCACCTTGAATTCCAGGAAAGGCAGAGCCTGGCAGACAGGCCACACCATGGTAAGATCACCTCCTGGCCCCACAAGCAGAAGCAATCATTTCATGGGAATTTAATTGCTCCCTCAAGGAATAAGGACTTCTCTGAAGCCTCCTAGCTGAACCAATCCTCAGATAATGATCAACCAGACCAATGGCCTGACCAAGGTAAACTCCTCTGCTAGTTATGCCACCGCCCCAACCACACAGGACCCAACTCTTGCCTTTCTTCCTCTTTTCTTTTTTCTTTTAATATTTATTTTTTAGTTTTCGGCGGACACAACATCTTTGTTTGTATGTGGTGCTGAGGATCGAACCCGGGCTGCAAGCATGCCAGGCGAGCGCTACCGCTTGAGCCACATCCAGAGCCCTTTTCCTCTTTTCTATAAAACCTCAAAGTTTCTGACGTCTCTTGAAGACAACTCTTTGGTTGTACCCCTATACCTGTTCTTCACAGCGTGGCCATGCTGATTAAAACTCCTTTCATGCCCTTCATCATTGCTGGTCTCTTTGATTGGCATAATGAGAAGGGTGGGTTGCCAGGTCTTTTGGGAAATACCTGTCCCTACCACCCGCAAGCCATGGGCCTTTACCCAAGAGCTCCAGAACACTTTTTAAGAGATGGCTCCTAGGTAATATTCCTTCCTTAAGAGTAGCCATAAGGTTATTCAGCCATTAAAAAGACTTGCATAAACTTGAAAAGGAGAGAGAATGAATCCTGAAAGGGGAGATGTGATGGGAATTTTCCTTCCCTTATTTTCCCATATGAGACAATGGGGAAATTAAATCACTAAGTCGAATTCGTATTTGCCTTTCCATCTGCACCACTCTCCCACGAGTTGGTCCACAGGCAGGCTCCTGTCCATTCCCAAGTCCCTGCGTTCAAGTCCCCCTCTTCCACAGTCACCCGACTGAGCGGCCCCGCGGGAAGGCCCACCACTGGGGCTCAAGTCGGCCAGAGGTCTGCCCTGCCCATTTCTTTGGCTACAGGACCCTGCTCAGACGACGCAGCTCCAGCCTACTGCTATTAACGGGGCACGCAGGGCAGGGGAGACGCCACCAAGCGGAAACGCAGAGACCTTAACTAGCTTGGAGTCTTCCAACCTCCGTTCCAGGATCGCGCTCCGCCAGAGCCCGAGGCCTCGCCCACATCCCGCTGACGCATCTTCCCGGAAAACACGTAGCGCACGCGCACGGCGTCTGGGGCTACGTAAGGACGTCAAGGCGCGCGGTGGCGTGGACGGCAGTATTTGTGGCTGGTGATGCGGTTTCTGGGTCTTTGCGATCCCTTCCTCGGTCCCTTCAGTATCCGCTGCCATCGAAGACCCCAGGCAGCTTGCGCTCTTTGATGAGGCCGGGTTAAGAGTCTTGGGGTCGCTGTTCAGCGGTAGGAGGCCGGGCCCTCCCCACAAGTGCTGGTCCCTCGCGAGGGCCCTGGAAGAGACTCCTGTACTGCGGGTCGACTTGTGCCTTTCTTCTGCAGGTCTCGCTCCCGAAGAAAAACAGGGTTTCTTCTGTGTAACCTAGAGGGCACCGCTAAGCGGGATGGAACCTGTGACCTCTAGGGACCTCACTGGGGATGGGGCCTATGACCTTAAGCCCACCCCTGGGTTGGGACCTGTGACCTCGTGGGAGACCCGCTTCAAAAGGTGCTGTAGAGAGGGTTCAGGCATTTGGGGATTACAGCTGTATGGTGTCCTAAAGGCGCAAACTGAAACTTCATTTGTCCACATCTAGGCAGGAGTCGTGATCAGATGACCGATCCCACAAAGTGGGAGAAGAGCTTACAGCCACAGCAGCTCTTCAGGAAGATGTCATGGTAAGTCATGTTGTGAATAGCCCAGCTTCGCCAAGGCTCACATTTCTCTGAGTAATTAAGTGTTCCTGAGGTGTCTTAGGCTATATCCTACCTCAGAAATGTTTTCCAAGATATTAAATATGTGTTGAATATATATAGGGGTGGGGAAAACCTGTTTTTCTAGAATTAGGTGATACATGGGTTATTTCTGTGGTCATGATTTTAAGAAGCACCACCCTAGATAGAGAATAATGTAAAAACTCCTGTCTGATGTATTAATTAACATTACCTTTTCCAACTTTCATTAATTCCTTAGCCATAAAAGAACATTCGCTAGAGTTATCTGTAGCCATAGACTTTTGGAGCCAAGCTCAGTGTACTCGATAGTCTGTTCGTTCTCTACCTTTGAAAGGGATTTGGATGCTCAGGAGAGTGTTCTAAGGGACACCTGGGGAGTGGAGGATGTGGGCCAGTGAATGTGAGTAGCAAGCCTCCAGCGTGCTTGGGTCTGCAGTGACCCTGTTGCATTCCTACAGTGCTTGCCAGAACACTTTTGAAATGGTTTGAGGCCTTGCCCTGCCCTATCCAGAGCAAGGTTATAGAAATTTCAGACAACTGACTGCGCCTTTCCAGATAATGGTATGCTATGCTGAGCATTGTATAGATCTTCATAGTCTAATGTTGAAGCCGCTTGACATATACACATATAGTTAAAGTAAATAAGATGTAAAATTCATTTTCTAGTTTAGACTAGTATGGCAAGTGACTGTTGGACTGTACAGATTAGAGAACATTTTTGTCTATATGGGAGTTTGGGAGAGGGTGGCAAAAGATAGGGAAGTCATTGAATATTTAAAGTTGAAAATGCAAGTTCAGGGGTAATAAAGGTAGGAGTTAAACCAGAATAGCAAAGAGTAACAGAAGAATCCTGCCTTGAGAGATTAGTGGAAGACAAAGCCAGGAAAACCAAGGACTCAGCAAAGGAACTGAGTGCCAGGGAGTTGTTGGAGGGTTAAAAGAGTGTGTATCAATCCTAAAGGAAGGCCTCATAGAACATGTATGTACAGGTACCTTCTGACTGCCCTTTTGTGTCATGTAGGGACTGGGGCTTGGGAGGTGGTGGGAAATGCTGGTGCTGTCTGCTGCTTTTGCTGTGAATCAACTGTCCTTTGTCCTTAGGGAGTTTTTATGTTTTAAACTGGCAGGCTACCTTGTTAGCTGCAAGGAGGAGCATCATAGACGTTCCAGGTCCTAACAACTTCTACTTCCTGTGTCTCTGGCCCAGCATGTAGCAGAAGGCTACCTGCTGTTCCTTGGTGTTTCAGCAGCAGTGATCCCAGGATGCCAGAGCTGAATCCCTTCTGTAGCTACTAGGCTAGTCTGTGGCACCTGTGCAGTGTAAGTACATTATTAACTCTGACCTTCTTGTTACAAGTCAGACGTTTGAGTCCCAGATAGGTTAATTGTCTTTTAGTTCACAGGACTGTCTAATGTCTGACTTGTGGAGCTTTGGTTCTTAGGGATGTTTTTTGACTGCCTTTTGTGGTTTGGATTCAACCTGTGTTCAGTCAGTTGTGTGCCTGGAAAGGGCATGCATGGGCTGCTGTACATGTGCGCCACAGAAATGTCTCAGATCACTGTGGAAGCGGGGTTGGGAGTTGGGAACTAGGATTCAGCTTTGTTACTGCCACTTGTGACAATAGGAGATGGTTGGTTGCAATTGTCCTGGGGAGCTGAAGGCATTTATAAAAGTCCCCACTTACGTGTTAACGTCACTTAATAATACACCTCCATGGCGTTTCTAATTTCATTTTTACAGATGACATGGATACTGAAAATGAGAAGTAAGGCCTGGCTGACCTGACCATGTTGACATCTAGTGAGAAGTGAAGCAGAATTTGTACCTTAATTGAGCAGATTTGAAGCCTCGTGTACTTCTATTTTTTTTTTTTTTTTTTTCCCTCATGTACTTCTAAAAGGGTTCAGCAGTATCTTGTTCTTGGCCTGGGCTATGTATGTGTCTGAGAGAATTTTCTGGGTCCAGGTTTGGGCCCCATTTTTTTCTGCCTCTAGAATAAGCCTGGCTGAAGGGCCTCAGGCCCTTCTGGCATCTCCCAAATGAAAAATGAGATATTCAATAAACATGGTTTTAAATGTGTGATTCACTCCAGCCTCTATTTGTTCTTTCCATGTGCCAAATGCAAAGGTAAGAAAGACTTGCCCCTCAAAGGAGTTGTTCATTTCAAAGGGGCCCCTAGTGTCTCGTCTTGTTCTATACTTGTACCTTGTAAATGACCACTTGTAAATGATCACTTTGTGTGCATGTGCCACCTGTTACACCTGATGGGGCATGCTGGGTATTGTTCATAAAGCAAGTGTCAGAATCTAAGTAAGTATACCTGGGCATGGTTGTGCAGGCCTATAATCCCAGTGACTTGGGAGGCTGAGGCAGGGATATTGCAAGTTCAAGGCCAACCTGGGCAGCTTGGCAAGACCTTCAATATTTAAAAGAAAAAAAAGACGGGATTGGGATATAGCTCAGTGGTAGAGCACCCATCGGTTCAACGTGCAGCACTATAAAAGAAAAAGGTCTGTGAAATCCTTAGTATGCCACAGATTATCTCTTATTTTAGTTGAGAAGTAACTGATCACAGTCCACACATAGGTTGTGCCCAAGGGGGTAGGTTATCCAGCTTGATCTCCATCTCTGCCAAGGCCTGACATTTAGCCATTGACCTTAGTGCCTAAGGTCAGCTCCCAAGGTCCCTGACCCATACATGGAAAGATGACACCAAAACAAAAAAGCCTGTACCTTAAGGTGTAAGTTTCCTCACCGAGGAACTGATTTAGACCCCCTGAGCTGTTTGTGGGGTCAGGAAGCCTCATACAGGAGACACAAGCAACTCCTGGTAGCCTTCCAGGAAATGGAGATGGTCTCACTTCCAGGAGGCTCTGGGTTTGGGTAAGCTTTGTGGCTTATGTGGGTACATGTAGGGTTTCCTGGCAGCTGGGAATCTTTCCCCTACTACTGACAACCATATCTATATTCTCATATGAGGTAAAAATCAATTTCGGTTACAAATCCTAAATCGTGAACTGAGAAAGGGTGCTTTTCTGGCACTAGGGATTGCTGCAAAGTAAGCAGCAGGAGTCCTGTATAGGGATTCAAGAGCAAGGGGGTCACAGCTGTGGCAATAGGGGCTCTTGCAGAGGAAGATGTCTATAGAAACTGATCTAGGTCAGATAATTAATAAAACTGCTGCCAAGGCTAGAGCCTCAGGCCCAGCAGGCTTGAGTAGGTGGCAGCCTACTAACCTTAAAAGAAGCATCCCCTGGGGACGCTGCACATGGCTACCACTTACCCTGCCTGCTGAGGACCAAAGACTGACTGCCCAGTCCTTGAAGTCAGAATAGGTAGGAGTCATTGAATTCAGTGCTGGAAAGGCCCAGGGGGAACTTCCTTCATGTGATGTCATCTCTGGACATTGGCTTCAGTAGACATGAAATGAGAATAACAGTAGCATGGGTCCTGGGAATCAAATGAGGCAACAAGAGGCATATGGTTGTGCAAACCTTCAGGGTGGAAGAGGCACAGTCATGACTGTGGTTACACCCTGGGTCATTCAAAGTGTTTAAGCTCCACCCACAGCCAATCTGTGAGCTCAACATGGTCTTGACATTTTCAAATAGGGGAAGAAAAAAACCTCAAAGTATATTTTTTGTGACAGGTGAAAATTTTGTGAAGTTCAGACTTCAGTGTCCCTAGGGTTTTACTAAAACTCAATTACATCAATTATTCTTTTTTTTTTTTTTTAGTTGTAGATGGACACAAGAACTTTATTTTTATTTGTTTATCTTTATGTGGTGCTGAGAATCCAACCCAGGTCCTCACACTTGCAAGGCAAGTGCTCTACCACTGAGCTACAACTCCAGTCCCTACATCAATTATTCTTAAAATCATTAATACAAACCCAGGTCTGCTTGATTCTTTGGGGGTTGCAGAAGTGAAACTGAAAAGGGACTGAGACTAAGAATTCCCCACACTGGAGCTTAGGTTTGTGAAACCCTTCAAAAATACCTGCCAATGTGAAGTCAGAACCCCATTTCTGAATATGGGGAGCCCCTACTCTGGGTACTGGGGATGGAACCCAGGGGTACTTTACCACTGAGCTAAATCTATATAGTCCTTCTATTAAAATTTTTATTTTGTGTTTTTGTTTTGTTTTTTGTTTTTGGTACTGGGGACTAAATCCAGGGGCATTTAACCACTGAGCCACATCCCCAGCCCTTTTTAATATTTTATTTAGAGATGGTCTTCCTGAGTTAGGGCCTTGCTAAGTTGCTGAGGCTGGCTTTGAACTTGAGATCCTCCTGCCTCAATCTCCAGAGCCACTGAGATTACAGGCATGTGCCAACGCACCCATCAATTCTATTGCCTCTTGACTAGCTGGGATTATAGACCTGCTGATCACCATGCCTGGCTGGAGCAGGGAATTTTGGGGGACCAGTGACTCCTTATCACTAATGGTACCTAGTTTTACCATGTACTTGGATAAACCCTTAAAATTTTATTAAATATGCTTTCATTTTAAGGCATTTTATAGAGATAAGAAATAACTTGCATTAGCAAAAAATTTAAAGCCTAAAAAGAGAAAAGATTGAGAAAAAATTGTTAAGTGTTGGAATATAACAAATCTCAAGATGGTACACAAATGACTCCAGTTTGAGAATACTGGAGTCTGCCATCTAGACTTCCTGCTTGAGGGAGGATTGAAAGAGAACTTCCCTGTGTGCTTGCAAGCAGACCCCTCAGTCAGTAGTACTGTTGAAGACAAACCTGAGCCATGACCAACTAACTGGGCCATTATCCAAATGTGCAGTTGCATCCTCATATCTTGATGACCACAGGCTGAGATCTGTGAGTGCTGAGATGAGACCTAAGGGCTCCAGGCCTGTATGACCTCATCTACCGTCCATGAAGGCTGGATGGAAGGACAAAGCAAAAGACATGGACATAAGTCTTATTGCAACTGGCCTCCATAGAGAACTTCATAGGGGCCTGTGTCCCTCCCTGGTTGATAAAGTGGGAAATTTCAGCAACTTGAATCCCCACCACTGGAATCTCTATAAGGTAGACAGGAAGACTTTGTATCTTATACCCTGTTTGGCTAGCAGGCACTTTAAAGAATGCTATTGTTTGGTCCTCTACCCCAGGGTCTCAGGTATCAGCATCCTTTTTCATTTTTGTGTTAAGATACAATGTATATGCAGTAAATTTCACCTCTATTGAATTCTTTTGTAGGGGTGGGGTGAGGGACTATGAATTGAACCCAGGAGCACTTTACTACTGAGTACTGAGCTACATCCCTAATCCTTTTAAATTTTTCATTTTGAGACAGGGTCTTGGTAAATTGCTGGGTCTGGCCTCAAACTTGTGATCCTCCAGGCTCAGTCTCTAGAGTTACTAGGATTACAGGCATGCACCACCATGCTGGGCTCATTTAGTTTTCAGTTCTGTGTTGACAAATATGTGTGGCTGGGTGACCATGACCATGTCAAAAAATTTTTCTTTAAAGTCCCACAGCAAACCCTAACATGCAGCCAGGATTGGAAACCAACCCACAGAGTCTCTTCCGCTTGGGGGTTAAATAGGAGCTTTTGAGAAGGGCAGCAAGGACCCCTCCAGAGTAGGGAGAACCCATTAGACACAGGCTTTCCTGCTCTGGTAGCAGGAAGCAGCACAAGCACCCCTGGGGAGGGAGCAGCAAATGGGCAGGGCCGCCCTCCCAGGGCCAGAACCCACTTCCTACTTTACCACAATGCTGTAGGAGTCTGGCAGGGGGCTGGGCCTCTCCAGGCTTCCCCTCCTGTCTACATCTTGCACAGAAAGGTCGGAGTATCCTGGCCTGAGTGTTTCCATCAGGCAGAATGGAAGATGAGGAGGGTCCTGAGTATGGCAAGCCTGACTTTGTGCTCTTGGACCAAGTGTCCATGGAGGACTTCATGAAGAACCTGCAGCTCAGGTAAATGTGGGGCAAGGGTCCTGGCCTTCCTTCCTCCCCCGCCCCAACCTCTTCCTGTAGACCTGAGGGAAACAGGGAAGGAATATGGGTCCTCATCATCAAGGAAGGGGTCAGCGGCACACACACACACACACACACACACACACACAGACCACACAAGCTGAAATGAGTGCCTGAAAGCATGCCCTAAAGAGATAGTGGCTGCCCAGAAAGTGACTGTCCTTAAGGGCTGGAGCTGTTCCGACCCTGCTTCCCATATAGCCCAGGCACCTGTCACCTCTTCCTTCCTGTGATTGGGCCATAGCATGATCCTCCTGGGACAGACAGGCAAAGGCATCAGGATCAGGGCTGTGTCCCCTTCCAAACCCTCCTCCCGCTGATGCTCCCACATTTCATCTCACATAGGGGTGGCCTAAGCACTGGGGACATTGAGATGAAGTGGGCAGTCCCCACCCTTGGGTCCAAACAATCTCAATGAGTTGAGATGATGCTCTGGGGCTTGTGGGGTGTCTTGGGACACAGCTAGTAGAAGTGACATTGGAGCTCACATTGTCAGTACCGGAAGCAGAGAGAAGACAGGAATGAGCTGGGGATCTAGGGGTATGGCATGCTAGATGGTCTTGCATACAGCGGGGCTTCATGCCTGCCTCCCAGGGGAGGACTGCTGTGTGCCAGGAAGCTCCCCAGGAAAGGTAGGGGACCAGGAGCCCCACTAAGCACAGGATTCAAGAGGCTGTGATCCTGACCGAAGGAGAGGATAAGGTAGGAAATGAGCTCAGCATTTTGTGCTCATTATCATTATTCTACCTCATTCTCATAAAAATGAGTTCATGAGAGAGGCAGTATCTTCTCCATTTTGAGGATGAGAACATTGATCCTGGAGAGGACAGTGACTTACTGCCAGCCACATGGCCTGTAGGAGTATTATAGCCGAGCAGAGGGCACCCTTGTCAGAGGCAGCGGAGGAAGAGGAACCCAGACAGGGCTTCTTGGGGAAGGGTGGGTCCCACATACTAAGGGATTCTGTGGCCAAGGAGCAGGCAGGTCAGTTCTCCTCCCAGGGGCAGAAGGCAGAGAGGTACTGACAGGCTCTCCACAGTGACTTGGTTTGTAAACAGAAAGATGGAGAAGACTGAGGATGTTCTGGGAGAGGGTCATTGGCCATTGGCCACAGGCTGGGGCACAAAGACTGTATGTGCAGGCACATTGCTCCAACCCCTCCCTGTGGTCTGGGTGGGGCAGGGCGGGTCTCCTTCCGGCTCTAGTTCCCGCCCAGGCCCTAACACAGGAAACAACTAAGTCTCCTCCCTCTCCTCCAGCCAAGCCCCTTTCTTGCAACCCCATCACCTACCCACCCTGAAGGATTCACCCAGGAATCAGCCATGACCCTGTTGGGGGTATTGCACAAGTAGATTCCCTTTGTAGGATAGGTGGTCCTGATTCCTGGGACTTCAGGACCCCCCCTAGAAAGTAGTGTGTGCTGGGGGCAGTCACACATGCCTGTAATCCCAGCAGCTCTGGAGGCTGAGACAGGAGGATAGCAAGTTCAAAGCCAGCCTCAGCAAAAAGCAAGGTGCCAAGCAACTCAGTGAGACCCTAAATAAAATACAAAAATATAGCTGGGGATGTGGCTCAGTGGTCAAGTGCCTCTGAGTTCAATTTTTATTTTTGGTACCTCCAAAATATAAATAAACAAACAAACAAGTAAATAAAAGCCGGGTGTGGTGGTGCATGCCTGTAATCCCAGCAACTTGGGAGACTGAGGCAGGAGGACCATGAGTTCAAAGCCAGCCTCCACAATTTAGTAAGGCCCTAAGCAACTCAGTGAGACCCTGTCTTTAAATAAAATACAATAAAAGGCTGGGAATGTGGCTCAGTGGTTAAGCACCTGGTACCAGGTAAATTCAATCCCTGGTACCAAAAAAAAAAGAAAGAAAGAAGGGTGGGGGGAGGGAGAGAGGAAAGGAGAGAGAGAGATTGAGAAAGAAAGATAAAGAAAGAGAGGAAGGAAGGAAAGAAAGAAGGAAGGAAGAAAGAAGGCTGGCTTTGAACTTGCTATCCTCCTGTCTCAGCCTCCAGAGCTGATACATACCCTACATGGTAGGGACGACTGAGAGGTTCAACTCACCCAGGATGGTACCAGGGAAACTTGAATGGACACCATCCCCTTTTGCCTTCTCTATGCTCAGCCTTTACTGGTGGGGCTGACTGGAACCCTCCCCATGTGGGTTGTGCAAAGTGGTGAATGCTGAGGCCTTGCCCATTGTGCCCAGGTTTGAGAAAGGCCGCATCTACACCTACATCGGTGAGGTACTGGTGTCCGTGAATCCCTACCAGGAGCTGCCTCTATATGGGCCTGAGGCCATTGCCAGGTACCAGGGCCGAGAGCTCTACGAGCGACCACCTCACCTCTATGCTGTAGCCAATGCTGCCTACAAGGCAATGAAGCGCAGGTCCAGGGACACCTGCATCGTCATCTCAGGTACCTGCCCTGCAATCCTTGCCTCATTTGTAAATAGCAAATGAAAGTGCTTAGATATCTCCTGCATCCTGGAGGTGCAGGCAGGGACAGGGAGCTGAGCTAAGGGTCAGAGCCTCACTGAATTTTCCATCTCCCATCTTCCCGGCAGGGGAGAGTGGGGCAGGGAAGACAGAAGCCAGCAAGCACATCATGCAGTACATCGCTGCTGTCACCAATCCAAGCCAGAGAGCTGAGGTGGAGAGGTAAGTGACTGTGGACCATGAATCTGTTGGGAAATGGCCTGGCACCAGAAGGCAAAAGACAGGAGCTAGAGCCTATCTTAATCCATGCCCAGTAAGGAGGATTCTTGGGTCACTTCCCATACCTAGAGGTAAGTTATGGCTGAGCAGCTGGAGTTGTGACTCAGTGGTAGAGCGCTTGCCTGGCATGTGTGAGGCCCTGGATTCAATTCTCAGTACCACATATAAATAAATAAAACAAAAGAGCTATAAAAAAATAAAAAGATATGGCTGAGCTACACTAAAGATCTCTTAGATAATGAGGGGTGAAACCCAGCTAAGGCACACAGGCCATTGGTTAGAGAGGAGGTATCACTGATAGGTGGATATGGAGGGGTATAGGAGATACTAGATATGGCTCAGAACAGGGCAGGGGGTGCCCCCAAGGAGGTCCACAGAAACCTGGAAAAGTTAGTAGTCTGGTCAAGATGGCGGAGCATGCCAGGCAGGCATGTAGGCTACACAGATGGTCCTGAGGCCCTGATCCAGGAAACCAGGGATGGCCTGCCCCTTGGGGCCTTGCAGAAGCATCTTCCTGTGTCTGAGCCAGACCAGATCAGACCAGTTCCACCTCCTCAGGCTACAGAAGAGATCAGGGGAAAGTGTAGCCACAAGAAACTAAGAATAGCATTTGCTGAGCACCTGTCCTGAGCTCAGAGCTGCTGCAGACTACACAGCATGAGCAAGTCCACAAAGTGCCTTCCTGAGGCTGAGGCAGAATGATTATCACACAGCTCTGAGGAAGCACCAGGCAAGGCAGGGCCTTTTCTCCCTCTCAGTCAGTTCCCTGACTCATCTGAGATGCTATAATTTCTGTGAAGACAACTCAGGCAGAGACACTGTTCTCTAGACAGGCATCTTTGCCTTGAGCCCTGATCTCTCTATCCACAGGGTTAAAGATGTACTGCTCAAATCCACCTGTGTGCTAGAGGCCTTTGGCAATGCCCGCACCAACCGCAATCACAACTCCAGCCGCTTTGGCAAGTACATGGATATTAACTTTGACTTCAAGGGAGATCCTGTTGGAGGACACATCCACAGTTACCTGCTGGAAAAGGTGAGTACGTAGGCTGAGGAAACCCACATGGGGGACCCTAGCTGAAATCTTTCCCAGGCCTGGGGACCCCAGGAACTGGGAACACACTGACCCTGATGTTGCAGGTTAGGAAAACTGGGCTCTGTCAGTGACCCTTCTCTGAGACTCACTGTCCCTGGGGCAGCCCATCATCAGGCTGGGGTCCAACTTCCCTTCTCTTCAGTCCAGGGTCCTCAAGCAACATGTGGGCGAAAGGAACTTCCATGCATTCTACCAGGTGAGCCTCTGTATATGGGGAGGGATTGTGGGGAGAAAGCAAAGTGGGAGGAGGAAAAGAGCAAAACAGGCTGGACCCACTTTCCACCTCCCTCATTATCCCAACTTCCCCACCCTACTCCATTCCATCTGTTCCTAGACATTGTCTTTATTCCCCACCATAGCTATCCCAACCCCACATACAAGAGAGCGAGAGCTCATTGGGCATGGAGGCAGGGTATCCTTAACATTTGAGACCCCCAAAATATAAGAGCTCCCTGGGACACAGGCAGTGTCTTCACAGGCTCTGAGGTCTACACTGAGGTGGAGCTCCTTGGCACATGGGAAGTGTCCACATCATCTTTGAACTACCCCTGTGTTTGTTGGTTCAAGGCTGGAGGGAAGAATGTGTTCATGTGTTATCCTGCATCTGTGAGGGTTAGGTGGGGATATAGGAGGGTCCTTGGAGCTTAGTGGCCTAACTAAGTTGCATCTGCATCCTTCAGTTGCTTAGGGGCTGTAAGGACCAAGAGCTACAAGGACTGTACCTGGAGAGAAACCCTGCTGTGTATAATTTCACACGCCAGGGAGCCGGGCTCAACGTGGGTGTGCACAATGCGAGTATAAGGGGCATGGGTCTCAATCAGACTTAGGTTCAAGGTCCTGGGAGTGGGGGCAGGGAATGGGCAGCAACTGGATCAAACTAGAGTGGTGTGAACAACTTGGGTAAATGTATGTGGTGGAGGGGTGAAAGGAAAACAGCTTGGGGAGGAGACAGAGGACAGGGTAAGCAGGTACCTGATATGGAGGAATTGGGGTCTATGGATGGGACGGGATGTGGGGTAAGCAGGTGCCTGGGACACAGGGGTTCAGGGAGTGCAGGGGGCCTGGGCTGTGTTCACTTGGATGGTGAGTTTCTTCTCTCTTAGGGCTTGGACAGTGATGAGAGGAGCCACCAGGCAGTGACTGAGGCCATGAGGGTCATTGGCTTCAGTCCTGAGGAGGTGGCATCAGTACACCGCATCCTGGCTGCCATATTGCACCTGGTGAGCCTGGCTGAGAGGGTCTGGGAGTGTCTGGGAGGTCATCTCCCCACAGAGATGTCCTTTTAGGAACCACTCAGGGGCCAGGATTGGACTCACTTGAATTATTCCAGTGAAGCTGAGTTGACTGCCTCCCTTGCTGAGGTTGATTTGCTAGTGATGAGCTCAGTGGGTGTCTAATAGAGCTTGCTCTCAGGAGTCCAGACTGCAGGCTGTGACAACCAAGCATTTTGCATCTCACATTGAGCAGACTGCCTCTTGGTTAAGTTGTTCCTCAGAACCTCTCATTCAGCCTCAGAGCTCTGAGAGCCATGAGGAGTAAGTTGTTGGGAGTCCTTAGCAAAGGCTCCTGATCCCCATCTCTGCTGTATCCATGGCTTGCAATGACCAGCTAACCATGCTGTCTGAACAGGGCAAGGTCCCCTACATCCCACCCCCTGCTTCCTTTCCTTTTTCCCGTTCAAAGGTGTCTAGGCTCCTTGGAGATGAGGAGCCTGGACTGTTCATGGTACCCCCATCACCAGGGAAACATCGAGTTCATGGAGAGAGAAGAAGATGGGCCACAGAAAGGGAGCCTAGCAGTGGCTGAGGAGGCATTGGTGGACCATGTGGCTGAGCTGACTGCCACGCCCAGGGACCTGGTGCTCCGCTCCCTGCTGGCTCGCACTGTGGCTTCTGGAGGCCGGGAACTCATAGAGAAAGGCCATACTGTGGCGGAGGCCAGCTACGCCCGGGATGCCTGTGCCAAGGTACTCCCCTGGTGGTTAAAAGGGGGAAACCCAGGAGGCCTTTGTAGGGGATGCCAGGATGGCAGCAGCAAGAAGTGGCATGCTCTGCCCCCAGGCAGTCTACCAGCGGCTGTTTGAGTGGGTGGTGGACAGGATCAATGG
Organism: Marmota flaviventris; assembly: GCF_047511675.1. Taxonomy (NCBI): domain Eukaryota; kingdom Metazoa; phylum Chordata; class Mammalia; order Rodentia; family Sciuridae; genus Marmota; species Marmota flaviventris. The sequence continues at coordinate 102,523,047 of NC_092498.1, read as the reverse complement.
TATCATGGAAGCCCGGGGCCGTGACCCTCGTCGTGATGGCAAGGACACAGTCATTGGTGTGCTGGACATCTACGGCTTTGAGGTGTTCCCTGTCAACAGGTGAGCAATCCGGCCAACCATGTCTCCAGTTTTGACTCCCCAAATGCTGTGGACACCAAGGTCCTGGAAAGCTCAGCTGGGACTGGGAGGTAGGAATGTCTGGATTTTCTCACTGGTCCTGAACCCCAGGTCTCCTACCCTTCCAGCCTACCTTGGCTGAGTCCCTGACCAGCAGTGCCCTGATGAAAGCTAATATTTTGGGGCTCACTTCTCCTGGCCGTGAATTCCAAGTCTACATGGTGGGTAGGGTTACAGTGGAGGGTAAGCAGGGATGTATAAACTGCAGTAAAGCCTCATGGGGTCCTGGCACTATCAGGGGAAATGTGGGGGGAGGGAAAGCCATTCTACAGTACCCATGAGGAGGGAGAGACCCTCTGAAGGCCCTGCTTACCCCCAGCTTTGAGCAGTTCTGCATCAACTACTGCAATGAGAAGCTGCAGCAGCTCTTCATCCGGCTCATCCTGAAGCAGGAGCAGGAAGAGTATGAGCGTGAGGGCATCACCTGGCAGACTGTGAGTACCCTTCACATGAAGGAGGATGGTGTTGGGAACCTCCTGCAGCCTTGCGGGCACTGAGCAGGCGACGAGTGAAATGAGGTTAACAGGTAGGTGTCTAGATGGCTTCAGGAGTCTCCTGGCTGGCTGTTTTCACCCAGGTTGAATACTTCAACAATGCCACCATCGTGGAGCTGGTGGAGCGGCCCCATCGAGGCATCCTGGCTGTGCTGGATGAGGCCTGCAGCACTGCGGGACCCATTACTGACCGAATCTTCCTGCAGACCCTGGACACACACCATCGCCACCATCCACACTACTCCAGCCGCCAGGTGCTCCAGCTGTTCCTTGGGCACGGAGGGCTGATGGGACATGCCAAGAGGCACTGCAATACCTGTGCCTGGGGGGCCTTGGAGGGACCCAGCTTGGTGCCATTCAAATCACTGTGACAGTTTCCTTTGCCCAGGCAGGGTGGCTGTGGGACTGTCCACTTATGCAGGCCAAAGACCTGCCCCCACCTTCTATGTTTTGACCTTGGCCTGTCCTATAGCTTTGCCCCACTGACAAGACAATGGAGTTTGGCCGAGACTTCCGGATCAAGCATTATGCAGGAGATGTCACGTAAGTGTCCTCTGCTTCCACCTGCACTCTGGTTCCTGCATGAGCACTACTGCACATGTCACATTCCTGGAGAATGGCAAGGACCCTGCCCTATAAAGACATAGAAAACATGCCCTTCACCTAGAAGCATAGGTGTAAGACAGGACATGAGGTTTTGAGGATAGTGGTTCTCAACTCAGGCTTCATTCATTTGGAGAGTTTATAAAAAATACCCCACTCCAGTACCTATTGGTGGGGGAGCTGCAAGTTGGGTAGTGGGGCAAGGGGGCAAAGATCCTGCATTTCTAACAAGGTCCCAGGTGAGGTCTCACTTCAGTCCTCATGCAGGCTCTGAGCATCAAGGCTCAGGGTGTCCTTCAGGGATTGTCATGATGATTATTAATTTACCTGTGTCTCACCCAATCCTAAAGAGGATTCAAGGTGACTCAAAGAGAGGTGCAAGTGTCTAACATGATTTTCCCAAGGAGACTAACTAGTAGATGATGAAGACAAAGAAGCCAGATGTTAGATCTATTTACAATAATCCACACCCTGCACAGGGATTGCAGATGGAGCTACGATTTGACACTGCTTTCCAGGGGTCCAAGAAGAACATGATTCTAAGGCTCTCATGTCACAAGACTAAAGTAGACCTAAGATTCAGGAGTTTCTGGTCATAATTGCAGTCACTAATACTTATGAGGACTCACTGTGCAAGCATTTGATGTACATTGAAGCAGAGGGTTTGAATGACCTGTCTGAGGTCACACAGCATGTTCGTGTGGAGCTGGGATTCAGTATAGGGATGTTTGGCTTCAAAACTAGGTGCTAATCCACTTGATTCATCTTCCAGGAGAGAAATTTCTCTTCAGGGAGTGAGTCTTAGGTGATGAAAGAGAATGCAGATGTGAGGGAGAAGGAGAAGAGAGAGGGCAGCAAGGAGGGAGAGAGACCGACCTCCAAAAACAGAGGCAGGTGGGGGGCCTTCAGTGTTTGTCATCATTTGAGAGGCCTGGCAGTCTAGTCCCTCCCTGATTACCTCTCTGACCCTGTACTTGGGCAGGTACTCTGTGGAGGGTTTCATTGACAAGAACAGAGACTTCCTCTTCCAGGACTTCAAGCGGCTGTTCTACAATAGGTAAGTATGTCTTGCTAGTTGTACTGGTGCCAGAGGCCCAGGGCTGGTGGTCTTCAGGGACTCTGGCACCTGATCCACTTGACAAGAGGACAGGCTACAGCTCAAGGCTAAAGCCATGCAGCAAACTAAGGGCCACACTGGGACAGGTAGGGCTGCTCCTAAGAGGGCAGTTGGGTATGCAATCTGTGTCTGCAGCTCAGATCCCACATTGCGGGCTATGTGGCCAGATGGACAGCAGGACATCACAGAGGTAACCAAGCGCCCCCTGACAGCTGGCACACTATTCAAGAACTCCATGGTGGCCCTAGTGGAGAACCTGGCCTCCAAGGTACTCCTGCCCCACCCTGACTTTCCAGATCCTTCTTTCTGTGTCCTGGGTGCCCGTCACGGAGGGTTGGCATTCTTGTATAGTCTGCTTGAACCATGTCTTACCCAAGTAGGGAACACACCCACTGCAGAAATTAGATGTGGGGGCTCAGGGACCAGACTTGATCAGTCACTGAGCATACAGTGGGATTCATGTATCCTCCCTTTGCCCCACTGCCTCTTGGGCAGGGGGCCCTGATGGGGTTGACCCAGCCCAGCCCCCACTGAGAGCCGGGATTCTTCTGGTGGCTGGGGCAATAGGGAAAAGAAACTGATACTATCTTTCTTGTGGTGTTTGGGTCCAAAGTCAAAGGGGCAATTAGTGCGGGGTTCGCAGCTGGTGGGTTTAACAACATAATATTCAGTGGAGGAGACCTGATCCTGCTCTTTTGGGCTAGAACCTGGCTTTGGCCAGACCTCCTCATGAGTCCTGCCCCATGCTCTGAGCCTCTGCACTTGTGCTATGATTTCCCTCTGCCTGACTCTCCTCTTAACCTGAGCCTTTGGGGGCTCAAGAAATCCCTTTTCAAGTTAGTGCAAATAGTGGCCACTGGCTCAGATCTCTAACCCCCACTCTGTCCCTATAGGAACCCTTCTATGTCCGCTGCATCAAACCCAATGAGGACAAGGTGGCTGAAAGGCTGGATGAGGACCACTGCCGCCACCAGGTCGCATACCTGGGGCTGCTGGAGAATGTGAGAGTCCGCAGGGCTGGCTTTGCTTCCCGCCAGCCATACTCTCGATTTCTCCTCAGGTATAGGCACCCAACTCTATCAATGTAGGCTATAAATCTTGTGTAGAGTCCAAGGGGTAGGAGAGTCCCTAAACATTTTGTACACATTGGCACAAGTGAGAGCCAGCATGCTGCTGGCTTCAAGGCACCAAAATGTCTGTTGAGGACATGTGGGAAGACATGTACATGGACATGTGTACAAGGGCACATGTGAAAGGTACGGGAGGACATGTGGTAGGGGCACATGTGTTGGACACATATACATACAGGTATCACAGCTGCTCTAGGATCCTGCCAGGAAAATTCTGGCTCTGGGACTCCCAGAGTGGAGTATCTCCTCAAGTGTGGGCAGGGCAGGTTCCATGCCCTCTTCCTGGAGCCAGATCCCCATTGCTCTGTCCTGTGCTGACAGGTACAAGATGACCTGTGAGTACACATGGCCCAACCACCTGCTGGGCTCTGACAAGGCAGCTGTGAGCGCCCTCCTGGAGCAGCACAGGCTGCAAGGGGATGTGGCCTTTGGCCACAGCAAGCTGTTCATCCGCTCACCCCGGACGCTGGTCACACTGGAGCAGAGCCGAGCCCGCCTCATCCCCATCATTGTGCTGCTGCTACAGAAGGTGTGGGGAGTAGGGAGCTGCCCACCATAGCGGGAATGGGTGTCCTCCTGAATCCCACAATGGATACGTTATCCAATCGGCTCCTGATGGTGTTCCTGGTCTGTTGAAGTCAGGGTCCTTACACTGTGTGGTCAATGGTTTGTTGCTTAAGTCTGTCTTAATCTGTGAGTCCCTAGGCTGCTTGCCTTGTAGGGTATCCAGTTTAGGTTCTTACAGTCACCATCTAGTGGTGGCCCTCTGTCTCAGGGTCTCCCAGAAGTTGTCAGATGCCCTCGTAGATGAGCAAGCACCTCCATCTGCTCCCACCTTTCTTCTTACATGAGCTTTCTACTGAGAATCTGGGGATCCCTACAATGCCAGGTCCCAGCTTAAAAAGCCTAGCATAGTTGAGCATGGTAGCACATGCCTGTAATCCCAGTGGCTTGGGAGGCTGAGGCAGGAGGATCTAGAGTTCAAAGCCAGTCTCAGCAACTTAGCAAGGCCCTAAGAAACTCTGCGAGACTCTGAGTGCCTCAGTGGTTGAGTGCCCCTGCCCCTCAGTTCAATCCTTGGTACCAAAAAAAAAAAAAAAAAAAAAGCCTAGCACAGGCAAATTACTCTTTTCTGAGAGTCTGAAGAGCCTTGGACAGTACTCTTCCAGCCTAGCTGGCTACATGCCCAAGCTGGAACCAACCTCTGGCTGGACCTGGTTTCTAGGAGCAGGGGGTTGGGTCAGTTTCCCTAGAAACAAGCAGGGGGTGATCAGGAAAGATTCAGGGGCACAGCTGGGGTTAGGAGGTCAGGTCTGCCTGGGCCTGACACCATATCCACCCATCTGACCCACTCAGGCATGGAGAGGTACCCTGGCTAGATGGCGCTGCAGGCGGCTGCGAGCCATCTACACTATCATGCGCTGGTTCCGGAGGCATAAGGTGCGTGCTTACTTGGCAGAGCTGCAGCGGAGGTTTCAGGCTGCACGGCAGCCCCCACTCTATGGCCGGGACATTGAGTGGCCGCTGCCCCCTGCTGTGCTGCAGCCCTTCCAGGACACCTGCCACATGCTCTTCTGCAGGTACTGCCTTAAGTCCTCCTCATTTCTCATGTAGCCAGCATCCTCTGAACACTGAACCTGTCATCTTAGTACCTGGCTGGAGATATACCAGCCAAAGCAGAAAGATAAGACTGGGCCACATTAGCTGACTGTCACATCCCAGTTGGTGGCAGATCCCTGACTATCCCAGTACGGTGCTGGACATTCCAGGTCCAGGGCCACGGTCTTTGGGAGGGGAGGAGAGTTAGTCAGGGCTGGGGTTTGGGGGACTCTGCACCCGAATGGGGCCTTGAAGGCTGAGTAGAAGCTCTCCAGGAGGGGCACAGAGTAGGTGTGCTTAGAATGGGAGTGTGCTGTGTGGTCAGAGATCTTGGACCATCTTCCAGAGACAAGTGTTGAATGTGAGAAGCCAAGACCAGAGAAGCTAACAGAAGTTGGGACTCAAAGGGCAATTAGCACCAGTCTGATGACTGGCTCTCTCCTGTAGAAGGGGTTGGGGAGGGCATAAATACATAGGCTGGTGTCCTCTGACTACTTCCCTCTTCCAGGTGGCGGGCCCGGCAGCTGGTAAAGAACATTCCACCTTCAGATATGGCTCAAATCAAGGCCAAAGTGGCTGCCATGGGGGCCCTGCAGGGTCTACGTCAGGACTGGGGCTGCCAGAGAGCCTGGGCTCAAGACTACCTGTCCTCTGTGAGTGCCAGGCGAGCATGGAGCTGTGTATGGTGGGGAAGCTCGCTGCTGACAATGTGCCTGTCTCACCATGCATCCTTGCCAACCAGTGCTGACTTGTTGACCGTGCTCTTGGCCCCTGTCTTTCCCTCTTAAGATTTCATTCCTGAGGTTTAAGGGTTTTCATCTGGCTCCCCTGCCTGGGCTCTCCCTGGAACCTTGGGAATCCCATGTTCTCTGGTATAGCTGAGTGTACCTCCCTACACTATCGTGTTCTCAGATACAGCACCCCTAGTCAGGCAGGCCTGCACATACCCACTCCCCCTGCATGGCTTCCTCAGTCCTCTCCTGGCTGCTATGAGTTTGCTGTCCTATACCTAGTCTTCAGGGAATGGCAGTCTGGAGATAGGAGGCCCATCCAGGTGGACAGTTCCTGTGCCCAGGATCTAGGTTCTTGCCTGCCCACGGGCATCTCTCCAGAGAATATAGGCCTGGGCTTGAGCAGCAGCTGCCTGTTGGGTGGGTGTAGAGGGCAGTGAGGGTGGGGCACAGACCTGGCCTAGAATATCAGCATTTCCTGAGGTGAAGGACAACTGTGGTGATTTGCCATTAGTGAGTGTGATCCCAAGACCCCATCCCAAACATCCCCTCCCCACCATCTATTCTCAGGGCACTGACAACCCCACAGCCGCAGGCTTGTTTGCTCAGCAACTGAAGACCCTTCGAGAGAAGGATGGCTTTGGGGCTGTGCTCTTTTCTAGCCATGTCCGTAAGGTCAGTACGTTGTCTGGGGGTTTGGGGGCATGGGTTGGGGGTGCCCAGGAGAGACCCTTGAGACATATCCAGCTCAGGCACAGCTGCTTCTGAAACTCTGGAATTTGTCAGGATAGCTCAGTCAGTGAAGAGAAGAGCCAGGGAAGGGAGGAAGGAGGGATAGCTGGGGCCTGGGGCCACGAGTGGGGCAGTTGGCACCAGCCTAGGTCCAGCCACCCCTCCTGCAGGTGAACCGCTTCCGCAAGTGCCGGGACCGGGCCCTTCTGCTTACAGACCGGCACCTCTACAAACTGGAGCCTGGCCGTCAGTACCGGGTAATGCGGGCTGTGCCCCTGGATGCGGTGAGTACCATGGGCTGCATATGGAGCATCTGTGTGGGGCTCTGCAGGGCCCCTGGGCTGGAAGCCTTGCCTAAGTCTCCTTCCCACTATCTGTGATGGCCTGGAGCATCCTGACACTCAGGCAGTGGCAACCCCTACTGAAAACCCTGAAGTGGCTTCCTATGGCTCATGTGGTGGAGGGTCTGACTCTTCCAGCTCTGCTGGCCCAACCACCTTGTCCCCCTGACTCATGCTCTCACATTCTGGTCAAGCCAAATGGCTCCTCTCCCCACCTAGGCCTCTCTGGGTGGTTCCTACCTAGGCATGCTAGAACACACTCAAGTGCCTGCTACAGTTCTCAACTACCTCCTGCAGGACCCTGTCCCTACCTTCTGCCTGGCTCTGTAGCCTACCTGCTCCCTTGCATGGCAGCTCTTTGTTCCCATGAATTATCTCATAGGACAAGGAGCAGCCTGGGCAGGGAATCAATGTTGGATCTGGGTCTCCCGTGAGTTTGGGGGTTCTGTGACTGTCCTGTTATCATAATGCTGTCTGATGTGGTTGCCACGTGCCAGTGTGGTTATTTAAATGTAACCAAAATGAGGTAAAACTAAAAACTCAGCTTTTCAATCACAGTAATACATTCAAGTGTTCAGTAGGGGCAGGTGCTAATCTATCAGCAAAGATCTAGAATATTCCATAATGACAGAAATTCCTATGGCATGATGCCCTGCTGAACCCTCCTCTTTGCCAGCAGGTACCAGAGAGGGAAGGAAGTGGCAGTGGAGGGGTGGTTGAGGGCTGGAGTTAGCACTCTGCCAAAGGCAGGGCTTCTCATTAGGTCTTAGGAGGGGCTTCCTAAGGAGGGCTGCTGTATCCTTGACCCCGAGTTTCCTGCTCAGGTGACAGGGGTGAGTGTGACCAGTGGACGGGACCAGCTGGTGGTACTGCATGCCCGGGGCCATGATGACCTCGTGGTATGTCTGCACCGCTCCCAGCCACCTCTGGACAATCGTATCGGGGAGCTGGTGGGTGTACTGGCTGCACACTGCCAGAGGTGAGTCTGGGGCCAATTGGGGATGTGGGCATGTAGAGCCTCACTGCCCTGGCCCTCTGCCTGCCCTGACCCCCTGTTCCTTCTGTTCCAGGGAGGGAAGAAACCTAGAGGTCCGTGTCTCTGACTGCATTTCACTGAGCCAGCGTGGGGCCCAACGCCTTGTTTCCGTGGAGTCCAGGCCAGAGCAACCAGAACCAGATTTCTGCTGTAGCCGTGGCAACTTTACCCTCCTCTGGCCAAACTGCTGATTCAGCCTGAGCTGGCCTGTCCTAGTCTCCATGCAGTTTCTCACACTTGGCCCTGGCCACACTGAAGGCCAGGACTCACCTACCCCTGTAGAGAGCACAATATAATAAAGATCCTGTATCTGTGCCCAGCCTGGCTGTGCCTGGGTAGATGGACAGTGGTCACTCTCACCCTATCTGGGTGGAATACTGGGCTACCCAGGCAAGTTCTGCCTGCTCCCATAGCTAATGTCCACCCTGTGTCCGCTGCTCACCCACTGCAGGATCACCCAAACTGGAGGAGGAACTCTGGGGGCCTAGTATAGGGTAGAAGAGCAAGACTTAGTCCTCAGGGTCTCAGTCCAAGGACAGGCTGAATGTAGATCCCATGGTCTGAGAGAAAGGGTTCTACCTAGGGACACTTCCTGGATGCCCCAAGCTGCTCTCATGGGCTCAAGACTTCCCCATACCAAACGTAGCCCTTGGTCCCTTTCCTTCCCTACCCACAGGACTCCTGGTCTAGGGAAGGCTTGGGCCCCAATGTCAACTTGGAGAAGTACTGGGGGGAGCACAGAGCAGCCACCCTGAGGGCTGTCAGGGGATGTGCTAATAGGCAGCCTTGGCCCAGGGCTGATGTGGTCTCGGCTACTAGCTGTCCAAGTTGGGTACTGGATGTAGGTGTCTGAGGCTGTGGGACCTTCTTCTGCAATGAGAAATCAACAAGAAATGGGGCCTAGCAGCCAGAACTGCCAGTATTGGGAAACAGGGCTATCTATGTTCAATGTTATGACAGCCATGCAAGGGAGGCCAGGGTAGGTACCCACCTCCATGCCTCTGGTGAGTTAAGCACTTCTACAACACTTACCCTCTTACTAGGCCCACACTCCTCTGAATCCCTCAACCTATATATAACTCTTCCGCTCTCATTCCCCTCAGTCCCTTCCCTCCTCAGCTCCTCAGTCCCCAACCCTTCAGTTACTCAGCCCAACAGTGCTCCCTCAGTACTTCAGCTCTTAAGCCCATCATACCCAAGCCCCCATCAACCCCTCAGCTTTTTAATTCTTCATATCCTCAGCCTCCATCAGCAGCCTAAGCCCCCTGCTCTCTTCTTCCATAGGTGTTTCCTTTGTCCTCACTGCTGCTTACTCTCTTGAGACATAAATTTAGCAGACATCCTTGCCTGTTTGTGCCATTTTGTTGTGGAGGTCAACATCTGTCACCATGGCTTTTGATTGTGGCATGAGGGTTTAGGAGCATCCAGAGCTCTCGACCCACTGAGGCTTCCCTGTTCATATGGTCAAGCATCTGTAGGTCTCAACAGTCAGGGTTACTTCCTGCGTGCCCTGGGAAGCCTCTACAGAGCCAAACCTCAGAATTTCTGGCAGCTTCTGGCCAGGTGGGATACTTCCCTCACAGAGTAATCAGATGAGAAGGGCCTCGTTCAATCATGGGAACCTAAACACTTCTAGATATAGGTGTGCTTCCTGCCCTTTGTAAATCACTTCATCAGAAAGCTGTATAGCATCAGCTAGCTGCTGTCCAAATTCCCCTCCCTTACACCTTGGAAGGGGCTAGAGAATACCATCCACCCTTGTCAAAATTTTCCTAGATCTTTAGGAAGCTCTACTTACAGACTGCAGGTAAGCCCCAGTGAACAAGTAAAAACTTCAGGGAAGCCCCAGAATGGGGAGTGGAACATTTGAGGTCCAGCCTTCCAGAGCCACTTCATGCCTAGCCTAGAGCCTTGAGGGGGAAAGATCACAACTTCCAGGTGGTACCCAGGCCCTGAAACCCAGTCCAAGAGGTAGGCAATATGCTAGAGAGGGAAAGGCCACAAAAGCTCTTCTAGTGAACTCTGACCTCGAAGAGGCAGTTCACATACACCATCCATCTCTTTGATAAACACTCTAGGGCTTTGCAAATATCCCTCACTAGATACCTTTGAGGTCAGCGTTACCATCATTACCCCAATTCTAGGTGATGGAACAGTTTCCATAACTTGCCTGAAGCCCTCATGCCCTGAGGAGCAGAACCAGGACTCCCAATGCCAGTGGGCCCAAGAGCAGTCACACACCTCATGTCATACCAATACAGGTGGCTCAAACAGAGCATCACTTTGCAGATGGGGAGTAATATCTGAATATGGGGATGTGGTCACTGGCTGTTGAGAGACAGCGCCTTGGTCTGAGTCCAGCCTCTCTACTAGTCCCAGCCCATCCCCATTTCCTATCAAAGAATGAATTTATGGACTGGGGATGTGGCTCAAGCGGTAGTGAGCTCGCCTGGCATGCGTGTGGCCCGGGTTCGATCCTCAGCACCACATACAAACAAAGATGTTGTGTCCGCTGAAAACTAAAAATAAATATTAAAAAAAAAGAATGAATTTACTAGAACTGTCCCCTCGAGTTGTTATGAGGACTGCACAAAGTTTTTTTGTTTTTTTTTTTTTTTTTTTTTTTTTTTTTTTACCATGTACACAGAGGCAATCCTTATTTTGGGATGTCAGGAGAGGAAAATCACATACATGGGCTCAGGGGTGGGTTTCCTCACTTCAGTGCCTGGTCCCCCAGCAGACCTGAGAGCAGGAATAGCCATCTTAATTTTGCAAATAAGGAAACAGAACTATAAAAGTGGCCTTTTAAAAAATATCTTTATTTTATTTTTATGTGGTGCTGAGGATTGAACCTAGTGCCTCATGCATGGTAGGAGAGCACTCTACCTCTGAGCCACAACCTCAGCCCAAGGTGGCCTTTTTTAATTGAAGTTAAATTGGTCTCCCCTCAACAAATGCTTAGACTTAATTATTTAAATTATCTTTTCATATGCTCCTGCCACTATTTTATTGAAATATAATTCATATACCATAAAATTTACCATTTGAAGACACAATTCAGTAATTTTTAGTAAGTATACTGATAAAGTTGTACCACCAACCATCATCACTATCTAAATTTAGAACATTTTCATCACCCAAAAAGGAAACCTATACTTATTAGTAGTTATTTTCCATTACCTACCTTCACTTCCAGCCCTTAAAACCACTAATCTGTGTTCTGTCTCTACAGATATACCTATTCTGGATATTTTATTTTATGTTATTTTATTTTACATAAGTATGTACTTGGTGTGTTACTGGGGATTAAACCCAGGAGCACTGTACCACTGAGCTATATCTTCAATCTTTTTTTTTTTTTTGTAAACTTTCTCATCTTTTTTTCTTTTTTTTATTATTAGTTGTTCAAAACATTACATAGCTCTTGACATATCATATTTCATACATTTGATTCAAGTGGGTTATGAACTCCCACTTTTACCCTGTATACAGATTGCAGAATCACATCGGTTATCAATCTTTTCTTTTTCTTTTTCTTTATTTTTAATTTTATTTATTATTGTTGTTATTGTTATTATTTTTTTTTTTTTGAGAGAGAGAGAGAGAGGGTCTCTATTAAGTTTCCAAGGCTGACCTCAATCTTGAAATCCTCTTGCCTCAACCTCCCAAATAGATGGGATTATAGGTGTGCATAACCATGCTCGGCTTGGATATTTCATATATGTGGAATCATGTGGCCTCTTTCATCTGGCTTCTTTTATTTAGCATAATGTTTTCTGGGTTCAACTATATTATATATCAGTATTACATGGGCAAAGGATATTCTATTGTGTAGATCTATGACAGTTTGTTTATGTACTTATTAGTCAATAGTTTCTGGAGTTTTTTGTTTGTTTGTTTCTTTTGATAGCTATCCTAGAGAATGTGAAATAATATCCCATTGTGGTTGGTTGGTTTGTTGTTTCCTACTAGGGATTGAACCCCGGAGCACTTTACCATCAAGCTACATTCCCAGTACTTTTTTTTGTGGTGTTGGGGATTGAACCCAGAGCCTTGTGCATGCAAGGTAAGCACTCTACCAACTGAGCTATATCTTCAGACCTATTCCCAGTACTTTTTACTTTTTATTTTGAGACAGGGTCTTACTAAGTTGCTGAGGCTGGCCTCTAACTCCTGGGCTCAAGTGATCCTCCTTTTTTTAATTTTTATTTTTGGTACTAAGGATTGAGCCCAAGGGCACTTAACCACTGAGCCACTTCCCCAACCCTTTTTAATATTTTATTTTAAGATAGGGTCTCATTAAGTTACTTAGAGCCTTGCTAAATTTCTGAGGCTGGTTTTGAACTCATGATCCTCTTGCCTCAGCCTCCTGAGTGACTGGCACTACACTGTCCCAGCGGCTGCCCTTCTTTATTTTATTTTATTTTTTTCTGAGTCAAATCCAGGGCCTATACATGCTGAGCAAAAGCTGTGCAACGGAGCTATTGGGCTGGGGATATAGCTCAGTTGGTAGAGTGCTTGCATCACACGCATAAAGCCCTGGGTTCAACCCCCTGAACTACCAATTAAAAAAAAGTCAGTGAGCTAAACCCCCAGATGTGCCACTTTCTTTCTGTTTTACAGTCCTGGAGATTAAACCAGTGGTGCTCTACCATTGAGCTATATCCCCAGCCCTTTTTTATTTTTTATTTTGGGACCAGGTCTCACTAGTTGCCCAGGCTGGCTTGAACTCATGATCCTCATGCCTCAGCTTACTAAGTTATATAGGGGTATATCACTGCACCTGGCCACACCACTTTCTTATAAATAAAAATTTAAGAATTTTTTTTTTTTTTTGTACTGGGGGTTGAACCCAGAGGCACTTTACCACTAAGCCACACCCCAGACCTTTTAAATTTTGATTCAAGGTATCACTTAGTTGCTTAGGGTCTAAGTTGCTGAGGGTGGTTTTGAACCTGTGATCCTTCTGCCTCAGCTGCCCAAGTTGCTGGGATTACAGGCATGCTTTACCACTCCTGGCTAAGGCTGGTTTTTATATTGCTCATACTATAAAATCAAAGTCACACTGAATATTGGGGGCAGACCATCAAATGTGTGTTTGAAACAGGAGGAAACAATCCATCTCTCAGCCCAAAGCCAACATCCTGACTGCAGATGAAAGTCTAATCCAGGTGTTTCCCTCTTGGCTTGTGAGAAGAGGTTGCCTAGGAGAGGAGTTTGACTTACGGAAACATCGTTTATCTCAGACAAATTGTGCATGCAAGGATATTGGCTGTTCTCTGGCAGCCACCAGAGTTTTCCTTGTCCAAGCAGGGATCAGCTGGTTGTATCCTCTGCTCACTGAGACCCTTTCCCACCCAGTAGTGTGAGAATGGAGGGGAAATGCTGCAGCTTCCAAGGTCATGTGGGCATATTTGTCTCAAAGGTAGACATGGAGGAACTCCCTGTCCTCCCCCAAATCCCCTCCTAAACCCTGGAAGGGATGAAAGTTTGCTCACACTGGAAGTACATCCTCCTCTAGAAGACAGCAGTTTTCTGGAAGCTCTATCACAGCTGCTGGTGATGCTCAGCCCTGAGGGCAACTGAAGAGTGTGATAGAGCAGGGTCCTTTGGTCTAATATCCCTCCATTGCAGGTCCACAAGCCATTCAGAAACAGAGGCTATCACAAGCACTGTCCCATATGGTGCCTCCCAGAAGTGTCCTTCTGCTTTGGTGAGTGAAAAGCATGTAGGGACACTGCAGGGGGTGCCTGGAGAAAGGTGGTGTAGGTCAGGGATGGTCATAAACAAAATGCCACAGGGAATCCAAGTACCACAAGAATGCATTTTGTCTGTCTGCTTATATAGAAAACAGATGGAAGGAAATACCATAATGCTTGGCTGGCAGGATTACAGCTATCCTATTTTTGCAGGTGTTTTTCTATTTTATCCCAAAATTCCCATAGTGAAAATTACCACGCTGTTTAGGCATATGGGTGGGAGGGTGTAATGCAAACTGCATGCAGTCAAGGCCATGAAGTTAGGGGTCTGTGGACAGGCCCCACCCTGACCCACATTCTGAGTTTTCAAGGGTGGGGCATCTTCCTGTTCACCCACAGTGGGCCCCTGGGCTCACTAGCCATAACCGTTGTTTCCATTTGTATCTGGAAGTAAGCAGGCAGTGCTTTTTGAGTCTGGGCTTGAAAAATTCAACTTCCTGTGGCCAGTGTGCACACAACATGTAGGAATCAATCTCATCTGTGATCTAAGGGGCAGGAATTAGGAGGGGCTTTCTCCTGGCAGGGAAGCTCACAGCCACCATCTCCTATAGAGCAGGGTCAGGGAGGGGTCCTGAGACTCTAGACATGCACAATCCACCTCAGTAAACACCCACTACAACCAAGGTGCACTGAATTTACTTTGGCTTAGGGGAGAAAAGGTTAGAATATTCCAGAAACTATATCTGAACAAGCATAACCATCTGTTCAGTCTAAATCCTCATTGAGCTGAACAGACAGGAGAATAATCCTACAGCCAGAGAAAAAGCATAAATCACAGGCTCCTGACATAGCACTGTGGGATTAGCTTCCCCAATTCCTCTATCCATACACCACCCACAACTTTTCTGTTTATCAGGAATGAAAATGTGCCATGAAGTAGTCTATACAGATTCTAAGTGATCAAGACAGAAACTCCACAACATCACAGTTCTTCTTCCACTATAAGTCAGACTGTGGTGTTCCTCCACAGAGCAGGACTGACCCCACCCACTGCCATGGCTCCAGGTTGAGCAGAGGTAGTCACAAGTGGAGATGGGGAGGGACTTGACCATAGATGCTGCAAGTCAGGTTGGGAATGGAGGTGACAGCATGCATAGGTTCAACAGCAGCTTTGGGAGGTAAAAAAACCCAAAAGAATTAATTACTCTTGGGAATTAAACTGGTGACAAACAACATGGACAAACAGGACAGGAGTGAGCTTGGAGCAAGACTGGGGATTCCAGAGAGTGGCTGGAAGTTTGGAAGGCCAGGACAGTCCAGGTGATGGTGATCAAGCAGCTGTCCAGGACTTGTCTGGAAAAAAAAATGTGTTGCTAGGAGAGGGATGATGCCATGGTTTAGATGTGTCACCTCCAAAATTCATGTGTAGGGTTTGGGGTATAGATCAGTGGTAGAGCTCATGCTTAGTATGCAATAAGTCCAACACCAAAACCCAAAATATGGAAAATGCAAAACCAAAAATTCAGGTATTGCCAATGTAATGGTATTAAGAAGTGGGGCCTTGCTGGGTGTGGTGGTGAACACCATAATCCCTGTTATTCAGGAGTCTGAGGGAGGAGGATCCCAAGTTTGAGATCAGCCTCTGTAACCTACCAAGAACCTGCTTCAAAATAAAATAAAATAAAATATAAAAAGATCTGGAGATGTAGATCAGTGGTAAAGTGCCTCTGGATTCAATTCCTAAAAAAAAAAAAAAAAATTAGGCCACAAGGGCTCCTTCCTCATTAAAAGAATTATAGTCCTTAAAAAGAGGCTTCACACAGGTTTCAGCTAGCTTGTGCTCTTACCCTGCTGCCTTCTACCATGTGAGGATGCAGCAGGAAGCCCTCACCAGATGCTGATGCTTTGATCTTAAGACTTCCCAGTCTCCAGAACAGTGAGAAACACATTTCTGTTTTTTGTTTTTAATAAATTACCTAGTTTGTGATATTTTGTTATAACAGCACAAACAGATGAAGACAGAAGGTCTGCACAGATCTTCAAAAGAGGAGTTTAAAAAATTTGGCAGTAGCCAGATGAAAAACAGTATGTCAGTTCCTTGAAAAAAAATTTAAAAATGTATCCATGATCCAGCAATATGATCCCGCAATTCCATTTCTGAGTATATACACAAGATAATTGAAGCATGATTACTCCCCACCCCTGAATTAGTGATTGAACCCAGGGGTGTTCTACCACTAAGCTTTGGATATCAGTTACCCAGCCCTGCTCTCACTAAATTGTCCAGGCTGGCCTTGAATTTATGAACCTTCTACCGAAGCCTCCCCAGTAGCTGGATTACAGGCATACACCACCAAAACCAACTGAAAGTAGAATCTGAAAGAGATATTTGTACATCCATGTTTATAACAGCCTTATTCACAATAGTATTAAAACATGGAAGCAATCCAAGTATTTATTGATGGATGAATGAAAGGAAGCCAAGTGTGGTGAGGGATGACAGGTCATCCCAATGACTTGAGAGGCTGAGGTGGGAGGACTGCTTGAGGCCTTGAGTTTGACCAACCTGGGTAGCCTAATGAGATTCCCTTCCTTTGTGAAGGGGATAGGAATTCTGACGCATGATACCACATGGATGAACTCTGAGGACATTAGGTTGAGTGGAATAAGCCAGTCACAAAAAAAGACAAATATACTATGATTCCAAGCATAGGAGATTCCTAGAGTTGTCAAATTCACAGAGAGTAGAATGTTGATTGCTAGGGACTGGAGAGCTATTGCTTTTTTTTTTTTTTAGTATTGGGGATTGAACTCAGGGGTGCTTAACCATTGAGCCACATCCTCAGCCCTTTTTTATATTTTATTTTGAGACAAGTTCTCATTAAGTTGCTTAGGGCCTCACTAAGTTGCTAAGGCTGACTTTGAACTTGAGATCCTCCTTCCTCAGCCTCTCAAACTGCTGGGATTACAGACATGCACCATCTATGGATTTTTAAAAACAAATAACTTATTTTTAAAAAAAAGAATTTGACACCTTAACCCATGAAACTATTGAACATTCCCTTCCCTCAGGCAGGGAAGTGTGCTTAATACCTCATATGAGGTCAGCCTTCCTTTGCTGTGATCTGCTCACCAAGTGGCTTGGATGCTCTAGCTACAGGTTGCAGAGAGCCTCACTTACATTCTCTCTGGCCAGGTGGACACACTGAACCAGAGTGCACTGTGAGAGTTACTCCAACCAGCATCCAAGGGACTTTTTGCTAAAATGCCTTAGCTCTACAGACACAGGCTGGTGTCATATATGACTTCAAGTATCACATCCTAATGTGGTTGCATCCAAAGGAGGTCCCTCTTGCTGCAGCCCCTTCTTATTTTTGAGACCAGGTTTCACTGTGTTGCCCAGGTTGATCTAGAACTCTAGGGCTCAAGTGGGTCCTCCCACCTAAGCCTACTCAACCAACGATGAACTGTCATTTAAAATATATATATATTAGTTTTAGTTGGACACAATATCTTTATTTTATTTATTTTTAATGTGTTGCTGAGGATCAAACCCAGTGCCTCGCACATGCTAGGCGAGCGCTTTACCACTGAGCTACAGCCCCAGCCCCCTATCTGTCTTTTATTATTGTGCATACAATGAGCATTTATTCACTGATCCAAAGTAAAAAGAAAAAAGAAATGGGGGATGTTTTTCAATGTCTTTTCTTCA
The DNA here is from genome assembly GCF_047511675.1 of Marmota flaviventris. Classification (NCBI taxonomy): domain Eukaryota; kingdom Metazoa; phylum Chordata; class Mammalia; order Rodentia; family Sciuridae; genus Marmota; species Marmota flaviventris. The sequence continues at coordinate 102,505,676 of NC_092498.1, read as the reverse complement.
TGGTGTCTTCAGATAGCCACCTTCTATGTCAATGCCCAGACCAGGATCTGGGATTTCATGCATCTCTCCCAGGAAGCCCCAGTCCAGGTCAGAGTTTATGCCTCAGCCTAAGCCCATCACCAGCAGGGAAAACTATATGTGCACCATCAGTGTGGAAATAAACAAATAAGAAAAGCAGAGGCTGTTTATCCAGAACTGCTACAGCAAGGGAGCCAGCCACGTTACCACATGTTGCTGAGACTCCCAGTCAGGCAGAGGGGCAGGACAGCTTCACAGGGGAAGCTCCCAGTGAGTCCTCCTGGAGGCTGCCAGCCTGACAAAACTGTTGGGCTTTCTAGGAGGTCATCCACCCTGATTGGTTAGGGGAGTGTGTTTGGCTTTCCCTGGTTGGTCCTCAGCTGAAAGTGGAGATGAAAATTCAGGAAACTGACAGTTAACAATCAAACCGTGGCCATTTGGGGATAGTTATAGAAGCTATTGTTTAGCTTCCTTGAATGTTTTACCTGAGGTAGCACCTAGCTTTCTGTGAGTAATGACAGCATGCTGACTTTCTGGGCCTATAGATAAGGGTTTGGTGTCCTAGGCAGGTAGTGTCTAGTGGGGCTTAGCATTCTAGCTATCTAAATGGTCTGATTGCTTGTATATTCAGTCTCTCGTTGGTTTTGTGCCTGTTTGGGTGAGGAGTGGCTTTCCTAAGTACAGGGATCAACCTGATTACAAGCATGGGAAGGGAGACCATGGTCACAGGGATCAACCATCTCACAACACTCCTGGATCTCATGAATTACAAGCAAGACTATTCCAACCACTAGAAAAAGTGGGTCTTGACAAAAGGTCACCTAGTTAATAAATTGTACCTTTACCTGTTAGATTTGGTTAGAATGAAGCAGTCCCAAAAGCCTGGCCAGCTTTGATGATCCAGCAAAGACAAGAATGAGACCAGGATTTGGGAATAAAGCCAAAGTCTCAGAGAAAGGATCTTCCTGGAATGAGGACCAGTTCCTCTAAAATCCATCATATGACATCAGAATTTCAACATTTACAGTGGATGAGGGGGAAATTCCTTTCAGATGACACAATTACTTTATTTTTATTCTTGGCAGTGCTGTAGATTGAACTAAAGAACCAAGAGTCTTGCACATGCCAGGCAGATGCTCTACCACAGAACTACATCCCCAGTTCCATGATACTTCTAAACTATAACAGATTTCAGTAAAATCAATTAATAATTGATTTAAAATTATAAAGTACTAATAGTTTACATTTTTGAAAAATATAGCTATAAACATGCATATAAGAGGGAAAAAGGACAGGAAAGGCTTCAGCTATTACTGGTGGCTGTCTTTTTGTGCAATGACATTTGTATTTCTTTTTTTCTTTTTTGTAGTTATAAGTGAACAGAATGCCTTTGTTTATTTTTATGTGATTTTGAGGATTGAACCCAGTGCCTCACAAATGCTAAGCAAGTGCTCTGCCACTGAGTAGAGCCCCTCATTTGTGTTTCTTTACCTCTTTTTGCTCTTCATCTTCTGAAGTTTCTACTCTGCAACATATTTTATGTTCCAATAAGAGAAATGATTGGGGAATGGGAGTGTAGCTCAGTGGTAGGACACATACTTAGCAAGCATGAGGCTCTAGAATGAAGAACAGAAGGAAAAACTGTATCATACCCTTCACCAGAGCTGCTGGGAAATGCCATCTGCATTTTCTCTGTACAATGGGGAGAGCACCTGTTTCATGGATGCTCTAAAAATGACATAGACCAGCGATGAACTGTCTTAAAAATATATATATGTATGTATGTATATGTATATGTATATTAGTTGTAGTTGGACACAATATCTTTATTTTATTTATTTATTTTTTTATGTGGTGCTGAGGATAGAACCCAGCGCCTCACACATGCTAGGTGAGCGCTCTACCTCTGAGCTTCAGCCCCAGCCCCCTATCTGTCTTTTATTATTGTGCATACAATGAGCATGTATTCGCTGATCCAAAGTAAAAAGAAAAAAGAACTGGGGATGTTTTTCAATGTCTTTTCTTCGTGGTGTCTTCGGATAGCCACCTTCTATGTTCAATGCCCTATCTGCTTTCTGGGCAGGACTGAAGTCATAGTTTAAGCTTTAAATTTGTGAAAAGGGAGGAACATTTGGCCCTATATGGCCTCATTGGTCCATTTCAGTTTGATGCCTTCCATGGGAACTTTGGTTTTTTCAAAATCTGCCTTTCTGGAAGGCTATGTCTAAACACTAGTTCAAGTTTTGTAGTGTGTGTGTGTGTGTGTGTGTGTGTGTGGTGCTGGGGATTGAACCTATAGCCTTGAATATCTAAGCAAGCACTCTAGCACTAAGATAAACTCAGCCTTTTGTAAAAAAGAAATTCTTTTTGAGATAAGGTCTTGCTATGTTACAAAGACTGGCCTGGAAATTACAATGATCCTGTCTCACCTTACCAGTCTCTGGGATTTCAGGCATGGGCCACTGTAGCAGGCGTTAGTCCAGTCTTTTAGTCCAAGCCCAGAATCTTCTGCATGCTAGGCAAGCACTCTACCTCTGAGTTACATCCCCAGCCCTACTTCTTGCTTTGTTCTGTGAAATAGATCTGCTCATGGAAAACAATCCTTTTCCTATCACAGTGGGAGCAGGCCTGGAGTGGGTGGGTCTTCACTCTGTTACTCAGACATTCAAATATGTGACCTTGTTTGACACCCATTCCAGCCCTCTGAGGTGGGGCCTGGTATCCTTACTCTTTTATAGACCAGGAAACAGACACTGAGTGATTTAATTCTATCTAGTTGCCTTGAATGATCATTTGGAACAAATTCTGCTACTGCTTAATGGATGGAGATTTTTATTTGCACAAGCAAAAAATAGAGTCCTCTTCTGATGCATTATCGTTTTTTAGAGTAGTCATAGCAGGTGGCATTTTCCTAACTAATGTACTGTAGGTAACTAAGGAATAGCTAAGATAAGTAAAATAGTCTCCAGGTGAAATTGTGGAGGAATAATGCTTGTATACTTTCTGTTTGAAATGAACAAATAGATGTTTTGTGATGCAAGAATGTGGGGAAGAGGGCTTTCCGAGGCATAGCTGGTGTGAGCATAAATTGATTTAGTCTAAAGGTAACTGATAATATCCATAAAAATTAAGAATTTCTATAGCCTGATTCATATATAGATATAGTAGCACATGCCTGTAATCCAAGCAACTCAGGAGACTGAGGCAGGAAGATCATAAATTTGAATCCAGCTTGGTAACTTAGCAAGACCCTGTCGCAAAGTAAAAACTAAAAAGGACTTGGGATATATCAGTGGTAAAGCATCCCTAGGTATAATCCCTAGTACCAAAAAATAAAATAAAATAAAGACATGAATAAAGGTATTCATCATCATATTAATGATGAAAGTCCATCATTTAGATAAAGTCATCATATTTGTGGTGTTTAGCAGTAGTTGTCCTGTTTTTGTAACTCTGTAGTATTCCATTGCATGATTATTTTATTCCATTTTTCTCCTATTGATAACATTTGGCTGTGTCAGGTCTCTGGCTCTGACAAATATTATTATTCTTAGGTGTGGAGTGGTTAAGTCCTAGAATGTGTGAATATTTATCTACTAAACATCTATAAACACCCTACAAAGCTATGTCAGCCTTTTTCTTTTCTTTTTTTTTGGTACCGGGAATTGAACCCAGGGGCTCTTAAACTCTGAGCCACATTCCCAGCACTTTTTATATTTTATTTTGAGACTGGGTTTCACTAAGTTGCTTAGGTCTTTGCTAAATTGCTGAGACTGGATTTGAACCCAGGATTCTCCAGCCTCCTGAGCTGCTGGGATTACAGGTGGGTGCCACTACAGATGGCTATTTTGTTTTATTTTTAAAACAGTGTTGAGGATTGACTCAAGGGCCTTGTACATGCCAGGAAAGTGCTCTCCCACAAAGTACATCCCCAGCCACGCTGAACTTTTTCATGTGGTAGGTCCATAGTGGTATCTTTAAAAAAAAAAGTTAAAAAAATATATATATATATTTTAGTTGTAGTTGGACACAATACATCTATTTTATACGTGGTGCTGAGGATCAAACCCAGGGCCTCACATGTGCTAGGTAAGCACTCTACAGCTGAGCCACAACCCTAGCCCCCATAGTGGTATCTTTTTGTGGTTTTAATTTGCCTCTTCCTGCTTACTAAGGAGATGGAGTACCTTTATGCATGCTCCTTGGCTGTCTGGTAGTCTGCTTATAGTGTGTATGGCTGAAGGAAGGCCCAGTTATTGACCTAAATCCATCTTGACTTCATCTTGCCTCTCTGACTTATTTTTTTATTTTCTCCTTCTGAGTTCTCCTGAGCCATTCTCTTTTGCAGTCTTCTTGGTTTCCAGAAACAGCAGGTCTGATGGATAAACATATGTGACAAGAGTTAACATTATGCTAAGGCAACAGCAACTTTCTTATCATGACAAATCCTACCTGACCAATTTTGAGATAATGATGGACCAGACCACACCAGACCAAGATCAATCTGCTTTGGCAAGTGTGCAAAACGAGGCTGAGGCAGGAAGATCATAAATTTGTTGTGCAAAGCCTTGGGCTATGCAAACCCCCAATCCTTGTCCTCATTCCCCTCTTTATAAAACCATAGTCATTATAGGCCCCTTAAAGACAGGGCTAAAAATACAGGTCTCTTGTCTTCCCAGTGTAGCTACACTGATTAAAACTTCTCTTTTGCTTTTCATCCTTACTTTTTCCATTTGGTTTTTGGAGTGAGTGGCTGAACCTGATTTGTTGGAACCCCCAGAGCTGAGCCTCTGGCTTGGGACTCCAGCAACATAGCCTTAACATCCTTCATGACCTCTAAATTCAGTTGCTTCCCCTGAATCTCATGAATAAGAACATTCAGGGGTGAGAAGATAATAGTAAAGTACCTGCCACCATCTTCAGTGACCTGCCCCCTCACCTAGCCTGTATCCATAGCTTCCAATTCAGTTCCTGGCAGGCAGCAGGGACACAGCCTGTATCAACATTGGGTAGTCCCAAGGGTGATTACAAGCCCAGAAGGTCATGACCAAGAATGTGGTGCATTTATGGAAGGTACTTAAGAGAATTCACCCTGCACTCAGAAATGCTATAAGTGCTCAATGACCTGTCGAAAATGGAAATAGGTGAGTTTTTCCTTAAGCTCTGTTTTCTGACCATGGCTTCCTGCATTCTGGTATTAAGATTGTCCTCTCGGGCTGGAGTTGTAGCTCAGTGGTAGAGTGCTTGTCTCACATGTGTCAGGCCCTGTGTTCCATCCTCAGCACCACATAAAAATAAATAAATAAAAATAAAGATATTGTGTCCATCTACAACTAAAAAAAATATTAAGAAAAAAGATTGTCATCTCTTTCTCATAAGATGAGAGCAATACTTTAAAAAAACACCATTATTTAACCAAGTAGAAAGTTGGTAGTTGAAACTTGGAGGACTTTTGCTTGTCCTTAAAATCCAAATGTATGGGAACTGATGGTCAAGAATAGTGCTAGCTACGGGGCTGGGGTCGTGGCTCAGCAGTAGAGCGCTTGCCTAGCATGTGCAAGGCCCTGGGTTCGATCCTTATCACCACATAAAAACAAATAAATTAAATAAAGGTATTGTGTCCAACTACAAATTTAAAAAAATAGTGCTAGCTAATAAAATAGAAATCGATCCACATATGGAATTTCAAGCTTTTTAGCAGCCACATTAGAAAAGAAAGAAGAAACAAGAGAGATAGATTTGAATCATATTTTACTTGGCATTACTTATCCAAAATATTATTGCCATGTGTAATTAAAATTTAGAATGATTAATACTTTATTTTAGATTTTTATACTAAGTCTCTGACACCCAATATGTGTTACATTTACTGCACATCTCAATCTGCACTCTCTACACTTCAAGTGCTCAGAAACTGCATGGCTGTGGTAGTGGACAGTACAGCTCCAGAACTCCAGAGGTCCACTGGTACTCAGCATGTATTACAGAAAAGAATGAAAGGCTGCTTTGCCACAGACTTCCAACAGGAAGGATGGTTCCTATGCCGGCCTCATCAGTGAAGGCCACCAGGGGGCGCAAGAGTGCTGGTGGACAGATGCCTTGTGGCATCCTCGACTTGAGCCCTGGGCTAGGGAGGGGTGTTGTGTGGAGCCCCCTCAGCAGCAGGACTCACAGGATCCAGCCATCTAGGACCCTGGGATTGGGTCCCCAGGGCCCTCATCTGATGTGGGCATCTTTCCTTTTCTTTGCTTCAGCCATTTTCTGGGATGGAGCGGAAGGAGGGTCAGTCCTGGCCAGGAAGGAGATGGAGAGAGTGTTTCTGAAAAGGGCCACTCTGACTACGCAGGAAGATACAAACCCCCTCGGCTCAACAAACCTGAGGGCTGGTTTCCACTGAGTCAGACAGAACAGCTGGGACCATAGCGAAGTTCACCTTCCTCATGGCTCTGGCTCTGACAGTGGGAGAGATACTCTCTTTCTTCCCAGGGCAGATCTACTAAAGCAGTCCACCTCTGCTGCCCCCTGAACAACTAGGCTCTCAGCTAGCCTGCAAGCCTCATTTCTCTTCCATCCCTCAATCCTCCAGAACACTCACTTAGTTCGTGAGAACACCCTACTCAACCCTGCCCCACATGATGTCTTCTGCTTTTCCTGAGTGTTCCCCAACCCTGGGGTGCTTACCTCAGGTACTCTTCCCATAAAAGGCATCGGTGGTTTTTACTCTATGGAATCTTGGGAAACTCTCCTAACTGCTTCTGGTTTTCTATTTTTGTATTTGTTTGTTTTCCTTTTAGTTTTTGTTTTGTAGTGCTGGAGATGGAACCTAAGGCTTTGTGCACATTAAGCAAGCACTCTACCACTGAACTACACCCCAGTTCAATTTCTCTTTTTTATTCAGCTTTGCATGTTAGTGTTAGACTCTTCTTTCTAAACTGAAGCTCTTAAGGGGAGCTAGTAGCAGGGATGGTGATGGGGGTGGGGATCTTTCATGCAAATACTTAAAATTCTTTCAGGAGCATCTCCATCCACAGGAAACCCAGACATCTAGAAGTGGCCTGCTTTTGGAAATCCTGGATGCAAATGAACTTGTCTGTCTTCCTCACTAAAGGTCAGTTCACCTTTCCAAAAGGCTACACTTAGCAGGTGGTCAATAAATATTCATGAGCTAACATAATGCCACACCTAGTGGGAGACCAGACACATGGGATGAATGAATGATTTCTTCCACACCTGAGTATTTGAACTCAAGTGCAGAGCTTGCCCAACACTAAATTTAAGGATGATTCCACACATTTTCCAAGCATTATCACACACAATTCGGTTCACCTTCACGACTAGCCTTCAAGATTTAGGTGGTAAAGTCTCATCTCTCAATGGAGGGAGTCTAGGCCTGAGATGCTAAGGGAAGGGGCTTGTTTTTGTCAGTTTTTGGATCACTGTGACCAAAATACCCAACAAGAACAATTTAGAAGAGGAAAAGTTTGGGGGGGGGCTCCCAGTTTCAGAGGTCTCAGTCCAAGGATGGCTGACTCCATTGCTCTGGGCCTAAGGTAAGTCAGCACATCATGGTGGAAGGGTCCATCAGAGAAAAACTGCTCAGCTCATTGTGTGGTCAGGAAGCAGAGAGAGGAAGGGGGAAGAAGTCATGGGGAAGTTTCACCCCTCCAGGGTATGCCCCTGGTAACCTACCTCCTTCAGCCTTGCCCTACCTATCTACAGTTACCACTCAGTGCATTCGAACTAGGATGAACAGATTAGGTTACAGTGCTCATAATCTAATCATTTCACCTCTCACTATACTTGCATTAACAGGAGCTGGTGGGGGACACCGTATATCCAAACTATAACAGGGATCCAGTTCTTCCCACCCAACCCAGTGTCCCCAGGTCTGAGACCCTGGGGACACTTGAGATCCTCATAAGAAGGATCTTGTTTAGATATAGTTTAGATATAGTTCTAGTTTAAATATAGTTTAGACCTTAAATGGGTGAATCATTTTTTTCCAATTAAGTCTTTAACATTGCATTTGTACATTAACTATTGCCAAAAATAGAATAACAGAGTTTTTATAATTTTTTAAAAATATCTATTACATTAGTCATGGGAGAGTTTATATTATCTGATGGGAGAGAGATTAAACTTGGGTCCTTGAATATGCTAGGTAAATGTCATACCACTGAGTTATATTCTTAGCCCTTTTATTTTTTAATTTTGAGACAGGGTTTGCTAACTTGTCCAAGTTGCCCTCAAATTTGTGATTTTCCAGCTTCAGTCTGCAGAGTCAAGTGGGATTATAGGCATGTAGCACTGTACCTGGCTACTATATTGCCTGATTTTAAAAAAATCAAACTACTCTGCCAGGTACAGTGGCACATGCCTGTAATCCCAATGACTTGGGAGTCTGAGACAGAAGGATCACAAGTTAGAGGCCAGCCTCAATGATTTAGTGAGATCCTGTCTGAAAAAAGTGCTGAGGATGTAGCTCAGTAGTAAAGTGACCCTGGGTTAGATCCGCAGTACTGCAAAAAAAAAAAAAAAGAAAGTCAAATTACCCTATCAGATTTAGATTTACCCAAATCCCTTTATTAGACTTCTATCTGGCACAGTATGTGGCTGTGAAAGCACTGAGTCTGCGGTGCAAACCATAATCCTAGTTTCTTGGGTGGCTAAGGCATAAGAATGGAAATTCAAGTCCAGCCTGGGCAATTTTACCAAAACTCTGTCTCAAACTTTAAAAATTTTATAACCAGCTGTGGTGGTAAACACCAGTAATCCTGACTTGGGAGGCGAAAACAGGAGAATCACAAGTTTGAGGCCAGTCTGGGCAACTTAACAAGACTTGTCTAAAAATGAAAAAGAAAAAGGGCTGGGGATGTAGCTCAGTGATAAAGTGCTACTGGATTCAGTTCCCAGGCCCTTAATAAAATTAAAAAATTTAAAAGGGCTGATGATGTAGTTCAATGGAAGAGTGCTTGCCTAGCATGTGCAAGGTTCTCGGTTCAATTCTAGGAAAGGAAGGATAGATTGGAGGTCAGCCTTCACCATTATATAGACTGTGTTTCTATGATTCAAGACTTTCCTATACAGCATAACGAGCCACAAATGTCTATTTTACAGGTTACTTCTCCCAAACAAAATCACACAATGCAACATAAGCTGGGTGCAGTTACTAAGGAGCACACTTCCTGGGAGGGCCCCAAATGGGTGCTCGCGTGCATTTGAGGACTGAAATGTGGGCCAGGAAGAAACCACATCCACAGCACAGAGACACAGCTGCAGCATTTCTGATGAAGGCCTGTTTTCACTCAACCTCATATCCATAAGTCTTTGAAACATTCGTTCACCAGAAGAGTCAAAATATGGGATGTTCAGATGATTGGATTTGAATATATTGAAGCTAGAGATCTAAACTGAAATTAAAGTAAAAAGGAATTACAATTGTTTTCAGTTTCTTTTTTCTTTTTTTTTTTTTAAAGCATAAAAGTCATGCGTGCTCATAAAAGGGCCCTGCTCAGGACCAGCTTAAGACATTCACTAATGATTGCGTTGAAGTGGAAATGACTAAGGAATGACATAGGTCATCGAAGGCCAGATGGCTCTGCCTGGCTCTCCTCCTGCCATGTTCACCCTTGGAGGCTGCCATCATCTTAGAAAGAAGTACAGACCCCCTGGAGAGGCCACAGATGTATTTGGCCAGTAGTCCCAACTGGGGGGGGTCTCACTGTGGTTGGCATGTAAGAGACACATTAAATGGCTCCAGCTCCAGCATTAGCTGTCCTGGCTGACGCTGAGCAGAACCAAAAAGCTATCTCAGCTGAGCCCCCATAAACTGCAGATTTGTAAGCAAAATCAATGTGGTATTGCTTTTCAATGATAAGTTTTGGGAGGCCCTGGGGCCATGGAGTAAGTGATGTCAAAGGGTAGATATTGAAGACACCAGAGAAAGAGGGAAAACAGGGTTTGAGGATACCACAGCAGGTGCAAAGCCTGAGAAGGGGGCACAAGCGGGGATCGTCAGGGCTTTTGAACCAGGCTTGAATGCCTGGAAGAGTTGAAAATCTAATTTTAATGTTGCTGTTTGAGTGTACTTGGTCAGAAAACAATATTATGAATACAAACTGAGTTGTTACCTTGCTGGCCACAGCCTGCTAAGATGACCAGACACAGTAAGACAAGGTAGATACTGCCTGTATACCTTGATTGCATTCAGGTTTTACTAACCCAGAACCCAGGTACCAGTAGGTGCTCAATGACTGTAGGTGATTTCTGAGTGGTTCTATATCTGAGTGCCCCCACAACTGATGGCAACAGCTGGTGTTAGTGTCCCAAAGTGTGCATCAAGCAAGTCTCTCTAATGGTCTGTGTATTAAAGCCTTACTGCATAGGAGAGCCCTAAAGTGAGTCCAGATGGGAGCCAGAAGTCAATGACTTCTCAACAGGAAAAGGTCTTTATGTGGACAGCTGAACTGAAGATGGGGCTAGGCCTGCAGAGGAAGAGGCCTAAGCAAATCCAGAACCTGGATTCCCTCTACTGTCAGAAACTCTCTCATCTGGGGCCTCCAATTTATTCTTTTTTCCCCGAAAGCAGGTATGTGTCTTCTGGTATCCAGATCTGATGGGTGGGAGGACACCAGCACACAAGTAGAGAGACTTTTCACCATGCCTGTTTCTCAGCTACAAGGAACGAGCTGTCCAAGTAAGACGCCAGATAAATGCAGGCTGACTTGTTCATTTGAATTTCAGATGAGCCTTGCCTCATGTGAACTTGTGATACTTCAATTTGCTGAATCTGGCAAACCTGTGTTGAAGGTCACATGGCTGGTGGAAAGCAGAGACTGAGGTCTCTAGAAATGGGGCTGGTGTTGGCTGCACCAGTGCCCTAAGTATGGAGCCCTGCCTCCTACAATTGCACCCCAACAGCATCAGGAACAAGGCAAGACCCTGGCTCTCTAAATTTTATTTTATAATTGAGATTTTATTTTTAAAGGTTTATTATTATTTTTTATTTTGTTTTGTTTGTGATTCTTGAAATTAAACCCAGGAGCACTTTGCCTCTGAGCTACATTTTTATTTTTCTTTTGAGGCAGTATCTTGCTAAATTGTTGAGGATGGCCTTGAACTTGTGAACCTCCTACCTCAGCCTCCCAAGTCACTGGGATGACAGGCATGTGCCACCATGCCTGGATGTTTTTTTTTTTTTTTTAATATTATTTATAGTAGATGGACACAATACCTTAATTTTATTTTATGCCTGGCGGGTTTTTTTTAACATTATTCATAGTAGATGGACACAATACCTTTATTTTATTTTTATGTGGTGCTGAGCACGGAACCCAGTGCCTCACACACGCTAGGCAAGTGCTCTACCAAATGAGCTATAACCCTAGCCCGCCTGGCTATTTTTAAAGAATTGCCACCATGCCCAGCTATTTTTAGAGTATCTTTTTAAAAAGGGTTTAAAATGTTGTGTTGTTTTTTTTTTTTTTTAAATAAACAGTAATCCCAGCAGCTTGGGAGGGTGAGGCAGGAGGATTGCAAGTTCAAAGCCAGCTTTAGCAACTTAGCAAGGCCCTAAGCAACTTAGCAAGACCCTGTCTTGAAATAAAATATTAAAAGGTGGGTTCAATCCCTGGTACCAAAAAAATTTTTTTTTTTCCAGTGTAGCTCTGCTATACAACATACTTGAGAGGTGCTAACATCCTGGGTCCCATGCAGAGTTGACACTGTGCTCTCTGGGCATGCAAGCTTGACAGCATGCATAATATGGAGGATAGAAACAGGGCTTTGGGGACTTAGGACAAGTCTCTGGGCATCACTATTTCCTGAAGTTCCAAAGAGTTGAGTTGACACAACTCGAGACTAGCAAAGTCATAGGAAGAAATTCCCAGAATTGGGAAGGGTATTTCCAGGATTCATGGGAAGACCATGGAACTGGGTCATGAGTCACTGAGTGGAAGGCCTGGTTGCCGTGGCAGGCAGGGCCCCTTCCTGGCAAGGCCCTACAAGGGTTCAGTCTCTGCTGGTCCTCCTACCCTTCTGCCCACAGACCCAAGACCACCCACCAGACCACTGGCCAGAGATCAGGAGCAACTCACAGACAGCCATGACAATCACCTCAGGCTAAGGTCCCCACACAGAGTCTGAGCTTCAACCTCTCTCTGTCCCTTGGAGGGGCTACCTTGCCCCTTGGCCTTGTAGCTTCTCTGCCAGGACTAAGTTCGACCCTATCTCTGACCACTGTGCTTCTGCCAGCATTTAAGATCAAGTCATGAGTATTTCTCAGATTAAACTGTCACTATCTAAATGAGCCCCCTAGCTTCCTTGTAATATACTTTTTTATTTTTATTTTTATTTTTTTTTTGTACCAGATTTTGAACCCAGGGGCATGTAACCACTGAGCCACATCCTCAGCCCTTTTTTATATTTTATTTGGAGACAGGATCTCGCTGAGTTACTTAGCAACTTGCTAAATTGCTGAGGCTGGCTTTTCACAATCCTCCTGCCTCAACCTCCCAAGACACTGAAATCACAGGCGTGCACCATAGTGCCCAGCTTACTTTTTTAATTGGAGAATGATTCATACTCCAAGTATTCTATCAGTGATCCACATGGAATCAGGTTTGTCACTTTCATATGCTGTTTGTCACTTTCATATACTGTTTGTCACTTATATATTTATTTTGGAGAAATGTCTATTCAGGTCCTCTGCCATTTTTGCATTCTCTTTTTTTTATTGAGTCTCAGTTCTATAATTTATAATTATTCTGTTCCATTCTTGGAGTTATCTTTTCACTTTCTTTGGTGCACAAAAGTTTTTAATTTTGATGGCATGACCCAGCATTTCTCTTCTTTTATTGCCAACTCGGACTCTCATCTTCCCACCATGGTTCACGTGTCCGTCTTATAGTGGCGCACCTAAGGCCCAGTTTGCCTCTTTTCCACCACACACACTAGGATTGTGAGCCCTTACCCTTTTACACTTTCTTCTTCTTCCCCTTCTTTTCCCCTTTTCGTCTTCTCCTTCTCTTTCTCTCTCTCTTTTTTTTTTTTTGAGACCCTGGGGACTGCATCCAGGGCTTCACAAAATGCTAAGTAAGTGTTCTATCACTGAGCTACGTCTCTAGTCCTACATGTGCCTTCCCTTGAGCTGCTCAGTCAAGCCTTGTTTGTTTTAAAGGATTATTTTATTCTTAGTATATGCAGTGTATCTATACTGGGAAATATCTAAGGGAATTTTAAATAAAAGGAAAAAATCACTAACAATTTTACCCCACCTGCCAGTAATATTGTTCCCTCTCTGTCCTGCCTTTGAAACTCTGTCTACATCCACAGATAAAGTTTAACAATCATTGTGGGGTGCTCTGCCTCATACAGAGGTCTTTACCTTGATGGTCTCTTGTGGTCTTTTCAAATCCTGATTTATTTTTTCATGTCAGCTGTTCTAGCTCAGTTTAGCTCATCAGCATATTTTATAATCATGCTTTTTTCAAGTTTTGTCTAGAGGTGCTAAGTGGAACTGATCAGGTAGAGAGAGTGCCAGGGACTTTGAGCTAGAGCAGGACTGGACAGTGGCCCTGGGCCACATGGGAGGCAATTCCCACAACACAGCATGTGTTGGGGAACAGGGCCCTTGAGAGCCAACATTGCATATTCTCCTTCCTATTTGCATTTCAATTTTCTCCTCAAGTTTTCCAATGATATTATTTGGCAATCTCTTAAAATATATATATTTAGGGGAAAGTAATCAAACTACAGTTTTGGGGAAGCGAATTCAGAGATCTATGGAGCCAGGTAAGATGGTACATGCCTGTAGTCCCAATTACTTGAAAGGCTGAAGCAGGAGGATCTGTTTATCCAGGAGTTTGAGACCAGCCTGTGTGACACAGTGGACCCTGTCTTAAAAAACAAAAAACAGAGATCTACAATGTGTGATGTAGAATGTGTGTGAAACTGTGGTGGAGAGACAGGTTTCCACTACACTTTATACCTGCTGGTCAGCCCTGCAGAATTACTGAATTAAAAACAGTTGCTTGGGGCTGGGGTTGTGGCTCAATGGTTGAGCGCTTGCCTTGCAAGTGTGAGGCACTGGGTTCAATCCTCAGTACCACATAAAAATAAATTAACAAAATAAAGGTATTGTGTCCATTTACAACTAAAAAAAAACAGTTGCTCACCAGGTGCTATGACACACACCAGTAATCACAGAGGCTTGGGAGGCTGAGGCAGGAGGATTGCAAGTTCACGGCCAGCTTCAGCAATTTACCAAGGCCCTAAGCAACTTAGCAAGACCATGTCTCAAAAAAATAAAAACATCTGGGGACATGTATCAATGGTTAAGTGCCCCTGCGTTCAATCCCTGGCACCAAAAACCAAAATAAAACAAAACCAAAATCCCCCCAGCTGCTCATGTAAATGTTCTTACAACAAAACAAAAACTGGAAATGATCTAAATTTCCAATCCACAGAACATGTAGTTTCATAAATTTCATAAAGCTCATTTAAATTGATGATCACTAAGACAACAGAAAAACACAGCAACATATTTGTTCAATAATGTATGGTCAGAGGGAAGGAAAGAATTGTTTTGTTTTCAATCTCCTACATATAACATACTATATAATTACAATGCAGAAATAGACGTGTTGGTAGAAAGTAGAAGCGAAGTGGAGAATGATGGGAAACAAGTGCACTGGGGTGACAGGACTGTGTGAATTTTCATTTTAAATTTCCTCTAGTATTTTAGGAAGTTTTACATAAAGTATACTTTTAAAAATTTTTTAGTTATAGATGTACACAATACCTTTATTTTATTTATTTATTTTTATGTGGTGCTGAGGATCCAACCCAGTACCTCACACATGTGAGACAAGCGCTCAACTTTGAGCTATAACCCCAGCCCTAAAGCATACTTTTAAAAAAAAAAAAATTTTTTTTTTTTTTTTTTTTTTTTTTTTTAGTTGTTGATGGACCTTTATTTATTTTTATGTGGTGCTGAGGATCAAACCCAGTGCCTCACACATGCTAGGCAAGCAGTCTACCACTGGGCTCCCCAGCCCCCTAAAGTATACTTTTAAATTATTTTTACTGCCTGAATTAAAACTTGAGTTAAGTGAAAAATTCATTCAACCAGAGGAGGACAAAAAAGGTGAGGGATATCATGGTTTATCTCATCCAGCAGGCAGGAAAATACTCCTCTGTTAATTTATCAAAAAGGAGAGAGTATGAACTCTCCCTGAAGGAGAGTGGACCATTTCCTACTCTGAAAACAGGAGAGAGCAGCCACACTTTGAAAATAAGAATTTGGTGGATAGACTGCTCTGAGGTAGCAGCTCCATTTCAGATCCTGGCTAAATCCAGACAGGCTGGCGCTGGAGAGCAGATGGCTGGACAGCCCTCCGACGTGGGGACAACCAGCCTGGCTGGAGGGAGCCGGCAACTGGCCTCAAGCACAAGGATCGGAGATGGAGGCAACGTGTCCCGCGCAGGCAAAGCAAGCAGGAGTCCAACAGCGACAGAAAGACAGGGCTGGCCATCTGGAAACAGCCCCACCGCAAAGCAATTAAAGCTCAAAGAACTCATCAAATGTTCAAGGACAAGCATGAAGGGCCGCTGGCCACCTAAAGAGTGGCAGACAGGAGGCGATGGAGCAGGCACACAGGTGGTGTGGATTCAGGAACAGCTCTGCCAGAACCCCAAGTGGGGAGAGCCCAGGTGTTGGTCAGCAGAAAGGTGGTGCCTCTGGGAGCGCATGGTGTGCGGGGTAGATGGATGTCAAAAACACTGTCCCTGCTCCTGCTCTGTTGGGTCTTTCTCAGCAATGAAGCATCTATATACTGCTTGTTTAATTGAAAAGATGATAATTGCACCTCAGTCTGGAGCAGAGGGAGAGGAACATATGACGCACCAGGGACTGTAAGACTGTTGCTACACCAAAGGGCCCAAGCACAGGGCCCAGTGTGTGTGTGTGAGCCAATGGTTCTCAGTTTCCAGTTGATTTAAAGGCTGGAGGATTCCCCAAGTGTATCCTATATCCATCCCCTTCTGGAACTGCCTGAGGGCTGTCTTAATAAATATACATTTTCCCAATTTCCTACTGGAGCTAATAGCTTCTTAGCCACAGGAAGTGCTTCACGGCCCTCCAATCCAGGCACAGGTTAGAACCAACTGGAGACTTCTGCAACAACCCAATGGCCAGGCCTCACCCCAAACCAACTAAATCAGGATGTCACACCCTCCCTGGGTGATTCTGATATGAGAACCAGGGATCCTATGGGATACTCTACATTGTTTGAGATATATTGGTAAAAGCTGTCATTAGGAGTCTCATGTAATCCTGAAGAGTCTCATGTAACTTCTACAGGACGGTATGAAGTTTCCTCAAAAAAATTAAAACTAGAACTACCATACCATCCAGCAAGCCCCACTGCTGGGTATTTATCCAAAAAAAAATGAAAACAGCATTTTTATTTTTTTGTACCAGGGATTGAACCCAGGGGTGCTTAACCACGGAGCCACATTCCCCATCCTTTTATTTATTTATTTTTATTTTGAGACAAGGGTCTCACTAATTTGCTGAGGCTGCCTTTGAATTTGTGATCCTCCTGCCTCAGCCTCCAAAATCACTGGGGTTACAGCTTGCACCATTGAGCTCAGTGAAATCAACATCTTGAAGTGATACACACACTTCATGTTCACAGCAGTATTATTCACAACAACCCAGTTATGGAAACAATCTAAATATCCCTAGATGGATGAATGGATAAAGAAAATGTGTTATACTATGTCAATAAGCCTTAGAAAGAAAGGAAATTTCACAATATACAGCAACATAATGAACCTTGAAGACATTATGTAAAGAAAATAAATGAGTCACAAAAAGGCAAATACTGCATGATACCACTTACATAAGGAATCCAAAACAGTCAAACTCATAGAAACCAAGAGTGAAATAATGTTTGCCAGGGACTGAGGGGTTGGGGGAGGGAGAGTTGCTAATCAGTGGGTATTAAGATTCAGTTAATATGCTTACAACATTGCCCCATGGTTAATAACTCAGTATTATGTACTAAAAAGTCTGTTAAGAGAGCTGATCTCATGTTAAGTGTTCTGACCACAATTAAATAATTTTTTTTTTTGAGAGAGCTTTAATATTTATTTTTTAGTTCTCGGCGGACACAACATCTTTGTTTGTATGTGGTGCTGAGGATGGAACCCGGGCCGCACGCATGCCAGGCCAGCGCGCTACCGCCTGAGCCACATCCCCAGCCCCAATTAAATAATATTTTAAGAAATATTTTTTTAAAAGGATACTCTTAAGGAAGTGAAACACAAACTATCAGTGGGAGAAGACATAATCAGTAAATGACTGTGTTAAGGGGATGTACAGAACTCCTAGCCCAGTAGAAAAAAACAGGCAAAAGACATGGGTATTTTACTAAAGAGGAAACACATACAGCCACCAAACACTCAAAGAGATGCTTGACCTCCTCAGAATCAGGGAGACAAACCAAGGCAGCAAGAGATAGTACTTTACATTCCAGTGGCAAAAATTAAGAATTTGACAATAGAAAGAGGGGACATAGATCAAAGAGAGCTCATACTTACATAAATTTGCAGGGACTGAAACAGGTATAAGACTTGGGAAAATTTGACATCTCTTTATCAACTCAGTCAGATGCCCATCAACTCAATAGACACCACTACTAGATATCTACCTAAGACAAGCCCCACATATCTTCCCAAGGAGACAAGCTCCAATAGGTTCAACAATCTGTTTGTGAGAATATTCATGCCCTAAGGACTATGGGCAGAAAATGGATATTTGGTGGTGATATTTGTCTACAATAAAATATTATGAAGCAGTGAATATGAATTAACTCCAACTAAACACAAAACATTCCATAATGTGGAGTGAGAAAAATCAAGTTCAGGAGGCTATGTGCTGGATAATTTTATGTGTCAACTTGGCTGGACCATGATACCCAGTTTTTGGTCAAATACTAGTCTTGTTGCCATAGGGTATTGTTTTAGATGAGAAAAAGATTTAGCCAAGCGTGGTTGCACATACCTGTAATCCAGAAATTTGGAAGGTTGAGGCAGGAGTGCCACAAATTTGAGGCCAGCCTCAGAACTTAATAAGACCCTGTCTCAAAATAAAATAGAATATTCCTGGGTTTGATTCCAGTGCTTGGGGAGGGGGGCGGAGATTCAAGTCAGTAGTATTTTGTGTAAAGTAGATGATCTTTCATACTGTGGGTGGGTCTTATCCAATTAGTTGAAGGCCATAAAAAGAAAAACAAAAAACTGAGGTCCTCCCTTGGGAATTATGCCTCCAGACAGCCTTCAGATTCCAGCCACAACATCAACTCCCTGGGCTTCCAGCCTGTGGCCTGCCTGAAGATTTCAGACTTCCCAGCTTCACAATAGTGTGAGCCAATTCCTTATGATAAATCTGTCAGATAAATGGATAGATCTAATTCTGTGCACAAAATAAAAATTGAACATTATATATCAGCATGCATAATAGGATCTTTGTTTTGTAACACAAATGTGTATTATATGCACACTTACATGTAAAATTGCATTTAAGTTTTTACATAGGAATAAGAAGGATAGGCAGTAAATCTTTGGTTGGCAAATGGCAATCTGAATCATTTACATTTTCCTATATTTTTCTTTTCTTAATTTTCCAAATTCTCTACAATAAAAACTTAATTTAAAAAAGAGAACACTGTGCTAGGAATTGAACCCAGAGCCCCACACATGCTCTGAAAGTGTTCTACCACTGAACTACATACATCCTCAACCTTTTTCTTTTTTTTAATATTTATTTTTTAGCTGAAGTTGGATACCATACCTTTATTTTATTTATTTATTTTTATGTGGTGATGAGGATTGAACCCAAGGCCTCACACATGTTAGGTGACTGCTCTACCACTGAGCCACAACCCCAGCCCTATCCTCAACCTGTTTCAAAATCTTATTTTTGAGAAAGTGTCTTACTAAGTCACCCAGACTAGCTTCAAACTTAGGATCCTCATGCCTTAGCCTCCCAATTACAGGAGCTGGGATTATAGACATGCCACCTCCCTAAAATGAGAAAATATTTTTTAATAGGAGGAAAAATAGTGACACATTGGGATGACCAGTTGTAACTCAGTTATGATTGTTTAATGTGTGTTCTGTTTTTGTACTTAATAAATGACTCCCCCCAAAGAAAAGGAAATTAAAAACTGCACACTTCTTGAATTCTATTCAATTCCACCAAGTATTTACTGTTTTACTATAAAAGAAACACAAAAACAAGGTATAGTTCCTGACCCAAAGGAGTTTGCAGGTATGTATGTAGAAAAAGAAGATTCAGAAGTAGCTGCTCTCCAGTGCAGAACACAGAAAGTACTTAAAAGCATCCCAGATAATAATGTGAGAAGACAGCCTACAGACTGGGAGAAAACCTTTACCACATGCACCTCCAATAAAGCATTAATCTCTAGGATATACAAAATACTCAAAAAACTTAATACCAAAAGAAACAAATAACCCAGGACTGGGGTTGTGGCTCAGCAGTAGAATGCTTGCGTAGCATGGGCGAGGCTTTGGGTTCAATCCTAAGCACCACATAAAAATAAACAAATAATTAAAGATATTGTGTCCAACTACAACTAAAAAATAAAATATTTAAAAAACCAAATAACCCAATCAATAAATGGGCCAAGGAACTGAACAGACACTTCACAGAAGAAGAAATACAATTGATCAACAAATATATGAAAAAGTGGTTCAACATCTCTAGCAATTACAGAAATGCAAATCAAAACTACACTAAGAGTTCATCTCACTCCTGTCAGAATGGCAATCATCAAGAATACAAGCAACAAAAAATGTTGGTGAGAATATGAGGAAAAGGTATGCTCATACATTGATGGTGGGACTGCAGTTTGGTGCAACCAATATGAAAAGCAGTATGAAGATTCCTCAGAAAACTGGGAATGGAATCACCATTTGAACCAGCTATCCCACTTCTTGATTTATACCTAAAGGACTTAAAATCAGCATACTATAGTGATGCAGCCACATCAATGTTTATAGCAGCTCAATTCACAGTAGCTAGATTATGAAACCAACCTAGGTATCTCTCAATAGATGAATGGATAAAGAAAATGTGGTATATATACTCAATGGAATATTACTCAGCTTTAAAGAAGAATGAAATTATGGCATTTTCCAGTAAATGGTTGGAGTTGGAGAATATCATGCTAAGCAAAATAAGCCAATCCCAAAAAACCAAAGGCCAAATATTTTCTCTAATATGTGGATGCTAATTCACAATAAGACAGGGGGCACTAGGGAAGAATAGCGTTACCTTAGATTAGGTAGAGGGAAGTTATGGGAGGGGAGGGGAGAGGATGTGGGGATAGGAAAGAAAGTAGAAAAAACAGACATTCTTACTGTACGTATATATGTGAGTACATGACCAATATGATTCTGCAACATGTACACTCAGAAAAATAAAATTATATTCCATCTATGTATGATATATCAAAGTGCATAAATGCATTCTACTGTCATTATAACTAATTAAAACAAATAGAAAAATTTTAAAAAGCATCTTATTTATTTATTTATTCTATTAGGTATATATGACAGCAGAATACTGTCATATATACCTAATTAGAATAAATAATAAAATATATAAATAAATATATATAAATAATAAAATAAATAAATACTAAAATAAAAAAATAAACTTTTTTTAAAACTTTTTAGTTGTGGGTGGACATAATACCTTTATTTTTATAAAGGTATTATGCTGAGGATCGAACCCAGTGCTTCATGCATACTAGGCAAGTGTTCTACCTCTGAGTCACAACCCCAGCCCCCCCACTCCCGGCAGAATGCATTTTGATTCACTGTACACGACTGCAGCACAACTTTTTATTTCTCTGGTTGTACATGATGTAGCATTGCACCATATGTGCAGCCATACATGTACCTAGAGTAATGATGTCCATCTCATTCCACCATCTTTCCTATCCCCATACCCTCTCCCATCCTTTCCCTCCCCTTTGCCCCATCACAGTTCCTCCATTTTGGCTTGCATAATACCTTTATTTATTTATTTATTATCATATGGTGCTGAGGATCAAACCCAGCACTTATCCTTGCCCGTGCTAGGCAAACACTCTACTGCTGACCCAGCCCCAGCCCCTTGGCTTGTATTTTTTTATAGGAATACTACAGACCTGAGGCTGATTCTTTCTCCATATTATATCAGGCACCTCATGATGTCCATTGTCCCACTTTTGCTGATGTTAACTGTGATCACAGTCATGTTTACTGAGTTGCTATTTTTCCCATGTAATTAATAAGTATTTACGGGGAGATACTTTGAAACTATGTACACATCCACTTTACTCAGCAAACTTCCACCCACTGGATTCAAATTCCATCACTCTTTCTATATTTATCACTGTGTTTCACTATAAGGAAGAGCCTTTCTGGCTCTCATTTATTATACCTGCATGCATACATGGATTCTTATTCTGTGGCTGATAATCTGTTACTATCACCATTTATTTAATTATTAAATTGTCTCATATTTAGTTAATATGAGTATCCTTCTAACATGTCCACTTTTTGAGTGCTTACTTTCTGAAATCAATAGTCCAAGTTTAACTTGTACTTTCTTCTCTTCCAGTCCTGTAATCAACCATTTCTCCAATGAGGTCTGGCTCCTTTCAATAGAGAATAGTATTAAGAAACAAAGATCGGGGTTCTGGTTGTGCTCATTTCCATTGGGCATCATGCTTCTAGGAAATATATATCTATACATACACACACATTCACTGGACATGTTTGTGCACACTAATAATTCCAGCAACTTAGGAGGCTGAGGCAGGAGGATTACAAAACTCAACGAGACCCTGTATTAAAAATAAAAAATAAAAAGTGCTTGGAATGTAGCTCAGTGGTACAGCATCCCTGGATTTAATATCCAGTACAGGAAAAAATATGCTCATATCTATGCCCATCTGTGTTTATATCTAAATTTATCTGCAGGTATATATGTATATTTCTTTATCTGCATGTGCACATATTATTTATTTTGATATCTATCTACAAGCATTTGTGTGAATGTGTATTTTTACATCTATCTGCATTTGTATATATATGTTTATGAATTTCTATATCTGTGTATATATATGTCTCTAAGTATGTGAATATATATTTCTATATTTGCATGTGTATGAATATGAACATATGTGTGTTTCAATATTATCTGCATGTGTGTGTACATGCGTGTAATACAAACAAGTTCATACCAACATCTCTGATTTCAATCCACAGGGTTTGTCTAATCTTTCCTCTTTCTATATTTGTAACTTCCTTTAGATAAAGATATTTTAAAGGCTGTGAATATTGTTGGAGCCATCATCATTAATAGCCCACAGAAATATCCTCCTTCATCACATGGCCTTGCTTTGTGCTCAGTGCAGACTTGGGCATCATCCAGCCTATGTGAGACCCTTGCTCTAATCAGGCAGAAGGGCAGACGGAGTAACCAGGCAGGGGCCGGTTCTGAGCCAGAAGGCCCTTCTGGAAGGTTCAGGGGAGGCAGAAATAGAATCCCTGGGAAGTGGGGGGAGGGTGCTGGTGGGTGTGGGGGAGTACTGGGATTTTCTGGGTGAGTGAGAAACCAGAACAGATGGGCTCTTGGCTGGCTCCATAGAAAGACCACAAGTGACCTATGGGGCGCTTTGAAAGGGCAAACCTGTTCCCCACAGCAGCTGGGGCAAGAGTCCTAACTGGAGGCTTTGTTGGCACAACAGCTGGCTCCAGCTGGGGCTGGGCAGCTGGAGTCTAGGAGGGGGCTCTGCACACTCAGCTGTTGGCTGAGGGAGCCCACGAGAGGAAAGGTCACCCTATGAGAGGTCCTGTGTGTCAATCTTTCCCCTCCTGTTTCAGGGTATAATTTGCAGGGGGGAGTTCAAACCCCAAAGACCCTAGTTTTGACCTTTTCCTGTCTAATATTCTGATATTCTCTTCAAATTTGGAAGTTTCAACTCTCTTGTCCAACAAAGATACTTCCCACAGAATGACAAAAATACATCAGTGTTTTATCTGTATGTTCTTGTAACTCAACATTAGCTGAAGTTAGTAGGATCTTTCTAGAATATGGAGTCAGCCAGGAGATTTGTGGAGGTTTTCAGCCACCTTTATGAATAATATCAACAATAACAGCAATGTCTCTGAGTACAGATCCACATCCACCAAGCCATTTGCATATGTATTCCCAACAGTTCAGAGGAGCTCTCTGAGCCGCATGTGAGCATCTTCAATTTACAGGTGAGAAGGGGGCGTGATCCACAGACATGAGTTAATTCAATCCCAGGGGCCTAGGCAACAGGGGATCAGGTACATTCCAAGATTCTGGTTCTGTAACATGTATATTCTCCAAGGGAGTAGTTCAGGTTGAACAGGGCATTACAGTCATACTTAAAATGGCCTTTCCACCTCTGGGGTGCTCAGAGAATTGTAAATTGTGGGTTGGGGGTGACAGAGTGTGACTGCTAAGCCTTGAGGCTGAGAAACAGTTCTCTCGAGAACCTACCACTGAACATGCAAGGAATTGATTTTCCACCTCACAGAAGACAAAAATTCCCCAAATAAACAGCAGGTGCAGCCTTCCGTCCAGAGCCAAGATGAGGCAATCTCTTAACTGTGGAAGAAGCACAAACTTGCTTTCAGCCATACAAATCTAAGATGTCATTGGAGTCCTCAATGGGATATTTGGTCCAGAAGTGTGAAGTTGCCGTGCATGTGTAGTGTGGTGGGGCTGGTCTGGGAGTCTCAAGCAACTCTGCCAGACTGGTGGCCTGCCACACTGGTTGCCTGTAAGCTGTCACCTTCCTAATTCCCTCCAGTCTGGTTTCATCCTGAATGGGAAAGAACAGAAAAGACCATAAAACCCACAGCTTCCAAAACAGGACAACTCAAAACAGGAGGGCCTGGAGTAGATGTAGTTTTCACTATGTTTGGTCATGAAACCCTTTTGCAGGTCCCCAGGCCCCTTTGCCAGCCCCTGACTCTGAAACTTCAAAAACCATCTATCCCCATCTTCCCCTGGCTTCAGGCACAGGCTGGGTTGGCATATGAGCAGCCTTTGCTTGCAGTGGGGGGACTGGAACATCTAGAGTGGCAGACAGTTCCAGAGGGTTGTCAAGAAGCATCTCCAGATCCAGAGAGGTGATCTACAAAATACCAGTCTTCACTCTTCCAAATGTGACTGATGCAGATGAACAGAGACCTAGGGTTGATTCCAAAGTAGAGAGAAGGAGATGTAGCAGCTAATGCTGTGGGATTCTTCCAGGTTGCAGAGGATGCAGTCAGGACATTTGGGCACAAAATGAACAAAGTACACAGATTAGATAACAGCACACTGCCTGTGCTACTTTCTTGATTTTGATAATGCTGCTCCAGTTCAGTAAGAGAAGGTCCTTGTTTTGGGAAATAAATACCAAAGTGTTTAAGGGTAAAGAAGTGTCATAGTCTTCAGTTTACTCTCAAATGGTTCAGAAGGAAATATAAGTATAGACAGAGACATTGAGCCAGAGATGGAGAGAGACACAAGAAGGGAAAATCAGATGGCATAGGCAGACACAAAGAAAGGCAAGAGAGACAGAATGCTAAAGCAAATAAGGTGACACGTTAACATTTGGGAGAATTTTGGGAAAGTTTTTTATTTCTTTATTTTTTGAACCAGGAATTGAATCCAGGGATGTTCTATGTTCTACCACTGAACTATATCCTCAATCCTTTTTGAATTTTTTATTTTGAGACAGGGCCTTACTAATTTGCCCAGGATGGCCTTGCTTAAGCAGAGGATGCTCCCAAGTAGCTGGGATAAGAGGCATGTGTCACTGTGCCTGGCTTGAAGAGGCCTACTCTTGCAACTGTTCTTTAAATTTAAATTTCAAGTTTAAGAGGCAAAAAATGCAAAAGGCATGCCTTTCCCACAATATGTGAACCCTCCCTCATTCTTCTGGTTCAGCTCCCTCCAATGCCACAGCTTGGCCCTGCCAAGGCTGGTCATCTGAGGTCACCATCCCCAGGCCCTGGCATCCCCTGCCCCCTTACCATCTCTCAGCCCTGGCAAGATCCACTTCCATCTGCTGTCCTAAGCCCAGCCTCTACACTCCTCATGGTGTGTGAATCAAGGACACCCTGCTTCTACCCCAGTCTTGGCTTGCTAGAGTTGCTCAGCAGGGCTCCTAGTCCAGTCCAGCCTCCAGCCTCAGGTTTTGGGTCTTTCTTGCTTCCTCCTCAGAAGGAAGGCCCTCATGTGTAGTGTGGGGGGCCTGGTCTGGGAGTCTTTAAGTATGGCTGTAATGCCCTGTTCAACCTGAACTACTCCCTTAGAGGGTGTACATGTTACAGAACCAGAACTTTGTTGCCCAGTCCCCTGGGACTGAATTACCTCACCTGTAAATTGGAGATGCTCACATGCTGGCCTCACTCTTGGGCTCTTTCGGAATCAACTGTTACAATTTCCCTCCCTTCCACCAGAGGCTCTTGGGTCTCTTCTTCTGTTCCTGGTCTCAGAAGGAAGATAATGCTTCTTACTTTTCAGGCCTCCATCCCTTTCCCATGTGCCCGTCTCCTGCACCTGCTCCAGGCCTCACTTAAGGGCTCTGTCAAGACCCATACCTCTTCAGTCTGGGAGTAACTTCACTCTCTTTGGAATAGAACAGCTTCCATCTTGCTTTCCTTCACACATTCCCATCCTTTTCTGGCCTATCTCAGGATGGTTCCTCCATCCACACTTCCTGCTCACACATTTGCTTGTGAGTGCTTTGCCATTTGGCTTCAACCACCTCCCCGATTCCCAAAGTGGAAGCATCAAGAACACAATATTTGGAAGGGGGAACTTGAGATTCAGTCTATGATCTATCTCCTAAGAGCTATGTGATTTGTGGTGGGTTTCCAAGACATGCAGGAAGCCCATGTGCAGCTCAGAATGAACTAACACATGTGACCTCCAATTATTCTTTCTCTCTCCTCATCCAGTTCACCTGTCCCTAAATTCTCTACACAACCTCCAAAAGTCTGATATACAATCCACCTATCTGGTGACAGCACCTCAATCTGCATCTCTGTCACACACCCCTGTACTGGACTCCACCTGAGTCCCAGAGTCATAAGGACATCTTCCCACAGTCAGCCAGTCAGCCTCTTGAGTTTAACTAAATAAGTAAATTTATTCAATTTACTCATTCTCACTCATGCTCAATTTATTAAAAAGCAGGAGCTTACAGCTGTCAAGAGGAATAAAATGAAGAAAGAAATTTGACATTCCAAAGATGCATCAAAGCAGCACATTCTATTGTGCTCCATTATTGTGAATTATACTGAGAAGTACCTAACATCTGTAGCACTGGGAGCCTCTAGAAGTCTCAGCTCAGTACTGGATATAACCTTTATCCAAAGAACTCTTGCTCTTGAACATCATTGTCTGCTAAGGTCAGCCCCTGTCTCTACTCACTCAAGAATTTGCCTCAAAATATTCCTCCACTCCTCTCTGGTGGCCCCATGTTGTTTTTCAATCCTGACCCTCCTGCCCAGCCATGGCTAGTCCTTGCTAGCCTGGTTCATAGCAGTCATTTCCTCTTAACCATGGGCCCATCATTGGTCCCACTCCTTCCCACTCATGCTATCTTCTACCATGCATCATGTCCCCAAAGCACATACCCGAATGTACCATGCTCCTATTTATATAGTTATGGTGTGTCTCCCCCACCCAGTCACTCTTAACCAAGCCCAAACTCCCTGCTTGCAAAGTCAAGGGCCTCTATCAGCCCAGGTCCAGCTACCTCCAGTTCCATTGTTCACCATCCATTCCTCACAGACCCTGGGCTCCAGCCAAATCATATTCTCACCATCTGGGGACATATGTTCCCTCTGCCCAAAATAGCATATCCCTATCTCCACCTGTTGAGATCCATCCTTGAAGGATTATTCAATAAATAGTACTAGGACAATTGGTTACTCATTTGAAGGAAATTTTTTAGATTCTTCACTTCGTGCTACACATCAAAATGTATCCCAGATGAACTGGAGTTAAATATAAAACTATAATTACATATATTCAAAATAAAATCATAAAACGTCTCAAAAATGTGGGACTGGGGCTGTAGCTCAGCAGTTAAGTGCTTGCCTCGCATCCGTGAGGCACTGAGTTTGATCATCAGCACCACATTAAAAAAATAAATATATTTTTTAAAAAGTCTCTTAGTGGCTGGGGTGTGGCTCAGAAGTAAAACGCTTGCCTCCCAGGTGTGAGGTACTGGGTTTGATTCTCAGCACCACATAAAAGTAAATCAACAAAATAAAGATACTGCATCCATATACAACTAAAAAATATATTTTTAAAAAAGTCTCAAAAATGTGATTATTAAATATCTGAAAGGGGAGAAAATGCTAGGCTTTTATCAAAGAATAAAATTTCAAAAAAAAAAAACACAACAGATCTGACTCACTAAATAGAACTGACTCATTAAAACCAAACTGATAGGCTGGGGTTGTGGCTCAGTTGTAGAGTGCTTGCCTAGCACATGTGAGGCATTGCGTTCGATTCTCAGCACCACATATAAATAAATAAAATAAAGGTCCATTAACAACTTAAAAATATTTTTTAAAAAATGAACAGAAAGGTAGAGTCATTTGCTTGAACTGAATGTTGGGGTCTCTGACACAGGGAAATCAGAAATCAGAAAGTGGTTTGGTTAGCAAGTTACAGGAGATGGGTGCGTATCTTTCATGAATGTCTAGTGATACTTGACATTGCATTCCTTCCCTAAGAATTTGAAATGTTAAAATCCTCTCCAAGGGTAGATATGTACAAGACCCAAATTTGACTCTCCTTCTCCTAGAAGCTTGACATTAAACCCACCCTGTCTGCTGGAGGATCTCAACCTGATCTCCATACTTATTACCCTTTTCTGAACTCACTCCTGGGTCCACTTATTAAGTACTCACTATAATTTAGGTATTATGCTAAACATTTTTCAAGGATTATGTCTGACAATCCTACAAGGTATTTTCTTAAATGTAGATCTCCTGAATATCCTCTTTAATTTTTTCTTTTCCAAAACCAGTAACTACTTTATAGACGTATAATCTAAAATAAGCTGTATATATCAGTGACTTTTTGGCACATCTGTGAAACTACTACCACAAAATAAAACTTCCACCCTGAAAGTTCCCTGATGTCCCCGTCCAATCTATCCCTCCCTCTATGCCCAGGCCACTACTTATTTGCTTCCATACACACACAAACACACATATACACATGTACATATTCTTATATAAGGCTTCCAAGAAGGAATAAACTGGAGAAAGAAATTTGACATTCCAAAGATGCATCAAAGCAGCACATTTTAGCAGAGCAGTCTAGCAGAGCAGCTTGAGAATCTCAGACCAGCCCACCCCCACTAGGTGTGTGTGTGTGTGTGTGTGTATGTGTATATATATATGTGTATATATATATATATATATATACACACATATATATGTTTATACATTATTTTCTAATTTTTTAAAGTCATACAGTATGTTTTCTATGGACACACTTTTATTTTCCCTGGGTAAATACTTAGCAGTGGAACAATTAGGCATTATGGCAAGTATGTTCATAATTAACTGCCTAAACAATGTATCCAAGTATCAAAACATCACATGGTACCCTACACATAGGGACTATTACTATGTGCTAGTTAAAATTATTAAAAAACAACCTACTAAACTGTTTTCCAAAAATGTCACTTTACATTCCCACCAGCAGTATGAGAATTCCAGTTTCTCCACATCTTTGCCAACATTTGATTGTCAGTCTTTTTAAATTTTAGCCACTCTATCGTTTAGTGATATTTAATTATGATTTTAATTTACATTTCCCTAAGGATTAGTGATGCCAAGCATTGTTTCATTGTTCTTATCAACTACTGTATATCTTCAGTGGCAAAGTGTCTGTTAAAATATTTTGCCCATGTTTTTATACTGTGTCGTCTTGTTCGTAAGTTCTAAATGTTCTTTATATCTTCTGGTCACAGTCCTTTGTCAATTATTATTTGTTAATAACTACATTTAAGGATGAGGAAACTCTGGCTTGGGAAAATTAATAACTGGTCAATGTCACTTAGATTCAAATCCGGACCGTGAGACTGCAATGCTTCTTTTTCTTTGTCTACATTTCTTTGACACTATTTAAATGGAGCCTCTTTTTATTCTTTTTTGCACCTTAAAGCAAAAGGTCGCATCAAAGTTATTCACATCTATTGATAATGAAATTAAAGCCTAGCAGGGTTGATTTCCTTAACCCTTTAAAATGACTAGTAAGTGCATGGACAAGAAGAGCTTGTTTATTTAACTATGGATTCAAAAATCTCACGTCATTCAACTACCTTCTATATTTTACCCACGATCTTTCCAAATTGTGAATCTGATCACATATGAGATCTCTAGACTTGGGTGTGCACTACAGAGGGCCTTCCTTGAGCTATCATAACCTCCAATGTCACCTACGGTCACTCCACAGACCCAAACACCCCCACCCCAGCTGTCCTCAGCTCCCAGCGCAGATTCTGTGTCCCTATGTACTCCTTCCCATCTGCTAGGTAAGCTCTTCTCCAACCCCCGGGCCACCACAGCTTGTCCTTCAGTCTCGTGTCCTGACTCCTCTTAAGACTCACAGACCCATCAGCCCCCACTTCTGGCTGCTTCAAAGTACGTTTCAGCCCGGTTGCCGTAGAGCTCCAAGAACGGGGCTGTGTCCCGTCCACAGTGCAGCGGGACGTGGGGGCGGGAGCTGAAGGTGCCCGTAGGGCGAAGGGATAAGGACTTTATTCAGGTGTAACAAGAGAACGCGCCACAAGCACTAGGGCACAGAGGTAACTGGCCGATTACTCAGAGGCCAGCAAGGCCCACTCTCACCGAGCCTCCCGCCTGGCGCAGCCCGTGACGTCACACCTGCGCCGCGCCGTCGTGGCGCACGGCGCTTCCGGCCGAGAGGCGGTGGCGGGCGGGCGGAGTGACGTCACGGGAAACCGCGCGCCGGAAGCGGGCCGTGCTGCGCGGAAGCCGCGGGGGCGGGGCGCGGAGGCGATGGGGGGCGGCGGCGGCCGGCGATGAGCGGCGGGCGCGCGTGAGGAGCCGCGGGCGAGGCTGGGGGGCCCCCGGAGCGCGAGCCGCAGGGCGGAGGGCGGGGGCGCGAGCGCGGCGGGAGGCGGCGAGGCGGCGGCCGAGAAGATGGCGGACGGCGACAGCGGCAGCGAGCGCGGCGGCGGCGGGCCCGGCGGCTTCCAGCCCGCGCCTCGCGGCGGCGGCGAACAGGAGACGCAGGAGCTGGCCTCGAAACGGCTGGACATCCAGAACAAACGCTTCTACCTGGATGTGAAGCAGAACGCCAAAGGCCGCTTCCTCAAGATCGCTGAGGTGGGCGCGGGCGGCTCCAAGAGCCGTCTCACGCTGTCCATGGCGGTGGCCGCCGAGTTCCGTGACTCGCTGGGAGACTTCATCGAGCACTACGCGCAGCTGGGCCCCAGCAGCCCCGAGCAGCTGGCAGCGGGCGCCGAGGAGGGCGGCGGGCCGCGGCGCGCGCTGAAGAGCGAGTTCCTGGTGCGCGAGAACCGCAAGTACTACCTGGACCTGAAGGAGAACCAGCGCGGCCGCTTCCTGCGCATCCGCCAGACGGTCAATCGCGGCGGCGGCGGCTTCGGCGCGGGGCCCGGGCCCGGCGGCCTACAGAGCGGTCAGACCATCGCGCTGCCCGCACAGGGCCTCATCGAGTTCCGCGACGCGCTGGCCAAGCTCATCGACGACTACGGCGGTGAGGAGGACGAGCTGACCGGAGGTCCGGGGGGCGGCGTCGGCGGCCCCGGGGGCGGCCTATATGGGGAGCTCCCGGAGGGCACCTCCATCACGGTGGACTCCAAGCGCTTCTTCTTCGACGTGGGCTGCAACAAGTACGGGGTGTTTCTGCGTGTGAGCGAGGTGAAGCCGTCTTACCGCAACGCCATCACCGTGCCCTTCAAGGCCTGGGGCAAGTTCGGAGGCGCCTTTTGCCGGTATGCGGATGAGATGAAAGAAATCCAGGAGCGACAGAGGGATAAGCTTTATGAGCGCCGTGGTGGGGGCAGCGGCGGCGGCGACGAGTCCGAGGGTGAGGAGGTGGATGAGGATTGAAATGGGCAGCTTCCCCTACTGGCCTCCCCTACCCCACCACCATCCCCTTGGTTAGAAAGTTCCCTTTTCTGCTCACCTCCAGTGAGTTAGTGCAGAAGGGAACAAGGGAGGCTGCAAAGGGAGAAAGCAAAATAAAAAATAATATAGTTAAGAAAAATAACCGTAAAAGAACAGTCACGGACAATTAGAGAAAAGCAGTAAAGTTCCAAGGAACTGACAGCAACCTGCAAAGAGAGGACAACAGCGTCTCCTCACCCGCGCGAAAGTCTCAGCTTCTGTTGTTTCCCAACCGAGGTTCCTAAAGCCATCAGGATAACCCTGGAAGGGATAGATCTTCAAACGTCTGGGCCCAAAACACGTCTGAGTCACCCAGACCCACCCATTGATAAAGTTAAGTTTGTGTTGTACCTGGGTAATCTAAAGGTCTCTCCAGGCCTCACTATTGCAGTATCTATCCCTTCACATCCATTGAAATCAGCGTTTTGGATCTAGATCTTAATGGAATCCTTGAGAAGAAAGGCCTTTGCATTTACCCAGTTCTGAGGGTACAGGTTTATGAAAAGGAATGCAACTTCACATAATCATGGACAGGGCAAAAGAATTAAAGAAGCCATTGGAGAATATAGAAACAAATTGGATCCATTTTTTAAAAAATGGTTTTGCATGGAACCTGGACCAAGGCCCATGTCTTTTCTTTGCAGAATTGTTTTCCGGGATGCAGATAAATTCTGATATCAATGCTTGAACTAGAATCCATTACTAAAATAGTTTAAAAGTTTGCAAATTTTTTAAAAATAAAAATTTTACATTGGGGATTGCTGAGGTAGGCACAAGAAGTCAGGCATAAAGCACAAGGCAAACTGTTTGAGTGGATTGGTTGCTGCTCACTAAAGTTCTTCCCTTGATCTCTAAGTATGGAGGTCATTACCAAGAAATGGCTTAGGTATGAATGAGAGCCAGATCCCTATGGCTCCCATATGAGCCAGTGAATTATGGCTAATTCGGCTGTTACAGCCACTGGTTGGCTGCATTTTAAACCGTAAAACTTGACAAATACCTGTTAAAGGAACAGTGTGGCTACAAGCCTGAGCTTTAATGGAATATACATCCTCACAGAAAAGTTGGAAATAACCAAAACTGAAGTCTTAATTTACCTTCAGTTTAATCTGTGGATTTGTTCGATACTAAAGATCCTCAGGTCCAGAATTCCAGCATCATTTATTTTAAAATAAAATTTTAAGAACTTGATCCATTGTATCAGTACCTCACAATCAAAGTTGGCAAATGATGGATGAATGATTCAAGCAGTGCTCCCGGTGGAAGCTGAAATCCATCTGTGAATGGAACTGAAGTGAACGTGAATAAGCTGACTTTATCCTGGAAGCATTTTTATACCATCTTGAAATTTCAACAAACTGGCTTTTGCCAGTTTATCCAGCTGTCTTTCAAGAATAAAAGTTGGGGTTTTCAAGGATCGCCTCTTCTATATTTTAAAAGGATTTTCAGTAGAAATGATTTTTACTAATCAAGTTAATCCCAACCCCATCAAAAGGTATTCCTAAAAGTGTCATAGACCTAGGTAACTTTGAATTGAATGGGGGCTAATGTTCTTTCCAAAGTTTTCAGGTATTCTTTGTGTGACACCTTCTCAACCAGGAGGCAAGTAACCCCACCTCCACAATCTTAGTATTTTTTTTAACTGCATGCCTGCCCTTTATTTGAGCTGCCTTTTTAATTTATTGCATATCCTTTTTATTATCTTATTTTGGTATTATTCAATCTATACAATCTTTTTGTATTTATTGGGAAATAAGTAATATACAAAAAGGTCGTTTCATGTATTTGTGGCTGAGAGGGAGGGAAATAATTGTGTATATAAAATTAGGCTTTTTTAAAACATAGACTATGATTCAGAATATTGTTGATCTTAGATTTAAAAAAAAAAAAAAAGTGGAAGAGCCACAAACATTGGTGCCCTTTTCAGACTATTTCTCTACTCTCATCATCCACAGTAGAATTTTTAAACAGATTTTTTTAAAGCTTTTCTTTTAAATTTTTCTCCGTTGCAAAGAATGTTTCCTAAATTGTATGGGAGCAATAGTATTTTTGATGTTTTAATGACATCTGTATACTTGTACTGTATTTTGTACTACAAGGCAGCTGTTTTCAATAATGTCCTGCTGTATTTACCTATGTGTTTTGAGTGTTCATTTCTTTGCTGCGGAGAACAAATTCCTAGTTTTAGTAAAGGAGCTAAGAAGCTAGCATTAGGTTTGCAGAAACTTAAGTTTCAAACTCTGAGGCAGCAATGAAAATTAAGGTTGCAGCTATTAGTTGATTGCTGTAACTTTTTCCTTTTCAAACCATGTACAATTCCTGTATAGACCAACTTGTTTTCTTGCTTCAGTGGTGGTTCTGTTGCTCAGCTGCAGTGAGCCAGTTCAATTTTGCAAAGGTGCAGTACCTCTCCTTTTCAAGGGGTTGGTTTATTTTTTCTTTTCTTTTTGTTTGGCTGAATTGCAGTAACTAGCCTTGCCTTTCTATTCTGTAGAAATGACAGGGTCTTCACAATCCTTCACCAGTGGCTACTAAGCTATAATTAGCTGAATAGAAAGAATGTGGAAGTGGTCTGAGGCATATAGAGTATATGCCAAGAACACTACCATATATGGCATCAGCTTTGGTTACCAGAGAAATTTTCTTAGTCATTAGACCATATAACAGTAATATATCATATGTAAATCTTTAGATATCAATTTGAGAATCCTCCAAAAAAAGGAGCAAAGAATGCATAAGCTATGTGTTGGCAAAAGTAATTTATATTAAAATTTTGACCTGCCTATGTAAGATTAAGTGATAAATGTCATAGTGGTGGGTTTTTAAGTCTTAACCAATCTCTAAGGTTTATTTCTCCTGCAGGGGGTGGTTCATGGCCTCTCTTCCCACTGTAGGAAGATTGCAGAAGGATGTGGATTAATTGTAGCATTTCACTGATCCTTATTCCAGTGACTAGGGGCAATAGAAATCAGCAAAGTATAGAGATTCATTCATAAATATTAGCTTATTGAGAGAAATGGTCTTTGTTGGTTTCACTCAAATAATGGCATTGTATAAACTATGGGAAACAACCAGCTTTTTTGTTTTGTTATTCAACTGCTACTATGAACTATTTAGAGGTTGTGTTTTAATCTGGCAAACATCCCAGATAATCAAAATAGTATATTCCTGAAAAGCAGGGAACTAAAACTCCTTTTAAAATAATTGGTGGAAGGTTTGTTTCTCAAACTACCATTGCTACAGAGACGAGAATTCAACTTTTAGGAACAGAATCAAGAGTAAAAATCTGTGAAGAGATCTTATTACTCCTTTCTGGTTTCTATTGTCCTTACCCATCATTTTAGCAAGTGGAACAGCAGTTCTAGTCAGCAAGTTTTTCAGTGCATATGCTGCACAAATCAAAATATAAATCTATATGGCACCAAAAATCTTTAAGTGAAAACCAAACCAAAAACCCAGACACCCTATGTAACTGTTGGAGGCATGTAGGTGGTATAAATGACTGTAGCTGTGATACACACATGGCTACTTGTCATGTCACTTTCCATAATTATTTACTGCAAAATGATTGAGAGGCTTTTGGTGCAGGCAGCCATTAACCTGATTCCTTTGTTACCTCTGGATCACTGTGCAGTAAATTGCAGGTCTTTTTAAGAGATTCAAGCTTCGGTTTTCTCAAAACAAAACAATTATCCTGTCTTATCTGAAAATGCAGGGTTGTGGGCAAAAGAGGCTGGTTATAATAATGCCCTCATATTGAGTGGTCTGTAAACGGCTGCACACTTCAGGCACTAGTTGCTGAGGATGCTTTGTTAAATGTGACCTTGACTGGCTTTACAGGGGTGTAGAATGTAATCTACACAAGATGACTGTTTGCATCTACCTTGCTCTCGAGGTTGATGAAATTAAGAAGCTGGAGTGTGTAAGCCATGCACATAAGTATTCTTCACTGTAAATTTTGTTTTCATTTTTAACCCAATTATGGTACTTTGTCCAATGCACAACTGATCTCTCAGTAGATATTCATTTGAAAATAGTGTGGCCTTGATCAGTGAGAAGGGGAAGGAGAGAAGTGACTTTTTTGCTTATGTAGAAATGACTTGTTTGCTAAGAGTTGTTATTCTGTAGCACTCTTAGTATAATGTGTTTGATCAGTCTCCTTTTTGATTGGGGAACGTTAATGTTTTTGACCCTGGAGTTAATTCAATTGAGTTTTCTTCTATTTTTAGGAAGTATCAGAATTGCTCTGATGAATGACAAAGTTGACTGCTTTGATGTCCAATCTCAGGTTTTAGAATTTAGTGGTGAAAAAATCCACTATTATTAATTCTCAAAACAGTTTTAATTTAGTGTACCCTAAAAATTACATGCATAAGGCCTGTTCAGAGAGCAGAGCCTTCATCTTTTTGCTCCTTTTCCACTTTGTATAATCACTTGAAAAAGTGTCAAGTGATTTTGCATTGTATATTTCCATTTTAACCCTGACACAGTTCTCAAAGATAAAGCACTTTTTGATCATGAAATACATGGAATCCTTGTGTGATGTGGATCATGGTTTCTCAGGCTCCCCTAGATAATCTGCTTATGAATATTGTTCTGACTCTATGTAAGAAGAGTAGAAATCTTTGCTAGTGTTAGAAAGTTTGTATTATTGATCCAGAATGCATTTTGCTAGTTTCCAATGGATGGGAGAGTAAATAATGCTGCATTCACAAATTAATAAGTTACTTTCCCTTGAGCCTTAAGGTAACTTTTTCTTTTCTGTCAACAACAGCACTGAAGTTATGGTAAATGAATGAGATTATCAGTTTTCAGGGTTAGTTTTAGAGTACTGTAAATCAATTAGCTGTCTTCCTAAAGAGTTAAAACTCCCATTCAATATACTGAATAATGAGTGTGGGGGTGGGGCGGGGGGGGATAGTTTGTAGAAAAGAAAAAAGAAAAAAAGAACCATGTTTACCTTAAGATATAGACTCAAAAGAGAAAAAGTTCATGTCATATGTCCCACTTGAAATTCCAGATAGTAAGGTGGAAATGTGAATTATAACTTCATTTCCCATTTTTAACTTAGAAAAACAGACATTAATTTTCAAATGTTAGCCCCGGAAGTTTCAAGAAATAGCTGGACTCTTGAATGGTGAGTTCTGTTGATATATCTGATTTTGCTATTTAAAGTCACCTTTCCCAGTCCTCAGTTTCAAAACCTAGTCTTTATTACTAATGGATTTTACACACTTTAACAAATATGATCCATTTGTCAGTACTGAAAATTTGGAAACAGAAAAATTGCATCCCAAAGACCTATACCCTAATGATTCCCAATTGATATCTGTACCCCTGACTAAGTAAGGCCTTTTTGAATGTATTTTATATTTTTGGATGTAGGGAATATGCCATCAGTGTAATCACCTCTATTCACAATCTTTTACTTTCACTTGAAAATCTAACTCATGCCTCTTTAATTAGACATTCCATTTGAGATAGGTAGACCTATATTGAAACAACAGCAAATTCCATATTGATGGTTTCACTTTTCAGTAAGACTTCTAATAAAGGGAGAGCAGAGCTTCATTAGAAGCTAAAAACTATCATTTTTTCCCCATAAGTAATTCTAACAAAGTTTCATGAAATATTTTAATTAACAGAAATTTTGAATAGGCAAATTTTATTTCCCTGTGTTGTATCTAATACCCAGTAACTTGGATAAAAGGTGGCTGATCATACCTTTTTTTGTGTGTGTGCGATGAAATGTGGGTCCAGTGTACTAGAGAGAAAGTAATAGACCTGTTTGGTGTCCACTAGCATATTACAGAAGGCATGAGTTTAACCTTTTTTTTCCTACCTTCAATAACTTTAATGGCTGAGTCTTTCAAGAAAAATTAGTTAGACCATATATTAAAGGCAAAATGTTTTGTACACTGTGTTGCAAGATCAGGCTGGTTAGTAAAATCTTAATATTTGGAAATAAAATAGCAAGTGGTTTGTTTCTTCCCCCTTTAAAATTTCTTTTTAAAAAGCAAAAATGTAGGAAGAGCCTCAAGAAAATTAAAGAACATAATTATGTCAGTAAATGCGTTTGTGTTGTAGGAATTTGGGAGTTTCATTTTAAACTGATATTAGGCATAAGCCCTTTTCTCCCAGCCCACGTCTCCCCTGTGTACAAAAGTTCTCAGAATTTCTAAAAGCCAATATATAACCGCAAAAATCTAGAAAGTGACTTTAAATCAGTATCAATATACATTATAGAGAGTCCATGGTTTTGCACATTTTGGTAGCAGGCAAGTTTATTTGAGTTATTTTTCAGTGACTTATATGAATAGTAACTATTATCAACAGTGTATTTGAACTTTTTTTCTGAAGTCTAGAATAATTTTATTAGTTGGCATTTATTCTTCCTTTTGAATCTTCATGCAAATGTGTTTCCAAAATCACTTTATAAAATCCCCTGTCTTCTGATATAGCTCCAGATAACACACTTTCTGTTTAATAGAAATCTTCACTGCCAATCATGTCTACCAGTGACTTCCTTAGACTAGGCTCTTCACTCCAAAGCTGGGACTGGTGTCCTGCCAGTAGAGAATCTACAGAAATAATTTGAATGATTTAAAACCAAATCTTGGTAGCAGGAGACAGCTTCCTGATCTAGATGTACAATTAAGAGTTTAGGTTGGAAATTACTTTAAAAGGGTTTTTTTGGGGGGAGGGGGGAGGATGTCGTCAGTCTCTGTAAATACCAACATGCTTATTATGCATTGTAAACCAAGTGTGTATGCCTATGTATAAATTTGTAGAGCTGATTTCTGCTTCAAGTGAAGCTGCACCTTTAATTTTATAAGGTCCCCTCCACCTGTAACCCTAAATGTTTGTAAATAGAACACTAAAATTTGTAGTGATAGGATCAATTTGGGAATATCTGCTGAGAGACCAAAAAGTTCATTTTTTTAAGTACCTTGGTTAAAGAGTAAAGATTATTCCTCTTGCTTATTTTTTAAAAGAAGAATGCACTTTAACAAACATAGAGCTGCATGGGCAATTCAAACAAATCCGTGAAGTGCAGTACCCATTCAGAAATCACACTTCCTGAAAACCGTTCAAAAGCAGAGTCCAGACGGGCTGTTGATCTCACTGCCTGTAGGTTGAAGCTCAGATTCTAATCAATTTTTGAGACGAGCAGGGCTGCTTCAAAAGAGCAATGTGAATACAGCCAGAAGCTTCAGACAGGTCTGTAAAATGGCGGGTCCCGTATTTACCACTAACTAGCAAAACTGACAGAAAAAAACTCATAGAGAAAAAAGTTTAAGAATCCTTCCTGCTGGTGTGCACTCCTTACAATAGCAGACTTTTGCAAATGGAGTTTTACAGTCTATATTTAAAAATTGTATGTTTGTAACAAATAAAGTATGCAGAAAAGTGAATGACAATTTTGTGCCAGTGTCTCTTATTTAAGGAATTACATGGTGATTGGGGGTTGGAGAATACCATCTGTGGAGGCTCACGAATGGGTATGATTTTGAGGGAGTTCCCACATGCTGTGACTTGAAAATCATTGCCCATTTTATCTGAACTATAGCCGGTTCTAGAACTTCTGAGTTCCTATAACACTTTACTAGTAAGCAGGTTAGTTTTGTGCTTTAGTCTGAAATCCAAACAGGCCACTTTCACCGTTTTTCCTGTCATTTATAATAGCTACAAAAAAAAAAAAATGCTGTCCCAGACATTCCCATATTTTTCAATATTATAATTGCATAAGAGGCAGTTACAATATTGAAAAAGGAAAATTGAAATTATGTCCCTAGATTTGTCCAGAGAATCTCAAACTTTGGTCTCGGGAACTCCTTTACACTGAATACCCCAAGATTTTATCTTTCTAACATGTTAGAAATTGAAAAATTTTCAAGACAATAGCACACATTCCACTCACTATCAGAGCAATGGTTTGAATTTTTTAAATGTGGTATTTGTCACTGCCTTAGTTAAGGAACATATAGTCACACTGTGGCCTGAAGAGCTACCTCGTAGCCAGTGCCTCAAGAAATAGGAAGGAATTTTTTGTAGTTTGGGTTTGTTAAATTTGTAAGCTAGGTTCTATCCCTGACTGTTCAAAACTTCTAGTGTGATTCTGTGTATCTTTCACATATAAAAATTCTTAAGGTCTGAAGGAGTGTTCAGCCTCACAGAGAAGCCAGTGGGAGTTGAGAAAGGAGAGCCACCTAGTGGTCAGTATCAAAATCTTAAAATAACCATTCTTAGGTCAGAATTTGTCATTCAATTAATAATTGGGTAGCTATAGTAGGTGTGGAACATGTGGTCTGTAGTTCAAATGGAACCTTCGGTTAAAGAGATACGGAGAAGGTTTTGTTAAGAACAGTCTCCTGGGTTGGTGATATGGCTCAGTGGTATGGCATGAGGCCTGGATTCAATCCCCAGCACTACCACTAAAAAAACAAGTTAGGCAATTCCTGACCCAGGCCTTAATTCCTTTCAAGAGAGCCCCATTGAAACTATAAAATGAATATTCTTCTCACAAGATGTAACTTATCTTCCATGTCCATGGTACTTTATGTAGCCTTCTCAGTAGACCCAATTAAGTTCTCCATATTAGTAACGAGGGAACATACATCCAAGCCAGCTCTCTTAACCTGTTATCTGAAACAATGCTGCCACAGAAAGGGCAAACTTCTCATTCCTTCCTATGCTGTGCGTTTGAGATAACACACAAATCCACAGGTATTCCACAAAACTCTGCAGAACCTCAGATACTGCAGAAAGGCAGGCAGACATAGAAACTATGGGTCCCACTTAGCAACGTTTTCCAGATAAGGTATCTGATTTAAAAAAAAAAAAATAGTTCCCCAAGGTAAAAGAGAGCATGCTGATTTGATTCAGTTGGACCAAAGATCAATAAAGAAAATGCTATTGTCTTCTATCAGAGTGAATGGCCTAGAATACCCAACTCAATTTAAAGTACCAGTTTGTACCTTTAACAGTTTATATTAAATCATGTTTTTCTTTACCCAGGCCAAATGGTTCTAAAGTCACATTGCAAAAAACAGAAACTCACTATATAATTGTGATAAGGAGAAAGACCTAAAAATAACCTTTTCTCCTACCTTTACCCCATCCTTGGTCTCTAACCAAGAAATAGTCAAGTTAATAAATACGAATAACAATAGTCCATTTATTCAACCACAGACCAGAAGTCCCACCCGTAATCTGTGGAATTGAGATTGCAGAGGATGGACTAAGTCTCTCAAGCCTGTAGGAATCACAGGTCTGGCCTGAGACACACCATCACAGAGACTTCTTCATCTTCAGGACTCTTTCAGGAAGCTCTCCAAGCAGCCCCAGCTGTCCTCCCACTCTTGAAATCAGCCTATCCTTTACCTCAGTTATTCAGTACCCACTTATAATTGATGGGCACTTACTTTCTTCCTTCCTCCTCCGACCCCTTGCCCACTTTCCCCTGCCCTGGTCTCTTTCTCTGTTTCAGTTTCTCTGTAGTTATATTCTCCAAATTTTTTAAATTACAGAATTAATGCATATTCATTTTAACAAATGTGAATATTATAGAATAACCATAAAGAACCAGATGAATATGCCCTCTTTCTCTAAACCCATTCCTTAAGGATAAGCGTTGTTTTTAAACAATTTAGCACACATTCTTTCAAAAAATTTTGGTGGAGGATTTTTTAAATCTCAACAATGTTAAGCGGTCATCACATTTATGTGATGTGTACTGACATGCTGAGAAAACTTATTAACTAAATAAGTTAATTGATAAAGACTTCATATTAGGCACATTGATGGCCATTTCCTAAAGTGTTTTCTAATGCATGCTTTATCATTAAACTGTGTCATAAGATCCACAACTCTCAAGCAAGGGCTGCATCCTGACACCAGGAATGCACTGACACCGGTTCCTGGAAGCTGAGCCGAAACCCTGCCGCTGGGAGCAGCCACCAGCCCTTGGGGACCTTCGGCCTTGGCCCTGCTGAGCATTCGGCTCTGGACCAGAGACTGGACAGGCTGACACTGTCCTCTACTGAGACCTGAAAAATGGCATCCAGGCAAGGCCCAGGTCCTCCCAGTGAGGAATGCGGAGAGCCGACCTCCGATTCTGAGCAGCAGGTAGCCCGGGACAAGGAGGAGGTTTTCCGAGCTACGTTTACTACCGTCACCGACAGAAGCAGGAGGCTGAGGGGGCAGCTGCCCCTGTTGACCCAGAGATGGTCGCCTTGGCCCTAGAACCTACCAGTACCATGGGGCAGGTGGGTCGGCAGCTCGCTGTGATTGGTGACGACATCAACCAGCGCTATGACTCCGAGTTCCAGAGCATGCTTGAACAACTACAACCTACAGCTGCGAATGCCTATGAACTCTTCACCAAGATCGCCTCCAGCCTGTTTGAGAGTGGCATCAACTGGGGCTGTGTGGTGGCTCTCCTGGGCTTTGGCTATCGCCTGGCCTTACATATCTACCAGCGTGGCCTGACAGGCTTTCTGGGCCAGGTGACCAGCTTCGTGGCCGACTTCATGTTGCATCGCTGCATTGCCGGGTGGATCGTGCAGAGAGAAGGCTGGGTGGCAGCCCTGGACTTGGGTAACGGCCCAATCCGAAATGTGCTGATGGTTCTGGCTGTGGTTCTGCTGGGCCAGTTTGTGGTATGAAGATTCTTCAAGTCATGACTTCTGGGGGGCCCTTTGGGGTCCAAGTGGGGACCCCTGACTGGATTTTAGCCAAAACTCCCTCCCCTCTCCCCTGCATGGGTTCCCCCCAAGAGTACAGAAGCTTTAGTAAGTGGGCATTCCAGCAGAGGACCCCGTCCAGGGGTTATTCAGGCTACACAGGTACCCCAACATTGCATGGTGCTAATGGGCCCCATCTCTGTTTAGTCCTTTTTTTTAAGATATATATATATATATATATAGAGAGAGAGAGAGAGAGAGAGAGAGAGAGAGAGAGAATTTTTTAGTATTTATTTTTTAGTTTTCGGTGGACACAACAAATTTATTTTATTTATATTTTTTATGTGGTGCTGAGGATCAAACCCAGCACCCCACATATGCCAGGCGAGCGCGTTACCACTTGAGCCACATCCCCAGCCCCTTAGTCCTATCTTTAGGGGGCTGGGGAGACTGATACCTTAGGGAGGCAAGAGGCTGGGAACCACTTCTTCCCAGGAAGTTCTAAAGGTTTTAGCTTTTTATATACCCTTGGGAGGACCCATCCTCTTTCCTACCACTCTGTCCAAGGTCAGGATATCTAGGGTATGCTGGTCAGTGGATCAACCCTGTGCCCCCAGGACTCAGCTATTCTGGAAGATCAGAGCCTGAGAGGTGGGACTTGAGCACAGTCCTGGCCCTCCCTAAACATGGCTCCCAGGAGCAGGACTGGTTGGTGTAGGGGGTCAAGGTCCTGCTCAGCTCTCCTCCTGCTCCCACTCCCCCACACCATGTTGGCCTTGTAGTTGGACTCTCAAGGATTCTGGACCTGGGGTGTGAGGCAGAGGTAGGATTGGAGGTGGCAGTGCAGATTAGAATGTTCTGAACATATCCATCAGGACCCTCCAAGCCTGCCACCCACCCACCCCCAGGTCCTCTCAATTCTTCCCTTTCCCCTCACCTGAAAACCACTTGCTTCCAATCCAGTCACTACAGGTAAAGACTCCTCTGGGTCCTTGGGTGAGCAGGTGTGCTGAGGCCCCTGCTTGCCAGTTGCAGGGCCTAGGGCTTGGTTTATTTTAAGAAAAAGGAGTAGAGAGCTCAGAGGCAGTGTCTGAGTAGGAGAGGGTCTTTATCATCAGGAGCCATCCTGAAGCTGGAATTGCCTCATGGCCTGGGCACAATGTAATCCCACACTCCATGCTCCTTGCCTGCCTAGGCCCTTCCCGGAGGCAGTGGCAGTACCTTCTCTATCTTGCACAGCCTAGGAACTTGAGGACAAGGGGAGGGAAGTTGTTGATTAAACCAAATGCAGGAAGGGGATGCAGATGAAGACTGATGGCCACCTGACACCCTGTCCTCTGACTGTGTTTGGAAATAAACTGTGCAATCTCCCCCCCCCCCCCCCGCAAAAAAAAAGATCCACAATTCTTATGCAGAAATTAAATTGAAAAATAATTATTGTTTTAATTTACACTCAAACATGGGAAAATACACCTTCTATATTGAGCCTCTGGAGTTGAGAGAAAAATGTCTTTATTTCATGAGTTCTGATGTATAGAGCATTTTCTATTTGGATTTCATGTATCTGGTTTTTTTTAATTTTTTTTATTGTAGTTGGATATAATACCTTTATTTTGTTTATTTTACTTATATGTGGTGCTGAGGATCGAACCCAGGCCTTTACACGTGCTAGGAGAGCACTCTACCACTGAGCCACAATCCCAGTCCCTCATGTATCTATGTATTCTGTAAAGTGCATATTTCCTTTTCAGATAAATGATTTTCATTTAAAATGAACAAGTCACTAAGTAAAGTGGTTCTCTGATGAGAATTCATTAGCTGGAGTAGAACTGGGATCCAGTTGTCCTTAGCTTCTGTGTTAAGAGACTAGGGTTAAATTGAAAAATAAGAAATTATATGACCTTCAGTGTCTGTTCCTGGTGACAAAGCTTTGACCAGGAATTAACCAAAAAAAATTTATGTTCATTACTTTTTTTTTTTTTTTTTTGTGATGCTATGGATTGAACCCAAGGTCTTGCACATGTTAGACTGAGCTGTGCCTCCATCCCTATATTCATTTACCTCTATTGGGTCCTCTATAATGAATAGTTTAGAACAAAATGGCAGATTCCTCACCTTCTAGATGCATACACCTAGAATCCCATGTTAGGTACTCTGAAGAATGGCAGAAAACAGTCTTCTGAGAGAAGAAGAGCTGCTGTCAGCAATCCAGAATGTTCCAGTGCAGCAGCTGCTGAATTCCTGGCAGTGAAAACCCAGCTGGTGACATCATTCAGGGAAGTGATTTATCAGGACAGTATGATCTCATTTGTCTGCTCCTCATCTGACACCTTACCTTTTCTTGTGGAAGACTGCAAGCTCTCTTTTGGATTCAACTGTTGTTACTTCCCAAGCCTTCACCAGTTTCAGGTGTTGTCCCTTGTAGACAAGACTTAAGACAGAAACAAGTGTGTGGGGAATTCTCGTGGTTTTCATAGCAGTGCTTCTACCCCATACCTACCAATTGGCTTTCAAAGGCCACCACCTGTAAGAGAACGGTCTCTTCCATTTTCCCTGCAAATTGCTTTTATTTACCCTTTAAGTGCTAGACCTGACATTATTGCTAGGGTGTGTTCTAGAGAAGAGCTGGAGATG
Source organism: Marmota flaviventris (assembly GCF_047511675.1). Classification (NCBI taxonomy): domain Eukaryota; kingdom Metazoa; phylum Chordata; class Mammalia; order Rodentia; family Sciuridae; genus Marmota; species Marmota flaviventris. Next base: position 102,461,043 of record NC_092498.1, on the reverse strand, counting down.
ACAGCCATTCTTCAAGTCATTATGCCCAACAATGGACAAGTACAGCCTTTTGTTTTACACTGGCCTTCCCATGCTCCCATTGAGCCCAAATCTGATCTTTCCAGGATTATGTAACTAGGAAGAGTGATGTTTTCATTGTACTAATCTTGCTACAAGGAACACAATTCACCTATAATCAGAAAAGTCATTTAGTGCCCAGAAGAAGAAAGTACTAAGTGCTGGGTATGGTAGTGTACCCCTGTAATCCCAGTGACCCACAAGGCTGAAGCAGGAGGATCAAAAGTTCAAGGCTAGCCTCCAAGAAATTAGCAAGGCTCTCAGCAACTTAGACCCTGTCTCAATTTAAAAAACAAATAAAAAGGGGCCTGGGGATGTGGCTCAGCGGTAGAGCGCTTGCCTAGCATGTGCAAGACTCTGAGTTCAATCCTCAGTTCCACATAAAAAGAAATAAAGATATTGTGTCCAACTACAACTAAAATAATAATAATAAAATGTTTTTTTTTTTATAAATAAATAAATAAATAGGACTGGGAATATAGCTCAAGGATAAAGTGTCCCTGGGTTCAATACCTAGTACTGCCCCTTCTCCCCCCAAAAAAGTGTTCTATTTTTGGTAAATTTTGACAAATACCAACAGATTCTAGGAAGGCAGTGTTCCAATTGCAATTCTCCAGACTGATGCAGGTTTCCAGAAGAACTGAACTACCTTCCACAACTAATGTTTCAGTGCCCTGTGCTAGAATCATTCTGTGACATTGGAGACTTATGGCTGAAGAATGGCAACAGTAAAGAATATGAATATTCTGCCATGGCAGTTTCTGGGTCTTTTGTTGTTCATTTATTTTGGTTCTGGTGAGTGAACCCAGGAGTGCTTAACCATTGAACTACATCTCCAGCCCTTTTAAAAAATTTTTTAGTTTTTATGTTTTTTTTTTTTTTTTTAATGGCGAGTCAGGGTCTTGCTAAGTTGCGTAGGACCTCGCTAAATTGCTGAGGCTGGTCTCAAATTTGCTGTACTTCTGCCTCAGCCTCCCAGGTACTGGGATTATGGGAGTGCCCCACCATGCCTGGCTCAAAAATATTTTGAGTCCTAGAGATTCTGGATACATAAAAGTAAATCATAAATTTACATGAGATAAGTACAGAAAAATTCATAACAAAAGAGATACAAATGGTCCATAATAATCATGTGAAAACATGTTCAATCTTACTCATAAGATAAATGCAAATGAAAACTATGAAGATACTATTTTTCATCTATCAGATGAGAAAAAATACAAATAGTCTGATAACAAACTCCACTAGTAATTCTATAAGGAAATGGGCACTTTCACACATTGCTGGGAAAATGCACAATAACCTATGAAATAATTTGGCAATATCTCAAAAATTATCTAAAAATTTATCCTTTAGACGAGGCAAGGTGGTATATACTTATAAACCCACCAATTTGGGAGGTTTAGGCAGGAAGCTTAGCAGGGGCAAGGTCAGCCTGGACAATCAAGTGAAACCCTGTTTCAAAATAAAATAAAAAGGTCTGGGGATGTAGTCCAGTGGTAAAGCACTTGTCTAGCATGAGTGAGGCCCTTGTTTCAAACCCTGGTATCCCCCCACCACACATACACATTTCCCTTGAAGCAAGCAATCCCACTTCTGGGAACCCAGCCTGAAGATATAGTGGCAAAACTGTGTGAAAAGCACAGGAGCTGGGGCTCTTGATCCTTTTTTCCCTACAGTGAAGAACTGCAAAATGAATTCTTATGACAAATGCTTAGGTTTGTTATGCATTACTGGCCAAAGATTTGTGTTAAACTATTATAAATATACCATTGTCCTAACCTTCTTTTTATTTATAGCAAGCTGAGAAATTTTTTTTTACTTGGTATGACAAGGCAGTTCCGTGTGTGTGTGTGTGTTGGAATTTTTTTAAACTTTTAAATTTTTCATTCTAATTTGTTATATATGACAGCAGAATGCATTACAATTCATATTACATATATTAGCACAATTTTTCATATCTCTGGTTGCATACAAATTATATTTTCACACTCCTTTTGCGTTTTTTTGAGGTTTTTTCCCCCTACATTAAAAATTTTTTTTTAGTTGTTGATAGACCTTTACCTCAGCAATTTAGCAAGACTCTCAACTACTTAGTGACAGCCTGTCTCAAAATAAAAAATAAGGGGCTGGCTGTGGCTCAGCAGAGCGCTCGCCTAGCACGTGCAAGGCGCTGGGTTCAACATTCAGTACCACATATAAATAAATAAAATAAAGGTATAAAAAAAATAAAAAGGACTGGGGATGTAGCTCAGTGGTAAAGCACCCCTGAATTCAATCCCTAGCACACACACACACACACACACACACACACACACACACAAAGAAAAACAAAGGAAGGAAGGAAGGAAGAATTATAAATAGTGTCAATAAAAATCAGATAAATTGAAGGGAGATCAGTGGAGTAGACAAAGGGGATCAGGGAGATAGAGGAAAGGAGATAAGGGAAAAGTAATGGAGTAAATTATGTTCTGTGCATGTATGAATATGACACAATGAATTCCACTATTATGTATAATTAAGTACTAATAAAAACATTTGAAAATGAATAATTATAGGCAAGTAGCCCTTTTTAAAAAAAATAAACATATGCCCAGAGATGTTGGTATTCTGTACACTGTTCTACATCTTGCTTTTTGTGGTCCATCTTTTAAAATAGACAATACATTTACATGGTTCAAAATTGAAATAATATAAAAAGGAAATCAAGAGGTCTTCATCCCATCTTGCTATCCTGTCCTTAACTCTAAGAGTAGCATTTGTCCTGGACAGTCCTGTTTTGACTGTTGGCTTAGTATCCCATCTATTTAGCATTTGTTCCAGTTTATTGTTGGGGATCAAACCCAGGTCCTTATGCATGCCAGGCAAGTACTCTACCCCAGCTCCAGGTTTTTCACTATTTACAAAGTAATGAGATTTTCCTTTTATTAAAATAAACATGGATGTCTGCTTTGTATTCTTAGTTTGTCATGCTCTTTTATTGTATTTAATGAACAGAGTTCTCATTTGAATATCTGGTTAAATTTGAAACAAGACCAGCAATAACCTATCTGTGACAGACATTTTTCAAACTTCCCTCTCAAGTCAGCATGGAAGGCACTTGCTGATAGAACAAAGTGCACCTGGGGTGTCTGAGGACACCTGATTCCTTCTGTATTGATGATGATTGGAGAAATGTTGAGGTGTTGTCTGGGATCAATGTGTGAACTATGTAGAGAGAACTCTAAATGTACTTACTACAGTGATTTTTATCATTTATTATGTGGTAGATATCTGTAGCTATTTGTTATATGATAATACTTTTTGATTTTGCAGTAAACCCTTTTGGTAACTCTGAGTTTAAAAAAAAATATTTATCTAATAAAAACTGAGTGTGGCTGGGCACAGTAGTGCATGCCTGTAATCCCAGTAGCTCAGAGGATTGAGGTAGGAGGATTGAGAGTTCACAGCCAGCCTCAGCAATTTAGCGAGGCCCTAAGCAACTTAGTGAGACCCTGGCTCTAAATAAAATATTAAAAAGGGTTGAGGATGTGGCTCAGTGGTTAAGCACCCCTAGGTTCAATTCCCAGTTAAAAAAAAAACTGAGTGAATACTGAATTTCTGTTACTATGTGTAACTTGCACAAAATATTTGTAGACACAAATCATTTGTACCTTATCAACAACCACAGGAAAACCAGCAGACACAAATCTGCTGCAGAAGTATGAGTATCTACTTCAAAAATTAGTGATTATTTTTAAAAACTTTGCTCAGAAACAATGATTTAAATCATTTAGAAGGTACATTTATGAATCACTCTGTGAAGCAAGAATTCTCACTTAAATTAACTACTTTTTAAAATTAATTCACTCATTTTCTTTTTTCGTTCCGTACAGGGGATTGAACCCAAGGGAACTTAACCACTGAGCCACATCCCCAGCCCTTTTTTATTTTTTATTTTTTTTTTAATTTTTTTTTTCAGTTGTAGCTGGACATATTTATTTATTTTTATGTGGTGCTGAGGATCGAACCCAGTGCTTCACACATGCGAGGCAAGCTCTCTACCACTGAGACACAGCCACAGCCCCTTTTATATTTTATTTTGAGACAGGGTCTTGCCAAGTTGCTTAGGACCTAACTAAATTGCTGAGGCTGTCTTATGAACTTGAAATTCTCCTGCCTCAGCCTCCTAAGCTGCTGAATTACAGGGATGTTCTACCACACTGGGCAATTTCACTCATTTTTCTTATGCCTATACAACAAATAAAGTAATGGCTATTAATATGTAGTCTACTTTGACAAAAGAATTTCCAGATATGTGATTCCAATCTTTTTGGTTTTCTTAATTAAAAAAATCGATTTCATTAATTCTGGTGAAGTTCAAAATTTTTATTCAGTTCTCATAATCAAATGTTGAAGGTGAAACAACCTGATATTATTTGAATGTTATTGTAAAGTTAGTTGGCTAGATGAGGTGGCACCTGCCTGTAATCCCAAGTGAGTCAGGAGGCTGAAGCAGGAGAATTGCAAATTTCAGGCCAGCCTCAGCAACTTAGTCAGACCCTGTCTCAAAAATATATATACACATTTTTAAAAAGGGCTGGAATGTAGCTCAGTGGTAGTGTGCCCCTGGGTTCAATCCTTAGTAATAGAAGAGGTAAGAATTAGTTAAAAAGTTCAACAATTAAGATAAAATTCCTTTTGTTGCTAGTACCAATTTAACATTGATAGTATTGTGGTACAAATTATACTTAATTTAAAAATCTATAGAGAATGTTATGGTTTGGATGTAAGGTATCCCCCAAAAGCTCATGTGTGAGACAATGCAAGAAGGTTCAAAGAAGAAATGATTGGGTTGAAGGGTCTTAGCCCAATCAGTGAAATAATCACCTGATAGGATTAATCAGTCATTGAAGGCAGGTAGGGTGTAGCTGGAGGAGGTGGAGTATTGGGGGAGTGGCTTTGGGGTATATATGTGTACCTAGCAAGTGGAGATCTCTCTCTCTCTCTCCCCCCTTCCTGATCATCTTGTGAGCTGCTTTCCTTCCTCCCTTCCACCACACTCTTCCACCATGATGTTCTGCCTCACCTGAGAGCCCTGAGGATTGGAGCCAGCTATCCATGGACTGAGACCTCTAAAACCATGAGCCCTCAAATAAAGTTTTCTTCCTGGTTGTTCTTGTTGGGTTCTTTAATCACAGCAGTGAAAAAGCTAAAACAGAGGATAAATGTACTTCAGGAGCTGGGGATGTGGCTCAGTGGTAGAGTGTTTACCTAGCATGCATGAGGCCCTGGGTTTGATCCTCAGCACCACAATAAATAAATAAATAAACAAACAAATAAATAAATAAAATGGATATAGTGTACACATAATTCATAATGGTATCTGGGGAAGCTATGATATATCAACTAAAATAGAAGGTATAGGTATTGAATATTAGTAAGCTTTGGAGTAGCTAAAATGCAAACGTGTTGTGGGCTGGGAGTGTAGTTCAGTTATAGAGTGCTTTCCTGGCATGCATGAGACCCTCATTTTAATTCGCACCACAGGGAGCAAGAAAAGCAAAATTACTGTGATAAAGTAAATATTGAACCTAAAAAGTGCCTCCACATGGCAACTCAGTTTTCTCTCTTTGCTGACCATCATTATTCTATTTTAGAAATATTTGAGCCTTTGAAAATTAACCTGTTCTGTATAGATGTGGGGTTTTGTTGTTGTTGTTGTTTGTACTAGGAATTGAACCTGGGGGCGCTTAACCACTGAGTCACATCCCCAGCTTTTTAAAATATTTTTTTGTAGTTGTAGATGGACAGAATGCCTTTATTTTATTTATATATGGTGCTAAGGATGGAACACAGTGCCTCATACATGCTAAGCAAGTTCTCTTCCACTGAGCTACAGCCCCAGTCCCCCAGCCATTTTTAAAAATGTATTTTATTAGAGACAGGGTCTTGCTGAGTTGCACAGGGCCTTGCTAAGTTGCTGAGGCTGGCTTTGAATTTGTGATCCTCCTGCCTCAGCTTCCCAAATTGCTGGGATGACAGGTGTGTGCCACCATGCTGACTTTGTTGTATTTTATTTAAAATCAGTTGTAAATGTTTCATCCATACATTCAATGAATTGAAATATAAGGAAGTTCAGTTTTTGAAACCTTTGGTGAGTTGTGACTGTTGAAAGTAATACTTGAAAAGTTTTCAAGTATTACTTTCAACAGTCACAACTTGATTCCTACAAAGTACCACTAAGCCACAACTTCAGTTCTTTTTTACACTTTTGTTTGTATATACTGCATATCTCTTCAAATGAAAGAAAGTGTAGCTCCACGTTAGATTCACAAAGGATCTTCAGAATCAAAAAGTAAATGCCTTGACTTGCCAGGTGCGGTGGCCTGTACCTATAATCCCAGCTACTTGGGAGGCTGAGGCAGGAAAATCACAAGTTCAAGGCCAGCTTGTTCAAGACTCTGTCTCCAAAAATGTACAATAAAATGGCTTGGAATGTAGCTCAGTGGTAGAGCACTTGCTTTACTCCTCAAGGCTCTGAGGTTCAATCTCCAGTACCAATAAATAAATAAATAAATTTGTAAATTATGATATATTGCCAGATTCCCTAGTGGTAGTTTTTTTTTTTGTTGCTGTTTTTATATTTTTTTAGATGTTGATGGACCTTTATTTTATTCATTTATTTATATGTGGTGCTGAGGATTGAACCCAGTGCCTTACACATGCTAGGCAAGTGCTCTACCACTGAACCACAACTTTGTTCTACATTCAATAAGTGGCCAGACTATCCAGTAAACCCTATTTTAAGTATCTTATACTTTGAACACAAATTTTACATATATACACTTACTATAAAATATTCAGACAATAACACAAGGCAGAATGTGACATAGACATGAGGCCCTGGTGTTTTAAGACCCAGCACTACAAACAAAACAAAAACATAATGTATACATCATCTTCACTTCCACAACTTTACTCCAAGGTAATCATTGTCAGCAGCCTGATGCAAAGCCTATAAATCCTTTTTCTGTGCATTCACAGAGATACATTTATATCTACCATCTGGAGTTTATCTATTTAAATATAAATTGAATTATAGTGTATGTGTTATCCTGCAATCTTTTTCCCCCCACTGAACAGTTTATCTTGGAGATCTTACAGTACACGTAATTTGAGCATACTCGTTTTAACAGTCAAGGTTCCAAAGCATGGATACACAAAAATTATTTATTCAATCACTTCCAAAACTTTTTTTGGTGCTGGGAATCAAAACTAGGGCCTTGTGATACTACAAAAGCTCTCTACTGCTGAACTACACCCTTAGCCTAGGAAATAACATTTTATTGTGAATAAATTATAATATAAAATGGTATGACATGATAACTAGATGTTTAAAAGTATTAGAGCACAAAATATTTACCAGATTTGGAAGTTCATGTGTACAAAGCATATTTAAATGTAGTTTTCAGTGCAGGAGGTGAAAAGCAAATGGACCTTACAGCCAGATAGACTTATATTACAATACCAGTTCTGACTGGAGAAAGATGAAATCTTAGTTTTGATTTGCATTTCTCTAATTGCTAGAGATGTTGAACATTTTTTCATATATTTGTTTGTTGATTGTATTTCTTCTTCTGAGAACTGTCTGTTCAGTTCCTTAGCCCATTTATTTACTGGGTTATTTGTTTTATTGGAGTTAAGTTTTTTGAGTTCTTTATATGTCTGGGAGATTAATGCTCTATCTGAGGTGTATGTGGTAAAGATTTTCTTCTATTCTGTAGGCTCTCTTCACATTATTGTTTCCTTTGCTGAGAAGAAGCTTTTTAGTTTGAAACCATCCCATTTATTGATTCTTGATTTTACTTCTTGCACTTTAGTAGTCTTGTTAAGGAAGTCACTTCCTAAGCTGACATGGTGAAGATTTGGGCCTACTTTTTCTTCTATTAGGTGCATAGCACTCTAATCTGAATGGCAATTATCAAGAAAACAAGCAACGATAAATGCTGGTGAGAATGTCGGGGAAAAGGTACACTCATACATTGCTGTTGGGACTACAGATTGGTACAACCATTATGGAAAGCAGTATGGAGATTCCTCAGAAAACTTGGAATGGAACTACCATTTGACCCAGCTATCCTACTCCTCAGTTTATACCCAAAGAACTTAAAATCAGCATACTACAGTGAGACAGCCACATCAATGTTTATAGCAGCTCAATTCACAATAGCCAAACTATGGAACCAACCTAGATGCCCTTCAACAGATGAATGGATAAAGAAAATGTGGTGTATATACACAATGGAATATTATTCAGCCTTCAGGAAGAATGAAATTATGGCATTTGCAGGTAAATGATAGAACTGGAGAATATCATGCTAAGTGAAATAAGCCAATCCCCAAAAAACCAAAGGCCGAATGTTTTCTCTGATATGGGGATGCTAATTCACAATAAGTGAGTGGGGGCTAGGGAAGAATAGATGTATTTGGGGTTAGACAGAAGGGAATGAAGGGAGGGGAGAGGATATGGGGGTAGAAAGATAGTAGAATAGATTGTACATTATTACCTTATGTGCATATATGATTGCATAATCAGTGTGATTCTACATTGGGTACAACCAGAAGAGTGAGAAGTTGTACTCTGATATGTATGATGAGTCAAATGCATTCTACTATTATGTATAACTAATTAAACAAATAAAGTTTAAAAAAATCCCCATGTCTGTCTCTTATCAACCATGTAACTTGAAATAATTCACATTACTTCTTTTTGGTATCCGGGATTGAACACAGGGGCACTCAACCACTGAGCCACATCCCCAGCCCTATTTTGTATTTTATTTAGAGACAGGGTGTTATTGAATTGTTTAGCCCCTCAATTTTGTTGAGGCTGGCTTTGAACTTGTAATCCTCCTGCCTCAGCCTCCTGAGCTGCTGGGATTATAGGCGTGTGCCACCGTGCCTGCCCCACATAACTTTTCTAAACCTGTTTTCTCATTTTTAAATAAAATAATAGAGTCTACCTATTTTGTCTTAAGGATTAAAAACAGATATAGAACAAAGTACTGGAGATGTAATTCAGTTGTAGAGTGCTTGCCTAACATGTGGGAGGCCCTGGGTTCAATCCCTAGCACTGCAAAAATAATAAATATAAATAACTAAATAAATAGCATGTATCAAAAGTACTCAACACAATGTCTAGCACATAGCAAATATTCAAATTAAAAGGATAATGAGTTTAAATTGTTCAAAAAACTTGGTCATTCATTCCATTTTCATATTGATTCTATATTTTCTCCCACTTGTAAAATTGAAATATTATTTTATTTGTTTATTTATGTATTTATAGATGGAATCTTCATGTTACCCATGCTTGTCTTGAACTCCTGGGCTCAAGTGACCATTCCTTAGCCTCCCCTAAGGTACTGGGACTATAGGTATAAGCCACCCACCCAGTGAAATATTTTTAGAACAATTTTTTATTCATTAATAAAGCTCACTTATAGGTATTTATTTCTCATGTATACTTCATTTGTTTTATTAAAAATCAAAGCCTTAAAATGGGAGACCCTGCTGGTCCTCAGACTCTGATCCATCTTCATCTTGACTAATCTGGAAGTGGATGAAGTTCATAAGTTTCCTTGTCAGATTCAATACATGAAGCCAATCATGAAGATTCTTCTTCTTAAGGTATTTCTTGGTAAGATATTTCAAATACCTCTTAAAGAACAATTTCACAGAAACAGCTGTGATTCTATTCTTGAAACGTTCAACATGTACAACATTCCCAAGATTTTCAGTTTTTCCATTGACTTTAACCTCCCTCAAACTGTTTTTATTTAAAAACAGAAAAAAGGCAAAATCAGTGCAGAAAACCCTACTAGGGAAGGTACCAAAGTTTACAAAACCAAAAATTCCACTTTCTAAGGAATGAGGGAGGTCCAAATTAAACTTCCAAGAAATGTCTTTGTGCTGGTAATGATTTGACTCTTTAACTAAGACCAATTGTTCCAGCTATCAAGAAAACATGGCACAACTTGACAGCTGACCATGTGATCAGAGAGCTGAAATATTATTTTAAAATATCGTCTTTTCTGATTATAAGGCTGACATATAGTCTAAGAAGCCAACATAGAATATATTAAAAAAGTATTTCTAAATGTACAAATAATCTCATCACCCTAAATATTTTATTGTTAAATGTAGATTAATTTCTGGGCAATCTATTTTCATGGAAGAGGAAGTGGAAAGAAAAGAGAAAGGAAGAGAAGAAGTTGAGAATGGTGGTGCACACCTGTAGTTCCAGCTACTCAGTAGGCTGAGGCAGGAGGATTGCTTAAGTCCAAGAATTCATGGCCAGCATAAGCAACCTAGCAAGATCCTGTCTCCAAAAAAGGGCAGGGGAATAACACCAGAGTTTTGAGATGAAACTAGATTCCCTCCTTCTGCTGACAGATGGGGTTTGTGCATGTTGCAGGCTTTTGAACCACGATGCAAGAAAAGACCACTGACTCCAATTTTAAATCAAATTAAAGCCAGCTTGTATTGTGTACACAAAAGCTGGCCAGTGACTGTCTCACCTGAAACCTGGGCCAGAGAAGAGACCCTCAGCTCTCCAGGAAAAAGGTTTTATAGCACAAAGAGTTGCAAAGGAGGGGGGGAGAACTTACAGCTAACAGGATTTTGATTAAACATAATACAAAGGTAGATAGCAGGTTAATGATCTACATGGATGATATTTTAAGATAGGGAGTAAATTCAGATCCCAACATCAGAACTTATGAGGTGCCGCTGAGGTTTCAGAGAGGGTTGTTATCTGGTCAGGGGGAGCCAGGATTTATGAGGCACCACTAAGGTTTTAGAGAGAGAGGGTTGTTATCTGGTCAAGGAGACCCAGGCATGGGTGAGTTCAGAGAATGGGCAGGAATTCCAAACAAGCTTGGAAATCTCAGTAATTTATAGTAAAACAGAAATTAACTTTTCATGACTTTGTGATGAGATGGCTCCCAATCTTAAAATGGAATTAGGCTGGGTTCATCACAGGCCTCACCAACTTCCTTTTGGATTCTTCAAATTTGAAGAATAAAATCCTCAGACAATAAAGGTATATTAAGAATTGTAATGCAAAAAACAACAACAACAATAATAAGAGAGCTCATGTAAAATAAATAAATAAAATTTTAAAAAATAACAAAAGGTAGAGTGAACAAATTAGGATTTAAATGGGGGGAGAGAGAACTGAGATTACCGAAGGGAAAGGGGGATGCTCTCAAGGGAGAGAGTGGATCCTCTCAGAAGAGAGGGACAGTATTTCTCTCCTACACTAATTTTATTGGGGGATCCCAGAGAAATTTCCAGAGAGCCCCATCCAAGTTCAGCTCTTGATTTTTGACTGACAGAAGGATGACATCAGACTTTTAAATCCCCACTGCCATAACAACTCTAGGTCACTTTGGCCTATGCAGACCAGTTCTAATTGCTTTTTTTTTTTTGCACCAGAGATTGAACACAGGGGCACTTGACCACTGAGCCACATTCCAAGCCCTATTTTGCATTTTATTTAGAAACACAGTCTCACTGAGTTGCTAAGCACTGAGTTGCCGAGGCTAGCTTTGAACTCATGATCTCCTTCTTCAGCCTCCTGAGCTGCTGGGATTATAGGTGTGCACCATCATGCCTGGCTCTAATTGGATTTTTAAAAAATTTGTTCTATTTAGTTGTAAATGACAGCAGAATGCATTTCAATTCATATACACAAATGGAGCACAAACATTTCAATTCTCTGGTTGTACATGGTGTAGAGATGCACCATTTGTGCAACCATACATGTTCCTAGGGTAAGGATGTCCATTTCATTCCACCATCTTTCCTACCTTCATAACCCCTCCCCACCCTCCTCTTTGCCCAATCCAAAGTTCCTTCATTCTTCCCATGCCCCGCCCATCATAGATCAGCATCCACTAATCAGAGAAAACATATGTCCTTTAGTTTTTTGGGATTGGCTTACTTTGCTTAGCATAATATTCTCCAACCCCATTTATCTGCAAATGCCATAATTTTACTCTTTTTTAATGCTGAGTAATATTCTATTGTATATGTATACCACAGTTTCTTTATCCAACTATCTATTGATGAACATCTATGTTAGTTCCAGTTTAGCTATTGTGAATTCAGCTGCTATAAACATTGGTGTGGCTATGTCACTATAGTATACTAATTTAAACTTCTTTGGGTATAGACTGAGGAGTGGTATAGCTGGGGTCAAATGGTGGTTCCATTCCAAGTTTTCTGAGGAATCTTCCCATTGCTTTCCAGATTGGTTGTACCAATTCACAGTTCCACAAGCAATGTATGAGTGTAACTTTTTGATTCTTAAACATATCAAAAACATATCTATAAGAATATAGATTTTATAATTAGTAAGAATTATAGATTATATTTATAGTTAGTAAGAATTATCCTTATCTCTCTGAGTTCCAGGATCTGGTCTGTGAAAAGGGTCACAAAATTCTCTCCCTTCAGGGTAACTTGAGTTCCTCTTATCAATGTTATTTTGGGCCTACATTTCTTTTGCAGATAACAAGTAGTAGTTTGCTAAGGAATGTGACATATCCTGGTCAGTCTAGCAAACAGTCTATCAGTTTTGCAGAAACACAATGAACCACCTTTTTGCCTGTCTTTTTTATATTATTTTTTCCTATATGCTGTTCTACTTTATTCTTTTCAATCTTTTTCTCCATATTTTTTTAGTTGTCAATGGACCTTTATGTATATGTGGTGCTGAGAATTGAATACAGTCCCTCACACATGCTAGGCAAGCACTCTACCACTGAGCCACAATCCCAGCCCCTCAATCTTTTTTTAAACCTTCTGTTTGTTTTGCCTTTAATTTGCTCCTTTTTGTTTTATTAAGTAGATAATGTAGGCTCATTGAAAAATTCAAGATGACCCAAGATTTTTATAAGAAAACATTTTTTCAAATAAAAACATTTACTTTGGATTTATTTCAACATAATCCAGTGGGGTGGGGTAAATGGGGATTTGAATACAAATACAGCAAAAGTATCCATGAGTTGATGATTTTTATAGCTGTGCAAGGGTACTTAAGGTTTATTTTAGTATTTGCTTTACTTCTGTTTTCGTTAAAAATTTTACATAACAAGGGCTGGGGATGTGGTTCAGTGCTTGCCTATCACTTGAGAACCCCTGGGGGGTTCATTCCCCAGTACCTCAAAGAGTTAAGCCCCTACACTCATTTTAAAAAAATATTAAAAAAAAAATATATATATATATATATATATATATATATATATATATATCAGAAACTTTAAAAACAAACAAAAAAGTATGCTGTGTCATATCATATAAAAGTTCATTCAGGTTTCAGAAAACTAATTTTTTGAACAGAGAACTAATATAATGTATTGTTAACTGAATATAAAATTAAGCACTGAAGTGTAAAAAGAGAACTCTAAAGTATTATGGAGGTAGGTGACTAGTAGTTAGAAAGAAAGAAAGAAGGAAGGAAGGAAGGAAGGAAAGAAAGGAAAGGAAAGGAAAGGAAAAGAAAAGGGAAAAGAAAAAAATCTTAGAGATGAGGCACTGTAGAACTGGGACTCAAACCTCTGAGGAAAGAGTTGGTTAATGCTGGTGAGAGGGTTGCGGATAAAGGGGCTAGGTCCACCAGTTAGAAAAACCAATCCAGCCACTGCTACCAAAGGAATTGCTACTGCCAGAGTAAAGAAGTATTATTGCTTGTGACCCTCAGAGGAACAAAAGTAGACAGGAAGGAGCATCTCCCAATGCCATTTTTCTTGAGTACTCCCTATTAGCAAAGCCTAACAGGGAAGCAGAAGGTAAAACAGAAACATTTGCAGAATTGCAATATTTATATCACAACACTGGGCATACTGTGGGAAAGATGTGTGTATGGTGTGGAGGAGGGTAAAGAACAGTGGATAGGGGAGGTTGGGTTTGATCAGCACATGCTGTACACATGTATGAAAAATATCACACTGAATGCCATTAATAATATAATTATACATTTCAATAAAAATTAACTAATTAATGGGGAAACAGTATACTGGTACACTATTGCCTTTGCAAAGGTGAAATGGAGGCTAAGGGCAGGGACAGGAAGAGTTGCTTCCCTGTACCTTTCATACCTAGTGGATTTTGTATGTGTGAATATCTCACCCACTCAAAAATGGACTAGTTTTAAAGAGAAAAGCAAAAAAAATTAAAATTGATTAATATTATTTCAAGAAGTATAATGTGGACCAGGTGCAGTGATGCATACCTGTAATCCCAGTGGTTTAGGAGGTTGAGGGAAGAGGACCATAAGTTCAAACCAACTTGGCGAGGCCATAAGCAACTGAAACCCTGTCTCAATAAAAAAGTGGCTTGTGGTTCAGTGGTTAAGTGCCTCTGGATTCAATCCTCATTACCAAAATATATATATATTTTTTTTTTTTCTCTTATTTGCCAATTGACATTTATAGGGTACTAGGTACTATACCAAGCACAGAATAATGACCTAAAAAAAAATTCTGTTCACTGAGTCTTTTACAATTAAACCTAAAGATTGATGACAGCAATATACAATGGGTACTGCAGACATACAGAAGGACATTTAGTACAAATTAGGATGCCACGGGAAGGCATTCTGAAAAACAATGTCTCTTGAGGAGATTAAAAGGGAAGCTCAGATGGAGGATTGTTTGAACTAAGGGCAAAATCCCAGGCAAAAGCAAAATGAAATTTAGGGTATAGTGAGGGAAGTGACAAAACACAAGTTGAACATAAGCCAGAAATGTAGAGCCTTCTACACCATGCTAAAGATTTGGATTTTGTCTTGAAATTGATAAGGTTAAATGAAAATGATAGTAAGATTTGCATTTTAAGAAAAAAACAGATGATGTAATGAAGTATGAAAAATGAACAGGATGCTAATTAAGAGACTTTTCCTATAATCCAGGAAAAAAATGGCAAGGCTAAATTGAGTGTGGCAAACCAAAATAGCCAGATTTTTAGATATTCTGAAAAAAGATGTGGTAAAAGCTATACCATCAGATACTAGCCTTCTTTCAGACTTTTTGTGATAACAAGTCTTTGTTACTTCAGGGACCTATACATATGCTCTTTTATGGGTGGAACACTGCCCATTCTATCAAAACCAGATTCTTTATTTCTCTCTAGCAGTATAGTACCCTCTTCTTTTCCTTCAGTATACTTAGTACTTATTTTAATTCACACATTTGTATGTTTACATTTTAAACATATAACTCCTGCTGTAGAGGAACATGAAGGCAGGAACCATGTCTAACTACTGAATCTCCAGTATCTAGTACAGTGTCTGCAAACAGTAGGCATGAATGATTTGTTCAAGGAATAACTCATATGTTTATAAGTTAACATACGAGTTATTCTGGTCTTAGTGAATAGCATTATCCATCTATCAAGAAAGATGGATAATGATATTCACTAAGACCAGAAACACAAAGGAGAGGCAGAAATTAACAATTAGCTATTGCTTACTTTCAGGGTCCCATTAATCTAGGCACCTTGCTCCTCCAATTTCCCTGAACCTTCTCTCTTCCTTATTCTTGTCAATATCTTCCTAATTTTCTAGTCTTGTCGAAAAGCTCACCCTTTCCTTTTTTTCAAGTTACATTTCCTTAGAGACTTACTTCCCCCAAGTTGCTTCTTCTGACTGCCTCCAAAGTTACAGTCCCTGTCAGAAGAAAGAAAATTCAAAGTTTGGCACATGTATTGCCTACCTGGTGATAAATTTCTGAAATGCCAGCCTAGGAAAATCCCACCATAAACATGGAAACTCCATCCTCCCCAACACCTAGAACCCAGCATTGTCTGGGCAACTGTTTAAATGCAAGTTGGAATGAATTAGAAAAAACATCTAAGACTGTATCCTCGTTATCTATTGATTGTGTTAGCCCACACAATTGACTATGTTCGTATAAGCTCATTTCTTCAACTGTGAAATGGAGCCTACTCTCCTCAAAAGCTCAGATTGTCCAGGTTGGGTGATAACGAAGACGATATGCTGGGCCTTTTAAAATTTTGCAAACAGGTTGTGGACCAGAGAAAAAAGATCGCTCGGGCGCTAAGTGTTAAATGCATTCACATTCATTCTTAAATCTTCACAA
This sequence comes from Marmota flaviventris, assembly GCF_047511675.1. Classification (NCBI taxonomy): domain Eukaryota; kingdom Metazoa; phylum Chordata; class Mammalia; order Rodentia; family Sciuridae; genus Marmota; species Marmota flaviventris. The sequence continues at coordinate 102,444,838 of NC_092498.1, read as the reverse complement.
CAGTTCCCGAGGGATGTAAATTCTGCGTTAGAATTTTTCTTGTGCTCTATTCAGCATTTCCCTCAAAACTTTAACCTAATGCGTAAGAAAAACAAGGCAAATTAAAGAGGATTAGCGGGCCCCTGTCAGGGATCGGCGCCTGAAGAGAACATCGAGCTCAGCCAGCCAAAACAGCGGTTCAAAGTGTGGATCGCGCAACCTTGAATCTCAGTGCCCGCGGGATGCGAGTCCCGGCTGAGACGAAGAAATCCTCAGTCTTTAGTAGAGTCGCTTGAAGAAGGGCCCCCGACAGCTTATTCCTACCCAAACAAATCTCAGAACCGACACTGAGAATGGGCGGGAAAGTCCAGACGCCAGAAATTACGCCACCGTATTGATCAATTCCGCTGTCGTTCCCAGTGTCCAGCCTCCTTAGCTCGCGGGCGATGTTTTCATTGGCTCTCCTTCGCTTTCATTGGTTCGCCCTCCTGTTCGTCAGGCTCCGCGCGCGGTGAGAGGTGGAGGGAACGTCAGTGTTGGGGTTGTAGGCCCCGCCTCCGCGTGCCGTGTGCAAAAACAAACAGCCGTTAGGGAGGAGGTGCCGGGGGCGGGATTCTAGTTAGAAAAAGGCTCACTATTGGGCAGATGCCGGGGTTCAAACCAGCAAGGTGGGCGGCCATTGGCCGCAGTGGCGCGAGGCGGGCCCCGGTTATTGTCCCGACCGGCGGCGGCGATCGGAGCTGCGAGAGCGGCTGCGGCGGCGCGGGGCGGCAGCGGGTGGTCGCGCGGCCCAGCGAAGGCAGAGGCGGCCGAGACCATGGTGAGGGCGGGCGAGCGGCGAGGGTGTCGGCGCGGAGGCCGGCGTCAGTGTCGCTACCTGTGGAGTCGGGAATTGGCGGGCGTCGGGGCCGCGTCCGGCGGAGCCTCTCCCCGCTCTCTGGGGGGCCCGGGCCGCGGAGTCCGTGGTGGGTGGCTGCCTGATCGCTGGGCAGGGCCAGGTCGGGTGCGTATTCTGCCCCGAGCAGAGCAGATCTGTCCCGATCCGGTCGGCCCAGCGACGACAGAAACGTCAGAAACGTCGCACGCCAATCTGAAACGGGAACGCCAGAACCCAACGGCCGGATCTGGCTTGGAAAGACAGAAACAAGTGCTAGTGCGCTGACGCACGAATGAGGTCAAGCAGGAGCCGCTGTACAAGTTAGAAGTCTTTGGCGTTGTTTGGTTACGTAATCTCCGGGCCATAAATTTGAGGTTTTCTGCGAAAGGAGCTTGTATTCGTGGTCCTTTGAGTCAGAAAGAAGGGTATTACGAACCAGAACCTCACGATTTGTTCTAGGTGATTGCATGGGTTTGAGATGAACGGCCGTTATCCTCTTGACTCCCTTGCAGTTGCTGTTTATTCACTGTACAACAGTGCTTCCTTTGCCTCTGCTGATTTTTGATCTTACATATTTTTTATTATGAAATCCAGATCTATTTAAGACAAGTGAGTTTTTTAAAAAAATGGAAGTAAATAAAAACTTCATTTCCTTTGTAAAATTGAGGAAAGGACAAAAGTGTCAAAGGATAAGCTGTATGCATTGCATTTAGTCTGTAATAATGACACTTGCGGAATCTTATTTATGCCGGTATTCCTGCTTTAAGCATCCTAGGACACGTAACTTCAACTGGAGAGGCCTGCTTAAAAGTTAACCTCAGGCTTTCATTTGTTTGTGGGTGTTTTTGTTTTGCAGTGCTGAGGATGTCTTTTCTCATACCACAGATAGTATTAGATGACATATCCTATCCTATGCTTGAGAATTACACGTGTGGAATTTAATAGACTAACACCTAACTATAAGCAGATTGGTCAATCGAGGACACAGGTTTTGGTTATTGTAAAATTCTCAAAAGTAGAATTGAAATAGAACTTATGAATAATTGCATCCAACCTCTGGAATTTATAGTTTCCTATTATATTTCACAAACTGAGGTGCAGGTTACATCTAATCTGTAAATTGCCTCAAGCTGATGATTTTCATGAACCTTGCTAATTTTTAAAGATGTTTTTCCATCTGTAGTTATATGTATTAGATATACATTTACCAGTAGCTAAAAATACATAATCATTAACATAAAAGTATTGGAGGCATGGAGTTGTCATTCTTGAAAAGATTTTAAACTTGAGGGGGAGTAAATATGTATCTATTAAATCAATATGAAAATATCCAGTGTCCAAGTTTTTCTGAGTGAAATATACTCCAGCGTGCACCTTATCCTTCATATATATAAATAAATTTTAACCAAGGGGCTTAATGCATTAATGATACATTCATTTCTTAGAATAATAATTTTTATGTTGCTTATTTTTGTTTCCTCAGTCATCAGCTATATGAATGTATACAATTGGGAGGATAAACAGTTTGAGGGGGTTTTAGAAAATAATTGTACAATTATTGTACAGAAAATTGTACTTATGTACAATTTTATATTCAGACAGGTTTAATACCATAAAGATTTGTTTTTGTTAAGTGTAAAAGATATATCTGGAAGGCTAAGATGGGAGGATCACAAATTCGAGCCTAGCCAGTCTCAGCAATTTAGCAAAAGCCTACCCTAAGCAACTTAGACCCTGTCTCAAAAAATGAAGAGGGCTGAGGAATGTAGCGCCCCTGGGTTAAATCCCTAAGTATCAAAAAAAAAAAAAAAAAAAAGAAAGTAATATCTGTGGAGTCTCCAAACCTTGGAAATAATCATTTAATAATTTAATGCACTTGATGTATTGAGGGTTTGTTTTGTTTTGTTTTTAAAATGGGATCTTGCTATATTGTCTAGGCTAGTGTCCCTGGGTTCAAGCAATCCTCCTGCTTCACCTTCCCAAAGAGTTGGGACTATAGGCATGTGTGCTATCACACCCAGCATATATTAAGGCTTTTAAAAACTGATTATAGTCAAGCCTGGTGGTGCTTGCCTGAAATTCAAATGACTTGGAAGGTAAAGAAATAAGAAGATCGAAAGTTAGAAGCCACCTTGGCAACTGGTTGAGACCCTGTCCCCCCCAAAATAAAAAGTATTGGGAATGTACTCAGTGGTAAAGCAACCCTGAGTTCCACCCCAGTACCAAAAAATAAAAGCTGATTATACATCTACTTCCTTAAAAAGCAAATAGAATGGCAAATAGAACAAATTTAAAACAGGGTAAAATTGCTTAAGCAGAGTAATTATAACTATATAAATTGAGAAGCCTGGGGAGTTTTGTGGTTAGTAGCTTTTAGTTAATAACTAGTTCTTACTTTTTTAAATCAAGTTACGAGGAGACAATGATTATAATTTTAGATTCATGTACCATTTAAGAGGTTTTTACATATTTTTTACTTGTATAAAGATGAAAGGGGTTTTTTAAATTTAGTAGATGAGAATATCTTATTAATGGAGATGACTTCAAATAAAAGATGATGCAGTATCTTTTTCTTATGTAGCAATATAGTCAGAAATTATTAAAATACTGAGGCATCCTCATAGAGAAATCTGGAATTTAAGTTCTCCCTAGTAAATGTAAATCTTGCCGAATTGTTTTAATGTAAGAAAGAGAATGTGAATTGATTTGTAGACGTTTTTTTCCTGCTAATACCTGCCCAGATGGTGCTATTTCATTCTACACCCCACCCCCACTATCAAAACACACGGGATTGGGGGAAATTAGTGTTTGATCCATTGAGACTTGCAGACAAGACGAGGTTGATTATAGATAAAAATAAATTTTTAAGGAAGGCATTACATAGAGAATATGCCATCTCAAAATTTGCCTTCTGGGGCTGGGCCTCAGTGGTAGAGCGCTCACCTAGGATGTGCAAGGCACTGGGTTAGATCCTCAGCACCACATAAAAATAAATAAAGGTATAAAAAAAATCACATCAATATTTTTTAAAAAATACGCCTTCTACGTTGAAAGTATAGACTCTGAAGCTACCAACCCTGTAAACTATTTTTTTTACAAGGTTATTTGTTTGTTTTACAGATTTAAATGGCAAAATCAAGCCAGGCCAATGGCACATGCTTGTAGTCCCACCCACTTGGGAGGCTGAGGCAGAAGGATTGCAAGTTTGAAAACAGCCTTGGCAATTTTGCAAGACCCTATCACAAAAACTAAAAAGCGCTGGGGATGTGCCACGGTGATAGAGAATCCTTGGGTTCAATCCCCTGTACTATTAGAAAAAACAAAAAAAGCAGAAGCAAGTAATAGAAAAAAGAAAATTGAGTTTCTCTCTTAAATGAAAGCTCATAGCTTTTGCACATACACTGCCTTTGTTGCATAGAAATAGGATTTGTAGATTCTGTATCATTATACACACACACACACACACACACACCTCATTTGTTATAACTGCTTAGTAATTCATTGTATTTAGATACCATAATTATTTATATAATTCTCCTACAAAGTGGACATTAAGGTTATTTGAAAGCATTTATTTTCTATCAGTCAAAAGTAGGATTTGTTTAATCCCTTTAATAGAAGTTTATGTATGTGGTAAAATCTATAACAAAATTTATTTTTTTAAACTGGGAATAGAACCTAGGTATACTCTACCATTGAGCTATATCCCCAGCCATTTTTTTCTTTTTTTTTTTTGAGACAGGGTCTTGCAGACTCGCTCAGGGGTCTTGCTAAAGATTACCTTGAACTTGTGATCTTTCTGCTTCAACCTTCCTAATCACTGGGATTACATGTATGCAACCATGCCTGGCTCCATTTTTAAAGAGTACTGTTTAGTGATATTAAGTACATTCACTTTGTGCAGCTATCATCACCATTTATATCAAGAACTTTTTCATCTTCCCAAACTGAAACTACCATTAAACAAAAATTCCCCTAGCCCCTGGCAAGAAATTCTACTTTCCGGCTATGAATTTTACTACTCTATGATCTAAGTGGAGTCATGCAGTATTTTTCCCTCCCCCGCCACCCGCCCACCTTTTTTTTTTTTTTTTAAATGGTACTAAGGATTAAATCCAGGGCCTTAAACACACTAACACAAGCTCTACCACAGAGTGATACCCCTTTTTATTCTGTTTTGAGACAGGATCTCACTAGGTAGCCCAGGCTGGCCTTGAATTTGGAATCTTCCTGCTTCAGCCTCATGAGTAGCATATACCACCACACCTGGCTAGTATTTTGTCTAATGGCTAGATTTCACTTAGCATAATGTCCTCAAGTTTCATTCATGTTGCAGCATGTGTTGGGATTTTCTTTTCAAAGCTAAATATTATTCTATTATATATTTTATTTTGTTTATCAATCAATGGACAGTTTTATTTTTCCTTTTGGCTACTGTGAATAATGCTGCTGTAAACATGGATGTATAGATTCCTGTTTTGAGTTCTTTCAATTTGGGGGCATATACCTAGAGGTAGAGTAGCTGAATATGTTTTATCTTTTGAGGTTTATCCTCTCGCCCCCCCCCCCCTTTGGTAACATACTTATTTCTTCCAGAAGAGCTACAATTTAAATGTTTCTGTGAAAATAATGTTATATTGACATTTTAAAGAAAGTTTTTAAATACATAGTATTTCAGGTATGCATAAAAGTTACTGATTTGTAAGAGTCATGGATCAGAAAGTTGAAAAATATGTTCAAATTCTAAAATTTAGAATTTTGGAGTATTACACTTTCAGTAGATGATAATGTTTGATATCTTTGTATATAAGTTAATTAAAGGAGATATATTTACAAAGGAAGAAAGGAGATCACCTAGATATTTTTAACTATCTAAAGTAAAAGTTTCCTTTTTTTTTTTTTGAAGTAGCATTTTAATTCTTCATCCAATACTTCTTTTTTTTTTTTAATGTAGGCTGGAGGCAAAGCTGGAAAGGATAGTGGGAAGGCCAAGGCCAAGGCAGTGTCTCGCTCACAAAGAGCTGGACTACAGGTAATGAATGTGTGCTGTTATAGTTCATTTTTAAATTATTTTCTTTATTGTTGTATTTCATGACCCATAAGAACATTTTTAAACATGGAAGTTGGAAGTTCAGACTAAAATTTAAGTTTAGTTTTATCCTTTTGGTAATGGTGAAAGTTTGAGCAAATGGGTGACATAATCCAGGTGACCCTAAAGGAAGGGGGAAGGGAACTTAAATTTGATGCACACATTGTGTATTTTAAGGCACCATGTAAATTCTCAATTAGAATTTATTTGAAGCATATTTAATTTGAAGTGTTATGGAAGTCAGATGGTTTATAAACAAATTAACATGTACTTAGAGTGGGATGAGAAGGAATAAAAAGCATGTTTGCAGAAAATGGAGAATAAGGGTTTAAAGGCTTAGAACTTAAGGCACATAGACATTTGTAGTAGGGTTATATTATGAGTTAAATTTAAGTGGGATTATTTTGAAGTTCACCAAAACATCCATGTGGAAATGTCCAGAAGTTGGAAACATGAGTCCAGCTTTCTAAGACTAGTGATAGAATTACAAACTTGAGATCATTTGTGTAAAATTGATAATTCATTCTGTAAAAAAAGTTTCCTAACCTGTAAATGAGAAAGGAATACAAGGATTCATTGGTGGATCCAAAGACTGAGGAATCCTCAAGAGGTAGTATTAGAATACCAAATAAAGCAGGATTTAGACTACAGTATTACTGTAGCACATATACATATGAAGTGTGCATATACATATGTAAGTGTAATATGTAATACATTTAATGTGTACACTTATATACGTAGTATAGTAGTACTACCTATTCTTATTAAGTATGTATACATATTAAGTGTACATATATGTATGTGCACTTAAATACTATGTTATCATTCCCCCTGCTCAAAATAGAGTTCTTTCTTAATTATAGCTCTCTGTTATATACTGACTGCTATAGCAGATACACAGTTCTAATGAGGAAGAGAGAAAATAGCCAGACACCATGCACCTGTACTGCCAGCTACTTAAGACAGGCAAGAGAATCTTAGGTTTGAGGCCATTGTGGGCAACGTAGCAAGATTCTGATTTTTTAAAAGAAGTCAGTGATGACCTCTGAGTAGTATTGATGCCTACAAAGAAAGATTTTGAGATCCTACTATGTGCCAGACAACGTACTACTCACTAAGAATGCAAAGGGGAATAAGGTATGGATTTTGCTTTTAAGAAGCCTCATAATCACTTAGTTGGGGGAGCGGGGAATGATTTTTCTCCTTATCTGGAAATGACTGCTAGACTTCAAGGGCAATATTCTTTAGAAGTCAAGTCTAGGTTGGGAGAAATGATGACAAGAAAGTAAGGGATTAGGGAATTTTTTGGTTTTTCTGTTTTTTGCCGTATTAGTGATTGAACCCAGTGCTCTCTACCACAGAGCTACATTCCCAGCCCTTATTTTTAATTTTTTAAAAAATATTTATTTATTTATTTTTTTAGTTTTCAGCAGATACAACATCTTTGTTTGTATGTGGTGCTGAGGATTGAACCTGGGCCGCACGCATGCCAGGCGAGCGTGCTAATGCTTGAGCCACATCCCCAGCCCTATTTTTTAAATTTTGAGGCAGAGTCTTAATAACTGTGGAGGCTAACCTCCTGTGATCTTCCTACCTTAGCCTTCCAAATAGCTAGGATTATAGGCATATATCACAGTGCCCAGCAGGGTTTGGGATTTGTTTTTAAATTTTGCCTTTGAAAGGAGATTTGTAGATCAACTAGAAGTAGTTGCTGTAGAATGCGGGAAAATTTTAAGTGAAGTTTCAGAAAGAAAGGAGCCAATGGAAAGGAAATTATTGGAGTTGTTGAAATAAAGGGATAGTGAAGGGGTGAGGAAGATAATAAATGATGGGAGTGATTGAATGGTGCAGCTCAGTGGTAGTGTGTGTGCTTAGCATATGCAAAGACCGGTGTTAAATCCCTAGCACCAACAGAAAAGGGAAAAAAAAGAAAGAAGGAAAAAGAAGGGAGTAGGTAAGTCAAAGGATAAATGGAATTAGGATACTTAGTTTAAAAAAAAGAAAAAGAACCACAATGAGAATATGGTATTGATTTTTCTTAGCTGTCAGGTCATCTCTTAAAACTGAGGAACAAACAGAGTTAGGGTAGAGGAAGGTAATGAAATTTTAAAGTCACATGTAGTTGTGTGAAGGAATTGACTAGATATGAATATGATCACTGTGCCATGTTCGACATGCAGTTGATGATAGCACAGTTTCTCTTTATTATATAATTAAACTTTCTATATTGTACAGGGGCATATTACTAGGACATATAAAAATAGTCCTTGGCAACTATTAATTGCCAGATAGGTTTGACTTCCAATACATGTGATCCAGTTTGTTTGTTTGTTTTATTATTTTATTTATTTATTTTTCATGTCTTCATACATGTACTTTGGATAATGATGTCCATCCATTCCACCATCATTTCTAACCCCATGCCCCCTCCCTGCCCCTCCCACCCCTCTGCTATTTTTATGATTTTATATTGTATTCATATTATTAAGCCTTTGATTACAGCTCAGTGGTGTAAAGTTAGAATTGTATAGTGCTTCCCAATGAGATATTTCTCTTTCAGTTTCCTGTGGGCCGCATCCACAGACACTTGAAGACTCGCACCACAAGCCATGGACGGGTGGGTGCCACTGCTGCCGTATATAGTGCTGCGATTCTGGAGTACCTCACTGCTGAGGTTTGTTGGGGCATATCTTGTATATGGGATTCCAAAACATTTTCTAAACTAAATGGATGAAACCATCAAATATATATCCAAAAAGACATATGTAGTCTTTATTTTTTTTCCTTCTTTTTTATTTTTGCCTTTATTTTATTTGTTTATTTTTATGTGGTGCCGAGGATCAAACCCAGTGCCTCATGTGTGCTAGGCGAGCACTCTACCACTGAGCCACAACCTTAGCCCCCCTTTTTAATAGCAGTTTTAGATGTATCTTATAGGCCTGTCACCCAGTGTGTGTTAAAAAGAAACTTTGTATACTTACTTTTACAGTTAAGCAAGGTCCAGGAGTCTATAGACTTTTTTTAAAATATTCAGTTTTTAGTTACAGGCGGACACAATATCTTTATTTTATATTTATGTCATACTGAAGATCAAACACAGTGCCTCACGCATGCTAGCCCAAAGCTCTACCTCTGAGCCACAACCCCAATCCCAGGAGTCCATACTTTTAACTGATCTGACTAGGGTATAAAATACTGTGCTAATTAAGTAAACTCTGAAGTATATATATAGTAGAGTCAACAGTAAATATTTGTGATATTTAACAGTATAACCTCTTAGTTTATGAAAATTGGAGTGGGGTAAAGATTTGCCAAAGTGATGATATATAAAAATCAAAAGGTGGAGGGAATATAATATAGTTCAGTGATAGAATGCCTACCTAGCATGTGCAAAGCCCTGAGTTCAATCCCCAATATTGCTTAAAAGAAAAAAAAAAAAAAAAACTGGATGCAGTGGTGCACTCCTGTAATTCCAGCCGCTTGAGTGGCTGAGGTAGGAAGATCATGAGTTCAAAGGCAACCTCAGCAATTAACAAAGCTCTGTCTCTAAATAAAATATAAAAAAAAGGACTGGAGATGTGGCTCAATGGTAAAACGCCCCTGGGTTCAATCCTCCACTTCACAAAAAATCACAAATATATTATGATGATATCAGAAATAAAAGACCTGAAGATCTAGTCAGTCTTGGTTCTCTGCATGGTTGTACATAGATTGATATTTTAGGAAGATATATTATTTGGGCAAGAGTTTTTAATTCTTGGACCTTGGATTACCACTTTAGTCTGCAATGAAACTCCTTCAGCTACATTCCAGACCAGGCAAGTAATTTGAGTAGCCAGCAAGTCAAGTGGTATGGATAGATAGCAGATCTATAAAAAGGGAAAGTTCTTGCTTAATGGTGTGGATAACTAAACAGGAATTTAGGTTTAACCTGTGTGTCAGTTATTGTTGCTGTCATTTCATTATCATCTTCAAGTCATCTCTGTCCCATTGGAGATATAACATTGAATTACAGATAGTTTTAATTTTTTTTAACTTTTTTTAACTTTGTTGTGTCATAAGCAAGGGGTTTTACATGGGCCCTATAATGTTAGTTGAGGAGCCCTTTCTCCCTTCTCCATCTTGCACTAGTTTTTGTTTAGCTACAGACTACACAAAGGAGTAATTGTCCAGTAATGTTGAGGCATAGTATTGTGGCTTATAATGTTCAAGTTGCATCTAAATTCCCATTTTCTTTATCCTTTGGAAATGGTTAAATTCTTTTAAGTTAAGATTAAACAGGCTATGGGTGTAGCTTAGTGATAAAGCATATAACTAGTGTGCTTAAAGCTCTGGGTTCAATCCCAGCATAAAAAGAAAAAAAAGATTAGAAAATAAATATACTTTTAAAAGCAATCAACATATTCCAGATATTTAAATTTGGAATTTTAGTCATTCAGTAGAGGTAAATTACTGAAATCTAAGCCAAGAGTTAGGGTCAGGAGTAATCACTTTTCAATCTTTGCTTTGCACTAGAGTCATTTGGAGAACTTTCAAATGGGCTTCATTTCTCAAACCAATCAGAATCCCTAGAGAGAATGGGGAGGGTACTGGTGGTTTTAAAAACTCAACAGTTGATTGTGATGTACACCTAGTCTTAACTACTGCTCTATTTAAATGAGGAGGCGCTGTGTTTTTTTGTATTACTTTCATTAAAGTTATGATAATGCCAGTATAACAAAAATGCAGTGTTACAGCTAACTGAAACTTTGAAATTTCTCTAGTTAAAAATTCCCATTATAGTGTGAAAGGATTCTAGCTTATAGCCTATGGATTTATAGAGATCATTAACATTAAAACTTGTGAATAAGAAATTATTTTAAATTACATTTTTAAACTTTCCCTTTTTTTGAGTATTAATAAATAAATTCCAGCCACTAAAAGAAATGAACCACCAGATAGACTACATGATTACCTTTAATTTCTTTCTATATACAAATAGGCTTTGCTCAAGTTTCTGTTTGTTTCAGAGAATGAAAAAGGGTCAAGTGAATATAAAAAGGGTCAAGTAGGGGCTGGGGTTGTGGCCCAGTAGTAGAGCGCTCGCCTAGCACATGCAAGGCCCTGGGTTAGATCCTCAGCACCACATAAAAATAAATAAATAAAGATATTGTGTCCAACTAAAAAATATTAAAAATAAATATTTTTTAAAAAGGGTCAAGTAAAATAATGAGAGTTCTATGAAAGCATCATAGCAATATAGGAAAGAAATAGTGCATTGAACTCTTTAAACATTTTGTCCTTCATTTGATAAGTTATTTCATGATATGCCTTGTAGGTGCTGGAGCTGGCAGGTAATGCTTCCAAGGATCTCAAAGTAAAGCGTATTACTCCACGTCACTTGCAGCTTGCAATCCGTGGTGATGAAGAGTTGGATTCTCTTATCAAGGCTACCATAGCTGGGGGTGGTATGTATTATTAAACCTTGATTGTTATTGGTCTTTCTTACAAGTATATCTAGATCAATGATCCTTTGCATTTGAATGACTAACTAGAAAGCATATAAAATTTAGTTCCCCAAATCTTAAATCTGTTATTCCCCAAATCTTAAATCTGTTACAGTTCTAGGCTTCTTTTCATGATGATCTGAATAGATCTGAATAAATATTTGTTCTCCTTGTAGTCACATATAATACTATTTTAGCCAGTCTTTATCTAATGTCATATATGGTACTTTAAGCCTGATGCTTAAAATATTTTCCATTATCTTTAAAACTATTTTTTTTTTAAATTATCTTGAGAAATTGCTTAACATGATACCTTTGAATGGGCTAAAATACTGGAAATAGATCAGGATCAACAAAAGAGGTAATTTGGTGATTCTTAATTTTTTGGGATTATCCTTATAGAACCTCATGAAAGCTATTGTTACTCATTTCTAAAAATTCACATTAAATCAACTTTACTTATAATTTTAGAAGGGTTCACAGATCCTTGGGGGTAGTACTTAATGTAGATACCTTAATAGGAACAGAATGTGGAAAGGGACTTAAGTTTTTTTCTTTGTATATTTGCTCTTTTTTGCTTGAGGCTCTAAGGTGTTAAGATGTAGCCATCTAATCTGGGCATGGAGAAGGCATGCCCAACGGCTTGGGAGACTGAGGCGGGAGGATAGTAAGTTCAAAGCCAGCCTCAGCAATCTAGCAAGGCCCTAAGCTACTAAGTGAGACCCTGTCTCAAAATAAAATATAAAAGGGGCTGGGGATGTGGCTCAGTGGTTAGGCACCCCTGAGTTCAGTCCCTGGTACCAAAAAAAGAAAAACATGTAGCCAACTAAAAAATATTTTTAATAATAACTTGTTTTACTTTAATTTCATTCTAGGTGTGATCCCTCATATCCACAAATCTCTGATTGGAAAGAAGGGACAGCAGAAAACTGCTTAGAGGGTTGTTTTAACCAATCCTCTTCCTCCCGTCATTGTACTGTAACTGGGACAGAAGATAACAGTGGGGATGTGTGGAATTTTAAAAAACAGTTAAATGGAAAGGCATAGACAATTACTGTAGACATGCTAAAAGAAACATTTGTATGTTCTTAGACTCGAAGTTTGATAAAGTACCTTTTCATGTGGTGACAGTGTGTGTTGATTGGCTAGGTTTCTCCCATATGTTTTATACAAAAATGGAATTGATAAACCATTTTTTACAAAATTATTGTCTCAAAATTGTTCTGTTCATGATGTATTGAAAATATTTTGCTCAGCTTTTGAATTTTTTTAAAATCATAATCATTATTCAGAATAGTCTTAAAGTAGAAATTGGGAATATAGCTTTATCATGATTGATATTCCATGTTGTATTGAATGTTAGATGCTATCAATTTGTTATAATGCTCCATTATCCTATTATATACCACTAAGGAAGGAAAACTCCTTGAATTAATGCCATCAATTATAGGATACATCTCAATTTCAGAGATGTTAGAATATGGAAAAATATGCATTTAAGACCGAAATGGGGTAGTAGATTTACTGGAATCCTTTACTGAATACTTAACACGTGCCAGGCCCTGTGGTCAGTGCTTTACTAATCAAGAAATCTTATCACATTATAGACATTGTTCCTGAGGTTCACAGAAATTAAATGATCTGCCAAAAAATATTTAGGACTAACAGAGCAGAGCTAGAATATACACCTAGATCTTATTGACTCTAGAGCCCACACCCTTACCTAGATTTAATGTTAGATTTATCAAACATTTCTGCTTTTGGCTTAAAATTCCAACTTTTGGTGGTCTTTTATTGATATAGTAACAGTAATTTGTACAATCTTTTAAAAATTATTTTTCGTTGTCAGTTTCTAAATAACTGTTAGAAGATTTAAGTTAATGTACTAATTAATGGTCCATCAGAAAATTCTATTTTTCTGTCTGGAAATCTTCATAAAGAAGGAAATTTTTGATGTTTTATAGTATAACACTATCAAAACAAAACTCAATTTTAAAAATATTTTATTATGGAAATCCTCACAAATACACAGAAATAAAGAGAACAGTATGATTAAGCCCATCTTCCAACTTCGGTAGTTGTGGTCAGTCTTATTTATCCATATCCTCACCTGCTCCCTACCAAATGGATTGGTTTGAATCTCATTATAGTTATAATGTTCTCATATCTGTATACTTTAGAGAAGTACTTAAACATCTGTGTAAATGAGAGACATTGTCTTAAGATGACTAAAACATTTTTTAAAATGATACCGTACATTCAAATTTTCCACTGTTTTTGTGTATGTGCAATACTGAATATTGAACCCACAGGCTCACACTGCCTAAGCAAGTGCTCCACTGCTGAGCTACATCCCTAACCTTTTTCATTTTATTCTGAGACAGATTCTTGACAAATTACCCTGGCTGGCCTTGAACCTAATATCCTCCTGCCTCAGCCTCCTGAGAAGCAGGGATTACAGAGTGTGCCAGTACACCTGGCTATCATACTTTTTTTTTTTTTTTAATAGTTGATTTGTTTGAATCAGGATCCAGATAAATCTCTGTATCTCAGATTTTGTTGGTATCTCTTAAGTTCCATTTTAATTTTATTTGAAGAAACTGAGTTGTCTTATAGAACTGTCCCTTAGTGTGGATTTTACTAAACACATTCTAATGATGTCATTCAGATTTTCCTGTCCTCTCCTTATATTTCCTGTAAAATATCATTAATCTAGAGGGCTTTTGTTGTTGTTGTTGTTGTTACTTTTAAGATTGATGATGAGTTCTGATACTGCCAGCCCATTAAAAGTTCTGTCAGCTTTTCCCCTAATGGTTTTGGCTACCATTAGTGATACTTACCCAGATCCAGGATTCCATTAGGGGTCGCCAGCCAATGATATCATATCATTCCTTCTGTATCTATTAGCTGAAATGCTTATGAACTTTTACTTATCCATTTATTTTTATGTTTATTTTTTATTTTATTTTATTTTTTATGGTTCTGGGAATTGAACCCAGGGCCTTGTGCATGCGAGGCAAACACTCTACCAATTGAGCTATATTCCCAGCCCTACTTATTCATTTATAAGGCAGGGTAAGATAGACATTTCAAATTCTGACCATTCTCTGGGCCCACATTTTCAAGTTTCTTTATGAAGAGTCATGTGTGAGGTTTGAATAGTTTTCAGAAACACAAAGCAGTAGAAGGTGAAATAGCACACCTTTGAATCACTTGCATAAAGGCATTTTTACTAGAGTTATCTAGTTAATTGCTTCAAGTGAGTTTTTGTACCTTCTGTATCCCCAGGATTGTATTTTATCTTCTAACAAATGTAGAACAAAGGGCTGGAGATGTAGCTCAGAGGCAGAGCTCTTGTCTATCGTGTGAGGCCCTGGATTGAATCCTTAGCACCACAGAGAAAAAAGAAAAAGTGTAGGATAATTAGGCCATGTACACAGCCTAGCTTCTAGTTAAGTCATTCATGTTGCATCCAACCCACTGGGATATTTTAAAGTATGTTCCAGCTGTTATGTCACTTCATCCATATTTTTTTATTTTTTGGAGGGGGGCTACTAGGACTGAACACAGAGATGCTTAACCACTAAGCCACATACTCAGCCCTTTTTATATTTTATTTTGAGACAGGATCTCTCTGAGTTGCTGGGGCTGGCTTTGAACTCACAATCCTGCCTCAACCTCCCGAGTTGCTGAGATTACAGGCATGTGTCAGCTCCAAGCGATACCTGTTTTAAATAATTTCAGATTTGTATTTTAGATCAGTAAACTCAGAGAAGTAGAGGGGGAAAAAAAATTTTTAACAAAAGGTAGAACTTAAATGATCTAGAAGAATGGGAAGAGTCCAGTAGGGAAACAATATGAAAGAGATCTTGGGAATAAAGAATGGCATTTATATGAGGAGTTATGAAAAATGGTCTGAAGAGTATCTGATGTAAGGATGGAAATAAGAAAGGTAATGCTGGCTTTGGTGCCTGAGGCTTTATTGCAAAGGTTCCTTTTTTTTGGACATTTTTATTATGAAAGTTTTTCTAATATGCAAAACCATTAAGCAGTGAATAATTCTTATACCCACTACCTAGAATCTACAAATAACATATCACATAGTTCATTTGTGGAATGGCCCTTATTTGCTCCTTGTTTTTATTCTCTTGTCATTTCTTGGAGAAAGTGTTCTTCCATCAGATGAGGTCATCATGTAGGATGATTAGGAGGTCTGGGTGAGTATAATGGGACTTAATAAGTTGCCTCTGGAATAGGAGAATTGTGGCCCCCATGACTTCCCCTCCTGTGATATTAAACTTGTATATTGCGTTATGTTGTTAAAGGGGCTTTGCAGAATATGTGGACATTTGCTTCTCAAATAAGTAAATCCAATTTTAAGCAAGATGCTTGATCTGCTGAGGTGGAGCATTGATTTAAAAGTAATTTCAGATTTAAAGGTAATTTGATCCAGCGACTTGGGAGGCCTAAGCAGGAAGATCTCAGGTTCAAAGCCAGCCTCAGCAATTTAATGAAGACCTGAACAGCTCAGCGAGACCTGTCTCTAAATAAAACAACAACAACAAAAAGAAGGGGGCTGTGGATTTGGTTCAGTGGTTAAGTGCCCCTAGTTTCCATCCCCAGTACAAAAAAAAAAAGGTAATTTAAGAGCATTTTGTGTGTGTACTAGTAGTTTCCTGAATGCATAAAATGTTCCATTTACACATTTGGCCTTTTGGATAAGCCACATTGCTATAGTATCAGCCATGCCAACATCTCAAGGGAAAACTTGGTCTGGGGGCCTTCAGATGCTGGTCAGGTGGGAATTCAAGTGGAGTGATATATGTGTAGTGTTCATTTCTCAGTTTTTGTTTCATAAGGGAACCCCAAGTCAACCAACCTGAAATATGTGAAAATTGAAAACCATCCCAGTAAAAAATATACTTTTCCACAATCTACCATGAACATTTTGGGGGGAACTGTATTGAACCTAAGGGTATTCTACCACTGAACTACATCCCTAGCCCTTTTTACTTTTGAGGCAGGGTCTCACTAAATTGCCCAGACTGACCTTAAATTTATAATCCTCTTGATAGCCCCCAAGTCAATGGGATTTTAGCACAGGTTACTGGATCCAACTATTTTTTTATTTATTTTTGTACCAGAGATTGAAAACCAGGGGCACTTAACCACTGAGCCACATGTCTAGCCATTTTTTATTTTGAGACAGGGTCTTGCTAAGTTGCTTACAATCTTGCTAAATTGATGAGGCTTGCTTTGAACTTTCGATCCTCCTGTCTCAACCTCCCAAGCTGCTGGGATTACAGGTGTGGGCCACCATGCCCAGATAATATTTATCTTAAAGTGCAAATACATGGTGCTAATGTCTTTTGGGGTAAGACCCAACCCAGCTGCTGGAATTGTTTGGACATCTGGCAGGGGAAAAGTATGTTGGAATATTTTTGAAGGAACAGGGCATTTTGCTTTGAGAGCTGTAGATATATGAGAGATTTTTTTTCAAGAGGAGAAGATAGGAGAATTGTGGCCCCCATGACTTCCCCTCCTGTGATATTAAACTTGTATGTTTCAACATGTAGTTAAAGGGGCTTTGTAGATGTTATTATCTAGACAATTAGCCTTAGAAGCAGAAGAGGAAATAGGAGACAAATTCAGAGTACTGGCAGTACCACTGCACCTGAAGATAGAAGGACTACACGTAGAACAGAAGGAGATTAATCCTGCTACTAATCAGTGAGTTTGGAAGAGGACTCTGAGGCACAGAGGAGAACATTGGCCTCAGTCAATGGCTGATTTTAGTTTAGTGAGACCATGAGCATAGAGTTAACTATGCTGCCTCAGACTTCTGATCTACAGAAACTTGCTGAAAGCCACCAGGTTTGTGATCATTTGTTACAACAATGGAAAATAGAGGAATATGTCCCTACAGGATTGAGACTAAGACTTCAGGTCCCTATGGGATTGAGATTTACGATTTATTATAAGAAAAGTCTCTAAAATCCTTTTTTTTTTTTTTTTAAGTTTTTAAGTAGTTCTGGAGTCAGATACACCTGGGTTCAAATCTTTGTTGGCTGGTTCCTGGTTTTGTGGCTTCACCCCTTCAAGTCTGTCTTCATCCCTAAAAGACAGCTAGCAGTACCTACCTACCCCTTGATCTCTCTGAGAACACATGCATCACATACAATGCCTTGTGCCCAAAGAGTTCCAAGCCCCCAACCCCTGCCAAGTGTCATGGCCTCTTGGTTTTTCAGTTGGTATTTCTAAGCCTTTATTACTAGAGGTTCAATGAGAATATGCACAAATTAAACTCAAAATGCAGAATATGAGAACTGGTCCTCTTATGTCAGCAGCTTAGAAAGGTACTTCAGGAAGTACCAAGGTTAATGCTAAAAGTCAGTGCTGATGAAGTATAGGAATCTGTAGATAAGATGTGTCAGGATATCTTCCATAACCCCAAATTGGAAATGCATCACATTGCGTAGTCTCATGAAACCTTTGAAGAGCATACCAATCACCAGTAATGTGTAAACTAAGAAGAAAAATAGCTACATTAAGCCAGGAACAGTGGTGCGCACACCTGTAATCCCAGTGGCTCAGGGGGCTGAGACAGGAGAATCATGAGTTCAAAGCCAGCCTCAGCAATGGCGAGGTGCTTAGCAACTCAATGAGACCCTGTCTCTAAATAAAATAAAAAATAGGGCTGGGGATGTGGCTTAGTGGTTGAGTACCCCTGAGTTTTAAGCTACTTAAAATATGGATGCCTGGGCTGGGGTTGTGGCTCAGTGGCAGAGCGCTTGGCTCCCACATGTGAGGCACTGGGTTTGATCCTCAGCACCACATAAAAATGAATAAACAAAATAAAGATATAAAAAAATATATGGATGCCAAACAATTAGCTCTGTTCTTTCATCTTGTCCTCTAGCTGAAAGCAACAGATATTCAAATGATGCACCTAGAATACTATAAAAAAAATGTGTATCATGAGCCTTCTAAATAAATACATGAAAATTAGTGAAACCAAGAATACAAACTCTGTCTGCCAAAGACCTACTATATGTGTGACACAAAAGCCCCATGAGCTCCACAGAGATGTCTCTACAGATGGACCCTCCTTTCAGGAGCTGGTGGTAAGAAAACAAACTGGCCAGCGGTAACAGTAGCCGAGACTATCTTCTCCAGTGGCATGGATGCTGTGAGATTCTGTGAATCAAACCTTTTACCAGATTGAATTTCTTAGCTGGTTAATGATTACACAAATTTTCCTCAGATTTTTTGAACCATTTCAATTCTGTAAGTAAACTCTAACATTGTACTTTTTAAAAATATACTTTTTAGTTGTAGATGGACACAATACCTTTATTTTATTTACTTATTTTTATGTGGTGATGAGGAATGAACATGTGCTGGACAAGCACTGTACCACTGAGCCACAACCCCAGCCCTCTAACATTGTACTTTACAGCCACCA
Organism: Marmota flaviventris; assembly: GCF_047511675.1. NCBI lineage: Eukaryota > Metazoa > Chordata > Mammalia > Rodentia > Sciuridae > Marmota > Marmota flaviventris. The sequence continues at coordinate 102,425,942 of NC_092498.1, read as the reverse complement.
TACAACTAAAATCCCAACCCTGGAGATTAGACCAGTTTCTTCCAGTTGGCTCATTCTTTAGGGAAACCCAGTTCAGTCAAACAGCTCTTTGTCCAATCCTTACTTGGTTGTTTCCTTCCACCTTCTCTTTAACCATGAGTCCTTTATTCCTGGATGTGCCCTATTTGGGAACTTCAAGAACTAAGTTCTACAAATTCTGATTATTTGTAGAGTCAGAAATGTTGGATAACATGTTAAAGTATATTTAAACTCCAAGAACTTTTGCCATTTGAGTTGTATGCCTTTCAAACTTCAAATGTCCGCATTTGCTTATAACAGAAATCATTCATTTTATGAGTAGATGATAGGGGTTCCCACATTATTTTTTTCACAAATAATTCATTACCTAAATAAGTATGTTAAATAATGAAACTGAATAATGTCTTTTTTTCCAAAATGTCAGAAAAAACAAGTTAGTTTATTGTCAATTTTAGTTTTTTCTTAAAATTTTTCAGTACTGCTTATCAATAAAAAATGAAAGGGTAGTATATAAATTCTAATGGAAATCCTGAGCAAATTTGTTTTGGGGGGGGTGAATATTGTTTGTGTTTATTTTTTGTGGGTTTTTGTTTTGTACTGGAGATTGAACCCAGGGGCACTTAACTGAGCCATATCCTCAGCCCTTTGTAAAAAAAAGTTTTTTTGGGGGGATACCAGGGATTGAATTCAGAGGCACTCAACCACTGAGCCACATCCCCAGTCCTATTTTGTATTTTATTAGAGACAGGGTCTCACTGAGTTGCTTAGCACCTCGAGTTGCTGAGGCTGGCTTTGAACTTGCAATTCATCTGTCTCAGCCTCCTGAGCTGCTGGGATTACAGGCGTGTGCCACTGGCCCCTGCCCTTTGTAAAAATTTTTATTTTGAGACAGGGCCTAAGTTGCTTAGGGCCTTGCTAAGTTGCTGAGACTGGATTTGAACTTGTGATCCTCCCGCTGCAGCCTCCTAAACCACTGGCATTACGGGTGTGTGCTACCACGCCCAGCCTGAGTATATTTGTTTAATTGAAATTAATTTTCCTTGGAGATGTATACTTGATCTTTTACTTATTGCCTGTGTTCATCATCACATTTTTTGTGGGAAAAGTTGTTTCTAGTTTATATGGTGGAATTAAATATATTCTGTATAAAGACAGGTGGGCTAGACTAATCTCTGGACAATCAATTTCAGTTTTAGAAACTATGAGAAAGTGAGTCTCTTGGTACTGAAGGTATTGGAGAAGGGCTGACCTAATCAGACCTGGCCACACTGAGCCGTGTGGTGCTAGCACTTTGAGAGCCTCATGGGCTCCTCGTGGTTTTCCATCTCTACAGCAGGAAAGTGATCATTAGCTGCTGCCTGTGTGTGTGTGTGTGTGTGTGTGTGTGTGTGTGTTACCAGGAATTGAACCCAGGGCCTTGTGCATGCAAGGCAAGCACTCTACCAACTGAGTTATATCCCCAGCCCATCCATCATTAGCTTCATTTTATGGCAAGGAAATTTGGGCAGCAGATAATTTAACATCCCAGGGCCACATATCTAAAGTGGAAAGGAATTTAATCTGTTTAGCTCTAAGACTTAGAACTTTTTTTCTATAGATAGGGAAGGCCATTAAACATTTTCTTTGAAAACCTACCAACATGCCTTATGCAGATTTGTCTCAATCTGCTGAATAAATCTAGGAAATTGATACCAGCCTTATTTTACAGTTGAAGATATTCTGATTCAGAGATGTCAGATTGCCACACCCAAAGTCACATGGCTCCAGTGGGTAGCACAGCTGAAATTTGAATCCAGATCAATTTGACCCCCAAGTCCAGGCTCTATCAGTGCAAAGAGCCCCACAATATACAAAAGGGTCTCCAGCCAGCCATGGATGTGCAGCTGCATTTATAGTCATTGTTCTGTTTTGCTTAAAGCTGCAGGTAGAAACTAACTCTAAAACCCTCATCCTAATGTCTCATTGAGAGACATGTGGCCTTTGGAGCTATCAGTTGGTATCTATCTTCTGGGCTTTTGCAAAGAGTTCATATAATAGGCATATATAGATATATACGTATCTCCTGGAAGAGAAGAGGCTGTGGCTCCCTACTTTGTATGAAGCCAGAAAAAAAGGCGCTTCTGTGAATAGGCAAGTCTCCAGGCCTATAACTCTTTCAATTCCTGAGTGTGGTTAGTGGAGAAGAGCATGCTAGGAACTGACCAGAGGCCTATAGATTCAAGCTTCTCATGTGAATGAGTGTGATTATGGATATAAGAACAGAAGCTGAGGAACTCTGCCCCCAAAGCCTTTCTTGTGGAATTTAGCAGCATAATCCTGTGTTCCAGTCTTTATCCTGGCAAAAAGCTTGCTTCCTGCCCCCTCCCCATGGCCCAAAATGAGCTTCCCTGTCCCAACTCCACTTTTTCCTCCCTCTATCCACTTTCCTCCCCCATCGTCTTCTCTAGCTGTGAGTACAGCCATGTACTTCCGGAGCCCATACTCTTCCTGGTGGGCACAGTGGTGCATACCTGTAATTTCAGCAATTTGAGAGGCTAAAGTAGGAGTATTACAAATTCGAGGTCAGCCTGGGCCACTTAACAAGACCCTGTCTCAAAAAGGACTGAAGAAAAGAAGAAAGAAAATACAATAAATAAGTAGTTGAGATAATAAATACAAAAATAAAAAGGACAGAAGGTTTAGCTTAGTGGTAGTGCACCCCTGGTTTTAATCTGTAGTACCAAAAAAAAACCAAAGTCCATTCATACTCTCACACTGGACAAAGTACACATTCTGACCTCCTGCAGTTCTACAATTCTTCCTTCAGATTTTCACAAATCGTTTTCCACTCACTACCTAGGCTTTTCTGGTCACTTAACCTGTCTCCCAATTTTAGCCCATTCTACAGACTATGGTTAGATTGTCCCCAAAATTTGTCCCTTTGGATTTGTCCAACCTGCTCCAGTGCTTCCAATACATGCATATGCCATTTTCATCCAGGGATGATGAACGCTCCTCACTAAGGCCTTGCATGTGTCTGGAGACTGATACTGAAGCTGCTTTCTCTACTCAGTCCTTTGTCACCAAGTTTGTTTTCTCCCATTAGTAAGTTGGATTTCCTTCACATCTTTTCCTCGGAGTTTGATGTATTGAGAGTCTTCCATGTGCTATTGCAAAGGGGTTGTTAGTGACACAAAAGACTATTTTTCTCTGGATGCCACCCTCAAAAACTCAACTTAAATGGAGAGAGGAGAAATAGGTGTGTAGAGAAAGATTTCAAGCTCAGGCATATTGAATATATGATAAGGTGCCAGATGAATGGCAGAGGTCTCTTCCCATTCAAAGGAAGAATGAAGGTATCAGAAGACGGGAACTGACTGGGGTTTGTTCCAAGTACAACTTCCTTGTGAATTTTACAGGGCTCCCATTGCTTTCTAGCAACAGCTATGTTACTGTGCCACAGCTCTGAGGACCTGTGCCTGGGCTAAGTCTCAGGGCCCAGGGTCCTCTCATAGCCTTGACTCCACTGGTTGCAACTCTCCCTGGTTCAGGAATGGGTCTAATGACCTTGGATTTTTTTTTCCCCCCACTATCCATGGATTTTTTTTTTTATACTGGGGATTGAACCCAGAGGGGCTTAATCACTGAGCCACATTCCCGGTTATTTTTTTTTAATCTATATATTTTTTAGTTGTATATGGACTCAACTCCTTTATTTATTTTTATATGGTACCAGGATGGAACCCAGTGCCTCACACATGCTAGACAAGCACTATAACACCACTGAGCTATAATTCCAGCTCCATCTCCAGTTCTTTTTATTTTTTATTTTGAGATAGGGCCTCACTAAGTTGATTAAGGCCTCAATAAGTTGCTGAGGTCGGCTTCAAACTTGTGATCCTCCTGCTTCAGCCTCCAAAGTTGCTGAGATTACAGATGTGCACCACTGTGCCTCGCTATGGCTTTATTTTTCAAATAACATGTGTTAGTATTTTTGTAAGTGTTTAAAAGGAAAATTTTAAAATATAAGTATTCATGGCTGGAGCTGTAGCTCAGTGGCAAAGCACTTGCCTAGCATTTGTGAAACACTGGGTTCGATCCTCAGCACCAGATAAAAATAAACAAATAAAGGCATTCTGTCCATCTACAACTACAATTTTTTTTATTTTAAATATTCAAAAGTATCCATGTACAAAACCTTCAGGATTCAGAGGAAATTTCCAGTGAGTGGATAGGAGTATTCTGGGAATGAGAAAGAGAGGCCCTTGGAAGAGGGAGGATCCAATCTAGGGGAAAGAGGAAAGGAGAGAGGAAGGAATGGGGAGGACAGAGGTGGGAGGAGGGTGAAGGGAAGACAAACAGATGATCCAGAATATCCAGAAGAGAATAAAAGTTGAGGCAAGTTAAGAGGCTGAGTGGAAAATTCTGTCCTGAGAGCAGTAGGTAGTAATGACTGAGAGGGAAAGTGAGCTATGGAGAGTGAAGTTTGCAGAGCAAAGCTTAACCTGCCTACATGCTGTTCCCCCATCCATACCACTAGATGATGAATGCTTCTCACACATGGTGACCCTTAAATGAGAGGATAAAGATGAGTCTTTTAGCAGTGTGGAGAATGAGCTACGGGAGAAAGCGTTTAGGACAGATAATCTGAAAATGAGGAGCATAGTTGGATCTTGATTACATAATGTTGAGTCTGAATAGTTGCATCTCAACTCTGCTTCAAAGGCATGTGACAACCCTGGACCAGCAGAAAAAGTACCAGACACAGAACCTCTTAAAGGCAAGGTCATTAGACCTATTCCTGAACCAGGGAGAGTTACAACCAGAGGGGTCAGGCTATGAGAGGACCCTGGGCCCTGAGACTTAGCCCAGGCACAGGTCCCCAGAGCTGTGGCACAGTAACATAGCTGTTGCTAGAAGACAATGGAAGCCCTGTAAAAATTCACAAGGAATTTGGGCTTGGAACAAATCCCAGTCAGTTTCCATCTTTTGATACCTTCATCTTTCCTTTGACATGAAGAGAAGAAAATAAAACTTCCTGTTTCTCCAGCCTACTTCTGAGATGGACACTCACATTTGCCCACCTTTCTGCAAGGTCCTGGATCCAGCCTTCTACAAGATTATTACGGCTGGGCACAGTGACACATGCCTGTAATTCCAGCGGCACAGGAGGCTGAGGTAGGAGGATCATGAGTACAAAGCCAGCCTCAGCAATGGTGAGATGCTAAGCAACTCACTAAGACCCTGTCTCTAAAAAAAAAAAAAAAAATACAAAATAGGGCTGTGGATGTGGCTCAGTGGTCAAGTACCCTGAGTTTAATCCCCAGTACCCACCCACCCCCTGCCAAAAAAAAAAGATTATTACATATTCTCTATATGGTCATTGATCCATCATTCTACCAGCCATTGCTATAGTTTGGATGTTGGATGTCCCCAAAGGCCCATGTGTTGAAGCCTTGTATCAGAGCAACATTGCTGGGATATGGTGGAAATCAGGAGTTGGGACCCAGAAGAATGCATATAAGTCATTGGAGATGAACCCTCACAGGGGATTGTGGGAACCCAGCCCCTTCTTCTTCCTCTTTTGCTTCCTGTCTGTAGGGTGAGCAGTTTACTCTGCTACATGTTCCCCTGCCATTGCCACCAGGCACCCCTACCAGAGGCAATGGGTCTGAAAGAAATGGGTCTTCCCAATCATGTTCTAGAACCTATAAAATCTTGAACCAAAATAAACCTTTGCTATTTATAAATTAATAATCTCAGATATTTTGTTATAATGATGGAAAGTTGTTTGACACAGTCATTGATCCACCCTTCAATGAATTATTTGAACTATCACTTCAAGGCCACTGATCCATCATTAGAAACAAGGTCATCATCGATCCCTCTTCCTACAGGCAGCTGACTACACAGGGACACATGGTGTTCAATGTTCTTCCTCATTAGTGCCAGAAGCTGTGTTGCTGTGGGAAGATACCCTTCCTACTCCAAGCACATAAAAAGATTACAAGATTATTGCCAGAGTATATGAAAAGAAAATATCAGGGATGAGTAATACAAATGAACTATAGCCAGAAGGTTCAGTGGGAAGTGAGTGGAATTAAGGAACTGAGTGTGGGGAACTGATGAGGACTCAAAGCACATTGAAGAAGAGTCCAGACTTGACTCCCTGACCATGGGTTTAGAAAAGACTTGTGTCTTTACAGTTGACCTAGATAAATGACACAAACACCCAAACAGGAAATACAAGAAGTTTTTTTTAATATTTATTTTTTAGTTTTAGGTGGACATAATATCTTTGTTTTATTTTTTTGTGGTGCTGAGGATTGAACACAGTGCCTCATGCATGCTAGGCGAGCACTCTACCACTGAGCCACAACCCCAGCCCCTAGAGGAAGTTTTCATCTGGCCAGCATCACAGATGCAGAAAAAGAGCCTCAATTCTGAGTTCATACTGCCATGTGTTGTGAGAGCCACTTTCCCTCCCCAGAAGACCAGTAAAAGTAGTACAAGATCTGCAGGATGTGAACTCAACTACAGGGTAAAATTGTTTCTCGGGCTGGTATGGTAGCACATATGCCTGTAATTCCAGCAGCTTGGGAGGCTGAGGCAGAAAAATGGCAAGTTCAAGGCCAGCTTTAGCAATTTGGTGAGGTTGTAAGCAGCTTAGTAAGACCCTGTCTCAAAATAAAAAATAAAAATGGCTAGGGATGTGGTTCAGTGGTTAAGAACCCTTGGGTTCAATCTCTGGTACAAACACACACACACACACAAAAAAAAAAAAAAAAAAAAAAAAAACACATACCATACAAGAAAGCAAACCACATATAAAAAGCATTTGGATTTTAAAAAGAATTAGAAATGAAAGATATAGTCATTGAAAATAAATCCTCAGGTTAAGTAGTTGGGGAAGAACTACTTAACTGAACTGAGAGGCAAATCTAGGATTACCTCCCCAGGCTGTGGTGAGAGAAAGAACCTATTTTGGGGGTTGGTATTCCATAACTTCTGACTCCATGCATGTGGGGGTGACCCATTAAAAATAAAATTTCTGGACTGAAGGTGTAGCTCAATGATAGAATCCATGCTTAGCATTCCAATGCCCTGAGTTTAATTCCCTGCACCACAAAAAATAAAAATAAAAATTATTATGATAAATATTTAACTGGATTTTATAACTGATTCATTAACTGGGCATTATCTTATTCTAAAAAATAGAAAAAAAGTGCTCTGTGCTCTGCTCGGTGTGGCAGAACAATTGATTTTGATATAGTAACTAAATAAGGACCAAGGAAATGGAATAAAAAAAAAAAAAGGTGATTGGGCTGGGATTGTAGCTCATTGGTAGAGTGCTTGCCTTAGCACAGGTAAGGCCCTGGGTTTGATCCTCGGCACCGCATAAAAATAAATGGAAAAAAAAAGGTATCGTGTCCAACTACAACTAAAAAAAATTATTTTAAAATAAGTGGATTGATTAACTCCATGTTACTTTCCTTGTAAAGGTTAAAGTAAAGAAAACTTCCTTATAATACTGGCTCAGGCAAGGAGCTCTTTTTGATTGATTGCTGAGCATCTCATGTTTTTTAGGAAAATTTGTTCTGTTTGGGAATTTTCCAACTTCCTTGAAAGTTCAGTTTGTGTGGCAATTAGCACAAATGACTCCATTTTGGTCTGGTCTGTTGGGCCCTAGTTCAAGAGCTCAGTCCAAAAACATTGACCTCCTATAATTTTATGTAATATAACAAGCCTCTTGGAGAGCCCTTGCCAGCTCTAGGACCACACTTGGAGAAACAAGGTTCTAGAACAGACGATGAACATCTGCTAACGGGCAAGCACAGGAGAAAAGCAGAGACAAGTAAGGAACAGTGGTCCAGAGCCTTGCATTTGCATCCATGGATGCAGCAATGGGATGAGTTTGAGCCACAGTCACCTCCTCAAACTCCAACGTTTACTACGGCCTGTCTGAACTCCCTCCCCAAGGCAGACATATGCCTGCTAAGCGGGAGTTCTTGGTTGGGACCTGGGATTCTACACTTTGAATAAGAACATCAGTTGTCCTAACTAGACTATTGGTTGTGAACCCCTGAAAAGAGACACACAGAAGCTTTTGCCTTTGCTCTCTTATTGAAATAGTTACCAGATGATTTCTTCTCAGCATAAATGGTTCTGCTGTCCAAATTCCGTTTCCAAGAGACTTTAATTTGTGATAAAATATTGACACAAGATATTAAAATATGCTGTTAAGATAGGAGTACTACCTTAATTCCTTGGAGCAGATTATAAAATTTGGATATAATAGAGGTTGGCCTCCACTCCTACTTACTTGAAAAAATTTGGTGGATAAGTTCTTGTGGGAAAAAAATTAAATATCAGGTCCTTCCTGCTATAGTTTGAGATATTAAATGTCCCCCAAAGGCCCATGTTTTAAGTGTTTGGTCCCCAGCTTGGTGCTACAGGGACTTGATGGAACCTTTAGGTGCTGGGGCCTAGTGGGAGATCCTTAGGTCGCAGGAAGCATGCCCTCAAAGGGGATTGGGAGACCTCTTTCTCTCTGCCACTTCCTGGCTGTGATGTGCTGCCACAGGCCCAAAGCAACAGGATCAACTGTTCATGGAATTTAAACCTCCAAAACTGTGAGCCAAAATAAGCCCTTTCTCCTTATAACCTGATTATCTTGGGTATTTGTCATATGATAAAAAAAATAACTAAACACTTTCCTTAAAAGTCTTTTAATCTCAGTGGATCTGTTCTGTCTAGAGTAATCTTTTGGGGAAGGGTCACCTGGGATAAGCTGTCTTGGGGAACCACTCCACCAGAGCCTAGAGCCAGTGAAGCATCAAGGTCCCGCATATCTTTCCACTGCTCCCAACTGTGGGTTTTTCTATTGTTGGGGTTTTCTGATACATCTTAACTCAATCAAATGTCACATTGGTATGACCTCAAGTTGTGGGAGAACAATTGGAGGTGACCTTTCTAGCAACTTGAATTCTAACAATTTGAGATGACCTGCTAATGCTCCACAGAAGGAAGCAGCATCCTTTCCCTCCCCCCTTTTTTTTTCCTCCATACTGGGAATTGAACAGAAGGGTACTTTACCACTGAACTGTATGCCCAGCACCCCCCCACACACACACACACTTTTTAATGTATTATCTCTTTCTTTTTTTAATACCTTGATGTGTTTATTTCTTTTTATGTGGTGCTGAAAATCGAACCCACTGCCTCACATGTGTGAGGCAAGCACTCTGTCTCTGAGCCACAACCCTAGCCCCCCAGCTCTTTGTATTTTATTTTGAGACAGGGTCTTACTATCGCCCAGGCTGGCCTCAGATTTTCAATCCTCTTCCCTCGGCCTCCCAAGCTGCTACAATTATAGGTAAGCACCATCTCACCCAGTTAATAGAATCCCTTCCTTTTTAAAAGCTGTGAACTTGGGCTGGGGTGTAACTCAGATTTAGAATGCTGCTTACTTGGTGTGTGCATGGCCCAACACTGAAAAAAAAAAAAAAAAGAAGTTGTGAACTTGAACATGAGGTGAAGGACTTGAAGTCCACAGGCACAGTAGACAGGAGTTAATCATGTGACAAGTGCAGTATAACCACTGTGGTTAATGATATTCAGGTGAAGTAATTAGGAACAAGGGCAAACTGTTTATGCAATGAGTGCAGATAGTATGGCTCTTACACAATTAGGACTGATTCTTAGTGTCCTTTTTCATCCTTCCATGTTAATAATCAACACCAATGACGCCTCAGGCAGGCCAGTTCTGAGATGACACCTCATCTGGCCACATGAAAAGGTCCTGACCAGGCATGGTGGTGCACACCAGTAATCCCAGCTACTTGGGCGGTTGGGACAGGAAGATTACAAATTCAGCCCTGGCGATTTAGTGTAAGACCTTGTCTCAAAAAGAGGTGGGGGTTGGGGATGTAATCCAGTGGTAGAGTCCCTGGGTTCCATCCATAGTACCACAAAAAGATAGAGTAAGCCCTGGATCTGCATGTCCCCCCCCCACCAGTCTCTTCAATACCAATACCTCCTTCATACCCCTGTGGTCAGAACAGAAGCCCCCAGTGACTCTACCTTTGGCTGCCTTCCTGTCCCATTGGGAGCACCCTGAGCCCCAACCTGGAAATACCCCACATAGAGGGAGTTATGAAGTGCCCCCTCCAAAGCTCATGTGTAAGACAAGAAAGTTTAGAGGCAAAATGATTGGGTTATGAAATCTTAACCAAATGAGTACATTAATCCACTTAAATGAATTAACTGGATGGTAACTATAGGTAGGTAGGGTGTGGCTGAAGGCGGTGGGTCACAGGGATCATGCCTTTAGGGTATATATTTTTGTCCCTGGTGAGCAGAACACTGTCTCTGCCTCTTTGTTGCCTTGTCCTGAGCTGCTTTCCTCCTCCCCACCCTTCACCATGATGTTCTGCCTCACCTCAAACCCAGAGCAATGGAGTTGGCTGTCTATGGATTGAAACCTCTGAAAACCATTAACACCAAATAAACTTTTCCTCATTCAAAATTGTTCTTGTTGGGTCTTTTGGTCACAGCAGGGAAAAAAAAAAAAAAAGCTGACTGAAACAGAGGACCCTGATTACCCTGAGTTCCAGTACCAGCCCTGCAAAAAAAAAAAAAAATCAATAGCCTGCCATAAGCTCCAACCTGGAGATGATCATGTGGAGCTAATGCACAGGGAGAATAGGCTCTTCATCTCCTGTGGCCTGAATCTTTAAATCCCTGAAGGAGGTTAGGACTAGTGGCAGGGTGAGGTGGACTTGTCTTAGAGATGGAACTGACATGAGGGAATCTGTAGCAGAGTCCAGGAGAATAGGGAGATTGGATTCAAAAAGAGCCCTGGTGGGCAGGAATTGTGGCTCAGTGGTAGAGCGCTTGCCAATAGCATGTGTGAGGCCCTGGGTTTGATCCTCAGCACCGCATATAAGTAAATAAGATTAAAAAGATCCATTGACAACTAAAAAAAAGAGCCCTGGTGTTCTGGCTCCATCCCCACGACACATCCCAGAAAGACCAATCAGGCTGAGGACATGGCTGACCTCAAGAGGAAAAAAAATGCCTTATTTTCTATAGCATACAAAGTGCTGGTATGGTTCCTCAACCCCTCTATGTTATTTTGAGATCTCTCCAGCTTTTTAAGTACCTAATAGGTGGGAACCTAGATGCAGCTGAGAGTCTGGACCTGAGTGTCCCTAACATCACACATGCCTCTACCACTGTTCTGCTCCACTGGCCAGTGTGGACTTGAGAGACCCAGTGGGGAAATCTCAAAGCCCAAAAAACACCATCTAACGTCTCCTTAGAGGAGACATTATGCAATGGAGTGCCTCTCAGGTCAGAGCAGGAATTTACATAGTATCCTGTCAGCCCAGTTGTGGGAGAAAGAATGAAATTCTTGATTGGTCTTCCCTACTTCACAACACATCACCTCTTCCTAGCATTTTGTTCACCTCCTACCTACAGCTTTCTCACCAATTCCCTACTCCCTCCCTCCTCTCTTTCCCTTCCTTCTTTCTTTTCTTCTGTAAAAAATGCATGGAGGTCTACGAAGTGCCAGGTACTCTGGTAGGTACTGGGAATACATAAAGATAAAAGTAAAGTTTCTGGCATCACTGGCCTTATGTAAACAAGTAACTATGAAATAATGAGTTAGATGCTTTAATAGCAGATCTTGTAAAAAGTGCTATGGGAGCACAAAAGAGGAAGCAATTTATTTTTCCCCCATCAGGACAGTCTAGACAGGGGTGGGTGGTGCACACATAAGTCTCAGCTACTGGGAGGTAGGAGTGCTAAGGCAGGAGAATTGCTTGAGGCCAGGAGTTCAAAATCAGCCTGAAAAACACAGCAAGACCCATCTCAAAAAAAAAAAAAAAAAAAAAAGGGTAAAGGTAGTAAAATTTAGGGTGGGATGTAGTCAGTGATAGAGTCCTTGCCTAGCATGCCTTCGACTCCAAATTCCATCCCCAGCACCACAAGAAAGGAAAAATTGACTAGAACTCAGGGCAATCAGGTCCTCTGTTTTAGTCAGCTTTTTTGCTGCGGTGACGAAAAGATTGGACAAGAACAATTTGGATAAGGAAAAGAAGAAAACTTAGGTATCTTTATACCTACAATAAAGACCTTAAAAAAGGAAAAGAAGGGCTGGGATTGTTGGCTCAGTGGTGCAGTGCTTGCCTAGCATGTGCGAGGCACTGGGTTCGATTCTCATATAAATAAAATAAAGGTCCATCAATAACTAAAAATAATTTTTTTAAAAAAGGAAAAGAAAACACTTCCCAGTATAAGAGAGAAAATAGATTTTTAAATATCCAAGTGTACTTTATTTTTTAATACTTATGTTTTAATTGTAGGTGGACACAATATCCTCATTTCATTTTTATGTGGTGCTATACAGACACAGTTACTGAGAACAGGCAGTACCAGAAGAGGTGGGTACTATCATTATAGTCCTTTTACAGATGGGGAAATAGAGACTGAATAAATCACTCTCCTGGCAGGCACTGTGACACATCCCTATAATACAAGAGTGTCAGGGGGCTGACGCAGGACGATTGCAGGTTCAAGACCAGCCTCAGCAAGACCCTCAGCAATATAATGAGACTTTGTCTCAAATTTTGAAATATCATGGTGTAGTGTATTTGGTAAGAGTTATATGATCTAAGTGTATTATGTATACCAGATAATGATGTAAAAAATGTGTTTATTTTATTCGCAATACTAGGGATAGAACCCAGGGGTGCTCTACCACTGCATCTCTAGCCCTTTTCATTTTTTATTTTGAGACAGGGTCTCACTAAGTTACCCAGGTTGGTTTTGAACTTGCAATCTTCTTGCCTAAGCCTCCAGTCTCTAGAGATTACAATAACACACTACTGCACCCAGCCAATGTAAAATATATTTCTCTCTTGGGATAACAGTCAAAAACTATTGCCTAGTTCTTCATTTACTGAGAATCAGTTATATTTCTTCCCAGATCTGCTCATTATGCCTATTTTTTCTCCACATTTTTATTGGTGCATGATAGTTATATATATCGATGAGATTTATTGTTACATTTTATACATGCACACAATATAACAATTTAATTCGGGCCAGGTCCAGGGGTGCACACCTGTAATCCCAGCAGCTTGGGAGGCTGAGACAGGAGGATCTCGAGTTCAAAGCCAGCCTCAGCAATGGTGAGGCACTAAGCAATTCAGTGAGACCGTGTCTCTAAATAAAATACAAAATAGGACTGGAGATGTGGCTCAGTGGTTGAGTGCCCTGAGTTCAATTCCTGGTACCCCGCCCCCCCCCACCAAAAAAGAACAATATAATTTGGCCAATTTCACTCCCCAGCATTTCCATCCTCTTTCCAGATTCCCACCCCTTGGTCCCTTTCCTCTAGTGATCTCCCTTCAATTTTTAGGAGATCCATCTCTACCTTTGTTTAATACCTATTTTAAACACATAATTCAGTTAATAGTGATGTAAACATATTATGAAATAAATGTGAAAACAGTTATTTCCATCAAAAGCATGTCTGGAAAAAGTAGATTAACATAAATTGCTTTTTTTTTTTTTTACTGAGAATTGAACCCAGGATGCTCTACCACTGAGTTGCATACCCAGTCCTTTTTATTTTATTTATTTATGTTTTTGATTCCAGGTACCAGGGATTGCACCCAGGCATACTTAACTGCTAAGCCACATCCCAAGCCCCTTTTTTTTATTTTTTATTTTGAAACACGTTCTTGCTAAGTTGCTTAGGGCCTCCCTCAGTTGCTGAGGCTGGTCTTGAACTTGTGATTCTCCTGCCTCAGCCTCTGGAGTCACTGGGTTCATAGGTATGCATCACCACAACTGTGGCTTGTTTGTTTTGAGACAGAGTCTTGCTAACCTGTCAAGACTGGCCTCCAACTTGTGATCCTCCTGCTTCAATCTCTAGAATAGCTGGGATTACAGGTATGTACCACTGTGCCTGGCTGTATCCGGTCTTTTTTAACCAATACTTTTTAATTTGCTACAGTCCAGCCTGATTACCAGAAGAGGATGTCCCTTTATTTCCCTCTATAAACAAAAGATTAACGGTTTAACCTCTGATGAAAAGGCTATTGGATATGAATAACCAAATGAGCAAATAACAAATATAAATTATTTAAAACACTCAATAAGGGCTGGTTGTTGCTCAGTGGTAGAGCACTTGCCTAGCATGTGTGAGGCACTGGGTTCTATTCTCAGCACGGCATAAAAATAAATAAATAAAATAAAGGTCTATCAATGACTAAAAATATTTTTAAAAAATAAAATAAAACACTAAGAAGAATTTCTAGGGCTGAGGTTGTGGCTCAGGGCTTGCCTAGTATGTGCGAGGCCCTGGGTTCGATTCTCAGCACCAAATAAAAGTAAATAAATAAAATAAAGATATTGTGTTCATCTACAACTAAAATATCTAGATAGAGAGATAGGACAAATCTTTTAAAAAAAATTCTAGCTGGGCCTCGTGGTACACACCTTCAATCCCAGTAGCTCAGGAGGCTGGAGCAAGAGGATTGCAAGATCAAAGCCAGCTTGGGCAATTTAGTTAGACCCTGTCTCAAAAAATGAAAAAGGCTGGGGTTTTTAAGTGGTTAAGCACCTCTGGGTTCAATCCCCAATACTGAAAAAGAAATCATTTCTAACACTGTTTTAGAATACTGCCTAATAACTAATGACTGTATCGATGAATGGAAAAGTCTAAGTTTTCAGCAATATCTTTGTTTACAGTAAGTATTCTGAAGTGAGCTCAATACTATTGATTCATTTTTATATGTATTTTTAAACTTTTTCATATGTATGTAATACAGGTAAAAATTAGTCCTCGCTGTCCACAGCGAGATTATATCTGGAGTCATTCACTGTGAAACATTTCTTCTCCCAGGGATATTCTAGGCTTGTACTAGCATAAAGATAACCCTTGATTTTACTCTTCACAAAGTCTATTTTTGAGATGTACTACATTGTTCTTTTAATAACTACATCCTACTCTTTATGCCTGTGGTTTTTAGAAGGGTGGCAAAACTCCAGGAGGCACTCTGGAAATTTGTGGGCTTTTGATAGTGATGCTAACATCTTGAAATGCACTTCTTTTTTGGGTGGGAAGGGATACTTGAGATTGATCCCAGAGGCACTTTACCACTGAACCACATCCCTAGTCAATTTTATTTTTTTACTTTGAGACAGGATATCTCTATGTTGCTTAAGGCCTCCCTAAGTTGCTAAGGCTGGTCTCAAACTTGCGATCCTCCTGCCTCAGCCTCCCAAGTAGCTGGGATTACAGTCGTGCACCACTGCACCCAGGTTGTAAAGTACTTTTAACAGCACAGCCCACATGACTTCTGAATGTTCAGGAAGACATTTATGTGCATGGAAAACTCATTTGTCATTATCTAAGTCTAGAACTGCATTTTCCACATAAGACAAAGGGATTTAGTTTTAGTTTGGGTTGCTGAAAATTTTAACATCCCCAGCATTTTTCAGGCCTGCAACTGCTGGCTAATCAGAGATAAGCATTAATTTTGTAGTTTGGATCTATACAGAAATTGTTCATCATTTCCAAATGTCACAGTATTACCCAAGACATTGATCACACTCAAGTGGCACCCCTGTTCTTGTTTGTAGACAAAGGTGCATCCAACTCCACATGGTGCGCTACTGAGCAGTCATAAGACCCTGAGCATTATACTCAGTGAAACTCATGTTATTTCATTATCAGGAATTTCCTTTTCCTTTCTTTGTTATTGTTCAGTCGGATATTACTAATCTTTAAAAATGATATATGTAGGACTGGCCTTGTAGCTGAGAGGTAGAGCACTTGCCTGGCATGTGCAAGGCCAGAAGTTTGATTCCCAGCCCTGCAAAAAATAAAATAAAATACATTCAGGACAGTAAAGTAACATTGTTACAAAGGGGGTTATCCTATCTAAAAAGCTACTATAAAGTAGTAATAACTGTAACTTATTTAAGAGTCCTCTATGAATATTTACAGTATCTCTACTTTCATTCATTCAGAAGCCTTGATTTGGACAAAACAAGAAAAACCTGAGACTCGAGGGCTGGGGTTGTAGCTCAGTGGTAGAGCACATGCCTCAAATGCATAAGGCACTGGGTTCAATCCTCAGTACCACATAAAAAATAAATAAATAAAGATATTGTGTCCATGTACAACTAAAAAAAAAAAACTTGGGACTAGAACTAGATAATATTTCAAAGAATTCAAAGTCTTTAAGATAACTGTCATGCTCTGCTTCTTGGTTACCATGAGGTGAGCAGCTTTCCTCTGCCTTTCCCTTCTGCTATGATACTCCACCTCAGGCCCACAGGGATGGATTTGGCTGACCATGGACTGAATCTCTGAACTGCTGAACTCAAACTCACAATTTTCCTGCCTCAACTTGATGAGTAGCTAGGACTCCAGGATCATTGGTTTGATAGCACCATTTTCAAGAAACCCAAAAAACTTTGCCTAACTATTGGGGTGTTGGTAATTCTGAGTGAGCGAAAGATCCAGCAGACGTGTGAGATGCTACAGTGCTATTAAAAGAAGTTCATTAATGACATTTCTGGGGGATAATCCTTGGAAGTAGAGATGACAGAGATAGAATACATGAATGACAATCCTGGTAGAGTGAATATTCTTTTTTTTTTTTTTTTGAGAGAGAGAGAGAGAGAGATAATTTTTAATATTTATTTATTTTTTAGTTTTTGGCGGACACAACATCTTTGTTTGTATGTGGTGCTGAGGATCGAACCCAGGCCGCACGCATGCCAGGCGAGCGCGCTACCGCTTGAGCCACATCCCCAGCCCCAGAGTGAATATTCTTTATGCCAACATGAAAAATGACTCCAACAAGCAGCAGAAATTAATTGATCAAGAGCTGGAACACTCAGTCATCTGGACTAATAGTGAAAGAGTGGAATCGTGTAAAACTGCCTGCTACAGCCAGGAATACATCATTTAGGAAAGATCCTGGTGCCGAAGGTAGGTAGAATCTCTACACAGTGGATGGCAAATCTATGTTTAAGGAAAGAGAATCATATGATGGCTGAAACATTTTAAAGTTGTTTGAGAACTTCTACTTTGGTTCCCTAAAGTTCAATTTCATTTACATCTCTCAGAGGTTGACAGTGAACAATTTTGGAAACTACGTCTCCTATGAAGAAATCAACTTCTCCTGAGATAGATCTTGGAAAATACTGGAAATTGAACACCTCTTAAGGATACGAGCAAGGAAACAATGCTGATATCAGAAGGACTATAAAGAAGAGTGTCAGCAGCAGAAGGGACTCGCTTCTTTGGGCAGACCAGCAGCAGGGGGAGTGCTCCCAGTGTAGCTTTGCCAAGCTGTCCTCATCAATTCTTCCAGGTACTCTGCTAGCGAACTGCAACCCCTCCTCCTCCCTCATCACATTTTTCTTCCCTCCATGTCCTCCCTTTCTCATTCTTCCATTCTTTATTCTTACCTTAATTCTTACTTTTTGTTAAATCTGCTCTGAATCCTTAAGTGTTAAGGCATCTATGTTGTGAGACTGTGTCTAACCACATTCAAAGATTTATCCGTGAAGTTCGGCACGGTGGCACACACCTGTAATCCTAGTGGCTTAGGAGACTGAGGCAGGAGGATCCTGAGTTGAAAGCCAGGTCCTAAGCAACTCAATGAGACCCTGTCTAAATAAAATATAAAAAAGGGCTAAGGATGTGGCTCAGTGGTTAAGTATCACTGGGTTCAATCCCCAATACCTGACTCAAAAAAAAAAAAAAAAACCCACAGATTTATCAGTGGAACTACACAGATTATTTGTGAATAAATGAATCTCCAAAGTTAAAAAAAATAATAAAAAGATAGCCGGGAGTGGTGGTGTATGCCTATAATCCTAGACACTCAGGAGGCTGAAGTAGGAGGATCCAGAGTTCAAAGCCAGCCTCAGCCAGTGAGTTCCTGAGCAACTTAGCGAAACCCTGTCTCTAGATAAATATAAAAAGGGCTGATGGGGCTGGGCTTGTAGCTCAGTGGTAGAGCGCCCACCTCGCACGTGTGAGATACTGGGTTCCATCTTCAGCATCACATCAGCATCACATAAAAATAAATAAAATAAAGGTATTGTGTCCATCTACAACTAAAAATATAGGATTTCTTTAAAGGGGGCTGGGGATTGACTCTGTGGTAAGTGTCTCTGAATTGAATCTCCGGTACAAATGAATAAATTAATTAAATGACCTATCTCTTTTCCTCTTGTATTTAAAGCAACTTGCCTTTAAAGCAAATGGGTTCTTCTTGTTTTCTCCCCCAACCCCGACCCATGCTGGGGATCAAAAGTAGGGCCTGGGCATTTAGGGCAAGTGCTCTACCGCTGAGCTATATCTTCAGCCCCCTGTACTTAATTTTCACCACGAGTGTTACTACCCTGGCCCAAGCTCCATCCCTCACTGTAAGTGACATAGTGGTCTCCATTCTGCCACTATCTCAATACATTGCTACAAAGGGGTCCTTTCAAGATGTAAGGAAATGCTGTCACTCCTCAGCTCAGAGTTCTGTAGGTATAGGAATTTTATTTGTTTGTTTATTGGCACTGGGGCTTGAACCCAGGGGCACTTAACCACCGAGTACATCCACAGTTCTTTTTTTGAGTCACGGTCTCACTAAGTTATGTAGGGCCTGCTAAGTTGCTAAGGCTGCATTTGAACTTGCAGTCCTCCTGCCTCAGCTTCCTGAGTTGCTGGGATTACAGATGTGTGCCATTGCACCTGGCCCTTTTTATTTTTTTGAACATGGGGATCTTGCAAAGTTGTTTAGGGTCTCACTAAAGTTCTGAGAATTTTTGCCTCAGGCCCCCTAGTCACTGAGATCAAAGGTGTGCACTGCCCAGCAGTATATGAATTTTTATTTGGATCTTAACAAATAAGCCAACTGCAGGCAAAAAGCATTTATAAAACAAGAAAAAATGAACGATTTGAAATTTAATGATATTTAAGGAATTGTTATTTTTCAGATAATAGTGGTATTGTGTTTGTTAAAATAAGAATTCATATTTTTATTATTCTGTGTGTGTGTGTGTGTGTGTGTGTGTTAATGGGGATTGAACTCAGGGCCTTGTGCATGCTAGGCAAGTACTCTACCACTGAGGCACACCCCAACCTGAGTTCATATCTTTTCAAGACAAACCATCTAGCAAAATATTTATGGATATGATGATATATTAGGAATTTTCTTCAAAATAATCCAGTTGGAGAATGGGGACTGGTTGGGAAAAGAGAATCAATGAAACAGGATTGTATGTGAGACAGCATAAATATAAAAGAGAGGTTTCTTGACTTCAAATATCTCCATTTTGAAAAAGTGAATGCAAATTGGGAAATTATAAATTAAAAACTATAAGGAAGAATGTATACATCTTGAGTACACAGATAAATTGAGCTCATACATCTACCTTTTCTCTCTTCTGAAATCCAATTAAAATTGCAGTAATAAGTCAAGGAAAGACTCAAAGACTTAACAGGATCATGTAAAAAGAACAGAGGTCACTTAGAGGTGCTTGTTCTGGCCAAATTTGGGATGATTTGAACAGCGAAAAAGAATGAGTGTACTTGTTTAACACATTGCTATGGTAGGGATATGGTTTGAGTGTCCCACAGGAGTTCATGTGTTGAAATTTAATCCCCATTATGAGGTTTTAAGAGAATGGAATCTGACTATGGTTTTTTAGAACTTTGGAGGTGATTATAAGTGGGTAAGTTCATTAGGATGGAGTTCCATTGGTTGAATCTTGGTGGCTTTATAAAAAGAGAAAGATCAAAAGAGACACAAATATACCCACATTCTCCCTATTGCCACGTGATGCCCTGTACTACCTCAGGATTCTGCCAGCAAGAAGGCTATCATCAGATGTGACCCCTTGACCTTGAACCAGAACCATGAGCCAAAATAAACCTCTTGTCTTTTTTAAGTTTACCCAGTCTCAGGTATTTCATTATGCTTATGAAAAATGGACTAACAGACACATTGATTAAGAATCCATGAGTCCATAGCAATAGAAGGAGGGAGGGACTGTTGCAAATACAAAGGAGATCAATTGATTCAGTCAACTATCATTAATTGATGCCAAAATAAGACATTATCAGGTAAAAGGTCTGGGGACAAAGTATCACCCCTCAGGTTGCCTACTCCTCAGGAAGGGTAAAAGATACCTTTATGGTTGGGAAGTTTGAATTTAGCTTCATTGCTGAGTCAGTCTGAGATTTTGTGCCACCCATTGTGAAGAAAGATTGATCATATGCAGCATCACCTATGTAATATTCCTGCTAAAAATGTTAAATTTGAGAGCTAGGGTTATGGCTCAGTTGGTAGAGTGCTTGCCTTGTATGCACAAGGCCCTGGGTTCTATCCCCAGCACCACCAAAATAATAATAATAATAATAATAATAAATATTGAACTTGAGTTCAGTCAAGTTTCTAGACCTACAGTCTTAGTAAAGCACTTAAGCAACTTAGTGAGAGAGACCCTGTCTTAAAATAAAATATAAACAGGGTTAGGGATGTAGCTCAGTGGTAAAGTGCCTCTAAAAAAAGTTTCTAGGACTAATTTTTATTTTACAGAATATACAGGAGCTGTTTTATAGAATAACAGACATTATACAAAGTCAAAATCCTGGACTCTTTAAGTAGATACCACTGCCTATAATCCCAATGATGGGAGGCTGAGGCAGGAGGATGCAAGGTCAAGACCAACCTCACAACTGTGCAAGAGCCTGTCTCAAAATTTTTTAAAAAGGTAGTTTTACTTTAAAAAGAAAGTGGAAAAGCAAAGACCATGTAGTATATAGTCCAATTTATAGGAAATGCCCCCCAAAGGAAAATCTTATCTGGAAACAGAAGGTAGATTATAGTTACCAGAGATTGGAATGGAAGCAAGATTGGCAGCAAGAAGGAATAGGAAGGGATCGTACTGGGGTGATGGAATGTTGTAAAAATGTATTATGATGATAGTTACACAACTCAGTAAATTAAAAAGTAATGAGTTATACTCTTGGATGGATGAATGTTATCTTATATAAATTATCCCAATAAACTTGTCTTTTAAAAAGCTAATAAACATAAGGGGGTATATTTAATGGTAGGGTGCTTGTTTAGCATATGTGAAG
Source organism: Marmota flaviventris (assembly GCF_047511675.1). NCBI lineage: Eukaryota > Metazoa > Chordata > Mammalia > Rodentia > Sciuridae > Marmota > Marmota flaviventris. Next base: position 102,404,767 of record NC_092498.1, on the reverse strand, counting down.
AACTCTAGCACTATTAAAAAACCTTAATAAATAGAATTATACTTTTTTTTAAAAGGTGAAAGGATTGTTCTAGGTTAAAAGACTAAAGACGCATAACAGTCATATGTAGTGTGTGAGCCTCAGTTGGATCCTGAGGGTGGTAGAAAGGGAAGGGACAATTATAATTATAATTACAATTATAAAAGATATTCTAAGGGCTGGGGACATAGCTCATTGGTAGAGTGTTTGCCTCACATGAACAAGGCCCTGGATTCAATCCCCAGCACCAAAAAATAAAAATAAATTTAAAAATATATATATATCTCAAAATAATATATAAATATATATTCATTCTAATTATATGTAAATTATATTTAATAAAGTTGACTTTTAAAACACATCCTTAGAACAATGGGCGAAATCTTAATATGGACGAGACTGTAGATTTTACAAGCTTTCTGAGTTGTGATAAGGGCATTAGGTGAACACAACCTTTTAGGGTTCATGCCTAGGCCCTATAAGGAAAAGTTTCCTTTCACAAATCACATGCCTGTAATCCCAGCAATTCAGGAGTCTGAGGCAGGAGGATGGTAAGTGGAAGGCCAACCTGGAAAACTTAGACCTTGTCTCAAGATAAAAATAAAGAGACCTGGGGATTTAGCTCAATTGTACAGCACTCATGGGTTCAATCCCTAGTACAATAGAAAAAGAAAAGTCTTTGACCCATTTCCCTAGAAGTGGTTCCTATGTTCTCAGGCTCTTAGGGACCCTGAAGCCACATGGTAATTGTCCATCTTACCTTCTCCTATGGCCTTTATCATAGAAGGCAAATTTACCTTTTCCTCTTTTAGGTTTGTGCTTGCTTCTCACTTTTTTAAAACTAAACAATATGTTCTTAAGAACATGCAAAAGTGCTAGGGATTGATGAATGCAAAAATCGGAATAAGTTACCTCTGGTGAGGGAAGAAAGTTACATAACTGAGGACTCACAAAGAATGTTTCTGGGGTACTAGTAATACTAGACACACTAAGGTTCTTATTTCTGGTTTTTAAACTTTTTATAGAGTTTTTCAAAAATATTTTTTTAGTTGTAGACGGACACAATACCTTCATTTCATGTTTATTCTTATGTGGTGCAGGGGAGCAAACCCAGTGCCTCACACATGCTAGGCAAGCGCTCTGTCACTGAGCCACAACCCTGTCACCTTTATAAAGAGTTTTGTAGACATGTGGTAGGCAACTTTTCAAGATTGCCCCTGAGGTTGGGGACGTGGCTCAAGCGGTAGCGCGCTCGCCTGGCATGCGTGCGGCCCGGGTTCGATCCTCAGCACCACATACAAACAAAGATGTTGTATCCTCCAAAAACTAAAAAATAAATATTAAAAAATTAAAAAAAAAAAAAAGATTGCCCCAGATACCAGTCATGGTGACACACAACTGCAATCCTAGCAGCTTGGGAAGACTGAAGCAGGAGGACTGAAAGTTTTAGGCCAGCCTCTCTCAAAATAAAAAAATTAAAAAGGGCTGGAGATACGAATCAGCAATAGAGTGCCCCTGGGTTCAGTCCCCAGTACCAAAGAAGGAGGAGGTGCAGGGGTGGGGTGGTAAAGGGGGAGGAAGAAGAGATGAAGGGATGAGGAGGAGGAGAGGAGGAAGAGGAGGAGGGGAAGCAGGAGAAGGGGAAGAAGAGGAGGAAGAGAAAGAAGAGGGAGGATGAGAAGGAGAAGAAAAAGGAGGAGGACGACGACGACAACGACAGCCCTTTACAGATATACTAAACAACAGTGGTTGTATAATCTTTTCCCTTAAATATGGACTGGACCCTCTCACAGAACACAACAAGAATACAGCAAGAGAGATAAACTGTCATTTCAGACAGAGCTATTAAGTTATAAGATTACAACTTTCATCTTGCTGGGCTCCACTGCCTTTCAGCTTGCTTATTTCTATAAAGCAAGCTGCCATTTTGGGGAAGTTTTTGTGAAAAGAATCTCAGCATAATCTATCAACATCCCACAAAGACTTGAATGTTGCCAAAATCCACAAGAGTGTGCCAGGAAGCAGATCCTTTCCCACTGGAGCCTTGTAACAACTATGGGAAACCTTGACTGCAGCCTGCAAGAGACCTCGAAGCCGAGGATCTAGGTGAGCTTAGGTCTTCCTTGACCCACACACATTGAGATGTTGCCTAGTCACTAAAATTTTGGACTAACTTGTTACATAGCAACAATCAATATACTTTGTATGACTCACAGGACAAGAATTTTAGGTCCAATTCTGAAATATTTAAAACAGGACTTTTCAGGGGACCTATATTCATTACAGTTTACTGAACCATTTCTTGTGAGCCTCTCTGGACCAAGCACTGGTCTAGGTGCTGGGACCACTGGTGAACAACCTAGACTGTCTCTGAGAAGATTTTACATGCTAACTGTTCACACACACACACACACACACACACACACACACACACCATGTGCAAGCCACTCAATTCATTTGATCCTCAGAGAAGGAACTGAGTCTCTTATTCACTGTATTATGAGGCATGGTTATACACATTGCCACAGTTTTCAAAGGATGGGTGAGGCAAACCCACACACAGCTTGGAAATTAATTCCCATGGGCATCCATGAACGCCTCCAATGGAGAAACAGATTCACTTGGTTACCTCTCCTTCCCTTCATGTGCCCCTTTTACTTAGGGCTGCCACTAGAGAATTTTCTGATCAGGTAGTCTTAACCAAACATTGGTAACATTGCTAACTTGGCATCTGATCTGCCTTCCCCCTAAAAGATCTGCAAGGGAGGAACCTGACTACTTTGGCTCAAGGTCCTTTTTATAGTACCCAGTATGATGCTTGATATCTGCTACTGAGTGCAATAAACATTTAAGTGACTAGTTTTAGTCACAGAGGACTAATCTATACATCAAGACAAAAAAAGATTTGGGTTGTCAAAAGTAAGACAGGGTAGAAGAAATGATAGGTAAGAGACTTAACAGGAAAGACTTAAATCTAGAAAAGCTCCCCCTTTTGCTCCTATTTTCCTCCAGGTCTGAATTCTTCAATAGCCTATGAATTTTAAATTCTGAGTCTATATACCTACATACATTGCTAGTTTATACATTCTTTAGACTAAAGAAAGCAAAGTAGAAAATATTGAGACATGTAAATGCACATTCCAAACATTACTGACTAGATTATGTCAACTTGGAGCTCCTAAAAGAACTAGACCACCAGGACCCAATCAGTGGTTCATGATTAAAAACTGAGCTCACCAGGGTGACATCAACTCCAAACACATCTCATGTTCACTAGTTGAAAGTTTCCTTTCTTTATCTTTAAACACTCTTTGTGCAACTTGCTTATTGCTTGCTTGCCTAAATAAGTCTTTGTACCTGCTGATGTATCTTAAAACTATTTTCAGTGGTTTAAGAACCTGCTAAGGGGTGAAGTTGAAGTCCCCTTCTTCCTCCTAGGGGAACTTACTTGACCCCTCTCCAATGACCAAAGGATTTTCTAGGCCTGAGCCAAAAGCACATACTGTCACCAACCCTTGCAAATAACCCAGAGCACTTAAGCATTAAGCCATATCCCCAAACTTTTTGGAGACAGGGACTAAGTTTGCATATTCCTGACATTAGAGTGTGGAACATCTTCTCAAATGCTTATTTGCTATATCTTTCCCATTGTCTTAAATTCTGAGCTTTTTGCTAGTACTGGATATTGACCCTAGGGGCACTTTACCACATCTCAACCCTTATTATTGCTGAGGCTGGCTTTACATTTGGGATCCTTCTGCTACCATGCCCAATTAACAGAAAATGTTTTTGACATTCACAGGGGACTTGGATGGCACACAATTAAGAACCAGCAGGCAGGAAGCTCAAAATTTCTGGAACACCTCAGTTGTCAAGTGCAAAATCCCACCATTAGAATAGACAAAACACAAATGCTAAGGCCAATTAAAGAGGTCAGTTTAGGTGAACACTGATGCCCTAGAGGTTGAAGTATTCTTAGCTTGGTCTCTAGATATATAGCTCTGTAAGATCACTTGCCTAAGCATGCATGAGATCCTTGATTTGACCCCCAGGATGACAATCACTTTATATTCAAACTGAAAATAGTTTTACTGTTCCAGGAACATGAATCCAGGAATCACTGTTTTAGAGGTTGAATCCTGACACATTCCCTAAATGAATGCAAATGCTCAGTTTTAAGTTAAGCTTTAAATGTACCAAGTAGAAATTTCCCACTGCTGTTACAGGAGCACTGGCTAACCTGGTTATAATCTCTTATATGCTCAGTATCTAAGTAACCTATGGATATGGGCTATGGATGTATCAGTGTTAAGGCACTTGCTAACATGGGAGATCCTGGGTTCAATACCCAGTACCACATTATTATTATTTTTTTAAAGAGAGAGGGAGAGAGAGAGGTAGAGAGAGAGAATTTTTTTAATATTTATTTTTTAGTTTTCGGCAGACACAACATCTTTGTTTGTATGTGGTGCTGAGGATCAAACCCGGGCCGCACGCATGCCAAGCGAGCGCGCTACTGCTTGAGCCACATCCCCAGCCCCAGTACCACACTGCTTAAAAAAAAAAAAGTAACCTGTTGCTGCTTAAAATAAAACCTACACCAGCACTTTAACCCAAATAAGGACAAACAAATGTCATTTAGTTTTTATTCATAATCATAAACTTAACTCTGCAATCCAGCTAGACTTGGGAGGGGAATAAGGAAAATATGGAACCCAAAGAACTGCAGCGAGAGCACAAAGATTATGGGATATTGCGAGCAGATGGGATGGAGGGGTGCTCTCGTGAGCTACAGAAGGAATGGTTTGGTGGTTAAGATAAACACAAGTCAAATGTATTAGAGTTGTCCACAGTCGGAAATGGTGATCTTCTTGCTGGTCTTGCCATTCCTGGACCCAAAGCGTTCCATGGCTTCCACAATGTTCATGCCCTCTTTCACCTTCCCAAAGACCACATGCTTGCCATCCAACCTGGAAACAAACAACAATTATTAATAACAGTGACCATTTATGTAACCAATAACCAACAACTCTGAAGCAATCTGAAAAGAGGCCCCTGCGCGCGCAAACACAAACACAAGGCCAACTTATCAACATACTAATTTTACAAAAGCAGCACACTCTGGTGGAGCTTAAGTATTAAGTACCCAGTTTCGTTTTTATGTTAACAATTGCACATATTGATGGGATCTGATGTAACATTCGTACATGCACACAATATAATTTGGCCAATATCACTCCTTAGCACTTCCCACTTCCATCTCTGCCCAATTTCTTATAGTATCACATTGGCCAACTCTTGTACCTATGCATGCCCTTCTTCCACTACCTTAGAGATGGAAACATAAAGAAAGAAAAGGTTTAAATAAGTTAACTAGTATTCCCAGAGTTAAAAACTCATTTAGCTTTTTTGTTGTACTTGTTGTGTTTTATTCTTACCACTCAGTCTTGGCAGTGCAGATGAAAAACTGGGAACCGTTTGTGTTTGGCCCAGCATTTGCCATAGACAAAATGCCAGGGCCTGTATGCTTTAGGATGAAGTTCTCATCATCAAACTTCTCCCCGTAGATGGACTTGCCGCCAGTGCCATTATGGCGTGTGAAGTCACCACCCTGTGAACATGATAGGAAACCATTTTTGGCAAAGTAACCAAAGACACGCCTAATCTGCAAAGTTCAAACTTGAAAACTCAAGTTCAAACTGAATACAAGGGTTAAGTGGAGCCAAAATGATAGCTAACAGTCCATAAGATGAAATACACTCTAAAACATTCAATTCCAATTTAAAGGAACAATCTAAATAAAACCACTATGTCATACCTGGCACATAAATCCTGGAATAATTCTGTGAAAGCAGGAACCCTTATAACCAAATCCTTTCTCTCCAGTACTCAGAGCACGAAAATTTTCTATTTTAAAAAAAAATATACATGTTTACACACACATACACACAAATTGTATTCAGAATACCACTGTTAAACTTAAGAAAATGGAACCAACCTGCTGTTTTTGGAACTTTGTCTGCAAACAACTGCAAAAGAAAATGAATTAATTAACAACATATGCTTACATATTTTGTTGCACAGTACCCAGGTCTTTAGGGGCTTCTGAATCATAAATTCATTCTCTCACTGGAAGAGAATGCTTCCTCAGGAATTACTTTGAATCCCAAATAAGAGCTGCTTCTAGTCAGCCTTAAGATCTTGTGGACTGAGCTGAGAAACATGAGACCCAAAGACATGCCAAAAATCTAGAACCAGTAATGACTGAAATAGTGAGACTCCTAAAAAGTGACTCAGAATTTTTAATATATCACACCTACTTCTGAACAGATATTTGGCTTCTCAAATGTATATCACCTCCGACTTCATGCTGGAACCTAAGAACACTGTTCTTAGGAACAGCAAGCACCATTGCATCATCAGAAGTAAACAGTAAAATGTTTTAGTCACTGGCAGTGAAAATGCTATTACCTCCAACCTGTTTACATGGCTTTACAGATTCCAGTCATTTTATGGTTTCCAGGTCCCTTACCTATTAATGGGGTAAAAAATAAATTCTGGTTTCTAGCACACCTGCTTTCAATATGAAAAACATGAGGACTAGAGATCTTTGTGAACTATATTCTTATAGCAATGTATTAATGTCTTCAAGTATTTTACCTAGAATATATGAATTCTTTTAAAACCTTTGTGGCAGTAAGGATTGAACCCAGGGGTGCATAGCTACACACCAAATACTTTTTGAGAACAGCTGATAGTTGCTGAGGCTAACCTTGAATTTGATCCTTCTGCCTCAGCCCAAATTTAAGTTACTACAGCTTCCCTTTTAGACCTAATAAGTTAAAGCCCTCTTTGGCAGTTCCACCTCCATTTTCACTAAGAAACCTGCAGGAGGTCTTGTCTCATTTCCATTAAGCTCACTGGCTGACCTGATGCTAACTTGCTGCCCAGCATTAAGCTCCAGCCAAGTTTCCACAAGGGCCCTTGTCAATTATCAGCTCTGACCACAGATAAAAGAAGGGTGAAAACTGATTAAGATCTACCATTTCTCCAACAAGTGCCTACTATGTGCCAGGCACTGTGGACAAGGTAGCCAACAAGGAAATTCCCACTGCCTTCAGGAAGACTGCACTGGGGGAAATCCTATTTTTAGAATAAAGCCCTAAAAACCTACACTGGCAATATTTTGCTTAGAGGCTTAAAGGAATACCACTAGGCAATATCTTTCTTCATTACACTCTAAGCCTATTCATATTGGGTTTACTGGAACAGAATGGAGTATTTGTAAAATAAATACGCCAAGTTGTTAGATATTTTGATATGATTACTAGCTGATCTCTAAGTAGTCATTTAACACCTTCAAAACTAATGAGGTAACCACTGGTAATCCACCTTGGTCAGAGAGGGCTGCTGCGCGGCCAGTCTCAACATGCCTGTTATATAGAGGGACAGCAGGGAGGGGCTCACGAGCGCCTCCCCGCCCGCGCAGTCACTGCAGCGGAAGGCGGTCCTCGGGCACCAGCAAAAGCCAGGCCCATGTTCCCATTTCCGCTCGCGGGTGGGGGAAGCGGAGGGATGTTCGGGCCTATATCTAAGTTTTCTATTTTAAACCAACTGGGAAGCAGTTAAGTCACAATCAATCATACCCTCTTAATAAACCCTGCATTTTTTGCAGTACATCCAGGATTATGGGACGACTATATTAATACGAACCGGCGCACGTTGCGCCTTGGCTCTGGAAAGGCCAAGACCTCAGGAAGGTCGCTTCCCTCCTTCGGCTGAAGGACAACCAGTGACCCCCGATGGTACCCGAGGTGGAGCTTCCAGGGAAGCGGCTACCAGGGCTCCGAAGCCGTCCGGATGGCCGAGCATGGAAGCCAACGGCTCGCAGGCACCAACCCGAGCGCGATGGGCGGGAGCGCGGCGACCGAGCACGTGCGCTGGGTGGGCAGGGCGCGGCCACGTGGGACCGAGGACCGGCGGGGGAGGGCAGGAGCGGCCCCCTCCCCCAACGGCCGCCCCACCCGCCTTTGTCCGCCACCGCCCTGGCCTCCTCCCCGCGCATCGCCGCCTCCCAAAATGGCCCCTCGTCAGGAAATGGCGCCACCGCCCGCGCCCACACCTCGAGAGGGTCACCCGTGCCCAGGCCTCGGGTCGCCGCACCGACCTCACCCTCCCCCTGCTCCCCGGGCCCCACCCTGGCGCGCCGCTGCCCTCCCGACCTCGAAGGAGACGCGGCCCAAGGGCTCGCCGTCGACGGCGATATCGAAGAACACGGTGGGGTTGACCATGGCTGACAGAGAACGACCACAGGCGACAGCAGCGTCTTGAAAGCGGCACGAGCCCGGACGCCCGCTTATTTTATAGCGGGATCAGGCCCCGCCCATAGCCCGGTCGCGCGCCTCAACTATGGCCAATCGTGACCGCAAACATGCCAGAGTGGCGGTGCTGTTGGCCTATGGGCGAAGACAAGCGCTGCAGGGCGGGGCAGGCGGCGCGCGTGCGCCCTGGAACGCGGAGGCAGTTCCCGCCCGCGGGCTCCGTCGCGGTGGCTGCGGCGCGGGCGGCGGCGTGGTCCGCAGGGAGGGTCCAGGCGTGGCCAGGGAAGGGCTGCGGAGCGTGTTGGCAGAAGGCCGGATCCCTGCTCCACAACAGGGCGAGGCTCCCATTGCCCAGAGGGAGCAACTGAGGCTAGTGCAGGCCTCAAGGTCGTGCTGCCCGTCAAGGTCGAGCGGGGTCCCACGCCCGACCCCGCGCCCCGCGGCGGAAATGTGAATGGCTTCTCTAGGCTGTGAGCCCTGCTTTGCGTCCTCGTCTTACCCAGCGACCGCCACTCCCGGCATTGCCAGGCTATGGTGAGGGTGCCTTGGAGAATCACCGGTTTCTCAAACCCTCAGGAGGAGTAAAAGCTGTCCCCCATCTGAGATTATGAAATACTTTAAAAATGCCCTACTTTCCGAAAATATCTTGCACACTCTGCTTGAATTTTATCCAGGAGGCAGCCATTAAACAGGAGCCTGTCCAGACCCTTTACCTGAGAAGACACATTGTACACATTTTTGCTGTCTTTAAAATCTGTGTTCTGTCTGCCTACCCAACCCCCCACCTGGCCCTTCAGGGGCAGATTGTGCTCTGATTTCTGGGTGAAGCCACGATTTAAAAGTGAGTTGTTTTAGGTAAAGATATTAATGATAATTTTATTAAAATGCACTTATGAGACGTCTTTTTTTCAGACAATCTTGAAAAGAGTATATATTTCCAGATGCCACTTAGTTGCAGTATTCAGAATATCATTCTTCAAACACATTGTCAAGCTTTTTTTGTTGTTGTTGTTTTTTCCTTTTTGGTACTGGGGATTGAACCCAGAAGCACTCCATCACTGAGTTACATCCCAGCCTTCATTATTTTTTAATTTTTAGACAGGATCTTGGTAAATTACCCAGGCTGGCCAGCTTCTGGAATTGCTGGGATTACATGCATGTACCACCATGCCTGGCTCTAAGCACATTCTCTAAATGAGTCCCTAAAACTGAGTTTCTTCATCTGCAAAAGCAGAATTAGACTGGGTTATCCCAGTGGCTAGGGAGGCTGAGGCAGGAGAATTACAAGTTTGAGGCTGGCCTCAGCAATTTGGTGAGGCCCTGCCTTAAAATAAAAAATTAAGAGAACTGGGGATGTAGCTCAGTGGTAAAGTACCTTTGGGTTTAATCCTTACTACCCAAAAAAGTGTGTGTGTGTGTGTGTGTGTGTTTGTGTGTGTTTAAACAATAAGGTTGTGGTGAGGCACAGATGAGAAGTAATAAAATGGTGAAGTCTAGTGTCACCTCTTGCCATTGTTATTCATCATGACCTTCATGTGCTAGGAATTTATACTGTGTAGTTTTGTTATCCCCATTTTGCAGATGTGAAAAGTAAGACTGTGGCTCCTTGCTCAGAATAGTCAGTTTATGTGTGTTAGAAAAACCAGAACTGCATTTTTTGTTCACTTGTCATACAGTGCTTTGTGACCTTCAGCAAGCTATTTGTCCTCATTTGACACTGAAAAAAATCGCCCAAGGCCATGAGGCATGAATTCCTTCAACTTCTCTGTCCTCCATCCTGACACAAAAGTTAGGAACACCTCCAAAGAACTAAATGAATACCTGTGTAAATAGACAATCAAATCATCCTGCGATCCCCGCCCCCCCCCACCACCATGTTTGAAGTCCTGCTTTCTCATTACCATCAACATTGTCACAGCAAGGTCTTCTCATTTTATCACATGGGGCATAGGCGGTGTGTACTCAAAAATACAAATGCTCACGGATTTTCTTTGTTAATGGAGACAGCCAGTGTCATAAAGAATCTTTCACGGGCTGGGGATGTGGCTCAAGGGGTAGGGCACTCGCCTGGCATGCGTGCGGCCTGGGTTTGATCCTCAGCACCACATACAAACAAAGATGTTGTGTCCGCCAAAAACTAAAAAATAAATGTTAAAATTCTCTCTCTCTCTCTCTCTCTCAAAAAATAAATAAATAAATAAAATAAAGGATCCTTCACTAGCATTATCTGTAGAACTGGACTTCCTTACTATAAAGAATCAGCAGACACACAACCTCAGGAATGTGGGGCTGCCCATGCCTTATTTGGATGAATCAGACCAAAAGCAAATCCAACTGAACTCCACAGTGCCCTGATCTAACTAGCTGGAAATGTTCTATACCAGCAAGTAGAACTGTTTAACTCAAGTGTAGCTTTTCTTCATATAACATTTTATAAACAAATGCTTAATTCAAAAATGTCTCTGAGCCAGAGAGAATGTAATGGGGGGAAAATCAGGATATTAAAAATTATGAAAATAGACTACTTTGGAAGAGAGTTAACTTGTCTTATGTGTGCCTCTTGCCAGAGACCTTGCTTAGCACCTCTATGCTTTCCTGCTTCTGTCTCAAGTACAAATGATAATGTTCCTGCTGAGACCATCAGGAAATATATCTGAATCAGGCATATTTCACCACTTCATGCTTGAAAAGCTTCCTTTCCTTCATGGCTTTAACTTTTTCCGTGGTTCTTCTATCTCTGACCATTGATGGGTTGATTCAGATAGGGTCTGGCTATGTTGCCCTGGCTGATCTTGAACCCTTGAGCACTTGGGCTCAAATGAACCTCTTGCCTCAGGCTCCCCCCACCAGAAGCTGGAACTACAGCAACAATGCTAGCTTACCCTTTCCCTTTAACTATTTCACAAAATTCTCCTCTGTCAGAGTTAAACATTTGATCTTGTGTTGTTTCTTCATGAACCCTCCATTTTCAACCTAATCCGTTCCATGGTGCAGATTGTCACATGACTAAACCATGCTTTCTACCTAAACTCACTCCAGAGTTCCAGGTAGATTCTCCCTGACCACTGGCTTCTCTCCATAGCAGCACTGTCACTTCCACTTCTCCCATTCCCCAGGACCCCTCTCTCCCTCTTAACCATCCTCCATATCTTCTCCATCCTAGGCCTCCTCACCCACTTCCCCTGGCCACTCCTGCAGCTCTTGCTTGAGCTTTCATAGCAGTCTTCTCATTCCTCAACCCCAGTCTTTCCTGATACTTCTAGAATGGCCATTTCCCAAACTATATGATTTTGTAACTCCCATGCTAAAACATGGGAGAGGGCTTCTGTACGGAATGTAAACTACTCCTTCAAAATCTGGTCCCAAATGGACACTGAATTTCTCATCCTTCCATCCACCCTACCTAACCACTGTCAGCTTTCCCAAAGCTCATGCCCTTGCCAATGCAACAGGGTCTTCCCTGAGACACATCTCTGTGATCCCTTCTGAGAAGCATACTGTAATGTTTCCAGGACAACCCATTCTGGTCTGCTAACAACACCTGGTCCATCTGTGCATACCTGATCCCCATATGCTATCAACATCACAACTCAGTAAAAGTTTGTTAAATGATGAATGAGTGAACAGCCTTACAAGTAGGTTATCAAAGAGCTAACAAAAACCTAGGCCCTGGACTCTGGGTATAGCATGTAGAAATCCCTGGGTTTGATCCCCAGCACTGCACCCCTCATAAACAAAAGAAATCAGAAAAGCTGTGTAAAATAACCCAGATTCAAATAGCATCACATTACTACCCCTAAGAGTTGGGCAGACCCAGAAAGTATATTTTTAAAAAATCAGAAAGCCTGTCAAATTCATACCTGGTCAGAGAGAAAAAAAGACTTTCATGGAGGATTGGGGTTGTAGCTCAGTGGTAGAGCTTGCCTAGCATGGATGAGGCACTGGGTTCAGTCCTCAGCACCACATTAAAAAAATAAATAAAAAATAAAGGTTAAATTCTTTAAAAAGACCTTCATGGAAATGATAATTTTATTAAGTAAAAAGATACACTGCTTTACGTAGCAGTAAAGAAGCAAAAATTACCCACACATCCCACCCAAGGTGCATTGTAGGGAGACAGGACTCTGCAGGCCCAAATAGGAATCTTTCTAGGAAAGGTACCCAGGAGTAGCCAAAAGGGCTCTGTCTGCAGCTAGGCCAGAATGTTGTTGCCAGACATCCCAGGTAAGTGGTATATGTAAGAGAAGATGGATTGCAATTTCATTTTTAAAATAATAGATATTGCTATTTAATTACAAATAAAATGTACAGTAACCTTTTCTCACTTTGGTTTATATATGCATTTTCAACAGCTTTTTCCTTGCAGGGGTATTGGGGAGGGGGGGCTGCTGGAGATGGAACTCAGGGCCTGGCATATATTAAGCAAGTACTGTATCACTGAGCCATACTCACAACTCAACAGCTACCAAGGATTCAACTCAGGGGCACTGCAGCCCTAGCCCTTTTTGAAAATACTTTATTTAGAGACCAGGTCTCTCTGGGTGGCTTAGAGCCTTGCTAACTTGCTAAAGCTGCCTCTGAACTCACAATTCTCCTGCCTCAGCTTCCCAAGACACTGGGACTATAGGAGTGCACCACCTGCCTGGCTCCACAACAACTTTTTGAAATATACTTCACATACCATGAAATTCACATTTTAAGGGCTGGGGTTCTCCCTCATTGCTACACAAAATTACATATAAGAGGTTGTGAGGGGAATGGGAAAAAAACAAGGAGAGAAATGAATTACAGTAGATGGGGTAGAGAGAGAAGATGGGAGGGGAGGGGAGGGGGGATAGTAGAGGATAGGAAAGGTAGCAGAATACAACAGTTACTAATATGGCATTATGTAAAAATGTGGATGTGTAACCGATGTGATTCTGCAATCTGTATTTGGGGTAAAAAATGGGAGTGCATAACCCACTTGAATCTAATGTATGAAATATGATATGTCAAGAGCTTTGTAATGTTTTGAACAACCAATAAAAAAAAAAAAAGGGCTGGGGTTGTGGCTCAGTGGTAGTGTGCTCGCCTAGCATGCATGAGGCACTGGGTTTGATTCTTAACACCACATAAAAATAAAGACAATAAAGTCCATCAACAACTAAAAAAAAGAAATTCACATTTTAAACATGCAATTCAATGATTTTAGCCAATTCCAAGATGTACAAACATCATCCACAATCTAATTTTAAAAATTTCCCTTGTTCCCCCAAAGAAATCTGTGCCTATTTTTGGTGACTCCTTGTTCCCACCCAGTAATTCATTTTAAAATATGTTCTTAAAAATTGATTTAGACTTGTGATTTTGGATTGGAATATTAGCTTACATTGCATTTTAACCCTTAAAACACTTAAATAAGTTCAACATATTTAAAAGTTTATCTGTATTATTTCATATTCACAGAGGTTTTCTTTGTTAATTTGGACAACCAAGTACTCTTTTTTTTTTTTTAATACTGGGGATTGAACCCAGGGTTTATTTACCACTGAGCTTCATACCTAATCCTTTTTATTTATTTATTTATTTTATTTTGAGACAAGGCCTTGCTAAGTTGTTGAGGCTGGCCTTGAACTTGCAATCCTCCCACCTTAGATTCCTGAGTTGCTGGGATTACAGGTTTGTGCCAATGAACCCAGCTAGATAACAAAGTATTTTAACAGGAAATCAAATGTATTACATTGACAAATGTAGTTTAAAATGTTTGAATATGTATTAAAAGAACTCAAATTTGCTATATTTACAAGGAGATTAATATGATTTGTAAGCTAAATTTATTTATGTATTTATTTATTAATACTAGAATTGAACCAGTAAACTAAACCTAAAACCAAGAAAAGAAGTAGTTGTGTTTTTTTTTTAATTTTGGGTTTTTTTGGGGGGTACTGGGGATTGAACCCAGGGATACCACTGACCCACATTCCCAGCCCTTATTTTATATTTTATTTTGAAACAGGGTTTCAATAAGTTGCAGAGGCTGACTTTGAACCTGTGATCCTACTGCCTCAGTCTACCATGCCACTGGGATTACAGGCATGCGCCACTGCACTCAGCAAGAAGTAGGTTTTAAAATAGTAACTTTAATCCCAGCGATTTGGGAGGCTGAGTCAGGAGGATCACAAATTTGAGGCCAGTCTGGGCAACATAGGGAGATCCTATCTCAAATAAAATAAAAAGGGCTGGGGATGTAGCTTATTGGTAGAATGCTTGCCTAGCATATGAGACCCTGGATTCAATCCTTAGTATGGCCAAAAAATATATGTTTGTATGTATGTGTGTGTGTGTGTGTGTGCGCGCGCGCACTCACATGCACTATTTGTATATAGTAGCTTAAATAGGGACTTAAGCATGGAAAATATGCACAATATAAAATTAATGATTTTGATAATTTTTAAGTATACAGTTCAATGGTATTAACTATATTCATACTGTTATGCACTTACCATCGCTATCCATGTCCTCCTGTTGGAACACTTTTCATTTTTCCAGGCTGAAACTCTGTATCTATTAAACAATAACACCCCATTTCATCTACCTCTAGCCCCTGAAAACCACCATTCTGCTTTCTGTCTCTATGAATTTGACTCTAGGGTACCTCACATAAGTGCATCCTACAGTATTTGTCCTTTTGCAACTGTCTTATTTCACTCAGCACATTTTTCAAGTTTCATCTATGCTGTAGCACATGTAAAAATTTCTTTTCTCTTTAAGGCTGGATAGTAATTCATTGTATGTCTAAACCACATCTTGCATATTCATTCATATTGACATTTGGGTTGCTTCCATCTTTTGTGCTATTGTAATTCTGTTATGGACAAATACTGCCATCTTTAGGGGAGGGGTACTGGGGATTGAACCAAGGGGCATGTAACCACTGAACCACACCCTCAGTCTCCCTTTTTAAAATTTCTTAAATTTTGAGATAAGCTTTCATTAAGTTGCTTAGGGCCTTGTTAAGTTGCTGAGGCTGGCTTTGAAATTTGTGGTCCTCCTGTGTCATTCTTCTGAATTGCTGGGATCACGGGGGTACACTTTTTTTTTTTTTTTTGGTACTGGGGATTGAACCTGGGGGTGTTTTACCACTATATCCACAATCTTTTATTTTTTATATTTTAAGACAACATCTTGCTAAGTTGTTGAGGGTTATCACTAAACTGCTGATATTGCCTCCAACTTGTTATCCTCTTGCCTCAGTCTCCTGAGTTACTGGGATTACAAGGGTGCACCAGTATGCTGGGAGCTACTTTCAATTTTTTTTTTTTTTTTTTTGGCAATATATCCAGCAGTGAAACCATTGAATCAAAGAGTAATTTTGTGTTTATGTTTTTAAGGAACTTCCATTTTTAAAAATTTGTTCTAATCAATTATACATGACAGCAGAATACTTTTCGATTCATTGTACACAAATGGAGCATAATTCTCTGGTTATACACTAAGTAGGGTCACACCATTTGTGCAATCATCTAGGATAATGATGTCCATCTCATTCCACCATCTTTCCTATCCCCATAACCCCTTTCCTCCTCTCCTTCCCCTTTTCCCAATCCAAAGTTCTTCCACTCATCCCATGGCTCCCCCATTATGGAATAGCATCCATTTATCAGAGAAAACATTCGGCCTTTGTTTTTTGGGGGATTGGCTTACTTTCAGCATGATATTCTCCAACTCCAACCATTTACCTGCAAATGCCATAATTTTATTCTCTTTTATTGCTGAGTAATATTCCATTGTGTTTATATACCTCAGTTTCTTTATGCATTCATTTATTGAAGGGCATCTAAGTTGGTTCCATAGTTTGGCTATTGTGAATTGTGCTGTTATAAACATTGATGTGGCTGTGTCCCTGTAGTATGCTGTTTTTTTTTTTTAATATTTTTTAGTTGTAGGTGGACACAGTACCTTTATTTTTATTTATTTATTTTTATGTGGTGCTGAGGATCAAACCCAGTGCCTCGCACATGCTAGGCAAGCGCTCTACCGCTGAGCCACAACCCCAGCCCCTAGTATGCTGTTTTTAAGTCTTTTGGGTAAGAGCAAGGAGTGGGATAGCTGGGTCAAATGGTGGTTCCATTTCAAGTTTTTAAAGGAATCTCCATACTACTTTCCAGACTGATTGCAGCAATTTGCAGTCCCACCAGCAATGTATGAGTGTGTCTTTTCCCCACATCCTTGCCAACACTTATTGTTGCTTGTATTATTGATAACTGTCATTCTGACTGGAGTAAGATGAAATCTCAGAGTAGTTTTGACTTGCATTTCTCTAATTACTAGAAATGTTGAATAGTTTTCATATATTTGTTGATTGAGTCTGAGAAGTATCTGTTCAGCTCCTTAGCCCATTTATTGATTGTGTTATTTGTTTTTACTGTTAAGTTTTTTGAGTTGTTTATATATCCTGGAGATTCGTGCTCTATCTTATGGGTGTGTGGTAAAATTTTTCCATGGTACCTATACCATTTCCATCAGCAATGCACAAGGGTTCCTGTGTTTCCACATTTGTATCAATATTCATTATCTTGTGTTTTAAACACATATATAGGCCATATACGATGGCATAATGCCTATAATCCCAGCAGCTTGGTAGGCAGAGGCAGGAGGATCATGAGTTCAAAGCTAGACTCAGCAGCTTAGCAAGATGCTAAGCAACTCAGAGAGACCCTGTCTCTAAATAAAATTCAAAACAGGGCTGGGGATGTGGTTCAGTGGTCGAGTACCCCTGAGTTTAATCTCTGGTACCTGCCCCCCAAATATGTACATAGTAGCTATCCTAATAGGTATGAGATTTTATCTTACTGTGGCTTTTTTTTTTTTTTTTGGTACGAGGGATTGAACTCAGGGGCATTCAACCACTGAGCCACATCCCCAGCCCTACTTTGTATTTTATTTAGAGTCAGGGTCTCACTGAGTTGCTTAGTGCCTTACTGTTGCTGAGACTAGCTTTGAACTCACAATCCTCCTGCCTCAGCCTCCCAAGCAACTGGGATCACAGGCAAGTGTTACCATGCCCAGCAGCCCTTCCTGTGGTTTTTGATTTGTGCTTCTCTAATGATTATTAAAGCTGAGCATCTTTTCATGTGTTAAGTCATTTCTAAACTCTTTTTTGGAGAAATGTCTCAAAAACCTTTACCCACTTTTTAAATTGGATTGTTTGGTTTCATTGTAATTGAATTTTAGGAGTTCTTTACATATTCTAGATGTTAACCTCTTATTAGATATATGATTTACAAATATGTTCCTTCATTCTGTAGGTTGCCTCTTCACTCTATTGATAATGTCCTGATTTTTTAAATTCAATAGATTTTTTAAATTTTTTGTACTGAGGATAGAACCTAGGGGTGCTTTACAACTGAGCTACATCTCAATCCTTTTTATTTTTTATTTTGAATCAGAGTAATGTTAAATTGCTGAGGCTGGGCTCCAATTTGTGATCCTCTTGCCTCAGTCTCCCAAGTCTCTGGAATTACAGGTGTGCACCACCACACATGACTCTGATTTTTTCCCCCTGCAGAACTAGGGATGAATCCAGACCTCTCAGATGCTAGGTAAGCACTCCACCAGTAACCTACAGCTCCAGCCTCAATGAAGAGTTTTCTTTTCTTTTCTTTTCAGGGGCACTTTATCACTGAGCCACATCTCCATTTATTTATTTATTTATTTTAGTTGTAGATGGACACAATACCTTTATTTTATTTATTGTGATGCTGAGAATTGAACCCAGTACTCATGCATGTTAGGCAAGCATTCTACCTCTGAGCCACAACCCCAGACTTCCCCAGCCTTCCCCAGCCTATATATATGTTTTTTTATTTGTTTGTTTGTTGTTTAGAGACAGGGTTTCACTGAGTTGCTGAGGCTGGCTTTGAATTTTCAATTCTCTTCCTACCTCAATCTCCCAGCCTGCTGGGATTACAAGCATGTGTCACTGCACCCGGCCCCATTTGGCTGTATGTCACGTTTAGCTCCATAATAACCCACTTTTAATTCTGGTGTGGATTTGGGTCCTACCACCAAATGTAAGGTCAACATTTTCTACAAGACTCTGTTCTCCAGGCTGCTGGGTGATTTTGACAAAGCCCTGGCCATGACCAAGTTGACCTCTGCTGCTGAAGGCAGAACTGCAACAAGTAAGGACAGAAACAGGGGAAAGAAGAGCAGAGGGAGATTCAGTCTGCTGTTCAGGAGCAACTACACCATGTGTGGGACAAAATGAAATGTGGAAGCACCTGTTTAAAAATGGTCAAGAGGCTTAAAAGCCGCAAGAGAGAGGAATCAGATTACATATAGAGGGAGACCAATTTGTATCTCAGCAGATTTTTCAACCCAGACCCTCAAAGCCAGGAGATCATGGAACAACCTATACCAAGCTCTGAAAGAAAATGGATGCCAAACAAGAATCTTATATCCAGTAAAACTAAACTTTAGATTTGATGATGAAATAAAAACCTTCCATGATAAACAAAAGTTAAAAGAATTTACAACTAGAAAGCCTGCACTACAGAACAACCTTAGCAAAATATTTCAAGAAGAGGAAATGAAAAGCAATGATGAAAATCAGCAGAAAGAGGTGTTACACTAAAGGAAAATCTAATCAGAGGAGAAACCAAGTCACATTAAATACCAAAAACAAACAAAAATTCCTGGGAATACAAATCATGTATCAATAATAACCCTTAATGTTAATGGCCTAAACTCACCAATCAAAAGACATAGACTAGTAGATTGGGCCAAAAAAAAAAAAAAAAAGACCCAACAATATGCTGCCTCCAAAAGACTCATTTCATAGGAAAAGATATCCACAGACTGAAGGTCGGGAAAATCATATCACTCACATGTACTGTGGAAGCAAGCAGGGGTTTCCATCCTCATAAAGTAGACTTCAAGCTAAAGTCAATCAAAAAGGATAAAGAAGGACAGTACATACTGCTCAAGGGAACCATACACCAACAAGACTTAACAATTATAAATATATATGCCCCAAACAATGGAGCGTCTATATTCATCAAACTCTTCTCAAGTTCAAGAGTCAAATAGACCACAACACAATAATTCTGAGTGACTTTAACACACCTCTTTAATCACTAGATAGATCTTCCAAAGAAAAGTTGAACAAAGAAACTTTAGAGCTCAATAATACAATCAGTAACTTAGACTTAACTGACATATATAGAATATTTCATCCTTCAATAAGAGAATACACTTTCTTCTCAGCAGCATGTGAATCCTTCTCTAAAATAAACCATATATTATGCCACAAAGCAACTCTTAGCAAATATAAAAAAGTAGAGATACTACCCATTCTATCAGATCATAATAGAATGAAATTAGAAATCAATGATAAAATAAGAAATAAAAGCTACTCCAACACCTGGAGATTAAATATTATGCTACTGGGGGCTGGGGTTGTGGCTCAGTGGTAGAGCACTTACCTAGCATGGGTGAGGCACTGAGTTCGATCCCCAGCACCACATAAAAATAAAACAGATAAACAAAGGTATTGTGGCCATCTACAACTAAAAAATATTTTAAAAAATATGCTACTGAATGAACAATGGCTTGCAGAAGACATCAAGGAGGAGATTAAAAAATTTTTAGATGTGAATGAGAACACAGATACAACATATCGAAATCTATGAGACACTATGAAAGCAATTCTAAGAAGAAAGTTCATTGCATGGAGTTCATTCCTTCAAAGAAGAAAAAGTCAACAAATAAGTGACTTAACATTACATCTCAAAGCCCTAGAAAAAGAAGAACAAATCAACACCAAAAGCAATAGAAGACAAGAAATAATTAAAATCAGAGGTGAAATAAATGTAATTGAAACAAAAGAAACAACTTAAAAATTGACAGAACAAAAAGTTGGTTCTTTGAAAAAAATAAATAAAATTGACAGACCCTTAGCTACGCTAATGAAGAAAAGGAGAGAACTCAAATTACCAGCATACATGATTAAAAAAAAAGTAATATCACAACAGACACTACAGAAATACAGAGGATAATTAGAAATTATTTTGAAAACTTATACTCCAATAAAATAGAAGATAGTGAAGGCATCGACGAATTTCTTAAGTTATACATCTTGCAGGTTGAATCAGGAAGATATACACAATTTATTTATTTTTTAAATTTTTTTTTAAGTTGTAGATGAACACAGTATCTTCACTTTTATTTATTTATTTTTATGTGGTGCTGAGGATCGAACCCAGGGCCTCATGCATGCAAGGCGCTCTGCCACTGAGCCACAACCCCAGTCCCAGGAAGACATACACAATTTAAATAGACCAATATCAAATGATGAAATAGAAGATGCCATCAGAAGCCTACTAACCAAGAAAAGCCCAGGACCAGATGGATACACAGCCAAGTTCTATAAGATCTTTAAAGAAGAACTAATACCAATACTCTTCAATTTATTTCAGGAAATAGAAAAAGAGGCAGCACTTCCAAACTCATTCTATGAGGCCAATATCACCCTGATTCCAAAACCAGGCAAAGACACATAAAGAAAGGAAACTTTAGACCAATATCTCTAATGAACATAGATGCAAAAAGTCTCAATATAATTCTGGCAAATCAAATACAAAAACATATCAAAAAGATCAAGCACCATAATCAAGTGGGATTCATCCCAGGTATGCAAAGTTGGTTCAACATAAGGAAATCAATAAATGTAATTCATCACATCAATGGACTCAAAGATAAGAATCATATGATCATCTCAAAAGATGCAGAAAAAGCATTTGACAAAAATACAGCACCCCTTCATGTTCAAAACATTAGAAAAACTAAGGATAACGGGAACATATCTCAACATGGTAAAGGCTATCTATGCTAAGCCCCAGGCCAATATCATTCTAAATGGAGAAAAATTGAAGGCATTCCCTCTAAAAACTGGAACAAGACAAGGATGCCCTCTTTCACAACTTCTATTTAACATAGTCCTTGAAACACTGGCCAGAGCAATTAGACAGACAAAAGAAATTAAAGGGATGCGTATAGGAAAAGAAGAACTTAAATTAGCACTATCTGCTGACGATATGATTCTATGCCTAGAAGACCCAAAAAGCTCCACCAGAAAACTTCTAGAACTAGTAAACGAACTCAACAAAGTAGCACGTTATAAAATCAACACCTACAAATCAAAGGCATTTCTGTATATCAGTGACAAATCCTCTGAGAGGGAATGAGGAAAACTACCCCATTTATAATAACCTCAAAAAAATAAAATAAAATACTTGGGAATCAACTTAATGAAAGAGGTGAAAGATCTATACAATGAAAACTACAGAACCCTAAAGTAAAAAAAAAAAAAAAGACTTAGAAGATGGAAAGATCTACCTTGCTCTTGGATAGGCAGAATTAATATTATCAAAATGTCCATACTTCCAAAAGCACTATACAGATTTAATGCAAAATCCCAATGGCATTCCTCAGAGAAAAAGCAATCATGAAATTCATCTGGAAAAATAAGGAGACCCAGAATAGCTAAAGCTAACTAATAGTAACAAAAGCAGCATGGTATTGGCACCAAAACAGACTGGTAGACCAGTGGTACAGAATAGAGGACACAGAGACTAACCCACGAAATTACAATTATCTTATATTAGACAAAGTCTCCAAAAACATGCTTTGGAGAAAAGATAGCCTCTTCAACAAATGGTGCTGGGAAAACTGGAAATCCATATGCAACAAAGTGGAATTAAACCCCTATCTCTCACCATGCACAAAACTCAACTCAAATGGATCAAGGACTTAGGAGTACAACCAGAGACCCTGCGTCTAATAGAAGAAAAAGTAGGCCCTAATCTCCATCATGTGGGATTAGGCCCCAACTTCCTTAATAAGACTCCTATAGTGCAAGAATTAAAACCAAGAATCAATAAATGGAATGGACTCAAACTAAAAGTTTTTTTTTTTTTTTCAGCAAAAGAAACAATCTGTAAGGTCAATAGAGAGCCTACATCTTGGGAGCAAATTTTTACCCCTCACACATCAGATAGAGCATTAATCTTTAGGGTATATAAAGAACTCAAAAAGCTAAACACCAAAAAAAAAAAAAAAAACAACAACAAAAAACAAATAACCCAATCAATAAATAGGCCAAGGACCTGAATAGACAACTTTTCAGAAGAGGACATTCAATCAATCAACAAATATATGAAAAAATGTTCATCATCTCCAGCAATTACAGAAATGCAAATCAAAACTACTCTAATATACCATCTCACTCCAGTCAGAATGGCAGCTCTTTTGAAGACAAATAACAATAAGTGTTGGCCAGGACATGGGGGAAAAGGCACACTCTTAATTGCTGGTGGGACTGCAAATTGGTGTAGCCAATATGGAAAGCAGTATGGAGATTCCTTGGAAATCTGGGAATGGAACCACCATTTGACCCAGCTATCCCTCTCTTTGTTCTCTACCCAAAGGACTTAAAAACAGCATACTACAGGGACACAGCCACATCAAAGTTTATAGCAGCACAATTCACAATAGCTAAACTGTGGAGCCAACCTAGATGCTCTTCAGTGGATGAATGGATTTAAAAAATGTGGCATATATACACAATGGAATTTTACTCAGCAATAAAAGAGAATAAAATCATGGCATTTGCAGGTAAATGGATGGCGTTGGAGAAGATAATGCTAAGTGAAGTTAGCCAATCCCAAAAAAACAAATGATGAATGTTTTCTCTGATATAAAGGGGCTGACTCATAGTTGGGTAGGGAGGGGGAGCATAGAAGGAATAGATAAATTCTAGATAGGGAAGAGGGATGGGAGGGAAAGGGAGGGGGCACGGGATTGGCAAGGGTGATGGAATGTGACGGACATCATTATCCAAAGTACATGTATGAAGACATGAATCGGTGTGAACATACTTTATATACAAACAGAGGTATGAAAAATTGTTCTATATGTGTAATAAGAATTGTGATGCATTCCACTGTCATGTATTTAAAAAAACAGGGGCTGGAGTTGTGGCTCAGTGGCAAAGCACACGCCTAGAGTGTGGGAGGCCCTGGGTTCGATCCTCAGCACCACATAAAAATAAATAAATAAAATAAAGCTATAAAGAAAATACAAATAAAACATAAAACCAATAAAAATTTTTTAGTTGTTGATAGACCTTTATTATTTTTTACTTATTTATATGTGATGCTGAGAATCAAACCCAGTGCCTCACACATACCAGGCAAGTGCGCTATTGCTGAGCCCCAGCCCCAGTCCCTTAACAGAACTATTAACCATGATAAGCCAGGCACACTGTTAACACACCTATAATCCCAGCGGCTCAGGAGGCTGAGGCAAGAGGATTACAAGTTCAAAGGCAGCCTCAAAAACTTAGTGAGGCTCTGCCTAAGCAATTCAGTGAGACTCTGTCTCTAAAGAAAATATAAAAAGGGGTGGGGAATGTGGCTCATGGTAAAGAACTCCTGGGTTCAATCCCTAGTACAAAATAAAATAAAATAAATAAAAAGATAAATACATCACAGGATGTGGGTGGCATGCATGGAAATGATAGGATATTTCAGCAGAGATACAGAAACAATGAAGAGCCAACGGGAAATGATGCAAAAGAAAAATATGATATCAAGATGAAGGAATTTTTTTATAGACTTGACAACAGACTGGGCCCAGCAGAGAAAAGTATCATGAAGTTGAAGACAGTTAACAGAATTTATCCAGCTTGAAACACAAAGAGAAAACATAATGAGAAAAAATAAGACAACAAACAAAACACTCAAGATCTAGGAGACAATATCACACAGTCTAACTTACATGAAATTGGAGTCCCAGAAGGTCAAGATAGAATGAAAAGGGCAAAAGAAATATTTAAACAGTTCATTTCCTAAAATTAATGAAATATACCAACTGATTCAAGAGATCAGTATGGGCTGGGGGTGTAGCTCAATGGTAGAGTGCTTGTTCAGCATGCCTGGAACCCTGGGTTCAATCCCCAATTCTACAAAGAAAAAGAAAAAAAAAACATTATATTTAGGTACATCATGATAAAACTACTGGACACCAAAGATAAAGAGAAAATCTTGAAAGCAATGAGAGAATAAAAGACAAAACCAGTAAGAATATGGCTGTCTTCTAGTCAAAGAGTGTAGAAAAGCACTTTTTTGGGGGGGTGCAGGGGACTTAACCCAGTGATGTTTTACCACTGAACTACATCCCCAGTGCTTTTTATTTATTAAAAAATTTTTATTAGCCCTTTTAATATTTTATTTAGAAACAGGGCCTTGCTAAGTTGTGGAAGCTGGCTTTGAACTCACGATCCTCCTGCCTCAGCCTCCCAAGCCATTGGGAAT
The DNA here is from genome assembly GCF_047511675.1 of Marmota flaviventris. Taxonomy (NCBI): domain Eukaryota; kingdom Metazoa; phylum Chordata; class Mammalia; order Rodentia; family Sciuridae; genus Marmota; species Marmota flaviventris. The sequence continues at coordinate 102,380,073 of NC_092498.1, read as the reverse complement.
ACAGGTGTGCTCCACTGTGACCAGCAAAAAGCCCTTTTTAAATGCTGAAGGTGGGAAGGGGGGAGACTGTGAGAAGAGAATGGAATGCACATTAGTGGTATTGGGACATCTTTTTAAGAATAAAGTTGATTCTCATGAGGTCATGTTTACTACTACAAGTCATTGGAGAGCTGGCTTACATCTGGATTTCCCTTAACTCTGCAGTGCAGCTTAAAGTTCTTGGGGAGGGGGTGTCACAGTCCCTACCTTGAATGGCCCTGAGCCTTGACTTGGATTCCTCTGTCTAAAAAGACCAGAAAATACCCATCCTGTTCTGCAGCTCTTTTGGGGGAATTGGCAAATGTCCTCAGGGAAAAAACTCAACACTAATGTTAGATTTACCTCTTTGGGTTCTTGTCTTCTTCTCAATCTTGGCCTGATAACTCCACATCACCTTATCACCCTATCTTAGACCTTTTCATGTTGCTATAACAGAATACCATAGTCTGGTAGTTTATAAAGAGAATACGTTTTTTTTCCTCACAGTTCTGAAGACTCAGATCAAGATGCCAGTATCTGGTGAGGGCCTTTTTGATGCATCATCCCATGGTGGAAGGTGGTAAAGCAAGACAAGAATTAAGAGAAGACTGAACTTTCTTTTATAGCACTCTATTTGTTACCAGAGTCTAAAGCCAGAACCCTAACTCCTGGGATCTAACAAACTATATCCAGTTACTCACCACAAAAATAAATAAATAAATAAAACAAAAAAGGTAATGGTGAAAAGCATGGGAGGAACTTTCATCAGTGTAGCTACACGAGGAAGACAAAGGACCGGCGTGTCCTTAGGCCTGTCTTCAAGGGATTGACAATGATTTTTAGGTTATATAAAGGGGGATTTAATTTAATTTAATTCTTTTTTAAAGCTGAGTAATATTCCATTGTGTATATATATATACCACATTTTCTTTATCCATTTATCTGTTAAATACATGTAGGTTGGTTCCATAGTTATTGTAAGTTGAGCTGCTATAAACGTTGATGTGGCTGCATCACTATAGTATCAATTTTAAGTCCTTTGGGTATAAACTGAGGAGAGGGATAGCTGGGTCAAATGGTAGTCCCATTCCAAGTTTTCTGAGTAATCTCCATATCACTTTTCATAATGGTTGCACTAATTTTCAGTCCCACCAGCAATGTATGAGTGTGCCTTTTTCTCCACATCCTCACTAACATTTATGGTTGCTTGTATTATTGACAATTGCCATTCTAACTGGAGTGAAATGAAATCTTAGAGTTGTTTTGATTTGAATTTTTCTAATTGCTAGAGATGTTGAATATTTTTTCATATATTTGTTGATTGAATGTATTTCTTCTGTGAAGTGTCTATTCAGTTCCTTAGCCCATTTGTTGAGTTATTTTATTTTTTGGTGTTAAGTTTTTTGAGTTCTTTATGTATCCTGGAGATTAATGCTATCTGAGGTGCATGTGGTAAAAATTTTTCCCATTCTGGTAGGCAGGAGGATCTCCAGTTCAAAGCCAGCCTCAGCAACTTAGTGAGGCCCTAAACAACTTACAGAGACCCTGTCTCAAAATGAAAAATAAAAAGGGCCAGGCATGGTGGTGCATGCCTATAATCCCAGCAGCTTGGGAGGTTGAGGCAGGAGGATCACGAGTTCAAAGATAACCTCAGCAACAGCAAGGCAACTTGGTTAGACTCTGTCTCTAAATAAAATACAAAATAGGGCTGAGGATGTGGCTCAGTGGTTGAGTGCCCCTGAGTCAATCCCGGCTACCAAAAATAAAGATAAATTAATTAATTAATTAATTAAAAATAAAAAGGGGACTGGGGCTGTAGCTCAGTGGTAGAGCACACACCTTGCACATGTGAGGCACTGGGTTTGATCCTCAGCACCACATAAAAAATAAATAAATAAAAATATTTAAAAAATAAAAAGGGCTGTGGATGTGGCTTAGTAGTTAGGTGTCTTTGGGTTCAATCCCTGCTACCAAAACAATAATAAAAAAAATAAATAAATAAAAATTTTAAAGAACTGGGGCTATAGCCCAGTGGTAGAACACTTGCTTAATGTGCTTCAAGGCCTGGGTTCATTCCCCAGTACTGGGTGGGGCAAAGGAATAAGGAAGGGAAGAATGTACAGATCTCATCAGGGCATGAGCATTAGGTCTTTTACCAGGTTGACAATCTGGAGAAAAGAACCTTGAGGCATATGATATTTTATCACATCAAAATGCCCTCTGGAAATTTGCCCTGACAAGATAATAGCAAAGTTTTATATGAAAAACACATATATTCATTGTACTACTATTTATAAGAGCAAAAAGTTGGAAATAACCTGAAAGTCTTGAGTTTTGTTTGTTTGTGATGCGGGGGGATTGAACCCAGGATCTTTTTTTATGCTAAGCAAGCACTCTACAACTGAGCTATACCCACAGCTCCTAAATGTCTGTTAGTATGAGGTTGGCCCATGAGCTATGGCCTATACTTACAATAGAATATTATGCTGCTTTGAAAAGGAAGGGTCAGAGCTGGGCACAGTGGTGCACATCTGTAATCCCAGTGGTTCGGGAGGCTGAGGCAAGAAGATGGTGAGTTCAAAGCCAGCCTCAGCAAAAGCAAGGTGCTAAGCAATTCAGTGAGACCCTGTCTCTAAATAAAATACAAAATGCTCAGTGGTCGAGTGCCCCTGAGTTCAATTCCCAGCAATCCCCCCAGCCTAAAAAAAAAATAGAAAGAAAAAGGAAGGGTCTGGATATGCCCGTGATGTGATCATATGTTTGCAAATACATTGGTGTTGATATGGAATCTAAAATAATGTAGAATGAGGGTGAGGAAAGGAGAAAGTAAGTTATGAGGAGACTTTGATATTCTCAGTATTATTAGAATCTTATAATAAGAGTTCAATTCATCAAGTCAATGAGTACATACTTAATGTCTGTTCTATGCTGGCCACTGTTTACATATATCATAAAAAACAACAAGAAGAAAGTTGTGTGTGGTTGTGTGTTCCTGTTATCCTGGATACTTGGGAGGCTAAGGTGAGAGGATGGCTTGAGCCCAGGAGTTTGAGGCCAGCCTGGACAACACAGCAAGATAATAAACATCCAAACAGTGATCAGGTGTCAACTAAAAGTCCAACTCCTCAAGAAGTGAAATAACTGGCCACAGAAGACAGCACACAACAAGTAATTTCAGGAACAGTGAGGGATCAAAAAAGTGATGTTTAAGCAGAATGTTGAAGGAGGAAATGTTGGCTGCGAGGAGACAGGGCAACCTGTCCCAGGTCTTTGCCAGAGTAGGGTTGGGGAGGAAGGACAGACGGATGAGGAGACAAGAGCTATTAGCTTCCAGGCCTTTGGTCAGTGATGGGCCTAAAGGTGCCCTCTGGTGACCTGTCCAGGGTCAAGGCTTTCTTCTGCCGTTCTGTTCAGATTCTGAGGCCACCATTCAACCTCAGCTACTGGAAAACAAGCAAGAAACAGCCCAAGCCTTTGTCCTCCTCAAAACTCCCCAGAATGCTGCCTGCTCCTTGTCCTTCCTCCCTCCTCCAGCTAGCCTCACTGCCTCCCACCAGGGGTCCCTCCCAACCCATGGTCTCTTGGTCCCTGCAGCCCTGTAAGCAGAGACTCAGTGTCCAACAGCCCAGAATTCTACCCTGGGTCTCCTCCTTTGGTGGGGTCTGAGGCCCTGAGGCCAGCATTGTCAGTCAGCAGCCCCTGCCCAGTACCCAACTGACTCAGGCCCCATGCGTAGGAGGCAGCAGGGAGTGGCCATGAGCAGGGCCCATTGCTGGCTGCCATCCATGGCAGCGTGGGGGGGTTAATAGGGAGCAGGCAAGGCCTTGAGGACCACTGGAGGCAGATGAATGATGGCCCCTGGGGATGCACATTGAGGCAATCTCCTACCCCCTGTGACAGTCCTGGCTCGGTGGGACTGGGGACCAGTAGGGCTGAAAGTTGATGATCCACTCACTCCTGTCTCTCCCACAGATTGCCGTGTCTATAGGGTCTTCTTTAACTATGAGGTCTCCCAAATTATGAGAAATAGATTTCTGTTGTTTATAAATTACCCAGTCTAAAAGTTTTTGTTATAGCAGCCAGAATGATGAAAGACATGGCCAATTCTAGGTTTCATTCATCTCCATTTTTTTTTCTTTTTTTGTACCAGGGGTTGAACCCAGAGGTGTTTAACCACTGAGCCATATCGCCAGCCCTTTTTATTTTTTATTTTGAGACAGGGTCTCACTAAGTTGCTTTGGGCCTTGGTAAATTGCTGAGGCTGACTTTGAAATTGCAATCCTCCTGCCTCAGCTTCCCCAGCCACTGGGATTATAGATGTACGCCACCACATCCAGCTTTATTTTATTTTATTTAATGTGTTTATTTTCATTCTTTTTGCAGTACTGGGTATTGACCCCAGGACCTCATGCATGCTAGGCAAGCATTCTAACACTGAGCCACATTCCCCTCCCTTTTCATTTTTTTTTCAGAACAAATCATTGTGTGCAATGTTGGATCCTATTTCTTCAACTTAATCTTGGAAGCATTTATTTTGGTTCCAATTTCCTGGGTGATCTTTGTACATTACTGGATAATGTTCCATGGAGCAGAAGCACCTTAGCTCCTTCATTTACGAACTTCTATCTTTCCTGAGGGTGTGTGTGTATGTGTGTATGGGGTGGGGCATATGGGGAGAATCCTGTCATGTTCATGCTAGGCAAGCATTCTACCACTGAGCAACATCTCCAACCCAGGTATTTTCTTTCTTTCTTTTCTTTTCTTTCTTTCTTTCTTTCCTTCTTTCTTTCTTTCTTTCTTTCTTTCTTTCTTTCTTTCTTTCTTTCTTTCTTTCTTTCTTTCTTTCTTTCTTTCTTTCTTTCCGTGTGTGTGTGTGTGTGTGTGTGTGTGTATGTGTGAACTCAGGGGCACTCACCAATGAGCCACATCCCCAGCCCTATTTTGTATTTTATTTAGAGACAGGGTCTCACTGAGTTGCTTAGCACCTGGCCTTTGCTGAGGCTGGCTTTGAACTGGCAATCTTCCTGCCTCAGCCTCCCCAGCTGCTGGGATTACAGGCGTGTACCACTGCACCCGGCAGCCCCTGTATTTTCTTGACCTTAATAAATAAGCACATAATTTTCCCATTCAAGGAAACCAAGAATTTTTAAGGAAATGGCTGATTTGAAGAAGGAAGGGACAAGGTGAACCCAGAACTAAGCTTGTAGTGCCAAGAACTAAAAACATACTCAAATTCTAATGGGGTCATTTAAAGAATGCAGGAGCCAGATTCTATCATATTTGAGTCAATTTAAGGACTGAAGTCAATAACAGTAATGACGGACAATACTTATAACACACTGAATAGAAACAAATCCAATTTATAGCAATCCTAAAAGATAGGCATGTGTGTCTATCCCCATTACACACGCAGAAAGAGAGGAAGAGAAACATCGCTTTTTTGCAGGATCACTGATATTTCAAGGGCCCTCAAGAACCACTGTTGAAATGAGGCTGGCGTCAGGATATCCCCACTCCACAGAGGATTATTAAAGCACACCAGAGAGTCTGCTGGTTACCACTGAGCCAGGTGGCCAAACTTAACATGACCAAGGACGGGACATATCAATATGACAGACCTAACAGAGTACAGTAAAAGCACACAGTTCCTTGGTAGAGTCTGAATCTAAGCAGGAAACAAATTCAAAGACATGTGAAATGAACTCTTCAAAGTGTCCATGTTATGAAGGGAAGAGGAAAAAAAAGTGAGGGGGAATATTCTAGATGAAAAGAAATAAAAGAGCCGTGACAATGAAATGCAATTAGTGATTGCTTAATTGATCATAGATTTAGAGAGAGTTGTGGAGGACATCTCTAGAACAATCAAAGACATTAAAAAATGGGGTATTTTCATAGGATGGTAATGATAAAATTAATGTTTATGGGTAAAATAAATGTATTGTGGTTTTTTTGCTTTGTTTTGTTGTTGTTGTTACTGGGAATTGAACCTAGGGGTGTTTAACCACTGAGTCACACCCATAGCCCTTTTTTACTTTTTATTTTGTTTTTTAAATATTTTTAAAATTGTCAATGGACCTTTATTTTTTATTTATATGTCATGCTGAGAATCGAACCCAGTGCCTCACACATGCTAGGCAAGGGCTCTACCACTGAGCTACAATCTCAGCCCTTTACTTTTTAAGTCTTTTATTTTTAAGACTTTGAAGTCTTTTAAGGCCTCCCTAAGTTGCTGAGGGGCTTTGAACCCGTGATCCTCCTGCCTCGGGTTCCCCAGTCACTGGGATGACAGGCATGCACCATTGCACCTGGCATTGCATTGTGGTTTTGTCAGAGAATTTCTATGTTTCTAGGAGACTTGCTCAAATATTTAGGAGTAAAACAACATGATATCGGCAGCTTATTTTTCAAATAGCTCAAGAACAAAAATAGGGTGAGATAAAGCAAGTTGACGTACAATGCTAGTCAATGGCAAATGTGGGTGAAAATAGAGGAGGGTTCACTGAATTATGCTTTCTACTTTTCCATAACCGTGGAATTGAAATAAAAATTAGGCCAGGCCTAGTGGTGCACACCTGTTATCCCAGCAACTTGGAAGGCTGAGGCAGGGAGGATCACAAGTTCGAAGCCAGCTTAGGCAACTTAGTGAGACCCTATCTCAAAATAAAAAGAATTGAGATAAGTAGGGGAGAGTGCTTGCTTGTCTATCATCCTGCTGAAGGCCCTGGGTTCAATCCTCAATACCACTAAAAAAAAAAGACCAGCTTGGAAAGTGGCAAGGAAGGGGACTCTTTGTCAGCCCCTATGAGGTGCTATTGCAGAGCAGACCCAGATTATATGAGTGTTTGCCTCACCCAACACAGTGGGCACAGTTTATAGGAAGGCAGAGCAGACCTTCCTCTGGCTTGCCAATGCTCATCAGGGGTTAGGAATATGTGTCTGGGTGGTTGGGACCTGTTGGTCCAGGATGTTATCTGGTGAGACCTGATTCAGAACCAAGAACCCTCTGACAGTCTGAGTCTTACTTGAATTCCAAGGGGTCACATGCCCACCACAAGACCCTGCCTTCAGGACAGTCCTTTGGGCACAACTACTCCTGAGAGGCTAGGCAGGGGCAGAGCAGCTGATTGGCCTGGTGTTCACTGATGCCCCTGCCCTGCCCCCTCAGTCACCCTCCCTCACTGCTTCACTGGATTCATTGTCGGTTTTTGACCCACCCTTGAGTTCTGTCTTTCCTGCAGTTTCATTTGCGCACAAAATTCTGAGCTGAAACTTAAATTCAACCAAGGTCTTGCTGTCCTTTCCTCATCATGGGCTGGGATCTCGATGGCCTCCCCGTCACTGCCTGCCTGCCCTGTCCATCTAGACCTTCAGTAGAATCATCACTGATTCTTGGCTGGAGAACACATGGGGCCACAGCTCATGCCTCTGGCAAAGAAGTACATTTTTATGAGTTTGCTGCTACACTTAACTCTTCTCTGTCTTCAGCAGGAGCAGAAGCCTGGGGTCCCCCTCCTCAGGAGGTCTTTGTCTCATTTCTTCAAAAATCCCCAGGGATCCTTTCCCTATTTAACTCCACCTATATGTATCTCTATTTGAAAACCAAAACAGTTGTGGGGGGGACATCACCCAACCCTGGTTAACTAATCATGAAGTGTTCCTCTGGGACAGCTCATGAGAGTACCCTGGTCAGGCTGGAGAGAAGGGACATCCTGCTACAGGATTTGTTCTCACATTTCCAGGCCTCTGTTCATTCAGAACATGAGCACATATACATTTCCCTTTTTCCTCCAAAGTTGAAGGCTGTGGGCTGGGAGAGAGGAGTTCCTGTGCCCAGGTGCCAAGCCGGCAGGAGACTTAGAGCAGGGGAATGTAAGACACACGGGGCACCTGAGAGTTGCGAGATCACATCAGAGTCAGTGGTCACATGGGTGGGATCCTGAGCCTCCTGCCAGATGGACATCCTTGCACCCTCCTTTCACTAAGGGCACCCTAATTCCCTTTGGGGAATCCCTCTAATATATGTGTCCTGAGTGGAGCTGACCCCACTTCCAGCTCCAGAATTGGGCTGTCATTCAGGGTTTTTTTTTTTGTTGTTGTTGTTTTGTTTTTTTAAATATTTTTTCAGATGTTGATGAACCTTTATTTTATTCATTTATTTATATGCGGTGCTAAGAATCAAACCCAGTGCCTCACACTGCTGAGCCACAACCCCAGCCCATGTCACTCAGTTTTGACCCATAACATTGATGGCATTTGATTCAGTATGTCCAAATCTGGCCAATGTGGTCCTTTCCTGGGACTTTTGCTAAAAATATTGGGAAAGAGACTCCCTTTTCTCCTGGGATTCCTGGGATATGGTTCTCACACCAGGTCATTCACAAGCCCTTCTCCCTGTCTGGCTAACTTTCCCCTGGCTGTGCCACCCTCCTAGGATGTGTTACCCCTGGAGTCTGCTCAGTCCTCAACCCCAGCCACTGTTCTTTCCTCAGCCTCTCATCACATTCTGCCAGGGCAAGCTACATGAATTCCAGTTTCTAATTAATTCCAATTTCCTTCACAAAATGAAAACATGAAACTCTTGTTCAAATTTCTTGAAGAATTTTGTGACAGGGACCTCAAAATGTCAATCCAGGCATGGTCCTTCTGAGCATAGGCTGCCTGATGGCACCACTCCCTGCATATGAAGCTTGAGCTGCAGTGGAGGCCCTGAGAGAGGGATGGCCACCCTGGCTTGGGCTCAGCACTTCTCTACAGCCCTCTCTTCTTTGGGACAATGTCCTGCAAGTCCTAACTTCCTCAATAGCCCTGATGCAGCTTTCCTTCAGAGTGTGAGGCCGGTGCTCTTGGGATGCTCTTTTCCCAGCATTGTGTTCATCTGGTGCTAGAGGGAACATAGGCTGCCTGGAACTCTTACTTTTAGAGACCACAGTGACTGAAAAGCTGTTTCTTTTTATGTCCAGTGTTGACAGGAGGCAAGTCTTCTACCAGCTATCCTGTCATGACCAGAACTGGAAAATCCATGTGTCCTTTTCTAAGATGTAGGTTTATATATTAGTCATAGATTTGAGTTGCAATCAACAGAAATCAGCACTAGCTAAATTAGACCGAGAAGGAATTTATTGGAAGGCTCTCTCGTAACAATTTAGTGAGAGGCCAGGAGACTCAGACTCAGATAACAGTCAGGAACTAGGGGACTTACCTACAGGGTGTAATATCCTAAAGATAGGCCCAATTTCCTGGTCACTATCTGACTAGCCTGCACTTTCAGTACCCAAGTCTGGACCACATTCCTGCTGGAGGCAGTCATCATAGGAAGGCTTAGACCCAGTCCTCACACCCTGTTGCAGGGGTCCAGGCAAGTGGCAAATGTCTTCCTAAACCTCCATTTATCCAGAACATTTCTGAAAGACAATGTCGATACCCTCTCTGCTTTCCAAATCTCTAAACTAATTTGTTTTATTTTTTAAATCAATAGAAATAATTATTAATGCTATTTTGTATTTACAAGTAATATGCAAATGCCAATTCTTAAATAGATTATTTCCAGAGCAGTTAACACCACTGCTACCGAGATGGTCTTGCTATTCCTACTTTGGGCTCTTGTGAGGAAAGTTGAGAGAGAAGGAAGAGAGAACACAGATGAGCAGGATGCATTCAGGATCTCTGCAGAGAGAAACTGGACAAGCAGGTCTGTCAGCCTAGGGGCTGGGCTACCACACCCTCAGGATTCTCCAGCCTGCCCTCCAGACTCTGTGGTACTGGGAGGCTGCAGTCCCAAGAAAGTTTGGCTTACAGACAGAAAACACTAGGCAACACTGACTGGCTGTGTGGTTTGTTTTTCTTCCATCACTGAAGTCCAGGCTAGTCAATGCAGGCCAGTATGATAGCTCCACAATCACTGGACACGAGACTCTTGTCATCTTGTCACTCCACCACTCTCAGGTGTTGGTATGGATTTAAAGTCAAATGCTGACTGTTATATCTGCATTTCAGAAGCAGGAGAAAAGAACAGCATAGAGGAGGACAAGGAGACACCCCCAAAATCAACCCACAGAACTACAGTGTCCCACCACCTGCAGTCACACGAATGACCACACAGAATTGCAAAAGCAATGGGAAAGGCTGGGTGTGGTAGCACACCCCTGTAATCTCAGTGACTCTGGATGCTGAAGCAGGAGGATCATTAATTCAAGGCCAGAATTGGCAGTTTAGCAAGACTGTCTGAATGAATGAATGAATGAATGAATGAATGGAGTTGGAGATGTAGCTCAGTGGTAAAGCACCCCTTGGTTCAATCCCCAACACTGAGAAAGAAAGAAAAGAAAGGAAGGGAGGGAAGAAGCAATGGGAAAGTGTCCAGCTGATGATCAGAGTTATAATCACCCAGGCAGAGGGAGGGGGCTGGTGCCTGGCAGTTCTTATTATTCTGTGCTTAAAGGTGCTTCCAGCAGTGAACCCTCAACCCCATGCTGTGACCCCTGGACCATCAGGTCTTCCTTGGTTACCAATTCTAGCATAGTAGAATGGCAAACACTTCTTTGACCAAACCTGCAAATATTCACTGGACACGGGTGAGCACCCTATGCTGGCCTGTAGGACACATATCCTTAGCCAGGATGTCCAGGCTGAGCGGTAATGAGGAGGGACAGTCATGCTGCCAGCCTGTAGGTGCATTCAGGCATTCTACATGCTGGAGTTAATTTCTCTGACAAATATTTTTGACACTGGGAAACATTAGGATTATGGTGCCTTTATAGAGCTTATAGTTCATTGAGAAAAGAGTTAAAAATCAAAGTTTCCAATGCAGCCAATATAGAAAGCAGTATGGAGATTCCTTGGAAAGCTTGGAATAGAACCACCATTTGACCCAGCTATCCCTCTCCTTGGACTATACCTAAAGGACTTAAAAACAGAATACTACAAGGATACAGCCACATCAATGTTTATAGAAGCACAATTCACAATAGCTAAACTGTGGAACCTACCTATTTGCCCTTCAGTAGATGAATGGATTAAAAATGTGGCATATGTACACATTGGAATATTACTCAGCAATAAAAGAGAATAAAATCATGGCATTTGCAGGTAAATAGATGCAGTTGGTGAAGTTAATGTTAAGTGAAGTTAACCAATCCCCCCCACCAAAAAAAAAAAAAAAAAACCAAAAAACAAATGTCGAATGTTTTCTCTGATGTAAGGTGACTGACTCATAGTTGGGTAGTGAGCGGGGGTATGGGAGGAATAGGCGAACTCTAGATAGGGCAGAGGCGTGGGAAGGGAAGGGAGGGGGCGGGGGTTAGCAATGATGGTGGAATGTGATGGACATCATTATCCAAAGTACATGTATGAAGACATGATTTGGTGTGAACATATTTTATATACACATAGAGGTATAAAAAAATTGTGTTCTATATGTGTAATAAGAATTGTGATGCATTCTGCTGTCATATATTTTAAAAATAAAAGCAATTTTTTAAAAAATCGGAGTTTCCTCTGGTCAACTTTTTTTTTTTTTTTTTGATAGTGCTGGGGTTTGAACGCAGGCTCTCAAGTATGTGGGCAAGTGCTCTACTGCTGAGCTGTACTGTAAGCCCCCAAGAATGTTTAATTAGGCTCCAGACCTGCCTCTCAAGAAACAGGACAGTGATTGAAGGAGTAAATGACACCAGAAAGGAAGCTCATACATGGCAACATGTCTGAACTGTGTGAAAGATGGATGTATTAGAAAAAAACTGTTCTAAGCTGGGCAGAGTGGCACACACCTCTAATCCCAGTGTCTCGGGAAGTTGAAGCATAAAGATTGCAAGTTCAAAGCCAGCCTTGGCAATTTATCAAGGCCTTAAGCAACTTAACAAGAGTCTGTCTTAAAATGAAAAATAAAAAGGGCTGGGGGTCATGTGCAGTGATGCATGCCTGTAATCCCAGAAACTCAGGAGGTTGAGGGAGGAGGATTGCAAATTCAAAGCCAGGCTCAGCAAAGACAAGAGACTGTGTCTCTAAATAAAATACAAAAGAGGTCTGGGGATGTGGCTCAGTGGTTAAGCACCCCTGGGTTTAATCCCTGGTTAACTGCCTCCAACACAAATTTTGCTCTAGATTAAAAGAGACTAAAGGAACTCAACAACCAGCTGAAAAATGTGAACCTGGATTGGATTCTGGATTGAAAATAACAGTTATAATTGGAACATATGAATATAGCATGATGCTATGGAATTATTGTCCATTTTCTCAGGTGTGGTAATATGAGAACATCTTTATTTTTCTAAGATGCATGCTAAACTTATTTAGAGATTAAGTGTTTATTTTGCCTGCAACTTACTTTCCTAAATTGGTAACAAAAAAAGTGAGCATGTGTATTCAAAAATATACATGGGTCTGGGGCAGAGCCCAGAACAAAGAATAATATGGCAAAATAGTAACACTTGCAGCATCTCAAGGTAATGTGTGTGCTTGTACTATTTTTTTAATATTTATTTTTTAGTTGTAGATGTACACAATGCCTTTGTTTTATTTATTTATTTTTATGCGGTGCTGAGGATGGAACCCAAAACCTCCCACATTCTAGGCAAGTGCTCTACCGCTGAACCACAACCCGAGCCCTGTACTATTTTTTGACTTTACAAAGGTACATTTCATAAATTAAAAAGTTGGAAAAAATAATCATGCCACTATTTAATCTGTCAGAGCAAAGACTGTGAAAGGTGGTTCATAGAAATGAGGCTACAGCAGAAGGTCCCACATGTTCTAGAAGCAGAAGCCTTCCCCAGGACAGAAAGGTCCACCAAAGCCTGAACTAGGTGAAGACACCGAGATTTTCAGTATTGGGGCTGGGGAGGCCTGAAACTGGCAGGGGCCAGAAATTGAGACTTCATCTTAAGGACCATGGGAGGCTTCCTGTACTCCCCCTTCTAACAGTTCTTCATCCTGGGCAAGTGCTCCCCATTCCACTCAAGTTGTAGCTGGGCCCATCAGGGCAAGCCAACCAGAGCCCATTCCTGAGATTTTCACCTTGGAATCAGATTGAGTGACAGTCAGGATCTGTCTGAGTGCATTTAATGAGAAGTAGGATTTAGAAGCCCAGGCCCCAACTACACAGAGCAGCTGTGTGAGAATGAAGCTTACCCAGAGGCTGAAAGGTTTTTCCAGAGGTGTTTCTGCCCCCCTCACCCGTCCTTATGGCCTTTGGTGTCCCTTTCAGAACTGTTACTTTTTTTTGGTAGGGGTACCAGGGAATGAACTCAGGGGCACTCAGCCACTGAGCCACATCCCCAACACTATTTGTATTCCATTTAGAGACAGGGTCTCACTGAGTTGTTTAGCGCCTTGCCATTACTGAGGCTGGCTTTGAACTTGTGATCCTCTTGCCTTAGCCTCCCCAGCTGCTGGGATTACAGGCATGAGCACCTGGCTCAGAACTGTTATTTTGAGCCCCTTCCTTCCTAAACTGGTTTGAATCAGCCACTCTCACTTGTAACCTGTAGAGTCCTGGTTAATACACCATGAAAGACTTAGAACAATGGAGGGCCTAACCAGGGCAGAGCTGATGTTGGAGGGTGGGAAGGGGTTTCCATTAATTCTGTTGAGTCACAGCTGAGACAGGAATAATTTACAGATAAATGAAAATAAATATAAAAATCCAAGCTTCAACAAGTATTAACAAAAGGAATAGACCCTAAGACTGACTTCAAGACTGTTGAAGATCCAGTAAAATTAAGGGTTGGGGGTTCAGCCTGGTTTGGGCTGGCAGGGACACAGGTGTATGCACATATCAAACCCCACTGTACTTCACATCAATGTATTCCACTTTCTGATTTTTATTTATTTATTTTTGGTGTGTGGGGGGGGTACTAGGGATTTAACCCAGGGGCACTTTACCACTGAGCCACATTCCCAGCCCTTTTTATTTTTAGTCTGAGACAGGTTCTTGCTAAGTTGCTTAGGGCCTCATTAAGTTGCTGACTAGCTTTGAACTTGTGATCCTCCTGCCTCAGCCTCCCAAGTCACTGGGATTACAGGTGTATGCCACAGCACCAGTTCCTGGCTCCTCTCTTTGAACCGACCTAGGTCAAATCTGCCCTGAATGGTCCCCAGTGCTGGCATGTAGACTGTTTCAATGGCTACTGGGAGCTTGGAGGTGGCAAGGAGGCTTTGAGTGGGTAAAGCTAAAGGAGCAGACTGGGAAGCTGCTCCCTGCACGGGAGGCCCAGTGGAAGGGATTGCGGCAGTGTGAGAGGGGAGGCCAGCCTCCCAGATGAATTAAAAAGTGTTCCCTCCTCTCCAATGTTTGTGAGAGTTCGAGAAGGCCTGCTGTCTGTTCTTCAATGTTTGGCAGAATTTACCATATAGTCCTGTTGTTTTTTTTTTTTGTTGAAAGGATTTTTTAAGGCTTTAAATGTTTTTTTTTAAGTTGTGGTTGGACATAATACCTTTATTTTACCTATTTTTAGGTACTGAGGATCGAACCCAATGCTTTGCACATGCTAGACAAGCACTCTACCAGTGAGTCACAATCCCAGCCCTAAAAGGATTTTGATGAACGTGTCTATGTTTTTGTTATAGCTCTGTTCAGATTTTCTTCTAGGGTCAGTTTTATCATTGTCTACCAATCTGTCCATTTCATCTAGATTATTTGTTAGCATAAAACTGTTCATGGGGCTGTGGATATATTCAGTTGGTAGAGTGCTTGCCTTGCACACACAAAGCCCTGGATTCAATCTCCAGCACCATAAAAACAAAACTGTTTGTAATATTTTCTTATAATCCTTTTTGTAAAGTTTGTATTACCATTTCCATTTTTTTCTTCTTGATTGAACCCAAGATCTTGCGCATGCTAGGCAAACATTCTGAGTTATACCCCCAATCTCCCACTTTCACTGATCAGTTATTTTTGTCTCCCCCTCCCCCCCACACACACCCCTCCGGTACCAGGAATTGAACTTGTGGGCTTTCTGCCATCCTTAGCCCCCAGCATTTTTTTTTTTTTTAAAAGACAGAGTCTAAGTTGCCAAGGCTGATCTCTAACTTGCAATCCTCCTGCCTCAGCTGCCTGGGTCACTGTGATTAAAGGTGTGCACTACTGCAACCAGGTTTTTGTTGTTGTTGTTGTTGTTTTACTAGTTAATGGCTTATTAAACTTATCAAACAGCCAACATTTTTATATTCTAATTTTTCTTTTCTCTATACTAATTTTCATTTCTTCTGCTAATTTTGGGTTTAGTTTGTCCTGTTCCTAATTCCTTGAGATATAGAGCTGTTATTTATTTAGGTTCAGGGGTTGAACCCAAGGGCACTTTTACCACTAAGCCATAACCCCAGCCCCAACCCAGCCCCCTTTTATTGGATAGGGCCTTGCTAAATTGTTTATAGCCTAAGTTGTTGAGGCTGGCTTTGAACTTGTGATCCTCCTGCCTCATCCTTCCAAGTGGCTGAGGTTACAGGCATGCACTATCACACCTGAACTGGCTCACTCTTTTTAAAAAATATTTTTAGTTTTTTATGTGGTGCTGAGGATCGAACCCAGTGCCTCACATGTGCTAGGCCAGTGCTCTACCACTGAGCCACAACCCCAGCCCTCATTATTCTTTTTTAATACAGGCATTTTACAGGTATAAAGTTCCCTTAACACAACTTTTGCTGCTTCCTGTTTCAATTTGTTTTCATTTATCTCAAAAGTATTTTAAATTTTCCTTTATGATTTTGACCATTGGTTGTTAAAGATTGTTAATTCTCATAATTCGTGAATTTTCCAGTTTTCTTTCGGCTATAAGTTTCTAGTTTTGTTCCATTGTGATCAAAGAACACAGGATTCCAATCTCTTAATTATTGAGACTTGGTCAATCTTGGAGAATATTCTCTATGAACTTGAGGAAAATGTGTTTTCCTCACATTGGTGGTTCTATTAAGCCCAGTCAGCTTCTTTTCAAGTTGCATATACTTAGCACATACATGAGAATATACTGACATGAGAAGCCCAGCTGAAAATCCAGGAGGCCACCACTCACCTTGAAGATTAGAGCCTTGCCAGCATCTTTGCTCTTCCCTGAGTGCACCTGTCACGTCTCCACAGGTGAACATGTGTCGATTCCCTTCCCTTCGTTAGTACATATGTACAAATCCTATGCAACTCATATTGATTTTGAGCTTTAGAAGAATGGCATTGTACTGTTAGAGCTTCTACACCTTTTATTTCACATTGTTTCTGGACCTGTTCATGTCTAGAATGTTCTGGCACAGTAATCCCTTATCCGCCCTCTGAGGATGGACTTTTGGGTAGTTTGCAGCCTCTTGCTGGTCCCAGTCTCCTGGTTTCTCTCTTCTACTTAGGAGCACCCAGACTTGCAACAGGCTGTGGGGATGGGTGATGCACAGCAATGAAGTGGCACCCCAAGTAAGGGGAGCCTGTTTCCCACTCCCCCAGAGTGGGTTGTAGTTGAGGGGACTCTGTTGAGCATTGTTCCCACATTTCCTTAGCTCTGGCATTGGCCCACTGTTGTTCCTACGTTTTTCTCCATTTCTGCTCCCAGGGCTTGAAAGGGGAGACAAACTGGGAAACAAAGGCTCTTTAGGGGTGAAGAAGGCCCACCTGTGTAGTCTCAAATGTCACTGGCACTCAGAGCTGCCAGAGGACCTTCCCATCCTGACACCTCCCTTCCTTCTACCCCTGTAGCCTCCAAGCTCCCAGACAAGCACCTCCTCCAAGACGGGCCATGGCAGCTGGCCAAGAATACCAGGCACTCCCCTCTTCCCTGGGTTCCTATTTCCCTCACAGTTCTAGTTTCTCTTGCTAGATGGGATGGCCCTGGGGAGGGGGGGTGCAGGGACTCAGGGCTCAGGACAAGAAACACCTGGATCCTACCAAACTGGATGGGCAGATGGTAGCCAGGATTAATTCTGCACCCTCCACAGGGGGCAACAAAGAGGGGCCTCCTAGGGACACAGCCTAGTGCTTGTCAGGCCCCCTGGCTGGGTTGGGGCACCCAAGACAACTGGCTCCCTGCCCCAGGACACACCCAGGAAAGGTGACATGATGGCAAATGTCACCCAGGCAAGCCTGGGACACTTTACAAAATAACTCTCCAGCTGAAGCCAACTTGGAAAATTCCAGGGAAAAGGAAATTTACCATGGGGCAGGAATAACTGAGGCTTGGTTCAGAACATACAGAGCTTGATGTAGGGCACCAAAAGCCAGCTGTGGGTTGGGCCTGGTCCCCAAGGGAGACCACAGTGCCCCCAGCACGAAGGAGGGACTCATTCAGGCCCACCAAGAGGGAGTCCTTTAATAGAGATTGAAGACAGGAGACAGGACAGGGTCAGGAGCCCTGATTGCACACGCAGGCCCCAAGCCAGCAGATGCAGTGGCTTCCTCCTCCCCACCTGGGTGTGGGCCCACAGGGTGGAGATGGAGAGGCGGTTTTAAAAAACACAGCTGTACTAATTCTTCACTTTCACAGAAAAGGGGAACTTGGGAGAGCAGCCCACTGGAGAAATATTACACAGAGCTGAGTCTGCGAGCCCACCCTGAGCCAGCCAAAGCTCAGTCTCCTCCCACTGCACTGTCCCTCCCCCAGCTGTCTGCACACGGGAAGGGCAGAAAGCACAGGGAAGCCTGGACTGGCTGTACAACAGAGGAACATGCTGACTTAAATAGCTTTCCCCTCCCTTTCTCAGCTGTTAGTGTTTCTACACTATGTACATTGTTGTGCTTTATAGCTCCCCCACCCCCAGCCTCTGCCTGAAGCTTAGGGTGGAGGGAGGAACCCCACACCACACAATGCTGGCTGGGCAAGAGCTCTAGGCCCCTGAACTATGCATTCTGCTTGGTTCTGAGAGCAGGGGCTGCAGGGCACAGGCCACTGGAGCTGCAGGCCAAGGACACAGAGTCAGCCAAATTGCACACCCAACTCTTCTCCCAAAAAGGAGTGGAAACAGAAGGGTCAATGCTTGACGAGATGCAGGCTGGGTGGGAGCAAGCAAGGGTGGAAGGACAAAGTGCAAGGCTGTGAGATTAGGGGCACAGGGTGTGTGTGCAGTGGGTGGACAGGGCACCTCAGCAAAAACCATTCTGTAGCAGTGAGCCTGGTGGAGGGAGGGTGATGGTGGTCTAGGGGCCCCTCCATTAGAGCACAGGCTGCTTCTACAGTTCAGGGCTGGGGACAACAGTGGCAGACCCTGGTTCTGGACATCTGATGAGGAATTTTGGGGAAGAGTGCCAGGTGTTCTGTGGGGCTTGGAGAGGAGGGCAGGCTGTGGTGATGTCTCTGAGTGTGTCCCTGCTAGGCCAGGGGTTAACACAGGATCAGTTGTTCTCAAAGAGAGAGAGCAGGTCATCATTGCTGTTTGTCGGGAGGTCAGGTGGGCCCAGGTAGGACAGCAGCTCATCAGGGTTGGTCAGTTCTGGGAGTAGCTGAGGACAAAGCAAACATGTTAGCAACTCTGGTCTCAGACCCATCATGCCCAAGTGGCCATACTGCCCCTGCATCCAAGCCCTGTTCCCAGGCCCGGCAGGGATGCTAAGTGGCCCCTCATCTAATGAAGGATGGATTCCTGGGCCTCACTGACAGCCTACACAGTTGTCTGAGATATCCCAGTGAAAGGCTGTTCTGGGGTCAGAAATAGCTCTTGGCATGGTGCTCAATACTACCAGGCACCAGAGTGCCCATCCAAGGTGGCCCAACTGTGCATGGAGGTGCACAGGCCTAAAAGGGGATCCCCAAGGTGATTCTCAGGCAGAATATAGATGGCAGAACTTCAGCCCCCTAGAATTTTCTGCTCTGGACTGCTTGTTCTAATCTTTTTCATGTGGAACTTCAATGAATTTCCACCATGGTTCAGGGATGGTCAACCCTGTCTTTCATGCACTGAGCTTGGGTTCACACACCACCCATGCATGTGTCAAGAGGCAGAACCACTGAATGAGCAGACAGGTCAAGCCAGATTCTAAGGAGTGCAGCAGAAACTTCCAGCCCAGTCTTCTTTGAGGACTCTTCATATAGCTACTGCAGCATCCAGCCAAGCCACTCACTAACCACACATGGTACCTGGCACCTCACAGATATTTCAGATACTCAACACATGAATAAGAGCTGCATTTGGTTGACATTATCTGGCTGGCTCTCCCTGAAGGATCACTGTCTTCCCTTCTACAAAGCAGTGACCCAAGGACAACACACAAGCCAACTCCAGCAACTCCCACATGCTCCCCACCACAGGGCCTAGTACTCACATCCAGTGCTGGTTCTGGGGCCTCCCCTGCCCCAGACATGCTGGGGGGCCCCATCACGCCTGTGGCAGGATTGAAGGCCAGCTCACCAACAGACCCTGAGCTTGCTTGACCCAGGGGCTGCCGGGATGCTGGGGGAGGGTTTGGATGGTGCAGTTGGGGACCTGGGGGTGCCCCAAGGTTGGAGGTGTGTAGCCCTGGTGGCCCAGGATTATGGGCTGGGTCCAAGTGGCCCACTGGTGCCATCTGAAGATGGAGAAAAGACATGTTAAAACAGCTAAGGGTCTCCCTGAAAGACCTCACCCCTATCCCCTGGATCCCTTATATATCACACTGACCTGGCCTGGGAGGCAGGGAGCAGACTTCTCTGGAGTCAGGAGACTGCTGGGAATGTCAGACTGGTAGGAGATGGGAGGTGGCCCCGGGGTGAATTCAGGAAGGCTTGGGGTGCTGGGTGTGGGGGGTGGGAAGGACTCCGGGAAGGGTCCAGGCCCCAAGAAGCTGGAACCTACAAGAGGAAAGTCAGGTTAGAAGGGCTCATGTTGGCAGAAGGGCCAGTAATGTGCCAGCTGAGGCACAGGTAGGACGTAAGAGTGCTCACCCATAGACAACAATGATTTGACAATTTTTTTTTTCATTGCAGCAAGAAGGAACTGGTCTTGAGATGATCCTAGGAGTGGGGGCCTCCAAGGTGATGGAATGGGACCCACCACAACAAAGTACACTGTACCTGCACAGTGGGTCCCCACTGGACACTCCAGCCAGGAGCCAGTCAGTGGGAGTGTTATAGCCAAGAGCCCCTTACTCTATCTAAATTGGGGGAAAGGGCCATGGCCAAGACTGTACCTCTACTACCACATCCTTGGGATGGAATGTGTAGGACAGACACCCTTGGCATGTTTTGGTTGGATATGGGTTTTTTTTTTTTTTTAATATTTTTTTAGTTGTAGTTGGACACAATATCTTTATTTTATTTATTGTTATGTGGTGCTGAGAATCAAACCCAGCACCTCACACATGCTAGGAAGTGCTCTACTGCTGAGCCACAACCCCAGCCCTTGGTTGGATATGTTTACAGAGCAGGTGCATGACCTGCATAGTGACAGTTCCATAGGCCAGGAGACTCCTCTGGAGAGGATGAGTCGCTGGTCCAGAGTCACCTGAAGTTTGAGGCTGTGTGTGCTGTACTCACCCTGGCCAGGGTAGTCGCTGGGGGCAGGGGCTGAAGGGGGCTGCAAGGGGGTGAAAGGAGCAGCACCGGGGCCCAGGGCTGCAATCATCTCCATCACGCTGGGCATGAGCACATGGGCAGGGCTCATGGTGCGGCAGCGCTTCAGCACCGGCCCATCTGGCTCCTCCTTGATGTGCACATCAGGTTTCACAGGCACTGGCTTCCAGCTGCATGTGGGGTCGATGGTGATCTCCTCATAGTCGGAGCTAGGCAGGGACACATGGGTACTGGTCATCTGTCTACCAAGCACCTGCTGCCCTTCAATCCCAAGGAAGTTTCCAACCAGACTTTCAACTCAAACACTCTGCTATATCCAGAGTGCTTTCAGGTGCTATGCATGATGTGGAGCCTGGGATTGATATACATGGGAGACATGGCACTGCCTCTGGTCTGGAATTGAGTCACTCCAGGGTAGTGAAGAGCTCAGAAGACTACACTCATCCCAGGACTGCCCTCTGGTGGCCACAGACACGGGGTGGCAGAAAGAAGACACTTACTTCTGAATGTATATCAGGATGCCCAGCATGTACTGGTCCACCTCCAGGCCCTCCAGCAATGCTGTCTTGCTACAAGTAACAAAGGGGACATGGCTTAAAGGCCTTACCCAACTTCACCCTGGGCCCAGACCCCATCACTTCTCAGGCCCAACACCTATGTGAGGTGTCTGTGCATAGTGACCCCGTGTGAGGCAACCCTGCATGAGACGACTGTCCAAGATGATGCCATGTGAGGTGACCCTGTACACAGTGATTACAGAAGATAACCCTGTGTGAGGTAAACTTATATGAGGTGACCCTGCATGAGGAAACTCTGCAAGTTGCCCTTGTGTAAGGTGACTGTAAGAAGTTGTGAGGTGAAATGGGCACAAGGTAACCCTACATAAGAATACCCCATGGATGATTTCTACCTCTGGGGAATACTGGCCAAATTATATTGTTATATTGTGTGCAAGTATGAATATATAACAACAAATCCTACCATTATGTACAACTATAATGCGCTAATTAAGAAAATATGGGGAAAAAAAAAAGGTTTCTGCCCTGAGCTGAGCCTTCCTGGTATGTGCTGTGACTACTTCCAACAGGCTTGTGTATTTGGAAGTTTCACTTATAAAAGCCTCTGAGGACGTGGCAGTTTCTCCCTTGTCACACACCATGAAACTCACTTGCATACGGGGCACCTCCAGGTCCCTCGCTCACAGTTGAGCTGTAGGTATGACTCCAGGTCAAAGCACTGCAGAGATGGGAGACAGGTCATTTCTCACTGTGGGCTAGGGTGAGGGTGATATGTTTTCTGGATTTCTGGAATATGTCTTAAACCCAGGGGTGCTTTACCACTGGGCTACTTCCCCAGTCCTTATTTTTTTTTTTTTTTAATACCTTTATTTTTTATTTATTTGTTTTTATGTGGTGCTGAGGATTGAACCCAGTGCCTCACACATGTAAGGCAAACGCTCTACCAACTGAGCTACAACCCCAGCCCCCAGCCCTTTTAATTTTTATTTGGAGACAGGGTCTCCCTAAATTGGTAAGGGACTCACTAAATTGCCAAGGCTGGCCTTGAATTTGTGATCCTCCTGCCTCAGCCTCTCAAGTTGCTGGGATTATAGGCACATATCACCATGCCTGGCTCCACTGTAACATAATTCTAATGGACCATCCCAAGCATCTCAACAGAACTGGAACCCGCTGTGACCAAAGCAAGAATTGGGCAACTGTACTGATAAGGAACCATTGCCAGACACCATGTTAAAGGGAAAATTATAGTACAGAGCAGCATGTAACAGAGAGGGAGGAGAATGTAGTTTCTTGTCTAACACTGAGTATTTCTGCAAAGACAGAGACTTTCATGGTAGGGCAGGAAGAAGACCACACCCGCATCCTTATGCTTTTTAACAATGGAACCCTGTGAATGCAGTAGCTAGTAGAGAAGTGAGTAAAATGGTGATTATATTTAGAAGAAACAAAAGCCTAACCTCGGGGCAGCCAGGGGCAGCCAGGCCCAGCGGCCTCCATGCCAGGCCTGGTCCATGGCCTGTTGGCTTAGGTGTTCAGATTCCACTTCTGCCCCAGAGGATGAGGCTGAGGTGTCAGCTCAAAACAATTTTTTAAATTGTTGATAAACATTTGTTTTTATTTGAAGCTCTTACAATTCAAATATAGCTATGAACAATAATGTGTACATTTCTGTCGGATATATAGCCAGAGTACAACTGTTTCACTATGAAGCATACATATTTTTAAAAATGATATCTATAGCTTTCTCAAGTAGTTTTTCTAGTTTAGATTCTATCCAATATGATCTCAAGTTTCTAGTTGCTCCACAAGCTCAAAATATTTTAAAGGCAGCAAATTTGGGCAAAGTTCTGCAGTGACCACCCACCTACCTGTATGTGGCGACAGTCATGACCACGGGTAGGGAGCTGGATTCTGCGGAAGGTGATGGGGCACTTCAGGGACACCTTGATAGCTGTCTGTTCCACCCCATCCTCTCCGTTGGGCCCAGGGGTGCCAGGGATGGTGCCACTGCTGAAGTTCCGCTTTACTGACAACAGGGGAAGAGATCTGAGTAAAGGGTTCGCAACATGGGGAGGCTATGAATGGGGATGTCAGCCAGGACACTGAATGATCAACAGCTCCAAGGTGTTACTTAACTACTGCCATCAGCTAACTACTGCCATCAGCCTGGGAGAAGATGCATTGTGTGACATGGAGATGTGCCATATGAAACACTGTTCAGCTTGGGCACAGCCCCAGTGGTTGTGGGTGGGGTCACTCACTCTTGGTGATGCAGTGCTCAGCAGGCAGGAGGCGCTTCTTGAGTAGGCCCTGCAGTACGGAGCGGACAGATGGACGATGCACCAGCTGCAGCACGAAGAGGTGGGACTGCAACACAGTGGGGGATATTGTATGTAGGGGGAACACAGGTGTGGGGATGTGGGGACATGGTTTTGGGGAACACAGCTGGAGAAGAGTAGTTATGTCAGGGGTACCAGGCTGGGAAGGGAGGGGTTTGGGGTGAGATAGTCAAGGGGAGAGGACCAGACCAGCCATGTTTCTCATAACTAGGCCCTATCCTCCTGAGTGCTAAAGCACAGTCAGGATGCTTTCTACTTTCCTGGAGCCCAGGAGTCTCTGGCCTCAGGCTGCTGGTGCTCTTGCCCACACTCAAACATCTCAACAGCTCTACTGGGCATTCTGTTCTTGTTCATCCACTGCCTAGTTCTCACCTTGCCATAAAAACACAATACCTGAGCTGGGATTATAGCTCAGTAGTTGAGAGCTTGCCTAACAACCCTAGGCTCTAGGTTCAATCCTCAGCACCACATATAAATAAATAAATAAATTAAATAAAGGTCCATTGGCAACTAAAAAAATATTAAAAACAAAATACCTGTATGCCTTGTATATCTCCCTGCTCATGGCATCCAATCTTACTGACACTGTGTCTAGTTCAAACCTCCTAAAATCCCCACAGAATGAGGATTCTGAGCTGTCCCATCCCCAGGCCCTTGTTACATAGGTCCAAATGAGATCCTGATGGCTGGAACCTGGGTGATGTTGAACCTGCTATGGATGGAACTCTGTGAGCTTGCTACACAACTTTGTTTCTCTCACAGTATCAACATGAGTATTAAATCTAGTAAATATAATCTAACTGGAAAATAGCTAGGATGTTTTTAACTGGATCCCTTTCTTAAATGGCAAATAGAAAAGAGCTTAAAATAAAAAGTGATAACAAGAAGCAATGTCTTTTTCTTTAAGCTCCATAGCCCACAGCCTGGCTCTGGGCCCACCCATCCTCAGCCCATCCATGACCCCAGGGATAGTGATCCAGGTGGTGTTTCAGCCAAGCCCTGCCCATACCCTGCAGGATACTCACGCAGCAACAGGCGGTGACGGTGATCTGGATGGTGTTGCGGCCAGGCTGGCACACGTGTTTCAGGTAGAGGGGCTTGTGTGAGGTCTTGTTATCTCCACGCTCGATGGTGAGGGGTGTGGCATTGACGCTGACCTGCACGGAGGCTGGCCAGTTGGTGTTCATTTGCCGGTCTTCATGGTGGTAGCACTTGAACTGCAGTTCCAGGTCAGGCCTGCAAAAGGAAAAGGATGATCAGAGACTTCACACTGAGTATGGATGGGGGTGGAGGGGCTGGGGCTGGGCCAGTGGGGATCACCTCAGCATCAAAGTCTTGTAGACTGAGTCTCGAAGCTGGAAGACGTGGTTGCTCACAGCCAGGTTGTGCTGCAGGCGAAAGGGCTCCAGGACTACCCCATCCCTTACAGGGAAGGTCAGCCGCAGCTCATCACAAGGACCATTACCTGGTGACAAGAGACCATGTTGGCTATAAACTGGACACCAACCAGAGCATCTATAGTTACTCAAAGAGGTCATCCTGGAGCCCCTTGCCAGGTCTGCTCTGAAGACCTGAGCTGTGCCCCACAGCCAGGGCCTCAGACAGCATCTCTCCTGAGACCCTGGGCCATAGATCCTAATGTTCATCTGCCTCAATTACCCAGCCTAGTGTCCACTGAACTATGACAGGGGAACACGAACCCAACTCACGCAGAAGATGTTTACAATGTTTTTTTAGAAACCAGAAGGCCAGGATGTCAGTGGCCATCACCCAATTGCTCAATTTGAGGTTTCAGGATTCTAACTTCTGCTGTGATGGTCTCCTTGGAAGCAGGGGTTCTCAGCTAAAGATAGGCTTCAATTTTATATAAAAAATTTTGTGTCTGTGGATATTTTCCTGTAGATATCTATAGCTCTAACAGATCTGCGCAGGGCCATGAATAGAAAACAAAGGTAAAGGCCCAGAACCATACAGTCTATCTTTAAGATGGAAACCTTAGCTTTACTTGGGATCAAGCAACTGCCCCTGCTCTCCCAAGCTCCCACAGGGCGCTAGAGCCCTGGTATTCCCCATGTCTGCCTAGTCTGTCACAGCTATTGTCCTAAGAGTGAACACTCACCAGAGGGCGATGGGTGCAAGGAGCTGAGACCTGGTTTGAGGTCAGGCAGGAAGGGAGACTTGACCTCCTGGCTTGGGGACATGTATGGGACACTGCTGCTGGGCGTCATGGGTGGTGTGGGATTGCCTGGCAGTGGGGAGCTGGGGTAGCCAGGGATGGAACGGGCAGGCTATAGAGATTGAGCACAAACAGTTAAAGCAGAATGGTAGGATGGGTGGATTAGAGTTGTTCATGTAGCACCCACTGGGAAACATGAGAACAGAGGTGGAGAGGAGGCAGTCCCTCTGTCCACATGCCCACCCTGTGAGCCTCCCAGCCATCCACCCAGCCGAGCCCCATACCCCACTCAGGCCAGGCTGGCTGTAGCTGACGCTGCCCCCGTTGAAGCTGGTGCCCTGCCCGTTGAACTGTTCTGCAGGCTGTGGGAGAGAAAACTGAGTGCATGTGGGCCCTGCCCCCAGTTGAATCCCCCGGGCCTGATCCTAGAAGTTCACCACAAACAGAGCTGCCAATCTGCATAGTCTTTATGCTCTGTTGTATATCCCACATATTCCATAAGACACATTACCAATATTATAATGTAAAAAGATACCACTATAGAAAAGGGGTGACTCCACACATGGAAGGGGCTGAAATGACACAGGTGCACTCAAACCTCCCCTTTTTATCCTCCTCCAGCTGTACCAACTTGCCCACCCAGACTCCTAGTGAGGTGCTCTCTACCCACCATGTATCCAGATGGTGTACCACCAGTAGAAAAGGCTTGTTCCCTAGATGGGTTTCTCTACAGCAAGTAGAGGGAATGGGGACATTTTCCATAAAGAATGTCAGAATGGCTTGAGTGCTTGCCTGCTGCTCCCTATGCTGAATTTCCAGAGATTCATGAATCTTGTAGAGGTTCCTTTCAGAATTGAACCCTGCACTGGCTGGGACCCCTGTGAGGTTCCACCCACTCCCTGACTAGCCTATACCCCTCAGGGGCAGGACTGCCTCAAGGTCCCCACTATTCCCATGACAGTGGGCCTGGCATAGGCCAGGGGAGCTGGCCCTACCTTGTAGTGCAGTCCTGCAGGGCCTGGTGCAGACAGGGACTGGCCCATGCCCTGCTGCAGGGGTAGTCTGTGCCCAGGGTAAGAGGGGGAAGGGGCAGGGGGTTGCCCAGGGCCGGGCGCATACTGGGCAGTGCTGGGCGCGTACTGGCCTCCTTGTAGGTACTGTTGCCCTGGATACACCTGAAGAAGCAAATACCCCAGAAAGAAGAGGCATCAGCAGGCAAGTAGTGCCCCATGTGCTGGGGGCAGGGTCCCCTGGTCCTGCTGAGCATGGACAATTTTCTCACTGTAGGAGCTGCTCTTACCACTTGGGTGGGGGAAACAGCACCCAGGGCCCCAGGTTGGGTAATCAAGACACTCACCTCCGAGTATGCTCTCTTGACCCCTTGTCGGGGCAGCGGCTGGGCCTGGGGAGGACCAGGGTACCCATGCTGGGGTAGGCGCTGCCCTGCATACAAGGGCGTCATGCCTCCTGCCCGAGTGGGGTTCATGGCCATGGGGGAGAGGCCAGAGGGGCCCATCATCCCTCCCATGCCAGTAGGATTCATGCCAGGGGGGACGCTGGGCCCCCGGGGACCTCCATGCTGCAGAAACTGGTTGTTAAAAGACTGTCCAGTCCCCATCTGGGAAAAGAAAAAGACAGAATGGTTTACACTCCCCCCACAAATGGGCACATGGCTCACTGGTGCTGTGGGCATGTACCCCTTGCTACTGGTTTCAGGGCCTCTCCCCCTTCAGACTCTTTTTCTTCCTACTCATTTCTCTTTCACTGGTTTCATAAGCCCCCAGTGAGCACATTTCGTGCTTGACCCCAACACCTTGCTGAGATTCCCCTGGCCAAGTCCCACACACGCTGGCTGCCAAATGGGAGGAGTTGGGGGGTTGCCCTCACCGCTCCATATTGGCTCAGCTCCTGGCTCTGCTTCTCTTGCAGGGCAGCCACGGTGGCTGTGGCTGTAGCTGTGGCAGTGGCTGCAGCGGCAGCCACGGCAGCTGCAGCTGCTGCTTGTGTGAAGTCAGCGGAGGGTCGTGCAGCATGTGAGGGGAGACCCAGTCCCCCTGGGCCACCTGCATATCTGCAAGAGACACAGGACTGCCACACTCTCTGCACAGACTCAGCCTAGGGCCACACAGCACTTAGGGGGAGCCAGTTCTTTCCAGACTCTCCACGGTAGCTGCTGGAGCCAGTGGGGAAGCAGAGAGGCAATGTCCAACAGTTCAGAGGTGCCCGCCAGGTTGATGGCTTCTAGCCATCTGTCAGATGAGGGGCCCTGCTTACCCGGTGGTGAAGCTGGGGCCCCCGGGGTAGCCCCCACGGCCATACACACTTTGCTGCACGTAGCCCTTGCTAGCACCACCTTCAGCAAATGCCTGCTGTCCCAGGCACTGCGGGGAGGTCAAGGCGGAGCTGCCACCTGCCACACCAGGCATCATGGAGCCACCAGGGGGGCTTCCTGCAGGGCCCATGGGGTTCCCCAGAACCTACAAGGAAGTGGGAATCACCAAAAGGAACAGCTAAAGCACCCTCTTCAAGCTGTAGCTCTAAAGTACTAAAAACCAAAAGACCTGGTTAGTGGCGGTATAGGGGACGGGTGGGGGCAGGGGCAGTGGGGGAGTACCTGCCCATAGGTCAGGTTGGGGTGATTTGTGGAGGCCAGCTGAAGACAGAAGAAAACCTATGGGAGTGTGAAAGAACCAGCACCCAAGGACCTGAGAGAATCAGGAAGCCCCATCTTTATGCCCCAACCTCCCCATTTAAGTTCCTTGTCTTTCAGAGCTCTAAGGCACTGCCAAGGCTCTCACTGCTTGGGGGAGGGACTCAGGTAGGTGCTCACCTGGCTCTGTGTTGCGTTGCCGACTCCCCACACGGTAGTGACCACGGATAGCGACCCAGCAGGCTGAGTGGCGCTTTGTTGCCAAGGCACAGACTCGTATGCAAATGAACCATCACTACAGGAAGAGTGGCTGGTGAGGCCTAGGTCAGGAGGCCACAGGTGCCCAAGAGCACAGGGCCTGCAAGGGACAGGCCACAGGAGCCCACACTCACCCGTGTGGCGCAGGGGGCAGGGCAGGTTTCATGGGGTTCATGGAGTTCATTGGCGATAGAGCAGCCCTACAGACCGGGTCTGCCAGTGCTTATCTGGGACTCTGTTGCTCTGGCTGCTGGACAGGAGGGAAAGGATGTGAATTTAGATGCCACCTGAGACCCTTTTAGCAGAGTAGAAAGAGCCCAGGGCCACCAGGCCAGCCCCTTCTTCTGCAAGGGATGGCTAAGCTCCAGTGGTAGGTAGGACAATGGAAGAGGCTGATATTGGCTCACCAGCCCAACCTCTGTGCCTCACACTCAGCCCAGAAGCTGGCATGAAGCCTTTCTGACCCAGGGTCTGCCACCCAGAATCCCTGGATCCACCCTGGAAACAGACTGATTCCAAAAACTTGCCACACTCTCCCCCACACCAAGAACTGGATATCCATCCATGTAAAGCTATTAAAAAAAAAGTCACCCCATAGTGATTCGGGGATAGAGAACAGGTTGCCAGAAGCCCCTCAGGAGGTGCTGGCAGGGAGGACACACAGGGCCAATAAGGGCATCACCAACTTGGGATCTTGATCAACCTGGGCAGGACCTGGAGAGGGGCAAAGCTAGTGGGGGCTCTAAATAAGAGGTTGAAAAGGTCAAGAAGCAGGTACAGAACAGCTACCTTCCAGCCTGGCATGGGGAAGGGGGATGTGGGATACCTGCTGAAGCAGGGTATATGGACCAGCAGCCCAGCCCCTGGCTGGCAGGTCCTTCTAACCAAGAGAGCAGCATAGGGGCTCTAGGTCAGGGAACCTCAAAACTGACTCAGATGCCACGGGACGAAAGGCTGCCTGAAACTGCAGGCACAGGGGCCATGCAAGCAGTCCTACCCCTGTAGGCCCATCTGTGACATTCAGAGTAAGTTTCCAACCAGGCAGAGACATACAGAGCACAACAAGTGGAGGACTGATAGGCACCAAAGCCTTGGAAGGGACCCGATGTGGCAGGTGTTTATAAGCAGGGGTGGGGAAAAGGGATGCTCAACCACCTCTGTAGGGTCAGGGTAGGTGGACCACAGGGATGTGGTCATAGTAGACAGCAGGTCAAAAGAGTACAACAGGCAGGTACTTGTAGGACATGATGCCAATACTATGGAACTCAGCCTGCTGTACTGAATTTGCTGCCCCAATTAGCGAGCCACAGGAATCTTTGGTCTGTTTCCAAGTGCCACATTCCTCACACTGCCATAAGCAAGACCCTTACTCAAGCCAAGCCCAGACACTCCTAGGCCCCACTCCTATACTGCCTCCTTCACCCAAAACTGGTACTACCTTCGGTTCTAATATATATAGGTCACCCCTACAGAGGCACATAGGGCAACTGGTAAGTGGTTCTCAGGAAGCTCCTGGGGGAGGCCAGGCATGTTTCACCCTGGATCTCACAGCCTTTGGGGGCTGCAAGGCTGCCACACACACACACACACACACACACACACCCCGCAAAGCATGCTGACCTCCTGTGGTTCCCATCTTGCCACCCTAATACTTACAGGGCCAATCTCTTGCCCAGGAGAAAGAAGGTATCTGACATAAAGGTAAGCCCAGCACCCACCTAACTTTGTCTCACCCATATCTCAGTACTGGCTGAGGTAAAGCATCCTTATCTGCTCTGCAAATACTGACCTAGAACCTCAGCAAGGGTGAACCATGTATCCAAGGGTTCAGAACAGGTAAGAATGAGAGGTGACTTAGCCATGCCTTGGCAAATGGGACACCTGGACCTCCACTGGCCCTTCCCACACCCAGCAATAGGCTTCGTGAGAAAGGAAACCAATCAGAGGAGAAGGAGGAAGTGGAGGGATGTCCCAGCTACACCAGTCAGGTCCCCTGTCCTCAGAGATAGCCAGATCCCTTAGCCCCTCCTCAAATCAAGTCCTGACCCGGGAAGCTCAGGCCAGAAAAAAGCAGGGAATTAGGATGGCCCAGCCACGCAAGGGGAGGCTGGCATCCCTATCCCCACTGCCTTTCCTAGGATGATGACCCACTAGGAAGGGGGACCTGCCAAAGGCAGAAACTTCTTCCCAGACCTGTTGGATAGGATCTGGAGCAACCGTGAGTATTTCAGGAATTAGAATAGAGATATAATAATGAAGACTGTGGTACTAACAGAAGGACAGAACTATGAAATCAGACACAAAATATATCCAAAGATATAAAAGCAATTCAGTGGAGGAAGATCAGTCTCTCCAACGAATTGTGCTGGAATAACTGGACATCTATAGTAAAACTAACAACAAAACAACAAAACAAAAACCCAGGGTGAGATGGGGGTATCTAGGGATGTAGCCCTTTGGTAGAGTGCTTGCCTGGCATGCATGAGGACCTGGGATTGATCCCCAGCGCTGGGGAAACAACAAAACAGAAAACAACCCAAACCTTACACCTTATACTGAAATTAAACTCAAAATAAACTTGGTCCTAGGTATAGTTGGTAACACAAAATTATAAAAAGTTTAGGAAAATTGGAGGAGAAAACCTTTGGGATCTAGGCTAAGCAAAGAGTTCTTAGACTTCATACCAAAAAACATAAATCCATAAAAGAAAAAAATTGATGAAATGTACTTCATCAAAATTAAAAACTTTTAAGGACAGGAATGTAGTTTAGTGAAAGAGTGCTTGCCGAGCAGGCAGAAGGCCCTGAGTTCAATCCCCAGCATGGCAAAAAAGAAAAAATAATTTTTTTTCCTCCATCTCAAGTGGTGCACCCCTGTGACTCCAGTGACAACTCAGGATGCTGAGGCAAGAGGATCCCAAGTTTGAGGCCAGCCTAGGCAACTTAGTGAGATCCTATCTCAAAATAAAAAATAAAAAAGGCTAGAGGTGTGGCTCAGCGGTACAGTGTCCTTGGGTTCAATCCCAGCACCACAAAAAATAAAAATAAAAAATAAACTTGCCCTCTAAGAAAGACCTGTTAAGAGGATGAAACAGCAAGTTGCAGAATGGAAGAAACATGTGCAAACCACATATCCAACCAAGGACTAGTATTTAAAATGTACAAAGAATTCTCAAAAAAAAAAAAAAAAAAAAAATCCAATTAGAAAATACACAAAAAAAACATGAAGAGACACTTCACCAAAGAGGATATACAGATGGTAAATAAGCATATGAAAAGATGCTCAGCATCACTAGTCAGCAGGGAAATGCAAATTAAAACCACAAAAAGACATCACTATACATCTAACAGAATAGTTAAAAAATAGTGACATCATTAAATGCTGGCAAGGAGAAACTGGATATCTCATTGCTGGTGGGAATGTAAAATGGCACACTGCTTTATAAAAATGAAGTCTATTCTTTTTTTTTTCTTTTCTGGGAATTGACCCCAAGTGTGCTCTACCACCAAGTTACCTCCCCTGCCCTTCTAATTTTTTTGAGACAGGATCCTACCAAGTTGCCCATACTGGCCCTGAACTGGCAATCCTACCTCAGCCTTCTGAGTAGCTAAAATTACAGGTGTGTACCACCTGCCATTTTTAAAAAATATTTCTTTTTAGTTGTAGATGAGCACAACATTTTATTTTATTTATTTATATGTGGTGCTGAAGATCAAACTCAGTGCCTCACACATGCTAGGTAAGCGTGGGTTAGCCATTTCTTACAGAACTAAGTACTCAGCCACTAAACTATGACATAGCAACTGTATTACTGGGTATTTACTTCAGAGAAATGAAAACTTTATATTCACATAGAAACCTGTACATGAATGTTTATAGAAGAATTATTTGTAATAACCATTGTTAACAGCTAAAGGGTGGAAACAGCCCAGATGTCCTTTGGTGGATGAATACTTAAATCAACTATGATACATTCATAGCCTGGATGCCAGAAAAAGAAATGAACTACTGATAACACAAAACCACCTGGATGAATCTCCAGGGAACTATGCTGACTGGAAAAGCCAATAGCCAATTCCCAAGACTATATATTGTATGATTCCTTTACTTGGCATTTTTTTAAAGCCTTTTTTTTTTAAGTTGTAGATGGACACAATACCTTTATTTCATTTATTTATGCAGTGCTGAAGATGGAACCCAGGGTCCCACATATGCAAGACCCCAGTGTCCCCTGCATGCAAGATAAGCACTCTACCCCTGAGCCACAACCTCCAGCCCTACCTGCCGCAGTCTGGCTGGGCACAAAATAACCGAGCCACCACGAGGCACTTGTAGGTTCAAACAGGAACTACTTTATTGCCTGAACTCCACCAGCACTCCACACGCACTCCCTGGGAACTCTCCCAGCTCTCAAAAGTAGCAGGAGCCGCCCTATTGCTGGACAGCAGGGGTCTATATACAACTGAATACACAGCCTGTTTCAATCCAGCATCATCCAGTCACAGCAATTATACACAGCTTAACTTAATTATCATCTTAATGGCTCGCTGTCACCTCTCAACCATTCTTCTGGCAAAATGCCAGGCGCCATCCCAACTCAGCTGTGGCTCTCAACACCTACCTGGCATTTTTGATACACCAAAATCAGGGAAATGAACACACTGTTGGTTGCCAGGGTTAAACGTAGTGGGAGAGGTAAATTTGTAATTTTGGCAAGAGGGAGGTGGGAGTGAATATAAGCCAGCAACAGGAAGGAGCCTGTGGACTGTATCAATGTAGTGTCCTGTGGTGATGTTATACTACAGTTTTGCAAAATGTTACCATTGGGGGAAACTGGGTAAAGGATACAAGGGACCTCTGTATTATTTCTTAAGAATTGATTCTATAATTACCTCAAAACAAAATTTTTAATTATAAACCTAGGAGGAAGTGGGGGGGGGAGGGGGAGGAGGGGGAGGAGGAGCACCACCACCACCCACCACCCTCTTAAGAGCTGTCCTGGGCTGGGGATATAACTCAGCTGGTAGAGTGCATGCCCTGCATGCACAAGGCCATGGGTTCAATCCCCAGCACCAAAAAAAAAAAAAAAAAAAGCTGTCCCGACAACCCTTCCCAACAGCAAAGCTGGTTGGGTTGGCCCAGCCCACCTTGCTGTGCCAAGCAGCATAGGGAGGAAATCAAGCAGTGAGCAGAGTCCTCTGCCTCACTTCAGGTTACACAGGACAACAGTTCCCCCAATTTCAGTGCATGAAAATCAACTCTCAGCCTGATGAGAGGATGCCCTGCCCCACACTGGATCAAAAGGTTGGGCCAGGGCACCAGCCTGCATTTCTAACACATTTACAGGTGCTACTGTTTCTGCTGACCACAGTAGGGGAGCCTCAGATCTAGGAAATGCAGAGAGCTG
Source organism: Marmota flaviventris (assembly GCF_047511675.1). Taxonomy (NCBI): domain Eukaryota; kingdom Metazoa; phylum Chordata; class Mammalia; order Rodentia; family Sciuridae; genus Marmota; species Marmota flaviventris. The sequence continues at coordinate 102,346,257 of NC_092498.1, read as the reverse complement.
GGGTGAAGGGAGACACAGAGTTAGGTGTAGGATGAAGAGGAACCCATAGCAGCCTCATGTGTCACATGGGACTGGGGAATTCCACCTACAATGCTTCTCTGCTATGGGCAGAGACCACAGACATTTCCAGTTCCCCTTGAGTTTTCCTCTCTAAACTGAGAGGATTTCCTGTCAAACTCTTGAAGTGATACCTCTGGTCTCCTGAGGGCATTTCTTTCTGTAAATCCCCCAATTCCCTGGGTCTGGTATCTTATGACCCTCTGCTCCTGACCACAGAGCGGTGTTCTGTGAATTCAGACCCTCCTTCCACCTTCTCCTCCCAGGAAAGGCTGGGAAAGAGGCCAGGTCACTCAAGGTCTGGCCTGCCTGGGGGCTTTCCTCCCATACTCTCATTAAGCTGAAAGCTAGAGCCCTGAACATAGGTGCTCTGGCTTGGGGTCAGTCTAGAAGGCAACAAGTCTTTTTAGAGGTCAAGTCACATTTTCCTCCAGAAATAGGACTTCAAAAAACTCATTTTCCATTCCAGAGGTGCAGGAGGTTGAGGCAGGAGGATTGCGAGTTCAAAGCCAATCTCAGCAAAAGTGAGGCGCTAAGCAACTCAGTGAGGCCCTGTCTCTAAATAAAATAGGGCTAGAAATGTGGCTCAGGGATCAAATGCCCCTTAGGTTCAATTCCTGGAACAAAACAAAAAAAAAAGAATTTTTTTTCCCCAGATTCCTCTTTCCCCAGTGTCCCAGAGCAGCCACAACTAGTCAGTAGGCAGACTCTCTGAAGCAGGCCACCCTTTCTCAACAAGCTGAAAACAAAGCAGACTCTCTGCCTTCAAGTATGTAGGATCAAGCCAACTCAAGAGAGGATGGGGTCAAAAGGTCTCCAAGAAACGACAGCTTTGGAGCCTGGCACACTAGTACATGCCTATAGTTCCAGCTATTCAGGAGGCTTGGACAGAACGAGCACTTGAGCTTAGGAGTTTGGAACCAGCCTGGGCAACAAAGAGATCCCTTTCACAAAAAGGATCCAAAAAAAAAAAAGAAAGAAAGAAAAAAGAAATGACAGCTCAGGAGTGAGAGAGGAGCAGAGTCTTCAGTGCCAAAAGATGAAGTGATCATGTGCACAGGCAGCTGGAAGTCTTGCCTCCCCTACCTGGGAGGCCACAACACTGACTGGCCTCACTGTGGGGCTAAAAGTCAGGATATCAGATTTCATCAAGAAGTTCAGAATAAACACTGACCAATAGTCCAGGCATGGGGCATTTCAGTGAATGGCTAAAGGGACAACCCAAACCTGGCTTCAGTTTACAATGTGTAAAATGGGTATCTGGTAGCCACCCTAGGACTGCAGACACATGACACGACTGTCTTTGTCATCAGCCCTTGAAGATCAATCCTAATAATGAGGATGCTCCCCAAACATGCTGGGCCTACACTCCCAAAGTCCTCCCCTGCTCTTTCTCTTCACTCCTACTTCCAAGCTTGTGATCATTGCCAGGTGTGACAAGGGCCCCAGTTCAGTACTGCTGGATGCAGTTAAGATTCCCTCACTTCTCCTGTTACCACTCTCAAGTGTCAAGGGATGCCCTCAGTTCTAGCATGCCAGGACTTGGTGATGAGTCTTCCACCTTATCTGTATCCACAATTCACATGTTTTGTTTGTGTACCTGTGAAATCTGCTACAACACAAATGACTTAAAAGACATCACCACCGATTTTCTTGTAACTACTGGAAAGAGGATACCCTAGGGAGAAAGGGATCAGAGCCTAGGGGACTAGGCAGAGAGGGGGTTTTTTGTTTTTTTCTTTTTTGAGGACAGGGAAGGTGATGGGGTAAGCAAGGCAGCAGGCTGTAGGGATAGGATACCTTGAGGGAACAGGACACCTGGAAGACATAGAGCACCTGGGAGGGGTAAACAAAGCACTGGGTGGTGGGGATAGGATATCTTGGGGGCGGTGGCGACCAGGACACTTGGGAGGGGGTAGAGACAAGGCATGCCAGGAGAGTAGGGCACCCTCATGCCTGAGCTTCAGTATGTCAGGTTTGGACAAGGGTGGCCTCATGAAAACCACAGCTGGGGACTGACAGGTCAGTGTCGTCCGACCCAAAAGCAGCGCATTCTCTCCTCTGGTCTGTGACGACCTCCAAGGACCCCTAATGGTGGGCACACAAGTGGGAAGAGAGGGTCGCACAGTGAAGGTGAGACCGCCTGGCCCCAGAGCCAGGAACCGCCAGGTTTGGGGCGAGGGCCGGATCAGTTTCCTTAGCTCTGGAGGAGCCTGAAGGCCGCTTATACCCCTCGGTCAACCCCCAACAAAGGCTCGGGGTAAGGATGGGACGAACCAGACACCCACGGAGACGAGTATGCCCAAGACCACGACGCAAGCGTGGCAGGTGTTTGCAGGTGGGCGGCAGAGCCCACGGCCTCCAACCCAGCCGCGAAACCCGCCACAGGCGCTGTAGCAGGCCGGGGGGGGGTGGGGGGGCTCGGGGGAGGGGCCGCACCTGCCGGTCCGCACCTGCCGGTCCGCACCTGCCCGCCCCCGCCACCCCGCACCTGCCCGCAGGCGGCGTAGCCAGGCGCAACCCCCGGGGCCCCGCTCACCTCCTCCCGGCCTGGCGCGGCCCCTCGCCGCGGCGGCCCCCGGCCCGCGCCGTTCCATGCGCTCAGCCCGCCCTCCGCGCCGCCCGCCGCCCCTGGGCCGCCGCCGCCCGCGCCATCGCGCCGCCGCCCGCTCCGAGGGCACAATGGAGCCGCCGCCGCGCCGCTCATGCATATGCATGACGCCGCGCCGCCGGCCCCGCCTCCCAGGCCAGAGCAGCGGAGCCCCGAGCCAGCGCTCGGGCGGGGGTGTCCATGGGCCTGCGCGGCGTAGAGCAGTTAAATGGGCCAGGACCGCGGGCTGCCCGGCTGACAGGAGACGCGACTACACCGTAACCTGTGCCCCTTGCCCGCTCCACACCTTTCCGAACCCAGCGTCGGCGGAGCCACCGCGCGCTTCCTGCTCGCTGTCCGCCGGGGGCGGGGCGGGGCCTGGGCGCTGGGGCGGAGCTGGGAGGGAGGTGTGGCCTAGCAGGAGGCGGGGACTGGGGAAGGCGGGATCTGGGCGGGGCTTGGCGGGGGCAGAGCAGAGTGCGCGGGGCCTGGCTGATGGCTGCTCCGGCCTGGTCAGCGGGCGGTTCAGTTCGGGCCCTTCAAGACCGGGGAGTGTCTCTCCTCTTGCCAGGTCCTGGCCAGGCTAGTTTCGCCGCCTTCTCTTCGTACCGAACTCTTTAACTCTTCGCTCCGGCTGCGGGATGAGGAAGGACACAGCGGGAAGTCACCTAAGGGACCGGGCTCTTGATAGGGACCTGAGAGGCCCCTCATTAAAACAGAAAAAATTCCTGAACAAACTGCTACCCTCACCACTGAATTCTCTGTTTCCCACAGGTCACCTCCCTTGAAAAGTCACTATTGAGAACTTCCTCCTGTAGGAAATAGCTTCTCTTTGATCATTTGGTATTATCATTTGCTATTATCACCCTTTAAGTATTCTGGATTTTTTCCTACGCCAAGGAAAGGAAAGACCACATTCTCCGATTACCCACAATTATGATTATTATTATTGTGACAAAGTACTTATAACGAAATATATCATTTTGATTATTTTGAAGTGTTCAGCTCTGTGGCATTAAGTACATGCATTTTGTGCAACCACCACCACCATCCCTCTTCAGGATTTTTCATCTTCCCCAAGAGAAACTCATATCCGTTAAATACTAACTCCTCATCCCCACCCGCCCAGCCCTTTCTATTTTCTTTTTATTTTTTTTTAATATTTATTTTATAGTTGGACACAATACCTTTATTTCACTCATTTATTTTTTTACATGGTGCTGAGGATCTAACCCAGGGTCCTGCGCGTGCAAGACAAGCGCTCTACCGCTGAGTCACAACCCCAGTCCCCCTTTCTACTTTCTGTCTCTGTGAGTTAGACTTTTCCAGGAGTACCTTACATAAATGGAATCATACAGTATTTTGAAGTGGGGATACTGGGGATTGAAGACAGGGTTGCTTTACCACTGAGGTATGTTTCTGGTTCTTTTATTTTTGTGTGTGTGGACATACCATATTTAGTTTATCCACTCATCAATCAGGCATACCCTACAATTAATTTTTAACATTGCTGAAATTTCCTCCCTGAACCTTGTACTTTGTTTCTTGGGGGAAATCATTAGTTCATTGAACAAATGTGGCAGGCCTGCAACATGGGAGTCTTCTCTGACCGAACGCTGGATTCCCGCCACCACCACCACCCCCCCTTCACCAGAACAGACAGACAGACCAGTTGCCCTTGGAACAAGCATATTAGATGGGGAAAACAAATGGAAATGTCTCAACAGGTAACAATGTATCCATCAGGAAGAGTGTCAGGAAGAAAAATAATGCAAGACCAAATGAGAGGAGTGATGTGGCATAAGGAAAAGTTTCTCTGGGGAGCTGGCCCTAAAGAACAAAGGAGAAGTCAGCACAAGAGACCCTGTTCATTCTGCCTCAGAGAAGCTGTGTGTTTGCAGGGAGTTGCAGGCAGGTTTATGGGAGAGACCAAAGTGGCCACACAGTATCCAGGTATTCCCAGCACTGGCAACTCTGTCACCCCCACCTCTTCCGCAACTTCTGCCCCACTACTCCTGCGAAAGGACACTTTGTGCCTGCTCCTTTCTAAATGGTGCTTTAATTGATTACTATGTACATTTAGGAAAATTTTATTTACTGGAAAAAAATCTGCCTTCATGAAATCTTCCCTCTAAAATCACTGGATTATTTGGCAGCTTTTCAGATATTAGAAGAAACTTTTAAAAATTTTTTTTCTTATGCTTTCATTTTAATTTGTCCTAAGAATTTTGGTTTATTTTTGTTTTGAAACAGGACTCACTATGTTGCCCAAGCTAGTCTTGAACTTCTGGGTTCAAGTGATCCTCCAGCCTTAATAGGAGTCCTGAGTAGTCAGGACTGTAGACATAGATGACATTGCCCAGCAAACATTGTTGTCATCCCCCACCACCACTGACCTAAACCCTAACTCCTCTTATATATCTTTATGTTGTAATTATGGTTTACACAGTCATGCCGCACATAACAACATTTAAGTTAAGGACAGATTGCATATTTGATGGTGATCCCATGAATCTATGTCACCCAGTGACATTGTAGCATTTTAGTTTGTGTAAGTGCATTCTGTAATGTTGGCACAATTAAATCTTCTAATGACACATTTCTTAGAATGTGTCTGTTGACCCAAGACTGTATAGGATTTTTGCATCTTTATTTTTTCACATCAGCATAAACCTTTTCCTTCTTATAAACATTATCTGTAACCCTCATAGCATAAATACTTGAAAGATTTATTTACAAGGATGTTTGATATTATGATCTTGAAAAATTAGACACAAATTATATTCAATGATTCAAGGAGGTTTTTAAACATTTTATTTTTTTTTCATTTTATTGGTACATTATACATTGTTACAAATTCATACATGCACACAATATATCAGTATAATTTGGTCAATTTCATTCCCCAGTCCCTTTGCTCCCCTTCTATTTTCAGGAGATCCCTCCCCAATATTTTTTCTTTTTCTCTCTAGCTTCCATATATGAGAGAAAACAAGATCTGTGGCTTTCTGAATTTTTTTTATAAATCAATTAGCTTGTATTTAGACACTTAAAATTTTGCTGCTATAAACAGAAATGACAAGTATGGTATCTTCTACAATATAGCCCGTAAGTTTGCATAAGGATTTACAGTTTCTAGTGGTGGACAGAGAGAGAAGGGGTGGTAGGATGTGATGTTTATGAGGTAGGATGTAAGAATATAGATGTATTGAAATATAAGATGAGTATGAGGGGAATCAAAAGAAGCTGGCTCTTAGCAGTAAGAAAAAAAATAAATGGGGGGCAACCTCATGCAAGTTCCCTATTGCCTCCACAGACTTTCTGAATTTGGTTTATTTCACTTAGCATAATATTCTTCAATTCCATCCATTTATAAGCAAATAACATAATTTCATTCTTTATGGCTGAATAAAACTCAATGGTGTATATACGGTACATTTTCTTTATCCATTCATTCATTGACAGACATCTGGGATGATTCATAATTTGACTAAATTGTATTGCTATAAACATGATATACATGTATCACTCTAGTATGATGACTTTAATTATTTATGATAAATACAGAAGAATGGAATAGCTGGATCATATGGTGGTTTCATTCCTAGTCTTTTGAGGAACCTCCATATTGATTTCCATAGCGGATGCTAATTTAAAATACCCAAAAGAGTGTTCCTTATCCTCCAAATCTCTCCAGCATTTATTGTTGTTTGTGTTCTTGATTGCTGCCCTTTTAACTGGAGTGACATGAAATCTCAGTGTAGTTTTGATTTCATCTCCCTAATTGCTAGTGGTGTTGAACATTTTTTTCATACATTTGTTGGCCTTTGTACTTTTTAAAAAATATTTGTTTTAGTTGTAGGTGGACACAATAACCTTTATTTTATTTTTATGTGGTGCCGAGGATTGAACCCAGAGCCTCATTGTGCTAGATGAGCACTTTACCACTGAGTCACAATACACCTGGTACTTTTTTTTTTTTTAAAGAGAGAGGAGAGAGAGAGAGAAAATTTTTTTAATATTTATTTTTTAGTTATCGGCGGATACAACATCTTTGTTTTGTATGTGGTGCTGAGGATCGAACCCGGGCCGCACGCATGCCAGGCAAGTGCACTACCGCTTGAGCCTACATCCTCAGCCCCTTTTTTTTTTTTTTGAAGAGTGTCTTTTTAATTCATTTACCCATTTATTGATTAGGTTATTTGTAGATTTTTGTTTTGTTTGTTTGTTTTTATTTTTATTTATTTATTTAATGTTTGGTGTTAAGTTTTTTGAGTTCTTTATATATTCTGGAAATTAATCCTCTGTCAGCTAACAAAGATTTCCCCCCATTCTGTATGTTCTCTCTTCACACACTTTTTTCCTTTGTTGTGCAAAAGCTTTTTAATTTGATGTCATACCAGTTATTAATTCTTGATATTATTTCTGGAGCTTTAGAGTTCCTATTTGAAGAAGTTACTACCTCTACCTATATGTTGGAGTATTAGCCCTACCTTTTCTTCTAACAAATTTACAAAGTTTCTAGTCTAATTCCTAGGTCTTTGATCCACTTTGAGTTGATTTTTGTATAGAGTGAGAGATAAAAACCTAGTTTCATTCTTCTACACATGGATATTCAGTTTTCCCAGTACCATTTGTTAAAAATACCACCTTTTCTGCTGAGTAGGGTGCACGCCTGTAATCAGCGATTTCAGAGGCTGAGACACAAAGATCGCGAATTCAAAGCCAGCCACAGCAAAGGCAAGGTGCTAAGCAACTCAGTGAGACCGTGTCTCTAAATAAAATACAAAATAGGGCTGGGGATGTGGCTTAGTGGTTGAGTGCCCCTGAGTTCAATTCCCAGTACCAAAAAAAAAAGCTATATTTTCTCCAACATATGTTTTTGCCACCTTTGTCAAGGATCAGATGACTATATTTATGTGGGTTTTCCTCTGAATCTTCTATTTGGTACCATTGGTCTGTGGGTCTATTTTTATGACAGTATCATGCAGTTTTTGTTATTATAGCTCTGTAGTATAATTTGAAGTCTGGTACTGTGATGCCTCTAACATTGCTTTTTTGTCTTACAATTGCTTTGGCTATTCTGAATCTTTTATTCTCCTAAATGAATTTTAGGAGTGTTCTTTCTAGTTCTGGGACGAGCATCATTGGTATTTGGATGGGAATTGCATTGAATTTATAGATTGCTTTTGGTAATATGGTCATTTTGACAATATTTTTTTTCTGCCTGTCCATGTGTATAGGAGGTCTTTTCATCATCTGGTGTCTTCTTCAGTTTCTTCAGTGTTCTATAATTTTTATTGTAGAGGTCTTTTTATTATAGAAGTCTTTCACCTCCTTGGTTAGATTTATTCCTAAGTTTGTTTGTTTGTTTGAAGCTATTGTGAATGGAATTTTTTCCTGATTTCCTTTTCAGCAAATTTATTATTGGTATGTAGGAAAGCCACTGATTTTTGTGTGTTGATTTGTATCCTTGAGATGTTTTTATTATGTTTGTACTCTATGCCTGACACTATTTTCAGTGCTGAAAAAATGACAGTGAGTAAAACTGAAATCTTCACTGTTTATGGAGCTTATGTTAGGAAGCTAATAATTACCCTCTAGTAGGTAATAGTTAAATGGAACACACTAATGGGTCTCTACTTTGGTTTGAATATAGGTAGTGTCCCCCAAAGGTGTTAAGGACTTGGTCAATATTGGGACATTGGGAGGTGCTGTGGAATGGACCTTTAAGAGGTGGAGCCTAGTGGACAGTCCTTAGCTGGGGTTGGTGGTGAGGACCTTTAAGAGAATTGTGACATTCCAGTCTCTCAATCTCTTTCTCCTTTCTGATTCATGATGTCAGCAGTTTGTCCCATCATGTGCTCTGGGAACAGGAGGAGATTTTCCAGGAATTCAGGTGCCACCTCTTTTTGCTTCTTTTATGGTTCTTTCTGGTCATTGTCATGGCAATTGTCAAGTTTCGTGGCGCTGGGGTATGTCATTTATCAGATAGATGGAATTCTAACAAAGGCAGAAGTTTCTGGGTTACTCTGGCAGTCATTTTAAATCTAACCAGTTTCAGGGAGCCCACCTGAAGAGAAACTTCTTGTCTTGAGGCATCCCATCCTCAAAGATAAGCAAGATTAGGGCAGGGTAACAATGTGATGCTCAAGAGAAGACAAAGAAGCCTCCAAATGGAAGTTCCAGCCAGAAATGTCCAATCTGAATCTGATCATGAGGAAACAAATCCTAACAGAGGCTCAGTCCCAGAACTGGCCCAGACTGGAAATATCAGGCCTAGGGGACTGGTCCAGATGAGAGGAGTGTAGAGATAGTGTTGCCAAAAGCTCAGTCCTTGTCCTTCATGCCAATAATGAGGACATGGTTTTTGAGAAAAAGGAAAAAGAAGGTTTTTTGCTTTGCTGGCAAAGGAGAAACACAGGGGACTCCCATCCCAAAGGCTGTGATTCTGCATGAAAGGAAAGTGAGGAACCAGGAGACGGGCAAGTGAAAAATGAAAGACAGAGACCAGGCAGTGATACACACAAGAGTTATTTGTTAGAGCTAACAAATAAAGGCCATCTCTCTACAGGAGACAGAGGCAACACAGGCTTGGGGTTTGAGACTTTTATGGGGAAGGCTCAGGGATTAGAGCCGGGTAGGTCCTAATGTGGGCTGTTAAGGGTTGCATTGGTATGAGGGAGTGGTGAGCCTTTCTCAGAAAGGCCCTTGGGCAGGAGAGTGAAGAAACTTTTTCTTAAGATGGTAGTTGTCACTTAAGATGGCCATCCAGATGCTAAGAAAGGACCTTACACTGAGCATCAGCAGGAACGGGGGCCTTTATTGAGGTGATTCAAAGGCTACATTCCATGTATTTTCTGGAGTTATAATCCACTTGTTAATTTGGGAGACGTTCATTTCTGAGATCTTCTGGTGCCATCCCCAAAATCTGGATTACTTCATTACTATGGATGGTGTGCACTCAGGGACAGATAATGCTGTCTAGGATAGAGAAGAAAGGTAATCCTGTTTCCCCTGAGATTAGGGAGTGGAAGAGATTAGGAAGGAGCAAGGAGAGAGGAAGAGAAAGAAACATGTCCATTTTAAAAATCAGTTGCAGTGGCAGAGCATCAAGGGTAAGATTCAAAGCATAAAGTGGACCACTATTATAGTCACTTGACATAGAATGGGTGCAGCGCAGTGGGGGAGGCACTGGGTACCACACCAGAGTCCCCTAGGCATAGTTCTGTTTTTGCAAGGATTGTGGAGGTTTTCTCAAAGTTATTTATGGAAAAGCAGTCCTCATTTTAACTCCTCAGATATCTCTGTCTTCTGAAAGTTTCTGCACCCCTTCTCTCTTCTGCTTCCCTGTAGTCTGCCTCCACCTCCCCTGGAGGCCAAGGTTATGCCTCTATTCAACACTTTCATCTTCTCTCCTGCTAACTGGCTCAGTCTTTCCATGCTTCTTAAAGTTCTGAGAGAATCAGTGATTAGCTGGTTTCAGCTACTCTGTGGTCATCCACAGCCAGTGGTGAGGAGGAGAGAGGCAGACAGTGGACATGGGGATAGTCCACATGCACACCCATGGTACAAGGTAAGAAGTCAGGGGAAGCTGAAGGTGGCATTTGGAATGCTTTGTCTCATTCACCTTGTCACCTGAACTTGGGACCAGTGAAGTAGCTCCTAGCTGGCCTCCTGTTGCCTCCCTTCCTCTACACTTACTTCCTGTACAGATGGTTGAAGACCTGATTGCCTGTCACTGAAAGTCACTTACTGCCTTCATGGGGTCTACTGGGACCCAGCCTCTTTGGAAGATGTACCCTAAGCTTCACCCAGGTCCTACCTAGGCTTCCTCCTAGGAACTGTCTAGGCCCCCCTGCACAGGTTCCACTCATTCCCCACCCAGGCATGGCCCTAGTTCCACCAGGGCACCCTCAGTCTCTTCAAGTCCCACGCAGAACCTGCTCCAAACCTTATCCAGCACACCAGCCAAACTCTGCCCCAAGCCCCACCCAGGTCCTGTACTAAACCCACCTCCTCACCCACTCCCCTCACCACAGTCTCAGACAGCCCTGTTCAATCCCCACCCCAGTCTTGCTGAGGCCCTGCCCAGGCTCCTACCCAGGCTGGGCACAAGGCTTCAACCCAGGCACCTCCAGTATAAGCTAAAGGTATCAGAATTTTTAAAATAGCGTTTATTAGTCGCATGGTGGCATACGTCTATAATCCTAGCCTCTCGGGAGGTTGAGGCAGGGTCGCAAGTTCAAGGCCTAGCTCAGCAATTTAGCAAGACCATAAACAACTGAATGAGACCCTGTGTCAAAATTAGAAACAACAACAACACATAATAAAGGTGTAGCTCAGTAGTAAAGCATCCCTGGGTTCAATCCCCAGTACCAAATATACATATGGAACTTTTATTTTTTTCTTCTTTGTCAAAAAAAGTAATACATGTTCACTGTGAAAAACAAGTATATGGGGGCTGGGGCTGGGGCTCAGTAGTAAAGCACTTGCCTGGCATATGTGAGGCACTGGGTTTGATCCTCAGCATCACATAATAAACAAAATAAAGATATTGTGCCCATCTTCAACTAAAACAATATATTTATGAAAAAAACAAGTATATGAAATAAAATAACATTTACTACACTCTGTCTCTTTGCTGTTTGGACTGTATTTGTGTGTTCTTTTAATATTCCATGGGGAATATTCCTACAGCACTAGAACCCATTGCCTGCATTTATACAAATGGAACTGGCTCAGCACCATCAACCACAAGCTCCACCTGAGCCACTCACCCACTCCACCCATGGTGCCCTTCAAGTTTCCACCAGCAGGCCCCATCACTGTGGCCCCAAACTGGTGCTTCTTCATGTACTTCCAAACCTTCCAAAACCCAGGTTAGGCAAGAGGCCAGATGAGGACAAAAGTTAGCTATGCCCCAAACCCTGATGGCTGGTCACAGAGGTATGAAGGAATTTCAACCACAGCTTTCCGAATGCCATCAACTCCTGGATTAGTTCCTGGAAGTAGCCATAGCTGAATGAAATGCCGCTTCCCAGCACCATGAGGCAAGCAGCTCTGCCCTCTTCCTAGCCACTGGGCCTCCCATGGCCATGACCCAGCATGGCCTTCAGCCCTGGCCCTTCCTGGTGCCAAATGCACACTCTTGCTCCTGTGTACTCAGTCAGTGAAATTGGGCAGGAGAGGGGAGACGAGACCATGTGCATGCAGCTTAGTTCCTAAACATTCCTGTAATGCACCTGCAAGGTGAGGACATGCGGTGGAAGATGTATTCCTGTTTGCCAATTAAAATTTGTGTTATTTTCTAACATTTACTTCTAAGCCCTATTAACTCCTCCCTCTCCACAATAGACATCAACAGCACAGGGTTGCATCGGGACAAGCACTCAGTTGTGTTCCCTGATTTCAATTTACCTTCCTGACTGACCTCAAGGGAGCCAGCCCCATATGCCATGACTGGGTGAATTGATTCCTTTACAGTTTGCCCTGCACTCTGGGAAGAGACCACAACTCTTACCTCCTGTATCCACTTCATGGATGACCTTGCCCCTGATTTCATGAAGATATACAGGTGATGCCGAGAATGTCTCCAGGTGCCCCACCACCCTGCCCCCAGCTGCCCCTGCACCAAGGTGCTTTGCTCACTGTGCTACAGCTCCCACCCCCAGATGTTGTTCCAGGTAGTAGGCTGAATGGTGGCCCCCAAAAAGTATGTCCACATGCTAATTCCCAGAACTTGTGAATATCACTTAAACAGCAAAAGATGTGACTAAGTGAAGAATCCCAAGAGGAGGAGCTGGTCCTGGATGATCCAGGTGGCCCCAATTGCACCCACATATGTCATCATAAGGGTGTGGATGAGGGAGTTTAGAGACAGATACAGACAGAGGTCATGTGAATTTGGGGCAGAGACTGGAGGTATGCAGCCACAATCACATGATAGGTGGAGCCACCCAGAAGCCAAAGAGGCAGGAGGGGACAGGAGCACTCACAGATGCTTGGCCTGCCTGCCCTTTGATTTCAATCTTTTGGCCCACAACTGGAAGACAATAAATGTCTATTGTTTTCTTTTTTAATTTAATTTTATTTTTTAATTGTTTTTATTTTTTAAATACATGACAGCAGAATGCATCACAATTCTTATTACACATATAGAACACAATTTTTCATATCTCTATGTATAAAGTATGTTCACACCAATTCATGTCTTCATACATGTACTTTGGATAATGATGTCCATCACATTCCACCATCATTGCTAACCCCTGCTGCCTCCCTGCCCCTCCCACCCCTCTGCTCTATCTAGAGTTCGTCTATTCCTCCCATGCTCCCTCTCCCTACCCCACTATGAGTCAGTCACCTTATATCAGAGAAAACATTCGACAATTGTTTTTTTGGAGATTGGCTAACTTCACTTAGCATTATCTTCTCCAACTCCATCCATTTTCCTGAAAATGCCATGATTTTATTCTCTTTTATTGCTGAGTAATATTCCAATGGGTATATATGCCACATTTTTTAATCCATTCATCTACTGAAGGGTATCTAGGTTGGCTCCACAGCTATTGTGAATTGTGAGGCTATAAACATTGATGTGGCTGTGTCCCTGTAGTATGCTATTTTTAAGTCCTTTGGGTATAGACTGAGGAGAGGAATAGCTGGGTCAAATGGTGGTTCTATTCCAGGTTTTCTGAGGAATCGCCATACTGCTTTCCATATTGGCTGCACCAATTTGCAGTCCCACCAGCAATGTATGAGTATGTCTTTCCCCCCACATCTTCACCAACAATTTTTGTTATTTTTCTTCATAATAGCTGCCATTCTGACTGGAGTGAGATGGTATCTTAGTTTTGATTTGCATTTCTCTAATTGCTAGAGATGATGAGCATTTTCTCATATATTTGTTAATTGATTCTATATCCTCTTCTGAGAGGTGTCTGTTCATATCCTTGGCCCGTTTATTGATCGGGTTATTTGGTTTTTTGATGTTTAGCTTTTTGAGTTCTTTATATACCCTAGAGATTAGTGCTCTATCTGATGTATGAGGGGTAGAATAAATGTCTGTTGTTGAAGCTACCCCGGGTTGTGGTCATTTGTTACAGTCATTTGTTACAGGACTCTGGTACACTCTTGAAATCTCTCCAGAAATCTCTCCATCTGGTTCCTGTGACATTAAATGTTTCTTCTCTTGTGACACATCATCAGCGTCTCTCACATAAACCTACTTCTCCTTTGGTCCACTTCCTCATTTTCTTGTCCCCTCAGGAGTTGTCTATCACTGTCCCTTTACCTGTCCCCGCCCCCCCCACTGAACACCTCCAGTCAGCCTGTGCCTGTCAAGGGCAATGAAGACAGATTGTGGCCACTATACCAGAGACCTACCTATAGCCCAACTCCAGGCTCCATTCTGTGCTTCTCCTCCTCGCCTTCTCCACAAGACATGGAGTACCCAGGCTCTAGCCTCAGAGGTAGCCTCTTCTCCACACTTGTTCCCAGGGACTCCTGTGGTCCTATGGTGTGGGAGACCAACCTTGCACGTGACTGGGTTACACTCCCCGGCTGGGTGCTGAGGCACTCAGTCCCAGAAATGTGGCAGAGTTTTCCCCACCCTTCTTGGGTGTGATGGTCGGTGTCTTGTGCATGGGTGTGACTTGCTACAGCCCCATGGGTGAAGCTACGCTCACCTGTTCCTTTGTAATATAACCCCTTGCCCTGTTTAGGATAGAATCTTCCATGGAAGCATCTTGTGTGTGTCTCCTTCTCTTACTGAGCCCTTGGGTGTGGCCTACCCAAATGTCAGTCAACCTGCTGACAGTGGACATCATTAAGATAGACTCAGCCCCCTGAAACCTGACCCCTTGCCTCATTTGAATAGCTTCTCAATAAAAGGGGTCAGCGCGTGCTCTCTATCTCTCTCTCTCTTTCTGCGGACCCTTAAGGTCAGAGGAGCCGTCATAGCAACCCCAAAGAAAAAGGTATTTGTGTCTCTTGTGTGGTTATTTCATGCAGCCCAGTTAGCCCAGTTTAACTGGAGTGACCCCTGAGCCTTTTAGTAGCGAGAACAGAAACCCAGCACTATGGCTTAGACACATCTTCATGAAAATGACTTGCACAAGAGCCATCCTCCCTTTCCTGAAGGTCCGGCCTGTATGTTCATCTGCTTACCAGACTAGTCCTCTATTTCTGATGCAAATCTCAGCATGTCCAAAATGGAACTCTGGCAGCTCATCTAGCTCCTGTTATGCCAGCTCCTTTGATGTCTCCCTATGAAGCCAGCTGCAACACTGTCCTTGCAGCTGCTAGAATGACAACAGGACACTGCTCTCCTCCCTCACCCATTGCTGTTCCAAATCCCAACACCTATCACCACCCCATCCTGTGCCCTTGCCTTAGCTCTCCGCAGCTTGCTCTTTTGTTCTTAAAACAAAACAAAACAAACAAACAAACATAAAAAAAAACACTCTTTTTTCCCCCACAGTACCAATTATTGAAGCCAGGGCACTCTACCTCTGAGTTATAAAAATTTAAAATTTTTAAAATTGTTATTTCCAGACAGGATCCCACTAAGTTGCCAAGGCTGATCTTGAACTTGCTCTCCTCCCGCTTCAGCCTCCTGAATCACTGTGATTACAGGTGTGGGCCACCATGCCCAGCTCTTTTTATTCTTACTAACAGCTGGAGTGAGATATAACTCACATTCCATGTAATTCACCTATATAAAGTAATGTTACATATCTTCACAGGGTTGTACAATTTGAGAGCATTTTCATGACTGCCAAGAGGAATCCAGTAGCCACTAGGGGTCACATCCCAGTCTTTCTGCCCTTACCCTTGACAAACAATACCTACTTTTTCTATGGATGTGCCTATTTCATATATTGTATATGGAATCATACAATATATGGGTAGCTTTTTGTTGTTTGTTTTGTTTCGATACTCAGGATTGAACCCAGGTGTGCTCTACCACTAAGCTACATCCGAGTCCCTCTTATTTGGCGACAGGGTCTTCCTTAGTCTCTTAGGCTGCCCTTGAACTTGCAATCCTTCTGCCTCACTTAAGCCTCCTGAGTAGCTGAGATTATAGGCGTACACACTTGACCAATATGTGTTCATTTATATCTGGCTTCTTCACTGAGCGTAATATATCAAAATTCTTCTGTTTTATAGCATGGGTCAATGCTTTATTCTTTTTTATAGTTGAATAATTATATAAACATGCCACATTCTGTTTATTTGTTCATCTTTTGGGGACATCTGGAATATTTTTGCTTTCTAACTATTGTGAATAATGCTGTCATGAACATTTATACACAAGTTTCTATGTGGACATGTTTTCATTTCTCTGAGCATGTCCCTGACAGTGACATTGCTAGGTCATACAGTAACTCTGTTTAACCTTTAGAGAAACTGCCAGACCCTTTCCATAGCAGCTGCCCTATTTTACATTCCTACCATCAGGGCATGAGATTTTCCATTTTTCTTCATGCTGTGTCCCTCCCCAACCCCCAGTACAGAACTATATCCCAAGACCTTTTTTTCTAATTTTAATTTTGAAAAAGGGTCTTGCTAAATTGCTCAAACTGACCTCAAACTTGTGATCCTTCTGCCTCTGTTCCCCCAGTAGCTGGGATTGTAGGCATGAACCACTTGCCTGGCTCCTACATGGCTCTTTGTTGTCTTTCTTCAAGACTGTTTTGGCTATTCTAGGTTACTTGGATTCTTTAAAACAACTTTATTTTTAATTGATACATAACCACTGTATGTATTATGGTACAATGTGATGTCATGATATATGTATATATTTTGGAGTGATTAAATCAAACTATATCCATCAGCTCACACTTATTACTTTTTTATGTTAAGAACATGTAAAATCTACTCTTATACTTTTGAAATATACATACATTATGTTAATGTACATTACATTATGTTAACTATAGTCACAATGCAACTTATTCCTTCTGTCTAAGGAATAAGATGTTGGTCAAAGGGTACAAGTGGAAGGGGTTCCCTGTCCACCATTTCTACACTCCAGATTCTGGTACCCTCCATTCTACTCTTTGCTTCTATAAAATTTTATTTTTTTGGATTCTACATGTAACGAGGGCATGCAGTGTTTGCCTTTCTGTGCCTGGCTTATTTCATTTAGCATTATGTCATCCAAAATCATCCACGTTGCCACAAATGACAGATTTCCCTTTCATAAAATGCTGAATAATATTCCAGTGTGTGTATATATGTATATATGATATAATATGTGATATAATATACATATTATATAATATATCTATATGTCTATATCACATTTTCCTTATCCATTCACCCACTGATGGACACTTAGGTTGACTTCATTGCCGCAGTCCCGCTGCAGCAAAATAACCAGGGGGTGACGAACAACTTGTGTAGAGTGATACAGCAGGAGTAGGAGCCGTTTATTGTAGAACCGGAGCGGTATATATACATTCCACACAGCTTATCTTAATTAACATAAACTCGATACAGCAGTCAACCAATAAGGAATCTCCACACTTAATGGCTCTCTGGAGTTACTTCACAAACCACTCCCTCTGGCATTTTGCCAGGCGCCATCCTGACTTGTTTACAGACTCTAACAATTCTCTGGCAAAATGCCAGGCGCCATCTTGACTTGTTTACAGACTCTAACACTTCATATCTTGGGTATTATGAATGGTGCTGCAATAAACATAGGAGTGCAGATGTCTCTTTGACATATTGATTTCAGTTTCTTTAGATATATACCTAGAAACAGGATAACTGCATATTATGGCAGTTCTATTTTTTGAGGAAACTCCATACCCTTTTCTAAAATGACTGTACTAATTTATATTCCCACTAACAGTGTACAAGAGTCCCTCTTTACACATCATTGGAAAAAGTTACCATTTATCTTGATGATAATATCCATTCTGAAAGATGTGAAGTGACCTAATCTTTTTTTGGCTTTAATTTTCATTTCCCTTGTGATTAGTGATGTTGAATACTTTTTTGTATCATTGACCATCTGTATGTCTTCTTTTGAGAAATGTATATTCAGGTCCATTTCCTATTTTAAAATCAGCTTTTTTGTTTTCTTGTTATTGTGTTATTTGAATTCCACTGAGCTATAGTCCCAGCCAGTAATTTCATCTTAATGATATCAAGTCATTTGACCTATGAACATGGGTCTCTTTCCATTTATTTAGATATTTAATTTTTTAAATAAGAGCTTAGAGTTTTCCAAGTATAAATTTTGTACTTTTTTGATAAATTATTCCTAAGTATTTTATTCTTTTTGATGTTATTGTGAATAAAATTTTTTCTTAATTTCCTTTTCAGTTTGTTTATTGTCATTATGCAGAAATACAATTCATATATATTGTGTGTGTGTGTGTGTGTGTATATATATATATATATATATTTTTTTTTTTTTTTTTTTGTACTAGGAATTGAACTCAGGGAACTCAACCACTGAGCACATCCCCAGCACTTTTTTGTATTTTATTTAGAGACAGGGTATTACTGAGTTGCTTAGTGCCTCACTTTTGCTGAGGCTGGCCTCCTGCCTCAACCTCCAGAGCCACTGGGATTACAGGCATGCACCACCACACTTAGTCTTGCATATGGTTCTTATATCCTGCAACCTAGCTGATCTAAATTCTAAGAGATTTTGTGGTGGGTTCCTTCATTTTTTCTATATAAAAGATTAGGTCATCTGCAAACAGAGCTCATTTTAGTTCTTTCTTTATAGTCTGGATACCTTTTATTTCATTTTCTTGTTTAATTGCCCTGGCTAGTATCTCTAGTACAATGTTGAATAGAAGCAATGAGTTGGGATTGGCCTATCTCTGCCCTTACCTTAAATTCAGCAACCAAAAGAGCCCTTTCAAAAACAAGAGTGTGATGTTCCTCTTCTCAGAAGAGGAACTGCCTAGTGCAGTGGCACATGCCTGCAGTCCCAGCAGTTTGGGAGCCTGAGGCAGGAGGATCGTGAATTCAAAGCTAGCCTCAGCAACTCAGCGAGGTGCTAAGCAACTCAGTGAGACTCTGTCTCTAAGCAAAATACGAAAAAGGGCTGGGGATGCGGCTCAGTGGTTAAGTGCCCCTAAGTTCAATCTCTGGTATCAAAAAAAAGTCAGTGTAATGAGCTGGGTGTGGAGGTGTGTGCTTGTAATGCCAGCTTGGGAGGCTGAAGCAGGTAATCACAACTTTGAGACCAGCCTGAGCAACTTAGCAAGACCCCATCTCAAGATAAAGAAGGGCTGGGATGTAGCAGCCTGGGTTCAATCCGGACTACTGCAAACAACAATAAAAACATGGTAAAAACATGGTTTCCCATTGTGCTCCTGGTAAGATGAATCCCAAATCCTTATAGGTTCTCCACATTGGCTCCCTACACTCACTGGGCTCCAGCCACACTGATTGACTTGTTAACTCCCAGCCCTATCACACTACTACATCCTGTACTCTTCCCTGTGTTACTCCTTTCCTGGATTTCTATATGAGATGTTGTCTCGTTTGTACCCACTGTATCTTAATTTTTTGGAAGCAACTGAGTGACAACACAGAGAGGTAAATGCAATTAAAAGAAAAAAGTAACGTTATAGTTTTCTAGAAATGAGTCATAGCATATCATGCAAGGCCACGTGGGGAAGCACCAGAATGGCTCAGGAGGCAGGAGCAGGAGCCAGGGGAACTACTAGGCCCACACTTTTAGTAGGAGTTTTTGTATGTAAAGTGAAGCAGCAGGACAGGGTCAGCAGCTGAGGGTTGGCTAGTTTGAACAATTCTGGTGAATTTGGGGCATAAAAGCTGTCTTAGACTTCCACACTCAGCCAGATTTAATGTGGCTGTCTTTCCCCTCTCTGCTAGGGTGGTATGAGAAAACCCTTAGTGGACTCAAGACTCTGACTACCCCTCAAGTGTTGATACTACCCCATACTCCTGAAATATCAGTGGAGATCACATGGGGTACTGTTACCGTCTAGGGGTGCTGGGTTCATTGTCCCTGTTCAGCAAAAAATTGAAGAACAGGACACAGATAACAAAAAAAAAAATTAGATTTATTGAAAAAAGATTGAGATACAGAGACAGACTTCTCTGAAGAGAAGGAATCCCAGAGCTGGGAATCTGGTGGGGGAGTTTGGGCCTGATCTTTTTATATCTCGGAATTTCCTCCTTTGCTTATCTTCTCCACCCACTCCTCACTATTATTGATTGGCGTCTCCTCTGTCCATGTGTCTATTTGAGTTTTTCTGTTGGATCCCCTGCTTAGGAACATGAATACAGAAGTGTCTGTTTGATTGAATCCCCTGCTTGTGTCCACGAGCACTTCTATCAAGCAGGAAGTTGACCTCATCGGAAGACCCTTTGCATGCTCCTTTATTCTGGCCCTGCCCTGGACTTCTTCACCTGCCATCTTGCCCAGACTGCCTAAGCCCTTCTATATCTCCCTCAGTACCATAGCAAGATGCTCAGATCCAGTCAGGGAGATGTTATGTGGAGGCTTAGCATGAAGCAGGAATTCCCACCCCACCAAGCTGCAACAAAGAAAACTTCCATAGATTCCAAAACTTCCAAAAGCCAGTGAGAAATACCCACCTGGCAGTGCTTAGGAGGCACCCCACCATCTCCTGTTGAAATGGTGGCACAATATCCATTTAAAATACTGTTTAAATAGGATACAGAGTATCATAGCAAAATACTCAAAATGTTGGGTTTTCAATTAAAAACCATTTCATATACCCAAACCCAGGTAGATCTCAAACTAAATTTAAGAAGACCATCAACAGGTAACAACGCCAAGATGACAAAGATATTAGAATTATCTGATGAAGATTTTAATTAGCCATCATATAAATGCTTCAACAAGCAGTTATAAACACTCTTGAAAATTTTTTAAAAGAAAAGGAATGGAAATAAAGAAATAGAAAATCTGAAGAAGAACCCAATGGGCCTGGTATAGCAGTGTATGCCTGTAATCCCAGTGATTTGTGAGGCAGAGGCAGGAGAATTGCAAGTTTGAGGCCAGTCTCAGCAACTTAGTAAGACCCTATCTTAAAAACTGAAATTAAGGGCTGGGGTTATGGCTCAGAGGTAGAGTGCTCGCCTACCATGCTTGAGGCACCCAGGTTCGATCCTCAGCACCATATAAAAATAAAATAAAGATATTGTGTCCACCTATAACTAAAAAAATAAATATTTAAAAAAACTTAAATTAAGAAAAAAAAGTCTGGGGATGTTTTTGCTCAGTGGTAGAGTACCCCTGGGTTCAGTTTTCCAGTACCCTTCCCAAAAGAAGAACCAAATGGAAATTTTAGAATTAAAAAAAAATACAATAACTAAAAATTTAAAACTCAGGGGATGGACTCAATGGCAGAATAGAGGGGACAGAAGATCAGGGAGTTGGAAGATAGAACAGTAGAAATTTTCCAAACCAAACAACAGAAAGAAAACACATAAACAGAGCCTCAGGGTCACATGGGACTATAATAAAATATCTAATATTTGTGTCATCAGAGTTTTGGAAAGAAAGGAGAAAGAGGGCAACTGAAAAATATATTCAAAGAAACAATGGCTGGAAACTTTCCAAATACGACAAAGATATAAACCTACAGATTCAAGAAATTGAACAAATTCCAAAGAGAATAAGTCCAAAGACATCAACGTTAAGAACATCATAACCAAACATCCAAAACCAAAGAGCAGCAGGACTATGGATATCAGAGAGAATTTCCTATCAGAAAGCACAGAGGCCAGCAGGCGTGGTGGTTCACGCCTGTAATCCCAGTAGCAATTTAGTGAGTCCCTAAGCAACTCAGAGAGACCCTGTCTCCAAGTAAAATATAAAAAAGGGCTGGGGATGTGGGTCAGTGGTAAAGTGCCCCTGGGTTCAATCCCTGGTGGAAAAAAAAAAAAAAAACATGGAGGCCAGAGGGAAGTGGCAATTTTTTTTTTTCAAGGATTGAAAATAAAAGAACTTCAACACAGAATCCTATATACAGCAAAAAACACCCATCAAGAATTAAGGGGGCCGGGAGCGGTGGAGCATGCCTGTCTGTAATCCCGTGGCTTGGGAGGCTGAGACAGGCGAATCAAGAGTTCAAAGTCAGCCTCAGCAACTGCGAGGCACTAAGCAACTCAGTGAGACCCTGTCTCTAAATAAAATACAAAATAGGGCTGGGGATGTGGCTCAGTGGTCGAGTGCCCCTGAGTTCAATCCCTGCCTGGTATTAAAAAAAAAAAAATTAAGGGAAATCAATATCTTCTCAGATGAAAGAAAACTAACATAATTTGTTGCCAGCAGACCTACCTTAAAAGAACAATTAAAGGAAGCTATCTAATAGGAAGGAAGCCGGCATGGTGGTGCACACTTGTGATACCAGAAACTTGAGACCCTAAGGCAGAATTGCAACCAGCATAGGCAATGTAGCAAAGTTGTTATGGCGCATGCCTGTAATTCCAGCAGTTTGGGAGGCTGAGGTAGGAGGATCATGAGATCAAGGCCAGCCCCAGCAAATTATTGAGGCCCTAAGCAACTTAATGAGGACCTGACAAAATAAAAAAGGGCTGGGGACATGACTTAGTGGTTGAGCACCCCTGGGTTCAACCCCCAGTACCAAAAAAATAAATTAAACAAAAAAAGGGAAAAAAAAAAGCTTAGATATGTAGGTTATTGACGGACTGCCCCGGGTTCAACCCCCAGTATAGGGGAGGGGAAAAAAATCACGATGAAGGAAAAACTTAACAAAGAAAGAGGAAAAAAGTCATTCAATAAACCTTCTTTCTTATCTTGGGTCTTTTAAATTATGTTAGGTAATTGAAAGAAAACTTATATGATGTTTATGTGGATTTAAAGTTTGTAGAGAAAGAAAAATTGTCTTATAAATGAAGCAGGGAAAAGGGATGTAAAAAAAGGTTAACACTTCACTTGAACTGCTAAAATGATGACACAGTAGACTAATGTAATATGTATATATAATGAAATACCTGTAGCAACCACTTGGTATGATATAAAGAAGCCGTAGCATAGATGAATATCAATGGTCATGAAGCATCATAGACCCAGTCAGGTACAGTGGTGCATATCTGTAATTCTATCTTCTCCAATGGCTGAGGCAGGAGGATCACAAGTTCAATCCTGGCCTGGGCAACTTAGTAAGACCCTGTCTCAAAATTTAAAAAAAATCAGGGGCAGAGGGAGGAGCTAGGGATGGAACTCAGTGGTAGTCTTTGTCTAGAATGTGCAAGGACCCAAGTGCAATCCCCAGTACGGGGCCGGGGGGGGGGGAGAAGCACCATAGATAAATAAAATGGAATTATAAAAATGTTTAACCCACAGGAAGGCAGAACGGAAAGTACAGAAATGAAAAATAGAACAGAGAACAAACACAAGTGTGAAGAGAACCTACAGAACTGGAGAAAACCTTGCCAGCTACTATTCTGATAGTGAATTGATAACCAGAATATATAAAGAGCTCAAAAAAACCTAACACCACACACACACACACACACACAACTAACAATCACTGAATGAATGGACAAACCATTTAAAGAGACATCTTTCAGAAGAAGAAATACAAATGGCCAACAAATATATGAAAAAATGTTCAAATCCTTAGTAATCAGGGACATAAAATTCAAAACAACTCAGAACAGAGCAGGGAGGAAGAGCATGAGAAGAAGATTAACATTAAACAGGGACGAGAGGTGGGAGGGAAAGGGAGAGAGAAGGGAAATTGCATGGAAATGGAAGGAGACTCTCATTGTTATACAAAATTACATATAAGAGGAAGTGAGGGGAAAGGGAAAAAAACAAGGGGAGAAATGAATTACAGTAGATGGGGTAGAGAGAGAAGATGGGAGGGGAGGGGAGGGGAGGGGGGATAATAGAGGATAGGAAAGGCAGCAGAATACAACAGACACTAGTATGGCAATATGTAAAACCGTGGATGTGTAACCGATGTGATTCTGCAATCTGTATACGGGGTAAAAATGGGAGTTCATAACCCACTTGAATCAAATGTATGAAATATGATATGTCAAGAACTATGTAATGTTTTGAACAACCAATAATAAAAATTTTTTTAAAAAAGAATTAATCATGGGAAATACTAATAGAAAGAAGAAAAATGAGATATAAAATAAAGAACTTTCAATAAAGTGTTCATTATCAAGTAAAAAAAAACTACAATGAGATTTCATCTCACCCCATTCAGAAGGTCAATTATCAAGAATACAAGCAACAATAAATGTTAGCAAAGATGTGGGGGGAAAGGTACACTCATATATTGCTGATGGGACTGCAAATTGGTGCAACCATTACAGAAAGCAGTATGGAGATTTCTCAGAAAACTTGGAATGGAACCATCATCTGACCCAGTTATCCCAATCCTCGGCATATACCCAAAGGACTTAAAATCAGCATACTATAGTGATAGGACCACACCAATATTCATAGCAGCTCAATTCACTATAGCTAAGTCATGGAACCCACCGAGATGCCCTTCAACAGATGAATGGATAAAGAAAATGTGGTATATTGACACAGTGGAGTATTACTCAGCCAATAAAGAAGAATGAAATTATGGCATTTGCTAGTAAATGGATGGAACTGAAGACTATCATGCTAAGTGAAATAAACCAATCCCCCAAATCAAAGGCCAAATGTTCTCTCTGATATGCAGATGCTAACACACAATAAGGAGGAGAAGGAAGAATAGAAGTTCATTGGATTAGATAAAGGGGAATGAAGGGAAGGGAGGGAGGATGAGAATAGGAAAGGCAGTAGAATGAATCAGATATAACTTTCTTATGTTCATATGTGAATACAATAGCAGTGTAATTCTACAACATGTACAACCACAAGAATGAGAAGTTATACTCCATGTATGTATAATATACTAAAATAATTCTACTTTCATTTATAACTAAAAAAAAGATAAAAAATAGTGAATGAAAATAAAATATCACCCATGTCAAAAAAAAATTGACCAAATTATACTATATGCATGTATAATTATATCATAATGCATTCCAATTTTATATATAACTATAATGCACCAATTAAAACAAACAAACAGAAGGAAGACCAATAGAGAAGAAGGAGATCAGGGAAGGGAGTAGGTGAGGAAAAGAGAAATATTAAGGATTGAAATGAAGAAAACTGTTATATGCATTTATGAATATGTCAAAATGAACCCCACTAGCCAGGTATAGCGGTACATGCCTATAATCCCAGCAACTTAGGAGGCTGAGGTAGGAGGATCTCAAGTTCAATGTCAGTCTCTGCAATTTAGCAAGGCTCAATCTCAAAATAAAGAATAAAAAGGAACTGGACATGGTAGCACATGCCTATACTCCCAGCTGCACCGAAATTACAGGAGAGTTAAAGGAGGCAGGAGAATTGTGAGTTCAAAGCCAGCTTCAGCAATTGTAGTGAGGCACTAAGCAACTCAGTGAGACCCTGTCTCTAATAAAATACAAAATAGGGCTAGGAATGTGACTGAGTATTAGAGTGCCCCTGGGTTCAATCCCCGATATAGCAACTTTCTTATGTATAACTATAATGCACTGATGAATTAAAAAATTTTTAAAAAGAAAGCATGAGTATTGGAAAGGAAAGAATAAAACTGTCCTTCTTGGAAATGATGTGGTTGGGTATGTAGAAAATCCCAAGGAATCTTTTTTTTTTTAAATTAATAGTTAATTCAGTCAGGTTGCTAAATACAAGATCAATGTTCAAAATTGAGTTGTATTTCCATATATAATGAGCAATGAGCATGTAGATACAAAAATTTAAATCATAATGTCAGTTATAATCACTTTTAAAAAACACACAAAATGAGGGGGATAGAAGAAAAAGGATAGGTAGAAAGGAAATTAAGGGAAGGGAAAAGAAACTGTAATTTTAAATCTGAAAGGCTCCATGAGCTTATTTCCCAAGTATGTTTTCCTCCAGGACAGATTCTTTAAAAACCTTTGAATCTTAGGTATTGTGAGTCTAGATGAATCAAACCCACATACACTGCTAACTTACACAATGTACTTTCTTTACATTATATAAAATCAAGGAAAAAAAAAAACATTGTTAGAAACTTAGAAATGGGGCTGGGGATGTGGCTCAAGCGGTAGCACGCTCGCCTGGCATGCGTGCGGCCCGGGTTCGATCCTCAGCACCACATACAAACAAAGACGTTGTGTCCGCCGAGAACTGAAAAATAAATATTAAAAAAAAAAAAAAAAAGAAACTTAGAAGTGAGTATATTTCAAAAGTTGTCTATTGATTCTTGACATCAACCTAGAGATCTTGAAGGAAACAGACCATGGGACCCACGCTGTGTTCCATGATTAAGAGGACTGAGCCCCTCAGGCTGATGTCACCCACCCCCACGCACTTCTCATGCTCACCATTTTAAAGTTTAAAAGCAGATCCCATGACAGACGTGGTGGTGCATGCCTGTAATCCCAGTGACTCAGGAGGCTGAGGCAGGAGGATCGTGAGTTCAATGCCAGCCTCAGCAATTTAGAGAGGCCCTAGGTAACTCAGTGAGACCCTGACTCTAAATAAAATATAAAAAAGGACTGGGGATGTGGCTCAGTGATTAAGTACCCCTGGGTGCTTAACCCAAGGTGCCAAGCCCAAGACCCCAAAAGCACATTTCACTGTTTAGCCCCCACACACCTTCCTTTGAGTGTGTTTCCTCTCTATTGCCTGCTTGCTTTCCTCAAGGAATCTCCTTGCTTTCTTAAATAAATCTATTTGTGCTTCTTTTGACATTTCCTGAAATTCCTTTCTGTGGTATAAGTCAAGAACCTGCCAGGGCTGAGTTGAAGTCACTTTCTCCCTTCTGGGGAACGTTTTTGGACCCCTTTCCTGTGATAAAAATTATTTAAGTGTAAATCTAACAAAACATGTGCCAGACTTGTAAGCTGAAAGCTACAAAATGAAATAAACGAGGGTTTTTTTTTTTTCAGATACAGAAATGATTACTCTAAAATTTGTGTGGAAAAAACAAAGGTGTTAGAATAGCTAAAATGTTTTTGAAGTAATAGACTTTATTACTTTTTAAATAAGAGTTTTGGGTTTGTAGAAAAATTAAGTAGGAAGTACATAGTTTCCATTTACTTCCCTTTTCTTCATGTAATTTCCTCTATTAACATCTTTTATTAGCATGGTCCATTTGTTACAGTTGATGAATCAATATTGATGCATTATTAACTAAAGTTCAGTTTATATTAGGGTTCATCCTTAGGGTTGTACAGCTGTATATGTTTTGAAAAATACATAATCTCATGTATCCGCCACTATAGTATTATACAGGGTAGATTTACTGTCCTAAAAATCCCTCGCTCTCCCTGACTCCTAGTAACAACTGGTGTTTTTACTGTCTTCATAGTTGTGCCTTTTCCAAGATGTCGTGTAGTTGGAGGCAAACAGCATACAGCCTCATAAGATAGGCTTCTTTAACTTAACAGTATACATTTAAGATACTTCTATGTCTTTTTGTGGCTTGATAGCTCATTCTTCTTTATTACTGAAGAGTATTCCATTGTGTGGAATGGTTCATGTGTCCATTCACCTACTGAAAGAGATCTTCCCTGCTTCCAAACTTTCGCAATTATGAACAAAACTGCTATAAACATTCATGTAGGTTTTTTTTTTTTTTTTTTTTTGTGTGTGTGTGTTTGTGTGTAGATGTAAGTTTTCAACTCTGAGTGCGATTTCTGGACGGTATTGTAAGAGAAAGCTTCACTTTGTAAGAAAAGTCGATCTCTTTTCCAAGTGGTGGCACGAGTTTGCAGTTCCACCAACAATGAATGAGAGTTCCCATTGCTCCACATCCTCATCAGCATTTTGTCGGTGTTTTGGATTTAGGCCATTCTAACAAGTATGTAATGGTAGCTCATATCTTTCAGCTAAAATAATTTTGGAAAAGAATATAGCAAAAAGATTGCTGGGTACCATGTGCGGCACATGCCTATAATCCCTGTGGCTGCCGAGGCTGAGCCAGGAGGATCACGAGTTCAAAGCCAACCTCAGCAACATAGCAAGGCTCTAAGCAACTTAGTGAGACCCTGTCTCAAAATAAAAAATAAAAAGGGCTAGGGATGTGGCTCAGTGGTTAAGCGCTCTGGGTTTCATTCCCAGTACTATCAAACTATCTGATTTCAAGATTTATTACATGAGTATTACAATCAAGGTAGTGTGGACTGCATTCAGTCTCAGTACCATAAAAAAGGTATGGTATTGGTGGAGGGATAAATATAAAAATCAATGAACAGTGGGCTGGGGTTATAGCTCAGTGGTAGAGTGCTTGCCTTAGCATGTGTGAGGCTCTGGGTTCGATTCTCAGCACCATATAAAAAATAAATAAATAAAATAAAAGTCCATCGACAACTAAAAATCAATGAACAAAATAGCAAACTTAGAAATAGACCCTCACAAATAGTGCCCAACTGATTTTTTTCCAGTACTGGAGTTTGAACCTGGGGTGCTTTACCATTGACCCCAGCCATTTTTATAAAAAGTATGTATATTTTTAGTTGTAGATAAACACAATACTTTTATTTTATTTATTTTTTTATGTGATGCTGAGGATCAAATCCAGTGCCTCACATGTGCTAGGCAAGCACTCTACTCCTGAGCCACAACCTCAGCCTGTTTTTATTTTCAGTTATGGCCTCACTAAATTGTTGAGACTGGCCTCAGTCTTGCAATCCTTCAGCTTTAGTCTTCTGAGTAGCTGGGACTACAAGGGTGTATGCCATGGCACATAGTTCCAACTGATTTTTGACAAAGGTACTAAAGCAATTCAAGGAGGAATGATGACTTTTTCATCAAATGGCCCTGGAGCAGATGGGTATCCATGGTTTTTTAAAAAAAAAAGAACTTTGACTTAAACCTCACTTCTTACACAAAAATTAACTCAAAATGAGATACAATGGGCTGGGGATATAGCTCAGTTTGCAGAGTGCTTGCCTCGCATGCCTAAGACCCTGGGTGCAATCTCCAGCACCACAAAAAAAAAAAATAAATAAAATAAAATAAAATAAAATGAGTCACAAACTTAGTGTAAAATCAAAATTATAATTTTTTTAATAAAAATACAGGAGAAAATGTTTGGACCCTAAGGTTGTATGAAGACTTTTTAGACTTGATGCTAAAAGTACAGTTCATAAGAGAAAATATCAATAAATTTGACTTTATCAAAAGTAATAACTTTTGCTCTGTTAAGAGGATGAAAAGTGGTCGCTTTCACAGCAAACATACTAAAACTGGGACAATACAGAGATTAGCATGACTCAAGTGCAAGGATGACATACAAATTCATGAAACATTCTCTCTCTCTCTATATATAAATATGCATGGAGGGTATTAGGGATTGAACTCAGGGACACTTGACCACAAGCCACATTCCCAGTCCTATTTTGTATTTTATTTAGAACAGGGTCTCACTGAGTTACTTGGTGCTGTTCCTGAGGCTGGCTTTGAACTCACTATCCTCCTGTCTGAGCCTCCTGAGTGGCTAGAATTACAGGTTTGCACCATGGTGCTCAGCAGCATTCTACATTTATACACACACACACACACACACACACACATACATACAGGAGGATGAAAAGACAAACTACAAACCGGGAGAAGACATTTGCAAAAAAACCCCCAAAAAACAAAAAACTCATTCAATCATGGTTGGTTGGTTGGTTGGTTTTTTTTCTTTGCAGACAAGAGTTTTGATGTTACCCAAACTGAACTCGAATTCCTGATCCTCCTATCTCACCTTCCCAGTGTAGCTGGAATTCCAGGTATGCACATGGTTTCTTAAAAAGGTTACTGTGCTATGGAATCTGGAACCACATCATTGCACATTTTGTACTGTTATATCAACAGCCATGTCCTGTCTTGCATTTTAAATGGATCTATACATACATAATATCACATATTGGTTATTTAGAAGATTGATTTACTGAGTTATAGAAATCTTCCAAAATTTGGAAGTTTCAGTATATTACACAAAAATTACACAATATCATCACTAAACTAATCAGAAATGTTTTTAAATATAGAGAAACCACTAAGATGGTGGCAGTGATGCAAGTTTTACAAAATTCTCATTTTCTTACAAAAGCTTAATTATTATTCGTAACAAATACTGTTTGTTTTCCTTAAGGTGGCAGCCTCACTTCTTTGATTTTAGATTAAATGTTGGTCACACTCCCTGGGAGTACATAACCAGTTTGTACTTTGGTTGTCCTTTCAGTACACAATGACAGCTGTGAGGTGGCTCTGCTCAGGACTGCAGGAGTACCTTTCTGAGGCAAAATTTGGGCTTTGGTGCCTGGCACGTCCTCGTTCCCTTTTGTCACATGGAACACTGGAAGGATGTGTACTTAAGGATAGAGACTTAATACAATTAATAATTGTATTGCTCTGTCAAGGACTTTCTGAAGTGAAGCTAGAGGGGGTTAATGGATTTAAATTAGGCTCTGTGAGGGCATCTTGGGGCAGGACATGATGGGGATGCCTCAGTTTGGTGTCCTGGGCCAGCAGATTCCACCGGCACTCTTGCCTTTTCAGTATTAGTGCAAAGGTCCACACGGACAAGAAGCAAAGGTCTGTTTTGAAAATCAACTTGATTTTGTTGACCCCTGAACAAGCCACAGGGATTTCCAAGTATTTTCAAGTCACCCTTTGAGAGCCAGTATCTACTCTGGGCCTTTTCTTTACGGTCACCAAATAGGAGAGGCCATCCCTAATCCCCACTGAACACAACCCAGCCAGACCCATGGGAATGTTTAGGCCCCCCAGAGAACAAGTGGGCTAATGGGCACCATAGCTAGCCTATCTAGCCGTGGTCTTTGTATTTTTCTCATCATCTGGGTGATGGAGTTTTTTTTTTTTTTTTCTCATCTTCTCTGGACCCTGCCACTCTTTGTCCCTCATGACCTGTCAATTAACTGACCCCAGCACCCCCAGGCAAGCCCCATTCTACAGGGCCTATGTGTAATATTTAATAAGCTTCAGTCCTGGGTCTGTCTTTCCTGGCTTAGTGAAGAGAAACCGGTCATGGCTATGTCCAGCGGGAGCCCACACATCTCCCAGGATAGCACTGGATGCTGCTTCTAATCTACTTTCTCTGGAAGTCATTCTCACTCTCCCCCCTCCCTCCCTTCTACCCTTTGATCTTTCTTCTTTTTTTTTTTTGGTACTGGGAATTGAACTCAGAGGCGCTCAACCACTGAGCCACATCCCCAGCCCTTTTTTGTATTTTGTTTAAAAACAGAGTCTCGCTGAGTTGCTTAGGGCCTCCCCAAGTTGTTGAGGCTGGCTTTGAACTCGCGATCCTCCTGCCTCAGCCTCCTGAGCTGCTGGGATTATAGGCATGCACCACCACATCTGGCTTTTCTTCTCCATTTCCAGGGCTATGCACAATCACTGCTGGCAGTAACATGATCCAAATGTGAACTTTGCCCATGTGTTCCATCCTGAGTCCCCTAATTGTCCCCCTGTCTGATGACATGTGGCACCTGTATATCTGCTCATGGCTTCTGGCCTAGAGTGCTCCTCATATTCCTCGCCCGCTGCATGGAAATATCTGAAAACCCTCCTGGGCTGAGTCATTGACTACGACCCCCATCCTAACTAACCTGCCTGTGCTGCAGTCAGTGTGGGCCTTCCTGGGAGGCTAGGCCATACCTATCCAACAGGTGCACACAACATAGGTATAGATGTGTGTTGCCTGCCTGGACTCCCTGTGAAGTTTCCAAAGGCAAGGATGTTACTTACTCTCTCTACTTGGCATATCCTCCATTGCCTAACATCTGCCAGCACCCTTGTCAAGACGACCACCAGTTACCTTTGCTAATCAGTGAGTAACTGTTCATTAATTGAAATGCAACATCTCAATCCTAAATCCTGGCTGGGCCATCCTAAGGGGCTTTAAAACAAAGGAAGGAGCAACATTGTCATCCTGCTGCAGAGTCAAAAATGAGCAGAGGGGACCACAGGATGATAGAGGAGAGAAAACCCTTAAGGGTGACCAAGAATTGGGCTCCAGAAAAGTGAGCACTGCATTCATACTCTGGGAGTGTCTGTGGGGAATTGGAAGTGACCAGCCTCTGGGTGATGGAGTTTGGAGGAAAAAGTTCTTAAAACGTCCAAAATGAACGTGGTGTTTTGAGTCCCAAGAATAGGTATCTGGCTCCCTGGTCCTAGAGCATGTCAGGCCTCCCTTTGTTCATGTCCCCCAACACTTATTTCTGTACCCAGCATGTATCAAGAAGGCAGCTTAGTGAAAGTGTACTGGATGAGGTGTTGGGAGGATGCTGAGGGAGCCCATCCAGCTTAGGGAAATCTAAGCAGAACCTGGTTTGCTGTGATCCTGCATCTTGGAAGAAGCACAGGACAACTTGCAAATGTGAGGCCAGCGCCCTCTGCCCCTCTTGCACACACTCCTGGCCTCTGCTGTTGTTTCACCCTTGTTAACGGGAAACTCAATAGACAAGCAGTTTCCCTTTATCCTGGAGGCTTGAGGGAGTCCCTGACACATGCTAGGCACACTGCTTATTTGGGAGAACACCAGCCAAGCCAGAGATGGGAGGGAGCAGACTCTGCAGAAAGGGGAAGGGAGGGACCCAGGCAGAGGATGTGAAGAGGCCAGGACATAGTACCAGCTCCTCTCTAGAAATGCAGGATACTGGGCAGCCTGGTACCCTGTGAGAAGGGAGGAGTGAGGGGAAGGAGGGTTCCTTTTGTGATCCACTGGTGGGGAGGTGAGCTGCTGGCTTTCTACAAGGGACATAGAATCTAATTGGACTCCATATGGCCCTGGAGAGACCAGCAGAAGAGGGGCACTTCTAGGCCACTGGTCTGGCTAACAAGTGGATGAAATCTGGGGGTGGGTGGTACCTGTTCCTGTCCTTTTCCTTTTTCCCAGTCTTACCAGTCCCCGGAGCACATGCCTGGCTCTGATCTGACATCTCAAAGCCTCCCTGATATTCCTTCTTGCTTTTCTGCCACCCCTGTGATCTGCCTTTTGGTTTCTTGCAGCAGGTTGAGTCAGTCTTCTTGCCGCTTGTCTCCCCTGTACCTGGCTCTACCTACTCCTTTCCAACACCTTGGGTGCAGGTGGCATCTGGTCCCTCAGACCTCAGGGCTTTTGAATGCATAAGATGTTCACAGAGCTCCCTCTTCACCTTCCTACTCTGTTCCTGAGTTAGTTGCTGACTCCAGAATTAAGATAATCTGTCCCTTGATCCATAACCCAGACCTTTCATTGAACTGAAATGCTTAAACCCTGTCCTTAAGGCCAAGAGTCAGCAGTTGGGACATTAGAGGTGCCCAAAGAAAATGAGGTAAAGGGCCAGCAAGAAGGGAACAGCCCCAATCGCTGGTGCTTCCCTCAGGTGGCCACACCTGACTGCCTAGACCTCTCCTCAGCAGAACTTTTCCTACCAAGGTGGTTTCCTAGATGGACAGGGCAGAGGTCAGGGCAGGGCAGAAACTCCACTGGGCTGAGGAGCCCTAAGGACAGTCCTGGCCCAGTGGAGCTCCAGCTCTGGGATGTGAGGGTTGGCAAGGAGATGGTTTCTGTAGGTCCCAAGCCTGACAAGCTCCTTGACCCAAGTGGACAGGGTAAGAACATTGGCCAGGGGTTTGGACTTACCTGGGCATTTGGGGAACCTCAGTGGTTACCATGGCTACCTGACGCCAAGGCTGTGGCCCTGAGCCCATAGGCTAGGGTGGCGGGGGGAACATGAAGAGGTGTGTGAGGAGGGTGAGGCCATAGGGCTTCAGGTAAAGTAACCCCTGCAGATGTGCTGGAGAGGATACCTCATTTGTGGAAGCCTCTGATAATTTGTTTTGGGGATGAAGTAAGCCAGGTATGCTAGTGTGAACACTGGATCTTGCAAAAAGGATACTTGTGTGGAAAATCGCTGGTGGGAAGATCACAGAATCCCTTTTTTTAGGTAGCAGGAGTCAAACTCAGGGTTATGTGGTCACTGAGCCACATCCTCAGTCCTGTTTTGTATTTTATTTAGAGACAGGGTCTCACTGAGTTGCTTAGGGCCTAGCTTTTGCTGAGGCTGGCTTTGAACTAGAGATCCTCCTGTCTCAGCCTACTGAGCCACTGGGATTACAGGAGTGTACCACTGTGCCCGGCAATCATCTATTGTCTTTGTACAGTTCAATCCTGATTGAATTCTATTTCAATGGGGAACTTACTATCACCAAAGTTAGTACTACTAAGGAGTACTGAATATTCATTGCAATCAACTGTTTTCACTAAAGGAAAGGAAATTAGGGTGCTAGGCCTCCCAGTCAACTTCCTGGTGCCAGCATCCTTCTTCCTCAACTGTGGACAAACTGGGACAGAATGAAGCCTAAGCTGTCACTTGGCTGCCCCCAGGCAACTAGGGCTTGGACCACACTTGAATTCATGGAACAAGTGGTGCTCTTCCTCAGCAAGGTGCTAGCTCATCTAACAGGTGTTACACAATGGGGTACTACAAGATCTCTGGCCTGGTTCTGAAGCCCCCGTTCTCACTGAGCAAGCTGATAATCTCACTGACTTGTATCTGGTCCACGTATTAAGGGCCTTTGAATCCAGAAAAGAAAAAGGAAGTCATTTCAGGTCTGGACTCTGGTCCTAACAGTGATACAGGTAGGGCAGGTTTTTAGCATCCTTGTCTGCCCTACCCCACTGGCAACAATTCAGGAGCCTTGAGAACACCTCAGAGACTGAGATGAGGCCTCCCTGTACTTTCAGTTCAAGCAAAGGGTGGGTGCAGGTAAGTGGGCATCAGGTCCAGGCAGTGTGTCTGTGCTTTAGCCCCTCACACATTAACACCCCTCATGCCTACCCCCACCCTATCTTTTGCTGCCCCAAGGCCTTGCCCTGTGTCATTACTGTTCTCTTCATAGCACACTTGCACACACAAAAGCCAATACCAGCCCGCTAGTCTCATCTAACATGCAGAATGCTTCCAAGACTACATGGAATTTCTTCCTTCTAACAACTGTTCTTTTCCCATTTTGGGGAAGAGGACAATTGAAAACTGAAGCAGAGGACTTGGGGTGTAGCTCTGTGGTAGAGTGCTTGCTTAACATATGCACCCTGTTTGGTCCAGAATAGCAAAAAAGTGAAGCAGAACAAAATCAACTGGGAACCACCTGATTGGTAATGTTGAGGACTCTGTTCAGCAGTAAAATCCATCAGCAATGGCATCTGACTGTATGGCCTGACAGTCCCCAGTCTCTCCGGAGCTCTTACCAAGTTCTCTTCTTGCGTATTCAGGGCTGCAGACCCACATGTAGAGAACTCATTGAGATTCCCCTGCTTACTCCAGTAATTCCAATTGGAAGGGCCTGTGGTCAGTGATCTAAGGGTCACCACACTGAGCTGCTTCAGTAATCAACCTGAGCCCCTTTCTGAGAAATGTTCTCAGGCCCTCAGAATCAGTCTAGGCTCTGTTCATGTGATGTCTTACATCCCTGCCAGCCTGAAAGGTGAGCCCCACCTTGGCTGTGGCAACTGCCTTAGGCCCAACACCCAGACAGAGGATGGAGTCTGGTGAATGTCATGATCCTCTGTAGGACTCAGGCCAGAAATCTTTCCAGGCCCAGGGCAGCTTATGTACATCTGATCCACCCTTGCCTGTGGACCATGTCAGATACAGGGAGTATATGATGACCACAGCCAGATGCAAAGGAGTACCCTGACCTTTGTAGTTCTGCAGATAGGGCAGCTGTTCCCATACCAGGAACCTGTTTTTCCTGGTACAGTTGCCAGTCATGCTGTGATTGCAAGATCCTTGAGTCACACTGCAAGAGGATAGCAGGAGAAATAAGATTCTGAAGAGGTGACAGGGCAAGGGTCAGGACAGGTACTACCTAGCGAGCAAGGTGCTGGGTCCAGGACCCCATGGCAGGCCAGGGCTTGGCTTGCTTGGTAAGGGCTGGAGACTGGGCTCTTTACCAGGTGGAACCCTGAATTTGTGTTGGTATGAGATCTCACCTCCAGGTAGGAAGTGCTGTTTGGGCTAATAACTGTCAATAAGATAAGCCTACCAGGCATATTGGCTGAAACAGATGCCCAGAGCACTTTTTGTTTAGGTGGACCCAAGGAAGAGAAGGCTCAAAGAGGCTGCAATTATCTACACCTTACTCATGTGAGTGGTTGCACAGGGCCACTGGTGCACTGTGAAGCAGAGCAGGTGGTGGCTGGCACTCCCCATCCATTAAGGAGGGGCTGCTACCCAGGTAGGTTAAGAGAGGCTTGGCTGAGCCTGTTCCCTGGGGAGAAGTTGGAGCACACAGAACAGCAGCAGATAGTCCATGGATAACTTAGTTTATGGGTCAAGCCAATACAATGCAAAGTTATTATTTCTTTTTTAACCAAAATAAATAAATCAGATCTGTCCCTGTGAAGGTCAAAGTAAGGAACAAAGGGCAGCTGGCCCCTTGGCCCACCCAGCCCTCACCTATCCCTCTCTCCTGCCTCTGACCTGCTTTGGCACAGAAAAGAAAAGGATGCATTGAAAGTCTTCATTGTGTTTAAGGGAAAGAGCAGAAACAAAAGTGGAGTGATTGGGGTGGGGGGTCTGAGAAGGAAGTTGGGGTCAGCAAGACCAATAGCTACAGCCAGTCAGTGCCCTGACTGTGGGACCCAAGAGGGTTACTGGCCCTACAGGGTGTCTGTGGGCTCCAGGGGCTGCCTGGCCCCGGGCAGCATGGGTGGGGCATGACCCCCATGCATAGCCCAGAACCCTTGAAGGGAAAGGCAGCCGAGATGGTCACTGCACAATTGAACCTAACCCCACTGTGCCAGGTCAGGTCGAGGGCTCCCCCACTTCCCTGTTATCCTCATCTCACCCCAAGGCTGAGGCCTACCATGCCAGCTATGATTCCTCTGGGGCTTAATATATTAGGTCAGGCCCCAGTAAGCAAAGCAACTCCTAGTCCCAGTGCAGGATCTGTGCCTTGTTGGGTGACAAAGACTCCAGCACCCTGGGAAGTCACCTGAGGTCCTGCTTCTGCTTCAGAGATGATATGGTGGGGAGGGGCTTGATTAGAGCTGACCCTCCCCAAGGGTCATACTGTGGGGCTCCCTTTCCTTCTCCCGTTCCCCCTGCCTCCACGAAAGCTGCTCAGCTTGAGAAGTCTGCACAGGCTGGACAGCATCTGGAGTGGGGGAGGGTCAGCAAAGCACTCAAGGGGGACAACAGTCTAATTCCTATGAGAGCAGGGCTGGGTGGTGGTGTGCGGCACAGCGAGAGGGGCAGAGGTGTGGGCAGCGCTGAGGCACTATTCTTTAGTTGAGAAGCAATGGGCATCATGGATGTGTGTGGGGGGTCTGTGGCCCAAGTAACCCCTGGAGCGTCTAAGAGAATTTTTTGAAGGCGTCCAGATCAAAGGCTGTGTCCAGGAAGCGCTGCAGCTCCGTCAGATGGGTTTTCTTGTTGCCAGTAGCTGGAGCAGCTGCTGGATCCCGGCCAGCATACCTGAGAAGGAGCAGTAAGGCAGTGGTCACAGTGGGTACTTTTCTCTCTCCAGCATACTCCCATACTGCCCATCAGCCTGAGGGAAGGTCCTATAGGCCCTTCCTGCTCACCAGACAGGCTTGGCGCGGTCGATGGTGGTCCGAAGTCTTGGCTTCACATAGTCGTAGTAGCCTTGGTTCTTGTGTTCTTCCTGGCACCAGGCCAGCTCAGCATTAGGGTACTTCTGCACCTCCTTCAGCAGGAGGTCGAAGGGGAATGGTGACAGCTGGGAGAGAGCAAGGTCAGATCAGATCAAGAAAGGGATGTTCAGAGGGCATGCAGGGTCAGGAGGGAGGCTGGAGGTTCAGAAAGGGCAGTCATTGTTCTAGGTGAGAAAGGTCAAGCACCAAGGATTCCCAACTTCAGTAAATAATATTCTACAAAGGCACCAGATCTCTGATAGTCCAGAGGGAGGATAATAGCACTCAGATGCCATGTCTCCTGCCCTTACCTGTTCAATCCTTGTAATGGCCACCTGCTCTGCCATGTCCCTTGCCTTGCGCTCTCGGGTGAGGTCATAGTACACCTTGCCAGTGCAGAAGAGAAGCCTCTTGACTTTGTCTGGGGCCTGAGCTGCAGGGCCATCTTCTGGGATCACCCGCTGAAAGTGGGTTCCTATAAGACAATTCCCATGGACAGGGAATTACTGCTATGTGTGAAGGGAGGATCCATGAGATAGGGCTATGCTCATGATGCTCCAGATGGTTTCTGAGGGTTTGAGGTGCTTCCACTTCACCAGCCTCTGATGCCTGGATCTGCTCAGACCATAAGTGCTTTGCAAAACACATTGTGTATAACAAGTATACAGCACACTGGACAAAAATTAAACAACAAATGAACAAACTGAAAAACTAATCATACACAAACAGAAATGTTGGGAAAGATGTGGAGAAATTGAATTCCTCTTGTGCACTGCTGGTGGAAATGCTAAATGGCATAGCCATTGTGGAAAAGTTTGGCAGTTCCTCAAAAATAGAATTACCATATGGTCTAGCAATGCCACTTCTGGGTATGTACCCAAAAGAACTGAAAGCAGAGCTTTAAAGAAATATTTGTATACTCATGTTCAAAGCAGCATTATTCCCAAGAGCTAAAACATGGAAGCAACCCAAGTGTCCATTGATCAATGAATGGATAAACACAATGTGGTTTAGCCACAGAATGGAATATTGTTTACCCTTTAAAAGAAATTGTACATGCCCATACTCCCAGTTACTTGGGAGGTGGAAGCAGAAGAATGACAAATTTAAGGTCTAGGCAAATTAGCGAGATCCTATCTTAAAATGAAAAAAAATTTAAAAAGGACTTGAGCTGGGTGTGGTGGAGCATGCCTATAATCCCAGTGACTTGAGAGGCCGAGGCAGGAGGATTGAAAGTTTGAGGACAGCCTAAGCAACTTAGTGAGACCCATCTCAAAATAAAAAATAATAAGAGCTGGGGATGTGGCTCAGTGGTTAATTGCCCTTGAGTTAAATCCCCAGTACAAAACAACAAAGACTGGTGATTTACCTTAGTGGTAGAGTGCTTGTATTAGTATATATAACTAAATCTGGATTCAGTATAGTACTAGGAATGAACACACACACAAATACAGGGTAAACATTCCTATCTTTTTTTTTTTTTGCCTGGGGACTGAAATTAAGGGTGTTCTACCACTGAGCCGCATCCCTAGTTCTTTTTATTTTTTATGTATGGGTCTCACAAAGTCACCCAGACTGGTGTTAAACTTGGGATTTTCTTGCCTCAGCTGCTGGGATTACAGGTACATGCATTGCATTTAGCCCTATTTTTTTCTTCTGCTCTGGTACTGGGGATTAAACCCAGGTGCTCTCTACCATTGAGTTGCATTTGTATTCTGAGCCAGGGCCTTGTAAATTGTCAAGGCTGGTCTTGAACTTGAGATCCTCTTACCTCAGCCTCCTGAGTTGCTGGAATTATAGGTAGGCATCACCATACCTGGAGAACATCCCTAATATTAAAAACTCCAAAATCTGAAAACTAAGTGCTGACATGATGCCCAAAGTGGAAAATCCCACATCTGACCTCATGTGATAGGTTGCAATCAAAATGCAGGTTCACTGAAAGTATTAATAAAAATACCCTCAGGCCATGTGTACAGATGAAAGATACAATTCATTTATGAAACATAAATTTCATATTTATACTTGGGTCCCATTCCCGTCTATATTGTCACTGTACTATATGATTCTACTCACATAAGGTAACTTGGTGGCCAGGAGGAGCTGTGGACCCTGGGGATATCTGGGCAGCTGCAGGCTGTCAATCCCTGCTTGCCACTGTCCATGAAACCTCAAGTCTTGGCCTCACTTCACACCAGAACTCACAGAACCACCTCCCATGTCTTTTCCTATCCCACAGGGCTTGCTAGGAGACCTGGAATTCTGAGTCTGGGGTGAGCTGCTGGAGGACACCATGGGCAACAGCCCTAACTTATAATAATCTTAGACTCACTTAAGTGTAGTCCTGGGGCACTGGGTCTTGACCCCTTGACCAAAACCTCAGGGAGATTCATAAATAAAAGCTTTGCAAGCCCCACAGAATAGCAAAGAACCTTCCCAGGAAATGCCCATTCCCCTCACACCTACCTGGAAGCATCTCATCAAAGTTGGTTCTGGCCTCAGGGTGGCGCAGCAGGGATTTGGGGGTAAAGATGATTAACTGAAAGACAGAATAGGCTCATGATGGACTGGGTCTTAAAGATTCTACAGCAAGCTGAGCATGGTGGTACACACCTATAATCCTAGCAACTTTGGAGGCTGGGGCAGGAGGATTACAAGTTCAAGGCCAGTCTCAGTAACTTAGGCCCTAAAGCAACTTTGCAAGACCTTCTCTCAAAATAAAAAGGCCACCTAAGCTATGACCTCAAGACGGATAACACAGCCTGCCTTCCCAGTAATAAATAGAGCCTCAATCAGAAGAGGCAGAGGAGGAAAAAGCAGACGACACATTCTCTGTTGTTCACCTCCCCTCAATGGGTGTCCATTCTCTCCAGGGCAGTCTTGACCCAGTCCTGAGCCCTGAGGCCTACTGGAAAGAGCCCTGAGCCTCTCTTTGGTAGTCACAGAGCAATTATACCCTCAGCCCATTTAATGTTATGAGAGGCCAAGCACGAGGCTATCCTGTCCCTTGGGATGCAAGCTGCTGGTGATACATGAGTTGCAAGCCCCCTACACTCCTCACCCTTGCAGTATCCCAGGACAGCAGGGTTCTCCCTGGACCTTTCGTCACACTCCTTCCTCTGCCTGGATCACTTTTCCCACTGGCCCTACTTACCTAGCTCTACTCACCCAGGAACTACTTCCTGGGGTCCCTCTACTCCCTTGGATCCTAAAGGGGCTCATCTCTATTCCAGAACTCAGTACACTACCTATGATGACCTGCTCACACATCTATTCTCTCCAATGTGTTGGGGCCTACACTCTCTTCTGATCTCTGCATGTTGTACTTAGCAGCATGTGAAGACCCAGCTGTGTATATGTATGTGTATGGGAGATCTGGCTCCCTGACACCACATCATGTCCATAACTCCCTTTATAGGCACCAGCTAACCAATTCAGAGTAAGAGGAGCCCTTCTTCTCTGTGCCAATATAGCAGGGGTAAGGCCCTGGGTCACTCTGAGGCCAGACTTGGTCAAAGTAGGGGGACTCCACCACTGACCGGCTTCCGGAAGGGCAACAGGATCTGCCGTCGAAGCACATGGAAGAAGTTGCCCGGAGTAGAGCAGTTGACAACTACCCAATTGCAGTCATACAGCTGATTGATGTCAAAGTTGGATTCCATAAGGTCCTGCAATTTGGAAGGAATGAGAGGTCAGGCAGCAGCACTGCACATTCGGCTTGGGAGATTGGGACCACATGGGGGCAGAGAGGCCTCATAGCTCCACCCTCAGGTACCTAACTCACCTGGCGGCTCAAGCAGACACTAATGAGTACAGTGGAGCAAGCAAGCTCGCAGGACCATCTCCGCATCCTAAGTCTTAGCCCCATTTAACCTTTTGTAGCCACCTGAAGGCCCAGCATGAACTGATGCTATTTTTTTTTTAAAAGGTCTTGGACACAAGACCTTTATTTTGTTTGTTTTTTTTAATGTGGTGCTGGGGATCGACCCACGTACTAGGCAAGCGCTTTACCACTGAGCCACAACCCCAACCCCTGGAACTGATGCTATTTTAGGAGATAATTCTAACATTCCTTTCAATAATTTTCTTTGAGCATTTTTTTTGGAGGGGGTGATGCTAGGGACTGAACCCAGGATCTCATGAATGTTAGGCAAGCACTCTACCACTGTATGTACTCTCAGCCCTTTCTTTGAGCTTTTTTTTAAATTTTGGTCAAAATTTTTTTAGATGTAGATGGACACAATGTATGTATGTCTGATTGATTGATTGATTGATTGATTTATCTATTTATCTGTTTATTTATTTATTTGGTACTGAGGATTGAATCCAGTGCTTCCCACATATGAAGCAAGCACTCAACCATTGAGCTACAATCTCAGCCCTTCTTTGAGCTTTTTAACACTATCCCAAAATTTTCCCCTTTGAAGTCTGTCTACATGGCAATTTCTGTGGTTTCAGCAACAGAAGGAGGCAAATGGAAAGTAGCTCTTGCATCTTTATTTTCTGTGCCCTTAGAAAGCCACTCATTTCATGGAGACCAGTAGGCATGAGGCCACACTGGTTCACCCACTTAAGCTCCCAGAACAAAGAAGGGACAACCAAACCAAGGTCTGACACCTCAAAACAACCAGATGAACTTTCCTTCCCAAGGTCCCCACCAAATGTCCCAGGAAGCAGGCCTACTCTACTCACTGGCAGGACATCTGGGTCGTCATTGCACATTTGCAGGAAACGCTCTGGGCGGGCAGAGGAATGTTCTGGACCCTGGAACCAGACATACAAGTGAGTTTGGAAGTTCTTGCATGTCGATATCTGCTATACTTGCTGTTTCTCTTCCTTTATTAGCTTATTTCTGGTTTTTTCCTCTGCCAAGGGCAGAGTTCATTCAATTCCTCTCCCTCCTACCTACAAGGTGTGAAGGTGGGGGTGGGGGTGGGGGTTATGAGGAAAGCAAGTGTCCCTTGGACGCCTGCATGCATTGGAGGGAAGGGTCTGCATCAATATCACTATTATTCGTTCAGGGACAGACATGCTGCTTGCATCCAGATGAGTTGCTCTTGTCTTTCAAAGTGGCATTTCCAACTAAGATGGATGGAAAATGCCAGGAGAGCACTTGGGTCTTTGGGGTGGGGGTCCTAGGCAAGTCCTTCCCCAGGTCTGGGTCTTGTGAGAAAAAGTAGGGACTTACCATGCCCTCCATGCCATGAGGCAGAAGCAACACAATGCCATTCTGTCGTACCCACTTAGCCTGCCCTGGGCAGATAAACTGATCAATGATACACTGGGCCATGTTGTTGAAGTCACCAAACTGGGCCTCCCAGAGGACCAGCGCATTAGGGCTAGCCATGGCAAAGCCCAGCTCAAAGCCTATAATGCAGACACAAAAGAAAGACACGTCTGAGACATCAGCCACCAGGCAATGAGGACTGTGGATGAGGGGGGTGGTGGGCACTCACCCAGGACACCATATTCAGACAGTGAGCTGTTGCACACAGTGTAGGGAGCCTGATTGGGCCAGAGGTGGTTCATGGGGATGCAGGTTCTCTTGTCCACATTCTGGTCATGGAGCACATGGTGGCGGTGGCTGAAGCAGAACATTAGGATTAATAAACAGGAGCAACTGATCTATCAGGCAACTGACAAATGCAGCACCAACAGACTCATCAGCAACAACCTGGTATCTGCCAGCTACTGCAAGTGGCACCCTGCCTAGTATTTAACAGGAGCATCCATAATATATCAAGGAAAAGGTGAGGCAGCCCAAACAGCCAGGAATCAGTAACTTTTCTGGCAACAATTTTCTTCTGGAAAATAAACACCAGAGCCCCTCCATTCCCTCTGACTTTAAAAGGTAAAAAAGCCTCTAATTGGTACCTGAAGGTGCCCCGCTCCACATCCTGGCCACTCAGCCGGACATGGATACCCTCCTTCAGGAGTGAACCGAATGCCATGTACTCTGCCAGAGCCCAATCCACAGTCCGGTTTGTCACTAGCTCCTTGCGAGTCTTCAAGATCCGACTCAGCCCTGGAGAGATATAGTATTCACAAAACTTCAGGCTCAGGCCACCTCATTTCCTATGCTCCAGTAAGAAAGGATAGAACCTTCTTTACCCAAAGTGTCAAGGTTTCCTGACTTGCTGAGCAAGTGGTGACTATGCAGTCTCTACTTTGCTACATAGCAAGTGCAGGACTTTGTTGAGAGCAGTGGGAGGATCATACCCCAGAGGCCTTGCATGCTGTGGGTCTCTGTAGGGCACCAGAGGTGTTGGCCTGGGCCAAGTGCAGCACTGTTTACCTCCATGGATGGTGAAGTTCTCCACAGGCACAGAGCTGGCCACATTCCCAATATGGGTCAGAACATCTTCCTCCAGGCCAGTGGAGGGGCAGGACATGCTCCTGGGCTGCCCATCCAGTGTGAAAAAGCCTAAGAGAGCAAGGACAGGCTAAGGCACACCACCTACTTTAGAAGGGATATCTGTAGAGCAGATCAGAAGTGCTGCTCTCTTCCAGGAAATGAATTATAACAAAAACATGACTATGGAGAGACCCAGAGTGAGAGATAGTGAAGACTGGATGATGTTCCCCAGAGAGCACTCTGGGGCCCACAGGGGGCTTTGCTGCAATGGTAGACACACTGTATATTACGGTCGCAGCAGGAGTGGGAGTTTTTTTGCTGGGAAGAGGTTTCATGGTCCCATCAGATTCTCAAAGGAGTCTATCTGTGATGTTGCTTCCTCACTCACCAGGCCAGGGGGAGTCAAGCCAGTGCTTGATGTGCAGTATCTTCTCATCTTTGGATCTGGTAAATGCTTCCTCACAAATCTTGTCATACTTGGAGATTTCCTCCTGCAGGGTCAGGCACAGAAAAATCAAGTGAGCACAGCACACCCCCACTGCACGGGCCCACCACACCCTGTCTGGCATACACTGCACCCCTGCCACACACACCCCTACACCCCCCTGCATATCCTCAGACTCACCGGCCTCCAAGCCAGCTCCTCCACAAAATGCACAGCCTTTTTAAGATCTGTGAGCATCTACAACATTCTATTCTTCTTGCTCCTGATAAGTTTCTTCCCTGTATTTGTTGGCTGAAGATCCTGCTGACTCTAAGCCCCTTATCCTAATTGTTTTTTGCTATTGTTTCTGAGTATTAGGGATTGCTC
The DNA here is from genome assembly GCF_047511675.1 of Marmota flaviventris. Classification (NCBI taxonomy): domain Eukaryota; kingdom Metazoa; phylum Chordata; class Mammalia; order Rodentia; family Sciuridae; genus Marmota; species Marmota flaviventris. Next base: position 102,301,756 of record NC_092498.1, on the reverse strand, counting down.
ACAGGATACTTTAGCACTGAGATATATCCCCAGTCCTTTTTATATTTTTAATTTTGAGACAGGGTCTTGCTAAATTCCCAGGCTGACCTCAGCTTCTGGAGTAGATGGGATTATAGGTGTGTGCCACTAAGCCCAGCTCTGACCCCTACATTCTTAAAATTGGTTCAATTCACACAGTTCCTATGCTGCCCTGAGGGGACTGGGCTCCAGATCTATGTTGCTAGCAACTGTCCTTTATGGACCCTGGTCTGCTCTACCATCTCACAGTTTCTCATATGTCCGATAGGGGCTTCCTCACTTACTTTGCCAGAATTCCCTGTCCAGATCACATTGGGCCCTTCACCAAACTGAACTATTCACTTGCATCTCAGCCACATAATCTGTGTCAACTGAGAAAATTTATTGGACAGTCACTACCTCATCTCTAAAATACCCTTCTCTTCCCCAAAACACTCCTTTGAGGGCTCATCTCCTTTGTAAAGCATTTTGGTAGTTTAGATGCTCTAAGAAGTTATGCACTGAAATGTTACAGTAGTAAATATTTCACATGCTTTCACTTGGGTCCTAATGTGAGGCCTGCCAGAACACACCTCATATTCAGGCTGGTTGACCACACCCTGGGACACTAGCAGCTCTGCATACTTCTGTAGCACAGGTTTCTGCTTGCGGATCTGCTTGTACATAAGAGGCTGTGTGAACATGGGCTCATCCATCTCGTTGTGGCCGTTGCGCCGGTAACATACCTGGTTAGAGCAGCAAGAGAAGACTTGAGATACCATGCCTAGTCTCAAGAAAGAGCGCTACAGGGGCAATTGCCCTATCTTACTATGTAATACCAACATGTCAGGTGTCTACTCTGCCTCAGTGTACTTCCTCTAGAATAGGAACCTTTCCTTCACACAGAAGAGTTGCTCTGACTATCAAATGAGATAAAAGGAAAGTGATTTGGGAGTATGAACTCTTTATTCACCATGCTGTCCCATGAAAGGACCAGATGGGCCCATAAATAGTTCTCTTCATCCCCACAGCTCCTACCTGGAGAGTATTTGGGGATGGGGCTTGGCATGAACATTCTGGAGCTAGATGAAGCCTGGCACTCTAGAGAGCCCTGAGGAGATTCAGATACTAATAGCAAGGGGGTAGGCAATGCTCTCCTTAGACATTCTCACCCTGGCATCACTTACCAGATCAACAACCACATCCTTGTGGAAGGTGCTTCTCCACTCAGCTGCCACCTTGCACACATACATGACAGCTTCAGGGTCATCTGCGTTCACATGGAAAATGGGGGCATTCACCACACGTGCTACATCAGTGGGGTAGGGGGAGGAACGGGCCATCCGAGGGTCTGTGGTGAAGCCAATCTGCAAGGAATACATGACCTGTCAAGAGGGCACCAGGCATGGGTGGCACAGGACCCAGAGGGTGGCAGGTAGTGCTGGATATGGTCTACATTTCCTAGTTGGCTAGTTTGAATGAGCCCAAATGGCCATTAACTTTAAGTTGTTTTTCCCTATTGGGATGACAAAATTCATATATGTTCAACCTGAAGAATTTAGAAGACACATTGTAAAATATTAAAGTTACCTATAATTCCATGTTAGAGTATAAATACTTTTTTTAGAAATAACTTTATTTGGGCTGGAGTTGTGGCTCAGTGGTAGAGTGCTTGCCTAGCGAGGCACTGAGTTCTATCCTCAGCACCACACAGGAAAAAAAAAAAAAACCTTTTATTTTACTTTTTATGTGGTGCGAAGATTGAACCCAGTGCTTCATATGTGTGAGACAAGTGCTCCACCACTGAGCTACAACTTCAGCCCTAGAGTATAAATACTTTTGACATTATCCTTCCCAGATTAACAACATAAGTAATACATACATACACACATACACACACACAATTTTTTAAAAATATTTATTTTTCAGTTTTAGGTAGACACAATATCTTTATTTTTTAAATTTTTATGTGGTGCTGAGAATCGAACCCAGTGCTCAGGCATGCCAGGCGAGTGCGCTACCACTTGAGCCACAACCCTAGCCCCCACACACAATTTTTAAAGTGTGGCATCTTGTTTCCATAATTTGTACTTTATTTAATATTATGAACATTTTTTTAAAATGCTCATGGTAGCTGCCCTACCTCCTGGCTCCATTTTTTTTTAATACTTTTATTTTTATTTATTTTTATGTGGTGCTGAGGATTGAACTCAGAGCCTTGCATGTGCTAGGTGAGCACTCTACCGCTGAGCCACAACCCCAACCCTGAACATTTTTTCTTTAAAAAAGAAAATATGAAGGCTTCATAATACTACCACTCAGATATGTGTATATATATATATTTTTTCTTCATAATTTTGTAACTACATTTAAAATTTTATTTCAAACATAAAGTTGATAATACTATATTAATAATCCATGAACCTATCACCCAACATAAATCTTAACAGTTTTGCCATACTGGCTTCTGGGCCTTTGCTCAGGCTGCTGGAGGCTGGACCACAGGACTTTCTCCACTGAAATTAGAGGACATTCCATCAGTTGCTCTTTATATTTCGTATGTCAATAAACAGCACAAAGCATCTTTTTTCACTTGTTGGTAACTGAAATTTTTATTACTTCACTCATGAAAAAACTTAACAGATACTGCAAAGAACTCCCATATACTCTTCATTAAATTTGCAAAGTCTACATTTTGCCCTTTGCTTTATTATTCATGCTTTTTCCCTCACACAAATATCCTCCTTTCCCCTGAACCATTTAGGACAAGAACATTCCCTAACCTAGTCAGAAGCTCAGCCTCAAGCAATTTATATTGTATAGTATCATTATTCAAACCAGTCTCATGTGGTATCACATGACCACCATCTGATTCATAGTCCAAACATACATTCCATCATCCCAAATAATGTTTGCAGTATTGCCTTCTTTTCCTCAGTTCAGAGGAAAAAAGATGTATTTAGTTGTCATTTCTCTCTACTCCATGTTAATGTTTAAGGATCCTTTGCTGCCTTTGTTCTTTCATAGCACTGACATTTCTAAAGAGCAGCTGCATTTTTAAAACTATACAAATATAAATTCTTGTTCCTTATAAATGGTATCATACTCTATATATTGTGTAAATCCTTTGCAATTTGCTTTTAGTACAACATATGAGGGCTGGGGTTGTGGCTCAGTGGTAGAGCGCCTGCCTCGCATGTGTGAGACCCTGGGTTCGATCCTCAGCACCGCAAAAAAAATAAATAAACAAATAGTACAACATATGTATTTATGATTTGTCCAGGTTGAAACTTAGCTCTATTCCTTTAAAACAGCCTAGTGCCGGGAGTGGTGGTGCATGCCTGTAATCCCAGTGGTTTGGAAGGCTGAGGCAGGAGGATCATGAGTTCAAAGCCAGCCTCAGCAATTCAGTGAGGCCCTCAGCAATTTAGTGAGTCCCTCTCTCTAAATAGAATGTAAAAAAGGGCTAAAGATGTAGCTCAGTGGTTGAGAGCCCCTGGGTTCAATTCCCAGTACCAACAAAACAAAACAAACAAATAACAGCCTACTAGTGAAATGTGGTTACCACAAACAATGTGGCTCTATCACATTTGGGGTAGTACAATTTATGGTTTTGACCAATATTCTTCTACAAGAATACTGAGTGTCTGATCTATAGCTTTTAGAAGAGATTTCTAGAAGGGGAATTACTATATATGTTTTTAGAAAATCAAGAACCTCAGCAAAGCAGCTACTTCCTCTCCTGCTATGGATCTTCCTAATCCCATACAACTCCACAAGCAATGAGTCAAAGCAAGAGAGAGAGAGAGAGAGAAAATATTAATGTGCTGGCTGTGGGGGAAGCTCAGGGTAAAGTGTGCATGTGTGAGGTCATGGGTTTAATCTCTAGCACTGCAAAAAGAGAAAAAAGACTATATTAAAACAAAACTGATCTTTAGAAAGGTCTACAGTCATGTCAATTGTTTTTAAATACTCTCCCTTCTCATATTGAATGAAGAAAAGATTAGCAATAGTTACACAGTGACAAGTGCATTAAGAAATGCAAAGAGTCTGGTATGCAAGAGAGCCTGAACAATCTCAGCTGGTACCAGAGCCACCATCTGGGTCTTGGTACTTAGGGAAAGAAGGGCCTATAGCAGGAGAGTTACAATATGCCTTACTTACAGAAGAGAAAACAGCTCTGAGAGGGTGAGAATAAGGGCCCAGAATCCCTCCCCATATCTACCAGTGTTCTGAGCTTCTGTTTTCAAGCATATATATATATATACATACACACACACATGGATGATACAGGAGTATCCCATGAGCACAGATACAGTAGGTTGCATACATCCAGATAATGAAAGTGTTCTCTAAATACTGCTCTGTCCTTCCTGCCACTACAAGTACATTACTAACACTTCTTAGTATACTTTCGAGGCATGCTGGTAGGAAAATCTTGCTAAATGGAACTGCTGGTTCTGGACCTGAAAGAACCTTAGAACCAAATGACTTACCCTCTCTCAACCCTAGCTGAAGTTCCACCTGCCTCACCCTGACAACTTGTTCACTAGTTTTCCAACACTTCCAAGGAGGAAGAGAACATTCTCCTATTGAACAGGTTTGACTGCTGAGAGGTTCTTCCTCTCATTCAACTGAAATCTGCTTTGAGGTAACTGCCACCCACTGGCCATGACCTTGTTCATCATATTCTTTACTATATGAATCATTAGTATTTGAGAACAGCTTTCATGTATCTTAGAATTAGGCTACATATGCCCAGCTTCTGTCATTCCCACTTATATAGTTTCTGGATATTATGCCATCCTAAGGTGTGGTCTCAATTATTTCCAACCAAAAGATATGACTTGCTATCATAAGAAGGTGGACAGCCATTGCTGCTGCCTCTGATTCCACTGCTGCCAGCCTGAGGTTGCCTGGAGGTCTTTCTTCTGGGCTGCTGCAGAAGCCGCTGCCGTGCCCTGAAGTCTTTTCTCTGGGCACAGCCTTGGTTACATCGAATGCAAATTCCGAAGCTACCTCCGTGGTCACTGCTGCTGAACTGGAAGTCTCCTGTCAATCAACCGCCAACCTGCAAGCTACCACCATTGCTGTTGCCTCTGATTCTGCTGTTGCCAGCCTGAGATCGCCTGAAGGTCTTCTTTCTGGGTGCTGCTGCCACAGAAGAAACCACTGCCCCAGATGCAACTGAAGCCAATACTGCTGCTGAACCCCAGAGATCACCTGGTGACGCTGCCCCCACAGCTGCAGTTACAGCTGCCTTCTGCCAACAACCACTGCTACTACCTCTGCTACCACAGCCTAGAGGACTGCTGTGAGGGAGACTCCAGATTTGGTTGCACCCATTTTGGGACGCTAGTCAGGGCCTGGGGCCTTAGTGCCAGCAGGTTTACCACCACAAGAGCCTCTGACTGGGACTCCAGCTGGGACCTGCAGGTCTAGTGTGGGAGTGCTTGCGGGTTTGGAGGAACCTGAGGTCTTCCTGCTGAGAGTGCTGGTGGTCCTGGTCTTGCTGCTGCATCTTGGGGTTGCTCCTTTGCATGAGTGTATCTCCTGGTGGTCTCTCTGCAACTAGGAGCAGCATTGACATCTTGGGACTGCAGTGTGGCCAAGCTTGAGGTATCTAAGCCCAGATCGGTGGGATAGAGACTGGGTTTGCAAGGGCTAATCTGGGTTTGGTGATCCCGAGAGACATCAGAGACAGGGCTGAGAACTGTTGAACACTGACAGAGACAGTTCGACCTTCCAGCAAGATTTATTTTATTTTTTGATTCACTAATCTCTCTACCATACTTGGAACAGGATTTTTTTTTACACATCAGTGTATGGAGGACAATGATACATGAACAGTATGTTTTGCATTTTTGTTGTATTCTTATGTCTTTAATTTTTTGTCTTTGTATTCTTCCTCTCTTGTCTATTTTCATTCCAACTTTTCTCCAATCAACAGCCAATCTCTGCCAATCTCTGACAGCTCCTCTTCCACTCTTCCTGTGAATTTTTGTTTCTAGCTTCTCTCTTCCTCCCTCATGAATACTGCATACTCCACTACCTCTGTTCTCTCATCTACCATTTGAAATTGAAATCGTTTTAACAAATATTCTGTTTGTACAAGAGATAGTTATTGAATTTTGGTTTAATGCAAGAAAGCAGTAGATGCCTTAGTGGAAGCTATTAAGTTTAAGGCTATATATTGTGTTCACTGGTGCTGTTGATATTGGTCTTACCAATAAAGGCGAAGCTCTGGAGACGTTCAGAGACACTATAGTCTACAGGTTATAATTTATCCTGCCTTAGACCCATACTTTTAGATGGGAAAACACACTAACAACATGAAAAAACAAGGGAATAAAGCGCTCCAAATAAACCAAGATGCTTCAACAACAGAAGCCACTGATAACAAAGTAGAAGAAATGTCCAAGAAGGAGTTCAGATTGTATATAGTTAAATTGATATGTGAAGTAAAGGATAGTATAAGGGGTGAAATCAAAGAAAAAATACAGGAAATGAAAGACCACTTCATAAAAGAGAGATGATGAAAAAACAAAACAAAACAAACAAAAAAAAAACCAAGCAGAAATCCTCAAAATGAAAGAATCAGTAAACCAAATTATAAATTCAATAGAAAGCATCACCAACAGACTAGACCACTTGGAAGACAGATCCTCAGACAATGAAGACAAAATATATAATCTTGAAAGTAGAGTTGACCATGCAGAGAAGATGGTAAGGAACCATGAACAGAACATCCAAGAATTATGGGATAACATGAAAAGACCAAATTTGAATAGATGAAGGAGCAGAGATACAAACCAAAGACTGCACAATCTTTCCAATGATATAACAGCAGAGAATTTCCGATACCTACAGAATGGAATGGAAAATCAAATACAAGAGGCTTACAGGATCCCAAATGTACAAAATTACAGCAGACCCACACCAAGACACGTTATAATGAGAATGACTAACACAGAGAATAATGATAAAATCTTGAAGGCTGTGAGAGAAAAAAATCAAATTATGTATGGGGGAAACAGATTTGGATCTCAACTGATTTCTCAGCCAAGGCTCTCAAAGCTAGGAGGTTCTGGAATAATATATTTCAGGCTTTGAAAGAAAAAGGATGCCAACCTAGAATTTTATACCCAGCAAAATTAAGTTTCAGATTTGAAGATGAAACTAAAACGTTCCATGATAAACAAAAATTAAAAGAATTCACAACCAAAAAGCCTACACTACAGCATTCTCAACAAAATATTCCATGAGGATGAAATGGGAAAAAAAAAAAAAAGTGAAAACCAGCAAAGGGAGGATATACACTAAAGGGACATTCAACCAAATGGAGAAACTAAGACAAATAAAAAACCAGAAATAAATCAAAATGACAGGGAATACAAAACATATCTCCATAATAACCTTGGGGGCTGGGGTTGTGACTCAGAGGTAGAGCACTCACCTACCATGTGTGAGGCACTGGGTTCGACCCTCAGCACTACATAAAAATAAAATAAAGATATTGTGTGTTGAGGCTGGGATTGTGGCTCAGCGGTAGAGTACTCGCCTCGCACATGTGAGACCCTGGGTTCAATCCTCAGCACCACATAAAAATAAATAAGTAAAATAAAGGTGTTGTGTCCAACTACAACTAAAAAATAAAATATATTTTAAAAAAAGATATTGTGTGTCCACCTATAACTAAAAAATAAATATTTAAAAAATAATAATAACCTTGAATGTTAATGGCCTAAACTCATCAATCAAAAGACACAGATTGGCAGATTGAATTAAAAAGCAAGACCCAACAACATACTCTCTTCAAGAGATTCACCTCATGGGCAAAGATATCCACAGGCTAAGGTGAAAGGATGGGAAAAAAATTATCACTCATGAATTGTGTAAATAAGCAGGGGTTTCCATTCTCATTTCAGACAAAGTAGACTTCAAACCAAAATTAATCAGAAGAGACAAAGAAGGACATTTTATACTTCTCAAGGGAAGTATATTTATGCTCCAAACAATGGAGCATTTATGTACATCAAACAAATCCTTTTCAATTTCAAGAGTCAAATAGACCACAATACAATAATACTGGATGACTTTAACACAACTCTCTCAGTACTGGACAGATCTTCCAAACAAAACCTAAATAAGGAAGTTATAGAACTAAATAATCAATAATTTAGACTTAACATATAGAATATTTCATCCATCAATGAGCAAATATACTTTCTTCTCAGCAGCACACAGTTCCTTCTCTAAAACAGACTATATCTTATGCCACAAAGCAACTCTTGGTAAATACAAAAGAAAAAGAGAGAGAGAGAGGAAAAAAAAAGCATTCTATCAGATCACAATGAAATTAGAAATCAACGATAAAATAAAAAATAGAAGCTAGTATAACAAATGGAGACTAAATAATACACAACTGAATGATGAATGGATAGAAGAAAGCAAGGATGAAATAAAATTTCTTAGAGGTAAATGAGAATTGATACAACATATTAAAATCTCTGGGACACTATGAAGGCAGTACTAAAAGGAAAGTTCATTGCATTGAGTGCATCCATTAAAAGAATAAAAAGTTAACAAATAAATGACCTAACACTACATCTCAAAGCCCTAGAAAAAGAAGAACAAATCAACACAAAATAATTAAAATCAGAGCTGAAATCAATGAAATCAAAACAAAAGAAACAATTGAAAAAAATGACAGATAAAATAGATAAACCCTTGGCCATGCTAACAAAGAGAAAAAGAGAAAACTGAAATTACTAAAATACAAGATGAAGAAGGAAATACCCCAACAGACACATTGGAAATACAAAGGATAATTAGAAACTATTTTGAAAATTTATACTCTAATAAAATAGAAAACATGAAAGACATTGACAAATTTCTAGAGACATATGACCTACCCAAACTGAACGAGGAGGTCATACATGATTAAACAGATCAATAATGAAATGGAAAACATCAAAAGTCTACCAACCAAGAAAAGCCAAGTTGGATTCTCACCCAAGTTCTACAAGACTTTCAAAGAAGATTTAATATCAATACTCCTCAAAGTATTCCATGAAATAGAAAAGGAGGGAACCCTTCCAAAATCATTCTATGAGGCTAATATTACCCTGATACCAAAATGAGACAAAGACACATCAAGGAAAGAAAACTTCAGACCAATATCCCTGATGAACATAGACGCAAAAATTGTCAATAAAAGTCTGGCAAATCACATACAAAAACATCAAAAAAGATAGTGCACCATGATAAAGTGGGATTCATCCCAGGGATTCAGGGTTGGTTCAACATATGGAAATCAATAAACATAATTCATCATATTCACAGACTTAAAAACAAGAATCATATGATCATTGCAATAGATACAGAAAAAGCATTTGACCAAAATACAACACACCTTCATGTTCAAAACACTAGAAAAACTAGATAGTAGGAATATATCTCAACATTGTAAAAGCTATATATTCTAAATCCAAGGCCAGCATCATTCTAAATAGAGAAAAATTGAAAGCATTTCTGCTAAAAACTGGAACAAGACAAGGATGTTCTCTTTCACCACTTCTATTCAACATCATCCTTGAGCAATTAGACAAAAAAAAAAAAAAGAAAGAAAAGAAAAGAAATTAAAGGAATACAAATAGGTAAAGAAGAACTCAAACTATCACTATTTGCTGATGATAAGATCCTATACCTAGAAGATCCAAAAAATTCCACCAGAAAGCTTTTAGAACTAATAAATGAATTCAGCAAAGTAGCAGGATATAAAACCAATACCCCAAAATCAAATGCATTCCTATACCTCAGCGATGAATCCATTGAAAGAGAAATTAGGAAAACGACTCCATTCACAATAGCCTCAAAATAAATAAAATCCCTGGAATCAATCTAAAAAAAGAGGTGAAAGACCTCTCCAATGAAAACTACTGAAAGAAACTGAAGAAAATCTCAGAAGATGGAAAGTTCTTCCATGCTCCTGGATAGGCAGAATTAATATTGTCAAAATGGCCATACTACCAAAAGCATTATACAGATTTAATGCAATTCCTATTAAAATCTCAATGACATTCTTCTTAGAAATACAAAAGGCAATCATAAAATTTATTTGGAAAAATAAGAGATCCATAATAGCTAAAGCAATCCTTAGCAAGAAAAGTGAAGCAGGAGGCATCACAATACCAGACCTTAAACTATATTACAGAGCTATAGTAACACAAATGGCATGGTAGTGGCACCAATACAGACTTGTAGACCAATGGTACAGAATAGAGAACACAAAGAGAAATTCATGTAAATACGGTTAACTCATATTAGAGAAGGGTGTCAAAAACATTCACTGGAGAAAAGATAGCCTATTCAACAAATGGTGTTGGCAAAACTGGAAATCCATATATAGCAAAATGAAATTAAACCTTTATCTCTCACCCTGCACAAAAATCAACTCAAAGTGGATCAAAGACACTAGAACAGAGACCCTGAAGCTAATAGAAGAAAAACAGGCCTAAATCTTCATCACATCAGCCTAGGATCTGATTTCTTTAATAAGACTCCTAAGCACAAGAAGTACAATCAAGAATCAATAAATGGGATGGATTCAAATTAAAAAGCTTCTTAGCAAAGGAAACAATTAATAATGAGAGGAGAGAGCATACAGATTGGGAGAAAATCTTTATCACATGCACCTCCGATAAAGCATTAATATCTAGGATATATAAAGAACTCAAAAAACTTAACACTAAAAAAAACAAATAACCCAATAAAAAATGGGCTAAGAAATAGACACTCACTTCACAGAAGAAGAAATACAATAGATCAACAAATATATGAAAAAATATTCAACAACTCTAGCAATTAGAGAAATGCAAATCAAAACTACTCAAGATTTCACCTCATTTGTGTCAGAATGGCAATCATCAAGAATACAGGCAACAACAAATGTTGGTGAGGATGTAGTGAAAAGGTACACTCATACATTGCTGGTGGGACTGCAAATTGGTGCAACCATTATGGAAAATAGTATGGCGATTCCTCAGAAAACTGGGAATGGAACCACCATTTGACCCAGCTATCCTACTCCTTGGTTTATACCCAAAGGACTTAAAATCAGCATACCATAGTGACACAGCCATGTCAATGTTTACAGCAGCTCAATTCACAATAGCTAGATTATGGAACCAACCTAGGAGTCTCTCAATAGATGAATGGATAAAGAAAATGTGGTATATATACTCAATGGAATACTATTTAGCTTTTTTTTTTTTAAAAAAAAAAAAGTGAAATCATGACATTTGCCAGTAAATGATTGGAATTGGAGAATATCATGCTAAGCAAAATAAGCCAATCCCACAAAACCGAAGGCCGCATATTTTCTTCTAATATGTTGGTGCTAATTGACAATAAGGGGGTGGGGCACATCAGGGAAGAACAGTGTTACCTTAGATTAGGTAGAGGGAAGTGATGGGAAGGGAGGGAAAGGGACGTGGGGATAGGAAAGGTAGTAGAATAAAACAGACATTATTACTGTATGCATATATGTGACTACATGACCAATATAATTCTGCAACATGTATACTCAGATAAATGAGAAATTATATCCCATCTATGTATGATATATCAAAGTGCATAAATGCATTCTACTGTCATGTATAACTAATTAAAGCAATTTTAAAAAATTAAAAAGAGGGCTGGGGCTATAGCTCAGTGGCAGAGCGCCTGCCTCGTACGTGGTGAGGCACTGGGTTCGATCCTCAGCACCACATAAAAATAAATAAATAAATATATTGTGTCCATCTACAGCTAAAAAAAAGAAAAAAGAAAAAGAAAATAAGAAGATGGACAAACCTAAAGCCTTGCATGTATTTGCATAGTCTGACTATATAAACTTTAAATGTTAATATTGCCAAAAAAAAAGGGGGGGTCTCACATCAATGATCTAGGAAACTATACAGAGAAGACAAAAATCAAACCCAAAACTAGTAGAAGGAATAGAATAACAAAGAACAAAAATAAAAATAGAAAACAGGAAAACAAAGGAGGAAATACAATGAGACCAGGACTGTTCCTGGGGGAAAAGAAGATGAATCTATAAACAGACTAACAAAGAAAAGACAGACACAAATGAATCAAATCAAGAATGAAAAGGAATACCATCCATACAGATCTTGCAGATTCCAGTAACAGGCTATTACAAACTTTATGCTCATAAATCCTGTAGCCTAAAGGAAATGGATTCACTTTCTAAAAGATAAAAACCACCAGGGCTTACTAGGAAAAGAAAAAAGAAAATAAAAAGAAATAGCCAGCCTACATAGTCCTGTTATTTAGTATAGAAAGTAAACTTATAAAGTTCTCACATGGATCTTCATGGCTGTTAGATGAAACATATGTATTTACCCTATTCCTCTTGCTAAACATAGCTAAAACCCCTGGACATCATATGCAAAACAAATATACAACTCAGAAGTTGCCAGAAGATGGCAGCTCATTAGGGATCTCAGTTTTCTGGGTTTTCTTTTTGCCTCATTATCTCCCACTGAGCACTAGAGAAGTGGGCGACTTGAAAACACCAACAGGAATAGACAAAGGGCCAGGGAAAAGACAGTCTATCAAGACATGAAATGTTTAGACAAAAACCATGCTCCAACCAAGCATGACAAAAACCAAAAAAACCCAACCATCAACCCCCTCCCCAACAAACTGGTCTCAAATTGACAATAAAGGCCCACTATAGCCCAGATCAACGGTGATCAGGTCATTAGGTCCCAAGACCCCTCACTAGTATGAGATGGTATTAGAGGAAGCTGAGAAGAGATTGCACAACTGCCCAGCAGGAATAAGGCCATGTCGGGAAGAGTAATGAAGCACATTTATGTGCATCCGTAAGGTACCAATCAAAAATAAATGAAGACCAGCACATGCCTGTAATCCTAGTGGCTTAAGAGGCTAAGGCAGGAGGATTACAAGTTCAAAGCCAGTCTCAGGAATTAGCAAGGACTTGAGCAACTTATCGAGACCCTTCTCTAAATAAAATATAAGGACTGGGGATGTGGCTCAGTGGCTAAGCGTCCCTGGGTTCAATCCCTGGTACCACAAAAATAAAACAAATAAATAAGTAAAAGGAAGACCAGAAGAGGAAGAAGAATGTGGGGAGGGAAAAACAGGGATATCAGTACTGAAATGGAGTAAATCAAATTCCATACATGTATGATTCTGTCAAAATGAACCTATTATTTATAACTATAATGCATTAAAAAACCCACAAAACAACTGTGCGCTAGATGAACTTCTTTTCTCCAAAAGTATCCAGCCTCAAATATTTCGACATAGCAATAGAAAATCAAACTACAGACCAGAAGAAATAAAAATGAACAGAGCCACAGGTCCTATGGGACTATGACAAAAGACCTAATGTTCTAGTCACTGGAGTTCTAGAAAGATGGGACACATGTCTAAAATTTTCCATACTAATCAAGACATAAAACTACATATTTAAGATGCTGATTAGTGTCAAATCAATTCAATGAGGGAACAGTCTTTTCTACACATAATATTGGAACAACTGGTATACATGTACAAAATACACAAAAACTTGTACCAGACACAAAAACTAACTTAAAAAGGAAGATAGAGGTAACAGATAAACATTATAGAACTCTTAGAAGAAAACATCTGAGTAAATCTTTGTGATCTTGGGTCAGTAAACACCTTTTTAGACATGACACCAAAAGGAAAAACTGATAAACTGGACTTGATAAAAAAATAAAACTATAGAGTGCTTGCCTAGCATGTGCAAGGGCCTGGATTCAATCCCCGGTATTACAAAATAAAATCTACTGTGTTTCAAAGGACACCAAAAACATCTATGAGAATAGCAGAAAATATTTGTGAATCATATAGCTGATAATGGGGTTATATCTGCAATATATAAAGAATTCTTCTTCTCCTACCCCCCAGGAGAACTAGAGATTATTAAACCAGGAATCTACATATGCTAGTCAAGTGCTCTAACACTGAGCTACATCCCTGGTCCTTTTGTTATTTTGAGACTTATAAAGTTGCCCAGGCTGGACTCAAACTTGACATCCACCTGCCTCAACCTCCCGAGTCACTGAGATTAATAGGAATGAGCCACAATGCCCAGTTTATATTAAAAACTCTTACAATGCAACAATAAAAAGATAATACAATTCAAAATGGGCATCTGCTGGGTGTGGTGGTGCATACCAGTAATCCCAGCCACTTGGGAGGCTGAGGCAGAAGGATTGCCAATTTGAGGTCAAGCGTGACAACTTAACAAGACTCTGTCTAAAAATGAAAAATAAAAAGGGCTGAGGATATAGTTCACTGGTACAGTGTCCCTGGGTTCAATCCCTAGTACCTGCCTTGCCCCTCCAAAAAAGCAAAGGATCCGAGCAACTTATCGAGACCCTTCTCTAAATAAAATTTAAGGACTGGAGATGTGGCCCAGTGGCTAAGCGCCCCTGGGTTCAATCCCTGGTACCACAAAAATAAAATAAATAAATAAGTAAAAGGAAGACCAGAAGAGGAAGAAGAATGTGGGGAGAGAAAAACAGGACACTGAATAGAAATTACCCAAAGAACATATACAAATGGCCAATAAACACTTGAAAAGATGGTAAACATTAGCCATTAGAGAAATGCAAATCAAAAAGCATCTGATAAAAATAACTTTAAGTTCATAATAAATACTATACAAGTTAGGAACAGCCTGGTAAATGACATCTACAAAATTCCTATAGCTACCATCATATTTCATAATCCAAACTGAATATTTTATCTAGAAATTAGCAACAAGGAAGGATTGTTGACTCTTCACCCACTTCAATGTTGTGTTGAGGCCCCTAGCCAGTGCAAAAAGGTATAAAACAGAAACACAAAGTGTATTTTTATTTCCAGTCTATAGACAGGAAAGTAAGAAATACAACTATTTGAGACCACATGCTCATCTATACAGAAAACCCCAAAGTATTCTCAAAAACAAAAACAAAAGCGAGGCATGGTAGTACGTCAGTAGTACCAGCTACTCAGAAGGCTGAGGCAGGAGGATTACTTGAGATCAAGGAGTTTAAGACCAGCCTGGGCAATACTCTGGGTTATCTACAGATGTGGCTTTTTCAGTGCTTTCATCTGTCACTGGCAAGACTGTTGTACCTAACAGGACCCCAGGGAGAGGTATTGTAGCCACCAGACTGTGAAGCAAAGCTTTCTGAGTAGAATATTTAAATTACATGAGAAACCACATAACTACACCATGACCACATCACATTTCTCCACTGTATGTGCCAAAGATACATGAGTACCTGTCCAAGGCCTGGGTTATACATTAACCCAGGGCCACCCCCTCATCCAGGCTAAGAATTTACTCAAACCTTTTTCAGGGATTGACACGCATTCATTGGTCTTTGGCTTCCTATTCCTTAAAATAAGTATTTAAAGTCTTTGGTGCCTCTCCTATTTTTTGGACTTGAAGAGATTACTAAACAGATCCTGCTATCATAGTTTCCTGGGATTTACCTGAGTCTAGAGACTCATGGAAAATTCTCTCTCTCTATTTTTCAGCTGTATTTTTACTCTTCTTTCCAGGGCTTCCAATCCATCTGTATTATCTTTTATTTTTTCTTCTTTGACTACTACTTTTTTATTTTAGTACTGGGGATTGAACCTAGGGGCACTCTACCACAAGCTATATTCCCAGCCCTTTTTGTTATTTTTTATTTTGAGACAAGGTCTTGCTAAATTGCCCAGGCTACCTTGAACCTGCAATCTCCTGTCTTAGCTGCATGAGTCACTGGAATAATAGGCATGCACCACCACTCTTGTTTTTCTTTTATTGTTTTTTTTTTTTTTCCAGATTAAAGACCATTCTCCTTATTAAACATTCTCCTATTAAGATTTCAATCTCTACCTATTCTATTCTTGTTTATTTCTTTAAAATACAGAGTTCAATACATATACAAACTATGAAAATCCACATGCTAAATAGAGTTTGAGCCTAGAATAGTAAGGCATGCTTGTAATCCCAGTGATCTGGGAGGCTGAAGCAGAAGGATTGCAAGTTTGAGGCCAGCCTAGGCAACTTAAGAGAGCACAACCCTGTCTTAAAATAAAATTTAAAAAATGATAGGGGATGCAGCCCAGTGATAGAGAGCTCCTAGGTTCAATCTCCGGTACTACCAAATAAATAAATAAATTTTATAAAAGGATGGATCTGGACTCAAGCCTATATAAGAATTAACTGGAAATAGTTCAAACTATTAAACTACTAAACCTAAGAGTTAAAACTATAAAACTTTTAGAAGAAAATAGGGCAAAAACTTCACAACATTAGATATGACAACGATTTCTTATATATTATATTAAAGACAGACAACAAAAGAAATAACCAACTGGATTTCATGACAAAAATTTTGTGTAACAAAAGGCACTAACAGGGTAAAAAGTTCACAGAATAGGAGGTCTGTAAATTGTATATCTGATAAAGGATTAATATCTATAAAATAGGGGCTGAGGCTGGGGCTCAGTGGTAGAGCACTTGCCTAGCATGTGTGAGGCACTGGGTTCGATTCTCAGAACCACATATAAATAAATGAATAAAATAAAGGTACATGCATCTAAAAATTTTTAAAAGTCATACAACTCAAAGACAAAAAAATAACCAGATTAAAATAAAACACTTTATGAGAATATGAATAACTGGAACCCTTGTGCACTGTTGGTAGGAATGTGAAGTGAAATAGCCACAGGGGAAAATAGTATAGTATTCCTCAAAAAGTTAAAAATGGGCCTAGGGCTGGGAAGATAGCTCAGCTAGTAGAATGCTTGCCTTGCATGCACAAGGCCCTGGCTTCAATCCCCAGTATCACCAAAAAAAAAAAAAAAAAAAAAAGAAGAAGGGCCTATTATATGATGTAGCAATCCCACCTCTGATTGTATAACCAAAAGAACTGAACGCAGGGTATTGAAGATATGTTTGTATATCTATGTTCATAGTAGCATCATTTTCAATACTAAAACATGGAAGCAACCTAAATATCCACTGATGAATGACTCCATAAGCAAAATGAGGTATATTTATGCAAGAGTATCATTCAGCCTTGGGGGCTGGAGCTGTGGCTCAGCGTTAGAGTGCTTGCCTAGCACGTGCGAGGCACTGGGTTCGATCCTCAGCACCATATAAAAAATTTAAAAAATAAAGATATTGTGTCCAACTACAACTAAAAAATATATATAAAAAAAAAATTCAGCCTTGAAAAGGAAGGAAATTGTGACACATGCTACAATATGAACGGATCTTGAAAACATCATAGTTAGTGAAATAAGACATCATATACTATGGTAAATAAGAATGGATAATAAGCTGTTATAGGACCCCAGTTCCTTAAACAAAGAGAAAAACAGCCGCCTGAGTGTCTATGGGTCTAAAAAGGAAACATTTTAGAAGAATAATGCCATCTTAAACAAAATCTCTCTAATTAAAAATAAAAAGTAGTTTTCTGTGTTGTCCAAATTTGTAGCAACAGACATATCTTTATAATTAGAAATAGTGAATATTCTAAACAACCAAGAGAACCCTCAGGAGAGACTGATTAGATCCTTGGTAGGTACCTGGTTGTTGACGACCACATGCACGGTGCCATGGGTGGTGTAGGATGGCAGATCGCTGAGGTGGAAGGTCTCGTACACAATGCCTTGGCCAGCAAAGGCAGCATCCCCATGCAGGAGGATGGACATTACCTGCAAAGCAGACTCCAAATGTAACACATCTTGACCACAAAACTCACAAGGTAAGTGGAGGAAATCAGTCATAATTTGCTTTTCAAAAATAATGTTTTGAGATATTTTAAAACTTAGAAAGTGGCAGGAGAGTACAAAGGACTCCAGTCCCTTACTCACCCACCTTCCTAACACCTTGGTACATTTGATACTCATCTACAGAGCCCTCAATCTTGTCATCACCTATTCTGAACATGGGAAGAGCCACAGAGCCAGTCAATTCTCAGCACCCCCTCAGAACATTCTCCTACACACCACTAGACCCTCCCATTCCCAAGAGCAATGCTGGCCACACCCACTTACTTCAGACCCCATGGAGGATGGGCTTACACTTCTCCCTCATATACTTGGTTGTAACACCTCTTTGGCTGCTGAAGCAGCACCTGTATTAGATGGGTTAACCCTGGTCACCTAATCAAGTCACTACCTGCCATTTCCCCTTAACTCACCAACTTCTTGGCAGTGAGTACAATGGTAGTATTTTATAAGGAGCAAACAGTATACAAAACATGTCCTCCTCATACCTCACACCCCCATCCCAGCTTCAGCAGCACTGACTGGTCTACCTAAGCCAGTTCCTTGGGTGGCTAACTGATGCGACTGCTGATTTCTGTTACTCCTACATATACTGGCATTCTCTGCAAGAAAGAACTTACCCTTCTCCCTCATATACTTATCTGTATTAATACATATTTATGTCTCCTATTTTGACAGGTTGTATGTAATAGATCAAAACCATTAGTTATTCAGATGATTGGGTTTTTCCAGCTGGCTCCAGTGTGCTCTGGGTAGCCTGTCTTCAGGGTACCTCCTTGCTTTCTGGAACAATTGTACTGCAGCCTCATACTATGCTATCCCTGTCCAATCCTGATTATTCCCGCAGAATATGAGATTTAGGACCAATACTTGTATGTTTTCACTAGGCCCTGTGAGCACAGAGCTAGAAAACACGGGGTATGTATGCATGTGTGCACACACACACAGGTTATTCCTGTATCTGTATGTATATATAAAACAAAATGAGCTCATACTAATACTTCCAAATTCCAACACATTTTTCTAAGCTGCCACCTTCCATGCTTATCAACACCTCCAGCGGCCAGGCACTTCACTCCCACTGACTATAGCAAATGTGCTCAGTATCCTTGAGAACCCCTGCTTCTTGGATATACATGCTGTGCCTTTCCCAAATCTTTATATTAGTGAGGGTTCTTCAGAAAAATGAACCAGTGGAGCTGGAGGCAGGTGGAAAGATTGCCTGACTTGAAGGAACTGGGCAAGCATATTCAAATTCTACAAGGAAGGGCAGGCTGAAGACCCATGTGAAGATACAATTGGAGGCTGCCAACTAGAGGCAGAATTCCTGCTTTGGAACTTCAGTCTTTCTTCACAGACTATGAGCTGAGCAGATGAGGCCCACCCACATTGTGGAGAATCATCTGCTTTACTCAAAGTCTGCTGATTTAAATGTGAATCTTGGGCTGGGGATGTAGCTCAGTGGTATAGTGCTTGCCTAGCATGCTTGAGACATTGAGTTCAGCCCCTAGCATTGTGGTGGTGGGGGGAAAGTGATGAGTGTCTGGCCAATAGGTGACACAGGACACTGCCCCCTCACACCCTCTCATGCTGTGTCTCTGCCTATGGGCCTATGCCTCTAGAGTTTCCCATCACTACCCTGGTCATCAGCACTCTGCCAAGTTCTCCTTGCCAGGAAGGGAAGGTCCATTATTTGATTACCAGGGAAAAAAATCTAGAAATTTTTTAAGCAAAATGGCATATGTTCTATGTTTTGGTGGAGGTAGTGGATGGTCACAAGATAGTTGGACAATGCACAGTGTCCGGTTTGCTCAAGGTGCCCTTGAGAGTATATAGCTTTGTCACAATGTCCAGATTGTTCTTGTTGAAAGTAAAAGCAGCTGGTATTAAATTTCACTTGCTCCTGATTCCCAAGAGTGCTGTTTCCTCCTGCAGATATTTTTCTGTATAAACTCCATCTCTGCTGACGAGGGTACCTGAGGTCAGTCTCCTTCACGTGATGTTCTACCATGCAGCAGCAACCAACCAGAATCACCCTATACACAGGTGAGGACTCTCCTTGGGTCTAGAGGCCTGGCACACTTCCGGATTCTCCTTTTGCATAGATCACACCATTGCTCTAAAGACATGCTTCCATGGACACACATCCCAAAGTTCACATTAGTATTGGGAGTCAAATCAGGTGAGTTTCACAACAGTGCACAAGGTTATGGAACAATCTAGGCCCCATTTACATGAAGTATGTAATTTTTCACAACACTGAGGGTTATATAATACACACACTAGTTTCCTGAGTTGTGAATTGAACAGAAATTGAATTATTAGAAGCAGGGAGAATAGGCAGGAGGATGAGACTTCTGTTGATGCTACTGAGGACATGCAAGGGTTTGGGACAAGGTGGACACAACTCAGAAGAAAAGCTGGGGCCAACTACATTGAGGTCAGACAAAACATGCATATAGACAGTACCACATCCTAAAACACAGGCATTGATAGCTCAGACTTGGATACATGTAGGTGTGCAACCGAATGGGGGCTAGCTATCCTCCTTGTTCTGACATCACAAAAGGACCAATTACTGTGACCACAGGTAGCAATTTTAAATATCAGTTGTCACTTTTTCTGTTATTTGATTCCTTTTCAAGATATCTCTAGCACACAAAGCTTTTTGCAAACTTGTCCCATTACTCAGCATGCTAGCAAGGTCATGGAACTGACACTGGTCACCCCAACGCTGGTCTGCCATGATAATTTCTCCTGGGACCAGCCCCTACCAGACATCCCAGTGTTGTAAAGTGGATGTGGGGGCTGCATGTCTCTCAACAGAGCTGAGGCCTCTCTGTCTTCATGTTCCTGTGGCTTCAACCAGACCATGAGTAACCTTGAGCCTGAAGCCATAGAATAATCTTTGGGTTCCTGTGACAGCAAATATCATCAATGAGTAATTGCTTCTAGCTCTCAAAATCACCTCAGCCTGCTCTACTAGACTCCATTCTCTAAGCTTCCAAGCTTAACATTAATAGATTTACAGTATTTTAAATTGCAGAACCCTAGGAAACTAATCCTTGGTTTCACTCTATCAAAAGGCCTGTCCTCCCTCCTAGGCACCTTAACTGACCTGCTGCTCTGGTCCAATCTACCCTCCACCTCTGCTTGCACTTCTCATTTCAACAGAACGTTCTTCCCTTCCCTCCTACTTAAATTCTGCCATTGCTTCAACTAAACAGGACAAACACCTGTTCTATCAATAAGGAATCTGACTGCCTTTTATTCCTTACCCAACTAGAGTCCACTGCTATCACTCATCTTCTTAAGTTCTTTACAGTTATTCTGCAGTTTTGTTTTACATTGCATTTTTTTATCTTCCAGCATTAATTTCTTATATATATTTGATTAAAAAAGCAATATTAAAATTATGAACACTTTTTAAAATATAGAAAGGTATATATGAGAAAGTAAAAACCCCATTATCCTACTACCCAAGAGCAAGTAGATTCATATATGTGTGTTTCCGTGTGTGTACATGTAGGTACATGCTCACATTGCATTCTTCTATTAGCTTCTTGATACATATTCTTTTTCTAAAAATACAAGAGAGCCTTGAGAGCACGTTGGTGGTACTACTTCACATATCCACAAGAAAGCACATAGTAGATATTACAAATATTTGATTTTTCTGATTATTTGATATTTTGGTTGGGATCTTAATGTTTCCCAAAAGCTCATGTGTTGAAGGCTTGGTTCCCAGCTGAAGGTACTATGGGGAAATAGTGGAAACTTCAGGAGTGGTAGGTACCTAGTTAGAAGAAGCAGGTCAGTATAGGAGTGCCCTTGAAGGGTATGCTGGGATCCTGGACCCTTCATTTTTTCCTAGCTGCCATGATGTGACAGCTTTCCTTTGCCATGTGCTTCCCACCATGCTGTCTACCTTGTGTGGTGATGGATTGAACTCACGAGCCAAAATAAACTTTTCTTCTTTACGAGTTGTATATCTCAGGTATTTCTGTCACAGCAACAGAGAGTTGTCTAACACACTTGGTTTTCAGATCATCATTTAAATAATAAGAACTATACAATTTGTTACAAATAAGAATTTTATCCTGAGTTTAAATAAGGGCAAACAGTTGCCTATGGAGGGATTCAACAAGAGCAGGCTGGCCAGCCAACATTCAGTATTCACTGTCACCCGTAGGAAATGCCAAGGCAGGACCCCACCTGTCCTTAGAGCTATATCCACCTCCAATGTTGTATGGAGCACTCTCTGATATCTGTCAGTCCTACACTTTCTCCTTTAGGTTCACCCACACATTTTCCTTTCAAAGACTTTTCTTTTCAGTGAAAATGCCTTTTTCCATCAATGGTAACTAACACTGACTCCTCTAGACATGGCGAAGACATAAGCCAACTTCTTGTCTAGTTCTGATAGTTATAACTTGGGAGAAAGTATGTCTATAGTAGAACTGCTTTATTTACTACTGTTACTCTTTTTTAAAAAATTGGTTTATAGTATTTTAAAATTCCAGAAACTTGTGTTTCTTGGAGTCGGGGCATGTGTGAGACATGTCCAGGTCTCTAGCTACAGTGGTGAGCGGAGCTGTGTATAATGTTGGGCTCAAGGGACATGCCTCTTAGGTCTTGGGGGGAGGGGCTCACCTTTTTCCCTTCAGTGTCTCCACAATAGAACTGCTCAGCTTTGGTCTTGCCCATGACCACAGGATCAGCAGCCTCCAGATGGGAAGGGTTTGCCACCAGGGACAGGGTGATATTTCGGTCAGTCACCCGATTGATCCTGCGGTGATACATGCCCAGGTGATACTTCATGTCTCCGGAACCCTGACAATGCAAACAATAAATAAGTCTGATGCCAGGAGATGGTCACTTGTCATGATAGCCCTTCAGATGGATTTCTACAACCTGGACCCTACTATGGGAGAATGAGGCAGCCTTTTCCCAAGATTATCCCACCCAGGGCACAAGGAGAGGGCCTCCCAATCAGAGGGGATGTTCTCAGCCTCAGGAAGAGGAATGTGGGGCTGCCCAGGGCTGGGGTGGGGTGGCAGCATTGCCTTCTAATGAGGAAGGCAAACTGCAAATGATTCCAAAGAGCTATGATTCCACTAAGCCTGAGAAACCACTGGAGCTAGGAGATCCCATGTGGATTCAGGATACCATGCTGGATGTGTTGTCATGTGGGAATCTCACCTCATCCGCTGCCTCCAGCTTTGAATCGAACTGACAAAAAATCTGCTCCAACTCCTTCCTGATGACATTTGCAAGCACGTTCAGCCGTCCCCTGGCACACAGGGCAATGTAAGTAGATCCTTAGGACACAGCTACTCCATCCCCTCTTTTCACCCAGCATCAGGCACTTCCTTGGTTTGCAGCCCCAAAATAGTTGTGATCCAGAGCCAATATGGGAACTAAGCCCCTGGCCTCTAGGCATGCAAGGTCACTCTACATGGGCAGCAGAAAGTATATAAATGCCTCTGGCCTCTGGCCACATTCCCCTCTATCTTTTTCTTCAAGCTAGACCCTTCCAAGGGCACTGGGGTTTAACTTTTATAAAATTCAACACAAAGCCAAACATCAGTCTGAACCACATGTGGCCTTGGCTGTGAGAGTGACTTTCTAGTTACACTGACACAGGGGTGCGAGAACCCTACAGACCAAGACACTCTCATGTATCCCATGCATCCTCAGCTCACTGACAAGCACTTGAGGAAGCAGCTGCTCACTTAGGGTCCCCACTTCTGTGCTTCCAACATACCACAGAGCCCAGAGGTACCTGTGTGGCATTCCCATTATTACATAGTCCACTCCATTCTCACTCGACTTGTCGATGATGGTCTTAAGGGCGGGGATCAACACTTCACAGCCTTCTAGACCAAAGCGCTTCTCTGAAGACCACTTTCGGTGCAAGAATTCCTCAAACCTGGACAGGGAACCAAGCACCTTGAAGAGCAATGTCCCCAGGGTCAGTCCCAAAGTCACATTTTCCTAAATAATCAGAAAGTCCTTCAGAAGCCAATTATACTTGCCTGGATTTCCTTTCATGTACATGCAGCTGTGGCTACCACCCCCACATCTGCCCACCCTGGTAGAAAGGCCCACAAAGGCCACACCCCACAGATGGGCCATAGATACCCTGAGAGCTTATGCTCTATACCATACCTCGTGGACCGCACAAGCCTGGCCAGCAGGGTCCGTTTCTCCTCATTGGTGAACTGCATGATTCCAGGGGTCTCAAACTTCTGCCTGATCCACTGGCATTGCTCTAAGTCATTAATGAACATGAATTCCACTCCAATGTGCTGGCAGTAGGCCATCTGTCCCCCCACCACAAACAAGGGATACAGTCATTAATGAACATGAACTGTATACCACTGTGCTGAATAGGTCATTTGCGTACCCTCCTATGCCCCAGAAAAGGCATGTTTAACTAAGCACATAGCTGGATGATGAGTACCAATTGCCCACTCACCCAGAAAGCTGGGGAGGAGCTGGTGTGATCAAGAAGGCAAAGGTAGAGTGGGTGCAGTTATTGAGCAGCAAAGCAAACAGGCCCTAATATGGCCAGAGAGACTTCCCTCCTGGATGTCTTCATAGCCACAATAGCCATTATGGCCCCAGCACTGAGAGTCCCAGCTTTTGGGTCAGTGGCTCACAGCTGTGACCCTATTTGGTTTTCATTTAAAAAAAAAAAAAAACTGGCTGACACAGGCAGTTAAAAGACTTGCTGGATATGGGGTCAAGTGCCTGTTCTCTTCAGGGTGGAGGTCAAAAACAGACTGCCTGGTGGGGTGCAGGGATGCGTGTCTATAATCCCAGTGACTTGGGAAGCTAAGGCAAAAGGATCACAAGTTTGAGGCCAGCCTCAACAACTTACCGAGGCTACGCAACTTACCTAAGCAACTTGGCAGACCCTATCATGAGATAAAAAATAAAAAGAGCTGGGGGTACAGCTCAGTGGTAAAGCACCTGAGTGTTCAATTCCCAGTAACATTAACAAATGAAATAGAAAAAAACCCAGACGGCCTTAACTCACAAGTAAGGCCACCCACAATATTCTAGTCATTACTCAAAGTGAAAAGAAGGAAAATCATACCTAGAAATCAAAAGAAAATGATGCTGGGAAAATTCCTGGTTATTTAAGGTGTTTGTTTTGGTACTGGAAATTGAACCCAGGGCTTTATGCATGATAAGTAAGTGCCCTCCCTCTAAGCTACACCCCCCAGCTCTTTTTACTTTGAGACAGGTTCTCACTATTGCCTAGGCTGACCTGGAACTTGGAATCCTCCTGCCCAATTCTCATGAATAGCTGGGATTACAGGTGTGTACCACAGTGGATGGCTTTTAAGGGACTTTGATTAATCCCAAGCCATACCTTCTAATGACATCTAAGATGATAAAACTGGAAACTTCTAATTAAATGAGATGCTATCCCTAATCTCAGAACTGACATCAATCCACTGTCCCATCTCACCTTTGCAGACGTGAGGGGACCCAGCAGAAGAAAGTGTGCCTTTGTAGAAACAATTCCAGAGAGGCTACTAATGCCAACTGTCACAAAGGCATAAGCATGCTTTCTTCTGCTGGGGTCCATGTGAACAGCACACCTAGCAAGTAGCTCCCTGTCCACTTCCTCATCCTGAGTGGCCAGCTGGTAAGGAGTGCTACGGAGGGAGAACTCTTACCTTTGTCACTACTGTACCCACCTTCACATAAAATACAGAATTATGGGTCAGGGTTGTGGCTCAGTGGTAGATCGCTCGCCTAGCACAGGCGGGGTGCTAGGTTCGATCCTCAGCACCACATTAAAAAAAATAATAAAGGTATTGTGTCCAACTACAATTAAAAAACAAAATATTAAAAAAAAAAACACAGAATCATATTTAGGGCATTGCTCAAGCCCCTACTTTCTTTCTTTCAATAGGCATGATTTCCATTACTGAACAATTAAAAGCTCAGAGGAAACTGCTGTTTAAAATCTCTAGCTGAGTGCAGTGGCAAACACCTGTAATCCCAGCTATTCGGGAAGCTGATGCAGGAGGATTATAAGTTGAAGGCTAACCTTAGCAACTTTGCAAGTCCCTATCTCAAAATAAAAAAAGAAAAAGGATAGGGGTATAGCTCAGTGGTAGTCATGGCTGGGGTTCAATTCCCAGTGCTGTGCAAAGGAAAAACAAAACAAAACAAAAAAACACACACCTCTAGAAATTGGTTTCTCTTTGATGTTATCAGCACCATTTTTCTTAACTTAGAAAAGATTCTAGCCAGTGGATCATGTGTTTTTCAATGTCTTTGGCTTAATACTCTGGAGTCAAGGGTGGCGAGTGCTGGGTGCTAATTCTTACTTTTACTCTCCAGTTAGACAAATCTAGGAAGCCAAGAAGTAGCACTTCCTCTAATTTTTTTCAAAAGTTGCAAGATGACCAAAGATTATATCACAACCTAACACACACACACACACACACACACACACACGCGCGCGCGCGCGCGCGCACACTCTCATATCAATGTAAATGAAGCATCACCATCAGGCAAGGTGGTGAGGGGTTTATGCACATGACCATATTCTATGCTTAGTGTACTCTGGGGACAATATTTGCTGTGGACTGGACCTTCTGGAGTTCAGGTTGAAATGTCCCAGACAGGAAAAAGCTTAACACCAGAGTTCTGTTCATCAGCTGTGCAGAAAGGAAGGCATCCTTTGAACATGCTGTTTGATCTCTACTCCTTCATACTATGGAATCAGAACTACTCAGGACTCAGGATACAGTGGAAGTTGACTATAGGGGATTTTACAACCTCCCATCCCTGATTATGCTCTTGGGAAGGAAGGTGTTGAGGGGCCTTGGAAGGAAATGGAGACACTATGGCTTGTTCTGGGATATAGCTTTCCAACCACAGAGCATACCTAAGGAGCAGATGCTGAGCTTCTTATTCAGACTCCTGGGAAGAGAAGGGAACTCTTGGTGTAGATGGTTATCATCTGACTGCTGTCCTGAGAGGACCAGATCAACAGGAACAACAACAGGGAATAGGATGGGACATGTGTGCATCCAAGGTACTAGGGGGCAGGGTCACTTGGAGGATGACTGGTGTATGGGGCACTATCTGTGGGGACTAGGTGACAGGAGAACTTCCAGATCAGCAATAATGTGAACTACACACTGCTTAATAAACAACCTAAAAACCTTAGTAATTTAAGCTTTCCTGGTAGAAACAAATGGAATTAATTTTTCTACTTTATTTGACCCAATATATTAAACATATTATCTTTTTAATACTGAAAAAACTATTCAGATATTTTGCACCTTCCAAGTACTCAATAGTTATTAGTGGCTTGTGACTCCCAAGCTGAACAGGACAGGACCAGAGTGTAAGGTCAGTGCAGTGATGGTAGTACCAGTCAATGGGAGGACTCAAAGTCAGTTCACCTCAGCTGAGCCTTACACTTTCCCTCCATTGACCACTCTTTCTGGATGACTTCTCCCTCCTGATGCTGGCACTGAAGTATGGTTTCTACCCCTTCCTCTCCCACAAGCTGAGAAGTGAATGAAGCAGCTCTAAGCTACTTGTACAGTTGTAAAAGGCTTGTCACAAACTACAGAAAGTGCCTCATCTGACATTCAGATCTTTTCTACCCAGTGTGGAACCACTGATTAGAATTTTAAATCAAGCCTCACTAGCTAGAGTCTGGGTTAATATCTGGAGTGGAAGAATTCTGGCAGAGGGGACCCTGGCTGATTCTACAGAAGCCCCTCAGGGAGTGGGCTGGCAAGTGTGACTCAAACTGGAGTGTTAAGGACATCAGGTGCCATCAATGGGTTCACAACTATAAACACCAGGGGCAGCACTAAGTAACAGTTATGGCTAACACTAGGCATGGGGGCCTCTCATACAATCCATTCTCCCCTCTGAAATGGGCACAGCAGTCACCCTTTTACAGATGACAGTGGCAACCACTAGCCAAGGTGGGAAGAATAGGACACAGGCAGCCTGATGCCAGAGCCAGACTCTTAGCTGCTATCTATAATGTGCATGTAAAGGTGTCCCCTGAGGAGGCAGAACACCAACAAAGTCCAGAAAGAAGCGGGGTGGGGAACCAGAGAAATAGAGGGAGTGAGCAGAAAATGAATAGTCATCAACAACTCTCCTGAGACCAGTGATTATGGGAAGTGATCTCTGCTCCAAACCTGTTTCTTGGGTGGACAGGACTCTCTAGGAAGTACTGCATGTCTGAAATAAACTCCTACTGGAATTTGTAAATACAGGGCTTCTTTTTTTTCCTCTATGGCTAATCAAAACAAACAAACAAAACCATTGGGTTTCTATCTATGAAATAGTAAAAAATAGTTGCCTTTTACCTCACAGTTTTTAAAAATATGGAACCAGGGAAAGGGAAACTAGTCTTGAGGGCACCCAACCAATGCAGGCTCTTAGCAAGTCTACTATATTCTCCTAAAAACTGTATGGCGTTCTTACCTCCAGTCGACGGATGATTTCCCGCAGAGGAAGTGCTGACTCCTGTCCACCGATGAAAGTAGTAGTGGGTAAGTGGAAGACCTTGTCGAGGTCAGACTCATCCAGGCCATAGAACCCTGCAGATGATGAGGGACAAGGCACAGCCATGCAGGGACCACAGTTTACATAGAAAGGGGAAGGGATGCCCCAGGGGAGCAAAAAGAGAAAAAAAAAATCTTAAAAAAAAACCCTGATATACATGAAAGTAAGTAATATTTTACAGCCAGAAACAGAAACTTTAGCAGTAAGTGGGAGCTGAAGACTACTACTGGGTGTCACAGGTAAACCAGAATAAAGCTCCTATTATTCATGTATTAGTCCAATTATTTATAATTAGTGTACCAATTATTTATAATTCGAGATAAATTTATTTCAAAGTCCCCAAAATAAAAACCAGTTTTGAGAGTGGGAACAGAGAGCCATGAGAAGGCATTGAGAAAGTCAATCAAAAAGCAGAATTAAGAAGGGAATTAAAGTAGGAAACGAGGAATTGATAGAGAACAGCACATCATATATGAGTTACATAACAATAATATGTGTGTATGGTGAGAGAAAGAGCTGGGGGACTAAGAAATGGGGGAGAAACAGTCACCCAGGGGCCGAGCAGCCTATGGAAGAACTGCCAGTCATAGCCACACAGGGCATCAGAAAAGGGGTAAATAGCCCCCACCGGACTTAAATATGGGCCTCTTCCTGG
The DNA here is from genome assembly GCF_047511675.1 of Marmota flaviventris. Taxonomy (NCBI): domain Eukaryota; kingdom Metazoa; phylum Chordata; class Mammalia; order Rodentia; family Sciuridae; genus Marmota; species Marmota flaviventris. Next base: position 102,272,691 of record NC_092498.1, on the reverse strand, counting down.
AATTCCCAAACTGAAGTCCTAAAGATGCTCTGCAGAATGTGTTCATAAACACAGGCGTACCCTTTCTCTCCCAGTACAAAACACTCTGAAAAACTCACTAATGTTCACTGGAGTACTCTCTATAGGGAAGATGCCTCCTCATCCAAAAGCATTTTTTTCTGATAGAGAGCAACAATAAAAGGGCTCTATTTTTGGCATTCCATGCTTGTTTCATCATTATTGAAAGAGACTGTAAAATGGTACCAAAGGTTCTTTTTCCAAATTGACATCTACTCTGAAATAATCTATTGACTAGAAAAGGGCAAGAACACACTATAAGAGTTACAAGCACTTGCATACCTCACACCAGCACTTTATGAGGCTCTGGAAATGAAAATTGAACCTGAAAACAAGGACTCTGCAGAGTCTCCAACTACTAAATGGATGAGATGAAATATTCTGTTTCTTGGCCAAATTAAGTGTAAATAAGAGCTGCTGTGAAATAAACATCCACAACTATGGACATGAATCTTTGGGATCAAGTCCAGGTCACCACACATGTTGGGCATATGCTCTACCACTGAGTTACATAACCCAGCCTTTTTTTTAAATTTTGAGACAGGGCCTTGCTAAGTTGCCCAGGCTGCCCTCAAATTTGCAATCCTCCTGCTTAGGCCTCCTGAATAGCTGGGAATACAGACGGACACCACCAAGCCCAGCTTTAGGGTAGGTGTTAAGTCCTAAAAGCAAGCTCTTTTTTGAGTGTTTCCCCCCCCCCCTTTATTAAAACAAAAGCCAATCTACTTTTTTTAACCTGAAGAATAGTGATGGTAGAAATGGCTTAGTTAAGTTTATCCACCTGCTTCCTCCTGTTAACTCTACCAACAATAAGGACATAACAATCACTGTGCCTGAGTGAAACAAACACCTCTCACCACTTATAGCCCAGCTTGCAAGTAATAGTTTCATGGTATTTATGGAGGAAAAACAAAATTATCTTTGAGAAACTTCTAGCTGATGAAAAAACTCAGGCCAGGGAATAGAGTATCAAAGCAGTGTTTTCTGTTTTGCTTTCCTGGGATTGGAACCCAGGGCCTTACTCATGCTAGGCAAGCACTCTATTACTGAGCTACATCCCAATCCCTTTTTGTTTTATTTTGAAATAGGGTCTTGAAAAGTTCCTGAGGCTGACCTCGAACTTGCATCCAGCCTTCCTCAGTCTCCAGTAATCCCCTAGTTGAGATTACAGACATGCCCCCATTGCACCCAGCTAAACTAGTGCATAGTTTGTTTAGAAAATAACTGGATTGCAAAATTAACTAGTCAAGTACATGCCCCTGGGTGAGAACTGAATATTTATTGCACTCTCACAATATAAAGAAATGATAAAGGGGACTCAGCAAATGACAATCTTCTACTTTTAACACTCTGAATTCACAGTTTCTGGGCTGTGTAATGAGCTTCAGAACCACTGGCTCCATTTCTAGTGCTTCAGCCATTTGAGAAATCAAACCTACAAATGGCTGCTTTGGGAAGGTGGAGGTGACATATTTTTCCCTATCCCCCCCTTAAGTATAATTCAAAACCCTGGACATTACATGCAAAACAAACTTAATCCCCTGAAAGGTAGAAAAGGGCAAAACAGCTAGGGAAGTCCCTGGGTTTCCTTCTGCTCCAATATCCCAGATTTGAAGCAGAAGAACCAGCATCTCAGAAATTCTCAGACGTACAAATAACCAACACCCAAAAAAGTTGCTCTCTATCCAAAAGGCCAGGAGTGGGACAGCCTAGCAATACAAAAACCTTTTAGACAATTACATTCTTCATCAGCCAAAACCCCTCAGAAAACACTATGGTCCTACTGCTACACTCACGAGGCTCTTATGAGCCCAACCTCCAACCTTTACCTGGGGGTTTAAAAAATGGTCCACGAGGTAGTCCACATTTCCTCCCTGGGAGATAATGCAGCAGCTCCTAGCTTACCTACAGGAACAAGATAGTGCCTCCTTTCTCTCCCAGCAGAACAATATCCAGAGGAGGTATGCTACTAACAGAAGATTTATATATAAGATTCTAATGCTTATAATTCTTGAAATATCCTAGTTTCAACTTTAAAAAAATCACAAGAGGAATCAGGAATATCTCGGATTGAATGAGAAATGATAACCTACAGACACATCATGATGATGAAGATATTAGAATTACCTAAGATTTTAATGGAGCCATCATAAAATGATTTCTATGAGCACTTTCAAACATAACAGTGACAAAAAGATACTGAGTCACAAAACAAAGTCTTAGGAAAAATTTCAGCTTTGTAAAAAACAACTCACTAGAGAAGTTCAACAGAAGAATCAAGGGTTAGAGAACAATGAATGTGAAGTCAGAGGAATAGAAACTAATGAATACAAAGAAAACAAAAAGTGAACAGAGCCTCAAAGAAATGTGACACACTAATAAAAAAACTGCATACACATATGGATCAAATTCTAGAAGAGAAAGAAAGGGTGGCTAAAAAGGTACATGGAAACTTGCTAGAACAGCAAGCTTAAATCCATGGATTTAAGAAGCTGAGTGAATTCATAGGATAATCCCCCCAAAATACATGCCAAAACACAACATAGTTAAAATATCTGAAAATTAAAAACAAAGAAAAACTCTTGATAGCTCCCATCATAAATAAAGTGACACCTTAACTATAAGAAAAAGCCAATTTGAATGACAGAAAACCTTGGAACATAAAAGGAAGTGGCATCCTTTCCCCCCTTTTTTGGGTAGTACACGAGATTGAACCCAGTGCCTTTGTACATGCTAAGTACATCTTCTACCACTGAGCTATACAACCTGCCCCAAAACATGTTATTTTTAAAGCGACAGTCTTACCGATAGCATGTGATTGGGTCATATAGTTTTTAAATCTACTCTTCTAATAAATATTAATTAGTATATATTTAGACTATCTATCTATCTATTTATTTATTTATTTTGGTGGTAGTGCTGGGGATTGAACCCAGGGCTTTGTGCATATGAGGCAAGCACTCTACGACTGCTATATCCCCAGCCCTGCTATTTTATTTTTGTTTTCTGTTCCATTTTTCATTTCTATGTGTTTCTCCCCTAACTTCCTGAGGCCCAAACATCTTTTTCATTTTCATTTATCTACAGTGTTTCTTTTTTCACATACTAGAGGTTGAATCCAGTGCCTTATAGATGCTAAGCAAATGCTCTATCATTGAGTTATACCACCAACCTCAACATTTTATTTATTTTTAAACACAGACTCAACACATTTTATTTATTTATTTTTCTACATGGTGCCAGAATTGAACCCAGTGCCTCAGACATATTAGGCTAGGCAAGCACTCTACCACTGAGCCACAACCCCAGCCCAGCAACACATTATTTTTTAAAAATATTTTTTAGTTGTAGTTGAACACAATAGATACTTTTATTTATTTATTTTTATGTGTTGCTGAGGTCCTTGCATGTGCTAGGTGAGCGCTCTACCACTAAGCCACAACCCCAGCCCCTCAGCACGTTATTTTTAAAGTGATTATCTTAAAATAGTGACCGACTGTCTTATTTATGGTTGGATCATATATTTTTAAAATCTACTCACATATATTTGCCTTCTAATTAATGCATTTAGATGATTTATATTTAATATAGTTGATACTATGTTGGGACTTAAGTATGCCATTTTATTTTTAATTCTTTGTTCCATTTTTAATTTCTCTGCTTTTCCCCCTGCCTTCATGTAGGTGGGTTAAACATTTATTTGTTTTTTGGTTTTGGTACCAGGGATTGAACTCAGGAGTGCTTTACCTCTAAATCACATTCCCAGCACTTTTGATTGAGACAGCTTCCCTAAGTTGATGAAGCTGGTTTTGATGTGGAATCCTCCTGCCTTAGACCCCTGAGCTGCTGTGATTACAGGCATGAGTGAATTAAATGTTTTTTTAATAATTCCTTTTTTATTTATGTATGGTGGGCTTTTTTCTTTTGTTTTCTTTGTATTACTAGGGATTAAATCCAGAGACTTGCACATTCTAGGAAAGTACTCTACCACTGTGCTACATCTTCAGCTCTTTTTATTTTATTTTGAGACAGGGTCTCTCTAAATTGCCCAGGTTGGCCTTGAACTTGCAATCCTCCTGTCTCAGTCTCCAGAGCACTTTGGATCACAGGTGTGTGCCATCACACAAGACTAGTAGCACACTTTTCAATAGCTGAAAGAAAATATCCAAAAATATACTGCAGGAATGAAGAAGAAATCAAGAAATTCTTAGACGAAGGAAAATTAGGTCTGCCCTAAAAGAATGGTCAAAGGAAATTCTTAGAAAGAAAACAACAAATTGAATTGTAGAAAGAATTAAATATACATATACACACACAAAAAAAGAAAAAGAAAAGAAAGAAAAAAAAATGTGGGTAAATACAAAGATGGCTCCTTTTCTTATTGGGAGTGCTGAATTATGTCTGGTGGTTGAAGCAAATGTACAACAGTCTGGTGTGACCTAAAAGCATGCATAAGAAATATTTAAGGAAATATTATATTACAAATTGTGAAGGATAAAAAACTGTAGAACTATAAGAGGAGGTAAGGTTTCTACATAATCTGAGCTGGTAAAATTAACATCAGTAGTTAGTGATAAGTTTTGTCTATGTAATGTAATACCCACGTCAACTAGAAAAGCTACAGAGATTTTTAAAAAACACTATCTGTAAATAAGTAGAAATAAAATTTTAAAAATACAGATATAAAAAGCCATAGGAAGACAGGGAATAAAAGCAAAAAATGAAAACCAACAAAAAGAAAATAAAGAATAAACTATTAAACAACTAAAGAAAATAAAGAATAGGGTTGGGGATGTGGCTCAAGTGGTAGCACGCTCGCCTGGCATGCATGAGGCACTGGGTTCGATCCTCAGCACCACATAAAAATAAAATAAAGATATTGTGTCTACCTAAAAAAAAAAAAAACTAAAAAATAAATACATAAAAAAGAAAGAAAAAAAAAAGAATAAAACTGTATCAAATATGATACAGTATGAAAATAAAAGGGTGGACAAAATATACTATGTAAACCTTAATGAAATGAAAGAACAACAATTAATGTCTGATAAAAATTACCAGAGACACAGAAGACATCACATTATGAAAAAAGATCAATCTAACAAGAAGACACAGCAATCCCAAATGTGTATATATCAATTAAGAGAGCTATAAAATATGTGAACCAAAAACTAATAGGACTGAAAGGAGAAACAGACAAACCCACGTTTATAGTTGAAGACTTCAATACCTCTCTCAACCAATGTTTAAAAAACCTATACAGAAAGGCAGCAAGGACATAGATGAACTCAATAACTATCAACCAACAAGTTTTAACTGACAACTGGGTAGGGGAGCACAACCCAGCTACTCAGGAGGCTAAGGCAGGAGGATGGCAAGTTTGAGACCAGCCTGGGCAACTTGGCAAGACCCTGTCTCAAAATTAAATAAAAAATGCTGGTGATCTAGCTCAGTGGCAGAATACTTACTTAGCATGCCTGAGGCCCTGTGTTTAATACCCAGTACTGCTGCCCACTTCCACCCCACCGCAAAAAAAGACTTAAAACAAACCTGACATTTATTTGTTTATGCTGGGAATCAAACCCAGGGTGTCATGCACAATAGGCAAGTGCTATATCATTGAGCTATACCCCCAACTAACAATAACATTCAAGTTGCCATGGAATATATTTCAAAAATTTTATACTGGATCAAACAAACAAATGTGGTAGAACTGAAATCATACAGGGTACATTCTCCAACCATAATGAAATCAAACTAGAAATTTAATAACAGATGACAAAAAAAAATCCCCAAACACTTAGATACTAAAGAACACACTTCTAAATAACCCAAGGGTCAAATAAGAAGTACCAAGGGATACAAACTAGAAACAAACAAAGAGCATAAATCAATGAAACTGAAGAACAAAGCAACACAGAAGCACAAAATGATACTAAGTACAAGTTCTCTGAAAATAACAAATTCCTTACAAGACTGACAGAAAAAGATACAATTCACTAATATAAGGAATGAAAGAGGATGTGACCCCAGACTCCCAAGATATCAACAGCCCTATGACTAAAAATGAAATATAATTCATAAATAAAAAGCTCCCGAAAAAGTAATCTCTAAGTCCAGATGGTTTTGCTGGAAAATTCATATATTCAAAGAAATAACACCAATTCTATACAATATCTTCCAGGAAACAAGGAACACTTCTCAACTTCTCCTAAATGGATCAGTAAGTTTAACACAATTCCTATCAAAATGTGGGCAAGTTTTTAAGCAGACACTTATTCTAAAATTTACATAGAAAGGGAACAGCCCTAGGCTAGCCAAAACAACTTTGAAAATGGAAAATAAAATTCAGCAGCTATGATAATTGAGACAGTGTGATACCATGGAAGGATAGATACAAGAGTAAGAGAAAATAGAAAACCCAGAAATAGATCCATATGAGTCCTACTGATTTCTGACAAAGATACAAAAATAACTCGATGAAAAATATTTGGTATCTAGGGCTAAGAGACTTGACAACAAAAACACCATACCTAAGAGGAAAACTGATAACCTGGATGTCAAAGTTAAACGTTTTTGCTCTGCAAAAGACTCTATTAGCCAAAGAGTGGAAACAATCAAGAGGTCTTTCTGTGGGTGAAGAGTTAAAAGTTAACCGCATTACATTCATACAATGGAATTCCACTCAGCAGCAAAAAGGAACAAACCATGATACACATCAATCTGAGGTTATCGTTAGAAAAGTACACTGACTGAAAAATGCCAATCCCAAAAGATTATATACCGTGTTTCCATTTGTATGGCATCTGAAAATGATGGAATTACGGAAATGGAGAACACAATAGTGGTTGCTACCGGTTAAGCATGGTGTGTAGGGTGGAAAGGAAGGGATCTGCGGTGTCCTGCCGCAATGTGTGCTGCAGTTTTACAAACTAGCACCACTGAGTGCACCAAACTGGCTAAAGCACATAAGATCATTCTTTTATTTCTTAGAACTGCACATGAATCTATAATTATCTAAAATAAAAAGCTGAATTAAAAAATAGCATCTCACAGATATATGTCTAAGACAGAAGAAAAAGAGAACATCTTAAGGGAAGCCAAGAGTGGAAGGAAGAAACTGGACACAGGTTGGGGGGAGGGTAGGTGGGAGGAGATGACAGCAGGCAAATGGCTCCAGCACTTCAACTCTGGATTCCTCAAGGGTGTTCTGCCCAGAACCAAGGAGGTCATATGAAAAGGGTTCCTAGAAAGTTTTTATTAATACTTTTCTTGTCCTTCAAACATGGAACATTTTGGAAATCTTGTCTAAAATGCCCAGAAAACAGAATCTGGAAGAATCCAGGGTCAGCCAAAGCCACAATACACAATGTGGAGGATGGGAAAAGCCACCATGCAGAGCTGATATAGCCTCAGGTTCCCAGCTGGCTGCAGCAGGAGCTAAAGGTGAACTATGCTGAAGATGGAAGCTTACAGTGAAGCAATGAAGAAATGCAAATCTAGATGAAGGATGCTCTTCAAAACACAAATTGAACAGAAATAAATGACACCAGATACATAGCTCCACTTATTGGTTAATAACTAAATAAAGGGGGGATAAAAGGTATTTCCAAACAATAAACTTTAAAATGCTAATAGAAGTTGTGTCAACTTTCCCCAAATGACATGCTAGGAAAAGTTGCACATCCTATTCAAATGAAGTCCTGAACTCCAGAAAGGTGAAAGGCTCATTATTTTCATACCTCCTACTGTTAGCATTCGAAGTCGTTCCTTGAAAACTGCAAGATCTGAGAGGCAGAGTGGGGTAGCATGGGTGAGCGCAGAAGGAAAAAGACAGGTGAAAGTTAGTTTAAAACCCAAACACCAAACCCTATACCATTATCACAGTTAACAGGTAGCACAGACACAGCCACATGGACACACACACTGAAGGAGACAAGGGTGGGTTATGTAGTCAGGGGATCAAACATTGAAAGTTGTTTTGATAAACGTGGGACTCGTTCATAGAACAGCTGGAACAAGGTGAATTAGAAGGGGCAGCCCCTCCACTGACACTGGGAAGCCATCAGGCAGCGTCGTTTGATCTCCTCTCCTAGCCTGCAGAAGGTGCGAACACAGTGCTTTTCTGGGAAGTTACATACACTCCTGTTCTAGGCAACTGTGGGATGAAAAACAGAGGAAAAGAAAATGAAAAAGACTGATTTGTAGGGTAGCCATTTATCAGAACAGAATTCAGGTAGCTGTCTAGACTCGCAACTTTAAGATTCTGAAAGATTCTAAAGAACAAAGAGAGTCCTTGGTCTTGCCTCACAAGATGGCAAAACTGGAATAGAGAAATTGGTAGTTGAGAATATCCTAAGAGTCCCAGATATACACAACTGGGCATAGCTGCACATTTTCTTTCTACCTGTGAGCTTTTCAGCACATTTCTACCCTTTCTATACCATTAGTGAAAATCAAGATATTTATCTAGATACATAAAACACCTGACCCACATCCTGAATCTGGTGGCTAAGGGTCAGGAAGGTAGGTGGTAATGGATGCATAGAAGGACTGATGGTTCAGCTAGGAGCCATGGTCACTGACACTGTGAATGCTCACGACCTTGGGCATGCAGAGAAACGTCAATTAAATGCTTCCTTTCATGCTAGTAGTGAACAATAGTTGAAGAGTACAGGTGTATCAGAGCTGGAGGAGATGGAGCTGCTGAGGATGTAGTTATGGCAGTTCCAAATGAAGCACAGGGAAGTGAAGTTGGAAGCTAGTGTGACAAGGTTAACTAGTTCCTGGTGTCTAAGTCAAAGATCTTCTTAAACATTAGGAGTTGCTGAGTCCTTTGTCACTGTAATCCCAGCAACTCAGGAAGCTGAATTAGGACGACTGTCAAGTTTTGAAACCAATGTAGGAAACTTAGAGATTGTCTCAAAAAAAAAAAAAGGGGCTGGGGAAATAGCTCAGTTGGTAGAGTGCTTGCCTTGCATGCACAAGAGCCCTGGGTTCAATCCCTAGAAGGTGGGGAGGGGGATGTCTTCGTGGCCAGGACTCATTCACCCGAGGGGTACCACACCCATCATGCACTATGATTTCAACCCCCTTGGGTATGACCTTAGCTTGGCCTGTCTCCCAAGGCACTGAGGAAAGCTCCCATGGTACGCCTCATTAGTTCTCTAAGGCTGCACACAAGAAGCAATGTTTGCTATATGAACTGCTATCACTTGAAATTATAAAGAACAACTTTATTTTTAGCTAATATTTTTTATCATCAAAGAGTAAACAAGAGAGCCCTAGAAGGTCAAGAGGATATATGTAAATGTTGTCATTATTCAATAGACTGGTAATGACACAGGGGCAGAACTAATTCATCTTAAGTAGCTAAAATTCTGCTACATTTTTGAACTTTTAAGTTGACTTTTTAACTATTAATTCAAGTTCACTTTCTGAAACTGGGTGGGTATGGGATTACATAACTGTAATCCCAGCTATTCCAGAGGTTAAGGTAGGAGAATCAAGAGTTCAAGGCCAGCATCGGCAACACAGCAAGATTCCATCTCAAAAAGATTAAAAGAAAAAAAACATTTCCTAAAACTGTTTTAGGAATTTATACACACTAATGTATCCAAGGGAAAAAGAGTCATTTTCCTCAGAAATATTTATAAAATTTGTTATCTGGGATTCTTGTTTAATAATGTCTGAATCTCACAGTAAAAGAAAACCTCAATTTTTTGTCATTGTGAAAAATTACATAGAATTTGAATAAAAACCACAAATTATGGCATTTTTAAGTGGGAATTTAATTCAAATACTACACTTGACAAAGAAAACTCAAGGCAACAGTTAATGGGAAGCCAGGCACGGTGGCACACGCCAGTAATCCCAGCAGCTCAGGAGGCTGAGGCAGGAGGATCATGAGTTCAAAGCCAGCCTCAGCAACAGGGAGGTGCTAAGCAACTCAGTGACACCCTATCTCTAAATAAAATACAAAATAGGGTTTGGGATGTGGTTCAGTAGTTGAGTGCCCCTGAGTTCAATCCTCAGTAGCAAAAAAACAAAAAAAGAGTTAATGGGAATAAGACACCACCTGTTCCCATCTTAATATGAGCAAGGAAGAGATGACTAGCATAGAATACAAACCCTAAGGCAACAGTGTGTAATCATGCCTACAAGTCAATCTGTTTCCAACAAGCAGTATCCTGCCAAAAATGGCAATGAACCCCTGGGACTCACGGTCTGGAAGTTTCCATTCCTAACACTCCAAGCTGGCATTTTGCAATATACTCTCATCTCTAACTTGGCATCCTGACCCATGATCCTTCATTAAGTCCAGCTGGCAAATTTCTCCCTATGAACCTTCCTACTAGACGACCTTGGGGTGCCCAATCCTTCCTTATCTCAACAGGGCCCACACAGGATACAGGAGAAAAATCTACAGAATCTCACCCTGATTCGTGGGTGATGGAAAATGTGTAGTCAAGGCATCTCATATCGGAATGCAACCCTCTTTTCCAAGGGAAATATGGTCCACAGTACAACCTGGCACAAATTAATAAGTTCTGTGTGCACACAATTATCTGGTGGTGAATCTCGCTATCCTGCCCTGAGTCTGCTGAGGTTCTTGGAACTGTAAGAGTGACTGTTAACTCTGTTACTTTGGAAACCTGGGGAATTTCTGAGAAGTGAAACTAGGTACCGTGCCCTAAATTAGCTTTCCCAGTTTTTTTCAAAATTGGTTTAAAAATGAAACTCAAAGAAATAAATTGCACCTAATTAAAAAAATTCAGGGTGGACACCGCCCTGTTTGCACCACTTTCCACTGGATGCTCAGCTAATCTAGGGGGCTTCTGAAGTGGCATCCTTCTCCTTTCTTCATCATGCATAACATGCTCCATGGGGGCATGAAGAACCACATTCAAAGGCAGTCTGTGATTGCTGTTCTGAGCCTCAGTCTCCCCTAAGAGAAGAAGAAACTGTCCAAAAGAAGCAGGGAAGGACAGCTAATAAGAGGAATGGGAGCAAATCCAGCTCTGGGAAAGCATGCATGCAACTCAGGACATGTTGCACTCAGTCTCTAATCTAGTTGGTCATACTCACCTCATGGCCCTGTGATATCTCCCACACAGATCATGACCCAGTCACATATGCTCATTGCATGGCCCCCTGACACAATATGCTATCAGCACGGTTCCTGACCAGTCACACACACTATACGGCCCATGACAACTTCATTACATGGTCCCTGACCCAGTCACACACACTCACTCTGTGGCTCCTTATCCCACCTCGTTCTTACTGAGCAGTGGGGGTGGAATTTGCTGTAGTTTTCCTGGGCCTCAAACCTCCGCCATGGTGCCTGAGTCCTCACTTCTTGGTTGTAAGTTTCTACATTCGATGCTCCATTGCTTCTTATAATTCAGGTGCAGTTCAGCTTCTCCACTACTAACTCCTATGTGATCTGGGCTCCTTGCCTGACCTCTCAGTTTCTGAGTTCATCTCATTACCAGTGAGTCCAGCAGCTACTCATCTGGAGACTGTTCAGGGCATATACAGCTCACACACAGAGCATGGTAATAAATTCCAGGCATTACTCTAAGGTTTATTGTTTAAACAACCTTAGGAGGTGATTCCATCACTTCTTACAGAAGAGGAAACTGAGGCACAGAGCAGGACTCCAACCCAGGGACTGTGCCCTCAGAGCCAGGTTCACTGAGCTAAGAATTGATGCAGGATGTTCTGCAAACTTTCTAGTGGTCACACTGGACCTGTATAGAAGGTAAGCATTCAAGATCAATTTTCCTACAGACTCAAACATCTAACATGTTTATGCTATTCCTATCTTTTGTACTTAAAGAGTTTATTATTTTTAAATCATACTGTTTCAAATTTACAAATAGGGACTACATTCTAACTCTTCCTTAGTAGTTCCATAGGATTCCTCAAAGGACTTCAGGGCCACCTTGTGCATTTTAGCTTCATAGTTTATAAAGTCCTCGGGACCACTCACGCTCATTGTGTCTTTGCTGAATTGGGAATCACAAACCTCAAAGGAGTACAACTGCCTAGACCATTATCCCAGGTTAGACTACAAGCTGAAGCCTCAGGATGGCCTAGAAGAATGATGGAGAATGATACCCAGATTCTAGCCCCACCTCGGCCACTGATAGTATAAGAACTTAAGAGACTGGGTTTGACCAAAGCCCTTGGGGTATCCCTTCCAACTTGCCTTGATCTAATTAGTCTGAACAAGACAGGGAATAGTTTTAGTGCTCCCTAGGTAACTCTAAATGTACAGAGTGAAAACCCTGAAACTCAAGGTCCATTTTAAAATACTGAACAACTGGCAACTTATGATGCCACTAGCTGAGACAATACAAATTTGGACAGGAGAGGGGATATGGTCCCCTCACCTGCTCCCTCTGGTTCAAAAGTTTTGCTGCTTATGAAAACTAGCATTTTTGGTCCCCACCCTGACTGATGCTATGGGAGGTGCTTCTCTCACAAGAAAGGGGTCCTGGAAGGTTCCCAACCTCTTCATGAGGGAACAGTGTGCCTGGCATCCAGGAGTTCATTCTGTTCTGAGCACCTGGAGGAGACTCAATAGTTCTGGAAGGTTATGGAAGCAGCCACTGCACTGATGGAACAGCAAGAAGAGGAAGTTGGAGGGGCTTGATGCCATCAGGCTACAATGAAACTGATAAATGGGAAGGGAGGGTTTCTATACTAAGGATGAGGCAGAGGAAAAAGGCTCCAAGATCTCCTGGGAACACCATAAGGAGAGGTCCACTTCTTGGAAGCACACACTTTTCACCATTGAATGATGGAACAGAGTTCAACTCATGCCAACTAGCCTTTAAGATTCAAAGGTTTCTCTAAACTTCCTCTGATATTATGAGACATATATATATATATATATATATATATATATATATATATTTTTTTTTTTTTTTTAATTTCATCAGGGTTTCTGGTTCATGATTTCCTCCATAAGGCAAGCCATAGAAACTGCATTTCTTCCTCAAAGAAGAATTTTCTGTTTTGGAGTTGTCCATAAAAGAATTCTCTAACCTACTTTGTCTGATAACAGATATAACTCTCATTTTAGATGGGGTCATGCCCCATACTCAAGAGGAAAGAATGCTGAAGAATCTGGACAGACAGACCTTGCTGGGTTTCTCCACTCAGTCTATTATCACTAGATTATACCCTTTTAGTCCATCACATTTCTACATGACTGTCCATGCTTTGATCATGTCTCTGAATGAAGTCTCTATAAAAACTCACAAGGATGTGGTGCTAAGAGCTTCTGGACAGCTGAACACATGTAAGCTCACAGGAAGGTGAATAAGACTCATCCACATCAAAGAGGGTGGTACACTCTAACTCCATAGGGACAAAAGCTCCTGCACAGGACTCTTACAGAACCTGGCCTATATCTCTCTTCAGGCTACTTACTTGTATACTTGAAAATATACTTTATAATAAACTGGTAAACTTCTCTGAGTTCTTTTGAGTTACTTAATTTGAGTTCTGTGAGCAAATTAATCAAAACTAACAAGAAGGCTGAAGGAACTTCAATTTGGAGCCAATTGGACAGTAGTTCTAATGGTCCAGATTTGCAACTGGGTTTGAAATGGGGAAAGTCTTGGGTACTGAGTCCTCAACCTGAGGGATCTGATGCTATGTCCTTGTTGATGGTGTCAGAACTGAATTAAATGAGAGGACACCCACCTGGTAACCAGCACTAAAGAAGCAACTGCTTGCTTGTGGATGGAAGAAATGCCCACACCACTTGGAATCACAGAAGTCTCCTGTGTTTTTGTTTTGGTGTCAGAGCAGGGGGAAGATGGCTTGTTTTTCTTACATACTTCCTAAATTTGCCAAAGGGCTGGTACAATGTAGAGGATACCCTACATTATCTAGGAAGGTTTTTTAAGAGCAATTACAAACTGCTAACATCAATTCCAGAATCAACAATATTTGACATATAACTTTACCTGATTAATGCCAGGCACAACTTGATAATGCCTGTAGGGGAACTGGGCAATTGGCCTTAGGGACCATTTCTCTGCAACCCTTCTACAAATGTCTGCAAGAAGACTAATTCCATTCCCTCCCCAAAAGCAGTATTAGCAATAGGTGATCATCAATTTCATTAGCATGCACAGTGCCTGTTGTGAACACCCTGGCCATTTCACAATTAGTCATATCATCATTTCTTTAGTACAGGTTAGCAGCACAATGATGTAAAGCAGATTAACTCTGGAAGCAACTGCAGGTGAGTGCCCAGCCACAACACCCATTCACCTCTCAAGGAGGACAGAGTGCAGGAGGGTACACCTGGTACTGTGACAAAAACCCATCTGTGCTCCACACATGCACCTCCCAAAGGCCCTGGCCTCCGGACGCTGTGGGAATGCCTTCCAAAGTTTCCTTGGTGTGATCACCAGCATTTAAGAATTGGGAGACCCCAACTACACACCTTGCTCTAAAATTCACTCTATGGGACGCAAGTGGCCTCTGGCCACAGGTGGGCCCCACCATGCATCAGAACAGGACAGTTGTGATAGTCGCTCCCTTGCAAGGCTCACCAGTGGCCTTGTGGAAGACAGCACTGCACAGGGATATGGAAAGGTGGAGCCAAAAGAGCTGTTCTCTAAGCAGCTTCCAATTCACCTGCCCAGGTGGGCCAAGATTGAGACTTGGACAATCTGGCTGAAAAAAATGGGATAAAAATAACATGCCCAAAATACACTAAGGCTGTATTACCAATAAATTTCAAGTGATCAGAACGAAGGAAACTTAAGAGCCTTTCCCTCCTGCCTGGACATCCTGGCTGCCACAGGCTGTGGCACAGCGAGAGGAGCTCAAGCAACGCAGCTGACTGCTCTCAGACCCTCACCAAGTTTGTCTGTGGATGAGATAATGTCAGCGGGCACGGAGGAGTCCAGATCAGCATCCAAAATCCCCAGGGGGTCCAGCTGTGCTACATGGTGCCCTCGTATCTATGAGTGGGCCAACGATGAGAGGGAAGGACACACACAAAAGGACAGGAGAAAAAAAAGAGGGAAGGGGTAAAAAAAAGTAAAATTACATTAAAATTAGCATTTACATATTAATTCTCACCCACGTTTGAAGAAACAGTTACTGGAGCATCATCAAAATTTACACAACTAATTCCGAGAGGATCAAGTTTTGCAATGTGGTGACCCCTGACCTGGAATAATAACACAAGCAAGTCATTAAGCAGATCCAGTGAGCTGTGAGGAGGGGTAAAAGAGTTATACTTCATGCAAATCTTTCCCAGAGGGGAACACAGCACTAATAAACCCATACAACAAAATTAATTTTAAGAAGTCAATCTTGGAACAGCTTATTTTAAAAGCACTATTGTGCATAAAATTACTTTTATTAAAAAAAAGGTGGGAAATATAAGATTCTCAGGTTATGATAAATTTGAATAGTCTGAAAAGATCTATTTTGTGGGAGCTTATGGTTTCAATAAAAATTATATATGCTGGGAAACTGTTAGCCCAGTGTGAAAGCTTCCTTTTGGTAGAATATAAAGATTTCCCTAAGGAGGAAATAAAGGCTTGGGTGTTGGATAAAGCTGAGGAAGGGTACAGATGAGGCATCTTACTAAGAGATTTGCCTTTATTATATCTACATAGGGAGTGAGGATGCTGGCCCTGATGCTGCATACAGGTCAGCACACACATGGTAGTCAGAACAAAAAAGCCCACAACAACATGGACTTAAAGCATTTATTCTGAACTGTTCAAAAAAACAAAGGAGGGGCTCAGGATGTAGCAAGTAGAGCATTTGCCTAGTGTGTGAGCCTCTAGGTTCAAACCCCAATACTACAGAAAAAGGGAGAAAAAATAGAGAATTCCAATTTTAAATTTCTTTCAGTTTTGGATATTTTACTCATAAATTTCTTGCTAGCAATTTGAGAGGGAAGCAGATTCTGAGAAGTCACTACAAGATCATAGTAAAGATGTTACTGAGGCCAACTACATGAAGACAATAGTCAAGAAGGACTAGCTGTGCCTCCTCTTACCTCTGGACAGGTGTGCTGTGAACAGTGCCTTAGAGGTTGAGGCTATGTCACTTACAGCATCCTGCCCATCTCCTTACAGGCAGCACATGTAACACTCCAGGCAGAGAACTCTTCTATAAGATCATGGCCTGAAGGACCCGAGGACCTAGGGTCCTCCCAATTCTGCCTTATTACATATATACACCTTAGACTGTCTGCAGGATATATCTGAATCATCATCTCCAGGAAAGAGAGACATGGGCAGAAAGGAGAGTTCAGGGCATAATTTCTCTGGTTGTTAATGCTGCAGCCACATAAGAGACAGTGAAGCCTGGGATCCGATGGAAGCTCTCAAGAGGTACTTTTCTCTTCTTAAAACTATTCATAGATCAAATTTTAAGGGCTTTCGCTGACATGAGGTGGATGCTGCAAGATTCTTTTCAGAGAAAAAATGAAAGGAAAAGCTTAGTTCTGCTCAACAAGCCTGTTAAGGGCTCAGCTGCCCTTACCCCTTCTCCTCCCTGCTTCTGTGTCTCCAAGCACTATAGATTTCTTATAGTATTCAGTTGTTAACAACTGAGAGCGGGCATCAACCGACTCAACAGCATCACCCTTCCCAGCCAATGCCTCCTGCCGGGTGAGTAGCACTTCTTCTCAATGGCCAGGCTTGGGGTTAGGGCTGTGGCTCAGTGGTAGAGCACTTGCCTGGCATACTTGAGGCAATGGAGTCCATCCTCAGCACCACATAAAAATAAAATAAAGGTATTGTGTCCACCTACAACACTGGGGGGATGGGGGGAGATCCCAGTTTCTCTGCCCAAAAATCTGTCATGCCAATTTATGAAAAGAAATAAAGAGCTATTATGAGGCAGTTATTAAAGACAGCAGAGGATCTGCTTAACTTTGGTTAGCCTGGTTCCCATTCTTTCGTATACTTGACTTTTGCCTCCCTAAGACCCAAAGGCAGGAAGCAAGCACCTAGAACCTGGAGGAGGTAAAAGAAAATGACTATAAACACTCAGAAAGGCCCAAGAAACACTGCATCCTTTTCCACATGGATGGTCAGCTCCTGCTCACCTGATATGCCCTGATGAGAGATTGTACCGCCAGGTGGTCCTCTACAAGCTTGTCGACGTTGGGTTGTGCATCCACCAGGGATTGTGCGTGGGCCACGGTAGCCAGGGAGCCTCGGCTCAGGGAAAGGGGGCTTTGGTAGGCAGTGCCCGGGGGAGCTCCAGCATTGGTGTTGCGGAAAAAAATATCCCATGACTAAAGACAAAAAAGGTACAGGGTTATCTTGCTGCTCCCCTAAGTGGCCAGAGAGCTGCTCTCCAAAATTAGTTACATATACTACAAGCTGGCCAGACCCATCTCCTCCTACTCTGGACAGCTTAGGTCCCTGTCTGCCACCAAATGGTGGGTTCTGAGTTTGGATCCCAACTTTCAATCCTTCACTTTGCCCTCAGAGTGCTCCTTCTATCAACACAAAGGCTCCAAACCATATGGCTCTCCTTCATGGTACATGCAGGCCTTGTGGCCAGGTACTGAGACCTGGAGACAGAAGTGCTCAGGAAGAAGGTACATGCTTCCTGCCCCTGCCCCATTTGTCTGTAGCTCTGCAAACCCTGCCAGTTCTTCTTTAGGTATGCCAGATGTGCACAAACTGCCAGAAGCACTTGGGTAGCACCAATGGGATTGAGCACCTCCTTGAAGATCCTAGAGGCTTGGGGTTAGGGCTGTGGCTCAGTGGTAGAGCACTTGCCTGGCACACTTAAGGCAATAGGGTCCATCCTCAGCAACACATAAAAATAAAATAAAGATATTGTGTCCACCTACAACTCTGGGGGCTGGGGGGAAGATCCCAGAGGCTCAGCATAGCCTTTGGGGTCCAGGGCCCCCTGATCACACCCTCTCACTGTCTAAATACAAACCAGAATCTGATCCTTTACAAAAGGCAGTTCCTCAGAGAAATAATCTCATTCCTATGTGGGGGTCAGAGATTAAAATTAAAATTGAGAGCTCTGTGACCTTGACAAGTTACTTAACATGCTGTGCTTAGTTCTCTCATCCATGAGGACAGAAATATATATTCTCCACAGGTGTGCTTGTATAGACTAAACAGAATAGCTAAAATCATTAGCAAAGTCTAGTAGGTAGCAAGTACTTTAGGAAAGCCAGGTGTTACTACCAGCACTTCAATTTCCTCTGTTCTACTAAAAACTGACTACTTTCCTTGAATTCCAATTATGTTTGGTTATTTCATGTTTAAATTATTTGATCTATAAATTGCATAGATACTATGAATTATAATAGTTTATTCAAAGATGAATTTTAATATTTTAGAGATCAGAGATACTGATAAAATTCCATTACATTGCAAAAAAACAAAACAACAAAAACAAAAATACCCCAAAACTGAAAAATTCGAAAGATGAAAAAAATTTCAGTTTCTAAGATTCTTTCATCAAAAAACTCTGATTGGACTGAATTGAAAAATTCAGGAGAAATTTCATTAGACTTTTGTGTTCGCCTTCTAGGAAGCCCTGCCAAGATACCCACATATGTTCCTGTCTGGGGCTTGGGTAGATATCAAATGGGTCTGTTTGTGTCTGGAGACAGAATGGGTAGAGATGGCTAAAAAAAAATACAGTGACACTGGTCCCTAAGTTCTTCTGGCTTTTTTCAGACATGGAATTTTTATAACACCAAGACACAGACATACCTGACTCAGGACCCCACTATAGAGAGCACACTATATGCTGCAGCCAGCCACAAACTAGAAAGCTCCCTAACACCATGTGCAGCTCCATCTTCAGCCTTAGACAGGGCATTCTGGCCTCTCACTAAAAACTCTGTGAAGGAGTTTTGTGTTTCAATTTTAAAATGTTCTACAATAAGAATATATTCCTCAATGGATGTGTAACTGATGTGATTCTGCAATCTGTATACGGGGTAAAAATGGGAGTTCATAACCCACTTGAATCAAAGTGTGAAATATGATATATCAAGAACTATGTAATGTTTTGAACAACCAACAATAAAAATTTTTAAAAAAAGAATATATTCCTTTTGAATTAAGATGAAATTCTTTTTTAAAAAAAAGTTAAACTACTGGGGGGATATGATTACACAACCACTGAACTGTATACTTTTTAAATAGTGACATTTATGCTATGTGAATTATATCTCAGTGACAATTTTTAGATGTTTTAACAATCATTAATCTTTCTGGTTAAATTTCAGTGTGCCAGTTCACAGAAGAAGAACAATCTGAGGTTGTCTTCTGGTACCTTCCATGGCAGTATTTTTACCAGGGAAAAAAAACTATTTTGTGAGAGGAAACAGAGGACCCCTCAAGCATTGACATGCTAGGAAAGGTCTGCATGCCTCCCACTTATCCCCTAACAGGTTCTGTGCAAGGACAAGGGATCTAGAAGGTGGCTATGTATATACTTGATGTCTCCAGATACTTTCAATTTCATTGAGGTTTTCCATCAGACTCAAGGGAGTTCCCTACAATCTGGAAGCTGTAGTGATTAAGGATAGCACACCTTGGCTGTCCATCCTCCTGAAGATAGAGATAACTAGAGACCACACACCTTGGTGTCCATCTTTGTTCTGAAAACGACATGATTAAGGACAGCACACCTTGGCTGTCAATTCTTATTTTAGAAGCAGAGGTAACCAGGGACCACATACCTTAGTCATCCATTCTCAAACACATGGCTTTCCCCTGAAATTCTCCCTGGTCTCCAGGACTTGGAGGCCTGGCCTGAAGGGAAAAACTCCTCTAATACAGCATCAAACTAGACAAGAGTCAACCCAACCATATCTCATCCTTTCCCAGCAGAACTAAGAGAAAACTGCTCCTGCTACACAAAACCCAAATCAAAATTCTTTACCCCAAACTTGCTCTAGCACTAGCACCCCTATTCAGTCTAATCCTGACACTCATGGCCCCTGGAGAGTGAAGGGAGAGAGGCTGGGGTTGTGGTGCAGTGGCAGAGCGCTTGCCTCACACATGTGGGGCACTGGGTTCAATCCTCAGCACCACATAAAAGTAAATAAACAAAATAAAGATAGTGTGTCCATGTATAATTCAAAAAAATAAAAAATAAAAAAGTGAAGGGAGGGGCTGGGGTTGCAGCTCAGTGATAGAACGCTTGCCTAGCATGTGTGAGGCACTCGGTTGGATCCTTGGCACCACATAAAAAGAAATAAACAAACAAAATAAAGGTATTGTGCCCATCTACAATTAAAAAATATTTTTTAAAAAAATAGAGAGTGTAGGGAGGAAGCTGGGAATGGTGGCATACACCTATAATCCCAGCTACCCACGAGGCCAAGGCAGAAGGATCCCAAGTTTGAGGCCTGCCTGGGAAACTAAGCAAGACACTGTTTCAGAATAAAATAAAAAGGTCTATGCAAGGCACAGTGGTACACGCCTGTAATTACAGCTACTCAGAAGGTTAGGACAGGTGGATTGCAAGTTCAAGGTGAGCCTGGAAAACTTAGTGAGATTCTGTCTCTAAATAAAAAATAAAAAGGTCTGGGGATGTAGCTCAATGATAAAGCACCCTTTGGTTCAATCTCCTGTACTGCAAAAACCAAAAATCAAACAAAAAAAGAGTACAGGCAAAGCGTGATCCTTAAACCAAGCAGCTTCTGGAGAGGAACACAATCCAGACTTCCCTTAACTCTTAAAATGTATCTTTCTTGGGTTGGGTTTGTAGCTCAGTGGTACAGCATTTGCCTAGCATATGTGAGGCAGTAGGTTTGGTCATTGGCACTACATAAAAATATATAAATAAAATTAAGTATTAAGTATTTTGTCCATCTATAACTAAAAAACAAAAAAATTTTAAAATATATCTTTCTTCTTCTGCTGTGGCTCCCGTTTTTTGGGGGTAGTGGGTGGAGATTGAACCCAAGGGCACTTAATCACTGAATCACATCCTCAGCCCTTTATATTTTGAGACAGGTCTAAGTTGCTTAGGGCCTCACTAAATTACTGAAGTAGGCCTTGAACTTGCAATCCTCTTGTCTCCAGAATTGCTGGGATTACAGGTATGAGCCACTATACCCAGCTTCATCTTTCTTTTAACATTCAGAACACACTAAAAAGTGTCCAGAAACACAGGACAAAGTCATCCAAGAATAAAAACCTTGGATTGAGGGGGTTCCTCCAGGCTATACTGATTCGATTTTCTTGCCCTGGGGAACAACAGCACTTTCAAATCCAAAAAAAAAAAAAATCATAGATGGGAAAAATCATAACTTTCACTCTGTGATAAAATTCGCTTTGAATAACAATAAAAATGGTAAAATAATCAGCATCAGCGGGTTGTACTGATGGTCTCTGTGGGCAGGTGTTTCTAACTGATTTCCAATTTCTCCCCTGGTAGAAGGTTCAGCTCAGGCAGCAACTGCCAGACAGTGTTAATGTGACCGAGTTGTAATAACAGAACAATTCTTAGAGAAAGAACTCTGGCCTCTCTAGTAAAAGTGCCACAGACCTCTTACCCTCCTCCAAAACAAGCTGGGAAAACAACACTGTTAAACTTCAAGGGTTGACAATGAAAGGAATTTGCACCCACTGAAGCCCAGGCCTGAGGTCAGGGAGGTTAGGGCCAAGGCCCAGAGAATATAAAAGCTACAGGACTCTCAGTCCAGGTCCTGCAGAGAAGGCGGGAATGGCCATGATCATGATCATTGGGCAGGTCTCCTCTCTCTAACATTCTTTTGTGCTTGGAATAAAACTCCAAGTGATTTTCAAATGGCTGCGGACAACAGCACAGACGAAATTCTCCTCTTCTCCACCCTAGCCCACATGCCCCAACTCAACCCTCCAGAGTCAGCCTAGTACACAGACAAGGGCCCATGCTGACAGGGTGGCTCCTGCACTGGATGGAACTGCACACCCAACAGTGTGCATCATGATCATTTGCATCATGATCTGGTATCACACTAAAAGGTTTTCTGATGGTACAGAGGTTCTGTATCCAGCAAACAAGTGCTCATATTTGGCATCATACTGCACAGTTGAAGTGGATTAAATTTAAATACAAAAATACCTCAAAAATGTTGATTTTTTTTAAAAAGGACTATAAATGTGAAGGTCATCTTTTGGCCTGCGGACTTCTCCCCTTAGCATGCACATCAGGAAGCCAAAAAAACAGTTGCCCCACCCCACTTGTGCCTGAGTCTTCCCCACCAGAACTGAGCTCACTGAATTCTGGGCAGGGGCAATGAACCATAGCCCATCCCAATTTCTCCTTCCACCTGTTTCACTGCAATCCTGCATCTCTCCCAGGGATCCCATTCCTTAGGAAACAACTCTTTTCCCAGTTTCTCAGCTTGCAGCTCTGTCTACATCATCCTGCCGAGGACATGAGAGCTGTTTGCCTTCCACAACCCTCTGGTTTTAAGTTCTTTGGAGCCCCCTGACCACCTGCCTTGGTGCTTCCCTTCTGCCCGTCCCTCCCTCAAGGCCAGACAGCTGCCTTTCTTCCTCTTCTCATCCCTTGGCCTTTCTGCCTCACTCCAAAATGGCTGATCCCTGTCAGTGTTAACACTTGGCTTTGTCACTAGAGTTTCCCCTATTCCTAATCCCAGGGCTTATTTGTCTCTTCCTATACTTATCTCAACCTGATATTTGTGTATTCACTACTGGTCTTCCCCTACTACCAGAACTAAGCCATCCATTTCCATTCTGGAGGATAAATTGTGTCTAGACTAAGACAAGTCAGTGATCAGCTAGCACAAGGGAAAAGCTTCAAAAAAAAAAAAAAAGAATGCCAGCGCCTGAACTCCCTTGCTCCTGCTGAGTGTGAGATAACACCTGGGAGATAACAGCCCACCCATTAAGGAAGGTGGCACCTGGCACTGGCATCATGACTGAGAATCTATCTGTGCAACCCCAATCTCTTGGTGGGTGAGGAAATAAGCTTATCTAAGCTGCAAAGCTGAGTTTTCTGTTTCTCCAAGTCAAATTTACTCCTAACTATTCCATTACTGTCTGAGTATCCTAGAACCCATGCTCAGTGTGGGCAGGGACAGCAACTTCTACTTCCAAAGTTTCCAGTGCTGGGAATGTTGCTTCCCTATCATGTGCAAGGCCCTGAGTTTAATTCCCAGCACCACAAAAAAAAAAAAAAAAAAAATCCAGAGACAAGGCAGAAGCAGAAAAAGAGGGCAGGAACTGGCTCACGGGTGAAAGAGATGATTTAACCATATAGAAAGGGCAAGGTGTGGTGACACACACCTGTAATTCCAACTACTCTGGAGGTTAAGGCACGAGAAATTCCAAATTCAAAGCCATCGGGTAACCTAGTTAAATCCTGTCTCAAGATAAAATTTAAAAGGGTTGTGATTAAGGGGCTGGGGTTGTGGCTCAGCAGTAGAGCGCTCTTCTAGCACGTTCAAAATGCTGGGTTCAATTCTCAGCACCACATCAAAATAAATAAAATAAAGGCATTGTGTCCAACTACAACTAAAAAATAAATATTAAAAAAAAAATAAAAAGGATTGTGATGCAACTCAGTTAATAAAGCGCTTGGCTAGAAAGGACCTAGATTCCATCGCTAGTACCACCAAAAACAAACAAACCAAACAGTACAAAAGATAAAAATTTCCTTAGGAAATCCTAAGGAATAGGAATAGTTTTTCACCCTGAAGCAGAGAGATGAAGTTGGACTCTGGCTTCTGGGGGAGATTGTTGGTGGCAAAGATTTCTGAGTCACAGTGACATACACTATGTTCCCAGCTCCACCACACCCAGCACTAAAGTCATTAGCCTCTTCAACCTCTTAATTGGCTTGTTACATAAGTAATAAGGAAAATCTGTCTCCTTACCTAGTCTTGAATGCAAAAAGGTTACATATACACACTCAACTCTCTGACCACCAGAGGATGAAATCATTGATAAGAGGAAAAAGGTTAAAATGTTACAGCATTTTAATAAGGTGAATAAGGATGCAAGTGACCCTGAAGGGACAGTTGCCAGGAAAGGTGAGTCTGGAAGACAGAGGAGTTCTGGGCAACAAACTCTGCACCTGCTAAGGGGTTGTGGGAATCCTGTTAAGTTCTTAATATAACATGTTTTTCCTAAAAGAGTATCAGGAATGCAGAATATACCATGTGAAAAAAATAGAGGACATTATTTCTCAAAAGCTCAAAAGCCAGTTCTGTCTAAATTAACAAGTATAAAGGCTAAATATACACAGCATTCCATAAGGTGTGGGACAAGGAAGGCGACTAAAATAAGCTTCTTACTCTCAAGAAGAGTAAGACAAGCAAACATAAATTCACAGAATGGACATGTGTTGAGGAAGCAAGGGCACTTACAACAGGTGGCCTATTGCTTGAGCTCTCAAGAACAGGTAGGTCACAAGAAGTGAGGGGGGGAAAGGACAGAAAAGTCCCCAGCCCCATCCTGTTATCAGGTACTGAGACCATGGTGTGGCTATATAGTAGGATGTGTAAGAAAAAGACTGGGAAGGTGGCCTGGGACATGGGAGAAACCTGGTTATCCACGCTCTGGGAACAAGGACCAGGACAGTGGCTAACTATTATTACCAAGAGAAGGGAGGCTCACCGACAGAGAGTTCAAGTCCCCTGCAAACTTCTCACAGTGGACTTAAGGTCATCACCTTACTTCCAGATGACTTCAATCAAAACACAACAGATTTCAAAACATAAATAATTTTAACACTCTGAAATGAAACCAGAGTTCCTATTTAATTGCAACTAAAAGCACTGAACTGTAATACATGAAGCTTTTTAACCATTTCCTGCCTAAAGTTGTTGCTGCCCATGCTTCCCACTAACCTGACCCTGACTTTCTTTGCAGTGGTAGGGCTCTTTCTCCCAAAGAGAGAATGCTCTTCAAAGGCTAAAGGCATGTTAGTGCTTTGCATGAGCAGGTGATCAATTTTGACCTTTGCCAAATTAAATTAGAAGAGACTCAACCTCCTTTCTGTAGGAAAGCCTGGCAAGGGTGGTATATTCTATCAGGAGAGTCCTAAGGATGGGGCAGTTGACATATAATTCCAGGGGGTTCCCCCTTGCCTCAGCACTGACCTCAACAGGTTCAAGCTTCTGAACAAGGGGCACTTGTGTGTTGCTACACATCCACAGCTCAAGAGAGGCAAATCTAAGTCTGAAGATTTAGGAGTCTCAGGGCCAAGCTCCCCTCAAGTTCTCAGTTGTTAAGTCCAAAAAGACAACACTCATGGAGGACTTTCTACTTCTGAGGGGCAGCCAACAGACCATCTGACAACTCTTCCCACAAATGTCTCTGACACAGACCTTCTTGTGGGATGATCCTCTCCAGTTCCTGATGATTGTTCTACTACGAGCTACAGGCAGGTCCCAGGTATGCTTCCCTCAGGCTTATGAGATCAGGGATGTCACTTCAGTTTTCTGGCCTTTTTCCTAATCTATAAGAGCAAGGAGCACAGCTATTTAATATGACAGCTCTGTATCTATCTTTTCAGCTTCTTAAATTTTAAAAAGCACTGGTACCAGGCTGGGATTGTGGCTCATCGGTAGAATGCTCGCCTAGCATGTGTGAGGCCCTGGGTTCGATCCTCGGCACCACATAAAAATAAATAAAGATACTGTGTTCAACTATAATTTAAAAAAACAAATGTATACACACACACACACACACACACATAAAAGCACCTGTATCAGATGCAGTGTTGCGCACCTGGAATCCTAGTGACTCATGAGGCTAAGGCAGAAGGATCATAAGTTCAAAGCCAGCTTCATCAACTTAGCAAGGCCTTAAACAACTTAGTGAGATTTGTCTCAAAATAAAAGACAAAAAGGATTGGGAGTTTGACTCAGTGGTTAAGCACCCCTGGGTTCAATCCCCAGTGAGTGGATAAAAATAAATAAAGATTTTTTAATATATTTAAAAAATATACTAAAAAATATTTTTATTAAAAATATAAATTAAAAAAATAAAAAATAAAAAGCAGAGGCTGGGTTGTGGCTCAGTGGTAGACCGCTCGCCTAGCATGTGTGAGGCCCTGGGTTTGATCTTCAGTACCACATAAAAATAAATAAATAAAATAAAAATATTGTGCCCAACTATAACTAAAAAATAAATATATATTTTAAAAATAAATAAATAGAATAGAATAAAAAGCACCTGCATCTACACTTGTATCTGTTCAAGAAATGGATGGTGAACATGAGGAGGTGCCAGAATTTAGTCATGTGTCACTAAAGTTTATTTGAGGGCCCAGACTCTATGACTGTGATGGGCCTCATCAACTGGCCACCTTTTCTTGTTCAGAGACAAAAGACCCAATCCTGCAGCTGTCCTTTCCCATGTGACCAATCTTGGTCACTATGCTAGTGCCATCTTGTCTCCAGCTGGAACTAGTCAAGGACTCACCAAGGACATGTGACAATCACCCAGGGGAATGGGGTAGGGCAGGTTCTGGTCTCCTCAGTTCAAGGAGCCACAGCCCGGGCTCCAAAGGCCATGACAAGGCTATCATATATAGCCTCACCTATTAAATTTTGATACTAACAATGCTTTATGATTGCTATAAATGTGAACTACAGGACAATGAATGACCAATAACAACTAATAATAGCACAGCCCTCCTTTAAGCTTTCTTATTCAGCAAAACCAATAAAAAGGCAGTTCCTGAGCATCCTGGTACTCTATGACTACCCTGTCTGGAGGGAGGCTACTCTGAAGGGCAGAGAGTCAGCCAGCATTCGGCTTTCCAGTTCCTTTCCTGCTCACACACAGTGCCAGCAGCATGACCACTCTCTATGTCCTCCTTCCAATGTTACCCATAAATCTATTCTGACTTGTGGGCCCCAAGCCCTTCCTGAAAATGTCCTAGAAATAAATTTCAAATGTGAATCTGTTTGCCCTGGCTTTCTGAATCATCTCCCTAATGGGAGGCCTGTGGGTGGATTGCCTACCTCCAGAGCCTGCAGTGACTAACTCCTGCTAGAGAGCTAAACACAATTCTCCAAAGACAGAGCTTAGGATGGGAGAGCTAGACTTTGGACACAATCCACACAAGCCTCATCCAGACTGTTACCAGGTAGGACAGCTTTTTCATGGCCTGGGTCAGACTACTGCCCACCACCATTCCATCAATGAAGCAAAACCTCAGGTGCACCAAGATCCAGGTCTGCTATTATGCCATCGTGAACCCATTTATACTAAGCCAGTTAAAACTGGGGGTTCTTTTTTCCTTTTTGTGAATTTTAACTTGTTATGTATTACAGCAGAATGCATTACAATTCATATTACACATACAGAACACAATCTTTCATATCTCTGGTTGTACACAAAACTGGGGGTTCTATTTAGGTATTTTGGGGGGATAACAGGGATTAAACTCAGGGGCACCCAACCACTGAGCCACAACCGCAGCCTTATTTTGTATTTTATTTAGAGACAGAGTCTGAGTTGATAAGAGCCTTGCCATTGCTGAGGCTGGCTTTGAATTTGCAGTCCTCCTGACTCAGCCTCCCGACGTGCTGGGATTATAGGTGCCTGGCTCTATTTAGGTATTTCTAAGTTAAAGAAACTGATGCATGCATGCTCCCTTATCACTAATGCTGTCATTTAGTATAGATGAGAGGATATTTTAAAACAATTTGTATTATCTTCTCTCTGAATGAGTATATAAATTACACCCATACACACCCAAGATTATCATAGAAAAACTGCCTTAGCTCTGCTGTATGGAATTCACTAGTATCAGGACTGCTACAGTAGACTAAAGGCAACCATACTATCAGATCCCTATGAAGAGGCTGGGGGTGCCATCCAGTCCTACACAGTCTCCCACTCCATACAGATGTCCTGCCTCTCTATCAGGGGTGGAGTCTGGAGAAAGCTTTCAAGCTGTTCTAACCAATGTAACAGGCAGCAATGTGCAATCTGGGCCCAGGCTTCAGAGGGCTTGCAATAATCACTTCTCCCTAGAGCTAACCTGAGACTAGGCACAAGGGTAGTTCTGATCTCCCAGAGGATGGCAGGGCCCATTAAACAGCCAGCACCACCTGCCAGACACAACAAAGACCTTCATAGCCC
Organism: Marmota flaviventris; assembly: GCF_047511675.1. Taxonomy (NCBI): domain Eukaryota; kingdom Metazoa; phylum Chordata; class Mammalia; order Rodentia; family Sciuridae; genus Marmota; species Marmota flaviventris. The sequence continues at coordinate 102,244,528 of NC_092498.1, read as the reverse complement.
CTGCCCAGCTAAGTCTCAGATGTACAGAGGTGCCCTGGGAGTCAATAGGGGGATGCCAGACAACCCACAGAATCAAGAGAAATACCACATTGGCGCCATTTTAAGTTTGGGGTGGGTTATTTCACCAATGCTCTCAGGAAACAGGCTTTTCCTGTAAGGGGGGGGGGGGGGAGGATCCAAGATACCCCAAGACCACTCTCTTAAGCAGCTTTGTGACATTCCTCAGAAAAGGAGAGCACTTACCTCTGCCCTAGATCTGCACATTCCCAGAGTGGCAATTCTCCAGGGAGGCCAGACAGAAAGAACCACAGCAATCACCTTGGGGTCATCTGACTAGGGCTCACTGAGCAAGTATCAACCCTCTCTATCCTCCACTGCAATGACTCAGCAGCCCTTTGAAGAGGAGCCTTAGTCCAGCTCCACAAAGCAGCTGCTTCAGAGTTTTAAGTACAATGCCTCTATCTTCCAATCACAAACTCCTCTCCTCATAGCCAAAACAGAGTGCTAGGAAAAGTGCATAGTGCATAGTGCATAGTGCTAGGAAAGATTTCCAAGGGCCCAAAGATCTCCCACAAGGCACCCTTGGGTAGAGAAGGGAACCAGAGAGCAGGGCACCTAGAGGCTAAACAAGGTGTCTATACAATGTGATGACTTCTCCTAAAGCACTGGCACTTTTTAATTTTGTTTTGTTTGAGGTGGTGGGGATTGAATCCAGAGATGCTCTACCACTTAAGCTTCATCCCAACTCTTTTTTTTGGGGGGGTAAGGTTGGGTGCGGGTAACGGGTATTGAACACAGGGCACTTGACTTGAGTCACATCCCCAGCCCTATTTTGTATTTTATTAAGAGACAGGGTCTCAATGAGTTGCTTAGTACCTCGCTTTTGCTGAAGCTGGCTTTGAACTTGCGATCCTCCTGCCTCAGCCTCCTGAGTCACTGGGATTATAGGCATTCGCCAGTGTGCAGCTTCACCCCCAATCCTCTTTATGTTTTATTTGTGAGGGGGAATCTCACTAAGTTGCCCAGGCTGGCCACGAACTTGCAGTCCCCCTGACTCAGCTTCCCTAGCTGCAGGGATTACAGGTGTATGCCACTATGCCCCGTGGTACTGGCTCTTTTAGAAACTTCTCTTCACTGCCACCCTGAGCAAGAGAGGCAGAGCTGCTTTCCCTCCCATGCTGCACAACAATGGTGCACAGTCATCACTCAGCACAGGCCTCTAACAAAAATGTCAAAAGCTGTGAACTGGTTGGGTACAATGGTGCACCCCTGTAATTCCAGTGTCTTGGGAGGCTAAGGCAGGAGGATCACAAGTTCAAATCTGACCTCAGCAACTTAGCAAGGCCCTAAACAACTTAGCAAGACTCTGTCTCTAAATAAAATATAAAAAAAGGGCTGGGAATGTGGCTCGTGGTTAAATGCCTCTGGGTTCAAACCCTGGTACTAAGAAAAAAAAAAAAAGCTGCAAACTACTCACTTACACAGGTAGATATACTGCTTTATGCTGTTGCTTTCAGAGTTTTTAATTTATCCACTAATTGAACCATAAATGCAAACCCATTAAGAGTAAAATATTGTGATGTAGCTCAATGCTAAATCACAAATTCATGCATTTAATCCCTAACATCACTCCCCCCAAAAAACCCCAAAACTCTCTAAGACGTATTCCAAGCACCACACAGTAACCAAAATGCCTTCTGAATTTCTCCCAAAAATAAATCATTGAAGTAGCATCAAAGTGTTCCACAGATATTCCAACACAGCTGCTCCTTGTCATGTTGAGCACAGTGGAAAACCACCACCCTGCACCAAGAGCAAAGCCATTGTAAGGGTAACTTAAGCCTCAGATCAGTACAGAAAAGGGCATGCCAGGCTCCTATTCTCGTAAGTGCAGCCAAGTCAATTTCACTGCTACAGAGTAAAAAGACCCATATCACTGCATGATAGGGACTGTGTGTATGTTTTTCAGCTGATTCATTCATAGAATATAGGAGGATTATGTTTCATAAACATAGAAGGAAGAGCCAAAGGGCCAAATGCAGAGGTGAGAATGACAGCCCGGCAGCATGCCCTGAATACACAGAGCCCTCACTCCTGCAGCAACCACGTGTGAACCAGAGTTCTTACCACACTTTAGGAGTGGATAAGCAAAAGGCACAAGAAAAAGTCAACAAGAAATGGGCATCAATTAACAAGAACCAGAAGACAGGCCTTCAGAAGTAGAGAGGGGTTCCAACAAGAAGACACAAAACAGGGAAAGAGCTATGGAGTCCAGGAAAAGTTATGGGAAAGCCAAATAATCAGGCAAAGAAGGAAAGAGGAGCCAATGGCTGGAATTCTCAAAGCAGGTACTGGAGCACAGCAGAGAGGACAACTGCCCTAGTTCCTTCCACCCTCTCAGGACCAAACCTCAGTCCTCCTTAGAAAGGTCAGAACCTGCTGACCAATGCACTGGGAATAACTAGATGCTACTCCAAACTTGGGAGTTGGCCCCTGTCCCTACCAAACAAAATGAGACCAATATCCAAACCAGTGTGGGCTTAACAGTTCCCAACTGTTTATCTTAAACATTAAACTGTTTCATTTGACTTTTTTGGTTTTTCTTTTTAGTTTTATAGTCTGGGACTCAAACTCAGGGACTCACAAATACTAGGAAAGTGTTCTACCACTAAGCTATCTCTGAGCTCTTTCCGTTTGTTTTGTTTTTTTTTTCAGACAGGGTATCTATCATAAGTTGCCCAGACTGACCTCAAAATTATAATCCACCTGGCCTTAGCCTCCTGAGGTAGCCAGGATTACAGGCATGTACCACAATGCCTGGCAGTTTTGACTGTTTTTAAGACAAAAATACAAATAGTCACCATTCCATGTGTCCTGCTTAGACCCTCAAAAGGCAGGACTTGATCTGCTGAGGTACAGGTCACCCTCAAAGTTTCCTAAGAAAGTTCAGTGAGGAGTGCAGATGCCAGCCTAGAACAGAGAAAACAGTCTTGGATAAGATCAAATTCAGAAACAAATGGCAGGACAGTGAGCCAGGTGCAGAGGAAGACTCAGCCAATTGACAGTACTGCCTAGGAAGCAGAACCAGAGGAAGAAGGAATGTGCAGTTTTGATTTGCTCTAATACTTTATGACAGACGAAATGTTTGCAAGTAAACATTTTCTTTTTTTCTTTCTTCCTTTTTCTTCTTGCAATCTGGGGATCAAACCCGGGCCTCAGCATGCTAAGCAAACATCTGCCACCGAGCTACATTCCCATCCCTAAATATTTTAAAAACAAGTTTTCTTTAAAAAGAAGAATGGGTTAAGGGTGTAGCTAAGTGGTAAAGCACTTTTCCAGCATGCTTGAGGCCCCAGGTTTGATCCCAAGCACCAAATGTTTTATAATTGAAAAATAAATAAATAAATAATGAAGAGGGGCAGGGATAGAAGCCAGGTGTGGTGATATATACCTGTTATCCCAGCTATTCAAGAGGCCGAACCAGGAGGATCACTTGAGCCTAACAGAGGCCAGCCTGGGGAACACAGACTCCATTTCAAAACAAAATGTGTGTGTGTGTGTGTGTGTGTGTATACACACACACACACACATACACACAAGAAAACAGGGATACAACAACCAACTATAAAGTTTAAATCCAAATGTAAATGGCAACTTTAAGCCAGATATTGTAGCATATACCTGTAATCCCAACAACTAGAGAGGCTGAGGAAGGAGGATCGCCTATTCAAAGCCGGCCTCAGCAATTCAGCAAGGTCCTAGGCAATTTAGTGAGACCCTATCTCAAAATAAAAAACAAAAAAGGACTGGAGATGTAGCCAATGGTTAAATATTCCTAGATTTAATCTCTGGTATCAAACAATAAAAACAGGGTAGGGATGGGATGGGGGGAAGCTTTAAGATTGCAATGATTTAGTCAGTTAAGAGCAGTTGCACATACATACCTGTAATCCCAGCGGCTCAGGAGGCTGGGATAGGAGGATCACAAGTTCAAAGCCAGCCTCAGCAAAAGCAAGGCACTAAGCAACTCACTGAGACCTTGTCTCTAAATAAAATACAAACAGGGCTGTGGATGTGGCTCAGTGGTCAAGTGCCCCTGAGTTCAATCCCCAGTACCTCTTCCCTCACCCCAAAAATTACAATGATTTAAATACAGACCAAAGATGAGATTCAATTAGAGAAATATCCTATTAATTTTATTTGGTATGGTTATGAAAACATCTCATTATCAGTCAGAGTGATGCATTTCATGCCAGAAATGACACAAGTCTGGGATTTGCCTTAATATAATCCAGTGGCTAATCATGGTAGCACACCTTATAATCCCATATACTCAGGAAGCTAAAGCAGGAGGATCCCAAGTTTGAGGCCAGCCTCAGCAACTAGTAAGACCCAGTCTCAAAACAAAAATAAAAAGGGCTGAGGATGTCGTTCAGTAGCAAAGTGCCCCCACCCTGGGTTCAATCCCCATTATTATAAAAACTCCAGTGGGACCCCCACCCATAACAAATCAATCAACAAAAAATAAGTGGGTCACAAACTGGGTTTTAACAGACTAGCACAGGGTGGAGCTACTAAAGCTGGAAGATGGGTCTCCTCAGGTGCTTCCTTTATACTCCTCTCTATTACCTGTACTTGAAGACACAGTGATACGAAGCTCAAAAATTAGTAATAAAAAAGCAGTGGTGGGCAGAAGAGGGAGACACTGAGTTTGTTCTGCTTCTACTGGATGTGAAAGGTCAATCCCAGAAGCAGTTGAGCTTTCTAAAAATGTATATGGAATCTGACCTCAGGACATTTCTGAAGTGGAAGTGGGAGATAAGAAAGATGATCTAAATCTTACAGTAATTGTATTATCTCTACCTAAACTATATGTTCTAAAAGGGCATAAATTAAGCATTCTTAATAAAGTAAAGCATTTCTAGGCTGTGAATCCTAACCCTCTATGGGTCACAGATGCTTTTCAAAATTTGAAAGAAATTATGGAATATCTTGCTTGAAAAACATGCATGCACCAAATATGGGTTTAATTCAGCTTGAATAGGATCCACCTCACTGTCTGCAAAGTAGAAGAGAAATGAAATCCCACTAGATCAAAATGAAATCCCACCAGGATCCCTGAATCAGTCCTCCTTCTATTCTCAGGCTAAGAGGAACAGAGCACATACCTGATAATGAAAGAGTTCCTCAGAGACTCAGAAATGGTCATAAAATCTGCCAAGGACCTACACACACCTTCTGATTAAAGTACAAAATCCCTTATACGCACAACCCCTACAGTGGACCTCTCCTGAATGTGATCATTTCCTCAGCAGCCCTTATCTGTGTGTGGGGGGGGGGGCCCTTGGCTCAAGCTAAACTGGGTACTCTTACCCCACCTTAGGGACACAGCAGGTATCCTAACCAGTTCCCTTACTCTCCAGCCATCACATTCTGCTTTCTCTAATACCATGCGGTAAAAAGAATTTTCAAGAACTAGTCATTTACACATCCAAGGAACACAAAGCCACCATGCCTCCACAAAACTCTGTTTAAAAGCTACATCAATAGCAGCTACACTAGTATCAGTCCCATGCGGAGAAAACTGTGGCCATTGCTACTGTGTGTCCTACCACCCAGAGGCCACTCAGGAATGGGCATCATGACCACGTAGCTCACAGCCAGGTCCTTCTTATCTCTCTCACATTCAAGGTGCTGTCATTCAGGAGCTGCAATCTCTACATCCTAACACAACTTAAAATGAGTTGGTTGGTCACAAAAAGGTTATTTGAGAAAAGACTGGCACAAGATGACAGTCTTTGACTCTGAAATGTTTGGGCTATGTTATGTCAGACACAATCTGTACCTGCTGTCATCAGGAACCTCCAGGATTCAACATAACTAAAACAGAAGCACGTTCATAGGACACTTCTTTTTGGGGAAAGGGCTAAGCAAGGGGTGCTACTGCCAATCCAGGGCCTGGTGGATCCAGCTATCTCAAAAACAGTTTCACTCTTCAATGTCACTGACACCTGAAGGTGAAACATATTCACAGGCCAATGGGCACATACTATTGGTAAGATAACCTCATGATTCAAGGATGGGATAAAGGCACAATTAACAGTATGAATAAACAATGCTGGCTGACCATGCCCTCCATGTAAATGCTGAGCACCATGCCTCTCATTTCCTTCTACTCTTCCAGAGACCAGACAGATGAGACACAGATGAGGAACTATAGAATCTACCCTCCACCCACACTGCACTGCAACCCCACCCATCAAGTTGGCAGCCTTACCTAAAAACAAAGAAATGGCTACTGGCACCTATAAATATTCACTCGCCACAAACTGAATAAACACATTGTTCCAGGTGTAACTTATATCAGCAAACATGTAAAGAAAGTGATCTAAGAAGAAGATGCCCCTATAAGTAACAGAGAAATCAGAAAGAAACAGAAACACAATGATCTAAAAGGTCATTTAGGGGCTGGAGTTATAGCTCAGTGATAGAGGGCGTCCCTAGCATGTGCAAAGTACTGGGTTCGATCTCAACACCACATATAAATTAAAAAAATAAAGATCCATTGACAACCATAAATAAATAAATAGAAGGTCATTTATACAGAAATTACATTAAACGACTTTAAGGTATATCATATGTAAGTCTCTTCTCAGAACAGTTAGGATGGAAGAGCTTCCTGAGGTCCCATTCTTTCCCATATACTTTCTTTCCTCAAAGGCTTCATCCTGAAGTAGCCATGGGGGAGATCCTGGAAGGCCACATGCATGCTTCCTCAAGTCTTTATAGAATAAACACGTAATTGCTCACATCCTCGCAGGGCTTCATACGTGTTTTCTCTTATCCTTGTAGGGCCATACAAGTGCTTCTTCACATCCTTGCAGGGGTATACATGAGCATCCTTTTATCCTCATAGGGCCATACATGTGCTTCTTCATCTGCTAGTTGGATTGATCCTGTTGTCAACTACTGTACATCAAGCAAGGGAACGAATTCTGTTGAGGCCACACTGGTTTAATGCAAACGGTGTGGTGGTCGGTGCAGGGCTCCAGTCGCCTGTCTGTCTGCCCAATGACTGCTCAGAATGCGCACACTTACCTGGGCATCCAGTCAGCACTAGAACAACACACCAATATGGAAGATCATCCTGTGAAACTTACCTTATGTACACTTTTGGGATTCTCCAGCCAAGCACAATACATCTCCTCCACATAGTTCGAACTAGTTCCACTCAGAAAAGGTTCAGCAGCGACAGGTGCAGAATAGCACCGAATCTGTTGAAACGTCCTAATTGCTGCTGGTTTGTTTTGTGAAAATGTCTTAATAGTCTGGGAAGCCGTCAACGGCCTCAACTTAGCAGCACAAGTCCTTAAATGAAACATTTTTGTCCTGAAATCTTTCCCGACTACCTGTAGGGAAAAAAACAAGAAAGAAAAGTTTTAAAACAGCATTATAGAAACTTAGGCTACAAAAAAAATTAAAAATCCCTTACCCTACTCTGGACAAAGATCCTGATCTATAAATGCATTTGCAATAGCATTCTGCCTGCTCAGTGCCTGAATCGACCAGCCAAAGAGCTAGACAGAGCAAGACTATGTCAAGCTGACACACATACTTGCAACGCCTACTAGGAGGCATGGGCTAGCCCAAGGGAGGTTGGTACACAGTTGTAGATGTTATCATCTGCATTGAAAAAGTTCAAAACTAGTTTGAGGGGTTTAACAAAAGTGACTTTCTTTATGTTTATATATTATATAAAACAACCACAAAAAAGGCAAGGACCAGGCATGGTGGTGTACACCTATAATCCTAGCAGCTCAGGAGGCTGAGGCAAGAGGATCCTCAAGTTCAAAGCCAGACTCAGCAACTTACTGAGGCCCTATCTTGATAAAATAAAAAAATAAAAAGGACTACAGATGTGGCTCAGTGGTCAGGTGCCCCTTGGTTCAATCCCTGGTTAAAAAAAAAAAAAAAAAAAAGGCAACAATGATTAATTCATTTAGGATAAGGATTAACTGCAGATGAGAAAGACATTTTCTAATCTATTAAGACCCTACTGAATACTTGCTATCCTCACAGTGCTCTGAAAAATTCAAGGAAATTAGAAAAAATAGTTTGTTTACACTCAAGTAATTTACTCCTGAGACATAAAAATGGTATAAAGAAAGCCTTGAGTACTTGAGTGGCACAGAACATGCCAAGAAAACCCTCTGAGGTGTGGGTTCCTTCCAGGTAGAAGTGTCTCAGACAGTAAGGATATAGACCAGAAGGAAGGAAGAGAGGCACTGCATGTGGAAGGACTCAGGACTTGCAGACAAAAAGACAGAAGTAAAAAAGTGGTAAGAGACTGAGAGAAAAGCCAGATCTGTGGTGCCAGGAAGGAAGAATGAGGAAAAGTCAGACTGTGACTGGCATTTAGCCTGTCCTTAAATCCTGTGGAGGCAGATGTCTAAGCAAATGAGCACAAGGGCTCTACACAACTGAAATAATAGAGCAGTTAAGTAATCTGTGCAAAAACTGTGCATAAACCCACACACTCTACAGATAGCCTGAGTGGGTGTTCCTTACATCTTATCAATGTCACAGGATTACCAGTAGTAGAACCAGGATCCCTATCCAACCCTCTTAACAGTGGAATCCTCTTCTGCTCTACAACCTGCCAGGCCCACCAATCTCTTATATCCACTGGACTAGAGAGAGGGAGAAGCTGAGTCCAGGGGCAAGGGAGGTCTGAACTAGACAGGAAGGAAGGCGCAGAGAGGAAGGAGAGATTTAGATTCATCTACTGATTTGCTTGATCTAATTTATAATCCTCTATCAAAATAGTCATTTTTAAAAGTAGTTATATGTCCACCGGAACTTGAAAGAGTTTAGAGATATTATACTGTTCCAAAAGAGTCTCAAAAACGACTTCCAGCCACTCCCAGGAACCCTGCTGCCTCTAGACAGTGACTCTCTTCCAAGAGAATGAAGATTGCTTCTCTTCCTCTGAGTTCTAGCTGCCAATGGGCAACCAGTCCCAGCAAAAGGGACCCTGGGAGAGCTTTGGTCTCGGGGTCAAGAGGCTGAAACATCAATGGACAAAGAGGAAAGTTCCATGAAATGACACTGCCTAAGAGGGCTGGGAGATAGGTGTGGGGGTGTGTGTGTGTGTGTGTGTGTGTGTTTGTGGGGTCCTACTGGACTCAATGATTGCTTGTTTGCTCATGATTCTGCTCAAAGCAGATTCTCTGGCAGTAAAATTGAAATTACATACCATGTCCAGAGCTTGGGGTGTAGTTCTGTGGTACAGCATGCACTTAACATACTCATGGACCTGGGTTCAATCCCAGCACCAAAACAATAACAAATACACCTCATTTCATATGTACCTGATATAATCCAAGTTCTAAAATTATAAAATGTATGGAAATAAATGTAACTCCCAAAATCGTCTGTACTTTTTATTAGAGCCTTCTTCCTGGCCCAGATATACTCAGACTATACGTAGAGACAATGAAAATATAACATGTCCTTCTCTGGCTGCTCTAGTGTTGAGTAAAAAAAAAAAAAAAAAAAAAAGGTCAGTAAAAAGGAAAACAGAATAGATTGTGTAAAAACAAACTAAACAAGCAAAAAATTTGCTCCTCCTGAATTAATGGTGAATAAGCAATATATTTCTAGATTAATTACAGCATGTGACCTTAATTCCTGCATTTTCTTTTACTTTAGAAATCAAAAGTTTTTTGTTAACTCAACAGTAGTTCTTCTGACTTCCCATTATACTCTAGTTTTTCCCACTAATAAATTTAAGGCAAACAGCTACTAACATTAGTAGCAAAAATACTACTGTTGTTGCTAAATTTTTTTATTACTCAGATCCAGAAGAAAACACTCATTCATCTAACATCCTTATTATCAAGGCAGCAAGAGATATCCAACTACCTCTAATATAGGGTTTTTTCTCCTGTAGTCACTGAGTCTGATAGTTTATTGCTACCCAGCAGTCAACAGGACAGCCACAGATCTTCAACTTCCCTTACAATGATGACTCATCGGAAAGTTGCCCTTCAGCAGATGGCGCAATACCCCCTTCTCCACCCAGGAATGGCCAGGAAAGTTGCTTGCTGTCTATACTCTGACAGACCCATAGAGCTGACACTAGATTTATACTGCCAATTCTGGTAAATAGCCTGTCCTTCACCCTTCTCCCTTACATAATGTGGTAAGGAGATACTAAATGTGAAAAGAAAGAAAACTACCAGCCAATCAACTTTAGGTTTTAAGTCACAATATTAACATTCTTTTGAGTGATACTAGTCAATATTAAGGATAATATATCAAGGGTGGGAGACGTAGCTCATGGGTAGAGCACCTGCTTAAAAAAACAGTTCTACTTAACAAGTGCACCAAGTTAGGGTTAGGGTTAGGGTTAGGATAAAAATAGTTTTAATAAATGATGCCGGGACAACTGTAGTTCCACGTGTACAGGAATGACCCCTAACTCACATCACATACAAATTTAATTCAAAATGGATCAAAGTCCTAAGTACAAGAGATAAAAGTGTCAGACACTTGAAGTTTTTTAACTTTCAAGTTATGATGGAGTCTATCTTCTAGTAAATCTTCTACCAATAGAAGATTAGTCAAGACATCAAAAGTACAAAGAACACACACACACACACAAAAAAAAAAAAAACAGACTTGATCAAAATATTTGTGCTTCAAAAGATCTATTAAGGGGCTGGGGTTGTGGCTCAGTGGTAGAGCACTTGCCTAGCACGTGTGAGGCACCGGGTTCAATTCTCAGCACCGCATACAAATAAATAAAAATACAGGTCCACCAACAACTAAAAAAATATATTAAAAAAAAAAAAAAAGATCTATTAAGAAAGAAAAGACAGGGGCTGGGGTTGTGGCTTAGTGGTAAGGTGCTTGCCTAGCATGCATGAGGCACTGAGTTTGATCCTCAGCACCACATAAATATAAAATAAAGATATTTTGTCTACCTAAAACTAAAAAATAAATATTTTTTTAAAAATACAGACTAGAAGAAAGTATTTGAAAATCATTTATCATTTATCTGATATAGAACTTGTACACAGAATATATCAGACAAATAACCCAATCAAAAAAGAGGCAAAGAATTCGAATTGCTATTTCCCCAGAGATATACAAATGACTAGTAAGCACATGAAAAAATGTTCATGGCTCAACACCATGAATCATTAGTGAAATGAAAAAAATCAAAACCACAAGATGCCACTTTATACTCATTAGATATAATTAAAAAGAAATAACGAGTTTGGGCAAGGATAAGTAAATGGAAACTCCTACATTTCTGGCCGGAACATGAAATGATACAGTCGCTTTGGGAAAAGAATGGCAGTTCCTCAAATGGGTAAACATAAAATTACCATATGACCAATTCCATGCCTCAATAGATAACTAAGACAAATGAAAACATATGCCCACAAAAAAACTGGTACAGTATTTTTTGAATAGCAACACTATTCGTAAAAGCAAAAAATATAATCTGAATATCTATTAATTGAGGAATACATATTGTGATATACCCATACAATATAATATCATGTAATAAAAACAAATGAATTTTATGCATGCTACAATGTGGATGAACCCTTAAAAGATTACACTCAGTAATAACCACATATTTTTATTCCATTTATATGAAATGGTTATAACAGGAAAATTCATAGGGACAGAAAGTACAAAAGTGGTTGCCTAGTCCTGAGGCAGGGGAAAGGCACAAGGATGAGGATTGACTCTTAATGGATATGAGAGTATCTTTCCAGGGGAGATGAAAAAGCTCTAAAACTAGATTGTGCTAATGTTGTACAACCATCTGATATTCTCAAAAGTATTCAACCGTACGATTTAAGTGGGTATCTGGGTACAGTGGCACACACCTGATAAACAGGGCTGGGGATGTGGCTCATTGATTAAGTGTACCTGGGTTCAATCCCCAGTACCAAAAAAAAAATTAAAAATTAAAAAAATTTAAGTGGGTAAATTGTACATTATGTAATTTATATCTTAATGAAGTTGTTTTAAAAGAATGATGTCTGAGAAAAAATCCAAGAGAATTGATCAATAAAGTATAAAAAATGATATAATCTGTAATCTGTTGATTTCAAGACTTATAATCTGTAATCTGTTGACTTCAAGAATAAATTTATACATTCAGAACAAGATATAAAAACAAAAAAGTAAAAAATCAAAGAAAATTTTTGTTAAATGCCTTGCCTTATCCTTAAGAAATTATTACTTTGGGGCTGTGGTTGTGGCTTAGCAGTGGAGCTCTTGCCTGGCATGTGTTAGGCACTGGGTTTGAACCTCAGCAGCACATAAAAATAAATAAATAAAATAAAGGTATTATGTCCATCTATTTTATTTATATATATATATATATATGTGTGTGTGTGTGTGTGTGTGTGTGTATGTGTATTTTTTTTTAAAGAGAGAGTGAGAGACAGAGAGAGAGAGAGTGAAGAGAGAATTTTTTAATATTTATTTTTTAGTTATCGGCGGGCACAACATCTTTCTTTGTATGTGGTGCTGAGGATGGAACCCGGGCTGCACGCATGCAGGTGAGCGCGCTACCGCTTGAGCCACATCCCAGCCCCTGTGTATTTTTTTTTAAATGTAATTTTTTTTCTGAGTATGAAGCCCTCCAGGTCTGTGTCTAGAATTTCCTCTATATCCAAGGGTCACCTCTAAGTCCCTACTGCAGAATGCGGGAATAGGAGAAATATGTTGATGCCTATCAACATAACATTCAGAGGGATAACTGAAAAGGCAATGTCTAGCGAAAACAGCTTGTGCAATATCTTATCAACTGAGTCTTTGAGGAAAAAAAAAGCATACAAGCTTACCACCTATGTGTATTGGCTGGCAACCATTTTAAAGAACAATTTGAAAATATATTCCCTTTTATTTTATGTTTGTTTCAGACTCATTCTTCTTATGATTCAAGAACAAATACCTGCTTCATACCTGTGGCTGTTATTCCATGTTTGCAATTACTATAGTTTGAGCAGTGATACAAAGAACATTATGTGTACAGAGTAAAACTATCAATTCTCCTTTACTGACTGAGAATCTCAAGCAATTCAACATCTTCTGCTAGTGATAATAATACCTCTTATTAAAGACAAACTGGGGGATAGGAGATGGAAAGGATTACATTTGAATGGGAAATTTATCAGTGTGACACCAATTCAGTGTGTGAGCCTTAATACCACACAGCTTGTGCTCAGTGTCTTTGAGTCACAAAGCAGAGACAGAAATTATTCTAATCTCATAACTCATACTGTGTGTTTGTAACTATAACACAAACATAAAAACACTTTTCAAACTTCAAAGTTTCTGTGATTAAAGAATTATAAATTACCAGGAAAAAAGGGCCAACCAGTGATATTTCTAAAAAGCTAAAAGTTCTAAGATACCTAAACGTCAGTTAATTTAGTATAGCAGCCACTCTAACTTCTGAAACATTTGTACTCTATCTCCATCATTTAGCACAGAAGCCCACCTAGCTCACCAAATCACATTCCTTCATCACAGGAAGACCTCCAAAGTGAGTCCCCCAAATGAGCTTCAGTACCTGGGTATGGCCCTGCAGCTTTAGAGGTGTCAAGGGCTACAGGTGTCTGAAGAGGTTAACTTGTGAGAAGGGAGGTAGAGAGGTAATTTTTAAAGGTGCTGAAAGAGTACAAATTTTTAAATCTTTATGGAAAGTAAGATAATATGTCAACATTTTATTAAAGCATATTCAAGACTGTTCCTTTCTGGTAAATATAGCTAAAAACATGAGATATTACATTTAAAACAAAATAAGACTCTAGAAGGTGAATAGAAGGAAGCAGATTGGTTAGGGATTGTGGCGCCCTAGAGGGGGACAGAGCAGTGAGTTCCCAGTTTTCTTTTTACTTCATGTCCCAGATCAAGTACTAGAGAAGCCTGAAATCCAAAAATGCCAACAGGTGTAGAAATAGCCACAACAAAAGCCTGTTCTCTCTAGCCAAAGAACCAGGAAAGGGGCAGCAAGGTGGAAAATTTAATTGCTCCAACACCAGAGAAAACACTGGGGGCCCCACCCTCACCCACTCAAGTGATGTCAGAGTAGAAACCAGAGACTTTCATCCCCCTCCCTGCCCCCACAATATTATCAGTGGGAACCCTATTCCAACCCTGCCCAGGAGTAATGAGGTCGCACCCCACCCTCCCAGGCAGATTGCAATCAGTGGGGAACTTTCATCCAGAGCAGTAACAAGGAGTGCCTGCTCTGTACAGATACCCCTACAGAGCAAAACTGAGGCAGTTTTGCCCCCCAAGCAGTTCTACTCTGCTGAGAGATTTAAATAAAACTGTGTCTCATAACTTGACCCCCTAAATGTCCCAGCAGCAATCAAAGATCTCTCATTAAGAACCAGAACAATCTCAACTTAAAGAAATGACAATCTATGGACACAAACCCCAAGATGACAAAGCTGTTAGAATCATCTGGCAAATATTCTAAATGAGCTACCATCAAAGTGCTTCCATGAACAACTATGTACATGATTGAAACAAAGGGAAAACAGTCTCAGCAAAGAGAGAGAAAATATAAGGAAGAAAACAAATTCACAACTGAATAAATGGAATAATGGATGGGTTAAACAGCAAAATAGAGAGGACAGAAGGTAACTGGTGAACTGGCAAAAGAAATTACCTAATCTGAAGATCAGTGAAAGAGACTGAAAAAATATGAACAAGGCCTCAGAAAACATGGGACTATAACAAATATCTAATATTTGTATCATCAGAGTCCCAAAGAGAGGCTGAAAAAAAAAAATAATGGCTGGAATTTCCCTAAATTTGGCAAAAAGAATAAATTTAAGACATTCAAGAAACAGACCCCCCCAAAGAAACATACATAACCAAACTTGAAAACTCAAAGAAAAACCTTGTGAGAATTAAGAAAAAGAATGCATTATATACCAGAAAATTAAAAATTAAAATTAACTTTGAATGACTACAGTTCTCATCAGAAACTATGGAAGTCAAGAGGAATTAAAACAGTATTTTTTTTTTCCTTTTCCTTTCCTTTTTTTTGGGGGGGTTGGGTACTAGGGATTGAATCCAGAGGTACTTTACTACCGAGCCACATCCCCAGCCCTTTTTATTTTTTATTTTGAGACACAGTCTTGCTAAATTGCTTAGGTTAGCCTTAACTTGTGATCCTCCTACCTCAGCCCCCAAGTCATGGGATTACAGGTAAGCACCACCACCTTCAGCCTGACACAGTATTTTTCAAGTGCCAAAGGAAAAGAACTGTCAATCTGAAATCAATGTACCCATCAAAATATCCTTCAGCAATGAAAAAGGAATCAAGACATTCTTAGATGAAGAAAAACTAAGGATTTGTCATCAACAGACTTACTCTAAATGAATGGCTAAAATAAGCTCTCTGAACAGAAAGGAACTGATGAAAGAATCTTCAGCCTTGGCAAACTTGAAATAAACAAACAAACAAATAAGTAAAATGGGCTGGTGATAGGGGATATAGCTCCGTAGAGCACCTCGGGTTCAATTTCTAGTCCCACACACAAACACATATACACACACTGAAAAGAAGAACCTTGAAACACTGATGAAGGGAGAAAGAACAATGAAAAGAACAAATACATGGATAAATACAATATCCTTGAGTTTCCTAAACTATGTTTGACAGTTGAAGCAAAAATTATGTCACCAGGTACAGTGGCACACATTTGACCTCAGGAATCCAGGAGGCAAAGTTCAAAGCTAGCCTGGACAACTTAGCAAGACCCTGTTCTCCCCAAAATTTAATAAGGCTCAGTGGTAGGTCACTTCCACCCCAGGATTGAATACCCAGCATCAACAAAACAAAAACAAAGATAATATAAATATCATTTTAATATAATTTTAAAAATCAGGAAAAAAATCCAATTACAAAATGGGCAAAAGATAAAGACAGGCATTTTAAACAAAAGTATATACAGATGGACAAGTAAACACCTGAAAAGATGTTCAATATCATTTACCATCAGGGAAATGCAAATTAAAACAAAAATGAGACATTACTACATATATATTAGGATGGTTAAAATAAAAAATAGTAACATCACCAAATGCTGGCAAGGCTGTGAAGAAAATGGATTGGATTATACATACATTGCTGGCAGAAATATAAAATGATGGCAGAGTGGCACACACTTATAATCCCAGGTATTTCAGAGCCGAGGCTGAATGATTGCAAGTTCTAGGTCAGACTCAACAATTTAGGGAGAACTTCATCTCAAAATAAAAAATAAAAAGGGCTGGTGATATAGCTCAATAGTAGAGCACCCCTGAGTTAAATTCCCAGAAAGAATGAAAGAAAGACAGAAGGAAGGAAGATAGTACAACCATTCTGAAAAAGTTTAACCATTTCTTTGAAAACTAAGCAGGCACTAGAGATCTAGTGATTGCACACACACTTGGGCGTTTTCACAGAAAATGTCAACTTACATTTACATAAATACCTGTACATGAATGTTTATAGCAGACTTATTTGTACTAGCTAAGGAATGGAAACAGCCCACATGTCCTTCAATGGATGAATAGTTAAACCAACTGTGGTATATCTACAGCTTGAATGCCAGAAAAAGGAACAGTCACCAATAACACACAATCATGTGGATGAAACTCCAGGGAACTACGCCCAGTGAAAAAAAAAAGACCATCTCAAAAGGCTGTATTAGTGCCTTTATTTGGCATTCTTGACACACCAAAATTATAGAAACAGTGAACTAGTTACCAGGAGCTGAGGGCAGCAGAAAAGTGGATATGGCTATAAAAAGGCAAGAGGGGGAATCCTTGTTACTTCTGTATCTTGAATTTTATTAATGTCAACATCAGCTTAAAATATTTACTGTAGTTCTGCAAAATGTTACCAATGGAGAGAAGTGGGAAAAACAATAGTGCAGGATCTATGCACTATTTGTTATGACTATGTACAATAGATTTGAATGTATAATTTCTCAAAATTTCATATTACTCAAATTTTTCAATAATTGGTACACTCATCTCAAAAACTAAAAATGATACTGTAAAACAGCACTCAAAGGAGTCACTTTTAATTGATCTCACTCCTCATGCCCTAGTAGGGGCACATACTAGACATATAAACATGGTAAATATTTGGCACTTAATAAATTATGCTTTCAAATTTAAAACCAACAAAAATTCATATGAGTATGAATTTCTGAGACTCAAGTCAGGAGTGGTGGCACATGCCTGTAACCCCAGCAACTCAGGAGGCTAAGGCAGGAGGATTTAAGTTCAAGACCAGCCTCAGGAACTCTAATGAGACCCTGTGTCAAATTAAAAAAAAAACGTTAAGAATAACTGAATTGGGGCAGTGCTTGCATAATTGTGAATTTACTACAAACTACTGAACTGGGTGCTTTAAATGGGTAAAATGTAGTAAATGTAAATTATATCAAGTGAATTATACCTCAATAAAGCTGTTATTTAAGGCAGGGAGTGAAATATTAAAAGTACTCTCAAAAAAAAAAAAATAATGAGGATACTCTGATCTGTTCCAACTTCCCAAGATCCAGTCTTGAACTATTTTACAAAGCTACTATAGTGTTAAATATTTCCCTATTTTTGACTATTGCACCTAGTGTCACTCAACCTAATGTAGGCTCCTGAGAGCAACCTAACTGAATAGACTCCAAGTGCAGGACTATAAGACCAGGCACAAGGAAATCCCTATACTGTATGTTCCATCTGACTAGTATCAAGGCAAAGGGGCCCACAGACAGAGGTGGAACATGCCAAGGTCATGAAACCAAGGAAAAACTTGGAAAAAACCCTTTACTTCACTTGCTTTTACTTAATGCTTTTATCACCAACTTCAAAGGTCATGCAGCTGAAGCAATACACTCCTATCAACTTACATAACATCTGACATATGCGTCACGAAGCCTACAATGTTTTCAGGAATTTCTGTGTATCTGAAACTGTCTAAAAGCATCGATCCTATACTTAAGCCTGCACAGGTGTCCGATAAGTGACCTTTTGACGTCAGAGTGAAGAAATCTCCACCCTTAGACGAGGCTAACGCCGCCATTTTCTGAATGTGCGTCCAATTTAGAGCCAGAAGTTTGATCACGCCAGCGCGAAACCACTGATTACCGCATTTCCCTCATCTCTAATCAGCTGCCCCATGGCCAAACCAACCTGCTTCTTTATTCCATAAGTATCCTAACCTCTATTCCCAAGGCACAGATTTGACGCCAGATCTCCTGTCATCAGAGCTTAGCCGCCACATTAAGAGACTCTTGCAAAACGTATCACTTCAGTGATGGCAGACTACCAGGTGGGCAAGAGGGGCCTGGCGCTGCAGCAATCAGGGTGAGGGCACCGCGGCATAAGTCCCCTTAACTCTCCGCAGGCAACTCTCCAAGTTCACGTCGCACACCCTTCCCGAGGGAAGGGAGCGCGAACAGTTTCTATCCGAACTTCGGCCAAATCTACACAGCACCTGGCAGCCAGTGGGCCTGCAAAGAGAACCGTGAGTGCCGTGAAGTGAGGCCGACAGGCCAGCGCCCCTGGACAAAGGACAGCACACTGGAGGCCGCGGCTAACACGGACCGTCACGCGACGGCAACGCGACCTTGAGGTCACCCGGGACACCGCCCGCTGCCAATGGCGCGCGGCACTGCGCCCCGCGCGACCCCGGCGCTAGCCGGGCCCGCCAATCTCCGCCCGCCGGGCGCCCCCGCCACGTCATTGGCTGCCAAGCCCGTCCGTCAGGCCCCGTCCCCTCCCACTACCGCCGCCCTCAATCAGCCCTCTCCGTCCGCTCAGCTCCGGGCACCTCCGCTCCCGCAGCTCCAAGGACGCGGCGACCTCGCTCTCGGCCGCGACCCGCGGTTGGCAAGCGCTTGGTCCCCGGCGCGGGGATGGGCCCAGCGATAGCGCACAGTTACCTCTCTCCGGCTCAGCTCCACCCGAATGAGACACCTACACCCCGCTCCGGGGCACCAAACTCTCGGCCCCGCCCCAGCGTATGGCGTCAGCACGCAGCTTGGTCTCGGGGAGGCCCGCCCCTCGTTGTGGGCGTGGTCGTGACGCTACAAAGCCTACTGGCGTCACGACGCCGACCGCGCTATTGCGGAAGCTGCGGCGTAGGATCCCACCTGTGTTCGCACCTAGAGAATTCCAGCTCTTCCCTGGTGATGACAGTTAAATAAAAGTATGATGTTTTCAATATCTGTTAGGAGCCCGCTAAATGATAGTGAGGTTGGTGTAAAATTTATCACTAAACAAAAATAAATAATTTGAATATCAAAATCTACGTCGATCTCTCATTTTGCGTGAAGCTTTGTGACAAGCGCTTAACCTGCGCTATTGTGTAACAGCCGCAGTCTGCACGTGACAAAAAATAGTGCCGGGACCTAGCCCGGTTTGTCCTGGTTCCATACCCAACTACCGAGAGAGGGAAAACGCCACTAATCTATCGCAACCTGAACCCTATTGATCGTAAGACGCTCCCAATTTAAAAGTTGAAATTTGGAAAATGTTGTTTCAGAATTAATGTGATTCAGTAAATTATGTTGAATTACGTACGGATAACGTGTCCTTTGCAGTTCGTCTTCACCACAAGCCTGGAAAAGCTTCATTTCGTGCCTATGTCTTTAACTACAAGCTTCTATCCTTTTGACAGATCAGACGTTGAGTTCAGAGATTTTAGAGGACAATAATATAAAGCTGTGCCTTAAAGTGCTTTGTTTTTTATTTTATTTATTTATTTATTTATTGTACCGGGAATTGAACCCAGGTCTACATCCCCAGCCCTGTTTTGTATTTTATTTAGAGCCAGGATCTCTCTGAGTTGCTAAGTGCCTCACTAAGTTGGTGATGGTGGCTTTGAAATTGTGATCCTCCTGTTTTAGCCTCCAGAGCCGCAGGGATTACAGGCGGCTGTCTTGATTTTTGACAGTTTATCTTTGATATATGTGGCAATGATACTGGTATTCCCATTAATTATAAAGTTTTCTTTTGTAATAAATGGTTCTATTTAAAGAATATATTAACTAGGGCTGGGGTTGTAGCTCAGTGGTTGAGCGCTTGCTTCACGGGCATGAGACACTGGGTTCGACCCTCAGCACTACATAAAATAAATATAGATATATATTACTTCTACAATTAAAAATTTTTTTAAAAAGAATATATTAACTAGATGTTAGTATGGAAAGGTCACACCCAAATGACAAACAGGGAAACAATGTTCCAGGCTATATTGAATATTCTCTTAGGTATACTTTCCCCACAAAATAATGAACTACTTTAAGGACTGTGTCCTGTAGTACAGTAGTAGATATTGGAGTCACAAAGGGCATGACTATGACTAGCAGGATAGTTCTATGGAGGACACAAATATCTGATTCTGAGCCAGTATTACAACCACTTATTAATGTTATAGACTTAGAACAATTTCTAAAAGGAAAAGAAAATTCTTTTTTTTTTTTTTTGTTTTGTTTAAATGGGGAGTATAAGTGCTTGTGAGAGCAAAGTAGAGCAGATGTATGGGACAAAGATCTAGAGACTAGGATAAGGTGAAAGGACCAAAAACCAAACACCAATATGCAGTTTTCCCAATTTTTATAAGATATCATGGTATATATTAAAATTGGGCATTTTAGCCAGGCACAGTGACACACACCTGTAATGCCAGCAACTTGGGGAGCCAAGGAAGGAGAACTGGAGATTCCAGGCCAGCCTAGGCATCTTAGTGAAAGCCTGTCACAAACTAAAAAAATAAATAAAAAGGGCTGGGGATATACTTCACTGGTAGAGTACCCGTGGGTTCAATCCTTAGTACTGGGGAAATATTGGCACTTTAACTAATTTAAGTATTCAACTCAGTGACATTAATTGCACTCTATAACCATAAAGTAATAATTTTCCATTTACCTCCTTCTTTCCCTCCCTTATCAGCTCTTTAAACTTTTTATAAATTTGAATATTTTAGTTATATCATGTAAGTGGAATCATGCAGTATTTGACCTTTTTGTGTGACTTAGAGCACTCAGCATAATGTTAGCATTCATCCATGTTGTAGCATAGATCAGAACTTATTTTCTTTTTATGGCCGATAACATTCCTTTGTATGGGTATACCAATTTTTTTATCCATTCTCTATTGATGAATACTTGAGTCATTTTTACCTTTTGGATATTGAGAATAATACTACAATGAACACAGATGTGTACATATCTGAGTACCAATTAAAACGCTTTTGTATATGTATATCTAGGAGTGGAATTTCAGATCATAATGGAATTCTGTCTAGCTTTTGAGGAAGTGATAAATGTTCACAGAGCAACTACACTATTTTACATTCCCATCAGCAAAGAATAAAGTTTCAGTTTCTGTACAATCTCACCAATACTTGTTTTCTTTTTAAATAAATAAATAAATATATGTATATGTGTACATATATATATTTTTTTAAGTAGTATCTGGACACAATGCCTTTATTTTTACGTGATGCTGAGGATCAAACCCAATGCCTCACACGTTAGACAAGCACTCTACCACTGAGCTACAACTTCAGCCCGCACTTGTTTTCTTTTTAAACTTTTATTATAGCTATCTGGCTGATGTGGTTGAGTGTGTACCTAGGATGTGAGAGGCCCTGGATTCAATCCCCAGTACTGCAAGAAAAAAAAAGAATATTATAATAATATTTTATTATAGCTATCCCAGTGGGTATGAGCGGGTATCTCATTTTTTTTTTCTGTTATTGATGGACCTCTTTTTTTTTTAAATTTGTTTATATGCGGTGCTGAGAATCGAGCCCAGTGCCTCACCCATGCTAGGCAAGCATTCTACCTCTGAGCTATAACCCCAGGCCCTCATTTTGGTTTTGATTTGCATCTCCCTAATGACTAAAATATGGAGTATCTTTTCATGTGCTTCTTAACCATTTGCATATTTTCTGTGAACTATTTAAGTCATTTGCCTATATTTAAATTGGGTTGTTTGTCACTTTGTTATTGAATTGTAGAAGTTCTTTATATGTTATGGATATCAAACCCTATCAGATGTATGATTTACAAATATTTTCTCACATTTTGTATGTTTTCTTTCTTTCTTTTTTTTTTTTTTTTTTTTGGTGGTGGTGGTAGTGGTGAACCCAGGGCTTGAAGCATGCTAAGCAAGTGCTCTATATTGAGCAAGATCCCCAGCCCATATATATATATATTTTACCTTCTTGCTAATGTTCTTTGATGAACAAAATCGTTTTTTGTTTTGTTTGATGTGGGGGGTCTCACTTTGTTGCCCAAGCTGTGCTCAAACTCCTGAGTAGCTAGATCTTCAGGCATGTACCACCATACCCAGATAGTTTTTAATTTGCTGCTCTTGTTCCTGAGAAGCGTATCTGGACAGCCCAGGACCTACAAGAAACTGATGGGTCTCTTGGTAGTGAAGTATGACTTTGATGACATCACAGGATCAGAGGGTCAATAAGAACATAATGGTAGAGTGGTGGAACTGTTTAACCATGACCAGTGGTGATCTCCTCTTTTTATGATCTAGATGGACTGAATGAGGTACCTGTCATTGAGCAAGGTTGTATATGCTGCTTCAAGAGAGCACAGCCGGGCTGGGGATATAGCTCAGTTGATAGAGTGCTTGCCTTGCATGCACAAAGCCCTGGGTTCAATACCCAGCACCACAAAAAAGTAAATAAATAAATAAAAGAGAGTGAGTGAGTGAGCGAGTGAGAGCACACGCATAGCCGCCATATACCCAAGTTCTTACCACAGGAGGCTCTTCAGCACCTGCTCACTAGAGACAATATTCTGGGAAGACTTATTCATTTG
Organism: Marmota flaviventris; assembly: GCF_047511675.1. NCBI lineage: Eukaryota > Metazoa > Chordata > Mammalia > Rodentia > Sciuridae > Marmota > Marmota flaviventris. The sequence goes on along the minus strand of NC_092498.1, from coordinate 102,221,639 downwards.
CCATTGAGATGTAAAGACTAGAGTTGCAAAGATTCACAATAGAGTATTGGTATGTGGCTTTTGGAGGTGGATAGAAAGCATCCCTTCTACTCACTCTAAGGCTTTTTGTGGCCTCTCTGCACTTGATCTCACCCACAAAAGGCCAAAAATTTATAATCCTGATGTTGCTCATGTCATTTCTGAGAATCCATTGCCAAATCCAAAGTCATGAAAATCTAACCCTGCATATAGGAGTTTTATGGTTTTACCCCATATTTAGTTTATTTATTTATTTATTTGAAATGAGGTTTTGCAGTTGCTCAGGCAGACTTTGAACTCCTAACCTCAAGTTATCCTTTTGCCTCACCCTCTTAAGTAGCTGGGACTATAGATACATGGCACCACAACTGGCTTATTTCCATTTCAAGTTAATTTTTTGTATATGATGTGCAGTAAGAATCCAACTTCATTCTTTTGTATTTGGACTTTAGCTATCTCAGTGACATGTATTGAAAAACTATTATTTTCCCCCATTGAATGGACTTGGTACCCTTTTTGAAAATAAACTGGCCATAGACATTGAGCTTATTTCTGGACTCTTGATTCTATTCTATTGATCCGTATGTCCTTTTGCCATTAGCATTGCTCTGATTACTGTAGCTTTATGGTAATTTTAGAAATTAGGATGTATGAGTTCTCCAATTTTATTCTTTTTCAAGATTGTTTTGGCTATTCTGGACCTATTGAAATTCCTTGTGAATTTGATGATTGGCTTTTCCATTTTTGCAAAATGTTGTTAGAATTTTGACAGGAGTTGGGAATAATGATACACTGCTATAATTCCAGTGACTCTGGAGTCCAAGGCAGAAGGATGACAAATTCAAGGTCAGCCTGGGAAGCCTGGTGAAACCCTGTCTCAGAAAAAAAACAAAAGCTAGAGAAATAAAAAAGGAGATATAGCTCAGTAGTAGAGCACTTCTGGGTTCAATCCCCAATACTACCAAAAACAAAAAAGGTTTTTTGACAGGGATTCTATATAGCAATATTAGGTCTTCTAGTCCATGAATATGTCTTTCCACTTTCATTTATTTAGGTCCTCAATTTTTTTCAGCAATGTTTTATAGTTTTCAATTCACACATATTTCACCTGTTTGGTTAAATTTATTCCTAGTAGGGCTTGGGCTATAGCTTAGTGGTAGAGCACTTGTCTAGCCTGCATGGGGTTTGATCCCAATCATAGCAAATATATATATATATATATATATATATATTTTTTTTTTTTTTAGGTATTTATTCTTTCCAATACATTTGTAGTTGGAATTGCTCTGTTCATTTCCATTTTGGGTTGATCTTTACTAATTGTATTAGTCAGCTTTCTGTCACTGTGACAAAATACCTTGGCAGAAATCAGCTTAATGCTCTTGTGAATTGTGCTGCTATAAACATTGATGTGGCTGTGTTCCTCAATGTTCATAGCAGCACAACTGACAATAGATAAACTGTGGAACCAACCTAGATGCCCCTCAGTAGATGAATGGATTAAAAAAATGTGGCATATATACACAATGGAATATTACTCATAAAATAAAAGAAAATAAAATCATGACATTTGCAGGTAAATGGATGGCTTTGGAGAAAATAGTGCTACGTGAAATTAGCTAATCCTTTTTTTTTTTTAACACAGTACCTTTATTTTATTTTTATGTGGTGCTGAGGACTGAACCCAGTGCCTCACGTGTGCGGGCAAGTGCTCTGCTGCTGAGCCAGCACCCCAGCCCCATAGTTAATCCTAAACAAACAAATGCCGAATGTTTTCTCTGCTATAAGGTGACTGACCCATAATGGGGTAGAGAGGGGGGAGCATGGGAGGAATGAACTCTAGATAGGGCAGAGGGGTGGGAGGAGAAGGGAGAGGGAGCAGGGGGTTAGCAATGATGGTGGAATTTGATAGACGACATTATCCAAAGTACATGTATGAAGACATGAAGTGGTATGAATATACTTTATATACAAACAGAAATATGAAAAATTGTGCTCTATATGTATAATAAGAATTGTAATGCATTTCTCTGTCATGTATTTAAAAAATAAAATCAATTAGGGCTGGGATTGTGGCTCAGCGGTAGAGCACTCACTTAGCAAGGGTGGGACCCAGTTCGATTCTCAGAACCACATAAAAAAAAAATAAAGGTATTATGTTGTGTCCATCTACAAAAAAGATTCTCTCTCTCAAAAAAAAAATCAATTAAGTATTAAAAAAAAAAGAAATCAGCTTAAAGCAGAGTGAAGTGGCACATGCCTATAATCCTAGCTACTTGGGAGACTGATGCAAGAGAATTGCAAGTTCAAGGGCAGGGCAACTTAGCAAGACCCTGTCTCAAAATAAATGAAAAGGGCTGGAGATGTGGCTCAGGGGCCAGGGATATAGGTCATTTGGTAGAGTGCTTGTCTCACGTGCACAAGGCCCTGGATTCAATCCCCAGCACCATCAAAAAAAGAAAAAAAAAAAGAGAGAGGGAGAGAGAGATGTAGCTCAATTGTAAAGCACTTGCCTGGCTTATGTGAGGCTCTGGGTCCAATCCAGTAAAGGAGTTGGGGGACGGGCGGTGGGGGGAGAAGAAAGGAAGAAAGAAAAATTAATTTAAGGGAAGTAAAGATTTGTTTTAGCTCACAATTTCAGAAGTTTCAGTCCATGGTCACTTGGCCATGTCACTTTGGGCTTTTGGCAAGCCAGAACATCATGGTGGGAAGCATATATTGGAACAAAGGTGTTCACTGCATGCAGCCAGGAATTAAGAGAGAAGAAGTGGCCCAAGACAAGGAATACACTTCCAGGACACACTTTCAGTGAGATACTTTCTCTTACTAGACCCCACCTCCTATAGTTTATACCACCTCTCATTAGTCCATTCAATTAAGAACATATCAGTGGATTAATTCATGAGATCAGAGCCTTCATGATCTAATTGTTTCTCAAAAGCCCCTCTTCTCAATATTGCTGCCTTAGGAACCAAGCCTTGAACACAAGAGCCTTTGGAGGATATTCTAAAGCTGAACTATCACACTAGTGTATAGATTTGGGGGTATAAAATTGTGCTTTGCAACTTAATATATTAGTTCTAGTAGCTTTCTTTAGGATTCTTTAAATTTTCTCTGCATAGGCTCATGTCATATGTGGATAGAAATGGTTTTTGTTGTTCTTTTCAAGTTTGGATGCCTTCTGTTTCCATTTCTTATCTAATTGTTCTGGCTAGAACATCCAGTACAATGTCGAATATCAGTAGTGAAGTGGGCATGATCATTTTGTTCTCAAATATAAGGGGAAGGCTTTCAGTCTTTCACTGTGGAAAATGCTGTTTTCTATGAAATATTCAAGGATATGCTTTAACATGTTATGAAAATTCCCGAACTGAGAGTGTATCTCGGTGATGTAACAACTTGTGTAGCATGTGCAAGGCCCTGGGTTTAATCCCCAGCACTGCAAAGGAAATTCCTTTTTATTTTCCTCCAGTACTGGGGATTGAACGCAGGAGCACTATACCGCTGAACTATCCCCAGCCCTTTTTATTTCTAGATAGGTTCTTGCTAAATTGCCCAGGCTGGCCTCAAGCCTTTGGTCCTCCTGCCTCAGCCTTCCAAGTCTGGGATTACAAATGAGTACCACTACATCTGGCTAAAATTCCCCTTTAATCCTAGGTTTATGAGTGGGTTTTTATTTTTATTTTTTTGTTGTCTGGTTTTTTAATTGTTTTTTAATTTTTTTAACTCCACCTGCTATTATTTTTATTTATTATAATGTGGTGCTGAGCTGATGATTAGACCCAGTACCTTACACATGCTAGGTAAGCACTCTACCACCAAAATCACAATCCCAGCCCCTGTTGTTTTTTTTTTGTGTGTGGTTGTTTTTTGTTGTTGTTGTTGTTGTTTTTTGATGAGACTGTATTGAACCCAGACTCAAGCATGAGCATTAACTACTAAGCTACACTCACAACCCATTTTATTTATTATTCTGAGACAAGTTCTTGCTAAATTTCCCAGGCTGGCATTGAATTTGTAATCTTCTTACTTTGGATTTAAGAGAAGCTGGGGGGCTGTGGTTGTAGCTCGGTGTAGAACGCAGAACGCTTGCCTAGTATGTGTGAGGCACTGGATTTGATCCTCAACACCACATTAAATAAATAAATAAATAAATAATAGATAGATAGATAGATAAATAAACAAAAGGTATTGTGTTCATCTACAACTACAAAAAAAAAAAATAGCTGGTATTATAGGTGTTTATCACCATGCCCAGCTGTGAGTATTCTTTAATCATGAAAGAGTGTTGGAGGACCTGAGATAGGGCTCAGTGGTGAAATGCTTGTCATGCATGTCTCATGTCTGAGACTCCACCTTTGATCCCCAGAACCAGGCGAGGGGGGAAAACAAAAAACTAGAAAGGGCACTGGATTATTGTCAAATGCTTTTTCTTTATTAATTTAGAAAATCTTATATTTTTCACCCTTCTTTCTCTAAGTTGGTAAATTACATTGATGAATTTTCCTATGATTGAGCCAACAGGACAGATTTCCAGGTGACTTTGAGAACATTTAAAAAAAATATTTTTGACACAGGTGACCTTGAACTGGCCTAGTTCTCTCCCTATTCTCACTTATAGTTTTCAAGAATAACTGTAGAATGTGCTGAGAATGCAACAACCTGAGATAGGAGGGAAAAGAGCCTCAGCTGTGTTCCAGTCCTCCCTAGAAACAGGACGTCCTTCAATGCTTAGCCAAGTGGGTCATGTGGCTCACAAGTTATAAACCCTTGGGGCAGACTGCTTTCTGGCCTCCTTCAGCTGCAATGCAAGTGGGACAAGTATAGACAAGATTCAGTCTGCCCCAGATGGTTTTCCTGAGCCTTGGTGGACCTTGCCCCAAAGACACAGCTTCTGTTGTCACTTGGTGCCTCTCTGTAAATAATAAACCTGTTTCATGTAACTTATTTCTGGAATTTTTTTGCCTCATTGGGTTCAGGCAAGTAGTAAAGGAGCCCCCCAAGATGCAGTGGGCTGATGTAACCAGTGCATAGTGGGTCTGCTCCACATCAGCACCCTTGTGTCCATGGGATAAATCCCTCTGGATCATCATGTGTAATCATCTTACCATGCTGTTGCATTTTATTTACTACTACTTTGTTGAGGATTATTATAAATACATCCTTAAGAATATTGATCTTTCCTTTCTTGTGGTATCCCTATGTGGCTTTAGTGTCAGGGTAATGCTGGTCACATAGAATGAGTTAGGAAGTGCCCCGCTCTTCTATTTGTTGGAAGAGTTGAAGGATTGATATTTAATTCCTCTTTAAATGTTTTGTCAAACTCACCAGTTAAGCTGTTACGGCATGGATGTAGTTTGTCCCCCAGAGTTTCAGAGCTTGGTCCTCTGGGTCACAAAATTGGGAGGAAGGACTTTAAGAGGGAGGTCCATAGATCATCTGTGGGCACTGCCCTCAGAAGGAATTTTGGCACATTCCTCTCTTTCTGGCTTCCTGCTTGGAGATGTGATCTTTCTCTCACATGAGCTCTCACCATTGTGACACCATCCATGTCCTCAGTAGAGCCAGACAGAGGTAGTGCTAGGGCCATGAACTTCTAGAATTGTGAGCTAAATGAGCCTCTTTTTAAAATTTATAGCAATGAAAAATGGACTAATTAAGAAACCATTCCTGGACTTGTATTTATTGTCATGTTAGGTAATTTATGTGTTTCTAGGAATTTGTATATTTCATCTAAATTATTTACTTTGTTAGTGTACAATTATTCATAGTATTTTCTTATTCTTTTTAGTTTTCTGTCCTTTTTTTTTTTTTTCCTGTACAGCGGATTGAACCCAGGGGTACTCTACCACTAAGCTACATCCCTAGCCCACCCCCAACCATTTTTATTTTTTGAGATGGTCTTGTTAAATTACTGAGGCTGGATTTGAACTTGAAATCCTCCTGCCTCAGCCTCCCAAGCAGCTGGGATTACAGGTGTGTGCCACCATACCTGGCCATCTTTTTTATTTCTGTAAGGTTGGTAATGCTTCTACTTTCATATTTTATAGTTATTTTTGTTTTCTATTTTATTAGTCTAACTAGAATTTGACAATTTTGTTGATCTTTTCAAAGAACTGGCTTGTTTTTCTACTCTGTATTTATCTCTATTTAATCTATTTCCTTCCTTCTGCTATTTTGGGGTGCTGTTTGTTCTTTTTAATTTTTTAAATTTTTAGTTATTCAAGGTGTAAGTTTAAGTTATTGACTTGATACATTTCTTTTTTTTTTTAAAGAGAGAGAGAGAGAGAGAGAATTTTTTAATATTTATTTTTCAGTTCTCGGCAGACACAACATCTTTGTTTGTATGTGGCGCTGAGGATCGAACCCGGGCCGCACGCATGCCAGGCGAGCGCGCTACCACTTGAGCCACATTCCCAGCCCAATACATTTCTTTTTCAAATGTAGACATTTACAATTCTAGATTTTCCTTCAAGAACTACGTTCCTTATGTCCTATAACTTTTTGTCAGGGTACTCTTTCATTTAAGTATGCATTCTGGGAAGATTGCTTGAGTCCAGGAGTATGAGGTCAGCCTGGGTAACATAGAAGATCCCATCTCAAAAAATAACATAAAAATAAATAAGGTTACATTCTTGGCTCTGGGTATAGCTCAGGGGTAAAGTATGTGCTTAGTATACATGAGGCCCTTGGTTTGATTCCTAGCACCACAAAGAAAAAAAGAAAAGGGTACAATCTGCATTAATTCCACAACATTTTTCTTGGAGTGGGGGGCGGGTACCAGGGATTGAAACCCAAGGGTGCTTTACCACTGAGCCACATCCCCAGCCCTTTTTTATATTTTATTTAGAGACAGAGTCTCACTGAGTTGATTAAGCCCTCACCAAGTTACTGAGGCTGGCTTTGAACTCATGATCCTCCTGCTTCAGCCTCCCAAGTCGCAGGCATTACAGGTATGTGCCATTGCACTTGACTTAATTCCGAAAATATTTACACCAGTTTAATTTTAGGTGCTGGGGGCACAGAGATGAACACAAGAGACAGGCCGGGCTGGTACTCTAATGGAGCTGACATCTTAGGATAAACAAGATAGCAATTGATGGTTTGAAATCCAAAAAGCAGGATTCTGTGATAATGAATGGCAGTAGCATTGCTTTATTTCTTCATTTTTATTTCATTAAATATGCAATATAGTCACACAGTTCAGAGATCTAAAACATATTTAAAGATCTTATTTACAAAGACTCCCATCTGGGTAACCATCTGCCTCATCCTATGCTGCCCTGATAAGACTCCTTCCCTGCTGAGATTGTCTTTATTTGATGGATCGTGCCACAATCAGGTATCCTGAAGTGAGAGCAGAAGTAGAGGGAGTTGAGGGGCTTGGGTAGAGGCCATTTACTAACCAAGACTACAGCATTTCTACATTTTAATGAACACAATCAGCTGAGTATGGTGGTATACAATTGTAATCCCAGCAACACAGGAGGCTGAAGCAAAGGGATCATAAATTTAAGGTCAGCCTCAGCAACTTAATGAGACCCTGTCTCAAGATAAAAAAAATTAAAAGGGGCTGGAAATACAACTCAGTGGTAGAACATCTCTGGATTCAATTCCCAGTACCACTCAAAAAAAAAAAAAAAAAATCAGCACAACCATACCAGTTAAATATTCATGTTAGCTATAAATAGTCAATTGGCTTCTTAAGTTTGTTTTTTTTTTTTTTTTTTTGCTGGGGATTGAATCCAGGGCCTTGTGCATACGAAGCAAGCACTCTACCAACTGAGCTATGTCCCTAGCCCTTAAATATTCTTTCATTGTTTTTTCATGTAAGTACGAACACTAAAGACAGTTTTTTAGGTCTGTGCCTTGCTTTTTAAAAAATACTATTATTGTTGTTGTTAATGTTATTTTGCAGTACTAGGAATTGAAACCAGAGCCTCATACAAGCTGGGCAAGTGCTCTACCACTGAGCTACACACCCAGTTCTTTTTTAAAAAAAAAATTTAAATTTTTATTTAGTTGCAGATGGACACAATATCTTTATTTATTTTTATGTGGTACTGAGGATTGAGCCCAGTGCCTCACACGTGCGAGGCAGGCACTCCACCATTGAGCTAGAGCACCAGCCCCACTTCTTTTGATTTTTTTTTTTTATTTTGAAACAGAATCTTGCTAAACTGCCTAGACTGGCCTCAGACTTGCAATCCTCCTGCCTTAGCTTCCCAAGTAGCTGGAAATATAGGTGCCGCAGTCTGGCTGTGCACAATTCAGGAGCCACTTGTCAAAAGAAATGAACTTTATTTTTAGAACACACACACCACCTCACCACACAGCTCTTCAGGAATTCCCTCAGAGCCCCACTGGCTTCCCACAAGCCTCTCAACCCCACCCCCCAACTCCTCCTGCTCTTGAGGCCAATTGGCTGGGTCGGGTGGGCTGAGCCAAAAAAAAGTCCCCCAAAAAGGCCTCAAGAGCAGCTCCGAGGTCTGAAAGGGCGGGGAAACAGCCCAATGAGCATCACCACAGAGGAGCCAATCAGTTGGCAGCTAGAAGTTTGCTGGCAGCTGGAAGTTTGCTGGGGCCCCTTCGGCTGTGGCTCTCAACATATGGGCATGTGCCATTGCATCTGGCTTGTGTCTTGCTTTTACGCTTTACAATGTTATTGGAAATTTTTCTATGTCAGATCATAGATAGAATCCTCACTTTTTTTCCAGCTGCATAACTGCATTGTGTGTTTTGGGTGGGGTAGTTCGTTTGTATTCCATGTGGTATTGCCTGGAGAAACTCTTCTGGGTCTGGAGAATCACAGTTGCTTCACTCCAATGACTTGTCCAATTATGTGGACTATACCTCATGTTAGCTGGATTCTGAGAATGAAAATGGAACCTGCAAGGTTTCTTATGGCCTGTGTCCCAGAAGCTATACAGCTTCTCACCAACTCATTGAATTGAACAGAGCAATCCACATTTATGTATAAGTGGGTGGGGAACAGAATGCAATTCTCAGTGTGTGTTAATAGGAATTGGAGGAATTGTTGGAAGTAGCCTTCACAATCTGGCACATCAGGATCCAAAAAAAATTCACATGTCTTATTTGGTATTGCACATCTTTGGTCTCTTTTAAGCTAGTATGTTTCCCCACTGTCCTCCTTTCTCTCTCTCTTTTTTTTTTTTTTTTTTTGGAGGGGGCAGTTACCAGAGATTGAACCCAGGGGCACTTAACCACCGAACCCCAGCCCCCTTATTCTTACTTAGAGACAGAGTCTCACTTAGTTGCTTAGGGCCTCACTATGTTGCTGAAGCTGGCTTTGAACTTGGGATCCTCCTGCCTCAGCCTCCTGAGCCACTGGGATTATAAGTGTGCACCACCACATCAACCCCCTTTCTTTTCTTGCCTTTAGTTTTTGAATAGTTAAGTTTAATTATTCCATATTCTGGATTTGCTTTCTTGTTTCTTCTAACTCTGTTCTCTGTCTCCTGAATTTCCTATAAACTTCAAGATCGGACAAAAAACCTGCTTAGATTCACATTAAGCATTATTTGTGAGGGGCTGGGGTTGTGGCTCAGTGGTAGAATGCTCACCTAGCACGTGTGAGGCCCTGTGTTCAATCCTTAACACCACATAAAAATAAATAAAATAAAAAGGTATTATGTCTAACTACAACTAAAAAATAAATACTAGGGGCTGGGGATGTGGCTCAAGCGGTAGCGCGCTCGCCTGGCATGCATGCGGCCCAGGTTCGATCCTCAGCACCACATACAAACAAAGATGTTGTGTCAGCCGAAAACTAAAAAATAAATATTAAAAAATTCTCTCTCTCTCTCTTTAAAAAAAAAAACTAAAAAAAAAATAAATACTAAAATTTTTTAAAAAACATTATTTGTGAAAAATACCTTGTTATTTCTTGATGATTCTTATGTTATGGAGCCATCATGTCTTGCTAGGACAGGATAATTTTTTAAAGAGTCCTTAAAATGGTATGAAAGACCACTTTACCCTCCCACTCCCATCTATGACCTGTTTCCTCCAACTTTCTCCCTTACTCTCCTGGTGCACTAGCTGCCTTTTCTTCCCTCTACTCACCAGACACAGGCTAGCCTTTGCTCAGGTGACTTGCCCCTCCCTAGGGATCTCTCACACCTTCTCATCAACACCTTACCTGATCACTTGATCTAAAACTGTACTCTTGTCATCTCTGGAACTCCCTTAGTTTCCTGTAAACTGCTGTGACAGATTACTACAAACATGGCAGATTAAAACAGACAACATTCTCTCACAGTTCTGTAGGACAGAAGTCCTAAATCAAGGTGTGAACAGGGCCACACTCTCTTCAGAGGTTCTAGGAAAGATTTTGATCCTTGTCTCTTCCAGTTTCTGGTGGCTCCAGGTATTCCTTAACTTATGGAAGTATCACTCCACTGTCTGCCTCCATGGTCACCATAACTTCTTTTCTCTGTCTCTCCCTTTTTACTTTAAAATTTTTATTATAGTAAAAAATACATAACATAAAATTTATTGTCTTAACCATTTTAAGTGTACAGTTTAGTATTGTCTATTCACACTGTTATGAAACAGATCTCCAGAACTTTTTCATCTTGCAGATCTGCAAGTTTGCATCCATTAAGCAACTTCTGATTTCCACTACCTTATAACCCTAGTAACCACAATTCTACTTTCTGCTTCTCTGATTTTGACTAAATACCTCATATAAAGGGAACCACATAGTATTTGTCTTTCTGTTGTCCTTAAGATTCTCATCTATTGTAGCATAGATGAGAACTTCATCCCTTTTTATAAATGAGTAATTTTCCATTGTGTGTGTGCCACACACGAGTGCGCACGCAAGGTTGGAGGGGAAAGAACTGTCGAGATAAAAATAAGGCAATGAAGAGAAAAGGTGGGTAACTGCTTAAATTGTGACCCTCATAAGATACGTCCTATGAATCCCAGGTGTGAATGTATATGTGTGTGTGTGTATATATACACACACACACATACATACATACACACACACACACACACATGCTCTCACACAATTTTGTTTATCCATTCATCCATCAATGGTCATTTACATTGCTTACACCTCTTGGCTGTTGTGAATAATGCTGCTGTGAAAATAGGAGGTCTTTTGTCCCAACTTGCAGTTTATAGGAAATTCAGAAGACAGGACAAAGAAGAACCAAGAAGGCAAATCCAGAATATGAAATAATTGTTCTTAACACTTCAAAAACTAAAAGCAAGAAGAGAAAGGGGAAAAGTGGGGAAATCTACTAGCTTAAAAGAGACCAAAGATGTGCAATATCAATAAGACAGGTGAATTTTATTGGACCTTAATGTGATAGTTTGTGAAAATCACTCTCATCTCTTTCAGATCCTGATTTCAATTTCTTTGAATATGTGCCCAGAAGCGAGATTCCGGGATTATATAGTAGTTCTATTTTTAATTTTCTAACACTTGTTATTTTCTGTTTTTGTTTTAATTTTTAAAATAGTAACTATCATAATGAGTGTAAGGTGTTTTGTGTGCTTTGTAAGCATACTTGACGTGGGATTTAAGGCTCAGCTAGTTAGTCAAGGATTATCACATTTCAAAATCCTTAGCTTAAAGCAGAGTCCTTTTTCTCCAAGTAAGGTCACTTTCAAAAGTTCCAGGGATTTATTCATTGACATATCTTGTAGGAGAGGGGGTGAGACACCATTTAACCTATCAGCCCCCCTCTCTTCCCTGCTTTATTATTCTCTTTGACAGTTATCTCCAGTTAACCTGCTGTATATTTACTTTGTTTTCTGGCAGACAATAATTGAGATAAAACCATGAGAACAAGGATATTTGTGTTTTGTTAACATTGTTTTCCCCTTAGAAGAGCATATGCCACCAAATGGCTGTACACCACATATCAGTTGAACGAGCAACAAGAGGGATGGCCAGTTAAAACAAAGAGCCTAGATAAACACTGGCAGAAATTTCCCTAACACCTTTGAGTGGAAAATTTATGGATCTGGTGGTTCTGGGGATTTAGATTATCTAAAGTAAATTCTTTTTTGGTGGGGGGTACCAGGTATTAAACCCAGGGGTGCTTAACTACTGAGCCACACCCCCAGCCCTTTTATTTTGAGACAGGGTCTTGCCAAGTTAATCAGGACCCCACTGAGTTGCTAAGGCTGGCTTTGAACCCATGGTCCTCCTGCCTTAGCTTCCTGAGCTACTGGGATTATAGGCATGTGCCACCATGTCTGGCCTAAAGTAAATTTTCTACAGTAAGGAAGAACGGAATCTCTTGAAGATTATCCATCAGGCCAGATGCAGTGGCACATACCTGTAATCCCAGCAGTTGAGGAGGTTAAAGCAGGAGGATCCCAAGTTCAAAGCCAGACTTAGCAACTTAGTGAGATCCTGAGCAACTTGGTGAGAACCTGTCTTAAAAAAAAAAAAAAAAGTGTCTCCATCAGGATAAATTTCAGGATACTCTTTAAGAAAAAGTACAACGTTACTGATAAAAATACCATTTTTCGGGCTGGGGATGTGGCTCAAGCAGTAGCGCGCTCGCCTGGCATGCGTGCGGCCCGGGTTCAATCCTCAGCACCACATACAAACAATGATGTTGTGTCCGCCAAAAACTGAAAAATAAATATTAAAATTCTCTCTTCTCACTAAAAAAAAAAAATAAACAAATAAAATAAAAATGCCATTTTTCACTAAAGTGCAGAAATAGTTATTTTGTGTCTAAGGAAAATGTATAAAGTGGAAAGTAAGAAAGGCCCTAAGACTACTAGAATTGTGTCAAAAGAAAAAAGCACCCGAATGTTTGGTTTGGTTTGGTTTTTTTATATTTATTTTTTAGTTGTAGTTGGACATAATACCTTTATTTTATTTATTTTTATGTGGTGCTGAGGATGGAACCCAGGGCCTCACACATGATAGGTGAGCGCTCTATTACTGAGCCACAACCCCAGCCCCACCTGAATGTGTTTTGTTTTTATATATTTTTTAGTTGTAGATGGACAAATACCTTTATTTTGCTTATTTATTTTTATGTGGTGCTGAGGATTGAGCCTAGGGGCCCCCACTGGCTAGGCAAGTGCTTTACCGCTGAGCCACAACCTCAGCCCCATGAATGTTTTTTGTTTTTTAATTTTTTTTAGTTGTTGATGGGCCTTTATTTAATTTATTTATATGCAATGCTGAGAATCAAAGTCAGTGCCTCACACATGCTAGGCAAGTGCTCTACCACCGAGCTACAACCCCAGCCCTACCTGAATGTCTGATGAGACAATATAAACATTTTAAAAAGGACAATGACTATGATGGGTTAAAACAAATCAGATATTTGGGCTGGATCTGTAGCTCAATGGTGGAGTGCTTGCCTGGCATGTGTGATGCACTGGGTTTGATCCTTAGCACCGCATAAAAATAAAATAAAGGCATGTTATCCGTCTACAACTAAAAACTATCAGATAGTTTAAAAATTTGTACATTTATGATAATACTGCACCTTCTCCTGGGGAAAAAACACTCACATTGGTTACAGTTACAGGTTGCTGGGGATTGAACCCCAGGGGTGCTTAACCACTGAGCCACATCCCAGCCCTTTATTCTTTTTAAATTTGAGACAGGGTCTCGCTAAATTGTTGAGGTTAGCTTTGAACTTGGGATCCTCCTTCCTCAGCCTCCTGAGCTACTGGATTATGGGCGAGGCCACCACATGCAGTGACTCATTTAATGGCATGAACAACAACAACAACAACAAAAAAGATCACAGGCATGCTTAGCAGTGCCCAGCTGTGCTAATGCTATTTTTTAAAGTCTTTATCTGGGGCTGGGATGTAGCTCAGTGGCAAAGAGTCTGCCTTGCATTCACAAAGCCCTGGGTTCGACCCCCAGTTCCAAAAAAGACAAAAAAAAAAGAACCCCACCAAAAAAAAATAAGATTAAAAAAAAAACCCCTTTAAAAAAATAAAAAATAAATAAAGTCTTTATCTGTTGGAGACATATACTGAAGTATTTATAGGTGAAATATGGTCCTTGTCCCAGGTATCAATCCAATAACAAGGATGAGGTTTTGAGAAAAAAATAAATTTTATTGATTTGCTATCAAGAGAAGGCAAAGGATTCATGTCACAAAGGCTGCCTGCCATTCTAATTGCTAGGGGGAAACAAAGGGCTTTAAAAAGGGGGATACAAGAGCTGTTTTCCAAGTAATTTTATCAGTAGATCTAATTAATGTTCAACTTACATCCATATGAGTGCTCTTATACCAGTTTCCAGGTCTGGACTCTTTTATTCTTGTGGGTAGTGAGCATAACTCAGTTTAGAACAGGAAGAATGTTAACTTTACCTCCCCCTTAATTAAGGAAGGGAAGAAGAAAGAAAAAAACATCAATTTTCAAATAAACCACCAGTGATTGAGCAGCAAGGTTTATAGTAAAAGCATGAAGTGGACTTTCCTTACAAGAAAGGCACCCCTGTTACAGGATTTGCTATAATATAATTCAGAGGGAAAATGCCCATATAGATGATACAAGAAAGGCAAAAAATTGTTGTTGAAGCTAAATAATCAGTATATGAAAGTTCATTGTCACTAATCTACTTGTGTGAAAATTCTCTTTGTAAAACAAAGTGCCAACCTTCCTTGTGCCCAATAAGTAACTTCCTGATTTTTCATTTTCCTCTGTATACAAGCAGGATGTTCTGTCATTCCACAGGATCCTACTCATTCCAATTACTTCTCTTTTCCTGTTTTCTTAATCCAGATTTTCAGGGCCATCTTGCACCTTCCTCCACCCCCACCCCCATCCCCAGAACGAGGCAGGATGCTGTGAAATGAGCTGGCAAGAATTCACCTGGTTCTTCCTCTCTGCCCTCTTCTTCTTCTTTCTCTCCTCTCTGCCTCTCCTTTTCTTCTCCTTCAGGCAGCCCCCCAATAAACCAAAGCTTGCAAGCTCTCTGCCTTCTTCCTCTCTGCCCTGTTCCTTTTCTTTCTCTCCTCTCTCTGCTTTCCTCCTCGCCTCTCTCTGCTCTCTGCCTCTCCATTTCTTCCTCTTTGGGAAGCCCCCCAATAAAATCTCTTGGTTGAAAAAAACAAAAAAAGAATTCACCTGGAGGTCAAGTAACTTAAGCCTGGAGAGTGTCCCCACCGGAAAGGCTGAATGCTGGTTTACACCATGCTTTGTTGTGTATTCCATCAGAGAAAAGATAAGCTAAGTGCTAATATCTAAAAGCCAGGAGATTTTCATGTCACAGCCAAACGTGCAGTTTCTTACTGTAGGGAGACTCACAGGACTTTGAGAGTGTCTGCTCAGTCTCATTTTTTTCCTTGCACAGGCTGCACTGAGCCACATCCTAAGTACTTTATTATTATTATTAGTATTAGTATTGTTGTTATTATTATTATTTTATTTTGAGACAGGGTCTCGCTAAATTGCTTAGGGCCTAGTTAAGTGGCTGAGGCTATGTATTGAATTTGCAATCCTCCTGCATCAGCCTCCCCAGTCTCTGGGATCACAGACATGCGCCACCTCCTTGGCTGCTCAGTCACATTCTTAAGAGGTGAATCGGTGGCGGCAAAAACACCAGTTACACCAAGAAAGACATCCCGGGATCTTGCCTTTTTGGTATAGAAGGCACCGAGAGCCCACAATCGGGAACAACCCACGCCCGAATGAAACCATGGGAGTCACCTGGCTAGTTTGGGCGCTGTCCCACGTCCCCACCGAGCCCCAGGACCCATAAGAACCCCACTCAGGCACCCTCCTCCACTCCATCAGGGTGGGACAGCAGATAGGAACAGAGAGCAATGCAGAGAGGGGGTACTCTGCAGAGACAGTCGCGCTTTCTTGCCGTGTGCGAGGTGAGGAGGTTCGGGTAGCCTGGCGCGGTGGCGCACGTTTGTAAATCCCAGTACTTCCGGCAGGCTGAGGCAAGAGGATCGCAAATTCAATGCCAGCCTCAGCAACTTAGCGAGGCCCTGTCTCTAAATAAAATCAAAAAGGGCTGAGGATGTAACTCAGTGGTTAAGTGCCCCTTGGTTCAATTCTTCCAACCAAAAAAAGAGAGAAAGTTTGGAGAGATTCTCCAATCTAGACGGCGGGCGGTCGCCACCGCGCAGGCGCTTTTTAGCTGGGGCAGCACACTGGTGCTGAGAGGCACAAATTGTGTCCCGCTGACGGAGTTAGATGGAATTGCGCAGGCGCAGAGCGGTAAGCATCCCTAAGGATACTGAGGACAGAAAGGGGACGGAGAAATAGAAGATGGACGTCACTGCGCAGGCGCTCTCTGTCTCTCTGTGTGGCGTCGCCTGGGCCGCGCGCAAGCGCAGAGCGATCCGCAAACGTGCGCACGCGCGCGGGTATCCGGCACGATGGCAGGTGTCGTGGGTAGGGGCCTGCCGGCTATGGGGCGACCGGCGTTGCTGTTGCTCGTGATGTGTGCTGCCGGCGCCCAGGGGCTCTACTTCCACATCGGCGAGACGGAGAAGCGTTGCTTCATCGAGGAAATCCCCGACGAGACCATGGTCATCGGTCAGGCGGGCTGAGGGTGGAGAGGCCCTTTGTTTTCGCCCGGCCCTCGGAAGTGCCCCTCCTCCCGAGCTTGGCCAGGTCATACCCCCAGACCTGGCCTGTGGGTGCCCCGAGGACGCCAGGCCCCCTGCCCAGCGCCCCGGGCCGCACGTCTGGGGGCCAGGTCATGACTGTGTGTATGCCCTGCAGGCAACTATCGAACCCAGATGTGGGACAAGCAGAAGGAGGTTTTCCTTCCCTCGACCCCTGGCCTGGGCATGCATGTGGAGGTGAAGGACCCCGACGGTAAGGTAAGGTCACCGCTAGCAGGGCTTTTAGCGGTGTCAGTCGTACGTTCATCAGCGTTCCAGGGGGGGATGTAAGTCGCCTCCTTGGTCCTGAATCAAGGTCCTAGGGCAAAGGAGCTTGCCCCTTGAGAAGTCACGGTAGAGATTGGACTTTCATTGTTCCATGTTGCAGGTGGTACTGTCCCGACAGTATGGCTCCGAGGGCCGTTTCACGTTCACCTCCCACACCCCCGGTGAACATCAGATTTGTCTGCACTCCAATTCCACTAGAATGGCCCTCTTCGCCGGTGGCAAACTGGTAAGAAGATTTCTGATCTGTTCCCATAGTCGTTTGTGACACTGTTGCACCGTTAGAGTTGGGAATACAGATGTTACCCTCCTGCCACAGCCATGGACAAGAGTGGGTCCCATAGCCTGGAACACAAATGGTTTTGAGGCCCCACCACTCAAGACACCCTGTGTTCCCTTGTAGCGTGTGCACCTAGACATCCAGGTCGGGGAGCATGCCAACAACTACCCTGAGATTGCAGCTAAGGATAAGCTGACGGAACTGCAGCTCCGTGCTCGCCAGTTGCTTGATCAAGTGGAACAGATCCAGAAGGAGCAGGATTACCAGAGGGTAAGGGTCTTTTGTACTTGGAGATTATATCTACTTGAAGTTTCTGCTTTCTCTACTTGGGAGATCAACTCTTCTGAGAATGGAATGGAGGGTATCAGTCTAGATAGCTTCCCAGGTTGTTTTCACTTTTTTTGTTGTTGTTGTTAGTGCTGGGGTTTGAACCCAGGGTCTCACCTGCACGTTACGCAAGCACTTTGCCACTGAGCCACACCCTCTTCACTTTTTAAATTGTGATAAAATACACATAATGTAAAACATCATTTTAATTGTTTCTAAGTGTGTAGCTCCATGGCATTGAGTAGATTCACATTGGCTCGGTGTGGTGGCACATGCCTATAATCCCAGCTAATTGGGAAGCCATGGCAAGAGGCTCACAAGTTCATGGACAATCTGGGCAACTTGGCAAGACCCTGTCTCAAAAAATAAAAAGGGCTGAGGATGTAGCTCAGTGTTAAGACACCCCTGGGTTCAGTCCTTGTACCACCAAAAAATAGATTCATATTGTTGTGCAATCATCACCACAATCCATCTCCAGAACTCTCCTGAGTTAGTATTTAATAGATTTTCACCTTCCAAAACAGAAGATCTGTACCTATTAAATACTAACTCAGGCTGGGGATATAGCTCAGTTGCTAGAGTTTGCCTTGCATGCACAAGGCCCTGGGTTCAAACCCCAGCACCACCAAAAAACCAAACAAAAAACAAACTACCCATTTCCCTCCCCAGTTCCTGTTCTATTTTGTCTATGCTTCTGATTGTTCTAATTCAAATAAGGGGAATCATAGCGAATTTTTCCTTTTGTGACTGTCTTATAAGATCTCTAAGGTTCAGATATGTTGTAGCATTGTCAGAATTTCTTTCCTTCTTAAGCTTTAATAATATTCAATTGCATATATGACCCAATTTTGCTTTTTTGGGAGGGGGTGTGGTACTAGGGATTGAACCCAGGGCTTCACATGTGCTCGGCAAGTACTCAACTACTGAGTTCCATCCCCAGCCCTTTTTAGTTTAACAGGGTCTCAATAAGTTACCCATGCTGGCCTTGAGTTTGTGATCCTCCTGCCTCAGTTTTCTGAGTCGCTAGGATTAATGGCATATGCCACCCTTGCCTGGGTCCCATTTGCTTTAGTTGCCTTTTTAATTTTTTGATACCAGGGATTGAACCCAGGCATGCTTTACCACTAAGCCACATCCCACCCACCCACCCTTTTTGGGGCTGGGTACCAGGTATTGAACTCAGGGGCACTTGGCCACTGAGCCATATCCCCAGTCCTATTTTGTATTGTATTTAGAGATAGGGTCTCACTGAGTTGCTTAGCACATTGCCATTGCTGAGGCTGGTTTTGAACTTGTTATCCTCCTGTCTCAGCTTCCTGAGATGCTGGGATTACAGGCTTGTGCCACTGAGCCCGGCTTCCCCAGCTCCTTTTTTAAAAATATATTTTATTTAAGGTCAAGATCTTGCTGAGTAGCTTAGGACCTTGTAAAAGGAGCATGATTTCAGTCCCAGCAGAGATGCTTGTGGAGGTGACAGCACTGTTCCTTCCTTGAGACAGTTTTTATGTTTGGGGAGACTGTGGCACCCCTAATGGAATCACAGGTGATATTCCAGAAGGTATTTGGTCCTGGAATTAAGCAGTCACTCACACGGAGGGACCTCACAATTTTCAGGATAATTTCTCCTGCTCATTTAACCTTGTGCCTGTTACCCCATGCAGTATCGTGAAGAACGCTTCCGTCTGACCAGTGAGAGTACGAACCAGAGGGTCCTGTGGTGGTCCATCGCTCAGACAGTCATCCTTATCCTTACTGGCATTTGGCAGATGCGTCATCTCAAGAGCTTCTTTGAGGCCAAGAAGCTGGTGTAGTGTCCTCTCTGTATGACCCTTTTTACTTTAGTTCTTTGGTACTTTCTCCAACCAATCCCTTAACCACCTGGATTTTGAGGGGGAAAAAAAATGCAAAAGAATATGACATGTTGGTAGTATGGCAACAAACCATTCTGATCAGTAACTTGTTTAACCTTGATTCTCATGGACACAGGACATTGGTCCAAGATTTCAAATTCTATTTTAGGGCTTATAAGGAATTGAAACTAATATAAGACAAGTCTTGTCTCTTTTGCCTCCAGTGATTCCCCTGTCCTCTCAAAAAATGAGCAAATGACCTTCTGTTTTTTCTTCATCTGATTACACAGTAGGTGACTGGCATACCCCACAAAGGAGGCCTTGCCTCACTGTTCCCTAGCCAGTTACTTGGTTCACTCAATGGCTTTGTGAATGTAAATAAGGGGCAGGTCTTGGCCCCAGAGGATCGAGATGTTTTTCTATATATTAGAACTATTTTTTGATAAATTATATATTTTCCTTCCTAGTTGAAGTGTTACTGCCTGTAACTAGCTGAAAACACCAATCTAGTCCTTGTGCATTCTGTTTATTCACACGTTTTTATAACTGCCATGGCAGCTCTCAGGATTTCAGCAGTCTGTGGGCCAGAAGCAGATGTTAACAGCTGTTCTCAAGGCCATATTAGAAGGCCTAGCAGAATTCTCTTGGACACCTGTGATTCCCATCTGATAGGGCCTCAGAGTCAGGTAAGACAGTGAAAGAGCCAGTATGGACAGTGCACTCTTATCCCCCCTCTTCCCAATTTATTTAAGCTGTGGTAATGTTTTCTTCAAGGGAACGAAATTTGGTTCTTTATTCAGATTTTTCCAATTAAATAAAACGTCTTACAGTAGTTGTGTTTGAGATGAAATAAGAGGTTGTGGGCAGAGGAGAAGCAAAAAGGGAAAGAGGAAAAATTCTTGGTCAGCCAGGGTGGGTGATCTGGTATGGACCTTAGTGTGGACTGTGTTAGGGCTTGGCTTGGATGGACATCTTTCTGGGAAACTAAGAGTGGACAGAGTGGTTCCTTAACCATTCTCAGGCCGACCAAGTGGAGAACATTTCAGCAAGGACATGTGAGGAAACTTATGTACTTGGTTTCTTAGCCCCTGAATCATAAATTTGAACAGCTAATGATGCCCTTCTTCTGTATAAAAACTTTATTATTAGTTGCCCATTCCTGACATTTTATTTCATAATTTTATTATAAATATATTTGGAATGTTATTTATTAAATTACTTTATCTGACCTACAGAACTAAATTCTTCCCTTGTTATTTCTCTTTGTGTCCCACACTATTCAATTCAATAGTTATTTAGTTTTATTCTTTAAAAAAATATGTAATTTATAAAAATTTTTTAATTTTTTTTTCAGTTGTCAATGGATCTTTTTATTTTATTTATTTATATGTAGTGCTGAGGATCGAACTCAGAGCCTGATACATGCCAAGCAAGCTCTCTACCTCTAAGCCACAATTCCAGCCCCTCTATTGGGTTTTCATTTTAAGAATTCTAATTTGCAAAGAGGTGGCAAAGAAATGAAAAAAAAAAAAAATTGACATAATCTAATTCTGGGTGCCACATAATATAGTCCAGTGAAAATTCTTCAGATTTTTAAAATAGCTTTTCAGTTTCCATGTTAGAATTAACACAAGGGAACTTGCAATCCTCCTGCCTCAGTCTCCTGAGCCACTGGGATTACAGGCATGTGCCACCGCACCTGACCCTTCTCTCCTATTTTACCAGGAAAAAGAAAGTGTGGGTTTGGGAGCACACATTCTTAACATTCACTGTTATCCTAGCCTGGTTCCCCTTATGTTAAGCAGTACCTGTCTTCATCATTTGGTCTCAGCCTCGGTACTTGTGATACATAAACTATTCTCAACAACCTGTTGTCTCTGGTATTCAAATGTTGGATCAGGGGAGCTGGATGCACAGAATGACCCTGGAAGCTCAAGGTAAACTCCTGGGAAACGCTAAGATCCAATTTGATTTATCAGGTTTGATTTGGGTGTAATGGTAGGCAGAATAATGGCCCCCCAAATGTGTCTATGTCCTAGTTCTAGAAATCTGTGACAGTTAACCTATCAATTAAGGTTGTCAATCAGATGATTTTAAAATAGTAAGATTATCCTGGGCCATTTGGGTGAACCTAATATGAACACAAAGGTCTGATGACTTGTAAATAATCCATCCCTGTCCACTTGGACAGTTTGTCTTGTCACCCCATTTCCATCTACGAAGCCAACACTAGTGGGTTGAGTCCTAGAATCTTATCTGCAGCTTGCCTCTTCTATTTTTATTTATTTTTGGTACAGGGGAGTGAAGCCAGGGGCACTTCACTCCCCCACTTTTTTTTTTTTTTTTAGGTGTAGATAGACACAACACAATGCCTTTATTTTTATGGGTGCTGAGGATGGAACCCGGGTCCCGCCCTGCTAGGTGAGCGCTCTACCTCTGAGCCACAATCCCAGCCCCTCACCCTTTTTTGAAAAATTGATTAAGGGTCTGGGGTTGTGGCTCAGCGGTAGAGCATTTGCCTGGCATGCATGAGGCACTGGGTTCAACCCTCAGCACCACATAAAAATAAAGATATTGGGTCCACCTATAACTAAAAAAATAAGGAACTTTTAAAATTGTAGATGGACACAATACGTTTATTTGTTTTTACGTGGTGCTGAGGATCAAACCCAATGCCTCACGTGCTAGGCAAGCGCTCTACCACTGAGCTACAACCCCTGCCTCCCATCCCTTTTAAAAATAGAGACAGGGTCTCACTAAATTGCCTAGAGCCTTGCTAAATTGTTGAGGCTGGCTCTGAACTCGTGGCTAGGCCTCCTCAGCTACTGGAATTACACTCATGCACTACCAGGCCCGGCTTCTCTTACACCATTTTTTGTCGTTACCGGGGACTGAACTCGGGGGCACTCGATCACTCAACCACAGCCATAGCCCTATTTTGTATTTTACAGAGGGTCACTGAGTTGCTTAGCGCTTGGCTAAGTTGCTGAGGCTGGCTTGAACTCCAGATCGTTCTGCCTCGGCCTCCCGATCCGCTGGGATTACAGGCGTGAGCCATCCCGCCAGGCCTCTCCCACTTTTATTAAAGTTTGTGGTAAGGCTTCTTGTATTTGTTTCCTACTGCTGCTGTAACAAATTATCACAAACGGAGTGGCTTTAAACAACAAACGTTATCTTGATATCTCTGAAGGTCAAAAGTCCGATACCTTGATTTTAACCCTGTGAAACTAGTGGTAAACTAGTGATACATAGAACTGTAATCTATCAAGAGCCTGACGACAGCCAGGTCTGGGATCTCCAGACCACCGCCCTTCCCCTGAGCGCTACTGCAGTGATCTGCCCGCAGCGCGTCAAATGGCCTCAGTGGCTCCGCGAAGACTGCTGCGCCACACTAAGGCTGGATTCTAACAGCACCCAAGCGGAGAAAGTCCCGCTAACGCTATTCCTGAAAGTCGGGGGAGCTAGAAAGTGCAGAAAAAAATCCGGGTGAGCGTTTGCGTCGCGAGATTCGAGGCGAGCAACCAGCAGCCCTACTTCTGACCTCCCCCGAACACCGGAAACTTGAGAGACGGGACTTCCGGAAAGTGGCGGTTTCTCTGAGCTTGATTGGTTGTTGCTTTGAGTCGCCCCGCCCGTGTCCTTGCTTTCTTCCTGCTGCGCGTGCTCGTTGTCAGTCCCGAACCACGCCATGGCGGACCCAGAGTCCTTGGGCTTTGAACACATGGGCCTGGATCCCCGGCTCTTGCAGGTACCGGGGAGGGCTGGGGACCCGAGAATCCGGCTTAAGGGCTCTCAGGGCACGCCACTGCCCTCCGCACCGCTTGAACCGCACTCTTCGTCTGTCTCTCAGGCTGTCGCCGATCTGGGATGGTCGCGACCTACGTTGATTCAAGAAAAGGCTATCCCGCTAGCCCTAGAGGGGAAAGACCTCCTGGCCCGGGCCCGCACTGGTTCCGGGAAGACAGCTGCTTATGCTATTCCGATGCTACAGCTGCTGCTCCACAGGAAGGCGGTGGGTAGTCAGAGGCCCGACGGGAGGCTGGGAAGGGAGGTCCCAGTTTGTACGAGGTTTTCTCTTGGATCATAGAATCAGTCGGGTCCCATTGTGGCAAACGTTCTGGGTTGGGCTTTAGGTTACCTGAATCCTAATCCAGGACGTGCTCCTCTACCATCAGCTTGGTGTAATCTTGAAATAACATTACAGTCACTTTCTTTCCTTCCTCAATGAAAAGGGGCCAGGCACATCTTCTACTTGCAGAGTTATTGTGAGAGTACAGGTTCATACCTAGCGTTCATAACTTCATAACACACAGTAACTTCATTACACACAGAGGAAGTTATTTTCTTCTGTCAGCACCCAGGGAAAGCCCTCCATTTTATTTTCTGAGGTGGGCAGAATGAGGGGATGATCAGAACACAGGTTGTTGTATGGACAGGATTGTGGTTGGACCAGATTGCCTGGAAAAGATAGAGAAAAGCATTGGTTGGATCCATTGATATTCACTGCTGGCTTTAATCTGTAATTTATGGTCTTACAGACAGGTCCTGTGGTGGAACAGGCTGTAAGGGGAGTTGTCCTTGTTCCTACCAAGGAGCTAGCACGGCAAGCTCAGTCCATGATTCAGCAGCTGTCTGCCTACTGTTCTCGGGATGTGCGGGTGGCCAATGTCTCAGCTGCTGAAGACTCAGCTTCTCAGCGGTGAGTGAAAGGGAATGAAGCTACACAAAGATGTAGGATGGGTTTGTGTGTAGTAGGAGAAAGCACAGGTCCAGGGTGAAGTTCCAGCTGCCAAGTTCTTCTTGATACCCATTTCTTACCACCTGTAGAGCTGTACTGATGGAGAAGCCAGATGTAGTGGTGGGGACCCCATCCCGTATATTAAGCCACTTGCAACAAGACAACTTGAAACTGCGTGACTCCCTGGAGCTGCTGGTGGTGGATGAGGCTGATCTTATTTTTTCCTTTGGCTTTGAGGAAGAACTGAAGAGTCTACTCTGGTGAGGAAGAAATGGTGATGGTGGTGGTAGTGGTGTAGTTTCTTAGTGGAAATGTCTTTGAGACCACATTTAGAGGTCCTTGGAGTAGGAGCCTGACTAGGTTTTTTTCTTTTAGTCACTTGCCCCGGATTTACCAGGCTTTTCTCATGTCAGCTACATTTAATGAGGATATACAAGCATTAAAGGAACTGGTACTACATAATCCGGTAAGGGATGCTGTGGGAATATCTGGAGCTGTAGACATGGGAACACTTGGAGGATTTGATGCTCCTTCTGAGGTCCTTTGGTGTTTTGGGTGGGACCATTGTCATTGGATATGTCATTCCTGGTCTGAGGCACTGAAAGACAGTCATCTAAAATTTACTAACATTGTGCTGGGGTTGTAGCTCAGTGGTAGAGTGCTTGCCTAGCATGTGTGAGGCACTGGGTTCAATTCTCAGCATTGCATATAAATAAATAAAGGTCCATTGACATTTAAAATATTTTAAAATAAAAATCACAATATATTTCTGGGTGTCCCAGTTCAAACTATACTTTGTCTAAAAGCCTAAGGAAGGTTCCTTCCTTACACCCTGCCCCCACTATCTGCTTTGAGTGGCAAAGCCAAAATTCTAAGGCCAAAGCTTTCAATGTTATATTTTACCTTTCAGAAGATCTGAATTTTACCCTTCAGAAGACCTGTTGCTGTAGGCTTTCCATACTCGCTATTGTAATTTACCAATGTATTTTTCTTTGTCCTATGCATCATGTGCTTTGTGGATTGTTTATTTTTTTCCCCCCTTTCTGTATATCCCAAAGTTAGGGCACTTGAGTTTTTAGATTGCAAAACTACAGGAATTTTGGCATGCCAGAAATCCTTAAACATATCCATGCCCTGCACTAAAATGATGCTTTTGTTGGTGAGTTAGTGGCCATAGAAATCTGTTTTTCGTCCTTACTATAGGCCTTTTCTCTCCTCAGGTTACCCTCAAGTTACAAGAGTCTCAGCTTCCAGGATCAGACCAGTTACAGCAGTTTCAGGTAGTCTGTGAGACTGAAGAAGACAAATTCTTGCTGCTGTATGCTCTGCTCAAGCTATCATTGATTCGGGGCAAGTCCCTGCTCTTTGTCAATACTCTAGAGCGGAGTTACCGGCTCCGTCTATTCCTAGAGCAGTTCAGCATCCCCACCTGCGTACTCAATGGAGAACTTCCCCTGCGCTCCAGGTTTGTCATGGCCCATGTCTTGGTGGAAATAAGTTGAAGATAGGGATGGAAAAGGAAACCAACTGATGTTTATGTTTCTTGAGTGTAATAGTGGGGCTAGGCCTGAGCTTGACTGGTAGTTATTTCTGACAACTCTGGAATACTTACTGTTACTCCATTTTCATCTGAGGAAATTGAGGTACAAAGATTAAGGAGAAAGAGATTGAGAGGAGGACAAAATAGGAAAGGGCAGTCGTTATGATGATGGCCATGGAAGGGAGTGGGCCTCCCACACACCCTGCTGGGCTGATCCCATCTCTTGGTCTACAGGTGCCACATCATCTCACAGTTCAACCAAGGCTTCTATGACTGTGTCATAGCAACAGATGCTGAAGTCCTGGGGGCCCCAGCCAAGGGCAAGCGGCAGGGACGAGGGTCCAAAGGAAACAAGTGAGTTTGCATTTCTTTTCTGACCTCTTCTTCAGAGGTGCCTGTTTTTCAGCTTTTTGGAAGACTGAAGCTAAGAGTACACAGAGCAGGATGCCAGACATTCCAGATGTTTGGTAGCATATCGCAGAGAGCTCCACTGGCCCTTGCTTAGCTACTTGAGTATGGAGAAGGGGAGTGTTTTAGCCAGCTTTTTTTTTTCCACTGTGACCAAAAGACCTAATCAGAAAAATTTAGGGAGGAAAAGTTTATTTGGGGCTCATGGTTTTAGAGGTCTCAGTCCATAGAGAGCCAGCTCCATTCTTTGGAGCAGAACCACATGACAGAAGAGTGTGGTAGGTGAAAGCAGCTGGGAACATGGCACCCAGGAAGCAGAGAGAGAAAGCTTCTCTCTTCAGGGACAAAATGCATACCCAAAGGCATAACCCTAATGACCCATCTTTTCTAGCCACACCCTATTTTGCCTATAGTTACCATCCAGTCAGTCCTATCAGGGAATTAATGTATTAATTATGTTAACTCATATCCAATCATTTCACCTCTACACCTTCTTGCATTGTCTCTCTCATGAGCTCTTGAAGGACACTTCATATCAAAATCGTAACAAGGAATAAAGGGCACCAAGGGTCAGACTGGGCTTGGGAAATTGGCATGTGCTATCCTACAGGGGAGACAGCCAGCCTGAAGTGCATGTGGCTGCGTCTTACAGGGTGTATGTTTTTAAGGGAAAAACGGAAGTCCCCTAGTCTGTCCACCTGAAGAGTGAATTGTTCCAGAGGTAGTTCTCAATTCACTCTGTGGGGCAGAGAGTTCTGTCATTGCCCCAAAACTGAGGTCAGGGCAAGGGTTTGACCACATTTCAAAGCTTTAGGCTGATCCACAAGGCCACAACTCCTGAAATAGTTCTGATGTAGAATAGTCTTGCATATACCAGGGTCTTATGGTCTTTAGGTTTTGCTTAGAGGGGTTTTTTTTGGCTTAAGCTTGAGAATGCCCTCCCAGAGATGGGTCTGGCTGACATTGGGTTATTTTCACAGGGCCTCTGATCCAGAGTCAGGTGTGGCCCGGGGCATAGACTTCCACCATGTGTCTGCTGTGCTCAACTTTGATCTCCCCTCCACCCCGGAGGCCTACATCCATCGAGCTGGCAGGTAGGGAGGAATGTGGTGGGCCTGGCATCTAGGTGATGGGCATGCTGAAGGACTTGGGGTGGGCTGGATAGAGCTTAAATGTCAGAGATACATTTCAGCTAGGTCATCTCCCCTTGCAGGACAGCGCGAGCCAACAACCCAGGCATAGTTTTGACATTTGTGCTACCCACAGAGCAGTCACACTTGGGCAAGATAGAGGAACTTCTCTGTGGAGGTAAGAGTCCTGACTCTTATTGGTATGGGCCTGGGTGAGGACCAGGCTTCTCCCACAACAAACTCATAATAGTGACAATAGGCAGCCTCCACTGTTCATCCTTATCCTATGCTGTGTGACAGATGCTATCTCCCTTTACAGATGAGTAAATATGTCCATTCAAAGTTAGGTTTACTAACAAATTAAAAACAAAATCACATTTACTGTCTGCCTCATGACTGGTGAGTGATTTGATGTACTGCTCTGACAGCTCATTCCAAGGTACTAACTGTGCCTGGACTGCAGTCCATGACCATCGTTGTGGGGGCCTTGTGCCCAGAGCAACTTTGGAAGAGGAAGGGAGAGTGGGCAGTGGGTCCTGGAACTGAGGGATGTGATGGCACACAGGACTTAGGAATATACACTCCTGTCCATACCATCACTAGGCTGCCCATGAAACAATGAAATTGTGTGTTTGGCCTCTCAGGGATCAGCCTCACCTCAGGGAGAAGGAGTAGGAAACTTCCAGTGAAGACCTTAAACGGATTCTGTCCTGAGTCCCTTTGCTGTCTCTTCCCCAGAGGGCGAGGTCCCAGTCCTGCTTCCCTACCAGTTCCGAATGGAGGAGATCGAGGGTTTCCGCTATCGATGCAGGGTGAGCTGGACACTGGGGAGAGGATGGGGAGTGGCTGGGGCGGGCTATGATTGTGATAACAGGGACGACACCTATGGATGCGTATCCAGGTGTGAGAAGGACTTGGGAAATCTCACCATCTGATCACCAATGTCTGCCTACAGGATGCCATGCGCTCAGTAACTAAGCAGTCCATTCGGGAGGCAAGACTAAAGGAGATTAAGGAGGAACTTCTGCATTCAGAGAAACTTAAGGTAAGGATAGGGTGGGCAAACTTAGGAGAGTGCTTTGGATGCCGAGCTCTGAGTGGTGAGAATCAGAGAACCGGGCTGTGTGTTGGCATTTGGTAGGGAGAGGAAAACTGGCCAAGAGATTTTGAAAGGAGCCAACCATTTTGTTGGGAAGACAAATGGCACAACCTCATGTGGGCACTCAGTGTTTATTAGGATTTCAAGTTCTCTTCCTCTGGGCATATTAGTGAATGTGTATATTCCCATTCATCACATTATTTTTAGGGAGTCAGAAGATGGAAGGAGCCCCAGAGTTGACTCCAGGGGGCTTACCAAATAAATGAAAGTGCAGCCTCAGCTGAAGCTCACACAGACATAAGAAACAATGAGGAGGCTATTTGTGTATACCTAGGAATACTCTGTAAAATGATGCTAACTGAAAGAAAGCAGCACAGGGTGCTGCTGTGTGGTCAGAGAGGAGTAAGAGTGAACATGTAATGGACTCTTTGTCCACGTGCTAGGACTCAGGTGAATTCATGGAACTAGCAATAGTAGCTGCCTCTGGGCAGGGAGGGTGATGCAAACAAAAATGGTAGGGAAACTTTTTTCACTGTGTCATCTCTTATGCCTTATAAATTTTAAAACACATGGGTATATTGTCCTTTAAAAAGCTCTATTTGTTATAAACATTGATGTGGCTGTGTCCCTGTAGTATGTTGTTTTTAAGTTCTTTGGGTATAGACCAAGGAGAGGGATAGCTGGTCAAATGGTGGTTCCATTCCCAGTTTTCCAAGGAATCTCCATACTGTTTTCCATATTGGCTGCCCCAATTTGCAGTCCCACCAGCAATGTACCTTTTCCCCCACATCCTCTCCAACACTTAGTGTTGTCTTCATAATTGCTGCCATTCTGACAGGAGTAGGATGAAATCTTAGAGTAGTTTGATTGGAACCAACCTAGATGCCCTTCAGTAGATGAATGGATTAAAAAAATGTGGCATATATACACATGGAATATTACTCAGCAGTAAAAGAATAAAATCATGGCATTTTCAGGTAAATTGATGGCATTGGAGAAGATAATGAAGTTAGCCAATCCCAAAAAAACAAATGCTGAATGTTTTCTCTGATATAAGGAGTCTGATTCATAGTAGGGTAGGGAAGGGAAGCATGGGAGAAATAGACGAACTCTAGATAGGGCAGAGGGGTGGGAGCGGAAGGGAGGGGGCAGGGGGTTAGAAATGATGGTGGAATGTGATGAACATTATTATCCAAAGTACATGTATGAAGATACGAATTGGTGTGAATATACTTTATATACCACCAGAGATATGAAAAAATGTGCTCTATATGTGTAATATGAATTGTAATGCATTCTGCTGTCATGTATAAAAAGAAAATCAATAAAAAATTTAAAGTTATAAAATATTACATTAAAATTATCAACTATAAAAAAAATCCATTTGGGGGGTTATGGCTCAGCGGTAGAGCACTCGCCTAGCGCATTTGAGTCCCTGGGTTCCATCCTCAGCAACACACAAAAATAAACAGATAGATAGATAACAAAGGTTTAAAAAAAAAACTCCATTTGGCCAGGTATGGTGGCATGCTTGTGCTCCCAGCTACTCAGGAGTCTGAGGTAGGAAGATTGCTTGATCCCAGGAGTTCAGGAGCAGCGTGGACAATATAGCAAGACACAGACTCCAACAAACAAACAAAAAAAATTGGCTGGTAGTAGAGTGCTTTCCTAATGTGTACAGTGCTCTGGGTCTGATTCTCAAAACTCCCCACCCCCGCAAAAATAAATTAAAAAACAAACCTCAGAACCTCAATGCTAAGTGAAAGAAAGTCACAAAGTCTGCAAAGTCACAAAAAAAAGATACTAACTCCGCCAAACTCTCTGCCCACTGTCAGACATACTTTGAAGACAATCCCAGGGATCTCCAACTGCTGCGACATGACCTGCCCTTGCACCCTGCAGTCGTGAAACCTCACCTGGGCCATGTACCTGACTACTTGGGTGAGTGTCACTGAGGGATTGGGAGGCAGTGGGCTGGGGGACATGGCAGGGGTTCTTCTGCCATTGTGTGACAGCTCCTATGCTCGGTGCTGGGGAAGCTTGTGGGACAGGCAAGTAACAGGACGTAGAGACCCAGGTAGCACATCATATATCCACACAAACAAGTACACAGTATGTGTTCACACATGTAGACTTGCCCACTTCACCCCATAGGGTGTACTGTCTCCTTTGTGGAGATAAGAAAACAGGTAGTGCAGAGATGATGGCAGATCTAAGATTTGAGCCAGGCAGTCTTGCAGAGCAGGGTGGAATGACAGAATGAGCTAGTAGTTGGTTGAATGGCTTTGTGTGCTGAAGAGAGTGAGCAGGTTTCGGGGAACATCCTGGGTGAGAGGCAAATCTTCCTATGCTGGAGCAGACTCTGGATTGTCAGGCACTGAAGTAATGGCTTGGACACCTGTGGAGTGTCTAGGTAAGAGCAAATGACAGGGAGATAGACACTCCAGGGCAGAAACAGGAATGGGGAGCAGCCGTTCATCCTGGCTGACCCTTCTCATCTCACATAAGCTTCTATTGTCCATGTGTGTATTTTTGATAATGAGAGTATATTATATGCTTAAATTGGGTTTAAGAAGAGTGGCAAGGATGTGCCATGGGCAACGAATATAGGCCCTCCCCATGCATGGGCTCTGGTCTGCCTGAACTGAAGCAAACTGGCAGGTGTGATATTCCTGCCTTGGAAGTGGAAAGGCCTGAATGGTGGGAAAGGAAGGGCCTAGGAGAGATGGGAGCATGGAGATGCTAGAGGGAGGGGTAGAAGCCAGGCTTCCAAGGGATAGTGAGCTGGAGGAGACTCCAGCTGTGGTCTGAAATGCCAGGAGGGGATGCCAGAGCTTTGACCTAAGGGGCCTGGTAGGAGCAAAGTCACTCACCAAGAGGATGTGGCCAGGAGTCCAGAAGCCAGGGGAAAGTGGAAGGAATCAGTTGTGGCCTGTCTCGGGGGAGGAGGCCAGGGTAGTGGGTATGAGGGCAGGGTCAAGGTCAGGTATGGGGACGGAAGCAGTAGGGGCTGGTGAATTTGTAGTAAGGGACATAATGTGAAGAAATTGTCCAGCCTTTTTAATTTTGGCTCAGTTTTTCTTGACATTATTTTCCTTCCTCCTCCTTCCCACATACTAAGCACATATTCTACCATTGAGTTATACCCTAGCCCCTATTTTTCTTTCTTGTTACATGTTCATTGCAATGAATTTAAATACTATTTAAGAGTGATTTAGACAGTGAAAGTCTAAGGTGCTAACGTTCTCTGACCCAGTGCATATGCGATAATGAATAGCTGTAGACTCTTACTTGGATCAGAATTAAAGAATATGCTACAGAGTTTGCGGGGGAGGCAATGCTGAGAAAGGGGTGGGATAATACTGGGAAAGCTGGAGGGAGGACCAAGAGCCTCTCAGAGTAATGGAACCATATTTCATGGGGTGGGGGTGGCTGTGGAGGCTGGTGTTTGTGGGTTGGGTGAGGATTCTGCTGAAGACCTGCTTCTCTTCCAGTCCCTCCTGCTCTTCGTGACCTAGTACGCCCTTACAAGAAGCGGAAGAAGCTGTCCTCCTGTAGGAAGGCTAAGGTATGTGCCCTGAGGGCTGTGGGTCAGCAACAGGACCCTTGCTCCACCTTGCCCCTTTGTTGTCACCAGGACATACAGATGCCTTGCCCTCAGGATGAGGAGAGTGCTCCCAAAAACTGGAGTGTGAGCTGGGGTTACCTCCCTGACTGTCACAGGCCCTGCTCTCTATCCTCAGTTGTCCTTTTTCCTCACAGTATCCATAGCAGCTTGCATTATCATTGGCTTATGGCTGACAGGGTTCTTACCAAGTACCAGCACTGTCCATTTTGTGTCTGTGTTTGGATGATTGGTCTGATTCCTCCAACTAACTTGCTACTTTGCCCATGTAGAAAGTGAAGACCCAGAACCCACTGCACAACTTCAAGCACAGAGGAAGGAAATCCAGACCAACAGCCATGCCCTCCTGAGATTGCCTGGGCCTGAGTTCGAAGTGGATTGGGCTTCCTTGCCTGGATGGAGTGGGTTTCCCACACTTCATGTGCGCACACTCCTGTGCTTGCTAACTGGATAGACTGAACTCTGGGGAGGCTCTGGACCCTCCAGATCTGCCAAGCTGCCATTTGCCCCTTAATAGAATAACAGTTCCAGCTGCCTCAGGTTGTGCCTCTGGGTTATGTGGGAAGGGACTATTTCCCCAAACCTTGGAAGATGGGAAACTTCAGAAGGTGGTGGTGCCTAGCTGCTGCTGCATGCAGTGCCTCACATGACCAGCAGATGTCAGTTGTGCAAAGCCAACTGCTAAGAAAAGCCTGTCCTGGTCCAGTTGGTTCAGCATGGGGCTAGGCCAGCCTAGAGCCTCTGCCCTGCTGCTGCAACCTTACCATGTGGTTCAGGCTGATAGATGTACCTGCAACCTAGGAGACAGATTTTCCTTACCACAAGCCTTGGATTGCCCCTTACCCAATGCACGCTCATTTAGATAGAGGAGAATGTTGCCCACCCCTCAGAGGATTCAGGGCAGCTATTTCCCTTCCCAGATGATAACTCATGTGTCAGTTGTTGTCTGTATTTCAGATACACAAGTGGTAGTACAACATGCATACCTACTGCATCTCTTCCTGTGTCTTAACCTGAGTACCCAGCTGCATTCCCAGCCTGAAGGTTGGGCCTCTTAATTTCTGTTATCTGCTGGCTTCAGGGCTGGATTGCTCCGCTTTTTACAGTGTTAACCTCATAGTTACCTGAAGCATCACAAGGGTAGGCTGGGGGCAGGTGACAAGGAGTGGGAACTGGGAGAAGTAGGGAAGTGTTGAATCTGAGACTGGGCTTTGGTTATGGTTAGGGTGTAGTGGTACAGGGTTTGCAGGATCTGAGCTTTGGGGTCTTCACAATCTCTGCCCTTCTGTTAAATCCTGAGGATTTCTAGGAAGTCAGGGTGTATGGCATAGGGACAGGCTGTTGGTGGGAGTGAGTAAGAGCCGCCAGGGCAACACCACAGCATTCTTACAGCCTGACAGCTCAGATACATTTAGAAGGAAAAGCAGTCAGTGGAGCTGCAGATAAGAGCAATTCCATGAGCATCTTTTGGGAAATAGATGACTGTCAGAACTGCAGAGCCCACATCATAGAAGGGGAGATAGGCAAAGAGTGCTTCTAGTGCTTTGGCTTAGTCTTCCTATTCTGTCTTATTGGGAATGCTGGGAATAGTGAGCTAATTTGGGTGTTGCAGCTACTCTGTGCTCTAAGATGATACATAACTGGTTCCTATGGGTTTTGTCTCAGACCTTGTCATTTCATTCACTCTGCTAAGGGTGTATGTTCCAGAACCACCCTGGTGGAGAGAAGGTTGGGTTTCTCTAGTCAGATTCTTTGGGGGAGATAAGATGGACAAGCATGGAGCTGGCATTCTACTGTGTTCTTATGTCAGGGTCTGGACCATAGCTGAGGGGCTCAGGTGAAGGCATGGTAATTGTCTGTTCATGTGTACATTCCTTCCTCCTAACTCAAAGCAGCCCTTGGGGTGGCTGTTTCCATGATCTGGATGAGGAAGTTACCTAGTGAAGGTGAAGTCAATGGGCAATGTTTGGACTCTGGCCTATCTGGCAGTGTAGGGCCAGTTGGCCTGGCTGCCCAACCTGGGGGAGTAACTGATGCTACTTATGTCTTTTACCATCTCAGGGGTGGATGCTATCAGGGATGCTTGTGCTTGTGCTGTGTTCTTCTCTGATCTGCAACAGGCCTTGTGCTTTGTTGAGTCTGAATTAATTCGTGGCAGTGGAGAGAATGGGAAGGGGCCTTCCCCTTCCCGTGTCTTGAGTCTAGAGGGAAAGTGTACAGGGCTCATTTAGTACCCACATAGCCCAGTCATGTCTGATGTCATGAAGAAATAAGGGCTTATCAAAGGATTTCCATTATTAAGTATAATTATAGTCTACCAATGGGGGAAAAAATGAAAAGGAGAAAAGAAAACCAGTCTCAGATTTCTGAATGAAGCCTTGGTCTTAACCTCACACAAATGTATCCAAAGTAGGACAGGACAGGCCCGGGATGAGGGTATATACAAGATGGACACATGAACCAGGGGCTACCCTAGGGCCAGGAGGCACTGGGTCATGTAGGCCTAGAAAGGAAGAAGAGGGCAGCACATACTTGAAGCCTCAGGCTTTAGGCAGAAAGGTTGGGAGTTCAGTCTCATCTTTACTCTGGGCTAGCACAGTTTCATACGCTTAAGCCTGAATGAGCCCCGGTATGTCTGGGCCACGTGCAAGGGTATAGAATTGGGTAAAGAAGACATGGTCTGTGAACATAGGAGTTTTATGGAGACCAGGAATCAAGTTGCACTGAGTTCCAGTTGGCTCCACACACTGGGGCTTAAGCCATCTGTCTTGTCAGCACTTGAGCCTGTTGGGAGCAGGTACTCAGCTGGGAACAGGAGTGAAGGTAATGTATTAGGCAGTGCACATATATAAAGAGGGTGGGCAGCAATTCTGGTAAAGAGAACCACACGTGAATTCCCTGCAGGGAGGAAGTCTAGCCCATTTGAAGATAAAAAGACCAGAGTAGTTGTCACAAAAGTATGTGACTTGATTTACTTTGGGAAATACACAATTACATGTTAAAAAAGTACCACGCATGGTGGTACATGCCTGTAACCCAGCAGCTCAGGAGGCTGAAGCAAGAGGATTGCAAATTCAATGCCATACTGTGCAGTTCTATGAGGCCCTGTCTTCAAAAAGTAATAAAGATCTGGAGCTATAGCTCAGTGGTAGAATGAATTACCAGTAACACCCACACACCCTGCCACACAAAGTAAAAGGAACTAGGCAAGGTGGTGCATATCTGTAACTTAGCTGCTTGGGAGGCTAAGGCAGAAGAATTACAAGTTTGAGGCCATCCTGGGCAATTTTGTGAGACCCTGTTTCAAAATTTAAAAGGGTTGGGGTTGTAAGTCAGTGGTAGGGTACTTGCCTAGCATATGTGAGACCCTGGGTTCAGTCTCCAGTAAGGGGGAACACCTTGATCTAATAACCAAGGTGACTGATGATAACAGAAGGAGGGCAGGGTGTGCCTGGAAAACTCTGGACCCAGAGCATAGAAGGTTCTGATGCGTTTCTATCCCAGTTAATTCTTTTCCCCATCTGCTGAGGATAAATGACTCAGCTTTTGGGGAACTCATTGTGGAACTTGGCCTTCAAGGTCAGTGTCCTCAGGAGGCAATTTTGATAAAAAGTTATTTCATCAGAGAGGTTCGCTGGCTAAATGTCATCCTCTTTTCCCCCACAAAAGTTAATTACCATGAGGTACACAGCTTTTGAAATGGACTGAGTGGCTTTATATCCACTTAGGACAGTCATTTTTCACAAGCCTATGAGAAGAAGTGGTCGTTCATTTCAGAGGGTGAGGTACCCTCATCAGTAGACCTGCTGTGTGCCAGGCACCATGCTGGGCAGATATACACTGTTTATTCCTCTCAAAGCACCTTCAGAACTTGACAGATCTAGCCTGTCTGTTCACCCACCTATCTGCCCACAAACCTGCCAAGAATCAATAGAGTTGGCATAGAAAGCATCAAGGGCAAGGATGTCCAGGCACATTGAGAGGTCTTCAAGTGAGAACCTCAAGAGCTGCTTCCACAGTATGGCAGCACACCATGCACATACCCTTGTGTGGGGGTGTAAAAATGCCCCTTGGAGTGCCCACTGAAGGCTGTTGTGGCACATACATGCATCACTGAAGCAGCCCAACTCTGTTCTGATATCTCCTGATTCTACTCTTGAGTGAGTCTTGATGCACCGTCCCCCAAAATTCCCATGTACACTAAATTACATAAGAATCTTCTTAAAATGCAGGTGCTTGTTCTGGAGGTCTAGGGTGGGATTCTGTATTTTCTGCTGGTCCTTAGACCACAATTTGAGATCCATCACACACACCCATTTTATAGGTTGGGCGAACTGAGGCTTAGATTAAATATTTTTTATATTTATTTTTTAGTTGTAGTTGGACACAATAACTTTTTTATTTTTATTTATTTTTATGTGGTGCTGAGGATCGAACCCAGGGCCCCACATGTGCTAGGTGCCCGCTCTACTGCTGAGCCACAACCCCAGCCCTTAGATTAAATATTTAGCTCAACACCATCATTCAACTGTGTGGTGTGTGATGTGGGAAGCTTCTCAATCTGTTGGACTCCAGTCTGAAAAGGAATGGAAGACCCTAGTTCAGGACTGTTAGGGATTTCCCTGTCACTTCTCAGGGTAGCCAGGGGAAATATGGACATGGAGGTAGATTCAAATTCCAGATCAATAGTGAGCAGCTTTCCAGGTGTAGTAGCTTCACACCTGTAATTCCAGCAACTCAGGAGAATGAGGCAGGA
Source organism: Marmota flaviventris (assembly GCF_047511675.1). Classification (NCBI taxonomy): domain Eukaryota; kingdom Metazoa; phylum Chordata; class Mammalia; order Rodentia; family Sciuridae; genus Marmota; species Marmota flaviventris. The sequence continues at coordinate 102,184,991 of NC_092498.1, read as the reverse complement.
GGATTACAAGTTTGAGGCCAGCCTCAGCAACTTAAAATAAAAAAAAAAAAAATGAATAAAAAGGGCTAGGGTTATGGCTCAGTGATAAAGCACCCCTGGGTTCAATCCCTGACAACCCCTACCCCGCCCTCAAAAAAAAAAAAAAAAAACACTTTAGGGATTATAATAGGGATTGCATTGAATCTGTAGATAACTTTGGGTAGTATTGTTAATATTAGCAATATGAAAGTCTTCTAATCCATGACATGGAATTTCCATTTATTTGTGTCTCCTTTAATTTTTTTTTGGTGTTTTTGTAGTTTTCAGTGTACAGGTCTTTCATATTTGTTTAAATTTATTCCTAATTATTTGGTTCTTTTTGATGCTATAGTAAATGCAATTGTTTTCTTTGCTGTTTGGACTGGTGATCATTGTTGGTATGTAGAAATGCAACTGTTTTTTGTGTATTTTTTTGAATCCTGCAACTTAGTGAAAATCATTCATTAATCATAGGATGTTTCAGCGGTTTTTATAAATAAGATCATGTTATCTGCATCTAGAGATTATTTTATTTTATTTTGAGACAGGGTCTCATTAAGTTATGTAGGGTCTCACTAAATTGCTGAGGCTGGCCTTGAACTTGCAATCCTCCTGTCTCAGCCTCTTTTCTCTTCTAATTTGGGTGCCTTTAATTTCTTTTTCTTGCCAAATTTCTCTGACTAGATATTCTAATACTATTTTGAATAGAAATGATGAAGTGGGCATCCTTGTCTTATTGGTAATCTTAGGAAGAGGACTTTCAGTCTCTCACCAGTAAGTATGATTGATATTAGCTTTAGTTTTTTCCCCCTCATATATGCCCTCTATCATTCTGAGGAAGTTCCTTGTAGTCCTGGTTTTCTGAGTATTTTTTATTATGAAAATATGTTGGATTTTGTCAAATTTCTCTTCTGCATCAATTGAGATGATCATATATTTTTTTCTATTAATGTAGTATATTACATAAATTGATTTCCTATGTTGAACTATTTTTATATCCCAGGAATGAATTCCACTTGTCATGGTGTGTAATCCTTTTAATGTGCTCTTGGATTTGGTTTGCTAGTATTTTGTTGAGCATTTATTCAATATTAATAAAAGATAGTGGCCTGTAGTTTTCTTGTAGTGACTTTGGTTTTGGTATAAGGATATAGTATGATCAGGATTTTACGAGAATGGCCTCACAAAATTATGTATTAGTCAGTTTTCATTACTATAATAAAATACTTGAGGCTGAGTAACTTGATTTAAAAAAAGAGGTTTTGGAAGCTCTAAGTCCAAACAGCAAAATGCCAGCTCTGGTATGGATGATATGTTGAATTAGAATGGTGGGAACACAAGCAAGAGGGAGAAATCGTGGTAAAGCAGGAAGCCAGAAACAGATTCAGGTATCAGACTCAGGCTTTTATAACACTTTTCTCTTGTGAGAACTCAGAATTCCCATGAAAATTACCTGAATCCTTCAGATGATAGTTCCCCCAATGACCTAAGGACCTCCCACTAGGTCCCATCTCTTAAAGGTCCCACTTCATTTCATATCACCACACGGGAGACCAAGCCTCCAACACATGAACCCTTAGGGGACATACCCAAACCAAATCCAAACTATAGCAAATGAGTTATAAAGTGTTCTTTCCTCTTCAATATTTTAGGAGAGTTTGAGAAGGATTGATATTAATTCTGCAAATGTTTGGTAGAATTCACCAGTGAAGTCATCTGAAATATTTTTTTCAGGGAAAGTTTTAAAATCACTTTCAGTTTACTTGCTACTTATGGGTCTATTCAGGTTTCTCATCTCTTTTTTTAAAAATATATTTTTGTTTTAGTTGTAGATGGACACAATGCCTTTATTTTTTATTTGTTTATTTTTATGTGGTGCCGGGGATCAAACCCAGTGCCTCGCACATGCTAGGTAAGCGTTCTACCACTGAGCCACTACCCCCGACCTCCCATCTCTTCTTGAGTCATCCTTGGTAACTGAATGTTTAGCAGTTTGTTCATTTATTCTAGGTTAGTCAATTTGTTGCCATATAGTTGTTCATAGTATTATCTTATGTTTTTTATTTCTGTAAAATTTTAAATTTCCTACTTCATCTCTTTGCCTATGTGTGCGTGCACACACATGCACACATGCTGGGGATTCAACCCAGAGCCTCACACACATGCTAAGCATATACTCCACCACTGAGCTCTACCCTCAGTCCCTAAGAATCCAACTGACAACTATTATTTTTGTCTGTCTGTCTTTCTTTCTTTTTTTGAGAGACAGGGCTTCCCTGTGTTTCCCAGGCTGGCTAGGAACTTCTGAACTCAAGCTATCCTCCTCAGTGCTCAGGATAGCAGGGACTACCAGCATATGCAACCATATGTAGCTTACCCTCTTTCATTTATGATTTAATAATTTTAGTCTTATGCCTATTTTTCTTAGTAATTCTAGCTAATAGTCCGTCAATTTTGCTGATCTTTTCAAGGAACAAAATTTGGTTTCGTTACTGTTCTTTATTGTTCTCTATTTCATTTATCTCCACTCTAATCTTTATTATTTCCTTCCTTGTACTTTTGGCTTAGTTTTTCTTTCTCTGTTTCCTTAAATTGTACAGTGAGAAAATTGACTTGAAGTCTTCTTCTTTTATTTTTTCTTTTGCAGTAGAGTTTCACTTTATCACTGAGCTACACCCAACCTTGTTTTGTTTTATTTATTTATTTAGAGACAGGGTCTTCCAAAGTTGCCAAGTCTGACCTCAAATTTGCAATCCTCCCACATATCTGGGATTATAGGTGTGCACCATTGTGCCCAGCTCTTCTTTTCTGATGTATTATTTAGAGCTAAAAATTTCCCTCTTAGCCCAGCTTTGTTTGCATGTGGTATGCCATATTTTCACTTTCATATGTTACTAGATATTTTAAAATTTCCCTGTGGTTTATTATTTAATCCATTTGTGGCAAAAAGTATGTTCTTAAATTTCCATGTATTTATGACTTTTTCAGTTTTTCCTTCTGCTATTGAGTTCTAGTTTAATTCCACTGTAATGAGAAAAGATACTTTCTACTATGATTTTAATCATTTTAAGTGTATCAAGGTTTTTTTTTTGTTGTTGTTGTTTTTCTTTTTTGGTGGCCTAACATATTGTCTACCCTGGGAATATTCCATACATTCTTGAGAAAAATGTGGTCTACTGGTGCAAGGCACCATGCCTGACTTACAGAAAATGCCTTGAATGTCAAGGGCTAAACAAACACCCCCCCCCACACACACACACACGTACACGAAAAGAGAGAGAAACATAAAAACAATCAAATGAAAAAACATACCTCTCACAGTTTTTTCTGATTGTGAACCTTTTATACTTAGGTAGGTTTGCTCTGAGCCCAGGCATCAGCCTGAGGTGAAAGCTTAAGGGCTTTTCAAGTCTTTTCTGAGCCTGTGTCCTGCCCTGGGTATTCATGTGGCTTTCCAAATTCTCTGTAAGCATAGCTACTTGTGAATGTCCTACTTTTCAAGCTTCTATTTCACAAAAGTTCTATTGTATGTCTCTACCTGTATTATCTTGACCCAGGAATGCTTTCTGAGCATTGGCGTGCTTCTAGGTAAAAGAGAAACAGTGTTTGCATTGGTCCTACAGGTATCCCCTAGATACAGATCAGAAAAATTTAAACAAAAATTTGCAAAAAAAATCTGCCTTGCTGGGCACAGTGGCACATTCCTACAATCCCAGTTACTTTGGAGGCCCAGGCAGGAGGTTTGCAAATTCCAGGCCAACCCCAGCAACTTAGTGAGACCCTTTCTCAAAAAAAATAAAATAAAAGGGCTGGAGGTGTGGCCTAGTGGTAGGTACCCCTGGATTCAATCTTCAGTACTAGGTGGCAGGGGGTGGGGATAGGAAAGTCCTTCCCTGCTCCTTCTGGATCAAGGGAGGGAAGTGGGAACTGTGCTGCTATTGCTTTAAGGGCAAGGCTGCTGTCGTGTTGGGAAGGAGGTGGGGCAAGTGGGCGTGTAAAACTTTTCTAGTGTTTTCAAGTTGGCATTTTTTTTGATTGCTTGGTTGCTATAGACCTTTGTTTTCTGGAGATACTACAAAGTTTGTTTTGACATTTCTGATTGTGTTGTCAATGTGTCTGGGAATGAATAAGAGCTTGGAGCTTCCTAATCTGCCATTTTTCTTATGGCACTTCTAACTGGCATATTTTACATCTTTATTTTTTTCCCCTCATGTTTGATGCCTCAGGACAAAAATATAGTTGCTACAGCTCCAGACTTTCCATCAACATCTAGAACAGTGAAAAGGAGGGAAGGCTAGAGTACCATATAGCTGCATACATCTCCTTTAATGAGGAAATTCAGAACTAGATCACATGGCCACTGCTAGTTGCAAAGTGGTCTGGGAAAGCAGGGAGCAGCCTCTCTTTCTTTTGAATTGTAGGCAGGGTCCTTCACAAAATATAGAGTCTTGGTCCCAATAGAAAAGAAGACAGGGCTGGGATTGTGGCTCAGTGGTGGAACACTCGCCTAGCATGGGCGGGACCCAGGTTTGATCCTCAGCACCACATAAAAATAAAGGCATTGTGTTGTGTCCATCTATACCTAAAAAATAAATATTAAAAAAAAAGAAATAAAGAAAAGAAGACAAAGGTGCTACGGTAAATTGGTTATCCCAAAAGAGCCAGAAGTGGGGTTGCGACTATTCAGATTCATACTGGCCAGAGAATGCACACATGCCCAGTAATGGTAACCAGGGCTCCAGTCAAGTGACTGATTTATCAATACCACCTACCTACCCTGCCTTACTGCCTGGACCCCCAAACCCTCTGAATGCTGCTGAAGTGCAGAGAAGCAAACTATCTTTATATCTTTAGGGCCTGTCTACACATTAGCTGGGCAGACTCTGCTTAGCATCTACCCCAGATCCAGCCACAGAGGGCTACTTTGCTTCAGGGTGTGTTCCCTGACTTGGTGATGAGTGCATCTTTGGGACACTCTCTGGACTACATTTCTGCAATATTCAAAAAGAGAAAGTTAAAAATGAGGAATTGGGGGTTAGGGGTATAATTCAGCATTAGAAAATGTGCTTAACAGACACAAAGTCCTGGGATCAATTCTTAGTACTAAGAACTCTGCCCCTCATGAGATTTTCCAAAAATGAGGTGTCTTTTTACAGTTATTAAGTTAGTAAAGACTAATAAACATCGTACATGATGGAGTGAGACATTGCCTATGGTTGCTGGTATCAGTGGAGATAGTCATAAGGCCTTAGGAAATCACTGTGTGCCTGTCATCCAAGGTTGGTATCTATCCTTAATTAGACACCAATAACTAAGAATGTAATAATCACTGATAATTCTAGATTAGCCTGAGGGAAGAAATGATTAGCTGTGTACTTGAGAATCATAATCATAAACGTGATTTGACTCATAAATCTCATCTCTGAAAATTGAGGAAATAAATGAAAAAAAGAAGAAACATCATTAGTTATGAAGAAGTCAACCAAAACTTAGTTATAGCAATAAAATATTGAAAACCAGTTCAGCTATTAGCATCAGGAGAGTAGAAGAGCCATCGCTCTGTGGGTCATAATCAAAGATAAATGTGCTAGGGCTGGGGTTGTGGCTCAGTGGTAGAGCGTTTGCCTAGCATATATGAGGCACTGGGTTCAATCCTCAGCACCACGTAAAAGTAAATAAAATAAAAGGTCTTGTGTCCAATTACAACTAAAAAAATATTTTTAAATAAGATAAATGAGGGCTGGGGTTGTGGTTCAGCAGTAGAACACTCTCCTTGCACGTGCGAGACCCTCGGTTCAATCCTCAGCACCACATAAAAATATATGAATAAAATAAAGGTATTGTGTCCATCTACAACTAAAAAAATATGTAAAAAAATAAGATAAATGTGCTGATCAGAGATTGAAAGCAGCAGAGTGTTTGTTAAAGGACTTAAAATCAGCATACTATAGTGATGCAGCCACATCAATGTTTATAGCAGCTCATATCACAATAGCTAGACTATGGAACCAACCTAGGTGTCCCTCAATAGATGAATGAATAAAGAAAATGTGGTATATATACTCAATGGAATATTACTCAGCTTTAAAGAAGAGTGAGGGGAGGGGAGGGGAGGGGAGGGGAGGGGGGATAGTAGAGGATAGGAAAGGCAGCAGAATACAACGTACACTAGTAAGGCAGAATGTAAAAAAGTGGATATGTAATCGATGTGATTCTGCAATATGTATACGGGGTAAAAATGGGTGTTCATAATCCGCTTGAATCAAATGTATGAAATATGATATGTCAAGAGCTTTGTAATGTTTTGAACAACTAATAATAAAAAAAATTTTTTTAAATGAGTAAAAAAAATAAAGAAGAGTGAAATTATGGCATTTGCCAGTAAATGGTTGGAATTGGAGAATATCATGCTAAGTGAAATAAGCCAATCCCACAAAACCAAAAGCCAAATGTTTTCTCTAATGTGGATGCTAATTCACAATAAGGCAGAGGTGGGGCACTAGGGAAGAATAGTGTTACTTTAGATTAGGTAGAGGGAAGTGATGGGAGGGGAGGGGAGGGGATGTGGGGATAGGAAAGGTAGTAGAATGAAACAGACATTATTACTATATGTATATATGTGACTACATGACCAATATGACTTTGCAACACGTACATTCAGAAAAATGAGAAATTATATTCCATCTATGTATGATATATCAAAGTGCATAAATGCATTCTACTGTCATGTATAACTAATTAAAACAAATACATTTTTTTAAAAAAAGTCAAGGGGAAGCTAGGCACTGAAGCACATGCCTGTAATCCCAGCAACTCAGGAGGCAGAGGCAGTAGGGATCGCAAGTTCAAGGCCAACCTGGGCAATTTAGTGAGATCCTATCTCAAAAATAAAAAGGGCTGGGGGCTGGGATTATGACTCAGCGGTAGAGCGCTTGCCTAGCACGGGTGGGACCTGGGTTTGATCCTCAGCAACACATAAAAATAAAGGCATTGTGTTGTGTCCATCCACACCTACAAAATAAATATAAAAAAATAAAATAAAAAGGGCTGGCTGAGCATGGTGGTGCACTCCTGTAATCCCAGCAGTTTAAGAGGCTGAGGCAGGAGGATTGCAAGGTCAAAGCCAGTCTCAGCAACTTAGTGAGGCCCTAAACAACTCAGTGAGATCCTGTCTCTAAATAAAGTATGAAAAAGGGCTGGGGATGTGGCTCAGTGGTTAAGTGACCCTGGATTCAATCCCTGGTACTAGATAGATAGATAGATAGATAGATAGATAGATAGATAGATAGATAGATAGATAGATGATAGATAGGGCTGGGGGTGAAGCTCAGTGTTAGAGCACCCCTGGATTCAACAGTCAACCCCCAAGTACTGAAAAAAAATGGGGAAAACAGGGTGCCCCAGTGTACATATCATGTAATCACAACTTGATACATATGCCAGGGTGAGACCTGGAGGGACAGGTGCACAAGCAGATGGTAAGATTTTGTGTTGTTTTATATCCCATGTCAGACCATGCTGCTTTCACATTTTTGGTGTTTCAAGAAAGACCCCACAAGACCATAAACTTGAGCTGCATCTATCTGTGGTACTGAGCTGGAAGTAGCTGGGCTCTGGTGGCATGGGCAGACATAGGAGCTGACATATGGAAGACCTACTGCAGCAGGTGAGGAGTCAGTGACCTAGTACATGTGGTCCTGGTAAGCCAATTGAGTGATTTCTTGCTATCAGCGTTCTTTCTTGCTTTCTTTCTCATTTTTTTCTTTTCTGTTTCACTGGTAATTGAAAACAGGGCCTTGCACATGCTCCACAAGTGCTCTGTAACTGTGTTACATCCTTTTTATTTTGAGACATTCTTGCTAAGTTGCCCAGGCTGGCCTTGAACTTGCAATCCTCTTGCAGCAAACTCCTGAGTAGTTTTGATCACAAGCAAGTGCAACTGCCTTTAGTAAAGGTTCTTGACCCAGACATGTGCTGGCTACATGTGCTTGGGTCTAAAACTTTTAGGAGTGTCCTCAATCAGTGACCAGTGTAGGTAGGAAAAATGCCCACATCTTTGTTCTTTGGAAGGAACACTCTGGAGTGGGTTCCTATCATCTCCTGAAGGTTCCTAGGGACAGCAGCTCTTCTTGAATCACTTCAGTTGTCTTCCTTACAACCTCTAGCTCTACCTTTTCACCTACTGCTGTCACCTGGGGTCACCTTCCAAATAAACTGTTCGCACTGGGATCTTTGTCTTGGGGTCTGTTTCTATTTCTGGAGGAACAGAATGATAACACCTAAGACAGACAGAAAGAGACTAGGTTCATGGTGCCAGCCATGGAACAAAGAGAGAGCCAGGAGGTACTAGAGGGGAGTCATCCCTGTACAAAGGCAGGCCTCTTTTGTCCACACCCAGGCTGAACAGCTCTTCCAATCAGGGTCCATGGAACACAGGAGACAGGTGGGGTGACAAGAGTAAGGAGTAAGTTCCTCTCTACAGCTATCTTGGGCAGGTGGCCACATAAATGGCCTTGCAGCATTATCAGCAGCTCAGACTTGGCAATAGGGGACAAGGTCCTGGCCCATCCTGGTGATAGCAGGATCCCAAGGGAGGCCTCAAAGATCCCTATCAGTAGGGAACAGATGGTATATACCATGTGCCGGAACCCTGGTTTTGGGGGGACACCACCCAGGGATCCTAGCCAGGGTTGGCCAGTGGGACAGGTCTGGTCCAGGGACAAAGGAGAGATGTGAGAGGAGGAGAAGAGGAACGGTGAGGTGAACAGAGGAAAGTCTTAAATCTCTGTCCTCTGTCAGGCCCTGGAGTGAGCCATTCATTCTCCCAGTTGCCTGGAGGGGACTTTCGTCACTATATCACGCCACTTTAACTGTCTCTTTGTTATCTGGCTGTTTTAATATTAATTAACAACAGTTGCCAAGGATAACAGTGCAGAGGGTGTGTCTCAAGGCATGGTTGTCCCTGGTTCCAAGAGGAGTGGGACAGAATGGGGGTTTGAGGCTGTTCCAGGGATCGTGTACACATTCCAGGAGCTGTGCTAAGCCCCAAGGCCAGAGCCTGGCTAGTTCATGGTTCCACCTCTGCCCCCTGCTCCAGTGCCAACTCCAACAGGGGCTAAATAAGGGTGGGGGATGAACCATGGGTCTCTGTCCCAGCTGGCTTAGTCTTCCTAAGGCTTCAGTAGCATTGGAAAGTGAGTGGGGACCCCAAGCACCTTCACAAAGAGGCTCAACTAAGTGGGGAGGGCATGGAACAGGGCCAGTTGGTGGGAGGGATAAAATCAGGTAGATCATTAACCAGCAGGGCTCAGTCCTATTGGTTTCAATCAGCCAGGCCAGGGCTGTTACTTAGGGATAGGAGACTGACTTAATGCATATTCCTAGGGGCCATCCCTCTGTTGTCTCCAGCTGTTCCTGTTTCCTGCTGATTCCTGTCCTGCCCTAGGATGGTGGCTAGCCTTCAGGGCTGTCTGCTCTGGGGCCTGCTCCTGCACTTGGTGAGTCCAGTGCTCATGGCAACTCCCTACTACCTTCCTTGGGGCCTAGGCCAGCTGGGTAGCAGGCAGAGGCTGCTGGGTGACAGTGAGAGAGGGCCTCAGGGCCTGGAGGGGGTCCCAGGCCCCACAGAGGAGGGTTGCTAGTAGAAGGTCTCCAGTCACAGAATTGAAGAGACACAAGGTCAAGAGAGGCAGCTGGATAAAGTCCATGACCCTGTGGTAGAGTCTTGGCCTATAATTAAGGGAGAACTGAGTCAAGGAGGTGTTGAGGGGATGGGGTCCTGGAAAATATTACCTGGAGCATCCAGAGGTTGGGAGGAAGTCTGGCTTTCACCTGTTAAGGTCTTAATTTACTTTCAAGTCTGGGAGGTAAGTGATGGCATTTGGCTGTAAGCAGAGAGTGGGACAGGGAGATCCTGCACAGACTCTCCACAAGAGCCTTAGCCACTGACGTGATAGGGAGGAAGTTCAACAGGTTTTTGAACACCTTGGAATTGACTCCATCAGCCCTAACCTCAGCAGTGTGACCTTCCTAAACTATAGTTGATAGGGTTACCTCCTTCTTTGAGTGACCCTGTCACTTCCAGGAAGAGTGGTTTGACTGCACCTCCGTCAACACTCTAGGTCCAGCACATGCCTCCAGGAGGCTTCCCACAGCCCCCTGCTCTGTGTCCTTTTTTTCCCCACACTCTCCTTAGCAGCTCACTGCCTAGACATTGACTGGCCTCAGGGTTCATGCATGATGTCTCTCTGTTCTGCAGGTCCAGGGTGAGCTGTACACACCCCTCCACCAGGCTGGCTACTGTGCCTTCTATGATGAATGTGGAAAGAACCCAGAGTTGTCCGGAGGCCTCATATCACTGTCCAATGTGTCCTGCCTGTCCAACACACCGGCCCGCCATGTCACAGGTAACCATTTGACCCTCCTCCAGCGCATCTGTCCCCACCTCTACAATGGCCCAAACAACACCTATGCCTGCTGCTCTGCCAAGCAACTAGTGTCACTGGAAACGAGCATGTCTATCACCAAAGCTCTGCTCACCCGTTGCCCAGCCTGCTCTGACAACTTTGCAAATCTGCACTGCCATAACACCTGCAGCCCCAATCAAAGCCTCTTCATCAATGTCACCCGTGTTGCCCCAGTGGGCACAGACCATCCCCCTGCTGTGGTGGCGTATGATGCCTTCTACCAGCGCAGCTTTGCGGAGGAGACCTATGAGTCCTGCAGCCGTGTGCACATCCCTGCTGCTGCCTCACTGGCTGTGGGCAGCATGTGTGGTGTATATGGTTCTGCCCTTTGTAATGCTCAACGCTGGCTCGACTTCCAGGGAGATGTATCGAATGGCCTGGCTCCATTGGACATTACCTTCCACCTCGTGGAGCCTGGCCAGGACCAAGGGAGCGGGATCCAGCCACTGAATGGGGAAATCTCACCCTGCAATGAGACCCAGGACAATGGCATGACAGCCTGCTCCTGTCAAGACTGTGCTGCATCCTGTCCTGTCATTGCTCACCCCAGCGATCTGACCCCTTTCTTCTACATGGGTCGGATGCCGGGCTGGCTGGTCCTCATCATCATTTTCTGCTCTGTTTTTGTGTTGCTTAACACTGTCCTTGCACGCCTTCGGGTGGTTTCCAACAAGGACAAAGGCAAGATGGAGGAGCCCCAGGCAGCCCCCAGCCTCTCTCACAAGCGCAGCCTCTCCCCCCACACCCTACTTGGCAAGTTCTTTGAGAGCTGGGGCACAAGGGTAGCTTCATGGCCACTGACCATCCTGGCAGTATCCATCATGGGAGTGGTAGCCTTGACAACTGGCATGATGTTCTTAGAACTCACCACCGATCCTGTGGAACTGTGGTCAGCCACCAAAAGCCAAGCCCGGAAGGAAAAGGCTTTCCATGACCAGCATTTTGGCCCCTTCTTCCGAACAAACCAGGTTTTTCTGACCGCTCCTAACCGGTCCAGCTACAGATATGACTCCCTGCTGCTAGGGCCCAAGAACTTCAGTGGAATCCTGTCTCTGGACCTGCTGCTGGAGGTGCTGGACCTACAGGAGAGGCTGAGGCACCTGCAGGTGTGGTCAGCTGAGGAGCAACGAAATATCTCCCTGCAGGACATCTGCTATGCCCCTCTTAATCCGCACAATGCCAGCCTCTCTGATTGCTGTGTTAATAGCTTGCTGCAATACTTTCAGAATAACCGTACACTGCTGCTGCTCACAGCTAACCAGACGCTGATGGGCCAGACTTCCCAGGTGGACTGGAGGGACCACTATCTCTACTGTGCCAAGTGAGTCCTTCATGGGTCCAAAGGTAGGAGCAGGTAGGGCTACCACAGACTCTTAGGAACTGGCTAGCAACACAGCCCTACCCTATTCATATCTCTGTACTTGGGCTATCATGTGCCTGATTCTGCACTCCTCTGACCCATATTCTCCTTTGTTGGAGTTCCAGCTCCTTGGAGCAGATTTGCATGTGGCTATCCAGTCCCTCTAGCTCCAATTCCACTTGATCTTTCTGTGGAGATCTTGGCAGGGTCTTGGTTTAAGTCTTCAAAGGAATCAGATTGGCCCAGCTCATGTTAATGTATGTATTGTTCTACTTTTTTTTTTTTCTTTTTTGCCTCTGTGCCTGGCTTCACGGGGCCATTGGTAGCCCAGAAATGACTTAGGATGAATAGAAAAAGTTGCTCTCAGGACAGGACAGAGCTGTGGTTTGTTTCAGGCCATAGGCACAGGGTAGGGAGTCTCAGTGCTGGTCTCAGCCACACTTTTATTTTGTTTGGAGTTTGGTCCCTGGCCCCGCCTATTTTGAATGGTACAAATAGGATGTGAACAAGGCCATTGGGCAGAGGAAAAGCAGCAGGAGTTCCCAGTAGTAGAGGCTGAGGTGGCAGTGGACAGAGTTCCTCAAAGTGGACTTCAAGAACAAATGAGGGCTGGGGATGTGGCTCAAGCGGTAGCGCGCTCGCCTGGCCTGCGTGCGGCCCGGGTTCGATCCTCAGCACCACATACAAACAAAGATGTTGTGTCCGCCGAAAACTAAAAAATAAATATTAAAAATTCTCTCTCTCTCTCTAAAAAAAAAAAAAAAGAACAAATGAGAGCTAAAGTAGCCAACAGCATATTTGTGCTAATATGAAAATATTTTTTCTTTTATTTTTAATTGATTTTTAAAAAATAAATGACAGCAGAATGCATTACAATTCTTATTACACTTATACAGCACAATTTTTCATATCTCTGGTTATATTTAAAGTATGTTCACACCAATTCATGTCTTCATACATGTACTTTGGATAATGATGTCCATTCATATTCCACCATCCTTGCTAACTCCCTGCCCTCTCCCTTCCCCTCCCACCTCTCTGTCCTGTCTAGAGTTCATCTATTCCTCCCATGTTCCCCCTCCCTGCTCCATGAAAACAGTTTTTTTTAAAAAATATTTTTTAGTTTTTCATGGACTTTTATTTTATTTATTTGTATTTGGTGCTGAGAATCAAACACAGCTCCTCATGCATGCTAGGCAAGCATGTTACCACGGAGCCACAACCCCAGTCCCTGAAAATAGTTTTTTCAAAAATATTTTTTAGTTGTAGATGCACATAATACCTTTATTTATTTATTTATTTATTTTTAAAATGTAGTGCTGAGAATCTAACCCAGTGCCTCACCCATGCCAGGCAAGCACTCTACCACTGAGCCACAACCCCAGCCCTGAAAATAGTTTTGACCTTGCAGTCTCTGGCAAGAGACTCCAGGACTCCTGGGATCCCAGTCCACACAATATTTGAGATCTACTGGATTAGATGAAAGTGCCAATGGCTTCTGCCTCCTCCTTCCTGCTACTGGCTTTTTATCCTTGACCAATCCCCAAGTGTAGGCTGCTTCCCAGAGTGTCTGTGCCACTAACTGTCCCTCAGAAATGGCAGAACAGAGAGGAGCTATTCTCTGCCTTGGGGGACGTCAGTGATCAGATGTGCTGCTGTTGTATATTATTTTAATTTTGCATGCTTGCAACTCTTGAGTGATCTGATTATGCCCATTTCATAGACAGGAAAAAAGGCTAAGAGGAGTATGGTGTGCGCTCAAGGTCACACAGCAACCAGAACTCCCAGGAGGAGCTGGTGACCTACATACACACTTACTTGCTCAGAGCCCAGAAGGCAAGTAGAGAGCTTTGTATCCTATTGTATTTCCACAAAAATATACTCCACAGAAAGGGTTAAGTTGAAGGGGACAGGCCTGCCCAAAGGTAATAGTCTTTGTATACACAGATTCTGGGCTCTGGGACCCAGAATCTTAATACAGCATCTATAGGGTTTTGAGGTCTGAATGGGAGAAAGAAGCCAACAAGTAGTACTGAGACCAGTGCAGGACACCATGGCTCAAGTCCTGACTCCAAACCCCTATGCTCATCTGTGAATCAGGTAATGGCAGGCATGGAAGGTCTGGCTGTGCAAGGGGATGTGGGAAGCACAGACTCAGCCTTCAGCCCCTGCCTGGCACAGAAAGGTGCTTAAGGGCAGCTTTACCATTGAAGGTTGGGGCCTAAATGCAATATTTTTAGTTGTGAGCCATTAGGGACTCACTGGGCCAGGCAATCAGCAGCCAGTGTTCCTCTAGGGTACAGTGGACCTGGGATGGGGTGGGCCTGAATGAACCTAGGCAGGGCCAGGAAAGGCTCCTTCTTCTTGTGGTCTTCTTACAGTGCCCCTCTCACCTTCAAAGATGGCACAGCCCTGGCCCTGAGCTGCATAGCTGACTATGGGGCCCCTGTCTTCCCTTTCCTCGCTGTAGGGGGGTACCAAGGTAAGCTGGGTGGGCCCTGGGAGGCCAAGGAAGTGGCAATATTTGGGCAGGAACAATTGGTGGGGGTGGGGGTGATGGGTGTTCTAATTGCCTTGTAGTGGCCTGGTTTGTGGGGGCTGCAGGTGAGCTGTACTGCCTCCCCTCTCTGTCGCCCCGTTTTCTCAGGGGCTCTGGTTTTGTGCCTATGCCCAAAGAGTTTGCATTTGGCTTAGAGAGGGAAGTGGGTGTGAGGGAAAGGTCATGAGCAATGGGAAGGAGCAGGTGTGGAGAGGAGGGGAGGGAAACTGGGATGTAGCTGGAGGTGGAGAAAGGCAGGGATGCAGCTGCAAAAGGGCTGGATGTTACTTATCACAGGTAAGGACTTTTCTGAGGCAGAGGCCCTGGTCATGACCTTCTCCATCAACAACTATCCTGCTGAGGACCCCCGACTGGCCCAGGCCAAGCTCTGGGAGGAGGCCTTCATAGAGGAGATGCGAGCCTTCCAGCATAGGATGGCGGGCACATTCCAAGTTGCTTTCATGGCTGAGGTAGGAGCTCAGAGTCTTTGGCTCTGCAGTTACAATCCCAGTGATCTTGGGTCAGTTCCTATGTCCCTGTCCTAGTCCTGCCCCTTCCTGGGTGGCTCTAGGAAGTGAATGCCCACCCAGACAGGGTGTTTGTGATGGCCATTCCTGGAACCTCACTTGGGTTCCAAGCAGGTCACCCAGTACCTGGATCAACATGTAGATAATGGGCTGGCTGGTATGTTTGCAGCGTTCTCTGGAGGATGAAATCAACCGTACTACCATCAAGGACCTGCCCATCTTTGCCATCAGCTACATTGTCATCTTTGCGTACATCTCTCTGGCCCTGGGCAGCTACTCCAACTGGAAACGAGTGGTGGTGAGAGTCAGATGGACACAGCAAGGGGTCCCGGAGTCTGGGACCTCTCCAGTCAATCTTCTAAAACCTTCTTAACCAGGGTACCTCAAAATAGTAAGGTGGACACATCCAAAAAGTCTGTCCCAAAGGGTGATATTTCTTGGAAGTGTTTTATGTTCAAAGGTCAAGAATTTTCGTTCTGCTCCATGACATATCTCCACTTGTCCAGATGCAAAGCTAATAGTTAAAACTTCTTGCAACAAGGGCTCCAAGATGTGGCAGGTGTACCTGTGCTTTTGGGTACAGTGGGCCTGTCTTAGGAGTATGGCTCTACAGAGGGGCATCAATGCAGACATGAATTCCCCGAGGTAGGCGTCACTGAATACCTGCGGGTACTAAGGGTGCCTGCCTGCCTCAGCCCAGGGAGTGGGGAGGATAGGTCCTCTGGTGTCTAGGAGATTGAACCTAGTTGCTTTGCAGGTGGAGTCCAAGGCCACCCTGGGCCTGGGTGGGGTGGTCATAGTGCTGGGAGCAGTCACGGCTGCCATGGGCTTCTTCGCCTACCTGGGCATTCCCTCCTCCCTGGTCATCCTCCAAGTAGTACCTTTCCTGGTGCTGGCTGTGGGAGCTGACAACATCTTCATCTTTGTTCTGGAGTACCAGGTAAGAAGGGAGGAGTTCTCCACTCCCACATGCATCCCCAACATCCCCACCAGACAGAACCTCACATCGAGTTTTTTCTTTTTTTTTGCTGGGCATTTTTGTAGACTCTTCTATACATCAACACTCAGATTTATACCTCTAGAACATAGCATGTATTGACATGTACACATTCATTTGGAACTTGTTTTATATCAAACTTATGGAACATCTGGGAAAAGTTTTCTGTGTTAGCATATTAACCACAGTAAGCACAAATCAGAGTCCATTTGGCCACTCACTACAGGCAAATATTTAGGGTTATGGGGATGATTGGAATAAGCATATTATTGATATCCTGGACGTACCAGCATTTCTCCAGGCCAGACCTTGGAAGCAAAATGTGCTTCTGTAGAGTGTTAGCAGCGTCAGTCCCTGACTTGAGAAGGTCAATTCTCAGGCCAATTCTTAGGCCTAGTCAAGTCTATGAGCACCTACTAGCCTACTGCTGATCTTTGAGGGCCAATGCCCTGGGTGGATCCTGGACCCTCTGCCTGCTGTTTCCCACAGCGGCTGCCTCGAATGCCTGGGGAGCAGCGAGAGGCCCACATTGGCAGAGCCCTAGGCAGTGTGGCCCCCAGCATGCTGCTGTGCAGCCTCTCAGAGGCCATCTGCTTCTTCCTAGGTGAGTTGGGAAAAACTCTCCCCCAGGTGCTAGCCCTCTGGGTTGGTACTAGGAGCCAGAAGTTCTCGAGGGCAGTGGGTGCCAGCAGACTCCTTCCCTGTGCAGGCACCCGCTCTGCCTGTGATGCTAGGATACTCTGACAATCCCCTCCCTAACACAGGGGCCCTGACTCACATGCCAGCTGTGCAAACCTTTGCTTTGACCTCTGGCCTTGCGATCATCCTTGACTTCCTGCTGCAGATGACAGCCTTTGTGGCCCTGCTTTCCCTGGACAGCAAGAGGCAGGAGGTAGGGTCATTTGGGTTAGGACCAAGGGCCTACTCTGACTGGGTCCCCACCTTGGCTGCAAGATGTGGTCTCACTGCCACAGAGATGGCCAAGAGAGTGTGGCGAGGTGGATATTATGCTGACAGGGGATATTGTTGGGGCCATGTATTACAACTTCCCATGGAAAGATAATTTCTTTTTGGTAACTCTTGGAAATAAGATAAAATCTCCTGAAGTACACAAGGTTGTAAAATAAAACATAAATGAGAAGTTAACACAAGTTAGTTGGTGGTTCTGTGATGGGTGTAAAATTCAGATATTTGATCAAGACAGATAACAAAAGTAAAGAAAACAACACACTGGCTGTCTCAGTGACAGTGGCAGTCCTTAGGGGTAGGCAGCCCCTGAGGTCTGCTATCCTGAGAGGTTGCCTCCCTGTCAGGCTTCCAGGCCCGATATCTTCTGCTGCTGCAAGTCCCAGAACCTGCCTCCACCTGAGCACAGTGAGGGGCTCCTGCTCCGTTTCTTCCGCAAGACATATGCTCCCTTCCTGCTGCACAGGATCACTCGCCGTGTTGTGGTGAGTGGGTTGAGGGGTGCAGGACCACACCACCCAGGTGGATTACCAGAGAGGAGAATAAAGAGTGGAAGGATTGCTTGGGAGGCTGAGGCAAGAGGATCATAGACTTGAAGCAACCTAGTGAGACTCTGTCTCAAAATTAAAAAGGGCTGGAGATGTGGCTCAGGGTTCAATCCCTGGGTACCTAAAAAAAAAAAAAAAAAACAGTGAAGGGGTTGCACAAGCCAAGGTGGCTGGAGCTTGAGTCAGCCCAACTCCAGGATGTTTCCCACAATGCCCCAGCCAGATTCAACTCTGGGAGAAAATGGGAGGTATGGAAGGTGGTGAGGTTCTCACTCAGCAGTTCTCTCCCCAGCTGGTATTGTTTCTGGCCCTGTTTGGAGTGAGTCTCTACTACATCAGCTACCTCAGTGTGGGGCTGGACCAGGAGCTAGCTCTGCCCAAGGTGAGCCTGGGGAATCTTCCAAGCCCTTGGTCCCCTGAGATTTGGGAGGGGAAGCAGCACCCAGCAGGTGGGGGTTGTGTGGGCCAGGGCATGCAGAATTGCTCATTATCCTCTGTGAACCTGGAGTGGGAAGCCACATCCATGTCTGAAAAGTGCAAAAGCTGAGTGCCAGCTTCAGTCCATAGTAAGAGAGATATCTTGAGTCCAGAGGGCTGTCCATATGAGTTGGCTGGTCACATGAAGTGAATTGTCAATTTGCTGAGCACACATCCAGTTTGTAAAATCCTCATCAACACTTGTTGTTTTCTAAGTTATCTCCCGTGGTGCTGGGGACTAAACCCAGGGCCATGCACTTGCTAAGCAAACACTGTACTACTGAGTTAAACCCTCAGTCTATTTTTTTTAAATAATAATCATCCTAATGTGTGTGAAGGGGTATCTATTTCATTGTAGTTTCAACATGCATTTCCCTAATAATTAGTGCTCATTGGCCATGTGTATATTTTCTTTGGGAAAATGTCTATTTCAGTCTTTTACTCATTCGTTTTTTAATCAGGTTGCTTGTTCTTTTTGTTGTTGAGTCTTAAGAATTCTCTGTGTATTCTGGATATCAGTCCTTTGTCAGATATGTGATTTGCAAATGTTTTCTCTCTTTCTGTGGGTTGCTTTTAAATTCTGTTTATAGTATCCTTTTATGCATGAATTTAAAAAATATTCATAAAGTCATATTTATTCTATTTTTTGTTACCCATGCCTTTGGTGTTGTATCCAAGAAATCATTGCCAAATTCAATGTCATGAAGATTTACCTTTTCTTCTAAGAGTTTTATAGCTTTAGGTCTTATATTTAGGTATCAATTCATTTGGAGTAATTTTTTGTAATATGGTGTTGAAGGTCCAAACTTAATTACTTTGCATATGGATATCCAGTTTTCCTGACACATTTGTTAAAAAGTCTGTTTCCCCATTAAATGGTTTTGGCTCTCTTGTCCAAAATCATTTGACCATATATGTGAGAAGTTTTTCCTGGATTCCTATTCTGTTCCATTGATCTATATATGTCTGTCCTTACGGTCATATAGATCCTGCCAGTACTACACTATTTTGAATCCTGTAGCTCTACTTCAAGTAGAGTATGCACCAACATGTCCATGATTTTAGTCGTGGTTTCGACTAACACCTTACCATTTTTTCAACTAAGTGCTGCTTTTATCAAGTAGAAGCCCAGGGACACTTTCTGTTGATTATTTTTTTCTGTAGAAATGGGCCGTATTTTTATTTTTCTTTGTATGTTTTGAAATTTTATTTTTGTTGTTGAAAAATGAACACTGAGGGCTGGGGATGTGGTTCACGCGGTAGCGCGCTCACCTGGCCCGGGTTTGATCCTTAGCACCTCATACAAACAAAGATGTTGTGTCCACCGAGAACTAAAAAAAATAAATAAATAAATATTAAAAAAAAAGAAAAAAGAAAAATGAACACTGAGTCTTATAATGTACTCTAATTTGAGTTTTACATTGTAGCTTTATAATATATTCTGGAGATCAGGCTCTCACCCTGGCCCAAGATTTGCTTTTTAAAATTGTTCATTTTCTTATTTATTGTTAGTATCTCTGTGCTGGGGATTGCCTAAGGTGTAGAGTTAATATCTTCTTAGGTATTTTCTGAGCCTGTAACTTTCTCTGGGCACATGTGCTGGTGTCTAAATTCTCCCATTTTTGAATAGATCTTTTTGAATATTTTAGTTTAAAAATGTATGGCCCAGGGGCTGGAGTTGTGGCTCAGTGGTAGAATAGTCACCTCACATGTGTGAGTCGAGTTCAATCCTCAGCACCACATAAAAATAAATAAATAAATACAATAAAGGTATTTTAAAAAATGTATGGCCCAAAAGGAGAAAAAGGGAAAAATAAGGGAGGAAAAGCAAACAAGTATTTACTCTTTGAATCTCCTTGAAGTCACTTTAGCAGGAGGTAAATAACGTTGCAACAATGGTGGTAGGAATAGCAATAAGGACTGCTTGCCTCTGTGTCAGCATCACTAAGATAGAAGTAATGATCAGTGGTCAGAACTCAGATATTTGATAGCTGAAGGACCTTATTTCCTGTCCTGGCTCCTGTAAAACTTCTGCAAGTTGCTTCTGGAATGCATACACAGATTTATGCCTTGGATGGGGTGGAGAATAAGTAGTTATTACTGTGCTGAGAGCTGAAATTGGCAGAAGTAATTATAATTTACCATCCAAGTTTTACTCTGGAAGCTTCCATCCCTCAATAGAGTTCAGAGTCCTGAGTTAGTTACATTAGATAGGCCAGTGCCTTTCCTGGTCCTTCCTATTCTGCCATCTTCCCTGCTTTCACTGAGTTTTTACGTTATAGAAGGGAACAGACCATGAAGATGCCTGGTGCGTGGCCTCTAGTGTATGCACACAAATATTTACAAGTATATGCAAATATGGGCCAGTCACAGTTCAGCTTTTTAGAATGTCTGTGGCAGACTGGAGATAGTGGGAAGGGATAAAATTATGTGCTGTATATGTCCATGTTCATGAGTTTGAGAGTGGGGGGTCGTGTAGGGTGGGTGTGTTGCTCTGAGCTTGTTCTTCCTTATAAGCATATTTCTGTGCATGTACCTGTGATTATACCTATATGCGTGAACATCAGAGTATGTATATCTGTAGGTATACCTGAAACCTCTGTAACTGCACTGTACATCTGTGAGAATATTTCTGATTGTGTACTTCTCTCTGTCCCTCTTTATGTGTACCTTGTGTGTGACCTCTGAACATGTACTATGTGTACCTCTGAGTGTACTTCCTTGTGTGTCACCTTTGCATGTACCTCTGTGTGTATCTGCATGTTTCCCCTGAGTATACCTCTGCCAGAGGCTTCACCTTGCCCCCTTGTGCCCCTTTGGATCCATCCCCTTCTGGGGTCCACAGGTCTACCCACCCTTGAGCATGTACTTCTAGGGGCACATAAGGTCTCCTGACACTCTCCGATCCTCCTTCCCAGGACTCATACATGCTGGACTACTTCCTCTTTATGAATCAATACTTTGAGGTGGGGCCCCCGGTGTACTTTGTTACCACCTCAGGCTACAATTTCTCCAGTGAGGCGGGCATGAATGCCATCTGTTCCAGTGCAGGCTGTGACAGCTTCTCCTTAACCCAGAAGATCCAGTATGCCACTGAATTCCCTGATCAGTAAGTGCAGGCCAACCTAGTACCCCAGCCTGCTTCCTATCTTCATCCTCCACTCTCCTCCTGTGCCCTCTTACTGCCTGCTTTGCTACTGCCTAGCCCACCTGCAATCAAACGCCTGGGGAGGCCTAGCATGGGGGTTAAGCTACAGGAATGACCCACCATCCTCCCTGCTAGTCCTGGCCCCTCACTTCCTCCTGCTGTCCTCAGGTCTTACCTGGCCATTTCTGCCTCCTCCTGGGTGGATGACTTCATTGACTGGCTGACCCCATCCTCCTGCTGCCGCCTTTATATCTCTGGTCCCAATAAGGATGAGTTCTGCCCCTCAACTGAGAGTAAGTGTGGGCCCTAGGGGGCTCATTGCCCACTACAGCTTGGGGAAACTGAAGCAAGAGAAAGGAAAGGAGTGGTG
Source organism: Marmota flaviventris (assembly GCF_047511675.1). Lineage (NCBI taxonomy): Eukaryota > Metazoa > Chordata > Mammalia > Rodentia > Sciuridae > Marmota > Marmota flaviventris. Next base: position 102,163,575 of record NC_092498.1, on the reverse strand, counting down.
AGCCTCTCTCTCAGCCCGCTACCTCTATAGCAGTGACCACTGGGGCCAAGGGCACAGAGTAAGCCTCAGGAGTCCCTGAGGAATACTTGGGTGTGTGGCCCACCAGCATTCATACCCTTGTGTCTCTTAAGAGTATTGTGCCATGCTCAGGGGGCATGTTTACCATGGGCATTGGGTGGAGGAGTCAGGAGTAGAGCTAAGGCTGGTGCACGATTTTGCATCAGTATCTGCTGCATTTGTAGGTAGAGGGAGAGCCTGTGTTTCCTGCCCCAAACTCCCCTTCCCCACCTGCCCCTAAGTGAGGGTTTCTATAACTGAGGGGATCATTTCCCACATTTAGAAATGACAAATGCAAATCTCCCTAGGAGCTGGGTGCCTTAGATAGGGGCAGAGGAGAGGGGATTCAGAGAAGGAGCTGCATGACCTGAGGTGCTGCTGCCCACAGTTCCCCTTCTCTACAGACTCCTGGAACTGCTTAAAGAATTGCATGAGCTTCACCTTGGGCCCTGTGCGGCCCACAGTGGAGCAATTCCACAAGTACCTTCCCTGGTTCCTGAGTGATGTGCCCAACATCAAATGTCCCAAAGGGTAGGCTCAGAGAGGGGCTTCCACTGGGGAGGGTGGGTAGACCTGTGGACCCCAGAAGGGGATGGATCCAAAGGGGCACAAGGGGACAAAGTGAAGCCTCTCTGGGGTGCAGAGAGATGAACAGACAGGAGGAGGCCTCATCCCACTAATCCTTTGTCCTGGCCTCCTCCTTACAGTGGCCTGGCAGCATACAGCACCTCTGTGAATATGGGCCCAGATGGCCAGGTTTTAGGTAAGCATGACCTTGTTTGGTGGGAAGATCCAAAGTCAGCTGCTTCAGAGGTCCCTAAGGGTCCCAGGAAATAACCTTTCTAACTTACATCTTCTTTCCTCCCTCCTATGGGGAAAGGGACAGATTGTAATTGTTCAGTCCCTGTTAGCAAGAGTCCTATTTCCCAAGTCCACATCCTCACACTTTACTCTTTCTTCCACCTCAAGTTCATGATCAGCATGAACTTTGTGACATTCTTTCAGCAGTTTCTGTCATATTTAGGAGCCTCCTACACTAACCCTGGGCTAAGCACCTTTTCACAAATGCATAAATCATATCCAGATGTCAGCAGAAGGCAGATGGCTGAATGAGTTAGGATGTCTTGCTATAGTGCAATCCCAGCAACCATCAACAGCAAAAAGGGATACACACAGGAAAAAAGGACCATGATGTTAGCTTCATACAGCAGGTGGTAGAACCAGACAGCCATCTGCATGAGAAGCCAGCTGTATCTAACTCTCTATATATACACTTAGCATAGGGACCCCAGTGGAGCAGGTGTGGAGATGGGTCTGAGGGTGGGTGAAAGAGCTAACAATGGATTCTCTCGCTTTGTAGTGAAACAAGTCACAGTTTGAAATCTTAGCTACAAATTAACTGTGTAGCTTACTCACTCACCTGCCCAATTAACTCTTCCATGAAATTCCCATCTTCCAAGAAAGGCACCCCCACATCTGCCCCAGCCCTGGTCCTTGGGCAGTACAGGCTATGTAGAGTCAGTGTGGACAGAAAGGGGTGGCATGTTTCAGGTAGGAACAGAGAAGCAGGTCATATCATGGAGGGGGCATGCAGGGAGCCATTCTTCCATTCCATGACCTGGGGCAGGTTTGTACCCACCTCCAACCTTAGTCTCCTCATGTGTGCACTAGGTTATTCTACAGCAACACTTCTCAAAGGGAAAACCCTGGATATGCATCACCATCACCTGGAAATTGTTAGAAATGCAAGTTCCCAGGACTCACCATGACCTACCAGAGCTAAATCTCTGGTTTGGGGTGGCCATCTGGGTGTGAACCACTTCCAGGTGGTTTAGAGGGCTAGTGAGAAGCTCTGAAGTCACCTTCCTGCTTGAAGATTGTGTATGTCCAGGTCCACTTCTCTTCTTTTTTCCTCCACTTCTCTTCTTTTTTTCCTTTTTTCCTCTACATAAATCTCTTATTTCTTTTCCTGATGCCACTATACACAATTAAGAAATAACTTTTATTATACTTGCTGGCAGGAGCCATAAGCCACAGCTATTATAATTCAGTGGTTTTCATTTTTCTGTCTTCTTTTCTAGTCTTTTCCTATAGGAATATATGAATTTTAAACAAATTAATTTGAAAAATCCAATGCATATTTACATGGAGGGATTTGGGTTCACCAGGGAGATTTCTTTGGGTTCTATCTATCAAGGTCAGGCCTGGACTTGGGCCTCCCACATTGGTAGGACCAGCTACAGAATTTTTGGGGCTGGTACAAAATGAAAATGCAGGCCTCTTACACACAAAATTTACTATGAATTTTGGATGAGGTGGCAGAGCTCTGAATCCTGTCATTGTCCCTAGAGTGCTGTGAGGGTGTCCTGAACAGTTTTGACTTTTTTTGAGGGGTTACCAGGGATTGAACTCAGGAGCACTCAATCACTGAGCAATATCCCCAACCCTATTTTGTATTTTATTTAGAGACAAGGTTTCACTGAGTTGCTTAGCACCTTGCTTTTGCTGAGGCTGGCTTTGAACTTGTGATCCTTCTGCTGGGATTACAGGCATGCACCATCGTGCCTTGCTACCTTATGACCTTTGACTTTCCTTCTCCCATGCACCATGGCCATCCAGCCTCCCAGTTCATGGCCTACCACAAGCCCCTGAAGAACTCACAGGATTACACAAAAGCTCTGCAGGCAGCCCAGTTGCTGGCAGCCAACATCACTGCTGACCTGCGGAAGGTGCCTGGGACAGATCCAGACTTTGAGGTCTTCCCCTACACGTGAGGACCTAGTGGGCTGGGCCAAAAGAAGGTGGGGGTATCTGTTGGAAATGGGAGGTTAGAGCAGCAGGTTTTTGAGCAGTTGCAAGAGACAAGGATCAGCTTCAGATCTGAAGGCTCCAGTAGTGGCCTGGAGCCTGATCATTTCCCATGCTGGTTAATACACTAATTTGTGCCTCTCCAGGCCTCAGTATTTTCCTTCTGAAATAGGGGGATCCTGCCCATTAGAAAGGCACTCAATGCCTGTGCTGTGACCATGCTCTCTGGCAGGATCACCAACGTGTTCTACGAGCAGTACTTGACTGTTCTCCCAGAGGGAGTCTTTGCACTTGCCCTCTGCTTCCTGCCCACCTTCATTGTCTGCTACCTCCTGTTGGGCCTGGACATACGATCGGGCCTCCTCAACCTGCTCTCCATCATCATGATCCTCTCGGACACCATTGGCTTCATGGCCTTGTGGGGCATCAGCTACAATGCTGTGTCCCTCATCAACCTCGTTATGGTAACTTGCTAAAGAACCCTTGGAGGGGTGGTTGGGGATTCAGAGTCATTGGATACTCCCAGTTCTGTACAGAATTGATGTCTGCTACTCTTGTCTCATTCCCCACTTCTTCCTCTGTCTTCTCAGACAAAGCCCCCTCTCTCCTATAGGCAGTGGGCATGTCTGTGGAGTTTGTATCCCACATCACCCGCTCCTTTGCCATCAGCACCAAACCCACCCACGTGGAGAGGGCCAAGGAAGCTACCATTTCCATGGGCAGTGCAGTGAGTGGAGTGGGGTGGGTTTACCTGTGCCCCACCTAATACTTTGTGTCCTAATTAACACTTGGCTGTGATCCATCCTGTCAGGTATTTGCTGGGGTGGCCATGACCAACCTGCCGGGCATCCTCATCCTGGGCTTTGCTGATGCCCAGCTCATACAGATCTTCTTCTTCCGCCTCAACCTACTGATCACCCTGATGGGCATGCTGCATGGCCTGGTCTTCCTGCCAGTCATCCTTAGCTATGTAGGTGAGTCCTGGACCTGTTTTTTCCAGGCTGTTACAATTATGATAAAAACCACAACAATGGTATGTGCCCTTCAGAAAAACTCAGGGAGACACAGCGCTAACAACAAATGTCAGGAGCATGAAATGGCAGAGACCTTGAGTTTTGGAAGTTGCTGTTTTTAACTTGACATGTTGTGAGCATCCTTCTTTGTTAGTGGATCGTATCTCAAAGACTGCTTCAGTGGCCCACTCCCTGCACTGAAGTCAGATTTTAAAAACCATGATCTTCAACAACCATGACAACAGCAACAATTTTGTTTTGAATTGCTGTAGATCAAACCAAGGGCTTTGCACATACTAGGCAAGTGCTCTACACATACCAACCAAGAAATATATTTTATGTTGAGAGGTGATGAGTGTGAGCAAATAGCTAGATACATAGAACTAAGACAAATGGTTCACAAATAAAATAATGCTTGTCCTTACTATATGTGAAACATTCTGACATTTTTGGTTCTATCCCATCATTAATCTAAAAAATTCTGGTGTTAATCTAAGTTAATTTCATGACTACTTAATGGGTGGCAACCCACAGTTTGAAAACATCATGTTATTGTATGGTTCTACCATGATTTATTTAACCAGCTTCCAACTGTTGGACATTAAATTATTTCTGATTTTACACTATTATTACTAGTGCTGCAGTGAGTGAACTTGTGGCTAAGTCTTTGGCCTAATCCTCCAATATTTCTTTAGAGAAGGCCTGTGGATGTTGATTGTTAATACCAATTATTAATACCCTTCAGAAAATTTTACCTTTTAAACTTGTACCAGCAGCTTGTGCAATTGCCCATTTCCCTGTATCCTTATGATGGACATGGTTATTAAAAATAATGTTCTACACCAGGTACAGTGGTACATGGCTATAACCTCAGTGGCTTGGGAGGCTAAGACAAGAGATTGCAAGTTCAAAGCCAGCCTCAGCAACTTGGCAAGGCTCTAAGCAATTTAGTAAGGCCCTGTCTCACCAAAAAAAAAAAAGGTGGGGAAAACCAATCCCCACAGAGATTTAAACTAAGCCCCTGAGGATGAGGGTTTTTCTGGCTCTCAGGGTGGTGAAGGTGTGAGGAATTCAATTTTACCCCTTCCCCACTAGACTGTATTAGAAATATAATATTATTAGAAAACATTTATAGAAGGGTATGTTTGTACATCAACATATTTGTGATTCTCTTGTCATCCCCAGAAGTAGATTTTATTATCATTCTCACTGTACAGATGAGGAAACTGGGACATCTACCCCAGATCAAAGACTTGGTCAGATGAGAGAGGGTTGTAGCCCACAGCTGCAGTGTTCCCACTGTGACACCATATTCTCTTATAATAACTTCATGACCCTCTTTGAAAGAGAAAATATGTGCACTGGGGATGGTGGGTGATACCCAAGAAAGGGGCAAGGAGGACCATCTCCTCAGGTCTGCCCTGAGAAGGGAAGACTCAGGCCTCAAAGCCACAGGTGGTACTGCTTCTTGGAGGTTCCCAGAGTGCCTGGGGGGTGTAGGGGTGGCCAGGAGTTTGCAGAAACCCACCCTTGCACATCAGTCAGCACCTCCCACCTTGAGGCTTAGACCACATAGACAGTGACCCAGAAAGGCAAGAACAGTCAACACCCAGTGGGATCTTTGTGTCCTGAGTTTGTTGTACACAATAAGGAATAGCATCTCTTAGAGTAAGGTTAGCTATGGATGTTGGCACCAGATGTCCCAGGAAGAAAGGGAGAAAGAAATTTGGTTTCAGGGTTTTCCCTAAGAGCATGCTTACAGAAGCAGATGGGTGGGGTACCATGGAGGCTGGCTGAAATGGATACTGGCAGGGTAGAACAAGTGCAGGGGAGGAGCAGGGGAGGTGAGGGGTTGGGGGCTCAGGTCCTCTTTGATTGTGTCACTGTCTGTGTCCCCTGCCTGCCTACCTGAGTGTGGGTCTCTGTCCCTATCTCTCTGCAGGGCCTGATGTCAACCCAGCTCTGGTGCTGGAACAGAAGCAAATCAAAGAGGCAGCAACAGCCAACACAGCTTTCTGCCCGAAGCACTCCTTCCCTACCAACATGACCAATGTCTATGTCAACCATGGCTTTGAGAATTCTCCTTCTGGTGCTGGTGCCATCAGCAGCTCTTTGCCTAGTCATGTGCAGGAGTTCTGATAGAGCCAGAGCCCATCTAGTCTCCTTGACTCTGTACCAAGGGACCATGAGGGTCTTCTCTGTGGTGGTGGTCTCTTAGCTCACACCCTCTGAGGGTCTGGGGGAGGCTGTTCCAGGAAAGTGGCTGTCACTCTGGTCATGAGGTACCCAGCAGCACTACTGGTGGCCCCTCTGCTCCTATAGCAGGTCCCTGGAGTCCATGTCACTCAGGTGTCTGTCCCTGTGAGATAACCTTGTACTTGAAGGCTCAGGTTTGGGGGCTGCTGGGCACAGACACATCCTGTGTTTGTGTCAGGCCCCAATTCTCTCATGGGTTCCTTCTTACCCACTTTCCCTCCTTTAATTCTCTTGTCAAAAAAGTCTCCATTCTGTGTAAGTCTTTAACATTCACCATTGTCCCTGAGAACAGAAACTGACCCCATCATGGGCTATTGTAGGAAAGCATCTGTGAATTACTTGGGGGCCTTCACTTGGTATCAAAGCCAGGGAGATTTAGGTTTTATCCTTGGGAACTATCTTAGGCTCCCCTGAGCTCATTAGACTGCCCAAGGCACATGACCTCTATCTCTGCTCTATTAGGAAGACCCCTCTTGTAGCTCCAGAGTTGGGCGTAACCCAATGGGACACGCCCACCTCCTACCGTATTTGGCAAAGAACATTCCATGGAAAACCTCTGATGTTCCCCAATATAAATAAAGCAAGTGGGGGGCTCCATTTTGCTCTTTTTAGTGTGGAAGCTCCATTCCTAAGATTGGTTAGCCTGTCCTGCCCGGCTTTTAAAATTACTTCCTGTGTTCTGTGGTTTTTTTCACCGCCCTACTTTTCACAGCCAGCCCATTCTATCCAGAGGAACCCCATTTCCACCACCCACGAGGTGGATGTGGGTGGGAGGCTATGACATGGCAACAAACAAGGTAAAACAGATCCCTTCAGACCTGCCCTCTTGTGTTTTTTTCTAGTGAGTCCCAGAATGATGTTCTCACAAATGCTTTGGTCATGGGTCGTGACCCCACCTGGAAGATGGTGTTTGGTTTGGTCTCTAGTTCCAGTGACTAGTAAGGCTGTTGCCTCCGGTTGAGGCCACTGCATGTCTGAAGGCTGGGAGTTTTAGGGGTTAGGCGGGTCCTACCACCTCAGTCTCATGCTTAGAGCAGAGCTTAGTTGGCTTCAAGTCAGCTCAATATGAGCTTCCATGGAGAACTCTCCAGAAGCAGAAGCTATAGTGGAGAGAAAAAGATGACTTGCTCTGTTGAAAGCATACAATTCAGGGCTGGGGATATGGCTCAAGTGATAACGCACTTGCCTGGCATGCGCGAGGTGCTGGGTTCGATCCTCAGCACCAAATAAAAAAAAAAATGTTGTGTCCACCGAAAACTGAAAGATAAATATTAAAAAATTCTCTCTCTCTCTCTTCTCTCTCTCTCTCTCTCTTAAAAAAAAGAAAGCAGAGAATTCAATAAATATTTGTTGAGCAGAAATAGTATTTTAACGTCACATATTTAGTATTCTGGCTGCCTTTTTTTTTTTTTGCAAATGACATAAAAAATACATGTGGTGAAGGAATTTATGGAGAGCTTAGTGTTAAGTTCTATTTCCTTTCCCTCTTTAAAAAGATTAACCAGCTGGGGAGAATGGTGCATGCTTGTAATCCCAGCGGCTCAGGATGCTGAGGCAGGAGGATCACAAGTTCAAAGCCAGTCTCAGCAACTTAGTGAGGCCCTAGGCAATTCAGTGAAACCCTGTCTTTAAATAAAATACAAAAAAGGTGGGGGGAATACAAAAAAGGGCTGGGGATGTGGCTCAGTTGTTAAGTGCCCCTGGGTTCAATCCCAGTACCAAAAAAATAATAATAACCAGACAATGATGTGCCCTTGCCTTGTGAGTGCCTATGATGAGTAGGATTAATTACCTCTCAGACAGAGAGTGCAGAGACTGGGAGTCAGTGAGGGGTAGGAGGTGCAGCTTATCCCTTTCCAGGAATAGTCTGTAAGTAAAGAAAACCTGAGGAACCAGCAGAAGAACCTAAAGATGTGTTCAGGAGGGAGAGACCCATATGCAAATACCAGATTCTGGGAAGGTCTTTTACCAGGACAGTGGATAAAACTGTCAAGGAACTATCCAGATCTGCCTTGAGCCTCTTGGCTTCCCTCTGTGTCCAGCCCTTGCTTGGCTGAGGAGCTGCTGTGGCTTCCTATGCTTAGAGGGCCTGACTGCCTATGACAGAAGAATGAGCAAAGGGGTGAAAAGGAGTTAGAATTTTTGGAACATGCTGTTTGCTTTCTGGTCCAGAAGAGCCCCAAACACCAGGTGTTGTTAGTCCATTTTTGCAAAGGTCACAGGCTGGACAGGAGGAAAAAGGAGGTCTGATAAAGGATGCCAGGGAATAGAGGTTGTGGAGAAACTGCATAAGTTACCCTGTTAAAAACACCACGGGCTGGAGTTGTGGCTCAGCGGTAGAGCGCTCGCCTAGCACGTGTGAGGCCCTGGGTTGAATCCTCAGCACCACATAAAAATAAAATAAAGATATTGTGTCCATCTACAACTAAAAAATAAAATATTAAAAAAAAAGCCACAGGTGCAAGATAGATAAAGGGATCTGAGGAACAAAATAGCTTCTGAGAAGAGTGACATTTCAAATCAGGAAAAAGGATAGTTCTTTTCAGTAAATAGTGTGAGAGGGATGGGATTGTGGATCAGTGGTACAGCACTTGCTTGGCATGTGTGAAGTGCTGGGTTTGATTCTCAGCATCACATTTAAATAAATAAATAATTAATAAATAAATAAAATAAAGGTCCATTGACAATGAAAAAAATGTTTTAAAAAACCCTACATTTAGGGCTGGGGTTGTGGCTCAGTGGTAAAGGGCTTGCCTATCATGTGTGAGACATTGGGTTTGATTCTCAGCATCACATATAAACAAATCAATAAATAAAGGTCCATCATCAATAGCTAATAAAATTTTTTAAAAAACCCTACATTTATGGTTCTGGGTTGTGGCTCAGCAGTAGAGCACTTGCCTAGCACGTGAGGCACTGGATTTGATCCTTAGCACCACATAAAAAAATAAACAGATAAAAAACAAAGTTAAAAAAAACCTCTACATTAAACAAACAAAACAACACAACAAAACTGTGTGAAAGCAGTTGGGGAATCATTTGGAACAAAATAAAGTTATATCTATACTTTATACCACACATGAAATAAAAGTACAGATAGATTATAGAACTAAAAATAAAAACAAAACTGTACAACTGTCAGAAGAGAACACAGAAGAATATATTATAATCTTGGGGTGGAAAAACTTTCATAAGCACAGAATCAAGAAGCTATAAAAGTAAAGACTAAAGGTTTGACTACATTGTAGTTGAAAACTTGCATAAATATATGCACAACACAAAAATAGTGAAGAAAGCTGAAAGATAAATGAACTGAAAAAAAATATTTGTAACATATTTAACAGGGATTAAAATCAAGACTACCCATACAGAGGAAGTGGTTACGTGGATAATGTAGCTAAATGTCCCATTGAAAACAACAAAAATTCTGGCAAAAATAAATTCTATTCTGTTTCAGTCAGCTTTTTGTCGCTGTGACCAATATACCTGACACGAACAACCTAGAAGAGGAAAACTTTATTTTGGCTCATTCTACATAAACTATTTGGAATTATTTTGAATGAGAATTCCATTTATTCAGTATGATAGACATGTTTCTATGTATCAATATATAATAAATCATATATATCTGCATGTGTATATTATCTATCAATCAATGTCAGTATGGACTCAGGTATATTCATTTTATGTTTTTGGTTCTAATATAATACTACTTTGTCATTAATACTATTATAGCCAGGAAGCAGAAAGAGATTGAGTTCAAGAAGTCAGGGATACTATCATCCCCAAGAGCATACTACCAGTGACCTACTTCCTCCTGCCATGCCCTACGTGCCTATAGTTACCACCCATTATTCCATTCAAATTATTAACCCATCAAAAAGACGTACCCACTGATTAGATTACCACTCTCAAAATCTAATCATTTCACCTCTGAACATTCCTGTTTTATCTCACATATGAGCTTATCCAAACCTCATATCCAAACCGCAATATATCCACTAGATGACTACTAATTTAGGAATGTTATAGCATCTTGATTAACAGAAACTTTTATAGTTATGAAATATCTACAAAATATGCCTCTTTATCTCTATCATTTGTTCAATTCTATGAAGTTATACATACACATATATGTATGTTTTGTGTATACATAAGGGTTACTTACAGGTTGCTTAAAGGGTAAGTAACTCTCTTTTTTCCTCTTTTTATACTGTACCATTAGGAAAAAAGTCACTATGCATATCCTAAGCATAAGGAGTGAAGTCATGTTCCACCTCCATGAGTGGAAGTATCTACATATACTATTTGGAATTATTCTTCTTTCCTCCTCCTCCTCATCCTTTTTTTTTTTTTTTTTTTGGTTACCTCAGATTGAAACCAGTGGTATTTAACCAGTGAGCTACATCCCCAGCCCTTTTCATATTTTATTTAGAGACAGGGTCTCACTGAGTTGATTTAGGACCTCACTAAGTTGCTGAGGCTGGCTTTGAACTCACGATCCTCCTGCCTCAGCCTCCTGAGCCACTGGGATTACAGGTGTGTGCCACCGTGCCTGCCACTATTTGCAATTCTTCTGAACAGCTATTTGACTATTCTCTTCCATTTATTTGTTCAGTATGACACATATATATATATACATATATATTTATCCATATATCTGTATATGTGTCCTATATATCAATCAATATAAGTATGGACTCATATATATTCAATTTGTACTTTGTGTTCTAATATAATGCTACTTTATTTTGTTGCTTGGCTTGTTCCAGCTCTGGTTACTGGGCACTTTTTCAGTTGACTCTTATTCCTTTGCCATACCTCATAATTGTGTGTTTTACTGCTTTTTTATTTTGAGACACTGCAAGATGACCCAGACTAATCTTGCATATTTTCTGCAGTAATTCTAGAATCACTTCTCCAAGGAGTCCTGGTTTTCTATTGGAGAATGATATTAGAAACCAATATCATTCTGGGGTGTATTCATTGATGCTGAGGCAATGCTTCTGGATTCTTTCAGCTGAGAGGAAGGAAATATGCATGTACACTAACCAGTATAGACACATTTCTATAAATGATTCTACATGTAGTCATATGTATCTACAGTAAGCTAAACTTAAATTTATACCAATGTGTCTAACTTAGACTCATTATCACGTGGATCATTCTAGCCTCTTTCCTTTGCTTTTCTGTAACCTCCTACTCCAACAGTGAAAAATCTGGCTTCTACTACCCACAACCATTTACTTCATTGTTCTTTCCACCCTATATCTAGTGATTTCAGAACTGATAATCTATATTCTTCTGGGAAGCACAAGGATACTTGTGTTAAACTCTTTTTTTAATATTTATTTTTTGGTTGTAGGTAGATGCAATATCTTTATTTTATTTTATTTTTATATGGTGCTGAGGATCAAACCCAGTGCCTGACGCATGGTAGGCAAATGCTCTACCTCTGAGCCACAACCCCAACCCCTTGTGATAAACTCTTATTGGCCACAGTTCAAAGTCTGTGTACTGTTCCTTTTGCCTTCAGTCTTACTGACTCTGTTCATTTCCAAAGTTACTTAGGTCACTATCTTTCTACTACTCCCTTTAGATAAGACGTTTCATACATTTGTAATAAAGTTACATTGTTACATTTGTCATATTCTGCATTCTGTTCTCAGATCCCTCAATTTCCTAAGCAATTTTGCATATATTAACACTCTACGCCTTAGATTTCTGAGTTTTGACAAATTTACAGTGTCATATATCCATAATTAATATCTTACAGAATAGTTTTACATCCTAAATAATTCCCATACTTTGCCTATTCAATCTTTTCTCACAACTGAGACCTGGAAATCACTGATCTTATTACTCTTTCCATATTTTGCCTTTTCCATAATGTCATGTAATTGGATGATAGGATTTTCTGACTTCCTTCTATTTCTTAGCAAGATGAATTTAATATTAATCCAGTTTTTTTTGGTAGTTGTATAGCTCATTTTTTCTTATTGCTGAGTGATATTTTGTTTTATGAATATACTACACTTTGCTTAGCCATTCGTTTATTGAGGAAATCTTGGTTGCTTCCAAGTTTTGACAATTATGAATAAAGTTGCAATAAATATTTATTGTAGGTTTTTGTGTGGACATAATTTTCAAATAAGTTGGGTAAATATATAAGAGCACAATTGCTGGATTGTATTGTAGGATTATATTTAGCTTTCTATTAACTTTATTTTCAAAATAATTTTATATATTTTTTGAATAGGTAATGCATGTGGTAATACCATGTGGTATCAGATTCAAAAGTAAGTCTCTGTTCTCTTTCTTTTTTAATTTAAAAAGTGCTTGCTTATTTTTTTAATTAGTCATACATGACAATAGAATGCACTTGTATACTTTGATATATCATCAAATTATATCCCATACTTTGATGGGATATAATTTCTCATTTTTCTGAGTATACATACTGTAGCATCACATTGGTCATACAGTCACATCTGTTCTCTTTTATACTGCAGTTTCTGTTGATTTTCCCTCTCTGGAGACTGTTTTATTTCTTATGATAATTTTAGATGTTAAAGAAATTATTGAAAATTTTGAAATATAGTGAGATGACAGCAAGTCCTTTCAAAGTCTATTGAGGCTCACCCAACAATTCATTACTTCTTCAGGGCAGAGATTCTCAGAATGTAGTATGTGAACCCTCCGGGAGGCGGGGTGGTGGGGTGGTGGTGTTGGTTTGCTTTCAAGGTCAAAATAACAATATTATTTGCCTTTTTACTATGTTAGCATTGGTGGTAATGGCCCCAAAGCAACGAAGGTAAAACTGTAATTGTCTCAGCAGAAATCAAAGTACTTGCACTGCTAGGGTATTGTAACAAAGCACCATAGACTAAAGTGGATTAACAGAAATGTATTCTCTTACAGTTCTAGAGGCTGGAAGTTCAAGATCAAGGTGCTGTCAGGATTGTTATCTGGTGAGGGGGCTCTTTTCCTGGCTTATAGCAATCTCATTGTATCCTCATTTGATCTTTCTTTTGTGTAGAGATCAAAATGGAAATCCTTTAAAATTAAAAGCTTCAAATAGTCCTCCCAAACCAAATACTCCTATGGCAAGTATGGGGGACAAAGGAGCTAAAAGTGACATGTCCTCTTGGCTAGCACAGTCTAACTAAATCTACATCTATGTATATCCTTACTTTTGTTCCTATAAATTGCAACAGTGTTCATAAGACTAAAGAGAAACAATCTAGCTGCTTCTCCCCAGTTTGATCAAACTGCATAAAATTCATTTTTCCTTTTTATATCTTTTGCTTATTTCTTAGGCAGGCAGGCCTAGTGGCTGCCAGTAACAAGACTGCTAATGTCTTTTCCTTTTGGTATATATCCTGGTGCCAGGGATATAGCTCAATTGTTAGAGTGCTTGCCTTTCATGCACAAGGCCCTGGGTTCTAATCCCCTAGGCAATATACACACACTCCTCTAAAAAAGAAAAGATACGAGCTCTATAGGGTTGGGCCCCACTCATTTGACTTCATTTAACCTTAATTACCTTACTGAAGTCTGTATCTCCAAATACAGTCACAATGGGGGTTAATGCTACAACATATGAATTTGGGGGAGACACATTCAGTCCATAAAAGGCACCAAACTCCACTAGTAGGCATTGTAGCACTATATTATTCACTGCTTTGCACTTCTGGTAAAAATTAAAAATATATAGTTCCACTTATGAGTGTTCCTGATGAAGTGTTGAATTTTTAAATTTTATTAATTATTGACACTTGAGAAAAAAATCTTAATATTCTGTGTGATGAAGAGAACTACACATAAAATACTTCTGTTTCATATTGAGGTGGCAGTTGCTTCGATGCAAAGCACTTGGACAATTGAGTTGTCAGTAAATGAGTTAAACCTCTTTTCATGGACTATCATTTCTACTGCATGATAGAATGAAGTAAGACTGTCACCTCCAGGCAAACAATTGATGGTATTTAATGCCAATAATAAAGTTCAAGTTTTAAAGCCAAAATTAAAAAAATTTAAAACATACATCCTACCTCTATAAGCTTGACAGCTTCCCAATAACTAAAACATTCTCTGGTGAGGTCAATGGGAAACTAATCCAATGTGACTTTTTTTTTTTTTTTTTTTGTACCAGGGTTTTAATTCAGGGGCATTCAACCACAGAGCCACATCCCCAGCCCTATTTTGAATTTTATTTAGAGACAGGGTCTCACTGAATTGCTTAGCACCTTGCTTTTGCAATCCTGTCTCAGCCTTCCAAACTGCTGGGATTACAGGGTGGGCCACCTCCCTGGCCCAATGTGACTTTTTTTTTTGACATTGTGTAATAAAACTAGTGAACATTTGGAAGAACTGCATAACATAGTGTATCATGTGAGGATCTTACTGTCTTCCATTAATCCAGACATTAAAAAGATTTGCAAAAATGTAAAACTGTTACTCTTCTCACTAATTTTTTACTGCTTTGAAGAATATTATTTTTTCCTGAAAAAGAATGTTAACATATGATGTGTTTTTATGGTTATTTAAAAATGAATATATATTTGAAAAACTAATTTTAATTTCCAATATAATAAATACTGATAAACAAAACTAATACAAACCAAAATTTTTGGAGTCTTCAACAAATTTTAAGAGCATAAATGGGTCCTAAGTAAAAAAAAACTTTTCAGAACCACTGCTCTAGGGCAATTTACTTCAGTGTGACCTTATTTAAAATTCATCAGAGACCATACACTGTGAAGATGTTAACTTGCAGATTTTAGTCCAGTATAGGTGTAAGTCATTTGTCCACTAGAAATGATTACCTACAGTTTTATCATCTTGTAGAACACCAATCTGATTAGCATTTATTCCAACCATCTTACATTTAACATTTTCTTAAGATATCTGTAAACACCCAGTTCCTCAAAAAACTCTTTGAAGCAGTTTTACCATATCTCTGGTACAGTTTTTTTGAGATTATACTTTGACACACACTTAGGTACATATGACACATAGATATATATCATAGTACACATAACACAGACTTTTATTTCACAATGATAGCATATTAGATTCTTTATTTTGCACGGGGCATTTCCAACTTATAAGTGGATGCATTCTATGTTTTTTTCTTGTCCTTTTAAAGTCATCTTTAATTTCTTCTGTTGCAACAGGCCTGAGTTTCACTCAGACTCTTTTATTGGGGGGTGCGGGTGTTCTGGGGCGCTTTACCACAGAGCCACATTCCCAGCCCTTTTTATTTTTGAGACAAGGTCTCTCTAAATTGCTGAGGCTGGCCTTTAATTTGGAAATCCTCCTGCTTCAGCCTTCGGGCTGCCTGGATTACGGGCATGCACCGAGATATCTCGCCTGACCACAGCTCTGTATTAATTGAAATTCATACAAATAACAAGCACAGAATTTCCCTTCTCCGACCTACTAACAACTAAACAAGCACCAGGGTCCGAGGTTTACCTAAGGGCTAGAGACATTTGGGCGGGAAGTTAACACCACAACACGTGACAAAAACCAACGGATGATGTGATGCTGCTCACTTCAACTCTTCCGCCCTCTTCGAACATGGCCGCCAGGCACGCTCTGCCCAGTAACCATCGGCTTTCTTGTGCGTAGGAGCCACAAGGGGGCTCACGTCAGGCTCTTTTAGCGAATGCTGCTCTGGGGCAAAGCCCAGTGGGGCCGCGGGGGCCGCGGAGAGCATACTCGGTTTGCAGGCAGGAACAGGCGCGGACCGGAAGTTCCACGGCCTCTCTGTCCGGGGGAGCCGTTAGGAGCGCACGCCGGAAGTGGTCAATTGGCCGGTCCGAGTTGGTGCCGGTGGTGGAGTCCCTCGGACTGCGGAGACATGGAGCCCGGGGCTGCTGAACTATATGACCAGGCCCTGCTGGGCATCTTGCAACACGTGGGCAATGTCCAGGACTTTCTGCGCGTTCTCTTCGGCTTCCTCTACCGCAAGACTGATTTCTACCGCCTGCTGCGCCACCCATCGGACCGCATGGGCTTCCCGCCCGGGGCCGCACAAGCTATGGTGCTGCAGGTGAGGAGGGGAACGTGTGGGCCGTGGGGTCACCTCCCGGCACCGGGCCAGGATCCCATACCCTCGACCCTGCGCGCAGCTCCTCTCAGGCCTCCGCTTTTCCCAGGGATCGCCGAGGTGACCCCGAACGAATGGCCGTGGGTAACTTGTGCGGATCAGATATCAGGCTGCTCTGCGGTGGGAGCATCTCTGGCACTATGTCGGAGGTACCTGGGTGTCCGAAGCAGCCAGTCGGCTATTGGCCCTGCTTCACGCTTACGATCATACTCTACGCAGTGAGGGGGACTGCTGGATGTAAGGTGAAAACAGTGTTAGGAGAACCAGAGGAAAGACATTTACAATAGCAGAAACTTGCACGTTCCAGAGCTACCAGACCAGAGGTGGCAAGGATAACTGAAGTAATGTGTTGATCTGTGGGTGTGGCCGCTTGTTCAAATATGATATCCCAGGTCGATATGATTATTAAATTTGCATTTGGATTTAAATCTATACATCCCAGGTTAATTTGTGTGTGTGTGTGTGTGTGTGTGTGTGTGTGGTTGAAGCACTCTTAATTCTTATTGAATGAGGTTGACCGGGCCCTTTTGAATGTAGTAATAAGCATTTTCTGAATATGTTTTACAGTTGGCTGCCACAGACACTGGTGATGTGGGTGTTTAAATACTGGTCTTGTTACTTGTGACGCTTACAGTTAAGAAAATAAAACACAGAATATAATAGAGAACTTGCAGGACCACTTAAGCAATAGAGCTGGTTGAAAGGAAAGGAATAGGGAATTGAGAAGGTTTTTGTAAGAGAGATGGGGCTTTTGACAAAATTGAAAGAAGTATTCAGGTGAGCATTGAGTGTAGGAACCTGAGAAGATGGAAATACTGCTGATACCTCCCATGGTTCTCTAGCACCTATAAAGTGCTTTGTATTTCTGTCTGAAATTTTATTGCAGGCTCCAGGATGATGATCAGGTTTTACTTTCTTTAGCACCTCCAGGAAGAAACCAAAGCTTAGAATGACCCAGTACCTACAAACATAATGATGGTCAGGTGAGAAGTGAGGTTGGCACTCCATTAGGGTTTCAATTTCAGACTCAAAGGCCATTATTCCTCAGCCTTATTGGAGGCCCAAGTACCTTCTGAATGATCAGAGAGCTGTCATAGGTGGTTTTTAGCAGGACATTATGGCAGTTTAATGAAATCTTGTTTCTTGATCTTCAAAGTATCTCTGAAATAAAGTTGAATTTTATGTGGTAGTTCAGTAAGGTTGAATGATATGATAAGAACACACAGCCTATTCATCATAGCTTTCTTTGGGGGGTACTTTTTTTTGGAGGAGGGATTGAACTCAGGGCCACTTAAACACTGAGCTACATCTCAGCCTCCTGAGCTGCTGGGATTATATGTGTGTACCACTGTGTACAGTAAAAGATTGCTTTTTGATTACAAATCTCTCTGCGCCCTCTGCCCCCAATCACTCTGCTACTGAGCTATATGCACAATCCTTTCCTTTTTTTTGGTACTGGGGATTGAACCCATGGGCACTTAACCACTGGACCACACATCTCCAGCCCTTTTTTGTATTTTATTTAGAGACAGGGTCTTGCTGAGTTGCTGATAGCCTCGACAAGTTGCTGATAATCCTTCTGCCTCAGCTTCCCGAATTGCTGTGTGTGCCACTGTGCCTGGCCTTCCTCTTTCTATTTTTATTTTTGGCAGTACTGGGAATGGAACTTAGGGGTGCTTTAACACTGAGCTATGACTAGCCCTTATTTACTTCTTATTTTGAGACAGGGTCTCACTAAGTTGCCCAGGCTGGTCTTGAACTTGGAATCCTCCTGTCTCAGCCTCCTGAGTCACTGGGATTACGGGTGTGAACCACCATACTCAGCCTGCGACCGAATCTTGCAGGAGATGGAGGACTGGAGAGATCTGAAATAGAAAAACCAGAGGTGGAGAACATTTTGGGGAATAATCATTGAAGGGCAGTATGTTTCACAGAAACCAAGGTGAAAGTCTCCAGCAGATGACTAAAAGGGGTGTCTTTTTTTTTTTTTTTATCCCCCTGGAAGTCTTCACAAACATCAGCATTACCCAAGAAACTTTTAAAGTACATTCTTTGGCCATTTTTGTTGGATAAATATGGGTGAGTTCTGTGTAATTGTTTTCACAGAAGGTCATGTGGCAGGAGACTTGTAAAGGTGATTTCTATATTGGCAAAGTTGTTGAGGGTAGGACAATAAAATATTGAATCAGATTAAGTGGTTTGATAACAGCACAGCATTATCTTTGGGTGGGGGTAGGTCATCTCCTGACCATTCCCATTTATCTGCCTCTTAGGGTTTTTTTCTGTTCCTGATTGGCTGTCATAAGATTCCTTTCTGTGACTCCCTCACCTGAGGTGGGATGCTTCAGCTCTCTGTGAGATGGGTTGGATGGGTTTGTTGTCCAGTGTTGTTGGACTGCTTTCTGGAACTTGAAAGCTTTCCTCTGATATTTTGGGGAGAGGACTGTTGGTATAGTTAGTGTAGGGTGTCTTACACATTTCCTCCCAGTCTAAGCAAGTATGAGTATGGATGTACAACTTGAAAGACCCTTAGCATAAATGATATATGTGAAAATTGCATTCCATTCCATAAGGTAGTGTATGTTTTAAGAAAACATGCCATTTTTGATAACTTGGTGTTTATCTTGGAGTTCAGTTTGAGAAGTACTGCTAAGTAGAAGTCCTCAGTATAAGAATTGGGAAAGCCAGCTGTGTCCTGTTCCTTATATAGCTTATTGGGAAATATTGGGAGAGTCACTTCACCTATTGTCAGGTGAGGAGGTTGATTGGAGGTCAGGTATGTCTCTTAATCTAGTATTCTGTGATTCTAAAATGAGTACTAGAACATGTGGTAGCTGGGAGGTCTTTGTGATTTGAGAGTACTTCTAGGTTGTGCTGGTCAGAGAAGGTTGGATGTGCTGAGTATTAGAGTTAGTATGCACTCTGAGGACCATCTGACCCCCCACAGTGGGGGTCTTGTGTTAGAAGTTTTAGGTTGTGAGAGAGGTTCTTTGCTACTTTGCTTTTTGGAGTTAAGTAGATCTAGGACCTTGAGAGGTAGAGTGGCTCTGAGGGCAAAGGACCTGAGCTGTTGTCAGGATGAATGTTGGAGAGAAATGAGTCAGGACTTCCGCTGATCTGCAGAATGGAAATGGGTCTAGGATTGTCTCCAGTTTTTAACCTTATAGGATTTTATTTATTTTCCTCTGCTTACATTACCTTTTGCTGCTTGTTGTGTCATGTGTAATTTTTTACTATCCTTTTTTTTGACAGGACTGTGGGTGAGTTACTTGATCCCTCTGAGCCTTATTTGTCCTCATTTTTGGAATGTTGATGGAGTATTCTTCCTGTGTTATTTTATATTTTTCTTCTAGCAATGGGGATTGAAGTCAGGGACTCATGCATGCTAAGGAAGTGCTCTTACCACTGAGCTCCATCTCCAGCCCATTCTTCACAGAATTTTCAAGAGTGTTTTTAGAATTGTTCAGCACGGTTCCTATGGTAGCACCTGTCTTTTGTTCTGTCTTCCTGTGTAGTGTACAGACATTGTTATCAAATGCCTTCTGCATTTTAGCCTTCTGGAATCTGACTCCCACCCATTTCCCCAGTTAGTTTCTTAGCTATTCCTTCAGCTACTACAGAGGCTCTGTTTCTTGATGAGTCTACTTCTTAGAGCTGTAGCATTTGGAAGATATGCCTCTTCTTTCAGGTCCAGTTGAGATCTCCTTTCTACTTCCTCTGATTTCTTTCATCAGAAGTGCTCATTCCTGCCTGCAGTCTTGACAGGACATCAAGTATTCCATCATGCCCCTCTTGTATCAGAGTTGTTGGGTGTGGGTCTGTTTTAACTTTATACTTTTTTGATGGAGGGGTCTGAGTATCTTCAGGGGTGTGACTGAGTTACAGAAAATGGTAAGGACTTGTCTACACACCAGATCTGCAAACGTAGAAAGTTGTTTTTGATTTTGTGTTCCTCATATATTGTTAGGCACACAGTGGATGTTTGTAGAATCGAATGTCCATGCCTCCTTTCAGCCCTTAGTGTAGGAGGGTAGCAGCAGTTCAGTAAGATTAGGTGCATTTTTTTTTTTTAAACACTTTTTTTTGTGTGTGTGTGTGGGAAAACTGGGGATTGAACTCAGGGGGACTCAGCCACTGAGCCACATTTCCCAGCCTTATTGTGTATTTAGAGACAGGGTCTCACTGAGTTGCTTAGTGCTTTGCTATTGCTGAGGCTGGTTTTGAACTCGCTATCCTTCTGCTTCAGCCTTCCCAGCTGCTGGGATTACAGGTGTGTGCCACGGCGCCCAGCTAAATAATTTTATTTTTTTAATTTATTTTTTATGTGGTGCTGAGGATCAAACCCAGTGTCTCACACATGCTAGGCAAGCATTGTACCACTGAGCTGTAACCCCAGCCCAGCCTAGGTGCATTTTGAGGATTGAAGTTCAACTATATTTTCATCTTTCATTTTTTTAAAATATTTTTTTTAGTTGTCAATGAACCTTTATTTTATTTATTGATACGTGGTGCTGAGAATTGAACCCAGTGCCTCACACATGCTAGGCAAGCACTCTGCCACTGAGCCCCAGCCCCAGCCCCTCATCTTTCATTTTTGAGTCTGAGTTGTTGGCACCCTCACAGACCCACAGTACCAGGAGAATGTTCTTTGCATTGTGACTAAGATTGGGGCCTATAAAAATTATGATAGCTAGGATCATCTATGTAAATATTGTTAGTCTTAGCTTGTTTTTGATTTTGATATTTTACTCTTAAAGTTTTTTGGTGAAGTTGCAGCACATTTCCATTTTTCCAAAGAAAAGTTTTCTGTTTACTTCTTTTTTATTCTATATTTTATTTTTGCTATATTTCTACAGGATGTGTGGGACGGTACTGGGCAAATGAACTGACTGCTGGATTACTATTTGATTTTAGGTATTTAAAACCTTTGATCAGATGGCCCGTCAGGATGATGAGAAGAGAAGGAAGGAACTTGAAGAGAAAATCAGGAGAAAAGAAGAAGAAGAAGCTAAGGCTGTGGTAACTGGTACAGCTGAGAAGGAACTGGTCCCAGTCCCAGTTCAGGAAATAGAGATTGACTCTCCTGCAGAATTAGGTGGGCCTGGGGATGCAGAGAAAGTGCAACCTCCAGGCTCACAGGATGCTAAACAGGAAGTGGCTGGTGGCTTGGAGGAGGCAGAAGCTCCAGGAGCAGCGGCTGGTGCTGCTGTAGTCCCTCAGGAACCACCAGCACTCCCCAGGTAGGAAATCCTCCTCTGCAGATTCCTTCTTTCTCTCCTAACTGGTGGTTGGGTTTATCCATATTAGTTCTCATTTGTAAAGCACCAATTCTTTATCTCAGTATTTATTTAGCTTTGGGAATACAGTTGACTTGTCTTCTTTCTTTTTCTCCCTTGTAGGGCAGTATCTTTCCACAGTCATTTAACCAGTTGAGGGCCCGGCCAGAATTAGACATGACATGTAGAGGTTTAGCATGAGCATCTTGATTTTCACATTCTCCCTGTAGGAACACTGCTAGGGTATGTGTCACATGCTCAAGATATGATGTACACTTGAAGAGGCAGTTCAGTGTAGGAGGCCTGGATTCACATTCTTTCTCTCCCATTTCCTGAATGCACTACTTTGGGTAAACACTGTAATCTTCTTGTGATCCTAATAGGACCTATCTCATAGGGCTGTTGTGAATTTTAAATGAACTGCAGGTCAAGCAGCTAATAAGTGACAGAGCTTGAATATGCCACTGGGTTTTTCTGAATCAAGGCTTGTGCTGTATTGTACTCAGTTTTCAGGAGATATTTTCCATATAATATCAATGAGTCATACAGTCTTTCCTTGTGGTCTGGGTAAGGAGAGCTGGTAGGCCTTGTGTGTGACTTGGGATAGTGTCTGCAGGACAGTTGTGATCTTCCTAACCTACTTTGTTTTTAGAAAAATCTACTCTTTCCTCTTTGATAGGACTGCTTCCTGCTTTACTTCTTTTTTTTCCTTCCCGTGCCTTGCACTCCAACCTGTTTTGGGTGAAGTTTTTTCCTCCCCATATTTTTGGTTGGTGCATTATAGTATACTCAATGGCAGGATTTTTTTTGTGTGTGTGGGGGTGTTGAATCTAGTTTCTAGTTAATGAAGCAACTGAAAAACTTGGAATGACTTGATATGAAGTTCTATAAAGAACAGGATAGGGTAAGGCTACAGTTTTTTTCAAGGATTGAACCCAGAGATACTTAACCACTGAGCTATATCCCCAGCCTTTTTTTTTTTTTTTTTGAGACAGGGTCTCACTAAGTTGCTCAGAGCTTTACTAAGTTGCTGAGACTGGCTTTGATCTTGTGATCCTCCTGCCTCAGCCTTTCAAGCTATTGTGATTATAGACATGTGCCACCATGCCCAGTGTAAGACTACAGTTTTAAAGGTCAAGCTAAATAATGGTGTTCAGAGAAAACAATTTTTGTATGGGAAACCACATTGATGAAGAAGGGCAACAGGTCTTGAATATGGAGTTCTGGAAGAGAAAGTACAAAATAAAGCTTTGGAGTCCAAAAGTAGGGGTTTAGGGTAGAGAGAGACTTCTGATGTTTCCTTTTAGCTTGAAGAACTTTCTTAACATTTGTTGTAGTGTATATCTGTTAGTGATGAATTCTGTCTGCTTTTGTTGTCTAAAAATGCCCTTATTTCATCTTAACTTCTGAGGATAATTTTGTGGAGATAGAATTTCAGGTTGACACATTTTTTCTTTCAGCTTTTTAAAGAATGTCATTCCATTGCTTTTGGCTTACCTTGTTTTTGATCAGAAGTGAGTGGAACTTCTTTATTCCTTTGTATGTGATATATTCCCCATTCCTACCCCCTGGGCTGCTTTTAATATATTTTCATATACTTCATGAGTTTCAGAAATTTGATTATGATTTGCTTTTCTTTGTGTTTATTTTGTTTGGGGATTTTTGAGCTGCTTCTAGCTCCTATCTTCACTTCCCACCCCCTAGTTTCTTTTCTCATTGTGCTTCCTTTGAAATAGTTTCTGTTGTCCTGTCTTCAAGTTTACTATCTTTTCTCCTTTAGTGTCTATAATCTTTAGTTAAATTCATCCAGTACATTTTTTTTGTTTTGGTTTGTATTTTTCAGTTCTACATGTTCTCTTTGATTCTTTTTTGTGGCTTTGATTTCTTCTAGTATTGTTTTCTTTAAATCTTTTTGTTTATCCATGTGGGTAGCTAGTCAGCCATTCAGGTATTTAAAGTCTATCTGCAAATCCCATTATCTCAGTCATTTCTTGATTTGTTACTCTTAACTGAGTTTTCTTCTAATTTTGGATCATGTTTTCCTACTTCTTTACATGTCTGGTAACTTTTTTTGGGGAGTGGGGTGAGATACAGGGGATTGAACTCAGGGGCACTCAATCTCTGAGCCATATCCCCAGCCCTACTTTGTATTTTATTTAGAGACAGGGTTTCATTGAGTTGCTTAGTGCCTTACTTTTTGCTGAGGCTGGCTTTGAGCTCATGATCCTCCTGCCTCAGCCTCCCGAGTCACTGGGGTTACAGGTGTGTGTCACCACACCTGGCATATGTCTGGTAACTTTTGATTGGATGGTAGATATTATGAGAAGTGTGGTGTTGAGTCTCTGGATTTCATTTTCTTCCCTTAAAGAGTGTTAAGTTTTGTTTTTGTAGGCAATTTGTTTGCATATCAGCATTTTCTTTCAAAGTTTGTTTTCAAGCTTTATTAAGGCATGTCTTGGTACCTTCTATTCTGGGGCAATTTTGGAATGTCTATTTTGAAATGCTTTGGGTGTTCAGTTAGGTCTTCCCATTTTGACTGGTTAAAACTTGAACATCTTACTGCCCTGTGTGAACTCTAGGAATCATCCAGATCAGTTACCCAGGTATTTTCTACTTGCCTCATGGAGTTACACACTACACATATGTAGTTTAGTGTTCAACCAAAGACTTAAGGGACCTCTAAGCAATTTTTTTTTTACAATGTTTTTAGTTGTAGATGGACACAATACCTTTATTTTATTTATTTATCTTTATTTGGTGCTGAAGATCAAACTCAGTGCCTCATACATGCTAGGCAAGTGCTCTACCACTGAGCTACAACCCAGGCCCCACTAAGCAATTTTTTGGAGTTCTGTGTGTACTTCTCTTTAAAGAAATCAGACAGGAAGATGAAGGTTGAATAGGCATAGTTGTTTGTGTTAAGGCTACTGTAACAAAATAAAATAGCTTGGGTGAATTATAAATAGTAGACATTTGTTGCACGCAGTTCTTGAGGCTGTCAGGTTTCTGGCATTCAGTGTCTAGTGAAGGTCTATACATCTTAGTCTTCTCACTATGTCCTCACATGTAGAAAGGGTAAGGGAGCTCTCTAGAGTATTTCTTAAATGGTACTAATCCCAGTCATGGGGAAACCCCTTAACCTAATCGGGTCCCGGAGTGCCATCTCTTAATAACACCATTTTGGGGTTTGGATTCAACATTTGAATTTGGTGTGTGTGGGGGGCTTAGACAGTCAGTTTCTAGTGATGTGCACTTCAGTTTTATTTATTCTAGTATTACATCAAAAAATTTTGGAAGAAGTCCTCAGAGATTGGGTGTTTGATTTGTTGTCTATAAGTTGGGAAGCCCCAACTAGTACAGTTCTAAACCACTGTAATAGAGGAAAAAAATGCAATAAAATGAGCCACAGGAGAGTTTTGATTTCTCAGTGAATATAAAATTTATGTTGACATTATATTGTAGTATATTATGAGTGCCATGCATCATGTCTAAAAAAAGTGCGTAACTTACTTAATTAGAAAATACTTTTACTTATAAAATAATAAAAAATGCTAGTGATCATTTGAGCTTTCATTAAGTCAATGAACACATAGTATCTTTATTTATTTTTATGTGGTGCTGAGGATTGAACCCAGTGCTTCACACATGTGAGGCAAGCACTTTATCACTGAGCTACAGCCTCATCCCCAAGTCATAATATTTTTGTTCGTGGAGTGTCTTATCGTAATGTTGATGGCTGCTGTGGTTGCTAAAGGTTGGGGTGGCTGTGGCAATTTCTTAAAATAAGGTAACAGTGGTTTTTGTTTTTTGTTTTTTTTTTGGTACCAGGGATTGAACCCAGGGGCACTTAACTACTGAGCCACATCCCCAGTTCTCTCTCTCTTTTTTTTAATATTTGTTTTTTAGTTTTAGGTGGACACAATATCTTTATTTTATATTTATGCGGTGCTGAGGTTCAAATCCAGTGCCTCATGCATACTAGGCAAGCACTCTACCACTGAGCCACAACCCCAGCCCCCCCCAGCCCCCCCCCCCCCCCCCATTTTGAGACAGGGTCTTGCTAAGTTGCTTAGGACATTGGCAAGTTGTTGAGGGTGGTTTGAATTTGCCTCATGGAATCACACACTACACATGTGCAGTTTAGTGTTTAGCCAAAGATCCTCCTGCTGGGGCTGGGGATGTGGCTCAAGCGGTAGCGCGCTCGCCTGGTATGCGTGCGGCCCGGGTTCAATCCTCAGCACCACATACAAAGGTGATGTGTCCGCCAATAACTAAAAAAAAATAAAAATATTAAAAAAAAAAAAAAAAGATCCTCCTGCCTCTGCCTTCCAAGTTGCTGTGATTATGGGCGTGTGCTACCATACTTGGTAACAACAGTGAGTTTTGCACATTGATTGACTCTTCTTTTCATGAAAGATTTCTCTGTGGCAGGTGATACTGTTTTGATAGCATTTTACAAACAGAACTTCTTTTAAAATTAAGTCATTCCTCTTAAACCTTGCTGCTGATTTATCAACTAAGTTTATGTGATATTCTAAATCCTTGGATTTCATTTCAGTTGTATTCACTGGAAATAATTTCCATCAAGAATATTTACTCATCTATAAGAAACAATTCCTGTTAATGTTAATCTGTAAAGAAACAAATCTGTTAATGTTTTATCATGAGATTGCAGCAATTCAGTAAAATCTCCAGGCTCCATTTTTAATTCTAATTCTCTATTTCCACCGCATCTACAAGCAGTTGCTTCCTCCATTGAAGTCTTAAACCCCCGAAGTTATGCATGGGGATTGGAATCAACTTCTTCCAAACTCCTGTTAATATTGATATTTTGACCTCTTGCAGTGAATCGCAGATTATTTTAATGGCATCTAGAATGGCAAATTCTTTATGGAAGGTTTTCAATTTACTTTGCTCAAATCCATTAGAGGAATCATCATGGTAGTTATAGCCTTACAAAATTTATTTCTTAAATAATATGACTTGAAAGTTGAAATTAGCTGGAAATAGTGGTGCATATGTATAATCTCAGCTACTTGGGAGGCAGAGAAAGGAGGATCACAAGTTCAAGGCCAGCCTTGTCAATTTAGCAAGTCCCTGTTTCAAAATAAAAAATTTAAAAGGGGGCTTGAATGTAGCTCATTGGTAAAGCATGCTTGGGTTCAATCCTTATATAGCCAAAAAAAAAAAAAAAAAGTTGGTTGAAATTATTCCTTGACTTTTGGTTAAAGAATGAACATCATATTAGATATGAAAACACTTAATCTCATTATACATTATCAGAGTTCTTAGGTGACTAGGTACATTGTTGATGAATTCAATCATATTTTGAAAGGAGTCTTTTTCTGAATAGTAGATCTCAATAGTAGGCTTAAAGTATTCTGTAAATCATCTTGTAAATAATGTGCTGTCATGGGCTGGGTTTGTGGCTCAGTGGTGGAATGCTTGCCTAGCATGTATGAGAGGCACTGGGTTCGATTCTCAGCACCACATCTAAATAAAATAAAGGTTCATTGAAAACTAAAAAAAATATTAAAAAAAATAATGTGCTGTCATCTAGGCTTTGTTTTTCCATTCATAAAACACAGGCAGAGTAGATATAGTTTAATTCTGAAGGGCCCTAGGATTTTTGAATGGTGAATGAATACTGGCTTCAATTCAAGTAACCATTAGTCTGTAAGAGAGTCAACCTGTCCTTTGACGCTTTGAAGACAGGTATTAGGTATTGTCTTCTCTTTAGCTAAGAAAGTCCTAGATGGCATTTTCTAATAAAGGCTGTTTTATCTGCATTGCAAATCTATTGTTTAATGTAGCCACTTTTTTTTTTAACCTTTATTTATTTATATGTGGTGCTGAGAATTGAACCCAGTGCCTCACACGTGCTAGGCAAACTCTCTACTACTGAGCTACAGCCCCAGTCCTATAGCCACCTTTTTCAATTGTCTTTTGAGTAAATTGCTGGAGCTTCTATATCAGCACTTGGAACTTCATCTTGCATTCTTCTGATAAAGGGATAACTTCTTTCATTAAATCTCCTGAACCAATCTCTGCTAGCTTCAAAGTTTCCTTTTGCAGCTCCCTCACCTCTCTTAACCTTCATAGAAGTGAAGAGAGTTGGAGCCTTGCCCTGGATTAGACTATTTTTTTCTTTTTTATTCTTTTTAGGTAGATGTGACAATATATTTTGACATATTATACATACATATGGAGTATAAGTTATTCTAATTAGGATCCTGTTCTTTTGACTGTACACGATGTGGAGTTATACTGGTCATGTATTCATATATAAGAATAGGAAAATTATGTCTGATTCATTCTTCTGTCTTTCTTATTCCCATCCCCTCTCCTTTTCTTTCATTTCTCTTTGTCTAATCCAGTGAACTTCTTGGATTAGACTTTGGCTTAAGGGAATATTATGGCTGGTTTGATCTTCTGTCTGCACCATAAGAACTGTCTTGATATCAGCAATAAACGAAAGGGCTGGGGATGAAGCTAAATGGTCAAGTACCCTTGGGTTCAATTCCCAGTACTGCAAAAAAAAAGAAAAAAAGAAAAAGAAACGATTGCTGACATGGATATTGTGATGGTCAGTTTTATGTGTTAGTTTGGTGAGGCGACAGTCCCCAGTTATGCAAACACTCATCTGAGTAGTATTGTGAAGGGATTTGTAGAGATGGGTAAAACCATAATTGGCCAACTTTAAGCAAGGGAGATGGTTATCTTGCTGCTGGTTCTGTTTCTCTGGATGATCCCTGATTGATAACATGTTTTCAGGGTATAATGTTAAGTGAGAAAAGGAGAATTCAAACTAGTACCAAATTTGAAAATTATTTAAAATTATATACATTCAGAGGAAAGGAAGGCCTAGAAGGAAGTAAATACTTAATGGTGGTTATCACAGTGGAGAAATTATGAATATTTTTTCATCTTTGTCCCTTACTGTATTTTAAAATTTTCTACAGTGAGCATATATTTTATACATGTTTTTTGTATTTTATAATTTATAGTTTTCTTCGCTTTTTTTATATTTATTTTTTAGTTCTAGGTGAACACAATATCTTTATTTTGTTTTTATGTGGTGCTTCACACATGCTAGGTGAGAGCGCTACCACTTGAGCCACATCCCCAGCCCCTATAATTTATAGTTTTCAAAGGAAATTTGTTTTTGATTGCCAATTAACAAACTAGAATAGCTGTGTTATTGTCCTGTAGAGATTCTACTTTTTTGTTCTTGAATCATGGAGTTTGGTTCTGGGTTAAAATTCAGGTTAATTTTGTGAGTTCTGCCCTAGTATAAAGTGAAGACTTGGGTGTGTTTCAGGAAACTAACATTTCTGCTTGGTAGCCTTCACTATGGGTCAGATTGGACTGCTGCAGTAAGAATCCTGATTTTCCAGCACTTAACAAGGACTGCAGCCTTCTCTCTCTTCAACTACTGTTTTTTCATGAACAAAATAGCAAGTTGAGGCACAGATCTAGAGAATGCTGCATCTAAAACATATTTTGGTGGAATTTGAAAGTTCATCTTTTTTTTTTTGCATTCTGTCTGAATCTGGACCCCAAGTTGTTCTGTCAGTGTCCAAGGTAGTTCTGCCCTTCTGTCAATTGAATACTTTAAGAGAGTTAGTCTTCCTGTGATCACACTGAAGCACCACTCCTTCTGGGTACTGTGTCCAAAGTTAGTTAATTGCCTACAACCTAGGTCCTAGATTGCTATTTCTAAAACCCCTGTTGGGCCCATGTTTGCTGCTGGTTCTATATTTCTTTAGCAGACACTCTTTTCTTTTATTCTACAATAAAGTCATATCATGTACTTGTTTAATTTAAATAATTCAGATAGAAACTGGAGAAAAAAAATGAAACAGGATAATAAAGATTTTGGGGCTGGAGTTGTGGCTCACTGGTAGAGCACTTGCCTAGCATATGTGAGGCACTGGGTTTGATCCTCAACACCACATAAAAATAAATAAATAAAGTTAAGGTACTGTGTCCATCTATAACTTATAACTAAAAAATAAAGAACATACAGGAAACAAACATTAAAAAAATAATAAAGATTTTACGTATTTATGTTTTGCATGTCTTTTATAAGCTGTTTGTTATTGTTTGTGGTATACTTTCTTGTGTTTTATTGAAGTATAATTTACATGACAGAACAGTACACTCTGTTTTGTAATATAGTTTATGACTTTGGGCAAATACAGTCTTGTAATGAAAGTCCTTAATCATTTTAGAGACATTGCATCATCCTGGACTTCACTGTGCTTCTTTGTCTCAACCCTCAGGCCCTGCAATCTTGGAAGTGTTCGTCCCTAAAGGTTTTCTAGTATATATTTTTATTTATATATAATATTTTATAATAAAATCACAATTACTTTTTTGATTTGGGGTCTGTGAGGGAATTTTAATTAGACTTTTTTTTGGCGGGGGTACTAGGGATTGAACTCAGGGGCACTCAACCACTGAGGCACATCCCCAGCCCTATTTTGTATTTTATTTAGAGACAGGGTCTCACTGAGTTGCTTGGCACCTCACTGTTGCTGAGGTTGGCTTTGAACCCATGATCCTCCTGTCTTGGCCTTCTGAGCCACTGGAATTACAGGCATGTGCCACTGTGTCTGGCTTAATTTTGCCATCACTCTAATTTTAGTACTTTCCCAGTTAGTAAGCTGCAACTGTCCTGAAATTTCATTCTTGGTCTACTATCTTTGCTATTATCACTTGCTCTACTATCATTGCTTGGACACATCAAGGAAAGATCAGAAATGCCCCAGAGCTGAGCCTGGCATGGTGGTGCATGCTTATCGTCCCAGTTACTTAGAAGACTGAGATTGAAGGATCCCTTCAGCCCACAGGCTCAAGATTAACTTCAGCTTGGGTAATAAAATGAGACCTTGAAGAATGCCCCAGTACTTAAATTGCTACCTTATTCCTCAAAGTAGAAAAATTTGGCACCGAAAAATTTTCCTGTTTGTACAGGATAGTATTGGAGAATGTACTTACAACATTCTCAGTTTTTCAAGAATTGTCTTTGTCTATAGACAAAACTGTGAAAATACTATTTGAGTCTCAGTGTTTATATTGTACTTGATCAGTGACCAGTGCTTGTAGGCATGACTAGCACTGCAGAGGTAGTGGGACACACAGTCTGCAGCATCTTACATCTCAGTCATAATCAGGCAGGAGTTGCCTGTTAGGGTCTGCCTTTTGGGTTCCATCCCAGTAGGTTTGATGTTGGTTCCCTGACAGCATGAGCTTCACAGTACCTGCAGTTCAGGCCATTGACCTGCAGGTGTCACTGCAAGGCAGTAGAATATTAGTGGTATTTGATGGTGCTGGGATGCTGACGAAAATCTGAAAGGCTGTGCCAGTTTTGAGTTTTTCCTTGTATAAGACATGAACAGAATTCTTTTAAAATGAAGGAAAAAAATAGTAGCAAATAATGTCAGTTATTATCTGGAAATAGTCACCTTGAATGCTGGAACTGGGTGTCTTGTTGTCCCTTGGTTGAAAGACATGGTGCTCCCATGCTGTTATTGAATGGGCACCTTCATGAGCCTGTGCCCAGTCAGGCAATCCTTCCTTCTCTGTACATGGAAGCAAAGTAGGGGCAGTGTGAGAAGAGGGTATCATGGAACTATTTGACCTATGAACCATTTCGTACCATATAAACTGGTATTTTCTTTTATTTTTAATGGTGTGCATTTGTGCCCAGCTATTACAGGGACCTATATGCTTCTTGGGAAGTGAATGACATTGTTTGGAAGAGAAAGATTGGGTTTCCTAATAGTACCCTTGGCAGATGCTCCATCTCCATTGTTTTTTTCCCTCTTGCTTTAGTCTTTGCAGTCTCTTCACTCTCCTTCATGCTTGCACTCATTTCTACCTCATCAGCAAGGTCTCTCCAGTGCTGTGCACCTCTGCTCTGCCCAGCAGGTAATCATGTCTTCTCTGAATTTGTACCTCATTTCATTTTTTCCCTTTGGGGAAAAAAATGGCTACTCCCATGTCGTCAGTGATGGGGGCACAGACTTATCCATCCTTTCTTATCTCCTAGCCCTGTGCAAGGGGAGTACTCTAGTGGTGGATTTCTTTTCTTAGCACCTTTTCTTTGGATTTGCTTAATGTCTTAGTTCCTTCAGGCTGCTGTAATGAAATATGATAGCTATAGCTAGGATGATTTATTAACTGTAGACATTTGTTGCTCATGGTTCTGGAGGCTGTAAGTCCAAGATCAAGGTGCCATGAGACTCAGCATCCGGTGAAGGCCCAGTTTCGGGTTCATATACCTCTGTCTTCTTGCTGAGTCCTCTTGTGGTAGAAGGGACCAGTGAGCTCCTTGGGGCCTCTTTCAAGCCCCATTCACGAAGACTCTGCCCTCATGACCTAATTATCTTCCAAAGGCCCACCTCTAAATATCAACACCTTTAGGATGATTGCTAGGGGCGGGGAGGGGGAATTAGCCCTTATTTTATAGTTTCATCACTTATCTTGACATCAGTACCCCTTGGTGTTCCTCAGGTGGATTCTCAGAGTAGACAGAGGCCTGCATTCTGGGCCTTGGGCTGCTGCTGCTTATATAGTCACACTACCGGAGAAAGTTAGACTCTTGCCTCATCTCTAAGGGAATTCAGGCATAAGAGGCCTTCAGAGGAGTTGATTTAAAGCACAGGTCAGCTAAATCTTGATATGGATTGTTTAGAGGACTTTTTTCCCTCCAGACACATTGCATTTTTATTTTTTATTTTGCGATTCATTTATTTTTATCTTGTAATACAGCTTTACTGGCTTCATTTTTAAAGAAAGTATCAGTTTATGTTGAGTGTGTTGGGTACTGAAGCTGTATTAGAAAATGACCTGGTAGGGCTGGGGTTGTGGCTCAGTGTGAAACACTGGGTTTGATCCTCAGCACTACATAAAAATAAGTAAAATAAAGGCATTGTGTCCTTCTACAACTAAAAAAAGAAAAAAGAAAATGACCTGGTGGGCTGGAGTTATGGCTCAGTGGTTGAGCACTTACCTAGCACATGTAATACACTGGATTCCATCCTCTGCACCACATAAAAATAAATGAACAAAGGTATTGTGTCCACCTACAACTAAAAAAAAATATTTAAGGAGAAAAAAGAAAATGACCTGGTGTTCTGGCACATCAGAGTTGGAGGGTCTCAGGGAGCAGACAGGTTGGGGAGGAAGGAAGAGGCATGATACTATCACCTGAAAAAAATGTGTATTTCAAAATATTGAGAATCACTGATCATCCTTTTTTGTAAGTGAGGAAATTGAGATCTATTGTGCTTTGCTTAAAATCCTACAGTTAGTAGGGCCAGAGGTGTTGAAATTAAAGTGGTACTACATCCGTGGGCTGAACATAGATTGATCTGCTTTGCTTTGTGAAGAAAAAAGCAATTACTACTGGATTATCTGAGAGATACTTTTTAAAGCTAAACAAAACAAAAAACTTATTTGAATTTTTTTCTATATTTTATGGTAGGGCTTTTTCCCCCTCTACATTAAAAAGGTAATATTTATACCTCACGAAAAATTGTTAGATAGAACTTGAAATAGAAACCACTGTTGATGTAAAAAGTGTAAGATTCCTTTGTATTCATTGTCAAGCAACACCTCAAGTCTCCCTGTCCTGTGTTATTTTGAAGCAAATTCTGCCTTATACCATTTCATCGGGTAATGGTTTCAGCCAGTGTTTAAATTTTCAGTTTTCTCAGTGTCCTAATTTAAAAAAAAATAGTTTGAATTAGACTACAAAATAAGACTGCAAACACCAGTGGCTCATAGTTAACCCTCTATTTCTCTTTTTCTTTACCCCTCAAAATTTCTTTGTTAAGTGGGGTGTGGTAGAACACATCTGTAATCCTAGAGACTCAGAAAGCTGAGACAGGAGAATCACAAGTTCAAGACCAGCCTTAGCAAATTTAGCAAGACCCTCAGCAACTTAGCAAGAGCCTGTCTCAAAATAAAAAGGGTTGGAAATGTAGCCAGTGGTCTAGTACGCCTGAGTTCAATCTCCAAGACCAAGAAAATAATTTATTTTAAAAGAAATCAGATTGGGTTGGGGATATAGCTCAGTAATAGAGTGCTTTCTTGCCTAGCACAAGCAAGGCCCTATATTTGGTCCCCAGCATTGCAAAACAAACAAAACAAGAAAAAGAAATCAATTTGTTTGTTGGCTTTGCCATTTTTTTGATTTTGCTGATGGTTACCCATGATGTGCTTTAACATGTCCTATGCCCTATTTTCTGGAGTTTGATTAAGAGAGTAACATTTTTTGAAAGTTACAAGTGTAATTAAAGTGAATTGCTTTTCCTAGAGGTAGCCATTGTCAATACCTTCTTTTGTAAATACGTGTGTGTGTGTGTGTGTGTGTGTTTGTGTATACTTTACCTATTATATACAGTATATGTGTACACACACCACATCTGTGAGTATTGACTTTGCCGCATCCCCAAATGTGCTGTGAACACTTGTGCTTGATAAGCAGGTAGCACTGTTGCTAGGCACCCTTTTCCTTTGTGCACAGGTGGGTTTTTACCAGTCTTTACAATTCCATGAGGTAGATTGTTTGCTTACCAGTTTGTAGTTAAGAAAAATGGCTCATGCTCCTGTTGGTTATGAGCAGTGGAAGCTGGGCTTGTCTTAGGATGGTTCACTCTGAGATTCTCCAGGTTGGTTGTCCTTGCAATCACTGGGACTTTAAAATGCGGATTATTGGGGCTCTCTCCTGAGAGATCTGACTTAATTGGTCTTAAATTTTAGTTTTCTCAGTGTCCTAATTTTAAAAAGTTGTTTAAATTAGACTACAAATAAGACTGCAAACACCAGTAGCTAATGGTTAACCCTCTATTTCTCTTTTTCTTTACCCCTCAAAATTTCTTTGTTGGGTGATGGTGCACATCTGTAATCCTAGAGAATCAGGAAGCTGAGGCAGGAGAATCATAAGTTCAAGATGAGCCTTAGCAGTTTAGCAAGACTGTCAGCAGTTTAGCAAGACCCTGTCTCAAAATAAAAAGGGCTGCATGTCATGTATGGATTTTTAGAGGCTTTTCAGTGACTTTGAAATGTTGCCAAGATTTTTCTTAACTGCCATATAGTATTCCACCCTAGAAACATTAACATAATTTTTGAATGAGTATAAGGGGGTGTGTTTAAATTGTTTCTAATCTGCCAGTGTGTTAACTGATGCTGCAGTGAATATGCTTGTGTTTCTTGGAACATGTGATTGAGTATCAATTGGATGAATTCCCAGAACAGGAATTACTTGGTCAAAGGGTTTTTAGTTTTGATCGATGTTACTAAATTAGCCCCAGAGAGATTCTACCAGTTTGCTCTCACTGCCAGCTTGTCTGAGGAAACCTGATCCCATCCAAGTTCTAGCAAGGGGTCCTAACCCATTTCTGGGTTACTTTTACCTTTTTTTCTTTGTCTTTCTTTGAAATGCCACTAAGTTTGTTTTGGTACTGGATCTGAACCCAGGAGTGTTCTACCTCTGAGCTACACACCTCCACCACCCGACCTTTTTAAAAAAACATTTATTTTTTAGGTGTAGATGGGCACAACACAATGCCTTTATTTTTTTATGTGGTGCTGAGGATCGAACCTGGGTCCTGCCCGTGTGAGGTGAGCGCTCTACTGCTTGGCCACAATCCCAGCCTTCACCACCCCTTTTTAAATTTTTGAGTTTTGAGATAGGGTCTTCCTAATTTGCCCAAGCTATCTTTGAATTTTTGAGCTTCCTGTATCAGCCTTCTGAGTAGCTGGGATTTCAACTAT
Organism: Marmota flaviventris; assembly: GCF_047511675.1. Classification (NCBI taxonomy): domain Eukaryota; kingdom Metazoa; phylum Chordata; class Mammalia; order Rodentia; family Sciuridae; genus Marmota; species Marmota flaviventris. The sequence goes on along the minus strand of NC_092498.1, from coordinate 102,128,260 downwards.
GCACCACCACACGGGGCTTCCCTTCACTTTTGACATATTTTAGATTCTAATTTGGCTTTGTATATGTTTCCGGGTTTTTCCCCTTTACTGTTCTGTTTATTGATAAATACTGAACCATTTATTTGTTTGTTGGTATTGAGCTTTTTAATTTACCATGGCTTTATAATACATTTAACGCTTGATAGGATTGGAGTTTAATCTCCCCCTGACCCCCTGACTTTTCTTGACTATTCTTTGAAATTAATTTTTTCATATGAAAATTCTGTTGAAATTTTCCTTAGGAATACATCAGATTTGTTTTGGATTAGGGAAAGTTGATATTTTTATACTTTATTTTTTTAAATATATATATTTTATAACTTTAATTAATTAACTAATTAATGTGGTGCTGAAGATCGAACCCAGTGCCTCACCTGTGCTAGCAGCCCCGACATTTTTATACTTTCTAAGAACAGTTTTTGTCTTATTTACTCAAAATTTGTTTTATGATGTTCTGTAGAATTTTAATGTTTCTATTCAGTAGGTTCTGTACACCAAATACTGAATTCTCTTACTGGTTGCTGAAGATTTTCTAGGTATGTAGACTGTTTAGTATTTATTAATTTAGTAATAAATGATATTTTATTGCTATATAATAACTATATTTAGTAATAAATTATATGTTTTTCACACTTAGAAAATTTTATATGTAACTGTATATTTTTCTCCCCCTCAAACTTTGTTGCCAAGCAGCTAGAAGGATGGATCTGATAATCAACACAGCTTTGCTGATCTGAGAAGCTGACCCACTAGTCTACGTGGTGTTACCAGTAGACATGGGTTTGGAGTTCTGGGGAGAAAGGGAATTGAAAAGCATTTGAAAGTCATTAGCATTTAGATGCATTTAGATTGGATGAGTATCATTGAGGCAGAGACTGCAGGAAGAGGAAAGAAGAGGTCCTGGGATTGAGCCTGGGTGTTGTGGACACAAAGAAGCTTCTGCTCAGGTGAGGAAGAAGGGGCCAGGAGAGTGAGGAGGGAGACTCTGCTTACAGGAGCAAGAAGGGGACTGGGAGAGCCAGCCTGGGACCTAATGCATTGAGGTCCAGGATTAGAGAATCCTGGAAGCAAGGCACCAATGAGGTCAGACTTGCTGCTGCAGCTCTAATGTGTCCTGAAGTCTTCATGAGTGCTTTTGTTAGACTTTGTTGCCCTTTCACTGAAATGCATATCTAGGATCTCTGTGCCATCTCTGCTCTGTGGTTGCCTTCGAGTTGTTGTTCTCTGCTTTCTGTCCTGTGCGTGGTGGCTGTGCACGTCCAACTCGCCATGTATCCGTCCATGTACACTGCCCTTTGTATCTTTTCTTTCTGCCCCTCCTACTGCTGTGCTCTTTTCTGTGGGCAGAGTACGGAGGAGACAAGTCAGGCATGCATAGCTGAGCCAGCTCCATCACTGGCCCTAAGCTGATGTCACTGACTTTTCCACTGTGGCATTGTCTTTTCCACTGAGGCATTCCATTTGGCGTTGTCTTACTTTCCCATGCAAGTGGGAATTTTATCTACTTGTTCACTGGAGAGCCCAGCACCTGGCACACAGTGGGGTACTTGGTAAAGAGCTGAACAAGTTAATGATGGGAGTTAAAACTCATGTTTAAAATGATCAATTTTGGAATTTTAACATAGCTCATGAATGGTTTCATATAGCAATCTTTAACCTTTTTAAAAAATACTTTTTAGTCGTTGATGGACTTTTATTCATTTATTTATATGTGGTGCTGAGAATTGAACCCAGTGCATCACACATGTGAGGCAAGCACTCAACCACTGAGCCACAACTCCAGCCCAACATTTGATTTTTTTCATTTTTCTAAATATTTATGCATATTCTTTACTTTCCCATCATCTTAGAGCAATTCTGAGCTGATTTTTACTTGTGAATGGAGTCCTGAGGCCATTTCTCCATTCTACTGTACACTGAGCCTCAGGCTGTGAGGTCAGAGGAGGCTCTATTTTTTTTTTTTAATATTTATTTTTTAGTTATAGGTGGACACAATACCTTTATTTTATTTTTATGTGGTGCTGAGGATCGAACCCAGTGCCTCCAACATGCTAGGTGAAATGCTCTACTGTTGAGCCACAACCCCAGCCCAAGCCTCTGGTTTTTGATGTGTGTACTTTTGCCCATCTCTCTCTTCACCTAATGCATGTGGCCCTTGTGTGACAGCCCATGACTGTGCAGACCACATTCCCATGGCCTTGAACTTTGAACGGGCTTGAAAGAGTTGTAGTGTCCTGAGTTTTCAGTGTTTTTATTAAGCTGAGGAACTTACTGTGGAAGTAGCATCTGAGTATCTGGCTGATGTAGGGCTCCAACTTAGCACACTTGTGGGGGCAAGTCTTTCTTGCAGAGTTCTTGAGATCCCTTAGAGTAGGGCATCTTAGATCAGTTGATTCATTGTCCTATGAACTGCAAAATGAGATCTGGAGCTCTGGTCCCATGAGCAGAAGCCATGGGTTCTGGAGAGAAAGGGTCAAGCATGTGTCTCATATGCTGGCAGCTGTGAATGGAGCCATTCTGTTGTTGGCTAACCAAGGACCAGCAATGTAAGTGTCAGTGTCTGATGTTAATGATGATGATCTGGTTTTAAAAAACACTTTGATGATTCAGATCTATCAAAAATTTTTCAAAAACCATATTAAAAATCCTCATACTTTCTTCACCTGGCTACCTCAAATGTTGTTAGCATCTTTTTTTTAACCTTTTTTTTAATAGTTGGAGATAGACAGTATGCCTTTATTTATTTTTTTTTTTATGCTGTGCTAAGGATCACACCATGTGCCTCATATGTACTATGCAAGTGCTCTGCCACTGAACTCCAGCCCCAGCCCCAGCCCCAAATGTTAGCATCTTTTATAACCAGGGACAGCTATTAGCTCATCTGTAGACCTTGTTTAAATTTCTCCCATTGTTCCAGTTATATTCTGTTTTCTTGGTCTGGGGTTCAATCTGTTATTGTCATTGCATTTTTGGTTATGTCTCCTCTGCCTTCTTTATCTGGGACAATTTCTTAGTCCTTGTTTCTCATAACCTTGACACTTTTAAAGAGAACTACCTAATTGCCTTACCATTTGGCAACATCACCAGCCCTTTTTATTTTATGTTTAGAGACAGGATCCTGTAGAGTTGCTGAAGCTGGCCTGAACTTGGGATCCTCCTACCTAAGCATCCCGAGTTGTTAAGATTATAGGCTCCGGGAGCACATGGACAAAACTTATTATACTTCTGTCTGATGCTTCTTTATGACTATATTCATGTTACATATTTTGGGTAAGAATACCACAGAACTGATGCTATGTTATGGTCACCTCAAGTCAAGAGGCTCACAATGTTCATTTGGCTCATTCTTGCTAATGTTAACTATGATCACTTTGCTGATGGTGGTGATTGCCAGCTTTTTTCTACCATGGAGTTACGATGTTTCCCAGTGTTATTAATAAGTTTCTTATAGGTAGATACTCTGAGAATAGGTAAATATTGTTTTTCAACAGATTTTTGCCCACTAATCTTAGCAACCATTGATTATTCTTGCCTGAAACAATATTTACTTTGGTGTTTGCCAAATTATTTTATATTTTCACCATTTTGCATTCATTAACTATAATCATACTTGTCAAAAGAAAAAAATATAATGAATTTAGTTTAAAGATCAGATTGGCTTTTTATTTGTGACTCAAGAATCAGGAAACACCTTATTTTGTGAAATAGAATGAGTGTTCTCTTGAGCTGAGAAGGGGATTGGTTTGATAGACAGAAAATGGCTGAGGTAAGCAGATATGGAGCAAAAAATAGACTGTCAGAGTTCCTTATTCTACTGACTCAGGTTGACTAGAATTGCCTTTTTTTTTTTTTTAAACTGGCCCATTTTAGAGTTTAGTTTGATTGGGTGATTTTTAGCATGAGTGACTCTATTTTGGTCTGGTCTGTTGGGACCTAGTGTAGGAACTTCTGTGCAAATCAACGGCATTTTTTAATTTTTGTTTAACGTCCTGAAAGGAAGAGTTCTTTTTTCTCTTCTACTTATTTATTCATTCATTGTTTGTTTGTTTATATTAGTAAACATTTGTTGATATTTATCCCATAGCTTATGATCCATTGCTAACATTTTTTATTGCTCAAGTTGTTCCTTCTAGTTGATGTAGTCTTTTTTAAAAAAAATACATTTATTTTATTTTTTAATTTTTATGTGATGCTGAGGATCGAACCCAAGGCCTTACATGTGCTAGGCAAGCACTCTACTGCTGAGCCATAATTCCAGCCCCTAGTTGATGTAGTCTTTAGACATGTAATCATCATTTCAAAGCACTTCTTTTTGTTCTTACCCATGAGATGTTCCAGTTTTATGTTGTTTCCCTACTTTAACTGTGGAGTAGATCTTTTCTCCAAGGAGGCTTGATGTTTTGATTAGAAACCAGAAGCTGGGCCTGTATGTGCCTTTATACTTTTAGCCAGTCCCAGCGATGAGCAAGAAAAGTGCCTATCTCCTGCTCTTTTTTGTGTTTTGCTTCTTTACCTTTTAAATCATTACATTCATCTTTTATCTTCTGATTCCAGCCTTTTTTCCCCTTTAAAATTATTATTATTATTATTATTATTATTATTATTATTATTTTGGGTACCAGGGATTTAACCCAGAGGTACTTAAACACCGAGTCACATCCACAGACCTTTTAAATTTTTAAATTTTGAGACAGTTTCTTACAAAGTTGCTTAGGGCCTCACTAAGTTTCTAAGGCTGGTCTTGAACTTGCAATCCTCCTACCTCAGTCTCCTGAGTTGCTGGGATTACAGGCATATGGCACTGCACCTGGCCTACTTTAAAAAATCTTGTGGTATAGAGTGTGAAATCTTGGAGTCTGAAAATGCTACATTTGATTGCTAGCTCTGGCTCTGATAAGCAATCTGGCCTTGTGCAGATTCCTTCATTGCATTGGGTTTAATTTTCTTATATATAAAAAAGGAGGCTGTTGTAAGGGTTAAATGAGATAGTTTAATTAAAAATTTCAGTACAAGCTCAATACAGTCACGTATTGCTCAACAATGAGATAAGTTCTGAGAAAAACATCGTTAAGTGATTTAGGACTTGAGTGTACATTTTAGAGTGTGCTTACTTGACGCTAAGCCTACCACAAATCTAGGCTGTATGGTAAAGCCTGTTACTCCTCGGGTATATACCAGTATAGCATGTTATTGTCCTAAGTACTGTTGACAGTTGAAACACAATGGTAAGTATTTGCAGACCTAAACATAGGAAAAGTACAGCAAGATAAAAAGTGGTACACCTGCATAGGACACTCACCCTGAATGGAGCTTGCAGGACTGGAAGTTGCTCTGGTGAATACGTGAGTGAGTGGTGAGTGACTATACAGGCCTATTATGTTTATCACACTATTCTAGACTATATAAACACTGTACACTTAGGCCACACTGTTGATAAAATTTTTCTTTTTCAATAATAAATTAACCTTAGCTTACTATAACTTTTTAACTTTATAAACTTTTTAATTTTTTAAAACTTTTCAACTCTTGTGATAATACTTATACAAACACATTGTATAGCTGTCCAAATTTTTTCTTTCTTTATATCCTTATTCTATAAGCTTTTTTTGGTGGAGGGTGGGTACTGGGGATTAAACTCAGGCAGGGGCACTTAACCACTGAGCCACATCCCCAGCCCTTTTTTGTATTTAGAGATAGAGTCTCACTGAGTTGCTTAGGGCCTTGCTAAGTTGCTGAGTCTGGCATTGAACTTGCGATCCTCCTGCCTTAGCCTTCTGAGCTGCTGGGATTACAGGTATGCACCCTCTATAAGCTTTTTGTTGTTGTTGTTTTTTAAAGAGAGAGAGAGAGAGAATTTTTTTTTTTAATATTTATTTTTTAGTTCTCGGCAGACACAACATCTTGGTTTGTATGTGGTGCTGAGGATCAAACCCGGGCCGCATGCATGCCAGGTGAGCGCACTACCGCTTGAGCCACATGCCCAGCCCATCTATAAGCTTTTGTTGTTGTTGTTGTTTTTAAATTTTAAACTTTTGAATTTTTGAACTTTTTTTGTTAAAAATTAAGATACAAACACACATATTAGCCTAGGCCTGCAGAGGGTCAGGATCATCTTTATCACTATTTTTCACCTCCACGTCTTCAGAAGCAGTAACATGCAGGGAGCTGATATTTCCTGTGACTCAGTGCCTTCTGAAGTCCTTCCTGAAGGACTCTTCTTGGGGAACCGTCACTTTTCAGAAATATATCTGTGGTAGTTTGCTTGTTTTTTTTTTTTTCATCATAGAACTCTTCATAAGCAGATAATGTACCATGAACGTTCCTCTCCTATATTAAAAAGGTTTCTTTTTATTTTTAATATTGGTTGTAAATGGACACAATACCTTTATTTTATTTATTTTTATGTGGTGTTGAGGATTGAACCTAGTGCCTCACACATGCTAGGCAAGCACTCTACCACTGAGCCACAACCCTAGCCCTAATAAGGTTTCTTATATTAAAAGGTTTCTCTTAAGAAACCTTCTGGTTTGGGGATCATGTCTTTAAGACTTCTTAAGGAAGTCGTTGAGGTCTGCAAAAACTTCTGCTGAACTCTTCACTGTGAGTTTTCTTGTAAATTCTTCTTTTTTTCCTTTCTTGAAGTTTCCTTTTTCTCTTGTCTTGTTTTCAGCTTTGTGTCCTGTTCCAGTTCCATTATAATCTCTTGGGACCATCATTATATTTGTGGTTTGTTGTTGGTAGACACATCGTTGTCTGGTGCACGACTGTACTAAATTTGATTCTTGGATTCAGTAAATATTTATGCAATGAATAAACATTTATGTTTGTTTCAGGCCCTTGGGGTAAATTGGGTTTGGGAATGCCAGCCTGTTCCAGTCACCTCTTCTGTCTTTGCTGGCCTCTATCAGGGAGCTTGGCCTCTGGCTGATGGAGAAGAGCCTCTACTTCTCTGTTCTTTGCTCCCCTGAGCTCTTGTATGGTTTGAGTCAGGAAGGAAAAAAGGAAGGATTCTTTCTGGCTGCCCACTACCAGGAGTTTTGGAGTGGGTGTTTTGCTGTCCCCAAGTTAAATGAGCAGTCCTGATTCTGTCTGGGCACATTCTGCTTCTGAAAACAAACCCCCACACTGATCTGTGGGTGGTATTACTGTGTTGTACATTGGAAGGGACTCCTCCTTCCTCCCTCCCTCCTTTTCTGGCATAAATTTTGTGTCTTTTTTTAAAATTTTTTTAAAGTTTTTAGTTGTACATGGACACAATACCTTTATTTTATTTATTTTTATGTGGTGCTGAGGATCGAACCCAGTGCCTCACAAATGCTAGGCAAGCTCTACTACTGAGCCACAACCCCAGCCCAATCTTGTGTCTTTATTGATCCATTCTTCTCTAGGGGTGTGGTGCTGACCAGTCAACAGCAGGTGCAATCAGCCCTCTGGGGACTGGAGGAGGTGTCAGGCAACCTTCTTTACTACTGAGCCTGTGAGAGTAGATACTGGGAAGGAAACTTTTGAGGACGACTTCAGTCTTCTGCAGGTGGCCAGGCCTCACTGTAGCTTGGACCAGAGTCCTTTCTCAGGGGGAGTCAGTGCTCTCATGGGCTGTGAGCAGGGTCTGGAACATGTGTCTGATTTGATCACACATCCTGGTTGTCCTCCAACCCCAGTCCCTGAAGGCTTTGTGACCTGGTGATTTCAGAAAGCAGCAGTGTTTGCACACTTTCCCCCTCCCACCCCCACCAGCGTGCCTCCTGCTTGGCAGGCTTATCCAGAGCTTCCTGTTCCGCTGCTGCCAGAGCTCCACAGTAAGTGGGTAGGTAGGACTAGCTGTGACCTAAAAATACTTCAGCATTATTTGGGCGTCCCTAGTGAGAAGCTGAATACAGTAGGAGAAATGTCACTTTGGAAGCTCAAGTTCTCCCAGAAGAGCAAACTTCCACATTCTTTGTTTCCCCTCAGTTTTGCAGGTAGTGTGACTGAGTCTAAAGCCATGTGGCTGAGGCTGATGTTTGAATGATTGGTAGTAGGGCCTGTACAGGTGACTGTGGTGACCAGTGGTCTCACTGGATACTTGTGAGAGGGGGGGGAAGCCTCCTTTCTGAAACCTTTGAACCCCCTCCCAGCACAACGAAAACAAGCCTCAGTCTTTCCAAATTACAGAAGCAATAAAACCCATTAGGTACCTCCCAGAGCTAAGGAGCCAGGAGCATGCCTCAGAAGTGTGTTCAGGTTATAGGATGTGATTACCACCCCCACCAGCATGTTGATTGGTAGTGCCTTTTTGAGAGGCACTTAGCACCAGCTGAGCATTTTCACATTAGTGTGGCTCTGAGGAAGAGGACTCTTAGATTTTCTATTTTTCAGCTTTTTTTCTTCCCTTAGATTGACCCTGGGTGGTTGTCTCTTCTTGTAGGGACATTTTGAGCTTTTCATTGAGGCTGTGCTATATGGGGGCTCCTGGCAACTGGTGTCTTGTGTAGGCTGCTGAAGCATCTCATTTTGAATGGCCATGACACTTAGTATCCATGGTCATTTCTGTCCCCAAACTGTACTTCTTAGGTAGGCTTTTTAGCTCGGGGGCCAAGCATCTGCAATTTTGCTGCTTATACCTTTATTTAGACTTGACTCTTTGGATACCTCCTACCCCAGAACTTCTTTTTCCTTAAAACTTTTCTTTCATTCTTTTGAGAGATGATACATACACATGCCAGAAGTGATTAAAGAAGTGCAGGAATGTGTGTAGTGGAATTTCAGTGTCCTTTTAGCCATAGCCCAGTCCCTGCTGTGTTCTCCATAGAGAGACTGATTTATCCCCTACCTTACATGACTGCTGTGATCAGTGTCTTATATATCAGTCAGGAGTATTTTATGGAAATATAAATGCACTTATTTATGTCTCTCCCCCTACTATTCTTTTAATAGACTTATTTCTTTTTAAAGTGGTTTTAGGTTCACAGCAAAATTGAGCAGAAAGTAGAGTTCCTTCATAACCTGCTCCCCAACTTACATTGTCAAACCCTGCATTCTCTACCTTTAAAATTTTCTTTTGAGACTGGGGCTGTGCCTCAGCTTGGCATGTTTGAGGCACTGGGTTTGATTCTCAGCACCATATATAAACAACTAAAAAAAAAATTATCTCTTTCACAGATGATAACTACTGTTTGTATTACTCTTCCTTTGCTTAATATTCTTTACCAGAATGGGCCTTAGGTCCTTATCATGTTATGCTATATGAACTGTGCTTTAGCTGTCTTTGTGTTTAGTCTTTTCAGCCTCATTCCTGGTGGAATTGTAGGGACCATGGTGACCAAACAAATGATTATGAGATTTAAAAAAAAATCCTGAAATATTTTATTAGAAGTAATGTTGAGGAAAATTTTAAAATACAGGTTAAAAAAAGGGGAGATTTAAAATGCTCCCTGAAAATTTCCAGGGAGTATCTGTGATATAGGCACGGGTCTTGCTTTTGCTGGCACCTGCCTTTGGACTGGATACTCTTCTACATCTGTACTGGGCTCTGTTCATATGCCCAGGTACTTCTATGCATGTGAATTTCTTTGTTGTATTGCAGATACTTTGAATTGAAAATCCAAAATAAATGACACTAATTTTAAGTTGCTGTTGCAGCATAGTGTTGTGTCACATGTTGAAAGGTTTCAAACTCCCCAACTTCCTAAAGATGGAGGTTGCACTTTAAGATCACAATGGGGAATTTAGAATAAGGAATAGAGGGCTGGAAATTATGTGGTAAACACAAGTGTTGTTGGGAGTCTTAATCTAAAAGCCAAGGAATGGGGTTACCTTCCCAAAAGATTATTGACCACATAATAAAAAAATAAGTAGGGCTGGGATTGTGGCTCAGCGGTAGAGCGCTCGCCTAACACGGGCAGGACCCGGGTTCAATCCTCAGTACCACATAAAAATAAAGGCATTGTGTTGTGTCCATCTACACCTAAAAAATAAATATTTAAAAAAAATAAGTAAAGCTTATGTCAAAATTTGGTGGTTTCTTGGTTAGGGTTCCTATTTCTGTGACTGTTTTCAGTGAATGAGCTGTGTCATTCTAACCTAGAGCTCCTGAAGTGAAAGAATATGTAATTTAGTCCAAATTAATGGGACCATGGAGCCATTTTCCTTGATAGTTTGTCTGCTGTCCCTTTGAGAGACTGTTATATGGAGGCCCAATTTAGGAAATAATTCTGTTGGTCCTTTATACTACCTGAAATTCTCCTCACTTCCTCTGGAAAATATGTCTTTGAAAATGTTCATTAATGTGTTTTCCCCAGTACTGTGGATTGAATCCAGGCTTTGCTCATGCTAGGCAAATGCTGTACCACTGAGCAATATCCCCAGCCTTTTATTTTACTTTGAAACAGGGTCTCACTAAGTTGCCAAGCTGGCTTTGAACTTGTGATCCTTCTATTTCAGCCTCCAATTCATTGATTACTATTATTTTGGGGTATGGGGATTGAACTCAGGGGCACTTGACCACTGAGCCACTTTCCCAGTCTTATTTTGTATTTTATTTAGAGACAGGGAGGGTCTCACTGAGTTGCTTAGAACCTGGCTTTTGCTGAGGCTGGCTTTGAACTTGTGATCCGCCTCAACCTCCCGAGCTGCTGGGATTACGCCTGTAATGATGATGATGATAATGATTATTTTTAATGTTTATTTTTTAGTTATAGTTGGAAACAATACCTTTATTTCACTTATTTGTTCTTATGTGGTGCTGAGGATTAAACCCAGGGTCTCGAATGTACGAGGCAAGCGCTCTACCGCTGAGCCACAACCCCAGCTCCTGATTATTATTTTTATTATTTAAAAAATCTTGTAGTTGTAGATGGGCACAGTACTTTTATTTTATTTATTTATTTTTATTTGTCGTGAGGATTGAACCCAGTGCCTCAGATGTGCTAGGCAAGCATTCTACCACTATGTTACAACCCAGCCCCATTCATTTTTTTTTAAAGAGAGAGAGACAGACAGAGAAAGAGAGAGAGAGAGAGAATTTTAAAAAAATATTTATTTATTTTTTTAGTTTTCAGCGGACACAACATCTTTGTATGTGGTGCTGAGATCGAACCCGGGCTGCACGCACACCAGGCAAGCATGCTACCGCTTGAGCCACATCCCCAGGCCCCCCCCCCCCCCCATTAATTATTATTTAGAAAGAGTGTACTCCTTTTGTAAACATGTAGAACCTCAAGACCTCTTTGACCAACCCCCAATCCTAGAACCCTCCTAGAAATAACCTCTGTTCTTAGGTTCACCTTCTATTTATTTTAAAAAATTTCAGAAATCCCAGTTTTTTTAGTGTTGAAGCTCACTTGTTCGTTCCTATGAGGGCAGTGCCCCCTCTCAGCACCAGGAGGCTATTTGTTGGGCCTGTCTGAAGCCCAGATGCTTATTAACTCCATGTCCTTATTAACCTCTGTCAGTATAGAATTTGTTGCCCCCTTCTCAGGGTTTAGAGATTCTCAGTTTTGTGCTCACTTCTATATTTGAGGTGGTTGTCAGCCTGTCTGGAAGTTGTATCAGCTTTCTGCAGCTGATCTTGGATGGGGACTTGATGTGAACTTAACTATACCAGCTGGTAGTTCTCAGGAAAGGTAAGGGCCCTGTCTTCATGAAGCGTCTGTCATCAGCCTTACTCTTCAAACTGAGTGTCTGCTTTCTCCATTTCCCTCCCTCTGCTCTTGATGCCTCTTGTCTTTCAGTGTGTATTTCAGTGTGTAGAGTTATGTGTGTGTATGGGCATGGGCATGTAACCATTCTGTTGTTATACCCCAACTCCATCAACTCTCAAAATTCCTCAAGTCAGTCTAGAGTTGACTGGATTTCTAGCCATCTCTGCCTCCCAACTCTGTTGGGATGTATCTTTTATATATCTCAGACCAGGGTGTTTGAGGACTTTGTTCTAACTGACCCATATCCTCCAATGGTCTGTGGTTTTCCCTCTCTGGATTGTTTTTCCCTCTAGCTTATAAATTGGTTTAAGTCTCATCTGCACACACGTACACTGAAATAACGGGAAACCCCAGTACCACTCCTCCTTCATCTAAAGCTTTTGGTTAACTCACCCCTTCCCTTTACTCTGAGCTTCTTGAAGTCATGTTTATCTCTTGCTTCTTTTCTTAGCATATTCATGCCTAATGCACTCTCCTTCCTCAGCTTCTAGCACATTTTTCTCCTAGCTCCCTTATTCCTTTTCTGTTTCCCTCACCTTACATGCTGTCTTCTCTTTTCCGTCCTACTCTGTGGACACACATAGTCCCATCATATCCAGGCTTGGCACCTCACACTGATGTCCAGTAATCTCTCTCTCCAGCTCCTATCACATCCCTCCTGTGGATCATTATTACTTGATGTTTGAAGTCTACAGTTCACTTTTTAGTAACTTTATTTTCCTTTTCAAAATATGTTAGAAAATCTGAAATTTTAGAAAATCTTGGAAAAGTTAGAAAAACTGAAAATCTCAACCTAATGGAACTGTGCTTGTTTCTTACTGCTTTCCTGATTTGGGGGAGAGAAACTCTGACCACAGTCATGCACCTGTTGTCCTCCCCAGCATCACAGTCCTGTTTGTGGAAAGCAGGCTATGCATGGCACAGTTAAATGAACTCTGCTTCCTTCCTCCTCCTTCAATCAGCAGTAAATCCAGAGAGAAAAGAAGAGATTTCTGCCAAGGTTACAGGGTTGCTCTGTGTGTTACTGAGTTCTGATTATGTGATCTTTAGATATCTCCACATCACCAGGCCTGGCCATTCTGCAGCTCACTGGCTTACTTGGGCTTAACCTTCTAGGTCCAGACCTATAGGATCCTGGCTTATCTTGTGCATTGGCCCAAGGGTGTTTTGGGGTGGAGGTTCGAAAATTCTTGGTGTATTTGGCTCTTTCTGCTGTGTAGTGTTAGTGAGCATTCTTGCAGGTCTGACAGCATTTAGGACTATGTTAATTAACCCCATCTTCTAAGGGTTCCCAGTTAAACACAAAGCTGGGAAATACAGCTTCTCAGTAGAACCACCTGCTAGGGAACTAAATTGAATGTGCCCAGGTAAGCCTGAGCCATCACACACCTCTTGCCTGTTTATGATAGTGTCAGACTATGAGTCTTCAGATAGTCATGGTGCTTTGGTGCCCTTCTCTTGAACCTTCTGAATCTCATCCAAGGTCTGCTGCTGGTCATTAGTACAGTTTGATGATTTTATAAACTATCTATGGAATTGCTACCCATAGCAAAGTATTACCAAAATAAACAGTAATTGAAAGTGTCCCCCTTGCCTCCTCCTAGTCATTAACTCCCACACCCAGGTGCTCAACTGTCCTGACTCCTGGGGCTGTAGTAACAAATCACCACTAACTTGGTGGCTTAAAACAAGATAAATATAGTCTTTCATGGTTCTGGAGGACCGAAGTCTAAAATCAAGATGTGAGCATGGCCATACTCTCAGAGGTTCTATGGGAAGATCCTTCTTATTCTTTCAGCTCCTGGTGACTCCAGACTTTCCTTGACTTGTGGATGCATCACTTTGTCCTGCCTCCATTGTCACATGATCATCTTTGTGTGTCTCTTTTAAGGATGCTTGCCTCTGGAGATAGGGCCCATGAAATTACAAGGACAACATCACTTGAAGATCCTAAACACAGTTACATCTGCAGAGTCCTTTTTTCCAAATTAGGCTACATTCACAGGTTCTAGGTATTAGGACATGGACATATCTTTTTTGTGGGTTACCACTCAACTCACTGTAGCTGCACAGTAGCTTTACCTGATTTTGAAGTTTACATATGGAATCATATGGTATGGACTCTTTCCTTGTCTGACCTCTTCTGTTTTTATGCTTGTAAGACTCATTTACAAACAGAATCAATAGTTCTTTTTCATATAATATTTAATTCTGTGGCTATAATTTAATTCATTCTATCATTGATTATTGTTTTTTTTTTCTGTTCAGAATTCAGAGATCACATGTTGCATTTGTGTCTCTAGACTCTTAAACTAGAATAGTTATCATTTTTTCTGTTATTTCTGACCTTGGCTTTTTATGAAGTTGAGACCAGTCTTTGTCTGGTTGCTTCCCATGATTAAATTCAGATGAGTCATCTTTGTCCAGCCCTGGGTCTTGTTGCACTGGAGGACTCTGAGGTGGAGAGCCCACTGTTGTAACTCTGGATGGGTGCCCTTGGAAGGGTTGGCTATTTGCTTTTCAGGAAAGGCAGTTTTTTCTTCATCATTAATAAAGAACTTGCAGGGAGACAATCTGAGGCTACTACAGCTTTTTGTATCCATTGATGGTTCTCCCCAGTATCAGTTATGCTATTGGTGGTTGCAAAATGATAATTTAAAAGATTCCTTAGTCTGGGCATGGGGCAATATGCCTTATTTCTGGCGACTTGGGAGGCTGTAGTAGGAGGATCACAAGTTGAAGGCCAGCCTCAGGAACTTAGTGAGGCCCTAAGCAACTTGGTGAGATCATCTCAAAATAAAAAGTAAAAGGGCTGGGGATGTGGCTCAATGGTTAAATGCCCCTGGGTTCAATCCCTGGTTACCCTCCCGCCCCCCCCCCCCCCCAAAAAAAAAAGATTCCATTATTTCTTCTACCCATAATAGCTGGCATTCCTTTCTCTATTATTATTATTATTAATATATTATTATTATTATTACTAAACTACTGTGGACTTAAGGATTTTCATTCTGTTTCTACTGTTATTAATTCCTTTGATTTTCAGTCCACTGGTTTGGCCAGTGGGAACTCCTCAGCCTGGCTTGTTTGTGTTGTTCTTTGAGCACTCCTTGATCTGGCACAGAATGTACTAGGGTCACTTGTGTGTTCTCTGCCTCAGCTGTGGGACCAGTTATTTTTCCCAAGAAGCTCTGGCTTTGTTCTGGTGGGATGGTATTTAACGTACAGACAGGCAGTGTGCTCACAGCTGAGAATAATTACTTCTAGATCCTTCCAGTGGACAGAGCTAGGAATCATATTTTTGAATCACAAGTTCCTTTTGACATTTCCAGTTCAAATCCACAGTACTACTCTCTCTGTTTTGGTTTGTGCTTCTCTTCTCTCACAGTAAGAACCCCAGTTTCCAAGATCAGTGTTCTGTTTCTTCTATTTTAACGTACATGCAGAGTATTTTAGAATTCCTATTCCTGCACCATTGTTGTCATCAACAGCAAACCTATCAGAAAAAGCTAAGGATTTCTCTGTAGTTGCTTTTGTCATTAGAACATATCCCACTTAGAAGTTACTTGAATTCTTTTTCTGGTTGCAACATAGTTAGGTTAATTTCAGTTTGTATTCAATTTTAGGGCTTTTTAAAAATTGGCTTTTTGGGGCTGGGGCATAGCTCAGTGGTAGAGGACTTGCCTCGCGTGTGTGAAGCATTGCGTTTGATCCTCAGTATACATAAAAATAAATACACTGTGTGCTCATCTACCACTAAAAACATTTTTTTAAAATTTACTTTTTGATTTTTTAAATCATTTTCATAGTTCACAAGTCAAAGTTTTATGAAAAGATGTCTGGAGAGCAAGTTCATGCCTGTTACTCTGCTTCAGTGACCCCACCCCTACCAGGAACAATTTTGAGCAGTTTCTGGTGTACTTTTCTTGTTTTTCTGTCAAAAATAAATAATGCTACGTCATATGTGTGCATGTTTTTTTAAATTTCCTCTTCTTTGTTATAAATAAGCTAGTGTATTCTGTGTACTCTTACATTTTTTATTTTTTAAGCTGACAGTATGTCCTGGAAATCCTGCCCTCACAGTTTATTGAGATCTGCACTGATTATGATTGCAGCATTAGCCTTCAGTGTATCACTTATTGATCCTGCAGTCTTCTGTGAAGGGGCATTCACACAGTGTCTTATATTTTGCTGGTACATATGATTTCACAGTGATAACCTTGTGCTCTCTGGTGTTTTAATTTGGAGAGGGGTTATATCTTCAGGATACATCCCCAGAAGCAGATTCCTATGGAAAATGGCTGTATAGTTTTGGTAGATAATGCCAGCCAAACCTCCCTTGAGGGTTGTGCCATTTTGCATTCCTTCCACCATGTATGAGCAGCCTTGTTTCCACAGCTCACTAGCCAGTACGTGTGTAAAATTTGAATTTTACTCATCTGAAAGGTGGTGTGCACTGATGTTTTAACATTTTGTTCTAATTGTGTGTTAAGATATACAGTCTTAAGAGTACTTTTTCATTTTTCTTTTGGGATTTTAGAACTTCATCTATAATATATATTATTTAAAAAAAATTTTATTAGTTATTGATGGAACTTTATTTATTTATTTGTTTATATGCAGTGCTAAGAATCGAACCCAGTGCCTCACACCTGCTAGGCAAGTGCTCTACCATTGAGCCACAATCCCAGTCCCTATAATATATATTATTAATGTTTTCTCTCACTTTATCTTTTTTTTTCTTTTTGGTAGTACTAGGGATCAAACCTAGGGCTTTGAACATGCTGTTTATTTCATTTTGTTTTATTGCTTCTGAGTTTTTGTTTTTGTCAAGTAGTTTTTTTTAATATTTAAAATGTTTGTTATAAAATATTTAATATTTTTCTTTTGTGGTGTCTGGAATTTTGAATCAGAGAGATTTCCCTTTCCTGAGGTTTTGAAGGCTTTCACCCATTTTTCCTGTAGTGCTTGTATTTTTTACCTGTAGTTCTGTGAAAACAATCTTTGTGTGTTTTCAATTTTTATATTTATATCTCTGGTCTATTTGGAGTTTACCCACGTTGTGAAGTATGGATTCAATTTTATCCTTTCCGAATGGCTGTTCAGTTGTCCTAACAAAATTTATTGTAAAATGCAGGGACTGTGTTTAAAAGAAGACTCAGGCAGTACCCCAGAAACAGAGAGAGCTGTAGGCTGAGACTTTGAACTACATGAAGATGGGGACCTGGCTCAGGTGTGCACTTAGGATCTTGTGATGCAGTGAGGGTATGAAGTCCACTGATTTTCCTAGAAGTTCACAGGGTGGGCCATGGAACCTATAGTGGTGCTCCTGCTGCTGAGGACTGTAACTTCTTAGCACCAGATACCATGGGAAATGGTCAGCAGGTCACTGTTTATAGAGTTCCTGCTCCTAAAAAAGTGTCTTGAGTCTGTGTCAAGGCTGGGGAGAGCCCTGTGTACTTAAGGATAATCACTTAAGGCTTGCTATACCACAGTTTCCTCATTTAGAAAATGACAGAATTGTTTTAGATTATTTCTAGGGTCCTTTGAACCATTAAATTCTATAATTCTGGGGCTGGGGATGTGGCTCAAGCGGTAGCACGCTCACCTGGCGTGCGTGCGGCCTGGGTTCGATCCTCAGCACCACATACAAATAAAATATTTTGTGTCTGCCAAAAACTAAAAAAAAAAAAAAAAAAAAAAAAAAAAAAAAAAAAATCAATATTAAAAAAATTCTATAATTCTTTGAAAACAGTATTTATACTGAACATCTATGTACACTTCATTGAGTGGTGGAGTTCCTGGCATTTGAGGTTTTGCCAGTGGTTGTTTGGATGATGCCTCATAACCTAATCTTCAGGGCTGTGTCAGTATTGTGGCCTCTACCTTGATCAGGAGCTCAGGTTGTGGCCTAGGCTGACTTGAAAATTAGCGGAGCCTGTGGGTGCCTAGCCTTTTTTCTTGGTGAATGCAGTGGGATCCAGGTTATTTTTTTCTATAGTGAGAAGCCATGTTGCCAAGCTGAGTGTTCTACTTGTCCTTGGGTCTTGTTTTACTTTTCAGACCTGTAACACTTCATCTCCAGAGAAGTGATTGTACTGAAGAGCTCCAAGTTTCTGTTTATTTGAAATGTAAAAACTTCCTAAACTCCACTGTCTTGACTGCCCCCAGACCAATCCTCCATTTTTATTTTTATTTTTTTTTTGTGCTTGAGATTGAAATCAGAGGCTCTTTACCAGCACTTTTTTATTTTTAAGATAGGATTTCACTAAGTTGCTTAGGGCCTCACTAAGTTGCTAAGACTGGTTTCAAACTTTTGATCCTCCTGCCTCAGCCTCCTGAATTGCTGGGGTTATAGGTATATGCCATTGTTCCTGGCAGTGCTCAATTTTTATAACAGATATTTTATAGTGTCCTTCTTTCCTATCCTGAACTGAAAATAGATGACATAACTTATACCTTATTTTATTTTATTTTACTTTTTAAAGAAATTTTATTTTTTAGGTGTAGATGGATACAACACAATGCCTTTATTTTTATGTGGTGCTGAGGATTGAACCTGGGTCCCGTCTGTGCTAGGCGAGCGCTCCACTGCTGAGCCACAATCCTAGCCCCTATACCTTATTTTATAGTAACAGATAATATACATGTATACACACATACTTAAAAAAAATCAGGGATTTATAACCACTTTTTCATTATATAAATGCTGGCTTCCCTAACAAGGTATTTGCTATTATGGACAGATGTGAGTAAATGCTACATGTGAAGCCTGGAAGTGTTTGGATCAACTCAAAACATAGGCAGTCCTGCATTGGTGATGAATTTTTGAGGAACGTGACTAAATTTTACTAATGGCCAGAATCAGACAAATTTGCACAATAGTTATATTCCTGGAAAATTTGCAATATAATAAAGCCACACAAAAAATAGTTTAGGTTTTTATGTAAAATCGAGTTAGTTTCCAGGCTCAGGTGGATTTTGAATAGGTTCCCACCTCCCTGAATGTCTGAAAGTACACCTTAAGATAGTACAGGACAAAGGACAGTTATTTACATGCCTGAGGCATGCTTCTGTCCAGTGATGTGGTTGAGGGTACCCTCTGCTGTCCTGCATGTCCCTACACTCCTGGAGGCACCCAGTATTCCCTCATAATTTTCTGTTTTTGTTCACATTTGAAAAGTTGGAATAATCTGCTTTATGATTTTTTTTTTATTCCATGAGAACTTAAGTTATATATTGGTCAGTGTTTTCTTACTTAGGAATTTTTCTGGAGACATGATCATTAGGGGATTTTAGAGGTACAAGTTGTATGTGTTCATTTGTTCTGGCTAATTATATAGTGAAATGCTAATTTCATGCATAATGGTTACATTTGTTCAGGAACTGTAACTAAAGTCCTGTAAATTAGGTGTTTTGTATGAAATTTCAAAGCAGTTCATAAAATGTTGTTTGTAAGCAAAATATTAGTTTGCTCCTTAATAGAATTACCTAAAATGTCTTTAAGAATAGATAGGTAGTACACATTTCCCTTACACTCTCTCTCTATATGTGTGTATGAAAGATGTGTGTACCTGTCCCTGATAATTCCTATCTCAGAATAGTGAAGTGTCTGAGTTTGAATATAGGCCTACATGAGTTATATTTCTATAATACTATAAAACATCTCCTTGGGGAGACTACCTGTGTTCAGGGACCATCTGCTTGCACAGCTGAATTGTCTGAGCCCTGATTTTGTTTTGATAGAGCTGGGCACTTGGACGCGGTCCTGTCACCACCTGTTCATCTCAACTGTGGATAACTCTCACATGGCCCTAGGTCAGGGCCTGGCTCCTAGACTTCCCTCTTTCTTTGTTTCTGCCCCTTTACAATCACTTTTGCTGAGGTATGGCCACCCTGCATGTGACATGGCTGGTGAAGGACTCCTTTCTTTCTGCCTTTAGTGCCTCTTCAAAGACTGCTTGACTTTTAGCAGCAGGGTGCAGGTTGTCTACAGCCATCTCACTCAGCACTGGGAGCTTTTCAGTGCTTTCCACAACATCCATGATGAATGGGAAATTGTTAGTACTTATTAGCATATCTCCAGCATCAGGGATTTCAGGATGATTTGAAATGACCTCTTCCTTTTGCAGATCATACTAATTTTTAGAGAAGACTTCTCTTCATATGTGATATACCCTTCCATCCTTCCATTCCTTGTGTTTGTTGAGTACCTTCTGTGATGTGTCAGGTCTTGTTTTAGGATTTGCACACATAGTGGGAGATGCTTGTGGGACTGACAGTTTAGGGGGACTTGGGCAGACAGCTGCAGTCTAACATAATGAGTGTAGAGGAGGGGATCATACCCAGTCCCTAGAATCTCAGAAATGTTTCCTAGACTGGGGTTGCCTTTGCTGGCCTTTGTGAATTCCTGGTCTTGGGGAGCCAGGAGAAGGGAAGAAGAGAGGATGCAAGATTTGTGTTAAGGATTTTCTTAGAGGGGTGGAGTTTGGAAGGAAAGTTTGAAATGAGCAGAATTGGGTCCATTCTTGTTCTTGGGTCTGTTGTCAAGGGGCCACCTGAAATGTGTGATAATAGAAAAGAATTATGATGGGGGTCAAATATGTTTTTAAAGACATTGAAAGATATTTCAATGGAGGAAACCAAAAATCTCTTAATGTGGATCTTGCAAAAAAGCATAGTAGCAAGGACCTGAATAGTGTAGTCTATACAGTTAATTCACTTGGAGCCTTATTTCATGATATTTGTGAAATTCAGGGTAGGCTGGAGTTGAATCCTGAATACATGACTTAAGTTTTTGTACCCTCACTCCCAGGTTAAAGCATTCAGTCCTTTTCATCTTTATTTTCATGGTTCATTCATTTCCTTTTTTTGGATAGTGGGTGTAGGAGGGATATCTGGTTCTGTTTTCTTCTGTGGAAATAGAGGCATAGATAGTTTTAGAGTCTCAGGTAGCTTAAAAACCCAGATGTAGTCAGTGGTGAAAGATTTTTATTTTTTTTAAATTAGCGCATTATAGTTATACATAGTATTAGGGTTCATTTTGATAAAATAATACATGCAAGAAGTTTTATTTCAGTCCCCATCCCCTCTTTCCCCGCCTTCCCCCTATTCTATGTTTTTATTTTTATTTTTAAATTTTTTTTTTCGTGGTACTGGGGATTGATCCCAGGGCCACATATATGCCAGGCATGCACTTTCCTGCTGAGCCATATGCACTTTCCTGCTAGCCTTGTTTTTAAATTTACAGTTATGATGATACTTTATAGCTTAATTTGCATTCCTTTATTTATAGGAAAGATTATATTTTCTATCTGATTTAAAAAATATTGGCATTTCCTATTTTGTTAACTCATTCATGTCTGGATATTGCTCTTCTATAGAATTTTACAAATAAAATGTTCCATGTTTTCTTATTCACTGCTTTCCTTTTTCTAGTTGGTTTGCTATTTTGTCTTCAGTGATTTAATTTATATTAAGATTTTAGAAAATTTTCTTCCTTGATTGTTGTAGGCTAAATGTACCATTTCATTATCTACAAAAAGGCTCAAGACTCTTCTTCAATATTGCTTGATTTCTTTAAAGTGAATTTCACTGGAACTTGATGAGGTTCTATATTATACCTGTTGAGGATATCATGTTAAAACTGCATATTAACTTGAAGAATATGATCGCTTTTATTCATTAAATATTCCTTGTAAGAAGTTCTATCATTCCATTTTTGGTGGCTTTCTTTTTTCTTCCATTAAAATCAGTTACCAAAAGTTAGCCCCTAGGCACTGGGATTATAGCTCAGTGGCAGAGCACTTGCCTAGCATGTGTGAGGCACTGGGTTTGATTCTCAGCCACATATAAATAAATAAACAATAATGGTACATCAACAACTAAAAAATATTTTAAAAAAAAGTTTGCCTACAGAATTGTATGCAAATCTCATGTGCCCTGAGTTGCCTTAGTAGATAGTTAATGTTGGTGTTGTTTTTAGGAATTGTGTCTTTCCCAATATTTGTTATAGGTGGATGAGAGGGAAGCAGTTATTTAATTAATCATAAAAGTAATAAGATCAGGTTTTAGATAATTTGAAAAATAAGAAAATTATTCTAGTTTGATCCTGATAGTATCTTGTTCAGTTTCCCCTGATTTAAAAAAAAAAAAATTACATTTGCTATTAGATAATTTTAATATTAGAAAATACATGGTCAATGTGACAAGTGAATTACAAATATGTAAAAATAAACATTTGCTCTGTCCCTTCTAATTGTGCAGCCAATGACAGTATAGTGTGGATGCATGCACACAGTTTTTAAATTTAGATGTAATTCACATATCTTAAAGGTTACCCTTTATCATGTACAATTGTGCGTTTTTAAGTGTATTTACAGAGTGTGCAACTAACACTGTTATCCAGTTCCAGAACATTTTTATTACTCCAGAAAAACTTCATACATATTTCCTCCCAAACTTTTCAACCTTACACAATCACCAATCTATTTTGCCTTTATAGATTTGCCAATTCTGGGTTTCATATAAATGTAATAATATGTGGCCTTTTGTGTCTGACTTCTTCACTTAATAGAATGTTTTTAGAGTTTATCCATTCTGTAGCACATACCTGTGCTTTGTTCCTTTTATTGGTTGAATAATCTTTTGATGTATGGATATTCCCAATTTTGTTCATTTATTCACCATTTGAATTGGCTCTTAGGAGTATGGTGTTATAAATATTCGTATACAAGCTTTTATGTAGACATATTTTTATGTAGGCATATTTTCATTTGTTTTGGGTATATTCTTTGGAGTGTAATTGCTGGGCCATTTTGAGTAACTGCTAGAGTGGTGTTTTATGAGATATGCTTCCATATCCTCACCAACACTTGTTATCCTTTTAAAAAAATTTTTTAGTTGTCAATGAACCTTTTTTTTTTTTTTTAACTTGTTTATATGTGGTGGTGAGGATTGAACTCAGTCCTTTCACATGTGCGAGGCAAGCCCTCTGCCACTGAGCTACAGCACCAGCCCCGTTATCTATCTTTTTGATTATAGCTATTCTAGTGAGTATGAACTGGAATCTTGGTATCTCATCATGATTTCCCCCCCACCCCAAATCCGAAAACTTTATTGTACACAGCTTGGAGCCAGGGCCTGGTGGCTGACCTTTTGCCTCCAACCCTGGGCACTGGGCACAGGGGGCAGTTCCATCCAAGGAGTCTTGGCAAGGGGAACCCCACAAGGCAGCACTCTACCTAAAGGGTACTATATAGTTGGGAGATAAGGGTTGCTCCACAACTGACAATTCTACTTCATCCTTTTACACAGAGCACTCTGGGGCAGTGTGTGTGTGTGTGTGTGTGTGCAGGGATGGAGGCTGGCATTCTCACTGGTGGGGCCTGGATGGGAGATTAGTGGGCCCAATGTCCACAGCACAGGGCGGAAGGGGCCATTGCCAGTGCATCTGTGTCAGCCTGTTAGCTCTGGAATGAGGAGGGGGTGATCTTTACATCGTGTTCTGTGGCTGGTGAGTTTGAGAGGCTACTTTGTGGAAAGTATGAGGGCCATGATGAGACCTTAGAGGACAAGCACCTCAGTGAAGATTAGGATCAGGATCATGCCCACAAACAGTCAGGGCTGCTGGGCAGTGCCCTGAACACCAGCATCCCCCACAATACCAATGGCAAAGCCAGCTGCCAGGCCGCTGAGGCCCACACTCTGGCCTGCACCCAGCTGGAGTAAACTCCTGTAGAGGTGCATACCATCATTCAGGGAGTTGGCAATGAGGACTGCCACCACCAGGCCATAGATGGCAAAGATCCCAGCCAAGAACACAGGGTGATGGACTTCATGATCCTCTCTGGCTTCATGACTTACACAGCTGCGATGCCGGTGCCACTCTTGGGCATGCAATAGGTGGCACCCAGGGCACTGAAGATCATGGCTGACGAGGCGCTGGTGATCTTGAAGAAGAAGAACGACGCATACTCAGGGTTGTTCTTGGTCTCGACATGTTGGGCGGGGACAAGCTCAGCGGGCTGCAGCTGGGTAAGAACAGCCGGCCAACCAGGGGGTGCAGAGGTGAGCACAGGCATCTTTTTCTTGTTCCTGGGTCTTCAGGGAGGAAGCTTTCAGTCTCTCACCATTGAGGGTGAGGCAAGCTGTGGTCTTTATTCTTTGTTTGCTTTAATCATTTGGTTGAGAACATCCTTTAGTATCCTCATAAGAAAGTAACTATGAGAAAGAAAGTTTTTGAGACCTCATTTAGTTCTACTCATCTTTCTGATTTTCCTGGAAGAGAGGGCTTCTTGGGACATGGGAGTTTTAATTTAAAACCAAGTCAGTTCTTAGCAAATGGTTTGTCTAGGATAGGTGCAGTTCTGGGTAAGTTATAAAGAAAAGAGGTTTATTCGGGTTTATAGTTCTGATTCAAGGTCAGGGGTCCACATCTGTTGATAGCTTCTTGTTGACAGAGTTCTGAGATGGTTCAGGTGAAAAGGAATACATGGAGACCTACCCAAACTGGCTTTTATAGCAGACCCATTCTCAATATAACCTATTAACCCATTAACCTATTAATCACGTGAATGGAGTAGTCATTCATATAGACAGAACCCTGATCACTTTGTCCTACCTCTTAATTTTAAATTTCGTAATGGGGAATAAATTTTAACATGAGTTTTGGAAGGGACAAACAATATTCAAACCATAGCTGGGACTGATGGTTCCAGGCAAATTAGGGTGAGCTGGTCACACTGCCACATGCCTGAATGTATACATCACTGATAATTGAATATTAAGTTGAAAATATTCCCTGCATTGCTCTGCTTTCTTCTGGCTTATTGCATGGCTCTTAGGTAGCTGATACATTTCTGATTTTGCTCTTGGTATAATATGTACTTCTTTACTCTCTATAAGCTCTTATTTCTTCCTGCATTCAGTGTTGTAAAAGTACATTATGCTTTATCTGAGTTTGGCTCTAATTTAATCCTATGTACTGGGTGCTTGCTGAGTTTTTAGCTACCGAGTCTTGTCATTTATCTCTGAATTTATAGATTCCCTTAAATTCATGTAATTTCCTTCCCTTTATTTTCTGTCTAGATCTTCTGTAATTATGGAATTGGTTCACTAGTTCTTTTATTCCCCTTTTTCCTCTTATATTCTGTGTCTCTGACTTTTTTGCTCTTTTTCCTGGAAACCCATACATGATTTCCTCAACTGTGTATTCTAGTCCTCACATGAAGTTTTGTTTTTTTCTTTGCTATCATTCTTAGTTTCCAAAAGCTCCCCCCCCCCCCCCCCCGGAAGTGATTCTTATTATTGTTTACATGATATTGTGTTCTAGTTTCAAGGGTGCAATGTTGCATTGTTGAGAAGATGGACATACAGACACACTCAACATTGCTCTCACAGCTCTCTCACCCTTACACAGTGTTCTCACATAAGACCTCTCACATGTGTTCACACATGCACTCACACACATGCACACACACAAATGTATGCTCTTATACACTTATTATACACCAAAAGGATTGGGAGGGAAGGAGAGGGGAAAGGCTAGCTACAGGGAGCATGGCTGGGAGTGTTGCTGGAATCCCAGGCCAGGAGCAGGGAGCTGATGTCAGGGATTCTCAATATACCAGGTACATATAGTATGGCAGTATGGTCACTTGTCCCCAAAGAAAACGAAATGGCAAGAGTAATGGTGAAGTAGGAAAGGAATTTAATATTCAGTATTGCCATACTGGGAAGACAAAAGGGAACCAAACATCCTCAGCCCTGTTTTAGGGGTATTGACGTGAGCTTCAGGTTTGGGAGGAATTGGGGAAGGGGGCAAGAGAGATGTATAGTTAAAAGGTCTTGATCAAATTTGGTCAGATTGATGATAGGTCTGATTCTGTGAAGTCCTGGAGAAGTTACTGCTTGAGGAGACAATTTTGTTCCCATCACGAGATGATTGCTTCTACTTAGTGGGGAAACAGCCTCAGTTCTCTTATAGGGTAATTGCTTCCACTGGGTGGGTGGGGGCATTCAGGGGTGATCTGCCTGTAGGGCTTGCTTTTCTTAAAATCCAAGGTGACTGCAGGAGAGAATGACTTAGAGAAAAGGACAACAGAAAGGCAGGATGGAGTTAGTTCCTTTAGGTTTAGGACAGTGACTGGGAACTTACAGTTGCTACTCCAGTGACCTGAAACAGGACGCTGTAAAACCGGACAGTTGACAATTTTCTGACTATGATGTCCCTGCAAATCTTGAAAATACCTTAGTTATTTCCTATCTGGTGTCTTCAGCCTTAAAGGAAAATGAGAGAGGTAGGTAAATTTTAAGGCGAATCAATCTTGTATTACCAGTTTTTAGACAGACACTCCTTAAATGATTGACATTTCTATGTGCAGAGTTGAGCAGGAATCTCACCCAAAGTTTAAGATAGAAAGGAGATTGGTAACACAATGGAGGCAGAGATGTCAAGTTTTTATTCTGCTTTTAGTTACCCCATTGGACATTGCAGGGCTAAAACAGTGCTTTTTAGCAAAGCAGCCTATAAGTCCCTGTTATAGGAGGTGGCTATCCTGGCCCAGGCTGGTGGAGAGATGTGAGTTGGGGTATGGACAGTGATGGGAAGGAGGGCTTGAGGGATATAGGAACACATAGAAAGATAATCCTGGTCCCTAGTATCCTTGTTCTTCAGGCAGATAGGAGATGTGTGTCTGTTTTCAGCTAGGAGAGGATGGTTGGAGATATAAATGGAAGATTCCAGTGGACAGTTGGCAGTGGGTTCTGAAGTTCTGGGAAATAAACAGATATTTGAGCTAGAGTTGGGAGTTATCATCTTAAAAGTGGTTGTGGCCATGGCAGTGAGATGTCCCTGAAGGGAGTGAGGAGAGCAAAGGTCAGTACTAAGGTGAGGGAGGTCTATAAGGGGTAGGAGGTGGCTGAGAAGAGTAGCTGTAGAAGAGGATAGGACAGATTGAAGGTGAGTCTGGAGGTTTCTGCATCAGAGATTTAATAGGAAAGACCTATTAAGGCCTCAGTGACCTGAGGCTAAAGAATTGGAAGGAGAGGGCAGAGGTGGTGGCAGACCTCATTGGAGGAGAATGCTGGTTTTAGTGGTTATTTGCCTTGGGTAGGAAGCAGGTGAAAGGAGTCAAATTCATTTGATCAACAGTAATGTGACCAAACCTGAGATGGAGAATACATTTTATTCATGTGCTCTTTGCAAATTTTTGGAGGTGGGAGTTTTGTTCTCTACATTTAAAGATGTTTGGCAGTCCCAGCCTCTTGGTGTTGGGGTGTTCATACTCCTGCGCACCGCCTTTCCTTTTGCACATGGTCTTGTGGGTGTTAGATGTTGCCTGGGTATGTCCTTGCTGGATAGGTGTGCTGCTGTTCAGAGCCACAGAGGCCTTGCCAGTCTTAGCACCATCTTAACACTTATCATGGTGTTAGATTTATAGTTATAGGGACAGTAAAGTCCAGAAGGAAATTCTTCATAGTGACTTAGTGAGCTTATCTTCCCAGGGCCCACCATGGGGTTCGTTCTATAGAGCTTTTTTAAAAAAATCACTTCTTCCCAGCAGTCTGTACTATTATGCAGAACCTTGCTGTGCCTCTATAATAGTCATTGAGTTCTTGGACTGGGAAAGGAATGCCACTTTAACCCCACAGCTGGTTCTTTCTCAAAGCTGCCCAGAACAGCAAAAGTGGTGGGATTCAGCACATGAAGGACTTAAGAGTTCAGTGAGTCTGCATTCGTGGCCTCAGACATCAACCGTTTGTATGTGAGTTCTCCCTTAGAGGAGCCACAGGGCAGCCAAATGGCTAGTTCTGCTGCCTGGTCAGTCTCTCTGTCTGCCCTTCCTGCTCCTTCTGACTCGATTATATTAATCAAACCATTCATAGCAAAGGAGTGACATTACAACCTTGCTTGTCTGCTCCCTAAAACATTAAGGAGAAGGAGGTACAGAGGCAACGTTATGAGCCTTTGCCTGGCTGCAGCCGGCTCCTGTTCTTTTGTTGACTTCCTGGGTTTTGTGCCACCCCAGGAGGAAGCTCCTTCAAGCTGTCTTGACAGTGTGGGGCTGTCTTCATTGTCCTGGTGGAGTGCTGTGCCTCTATCATCTCTATACCTGGTCTTGACTTCTTACCTTAGTCATAGAGCCTTTTTTGTCTTTGGAACCTTCTTACCCCTGTCTCAGGGAGTCTGCCCTCACTCTGGTTCTTACTTAGTTTTGAGCCATACTACTCAAAATTTTGTGTCATCCATATGGTACAGGAAAGGCATTTTTCTCCTCATCAGTGATACTTTCTCTCCCCTGGGCCTTTTCTCCTTCTCCTTAGATACTTTTCCTGCACAAAGAGATGTTATGCTGAAATCCACAGTGCATACTTTTGTGTTCTTTCTTTTGGGGTGACTCTGTTAGCTGTCACAGATACTGCTCTGACTTCCTTTCCCCTTTCTGTCCTTCCTCTTTGCCCACCTTCTTTTCAATTTAGCCTGTTTTATTTTCTTATGTATTATATACTAAGTTGCCTGTCTTTGTAGTATAATAATTAGGTAAGTTATGATGTGTATACATGCATAAGAAACCATTGCCCGAGAGTCTCCATGTGCTCCCTCTGTGGCTGGCTTCCTTCATGTTCATCCTTAGGTTACCATTTATTTGCTTTCTGTCACAACAAATTAGTTTATGTATTCTAGAATTGTGAGGTAGAATCATAAGAATGCACCTTTAAAAAAGTTAGTTTTAAAAAATGGTGGTAAGATACATAGCACATAAAATTTACCATTTTAGCCAATTTTAAATGTACCATTCAATGGCATTAAGTACATTCACATTGTTGTGCAACTGTCACCAACATCCATCTCCAGAATTCTTTCATCCTCCCAAATTCAAACTGTCCCCACTAAACAGCACCTCACTTCCCTGCCCAGTCCCTAGCAGTCCCCATTCTGTCTGTGTGAATTTGATTACTCAATCATACAGTGCCTTTTTGTGACTGGCTTATTTTGCCTTGTGTAATATCTTCAGGGTTCATCCATGCATCAGAATTTTCTTTCCTTTTAAATCTGAATAATATTCTATTGTATGGATAGACTATGTTTTGTTTATCCATTTATCCATTGATGGATATTGGGTGCTTCCATCTTTCAGTTGCTATGAATAATGCTGCTATGAATATGAGTGTACAAATATTTCTTCAAAGTATATACTTTTCTTGGGTTTGGTTTCTTTCAGGATAATTATTTTGAGATTCAACCATGTTATATATAACAGTGATTCATTTTTTTAAACATTTATTTTTTAGTTGTAGGTGAACACAATACCTTTATTTTATTTTTTATGTGGTGCTGATGATCAAACCCAGTGCCTCACGCATGCTAGGCAAGCTCTACCACTGAGCCACACCCTTGCTCAGTGATTTATTTTTATTGGCTTGTTCTTGTTGTTCTCTATCCACTTGTCTGTTGGTTGTTACAAAGCTGTGAAGGAACATTTGTGTACAAATCTGTGTGGATGGATGCTTCATTTCTTTGTGAATAACCTAGGAGGGGAGGCTCTGCCCAGGGCATATGCCACCACCCACCAGCATTTTAGGGTTTCAGTGGCTTCTCATCCTAATCGCATTTGATGTTTAAGTCTTTTTAACTTTAGACATTCTCATAGGTGCACAGTGGTATTTCATTGTGGTTTGAATTTGCATTTCTCTAATAAGCAATGATAGTGCAGTTCTTTATACCTTCTTTGGTGATGTGTCTGTTCAAATCTTTTGTCTATTTTTAAAAATTGGGTTGTTCATTTTCTTTCTAAGTTTTGAGAGTTCTCTGTATATTCTAGATATGAATACTTTATTAGATATATAATTTGCAAATATTTCCTCCTGTCTTTGGGTTGTCTTTTCATTCTCTTAACATTGCCTCTGTTTTTGGTGGTGTTAGGGATCAAACTCAGGGCCTTGTGCACATTAAACATATACTTTACCACGAAGCTACACCCCCCAGCCCCAAATTGCCTTTTGAACAACAAGTCTTTTGATGTCATTCAAAATATCAATTTGTTCTTTTATGGATCACATTTTTTGGTGTTGTATTTAGGAAATCTTTGCCTAATACAAAGTCACAAATATTTCCTTCATTTTTTCTATGAGAAGTTTTATAGTCTCAGATTTTGAATTATTTTTAGTGTATGGTGCATGGTGTGGCTTAAAGTTCATCTCTGTATAAGGATGTTCAGTTGGGCCAGTATCATTTATTGAAATGACTGTCCTTCTTTCCTGAACTTTTGTTTTTTGATGCTACGGATTGAACCTAGGACTACCACTGAGCTACACCTTTAGTTCCTAATCACTGAACTCTGTGTGTGTTTGTGTGTGTGCACGTGCGCATGTGTGCGTGTATGCGCGTGTAATATTACTGAGCTATATCCCCAACCCCCCCTTTTTTTTTTTTAATTTTTTGTTTTGAGACAGGGTCTTGCTGAGTTGCTGAGCCTGGCCTTGAACTTGCAATCCCCCTGTCTCAGCCTCTCAAGTTGCTCAGATTACAGGCTGGTATCACCAAATGTCCCCCCCCCCCCAATTTCCTTTTGTCATCTATATTTTTGAAGGGTAATCCTTCCTTATCCCACACCTCTCCTCAAGCAAGTTATTCCCTTTTACTTTATCCTGTGTCTTCCTTCTTTGTCCGTGGTTCAGCCCAGTCCTTGTCTCTTACTCTTGTGTTAGCAGTTTGATTTTTGTCTTTTTAAGTTAAAATCTGGCCCTCGGGCTGGGGTTGTGGCTCAGTGGTAGAGCGCGCGCCTTGTGTGTGTGAGGCACTGGGTTCAATCCTCAGCACCACATAAAAATAAATAAAGGTATTATGTCCATCTACAGCTAAAAAAATTTAAAAAAAAAATCTGGCTCTCTCACACTGTGGAATGTTTCTTGGGGCAAGAGTGAGTGACCTTTCTTTAAGTTTTCAAGTTTCTTGATCTCCACATTTGATGCTGTTGACTGCTCTTCCTTGAAATAAGTGTGTTTGGTTTCTGTGCTTTTCTGGTTCTTTTCCTCCCAGTGATTAGTCTTTCAGCCTCTTGGGCTTATCTTCTTTCCACCCCTTAAATGTGGGTGTTCTGGAGATATGTCTGTAATCAGCCCTTGTCTTTCTCCTTGCTGTAATCTCCTCCCTTGGAAAACTTATTCACTTCCAGAGCATGAAACTGCACATCTGTGGCTTTTCTTTGTGTTTGGCCCTATACCTTGGTTGTCCTCATATCCTGCAAATCTAAAGGATCTTCTCTGTGAAGGATCCTACCATTCTCCCCATTGCCCCAGGTCAGCACTGAGTTATGACTTCACTGTGTTTCTCTTGATATCCTGAAAAAAGTGAGCATATCCTTGAGGAGAAAGACCTACAGATCATTTTTCTCTACATCTGTTCTTTTGGAATAAGGATGGGACAGTGAAGGTGGTAGGCAGTCTGTGTCTGGTTCCTGCCTTAGCCAGAACAGGGCTTCTGGTCAGGATGGGTCCATGTGGCTAGGCTTATGCATAATGGGGGGACTCAGGAATCTGTCAGTCAGCTTAGACTAGATTTTACTGTGGAGACAGTTCCCACGTGTCAGCAGAGTCTAATTTCTCTCTGATGTTACTGTCCCCTGTGGTTTGACTACAGTTCTGGAATCAGGGAAGCCAAGAGTCTTCTCAGAGCCACAGCATTAGGAAGTGGAATCATCACCTGTGAATTAAACTTAAGGTGGAATTACATCACACCCACTCTTTCTCAAGTGCCTCTGGCAAATGTTCTGGGACTCTCTGAAGAGCCTTTGGTCAGGTCATCGGTCCCTCTCCATGTCTCTCTTGGGGCAGGCAGGGTCATCTGTCCTGGGGAGTGCCTGTGGGAAGACTGATGGAAAGGCAGCCCATGGCTCCCAGAGGCTTTGCTGATGCTCATGTTCATTGTGTTGCTGTAAACCAGGAATTAACATTAGCTTCTGCCTGTTAGACTCCTAAAAGGACTGGCAGGAGTACAATAAGGAAAAGGAGAGAAACCTATTAAGTGTAAGGATAGTAGAATCTGGAGGTCACATGAACATATCACAGAATGACCACAGTGTGGCAGCGAGTGTTAAGGATCTGACTCCGTCTTCAGTCCCTGAGTCTGCTAGGTGCAGGCAAGGACCTGGTAGACTTCTTGCATCTTGGAGAATATGGGTGAGGGCAGGATTTAGCTCAGTTACCCAGAGTTCACAACCTTTGACTGTTTCTTTAGCCTCTCTAGGAACCTGTTTTGTGGAGATGACAGTCCCCTACAGTTGTGGTGAATCTTACATGTAGTCCTGTGTGCTGAGGCAAAGATACACCTTGCTGGTGGCCTGTCCTTCTTCATCCCCTTGCACTGCTATTATGTATGGGTGGTCCGTGGTATGAACTTGACATCACCAAGGATCTATGGTTATAACAATACCTGAAACTGGATAATTTATACGTAAATCATTTTCTCAATTTTGAAAGTCCAAGATCAAGGTGCTGGCAAGTTGGGTGTTGGTGAGGGCTTCTCTCTGCCTCCAGGATGGCTCCTTGTTGCTTCATTGTCTGAAGGGGAGGAAAACTGTGTCCTTGCATAGTGAAAGGGATGGAAAAGCAAGAAGGCCAAATGCTGGGAGGTGCCTCTTTTATAAGGGCCTTAATCCCATTCATGAAGGAGGAGCCATGATGGCCTAATCACCTCTTATACCATCACATTGTTTCAATACCTGAATTTTGAAGGGGACACATTCAAACCATAGAAGATGACAAATATCATTTAAAGAAGCATTTTTAATGTCTTCATCTGGAGATATTTGGCTTTGGTAAGTGAAGGTCACAGCTGTTGAACATGCCTGGACTGTCCCATGTCAACACTTCCTGATGGACTTTCAGTTCTGCTTATACTAGGCCTGCTCCAGGAAATGAAATACTCTTCGTTGTTAAAGGCTTTTTTTTTAAGCCAAGAACTAATTGCTTTTCCTCTGCAGCCTAAGCAAATGCTCTTTTGTCAAATTTGACTTTATAGCATTTGTTTCATTGAGGCTGTACTTATTGAAAAACTGTATAATTTACTACAAAGATTTCTCAAATGAATTTGATGAATATTGCCAGAAACCAGGTCGGAATTCTAAGATATTGCTTATTTACTTCCTCCCACCCCGTGAGTTTTAGTTAAATCATGCAATTATGTTTGATGGAGTATGCAGTTCTATCATTAAAAAAGGTAACTGTATAAGGATTACTAATTATACATTTGTTAAAGATCTTCCTCTGAAATACATTTAAGGGAGGCAATAAAAAGTGACTGGTGGGTATGTAGCGAGTTAGACAATCTGTCTGTTACCTGGATGTCAAATAGAAATCAAGACAACAAAATACACAGTTACATCCTACATGTTGGAAGGACTCCAGTTGAATGGCCTATGGCCTGGGTCTTTGGGTATCCTAGGCAGATATCCAGCCCTATCAAAACAGGCTTGTCTGGAGGATCTTAGCCCATTTACATGCAGAAGAGGATCAAATTGGCTAACACTGAGACTTTATAAATAGTAGGACTGTTTCTCCAGCCTGTCTTCATTCTGCAGCGCTAAAATTCCCTGGCAGCATGTAACTAATGAGAATGGAAAAGTACTGTTTGCAGAGATTTAAGCTGGCTGACTCGAGTGCTCCCATGGTGCCTTGTCATCAGTGGTTGCATTTGCTGCTCTTGAGGGTGGCCATCCTTTCCATGTTGAGCTGTTATCTCAGGTGATGAAAACAGCAATATTTTACCCAAGACCCCAAAATGGTCTCAGGGAAATCCTCTTTTGTCATTGTGAGAATATGACCACATCTTGCTGAGCAAGAGAAGGATGGGCCAGGACATCCACTTGGACTTGAATAGCTTAGCCTTGTGTTTCAATTTTAGAAAAATTGTACTGAAATTGTCTTAGGCAAGTGTGTAGAATGTCGAGCACACATGAGCTCTGTATAGCTTCTGTAGTGGAGATGCTGTTTCCCCCATTACTGATGAGCAGACAGAGGCTTAGAGCTAGAGATAACTAGTCCAACATTGTACTGCTAGATAGTAGCCAAGCAGGGATTTTGACAAAAGTCTATGCCCTTAAGCACTAAGTGGTGCTGCCTCCTCTTTTCTTTTATTTGGAACTCTTGAGATGTGTATTTCTTTAACCCCCCCCCCCTTTTTTTTTTTAAATAACTCTTTGCCATGGCTTTTCATTTTCTCATTAGGGAATGCATTGCTTCATGGGACTTCACAACAACTCAGAGCTGCTGAACCTAGTTCCCAGCTGCATATATGCCTGTTTGTGTTGTGTTAATCTGGCCAGATACACCTTCCATTGTGCACACCTGTGGGGATATACACAATCACCCCTTCACCCTTCCAAGAAGCAGTCAGTGTGGAGAAACCTTTAGAGACTTTCCAAAGAAGATGGTATTGGAAGTTAACAGATTGAGAAGGGAAAAGCACCCAGCCAGAAGGAATAACCTGTGCAAATAAATGATGGCATTAAAGTAATGTTAACATTTCTGTATTCCTGGGGGAAGAGAATGAAAGGAACCATACTTTCATTTGCACACTGTGAAGACCCAGATACATGCTAAAGAATTGGAGTTTTGACTTTAGAAAGTAGAAACACCAGTGGTCTATAACTCAAGACTGTTGTGTTTTGGTTCTTTAGGAAGTTAGCAGGTAGTAGGCAGAGTGGATAATGGACCAGGAAAGATATACATCAGGAAGCTACTGTAGGGCTCAGGGTTATTTGTGCAAGTCACAGGGATTTTATGTTCTTTGGAGCTTGCAGGGCAGCAGGAAAGGTTGGTCAAAAGCAACCAGGTGGCAGTGCATGTGGTGGTTGGGAGAGAAGGAAAGCCCGGGAAGTCCAGGGGTAAGGGCATTGATATCAGATGTTTTAGCAGTATCAGCTGGACAGAAGTTATAAGAAGACAGGTTTGGATTTGAGGCTTGGAAGTCCCTAGTGATGAGCAGAGAGGTGTGGTGGAAGGTAGGGTGAGGAGAACATGACTCAGGATCTTTAGTTGGAAAAAATAAGGAAAAAGGTAGTGCAGGCCTGAACAGAGGATGATTTAAGAAGAGTTGTGAATCCTTTTGTTTGATTTTAGGGAAGGGTGAGTTATGAGTGTATGAAGAGCATGATGATCTTAGAGACAAAGGGATATTGATGTACAGGACTGCTAGAGGTGGGAGCAGGAACCCTTCACAGGCCCACAGGACTCAGCATTAGTATTAGGAATGCTTAGTAATCGAAGCCAAACTGTGTTTCTACAAATGTTCAAAATTAGGATTCTGTCAAAGTAATTTTTCTCTTTACAAAAAAGGATTAACCCTAAGATTCCATTGAATAGCAAATTCCTGAGTTTGTTGGCATTTTCTTTTTGCAAATCTATAGTTATATCCTGCATAATGATGATGGTCTTATAAGATTATAATAAGGCTGAAAAATTCCTAACACATAGTGAATGTATGGCTGAAGAAGAGGCAAGGGAAAAGGAAAGTACAGGAGAAGAAAAAGAAGAACCTCTAAGAAAATTCATAGAGGAGGGTTTAGCAGAAGCTTTTGCAGACTTCAACAAGCTGCTATTTGAAAACATGGCCCCAACACCCAAAGGTTTTCATTACTAGAGAAGAATGTTGATGGTTTATTATCTGCTTATAGCAAATCTATGATGCTGAAAAGAAACCAGGCAAACTCCTATGGACATATTTCTGAAAAGAGTGCCACCTCAAGAAGAGCCTCAGGGACATCTTTCAGGAGGAATTCCCAAAGAAGATGTTGTTACCATAGGAAATGGGATATAGGAAGGTCTATTCTGAAGACCTTTCATTGGGACAAGATGGTGGAAGTAGAAGACAGTTATAACGATCATCATCCTGACCTTATATAGGATTAGGCTAATGTGTGTGTTTGTGTCATAGTTTTTAACAAAAAAAAAAATTCAAAATATAAAAAGAAAATTTAAATACTTAAAAACAGATAAAAGGCTACTGAATAAGGATACTAATATACAATATTACATTACTTTTGGAGATCTGTATAATGTGTTTGTGTTTTAAGCTAAACGTTATTATAAGAGTCAAAAAGTTTTTATAAAAAATTAATTTTATAAAGTTACAGTAAACCAAAGTTAATTTATTATTGAAGAAAAAATTAATAAACGATGTAGCCTAAGTGTACAGTGTTTATATAGTCTAGTAACATCCTAGGCCTGCACATTCACTCACCACTCACTCACGTACTCACCAGAGCAACTTCCAGTCTGCAAGCTGCATTCAGGGTGAGTGCCCTAGAGAGGTGTACCACTCTAAATCTTTTGTACTGTCTTTTTACTGTACCTTTTCTATGTTTAGATATGTTAAGATATACAAATACCACTGTTATAGTTGCCTATAGTATAGTTTTGTAGCTTAAGACCAATAAGCGGTATGGCTTAGATATATTGTAGGTTTTACCATCTAGGTTTGTATGAGTACACTCCACAATGTTCACACCACAGAAAGATGCATTTTTAAACATTCTTTTGTTTAGCATCTTGTGACTATTTGTCAGTACCTGTTATGGTTTAGATATTAGGTGCTCCTCAAAAGCTCATGTGTGAGACAATTCTAGGGGATTTAGAAGTGAAATGATTGGGTTATTCCTATTAATCTGCTGATAGGGATTAACTGGGTAGTAACTATAGGCAGGTAGGGTGTGGCTGGAGGAAGTGGGTCGCTGGGAGTGTGCCTTTGGGGTATATATTTAGTCCCCAGTGAGTGGGGCTTAGTCTGTCTCTCTTTCTCTCAGCTTCCTTATTGTCATGTCCTGAGCTGTTATCCTCCTCCACACCCTTTTGGCACAGTGTTGTGCCTCACTTCAGGCCCAGAGCAATGGAGTTAGCCATCTATGGACCGAGACTTCTAAACCATGAGCCCCCTAAAACTCCAACTCCTCTAAAAACTGTTCTTATCCTTTGGTCACAGTGGTGAAAAAGCTGACTCAAACAGTGCTATATCTGTACAAAGATCTTTAGGGATTGGGCAGTTTATTCCATTCGTGACAGTTTTCTGTTCTTTACATGTACTTTCCCCAGATCTGGGGCATGTGGGTGGGGAGAGCAAAAGTTGTTTTATATGAGTGACTTCCCAGATAAAAGGTGGTGGTGGGTTACAAAGGAGCTGCTTTACCTCTTTTGGTGGGTCTGGGAATAGGTGATATAACAAGGCAGTGAGGTGAGAAGGTGAAAATAGTGGTTGGAATCCTGTACCTGCAGACACTGACCTGAGCCTTCCTTATTCCACAAACATTGTTCTCAACACGGTAGATTTTCTTTTTATAGAAAAAGTGCTTGTCTCATTTTGTGATAGCTTTTCATCAAGCTGAGATGTATCTAAGTGTGTTGCTCTCAGATGAGTGCACTGGGATGTCACTTGAATAAAATACCATAGATTATATTCTTGCATTTCAGCTGCACAGTTTTATTTACAAACACAAGCATTTCAAGGTATAATGAGAGGAGGCTGGTATTCATAAAGAAGACTGACCTTAAGGTTGATACCTTGTAGGAGAACATGACTGGGCCTTGAGTTGTGGTAGAGACTCTTCACCACTGTCTTTTTTTTTTTTTTTTTTTTTAATATTTTTTTAGATGTAGTTGGACATGATACCTTTATTTATTTTTATGTGGTGCTCAGGATTGAACCCAAGGCCTTGCAAGAGCACTCTACTGCTGAGCCACAACCCCAGCCTCCTCAACACTGTCTTGAACAGAAGCCAGGCTCCAGATCCTTACCAGGACAGTTGAGGACATTGAATTAAACAGCATCCAGTCCTTAGAATTCCAGAGATGTTTTTGTAAATTAGAAACAAAACTCAGAGTTTGGTTTACTTTTAACTTGTTTAATAATGTCCTAGGAATCCTGTTAAAGGAAACAAACAGAATGTCTTCTAGAAAATTAGTATGCAGTTTTATTGCTCTTATTTTGTAAGTTCTGTTTTTTATATTGACTGTCCCAGTTGTATGCAAGGTATGTTGCAAACTGTGCTAGATGTATTTTGTTCTCTTTTCTAGAAGATTGTAATCTCATATGGGGCTTGCATGACAATTATAAATAATCCCATGTGGCTGTATTGGTTAGTGTAAAATGAACCAGTGAAAAAATGACTGCTCTCTATGTTTTGAATAAAATGTGATATTTAATGTCATGATGTTGAGTGAGAAGGAGCTGTAAAGAAAAGGGAAAAATCCCTGCCCCACTCTCTCTTTTAGTTAAGAAGGAAGTTCAGTTTTGATAGAGACTTGAAGGCAAGAGGACAAATGAGCTGAGACAGGAGCAGATGGGCAAGTCAAGGTAAACTTGAGTCTAGTTCCTGCCATCACCCACACTTGGTTTCTAGAGTCCTTGGTTCTGTCACTTGTTTCCCAGGTGTACATCCCATACCCGACATACATTCTTAAACCCTCAGGCTTGTACCATTTCTATAGACTGGTGCCCCCAGACACCCTCCAGATCCACAATCTTTAGCATTCTGCTGCCCACTCTCCACATGTCAATTGTACAGTGACTTTTTAAAAACAATCAAATAATGTTACTCCATTTCAACCCTACAGTGACTTATGATCACTTTGTGATTAAATTCTGAGTTCTGATTTAGAAAGTCCTGTACTGATATCACGTGGTATGACAGCCTCTTCTTTGGATCATAATAATATTAATAATATTGGTAATCCACATTGATAAGATTATTATTTGGATGTGAACAGAGATGATGGCAGCTGACACTCTTAAGTCAGATGCTGTTCTGAGAACTTTGTATCTACGTACTCATTAACCCAGTAGCAGTTTTGGGACTGGCACTCATACAACCCCATTTTACAGGTATGGAAATGGAGGCATGAACCTACAGTCACAGTGGGTTTGTAGAGAGCTGGGTCCCATGTTGTCACTATAGCAACCAGGGGTTTTGAGGTGCCACTTTGTGGCTTTCAATTGACTGTGAGTTTGTGAGTTCTACTTTATTTCCTCATGTGCCCCTGGCATCTGCAGTAGTGCAGGAACCTGGCAGGTGTTGGGCTAGTGCTTATGGATGGCAGGTGGGGCAATCTTTGATGGGCCAACTGGCTGCAGAACCCTATCCTGGGACCCTGGGATCCCAGCATGGGCAGAGGAGGTTTCTCTTTGGCATTGATGGGTGCAGCCCAAGGCAGTGCCTAGGCAGAATGAGTGGGGCATGGCAAGGCCTTGGGCAGGTTGCTTTCACTCCTCATGCACCCATATTTCAGACAGAATAGATTGGTGCTATTGCTGTGGTAAGCAAAATTGAACAGTGTAAAGCTTATTTTAAGCTCTACAGATTAGGTAACTGTAGGTACTGAAATTCCTTCCAGGATTTGATATTCCCAAGGAAACAAAAGACCATCTCACTATTCCATATTGAAGTAATTTAGGCTTAAAACCCATCATTGCTCTACTATGAGTAAAAGAAACCAACACCCTCCACACACTAACTATTGTGAAAATAGAAGTTGGTTATTTATGGAACGCCCTGTTGGAAGATCGCTAACAATTTCGCCCCCAAAAACAGCAGGAGCAGAAATAACCACCTTCTAGATAAAGCAAACGGAAAGACATTGCCAGCACTTGCTATGTCAAGTGCCATGAACAATGGCAGCCAGCGGGGAGTTATGCAGAGAGAAAAAGCCTTTCTATTTGCTTTTCAGAATTGGTGGGACTGGGGAAATATGGGAGGCAAAGGAGGAAAAGAGTAAATACAGTAATCTTGAGTTAAAAGTGATGCTAAATCTTTCTGCTTGGAACTGTGACTCAGTATCCAGGACTGAAATCTAATTGACCAACTCCAGTCTTATTAATTACACAGAAGAAGAGCATGCCCCTCTTAACACTTCACATAGGGTGCATGATGTCAACACACGTTAGTACAAGTTAGCCTGGATCATGTGACCAAGGCCTGTCTACAGGTTCCTGCACCATCACTTGATGTATTCCTATTTTCTTCTTTCTTCACTGGAGTCATTATGTCCAGTCTCATGCCAGGGCATGAAGTTAATCCACCTCCTAGGAGGATGGAAAATTTTCAAGGAATTTATGAGCATGTGTTAAAACTGCCCAGTAACTGATAAATATCTTTGGGTAGATACTTAAAGGTTATGCAAATACCCTGTTTCCCCTTAAACTCCATTGCTCTCAGATTCATTCAATGTTATTACTGTGATAGTATAGCAGCGATTTCCTATTTCCCTAATTCTTCCTACA
Source organism: Marmota flaviventris (assembly GCF_047511675.1). Lineage (NCBI taxonomy): Eukaryota > Metazoa > Chordata > Mammalia > Rodentia > Sciuridae > Marmota > Marmota flaviventris. Next base: position 102,088,273 of record NC_092498.1, on the reverse strand, counting down.
TTTTAAGTTGGTGCTCTTCTGTAAGAAAGAGTTTTGTACCCTTCCTTCCATTCATTTTTTTAAAATTGTAGATGGACACAATACCTTTGTTTTATTTTTATTTTTATATGGTGCTGAGGATTAAACCCAGTGCCTTACATGTGCTAGGCAAACATATGACACTTGATTTTCTGAGTCTAGCATATTTTGCTTAACATGATATAGTCCAGTTCCATCCATTTTCCTGCAAATGAATTTTTGAGGTATTCACTCTTTGAGCAGTGCTTGTAATTGTTGTTTGTTCATTTCTTCACTAGATACTAGATGGTCTCTGACCATGTGACATCCTCCTTGCCTCCTCCTTGCCCCTTCTGTGGTGCAGGAGAAACTGTAGTGCTGTGTGATGAGTTTTCACGGCCAGTGACTTTCAGACTTTGACTGCAACCTGCAGTCATGGTGAGAAATGCATATGACAAGGCTCCCAGGTAACACATACAGGTGGTTTCACAAAACAACTTGCTCTTTTCTCTGTGCTGTGCATCTGCAGGTGTTCACTCCACTTTGTTCAGTTCTAATCCACAGGGAGATTTTATACAAAACACTGTTCTGAGGCATACATCCTCCAATAGTTTATAATTTATAGTCTTATTATTCTAATCCTTTTGTTGTACCGAGGGTAGTGGTCTGGATTAGGACTAGGTGTAGAGGTATGGATTGGGACTAAAGTTGGGGTGAGGGTCTAGATCAGGACTAGGTGAGGCCAGTCTGTGAAACTGATTTGAAGGAGGGATTTACAGGTCTGAGTTGTAAATTGTGGTTGAATTGATGGATCCCATTATAGAGTTGATGGATTTTTGGGAACAGTTGTGCCATGGCCCGAGCTAGAGACTTTGAGACCATGAAGGTGTTTGGATTCTTTTGCAACGCTGCCTTACCCTGCCTCCCTTCTTTGACCCCTGTCTGATGCTGGGCTAAAAGCACTTGTACCTTCCCTACTTTAGAGAAAGATGTTTTTGAGAAATTGTGCTACTGGGGGTTTCAAAAGCTTGAGTGGTAGTAGTTTTCCCTGGCTTTATTTCTCAGTTTGGCTTTTTGGGAGTTGAATTAGTAAAGCTGGTATTAATGTTTCTGATTTTGAATAAGAAAAGAATATTGATTAAAGACTAAGATATAGGGCTGGGGTTTTAAGCAGTTACTATAAAACTAAAAGCAAATTTTCAAAATATGCTTTCTATAATAAATTTTTAATAGTGTGAGTTTCCCTGACTGACCTATAGCAGATAATCTCCTGGACCCTGGTCCCTGGAATGTTGCCTATATAAGTTGAGGGCCTGTTCAGAGTGCAGCAGCCTAGCAGAGGCAATTCAGAGACAAGGGCACAATACAGAAGGTCAACAAAGACAGAAATTGATTCTTTGGACAAAACAAATATTAATATTAAATAGACAAACTTCTGGTAAATCTGGTCAAGAGAAGAAAGAAAAGGGGGTAATGACTCATAATAAATAGAGAAGGAAAAATTATGAGAACATATTCTTGGTAGAAAATGGGTACAACTCCCTTTTAGTTCTTGAGGAAGGAAGGAGTTGTGAGGATATGAAAGTGTTGATGTGAAAGAAAAAATTGGTGCGTTTGATTATATTAAAACAAAGAGCTCGTGTTTAGATATCTTAAAGTGTAATGACAACTTGCAAAGCAGGAGAAGGTCTTAACAAACTATTAAACCAATGAAGAATTCTTACCAAAATATATAAAGAGCACTCACAAAAAAAGGAATTACAAGTAAAACCACAAATGACATGAACGGAATTTCACAGATATAGCCAATAAGCATATGAAGGAGCATCATGAGTAAGCAGATAAAAGTGAGTTAAGACTATACTGAGGGGCTGGGGTTGTGGCTCAGTGGTAGAGTGCTTGTCTAGAATTTGTGAGGCACTGGGTTTGATCCTCAGCACCACATAAAAGTAAATAAAATAAAGGTATTGTGTCCATCTACAACTAAAAAAAAAAAAAAAAAAAAGACTATACTGAGAGCCAGGCTAGTGGCACATGTTACTGCTACTGTTCAGAAGGCTGCAAAGTGGCACATGTTACCGCTACCGCTACTGTTCAGAAGGCTGAGGTAGGAGAATTCCAAGTTTGAGGACAGTTTGGGCAACTTAGCAAGACCCTGTCTCAAAATAAGTAAAAACAATAAAAAGGATTGGGGATGTAGCTAAGTGGTAGAGCACCACTGGGTTCAGTCTCCATTATTGGGGGTGGGGGGTAGGAAGGAAGGCTATACGAGATACTGTTTTATATTTTATAATTGGCAAGGATTTACAAATTCTGACAGTATGAAGCAGGGCTCCTGTGGGTTTGCAGCATTACATTGCAGGTGAAGGTGAGTTGGGGCAGTCCCTTGGAAAACAGTCTGGTATTATCACTTAAAGTTGGACAGGTATACACTTTTGACCCAGCAGTTCTACTCCTACATGTATAGCCAAGACAAATTCTTCATATTTTCAAAAAAGGAGGGAATAGCTAACGAACGCCTACGAAACTTTCGACCTGCTTCATCACTTAGCAACATGTTATGGTTCCTGCTTCATCTTTCTCCCTTCTCCCAGACATTTGTTGGTTTTGTTTTTGATAGAACAAATCCCAAATGTCATATAATTTCACTCATAAGTACTTTAGTAAAAATAAGAACTTAAATTTGATGTAATTATCATAGCTTAAAAGTTTATAATTCCTTAAAATCATCTGATACCTAGTCTGTGTTCGCTTATTCCTGATTGTCTCAAAAATGTCTTTTTGTGGGCTAGGGATGCGGCTCAAGCGGTAGCGCGTTCACCTGGCATGCATGCGGCCCTGGTTCGATCCTCAGCACCACATACAAACAAAGATGTTGTGTCTGCCGAAAACTAAAAAAATAAACATTAAAAAATTCTCTCTCTCATTCTCTCTTTTTAAAAAAAAATGTCTTTTTGTGCTTGTTTTCTTTTTTTTTCCTCCCTCACATGAGCATCTGAGTAAGCTCTAAATACTGAAGTTGGTCACTGGGTCTCTAAGACTCTTAACTTAGATTAATTTCTCTTATCCCATGCCACATATTTGTCAAAGCAATTTGTGACTTTGTCTAGTATAATTTATCAGAATCTGGGTTGATTGGTTGTTGTGTGTTTGTGGTTTTGGTGACCATGTTTTTCTTCCCCTCATCTTTCCTACCAGTTGGTGGTTAAGCCTTTAGGTTTAAATAGATTTTAGGCCCGTGTTTAGAGGCAGAATATCTCCCAGTTAGTGTTTGGCATCTGGCCATCACAGACCTTCTGAGGTTGTTCTGGGTCAGTCCATCAGCAGGTTTCCTATCAGCATTTCACCTGGCGCTTAGCTGTAGAGGAATGTTGCCAACTCATTGTTTTTATCATATATCACAAGATTGTAATTTTTCTCATTCTGTTTTACCTTCTTCATTTATTATTTAGAATTCTCATTTAGGACCTTGACTCTTATAGAATTATGGTTCCTATCAGTTTACTAATGAATTTTTAGAAAAAATTGTACTCTTGCCAAAGCTGTCCCTTGGATTTTTGTTTTATGAACTCATGGACTTTAAATGTACTTTGTGATTCAGTCCACTCTTGACTTTTTATGGTTTTTGATGTATGGATTATATCCTGGTGGAAGCTCCTTGAAATTGGCTCATGTATCCTTCCAACACGACCCTTCAGATCTTTGAGATTTCCTTGCTTGCTGGGAGGATATGCAGCTCAGGCTCTTCCTGTGCATTCTGGCTACCTCTAGAGGAACACGGACCCCTCTTGGTGGATTACCATCATCTTTGAAGTAGGTCAGCTACTGTCCTTGGAAAACTAATCATGGTAGATGCTAAACTGGTGATATCAAGTGTAAAAAACATTACTGATGTTAAATTCTTAGAAAAAGAGGGTCAAGGGTAAGAGCGTGAATTATTGGGCACAATGCATAACGTATCTCTCAAAATGTCTCAGAGGGTCAGGAGTCATCCCTTATTCATACAAATTGCCTTGTGAGTCTTCTGTCCATAGCCAGAGGCTCTCTAATAGGCAAGTACTCAATAATAAGAATAGTGTCATGAGACCCAGTTTTAGCCATTTTACATGATTTATCTCATTTATTCCTCCCACCCACCTTTGAGACAGATACTATTAGTATTTTCATTTTATAGATCAGGGGACCAAAGCATAGAGAGACCCAGTGACCCACTCAAGATAACCTGTTTTTGCACAGAAATGCCAAGCTTAACCAGAGTTTGAATTCCACAGACACATTAGGCATGTGAAATACAATATTTAGGGAAAGCCCTTGACTGCTCAGGGACTGGACTGGCTTGGATACTTTGAATTGTAGGACATTTTGAGACCAGAGTTCATGGTCTGTGGTGGTTGCCACAGTAGCACCAGCAGTAGCAGTAGCGCCTGGCGTGTAGTTGGCTGAGGTGACATGGTGTCCACAGCTTTGGCCTCTTGAGGGGTCACATCACTGTTAATGCAGAAGCATGAACTTAGAAGTAAAGCATGTGTAGCAATGAAAGGAGCTTGTAAAGAAGGGGAGGAAGATCCAAGCAGGAGGTAGAGATGCTGCCCAGCAGAGAGCTGACCTGGAAGAGTTGCAGGAGAGCTGCTTGGGAAGCTGGATGGGAAGCATGGAGTGATGACCCAGTCTGACCCCATCCCTTTGTAAGAGAGAAAGTTGAAGGTATATAAGTATAGGCTGTGTCCTAGGCTGCATCTGTGTTGCTAGGACAGGGGTACGCATGGCAACTGGGAGGCCAGGGCCAGAGTGTAAACATCACATGTCATGTTAGGGGATTGAGAGTAGCACACAAGGATGAATATGTGGAGTGGACACTCCAAGAAGGTGAGACCAAAAAAAAAAAAAAAACAGGACATGGGCCAGGCAGGTGACAAGTAGGAGGCTTCAGGAGCAGGGCAGTGGGCCATAGGGTGGGCCTTCTTTATAATACTTCAGAAATAAAGAATCCCGGAAGAAAAGTCATTATATTTTCACCAGGTGGAAAAGATTTTGTTAAATCTTTGGTTGAGACTAAGCATAGGCAGGAAGAGGTTGACAGAGCGTGGAGGAGGATTCCTTTGTAGGAGCAGAGAAAAAATTGGGGGGAGGAGGAGAAACCATGACAACTAAAACTGTATCTTTAGGGCCTTGCTGAGGTATTAGACTTTGTCTTCAGGCCTATGGGGAACCATAGAAGGTTGTTGAAGACCACATGGTCACAGTGGTAGAAGAAGAGGCCAAGAAAGGCCATGGCTGTGACTCACATTGGGACATGTAGGGTCAGTGAGAAGAGAAGGAATTGTGTGAGAGAGATGGAGAGAGTGAACAGAGAGAATGATCCATTCTCTCTACTGACTGCCTTGTACCCATGGCATGCACCTGCTGCAGGCATGCACACCACACATGTATAATTTGTATGCACACAGCACACTCACATGTGCACATACCACGTTTAGACATACACTGTCAGTCTGCTGGGGAGTCTGTAAAAATATTCCATAGACTGGGTGGCTTATAAACAACAGACAGTTATTTCTCACAGTTTTGGTGGCTGAAAGTTCAAGATCAAGTTGCTGGCAGATGCAGTGTCTATTCAGAGCATGCTGCTCAATAGATGGTGCCTTTTTTTAAATTTTATTTTTTTATTTTAATTTGTTATATATGACAGTGGAATGCATTACAATTCATATTACACATACAGAGCACATTTTTTCATCTCTCTGGTTGTATACAAAGTATATTTAAACCATTCGTGTCTTTATACATGTACTTAGGGAAATGATGTCCATATCATTCCACCATCTTTTTTAAGTAGATGGTGCCTTTTATGTATCTTCCTTCACATGGTGGAAGGAGGGAGGGATCCCTTTGAGGTGTCTTAATAAGGACATAATCTCACTCGTGAGAGCCCATCTCCATGACTAATCACCTCCACACCTCCTCTCCTACAGACATCACTTTGAGATTGGGGTTCAGTGTGAATTTTGAGGGGACACAAAATTTCAGAGCACATACATATTGTAGTGCTTCTCCTGAAAGTTCAGGGGCAGTGGAGTTCAGGTGGGTGGTGAGGTATGATGTGAGTAGTCAAAGCTGGGGTGACTCAGGGCAACAAGGATAATAGGATGTTATAATTGACAAAGTGGTTGTGGTCTTTGTATCACACGCAGGGTGAGTATGAATGTTTAAAGTGTGGATAGAATTGATTACAAGACATGAAGGAAAGGCTTTTTGGAGGGTAGGAGATGGGCAACAACTCTGTGCTCTGGGATGGGAAGGTGTCAGGCCCAGTTTTCTGCTACTGACATCTTCACTTTGACCATGACTTGGGAGAGCCAACCACTGGTTCCTTCTATCAAATAATAAATGCCTAATGTGAGCTTGAAGGCAGCACTTATGGCCCCATTGAGTTATAAATCCATTGCCAGTTTAGGGCTCCATCTTTCTTGACAAATATCTTCAGGTGAGGGTTTGGCTTCTTTTTGCTCATCGTTTTTTTTTTTTTTTTTTTTTTTTAATATTTATTGTTTAGTTATTGGGAGACACAACATCTTCGTTTGTATGTGGTGCTGAGGATCGAACCCGGGTCGCACAGATGCCAGGCGAGCGCGCTACCTCTTGAGCCACATCCCCAGCCCCTGCTCATCGTTTTTTGTACTTGGCACTAAATGGTACTTGGTGTTCTAAATCCAGAATTTTTTTGTGATCCTTAGGCTTTTAAAAACAAATGGAAGGAGAGAGGACTTTTTGTTCCCATTGGTAGTACTGGGATAGGCTGACTGGGTGGGATGGTTCCCAATCCAAGCACGAGTCCCGTTCCTACATGCTGGCATGACAGCAACTCCTGGCTACAGTGTTGCCTGTACCCACCTCTGCAGGTGACTGTCTCCTGGTTCATCCCAATGCAGAAATGCCCTGGCCTGCTGGGAAGGACTTTCTGCCTGGAAGGGTCTGGCAGTCAGAGACAGGATCTGTGGCCATAGTGCTGGTTGTGGGGTCGGTTCTGCATTTTTCTATTAAGATGTTAAAAATCTTGTTGTCCCAGCTCATCAGTAGTGGGAGCCTCATTGAGACCTGCTCCATAATCTGCAGCCTGGCTGCTGACTCACTGTCTTACTCCCACCTTTGATGCTTAAGCATTGGTGCATTCTCGTACCCGCCTCCTTAGACCCACAGCTGCAGGGGTGGCCAGCAGACTCTCACTTGGTGGGGCCCAGAGCCACCTGCACTTGACAGGACGCTTATTTTTACATACTGTTGGTTGGAAATAATCAGCTTTATTTAAAGAGAATGTGGATTCAGAGTGCTAAAAAAAGCACCCAACAACTTGCTAGGGCTGTTTTAAAAGGAGTGATTCTCTTGTCTCCTTTGGAAGGAAGCTGCAGGACCATGCAAAGGGAACTGAGGATTCAGAGGGAGGATGGGTCAGGTGGGTTATGCATTACCAGAGCTCTCTCCAGGAGTATAGAGCTTTGAGAGCAGGGCATGGGATCAGTCTGACAGATACCCACCAGGCTGAGACTGGCAACCCTTTGTCCTTAGAGGAGCAGAGCCCATGTCACTGCTGGTGGAGTGAATGTCCACTGTGTTGGAGCGGCTGTCCACAGCCCCTCCCTGTTACACTTTCTCCTCTCTAGAGGGCCATCTTCCCCCATCCTCTGCCCTTTCTTTTGAAGGTACTAGGGATCAAACCCAGGGCCTTATATGTGACAGGGAAGTACTATATTGCTGAGCTTCATCCTCAGCCCCTTCTCTCCACTTTTGAGGAGTCTTTATGTTTATTCTCTGATCTCTGTCAAATGCTAAGGCCATGTTGGCTTTCATTGTGTGTGTGTGGATATTTTATTTATGTTTTCATAATTTTGATTAATTTCACAAGGTAACATAGATGTAGGCTATCTGTGAAGGACATCTATTTCCTCCCAGTTCCCAGCTTTAGAGGGTGTTGCTGCTGCCTTTTATTCTTTTGGAGAGTCATTCATTGATGTTCATGTGTGTCCATATTAGATGGGAGCTTAATGCTTCAATTGGAGCTCACATGGGAGGGTCCTGTGGACACTGGTAGCTAGGCAAGTCTCTCTGGCTATCCCTGCTCCTCCTCATCCTGATTCAAGGGACTCTGGGATTGATTCAGGAGGGCACTGGGTATCAGGTCCGTAGGGAACATCAATGCCTCCTGTTGACACTTTTCAGAAGAGAATTATTTTTTTCTTGTTGGTTAAAATGTCTGCATATTATAGGGAATTTGAAATAATACCTAAAGGTACAAAGAAGAAGGTTAGATTCTTTGTTAATCTACTACCAGAGCTAACAACAGAGATTTAACCTACTTCCTTTTAGTTTTTTTTATATGTATATGCGCATATATCATTTCCTCTTCTTAGAAGTTGAGGCTATACCATACATAAAAGTTACAGATCTCTTTTTCCATTTTTATAGTATGTTGAAAGCTTTCTTTAAATAGTCTAACTAGTCTTTGAAAACAGTTTATTGATTGCATATACATTATCTTTCGTTTGCTGCCTTCACTCCACCTGTTTTCTCAAATCATGGAGGCAAACATGCTCTGTGTTTCTTAGTTCCTGTGTGTCATCTCCATGCAGTACATTACTGTCCCTGTGGGCAGTTTCAGGCTGGCATTCATACTTATTGGTCCTGCTAATATTCAGTGCTGAATTTTGAGTTTCATCTCTGAAATCAATTCCATTAGCTTCTGTGGTTGTTTGGGCTGCCACAACAAAGTGCCACAGAAAGGCAGCTTAAATGACATTGATTCTATCATGGTTCTGAGGCAGGAATCAGAGATTAGGGTGTTTGGCCTCAAACTTCCTGAGAAGGCTGTAGGAGAGGATCTTCCAGCCTCTTCCAGCTTCTGGCTGTGGCCAGCAGTCCTTGTTGTTCCTTGGTTTGTAGCCTCATCACTTCAATCTCTGCCTCTCTTCACATAGCCTTCTTCTCTGGGTATGTTTTCCCTTTGCGAACACCAGTTATAGTGGGTTAAGGCCCACTCTAATGACCTCATTGTAACCAGATCACGTCTATAAAGATCCTCTTTCCAAATAGTTTACATTTTTAGCTCTTGAGGGTTAAGACTCTGACATATCATTTGGGAGGATACAATTCAACCTTTAACAGTCATCATTAACCAGCTCAGAGAACTTGGGCTGGATTGAAGGCCCAGCCTCATGCATGTATAGAGATAGGCACACCCAAAGTGGGCAAATATATTCTTATCTGAAAACTTTAGCCAGAAAAAGGATATCCTCTTTTACCATCCCTTCCTGACCCTTGTTTTATGTCTCCATCAACACAGATATAAGCAAATGAAATTTTGTTTTCCCACATGATTGAAAGGAAGTGTACCTGTTGTTTTTGGGTCCATGGGGCTCTCTACCAGATTTCATCTGCTATTCTCTGAGCAGGCCCTGGAGAAGGTGACTGAGTATATACTCACTTCAGGATGTTCAGTGTCTGGCTGCCTCTTCTGTTATAAGGCTTTTGTCTGTGACTTAGATCCTCAAATGAGTAAGTGGAATTGTGAGTCTAACCTCATTTTAATTAAGTATGTATATGACTAACATTGTTAAATTTTATGACAGATATTTTCTTGGCTAGGCTTGTTTGCATGTTGTTTGTAACAGATATTCAAAGGGATTTGGTTGACTGGGTTTTTTTAGGCCATCTTAGTAAATATGTTGCTTATGTCTTACTAATGATGCAACAGCGTAATGCAGTCCTTTGGCTTTGACTTACTAGAGAAAATAGAGACTCAGTGTCAGATAAAGATTGAAGTCTGATAGTTGCAGAATTAAATTGTTTTGCCTTTTTAAAATGATAGGCCCTGCCAAGCAGTGTATAAGAAATCAAGCACCACTGGGGGCAGTGGTGCTTGCCTGTAATACCAGTGATTCAGGTGGTTTGCAAATTCAAGGCCAGCCTCATCAACTTAGTGAGGCCCTAAGCAACTTAGTGAGGTTGTGTCTTAAAATAAAAAATAAAAATGACTGGGAATATAACTCAGTGATGAAGTGTTCCTGGGTTCAATTCCTAGTCCAAAAAAGAAAAGGAAAGAAAAACCAAGCTTCCATGAGCAAGGATTTTGTTAATGAGAGCATATCTGACTAGTGGGCAGGCCTAGTTCTGAGTACTGTGGCAGCTGGCAGGACCCGGCTGTGCTTTGATGGTGGTCATAGTTGCTTTCCTAAATGTGAGGATTCACATATGGATTTCTTTTCTGTAGCTTTTCTCTTGTCCTATGATTTCTTAGGAAACCATGTAGAAGGATCAGAAAGGAAATCCTCCCAAAATAGAGGGGGTTGCAGATGCAAAAGCAAGTGAGCTTGACATGAAACTTGGGTCTGTTACTTCTCAGGATGTTAGAGTGGAATATGCCAGGCTGCCTGCGAGGCCTGCTGCTCATGTCTGCCTGGCTGCATCTTTTCTTTCTTATTCTTTCTTAGGATTCAAGAGCAGTTCCAGAAAAACCCTGACAGTTACAACGGTGCTGTACGTGAGAATTACACCTGGTCGCAGGACTACACTGACCTGGAGGTCAGGGTGCCGGTGCCCAAGCACGTGGTAAAGGGGAAGCAGGTAACAGCTGGGGTAAGGGAGTGGTTCAGCCAGTCTGAGGCGTCTCTGGAGGGACTCAGCATTGTTGCAGGAGGATTAGGATCAGCTTCAGAACATGAGGCACATTCCTACTCCTGCCTCAAGCCTCCTTCTACCAGTGAGGTTCTTTCAGCTGTCTGCAGGAATTTCCTCTTGGGGACAGCAGATCCAGTTCTCATTCTGAGCAGCATCAACCCCAAGAGGGAACTTCATATATTTGATTTCCTCAACTGACTTAATAAAGTCATAGGCATTCTCAGGGCCCCATTGAAGATGGTCAGCTTCTTACTTTTTTTTTTTTTTTTTTTTTAAGAGAGAGAGAGAGACAGAGAGAGAGAAAATTTTAATATTTATTTTTTAGTTTTTGGCGGACACAACATCTTTGTTTGTATGTGGTGCTGAGGATCAAACCCGGGCCGCAGGCATGCCAGGCGAGCACGCTACCGCTTGAGCCACATCCCCAGCCCTCTTACTTTTTTTTTTCTAATATTTTTTAAAAAATTTTTTTCTAATATTTTTTTAGTTGTCAATGGATCTTTTATCTATCTATCTATCTATCTATCTATCCATCTGTCTATCTATTTATATGCAGTGCTGGGTGTTGAACCCAAGGCCTCACACATGCCAGTCAAATACTCCACCACTGAGCCAGCCACAACACTAGCCCCTCTCTTTTCAAAAGTATACTCAAACATTACTTTGGTGAATTCTACATTTCCTTTAAAGATCAAGTGTGCCTCAGTGTGCCCAGGAAAGTCCAGTTGGCTGAACTCATAATGAGGACTCAGGTGCCTGCATAGTGGATGTCTTGTGGGTTTCCCAAATTCACCAGTCTAGGGCCTAGCAAACTCACACTAGAGAAATGACCAGTGGGTAACACCCCTCCATGTATGGTGAACTATGTGCCATGTAGATAAAAGATTTGTGATGCGATAACTGGGTAGGAGGAGGAAGAAGGAGAGACCAAGTATGTGTACCCTAGACATTGCAGTCCTCTCGGGGCAGCAAGATGGCTGTACAGGAAGGAGGGACAGGCCCAGTGTGCCTCAGCATCCCTATCTCCTTCTTCTGATATCTGTTTATTACTGCTTGTTTCACATAGGTGACACATGAGCACTGAGGCTTCCCTGACCCCAAGTCTCCTTTCCAAAGTTGGTTCCCTAAAGGAAACTGCCAGGGCCAGTGCTCTGGTGTTGTTGGATGCAGCCCATCACTGATTGGGCTTCGTGGGCCGGCCTATCATCACCAATGCTCTTGGGAAACTGGTCCCACTTATTCAGGTATAAGTGCCACACTATGATCTTTTTCTTTCCTCTTGACAAGCACTAAACTGCTTCTGTTTTTTTAATGTGGAATCTCCTTACACCCTCCTTTAAACCATGCCATGTCATGGTTGAACCCCTTTGCAGCCCTGCCTAGTCTTGAAGCAAATTGAAGAATCTGAGGTCACAGTAACTGAATTGCAGTCCCTGTGGGCTGTGCCCTGTGGGCTCTTTCATGGGACAGAAGGTGTGTCAGGTGTAGCTGTAACATGCACATCTTGAGTTGATTTTTAAAACCTTTATCTAGTGAGCTAGAGTGAGTAGAATTTAATCTTTTAGAGGGAGAAAAAAGTTTCATCAGGAAACTGTGATAGGAATATTGTTATAGGTTGTTGTAAATAGGTAGGCATCACTTAAAAAAACCCAGGTAATAATGCCAAATGTGACATTACATAATTCCAATCCACAGTATAACAGACTTGATTTGTGTCAGAACTGTGTCCTTACTTCAGTCTTCCTAAGAACCTGCAACCAGCAAAGTATTATTGTTTTATAAATGAGATATTGAAACTGAGAAAAGTTATTAACTTATAGACATGTGTTTCCGTCTTGTTTAGCCTAGAATAGGGAGCATTCTGGATACAGGTTTGGGTGAATGAATAGATGAATAAAAGTATAGTTTGTAGGGTGTGGGGTGCTATACTATAAAATTATGCTGTTATTCATCATGAATAGATGTATAAAGAGCAGAGCTGTGGTTTGGTTTAAGTGTGCCTGCTCTAAACTATACTTTTCTCTCTGGGCACACTCCTCACTTTATAAGTAATCAGTAATGTCTGATGTTGTGGTGCAGACCTGTAATCCCAGCTGCTGAAGAGACAGAAGGAGAAAGTTCACAAGTTTGAGGCCAGCTTCTGCACCTTAGCAAAACAGTGGGAACATAGCTCAGTGGTAGAGTGCCCCTAGGTTCAATACTCAGTACTGGAGGAAAAATAACTCTAACAAACAAAAAAGAATAAATAAATAATCAACCAGCATTGCTAGTTTATGGAAGAAGAGATTTTGTAGAGTGTGTAACAGGAAGTTGAGTTGCATTTATTTTTGTGGGGTACTCCCTGCTCTGACAGTGGGGTCAGACGGCTGGCACCCCACACCCTACAAAGTGACAGATCACTAGGCTCAAGGTAGATGTAAAATCCAAGCTGGGTTTAAGCAAGAACCTCCAGCCCTCCTGCTGCATGTCTCTCCTGCAGGGCTCTCCTCAGCATTCCAGTCTCTGCTTGGAATAAGCAGACGTCTTGCACCTGAGCTGTTGGATAGGGCCATGGCAGGCCCACTGTGACTTCTAATAAGGAGAAATAGCCAGTTTTGGATGAATGTAGTTCATTCTGTGACAGGACAGATAGGGCATGCTTATTTGCCATGAACAGGGCAAAAATAGGAACCATGAACCTTTATGATATCACAACTGTGAATCAGTGAACTGTGGATGGTGTAGCTTTGGCAGAAGCAGTTCTCTGCATAACTCTTCCTTTCTCACTGCCCCCCCTCTCACCACCCATTATAGTATACCTTTTACCAGTACCTCGTGACCCCTAGAATTAGAGTTCAGTATAACTTTAGGATGCAGATCAGATCAGTAGGGATTATCTGCACAGAATGCCAGCTTCAAATGACTCCACCATGTCTGGTTCGAATAAGTCAGGAACAGGTGCAGGCTGTCCTGAAGAATTTTCTTGGGGTGTTAGTGGGTTGGGTGTTATTTCCATTTCATTGTCTGATAAGGTTTCCAAGTTCTGAAAAATGTTGATTACTATTCTTTATTCACTTTGGTATGTGTATGCGTGTGTGTATATATATATAGTTTTCTGGGATTTAATCTGACTTTTGGGGCTTTCTCTGAAAGGGTAGAAAATAGGTCTGTCCTTAAACTAGGTTTTTTTTTTGTTTTTTTTTTTCTGGACTCAATAGACCCAAGTTAGCTGACTACTCTTGCCATTCCTTCCCCAGAAACCTTGCTAGCCCACGAACTGGAGGTTGGAGCTATGACTCCTACTCTGTGAGCACCAAGTTATAAAGGTCTTGCCCTGTATATATTTCAAAATGACAAACTGTCCTGCCTCATATTTAGATTTATTTTCTCTGAAATGCTTTTGTTATGACCTCTAGATTAATTGGTCCTGTTTTTTTTTTTTTTAAAGTAAATGAGTTTATAATTTTTTTTTTAAAAAAAATTTGAACCACAATTTCAGGGTGGTTTGTTTGTTTGCTTGTTTGTTTATGTTTTTGGTACTGGGAATTGAACCCAGGGGTGCTTAACCACTGAGCCATATTCCCAGCCCTTTTTTATATTTTATTTAAAGATAGGGTCTTGCTAAATTGCTTATAGCCTTACTAAGTTGCTGAGGCTGGCTTTGAAACTGTGATCCTCCTACCTCAGCCTTCCAAACCCATGGGATTACAGGCATGCACCAGCGCTCCTGGCACAGCCCTGCGTTTAACAATTATAACCCTAGATCTGGCTCATTCTGCAGTGGATGTTTTCTGAGCACATGACCTATTTGGTGATTACCAAGACAGACCCCAGACTGCAGTCCAAAGTATATATCCCTTTTATTGCATGGGTAGTAAGAGTCAGCACATAATGAGCAAGGCAGTTCCAGGTAGCAGCATGATACAGAACATAAAATGGGTAGTTTGTATGTGTATCCAGAACTAATGGAGTGCCCATCTCTGTGACTCTTCCTATCCTACTTTCTGGCCCACTGCACACTTACTGAAGATGGTGAGCAGTACGTGCAGGTCTTAGCTGTCAGAAGCCAGTGCTTCCTCCTATGGCTCCCTGCTATACATAGAAGCCTCTGAGCATTTCCTTATCACACTGGATGGAAAGGTGGAAGGAAGGGGCTTTTTGCATCAGCCACTGACTTATTTAGTATTAGGGTATTTGTGAAACTCACTGATGTAATTTGCACTTGTAACCTACTTGTGAAAACCTTCATGGCCTATATAGTGGAAATTTTTCTTTTATCAATAGCATTTTTTCCATGTCATTTTTACAATACTGTAAACATCTCTTTAAAATTTTGGCTTCTCATTTAGTGATCTGAGAGTTTTAGTCATGCTTAATTTAAAACTTTGGAGTAAGTTAATTTCATTAGGTTTCACTAGTCTAAGGGCTTTTCCTTAGAGTTGCACTTTCTTTTTGGACTGGCTCCTTTCCAGTTGCTCCCTAACCGTACCTGTCATAGCTGCCTGTCAGCAGTGTTTATTTTTGGTTTTTGTTTTTAGCACCTATCAGATATAATCATGATGGTAGCCACGATTGTAGCACCTCGACAGATTGAGTCAGTATTGGTTCTGTTGGTGATGGAAAGGCCTTATGTGGGCAGCTCTGTTTGTGTTGGGTCTGGGCAGGGTGTGAGACTCAGGGTGTTACTGGATGGAGCATTGCAGCAGAGTCCAGGTCCTCTATCCTCCAGCTGTAGTTTGATGCCTTGCAGACATCAGCAGAGCTTTTCCTTTCTAAAGTTTTTTCACATTGATCTCTTTTCTGCAGAAATTGGTATGGTGGCAAGGACACATTTGCTTCTCAAGGATCGGGGAAACAAATGAGAGTATGTGCACAAGGCATTAGTATTGGGGTATTTGTGAAACTCACCAATGCAACTTACAAGTTTTTTCAGAGGAAAAATAGAAGATTTCTTATTTTACATATAGCATTTTAAAAAATCACTTCACTGGCAAATTGAAAGAACAGTTTCCCAGTATGAAGCTATTTTTTTTTTTTTTTTTGGTCCTGGGGCTTGAACCCAGGGCCTTGTGCATGCGAGGCAAGCACTCTACCAACTGAGCTATACCCCCAACCTCAGTATGAAGCTTTTATCTCCTGCCTCAGTAGAATATGGTTTAGTCATTTCTTCACCATGTTCTTTGCATAATCCACTTTCTGCTGTTCAGGAAAAGCTGCTGACTTCTTTCCCTCCCTTTCCTCAGTGTACCCTCAGAATAGGGACAAGGAACTCTGAGTCGATGACAGATATTCATGTGATTGCTTATCTGACCAGGGTGGTTATAAACCTGGCATTTAATTGAATCATAAAATTTAAATGCTTTTGAAAATTGAACTGTGGAGATTTTTGTTTAACCTCTCATTTTGCAGTTGAAAAAATTCTCCTGGTTAAATGGCAATAGAATGGAGACCAGAACTCAAGCTCCCACCCCACCCTGTTTTATTAACTGTTTTGCATGGAAAATGCTGAGAAATTGTTGTAAACAAATTCATTATTAGATATTGTTGAATGATAAGGAAATCTGTTTCTTCCTGAAATGTCCTCATTCTCAAAGATACGAGTGTGTGCTCATCACCCTATTGTATGCCCATACCACCTCTGTCTTCATCCCAAGAACCTTCCAGAGCCCCTGGACATGGTTTATATGTCTTTTACCAATCCTCAGGTTTAGACCTGTGGTAGCATTTCCTGAGCTTTGATGCTGATACTGGAATTTGTGCTGAAAGCTCCACAACATATGGCATTCTCTTCTTAGAACTTATTTGGAAAACACTGTAGGAAGACTTTTTATTATAGGAAACTTCCATAACAGAAAAGGCTAATAGACTACATTTATCTACTTTATTTTTAAATCTCTCTAATTTTTGAATGCATGACACATTTGTATGTTCACAGGTATAACATGGCCAATGAAAAGTTACTGTCCTGGCTCTGTGCTTTATCTGCCCTGTATTGACCTAAGTCATCATGTAACAGATTTGGGGAATATTTCATCAGGTATTTTAATGCATATTTAATCAAGTGTGAATGCATATTTTCCCTTTTTGCACATATGTTCTGTTTTTGAGATGACCTCACTGTTCCTGCCCAGTGTCTACCTGGCCCCACCAGGGTGGCTCTGGCTGCTTCTGTTAACCAAGTGCTATGCTTGGTGGACTCCACTGTCCATAGTCACCTGGCTCAGGTGGCCACCCCTCACACCTGAGGCTTCCATCCTTTGCTTTTGCCCCCTATAAGCAGCCAGACTGGTTATTAAATAAGTCCCCTGTTAATGGATATTTAGGTTACTTCCAGTCTTTTATAAACACTAAAGCAATAAATGTGTATTTTATTTTACATGTATGCATCTCCATATGAGTAAATTCCATGAAGTACAGTTGCTAGATTGAAAGATATATATCTTTATATAGAATATATAATATATGTATCTTTAAATATGTAGAATATATTCATATACATATTTATATGTAAATATAATGTTTATATATTTACATAATTATACTTATATATTTATAGAACATATAAATTTATATACTATATCTTTAATCATATAGAATACATGTATATATTTCTATAGGTATTACAAAATTGCCTTCAATGAGGGTTGTACTAACCTACATGCCTACCAACAGTGTACAAAAAAACCTTGCTTTTTCACAAATTTGCTGACAATATTATCAGACTTCTGGGTTTTTAAAGTTGAATCGGTGAAAAATAGCATCTAGGTATAATATAAATTTTTATTTCTTTTAGGAATAAGCATCTTTGTACTTGAGTCTTTTCTTAGAATAAATTGAATCTTCTGCCCATTTTGTTAGGTTATTACACTTTTTCTGAGAGTTCTGTATGGATTAGAGATCAGTTTTTTTTTTAATGATATGTATATACCTGTTCTCCTTTATCCTTGGGGGATATATTTCAAGACTCCTAAGTCACGCCTCAAACTGGTGATAGCACCAATCCCCCCACCCCCGCCACACACACACACACACACACACACACACACACACACTGTTTTTACAATACATAAATTACTGTGATAAGATTTAATTTCTACTTGGCACAGTAAAAGATTAACAACAATAATAAAATAATAATAAAATAGAACAACTTTAACAATATATGATAATAAAAGTTATGAGAATGTATATGATCTTTCTTTCAAAATATCTTACTATACTCACCATTCTTCTTGTTATGATGTGACATTATATAGTGCCTATATGATGAGATGAATGGGGTGAATGACATAAGCGTTGTGATGCCACATTTGGCTACTGACTTTTTGATAATGCATGAAAAGAAGAGTCATCTGTTTTGGGTGATCCTGGATCATTGAGCTTTGGTGATGTCAGTGGTTGAAGATCCTCCATAGTTAAACATTTTTCATGAAACCTTTTGGAAGAACATTGTAATTGGATTCTTATCAAAATGTTGCTGCAGAGGTTGGAATCCTAGTAGTCATATGAGTAACTTTAATGTGTTCTATCTGAGGATTGTTATCCATAATTTTGACCTTTAATGTCTCTCCTTCATTTTCCTTTTCCTCTATAGATGACTCAACATCTTATTCTTCCTCTTCCAGTTCCTCATTCATTATCACTTCTTACAGGCCTTTGATATGTTCTTCCGCATTGTCATCAAGCACATCCCCAAATCCTTCTCCATCAACTTACTTATCTTGCTGCATGAATGATTTCCCCAGCTACTGTCCCCAGGAAGCATTCAAACATAATTTACAACTCCTCTCCATAAGTTCTTCCAAAAGGCATTTAGTTTCTGGTTTTAACTCATCCATTACAGCTTTGATGAATGCTACTGTGCCAGCAGTAGTGAATGATTTCAAGTAGTACATTATGTCCAGATTGAGGTCTGCATCAATTGTTCATCATATGTGACCAGATACCAGGGGTTACATGTGGCCTTGACAAACCAAATTAATTCCCTGGTGAAGGGGCTAAAGGTGTGAGATTGTTTCGGACCTCCACATTTTTATTTTCATAGCAAACAGATTCAGGATGGCCAGGTGCATTATCTAGTATTAATAGGACTCCGAAGTCCAATTCTTCCTCATCCAAGTATTTTTTTCATTTCTGGGATGAAGTATATTGGTGGAATCATTCCATAAACAAGATGGCTGTCACCCACGCTTTTTGATTATGTTGCCAGAACACAGGCAAATAATTTTTTGTTTTTGTTTTTGAGAGTGTGTTGGTTCTTTGTACACTATGCCTAGCTTTATCATATGCCCCACAGCATTGCCTCATAGTACCGGTTAATCTGCCCATCCATGTTTTATGCCCCTTTGCCTCCTTTGCACTTTTATGAATGTAGATTCTTTTGGGCATCTTCTAGAAGAGTTTGGTTTTATTGTAGTTGAAAACTTGCTTTCTCCATATTCAACTTCTTCCACTCTTCTAGAAATCTAGTAGCAGCTGCTTCTTCAGCAAAAGTAGATTTTCCAGTGATTGTTATATACTTTATATTGTTCAGTAACTTCTCTAGTAATTTTTATATATTTTATATTTTTTAAGTCCCATTCTATTCTTGAATCTGTGTAACCATCCCTTACTTGAAGTAAATGACTTGGTAGCACTCATTTCAGGATACCTCTTGATGAAGCCTTTATATAGGTTCAGTGCTTCCTGATGTAACAAAGTGCCATCAATTAAAAACACCTACAGGTTTAATGCCTTTTCTAT
Source organism: Marmota flaviventris (assembly GCF_047511675.1). Classification (NCBI taxonomy): domain Eukaryota; kingdom Metazoa; phylum Chordata; class Mammalia; order Rodentia; family Sciuridae; genus Marmota; species Marmota flaviventris. Next base: position 102,068,887 of record NC_092498.1, on the reverse strand, counting down.
CTTAACTAAGTACTTATATGCTGTGGCCATAACTTTTGTAGTTTGGAGTGTGAAAGTAAAACTAGCACAAGTTTCCTTTTGCTTCTTCACAATTGCATGGATAGAAGATTCATTTTTAACATTGATCTTAGAACCTCAGTACAATTTTTTTCTTTCTTTATTAAGTCAAGAACTTGCATTTTTTGCCCCTAAAAGGAAGCACTTTATAACGTCTTTTTGGCATATCCGCACTGCCAGCATCACTACTTTTGTGCTTCAGGGCCATTATTAAATAAAATAAGGTTATTGAACACAAGTACTTATGATGCCATGACAGTAGAATTGATAACCAAGATGGCTACCAAGTGATAAATTGGCAAAAAGCATATAAAACTGAGATGCAGGATAGTAGGATGATTCATGTCTCAGGTGGGATGGAGTAGGGTGGGTGGGTTGGTAACAATATTTCATCGAGTTGCTCAGAATATTATGTAATTTAAAACTTATAAATTATGATTTCTGGAGTTTTTCATGTAATATTTTCTGATCACAGTTGATTGTGGATAAATGAAATCACAGAAAGTAAAACTGTGCATGAGGAGGTCTACTGTATTGCACATCTGTTGTTTAGTTTTGCTATTTAGAATCTGAGTTGGTTTATGTATTTTCCTTGCACAACGTAGTAATTTTTTTATGTAGTCATAATAATTTTTTTGTTTTGTTTTTTGTTTTACTGGAGAGGGGACCCAGTGGTGCTCTACCACTCTGCTGTACCTCTTTCCCTTTTTATTTTTTATTTTGAGGCAGACTCTTTAAGTAGCTAAGGCTTGCCTTGAACTCTATTGATCCTCCTACTTCTGAGTCTTCTAAGTTCCTGGATTACAGGTGTGAGCCATCTCACTCAGCTAATCAGTTATTTATAAAAATGCCTCTGGAGTTTGAATCAGGATTGGAAAAGGGAAAGTAGATAGCATTTTTACAACGTTTCAATGATAATCAATTATTTGAGCTTTTGCTGCCTTATAATCTACTTTGATCTTCTTATCCCCCTTACAGCAGTCTTGTTCTACTAATATTTCCAATTTAATTGTTAGGAACATGAAATATTATGTTTTTCTCAAAGAAGACCCTTCCGTATAACAGTTTGGGCTCTATCTCATGCATTAATAACCAACAGCCTAACAGTATGAACTATAGCACTTGTAGTTGACTTTTCTATTGTGTTTGTTAGATATAGACATTCTAGAATGCAACTATTAAAAAAATATATAGGTGAAGGTTGGGAGTGCAGCTCAGCATTAGGACTCTTGACTAGCATTCTCAAGGTGTCCTAGGTTTGATCCCCAGTGCCACCAGAAAGAAAAAAACATGTGAACTTGAAATTGAACAAAATTAGGGAGATAACAACTGGAGTTGAAAATGGACACTAGTGTTGATTTTTAAAAATTGTAATTTTAAAAACTGTTGTAGATTATATGCACCATCTGTTACAAATTGTTGTATGCGGATGAGGCTGGTATGATGTGTTGGTGGGGAATGCTTTGGGTTTTAAACCAGTTCTTGAATACTTTATTATGCTTAGCATATGTGGATGTGCTCCTGGGATATAACTACCCAGTGCACTTGTGTACAATCCTATTACAGTAAGGATAATGAATCACTCGGCTTTCTGGATATCATTTCTAATCTTAGAGGATTCCTATCAGTACCCCAGGTGACATCTCCCTGAGCATGAATGTGCCACAAGGTTGTTTCGGATGTAGCCTCAACCTCTGTCCCTCTTTCAGATGCCTTGCTAGTCCTTCACTTGTGTCTCTGGACTTGTCCTGTGGGCTGAGACTGAAGAGAAGGGAACATCTTTGTGTTCCCTACTCTGTGCCCAGTTGCACCCCATTCTGTTCCTCCGCTACCCATCCTTGCACATACAATTTTAGTTCTTATAGGTAAATACCTAAACATAGAATTGCTGGGTCATATGGGTTTTTTTTTTTTTTTTTTAATATCTTTATGTGGTGCTGAGAATCGAACCCAGCGCCTCATGCACACAGAGCGAGCGCGCTACCACTTGAGCCACATCCCCAGCATCATATGGTATCTTTATAATTAATTTTTTTTTTTTTTTTTTTTTTTTGGTTTGAACCCAGAGGTGCTTTACCTCTGAGTTATATGCCCAGTCCTTTTTTTTTTTTTTTTTTTCAACTTTTGAGATAGGGTCTCACTAAGTTGCTAAAGTTGGCCTCAAACTTGCCATCCTTCTGCTTTAGCCTCTTGAGTCTCTGGGATTTCAAGTGTGTGCCACTATACTTAACTATAATTAACTTTTTGAGGAATTGCCAAACTATATTCTAAGATGGTCACACTGTCTCACATCTTACATTACCATCAGAAATATTCAAAATTTCAAACTTCCATATCCTCAACAACACTTGTCTGTTTTTGTTTTTGTTTTTAAATTGTAGTTATTCTACTAGGTATGAAGTAGTGTTTCATTGTGGTTTTGATTTGCATTTCCCTAATGACTAATAATTGAGCATTTTTTCATGTGCTTTTTGTCTACTTGTATATCTTTGGAGAAATGTCCACCTAAGTCCTTTGTCCATGTTTTAACTGGGTTGTTTGTGTTTTTGTTGTAGAGTTGTAAGAGTTCTTTACATATTTTAGATAGCACAGCTTTGTCATGATGTTTTCTGCCATTCTGTGGGTTGTCTTTTCACTTTTTTGATTCTCTAAGGCTTCTCATATTTTCATTTAGTTCTTTACACGTAGTTTTCTTTAGCTTTTTGAGCATATTTTTTAAATAGCTGATTTATAGACTTTCTACTGAGTCCATGTTTAGGCTTTATCAGGGGTAAACTTTGTTGATTGCCTTCTTTCCCCTGTGTATGGACCACACTTTCTTGTTTCTTTGCAAGTATTGTAATTTTTTTGTTGGTATTTTAAATAACACAATGTGGTAAGCCTAAGAATCATATTTCCTCTTTTTCCCATGGTTGTTTGCTATTCGTACTTAAAGTAATTTTTCTTATTTGTTTATTTACTTAGTGTCTTTCCTGAACTAATTCTGTAAAGTCTATTTTCTTAGATGTAGGTGGCTAGTGAACTCTACTTGGTGAACTTAAGGGTCAGCTAATGATTAGGTAGATTTCTTTAAACATCTGAGACCAGTAAATATTTCAGCCTTTGTCAAGGGGCTCTGTGTGCATACTGGAGCTCATCCTTAGCCTTTGCCTCCTTCCTACAGAGTCAAGGTCAGTCTAGAGATAAGAGCCTCAGGTCTTACCACGCTTTTCCTGAGCATGCACTGAGCTCTACACATTTATGTGTCCTTCTAGATGTCCTGGAATATGTCAGTTTTTCAAAGCTGTGTGAATATTTTATTCCCCAGACTTTTCTTTTGTTTGCCTCAGTTGTTATCCACTACCTTTAATAATTTCAAAGTTAAACACTTGCCCATAATTGTTCTCAACAAACACTTCCTGAGGGTAAAACAGTCTAGTTGAAAACAGTCTTGCAAGCAAGGTCTTCCAGTAAGTCAACAGACAAGTCAAAAAATGGCCTTTGCTGGAATAAAGTTTTGAAAGAGCTCTAGCTTTGTTTTACTCCCTATGATGGTGCTAGGATGCACTAGGAATGCAAACTGCCAAGGAGCGAGGGAGTAGGGATGCATCTGGCACAAATTAAAATGTCACAGAGCTTACTGTTCTTACTAGGGTATGGTCATTTTTTGTGATTAGATATTTCTTGAGTTCCCACAAACCTTTGGTTAGTTTCCAGAGTTCATAAGAAATTGATTCAGATAATTTTTGCCATTTTTCTTGTTGCTTTTATGTAAGATAGAGATTTGTAGGAGTTATTTACTTTGTCATTTTTATTGACATACCTTTGGATTTACTGACGTGCCTTTGGGTTAGAATTTTCCATTGTTTTGATTTTCCTAGTTTCTTTTTGCCTCACTTTTTATCTTGTCAAAAGTAGTATACTTTCCTCATAACCTCAGAGTTACTCAGACTCAATTATACTGTGTTGTCTAGAAATCACCTTCTTCCTGAAACTGTTACCTCTGACTTCAGTCTGACTGATTTCTCTCTAGTTCTGCTATTTAGCTACCATCCTATACTTCTAGATTAAGTGCACTGTTTTTGTTTTTATGGGGGGGGTTGGGGGGGGTCCAGTTGACTTTTGTTTTACGTTTTCATTCTCATTTTGTTTTTCTCAAAGTGATATGTGACAGAGTTAAAAAAAAATGCTCATGGGATTCAAGTCAAATCACCTCAGAGTTCTTATATGTCTTAAAGTGTTAATATTTTAACCTTTTGTTTATTTCATAATTTCAACACATTTAGAATTCTGTCTTAAAATAGCTCTTGCATTGGAAGATTAAAGATGCTTCTTTTGGGGGCTGGAGCTGTGTAGCGCAGTGGTAGAGTGCATGCTTAACACATGTGAGGCACTGGGTTTGATCCTCAGCACCACATAGAAATAAATAAAGATATTGTGTGTATCTACAACTTAAAAAAAAAAAAAAAGACACTTCTTATGTCCAGTGTTACTAATTCAAAAAGTCTCATCCTTTCAGATTCTTTGTGAGTAAACTTTGTCTCTTCCACTTTGGAACTCTGAGGACCTTTTTTAAAGCATTCAATGTTATGAAATTACATGATCTTATTTAAATTATTCTTCATTCATTCTGCTTAGCTCTCAGTAGATTGTTTCAATCTGAAGGCATATTTTTCTTCAGCCCAGGGAAATTTGTTTATTATTGTCATAATTTTTGAAATGTCCAATTAATTGCTTAAATTGATCTCTATATCTCTATTTTTATTTCTTTGACTTTTATCTTATGGCCTTTCTATTGAAATTTTTATTTTAGCCACTATGTTTTTAATTCTTGTGTTCTTTCTTTTTGGTTTACTATCTCTTTTTTATTTATTATTTATTTTTTAGTTGTAGATGGGCCCAATACCTTTATTTTATTTATTTATTTTTATGTGGTGCTGAGAATTGCACCTAATGCCTCACACATGCTAGGCAAGCGCTCTACCACTGAGCTACAACCCAGCCCCACTAGCTCTTTTTTCATATTTTATCCTGGCTCCACTGATGCAGTATCTTCTCAGATCTTGTAAGGATATAAAATTGAAATATTTGAATAAATGTTTTTCTAATTAGCTCTGTAATCTTTGTTTTTAAGTTTTTCTGGTTTCAAAAGCTGTAATGCCCCCTAATAGTTCTTTTATTTCTTTTTCTTTTTTTTTTTTTTAATTTTATTCATTATTTACTGTATAGCTCAATATTCAGCTTAGGCTGAATTCAGAAGTTTGAAAGTACTATTACATGTCATACCATTTTGCAAAGGTAATTTACCCACAACTTAAATTCACCCTATTTTTATTAATTGTATCTACAGATGCTGAACATGTTTCTTTTTCTTCTATGGTTGACTCTGTCCCTCAGAATCTTTAGCATTGATTCTGAATCTTTTGTTTCTTTTCTTTTAAATTTTTTCCCTGTTCTCTTGAATGTGGGGCAGTGTTGACAGGTTCTCTGTTGTGTGTCAGTGATCTGTTCTTCCTACCATATGACAGCTGAGTGGTAGACCGCTTAGCTTTACTTTACAGGGTTTGAGACCTTGGGTGTCCCAGTGCTTGAGTGAATAGGACTTCACTTGGGGCATTCATATCCATATCATGCTCCTCAGATACCTGGTGGATTTCTGAAAGAAGGCTATCCTTTGCTCTGGGACAAACAGTGGAATCCTGCCTCTCCTGGTAGGGCTTCCATGCGTGCACCTGTTCCCTGGGGCTAGCTCCCAGCTATTCCCCTGTGTCCCTGACCTCACCTTTGCTTCCATGCCTGCTGACTCCCAGCTGGAGACCCTAGCTGTCCCCGACTCTGTAGATCTATTGCGTGTTGCCATTCCTTTTTCTATTTTCCATAGGTTTGTTAACATCTCAAAAAAATGGGAGCTCCTAAGGAGCTCCCACTTTTTCTCCTTTTACTAACTGAGATTTTGTTCTTTGTTAATGTCATTTCTGTAGGCTGCAGGTCAGAGTGATATCCTTCTTTTCAAGGTGTGTTATTTTCAACGAGTATATCTTGTCTGATTTTTTTTCCCCTTGAGGATTTAGTTCATTCCTCTGGATAGGCCATGTGAGAATCTTGCCCAGAGTTGGAAATTATCATGTCATGTAAAGCTGCTAGGAGAATTTATTTGTTAAAGTGAGCTTGGGACTCCAGTACTAAGGGAGTCTTGACCTGCGGTCTGGTCATCACCCACAGAAATTCACAGACTGGATTTGGCCCAGGATTTATGAAGATTCATCCAGAAATGAGCTGAGCTTCATCATGTTTTCTTATGTTCTTTTGCTGTTAGAAGGTGGGCAGTGCTCTGTGATTCTGCTCTACAGGACTGCAGCTCTCCCATGTGCTATGGTCTAGGCTGAGCTCCTTTAGCCTCTGGGGAGGTCAGGGGAAACACCTACTTCCTGTGTCTGTCTGTCTGTCTGTCTCTCTCTCTCTCTCTTTTTAAAGAGAGACAGAGAGAGAGAGAGAGAGAGAATTTTTTAATATTTATTTTTTACTTTTCAGTGGACACAACATCTTTATTTGTATGTGGTGCTGAGGATCGAACCCACTGCCGCGCACATGCCAGGCGAGCGTGTTACCGCTTGAGTCACATCCCCAGCCCATACTTCCTGTCTCTTCTGCTCACCTTCTTAGCCTGAGAGAGAGTCTCCCTAATTGAAGATAGTAGAGGGATTTGGGTAGAAAACCAGTAATTTCCACCGTAGCACCTGATGTTGTACTTATGTTGAGAAAGATTTTCTGGTGTGAGCTGACAGGTTACAGTCTTTTCTACAGTGAATACTTGTATGAGAGGTTAGTGCAAGGGGACCTCCTGGGAGGATGCCTCTCTGAATCTGTACTTGAAACTGGCAGTGCAGCCTGACACAAGTGGAATGTTGTGGCTGAGTTTTCCCAGGGGTCCTGTGTCCTCTGGGGCAGCGCTCCTGCCACCTCCTCCCCTGAATGTACACATAGTCTTTCATTGAGAAGCATCTGATGGGGCAGTCGCTGCACATGGTCACTCCCTTTTCTTTTGTATTCATGGGTATTTGAACTATGCTTAAGCTATAGTATCATTTCATTTGTAAATACTAAACTCCACTTGGAAAATTCTGTAATTTTGAGGATTTTATTTTTCAGTCATTTTCTAAGCATTTAATGAGCACCTGCCAGATAGTCTCTAAACTGTTGTAATTCCACAAACTTACTAGAAAAATGCTTCAAAAGTACTTTCTGCCAATTTCTCTTTAACCTGTACATTGTACAAATATAGGTTGAACATCTGTAATAGAAAAATTTCATATTTCTGATTTTCAGATTAGGGATACTAAATCCTTGAAGTGTCTATAGAAATATCCCCAAATCTGAAAAACTCCAAAATTGGAAATGCTTATGGTCCCAAGCATTTCAGACAAGAGATACTCAGCCTTTACTCTTACAAAAGGATTTTTACATGATAAAACACGTAGATTTTAGAATTTAAAAAGAGTGAGTGTAACATTCAAAGAAGAGTTCTGTTTTCTTTCCTCCTTCAATTGCTGATCCTAGGACCTCTTGTGGGCATTCACCCTGCTTTGGAGAGTGTTGGCTGGGCTACATGGTGTGAAGTAAAGAGAACCTGTTCCCAGTAGTTCCCAATCAAGTGTGGAGACAGGTGGTGGGACAGGGAGTGTGCCCAGGACAAGGCAGGCATGTAACTGGTTTCTTCTCAGGACATGCATAGAAGGAGGAGGATAACCTAAGGCTTCTCAAAACATGGTTTTGTAAAGAACCAAGGCAAAATACAAACCAGAGTAACTGGACTCATTGTCCTAGGTGAAGGCTGACCTTTTGGTCACAGGCTATGCAGCGACTTAGAGAAAGAGGCTGTGCTTGTCTTTTGCATGACAGCAAGCAGTCCTAGCATAAGGCTGTATAACTGTCCTGGATGCTGTGGTCCAGGGCTGGGTTTCTATATCCTCCAAGGGAAGCCACCACCTGTCCCCTCTGCTTACCTTCCACCCTGACAATCAGTTTCCCCAACTGGAGAAGGTAAATGGGACTTGGGTAGAAAACTAGTAACTTCCACCATAGCACCTGATGTTGTCGTTTGAGAAAGACTTTTTGCTGTGTTTGCCTGAAGGAACTGACAATGTGCCGGTAGCTCTGGATATGGATTAGTCTGGAATGGCTTTCTTTACACAGATGCCTAGTTAAGCTGATGAGTGTTATAGTATGCAAATGTGTACCAGAAATGATTGTCTTTCCATCATACAGCACACCAGTGACCACCCTCACAGGTGAGATAATTTTCTTCTGTGTTCCAGGTCTCAGTGGTCCTTAGTAGTGGCTCCATCCGTGTGGCCATGCTGGAAGAAAGCGGGGAGCGGGTTCTCATGGAAGGGAAACTCACCCACAAGATCAACACGGAGAGTTCCCTCTGGAGCCTCGAGCCAGGGAAGTGTGTTTTGGTAAGTGTGGGTATGTGTGTGCAGAGCTGCCAGGTAGGTTTCGAACTTGATGTAATACCCCTTGACCCAGTCTTTACATTTCAGCAGCCAGATCTTGACATTCATGCAGTCGGGGGCAAATGGAATTTCTTGAGCATTTCTGCTTACTGCTCAGAGTGCACCTTTGTGGGTCTTCCCATTTGCAGCCTCAGCCTTCAGGGTCTTGGTTATTCCGTATATGTAACACAAAAACAAGTACACTGAAAAAAAAAGTGGGTTGAATTTTTCCAAATGCCAATCTAGTGGGTGAGAGCTAATAAATTCAGATAAACAGGTTTATTTGACTAAGTGATTCTCACCCAAAAGCTGGTAAAACATGACTTAAATGTTGGAACAGTGAAATTAAGTTGTAAATTCAAATTAAGTTGTAAATTCAAATGTTATCAATTAACAGTTTTCCACAAATTGGGCTGCACACCTGAGCCAGGTATGTCAGCTGCTAAGTCACCTCTTCTGTGGCAACTCTGATCCCTGCTAGCAGAGATTGTGTGCTACCTAAAAGGAGGCTTCCTGCAGGAAAATTGGTGCATGGTGTATTTTGAACTAACTTTTTGTTTCTTCTTTCCTTCTATGGAGGTGCTTAAGTGGAGCATGGTAGAGATGAAAAGAAAAATATAGTTTCAAACCAAAAAAACCTCAAAGTTTTATACAAATATATTCTTTATATGTGCAAAGTGTTCAGTAAAAAAAGAAACAAGGATCTATTCAATTTCTGTAAGTGGTACTCAGTGGTGGTGGACCTGTCTGGGCCATCCTGGCTGATGTCAACAGGGCAGAGAGCATTACAGACCCATAGGCACTCTGTCCTGGCTGCCTGCATGCTAAGAGGGAATACATGGTCCAGGGACTAAGTGGGGAAGGTGCTGTCAATGCCCTAGCTCCATCTCATCATTAAACCTGGAAAATGGTGTTTATTGTGGGTTATGTAGGGGTACCCACTGACCCAAGCACAGATAGCAAGTGCTCAGTGCTGCCAGGGCTGTGGCTTGGTCTCTCGCCTAAGGTCCTTTGTGAGATATGCAGAGTTTCCAGCAGTGGGACTGGACTCTGCCTGTCCCTGGTTCTGATTTTCCCAGGCACCCAGGTACACCTCTGCTCACAGAGGTGATACTCATGGGGTCTGACACAGGGCTCCAGGCAGCCTTGTACAAGCCAAGGTAGTTCAATTTTTGTTTTATATCTCACTCTGTCCCACATCCTGTGCTGAGGTAGCATTCAGCCAGAAAGAAGAAAGTGCTCTTCTGTTCATGAGTGCTGTGACAGTGTGTCAGTTGACTCTTTAAAGGTTGACTTTGGGCATCAGCTTGACTGGCTTGTAAGAACTGGTAAATATTTACAGATATGTCTGTGAATATATTTCAGAAAATTGGCATGTTGGCTAGAAAACTTGAAAGGGGAAGACCTGCTCTGAATGTAGGCAGCACCATCAGGTAGGCTGGGGCCCAGATGGAAGAAAGGAGAACATTTTTCTCTTCCTTCCTGAGTGGGCATACTTTTCCTGCCCTTGGACATCAAACTCCAGGTTCTTTGGTCTTTGAACTACAGGACTTGCACCAGTGGCCCAACAGAGGGCCCTTGGGCCTTCAGTCTCTGACTGTATCATAGGTTTCTCTCAACCTGGGTATCTGGTTTCTTGTACTAAGTAGCTTTAGCTTCCCTGGCTTTCCAGAATGCAGATGGAACTTTTCAGCCTCTGTTATCATGTGAGACAATCAAATAAATGAAAACACCACACACACACACACACACACACACACACACACACATACACACACGGCGGTTTGGTTCTGTCTCTCCGGAGAACCCTGACTCATATAGCTCTTATCATCCTGGCAGCTTAGTCCCTTATCCCTATACCAAACCATATAAAAACTGGGTATCAAGGCAGTACTGAGATAGCTGCAGGCTGCAGCCTCCTGTGAACACCACTGACTCCTTTCTGTTGAGTCCTGTTTGACATCCAAGTATCCTCACAGCCTGTACTTCACTCGGGCTTTGCACAGTTGTTGAGATTTAAGAATGTGAGCAACACACTAACTGTACTGGCCACCTGAACCACACTGGGTCTTTGTGACGCTAGAGCCTCTATCCCAATGTACTGTCTGGAGCATCCCTGCCTCCTGCCTTTAGTTGTTGAACTTTCAACAACCTTTCTTCTCCTTTCTTCCAACTGGGCCCCAGCCTACCGGATGGTGCTGCCTACGTTCAGAGCAGGTCTTCCCCTTTCAAGTTTTCTAGCCAACATGCCAATTTTCAGTGCAGAGTGTGGGGAAGGTCTCAGTATTCTGAGTAGTCCCTCTGTGAGTGGGGATCCCTTGGCAAGCCCTCTTCACGTGGTCTACTGCACTTTGAAGCTGATAACTTCCTCACCTGTGACAGTTATGACTGACATTTGTGACTGGTCTCTAAGCCCATAGCCATGATATTCAAAACCTGTTGGAGTTATAATCTGCCAAAGATTCCTTTTACTTTACATTATTTCTGTAAAATATGATTATTACAATATTGCTCACCTCTTAAGGGTTTTCATTGCTAGAGGTGACTCTGACTTCTTCATGGATATTTCAAAGCCATGTTACTTTTTTTGAATGTCTTGTAAACTTGTGTGTACAAATACAAATGGAATAAGATATGGTCAGATTCCAAAGCATTAATTTCTAATACTAATGGTCATCATTTATTGAACATGTTGCTGAGCCAGGATTCAGGTGAGGTGCCTTACAATGCTGTTTGGCGCTTTGCAAACTCATTTTATAGGTTATGATATTGAGATTCTAAGATGGTAAGTAGATGTCCAGGGGTGGAGGTAGGCCATGAAGCCACACCTGCCTGATCCTAGAGGGCTCCTTTCCTGGGGGAAGGCTGTTACTGTCAGTGGATAGCATTATATTTCTATCATAGCTTCACTTTGAACTACAGAACTTGCACCAGTGGCCCAACAGAGGGCCCTTGGGCCTTCAGTTTCTGACTGTATCATAGGTTTCTCTCAACCTGGGCATGTGGTTTCTTGTACTGAACAGGGTCTACAGAAAAAGGAGTAAAGGGTCTACAGAAAAAGGAGTCATGTAGAGCATCATAACCCTCTTGCAATGGCTCTCCCATCAGCTAGGTCCCAACCTGCACCTAGGGTCACCTCTGACTGGGGTGTAGAGCTCTGCCTGACTCTCCCCATTCCTAACCATATAGCCCCAGCATAGTAAATGTTGAGTGTTAAGGAATGTTACTATTTATGGGAGCTGAGGGCTTACTGTGTTTTTGATTTAATTATTTATTTATTGGTGACTTTTTGGGGCCAGATTTGTCTTCTCATCTTGTATCTGAGATAATATTGTAAATCAGTAAGCAGATTGTTTTGATTCATGAAGATCCTGATTACCTTCCATGTATTACACTGCATCTGCTGTATGGGACCTGACACAATGTCTCCCCTGAGCATGTGGATGCAGAGAGGGGGTTGCTAATGATTGGGGGCTGGCTTTGGACCATCACTGTAGCATATGGGAGGCCATCCTCACATTTGAATTACCACCTGGCTGGTAGAGAGGCACTTAGGCACATCCTGTGTCTAGAGCTTTCCCCACCCTTCTCAGGTCTGAGGGCTTGTCCATGCGGAGGCGTGTCTGGCCACTACCCCGAAGACCCAAGCGTCGCCCCTGACCTTGGGATGCTGCCCCCCTTAATCTTTTGGATGGGATTTTCCCCAGAATTTTTTGTTCCCCAATAAAAATCCACTCCCTGGCGTGCTCTCTCTCTCGCTAGCCTCTTTAGCAAACCTCGGCACCACAATAGGTGGCTGGAGGCTGGAGTTAGGAGGAGCCGCCCTGGAGCTGGTTTAAAGGTAATTAGGGTCTTGTCTCTTTAATTCAAAACTCCCTAGAGGTTTCTCATGTTTCGAACCTTCATTCATGAAGCCGGCGCTGGTCAAGGGCTAAAGTAGCCACTATAGATTTCTTTTCTTGTCCTTCAGACAAGGCAGAGCGCCTGGCCTGATTGATGTCCACATTAGTTGGCTACTTATCTTTAAAATCCAGACCTCTGTAGGCACAGATTGTAGTCAAGGAGATGAAGTCGAGGGTATGTTCTATGGACTCCAGAAGATATTTTATGACAGGACCTTTTTGCTGGTGTGATTAAGTTAAAGACCACAAAATGAGAGTTTCCTGGGTTACCTGGGTGGACCCTAAATCCTGTGACAGGTATCTTTATAAGAGACAGAAGAGAAGACACATATAGAGAAGGCATATGAAGACTAGGCAGAGACTTGAGTGATGAGGCAGTAAGCCAAGGAATGCCAACAGCCTCCAGAAGCTGAAAGAGGCAGGAGGGATCCTCCCCTGGAACTCTCAAAGGAGCACAGTCCTGTCAACACCTTGTTTTGTGATTTCTTTGCCTCCAGAACTATAAGAGAGTGGATATTTGTTTTTTACATCACCTCGTCTGTCATAGCACCTTCTTTTTGTCATAGCAGCCCTGGAACACTTGTGCAGGGCTCCCCTTGCAGCTGCTATGAGGAGGGATGGTATTTGGAGCCATCACTATCACTCCTAACTTTACAGTAAGAGCTTCTGACCTTCTCACCTCCTTAAAGGTGAGTGCAGACATGCCACTGGCTTATTAACAATTTCCACGTGGACTGCTTCTCTTCTCCTGTGCAGTGGATCCCATACCACACAGCCAGGGCAGGCAGGGGTGGCAGCTAAAACCGTGTGACAGCTCTTGCCTCCCTCCCTCCCACTCTTTAGAATGTTAAATGAGACTTCTTGACTCAGGCAAGCTACTTGCCTGGTTACGGCGATATAAAGTCAGCCGTGGCAGCAGCGCCAGCTTCTTTTCCTGATGTCTCATTCAGTCCCAGAAGCCAGGCACTTGGCTTGTACATTGTCCTCATTTCTTCCTCCATTTGGGAGATGATAGGCTGCCCTCCACACTGTGTAAATGGTTGTAGGAGGGTAGCCACTCTCTGCTGCGGGGGTGAGGGGTACTCTCAGACATGTCTATATTGAAAATGGTGGTAGAAGCTACATAGGAGGAGACTGCCATTTCACATGCACATCTTCATGTACTGACAATAATGTACAAACAAAGCCATTTAACATTGGTGAAGTAGCTCTAGAATATTCTTTGAGGAATTAAACCTTGAAGCTCAGGCTTTAAAATTCACTGCAATGTATTTGTTTATGATTTTTGAACCATGTGAGTATTTTTATATAAGCTGCACTCCCTTCCCTCCTCCTGATTGAGATGATTTCATGAAGTTATTATTTCTCAAAAGTGGAATTCCAGGGTAATTACAGTCTATGAGCCTTTTGCTGTGGTTCTCCCTAGAGGATGGATTGTTACTGGAGTGTTGCCAGTGATGCATGTGCCTGCATCCCCATGTAACCATAGACATGAATTTCTCAAATGCCCATATCTTTACTGGTTTATCTGGACACCACTAGTTGTTCCAGTTGGCTTTCTTGTGAAGATGAACTGGTCCATTGTCTATCTTTCCTGGTTGATGAGCCATTTTCCCTTCTCGGATAATCTTTCCTACCCTGTGAGTCTGTCCTTATGAATCACTAAATAGACTTCATAAATTCAGAGTAGAAGCTACAGATTAAATTAGTTTAGCATTTTTGGCAAGAGCCTTAAGCCTGGGAATTCTTACATGAAATGAAATGTGAGCCCTTGTGTTTTTAGTGTGAACACTGTCTCCAGGGCATTATAGTGTTTCCAGGCATTACAGTACTTCACATTGTGCCTATCCCTGGATTCTAGTAGGGAGGAGCTAAGGCTTAGGGATTGCACAGAAGGTAGTGGCCCACGGTAGCCTGTCAAGAGTAGGAGCAGGATTATTTCCTGCAGTGCTGGCTTAAGGTGCTTCGTGAAGTGCCTATGTAGACAGGCCTATAGCCCCTCTTCTCATGCAGTGGGATGAGGGCATGGGTCGTAGTTTCGCATTGCCCCATCATCCCTGGCACTCAGAATATGAAGGTTTTCTGCTTCCTTGGGTAAAGCTATGTGCCTTCTAACTACACCCAGTCCATGGCCATGTGCACATCTTCTCTGTGGTTGGTGTCAAACCCAGCAAGGACCCCTGCCATGCTCTGTCAATCCACCCTGTTAACTGCCCTTGTTCCAAGGTGCCTTCCTGGAAGGAACATCCCACAACATTCCCATTGGCCTAAACTCAATCACACAGGCAGCTGTGAGGAGTAAAGCCGTCCTCACTGGGCACATTGCTTCCCTGAATAGAAATAAGGTTCCGTTACTAAGGAAGGAAAGGGATATAAATGCTGGTGAGTCATCAGCACAGATCGGGGGATGCTGAGGTAAGTTTATTCACATTGAGGGTGAAGTTTCTGTGAGGACATTTTGGGAGCACTGTTCAGCCAACAGTCTGGGTTTCTCAGAGAAATGGATTGTGGGTGTAGGACCAGATAGATAAAAGAACATGGGGTGTCTTATAATACTGAAAAAGAGAACGTTCCCAGAAAATGGTGGGTCCAGAAGGGTACAGTGACCTCCATGGACCTCATCTGGGATCGTCGTACTCCAACACAGCGAAGGATGGCTTTGAGCAACTGTCTGCACCATGAAGAAGCAAGGGATCCAGGAGGCAGTGCTGACAGCAGCAAGACAGATGGCTTCCTTATAGAGGAGAAGGTGCAACTTCAGTAAAGCCCATGCCACCATCAGATGTCCCAACGTTTGTGGGAAAGGTAGGACCAGACAGGAATCCTCACAGGGGTTCTGAGGAAGACAAGTTTGCACCTCAGTTACTGTATGGCAGGTGGCCCATAAGAACACCTCCTCAAGGTGCCTGTAGGTGAACATATGCAAGTCCAGCTGGGCATACACAGTCGCGTTCATTGGTAGACACCAGATGAGATAGAAGGATTATGTAAATGTTTCAGATCAAAGTGGGTAGGAAGGGTCCTGTCCTGGAGGGAAGGTGAGGCAAAGTTGTTACCTCAGAAAACTGTTTACCGTTAGGAGAAGGTTTACCTTTGGGCAAAGGGCAGGAAGTGGGTAGAACTCTCACCTAGCATGCATGAAGCCCTGGGTTCCATCTCCATTACCAAGGAGGGAAAATAATAGGGCAGAGGGCCAAAACAGATTCAGCTTCCTCTTAAATGGTTCAGAAAAGCCATTATGTTTGTTTTATATATTCATATATTACACATACAGAGCTGGACAGAGTGTACACGCAACTGCTAAACACCTATATGACTGTCTTTGTACTTATTTTGTTGTAGCAACTTACAAATTTGAAATTATTTCCAAATAAAAGTTTAAAAAAACATGAGCTTATACTCTGAGCCCACCAAAGGAAACTCAGCATCATTAAGGGAATGAAATCACAACGACCGAGAGATGCCTCTTTACCTCCATGAGAATGGCTACTGAGAGGCCAAAGGTGCCATCCTGGAGTAGCTACAGTGCTGGCCACAGCTCTTGCACTGCTAGTGAGCGTGGACACCATGTACCAGTATGGACACAGCCTGACACTGCACTCTTGGTGCCAACCAGGGAAAAATGGAAGCATGCAGATTTTTTCACAGCAGCTTCTTATCTAATTGCCAAACCCTGGGAACACCCACATGAACATGGACAGATGTGTGGTCACCTGCATCATGAAATAGTCTGGCCAGATGTCAAAGCCTACATACTCAGGGAAGGAAGTACAGACACAAGGCTGTAAGCTATATGATTCTTTGTAATGGCATTCTGAACACTGACAAGATGGACACAAGATGAACGTCATAGGCTGAGGTGAAGGGGAATAGGGTGCCTAGGGTATAGGGGTTTACAGTGGCTCAGGGAGATGTAATATCAAGTGGTGAGTTACTGTGTGCACACTATACCGCCACAATAGTGACTTGTTATAAAAAGTCACAAAATGTTAAAACAAGTCAAATACTAAGCAAATCATCAGACTACTTGTCCAAGGGTGTTGTCCTTAGCTAGGGACCTGTGAAGTCCATTCTGGGAACATTTCTCCTCTGTCCTTTTGACCCCTCTGCCCCGCCCCCCATTCTGGCCCAGGTATCAGAGATGGCTTTGAAAGATCTGTGTACTCTGAACCCTTGAGTAGTTTTGAAGATTAAATGCCCCAAGATTTAGATCTGAGGCCTCCTAGAAGTACCTTCCAAGGAAAGTATTTAAATATGGGAAACAAGAGCAGTTATGCAGAATGTAAGGAGATTCCGAGCGTAAAGAAACTAGTCAGCTCTAAGACTTTTGGGGCATGGG
This sequence comes from Marmota flaviventris, assembly GCF_047511675.1. NCBI lineage: Eukaryota > Metazoa > Chordata > Mammalia > Rodentia > Sciuridae > Marmota > Marmota flaviventris. The sequence goes on along the minus strand of NC_092498.1, from coordinate 102,052,115 downwards.
GCCATTTAAAGAAAAGCAGATGGGGACCTACATTTGGGGGTTATGGGCCAGAATGAGAGGTGAATTCTTCAAGGGACCAGTGTGGAGGAAGACAGACTAATGAAGTGAAGAAGAATGTTAGAATGAACTCATTGAGGATAATTATCATGTTAATAATGCCATTAATCTTACTCTTTTTACTAGTTTGATTATTCTTAAATAATAGAGTACTAGGAGATTAATCTAAAAGTGCTAAATAAATATTTACTAAAATTTTGGAAGTGAGACATTGGTCTTCTGGGCCTTTATAAGAACCTCAGGTCCTGTTTGCTGCTTCAGCACTGAAGGAGCTCAGGCCTCTACAGTGATGAGAGGTCTACTGAAGGCAGAGGAGCAGGCATGTTTACATGCAGTCAGGGTAAAGGACAAGTGGTGCCAGTCACACACTTAAGAATGGCTGTAATAACAAAAATAGCAGGTGTCAGCGAGGATGTAGAGAAGTTGGAACCCTTGTGCCTGCTTGTGGGAATGTAAAATGGTACAGCCTCTGTGGAAAACAATCTGGTGGTTTCTCAAAAGGTTAAATGTAGAATTACCATATCACTCAGCAGTTCCATTCCTAGGTAAATGTACGGAAATGTTCTCAGCACCATTATTCACAATAACCAAAAGGTAGAGACAGCTCAAGTGTCCAGCAACAAATGAACAGATAAGTAGAATGTGTTGTATCCATGGAATGGAATATTATTCAACCTGAAATGGAGTGTAGTTCTGATGGATCAACCTTAAGGATTAGGTGAAATAACCCAGACACAAAGACAAATATTGTAGGATTTCGTTTGTGTGAAATGTCCAGAATAGGTAAATCCTATAAAGACAAATCATTCGCAGTTGCCAGAGGTAGGGGGAAAGGTGCTTAAGGGAAGGATTAGGGTGAAGTAAGGAGCGACCACTAATGAGTACAGGGCTTCTTTTTATGAAAATATTTTGAAGATAAAGGTGATGGTTGCACCCTCTAGTGAATGTGTTAAATGCTACTGAATCATTTGCCTATGAATAAAATTTTATGTTTTATTAAACTTCACCTTAATTTAAAAGTATATTTTTAAGGCTGGGGTCATAGCTCAGTGTTAGAGCGCTTGTCTAGCATGTGTGAGGCACTGGGTTCGATTCTCAGCACCACATATAAATAAAATGAAGGTCCACTGACAACTAAAAAAAACATGTATTTTTTAAAAAGAATATTTTTACAAAGTGAAACTCACATCTCATTTCAAGATATATCAATGGTACCCATGAGAGGCATCAGACAGCAAGGTGGCAATCTTCAAGACCCTACCATCCAGTATACCTGGCTACTTGTGGTGGCCAGGTATGCCCTGGACATGTTGGAGGAACTGGATGTTTTTACTTAAATGAATTTTATTTTAAAATCTACTTGATATAGTCATTGGAAAACTTTTAAGTATTTTTGAAACAACATGAGCATATGAATCTGCTCTTAATTATAAATTTTATGAAATCTAAATACAGATCAAACATTTCTGATGAAAAAAAGTACAAGGCTCATCTCAATTTTTGTTGGGTTTGCTAATGCATGTGTGGACACAAGGACATGGTGGTGAGTCCTCTCCCTTCTGCTGAACAGACAGAATGAGCCCCCTTCCTAAAATATGCCCTCTCCCTCTTCTTGGGCAGACCAGTGAATTATCTTCAGTTCATCTCCTACTGTGCTCACTGAAGTCAGGCATGTCTGTAGTCCTGCGTCTGGTCTTGCAGTGTATAAAGGCCCAACAGCAGCAATGGGGCCCCCAGACTTGCTGTGTCAACCAGCCGACCTCAGGATGCTATTAGTGGGCTGTTGGCATACCTGGGATTTGGAGGGTTTGCCCTTACTAAATAGGGATAATAGTGTGCATGTTACAGGGCTTCTGAATTCTAATAGTATGTTGTGTAGTTCTCAGTAATGATAATTACTAAAGAAAATAATAGTAAAAACTTTAAAAATCTTTTCAGAATTTACAGTTTTATAAGTGCCTCAAAAATCTCTGAAACAGGAAACAGTGTATTTCCCACCTGAGAGGGTTTTTTGTTTGTTTGTTTGTTTGTTTTTTATGCTTTCTGCTCATTAAAGATGGGGCAGAGTTCTCAGCCTGGAGTCTCTGGAGGTACAAACTGAAGTTAGCAATAGGTCAGCTCAATGGAGTATCTGGATTGGAAGTTTCATCCTGAATTTAAATTGGGCATTGCAGAACAGGAATCATTTATTAGTGAAGCTGTCATCTGGTGGCATATGCAATCTCCCCTTTTCTTTACTCCCCCTCTGCTCTGGGAGCCAGGAGTGGAGGTTTTTGAGATGCTGACCTCATGTCATGATTGCAGGTTTTTGTGTTGATTTTCCTAGTTCTGAAAAACTTTCCCTTCTGTGTGTGTTCTACAGCCCCTTCCACCTCACCCTCTTATATAAGAGAAGGAGTTTATGGGGAGTTAGTCCAGAGGTCTGCAGGGCCAAGTGCCCAGCATGGTGTGGGTGGGTTTGGTCAGCAGGGGCTCAAAGGTGGGAGGTAGAGGGACCTTATTAGGACTACCATGCTCCCTATGGGGCGCACAACATCTCTGATCAAATAGGTGGCACCTTCTGTGGATACTCTTGGCCATCTGTCATGATTGCCTAGAGTGTGGCTTTCACCCCTGGTCAGTGGTTCTGTTAGATGCTCGTCTGTGAGAAGAGCTACCCTCACTTGGCAGTCCTTGCCACCTTTTCTCCCTTCTGTGAGGATTAAACAGTTTCATCCCACTGGAGTCACAGGACAAGGTGGGGAAAAATCCACTTGTTCCTTCATGGTTTCTCTAGTAAGAATTTTTTTATGAACCCAGCTACTGACCATGAGGGATACAGCCAGTTTGCCCACTCCCTGTGCATCCCTATGACTACTGACCTCAGGGGATAGTGTGTCCTGGCTCTTTTCTGTTTGTCTCTGTGGATCTGGGGCCTTGCCATTTGTCTCCGTGGCAGACTGAGCAGCAGGTGCCCTTGGGCACAAACTATGGTACACGGCTAATTCCTTGCTCCCTTGCTTTAGTCCCGCTCGGCTTTGTGTTTCTGTAATGAGTTTTGCAGATCTCAACACTAAGGACTGTACCGTGAGGCTGGGTGAGTCTGGGCTTTCCTGGAGAGGTGCCCAAATTGGCATGGACCAGGTTTGGGGCACTCCTAATGGGGCTTCTTCTCTCAGAGCCATCTCTGTCTGTGGAGCTGGAGAACTCCCACAGAAAGCAAGCCCAGCTCTAGGGAGGGAATGGAGATGGGCACGTGGGCCCCATGTTGGAGAGTGAGGGGGCCCTGGGAGATTCTGTCGTACATTAGGCCAAGCTCTTCATCTTATAATCCCAGTCACCTAAACATGGCAGGAGACTGGTGTTCTCATAATAACATAAACTCAAAAGCCAAGTGAAACTGCAGTGAGGGAGCAAGGAAGAACATCAAGAGATGGCAGAAAACTCTTGGAAGCAAGAAAGATCATTGAGGTAGGAGGTAGTTTATAAGAGTTGGGCAGGGACAAGATCCAAATAGGCAGTAAAGACCTGGAGAGGCACTTTTTTTGTGGGGGTGAGGCAGGGAGATTACTGGGGATTGAATCCAGAGGCACTTTACAACTAAGCTACATCCCCAGCCCTTTTTAAAAAATTTTTAGTTTACATATATATATATATTTTTTTGAATTGTTTTGTTTTGTTTGTTTGTTTGTTTTGAGACAGTAGCTTGCTAAGTTGCTGAAGCTGGCCTTGAACTTGCAATCCTTCTTTCTCAGTCTCCTGAGTCACTGGGATTACAGGCATGCACCACTGCCCACTGCAGATAGGCTTTTCATGGCAAGATTGTGGCAGGCTAGGGTGGACCAGGACAAGGTCCAGATGGGCCAGGAGTATCTCTTAAGAGAATATCCTCTTGTGAATATGGACAGAGTGGGCATATATTGTCAGCATCATTCTGACTCTGAGGATCTGGGACCTGGTGGTGAAGGTCTGGGGTACCTGCAAGATGTAGGTCTCTTTGCTCCCATTATGTTCTTGGGCTCAAAGGTGCCTGAGAGTGTTCTGGCACACTTTCCTGTATGGCGCCTTCCTTTGAATGGTTGATCCTGGTCTCACCCTGAAATGTCTGTCTCTCAGCAGCCTCTCTGCTCTGTCCCTAGCTTTGGAGACCTGGCCTATGGCTGTCAGTTCCCATCCCTAATATAGTTCTCTATCCTGTTTGTCCCAGGTGAACCTGAGCAAGGTGGGTGAGTACTGGTGGAGTGCCATCCTGGAGGGAGAGGAGCCCATTGACATCGACAAGATCAACAAGGAGCGCTCCATGGCTACTGTGGACGAGGAGGAGCAGGCAGTCCTAGACAGGCTCACCTTTGACTACCACCAGAAGCTACAGGGCAAGCCTCAGAGCCATGAGCTGGTATGCACACTATGGTCTTCCTTGCCCTGGTGACAAGACTGCTTAGCAGCAGAGGGGTGGGCAGTGTTGGTGGTGGGGAGGAGGGTGGTGGATGGGCCAGCCTTGCTTCAGCCTGCTGTACCACAAGCTGCCCTGCCAGTCTTGGCTCAGGAGGCCCAGGAGGGGCCCCATCTTACCTGCTTTTATCACCTGTTCCCTGCCTAAGGATTGGTACACACTGGTATTCCAGCCACATTCTCATATCCAAGCCAAGAGCCCAGGAGGCAGGACCTGGAAGGATGTTATGCAATGTGCCCTGCCCACACTGGAGCCTAGAAATGTCTAGTGTTGACAGCTCTTACCTCTGTGCCTCATCCACACATAACTTGCCTAGAGCTCCATGGGCCCTTCAGTGGAGGAGGGGAGAGCCAGCCTGTAGGGCCAGCCTGGTTTCTGACTATGGAGGGCCTGATATAAGACAGGTAGCTAGCAATTCACTCATTGTGAATGAATGTTGGGGCTGTGACTGGGGAGGTATGAGGTCAGCAGCTATTGGGGGATCAGGAGGCTGGTTCATGTCCGACCCATCAAAGAAAATGATTGATTAGAAAAACATGTTCACTTTTCCTTATTTTAATAATCCTACAGGTAGCTCCTTAGGGAAGAAAAGGCTGCTTTTCCTATTGTCACCTTCCAGGGTTTATCCATACAGTGCTGTAGGTTTGGACAGCAGCATGCACATGGACCAAATACAGCCTTGGATCAGTAGGGAAGGGTCAGCTGCTGGGCATGGGTCAGTGTCCAAAAAGCCACACAGATTCATATTTTCTTCTTTGTCTCTGGAAGAAGCCTCACTTTGTGGTTTGTCCCTTTCTTTTTGGGGTGGCAATACATACTGGGGGCTTCTGTATACTCTGCTGCTTTGTCAGACACTGTTTCCTATCTTCACAGATATGTCCCTATCTCTATAAGGTTGAGGTGCCTGGAAGTTTTGCTGCTTTCCTCTCCTTCCTAGGCCCTGCCACACCAGGGCATGTAGTGAGCACATACTATGTATGTGTAGGGTGGGTTGGCTAGCTGTAGGCTCTGCACACTACTCCTGGAATGATGGTTCCCCCACCCACAAAAGCAAAATTGAGCTTTCTTGCTTGCTTGCTTTTTTTTTTTTTTTTTGGTGTGGTGTCAGGGATTGAATCCAAGGCCTTGTGCATGTGCGGCAAGCACTCTACCAACTGGAGCATTATCCCTAGCCCCAAGATTGAGTTTTCAAGGTCTCAGAATGTGGTTAGGCAGCTCAAGCAGCCTGGGTAGGGTTTGACCCCAGATCTAATTTCAGACCTTCCTGTCCTTGTGGACCTGGCTCCCTCAGCTCAGCCCATTCCTCTGTGGAAGAGAATGTTCCTTTCGGTTTGGCCCCCTTTTTCACCTAGGGCACAGTTTGGTTGAACAACATCTCTTCAGGGTCTCTGTGGTACAGAAGTCACAGAAAGCTCCCAGCATCATCTCAGATCATGTGGACAGCCAGAACTAAGTGGTTGTAATTTAATCTAGCCACTGCCCTTGCCTGTGAGCCTTTGCCCTGTGGGTAGGGCCTGAGGACCAGTCCATCCTGTGTCTGGGGTCAGCACTCAGAGGGCTGAGGTTGACTTCCCGGGAAAGAGAAACTATTTTGACTGGAGAGCATACATGCAGATGCCCATTGTGCTGAGAAAGTGAGAATTCTTCAGAAGCATATATTTGTGCCACAGGACAGAGAGGACAAGGACCCAAGATCCTCACATCTTCCCCAGATGCCAACATCAAGTTTTTGTTACAGAGAAACACTAAAAATTTAAATTTATTGTGTCTTCAGCTATATTTGCGCCAAGCTTCAGTGAGGTCTTGGTAGACTTAACTATGATATATGATATAAGCTAGAATGTTCTACAACTTTTTGCATCTCTGCCCTCAAGGTCCCTGTGATTACATCTCTTGCAGATGTAGTCTGCAAAATACCAGTAATGTCATTTGTCTGGGAGTTGCCAATAGTACAGGATCTACATGGAGTATTGGGGCTTCTTGTTCTCTGTTTCCTTTTTTCCCCTCCCTGTATCCTTCCTTCTTCTTGACCTTTGGCTCATTCTCTCTTTCCCTTCTTTACACTCAGTGCTGATGTCCTCTGGCTTTGCCCAGTGTCACTGTCCTTGAGAGCTGACATGAGCTGGACATGGTGTTAGTCTCTGCATCCTTAGCAAGGGCAGACACAGATCTGCCTTGAAAGCTTGGAGAGTCCTGCCACTTAAATCTGATCTCTCCAAAGACTAGTTCAGTCCAGCTTTGCAGTCTTATTGATGGTCCTCTTCAGGAAAAGGATGCTCTGTTTTTCTCATTCTTGGGGTCCTGTTGGGGGAAGGGGGGGTCGGAGGGCTACTTGTTCTGGTGACTGCTATTCTGCCCACTGCCCAGGACTAGGAACACAATCATCTGCTGCTTATCCCTAGAAAACTGAGGCAGCTTCCAGGAAAGTTTTACCAAAACAGATAGGCTTCACCGGGCAAGAAGTAGCAGCAGCATATACCATACATGTGCACCATGTATTTGTGCACTTACATGCAGCCTCCCCCTGGACTCCAGGGTACTATAGAGGAAAAAGCACTGCATTGGGCCATAGATGGCTTGCTACATCTATAGACGGCTGGACAACTGATTGTGACCAGCACTGGGGAGCTTAGGGGTTGGAAAGTAACTCAGTTAGGAAATATCCAAAGAAGAACCTTAAGGACACTATAGTCTAGTGCATAGATCTGTGTTTTGAGTCTAAACTGATTCAGCCATGAACTTGCAACATGGTCCAAGCAGCATGAGGGGTTGTATGACCTTGCCCAAAGGTCTACCCTGGGAGACCCTCAGCAGCCCAGGATTGGCAGCCCATGGGTGACTCCTCACCAGGACTGACCTACTCTTAGATGACCAGAGAGCCTCAAGCCCCTAGGCTGTGGGTCTTAATGAACCCCCTTCTTGGAACTGTTGTCATTCAGAAGAATGTGTATCCCACAACCTGCCTGACACCAATGCCAAAGTGTCAGCTCCTCACTGGTCTTGGCACAGCTTGGGGAAAGGTCCTCAGTTCATGGGGGCCCTGACAACCTATGGGTTCCATATAAAATATCCTTAGCTCCTTTTTTATCAAATGAAGAAATAGACCCAGAAAGGTCCATACCCTTATGTGGCCTCATATAATTTAGTCACACTTTACTCTTTGTTATCAGGGTACCTCATGGGCAGAAAGACCCTCCAAAAAGTCAGGTGGGTGGTCAAGGTCGCTGCGCTAGGATCATCAGGCCTCACTAGTAGAGAGAATGGAAATAGGGCCAGGTTCTCCTGTCAGCCTCCATCTGCTGCGCACATCAGCGTAGTCACAGTTACCAACGTGCTCTGGCATTGATGCCCATTTATGGTGTGAACTCAGAGTTTTCTAAATTTGCCAGGATTTCAAATTGTGCTTCTAATGCCACAGATGCTATGTATTTTGAAGCATTTTAATTTCAAAATGATAACACTTTTCTTTTGTTGCTTTAAATTTTTTGATGTCACTGTGAATTCACCTCTTCTCAAGATTAACAAGTTTACTCCCCTTCATCTTTTTCCCCAGTTTAATTTCTTTGAGCAGGTTTCTCATCTAGAAAGGGAGGGTGGAGTGCACAGGTGTTCAGTCTGCACTCAGAGGTGTCTATTTAGAATATCTCCAGCTGGGTGGAACTTACCCTAAAAGTCAGTAACTGACATCGCACAAGCACATGCCAGCATTAATATGATGGCTGGACCTACGAGTGAATTTGGTGACGTACAGGAATGTCTACTCTCCACCTTTGCCCCAGGGAAGGTCTGGACACTGATCCTGACTCCCTGGGCTCCAACAATTTTAAGATCAAGTCTAAAAATCTACTCCTTACATCTGGCTTCCTACATTGAGCCTCTACACAGCCTCCAGACTCTTGGGGTGAGAGGAGGCTGCTGTACGGCTCTGTAACTGTTAGCCCTCTAGCTGCCCTTCACCCTCCAGCTGACTACAGCTCTGTTAAGGCATAGAGGCCTCCTGTGGCCTCTTGCTTAGCATGTCAGGTCCATTCTTGTGTTTGGTTGAGACTATCCAGCTTCATGCTTCCTGTTGGCCAGGCCATCAGGGTTGTGCAGAGGGGCTTCCTGAAGTCCTCCTTGCCACCCCTGTCACTTGGTATGCGCTAATTGCTCTGACCACACTGCAGTGCCTTAAAGTGGTCTGGCTCTGATCTGAGTTATCTCTAAGAAGTTGAGAATACTGATCAGTCCCTAATATGTGTTACGGATCCAACATGCTCATTGCTACTAGGAAAAAGAAAGCCCCCTTGTCAGGAAGGTTTTATTTTATAAGGAGAAGCTGTGGTACGGAAAATCCAGAAGCTTTACCAGATGCTAGGAATTTTTGTTGGAGTTGTGTATCTGTCTTCTAGGCCTGTTCTTCAGGCTTTCTGCAACAGAAACCACAGACTCCATTGGTGGGATAACCCCTGGCCCTATACACGTCAGCCTCTTCATTTCTTGTGGTTGAAAGAAGAGATCATCCCCATCTGTGGGTACACTTGAAGTGACCAGGTGAGGAGGACAGATGCTTAGAGAAGGGCTGGCCCACCAGCCTAGGCTCAGGTGCCTCCCTCAGGGTTACAGCCTTCCTGATGTCCCTTGACTACGGCCGTACTGCTATGGTCTGCTTGCTGACCCTTGGAGGCTAGGCGTTCTGCAGTGGTCATGTGCTAGAAAGGAGCTAAGTCTGTCACCCCTGACTAGGTCCCCAAGGAAATAGTGGGACATTCTTGCCTGGTGGATTCCCTACTGGACATTCTGAGGTCTCTCCTCCTGCACCACATCTTGGGTCAACCTTGAATTGTCTGATGATGGCAGTTGTCAATGACAAGAACTTTTTCCTTTGGGAAGGCGGTACGGGAAAATGCCTAGTGGGGGTTCTAGGCTCTGTAGGCTGTTTGGAATTTGGACAGAAATCCTGGTAGAAAGGGAAAGAAGACGTGAACCACAGAGCGCTGTCATTGCTTTACTGGAGACAGAAGAGAGGATTAGAAATTCAGTCTGTGGGGAGCACAGTCTTACAGGAATTGGCAGTCACCCAGTGCCTCCGTTGGTCTTGAGCTGCTGGAGGGTATACGGTCCTCCAGCCAGTTTGTCTTATGGGGCAAGTTCCCAATCCCTGAGGAAGCAGTTCTGTTCCTGCAATCCATCTGCTCTGGGAGGAAGCATGCAGTCCCTTGTGATCCCCTTTAATCTCTCTATTTTCTGTTTGTAGAAAGTCCATGAGATGCTGAAGAAGGGGTGGGATGCTGAAGGCTCTCCCTTCCGAGGCCAGCGATTCGACCCAGCCATGTTCAACATCTCCCCGGGGGCTGTGCAGTTTTAATGACCAGAAGGAAAGGAAACTCGCCAGCAGGGAGGCAGAGGCTTTGTTCTCAGCTGTCCCTCTCTCTCAGCTCCCTGTGTGCCAGGGACTTGCTCATTCACCCCTAGCCATCCTTTCTTTCAAGGGTGAACCAGGCCATCAACCCTGACCTTGCACCTCCAGGCTGTTCCAGAGAAGGTGCGGGGCCAGCTGCTGCCTGGTGGCCGCTGAGGCCAACGCTGAATGAAGGTGTTTGAAATGCAGGAGGGACACGTCCCAGTAAACTGAGAGCACATGCTTCGTCTCCACAGCAACCAGCCACTGCAGGCAGCATTTCTTTCCTCCTCTGCTCTCTGCTTGCTGTTGTTTTGATGCTATTCTGCTTGCTTTTCTTCTGGTTGGGAGTGGGGAGTTGCTGGGCTCTTGGACGAAGCCAAAGTTGAAGTGTGTGGGGTGCAGCACTTGCATGAAGGCAAGTGGGGAACAGCTGTGGAGCTGCTGCTGGGGCCGCTGTGGGAAACCCGTACCCCTTGACCTCATTAGGTATGTTCACGTGCAGTCTTGCTCATCCATTTGTAAATGTGCTCTGTTTGCCTCGGCCACATAGGCAGAACAGCAGAAACTGCAGTCCTATTTTCACATTCTTGATGTTGGGAGAAAGTCTGGGGTTCTGGTCTCAGGCCCGGATGCAGTGGGAATTCTGTCTGCCCTCGGATTGCGGCTGCTTTGCTTTGTTTCTTGTTAAAGTGAATTGAGCCTGGCCACCACTGCATGGTACACTCTGCTTGGCTCCCTGTGTGACCTCTTTGGGTGTGCTATGTCAAAGCATGGGCAAGAACCAGGCATCCTCAGGAGACCACACCAGGTCTAGCAGCTCATTGGCAGATCATGTCAGCCATAACCCTGAGCAGCCTTGACCTCGGGTGCCTCAGGAAGAGGAATTTCTATACAGGCACGAAGGCACACTGTCCCACTGTGACAGATCCCAAGAAATTGAAGACCTTCATACCAGGCACTGGATTGTGCTCCCTGGATCTCCTAGTCTGTCCCCCCTGTTGTCCAGGGAATGGGCACCATCTCAGTATCCCCAAGCCCATGCCTTGAGCCACAGCACTGACTGTAGCCAAGTTATGAAGACCTGACTGAGGGGCTGAGCTCCAGGTGCTCTAAGTACTTACAGGACTCTCTCTGCCTGTTACCAGGAATGTGGTATAATCAGTGCCCAGCACTGTCCATTCACCTAGCTGGCAGCCTCAGTGTATGAAAATAAGTCACACCACAAGTCTTTGTACCCTGGTTATACCCACGGCCAGCTGGAGTCAAAGCCTAAAGATGCTGGGCAACTTGCTCTTGGCAAAGAGCACTGGCCTGCAAGCTCTCTGCAAATGCTCAAGAGGGACTGTCTAGGAGAACAAGTTGGTGGGACATCTTCCAAAGGCTTCCACATTGAACTGTGTAGACAGGATCTAGTTTGTTGTAGTCATTTTGGGCTAGATTTCTGGTTTACAGTGGTGGCTGACAGCCCTTATAAAAAGTACATCCTGGGGCTGAGGTTGTAGCTCAGCAGTAGAGCACTCACCTAGCATATATGAGGCCCTGGGTTCGATCCTCAGTACTACATAAAAATAAATAAATAAAATAAATGTATTGTGTCCAACTACAACTAAAAAACAAATTTTATTTTTATATATATATATATATATATATATATATATATATATATATATATATATATAATTTTTTTTTAAGTACATTCTGGGAGGTATTCTATGGGTCCACAAATGTCATACTGACTGTCAAGGGAGAGCAGGGGACCCCAAATGCCCCCTTTGAAATGTGAGAGCTCTGCTGTCTGACATTGTCACCAAGCTAGTGCGGCCCCTTCTGAAGAGATCTTGAACTCCAGGAAGCAGAACTGATTCACCTTCAAGAGATTCTGAAGAAACCTTTGTTGTTTTTTCCTGAAGTTTCATCAAGGTCCTAGGATTTGCAAAACACTGTCCCATACCTAACAAAAAAGAGGTCTCGGGATGAATGTGCATGTCTCCCATCCTATCTGTGATTCCCGAGTTGGCTGCCTCCTCCCTGCCCCCCTCCCTGTGGACAGTCTTCCAGGAGGGATGAGGTGTGTGAGCCCTGTTCCTCATTGTTTGGGAGACTGAGTTGTTCACTTCTCTGACTTGTCTTCCTTTTCCCTGGATTTACTTTCTGTGTTGCATTTCTTCCCAGTCCCTGCCCTTCTTTAACAAACAGTAAACCAGTGTTTAGGAAAGAGTAGCTGAGATGGGCAGCGTTGGGTGTTAGCTGTGTGGCAGGAGCCTGGTCTGGTCCTTGGGTACACAGTGTGGTTGTGGGTTCTGGGCCCACAATCCTTGTTCCTGGCCTGGCTCACTCCTAGCCAGGCTGGGGGATGATTCTCCAAGCTGGGGCTCCTGCTGGACTGTCTAGCCTCTGGAGCTGGCGCACTGCCTATTTTCTCTTTTTAGACACGACAGCCGCAGTTTGGCCACTAAATCCCACCAGCTGAGGTCTGAGGAAAATGGGGTGACTCGTCCCCCTTGTCCAGGGGCCCAGGAGAGTGGGGTGTCCAGCCTGCAAAGCTGCTCCGGCTCCTCTGTGTTGGTTTGCAATAAATCTGTATTTAAGCAGTTCTGAGTGTGGCATTGCTCTTTATAGTTCTGTTTGTGAGTTGTCATTACCCACAATTTCTAGTCATGAGGCTTTGGGCCCCAGTATACAGCCAACACCAAAATGGGGAATCTTCCATCCAGCCTAAAAGCCCTGGCAAAACTTCACACAGCTTTCAGAAATCCTATAAGCTTTTGATCAGATAAAAGAATGTAACTAGCTCTGACATAATTTCAAATAGGTCTGGAATTCTGTTTACCTGAAGGCTCAGGTTGAGTGCAGAATTCTGAATGACCCTGCTGGATGGTGAACAGGGCGCCTTCACTCATTGTTCACCAAGCTCCCAGCCCGTGGGTCTCCAGGTACCTCTGCACTGCCGCAGATCCTCCAGGTGCACATCTTCAGGTTAGCTGCATTGTCTTCCACCAAGACAGCCTGACATCTGACTCAGAACCCCATCAGATCTCAAGTTATTCCATTCTGAGTCCTTCCCCCATTCCAGGGAGAACTTATTTCCTCTGACCCTACTCATTCTCAGTGGGCAGGACCTGAGGGTGTGAGAAGTATTTATCAAATGAAGAATATATCAGAGGCTAACTGAAATTGTCCATTCTTAGGGCCATAAATAACCTCCAGAAAGGAGAGAGATCTTCAGTAATTTGCCCTTAAGAATGCAGGAGGGAAAAGCTCAAGAAGTGTTTTTGTGGAAATGTGTCCAGGAGGCGTCGGCTGCTACACAGAGAACTCGCTGGCCAGGACACCATGCTTGGGGAACAGACCCTCACCCCACCTCAAATCTGCTCCCCCAGCAAGCCAGCTGGCAGCCAGCTCAGCCAGGGATGAGATGGCTCTCTTTTGTGAATAGAGCATGAAGTTTCTCAGCACAGTCTGGTCAGCCCTTGATAAACCCTTTCCCCTTTGGTCAGAGGCCTAGCAACCCTGCATAGCTGGGGGACTGATGCAGAGTTGGGTGTGATTTCCCATGGCCAAGGTTGATGTCCACTATCTGACTAAAAATCTGGGGAGCAGGTGTTTGAGCTAGACTGCTGCCCAGCAAAGTCTGCTGAATACCATAATGACCCCATAGGAATGTGGTTTGAAAGCCCCAGGGTGCCTCCTGTCAGTCCTGGTTAGGAAGGTGCAGTCAGTCTCAGGAATAAGAAGAAAAAATTAATATTCTACTTTTCCAGATTTCACTCAGCCAGCTCATACTAACATGGTTTAACATTTTGTCTCACTTTCTTGGTTTTATATTATAAGAATGAAAATTGAACACACTGGCCTTTCCTTCAAGGGGATGAGAGGACCCTGGCATCATGGTTTCTTGGTGTGTCAGGTGACCAGTAGGGAGTAGGCCTGCCAATCATCCCTCCCAAGATGAAGGCCCAAGTCCCCCACTGCATACACCCAGGTCCTTGTGCCAGGAAAAACTGGCCAGCTGGCTGCAGGCCCATAGCTCCCTGCTATGCCTTTGTAGGGTAGGGAGGAGACCATCATAGAGCCAGATGGTGCTGACCTGTTGGGATCCCTGGACCTCCTCACTCTTGGAAGGAAGCTCATGTTTCTGTTTGCTGAGGTGGCTGAGTCAAAGCCCAGACTGGACAGTGATTCAAACCAGTACTGGGTTGCCAGGACTACTGTGGGGCCATCCCCCAAATTTGCTTTCTTTCCTATTTTTGCCAGTGGAAATGCAGGTGTACATGGTGGGAAGAGCATATGTGGTGGTCGACCTGTGGGTACCATCAGCTGGTTCATAAGGCCACCCAAGTGTATGGCTTCTAGCAGAGTGGGCCCAAGACTACTTTCCCTAGAGAAGGGCTGTTTAGGGGGCACTAGCAGGAAAGATGCCAAGACCAGAAGGTGGCTAGCTGGTATCCTGGTACTTCACCCAGTCTTAGGTGTTTTTACCCAGAGCTGGAGGAAGCCTCAGGGACTTAGTGGTCCAACACCTCATGCTAGTCACAGATGCAAGGCTGTGTAGCTGGTGTCCCCATCCTTTCTCCAGGAAAGGCCCATGCTTCCTCTGAGGCTGATGACCCCTCCTATCAAATTCATTGACCATGTTCCTCTAGATTTAAAGAGCAGGACCAGCAGCTTCCAGGTGCAGTCCTGGTTATGACACATGCTCTGTGGCACCATGACACACAAGTGGCAGGACTGAAGTACCGAGGGTCACCATAGGCTCTAGTTCTGATGGGCAGCTCATCACAAGACTCTGCCTTGGGCTGTTGGTCACCCCGGTCCCACAGTGCAGGTTTGTTTAGACTAGATAGGGGGGAGAAAGACGACACCACCACCACCACCCCTTGCACTCCAGCATCATTCATTTTGTAGAACCTTAAACAATACATGGGCACAGTGACTGCACATTAAAGAGAGGATAATGAGCCCATTGGAGCCTCCTAGCTTTCCCAAGTTTGCTTCCTGCCAGGTGGTAATCTCCACCCCTTCCCTGCAGAGATAGGGTCTGCCTCCCTGTTAGGACTTTGTATAAGGCCAGAGTGGGGAGAAGCTGCCAGAAGACAGGATAAAGGGATGTGGGGCTGGGGGCTTGAAGGAGGCCCTTTCCACAAGGAGGGGCAGCTACTCTAGTCATGGATCTTGGTGGAAGCTTGGCTCCCAGAAATTGGGGATCAGGGATTTCTTGTGACCCAGTGGTAGCCCCTGGTGGGACAATGATACTCCAGCATGGAAATTCAGGAGGTTCCCAAGAGTTAACCTATGGGGACTAAGAGCCAAGTGTATGGAGCCCCAGCCAGCTGGACACAGTCCATACATTGTGGCCCTAGAGAAGTGGCTATAGACTGGAGCTTGGCTATCAGGTGGGCAAGGTCCCGGTAACCTGGGTGGCCACATGTATCTTAGTTGACATTGCCAAGAAGGAATTTGTTACCCCAGATTAAGGTTTTGAAGCCTGTCACCACTCAAGGTGGACTTGGGTTCTGTGTGGGTGTGCCTGCTGTCTGGGGCCATCTCAGGCTATTTGGGCAGAAGGGCTCAAGTACCTTATGAGGTCTGTAGAGGTCTGAAGGAAGAGTTGGGGTGGGCGCTGGGTGAAGGGATGGGACAGGACTCATCTGGGCAGTGGCTTTCACACTGTCCTCATGCTGCAGACTCAACCAGGTAAGGAGGAATTCAGACCCTCTACTCTCGTAATGAGACTGTGCCACCATGTTTTCCATGTTTTGGGATCACGGTGTGCTCAGGGAGGGCCAGGGCCTATCGTGCTGCATCTGCCTCCCTGTGGCCTTTCTGCCTTATATACTCAGCCACTTCTAGCTCAGAGAGGAATTAACTTCATACCTCTGGGCTGAAATTCACCAGCTCTGTGCCCATCATTCCCTATGTCCACCCACATGTGCCACCCACTGCTGGAACCCCCCCCACACACACACATGTCCCCTCATTCCTTGGGGCCTGGCCAGGCACAGACTGTCACCAGCTGGCTCTGCAATGACCTCTGTCTCACTAACACCCACCAAGGACTCTGCAGCCTTGCCTTGCTTGTTTCCATGGCATAAGGCCCAGCATGTCAATGGAGGTGATTCAGGCACCCCTAAACTGTTTACCCTTCTCCTCACACCTGGTCCTCCCCATGATGGCAAGAATCACCTCTTGAGCTTGGATAGTTCCAGCCATACTCCAAAGTCGAGTGATATAATCCAAAAATGGGAACAATTTTGTCCTCTCCTCATTGTCTTAGGAGAACCGTCCATACCTGTAGTGACCTCTTGGTCGCCATTTGGTCCCTTGACCGATATACATCTTCCCCACTGCCCCCAAGATATGCGTGTGGTCTACAGTGGTTGCATTTCCTTCCTGTGAGCTTGGCTTTTCCACACCCTGCCTGCTCTGTTCTCCCTGTTGAGGGTGTCCCTTGGGCTCCTCTGCCCTTCTCCTCCGGTACACCCATCGAAGGCTCAGGATAGAAACACTGGACTTGGGACTCTTGCAGGCACTTCACACTGACCATGCCAGTACATGCCTTCCTTCCCTCAGGGCTAGAGAGCAGAGATGGCCTCAAGCTGGTGCCCCACGTATCTGCTCCTGAGGGATCAGCAGGATTCTGTTTGGAAAATACACTTCAAAGCTTTGAAAAGATGATTTATCTGGAACATTTGAGAGCTGTTGCTCATAAAAACAGGTCAGATTCAAATGTGTCTTCTAGGGACTCCTCCAAGGCACAGATTCTAGAAGCCATTTGGGGACAGATAGAGTTTGGGTAAATAGTCTGTGAAGACCAAAATGGGGGTGGGGGGTGGATTGGTCCTCTTAAAAAGACTTGTGATCCAACTTAAAAATGTTCCCAATTAAAGAGCCCTTTTGAGAAACTGCTTTTAACAAATTCCTACCCTAGCCCCAACCTGGAGTTTGCAGACACTCATGTCTCTGAGTAGGACCCTTAGGCTTGCTGCCTCCTGGCCCTACTGCATTCCCAAAATTCCTGTGTCACTTTCTTGGTCCAGGTCTTGGAACCCAGGATCTCAGTCCAATCCAAAGCCTCTCCCCAGCACCTATAGCAGCCCCTTGAGGCATACATATTAACTTTCAGAAATCTGGGGAAGCAAGGGTCCCTTGTCCTACACACTAATACTTTCTGAAGCCCCATGAAAAATGGAAATGTATGGTATCTTATCAAAAACAAAATCAAGAATTTGAAGATGGCGATTGCAGAATAGTAACCAAAGGCAGGGCCTGGTAACTGCTCCATGGAGGCCTCCTCCACACTGGCCCCTCCTTCTGGTAATAACCCCACTTGGCACTTGGCTAGGCCAGGCATGTGCAAAACCTGGACAAGGAGCAGCTTTGAGCCATCTCTACCATCCTTACCTCATGATCTCAGAGCATCCAGGACTGTATGATTTCTACCCTCACTGGCAGCCTCATCTCTGCCCCAAGAGGACAACCATCCAGATTTTTCCATGATATCATTTTTGCTATTCATATATTTCTAAACTGTATAAATAAATGTCTTCCATTTGCCTTCCTTTCTTTCACCCTTGCATCTATGAGCTATTGCCACCTTACATACGTATCTGCAGTCTCATTCACTCCCTCCTGGGTGATGTGTTCTGTTGAGGATTTTATCAAATCTATTTAACCATCTCCTGTTGGTGAGTGCTTGGATTAGTCCCAGTTTCTCACTCTCTTGGGTGAGAGATTCTCTAGGACATTCCCTGTAGTTGGAGTTGCAGTGGGGTCTGGCTGTCCTCCTCACTGTCCTGATGGTCTTATTTTTAATATTTACTTTTTAGTTTTAGGTGGACACAATATCTTTATTTTATTTTTATGTGGTGCTGAGAATCGAGCCCAGTCCGCCTCACGCATGCTAGGTGAGCGCACTACCACTTGAGCCACATCTCCAGCCCCCTGATGGTCTTTTAATGTTTGTGACTATGCTGGGTGCAGAGTTAGGTTGTCTGTACAAACTTTTATATTTTTATTAGACATTCTGTAAACTTTCTCATTGTATTTATGTCCATTTTTTCTAAGTTGTTTATCTTTTACTATGACTTGTAGCATTTTGAATACATACCTTTGTGAGATGTATTTGTTCCAGAATTTCCCAGTCTGAAGCCTGTGTTTCCTCTGTAAGCCCCTGTTCTATCCTTAGACCTGACTCCCTTCATGCAGAACATTCTTGGAGATCACCCCTCTGTCCTCAGGCCACCTTGAACCCCAGGCACAGGCCATGTTTCCTTAGCATTTCCCTGTTGGGAAAATGGAGACCGGTAAGGGCTGTAGGGTGAGCAAAGGGTCAGGTGTTTCCTCTACTCCTGGGCCTGTTCCACCTTTCTCCCGCCTTTCTCCACTGCATCCAGTGGCAGTGCTCACGCCCTCTGGTTTGCAGACAGATGCTCTTTCATGACCTATCGAGACAACCTTGCTCTTTGCAGGGCTCTCAGAGAGGAAGACATTAAATACTTGAGATAGTCTAAGTTTCTCATCTCACAGACAGCCTGTGTGGAGAGAACAGAACCAGAACCAAGAGTATCTGTGGTGCTGCCTGTGATCCCTATGAGCTGGCCTGGGAGAACCCCGGTGCCATGGGCCCAGCAGGAGGACTCATCCCACCAGAAGCAGCACTGGCTCCTCCTGGTTCTCAGCTTGGTGACACAATAGGACCTACTGAGGGGCTGCCTGCTCACTCAGTAGAATCCAGGTCCCCCAACCCCAACGCAGACCCTGGGGAAGGTCTGGAAGAAAGCAGAGGCCATGATTCAGTGGCCTTGAGACCCAGCCCTCCGATATCCTACTTGCCCTGAACCATTTCCCAGGAACCTTCAGGGAAATGTCACTAGAGACACCCAAGCTCAGAATTGTCTGACACTTCCAATTTCCACTGTAGCCCAGGCCAAACACCTGGCAGCCAAGAAAGAGTAAGAGGGACCCCTTTCCACACAGGGAAGGGAAAACTGAGCAAAGTCAACAACCTTCTTAGATGAATCAGAGATTTATGGTCATGTGACAAACTGCCACCCCAAACCTTCACAGCCAGACAGGTAAATACTGAGACTCACAGCCAAAAGCCATGCTGGAGTGGACTGGATAGAATACAGAGAGGGAATCGGCTAGGGACAGAGAAAGAAACTCACACATTGAGCATCTTCATGGAATTCTCCATAGAAGCCCTGAGAAGCAGCACAAGGTGTCTATAGGAAACACCTGTCAGAGCTGGTACCTCCAAAGCACCAGGTGTCTGCCTCCTGGGAGTGGCCAGGCCAACTGCTGTCTGAACTGACCCTTCACAGGAAGGTGCATCTCATGTAGAACCTTGGCCTTAGAACAGAGCCCACACCTGCCACTTGGGCCTGAGCAGGCACTTGGAGACCAACAAGGGAAGGAGTGGGCAGGAGAGGGATGGAGAGCAGAGAAATGCCAGAAAGTGAGGCCAGCAGTGAGAGAGGGGGAGAGACACACTCAGAGATGGACTTGGGAACAGCAAGAGGGACACTCAGATGACAGCAAGGATGGTGAGAGGGCTACTCACATGAACAGAGGGACATGAGAAATGGACACTGAAGAGGAGACAGGTGGGTTAGGGAGGTCACTCAAATGATAGGACAGACATGGAAAATAGACAAGGTAACATAGAAGGAATAGAAAGAGGGACACTCAGAGATGGACTCAGAGATGAGGAGGGGACATTGCAGAGATTTCAATTCTTCAGGGGCCTGTGATACTCTTGTGTGCTCAAGACAAACATTCTTGTTTTGTCAAATATTTGTTGAATCATTTCTTTGTATTTTGAGGGGAAAAAACCATTACCCCCCCCCCCCAGCCCCAGTCCCTCTGTGCAGGCAGGGCGTGTGCTGATTCTCAGGGAAAGTCACTCTGGCTGCTATTTGTGCCAAGCAGTTTCAGTCCTCATCAGTGGTTCTCAGTGGAGTCCCAACCACAGTCTCCATCACCTGAGATGATTTGAGATACAAATTTCCAGACTCAGGAGCAGAAACTCCAGGAGCAGTCCCAGGATTGAGAAGCCCGCTCTGAACAACTCCCTAAGGTGGGTCCTACCCCTCCTTCCATGCCACACTGAGGCATATGGGATGTATCAGAACCCCCAGGGTGGCATCTCTCCTGATCCTATGTCTGACTGGTCAGCAACAAGTCAGGCAGTTGGCAGAAATGGATGCTGAGGCCACACATGGAAGAACTACAGGCAAATGTCACACACTTGTTGTCACCCCAGGACATGGGAGTCCTGCAAGAGAGTGGGTAGGACAGAAGGTGCTGACATAGGAAAGTATCCTCAAGAATGTCATGAGGGTGACAAGACAAGCCTCCTGTGCCCCACAGGCTGTTGTGAGCTCCAAATTTAGGCAGAAACAGGCAGGGTCTGAGATGGGTCAAGGAGGGAAAAGAGGAAGCCCCAGAAGTTGAGGAAGTTTGTTTGAGGAGCCATCTCTTTGCACTCTGCCAAGAAGTTGCATATGGGATCTTTGGGTATCAAGTAATAGAGACTCCTGAACCCTGCCCTGCGGGGAGGCCCTACATGGGACCGCAACCCTACCTACTTTGATCCTGGTGCTATGACACCCTCCAGGCCCACACTCCCTCAGGGCTCAGAGCTGGTATCTCCAAAGCACCAGGTTTCTGCCTCCTGGGAGTGGACACTTGCCTGGGGATACAGTGGGGTTCAGACCCCAGGCCTGCTCTGTAGCCTGCCTTTCTTAACCACAGAGCTGTGGACTCATGGTGGAGATGGGACAGTTTTCAGCCTTTCTGCTAATCCTCTGACATTTTGGTGGACAAGCATACTCATTCTGCTGATAGGAAGTAGATACATACACAGTCATGCCCATGGGTCCAGGAAACATGGAGCAGCACGGGGAACTAGGTATGGAAACCCCTTACTACCCAGGTAGTGATCCAGGGAAGCTTAGGGAGTAGCTAGGCTTGGCTCTGGCCAGATCCAAATGCATTGGTCTTGGCTTTGGAATTTATTGCAGATCCCCCAAGGGCTCTATCAGGGCAGGAGCTGGACCCAAGATGGATGGGGCACTGGGAGACAAAGATAACCACAACCCAATCAGACTCCCAGAGCCTGGTACTATTGGTGCCCTCACTGCAGCCCTGAATAGCCCAAGCTGACTGCTTCTGCCTCCTTTCCCTACATCAAGGCCTCTCTTTTCCTCTCTCTCCTCTCCAGAACCCCTGGATGAGACTCCTGGCCCTACTACTTACTCCACCAAGACTTAGGAAGGTGGTCTGGGTCAGGTGTACACAGGGTGGGGTGGGTTTGGGGTGGCTGGTAACTTTGGGTCACTAGATGAAGAAGCTGTGACTTCGGGCCTGTCCTTTAAAGATTGTTTATAGCATACAGCCAGTAGAGGTGCCAATCCACAGAGCTTGTTCAGACTCCACCAATTCCACATGCACTTGTGTGTACATGATGTGTGCTACATGCGACTGTACCACACATAATTCCATGTAACTGCCATAACAGTCAAGGTGCAGAAGTGTTTGGTCACTACAGTCTCCTTGTCCTGGCTCTTTATAGGCACTCCCATCCCTAAGCCTGGAGACCATTAATCTGTTCTCTTGCTATAATTACTATTTTTTGCTTGAAAATTATATAAGTGGAATTATGCAATATGCATCTTTTTGAGATTGGCATTTTTGCTTCTAGAATTTCCCTGAGGTCCATTCGGGTTATTTGCATTATAATTCATTGTCTTTTCTCGCTGAGTAGCATGCCAGAGTATATAGATGTACTACAGTTAGTTTAACCATTCACCTGTCAAAGGGCACTTGGGTAGTTTCCAGTTTTTGTCTATCACAAATAAAACTGCTATGCACATTCATATGCAGGTTTCTGAGTGAGCATAAATTTTCATTTCTTTAGGATAAATATCAGGAAAGCAATTGCTGAGTCATATATTCAAATATTTGTGTAACTTGTTGGGCATTGTGGTACATAACTTTAATCCCAGCTGCTTGGGAGGCTGAAGCAGGATTGTAAAACAGCCTTAGCAATTTAGTGAGGCCCTGTCTCAAAATAAAAAATAAAAAGCGCTGGGGATGTGGCTCAGTGGTTAAGTTCCCCTGGGTTCAATCCCTGATACCGCAAATACATACATACATACATACATAAAAAAATTAAGTATATGTGTGAGTTTGTTCTCTGCACCTATGCCTGAATTGGTGCAGTAATAGGCAGAATAATGGGCACCAGAAAAGTCCCCATCCCAATCCTGTGGAATATGTTATGCAGGGGGATCAAAGTTACAGATGGAATTAATGTTGCTAATTTTTTGACCTTAACAATAAATTATTCTGAATCTCTGGGTGGACCCATTGTAATCATATGGATTCTTTAAATGTAGAAGAGGGAGGCAGAAGGGTGGGAGTCAGAGAGAGGTGATGAGAAAGACTTGACCCACCATCACAGCTCTAAAGATGGATCATGGCCACAAGTTTCTGACCTCCAGGATTGTAAGATAATAAATATGTACTGTTTTAAGCCACTAACTTTGTGGTAATTTGTTATGATAATAATAGGAAATCTATCAATATTTTTTATTTTATCTCTCCTAATAGGTGTGTGGTGTCATCTTATTGTGATTTAACTTTCATTTCCCTAGTGGCTACAGATGTCCACCATCTTTTCATGTGCTTTCTGCCATACATATGGTGAAAAGTCTGTCAGGGTTTTTGCCCATGTTCTAATTGAATCCATCGTTTATTAAATGTCAAACTGTGAGCATTCTTTATGTATTCCTGATAAAAGTCTTTTGTGAGCTATGTGATTTACAAATATTTTATTATGTTTTGCATTGGAAAAACAAATCATTTTTCCTCAGCTCTCACACCATAACAATCAGCACAGGAGACTTCTGTGACTCAATAGGTGTGGGGATTTGTCCCCTCAACCAGTAAGCAGATACCAGCTGGTGTCCTCTAATTCAATCCAGTTCTGACATTAGCATCAAAGGTAGTTGGGCTGGGGATGTGGCTCAAGTGGTAGCGCGCTCGCCTGGCATGCGTGCGGCCCGGGTTCGATCCGCAGCACCACATATAAAACAAGGATGTTGTGTCCGCCGATAACTAAAAAATAAATATTAAAATTCTCTCTCTCTCTCTCTCTCTCTCTCTCTCTCTCTCTCTCTCTCTCTCTCTCTCCCCTCTCTCACTCTCTCTTTAAAAAAAAAAAAAAAAGGTAGCATCAAAGCCCACAAGTTGAGAGTTCAGTCCTCAAGACTGTCTGCCCACCTGAACTTCAGGTACCAGTCACAAGCCCCAAGTGGTTTTCCCTGTGCTTTTGGTTGGCTAGCTATAAACTGGGGTTCCTACAATCTCCTCCTTGGATTCCATTAATTTGCTTGAACAGCTCACAGGACTCAGGGAAACCTGTTTATCACAAGGATATCACAAAGGATACAGATGAAGAGATGCATAGGGAGAGGTATGTGTGAAGAGGTGAGGAGCTTCTGTGCTTCTTCCAGGTGTACCACCCTCCAGGAACCCATGTGTTAAGCTTTTCAGAATCTCTCTGGACCTTGTCCTTTGGGGTTTTATGAGACTTCATTTCACTGGCATGATTGATTAAATTATTGGCTATTGATAACCAACATAACCTTCAGCCTTCTCCCTCTCGGGAGGTTGGGGGATAGGACTGAAAGTTCTAACCTTCTAATTCTGTCTTGGTTTTGTCCAGTGACCAGCCCCCATCCTAAAGCTACCTAGGGGACCCCAGCCACTGGTCAGATCATTAGCATACAAACACACCATCACTTCAGAAGATTCTAAAGGTTTTAGGAATTGTGTGTCAGGAATCTGTAAAGACCCAAATACATATTTAATAATATCATACTCTGTGATTTGTCTTTTCATCCTTTTAACATGGTCTTTCTCAGAGCAAAAGTTTTCAGTGTTGTTGAGATGCAGTATATCAAATTTTCCTTTTATGAATCAAGGTTTTGGTGTCAAGTCTAAAAACCCTTGACTTATCCTAGGTCTCAAAGATTTTCTTGTATTTTTCCTGAAAGTTTTATAGTTTATGTTTTACATATAAGTCTATGACCCCTTTTGAGTTAATTTGTATATAAATGGTGAAATTCTTGTTGAAAAGGCTCCCTTTTCTCTATTGAATTTCTTTCTTTCCTTGGCAAAAAATGAAATGGGCCTATTTGTGCAGATCTATTTCTGGGTTCTCTAATCTACTCCACTGATCTATGCATCTACTCTTACACTAATACTAATCTTGATTACTGTGGCTACATTGTAAGCCTTGACATCATGAACTTTATTCTTGTTTCACAAACTTGTTTTGGCTACTATAGGGTCTTTCTCTTTCTGTATAAATTTTAGAACAAGTATGTCTGTGTCTACAAAACACCTGAGATTCTGATAAGAATTGCATTAAACCTATAGATTGATTCAGGAAAAAAATGACCTGTTTATTGTTAGAGTCTTCCAATCCATGAGCAAGACTATCTCTCCAAGTATTTAAATCTTTGATTTTTTTCATCTGAATTTTGTAATTTCTATCATATAGATTCAGTATATATTTTACTAGATTTATACACAAGCATTTCTTGTTCTTTGGGTCAATTGTAAGTTTTATATATATATATATATATATATATATATATATATATATATATATATATATACATACATATACATATTTTAAGTTTTGGCTTTCTCTTTTTTCCTTACTAGTATCTGAAATGAAATACTTTTGTGTGTTGATCTTGTACCCTTACTAAACTCATTAGTTCTGGGAATTTCTTTTGAAGATTTCATTTTCTGTGTGTTCTACCATGTCATCTGCAAATATGAACAGTTTAATTTCTTTCTTTTCAATCTGAATGCCTTTTATATATTTGTATTTCTTTGTTCCAGTGTCTAGAACTTCTAATACTATGTTGAGAAGGAATGTGAGAGCAGATTTTCTTCACTTTTCCATAACCTAGAGGGAAAGCACCCAGTTTGTCACCTTTAGGTATAATGCTAACTATAAATTTTTAGTAGCTACTTTTTATGAGTTTGAGGAAATTAATCTCTGTTCCTATGTGGTGAGTGTTCCTATGTGGTGAGTGATGTTGAATTGTTAAGTGTCTTTCCTACATCAATTTATATAATCATGATTTTCTTCGTTAGCCTCCTGATATAGTAGGTTACAATGATTGATTTTCAAATATTGAACCACATTTGGAAGAAATCTCACTTGGTCTGTTCATTGTTGGATTCAATTTGCTAATATTTTTTGAAGATTTTGTGGTGTCAAAGTTCATAATTTTCATGTGTGTGTGTGTGTGCTGATATTTTTTTTCTAGCTTGATGTGGGGTAATGCTGGCTTCATACAAGGAGGTGGGACATATTTCTTCTCATATTTTCTGGGAGAGATTGTGTGAAATTCATGTTAATTCTTAAACTACTTGAGCCTTCAAATTTCTTTTTTGTTGTTGTTTTTTAAGACATATTTCTCCTGCTAATTTTTTTCTTCATATTTTATTTTTATGTGGTGTTGATGATCGAACCCAGCACCACGCCCATGCCAGGCGAGAATGCTATCTCTTGAGCCATATCCCCAGCCCTCATATTTCTTTGTCAGGAACTTTAAATATAATTTTAGTTTCATGAATGGCTATCAGACTATTCAGCTTGTCTATTTTACCTTACCTGAGTGTGGATAGTTTGTAATTTTTAGAAATTGTTTCATTTCATCTAAGTTTTTGAATTTATGAGTGTAAAGATGTTCATTATGCTTTTCAAAAATATTTTAGTTGCAGATGGACACAATCCCTTTATTTTGTTTATTTATATGTGGTGCTGAGAATTGAACCCAGTGCCTCACACATACTAGACAATGTGACCTATACAATTGACCCAAAGAACAAGAAATGCTTGTGTATAAATCTAATAAAACATAATAAAACTCTCACTGAGTCACAACCCCAGCCCTTATTATGCTTTTAATGACTACAGGATCTGTTCTACTATTCCATTTCACTCCTAATATTGGTGATTTGGGTCTTCTCCCTTTTTGTTTCTGTCAGTCTTGCTATAAGTTTATCAATTTGATTGATTTGGAAGAAGAATAAGTTTTTTATTTCCTTGGTTTTCTCTATAGTTGCCCTGTTTTCTATTTCATTGATTTCTGTTCTTATCATTTGTATTTCCTTTCTTCTGTTTGTTTTGAGACTATTTTGTTTTTCTTTTTTCCAATTTCTTGAGGTAGCAACTTACATTATTGACTTGAGATCTTTTATCTTTCCTAATGCAAGCATATGCTTTAAATTTTCCTCTCAGTATTGCTTTAGCTGTGTGCAAAATTTTTTTATCTTAAAAAATTCAAATATGTATATTCAACTATATATCAGATATGTATATATTCATATATATATACACACACACACATATATATATATATACACACACATATTTATATAAATATATAATTTTTTTCAAAGATAGGAAGAATTGTTATTTGTCCAAGCTGGCCTCAAACTCCTAGACTCAAGCAAACTTCTTGCCTCAGCCTCCTGAGTAGTTGAGACTACAGGCATTCACCATTGTGACCAGCTAGTTCTATATATATTTTAATTTTCTGTGGGATTTCTCTTTGACTGATAGATTATTCAGAAGTGTGTTGTTAATTTTCCAAGTGTTAGGATACTTTTTTTGTTATTTTTATCTTTTTGACTTCTATTTTAATTCCATTATTATCAGAGGGGATACTCTGTGGGATTTCAATTCTTTTAAATTTGTTAAGGTGTGCTTCATGATCTAGGATATAGTCTTTCTGGGGGAGTGTGAACAGACACTTGAAAAGACTGTGTATTCTGCTATTTTAGGTGGAGGGAGTGTTCTGTAGATATTAATTAGAGCCTATTGATTGATGGTGTTGTTCATTCTTCTATGTCCTTGCTTATTCTCAATTTAGTAGTTTTGTGATTGCTGAGAGTGAGATTCTTGAAATCCCCACTATAAATGTTGCTGATTTGAATATTTGTGTTCCCTCCCAAATTCATGTTGAAACTGAAACCACAATGTGATAATAGTAAGAGAAGGTGCCTTTAGGAGGTGATTAAGTCATGAGGGCTTGAATAAGGGATTAGTGTCCTCATAAAAGGAAACTAGCTGGGTCCTTTTTGCCCTGCTTTCTTTTACCATGTGAAGGCACAGTGGTCATCTTTCTGCCATATGAAGACACAGAAAGAAAATTCTCATCAGATACCAGGTGCCAATCCTTTGTTATTGGACTTCCCAGCCTCCAGAACTGTAAGAAATAAATACCTGTTTTTCATAAGTTGCTCAGTCTCAGGTAAACAAGACAATTACGTATTTGTATTTTTGCTTTTAGCTTCATTTATATTTAAGCTGTTTTTTTTTTTTTTGGTGCATAAACATCTAGAACTGCTGTACCTTCTTGGTGGATCAATTTTTTTTTAATGAGGTCACACTTATGGTATTGCCCAAGTTGATCTTGAATTCCTTGGATCAAGTAAGTAGCTCCTCCTGGCTCAGCCTCCTTAGTAGCTGGGACTATGGGTGCATGCCACCATGCCTGATATCTTTATTCTTAGTGATTTTCTTTATTCTGAAGTTACTTTATCTCATATGAATATAGCCACTCCTGCTTATATTAATATTTTTTTATGTTATGCTTACATTTTTAATACCTTTTATTTATTTATTTTTATGTGGTGCTGAAGATCAAACCCCTCACATGTGCTAGGCAAGCACTCTACTGCTGAGCCCCAGCCCCAGCCCCAATAAAGTTTTAAATATTATATTTTTATTAATATTTACACAACACATCTTTTTCTTTTACTTTCCATTTATCTATTTCAAAGTTAATTTCTTTTAGACCATGCATAGTAGCTCCAATTTTTAATTCATCCTGCCAATCTCTCTCTTTTACTTAGAATATTTAGAGCATACACATTTAAAGTAATTATTTATATGTTAGGCAATATTCTGCCTTTTTGCTTTTTGTTTCGTTTGTTCCCTTTGTTTCTTTTTATTTAATATTTATTTTTTAGTTGTAGTTGGACACAATACCTTTATTTCACTTATTCATCTTTATGTGGTGCTGAGGATCGAAACCAGGGTCCTGCACATGCGAGGTGAGCACTCTATGCTGAGCCACAACTTCAGCCTTCCTATAAATTTCTTGAACCACTATAATAATTTCATTTAGATTTTTTGTTGGTGTATTGCTTTGTATAGTTTTCTTAGTAGTTGCTCCAGGTATTACTATTTCTATATCTACATGGATAAACAACTTGTCACAGTATGTTGGTGTTGATATTTTATCACTTTGAGTGAGTATAGAAATCTTACTTCTATTAATGTCTGTTATCCTTTTCTTTGTTTGGAGAGCTTCCTTTAGCCATTTCTTAAGGTTGGATCTGCTAGCAGTAGATTCTCTTACTTTTTCTTTATCTGGGGATGTCTTTATTTCCTCTATATTCCTGAAGGATGATTTTGCTAAATATGGATTTTACAGTTTACAGTTCTTTTATTCCAGCACTGGAAAAATAGTATGCCACTCTCTTCTGACTGCCATAGTTTCAGGTGAGAAATCTGCTGTCACTTGACTTAGTGTCCCTCTGTTAGTAATATATTACTTTGCTCTGGCTGTTTTAAAGATTTCTTTGTCTTTAATTTTCAGAAGTATAATTATGATGTGTCCTAGTGTGAATCATTTTGGGTTTATGTTACTTGGGATTTGCTTAGCTTCTTAAATCTGTAGTCTACATATTTTGTCAAAATGGGATATTTTCAAACATCATTTTCTTGAATACTTTCTCAGCCCCACATTCTTTCTTCCCCTTTTCAAGGACTCTGATGATATGAATGTTGAATCTATTGTCTTTTTCCTATAAATCCCTGAAGCTCTGTTCTTTCTCTTCTTTTCAGAATATTTTCTCCATTGATCTGTCCTCAAGTTTACTGATTCTGTCCCCTGTTATAATCACTCTATTAATGACTTCATTCAGCAATGTTTTAAATTTGATTATTATATTTTTCAGTTACATAATTTTCATTTTTTTATAAAAAATAAAATGTTTGCTAAGATTTTATGTTTTTATATTTGTCTCAAGACAATTGTCAATTATTTAAAAGAGTATATTCTTTTTTAATACATTTTTTAAATTTTTTAAAATTTATTTTTATGTGATGCTGAGGATCAAACCCAGGGCCTCACATGTGTGAGGCGAGTGCTGTACCACTGAGTCAGAACCCCAGCTCCCAATTTTCAATTTTTTATTGAAACATTTATATAATGACTGCTTTAAAATCCTTGCCAGATAATTCTAATATCTGAGTCATCTTGGCATTGGCATGAGTTGATTTTTTTCCCTCAAATTGTGATTTTCCTGGTTCTTGGGATAGTAGACAAGTTTAGATGAAATCCTGAACATATCTGTGATTATATTAGAATATTTGTATTCCTGTTTTGTCTATTTTATCAGGTAGCCACACTTTAAGGTTTAACCTGTAGGTCTAGCCTACTTTTGTGGGTTGTAGTTCCAATTGCAGTTTAGTTTTCGGAGTCCCTGCAATACTATGGCAAGGTGCTATCTGTTAGGGTGGGTTGGGATGGGCTCTTATGGCACCTGGTGGAGGCCGGGAACACAGGCTCCACCAGTTCTTCTCTATAGATAGATCAGCCCTCCATTTGGTGTCCTGAATGTAGATCAGAGAGCCTTAATTCTGTTGGGCTTCTTCTTTCCCAGTCCTTGGCCAGAACGAGCAGCTTTTCCTGGAGTTTACATGTTTGCTTCTCTGTTCTTGCTGGCAATTTGGGGTTACAGGACTCTCTTTGCCTAGTCTGGGAATATAGGAGATAAATAGATAGCCCAAGGGACTTTCCACTGTAGAGTTCTCAAGTCCTAAGGTCCTGGCCAGTCTGCTTTCTTCTTTCCAGCTTCTAGGAAAGAAGCCCATCCCAGCCCACCCTGACAGACAGCACCTCACTATAGTACTGTAGGGACTCTGAAAACATCCTATATGGATGTCTGTTAAATGATGTTCAGGGAGGGAAAATTTGGGGAAAGTAAGTCCATGTAATCTCATTCTGGCACTGGAAGTTTAGTTATGGGAGATTTTTCCATAATTATATTTCTCTATATAACCAGGAACCATCATGGTCCCAAAGAGGCCCATTTTCATGTCTACAAAAAAGGCACCAGAGCTTCAGGCTGCTAAAAGATTCTGGTCATATCAGAACATGGGGAGTAGGTGACAGAGAAGAGACTAGGGGAGTATGTGTGGTACAGAGCATTGTGTGGCCATCAGGAACCCTTTGTGTGCCCAAGGAGAGCAAGGAGCCCCAGCTCTACAAAACCCCCTGTCTGGTGGGCCACAGAGTGCCAGGAGCTATTGGAACAGCATGGTTCTGGGTTGGGGGAGAGAAGGATGAGGAAAGGAAGAGGAGGAAGTGAGGAGAGGAGGAAAAGCCTACCTGGACCTTTGAGCTCTGACTCTGAGGCCTCTTCATGGACCCGGAGCTGTTGCTCTCCTCCGGAGGCACTCACATTCACAACCACCCAGTGGATCAGAAGATCCTACAAGCAAGAAGGGAAGGCAGAACTGGGTTTGGGGTTAAGAGGGGCTTAAGTAGGGCAGGGTCTCAGATAGGATAGAAGGAACATCCTTGGGGGAACAGGAGGTGGCCACTCTTCTCAGCTATTCCCATCCCAGGGATAAAAATATCAGCTTGGAAAATCAGCTGCTAATCTTGTTGCTAGGTAGAGTTCAGCCCCTGAATTGCTATTCTGTGCTAAGTTTGGCTGAACAGCTTTTCCTGGGAATCAAAGACTCTCAGCCTTCTGGCTCTGGGTCCCTGGAGGAGGCACAGAGAGGCAGGCATTTTGCTGGTTTTTAATGGGGGCATAGCCTGGTTATTCTTCCCCTCCCCTGCCAGCCAGTCAGACATGGAAAATGAAAAGATATGTGTCCCATCTAGACTGGGGAGGAGCAGAAGTCTGGCTCCCAGGTCAGCAGAGCTGCCTTTGGCTTCCTGGGGCCATGGAGACAGTTTTGCTTCTCAGAGGGTCTGAGCAGATGCAGCATGTGGGTAACTGGCCAAGGTGGGGTGGGCCAAGATGGCATCATGATAAGTACCACTAAAAACTGCACGTTCCTGGAAGAGGCCCTAGTTTAGAAGGATAAGGCATCAGGCAGCTCTGGAGACCATCAAGGGAACCTTCCAGGGGAAAGTGCCCTCCCTCCCACCATCACCCTGTCATGAAGGCCTTTGCACAGGAGTGGTTTTGGTCATGACCAGGAAAGAGAAGGCATGGCCTTCTGAGCATCTATCTGAAAAAAGAGAGAAGAAGGGGTCTGTGTATCATGAGGAGCTGTGTAAGGAGCACGGGAGGGGATAGAAGGGACTGCATCAGGGTCGGTGCTCACAGGGACATCTTAATGACTGTATTGTAATACCAGGGCAGGTCGGTATCCTACAATGACTGCTGAACCAGGTGAAGAGCTGAAAGTATCTGAAATGAAAGACACATGGCCCTAGGGCTCAAGTCCTCCTGAGTGGCACTTCTTGGGGGCTCTTTATAGTTCTTCCTGCCCTCACAAACCATGCTGATACTATGCTCACTCCCTCAGGTGGCCCTGATAGAGGGCAAAAATTCAGAGAGGGATATGGCCTCAGGGTCTTGGGAGGGGCTTCCCAGGTGGAGGCCACACAGGTCCACAGAACAGAAGCATCAATCAGACCACCTCCAGCCTTCAGCTCCAACCCAGGGCCTCAGTCACACTCCTGGGTTCCCTGAAGCAGATCTGCCAGCCCCAGTTCTTACCATGACCTGCTGTTTTCAATATACTCTGCCCAGGAATGCCACCAAGGTTCCTTCACTGCTGCCCCTAACAGTGCTCACAGGAAGATTCTGACACTCTTGCCCAAGCCCCTCTATCCTTTAAGTGTAGGAACATTGTGGGTTCCCTGAGGTTCTTAGTGTCAGGAAGCCATGCTCAGCTCCGTAGAACTTCTGATGTGCCCCACACTTCCACCTACCATCACTCATGAGGAAGCCTAATGCAACCAACCAGTGAAAGGAGTTGTTTATGAGCTCAAATTTTCAAATCCCATTTGGAACCTGAAGGCGTACTAGTCAGCAAATGAGTTCCATGCCTAGCCCCATGTTGGCCTGGCCATGGGACTACAGAGTTAGGGTATCATCTCCCAGCACTCCTTGATAGCTGCTCCTGTGCTAGGGGATGAGCTGAGTCCCTCCCTTAGGGAAGAGACACCAGGGAAGAGCTAGTTCTTATCTTGGCTTGTTGCCAGGGCTGCCAACGTTCCTTCCCTTCTCTGGAAGCTCCCACCCACTCCCAAGCGCAGGGCTGTACTGCCTCTGTGGCCTCCTGTACTGCCTCTGTGGCCAATTCTCTGTTATGATTGATTTTTCAGGATTGAAGAACCAGCAGCAGCATCTAAGCCTGTGGTTGAAGGGGCAGGGAAGTTTATGAAAGAAGATCCTTTAGTCCCTAAAAGATGACATTGTGGAAGAGAGAAGAGCCCAGGTTGCTTGTTTAATCTAGAACGTGACCCTGCACTGCAGAGGTCTGGCCCACAGCCATGGGAGGGCTCCAGGGCAGCATTTTTCTTCCCATAGAGGCAGGGCTACCAAGCCTGTCCTTCCTTATATGGGCCACCAGCTGTTCTTTGTGTTTGTTCTTTTAAATAACAGTTTTATTGAGGTATAATTCACAAAGAACAAAATTCACCCTTTTAAAGTATACAATTCAGTGCTTTTTAGTGTATTCACAGAGTTATGCAACCATCATCACTTTCTAAGTTTAGAATATTTCATTACCTCAAAAGAATCATTGTACCCATTGGCAGTCACTTCCCACTCCCATCACCCATCCCAAGATTAGTCAATCACCAATTTATTCTCCAGTTCTATTCTCTATGAATTTGCTTATTTCATAGAATGGAATTAGACCCCTACCTCACACCACACAGAAAATTAATTTGAAATGGATCACATACCTAAATATAACAGCTAAAACCATAAAACTTCAAAGAAAGCAGAAGTGCAAGTTTTCATGACCTTGGATTTGACAGTGACTTCTTAGATATGATACAAAAGCAAGAGCAACAAAATAAAAAATAAATTAAATGATCTTTATTAAAATTTTAAAAACTTTAGTACATAAAATACATTATCATCAAGAAATTGAAAATACAAATTAGGAAGTGGAAGAGAAATATTTTCAAGTCATTTATCCAATAAGAGTTTAGTATCTGGAATGTAGAAAGAAATGCCTGCAGCTCAACAACAAAAAGACAAACAATCCAATTAGCAAAGAACTTGAATAGACATTTCTCTAAAATAGATAAACAAATGCCCAATAAGCACATGAAAAGAAATACCATTAATCAACATGGAAATGTAAAAAAACACAATAATATATAGTTCACACATACTCATATGACTAGCCTTTTAAAAAGAAAAGAAGAAATTGGTGAGGATGTAGAGAAATTGGAACCTTTGTAACTTACTGGTAAAAATGTAAAATGGTTCAGCAGCTATGGAAAAGAGTTGGCATTTCCTCAAGAAGTTAAACATAGAATTTCAATATAAGCAGCAATTCCACTCCTAGGCATATACCT
Source organism: Marmota flaviventris (assembly GCF_047511675.1). Lineage (NCBI taxonomy): Eukaryota > Metazoa > Chordata > Mammalia > Rodentia > Sciuridae > Marmota > Marmota flaviventris. Next base: position 102,018,574 of record NC_092498.1, on the reverse strand, counting down.
CCAAATAATTAAAAACATGATTCAGATACTTGTATGCCATTGTTCATTAAGCATTAGTCACTGCAGCCCAAAATAGGAAATAACCCAAAATGTTCACCAAATGATGAATGGATAAACAAAACATGATGTATTGATATAATGAAATATTATTCTGTCATAAAGATGAATGAAATTCTGACACATGCTACAACATAGATGAACCTTGAAAACAGTATGCTAAGACAAATAAGCCAAGCACAAAGGAAAAATAAGGTATTATACTACTTAACTTAGATTAGGCAAATTAATAAAGTCAGAAATAAAGTGGATTACAGGGGAGTTATTACTTATAGGGCTATTGAATTTCTGGATGGGGGAATGAAAAAATTTTGGAAATATGTAATGGTGATGGTTTCAACACAGTGAATGTACTTAAGGTCAATGAATTATACACTTAAAAAAGATTAAAATGGCAAATTTTATGTTATATACATATTTAATCATGATTTTTTTAAGACTTTAAAAATCTTTTTCTATGCATTTTAGCTCCAGCGGGTAGACAAACTGCCTGGACAACTTGATTTATCTCTCTAAGTCTCTGTTTCCACACATATAAAATGAGAATAGATGTAGTACCTAACCCATGCAATTATTGTAAAAATCAAAATGACATAATACATATAACCACTTGGCACAAAATTTGGAAGGTGATAAGTGCTCAGTAAGTGGGAACCATCATAATTATTTCCATGTGTTCATTTTATTCTGTCTGGAATCTCAATTTGATACCATCTATAAAATTTCCCCTTTCCCAGTTTCTATTTCCAGCTATAATGGAGTGCTTGAAGCAAATCACCACCCTCATTGAGAATAACTAGAAAATCCAGGTTTAAAAAACGAATTAGGGGCTGGGGTTATGGCTCAGATGTAGAGCACTTGCCTAGCATGCATGAGGCACTGGGTTGGATCCTTAGCACCACATTAAAAAATTAATAATAAAGGTATCATGTCTGCCTACAACTAAAAAATAAATGCTTTAAAAAAATGAATTGGAAGGCCTTGGACCGCTCAGGCAGCCAGGACTTGAGGAGCCAAAGTTCCAAAGAGAAGAGAATTGGAGAGGTGAACTGGTATTCTGCATACTGTTTATCTCTCCAGGTGTTTACCAATTCTTTTTTTTATTTAGTTTTTTTTCTTTATTTTATTTATCTATGTGGTGCTGAGGATCGAACCCAGGCCTCACATGTGCGAGACAAGTGCTCTACTGCTGAGCCTCAATCCTAGCCCCTAATTCTTGACTTAGAGATATAGGCTAGAAATCTGAGAACAGGGATATTACCACAGAGAGTTAAAGAATACAGCAGAACTTTCAGTAAATTCAGGAATAAGGGGAGGGAAAAATTTTAATTATATGCTGACAAGCTAGCCAGGACTCAAGAGACCAGGAGCCCTAAACTTAGAGTTTTCCTTTGAAGCACTTATTATTATTATCTATTAAATACACACAGTGAGTGGCTAAGACACTAGTAAGAAAGTAAGTGGAAAACTGAGTGGAGTTCAATGATTTCATGGCTATAAAGAGATAACATTGTGGGGGCTGGGGCGATGGTAGCGCACTTGCCTGGCATGTGTGAGGCACTGGGTTCCATTCTCAGGACCACATATAAATAAATAAAATAAAGGTCTATCAAAAACTAAAAAAATTTTAAAAAGAGAGATAACAATGGGAGTTCAGGGTCTCATCTGGGACAGGCAAGAGAAATATCTAGGAGTGGGCATGAACCAAAGATACTGCAGAATGAGATGTATGAGAACTGCACTCCTGACTCATGTAACTTTTTTTTTTTTTTTAAATGCTGGGATAGAACCCAGGGGTGCTCTACCACTGAGCTATGTCCCCAGCCATTGTTTTGAGACAGGATCTTACTAAGTTGCCCAAGGTGACCTCCAACTTGCAAACCTCCTGCCTCAGCCTCCCAAATAGCTGGGATTAAAGGCATGCACCATGGTGCCCCATTTATGTAACTCTGATTAAGGTAGTCTGCTCACACTCCAGCTGCCTCTGGAAGATAAGGTCAACCCTCTCTGGAGGAGGATTATAATAGCATTCAGAGCCTCTATAATTTTTCAAAGATAATGTCTAACATCCAATTGAATGTTACCAGGCATAACAAGAGAAACTGGTATGAAAAATTTCCACATGACTCAGATATTGGAGTTATTAGACACAGACACAGACTTCAAAATAACTGTTATTAGTATTGTATTTTTAATTTTTATTCATTTATTTGTAGTATTGGGTATCAAACACAGGGGTGCTCTATCACTGGGATAGCCCTTTTTATTATTTGTTTTGAGACAGGATGTTGCTAAGTTACCAAGCTTCCCTCAAACTTGTGACCCTCCTGCCTCAGCCTTCTGAGTAGCTTGGATTGCAGGCATGTGTCACCACTCCTGGCTTTTTATTAATGTTTTTTAAAAAGATGAATAATAAGGTAGATATTTCACAAAAGAAAAATATGCATATATATAAATTCTAGACTGAAAACACAATAACTGATATTTAGAATAGATGGGTTTAAGAGTGGATGGAACACAACAAGAGGGTTAATGGAAGTACACTGGTAGGAGTGGTAGAATTAGAAGATACGACTGTAGAAAATGTCAAGGCTGATGCACAAAGATTTTTTAAAGATGGAAAATAGAGAAAGTAGTGTAAGAGATATATGGAACATATTGAAAATTCTAAAATAGATACAGCTGGAGTCTCAGAAGGAGAAAAGAAAGATGATGGAACAGAAGTGACATTAGAGTATGGTAATTTTAGAAACAAAGGAATGCCATCAATCCACAAGTTGAAGATACTCAATGAATTCCAAGCAGGATAAATACAAGGACAATCATAAAAGGAAACGGAAGAAAAAGAATAACTTCTAAGGAATAGCAATCAGATGATAGCAGACTTTTCAACCAAACTATTAAAGTCAGAAGACAAAAAATAACATTATTTAAGTTCTGGGGGAAATTACTGCTAACTTAGGATCCTTTTAAAAAATTTTTGTTTAGTTGTAGTTGGAAACAACACCTTTATTTTATTTTTATGTTGTGCTGAGGATCGAACCCAGGACCTCGCATGCACTAGGCGAGTGCTCTACCGCTGAGCCACAACTCCAGCCTCCAACTTAGAATTCTGCAGCAAAAATATTTTTTCAGAAGTGAAGGTAAAATGAAGCTATTTCTAGGAAAATTTTAAAAAAATGAGTACAGAGAGTTCTTCTGGCATGTTGTCACCAAGAGTAACCACTAAAAACCAGTACAAGTATATAAATAAACAAAATAGTAGCAAAGGTATGTATAACCAACAGGCTAATGGGGAAGGGGAATGAAATAATAAAAATATTTAATCCAAGCAAGGACAACAAAGAAAAGCAAAAAGAATGAAAGCACATACTGGGTATGAGTAGAAAAAATTCAGATGGGGGTATAAACTAAAATATATCAGGGATTACATTAAATGTAAGTAGACTAAATATTTCAGGCAAAAGATTAAGATAGGTTTTAATAAAAACAAAACAAACTATATGCTGCTACATAAGACATGTCTTAAATACAAAGACACAGAAATATTGAATATAAAGGAATAGAAAATATATCCCATGTGTTTTAGGTTTTCCTAAAACCACTCTCAGGCTTGATGGTTCACTAGAAGGACTCACAGGACTCAGACTAGCTGTTACTCTTATGATCACAATTTGTTAAAGGACAAGATTACAGATTAAAATTAGTAAAGGAAAAAAGCATATGAAGTAAGTCCAGGAGAAACTAGACACAAGCCTCTAGGTGTGTGTCCTCTATCACATGGAACATGCTTAGTTTTCCCAGTAATGACATATGAAATATCGACAACTAAGGAAGCTTATCTGAACCTTGATGTACATGGATTTGCCGGGGGTGGGGGGGATTATTCACAAGGCATGCATTGTGTACATGACTTACCTTAGCTACTCGGTCTCCAGCTCCCAAGAGGTCAAACTGATATAGTATATAGCCAAAGTCTGTAGTCATTCACCATAGGTTACATTGTTTCATAAACTATCTGGTATATTAGTTTGATGGGTCTGCCATAAAAAAAAAAATTGCAAAGACTAGGCATGTTGAACAGATTTTCTCATAATCCTGAAGTCTGGAAATCCCAGATCAGTGTGGGGTTGGTTTCTCTGAGTTCTCTCTCCTTGGCTTGTAGACAGTGTCTTCTTCCTGTGTCATCACATGGCCATCCCTCTGTGCATGTCTGTGTCCAAATTTCCTCTTCTTATAAAGACATCAGCCAGATTGGGATCAGAACCTACCTTATAGGCCTCATTTTACCTCTTTAAAGTCCTTATCTCTAAATACGGTCACATTGTAAGTCAGTAGACTTTAGGATTTCAAAATAAGAATTTTGAGAGAGGGCTGGGATGTGGCTCAATGATGGAGTGTGAGGTACTGGATTCAATCCTCAGCACCACATAAAAATAAATAAATAAAATAAAGGGATTGTGTCCATCTACAACTAAAAAAAAAAAGAATTTTGGGGGAACAAAATTCAGTCCATAGCTGATTTAATTAAAACAGCATGGCCTAGAGCCTCAGGTATATAAAAATACTCTTTTCAGACAGGATATTCCATGGGCTCAGAGGTGGTCTCACATGAGCCTATTCAGGGCCATTTTTTTTTCTTGGAATATTCAGCGTTTGGACCAACCAATCCTGATGAGTTTAATTTTACTGTACACCATGCCAGAACTATCCAAGAAAAGTTAATGTAGCTGCACTATCATTAGATAAAATAGGCAATAAGAAAACAGGCTGGGCATAGTTCAGAGATAGAGTGCTTACCTAGCATGTGCAAGGCCTTGGGTTCAATCCCCAATACAGGGGTAAAAAAAGGAAAGAAAGAAAAAGAAAGGGATAACTAGAGATAAAGAGGGACATATTATAGTGATAAAAGGGTGGACTCACCAGAAATACAAAATTTAAAATTTCATCTGAACATAGTTAACACAACCTCTTACAACATACACAATTTAAAATTTCATAAGCTTAATAACATAACTTCATATTACATAAAGTAAAAATGGACAATGCTAAAAGGAGAAATGGAAAATTTGACAATCACAGTGGAAGACTTTAACCCACCTCCCATGAAAATATGAAAAAACTCACAGTCAAAAACTCAGTAGGAAGATCTGAATAACATAATTATTGACATATTTGACACATGTAGAATACCATACCCCAATAATGACAGAATACACATTATTTTCCAATGCATATGGAACATTACAAGAATTGATCATATGTTTGAGTCATACATTTCAACACATTTTTGAAGATTAGAATTATTCAGATCGTGTCCTAGGAAGAGAGGGGAATTTTCTTATTCTGTTAAAGAGTAGCTATAAAAACCTTCTTAATGATGAAATATTTAAAACTTTCCCCCTGAGATTTGGAATGAGGCAAGGATACCCACAATCGCCACTACAACTCAACAAGGTACAGTCGTCTCTCCTTATACAAAGGGATGATGTTCCAAGACCTCCAGTGGATATCTGAAGCTGCAGATAATACAGAACCCTATATGCTACATTTTCTTCTTTTTACCCTGATGCATTATCATGCCATACTGAGGCTAATCTGTCTTTTTATAATTTATGCCCTGGTGCCTCCCTTGCTATTATTATTATCATTGGGGGTGGGGGGAGTCCTGTGGATTGAACTCAGGGGCACTTGACTACAGAGCCACATCCCCAGCCCTATTTTGCATTTTATTTAGAGACAGGGTCTCACTGAGTTGCTTAGCACCTCGCTTTTGCTAAGGCTGGCGTTGAACTTGTGATCCTCCTGCCTTAGCCTCCAAAGCTGCTGAGATTGTAGGTGTATGCCACTGAGCTCAGCCTCCCTTGCTATTATTACACTTTAGGATCATTGTTAGGTAAAATGAGGGTCACTTGAACACAGGCAGTGTAATACCACAACTGTTAATCTGATAACAGAGTTACTCAATGTTTAACAGGTCGGTAGTATATACATTATGAATATGCCAGACATAGGGATCATCATGTCCCAGATGCAACAGGGTGAGTAGGAGAGAGTGAGATTTCATCATACTACTCTAAACAGCAGGAAACTATCCCTGGGAGAGAGTAGAGCAACCCTAGGATTTATCTTGTAAGTTTCCCTTCTCTCAGGGATACTTGTCTTACATGGTTTGGTGTCCTCTGCCTGGAAACAGTCACCTGATATATTTCATCTATGTTTATGATTATTTATGGTGGGGGCTAGTCTGATACCAGCTATTCTATAATGTCTAGATGTGAAAAATCACAAGTAATTCCTGTCAGGGACAATGATATTCACTTCCACTTCCTGACCCACCCCTAACCTCCCCTGTGACCGGGCTCCTGACCTTCTTCTACCCAGGCATTTCTTTGCCTGGAGACTTCTTGACCAGCTTCTACAAGGCTCTTGCCTCCTGGTTCTCTCACCCTTGTGCTCCCCTTGGTCACTTCACTCTCACCATCTCAAAGCTACACACCCCAAAAAGGACGGTAGATTTTTTATTCCTCTGGTGACATTCCTAGGCTGCGATTCAATCCTCCTTCAACTGATGGTGTCTGGCCCCCAGGCCATGTTTTCACGTGATACTGCTGGGAGTATATGTTTAGGAGGCCCTTAAACTCTGCACTCCCTAAGCAGAATATAATATATTTATCTAAAACCTGTTCTTCTGTTTTGTTTTCCCTCCGTTATAAGCCAGGAATGCTGAAGTGGCCCATACTGCCTGGTTCCATCCACTACAGGTAGTAGCCCACAAAGGTGAGGTCACTTGTAAATGTGGTTTCCAGGATGTAGTAGGACAATAGTTAGGTCTGGCCCCCAGCAATTCCTCTTGGGGGTTTTGAGGTGGTTAAGATTGGGGAGCAAGAATGTGAGAAGGGTTCAGAAGATTCCTGAGAGTCTACAGGGGAACCTGGACCAATCCTGAAAGAAAAGATGACAGTGGCTCTTGCCCAGAAAGCCCTGGGCAAGAGCCACTGTCATAGATATCTGATGGGGTTCAAGATATGGGAACTGCCATTGTCCTCCAGGCCACAGAAGTTTCCAGAAGCATAAGGGGTACACTGACTTGGAGGCTGACCCCATTGCTGGAGATACATGAGGGTCTGCCTGAACTGACTCTGAACTGTCATATTCTGGCTGCTGTGAGGTCTGGTCCCCTGGCCAGTGTGCTAAGGTCCCGGGTGAAGTTCTACATTCCAGTTGTGTGGTTAATAGCCAACAAGGTCAGAGACTGAGGGGCATTTAGAGAGGGGCACAGGAAGAAAGGACCAAGGCTGCAGCCTAGCCTTGTGTAGACACCTGCTGGGTGCTGGGTATGGCCGTGTGCCAAGACACGTTATGGCCTTTATCCTCACCAACCTCAGAAGGCCACTGTACCAGAGGCTCTGAGCTCTGGTGGCTGCCAGGCTGGAGTGTGGGGATAGGGAGACAGGGACTAGGGGAAGGAGCAGGAGATCTATATCCCTTGTTCCCCAAGCTTCTTCTGAGATACCAGGGAAGGCCAAATTCAGGGTGCAGCCCAGCAGAGGCCTGTATCTTCAGGCTGGGGATTGGGCAGAGATCACTCCACTCTGGGAGCATCAGGACTTATCCTTCACCCCTCCTTTATCCATTGGCCCTGCCAGCGTGATAGGGACTCCCAGTTATAAAATGGGACACCTAGAACTAGATGGAGGCCAAAGAAGGACAAGAGTCAGTGAGAAGAATTCCTATATGACACTCTCCAAAGGGAGGAAATGTGTATTTAAAACACATTCCCAGGCTGGGGCTTGTAGCTCAGTGGTAGAGTGCTTGCCTTGCATGCACAAGGCACTGGATTCATTCCCCAGCACCACGTTAAAAAAAAAAAAAAAAAAAGTCTAAAAATAAATAAATAAATATATTGTGTCCATTTACATCTAAAAAAAATATTAAAAGAAAAACACATTCCCTCCCAATCCCCACTCTAGAGGACCACCAATATCATGGTGGGGACATGGAGGAGCTAAGAGGGTGGGAGTTACTTCAATGGAGAAAGACCCCATCATCTTCAGGTGCTGTGCGAATCATTTCCATCCTTGAATAGTTAGGATAGCGTTGTCTTTGCAGGTGGTTTTCTTACTGCTCCATCCTGGCCAGGAAGGACTGGCATCCGGCACAGAGCAGGATGGGCAGGCCCAGGATTCTAGCAGCCTCCCCACAGCCTCCCTTACTGCTGTTTGTCTTCCAACAAGTCAACCATTCAGAGCTTCCTCCTTTGCATGGCACTGACCAGGATCACATGTCAGGTATACAGGAAGCGCTTAAGAAGTGCTGCTCCAGCTGTAGTCACTCCTGTGATTTCCTACCAGCCATCACCTGACACCATCCATATGTCCATGCATGCAGCTTCCATAATTACGGTGGCTGTGTACAAACTGCATTATATTTGGCGTCCCCCGCGCAAGAAGCTCTTGTATCCACGGAGCCCTTACCCTCCCCACTTGTCACGCGGCCAGCATTTCCCTCCTCTGGATCAGCTCCACTGTTTCTGCCAGGCCAGTCCCCTGTGGGGGGCGATTTGGATTGTTTCCAGTTTTTTGGGGGGTTATAAATAGCACCACTGTGCATATCTTTATTACAAATTCTGTCTTTCCCCTGAAACCCTGAGTAACCAAGCCCCACAGGCATCTGGTACCCAGGCTTGCTCCTTACCAAACCTCTCGATTCTGCACTGTTGTGCCTGCAATGCGTGGGCCTAAAGACTGTCTTCTCAGTGGCTCAGACAGGGGCAGCCTCAGCCCTCCTCTTCTTGGACCCCATGAACCAGAACCTGATGCTTGATGTTTTCCAAGTTCCCAGGCAGAAAACAAAAAGAAGCAAAAACTAAAGAAAAATGTCCACCAGTATTCCCTAGTTTTCTATGCCCTGAAATTTGAAAAGGTCTCCTTGTGTGCCTACGGCTGAAGGAGGCCAAGGCCCTGGAAGCCAGAGAGGACCACCTTCATCTCCTTGTCAGGATTTTTTGCCCCCTCTACTATATATATAGTAGATGGACACAGTGTTTGTATTTATTTATTTTTATGTGGTGCTGAGGATTGAACCCAGTGCTTCACATGTGCAAGGCAAGCGCTCCACCACTGAGCTACAGCCCCAACCCTCCACCTTATTTTTTATTGCTCTTGTTGATGGTTTTTTTTAAAAAATAGTGTAAATGCAGTCTTATTATGTGAAGCTCATCACAGTTTTTACATTTATTCTGTGGTTTTCTGCTTTTTTATTTTGGAGTCAATATGAATAATTTATGCTTCCCCAGAACAAATTCCATTTCAACTACATTTTCCTATTTCTTAGGAAAATGTGCACAGTACAATTATCCCTCAGTATCACTAGGGATTGGTTCCAGGACCCCCAAGGCTACCCAACCCAAATCCTTAGATGGTCAAGTTTCTTCTGTAAAATGGCATAGTGTTTGAATAAAACCTATAAGCATCTTCCTATATATTTTAAATCATCTCAAATTTCCTTACAACACCTAATACAATGTAAACCTATGTTAATAGTTGTTATTCCTATTGCATGGGAATAATGGCAAGAAAAAGTATCTGTACATGTTGAGCACAGACACAATTTTTCCCTCAATATTTTGATATTTGGATTTGAAGTCTGCAGATATAGAGGGCCAATTGTATTCTTTCATAATCTTTATCTCTTTGTTTCATTTTTTTCCTCTTTTGTTTCTATCTTTCAGGCTTATTTTCGCTATTGACATACTTGTCAAAGATTTGTCTATTGTAACTGTTATAAATTTAGGGGGCTAAGGGTGAACTCAGAGGTGGAGCACTTGCCTAGCATGCACAAGGCCCCAGATTCCAACCCAGCACCATAAAAAAGTAAAATAAAAATGTTTTTCAAAGATCTAGAATTTGGTGTTACTAATTGGTCATCCTATTTTTTTTTAAATTTCATTTGTTTCTGTTCAGTGCAATCAAATTCATCTTTTGACAATCTCTTGGATTTATCTTGCTAAACTTTCCTAGCTCCTTGAGCTGAACATTTTAGTTTATTTTCAATCTTGCCTATTTTCCAATAAGTTCACACGGACTCATGACATCTCCTCTGGGCACAGCTTTGACTGTGCCCACAGCTTACAAAATGCTCTTACTTATGTTTGTTTGTAGATCTCATTTTTGTAATGCCCATAGTTTGTCTTTAAAATTTCCTGCTGAGTGGATTTGACTTTCCTTTAGTTATTTCTTAATTTTTATATTGTTTTCAGTAATTCCTGCTTTTGTAGAATTTTAAAAAATTTCCTTTGTCTCCTAATACTTGCTCCATTGCTTAGATTGTTTTATGTGGCTGAAAAAAAAGTGTATTCCCCATATGGGATAGTGATATCAACCTACATTTCATGTAATTTTTAAGTTGGAGAATAATTTACATACATAATTACTGGGAACGCACATGTAAATCACATTTAAAATGCACTGATTTTAAGTGTACAGTTTGCCAAGTTTTGGGCAACGACACACACACACACTATATATATATATATATATATATATATATATATATATATATATATACACACACCATATATGGTAGAAGTGATATACATATCCCAGAAAATTCCAAGTCAATTCTGGTGCCACTTAATCCTATGCAGAAGCAGTCACTGTTCTGATCTCTATAATATAGACTACATCTAGAATTCTGTAGGAGTAAAATTGTGCAGTATGTGTTCTCTGTATCTGGCTTCTTCCATTCAGCTTTAGTTCTGAGAGATTCTTCTGCATCACGAGTGTATTAGTAGGTATTCTTTTTTATTGATCTAGGAACCACTTTGTTTATGTTCCTGTTTAGAGACATTTATGCTGCTCCTGAGTTTCAGTTCTATGAATAGAGCTACTACAAATGTGTGTGTACAAACTTCCCTCCCTCACTCCCTCCCTCCTTCCTTCCTTCTTTTGGATATTTTTTTTATTTCTTTGGGGGTAAATACCTAAGATAAGAATTGATGGATCATAGGGAAGACATCTCTTTAGCTTTATAAAAACTGTCAAGCTGAGTGAGGTGGCACATGCCTGTAATCCTGGTAACTTGGAGGTTGAGGCAGGAGGATCCCCAAATTTGAGGCCAGCTTGAGCATCTTAGTGAGACCCTGTCTCAAAATTTAAAAAGCTGGGGATGTATCTCAGTGGTAAAGCACTCCTGAGTTCAAGTCCCAGTACCACGAAAACAAAAACAAAAACCCCTGCCAAACACGTCTCCTGAGCGTCTGTCTTCTGTTTATGTACATGATCTTTATAGTGTATTACATCTGTTAATAATAGCAGATACTAACAATTTTCAAGTATTATCTCCTATCACAAAGCAGCATCCAGAAACAATTGCCATATGCTCTGTGGACTTTGTTCCTCAGCAGCAATGACCAACACAGTTCACTGCTTGTCCTCCGGGTGATTCTCTACTTCCTCAGTGACAGACACCCACATGCTAGTCTCCCCTGTGGCTAAGAATAGTCATGTGATGGACTGTCAGTGGGGCTAAGAGGCAAAATCTGGCCAGTGCTCATCATCATCCTTCCTATCACTATCCCCTGTAGGGAACATGGACGTGATGGCTGAATCTCCATGTCAGGACACTGGGAAAGGGCTAACCTCAGATACTAGAGCAGAATGTGGGAGCACCAAGAAGGGGCTGACCCCAGACATCAGAGCAGAACATGGAGATAGCCTGGTTCCTGAGGCTTCCTGACCACCCCACAGTGCATATAGGCCTCTTTGTCTGCAGTGAACTACAGATTTAGCACCATGCCTCTTCTGACAATAGGGCCTTCATGCCCATGACTGGAGGCTGCACAAAACATCATGGGAAGCATTCCAGTGCAGGTCTCCTGACATCTATCTCCTCCCCACCCCTGTAGGAGGCAGTTTCCATGACAACAAGCCTGTGGTGTTCGCCCAGGGAAGGAGGAACTAGAGCTGTCCCTGACCTTGCATGGCCATTTGAACCTACCTGTTCCCACTATCCTAAGCACTCCTGGTGATGGAGATGCCTGATTGGAGGCTAGGCTGGGGCAGTGCTAGTTCTTTGGAGGTCTAGGTCTGAGGTGCCTCCAGGAGGATGGAGGTCACACCAACCAGAACAGACAGGGTCCACCTCACCCAGGGATCAGAGAGAGCCAGGGTTCTCTGGGAATTCCAGCCACCCAGAGGTCTGGACAAGATGCAGGAGAGGTGGCGCCAAGCTCCAGTGGAAGAGTGGGCTTAGCAAGGTTGCCCTCACTTCCCTCTGCCTCCCAGAGGTATGGCATTTCTTTGACATGATGGTGCCCACTGAAAAGAAAGCAAGTCTGAACTTCCTGACCGGTGTTCTCAGGAGGGCCTTTGGGCCAGTGGTGGATGCCAAGTGATGACTGGGAATGTTCATTACTTTGCTTATTAATCATTAAGGTGGCCCAAATCCCTTAGAGGACTTAGATGCCAGAGAGAATCTGTAGATGAACCATGCATAAAATTTCGTGGGGACTTTGCTCACTCTCTTTTCTCCATAATACCTTTATTTTATTTATTTATTTTTATGTGGTGATGAGCATTGAACCTAACACCTCACACATGCCAGGCAAGTGCTCTACCACTGAGCACAACCCCATCCCTTCTCCACTCTCTTTCTTAAACATACCACTTTGGATCATCTGCAGGGTCTTTGCATGGTTGCCTCTTCTGTCAAACCTTTCCTGTTTATTCTTTTGAGGCTACTTTCTCTCTCATTCAGACTCATTTTACAGGTCACCAGTTCAGAAAATCTTCCATGGACACCCACTCTGAAGATGCCTCTCTGTTACTCTTTTGCAGATCACTCGGCTTTAAATTTATATAGAATTGTTCCCCTTATTTGTGGAGATTTGTTCCAAGGCCCTCCAGTGGATGTCTGAAACTTCTGATAGTTCTAAACCTTATACTATGTTTTTTTTTCTGTGCATACATACATACTGTGGATATTCGGGACAAAGAGATGATTCATGTCCCAGTGGGATGCAGTGGGATAGTGTGAGGTTTGATCACACTACTTGGAACTGTGTGCAATTTAAAACTTAGGAATTGAACTAGAGTTGTAGAGTGGTAGAGCACTTGCCTAGCACATGTGAGGCACTGTGTTTGATCCTCAGTACGACATAAAAATAAATAAAATAAAGATATTGTGTCCATCTACAACTGAAAATATTTTTGAAAACCTAAGAATTGCTTATTTCTGCAACTTTCCATTTAACTCTTTTGGATTGTGGTTTATCATGGGTCACTGAAACTATGGAAAGTCAAGCTGTGGGTGAGGTAGTGGTGGGGAGGACTATTATATAACAAACACCACTACTTGACATGTTATTGTCAGGCTTGGGTGTTAGTCTGTATGTGATTTGGTGCCTGGACAGGGCTGGCATACACTTGGTGCACAATAACTGCATAAAGAAGGCCAGGGATCACTCTTGAGTTAAGCACTGTGGTTAAAGTCATCAACTGTGAAGACAGATCTGGATGCTAATACTGGACTAACTTTGTGATCCAAGCTCAGTCTACCTGTACTAAAGTTTCCTCATTTATAAAAGGAAGGTGATGATAGCTCCTATACTGCAGTATTGTTGTGAATTTATATGACGTGGTAGATGTCAGACTTTCTGAATGATTTCTGCATGTGGTGAATGCATTGTAAATTATAGCTAAGACCTTCACCATCACCATCACTAACACTATCAACATCTTCAAGATCACCATCACTACCACCACTATCATTACCATCATCACCATCACCATTATCATTATCACCAATACCAGTCCCACCACTACCTTCATCATTACCACTACCTTCATCATTACCACCACCATCATCATTGCCATCACCACCAACACCATCAACACCACTATCACTGTCACTATCACCACCATCATCACCACCACCACCATCAACACCATCATCACTGTTACTATCACCACCACCATCACCACCATCCCCATCCCCATCTCATATGCCTGCCATGGTGTCCTGAATGGGCTGCCATATCCAGGGTCAGATGATTGGGGATTTATGGACTTGGGTCTTTCTGCTCTGGTAATCTGCTTCTGCTGGGTCTGGGAGAGGTAAGAGCAGTGACATTCCACTCTCCCTCCACACATACACATGAAAGCAGCTCCTGAAGGTGAGGGGACAGGGAAGACTGCTTTCTTTGGGAGAATGAGCCCCATGTGCAGCACTTTTGGCTCTGCAGATGTGATGCTCGTTGCCATGGTGACTGTCCTAACAATAACCTCCTAGAACCCATATTCCCCACAACCACCCCAGCTGCCACCTGGGAGGGAGAGCCCTCCTTGCTTACGAATGTGAGCTAGAAAGGACAAGGTGGGAGGCAGAGATGACATGGGAGTGGGGGCGGAAGAGGGTCCTTCCTGAAGAGAGGGGGTGGGGTGGGAGGAGAGGAGAGTTTGGGCCTGAATAGAGTCAAAGGGAATGAGAGGGCTTCTGGATTCCAGACCAGAAAGAGTCATAGCTGGAAGCATTTCTTCATTCCAATCTTTTGCCCTGTGAGGGAGAAACCCTCTGTCTCTGGAGGCAGGAGTGGGCTGTTCTGTGTGGGGAGGGACAGCCTGGCTGCCTGTGGTAGCTGAACCCTTCCTCACTGTTTAGTGCCCACTTGCTCTGACTTTCCTGTCCTCATCAGGGCCACCTGATTTCTAATGTTCAGCCCAGAGAGAGCTCCTGGGCATCCCAGGTGCTAACAGAAACAGAGGTGGGGGAGATACAGTGGGCCTCAAATTGTGCCTCTTAGTGATTTCAACTTTCTGTGTAACCCTGATCCTGGATAGCCTCCCTACTTTTTGAAAGGTGACCTCATATGAGACCACCCAGAATGCTACTATGTCTTCATTTGGGGCTTCAAGAAGCTGTATGTATAGATGTGTGTGTTTGCATGTGTTTGTGTATGGGTGTACCGTATATTCACACGTGTTTGTGTGCATTGTTTGTGTACATATTACATTTATATGTGTATGCATGCACATGTGTTTCTGTATGTATGTCAGTAAGTGTGTATATATGTGTATCTGTATATGTGTGTTTGTGTGAGAAAGTTAAAGCTAAGGGAGGCTTCTTGGGCCATGGGGTTTGAATCCCAGCCACTTCTTGTGGCCATGTAACTTACCTCACTTCTTTCTTTGTTATCCCATCTAGTAAAATGGGATAATGATAATACATGCCTCATAAGATTGAGAAATAAATAAGAAAACATGTAAAATGCATGTAAGAACAATCAATGTCTGCTGTCATTAAGTTCCAGTATCACTTTGTATCTGAACACATCGGTAGGAGTGTATGTGATTTTGGGTAGCTTGGAGTCTGACTTACAGAGGGGTGCAATTTTGTTTTGTTTGTTTTGCTAATTGTACTCTATGTGTAGCCCTGCCTCCTCCTTCTGGAACTCAGAAAGGGCACAATGCAGCTGCTCCCAGCAGGTTCAGGGACAGGCTCCTGTGGGGTTAGATCCCAAGAACAAACCTTGGTTCCCCAACCTGTGACTGTTAGGATAGCCTAGGGTTCTCCATGTCTAAGCCCAATGCTGAGGCACAAACTGCTATCCCTTCCTGCCTGCTTTTCCTTCTTGCTGAGATCAAGGCCAGGCTTTCTTTGCCTCAACTGGTTTTACCTGGAAACCACACTTGCTTTGAACTTGTGCATCTCCCTCATCCTCTAGCTATCCATCTTCTGACCAGGGCAGGGATTTGCCATGTGGCATACTCCTTGCCAGGCAGCTCAGTGCCAAATGCATCCTAGCAGGGAAGGACCCTAGCTGCCCTCTGCAGAACCCTCATTAGCTCCTTTATCCAGGAGACATTGTGGTTTCCAGGGGTAGGCATGGTCTTGCCTGGGGTTGAGGTACCAGCTGGACAAGCCCAGAGTCTGCCCTTGGGGAGCAGTAAGCAGGTTATCTCAGGGCAGCAGTCTGGCCCTATCCAGAACTGATTGGAAGACTCTGACCTCAGAGCCTGCCTGGGACAGACCTGGTCCCATCCCATCAGAAAAGTGTGGGTGCTTGCCCTGGGGGAAGGCTTTTGTAAGAAACAGGGTGGGTCCTGCCTCCACCCTCCCTTCTTCCCTGCCTGTGCTCAACTCCTCCTCAGCCTTCAGGGCCACTTTCAAGAGATGGAGAGGGGAAGAGTGGACTCTCTCCTTCCAGGGCAGAGAAGGGGGCAAGCAGATGGACAAAGCCTGGTGACTTCAAGTTGTCAGGACCCCAGAGTCCCTGACAGAGCAGTCATTGTACCTCTGGCTCAAGGTCCCTCTGCCTGGATTCCAAATGTCCATTCCTGGGACTTCAGATACTCCAGCAGCCAATCATAGAAGGAAAAAAGGGGGCAGCTCTCACCCTCCCACTCTCTCACCCTGGTGTGTGCTCAGCCTGGGAAGCCCCTGGGCTGCTCTGCCAGGCCAAGCAGGAAGCCACTGTGCATGTGAAACGATAGAGACTGGGCAGGGTGGGTCTGGCAGCATCTTTTCATGGGACTGTAAGGAATGAGTCCTCTGGGTATGGCACACGAATAATCTTCCATGTGGACACCAGTTCCCCACTGCAGCCCAGGGGAGGGAAAACCTTCAGGGCAGAGGAGGCTGGGTTCATTGTATGCGGTCCCTTGTGTGTGTGTGAGTAGGGGAGTCGCTGGCATCCTGGTATCCCAGGGAAGAGCCAGCTCTTCGGTGGTTGCCTGTGCAGGGCGCGGTGGGTGCCCGGCGCAGGTGCAGTGTGCGGGCACCGTGCGGGTGCGGCCCAAGTGCGGGGGCGGGGCGCGGGCACGGCTGTTAGTGCGATGTGCGGGCGCAGTGCGGGTGCAGGCGCGGGCGCGGAGTGTGTGCGGGGTGCAGGCGCGATTCCGGTGCAGGGTGAGGCGCGCGTGCGGGTGCAGGCGCGGGAACGAGTGCAGGTACAGGGCACTGGTGCGGTGCGTGTGCGGGTTCAGGCAGGAGCTGGGTGAGTAGGGTGCGGGCGCGGCGCGTACAGAAGGCAGCGGGCCCGGCGGGCGCGGCGGCGGTGACAGCGGCGCCCGCGCCTCCCCGCGCGTAGGTGTGCGGCGCGCTCCTGGCGGGGACCGAGCGAGCAGATCTCGCGTGCGCTCGCCGCGCGGCGCAGCCCAGCCCGGCCCCCGCCCGGCGCCGCGAGCCGAGGTGTCTCCCGCGCCCGCGCCCGTGTTGCCGCCGTGCCCGCGAGCGGGAGACGGAGTCGCCGCCCGAGCGCAGCCGAGCGCACGCCGAGCCCGTCCGCCGCCGCCATGGCCACCACGGTGACCTGCACCCGCTTCACCGACGAGTACCAGCTTTACGAGGATATTGGCAAGTAAGAGCCACGGCGCGCGCGTCCTGGCCTGGGACCCCAGAGGAGTGGGGCCCCGGGGAACTGGGACCCTCCGCGTCGCGGGTTCCGAGCGCACTGCGGCCCCGCGCGTCCCCGGCTCCTCCCGGTTCCTGGCCCTACCGCACGGCCCCGCGTGGGCCTGACCCTCGAGCTTCGGTGCTGGGCCCGGCTGCTGGACCGCAGCGTGTACGGCCCTGCCCAGCTTGGTGGCTCGGCCGGGGCCCGGACTCAAGGTTCTGGACTCGGCGCGGCGGGGGCGGCAGCAGGTGTCCCCGGAGCGCCGGACAGACGTGACGCATTTGGCGGCGGGGAGGTCAGAGAGGAGGGGCACATGGGGGTGACAGCCAGGCCTGGAGCTCCGGGAGGGGTCAGCCGTGGCCCCAGGGGGTCATCCCCCGTGTGGGAACGCTGTCCCCACCCCCACCCGAGCGGCAGGCGGCGGGGGTGGCGGACCTGCTCCCGCCTGCTTCTGCGCGTGGCCCCATCTGTGCGGGGGGTGCCGGCGTGGGAGCAGCTTCTGCCAGGGGTCCCTTGAGGAATCTGGGTTCTGGAGGATTTTTCCCCCAGATTCTTCTGGAAACGAATTTGGAGAGCGGGGGAAGAGGTCAAAGAGCCTGGATCAGGTCATCAGGGTGGGAAATGAGGGGGTGAGGCGGGGAACCCGATTGGGCTTCTGACTTTGGGGTCATCGAGGCAGGTGGAGACTGGATTTTGGGGCATTATTTTTTGTGGTGGTGATTGGTTGAAAGGAGGGGGTTTGGAAGCTTGTTTCAGGTAGGGCCTCACGGGGAACAGGTGCCCTGGCTCCTCTGCTGTGCTCCGCAGCGTGAACAATGTGGGGGCGGGAGCCCTAGTTTGGAGTGTCCAGACCTGGCTTTGCCCCTTGGGTCAGAGACCAAGAAGCCCTTCAGGGGCCTCGTCTCTAACGTGGGGTCTCCTCTCTGAGTCAGGGTAGCTGCACTTGGCATCCCTTGGGGCTGGTTTGAGAACTCCAGATCCCCATCTCCTCCCCCCTCCCCCCACCCCTCCTGCGCGGTGGGGGAGCTGGCGAGATTTCCTATTACACATCCAGCAGCAAATCCTTTTTTTCCTTTACTAAAAAAGCGTCTGGTGAAACCTTGTGGTGGGCGAGGGACGCTGATCATTGATAATTGTGGAGTGCCCAGCTGGAGGAGTGTGGGGGTGTGCGCATTCCCCACTTCCCTGCACGTGTGGAGAGGAATCGGGTCAGGCCTGGGGGGTGAGGAACACAGTGAAGTGACAGAGAGGAAGTCTATGCTGGATAGCAAGGGGTGGGGGTTGGGTGGACCTGGAGAGCCACCCAAGGGACAGGCCAAGCACTCCTCCATCCTCACTGTGTGCTCCTCCCTGTGGGCCCAGGGACACAGGTCTTGAAGAAGCTTCTAGGAGCTGTCTGGGGGATGGAGGCCTGTGAGGAAGAGGGTGACAGGTTGGGAGCCCTTAGGTGGGGGTGAGCTGGCTTCCTTTGTGGACAGAAGGCCCAGGGCTGTGGGTGGGGGGCTGGCTCTCCAGCTCTCAGACCCTCAGTTGAGTGGCTCTGTTCCTGTCCATCCTGTCTCCTCCAGAGCTGTGTCCTGCACTGCGGGGCAGATGGCAGCAGTCAGTGTGCCTGCCTGGTTCTGTCAGGAAGAGGCAGCAGGGGGTAGTCTCTTCTTCCTGGGGAAGCTTCTTGTCTTCTTTTGTGCCTGTGCTCAGGCCTCACCAGTCTCCTCCAAGAAGCCCCTTTCAGGACCTCCCAATTTGCCCTGGTTTCCCAGTCTGCAGCTCACCACTGCTCTTCCCTTCTTCGATTTGGTGTGAGCTTCCCTGAGTCGAGCGATGGTGTAAGTGACCAGCCCTCCCCTGAGCCTCTGGGTCTAGCAGCTGTTGGTTATTGTCACCCACTCTGGGGTGTGGAGGTTGAGAGGGCTGATGGCAGGTGAGACAGAGGGCTCAGACAGGTGAGAGCTGGGGCCACCAGCTCCTTCTGTAGACAGGCAAGACAGTGAGCCCTCATCATAAAGGAGCACATGGAGAGGCCAGGCATGTGATCAGGCAAGGAATGAAGCCTCAGGTCAAGGGGCCCACTGGGACCTGGGACCAGAGGCTAGGAATCCTAGCCAGAATGAGTTGGTTCAGCCTAGCATCCATTTGTGGAGTTTGCTAGGTGCCAGGGCCAAATGCAGGAAGTATATTTGGAGGGCAAGACACCCCTAGGCCAAGCTGGGGGAACTCAGGCCCATCCTGCCATGGCCTTGTCCGACAATTGTTGATAGCGCCTGCCTGGGGCACAGTGGTGTTGCTTCCCAGCCCCAGGTGGACACATCCAAGTTTATTTAAAGCCATAGTCCTGGCACCCAGTCAGGCTGACTCCCTGCTTGGCGGAAGGACAGGGTCACAGGCCCACAGCTGCGTGTGTGTGATGGGGCGTTGGCCTTTGCCTTCTCGGCTGTCTCTGCTCCTGATCTTTCCCTGGACACTTGGGCAGCAAGTCAACTGGCCAAGGAGAGATACTTTCTGGGGCCTGCTCCACTTGTCCCCAGTGACAGTGCTGCAGTGTGTGCCCTTCCTTGCCCAGCTCCATGAGGCTTGTGGACATTTGCCCGGAGGCCCATATGCTGGGATACGGAACCACCTCTAGCCTAGGTCCTGCGAGCCGACACAGAGCAAAGGAGGAAAACCCTCAGTCCACACGGACCAAATAACAGTACAGTTTACTTTTTTTATTAGATTTTTAAAATCCAGAAATTCTAGGATAAACAAAATGAACACTCCTGTCTCTTCTACCCAGAATTGAAAACTATTCATCATTTTGGTTTAAGTCCTGTTTTAAAGTTATGAAAAGTAAAGCATTACAAATAAATGTTAAGTAACCCATTTTCCTCTGACTGCTGTTAGGCATTTGTATCCTTTCTCCCGGGCTCTTGAGCCTGGGAGATAGAAGTATCCATACTAATATGTGGGATTCTTTCACGTGTTTTCTCAGCATAGTCTTATTGACATCTGTGCGCACCAATAAATTGTGGTCGCCGACTGCTGCGTGGTGATCCATCATATGAACACCACGTCTCATCTGCTTTCCTCCTGATGGGAGTCTAGATTTGCTTCCTGCTTTGCACTCTTACCCACCACGAGACCAACACTGTGCATGTGTTCGCTAGTGCAGGGGTGAGAGTTTCTTTGGGGTTTATCCCTGTCAGTGGGGTTTTCAGTGAGGGTCTACCCTGCCATGTCCACTCCCACTAGTTGTGTTGTGGATGCCCCTGCCCTTGGTGCTGCTCTCCCTGGCACAGGCAGGTGGTGAAGGTTTATGGGCAGGAAGTGTCTCACTTTCTGGATTCTGGCTTGTGAATCTTTCACTTTTGGGGAGTCATTGTTGCCTTAAAATATAGATGATCCCCTTAGAGGAAAACAGTTCCCATGAGGTTTTATATGTAATTTCAGGAGTTCATGAACCCCTCCAGAGGACTGGGGCCATGGCCCACGTGGTTACAGCATCTAATGGGTGTGGAACTTTAAATGTTTGATATTATTTGAGCTATCCAGGAAGGCTTTCCCTCCACCTCTGTTCTACAACTACAGAAACTGCTGGGAAGGTCAGCGACTTGCCCAAATTCAGGCAGCAGGTATGCCCTTGACTTCCAGCCCAGGGTATCTCCCATTCCTTCCAGCAATCCCCAAACCTCAGATAGGCCTAGAATTGACCTTGATGTGTCCTTGACTCCTCCATTGGCCCCCAGGAAGTAGAGAGCAGGCTGCATTCTGGGGCATGTGTAACCTGCCCACTCACTGGAAGTATTGCTGTTTGCTCCTGCTTTCTGCCAGCAGGCCTACTCTGCACCAGTGGATGGCCTGCTAGGTAGTTAATAGGTAAACTTCAGAAATTCAGAGCAGATCAATTTTTGAGACTTCCTTGCTTTGAAGCGGTTGCCAGGGAAGACAGGAATGGAGTGGAGGAGGAATCTTGTATTTGCTGTTGTGTTTGCTTTCCTCCTCCCTTCCTCTGGTACATCAGTCCCTTCCTGTCTCAGGGTCTTTGCCAATGACAGGCTCCATTTTCTTGGGCTACTCAGCCAGGCTGTCCCAAACACTATCCCTCCCCCAGTTGCCTTTCCCTCCCCAGGACTCTCGTTACTTTGCCTTCTCCCTTGTACCCTGCACTGTGGGATACTGGGGTGCAAGATGTGTTAGGACTTGGCCACTTACCCACCCAAAGGCAGGGCTGGGTCCCTAGGTCCTGGCCTGAGGGTGGCTTCTCCAGGTGAGGAAGGGGTGAGTGGCCTCAGGCCTACTGGTCTGTCTCCAAGAAGGCCAGAGAAGTTCTGGTCTTGATTCTTTAATGTAGGGTAGTTTAAAAAGAAGTTGCACATGCTGAGGTTGCTGGCAAGATGCGCATTAAGGTGCCGCTAGTTTAGTTACTATTTAATGGTATTTTTATACCATAACCTACTTTGCTGAGAGCTAAGAATATATCTGCATGCTTGCTACCGGACTCTTTCTTTTCTGGTAACAGTTGCTAGCACTTCAGTGGTGCTTATTTTATTAACATGCTTGCTCTGTGAAATAGGTGCTGTGATTATTCCCAGTTTACAGAAGAGGCGACTGAGGCACTAAGAAGCCCCATCCCCTGCAAAAAGTCATACAGGGTCAGAGTTTGATTCTAGGTACTTTGACTCTAAACTCTATAATCTGCTTCTCTCAAAAGCACATGAACCTACTCTATAGTGTACTTTAAAAATGCTGTTTTTCTGTTAACTGACTTGTGGCAAGCTTGTGGTCCACTCTGAACCCAGGCTCCTGGAGACTGCACCTGTCCTCAGCTAGCAGCTTGCCATGCTGTCTTTGTGCCTTTCCAAACCCAGGGCACTGCCCCCAGTTCCCATTTGTGAAAATTTCATTTCTTTTCATTGTCTCTCCTTGACAACCAACAATCTGACCCCATTTGAAACCAGTAAGACTTGAAACTTTTATTTTATTAATTAAATTACTAGGGCAATATAGTCTGTTGTTAAAAAAAAATCAAGTAATAAGAAGTGTGCACCAGAAATGTGACCTTTTACACTCATGTTCCCTCACCTGCTGGAAAAACCTGGGCTGTTTATTTTTATGTCACTATAAGGTTGTGTTATGTGTACACATATCTACACAGACACATATATGTCATGTATCTGTGATTTTAAAGCACATATGGAATCACCATGCATGTGACTGGTGACACTTTTCCATGCTTATCTGCCATGTCAGTATATCTTTTCCTAGGGATTTGGGCTACTGGTCCCCTTAGTAGAGAGATGGATGTACATGCATTGGCCATACTTTTATTTTCTTTATTCATTTATTTAAATTTTTTAAATTGTAGATGGACACAATACCTTTATTTTATTTATCTGTTTTTATGTGGTGCTGAGGATCCAACCTAGTGCCTTACATGTGCGAGGCAGATCCTCCACCCCAGAGCTACAACCCCAGCCCTGGCCATACTTTTAAAACCCAAATTTGGGACCAGTCTTCTGATGAGTGTGACAGAAGATGGGAGGGCCCTATACTTGAATTCAGGGCCTGAAAAGTTACTAGGAGGGTGTGATTCTTGTGAATGAAGGGCTGGGTTCTCAGTATTACTGCAGGTACTGACCACTTAGAAGTGCAGAGGTTAAGGTCATTGATACTAAGAAAGTCCCAGTCTCACTTGAAGAAACTGAAGAGTGTATTCTGGGTCTTTTTTTTTTCTTTGTATCTGGGCCTCCACAAGAATGGAGGGGAAGGATATGCAATACTTGCTTTTCTAATAGGAATGATTCTCTTATATTGGCTCTCTTGGCCTTTCAAGAGTCTATATTGAGTCATTCTGGAATTTAATAGTAATTTGATGGAAAAGACCAAGTAGATAGAAATGTGTAACGATTGCTCTGGGAAGACGTCTTGACCCCATACTCCCTGGTCCAAGTGAGAGATATGGCCTTTCCAAAGATTTTAAGTTTTTTTTGTTTCTGTCTCTCCTACCAAAAATGGAATCTGATTTGATTATTCGTAAAGCATCCTTTACAGCTGCAAGTCACTTTGTTAGTGTAGAAACATGAAAATGCATATGTGTCAATTTAGTTCGGGGTAGAAAACATTGCCATATGGATATATCACATACAAATACCTATCTTATTCATATGCAAATCTGAATTTATTTAAAATAAAAACATGGTTTTGTGTGAAAGATGGTGTTTTTAGCTGCTGAACTTTGGGTGGCTTCTGTCTCCTGGATGAGAGTCACAAACTTGATTAGGGCTCTGCGACTGGTGGACATGGTGCCTTATATTTTGACATGATGATCCTAAAATAACTAAAGTCACTGTTCTTTATTAAGCCAGATACAAGCTTTAGTAGAATCTAGAACAGATTGGCGGTAGTCAGGCAACAATTTTGGGATATTTTATAGAAGAGGGTATCATTCCCACTATTGGCAGTCACCACTATCTTTGTCTCCCCACTTTGTGAGCAGCATGTGAACCTGGTTAGGGAAGGAGCCGTTCTCGTATTTTGGGGAGATGCTAGGGTTTGTGCTCTGCTGTAATGCACACCCAGTCGATGCTGGTTTCCAAGCCTCCTTCTTTCACCCAGTGTGCTTGAGTGCTCAGAACAGTGCCTGGCACACAGCAGGTGCTCAGCAGTGGCTCTGTGATAGCCTGGACCGTTCAGGCCTTGTAGTCCTGCCTGCTTCCCAGAGCAGTGTCATCCCACTTCACAGATGCAGGTCCTCCAGTGTCTGCTAGTGCCTTACTAGTGACTTGCTGGTCTTGCCACCTGGTGAGACAGCCACAGAATTGTCACCTGCCTGGAGCTGGCCTCCAAGTGGTTTGCAGCATCCTGCTCATTTCATAATGAAGTTCTCCATGGTACTTCTGTTCTTGCATGTTGAGGGACAGCCTGATTCTCTAAGTCCACGGGTTTGATCCAGGCTGGCTGTTGGGGGTTTGTGGCTCCAGTAGAAGCAGAATCTTCTGATGAAGAGGGTGACCAGGGGGATGCTTCTCATCTCAGGCTGAAGCTTGGAGGCCTCTGGGGAAATGTTCACTGAAGCCCAGATACTCAGACACTAGGGTTTTGAAAAGCTTCCAAGTGATTCCAGTAGTAAATGCATATGCCATGAAGCCTGAACCTGTTCTATGGCTCAAGCCGTACAACCCTCACATTCCTTGGTTCCTTAAGAGCCTTATTATTTGTGTTTGGAATTTGGCTTTGTTTTCTGTACACTCACAATGATATTAACCCCCATCCCATCCAAGTTGTCTAGAGTAGTATTGTCCAGAAGAAGTGAAATGTAGCCATGAAGGGGAGCCACATGTGTGATTAAAAAAATTCTAGTACATAAAAAAAAAAAAAAAGTCAAAAGAAACAGTGAAAGTAATTTTACACACACACACACATTTAACCTTATATTTATATATAATTTCAACATGTAATCAATGTAAAATTATTAAGTATTTTGCATTCCTTTTTATGATATATCTTAGAAACCTGTTGTGTATTTTATATTTAAGGTATGTCTTGGTTTGGACTAAACATTCCAGGTTCTTGTAGTTATGTGATGCCAAGTGGCTATTGAGTTGGACAACAGGAGACCAGAGCTTACATTTTTTTTTCTGGTTTCTTTTGAGGATGGTAGTTACATTCTGGGTTGTATTTGCCAGTTGTTGATTTCTCTTGCTGTCCTGAAGACTCTTTTATTCATTGTACAAATCTGGTTGCACATTCACCACCTGCCAGGCATCTTCCAGCTGCTTGGGAAACAGTAGTGAGCAAAACAGTCAAGGATGCCTGCCTTGGGGAGCTTATGTGCTGGTGGCAGGTGAGAGGCAGGCAAAAACTAAACAGATTCTGATGGGACCCTGGGCAGTGGTATGCACCTGTAATCCCAGCTATTTAGGAGGCTGAGGAAGGAGGGTCACGAGTTTGAGGCCAGCTTGTCCAAAATAATACAATTTAATCAAAGGTCTGGGTAGAGGAGCTGGAGTTGTAGCTTAGTGGTAGAGCATTTGCCTAGCATGTGTGAGGCACTGGATTCAGTTCTTGGCACTGCATATAAATAAATGAATAAAATAAAGGTCCATCAACATCTAAAAAAAAAAAAGGACTGGGTAGAGTACTTGCTTAGCTTATGCAAGGCCCTGGGTTCTATTCCCCAGTACTGAAAAAAAGAATTATATGTTAGTGTAGCTGGTGATGAATACCTGTAGAAATGCAGGAATACCAATTAGAAGGAAGATTGTAGCTATAAAAAGAGTGGTCAGGGATTTTAATTAGAATAAGATATTCCAAGCTTGTACAAATATATCAAAATTGTTTACACAGTTATGTATAGCTAAAGAGAACGAATAAAAATTGTTCTTTTTAAGAAAGTGTCATCAGGCCAAGAAAAAAGAGAGTAGACTCAAATTGCTCAGGTCAGGAATGAGAGAGGAGACGTTACTACCAAATTGACAGAAATAAAAAAGGATTATAAGGAAATACTGTGAAAAATTATGTGCCGGGCTGAGATTGTAGCTCTGTGGTAGAGCAATTGCCTCGCATGTGCGAGGCCCTGGGTTCGATCCTCAGCACCATATAAAATAAATACATAAATAAAAATAAAGATATTGTGTTCATTTACAACTAAACATAAAATTTTTAAAAATTATGTGCTGGTCTGGGTCTGGGGTTGTGGCTCAGAGGTAGTAGAGCACTCGCCTATCATGCCGGAGGCACTGGGTTCGATCTTCAGCACCACATAAAAATAAAGATATTGCATCCACCTATAACTAAAAATAAATATTAAAAAAAATTATGTGCTGGTCTGGGGTTGTGGCTCAGTGGTAAAGTGCTCACCTAGCTCATGCAAGGCCCTGGGTTTGATCTTCAGCACCATATAAAAATAAATAAGTAAATAAAGTAAAAGAATTGTGGGAAAAAAATTATGTGCCAAAAA
The DNA here is from genome assembly GCF_047511675.1 of Marmota flaviventris. Taxonomy (NCBI): domain Eukaryota; kingdom Metazoa; phylum Chordata; class Mammalia; order Rodentia; family Sciuridae; genus Marmota; species Marmota flaviventris. The sequence continues at coordinate 101,992,187 of NC_092498.1, read as the reverse complement.
TTTAGATAGCCTAAATGAAATGAACAAAAAGAAGGATGTAAACTACTAAAACTGACCCAAGAAGAAATAGAAAATTTGAATAGACCTATGACAAGTAGAGATTGAATTAGTAATTTCAATGTCCCATACTGAATCACCCAGTCCCTGAGACCTTCATGATAAATTCTACCAAGCATTTAAAGAGGAATTAATACAGTTCTTCATAAACTTTCCCAAAATATAGAAGGGGAACAGATTCCTCCCAGTTAATTTAATGAAGCCAGTAACTGTAAATGACAGACCATCTGATACCAGACCAGAAAGGATATTACGACTGGTATCTTTTTAAAAATAATAACGAAACCAACTAGCAACATATGAAAGGATAGCACATTACAAACAAGTAGCATTTATCCCAGGAATGAAAGGTTGGTTTAACATAAAAAGCAATCTGTGTAATATACCATGTTGATAGACTAAACAAAAAAAGAATGATTATCCCAATAAATGCAGAAGAAGCATTTGACAAAATCCAGTTCTTTTTCATGATAAAAAAACTACAAACTAGGAAAGACAACTTCCTAAACTTGTTAAAGGCATTTATGAAAAACCCACAGCTAAAATTATATTTGATGGTGAAAGACTAGATGTTTGTTTTTCCTAAGATCAGAAACAAAACAAGGATGTCTTTTCTTTCCATTTCTATCTATCACGGCACGGAAAGGTTCTAGCCATGGCTATTAGGTAAGAAAGAAAAGTAACCAGAAAAAGAACAGATAAAACTACCTCTCTTTGTGGATGACATGATCTTGTGTAAGAAAATCCTAAATAATTTACCAAAAAAATGAATTCAGCAAAATTGCAGGATAAAAGACCAATGTACAAATATCCAGTGTATTTCATTACACTAGTAATGCTTAATCTCAAAATTAAGACAAATAATTCCATTTAAAATATCATCCAAAGGAATACATTTAATAAAAGAAAAGACATATTTGTGTATTGAAAACTATAAACCAGGGCTGGGGATGTGGCTCAAGTGGTAATGCGCTTATCTGGCATACACGGGGCGCTGGGTTCGATCATCAGCACCACATAAAATAAAGATGTTGTGTCCACTGAAAACTGAAAAATAAATATTAAAAAATTCTCTCTCTCCCTCCCTCCCTCTCTCCTCTCTCTCTTAAAAAAAAGAAAACTACAAACCACTCTTGAGAGAAATTGAAGAAGACATAAATAAATGTAAAGGCATCCCATGTTCATGGATTGAAGGCAATATTATTAAGATGGTAGTTCACTCCAAATTGACTTACAAATTCAATGTATTATCTCTTTAAAAAATTGAATTTTTTGTTTTTGCACAGATTGAAAAATTTGTCTTAAAATTTACATGTAAAATGCAAGGGACTCAGAATAGCCAAAATAATCTGTAAAAGAAAAACAAACTTGGAAGACTCACACATCCTGATTTTAAAACTATACGGCTACATCAGTTAAGACAGTGTGGTATTTGCAGAAGGATAAACACATAGATCAGTGGAATAAGATTGAGAATCTGGAATAAATCTATACATCTATAGCCAACTGATTTTGACAAAGGTGCCCAGATAATCCAATGGGGGAAAAAATAAGAGTCCATCCAACAAATGTACAGTTGAGTATTCAGATGCAAAAGAATGAAGTTGAAACCTTAATTGATACTGTATACAAAGATTATCTCCAAAAAATTATTTCAAAATGGATCGCAGACTTAAATGTAAGAGCTAAAACACTGTTCAACTCTTAGAAGAAAATATAGGAGTAAATCTTTGTGATCTTGGTTTAGGCAATGGTTTTGTAGACATGACACCAAAAATGTATAGTAAAAGAAATACAGATAAACTGAACTTTATTAACATTCAAGTTTGTACTTCAAATAATATTTTCAATAAAGTGTGAAAAGACAACATATAAGAAGCTGATTCTTATTTGCCAATCATGTATTTGATGAAGAATTAGTATTCAGAATACTTTAAGAACTTTTAATACTTAACAGTAAAATAAACAACCCAATTAAAAAATGGGCAGAGGATATGAACAGACATTTCTTCAAAGAAGGCATTATAAAGCCCAACAACACATGAAAAGATGCTAAACATCATTAGTCATTCTGGATATATCCACATATGAACTTGTTCATATCATCATTATCTATAACAGCCCCAAAGTAGAAACAGCTCAAATGTGTATCATCTGAAGAATGAATAAAGAAATGGAATATTCTAAAAGTTCTAGAAGTTCTAACAATACTGCTACATGTTACAACATGGATGACCCTTAAAAACATGCTTAGTGGGGCTGGGATTGTAGCTCAGTGGTAGAGTGCTTGCCTAGCATGCGTGAGGTACTGGGTTTAATCCTCAACATCACATATAAATAAATAAATAAAGGTGTTTTATCCATCTCCAACTAAAAATGTTTTTTTAAAAATATTTATTTTTTATTTGTATTTGGACATAATACCTTTGTTTTATTTATTTGTATGTGGTGCTGAGGATTGAACCCAGGCCCTCACAGGTGCTAGGTGAGCACTATACCGCTGAGCTACAATCCCAGCCCCTCCAACTAAAAATATTTAAAAAAAATATGCTCAGTAAAAGAAGCAAGTCACAAAAGACCACATATTCTATAATTAATTTATGTGAAATGTCTGGAATAGGGCTGGGGCTGTCGTTCAGTGGTTGAGCACTTGCCTCGCAGGTGTGAGACCCTGGTTCAATCCTCAGCACCACATAAAAATAAATAAATAAATAAAAATTTTTAAAAATGTCCAGAATAGGTGAATCCTCAGAGCAGACAGTGGAACTGAGGGTGCATGGGGAGAGAGGATCAGAAGTGACTGCTAATAGATAGGAGTTTCTTTTGGGAGCGATGAAGTGTTGTAAATTTAGATTGTGGTAATGGATGTACAACTTTGTGGATGTATTAAAAGCCATTGGATTGTAAGCTCTAAGTGGATGGATTGTTTGATATAGGAATTATATCTCAATAAATTTATTAAAATGTGTAAATCCCACTTAGAAAAATAAAAACTCTTCCATCTGGATCTCAACCTTCCAATTGCTGAGAAGTGAGCTTTAAAACTAATGTGATCGCCAACACCTCACTCAGGGCCTTCCTTAATCGGCAGGACCTGCCAGAACGGTTGCTCTGGCTGGGCCAGCTCCTTTGAGCCAATTCTGCTGTGGCGTCTTCACAAATGAACCACAGTGAGAAACAGTCTTATCACCAGAACCTCTGACCTGTGCCTGGTGACGGTGTCTCTAAACTTAGCCAGTCCCTGGGCCTCTGCCTGATGTGATCTCAGGCCTGAGGCATGGGAACGTCAGGTTCCCATTTGGCAAGAAGTGTCCAGGACCTGTGGGCCCCTTTAGCTCTGACCTGGACCCAAGACACATGCCACCTCCTATCTTTCCTAGAGGCAGGTGAGTGGTGAGGGCACATCCCTATGGCTTCACTTTCAGGAATGTCCTTCTGATGGTTCCACTTCTAGGGACCCAATAAGTGCCTTGGCTTTCAAAACTTGACATAGTGGCTTCACTTCATGTTCTGGGATCCATCTTCCTTCTTTTCTGAACAGCTTTCAAGACCATCTTTTCAACACTCAAGGCCAGGTCTTTGCAGCAAGGCTGGGACTGAGGCTTCCCTTTAGTCCCTCGTGAGGTAGGTCTTGGCATCCCTGATCCCTTCATCGCCTTCTTTCCTTCCTCAGAGAACGTTCAAGAGGCTCAGACACCTCAAGTCTGGGTAGGGGTCCTCATGACAGCAGTACAACTTTGCTGTGGTGGAACGTCTGGGCCACAGATGTGGCTGCTCTGAAAGGCAGCTTCAAGATCAGGGAGATGGATAGAGTATGTGAGAACTCGCTTATTGCTCAGGACAGTAGGCTGGGCAGCAGGACAGTTGGGATCCCCAGGGGCTGTGTGTTTGGCAGTCACTGAAAACTTGGTAGACACAAGGCCTCTGCAGGCTGAAAGGAAGTGAGGGTCTGAGGGTCCTTCTCTGTCCCCAGTGGCTCAGCCTGTGTCTGACCCCTGCAGAGATGAAGCCCCTTCCCATCCTGGGCTCACTGCCTCTCCACCTGACCTGGCTCATCCCCTCATCATAACAGCTCCCAGACAATGCCAGGAAACACAGACCCCACCATCTGAAAGTCCTAACAGAATCCATGGTTTGGGTGCTTTTCATGATTCCTCTGCAGGCTGAGAGGATTGTTATCCTTACACTATTTTTCTGATTGGCGTTCACAAACCTTGTTTTAACCAATGACCTGCATGATGGACAGCCAAGGACAGCCTGTCTTGTGGGAGGAGTGTTGCTCTGAACCTCTCTGGCAGGATGGCCTTCAGGGCATCTGGGGCTGGGGAGGGCTGGGGGCTACCAGCTTCATGGGAACATGGTGGGGACAGAACAGCCCTGCCTGCCACCCATTGCTTTTAGTTCATGATCTACTGTCTGGAGTCATTATGGATTTTTTCCTTTAGATTTTTCTTATTTGTCACCAGAGGTTAAGGTTTGATTGGACACATGAGAGTTCTTTTTAAAAACCAGATTTATTTAAATATTTATTTTTGGTACCGAGGATTGAACCCAGGGGTGCTCAACCACTGAGACACATTCCCTGCCCTTTTTGTATTTTATTTAGAGATGAGGTCTTGCTAAGTTGCTTAGGGACTTGCTCAGTTACTGAGGCTGACTGAATTTGTGATCCTCCTGCCTCAGCCTCCCAAGCTGCTGGGATTACAGGTGTGTGCCATTGTGTCCAGCTAAAAGATTTTAAAGAAAGCATTTCAAGTACAAGTCTTTCATTATTTCTTAAAGATTTCTCAGAGATATGGCCACATGTCTTATCAGGACATTTTTTAAAATGTGGTAAAATACACATAACACAAAACTTACTGTCTTAATTATTATTAAGTATATGATTTAGTCACATTAAGTATAGCCACATTTCTCTGCACCCATCACCACCATCCATTTCCAGAATTTTTTATTTTCTCTAATGGAAACTCTGTCCCCATTAAACACTAATTCTCTTTACACCTTCCCACAGCCTCTGGTAACCCCCATTCTACTTCCTGCCTCAGAATTTGACTCCTCTAAATACCTCATATAAGTGAAATCATACAGTATTTGTCTCTTCACAGATGTCTTATTTCACTCAGCACAGTATCTGCAAGGTTCTTCCATGTGGAATGTGTCAGAATATCCCTCCTGTCTACCTTTAAAAAAATTTTTTTTTGCAAAGCTGGGGATGGAACCTAGGGCCTTATGCATGCTAGGCAAGAGCTCTATCACTAAAATGTATACCAGCCCTCTCTCCTGAATAATATTCCATTGTATGTGTAGACCATGTTTTGCTTATCCATTCATCTATCAATGAATGCTTTCACCTCTTAACAATTGTGAATAATGCTGCTTTGAATATGATTTACAAAAATATTTTAAGGCATATGATACATGATTTCCTCCTGCTGGGCATGGCTTATTGGCCACTGGGAGGTATAGCCTTGGGCTGCCATGTTATCTCTGGGTTTTGGCCTCACCCATATAAATCGGATGTGTCAGGTCACATGACTTTCTAGGGTTCCTTCTGGTTCTGTGGAAATCCATTTCTTTTCTTTGAGACTTGCTGAAAAGCTTAGCTTTTGAACATGAAGGTGCCCCACAGGCCAGTCCCAAGGACAGTTCTTACCACATCTTTTTGCATTCCTTAAGAATAAAATAAGGGCTGGGTTTGTGGCTCAGTGGCAGAGCGCTTGCCCAGCACATGCGAGGCCCTTGGTTTGATCCTCAGCACCACATAAAATAAATAAATAAATAAAATAAAGATATTATGTCCAGCTAAAAAATAAATATTTTTTAAAAAAGAATAAAATAAGAGGGATTAAATTTATTTGATCTGAAATATAACACAAAACAAAAATCCTGAAAACTTTAATGGGTATGCACATTACAGGGAAAACCAAGGGGACATAAACATTATGAGTTCTGAAGCCCCTTTGGTTCTGGGTCTGTGAGTTGGGAGCCTGCACGTCCTAGGTGTGCCCAGAGTCTGTGTCCATGGTACCAGACTGTACATATCCTGAGTCCTCCCACTTGTCCTCCACGAGCCAACATGGCCTTCCAGTCCTGTCCTCACATGGTGACTTTCCTCCCAGACACAGCTGACAGAGGGCTGTGGATTCTGAAGTGTTGACTTTGAAGGTGGCTTTCTGGCTGCCACGGGCCAGCCTTCTGTAGCACCCACTACTGCGGCTGTTTCTGAATCCATTTGCCGTTTGGCCTGGTGTCTTTCAGATCGGTACAAGCTTGGATACTTTCACATCTCACAGAAGTTCTGATAACACAGGCTGCTTGCTGTCATGAGACAAACTCTTCCTGCCGCCATGCTTCAGGCCACAGAGGGGAGACAGTCTATGTGTGAGGGAGGCGTTGGGATAATGTGCCTGTACCTTGGGGGAAGACGGCTCTTCTGCACACCTGGATGACTTATCTCCTTCCTAAAGCCCTCTCTATGCCCTGTGATGGAGCTAAAGATCAGATATCCATGGTAGGGTCTCAGTGGGCAGGTGAAGAGGGGTCACAGCACAGCCCTTTTTCCTACTAGCTCTGACCTCAGGCTCTAGCCAACCTGAGAGCATAGTGGCCTTGAAGCCACCATTACTCCCTTCTCCTGCCAGGCCAGGAACACAGCCCTTGACTGAGTATGCCAGCCTGGACCCCAGACCCTGGCTCCAGCTGGACAGCCTACTCAGAGGCAGACTGAGCCCCCTCCTTTTTGGGGCCTAGCCTGGTACCTGTCCACTCCCCTGGGACATTACCTTTTCCCTGGCATGTCTCAGATGGAAGTGGCACTTTGGGGAATATGCAGTTGTGCTGGTGGCCCAACAAGTGAGGGAGGCAGTGCCAGGCAGGGCTCTGGGCTGAGGACATAAGCCACCCTAGGAAGGGCACCACCCACAGCTCAGTGCCCTCCTGCCTTTGCTGGACCCTTCTGGCTCTCCCTGGCCTGTCAGTGGCGGGCAGACTGGTATGGATAGATGCTCCAGGAGAGTTGGCCACTCAGCCCTAACCTCTTTGGGTGAGCATTAAGGGACTGCCATGCTTCCACATTTGCAAGACCTGCCAATGGGCAAAGTCTCTTCTCTGATGCGCAAATGATCAATCATAGAGACAGTGGTCACCCGTGTTCCTTGACCAGTACTGGCCTGGCTTTCAGGAAACAGCTGGAATCTGGGGCCCTCCACTGCTCTTTCCCTGCAGTTTCCCTTGCACCTTGGTCCTCCCAGAGCTAACTGTGGTAGGTGATGGACCTCTTCCTGCTGCTGAGGCATCCCTGTGGACCCAGCCCAGAGAGGGCAGCAGAGGGGTCCAGGAGTTGGGTACTGAGGGGAGATGCTTGAGGAAGTGGGGGTTATGGAGAAGTGCTGGCAGTCCCAGGCAGGGCAGAGGGGCAGATAAGGAGGAGGAGAACAACGAGGGACACAGCACACAGGAGTGGGCAAGGCTCATCCCTCTTCTGGCCTGCCTAACCCTCCCTTTGGGCATGCTGGCTCCCCTTGCCTGGGCAGCATGTTCATCCTGGAACCTGGCTTGTCCCTGGTGTTTCTCAGATGGAAGTGGGGATGGCAGCTGCCCATGTTAGCTAATTGCCAGCATCTCTTGACAAGCATGGCTTTCTGTGAGTCTGGACTCTAGGGACACAGAGAAGAAACAGACTCTTTCCTCAAAGTGCCCACCTTCATGTTATGGGGACAGAAGAATGTGCCGTACTCCATATCTCCCAGATAATTTCCATATGTCAGGGGGCCACAGCTGGCACACGTGATACTGGGGCTGGAGATGTTGAAGGGTGGTTTCCCTCACATATAAAGATCTCCTGCAGGTCAATAAGAAGACAGCCAAAACCCTAATTGAAATATAGATGAAAGATGTTAAGTAGGCAGCTCACAAAAAAGAAATTGAAAGCTTTTGGCTTGTAAAAAGAAGACCACAAATCAAACAAGCGTTAGCCCCCTCAGAAGAGAAACTCAAGTGGCCTATCTGCTAATAAGGCCACCTTGGCCATTCTCAGGCTCAGCTCCTCTCCTGTGGCCAAGGATGACCAAGGTCCCAGGCTACAGGCACACATGGTCTCACAGAGAATGGTTCAGTCATGGATCCACCTACAGGCCTCTCCATGTGGGCTGCTGAAGAATTTCAAAGATGTGGCTGAGCCTAGGGGCCTGTCCCTAGTGCCAAGGGACAGACAGAACAGTAGGGGAAGTCCCAGCACTGAGTTTCCTACCACCTCTCCTTCTCCTTCTCCTCCTATTCTCTCATAAGCTCTCCTTCCTGCTCACACCATCCCCTGCTCACACCATTCCCTTTCTGCTCACATTGTCCCCTTCCTGCTCACACCATCCCCTTCCTGCTCACATACTCCTTTTTGAGTATATACCCTCCTCCCCCTGCTCACACCCTCCTCCTCCTTCTAATACCCTCTTTGTCCTGTTCACACCTTCCTCCCCTCCTTATACCCTCTTCCTGCGACACACTCCTTCCCTTGCTCACACCTCCTCCTCCTATTCACACCTCCTTCCCCTACTCATACCCTCCTCCCTTTGCTCACATCCTTCTTCCCCTGCTCACACCTGTTTCCCTGTGCTCACACTCTCCCCCTCCCACTTACCATCCTTTTTTTTTTCACACCTGACGGCTGTGGGTTTTTCTGAAGAAAAATCCTTGTGGCCAAAGATCCCTGGATAATATGGTTTACCTGAGAGAAAGAGGCAGACACATAAATTGAGAGAGGGGGACAGGACAAGAGCAAGGAGTAGAAAGGGCTTGAGTGAGCTATATATAGAAGGCTGGGAATGGTGAGCTCCCAAGGAGGCTGTTCAGGAGGGCCTGGATTTGGGGGAGCCCAGCCTAGATTACTGTGTTCAGAGCCCTTAGTAGGGCTGGTTTCCCCACCAGTCCTCTTACCTCTCCTGTTCCCAAGTAGAACCTGAAATGTCAGACCCAGGAGGCCTCCAGCCTGGCAGCATTTCCACCCACCCCCCATGAGAGGCTTCATTGAGGGTTTTGGGAACATGCAGAGAGAAGCCACATCATGGCCTTAGAGTCCCTTCTCCAGTGGTGCCTGGTGAATGTGTGACAAATGGGGTGGGATGCTGATGGTAGCATGTGCCCTTTTGGGTGTTGTAAATATGCCTGTCATGGCCAATATCAAGATACTGACATGACACCAACCAGCAAGCAGAATTTGAGAGCATGGAACTTAGTTTTCTCAGATGGTAAGAGCTGTCTCTGAAGCCTGGCAGCCTCTGCCACAGCCCAGCCAAAGTGACTAGTGGAGGATAGAGCCATCAAGGGACCGAGGGAAGCCGGGTTCCAGACTCCTTTCCCACATGCTCTCTCTCTGCTGGGCATAAGCCCTGAAATTCATTCTGCTCTTGCTCCAGCTGCTGCTTCCTCCACCCCACAGGAATGTACTCTTGCAATAGACCGTTTTTGAGCCTGCAAAGGGCACCTGTAGGTAACATGCAGGGAGAGGGTAGTTCTAGCTTAAGTCCCACCTCTACACCTGTGATGGTTTGATCTGTGGGGTGTTCTTGTCTTCCTGCAGTGCAATTGGGAGTGGAACACCATCCTTTCCTGGAGTGTGAGAACACAGGGAGGGGGCACTTGTGACTGAAGTTATAGTCAGGACATCAATCAGGTGTTGATAACAGTCAGGGAGCACCTTGTCACACAGTTCATGGGCTGTGATGTTGGAGACCCTAAAACATTATTTCCAAATGTTGTACAGAGTCCTCTATCATACTGAAGATTTAAAGTTTCCCTGTATGTCAGATAATATCAGTAATTTCCTTTTGGTATATGTTTTCTGTATTTAGTTTTTTAAAAAGTCTTCCCTATCCTGGTATAATAAAGGTATGCTTTTGTCTCTTTCATTAAAAAAAAATCATTGCACTTTTCAGAGCAGTTTTATGTCTACAGAAAAATTGGCTGGAAAGTACAGAATTCCCATGTACTCCTCACCACCCCACCCTAACCCCCAGATTTCCCTATTGTTAACATCATGGATTAGAGTGATACATTTGTTATAATTAATAGACCAAGATTGGTGATGGTGGTGGTGATGATGATGATGATGATGATGATGATGATTGGCAGGAATGTTGCTAGGAATCAAACCTAGGGCCTTGGAAATGCTAGACAATGATATGTTATTAACTAATGTCTGTAGTGTACGTTAGGATTCACTTTTGTTGTCCTACAGTTTCAGGGCTTGGACAAATGTGTACTGACATGTCTCTACCTTTGTAGTATCATACAAAGTAGTGTCACTGCCCTGAAAATTCTGTGTGCTCTGCCTACTCATAACCTTCCTCCTCTACTATCCTCTGAAAACCACTGATCTTTTTGCTGTCTTTGTATTCTTTTCTAGAATATAATATAGTTGGAATCATGCAGTATATATAGCCTTTTCAGATTGGCTTCTTTCACTTAGTTATACCCATTTAAGGTTTCTTAAATGGCTTGATAGGTCATTTCTTTTAGCTGGCTATTATTCTATTATCTGGATGAACCACTGTTTATTTATTTTTATTTTTAGAATTTAACCTTTATTTACTTGCTTTTATGTGGTTCTGAGAATTGAACCCAGCACCTTACTCATACTAGGCAAGCACTTTACCACTGAGCTGTAATCCCAGCCCTGAACCATTGTTTATTTATCCATATCTTCAGGACATCTTGTTTGCTTCTAATTTTTGACAATTAGGAATAAAGCTGCTGTAAACATTAGTGTGCAGGATTTTGTGTGTACATATCAACTTATTTTAGTAAATATCAAACAGTGCAATTGGTGGATCATATTGTAGGAGTGGGTCTAGTTTTTTAAGAAATCACCATATTATCTTTCAAAGTGACAGTGTCATTTTGCATTCTCACCATCAATAAGTGACAGTCCCTGTTGCTCCATATCCTCACCAGTGTTGGATATTCTCAGGGTCATGGATTTTGGCCATTCTGAAAAGCGTATACTGGTGTTTCTTTCTCTCTCTTTTTTTTTTTTTTTTCATTTTTTTAGTTGTAGATGGACACAATATCTTTATTTTATATATTTATTTTTATGTGGCTCTGAGGATTGAACCCAGGGCCTCACACGTGCTAGGTGAGCGTTCTACCACTGAGCCACAACCCCAGCCCAATACTAGTGTTTCTTTGTTGTTTTAATTTGTATTCCCTAATGACATCAAGTTGAGTATCATTTTATATGTTTATTTGCCATCTGTGTATCTTCTTTGGTGACATGTCTGCTTAGATTATTTTCCCATTTTAAAATAGGGTTGTTTTTGTATTGTTGAGTTTTAAAGGTTCTTTGGAAATCAGTCCCTTATAAGATATGTGTTTTGCAAATACTTTCTTCTGGTTTATAGAGATTTGTCTTTTCATTTTCTCAACTGTGTCTTTCTGAGAACAGAACTTTAATTAAATCCTACTTATCAGTTTTGTCTTTGGGTGTTATACCTAAGAGTCATCATTTAACCCAGATTATCTAGATTTTTTTTATGTTACTTTTTAGGAATTTTATGATTTTGCATTTTACATTTAGGTCTATAATCCATTTTGAATTAATTTTTGTAAATGGCATAAGATCTGTGTCTAAATCCGTTTTCTTTCACCTGGATGTTCAGTTGTTTCAGTGCCATTGTTGATAAGACTGTCCTTTCTCTATCTGACCTCCAAAGATCTCAGATTTTATTCTTTTCTTTCAATATTGTGTTGACCATTCTCTGTCTTTATTCTCCCCATATAAACTTCAGAATAGGTTTGTCTATATTCACAAAATAACTTATTGGGATTGCCTTTAATTTATAGATAAAGTTGGGGAAGAACTGACATCCTGACCATAGTGAAGCTTCTATCTATGTACATGGAATATCTCGTCATTTATTTGGTTCTTTTATTTCTTTCATCAGAGTTTTATAGTTTTCCTTATAGATCTTGTACATATTTTGTTGGATTTAAATGTAAATATTTTACCCTTGTGAAACTAATAAAGTGGTATTGTGCTTTTAATTTCAAATTCCAATTGTTCTTTCTGGCATATGAGAAAACAGCTGACTTTTTAATATTAATCTATATGCTACAACCATATTGTAATCACTTAGTTCCAGAGGGATTTTTGTTGAGATTTTTCTACATAGATACATCATTTGCAAACAAAGACAGTTTTATTTTTTCCTTTTCCATCAGTATACTTTTTGTTTCTTTTTCCTTGTCTTATTACATAGGGTAAGACATCCAGTAAGAGGTTGAGTCATGGTGTTAAAACAGACATCCTTAGCTCTTGATCTTGGTGGGAAGTTTCTCACTTTTAAGTATGATGTAAAATGCAGGTCTTCATAGACTTTTTTAAAAATCAATTTGAGGAAGTTCTAGTCTTCCTAGTTTGCTGAGAGGGGTTTTAATGTTTTTTTTTTTTTTTTTTTTTTTTTTTGTTGTTGTTGTTGTTTCTTGTGCTTTTTAAAAAAATTCCAAATGGTTGTTGATTTTGTTAAATGTACATCTATTTGTACAATCAAGTGATATTTCTTCTTCAGGTTGTTAGTGTAAAGGGTTATATTAATTGATTTTCTAACCAGGCTTGCATACCTGAGATACATACCACTTGTTTATGGCTTGTAATTTTTTACATAAATTGTTGGATTCAAGATGGAAATATTTTGTTGAGGATTTTTGCTTCTGTGTTCATAAGAGATATTGATCTGCAGATTTCTTCTTCCTCCTCCTTCTCCTCTTCTTCTTTTTTGGTAATATTTGTCTGGTTTTGGAATTAGGATGAGTCTGGCCTTGTAGAAAAAATTAGGAAGTATTTCCTTTTTGACTGTTTTGTGAAAGAGATTTTAGAGAATTGATAAAATTTCTTTCTTAAATGTTTGTTATTATTCACCAGTGAACCTTTCTGGGCCTGGTGCTTTGTGTTTTAAAAGGTTTTTAAATATTCATTAATTCTTTGAGGCCTATTCAGAGCATCTATCTCCCCTTGTGTGAATTTTGATTGATTACATCTTTCAAGAAATTGGTCCATTTCATCTAAGGTTATCAAATTAATGGCCATAAAATTTTTCATGGTATTCTTAATTATCCTCTTAATCTCTATGGGATGAGCAATGATGGCTCCACTTTTATTTCAGTTGTTAATAATTTGTGTCTTCTCTTTTTTCCTTGTTATCCTGCTAGCAGTTTTTTAAATTTTTATTGATTTTTTTCTTCAAAGAACCAGCTTTTGGCTCTGTAAATTTTCTGTATTGATTTCCTGTTTGCATTTTATTGATTTCTACTCTAGTTATTATTCTTTTCTTCTGCTTATGTTGTATTTAATTCTCTTTCTAGTTTCTTAAGGTGGAGGTTTAGATTATGTATCCTAGATTTTTCTTCTTTTCTACTATATGCATTTGATACTTTAAATTTCTACTACTACTTTCACTGCCTTCAATAAATTTTGATAAATATTTTTTTCATTATTTTGTTCAAATTGTTTTTAAAATTTTACCTTTAGACTTTTTCTTTGTCCATGTGGCATTTAAAGATTTGGTGTTTAATATCCTTGTATATGGAGTTTTTCCTACTATCTTTCTATTAATTTCTAGTTTAATTCCATTGTAGTCTGAGAGCAATCATTATATGATTTCTTTTCTTTCAAGTTTAAGGTATGTTTATGGACCAGGAGATGGTCTGTCTTGGTGAATGTTCCATGGGAACTTGAGAAGAGTGTGTGTTGGTTCTGCTATTGCCAGATGAGGTAATCTGTGCCTAGATGTCTTTTTTTATCCTTCTGATTGATAGTGCTGTCCCAATCAACTATGTTCTTCCTGTTTTTTTACTTGTAGGGTCTATCCCTTTCTGATAGAAGATGTTGAATTTTCTAGCTACGATATTGGTCTCTTCTAATTCTAATTTCTGTTCTGTCAGTTTTTACCTTATATATTTTGATGCTTTGTTGTTAGGTGTGTACATGCTTAGGATTATTAGGTCTTTTTGGAAAATTGACTTCTTTATTATTATACAATGTCCCTCTTTATCCCTCACAATTTCCCTTGTTCTGAAATCTTTTCTGAAATTTAATATAACTACTCCAGCTTTATTTCAGTGAGTGTTAGTATGATATATCTTTCTCTGTTCACCTAGTTTTATAAAGTTATGTTAAACATACAGACATAAAATTTACAATCTTAACCATTAAAAAGCCAATATTTAACATTTTCACCACTGAAAAACTAATATAGTTAACATTTAAGTGTTTAAGCTGCACCAAACTGTACGTTGTTTTTTGACTTTCACAAAAGCTCTAAGAAGTACTATTTTCACCTCCATTTACAGATGAGAATTTTTCTCAGGATCATATAATTAGTAAATGGCAGAGTCCAGGAAAAAAAAATAATGCCAGATGTAGGCTGGGGTATACCTCAGTGGTAGAACACTTGCCTAGTTCTATCCCCTGTATCACTTGGGGGTGGAGGAAGAATTGTCAGAAGATATTGGCTATATAAGCTATTTTTTAAAAATTTGTATGAATAATTCACTTTGAGTAGAACCCGTATCTTTATTTTTAATCTCTTTGTGTCTTTATGGTTAAAGTGGGTTTCTTATAGACAGCATATAGTTGGGTCTTATTTTTTTAATCCAGTCCAGTCTCTGTTTTTTAACTGATGTATTAAAACACATTGACATTTAAAGTTATTATTAATGTAGTTGGATTAATAGCATCATATTTTTACTGAAGTGGAATTAAACTAGAAATCAGTGAGGAAATAAATGAAATCAGTACAAATTATTTATATGGCTAATCAAAATTCTTATTTATTGTATATCATATACTTTAAAAATTTACCATTCTAATCAATTAAGTGTATAGTTCACAGGCACTAAATACATTCACATTGTTGTTCTACTGTCAAAACCATTCAAGACAAAAATTTTTGTATCTTCTTCAACAGAAACCCTGTACCCACTATACACTCACTATGCATTTTCTTCTTCAGGCCCTGGTAACATTTCCTCTACCTTCTCTCCATGAATTTGTCTATTCTAGGTACCAAGAGGGATCATGAAGTATTTATTCTTTATGACTGGTTTATTTCATTTAGCTTAATGTCTTTAAAGTTCATCCATGTTGTAACATGTATCAGGATTTCCTTCCTTTTTGAGGCTGAATAATATCTCATTGTATGTATATACCACACTATGTTGATTCACTCTCTCCTCAATGGACATATGGGTTACTTCTACCTTTTAGCAATTGTGGATACTGCTGCTGTGAACATAGATAGATCTGTTAGTCCTTGCTTTCAGTTCTTTTGGCTCCACCTATGAGTGGAATTGCTGGATCATATGGTAATTCTATGTTTGACTTTTTGAGGAACTGCCAGACTGTTTTCACAGTGGCTGCACCATTTTACATTCTCACCAGCCATGCACAAGGGTTCCAAGTTCTCTACGTCCTCACCAACACTTGTTTT
Source organism: Marmota flaviventris (assembly GCF_047511675.1). Taxonomy (NCBI): domain Eukaryota; kingdom Metazoa; phylum Chordata; class Mammalia; order Rodentia; family Sciuridae; genus Marmota; species Marmota flaviventris. The sequence goes on along the minus strand of NC_092498.1, from coordinate 101,976,651 downwards.
CAGTTTCTTTTTCTTTTTTTTTCAGTTAAAGATTTTTTTTTTAAAGTAGTCATCCTAATGAATGTAAAGTGGTATCTCACTATGATTTTGATTTAATTTCCCTCATGGCTAGTAATGTTGAACATCTTTTCATGTGCTTATTGGCCATTTGCATATCTTCTTTGGAGAAAAGTCTATTCAAATTCTTTGCTTATTTTTAGAATTGGCTTTTTAAGGTTTTGTTGTTGACTTTTAAGTGTTCTCCTATATTTATCCCTTATCAGATACATGAATTGCAAATATTGTCTCCTATCCTGTGGATTGCCTTTTTACTCTCTTGATTATGTTCTTTGGCTGGGCACAGTGGTGCATACCCTCAATCCCAGTGTCTTGAGAGGCTGAGGCAGGAGCCTGGCAAGTTTGAGGGCCGGCCTCAGCAACTTAGCAAGACTCTCTCTTAAAGTAAAACATCAAAAGGATTAGGGATGTGGGTCAGTGGTAAAGTGCCCCTGTGTTCAATTCCCCATACCTTAAATAAATAAGTAAAGTAAATTAAAAATAAATTACAAAGAAAAAATTAAAAAGATAGTGTCCTTTGATGCACAAAATTTGTATTTTTTGGTGGAGTCCAGTTTAATCTATTTTTGTTGTTGTTGTTGCTTGCATTTTTTGGTGTCATCTCTAGAAATCATTGCCAAAGCTAATGTCATGAAGATTTCCACCTATGTTTTATAATTTTATGTCTTAAATTTAGGTCTTTGATCCATTTTGAGTTAATTTTTAATTATGGTGTAAGAGGCCCATATTGTATGTCAATATTAGCACCAGTTGTTGATAACACTCTATGGTTTTGGCCCTCTTGTTGAAAATCAGTGGGACATGTATGGGAAGGTTTATTTCTTGGCTTTGTAGTTTACCTTTGTTTTTTGTTTTTCAGTGCTGGGGATCAAACTCAGCATGGTAGGCAAGTGCTCTACTGCTATACCCCCAATTTAAGGTTCTATTTTATTCTGTTGGTCTGTTTCTTTGTTCTTATGCTAGTACCATGCTGTTTTGATTACTGTAGTTTTGTAGTAGGTTTTTGAAATCCGGAAATGTGAACCTTTCAACTTTGTTTTTCTTTTATTTAAGATTATTTTGGCTTTTAGGTTTCCCTTGGGATTCCATATGAATTTGGAGTAGATTTTTCTATTGTGGGGGGAAGCTGTTGGGATTTTGACAGGAATGACATTTAATTTGTAGATTATTTTGAGTAGTACTCATGTCTTTTTACTCCTAATCTGATTTCTTATAGATAGCATGTAGTAATTTTTTTAATATTTATTTTTTAGTTTTAGGTGGACACAATATCTTTGTTTTTTATTTTTATGTGGTGTTGAGGATTGAACCCAGCGCCCTGCGCATGCCAGGCAAGCACGCTACCGCTTGATTCACATCCCCAGCCTGTAGTTGTTTTTTTTTTTTTTTTTGATCCAATTCCATCTGTCTTACTTGGTGTGTATAAACTTATTGACATTCAAAATGATTATTGATATGGCTGGATTAATAGCCACCATATTTGTCATGATTTTCTATTTGATTCCCCCTTTTTAAGTTTCCCATCATTTTTCTGACTTCTGTGGCTTAATTGAGCATTGTATATGATTCTATTTCCTCTCCACCATTCCCCCTCTCTTAACATATCAATAATTCTTTTCCTTCTCTTCAACCTTTTTGAGGTTGCCTTAGAGTTTGTAATATACATTCGCAACTAATACGTTTACAACTAATCCAAGTCCACTCTAAATACTATGCTATGGAACAGGTACTGAAGTAGTACAGTAATCTTCTAGCAGAGCATTGATAACTCCTTCCTCCCATTCTTTGCATGCTCTCACTTATCCAGAGGTTATGATCATGAAAAACATTGCTGCTGTTATTATTTTGAATATGCTGTTATCTGTTAAATCATTAATAATAAGGGAAAGGATTTTATACCACCTTTGCTTATTGCTTCTCTCCCTTCCCCTTTATGTAGATCCAGGTTTCTGACATGTCACTTAAAAAAAATATTTTGTTTTAGTTGTAGTTGGAAACAATACCTTTATTTTATTTCCATGAGGATCGAACCCAGTGCCCCGCACATGCTAGTCAAGCGTTCTACCGCTGAACGGTAACCCCAGCCCCACTGACATGTCATTTTTAATCTTTCTGAAGAAATTCTTTTAACATTTCTTTCAAGGCAAGTTTACTGTTGACCCAGTCACTCAATTTTTGTTTGAGAACATCTTTATTTCTTATTTACTTTTGGAGGATAATTTCTCTGGATACTAGATTCTAGACTGATAGTTCTTTTATTTTTTCCTCAACACAAGACAAAAAGATTACATACATTTTATTTTGCTCTCATTTGCTTGTTTTCTGAGAAAGCTGATATAATTCTTACTGTTTCCCATGTATATGTAATTTTTAAAAAATTCTGGCTTCTTTCAAGATCTCTTTGTCTTTTACTCTCTGCAGTTTGAATATAATAGGCCTAGGTATAGTTTTTTAGGTATTTGTTCTGCTTGGTATGCTCAGAGCTTCTTAAATTCATGGGTTGGTGTGTGTCTTTAATTTTGGAAAATTTTCAGTCATTAGTTCAAATATTTCTTCCCCTGCGCATGTGTGTGTGGTACTAGGAATGACCCGAAAGGCACTTTACCACTGAGCTACATCCTCAGTCCCATTTATTTTTTACTTTGAGAAAAGGGTTTCGGTAAGTTGAAGAGGCTTGCCTCCAGCTTGCAATCCTCCTGCCTCAGCCTTCTGAGTAGAGAGCACTTGGCATATAAATTGTAGTTCTTTCAAATTCCCAGTCTGATAGTTCCACCATCTCTGCTCTATCTGAGTGTGTTTCTGGTGCTTGCCCTTATCTCTGAACTGTGTTCTTTTCCTTTATGTATGCCCTCTAGATTTTTATTGAAAGCTGGATGTGATGTGTGTTAGGTAGAAGCAATTGGATGAATAGGACTTTAGAGAAGTGGTAGAAGAGGAAGCATTCTAGAGTTCAGTGGTCAGGTCTTAATATTTTAGTGAGCCTGTGCCCCCTAGGCCATGACCTTCACACCTGCTTCTCAGTCTCTCGCTTCCACCTCTTCAGGGATACAGGAGGTCCAGAAGGAGTTGAAGGTGGATATTTCCCTTAACTCTCATTAACCAGTTTCCCCTGAGGGCTGGCTGTGTTCAGAAGAACAGAATGCTCTGGGATAGTCCTGGGGGGTTTCCTCCAATCTTTACAGTGAAAACCTGGTAGGGCTTTTGTAGGCAAAATTCAGGCACCCAGGTTTTTTTTTTTTTTTTTTTTAGAGAGGGGGAGAGAGAGAGAATTTTTTAATATTTATTTTTCAGTTTTCGGTGGACACAACATCTTTATTTATTCTTATGTGGTGCTGAGGATCGAACCCAGTGCCCCGCGCATGCCAGGCAAGCGTGCTACCGCTTGAGCCACATCCCCAGCCCGGCACCCAGGATTTTAACCCCCAGGCTTGTCCATACTGAGCTTCCAGCAGTTCATCAGTCATAGTACAGGTTTCCTACCCCAGCACTGGTTCCCGGAGAGGTCTCTGCTTTGATAAGTTGTGATTCTCTGTATCTGTCTCTCCAATTTAGGGGATGGCAGTTTATCTGTTTTCTCAATTCTTTAATGGATCCAAGAAGGGTTGTGGATTTTCAGTGTGTTCATCTTTTTGTCTATGAGGGCAGAAGTGACAACTTCCAGGCATTTAAAAAAAAAATCTATTCATGACTTGTTTTTCAGCATGCTTTGAGGTAGGCCCCTGTTATTTTATCTCATCAAGCCTGTGAGATATATATCATAAATCCATTTTGAAATAGTCACCAAATTGCAACTCCAGAATTCACTTTGGGTCCTCCTGACTCAAAGCTGCCCTTCTCTCTACTCTCAGTTTCTCTGGGTCCAAGAATCATGGGCTTGATCTTCTTTCCTTGATGTCCCACATCACTGGTGGGACAGAAAGTACATCCTGGGTAGATCCACTGGGGAAGATCTACCATCCATGTCTGCAGAATCCCATCTGCTAACTGTCACCTCCACCTGGATCTGACCCTGCTCCTCCCAGGGACCTGTCTGACCCTGTGTTGGGAGAGGTGGGTACACAACTATGGTGTCCTAGGAAGGTTCTATAGGATCCTGGAGAAGCCAGTACCTCCCAAATATTTGCTATAAGAGGATATGCTCTACGGTGCTAGGCTGAGCCATGGCTGAGGTGCCAGGGAGGTGAGGGTGTCATCCTTGGGTACACTTTTTAGGAGTGTGAAAACAGATATGTGTTTCTTACTGCTCCTGCAAAGGGGGCCATGGGACCTGTGGAATGAGCTAGGACCAGGGAAGTAATCTCAAAGCTTACAGCAGAGAAGTTGCCACCAGATGGGTTTGAGTTGTGAAGTGCCAGTTGCCAAAGTCAAGGGTAGATTCCCAGATCACCTTGCTGCCCACACCCCCCCCCCCCCGGGAGGAGAGAGGAGCAGAGGGCTAAGAGGTGGGACTTACACAGGTTGTGAGGGGCTGGAAGACAAGTCTATTGATTTGTGGATCTTTCTAGACCAGGGATAGAGTTTGCATAGCCCACAGTGCCCTTCCAGTACCGAGGACAGACATTGCTAATCAATCATTGTATATTCATACAGCTGTACTCTAGGGTTCCATCTGCTCCTTAGCAGATGTTGCCAAGTGCTTTCTGCAGCCAGTCCTGGGCTTGTCATTGGGACAGAGGAGGGAGCAGTCAGTGACCAGTGATTCATTTCATAGCCCTCTTGCTGTCCATGCATGCCTCTCCCGGCAGTCTTTCACAGTGGGAGCAGCCCAGGATGCCTGTGTCCTGGTTCCTACCCTTTGCCCTATCCCTCCTATCCCCTCTATGAGAAGCAGACAGAAGCCTTCTATATGGGCCCATGGGGTTAAGGGCTTTGGTGGGGAGGACCCAGGAAGAAAGGCAGAGACTGGGGGTCACATTCCTCAGAGAAGGACCTGGGCATATGGGGTGCTGGGTGAAAAGATCACAGGAGCCCATCAGACCCAGCCCAGACCTGCTGTTATCCATCTTCTTGTTCTATCGGCTTTGTTGCCTTGAGCTCTCTAGGATGACCAGATAGTCCTGTTGTGTCAGAGAGAGGTGGTGATCCAGGTGTTTTGAGGATTGGGACCTGTGAAGTTGAAATCTAGCACAGTGTTATGGAAGCAGGTCAACATCATACTCTTCCCACATCCTGTCCAGAACTGTCAGTGTAGGAGAGAAAACCCTGCAGACACCATTACGTGGCTGAGTAAAAATGATGGCACCTTCACTCATGGTGAAAAGGTTCCTGTGTGTGGCCATTTACAAATGTGCCTCATCAGGCAAACAAGGAACAACCTCCGCTTCATTTAAAGCATTGTCAGAAGTGTGAAGAAAATAGTAGTCTCCAAATACACTTTCTTGCTTCATCCAGATGACATCCAGCCACTCAGGGTAGGGAGGTGAGGATGCAGAACAGGATGTGGGGCCTGGAGGGTCTGAGGTTTTGCAGCACTGAAGTGTGAGGCTTCTGTACCTGTGGGGGAAGGACTCCATGCAGTGAAGGAGGGGGGGAGGTCCTCAGGAATCCCCAGTGATAGGAAGCCAGAGGTGGTGGGGCCCCACAGGCTCAGCCCTGCCCTGTTGAGAAGGCAGAAAGAAGAAGGAACCCCACTGAGGCTGTCTTGGTCTGAGATGTGTACACAGTGACCCCAAGAAGAGCAGCTGTAGTTCCAAGATAGGTCTGTTGAGTTTGGGTGTGTCCTCAAGTGGACAGATGGGTAGCATTTCCCTAACATGCTCATCCTCAGAAGCATTTGCTGCGGGCTTCTGTGGGTCACAGGAGGCTTTAGAAAGGGGTTGGTTTTCAGTCTTAAGAATGTTCCGTCCTCTGGAGCCTTTTGTGAATAAAGATTTCTGTGGTCAAATAGGTTAGGGAACGTTTGCTTCTCTCACTCCCTCTTTTGAGACTCAGTACCACACTAAAGGCCCTGAGAAGTCCTGATGTGAAAAAGGAAGGAAGGAAACTGCTGGTTCCCTTTTTCTTTGTTCACGAAACCCCTTTTGTACCTAACATCTGTCAACATCCAATGGTGCAAATATTTGGGGAATATAATGCAGGGAATTGTTCCCTACTGCACTCAGTGGCAGATTCTGCAAGGCAGAATTGGGGGTCAGCATGTGTTATGGCTGAATTGTGTCCCCTCTAAACTTATATGTTGAAACCCTAACCCTTAGTACCTCAGAAGGTGATATTATTTGGAAATTTGGTAATTGCAGATGCATATTAATCAGGTTAGGGTGAGGTTATACTGGCCATAAGTTTGGTAATAAAAAGGGAAAAAATTTACACAGAGACACACAGTGGACACCATGTGATCTGCGTGCCAAGAAACAGAGGAGCCCTGGCCCAGAGAAGGAGAGAGCTTTGAGGAACCTTTGCAGGGCTATATGAGCCACCAGGATTTCCAGGGAAGACCTCTGAAAGGCCAAGGTTGGAACACTGGGCAGTGGAGAGAATGGCTTTCCATTGCTGGTGTTGTAAATTGTTGTAAAATCAACGGCGAGTGTACCTTGGAAATGAATCCTGTAGAAACAACTGAACCACTCATGGCAGGCCGTTTATGAGACAGCAAATTGGAAGCATGGCAAATGCCTGGCAGTCTCAGAAGTATCGACTGGAAGGAATGTTCTCCACTACCAAGATGAGGAAGGGATTTCGGTCAAAACATGGGAATCGTGTGTGATGTTGAATATAAAAAGCAAAAACAAAATTGGAATCAATGATAAAGCAGTGGTTGGATGCCGGCCGAGACCACAGGGAGTTTGAGTGCTCACACAGAATTCAGTGCTGTCCAGCCACTCATCTCCAGCTGGGCTACCTCAAGACCATTTTTCAGAACCCAGGATATGTGGGCACTCGGCAGCCTGTGAGTGCAGCTTGCTCTTTGCCATCCTGGGGGTGGGTGATGGGCAGTGTCTGTCTCCCTGTGGCATGTCCCTCCTGTCCTGGGGGCCTCCAGCTCCTGCCTGGTGTGACACACATTTACATGAAATGCTTTTGTCATCTGGTCAACACCAGGTCAGGGGGACTGTGGAGGTTAAACACTGGAGGGCATCCGGAGGGCCTCCTCCGGGCGGAGCAGTGCACAGGTCTGATCATCTGTTAAAGATTTGCTAAAGGTGTGGAGAAATAATGAAGGGGAAAGCAGAAAAATAGAGACGAGCTGCTCCTAAATGTGTAAAAAGACACCTCCCCACGGTGTAAGAGCTGCACACCTGCACAAATAACATCAGTGCAGCTGCACCAACAGCGTTTCAGGTTAGGGATTTGACAGTGACTTCAACATATTCTGAAACGATCCTGTGTACTCCATTGTAGACGCTGTAAGCAGAGAAATACATAAAAGAAAACAACACCACAGTAATCTCAACACTCTGCTTCATATAGAAGTGATTATTTCCACCAAGCTGATTAGATCAGTACTAAAATACAAAAGGGCTGGGCACAATGGGGCACGCCTGTCATCTTAGCTATGTGGGAGGGGGATCCAGTTGGCCCAGGAGATCAAAGCCAACACTGTGAGACCCCCATCTCAAATAAAATAAGTGAATAAAATAAATATAAAAGGCCACCCCTCCTTTGCCTCCCAGAGCTCATTGTAATTGAAGGTAGGGACTTTTTTTGTAAGCCAGAACACAATTAAATAGCAACTTGATTAATTTTTTTATGTGCAGGCCCTCTGTGTGGTCATGGACCTGCACCTGCTGGATTGGCCCTGGCTCCAGTCCCTATCGACACAGCCCATTTGGGGCTGACCAGGCTGGGAGATTGGACCTGGATGACCTGAGGCTACTTTCAGAACAGCTATTTAGTAATTTACAGCAGGAAATAAAACTGTTGTCCGCTCAGCCTATTAAAAAAAAAAATCGGCCAGTCTGCCAGATAGGATCTGCCAGGGTTTGGGGAGAGCTGTGCTTCTTCCTGGGGGAACAGCCCTGACTCTCCTGAGTCCTTACACAGAAAATCCAAATGGGAAATGTCCATTTACAAAATAGGTCAACAGGGTTGGATATTTGCTTTTACACAAGATTCTTGGGCATCTTTTTGCTATAAAATAAGAATCCCTGGAATGTGCAGTAGCCTTTCTGTAGACAGACAGGGTCTCTGACTCATCCCTGGGCTGTTGCTGTGATTGGCCTCTGGGAGCATGTGAAATGCCCGCACTGCCACTGCGTTGTCAAGCAACCAAAGGCGTTTGTGGGAGAAGGTCGAAGTCCGGTTGTCAGGTTTAGTTACGCAAATAGTTAGCAGCCCTGGCAGGAAGCTGGTGACTACCCTGGACAGGCCAGCAGAGGCCCAGCATGGAGGGAGGAAAGCCCAGAGTACACAGGGAGAAAACTGGGGGTGTGTGTGTGGACGTGGGGCTGGGGGAAGCCAAGAGGGGAGCAGGGGAGAGAAGCTGCTGTGACTCTGAAATTTCCACCAGGAAGATAGAATCCAAGTATTGAGGCAGCTGAGAGTACCCTTTGATTCAGCTTTCCTGAGCACTGCTGTGCAGGAGCTCTGAAGCCTGATGTGGGGATCGCAGAGCCTGGTCCCCGTCCATACCACCCTGGGAACAGAGTTGTGTTGTCAGTTCTTTCTGGGTGCCAGAAAGTGCCTTCTCCATGGATCGCCTTGTTTAATAAGGAGCACTATCATCTCCCTCACTGACAAAAATCCCCAGCCCGTGATGCAGCTGGGGAGGGGACCTGAGCAGGGTCTGCATGGCCATCAGGGACAGAAGGTATCATTATGGTGTCTTAACTAGCACTCCAAGAGCCAACAATCAGGATAACCCTAGCTTCACTAGAAAGTCGGGCATGGGAGGGTCCACGAGAAGCTGTTTTGCAGACCCTGCTATGGTCACAGGAGAGATTCAGAACGTTCCTGTCTCTGCTATTTCAGCCCAGCAGTGGCCATGCTGCTCAAGGACATTTCCCTCCAGTTCACCTTGGAAAGATGTGGGTGTGACCAGGCAGTGGAGCAAGGGGGCCGGGAGCCTGGATGGCAGGACAAGGTTGCAGTGTGGCTAGCAAGGTCCAATGGAGGGCTGAGAGGGCCGCAAAGCCACATGTCAGGGAGCTCTGAGGGGGCCAGTGGGAGCCACAGAGAGCAGCAGGTGGCAGGTTCCTTGTAGTTTCTGGTTTGGGGGCAGCTCAGAGTCAGGGCTAAGCAGAGGCCATTTTCTACCTCTGAGGAGCAGTAGGGCTGGGGATAGTAGCTGGGATGAGCTGTCTGTCATATGGTGGGAGGAGCCAGTGAGATTCCAGGAGAAGATAGGCACAGATGGGGTCCTGTGAAAGTGTCCATTCCCTGACCCTTCCTCACCATGCACTCATGTAGTCTGTGCCGTATAGCCAGCTGGAAAGACCTGGTGCTCTCCTGACAGGGCCCCTTTTCTTGGGTAAAGAGATTTTTACCTCCAGCAATGAAGCAGGTAGCGAGTGCCCACAGCCCCCAGGCAGCTCACAGAAACGGGCCGTGCAGTTCCAGGGCTCCATTCCTGCGCAGAATTAATTCTTCTCTCTCAGGGCCCGTTTCCCTGGTACTGTTGATCCCACTGCAAATGAGAAAGTGTTTTGAGCCTTCAGCAAGGGAAAGACTCAAAGAGTATTTTCTTGTTTTAATTAGCTTTATTTGATTTTAAAAGCCCCATAACGCACTTGGTACCTGGGGGCCTCATGAGCCGAATGAGTTATTCAAATCACTTCCTAGTAAGTTCAGTGGCAGGTGTCCCATGCCAGGCATCTCACAAGTGACCTTGATGTTCAGATGAAGTTCACAGCCAGTCTCTAGCAGGAGTGTTGACAGGGAGACCCTCCCGCCTACTTGCTTCTGGACCTTCTTCCTGCCTTGGCACCATTTCTGTCTCCTCTGCCACAAGCCACTGCCTGTCCTGCTCACCTGTAGTTCTGGATGAGCAGAGGGGGCTTCAGGCCTATTTATATGTGGGGGTTCCCCTAGACGCTTAGTTCTGTTTACTCTGGGTTCTGACCCTTTGCCCATGTGGCCTCTGTCCCAGAGATGCTTGTCTACCCACAGGGGAGGCCTTGGTGGTGGTGGGAGGGGGAGGTCTCTTGTTGGACAGCTGTAGGTGTTCCCTTCCTGTTTCACTACTCTAGTGGGGCCCACTTCCTGCTGGGGGTTCTAGAAGTCTCCCTCCTGTTGGCCACTCTAGGGGTCCCCTTCTTCCTGCCCTCTCTCCACAGACTAGCCCAATCTCTCCCTGTCCCTGGCTTTTTAGCAGCCACTGCACCACTGGGCTGGACAAAGCTGAGGCCTAGCAGCTCCACTCTCCGCTCCAGCCTGCGTGTGCTGCTTTCTGTTAGTTCTGATTCCTGTATCAACAGGTGACACCATGCCTAAAACCAGGATCAGGGTAGGCAGGACAGAGGCCCTGCCATAGAAAGCCACAGTGGGGAGGGGGTAGAAACAGACAGATAAATAATTATAATAATGTGGAGAAACTGACCTGAGACCCATGTGAAGGGTAATAATCAGAGAAGACCAAGCTGTCAGAATTGGGCCATGAAGGATGTAGAGGAGTTGGACTGCGGTGGCAGGGACAGGCTTACAGTACAGACCCAGAGTATTCGTGTTCCCTTTCCATGATTACAAGAAAGGATGGCGATGGCATTGGCCTCCCTGTTCTGGAGGTATCTAAGATGGCAATGCTCCCAGCTGTAACCTGCGTGGCACATGCTGAATGTATTTGTGGCCACTTCCAGGGGGACTTCTTGTGATAGGGTAGTACCTGGCAGGTGACAGAGCCACTGAGAAAGGAAGGGGGGGGCATGCACCTACTGGCCAAGTGCCTGTGGTGGGCTGGAGGGATGGAGGGGAAGGGAGATGGATGCTAGAGGAGAAGGAGATGGCCATTATGAGGAGAAGCCCTTTGCAGGGGTGGAAGAGGTGGGGCTGAGGAACTGGGCATAGGGAAGAGCAGCCATCCTGGGGGCTGAGCCTTCCTGTCCTCACCACCTGGCCGCCACCTTCTGTATCTGGGGCTGAGTCACTGGAATGGGGACCTGTCCTTTCTTTGGGTATTCTCCACCTCACCCTGTGGACTTGTGGCCAAGAAAGAAGGGCTTCTTCATCCCTGGCCCTTCCTGTTGAGCATCTGCTGAACAGCAGGTGTTTTGCCTGCTGCCTTCCCTCTCACATGGCTGTGCAGCTGGTACCCCCAACCTAGATGCCTCCTGGTCCCCAGCGTACCTTTCTCCCTCCCTGTGGCAACTGCAACTATCCCTGTTCACCTTTCCCGGTCCGTGACTATCCTAGACCCTGGCTGACAGTGCAGGGGCAGCTCCAGAGCCATCTACAGAGCTGAAAAGTGGGTGTCTGACCTGGGGAGGGCCACCTGAGCAGTACCCTGAACCATCCATCTGCTGTAGGATCTTGGTCATTTCATGCGTGACCACTCTTCTGCTGCAGAAGAGTTGTGACTTGCAGGGATTTCTGCTTGTGTCTTTACCCAGGTTGGCACAGCAACTGGGGGCAGGCTCTGCTGAAGGGAAGATGAGTGTGGACCTCCTCCCTGCTTCAGGGACAGGCTTCCCCATTTGGACCCGGTGTCCAGCATCACCTATCTGTTTCTCAGAGATGAATGTCCAGCTATGCAAACTTCCCACTGAGGGTCAGCCCACATGTGAGGTTGCATCCCTGGCACAGGGAAGCCTGGACTTCCTGCTTCCTTCAGAACCTGGCCCAGAGCTTTTAGGGGGTTTCCACAGAGCCAATACTGCAGGCACCATGCCTTCTTAGGCACTGAGTGGGAACAGATCAGGTGGCAGCTCAGGGCCCCTAACAGAAGCTCTCAACTCTTGATGAGCAAGAAGGGAATGTGAGGGTGAGCATTGGGTGAGGTTGGAGTGGGCAACAGCCACACAGCGGCCCCAAGAGGCCTTTCTGCTCTTTTATACAGATGAGGAAACTGAGACTGAGAGCTACGTCACCCTGTGCAACCAGAAGTGATGGATAAGAGTTGAAACCAGACTAGGCATGAAGCTCACGGCCTCTCCCTTCTCCACTCTCTCTCAGGACAGTGTCATGGATCAAAACATAATCCTTTCTTTACATTTTTTATAAGAAGGAATATTTTGAGAATGTAACTTACACATAAGTGAAAAAATCAAATAGAACCAAGAGGCTGCAGAGCGAGCAGCCTTCCCCACCTCCCAGCCCCTCCCGAGGTAGCCCTTGTCCCCTTTTGCAGATTGACTTTAAAAGGCGAAGATGCCACTGGGCTGCCTGGGTAGTCACTGATGGGAAGGACCTGAGTCATTTTGAATGTATTCAAGGAGACATAGTGTATTCATTTACATTGTTACAAAGATTGTAGCAGAAAAAGAAAAAAAAAAAGTGTTTGCTGCTTAAGAGACTTCTTTCTGGTCATGGAACCTCAATTTAGACACTGGGATTACTCAGGATGCCCAGTCCAAAGAGGGAGTGAGGTTGTGCTTTGAGTGGGGAGGCTGGGCACTTTGGGGGTATAGAGACAGAGGTCAGTGTCATAGTAGGGCTCAGTCTGGCTCTGGGCTTCCTCCCTTTCTGGGCTTCAGGTCTCTAGAAGTAGAAATTCTTCTGTGGGTCAGTTTTGTGGGAAATGTCAAAGGCCTCTCTTGATGGCCACCATCATTTTAACCCACATTCCCAAGCTCTGATTCTTCAGTGTGACACCTCCAAGCTGTTGGTGTGTCAATGTCCCTGTGGTGCCCCACTCTGGACCTCCACAGCCTCTGCTCTGACACAAGGACAGTGGAATATTCCAGGGGACTCTCTCCTCTCACTTTGCAGTTTAATGATTTGCTGCTTCTCCCTCTCTCTCCAACCTTATGTGAGTCTCTGGGTCTGCACCAAATACCAATATATCTGCCCTTGGTAGCTGGCCTCTGGCCCTTTCTTTGAAAAAGAACTAACTAGGCCTTGTGCACTTGGTATAGAACACCTGAGGGTGGGAGATGGAAGGCCCGGGGGACTATCAGTTCGTCTGACCCATAAGGATATGGGGCCCCAGGATCACAGAGGAGTTGAATGGGGGCCTGGACAGCCTCCTCCCAGTGTTGTGGTGGCCCCCCTTCCCTGCAGCCTTGTCAGAGTGTTTGTCTGGCAGGAGCTGTCCGGAGGCTAGGCCCTGTCCTGCAGTACCCAGTGGTGTGGGAAGGGTCCAGGCTTCCTCCCAACACTGGCCGTCTGCCCAAGGCCTGGCTACTGGCTGGATACTGAGTGTTTATGGGCGATTAATTGGCTCTCTCTTTCTCCCTGTCTGTTTCTGTCTGTCTCTTGCCCGGTATTCTCCTCCCCAGGGGGGCTTTCTCTGTGGTCCGACGCTGCGTCAAGCTCTGCACCGGCCATGAGTATGCAGCCAAGATCATCAACACCAAGAAGCTGTCAGCCAGAGGTAGGGCCCAGGGGTGTCAGTGTGGCCATGGTTGGGCTGGGCAGGGGCTTGGGAGGGCTGTGGACAGGGCAGTGGATCCCTCCTAGGCTTGGCCAGTGTTTAGCTTGGCCTGGCCAGCAGTTTCACACATGGACGGAGCAGACTTCAGAGTTCATGGAGTAGAGGTTGTGTGTGGGGCAGGGGGTGAAGGGGTGCAGGAGTATTAAGGCCTTGAAGGCGTCTCTGGCTGAAGGATGTGGGGGTCCTCATCCTCAGGTTCAGGATGCACCTTCACTTGTTGGTTGGGTATCCCTGGAGCCCCCACGTGGCCTCCCCTTCCCAAGTCTATTTGATTTCTGTTCTCAGAGCTGGAAGGATAGATGCTCATGGTGCTAGGCACTGTAGTGCTTTTTCCCAAGGACTGTGGCCAAGGAGAAGCCAGTGACCCCAGGTGATAGATAGGGCTGCAGTCAACGTCCACCCTCTGGCTCTGTGGCCAACTTGGCATACAACAGGCAGTTTCTTAACTGAGTCTTCTGGGCAGGAGAACAGTGCATCCACTTACCCTGGGGAGAGCTCTGAAGACTGCAGGCATGGGAAGAAGGGTCTTGCCTGGTGCTGGCCGGTACAGCTCTGGTGCATCATGGGTCTCTCAAGACCTGCTGATGATGGAGCAGACAGATCTTTGTCCTCATGGGGGTGTTTTCAGGCAAGCTGACAGAAAACAAAACCAGAAGTCAGTCTACAGCAAGTTCCATGGTGATGAGGCACAGATCTGAATGGACCCCAGGTAGGGCTCTGGATAGAGTCCCCAACATGGCAGGGCAGTAGGAATGCAGGTGTGGTGGGTGGCTATCTCAGTGAGATGGCAGCACCATGTCACCCCTCCCCTCCAGGAACACTGCCAGCAGCCCTGTTGAACATCTGTATACAAATTTTGGCTACCTAGGACCAGGGGAAGCTGCTTTTGGGGCGTGGGCCTGGGTGAACCCTCTCTTAGGATTCTGCATGGGCTAGATGTGGACCACTGGCCATTGGTGAGCTCTACTGGCCTCTCTTGGGCCTGGCTTGTGGTGGGGTGGGTGGATGGGGCTGTGTTCCAGGGCCTGGGGCTGTGAGCTTCATTTTTCTCTGTCAGAACACAGAGCTGGGGCTGGGGATATGGCTCAAGTAGTAGCGCGCTCGCCTGGCATGCGGGAGGCACTGGGTTCGATCCTCAGCACCACATAAAAATAAAATAAAGATATTGTATCCACCTAAAGCTAAAAAACAAATATTAAACAAAACAAAACACAGAGCTGGTCGGGAACCTGTGATGCTCAGGGTGATCCCACAACCAGTGTGGTGCCAGTTCCTGGACTGTGGGTTTTCAGGCAACCTCCTGAGGCGAGGACACTCCCTGCTTGTCAAGGGCACCATGGAGAAGAGCTCTGTGATACAAAGCAGGCTTAGATGTGTGTGTGTACAAGTATATGTGTGCCTATATGCATGTGCACACCTGTCTCTATGTGTCTGTGTGTGCATTAGTGTGGCTGTGTGGAGCGGTGTGTGCATGTGCGTGTGTGTACATAACTGTACGTATTTGTCAGCCTGTTGGAAATTGGGTGTTTTCTCCAGTGGAGCTTCCAGAATAGTTGGTCTTGCACTTAAGCTGTGAGCAGCCCAGGCACAGTGAGGACTCTGAAGGATCCTCCTAGTTCCTATGCAGGAAGATACTTCAGACACCCCAGGGGACTGCTGCAGGATGGATGAGAGTGGCCCAGGGGGCACTAGGTGAGGTGAGCGAAGTGCTTTCTGAAGGTCAGCTTTGATGCGCTCTGAACATTGTCTAAGTGTGTTAGACAATGGTGGCAACAATGTCTAAGTGTGTTAGACAATAGGTGGCAACAATGCTCGCTGGGGTGCTAGGTAGGCAGATGTTACCAAGAGTACGTGGCTGGGAATCACTGGCTGTCAAGAGGCCTGGCCAGGGTCCTGGAGCCTCTGAGTACACAGACCTTGGGATGGGCTGTTGTGTGTAGGATACAAGATATGGAGCATCTCTCTGCTGTCCCCTGCCCCTCTGTCTCAGGCAGGTGTGAAATCAGTATAGATTGACCCACCACTTCGTGGGGATGCTGCTAGACTGAGCCCCAGGCACAGGGATGACAAGCAAGAGTAGTAGGGAGCAGATCATGCATCAAGTGGTTGCCAAGTCATGAATGTGGGTAGTGGGGTGCTCTCTTCTGTGAGATGTAGATGGCAGGGTTGGCCTGCCCTCTGAGGGCTGGGCAGGATGGGGACCTGCACTAATATCCTAAGAAAAAGTTTAGATGAGCTGCTGGCCACTCTTAGATCTCTGTCCATCTAGGAGGGGTCCAGCAGTGGGATCCCTGAGCAGGTCTCAGCCAGAGCATACAGCTTGGAGTGGTGATGTGGGGTTTCCCTGTCCAGAGTGTCTTGGCTTTATCTTAGGCCCACATCTTGAGCTTCTGGGCAGCCCTGAGTCCTGGGACCCTGCTCCCCATTTTAGGCCAGGTGTGGAAGCCCTGGCTCCTATAGCCACCAAATGATCATGCAGAGGGATGAGCCCTCATGTCCCTTGTACCTAGCTGTGTCTTGGGGGCCTTGTTTCCTTCATCAGCAAGCATTGTATCCCCAAGCCCCTGAGCATGTGACTGTGACTCTGCCTCCATTTCAGAGTTAAGGAAGCTTCAAGTGTCCAGGGGCCTCGCTGGACTTTGGGTCTGGCAGCTACCCAGTGCAGCCACTCTGTCCCACTCCTGGAATAAAGACACCAGGCCGAGCTCATGTCTTCCAGCCTCACAGTAATGTCAAAATTAACACTTACAGAATGTTGCTGTATGCATGGTGCCAGAATTCAGGAAGCTTCCACATTCTCTGATGTTTGGTGGTCAGCATGATGGGGACACAGGTATAAAGTGTGCTTGGGGTTTCTTGTGGAAGGAGGAACATGAAACTCAAGCACTTGGAGTTTCTTAGGTGCTTCACCTCCTTCCTTCTCCTGAGTGTTGTGGTCTTCATCCCTCCCTTTCTCAACTGTTTGCCACATTGTCATTTCATCCACCTGCATCTGAGTCTGACATGGGTCACACTGCTGGCATGACCTGCCTTGTGCTCAGGGTGTGTCAGTGTGGTGGATTTGTTCCCACTGTCATGCGATGTTCTGTTGAGCAAGGGTTGCTATTTTTCCAGCTCTATGTTGGCTCCTGACCACATTAGCAGGCCCACCGAAGTCCCACACACAGGCGATGCTCAATAAAACCTATGACTGAATTGTTTGTCCAAAATGTTGGTAGCCAGCAGGATACGTTGGCACACACCTGTAATCCCAGTGGCTTGGGAGGCTGAGGCAGGAGGATTGCGAGTTCAAAGTCAGCCTCAGCAAAGGTGAGGCATTGAACAACTCAGTGAGACCCTGTCTCTAGATAAAATACAAAATAAGGCTGGGGATGTGGCTCAGTGGTCAAGTTCCCCTGAGTTCAATCCCAGGTACTCCACACCCAAAAATGTTGATAGCCAGTCAATTTAATATTTTAAAAGCCTTTTTTATTAGCCTGGAAACTAGAATCCATAAATGGCTGGGATTTCTTCCTGACTTTTCATCCATCTGTGAGGGATAGCAGCTACCCTCATCCTCTCTGAGTCCTCATAGGGGTCTCCAGAAGCCCTGTCCACTCAGATGAGTGGCCCCAAATGCACATCCCAAGGAGACACATGTGTGAGCCTGTCCCTGTGTGGTCCTGGCAGAGCCCCAGCACTGTGCTGCTGGCCTCTTCAGTGAGTCACCTTATTCCTGCCAGTTTCTCAGCCTAAGGACCATGTGATGCATCAGATACCAGCCTCCTGATCCTTCTGCACTTTCACTATCACCTGCAGGCTTGCTCAAGGCCACAGTGTGCCCAGACAGACCCTTACTTATATAACAGCTTTTTACCAAGGACATGGTGATGCCAAATACACCCTGAAATAGGCAGCTATAGCCCATTGTGCTGGGGGTGGGGGGACGAGAGGGGTTCCCAGGAGACTGGACAGTCATCTAGAAGTTACATTGGATGGGACTTGAAGGATTAGGAGTTTCTTAGGCTCAAGCAGGAAACCATCTGGGTATAATTCCATGGCATTAGGCAGTTCCTCTAAATTGAACCCACACCCCCTATATATACCCTTAAAGTGCACCACAAGTTGGAAGGATTGAGAAAAGTAGAAATCTGAAATCCCAGGCATGCATGTTTTGCTCTTTCTTACTCCCCAGACCCCACCTTGCAAGTGGCCAGCTTGCCTGTGCTGCTTCCTGACCAACAATGCCCAAGACCCCTGTGAACCACGTAGGCTACTGGGATGAGCTGCCTGTGTGCAGTATGGGAATGCCAGGCCATCCTCCTGCCCATCGCTTCTCTCAAGCCCTGTGCCTGGCCACATTTTCATTTGATACAGGCTGGGCTGGATGAGGGGGCAGGGCTGGAATTCTATGTAGCCACAGGCCATCCTTCCCTACTGTCTTCTTCCTGCACAGTCACTCTCAGGGCCAGGGAAGTTCCCTCTCGACAGGGCAGGCTGACCCTCACTGTTTTATCCCCTCCAGATCCTCCCACCTTTGTCCAGCCCTGCCATTTTCTTGGGCATTTTTTTTGTCCTATTTAACTTTTTTTCATGGAAAATTTCTGACATTCCCAAATACAGAGAAAATAACAGAATGATTTTCAGCTTTAGCGTTTAGCAGCTCTTAGCCAGTTTTGTTTGTACCCCAGAACCCAGACCATTTGGCATCTCATCCATGTTTCAGCATGTGTTCCTAGCAGAAAAAGGATTCTAAAAACATAGCCACAGTTGCATTATCCCTCCTAAAACCAGCAGTAATTCCTTATCAAATGTGTATCAAATTATGCATCCCTGTTTCTGTTTCTAATAGTTCTCTGGTTTTGCCAGAATTGCAGGCCGAACGTTACAGCTGGTCATAGGCTCCTGGAACTAAGGCCTTCCTCCAAGAACATCCCTGAGTGGCTGCCTTATCACAGCTGTTGGTCCCAGTGCAGCCACCCAGCTATAGACAATGCTACCAGGGAGCCCAACAAACCCTGCTGAATCTGGTTTCCAGGGATACCCAATCCTTTGGGGTTGAAACCTGGGGATCCAGGAGATAACCCAGAGCCAGGCTTGCCTTGACTGCTGTGGGCTCTGCTTCCCTTTTCCCTTCTGTTCCTCCAGACTGCCTCACAGGGATTGGTGGTGACAGTGCTGGAGGGTTCACTAACTCCTCAGGGGAGGACATCACGGAGCTTCCTTTCTGGTCTCCTTCAGCAGACAGAATCCTGCCACTACTGCCGATTTGGTCTGAGGCTTTCTGTCCAGTGCCTTCTGTGGCCACCTACTCTTATAGGGACTCAAGGCTCCTCTGGTGTTCCCCAGACCCTTTGAGCTT
Organism: Marmota flaviventris; assembly: GCF_047511675.1. Taxonomy (NCBI): domain Eukaryota; kingdom Metazoa; phylum Chordata; class Mammalia; order Rodentia; family Sciuridae; genus Marmota; species Marmota flaviventris. Next base: position 101,957,791 of record NC_092498.1, on the reverse strand, counting down.
CCCTGAGGGGGTGATGGGAGGGGGCAAGAGAAAGGGTCCTGGGGCTAACTAAGTCTCAGCTTCATAGTGAGATGTCTCACCTCCAGGTAAATGTCTGGTGCCAACTCTGGCTTCCCCGCTGTATGACCTTGGCAGGTTGTTTAGCCACCCTACCCTCAGTTTCCCCAACCAAAAAATGAGAATACTGTCTGCTCAGAGGGATGCACCAGTTGCCTGAGTGTGGTCATGCTCCACAGGGGCCCTCTTTTCACCTTGCCATCCCCCTTCATGGCCAGACAGCAAGATACCCTGCTTCTGAGGACCTCACAAGGTGTCCTCATGGTTGGGGTGGGGAAGGAAATGCTACCTCTATAGCCTGTACCATTCCAGTACCATTTGCAGACTCCAGGGTCCTTCCTCCATGATCTCTCCTGGATCCCCTTGCTAAGGAGCTTCCCAGGCCCTGGGATAGTGGCCCAGGACATTTCTCCACTGAGCAAGTACACATGCAGCTGATTCATCTGGTGGCTTTCCCAGCTTCCAACTCAGAGCCTAGTTGGAAGTTGCTGTGCTTCTGATGTCCACCTGGCCCTAGGCTCTCTGCCTGGCTGACTCTGCTTCAATTGGTGTTGAGGCTTTTATGAAATGGCTTTGCCCAGTTATTCTAGAAGAGAGGAGGGGGGACCCAGAGAACAAGGCTAGAGAGGAAGTTCTAGAAGCCTGCCCATCATCTTTATTTCAGCCCTTAAATGAATCTAGTGCAAATGTGGGGGCCTCGATCTTCCTCGGCATTACTAAGACTGTGGGGAATGCTGTGTCCCCACACCTGCTGTGTTTAGGGCCATCCAGGACCCAGAAGACACAGCTGTAATCCTCTGAGGCCCTGCAGTAAGGAAGAGGAAGCTGGCCTGAACACAGAAAAGCCACAACCACCCAGTAATTGGCACTTCAGGATCACACCCACAATGCCAAAGGTGGTAACAGTTGGATTTTTAAAAATTTAATACTTAATTAAATAGAAGATTGTGAGACATTCAAAATCTGTGAATGTACTGAATAATTAGAGATTATTAAACAATTGTTAACAAAAGCAGCTAGAGGAAAATTAATTGACTAGGGGTAAAGAGATCATTAGGCACATGAGTCTTAGAAACATTTTTTGTTGTTGTCTCCCCCTCACCACCACCATTGTCACACCAAATGACTGCTCTTTTGGGGGTGGTTTTGTTGTGGCTTTGTGGATGCCTGTGTGGAAGTGAGAGGCATGCTTACTGGCACACTGCTCAGGAAGCAGGTGCAGAGGTGACCCCTGGTTAGTGGAAGCACACAGTGTGATCATGGGATGGGAATCCTGCCCTGGACGGGCCCCTTGGCTCCAGTCAGGATTTATATGTGCCCTCATCATGCAGCCACACTGCTGCTTAGAGATCCCACACCCATAAGGTCAGTGTATAGCTTCCTACAGAAGCTGAACAACACTCAGGGTCCTACAACTGGGAGTTAGCAAAGCCTGAGTGTGAAGGTCTTTAAGTTTCTCCCAGCTGAGGCAGACAGAGGTTTGGTCCAAAGTGTGTGTGGTTGGGTGGGAGGGGGTGAGGGTGTGGAGGTGTTCACAGGTGGGGTGCACAGGGATGGCAGACCTTCCCTGTGAGGGGCTCACATCATTGGTGAGCCTGACATCCCAAGTGGGCTGATCTCATAGGTGGATTTGCCTCACAGGTCAGGAGATTCAGGCTCACCGAATGCCTCTTCTCACCCATGGTCCCATGTCCAGCTGCCTTTCAAGCCCTTGGCCTCCCCAAATCTTACATGACCCCCTACTGCCTTAGGGGACACACCCTGCTCCGTGGTGATGGGGAACAACGGTCCTAATGTCTCTCACGCTCCAGGGCTGAGCCCACACCCCAGGATGGGAAAGGCTTGGAGTGGAGATCTGCATCCCACCAGAAACCTGCCTGGGACTGTAACCTCGGGGCTCTTGCTGCAGCTGGCAATGCGACTTCCTCTGGCCCCACGGCGACCCGCAGCCAAAAATGACCCCTACCCAGGGGGATAAGAGTGCGGTCTCAGAATCGGCGGAACTGGGTTAATAGAGACGCGGCGCCGCAGTGCAGGGCAGCTGAGCATGCGCGGGAGGCGGTGCCCTCCCCTCTCAGGGACCCTCCCCTCCACTCCTCCTCTCCTCTATCTTCTAGGCCCGCCTCTCATTGCCTCTCGTCTCCCTGGCTCAAATCTTCTTCCTTTCCCACTGCCCGCCACCCACCCGCCGCGCTTAGCCTGAGGGGAGTGAGGGAAGCTAACGTTTTCCAGGGATTTGGAGGGTGTGTAGGGGTGGGTGACCCTCCCCCTAGAGACCGGCCCCCCTTCTCACCCCAAGGTTAATCTTTAACTGTGCGGTCCTGTTGCCAAAACTTGGATTTATGCGGTGTGGCAGGTTCAGGATACCCTGTGGGCAGGTGTAGAGGGAGTTGGAAGGGGAGGTGGGGGGCCTGGTGGGGGCACCCCATGAACATAGTGGGGTGAACCACCAGGAACAATTAAGGAAACCAAGCTGGGGTTGCCAGATTTAGCAGTTAAATTTAAATTTCAGATACACAATGAAAAAATCAGTAAAAGTATGTTTCATATTGCATGGGACATACTTATTCTAAAGTTTTAATTAAAAATTTTGTCTGAAATTCAAATTTACCTGGGCATCTGTGTTGTATCTGGCACTGGGGACAAGGCTGGGAAGAGGACTGGTTTTCATAGTCCTCTCAAATTTATTTTGGCTAAGTCCGCAGCTTGTGAAAACAAGCAGGTCATGGCAGGGTGTCCTGGTTCTTGGTGGCCTCATCTGTGAAGTGAAGAGAAGGTGGGGAGCCTCAGGCCACCTGCCCACTGGTTCTGGAATGAGGCTGCTGATGTGAACAGAGTCCTACAGGCCTGTATCCAGTATCAGGTTTCTGTGCCCCTTGATCCCTGGGATGCACCATGAACTGTCTGCAAGAGCAGTGCCCACCCCATTGGGTTGAGTGGGGAGCTAAAGGGAGGAATCCTGAGCCTGGGGGTGGGTGGAGCAGGGTGAGGAGCTGACTGGCCCTAGTTATCAGAGGGTCCATCCATGAACTTGAAGGCCCTCCTAGTATCATTTTGTCAGCTGTTCTTGGGATCCCATATATGCATCTCACCTTCTTGCTGGACTAGGAGCTGGTGGTTGAGCCACTTCAACTCTAGAGCTCACAAGAAGCCCCTGAAGGCAGCTTAAGCAAGGAACCTGCTGGGGACTGAATTCTGGACCTTCCTGCATCAGTCTTCTCTTCTATAAAATTGGTGGGAGATTGACCTCAATGCCTTCACGGCTCGTTTAAAGCTGACATTCCCCAAATCTGGAGTGATCCTGCTCACATCCCATGCCCACACCAGGAGATGAGCACAGAATCACAGGGGCTGAATGGGTGAGGCTATGGGCCCAGGTTTGAGGCCTGGTTCTACGATGTGGTAGCACGTTACCTCTCCTTTGCTTTGACTTTAAATCCGCCCAGTGAGGGTGGGGGCTGCCCAAGGCTGTGCTGTGCACCTAGTAGGTCCTTACCTACCTATTATGTAGGTAAGGGGATTGAAAGGTCAGGAGAGGAGTTTTGTGACGATTCAGTTCAAGGACTGAGCTGATGTGGTGAGTGGAAGGGTGGGGGAACATGCATGTCCCCAGACCACCTGGGTAAGAGCAGCACTGTACCAGGTCTGAGGCCTGGGGAAGGACTTGGATGAGCAGTCCCAGTTTGGTTAGTGAATAATCTGGAGAGCTGAAAACCTAGACTGAGCCCACATGGGAAGTAGCCACAGAGAAATTGGAAGGCACAGAGGTGCCCCTCACCCTGCAGGTAGCCCCTGTCCTGGAAAACAAGCACATTTGGGTCATGATGCTTCCATGTTTGTGTGTGGACAAGGGGAGCCCTTGCCCCAGCTCTACAGTGGAGTGGCCAGTGCCACCAGCTAGTGTTCTCTATCATATGCTGAAGACACTAAAGTCTCAGGCCTCAACTGTGAAGACAGAAGCAACCTTGAGAGAGGGAAGCTGAGACAATGGCAGATGCAGGGGGCCAGGGTCATCTTCCTGCCCCCATGGAAGTCCGGAGTTATAGGTGCTGACTGCATGTTGGCCTCAGCTGGCAGGAGCTCCAGCTGCCTGTGCCCCTGGAATTCCCTGGCTACATGACCAGCAAGGGCTCAGATCTTTCTGGATGGTATAGAGAGGGTTACTTAGGGGGAAGTTAGAGACGAGTTCAGCCAGTAAAGGATGAGGGGATTGTGAAGAAGCTCTGGCAAGGGCAGGTGGTTAGTGTGTTGGACTGTGGCCATGTGGCCTTAGTTTCTGGGTCTCTTCTGTTGTTTTTTTTTTTCCCCCTTTATCCCTTTCACAGTCAGAAGTGCTCCCTGGCCTCACAAATGCAGGCTTCTGGTTGGGTTGGGTCTCCAGGCATCCAGTCTGGTATGCGTGGGAATATCTGGGCAGTTGTCCTAGTCACTGGAAAGGACAAGAAGAATGTGGATAGTGTTGGGGGCAGAGGCAGAGGTTGGGCACAAGACCTTTGCAGTGAGGAGCTCTGGGCAGGACTGCTTCCTTGGAGAGAACCCCTGTGGCCACGTGTTGAGAGCAAGGTTGTGACTGGGTGAGTCTTGAATGCTGGGGGCTGTCACCCTTGGAAATTCCTGATCTGTGCTTCACGGGCATGGGTCATGGTGCAGAGTCCTTAGTGCAGAGTCACAGTTCCCCTGACATCCCTGAAGGAGACTGAGGTGGCCCATGATTGTGAGCAGGTGGGCTGGCCTGGGGCCTGGGTGTGAGGAGAGTCCACCCCAAGTGTAGACTTCTGGCATGAGACTGGTAGAGGAGAGGGCAGCCAGCTAGCTCTCGTCCCCACACCCTGCTGCACAGAGGTGAAGATGGAAGTCCTGTTCCAGGGTTATGGGGTTGGTCCACATGACAGCTGACACTGGACAGATGAAATGGACAATAGGACATAGTCACATGCATTTAGAGGGGGAGACAAGGATGTTTCACCCTCAGGGTCCCTCAGGGCTGTCAGGGCTACTCTTGAGAGTGGAGTGAACCAGCAGGGCTGGGGGAGGCTGACTTTGTGGTAACTAGAGGGAGAAGTGGCCCTGGGTATCCGCAGGAAGATGTGATTAACTAGTTTGAATAATTCCATGGGTTGCGGGGTACTGTAGTCACTGCTTACAAATCAGCAGAAACTATGCCTGGTCCTGTGAGGAGGAGAGTTGCCTGCTAATCCCCAGTAACAGAGTCAGGAGGGGCCATCTGGTTAGGCCATTGGAGGCCTTCCTGGTTTCTCTGGATGTCAAGGCAGCGCATAATATTGGCCTTAACTTTGGCCTCACAAATGCCACCACTTGGCAGTAAGTGAGCAGGAATTCCAAGCCACATCTCTGTTTCAAAGCCGAGCTTCACCCACATGTTAGAGATGGTTCTCATTCTGAAGAGGGCACTGGGTGTGAGGCATCAACTGCAAGGACAAATGACCTCACAAAGGGGAGGCACTGGGAACCCTCTGCCACGAAGCCCGAGAATGGCCACACTTTAGCCCACATGCCTGGGCTGCAGAATGCCATTCACCCCATGTGACTTGCAGATAGTTCAGAGGCCTGTAGCTCCACTGGGGATGATATTCCTGTGCAGAGGGCAGGATGCGTGTGGTTGTCAGTGTCCCTTGAAGCCCTACTCCTCTCCTTTGTTCTAATGGTGTGTCAGGCAGCTGCAGGGCATGCACACAGGCGCCTCCAGCCTCATGGTGAAGCTGTTGGCTGAGCTGTCACGTTAATTGCTGGCTGCCTAGTTGCTTTCTTAAAACATGCACAGAAATCCACAGTGAGATCCTCCTCTCTTCCCTCATTGGTCTGCCATCCTTCAGCCTCCAGCAGCTACACAGACCCAGCAAGATTCCGATGACCCCTGGTGCTGGAGGCTGAGCAGGAAAGGGGTATCTGCCTCCACTGCCCATCTCCTCAACATTGCCTCCATCTCTGCCTACAGACACGCCCTGACACCCTGACACCCTCAGCCCTGTGGGAAGGAAGGTGGAAAGTGCTGCTGGCTTCCCACCCAATGCACTCTCTATGTGGGGCTGCAGTGAGTCATCGTCTCCCCAGCTTCTCCTCCACCTGGCCTCCTTGCACCTGTACCCCATCTGAGAGTTGGGGGATGTAATGGCCTTGCCTTGTTGGGTACGGGAAGTCTCTCCCAGGTCTGCCTAAAGCCAATGCTCAGCAAGCAAGCTGTTACTCTGAAGGGCCTTGTAGGACTCTGTTCACTCTCAGGAGCCATTTTTCTTTCAGGAGGAATTTCCAGTATCTGCCCATGATCTCCTTTCAGCCCTGCCCCAGCTGCACCCCAATACTGGACAGTCAGGCCATGATGAATGGCCAGAGCTGAATAGAGTCCAGACTAGCTTAACTCCCTATAAAACACTCCAGGGAGTCTGGGGAAGGAGCTGCCTGGAGCCCTCACTTGGCTGATATTCTTCATGAAGAATGAAGCTTCCCCCTACCTGGCCACCCCCTCTCAGTATTGGCCCTTAAATCTGAACTCACTTTTTTTTTCTGGCCAGTTCCCTAACCCTGGGGCCTGGGGCTGCTGGACAGGACTTTGCCAGCATGGTGTGGAGGCCAGGCCTGGAGCAAAGATCCAGGATGTCCCATGTATTTCAGCCCAGCATCTTACCACCACAGTAGGCTAGCCATTGGGTTCCTGATTGGGATGCATGAGTTGAAGTATGCTGGTACAAGACAGTGCTTAGAAAGCCCCCAGTTGTTCTATGTGATGTGATGTTCTATACCTTCTAAGAGTCTGGAAAGCTGAGACAGGTGGGAAGGTGGGCAGGACCCTGGGTGACAGGGGTTAGTAGTTTTGCCATGTGCTAAAGATACAGGGAGTAGGATCCTGACCCCACCACCACAGTCTGAAGTGTTGAACAGATGTAGGTCCAGCTCCTGGGGGGATTACAGGAAGAGACCTGGGCCCAGGAAGGGTCCCTCTCTGCTGTGGCCCTTATCTCCTTTGCATGGGAACAGCAATGCTGCCCTCGCCCTTTTAAACTAAGGCCCCCAGTGAGATTTAGATGAACTGCAAATTTTTGGCCATTCATCCCAGACCTCAGTGTTGAGCTGTGTCCCAGTTTACTGGCAGGGCCTGAGTCCTGGAACATGACCCTGGCTTTTGGGGTACCTCTAGTTACTGTCCCTACCACCAGAGGCTGACACACAAGTGGGCCTGCATCTCCTCAGCCTTGATGGTATTGGCTTTGGGCTCACACTTGCAGGGGCTGGTTTAGACTGGGGGAGTAGAGCCTTGACAGCCACTGAAAGGCCCTCCCTACCCTCCCAAGTCCAGGCCAGGACAGCTGGAATAGGGCCTTATTGCTGCTCCCACCAGAAGGTCCATGTCCCTGGGCTCTTCCCAGCCAGGCTGCCTATCACTGAGCATCTCTCCAGGGCCTGAGACCCTCTGGTACTGGCAGGGGCTCCCCAATGAAGGGATCTCTGGGGGTTGCTAGCAGCATCCTGGGGTGAGGCAGGGATGACAGGATGAGTGAGTATATCCTTGAGCATCTACCATGAGCTAGACATGGTGGGTACCCTGCACACACAATTTCATGCTGAGTCCAGCACAATACTTTGGGACCAGACATCATATTGTTCCCAACATCTAGATGAGGCCTGGAGAGTGGGCATCACTTGTTTTAGGCTACAAAGCAGGCAGGACTTACAGCATCTGTGCAGCTCTATGTGGGCTCGGGTCCCAGGCGACCCTGATTGGGACAGCTCCCACCCCCACCTCTCCACAGGCTCTGATCCCCACAATCCTAGAGGCTGAGATTGTGCACGGTGGGTGCGGGTGTGGGTAGGCCTCACTTCTCCCCATCCTGCCCTTCCTCCACTCCACCCAGTGTCCTCCCATGACAGCCTGCAGCTGGCAGGGCTGGGTGCCACCCACATCCCTCCTGTCCCCTGCATGCTGGCTCCTCTCACCACCCCACCCCTCTCTGCTGTGAGTCACCCCTGCCAGAGAGCAGATGGGGGCATGAGAGTGAAACTTAGTGCTGGGGGCCTGGCGTGGGCCAGGGAACCTCCACTTTTCCACCCCTAACACCTCTTCACTCTGGATAAGGGAAAAGGAAATTATGGAGAATGACCAACAGAGATTCACTAAAAATGTTACCTCAGCTTGTCCTCTGGCCCTGTGATCATGACCTCTGAGTGCCATCCCTCAGGACATAGGAGTCCCTGGAACGACACACTGGCCTGTCTTTGGGATGTCGAATGGGGACTGCCCCTCCTGCCCCCAGGCCCTCATCCTGGGCTTTTCAGACCTGCAGACATTGAACCACTCTCAGTCCTCATCTGTGACTTGTCCTCGTGCTGCAGGTGCAGTTGGGGCAGCCAGGATTCCCTCCCCACTGCCAACTGCACCTCTCCACTGCCCCCATAGACTTCTCTTTGTGCCTAACTCAGCTCAAGTGACCTCACCGGAAGTAGACCACCGTGAGGAAACCCCATGAGCTGACCCAGACTGAGGGACACCCCCTGAGGGAGCCCCAGGTGGCCTGAGGAGACACCACCTGAGGGAACCCCTCCTCAGGTCACCCATTGCACGGGTTGCTGAGAGAGGGAGGTGTGGCAGGTGAGGGGGACTCCATTTGAGGTCTCTCCCTGGCCACTCTGGCCTCTCAGGGCATACTGTAATTAAACAGGTTATTGCCTGTAACTTGCACAGAACAGATGGTGCCTGTTGTGTGGCAGGTGCTCCAGAAGGACAGTCACGTGCCTTGTGCCTGTGTCCTGGCCTTGGACAACTCGGGGCGGCCCCTATTCCTATCATCTTCAGGGTGACAGTAACAGCCCAGAGGAGCCTCTGCTCCCCTCATCAGCCCCTGGGAACTTCATGCCAAGTCCTCCAGGCCTGTAGGTCAGAAATGGCCATTCTTGGAGCCTTGTGGTCCCTGTTCCTGCAAGGTGGCTGGAGCCTTAGTTGATGTGATATCCAGGTGGGCACAGACATGAGTGGTTTGCTGTAGTCTGGCTTCTGCTGTAGGTGCTGTCTGGGGTCCCACTCTGATTTTCAAAAGGCTGAGAGATGAGGGAGAAGGGTAGCCTTTTCGCAACCCTCACCTGTCCTTTTCGAGTGTTGGGCTGTCTCCTTTTCTTCCGTCACATTGGCCTTGCTGCCCCTATGGCGGCATTTGCAGGAGTGAACATTTGCAGTGTGTGGAGGCTACGGCCTCTAGGCACACACCACCCACCAGCCCACAGAGGAGCATAGAATGCAAACTGAGGGCTTCATCACAGAGCCCAAGAGCATCAAGAGAAGGCCTTGACTTTGAGGCCCCGCTCTGCTTGGTGCATGGGGGTGTCTTCTGCAGGAGCTACTGATAACCCTGCCATGAGTCACTCAGCGTGGGTGTGCAGGGCTTGGCTGGGGCCACTTCCCTTCCCTTGTCCTTCTGTAGCTCCTGAGCCTTGCCCCCGCACTGGGCCCCATGCATACTGCTGACCTCAGGGGCACCTAAGATATAGGTCTGGCAGAGCGGGTGCCTCAGCAAGCCAAGGCTGTACACTGAGATCATGGCAGAATCACCTAGAAAAGCTTCCAGGCCTTGGCATTCCCCGAGGGTGGAATCTCGGGACGTTGTGCTATCATTAGAATTCAGTCAGGCAGGCGGATAATTGCAGGCTCCAGTTTAGCCTGATCTTTGAGTAAAATTGTTTTTGGCATTTTTTTGTTTTTGTTTTTGTTTTTTTTGATAAGTGCTTTTATGGGGGTATAAATGAACACTGTATTATATCTGTGGGATGTTTCTCTAGTAGGAGGAATAAATAGCACATCTTTTGCCCAAGTTGCTCTGAGCCAGCCCCCTTGGGGAGCAGGTGTGTAATGTGTGTGCACAAGTGTGTGTGTCTGCATATGTGTGTGTGTAGGACTGCTGCCAAAGTAAATGAGCCAGTCCGTCTGTCAGTCACCTTTTTACTTAAATATAGACCCACGCACACATGACCTTGCCTGGTTTGGGATGCTGTCTCACCACGACTGAGCAATTGGAAGGTGTGGATTCAGGATTTCCCTTTCTAAGCTTCACATCAGAGAATGGGGCCGACCCTTAAACTACTTCCAAGGTTGACCATCACCAGATGGGTCTTTCAGTCCTGGAGACATTAGGTTTTTCTCTGTCTTCATCTGTGACTTGTCCTCATGACAGGTGTGGTTGGGGCAGCCAGAAGGTCCTCCCAGCTGTTGGCTGCACCTCTCCACCACCCCATAGACTTCTCTTTGTGAATAACTCAGCTGCGTTTCTGGGTGCCTTAGCTTCCATTTCAGCAGGGACTTGGGTGTTATGTTGGAAGACAAGAACGGTGTTTGCTGTGGCAGATGTACAGGTGAGGGAGTGGGGATGTAGGGGCCTCTGGCAGCACACTGGGATGGGGTCTGACTCCACCCACCTGGAGGCTTGGCTAGTCCCTCTGTTTGGGATACCAGGTGCCTGGGCTGAAAGCAAATGGGACCCAGGTGTGCAGGGCAGGGTGGCTCAAGGATCTGTCCTGGGGGAATGAAGGAAAGCCCTCTGGACCCATCCCAGAGACATGCCTGTTTGCAGGCACTGCTGCCCTGGGGAAAGGCACATACATATTTGCATGTCTGGCCTCCATCCCTACACTACGCCATGCTCGCTCCAGTGCAACTGACCAGAGATGCCTCGGCCAGGCCAGGTGGGTGATTTTCCCCTGTGCACCCTCTAGGGACTATAGGCCTGTAGACTAGTTTGAATGCCTTTGAGCATCCTTTTTTAATTGGTACCTTCCCTCCTCTCCTGCCGATGGGGCTGGGAGGAGCTCCCAGGTTGGTAAAGGAGGACCTGTGATCCTGATTGGCATATTAATTGTGTGCTCACCTTTATGGGCATTTTAATTGTGTGCTCACTTACCCTGCTCAGCAGGGGTAGAGGTTCTAGACAGGTTCACCTCCTCCCAGTCTCATCAGGGAGTCAGCCTCTGTCCTGAGTGCTGAAAATCCACCTACCTTTCTTCACAGCTACCCCCCACACGTCTGTGGCTCAGTGATATGCCTGGTTTTGACCTTGATGTATGTTGAAGCACATCTTGGACACTCCTTGGTTGCTGCTTTTGCCCTGAGCACCATGTTGGGGGTTGGGGTGTGGGTACAGCTGGGGGACTCTGTTTCCTTGCTGCACCGTATTCTGTTGTCACCGCAGAGCCACAGTGGAGCACTCCCTTCTTCTGTCACATGTGGGTTTATGGTTTTTGCTATTACAATTTCCTTCAGCTTTTTAAATCCTCCTGGAACTTCTGTTGGAAGTTTCTGGCTAACAAATTGCTCCAATCTTTGAGGGTCCTGTGGAGGGACTGCTTGAGGGGGGGGATCCAGGTGCCCAGTGACTGCTCATCTCAGGTCCGCCCACCCAGAGCCAGTCTAGACCCTGCACCTTGTATGGGTGGGAGCCGTCAGGGGGCTCTGGGCTCTGAGGAGGACACGTTTCCCCACTCCCAACCTGTCAGATGGGTTGTTCAGCACATCCCACCACTGTCTTGGAAGAACAAATTTGGATCAGCAGAAAGTTCCAAAGAGTATGGGATTAGGACAAATAAGTGAAGGATTAAATCAGTGCGCTATTAACACATGGCATTTCCTGTTCTTTGAATAATGCCTGGAAACTTTCAGCCCTCAAGTTAGTCTACCTGGTGCCTCCCATGGGTGTCTCTGCCCCAGGCACCTGCAACTTGCCTTGCCCAGACCTGCCAGCTGGTGGCCCGGCAGGTGCTCACACCCTGCTTCTCCCTTCAGCAGGTGAAGACAGCTGGACAGGCACCCCAGAGGCCAGGCAGTGGGTGGGCATGTCCCCATCCTCTCTTGTTTGGCAGCTGCTACAACCCTCATGAGTCTATTCTGAAATGGAACCCTGAGTCCCCAGCTAGTGGGGCACAAGGTGACACCTTGTCCTCTGTGTCCCCAGATCACCAGAAGCTGGAGAGAGAGGCTCGGATCTGCCGCCTGCTGAAGCATTCCAACATTGGTGAGCAGCCCCTAAGGAGGGCGGGAGGCTGATATTTTTGACAAAACTCCTCAGGGTCTTTGGAGCCCAGAACATGGGTCTGATGGGCTGTCCAGGCCGCACTGGCTGGGCACAGGGGGAGGGCTCCTGGGGGCCTGGGCTGAGCTGGTCCTGTCTTCAGCATCGGGACTGTTGGCCTTGCCAGGAAAAAGGTAGGCAAGGGAGCCACCCAGTAGCCCTCCTGCCTGCATCTGGATTAGATGGAGGCCAAGACTTTAACAGGGTCCTGGCCCCTAGCTGTGTCTTGGCCCTCAAAAAGTGCAGCGGCACTGTCTGCCAGTCTCCTTCCTGAAGCCCCAGACAAGTCCTATGTTTGGGTGATAAATAACAGTTCTAGGAGCTGTTGAGCAGACCCCCAAAAACCCGGTTGAGCAGTCCCTAGGAAGCTGGCTCATATCTCCCCAGGTCACTTGGTCCTGTCTGCCCCTTACCTTCCCTGGCTCTGGCACCTGAAGAGCTTGGGAACTCAGCCCTTGCCCACACTGGGGAGTAGCTGGAAACACCTTGGAGGTGACAGCTGCTCTCTGCCAGTGGAGGGCTCAGGCTGGCCGCAGAGGCACCTGGAGTTTATTAAGTGGGTTCCTGGGCTCCTCCCTCCAAAGCTTTATTCTCTTTTGCTAAGATAGGTCCCAGGAATCTGTGTTTAAAAGAAACACCCAGGGGCTATGAGAAGCAGCCAGTTTGGGAGCCTGGGACATCCACATCCCCTTCCAACCCACTGAAGTAGAGAGGGAAGAGGAGGATCTGCCTTGGCCATGTTGGGTCCCAGTGGGCCACAGGGGCTCCAGGAGAGCTGGTGCTGGGAATCTCTGCTGCTGTCCTCTGGAATAGGGGGCACCCTCAGTTTCCCCATGTCCCAAACCAAGAGCTGAATGGGAAAGGCACATCTCCCATTTGTGGGGCTTCAGCAGGTCACCAGCCTTGGTCCACAGTTTCTGAATCTCAGTCTCTCCATCTCAGTCACAGAGTCTTGTTCTTACTGATAATGCAGATTCCTGGGCCTGCCCCAGAGAGTCCAACTCAAGAGTTCTGGGCAGGCTCAGGAGTCGGGATCTTAGTGCAGCATTTAAGCGGACTTCAGGCCCACTGGGCACCAGCAGCTCACTATTGGGGCCCCCCTTCCTGAGGATCCTGGAAGACATCACCTCCCACTCTACTCTGCCAGCACCCTTTCCCTCACTCCCTTGGTCCTGGCTCTCCATTTATCCCCACTACTATGTCTGCTGAGCACCAACCAAGGGCAAGTCACCCTTCTGAGCATATTTGAAGGAATCCCTTTACTTAGAGGAGAGGACCAAGTGTTCTTTGGGTTGGCGTTTTTGGACAGTTCTTCAATAAGACATCTCTCTGCCCTGGCTGGATGCTGGGTGTGGTTCCGGGTTGGATCTGAGCAGTGGATGGTCCCTGCTTCCAGTCTGGGCCAGGGGAGGAGTGACTACTGGAGGTCCTTGCAGCGGCTTGAGTAGCTGATTAGGGACTCAAGATCAGCACATTCCAGAACACAGAGGAGGCAGACCCAAGGCTGCAGGGGTCACACAGTCTTCTCTGTAGATCCAGAAACTCTCCGAGGAGTGGGAGGGAACACAAAGGGGAGACAAGAGGAACTTGTCCCTTGTGGGGTATCTTTAGCCTTCCCTCAGGGGCACCGGCCCCACCTCTGAGCAGAAAGCTGCTCATAGGCTCTCCTGGGCCACAAGAGCAGGTGCTGGGTGCAGTTCTGAGAGGGGCAGTTCTGCTCAGTGGCTAAGTCAGGCAGCAGCTGTGTGCCAGGCTAGGAAGGGCCTCAGTTTCCTCCTTTGAACATGGAGATGTTCCTGCCTCTCTCCCAGGGATCTAGTAGGAGGAACTGGGATGATTCATAAGGGAAACTGGCATAAACTGTAAAGTCCCCTCTTTTCTGAGGCAGCCTGCTTGGAGTGAAAGGCAGAGGCCAGCCATAGCTCTGGGGGTAGACCCTTCATTTGTAGAAAGGCGTGTAAATCCCCCACCCCTTCATAGGGTGGTTTTACAAGTTTGTTGGCTCACCATGCGTCAGAACAAATGACCCCACAATCTGTGCCCCTCACACAGGTTAACAGCTTCTGTGCATTCAGTAGCAGTTCAGCAGACTGGCAGGCCTGCCGTACAACTTGTGGGATCCAGTACAAAATGTAGATGTGGGCCCTTTGCTCAAAAATTATTAAGAATTTCACCCAGGTGTGGTGACATATGCCTTTAACCTTAGCAACTCAAGGGGCTGAGGCAGGAGGATCACAAGTTCGAAACTAGCCTCAGCAACTTAGTGAGCCCCTAAGCAACTTAGTGAGACACTGTCTCAAAATTTAAAAGGGGGCCTGGGGATGTGTCTCAGTGGTTAAGCGCCCCTGGGTTCAATCCTCAGTACAAAAAAAAAGATTTGTTTTTTTCTCAAAACAGCAACAGTGAAGATATTGTTTTTTTCAAAGCAGCAACCTCTTGGGTGCCCAGGATAGCTGCACAGCTGCAGGCCCTGCCTGGGCTTCTAAGGACTGCAGACATGCCAGGGCTGTACTTATAAGGGCTTGATCAGAGCCTCAGGCTATGCTCCCAAGGTGGCTCCTCACATGCCTATTGGCTGGGGCCTGAGCCCCTCCCACAGGCATCTCCAGAGTTATAACATGGCAGCAGGCTCCCCAGAGCCAGCGATGACAGAAGGACAACGTGTTAGTCTGTTCTTCCTTGCTCTGACAAAAGTTGAGCTAGTCAACTTATGAGGAAGAAAGATTTCCTTTGGCTCATGGTTTACAAGATTTCAGTCTGTTTAGCCTTGCTGTTTTGGGCCCGTGGCAAGGCAGAAGATCATGGCAGAGGAAGTCTATTCACCTTTCAATAGGCAGGAAGCAGGGGGCGGGAGAGAGATAAGAAAGGGGTCCCAATATCCCCTCAAGGGCACACCCCCAATGACCTGACTTCCTCCCATGAGGCCCCACCTCTTAAAGGTCGCACCACCTCCCAGTAGCACCACAAGCTGACGACCACGCCTTCAATACATGGGCCTTTGGAGGACATTTCCAAACATATCAGAAAGAGAGAAAGAGGGACAGACAGAGGGACAGCAAGGGACAGAGATGGACTGACAGAGATGGAGTGAACGTGTGAGATAGGGACAGAGAAGGAAGCATACAAAAAGAAAAAGAAGTATAATGCCTTTTTTGAAATTATGATAAAATATACATAATATAATGTTAATCATCTTAACCCTTTGTGAGCATGCGGTTCTGTGGCATACACATTCACAATTCTGTGTAGCCCTCCTCACTGTCCATAGCCAAAACTTTTTCATCTTCTGTCAAGAGAAACTGTCCCCATTAAACAACACCCTGTCCCCCAGCCCCTGGCACTCGCTATTCTACCTTCTGTCTCTATGAGTCTGACTCCTCTTGAGACCTCAGAAGAGTAGAGCCATAGTGTCTTGTTGTGACCAGCGTATTTCACTTGTGATGTCCTCAAGGTTCATCCCTGTTGTACATTTGTCAGAATTTCTTCCTTTTTAAGGCTGAATAATATTCCATTGCATGGAGGTACCACATTTTGTTTATCTATTCATCTGTCGATGGAAACTTGGGCTGCTTCCACCTCTTGGCCGTTGTGAATAGTGCTGCTGTGAACAGGGGTGCACAGGTATGTGAGTCCCTGCTTTCAGTCCTTTGGGTATGTACCTAGGAGCGGGATTGCTGGGTCATATGGGAACTCCATTTAACCTTTTGAGGAACCATGTGCCTTGTTATGACCTAGCCTCCAAGCTGTCACCTCTGCCAGTTCATTCAGAGCCCACACACAAGGGTGAGGAGTCGAGTTCCCTCTTAGAGGAGATGCATCAAAGGCTTCAGAGATGTGTTTTATAGCCACTGATGATGAGCATCTGATGTCATGACCCTGGTGTCCACTGAACTGAGTTGTCCCGTTGCGAGGGGGGTTCAAAGCCTGGCCCTAATACTGACTGCACAGATGGACTCCAAGCTACCAGTTCAAGGGGGTCCTGAGTCAGGGGTTGGCCAGGAGCTTATTCGCAGGGGGTTCAATTTCCCTCAGAGACAAAGGGAGGATTGGCAGATGGAACTGGGCCGGATGTGACCTGGCCTTGCTTGGTAGCAACTCATATAGGGACAGGGGTTAGGGCCAACTAGGCCTCTCAGAGCCAGGAGACTTTGCCTTTTGGGGCTTGGGCTCCCTCCTGCCCAAAATGTCACCCTGGGCAGTTTTCACAAGTGTCCTGTGTCAACAGAGAAACCCAGGAGGAAAGAATCAGGCAGGACCAATAGGGATGGTACCACAAGCCACAGGAGGGTCTGGCCAGGTGTTGGGGGGCTGCTGTTGGGGTCATCTGGAATAAACCAAAGCACTCAGATGATCCAGAGCTCCTTAAACCCTGTGTCCTCAAATACAGATGCCTGCCCCCCGAGTCAGAGCTGCAACCACCATGAGAGTTTGGTGAAGGGGGTCTTCAGCCCTGTGGTTCTGGCTACTAGGCTGAGTATGGAGTTGGTTCCCAGATCAGGTAAAGGTGACAGTGACAAGTCTAGTTGATGTCTGTGGAGCGTCTATTCCTGAGCATAGGTGATCTGCACCTGCCTGGATGTAGCCCCAGGTCAACACCCTCCCCAGGGTTCCAGAATTCACTATTAAGCACATATTTACAGATGTCTGCTTTGTGTCAGGTGAGGTCCCAGGAGTGGAGACCCAGCCAGGGGCATCTGCTTCTGATGTGGAAGGTGACCTGGGGGTAGGGAGCTCATCAAAAGAGCAGGTCCCAAACCTTCATTACTGCCCCCCAGGACCCAGGGTGACAGAGCCTAGCAGAGTCACAGTCCTCAGCATCTCCTGCTAATGTGCCCAGCATCTCCATCAGGAGTTGAAAGCCCCCAGCCCTGACTGAGGGACCCTCAGCTGCCCCCCAGACTCCTCTCCCTACACTGACCAGCTCTCATTTGGCCCTGGCCAGGAAGTTTGTAATTTTGACTGATTTTAGGGCTAGAATTAGCCTCCCTCAGTGGGTCCCCACTGAGGAGCTGGGCAGGGGGATACCCAGAGGGTGGGAGGCTTGAGGAGGAGGGCAAGGGTGAAAGGTTACTGAGCTGCCATCTAGCAGCTGTTCTTATGTGCCACCAGTTAGCATCATATGACCCTGCAGGCAAGGGTTAGTGTCTCTGTAAACTGCAAGCACCATGGGTGTCTAGGAAAGGATCCAAGAAACTTCTTGGGAGAAGCAAATGGAGCCCCCTGAGCCTCCTTGCTCTTGGACCCCAGCCCCTTTGCCCACAGAAAGTCCAAGCCGCAGCCAGGCTCTTGGGAACTGGACCCTTGAGCCCCTGCTGGGTACAGCCCTGAGGGAAGAAAGAACCCCAACAATCGGGAGCCCCAAGGCAAACAGGAGAGGAGGCAAGGCCACATTCCTGAGCCCCTTCTCCCTTGGGAGATTGAGAGCCGCAGGTTATCTCTGGAGGATATTTGCTGACCTGACCCATGGTTTCCAGTCTGGACTCTTAAAGATATCGCCAGGGACCTTACTTATTGCCACCTCTGCATGCCACCACAGTGTTATTTGCTTACTGTTTTTATTTAAATAGATTTTGTGACAATTCACTTTTTTGCTTAGCCCTGTCTGTGAATTCACGGGTCTGATGTGCTAGTTAGATTTTCTTCTAAACCATTAAAATAAGCACCTATTTTTAAAATGTTAATTTTTTTTTTTAATGTTCACATGCACACTACCTTGATTTCCTACAAGTATCCCCAGTGGCTCCATCTGATTGAGGGACCCACTTCCTGGCAGAAAGCAAGACCCACCCAAGCCTGATGTCCCTTGGGCCCCTGACCTCACCCCATATTGCACCAGGAGTCCGGTGCCAGCCCCCACCAGCAAGCTGTGCCTGCTGATCCCAGGGAGCAGTGGCCCTGGGCCTCCCTTCCTCCCCTGGAGCACTGTGCCGGAAGACCCCTTCCAGCTGCTGCCCTCTGGGCTTGGGCCTTTTTGCTCTGGGCTCAGAAAAGAAGCTCAGGTCCCCAAGCAGCCCCAGATCCTGGTACTGAGCCTCACAAACAGCTAACAACAGTGACAATGACAATTGTCCTTAGGTACTCACCATGTCGTGGGAGCTTCCTGCAGGTTACCTAATTCATCTTTGCAATGATCCACAGTTGCTAATTTCGTCCATTTCATAGAGGAGCAGACAGGCTTACGTGGCTGAGTGACCTGTACAAGGACATACAGCCAGTACAGTGGCAGGAGAGGGTCATCCTGCATTTCCTGGGACCTGGAGCCCAGCCTGCTCTCACAGGCTGGGGGGCTTTGTGCCTGAGGTGTAGGTGCTGAGAAAGGCCATTGGTGTGGGGTCATTGGAGCCCAGAGGTCTGGGCAAGGCCTGGGCCCCAGAGGCCAGATTAGAGTTTCTGGGCATGAGGATGCTATTAGGCTGGCACCCGGAAGGACCAGAGCCAGGAGGGAGGGCCCTGACAGCTAATTAGAAACTAGGACAGCGCAGGAGGGCACCAGGAAGGGGCTGGAGCTGTGTGGGCTATTTATGCCTAAGGCCCAGGTGCCTATGGGACGTGGGAGAAGGCGACCAATTTTCACCCTCCAGCTCCTGTGTCTGGATGATGGGAGACAGCCATACCTCAGAGATCTTTTTGCCTGGACCCAAAACAGAGAGGGGCCAAGACTGGCACAGTGTAGGGCCTAGAGCCAGACCAACCCCTCAGCTCACAGCCCCACTTTGCCTTTTTTTGGGCTGCGTAACTTTCAGCTGATTACTCAACCTCTCTGTGCTTCAGCTTCCTCATCTGTAGCCTCTAGGAGTGGCTGGAAGGTTAATTGAGTTAATCCATAGAGTGCTCATAGCACTCCTGGCACACGGAAAGAGCTCAATGCCTGTCGTCGTTGTTCTAGCAAAGGGCAGAATCTGCACGTGGGAGAGCAGGGCCCAAAGTGAATCATTCTGAGCAAATACTCACTGCTTGGAGCAGGGCCTCTCTCCAAATGAGGAAAAGCAGGCCTTGGCGGGGCACACTTTGGTGCTGAGATCGCACCGCTGTTCCCCAGCTCCTTTGTCCACTTGTCACGCATCCTGTGTGTCCTCGTCAGTTCTGCCCTGCACCAGGCAGGGTCTAGAGTGAGGGGCAGGAAGCAAACAGACCTTCGCAGGCACCGTGGAGACAGGCTTGAGGAGGGGAGAATGGCAATGCCCCACCTTGCTGGAACCTGAGCTCAGGGTTCGAGCCTTTTGGTGATGACACATTGGGACAGGTTTTCCTCTGGACCAGGTCCCTGCCTGTTGAGGACAGAGGGCAGCTCTGGGAAGGCCCAGGGTGAACAATGGGTGTGTTTCATCCTGAATCCTCCCCCATGTGACACCTTTCAGGGACTCCTGTCCAGGAACTCAGCTGGGCAAATCCCTACTGCTGCCCTCCTCGATCTCCCTCTGGCAGAAGGAAACAGATCAGGCAGGCAGCTGGGAGTGGAGGAAGGTCAGGGTGCTGCCCAGAGGCCCCTGATGCTCACCCAGGAGCTGGTGGCCTTCAGGGCCCAAAGTACCCCCTCCCTGCCTCCTGGTCACCCACCTGGTCCTCCCCACAGGTCATCCTGTGGGCAGCCCTAGGGTCCTTGGCTGTGGGTCCCTCCCTGAGGGCTTGCACAGCGGCATATGGCTGGACAGTGTGAAGGTGGGTGTGTCCTAGCTACCACCAGTTCCTCATGGCTTCTCTGTCCCTGCAGTGCGTCTCCATGACAGCATCTCCGAGGAGGGTTTCCACTACCTGGTCTTCGATCTGTAAGTGCCAGCGCTGAGAACCCTCTCCCACTCCTGGTGCAGGGTTAGGGAGGGGCCCGAAACCTCCCCAGGCCAGGGAGCAGTCCTGTCCCTACTTCTGGCCACCACCTGAGTGCACCTCTGCTGTGGGTCACCTTTTTCCCAGCCACATCTTCCTGGCCTCCTTGGTCTTGCTCTGGTTTTATTGAGTCCCTTGGGGTTGGGACTGACCTGTGACCCCTCCTCCCCACAGGCCAGAGGGGTAGGGGAGGGAAGGGAGGACTGCAGAGTGCAGCCAGAGGTTCAGTCACTTCCCTTCCCTGTGTGCCCTTGTCAAGCTGGACTGTGGTGGCACCATTGCCTGGCGTGAGCATGTGTATTTTGAGTGTGGGTAAAAGCATGTACATGTGTGCACTTGTGCTTATGTGTGAATGTGTGTGCACGTGTGGGTATCTGAGCGTGTGTGAGTGTATGTGTGCGGTATATATGCGTGTGTGTGTGCCTTGTATGAACATGTGTGGCTATGGTTTGTGGGAGTACATGCATGTATGCCTGTGAGTATTTGCACGAGTGTGTGTGCGCGCACAAACGTGCACATGCAGTAACTGAGCGAGGAAGGCGTCTGGGGCCAGTGCCGCCTCTCACTTCCTGCCAGATTTAGAAGCGATGATCTCATCTCCCTCACTCTTGACAGCTCCGGCTAAGCAGCACTATATTTAGCTGTCCGTGAATCAGGGCTGTTGTGGGACCCTGCGCTGGGTGGGGGCCCACGGGTCTTGGCCTACCTCTGTGGCCTCCAGGAAGGCACACAGCCAGGGAAGCCTGGCTGTGGTGCCATTGCCATGGTTACCCCATGCCCTCCCGCAGCAGCTCTTGAGCAGCAGGCTCAGTGGTGACAGGAGGCACTTTTGTATGGACCGCCCTCTCAGTTCTTCCTTCCTCAAGTGACAGATGCCCAGGCTGTGGGGTGTGCAGACCTGAGAGGACTCCATTCACATGGAGTCCTCTGGTCAAGAGAGGCAAGGCTGTCCCTTTAGGGGGTTCTTGGATGCCCCATGTGTCCCATAAGGCCTCAAATTGTCAGCCAGGTGACTAAGGCTGGCCCAAGCACAGCCACTGCTGTCTGGCTGAGATTATGCCCTCCTTAGGGGGCAGACTCACCATTGCTCTTGTGTCCACCAGAGGCACCTACATCAGATTCTTTTCCCAGGAAAGGGAGAAGCCCCTGGACTGAGGGTGGCCCTGTCCAGGGCTCCTGGTGGCAACAGATGGCTGCATGTGTTCCAGGAACTAAGAAGGAAAGAGAACAGTGTGTGTGTGTGTGTGTGTGTGTGTGTGTGTGTGTATGACTTGTCTCTCGGGGCTGGCTTTGCTCGGAGCTGACTCAGCACTCACCAGGAGGTGTAGGGAAAGCCTCTGAGGGTAGTGAGTCCTGGGGTCCTGCACATCTTCCTCCCAAACCTTTGTGTTTGACTGGGCAGCAGATTCTGGAATGGGCTGGCCTCACTTTCAGGAGGCCCAGAGGTCCCTTAGCAGTTGAGAGGCTCTGTGGATTTGGGGACATTGACAGGTGTCCACGCTCCCCATGCTTAGAAATGTCACAGGACTCAGGGAGTAGGCCTGAGAATGGAAGGACTTGCACACACCTGCACACCTGGAGGAAGGAGGCTCTCATGTGGGCCATGACTTCCCTTAGTTGTATGCCCCCATGGACTGTGGAGAGGTGATTCAGATGCAGAAACTCCCAGACATATCCCCTTCTTGGGCAGCACTGTGCCAATATGCCCCCATCAACAAACATGGCAGGGACAAAATCCCTGCCCTGAGGCTCTGGACCAGACGATGGCCCTAGCCAGGAAGTCCCAGGTGCCCATTAGTCGGAACTACAGTTGGCTAAACACACAGGGCACCCCAGAAGGTCTGGTCTGGCCCCAGGTGAGGTACCTCTCAGGAGGCTACTGTAAGCTATGACCCTGGACCTAGACCTGGTAGCCTTTTGCTGTTGTTCTTTGCCTGGACTCAGGGCCTTTGGGCCTGATGAGTAAGCTGATGAACCAAGACCGACACAGTCAATCATACAACCTGGTCTACACTTGGGATGTGATCCTCCTGCTCCACACACATGTGTGCACATGTGCATTTCACCCTCATGTTGGAATTTCCACTTAATTTAGGGCTGGGCTCCCTGATAGAGGGGTTGGGTGGCTTGTGGAGCCCAATCTGAGTCTCCTAGGCCCAGAGCTGCTGCTCAAGTATTGTCACCCCCGTGGGTAGCACTGCTCAGAGCTAAGGCTCCTCCAGAGACAAAGTGGAACCTTAAAAGCTCCTCACTCCAGGTGTTGCTGGGGGCTCCTGCAGGGTCCTCAGGGCATGTTTAGCCTGGAGCAGGGACATGCTAACATGCAGCACATCCTCATTTAAGTTTTTCTCCAACTCCAAGACACAGTACCCACCCATGCCAGGGTAATTTTTAAACAATCCCTACTCCCTGGGTCACCCCTGCCATGAACTGGGCCAGTGCTGAGTGCTGGACACAAAAATGAGGAAGACCCAAACCTCACTGGAAAAAAATGGGAAACTAAACAGAGACAGCACAGCTAGAGCAGGAAGGAGCCTGGGAAGAGGACCACAGGCTTTCCCCACTCCTCAGGGAGGGCCTGACCTCAGAGAGCCATTGGGTGGTGTCTTCTGGCAGACTTAGAACCCTCAGTTTGGGGAGAGACAAGGGCAGACCCAGGGCCTCTGTCCTACCTGCTGGTGTGCGTCCACACCTCTCCACCTTACCAGACCCCAAGGACTCCCAGAAGCCCAAACCCTTTCTACATTCTCAGAAGCCCTCCATTCAGCCCTGCCCCGAAGCCCATCTTGACTATATTCTGATAGGGACACAGGGCATGAGGTTGTGCCAGCTGAGACCACCCCAGCACCTGTCACAATCAACTCTCTTCCCTAAAGATGGGTCTTAGAACTAAGACAGTGGCCCATCAGGGAAGCCAGATCCAGGCACCGGATCTTCTGGCCCTTTCACTCCTGGGGGTAGGGGAGCACATATCTGGCCCTGGGGTACTTGAGGATAACAATCCAGATGCCTGACTCAAACCTCTATGCTGCCCACTCTGGGGAAATCACGTAGATCTCTGGAACTCGGTTTTCTTGTCCATTAATGGAATATAATAGTGCCAATGGCTTGGAATGGTTGTGAAGACAGAAAGGTTAAGTATCATCATGTATGAGTGAGTAAGTAATTGGTAAGCTGTCAGATCTAGGTGACGATGGTGCTAGTATGGTGATGGTGGTGGTGAATGTTGGTGGTGAAAGAGATTGTGACGGTGGTGGTGGTATTGATGGAGAAGGTGGTGATGGTGATGATGGAAGTGGTGATGGTGATGATGGAGGTGGTAGTGAGGTAGTGGTGGCAGTGGTGATGGTGGTGATAGTAGTAGAGAAAGTGATGAAAGCAACAATATTTCCAGAATCTGACCTCCATGTGCTTTTCCCACAGGGTCACTGGTGGGGAGCTCTTTGAAGACATTGTGGCAAGAGAGTACTACAGTGAGGCTGATGCCAGGTGGGTGCCAAGCCTCACACCATCTTCCCCCTTGCCCATCCCTCACTCAACCCCACTCCTGCCTCTCCTGTAACCCCTGTATATTCCATGCATCATTGTCCATTCCATATTCCTAGCAGAAGGCAGCTGAGTGGAAGTGTCACTTGGCCCACTGGCCCTACTGGGAGCTTTCTGACCAAGGAAGGAGGGGGCCATCTTGTGTCTTTGACCAGCACAGAGGTGCTGCCTGTGGGAATGTCTTGGTCCTGCTGCACTGTGAGGGATGCTTTTCTTAGGGTGGCTGGTGGAGGAGGAGCAGCAGCTAGAGGATGGTCATAGGCACCCTCCTGCCCTTTGGGTGTGGAGGGCCATGGCACTAATCTCTTGCCTAACCTTCCTCACAGAGATAAGCAGTTTCCAAATGCTCTTCCCCAGAAGGCAGGCCAGGAATCCCCTTCCATAGTGTCCTCACAATGCCATCTCTGGCCCCAACCAGCTTGTGCATAAAACCAAGGAAAGTCAACAGCCTATCCTGGTACAGCTGCTGGGACAGCTACCACTATCTGTCCTCTTGGGTCCCTGCACTCTTGCCTGCCACACCCAGGACAGTGGGAGGAGGCCAGAGCACACTCAAAACTTCTGTACCCAGTGTGCCATTCAAGGGCTTACCCCTGGGCCCTTGGGCTCCTGGTGTGGGGGTGGGTTAGAGGAGCGTGGATTCTATACATGGATTCTATACACTGGGCTTCCTTGTGGACCCTAGACAGCCCTTCCCTTGGAGTCAGCTCTCACTAGAGCAATGAAGCTAGACAATAATCCCAGAGATGGCCAATTGTAACATGGCTGCTGGGGACCAGATTGAGGGATGCATAATGTCAGCTGGAGAGATGATGACTCCTGTCCCAGGAAGGGTCAGCCATTTGTGGGCTGCTTTGGCCCAGGTCAAGTGATACACTGATCCTTGAGAGTGTATCTCAACTCAGGGAGAGCTGAGGGTGGTCACTTCCTGCCTTCCAGGTTCTGTCCAACCTGCTTTGCCACAGAGATATGCATTTTACAAGAAAAAAGGCTACAGTGGTTCTCTCCAGGTGGTGGAGTTATGGATGATTAAAATTTTTTTCTTGTCTATTTTAAAACTCTTCTTTATTGAAAATGTATTGCATTTCTAATGAAGAAAAAAAGGAATATTTTTTAAAGTAGCTTCTTGTGGCTTGTCTCTATACCAGCAGGCAGCCTTCCCCTTCGCAACAAGTCCCTTTAGGAAGGTGTGAGCATTCCAGCTTGTCTTGGCCACTCAGGCCTCCCCACAGAGCCAGGCAAGCAAAGGCCGTAGGCCAGATCAGGGAGAGGACAAGTTGGGACAGGCAGGCCTGTGACCCTTCCTGTTGCCCGCAGATCCTGAGAGGCTAAGCTCACTAGCTTCTTTCTAAGGCTTCTTCAGGAAGGACTTTATATTTTACAAAACAGCCTGGAAGTGGCCTGTCCCTCAGAGTAGAGAGAGATGAGGTTTTTCTTTATATTCTACTTAGAAGCAGAAAGTGGAACGAAATCCCCTCCGGCTGCTCTGTCATGCCGAGTGGAAAATGTCTCAGAACTGGGCTGCATGCTGGTGAACGGACCCAAGTGTCCCCACTGACCCTCCAAATGCCTGCTGGGGCAAGAGGGGCCCTGGGTGGGCCACATGCTCTGAGGGACCCAAGATACCAGGCAAGGTAGCGGGCATCATCTGGCCATATGGAGCCTTCCATATACATAACGGACTCTGAGGCCCTACTGCGCAGTACCTGGACTGATCATGCCACGGCCACTGCCCCAGGGTCTGGTGTCCTCATGCCCACCCCCTGGCACCCTCTCACTAATGGTGCCACCCATAGCCTAGCTCGCCTCTCACATTGTCTTCACCTGCCCTCACCCTGTGCCCTACCCTCTCTGACACTCCTTCCCCTATATCATCGTCTTCCAGCCCCGGCCCCCTCCACCCCTACAGACCCTTCTGCTCCCTGTATACTGTGGTTGTCCCTGTGGGACCTGTCATCCTCTAGCCTGGAGAGCTGTTGAGGGCTTCACAGTGCCAACCCCCTTCCAAATGACCTACCCACCAGAGTGGAGGCCAGGGGGTAGAGGGCTCACTGTGTGCTGCCCTCACCACACCAGGTGGCCTGTCCTTCCACAGCACTAGCCACTCTGCCGGTTGCACTGGGGCCCTCAGCCTCTGCTCCCTGGACCTCTACACTTAGTTTCTCTCACAGACACACAGCGCCCCCTGGTGACCCTGGAGGACCTGACCTGAGGCAGAAAGTCTGCTGCCTGAATGGTAGCCTTCTTGCTACAGGCCAGGAGAACTGCTCAGGACAAGTGGCCTCAGATAGGTTTTAGGAGGGGAGAGGCTGGAACTTTCTGGGTGCTTGAACTGTTCTGGTCCCAGGAACCTTCTTCACACTGCAGAATTGGGGAAAGAAGAGCCCTGTGACCCTCTCTAGGCCCCACCCTGCCTGCTCTGATGGTAGAGGTCCCCCCTCTCCCCAGGGGACCCCTAGTCAAGGATACTGGGTGTTTGGAGGCCCCCAGACCTGGCCCAGAAGAGGTGGGACTCTTACACCACACACCCCTCGTTTCCTCTCACAAACTGCCTCTTTGAGGTTGGAGGCTCCAGTGGAGTATGCTCAGTGGCCAGACTGAGGAGGGTTGGGCAGCCTGAGTCTGTGGGGTGGGGTGCAAGGACCCTGGCAGTTATTTTGGAGACTGAGTTATCGGGGAGGGAGAGGGCACAAGGGAGCTCCCTGGAGACTTTCCTCCTGGGCTTGCCTTGCTGGTTTGACCAACTCCTGTGCCTATAGGGCAGCCTCTCAGCAACCTCAGCCTCCCTCTTTTTCTTTCCTGAGCCTGTGTTCTGCACTGAGGAGGAGGAGGAGAAGGCACTGCTGGGAATCAGCCTCCTGGTTGGCTCTTGGTGTTTCTGCCTCAGGCTACTATTTGCCTAGGTTCAGGCTTAGGGTCAGCTTGGTCAACACGAACTTTGGGGAAGTATATTGGGAACAGGAATGTTTGCCCTGAAAGTCACGTCTGTGCACCTGGCCCTGCCTCCTAGGCAGACCTGGGCCCAAAGAGGAAGGCAAGGTGAGGGCCAGGGTATCTGACCCTGGTAGTGGGGAAGGAACCCCAGAGGCCCCTTCTGGCTAGCATCTCCTCTCCACTTGGTTTCCTGCATCTGCCTCACTCCCCGCAGGCTGGGAGCTGCACTCCAGTACCACCCAGCACTGCCATTCTCCCTGTGCCTCCTCTCCCTGCTTCCCTCCCCAGCCTATCCCCAGGGCCACTTGCACTGACCCACCTGCTCTTTGCCACAGTCACTGCATCCAGCAGATCCTGGAGGCCGTTCTCCATTGTCACCAAATGGGGGTTGTCCACAGAGACCTCAAGGTGAGTTCCTATCTCACTGTGTGTCAGGTGTGTATGATCCACACCTGCATGCTGTGTAAAAGGTATGAGGGGCTGGGCAGTGTGGAGTGAGGGGGATGTGGGGTGTGGGCAGGCATGTCTGCATACCGTGTATTTGTGTGGAGGAGTGTGTGTATGTGTACTTGTTCATGGAGGTGTGTGCACATGCCTGTGTGTAGAAGTATGTGATATGTATGTACATATCGGTGTGTGCATGTTTGTGGGCACACAGGTGAGAGTGTGCTTGTGTGTGCATGCATTGAGGGCTGTGCATGTTTATTTGTGTGTGTACATGTGTCCACTTGGATGTGTGTATTGTATGTGTACATGGAGGCATGTGTACACACCTGTCACACATGTTTATGTGTGTGCATATAGTGTGTGCATGCATATAAATGCACGCGTGTATGTGTGTACATGTGTGAGTGTATTCACGTGATTGTGTGCACAAGTGGTCATGTGTATGCATGTGTGTGAATGTACACTGTATGTGCTGTGTGCATGTGTGTACACATGTGAGATGTGCCTGCACACATCTGGCTCGATGCCTTCAGGGTTGGAAGGGGCAGCCTTTAGGAATACGCCTAGCATCAAATGTATACACTTTCTGGTTTTCCATCAAGATGCAGCTTTGGCAGGTGGGGACACAGGGGACAGAAGGCTGATGCTGCTGGGGGCAGGGTGGTGAAAGCCAGTCTCACCTGGCCCTGCCGGTTCCTCTCAGCTCTCACTCCAACTCTCTGCTGCCCAGAGCTGAGCTGTGGGCTTCAGGCTCTGTTCAAAAGAAGGTTTCTCATCCCCAGGACACGGGGTGGCTGTGGCATCCCAGAAGCCACCGACACTTCTTCTCCCTCCTCCCTTTTTTTCCTTCCCTCCTTTTCCAAATCTTGGTTCAACCAGTTGTTACTTTCTGAAGGTAGTATGGACCCCTGAGCCTTGCCCTGGTGTATTTAAGACCAGCCTTCCCATGGCTGTTGGTGCTGAGTTGGGGTCACATCTTTCCTAGGCTGAATAGGCTGAATGAGAGGTCATACCTTCCTTAGACTGTGGCTATGGGAGGCCGGTCTTCACAGTTGCTCTGAGGAGGGTGTCACAGGAAGACCAGACCTGGGATTCCCTCCTTGTCCCTTCACATGTCTTGGCCTCCCCATGGTCTTATCTGAACTGCCCTCACTCAGGGTCCCTAGGAGGATGGGGCCCAGATTCTCCCCTAGGAAGGCCATGTGTTAGTGCCAGCACCCAGAGGAGGTAACACTTTGTTCCCAGGCCCCGTGATTTATCTGGTTAACTTTGAGGTCAAGGCATAGAAGTGCAGGTGGGTGCTCCCTCACCTCTTAATTTGGGAAACAAATAGAATTCTTGCTGTGGCCTCCACCTCTTGTTGTGGTGGCAGAACAACCCTTCTTTCTCGGGGAGAAATCCTACTGTCTTGACTGAGATGGCCCCCAAATGGCACCATGGTGGGTTTGCTCCCATCCCATGAGAGTTGGTGGTGACAGAGAGCAGAAGGCTGTCGGTGCCATCTTGAGCTGTGAAGGAACCAGAGTGGAGTCCAGAGGTGGAGGAATGCTATGCAGCCCAGCTGGGCCATCCCTGCCCCCCTCTTCTTTCAGATTCTCCATGTGGAAGTATGGCTTGGGGCCCCTGCCCTGCTTAGGTTGGCAAAATCAAGATGGGCAGTGGTGTCTGGTAGGCAACCAGTGGGTAGGGCCCTTGTGCTCCCTCCTGTTACCAGAGAGATATGGAGTTCCACCTGGGGACAGAGTCCCCCCAAGAGGGCATGAGGCCTCATCCCTGGCTGCTATGCAGCCCATAGTTGAAACCTCAGGAAGCTCTGGTCTGGAGCACAAATATTTTCACACAGGACTGGTACATTTCATTGATTGCAAAGGCCACTTTTTCACCTATGAAAATCTCTGAGGTTGACAGCCAGTGTTAAAAGTAGGCCGCGAGGCAGTGTGTTGTCTTTTGGGTGGATCATTAGCAGCAGTGTAACCTATGCAGGCTGCGCAGTTAGTTTCAGGATGGAGGGAGACTGCAGGGCTGCCAGGGGACCTGAGTACCCAGCAGGCCCCAGTGGTCAAGGATCAGAATGGACAGGCTTTGAGCACCACCAATAGCCAGAACCCTGCTGGAATTGGAAGCTGGACAGGAAGGTCAGGGAATGTTGAAGCCCAGGGACCCCTCAGGCCTTTGGTACCAGGTGTCCACAGAATGAGAGCAGCCTCCTTGGCTGCTTCTTCAAGACAAGGAACAGATGTCTGTTCAGTGTGAGCAAGGGTGCTGCTCCCTGAGGGGGGTCCAGAGAGCCTTTTCCCACCTGTGGGAGTGGACGGGAAGGTTTTTGGGCAGGGGCCTCCTTTCTGCCCTGCTCACCAGAGCCAAGTGGGAATTGGTGGTCAGGCTATGCCTAGCAGGTGGATGTCCTCTGCTGTCCTGGGCACTTTGGCTCTTGAGTGTTTCTCCACGCCATTTGAGGGCCACTGTCCAAGTAGGAAGAACTTCCTGAGCCTTACAGGACACCTCCCCCTGCGCCCTGCTGCCACCTGCCAACTTATACACTTGGTCAAAAATGGGGAAGGGAGGGAGGTCCAGTTGAAACCTCTCTGCCACTGGGAGTCCCGGGCCATGGGAGCCTCCAAAGCTCCTGTGTGACCTGCCCCTGAGCTGTAGGGACCATCACAGTTGCTTGTGAGGATGGGCTGGAGATTTTGGTCTGAGAGGCCCCCTCAGACTCCTGCTCTGGGGTGCAGGGGAGCTACACTCTGCCTAAAGGCTAACTTTCCTCTGACAGGCTGGGGCTGCTGTCTTTGTCCTCAGGTAGTCAGATTAGAGGGTACAGGACTGAACTCAGCCGTGCCCTGGGAATTCCATGTGTGGAAGGGTCAGACCTGCACCCCTCTCCTGCAAGCTGCTGTCATCTCTCTTTTGTCCCATATCCCTCCTGTGACTCCTTCGGGTATAAACATGGTGACTTCGCGGCCACCTCTCTATAGCCTGAGAACCTGCTCCTGGCCAGCAAGTGCAAGGGGGCTGCAGTGAAGTTGGCGGACTTCGGCCTGGCCATCGAGGTGCAGGGGGACCAGCAGGCATGGTTTGGTGAGTACACAGGGGGAGGGCAGGAGGTGTTGGAGGCCCCTCACAGCTCCTCATGGCCCCTTCTGCTTCAATAGGTTTTGCTGGCACACCGGGTTACCTGTCCCCTGAGGTCCTTCGGAAGGAGGCATATGGCAAGCCTGTGGACATCTGGGCGTGTGGTGAGACCCATGTGGGGTGGGTGGGTCAGAGGGTGTGGTGGGGTGCTCCAGGGCATTTCTAAGTCGCCATGTCTATTCTGGAACCTGAAGATGGCTGACTTGCTAGTCCTGGACCAGGTTCATGTGTCATACCTGCCTTTGGGCTGCCTTGGCAGGGGTCTGATCCACAGACTAGAATTACTAACATGACCCAGGGCCCGTCACCTGTGTCCACCTGCACTCAGCAAAGGTCTGGGCCCAGAGCCAAGTGGACAGCCTGAGTGAAGGGCTCAGGGACACTCAGACCACCTGGTGGGGCTGCTCCTAGGGCAGGTGTTTCCTCTTGCAGGTGGTGTTGAAGTAGAGGGGGCTAGCCTGGGCTCCATGGTGAAGTATGGTGGGCATAGGGCTGGGAATAGGATTTATATATGCCATTCTTCCCATGTGCCTGGTGCCTGTTGGGGTGGGATAAAAGAATGCTGAGGACCCCAGTGCCCTCCCAGGGCTGTGCTGCTCATGTCCCCATCCATAGGAGTGATCCTGTATATCCTGCTGGTGGGCTACCCGCCTTTCTGGGATGAGGACCAGCATAAGCTGTACCAGCAGATCAAGGCTGGGGCCTATGACGTGAGTGTGCACCAGGGGGTGGGGGTGAAGCCTCCTGTGGCCCACCCTCTATCTTGCCCTCCTCAACTCTGTCCCTGCATGGGGGGAGGGGGTTTCAGCCTCGGCCTGTGCATTATTTCTTTGCTTCTGCAGTTCCCATCCCCTGAGTGGGACACTGTCACTCCTGAAGCCAAAAACCTCATCAACCAGATGTTGACAATTAACCCTGCCAAGCGCATCACAGCCCATGAAGCCCTGAAGCATCCATGGGTCTGTGTAAGTCGTCCTTGGTGCCCGCTTGTGGAATGGATCTCCTGGGGGAGGTCTCAAGGGCCCCAGGAGGGCACTGGGGTTCTGTCCCTGTGCTGACAATTCCCTGGGTGTTCCTCATGGCCTCTGGCTTGGGACATGCTGAGTGGTTTTCGAGGACAGGGCTTGGATGGCATTGAGCTTCCTCTTGACTTCAGTACTGTCTATGAGAGGCAAGGCTTGAAGTCACAGGTGGGTGGATACAGCAGGTGGGGACAGTTGTTCTCTTGATGCAGTGGTGGCTGGTACCTCTCAGCACCTAGGAGCCCTGGGATGCCATAAGCCCTGCTGCCCTGGGCCTTTCCCCTGACACTCTGGGGTCTGCCCCACCGGGACAAGGCCGATGCCTCTGGTGCTTTTTGCCACTCTGTGATCACCCCTCTCCCTGCAGCAACGTTCCACAGTGGCCTCCATGATGCACAGACAGGAGACCGTGGAGTGTTTGAAGAAGTTCAATGCCAGGAGGAAGCTCAAGGTGAGGCACTACCATTTAGCCCACAGAACCATCACACGTCCTTGTGTTCCCACGGGCCCTTGCTGGGGGTGATATCGGCAGATCCAGCCAAAGGACAAAGCAGGGTCACAGCTGCCCCCAAGACTGTGCTTGTTGGCAAGTCCCAGACCAAATGAATCTGGGCCCTGGGAACAGCCCAAAGCCCCCTGGGGCCATGAGTATGGGCTTGGCCCCAGACACAGAGCTGGCCCCTTCTAGTTGACCCTGTTGCCTTGAGCGGTCCTGGAGGGGTGTCCTGAGGACCTTCTGCAGGTTCCACACCTGGGAAGAACATGCCTTGGTCCCAAGCAGGTTTGGTAAGGAGACCAGATTTGAATGCTGGTCTTGGTGGACAGGGCCATGGGAGCGGAAGGTGGGCCATGGGAGTGGAAGGTGGTCCCTGGAAGGTGACCAGAAGATCCTGATGATGATTTGTCTGGTCAGGCCAGCCATCTCCCCAGGTCCTCAGTGCTGAGGGCAAGGCCAGGCCTGGACCTGGGGAATGTCGTTTAACTATAATTCTCCTAAAAGCCTAAGTTGGTCACTACCACCCTGGGCCTGTGAGGAAAGAAGGGGTGGAGGAAGACCCAGAGGGCTGCCCTGGTGACAGTGATTCTGGCAACCCCTGAGTCTTAGGAGGGTCTTGAGGCGCCTAGAAGCCTAGTCGGTCGACAGTATTGGGTTCCCAGGTATGTTTTGATTTGGATACAGATAATCTCTTTCAGAGGTACTGGTAGGTTCTTGAAACTCTTGCCTCTCTGGAAGGCTGAGCCTGCAGGCAGGTGGGCAGGGCTCTTCTGACCAGAAGCCAGCAGGTGACACTAACAGAGTGGTCCTGGCTCTGTCTGTGTGTCTCTCCCCAGGGGGCCATCCTCACCACCATGCTGGCCACAAGGAATTTCTCAGGTGAGACATTCTTCTCCAGGGAGGACATGATGCTGCCCTTGACCTGCAGGTTGTAGCAGGAAGCCCCTCCTTGTTCACCAGCACCTCCACCCATCTCCACCAAGCTGGTTGGTGCCCAGCCTCTGCCCTCAGTTTGGGGACCCCTATTGCCCAGCAGGCCTCCTGGGCTCGTTCTTTGGGCAGCTGCCCAGAGTCTGCCATCCCCTGCCCTGTCTCCTTCGTATTGGGTCTGTGTCCCTCACCTGACACCCTAGTGTCTGTGCTGCCCACTACCCAGCCCGCCACGTGTGTCTGTCCAGGCGTCTGTAGGGCAGCTCTGTGGCCTCTTTGTTTTCAGTGCTCTGAGCACCATGTTGTGTGCGGGATGTGGCAGAAGTGGGGGTGGGTAAGCGTGAAGTCAGCGTGTAGAGGGACCTGCCTTTTGGAAGAACTGGCGCCGCCTGCCCTGGTTGTTCAGGGTGGGTGGTGGGGAAATGAAATCTCAAGGGTCTGTTAGAGACCCCCAAGGCCCAGGGTGCCGCAGGCTACCCCAGGGAGTGGTGTTGGCCTCAGCGCCCGGACAGCTGTGCCTTTGGCTTCTCCGTCGTCTGACACTGCGTGTGCGAGCGCCTGTGGTTGTCTCTCGTTGTCCGTTCACATCTGGCACCCTCCCCCTTCCTGTTACTTTGCTGTGATGCTGTACTGCCGGGAATGGGCACACATGGTCACACCAACACTAATGGGACTGTCCTGTCTGCTGTGTGCCCGGCACACGCTGCCGGGCATGAGAAGCCCCATTGGGGTGTTCTAAGGAGAAAGGAGGCAAATGCTTTTCAGTGTCAATCGGCCCAATCTTGTTTTCACTCTCCTGAGAAAGGGATTCTGGAGCCATCTGCTGCCTAAACTTTAACTCTAATCTTCTTCTGCTTCCTTTGTCTCTTCTCTTCCCTTACCTCGCCCCCCACCCCGTCTGTGTTCACCCCCCTCCCCCCCTCGTCTCTAACCTGGTGCTAACAGTGGGCAGACAGACCACCGCTCCGGCCACAATGTCCACCGCGGCCTCCGGCACCACCATGGGGCTGGTGGAACAAGGTAGATGTGTCTTGCCCAGCGTCCACCCGCTCCTGCCCGTCCTTCCTGTTGGCATGCAGCCCCCCTGCTGCACGCAGCCGCTGGCCAGGTTCCCAGAGCCGCCCCAGAGGCTGGCAGGGCCCCCGGGAGCCCCTGCTCCCGCTGTGGTCACAACCCAGGAGGGTCCACCCAAGGGCAGTCCTCACTCGTCTCCTCACCTATAAGAGGAGGGACTGGCTAGGTGACCCCTGGCCATGCTAAACCCAGGTACATTTGGCCAAGACCCCTGGTCCTGGTGCCTGGGGTCTGGAGACCCCATTCAGAATAACCGTGACCTCATGGGGAGCCACTGAGCTTGCTGCTGGAGGTCTGAGTCCTGGAAGGGGAGCCCTGGGAGCAGGGCTGTGGAGGCAGGGATGCTGACTCGAGGGAGTGGTGGGCCCGTGGTCAGTCCTTCTCTCAAAGCAGGTGGAGCTGGTGGTCTGTACTGCGGAGTTCCCACATGCAGGGATGGATAGGATGGCTTCAGTGCCCTGAAGAGACTCTGAAGGCCTCCTATTGGGTTCTTTTTAGAGATACTTCTCATCTAGTCCCATATCTGTGAGGGAGGAGGCAGCTCTGCTGACCTTCTCAGGGAGGTACAGGTGGATCCTCCTGCCAGAAGCTGGGACATGGACCCCCTGAGGATTAGGGGACCCTGGTACCTCCTCAAAGGCTCCATAGCTGCCATCCAAGCTGAGAGCTAACACATGTTAAGGGTGGCTGCTAAGCATACAGGGTCACCCTGGGTTCTCCCCAAACCAAGCTATAGCGTTCTCCAGCAACAGCTGGGAGTTAAAAGAACCTCCAGCAACAGCTGGGAGTAAAGGGATCACCTTCCCAAGGCCCGGCTCTTCCTGCACGCCCATTTGGCTCTACCTGGTGACCCTCCAGGGCCACAGTGAGGCTATCATTGCCAGAGGGCTCTCCTTATAGAGGAGGCTCAGGCTGTCCTAAAAGGAGTCTGTTCTCCCCATGAGGGCCGAGTGAACAGTCCCAAGTCTCCATTTTATGGCCTTCTAGAAGAACATATGGGAGGGAGGAACTGGGGTTAGGAAAAGATGAAGCTAGTGGCTCCTGAAGAAGCCTGCTGCCCAGGGGACAGTGGCATGAGACAGGCCCCTTTGAGTGACACTCTTCCCAGGACTCCTGCTGCAATGCCCGCCTGCCTGCAAGTGAGCAAGGGCGACGGTGCATGAGGCCGCCTGCATGTGCGGTTCCGCCCTGGGCTCCAAGGGCTACTCTGTCCTGGAGGGTGGTCAGTGCATGTTGATGGAGCCCAGCATGGCTGTCCAGGGTTCCCAGCTAGGGGATGAGGCAAAGGTGGGGCTGCGGGTCCCACCTGCCTGATTAGGTTGGTTCAGCTGTATTCCAGTGATATGCATCAGGAGTCTTTCTTCTCCGTGTTTCTGTCAGACATCCCAGTGTGGTAGAGCACCTCAGCCAGCAGAGAAACCTTTGCTGTAGAGTGTTGTCCTCCAAAGTCCCTCCAACATTGAGCAGATGTGAGAGCAAAGAAGACCATAACTATCAGGCTAGCTATGGGTTGGCTGCAGTTTCTTGGCCTGACCACCCCTGGGAATAGGCAGTTTCCTCCCAGGGGTGGAGAGTCACTGGCCTGTGGAGTCCCCAGGTGAGATTTATGGGATCCCATGACTGCTCTATCCACCTTTGGCTCCTGCTGCACCTAAAGGATGTAGTTAGTCCAGGGCAGATGTGGATATTGAAGAAAGAAGTGGACCAGGAAACCAATGGCCAGGAACTGCATACTCAGGAAGGGCCAGGCTGCGCCTCATGCTGCACTCAAGACATGCACAAGGGCTGATGTGAAACAGGGGTTCACAGGGAGGATGTTGAAATGACATAGGTATAAGCTCAGGGCTCAAGGCTTTCTGGGGCTGGGCCAAAGCCATGGCTCATCCAAGTCCTCAGACTTGGCACATCCACCCCAGCCTCAACTCTGTCCTTTTCCTTCCCGTGGATAACTGTTAACATCTCCAGTAGCGCAGCTTGGAAAGGTGGGTTTTGATAGACTTGTGGACCCATATGGAGCCCTCTTATGACCAAGGACAGTCCTGGGGTCTCTACAGGCCTGCAGATGCTTCCTTTCCTGTGAGAATCATTTGGAGACAAGCAAAGGGGGAAGGTAGGAGGATCCCATGTCTGGCCGACTCTCAGATCAGTATTGTCCTGCACTGTTTCAACTCAGAATCCAGCAGGGAATATGCTGGCTTGGCCAAGGTTGTGTGGCCTGATAGGAGGTAGAGTCAGGCCTGCCTTGTGCAAAACACCCATTGAAACTGCTGCATTTAAAAAGTCACATCCCTAGAGGGATGGAGGTCCCTCTCTTGCTGCTCAGCTTGCCATGACAAGTGTCTTTAAGACTCTTGTCTTCCTCTGTATGCCCCAAGGAGGAACCTGTTCTCCTGCTGTGTCAGCAGCAGGTCACCAGCAGGAAGAGGTCTCCATGCCACAGCCTTAGCAGTGCCAGGCGCAGCTCCATGCCAGGGGCAGATGGGCATTCCATGCTGCCTGCACTGGGTAGATATCTTTAGGGATGAGCTGTGTGTTAGAGATAGGGAAGGAGAGAGACAGGGTCCACAGACAGGAGTGGGGCTGCCCTGGACCAGGACTAGCCTATCCCTGTGTAATAAGTTTTAAGGAGATATACTCTAGCCCCAGTGAGGGGAGGATTTTCACCGTCTGTGCTCTAGGAAAGAAGTTGGAATTTCTGGTCCTGGGAACCCTTGGCAGGGCTGCCCTAGGGTATCAGGGTAGTCCCTGGAGCTCCATGGGGGGTCGGGGGAGGGTACTCAACCTTGCGGGGATGAACGGCAGAGGACAGGATACAGGAGTCCAGTGTCTGGTTAGCTCCAGGGGAGACCTGCTCTCAAGATCCTGACGTAACCCTGGACTTGGCAGAAGTTTTGTGAGAGTTAACAGATCCACAAGGAGGGAGACCATGAACTAAAACTGTGCCGCCACAGCAGGCTGTGCCTGCCTTTCAGGGTCTTGAGGTTGTATGCAGCTCCCGGGTGGTTGTGACCCTGTGACACCACATGCAGAGCCTGGGAGGGACCAGGCATGGTGATCTGGCTAGAAGGGAGGTGGTCAGCAGGCAACACTGGGGCCCAGGCCTGGCCTCTGAAATGAAATAGGCTACCCAAAGAAGCAAGGGTCAGAACTGCCCTGTGAGATTGTGGGTAGATGCCAAGGTTCCCAGGCTTCTGACTTAAGAGGGCTGGGTGGCCCAGGAATTTGTATTTCTGCTCATGCAGGGTGCTGCTGTTGCTGCTGCTTCTTGGGGGACACCCTTTTTGAGAATGCTGCAGCCCTAGGTCTCTGTGTGCAGACTCAGGCCTGCCCTGGGCAGTAAGAGTCCCCCTCTGGATAGCAGCAGAGCCCAGCATCAGGCATGGTCAGCAAGCATCCTGGAACCGGGTGTGTAAGGAGCTATGCCTCCTCCTTCCTCACTGGACCTGGGGCCAAGGGACCCCACCCCTCCCGTGCCCTTCGTGCTGTGCCCAGCCCTGGCTGCTTCTCTAACCTGCTGTACCGGCCGCACGGCCACTTGGCTGTCCTTGGGGAATGCTGGGCCAGGACGGGCTGGCTTTGCTGCCCCGTGTGAGTGCCTGCCTGAACCAATACAAATCTTGTTTTCTCTTTCTTCCTCTCTTCCTTTCTCACTCCTTCCCTTCCTCACCTTTCCTTTTCTGTAAGGTAAGCTGACTTCCTCCTTTTTTTTCTTTTTTTTTTTTAAGTTCTAAAATTAAAATTCTAACTTCTGCTGTGGAGGGTGTGAATGCTGGGGGTGGAGGACGGGGCAGAGCCAGGTCTATCCTGACCTCTGAGGGGAGTTTTGGGGTCACAGGGTCATCTGCTGGGCCTGGGCATCCGCTGGGGCTTGTGGGCAAAAAGGCTGGTGTTGGCCACAGTGAGTGCCAATAAGAAATGGCCCCACAAGCAGGGTTGCTGGGACAGTTCAGGAAGACAGCAAGGCCAAGGCATTTGGACACTGGTGGAGAGGTCAGAGTCCCGTTGTTAGAAAGAAGGGTGGGGTCTGAGCAGGGCACATACCTGGGCTGGGATGAACCCCTGATGGGAACATGGTGAACTGTGGGGGTCAAGACCTTCCCTCCTTGCTCAGCTGCCCACGACCCCCAACCTGCTGCCAGCCCCCAAGGGAGGAGTCCACATTCTCCCTCTCTTGAAAGCCAAGGGGCACAGGGCTAGAAGGCTCCTCCGTGCCCTGTTGGAGCCCCAAGGTTGCAGAAGATTCTGGGGAAGGGGCAATCCTGGGGTGAGGGGTCCCTGGGCAGTGTGGCCCAGCCCCCTCTGGAGGTTCTGATGCTGCTCAGGGCTTGGCTATGTGCCGAAGCCACAACTGTTTCCGATCCTGGGCCTCACTCCTGGGGAAAGGGCAGAGGTAGGTGGGAGGGTTGGGTCCACAGGGAGACCCGGGTCCATCACTAACAATGCCTTCTTCCTTCCCAATGCAGCAGCCAAGAGTTTACTCAACAAGAAGGCAGATGGAGTCAAGGTGAGGAGCCAGTTTGGCCTTAGGGGCCCAGATCCTAGAGCTCTGCCCCTGCCATTGAGGCTGTGGCTTTAGAGACCCTGATAAGCATGGGAGGGGAAGTGGGTACCCTTTTTCTCCCTAATAACTCCTCTCCTCTCTCTCCACAGCCCCAGACAAACAGCACCAAAAACAGTTCGGCCATCACCAGCCCCAAAGGGACCCTCCCTCCTGCTGCCCTGGTACTGAACTCCTCAACCCCTGGCCCCTCCCATACCCACTGTCTGAGAGGCCCTGTGAGGTGGGGTCCCACCCAGCCTGGCTGGTCTCTGACAGCACACACCTACCCCGACCAATCCCACACTTGCTGGGGGCAGTGATGGGGGATTTGGTCTCAAGTGAGAAACCACTGGTCAGGGGCCCCAGGTTCAGGCCAGTACAGAGCTGTTCCGGGAACCCCTTTCTGGAGTCCGGAGATATAGGTACAGAGGAGAGGTCTGTCCTCCCACCTATGCTGCCTTATGAGTCATCCCCCCAAGAATCTGCAGCAAGAGATTGTTCAGGAAGCTGGTGAGGCAGAAGACAAGGGCACTGCCATGGCTCCCCATCCCCCCAGGGACCTCACCCTCAGCTTCTCTGCCACCCTCAACAGGTTGACCCAGCTTAGGGGTGTAGCTGAGTCCCATGGGGGTGGGGGCCATGGTGGTGTAGTGAGATGTCCAGCAGCATCCAGGGTGTGCTTGCCCCTCCCATCTGTTCCTATCAAAACTAAGGTACCCTGCTGGACTATGGATGCCTGAAAGGGAGGCTGGGGGCTCCCTGCTGGGGAAGGGTGGGGATGCTGACTCCCCTACTATGTATCACTCTGCTTCTTGAGGTGGTATTGACCATCTCTGGCCTCTTTGTCCTAGGGGGCTCCTGTCCAGGTAAATCTCACAGCTGGCATTCTCAGAGATGTGGAGTTGTGGCCAGAGGGCACCAGCCTCCTGCTGAGGCACCATATGCTTACACTCACTATCCAGGGGCGGTTTGGAGTCTGCTGGGCCATAGGCTCCTAAGTTTGCTAGAAGTATGCTTGGAATCCCCCATGGGCCTCAGGCCAGGCTTCTGGGAGACAGCCCAAGACTGTCCACAGGAAGGCTGCCTTTGCCAAATGGTTCCCTTGAGCTCATGGGGAGTCCTCAGGAGAGGAAAGCTGTCCTGTACAGGCAGTGGAGAACCTGCTCAGAGCAGTTGGGCTGTGGGAAGAGGGTGCCAGGCACCACCTAGGTCCTCCCAGTGGCCAAGGTGGCTCACACACCGGCCTCACAGCCAGTCCCATTTGGGCCCTGTCCATCCCATGTACCACTCCCACCCCGATGGCATCTTTAAGCCTGTGCCTCCCCCACGCTGGGGCAGAGGGTCCAGGCAGCAAAGGGTGGGGAGGACTCCTGGAGGCAGAGCCCACATGTACCTGCAGCTTCTCTTGGCCCCCATGAGCTCCATCATCCCTCGGGAGGGCAGGTGCCGTCTCCAGCCTGGGAAGATCTGTTGGTTCCATCATGTTGGTCGGACCCCAGCCTGCTCCACTGCCCTGAGGGCCATCGCTGACCACCTGCTGCCTCCATCCCTATTGGGCCATCTCGCTGACCACTTGTCGCCTCCATCCCTGTCCCCTCT
This sequence comes from Marmota flaviventris, assembly GCF_047511675.1. Lineage (NCBI taxonomy): Eukaryota > Metazoa > Chordata > Mammalia > Rodentia > Sciuridae > Marmota > Marmota flaviventris. The sequence goes on along the minus strand of NC_092498.1, from coordinate 101,918,128 downwards.
GCTCTGCACTCTCTCTGGGTGGACTCTGGCCGCTGCCCACTCCTCCTCTGTCTCCCTGGCTCCCTGTCCTCTGCTTCCTTCTTTCTCACTCTCCCTCTCTTTCCTTCCTCTGTCTGCCGCCTTCTATAGGAGCCTCAAACCACCGTTATCCATAACCCAGTGGACGGGATTAAGGTACTGCGGCTGCCTCACTCCTCCTCACCCTTTCCTCGGGCAGGAGGCGCCGGGCCCAGGAGGAGGGTCTGGACAGTGACCTGGGAAAGCATTTGTGCCCAGAGTGGAGGGCAGGTGTGCAGTGGCCTGAACTCCCAAGGCAGGGCAGAGCCCACAGGCCCACCTGCCTGGGGACCACAGCAGAAAACGAAGCGCCAGGCGCTTCCCTGGGAAGAAATCTTACAGCTGTGCCCTGTCACCACATGCCAGCTCTCAGCCAGGCTCCAAGGGGACCTCCCACTACAGGCACTGGGGCAGGTCCACGGCTCAGGAACTTTGTCCTTGCCCCTCTGGCTGCCCCCCACCCCTCAATCCCTAGCATAGCCCCAGTGCTTCCTGCTGAGCGGACCCCCCCCTCCTCTCTGCTCTGCCATCCGCTCCATCACATTGGCGTCATCACCTGGGGCCGGGGAAGGGGCTGGCTCTCTGTGGTGGTGGGAGGGATGGGCAGGTGGCTGAACCCTTTCCAGTACAGCACCCATGCCAGCAAGCAGTTCAGACTTATGCCAGGACCTGAGCTCCCCTGAACCCCCAGAATGCCCCCATGAGGCCCCCATTCCCTTCTGAAGGTTTCAGAAGACACCATCCCATGACAGGGACCAGAGGCTGTGGGCATCCCCAGTGCTAGGCACCAAAGACCTGTCTTCCTTCCGCTTGGATAATGGGTGTCCCTTGGGCCCTGTGTGTCTGGAGAGGGATCATATTTCTCTGTGAGGGACCCCTAGACAACATTTTCTGGGTTGAGGTGAGCCATGATCCTACACTTGAACACCTCCAGTTCGGGCCTAGGGCCCAGAGCAAAGTCCAGTCAGTGTCCAGACCAAGGGGTAGTCCCTCAGGGACCTAAGAGATTTATATTCCTTCTGAGGAACACAGCAAGGTCCCTGGAGACATGAGGCATCTGGATACTATTTTTCTCTGAAGGGCAGCAGACACTTGAGGTGGGAAGGGCTGGGCCTGGCAGGATTTGGAGGGGCAGATGGCCCAGGTGGGCATCTCACTTTTTTGGGGGGAGGGGCTAGGTGGCAGGTATATTCTGTCTGGGGCCCCAAGAGACTTGAATCTGAAAGTTGCTCCATCTAAATGTCAAATGCCCAGGCACATCACCAGGAGTTAGAAAAATCACCTTGTGTTTTAAGTCTTGAAATTTCAAAATGCCGGTTCCTCTCATTAGACAGTCAGTTAAGCATCCCGGAGTCTCGCTGGGAAAAGGGAAGTCAAGGCCCTTGCTGTTGGGGATGTGGATGGATGCTGCTTATGGTGGGACAGGATGAGGCCTGGAGAGGGCTCCTGCACAGGCAAGGGAGCTTTCTCCTCCAGTTACTGCTCCATGAGATTTGGGGGGCCCCAAGGCCTGCCACCGCAGGCCTGACCCAGAGCCCTTGGCTAATCCCACTGCTGGCTGTATCCCTTCTATCCTCAATCACATCCTGACCTGAACCTCCCGTGTTTCCTCAGGAATCTTCTGACAGCACCAACACAACCATAGAGGATGAAGATGCTAAAGGTACCTGCCAGAGACCTAGCCCATCCATGCTGGGTTACTCTTTGGGGTGGATAAGCCTTCAGGGGGTCCAGTGTCCTACAACACAGCAGCTTAGGACCTGGTGTTAGAGGCTGCCCAGTGTGGACAAGAAGCAGCTTTGAGACCACCACCAGGCTTCTCAAGTACCCTGTCTAAGTGAGGAAGCCATGGCCATGAATTGGGGCTTGTTCTGTTCTGGGAGCCAGGAGCTCAGTTCCCATGGGGGACCAAGTATGAGGGTAGAATTTGCTCAAGATGTTGTTCTTCTCTTAAAGTTCCTTAAGCTTGTGATTCCGTCCATCTTGCACTGGTGAGTGGCTGGGTGACTGAACCATGCTTCGTTTCCTGGGAGCATCCCCCCTCCCTGTGGTGGGCTTCAGTGTTATACCCTGATCCCAAAGCTCTTCCTGCAGAGCACAGCCTTGTGTGTTCCTCCCAAAGACCACAAGGCACCTGGCACCATCGAGTGGTCCCCCAGCCTCTCTTCTGCCTTGTCCAACTCCCCAGAAGTAGCCTGGTAGCACTCCAGGCTACCTATTACATAGTCCATCAGCTGCCCTTTAGGATAGCCCCAGGGGTCGGATGGGGGTTCTGATCCTACCCGCCCCATCCAGCTGTGATGTTATTCCTGAATGTCCCTCAAGCTTCAGAGTGAGGTAAGCATAGGGCTTTGGACCCTTGACACAGGACAGTGGACATCTGTGTCATTCCCCCACAGATTGAAACAGGCCCTGAAGTCAGCAGTATGAAGACACTCATACTTCCCTGTTTAAGATTGTGCCCTCAGCATGGGGCAATAACAAAGGTGGCTGAGCCTCAGTTTTGCAGAGAGATAGAAGAGGACAAGGGGGACAGGATAAGGCTCAGAGACAAGGCAGGAAACTAATATGGGGCAGGTCCTGGGGCTGCAGAACAGGACCACTGGGCCTCTCTCACCTCAGCCAGGACAGGCCCAGTGGCCACAATGCCTTGTGGTGATTGTCATTCCCACTTCCTGATTCTACAGGTCCTGGCCAGGGGCCACCAAATGAGGCTTCCTGACCCCAGTGGGTGGCCCCAAAAGATGACCCTCCTCACCCACCTCTGTTCACCCTCCAGCTCCCAGCAGTGGTCTGGGGTTCAGTGATAACCTCCCTCCTCCCCTTTCTAGCCCATTATGGGGCCTCTGCTGCCCCCTTTCCTAAGTGCCTGCCACCTACCCACCTTCCTCTGTTCACCCCAGGCCCCAGGGTCACTGATGTCCTAAGCTCGGTGAGGAGAGGCTCGGGAGCCCCAGAAGCTGAGGGGCCCCTGCCCTGCCCATCTTCAACTCCTATTAGCCCCCTGCCAGCCCCATGTAAGTAGCCCGGGCCCTGCTGCTGCCGGGATCACTTTGAAGGGCCTGGCAATCCTCTCTGAAGGGCTACTCAAGAACCAAGTGGGGGGGACTGAGCTTGGACCAATGGCTCCAGCCTGATTCAGCCCTTGGCCTCTACATCAGGCTCCCAGAGCTGCCTTTGCCCAGTGAATGCCACCTCCATATAAGCCAGGGCCAGAGGTCTCTGTCTATGGGGAAACTGTCCCAGCCTACCTTCCTGCTCACAGCCTGCCTCTGGGCAGTCTGGGAGGCTTTGAAGGGTCAGGTCTTGATACCATGATCTCCAAGAATAGCCCAGTTAACTCTCTGCCCCATTCTGGGGACTTCTTGCTGCTGAGATAGCCTTCATGTGGGAAGTCTGAGCCCAGGGCCCTACTTTCCTCCCTCCTCTCGGCTCTGCCATCTTCTCATGCGTCTGTCTGCCTCGTGTTCATGTCTTGTCTGTTCCACCCAGCCCCCAGGATCTCTGACATCCTGAACTCGGTGAGAAGGGGCTCAGGAACCCCAGAAGCCGAGGGGCCCCTATCAGCAGGGCCTTCACCCTGCCTGTCTCCGGGTCTCCTAGGCCCCCTGCCCACCCCGTGTAAGTAGTGGCCTCCAGGCCTGCTGCCTCTCCTGCTGAGGGCTCACTGCGAATGGCCAGCGTTCACAGCTTCCTGCACCTGCTGTGCACGGCCCAGCTCTCCCCAGGCCAGGATGCCCAATGGGTATCCAGCCTGGCTGGGCTTCCTGGGGGCACATGCGCTAACTCAGCAAGGCAGCTACTTGGCTTCTGCCTCCAGGGACCCAGCCGTCTTTGTGGCTCATCTCCTACTCCCTACTCCCCACCTGCTCGCCGCCCACCTCGCTGTCAGCTCTAGGCCTCTCCCTCAGAAGGGCTGTCCTACACTTGGGCAGTTGGCCTGGCCCCTCCTTGCCCCCTCAGGCAATCTCTGCTGAGAATTTTCCAGCCTTGCTGACTTCACATCTGGTTCACCCTGCCCTGCCACAGTGCCCAGGAGCCTACTCCCAGGGATGCCTCTGGTTTCCAATGTACCCTCAAGCCCAGAGCACAATTTCCTCAGCAAGGGGTGGAGGGTTGAGGAATGTGCTGAAATTGGAATCCCAGTCAGGGTCCCCACAGTTTATAGGCAAAGAGATATGACATAAAGGCTTAGCCTTTACTGACTTGTGCTGTCCACATGGGCCAAGATCGTGCTTCCTCTTAGATTTCCCTTCCCTAGCTGGTTATAGTGGTACACACCTGTAATCCCAGTGGCTCAGGAGCCTGAGGGAGGAGAATCACAAGTTCAAAGCCAGCTTCAGCAACTCAATGAGGCATTAAGCAACTTAGTGAGACCCTGTCTCTAAATAAAATATAAAAAATGGCTGGGAATGTGGCTCCATGGTTAAGCTTCCTTGGGTTCAATCCCTGGTACCAAAAAGAAAGAAAGATTTCCCTTCCCTTCCTCATCCATTTTTTCCCATATATCAAGCCCTTTCCAAGGGCCAGTTACACGAAGAAATATCCTCTGGCTTCCTTTGGGCCAGGTTGCCTCTCCTTGGAGGGCACCCTCTGCCCATAGCAGCTTCCAGCTCAGCCCACCTGGACAGACAAAGGCATCCTGGTTCATTCTGGAGCCAGCTCCCCACATTCCTTCTGTCCTCCCACATCCCCACACATCCCCCTATGTCTGCCTTCCATCCTCCTATATTTCCCTGTCTTCCCCCTCTGGCTTGGCTCTCAGCCCATAGTTTTCTCTCTTGCATGTCCCCTCACCCCACTGTGTTCACGTCTGTCTGTTCCACTCAGCCCCCAGGATCTCTGACATCCTCAACTCGGTGAGGAGGGGCTCAGGTACCCCAGAAGCTGAGGGCTCCCTGCCAGTGGGCCCCCCACCTTGCCCATCTCCGACTCTCCCTGGCCCCCTGCCCACCCCGTGTAAGTAGCACTTTGAGTGGCCCTGGAAGCTGTTTGGAGGGCTCAAAGGGGGTGAGCCCCTGCTGTGGTGTGTCACCAACCTGGCTCTGGGAAGGCCTAGCTTTTGGAGACATGGGGGACACAGGGTCCCTCTACTGGGTCATGGAGATTTGCATTTAAGCACATAAAGAAGTCATTTGACCTCATAAAATTCAAATTATGGTCATGAAGTATGTGTGTATGCATGTGTGCGTGCGGGTGTGCATGTGTGTGCACAAGTGCCCGCGCGCGCACACATGTGCATATGATTGCCTGCATATAGGAAAAGCATTCCAAATGACATGTTTGTTGCTAACCTGTGCACTACCCTGTGGGCCATAGCTTTCTTCTGATGGGAAAATAAAGTGGGCAGCTGCCCTTGCAGTGCTGATCTTCAATGCAAGAGGCAGAGGGTCCATTCTTTGGCCAGGGCCCTTCACATTGTACAGGTTGCACTCTGATGAAGGTGGACTTGTGTGGATAGTATGGCAGGAAAAGAACATAGTCCTGGGTACTGAAAAGTTCTGGCATTCCAGCTGCCCAGCTGGACATCAGGGAGCAGACTTGAGGGCTAGCCAGGGGCAAGAGAGGGCGGGAGAGACAGGCGCAGACTGGGCGGCCTCCCCAGTCTGTCTGCTGACTGCCGGCCAGTATCACTTACAGGGATGGATGACATCCCAGGGCTGCAGCCACCACCACCCCCGCCTCTAGGGAGACACAGAGTTGGGGGTGGTGCTGAGATGCTCTCAGAGAAGAGGCTGCCGGGCCAGGGGCTCGGCATGGCAGGGCAGTGGCTGGGTGAGTACCTGTGATAGGTGGGGCCTGGGGCCACCCACCTCCCTAACCCTCTGCAGGCCAGCCTTGGGGGACTGCTGCAGGTGTCTGGGGCAGAGTAGAGGAGACAGAGAGACCTACAGAAGCAGTGGCCCAAGAGGGTGGGGGTATGCAGCCTGCAGTCTCAAAGGGGCTCCAGGTCAGCTGGAGGGATTGGAGATGAGGTGCTGAGGCAAGAGGCCAGGTTCTTGCTGGTGAGGGGGTTGGGGGTCAATCGTGGGGTGGACAGCAGCTAAAGCTCATGAGGGAGGCAAATAGGAAAGGCACTGGGGTGAGCACAAAGTGGGGCTTCTGGGAGTATCGGCACCCTTTTGCATTTATTTCTGCAGCATCTCATCTGATTTTAAGGAGTCCTGCTGCCCTTATGGAGGGCAAGCCAGAAAGGGGGGCTTCCATAGGGGTCTGTACAGTTAGCTGGGTGGCTATTCTAGGTAAGGGCCTGTGGGGAAACTGAATGGCTGGATCACCTGAGGGACCATTGCATAGACTTGTTCCTTTAGGGTCTGTTCTGAACTTGGCTAGAGGAGGAAGGGCTACAAGAAAGGGTCTGTTTGGCTACCCTGGAAGGAACTGGGCAGGGCTGGGCAAAGTGCAGGGAAAGAAGTCTGTGGAAGGAGGAGGGCACCAAGTGCCAGCTCCATGCCATTCTGCAGCCAGGTTTCGAATCTCCCCCCTTTCTTGAGAAGGTGCCCACAGCTGTATTAGTTTGTGAATAGCCAGGTGCCACTGGCCCACCTCAGGCCAGACCCTCCCACCCGGGTACTCCCTGCACCCCAGGCCTAGCCCCCTAATCGGGGATTATGCATGAGGCAGGCTGATCCACGCTGATCCCAGGGCAGCTGTCCTGCCTCCCACCACTGCTGATTCTGAAGGACAGGGCTCTGAGCCAGCTGGGGTCAGATTCTACACCAGCCCCACTTGGACACGAGGGGGTTCCCTAGGCTGCTGGCTTCCTGCAAGAGAGCTGCAGGCTTCCTGCAAGAGAGCTGCAGGTAGCGTGAGGCCCTGGCTCACACTGGGCTGGGGAAAACCCTCCCAGGCCATACCTTGCCCACCACTTGAGCTTCTTGAGTTGTTGGGGACAGGGCATCTTGTCTTCAGCTGCAGGCATCATGCCTCAGGCGTCCCTTCATGCTGAGCGCCCTGCTCCCTCCCTCATGGGTGGTTTCCTTCTCCAGAGACCTGAACATCAAGAACTCAAAAGTACCCACAAGCTATTTGGGAAGACAGAGTGGGCTGGGTTGCATGGGGATCTAAGCAGCAGCCATTCCTCAGGGTAAGAGGTGTCTGGCCCCAATTCACAGGTTTCAGCTTCCTTACCTGTAGAATGGGCAGGAGGCTCTCCCAGCAGATCCTGTTTCCAACTCTGAGACCCTGTTTACTGCCTCTTGACTGGTGCTATGACCATGGACCTCCTCTTCTGCTTACTTAACATTTTCTCTTTACACTGACTCCCATTTTTAATTATAGATTGTTTAAAACTATATTCCTCAAATGAAAGATTGGTTCCACTTACCACAGTATAAGGTGACTATAGAATCAAAGCCCACTGGAAACAAAACAATGTCCTCCATTCCAGTCAGATTCTGCCCTGTGCTGAGGGCATAGCAGCAGGAGGAGGGCAGCTCACTCTGTTAGAAGCTCTGTTCAAAAGGGGATTATCAAGTGTCAGGAGGTGCTGGGCAGTGGAAGGCAGGGGCGACAGCCCAGGGAGCCTGGCTCTGGGACTGGGGAAGAATTTGGTTGCAGGTTCAGGAGAGCTCAGACCTGAAGCTCTGAGCCACCTCCAGAAAGAATAGGTGAAGTGGGGCATGATGGGCACTTAGAATTTTGCAACCCTGGTGGGGTCCAGATGTTAAGGACCTGAATAGCTGTTGCACATTTGGAACAGAGCCCTGGTACTCTCCCAGAGCTGGGCATATAGATGTGGGACTGGGAACAGGAACTGGAGGGGAAAGGGTTTCTGGAACTCACAACCCACTCCTCCTGGAGACCAGCTTTCTAGAATTGATTGTGTGAGTAGCGGGATTAGGCACCTGCTGTGAGACTACCCTGAACACAAACAGTGATATGATCTAGACTCAAGGCCAGGCAAGAAATGGAACCAGAATGATGGCACAAGTACAGCTGGGTCAGGAGAGAGGGCCTTTCCAAGATAGGGGCAGATCACAAACATGCATGCATGTGCACACATATGGACATGTACCCACAGACACAGCATATGGGCACTCATATGCACTGTGTCACATACACACATGCAGGTGTGTAATTGTATGTAGCATTGTGTACATGCATGCACTCATACACAGGTATACATGTTTGCCTGCATGCACAAGCATGTGTGTGCACACATGCACATTCTCACACATGAATGCACCCAACTCCTCAGAGGTGCCATTGAGCAACTTCTGCCCTCACTGGCCAGGTGCTGCAGGGACCAAGCAAGGATAGCTCATATTTCGCAAGCAGACACAGATGCCTTCTGCCAGCACATGTGGTCACACGTGGGCTGCCATGTAGCAGGCAGTGTCTCTGCAGTGGTGGATTTAGCCCTCCTCCCTGCCTCCCAGGTACAAGTTCCCCTGTGTCCCAGAGGTGCTGCAAGAATGGTGACAGGCAGCCCTGCCATGGGATATATTATTGTCTGCTTCTTTCATTTTTAAAAATTTTGCAATAAACTGTAATTAAAGTAGCAAAGGGGCTTCCAGTTTATTGCCCTAGAGGTTAGGGAGCCTGTCTAGAAGCCTAGAGCCAGAACCCAGGAGAAGTGTCAGCCAGGAGAAGTAGCAGACTTAAGGCCAGTTGGGGTAGAAGGGTCTGCCAGGGCTCCAGCCCAGGACTAGGATAATAAATAGGCAGAGCCATAGGCTGTGGCTTCCAGGGAAAAGCAGGATATGGGGTAGCCAGAGACTGCATATTTTTTCCTGTGGACCATCTTGTACCTTAGTCTGTTCAGGAGCCCCTCACCCTCCAGGGACCTTGGAGTCACTCCCTGAGTCTGCTGATGGTTGCTCCTGCCTGGTGCTGACCCCTAGTAACCCACCACTCTTACCAGCTGCCAAAGAGTTGTTGGGGGAAGGAACTACTAAGTTAACATGGCACAGGTGGAAGATGGAGCAGGCAGATAAGTCAGGGTGGAAGTTACAGGAAAGCCCAGGTAGGACCCATGGAGATAGGAGGACCATTGTGGGGCGAGTTGTGAAAAGGGCTTTTTTTCCCTCTTTCTGCATTTTTCAGACATTTTGTTATATAGATGAAGTATTTCTGTCATTTAAAAACATTTAAAGAAAAATGAGATAGAGCTATTGCACTTGGAAATGAGGAAGCCATTGATGACTGTGGAGGGAGTGGTGTGATCAGGACAGTTTGGGCACAGGTGCCAGGGCCTGGGAGTCCTTTCTAGAAACCAGAAGCAGAAACCAGGGTGGGAGCTGCCACATGGATACAGCCTGCAGCTCAAGCTCCACCCAGGCCCCCCACCTCAGTGCCCAGTGGTCATCCCAGTGTTTTCCTGCAGCCCGGAAGCAGGAGATTATCAAAACCACAGAGCAGCTCATTGAGGCCGTCAACAATGGTGACTTTGAAGCCTATGCGTGAGTCTCTGGGGGGCTGGGGTGGGGGGTTGTTGAGGAGGATGGAAAACTGGGCCCCTCCTCACTTGGGTTTGCCCCCCAGGAAAATCTGTGACCCAGGCCTGACCTCATTTGAGCCTGAAGCTCTAGGCAACCTGGTCGAAGGGATGGACTTCCACAGATTCTACTTTGAGAACCGTGAGTGAGGAAACTGGGGTGGGCATGAGGGGGTAGCACCTTCAAGGAAGTGCTTCAGTCAGGGGCAGGGCTGTGGCCAACTATGGAATCATCCCCATGAAGGGGAGCCAAGGTGGTGGGGGCAGAGAGCCAGGTGTGCAAGTCAGATGCTGGAGGTGGAGGGGGGATTATAGTGCATGCAGAGTGGGGGAATTGCTGGAGGGACCAGTTATCTTCAGTGCCAAGTCCCCACCTGTCTGCAGTGCTGGCCAAGAACAGCAAGCCGATTCACACGACCATCCTGAACCCACATGTGCACGTCATTGGTGAGGACGCAGCCTGCATCGCCTACATCCGCCTCACACAGTACATCGACGGGCAGGGCCGGCCCCGTACCAGCCAGTCCGAAGAGACACGTGTGTGGCACCGCCGTGATGGCAAGTGGCAGAATGTGCACTTCCACTGCTCGGGAGCACCTGTGGCCCCACTGCAGTGAGGTGAGTGGCCCTTGGGGACAATGGCCAGCAGTGTCACAGGGCACACCCTGAAGGCTGGAAACTGATGAGGCTGGAGAAGCCATGCAGGCCAGAACTTGGTGGGTCATGGTGGAAGGGCTCCCTAGCGCCACTCATCAGCACCTAAGATGGGGATCACCTGTGGTAGGCACAGGGGCCAACGCCTAGGTAGTAATTGAGCCTGGAGCCCTCTCGCAGCCAGGCCCATTTGTGAACATTAACTTGCCCACTCCCTGTGGGGGCCCTCTTTGTAGACAGCAAAGCCTGGGGGCCTGGTACAGGGGTGGGGTGCTGAGGAAGGTGACCCACCCCTTGTTTCAGAGCTGCGCCTGTTTCACCGGACAGAGTTGGTGTTTGGAGCCCGGCCGCCCTTGGGCGCACGGCCTGCCTGTCGCATGTTTGTGTCTGCCTCGCCCCCTCCCCTGGTGCCTGTGTCTGCAGAAAACAAGACCAGACGTGATTTGTTTTTAAAAATAAGATGACGACAACGACAACCACTCAAAAAAATTTGACATCGGATGAAATGGGAAAAGGAAAGAAAAAAAAAAAAAAACTAAAGAAAGGAAAAGCTGTAAAAATCTGGCATTTGTGGGGTCGCTCCCCACCCAAGCTCCACGTGTGTCCGTTTCGCTCCTGGCCTTGGGGAGCCCTTGGGGCATGAACATACCCACGAGGCCCCCACGCGTGCTGAACGGTGTTAGTCTGTAGGTATCGCACTCACCCCACACCTCAGGCATCTGCATCCTCCTGCCAACGCATGGGCCCTGTGTGTGCTGCCTGGCTGTTGTGGTGTCAGGTGTCTTGGGGAGGGTTGTGGGGCCACTGGGCTGCCTCCTTTCCCGCTAGTCGTGCCTGAGAGTTGCTGCTGTTCCTGCTTTCCCTTCCCTTCCCTCATCCCTGTGAAGGGCTGGGTGTGGGCTTCCTCAAGTCACTATCCAGCATGGATAGCCCCTCGCCCCTTGAGCGTGCAAGAGACCACCGCCCCCAAGGCTACCAGAGAAGCTTCAAGGGCCCTGGGCTCCAGCTCTGGTCCTTTGAGGAGTGAGGTGTGGAAGGGTAAAATTTGCCTCCAGGCCTTGTGCCTGGCAAGAGGACACTTTGGCTGCAGCTCTGATCTGTCCAGCTGTGGAGAGGGGAATCAGCCAAAGGCTGGCCTCCCTGTTGTTTGGAGCACCTGTCCCTTCCCTGCTGGCCAGCAGCAGAACAACAATGGCCCTCCCTCAGCCTGGGCAGCTGGGAGCAGACCTTACCAAGGACTGTGGGTCTGGAATCCCTGATGGACAATGGATGCTGGGAGCAGGCCAGGCTGCATCTGCAGAGATGGGGAACTGCGGGGCTCAGGGCTGGGTTGAATGACACAGCAAGTTTGAAAGAGGGGTAAGAAGGTGCTGGGCTTCTGCCTGGGCAGGGATCTGAGTAGTTGTTTGCTGACGTAGAAGTACTTTCATTACCTGGGCCTGGAGCAGAAGTCTCTGTGGGAGCCGTCCAGGAGCACGTGGAAGGCCAAGGGTGGTGGTGGGCCAGGGATGCAGCCTAAAGAGGTTAGGCTGGGGGCAAGATGTATGGGTGTGGGGCTAGACACTGATGGGTGGAGGGAGGATCCCTAGGGACAATGTGCTGCCTCCAGGGGCCGGTGGTGCTCCCAGGTATAGTTGCCTGGGCTCACTGTGAGGTGGTCCCGGCCCCTTATGATGGTGGGCGCCACGGCAAGGCTAAAGACAGAGTCCCAGGGCAGTTGGGCCAGGGAAGGTGGGTCTGAAGCCAGATTGGTAGGAGTGGGTAGGAGCCTTGAGTGCAGAGGTGCAAGAGCCTCCACCCCAATGCTGCCCACCTTCAATTCACGTCATTTTTCAACAAGGATTTTCTTTATCTTCCCCCACAAATCAAGTCAAGGGAGGGGCACAGAGTGGGGGACAGGACACAGGATCCTAAACTCCAAGGGGACTGCCCACCCATGGACACTCAGTGGACACCACCTTTCGTCCATACTGTGCCCAGGACAGCTGTCCTCATCCATGGACACAGGGTAAACATCTGCCAGGCTCCGCGCGAGTGGCTCAGGCCACAGGACAGCGGCAGGGCTTGCCATGGACAGCGTGCAGCCCCGCGGCCGGCCACCCTGGCGTCCTGGGGCCTCCTCCCCATTTCTCCCACTCACCTTGTTATCTCCACGGAGCTGCCTGTCTGGGATAATTTGGGGATTTTTTTTTTTCTGGGGGATAATTCTTTTGCATGACCCTCTCTAAAGAGCAGGACACACCTGCTCTGCTAGCTAGGTGTTTGCGGGTGGTGGCGTTGGCCGCTGGCCAGTGCTGCAGGGAGTCACTGCCTGCAGTGCTGGCGGCCCCTTCCTCTTCTCTCTTTTTGCTGAGTTTCATTGTCTTTTCTTTCTGAGCCTTGTAGGTGTACAAAAATTATTCTTATTTTGTTCTGTCTCGGGAAACTGCAAATAAAAGAAAAACAGGACAAACTGCTTCAACTGCAGCTGGGTGCTTTATGTTGGGACCCTGCCAACCCCTTGCCCCACAGTATAGACCCACATCCACTCCCTGGCCCTGACCTGGCTCAGGCCCCTCCCCTGATGTTGCAGAGGGATGAGGCCCTATGTCCCTCTAGGGTGGCTAGTGGGTCATAGCAACAGCTGTCTTCACCCCTGTGTCTAGGTCTCTCAAGTCCTCTGGGCTCCAGGCTGTCCACCTCAGACACTGGAACCAAAAGGCCTCCATCCCCAATGCCCTGACCTCTCTAGTTACCCCAGTGGCCTACACAGATGAGGCCAGGAAGGGCAGCCTCTAGGCAGGAAGGAGCCCTAAGACCAGGATCCCTGAGTGTCCCCTTGGGTCTCTCCTTATGCCTCCATGCTATTTGACATGGGCTATTCTGGGTGTGAGGACATGTGCCTGCCACAGCCATGCTCTATTCCCATAGATTATGCAGACAGCTGACACTCAGACCAGCATGGACATCAGGCAACTACTGTAGTCAGGAGGCTTCATACAGAGATTACAACCTGGAGTCCAGGTCAGAGATCTAGAGTGGTGGGAGCAGAGGGATGCCAGGAGACAACCCAGGAGCAGCCATGGGCCTCCAGGGTCAGCAGGTGCTGAGGGTCTGTCGGCTGACCTGGGTGCAAAGAGGAAAGGCTCCCAGGCCTTAGCCCTACACCTCCAGTCTAAGCACAGAGCAAATCCCTTTCTGTGAAAACTCTGCCAGGCCTTTCATGTTCCCAGGTTGTCCCCAAGCTGTCCTTCAGTTTCCCGCTATAGCCTATGTCTCAGGTGAAAAGTCTGCCAGAGCCTGCCTCAGAAACACCAACCCTGACCTGTGCCTCCAGAGCTCTGTGGATCTTTCTTCTGCCTTGGAGCCCTCTTGTTTCCCGGACACACCCTGGATAGTCCTTGTGGTCCTCCACACACATCTTCGTTTCCACTCCCCTCTATTTCTGCATCCCATGGCCTGTCCCTGCTGCCCTGTTCCTTATAACTTGTGCTTTCTAGGACAGAAGTATTGGCTTCAAAACAATCCCAGATACCAAACACACCTATCCTTGGGTTCAGGTAACTTTGTGCGTCTGTGTGTGTGGTGCTAGGGTTGAACCCAGGACCTTTTGTGCATGTTAGAAAAGAGCTCTACCACTAAGCTACATCCCCAGCCCTTTTTAAACATTTTAATTTTCAGACAGGGGTCTAAGTTGACCAGGCTGGCCTATGGAACACAGGGTCCTCCAGCCTCAGTCTCCTGAATAACTAGGATCACAGGTATGCACCACTGTTTCTGGCTCCAAGGAATTTCTGATAAGACCAGTGGCCCTATACCATCAATCTTGTCCAGTAGGAACAGGGATCCTAAGGGATCCCCAGAACTGGCCAAAGCTTCCAGTTATCTCCTTCACTAAGCATTTTGTTACAGACCCCCTTGCTCAGTGAAGATGCCCTTGATGTCAGCTTATTGGACCTGTGTGCTATACCTGGTCAGAAGCTCCCAGGTATGAGAAGCAGGAGGCAGATCCCAAGAGCCAGTGCAAAAAAGATCTAGGCCAGTACCCGCAGGTGCAGTGATGACATAGTATCTAGAGCTTTGCTTGTTTATCACTGTAATCAGAGGAACCTTTCCAGGCCAGGCCTTCCTCAGGAAGGCTGCAGCACACTACAGATCCTGAGCCTCCAACATGCATTATTCCTGAGGCCTTTTTGCAAGATGCCAGCAGGGCAGCTCTGATGGAATTTTAGGGATAGCACCCAGGGCTAACCACCCTGGGGTTAACCACTAAGCACTACAGGCAGGGATGCCAATGAGGCATTTCACTTTTTTTTAACTGGGGATTGAACCCAAGGGAGCTTTACCACTGGGCTGCATCCCCAGCGCCCCCTCCCCTTCAGGCTCAGGTTACCCCAAGCTATGACAGGTCCTCTGATAAGGGACACTGAGTCCAGGGCTGCTTCCAGGACAGGCAGAGGCCTCAGAACTCCAATGATCAGCAGCTGAAATGACTCTCAATCTTCACATCCAAACCTGCAGCTCAGTTTTGCTCCTCAGGGAGGATTCCCCATGTCCTGCTGTAGTTTCCACTTGTGCTGGGTAGTAAACTGAGTGTTCTCAGATCCTCTCAAAGGGATGCAAGGCCTGGGCCAGTTAGTTTCCTCCCCAGGGCTCTGAGGCTAAAAAGTAGCTTTCCCCAGCTAGGCTCCCTGGTCAGAGTTAAGACCAGAGGCAATAGGGCTTCTACTCCAGGGCTCCCTCACCTGGTTAATGGCAAAAAAGGGAAAAGAAAAAAAAAAGCGGGGTGGGGGGGATGGTCCCTGATAGAAAAGTGTGGAGAAAGGTTAAGGCACTGGGCCTGGACCTGCCTCTTCTGGACAAGATCTTAGGACCCCCAGGTACATAGCCATTGGCTTCTCTCCCTGGAGGCTGAGCTGGGCTTTGGAAAAAAGGGTACCCTCTGAAGCTGAAAAACAGAGCACCAGGACCACTTTGTAGTTTCAAAAGACAACTTTATCTAGACAGGAACCTCTCAAACAGAACACAGAAGTTAGGCAGTAGTTATTAAAATACACTCTTGCCAAATGATTTAACATTAGAACATAACAGAGAGCAGGGGAATGTGGGGTGAGCCATCCAAGTCACCCACTCCTGCCTTCCTGCTGAAGGGCAGCCAAATGTGGGCCAGTCTCCCTTCCTCTTCCCCCCAATCTCACACCTCTTCCACCTACCTACACTACTTCCTAATATCCTCCAGAGCAGGAAGGGGAAAGAGGAACCATGCTATTTCTTCTTTTGGGATCCAGGCACACTTCACTCCACTTCAGGTACCAGGACACAGGCTAGATCTGTGTCTTTCAGGGGGTCCTGGACTGATGATGTCTACGAGAGTAGGAAAAAAACACAGGCAGGCCATTCCACGGGGAAAACCAAAGCCCTTTGGCCAGTAGTGCCCAGAGGAAAAAGGGCTATGGCTGGTAAACCAAACTGGAATAGGGATCTCAAAACACACAGCAGATCCCACCCTGCCACCCACCCCACACCCACATGCAGGCTCTCAGAGCAGCAGGGCAAACTCATAATAAGGCTCCTGAGGATGAGATGACACTGATTCAATACTTGTAGATGGTATCATTCCAGCAAAGGTTTCTGTTAGGACAGGAACCCCTGGTGTACTCTGAGCAGGCATCTTGAGCTTGAGCACAGTGGGGCATGAAGAAGCGGTTTGGTACTTAGCACATCCTAGGCCCACCCCCTGGACTGTTCCAGCCTGGTTCTGGAGATGGGCCTCAAGGTCAAGGTGGCTCCTGCGGGCACCAGTTCAGACCAATCCCGTAGCTGCCTCTGACCAGGAGAAGGCCTCATAGTCAGGTCAGTATAATTCCCACCATAGGAAGTTCAGGTGGGTGCTGGGAGGCATCAGGCTGCTGGCACCTCCTCCTGGTATCCACAGGAAAGACTTATTTAGACAGGCAGGCCCCAGGCAATTGCCAAGACAGTCTTGTAGTGAAGAGGCAAATAAAAACCAGTTTTGAAAGTCTGCAGCACCCACCACTTTGATACTAATGTTCAAAGTCAAATTCCAAGTCAAGGCGGGTTATGACTCCATGCTGAGCAGCTGAGGGCACCGGTGTGTGGATCTTCCCCTGAAGACGGGCACTACCAGATGACCATGCTAATACCAGGACAAGAGCCCCCTTTCCTGAGCCTAACTCCAGCCTGCTGGATGGCAGAGCCACAATCTTCACATCTTGTCTATCTCAGCCCCTTCCAAACACCTCCCACAAGTCAACTTTATAGTACGGGGTAGAAGGTATTTAGATGGGTCCTGCCCTTGGTGGAAGCCAATCCTTACAGAAAGACAAGCTAAACAACAGGTTGAGAATTTGTGACACTTAGTAATCATTGCCCCCACACAGGCCTTAGGCCTAAACTGCTGGCCTACCACCTGACTCTGGCCACTGTGGTAAACAGGCTCACCCCCATCCCCATGGTGCCCCAGGAGAGGCTTTCCCCAAGTGTTCAAATTCTGCCCACCCCAGCCCTATCATCAGGGACCCCTCCCCCACCCCACTTATTGAAGAGTTAATATCATTAATGCACAAATGAAATCCAGAGGCATACTGAGGATCAAAAAAGAGCTGGCTCTAAATTTCTTCCCATAGAGCCTTCTGGGGTTAGCTGAAAATGAGCCCTTCAGCACCTATGGGAGCCACTCAGAGTTTATGGTTTCGTTTTCCCAAAAATACACCTTTGAGGGCCTCAAATTCTTTCTAAAAATCACAACCAGACATATGAACTTGAATTTCCCCCACCCTTCCACTGTCCCTTGTTTCTTCTGGGAAACTCCAAAATAAAAATGACCAGTCTGGACAGCTCCAGGTCCTCTTCTCGGACATCTCTTCTTCCTCAGGACTGCAGTTCTGATATGAGTGATGGACGATCCAGTGCCGGCCTCCATGGGCTGCATCACATGATGGCACAGCATGAATTTTGTTTCCGGGCCTTGAAAGAAACAAAGGGAACTGAAAGGGTGCTGAGGAAGGCAGGGGTTCCAATCTTGGCAGTTGTCAGGAGTGGCAGATGAGACTCTGCAGCAGTCTAACAAAGAAACTAATATGAAAAGGGACGGAAGAAAAGATATACCAGGACTGTCCTCAAGGTCTCAAGGGAAGCTGCCACCAGTAGTCCACAACCACACAGTTTCCAGTCTGGGATCCTTACCTCTTTTTTTTCCCCCCACACCCTATTAATGCTATCAAAAAGTGGATAAAATTCCTATTACGCAAGGTACAAGCAAAAAACCAACAATGCAAATTGGATCGGCTCAATTTCCTCCACTCTTGTCTTCCAATAACACTATCTGACCATGTTGGTAGCATTTCTTCCCAGAACATGATCTTCCAGAGAACAGATGTGGTCCTACTCATGTTTGTGGAGATGGCTGTTATACTTTCTCTCTTGCTTTCTGGTCATAGATTGCCCTCCTAACCCCACTTGACCTCTCCAGTGTGCACACAAAAGTATGTGTACAAAGGCTAGGGAGACTCATCTCTACTACTATTCAATAATGGGTCAAAAGTGCCACATCCACTCAGGGAGACATGAGTACTGTTCCAAAAGAAAAGAGGCAGTCTTTAAGAGCCATCCTGCCAATAAAACAGCTATTCCAAAGGGAAAAAAGGACCTCCTCAGAAAGGGGAGTTGCTGGCATTTTAAGGACTTTTGCCCAACTGCTTAGCCACAGAGGAAGGAGGACAAACTCCTGATCATAAGAACTGGAATCAATGTGGGTTCAGAAACCAGCAATGTGCAGCCTCAGAAGCAGAGAAGATAAACTGCTTGAGTGAACTTGCTGCTGTTATGGGGGCCTGTGAAGTTTGTCTTAGGCTCCCACGCCCCAAGGACTGAAATCCATATCCACCCTAATTAAATGAACGAAGAAGGGTCTGACCATAGTACAGAATATCAGAAGAAACAAGCTACAACGGCCCCGTGGGAGAAGCCCAGGAGAGTCAGGCAGCAGCTACTCACAGTTTTATAGAAGGCTTTGGACTGTGTTCCCAGTACTTCTGATTTGGACACCAAGTCATCAAGCTTCTCGCCTCGCTCTAACAAAGACTCCATGGTGTTATGCTGGACAAAAGAGAAAAGAGAACTCTTTGCTCTGTTCAGTAAGCAACTGTTGACAAGAGACTTCGCGGAAGTTCTGAGGCTGGGGAAGCACCACCTCTCCAGCACAGATATATCTCTAAGTGTTAGGACTGCGTTTCAGAACAGTTACTATCCCAGTGGATAAAATAGGACCTGGTGGCATTCCCACAGAATCTAATTCTCCCAGAGACAAAAATACCTCCCAAAATTGCTCCCAGCACATACTCAGATAAGCACTGATTTAGGAGAGTTCATGCATATGCTTATTTATATTTATATATTACTGTGTGTGCATCTACATACATGGGTTACATGGGGGATGGGTGGGGCATTCTATGGGAAGAGAAAACCATAGCTAGACAATGCACACTTGCACTGGGTTGGATAGTGGCCCCCCTAAAATTTACATCTACCCAGAACCTCTGAATGTGACCTTATTTGGAAAGAATCTTTGCAAATGATATTAGTGAAGATAAGTGCATGATGGATTAGGGTAGGTTCTTAATTTAATGACTGGTATCCTAATTTAGAGAAAAGAGAGTGGCACACACAGCAAAGGCTGTGTGACAACAGAGGCAAAGACTGGAGCAATGTACCTACAATCTAAGGAACATCAAGGATTGCCAGCAACCACAAGACACTGGAATAAGGCCTAGAACAGACCCTTCAGAGCTTCCAGAATAAAACAGCAGCCTACACTTTGATTCCAAGACTCCAGAACTGTGAGAAAATACTTCTGTTGTGAGTATTTATTAACAGCATCTGCAAGAAACTAACAAGTTGGTAAAGCTGTGGTGTCTCAACCCAGGAGCTACATAGAGCTATCATGTACAAAAGATGAAGCAAGTCCAAACTGAGATGTACTTCAAGTACAAACACATACGGTTGTAGAGACTTAGGCTCAACATGCATCACACCCTCTTAGTGACTTTTTATTCTCACTACACATTTAAAAGATAATATCTGGATATATTGGGTTTAATAAAAATATTAATACATTTCAACTACTTTTGAAACTACTAACAACTAAAACATGACTCCTATAAAATTCTGAATTACACATGACTCATATATATACACAGTGTATGTCCACTAGACAGCATTGTGATAGAACTCACCCTGCTTTTCTAAATGTCATCATTCTGCACTTAGGAAATAAGAACACCTTTTATCAAGGGGTAGAGGGATAGATACCCTCACAACAGTTAGCAAAGAAGCAGAGCTCAACTTCTCCAGATGATTGATAAGGCAGCTGTATGCACATGTGAAATGGTACAGGATGAAGAATCAGCAAGTGTTCTTTATCCCTATGCAAAGCTAAGCAACTCAGATTTTTAAAATAAAGTTAGCTGAATTAAAATATGGACACCAAGCTGTAATCCCAGCAACCTGGGAAGCTGAGGCAGGAGGATCTCAAGTTCAAGAATAGCTTCAGCAACTTAGTGAGACCCTGTCTCAAAATGGAGTTCAGAGATAGTGTCCTTGGGTTCAACCCCTATTAAGGGGAAACTATTAAGAGGAAAAAATAAAGATACAGACACCAATAATCCAGATTTTACAACTGCAGCTAGAACAGGACTGGGTAAGGTTATTTACTGCTCCCCAGTGGAAAAAGGGGAGAGTAGATATCCCAGGTTCTGTGTTTCTCAGACTCAGATTCAAACAGCACAAGGACGACTCAGGGCTTGTGGAGAAACATCATCTCAGTGATCAGAAAGACCAACAGGCTATATAAAAGATAGGTGCTTGAAGACTTTCACAGAGGGACACTCTGATGCAGGTGATAGAATGGCAGTCACTGCTTCCTTGACAATACCGCATCACTACCTAAACAAGGGCTGGCTTTGTGCATGCTCAGCTGGCAGCATGCCCCTGTGCCCTCAGGTCCCAGAGTTGTTCTCTGCCTTCCTGCTTACCAGAATGATTTTGGTCACATCTAACTTTCATTTCAAAGCCAAGTTATTCATAGGTCTCTATGCCAGAGACCTATGTGGAAGCCCTAGGCTGGTTTTAAAAAATAGAAGACTCCAACCCCACAACCAGCAAGTCTGAGCCCAGGATACAGTGTCTGCCGAAGCCATGTGGGTGTGGACAGGAGCACTTCACATCAGCTGTGGATTTTTTTCTGGGCTTCATATCCACACATTCATTCATCAACTGATAAGCACCAGGGTAAGCTAGACATTGCACAGTGAACAAAGATGGAAAGATGCCCCAGGTGCTCACCTGGTGGTCAGGGAGACACTTTAACAAGCTGTGGCAACAGTGTCCTTCAGAAAGACCCCCAGCATGGTGCACTATGTACAAACTGGGCAGACAATGGTGTAAGAGAGGATAAGGCATAAGTGTGTACACTTTATCCTGGAGTAGATTTGACAGCTGTTGAAGGATTTTAAGTAGAAGAGTGACAGATCAATGGCTACGGATTAGTCGATGATAGGAAGTGAGGGAACCAGTTAAAAGCAATTAAAAAAAAAAAAAAGAACAAACCATTCCAAATCAGATTTCAGATAAACATGCAAGTTCCAGCTCATTCTACAATAGGCCTGTATTGCAGAATTTGGCTGCCTCTGGTCAGTGGAGTGTGCTTCACTCTGCCCCTTTCGATACTGATACTGCCAGGGGAGGCACCTGTCAGAAGTGGAGAACCAACTTAACAATGGCACTGGTGGTGGGAATAAAGTACTATAGAGGGCAACTCTGTAACTGCAGACAAGGAGTGGCCATGGAAGGAGGATCAAGGGCTGCACTGGTTCTCAATCTGATCCGTGTCAAACAATGGGTACTGTGAACCAAGAGGCACAGGAGGGACACTCTGATGCAGGTGATAGAATGGCAGTCACTGCTTCCTTGACAGTACCGCATCACTACCTAAACAAGGGCTGGCTTTGTGCGTGCTCAGCTGGCAGCATGCCCCTGTGCCCTCAGGTCCCAGAGTTGTTCTCTGCCTTCCTGCTTACCAGAATGATTTTGGTCTCATCAAGTTCAGCCTGTACTTTACTCATGGGATCAGCTTCTCGGGGGTTCTAGGAAAGAGCCAAAATAAGAACAGTCAGTAATGGAGTGATTACCTAGAAAAAAACTCAAACCAAGGAAAATGGACTAATCTTCATAGTAAAAAAAGACACAACCTGTCTAAATACACAGCAAAGAAATGAAGTCTGCCTACAGCTTGGGTTCCCAAGTCAGAAGGCAGATGTTCTGTGTTCCTCAAACAGAAGGTTTGAAAGAACATTGGCAAAAGAAGTCACCAGAACTGTCATGATGACTGGCCTTTTTAGGATCAAGTGGATTCTAGGCCACACAATCTCTATAGTTTGTTTCTTTAAACCTACCTGGTATCTACTAAGGTGACCATCCAGGGCTGTGTAGTTGATTGTAGCAGGGGATCCTACTGGCCAGTTTATACTGTCAACCTGCTTGGAGAATTCATCTAGTACCTAAAAGACAAAGGAGCCTCAACAAGTCTCCCACTGTGCTTACCAGCACCCTCAGTGACAGGGCTTCCTCCTGAGCACCTTTCCCTGAATGAGGTTCACAGACTCCCCAGAGCTCAGGGAAGGAAAAAGAGGACATCCAAAGGCAAGGGGACAATCTAGGTTAAAGTTTCTCTTTCCAAATGTTTCTTACTATTAAAACACATTGTAAGTAGTCTAGAATCAAAAGTAAAATATGCCCAGCTTGGGATGAACCTCATCTGGGAAATGATAAAGGTGTTCACATTTAAAAATGACAAGATTTCCAGGGAAAAGGGCATTGGCCCTCTAATTTTCCAAAGTAATTCTTCAAAAAATGGAACTATGTCCTTTGGATTTAAGCAACTACTGGATTTTATGTACTTGGAAGTATTTTAGTTCTGTGGGGACAGAATGAGTCCCCTTTCATCAAGTTTATATTTAGCAATCCACCAAGAAATTATAGAATGCCCAGGTGCTAAGAGCTTACATCAGGGGAGAGAGCTGCAATGACTGCAGGAGCAACATAGAAAGAGTGAAAGATCCTCAGTAGAGGCATAGGGGGCAAGATGAGAGCTGTGAAAACCCAAGGCACAATTGGCTTTGGTCCAGAGGAAAGGTACTATCACCCAGTGGCCTGGATATGGGTCAAATGAGGTTCAGAGTCAGTAGCAGTGAGGGAACATGAGCAGGAATGTCAAATTGTTTCTTGGTTTGGGCAGGGGAGATGGCTAAAAACATGTAGACTTTGAACCAATCATCCTGTGTGCTTTAAGCACAGTACATGATGTTCCACCCTCATCCTAGTCCAATCCAGACAAACCACATACTTACCTTTTCCAACAAGGTAAAGGCCACCCGGGATGGGTATTCACTGTCAGCAATGACCACACCTGCAAGACTGTCATTCCGAACATAGACATGGCACAGATACTCTAAGGAGACAAGAGATCAGACATATCAATAATGACATGAAGGTTTTGGACTACTTTTAATCCCCCAAATCAAAACATCACAATGCTCCCTCCTGCATTCTGGGTCAAATGAAGCCAATCTGAAGCAACTATGAAGCTCAACTCTGTTGGGTAAGGTTTGTGGAGGCTCTGTAGCACAGCTACATGGATCTAACACAGAGTGCAGCCCAATACCTGCTTAGGACCAGTCGATGCCTTATCTATGAAGCCAAGGTTAAAGTGAGCCACCAGTCAATATGTCCCCAGGAGAATTCCAAGTTATTTCCTTGAGCTCAGGATAGGCCTGGCTATGTCTTGGCAATTCATAACCTCTCTGAGGCTCTGTGCTGCTCCCAAATTGAAGGAAGACCAGACAAGACAAGAATCTTCTATTTTCTTAAAACAAAACAAAACCTTTCAGAGTGTCCAAAAGATAGGAAATTACCTTCCAGGCCACAGTTTGCCAAATTATGGCAATACTGCTCAACATGCTCCAACCTATAGTGGGGGACTAGTGAGAGCTATCAGGAAAAAAATTTAGCCACTGCTGACTGAGGTTTCTAGCAGTATTACACTAAAATTGTCATATGACCAAAAGGTATGATTTGAAAAAGGGATTCCACAAGTCACAATCCATAATACTATTAATTTCCATCACTTTGAAGGGATTCAGAAATGACAGTGAACCACCTCCCCAAACAAGGAGAAAAAAAAAGGATTACAGTTTACAAATAAGACCCTTCTTGTCCTTAAGGATTTGATTCAAAAGATTTCAATGCTGAAAAACAGGAAAACAAATAAATAAGAAGAGAAAGAATGTGAGCCCTTGAAATCAGAAAATGGATAGGGAATTATGATATATGCTTCCAGATTTCATATACAATCCAAAATAAGCAAGATTTAAACATGGGGTCAAAGTGTACATACTCCACAGAAACTAAGAAGCTAATCGGTGTCTAAGGAATCATCTTTAAGTAATAAAGCTGGGAAGGACAGACAGTATGAAGGAGAACTGAAAGAGAACACTAAATGTCTGTAATTCAATTTCACTTCTGTGATGCTCTTTGTGCAGGGATTTCAAGTGGAATATATGTGTATGTGTGTGTGTGTTGAATACTGCCTATGATGTAAATGATATTTATATCATCAATTCAGTAACTCTACAATCAAGTGGCTTGAAGTCAGTGCGCATGTGATATGGTCTTTGTTTCTGCCTAATGAAATTACCATAACTCTTTTCTAATCTGTAATATAACTTAAAAATCTAAAACAAGTGCCTAAAAACTTTCATAAAAAGAAAAACAAAATCTATGGAGCACAGAATGAAGCATTACCTCATTAGTGCTAACTAAAAATCCTTTTTTTGGTGGGAATTTGCAACTCTGGAGGAGAAAGGAAATATGAACGCTGTTTATTATTCCAGGAGAGTCAGATCCTAATCTTAAGTGAATCCAAGCTTTGGATTCTGGAATCTTATCTAGGAAGCTTAGACTTCAACAGTGAACATAGAATTCTGTGTAAATAGGAAAAGGAAGAGGAGAGAAGAGAGAATAAGCTAGCACAGAAGTGAGGTCCTAGTAGTTCTCTCCATGTGCTAAAAAAACTGTGTGCTGCCAAAATGTGGCAGCCAGGCTCCACACACTCAGAAGTTGAAGAGTCCTCTTACCTTGTTCTTTGACAGAAGCTCTGCTGCCTTTCGCTGAGCGCTCCACAATTAGTTGACTTGTGAAGGTCATGAATTCCTGAACACTAAGAAACACACACATATTTATTACCTTCTTCCTGTCACCTGTCCCTAGTACAATGGAAAGTGACCTCTGAGCTTATAAGTTAAGGAGACACTGCTTCTTGGTTTCATTCCTTTCCCTCTGTAGTAACAACATACACAGATACATAAGCACCTGTACACACACACACACACACACACACAGAAAACCCACTACAAAGAACACAAATACAGGGCTGGAGTTATGGTTCAGTGGTAGAGTGTTTGCCTAGCACATGTGAAGCCCTGGGTTCAATCCTCAGCACCACATAAAAAATAAATGACAGATATGACTTAAATGGTGGTAATAAATTTTATATCTGTCTGTCCACTAGTTCACCAAAACAATTCACTTTCAGATTTTGGAGGCATTTTCTTTGGGTTACCTTAAATTTAACAGTTGGGTCAGAGCATGGTTTGGGACAAAGTGAAAAAGCAGGAGGTAGCTTCTACTGGCAAAACCCCACTAACTTCCAAGAAACAGAATAAATAAACACTGAATGATAAAACATACACTAGTGACAAAATCTGTCAAGAAGATATACAACCAGTGACTGCTGTAGCCAAACAACAGACCCTGGCAATGCCACACACCTCTGTAGTAAGTGCTGGCTCAGGTCTGCTGGGGCTCATCCACAGGACAAACCCCACTCTTAAAGAAATAGAAGGAAACAGCTGGGGCTGAGGCTGTAGCTCAGTGGTAAAGTGCTTGCCTCGTATGTGTGAGGTGCTGGGTTCAATCCTCAGCACTACGTAAACATCTATAACTAAATAAACATTAAAAAAAATTAGAAGAAGAAGGAAACAACCAAGACGAGGAAGTGGGAAACAGCTTATACAAAGGCTGAGAGAAAAGAGAAGGTTCACAACAGTCCTAACAGAGACATCTGGCCAAAATGGAACAGTCATAGGAGATGTTAAGGAGTCTCTGACTGGGGAAGCAATGTAAAGGACAGTCAAGGCCAACAGAACAGATTCCTTAAATGAAAGTCCAAACAAGGCTCCCACAGAGGCACACATAATCTGAAGACCCATCTCCAGGATCCCAGTTCAAATGTCAAGCAAGTTACTGTGCTGTGACTCATTTATAAAATCAAAATTTGTGTGATGGTTAAATGCATTAACCAGGTAAAGAACTTGACACAATGTGTGGCACATAGTATTACTACATATTATCATCATGAGGGAATGATATGATCAAAATAATCATAGGAAAGAGGAAAACAATCTTTAAAAATGTTCAAAGAAGGAAGACTTTGCAGTAAAACTAAACATAGTGCTTAGAGTACAGCTATAATTAGACAAAGGAAGACTTGCATTAATTGCAAGAGCCTGTACACAGGGTCAAAAGAGCAGCGAATCTATTCAAAGGTTTTGAGCTTGGAGTTTGGTAATCATGGGGCATAAACGATGGATGGGTGGCCTCACCAAAAAAAAAAAAAAGACTCAGCTGGAACACATATGGCTTTAAGAGACACAATGAGAGATGTCCCTTTAGTGTTAGTTATCTGAGAATAGTGTGGGGATCCCAAGAAGTTAGGTATAAGTCCTATAGTCAAATCTATGAGACTCTTCAGTATAAATGGAAAAAACAGAAAAGACCAGAGCCAAGTTGGCACCAAAAGTTCCATCAAAAAAAATGCAATTACACAAAGCAGAAAACAGAAGCCAATGGTAAAACGAAGTGAAACATTAAGAACTTCAAGAAGGAGCCAAAGATGAGGCACCAATTCCACCTTTGGGTATATGCTGAAGAAAACCATAAGCAGTGTCTTAAGAAAATATTTATACACCATATTCGTAGCAGCATTATTTATAATAGTTAAAATGTAGAAACAACCCAAGTGTCCATTAAAGATGAATGGGAAAGCAAAATGTAATAAATACATACAGTGAAATATTACTCAGTCTCAAAAAGGATGGATGAACTTTGGAGACATTACAGTAAGTGAAATAAACCAGACACAAATAGACAAATACCTTATTATTCTACATATGAGTCCCTAGAATAGTCAAAAATCATAGAGACAGAAAATAGAATGACTGTTGCCAAGGGATAGGGGAGGAGGGAATGGAAAACTAGCATTAAATGGGCTGTTGCAGAAGATAAAAAGATGGATGATGCTGATGGTTGCACAACATGAATGCATTTAGTACCACTGAGTTGTGTACCTAAAAATGGTTAAGATGATAAATTTTTTGATATCTGTATTTTACCACAATGAAAAAATAATTTATAAAAACCCCAAAAGGAACAGATAGTTTCAACAAAATAACAATAATTGTTTTAGATCCAGCCAGCAAGCCACTGGCCACTCTCATCAAGAACAAATTGTTGCACTGAAGCAATGAAAACAATTTGCATGGCAGATTCCACCAGACTCTGAGACAAGGTTCTCCTGTAGGGTCCTTCTTTTTTTTTTTTTTTTTTTTTTGCCTGAGTCACTCTACCGGCTCCCACAAATGGCCTGGGCATGTTATGGCACTTCTAATGTATACCTTCCTGCAATTAAAGTGCTCCAGATACATTTAAAAGCCTGTAGCCCTACACAGCCCATACTTTTCTTCCAAATCTTTGGCGTAGAACCCTTGTGTACTATTAGAGCCCAATCACTAAAAAGCACACAATCTGGGTTTGACTCCAGTTCATTTCGGTGTAACATCTTGGGGCTTCAGTAGCTGACTTTAACCATAAAAAAGAATACACTAGTATCTCTCATACTGAATTGTTGGGAAGTCACACAAGAAATTACAAAGGTGGATCTCTAAACATAATACACAGACTTCCTGATCATAATCATTGATTGGGTTCGAGACACTGATTTAAAATATACTCTTCTGGGACACAAGCTATTAATTCAGAACATCTGGGCGTCAACTTTGGGAATCTGCCTATTTCAAAGTCCCATTCTAATTTTTATGCGGCAAAAACTTGAAAAACCCTGAGTACAGGACAACAGTGCAGAATGATATAAGAAGAGCTGGGTAATGGAATGACATAAGACTTTTACGAGGGAGTGCTAAACGATTCCTCAGAGATACAGTCCGAACCAAAGAAGAAGCCATGACCAGGTTCCACTGCGGGAGGCCGAGGCGGACCCTGGCTCTCACGGCGTTGTCCCTAAACCTGGCCCTCCTCAAGGACTCACCCGACCCCCGGCCTCTGCCCGGCCACCACCGCCTGCCCGCTCACCTGGACCTCTGGAAGAAACTGAAAGAAGACACGTCGTAAGCGGCTTTGAGCAGTACTGCTTTGGGCTCGCTTTTGTAGAGGACACTAAGGCTGTACAGCTTCATGGCGCCAGGCCCTCGGGCCGCCTACCGGCTCCGCCGTGGGACCCACTTGTAGAGAGCAGAGCAGCCACCGCCCGCTGGCGCCGCCGCCGCCTCACGGCGTACCAGCGGCCGGCTGCTGACGGAGCCGCACCGGCTTCCTCCTTCGAGTTCGGGATTAATTTCCGCTTCCGGTCTGGGCGGGCTCCCGAGGCCCGACCAAGAGAAGAGTGTGTTTGTGTCATACCCCGGATGCAGAAGAGAGAGCCGGAAGTATGACGCCGCGAAGGGCGAAACGCATACGTGTGAGCCCAACTCCACCCGCCTGCCAGGAGGAGGCGACGTGTGGGCTGTGCTGAGTTGTCGGGTTTGATGAGCTCCAGAGATCCCTCCTGTGCCGGTCACGATAGTGCTGGGCCGTCCAGGTCGTTTTTATTACCTTTTCTAGCCCTTGAGAGCAGCCATACCTCTCTCTTGGGCAGTGAGACCCCGAGCAATTCTTGTTTTCTGTAAATCCTGCACCGTCGTCAACTCCTCCGCAGTTTCGTAAATCAAATCTTCAGAATAGAGGGAGGGCCAAGGGGAGGGAGGGGAAGGGATGGGGCATGGGGGTAGGAAAGATGGTGGAATGAGGTGGACATCATTACCTAGGTACATGTATAAAGATACGAATGGTGTGACTCTACTTTGGGTACAACCAGAGAAATGAAAAATTGTGCTCCATTTTTGTACTATGAATAGAAATGCATTCTTCTGTCATGTATAACATATAAGAATAATAACAACAATTTAATAAAAAGAATAGAGGGAGGGACCTTTCCTTTTAGAATCCCCTTCAGCATGTGAAGGTGCCTCCCGGTTTTGGATCAGTTCTGCGCCTGCTGCGTGTGGGAGTAGATCTTCCAACTGGAAAGATCCTCCAGCACAAGACCTGGGAACTTGGCAGCCTGTGTCTCAGCACTGACAGGAACTCAAGAGTAGCAGGTCCTCTGTATTTCAAAAGGGGACAGAAATGGGGTTAGCTTCCCACTGCAAGCAGCAGTTTTGTGCACAGTGACATGGAAAACCTAATTTTGCTTGAGCTGTTGAAATAGTGTAAGTCCCTGGAAGGACATGAGTGAGGCACAGTTCCCTGAAGGTGTCACCTCTTGCCCACTTTATGTATACTAAATGGTATTATGTAATTGAAAAAGACCTTGTTGCCCAGTGCAATGGTGCACACCTGTAGTCCTAGCTATCCGGGAAGCTGACTGTTGAGCCCAGGAGTTAAGATAGAGACTGGGCAACTTAATTAGACTTGTGCTAAACAGACAAAACATCAAAAACCTTGGTCTTTGAAAGTTGGCAGTATGGTCACACAATCATCATGTTAGAATCAACCAGAACTAAAATTATGGGAAAGAGATGATGTATTGGA
This sequence comes from Marmota flaviventris, assembly GCF_047511675.1. Classification (NCBI taxonomy): domain Eukaryota; kingdom Metazoa; phylum Chordata; class Mammalia; order Rodentia; family Sciuridae; genus Marmota; species Marmota flaviventris. Next base: position 101,889,000 of record NC_092498.1, on the reverse strand, counting down.
AAAAATACATCAGTTTCTCAACCTCCAGCCCTATTTCATTTTGGGTTGGGTAATTGGAAAGGGCTGTTCAGTGCATTGCAGGCAATATCTCAGGCCTGTGTCCACTAGGTGTCAGTAGCAGACCCCCACCCCAGCACCACCCATTGTGACAACTAAAAATGTGTCCAGACATTGCCAGATGTGCCCTAGAGCAGTGGTTTAGGAAAACAGTGCTCTAAATATTTCTTGTGGCTAAGGATGTTCCCATTGCCTGCTCACTCACTCACAGTCCCTTTACCAACCCTCTTCTCTGGGCATTCCCAAGTTCAGAGGTAAAAAGGGTTTTTTTTCACATCCCCAGCATTTGGTGCTATACATCAGAAACAGTCATTAGCAGTGGCCATGCCCAGCCCCGCAGATGTGGACACACTGATCTGATAATCTTGGTGACTGATGCCATCAATACAATGCCATCTACCTGTACTGACACAGTTGCCTTACTAGGGGTATGAGAGAGCTGTTTGTGAGGAAAATCCCTAGAGCCCCTTGTTCTCTGCCACCCAAAGTTGTACAAAAGGACCAAGAGGACAATGCTTGGATGGAATATATTTAAATGTGATAATAATTGTTCTGAGGTTTCTCTTACACCAGGTACTTTACATGTGCTACCTCATTTAGTCCTTATAAAAATAGAGGTTACTACCATCTTCCACAGAAAAAGACTGAGCTTAAGAAAGTTGTTAGTAAGAGGTAGAGTTGGGATTCAAATGTGAATACAAAATGCTTAATGAACTCTCAGCCCAATTTCACTCCTGGCAGTTCTTCCCCCTTATCTCTGGCTTTGCCCAGCTTTCATTACCTACAGGAAGACTCATTCAATCTTGTACAAACTTCCCAAGCCCCTTACTGCAAAGCAAGACCTGCTTCTACTCCATTGTCCCATCTGTCATTCAACTTGGATTCAGCCTCATCATTGCCTACTACTAAAAGTAAGCAAGCCATTATCCTTGGAGTCTCAGTCTCTTATCCTCTACCCTCTCTCCCCAGTCTGGTAAGCTAGGAGAATACCCTTTCCAAGGACATGTTGCTTGGGATAAAAGATTAGAATCCAAGGCCTAGTCATTGTAGGCATTTAACAAGTACAACAATTATGATTATGTGTATTATTATTAATGACAAAAAGGAGGAGAAACGGTAGGTTGAAGGTATTCTACAGACTGTGCAATGCAGAGATTTGAAGGGAGGCTGAGATCTGAGTAGGATCTATAGATTATGTAGTTGTACTATATCTATTTTTACTTCCTGATTTCAATTACTGTGATATCATTATGTAAGAATTTTTTTTTATTTTTAGAAAATGCAAGGTATTTGGGGAGTAAAGGAACACCATGTATACAACTTACTTTTTTTTTTAAGAGGGAGACTCACTCTTTTTTTTTTTTTTAGTTGTAGATGGACACAATAACATTATTTATTTATTTGTAAGTGGTGTTGAGGATCAAACTCAGTGCCTCACACATGCAAGGCAAGTGTTCCACCACAGCCCCAGCCCTACAACTTACTCTTAAATCATCAGCGTGTGTGTCTGTGTGTGTGTCTCTGTGTGTGCGTGCACACATACACATACATACTAAATATATGAAAAATAAAGTAAATACAGCAAAGCAAATTTAAGGAACCCAGATGAAAGGTATCCAGGAATTCTTGTACTGTTCTTGCAATATTTTTGTAAATCAAAAATTATAGGGATAGAAAAGATTGTAAGGGACTGGGGTTGTGGCTCAGGGTAGAGTGTTTGCCTGGCATGTGTGAGACACTGGGTTTGATCCTCAGAACCACATAAAAAAACTAAATAAACAAAATAAATGTATTGTGTCCATCTACAACTAAAAATATTTTTTAAAAAGAACAAAAAAAGATTGTAGGGACAGGGCACTGAGGTAATGAATGCAGCATGCTCAGTCAAGGGCATGGCACAGGTCTCAAGTCCAGGCTTCCCCTTGGATTGTTAGGCCCTAGAAGAAAAGTTCCTCTGCATACAGAACTTGAGCAACAGCTTCCATGACCAAAGGTCCAGGCCCTATGAGTTTCGTCCACTGGAGAAAGCAGATACCCATCCACATTTGCAGCTTTCCCCAGCTCACAGGAGGTGCCTGCCTCCAGTACAGAGCAGAACCCCAGAGTGGGGCACATGAAAGTAAATCAAGGGGTATATCCCCAGGAAACCTAGTTCAGATGGGGAGATCCACCATACTGTGGGTCCTACTCCACACTCCTTTGTCAGTTAACCAAGACCCCGACCACTATTTCACTCAAAACATAATGTGAACCTTCAACACTTACATGGGAAAGGGATATTGAAAAGGGTCACCCTCATGGTAAGGTTTTCATGACCTGATTAGTCCAACCACCAGGACTCAGGTGCATATATTTTATAGATTTTTCTTTCTTTCACCTTTTTAATCTTCTCTTCCCTCTGCCTCTCCCTTTCCTTTCCACACATGCTAGGCAAGCTCTCTAGCACTGTACTACTGAGCTACATACCTAGCCCAAATGCACAGATTTGATACCATCAATCCAAGTTCTCAGCAGACCCAACTCACAGGAACACTGCTCATTACCTTCACCCTTCACTGAGGTATCCCAGCTCAGTGACACTGAGTTCTTCAGACCACAGGGAAGAAAGACATAGTCTGCCACCAAAGGTTGGAGTTCTGCCACTGGCTACATTAGAGGACAGGAGGGTCAGGGACAGGAGTAGACTTGGGCAGGAAAGTGATCATAGCCAAGAAAGGCTGATGAGCCAGGTAGGAACTTTTGGAATTAATGAGACAGATGTCCTCATTTTGAGACTCCTTTCCCGGCAGAGGCATCCCAGAAGCTGTGTTTGTTCTCAAGACACTCCTCCCCAACTGGGAAGCTAGCCATATTGGACAAAGGCTAGGAATTTGGAATTGGGATATATGGTCATTTAGGCCAGTAGCTTGTGCTGATTATGATACCTGATGGCTATGTGGCTTCTCTACACAGAAAGTGGAAAAGTCTACAGAGAAAAAAAGCGGTGGGCAGAAGGGTGTGCAGGGGTGTGCCCTGCTCCACAACTGGCATGCACCTCTATGTTAGTCAGTTTTTTCATCCCTGTGACCAAAGTACCTGACAAGAACTACTCAGAGGAGGAAAAGCTTATTTGGGGCTCACAGTTTCAGAGCTTCTGTCCATGGTCAACTGGCTCCATTGCTCTGGGCCTGAGGTGAGGGAGAATATAATGTCAGAATCACACGGTGATGGAAAGCTGACCGCTTATGGCAGCCAGGAAGCAGAGAGAGAACGAGCAACAAAGTGCCAGAGACAAAATATAAACCCCAAAGGCACATTCTCAGTGACCAACTTCCTCCAGCCACACCCTACTGCCTACAGTTACCACCCAGTTAGTCCATTCAAATTATTAATCCTTCAAGTTGATTAATCCACTGATGAGATTACAGCTCTCATAATCTAATAATTTTACCTCTGAACATTTTCTGCATTAACACAAGAGCTTTGGGGGACACCTCTTATTCAAATTGTAAACCTCCCACAACCTCAAAGCATCTGGATTTTACCTGAAAACAGGAGAATGATGAGAAAGGGCAAGAAAATTAAATTTACCTTTTGAAAAGCTAAGAGCACCAAACACAACTTAACAAATGAAGGCAGCAACCATAGAGGAAAAGTCCTCAAAAAGAAACTATAATGCAGTCCATGATACTGCCAGTCCAGGCTGAGCCATGTGGTGCCCCAGACCTGAGCAATCAAAGAACATCCCTGCTGGGCACCTGATCCAGACTTCTGCCAATCAACACTGACCATCTGGTAGGCTCCTACCTCACACCAAATACAAAAACCTACTCCAGAGCCTGTTAAAGAAGAGGACTTTGGAAAAAGGTAAGAACAAGAGGTATAATCTTAGAATGGCTGGGTGTGCACTCAACACAAACAAACCCAGAAAGACTGAAGTGTTGAACATACCTTTTAAACTTTTGGGGAAAATATTAGAAGCAAATGTGGAAGAACATTTTTATAATTTTGAGATGAAATGCTTTTTTTAACAAGATTTGAAGCCTCCAAATAAGAAAATGAAAATTGAAATTCATAAAAACTGAATACTTTTGTGTGATGAAAGACATTGTTAATCAAGTTTTAAGTTAAGCAATAGACTGGGAAGATAGAACATATTTGATAAACAAAATTTATAGGTATTGTAGGTGGGTTCTAAAAAAATCACAAATCAATTAATTAGTAGAAAATAATAGCAATGGTTATAATATAAAATATCCCTAAAGGAAGAAATGTAACAATGAATAAATATATAAACAGGTATCCAGCATTTTGCAATTAAAAAAACAATTATGTGTGTCTGGTTCTCAATTCCAATAGTTTAATGAAGATCTAAATAAAATGCTAGGTTCAAAAGAAACCAATGATATCAGTAAAAACCATAAAGTTTTATCATCTCAAACATAGACCAGGATGTAGCCAAATGTTGGCAAAGAATTCACTGGTGAAGCCATTAGAGGAGGTAATGTTGTCCTATCAATCAAAATGTTAAATGTGTACAGCATTTCAACTAGTAATTCAGCCTCTATAAACTCTCTAGAAGAAACATTTGCACATTTTTACTCAGCTGAAATACTAAGATTTCTATCTCAGTCTTGTTGATGATATTAAAAACTGAAATTGCCTCCAGGACTATAAATAGGAGGTTGATTTTATAATATAATATATCCATCTGGAGAGATCTTACTGCTGCTCCTCCTTGCTTCCTCTGCCAGAGCTCCCTCTGCTTGATCCTGAGTCCTCTTTGCTCTCTCTACTGGACACCATCCAATACGGTAGCCACAACCCACATCGAGTGCTTAAAAAACAGCCAATCCTAAATGAGAAGTACTGTGAGTGTGTAACACACACCAGATCTGTGTCCTAGGTCAGAAACACCACATTTTGTTCCAGACCATTAAATGAAACCCCAAGCCAGCACCTGAGGTTGCTCCAGCACCTGGCCTCCTGCTTCTCCACCAGGTCTTCCTACTGCACTGCTGATGTCTCCAGAGGCATTTGAGCTGCAAGGATGAGAGATTAGGTGTGCATCCTGGGCTGAAGCTTCTGAGTGGAACAGGAGAAGCATATTGGCCTCAGCTGGACTCATGTGGGCCAAGCCAAAACTCCTTCGTGATCCTCAGCGCACACGGCAGTGATAGCAGCCAAGATGCCAGCTCTTTTCCTCTGGTTTTCAGACATGAAGACCTCTGCTCATTATGACGTGAGTGTGGGAGACCCTGAGACACTGTCCTGGGAACTGAGCAGGTGGTAATGTCTTACTAGGCTGGAAATCACTGTGGTGACAAGGTGACGGAGTAGTCACCATGGTGATGGAGATGGAGGCCTTTGGCCATAAGTCCCAGTTTTCTGCATGGCAGCTCTAATGACAGAATGGTCACTATGGCAACCACGGCCCTCTCAGGAGCACAGAGGCCCTGCAGGAGAGTCCCTTACTCCACACCTGGCTAGAGCAGGAAGTACTGAGTGCTACTGAGCCCAGGGAAGCTGGTTGGAGTGTGAGGGACACAGTCACTTGTGGCCTCATTACTCAAAAGCCGTCCCCAAGCCACTGGAGGATACAGACCTTTTCTGCTGAGTCTGTCTAGTGGACAGCAAGCCCTCACAGCTCAGCATAGCCAGAGAGAAAGCCGACTAGCACTGAGGACGCTGCCTCAGAGACGCCATGGCCCTGCCTAGAGAACACCCGGCCTGATGAGGCCTTAGCAAGGAATAGTCCAGAAGAGAACAATGAAAAGGAGGAAATTGTAATTGAACTTCAAACCCCAAAGCAACCTGAGGTAGACCATATTCTCCCAGAGGCCCAGGGCTGGCTGTGCTCAGTGCTGGGGAGAAGCCTGGGATATCTCTGCTTTGGAAGCCTGGTAGGAAAGGCTGGGGCCCAGCTCCCCCGAGCTGGCTGCTGTGCAGATGCTGGATGACAGAGCCAGGATGGAGGCTACCAAGAAGGAGAAGGTAATTCTGCCTTATGAAGAGTTTTAGAAATGTCTGGTTTTGAGTACCCAACACTCGGGTTCATATGGCACCTGCAATAGTTTGTACCTCGGAATCAGCTTTATATATAGGTTCTTTAAAGATGTGGCTGGGGTGCCCTGTGGGGCAGGAAGGCCCCTGATTTCTAGACTGGCCCTATGATCTGGGAGTCAGGCTGCCAGGAGGCCTGGAAAGCAGCCTCCACTGGGAAGAGGCTGGGAGGGAGTTCAGAGCCCCAGCTAGAGGGCTTGGGGGCTTGATTTTGACTCAGTAGACATCATGATAGGTCAAAGGCACCTCTTCCTCACAGGAAGCACCTATAGGATCCTGAGAGTTGAGGCTCCCTGGTGAGGAGTACAGAGAAGTTAGTTTTTCCAGCAACAAAGAGATCCAGGCATTCTCTGAACCAGCCCTAGGTTGAACAGTGAGCAAGGAGAAAGGTGGGACAGAGGGCATTTGCTGTGAAATGTTGGGGAGAACACACCCACATCTCTCATGCTAGATACTGATCAGAATGAGGAAAGACATGATCAGTGAGCAGGATTCAGTCACTTTGGGCATGTTTTCCTCTGGCTTCTCTCCTCCTCTATGTGAAATGACGTGGTCAGCATAAACACCCCGCTGGTCTGCTTCTAGCAAAGCTAATGATGTTAGGAGAAAAACAACCAGCCCAAGTCATAGGGCCTGCACAGTGAAGTCAGAGGAAGGTGCCCAACCAAGTTTAGAGAAGAGATTCTGCCCAAAGGGGCTACTTCAGGCCATCTGGGGAGAAGGGAAACATGTTTTTTGGTTGATGCAAGCAGAGAAATTGCTAAAAGTGGTGAGAGCTGAGTGTATGGGCTGGAGATCTGGTGCTGTTCCCAAAATGGGGGAGAAACCATGGTGTGTGCATGTATATGCTTTCATGCTTGTGTGTATACAATGCCCTTCAAAGAGTTGCCCCCAAACCCCTTCATTCACAGAAGCTTATGGGGTGAGATGTAACTCAGGCTGGTTGAGTATTGATTCTCAGAGTATGGGGCTGCCCATGCCCTTTCCATTTCTGCCCCACAGGGAGGGAGTGCTGGTCTTCACCAGGTCTGTGGACTTCAGGCCCCAGGGGGCTCAAAAATAAACTTTAAAGGAGTAATAAAATGTCAGTCATCAAGATATTTTTTAAAAATATTTACTTTTTAGTTGTAGTTGGACACAATACCTTTATTTAATGTATTTATTTTTATGTGGTGCTAAGGATCGAACCCAGGGCCTCACACGTGCTAGGCGAGCACTCTACCACTGAGCCACAACCCCAGCCCCATCAAGATATTTTATCACAATATTTTTTAAAATATTTTTTTAGTTGTAGATGGACACAATATCTTCATTTTATTTGTCTTTATGTGGTGCTGAGGCTTAACTCAGTGTCTCATGCATGCTTAGCAAGCACTCCACCACTGAGCCACAACCCCAGCCCTAACACAATATTTTTAAAAGATCAATATTAATTCAAAAAAATTATGATGAGCAAAATATCAAATGCTAAATGAAAATAGAATGAGTATCACTAATTCTGGCACTATGTAGTAGGACCCAGGGTCAGATGAGGGCTGTGGAACTGTAATGCCCATTCCCCTCCCCTCTTCTATGGCTGGTCAAGGATTCACCCCCCCTTTTTTTTCTTTTTTGTTTTGTTTTTAATTTTTTTTTTTTTTTAGATGTAGATGGACACAATATTTTTATTTATTTATTTTTACATGGTGTTGAGGATCAAACCCTGTGCTTCACACATGCAAGGCAAGTGCTCTACCACTGAGCTATAACCCCAGTCCCCCCTTTTTTTGAGGGTAGCCTGACTTATATTTAGGATTGTCTTAAGCATCTGTCTTCTCTGAGCTTCCCAGGTCCCCAAGGTCTACTTCTTTATCCCTGAGAAGTGCTGTCCCCTGCTCAAGCCCAGGTCTAAACTTGGAGCAGCCCGCAATATCTTTCTCACACTTTCAAAGTTGTTCCCTAGATTTCAACTGTGGTTGAATCTATGCAAGCTCCTAGAAGGAAATGGGGCACTTAACCACTGAGCCACATCCTCAGCCCTTTTTATTTTGAGATAGGGTCTCCCTAAGTTTCTTAGGGCCTCTCTAAGTTGCTGAGGTGAGCTTTGAACTTGCAGTCCTCCTGCCTCAGCCTCCCAAGTTGCTGGGATTACAGGCATGCCCCCTTAAGTTTGGCCCATTTCCTTTTTTGATTGCATTAAAGGAGATCAATTTTGCTCTTTCTATTTCTCTGACTGTGCACAGCCATCTTGCTTGAACTGACCTTCAGGGACTCACCTGTGGTCATTTCTTTATGATCTGCAGAAGCAGCATGTCCAGTGGATTCCCCAGATGGCCCTCAGCTCCTAAGGGGCCAGCCTGATCCTACTAACATGCCCTTATTCCTTACAGCCCCTTCCCCACTAGCTATGGCTGCTGAGTACCCACCACTTCTGGTCCATTCGTATGGCATTTTCCTCCATTTCTTGATGGACCACCACTTCAGGTGACCTGAATATTAGGCCTTGAGGACTTTTTGGTCCGTATTTTCCTCTCCCTTCACTGTGGTCCTTCTGCTGGTCCAGAAAAACAACTGGGTGACCCACATTTTCCACAGATCACCTGGTGGGGTGATGAGGAGTTCACAGCAAGTATGTTTGTTAGCATGGCACTTTTGAGGAAGGAAACTGAAGAGGTACTATTCAGGTATATTGATCAGCTGGGCTGCCATGCCAATACCATAGGTGGGATGCTTTAGAAAAAGAAAGTCGATTTATTTCTGCCTATCTCTCTCTCTGTGTCTCTCTATTTCTGTCTGTCTTCCTCTGTCTCATTTCTACTGCAAGAGCCTGATACAAACTTTGATCTTTTCAGGACCCAAGTCTAGCAGACTTGAGAATGTCATCTAAATAGAACACTTAACCTGTTGGGAACAAGCAGGCAACAACACACCTGCATCCCTCTTCAGACACTGGTAGGCTACCAGGTTCCTTCCTTCATACCCATTCCCAAGGCCTGGGCCTTGTCCACTAGAATGAAGATGAGTTTTTCTTAGATTCATCTTTAGCTTTTCTGTAGATTTAAAATTCCTACCACTCCTTCTCATAGAACTGCAAACAGTGTCAACTCTGCTTGAAAGTCCAGAGTGGCTGAGGCCCTTCCATAGTAGGACTAGAGGACAGCTTGGCTGCTACTTCTGCTTCATCTTCACTGGGCTCCAGGAGTGTCCCTGAGACTCAGAGGTGCACGTGTGTGCCTGTGGGGTACATGTTTATGGGATCCCATGACAGTGAAGCCTCAGGCACAGGTGAGAATTGGCCAGAGCCAATGTAGTAAGGAACTGTTAGTAGGTGCAGGGCCATTGGGAAATTTTCCAGTCTCTCCAAACCCATTGAATTCCCAATTCCTGTTTCTATCTCCATAGGCCACCAGGTATTCGAGCTCCTAGTTACCTGTAGCTCCTGCTACTGTTGCTACATCCCAGGCCTTGCTGATAGAGCCCTCTACACCCCAGACAAGGTCTGTGCACTTCCCATATGCATATGCACCTGAGTCTGTCCCTGGGGGAGGTAAGTGCTGGGCCTCAGTAGACAGACAAGCATTGGGGGTCCAGGGGCTGCCACTCAGCCTCTCTGGGCCCCTGGCAGGTCACTAATTGAAATAATGCTTTCCTCCATCAGCTGCTAAGGAAAGGAAGGAAACATTCCTGATAGAGTGGTTAACTGTGGGACAGAAGATGACCTGAGTTAGAGGGAGAGTTGGACATACTTGAGGTGTGGGCACTCAAGTGACCAAAGGCTACAGCTCTGGTGTTTGTGGTCCTGCAGGTACCAATAGCCTTGACCCACTCCCTGGGGATTTCTCACAACTCATCTCTGTGCACAACTACTCTAAGAAGTGAACATCTCCCCCCGTTCTGTGATGATGGAATGAAGGTTGACTAATGTCATGCTAAGATCACACGGAAAATACAAACTGGGACGGAGCCAGACCTCTCAATTTTGAAGCCATGTGCATGGCTCCATGGCCACTGCTCTGGACCATCCCAACAGCTAGAGCCTTTTACTAAGCAGCAAGTCTGAGAGCTCTAAGGGCCTCTTGAGGTGCAGGGGCAGGGTAGAAGGATGCTTCCTGCCCTAATCCCATGACACTGAAAATTATCTGTTGGTGTCAGCAGGACTGGTTCCTTCTGGGGGATCCAGAGAAGAACCTATTTCCTGTCCTTTTCCAACTTCTAGAGGTTGATGGAATTCCTTGACTCATGGGCCCTTCCTCTATCTTCAAAGGCAGTATTGTATTCTTCTCACCTCTGATTCCATCATCACTGCTTCTCTGACTTTCCTACCTCCCTCTTCTATCTTATTTGCATCCTTGTGATGACATTAGGTTCACCCAAATAATCAAGCATAATCTCCTGATTCTGAGGTTCTTAATTAAACCACGTCTGACAGTAAGTCCCTTTTGTCACATAAAGTCACACATTAATGGGTACTTTAAGTCATCTTTAGGTCACTTTTAACGTCAACACAATATAAATGCTATGGAAATAGTTGTTACACTGTACTGTGTAGGGAATAATGAAAAGAGAGCGTATATACATGTTTAGTACAAACACATTTCTTCTGAATATTTTTGTTACATGTTTGGTGGAATCCATGGACACAGAACCCAAGGATACAGAGATCAACTGTGCACCACATATCCCAGCTCCCCCCAGGTGAGGTCTTCATGATCAACTGCTGCCTCATGCCAGGAACCATCAGCACTCCTCTCACCACCAGTGATCCTCATGTCATCAGCTGAAAAAAGTTCCACCTCTAGTGGCTGACACCTAGGGTCACTATGGTACTGACTGTTTTAGGTTCTAAAAGCAGAGCATTAAGATGAGGATTCATACACCTATGGTGTATATGAGTCTCTCTGAAGCAGGGCCATCTTTTGTACTCCTACATCCATCAGTCATTGGGGGTCCCTGGGGAGAGGCTAGAGCTGCCAGATGTAGCACATAACATTTTCAAGATACCCAGTTAAATGCAAACTTCAGATATGCAACAAGTAACTTTTTAATATATATCTCAAATAATGCATGACATACTGTATTTTCTCTGCCAACCACAGAAGACCTAACCACCCACATATTTCTCTCTGAGGCAACTTTGTGGATCAGGGAGCAAGTTCCAGAAGAAGAGCCCAGCTATGACCTGTTAGCAGCCAGCCCTGAGCTTTGGTGAGGGGCCATGGACCAGCAGGTGCCACAGCATCTGCAATATTTGCAATGAACAAGATCATTACATAGATACACAGACATATCTACTCTTGAGTTCTTTAAGGATCAAATAATTAGGTAGTTAATGTTTTAAAGGTTTTTATATCATGTGGAAATATTTGGTGCACTGTTATATCTAGAGAGAACTTTAGTGGCATTTGGGAATTAGATGGGTTTATGGATAGGCATCATGCTTTTTCTCATTTAAAACCATTACTCCTCGGCTGGGGCTGTAGCTCAGTGGCAAAGCACTTGCCTAGCATGCATGAGGCATTGGGTTAAATCCTCAGCACCACATAAAAATAAACCAATAAAATAAAGGCATTCTGTCCATCTACAACTACAAAAAACAAAACAAAACAAAACAAAAAAACCATTACTCCTATAGAATAATGCTGCTATCAGAAAATCAGCTGTCCTGTACATTTTCAAAATGGCTGTAAATGTATAGATGTCAAGATGGGTGACTCCCAGGAATATAATGCATAGCAAAATCCTTAGCACATTTAGCTAGTACCATTTACATAAATCTCAAAGAAGTAGAAAATGAAATACATTACTGAATAAAAGGACATGTAAACTCCACAAAGTAAAAATAAAGGAGTGAAAATTAAAAAAAAAATGGCTGTAAATGTCACAAGTGTGGTTCACCCACTCAGGAAACCCATGAGGGGCAGCATAGGCTGGGTTTAGTTGAACAGTCAATGCTAAACTAAGTCGGCAAGTAGAATAGATACTTCCTTTCAGTCTTTTCTGACACAGCTCACACCACTGCATCAAGTTACCTTGTGAACTTTAGCCTCTTGGAATTAAGCAAGGTGGTCCAGTTGGGTTGGGAAGATCAAGTCAAGTAAATCCTTGGTATGGAGGCAGTCAGACAGCAAGAGAGCCTCAAGCTGGGAGAAGGGAGATGGCTCAGGGTGATCTTATGCACAGATCTTGGGGTTAAGGCTATAGATGAGGAGGGAAGCTTGTATTGTCTGTGCTCAGCTCCTCCCTGCATGATGTCAGTTTAGAGTGCTTATAACAGAGAAAACAGAAAAGGCCACCAATCAGGCATTTTCCATGCAGACCTAGTTGTTAACCTTTTTTCAGCATAGCACAGGGCTTCTACCACCTTGCAGGAAGCTTCCCTTTGCAGGCTCCTGATTCACCTACTTTCCTGATCCCAACCCCACCCATCTACGGTCACTACTTTGTGTGCCCTCCTTGACTTCTTTAGAGCTCCTCTTCCTCACAGTCCAGGGAAGATTGGTTAACACCACTGTGTCAGTTAGGGCTATAGGCTGTACCGGATACCTGACTAAACTGAGTTCATCAATAGGTTTTATTACCTTGTATGATCAATAGTCCAGAGGCAAATTCTCATTCTGATATGGGACTCTGGGTTAGCTCTTCTGATTCTCTTGACTTTACTCTCATGGCTGCCAGATATTGCCACAAGCTCCAGAAACCAGGTCTAGCAGATGAATGCAGGTGGAATGAGGTGAGGCAGGCCCATTCCTGGTGCTGGGCATATTGACACCTGACCCTGAGCAGAATGGAAGTCCTGTGGGCAAGGAGGAAGTCAGCACTGGTTCATAGGAATAAGAAAGTGTCTGCCTCACCCCCAGGAGCTCACGAGGCCAGGAGCTGTCCCAGGGGCCTCTCCAACACAGAATACCAGGAAAGTGAGCCTGAGCCTGCCTGCAGGGTGTGGCTTTAGGTTTCACTGGCCTCTGGATGATAGAACCATTATTGAGTATTGAGAACCCATGATGGACCCAGCCCTGGGACTCAGAACCTGCAGAAGACCCACAAGTTCTGCTCTTATGGGATCTGCCTCTTAGAAGATGGCAATGGCACTTAACCCTAAACAAATAAAATGGGAAGTGTTTTCCAATAGTGACAGTCTCTGTATTAGTCAGATTTTTGTTGCTGTGACAAAAATGCCTGACAAAAACTTAGAGAAGAAAAAGCTTATTTAGGGCTCACGGTTTCAGAGGTTCATTTCGTGGTTGGCCAACTTCAATGCTCTAGGTCTGAATGATACAGAGTATCCTGGAAGAAGGGTATAGTAGAGGATAGCTATTCAGCTCAAGGCAACTGGGAAGCAGAGTCAGAGTGGGAGGAGCAAAGGACTAAATATATAATCTCAAGGTACTCCCACTACCTCCAGCCATACTCCACCTGCCTACATTTACCACACAGTAATCAGTTCAAATTATTAATCCACTGATTAGGTCCACAGATCTCATAATCTAGTCATTTCACCTTCTACATTAAAATGGAAGCTATTGGGGATCATCTTATATCCAAACCATAACAGTCTCCAAGTGACATTTGGGCTGAGAAAGGAAATTGGATGTTGACCAGATACCTTGCTTTCATGATATTTATTCTCCCACACTCAGGAGAAGTAGCCTGAGGTCCAGGACACTGGACTTCAGGAGTTCTGGCTCTCTTGGACAGAGAACAGAGTTTTCCCCTCTGGGAACCACATCTTCTTGGCTCTATAACAAAATAAAATCTCTTTTGAATAATAGGATTTCTCATCTAATCCTTTGGAGTCAAGTGGCATCTTATCTGTTTTATAGGAGTGGACACAGAAGTTTTCAGGGAATAAATTGCTCGTCCGTAGTAGCTAATAGGAGTCCCACCAGCTCCCCAGAGCCTTGTCTTCTGCCTGAAGTACCATTGAGAGAGCTGGAGAATGGGTTCCTTAGTGCTCTATCCCCAAAGGGAAAGATGTAGCTCCAGTCTCTCTAGGCAGCTGCTGGCATCTGAGTATTTTCAACTTCATCTTCTGCTCTTCATTAAAAAAAAAAAAAAAAAAGCTTAAGGTATAATGTCCACACAATAATATCCACCTTTTGCTGGGTGCAGTGGCACACACCTGTAATACTAGAGGCTTGGGAGGCTGAGCCAGGAATAACCCAAGTTCAAAGCCAGCCTCAGCAACTGAACAAGGCCCTAGGCAACTTAGTGAGACCCTGTCTCAAAATAGAAAATAAAAAGGAGTGGGGATGTGGCTCAGTGGTTAGGTGTCCCTGGGTTCAATCCCTGGTAGAAAAAAAAAATCTGTTTTTAAGTACACAGTTTGATGATCTTTGTCAAATGTATATGGTGATATAACAGTCATCACCACCAAGACAATATTTCTATCACCCCCAAATCCCCTCAGGCCCACCCCTTTGGAAACACTTGATCTGTTTGCTTTCCCTTTTGTTTTTTGACCTTTCCCAGAATTCTCTATAAGTGGAATCGTCATGTACAGAACTTCTGAGTGTGGCTTCTTTCCCTTGGCATGAGCTTTGCATAGATCAGGAGTATATTAGTCTTCCCCCTGCCTATTGCTGAGCAATGTGTGTCTACAGTTGGGTTGTTTTCAGGCTTTGGCTATCATGAGGGAGGCTTCTGTAAACATTCCAATACATATGTGTGTCTTCATTTTGGAAAGATAAATGTCTGGAATAGTATTGTAGGTAAATGTATATTTGACTGAAGAAGAAATTGCCAAAGTGGTTTACCATTTGTCACTTCCACCAGAAATGTTTAAAGATTCTAGTTGCTTCACACACATGTTCCCCAACTCTTGGTTTTTCCCAGCTTTTAAATGGTAGCCATTCTGAACCGTGTGTAGTAGTACATAATTGTGGTTTTAATTTACATTTCTCTTTTTGACCAATGATGCTGTATATATTTTTGTATCTGTAGTGAGCATTCTTTGGTGAGTTTGTTTATTTGTTAATTGGTTTCTTGTCATTTTATTGAATTTTATGTTCTGTGTATAAGGCATTTTGTCGTGTATGTACTTGCTTATGGGTGTATGGCGCTACATAGATCCTGATAAGCACCCTGGGCCTGAGTCTGTGTTCATTACTATGAACACTGTCCACACTCTCTACTTACAAGACCTATGCCCCAGAATCCTTCATCCATCACCACTCCCTCCGCTATGATGGTTCAGCTTATCTGTCCCTCCTCTAACTCTCAGAACCAGGATAACTCAGTGCTTCAGAGTGGGTCTTAGAAATAGGGTTCAGGATTTAAACTTCATATTAGCGAAGCTGAGAAGAGTAACTAAATTACTTTATCTCTCTGCAACATAAGGACTTCACTGAGGAAAATAAAGATACTTCATAAAGATGTCTTGAGGATCAAATAAATTAGTCCACATAAAAAGTTTAAGACAGTGTCTGACACAGAGTACAGATTCTCCTTGACAGGTATGGGTTTACATCCTGGTAAACCCATCATAGGTGGAAAATGCATTTACCATACTTAACCTACCCATCATAATTGAGCAACACAGCACACTATAGAGTCTCAGTTGTTCCCCATGGAAGCTGTGGTGGTACCTGCAACTGCCCAGGATTATGACAAAGGATTGTACCACTCGCCCAGGGAAAAGATGAAAAATAAAAATTTGAAGTACAATTTCTATTGGATGTGTATCACTTTTATACCACCATAAAGTTGAAAAGTCAAAAGTCCAGCTGTTGTAAGTCAAGGAACATTCTGAATACATGCATATTAAGATCATTATTCTCCTAGCCCCTCTGTCAGTATCCTGACTCCACATCCCTCACACATATTCCCTGACAGCCAACAGAGCCTGTCTATCATCCCTTATTTATTTATTTTGGTACTGGTGATTGAACTCAGAGGCACTCAACCACTGAGCCTCATCTCCAGCCCTACTTTGTATTTTAAGTGTGAGACAAGGTCTCACTGAGTTGCTTAGCACCTCACTTTTGCTGAGGTTGGCTTTGAACTCGTGATCCTCCTGCCTCAATCTCCCAAGATGCTGGGTGTCATCCCCTTATTTAGTAATCCATTGTAAGTCTATCACCAGCCAAAACAGGCACATATTTTTAAAAAACTAGCTGGTTTGGTGTTCTTGTAGGGAGAAAGTTCTTCTACAATTAATAATATTTTTCTGTTGTTATCCACATATTCAGTTTTTTTCTGTCTTCCTAAGTCAATTTTGAAAATTTATGTTATCTGAAAATCTTCCTTTTCCTCTATATTTTTAAAATGCATTGATGTCTTATATATAACTCATATATTTTTCAGCCTTCCTTGTATCTATAATTAAGTCACTTCCTCGTTCCTGAAGTTGTTTATTTGTGTATTTTCTGTTACCCTTGATCAATTACCAAGTGATTATATATTTTATTGGTCTTTTAAAAGAACTGGGTTTGAGATTTCTTAATCAATTTTACTGTTTGTTTTTTTGTGTGGGCAGGGGTAACTGGGGTTGAACTCAGGGGCACTTGACCACTGAGCCACATTCCCAGTCCTATTTTGTATTTTATTTAGAGACAGGGTCTCACTGAGTTGCTTAGTGCCTGGCCATTGCTGAGACTGGCTTTGAACTCTCGATCCTCCTGTCTCCGCCTCTGGGATCACAGACATGCGCCACTGTGCCCAGCTACTGTTGTTTTGTTTGTGTATTTTCTATATAAAATACAAATAGTTTCTACTTTTATCATTACTGATTCCTTTATTCTGATTTTTGTTTTATTTATTTTATCTTCTTTATGTTCAAGCTTTCAGCATCTTGAGAGAATCCTTTGCTCATTGATTTCCCATTTAGTTTCTAGCAAGTGCATATGAGGATGAAAATGTTACTTAAGCATTGCTATGTCTATTATACATATGTTTTCTATTCAGTACATTCATGGTCATTCACTCATAAAGGGTCTATAATCCAATGCTGTGTCCCTCTTTGGCCCAAATGCCACTTACAGAAGTACTTTTCCCTTTCCAAGTGCACAGAATTTTGGGTTGCCCTTTTGTTCATTGCTAATCCTTGGCCAAGCCTCATGTGCCAAGTGGACCCTCTGTGCCTTAAGTCTGAGCCACCTGAAACATTGGTATCTCTCCAGCCACTTTGACACTGTCTTTAGGGACCTCCACCTGAAATGTGCTTCTTACTCATGTACTACAGCCTATGGGAAATTTTCTTAAGAAAGCAAGAATCTCCAGAAAAAATCTATTAATCTCTTTTATGTTTCCTAAAAGTCCCTGTAGCTTTGCCAATTTCAGTTTTTATTAAGTCTTTTGTCTCTTCTGCTAGATGGTAAGCTAAACCCTAGTCACTGTGCTCATTTTGGCAGTGTTATGGGTTAACTATTAGGTGTCCCACAAAAGCTTGTATGTGAGACAATGCAAGAAAACGTAGATGTGAAATGATTGGGTTATGAGACTCTTAACCTAATCAATGCATTAATCCCCTGATAGGGATTAACTAGGTGGTAACTATAGGCAGGCAGGGTGTGGCTAAAGGAGGTGGGTCATTGTGGGTGTGGGTTTGGGATATGTATTTTGTCCCTGAAGAGTGGAGTATTCATTCTCTCTCTCTCTCTCTCTCTCTCTCTCTCTCTCTCTCTCTCTCTCTCTCTCTTTCTCTCTCTCTCTCTCTCTCTCTCCCTCCCTCCCTCCCTCCTGGTGTGATGTCCTGAGCTACCACACACTCTTCTGCTGTGATGTGCTGCCTCACCTGGAGCCATGAGGAATGGAACCAACTTTCTAAGACTGAGACCTCTGAAACCATGAGCCTTGAAATAAACTTTTCCTCCTCTAATTGTTCTTGTCAGGTATTTTGGTCACAACATTGAAAAAGCTGACTGAAGCAGACAACAAGTATTCTAACATTGGAATGAGAGAGATTAGCATAGCTCCTGTGCAAGAATGACATGCAAACTCATGAAGAGTTCTATATTTTTCTGAACATACCTTCCTTAAGAAATTCCAAAAACAAAAAGAAAGAAAATAAAAACTAGTAACTTTCATAAACGCAGACTGAGCATGAACTAGGTACTCAATAATGTTGAAGGAATGAGTGATCTTGTATTCCCTTCCAACTCGTTTTTGGTCACTAATGCATTCATTCTGAGTTTATAAGGGCACACTTTGTTGCTATAACAAATACACTGAAACCAATACCACATAGAATTGTATTTCCCACAACAATCAAATGCAGGTCTTCATCAGCTGGGAGATTCTCCCCTACAGAGTCATTTAGGAATCCAGTCTCCTTCCATTCCATTTTAATGGCTCCACCCATCCCCTAAAGTTGAGTCATTATCTGCATCTAGTCAGGAAAAAAGTATGAAAGAGTTACTCTCTTCTTTAGTGCCTGAATCCCCAAATGGTATGTATCACTTCCACTCATATTCAATGGTGTTTTAGTTAGCTTTGCATTGCTATGACCAAAAGACTTGACAAGAACAATTTAGAAAAAGAAAATTTTATTTTGGCTCATGGTTTCAGAGGTTCAGTTCATAATTGGCTGACTCCATTGCTTTGGGCCCAAGATGAAGCAGAACATCATGATAGAAGTGAGTGGCAGAGGAAGATAGCTCAGGACATGACAGCTAGTAAGCAGAGAGCTCTGTTCATCAGGGACAAAATGCCCCAGTGACCTACTTCTTTCCTCCAGTCATGCCCTTCCTGCCTACAATTACCACCCATTAATTCATTCAAATTATTAATCTAGCAAATGGATTAATCCACTGATTGTGTTGCAGCTCTCATAATTTAACAATATCTCCTCTGAACACTCCTGCATTGTTTTACACATGAATTCTCAGGGATTACCTTAAATACAAACCATAACATTCTGTTCCTGGCCCCCAAAATCTCATGCCCACTGCACAGTGCAAAATATATTTAATTCATTTCCAAGCACCCCCACAATCTTAACAGTTTGAGCATTTCCCAAAAGTCCAAATCCAAAATCTCATCTGAGACTCAAGGCAAACTCTTAGCTATGAGCACCTGTACAGATCAAAAACAAGTTACATATACTCAACATATGATGGTAGAGTAAACATTTCCATTCCAAAAGGTAGATATAGGGGTATAGAAAGACAGGATAGGACCAAAGCAAGAGAGAAATCCAGATGAGCAAATAAGTCCTGTAGTTCCACATCTAACATCTGGGGCTCATGACATCCTGAGCCCACATGGACTCTCCCTTGGATTGTTTCTGCTTGATTTCTGCAGATTTCCTCAGTAGACATTCCATGTTTCAGGAAATCCTTGGCACCTTTAGTTTTCTTTATATATCTTCACATATTGCCCTCTCAGGGGCTGCCTATAGGGATTCTGACCCTGTTACGCTCTGCCTGCCCTCCCAGACTTTCCTTCAAAATCTCAGTGGAAGCCAGATGTGGTGGCTCACACCTATAATCCTGGCGACTCAAATGGCTGAGGCGGGAAGATCACAAGTTCAAAGCCAACCTCAACAACTTGGCAAAGCCCTAAGCAACTTAGCAAAAACCTGTCTCAAAAATAAATAAATAAGGTCTAGGGATGTGGCTCAGTGGTTAAGTGACCCGGGGTTCAATCTGCAGTATAAAAACACAAAACAAACCTCAGTGGAAGGCTCCATAACCCCTTGACTCCAGTATCCTGCATTCCTGTAAAACAGCCCCATGCGGATGATGCCAAAGTGTGTTGCCATCTTGAGCAGTAGCCAGGCCTCCTGGAACCATGGTTTCGGGGCATCTGAGCGCCTTAGTAGCCAAGCATGATCAAACAACTTCCTAGGCCACTCTGTGCAAGCAGGCTGCCCCCCATGGTCTTTTCTCAAAGGAATTTTTACATCTACACCCTTGAATATACAATATGTATGTCCTTGCCAAGACCAGAGACACTCTTAAGCCATCTTTCCTATTGTCTCTCCTATTTACAAATCACTTAGCAACTCTTTAGTGCCTGTAAAATTTTAAACAACCATAACTTTCTTGGCCCCAGCTTTATACTAACTAACTTTTGTTATTTGCTTTACACTCACTTTTCTGGTCAAATTGCAAGTTTTTCAAATCTTTTCACTATGCTTTCTGCTCCTCTCAATAAACTTGGCTAAAAGCCACTAGCAATGTACATGTACTGCCTGAATGCTGTGCTGCCTTGAAATTTCTTCCACCAGATTAATTAATCCATCACTTTAAGTTCAGTCTCACAGAAAGTCTCAGATCATAGGCAAAATGTAGACAATTTTGCCAGAATGTAACATGAGTGTCCTCTGGTCCAAGTTTCAATAGAGCTTTTCTGTTCCTCTAAAACTATCATGAGCCTTACTGTTCATATTCCTATCAGCATTCTGGTCTTCTCAGTTCCCACCAAAATTGCTCATTAAGGTCTGCTTACTATATTCTAAGGTTTCACCAGCCTGCATCTCCAAACTTTTCCAAATTCCTCCCACAAATGAGTTCCAAATGCTTCCAATCCACATGGTTTATTTAGTCACAGCAGTGACCCCACTTCTGGTACCAATTTCTGCGTTAATTCTGGAAGAGTGTAGGAGCTGGACTCTGATGTCCTCAGGCACTCACAGCAGCAATCAAAGCACCTTCTCAAGAAGAATCAAGTTTGCATCTACATCAGATTCTTCATTCTTCCACATGCCAATCATTCCTAAAACACCCTCACTGACAAACCCAGAAACCTCTTAATCTTAAGCATTTCTTAATCCAATCAAGTTTGACAATACAGATAGACTATCATGAATAGATTCATCTCACTTCAAGGGAGGAAGAAAAACACAGAAGCTTGCCATCCAGGTGCTCAGCATTGCAATCACAGTGGGGAAAAAATGTCATGGATCTGGGTCCACAGCTAGCAACCTCTTCCACAGTCCACTCCACCATGTGACTCAATCCACCCATGTATTTCCTTCTTACACACAGAATACACAACCCCTCATGCAGTCTCTGCATCCAAGACAAAGTCTAAGATGGGGGGCAAGAAGAAGTTCTCAAATAATGCTATTTTGTGAATTAAAAATGAGTCACCCAACCACCATGGAAAAGAGGATTATGGGCAGGGTGTCTATGTTAGCTTTCCATAATCAACTTATAAAGAGAACTTATAAAGAGAAAAGGTTTATTTTGGCTCATGGTTTTATAAATTTTAGTTTATGATCAATTAGCCCCATTTCTTTGGGCCTGCAGCAGCACATCATAATAAAAATATACAGAGTTAAGCAAAATTGCTCATTTCATGGATGGAATGCAAAAGAGAGAGGAAGAGGAAGAGACTGGGTTCATAAAATCCCCTTTAAAGATATACCTCCAATGACCTAAAGGCTTCCCTCCAGACCATGCTTTCTAAAGATGCAGCACCTCCCAATAGCACCACCCTGGGAAATAAAACTTTACCATGCGAACTTTGGTGCTCACTTAAGGTTCAAATTATAACAGTATCTTCTTTTTAAAAAACCATTTGGCTTTGTGTGGTGGCACATGGGAGGCAGAGGCAGGAGGATCACAAATTTGAGGCCAATCTCAGCAGCTTAGCAAGATCCTTAATAATTTACAACCTTTCTCAAATTATAAAAAGGACCACGGATGTATCCAGCACTCCACCCCACCCCCCAAAAATCTTCCATTTAGTAAGAGAAAGGATGGGAAACAAAATGCTTCCATAGCAATGATAAAAATCTCACTTAACAGGCAGGAGGACCCCCACCCCTTGCCAGATTGAGCATGTTTCTTGAAAGGAATCTGGATCTACCTCCACAGTGAACCCAAATGTCCACTGTCCTCTGCAGCCTCAGCCCCACATTTTGGGAGATCCTTTTACTACCACCTACATGATGATCTGAAGTTCAGACTATCCTTCCACAATCTACTTCCACCTGGTAAGTTTTGGGGAGCCCAAGAATTACTTTGTGGCTTGAGCACTCAAAGGCTTTTTCAAGCCAAGCTTGTGGGATTTTCCTCTTAAAAATTTAGTAGGCATCTCATCTCTTTGCTCATGGGGAGCAAAATGTACCAATAACTACCACAAAAATTCTCTCCTAGATTGGTTTTTATGCCCACTTTATTTCTTTTTTTGTTAGTCCCTATGCTCCCTTAACTTACTGGTAGGGACTTTAAGGCTTCTGAAACAAGATTAAGGTGAACAGTCCCTTCAAATTAATCTTCACCATAGCATTGAGTCTCTTTGTTTACTGAGATTTCTGAATGGGCCCTTGCCAGAAGTTTCCTTAGGCTTATGTCTAATTTTGAAAGAATCCAGAATTAATTACCTACTCTAACTCTGTCCATGTAGTGTCTGCAACTATGCAAGGCACAGTAAATAGTGTTGAATGAGTGGAACACACAAGTTTTGTACTAGAAATTCTAGCCAGAGCAATTAGGCAAGAGAAGAAAATAAATTGCTCTGGCTAGAATTTCTAGTACCACTGAGTGGCAATTCCATTTGAAGAAGAAAAAATTTGCTTTTACTCTGAAAATAGGCCAGCTTGTTAGTCATCCTCCTTTTTAAACTTAGGATGAAATATGTGTACCATAAAATTTGCCATTATAACCATTTAAAATGTACAATTCAGAGCCAGGCATGGTGGCAAACACCTATAAATCCCAGCAACTGGGAGGCTGAAGCAGGAGGATTGCAAGTTTGAGACTAGCTTAGGCAACTTAGTGAGGCATGCCTCAAAATAAAATAAAATATAAAAGGGCTGCAGATATACCTTAGTCATAGAACACTTCTGGGTTCAATCCCCAGTATTGGGGTGAGGCATTAAGGTACCATTAAGGTACCATTCAGAGTTACTAAGTACACTCAAAATATTGTGCAACTATCACCCCTGTTTCTAAAACTATTTCATCATCCCATTCAGAAACTCAGTAACTCCCCATTCCCCCACCCCCATGTCCCTAGTAGCCACTATTTTGCTTTCTATTTCTGTGAATTCACTTTTTTTTGGGGGGGGGGGTACTAAGGTTTGAGCCCAGGGGAACTCTACCACTGAACTACATCTGCAACCCTTTTGATGTTTTGTTTTGAAGCATGATCTCACCTCTCCAGTCACAGAATTTCAGCAGGGCCTGGAGGGAGGTGAGGGGCACAGAAAGATGCTACTTGACTCTGGTCTGGCTTTGGGGATCAGGCTGTACCGTGGGTACTAGATATGGAGGTTGCCTGCTTCTCCAGGCAAATTCATAGATAAATAGCATTCCATTGTATGTATAATTTGAAGTCAGGTATTGTGATGACCCCAGAAATGCTGTGTGTGTGAGTGTGTGTGTGTGTATGTATGTGTGTTTAGAATTCATTTGGCTATTCTGGTTTTTTTATTCTTCCAAATGAAGTTTAGAATTGTTTTCTCTAGTTCTTTGAAAAATGTCATTGATATCTTGATGGGCATTGCATTGAATCTGTATGTTGCTTTTGTTAGTATGGCCATTTTAACAATATTAATTCAGCCTATTCATGAACATAGGATATCTTTCCATCCTCTTGTGTCTTCTTCAATTTCTTTCTTAACATTCTATAATTTTCATTGTAGAGGTCTTTTACCTTTTAGGTGCTTTAGATTTATTGCTAGATATTTTATTAATTTTTTGAAGCTATTGTGAATAGGATTGTTTTCTTGATTTCTTTCTCAGCAGATTTATTATTGGTAAACAGGAAAGCTATTGACTTTTGTATGTTGGTTTTGTAACCTGATATTTTGATGGATCTGTTATTAGGTGAAGGTCTTGTGGTAGACCTTTTTGGATCTTCTAAGTATAGGATCATATCATCTGCAAACAGTGATAATTTGACTTCTTCCTTTCCTAATTTTTTATCTCTTTTATTTTCTTCTCTTGCCTAATTGCTCTGACTAGAATTTCTAGTACCATATCGAATAGGAGTGGTTGAAAATGGACATCCTTGTCTTGTAGATTTTTAAATAATGCTTTCAGTTTTGTCCATTCACTTGATATTGGCTTTAGGTTTGTCATATATAGCCTTTATGATGTTGAGATAAGTTCCTTCTATCCCTATAGTTTCTTCAGTGTTTTTATCATGAATGGGTGCTGAGTTTTGACAAAGGATTTCTCTGTTTCTATTGAGATGACCATGTGAATTTTGTCTTAATTATTCATTTGGTAAATGACATTTATTCACTTGCATATGTTAAACAATCCTTGCAACTCTAGAATAAAATCAACTTGGTCATGATGTAATTTTCTTAATATGTTGATGAATATGATTTGCTAATATTTTATTAAGGATTTTTGCATCTAAGTTCATCAAGGATAGTGGTCTATATATATTTTTTAATTGATGTGTTCCTATCTGGTTTTGGTATCAGGATGATACTAGTTTCATGAATGAATTTGAAAGTGTCCCCTTTATGTTTCATGGAATAATTTGAGGAAAATTGACATTAGGTCAACCTTTAAAGGTCTGGTGGAATTCAGCTGGGAATTCATCTGTTCCAGGATTTTCTTTGTTGGAAGACTTTATTACTGATTTTATCTCATCATTAGAATGTTTTTAGGTTTTCTGTACCCTGTAGATTCAATTTTGGCAGGTTATATGGTGTCTAAGACTGTATCCATTTTTTCTGGGTTTTCTAATTCATTGGAGTATAAGTTTTCAAAAGAGTCCCTAAGAATCCTCTGGATTTCTGTGATGTCTGTGGTGATTTCTACTTTTTTATATATAATTTTATTAATTTGAGTCATCTCTCTGTTTCTCTCAGTTAGTTCTGTTAAGGGTTTATTTAACTTTTGAAAGACCCAACTCTTTATTTTGTTGATCCTTTTTGTATTATTATTTTATTCTCTGTTTCATTGATTTCAGCTCTGATGTTAATTGTTTTCTTCCTTCTGATGGTTTTGGAATTGGTTTTTCGTTGTGTTTTGAGGAACTTGAGATATATCATTAGATTGCTTTTTTGGAATCTTTCTGATTTTCTTATGTAGGCATTCATAGCTATAAACTTTCCTCTTAGAACTGCCTTAATAATTTTCCAGAGGTTCTGGTATGTTGTATCATGATTCTTATTTGACTCTAAGAATTTTTAAGTTTCTCCTCTGATTTCTTCTAACACCCATTCTTCATTCATAAGTACATTGTTCAATCTCCATGTGTTCATATGGTTTCTAAAGTTTTTTTCGGGGGTGGAAGGGGGGTGAGTATTGATTTCTATCCCATTATGATCAGATAAGATGCAAGGTATTAAATTTTTCTGGATTTCCCAAGAGTTGCTTTGTGTCCTAAATTATGGTCTATTTTAGAAAAGTTTCCATGAGCAGCTAAAAAGAAAGCGAATTTGGCTATTGTTGGATAAAAGTCTATAGATGTTTGTTAGGTTCATTTGATTTATAATATTTTTTTAGGTCTGAAGAGTTTTTACTGAGTTTTTCTGGATGACCTATCTATTACTGAGAGTGGTGTGTTGAAATAACCCAGTATTATTGTACTGGTGTTTATCTGATGTTTTATTCAAGTAGTGTCTGTTTTGTGTAATTAAGTGCACCAATGTTTGGGCATAAATATTTGCTCTCATTATATCTTTTCAAAAAACATCTTTAGTTGTAGATGGACACAATACCTGTATTTTACTTACTTATTTACTTACTTGTTTACTTATTTATTTTTGTGGTGCCAGGGATCAAACACAGTGCCTCACACATTCTAGGCAAGTGCTCTACCACTGAAGGCAAGTGTTCTACTTGTTGCATTGTTTGTTAATTTGGCCTTATTTGTTCTTCTGATTTAATTTTGGCTTGAAGTCTGCTTTGTCAAACATGAGAATACTTGCTTATGATTGTTTTCAGTCTCAATTTGCATGATATATAATTTTTTATGATATATCAATTTTAATCCTTTTACTTTGAGCCTATGATTGTCTTTGCCTATGAGTCTCTTGCAAACAACGTATCATTGGGTGACTCTGTCTTTTAATCAGACAGACAATTTATATTTGTTGCTATTATAGACAGATGTTTATTTCTGCCATTTTGATTTATTTCTAATGTTTAATTTGGTCCTGTTTCTCATTTGCTTAGCTTCTCTTCAAATAAGATTTATCTGTTCTTGAGCTCTGTGGTTTGTTTTAATTTCTTCTGTGTATAGTATTTTCTTAAGTATATTCTGTGGAGCTTAGTGGTCATTAATTCTTTTGATTTCCACTTATCTTGGAAGATGTATATTTCCACTTCAATTCCAAAGAATAGCTTTCTTGAATAAAGAAATCTTGGTTGACAGCTATTTTCTTTCAAGTCTTGAAACACATCTTTATAAGCCCTCCTTGGTTTTCAAGTTTGTGCTGAGAAATCACAAGTAATTCTGATTGGTTTGCCTCAAAGATGTAACCTGATGTTTTCTCTTGAAGCTTTAAAAATTCTATTATTGTTCTGTATGTTAATAATTATAATGTGTCATGGGGATGTCTTTTTTGGTCTTGTCTGTTTGGGTTCTGAATGCCTCCTGTAACTGGATGTTTATCTCATTTTAAGGTTTGGAAATTTTTCTGTTATTATATTCCTGGAGAGTTTATCCTGGCCATTAGCCTGCAACTCACAACCTTATTTTATTCCAACAGCTCTTAAAAAATTGGTTTCTTAATATTGTCCCACATTTCTTGTATATTCTGGTCATGGTTACTTATTTTCTTTCTTAATTTTTTATTTTTTGGTGCTGGTGATTGAACACAGAGGCATTTTACCACTGAGCCACATCCCCTGCCCCCCTACCCTCAAACTTTTTGAGACAGGGTGTCTCTAAGTTGCTGAGTTGCCAAGGATGGCCTCAAACATATGATTCTCCTGCCCCATCATCTAAGTAGCTGGGATTACAGGCATGTGTCATTGCATCTGGTTCTTATTTTCTTTAATACTTCCTGAATGTTCATAGCTGATCACTTTGTCTTCCAGCTCTGAGATTCTGTCTGAGACATGATCTACTTTATTAGAGAGACTTTTATCTGAACATTTTATTTGACAACTGTGTCTTTCATTTCCAAGATTTCTATTTGTTTCTTTTTCAATATCTCTATGTCCTTATTGAATTTCTCATATATATCTTATACTGTGCCATCTGTGACCCACACAGCTAAACTAGAGGTCACTCAAGTAAAATTCCTAAGGCATCAAAATAAAACATGCCATGCTCCCTCTCCCTATCCCACTATGAGTCAGTCACCTTATATCAGAGAAAACATTCACCATTTGTTTTTTGGGGATTGGCTAACTTCACTTTGCATTATCTTCTCCAACTGCATCCATTTACCTACAAATGCCATGATTTTATTCTCTTTTAGTGCTGAGTAATATTCCATAGTATATAT
Organism: Marmota flaviventris; assembly: GCF_047511675.1. NCBI lineage: Eukaryota > Metazoa > Chordata > Mammalia > Rodentia > Sciuridae > Marmota > Marmota flaviventris. The sequence goes on along the minus strand of NC_092498.1, from coordinate 101,861,612 downwards.
ATGCCACATTTTTTAAATCCATTCATCTATTGAAGGGCATCTAGGTTGGTTCCACAGCTTAGCTATTGTGAATTGTAGAGCCCATCATTCTTCAAGTCAAGTTTATGCTGTGCCCTTGCATAATGGAAAGGGCAAGAAAGCTCTCTGAGCTTCATTTATAAGGCACTAATCCTATTCAAAGGACTCTGCCCCTCTGAATTAACTAATTACCTCCTAAAGGCCCCACCTTCTAACACCAACACATTTGATATTAGGATTTAACACATGAATTTTGAGAGGGCACAAACATTCAGACCGTAGCACTTTCCAATTTACCCATTTTCCTTCCCTAATTGCTTGGGTTAGAAATTGCATATTATGTTGAATAGAAGTGGAAAAAGTGGTTTTGTTCCTGGTCTTATGCAAGAAAATTTTAAGTCTGAGTATGTTGCTAACTGTGGAATTTTCACATATTACTTTTATCATGTTGAGGAAATTTCCTTCTAGGGATTATGTGTGTGTGTGTGTGTGTGTGTGTGTGTGCGCGCGCGCGCGCACATGTGGTCACAAGTGTGCTGGAGATTGAACTGAGAGGTAAGGGGCTTTTTACAACTGTGTGCATCTTCAGCCTTTTTCTTTTTTATTTTGAGACAGAATCTCATTAAGTTGCTGAGGTTCTCACTAAATTGCTGAGACCAGCCTTGAACTTGTGACTCTCCTGCCTGAGCCTCCTGAATCACTGGGATTACAGATGTGTTTCACTGGGCCCAGGTCTAGAGTGTTTTGATCGTGACACAGAGTTGGATTTTGTCAGATGCTTTTTCTGAATAGGTTGATATGATCATGTAGTTTCTTTCTCTTATTCTAATAATGGATTGATTTTTGTATATTGAGTCACCTTCGCACTGCTGGGATAAATTCTACTTGATCATGATATATAATTCTTTCAATGTGCTGAAGAATTTTGTTTGCTGGTATTTTATTGAAAATTTTTGCATCTAGATTCATGAGAAAGTTGGCCTATAGTTTTCTTATAGTATCATTGCCTGGCTTCAATATCAAAACAATGCTAACCTTGTAGAATGAATCAAGAAGTGTTTCTTCTCTTCAGTTTTTTTGGAGGAGTTTGAGAGGATTGGAGTTGATTCTTTTTTAAATGTTTAGTAGAATTCACCAGTGAAGTCATCTGGGATTTTCTTTGTTGATAAGAGTTTTGATTACTTATTCAATTTCTTTATTACTTGTTATTAGTCTAATCAGATTTTCTAGTTCATCCTGAATTATTTTTGGTAGTTCATATGTTTTCAGAACTTTTCCAGTAATTACAGTGGTTCAAAGTATTCTTTTATAATTCTTTATATTTCTGTAAAGTTGATAATAATGTCTACTCTTTCACTTACAATTTTGGTAATTTGAATTCTCCCCTCCCCCATCATAATCTAGATAAAGTTTTGTCAATTTTGTTGATCATTTCAAAGAGCCACTTTTGGTCTTACTAATTTTTCTGTATTGTTTTTCTATTCTCTATTTCCTTTATATCTACTCTAATTTGTATTATTTCCTTCCTTCAGCTAGCATTGGATTTAGTTTTCTTTTCTTTTTCTATTTTTTTTATTATTAGTTGTTCAAAACATTACAAAGCTTTTGACATATCATATTTCATACATTTGATTCAAGTGGATTATGAACTCCCATTTTTACCCCATATACAGATTGCAGAATCACATCGGTTACACATCCACGTTTTTACATACTGCCATACTAGTGTCTGTTGTATTCTTCTGCCCTTCCTATCCTCTACTATCCCCCCTCCCCTCCCCTCCCCTCCTATCTTCTCTCTCTACCCCATCTACTGTAATTCATTTCGCTCTCTTGTTTTTTTCCCCTTTCCCCTCACTTCCTCTTATATGTAATTTTGTATAACAATGAGGGTCTCCTTCCATTTCCATGCAATTTCCCTTCTCTCTCCCTTTCCCTCCCACCTCTCATCCCTGATTAATGGTGATCTTCTTCTCATGCTCTTCCTCCCTGCTCTGTTCTTAGTTGCCCTCCTTATATCAAAGAAGGTATTTGGCATTTGTTTTTTAGGGATTGGCTAGCTTCACTTAGCATAATCTGCTCTAATGCCATCCATTTCCCTGCAAATGCCATGATTTTGTCATTTTTTAGTGCTAAGTAATACTCCATTGTGTATAAATGCCACATTTTTTTTTATCCATTCATCTATTGAAGGGCATCTAGGTTGGTTCCACAGTCTAGCTATTGTGAATTGTGTTGCTATGAACATCGATATAGCTGTATCCCTATAATACACTCTTTTAAGATCTTTGGGGAATAGTCCCAGAAGGGGAATAGCTGGGTCAAATGGTGGTTCTATTCCCACCTTTCCGAGGAATCTCCATACTGCTTTCCAAATTGGCCGCACCAATTTGCAGTCCCACCAGCAATGTACAAGTGTACCCTTTTCCCCACATCCTTGCCAGCACTTATTGTTGTTTGACTTCATAATGGCTGCCATTCTTACTGCAGTGAGATGGTATCTTAGGGTGGTTTTAATTTGCATTTCTCTGACTGCTAGAGATGGTGAGCATTTTTTCTAGTACTTGTTGATTGATTGTATGTCCTCCTCTGAGAAGTATCTGTTCAGGTCCTTGGCCCATTTGTTGATTCGGTTGTTTGTTTCCTTATTGTTTAATTTTTTGAGTTCTTTGTATACTCTGGATATTAGGGCTCTATCAAATATAAATCAAAGGCATTCCTGTATATCAGCGACAAATCTTCTGAAATGGAAATGAGGACAACCATCCCATTCACAATATCCTCAAAAAAAATAAAAAATAAAATACTTGGGAATCAACCTAACAAAAGAGGTGAAAGATTTATATAATGAAAACTACAGAACCCTAAAGAGAGAAATAGAAGAAGATCTTAGAAGATGGAAAAATATAGCCTGTTCATGGATAGGCAGAACTAACATCATCAAAATGGCGATATTACCAAAAGTTCTCTATAGTTTTAATGCAATGCCAATCAAAATCCCAAAGGCATTTCTTGTAGAAATAGATAAAGCAATCATGAAATTCATCTGGAAAAATAAAAGACCCAGAATAGCAAAAGCAATTCTAAGCAGGAAGAGTGAAACAGGTGGTATAGCGATACCAGACTTCAAACTATACTACAGAGCAATAGTAACAAAAATAGCATGGTACTGGTACCAAAACAGGAGGGTGGACCAATGGTACAGAATAGAGGACACAGAGACCAATCCACAAAATTACAACTATCTTATATTTGACAAAGGTGCTAAAAGCATGCAATGGAGAAAGGATAGCATCTTTAACAAATGGTGCTGGGAAAACTGGACATCCATATGCAACAAAATGAATCTGAATCCCTTTCTCTCACCATGCACAACAGTTAACTCAAAATGGATCAAGGAGCTTGATATCAAAACAGAGACTCTTCGTCTGATAGAAGAAAAAGTTGGCTCTAATCTACATATTGTGGGGTCGGGCTCCAGATTCCTTAATAGGACACCCATAGCACAAGAGTTAAAAACAAGAATCAACAAATGGGACTTATTCAAACTAAAAAGTTTTTTTCTCAGCAAGAGAAACAATAAGAGAGGTAAATAGGGAGACTACATCCTGGGAACAAATTTTTTTTCTAGTTTTTTTAAGGTGTAAAGGTAGGTTATTGATTTGAGACTGTCTTCTCTTTTAATATAGGCATTTTCCATTGCAAATTTTCCTGTGAACACTGATTTCATTGCATCCCATATATTTTGGAATCTTGTGTTTTAATTTTCATTCATATTCTCCAATTTTCCTTGTGATTTTTTTTCTTTGACCCATTGGTTGTTTAAGAGTATTCATTTAGTTTCTACACATCTGTGAGTTTTCAAATTTTCCTTCAATTATTCATTTCTGTTTTCATTCTGTATGATCTGAAAGTTATTTTGTATGATTTCAATCTTTATAAAATTATTAAGTCTTCTTTTATGACCAAAATATAGTGTATCCTTGAGACTTTTAATGAACATTTGAGAATAATGTTATGCTCTTAATGGGTCTATTAGATCTCATTGGTTTATAGTGTTTTCTGAGTTCTCTTTTTTTTTTTTAATCCCAACCTAACTATTCTGAGAACAATCACCCATGCCATTATGTATATCAATAATTCATTCCTTTTTTTAGAGAGAGAGAGAATTTTTTAATATTTATTTTTTAGTTTTCTGCGGACACAACATCTTTATTTGTAATGTGGTGCTGAGGATCGAACCTGGGCCGCACGCATGCCAGGCGAGCGCACTACTGCTTGAGCCACATCCCCAGCCCTCTCTTTTTCTTTATTGATTTTCTATCTGGTTGTTCAATCCATCATTGAAAGTGGTATATTGAAGTCTCCAATCATTAGTGTAGAACTATTTTGTCCTTTGATTATGTAAATTTTTGCTTCATGTGTTTTGGAGCTCTGTTGTTTATATATTTTTTTGCATCTTGATAGATTGGAAATTTTATCAATATATAACTTTCTTTTGTCTCTTCAAATTTTTTTGCTTAGTATCTATTTTTGTGATAATAACTTAGCTAACACATCTCACTTTTGATTAGTTTTTAAATGGAATATCTTTTCCACCTTTTAACCTTTAAACCATTTGTGTCTTTATGCCTAAAACGAATCTCTTGTGGATAACATAGTGATGGATAATGTTATTTTATCCATTCTCCCAGTCTCTGTTTTTTAGCTGTTTTTTAGATTAGAGTTTAATCCCTCTACATTTAAAGTAATTCATGTTAAGGAAGAACTTCTACCACTTTGCTATTCTTTTTATATGCCATCATATATGTTTTTGTTGCTGTTTTTGTTTTTGTCGTTGTTGTTCCTCAATTAATCCATTGCTGGATTTTAAATTTTAGTTTATTTTTGTGCTATTCCAACTTTATTTCCTTCTTTCAATTTCCATTTTTGAATTATTTTCTTAATGATTGCCTTGAGGGTGACAACTAATATCTTAAACTTATAATAACCTAGTTTGGATAACAGTTTCAATACTGTACAGATACTCTATTCCCATACCTCTCCATCCTTCTTTATTTATATTATTATTCTCACAAATTATGTTTTATCTGCTGTAGCCCACTGACAGATTTATAATTTTTTTTTTGTGTGTGTGCCTTTTAAATCATATAGGAAAACGAGAGGAGTTATAAACCAGAAGTACACTAATATTGACTGTTATAATTACCTCTTAGTGCTGTAGTGATCTTCACAGTCTTTTATTTCTTAAGCTATTATCTAGTATCTTTTTACTTCAATCTGAAAGTCTCCCTTTAGCATATCTTATATGGCAGGTTTACTGGTAATGAATTCCCTCAGGTTTTTTTAAATCTGAAATTTCTTAATACCTCCTTTATTCTTGGAGAATAGTTTTTCTGGTTACAAATAACTAACTGTCTTGATTGACAGGTTTTGTTTATTTCAGTACTTTAAATATGTCATTTCACTGCCTTCTGCCCTCCATGTTTTCTGATGAGAAATCAGCTCTTAATGTTATTAATTAAGATTATATGCAACATGTCACTTTTCTCTTGCTGCTTTCAAGGTTCTATTTTTGTCTTTTGACAATCATACTATAGTATGTTTCCATATGGATCTTTTAGAAGTTTATCCTTCTTGAAGTTCATTGATCTTCTTGGGTTTATGTCATATTTTTTTTTATCAAACTTGACAAATTGGTTTACCATTAGTTCTTCAAATATGTTTATGCCCTATCCATTCCTCTTTTCCTTTTGTAAATCCCATTATACTTACATTAGTATGTTTGATGATGTCCCACAGGTCCATCAAGTTTTGTTCATCTTTTCCTTTCTTTTCTTTTTCTGTTCTACAGACTGAATAACTTCAATAGCCTTATTTTCAAGTTCATTGATTCTTTCTCCTGCTTGGTAAAGTCTGCCATTGAACCCTTCCAGTGATGCTTTCATTTAAGTTATTGTATTTTTCTTTTCTTTTCTTTTTTAATTTGTTTTAATCAGTTACACATGACAGTACAATGAACTTGACATATCATACATTTGAATCAGATGGGATATAAGTTATTGTATTTTTCATCTTAGAATTTATATTTGGTTTCTTTTTTAAAATTTGTTTATTCTAATTTCTTATACATGATAGCATAATGCATTTTAATTCATATTACACAAATAGACCACATTTCATGTCTCTGGCTGTACAAAAGGAGAGTCACACCATTCGTGTCTTCATTCATGTACTTAGGGGTAATGATGTCCATCTCATTCCTCTGTCTTTCCTACCCCATGCCCCCTCCCTTCCCCTCCCTCTTCTTTGCCCTATCTAAAGTTCCTCCATTCCTCTCATGCTCCCCTTCATCCCCATTAAGGATCAGCATCCTCATATCAGAGAAAATATTGAGCATTTGAGTTTTGGGGATTGGCTTATTCACTTAGTATAATATTCTCCAACTCCATCCATTTACCTGCAAATGTCATGATTTTATTCTCTTTTAATGCTGAGTAGTATTCCATTGTGTAGGTATCCCACATTTTCTTTATCCATTCATCTACCAAAGGGCATCCAGGGTGGTTCCAGAATTTAGCTATTGTGAATTGTGCTGCTATAAACATTGATGTGGCTGTATCCTGTAGTATGCTGTTTTTAGTCCTTTGGGTATAAACCAAGGAGTGAGATAGCTGGGTCAAATGGTAGTTCCATTCCCAGTTTTCCAAGGAATCTCCCTACTGTTTTCCATATTGATTGCCCCAATTTGTAGTCCCACCAACAATGTATGAGTGTGCCTTTCCCCCCTACATCCTTGCCAACACTTATTGTTGTTTGTATTCTTAATTGCTGCCATTCTGACTGGAATGAGATGAAATCTTAGAGTAGTTTTGATTTGCATTTCTCTATTTGCTGGAGATGTTGAACTTTTTTTATATATTTGTTGATTGATTGTATATCATCTTCTGAGAAGTGTCTGTTTAGTTCCTTGGCCTATTTATTTATTGGGTTATTTGTTTTCTATTTGGTTTCTTTTGATAAGCTTATTGTCATTCTCTATCTGTTCATACATTGCTCTCATGGTTTCCTTTAGTTCTTTGTCTATGATTTCCTTTATCTCATTAAACATATTTAAGACAGTTGATTTTTTGCCTAAATATTAAAGTTTATTAATCTATAATGCTATGAACTGAGATCATAAAATGGCTGCACTTTTGTTCATATCCATCAAAATAGAGCTGAGGAGCCACTGAAAGAGTCAGGTCCTTTCACAGTAACAACAGAATATTTTTTAAACTGGACCACACCATAGGAACCACAATATCCTGGACCCTAGCTTGCTCTTGATGCATATGTGAGTAGTGATATAATGAATAGCAGTCATTACTAGACATTTGGGCACATAAATTGACCAATTGCCTCACATAGTCATGGGTTTTTGCCTTTTTTACACTCTGGACACCTCCCTCCTTCACAACACAATCCAGTTGCTTAGAAACCTTGTAAGACATTTGGTTTTAAAATGTCTATGACAAATTAAGTCCAGTGTCTGGGTTTCCTCAGGGACAGTTTCTTTTTAATTCTCTCTCTCTCTCTCTGTCTTTTTTTTTTTTTTTTTGCTTATGATTGGGACATATTTTCCTGTTTCTTTGTATGCCTTGTAATATTTTGTTAAGAACTGGCCATTTTGCCGGGCATGGTGGCACATGCCTATATTCCCAGCAGCTTGGGAGACTGAGGGAGGAAGATCACAAGTTCAAAGCCAGTCTCAACAAAAGCGAGGCATTAAGCAATTCAGTCTCTAAATAAAATACAAAATAGGGCTGGGGATGGGCTCAGTAGCTGAGTGCCCTGATACCCAAAGAAAAGAACTGGCCATTTTGAGTAGTACAATATGATGACTCTGGAAGTCCGATTCTCCCTCTCCCTTGTTGCTTGTTGGGTGCCTGTGTGCATGTACCCACCCATGTGTCCACACACACTATATGTATATATATGCATATATATATAAAACCCAGCATGTATATCTCTTTAAATATTCTTATAGATGCCACCAGGGAAGCTACAGCAGCCTGAAGGGGCAGAAGCAAAGGAAAGCTCTACTCTAGGCCCTCAGGGACCCACTAGATCAACAATATTCCCAACCTCAAATTTCTAGAAGCCTAGGTCCTTTCTGCATTTTCTTGCTCCACTCAGCTGCTCTGGAAACATGAACATTGTTGCCATCACCATAGGAGGACTGAGGAACAGTGAATAGTTGCTAGTTTTCCTGTGATGCTCACTTACAAACTGTTAGTAGCCCTCCCCCCACCTCCATCAGGCATTCCTATAATTGCTGTTAGGGTCCAGTCAGATTGCAGAATTATGAAATAGTTGATGCTTAGAGGGATTTTGCTAACTTAATGGTTAGTTAGGTGGAGGGACCATCCCTGGAACTTTCTATTCTGCCATTTTCCATGACAAAACCTCATAGTCCTTCTGTTTTCAGACAAAAGTTTCATTGATTTAGTGTAGGAATAGCGCCAAAGAGAATGTGCCACCTGGTCTGACTTCTTAGAACCCTCTGAAATAATCAATAGGTAGTGGGAGGGAGTTTGGCATTAGACCTGCCATAGATCAAGAGCTTGGGATAGCCTGTGTCCTCGACTGGAATTGTGTTAATTGTTTTTCTGTCACTATGACAAAATATCTGAGAAAATGATTTAAATGTCAAAAGATTCATTTTGACTCACAATTTCATAGTTTTAATCCATTGTAACTTGGCTTTGTTGATACTGGGCCTGTGGTGAAGCAGAAAATCATGACAAAAAGTATGTGGCAGAGCAAAGCTGTTCACCTCACAGTGACCAAGAAACAGAAAAGGGGAGAGAGGGAGAAGAAGGGAGTGGGAACAAAATATAAATCCTTCAAAGGGCCACCCACAATGAACTACTTCTCCCAACCAGGTCCCACTTCCTGGGTTACTTACACCATCTCCTAATAGCATCACAAGCTGGCAACCAAGCCTTTAGCATGTGTCTCCCCAGCTAACCAAGGGGTTGAAATATCTATTGTTGGTAGCAATAATAGTTACAAACTATTGAAGAACTTATGTCAAGAGCCTTATCTGCATTATCCCATTGAACCATCTCAGTTGCCCTGTAAAGTAGGTGATTTGTTATCCCCACTTTTGCTGAGGAGAAAACTGAGGCCTAGAACCACTAAAGGACTTGTCAAAGCCCAGGAGCCAGTGAACGCAGAGTGCATCTTTGGACTCCAGCTGGGGACTTCAACTTCCTGTGTTACCTGGTATTGTCATATTTCACTGCATGGGGTCCTGAGTGATCCTCCCACCATTCTGACCCTCCCTAGCCAATATAAGGGACTTCCCCCATCCCTCACTCAGACTCTGTCTTTGTCTTCTACATAGCACTGGCCTTTAGTCTTAGTTCCAGGCCTCTACCCCCTTTGCTATCAGAGGCAAGTGCTGAGGCAGGGGAGAGACTCTGTGGCTACCCTCTGCCAGCTGAAGCTGAAGCCTTCAAACATCTCCAGCTTGGAAGCAGCCCTGAAGAATACTTCATAGCCCCAGAGTGTGCTTGGCCCTTAAGAGCTACCCATCTAGTCAAAAAGACTAAACTTTAACAATCCTGGAATCTGAATGACCTGAGGGTAAATTTGGCCAAACCTCTTATAGCTAGTACATTCTAGCAAGTCTATTAACTCCTGTTGACCTCAGTGTCCCTATGGCACACAGTCAGTGGTAATCCATATTAAGGTGCTGACATAGCAATTTGCCTATGGAGTCCACTGAGTACCCATTAGCTTTGGCATCTGATCTTGGCATATTAAGCTGTCTCTCAGTCTCTCCCTTGCTCTCTGTCCCTGATATCCTGGCTATAAACCCTATTCACTGCCTAACACCCTCCCATTCACCAGGCCCCTGGACTGCTCTTAGCACAAAGGCCTAGCCAATCTCAAATCTACCCTGTGATAAGCAAACTCTTGCAACACTTGCTGACCTCTAAGTATATTGCATCAGTGTGCCTGTGCTTGGTGCCCAGATGGTGCTGGGGGGAGTCAGGAACAGGCTGGTAATGGAGGAGCTGGCACTGTGGAGTCCCTGGCTTCCTGAACCCCATTTTCTTTCCTATTTGCACAAGAGGTCTTGCAATTTAGTCAATGTGACACTGAATCTCTATCCTTTAAAATCTGGTCCTGGGAGCTTCTACACAAAAATATTAGATAAGGCTCAATCTTTCAGTTTTTTAAAGTTGATTTTAAAATATTACTGTATCAATACACATCATTGCAGGAAATAGAGTAAATAACAGATAAGCAAAAATGAAAATAGGGCTGAGGATGTAGTTCAGTGGTAGAGAGCTTTTCTAGCATGAATGAGGCCCTGAGTTTAATCCTTAGCATTGGGCATGTGCATGCGCACGCATGCATGCGCGCATACACACACACACACACACACACACACACACAAAATGCCTATTACAAAAAAGATAATAAATTAAAATCTCTAATATTTTCATCATCAAGAATAATGCTATAACCATTTTGCTGTATTTCCTCCCATATTATCTATATCATCTGTATCTTCTACACATATCTATGACAAAAATGGATCATATCATGTTTTCTAACTATTTTCCCCTGTATCAGTCATCTGTTGCTGTTGCTATAGGACAAATTATCTCAAGATTTAGTAGCTTCAAACAATAGACCTAAGCATGGAGGTACACACCTGTAATCTCAGCAGTTCAAGAGGCTGAGGTGGGAGGATTGCAATTTCAAAGCCAGCCTCAGCAACTTAGTAAGGCCCTATGCAACTTAGAGAGAACTTGTCTCAAAATAAAACATAAAAAGGGCTGAGGATGTAGTTCAGTGGTTAAGCATCCTTGGGTTCAATTCCCAGTACAAAACCCAACCAAACAAACAAGAATAACAACAACAAAAAACAAATCTAGGCCAGGCATGGTGGTGAACACCTGTAATGAGGCCCTGGATTCAATCCCTAGTTCTGCAAAACAACAATAAACCTTTACTATCTTACATGTTTTCTGTGGATCAAGAATTCAGAAGCATCTCAGTGAGAATCACTTGATGTCATGGACATCTTTCAATGCCAACAGAGGCAAACCAGCCTTTCCATTTTTTAAATGATTGCATATAAGTGTGTAATTTGTTTGGCCAGCTCTCTGTAGTTAGATACATAGGGCATGTACCATTTTTTGGTTCTAGAAAGAATAATCTTGAATATCCATCTTTGAATGTTATAGTTTGGATCTTGTATGTTCCCCAAAAGTCCAAGTGTTGAAAGTTTAGTCACCAGCCTATAGGCATTATTGGGAAGGGTGGAACCTTTAAGAGATGAGCCTAGGGCTGGGGATATAGCTCAGTTGGTAGAGTGCTTGCCTTGTATGCACAAGGCCTTAGGTTCAATCCCTAGAACCACCAAAAAAAGAAATCTTATTAAAAAAAGAGATGAGCCTAGGGGGAAAAATTAGGTCACCGGGGCATGCCTTGAAGGGGATGTTTATACCCTGGACCCTTCCTTTCTACTTTGTTTCTATGCCATATACACCAGCCATGATGTGCTATACGGCCACAGGTCAAAGCATCAGGACCAAAAAATCATGGACTGAGACCTCTGAAACCATGAGCCAAAATAAATATTTCTCCTTTAAGGTGTTTATCTCAAGTACTTTGTCACATCAATGGAAAGCCACCCAACACACTGCACTTGTCATATTATATCCTTGAGATGAGTAAAAAAGTCCTGACTATCTGTCAGTTCCTTGAACAGCAAAAGACAGGCATACCGACTAGGACATAGAGTAGGGTCCCTTCTAATCTGCCCTGCCCTTTCTCTCCTCATTAATTCAGAGTTCACTATCTATGGAAACATCTTAGCTCATTAATGCACAGCTCTGTTTTGTTTTTAAAGAAAGTTCCAAACAGAAACAATGTTTGTTCATCTTCCTCAGACAGCCCTTCAGATACTGAAGTATGTCCTGGGAATCCCCATGGACCATCATCCCTGAAGCCCTTCTCTTCCTGGCCTCTCTTTTCTGGACAGGCTTGTCCGTCCACAATGCTTTGAGTGTAGAAATGTCTCTTTGCCGCACTGATCTTTACTCCAGTGAGGTGCTGGCCCATTGATGCTGTTTCCTTACCCACTGAGGCAGCACAGGAAGGTTGGCGTGGGTGCTAAAATCTGATCCTGGAGGCTTGTCTAGTGTAAGGAAATGGTGTGCTGAACCTTTTTCTGCCCTCACAGGTGCCAGTAAAGAAAAGGAAGTCATCCTCAGGAAATGGCTCTGATAAAGGGTGCTTGTTACTCAAAGTACAAGCAGTCCAGCCAAACCACAAAGAGGGCCCATTTGCCTTTGGCCCTCCCTTAGCCCATACCCTCTGTTGATGAATTTGGATCCTCCTCACCTGTACTATAGCTTGGCTTAGGGGAAGGACAGAACCCCTGGGCAGCTGTTCCTTGGCCTGACCAGTCCAGAAGAAGACTCACCACTCCAAACTCGGACATGAGCCTGCCCCCACAGCAAACAAGGCTCTAAGCCAGGGGTGGAGTGGTCAGTGACCTGTCACATGAGGTCTGGTGAGGCCATCTTTGCTCTATTTTGGGGAAGGGATCAATTGTGTTAGGGAATGACCATACTAACCGTTGGCAGGAGAACCTGGCATTCTTACAGGGCACCCTCTGTACTCTGACCCACTTGCCAGTTGCAGCTAATTTTAGCAAGGCTTGACAGGTGCTGGCAAATGCAGGATAAGTGAGGGTTACTCTTAGATGAACCCAAGGAGGGGCTCCAGGAAATATGTACACCCCATGGATGCACCCAAAGTTAATCCTGGGTCTGAACTTTGCAGTCACAAAATCTAATGTCCTCCCTACTTTATTCCTTTTTATTATTGTTGTTCTGAGAATTTTGAGGGGAGTCTATGATTTACTGTTGAAGAATAAAATGCATATTTTTATGTGGGGGACATGTGAGGGTAGCCCTGGGGAACCGTACCTGTTTCTGCTCATGTGTACATCGGGTTATAGCTAATTCTGTACATTAGGTACAGATAGGCTTTGTACCTAATGGAACAGAAGGATATGATGCCCTGAAATCCCATAAACTGCAATGAGCATCTCAGCTCCTAGACCCTCCAATGCCGACTTGTACACTCCGCTGTGGTCTAAGCTGGGCCCTTCCCACAAAAGCTTTGGCCTTCCTACTACTCAAACACCATTCAGGAACCCCAGATTATATGAAAAGCACATCAGACCTCTCTACAGATGAAAATCCATGAGAATCGCCATTGCCTCCAAGGCCAAGTCCAGACCCTCACTGGCACAATCCAGGCCCCTTGGCACCCCTACCTATCTGTTCCTCCTGTACCCCAAGTCAGCCTAGTGATGTTCTTCCCTCATAAGTCCAAGGAGTGTAGAGTGGATAAACTGGCTCTGACTAATCACCACTCTCTTGGCAGCAATCCTGACCAGTGCTCAGAGGGCACACCATCCTGCCCTGGAGCCATGTCCCTAAAATTCTTATTGACCCTGACCCCACATGGGCCTCCTCTGTCCTTCTGGCCCTGCCCCTGACCCCGTGACAGTGGGCAGAGTATTTCAGCAACTTCCCACTGGGTCTTTTAGTGCAGAAGCCCTTGGTTGCCTGTCTTGGGCAACACTTGGCCAGGCAGCCTTCACCTGTGACAGGTGGCCTCAGATGCCACAGCTACAGCTTCGTCCCAGGCCTCAGCAAGCAGAAGCATCTCCACCTTCCAAAAATACCTCCTTCCTGTGCCCTTGGAGAGATGCAATGGAGTCCATGAGGAGCCAGACCCAGACAGCCTTGACCCTGGTAAGGGCCACTCAGATCCTAGGGATCTTGGATTGGAAGAGCAGCCCCAGACCAGCACCCTTGTTTTTTTTTTTTTTTTTTTTTTTGTTGTTGTTGTTGTTTTATTCAGATTGGGGACAAGGGTGGAAAGCAGGTACTGCACCACTTAAAGAAGGCATGTGGGCCTCTCGGGGTCTTAGATATGACCCCTCTCACTATTAACCCCTCCTTACTGGGACTACCATTGTCATCTCTCAAGGAGCCTTAGGCAATTTATTCCTGGGACTGATGGTGCCTGGTCTCAGGCTTTATCCAGTACTATTTGGCTTTTAGGGGCTCTTTAAGGCAGTTCTATGGGTGGTGGATTGCGATTTTCTTCCTCAGAAGTATCTGGGCAGCTAGTCCAGGGTCACACACTACTGTGGCTGGACAACATGGTACTGGGATTGGCTCTGAAGCCCAGAGGCTGCAATGTTTTCCCAGGGGTTGCACTGGTTCCTGAATGGATCCTTTGGGTCTTGCAGTCCCCTCTGAGCCACCCATCCTGTGCTAGGATGGAGACCTCCATAGGGTATCCTGAATCTCCTCATTAGTCAAATGCACTGCTCTCTGGTGTCCTGCTTTGTACTGCACTCTTGGGTGGGATCTCAAGCATGCTCACTGCATCCTGCCCAGTCTTCTGCCCTTCCCAGTTTGCTGTTCAACCTGGATACTCTGGTGACCTCATCCAGGCCTGTGACCTTAAGGATTTCTCCATACTGTCTATCTCCAGCCAGACATTTCCCTGAATCCTGATTTTACATGGCCAGCTGTACTTGAGACAAATGTGCCCTCAGTGGGCAGATCTGTTAGTGAATCTAGACCAAGTCCTCATTCCCTCATCTGACCTACCCCAGTGAAGTCTCTCCTTCTTGCTGCTCAGGCCACCCCATAGGGTCCTCTCAGATGCTTCTCTTCTTACTCCATTCCTCAAACTGTCTGTAGATATATTTTTTCTATAGACTCTTGCCATCTCTCCACCCTCTGCCCACTGTCTCTGCACTCAGATTGTCAGGAAAGTCTGATGCCCCCACTTCCATCCTGCCTCAAGATGCCTCCACTCTGCATCCAGGAGCATTCAGGCCTCTCACTCCCAACCCCCCTACCCTTCACAGTCTTCAGGGTCACTCCTTTCTTTCCTCAGGGCAGGTCCCTCCACCACCGACCTGCCTCCCAGGAAATAGCAACTGCCCACCACCCACCCTCAGTATGGCATGATTATTTCCTATGGTTTATCTACTTTCAGCTCCTGCTCCACATACCACACATAGACAGCACTAGGTTTATGGTTTATACCCTTCAGGGAATGGGGGAAGCCCTCAGGTGGGAAAAGTCCTGTGTTTGATTGTGATTGTGGAAACCCATTACATATCCTGTGACCTCTTGGGCAAGGTTAGCAAGAGGACTTGTGAGTTAACAGGGGCTGCCTCCCCAAGGTTGCTGTGGCAGGGCCAGGCACTGTCTGTGCTTTTCTCTCCGGAATACATATACCTGAGGAGCTGAGGCAGTGTCTCAAGCTCCCTAAGCAGCATCTTCATTTCCTATCCTGCTCAGGAACGTCTTGTAAGCTTGACACATCAGAGAGACACTTGTAACTGGGGTCTGGGCTCATGGAAGGTCTGAAGGCCAGGGGAGTTCAGGGGCAGGCTCAGATTGTTGCCTGGGTTTACACCCAGCTTACGCCTTGCCTCTGTGGGTTTGGGGAAGTTTGTGTTTGGTTCCCTTATTTGTGAGAAATGAGAATAATAAAAGTACCTGTGTCAGGGAAATTATAGAAATGAAGTTGAAACCCAGGAATGTCACAGTGGGCCTGGCCCACAGTCCCTGCTCCTGGGAACTTCCCAGAGAATCTGTGAGGCAGACCTCAGCTCATGATATGATACCCATTTTTCCCTTCCTATGCACACAGCCTTGAGGTTGTAAGGTCATGCCTGGTTGGAGCTCCCTTCTCTGGGCTGCACAGACCTGGGCTAGGAGTATAGGGATCTGCAGGTCTGATGTACCCCGAGGAAGGAACTTTTACCCTCCAAAAATGAGGCTTGCTTTTGCATGGAGCTCCCCACAGCAAAAGCTGAGCCCCCAGGTGGCTGTAAGCTCGGAACCTTCTAGCACCTGCCTACCAACCTATCCCAAAGGTTGGGGAATGTTCATAAGTATGTCTGTGTGTGTGTGTGTGTGTGTGTGTGTGTGTGTTTAGGCCCATGTGGCATAGATGAGGATGAGAGAATCTGCAGCACTTGGTTTAGACAGAGCTCAGACCTGTTTTATGTCCTGTGACCTGGCAACTTGGACTAGCTAAACACACCTTATTGGAACCCTAATGAGAATGCAAACCTATTTTAATAGAAATCCATATTTTTATGCATCTCTATTTAAATAGATTTTGATTATTGACAGCAAATTTAAGCTTTTTATAATACTATATAGGGAAAATCAGACCCACAGACCAGATGCAACTTTATTGTGTAGGATGGGATAGGCTGCTGCCAAATGTTCCATCTCACTTCCTCACTGATGCCCAGACATGCTGTCTGCCTTCTTCTCTGTAAAGGCCAGCAGAAGGTCCAGTAGGTGTCCTGGGTTGATGTAAGATCCCTTACAGGGTCATGTGAGGGTGTTCTGTTACAGCAGGCCACACCCCCATGTGCCTCTTACAAAATGCTTTCAGGATTCTGCACAATGGATTCTTAGGAGAGAAGCTGCTAGATCAAAATTAAATTTTGATAGAAACTCCAAATTGTCCTCTAGACAGGTAGTATCAGTTTAAAATCATGTGATGCCTGGGATTCCTCAGAGGCATCCTTTCTGGCCTAGAAGCTGGCAGAGGCAGGGCCAGTGACAGGGCCCTCTACCACCTGGGTAAAGAGAGGTAAAGACACAGGCTTCCCTGCACCCTTTGGGCCCTGCTAGCCCCAATGCCTGTGATGACAGAAACAGCAGCAACAATTTATCACATTCTCACTGAGACCCTCAAGGGCTGGGCAAGTTCTCCCTTCAGACCTGCAAGACAGGGATCACTCAGATCCTTTGTCTGATAATATAGCCACATTCCAACCAGCCACCATGGGCCCAGTCCCAAGACACAAACTTCCTGCAAGACCTCAGCCTGAGTATTGGCTCTTCTCATCAAGAGCCTTGGGCTAAAGACCAGAGTCCAGGTTACCAGGCACAATATGGGCTTTTAGATAGAGGAGCAAGGATGGAGCCCAGAGGGGCCCAGGGATTAGACCCTTACAAGACCAGCATCATGTAAGAGCTTCACAAATGTCTTATAATCAGGACCCTCTGAACAATTGAGTCTTGGAGGAAAAGCCTGGCAAGCTAACAAGGACTTCCTGCCAACCACACCTGCGTGTGGCTTCAGGCACTGGCCCCAGGCCTGTGACTATACACATGACTTCTGTAAGCTTTTCTGCATCTAGAGGACAGGCAGACGCTGGCCCCTCAGTTCTGATGCTGATGTAATAAGGTTGTGAGGTAGCTGTGAAAGCACTCGGCTCAGGACCTAGCATGTTGGAAGGATTCAGCAAATATTAAGTACATTACTACTGGTTGTTCCTGGCAAGTGTAAGAGAGAAAGAAGAGGGGACGGATGTAACTTTGGGACTTTGAACATAACCTGGATTGTTCCAGCATGCTGAGAATATCTCCAGGGACATGCCTCAAAATGCCAATGGGGGATTTGGGGTTTGGGGGCTACACTCCCAACTCATGCCCAAAGTGGAAGAGTGCTACCTGTCCAGCCCACATAGGTATTTGATTCCGTTTTTGGTCAGAGCCCTTGTCAGTCTGATTCCTTTCTGATCTTCCCTGAGTTTAAATTTTTAGTGTGGAGCCTCTTTAAGAAAAGTGATTCTTAATTAAGGATCTATATTCAGTAGGAATGTTTTGAATTATAGGAAACCAAAAATCTTGACTGCTTAAATGGTTATTACTTATTCCATAATCAGCATGTGGAGTTGGGTGGGTCCATGGCATCAATCTTTCTTCCCTTATTCCCTGCGCCCCGTCTCCTCATGGTTGCCAGTCATTCTTATATAGTTGCAGTCACAAATTTAGAGGGACACTGAAGTTTGCCCTCCTGCTAAAATCAGGTTTCCCTTCACCTGTCATTGACCAGAAATGAGTCACATGTTCAATCGCCAACAAAAAGAGAAAGAATTTCTGTGCTCGGCTTAGCCTAATCATGACTTAATGTGCTACTCTGCCCATCTGAGAAAAAAAAAAAAATCTCAGTTTTAGAAACTGAAGAAGGGGCAAGTGGCTGTATTGTTTCTTGGCTGTAATCCAGAGTATCTCCAACCTTCTGAACTTATGTGAAAGACAAAAAGAGTACAAGTTCTTAAAAAGAGTGGATCTCATTAAGAGTGGCTTTTATCAGAGGATCTTTCCTTTTTGGAATGAAAATATCTTTGTAATTGGCCAAGGGAGACCCTCCTCCCTCTGCACTTATAGTCTTCATACCATGGATGGTTGTGTTTTGCTAACCAGACCCCTGATGGGCATACAGCCCATCCCTAGTAACTTTGCCTTGGCTATCCCTGTGTATGCTGGTGCCAGTTGGCACATTTTACAAAGCCCTAGAAGTAGAATAACCTGGTCTTTACATAATCATACCACTGCCTTTCCCCCAATCAGGCTGCAGCCCTGTCTTACTAACTCTGCAGCTAGCACCCTCCTTCTCCCCTCCCTTCACCAATATGGAAAGAAAAAGGAGATTCTACAAGACATTGTGCCACAAGGAAAGCCTCAGGGACAAAGGACACCCTGCTCCCTGCCAGCTACTACAGGCTAATTATTGAAGTGCTGGTTTTGGAACTCTTCAAATTTAACTGTGGTAGTTTGAAATGATGGGTATGTTAGCTTTCATCATGATAATAAAATACCTGAGATTAAACAACTTAAAAAGAGGAAAAATTTATTTTGGTTCTTGGTTTGAGAGGTTTCATGGTCAATTGGCTCCATTGCTTTGGGCCTAAGGCAAGGCAGAATATTATGATGGCAGGAGCATTTGTCAGAGGAGATTGCTCACTTAATGGTGAACAGGAAGCAGAGAGGAGGCATGAAGGGTCCAGGGACAAAATATACACTCCAGAGCCTACCCTCAGTGACCTACTTCCTCCAACTAGGCCCCACCTTCTGAAGTTTCCACCCTGCCCCACCCCATAGTGCCACCAGCTGGGGGACCAAACCTTCAACCCATGAGCTGTTAAGGAACATTTAGATCCAAACTATAACAATGGATCTTCCTAGACCCAGAGTCAGAGGATAAAAAGAGATCCTTGATGTGTGGAGATCTCTAGTGACAAGTCCACCTGGCTATTCCCATTCCCTCCCTGTGCAGGTGGAGCAGATCCTGGCAGAGTTCCAACTGCAGGAGGAAGACCTGAAGAAGGTGATGAGACGGATGCAGAAGGAGATGGACCGTGGCCTGAGGCTGGAGACCCACGAAGAGGCCAGCGTGAAGATGCTGCCCACCTACGTGCGTTCCACCCCAGAAGGCTCAGGTACCACAGGGATGGCCCCACACCTGAGCCAGCTGTTGGCCAGGCCTTCCAGAGGCTCAGCTGTCCCCAGACAGGACTCCCTGGGCAAGCGATAATGTCTCCACCTCACTGGGCCAGTTCTTACCATTTACTCCAAAGGTTCATCTCTGGAGCTGATGGGCCTTACAAAACTGGCTATTTAAAAATCTCACAATGAATGAATTCTCTCCAGGGTCACTTGGGAGATCCCAACCCAGTCCTGAGACTGGGCCATTACCCTAGGTCCTCAGTGGTTCCCTGGGTTCTTGGTGTCTCCATCTAAAAGAGCAGTTCCCCCTGACATTTCCTTAGTTTACCTTTGACCTCTCCCACAGCTTGCTCTGGCATATTCCCAATGTGTGGGCCATGCTCCATGTCCAACTCCCCTGGGACCCTTGTTCCTGCCCTCCTCCACTCTCTTGCTCTGAGGTCATTTGCCCAGGTCCCACCCAACCCAGGTTTGGTGGGTGGTGCCACAAGGCTGAGCATATCTCCCTGTGCCTGCAGAAGTTGGAGACTTCCTTTCCCTGGACCTGGGCGGCACCAACTTCAGGGTGATGCTGGTGAAGGTGGGGGAGGGTGAGGCAGGGCAGTGGAGTGTGAAGACCAAACATCAGATGTACTCCATCCCTGAGGACGCCATGACGGGCACTGCAGAGATGGTGAGCAGCTTGGGGATAAGAGGTGGGGTCAAGACAGTTCAAAACCTTAGGGAGTCACCAGTCCTGGAAAAAAGAGCCCACCCACCCACCAGAGACAGGGGAAACTGCGGTCAAAAGGTCCAGTCAGCCTCAGAGGCACAGCAAGGCCGCTTAGAGGCCTCAGTAGACAGCCACTAGGCATGGCCAATGTGTTCAAGTCTCACAGTCACTGTCAGGCCAGTGTTGGAGACAAGAACTGGCTAAACTGAGGTTAGGGGCAGAACTCTTAGCTGGTATGACCCTGTCCCAGAAGAAAAGTCAAAGGGTGAGGACTGTCTGACCTCCTGAAGCTGTGCAGCCTACCCTCCCCATTGCCTTCCACCAGATGCATGCCAAATTGGGTGACAACAACCACAATGTCTGCCCAGGCAGCAAGGCCCTCCACCATGGGGAAGACTAGAGGGGGAGCATAGAAGTGAATGAACCCTGAGGGGAGGGGCAAAGCCAGAGTCCCTAGACATGACCAGGGGCAAGGCCAGTTCCCAGAGGGCAGGGTTCTAAGGCAGAGGTTGCCCACAACTGCCTGGCCCTCATCCACCTGAAACTTGCTCTCTATCCATGGAAATGGATAGCAGGGTGGTATGGGCACCTCCCTGGACTCTGGTGCTCAGCAGGGAGCTTGGTCCATCTGCAGAGTACTCGGAAATGCCCCATTCTATAGATAGGCCTTTTGAGGGGATTTGAACTTTTTGCAGGTATAGGGCAGCAAGGATACCTGGGAGTAGCACCAAGAGTCTCACAGGACAGTTAGCAAAGCCTTGGTGCTGGGGAGGCAGGTGACAGGACAGCTAAACTGGGCACCAGCCTCAGGAGCTGCCATAAACAGAGCTCTGCATCCAGGGAGGTGCAGGGCTTGAGTTCTGACAAACAGTAAGAGGTGAACTGTAGACAGGCCTGGTGGTCATTGGAAGGGACTGATTGCTTAGCATCCCCTGAGGAACACGTTGGCACAAAGTCCTGGGGAAGGGCTGCCAGGTGGCCCAGGATGGTAACCCAATGACCATTTTGGTGCATCTCCCAGCTCTTTGACTATATCTCTGAGTGCATCTCCGACTTCCTGGACAAGCATCAAATGAAGCACAAGAAACTACCCCTGGGCTTCACTTTCTCCTTCCCTGTGAGGCACGAAGACATTGACAAGGTGGGCCAGGTAGAGGGGAGGGATAATGAAATGGATGGATATGTACCCCAGAGGAACTCCGCCCCTGTTGCCTTCATATGCAGCACCCCACCCTGTGCTGGGAAAGAGTCCAAACTCAGCAGGGAGAAAAATATAGATTCAAATTGTGGCCCCATAATTTACTGTCAGTGAAACTTTGGAAAATAAGAATAATTTCAGCTGATTCTTACTATGTGCCAAAGCCTGCCTACAATCCTGAGAGGCATGTGTGCAATCGCCCCTGCTACAAATGAGGAGAAGAAACTGAGGTTAAGCAGCTCATCACAGACCACCATGACACATCATCACTTCTTTTTTATGTATACATTTTTTAGTTGTAGATAAATACAATACCTTTATTTATTTTATGTGGTGCTGAGAATCGAACCCAGTGCCTCACATGTACAAGGCAAGTGCTCCATCATTGAGCCACAACCCCAGCCCAACACATCATCACTTCTGGCTGAGTCAAAAATGTGAAGGATCTGAGATTTTTACCTCACCTGCAACTCACAAGCTAGCCTGCCAGTTATGACCAAACACACACACACAAACACACACACACACACACACACACACATTATCTATATATACACATATAATACATACATGACACATAAATTTTATATATGTATGTCTCTATACATATACACATACATAAAACATGAGGCCTCTGGGTCTGAAACAAAGCAAGGTCATAGTTCAAGGCAAAAGCAACAGCTGGAGCAACATCTCACATGGTTTTTCAAGGCCCGAGCTCCCTTAGAGACATAGAAAGGGCCGGGTGGTACTTCTTCTGCTACAGGAGAGGAACTCTGATCTTATACAGTTGCTCCCCTTGGGACCTATCTTTACTCTAGGGTATACTGTACAAACATTCTTGGGCTGGGGGTGTAGCTCAGTAGTAGAGGGCTTATCTAGCATGCTCGAGGTCCTGGGTTCAATTCCTGACACTACATACAAAAAAATACACATCACATTCTTAAATTGGCTGGGACCTAGCCCTGCAGAAATGTGAGATATTTATGGAAAATTGTTTCCAACATTTATCAAAGCTGTGTGGATACTCAAAACTTGTTTCCTCAACTGTAAAGTGAGATACATGTCCCTGTGACCTGAAAAGGAACTAGTTTAAGGCCATAGTTCTCTGCCTAACACCAGCAACCATAAGACCTTCCTCTCCCCACAGGGCATCCTTCTCAACTGGACTAAGGGCTTCAAGGCCTCTGGAGCAGAAGGAAACAACATTGTCGGGCTTCTGCGAGATGCCATCAAGAGGAGAGGGGTGAGAACACCTTCATCTGCCAGGAGAGGGAGGCCCTGGGCCCCTCCTCACTGCACCAGTGGACCCTCTCCCAGCCCTATCACTGCAGCCCCATCTGTGCTTCTTGGCAGGACTTTGAGATGGATGTAGTGGCAATGGTGAATGACACTGTGGCCACAATGATCTCCTGCTACTATGAAGACCGCCAGTGCGAGGTCGGCATGATTGTGGGTAAGGGCTCCTTGCACTCCTGGCCCTTCCAAAATGGGCAGGGGCTCTGCATGAATAACTGGTTTCAGTCAGTGCAATGCCTAGGGCTAGAGCTAAGTGGTCTTGGAATATGTGGTGTTGGCTCTACGTGCTGGTAAAAAGCATTTTGTAGCATCATGGTATCAGATGGTCCACCGGCTGCACACCTGCCCAGCCCATCAGATGTGATTAAAACCCTTTATCCAGGGCTGGGGATGTGGCTCAAGCGGTAGCGCGCTTGCCTGGCATGTGTGAGGCCTGGGTTTGATCCTCAGCACCTCATAAAAACAAAGATGTTGTGTCTACCAAAAAATAAATATTAAAAAATTCTCTCTCTCTCTCTCTCTCTCTCTCTCTCTCTCTCTCTCTCTCTCTCTCAAAAACAACAACAACAAAAAAAACTTTATCTGGTAAATTGACCACACTGACAGATTTGTCCAAGTGGAAGAGGATAAGCAAAAGTGGTGACATCCCTTCCTGCAAGGTCTTCCTATGGGCCTGTCCTGCCCAGGCTCCTCCTCTAACTCACTACCTCTGCCCCTAGATCCCACCCTGCCCCAACCTGGAGCAAAGCAGGCATCTGAAAAGGGAGCTGCAACCCTACCCTCCCATCCAGGTCCTCCACAATAATCTCCAGAATTTCCCAGAAGATTGGATCCTTAGAAGGAGCTAGCATTTCCTGAGTAACAATCCAGTCAGACCAGATACCTGCTGTGCACACAGATGTGGGGGTGTTTTTCTATACTTTCTGAGCTCTGGTTACCCAGAAAGTCCATGTTAAAAGTTATTTATGGGTTTGGGGATTTATCTCAGTGGTAGAGCACTTGCCTAGCATGCATAAGGCCCTGAGTTTGGTCCTTGGCCTTAAGGAAAAAAAAAAGTTATTTGCTTCTAAGGGCCCTTCAGAACCAGCTCTGAGAAATAATGTATTTGTATTGGTAGGTTCCCATCTATAATTATATTTCCCCCCAAAAAAATATTTTATATATATATATATATATATATATATATATATATATATATATATATATATATAAATACATACATATAAACATCATAAACATTTATGTACATGTCTCTTAAGCTCCAGGCTGACCTCACTTTGTCTCTTGTCTTGTTTCCTACCTTCATTTTCACCCCAGTACTGGGAGATTGAACCCCAGGTCCTATATATGCTACCAGCACTCTACCACTGAACTACATCCCCAACCCTTTTTTTTTTAATTTATTTTTCAGCTGTAGTTGGACACAATACCTTTATTTTATTTATTTATTTTATACGGTGCTGAGGATCGAACCCAGGGCCTTACATGTGCTAAGTGAGCGCTCTACTGCTGCGCCACAACCCCAGCCCCTCCCCAGCAGTTTTTGATATTGTCTTGAGACAGGGTCTTGCTAAGTTGCCCAGGCTCCCTCAAATTTTCAATCCTATTGCCTCAGCCTCCCAAGTAGCTGGCATTACAGCTGTGTGCCACTATTCATAGCTCTTTCACTCTTGCCTTTCATAGAGAAAGTTGTCTTTAAGCCCAACATCTACACATGAGCTCTAGTTGGCCCTAGCTGTGCCCCACCACCAACAACAACCCTCTCCCTTGGAGTTACCTGGGGTTTCCAAGAGACCTCAACCTGAGTTCTCACCAGAACAAGCTACAGCTGTTTGGCCCAGGCACACCCCTCCCAGGATGCTCTTTGGTGGCCCATGACTCACATCTGCCCACACACACTCTTGGTGACTGCTCAGTGTTTAAAATCATGTTTACAATAATTTCCAAGGTCTAAAATTGGGAGAATTAACATCAAAGTCTGGATTTCTGTTCTAAAACAAAAACTGGAAGGCCAGATATCACTGGGCTCTAATTCCTATAAGCAGCCCTGATGACCAGCACTGCAGTTGTCCCTGCTGCCTTCGGGGCTGTGTAGCCCACATAGTCAGCTCAGTATGATACTCTACCTTCACTATCAAAACTCTTAATAACTTATGAACAAAGGACCACACATTTTTACTTTGCTCAGGACATGGCAAATGACAAACCTTGCAGCCATTCTTGCCTGTGGTAATCTCTGGGCTGTTCCAAGAGTTTGCACTATGCCTTACTCACTTTGGGGTGCCCCCCAAACAGGGTTCAGAAAACAGGGCACTTTGACAAGAGAAAGCCATAAAATCTCACAGCCACCTCTAGTTGGCAGAATACGTTGGCACACAGTTGTTCTCCATCCACCCAACCAGCCAGGTAATGGGTGGGGAAGGTGTTACTGTCCCCTTTTAGAGAAGAGGACAGCCCAGAGACTGGCCCATTTACCCTGGGTCACACAGTCAGCCCAGATCTTCCAACCCTCTCCCCTCAGCTTGTGTAGCCTAATGTGTCCCCATCCCTGTAGGTACAGGCTGCAATGCCTGCTACATGGAGGAGATGCAGAATGTGGAGCTGGTAGAAGGGGATGAGGGCCGCATGTGTGTCAACACTGAGTGGGGTGCCTTCGGGGACTCAGGTGAACTGGATGAGTTCCTGCTGGAGTATGACCGCATGGTGGATGAGAGCTCTGCGAATCCCGGTCAGCAGCTGTAAGGACACCCCCCAGCCCATCTCTGGGCTGCTCTCGCTGGGAATGCAGCAGTACATGGGAGCCCCACCACCACAGATAATGGCTTGTTTTTAAACAGGGGAAAACAACCTGCTCATTCCCCTGTAAGCTGGCTCTTCTTCAAGTCAGTCATGCCTTGCCCCTGTGAACCCAGAACAGGGAGAGGCACTGCTTAGATAAGGCCAAACTTCCCCATTCTGACAGGTGACCTTGGTCACAGAGAAGGCTCTGACCCTCAGCAGTGTTTACCAGGTTTAACCCAGAGTTCCTTAAAGCACATATTTGTCTCCATTCACAAAATGAATATTAGTGTTTTGTGAAATGCTATAAATTGGCAGAATACATCTTGGGAACACCACACAGATCATAGCTATCACTTGTTAGCCACCTGCTAGGTGCCAGACCCATGCTAATTCCTTTATGAGCTTCATCTTCATCACAGGCCTCTATTAGGTAAGTAGTATTAAATAAATTTCAAGATAAAAATGTGGAAGCCACCAAGAAAGTTTCAGAAGGACTGAATAGAGGCTTCAACTTCATCCCTTTCCCTCACAGGGCCAACAGCTGGGCCAGATGTGTTGAAAACGTGCACATTCCTAGTATCCAAAGTTTCTAAAACCCCTGTTTATAAACGAGTGAGAAGCATGAAACCCAGGATGTGGGGCAACTGGGAGGGGGTGAAACCAAGATACCCCTGTGGCTACCTCAGAACCCTTAAGGGGAAGTGATGGAGATGTCCCCAGCAGGTCAACTGGTGTAACCCTCCTCCCATGTCCAGGTATGAGAAGCTCATTGGTGGGAAGTACATGGGTGAGTTGGTGCGCCTTGTGCTTCTCAAACTGGTGGATGAGAATCTGCTATTCCACGGGGAAGCCTCAGAGCAGCTACGCACTCGCGGCGCTTTCGAGACCCGATTCGTATCGCAGGTGGAGAGGTGCGTGGAAGAGATGGGGACCCAGGCCAGCGGCAAAGATCAAGAGGGCAAGGGCAGGGACACAGAAGCCCTTGTGGGCAGGGTCCTAGGCGAGGCAGAATCTCTGGCCTAATTCACCAGGATGAGGAGGAACTGGGAGCAGAATCCTGAGTGTTCTCTGGCCCCAAGCCGAGCAGTGGCCAGGTAGCTACCCTGTGCACATTTCCCCCACAAGATGGTTCCTCACTCCCACAGACACCTTCACACTTCATTCACACTACAGCTCCCAGGTGCAGCAATGTTTTTGCACCACATTAGAGCACAGACCCAGGGCTTAGAGGGAGCAGTAAAAATGAAGTACTGGTCTCTGGCGAAATTGGCCTGCTGCCTTCCAGAGCACAAGTCCCGAACACTTTGACTGGGTGAGGTGGGTAGGATCATTCCTTCTCCAGAGAGGGCCCATGGCTCTGCTAGCCAGACCTGGACAACCACCCTTCCACCTCCCACCCCGCAGCGACTCAGGTGACCGCAAGCAGATCCATAACATCCTGAGCACACTGGGGCTGAGGCCCTCCGCCACTGACTGCGACATTGTGCGCCGCGCCTGCGAGAGCGTGTCCACGCGAGCAGCGCACATGTGCTCAGCAGGGCTGGCGGGTGTCATCAACCGCATGCGCGAGAGCCGCAGCGAGGACGTGATGCGAATCACCGTGGGTGTGGATGGCTCTGTGTACAAGTTGCACCCCAGGTAATTCCCCCCCTGCACCCTAGGTGACCCTCCCCACCCTGGCACCCCTCTCCCTACTAAAGTGAGATCCAAATGGCGTGGCCCCCAGGAATTCATGAGCCTCTTTGGGTTGTCCCCCTAGGCCTGGATGGGATGGAGGGTCGGCTGGGTTCTGGGCGCCCAGGAGAGGTGGGGGTTAGCAGAGGTGAGACCTGGAGGGCCGGAAGAGCTTGTAAGGCAGCCCTGTTTCCCTCCGGTTCAGCTTCAAGGAGCGGTTCCACGCCAGTGTACGCAGGCTGACTCCCAGCTGTGAGATCACTTTCATCGAGAGTGAAGAGGGTAGCGGCAGGGGTGCGGCCTTGGTTTCCGCAGTGGCCTGTAAGAAGGCCTGCATGCTGGGCCAATGAGAGCCAGGCTGTGAGGGCCGAACCTGGACTCCATGGGGACTGCGCTCCCTGTAGTTGCTCCCAGCTCACCAGGGCAGGAAGCTGCCTATCCTGCTGCTAATCCTGGAAGATGGTGAGAGATCACTGGAGCCCATCAGGCCTCTTGGCCTTTTCTCCAGAAGTCGGTGGGACAACCCCAGAGCCCTGGGGTAAGGGGCTGAGAGGAGCAGAAACAGAGACTCCAAAGGCCCTGGCCCTTCCTGCTGAAATCAACTACGGAGATGTAGTTGCTCACTCAGGACTTTGTTGCATTTCCACACTGTCTGCTTCTCAGAGCTGCCAGCCTGGCCTGGGCTCCTGCTTTGAGATGGGAGTGCCCTTGGGCACCTGCTGTGGCTTGGCTTCTGTGGAAGCTCACCCTGCTTGGGAGGCAGGGGGCAGGCAACTCCAGCAGCTTGGCCAGACCAGACCTGGGCCCACAGGGGACAGTGGGCTGCTGGTCGCCCAGGCCTCACCGTTTCTTGTGTCTGACCCAAGAGGACAAAGAGCCATAGGAGAAGGCCCAGCTGTGGGGAGAGGATTTCCCAGTCTGCAGGTGACCCCAAGAGGCCTTTTTCTTCACACACACACACACACACACACACACACATCCCTGAGATAGGCCCTTACAGGTGATGAGACAGAGCCCCAATATCCTGCCCCAAGGGTCCCACAAAATGGAAGAGACACCATCAGGAGTCCTTCAACCTGCTCCCAGAGGCAGGAAGGTGTCTTTGGCTCTAAAGGCACTAGTCCAGGAAGAAATCCCAGAAGCATTCAGCATACCTCCAAGGGACCATCTCAGCCCCCTCTCATCCTCATCATATCTCCCATGTGTCACACCACCCTTTCCATGCCCAACCTGGGACTATGTGGGGTTTTTAATTAAAAACTTTAAAAAGTTTAAATATGGCCTTTATTTGACCTCTCTGCATAAGAACCATATGGACAATATATGAAGAGACAGACATCGTCATGTGGCTATATCTTGGAATGCATTATCCTCCAGCCTGTTATGCCTAGGGGAATGTGAAGAACGACAGGATAAGCTGTGGGAATGGGATGATGTGGGGGATCAGAGACATAGGACACTGCCTGCCATGCAATGAGTGTGGGATGGAAGGAGTACCAGGCAAGTCATTGTTCTAGTGAAGGGATGGGCTGGCCCTGCTACAAGTTGTTCTCAGGTCCTGTCCCCTCAGAGCCAAATAGGTAGCGACATTGAGTAGAGGCCAGAGATAGAAGATATCACACAATTCTAAGGTCTCTCTATAGAGACTTTGGTAGGTGAAATATCAAGTGTAGGACCTAACGCCATCTTTAGGTAGAATGAACAATTACATATATAGACAGATTTGTGTCATTGTGTTGCATATTCGTTTCTCAACATAAGAAACTACCCAGCAAATTAGGAACAACTGTGCTTTGTCTCGTTTAGAACATGACCCAAAGTTGTAATTTTGGAAAGTCAGATCCACTGTGAGATCTTCTAATTTTTCTGGTACTTCTAATGTGGAATTGCTCTGGTCCTCTTCATTCATTTGAGTTTAAGTTCTGTACTGTAAGTTGACACAGCATCTGATTGCTTCACCATCAAGATAATGGGATTGTTTGAGCATACACACATTAGGACATATTTTAATATAAATGGCTTTCAACTTCTTCATATTACAGTTTGAGGTATTATATTGATTTTTAAATGTTTTTGTGAAGCTAAGTTGCATATCTGAATTGAAAAAAAAAAGAAATGAATTTTACTTCCAACAATAAAAGAGGTGTTAACAAAATATTTAAATAGGGGACCTGGAGTCTAATGGATGAGAGTGCCTGTCCTCTTTCAGCCTACCACTGATATATATGGGCCTTGCATAGCTGGGTTGGGGTGAGTGTTGCCAGCAGGTCCAGCCAGGGAACCCACTCCTGCCTCTCTCAAGCAGTCCAGCTTCTCTAGCTCCTCTAAGATGCCCCTGGTCCCTCAAGAAGCTGGTGAAGTTGCTGCTCTGAACAGCAGAGGGCGTCCGGGCCCCTCTGTCCACAGTTCAACACCACCTCAGAGTCCCTGTGACCCTCTTTCGTGGGGTGCCAGGGGAGGGTCCATGCTCCAAAAACTTCATGCAAAACAGAATCACATAGACCTGCTGTGTGCAAGCCCTCTGGGGTTCAGGTGTTGAACAGGCTGGGTGTTCAGGAGGAAGCTACAAAAACAAGTTAGCCATCAAGTGAATGGGAAACATGCCCACAGTTCCCAGTTAATGTCATCATAGAGGTGCTAAAGGAGGTGGAGTTGAGGCTTGTAGGACAGCAAGATTCCAAATGAGGATATGGGAACACTCTAGAAGAGCAGGCCACAATAGCAGGGGCACAGAGGTAGAGAGTAGCCGGTACACTTTTCACCCCCAGAATTGCCCCAAAGCCAAGTAAATGGTCCTACAGGGTATAGACAACTCAGAGATGCCTGCTGTCACTTAGTCAGGGGGCAAGAGGCCAGAGCTGAAGGTCTTCACCAAAACCTCTGGGAATCCCAGGTTTTAGACCAGAGATCATCCTCAGAAACACTGTCTCCTTCCAAGCAAAGTGGTGCATGCTTGTAATCCTGGGGGCTTGAGGGAGGGAGGTTCAAGGCAGGAGGATCACAAGTTTAAAGCCAGCCTTAGCAACTTAGTGAGGCCCTAAGCAATTTCAAGACCCTAACTCAAAATAAAAAATAAAAACAGCTGGGGATGTGGCTCAGTGATTAAGCACCCCTAGGATCAGTCCTTAGGACCAAAAAAAGAAAAAGAAACACTGTCTCCTTAAGCCTATAGGGCCTGGACTGGCCTGGCCTAGCCAGAGCCTGAACTGGACCTGCAGAAGAGATTCTCAGATAAGGGGCAACAGGAACCCTTAGCTGGTACCTATAATGGTGAAAGCTTTGAGCTACTCTGCTCTGGGGAGACACAATGAGTGGTCACATGAGATGGATGGACCCCAAGATGTTACATGTGGACATGAAGGTCACCAGGAATGTAACTGGAATCTGCTTGGGGCCCTCATCCTCTTCTAGCCCAGTCAGGGGCTGCCAAGTTTGGGCCTGTTCTCTGCTGCTCTCCTTATTTGGACCGCCAGGTGATAAGGCTGGGACATAAAGGGGGTCTGGCAGCAAGAGGGAGCAGCAATTCGCGTCAGAGAAGATGGTAAGTGCCTGGTGGGGACAAAGAGACCAGCAGTCTCCAGGGTTGGGAGGGGATGGAGCCAGGGACTTCTGTGGCTGTGTGAAGCCTGAAAGGTAGTACCCAGGGCTGGAGAGAGGATCCTCACCCTGAGTCTCCTAGGACTGCTCTTAGATTGTGCATGACGAGAAAGGGACATTTAGGGGACCTGGGGAGAGGACTCCCTCTCATCTACAGTATTGTAGGCCAGCAGGAAGACTGGGATCCGGGGAAAGGCTGCAGCCACCAAGCAGACTCAGCGTGGATCTTCCAATGTCTTTTCCATGTTTGAACAAGCCCAGATCCAGGAGTTCAAGGAAGTGAGTGCCCCACCCCCAGGAAACCCCAACCCCATCCAAAACCTACCCCTTCCCATATGCACACTCTTCTCTGTGTGTTATGGCCCTGGCCCCTGATTGTCCTCCATACACGACCCAGGACTCTCTACCTTCTCACAGGCATTCAGCTGCATTGACCAGAACAGAGATGGCATTATCTGCAAGTCAGACCTGAGAGAGACCTACTCCCAGCTCGGTGAGTGCCTCTGCCTTCCGCCCACTACTCCCCCATCTGCTCACTTGCTTTCCCAAGGGTCCCTGCCCAGGGAAAGAACTGTTTCCCTGCCCCCTTCTCTCTCTCCTTCCCATCTCCTTACACCTCCCTTTTCCTGCCTTTTCACCAGAAGCCAGGAAAAAGGGGAAGGGCAGACTGGCCCTTCTCTGGGATACCAGAGTCCCTGTGTTTGTATCATCCCCCCCTTCATAGGCAAGGTTAGCGTCCCAGAGGAGGAACTGGATGCTATGCTGCAGGAGGGGAAGGGCCCCATCAACTTCACGGTCTTCCTCACACTCTTTGGGGAGAAACTCAATGGTGAGCCTGGGGCAGCTCTGGGTTCCCTTGACCAGACATGGAGTCTGAACCTGCCAAACCCACCTGACCCTGCCAGAACCCTGTCTGGACTCTGCCTGGCCATGGCCCACCCAGGGGATGTGGGGCCTACCTCTGCACATCCTGGGCCCTGGTCAGCCCAGTGCTGACTTGAGTTCAGGACACATCCATTCCTAAATCCTAACTCCTAGCCAGCCCTGCCCACTTCAGGAGGGTGGTCATTCCCAGACCCTCTGATCCCCAAGGAACATTCCATAGGGGGGAATGCCCCCACCTCTTCTGGAACATGGAGAGCTCCCCCCATGCAACTCTGGGCTCCTCTTGGATAGGGCTTGAAAAGCTGGGGACCTGAGTATTCACCTGGCTGCCTTGGTCTCCCAGGGACAGACCCCGAGGAAGCCATCCTGAGTGCCTTCCGTATGTTTGACCCCAGCGGGCAAGGGGTAGTGAACAAGGATGAGTAAGTGTCAACTCCCCTACCCACAGTGAGGGACAACATGCAGAAGCAGAAAGGGGCAGTGGGGCCGCTTACGTGGGGGGCCACCTGAACCTTGGCCTTCAGTGTTCTTTGAGGGGTGACCAGCTCTTTCCTGGGCTATGCCACCCTTTCTCTCAGCTCAGATCCTCCCCACTTCCCAGGTTCAAGCAGCTCCTCCTGACCCAGGCAGACAAGTTCTCTCCAGCTGAGGTGAGCCTGCCCAACCCTGTTAGTACCTATCCCTAGGAACTTCTCAGGGCCCTCCCCAGCAGGGCATTGGGGATGCCTCCTGACCCACTGCCCCCATCACCAGTGTAGTATAGGCTGAGAGGGCAACTGGGCCTTTCCAGAGGATGTTCCATCTCTATCAAGACCTGTAGGGGTAGATGTGGGGTTGGAGGGTGGAAGTATACCAGGCAGGGAGACTGTGCAGACCAAGTGACCATTGAAAAGTGTCTTCATAGGGGGCTGGGACCATCTCTGTGACCAGGGTGCACCTTTTGACTTCTGCCTCCGTTTGAGCCTACTGCTTAGTCTGCCCAATGATGACCAACAGGAAAATAACCAGGCATTTGGGGTTTGGAGTTAAAAAGTTTGAGGCCCCAAAACAGCCCCAGGTTGAGGGTAAAGGGTCCCCTAAGCCACATCTCCGCCAGTTGTTGCCTTCACAGGTAGAACAGATGTTTGCCCTGACACCCATGGACCTGGCAGGCAACATCGACTACAAGTCCCTATGCTACATCATCACTCATGGGGACGAAAAAGAGGAGTAAGGGGCAGGCCTGGGATACCACAATAAACTCTGTTTCTGAATGAAAATTGTAATGTTGGCTTATCTGTGACAGAGGGGGTGGGGACCAGACAGGAGTCTCAGGGACTAATACAGGCCCACTAAGATAATGACCATCACACACACAACTCACTTCATCCCATGCTGCAAAATGAATTATGAACCATGACCATGAGCAGTTTATAGATGAGTACACTGAGGCCCAGAAAAGTGGTCACCTTGCTCAAGGCCAATTTCTAGAAGAGGATTTGTACCTCCTTCCACAAGCCCATGAATGAATCTCAAAGTAGGCACTGTCCATATCCTCCAGGTTATGCAGAACAAAGGGTTTCTGGGCACTCAGCAAACTTTCTACCCAACTAGTGACAGCAGCCCCAACTGTAGAGCACCCCGGACCCACTGTACATTCCCCTCTTGGCACAGTGGTGTAGGTGGGTCCCATGTGAAACCATCCAAAAGCACAACCCAAATCTCATGGGAAATACAGGTGAGAATTATGGCATGACAGGAAATGGACACCAGAGCCCAGACCAGAGCACTTGGAGATATTCAAAATAATACCAGAAATTGGCCTCGAGTCTCCTGAGCCCCTTATGCAAAGTACGGTGAAAAAGTACGGGAATGGGGAGGAAACTAATCTCACAGAATTGTGAGTGTCCCCATCTCCTACCTTATTTCAGAAACCAGTGGCTGGAGAAGTAGGTGACTCCTATCATTGGTACTTAAGGGGCAGCAGGGGTCCCCCAAAGCACCTGAGGGAGAGATAGAGAGGCAATGACAGTTTAGTCAGACCAGAGCTGAGTAGTAACAGCTCTTTGTGCCCCTCAGCTCCCTGCATGCCCTGCTGCAATGTCTGTAGCTAGTCAGATGAGAGGAGGTGATCAAGAGAAGGATGAACCACCCATGTTCTCTTCCTGAGGTCCCAGGAGAAAAGGCATTTTCACCTCAAGAAATGTTAAGTTAATCAGGATTTGGCAATTTTATTACTAAGTGAAGTCTTGAGATTTGATGTACTCATGGGTGGGATTTTTGTGTGTGTGCATGTGATACTGGGGGATGAACACAGAGGGGCTTTACCACTGAACTATGTTTAAGTTGCCCAGGCTGACCTCAAACTTGAGATACTCTTGGCTCAGCCTCCTGAGTCTCTGGGATCACGGGCATGCACCTCCAAGCCCAGCTTCAAGAATAGCTGATTCTAGCAGGGCATGGTGGCACATGCTGGTAATCCCAGCAGTTTGGGAGGCTGAGGCAGGAGGATGCTGAATTTGAAGCCAGCCTTAGCAACTTAGCAAGACCCTTAGCAACTTAGTAAGACCTTGTCTCAAAATAAACTATAGCGGGGCATGGTGGCATACGCTTGTAATCCCAGCAGCTCGGGAGGCTGAGACAAGAGAATCGTGAGTTCAAAGTCAGCCTCAGCAAAAGCAAGGCACTAAGCAACTCAGTGAGACCCTGTCTCTAAATAAAATTCAAAATAGGGCTGGAATGTGGCTCAGTAGTCGAGTACCCCGAAGTTCAATCCTAGTACCCAAAAAATTAATTAATTAAATTAAATTTTAAAAAATAAACTATAAAAAGTGCTGGTGATGTGGCTCAGTGGTTGAGTGCCCCTGGGTTCAATCCCTGGTTTTAAAAAAAAAGAACATTTGATTCTATTGCTTACGAATGATACTGAAATTCATGAATCTGCTTGTGTTTCCATTCAGACAGTGGCCCCTGTTCATCCCTCCAAGCATGCTGAGAAGACAGGGTGAGCAAATCAAGGAATTGTCCTTATGCTATCCTAAGTTGTTTGTTGTTTTTTTTTTTTTCATGAAGTAAGGGATAAATTTAAAATCCAAGCCTCTACAGGTGAAATTGTGATAGACTTTGAAATGGATGAAAACACCACAGGTGTCTCATTATTAATTGGATGGAGTCCTCTGCACCTTTATCTTTAAGCAATTTCATAACTCTATAGGTTATAGAAAACTAATAGCAAGGCAATGACTCTTGTCCACAGACATGCAAATAAATGTTCAGTGGAAACATTTATTTTCCCTTTTACTCTGTTAAAAGAAGCCAATTTTGCAACTGTTAAGCAGATTCACCTCAGCATTCCTGACTGCCTATCCATATGGATGCTTTTTGCATTCTTCCTGAATGAGTTGTAACATTTTATTGTTTCCCTAGTGAATTAACAAATAAAATCTTTGGTGGTGTTCACTATTTGCATGTGAGTCATGACTTTGCTTTGGAAAAAAAATTAAAAATATTGATAATGCACTGCATGTCTTCAAAAAGCTGGATGAAAGGATTTTAAGGGATTTCACAACAAAGGAATGATAAACATTTGAAGAGATAGATATGCTTAACCTGATTTGGTCATTATTCAATGTATACATGTATAGAAACTTCACATAGTCTTTCATGAATCTGCATAATTATCATGCATTAATTAAAAACAAATAAGAGAAGATACAATATTATTATCTTTCTTTTAGAGCATTTCCTTTAGAAAACTTGTAATTGTAGGTTCTTTGTCAACTTCTTTTTATGTAAATCTGCCCAAAGGCTTCTTGCCAATTTTACAACTCAGGAACAATTCATTAAGGACCTGGGAGCCCCATCTGAAATGTCATCACCATGGTAGACAACATTCTTATCTCCCAGTTTCTATGAGAGGGTGTTTCTATGAGAGGGTGGGAGTCTAAGTTCAGCCTGGTGCCTGCCTGAAATTGTAAACCCACTTCCTGTCTTAAGATATGAGTTTATTTTTTCCTTTGGATGAAAGCAATTAACAAACCAGATGGCCCAGGAGGACTCAGTGTATACTGCATGTGATCAGTGGTGTTGTGGAGACCTCTTACCTGAGGACAAGTTCCCCATTTCTCCTGAGAATGTGGACAGAATGGATTGTACCTGGCTATGTACAAGGGCAAGATGTCCATCTTTGCAACCTCTTAGAGGATTGCCAATAATGAGCATTACAGTCTACTTAATGCTTATTTAATAATTTAACTGTTTTTTTTCCATTTACTTTTATGGAAGATTTTCTGGTTTGGCAGATTTTGTTTTTAATCTTCTGGCCAACATGGCCTGATGTTCCATCACTCCAGAGACTCTGCAAGCTGGGGGAAGACATGGGGGTGGGGAGGGACTTTCCCCAGGAACAACTCCAGCCACGCTGGCTGGGGTGCAGAGCATAGGCTGATCCCTCAGAGGCTCAGGTCAGTGGTGGTCAAAGCCCTGCTAATATTGTATCTTCTGATCTTATCCTGAGTTCCTTTTAGCCCTCAGGGTGGATCTCAGGCCCTGCCCTGCACCCACACATCCTCCTTCTCTACACATTCTTTCTTTATCCAAGTTAACACCACTGATAAGGTTAAAGGCAGGCTCTTTAGCTGTGTGCCCTGGCATGAGGAATATGTGACCCTGCATGCTTCTCCAGCAGGCGTAGGCTGTTCAAAGTCTCACACTGTCAGGGCTTGATGGATGCCTGCTGTCTCACAGCCCACCCACTCTCCAGTCCAGACGCTCTCCTCAGGCTGAGACTCCTCCTCAGGCAGAGGTAGCCAGAAGGGAAAATACAAATTAAAATAATAAAAAGTTAAATGATAATTTCATAAAAGTTGAAAGTCGACAGTGGTTGCCTGAGGCTGGGAAGAGTGAAGTCAAAGAAGGAATGGGAAAAGGTCAGTCAATGGTCCCAAGTCACAGTTAATAGGAGAAATTGCCTCCTCATGCTCTAACCACAGTGCACAGGAGTGTAGATGGTCCAGGTATGCTGGACAGATGGGGGAGTAGGTCCATGTGTGTCTCTTCCCATGCAGCTAAACTTCTGGAATTTTATGGACTGAAAGTTAGCAGAGGGGGCACAGCTGTGAGTGAGTCTGTACCTAAAGGAGCAGACACCCCTGCCCCAGTAGGTACATAAGTGCTCCCAAAGTGTCTGGAGCTTAGTGTCCTCATATGTCAAGGAGGGTAGGACTGCATATTGATAGGATCTGATGGCCATAGAGTTCTCTGCCCTTGACACTCATCAGGGCTGGCGCTCCATGCACATGGCAATCAGCTCATCCCCAACTGATGCCCTTCCTCTTTCAGGACCCTAGAATAAAGCCTCCACTTTCAGCCTCCTTTGGTGGCAGGGGTGACCCCTCGTGGTGACAGTGTTCTCTTTAAGAGACAGATATGTGCACCTCTATTAAACCCTATCACACAGCTCGTACACAGCCTCCTTGGGCCATGAAGGTGTGGGCAGGGGCTACAAACTGGGCCGTCCTGGGCCCTGACACAAGGGTATGTCACACATCACCTCAACCCCTAACACAAAGAGAACAAGCTCCATCTGATAGAAGCTGCTACTGTTGGGAGTCTTTATACTTATAGTGGAACCTAATCCTAAACAATACAGAGTGACTTATCCCCATCTTCAGATAGGAAATAGAGGCACTGCATGGCTAAGCAACCTGTCTAGGGTCATACACATCCCAGAGAGGTAAGTTTGAATTTGTCCTGATCTTTGTTTAGATCCCAGAGCACAAGGCAGCTGTGTGGGGCTCCCTCTCTAGGAGCATAAACTAGCTGTACATATCCCATAGATCCTTGCACCTAGAAGTTTCTGTGTCCCCTGCATAACCATGGCCTTCGAATGAAGATGTCTGAATTACACAACCTCTTGACAACACCTACCCAACCTTCGGGCCTCCTCTTCTGAGGCCCTCCCAGAGTAGGCTGATTTTAGTTCAGAACCACTTGGTATATCCACAGGCTGGGGGCCAAGTAGCACTGGATTAAAGAGCAGATGGTTCTAGGGAGGGCCACTACCCCTGATCATCTCCTCCTCTCCAGGTGGCAGAGTCCTGGAAGCCACAGTCACGTCCACACACCACCCAGAAGTGATAATATGATAGAATTCAGTACATCATTTAGTGCAAAGTTTCTACCATCATGAGTCTGAGGCCACTTCTCCACCTCCTGAATTGTTGCTGGTCTATGGCACATTGACTTCCACCTTGCAGTTCTGCCCTCAATTTCTTGAAACCCAAAGTCACCAGGCTGAGACAAAACCCAGAATAAAAGATAACATGGAGATAGAAGCCTGGCCCTTGGTCATCCACCTAAGACTGGACATGAGGGAATGAGGCCTTGATGAACCCTCAGCCTCAAATAGCCACATCCAAGCTCAGGCAGGAAGAGAAAAGACCTGCCTGGTCAGCCCATTGTTACTGTTTTGAGCCAGTAAGATTTGGCACAGCTTGTGCTGTACCAATAGGTAAGTGGTACATCAACTTAGCCAATATCCTGATGAAGACAAACAGAGGCATTGATAAAGTGTTAAGATTAGTCAGAAACTGAGACACTTTTCTTGATTTTGACTATTGGTTTCAAGAAACAGAACCCTATACCCCAAATACTGTTTAGTAGCACCCCAGGTACCAAGTTCTCTGGCTAGTTACTTTGGGCCATGCCAAAATAGAGGGCAGGGAGCACTGAGGTTGGAAGAATTCAGTTGAGGTATATGGGAGTGCAGCCAGAGGCACAGGGACAACTCTTGCCAGATCATCAAGGTTGGCCCTCCAAGATCATCCTTACCTTGCAGTGAACCCCCTCAATCCAGTCTCTGCTACCTGCTGGGGACTGGCCCCTTGCTCCTATTTAGAAAAAAAAAACTTATTTAATAATACTGATTAAATCATGCTAAGGAGACTTTATTCAGGACCATTATGATAGGTAAAGGACCATGGTGATGGGATTTTGCAGTGAGAAGAAACTTTAGGATCAACTCCAAATACAGTGTGGTCATGTGGAATTTATAATCAAGGAGCAGGTGGAATCAGTAGATTGAAAATGACTAAGAGAAGACAACAGGATAGGAAAATTCAGTGACATTAACCTCCCAGAATTCTTGCCAACGTGGTCAGACATCATGGGGGGAAGGAACAGGATAAAGAATCTGATCAGTTATGGGGACAAGGGCCTCTGGTTAAACTAACTTAGCGGGTTCTTTGCAAAAACTAGAGAAACAGAAGTGTGCCAGTGAGCCTAAGAAAAGGATCAGGGGTACTTGCTTTGGCAGCATATATACTAAAATTGGAACAATACAGAGATTAGCATGGCCCCTGTGCAAGGATGACATGCAAATTCATGAAGAATTCCATATTTTTATGTATGACTAATTAAAACAAACTTTAAAAACTAAAATTTTAAAAAAATGATCAGGGGCCTGACTGTAGTTTGGCCAAGTGGAGAATCTCTGTCTGCATGGGGTTAGAGGGAATAGACCTGGCTCTGCCTCTATGGCTTCAGGTCTCAGCCCACAGTCACTTCATCCAGGAAGGATCTCCTGACTCAATGCTGAGCACCATTCCTCCCAGGGCTGGCCTGGATCACCATGACTTCCTGTGAGTACTTTGAAGGTGGCAAACATATTTGTCAGCTCTGTCCTGGCACAGAGCACACAATCTGCAAATGAATTGTGAATGAGTGAAGTGACATGAATCTCTAGACTGTGAAGGTTGAGGAGCTTTTATATAGATGTTGTGGTCCAGTGAGTTTGCCAGACTCAGCTGTTTATAATTGGAGGTTCCTCACTGGGTAGTAAATAAAGTACATCTTCATCTAAAAGCCATCAGCATGGGACCTGCCCTGGTAGCCAGAGGCAGTGCACCAAGGGAGCCCCTGCAGTAGGAAAGAGTCTCCTTGTAGCTGCTATCTGTGCTGGGCATGTGCAAGTGTGCACAAGGGGAGAGGGGGTTGCACATGTGCATGCATGTGTGTGCATGCATGCAGTGTGGGTGCTGTAAGGAGACCCCCTCTTGCTGGCCTCTCTTCCACTGCCCATGCATCCCTGTCACCACAATCTGCCCTCACTGTCCCTTTCCTCTGGGATACATGGCACTCTCTCTGCCACCTCAGGCATCTGGAGAAGCCTCTGATCTTCCATTTGCCACTTAACCTCAGCCCTCCCCCTCCTGTCTGTGGATCATCCCCCAGGATGTTCTGCTGACATGCAAAGCCACACAGCTCCAAAATAGAACCTTATCTCTGCCAGCAGCACCTCCACCCCCTTCTCCCCAGGACCCCCTGAACTCTCAGCTTCCTCTGCATCTCCACCCCTCCCACATGCCAGAGAAATAGGCTGGGCTTCTGCACAAACAGGGGAAACACCCTGAGAGTCCTGTGAACAGTTTGGTCAGAGACACTCATGTCACTGCCTACTGCCACTTGCATGCTTATGACTGGATGTCAGGAATCCATTGCAGCAGCCCCAAAAGAAAGAGATGACTGAAGAAACTAAATCAGTAACCAAAATGTTAACCATACTTTAGAGCACAGGTGCAGCTGGCTTCACCACTGAGCATCACCAAATTCCCAGAAAAGTATGTATGATGTGTGGGAGCAAGAGTGTTCTATAGTTTGTGACCATGTTTTAGCAAGCCTGTGCCCCTGGGCTGTGACTTTCACCAGTGCTTCTCAGGCTCTTTTTTCCGCCCATCACTTCCAGGCGAGATAGGAAGGATAGAAGTGCCTAGAGTTGGAGGACACACACACACACACACACACACACACACCACCACCACCACCACCAAATAGGCTCTGGTACAAACTTCCCTTGTGGGCAGATCTTGTTAAGAACAGAATGCTGGGGCTGGGGTTGTTGCTCAGTGGCAGAGCACTTGCCTAGCATGTGTGAGGCAATGGGTTTGATCCTCAGCACCACATATAAACAAAATGAAAGTTTATCAACAACTTAAAAAAAAAAAAAAAGAACATAATGCTCTAAAGCTAGGCTTAATGGTTCACACCTGTAGTCCCTGCTACTTAGGAGGCTGAGGCAGAAGGAGTGAAAGTTCAAGGCCCGCTCAGCAACTTAGCAAGACCCTGTCTCAAAATAGAAAATAAAAAGGACTGGAAATGTAGCTCAGTGGTGAAGCACCCCTGGGTTCATATTCAATCACTGGACTAACCAACTAACAAAAAACCAGAATGCTCTAGAATATTTCAAAATAGTTATTTTTGAAATATGCAAGGCCTTCCTTCCTTCCTTCCTTCCTTCCTTCCTTCCTTCCTCCCTCCCTCCCTCCCTCCCTTCCTTCCTTCCTTCCTTCCTTTTTCCCTTCATTGTGAGAGCTTGGTTGGGCTTCTGGAGATAAAACCTCATAAAAGCATGGAGTCTTCCTAAGAGTGCTTCCCTGGAGTTTTTAATTCTTGAGATTGTCCATGTTGAACCCCCAACAAATTTTCAATATTAATGTAAGTTCTCATGCCCTAATACTGGATGCAGCTGTGGATTTCTGTATTTTCCTGTCAGAATCAAGTACACTGTGGCTATCTGTATTTGCCTGTCAGAATCAAGTTTCTATTTCTGAGACCCAAATTCTTTGATGGATCTCAGTTGTTAATTTTCAGTTTATTCAACTTTTATTTCTTATTGTGAGAATTGAGTGGTGACTTCCAATCTCTTTATATGCCTGACCAGAAACCAGACGTTAAAGCTCTTGTTAAAAAAAAAAAAAAATTCAGTGTCTCTTTATATTAATTTTTTTTCTAAAAGTATTAGTAAGCAATTGAGAAGTGATATCAGGAAAGATGGTGGAGCAGGAAGTCCCCAGATTCTCTCTCTCCACCTAGATAGCAAACCGGCAGAATCCAACTGATACAGTATTCTAGATTCTACATTTGTTTGTTTGGTACCTATTCATCTGTAACCAAAAAAAGTAACATTTTTTTCTCATAAAAGGAATATGAAAGCCAACATTTTTTCTTTTGTGAACTTGCTTTATATTACTCTGTTGTATCCAATTTTTTTCCAATAAGAAAACCCCAAAGAAGCTGGGTGCAGTGGCACATGACTGTGATCCCAGCAGCTTGGGATGCTGAGGCAAGGAGGATCACAAGTCCAAAGCCGGCCTCCAGCAACTTAGTGAGACCCTGTCTCTAAATAAAATATAAAAAGGAATGGAGATGTGGCTCAGTGGTTAAGTGCTCTAGGTTCAATTCCTGGTACCAACATAAAACAAAACAAAAAAAAGCCCAAAGAGATATAAAAGTATAGTAAATGGCCTCTAAATGACTGTTATGGTTTGTTTGTCTTTAAAGCCAAAAACCTTTGAAAATTGGCCTTCAGATTTGACAGATTAAAACAAATTCTCAAAAATTCACTTTCTCCAAGATTTCAACTGGCAAGCTTTCCTACTATAAGTTGTGTACTTTCTACCCACATGCTCCCATAAATGTAACTTCAATTCTTCAATTCATCCTCCTCTTCTAGAAGATCACATACCTTCTCTAACAGCTGAGTCTTCAGGCTGCTAATGATATTAACTCTCGATATTTCAACAATTATCCTGATTTTTTTCAGAATCTGGCATTCTAGCTGAAGGCAGTCCTTTAAATAGGAGTTTGTCTGTCTCTTCTGCATCTTCTCCATGAAGTACCAATGTGTCCCAATATTTCCAACGAAATTTAAATCTGACACTGAATTTGGTTATGGTCAACTTCACAGCTCTCTTTAGAAGCCAGTTTAATGATCTTAGTCCTTAATTGTATCAGTCACTCATTTCATTTGTATGACTTTTCCCTTCCTTGAAGTTCCTATCTGACCTATCAGTTCACCTTGTAGAAGAACTTAGCTCACCCACAATCAATCAGTTTCCTCCCCTGAGTAATGTTGCTGTCCGGCAGGTATGAACTGGATTTCCTGCTGCAGTTTCTGCTGCTCTCAGAGAAGTTTTCCTCACTGAAAGGCCTGAGAGGAATATTTCTTCTTGGGTCTGCTTTAGCCACCTCCTCTTTCTGACTGATGACAGATAGTCCTTTGATAATGACATCTCACTGCTCCTTGAACTATTCTATTCCAGTAACCATTCTACTTTGGTTTTCAGCATTTTGTTGTGACAATGTGATAGATACTTTCCCAACAGTGGGATGAGAAGTCAAAATTGAGAAGGTGCCTCTTGGAATACAAAGAGATCTCTGTTGACTTTGCTCTCCCTCACTGTGCTCAGTCTGTATTCTTCTGCCATCACTATGGAGACAGGGAATAGTCAGACCTAGAACTGTGTGGCTGTAGATCTGGGAAGATTCTGCTCTGTTTTTCTATAATATATTCATATGAATTCAACCTGTTCTTTGGCCTTTGGTCTTTGTTTAGGGGCTCCAACAGCCTCACTGGTTTACTCTCTTCCCCACTGCCATTGACAGAGGACCATAGGCTTTCAGGCTGAGCACTGGACTTAGTGTTACCCTGCAGACCCTCTTTCTTTACTTGAGAAATATTGCATTTACCTTTTTGCTTGTTAGAGGCATCTACATGTCTTGGTTGATTTTTCAGAACTACATTGTAATTTATTTAGTCTCTACTTTCTGCAGGTAAGATGTCAATATTTACCCTACTGAGTGTGACTAGTGACTCTGCAGTATTGCTCATGTCTGGTTTGCCGGTGTGGCCTTCTAGAACAGCAGGTTATTTCAAGGGACTGATGG
Source organism: Marmota flaviventris (assembly GCF_047511675.1). NCBI lineage: Eukaryota > Metazoa > Chordata > Mammalia > Rodentia > Sciuridae > Marmota > Marmota flaviventris. Next base: position 101,818,375 of record NC_092498.1, on the reverse strand, counting down.
CCATGAGTTTCTCCTGGGATAAATATTTACCTTCATTCATTACATGTGACTTGGAGCCCTCAGCAGAATGTGGTTGGGGATGGATTACTTCATGATTTGATTCTGCCTTTCTAGAAAACAATGGTAACAACAGGTTTGGATTTAGAATCATCATTTTTAATGTTAGTTTTGGAGGTTTTTGTCTTTGTAGACTCCAAAATCAAGGAGAATGGGTGTTTTATCTGGGCCACCTCAGGATGTTCTTCATAGAGGGTCTTTCTTCATAACTTTCCCTTAATGTTCTTATCAGTTTTGCCAGCACTGGGCTATAAACTCTTGACCTTGGTGGAAGCTTTCCTTCAATAATCCAATAAAGAATTCATGTTTTTTTTTTGCATTGAAATCATGGTTCAGATTCAGAGTGGCCATTACATAAACACAAATCAAGATGTAGGCTCAGACCCTGGGAAACAGATTCTGGATTCTGGATCCCAGCAGGTGAAGGAAGATGTGAGGCACAGTTGAGATAATAGACGTTCTTTATTTGGAAGCTACAGCAACCCCCCAGTCTCCAGCTCCAGCCTCCTGAGTCCTTCCATGGATCATCTTTTTTTTTTTTTTTTTGCACCGAGATTGAACTCAAGAGCACCCAACCACTGAGCCACATCCCCAGCCCTACAGGGTCTCACTGAGTTGCTTAGTACCTCGTTTTTTCCTGAGGCTGGCTTTGAACTCATGATCCTCCTGCTTCAACCTCCTGAGCTGCTGGGATTATAGGCATGTGCCACCACGCCTGGCTCCATGGACAATTTTTAATATGCAAGCCAGACAAAGAAGACATATTGCCAACAGGTTACATAAGTCGATGAATGCTCACAAGCAAATGTTCATGGCCTTGAGGACATACACTGAGTCAGGGTGTTCATGACCTTGGCTACATACAAAAACCTAGTCTACTGAAAGCCTCAGCAAAGAGCGTAACTATAGCCATCTTGGCTTGCCAAGCAACACAGCATCCCTAAGCCCAAACATCAGACTTATAGGATCTGTTTAAGAATAATTCAAGGCTCATCTAATAGGGTAGGCCAATGAGGCTGTTTGCCATGTCACAGTGTTCTCTAATAGTCAATTCCTAGGTCACCCATTTGAATGATGTTTGTTCATATCAGAAAGAGATTTTGAGTTTTTTCAGATCTAGATGAAGGTTGTATTTCTTATGTAAATACTGAAAAGTTATGCCAAACTGTACAAACCACTCTACTATTAGACTGTCAGGCAGAAATTCCCCTTTTTGCTCCTGGAGCTCTGGGTACAGATCACCAGCTTCACAGAGGCCATGAACAATGTAGAATAGACCTCTCCTCCCTCCCATGATGCTTTGTAGTTGACAGTGTTGGAGTACTTCAACTGAGACAAGAACTGAGCTTCCTGTTCAACATCTGGAGGTATTTAAGAGCTTCATTTTTTGATATCATAAATTCTGATGTCCCACTGGTACTTCATAAGCATCACCTCCCTGTAGCTTCCCTGCCCACAATCTGCAGGGAGCAGTAGGGGCATATTCCCAGCTCAGACCCCAGGTGGGATGTGGCAGCAGCATTGGGTAGGTCTGTGGGCCATGGCAGAAGGCCCTGCTCATGCTGGAGAGGCTGCAGGGGGATAGGCTATGGAGGTCTGGCCAGGGCAGGAGAACTGAGACCTGACCCACCACATCATTGCTGCCATAGCTGATAGTAATAATTTTTAAATAAATAAAACTTAGCAAACTTGGAGAAAGGGGAAACACCTGGTTTTCAGATTGTGAAATAGAAATATTCAATTTTCAACTAAAAACATCACAAAGCAGACAAAGAAACAGGAGTGTATGATCCATTCCAAGGGAAAAATAAATCAACAGAAACCATACCAGAGAAAGGCCAAATAGGGCCAGGCTTGTGGCTCAGCGGCAGAGTGCTCACCTAGCATGTGCAAGGCCCTGGGTTCAATCCTTAGCACCACATAAAAATAAATAAAATAAAGGTATAAAAAAAGAAAGGCCAAATAGGTGACTTGCTAGACAAAGACTTTAAAACAACCATCTTAAAAATACTCAAAATAAAAAAAGTTTCTTCTCAGCAAAAGAAACAATCTGTGAGGTCAATAGAGAGCCTACATCTTGGAAGCAAATCTTTTACCCCTCACACAGATAGAGGACTAATCTCTAGGGTACATAAATAACTCAAAAAGCTAAACACCAAAAAACCAAATAACCCAATCAATAAATGGGCCAAGGAACTGAACAGACACTTCTCAGAAGATGATGTACAATCAATCAACAAATATATGAAAAATGTTCATCATCACTAGCAATTAGAGAAATGAAAATCAAAACTACTCTAAGATTTCACCTCATTCCAGTCAGAATGGCAGCAATTATGCATACAAACAACAATCAGTGTTGGTGAGGATGAGGGGGAAAAGGTATACTCATACACTGCTGTACGACTGCAAGTTGGTGCAGCCAATATGGAAAGCAGTATGGAGATTTCTTGGAAAATTGGGAATGGAACCACCATTTGACCTAGCTATCCCTTTCTTCGGTCTCTACCCAAAGGACTTAAAAATAGCATACTACAGGGATACAGCCACATCAAAGTTTGTAGCAGCACAATTCACAATAGCTAAACTGTGGAACCAACCTAGATGCCCTTCAATAGATGAATGGATAAGAAAAAAATGTGGCATATTGCCGCAGTCTGGCTGGGCACAAATCACGAGCCACTGAAGCAGGAACAAACTTTATTTTTAAACTGCAGGAAAACACTTCACACAGCTCCCGGGGAATCCTCCCGAACGCGCCACGAGGCTTGTCCAGCAACCCCCAGCCGGAACTATCTCTCCCGGAAATCCCTCCTCCTGCACTTCCCCAACCAATGGGAACTCTCGGGGAATCCCCGGAAATCCCCACGAGAACTCCAAAATAGTGCGAGAACTCAAAAGTTGCGGCAGAGGCACCTGTCAATCAATACTGTTGGCAAAATACCAGGGGCCATACAGACTCAGCCGTGGCTCTCAGCATCTCCCCCTTTTTGTTTAATTAAACAACAAGCAATGTGGCTTAGGGACCGTGCCTGTTAGGCAGTCCAATTCAACATATGGTCCTTACCCGTCATCGGATGAACTGACCTCTAGGTGTCAGCCTCCTGTCTTAGGTTGGTACCACTGCAATTGGATCATACCCGTCACTGACTACCGGTCCAGCATACAGCCATACTTGTGGATAGGTCTATGCACCAGTGGGGGGGTAAGGTTCTTTGCCTCACCTCTGTTGGCCCCCAAATTTGGCCTTGGTGCCAGTGGGGGAGTGAGGTTAATGTGGCTTAAGGACCGTGCCTGGTAGGTTGTCCAATTCAACATATGGTTCTTACCCGTCATCGGAAAACTGACCTTTAGGCGTCAGCCTCCTGTCTTAGGTTGATACCACTGCAATTGGATCATACCCGTCACTGACTACCGGTCCAGTATAAGCCATTGGCCCCCAAATTTTAGACCATCACTAGCAGAAGGGAGGAGGATGCAAAATGCCATGACACTAAGCCAATTGAGGGCTCCTTTGAAAAATTGTACCACCGGTGACACCATCAACAAAAATACTCCAGCACTACCACAATTCGCTGTACCAACAGATAGTTCACAATGCATACAAGTGATACATAGTCCAGGCAAGGTCTGCAAGCAATTCAAAGCAGAGGAATCTGTCAATATGTCCATTTCCTCCCAAAGTAAATCGACTCCTTAATTGAGCATTACTTGTGGAGTTATTATTCATTGATGCATCAGTTTTTACAGTTTGTTGTGATAACTATCGAAGAAGCTGTAGTTTGGTTTTATCTTTGTCTTCACCGGCACTGGGATGAAGATAGGAGTTCTGGCAATGATGCTAAGAAAAAAATTATGTAACATTCCAACAGGCACTAAGAAAACAATTTTTTGAACAATTTACATTATCCTGAACAGAATTATTAAATATAATGAGAAGGAAAGGTGAAAGTAAACAAACAGATCTGTTAACCTCCTATTTGTTCACATATTAAAACAATTTTCAACAGCTGTTTACCCAATCTAAATTAAACCATTAAAATCACGTGAATAAAAAAATTCGGATCCATTTATTCATGAGCGCTCCTCATATATGATATATGGACATACGCACATACAGACATACAACACAAAACAGAAGTGTGCACACATAACATACAACACTTAAGACAATAGTAAAGGCCTTGAAGCTTTACCTAGGTGAAATCTCCATTGCAATGCTTAAAAACTCCACAGTCAAAAAATAAAACTGATCAGAAAAACATTAACCTAGGTCTGTATGAGCTCAAAAATAAAATAGAACTTTATGATGTGGGAAAAGGCAAATAATAAAATAAATATTGAAAAAAGCATCCTGGTTAATCACTGTCGCAGATGTAAGAATAGCCAAACTGGAGTTCTGGATATCAGCTGTTATGGATTTGAGTCAAATCATCTTCCTTTTGGCCTGTAGAAATTGTTTTAGTTAATCTCTCTGGAATCCAAATCGGCTGCTGTTTTCCCTGTGGAAAAACACAAACAGAACCCCGACTCCAGACAATCACTGGGTCAGGACCTTTCCATTGTCCTGTTAGAATATCCTTCCAAAGTACCTTAGGCTTATGTACATTTTTTGGACACATATGCCTTTCCGCAGCACTAAGCCCTGAGGAATCCAAATTTAAAAAGTTTAGAGTAAAAAGGGTTATTTTAAGTTTATCTTTTGGTGACATATACCCCTTTCCAATTCCCTCTTTTTGCTTTAGTAAGTACATTTTAATAGTTTGATGAGCTCTTTCAACTATGCCTTGTCCTTGTGGATTGTATGGAATTCCTGTTATATGAGTAATGCCAAATGATGAGCAAAATTGTTTAAAAGAGGTAGAAGTATAACCAGGACCATTATCTGTTTTTAACTGTTTTGGAACGCCCACAGTGGCAAAATTTTGTAAGCAATGAGCTATAACATCTTTAGTTTTTTCTCCGGAATGAAGGGAGCCCATCAAAAATCCGGAAGAAGTATCAACTGTAACATGCAAATATTTTAATTTTCCAAATTGTGGCAAGTGTGTGACGTCCATCTGCCAAATATGGTTAGGTATCAGTCCTCTAGGATTGACTCCAAGATTAACTTGTGGTAAAAAGGTCACACAATTTTGACATTGTTTTATTATTTGTCTAGCTTGTTCCTTAGTTATTTTAAAACGCTTTTGTAAAGTATTAGCATTGACATGGAACCTTTTATGAAAATGTGTAGCTTCTTCTAGTGTAGAGAAAATACGTATGTCATGTGTAGTTTTATCTGCTAAATCGTTGCCCAAACTAAGGGCTCCAGGCAATCCTGTATGTGCTCTGATATGTCCTATAAAGAATGGATCTTTTCTGTCCCAGATTAGACTTTGTATAGCAGAAAACAAAGAGAAAACAGTAGAGGAAGGGGAAATCCTGCCAGCATCTTCAAGGGATACTATAGCATTAACTACATACTGACTATCAGAGAATAAATTAAATACAGAATCTTTAAACATCACAAAAGCTTGTAAAACTGCATTAAGCTCTACCTTTTGAGCTGATTGTTTGGGTACTAAAAATGTAAAAGTTTGATCAGGGGTAACTACTGCTGCTGTACCATTATTTGACCCATCAGTGAATACATTTGGAGCATTCATGATAGGGGTTTTTCTTGTCATTTTTGGAAAAACTACAGGATGCGAAGACCAAAAAGACAACAAAGGATTAGATGGTAAGTGATTATCAAATGAAACATTAGATTTACACATGATTATTGCCCAAGTATTTAACTCATTAGCTAACTCATCAATTTGATCCATAGTATATGGAGTAATAATTTTATTGGGAGAAATTCCAAACACTCCCTTTGCTGCTTTTATTCCTTTGAGTATTAATTGTCCTACAGCCTCAGGATACCTAGTAAGAATAGTGTTAGGAGAATAAGATAAATGTATCCACAATAATGGACCTTCTTGCCAAAATACTCCTGTAGGAATATTTTTTTGTTGGTATTACAATAAATAATAAAGGCAAACTTATATCAATTCTATCCAAATGCATATTTTCCATATATGTTTCAATAATTTTTAATGCCTTTCTTGCTTCAGGCGTTAACATGCGGGGTGAATTTGGATCTGATGGACCTTTTAGGATATCAAATAAAGGTCCCAACTCTCCTGTTGGTATGCCTAGATAAGGCCTTATCCAATTTATGTCTCCTAATAACTTTTGAAAGTCGTTAAGTGATTTGAGTTGATCTACTCGTATTTGAATTTTTGGTGGACGGACCATGGTTGAGGATAATAGAACTCCTAAATAATTAATTGGAAAATTTAATTGTACTTTATCTATTGCTATCTCTAGATTATAATTTTTTAATAAATTTGTAAGTGTGGCATAACATTCTAGCAATGTGTTTTTATCTTTGTGTGCTAACAATACATCATCCATATAGTGAAATATTTGTAGTTTAGGATTTTGATTTCTAAGTGGCTGGATTGCTTTGTTAACATAAATTTGACACATAGTTGGGCTGTTAGCCATCCCTTGAGGGAGTACTTTCCATTCATATCTCTGATCAGGACCTTCATGATTCAGTGCAGGGATAGTAAATGCAAAATGTGGACTATCCTCAGGATGAATTGGAATTGAAAAAAAAAACAATCTTTAATATCTATAGCTAAAACATACCAGGTTTTTGGCAAAGCAGACAATTGAGGAATCCCCGATTGAGCAGGTCCCATAATAACCATCTCATTATTAATGGCTCTTAAATCTTGCAATAATCTCCATTTACCAGATTTCTTTTTAATGACAAAAATGGGAGTATTGTAAGGAGATACGGAAGGTTGTATATGTCCCTCCGCTAATTGTTGCTTGACCAGGTCATGGGCTGCTTGTATCTTTTCTTTAGTCAGGGGCCACTGAGGAACCCATACTGGTCTATCTGATTTCCAAGTAATTTTTATTGCCTCAGTGACCCCTTCTGAAAACCCAGTCCATGTCTATTTATTCCCTGATCTATTTGAATGGGTGCTGCTATGCCTTGTTCTCCTAATCTTTTTTCTTTCCTGAAACCTTGTCTAGCCCTAATAGTGGGCGCATTTGGATTGATGTTATTTGTTAATGTCAAACCTAATTGATCTAGGACATCTCGTCCCCATAAATTTATAGGAAGATGATCCAATACATATGGCTGTATAGTTCCTTCGCATCCTTCAGGATCCTTCCAATCTAATACCATTGCACTTCTATGGGGATTAGTTGCCACTCCTAGGCCTCGAAGCGTTTGAGTGGCTTGTTGTAGCGGCCAATGTTGTGGCCATTCTTGACGAGATATGATGCTAAGGTCTGCACCTGTATCCAGTAGCCCATTAAATACATGTCCTTGAATATTTAGTTTTAGCATGGGGCGAGAATCTAAATTTAAAGACAGCATAGCCCAATCTACACCTGTGGAGCCTAATCCCCTGGAACCTCTTTCTATAGTACTACTGGAAAATTTATCATGTAGGCTGGGTATTATTAATAACTGTGCTATTCTATCTCCTGGTGAAATTACTGATATACCCTTTGGAGAACTAGCTATAATTTTTATTTCACCTTCATAATCGGGATCAATTACCCCGGGACTTATCATAAGTCCTTTTAGCGTAGAAGAACTGCGTCCTAACAATAAGCCTACTGTTCCTTGGGGAAGAGGTCCTTTTACTCCTGTGGGAATGATTTGAACTCCCATCTCTGGAGTTAGTACTGCTCTGGCGGAGGCGCAGATGTCCAACCCTGCGCTCCCTCTGGTTCGTCTGATGAGAGATCTGATGGATAATGTGTCCTGGGCACTACCCTGATGGTATTGCTGGGTTCCTCCATGGTGTTTCTGGGTTCCTCCAGTGCCCCGTACATTTGTGGTCGTGGGCCCCGGAGCATTGGGCCCCCCTGTCCGTTTTTTGGCAATGGAGCTCGATGCCTTTCTCCACGATATCGTGGGTAAACACTTGGTCCTTGTCTGTTTTTTGATAACGGAATACCCTCTATGGTGGTTTGAGAACGGCATTCATTAGCCCAATGTTTCCCTCTACGGCATCGTGGGCAAATACCCGGTATTCTATTCGTTTGATATCTAGCTTTGTTAAACCCTCCTCCTATGGGGCAACTCCTTTTAAAATGTCCTGTTTGATCACAATTATAGCATGTTTTGGGCCTGGCATCTAAAGCCTGTTGTACTGCTGCTAAGACTTGCCCTTGTTCATTAATGTCTCTACATAATTTAATATATGTGTTTAAATCTTCATGTCTCCATGGTCTAATGACCTCTCTGCAACAACGATTTGCTTGGTCATAAGCCAGTTGTTTTATAAATGGCATTGCCTGTTCTGTATCCCCAAAAATTCTAGAAGCTGCTTGAATAAGCCTATCTACAAATTCAGCGTAAGGTTCATTAGTTCCTTGTATTACCTTAGATAATTGACCTTGTAAACCTCCATGCCCCTGTAAAGTTTTCCATGCCCTAACCGCATCTACAGCAATTTGTGCGTATACGCCAGGATCATATTCAATTTGTTGCCGTTGACCCTCATAAGGTCCTTTTCCTAACAACATATCTAGATTTCTTTGAGGGTAACCGGCTGCTGCATTTCGCCTAGCTGTCTCCCTGCAAAATTCCTCATTGGCAACCTTCCATAACAAATATTGTCCTCCATTTAGCACAGATTTACACATACTAGCCCAATCTGCTGGCGTCATGTCCAAGTTGGTAATGGATTCGACCATGCTTACAGTGAACGGTGCTTGAGGACCATAGGTTGTTACAGCCTCCTTTAACTGCTTCACTGTTTTGAAATCTAAAGCACGGTGAATTCGCTGCCCTCCTGCCTGCTCAAGTACAGGGCATGCTAATCTTTGAGGTCCTGTCTCAGGATCCCATCTATCAACTACGGGGTTTGAGGGCCACTCAGCTATCTCCATAGGGGGTGCTGTTGGTTGAATTACGCCCTCTGGTGATAGAACGGTGTTAGTAGCAGCCTCCTGTTGTAGCTTTTTCCCTAATAGCTGTTTCTCCTCTAAGCTTTCTTCCTTTAAATTTTCTTCCTCTGTCTGACTAGCTTGAGAGACCTTCTCTTTTGTTTGATCTAAAATGTCTTTCTCCATGGTCTGAACCTCTAACAATTTACTTAACACTCTTTCAGTTTGTTTTTTACTAATTTCTAATCTGTTATAAAGATAACGCAACCCAATAAGATAGCACAAAACAAAACCGAAACAGAATGAAACAAAAACGGAACAAAAAATTGTTGTATCAATTTTCCTATTTTCTTGATATGTGCATTTGTGGTCTATTTCTATCTCTTCCTCAGGGGTGAACAACTTCAAACCTTGAGCCAACCATTTTTCCCAATCTGCCTGAGAAAATTCTAGGGATAGGCAGCTTGAAACAAACACAAAACAAATCAAAACAAGAACACATTGTTTTTTAAAATGGTCACCCATTCTCTCGCCTTCCCTTAGGGGCAAGTAATTTCACTTACCCCGAAGCTTCAGATGTTCCCCGCACGGGCCACCAAATGCCGCAGTCTGGCTGGGCACAAATCACGAGCCACTGAAGCAGGAACAAACTTTATTTTTAAACTGCAGGAAAACACTTCACACAGCTCCCGGGGAATCCTCCCGAACGCGCCACGAGGCTTGTCCAGCAACCCCCAGCCGGAACTATCTCTCCCGGAAATCCCTCCTCCTGCACTTCCCCAACCAATGGGAACTCTCGGGGAATCCCCGGAAATCCCCACGAGAACTCCAAAATAGTGCAAGAACTCAAAAGTTGCGGCAGAGGCGGACAGGCAGAGGCGCCTGTCAATCAATACTGTTGGCAAAATGCCAGGGGCCATACAGACTCAGCCGTGGCTCTCAGCAGCATATATACACAATGGAATATTACTCAGCAATAAAAGAGAATAAAATCATGGCATTTGCAGGTAAATGGATGGAGTTAGAGAAGATAATGCTAAGTGAAGTTAGCTAATCCCAAAAAACCAAATGCTGAATGTTTTCTTTGATATAAGGTGGTTGATTCATAGTGGGATAGGGAGAGGGAGCATGGGAGGAATAGACAAACTCTAGATAGGGTAGAGGGTTGGGGGGAAGGGAGGGGGCATGGGGTTATTAATGATGGTGAAATGTGATGATCATTATTATCCAAAATACAGGTATGAAGGCATGAATTGGTGTGAATATACTATGTATACAACCAGAGATATGAAAAATTGTGTTCTATATGTGTAATAAGAATTGTAATGTATTCTGTTGTCATATATTTTAAAAAAGATACCAGAAGAGATAAGTGAAGATATGGACAGTCAAGAAAACGATGTATGCACAAATGGGAATATCAGTAGAGAGATAGAAAACTTTTTATTGTTGTTTAGGTAGTAAAAAAGAAATTCTGGCTGGGCACGGTGGCACATGCCTATAATCCTAGTGGCTCAGGAGACTAAAGGAGAAGGATCCAGAGTTCAAAGCCAACCTCAGCAACTTAGCAAGGCCCTAAAAAATTCAGCCCTTTCTCTAAATAAAGTATTTTAAAAAGAGCTGGGGATGGGACTCAGTGGTTAAGCATGACTCTGGGTTCAATCCCAGTACCAAAAAATAAATAATAATAACAATAATAGTAATAGGATGAAGGGAGGGAAGGGGAAATGGGATTAGGAAAGACAGCTAAATGAATTAAATATAACTTTCCTATGTTCATATACATTACCAGTGAAACTCCATATTCTGTACAACCTAAAGAATGGAATCCTAATTCGAATTAGTTATAGTCCATGTCTGTGTATGTCAAAATACACTCTACTGTCATGTATATCTAAAAAGAACAAATAAAAAATTAGAAAAATAATTCTGGAGCTGAAAAGTACAATAACAAAATGAAATAGTCATTAAGAAATTCAAGGACAAATTTTAGCAAACTTGAAGATTAGACAATCTAAATTATCAAATATGAAGAACAGAAAGAATAAAAATGTTGCAGAAAGGTGAACATAGATTAAGGGACCTGTGGAACACCATCAAGCAGACCAATATATCTATGATGGGAATTCCAGAAAAAAGAGTTCAAGAGATGAAGGGATTATTTGAAGAAACAATGGCTAAAAATTTCTCAGTTTGATAAATGATATGACTATAAATATCCAAAAAACAAACAAACCTCCAAGTATGCTAATCTGATACCCATGCTGAGGAAAAAAAGTGATACAAGTCATGCCACAGTATTCATAGTGGATTGGTTACACACCACCAACAGATATCAAAATTAGTAGATGCCCAAGTCCTTTAAGGTGGCTCTCTGTATCCACAGATGCAGAACCCATGGACACAGAGGGTCAACTATATAACAAGCTGCTAAAAGCCAGCTTTTTTAGAGAATATCTAAAAAAAATTAAATTTTAATCACACAATAATTGTACATATTTATGGAGTATTGTGTGACATCAATTTATGTATACAATGTATGATCAGGGCACCTTAAGCATTTACCATTTCTTTGTGTTAGAAACATTCAAAATTCTATTAACTATTTGAAACATATAATTTAACTTATAATTTGAAACATATAACATAATTAACATATAATTTGAAACATATAACTATTATCATCCATAGTTACCCTCCTGTGCTATAAAACTTTAGAACTTATACCTCTTATCCACTTGTATCCCTGTAACTATAAACTGTTCAAGGAGACAATCTTGAAGGCATCAGGAGAGAAGTGACCCATCAAATATAAGGGATACTCAAAAAGATGATCAGATTTCTCATCAGAAATCTTGGAAAGAAATGCTAGGGGGAGTCCTGCAAGTTGAAAAGAAAGTAACTCAAAATCAAGAATAAATAAATAAATAAAGACCTCTGGTAAAGGTGAACAGGGGTAATTATAAAAGCTAGTATTGCTGTAACTTTGGTTTGTAGTTCCACTAAGTGGTTACTAAGTCTACCAAGTGGGATTTTCTTATGAAATGCAAAAATGGTCCGACATAACAAAATTTAAAAATGTAATAGATCACCTGAATGAAAAGGGGCAGAGGGAACCACATGATCAGCTCAATTTATGCAGAGAAAAGTATTTGGCAAAATTTAACATCTTATCATGACAAAACAAAAACTTCAGAAAACAAGGAATATATGGAAACTATCTCAAATAATAAAATCCATATATGAAGAATTCACAACTAACATCACACTCAATGCTGACTTTTGAAATTTTTTCCTTTAAGATCACTTTCACCACTACCGTTCAATTTAGGTATGGGAAATTCCAACCAGAAACAAGAAAACAGAAAAGGCAAGAAACAGAAAAGGTATCCAAATTGCAAAGGAAGAAGTAAGACTATGTACGTTTGCCCAGTACATGTACAATGTTACAAGTGAAGCCTCAGTACAGTACAATGTTACCAGCAGTCAGGCTGCCTTTGTATGAATCCCAGTTGCTGCTAACTGGGTGACCCCTAATTTGCCTGTTTCTTCATTTGTAAAATGGAAGGGCAGTTTATGCTTCAAAGGGTGGATTAAAGTGTCAAGTACTTAGAACAGTGGTAAATCTATTACGGAGCTTCCTCGAAACCCTCCACCCTGCAGAAGTACTGGGACTTGAACCCAGGGACTCTCAATTAGTGAGCTACGTCCCTATCCCTTTTCATCTTAATTTCTGACCGGGCTAAAATCACCCAGGTTAGCCTTGAACCTAGCCTCAGGGTCCCAGCAGCTGTGATTACAGGTGTGCACTATCACGCTGGTCCACTACAGGAGGATAGTGTGTTCATTATCAACTTCTGACGGAGACTCACAGCAAAGGTGGGAGAGGGAGGAAAACTGTACAGGGAAGAACCGATGGGTTCCGTTAGAAATACTACGAATTAATGGGTAGAAAGAGTACGAATTCTGGGGTGTGGAGGACATCGGAGGGTGGGGAATATAGGATGGCCGCTGTGGAACACTTGACAGCAGCCCGCCGGGGTCGGTTGCACAGGGCTGCAGGACTGGAGGGCAGAGAGGGACTGGCCGCTGGCGCCTCCTTCCTTCTGCCAGGATCCTCTCACTTGCGGCCGCTTGCGATCCCTTGCGCTCAGATGAGCCACTCTGCAGGGACAGCGAGGACCCTGGGAGACTTTGGGAGACCCGCCAGGCAATTTCGCGGGGCAGGGCGTCAGGGCGAGGCCTGACAGTCAATGAGACCCAAAGCGACCGGGTACCTCTCACCGCGCACCCAACCACCCAGCTCCCAGCGTGCACGCATGCGTACGGGACCCGCTGCGCCTTTCCCCGCCCCTCGTTGCCAAGGGAACCTGGGACTCGGCTAAGCGCTTCCTTAGCTGGAGCTTCCCCCGCTAAGGGCGCGCGGGGGTCGGCGGGATACGGCGCAAGATGATGGACGGAGATGAGCGGCAACGATTGGCAAGATGCGAATATGGGCGGGTCAGGCGCGTGGGGATTGGCAGAGAGCGGCGATGGGTGGGACAGTCGCGCCGGGATTGGTGGGATGCGATGACGGGCGGGCCGGGCGCGCGGGGATTCGCGGGATGTGGAGAGTCGCGCGGTGAGTGCAGACCTGCGGGGTTAAATGGGCTCAAGGCCACGGATCCGAGACAAGGGCTTCCCGGGCCGCAACTCGCATCTTGGGGAACATTCCGCACTGCCGCGCGGGACCTAGCTCCGGACGCTGGGGGGAGGGCGGCCACGGGTGGATCCGACTCCCGCCTCATGAGACGCGGTAGCTGGCGGGCCGCGGGCACCGTAGTGCACGTTTGGCTTAAAGTTGATTTAGATTCGCCCTTTGGGCTAATAACGAGAGCTTGCATTGTGCAGCACAGCTGTCCAGTACAGGGAACACGAACCAGCTACGGGGTTTTGAACTTCCTAAACAAAACAACAAGTAGGTTTGGGGGTGGAGAAAGCTGTGGTGGTAAAATATCCAAACTACTGTCATTTCAATTGTGTATGAAGAATATCTTGAGATATTGTTTGTATTACTTTTCAAAATCACATGTACGTCCTGCAGGTACAACTCGGTTAAATTCCAATGAAACAAACAGTGCGGTTCTAGGTGCTGGTAATATCTCCAGGAATAAAACAAAAATCTTTGCTGTCCTGGAGCTTATCGTCTAGTTGGAGGAGGCAGGCAAACTTAAAGTATACAGTTTATTAGGAGAAAATGCTGTGAACAACAATTAGAGAAGCAGACATACCGGGGAGGGTTGCACTTGAAAATTAATATGGAGAGGGGTAGGTGAATTTTTGAGTAAGGACATGAAGAACCAGTGAGGTATATGGGAGAAGAGCCAACCAGAATACAGAGACCTCTCCTGTAGCCCCTGCTGTGGGAGGGTCACTAGGAGGAGTGAGAGACATCGTAGGGGAGGACCATTGGGGCCGATCTCATAGGCCACTATAAGAACATAGGACTTTACATAGTGAAATAGGGAATCTTTGAAAAGTTTCCAGCAGAGCAGCAACTGATTTATGTTTTATTTAAATTAGTTTTATTTTTATTACTTAGTTATTATTATTCTTTAATGGTAAGCTTATTTAGTAATAAGGCTGGCCTCATTTTCTGAGATGGAGCAGGGCTGGGGAGCTGGATGGAGGCAAATCAGGTGTTCCAGTTGGGTTGTACTAAGTTTGAGACTCTGGTAGCTGTCCAGATGGAAATGCCTGAGTGGATGCCTGAATTTGGGATTTGCAGAGAGCTCCAAATGGGAGAATCACTCTCAGCTTTCCTTTTCTCCCTGCCTGGCCTAGGGTTATAGAGTGAGACAGATATCCAGACACAGATAGTTCCAGGAAAACACTATGTCTGTTCTCCCTTCCCCTAACCCTTTTTTTTTTTTTTTTTTTTTTTTTGTGCAGGGGATTAAACCCAGGGGTGTTTAACCACTGAGTCACATTCCCAGACCTTTTTATTTTTTACTTTGAGACAGAGTCTCCAGAAGCTGCTTAGAGCCTAAGTTGCTGAGGCTGGCTTTGAAATTTTGATCCTCCTGCCTTAGCTTCCTGACCTGCTGGGATTACAGGCTGTTCACTACCCACACCCAGCTTATGTTCCCCTTCTATCTCAGTGCCCTTTGAAGTGTGGGCAGCTTGGTTGAGACACCAGCAGAGTTGCTGCCTTGGGTTGGGACGGGAGTGGCAAGAATGCCTTTGTTTTCTTGCAGTGACCCTCTTTGGCCTGGGCACAGCTGTCTGACGGACAAAGCAAGCCAAGAGTACAGCCATGTTTTCTGAACAGGCAGCTCAGAGGCCCCACACTCTGCTGTCTCCACCAACAGTCAACAATGCCACCTTCGCCCGGGTGCCTGTGGCAACTTACACCAACTCCTCACAACCCTTCAGGTTGGGGGAGAGAAGTTTCAGTCGACAGTACGCCCACATTTATGCCACCCGCCTCATCCAGATGCGACCCTTCTTGGTGAACCGGGCCCTGCAGCATTGGGGTGAGTTTAGGGGGTAATCCCCCTACCAGCTCAGAACTTAGAATCAAAATTTTTCTCTAACTTCTACTTTCTAGTTACCTTGGGAAAATTAACCTCTTTATCCTTCAGTTTCTTCTTAAGGTAATAATGAGGATTAGGTAACCTGTGGGTTTAATGTTAGGTTTAGTTCAGAGACTGGTTTGAGGTAAGGGCTTAGTTTTGGTGGTGACAGTGAATATTTCATTAGCAGAGGGAAATGTTTTTCCTATCTTCAGTGCAAATTATTCAGCTGTTTGTTCACACTATAGCTAAAGGGCACCTTGGTATGTCAAGAAGACAAGATTTCTGGAGATGCACACTATGGTCTCCAGGGACCCCTCTCCTTACTTCACTGATGGCTTCTCCTGGCTTCCTGTATTGGTAGCCTTGAGTCTTCTGTCTCTTGGGCTTTCTCTGTCTTTCCTAATAAAGTGGCCTGAGCAACATGACCCATTTTCTTTTCCTCATTTCTTCTTTGGTGATTGCACCTGCAATTAGATTATTCTCAGTGGTGAAAAAGGACCCCCATCTCCCACTTTTAACTTTTGGATGATGTTACATTCTCATGATTTGCATGAGTGGTTTTCCATGTTGTTTTCAAATTCATCTCCTATTATGTTTTTAAATTGAGGCTTTTATAGGTAAGACCCTGCCTTACTTATCCCTAGCACCAGACTTGGTGAATCTCAGCCCTGGTGGCCCATGGGAACCACTGGGAACTTTGAGAAACACTGGCTGTCAGGTCCCTCCCACCTCTCATTGAACCATTGGATTAATTCTCAGTTTGTTTAGGCAGTGGGAGAATTCTGGGCCTGGAAGTTTGCTAGGTAGATTAGCAAATTCTTTGGGGATGTGATGTTTTCTTTACCTCAGCCCAAAGTACTATTTGCCTGTCCTCTACCACATAACAAGGGGCTACTTCCTCCCTCTGCTAGAGGAAACACATAAAGGGGAGTAATTTGAACTTTTTCCTTGCTTTCCTTTAAGCCGTTGGGGACACTGTCCGTGGATTCTCCTGCTGCTTGGGCCCAATGTCAATACCACCTTTCAGGAGTTTTACAGCAGCACGTTCTTTCCCGGTGATTGAACCTGCTAACAATGCTCCCAGGTGATTGACAGCAGCCATTGCATTCCACACACTGACTGTGGGCAAGAATTTAGGCAGCTTCCACAATGAAGGGGGTGACTGGCAGCAGGTCACCACAGACCTGGTGGTGGATGCTGGCTATCACCCAGAATACCCACAGGAGGCTTCTCTGTGTAGCCTGGGCTTCCTCATTAAAGCTTACCCTGCCTCTTAGAATGGGTCTCTCTCTACTCACCTGTTCCCTGAACATGCCAAGCCTTCCTGCTGTAGGCTTTTTCCATTCACTGGCACATTCTCTCCCTAGTCTTCTGGCCTTACATTCTCACCTAAGGTGGCATGTCCTTAGGGAGACCACCTTTGGTGACCTTAACCTGTCAGAGTCCACTCTATATTTTCTACCTCAGCTTCCTATTTGTCTGTGGGCAATTATTTGTGTACTGTCTGTTGGCTGTCTGCCTTCTGGAAGGGGATCAGTGAGAGCAAGTGTTGGTCTTTGTGTCCAGTTTTGTTGTTGGTACCAGTGCATTACTTGGAGAAGGGTATTCTGCCTTGGGTTAATGTTTCCACCAAGTACTTAAGGTCATACATTTGTATCCCAACTCTGTGACCTTGGACATAATACTTAACCTCTCAATGCCTCAGTGTGGGTATAATATTTATTCTTAGCGTATTGTTAGGATTGACTGAGTTCAGTGTACTGTGCTTAGTGGGGCCACCTGGGGTGTGAGAGCATATATTAGTCCATTTTCTGTTATTGTAACAAAATTCTTAAGGTGAGGTAAGTCGTGTAGAAAAGAGGTTTATTTAGCTCATAGTTCTGGAGGTTAAAGGGTGTGATACCAGCATCAGCTTCATTCCAGTGAGCACCTCATAGCAAATAGTAGGAGCACATGCAAAAAAAAAAGGGGGGGGGGGGAGAGATCACATCATCAAACTGGAAGCCAGAGAGCAGTTCAGGGACTGGGCTCATTCCTATAATAACTCACTCTCAGGAGAGCTTTAATCTCTTCTGGGGGCTGCTCCCCCAGTGAGATAAGGACCTCCCACTAGATTCCCCCTCTTAAATATCTCTCTACCTCTCACATTGTTACACTAGGGACCAAACCTCCAATACATGAACCTTTGCAAGACAAGCCATATCCAAATTCTAGCAGGAATGTGTTGTTTTCTTTGGTGTGTGGTGTTTCTTACTGGTGGTGGTGCCCCTCTTATCTTGTTTCAAATTACTCCCCTCTTTGTGCTTCCCCAGATGTACCTCGGAGGAATGTTTTTGGTTCTTCCAGGGCAGGAGAGGGCTGGGCTGTGCAGGGGTCAGTTAAGCTGAGGGACTACATGATCTTCACATTACTGTGCCTCCTCCTTACAGGGGTTTTTCCTAGGCATGGGGATCCATTGTGATGAGTCCACAGGCCTTTAGAGACTTGCATTCCTTCCTCCTGCCCACCCTGGCTCTCTATAGCTCTCCTCTAGAATGTACAGAACATTCTGATATGTTCTAACTTACCCCAGGATCCTGGGTATGCCTGGTGATCAGGGCTGCCTGACTCCAGAAGGAACAGAAAACACAGTGGGGTGGAAGAGGGTAGGATGTCTGACCTTTGGATATCTCTGTTTTCAGAGGATGAAGCATTTGGGGACAGAGGATAGAGCAGAAGAATGAAAACTCTTAAATTGTAATATTTTTAGGGCCAGATTCTGTTGGGATTTAGCATGCTTCTTTCTAAGAATGACTATTATAATTTAGGCATAAGTGAAGTAATGCTCTGTACTAGTTTCTTATGGCATTGTAATAAAGTACCACAAACTTGCTGACTTAAGACAATATTTATTCTCTCCATTCTAGAAGCCAGAAATCTGAAATCAAGTTGTCAACAGGGTTGGTTCCTTCTGGAGACTCTAGGGGAGGATCCTTCCTGCTTCTTCCAGCTTCTGGTAGCTCCAGGCCCTCCCAGGCTTGTGACCACAGAACTCTGGTGCCTGCCCTATCTTCACAAGGCCTTGCTTCTGCATATCTGTCCCTATTTGCTTCTGACTCTTAGGTGGATACTTGGCATCTTGGGCCCCACCACACCCACAGGCTTTGTCCCTCTGGCAGATCCCCCTTCACTGTTGTGCTGAGGTCCAGGAGGTCTTTCACTTTATGTTCTCTCCTTCCTGGTAAAGACAAGGGCCCAGGCCTACAGCACTCTGGTGAGGCTCTTTGTAAGTGCCCCATGGCAGAGGGCTGGGCAGGGGCTTCCGCTTGCTTGGTCAGGGGTGGGGCTGGTCTCTGAGTCTGTATCCCTTACACCAGGCAGTGAAGTTGAAGTAAAGAAGCTGTGTGAGCTGCAGCATGGGGAGAAGTGCTGTGTAGTGGGCACTCTGTTCAAGGCCATGCCACTCCAGCCTTCCATCCTGCGTGAGATCAGCGAAGAGGTAAGACCTATGTGGGAGGACACTGATGTGCCACCCTAATAGACCCAAGGGGTTGGGGATGGGTCTCTGCCCATGGAGAGCGAAGGAGCAGGTCCAGAGGGGCAGGGGCTACAGTACCATCTTGAAACATAGGAACTTTGGTGGCCTTGATCCCAAGACTATCTACCATCTCTGCCTTTCAGCACAACCTGCTCCCCCAGCCTCCTCGAAGCAAATACATCCACCCAGATGATGAGCTGGTCTTGGAAGATGAATTGCAGCGTATCAAACTGAAAGGCACCATTGATGTGTCAAAGTTGGTCACAGGTGGGAGCCCAATGAGAGTGGGTAGAGCCCAGCATGAATATGTTAGCATGGGGAGAAACAGGGAATTCAATGAGAGGGTGGTAGAGGTAGGGAGTCCAATGAGGGTATATTGGTAGGAGGTTGGGAGAGACTTCACCATGGTTGTGTTGGGGGGCTCTGTGGGGGCTGTCAGGGCTTGTGCTTGAGGGGCTGGTGCATTTATGTTTGTGGGAAAGTAGGGTGCCATCACTGGGTGAGACCAATCTTCCAGCCTCTACCCAGGGACAGTGACCCCAGAAAGTTGGCTTTAGTTTCAGAGTCCTAAAGAAAATTAACTGGTGTGTTGAGAGGGGCTGGTGGTTCTGCCCATTTGGGTGATGGGAGGAGGTGGGAACACCTGACCACCTCACTGCTCCCCAGGAACAGTCCTGGCAGTGTTTGGCTCCGTGAGAGATGATGGAAAGTTTCTGGTAGAGGACCACTGCTTTGCTGACCTTGCTCCACAGAAGCCTGCACCCCCTCTTGACACAGACAGGTGAGGAGTCCCAGTGCCAGGGCCCCAGTGCCAGTGCAAGGAGAGGTATATCCTTCCATGGCACCCTGCAGGACCCCACTGTCTCTGCAGGTTTGTGTTGCTCGTGTCTGGACTGGGCCTGGGTGGAGGCGGTGGCGAGAGTCTGCTGGGGACTCAACTGCTGGTAGATGTGGTGACGGGGCAGCTCGGGGATGAAGGAGAACAGTGCAGTGCTGCCCACGTCTCCCGGGTTATTCTTGCCGGCAACCTCCTCAGCCACAGCACCCAAAGCAGAGATTCTATCAACAAGGTATGGAGGCTACCTGGCTGTATTCAGCCTTCCTGCTGCAGTGGGCGGGCTCCTGCACTGGGGCTATGTTCACAAGCAGCCCTGCTTCTTGATGGTATATGGGCCAGAGGGGGGTGCAGGGTCTATGAGGCAACTCTAAATCTTTCTGCTGGTGGGCTTTGCTCTGCTTTCCTCAGCTGAGAACTTAGGTGGGCTCTGGGTGTCCCTTTGACCTCAGGGCCTAAGGGCTTCCTGGGTTTCTACTCCCAGGCCAAGTATCTCACCAAGAAAACCCAGGCAGCCAGTGTGGAAGCAGTCAAGATGCTGGATGAGATCCTCCTGCAGTTGAGTGTGAGCAGCTTTGGGGGCTGGCAGGGTATGGAGACCCCAGTCTGTGAAGCTGTTGAGTGGGGATCGGGAGGTTGGGTGGCTGACTTGGGAAGTGGGAGCTCCCTCAGGTCCTGCAAGCTTTCCCTACCCTATGCCCTCTAGGCCTCGGTGCCTGTGGACGTGATGCCAGGTGAATTTGATCCAACCAACTATACGCTCCCCCAGCAGCCCCTGCACCACTGCATGTTCCCACTGGCCACTGCCTACTCCACACTGCAGCTGGTCACCAACCCCTACCAGGCCACCATCGATGGAGTCAGGTAGCTGGTACAGCAGAAGGAGCAGGGGAGAAGGTTGGGGAGGAGGCAGGGCAACAAAAGGTTCTTGTACAAGGTTGGCCTGGAGCACCCCAAAAATATGATATGAGCTCTGGGCTGGCTGTTATGGGTGGAGCAGAAGCAGTGGGCCCCAGGCCAAGGGTCAGCAGAGCCTTGCCTTGCAGGTTCCTGGGGACATCAGGACAGAATGTGAATGACATTTTCCGATACAGCAGTATGGAAGACCATTTGGAGATTCTGGAGTGGACTCTGCGAGTCCGTCACATCAGCCCCACAGCTCCTGACACCCTAGGTAACAGCATAGTCACACTGGTGGGATCTGTGGGCCAAGACAGCTTCCTGAGATTACACTGCCTTGCCCAGGCCTGTTAAGGAGAAGCCTGTCCTGGAAGCTACTCTAGACTCTTAATTTGTCTTTGACCATGGCTCCCCAGTGCTCAAGACCATGGGAGTATATTGGAAGTTTGGGTTTTGCATGGTATAACCCCCCAGTCCCCACCCCTGAGGGCAGAGGCAACAGGGCCCCTGACCTTCCCCTCAGGCCTTGTGGTAACATGGCACTTTTTTCACAACTGGGACCTGCTACTGGCATTTAGTGGGTAAGGGGAGGAATGCTGCTGTATATCCTGTGCAGAATAGCCCCATGGCAGGACTGCCTAGTCCCGGGTATCCTCTATACAGGCTGAGAAGCCCTGCTCAGCAACAGGCCCCTTTCCAGGTTGTTACCCCTTCTACAAAACTGACCCATTCATCTTTCTGGAATGCCCTCATGTCTACTTTTGCGGGAACACTCCCAGTTTTGGCTCCAAAATCATCCGAGGTAAGTTTTGTCTTTTGACAACCCTGAGCTCACAAGAGCAATTTGTTCTTCCCTGGGGGAGAAGTCCCCATGAACTAGATTGTCTGGGGTCTGCCCTGTGAGTGTTATTTTATTTAAGGGGGCCAGGCTGACTGGGGGCTGAAATGGCTCTGAGCTGTGTACTTCTGTTGTCACCCCCCACTGTGACTCCTCTTTACTTCTGGGGGCTTTCTTGTGAGGCACACCTTGCCCAGAACCCTAAGTGGATCCAATATGGCTCCTTTGTAGGCCCTGAGGATCAGATGGTGCTGTTGGTGGCCATTCCTGACTTCAGTGCCACCCAGACTGCCTGCCTGGTGAACCTGCGCAGCTTGGCTTGCCAACCTATTAGCTTTGCTGGTTTTGGAGCAGAGGATGATGACCTTGGAGGCCTGGGATTGGGCCCCTGATTTAGAGGGGCAGCCTGAACCAGGCCATTTGCCTTTGCAATATAAGCCTTGTAAATAAAGCATTTATGTTTACTTGTCTGAGCTTTGACCTCCTCCTGGGCATACCTGGGATAGGATCCTAGTAGGGGGCCAGCCTCTCCCCCTAGAGCTGGTCAGAACAGCAATGGTCAGTGCCATGAGCTTGTTTTATTGGTGTGACCTTGGGTGTCTCCCTGCCTCTCCCTGAAGGCTGGCAGGCAGGGCAGGAATCTCTGCACAGACACTGGCTCTTGGGTCCTTGTCTCCTTTGTGTCCCCTGCAGGACCTGCACGAGGGGCCTTCCATGTGCTGATGGGTGTGTCTGTGGGCACAGGCTTGGGAAGTGTTGCTGTAGCTTGAGCTGGGCCAGGTGGTGATGAGACCCTGGTCTCAGAAGTCTCCAAAGTTCACCGTGTAGGTCTCCACTGTTGTGAAGGGGAACGCAGGGCCAGTAGCTATCTCCTCTTCCTCCTCTTCCCCCTCTTCCCCCTCCTCTTCGGGCTCCAACTCAGTCCCAAACTCTGTTCCAAACTCTGTCCCAAACTCTGTTACTACCTCCGTGTAGGTCTCGGTTTCCGATTCCTCCCAACCTGCAGTGGTTGTAGGTAGAAGGCCCCAGGGTCCCCAGGTAGTGCCTGGGGTGGGAGCAGCAGTGGGGCTGGGGACAGGGGTTGGAGTAGTGGTGGGACCCACAGTGGTATTGAGGCGACGCAGTCGCATCCGCTCTCGCATTCGCAGGCGGTACTGTAGGCGGCGCTGCTGCAGGCGGCGCTGCTGAGGGGTCATGGGGCGTAACGGGTCAACACGCAGAATGGGCCGGTTCCCATTCATGGCCATGATCTCCCGAATGCGTTTCCAGTTGGAGCGAGCCAGGATGAAGTTGCACTGGGTGGCCCCAATGTCATAGTCCACATTGCAGGTCTTGGAACTGGAGGTATAACCCTCTGCATGGGCTGTCACTCGATACTCACCCGGGTTCAAAATGCGCCAGTAATCACCACCACTTGCTACACAGGAAAGACAAGCTGGCTGTCCCAGAGCCTCTTTAGCTCCACCCTTCCCCTCTGAGCTTCCCAGCCCCAACCTCTTCTAGGTGCCCACTAGTCCCTGTTCTTCCTGTGGCCAGGCCTTTCTCTGGCTGAGTCCTGCAGAGCAGGCCATCTTGCCTCACAGATGTGTCTCCCTTTGTTGTGGGTACTTGGGGAGGACAAGATAGACTCCACTTGGGGAAGGTGGGTAAAGGTATGCACACAAGGTACCTGTCTTCACGCCATGGTTGATGCCATTCACAGAGATGGTGGCATTGGCAATGGGAATGCTTTGTTCATCTGTCACTACACCTTTGATGCCACGATGCACCTGTGGGAAGGAGGGAGATGAGGCTGGGGGACCACATGGAGACCCTATTTTGAGGACCCTGTCCCAGACTTCACCCTTCTCTCCACATGCAGCCCAGACTGCCCTACCTGCTCCATGAAGGTGAGCAACGCCTCCTTGTTGTTTTCCCACTCCCGGGGCAGCTCACTTTCATGGGGGAATTTATCACAGCCCAGGTAGATAGAGAGCTCCAGGCAGTTGGTATGCAGGTAACTGAAGTCGTTGATAGCTGGACGGACAGATAGAATTACAGTCAGCCTCTCCTTGGGCTGTTCCCGACCACAGCCCGTCCCAGGCTGACTCACTCCCTGACCGCGGATTCCACTTGGCCCCGTTGACAATGCCCATGCCATTGGTGTAGTCCTGGGCCTGACAGCCTCCTCGGTAGGGCTCTGTCATGGTGAGGTGAGCAGAGGCAAAGGAGATGGCCAGCCAGCGGAAGATGGCATGGTCTGGGGTCTCCTGAGCCTCAGATGCCTCTTCATCATCCTCTCCACGGGCAGCTGCCATGGCTGCAGCTAGCAGCTGCTCCTGGCTGGGTGTGCGGGCCATATCATAGGGGTAGGATACGAGCCGCTCACCACCATTCAGATTTGCTCCGAGCACAAAGGGGTTCTTCTCCATCCAGGCAATGATGGCTCTGACCTCCGTGGATACCTGGGGGTGGCCAGCACAAGAGGCCAAGGCTCCCATCATCATACCCCCTCCATCCTCCATAGATGCTCATGACAGTGGCTCACTTTTCTCATCCCGTTATGTCCCTCTGACTCTCTCCCAGCCCCTAAATCTTAGCACCTGAGGTTAAGCCACTTTCCTACTCCCCAGCCCAGATTTTCAGGGTTAATTCCTCACCGTGGCATCTGGAGACAGGTAGCGCTCAGGGATGGGCAGGTTATTGTTGGGGACCCGGTAGGGGACCCATTTCCTCTCCTCAGCTCCCCAGAGCACAGAGTTTAGATCCGGAAAGTCCTCAAAGATGTCAAAGCCTTCCTCGGTCCACAACCCCAGTGCCCAGTTCCCAAACTCTGAGCCCTGTGAGAAGTCAACAGGGTCAGCTTTGGCCTCTTCAGCTGCTCATCCCCCAACCCCCACCCTTCCCTGGCCAGCCCCAGGTCCCACCTACCATCTGTGCAGCCACTTCATAACCATCAGGGTTCAGTGAGGGCACCAGGTGGATGCGAGTGTCCTGCACCAGGTTGCGCACACGGGGGTTCCCATCACGGTACTCTCGGCACAGGTACTGCATGAGCAACAGCAGTAGCTCTCGGCCCAGCACCTCGTTGCCATGGATTCCAGCTGTGTAGCGGAACTCGGGCTCCCCTGAAAGGGCAGGAGCCACAGCAAGCACTCAGTCTCACGAGGCCCAGGGCATTTGAGAAAGAGCCCAGACACCAGGGGACAGGGGGCAGGGAGCAGCTGAGGTTTATGGTGCCCAGCAAGACAGGCCTGGATCCCCAGAGGGACTCCAGGAGCAAGCAGGAGGTGGTGAACTCCACATAGCAACTGCACAGGCCCTGCTGCAGTGCCAGGGTCTTGCCTCTGATCCTCTGTGGAGTGGAAACTGAGCCAAGTAGCTCAGGGCCAGGCAGCCAGGGCTAGCAGAATGATGCCCTCAGGCCCTCACCCAGCTCATGATCCCCAGGGTTGTCCGAGATCTCCATGGCATATATCTTGAGCCCTCGTGAGCTCTTTCCCAGGCTGTATGTGCGGGTGATGGTGGGGCATTCTTCATTCACCACCTTCATCAGCTGGCAGGGAGAGGGCACCACATCACTGACCATGCCTCTTCTTCTGTCCTGATCTGTTTTATGGGATGGATAGCTAAACCCAGCCCCTCTCAGGTGGCCCACAGGTTCTAGCCTTCCTAAGTCAAGGGGCAATCAACATCCCTCTAAGGGAGGCTGGGCCCCTGAATCAGCAGGACTGGGCTAGGTATGAGTTCCAGTCACCCCTGCAAAGGGCCCACCCTGGCATGGGACACAGGCTTCTAACCTGGCGCATGTCCTTGTAGCTGTGGTGCCGGAAGTCCAGGTCATCAGTCGGAACCACCTCATTCTGTGCATAGTAGCTGTGGACAGCTGCAGAGGGGTAGGCAGTCGGGATCTTGATGTTGACTCACCCACAGATCAACTCCAGCCACCCCAACCCCTGGCCAGCCCCTCCATACTCACGAGTCACGGGGCAGCCCAGCACTTCCAAGCGCATGCACAGGCTGCCATTCCAGGTAAGTGGGTAGATCCGGATGAATCGGGCCACTACTGGCTCTGGAAGCTCACTCAGCACAGGTGTGTCCTTGTCCACATTCCCGTGGAAGATCTGGGGAGGGACAGGCCTCAGAATAGCACTCCTACCCCTTCTGAGAGCCCACTCTGGCCCACACAACAGAAACAGCACAGGGTTCAGGTGCCTACCATTTCCTCATAGCCATTGGTGTACATCATCCATGTCTGGCTGTCATTGCTGAAGCCCACGAAGAAAGTGGTCACAAAGTCGTCACTGTGGAGAAGATGTTGTCAGGGCAAGGCTTCTCTCCTGCACCAGGCCCCAGGCCCCAGGTGACCTAATCCCCCTTTCTGAACCAGCAGGGCTATGGAGTTTTACTCAGGCATCAGGTACCAGGTCCTGTGCCTGTCCATGGCTATGGGTGGTAGTTTGTCCCTGACCTCATGCTCATCTGAACTCAGGGGCTAACTACCATGGCTGAGGGTCAGGGGCAAGGCTGGCCACTCATGGATTTTACTGGCTTTTCTGGACCAGCTCAAGGGCTGACTGAAATGTCCCAAATGGGACTCCAAACCTTGCCAACTTCCCAAGAGCCCAGCCACGTACTGAATGCTGGAGTCTCGGCCCTGGGTGATGACGCCAGTGAACCGAGTAGTCCTCCTGGTGTCCACCTCAATCCACTGGGTCTGTGAGTCATCCTCAGCACACCATGCCCCATCATAGTAGTCATCCTCATTGGCACCAGCCTGTCCAGAATAGTAGGTGCTGAGCATGGGTGGAAGAGCCCTTTGCCTGCTAGGGGATGGGCCAACCACTCACCCACCTGCATGTTGAGCCGGCCACGCTGTGCCCCTAGGCCATGGCGCAGCATGGAGGAGGCGCGGATCTGGTTGTCCTCAATGCGGTGCGACTCCATCCCAATGGGCGGGCACTCTGAGGACACACACCCCAGGCTGATGGCTAGGGGCTCAGATCTCCCTCCACCAGCCCAGAGCTACAGGGCCTACAGCCCATTCCCCTCAAATCAGAGATGCTAATTGGAGGCTGTGGCAGCTTGTGGCTCTGCTTCCTCTGCTTGGGCCACAGCTGCCCTATCTGGAGAAAGAACATGCTGATGGTGCCCAGCTCTCAGGAACCCAGGACTCACATTAAATCCCGTGCAGAGCCCTGCCAGTCATGACTTCACCCAGATGATGAGGTCATCTGCACACTGGCCCCCACAAGGATACCCACCTGTAAAGGCAGCTGGAGGCCTTGATTTTCACCCAAGGCCCTCCTCACTCCCTACCCTGCCCCAGCTGCAATTTTATCTGGTGTATGGTCTTGAGCTAGTTTTTGTCCTATCCCTACCCATCCCCACTCACTGATTTTCTCCACTGGAGCCCACTCCTCTTCCAGCTCCTCGCCCTTTCGGGGACCTGTGGACAAGGGAGGAGCTAGATCCAAAGGCCCAAGGCAACAAGAGTCAAGATGCCCCATGGGGACCAGCCACACACCTTTTTGGTCCTTGCCCTTTTCCACAGCCCACTTGTCCTCTGTTTCCTCCTTGGGGCTGCTGCCCTTTTTGGGTTTCTCTGGAGGATGCAAGGTAAGAGGTCTGTCATCCTGGGCCTCAGCATGGGTGTGGTCAGACTGAGCTGGGACGTGTGAGTAACAGACTAAGCTGCGAAATGGCTGAGTTGGGACATATAGTAGGTGGGCAGGTTGAGCTGGGGTACTTGGAGGTTGGTCAGGCTAAGTTAGGGTATATGGGGGGGTCAGGATGAGCTAAGACATATGGTGAAGCTTAGCTAGAGCATTTGGGAAGTCAGGATGAGCTTGGACTCATGGAAGAAGCTAAGCAAGGGCATTTGGGGGGGGTCAGGCTGAGCTAGGGCACATGAGGAGGAGGTCTGGCAGGCAGAGCTGGCCGTAGGGGGTGGCCCTGGTCCCACTCACTTAGCTCTTCCTTCTCTTCATCTGTTTCCAACTCAACATGGGGCTTCTGTGGCGGAGGAGGCAGGAAGTAATAGTCCACTGTGGGGAGAGAGAGCTTGGCTGCGGCAGCTCTGATCCTGCTCTGGGGGCCTTGGTTCCTGGGTTCACAGGAGCCCACAAAGCAGGACTGGGCAGGAGGGGAGGGAGGTAGGGATCTCGGGGACAGGCTAAGAAGAGGAGAGGGGTCCTCCTATGAGAGGGTGGGGCATCAGGTGGGACAAACAAGACCCTGCTGAGGTCCCCAACTTGGTCCCACAAGGCAGTTTGGCCTGAGGCAAGAAGGAATCAAGACTGGGCAGAGAGTGGTACCAGGGCAGATGACATGCCTGAGTGGCAGCTGGCACCCTATGGAACCGTGAGGACTGAGCTAGAGAGAGGGTTGGAGGAACTGACAGGGATCTGGAGGCAGGAAAAGAATAAGGACCTGCTCAAACCCATAGCCCAGGAGAGAGGGAATCTGCAGGTGCCACAAGCACTGGGGATGATGAGCTGGAGCAAGGTGACCCTCAGGAAAGGTAGCAAGGAGCTGGGAGGAAGGAGACTAGAGCACAGGACAGGGAGGGCTGGGCATGCATGGAATTGAAAGGCCTAGGGACACCCCTGAGGGGATAAAGGCAAAGTCAGGAGCCAGGAAAGCAGGCAGGGAAGGCCCAGTCCCTGGCCAGATTCCTGGCCCCATGTGTCCACTCACCTACATCCCTCAGACTCTAGGACACTGGATACTCACTGTCATCATAGTTAGGGATCACGAAGCCATCCCCGTAGTCAGGGGGCAGCACAGGCTTTGGAGGTGGCTCTGTGGAGGTGTGGAGTTGGGGGTAGGCCAGAGTCCCTCCCCTGCACCTTTTCCCCTTCTGCCCCCCATCCTACCAGTTATCTCCTTCCTCTCTTCTGGCTCCTCAACCTTCTCCTTTGGGCGCTCTGGCCAGAGCCTCCTCCTGATGGGTGGTGGCCTAGGCTGCTTCTGGCGCCGGATGTACTCAACTGAGGGGAGGCAGAATCTGATTTGCCCTGCTGAGACGAGTCCTCAGGTAGGGCCACCATTACCCAGGCCAGGTCTGAGCCACTGGGACAGCGGCCTACTCACAGTCCTCGTAGTCCTCCCTTTCTATCTGGTCATTGTAGTCCAGAGTGGGCACCTCAGTCTCCTCCTCAGGCACTAAAGGAAGATGCCAGTGGCTACTAAAAACCCCACCCAAGCCCACTCTGGGAAACCCCTCAAGTGCAGCAAGCCAAGGTGGTTTGTCACCCCGAGGCCAGAAGGATGACAGCCACTCACCAGGCTGGTGCTCTCCGGCCTCTACATGGATCTCCTCTCCTTGACCCTGCCAGGTATTTGGGAAGGCTTCTCCTGCAACACAGATGCCCCAGGAGCAGGTGGATGGGGGCCTGTCCTAACCACCCTGACAGCCTAAGGCCACCAGCCATCACAGGCCCTGTGGACATACTGCTAAGCCCACACTCCTTGGAGTGAGCACTCCTGTACCCTGCTAGCAACCCTGAAGTCAGAGAGCTGGGCTGGCTATTGACACCAAGGAAGACAGGAAAGAATCCTGAAAGTTCATACAGCTGGGGACAGAGATCCCCATCCCCAAGCTACCAAGCCCTCTTCCTACCCAGGAAAGGCTAGAGCTCTGAGGAAACTCATTGGTCAAATTGCCAAGTTCATGATAAAAAAATGAAGCCCCAAATCCTACTTTGTTTGTAGGGAGAAGAGTTCCAGGGACCTACCCTCCCCATTCCCAGCCTCTAATAGAGGTCAGAGCCCCATAACCCCAGAGAAACCTGGCACAAACCTCCCTCCTGAGGTGGCTCCCCAGGGTCGGTGTTGGGGGGTGGGGGCAGTGGCCACTCCAAGGTTTCCATGGGGGCTGGAGTGGGGAGTCTCTTCCCGGTCGGGGGCCTTTTGGTGGCCTTGGGTGGCTTCTCCTTGGGCTTCTTGGTGGCCTTGGGTGGCTTCTCCTTGGGTTTCTTTGTGGCCTTGGGTGGCTTCTCCTTGGGCTTCTTAGTGGTCTTGGGTGGCTTTTCCTTCCCCTTCTTGGGAGGCCTCGGGGACCCCTCCAGGGGCTGCTTGGTTGCCTTTGGGCCTTTGTCCTTCTTCCCTTTCTTCCCTTTGTCTTTAGCCTTTTCTGGAGGTACTGTCCAAGATTAAGATTTAGAGCGTTTAGAGCCCACTCTGTCTCCGTGTGGCCCCTCAGGATGCCCACAACTTGGGTACAGAGGCTCTTATCAGTCCCCAGAGCAGTTCAGGAAACTAAGAGGTTAAACACTGTGGCAGACCTAGTATTTGAGCCCCAGCTTTCTATCTGTGAGTCTGGGATTGTCACCATCATATCTCAGACTCTCTAAAGCCTAAGTGTGTGACACTCAGATCCAGGGAGAGGCCTACACCTGCCAAAACCTCAAGAGGAGCCCTCCACAATCCACTCCTTCACCAAATGTCCCTTTATCAGTCATGGAGTACCATTCTGTGCTGGACATGGAAAGGACAGAGAGGTGACTAAATCATGCAGGCCCGAAGAATCAACAGTCATCCCTGTAACTATCATACAAATTGAAGGACATGGACCTGGGGTCTCCCTGCAAAGACAAAGAAACTTCAAAGAAAAGGCACACTTGGTGGGTCCTGAGGCCCCCAAAAGAAGAAAAAGTAAGAGATCTTGGATGGGTTGGGGACCTGAGGGCCACACAGGGGACAGAGGAATAGTCTAGGATCTTCTGGCTGCCGGGTCATCTCAGGGAGTCTGGGAGCAGGTGCCCCAGGTGAGGCTGCCCCATGGGAATCCTCCCAGGATGCATTAGCAGGAGCTGCAAATGCTGCTGTGAGTTTAATGGTGGATGGGAGACACGAGGGCAGTTTGGCTGAAATACAGGAAAGTTACAAAACAACCAGGAGAAGGCCAGTTCCAGCGATATTCCAAAACCCTAGACAGCAAGCCTGGGCTGCTGAAGGTGCCGGGAGGTGAGTTGTACAAGGAGAGTCAGGAAAGATCTACAGCTGGGGCTACAGGGAGCAGGAGGAGGAATCTGCTGACCTCAAGAACGATGAATGGTGCCTTAGAGTCTCCTGGGAGAGAGATCATAAGATCTTTTGCCACCCTCCAGAGAGCCACGGGAAACAGCCAAGATTTATTGACAACTGATTACATAAGAAACCTTGGGTTACATGCCTTGGTGATGCATCACCTCATGTAATTCTCATAATAATCCAGGATTGCCCACTTCCACCTATGGCCGTGGGCTATAGGTCTTCAGCAGCCCCTCCCCATACCTGTGCACTCTTGGGGTAGGTGGGCAAGTGCAGGCGTGGGGTGGGGGTGGGGGTGTGGCCTGAAGAGAAGGCCTGTCAGGAAGGACAGCTGGGTGGTGATAGTTCCCTAGCCTAGCCTAAACCCTCTTGGGGCCTGGGGGGGGATGAGCTATTAGAACAATTGTATCCACTAGCTCCCCAAAGCGGCCCTACCACCCTGTGCTGGATGTGCCTTCAGGTCCCAGGGCTCCGCGCCAGCACTGCCCTCGTCTGGCACAGCGTCCCAACAGGCGCGGTTGCAAGTCCTCACCATGAACAGTCTGGGGAGGAGCCAGGCCCTTCAAGTCCTTTCATGCTCACCTAAGGTGCCAATCCCCCCACGGGTCGCCCCGGCCCCAGGCTCTCACCTTCTGCACCCGCCCCCAGCTTGCCCCCTGGCTTGGCTTTGCGGGCGCGCTGGGTGGGTTTGGGAGGCGGCGGGACCTCCACGTCGTCCTCCCGAGGTTCGGGCTCCAGCTCTGACAGGAAGCCTTCGAGGAACTCCTCGATCTCGTCGTCGGTCAGCACCGTCTGTGAGTGCCCCCCAGGACAGAGTGCTAGCAGTGCCAGAAGGCAGCCGAGCAGGGGCACGGTACGCACTGCCATGGCCGCGGCACGGGGTGTGGGGGTGTGGGGCAGGGGCGCTGGGGGCAGGGGCGGGAGAGGGGTTCTGAGAACTGGGGCGGGGCGGGGATCCTCCGGAAAGGGGTGCAGAAAAGTGCGGGGGAGGGGATTCTGGGAAGGGGTGTGGGTGGCACGGGAGCAAGGGGATCTGGAAGAGGGTGGGAAAGCGTTTCCGAGGTGAGGGGAGGTCTGGAGAGAAGTTCGGCGGGCTCTGAGGCTGATGCGGCTCGAGGGTGGTCGGGGGCGCTCCAAAGCGCTGGCGGCGACTGGGCACTCCAGCCCCGCGTGGCGCGCTCCCGCGCGGACCGCCCTCCAAAATGCTAGCTGCGGCCCGGGCGGGGGCGCCGGGGCTTCCGGAGCGGGCTCCCCACCCCCCGAGGGAGGAGGAGGCGAAGGAGGAGTCCGGCACCGACCGAGGGGCTGCGGGGGCGGGGATGGGGGGGGTGGAGCAGTTAGGGCGCCGCGCTCTTGGCAGTTCCCAATGCGCGGACTACCAGCGCTGTCCCGTTGGAGGCCGGAGCCCAGCACCGAGGATCTGAGGGTCTGGGTGGCAGGGACGACTGGGGGGGATGAAGGGCCTAGGAGAAGAAAAGGTACGGTCTGGGGGTGAGTATCTGACGAAGCCAATGCCTCTACCCCACTTTGATCTTAGCACTCGCCAAGTCTGCCAGAGGTGCCTGGGAACTACGGGTCGTGAGGGTTCTGGTCACCCCATCCTTTCCACTCTGTGAAGCGTTTGCCGGAGGGCTCTTCGAAATGTCACCTGCAGCAACCCAGTGTCAACTTCCCGCACTCGTCCCGCCAACCTCACCAGGTTTGTGCAGGACCAATCCCTGTGCTTATAGGAAGAACAGCACATTGAGAATTCACTTTCTAGCCTGGGGCAGTACAAAACTGCTCTCAGCAGCAACTGCTCTGTTTTGGGTAGATGCCTCAGACAGAGGCATCACCCCAGGTCTAAACATGGACAAATTACCATTTCATTTCTTCCCCTTACCAATACCTGTGTTTTTTGTTTTTTGAATTTACACCAGGCATTGGGCATCCTCCTGTATTCCCAGCTATTGGAGAGGCTGAGACAGGAAGGTCACTAGTTCAAGGCCATCCTGAGCAAATTAAGACGCTGTCTCAAAAATAAAAAAGGCTGGGGATGTAGCTCATGATGGAATGCCCCTGGGTTCAATCACCAATACTGCAAAATTAATTAATTAATTAAATATGTTTCTAATGGCTCCAGGTACCACATGAACTCAAGGGCACATAGATTGGGTATCAGGGCATCAGGATCCATCAGTGGTGTCCATCATGGTGCCAGTAGAGGGAGATTTACCACATGTGCCTTGGTGTTTAGCTTCTAGAAGAGCAAATATTGACTGGCCCAAAATGGCTATCACAGCTAAGGGCATGGCTTCTACCGCTGAAGGAATAAGGAATTCAATTCACCCTTGAAGGAATAAGGAAGCAAGACAAAGCACACTTGTAGCCAAAAGTCAAGGTGAGCAGTAGCCAGCAACCTTAATCCAATGTTGTAAGAGTTTGACCCTAGTAATGTAGTCCTGTAGGAACACCCAGGAGCCCTGGAAATATTAAGAGTTGAGTTTGGACTTCATATGTACATAGAGAGAAAAAGCAAGTCAGGAAGCACCTGGGTCCTGATGTGCCCTGGGCCAGCCTGAGCAGACAGCAGCAGCCAGGCACATCCCAGTGGGGCTGCTGAGCTGAGCACCAACAGGACTCACCAGGAGTGGGAGAGTCCTCCAAGGCCTTCCCTCTGCTTTCCCACTGGCTCTCCTTAAGAAAGCAGGGGCACAGTCAAGAGCTGGTCCCTGAAGTCAACCCTGGCTCTGCCTTCCTGGCCCTCTGATCTCTGAAAGTGACCTCAACAGTACTCATCACTACTACTATGTGTGGATCATGCATGTGCCATACCTAGCACATGTGTTCAGTATTCACACCCTACTGGCTCTTGGCTCCTGATTTCCCCTGGAGACCAGCATGGTCCCCAGCCCCTGGGCTCTCAAAATAGCCCCTCATAGCCAGGCCTCTGCCTGCCCTAATGGCCCCAGCCTGGTCCTAGTGGCAGCAAGTGTGAAGCAAGCTCTCATCAACCACTGTCCCCTGCAAACCTCTGACTCATCATTCTCAAAACTGCTTCTGGGAATTTGCTCTGCTGCTCCAGGTTGAGTGTGTCATGCTGGAGGCCCAAGGCTGGGTGAGGGGCTTTGGAATGTCACTTCTCTGGGAATGGCTCACACATGAATTGAATTTGAGCCTGACATCTTCTGCCAGGGAAAATAGAAGCCATTTAGAAAAACAAAAAAGAACTATAAAGAGCCCTTTCCCTTAGCTGCAGTGAATCACCAACATGAATTTGAACAGAAGCCCCGCCACCACCACCATGGGGAGCTGGACCCTCTGTGTCCAGGAGGACTAAGGGTTTGAGGGCCTCTAACTGGGCAGGAGAGGGCAACTTCTCTCCAAGCAAGGCTGAAGTTCCTCCCCTTGGGACCCCTGCTAAGCTTAAAGATCTGCCCCCAGGCGGTCTCTGGGGCTCTGTCTGGGATAGGGAGATCAATCAGGGAGCCTGTGAGGAATCTTCTCTCTCTGCTGAGGAGCATATGCCAAGCTTCCCAAAGGCACAGCCAAAACCAATCTAGAAAGTGGGAGGCTCCTGTTCTCCGTGACCTTGAGCACTAAGGGGCTTCAGAGTCCCAGCCCCTGCCACACCTCAGAGCGTCTTTATCTACATCCAAGGATTTTCCTGAGCTACCTTGGGGGGAGTCAGCTAGAGACCCAGGTGACCTTTCACCCCATTCCCCCTCCCTCCTGCTTCTCACAGCAGGACTGGGCTGGCCTGAAAAGGGGAAGGCCACCCTCTCCCTTGTTGCTACACAGTGAGAAGCAGAGCTGTGGAAGAGCCAAGGAACTCTGAGGGTGGAGGCCTAAAGCAGAGGAGGAAAGAGCAGAGAGAAAGTGGGCTTCAGCCGGTGAGTATGTCCTGTGAAGCTTGTGGGCCAAGAGTGCACCTCTGAGGACCCTTAAGAAAGAACCCTGCCAGGAGGATTCCCTGCTAGGGGAAGCCCCAGGAGAGGGAGAGAGAGGTCAGGCCAGGGACACCTCAAGTTGTCAGGGGCAAGGCCACAGAGGAGGAGTGGTGCCATGCAGAGTGTCACACAGGGAGGGGGGCGCACCAAGGCCTCTTTGCCCTTTACAGTAACACCTCTCCTCCTAGAAGTAAGGGCCCCCTCCTCACCCAGGGAACTTTCTGGGATCAAGCCTTTGGGGTGGGGACAGGAGATGCTGCCAACAGGATGAGAAATCGAAGCTTTGAGTTAGACTGAGTTTAACTAGTTGATGGGCCAGCAGTGGGAGGGAGGGGCCAGAGCCGGGCTGTGAGAACAAAGCCCTGGTTTCCTGCTTTCTCCCACTGGTCTGCATCCAATTTGCAGGCTATGACTTTAAATAAGGTCTCTGTTCCCTCAGGCTATGTTGGGGGAGGTCTTCACAGGAAGGTCCCATTCCTTTGGATAGTTTTGTGGCAGGTACAGTTTGGGCCTAGAGGCAACACTGGTCTATCTGTACTTGGGAGGCATGAGGGTCAGTCCTGACCCTGCATGTTGGTGATCTGACCCATCTCTTCTCCTCCCCTCTGGACTTAAGAGTGCCATCTTATTCACTTTGTGACCATACAGTTTCCACTAGCCCTCATTCAATTCTTCTTGTTCAGAGAACACTGTGACTCCTGAAGGAGGACCCCAAGACCTGGGTAGCCTCTCTTTGAAGATACACTTCTGATCCCACAAGAGTGGGAGGCACGTGGACTGGGGTTGCAGGTTAGTGGAAGAGCACTTGCCTAGCATGTGTGAGGTACTGGGTTTGATTCTCAGCACCACATATAGATAAATAAAATAAAGGTCCATTGACAACTAAAAAATATTTTTTAAAATAAAATAAGAGTGGGAGGTATGTGCTGCAGCTCCCTCTCAAGGAACTGGGAAAGTCTAAAGGTCTCAGCAGAAGTCCATGCAACATACTCTGTACCCAAGTACACTTGTCAGCTTCCCTGAGTTTGTGAAAAGACACCCTTAGCCATCTTGGCAGGACCTGCAGCACCATTTCAAGAGGGGACTGATGAGATGTCACTTGCCCCACTTCTCTGTGGCTCCACATATGGGGTGAACAGAATAGACCACTATTCCTCAACCTACCAGGCCACCCTGAGCCCCCACACCCCGCACCAGTTCAGTGCCCTCTAGTTTCCAGGGCACCATAAACACCTCAAAGGTGTGTTCCTATCAGTGTTTCTTTGGTTCACTCAGGGTATCTATGGAACTTTCAACAAGGTGTAGGTCTGAGGGTGGTCCAGAGGTCCAGCAATCATTGATAGGTAACCTCCCTTCAAAAAGCTAAGGCTGGATGGGGCCTGAGGCATACAAAGTCAGCAATTCAAATGCCTAGACACAGAGGGCATAGGTAAGGACCCTGAACTCCTTGGGGGAAGGAGGAGGGGAAGCTCAGGCAGGCAAATTCTGTCTCCAGGCCCTTCAGGGCATCGCAGGTAGCACAGTGACCTAATACTTGCTAAGTATGTGCATTTCCCCATTTTTCAGAAAACTGAGACCCTGAGAAGTGACTTGTTCAGGACACCTCATGTATGTGATAATGAAGGTCCAAATTAATCCCTCTGAGGCTGAACCAAACACTCCTTCCACATGGGCTTCACCCTGTGGGGCCATCATGCAACAGGGCCATAGCAGCCTTCCTCCAGCCTCCCTCCTGCTGAGACCCATGCCTCAGCCCCTGAATGCCACATGAGCCATGAGCCTCACTAGGGCCTCAGCTTGACAGGGGACCTAAACTCACCTGCCAGCAGGCTCCAGAGGGCCTGTGTTCTATCTGGGAACCCACAGAACACAGGGACAGGAGGCTTCCAAGGCCTAGGAGCAGATCCTCCCAACCTGAGTCTGAGGCCTCCTGGGCCCATGTGGCACAGCTCAGACAAAGAGGGTTGTGCCCCCAGAGGAATGAATCCATGATTAGTGATAGCTTGGGGGTTCCTTTATGCAGAAACTTGTTCCACAGTTCACTGTCCAGTAGCACTGTATGCATGTGTGTGTGTGTGTG
This sequence comes from Marmota flaviventris, assembly GCF_047511675.1. NCBI lineage: Eukaryota > Metazoa > Chordata > Mammalia > Rodentia > Sciuridae > Marmota > Marmota flaviventris. Next base: position 101,781,695 of record NC_092498.1, on the reverse strand, counting down.
TGTGTGTGTGCATGTGCATGTGTGAACTAAATAAAAGGTGCAGGAAGTCTGATCTTAGCCAGCAGGCCCCCCAGATCCTAGATACTGTTTCTCCTGGAGACTGGGTTCACCCATGGGCAAAGGAGAAGGGACCAGGCCTTGTTCCTCCCCTGGGGGAGGTCTTTAGAGACACCCCCTTCTCAGTAGCTCAGGTGCCTGGATGTCATCAGTAGGGTCAGCTTCTGGAGTCCACAAGGATGGGTGATTCCCCAAGCTGTGGTGACTAGGGTCTTCCAGACAGCGTCTAGCCATCCTCACAACTGGCAGAACAATTTCCTTGGTTTCCAACAACTTGAAAACCACATGTGATTTTCCACAGTCCCGGCTCTGCAGGCCTGGCTGCTGAGTGAGCAGAGTCCATGCTGAATTCCTTCCACTCACCGCAGGGCAGACAGCAGGCCCAGCTGTGGGGAGATTCACTGGGATGGGGGTCACCACAGCAAGGCAGGGGCGGACTTCCAGCACTGATGAGTAATTCTGCAGTCAGTAAATCTGGGAAGAGGGCATGTGACCACTTAATGTAACAATCAGCCCAGTGTTAAGTTACAAAGGAGGAGGCATTCTTCAAAACAAGGTTGAGTGGCAAAAATAGTTTAATCCCCACCTCACATCTTCATCAAAATTAACTCCAGAGGATGGAAGATATCAAGGTTAGGGGAAAAAAACCTCAAATGTAGTAAAAGAAAATATGAGTCCGTGTTTATATTCTTGGTGGGGGAAGTTATCTAAGGAAGGATAGAGAATTTTGATTTCATAAAATTTTTGCCTTCTGTATAATAAAAATACTCTGAAGATAAAATTTAAAAGCAGGGCTCGGGTCATAGCTGTGGTAGAATGTTTGCCTGGCATGTGTGGGGCACTGGGTTCAATTCTCAGCACCACATATGAATAAATAAAGGTCCATCGACAACTACAAAAAATTTTTTTTTAAATTTTAAAAGCAAACAAAATACTGGAAAAGAATCTGTAATCCTTCCATCTGAAATAGCCTCTTGTAGCCAGGCACAATGGCACAGGCCTATAATCCCAGAGGCTCGGGAGGCTGAGGCAGAAAGCTCACTAGTTCAAAGCCCCCTCAGCTAAGCAACTCAGTGAGATTCTATCTCTAAATAAAATACAAAATAGCAGGGCTGGGGTTGTGGCTCAGTGGTAGAGTGCTTGCCTCGTGTGTGTGTATGTGTGACTGGGTTCAATCCTCAGTACCACATAAAAATAAATAAATAAAATAAAGGTATTGTATCCATCTACAACTAAAAAAAAATTTTTTTAAAATGGTACAAAGATTCATAGGTAAAAATCCAGACACTTATGCCTTGATAAAGGAAAGCTGCTAAATAAACTTCTTTATATTTTTTAAAACTAATTTGACTATATTGTTCCTTTAAAAAGTGATCTAGAGTGCTGCTTGCCTGGCATGCATGAGGCCCTGTGTTCTATGCTCAGCATTTCAAAAAGAAAAAAAAGTGAGCCAAGACTCAGTGGAATACTGTGTGCTTAGCATGCATGAGGCCTTGGGTTCAATCTCCAGCACCAAAAAATATATATAAATAAATAAGCTCACAAAAGGAGAAACATAAATGAGTAGGAAACATGCAAATGTTCTACCTCACTAAAAGTTGTAAAAGTTCAAATTCAAATGTACCCAATACTGCTTTTTCCTTAATTCTCAGTTAAAAATCTCTCAATGTAAGCAGTAATGGGAGATTACTGTCTGAGTACTACTAGTAACAGGGACCTTCACACTATTTAGGTCATCTTATTCAACGTGATTTGATTGAAAAGAGCAGAAGCCCTACAAAGCAGCTGAACCCCAATCAGCCATCTTGCTAAGTGACAGAAAATCCGATGTAATAATGACTAAAATAAGGTAGAAACATATTTCTTGCTCATGTAACTAAATTGAGGCAAGTAGTCTGAAGCTGGTATGGTAGCCTAACAACCACCAGAGATTCTAGCTCCTTCCATTTTGTTGTTCCCCTAAGCTCCACAGAGAGCTTCTTTCTCAAGAGTACAAAATAGCTATTTGAGACCCAGCCATCATTGCATCATCCTAGCCAGCAGAAAGAAGGGAAGGGAATAATATTAATGTTCAACATCTTCCTCTACAAACACTTTCTAGAAGCTCACACAAAACTCCATGTTCACTCCGTTGGCCTTAGCCACAACTCTGTCACAGGCCATGCCCAGCTACAAAGAAAGCTAGGAAGTATGGTCTTTTTCTGATGTTCTGGGCTCACTAAATGTCAGGTGTTCTATCACTAAAGAAGGAGACAGATACTGAGGAATAATTAACAGTCTTAGTTACATATGGTATTCTCTTGCTTTTGTGTCTAGTAAGAGTGCTAAAATCTTAGACCAGTGTAAAAAAAAAAGTCAATATTTGGAAGAGGAAACTGTGAAAGCTGAAATCCCAGGAAAGTGTAAGAATAAGAAATCAATGGTGGCATTAGCAAGTTTGTAGCCAGTTTCTGAGTGAGGTATTCATATCCTTGCCTGTTTGTCTGCAGACTCAGCCCGTAGCTCAGCCAAGGAAAGCAAGAAACAGGCACCAGCTTCAGGAAGGGAGGGGATCCTAAAAGGCACCCATCCCATTTCCACAGCTCCTGCTGTTAGTGAGGGTGCCAGAAGGGCTGGGGATGTAGTTCAGGGGTAGAGTATTTGCCTAGAATGCATGAGGACCCTGGTTAAGTTTCCAGCACCACAAAAAAGAAAAAAGAGAGAGAGAGAGAGAGAGAGAGAGAGAAAGAGAGGTGGGGAGCAGAATGCCCCCCTAGTCTCTAGCTATGACCTCTTCTAACAGCCACGCTTCTCCAAGGAGTTGTTTGCACTTGAAGTTTCCAATTCCTCAGCCCCAGGCATCTGTTCTTGCCCCTGGCATCTGGACTCAGACCCAGGGACCACACAGGCAACCAGTCCTGCCCAGCCACTGCAGGCTTTCTTTGACAGGGTTAAGTCTAGGATTGCCCCGTTTTTCTCCTCTCCCACCCCCAAGGTCAGCTCCTTTTTTCCTTATGAAAAACCAGCCTCTACCTCAGAGCAAAGCCTGCCCAAATAGGTCCCCAACTGAGGGAACTATGATTGGTTCCCAAGTTTCCAGACAAAGGGGGGAATGAAAAACCAGCCTCTACCTCAGAGCAAAGCCTGTCCAAGGAAGGGACATGACCTTTGTCCTTGGAAAGACCCACAGAGCTCTCCTAGGCACATTCCCACCCTGCTAAGTTGTTTATCTACAAATAACAGGAGAGACCTGCTGCGCCAGGTGTCCCTGACTCAGTGGGGATCCATAGTAACCCCCTAGCAGCCACCAATCAGCATGAGACAGGGAAATACCTGGGATGCTAGATGACCCTCCCAGTAGTTTATGGTGGTTGATAACATGTTGGGAAACCATGTAGTTCAGCACGTACACCCCTCTTGGCTTAAACCAATCAGTTCAAATGAATCCCCCTCTTGTAGTAACCAATCACCCCTACCCAACTTATTCCTGTCAGTGAATGTGCTAATCATGTCTTAGAGTTGTTATTTGATTTTCCCGTGGTGTATGATGATTTGCTAAGAGATGCTATGATGTATGTGGGGGTCCCTGCCTTCTCCAAAGAATGTATAAAACAGCTGCAAACCCTGGGCTCGGGGCCTCTCAGCGTCACCAGTTGCTGTGTGTGCGCGGAGGACCCAGCTAGCTCGCAATAAACACCTTTTTGCTGTTCACATCGATCTTGGTCTCTGGTGGTCTTTTAGGAGTCCCGAATTCAAGCAAACACTTACTCTGCCTTTTCTCTCTGGGAACCTGATGCTTTCTCCCTGTTTCAGAGACCTCCCCACCTGCCAAAGATACTTCTTCTTCTTTTTTTTAATGCCAACATCCTTGGCCTTTGTAATAGTTAATTTGAATTGTCAATTTGTCACAGATTAAGAAGATTAAGAGGATTATGGCTTTGTAGATAAGGGTGTGTCTAGGAATGACTGGCATGTGGGATAGCCAACTAAAATGGAGACCCTCCCTAAACATGCGCAGCACCAACCAATAGGTTGATGGTTTGGATGGAATAAAAGTTGGAAGAACAAAGAAGCAGCAGCTGATGAAAGCTGCTTTCTTCTTGAACGGGTTCTTGATTGCTGCTGCAATCGTCTTAGGATATCAGACTCTCTCTTCTTCACTCTTCCAAAGTGGACTCTGATAGTGATTTTCCAGAAGGCTTAGGTCTCAGACTAGAGTAGCACTGTTGATTTCTCTTGTTCTGGGGCTTCAGCCTCTTGGACTGACCAGCTATTGGTTTTTCCAGTTCTCCAGCCTGCAGGTGGCCCTCGTGGACTATCTAGCTTCTGGTCGTGTAGCCAACCTAATAAGTGCCCCCCCCCCCTTTTTTTTGATACTGGGAATTGAACTCAGGGGCACTTGAACACTGAGCCACATCCCCAGACCTATTTTGTATTTTATTTAGAGTCAGGGTCTCACTGAGTTGCTTAGTGCCTTGCCTTTGCTGAGACTGGCTTTGAACTCGCAATCCTCCTGCCTCGGCCTCCAGAGCTACTGGGATTACAGGCATGCGCCACTGCGCCCAGCCAAATCCCCTTTTTATAATTATACTTCCTATTGATTCTGTTCCTCTAGAGAATCCTGACTAATACAGCCTACTGCCTCCCATGAGCCTAAGCTTTGGTCATTCTCCAGCATTCTCACCACAGCTAACCCACATGCCCATTCCAGGCCTCTCTTTGAGCCTCCACATATCACCCACAGACCATCATAGAGGGCTTGGGGAACTCCCTGTGTTCTTCAAGGAGGAAGTTTCACCCTCTGCTTGAACCCCTCCCGAACTTCCTCTTCCCTCAGGCTTTGGAATGAGCCTGCACTCCCAAGAAGCAGGTACCTCATTTCTGGGCCCTTGAAACCCATGCTCCATCCAGTTCACCATGGCTGAGCCTCACCACTGCAGGCCTAGTACCTTGTCCCTTTGGTAAATCACTCCTTTACAGTCCTGAAGGAAATATATTCCCAAAGGGTAAGGAAGGCTGACTTGATCACTCTGTGTCCACTAGCTTAGAGCTCACTTTTGGGGACTTAAAAAAAAAAAAAAATTAGCTTTCCGGAAGGTTACTATTGGTGCATCTAAAGCCAGACATCAGGGCCCTTGTGAAGTGTGGTCTGCTGATAGGATGGGGGCGGGAGTCTCCTAGTAGGAAGTACCTCTCAGGGGCAGCAAGAGGCAGGGGCTTACATTCAGCACAAAGACCATTTGCTCACTCAGAGAATATCTGTAAACGACTTCATGTGTCAGGATCCCAAGCCCACACAGAGGTGCCCTGCCCTTGGAGTCTTCTCTCCAGAAGAGGAAAGAGTTGGCTACAACCTAGTGCTGGGGGTACATGGGGCCCAACCCTGAGGACCAGCATGGACTTCCTGGGGGAATGCATGAGTGGGATGAACCAGGTGAATCCCTGGGAGAGGGTGACAGGGTATGTCAAGGCTCCAGTTAGGATGACCTTAGGGGATGTCAGAAATACGGGCACATGGTACAAACAGGGTCTGAGGACATGGGAGACCAGCCTGAGATTGGGTTCCATCATGGGCAGAGGGGCTTCATGGGGCTAACTAGGCAGGGATAGCAAGTCACTGGGATGGCCTGCACTGAACAGAGGTGGATGGCCAATGGGGACAATGCTGAGATAGACCACAAGAACTGGCCCAGGAGTTTATGGAGGCTAGGACAGAGCCAGCAAGGTTGAGAACTTGTGGGAGGTATCTGAAAGGGCTATGGGGAGAGCAGGGGACTGCAGATGTGGAGTCCCCCATCCCCAGGGCCTCTTACAGAGAACCAGCTATACATTCCTGTGAAGAGTGAGGGGAGGGCAGACAGCAGGTGGTGATAGGGACACATGAGCCCATTCCAGCCAAATGCAGTGGTAGAACTGGATATAAGGAAGGGGTAACCACATTGCTCATCCTCCCTTGAGATGTTACTTCCCAAAGTCAGTTTGTGGTGTGGGGCCTGAAGGGCCACAGGCTCCCATACCCTATGTCCCTTAATGCCTGGTGCCAGGCTGGACACCAGGCATTTCTGTTGACCTCCCTGCCCGGTCTGCACTCCTGCTAGCTGTTCCCCATCACAGCTCAACTGGTTCTACACAATTGCTACTGACACAGGGAATAAGGATGGGGACAGAGAACTTTAGAGTGGTCAGTGTCTTCCCCCTACCCTGAATTGCAGGACCAGGCAGTGCCTCTGTCCATATTGGTCAGTGCCTTTCCCAGTTGCCCACTAAAGCCAGCAGGAGCCTGGGCTCAGCACCCACCTAGCAGAAGCCCTTTCATGCCCATGTTGGTCACCCCACTGGCTGTGGCTCTGTTGAATATGCTTACTTTTAAAAATATATATATTTATTTTTTAGCTGTAGATGGACAAACACCTTTACTTTGTTTATTTATTTTTATGTAGCTGAGGATTGAACCTAGTGCCTCACACGGGCAAGGCAAGCGCTCCACCACTGAGCCACAACCCCAGCCCGGATATGCTTACTTTAAAAAAAAAAAAAAAAAAAAAAAAAAAAAAAAATATATATATATATATATATATATATATATATATATATATATTAGTTGTAGTTGGACACAATATCTTTATTTTTTATTTATTTATATGGAGTGCTGAGGATCAAGAACCCAGGGCCTCGCAAATGCTAGGCACTGAGCCACAACCCCAGCACCCCCATATGCTTACTTTTAAAAAGTCCTTTATTATGCAAGTACTGCATGCTCATTGTAGAGAAATTAGAAATGACAAAAGGCCAGGGGCTGGAGTGGTAGCTCAGAGGTAGAGTGCTTGCCTGGCACATGTGAGGCCCTGGGTTCAATTCTCAGCACCACATACAAATAAATAAATTAAATAAAGGTCCATCAATGACTAAAAAATGTTAAAAAAAAAAAAAAAAAAAGAAAATAAATGACAAAAGGCCAAATAACAAAGCTATTCTGTTTTATCAAATTCCAGACCATCCCACCTCCCAGGAAGAATAACTACCAGTTTGTTACAACAATGTCCAGAGGTTTTTTGGAAGTGAGCAGACCTGGAGAAGCCCTGAAGGAGCCAGACAGCCAGGTTCACACCCCAACACTGCTGTTCATCAGCTATGCAAGCTTGGCCAAGGGGCTTGCTCTGTCTGTGTCTACAACTCCTCCCCAGAAGGATGGGGACAGTGATATCACCCTCTGACAGGAGTTCCAGCACATTCATGAGTTGACACGTGTAAAGTGCTTACAGCAGTCTGGCACAGATCACTGGGCAAGGCTTGATCTCATTTTGAATATGTGCACACACTTAGAAACATTCTATTATGGAAAATTTCAATCATCTGCAAAAACAGTGAAATGATATACTGAACTGTCTGCCCTGGCACCTGCTCCTGAAGTTCAACTCATGACCCACTTTATTTCATCTGTGTTTTACCTTTTCCTCCATCCGAAGACATCACATGATTTCACCAAGAAATATGTTATTGTGCCTTTCTTTTTTCTTTATTTTCCTTTTTTTTTTCTTTATCACGAGGAATTGAACCTAGGTAAATGTTCTAACATTGAAGTACATCCCCAGCCATTTAAAAATTTTTTAATTATATTTTGAAAAGAGTCTTGCTAAGTTGCCCAGGTTGGCCTCCAACTTGTTTGTGATCCTCCTGCCTCAGCTTTCCCAAATATTTATTGTTCATTTTTTAAAAAATTCTCTTTCCTATAAACTTTTATCATTTTTGAAAATTCCAACTATAATTCCTTAATAGCCAATATCCACCCATAGTGCATATTTCCTTAATTGCCCCATATGTTTTATTTTTATTTTTTACAGTTTATTCATTTGAAACAGGATCTAGATAAGGATAGTGGGCTGGGATTGATAGAACTCTTACATCTGTTTTAACCTATAGACTCCCCCTCTTTTGTGGTTTGGATCTGAAATGTCCTCCAAAAGCTGATGTGTTGGAGGCTTGGTCCCTGTGTTAGACAACTTTGCAACACTGTGACCATTTTCAAGGATTCAAGAAATGGTCAGCTGGCTCCATTGCTCTGGGCCTTTGGTGAGGCAGAACATCATGGAAGGTTTGCAGCCAAGGAAATCTGCTTAGCTCATGGTGGCTGGGAAGGAGAGAAAGACAGAGAGAAAAGGAGAGAGGAAGGGGTCGGAGAGAAAATAAATTCTTCCAGGGCATGCCCCTGTGATCTACTTCCTCCAACACCTCCCAGGAATCCATTCAGCTATCATCAAATAGATTAATTCACTGATGAGATAGGAGCCTGTTAGGGTTTGGATATGAGGTGTCCTCCAAAAGTTTCTGTTAATGCAGTAATAGTCAGAGGTAAAATGATTGGACTGTAAGATCTGTGACCTAATCAGTCCATCCTTGCTTGAATGGACAGATTGGGGGTTAACTGTAGGCAGGTAGGGCCTGGCTGGAGGAGGTGGGTCATTGGAGGTGTACCTTGGAAGGGTACATCTACCCTGAGGCCCCTTCCTCTACCCCCTCTCTATCTGCTTCTAGACCCTGCCATGAGTTGAGCAGCGTTTCTCCACTGGGCTCTTCCCCCATGACATATTGTCTCACTTTGGGCCCAAAGCCATGGAATCAGCCATCTATGGTCTGAGATCTCTGAAACTGAGTTCAAAATAAACTTTCCCTTCTCTAAATTGTTCTTTTCAGGTATTTTTGTTACAGTGATAAAAAGCTAACTAAGACAGCCTCATCATTCAATCATTGCTTAAAAGCCCCACTTCTGGACACAGCTGCATTGCCTCCAACACATGAGCCTCTTAGGGGACATTCCAGATCTAAACCATAACAGTCCCCAAAGCAGCAGTATTCCAAGGCAGGAGGTGATTGTTAATGAGGGCTCTAATCTTATCAATGGAGGAATTCATTGATGGATTCATAGCTTAATGGGGTTATTGGGAGGTGGTGGAAACTGTAAGAGGTGGGGCTTAGTTGGAGGAAGTGGGTCACTGGTGACTGGTCCCAGAAGAGTATATCTTGTCTCAGGTCCCTTCCTCTCTGATCCTATCTGCTTCCTAGCTGCCTGAGCTAAGGAGATATCCTCTACCAAACGCTTCTGTCATGGTGTTTGGCCTCATCTCAGGCCCCAAGCGACGTGGCCAAGCAATCAGGACTGAAATCTCTAAAATCATGAGCCAAAACAAGCATTTCCTCCTTTTAAGTTGTTTATGTCAGAATTTTGTCACAGCAGTGGAAAGCTGACTAACACACCCTCTCTCTCTCTTTTGTTCTTGTACTTTATTTGTTGAATCTAGGCTGATTGCCTTTAGTGTTCCCCAAGGTCTGGATTTAGCATTCTGTGCTAAATATTTAAAACATAGATGAAACCATTCTATTTTTTTTTGTGTGAATTTAGTCTAACAATTCAGAATGCCAGAAATGCATTTTAATTTTTCCTTGTAGCAGTGCTGATGCATGCCTGTAATCCCAGCTACTTGGGAGGCTGAGATAAGAGGATCACAAGTTTGAGGCCAACTTGGATAACTTAGTCTCAAAAAGGACCTGAGATGCAGCTGAGTGGGAAAGTGCTTGCCTATGCATGAGGACTTGGGTTCAATCCCCAGTATTGAAAAAAAAATGTTTTCCTTTAGTGGGTTCATGTCCATTTTGAGTATCCCATTCCACTTCAGTCTGTGGGATACCTGCTTCCCTTTTCTTCCCAGGTCTCCAGGGCACCAGCATGTAAGGTTGAGCTGGAGCATCTGGTCCCCAAGGTCATCTATGTGCTGGAGCATCTGTCTTCCCATCCACATGTGACCACAGAGTCACCATGAGTAACCCAGGGGGATGTCCAGGTGGTAGGGAGGGTACAGCTTGGCATCTGTCAGTCTACACTGCTCAAAACCACTCCTCTCACTCCAAGTAAAAAACCAAAGTTCCTCCAGTGACTGCAAAGCCGCATGATAGAGCAACTTTCTACTCCTTTTCCCTGTCAACTTCTGGGTGAGCTATCAGTTGCCCTGGGTGCTCCCTCTCCCCTTACCTTGACTTTACAGCAGTGATACAGTACTCTGTTTCTATAAGTTGCTGCCCCTTCCCAGTGTCAGCTGGAGCCACCATGCATTGGTACTCAGCAGGAGCTGGAGTTGGTACTATCCCTGCAGCCTTGGTTCTTGTCTGACATGGCCTCTCATCACCACAGACCAATCAGCTGCAAGCCTTTGTAAGGCTGAGCCTGCAAGGGCTAAAATATCACTTCTGCTGCACTTTGTGAGTCAAAGCAAGGAGATCCCAAAATTAAGGGGAGAGAGCAAGACCCTAACTCTTGTTGAGGGGAGCATTAAAGTCACTCTGCAAAATGGTGGCAGGTAGAAGAAATTCAGATGACCAGCTTTGCTATCACTGACTACACCTTCTGGCCCAGCACCATTCTCTCCTAATTGTTGCTCCACTAAAATATCATGTGGGCAGGGGTTTCTATGTCACAGATGCTATGCTCCTTATGTTTCGAACAAGCTGGAACACTACCCGGTTTGTTGAATGGATAGTAGTAGGGAGGATGGCTATGAAGTTCAATAACCAGCATTTTTGTTTGATTTTGCTTTTGCAGGGCTAAGGATTGAACCCAGGGCCTCATGTATGCTAGGCAAGTGTTCTGCCACTGAGCTATATCCTCAGCCCCACTAGCCAGTGTTTAAATCACTTATGTGAGATATATGGTCCTTCTCCATTGCCAACCATGCCTCAACTGTTGGCTGAGCCTGGACTGATTGGCTAAAGAAACCCAAAGTGCCTCTATTATTATTATTATTACGTGCTGGGTATTGAACCCAGGGACTTGTGCTTGCTAAAGCAAACACTCTACCACTGAGCTATATTCCCAGCCCTAAAGAGCCAGCCTTCATTTTAAGGTTCCATCCCTTCTTCACTGTTCTCTGGCCAAATCTGTGGATAGAAAGGAGTGAAAATTCTCCTTTGCTCCTCCATCACAGTCTTCACACTTGGATCCTATCCCAGCCCTCCAATTCCCCACCCCGTTTTTACATGGAGCCTGTCCATGAAGCAAACAGACACATACCTTCCTTAAAAGGCAGTAATAGTTTCTTAAAAATAAAGCATCTATATTTGTCACATAACCAACCAGTCCTTATGCAGTCCACAGTCCCAACACTAGCACATCTACTGTCAAAAATCTAAATCCCGAGGATATCACCCCAGTTCTACTGGGAAGACGGGTAAAACTGGGCCCAGGGTAGCAGGTTGAAAAGTTCCCTCTCACCAAATTTATATCCACTCAGAACTTCAGCATCGGACCTTATTTGGAATAAGGGTCTTTGCGGATGTAATTAAGAAAAGAATCTTGAGATAAGATTATCCTAAATTAGGATGGCCTAAATTCAATGACCAGTTTCTTTATAAGAAGAGTAGGGACACACAGACAGAGACCCAAGGAGAAGGGGGCCATCAAAGGTAGCAGAAGAGTCTCCTTCTCTGGAGAATGCAGGGAGCATGGCCCGGCTGATTCCTAGATTTTTTACTTCTGGCCTCAGAAACTGGGACAGAATAAATTTCTGTTGTTTCAAGTCTGCGAGTTTGTGATAATCTGTCACAGCAGTCACAAGACAGGAGTATACCAGTTTACCCTAACCACAGCTATGTGCCGAATAGCTCAGAGATGGCCCGGGCCAGCACTACTAGGGCCAACAGCCCTCAGGAGCTTGGGTCCAGCGACATCAGCAGTTTGGCCACGCACTTTCCAAGTGCTGCTGGCAAGCAGCCTGTAGGGAAGAGGTGATCAAGACAGGAGGTGGGCCCCAGAGCAGGGCAGAGTCCTGGTTCCTCAGGCCTCCAAATAGGCCGAACACAGCACTGAAGTGAATCTGGAGCGAGGTGCCTGGGGAGGGGGCTTTAAAAGGTTACAAGTACTGAAAAGTCACCCCTATGGACCTCTCTAGAGCTGAAAGTTGGAACAGGAAATAGCCAGATGAGATTCATCTTGGAAAAACACAAACTCATACATCTGGGCAAAAATAATCCAAAACATGCACCGGAATAGCCATGGCTGGGAAACAGCAGACAGATAGCAACCCTCAGGGTAGCCAGCAGAGCCCAGTCAGGAGGTCTGAACAGACTCCCTGATGTTGGAAGAGAAGGGGGAGGAAGCTGGGGTTTATACTGGAGCCCCCAAGTCATGTTCATTGATAGAGCCTGAAGTTCTTACTTCCTACTAGTCCTGACAGTCCAGGGAGCAGAGGAGAGGAGAGGAGACCCTACCTATCCACCCATCCTTGTTGTAGCCCTGCCCACTACCTAGGCCTGCCTTCCTTGGGCCATCTCCCCTGTCTTGCAAAACTTCCCTAGGCTTTGTTTCTGGGGAAAAATATGCAAGCAGAGATTGGCATTTCACACAGCCCCAGAAATAACGATTGGCCTTAGGCTAGGAGGTTCTTCATTTACAAAATGAGGTTGGAAATTTGTTTTTCTTCCTTACTTCCCTCCCTCCTTTCTTCCTTCCAAGTAATATGCCCCCTTTGTAGGAATTTTATTTTATTTATTTTGGTACTTGGGATTGAACCCAGGGGTTAAATGCAGCCACTGAGCCATATCCTCAGTCCCTTCTATTTTTTAATTTGAGACAAGTTCTGACTAAATTGCTTAGGCCCTTGCAAAGTTGCTGAGGCTGATCTCAAACTTGGAATCCTCCTGCCTGAGCCTCCTGAGTCACTGGGATTACAAGTATAGAAAGTTTAGAAAGAACAACCAAAATGAAAAACTTTTAGATCACTCGCAATCTCACTAACCTTCACAAACATTTTCTTGGCCATGTTGCCACTCTATTTTTCATGTATGTCACATATACAGAAAGAGGATTTTAGAAATATGGCTTCACGTTATACACACAGCTGTCTGTTTTCATCAGGAATAATATCAGGCAGTATCTCATGTATCTTTTCATGGCAGTGAATATGGCTGTACAGCACCAGTTTTGAAAAGCCAGGCTTATTGAGGTTGTCACACTGGAAAATGCACCCATTTTAGTGCATAATTATGAGTTTGACAAACACAGTTCTGGAACCTCCACCATAGCAAAGAAACATTCCATCACTCTCAAATTCCCTCAGGGCTCTTTTCAGTCAACATCTATCTGCCTCCACCTCCAACCCCGGCCAATCATTGGTCTGTTTTCTGCCCCACAGCTTTTCCTTTTCCAGACTCTCTTATTCACAGGATCAGAGCCTACTGTAGATGGTTCTTCTCACTTAACATAAGACACCTGAATCTCATCCAAGACGGTTGTACCAGTATCCCTGTCATCTCAAGGCTGCCTAGTATTCCTTGGTATGGATGGATCAGTGTGTGAAGTTGTTCCCAAAGAACACTTGGGGTGTTTACAGTTTTTTTGGAGATTATGAGTAAAACTGCACAGAATCATGTTTAATGGCTCCATAGTATTCTGTGATGTGGACATAGCATAGTCCTTAGCTATTAGATACTTAAGTGGTTTCCAGCTTTTATTTTTATACATGTAAACTTGTTGTCAATGTCTTCCTCTCCCTGAAGAGCCCTGTGCTAGTCAGCTTTCTGTTACCATAACAAAATAGCTGAGCCAGGAGTGATGGCATTAACCTGTAATCCCAGTGACTCTGGAAACTGAGGCAGGAGGATTGCAAGTTTGAGGCTAGTTTTAACAACTTAGTGAGACTCTGTCTCAAAACAACAAAACAAGACAAAACCAAAAACACCTGAGATAATCAACTAATAAATAAACAAGGTTTATTTTAGCTCACACTTTTGGAGGTTTCAGTCCCTGGTCTGTTGGCTGTATTGCTTTCAGGGCTTTTGGGCCTATGTTGAGGTAGTACATCACAAGTGAGCACATGTGGAGCAAGCAGCCAGGAATCAGAGAAAGAGATGGAGAGAGAAAGGGGATGGAGGTTGGCGGGGAGGATAAGAATAAATATGCGAGTGTAAAAAGAGACTAAAACCCCACAAGACCTTTCTTTCCTTTCCTTTCTTCCCTCTTCTTCCTTCTTTCCTTCCTTTTTTTCCCAGGGGTACTCTATTACTGATCTACACCCCTAGCCCTTTAAAAAAATGTTTTTTTGTAGTTGTAGATGGACACAACACCCTTATTTTATTTGTTTATTTTTATGTGGTGCTAACGATCGAACCCATGCCTCACACATGCTAGGCAAGAGTTCTTCCTCAGCCTCACCCCTAGCCCTTTTTATTTATTTTTAAAAATATGTATGTATGTATGTATGTATGTTTGGGAACCAAGGGTTGAACTCAGGGGCACTCAACCACTGAGCCACATCCTCAGCTCTATATTGTATTTTATTTAGAGACAGGGTCTCACCCAGTTGTTTAGCACCTTGTTGTTGCTGAGGCTGGCTTTGAACTTGCAATCCTCCTGCCTCAGCCTCCTGAGCCACCGGAATTAATAGGTGTGCACTACCATGCCCGGCCCTTTTTATTTTTTGAGACAGGGTTCTGCCTCAGCTTCCCAAATTGCTAGGATTATGTGAGCACCACCACACCTGACTCACAATCTCTTTCAATATCAAGCCCCCAGTGACCTAAGACCTCTCACTAAGCATCACTTCTTAAAGTTTCTATCACTTCTATAGCTGCCAAGCTGAGGACCAAATCTTTAACACATGGGCTTTTTGGGGACACTCCAGATCCAAACTATAGGGGTCCTTTCCTCCAGAGCAATTGGATCTCACCTTCAATCCCAGATACCTCCCACTCCCAAAAAAGTGTGGTTTTGTCATTTTCTTGGTTGCTAATTCAACAGAATCATGTTGCCATTTCCCTTTGCACCTTCAACATGTGCCATTAATTTCTTATATATCTGATAAACCAACAGGTGAAGATATTCTTATCTAAACTTGCACTTCTCTAGTGACTGCACAGGCTTGGATGGGTGAGTGTTGGGGGTCTCACCTTGGCCACATATCAGAGTCACTGGGAAGATTTTTAAATGCCAATGCCCAGGCCACATCCAGGCCAATTAAACCAGACTGCCTGGGGAGGGCCTGAACATCAGATTATTTGAAATGCTCAGGGACATCCTGCTGTACTGTACTGGACATGCCTCATCACTGCCCCTGAGGCAGGCTCCCTGCCTTTCCAGACCACTCCTCACTGCCTATCCTTAGTGACCACCACAGACCAGTATGGAGAGATCAGGCCAGGTGAGGATGGAAGCATAAAGACAATTTTCACATGTGCAAGAGATAACCTGAAGCCTCCCTTCAGTGGGATCTTTCCCATAGCCCAAGGTTCACACTCTGGGAAAGGCAACTCCTTCCAGGTGCCTCCTGGGCACACTCAATCCCTGATTTGCCCCAAGTCCTGCTTCTGGCTTGTTGCCAAAGCTACCTCCAGCCCCTGTATATTCTCAGCCAGAGTATGGATCCCCCTTGTGCTAGGTCCTGAGCCCTCCTGTGTTGACACCCTCTCTTCCCCTCAGCTCTTTATTCTGTTTATTCTCCAGAAACACCTTCCTACTCTCTAACACACACAAATAAACACACCACACTCACCAAACACTTACAACACAGAGTGGGCACTTAATTTCTGAGACAGGAGATCATCTCAGAAACAGAAGAGTGCTTACTTTGGCAGCACATATATTAAAATCATAAGCAGCAGGGCTGGGGATGTGGCTCAAGCGTAGCTCACTTGTCTGGCATGCGCAGGGCGCTGGGTTCGATCCTCAGCACCACATAAAAATAAAATAAAAGATGTTGTGTCCACTGAAAACTAAAAAATAAATATTAAAAAATTCTCTCTCTCTTCTCTTAAAAAAAAGTCATAAGCAGCAGAAAATCCTGTCTCCGGTTGCCCCCACCCCCACCAATGGCAGGCCACTTCTCCCTGGAGTACAGGGCAGAGCAGATGAGTGTCCCTTCCCATCTCTTTCACCACCCAAATCGCCCGGCATGGACAGTTTTCATAATGGTAAGCCCACATGTGGTCCCAGCAGACACTTGTCTGCAGCAGACACCACTCAAGGGCCTGGCCAATTTCTAAGCCAGGCAATTTCTTTTAGCATCACTTGAAGGGAATTCTTTGCACAAATATTTGTACACAGTTGCCCAGGAGTTTGAATATTCAGGTCTGAAGGATTATTAAATATTGCCTTTGCCTCTCCAGGAGAGGAGGAAGGCTCTAAGGTGAGCCCAGGTACCCTGGCCCAGACAGGACATTAGGAGAAAAGAGGGACAGACAGTGGGAAGGGACTTTCAGGCAAAGCTGTGCCTTGAGGAGAGGAGGAGCTGGGATCACAGATGTGGGACACAGGGCTCTAACCCTGCTGGTAGCAGAGGAGTAGGGAGAGAGGGGGCACACCCAAGTCTTCTCATGGTGGTGTGGTGTGAAAGGATTAAGTTCCAGGAAGTTCTGTAGGCTTGGATGGGTGAGTGTTGGGGAGTCTGAGAGGAGAGGGAGGCCAAAAAGATGACTGGGCTAAGTCACTAGCCTCTTCCTCTCAGCTCTGTGCCCTCAGTCAGTCAGAACTGGGGCAGAGAAAGGGCCCATAGAAGATAATAAAAAAGGCAGGGGTCGGGGACAACGAGGAGAGAAAAGCCACTGGCTGGTAGTACAGGGCTGGAGGAGTATACAGTTCAGGGTTGAGGAGGGAAAAGAATTGCTGGATCAACATGTAGTTTGGGCTGGGCACACTCAAGAGCTCAGGAGGCTGAGGCAGGAGGATTGCTAGTATAAAGCCCGCCTCAGCAAAAGTGAGATGCTAAGCAACTCAGTGAGACCTTGTCCCCAAGTAAAATACAAAATAGGGCTGGATGTGGCTCAGTGGCTGTGTGGCTCAGTGCCCCTGAGTTCAATCTCAGATACCCCCACCCCACAAACAAGTGTGGTTTTGTCATTTTCTTGGTTGCTAATTCAGCTTCCAGAGCCTCTTCTACAAATTGCCATTTCCCCTCGCACCTTCAACATATGCCATTAATTTCTTATATATCTGATAAACCAACAGGTGAAGTTATTCTTATCTAAACTTGCACTTCTCTAGTGTCTGAACAGGTTTGGAGATTTGGTCATAATTGTATGAGAGAATTACTCAATTGTGTTTCTTTGCCAATTCTTCTATTAGATCATTGTCTCTTTCTTGTTTATCTGTGGGTAATGTTATTCACCCCCGCCCTTTTTTTGCTTTAGCATTTTTTTCGATTTATAATTATGAGAATCAGTCTTAATTTAAAAATATCACGCTTCCCTCATTTTGCTTTAATTTTTAAACACATTTTAAATTTGCATGTAGTCCAGTTAGCCCTTTCTCTTTTTTTTCTTTTTTTTTTGCTTTAGTATTTTCAAGTTAACTACAATACTTAGATCATAAAAACATTGATATTTTTTCAAGAACGGTTTTGGTTTCTTTTTCAGATTTAAATGTTTGATCCATGTGGAATTTATTTGGTGTTAAGCAGTGAGGGAGAGCGCCAATTTCCACTTTTCCAAGTGGCCAGCCAGTTGTCTCAACAGCATTCCGCTAGAAAACTTTCCGCTGCTACCTCACGAGCACACGTGGACCCTGCAGGCGGCACGGTCCTGAAGTCCCACCCATCCGGGGCACACGTGGGTCCTGAGCCCTGCCCAGCCCCGCCCACTCCGAGAACAAGGTCCCGCTCCAGAAAAGGATAAGGCTCACGCTTCCGGTTGCGGCGAGCCTCCCCGCCCCTTGGCCTGCAAAGCAAATCGGGGCCTTCCGGGAGGGTAATTTAAATAGAAGGCGTGCCCTTGGTGGTTATTTGCATAGAGGCGGGGCCTCTGGAACGGAACTCTGGACCGCCACAGGGCTCCTACCAGACTTAAGGGCGAATTCCATGGGGACCTAATTTACATAGGGCGGGGCCTTCTGTGGCGCCACTTCCTCCTCTAGCCAGCTTTTGCCTGCTTTCCTTCTGTTGTCGCCCACTTTCCTTCATTTTCGCTCTCCTTCCTTACGGATATCGGCCCCTTTTCTTCCTCTCATAGCCCGCGTAGGTGTCCAGATGCTCCCGAAACGGCGGCGAGTGCGGGTCGGCTGTCCCGGTGGTGCTGTCACTTCCTCCACTTCGCCCTTAGTGCTCTTTCCCGGCGTCGCCATCTACCTGGCTGAACCGCGCATGGGCCGTAGCCGCCGGGCCTTTCTCACACGCCTGGCGCTGTCGAAGGGCTTCCGTGTCCTCGAAGTCTACAGGTGTGCCGACATCTGCGTGGGGCACTGCGAAGACCTGATGTTGGTGTGGGGCCGGCTAAGCAGGCTTTTTCGCTGGGCCCGTTCAGAGACCCAGGTGACACATAGCATGCTCCTGCGGGGCGGCTGCACCTGCGTTATTGGATTCCAAATTATCTGTGGCTCTTTGGTCAAGTAATCTTTCTTGAAAGGGATTTTTAAAAATTTTTAGGTACTGGGTATTGAATCCAAGGGCCCTTTACTGCAGAGCTACATCCCCAGCCCTTTTTATTTTTATTTTTTTAAAGATAGGGTCTTGCTAAGTTGCAGAGGCTGGCCTCGAACTTTTGATCCTCCTGTGCCAGCTTTCCCAGTCACTCAGATTACAGGCATAGAGCCACAATCCCAGCAAAGTTGCTATTAAGATTGCTAGGAATGTTCTATAGGATTATTGACAATCAAGCCAGAGGCTTTTCAGAGAGCCATTCAGGGGAGAGGTAATTACAAGTAGTATTTGACCACGTGCCCTAGAAGCAACATTGAGCCATCCTGAAACCTTGAACCTGGAATATAACTGGCGCTCTCATAGGGAGGCAATCAAGACAGTGCCCAGAGAGAGTAGTTTTGAGATGGGGAAGCTAAGTGGACTTGGGACCAGTGCTTCCCAAAGCTTTTATTTACTATTTTGTATTTAAACATCTCCAGGGGCAGGATAGTGCACCAGACCCGCTCACACAGTGCACATGATGCAACTTTTACAATAGCTCTACCAGGTAGTAGTTATTTCTGTTTTATAGAGGAGGATATAGGGAGACTAGACTTGCCCAGGGGCACACAGCAAGTTCTCAGGGCTGGGGTTCAGACAAAAGTATGCACTGTCTGGCATCTGTGCTTAAATCCTAGCTCTTAAATAAAGACCATGTGGTCCCAGACCATAAGGCATTCCTTTCTCTGAGGTTGAGAAGGATACAGGCAAGTCAACACAAAGCCAGGTTGGCTTGTGAGCATAACTGGAGCAGAAAACCTCAATATAAGAGCGGTGGAAATTTTCATACACCAGGAGGGGCTTGAGAAGGCTTTCTGGAGGAGGTGGCATTTGAAGAATGAAAGGCAGTCACCATGCAGAGGGGACAGCAAAAATAAAAGCTTAAAGGTATGCAGCCAAACAGGAAGGGCAATGGATTTCACAGTCCTCCTCTGCCTTTGCCCAGCTCCGAGGTGACACATGTGGTGATGGAACAGACCTCAGTGAAGGAGGCCATCTGCTGGCAGAAGCACATGGCTGCTGCTCTCCCGTGCTGTCCCCACCCAGCTCTGCTGGACATCAGCTGGTTCACAGAAAGCATGGCAGCTGGGCAGCCTGTCCCTGTGGAGGACCGGCATCGCCTGGAGGTAAGACAGTTCAGGCCTAACTCAGTTGGGATAGGTGATGCGCAGCAGCAGTGCCCCAGTGCCCTCCAGAGGGCTCTGCTCAGATCACCTGGGGTGCCTGAGAATCAGCAGAGAAGCCATGGCAAGAGCTGGGGCTGGACCATCCCAGCTTCTGTCCTCACCACTTGAGGTTCACTTATGTTTAGCTTCTTCATGCCTTCCAAAGTGGGGCAGCCCCTGCAGCTGGGGCTTCACTTCTTCCTCAATGAGTAATTGGGATGATCCATGGATTGGTAGGAGCCTATCCTTGGGAATCTAGAGAGCTAGACTGCTTGTACTCAAATCCTGGCTCTACCTGTGAGCCATGAGGGAGGAGGCATGCTCCCTAACCTTGAAACTTTAGTGTCCCCAGCCCACTTGATTGTGAGGATTTGGGGAGGCAGGAAAAGTGCACTGTGAGGATTAACAGATTGTTGCTACTACTCTGGTCTGAAGAGCCTTGTCCTCAGTTTGTTCTGCAATGCAGTCTGTCTGTCCCTCCATATAGGGCTCTGAACCACCAAGACCCATTGCTGTGTCTCCCTCTGCCCATGGCTGTAGTTCACTACCTCTGTCCTGTGAACTCTAGAGGGCCCAAGGTGAATGCTCAGGAGAGTCAGGACTCTGATTGCTGCCTGTTTCTGTCAGCCCTGAAGCCTCATGATCTGTGCATTGCCCTTCTGCAGGTGGTTGAGCCCAGGAATGAGCCCCCAAGCCCAGTGTGGGTGTCGATTTATGCCTGCCAGCGTCCCACACCCCTCACACACCACAATACCATCCTCTCGGTGAGTCATGTCTGTGAGAAATTTTTAGCTTTCAGGGGACAGGGACATGGGTACAGCTGGATGGTAGCTGGTAGATTGAAGTAAAGTGTCCTGCCCACTCTGCCCCTTAACCAAGGGCCTCTCCCTGCAGGAGGCCTTGGAGACTCTGGCAGAGGCAGCAGGCTTCGAAGGCAGTGAGGGCCGCCTCCTCTCCTTCCGCAGAGCAGCCTCTGTGCTCAGGGCCCTTCCTTGCCCTGTCACTTCCCTGAGTCAGCTGCAGGGGTTGCCCCACTTTGGAGAACATTCTTCCAGGGTTGTCCAGGTAGGTGTCTGCCATGTGTAGCCAGGTGAGTAGGTGGGGTGGGGAGGCCCTGGGGCCCAGTGAAACAGCCACGAGTCCTGGTATTTCAGACCCCAGTGTGGAGAGACAAACATTCACAAAGATGCTGCTCCAAGACCACCACAGCCCACCTTTAGCACAGATCCCTTGTGAGTCACTTACCTCCCTCAGAGTGCCTGAGAGGACTCGATAAAGGGAGCTTCTGGCATTGGTGTCATTGTCATTTGTCCCAAACTGCCCAGGGTGGGGGAAGAGAGCAACCAAGTGTAAGTTTTTGAAAACCCACATGTTAAGCTGCCCTTCTGTGCACTTTCACTGTGAGAGCACAAAGTAAACAAAAGATGCTTTTAGATAAACTGATACACGTTTTTAAAAAGAAAATGTTTATAGATCCTGGAGCTATTTTATCTGAGAGATGACCAGTATTACCTGGGATCTAAGCTGTTGTAACTCTAACCTCAAGGAGCTTTGAGGCTAGAGCACCATCTCATCCCCCAGTTGTGTGGCAGCAGCTTTTGTCACTGCCCTGGGCACACTGTCCATTGCCAAGTCCCACTGTATCCTCATATCACAAAGCCCCTGTCTGTAGGGTGTGGAAAGGACCCCCAGCCCCAACCCTGACTGCTGTTCTCTTTCCGGTTCCTGTGGCTCAGTGTTTTGCTTTGTCTCCTCCCCCAGGAACTGCTGGAGCATGGAGCATGTGAGGAGGTGGAGAGAATTCGTTGCTCAGAGAGGTACCAAACCATGAAGGTGCGCAGGGAACTTGACAAGGGTGCACAGCACTGTCCAAAGCACTTACAAGGGAGGCAAGCAGGGGTGGCTGATCCAGCTCTGGGGTCAGAGAAGGTCTTACTGAGGAAATGGCAGCTAAGCAGACACCTGATATGCTCTGGCCACCAAATGAAGACAGGCAGAAGCCTGTTTTGAGCATGGGGAGTTTTCTAGATCACTGAGCACCATCTGTTTTATTAGACTGTTTTTGACAGACTAATTTTAAGCATATTAGCACACTGAACAAACTATAACCTATTCTTGGGTGCTATAGGACCCAAGTTGTGTGTAGTAGGGCTGCCACTTTACACTGTGCTTTCTGTGATCTTGTGTGTTACTTTTTCTATACTGTGGGCCCACCTGTCTCCATGGTGCATCTTCCCCCTGTGCCTGCTCACTGCTAACCTGGTAGGGAGGCACCTCCAACACTTCTGGATACCTCAGTTTATCTTCTCAGACATTCCAAAATTCCTGGGAAGAGTCTGAGTGCCTGGCCCAGTGGCAGGTGAAGTGCTTGGCCCAGGGTCCTCTGAACTGGTCCATGTTCAGACCCTCCCCACTCCATCCCTTTGTGTATGGGTGAGAGCAGCACCCACCATCCTGATGTTCTGGAGGCTTGAGTAAACCCAGCTAGCCTATCCAGTACATTTGCTGAAGCCACTCTCTCATTTATTAACTCCATGTTGTTTTTGCTGTTTCTTGAAGAGAACCATAGACATAAGTTCCAGCTGCTGTAAGTGGGAGAGGCATGGTTTTCCCAGTGAACCAAGAGACGTATTAAGATGACTCTTGGTTCTGTTGGAAGCACAGGCTGGACCTATGTTTTAGTAGAGGGGTGAGGAAATAGCTTACCAAGGTCTTTCCTCAGCTTTCAGCAACTGGGCAGCAAAGCCCCCAACATACTGCCTCTCCTGGGGCTTCTGCCATGGTGTGTGAGTTCACTCCTCTGTGTTAATGGGCTGGGCAGGCCAGACACTGGGTTTGAGTCTTCAACCCATGATCTTGGGCATGAAGGCAACACCTCAGGTGCATCTTCCTGTGGGTGCTTTGTTCCTGTTCCAACTGTTCCTTCCTCTACATAGCTCTTCACCCAAATCTTTGGGGTTGGGGTGAAGACTGCCAACCGCTGGTACCAGGAAGGGCTGCGAACCCTGGATGACCTCCGAGGACAACCTCAGAAACTGACCAAGCAGCAGAAAGCAGGTGAGTCCCCCAGAGAGGACTGGCCTTGGGCTTCCACAAAGTCATTTGGATCTGGAAAGTTCTGTACACTGAAGCCCTCATACTGGCACTGGATGTACTGATTGCATGAGTGGCAGAGGTGGGTGGTGCAAAGGGGTCCTGGTATCAGGTACGTGGACTTCTTGGAATTTCTCTACCTGCAGTCAGATTCTGCTGTGGCTCTTTTAGTGAGCAGTTGTGGTCACAGCAGTGCTGTGACCTCTAGGACCCATGAGGCTCCCTCTGGTTAGGCTTGGACTTAGGTGAGGGACAGCCTGGGTCTTGACCCACCTATCCAGGATGTGCCTTGTGCATATGGGTCAGCTGAGTCCTGCCCACCATTTTCCAGGTATGTGACCATGGTCCCAAGACTAAACTCTCTGAATCTCAGTTACCTTTTCTGTGAAATGGGAGAAATGACAATGTGGAATGCCATAAACTCCTCTGTGATCCAGCAGGTGGCAGGTATTAAGCAGACACTCATTCGGCCTGTGTGTCCTGCCTGGTGCTGCCACCATACTGTCTGGACCTAGCCTGGTTGAGGGCTTTGCTGAAGGCACCATAACCAGCAGTATGCCCATTCCTCACCTCTTTGCACATCTCCCTGGGGCTGCAGCATAGTGCAGATGACAGTCAGAGAAACCTACTTTTTTTAACCTGTTCTCAGGACAAAGGTAGATAGTATTACCATCCATTGTTTACTAAGGACTTGTTCTGTGCTGGATGCTGCTGTTCTTCACATTTAAATCTTTCTTTAACTACATGTGGAAGGTACAATGATATCCCCTTGACAGGTGAGGAAATAGAAGCAGGCTAAAAGATGGGTTTCTATTGGTAGAGTTACCTTCTTCACACTTTTTTGCCACCTTTTTGTTGCATTTTATTTATGGGAAAACAGAAGGCTTAAAAGAAATATCTGTAGCCTGCTTGTGTCAACATCAGTACCCTTAGATTGAGTTCTATGAGATTTGTAAGGTGTTACCTTTGAGGGGAACTGGGTAAAGGGCACAGAGACCCCCCACCTCCCTCTCTCCCCCCTCCCCCTTTCCCCCTCCCCCCTTCCTTCCTTCCTTCCTTCCTTCCCTCCCTTCCCTCCCTCCCTCCTTCCTTTCTCCCTTCCCTCTCTCCCTCCCTCCCTCCTTCCTTCCTTCCTTCCTTCCCTCCCTCCCTCTCTCTTTCCCTCATTCCCTGTCTCCCTCCCTCCCTCCCTCTCTCTCTCTCTTTGGGGGCGGTACTGGGGATTGAACTGAGGGGCACTTGACCACTTGACCCATCCCCAACCCTATTTTGTATTTTATTTAGACACAGGGTCTCACTGAGTTGCTTAGTGCTTTGCTTTTGCTGAGGCTGGCTTTGAACTTGCGTTCTTCTTGCCTCAGCCTCCCGAGTGCTCAGCCCAGCTGAGCATCTCTTTTAATTCCCATGAACTGCGTGTGAATCTACTAATTATCTCAAAATTAAAATTTAATATTTAAAAGGGGATAGTGTCATGCTTCTATTGGGATCACTCAGCTTCTGCCATAGCCTGTCCCTCCTCAGAGGCTTTTCCCTATCTCACAGCCACAGGGATGGGTGACTGCCTGATACTAGAGGATGGGGCTCTGTGGGGAATGCAGGCTGAGAGAGTCAGGAGGACTGTGCTGCCCACAGGGCTCCAGCATCACCAGGACTTAAGCACTCCAGTTGGACGGCCTGATGCTGAGGCTCTGCAGCAACTGGTAGAGACAGTCGTGGGCCAGGTCCTGCCTGGGGCCACTGTCACGCTGACTGGTGGCTTTCGAAGGTAAGGGGGTTTGACATACCCTTCTGGCTCACCTCCAGGACTCTCCCCAATGCAGTTGGGGACATTGAGGTGGCTTTCCCATTCACTGGGAGGGGCATGGCCCATAGCTGGAATGAGGGCTATGTCCTTATCCTTCTCAGGGGCAAGTTACAGGGCCATGATGTGGACTTCCTTATCACCCACCCTGAGGAGGGCCAGGAGGCAGGGTTGCTGCCGAGAGTGATGTGCCACCTGCAGAGCCAGGTGAGGGCTTCTGGTGCCTCTGCCCAAGAGTTGACTGCTACCTGGCCTTCTGTTCTCCTAGTACCATGGTGGTGCCTGGCCACATCTGCCTTTCCCCACAGGGCCTTATCTTGTATCATCAGCACCAAGCCAGCTGCTTAGAGACCCCTACTCACCTTGTCCAGCGGAGCCATACCATGGATGCCTTTGAGAGGAGTTTCTGCATCTTCCGCCTGCCTCAACCCCCAGGAGCTGCCTTGGGGGGTGTCCTGAAGCCTTGCTCAGTGTGGAAAGCTGTGAGGGTAGATCTGGTGGTTGCTCCCATCAGCCAGTTCCCTTTTGCTCTGCTTGGCTGGACAGGCTCTCAGGTAGGTTGTGTGCTGCTGAGGCTGCCAGGGCTGAGGTGAGCCAACCATACTGAGGGCAGTTACTCCCCCCAGCTTTTTGAGCGGGAACTGCGCCGATTCAGCCGGAAAGAGAAGGGACTGTGTCTGAATAGCCATGGACTGTTTGACCCAGAGCAGGTATGTCAAGGATTAGGGTGGGAAACAACCCCCTAGCCTGCTTCCTGGATCACAGCCTGAAATGGCCCTAAATCTCTCCATCCTGGAACCCATGGTGCCCAGATCTTGGTCTTACCTCCCAGATCCTAGCCCTCCCCAAAAGGCATCTTGCCTTAGCACTGGGCTCTGCCTCCCCATCTAGCCTGTCTCCAGGGGAGCCATCCTGGCTGGGCACCCTGTGCATTGTGCAATGGTGCCACTGGGCATGGCCCCCAGCTTCTGAAGCCTCTGCTTCTGTTGCAGAAGACATTTTTCCATGTGGTTTCCGAAGAAGACATTTTCAGACACCTGGGCCTCAAGTACCTTCCCCCAGAGCAGAGAAATGCCTGATCCAGCCCATCTGCCCTCACTCCTCTTAGGAAATGGGGGGCTGCTGGACACTTTTGAATATCTCCAGGCAGAAGATACGCTGCCACGCCATATCCTCATCTCCAAGTGGAAGAGTCTTTACCCGTGGGAGCGTCTGTGAGGCGCGGCCTTCCTCACACTCCAGCCTTATAGCTGTGTGATCATGGTCAGCATTCAGCCTCCCCAGGCCTCAGGTTCCCACCTGGGTCAGGAAATCTGAGCAGTACTCAAGTCATGGAGCTGTGGCAGAGCCTGCAGTCCCAGTGCGGCAATTGAGGTGTGGTTGAATGTCTTCTATAGGGCACCCCACTCAGTTGCCCAGAAGAGAACCGTGTATCCCTGCCCTGCACTTGAGCCATGAGGTGGAAGCTGTAGTTCTTGCTCTTAGGAGTCCTCTGTGGAGGTGAAAATGGGTATGCTGCAATCACCTGGAATGAGTGAAGGTCCAAGTCACGAGAACTTCCAATGCTGGGATTTTGGCACTGCAGCCCCTTCCCTGCTTCTGCCTTTAAGTCCTATACTCTCCCTACTTCAAAACAGGTCACACCCTGCCACTTCTTGCTCATAGTCCTGTGGCATTCCAAATCCCCAAATCCTCATGTGATCCCCTAGGGTTCTAGCATTTCTGCCACCCCTGCCAATCTCATCTGCACTCTTCTTTCAATACCCCCCGCCCCACCCCTCATTTGCTTCCTGTTTCACTGTTTCCTACTGATGTGCTCAGACCCCATGTCTCTGACTCCCTCCCCGTTCTAAGGCAGAAACACTGAAATGAGCTGGACACACAGGTGTCCTGTGTGTTCCCTGATCTCCTGCAGGGCCTTTGCCTTTGCCACTCTTCACCTCCTTCAGGACTTGACTCAAGGTCATCTTGTCAGTCACAGCTTCCCAGACTACTCACCACATCACAAAGTGTTTTTTAAATTAACATGCAATAAAATGCTATCTTTTAAGGTTTGTTTTTAATGAGCTTTAACACAGGTATAGACTCTGCCATCTCAGGACCCAAAGGTCTGTCCCCCAAGCATTGCCTTATGCCATTGCATTATCGCCACATGTTCTTTATCCCAACTCACTCATTTTGTTCACTTATCTACAGTTTTGCCCTCTCCAGAATCTCATAGAAGTGGAACCAAATTCTCCCTTTTACTTGCCTCTCTCTCATCATGCCTTTGAGATTCACTCAGGTTTTTGCATATATTGATAGTTTATTTTTATTTATTGCCACATAATATTACATTCATGGGGTGTTCCAGGATTTATCTGTTCAGCTACTGAAGAATGTTTAGATTGTTTCCAGGGTTTGGTGATTATGAATAGAGCTACTGTAGCCATGTGTATATAGATTAGTGGGTAACATACCTTTTCAGTTCTCTTGGGTAAATATGAAGGTATAGGAATATTGGGTTATATGAAAAGTATGTTTTTAAGAAAGAGCTAAATTGTTCAGAATGCCTGTCATTTTCCATTTTATCAACAGTGTGAGCCACCCATATAAGTTAAACATTTCATAGTAGCAGTTACTGTGTATCTGTCAGCAATTGACAATTTTGGTTTTTATTTTAGCTGTTCTATGATAGGTCTGTAGCACTAATTAACTGCCTTCCTTTTTTTTTTTTTTTCCTTTCCCTTCCTTTCTGGGGATTGAAACCACGGGCTTGTGAAATAGTAAGCTCACACTCTGCCATTGAGCTATAATCCCAGCCCATTTATTATGGTGGTTTTTTTTTTTTGTGTGTGTGTGTGTGTGTGTTTGTGTTTGTGTGTGTGTGTGTGGCAGGACTAGGGTTTGATACCAGGGCCTTGCAAATGTTAGGCAAGCACTCTACTCTGGGCCACATCCCCATCAATACTTTTATTTATTTTTATGTGATGCTGAGGATTGAACCCAGTACCTCACACATGCTAGGTAAGCACTCTAACACTGAGCTACAACCCCAGCTCCCCATCCTTTTTTATTTTGGGATAAGGTCTCTAAGTTGCCCAGACTGCTTTGAAGTTTCAATCCTCTTACCTCTGTCTCCTGAGTATCTGGGATGAAGGCATGACCACCGTGCTCAGCTGTTATTTTTTTGTTTTTGTTTTAGGAGCAGTCTTTATTTATGTTTGCAGTCTTTTGTTTTTATACACTTTGACAAAGAGGTTTTCAGGAGGCAATCTTTTCAGTGGAAAATAGAGAACATGAAAATTTGCCTCCAGCTATCAGTAGCTGCTCTGTTCAGAGTCTGTCATCCCACTTGCTCAAGGAATGAAGTGGAGGGGTGTATTTCCCTTCCTTTCCTAGCTGATTTCAGTACTTTATCCTCCCAACACCTGTACTAGGGTTTGAACCCCAAGGGGTGCTTAACCACCGAGCCACATCCCCAGTCCTTTTTTATTTTTTATTTAGACAGGGTCTTACTGAGATGCTTAGGGCCTTGCTAAATTGTTGAGTCTGGCTTTGAACTCATGATCCTCCTGTAACTGGGGTTACAGGTCTGCCCTCGCATCCTACTGCTTCTTGATGGTATTCATGTGTTTTGTCATTTTCTGCCTAAGCATATATTCTGTGAAATCAAATCTGTTTTGTACTCTATGCCTAGATGTTATTGGTTTTATGTGCACATGCTCTCCATTCTTTTTCAAAAGCATGGCATTGAATAGGAACTTTGGATTGTCATCTAATGGTCTATATTAAGGCCCAGCCTTTTCTGCACATCAGAAAAAGGCATGGCACTTGGTTCACACCTGTAATCCCAGGAACTCGGGAGATGAGGCAGAAGGATTGCAAGTTTGAGGTCTCAGATTTTTTAAAATGACAGGGATGTAACTCAGAGGTAGCACTCCCCTGGGTTTAGTTCCCCCGCAAAAAAAGGGGGAAAAAAATGGCATGACATCCTGCCATACAGCCCTTATCTTCTTGCTGCCACTGCTTTCAGTGGAAGTTTAGATTGTTAATTTGAGATCTTTCTTTTTTCCTAATATAAGCATGTAATGCTTTAAATTTCCCTCTGAGCATTACTTTAGCTTCATCCTACAAATTTGATGTATTGTGGTTTTTTTGGTGGGGGAGATGGGTACTGGATATTGAACCCAGAGGCGCTTAACCACTGAACCACATCTCCAGCCCTTTCTATTTTTCATTTTGTGACATGGTCTCAGTAAGTTGCTTAGGACCTCACTAAATTGCTGAGGCTGGCTTTGGACTTGTGATTCTCCTGCCTCCACCACTCAAATTGCTGGGATTAAAGCTGTGTGTCACTGTGCCCATGGAGTATATTTTTATTTTTTATTCAATTGGAAATGTTTCCTTTTTTGGTGGGGGGAGGAGGGTACCAGGGATTGAACTCAGGGATATTGGACCACATACTGAGCCACATCCCCAGCCTTTGTTTGCATTTCATTTAGAGATTGTCTCACTGAGTTGCTTAGTGCCTTGCTTTTGCTGAGTCTGGATTTGAACTTTCGATCCTCTGCCTCAGCCTCCTGAACCACTGGGATTACAGTGTGAGCCACCATGCCCAGCAAAAATGTTTTCTAGGGCTGGGGATGTGGCTCAAGCGGTAGCGCGCTCGTCTGGCATGCGTGCGGCCTGGGTTCGATCCTCAGCACCACATACAAACAAAGATGTTGTGTCTGCCAATAACTAAAAAATAAATATTAAAAAAACTCTGGGGCTGGGATGTGGCTCAAGCGGTAGCGCACTTGCCTGGCATGCGTGCAGCCCGGGTTCGATCCTCAGCACCACATACAAAGATGTTGTGTCCGCCGATAACTAAAAAATAAATATTAAAATTATTTCTCTCTCTCTCTCCCTCTCTCACTCTCTCTTTAAAAAAAAAAAAAAAAACTCAAAAAAAAGCGTGGGATAATATTAAAACAAATACACTTTGAAAAAAAAAATGTTTTCTAATTCTTCTTGAGACTTTTTCCTTGATCCATGGAATATTTAGAAGAGTGTGTTCTGTTTCCAAGTGTTGGAAGGTTTTTCCCATTTATTTATATATATATATATACACACACACACACACACACACACGTATATGTGTATATATGTGTGTATATGTGTATATATGTATGTGTATATATGTATATATGTATGTGTATATATGTACATATGTATGTATGTGTATATATGTACATATGTGTGTATGTGTATATGTACATATGTGTGTATATGTACATATGTGTGTATGTGTATATATGTATACATATGTGTGTATGTGTATATGTACATATGTGTGTATGTGTATATATGTATGTATATATATGTGTGTATATGTATATATGTGTGTATATGTATATATATGCGTGTGTCTGTATATATGTATGTATGTGTATATACGTGTATATATGTATGTATGTATATATGTATGTGTGTATATGTGTATATATATGTATATGTGTATATATGTATAGGTGTATATATATGTATAGGTGTGTATGTGTGTATGTGTGTATATGTGTGTGTATATGTGTGTATGTGTATGTGTGTATATATGTGTGTATATATGTATATATATGTGTGTGTATATATGTGTATATATATTTAATTGGGGATTGAATCCAGGGGTGCTCTACCACTAAGCTACATCCCCAGCCCTATTTTGTATTTTTTATTTAGAGACAGGGTATCACTGAGTTTCTCAGGGCCTTTCTAAGTTGCTGAGGCTGGCTTTGAACTTGTGATCCTCCTGTCTCAGCCTCCTGAGCAGTTGGGATTACAGTTGTGTACCACTGCTCCTAGCTCCATTCCCATTAATCTTTAATACTGAATTCCAATTTAATTTCCTTAGGGTCAGAGAACATATTCTGCATTTAATTATTTAAAATTTGTCAAGATCTGTTATAGATCGAGGATATTATCTATGTTGGTGAATGTTCATGTGTTCGTTATAAGAATGTGTATTCTGTTGGGTGGAGTGTTTTATAAATGTTGATTAGATATAGTTAATTGACACTATTGTTCACATCTATATCCTTATTTATTTTCTGTCTAGTGAATTACTAAGAGGAGACTTGACGTCTTTTTTTCTTTTTTTGGTATTGGGAATTGAACCCAGGGGCACTTTACCACTGAGCTACATCCCCAGAATTTTTTATTTTTTATTTTTGAGAGAAGGTCTTGCAAAGCTGGCCTTGAATTTGTGATTCTCCTGCTGCAGCCTCCTGAGTCACGTGGGATTATGGTGGGGTTATGGAAGTGACCATACCCAATCTGAAATCTTAAACTATAATTGTAGATTCCTTCATTTCTCCTTTCAGTTATTTCATATTGTGATTCATGTACTTGGAAGCTCTGTTGTAGGAATTTTTATATCTTCTTAGTATCATTGTTATATAATGTCCTTTTATTCCTAATATATTTTCTTGTTCTGAAATCTACTTTGATAGAAATATATCTGTTCCAGCTTTTGATTAGTGTTTGAGTGATATATCCTTTTCCTTCTAACCTACATAATTTTTGCCTTTTTTGGGGGGTGGGTAGGTACCAGGGATTGAACTCAGAAGCACTGAACCACTGAGCCACATCCCCAGTCCTATTTTCTATTTTATTTAGGGACAAGGTCTCACTGAGTTGCTTAGTACCTCGCTGTTGCTGAGGCTGGCTTTGAACTCTCGATCCTCCTGTCTCAGCCTCCCTAGCCCCTGGGATTACAGACATGTGCCACTGCACCTGGAAATATATTTTTGCCTTTTATTATTATTTGTTTTGGGGGTGAAATTGGACTCTGGGTCTTATGCATATTAAACATGTGCTCTACCACTTGGCTCTCAGCCTACCTTTTACTGTTTTTTGTTTGTTTGTTTGATTTTTGTTGTGCTGGGGATGGAATCTGGGAATTTGTGCATGCTAGGAAGGTACTCTATCACTGAACTATCCCACCACAATCACCTATCTGTCTTTTTCATGATAACCATCCTAGTGGATGTAAAGTGCTATTTTGTTGTGGTTTTGATTTATTTAATTAACCATTTTCTTAAATGATATAATGTTGAGCATCTTTTCCTGTACTTATTGGCTATTTATTCTTAGAATTGTCTCTTCATGTCCTTTGCCCATTTTGAACTGGGTTATTTCCCTGTTATTGTTGAGTTATAAGAGTTTTTTGTATTCTGAATACTAAACTTTTATCAGATAAATTATTTGCAGATATTTTCTCCCATTCTATGAGTTAACTTGTAACTTTCTTATGGTGTCTTTTTAAGCTCTAAAACTTTTAAATTAACCTGTGTTGGTTTTGTATACCTTTGACTTGGCTACTCAGGAGGCCAGGGCAGGAGGATCATTTGAACATATGAATTTGATAGCAGCCTGGGCAACAAAGCAAGTCTTTGTCTCAAATTTAAAAAAAAAAAAAAGGAAACAAACAATAATTATTATATTTGATGAAGTCCAATTTGTCTTTTTTTTCCCTTTGGTTGTTTTTTTTTAAAAAAATATCATTTTAAAGAATAATAACCATTGCTATGGTCATGAAGGTTACCTCCTAAATTTTTACTCTGATATTTAGGTTATTAATCCATTTTGAATTAATTTTTATATAGGTATATCGTAGGGATCCAACTTCATTGTTTTGCATGTGGATATCCAGTTGTCTCAGCACCATTTGTTAAAGAGATTATTCTTTCTCCATTGAATTCTTTGGCACTATTGTCAAAAATTCTTCAACTACTGTGTAAGATTTCTCCTTCCCACTGGGTTTTCAATTCTGTTCCACTAATCTATATGTCTCTCTGTCTTT
Source organism: Marmota flaviventris (assembly GCF_047511675.1). Classification (NCBI taxonomy): domain Eukaryota; kingdom Metazoa; phylum Chordata; class Mammalia; order Rodentia; family Sciuridae; genus Marmota; species Marmota flaviventris. The sequence goes on along the minus strand of NC_092498.1, from coordinate 101,749,349 downwards.
TTTGTTTCTAATTTTACATTTCACACATCACCCAGTTTTTTTTTTAAACATATGTCTGTCTTATGCCAGTAGTACAGTGTCTTGATTTCTGTGGTTCTGTAAAGAGTTTTAGAAATTGAGAAGTGTGAATCCTCTAACTTTATTCTTTTTCAAAAAAATGTTTTGGCCATTCTTTTTTTTTAGAGAATTTTTTAATATTTATTTTTTTTAGTTTTCGGTGGACACAACATCTTTTATTTTATTTTTATATGGTGCCGAGGATCGAACCCAGCGCCCCGCTCATGCCAGAGGAGCGCACTACCGCTTGAGTCACATCCCCCGCCCATTTTGGCCATTCTGGGTTGCTAGATTTAGCTTTTCAATGTATGCAAAGAAGCCAGCTGGGACTAATAGAGATTGCACCGCATCAGTAGATCAATTTGGAGAGTATTACCAATTTTACTGAACAATATTGTCTTCTAATGCATAAACATAGAGTGTCTTAATTTATTAAGACCTTCAGTTTTTTTTCAACAATATTTTATAGTTTTCAGAGTATTAAGTTTTACACATCATTTGTTAAATTTGTTTCTAAAGCCAGGCATGGTGCCATACACCTGTATTCCCAGCTATTTGAGAGGATGGGGCAGGAAGATAGCTTGAGCCCAGGAGTTCAGGACCAACCTGGGCAATATAATGAGATCCCATCTCAAAAATAAAGAAGTATACACACACATGCACACACATGCATATTCCTAAGAATTTTATTCTTTTGATGATATATGAGGTGGAATCATTAATTTCATTTTCAGATTACTAAATACTAATGTATAGAAATAGTTGATTTTTGTATTCCTGCAAACTTGCTGAATTCATTAGTTCTAATATTCTTATAGTGGATTCCGTGGAATTTCCTTTCTAATCTGGATGTCTTTTAGTTCTGTTTCTTGCCTAATTGCCTTGGCTAGATCTCAGTACAAATTGAGTAGAAGTGGGGAGTACAGATCACCTTCTCTTGTTCCTCATCTCAGCTTTCATCATTAAGTATGGTATTAGCTGTTGGGTTTTTTTTGTAGATGCCCTTTGTTTGGTTAAGGTTCCCTTCTATTACCAGTTTGTAAGTGTTTTTATTATGGCGGGGTTTTGAATTTTTTTTGTAGTTGTAGATGGACAGAATGCCATTATTTTATTTGTTTATTTTTATGTGGTACTAAGGATCAAACCCAGTGCTTCACACATGCTAAGCAAGTGCTCTGCCACTGAGCTACAGTCACAGCAGTGTTGGATTTTTAAAAATGTGCTTTCTGCATATATTGAGATGATTATGGTTTTTAAAAATTTTGTTGTTGGACAAAATATTCGTTTGATGAGTGCTGTATTCTGGGTCTGGAAGGTCCCTCAAAGGCCCATGTGTTAAATGCTTGATCCCAGGGTGGCCCTATTGGGAAATGGTGGAACCTTCAGTAGATGGAGCCTAGTGGAAGGTCTTCAGGTCATTGAGTGGTTGGTAATTATTTTAGTGCTTTCATTTGAAAAGGTATATTTTACCTTTATTCCTAGAAGCTATTTTTGCTAGATATAGAATTCTTGGATGACAGTTCATTTATTTCAACATTTAAAAACTGTTTTTACTTCTTTCTGGCTTCATGGTTTCTGTTGAAAAATCCAGCCTTTTAAAGAAGTTGTTCCCCTACAGAAAATTTATCATTGTTTTCTGGCTGATTTTAGGATTTTTCTTGTTTAGTTTTCAAAGTTTCATTATGACATATCTGGGCTTGGAGTTTTGTTTTATTATTGCTAATTTATTCTGTTAACTAAGCTGCTATTGCTGCTGTTTCTTCTTCTTTTGTTTTGTTTTGTTGTTCTGGAGATTTAACCCAGGGTGCTTTACTTCTGAGTTATACCCCACCCCCTTTTCACTGAGCTTTTTGATATGGAAGTTTATATCTTTTTTCAAACTAACATCAAGTTTATCCTTGTCATCTCCACTCTGATATTGAGCCTGTCCTAAGGATTTTAAGTTTTGGTTATTTGTATTTTTCAGTTCTAAAATTTCCCCTTCATAACTTGTTTCTTATCTTACAATTTCTTTTTTCATTCATTTTAAATATATTTACCAATACTTTTTTTTTTTTTTTTTTTTCAGTTTTGGCAATACTGGGGATTGAACCTAGGACACTCTTTATCACTGAGCTACATCCCATCCCCAGGCATTTTAAATTTAAAAAAATTTAAATTTGTAATCCACCTGTCTCACCTCCTGAGGAGGCCATGCGTTGCTGGGATTACAGGTATACACCACCAAACCCAGCTAGTATGTTTACCAATACTTTCTGAAGACTGGTTTAAGATAGTGCTTTATGTGACAGTTTGACAATTGACTCACCTCACTGAGAGCATCCTAATTGTCCTTTTTGTGCCATAGTGAGATTTCACTGATTTTGATACACTGGATAACTTTGGATTATATCCTGGGTATTTGAATATTATGTTGAGATGAGGGACCTTGTTTAAATCCTAAGCAGAATTTTGATTGTTTAAAGTTTAACTCTAGTTAAACTAGAGTTTTCTCAACTAGCCTGATTAGGCCTGTGTCTGCACTAGTCAGGCTTGGATCTGTAGCATACATCTGGGATCTGACCCCACATACACAGCTGGGCATTAAGCCTGGGAGCTCACATAGACTTACCCAATCATTCAGTCTCTCCCCCCCACAGGCTCTCTGTGGTAATTTACAGCTCTTCAGGGCCTCCCTTCCAAGGTCTCCAGCCAGAAATATAGAGCTTTTGCTTCCCAGCCTGCTACATAATTCCTCCATTGTGTCCAGGCCCACTGCAGGGGCAGAGGGTACAGCAGAGTTGCCCCATGCTCTGGGGGCTGTAGCTTCCCTCTCAGGGTTCAGATACCTGCTTGGTGGGCACAGACAGCCCTCACCATACCGCCATTGCCACCTCTATGAAGAAAGAGAAAAATGGAAATTCCCCAGACTCTCTAACCTGTAGGGCTTCATTTCCTCCTTCCTAGACACATTCTCCAGGGGCCTTTCTGTCCACAGTAGGTATACATCCAGTTTCAAACTGCCTTCTAATCCAGGCTGAGCAATATTAGAAGAAAAAAGTAGTGACCTATTCCAATGAACTTTTGAGTGTGGTCTTTCTCATCTGCCTGCCCCTGCAGCTGATGGTCATGGTCAGCAGGGATTATAATGCAGGGCTGGAAAAGAGGGAAGGCCTGCCAGGGAGAAATCAGGACACCTGAGGAAGGCCCCCCATCACATACAACTAACCAGATTGAGCAGAGCAAAGCCACTGGTGGAACTTGGCAAACATATACCTACAACACAAGTATTGCAGACAGTGCACACAGGCACACAAGGAATAGATTTGTGCACACAATAATTTGCTGCACACACTTGATACGGATGTGTACTTGACTCGTACACTTAGACTCACAGACCTACATACAAGGGTGACACATGCACACATCCCTGGGCTTTTCTTGACACTGGTCCAGTTTCTTGAGACACAGGTTTGTCCCATTTAATTGAGAGGGGCTGGGGATGTACTCTAGAACATTTGCCTGGCATGTACAAGGCCCTGGAATTTGTTCCCCAGCACCACAGAGTGACCCATAAAGGGGCAGTGATGGATTGATGGGGCCGCAGAGTTCTGGCCTCAAGGATCCTCCCCCTGGAAAGCCAGCCCCCACTTGCTCCAGGCCTGACTTTTGCCCTTCACCCTGGCTCTGCTCAGCAGCCCCACCCAACCTGGGCCCTAGGCTGGTTATAGACACGTCAGCAGAGCTGGGTCAGGGGCTGGTGGTTATGTGAGGCTATTTTTAAGTCCAGCTCTGTGGCTGGCACTCCCACCCCCAGCCACTCTGCCACTACTGGCCACCTGCCGCCGCCTGTCCCGCTTGGAATGCTGATTGGCAGTTGGCTGGGATGGGGGTTGGGGACAGACCGTTATAAAGCTCAGGGTGCTAGGGAGGCAGCTGTCCCTTTCTGGAGCCCCTGTGTCTCCCTGCCACCATGGCTACCCACCGCCTAGTGATGGTCCGCCACGGTGAGAGCACATGGAACCAGGAAAACCGTTTCTGTGGCTGGTTTGATGCAGAGCTGAGTGAGAAAGGGACAGAGGAGGCCAAGCGTGGGGCCAAAGCCATCAAGGACGCCAACATGGAGTTTGATATCTGCTACACATCAGTGCTGAAGCGGGCCATCCGGACCCTCTGGACCATCCTGGATGGCACAGACCAGATGTGGCTGCCTGTGGTGCGCACTTGGCGCCTCAATGAGCGGCACTATGGGGGCCTCACAGGCCTCAACAAGGCAGAGACCGCCGCCAAGCACGGGGAGGAGCAGGTGAAAATCTGGAGGCGCTCCTTCGACACCCCGCCGCCCCCTATGGATGAGAAGCACCCCTACTATAATGCCATCAGCAAGGTGGGCTGCTGGGAAGATCCCTGGAAGGTCTGAGGTTGGGAACCTGGGTTGGAAACCAATTGCCCAGGGAGGGAACAGCAATGTCCCCGTTCCTCTCCCCAGGAACGTCGGTATGCAGGCCTGAAACCTGGGGAGCTGCCCACCTGTGAGAGTCTCAAGGACACCATTGCCCGGGCCCTGCCTTTCTGGAATGAGGAGATTGCCCCCCAGATCAAAGCTGGCAAGAGAGTGCTCATTGCAGCCCATGGGAATAGCCTACGGGGCATCGTCAAGCACCTGGAAGGTGAGGCCCACCCTCAGGAGGGTGTGGGGCAGACAGGTGGGGATGACAGTACCTTTCCTTTTGGCAGCTGAGCAGACGTGGGGGTTTCAATCAATGCATTGAATATAGAGGGCTGAGAAAACATTTTAAAAACCATTCTGTGACTTACTTCATTTCTATACGTTCTGGGAAAGTTGTGGGTTTCATGGACACAGCACCCATTGGGCCAGCCTGCCTAGAGAGGTGGCACCCCCCCTGCCCCACCATAGGAGCTTAAAAGAGGTGAGATAGGCTTGAAGGTGGCATCTTTCCCAAGGATACCCAGCTAGGAAAAGGGCCAGGACTCAGGGCACTTGGCTCCAAATCATTGCAGGGGAGCTAATGTGTGCAGGGCTCTGCTCTCTTGGGTTCCCCTTCCCAAGAGAACCATGAAATTTGGTGCAGAGTTATTATTAGCTATTATTATAGCCACCCAGCCTCCAGGCATGTACTGTGGCTCCCACTAAAGAGCAAGGAAGGCTGGGTGCATTGGCAAATGCTGGTAATCCCAGCCACTTGGAAGGCTGAGGCAGGAGGATTCCAAGTTTGAAAAACAGCCTCAGCAACTTGGAGAGTCCCTAAGCAACTTAGTAAAACTCTCAAAAAATAAAAAAAAAAAAGGGTTGGGGAGGTGGTTACTCCCTGTCCCCCCCAAAAAGAGCAAGGAATGTTGACAAATGGGCCTTGAGATCTACGCAGGCAAGGGGAGGCTCCCAAGTGATGGTCTCTTCCACTAGTTCTTAGATGTCAGGACAGTCTAAATTAGCCTCTGAATGACCTTCAGGTGTGCTGAGATCATAGCAAAGGAGTGGGATGTACTCTAGATCTCTGGCTCCTATGTGCTGAAAAACCTCCCCCACCCACTCCTTCTGGGGGCTCCATAACCCCACATGCTTCAACCTGCACTAAAGGGAAGAGGCACCATGGTGTGATCAGGCACCAGGCGGGTGGGGGTGTTCCCAACTTCCCAGGGAACATTCTCTAGTCTTTCCACATGGTGGGGGTAGGGTGATGCCAATGCCAGATTGAATTGCTATTGGTGGTGGGTCCTGCAGCAGCAGGCAGGGTCAGGTTTCCACTCATTCCTCTGCTCAGAATTTAGAACCTAGAAATCAAATGGTTAGGATATCCTTCCGACCTTCAACTTCAGTCTGGCCAGTTCATATTGGGCTGAGGAAACAGTGGATAGCACCACCACAGGTCACAGCTGCTCACGGAGGATGAAGTTCATGTCTTGCCACTGGGCTATTTCTGTAGGCTGCTCAGTCTAGCTTAGTTCTGCCTTGACCTTTAGGTACATTTTTGTGGCCTTGATCTCAGGGCTGGGAGGATTAGTGCCAGGCAGCCCAGCTTGTTGGCCCAAAAAGGCCATGATGTCTGTTGTATGGAAAGGCTGTGGATAGAGAGGCTAAGGATGTTATTTTCTGGTCCAGGGATGTCAGACCAGGCCATCATGGATCTGAACCTGCCCACTGGGATCCCCATCGTGTATGAGCTGGACCAGGCACTGAAGCCCACCAAGCCCATGCGGTTCCTGGGAGATGAGGAGACAGTGCGGAAGGCCATGGAAGCTGTGGCTGCACAGGGAAAGGCTAAGTGAGGGTGGGTATGGCAATAAAGACAACTCTCTGCATATTGCCTTGAGTTCAACATGGCCAGGTATGGCAGGGTCATGGCCTACTCAGCTCACCCCATTAGCTGTGTTGACCCCAGAGACCAGTACAGCTATTCCTGGAGCCTACATCACCCAGGCACAGGAGCCTAGTGCCCAGACCTGGCTATTGGGGCTGAACCAGGGCAGTGACTACCTGTACTCCAAAGAAACCCTCAAGCTTTAAAGCCATTTGGTAACCATGTTCTTGAATTAGGGTATTTTAGGGAGAGGAGCCTAAGTGACCCAGCCCTCCCCAAAGGAAGCACAGGACAATATTTCTTGGCGAGCTTCCTTTAGAGAACAAGTGGTTCTCTACTATCTAAGCCCCACCTCCTGGTGAGCACAGACAAGCCCATGGGGCCTCACAGCTTGCAACAGGCCAGATTCATAAGGTTGCCATGGCCTGCTATCTTTATAGTAGAATGGGAGGAAGCCTAAGTAAGGGACAGGCAGGATTGGCACTGGGGAACATCAGGCTTGACCACTGCTTTCCTCTTGCAGCCTTCACCCTAGGCTGCCAGCAGGTGAGGCCCGGAATCAAGCATGCCATTGGGCACCTCCTAGGCACAAGGACCTTATTTCCCAGTTATTGAGCAGGTCTTGGGTGCCTTTCTCCATGTGTATTGTGCCATATAGCAGAAATTCCTTATGGTAGGGAGCTGCACCACCTTGGCCTTTCCCAGAGGAACTAAAATGCAGGCAGGCTCCAACTTTAGTCACATGCTAACATTTATGCCTCTCCTAGTTGACTAATTGGTCACTTAGGTCTGAGGATAGGACCGTGCATATGCATGTGCATTTTCACTCACACAAACACATCCATCCCAGACACAAAGCAGATGCAGACTTCCAGGTTGGGGTTTGTTTCCACATAGGAGTGGCAAGCTACAGCAGGTCAGACCAGAGCTGGGAGCCTGGGTACCAAACTGAAATTCTTGGATTTGTTTTTCAGACTCACAGGCTGGGATAGAAAACAGGGAGACAGCAAGGATACATCGTGTCTTTGATTTTTGACATACCCAGAAATGGGAGCTTGGTCATCCCATCCCCACTTCCCAAGGCCCAAACAGAGGGACCGAAATGGAGTGGGGCCAGGCAGGCTCCAGTAAGACAATAACTCCCTGCTGTCAAACTCATTATGGTCCACTGACTTTGGTCACAGACTGATAAAAGCAATTCTCTAAATTCACTGTTCCCAAAGGTCATTCTAAATAGTTGCAGCCACCATCCTTTAGAAGCCAGAGAGAAAGAAAAGGCAAATGCAGAAGGCTGTTCCAGATGCTCCTGCTCAGAGACCTGGCTTAGCAGTACTTACTCTTTTCAGGCAGAGATTACCTGGGGGCTCACTATGGTGGGGCTTAGCTTAGTGTCCCACAGATGTGAAGAGCCACACTAGTGGAAGGATCTGGGAAGTTGCAGGAAGTGTGTTTGTGAATCACTGGGTTATTGCTGCATCTGGGGTGACAGAGGCTGAACCACCCAAGCCAGAGGAGCCCTGAGGCCTTTTCCTCATTGTGGTTCCATTCTTGGAAGTCCCAAACACTGACTCTTGCATCTTCTCTTTTAACAATAAGGAAGCCACATCTGGGTGGGGAAGGGAAAGATGGGCTTCAGCCTCATTCAATGAGCTCCACGTAGTTGGCAGGGAACATGCCAAAGTGGCCATCGGGTCCATAGCCACGCCACCAGCCTTCGTCGATCACCTCGATGCCAGTAATGAGGTTCTCAGGATCAAAGGAGATCTCAGTGTCATCCGCTGCAGGAAGATTAAGCCCAGGTGCTACATCAGGGGCCCTGCTCACAAGTCCCCAATACTTGTGTGCCTCTTGGGCAGCCCCGTCCCCTCATGCACTAGAGCTCAGGGCTGTCTGCTTTCTCCTTGGTCACATCCCATTGTCATACAGACCATACAGAGCCTAATAGTACTGCAATGCCTGCCCCCTACACCTGGGAACATCTTCCTACAGAGCACTTCTACAAAAGGCTGCTCCCCAAAGACCCTCAGCCCTTTCCCCAAGGTCTCCTCTGGGAAGTCAGCTCCATTCTCTGGTCAGACCTGGAGGCTATACAAGATGGCAAATGGGGTTCCTGTGAAGGGATGGTAAGCAGCTGGCTAGAGTATGTGGGGGAGGCCCAGGCTGTCTTAGGATGGAAACTTCAGTGCCATGGTCATCACAGTTCCAGTGGGGCTTCCATCCTTAAACTTACCTCCCACCTTCCTCTTTGTTTCCCAACACCCTTGGTGCTGTCTCCCTACAGAGCCCCAGTCATTTGCTCCTATCTCCTAATCTCAGGACCCATGATCTGCGGCAGCCAGGTAGGGCACCTTACCTGCTTGGTAGTCGTACAAGGCCCGGGCACACAGCCCTTGCCCACTAAGCCCCTGGCCCTGTGTATAGTGGTCAATGTGCTCAGAGCCAGTGTCTTGCTGCTGGACCTGCTGAGAGAGAAAGATGGGATTAACCCAGACTCAGCCTTCTCACCCAGGTGGCTCAGGTCAAGTTAGGGCCTGAGAAGGCAGGGGTAACAGCACATGCAGGGTGAGCAGCAACATAAGGCTGGGGGCTACTGCTGTCCTAACACACCCGCACCACAGTCATCTCCCCAAGATATAGAGGCTGAAAGACAGTGCAAATGCCTTTGTAGCCCCAAACTGCAAGGTGCTTCCCTCACCCAGCATCAGTCACATGGGCACTGGCCCACATAACTTATAGCATGGGGCTCTTTCAAAAGTTGAATGAGAATCCATAAGTGCTTCAAAACCATTAGTGTGTCACAGAAAACTCATGCCTGTGACTCCTTCACTGCCCCACCCCACTTCAGAGAACCCACCATTGGGGGCTCCTCGTAGAGGGCCTCTTGCTCCGGAGGCTCCTCGTACGTGGCTTCCTCTTCTGCCTGCACCAGACTTGGAGGAATGCTGGGTGCTGGCTCCTCACAGACATCTGCATAGAGGACATAGCAGGTTCTGACTCCTCTCCTTCCCACAACCCTCCCTTCTCCACCATAGTCCCCCTCCAGGGTCCCATAGAATAACAAATGCCTTGCCTGCCCTGGGCCTTGAGACAGCAGAAGTTGGCTCTCTGCCAAAGGAGGTCTCTGGTTGGGTGAGCTGTTTCTGCAGGAAGGGGCTCCTCAGCTTGCCTGCAAACCCCCACAAACAACATCCCCACCACTTCAGAACCACTTCTTGGCACCCACACACCCACCTGGTCTGTTAAAGCAGCCCAAGGGAGCTGGCCCCAGCTAGCACAGGTACAGAGACTCCAGGGCTGTACAGAGAGATGGCAGGCAGCACAGCCATATGGGTAGGAGGAGACACCTCAGCCCGAAGCTACTCTCCTCACTTGTTCCTTGTCATTCTCCAATACACCTGTCTTGTGACCAGGCCCAGAGGGATGACCCACCTGGCTGAGGACTAGAGATGGAGGTGGTAGACATGGCCCTCTCCTTCTGCTTGAAAATCTCCCGTGGGTGTGCAGTCCGCTGATCAGAAAACACCTAGGGGAGCACACATTGACCCGAGCAGTAAGACTCAAGAGCTTCTCACCTCACTGCCCCCTACCCCAGCAAGTAGGCCCTGAAGGCTACAGCGGGGCCAAGAAGCCAAGGGGCTGATAGGGCCTCTCCCAGGACTAGGTTGCAATCCATGCCAGAAGTTTCTGCTCCTGGTTTTCCTTCCCACTGGCATATCTGATATGCCCAGATGTGTCTCAGGAATCTGAGCTGAGCCCTCAATCTGAGTTCAGGCGCTTTGACATGTGATGGATCCAAACTAGAAAGTTTCCAGACCCTTTGTGAGAAAATGCCAAGACTAACCTGCTCCTCCCTGTTCTTCGAAACCACTTCTTGCTGCTGTTCACCTGTCCTGTTGGGAAGGGCCAGAGTCGGGGGAAGACAGCTAAGGCTCTTCAGCAGCCCCTCATGCTGTACCCTCAGTCGTCCTGCCTCTGAGGGATTAAGTGAGCACACAGGGACACCCAAGGGATCCCCCCACCATGAGGCCAGCACCCTAGCCCAGTGAATGGTGGGCTTACCTTGAGGGGCTGGTTTCTCTGTGCTGCTCCTGGTAGCGCTGCTCTCGGCGGGCAGCCTCCTGCAGCTCCCGCTCCCGGCGTTCCTTTTCCAGCTGCCGCTGCTCCTCCTCAGCCCGTCGCTTCTCCTCCAGCCGGCGGTTCTCCTCCTCCTTCTGCAGGGAGGGCTGGCCACTCAACCCTACACTGACCCCTGGCCTCACCCCCTGCCTGGGACCAGGTCCCACAGGCATGTGGTTGAGGAAAGACACTACAGCACATCCCTCACATGCCTTGTGACTTAATCCACTTACGCCTTACTTTAACTACCTATAAAAGATCAGGTAGAACACTCACTACACACCTGTGTAGCATGCTTATCAGCGTGCCTGCCCCTACTCCATGGTTCTTACCTCAGCTTTGGCCCAGAAGCTGTCTTTTCCAACTCTCTTGATCTCAGATATGGCATTGGTCTTCTGGTACACAGAACCCTGTGGGGGATAGCAAATGCTAGAGATCTGGCCCTGGGTGGAAGAACAGGCCCCGAGGTACAGAGGTAGGAGTAGTGTGGAAAGGATTTATAAGAGCATGTAAGTGGACTCAGTGGGTACGTAAGAGCCTGGCCCTTCACCCTCAAGGAGATAGATACCACGTGCCCAGAAAGAGGCCCAGGAAACTGCCCCAGCAGTGATGCTGAATCCCAAGAATACTGGAGGGGTCTCTGGTGGCACCTAGCCCTTGTGCATGGGGGCCAAGGCAGGAAAGGTCCTGTCTGCAGACTCCTTGGGACCAGGTAGTTCTAAGGCAGGCCTCTGGCCAGGGCTACCCCTTAGAGAGCTGACTGTCACAGCATTGTCCACAGGAATTACTGCAGAACCCAACTGTATGTCTGATGCTACAGTTCCCCACTATCAACTTGACCACTCAGTGTAAGGACCACAAATCTACAGGTGTCTCCCTATAATGTGGGTAGGTAGGGCTCTGCTCTGATGCCAACTGAACTTCCTCTACAATGGTTCCTGCTAGGGACCACCAAGGACTTACTGGCACTGTGACCCTGGGAAATGGCTGGACCATTATAGCTGTGCATTCCTGAAGAGCCTCCAGCCTGACCATACATAGCTGGCTCCAGACAAAGGCTCTGGAATGGCTGGGCCAACCAGCAAGTATGGTTACCATCTATGGAAGCCAGGCATGAGGAGTCCAACTACATAGACACTGGGAACCATATAGACTCCTGGCCCCCATCCTCAAGTACTCAGCAATGAGAGCTCAGTGATGGGCAGGCAGCACTCACCACTGGGGCCTGGGGTCCTGCATCCTGGAAGCGGCTGCTTTCCCTGTGGAAGCTGTAGTTGGCCCCGGAGGCCTTGGCCACCTTCTGCATGATACACTCAGGCTCCACATCCTCCTCTGCTCGTGCATTGATGGTCACATGGGCCCCCTGTGGCAGAAGCAGCACTTAAAGATAAGCTTTGCAAGCACAGGGGTGGATGAAAAAACTCATGTCTATCCATGTAGCAGGGGCCACCACTGCCCACAGGAGACAGCAAGGCATCTGTCTGGCTGCTGGGAATTGAGGCCCTTCCTCTCTGTGTTGTAATAGTTCCGGCTGCAGCTCAGGAGATGCCCAGTCAGCCACCAAGTTCTTCCTGAGAAGCAGACCCATGACCTCATTATCTGTTATACTAGACCCAATAACTTTTTTTTGGTATGGGGAATTGAACCCAGAGGCACTTAAGCACTAAGCCACATGCCCAGACCTATTTATTTTGACACAAGGTCTCACTAAGTTGCTTAAGACCTCACTAAGTTGCTGAGTCTGACCTTGAACTTGTGATCCTCCTGTCTCAGCCTTCTGAGTTGCTGGGATTACAGGCATGCACCACTATGCCCAGCTAGACCAAATAAACTTGGAAGCCTTTTCAGCTACTAGATGGAAACACTGAGGCATATCAGAAAACGTATTTGTAGAACTGGGAATCAAAGATGTCTCTTTGCTAGTAATCAAAGAAGTTCAAAAAGGTCATCTAGCAAGTGAACAAATAATAATTACAACATAACTGCTTTTGAAATTGGAAAAAGGTGACCATAGAACAACTGATGTGAATACTTGCAGAAATGGGCTAAAAATGAATACACTAAAATGATGTTATGGTGGTGGGCACAAGCATCCTTTTTCTTTCTCCAAATCCTGACAATGCTGCTAAACTATCTAGAGTACTTATAAACAAAACAAAACCCAGGGCCAGCCCTTCCCATTGGATCAGCTCCAGCATGATCCTTAATCCTGCTCTGTTGAGAACAACCTTCTATCTGGTCACATCCCTGCCTCCTATGTACCTCCAATGTACCTGGGTCACCAGAGGAGCAGCCTCTGCTCATGCCCTGAGAGCCAAACAGAGCATTAGTCAATAGCATGCTCCTGACTCCAGCTCCAATTCCAACTCAGATGCACCCAGGAACCTGGAGTGTTTGATCCTGTGAGGCCCCTTATGGGACAGCAGGATTGATGTAGCCCTCACCTTCAAGAAGTTGGCCATGGTGCTGACGTGGTTGGCGCATGCTCCCTTCCGCACATCATTCACACCCTCGCCTGTCTGCAACACAAGTACATCCAGCATGACCCAGGCCTCCTCCCAAAGCCATTTCCCTTTCCACAAGTTCCCAGGCACATAGCAGCTTTCTTATCTCCCCAAACAGAATCCCCTCAAAGTAGCCATCATTCTCCCAACTGAGTCACACAATGAGTTTAGTTCTTACACCTCCAAGGAGCTCAGGAACTGTTCTCTGGGCAGGACAGTGGCTGGTTTCCACCGTGGGGGAGTTTCCTGAGCTTTCTTTTTCTTCTTTTTTTGGTACCGGGGAATGAACCCAGTAGCACTTAACCACTGAGCCTCCAGCCCTTTTTATATTTTATTTAGAGACAGGGTCTCACTAAGATGCTTAGGGCTTTGCTAAGTTGCTGAGGCTATCTTGAACTTGTGATCCTCCTGCCTCAGCCTTCCAAGCCACTGGGATTATGGCATGCACTACCGCACCTGGTTTCTGAACTTTCTTCATTCCCAATGATGTGGGTTACGCTCTGCTGGAGCTCCTGTCCCTGCACACTCCTTAGGATTTCTGCTTCACTAAAAGGACTACCATGAAGGAAATGAGGCAGGAATTTCTTCTGTTGACTATTTTTATTACACTTTGCAGGACTAATTCTGGGATTAGAGAATGAATTTTGTGTAGCAAGGCCAGTTATTTTGTTTATTTTTTGCTGTACTGGGGATTGAACTTAGGGCCTCACACATTAGGTATGGGCGGGCTCTACCATGGAGCTACATGCCTAGTTCTTTTTTAAATTTTTATTCTGAGACTAGATTTCACTAAGTTGCTGAAGCTAGCTTTAAACTTGTTGAGATTCCTCTGACAAGGACAGTTATTCTTTGGGCTACAATGAATTAATTAACTATTCTGCTCTTTCAACAGCTTTCAACTGTTCTGTTTAATAAATCATGCCAGTAAAATACACTGTTCCCAAAAAAAGTCAAAATAAGAAAGAAATCAAGGGACTTTCCCCTGTCATACTAGATGAGATGAGTCCACGTACCCAGTTGATGAGGACAAACTTGGGCAGGCCAGAGTTGGGGTCCTTCACCCTGCAGAAGGCATACATCACCTTCCCACTGTTGAGTTCTTCCACCAGCTCCTCCAGACCACCTTCTGCAGAGTCACAGAGAGGGTTAGAGGTGGTCAGTGTCCCTTGCCCACCCCAATGCCTGATTCATCAGTAAGGGAACCCAAGCCACTATTCACTAGGGCTTCTTACCCCATCAACCTCAGAATCATCCTTGGGAGCTGAATTTAAAATCAGGTTTCTGGGGTTAGGGGTATAGCTCAGTGATAGAGCACTTCTGGCAGGTTTAAGGGTCAGTGTCCAATCCCCAATGCCACAATAAAATAAAAATAAAAACAAAATAAACTACTTACACTAGGCTGATTTAGCATAGCTCGTGAGACCTGAGAGACTGCATTTTCTTTTGTACCAGGGATTGAACCCAGGGGTGCTTAACCACTGAGCCACATCTCCAGCCCTTTTTTCTTTAGAGACAGGGTCTTGCTAAATTGCTTAGGGCTTCACTAAGTTGCTGAAGCTGGCTTTGAACTTGCCATCCTCCTGCCTCAGCCCCCCAAGTTGCTGGGATTACAGGCATGTACCACTACTACACCTGGGTAGGAGACTGAATTTTCTGACAAGCACCTCAAGTGACTTTTTTTTTTTTTAAAACCCACACTAGTTTAAAAACCACTCAAATAAAACTCTGGAAATTAAAAATATCATTTCTACTACAGATCACAAACATCAAAGTGAAGGATCTCTTCATCAATTTTACTGTTGCCTGGACTCCACAAAGGGCCCCAGGATAGTGGGGCTACTAAGTCACCCCCACTGGGAGCCACATGTTCACTTAGACATCAGAGTCACCCAGAGGGTCAGATCTCTTGTAACATCTCACAACTGAACAACTGGCTTGGTCCTCAGAGTCTCAGATGCTGGGAGTAGGATGGGCTGCATAAGCCATTCTCCATGACACTCATTCTCAAACCCCAAACTTCCAAAGCTGAAAGGAGGAACTGGGTCAGGCATTTTAGCTACAGGGCTCCACAGAACCTGCGCAGTCAATGCTGCATTGGTAGCATAGTCCTGCTTTGTGTCACTGGCAACAGTAGAAGGACACTCAGACTGCTGATCCCTGCAACTCTCAGGCACCTACCATGTCATGTGAGATGCCCATTCAGTGCCCATTCAGTAAAGAGGATGCATCAGTGAAAACAGCTTGTAGGAGGAAGGGCTTTCTATCAATAATTGTCACTAAAACTGTACTTGTTCCACCAAGCAGAGAACTTGTTCCAGGCACTCACTGAACAACACAGCCACGTTCTGCTCAGTACTGGGAGTGGGAGGAAGTCAGGTGAACCTCAGAGTATAGGCATGCTGGCCTTGAGCATGGGGAGGGATCAGAGTATCAGTTCGGGTTCATACCACATCATCTCTAGCTCAGCCTACTTGACAATTTCTGCCCAGTGGTGGCCAGGAGCCAGTTCTTCCTGCAGAAACTGCCCATACTGAGGTCCCCATCATCACCTGCAGTGACACTGCCTCTCCCCAGTGCTCTTGCTCATGATAAGGGCAGAGAAGAGGCAGAGGAGAAGGTCTGTGGGGCTTCTGTACTTGCACTAGCCGGCATCCACCCTGGGCACAGACTGCCCATGATCTGGAGAGGGCTGGCTACTTTCACTTGGCTTCTCCAGAAAGAGCAGCACTTCCCTGTATCCAGGGATAAAATGTTGAGGAAGAATGTTTTCACTCACAAATATCTAAAACCCAAAGCTTACCAGAAATGTCCAGTAAAGGGCCAGGACCCATGCTGCCCAGAGGACTTGAAAGAGCTCTGGCCCCTACACCTGCCTTGTGTTGGTCCATATCCTAATCAGGGGGTCAAGGAATCCCTCAATGGAGCTAATATGGGGATAGGTCTGCAGAAGGCAGGCTTCCCACTCTTACTCTCAAAGAGGGGAAATGTGACTGCAGTGGAGTCACATGCAGAGGAAACCTGTCTGCCTGAGTCCTTTTTCTCCTGCTGGGATAGCAGAAATGCCAACAAGATGGACCAGTAACAGTCAAAACCCTCTTCCTTTATACACCATATTCTCTGGCCTCCTGGTGCTAAGAGTCCATTTGAGGGATACTCACCTCCTGTGCCAGCCACACGAATGTCATTGCTATTGCCCTCGTAGGTAAACAAAGCCCTGAAATAAAACAAAAGTGGGTATAGTGGTCAGCACCCTGGGCTCCATCTGCCTTCACCACACCTACCATGGCAAATGCAGACTCTGCTTTGCCCCACTCTGACCTGCCAGACAGGTTCTCATGTCTGAGGCCATGCTGAGGCTGACTAATCACAGGACTTGCTGTGAGAGACAAAGCCATGGAGATAGGAAACACATACCTACTTAAAGGAAAATGTAAGTTGTTGAGTTTTATGATAACATTCCACACATTTATGTGTAAAATACTCATCTGGCTACCAGGTTCATGAATTTAAAAAGACAAAAGATACATATATATTTCTGAATTGGAGAGATGCATATGAGGTAGGTAAGTAGATAGGAAGGAGAAAGATGCACCAGGCAACTTGGAGGCTGCCAACACTTGGGGGTGCATCTGCCCTGCCTTAGTGAAGGGTGGTGTGGCAGGTCTCCCCCATATAGTCTCCTGGCAAACTCAATTTTAATAGGTGTGCAAAGTATCAGAACCCACAGGGACAATGTTACAAGAAGTCAATTAAGACCAGTGACCCACCAACCTCTTACAGACAGGAACCGTGGGCAAGATGCAGACTTTCTATCTTGTGGAAACTTAACTGTCCATGGCTGACACTGGGCTGCCTTTCTTTCTGGTAATACTAATTATTTATAAGACTCTGAAAAAATTTTGGCTTACAAACTTGTGCCCCAGAGGTGGTGAGAAAAGACAGTAAATCTGACAGTTAAAAAGACAGTTAAATCTGAGCTATGAAGAACAAGGGTTACTCAAGGAGAACATTCTTGGAGAGATGGCCTTCGAGAGGCAAATTTTGCTTGAGATTCCCCAGAGTGTAATCATAGTCATCAGTACCAACCATGTAAGAGCTTAACACCTCTGACAGTGCTGGTGGGTATAGGGTAGAGGCAATGATCTCTCTAAAAGAAAGTCAAAGATAAAACCCAGCCCAGTATCTGTCATCTCTCCAGCTTTGGAGGAAGAACAGACAGGATAACGGCCTGCCAATGCCACTGGGCGGATGCATATGCCTGAGAAAGATAAATCAAACCCCATGCCCAGTGGACCTGGTTAGTAGGAAGGAGGCAGACCACTAGAAAAGAGCTGCTGCTTATCAGGAGAGGAAACAGAATATAGAAGGGGGGGGGGTGGACCACAGAGAAATATGAAGAAAGATTTGGAAAGCAGTAGATGTCAGCCTGAGTTGGTGGAACTTTCTGTGGGGGGAAAAGAAGGCCATTCCTCTCTCTCTCTCTCTCTTTTTTTTTTTTTTTCCTGGTGCCAGGGATTGAACCCAGGGGTGCTTAAGCACCAGGCCTCATGCCCAGCCATTTTTTAATGTGTTGAGACAAGGTTTTGCTAAATTGCTCAGAGCCTCACTAAGTTGCTGAGGTTGGCTTTGAACTTGCAATCCTCTGGCTTCAGTCTCTCAAACTACTGGGATTACCGGTGTGCACCACCATGCCCAACAAAACCATTCCTCTTGATGGCCACAAGGCCTGGCTGCCAGGGCACAGGGACTGGCACAAGCAGCAGGGAACAGAAGATGGCAGCTTATCTCTTCTAAGAAGAGATCTGGCCAACTTGGTATCTGCCACCTATCCCTCCAACTTCATTCCCCTCTCCCCAAGTTCCACTCTAAACCACCTTCAAGACTGTTCCCAGTTCAGAGGTACATTCCCATCTCTTCTTTCAAAACATGAAAAAATCTGGTGCACTGGCTTGTGCATAGCAAGGATGTGTGGCATGTAAATAAAGCCCTTACATTCCATCATTCTTTCAAATATGTATACTAAGAACCTACTGTTTACTGGCAATAGGAATGCAGCTATGAACAATCACCAAAGGCTCCGCCCATGGAACCTGCCTTCTAACAAGATAGACCACACACCTAGGCTAATGTACTGCCACAGAGTAAAAAAGGCACAGGATGGGACAGATGAACCAGATGAGCACAATCTCATCAAGATCTGAAGGGAGGGGACTAGAGACAGATCCAAGTTAGAGAGCTAATAGGGCTGTGGTTCTGGCCTTAAGGCCTGATGCAATGCCATCTGCTGTGTGAAACCTTTAATGACCCACCAAACTGGAGATCAGCTCTTCTTCCTCTGATATTCTCTACTGCTTCTTCTATATCATTCAGTCCACCCTTCATCTGACCTTTGAGTACACAAAACAATTTTGTACCAGGCACCAAGGAAAGAGACAAGTTCATCCTACCCCTTTTAGTGAAGAGATAAAAGCGACAAGAAAATCCACAAGGTATGTAAATGAAGGAAGTGAAACTAAAGGAGAGGAAAAGGTGATTGTAGTCAGGGAGCTCGGAATTCAGAAAGGTCTCTGAGAAGGAAACCTCAGAGCAGAGACCTGAAGGCATGCCCATACCTGGGATGATGAGGAAGTGTGCTCCAGGCAGAGGAAGTAACAAGAGCAAGGGCTCTGAAGAGGAACCAGATTATAAATTTGAGGAAGACAAAGGCAAGGGTAGAGTAGTAGTGAGCAGGTGTGGCCACAGTGTGGTAAACAGGAGGCAAAACAGGGTTATACAGGGCAAGTCAGTGGGGTGGAGTCTGGGCTTTATTCAATGTGCAACGGGAAGTCACTGCAGAGTTATGGGTAGGGAAGTAAGACAGTCCAGATCTTTTTCAGCTAGTGAAAGGGGACCTGCCTCAGTTTGTTGAGTAACTACCTAAATGGCTGTGACAATTAGGGTTGGAGGCCAGGGGCTCATGCAATTGACACAATCTGCAGTTATTCAGGAGCCTGGAGGTGAGTAAGTGGGCAACAGCATGGCTATCCAAGCAGAGTATGGTAAGAGGAGGCTAAGCACCTTTAGGAGGAATACAGAGTAGATGGGACAGATCAGAACCAGGCTGTGGTGGCAGTAGACAACTTTGGTAAGAAACCCAAGAAAAGACTAGAAACAAGGGAAGTCTGCATTACCAGCTGGGCTGTGAGGTATCACACCCAAACCAGTGATAGTTCGCCAGGCATAGTGGCACATGCCTGTAACTCTAGATATGAGGAAGGGTGATTGAAAGTTCAAGTCCCACCTCAGCAACTCAGTGAAGCCCTCAGCAACTTACTATAGCAAGTAAAAAATAAAAAGGACTGGGGATGTAGCTCAGTGGTAAAGCATCCCTGGGTTCAATTCCCAGTACAAAAAAAAAAAAGCAAAACAAAACAAACAAACAAAAACAGTGACAGTTCCTGAGAAGACTGAGGCACCAGGCAAGTATAAAGGAAACAAGAAAGCACTTAGACAAGGAGAGGTGGCTGGTTACAGCAGCAAAGCCTAGCCCAGAACACAGAAAGGGAGTCCATGAGGACCCACACAGTAGGGTATACTCAGTAGAGAAGGTCTCAGTGCTGACCACAGGGTGGGGGTGGTCCCACCACAACTCCACCCCCAAGTTCTAGTTTCTAATTTCCAAGTTTGGTTACCTAAATCTACCATACTAAGCATATTTCTTAGAACTGAAAGCACTAAAAACTGGTCAATGAAAACAGTTTAAGCAAATGGGAAAGTGAAAAAGAGAACTAGAGAATTACTTACAGCTATGCATATGGCAGAGAGTTGATCTGTATGGGGGCTACCCAGGGTTACCCCCAGAAACTTCAGATTCAGGCTCCCAGTACTGTAATTTCATCAACTGCATAAGGGGACCTACACACTGATAGCCTCCCAAAGCCTGCGGGGGAGTGGTGGAGGGAAGACCTGACTTTTTTCTAAATAGGTGGCCAGCATCCTATTTTTATTCTTCCCATGATTCAGACACAAGAAAAGAGAAGCAGAGGTCTTGAAATCCACATTCCCAGGGAACTAGGGCCCCCAACCTGTCCTCCTTGTCTGAGCCTCCAGAGCAAGCTCATGTTTCCCAGCCCGGCTGTCAGACCCCTCTCAAAGGCCATCCCTGAACTCAGCGTTCGGAAGAACCCAAGCGATGCTTCCGCCTTCTCAGGCGAGAGTGGAGGAGCTGCGGAGGACCCCTTTCTCCAGGGAAGTCCCAAAGCTGGAAAAAAGAACCTGGCGAGGCCAGCAAGTAACACCGAGCGAAGTCCTACAGAGAGGGCCGCGAAGCCGACACTAGGCGTCGAGGGTGCAGGGGAAAGGGCTGGGTCTCCCAAGCTGTTCCACCCGTTCACGAACTACGCGGCAGCGGTGAAAAGGGTGGTACAGCCCAAAGCTGGGGTGTGGGGCGGGCAGGCAGGTGAGCCTCGCACCACCTGCGGCCGCGCCGCCTGTCGCTAGCGTCCCCCACCCACTCCGGGCCGCCCAGCTGCCCACCAGTCGGTCGGGGACTTCTCGGTGACCACCCGCACGTAGGCCTCTTGCAGCGCGGGCCCGTTCCGGCTCAGGTTCGCCGCCATGGTCCGCCCCACAGTCCCCGAGCCTCAGCCGATGCAGCTTTTGGGGCCAGCCTCCCTTGACCGCCGGAGCCCCGCCCAGGTGGACGGAAGCCTCGCCTCTGACAGCCGGAAGCCCCGCCCCGAGACCGGAAGTGAAAGTAGAGGCGGGACTGAACCGTAGCCTTTGGGCTCTCCTCCGGGTGAAGGCGGGTTGAGGTTATTGTTTTCAGGCGCTGGCGAACTAGAGGAACAGTCTTGTCAGCTTCTGTTCGTCCGCAGGGTGGTCTCCCCAGGCGTGGCCTAGCGTGTGCTCTGGTTCCAGTCCAACCGCTTAGTAGCTCCAGGAGTGATGCTTAATTCTGTTAATTCTTGTCGGAGTTAATGCACTTACTTGAGAGAGCCTGCATTCACGAGTCTTCCTCCACACCGGATCCCACGAGCCAGTGTGTGGACCCTCATCAGAAGTTTGATTTATGAATAAGTCATGTACAGTTCACATAATGAATACACGAATGAATGAATGCTAAGTGATGATCCCACGGCTACAAAATCTAAAAAAAAAAAAAAATGCTTTTGTGCCGGTGCTCACTTTTTTTTTCTCCCTCTGCAGTTTGGTTAAGTGTGGGGTAGTGGAGGAATGAAAAGGACTCGCTTTGTGCTTTACCTTCACATGGAGGAGGTGGTTGTACTACCTTGAAGGATAAGAACCATCTTGCCTCAACCAGCCCCCTTCCAGGAAAGACCATTTTTTTCCATCCACAAATGTGCATGGATCATGAGAAGATCTGGAAGGAAGGCTCCCAGACGTTTTCGTTCTGAGGTGTGAACCAGACTAAAGGGTCTGAAGGATAGGGCACAGGTAGAAGTCCAGGGGAGGGGCATTGTGTTTCTTGGAGATCTAATGGAATCTTAAGTGGATTTTAAATGAGAGAGGATGGGACCTACCATAGGTAGATCATCTCCATTCCTGTTTCCCACCCACTCACATTTTTCTTGTGTTTCCCTTCCATCACATCTTGCATATGAGAAACTGAGTGACTCCATTTTTGAGAAACCAGCCTCTACCTCAGAGCAAAGCCTGTCCAAGGAAGGGGGTGTGACCCTTGTCTTTGAAAAACCCAATGAGCACTCCTAGGCACATACCCGCCCTGCAAATAACAGGAGAGATCTGTGGCACCGCGTGTCCCTGATTCAGGCTAGGTGAGGACCCATAGCAAACCCCTAGCAACCACCAATCAGCATGACACAGGGAAAACACCTGGGATGTCAGATGACCCTCCCAGTAGTTTATGGTGGTTGATAACATTTTGGGAAACCATGTAGTTCAGCATGTACTCCCCTCATGGCTTAAACCAATCAGTTTAAACGAATCCCCCTCTTGTACTAACCAATCACCCTTACCCAACTTGTTCCCTCCAGTGAATGTACTAATCATGTTTTAGAATTGTTTTATGATTTTCCTGCGGTGTGTGATGATTTGCTAAGAGATGCTATGATGTATGTAAAGTCCCTGCCTTCTCCAAAGAGTGTATAAAACTGCTGCAAACCCTAGGCTCGGGGCCTCTCAGCATCACCCAGTTGCTGTGTGCGTGGAGGACCGACCTAGCTCTCAGTAAATGCCTCTTTGCTGCTTACATCGATCTTGGTCTCTGGTGGTCTTTTGGAGGTCCCAAACTCGAGCATAACACATACTGCTTTCATAATGCCACTTAACATAAATAGAACATTATTACAATGACCATCTGGGAGTGACAGTCTTTCTTGCATGATCAGACACTGGCACTATTGTAGGCGGACTAGGGGACAGCAGAGTGAGAGACAGGCTCCAAGAGGCAGATCTGCTGTTGCCCTCCAACATGAAGGCTTGCTAAGGTCCTGCCCTCCAGGGGTATCCTGTTGTAGGCAGCTGGATGCCATTGAGCCTGTCTGGAGGGTGGTGACCTAGAAGAAGCAGGGAGGTGTTAGGTGACATATTTTAGAAAAATCAGAGAAGCCACACTGTTTGGACTGTTGGGAGTTTTGCAGATTTCCCATAGCTTTAGGTTTTGTTTAAATAAAGCCTGTCAACAGGGAAAGACCAGACGGTAGGGACAACAAAGTCAGAAAACTGGCCTCAAGAAGTGAACAGTAAGTCCTTCTTCAGGTGAACAAGCAGGCCTCTGGAAGGAATGCTGCTCAGGATTTATTTGCTGCTTCTGCCCACATAGCATCAAGCTGCTATTTAGGGATGCTGATAGCCACATCCTCCATTTCTCAGATAACCAGCACTCATGGCTAGATCCAGTGCTATGTAAGGTCCATCCCTTATACAAGGTGCCAGTCAGAAGAGTCAGGCACCAGAAGGGATGAGAGACAAGTGGCTCCATAGTGAACTTAGGGCTCCTTCTCTGCCTCTTTGGGTACCAGGTTCCAGGCCAGTAATTCTGCAGATCAGGCCTATAAGCATCTTTTCTGACACTGAGGAAAACTTTCTTTGAAATATGACCATCCTTAAGAAACTTCAGTGAGGTGGTATGGAATTCTTCTGTGTTGATATACTGCTCAGCTAGCTACAAGCTACCATTTTACATGGGTCTGTTTTGGGGAATTGAACCCAGGGGTGCTTAACTACTGAGCTACATCCCCAGCCCTTTTAATTTTTTTTCGCTTAGAGACAGGGTCTCACTGAGTTGCTTAGGGCCTTGCTAAGTTGCTGAGGCTGGCGTTGAACTTGCAATTCTCTTGTCTCAGCCTCTCCAGCTACTGGGATTACAGGCATGGAACACTGTGACCCAAGCTACCATTTTAATACGGTTAAAAATCCTTGCTGTGAGATTTTGACCCTTTGTCATGTTCTTGTAACTCCCAGATATTCCTGGAACCTGACAGATGATCAAAATCTCAGCTCCATTCATCAAATCCAGAAACTTTTGGGAGAGTTAACAGTCATTTATTCATTATACATTTGTTGTTCAAGCATGCATCTCACCAGGTAAGCCCAGTGGCTCAGGAGGCTGAGGCAGGAGGATTGCAAGTTCAAAGCCAACTTCAGCAACTTAGCAAGGTACCAACTCAGTAAGACCCTGTCTCAAAATGAAAAATAAACGGGGGTGGCGATGTGGCTCAGTAGTTAAGTGCCCCTAGCTTCAATCCTTAGATACAATAAATGCATCTCCCTGACCTCTCTAGTCCAAAGAAAGAAACACATTACCCCACAGCTGACTTTTCAGATCTGCTGTCCAGTTGCTAACCAGGGACTTGCCTTGGAAGCATGATTTCTGAAGATGTGGGTTACACAGGAGCCCCCACACCATAGTTAATGTTACAACAAAGCTTTGACCCAAGGAGTGTTTTCCAGGCTGACTTGAGCCTTGGAAGGCATGACAAGTGGATGACTGTCTCATTGGGAGAGAACTTAAGGGGATTTCTCAAGAACATGCCTGTCCAAGGGGTCAGCAAGTATAAAGCCCACTTAAGATTCACAATGAGTCAAGATTTTTACTGGGAATCCACAAAGGGCTGATTTTACTTTCTCTACTACCTATCTCAAGCAGAGAGGGGAAGCTTGGGAAATTTTGACTGGATGCAGAAAATCCACGTTTCTTCAAACTATTATACTTGAAAATCCAGAATGTGGATACCCACATCCCTGACACCAGTTTGGGTCTGGATTTTCCCCTCTGACCTGCCTATAACATGTGAATCATTCTCCACTTCCTAATCTACATAAACCATTATATGCAAAATGCTCTGTGATGCTGAACTGAAGTACACAATTTCACACATTGCATGGCATTGCTGCTTAGCAGAGCCTGCATTAACATCCTTTCTGAAGGACATCTTGGTAAAGGCATTCTCACCATTTATTAAGACTTACTGTTCTGTTTAAGCAAAGACCAAAGGGGTAGCAAAGAGAAATTAAGAAGGCAACCCTAACCATGGTGAGAAGCAAGGAACAAGGACCACAGGACCCAAAAAGAAGCTTTATGATAACAGGATAATCCTAAATGGAAACCCCCAAAAGGCAAATGCAGACCAGGCTCCATCTACTCCATCTTTTGCAAAAGGAGTAATGACATGAATAACATCAGGAAGGTATTCTCATTGACAAAACATCTCGCAATAAGGTTGCAGCTACAACTTAGGAGTTTCAGGAACAAATCAAACTCCCACAGTCATCTTTGGTTAACCCCAAGTTCTAGATCTGCAGACCTTCCAATTGCCCTCAGAGGTTTTTCCTGGCCTTTTGGTTGCAGTTTTACTCTTCGCTGCCCTGTTCTTTACTTCTAGCAGTAGTGGTTATTGAACCCAGGGGTGCTCTACCACTAAGCTAGGTCCCCAGCCCTTTTTAAATTTTTTGAGACTGGGTCTTGCTAAGTTGTTGAGGCTGGCCTTGAACTTGTGATCCTCCTGCTTCAGCCTCCCAAGTTACTGAGATTGCAGGTGTGTACAACCCAGCTCTGCTTCTGTTCTGAATCAGTCAAGCATCACTCTGTGAGAATGGAATAACCAACCTGGAAAAAACTAAAATTGGCTTTAGAAATTTGAAGCCCTTCAACTTTCCTCCTTCTTTGGAGGTTTTATTTGAAATCCCTTTCATGCCTTTTCCTAAGTCACCTAATCTCAAAGCTGTCAGCTCTAAAGTCAAAACCTTAAAATGTGTTCAATCAGAAAGTCAAACCTTAAAATGTGTTCAATCAGAAAGCCAAGCAAGGAAGCCAGGCACTTAACAGACTATTCTAATTAAGGCTCTGAAAACCCTGTCAAGTTTTCATATCTTCTGTTCTGCCTAGGGGGTGGGGTGGGGGAAGGAGACTTAAATATCAACTATTATTTAGACTCTTAAGGGAATTGCATGTTTATTTACAGTTGAGTCTCTACCCCTCCCTGTGTTCTAGTCTGCAAATGGCTTACACTTGGACTTTGTATAGGATCCTGGTGGGAGGAGGTGGAGGTAGGGAAAAACCTCTCACATAGAAAAGCATAACCCAAATCTCACTATGGTTTCATAATTTTGCTCTTGCATCTAAAAAAGACAGTCATCTCTCATGAGGGAGGGTGTTATGTGCTTTATATCCTGACATTTTCCACTCGCTGCTTCTTGGTGTGAGGAGAGATATGCAGCATGTGGCACTGCAGAGGAAGACGGCAGAAGCCACAGAATGAAACATCCGCTTTCCGGTGATGCTGTCCCATTCCTGGGAGCCTCCAGGATGCACTCAGACTCCTTGGGATGTGATTCTGCAGCAGACAGGATGCAAGGAAGCCCACTCTGTCCTGGGCACCCAGGACAACACTGAGTTCTAAAGGCAAAGGGCATGTAGTGAGGGGCCAGGCTAGGCCACCATGTGGTGCCATAGTGAGCAGCAGCACCATTTGAGGCCAGGCAGGGGAGGCGTGCAGGGACTGGCCTCCCAGAGACGAGCAGATGAGTTAGGGCAGACCGACCCATTCCAGTGTAACCAGAAAGGTTGTGGATCATAGTTACAATGGTTGCTGATTAGGCATCAAAGATGTGACATTGTCAAAGCCACCATGGCTGAGAATGGCACCAACATGCTGCAGCCAAAGAAAGTGGGTGGCCCACATATGTGTGAAGAACGGGTGGCACTCTGTCGGTGGCTTAGCTGACAGCTCAGAGCTTCACAGGAAGACCTCTTTGCCTGGCCAGCTTCTCTTGAACAATGTCTCCCACGAAACCTCCGAGGCACTTACATAGCATATTTCTGTGTCCACTCTCTTGCTAGTCTGTTGTACCTGGAAGAAAAAAGCAGAGGGAGTGACACCCTCACTTGAAATGGTCATGTCCCTTCAACGTGGAGCAGAGAACATGACTGATGTGGGGAAATGCTGCTGCTTGTCAAACATCCAGGATTGATGGATGAATTAAAAAATAAAAACTTTCCTTGGAGCAGGAACACTTCAGTCATGGCTGTAACCCCCTTACTTGGTGAGTCCTGTTGATCCTTCTTAACTATCTGCTGTGGAAAATGTAATACTGCAGCAAATCTCTACCCTTTCTCTCTCCTGTCCTTCAATATGGATGCAGAAGATACTCAAGGTTCAGCTTGGAATAGTTCCAGGCTGTCCAGAACACAAATTTTAGAACCTGTCACTTGTGTGTGAATCAGCACCACCCTCTACAGCTGGGCCACCTCTTTGTGCCCTCATCTCCTTGGATGTTCACCATAAAAAGACTATCTGTTTGAGGGGACGACTGGACAAGTCTGTATATAAAGTACATGGAGCAGGCCTGGCACCAGTGAGAGTTATCTAGGTATGTGCATTTATCTTCATTATTGTAATGAAATCTGATGCCATGAGACTGTAAATTAGAGATCTGTAGTTAGGGGACACACTGAAAAAAATGCCTTTTGTTATATCTAAAATAGCTTATAATAATTTGGTTTTTTCCCCCTGTGGTGCTAGGGAATGAGCCCAGGGCCCTGTGAATGCTAGGCAAGAACTCTGCTACTAAACTACATCAGTGGGCTCATAAGAAATGTTAAAGTAAGTAAAAACAACTTAAAATTTAATCAGCTAAAACTTATTTTGATTGCTACCAGGAGACGTCAATGAGTATAATAATGAGGTCTATACAGTTCTCAAGAAAAATGTTACAAAAACCAATTCATTCTAATCTCTTCAGACAGAAGATAAGTAATAAACTAAAAGACTCTCTGAAGATACTCTTTGTTTTTTGAGAAAGGATCTTGCCAAGTTACCTAGACTGGCCTGAAACTCTTGATCCTCCTGCCTCTGCCTCCAAAGAAGCTGGGATTACAGGTGTGCACCACTACACCTGGCTTTGCAAATATTCTTCACAAGAGCCAGTAATATTCTCTCCCAGGTGCCATTCACATGACACTTCTGCTGTCTGGGTCCCATCACACCTGGCCTCTTTCTTGATAACTGTCAACATACAGACTAACACAGGGTAGTGTCTTCTGGGCCTGCTCCACTAGCCAAATACTCCCATGCTTCAGCGCACAAGGTTGTACCTGGCCAAGGGAGTAAGAATTCTGGATCTGGTAATTGATGTTTAAACAGAACTGGCAGTAAGAGTCTGTTGGTGAAACAGCAACATACTACTGACTTCTGACCGCACCCAGCAAACTGACCATAGCTGTGTTTACCACCTTGACTGGCTTCAGCCTCACTCTGGGTATGTCCAAGCAGACAAACCCTTGTCTTATGCCATAAACCTTAGAATTTAATCCAGAATTTTCCTGTTGTCAGATTCTTCTGAGTCCATTCTTGGCTGACCACTGACTTTGCTGGCCTCAAGGCAGGGTGTGGCAAACAATATTTTAGGGTTCTGTAGGACAGCTGATGAACTATCCAGGAGGGTAAACTGCTTTTATCCCCTTCTCTCTCCTCAGAGGAGAGTCAAAGGACATGTTAGTGAGAGCCAAGAGGCCACACCCAGGGCACATCCACTGTGCGCACAGGCTCAGCTCAGGCAGGAAGATGTCTGTGGGAACACTGGCAGCCATGGCACAAAGGCAATCCAAAGAGGACGCATACTTCTCTCTGTCGGCCTTGTAGGTGTGGGCTATTTCTGGCACCAGAGGGTCATCAGGGTTGGGGTCGCAGAGCAGGGAGCAGATGGACAAGAGAACTGGGAAGAAAGAAAGGGTCAGTCAGCTGTGGCCATGAAGCTGTGGATGTAGTTAGCCCCCCAAAACTTGTGCTTTCAGTTGACCAGGCAGTTCTTTTCCCCTCAACACCCTAATCTAATAATGATTCTGCTTAAGTCATGAAAGTATTTGCTTTGGCTACATTCTAACTGGGAGGCAGTTTGTACTGCGAACTTCTTGATGCAGTCTCAGCATACTGCTCCAGGACACTTCCTCCTCTATATGGTCTCGGGCCCTTACTGAAGCCCCTGTGGTCTTAGCCTCTGACGTCTTTCAGGCCCACAGTTTTTAACCATACCATGTATCTTTGGTGTTTGGTTCCAGGAGCCCTGTTAAGAGAACTGGAGTTCAGAGCACTCAGGTAACTTTCTAAGGTCATAGACTTGGAATACCCAGTAAATGGGTAAAAATTCTTAACTAGGTCTATAATCACAAAGCCAAAGAACCCTTCCACTCTTGCACTCATCTCTGTAATGTACATTCAGTGTGCTCTGGAAAAAGGGAATCATCCACTAGGGTCTGGTGAAGAGCAGAAGGAACTGTGAGAGGATTATCATTCCTGCTTTGTTCTGGACTGCCAGGACACCCAACAAACTGCCTTCAGTGAGTTCATCAGAGTGCTAACCACAGGTCCCCAAGGGTAAGCTACAAATGGTAGAGCAGCTCAACCCCTCTGCTAGTCTCAGCTGAGATGTAGTCCTCCAGGCCACTCAAGTTCCAGTGCTTTTCTTCCTTCTTTCCTTCCTTCCCACTGAAGGGCCCCTTCCTAACTCCATATCTAGGACTATGCTGGCCCTGGGTCTGCCAGCTCAGCTTCAGGTAGACCCTCAAGGTTGGCATTTTGCCATGGCTGCCCCTGCAATCCTTCCTGCATATACTTCTCCTAGGTTCAACTCAGAGGGAAGCTATCTTGGGAGGATGTTGGGATGTTTCCTGGATTTGTCAGCCCAACAGAATCTGTTCTGCCCTGGCAAAGATATGCACCATATGCAGGGGTGGTGCTTTGTCTCTCTGGATTCACCATGCCTACTGCTGTAGGCTCTCTCCATCCTTCTAAAGCCTGCCCCTGCCAGCTGTCCCAGGCTCTCTGCAACCTTTCCTGGTTGGTTACCCAAAGCTTTGCTACCTGCACTGCCTCATGCATACTCTCTGCTTATTTTGGGAAGCTGATTTTTTTTTTTCACCATCCCACCCATCCCCTACCTGAGAGGCCACCATACTGACTATATTCAGGACTCATGTGAACACACAAACACACAGGTCATGCTCAGCACATCTTAGTTCAGAGGGAATATCTGCATTTCTTGTCTTTTTTTTTTTTTTTGTACTCAGAATTTCACCATTGAGCTGCATTTCCAGTCCTTTTTATTTTTTATTTTGAGACAGTGTTTTGCTAAGCTGCTTAGGGCTTCACTAAATTGCTGAGCCTGGCCTTGAACTTGTGGTTCTTTTGTCTCAGCCTCCTGAGTTGCTGGGATTACAGGCTGGCATTACCAAACTAGGAGGAGTATCTGCATTTCTACTTGTCTGGTTTTTCGAATCTCACCCAAAGACATGTGTTCAGTATTGCTTATTTTAGAAAGGGAGGATTTTCCATCAATCGTGAGGCTCCTGAGAATAGGTCATGTATCTCTTCTTTCAAGGCTGACTCACATTCTCAGCTGTTCCTTTTTGGATGAATGGATAAATGATGGAACAGAAAAGGTAGTACAATATTTGTCTTTCTGATTTTTAGATGAAGAGTGTAAGTAAAATTGATATTTTCTTCTTGCACCTATATGATGTCTTAAGCACCTCATAGTGACTGACTACTGAGAACTGATAAGATACAGGACACTGAGCTTGGTTAATGTTACTTCTCTGCAGTGCAAGGACATCATGTGTGCACAAGGCTAGATGGGGCTTTGAGACCTGGGTAAGCTGCCCATTCTCCCTGAGCCTCCATGCCCACCAGTCAGTGAGTGGGTAAAAACACACGAGACAGGGCACATGAAACACACATCAGAGTTTCTACCTTTGGACACAGTTAGTGCTGGAGACCACTGTGACCGCAGGATGTCCAGGCAGATGCTGCCATTGCTGTTGATATTGGGGTGATAGATTTTTGTTGTGAAAGCAACCTGTAGAAATGAGAGATCCCAAGTCAGACAAGCCAAAGGGGACATATGGAAAACAAACTGAGTAAAGCTGAAGTAGCCACTGCTGGGCTATACTAGGGTATGCTCTGTACTGGCCTCACACAGTCCTAGGTGAACTGGAAGCCCATCCCAATCCCTAATAGGACACAGGAAAGGTAACCCAAGAAGTCCCCTGACTTATTTTCTGTTGGATTCTCATTCTGAACACAGGAAGACTGATATTATCTTCCCAAAAGTACTGTATTCTGAAGAGCAACAAGGAAGGTGGTGGAAAGAACTCAGAAAGCCAAAGGTCTGTGCAAAAAATAATGACTCAAATTGTGGATATAATGAGGAAACAGTTACAACAGGAAACAGCCAAAATTTACTCCTCATCCTTTACTTAATTACTTACTTGGGTCTAACTAGCTTGGACAAAACTTGGATTTCACCCATCACTGATTTTGGCTACACATAAAACATAGATGCTTTGTTAACATAAGATGTATCACCACCAGCAGATAAGCCCAGGTCACAGACCTTTTCCTCCCCTACCCCCACCCCCAGTGCTGGAGATTGAATCTAGGGCCTCATGCATGACAGACAAGTATTTTACCACAGAGCCATACTCCAAACCCTCTTCTCTCCTTTTAGTTTTTCCATTCTCAGAATTTAGCCTTCAAAATACACTTGCACATTTCAAATATGCAAGGATACTCACTGTAGCAAAACACATAAAACAATGCAAATGTCTCTCAAGAGATTATTGATGAAATTAGTGTTACATATATACAACTGTTTAAAAAGCGCACAGGAAATACTCGTATGCTCAAATGGAAAAATTTCCAATATGCACTCTTGATGGAAAAATCAAATGCAGCTTTGTGACATCTTGGAGATGCCATGGGAGAAAAAAGGAAACACACACAGGTGGTTGTACAGGTGTAGATGATGCTTGGAAGAGAAAAAAGAAAGATCCAGACCACTGGGACAAAGAAGACTGTGTTCACTGCACATACTCCTACCATTTGATCTCTTCTAGAAAAAAACATAGCCACACATTACTTCTTGAAATGAATTTCCTGGGGACCAGAATCCTCTCTTTAAATAGGGAGTGATGCTGTTCCCAGGGTTGATAAGTCCCCCTTATGTGAAAGGTGCTCCAAGTCACATGCAGTTTTCACTGTCCTTGGAGTAGGATGAGAATAAGGCTTGCCCCCTCAGTCCCACCCACACCTCACAGACCAGCAATGTCAGCAATTGCTGGGCAATGCAGCAGCAATGATTCCTTCCCATGCTCTGATGCTCTATTACTATTTCTTTGCTTGGACAGTGGGTGAGAAGCATCCTTTATATTGTCATCCATGATTTTTTGCATGTGTGATATACTTTAAAATATTTTTTTTGTTGTTTTGCTTTGGCTTTTTGGTGCTGGGGATCAAACCCAGAGACTCTTACACGCTAAGTAAACATAAGAACTTACTTGAAAAGATGAGGTGAAGGGGGCTGTGTGTATGTGAGCTTAACCAACTTTTACCATATGATTTTTTTTTTTTTTTCCCCAGTAAGGTCAAACTTCAAAAGGGTCTTGGAGAGTATCTGCTTCAATATCTCCTATAAAGATCATGCAATTCTGCCAGATTCCTCCTACAGTCAGAAAATTCTTATGAAAACAGACTATTTATTTGCTTCCTAAGTGAAGTACTGGGGATTGAACCCATAGCACTGTACCAATGAGTGACATCCCCAGCTCTTTTTATTTTATCTTGAGACAGGATCGTGCTAAGTTGTTCAGGCTGGCTTTGAATTTGTGATTCTCCTGCCTCAGCCTCCTTAGAAGCTGGGATTACAGGTGTGCCACCGAGCCTGGATTCCTGTGAAAAATTTTAAGAAGACAGAAGCACTTTCTTTTTTTGTAGAGTATCACTCTCATATTTCAGTTTACATCTTTCCCTGTTAAAATAATCCCAACTCATAGAATTTACTTCTGTCTTTTAATAATAGCCAATGTTTTCACTATCTCCTTGGGCAGTTAGTGATTCTAAAAAAGGTCCAACTGATATATAGGACTACATCCTTATCTGTTTAAGGAAGATTCTTAGCTGCTTACATTCTAATGATTAGAAATTGTTACTTTAAAGATAATGCACAGTCTTTCCATAGGGAAAGGGGACTGGAGGGTGGGTTAGAGAAACATGAAGCAAGCTAATGCTTTTTCAACCACCCCACTACCATTACCACCACCAATAGTACCCAATCCTGAGGGGCTATTTTAGCTCTATCACTACACACCCTCTCCCCTGCCAAAAGCTGGAAAAGTCTCCAGAGTACTGAACACATTTAACCTTGATTTAAAATATCCAGGCACCAAGTGGCTGCTGTTGGCAACACCTGCACAGAGCTGCAACAAGTGAGCCCAAAAGGAGCCTCTTACAATGAATCAGATAAGCAAAGCGCAAAACAGTGGCTACAAACTTAAACTACCAGGGCCAACTCAGGTGGTAAGGCACAGAGACATCACGCTCCTGGACTTTGACACCCTGACAAGACTACCAAGTAAGTCTGATAAAAATGCTACCCTTGATCGAATCCTGAGGACATATCACACAAATCCAAAATGACTGACTTCTGACATCATAATTGATTAATTCTCCTCAAAACCATCAAGATTTTATTTATGTATGTGTGTGTGTGTGTGTGTATTTTAGTGTATGTGTGTGTGTTGCTGGGGACTTGAACCCAGGGCCTAGTGCATGCAATGCAAGCACTCTACTAACTGAGCTATATCTCCAGCCTCCCAAACCATCAAGATTATGAAAAACTAAAGCACCATTACAAACTGCGATGATAGAAGAAACTAAACAGTAAGTGCTGG
Organism: Marmota flaviventris; assembly: GCF_047511675.1. Taxonomy (NCBI): domain Eukaryota; kingdom Metazoa; phylum Chordata; class Mammalia; order Rodentia; family Sciuridae; genus Marmota; species Marmota flaviventris. Next base: position 101,716,185 of record NC_092498.1, on the reverse strand, counting down.
GAACCTGAAGCTCAAGGGGAACACTGGTAGAAACTGGTAAAGTTTGATCAAGTTGTCAGTTTAGTTCATAGTACTGTGACCAGCACTGATTTCCTGGTTCTGATTGGAGCAGTACAGTAACATAAGATGTTGGTATCAGGGAAAGCTAGATAAAAAATACATGGAGGCGGCTTCCATGTGTTCTTTTAAAAAAATTTTTATTTATTTGTTTTTATGTGGTACTGAGGATTGAACCCAGGGCCTTACCTATGCTAGGCAAGCACTCTAACACTGAGATACAATCACAGCCCTCCATGTATAGCTTTACCTGATACCAAACTATAGAGCACTAAAGAAAGAAACTGAAGAAGACCTTAGAAGGTAGAAAGATCTCCCATGCTCCTGGATAAACAGAATTAATATTGTCAAAATGGCCAAATTACCAAAACTGTTATACAGATTTAATGAATTCCTATTAAAATCCCAATGACATTCTTCATAGAACTAGAAAAAGCAATCATGAAATTCATTTGGAAAACTAAGAGATCCAAAATAGCCAAAGCAATCCTTAACAAGAAAAGTGAAGCAGGAGGCACCACAATACCATAACTTAAACTATACCACAGAGCAATAGTAACAAAAACAGCATGGTATTGGCACCAAAACAGACACCACGTAGACCAATGGTACAGAATACAAGACACAGAGACAAACCCACATAAATACTGTTATTTCATACTAGACAAAGGTGCCAAAACATTTATTGGAGAAAAGTTAGCCTCTTCAACAAATGCTGCTGGAAAAACTGGAAATCCATATGTAATGAAATGAAATTAAACCCCTATCTCACACTCTACACAAAATTCAACTCAATGTAGATCAAAGACTTATTCACCAGAACAGACACCCTGCACCTAATAGAAGAAAAAGTAGGCCCAAATCTTCATCATGTCGGCTTAGGAACTGACTTCCTTAATAAGTGTCCTAAAGCATAATAAGTAAAATTATGAATGGGATGGATTCAAACTGAAAAGCTTTTTCTCAGCAAAGGAAATAATCAATAACGTGAAGAGAGAGTCTACAGAATGGGAGAAAATCTTTACCACATACACCTCAGGTAGAGCGCTAATCTCCAGGATATATAAAGAACTCAAAAACCTTAATACCAAAAAAACAAATAACCCAATCAATAAATGAGCTAAGGAACTGAACAGACACTTCACAGAAGAAGAAATACAATCAATCAACAAACACATGGAAAAAAGTTCATCAACTCCAGCAATTAGAGAAATGCAATCAAAACTAAGATTTCATCTCACTCAAGTCAGAACAGCAATTATCAATAGTACAAGCAACAGTAAATGTTGGTGAGGACATGGGGAAAAGGTACACTCATACATTGCTGGTGGGCCTGCAAACTGGTGCAACCATTATGGAAAGCAGTATGGAGAAAACTTGGAATGGGGGTTAGGGATATAGCTTAGTTGGTAGAGTGCTTGCCTTGCATGCACAAGGCTCTGGGTTCAATCCCCAGCACTCCCCACAAAAAAAAAAAGCAAAAAAAAAAAAAAAAAAAAAATCTTGGAATGGAACCACCATTTGACCCAGCTATCCCACGCCTTGGTTTATACCCAAAGGACTTAAAATCAGCATACTACAGTGATGCAGCCACATCAATGTTTACAGCAGCTCAATACACAATAGCCCAATTATGGAACCATCCTAGATGCCTTTCAACAGATGAATGGATAAAGAAAATGTGGTATATCTATACAATGAAATATTATTCAACCTTAAGAAGAATGAAATTATGGCATTTGCAAGTAAATGGATGGAGCTGAAGAATATCATGCTAAGTGAAATAAGCCAATCCCAAAAAACCAAAAGCCAAATGTTTTCTCTGATATGCAGATGCTAATTCATAATAATGGGGATGCCTAGGGAAAAAAGAGGTAACATGCATTAGGCAGAGGGGAATGAAGGGAGGGGATAGGAAGGATAGTAGAATGAATTGGACATTTTTACCCTATGTACATGTATGACTACACTAATGGTGTGATTCTGCATCATGTACAACCAGAAAAATGAGAAATTATACTCCATTTATGTATGATGTGTCAAAATGCATTCTACTGTCATATATAACTAATTAGAACAACAACAACAAAAAGAATACATGGAAACTCTTTATATTACTTTTGTAGCTATTTTGTTGTAAGTGTGCTATATGTTGTGAATGTGCTGGGGCTAGGCCCAGGGCCTTGAATATGAAAAGCAGGTGTTCTACCACTGAGCTATACTCCCAATCTTTGCAACTTTTCTAACTCTAAAATTAACTAAAAAAACTTTTTTTAAAAAGACTGAATATCTGGGTCTGAGTTTCACCTTGTATTATCCATGTCATCTTAAGGAGATATACATCCCCCTTTAGACTTAGCTTCCTCATTCACAAAACAGAATTGGCATTTTATTTTTAAAATGAGAATAAAAATATACATTGGTGTATATGGAAAAAATCTTGGAGAAATGTACACCAGGCTGTTAACTGTGATCTTCTGTGGGACTACAGCAAGCTGGCTTCCATCTGCACACTAGTTATTTCTCTAATTTAAAAATAACAAACTTTTTCCAGTTTTGCAATCAGAAAAAGAAAGCAGTTAAAAGTGATGTGAATTATGTACCCACTATGTATGACCACAGCTGATAGGCAGCTCAACCACTGCTTGCTTGTGTTTCTTCTCAGTACTGACTAGCTCACGTAATAAATATCTCTATTCCTCCCTAGGACTGTGAACCTCAGAACAGCAGGCTTTGCTTTGTATATAGAGTCCAGGTTAGTGAGGACAACACTGGTAGTAGGATGTATGTCCAGGAGCAAGACAACCTGCAAATAGAAGATCCCAGAAATCTACTTGACAGGCAGAGGCAGGGTAGTCAGGGAGACCCCAGGTCTCTCCCTCCTATCAGTGGCATTGTTCTCTGAGGCTCTAATGAAGGAGTGGTTTGTGTGTGAAAAGCAAAGGAAAGTAAGCTACCATTCTAAATTAATAAAGGAAATTGATTTGCCAGGGTCCTAGACCAGATGACTCCACCTTGGCATTTTCTGTTAGAGAAGGGGAATAGTCCTGGACACTGTAGGGTGCTGAGCAACATCTTCAGTCTTCACTCATTAGATACCAATAGCAACCCCCTCAAGTTTTGACAACCCAAAATATGCCAAGATCTTGTCCATATGTTCCTGGAGCAAGTGCAAAATCACCCTGGCCAAGAATTCCTATCCTAGACCATAAGTAAACAACTTCAAAGAAGGAAACGGTAGCCTGCAGACCTAACCAGGATTAGCCATAGCAATGAGGAGTATTATAGAGATTCAGATTGACTTGCAGCAGCCATTCTGAGTTGTTACTGCCATGACTGCCCTTGAGTAAACCTGGTCTATTTTCTCCACATAGTATAAGATAAAAAACTATTAGAGTGGCATGTGGATCTTTACAATTGAACTCTGGTGCCATCAGCTCTGGGAATATGCCTGATGTCTGTGATGTTAGGTTGAGATAAACCAGGTACATTCCAGCTTGGATGAAAATCAAATTTGTCCTGATCACATTGTAAGTTCCCTCCCTCTGACCCAAGTCATGAGGATCCACTGTTTTGATGTCACCTTCAACCATGTTTCTGTCTATAAGCCCCCAATGAAGATGTACTCTGTAATTCTGGATCTGTTTGCCTCTTCTGCAGACTCTTGGTACCCTCTGCTTATGCAGTCAGTCCTTTTACACCGATTTTCTTCAAACAAGAGCATCCTTAAAACTGAGACTTCAGCAAGAAGCCTGTTCATCACACTCTCCCTTGCTCACAACAGGGATTAATTCTCAAAGTCCAGAGTTTAAAGTCCTAGAAGGCTAAAACCATGGAATTGGAATGACAGGCCCTGGAGAGAAGGTTCATACACAGCTCTCTTTACCTGTAACCTGAAGAGGCCCCTTCATCACAAGCTGTCCTTTGTCCAAACATCAGAAGAGTTGGGGGGTGCCTCACCTTTGGGGGCTTGAAAGGGTAATCCGTAGGAAAGTGGATGGTCAGGAAGAAAACACCTCCTTGGTAAGGACTGTCATTCTGGAAGACACAGGAAGAATTCAGTGCTGGTGCTAAGTATAAAATATAAGAAGCAAAACTGAAGCTGTGCACTCAGCAGCGCTACCTACCGGGCCCATGATGGTGGCCTGCCAGTGGAACACTACAAGACAAAAGAGAGATGGGAACATATGAGACCCCCCCCAAATAACATGTCTATTTTACTGAAAAGATGCTGCTTAGTTTAGAGTGTGCTATTTACACAAGACTGCCTGACTTCTGACACCAAATGTATTCTAGAGTTCAATAATTTGCTAGGATTCCCAGAGCTCACTGAAGGATATTGTACTCAAGGTGACAGTTTATTACAGGGAAGTGGCACAGATTAATAAAAGGAGGGGTCTAAATGCAGAGCTTCCATTATTCTCTCCTCATGAGGACAGGACTCTCTTGACATCAACATGTGATAAAACACAGATATTGCCGATCAGAGATGCTCGCCTAAGCCTCAATACTCAAGAAATTTTTGTTGGGGCTCTGTCATAAACATATGATTAATGACTTGAATGCCTACAGGTCTGATTTCAATCTCCAGTCTCTCCAAGCATGATTCAAAGCCTCCATCTTAAGTCACATAGTTGGTCTATTGGCATGGCTAGTCCTCCACTCTAAATCACATTGTTGGTGTGGGTCAAAGCCTCTAGACAAAAACTCTGTTTGGGTGAGACATCTTTGAGATCACCTGCCAGAGGCTGAGGATGAAGTTCAGATCTTTTGGGGGCAAGATTAATTTTTATATCTATTTATTTATTGAAATACTGGGAATGAAACTTAGGACCTCCTGTATGTTGAGACAAGTGCTCTATCACTGAGTTATAGCTCCAGTCCAAGATTAATTTCTTTACTACAAAGGTGCCAGTAACTATAATTCAGACCTCTCTTGGCACAGAACTAGGCCTTACCCAGGCTTTGGGCTCTTTTCATATTGCTCTTGATAAGTGCCTTCTATTCCCTGGTTCTTCCCTTGATTCATTCTGAAGCCTTCTCCAAATAGTCTCTCTAAAGAACCAATTGCCAACAGCTGTGGGGGCTCACGGCTGCCACATCTACACATGTCTTCTTGTGCATATCACCAGACAGTGCTCTGGGGACTCAGTGACAAGATAAGATGAGGCTCTCCTGGTTTTTCCTCCTAGGTTCCCAGACTTCAGCAGCCAAAGCTGCTACACATCACACCTCTTGCCCTCTAAAGGGTCCCTGGTTACTTTTATTGCTCTGTCCATCCCCAAAGCAGCTCTAGTGCACTCAGCAAGGAATCTTTAAGTAGACCACATACTAACCTTCCAGGCTCCCAAGTCATATGTGTGACCCAGGGCAAAAACTCCAAAGCCTTTGTGGAAAATGGCTACACAACCATAGGTTTGGGCTTATGAGAGCACCTGAGAGGCCTATTATTCTCAAGGGAATTCATCTCATTTGGACTCATGATGGGTGTAAAATGGCTCAAGGTTTCAGGCCTGGTCCTGTCTTGGGTTTCCTGTTACCTGTTTAAATATTCCACAGGCTTACCCATGACAGCAGGATGGGGAAGACACCAAGGCAAGGGTTCTTGTGCAAGAACTAAAGAGAAGTTTCCCAAACCCACTAGGTGAGACCAAAGATAGTCAAGGCAGCCAGTGAGTCTGTTTCAATATTTCAACAAAATACTGATGAATAAGATACCTTTATCTGTAATAAGACTGCCTCAGCTAATGAAAATATCACTTGTTTTACTTCTGTTCTTATTCCAACTTATGCTAATGGAAGGTCTGTTGTTTCATTTTTTCCTCCAATGAAAAAGCAATTCACAAAATGAAAGAAAAATAGGATTGTTTTCTTAAAAACTGCTCATCTGATAAATTTGGGGGGTTAGCTGAAGCCCTAAAAAATACTTACAATCATCACAGGTTCTGTGGATCAGTGGGCAGGAGGATCTCCCTGAAATTGGTCAGTTCCTACAACACTACTGGGGACTGAACCCAAGGCCTTGTGAATGCTAGGCAAGTGCTCTATCACTGAGTTAAATCTCCAGCCTCAACTCATGTTAATTGTTAGATGGCAGTTTGCCTAATAAAAATGTAGTATAGAATTCCTTATTAAATAAGTGTTTTTAAAACTTTTTTTTGTAGTTGTAGATGGATAGAATGTCTTTGTTTATTTTTATGTGGTGCTGAGGCTGCAACCCAGTGCCTCATGGATGCTAGGCAAGCGCTCTGCCACTGAGCTATAGTCCCAGTCCTAAATAAGTGTTTTGATAATATATTTCAGAATAGGAGCCCATGACAAATGAGTAGCTAATAAAAGTGGTCCTTTCTTGGTTACAGGATAGGATCTTCTGGTTTTGTTCATTTTAACCCCTAATAGCTGCTGGGGTGCTGAGCAGGGCTTGAGGACACAGTCACAAGAGACCCAAAAGGGGACCCAAAAGAGAGAGGATGAGAGAGAAAATAGAGAAGAGATACTGTATGGGAGCTATCTGTTAATGGGGCAGGCATAAAATAAGCTTGAAAGGAAAGCCAGCTTCCAAGGTTGTCTGAGCCTCATCCTCCAAGGTATTGGTTAGGGCAAGTGGACTTGGTATTAGTCTTTTTAACATGACAGCTGACTCCTGATATAGGGCTGCAGTGCAAGGTGAGCAAGAATGTAAGCTAAGTATCAAGAAGCTGCCTCTAGTTAATTAGAACCAGCCCAACCTTGCTATGACCTTAGTTTAACTTGATATTAAGTAACAGGTCAGAGGGGAAATACGCTATGGAGATCTAAGATGCTTATGAAGACAATACAAGCAAAACAGTGACTAAAGGGGAGCAAGCAAGAAGCAGGTGTCAGGAGGCTTTGGAGCTTGTTGCCATATTCATACTCTGCCCATGCAAATGAATCATTTCTGCTCTGCTGAAAAAATCATTTAAACTCCCACAGAAAGCCTTCAGAGCCTGCACTTTCACTAGCTTCATCTGCCTAACCTTGGCTCCTTTGAGCTCCAGCTCTTCCCAGGACATGAAGGCACACATGGGATACCACCCAACTTTTTCCCACTAGTTTCACGAAATTTTTCTTCATTAGATACTGGTAAACTATATGTAACAAAATATGAGATTTATATACAACTTTTAAATGTGCAATCCAGTGGTATTAGGTATTATATGCATCTACAATGTTGTATAACCATTGCCACTATCCATTTCCCTCTCCCTCCCTTCCTTTCTTCCCCCCCCCCCACCCCGCCCCACCTCTGTGGTGCTGGGGACTGAAACTGAGAATTTTCTAAAGCTTTTCTATCATCCAAAACAGAAACAGTATGCCTATGAAACAATCTATGTCCCTTTACCATCTAGTAATCCCTCATGAACTTTTATTTTTTGCTACTAGAGATTGAACCCAGGGCGCTTAACCACTGAGCCACATCCCCAGCCTTTTTTGTATTTTATTTAGAGACAGGGTCTTACTGAGTTGCTTAAGGCCTTGCTATGGCTTTGAATTGGCAATCCTCCTGCCTCAGCCTTCCAAGACACTGGGATTACAGTAGATGCCACCATGCCCGGCAGCTACTTTCTATCTCTAAGAATTTGCCTAGTTTAGACATTGGTATAAGTAGAACTATGCAAGATTTGTCTCTCCCCTTCCCCTCAAGGTTTATTTCACTTAGCATGCTTTCAGGTTCATCCTTATTGTAGTGCACATCAGGATCACATTTTGTTTATCCATTCATCTGCTGATGGACACTTGTGTTGTCATCACCTTTCAACTATTGAATAATGATGCTGTGAATGCAAGCATATTTCAGTCTATAGGACCCTATGATTTTATTATAGCTGTTGCCTACCAGTGGAAGAGAGAAGAAAAGAAGATAAGGGAATTCTTGGAAACTCTAGTGCTGGGTGGCTTCAGCCTCCAGCCAGCTGGCTGCAAAGAGTGGCACAGGGCTGGCCAGTGTTGCTTTTTTCTCTTAACCCCTGTCCCAATCAACTGCTTATAGCTGCTTCTTCAGTCTTCCCCTCGTGAAGCACAGAAGTGTGAGAAAAGAATAGATACCTGTGCTCCAGGTACCAGAGGCATGTAGCTGCCACCCTGCCCCCTAATCAGCCCTCCTGTTTGGCTCCCAGGTATACTTATCTATAACTAGTTGTATAACAACTTTTACATCAGTGCCTCAAGTCTGACTTGGTCAGAGGCCCTTTACAGAAGCCTATATGCCCTGGGACAAACTGATTTTCTCATGACTCAGTGGAGGGAGGGGTGCTTTCTGGCAGCAGAGTGTAACCTGACCTGCCACACTGAGGTGAAATTAAGACCTTCAATGAAAAAGCAATTGAAAAAAGAAAGAAAAATAAGATTGGTTTTCTTAAAAGGTGCTCAGCTGATAAATTTGGAGAGTTAGCTGAAGCCCTGAAAAATACTTACAATCATCACCCACAGGTCCTGCGGAACACTGGGCAGGAGGATCCCTCTGCAAGTCGGTCAGTTCCTACAACAGGAGACAGTGGATTAGGCTGAGGCATGCCTGGGGTCATCTTTACCCACAGATCCCCCTGGACACAATTCTTCTCTAGGTGGGAAGCCTTAGGAGGTGAATGAAGACAAGGCCAATCCAGGGCCTACTCTCAGCTGTGAAGATACCAGAGAAGTTAAGTATTATCATTTCTATTTTGTAAATTAGGAAAATGAAATGTAAAGCAGTGAGGTAAATAAGCCAGGGTTACAGAGCTAGATGAGGGGAGGGCAAGGAATCAGTTACCGATAGATCTGCCTTACTCCAAGCCTACCTTCCCACCTGCTCAGATGGAGGACACCACCTCACAAGAACTTAGAATAAAAAGAGCCCCAAGAAGCTCTTGGTGGTGTGGTGCCTGCCTGTAATCCCAGCTATTGGGCAGGCTAAGGCAGGAGGAATGCAAGTTAGAGGCTAGCCTTGGCAACTTAGTGAGATCTATCTTAAAAAAAAAAAAAAAAAAAAAAAAAATTGGGGGCAGGACTGTGGATGTATCTCAGTGACAGAGCACCACTGGGTTCATCCCCAATAATGGGGGTGGGGGGAAGAGCCCCAAGAGAACCTCTGGGAGAAGGGTAGGGGTCAGATGCTATCTGTGGGCTAACGAATTAAGTGGAATGAATTAAGTGGCACAGAAAAAGTGCTCATCATGCACAAGGTTCTGGTACTTCAATCTCTCTACTGTACCTCCCTTATCACCATTTCAAAGCCCACTACTGGGTGTTTAGCAAGTCCTAGGGCTTCATTATAGAGACCAAGGATATGGTTAACCCACATTTAACACTGCTACCTTATGCTCCAATGGAGACCAGTAATTACACCATGACTAGATTCCCTTTATGAGATATCAACTTTGACACAATCCCTAAAGATGCCCCTGGCCCAGTATGAGCCTCAAGGCCCAAGATTTTGGGAAATGACTCTCAAACTTTAGTTTGTATGTATGAGAATGTTTCTTAACATCCCGTATCTTCCCCAAGTTCCAGATCCCAACAGACTTCTTGGGGTTTCCAGAGGTTGTAAAAGTAACTGTCCATCACATGTTAGGCAATCCCAGGGTCCAGTACCTGCACAAAGTTCACACTTGGATGGTTACATTCTTCCTTACCTGAAATAAGCCATATACCATCTCACCTACAAAGACCTTCCTGCAACCACTATGTCTTTGGCATGGTGGTCATTCTAGAAACCCCTTACTGTCTAACCATGCTTTACTTACTCCACTTACCCCTAAATTTATTTATTTAAAAAAATTTTTTTTTAGTTATAGATGGACACAATACCTTTACTTTATTTATTTATTTTTTTGTGGTGTTAAAGATGGAACCCAGTGCCTCACTGTGTGAGATAAGCGCTCTACCACTAAGCTACAATCCCAGCCCCTCCCCTAAATATAATTAGTCATGATGGCAGTATTCCCACAGAAGCCTGAAAATTCTACAAATCAGGAATGTTTTCTCTCCTAGAGTTGATTTCTAAACATCTGCCAGGGCCAGGCAAGGTGGCACATGCCTGTAATCAACAACTCAGAAGGCTGAGGCAAAAGGATCACAAGTTCGAGGACAGCTTGGCCAATTTAGTGAGATCCTGTCTCAAAAAAAGGAGGTGGGGAATAGGGATACAGTTCATTAGTAGAGTGCCCCTAGGTACAATCCCCAGTACTGGGGAAAAAGAATCTTCAGTACACTACTAGTTAGTTCTCAATAATTACCTAATATATATGAACCCATTTCCTCACACACAAAATGGATTATACTTGGAAAGTGTTCAGTCAGCAGCATTACTAGTTGAGAGCAGAAGAGAACTTGGGGAACATGCATATGAGGACATACCAAAAAATGCAAGTGCTACAGAAATCTCTGCAGAACAGTCCTTTCTGCTTACATCTCTGAGCTGTGCCCCTCAGCACCTCATCTGTGACTCTGCAGGATATGTATTTACATCCATTGTGGTGCTGCATGAATAAATGAGCTCTTCGATGAGACTGTTAGAGCAAGTCCTGGACAGACCACATGAATGGTAAGGGGCAGGAAAAGCCAGCAGCACAAGTTGATTCTCCTACAGTTCACAAGGTTTTCCCAGAACTCCATCCTTTTGTCTCCACAGATTACCCAGAATCTATGTCCCTCCTTTATGGGCATGATAAGTAGTTATTAGGACTTAAATAACTTTTGAAAGGCCAGAAGTGACCCCTACTGATAGATACCAACTAGCACCAAGGGGTTCTGAACAGTAACTGGCATTTTCAGGAATAATAGTGTGACCTATTCTATCACTCACATAATTATTCCTGTGCTCACTGAAAGGAGCTAGAAGATTCAAATTCAGCTCTAGCATAGGGAAAATCAATTTTGGGTCCTAATATAATTATCTGTTAAACTGTAATTACGCTTGTTTGCCAACTTGTCAGTGCTATTGTGTGGCTACAGATTTTTTTAATGCATATAATGGTAAACAAGAGCACCCAGTAAGATCAAGGACAGTGCACAGACGATTCGACCATTAGCATTATGAAGGGGAAGAAGACAGAATACTTGCATAGCATGCAAAAAGGCCCTGGGTTTGATCCCTAGCACCCCCACACACCAGGGGCGGATGGGTAGAATATATATGCGTATGTTTATGTATATGTATATATATACTCAGGTCCATCTGACACCCAAGTCTACTTTTTTTTTTTTACCCCTTTCAGGTAATAATTAAATAAATTACTTACTGGCTACACATAACCCTCCCTCCTCAAGTTCTGTCAAACCCACCACTGCTGAGCTGTACAAGCACTGTTCTTGCCTGGTATCCATTCCATGATCATTAACTTGGACAAAGCAATTGCTGGACTTTCATAATAATCTCAAGTCTCCCTATGCCCTATTCCAAGTCATATGATGCCAGAAAGCTCTTTTTATAATAGATCTGAGCATATCATTCATCTGCTTCAAAGCCCTAGGATGAAAGATGACCCTTTTTAGAGACCAATTGGTTAAAATGATCTCTTTTGGAAAACTACTTATAAAAGAGAGTTAAAGGGTGGGACAAGATGGCACATGCCTATAACCCCAGTGACTTGAGAGGCTGAAACAGGAGGATCACAAATTCGGGGCCAGTCTCAGCAACTTAGTGAGATCCTTAGCAACTTGTCTCAAAATGAGAAAGACTGGTGATGTAGCTCAAGTGGTAAAAGCACCCCTAGGTTCAAACAGAAGTACCCCCCCCAAAAAAGTGAGTTTGGGGACTAGGGGCACAGCTGAGTGGTATAGCATCTGCTTAGTGTACACAATATCCTGGGTTCAATCCCCAGCACTGCCCAAGGAGTGGGGAGACTGGTGTCTCTTGTATTCTTAAAGATCGTGCAATTCTACCTCCAACAATCAAATCTAATAATATAAATTTTTAAAAAGACTGATTTGGGCAAGTGTCTGTAGTCCCAGATACTTGGGAGACTGAGGCAGAAAGATGGCTTGAGCCTAGGAAAAAACAAATGGAAAAATAAAAAACCCATCTCAAAAAAAAGAAAAAAAATTAGAAAAGAAAGAAATAAGCTAAGCCTCAATGCAAAATGGTATTCATTACGTCCTTATTTATGTAAAGAACATCATTATTTATGTTAAGAACGATGTAGAATAATATAAAGGAGAGTTAATTCATTCAGTGCTTGGTATATGTCAACCACATACTAAACATACCATCTTATTTAATTCTCAAGACAACTCTGTAAATAGGTAGGATAGGAAGGCTAGGAATGATTAAGTGCTTTTGTGAAGTTCCACTAGAAGTGACCTTGCATTCTTTAACTCAGGTCCATCTGACACCCAAATCTATTTTTTTTAAACACCCACTCCAGGTAATAATTAAATAAATTACTTACTGGCCATGCACTGGTGGGATGATAAAATGCTAAAAATTATGGTTACAGCCGGGCACGGTGGTGCATGCCTGTAATTCCAGGAACTTGGGAGGCTGAGGCAAGAGGATGGCAAGTTTGAGGCCAGCCTCAGCAAATTCGTGAGACCCTGTCTCAAAATAAAAAATAAAAGGGAATGGGGATATAGCTCAGCAGTAAAGTACCCCTGGGTATAATCCCCAGGACCCCCTCCAAAAATCGTTATAAATAGCCAGGCGGTGGAGCTCACCCATAATCCCAAAGCCAGCCTCAGCAACAGCGAGGCGCTAAGAAACTCAGTAAGACCCTGTCTCTAAATAAAATATAAAATAGAGCTGGGGATGTGGCTCAGTGGTTGAGTGCCCCTGAGTTCAATCCCTGGTACCCGTCCTCCCCCCAAAAAACAGTTATATTCAAATGTAGGACAAAATGCAGTGTGTGTGTGTGTGTGTGTGTGTGTAAGAAAAAGACTGCAGTAGCTATGCTAAAATGTTTAAATGGTAAGAGAGTAGTATTGGAAATACTTTTTATTCTACTGCTGTGCATTTTCCAAATTCTAGTATAATGTACTGAACTCCTACCAAGACACCGTGTTACCTACAAGATAAAAGCCTGGTATTCTTTCTAGAAGCCCTGGGCCCCCACCCCCATTCCGAGCATCACGGTCTCCAGGAAGACCTTTCTCCCTTTTCTCCACTTCTGAGTTCCTATTCAACCCCAACACTTAGCGTCAACCTCGAAACCCCAGTCTAAGTTTTCCTCCGGCCTCTAGCTGCTGGGCAAGGCGCACACGTGACCCGGACTCATGACCCCGCCCACGTGAGCCAACCCCGCCCCGCGCACACGTCTACCCCTTTTAAGGCTGCGCCGGCGGCGGTTCTCCCTCCCACCGAGACAGGTGTCAGTGCCTTTCGCTGCGCCAGTCATCGGTCGCTTCGCGGCAGTTGCATCCGGCCCTCATTTAGACGCTTTAGACGCGCATGTCGAAAGCTGGGGAGGCCCCTTACCTTCTGGATCCGCTTCAGCGCCATCCTCTCCGCTGCTTGGAACCGGGCGGCCCGGCGGGGCTGCCTGAGGCGGCCCGCTGCCGGCTCGGCCGCCGCGCTGCACGCCGGGAACCGCTGTCTGCGCGTGCGCAACGCGGGGCACTGTGGGGCGGTCGTCGCGCGTGGCGCCTCCGAGCGCGGTTGGGGGCCAGGTCCTGCTAGTCAAGTTATCGTGGCCCCGAGTAGGGCTCTGCGGCTTTGACTTGTGGTCGGCGAGGGCCTGGGGCACAGCGACGCGCCGAGCGCCGTACGCTATGCTCTCTATTCCCGCCTGGGCTCCTTCCTAGACTTTCGCATAACTCCTGAGGGTATTCTCCACCCTGTGAGTATACGTATGCGTTTTATACGTTGTGATTGGAGGTTCTAACAGCTGTTTCCATATAGATGCAATCCCAAACCTGGCGCCGTGGCGCACTCCTGTAATCCCAGCGACAGGGGAGGCTGAGATGGGAGGATCACAAGTTCCAGGCGCTGCTTAATGAGACCAAAATAATAATAATAATAATAAATAATGAACTAAAGGAACTGGGGGGATGTAGCTCACTGGTAGGGTGCCCCTGGATTCAATTCCCAGGACCGAAAAAAAGTGTACATACGAAGCAGACAGGCACGCATAACTATGTGGTAGGGCCTCCATTTTCACTAATTCAGGTAGTTCTGATGCACTGCCAAAGTTTAAGAACGGCAGCCTGAAACTTAATATCCCAAACTTAATTCTGTACCTTTCCCCCTTTCCGAAGACCTGGGAGTTGTCTAGGTCAACTTCAATTCATGGTTATGAACTAATTAGTAGTGTGTCATGAAATCAGCTTAACGAATTGCATCTACAATTTAAAACATGAAGTGTAATACAATAAAATATGTAATGTCGGTGTATCTCACATAGTAAAGACAAGAATTGTCAAAGTTCTGTTGATGTGTGCAAGTGTGTTATATGTTGGTGATATATTTTTTTTCTCCAGACACTTTACAGGACAAGGATACTAATGCAAGTACTGTAGGACCAAAGATGTAATCTGGGATTGTCTCTGACCAGCCAGGACATATGGTCATCTTTGAGTTTATATTCAGAATATAAAATGAATTATATTTAATGGTTCCCCAGTCCCTGCCTTCCATTCTCTCATTCCCCCAAACTGTCCTCCCCACAAGTTCATGAATCTAACATAAGTCTAATCAAGCTGTATCCTTTCCCAAAACTCTTAAGGAATCCCGGTAATCTATAGTAATACATTCAGGGTTATCCATGTTCTTTCTAGAATCTAGTATCCTCTAATTTTACCTCTTCCTCCCTAACTTTCAATCCTGCTATCAAAGATTTCTATCAATGTTCCTACTTATATTCCTTTACTCCTGGCTGCCCTTCATCTGGAAAACTCCCTGTTTTTCCCCCTTAACTTTCCAGCTAAGCACATTGGTGCACTCCTGTAATCTCAGCAACTCAGGAGGTTAAGGCAGGAGGATGGGGACTTTGAGGCCAACCTCAGCAACTCAGCAAGGCCCTAAACAACTTGTCTTGGAAAATAGTAAGGATTCAATGTGTAGTACCTTCCAAAACTAGCTCAATCATCACTCTCTGAGTGAGCCAGGTTAAGAAATTTCTCTTGGTTTCACATCTTTGCAGTACAAATTTCCAGCCAGGTGCAGTTGCCTGTGCCTCTAAACCCAGCTATTTAGGAGACTAAATCAGGAGGATTGCAAGTTTGAGGTAGGCTTGGACAACATAGTGAGACCTGGTCTTGAATACATAAACAGAATAGATAAAAAATTTGTGTTAGACCATAGCCCATCCAGCTCTACATTGTTTACCTGACTCTCTCTTCTATGGAACAAATTATCCCCCACATTTTTTAAAAAAATATATATTTATTTTAGTTGTAAATGGACCTTTATTTTATTTATATGTAGTACTGAGACTTGAACCCAGGGCCTCACACATGCTAGAAAAGTGCTCTACCACTTAGCCACAACCCCAGCCTTGAGTCCCAAAACTTTATAAGTGTTTCTGTATTGGTGTTAGAATATAAATTTCTATGATAATATTATTCCTGGATAGTGGGTCTACTAGTGATACCAATTTCCAAAAATTTGTACAGATGATTTGCATCACTTGTGTAATCCAGGGAAACAAATCAAGCTCTAAAGAATAGAAAATAAAAAGTTGCAATTTTACTTCCTATTGATAGTTTAGGTTATAGTTTTCTTAACTTTTTATTATTCTTATATGTATTGTTTAATTTTTAACTTTGAAATATTTTAGATATACAGAGTTAATTTTAAAATGTTACAAAAAAGATTTTAAACATCAGTGCTTACTTTATAAAAACTTAAAACTGGGCCATATATGGTGGTGCTTGCCAGAGATCCCAGCTGAGAAAAAAGCTGAGGCAGTAGGCTAGAAGTTATAGGTCAGCCTGGGCAACTTGGTAAGACCCTATCTAAAAATAAAAGTTAAAAAAGTTCTGGGGAACCAGGAGCATTGGCATCTACCTGTAATCCCAGCTACTCTAGAGGCAGAAGCAGAAGGATCACAAATTGGAGGCCAGTCTCAGCAACTTAGTGAGTGAGACTTGTCTCCAAATATTAAAAAAACAACAACAAAGTGTTCCCTGGTTGGATCCCCAGCACCAAATATTCAAACACAAAAAGGTGTCTGGGGATATAGCTGAGTGGTAGAGCACTAGCTTAGCATGCATAGGTCCTGAGTTCAAACAAACAAACAACAGCAACAACAACAACAACAAAAAACTGGGCAAAAGATTTGCATATACATTTCTTTAAAGATAAAAAATTGGTAAGCACATTTTTAAAAAATCATAAGAAAAATGCAAATCAAAGCCATAATGAGATACCACTTTGTGCCCTCCAGGATCAATACAAGTTTTGATAAGAATATGGAAAAGCTGGAGCCTTCACACATTCTGGTGGGAAAGTTAAATGGTACAGTCATTTTTGGAAAATGGTTGATAGTTGCTTAAAAAGTTAAACCGAGTTATCATATTACTCTTAAATATACATATAAGATAAAATATGTCCATACATAAATCTGTATACAAATGTTTATAATAGCAGCATTATACATACTAGTCAAAAGGTCACAATAACTGAAATGTTCAATGGCTAAACAAAAAAGTGATGTTTCCATACAAGGGAGTATTTTGGGGAATAAGTTACTGATATATACTTTATATATATGTTTCCAGGGTTGCTGTAATAAATTACACAAACTGAGTGGCTTAAACAACAGAATGTATTGTCTCATAACTCTGGAGGCCACAAGTCTGAAATCAGGGTATTGTCAGGGTTGGTTCTTTCTGAGGGATGTGAAAGAGAATCTTTTCCATTGCCTTTCCCCTAGCTCCTTAACAGCCTTTGTTAAATAAATAGTGTTCCCTTGTATCTTCATAGTATCTTCCTGCTATGTGTGTTCCAGTCCCTTTTGTAAGTATACAGTCAGAGCTGAGAGTATAGTTCATTGGTAGAATATTTCCCTAATATGCACAGTGATCTAGGTTTGATCCCCAGCACTGCAAACAAACAGAAAAGATACAATTACATTGGATTAGAGGCCCAATGACCTCTTAATATCTTGATCATCTCCAAAGATGGTTCCAAGTAAGGTTTCCAAGTAAGGTCAAATTCATAGCTGTTGGAGTTAGTACTTTAACAACTTTTGGGGGGACACAGTTCAACACAATAATAGATGAGGAGCAGAAGGTGTAACTCAGTTGTCTAGGATGAACAAGTCACTGGGTTTGATTCCCCAGTACCAATAAATAAACCCTGAAAATACTATATTAGGGTGCAGTGAGTGGCCCATGCCTGTAATCCCTAGGGACTCAGAAGGTTGAGGCTGAAGAATTGCAAGTTTGAGGACAGCCTCAGCAACTCAGCAAGACGCTGTCTCTCTCTCTCTCTCTCTCTCTCTCACACACACACACACACACATACACAAAGCAGGGGCTGATGTAGCTCAGCAATAGAGCACCTCTGAGTTCAAAAAGAAAATATTAAGGGCTAGGGATGTGGCTCAAGTGGTAGCACGCTCGCCTGGCATGCGTGCGGCCAGGGTTCGATCCTTGGCACCACATACAAAGATGTTGTGTCCACCGAAAAACTAAAAAAAAAAAAAAAATATTTTAAAAAATACTATCTAGATGTTAGCAGTGAAGGTTGGTTTGGTTGGGCTTATAACATCTGTGAAAGGAACAAAAGAAAATTGATGGAATTACCAGATTAAAAAAAAAAAGAAAATATTGTCTGATCTAATTTTACTCAACGTTTCTAACACCAAAGGTGTGAGTTTTTCACCTTTTATCAACCAATTCTTTTGACTCTCCAGACACACACTGGCTATACTATAATTCAATTCCATTCCAGTACCAACTTCCCTGAGTTAGCACAGAGCAAACCCCACAGGTTAAGAGTTTAGTCCCCACAAGACTGCCCCCATTTCTAATGCCCTCACAACTCTCAGGTTGCCACCTGAATGAAAGAGAGTGAATTTGGAGTCCCTACTCTGAATTAAGAACAGACTTCCTCCTGGGGAAAGAAGGAAGCTAAACGGCTAAAGGAAGCTGAAGAATGAAGATCCCTTCCCTGCCCCAGCTCTAATACAGGGTAATTAAATCTATGTATGTATATCATCTGGCTTTTGTTTCTATAAATTGTAACTGCTTCTGTGGGGCTGGTGGAGAAAAGCAATCTAACTGCTTCTTGATTTGATCAAACTGCATGAAGTTCACAATTTATTTTTCCATCTTTTGTTTATTTCTTAAGTGAGCCAGTGGCCAAATCCTCCAGCCAGGGTCCCTGGGTTAGGCTGTCTGTAACATGAACCCAGTTAGTAGGTAGGCATGATTGATGAGATCATTGGGTGTTGATGATGAAACCCCATGTCCAGCTCTTTTTCCCTGGTAGTCCTGGGGTGATGCTGGAAGTTCCAGTCCTCCAGTCACAGGGTTAGATCCTCAGGAATCCTACCCATCATTCTGAAACTAATCTATGGGCCTACCAAGAGACTCCTATAGGCATATCTCAGGTTTTTGTTTTTGTTAATGAAAAACAAAAGACCTTCCTATCATTTCTGTCATGCAGGAAATTCCAAGGGTTGTAAAAATTGTGCCAGGGGGCTGGGATTGTGGCTCAGAGGTAGAGCGCTCCCCTAATGTGCGTGACACAGCACTGGGTTTGATCCTCAGCACTACATAGAGTAAAATAAAGACATTGTGTTCACCTATAATTAAAAAATAAATATTAAAAAAACTGTGCTAGGACCAGGGGCAAAGACCAAATATATATTTCTTATTATATCAAATAAGTGAAAGAGGCCAGTTACCAGAGGCCAAATAGTGTATGGCTCCATCTGTATATCCAGAATAGGCAACACTGTAGTGACAGAAAATAGATTAATGGTTGCCTGGGATGAGGAAGGGAGGGAATAGGGAGTGATTGCTGATGGGTAAATTATATGTTCATACAGATGTTTAACATATGATGGTGCAAGCCTGTAATCCCAGCTACTCAGGAGGCTGAAGCAGGCCAGCCTGGGCAATTTATCAAAATCCTGACTCAAAATAAAGATGGGAGTGCAGGGGGTATAGCTCAGGGGTAGAATTCTTGCTTAGCATGCAGGAAGCCCAGTACTGAAGGAAAAAAAAAAAAGTGTGTGTGTGTGTGTGTATATATATATATATATATATATATATATATATATATATATAATCTGTAGATTACTTTGGGCAGATTGATATTCCATTTTTTTAAATGTCTTTCAGCAATGATTTAAAAAAATTTTTTAGTTATAGATGGATACAATACCTTTATTTTATTTATTTGTTTTATGTGGTGCTGAGGATTGAACCCAGTGCCTCACATGCGCAAGGCAAGGGCTCTGCCACTGAGCCACACAACTCCAGCCACTCAGCAATGTTTTGTAGTTTTCAGTGTATAAGTCTTTCACCTCCTTTTTTGGTTAAATATATTCTTAGACATTTTTGTTCTTTTAGATGCTATTATATATGGAATTCTTAACTTCCTATTCTGATAAGTTTTTGTTTATTTGTTTTGTTTTGTACTGGGGATTAAACCCAGGGTTGCTTTACCATTGAGGTACATCACCAGCCCTTTTATTTTTTATTTTAATACAGAGTCTTGCTAAGTTGCTTAGGGCCTTACTAAATTACTGAGGCTAGCCTTGATTTTATGATCTTCCTGCTTCAGCCTCCCAAGTTGCTGGGTGACAGGCCCTACTCTTGATAGTTCTTTACAAGTATATAGAAACACTACTTAGTTTTTTGTTATTGATCTTCTACCCAACAACATTGCTGAATTTGTTTATTAGCTCTAGTAGCTTTCTTATGGATTCTTTGGAATTTTCTATAAGGTCATGTCATCCGCAAGTATAGTTTTATATCCATTCCATTTTGTAAACCTTTTCAATACTATATTGAATAGAAGTGGAGAAAGTGGGCATTTTTTTCTTGTTTTTGATCTTAGGGGGAAGTTTTCACTCTTTCACCATGGGTATGATGTTCCCTGTGGATTTTTTTGTAAGTGCCCTTTTTCATGTTGAGCAAATCCTCTTCTATTCCTAGTTTGTTGATTTTTTGGAGGAGGGGTACTGGGGACTGAATGCAGAGACACTTTACCACTGAATTATATCCCCAGTCCTTTATCCTGAGTTCAGCTGAGGACTGAACTCAGGACCATGCGTGTGCTAGAAAAGTGCTCTGCCACTGAGCTAAATTTCCAACCCCTGTTTTTTTAGATTTTGAGACAAGGTCTCACTAAGTTGTTGAGGGCCTCGCTAAATTGCTGAGGCTAGTCTCAAACCTGAGATCACCTGCCTTAGCCTCCCAAGTCTCAGGAATTATAGGCCTGTGCCCCTGTGCCCAGCTACTTTTCTGCATATTCTCCAGATATTTTTGTAATTATCATAGCGATTACATAGAACATCCTAAAGTTATAGTAATCTAATTTAAATTCATACTAACATCTTCAATTGCAATAAAAAACTATTCATACAGTTTTCTTCCCCTTTCATATTATTGGTGTTATAAATTCTATCTCTATACATTGTATACCCAACAATATAGATTTATTTATTGCAGTATTGAGAATTGAACCCAGGAGTACTCTACTACTGTGCTGTACCCCTCTTTCCCTTTTTTTCACTAAGTTTCCAGAATGGCCTCCCAACTTTTGATCCTCTTGCCTTGGGCTCCCAAGTAGCTGGGATTATGGGCGTATGCCACCCTGCTCAGCCCTAATAGTACAGATTTAAATTTATAATTTTTTATGCATTTGTCCTTTTTTGAGATTTAAATTTTAAATTTATAATTTTTATGCATTTGACCTACCTACCTTCCTTTCTTCCCTCCTTCCTCCCTCCCTCCCTCCCTCTCTCTCTCTCTCTCTCTCTCTCTTTCTCTCTCTTTCTCTCTCTTTCAGATGGGTGGGGGGATCTCACAATGTTGCCTGGGCTGGTCTCAAACGCCTGTGGTCCTCCTGCTCAGCCTCCTGAGAAGCTGGGAATACAGGTATAAGCCACTGCACCTGGCTCAGTCCTGTTGAACATAAGAAGTGGAGTTACAAACCAAAATTACAATAATACTGACTTTTATATTTGCCTGTACATTTATCATCACTGCAGATCTTTATATCTTTGGCTTGTGAGCATCCGTTCATTTCAACCTGAAGGCCCCCTTTACGGTTCCTTGTAGGGCTGGGAGCATGCAAAGAAGATCTGCTATGCTTCCTCCAGTTAAAAAGAGGAAAAGGGAAATGGGCTGCTATCTGCTTAGGACCAACTCTACCACCATGCTGGTGAAGAGCACATATTTTGAGTAAAAATGCCATGAAACATTCCTACCTCTTAAAGCTTTTTCTTGCTTGAGTGTTTGCTTGGTTGTGGTAAATCTTTGACTTTTCCAGAGCTTCTAGTTGTCTAGAAGGCTTCTAGTTGTTTCTGCTTGTTTCTGTGGGGAATTCAAATTGGCAATGATTTTTTTTTTTTAATATAGAGAGCATTTTGGGAAACTGGCACTATCATTCGGAGCTTGTGATTGTGCTAGGAGGATAATCTGTATGTGTGTTTGTGTATTTTTGTATTTGTATATATGTGTGCAAATTTGTGTATGTTTATGTATATGTGTATGTGTATAAACACATACACACAGAGATAATATATGTATCTGAAAAGCCTTAAAATGTTAATATACTACTGACCTAGAAATTAAACTTCTACAAACTTGGCTTAAGGAAATAATCATGTATGTGTGTAGGCCATTTTGGGTACAAGGATATTTCTTGTCCACATTCCTTATAGTAATGAAATACTGGTAGAAATATTTATGTCCAACAGTAGGGGTTGTTAAAATATACCATGGACCACCATGCTGTAGGATGCTAAAACTCATGTTTTAAGGAAGATTTAATTTCAGCAAACTTATATTCCTTAACATTTTTAAAGTGTTAAAATAGATCACATTGTAGGTCACATTATAAATCTTAGCAAATACAACGAAATAGAGATAATTTCTTGCATCCTATGAAATCAGAATAGAGTGAAGTTAGAGATTAACGATAAGATCAAAAACAAAAATCACTCTAATACCTGGGAACTAAATAGTATGCTTTTGAATGAGGAATGGATAGCAGAAGAAATCAGGGGAGAAATAAAAAAAATTCTTACAAATGAGAATAGTGATAACATATCAAAATCCTTGGGACAGCATAAAGGCAGTTCTAAGAAGAAAATGTATAGCCCTGAGTTCATACTTTACAAAAAATAATTCAACATTACGTATCAAGTCCCTAGAAAAAGAAAAACAAACCAACACCAAAATCAGTAGAAGTTAGTAATTGAAATCAGAGCCAAAATCAGTGAAATGGAGAATAAAAAATAATACAAAGGATCAATGAAATAAAGAGTTGGTTTTTTGAAAAGATAAACCAGATTGATAAATCTTTAGCCAAACTAACCAAAATACAGAGAAAGAGGACTCAAATAAAATTGGAGGTGATAAAGGAAATATCTCTGGTCACGGTGGCATATGCCTATAATTCCAGCAGCTTGGGACACTGAGACAGGAGGATTGTGAGTTCAAAGCCAGCTTCAGCAATGGCAAGGTGCTTATCAATCCAAAAAAATTTCAGGAGTACTAACCCATTCACAATAACCTAAAAAGAAAAGAAAAGAAAAAAACAACTCAAAACTTTGTAATTAATCTAATGAAGGATGGGACAAAACAGATGTGAAGACCAATGGAATAGGGCTGGGGATGTGGCTCAAGTGGTAGCGTGCTCGCCTGGCATGCGTGCGGCCTGGGTTCGATCCTCAGCACCACATACAAACAAAGATGTTGTGTCCGCCGATAACTAAAAAATAAATATTAAAAAATTCTCTCTCTCTCTCTCTCTCTCTCTCTTTCCCTCCCTCTCTCACTCTCTCTTAAAAAAAAAAAAAAAGACCAATGGAATAGAATAGGAGACAAACCTACATAAAAAGAGTTACTTCGTACTAGACAAAGGTATTAAAAACATACATAGGAGGAAAGATAACCTTTTTAATAAATGGTGCAGGGCAAACTGGAAAGTCATATGTAAAAGACCCCTTTCTTGACCTCTGTCTCACACCCTGCACTGAAGTCAACTCAAAGTGGATCAAAGACCTAGGAATTAGACTAGAAACTCTGCAACTGCTAGAATGGGAGAAGATTTTTGCCACCTGTTCCTGAGGACATTAACATCCATAATATATAAAGAACTCAAAAAAACACCAAAAAATTTTTGATAAATGGACAAAAAAACTAAATAGACAGTTCTCAAAAGAAGAAATACAAATGGCCATATATTTACATGAAAAAATACTCAACATCTTTAACAATTAGGGAAATGCAAAGCAAAACTACACTGAGATTTCATCTTACTTCAATCAGAATGGCAATAATGAGGAATAAAAATAATAAGTGTTAGCGAGGATGTATGGAAAAGGTATATTCATACATAGTTATTAGGACTGCGAATTAGCGCAAACAATCTGGAAAAACAGTATAGAGATTCTTCAAAAAACTAGAAATGAAACAACCTATGACCCAGCTATCCCACTCTTCAGTATATATCCAAAAGATCTAAAATCAGCATACTAACTGGGCACGGTAGCACAAGCCTATGATCCCAGCAACTCAGGAATCTGAAACAGTAAGATCATGAGTTCAAAGCCAGCCTCAGTAACTTAATGAGGCCCTAAGCAACTTAGTGAGACCCTGTCTCAAAATAAAAAGTAAAATGGGCATGGGGATGTGGCTGAGTGGGTAAGTGCACCTGGGTTCAATCCCTGGTATCAAAAAATAAATAGATTAAAAAAAAAATAAAATCAGCATACTATAGGGACACAGCCACATCAGTGTTTATAGCAGCAGAATTCACAATAGCCAAGCTATGGGATCAACTTAGGTACCCTTCAACAGATGAATGGATTAGGAAAATGTGCTACATGTACACAATGGAGTATTACTTAGCCATACAGAAGAATGAAATTATGGCGTTTGCTGGAAAATGGATGAAACTGGAGACTTTCATGCTAAGTGAAATAAACCAGATCCAAGAAGTCAAAATTTGAATGTTTTCTCTGATATGCAGAAGCTAGTCCAAATAAAAAGGGTTAAAGCAGGGGGGAGATCCAAGATAGTGGACTAGAAGGAGGTTGCATTCCTTGTTGCTCTGTGACTTGAGATTCAAACAGAGGAACTGTCTTCCTTAACATGACTCCTAAAGCACAACAAATAAAACCAAAAATCAACAAGTATTTTTTCTCTACAAAGCAGTTGTTGCCGCCCACTGATCCCCTGCTGTTTACCCACTCTTTGTCTGCCATGATCACCCACTGTCTACCAGCATATCACCTGCCTTTTGAGCATAGATTGCTCATGACTATTGCCTATCATCAGCCATTGTCCCATTTACCTGCCTCTTACCTGCGTGCAGCCCGATGAGCACTTTTGGATCCCAACGTGCACCTGTGGATCACCTGCCATGAGCTTGCCCACTGCCCCCTGCTGCCTGGAAGTCCACTGTCACAGTACCTGCAGGTTACATGTAGCTGCCACCATTTTGGGACACTGGCCAGGGCCTGCAGGTTTGCAGCAATCTGGGGGCGTGGCCACCTCAGTCTGGGGACACCAACCAGGGCCTGGAGATATGTTGTCAGAATACCTGCAAGTCTGGTTGCACCTGAGGTCTTTCTGCTGGGTGTGCTAGTGGCCACCATCTGGCTGCTTTTTGGTAAGGTCGCTCCTTTGTGTGAGTGCATCCCTGGTGGTCTCTCTGCAAGTTGAAATGGCATTGAGATCTTGGGACTGCAGCAAGGCAGACCCTGGGGAATCTGACACCAGGTCCGTCAGATTGTAGTTGGGCTTGAATGGGCCAGTCTGGGTCTAGCAAGCCTGTGGAAAGCTGGAGACTAGGGGCAGTGCCCTGGGGGGAGCTCAGGTTGGAGAAACTGGAGAAAACCAGACTCTCTCCAGCTCATTGAGTCCTGAAGTACTTAGGGACATTGGGTACTGTTCATATTAGTTTCTCCCTTAAAGATGAGATACTGGAAGCCTTCAGGAACACTATAAGACTACAGGGTAGAAACTATTCTGCCTCAGATCCATACCACTAAATGGGAAGACACACAAACAACATGAAAAAACCAAGGGAACAAAGTGCCTCAAACAAACCAAGATGTTTCAACAATAGAATCAATAGACAACACAGTAGAGGAAATGTCAGAGAAAGAGTTTAGAAGACAGAACCTCAGGCAATAAAGACAAAATATACACTCTTGAAAATAAAGTCAACTGAACAGAGAAGATGGTAAGAAACCATGAAAAGAACTTCCAAGAAATATGGGATATCATGAAAAGACCAAATTTAAGATTTATCAGAATAGATTAAGGCCTGGAGGTACAAACCAAAGGAATAAACAATCTTTTTAAAGACATAATATTAGAAAATTTCCCAAATTTAAAGAATGAAATGGAAAATCAAGTACAAGAGGCTTACATGACACCAAATATACAAAGTTACAGCAGACCCACATCAAGGTACATTATACTGAAAATGACTAGCATATAGAATAATGATAGAATTTTTAAAAAGGATACGAGAGAAAAAAACTCAAATTACATATAAGGGGAAACCAATTTGGATTTCAGCTGATTTTTCAACCCAGACCCTCAATGCCAGTAGGCCCTGGAATAACATATATCAAGCTCTGAAAGAAAATGAATGCCAGCCAAGAATACTATACCCAGCAAAATTAAGCTTCAGATTTGAAGATGAAATAAAAACCTTCCATGATAAACAAATGTTAAAAGAATTCACAACTAAAAAGCCTGCACTACAGAACATTCTCAGCAAAATATTTTATGAGGAGAAATTGAAAAAAAATACAAAAACACTGAAAATCAACAAAGGGAGGAGCTACACAAAGGAGAGGTCAATTAAAGGAGAAACTAAGTCACATGAAAAAACAAAAATAAACCAAAATGACTGGGAATACAAATCATATCTTAATAATAATCTGAAAGTTAATGGCCTAAACTCATTCAAAAGAGAGACTGGCAGATCGGATTAAAAAAAAACCAAACCTAACAATATGCTGTCTTCAAGAGATTCACTTCCTAGGAAAAGACATTCACAGACTGAAGGTGAAAGGTTGGGAAAAAACATATCACTCACATGGACTGTTAAACAAGCAGGGGTTTCTATCCCCATAAAGTGGAAGTGGGACTCTAAGTGAACTCACAAAGTGGACTTCAAACCAGAGTTAGTCAGAAGGGATAAAGAAGGACATCTCATACTGCTTAAAAAATCATACATCAACAAGATATAACGATAATGAATTTTTATGTCCCCCAAAATGGAGCATCTAAGTACATCAAACAAAACCTTTCTCAATTTCAAGAACCAAATGGACCACAACACAATAATACTGGGTAACTTCAACACACCTTTGTCACCACTGGATAGATCTTCCAAACAAAAACTAAACAATCTATAGAACTAAATAATACAATCAATGACTTAGACTTAATGGACATATATAGAGTATTTCATCCATCATTGAGCAAATACACCTTTTTCTCAGCAGCTCATGGGTCCTTCTCTAAAATAGACCATATGTTATGCCACAAAGCACCTCTCAGAAAATAGAGATATTACCTGCATTCTATCAGATCATAATGGAATAAAATTAGAAATCAATGGTAAAATAAAAAATAAAAGCTACTCCAACTCCTGGAGACTAAATAATATGCTATTGAATGAACAATAGATAGCAGAAGACATCAGGGAGGAGATAGAACAATTATTAGAGGTAAATGAGAACACTGATAAGACATCAAAATCTCTGGGACACTATGAAAGTGTTAAGAAGAAAGTTCATTGCATTGAGCTCATTTGTTAAGAAGAATAAAAAGTCAAAAAATAAATGTGGTGTAACTCAAAGCCTTAGAAAAAGAAGACCAAAAGTAGTAGAAGACAGGAAATAATTAAAATTAGCTGAAATCAATGAAACTGAAACTAAAGAAACAATTAAAAATTGGTAAAACAAAAAGTTGGTTCTTTGAAAAAAATATAAATAAAGTTGATAAACCCTTAGCCATGCTAATGAAGAGGAGAGAGAAAACTCAAATTACTAAAATTCGTGATGAAACAGGAATTATCACAATGGACACTATTGAAATACAGAAGATAATTAAAACTATTTTGAAAATTTATACTCCAATAAAATAGAAAATCTCAAAGACACTGACAAATTTCTAGAGACATATAATCTACCCAAACTGAATCAGGACATACACAATTTAAACATCAATTTCAAGCAGTGAATGGAAGACACCATCAAAAGCCTACCAACCAAGAAAAGCTCAGACCAGATGGTTTCTCTGTCAAGTTCTAGAAGACCGTCAAAGAAGAACTAATATCAATACTCCTCAAATTATTCCATGAAATAGAAAAGGAGGGAACCCTCATTCTATGAGGCTAATATCACCCTGATACCAAAACCATACAAAGACACATCAAGGAAAGAAAACTTTAGACCAATATCCCTGATAAACATAGACACAAAAATTCTCAATAAAATTCTGGCAAATCATATATAAAATCATTAAAATGATAGTGCACCACGATCAAATGAGGTTTATCCCAGGGGTGCAAGGTTGGTTCAACATACAGAAATCAATAAACATATTATATCATATCAATAGACTTAAGGACAAGAATCATATGATTATCTCAATAGATTCAGAAAAAGCATCTGACAAAATATAGCACATCTTCATGTTCAAAACACTAGAAAAACTAGGGATAGTAGAAACATACCTCAACATTGTAAAAGCTATTGATGCTAAGCCCAAGGCCAACATCATTCTAAATGGAGAAAAATTGAAAGCATTCCCTCTAAAAACTGGAACAAGACAGGGATGCCCTCTTTCACCACTTCTATTCAACATAGTCCTTAAAACTCTAGCCAGAGCACCCAGAGGAAAGAAATTACAAATAGGAAAATAAGAACTCAAAACTATTGCTGTTTGTTAAGGACATGATTCTATATTTAGAAGATCCAAAAAATTCCACCAGAAAACTTCTAGAACTAATAAATGAATTCAGTAAAGTAGCAGGAGATAAAATCAATACCCATAAATCAAATGCATTTCTATACATAAGCAATGAATCCACTGCAAGAGAAATTAGAGAAACTACCCCATTTATGATAGTATAAAAAAACTGGGAATCAATCAAACAAGAAAGGTGAAAGCCTACCAACCAAGAAGCTGGTTGGTAGACTCTCACCCTGTACAATGAAAACTACAGAACACTAAAGAAATTGAAGAAGACCTTAGACGATAGATCTCCCATGCTCTTGGATAACAGAAATAATATTGTCAAAATGGCCATACTACCCAAACTGTTTTACAGATTTAATGCAATTCCTATTAAAATCCGAATGACATTCTTCATAGAACTAGAAAAAGCAATCATGAAATTCATTTGGAAAACTAATAAGAGACCCAGACTAGCCAAAGCAATCCTTAGCAAGAAGAGTGAAGCAGGAGGTATCACAATACCAGACCTCAAACTATGCTACAGAGCAATAGTAACAAGAACACCATGGTATTGGTACCAAAATAGACATGTAGACCAATGGTACAAAATAGAAGACACAGAGACAAACTCACATAAATACAGTTATCTCATACTAGACAAAGGTGCCAAAAACATACATTGGAGAAAAGATAACCTCTTCAACAAATGGTGCTAGGAAAACTGGAAATCCTTATGTAGCAAAATGAAATTAAACCTCTATCTCTCACCCTGAACAAAAAATTAACTCAAAGTGGATCAAAGACTTATGCACTAGAACAGAGAACTTATGCCTAATAGTAGACAAATTGGACCCAAATCTTCATCATGTCGGCTTAGGATCTGACTTCCCTAACAAGTCTCCTAAAGCACAAGGAGTAAAATTATGAATCAATAAATAGGATGTATTCAAACTAAAAAGTTTCTTCTCAGCAAAGGAAACAATAACGTGAAGAGAGAGCCTACAGAATGGGAGAAAACCTTTACCATATACACCTCGGGTAGAGCACTAATCTCCAGGATATATAAAGAATTCAAAAAACTTAACACCAAAAAACCAAATAACCCAATCAATAAATGGGCTAAGGAACTGAACAGACACTTCACAGAAGAAGAAATACAATCAATCCACAAACACATGAAAAAATGTTCATCATCTCTAGCAGTTAGAAAAATGCAAATCAAAACTAACTCTAAGATTTCATCTCACTCCAGTCAGAACAGCAATTATCAAGAATATAAGCAACAATAAATGTTGATGAAGATGTAGGGAAAAGGGTACACTTATACCTTGCTGGTGGGACTGCAAACTGGTGCAACCATTATGGAAAGCATTATGGAGATCCCTCAGAAAACTTGGAATGGAACCACGATTTGACCCAGCTA
This sequence comes from Marmota flaviventris, assembly GCF_047511675.1. Lineage (NCBI taxonomy): Eukaryota > Metazoa > Chordata > Mammalia > Rodentia > Sciuridae > Marmota > Marmota flaviventris. The sequence continues at coordinate 101,686,655 of NC_092498.1, read as the reverse complement.
TCTCACTCCTTGGTTTATACCCAAAGGACTTAAAATCAGCATACTACAGTGATGCAACCACCTCACCTCTATGTTTACAGCAGCTCAATTCACAATAGCTAAATTATGGAACCAATCTAGATGCCCTTCAACAGATGAATGGGTAAGGAAAATGTGGTACATATACACAATGGAATATTACTCAGCCTGAAAGAAAAATGAAATTATGGCATTTGCAAGTAAATGAATGGAACTAAAGAACATTATGCTAAGTGAAATAAGCCAATCCCCAAAAGTCAAAGGCTGAATGTGTTCTCTGATAAGTGGATGCTGATCCATAGTGGGGAGACAGGTAGGAAAGAATGAAGGAATTTGGGATTATTCAGAGGGGAGTGAGGGGAGGGGTGGGGCTGTGGGGATGGGAAAGTCTGTAATATAAGACAGACAATATTACCCTATATACATGTAAGACTACACTACTGGTGTGACTCTGCACCATGTACAGCCAGAGGAATGAGAAGTTGTGCTCCATTTGTGTACAATGTGTCAAAAAGCATTCTACTCTCATGTATAACTAATTAGAACAAATTAAAAAAAATAGAAAGGAAAAAGAGGGAAAGGAAAAAGGTGGGTGGGGGAAAGGTTTGGGGGAGGAAAAGGGTGAGTGGGAAGGATTCTATCAAAGTAGAAGAAAGATCAGTGGACTAGATGAAGGGGATTGAGAGGGAGGGAAAAAGGTTGGCAAAAGGGAAGAACAGTGGAGTGAATGTGACCTAACTTTTCCTATGTACTTTTAGTGAGACAGGTCTCATTAAATTGTCTAGGATAACCTCAAAATAGGAAAAGAGAAAGTTTTTAGGTTGGCCTGGACAATTTAGTGAGACCTGTCTCAAAAAAATAAATAAAATAAACATAATAAAAATCTGTTGGGGCTTGGGCTTGTAGCTTAGTAGTAGAGTGCTTGCCTAGCACATTTGAAGCACTGGTTAGATCCTTAGCACCACATTAAAAAATAAATGAATAAAGGTATTGTGTCCATCTACAACTAAAAATATTATAAACAAAAATAATTGTTGGTTTCCAAAATATTAAGTAATACAGGACTGGGGATGTAGCTCCATGGTAAAGCACTTGCCTAGCATGCACAATGTCCTGGGTTCTGGGGATTGAACCTAGGTTCAGGCCTAGTGGTCAAATGATTTTTAGAAAACAAACTTCGTTGTCAGATGTAGTGGCACATACCTGTAATCCCAGCCACTCAGGGGACTGAGGCAAGAGATTCACAAATTCAAGGCCAGCCTCTTCAATTTAGGCAGACCCTGACTCAGAAATAAAAAGGGCTTTGGAGTATGGCTCAGTAGTAGAGGGCCTCTAGATTCAATCTCCAATACCACAAAAATCAAACAAATAAATACAAATAAAATTAATCTGACCTCCAGCGGCAATCATTACTGCCTTAAATCAAATCCATTTAGGATTGCCCACTCCCCAAACTCTTCCTCACTGTATCTGTCCCTAATCTGGGTCCCCAAAATCCCTCTAGCTTTATGTTTCAGCTCCCATTTACAGATCATTAATTGTCCTCTGAACTTAGTGGTTGCTACCACTTAAAATGGTAGCAACTGTGAGCTACTATTTTATTGATGAGGACAAGGCTAAGAAACATTGAATGGATTCTCCCAGTACAGAATGAAACCTTGTACCAGGCAACATATTAATCCCATACAAATATGAACTAATTTAATCCTCAAAGAGAAGATAGGACATAATACCCCTGTTTTTCAAAGGAGGAATTGTGGCCCTGGAGAAGTTCTAGCTTGCCAGAGCTCCTAATTATTAATGGATCTCAGATTGCAATCCAGGTATTCTGGCTCCAGAAGACTTTTAAACACTGCTTTGCTGTCTTGTATACTTCATAAAATAAATAATAATAATTTTTAATAATATTTAATGTGACAACGCAGAAAATGCTGAGGTTCAAAATTTTATCTGTCCAAATACTCATAGCTTGTGGGTGAGGGTGTAAAAAACCCCACTGCTGGAGTTCCAGGTTCATTATAGTGCTTATTAATACAATATAAATAATATTCTTTAGAGCTTCACAGTGTGAATTTACATCTTTTGCAAAGGTTAACAGGCCAGAAACACGTTCAAAAACAGCCCTGCAAGTTAGAAGTAGAAAGTTGCTGGTTTGCTTAATAACAATAACAGAGATTCGGAAAAAAGGCTTTTCTTAGTAAATTAAACTCAAAACGCAGAAGGGTAGATTTCCCCCAGGTCCTGGAGACAGGTCCTGGAGACAGGTCCTCAGGCAGGTTCGGCACCCAAGGTGCAGCCTGACGCCTTAGGGCCGGGACAGAGTGGGTGGGAGGCAGTAGGGTGGGGCTGTGCTGGCCCAGGCTCACGCTCCGCACCTCGGCCAGTCGGCCGTCAGTCTGTCCCCTCCCTTGCCAGCCGTCGCCTACCCTCCGCCCGGAGCCCCGCGCGATGCGGAGCGGGGCGGGCGCGGCTGCGAGGCCCCTCCCCGGCGCCCGCCGCGGCCGTGCGAGCAGCGGAGGAGGTGGGAGCGTGAGGCCTCCGCGTTCATGGCGTCTCCCGGGTGAGTGCCGCCTTGGGCCGCGCCGCCACCTCGCGCGGGGCGCTGGCCCAGCGGGGGCCGGGCCCCGAGCTACCGGTGTCTTGTACCCACGTCCTGAGTTGGCCTCGGACGCGGCCCCGGCGTTCCCTCCTTCCAGGTCCGCGGCCCGCGGCCGCGGCCTCCCGGCCGACCTTGGGCGGACGCGGCCGGGCCAGGGTCGCGGCGCCGGTCGGGGTGGGGGTGACCAGAACAGCCGCGGGCTGCGGGCAGGGGTCGGAGCACTAGGCCTGAGGGTCTGGGTGACGTGGAAAGGGTTTGGTACTGGGGTCGCGTCGGAGAATCCGGATGCGGGTCTTCGCAGAGGCCTTGGGGAGGCTCACCCGCCCCTGGCGTCTGCGTTTCTGGCGTTTGAACTTGATTGCGTTGGAAGCTGAGGTTCGGTGTCGCTGTCGTTAGGATGTTCCTAGGGTGTCCCAGGATGGCAGGGCAGACAGACAGCCCTATCCTTGCCCAGAGCTGAAAAGCCGGCCTGGCGTCTCATCCGTCCAGCCGGTACCCACCGGCCTGCTTAGGGTGGTTGATATTATTCTGATATTACTTTTTTATTTATTTTTGTTTGTTTGTTTAAAAATGTTCTGTCTTTTGGGAAATGATGGTGACACATATAGTTTGTAATGTTTTTTGGCACTTGAGAAAATAAAACTCAGAATTAATTATTACCTTTTTGATAGTTTTGCTGGACATGAAATCTGAGATTGGCATTTAATCAAACACCTTCATTCTACAGAGGCAGAAAATTAGTCTCAAGGTCATCCCATTAGTTGGTAAAATTCTTCTTTGACTATTGCCAATCATTCAGAGGGTCTTAGACCCAGTAGCCATGGTAGCAATTCATGTTATACATCTTTACAGTGCACTGTAAAGGTGTGTTTGAGAAATGACCCACAGCCTTCTGTGTTATACATCTTTACAGCTGCTGGGAGACCTGTAGGTTGAAGATGGGGATGCTGTGTCTCTTACAAATGAGACCTGAGCTAGACTGAGTAATTTGGCTCAGTCCAGTGGCCTACATGAAGCAAGCTGAACTTGAATCTAGGCCTACAGACTCTAGCTGCAGGCCCACTGTTTTTCTAGGCTTGGGAGCAGCAATCACTGCTGGGACCTGGCCTTTTCACTGCCAGCTCTGTACCCAGTACTTTGAGCTCATAAATAGAATAAGCAGTGGCCCATCCCTGGGAAGGCCAGGTTGATTGACTCAGGGGTTCAAGGTCCCTCTGCATTCCTGTCCCACTTGTCAAGAAAGTGCAAGGCAAGGCCTCCTAGAGTCAGCATGTGGGTGACTGAGCCTGTGTAGAATTGTCATGAAGCTTTGAAAAAATCATGGTGCACTTGGTTCCTAAGCAAACTACTTTTTAGACTTGGGTCAGAGGATAACAATGTTGGGCTGGTGATTCTGTGAGCCAGTTGGGCCTAAACTATGTCTCTGTTGTAAGTGACATGCAATATGTGTGGTTCGAGCTATTTGTAAGTGACCCAGAATCTGCAGTGTGTAGTAATTTTTAATTTTATGAGGAGTATACATTGCAAAACTGAGGTCACAAAACCTTTAGTATTCTTCATTTTGTTTTATGGAGGAAAACTATGTGCTTATTACTGGATATACAATGCACATCTCTTACAAATGAGACCTGAGCTAGACTGAGTAATTTGGCTCAGTCCAGTGGCCTGCATGAAGCACATCTCCAGACATGACTCCCAGTGTCTCCTTATAGGCTTCCTTGGAAAACAAGCCCAGCAAAGGAGACAGTGCTTCCTGAGACCCCTGTCCTGTCTTAGTCAGCTGATTACAATCATCAAACCTACTACAGTAGGTGTTGGGGGAAGCAAATCTGGAAATATAGGGTAGAGATAGGAGAAAAGTTGAATTCTGACTGAAGTGTTTATGTAGGGGTTTCCAAATCCATTGTTTTTTTATTGATAAGGTCCATGAGAGAGCTAAGAAGGAAAGAAGAAATCTTAAGCATTTTTGCAGATCTTTTGAATGTGTCAGGCGTTGTGTTAAAGAAAAAGGTGTGTTTGAGAAATGACCCACAGCCTTTTGTGTGGAGACAAGGCCAGAGGAGGTGGCAGGGCCAGACTCTGGGCTCATTGTCTTACTAATTGCTGAAGGGCCTTTCTTGCCCATATCCTTGTGTTGAGCTCTGGGAGAAACCATGTGAAGCAATATGGAGTAGGCAGAGGGGCAGAAAACACATAATGCTCACCCCCCCTGCCACCAGCTAGCCATTCCTGAACACATAACACTCACCCAGCTCCCACCATCCCTGTTCCTTATCTGCCCTTCCCTGCCCTTTCTACAACTGCCTAAATCTCCTTTCCTTGCCTTGCTTAACATTGCCTTCTCTGCTTGCTTTTTCATTGTTGGTGTTTCCTTGGGTTCTGTGATCTGTTTTTATTTCTCTCTCTTTTTTTAAGTGGTACTGTGGATTGAACTCAGGGCTCAGGGACATTCTACCACTGAGCTTCATCCCTAACCCTTTTTTTATTTTGACACAGAGTCTTGCTCAGTTACCCAGGCTATCTTCAAACTATGCTCCTCCTCCCTCAACCTTCTGTGTTTTAGAGATTACAGCTGTGTGCCACCATGCTCAGCCTATTTCTGTAGCTTTAACTGTTGGTCCATGATTTATAGGTGGGTTTCTGGGGTTGTTCCTGCATTCCCTGAAATTGTGTGTAGTGTTAGGTGTGGTGTATATTTTTCCTGGAAGCATCTTTGGCTTTCATCAGATTCTCAAAGGTGTTCTTATCCCTAACAATCCCTAACCATCCATCCTGAATTCCCAGATTTTCATTTCTATCTGTGCACTAGATATAGCTCCTCAAGTTCCTTTAATAAACCTGGGTTACCTATACAAAGTATATACATTTTTCAGATTATATTGGTAGATAATTTGAGTAACATAAAATGTATAAGACAGAAAATAAAAATCAAATGTAATCCAGGTTTCTCTAGACCATTACCCCTTTTTCTTCCCCCTGTGGTACTGAGGATCAAACCTAGGGCCCTTCACCCCTGAGCTACATCCCCAGCTCTCTTTAAATTTTGTATTTAGAGACAGTTTCGCTAAGTTGTCAAGATTGGCCTCAAACTTGTGATCTTTTTGCCTCAGCCTCTCAAGTCACTGGGACTACAGGTATGTACTACTGCTCGTGACTATACCACCACTCTTAAATTACTGGTGTATAGGAGCTGGGATTGTGGCTCAGTAGCAGAGCGCTTGCCTCACACATGTGAGGCACTGGGTTCAAGCCTCAGCACTACATAAAAATAAATAAACAAAATAAAGATATTGTGTCCATGTATAACTATATCTGTGTAGGAGTCATTGAAAGATCCTCAGCAAATGCCTGAAACAGTGGCTAATATAAAATTCTGTTTTTTTCGTACATACCTATGAAAAAGTTTAATTTGTGATCAAGTTTAATTTATGAACTAGGCACAATAAGAGATTAACAACAATAACAATAAAATATATCTTTTGTAATAATATACTAGAATAAAAGTTTGTGACTTGGGACCATTATTAAATGAAGTAAGGGTTATTGAACACAAGCTGTGACATAGCTGATCTGATAAATGACTACTAAATGACTGATGGATAGTGTATAGATCATGGATACACTGGGAAAAAGATGATTCATGTCCTGGGTGTGACAGGGCTGGACAGCAGATTTCATCATGCTATTAGAACAGCACAAAATTTAAAACTTAGGAATTATTTATTTCTGGAATTTTCCATGTAACATTTCTAGACTGCAAATGACCATGGATAACTGATGCTGTGGAAAGCAAAACTAGGGATAAGAGAGAACTACTGTATTTTTAAATATTTTGTTAATCTTAGAGAGACAGCCTTACAGAAATAAGAGTCCTTCTCTGTTCCCCACCTGTGGTTGTACTACCTGACAGACTTTTCCTTTGCATTTACATATCATGTTTTTTCTTTACTCTGTTTTTATGTAAGTGCTATCATACTGTTCTGCAGCTTGCTTTATTCACTCAACAGTATGCCTTGAAGTTCTTTGAATGTCAGAACAAGAAACAGATCTACCTAAATGTTGACAGTTATATAATATTCTATGGCATGGTTATATTATTTAGTTAAGAATATTTACAGTTTTGTCTAATGCTGCCCATCTCTGTCTCCCTCTAGACATCTGTAGCAGATGCAGAGAATTGGACTTTGTGGTCAGAGATCTTGCCTGTTTTTAAATTGACACTAACAAATTATCTCTAAAAATGTACCACTTTCCCCTTTACCACCAGATTTTTTAAGTGTTCTTCATACCTCCCTATACATGACATCAGCCCAAAGAGTAGGAAACATGACATTTTCATTCACCCATTCTCTAGAAACCTCATCCCAGTCCAGTTTGTTTGATCTGATTGGTAATATCAAGTTCTAACCACCCACATTCCACCAGTAACATTTGATCCACATAAATGAATTTATACTCCTCAGCTTCTCATTTGCAGAAAATATGGTCATTGTTATACTGAAATTTTCCCACACATGGAATGAGGCCTGTCTGGGAAGGAAGGAGCTCAGGCTGAGGAAAGAGGAGAGGATGTGGGAGTGTCAGTCAAGTTCAGGGGAGGAAGCTTGGGCTCTGAGTGGAGCTGGGGAGAAGTAAGACTCATGGTAGTAGATGAGGGAACTGATTGATTTCAAGACTGTGTGAAGCTATCACTGGACATAAACCCAAAGCCAGTGGTTCTCTGTAGACCCAGAGCCAGTGCCTGAGGAGAGAGAGGGTACCTGAACTGAGCCAGTCTCCCTTCCTCTTTTCGCTTTCTTCCTTCTCTCCTCTTTCCTCTCTTTCACTCACTCCTTCCCTTCTTATTTCCCCTTCTCCTCTTTCCTCCCCTCCCCTTCTTTTTATTCTTTCCAGCCTTCCTTGACATTTCTTTTGGCCTTGTCCTTATTTGCTTGTCCTTTATAACCTTAACTGGAGACCTCATGCCCACTCCCCTGAGCAACATCACCATCCATTGGAATTCTCAAGGACTCATCTGCCTTGGTAACTAAAGCACTCCTATTAACATTCATTGGACATTTACAAATTCTTAAAGCTTATTTTAACCTATTGTCTTTCTTATCTAGGAAGGTTCTCTCCCAACACAGGTATCTTCTTTTTTTTTTTTGGGGGGGGGGTGGTTATTGAAGATTGAACCCAGGGGCACTTTATTACTGAGTTACATTCCCAGTTCTTATTTTGAGACAGGGTCTCACAAAGTTGCTGAGGGTCTTGCTAAGTTGCTGAGGCTGGCCCAGCCTCTAAAGTCACTGGGCATACAGGTATGTAACACCATGCCTGGTCCAACACCAATATCTTAACAGGGAAGGAAGGGCTTTGCTTTCTCACTGTGGCCTAGACTGACTTAAGGGAGCCAGATTGAGGACCAAGTAGAGGAGGGAGGAATGGGGCTTATATACCACACTTTGAGGAGAAAGCACTAGAGAGCTTGAACAAGATTTAACCTGCTCTTGGAGAAATCCATCAGGGCTGTGGTCTGTGTGGAAGGGACATAGTTTTGCCTGTAGAGCTGAGGCCTTGCAGTGGCTTTCATTGCAAATCTAGGATTCTCGTTGTTATACCCAGAGGTCTCTCAGGGGTGGAGGCGGCACTGGTTCTATAGAGCAGTCCTTCAAGCTTCACTTAATCAGGGCTTCAGTAGAACATCCAAGCAGTTGACCTGAAACAGAAGAGCACCCCTAAGCTCAGGGGAGGGCCTCTAACCTAGAACCTCCAGGAAAGGGACTTTCCAGTCCTAGGAAATGCTCTTTTAAATTTAAATCCAGTCAATTTCCAAAAAGTATGTTGACAGGCCTGTACTGAGTGCTTTTTGCATATGTTAGCTAATCTTCACAGCAACCCTATGCAGTAGGTACTATTATTATCCCCTTTACATAGATGAAGACACTGAGGCCCAGCTCAACAGTTTAAGGTAAAAAAAACTTGATGCAAAATGACTGTTACTAAGTTTTTGTTGCTGTGATGAAATACTTGAAAAATCACTTAAAAGAGGAAAGATTTATTTTAGCTCATGGTTTCAGTCCATGGTTACTTGGTTCCATTGCTTCTGGGCCTGTGTTGAAGCAGAACATCAATGGCAGGGAGCGTGTGAAAGAGCAAAGTGACTCACCTTATGGCAGACAGGAGACAGAAAAAGAGAGGAAGGGTCTGAGGACAAAGTAAACCATTTAGAGATGTGCCTCCAGTGACTGAGTTTCTCCAATTAGGTCCTATCTCTTCAAGTTTCTACCACCTCTTAAAAGTTCATTAAACTATAACTTCATTTATTAATGAATTAATTCATTGATGAGGTCAGAGTCCTCATGATACAATGATTTCCCAAAGTTCAACCTTTGAACACTGCTGCATTAGGATAAGCCTTTAACACATGAGCTTTTGAGGAACATTTCAGATACAAACCATACAATGACTATTCAAGATTATTACTGTTGGTTTAAATTTGGTTTCCAAGGCACAGACAAAAAGGTTGGATTCTGTAGTTTTTGTTCTTCAAGAGCACAGGCAGCTTCTCCTCATACCCTCTGAGTGAAGCAGAAGTAAGGATGTGCTCATGTGGGTTCCAGAGTAAGAAGCTGTGTTAACCAAGCAGACCATACCTTCAATTGTGGCTTTACAAAAAGAGAGAGAGAGAGAGAGAGAGAGAGAGAGAGAGAGAAACAAACAAAAAACCTAGAATGGAATAATTCAGAGACAAATCTTTCCTTTTAAGGATTTGCACCTAGAGACTGAGTGTCCAGGCTACCTGCACACCAGGAACAATACTGCTGTATGGGTCAGAGACTGAGATCTGTTTTATATTCTCTTCATTATAGCTTTTTATAAAGTTGTTAGGTTTTTTGTTTTGTTTTGTTTTTTAACAGCACTGAGGATTGAATCCAGGACCTCGTGCATCCTATGAAAGTGCGATACCACTGAGCTATAGCCCCCGCTCTTTTTATTTTTTACTTTTATTTATTTTTTATTTTTAGTTATAGATGGATATAATACCTTTATTTTATTTATTTTAATGTGGTGCTGAGAATCAAACCTAGTGCTTCACACATGCTAGGTAAGCATTCCCCGACTGAGCTACAACCCTAGCCCCTATTTTTTATTTTGAGATAGGATCTTGCTAAATTGCTGAGGCTGGCCTTGAAATTGTGATCCTCCTGCTTCAGCCTCCTTCTTGAGTCACTAGGATTGTAGGTGCATACCACCATGCCTGGCTAAAATGCAAATTGATTCTTATCTTTGTTGTAGCTAAACCTTGATGTGGAGGAGCTTTAGAGTCTATGTCTTTGGGAAAATTCCTGCCCGTGGTTTCCCCAGTTACAGTGGGATGTTGACTCTCCTGGACTCCAGGCCCCTTCCAGCTCATGTTGGCAAATGGGAGGTAGGGGCTGGTTTATGTCAGCATGTCAGTGCTGATTTGCTCATGATCCCCTCAGCCTTGCTTTACCCACAACCGTGGCCAATGGAGATAGGACCAACTGATTGAGTCTAAAATCTTGGATTTAACCTGTGTCTTCTGTCTTTCTCACACCCTCTGTCTTGTGTGTTGAGGATTTCACTTCATAGATACCTTGAGGGCCTAGCCATGTGCTATCATCTCGAGGGCTGCTGGCCAGGTCTCAGTCTTCAGCCAGTGACACAGATAGGCCTGTTACCCTGACTCAGAGCCAGTGATGGCTCTTCTGTCCTGAAGAATAAAAGCCAGAGTCTTCTTTGTGGCCTCTGAAACTCAGTCTCCCTGCCAACCTCTGAGCAACTTGGGGCTTTTTCTGGGCTGTGCCTCTAAAGCCTGTGCTTACATGGTCCCTTCTGACCATCCCACAATACAACATCTGCTTTTACCCTCTCATGCCTGCACCCCACCCTGACTTAGCCTGCTTTCTATTTTCTAAGCACTTAACATCTTCTAGTTTGTTTTTGGTATTACTCATTGTCAATTTCTCCTTGCCTCATTGAACTAAGTGAAGAGTCAGGCATTTCTGCCCTTCACCTTTATATCCCAAACTCCTAGAAAGGTTCCAAGCAGTAAATCCATGTAGGGTAAATCCAAGAGAACATTGACTTGCTTAGGATGTAATCTCTTTGGATCCTTGTAGCAACCTCATGAGCTATGCAGGCCAGGGATAGCAAACCTCATTTTATGGATTAGCATCTGTGTTATGCAGTGTTTGTGCAATGAGGGATTCTTCATCTCTCCAACTTAAGTCTAGGGTACGCTGTTGGAGGATTAGGGCTGCTCTTGAAAGTTTCACTTCCTATCATATGGTGAGCCTTACATGCCGTGGAAACCTTGACAAAGACTGGTGGCTTATTAGAACTATTTCTCTCAGAAATCTCTCAGTTTGGGGGTGTTGGGATGATTATGGCCTTAGGGTTCAGGTGGTCACTCTGCCTCCTCTCCTAGCAGGCAGTGATATTTTATCTGGCACCTCCTTGTCCTTCCTGTGTGTCACTTGATAGGATCTTTTCATGTATATTGTACATTGTCTCAGCCATTCCTTTGCTGCACAGCAAGTTTTTGTTTTTTGTGTTTTTTTTTTGTACTGAAGATTAAACCTAGGGGCACGGAACCACATCACCACCTCTTTTTTATATTTTATTTAGAGACAAGGTCTTGCTAAGTTGCTGAAATCCTCTCTAAGTTGCTAAAGCTCTCTCTAAGTTGCTGAAGCTGGGTTTGAACTCAAAATCCTCCTGCCTCAGCCTCTCAAGCTGCTGGGATTACAGGCGTGTGCCACTGCAACTAACTTGCACAGCAAGCTTTAAGCCTTTCAGAGTTGCCTTTTATAGGTAGGATGTCCCTACCCCAGATTTGTCCTAGATATCATTGTGTATTGAATTGTGTCCCCCTGAAGAGATATGTTAGAGTCCTAAATGTGTTTCTTTTTGGAAATAGGGTCTTTATAGATGTGATTAGTTAAGATGAGGTTATACCAGATTAGGCTGGTCTCTAGGGTAACTTGATGGGTGTCTGTATAAGAAGCAGAAAAGAGGCACATGGGAGAAAGCCATGTGAAGACAGAGGTAGAAGCTAATAATACATCTGACAAGCCACACACACGGTTGGTATTAGTTTCTAGTGGCTGCTGTCAGAAGTACCACAGACTAGGTGGCTAAAAAAAGGAAGTAGTAGTTTATTCTTTTACAGCTCTGGAAGCCAAAACAAAGAGATTAGCATGACTTGTTTTAAATCTGGAGATTCTGAGGGGTTTCTGCCCCAGACCTCTCTCTGGCTTCTGGCAATCCTTGACTTTCCTTGGATTGTAGATGCATTACATCAGCCTAGCCCTGTTGTCATATGGCATTCTTTCTGTGTATCCAGATTTCCCTCTTAAAAGGGCATTAGTTTTTGCATGAGAGGCCCAGTCTATATCACCTTATCTTAAAATTTAACTAATCACATCTGCAAGGATCCTGTTTCCAAGTAGAATCACATTCACAGTACCAGAGTTGGGACTTGGGGCACCCAGTTCAACCCACAACATATACCCAAAGGTTTAAAAAGATTTATTGCTACAAGGAGTGAGACTTTTGGGGCAGAGCAGATATCTTGGAGTTTTGCTTTGGTTTAGGGTGGTAACTGAGTGAGGGTCCCCAGCCAGCACCAAGGAAGGAACCTCAGGCTTTCTTGTCATCCCACCAGATGTAGAGCAGAAAGGGAAGGGGACTTGAAAAGTCTTACATCTAACCTCAAAAATGGAGTTGCTCTTTATTATCCAAAGCAGTTTGTAATGTATTGTCAATTACATTTTTGTAAGTATTTATAGCTGTGTCATCTGTTATCATGATAGGATGACAGTGTACCTGTGCTCATCTAGTGCTCATCTGGGACAGTTGTTTTTCTAGGTACTATCTTGTCTTTTGGCATCACCCAGTGAAGAAGCCATGGTTGTTGGTGGTAATCAGTGGTTGATGTGAGACAAGACCTGGGCCTGCTCACAGTTTTATCCTGTTTGTGCATGGCATTGATGGGCATTGTCCAGGGGTTGTCTGCTCTGAGGCAGATCAGCAGAAAAACAAAGGTGTGGCTTATCCCAGTGTCCAATGGATTCTTTTCTTCCCTTTCCTACTCTTCCCCTTTCTACCCCTCCTCTTCTTTTCCCTTTTTCTTTCTTTCTATCCATCTGTTCATCTATTTATCTATCCATCCATCCATCCTGGGGATTGATCCCAGGGATGCTTTACCACTGAGCTATGTCCTCAGACCTACTTACCTACATACGTATCCATTTTTTATTTTGAGAGAATGTCTTGCTAAGTTGACTAGGGCCTCACTAAGTTGCTGAGGCTGGCATTGAACTTGTGATCCTCTTGTCTCAGCCTCCTGAGTCACTGGCATTACTGGTGTGTGCCACCACACCCAACTCCAATAGATAATTTCTTATTCATTAAACACCCAGGTCTGCTGAATCAGAAACTCCAGGTATTGGTACAAAAGCTCCCCAGTTAATTCTGTTGGAAAATTAGAAAAACATAAATAAAATAAGAAAAAGAAAGGAAAGGGAAAAACAAGAAAAAGAGACTAGGAAAGTTAGTTTTGCTTCATCTTCCATGGAGAGGTGGAAGAGAAAGGTGAGCCATTGTAGACTTGCCAGAAATAGAAATAAGACCACCTCGTGCCAGTCACAATAGAGGTAGGTCTCTGGGTGGATTCCATCTGTATCCTGGCAATGTTCAGGGTTTTCATCCTGTAGCCAATCTGGAATAAACTTCCTAACATGGTGAGAAAGAGCTGAGGACACTGAAGGTCAAGTCACTTCTGCCCTGGAGAGATGTCTGTGCTAAGAGGTGCCCCTGGAAGGCACACCCTAGAGGCTTGAGAGGATTTGTTTGTTTTGGTGTGTGCATGTGAATGTAGGTGTGTGTTTATTTATTTAATTTTATTCTGGTACTGAGAATTGAAGCCAGGGGTCTGTTTACCAAGTTACATCCCCAGCTCATTTTATTGTTTATTTTAGGACAGGGTCTCAGTTGCTGAGGCTGATGTTGAACTTGGGATCCTTCTGCCTTAGCCTTCTGAGTCCCTGGGTTATAGGCATGCAGTACTGTGCCTGGGTTGCTTGCTTGCTTATTTATTTATTTAAAAATATTTTTTAGTTGCCAATGGATTTTTTACTTTATTTGTTCATTCATATATGGTGCTGAAGATCAAACCCAGGGCCTCATACATGCTAGGCAAGCACTCCACCACTGAGCCACAACCCCAGTCCCTTATTTATTTATTTTTGAGATAGATGTTATACTGCATTATCCACAAACTGGTGGACACAAATGATCCTCCTGCCTCAGTCTACTTGAGTATCTGGGACTACAAGTATGTACCGTATGCTCTGCTGTTTTCTTTTTCTTTTTTTTTTTTTTTAAGCTATTTATAGACTAGCTTCTAAGACAGGGTTAGATTACTTTTGCAAATGATGGAGCTCATTTGCAAACCTATGGATTCATTTTTCACCTCTAGAAAGTGACTTTATCTCCATATTTTGGGGCCACCTAAACATGTATTTTGAATACTGGTAAGAGAATATTTACCCTTGCTGGCATGGGGGTACACACCTTTAGTCCCAGTGATGTGAGAGACTGAGACAGGAGGATCACACGTCAGAGGTCACCCTCAGCATTACTGAGACCCACTTAGACCCCTAGCAGCTTAGTGAAACCCTTTCTCAAAATAAGAAAATTAAAAGGTCTGGGGATGTAGCTCAGTGGTAAAATGCCCCTGGATTCAATTCTCAATACAAAGGAAAAAGAGAGAGAGGAAAGAAAACATTTACCCTTTAAAAATTACCTCTAGTATTAAAAGTTGAAAGTTTTCCAGAATTGCTAAGGATATGGGAAAATATTCATGATCAGTTAAGTGAGTAAGAAAGTAGAATATGTAGAGTAAAATATACTAATTAAGAAAAAAGAGCATAGGGCCAGAGTGAGTCTCAAGAGAAGACTGAAACTACACAGCTACTAAGGAGAGAGTCAGATGGAGCACACAGAATGCAGTGTATCAGTTAACAGATGTCCTAGAGTAGCATCAGTGGACTGAAAGGAGGGAAGGACAGATTAATGTAGGGATAGTTTTTGAAAGTATGATAGGAAAGAGAGCAAAAGCATGATACTTTTCAATATTTTATATTTATATTATTTTTGGAATTAAAAAAAATAGTGATATTAGTAATTTGCAAAAACTGCTTTTCAGAAAACTCCCTTGCCTGTGTCTAGGACCTATTAGTATTTTGCCATCCTAATTCAACTCTGCCTGTAGTATAGATGGGAAGATGCCTAAGGCTACAATGCCCACTGCACAAAATGGGGCTGGAGTTAGGGTTAACAGATTGACTCTTTGTATAACTTTTGAAAGTATTAGCTATCATTAGAAGTTATCTCAAACCTTCCTGAGCCTTAAAGATAATGAGCTAGGACCGAGGGTATAGCTTAGTGGTAGATCTTTTGCCTAGCATACACTGAGTCCTGGGTTCGATCCTCAACACTGCAAAAAAACCAAAAAAAAAATAATGAACTAGAAGAGAACCAGATATTCAGATATTTGGGTCCTAACTCTGGTGATGTGGGCAGATCCCTTGGCCACATCTCTCTGAGCCCTGCTTTCCACCTTGCAAAGTAGATTTTGGGTATTGAATTAGTCTGCTTGAGCTGCCCTCTAAAGTACCACAGACTGGGGGCTTACACAGAGAGATTTACGTTTTCCAGTACTGGAGGCTGAAAGTCCCAGATCAAGGTACTGCAGATAGGATTTCTAATCAGGTCTTTTTCTCTGTGCATTTTCAGAGAGAGCGCGTGCTCGTGCAATCGCGAGCCCTCCTCTTATAGGACACCGATTTCATCACATGAGGGCCCTGCCCTCGTGGCCTCATTTAGTCTTAATTACCTAAAAGCTTCATCTATAAATATAGCCACATTGGGATGAGGACTTCGACATAAGAATTTTGAGGATACACACAATTTAGTCCAGTACAAGTATTCAAAGATATCATGCATATGTGTAGTAAAGTTGTAAAATAAGAATCATTAGACACTTGGCTCTGCCTCCAGTTTCCCCCATTTTTCAGGAGCAGTGATGGATCCACAAATAATGGTTTGTGCATTTCAGTTGTGATGGGTTGCAAGCAGTTTGGGAGCAAGAATAAAGTACAGAATTTGCAAATATGTACTCTTTTCTAAATTAGCACAAACTCAAAATCATCCCTGTGGCTTTGCCACTTTCTCACGTGGGATGGAAAGGGGTGAAGTTAAACTCCTGTCCAGGGCACTATCTGGAAGGCATGTCTGGGGGACAAGTGTCCAGCTAGGAGGCCTGTTATTGGCATCTTGGGCTGTAAAAACCTGTCATCTGCTCTCTCCCTACCTGACATTCTCTGGCAGCATCCTGGAGCCTCAGGGCCAGGCTTGTAGCTTCCCCTCTGTGGAACTATTTTTAACCTGTCATGCTGTTTTTCTTTTTTAAGGTTACTTTTGGTGTTTTTCATGTTACAAAGCAATATGTAATATGTTTTCTGCAGACAAGTGAAGAGAAAGCAATGAAAAACTTGTATTTTTATCAGCATCAAGGTTTGATGAAGTCACATTTTTTTAATGCTTTGTCTATAATGACTAAGATGGCCATGCACGCAGGAAACCTTTAGCTATTGGGACCATCTTAAGTGGGTGGCAGAAGTCTCTGGGTAGAGAAGGAGACCCCAAGGAACATGCTGGAATAACAATGAAAGGTTCTAAAAGTTCCTCTGGGAGGATGTACTTAATACAAAACTTTTGTCTTGCTGAGCAACTGAATGGGGGTTTAGGGAGGTGCTCTATGCCTTCTTCAAGGGGCCTGAGGCCTGTTCTCTATGCCACAGACTCACATATAAAATATGCACTCTTGAAAGAATAATTTTTTAAGGACACCATGTTATCAAGTCTTTTTTTGGCACCCATTTGTCTCATCTGTCCCAACCCTGAATCATCATCATTTTAATAGCTCTATTAGTTTTATAAAATTAACACATGCTATTATTAAAAAATACAAATAAGACCAAAATAGTTGAATGTCCTGTTTCCCAGATGTAACTATCCACTATTAATTTTAACTTTTTTTTTTAATATATATATATTTTTAGGTGTAGATGGACACAACACAATGCCTTTATTTTTATGTGGTGCTGAGGATCGAACCCGGGTCCCGCCCGTGCTAGGCAAGCACTCTACCGCTGAGCCACAATCCCAGCCCCTAATTTTAACTTTTTATTTACAAATAATTTCCTTTTAGAGATAAGTTACAAAAATAAAAAAGGTCCCAAGACCCCTTCTAGAGTCTCTCTTTTTTTTTTTTTTTTTGTGGTACTGGCAATTGAATCCAGGGGCACTCTACCACTGAACTACATTCACTATTCCTTTTTTATTTTGAGTCAGGGTCTTGGTAAGTTGCCTATGCTGGCCTTAAAATTGTGATCCTCCTACTTCAGCTTTCCGAGTTGCTAGGATTATAAGTGTGCGCAACCATGCCTGGTCAGATTCTCCCATTAACATTTTACCTCATTTATCATTGTTGTTCATCACTTCTCTTGTGTACTCTTGCATTCTCTCATCTGTGTCTATGTGTGCCTATATACACACACACATAAACACAAAAATATTTTTTTCTTACCATTAGAAACTTCGTCCATTCAGGTTGCTGTAGCAAAATAACATAGACTGTGGGTGGCTTATAAACAACAGAAATTTATTTTTCATAGTTCTGTAGTTTGGGAAGTCCAAGATCAAGGCACCATTTAGTGAGAGCCCATTCCTTATAGTGCATTCTTGCTGTGTCTTCACATGGTGGTAGATGAAACAAGCTCCCTTGGGCTTCTTTTATAAGGGCATTAATCCCATTCATGAGAGCTCTACCTTCATCACCTAATCACCTCCAAAACCCTATCTCCAAATATCAATACGCTGGGGGTAAACTTTTTAACATATGAATTTTGGAATGATACAAACATTCATTCCATAGAGAGAGTAAGTTATATATACCACCTGACTTTTCCCTTAAATCCTTCAGTGTTTCCTAATAATAGAGATACTTTCTTATATAACCACAGTACAGTAACACAACAGTACAGGAACACAACCATATTTCTTTCTTTTTTTTTTTTGTTTGTCTTTGGACCCCAAAATTTCCTTTTCTAGTGCAGGATCTAGTATAGGGTCAGGTATTGTGTTTGGTTTTGTCTCTTTAACTCCCTTTAATCCTGAACATTTCCATAGTCTGTCTTTTGTGACATGCACACTCTGGAATAATACACTTCTCCTCTTTAGCATAAAGTCCCTCATTTTGCATTTGTCCTCATGATTGATCAGAACTTTACCTTCTGGGCCAGAACACTGCAGAGATACTGTGTCACAATAGGGCACGTGAAGTCTCCCTGTCCTCCACATTAAGGTTCATTTTGATCATCCAGAGTATCACCTGAGCTCTCCATTGTGTTTTTTTCTTCCTGGCACCTAATAAACAGTCTAAAAGGAGACATTTTAAGACCAGGCAAATAGCCTGCTCCTCATCAGCATTCTCCTCTTTGAGAGTTAGCATTGGGTATTTGCTCTTGCTTGGACTATCTTAATATAATGTTTGCAAAATGATAGCATTCTGACTACAGCACCCCTTCCATATTTAACATTCTGTTGTGAGCAAGAGCCCTCCATTTATTTGTCTGTTATCTGTATGGACTAATTAATTCCTGTTTTTCAATGGTTTTAAATTAATTACTGTATTCTATTCATGCTCACACTGTCCCCAGTTTGGCCAGGGGAAGCCCCTCTAGTTGGCACCCGAATCCTATACATGCCCCAGAACTTTTCAGAGCACTTGCTTGCTTTCTGAACTAATATACTCAAGTCCTCTTGTTCTTTCCCTGCTAGTCCTGGCATTAGCCAGAATCTCCAGGAAATTGTTGTTTCTTTTGCCATGGAATTAAAGGTACGAGGTGTGTGCATTGCTATTGCAGTGTCTTTGCTTCCTGGCTCATATTGGGGACAGAGCTATGTGTGTGTATACATATTCATATATACATATCTACACATAGAAATATGCATGTACATAAACAGATCTGAGCATCCATGTGAAGTTACAGTTCATACTAGTGCCTCCATTCCATTACACCTCTGTAAGTTTTGTAACTTCTTCTTATATTTATATGTCCTTTCTTCAGTGAAAACCGTGGCTTCTGACAAAATCAACACATATATTTGTTTGCTTATTTCTATGACATACCTAAAATAGGTTATTCATAATGGAAATACAGTTCTTAAGTCTTTATAAAAGAATTCAGGGACTGCTAGTAGTATAGCTCAGTGGTAGAGTACTTGCCTAGCATCTGTGCTTTTGGTGTATAAATTGCCTAGGCTAGTCTTGTTTGATTCCCAGCATCACTTAAAAAAATGTTAGGATCATCCCTCCCTGCCTACACTATTAACTTTTAAGAACATTCCTTTAGATTTCTCTATATATGCCTATAGATAAATACACACAATTTTATTAAATTGTATCATACTAGAATACTATTTTGTAACCTGACTTCCCCTCCTAATTAGTATATCATTAACATCTTTGTTCATCTAAAATCATTTTGCCCACAAAAAGAAATCCACAGGATATTTTGTAATGGCTGCAGAATAAGATCATAATTCTTTGTTATCTGTCTTTGATTTTAAAAAGGCATCCAACTTTTTGCTATTATATATAAAGCTGGCATCAACATCTTTATAACTAAATCTTAATTATTTCCTTAGGATAGAAGTGGAATTACTGGTCAAAGGGTATGTATATTTTTATGTCTTTCTGAATGGCTGTATTTATTCTCTGGCCAGCAGCTTTTGCGAGTGCTGGAGTTTCCAGGCTAATGATTCTTGACTGGGCTGCACATCAGAGTCATAGAGGGCACTTTTAAAAGCAGAGATGCCCAGAACCGGCTCCCAGAGGTTCTGGTTTTGTGGACCTGGGGTATAACCCAGAGTTTGTAGTTTTTAAAAGCTCCCCAAGAGATTTTCATATGCAGCCAATTTGATAGGTGTAAGCCATAGTTCATTATATTAATTATGTTTTTCTTCTGAAATTGTTTCAGACATTCTGATTTGGGAGAGGTGGCCCCAGAAATAAAACCATCAGAGAGACGAACAGCTGTGGCAATTGCAGGTAAAGTTGGACTTGAGCCCACTTTGAAGCAGATGTGTTTTCTTCTGTCCCATTGGGTTTCTGGGTTCCAGTACTTTCCTGGGCTGGGGATCATGGATCTCAAAAATAAATAAGTGTAAGACCTTTATTTTTCCTTTTTATAAGAAGATTGTATCTCAAGGTGTTCTATTCAAGTCTTGTGCCCACTTTTTAGTGGAGATATTGTCTTTGTTATAAAATCGTAAGAGTTCTTTTTTTGTATGTTTAGTATGGGGCTTGATCCCCGGGGTGCTTTATCACTGAGCTGCATCCCAGTCCATTTTATTTTTTATTGTGAGACAGGGTCTCACTAAACTGCCAAGGGTCTCATTAAGTTGCTATGGATGGACTGGAACTTGTGGTTTTCCTGCCTCAGGCTCCCTGAGTCCCTGGGATTACAAGTGTTTGCTACCACTCCCAGCATAAAGAGTTTTTTATATGGATACCTAGATCCTACCAGATATATGATTTACAAATATTTTCTTCTGTTGAGTTGATCATCTTCGTTCCTTCCTTTTTTTTCCTTTTCTTTTCTTCCCCCTATCCCTCATCTTCCTTATTTCCTTCCTTGCCTATGCTGGAGATCAAACCCAGGGCCTCAAACATGCTAGGCTAGCACTGTGCCACTGAGCTACATCCCAAACCCTCTTTTTTATTTATAATGTCCTTTGATGCACAAGTTTTTTTTTTTTTTGTTTTTTCTTCTGTTGCCTGTGCTTTTGGTATATAAGAACCCACTGTCAAATCTAAAATTATGAAGATTTATGTCCATGTCTTTTTCTAAGAGTTTCATGGTTGGGCACTTTTCTTCATTTGTATCATTGATCCATTTTGAATTAATATCTTGTATACAGTGTTAGATAGAGGTGTAACTTTATCCTTATGCATGCAGATACCCATACCTCATTTCTTTTTCTTTCTGTTTTTCTTTTCTTTTCTTTCTTTTTTTTTTTTTTTGTAGTACTAGGAATTAACCCTGACTCTACCAGTCAGCTACATCCCCAGCTCCTTTTCTTATTTTAAGACAGGCTTTTACTAAATTCCATAGGCTAGCCTTGAAGTTGTGACATTCCTGCCTCAGCCTCCCAAGTCACTGAGATTATAGGTGTGTGCCACCAAGCCCAGCTCATACCTCATTCTTTCTTTTTAATTTTTTTTTTTTGTAGTTGTAGATGGATAGCATGCCTTTATTTTGTTTGTTTATTTTTATGTGGTGCTGAGGATCAAACCCAGTACCTCACATGCTAAGCAAGCACTTTACCACTGAGCCACAATCCCAGCTCTCATACCTCATTCTTGATGCTAATAGCTCTAAGGTGTGAAATGATGTCTTAAATTTCTGTTTACTGCCCAATAACAAGTATTCCAAAATTTGATGGAAAACACTATAGAGGGTGCATACCAACTATTGTAATAATTGGTGGGAGGAGATCATTTTGTTTGAGTGAAAATGGCTTTAATTGCCCTATTTTGAGTTCTCCCACTTAGGCTAATAACAGTTCTTAATGGATATAATTTTAATGGTAGGTCTGGCCCACACACTGCCCTGTGCCCATTTGAACTTGGTACTCCTATGGTGTTGGAGTTCAGGCTTACCTCCTCTTGGGCCACACCCTAGTAAGAATTCTAGTAGAGTCCTTGGCTCATGGATCTGAGCCTTGTGGCCTCCCTGTATTTGCTGTGGATTTGTGCTCTTGCTGGGGCCCTGCTTTGTCCCTGCCTGTTTTTTGCATAGTTTGCTTATTTGCCTTCTGCATCTCTGCCTGTGGAACATTAGGTTGTGTCCACCTCTTAGTTCCCTGACTTTGACTACTTTGTGCTCACTTGACTTCTTGTACCTGTTATCTCTCTGAATCCAAATCAGGCTCTCTTCCATCCCTAACCAAGCAAAGCCCTGTTTCCTCTGGGGACTGAAGGTTACTTTTGATTCCAGCTCGGACTACTCTAGAACCTCCAACCCCATCCCTGGCTCTCTAGTGTTTCCCATTCTCTTCTCTAGCCATTTCCATATATGGTATTTTGGATTCTTTGTAAAAAATTTTTCTGATGTTTACTTCACTTTGAGCAAAATAACCTTTTGACTGCTAGACATTGCAGTTTGAGTCAGGGGAACTGTCCTGCATTGTCTCTTATATCTTTGGGCTGTTTAAGAAGCCCTTTCCTTTTTTTCTCTCAGGCCTGTCTCATATTCATTTCCCAGAGACATCATCAAAGAAGACAGTTTGAAATTTTAGAATTTTCTCTTAATTATATGGGAATCATGAGAGAATTGAAAATATCAGAATCTTTTTTTTGATAATAAGTTCTTAAAAATGTAAATTTGGGGACTGAAGATTTAGCTCAGTGGTAGAAGGCTTACCTCACATGCACAAGGACTCGATTTTTTTTAAAGTCTTTTTTTCCTGATATAAATATCTGATAGCATTAATTAAATACATTCTATCATTAAAATATTAGTGTTGATGAATTTAGTGTTATGCTAGAGACACAACTTTTCCTACTCTGCCCTCCCTACCTGGGGATTTGTGCTCTCATATAAATATCACTTTAAGTGATTACAAAGACTCTGATGGAATAAAAATAATGTTGAGCCGGGCATTGTGGCACATGATTGTAATCCTATCTGCTTTGGAGGCTGAGGCAGGAGGATTGCAAGTTTGAGGCTAGCCTGAGCAATTTAGTGAGACCCTTTCTCAAAAATTTTTAAAAAGGGCTGGGGAACTGGGCAGGGTGGCACATAACTTTAATTTCAGTGACCCAGCAGATAAGGCAGGAATTAGAGGCCAGCCTCAGCAACTTAGTCAGATTCTGTTTCAAAAATAAAATAAAAAGGGTTGGGGATATAGCTCAAAGATAGAGGGTTTCTGGATTCCATCCAATACCACAAAAAATTGGGGTTGTAGGAGGTGCTTTGGATATAGTTCAGTGGTGAAGTGCTTGCCTGATATGCCTGAGGCACTGGATTCAGTCCCTAGTACTGCAAAGAAAAATTCCAAAACCTAAAACATTTCTTGAGCATGAGGAACAGTTATCATTGACCACAGTAACCTTACTTGAACTTTGTGTGTGTGTGTCTGTGTGTGGTGCTGGGGATTGAACCTCAGGCATGCTAGGCAAGCAAGCACTGTACCACTGAGCTATACCTCCAGCCCCCTTACTTAAGTGTTTTGATAGAAATGTTCTAACTTGCTGATGAAACTAAATGCCTGTTTTTTGTTTTTTATTTCCCTAGATTTGGAATGGAGAGAAATGGAAGGAGATGACTGCGGGTTCCATTATGGAGGTAGAAACTGTGGGACTTAGCATAGATTGGTTTGGAGAAGGAAAAGGAGGGGAGAAAAGCGAAAAATAACTAGGATTTCATATTTTTAATAATTGAGATACTTTGTTATTTTGGTAAGAAAGAAGGAGAGTTCTGGGTTTAGCTTAAATTACTTTGTGTCAATCAAAGGCACATATTTGATTGACCTTCATTTTTCTTTTCTTTGGTGCTATACTGGGGATTGAACCCAGGAATGTACTAAGCTGTTGTTCTACCACTGAGCCACATTCCTAGCCCTGACACTTTCTTTTTCTTTTCTTTTCTCATAGATGGTACGAATGAGGCTCAGGACAATGACTTCCCAGCAGGTATGCATTTCCTCTTTTTTTTCTAGCTTTCTTTTCTTTTTTTTTTTTTGGTGGGGTGGGTGGGTACCAGGAGTGCTTAACCAGTGAGCCACATCCACAGTCTGTTTTTATTTTTTATTTTGAGACAGAGTCTCACTTGGTTGCTTATAGCCTCGCTAAATTGCTGAGGCTGGCTTTGAACCTGTGATCCTCCTGCCTCAGCCTCCCAAGCCATTGGGTTTATAGGCATATGCCACCACACCCAGCTGTTATAGCTTTCTGATATATTATTGGAGGGGGATATTACCTAGGCTGGTGGTTCCACATCTGTCTGCATCAAATCCTGGGAAGGCAAAGTGCCAGATCTGGGATGCCCTAATCCATTAACCATTTATGGAACATTAGTAATATTGCTGAAAACCAAACCTCTGGGGAGCTCAAACCATGGGGAGTAACTAGCAGTAGTAACCTTCTCCTTCAACACATCCACTTCCATATTTAGCATCTTTGGAGGGGAAGCTCAGGAATCTTTTTGTGTGTGTGGTACTAGGGATTAAGCCCAGGGACCTTGTACAAGCTATGTAAGCTATACCCCGATTCCTTTTTTGAACTTTTGAAATAGGGTGTTGCCAAGTTGTCCAGGATGGCCTTGAATTTGCAATGCTCCTGCTTTAGCCCCCTGAATAGCTGGGATTGTAAGTGTACTACCATGCTTGGCTGGATGGAACCTTTTTTTTTTGGTGGGGGTACTGGGGATGGAACTCAGGGGCACTCAACCACTGAGCCATATCCCCAGGTTTATTTTTTATTTTATTTAGAGACAGGGTCTCACTGAGTTGCTTAGCACCTCACAGTTGCTGAGGTTGGCTTTGATTTTGCAATCTTCCTGCCTCAGCCTCCCAAGCTGCTGGGATTACAGGCATGGGGCACCGGTCCAAGCTGGATGGAATCTTTTATTTATTTATTTATTTTAGTATTTATTTTTTAGTTGTAGTTGGACATAATACCTTTATTTTATTGATTTTTATGTGGTGCTGAGGATCCAACTCAGGGCCTTGCAGAGTGCTAGATGAGCGCTCTACCGCTGAGCCACAACCCCAGCCCTGGAATCTTTTATTAAACAAGTTCCTAAAGTGATTCTAATCTCAGCTAGTCTGGAAACCCTTCAGGTGGTCCAGTAGTTTCACCTGAGTTTGGGAATGCAGGCCCAGAGCTGCCAAACGGCCTGCCAAAGGCCACTGTTTAGGCACAGATGCATAGGAGAATGGGTTGTTTGTTCTGGCTTTTCCCTGTTGCCTTTTACTCCTTGTAACTTAATAAAAACATTTGTTCTTTATATAGATGAAAAATTATGTCCCTGATTTCATCCAGGCAAAACTATGAAACTTGAATAATATCCACGCAGGATATTGCCACAGTGTAACCCTCCCATGCAGTTCCTCTGTTTTTGCAAGTTCCCATGCCACTTGTTCTCTCTGGAGTGGTCTTACAATCACACTGCTGAAGAACTCTGAGCCTTGTGGTCAGTGCTGTGGAGCATTTAGGTCATTTGGGAAAGGTCCTGAATCTGTTACTTGACCTTGGGAAACAATAGAAGGGCTGAATCAACCAGTGCTTTTTCTCTTGGTTTATTTAAGCATATTGCTTCCTCTCAAGAGGAACTGGAGAAAAGTTTGGAGCTTTTATTATATTTATTGTTTTATGCATTAACATTTAAAGTAAAGTGATTATGTGCAGTTCGAACATTGGTAAGATGCCATGCCAGACTCTTGGAGATAGCAATCCTGTCCAGAGCATCTAACTTGTAAGATTTTATATTGTATAGAGTGATATTTGACTATCTGCACAAATAAACAAGTTTTCACTTAGTCTGCACCAGATATTTTACTATGACTAAAAATTACATATTGGTCTCAGATCTGATGCTGATCTATGATTGCTGACTTTCCTTGCTTACTAATATTTTCCTTTAAAATATTATCCAACTTATTTACAAGGAAAAATAACATTAATTAGAAACCAAAGAGTAAATAGTGATTGTGCCCCTGTGGAATCTTCCTGGTGACATTGAGGGAGCACAAGGCTCAGCTTATGTGTGTGGCCAGAAGCACTGGAACAACTCTGGCATGCATTATGGCATGGGAGGTGGGGCCTGCATTCATTACCTAAGGGGCATGTTCTGCTCACTCTAACCAATTAATTTTGAGCTAAGTGTTAGATTTTGGAGATTTCTAGAGAAACCAGAAATTGGTGCTTTTACGTGAACTCTCCCCAGTTTTTAATTGTGACTCTTTTTTTTTTTTCCTTTCTGTTTTCTAATGTTATCACATCTGTGTAGGATGATAGTATTTACCTTGATATTGGGTCCCATCCCCTCCCTGATCTCAGATCAGCTAAACATACCCTGAGCCTCCTGTTTTTGCATCCCACTCCTAGGGACATCCTTTCTAACCCTTTCCTGCTGGACTCTCCCTCTCCAGCTCTACAGTGGCTCTGACTCAGGAATGTAGACTGAGCAGTCATGTCTCCATTTCTTTCCACAGTGGAGAGAAGCAGGCTTCAGGAAATGCTATCCCTGTTGGGACTGGAGACATACCAGATGCAGAAGCTCAGCCTCCAGGACTCTATGCAGATCAGTTTTGACAGTATGAAAAACTGGGCTCCTCAGGTTCCCAAGGACCTGCCCTGGCATTTCCTCAGAAAACTGCAGGCCCTCAATGCTGAAGCCAGGAATACCACCATGGTGCTGGATATGCCTCCAGATGCCCGGCCTGCAGAAAAGGAAAACCAGATGGAGGAGGAGATGATCTACTGGGATCCAGCTGAGGATATCGCTGCTGATGACATCTACTCTTTCTCTGAGTTGCCAACACCCGACACACCAGTGAACCCCCTGGACCTTCTCTGTGCCCTGCTGCTGTCCTCAGACAGCTTTCTGCAGCAGGAGATTGTGCTCAAGATGTCCCTCTGCCAGTTTGCACTCCCACTTGTGTTGCCTGACTCAGAAAACCACTATCACACCTTTCTGCTGTGGGCCCTACGGGCCGTTGTACGGACGTGGTGGTCCCAGCCCCCTCGGGGCCTGGGCAGCCTAAGAGAGGACAGTGTGGTCCTATCCAGGGCACCTACCTTTTCCTTCGTGCGCATGGATGTCAGCAGCAACTCTAAGTCCCAGCTGCTCAATGCCATCCTCAGCCCGGGCCGTAGGCAATGGGACTGCTTCTGGCATCGGGATCTCAACTTGGGCACTAATCCCCGGGAGATTGCAGATGGGTTAGTAGAGATTTCTTGGTTTTTTCCCAGCGGCAGGGATGACCTGGATGTCTTCCCAGAGCCTGTGGCCTTTCTGAACCTGCGAGGTGACATTGGGTCTCACTGGCTGCAGTTTAAACTTTTGACAGAAATCTCCTCGGCTGTGTTTATTCTGACAGACAACATCAGTAAGAAGGAATACAAACTATTATACTCTATGAAGGAGTCAACCACAAAATACTACTTCATTCTGAGTCCCTACCGGGGGAAACGGAACACAAACCTCCGATTCCTGAACAAGCTGATCCCTGTGCTGAAGATAGACCACTCACACGTCCTGGTGAAGGTCAGTAGCACTGACAGCGAGAGCTTTGTGAGGAGGATCAGAGGGATTGTGGGTAGTGTGGTACGGTCCCCCTGCAGGAGGGTGTCTGTGGAAGACATGGCTCATGCAGCCCGGAAGTTGGGCCTCAGAATTGATGAGGACTGTGAGGAGTGTCAGAAGGCAAAGGACCGAATGGAGAGAATCACCAGAAAGATCAAGGACATAGATGCCTACAGGAGGGATGAGCTGAGGCTGCAGGGAGACCCTGGAAGGAAAGCGGCCCAAGTGGAGAGGGAGTTCTGCCAGCTGCAGTGGGCCCCAGACCCACCTGAGAAGCACCGGGCTGAGCTGAGGCGTCGGTTTCTGGAGCTCCGGATGCAGCAGAATGGCCAGGAGCCTACCTCAGGGGTACAAGAGTTCATTGCTGGGATCAGCAGCCCCTCTCCGGGTGAGAGACAATACTTCCTGAGGTGGATGGAGTGGGGGCTGGCTCGGGTAGGCCAGCCACGGCTGAGACAGCCCCCAGAGACTCTTCTCACTCTGAGACCAAAACTCAGCGGGTCCTCAGACTTGAGTGAACCACTCTGGCCTGAGCCTCTTGGGGTAGAGCATTTCCTGCGTGAGATGGGGCAATTCTATGAGGCAGAGAGCTGCCTGGTGGAGGCAGGGAGGCTGCCAGCTGGCCAGAGGCGCTTTGCCCACTTCCCAGGCCTAGCTGTAGAGCTGCTGCTGCTGGGGCTGCCCCTGGAATTGGTGGATGGGGGAACCCTGAGCATCCCTGTTCGCTGGGTCACAGGGCTCCTCAAGGAGCTGCACATCCGCCTGGACAGGAGGTCTCGGCTGGTAGTTCTATCTGCCCTGGGGATACCAGGCACAGGGAAATCCATGCTTCTCAACACCATGTTTGGCCTGCGATTTGCTACTGGGAGGATCTGCAGTCCCCGGGGGGCCTTCATGCAGCTCATCACAGTGGCTGAGGGCTTCAGCCAGGACCTGGGCTGTGACCACATCCTTGTGATAGACTCTGGGGGGCTGATCAGTGGGGCTTTGACCTCAGCTGGGGACAGGTTTGAGCTGGAGGCTTCACTGGCCACTCTGCTAATGGGGTTGAGTAATGTTACTGTGGTCAGTTTAGCTGAAACGAGGGACATTCCACCAGCTATTCTGCATGCATTTCTGAGGTTGGAAAAAACAGGACACATGCCCAGCTATCAGTTTGTGTACCAGAACCTTCATGACATGCCTGTCCCCAGCCCCAAGCCAAGAGAGAGGAGGCAGCTCTTGGAACCACCCAGTGACCTGAACAGAGCTGCTGCCCAGATGGAGAAGCAAGGTGGTGGCTTCCGGACACTGGCGGGCCTAGCCTTCTGCGACCCTGAGAGGCAGCATGTCTGGCATGTCCCAGGACTGTGGCATGGAGCACCACCCATGGCTGCTGTGAGCCTTGGGTATAGTGAGGCCATTTTTGAATTGAAGAGATGCCTGCTAGAAAACATCAGAAATGGCCTGTCCAACCAAAACAAAAACATCCAGCAGCTCATTGAGCTGGTGCGGCGGCTGTGAGTGTTCAGGTGTTGGGGCTGCTATGGTGGCCTATTCTGATGGGGTCTAGCAGGCTGTGCCCAGGCACCTGAGAAGCGGCTGGTGCCTACTGCACATGAGAAGGAAGACCAGTAAAAGACGGGGGTAGGGGTCTCCTAACAGTGTTAAGAAAAGAGATAACCTCACAGACCAGCTCAGAGATGTCACTGGGGAAATCAGAGGCCCTGGGTGGGATGACACAAGCAGTAATTTGATCTTTCCTGAATCCTGTCAAGGTTCCTGAGGGTTGGTCCTATAGACAGCTACTCCTTCATTGGCCCCTGGAGTTCGGAACAGCTTCCTCAGTCACTGTAGGCCCCAGCAGGCAGGGACATCCAGTTGAGGTTAGGAGTTGTCCTGAGGAAGCATAGGGGAGGTCTTGCTTCCACCCAACCTAAGGGTTGTGGACCAGCATTTGAGGTTTTGGTGATGTGATCCTGCCCATGTGTGGAAGACACTGCCATGGCACCAGATATGTGGACTGATCTGTGAAGCCTTCCCTGACCCTTGCCCCCAGGAAGCGTTCATCAGAAACCCTGTTGTGTCCCAGCACTTTTGTCATACCTCTGCCTCAACATTTCATGGCGTATTGTCACTCATGTGTTTACTGTCTGCCCCCAGACTGTGAGCTCCTTGAGGGCAGGGACAGAACATCCAGCTCTGTATCCCCAGGGTCTGGCACACTGTAGGCACTTAATAAATGTTTGTCGAATGAATGAATGCTCACATGATAGTAGTGCACAGGTTCTGCCTCTCTGTACCTTCACTGTTCTGTGTGCTCAGAGAGGATGCAACAACTGCCTAAGGAGAGCTCTGGAGAACTACATGACAAATGTGAAATTGTTCCCTTTCTTTAAGCAAAGAGCAATTCTGGCTGTTAACTAAGAAAGGAATTAAGTGCTTTCACAAGCACTTAGGTAATTCCATCTTTGCCCCATTTTATAGGTGATGGAGGAAGCCCCAGACTGTACACCTACATGGCAGAACACAAAGGAACCAGTGGTGTACTCATCCATTGGCTCTTCCTAACCTCCACAATATCTAAGGATCCCTGAGCCACCAGGGCAAGCCAGCCTGACCCTTATGGTGTCCTCTCCACATCTTTCCCTGCCCCACTTAGCCACCATTTAGGCCTGATACTTGACCAGAGACCTTGGACTCCTGCCCTGTTGATCCTCCAGCTGGAATCCTACCCTGTTTCTTGTCCTTTTACCAGACTCAGCAAAGGTGCCCTCAGCTCCAGGGCTTCTGGTCTGGAACCCTTTCTTAAATGGAAGTTCCCTGATCCTTCTTCTGTCTGCCTTGCTTGCTGGGGGGACCCAGTATGCTCCATCTGCTGATCTCTTCACTTTCAAATTATTGTCACTGTGATATGGGAGCAGTTTCTAGTTATATGTAGTAGGTAGATAGCAGTTAAGGAAAAACTTTCCCTTCTGAAACATATAAGTTGGGCATGGTGGTGTAATCCCAGCTACTGGAAAGGCTGAGGCAGGAGGATTGAAAGTTCCAGGCCAGCCATAGTGAGGCTGCAACTTAGACCCTGTCTCAAAAAAGCCTTGGGTTGTAGCTCAGTGATAGAGTGTTTGCATTCAGTGTGTGAGGCCCTGGGTTCAATCCTCAGTACTGGGGGTGGAGATGGGGAGAAGATGCTAGCTGAGTTGGAAATACCAAGGCCTTTCCTTTTTTTCCACCAGAGCCGCAGAAGCTGCCCAGGGGCTTCTCCAACATAGTAGGAATTTCATCCAGGATAATCCTGGGCCTCAAGTTAAAACACTGGAAACTCCTTTAAGAATTGCTGAATATCCGTTCCCTTAAAAGATTGAGCTGGTTAGGCTGGGGATATAGCTCAGTTGGTAGAGTGCTTGTCTCACATGCACAAGGACCTGAGTTCAATCCCTACTACCATTAAGAGAGAGAGAGAGAGAGAGGTGTATGTGCTAAGGAGGTAGTTCAGTGATAAAGCATTTACCTGGCATGAGTAAGACCCTAGATTCAATCCCCAGCACTGGGTTAAAAGAAAAAAATTGATTCAAGCTGTTCCTAAAATCCATGACAGGGAAGTCAGCCCTAGTGGCTTCTAACAAATCAAGGATTCTTTATATAGGATCTACCCATTGTCCAAAGATAAATTCAATCTAAATGCCTGAGGCTTAAGTGTATGCAGCTCATGCTTTCATCAGCCTTTCAAAGGGATGCAGGATTTAAAGGAAATTATTACTAACCACTTAATAATCAGGGAAGTTATTCTATACATCCCCTATAAAACAACTGTACAAAATATTTAAAATTTTGAAAAAGATCAGTCAGCAGATTGGGAGCAAGAGAGTCTGCCAGGGGTAGCCTTGGTCAGAACCACTTTGAAGGAATTCTGAAACTACTTGGGTCAAGTGAGAGATCATTGCTACTCTGAGATGCAGGAACAGAAGAGGTCACCCTGGAGCTCTGACTTTTTTCAGGAAGTCACTTACATGTTCTCCTTGCCCTTTTGGTGGGTTGATGTCCCAAGCCCATGACTATGAAAAAGGGATTGACCTTCAGACCCTCAAGTTAGGGTTGTTCCTAGGATTCAAACTTACATAATCCCCAAAACTAGTTTGGTAGCTCTAGAGCTACAACCACAAAGTATCAGTCTGCCCTTCTCATTTCTGGATGTTTACCACAGCCAGAGGCCAATCTGCATCACACCTCAAGAAACACCTTTAGGATTTGAGAGGCCTAGAGCTTACAAAGAGGCTACTGGGGAGGTCATGTCTTATAGCCAAACTTTGCAATGGGAGAATCACTCAGGGGAAGCATGGGCAGAACAGCAGGCTGCTCATTAGGTGATCCTGTGAGAATTTGAGACAAAGGACCCTTGAGATGGACTGTGCTGTTACAGCACACAGGATTCTCAGCCTGGTCTGAATCTTGTCCTTGCTTCCTCCTAACTGACCCTTGAGCAAGGTTACTTGGCTTCTCTAAGCCTTGGTTTGCCCACTAGCACCTGCTTAACAGTGGAAAGTGCTTACACAGTGCCTGCTCTGGAGGAATATTCTGTGAACAAGTGCCATGTCTCAAATGTCAACATGCCAAATTAAGAATCATTAATGTATCAATGTATCTTAAAAGTAACCATCTTTCTTCCTTAAGAATATACAAAATGGCATCTTGTAACTGATGTTATCTTACATTCACTAAATACAGTACTGGGTAGGGCTGGTGTTTTGTAGTCTGTACCAATGTAAACCTGATCTGTAGCTACTCCAGCTCCTTAGATGTGATGAATTAGCTCAGGAAAGAAAAATCCTTTCTCTTTTTGAGTCAGTAATAAAATGGTTTTGGCCCTAATCCTATCTGATTTCTTCTAGGACCAACAAAATACATCAGAGTGCAGCTTTATAAGCAGTGATGAGGCAGGGCCACAGAAGAGAGCCAAGCTGTCCTTGATCCTGGTTCATGATATTCTGCTTAGTCCACAGCAGCCACACCGTGGCTACCTCCATGCTGTTGTCGGCTGATGCCTCCCCCTGCCTGGCTGGCCCTGGCTTGCTGTGGTGGCACTTCTCTTTCACTTAAGTATCTGAGGCCAGCCTCCCTCATTCACACCACTTGACAGGGTCAGGGGCCTATCCTCTCTTGGTCCTTGTTTTATAGCATTTTAATTGTTTCCCCATTCAAGCTCATTTTAAAAAAAATTAGTTGTAGATGGACATAATACCTTTGTTTTATTTATTCATTTACTTTTATGTGGTGCTGAGGATTGAACCCAGTGCCTCACACATGCAAGGTAAGTGCTCTACCACTGAGCCATAACCCAGCCCCCTTCCAAGCTCATTTTATTTATTTTATTTTTTTTTTAATGTGGTGCTGAGGATCGAACCCAGTGCCTCACATGTGCTAGGCAAGCGCTCTACCACTGAGCCACAACCCCAGCCCCCCAAGCTCATTTTTATGTCCAGATTTAGCAAAATTCTGAGAACCTTGGGTGAAGATCTTAGTTGCCCTACACATGAGGTTTGTTCTTCCAGCTACCTTTCTTCCTCTTTCTCTTCCTCTTCCTTCCCTCCCCACTTTTCTTCCTTCCACTGGGGATCCAATTCATTGGCCTTGTTCCTACTAGGGAAGTGATCTCCACTGTACTTATATCCCTAGCCATGTCTTGGCTTTCTTTTTTATTTTTTGTAGTTGTAGATGGTCAGAATGCTTTTTTTTTTTTTTTTCCTAATGTGGTGCTGAGGATCCAACCCAGTGACTCATGCATGCTAGGCAAGCGCTCTACCACTGAGCTACAGCTCCAGCCCTGTGTCTCAACTTTCTTCAGGCAGATTCCATCTCCAAAGCCCAGGTTTGGCCCCTCCGGGTTCTGATGTTTCACCCAGGATCATGGTGTGGTACTGGGTCTTTCTAACTGCACTTGGCTCTGATACCAGGAGAGTGGACATTCTCAGAGCCCAAAAGCTAAAGCTAGTAATTATAGCTTGGTTCTAACCCATGCACCTAGACCCTTTTCCCTGACCCTCAATGGAGGGAGAATGTGTGGAAGTGGGAGCTCACAGGAATCATGGACCATCTGTGGTAGGAGACACTTCTTTTTGGTTTAGTTTAGTTTTTGTTTTGTAGTGCTGGCAGTTGAATGTAGGAGTGCTCTACATTTGAGCTACATCCTCGGACCTTTTTATTTTATTTTGAGACAGGGTCTCACTAAGTTGCCCACACTGGCCTTGAATCCTTTGGCTTCAGCCTCTAAAGTAACTGGGATTTACAGTTGTGCTTTGTAATGGCTTTTCAGTGGTTGTTTGATTTATTTCTCAGAAGAGACAACCCCTGGGATTCTTGGTAAGTGAATTACCAGGAGTAATAGGTTTACAAAGAATAATGTGTCCACCTCTCAGCACTCTGGGTGGCTGGACCCAGCTGGACAGACCATCTCCAGGAAGTCCAGATCACTCCACAGGCCCTTTCTCTGCCTAGTGGCCCAGGAGTGGCAGGCCTGGCTGTAACAAGTCCCCTCAGTGCCATGGTCTTCCCCAAACAGGTCTCTGCAGATACAGGTTTTGGGAGTCCCTCAAATAAACTAATTTAAGATACTAATTCTCCACCCTACTGCAAACCAGAATCACCTAAGAGGTATTAGTTTTAGTCGGCCCTTTTGTGCTGTTTCTGTGACCAGAAGACCTGACAAAAACAATTAGAGGAGGAAAAGTTTATTTGGAGGCACATGTTTCCAGATGTCTTAGTCCGTGGAATGCCAACTCCATTCTTTGGGGCCAGAGGTAAGGCTGAACATCATGGTGGAAGACTGGCGTGGCTCAGAACATGATACCTGGAAGCAGAGAGACTCCCTTCACTCAAGACAAAATATAAACCCCAAAGGCACACCCCCAAGACTCACCTCCAGCCATACTCCACCTACTTACAGTTACCATCCAATTAATCCCTATTAGGGAATTAATGCATTGATTAAGACTCTCATCACCCAATCATTTCATATGTAAGTTTTCTTGTATTGTCTCACAAATGAGCTTTGGGGGGACACCTCACATCTAAACCATACACCCATCCTAATGTATCTTTGAGCCCTTGCCCAACCATGGAACCCTGGAAGAAGACACAAGTATATGCTCTATAAACAGGAGCTAATTCTGTAATCTCAAGTGATTTGGGGGCCTTCCTCTGATCTGTGAAGTCTAGAAATACTGCCTCCTTAGCAAGATGGATGGGAAAAACAGTGTGTCAAATTACAAAAAAAGATGTTCCCATTAACATTGGTGGGACTGGGGTTGTAGCTCAGTAGTGGACTGCTTGCCTATCAGGTGTGAGGCACTGGGTTTGATCCTCAGCACCATATAAAAATAAAGGGACTGGGGTCATAGCACAGTGGTAAAGTGCTTGCCTAGCATGTATGAGTCACTGGGTTCAATTCTCAGCACTGCATACCAATAAATAAAAATATTCATTGACAACTAAAAAAACCCAACAACCAAAGGCAATGTATCCATCTACAAGAAACATTTTTAAAAAGTTTTCCTTGGTGATTTTAAACACAGTTCATACTAATGTACACAAAGTGTCATTTTAAGTTACTTTAATCATGTAAATTAAGTCATGTGATCCCTCCCCCACTCAAGGAACCAGCTGAATTTTTTTTTTTTTTTTTTTTTTTTTTTTGCAGCAAAGCATTGTATCAACAAAGGGAAGGTTATGGTGTGTTTAAACCATAGGATTTTTGCCCTGAAATGTTCATTGTACTGCTAGATAGGTTTACAATTCCCAGGAGGCACCTTAGGAAAGGGGAAATGGCTTGAATCAGGAAAAATAAATAAATCTGATTGTACTGTGCCTACTGCCTGGAAGAGAAACCTGAGCTCCCAAGCACAGCATTCCTGTCCTTCTCATCTGGTCAACCTGTCTCCTGCTGCACCTGTACCTTGGCCCACTAGGTACTTGTGCCTTTGTCACCTTTGCCTGTGGTGATTCAGGACTCAGTGTAACAATCTGTTCTTCCCCTATTCCTTCTAGTTCATTCAGGATTTATCTTCCTAAAATGATGAATAGCTATCAGGGACTCTTTAAAACACTAGAAAACACTAAGCTGTTCCTGCTGCCAGAAATCTTACTGTGTAATTTTCACACAAAAAAATTTTTTTGGGGGTGATGCTCAGGTTTCAACCCAGGGTCTTACACATATTAAACATATACTCTATCAGTGAGCTACACTCCAACCTCACAACTATTATTGTCCCCATTTTACAATGAGGGAACCTGGGCTCAGGATGGTTCAGTCATGACCCACATTACACAACCAAGAGGTGGATCCAGGATTTGGATCTAGGTAGTTCAAATGCTAAATCCTATGTTCCCTGGCACATTGGAGCAGACTTATATAATTTATCAAATTGTAAAACCATCAAACTTTATGAAAACTTTAAAAGAAAAAAAGACTATCATTTAAAAAGGATTCTTTAGGAAAAACTGAATTCTTATGTTTGCAAGGCATTGTGGATTGTGGAGAACATCACATCTGTCTGTGCTCTTATCCAATATTCAGGACAACACAGGCTGCAGTAGGAAAAATGAAGAATAAAACATTCCTAGGGAGGTGAGGATGAAAGACCCTTTCATTTTATTAAGGATTTTTAAAAATCAAGATCCCAGAGAGGAATTTTGGTCACAGAAATCAACTGGACTGAAGCCAAGAGACTCCAGTCTTGCTCACTTTCTGTCTTTGCCCCAGTGTGACTGTGGGCAACTCACTTCCCACCTTGGTTTCCATTTCCCTCTTTATATATGATCACCTAGTCTTCCCTCCCTTGACAGGGTACAAGCATCATTAGGATGAAAGATGCAGGTCCTAAACAGCCAAATACTGGTAACTTCACACCATTCAACCTAACACAACCCAAACAGTTATCATTTATTAAATATCCTTTTGACCCTAATAGCTCTATGAAGTAGTACTAGCAAAAAAATAAGCCATTTGATAGATAATGATACTGATACTGAAGTTTGTACAAAGGTTGTTATACAAGAGCCCACGTGTTTTCCATTACTGTAGTGAGTTCTAAAATAAGATACCAAGTGTTGCTATTTTCCCCTTTGACATTAAATAATTACCGGATACCAATTAAATTGGCACCCCTCTGGTGTGAATATTAAGGCCCTGGGATATCCCCATACATTTCCTTGCTTCTTAAAAATTTCCCTTCTTACTGGTGGCAAGTGGAACATGCCCGGAATGCCAGCTACTCAAGAGGCTGAGGCAGGAGGTTGGCATGTTAGAAGACAGCCTTAGCAACTCAGTGAGAGTCTGTTTTAAATTTTTTCTTTTTCTTTTTTTTTAAGCTGGGATGTAGTTGAGTGGTAAAGTGCAATGCCCAGTACTTGGGCGCTGGTGGCAGGCGGTGGGGAGAATCGCTCCCCTAGGGTAGCCACTATTAGATGATCATGAATGGCAAACCTCTGCATAACACATCCTTCAAGAACTGGGCACAGTTTTGACCAAAAACATGTTTCTTCCTTGTGGATAAAAGCCCAGAGTTTGGAGGTTTTGTTTTCTTGCGGTGTGAGGACTGAATGCAGGGCCTGCACATGCTAAGCAGGTGTTCTACCATTGAGCTATACACCAGCACCCACGCCCCGCTTATTTCACAAGATCTTTTGGAGAAACGCGCAGTTTAATTTCTAGCACCTGGACGTCCTGAAGTCTAGATGGAGGCGGGGGGCGAGGCGGCGCGGGTTTTCCCCTTTCTTCATTTTCAGGACGCCATCACCTTCCCTACCGCGAGTTCTTGGAGGGCGAAAGCTCACGTTTGCATCATCAAATTTCCGGATGAGAAATCTAACACCCAGCAATCAAGGCCAGGAGGCTGTAACCCGGGTGAGCCCGAAAGACCAGCACCTGGCGCCAGGTAGTGCTCCTCTCCGCGGAGGCCGCCCCGCCTCTCCCGCCACCCAAGGCACGCCCCCGCGCGCAATTTGGTCTCGTCCGCGCTGTCCCCCCCTGCCCGTGCAGCACAGTGGCACGTCCTGGGCCCTGCTCGGCGCAAGATGGCGGCGTCCGTGTGCGCTCTGGCCCTGTGGCCACGGGTGAGTGGGCGGTACGGGCTGGAGGGTCCGGGTGGCATCTTGGTTTCGGTCTCACGCCCCTTCCCCACAGGTGGTGCCGTGGAGTAGGGAACTTCCGGGCGCCTGGCGTGCCCTGCACACCTCCGCAGTCTGCGCCAAGGTGAGCGCTCCAGGCCGGGTGGGAGTGGGACCTGGACGATAGCGGAAACCGGGAGTGGGTGGCGGGCCCGGGGTGAGAGCCGAGCCTCGGAAAAGCCGGACGGGTGCGGGGCTCAGTGGGCGGGACTCGGGGCGGGGCGGCGTAGTAAGAGCCCTTTGCTCCTAGAACCGGGCGGCCAGAGTCCGCGTGGGCAAGGGGGACAAGCCCGTGACCTACGAGGAGGCCCACCCACCACACTACATCGCCCACCGAAAGGGATGGCTGTCGTTGCACACAGGTGAGGGGACCTCAGCTGGAGACCCCAGCTCTCCCGGAGGAGGAGCGCTCAGTCCAACTGTCATGTGAGCTAGAGGAACAAGTTTAACTTGGTCATTGAGGCCAGTGTCAGGAATCTGTTAATCCAGTTAAGAGGAGACACAAAAAAAGCAAACACAGATCTGGCTGTTGAAATCAAGTTGAAGATGAGTATAAATCTAACTTTTTCCATGGGCCCAGGAACTTGGTTGAGCCTCCACTAAACAGAAATTATTTGCATGTCTTCAGACAAGATTTTGCATTGTTATCAGTTTTGTTTTTTCTTTTTTTGTAATTTACATAGATGTAAAACAGAGGCAATGAAAGGAGTAAAGCCTCCATAGCATCTGTAACCGGGAAGAGTATGCCCAAAATAATGTAGTTTTTCACTGAAGCACAGATTTTTTTTTTTTTTTTTTGCAAGTATATACAGTCAATCCTTGTTATTCACAGATTCTGTAAATTCTTGTTTTCTTCTTTTTCCTTCTCCTTCGTGTGTGTGTGTGTGTGTGTGTGTGTGTGTGTATGTGTATGTGTGTATGTATGTACACACACATACATACCAGGGCACTTAACCACTGGGTCACATACACAGAGCTTTTTATTTTTTATTTTGAGACAAGGTCTCACTAGGTTACTTACAGCCTGTTAAGTTGCTGAGGCTGGCTTGGAACCTGAGATCCTCCTGTCTCAGCCTCCCCAGCTGCTGGGATTTCAGGGGTGGGCACCACCACACCTGGCACTTATGTGTATTCTTCTACTGACTAAAATTTGTGACCTCAAAATCAATGCCCTATCACTTTCAAGTTATTTAGGGACACAGGTAGAGCAATGCCCTTATGTTTTTTTGCAATTGAGGTAGCACAAGTTTCATAGTGTAAAAAGTGCCCTTTATCACAGTCTAGCAACACATTTTAAAAATTAATGTGCCTTGTTTGTGATTTTGCTGTTTAAAAGGATCCTGAATTACTGTCTAGTGCTTCTGAGCACAAGACTGTGATGTGCCTTACACA
Source organism: Marmota flaviventris (assembly GCF_047511675.1). NCBI lineage: Eukaryota > Metazoa > Chordata > Mammalia > Rodentia > Sciuridae > Marmota > Marmota flaviventris. The sequence goes on along the minus strand of NC_092498.1, from coordinate 101,648,054 downwards.
GAAAATGTTGTGTTAGATAAGCTTTGTTCAAGCCTAAGTTACAGTGCTCTTGGCTGAAAGTTAAATGTTAATCAACCATATATATTAAAGTATTTTTAAACAGAAGGGCACCTGAAACTAGCTTATGTATTAACCTGTTAATGAAAATATTTTGACCAGAGGCTTGCACAAATCTAATAGTGTACTCCTCCTATAAGCATTGTTTCAGAATTCACTAGCTCAGTGTTCACAGTGACATTATGGAACATAACTACTGTGAAATAATGAGAGTCAACTGTATTTTGTTCCATATAAGGGTTATCAACTTATGTTTGGATGAAGCTAGAGTATTGGCGATTGAACCCAGGGGTGCTCTACCACTGAGCTACATCCCCAGCCCTTTTGATTTTTTGTTTCCAGACAGAGTCTTACTAACTTGCCCTGGAGGGCTTTGATCCTTCTGCCTGGGCCTCCTGAGTTGCTGGAATTACAGGCAGGTGTCACCACACCCTTTTAGAAAACTTATATGTTCTTGGGCTTAATTCCCGGCACAATGAAAATAATTAAATAAAATACAGGTTCTGGTCTCCCACCCTTTTAAGTTCCTGTTCTTGTTTTGAGGCCTGGGTTTGTGTGTGCAGATTCAGCATGTACTGTAAGGGCTTCGGGCTTCCAGGGCCTATACTGAGAACCCATTTATGGAAGCTGTGGTCCAAGCTCTTGAGAAGCTACTGTCTGTAATTTCATAAGTATTGGCATCATCTGACTGGCCCACAGGATGACCCGTGCTTCTTTAAAGCTGTTAAGAAAGACTGGAGCCAGGCATAGTGGCTCATACCTATAATCCCAGTAAAATGAGGATAATAGTACTTGCTTCACAGAATTGGTTTGGGAATTAATAAGATAATGTATTTTTTACTTTTAATGTGTTATTCCATTAGTGGAAGAAAAGGGAATAGACTGTGGCAAGGAGTGGGATTGAATGCCCAAAGCTCTTAAATATTAGATCTGACTTCTTGGCAGCTCCCTGGGCAATATGGCTGACTGCTGTGGTGCCTTCTCTTCAGGTAATCTGGATGGGGAAGAACATGCTGCAGAGCGAACGGTGGAGGATTTTTTCCTACGCAAGTTCATGCTGGGTACTTTCCCAGGCTGTCTGGCTGACCAGCTGGTCCTGAAGCGCCGGGCCAACCAGGTGGAGATCTGTGCCCTGGTCCTGAGGCAGCTGCCAGCACACAAGTTCTACTTCCTCGTGGGCTACAGTGAGACTCTGCTGTCCCACTTTTACAAGTGTCCTGTGCGACTCCATCTCCAAACTGTGCCCGCAAAGGTTGTATATAAGTATATTTAGGATGATGCCCTTTTTTATATCAAGGTGCAATATGCAAAGGTGAGAAATGTGGGAAAGAAGACCAGTAGAATGAGGAGAAATGCAAATCCTTGGAAGACAGAGTCATCATCACTTCTAAGCTGCTGTTGAATAAAGATCCTCGTGCTGCCTTGCTTCTGTTTACCTTTACCCTTTTGTGGTTTTTAAAATTTTATTATTTATTTATTAATTATTTTCTCTGCTGGTGATGTGAACCGAGGTCTCATGCAGGTTCAGGGAGTACTCTACCACTGAGCTATATCTCCAGTTCTTGCCTTTGCCCTTTTGGTCAGGGAGCTAGAGTAGGGTTTTGTTTAGGTGCTTCAGGGCTGGTAGGGAAGCTGCCTGTTTTCTGAAGTTTAGCTCAGTTCAGTGAGGACCTGTTTGTGCAGTCACTACCCCATATACCACATACTTCACCTAATAAAGATGCATTTTAATAAAGTAATTAATGTCATTTGGGGCGGGGGGGGGGTTCTGGGGATTGAACTTGAGGTTACTCAGCCACTGAATCACATCCCCAGCCCTATTCTGTATTTTATTTAAAGACAGGGTCTCACTGAGTTGCTTAGTGCCTCCCTTTGCTGAGGTTATCTTTAAACTCATGATCCTCCTGTCTCAGCCTCCTAAGTGCACAGATGTGCACCACCATGAGTGTCTTTATGTAATTTTTTAAAAATAATATACACAGTCCCTTTGTATATCCTTCCATCATTCTGTTTCCTTACTCATCCCACTCCCTTCCCATGACACATCACTGTCAGAACCAATCTGTTTACCATCTCTCTGGTTTTGCCATTTCCAGCATCTCATTAATTGGCTCCACACAGTGTGTAGCCTCCTCATTCTGGCTTCTTGGACTCAGCCATATGCATGTAAGCTTCACTCAAATCTTTTATATGAGTTCATTTCTGCCTCTTGCTGAACAGTGGTCTATTAATGGATGTGCCCCAGCTTCAACTATTGCAGTTCATGTTGATTCATTAAAGTGGCTGGCCATTTTAAAAGAGCTGCTATATAAGAATGCAGACTGGTTTTTATTTGTACATGTTTTTCTTGTCCTGGGGATTGAGCCCAGGGGTGCTTTACCACTGAGCTGCATCCCCAACCCTTTTTATCATGAGACAAGTTTTCATTAAGTTGCTGAGGCTGACCTGGAACTTGCAATCCTGTCTGTCTCCCAAGTCTCTGGGATTACAGGCATGAGCTGCCACACCTGCCTATTTGTTTTCAAAGTAATTTTCTTCCCCCTTGATGGTACTGGAGATTGATTCCAGAGTCACTCTAGTACTAAGCTACCTCCTTAGCCATTTATTTTTATTTTAGGACAGTTTCACTAAGTTGCCCAAGATGACCTCACACTTGTGATTCTATTGCCTCAGTCTCTGGAGTTGCTGGGAATACAGGTATGCACCTATGTGGCTGGCCTCAAAGCCATTTTGTGAATACCAGGGAGTGTAATTTCTGGATCAGGATGTTAAATTTAATTTTGAAAAAAACTCAAAACTGGTTTCAAAATTGAACCATTACACATTCCACCATCAATTAATTTGAGTTCCTGTTCCACATCCCCCACTGTATTTGATGTTGTCATTATTATTTTTCAGTGCTGGGTATAGAACTCAGGGTTTTGCCTATGCTCAGCAAGCTCTCTCACCACTAAGCTACATATCTGACCCTCATACTGCCTTTCTTAGGGCTGGGGTGTAGCTTACTGGTAGAATGTGTGCCTAGCATGTGTAAGCCCCTGGGTTTGGTTCCCACAATACACTGATGCAAAGAAGGTTGTTTTTAATTTAATGAAGATGATGTTATATGCCTGTAATACCAGCTAAGGAGGCTGAGTCAGGAGGATCTCAAATTTGAGGCCAGTGTGGGCAATTGAAATCCTGTCTCAAAAGCAACAAAAAACAAACAAAAAAATGCTTAGGGGTATAACCTAGCCACAGAGTGCTTGCTTAGCATGCATTAGGACCTATATTTCAATGTCTATTACTGCAAAATAAACAAGAACTCTATACCAAATACGAGGTCAAGTTGAATTTTTTTCTGTTCTAGAATTTTCAGTGTTGTGTTTTAAACATATCTGTATATTATTTTGAAAGTTTTTTTATTAAATATTTTTATTAATATGTTTTAGATGGAAACAATACCTTTATTTTTATGTGGTGCTGATGTATAGGAAATGAGTTGATTTTTGTCTGTTGGCCATCTACTTTGCTTCTTTATCCATTCTGATTAAGGTACAAGATGCTGGGCTCTATCTCAGTATGAATTTTTAAATGATGGCATGGAATAATCAGAACACTGAATTTCAGATTCACTGGAATTGTTGATGAGGGGACTAATGACCATGGCCAAACAGCACTCATTGTCCTGCACACCTCTGGCAACTGACAGAGGATGCTCAACCCTACCTTCTCTGACCTGTGTGAAGTGCCCTGTGTTCTGAGGGGAGATATTCGGGGTGTGTCTAGGGTGAGGACTAGAACTTCCTTCTCAGGACCAAGCCAGTGTTGGAATGCTTGGGGGTCCCATGAAGGAGAGGTGAGGAAAAGCTGTTAGCTTTTCTTATTGCAGGGGAGGGAAGTTTGATGCATGTTTTGCTTTCTCAGGTGATATTTTATTGCTCAGGCTGGACTCGAACATGCAATCCACCTGCCTCATGATACTGGGATTATAGGTGTGTGCCATTGTGCAGCCATTCTTTTATTGCAGTTTTGATTGCTTTCGTCAAAGCATGCCAAAGGTGGTTTTGTTTTGTTTCTTATGTGTGTGTGTGTTTTGATTGTTTGTCTTTTTATAGATTTGGGTTTATTTGGGACGAGAAATCCCTGCACTGAGGGAGCAGAAATGCTGAGCAGCAACATTGGAATGATCATATGGATCCTATATATTTGCTCTTCTTAAAAAAAATTTTGTGTATCAACCCCCACAACTGTCTGCAGATGTTTATGGGTGCATTCCTTTATTCCTTTACTTTACAACCAGGATCGCTCTGTTTAGATCCTCTCCTAAAGATTGGTAATAAGAGGAGTGTCCAGCTCCCCCTCTCCATTTCCCTCATCATCACCTTCTTTTAGAGAGATTCTTATCTCACTACAAATTTTCCTAGGCACTGATTAGTGTTTGACTCAACTCTCCACCCCTTCAGTGTCTTGGAAGCCTCTTCATGTCCCTCACAATCTCAGACCATAGCATGTGTTCTGCAAGGCCCTCAGGACAGGGCTCTGGAAGCACATCCATACTCCACAACAGCAGTATAAAGAGCAAGAACTTATTAATTAGCAAGCATGCTAAGGTAATTAAGAAAAATGTTGGTGAGGAGGTGGGGAAAAGGTACACTCATACATTGCTGGTAGGACTGCAAATTGGTGCAGTCATTATGGAAAACAATATGGAGATTCCTCAGAAAACTTGGAATGGAACCACCATTTGACTCAACTACTCCACTCCTCAGTTTATACCCAAAGGACTTAAAATTAGCATATTACAGTGACACAGCCACAAAATTGTTTATAGCAGCTCGATTCACAATAATCAAACTATGGAACCATCCTAGATGCCCTTTAACAGATGCATGGATAAAGAGAATGTGGTACATATACACAGTGGAATATTATTCAGCCTGAAAGAAGAATGAAATTATAGCATTTGCAGGTAAGTGGAAGGAGCTGGAGAATGCCATGTAAAGTGAAATAAGCCAATACCAAAAAACCAAAGGCTGAATGTATTCTCTGATATGTGGATGCTAATTCACAACAAGGGGGGCTATGGAAAAATAGAGGTACTTTGCATTAGGCAGAGGGGAATGAAGGGAGGGGAGGGGACATGGGGGTAGAAAGCATAATAGAATGAATCAGACATTATTACCCTATGTACGTATATGATTACATGAATGGTGTGATTCTACATCATGTACACCCAGAAGAAGAAGTTATACCCCTTTTATATATGATGTGTTTAAGTGCATTCTACTCTCATGTGTAACTAATTAGAACAAATAAAAATATATAACAATGCTAACAAAAAAATTCAAAAATATAGCATTAATTGGTTTAGACATTTGGGTTAAGGCAAAAGATCTTGTTTTAATCCAATTCTATTTTATTTAAGTCCATTCCATTTAATTTGCAGATTGGACTACCCAGGGAAGTCCTTGTGCTGTAGTCACAGGGAGTTCTGAGCAGACCCAACCATCAGTCTGACTGGCATAATGTGCAACTTCCATTACCCTTTCCAGGAATAGGTCACTTGTTGCTACCCTATGATTAATGATGTCAAATCAGTTCCATGAGGCAGAATACAGGTTGCTGTACAATCTTGTGTTGGTAAAGCAGCCTGCATAGTGCGCTTACCTGGGCATGTGTACCACATCAATCTGTACATCAGGTGTATATAAAGAATAAGACACCTCAAGAATATATGACTGCCTACAGGCATGGTGGTGCATGTCTGTAATTCTAGTGGCTTGGGAGGCTCAGGCAGGAGGTTAGCAAGTTCAAAGCCAGCCTCAGTAACTTAGTGAGACCCTGTCCCAAAATAATTTTTTTTTAAAAAAAAATAAAGGGCTAGTTATGTGGCTCAGTGATTAAGTGCCCCTAGGTTCAACCCCTGGAACAAATGTGTATATATATTTCTGCCATAAATGGACACAAAGTGTTCCTTAGGTGATGACACCCAAGGGTAACATCACCTGTATTTGTGAGGGCCATATTCCCAACACAGTAGGCTTTATTTATAAATTTAGACATTCTTCCTCCTCCCCAAGGAGTCATTAGAGCAAACCATTGCTTATCTTGTTTCTTGTCTCCAATGTGATGTCTGGAGGAGCCAGCAGCAGTAAGTTGTTATTTGTACCCCAGGTTAAGAAAATCCTCAGTGAAAGTGTCCTTTATTTGTAACCTTAACATTGAGAGCAAGATAGCATAGAAATGGCTGCAGGCCACTGAAATCTGGGTTTCTCATTTAGTGTCCTTAGTACCTCCATCCATTTACCTGCAAATGCCATGATTTTATTCTCTTTTATTGCTGAGTAAAATTCCATTATGTATATATGCCACATTTTTAAAATCAATTCAGCCACTGAAGGGCATCTAGGTTGGCTCCATAGTTTAGCTATTGTGAATTGTGCTGCTATAAACATTGATGTGGCTGTGTCCCTGTAGTATGCTGTTTTTAAGTCTTTTGAGTATAAACCGAGGAGAGGGATAGTTGGGTCAAATGGTGGTTCCATTTTCAGTTTTCCAAGGAATCTCCTGCTTTCCATATTGGCTGCACCAATTTGCAGTCCCACCAGCAATGTATGAGTGTACCTTTTCCCCCACATCCTCACCAGCACTTATTGTTGTTTGTCTTCATAATAGCTGCCATTCTGACTAGAGTGAGATGATATTTTAGAGTAGTTTTGATTTGCATTTCTCTAATCGCTAGAGATGATGAACATTTTTTCGTATATTTGTTTATTGATTGTATATCCTCTTCTGAGAAGTGTCTGTTCAGGTCCTTGGCCCATTTGTTGATTGGGTTATTTATTTATTTATTTGGTGCTTAGCATTTTGAGTTCTTTATATACTCTAGAGATTAGTGCTCTATCTGATGTGTGAAGGGTAAAAATTTGCTCCCAGGATGTAGGCTGTCTGTTCACCTCACAGATTGTTTCTTTTGCTGAGAAGAAACCTTTTCGTTTGATTCCATCCTATTTATTGATTCTTGGTTTTAATTCTTATGCTACTGGAGTCTTATTAAGGAAGTTGGGGCCTAATCCCACATGATGAAGATTAGGGCCTACTTTTTCTTCTATTAGATGCAGAGTCTTTGGTTTAATTCCTAGGTCCTTGATGCACTTTGAATTGAGTTTGTACATGGTGAGAGATAGGGGTTTAATTTTATTTTGTTGCATATGGATTTCCAGTTTTCCCAGCACCATTTGTTGAAGAGCTATCTTTTCTCCAATGCATGTTTTTGGCACCTTTGTCTAATATAAGATAATTGTAATTTTGTGGGTTATATATTAATATATGCACATATATTCAGATTTAATTATACATAAATAATATATTTATATATGTTTAAATTATTATATACACACATCTATTCAGATTTAATTAACCAGAGTACATGTTAGGTCAGTCTTGGTTTCCTTGTCTTCTGATCTCAGCAGGAGGAAGTATGGGATACAGAAAAACAGTTATTAGGAAGTTACTTTAATTTCAAAAGGAGTGTTTCAAATCCCCTGTTATTTCATCCCTCAGTCTTGAGGGAATTAGGACCCTGTGTCATCTGGCTGGCAGATTATAGTGTGGTCAGTGTGTACAACCTATCAAAGGACTCAAATGTCAGGAGTTAGATTCTTATTCCTGAAGGAGGCAAAGTCTGAAATATCAGCTCTTCCTAGGTGAAGGAATTCAGTTTTGATATGGGTAAAAACTCCCTTTCTGTAACTTCCTGGCTGTTGATTGTAGTGGAGTTTGACAAGTGACTACTTGTAATTCCCCCATCTCTGCATGATTTCCTCTCAAAATATTTCTGATTATTTGCCAAGTGGTTTTGTTATACGGTGCAGGATCCTTGTCCCATTATTTGATATGATTGGTCCCATACTGGAGGGAAAGCTACAGTTAATGATTAGTGTCAAAAGATCCCCTTTACACCAATTTTAAGCATCAGAAAGCTTTTGGAAAGATTGACTCTTAAGGCCAAAGAATATAAGAGCAAAGCAATCCAGTCTCTCTCTCTCTCTCTCTCTATATATATATATATATATATATATATATATAAAACATAATCTTTTTAGTTCTATCATCTTTTTCCAATCAAATAAAACCAACTTGTTTGTAAAAAGTAGTTTTGTTTCATCTGCACTAAAGAGTACATTTTAACTAGAATTCTTATGCAAATCAAGATTAATCACCATCTGGGTAGAAAGTTCAATACCATATTCCCTAACATATTCAAAATTTAGGGATATTTCATATAAATGCAAAAACCTTGAACACAGTCTACAAGAATTAAAGTCATTCCATTGATTAAGAACACACACACACACACACACACACACACACACGTAATGTAAACTGTCATAATACAAATAGTACAACTGAGAAAACCTCTTTAAAGTAGCCTATACCTATGCATAACAAAATCCTCAACCTTGAATTTGTCTTGAAATGGAGGATGATTAGTGTAACCTGAGACATGGCTTGAGTTTATGGAGTTTGAGACAGGATCTCACAAGGCCTATACTCCAGGGGCAGGGAGTTCTATGAGAGAGACTGTAGTAGTGAATGATGGGCCCGTTTTCTTTGGAATAAAGTAAGTGTTACAAAGTTTGGAGGAGGGCGTGCAATGAACGGGAATCCCTGTATGAAAGAAGATTCTTTCTGGCTTGAGCCCTCTCACCAGCATTTCAGATCAGAGGCAGAGTGTCCTAGAAAAGTGAAGTTCCTAGCATTGGATGGACTAAGCAATTACTGACCCATTACCTACCTTTGGACCACACTGCTTACCTTCTTCAGAAGCTATGAACAGCTAGCTGGTGTTGTTGGAGGGTTTGAACCAACTTTCAGAAGGGAGAAGTGAGGAGAGCTAAGATAGGCAAGGGCCTAGGAAATTTTACTTATTGGCACAATCTTGAAGTTGTAGGCCAGTCTGAAGGAATACCCTGTTACACCTGAGAGGATATGCTTACAGTTTCTCTCTCTTCTTTTAGTACTGGGGATTGAACCCAATGGTGCTTTACCACTGAACTGCATCCTCAGCCCTTCTTGATTTTTTAGTTTGAGACAGGATCTCACTAAGTTGCTGAGGCTGGCCTCAAACTTGTAATTCTTCTGCCTCAGCCTCCCAAATCACTGGGATTACCCCAGCATGAACTACTGAGCTGAGTCTTACAGTGATTCTGTACATACACCCATTCCTTCAGTAGTCTTCTCTGTTTCCAGTATGTGAGGTCTCTTAAACCTAGACCAGAAAAAAATTGATCATCTGCAGATATACTGATGATTTCTCTATCCTGTTATTCCTGATAGTTCAAAAGGGTTTGCCAGAATACTTCTGCTTTATAAGAAAGAGGAAAAAAAGTTGGGTTCAAAGAGATGAGTGACTTGCCCAGGGTCACATGATATATAGATGTCAGACACATCTTGACTTTTTGGCTAATATTTCCTGTTTTGCACAATCAATTTAAAACAAGTATTTGCTTATTTTTGAGATCACATTTGTCACACTGAAGTCAGTTTAACAGGAACATTATTTATGAATGGGCCTGTTTGGGACTTTTTTTCCCCTCTTTGGTGCTGGGAGTGGAACCCAGGGACTAGTGTATGCTAGGCTAGCCCTCTATTACTGAGCTGCAACCCTCAATCATCAAACATTGTTTTAACACACCTCTCCCTTGTCATCCCCAATATTTTCTATGCATTACATGCCTCAAAAGGGTTAAAAAGAAAAAAGAAGCATTTATCACTTAATGTCAGCAACTCATTCCTAAAAATCATTAATTCTGCCAGAGGTGGTGATGCATGCCTGTAATCATAGTGACTCAGGAGGCTGAGGATCACAAGTTCAAGGCCAAACCTAGGAAACTTAGTGAGACCCTGTGTCAAAATAAAATAAAAGGAGCTGGGGTGTGGCTCAGTGGTAGAGGGCATGTGGATTCAATACCAATACCTCCCCCGCCACACACACACGTTACAATTTCTTTAGGAAAATACTAACAGACTATTTAAAATATGTAAAATAGAAAAATTAGACTGCATCATACTTGTGCTCCAAACTAAATAAAATGCAACTAAAACACAGCACAATACTCGCATATAAGCAACAGACTTATGTTATGGTGTAAAACACTGCACTCATCTTCAGACATTGTTTAAATCATGTAGCTCAACAACATTGAAGTCCATTCAGTTGACATTTGTTGTGCTTTTCAAAACTGGTAAATGTGGTTCTGAATTATGTATTGCATTTGGCAGGTTCAGAGACTTTTATCCCACTCCCTAATATGTTGATTTCTAATCAACCTTTGAATCAGCCTTTGCTGTATCAAAAAATCATCCCAAATTTATAGGCTTAATAAAAGAACCACTTAATTTGATCACATTCTTCTGGGTCAACATTTGTCCTGGTCACAGTTAGGAAACTCCTATGTTCATGCTACCTGTGATCACAAATAAGACATTAGTCTCCTGGTGCCTTCAGGTAGTTTGTCCTTTCAAGATGGCACCGCTCCCATATCTGGCGGTGGGTGCCTGCTCTTGGCTAGTCCCTGTGTCTCCAGTAAGGTCACCCCAGATTGTGTCCAAGAAGACAAGCACCAGTGAGAAAATGCTTTTCAAACTTCAGGAGTTAATGGGTCAATGAAAAACAAATGCAAAGAATAAAAACAAGAAATACTTTTTCATAATTTGTACTTTTTGCTGATACAAATTTATGAGAGTAATTCTATTCAGAGTTTTTATTAATAGCAATTGTTTTTGTAGTCCAAAAAGACCTGTCATGTTTTCAAACTCAAAGATTCATTTAATTCCTCTGATGCTTTAACTAACCATGGATAAGGAAAAATGGATGTGTGTGCCAATCATGGCTGTATTTATGGACTAAAACTGGAGTTTATGTTTGGGAAAGAATAAAAAATGTCAAACTTATTAACTAAACATTTAAATTCACCATTATATTATGAGATATAAGATGTAAAATGTACTTTATTAATTTATTTCGTATCTAAATTTCAGTTGAAACCTTCACATTCCATGTTTCAAACTTCTACAAAACCTACTGGCTTACCCAGGAAATCTCATCTATTACAATTTTGTGAATCAGGAAAACTGACAGACAATGTGGATTGGCTGCATCACAGTGTGTCTGAGGCAGTGTGGTCTACTACACAATGCGTCTGGCCTCAGATGGAAGGACAGTAATGTCTGGGGACATGAGCAGGCATTCAGTCTTGTCTTTGTGGCCAGCTTGAACTTCCTCACAGTATGGCAGTCTCAGAGGAGTCAGACTTACTGACTCCTTCCAGAGCAACTATACTAGAGACTCAGGCTGAAGTTGGAAGGCTCCTTCATCTCCCCTCAGAAGTCCCAAAGCACATCTCCTACCACATTCCTTAGCACATCACTAAGACCAGCTTTGAATCAAGAGGAGGACAGTTACAATTCATATCTTGATAAGAGTGACACTGACTTTACAACAATCTTTAAAACAGATCTTTGCCTTCTACCCACAAATTATTTACATTTTTCCAGAATTCAAAACATACTTGGCCTCTCTCATTGCCCCTGAAATCTTTTCCTATTATGGCATTGGCTGATAATTTGAATTCAGGTCCTGGTGACTTCTTACCTGCTTGTGCACACACACCCAGCACACAGTGAGAACACTGGCATGGTCTTGGTTGGCACATGTGTTTGGGCAAGGCTGCTGGGCTGCAGGAGGCACCCTGCATGCTTTGATCTGAGTGTTTATCCCCATGAAGCACCTGCTCCAGTTCTTTGATTTCAGCCCAGTTCTGGTCCCTGGGAAAGAGTCTTCATGCCTCTTCATTCTGCTCTCTGGACTCTTGCCATTCTGAGTTGATATTCTTTTTTCTAAAGTTAAGTACCTGAGTTGCAGTTGATCAACTTTCCCCACATATGCCATGCTTATTTGAGTACCCAGTAGTCTCCTTTTCATTTAAAAATTTTTGTGTGCGTGTATGTGGTTTGGGGATTGGGTCCAGGGCCCTATGTATGCTAAGCATGGACTGTGCCGCTGAGTTGCATCCCCAGCTGCCTCCTCTTGTCATTTTTATTTTCTGACTGTGGCCTTTTTGTATAAGAATTCATTCAGTGTAATCACTTCTTGTTATGGTTTGGGTGTGAGGTGTTCCCCAGAAGCTCACATGTGAGGCAATGCAAAAAGGTTCAGAGGAGGAATGATTAGACTGTAAGAGTCTTAACCCAATCAGTGAATTAATCCCCTGATCAGGATTAACTGAGTGATAACTGAAGTGGCAGAGTACGGCTGGAGAAGGTGGGAATTGGGGTGTGGCTTTGGGGTATATATTTTGTATCTGGCAAGTGAAATCTCTCTCTGCTTCCTCATCACCACAGCCCCGAGCCCTGAGCCCCGAGCCCAGAGCCCAGAGAGACAGAGCCAACTTTATATGGGCTAAAACCTCTGAAACCATGAGCCCTTAAATAAATGTTTCCTTCCCTACAATTGTTCTGGTCGGGTCCTCTAGTCACAGCAATGAAAAAGCTGACCAAAACACTTCTTTAAAAAGTGGGCTTCCTGTGTATCAAAATCCATTAACAGAAGACATCCACTCTTTGAGACAGGTCCTCTGTTCTCTGATCTCCCCTTCCCTAATACTGCTTTGGGACAACACCTTTAGCAGTCCTTAAATGGGACTGTGAATCATGCCCTAAAACTTTTAGAATACAGAACATCTTTTTGATCTCTTTCATCTCTTTTACTAAAACACGGGGTTGGATCCTTGCAAGCCAAAGCATTTCTTTGAAAATGTTTTGCTAGGCAACACTGTGGATGAGAACAGTTTTATTTCAAATCCAGCAAATCTTGGCTCCCTCGTGTTTTCTCTTAACTCTGTTTGAAAGTTAAGCATCTTCTTTAATTCATCTCTCTACTCTCATATTTTCTCAAAGCAGAGAGAAGAGAACAGGTAGTATTTTTTTTCCCATTCTTCTCAGAAATCTCCTTTTTGCCAGACCTCTGTGAGTTACTGGTTTTAGTTTAATGACGGGAAATAGCTTTTTTTTTTTTTTTTTAAAACCAGGATTTTCTGTTTCTTATTTTATGGTTTTATGTTCAGGAAAATATATTTTATAAGGTTTGTTTTATAAAGGAGATTTGTTTTATGGCTTAATACATGGTATTTCTTGTTGAAAGGTCCATATTCTGCTTTATAAACATCAGGTCTACATTTTGTCACTGAAATCTGCGTTCTTGTTGACTTTGTAACTGGTGTTCCATCGATTACTTTTTGTTGAATATTTAGGGTTTTCTCCCACTATAATAACATGGTCTCTGAGCAGAGATAAATTTACAACTTTCTTCTATTCTTCCTTCCTGTCATGTATTTTATTTTTTTCGTGCCTAATTGCTCTGACCAGGACATCCAGTATTGTGGTAAATAGAACTGATAAGAGCTGGTATCCTTATATTGTTCCTGATTGTAGAGGAAAAGTTTTTAGAGTTTCGCCATTGAGTAAAGGTCAACTATGGACTTTTCATACATGGCATTTATTATGTTGAAGTCGTTTCCAGAGTGCCGTTGGATACCCTTGCCACCAGAGGAGCCTGAGGACCGGCTCAGGGCTGGACTCCGGGCTACCTCTTGATGGCCAGGCAGCGGCATCTGGGGACCTGGTGCTGAGGCCGCCCTCGGCCGGGATCTGCCTCTTCAGCGGACCCGGGTGCTGGAGTGAGGCCCCGGACCAGGGTGACAGCCCAGGCGGGGGAAACCTTATCGTGGGCCTGGACCGGAGAGGGGGAAACTCGATCTTTGGGACTTTGAACAAGTAAAATGAGAGAAGTTTGCTAATAAAGCTATCACCAAAGGTCAGAAACAAAATCAAGTAGAAGAAATGCTTATAGTATGGCATGTGGGAACACCTCTACAGCAGATAGTCTTGTGTTAGGGGCTATCCAGATTATGATTGGCATTTTTCATATTTTCATGTGGTATTTCCTATTGGTTTTGTATATGGGGCAAATTAAAGGAGTCTTTGGGACATATGAACCTATAACTTACAAAACAGGATGTGCTTTTTGGGGAATTTTTTATATTGTGTCAGGAGCTTCCACAATAAGATCAACACAGAAATCGAGTCAATACCTGACGATATTGGCTTTGGTCATGAACATCTTCTCTGTAATTACTGCATTTATTGCACTATGTCTAACAGTATTTGAGTTGTCTACTTTTCATACTGTGTCATATAGGAATTATGGACAAGTGTATGTAGAGGATCATCAGTGGAAATAATTCAGAGAATAGAAAACAAGACTGTATGGCCGGGTGCAGTGACCCATGCCTGGAATCCCGGTGGCTCAGGAGGTTGATGCAGGAAGATCGTGATTTCAAAGCCAGCCTCAGCAAAAGCAAGGTGCTGAGCAACTCAGTGAGACCCTGTCTCTAAATAAAATACAAAATAGGGCTGTGGATGTGGCTCAGTGGTCAAGTGCTCCTGAGTGCAATCCTCAGTATCTCTCTTCAAAGAGAAGAAGAAAGAAAGCAAGACCTTAGAATAATAAGAAAATAATTGAAAGTACAGTAATACCCCAAAATAGATGGTGTGTAATAAATGACTTAAATAAACATGCCCAGATTTTCCCTATAAATTCTAAGAAAAATCTCCAATATCTGGTGATTCAATATATAGATAACTTCAATTGTGATTTTGTTTGCAGAGAATAAGAAGGGTGTACTTAAGTTATTAAGTGTATGATTGTTTCAGGGTACTTAGGTCACCATTCTTATTCCTAAATTTATAATCATCAATTTAAGATAATATTGCATAATTGTCAAGACCTTCTATATTAATCTGTTTTTTCAAAGCTATAACAAAATAACTGAGACTGTATACTTAGAAGAAAGAAAGGCTGAAAGTCCCAAGATAGGTTGCCCTGTTTGACCTCTAGTAAGGGCCTGATGGCAGATAATATCAAGGGAGAAAGTACCTGACAGGGTCTACAGGTAAGACATGAAAACAAAGATTGGGAAAGGCTCAGTCTTGCTCCTTTATAACAACACTTTCACAAGATTTAGCTAGAGTCTCATGAGAACTACATTAATTCCTTTTAAGAACAGCACCTCCAGTGACCTAACAATCCCTCCTCCCATGTCCATTTCTGAAAGTTCCCTGCCACTTCTTACAATTACCAAATGAGAACCAAGTTTCCAACACATGAACCCTTGAGGGGCACACTGAAACCTTGTCCAAATCACAGCACCTGTCTTTTGCAATAAATATTAAGAACCACTGCTGACTGTACTTATCTGAACTCAGTACTAATGATTTTCCCCAAAACCACAAGTTTTATCTTTGTTTTCTGTGATTAGTTATACAAAATAAACTTGTATATTAGACGTACAGTTCTTACCCACTGGCTTTTCCCGGTGGCATTGTTGGGTTATGTCTACGTTTATTAAGATAGCCAACATTTTACAATATTTTCACATGCCCCTTTTATAGCATAAGAAAGGTGTTTGGCTACATCCACAAAGTCATCCAAGTAATCAGTGTTTCCAGGAACACTATCATCTGTCCCCCAAAGGGCATACCTCTGAAATATGTCTCCCATATAACAACATGGTTAATGGTATAGACTCCAGAACCAGATTGCATTGTTCAAATACTATCCTTATACCTGCTAGCTATGTATAATGCTTTGACGAAGTTTAGCTTCCTGTTCCTTAGTATCCTTATGTGTAAACAGGAAAATGTTCTAATTCATGCCTGTTAGCTAATTGTTTTGTTCTTTTCTCAAACTCCAAGCCTATTAATCTGGTGGCTAGCTTGACTTTTTTACTTGGCTATACTTCTATCATCATCTCAAACTCAAAAGATATAAAATAGAAATTGCTTACTTACTCGAAAGTACAGTACTGTAAGACCCCCTTGTTGAAATTTTCTAGACCCAAAATCTTAACCTTGGCTGCTCTCTTTCTACTGGCTTTCCAAATTACCAAATATCATTTATTCTTTATTTAACATTTTAAAATTAGATTTCTTTTAGGTTTAAGTCTAGGAAATATAATGCAAATTGACCTTAGCAAAAAAGAGCCCTTGCTGATTTAAGCCTGGTTCATAAGCATAGGTTATATTTCAAGAACTCATATTCTCTCTCTTACTTTGCTATTTGAGCCGCTCCATCAGACATCTTGCCGCTTTAAGGGAAGAGATTGACAACCTTACAAATAAAGAGATGTAGGCAGAGTGATTTTTTAACAGTCTTGCCAGTGAAGAGGCCACAAATAATTTCCACCTGAAATTTTATGATTTTGTATTGCTGCCAACAAACATAAATTAGAATTAAATCCTCCAATCTTCCTAATCTTCCTGTTCATGTCATACATGATCAAACACTGTTTCATTTAAAACTTCTTTATCATTCCTCAAACATGTTAGTTTCTTGTGTTGTTTGCTTGTGTAAATACACTAGGTCATTGTGATACAACTCCATTATTCATTTTATTTTATTTCTGTTATTATTTTGTCACACTTTTAACTTATTTGGGGGAGGCTATTTCTCTTTTTTCCCCACTTTTTTTAAATTGGTGCATTATGGTTGTACACACTGATGAAATCTGTTGTTACATATACATACATGCACACAGTACACAATATAACAATATAATTTAGCCAGTATCACTCCTCTGCGCTCCCCACCCGCATCTCCCACCTCTTGGCCTCTTTCCTCTACTGATTTCCCTTAGATTTTCATGAGATCCACTGCATCTTTCTTTTCTTTTCTCCTCCATAGATTCCTCATGAGAGAAAACATGATGACCCTTAATCTTCTGAGTTTGACTTATTTTGCTTAACATAATTGGGTCTATTTCCATCCATTTTTCTACAAATGCCATAATTTCATCTTTCTTTCCAACTGAATAACACTCCATTGTGTATAAATGCCAACATTTTCTTTATCCATTTATCTGTTGATGAACACCTAGGCTGGTTCCATGGTTTGACTATTATGAATTGTGCTGCTAAACATGGGTATGCATGTATCACTGTGGTACAATGACACTAATTCTTCAGGATGAATATTGAAGAGTAGTAGAAGAACTGGGTCATATGGTGGCTCCATACCTAATCTTTTGAGGAGCTTCCATACTGATTTCCATATTGGTTGTACTAATTTACAGTCTTACCAACAGTGTAAAAGTGTTCCTTTTTCCCCACATCCTCTTCAGCATTTATTATTATCTGTATTCTTGATGACTGCCATTCTGAGTGGTATAAAATGAAATCTCAGTGTAGTTTTGATTTACATTTCCCTAATTGCTATGATATTGAACTTTTTTTCATATACTTGTTGGCTATTTGTATTTTTTCTTTTGAGAAGTGTTTGTTTAAATCATTAGCCCATTTATTAATTGGGTTATTTGATTTTTTTGGTGTAAATTCTTTCTGAAAAAAGACAGGTTGCAATGAAACAAGTAAATAAAAATTGAAGCTGCCTTAAAAAAAAAGTCGTTTCCATCTATTTATTTTTTGTCAAGTGCTTTTTACTTTAAAATGTGTTCTATACTTTGAATGTATTGATCATATTGGGAAAGATTGGTATTGACAATAGTTTACCCATCCAGGAACATATACTCCTATAATGGGAATATACATATAATGGGAACATATACTCCCATTGATGTAATTCTATACTTTTGTTCATCAGAGTTTTGTAGTTTTATTCATATACATCTTGTACATATTTTGTTAGATTTATACCTAAGGCTTTCATTTTTTGGGGGGAAGGGGATGGTAATGCAGTTTTCATTTCATTTGTTTTTAAATGTGCTTGGTTGTTGATGGTGTATGGGAAAGCAATTGAGTTTTATGTATTATCTTGTATCCTGTAATCTTGTTATAATCACTTACTAGTTCCAGGAATATAGTTTTTAGTTGTACATATTTTGAAATATCTTGTGATATATGTTTACATTTTGTAATGTAAAAATTAGGGTGAGCTTAGTTATCTCCTCAAATAGTTATAATTTCTTTGTGGTGAAAACATTGAATATATTCTAGCTTTTTTGAAATATACAGTATATTATTACTACCTATAATCACCCTACTGGTCAAGAACACCAGAATATACATCTCCTATCTGACTGTAACTTAATACTCATTGATCTACCTTTCCCCATCTCTACTTCCCCACATCTCTCTCCAGCCTCTGACAACCACTCTTCTACTCTGAACTACTCTGAGATCAACCTTTCCAGATTAAGTGTATGAATGAGATCATGTGATATTTGTATTCCTACACCAGGCTTATTTTGCTTAACACAATGTCCTCTAATTTTATCTATGTTGTTACACATGACATAATTTCATTCTATTTTGTAGCTGAATAATTTTCTATTGTGTATATATGAACCACATTTCCTTTATCCATTCATCATTGATGGATAGTTAGATTAATTCCATTTCTTAAGGTTTTGTGAATAGTACTGCAACAAACATGGGAGTGCAGGTATCTCTTTTTTTTTTTTTAAAGAGAGAGAGAGAAAGAGAGATAATTTTATTATTTATTTTTTAGTTTTCGGCAGACACAACATCTTTGTTTGTATGTGGTGCTGAGGATCCAACCTGGGCCACACGCATGCCAGGTGAGCGCACTACCGCATGAGCCACATCCCCAGCCCAAGGTATCTCTTTGACATACTGATTTTGTTTCATTTGGATATATACCCAGTGTGGGATAGCTGGATGACATGAAACTTCTGTTTTTGATGGTTTGAGGAATCTCAATGCTATTTTCAATAATGGCCATTGTTTGAGGAATCTCAATGCTGTTTTTTCAATAATGGCCATGTTCATTTGCATTCCCACTAATGTGTGAGTATTCTCTTTAATTCACATCTTTACCAACACTTGTTATCTTTGACTTTTTTTCTTTGTGTGTGTGTGTGTGGTATTAAAAATTGAAGCCAGGGACCCTCTACCACTGAACTACGTCCTCAGCCCCCTACCTCTTTTTTGAGACAGGGTCTTGCCAAATTGCCTAGGCTGGTATAGGACTTGCAATCCTCTTGCCTCAGCCTCGCCAGTAACTGGGATAACAAGTATGTACCACTGTGACCAGCTTTCTTTTATCTTTTTGATAATGCCAATCTAAGGGTGAGGTGATATATTATTGTGGTTTTGATTTGCATTTCCTGATAGTGACTTTGAACATTTGTTCATATATCTGTTAACCCTTTGAATGACATCTTAGAGAAATGTCTATTTAGGTCTATTGACTATTTAAAAATTGAATGATGGGACTGGAGTTGTGGCTCAGTGGTAGGGTGCTTGCCTAATAGATGTGAGACACTGGATTCGATTCTCAGCACCGCATAAAAATAAATAAATAAAGGAATTGTGTCCATCTACAACTAAAAATAAAAAAATTAAAAAATTTAAAAATTGTATGATGATGATGATGCTATGGAGTTATTGAGTTCCATATGTATTTGGGGTCAATTGTTTTGAATGTTCTACATGAAAGATCATGTCGTGCAAAGGTAGTGCTATTTCTTCCTACTCAATCTGAAATGCCTTTCATTTTATTTTCTTGTCTTATTTATTAGCTAGTATATCCACTTTGGTATGATGTTCACTAAACTGCCCAAGCTGCCCTTGAGCTTGTGGCACTTCTGCCTCAGCCTCCTGAGTAGCCTGAACCACAGGCTTGCACCAACATCTCTGACTGTATAATTTCTACTTTTAAAATTTGTTCAGATGTGTTTTATGGCTGAGAAGGTGGGCTGTTTGTGAATTTGAGGAGAATGTATAACCTGCTGTTAGAAGTAGTCTGTAGATGACATGCACTCAATTGGTCCTTTTGTTAAGAGTTAAATTATGTCACTACTGATTACATGTCTGCTGGAACTGACCATTTTTGAGAGAGGGTTGTTGTAGTCTCCAGTTATGATGGTGGATCCCTCTTTTCCTCTTTGTAATTATAAGTTTGACCTCGCATAGTTTCAAAATCTGTTGTTAGGTGCATACGTGTTAAGAATTGTTCACATCTTGGAGAATTGGCTTGTATGTTATTTATTATGTAATGCCTTTATAACTTTCCTTCCTTTGAAGTCTGTTCTATCTAAAATCAATGTAGCTACTGCTGATTTTTTTTTTCAGCATTGCTGGGGATTTGGACCCAGGACCTTGCACATGCCAGATAGGTGATATACCACTGATCTCTATCCCTAGCCCCTGGTTTCTTTTTATTAGTGTTTGCATGATATGTTTTTCTCTATTTACTATATTTACTTTTTTTTAGTTGTAGGTGGACATACAATACCTTTATTTTATTTTTATGTGGTGCTGAGGATCGAACCCAGTGCCTCATGTATGCTAGGCAAGCACTCTACTACTGAGCCACAACCCTAGTCCCTCTATTTACTTTTAATCCATGTGTGTGTGTATATTTTAAAATAAAATTCTTGTAAGCATTATCTGGTTGACTTTTGTTTTGTCCCTCTCTCCTTGAATGCTGTCTAGTTTATCCATTAGATTCTTTATTGCCTTAATCAGAGTTTTTAATAATTTATTGCCTAATAATCCCAAATCCTTGCCATGTCTGGTTCTGATGCATTCTCTCTCACTTCAAATTGTGTTTTGCCTTTTAGTAGTATTTTGTCATATTTTCTTCATAACCTGACATGTCATGCCAAATGACAGGAACTGTTGGAAATAATGCATTTAGCAATGTGGTGGTAAGGTACAGAGGGAAAGGTAAACTGTTTTAGTCTGTTTGGGTTACTATAATAAAATAACTGAGACTGGGGAATTTATAAATACTACAACTCAGCTGTAGTAAATACTATAAATATAAATATATAAATACTACAAAACAGTTCTATAGTCTTGAAAGTCCAAGATCAAGGAAGGCCCCAGTAGATTCTGTGTGTCCTGTTTTTGTTTTTGTTTGTTTGTTTGTTTTTTAGTTGTAGATTGACACAATGCCCTTACTTTATTATTTATTCTTATAAATTGAACCCAGTGCCTCACACTGCCAGATGAGTGCTCTATCACTGAGCCATAACCCCAGCCCCCCCTTTTCTTTAACAGATGGCCCCATCTATGTGCTTGCATGTAGTAGAAGAGGAATAAAAAACTACATCAGGCATTTTATCAGAGGTATCAGGGGACTAATCCCACTTCCTGGGGCTGTGACTCATGAACCAATCACCTTCCAAAGGCCCCACCTCTGAATATTGGTGCATTGGGGATTAGGTTTCAACACGAATTTGGGGAAGACACAATATTCAGGTCATAGTGAAAGGGCTCTGATGCATTCTCTGTCACTTCAAATTGAAGAAACGGGCATAGAAAGATCATTTTGGGGATATTTCCCAGTAAGATACATGGAAAAAAAGTCATGATAACCATGTCCCCAAATAAGCATTTGTGGATAAGAATACTTATTTTTCTTCTTTAATATTTCCTGCTCATAGAAAATTTTAACATGAACTTATATCATTTTTTAAAGACTCAAATATTATAAATAAATTTTAAAAATATTTTTTGGGTGTCAGTTTTCAGTCTTTGAGGGAGTCTCCTCCTCAAAATTTCTCAAACGTTTCTCAGTTTTTTCCTTCCTCTCCCCATAGGAGGAACAGGATGGCTAGAGAAGGTTGGAGGTGGGCATTTTCATTTTCCAATGTGGATGACTAGATGTCATGATTGGATTAGGTATTTCCTTCCCCCAAGTCACGTAGGCTACAGTAATACCTGCACTAAGTGAAACTCTGTTTAAGTAGTTTCTCCTAAGAACAGGCCTTGTTCAGAGAACAGAATTATGTGATATTTTTCAAAATAGTTTGTCTTTTCCTCTCTTACAGGAGGGTTCTCCCCAGTATTTACTGTAGGATCTCGGTCAAGATCCTGGAGGTAAATTTTATGGTATTGTTGGTTCCCCCTATGACTGGGTCCAACTGAAGATTTTAACTCTCTGTGGTCCATTGGACAAGCAAGCTCCATACCCCTCCTCACCACCCTCTGCCCTTGCTCCTTCCTGTACAGACAGGGTAGGAAAGCCATGCTGTGCAGAAGGTGAGGAAAACAGGTGATAGATATGTGGGGGTATGAATCTATGGGTGTATTTATGTCATATGACATATGTAGAGAACAAATTTAGGATATATCATATATAAAAAGCAAAAGGTTTCTTCATTTAAAATCTGGATGTTCTATACTTAAAACCATGATGCTGCTTCCTGGTTGTGTTGCCCTAGCATATGGAAATTTTTTTCTCCTTGCCGGTTATATTTCTAATTATTCAGCAGTAAATATGAGTTATTTGTAGGTTAGCAATCAGACCCTTTCAGGCAAGGTAAGGGCCCTCTCAGCTGGGAGTTTCTGGTCAAAACCATTTCAGAAGTAATTAGGAAACAACTATCTGAAGTCTAAATGCACACTTTTGACAGGGTTTCTGCTTAGGAAGATGACTCCAAAGAGATGCTCATACCTCTGTTGTGACAGAGGGTGCTAGAGAACAGACACAATCAGGCTGGCTCCACAGAGAACCAGTTTCATAAATAAGTCTGTCACACAGCAGCATGCCCTGTAGCCCTTTAAGAGAAATGAGGCCTGTTCGTATGTAAGATGAGGAGCAGTCTCCTGGAAACATCTTGCGACAAGGCACAAAACCCTTGATAAAAAAATGAGAATGCTGTAAATTGATAGCTCTGCTGTATTACAAAGATCAGCTCACCCAAACCTCACAACATCCTCTTGTGTTATTATCCCCATTGGTCAAGGGAAAAAACAGGCACAGAAAGATCATTTTTGGAATATTTCCCAGTAGGATACATGAAAAAAAATCATGATAACCATGTCTCAAAATAAGCATTTGTGGATAAGAATACTTATTTTTCTTCCTTAATATTTTCTGCTCATAGAAAATTTTAACATGAACTTGTATCACTTTTTAAAGACTCAAATATTATAAATAAATTAAAAAAATATTTTTTGGGGTGCTCTTTCCTGAAACTACCCTCAAGTGTGCCATGCTGGGAGGCCCTAGGTTGCACAGGATTACACAGGACTGTGTCAGTACTCTAAAAGGAAGCATGGAGTCCAGTGTCTGGGAAGCACTCACACTGCTACCTAGAGCCTGGCATTCCCCTGGTAACCCTTGGACCTACAAAAAGAGAAGGCTACTGGCACCAGCCTTCCAGGCCTGAGCTCAGAGGATGTGCTATCAGCAGGTTCAAGATCAGGATCAAGTTCACATTCAAGGTCAAGTTCATGTTCAGGGTAAAGTTTAGTCTGAGATCAAGTTCAGAGTCAGGCTAAAAGTTCAGTTTAAGGTCAAGTTCAATATCAGGGTGTAGGTATAAGTCAAGACCAAATTCAAGTTTCAAGTAAAGGTCTGGTTCAAGTTCAAGGTCAGAGTGAGTTTCAGGTTCAAGTTCAGATTTCACTATCCAGAAGTTTCAGGTTCTGCAGCTCCTAGAGATCTCTGTGGAGAGGGCTAGGTGGACAGAAGTTCAGACTACACTGCCCAGAATTCCATGGGGCCTACCCAGGTAAGCAAATAGCTCTCTTGATACTCCCTGGAATGGGACGTGGGGGCAGAATTGGACTACACTACCCAGAATCTTCAGGGACTCAAAACTCTCATGAGCCTCCATGGTAAAGGCTGTGAGGGCAGAATGTCAAATGACATTACCCAGAATCCTTGGATATATCCATATGTCACATCCTGCAGCTCCCAGAGGCCTCTCTAGAGGGGCAGGACACCAAAGTATTCATCCCAGGATCCTTGAGGGCCCACAGTTTCCACAGTCTTCTGCCATAAAGGCTGTGCAGGCAGAAAGCTGGACTATGCTACTTATAATCCTGCAGGGGCAGCTGGTGACCAGGCTAGTGTGTGACCTGCAGCTCCCAGAGGCCTCTGGGGTGAGGGCTGCATAGGCAGAACTCCAAACTGCACTATCCAGAATCTTTGGGGGGTGCCTATGGCATGTATTTCCAAGGAGCCTCAGTGGTGAGGGCTGGGTGGAAAGAATATCAGGCTGTACTATCCATAATCCTTGGGGTCCTGTAAGTTCTGGAAGCCTCTGTGATGAGGGCTGTGCAGGCAGGATACCAGACTACACTGCCCAGAATTCTCCAAGGTGTCCAGGCAGGCATGCCGCCTGTGGATCCCTGAGTCCTCACAGCAAAAACTTTGAAGACAGAAGACTGGGAGACACTACATATAATGCTTGGGGATCATCAGCTCCCAGGAGCTTCTGCAGCAAGGGCTGTTTTGATAGAATGGCAGAGTATGCTATTAGAATCCTGAGGGGCCTACAGCCCCTCTCCCCCAGGTCTTGGAGGTGAGGACTATTTGGGCAGATTGCACTACCCAGAATTGACAACCAGAAGATCTTAGGAGCCTTCGTGGTGAGAGTTGCACAGGTAGGATGGACTATATTACCCAGAATAATTGGGGTGCCAGGAGAGGGGTGTGTGTGTCCTTCAGTTCTAGAGGTCAGCTGTGGAAATCTCTTTCAAACTACAGATTCTCCTCACCTCAACAGTGGCCATTGTGTTGTGACATTCAGTTTACTTTCTTAAAACTCATGATCCTAACACAGGGCCAGTCCCTGGCAAAGTCATTCAATCTCAAAGACTACACTTTCCAGAAGCTTTCCCAGTGGCTTCTGTTTCTGGCCTTGGGCTCAGTCTTTAGATGCATGGAGGACATGTCAGGTGCTCTCTGTGGAATGTGTGGCCATCTGTGACCACGAGCAACTGTTCATGCCTGTCCTCTTCCTGGTTTCAGGGGTACAGCAGTGCTTGGTGTGGTTAAGTGCAGGGTTGGAGTCTTCAACAAGTGGTAGCCTCAATTCCATTTTCTTCTCTCTTGAATTTCCAATTCTGGTGATGTCAAAGGTAAATGATACATAAGGTATTAAATACATAAGAATATGAGGTAAAGCTGTGGGAAGAGATTTTGTTAATAACTACTGATGGTAGAAGAAAGAGCTGAGCTCCACTGTGATTTGTACACAGGTGACTTGTGCATTTTCTTTCTTTCTTTTTTCTTTTTGTAACACAATGCCTTTATTTTTATGTGGTGCTGAGGATCGAACCGGGTCCTGCCCATGCTAGACGAAGGCTCTACCGCTGAGCCACAATCCCAGCCCCCGGGCATTTTCTTTTTAATTTTTTAGTGATATTGAGAATTGAACCCAGGGGCATTCTACCACTTAGCTACATCCCCAACCATTTTATTTTGAACTTTGAAAGATGGTTTCGCTAAGTCGTGTAGACTGGTCTCAAATTTGTGAGCCTCCTGTCTTAGGCTCCCAGGTAGCTGGGATTGCAGCCATGTGCCACCACGCCCCACTGGTTTGAGCATTTTAAAGGGAGGATGAGGGACAGGGAAGTGTGTGAGTTTGGGAGAGTTAGTGAAGTAAAAGGGACAAAGGGGTTGGGCAGTGTAAATGTGATTAGGCCAATTGGTCTGTGGCATTTGTCTAAGTAAGGATTTCTGTAGAGGGGATGGGGATATAGCTCCGTTGGTAGAGTGCTTGCCTTGCACAAGGCCCTGGGTTCAATCTCCAGCACCACAAAAAAAAAAAAAAAAAAAAATTTATCTAGAGACTGGAAGATAATTAGACTCCTCTTCCTGTTCCTCCTTCTCCTTGTTGTTTTCTCCAGTACTGGAGATTAGACCCAGGGGATTCTACCATCGAGTTATAATCCTTGCCCTTTTTATTTTTTATTTTGAGACAGAGTCTTGCCAACTTGTTGAGGCTGGCCTCCAACTTGTGATCCTCTTGCCTCAGCCTCCTGAGTTGCTGGGATTATAGTAATATGCCACTGCCTGGCTCTTCATCTGTTTACTTTTAAACCATATGCATTTATATTTTTTAAAATGAGATTCTTGTAAGCATTAAATGGTAGGATTTGCTTTGCTCATCTGGTGGGTGGTCTGGGGCTGGGGTCATCTCTCCTAGGATCAGCACAATGATAGAAGATGTGGCATGTTTGGTGCATTTTCTGGAAGCTCCTTGTTTCATCAAGAGGACAGATTCTGTTTGAAGGTGGGACTTCCTGAGGTCCCACAGGGAGGTCCTGACTGTGTGTGTACTGAGATTCAGGGTGGGGTGCCCAGTCTCTGTAGCTGTTAGAAGGCCCCAGTCACATGCTTTCAGGGGTTGCTTTGTCCTTAGTACCTGTCACTGCATGCTGGCTCAGGCTACTCCAAGCATATGGCTCAGGGCTGATGGAGCAGTGAAAGGCCTGAAGGGAGACAAGGTCCCATGCTCAAGCCTGACTGATGCGTGGGTGGGAAGACAGGATATCTGGGCACAGGTGCTGCTTGGCCTCTGGGTGTGTATGTCAGGAGAGCTTCCTGGGGGAGGGGAGGAGGAATGCTGGACCTGATGAGGACATCACTGCTGTTCCCACATTGAGTCCTGAACATGCTTCCCGAGCCGCCCCTCCCTCCCTGTGCTTTTTCTACTGGGGTCCACAGAGCACCCGACAAGGAAAATCAAAGTCCTGTGTCTGACAGGCCACCACACTGCTCACCTGGATCCTGGGGTGTCCCTAGCAATCCTTAGATCTGGGGGAGGATGAGGCACTAGTACTGGCTTCCCAGGGTCCCCAAGCTCTGCAGATGTGCTGCCAGTCGTGTGTGCAGTGTTGGGGTGCAGCCATCTGCCTACCTACTACAGGAGGGTGGATCCTCATGTTCTCTACCAGGCCGGCTCATGAAAGGAAAGTGACCACAACAATCAGAGCAACCAAGAGATCTTTATTGCAGCAGTGAAAAAAGAGGAGAAGAGAGAGAGAGAGAGAGAGAGAGAGAGAGAGAAGAAAGAGAGAGCAAGAGCAAGAGAAAGAGAGGCAGAGCAAGAAAGAGAACAAGAGAGAGACAGAGAAAGCAAGAGAGGGAGACAGAGAGCAAGAGAGCAAGAGAGAGGGGCCCGGCAGGAGGGAGTTTTTATAGCCCAAATCTAATGGGATCTATGGGTCTGCAAACTCCCTTGTTGGCACACAAGGGGGTTAAGTGTTCAGCCTTGAGCGGGGACTGGGGCATTTGGGCTTGAAGCAAACAGGTGATAAAGAACCAGACAGAGGGTTTGAGAAGCCAGGTCATCCTGCAGCTAACTTTGTTTGGCATGCCCTGCAGACAACTTATTCAGCCTGTCCTGCACCTAACAGCTCCCCCAGACTCAGATGGCAGAGGCAGTGACTACTATGCCTTGTGGCACCATGAGGGGTGTCACCCTATAGACTTTCCAGGAAACTAGTGTACCCCAGGCCTATCTCAGCCTCCACCTGTTCTTTCCTGTGCCCAGCAGGGTCTGTGACACCCAGCAAGGAGGTACCTGTAAGGGAGCTGGTTGCAGTGAGAGGCAAGGACTGTGTGAGGAACTCTAGGACATTTTGCTCTCTCCTATCCTGGACAGGAAGCAGGCTCAGTCCTGAAAGTTCTAGAACTGTGATTCGGCCTGCTGCATCATGCCCATTTGGGGGACAATGAAAGAAAAGTCACTGGAGTTGACTCTTGTCTGGGACTGGATCTTCTGAGAAGGGGCACCTCTGGAGTGGTCAGAAGTCCTGTCTAGATGGAAGAGGAGGCCCCTCCTCATCCTCTCTCCACAAAGTTCTTATATGGAAGGGGCCTCTGCCTTTGGCATCCTGTCAACCAAACCCTTCCTTTTCCTCTCCCTTTTCTAGACTTGTCTTTTGGGTTTCCCTTAGAAGAGAGGTGTGTCTCTCCCAGCCTGTTCTACTCTCATCCCTAAAGGGCCAGCCTGGACCCAGTGGACACATGTGATGTGCCAAATTCAGGTGGATCATCTTCTTTCTGAACGCTTTCCCATTGAGTTTAAAATGGACTTCTTTGCTCTTTAAAACTCCAGATGGCTAGGAGTCGGTATAGAGGAGATGAGGGGTGAGATTTGTCCAGCCCAAAGCTTTCTGGGCTCTAGAAATATTAGGATGAACTCTTGGTTACCAGCTCCAGGGATGATGACCTCTTACCCCTCCTTGTTCTCATCCTGCCACTGTCCTTAGGAGGTTGATTGCTAAGTCCAGAGCTCCCACTCAGGGCAGGAAGTGACCACCCTGCAGCAGCAATGGCCCATGAAGGATCCTGCTTCTGTCCCCACCTTCTTGTGGGTTGGGCTGGGGGAGGCAGCTGTGGCCAGGAGAGTGTTGGATAGAATAGTTCTGCCCATATTATTCTCCCAGGGCTGGCCTGACAAGTACCATAGGCCAGGGGCATTATAATTGCAGAGATCTGCTGTCCCATAGATCTGAAGTTCAGAGGTCTGGGGTCGAGGTGTCAGCAGGCTAGCACTGCATCTGGAGGCACAAGAAAAAGGTCTGTTCCAGGCTCTGTTTCAAGTTCGGTAGTTTCTTGACTTGTGGTAGCAGAGCTCTGGTCTCCACATGGAGTTTTCTCTTTGTGCATTTCTGCATCTGAATCCTCCTTTATATAAGGACACGAGGCTATGTAGGTTTTCTTCTATAACTTTTGTAACTTTGCATTTGAAAATGTTAAGCTTATGGACCATCTTGAGTAAGGTTTTTGGGTAAGCCATAAGCTTGTGTCTATGTTCTTTTTCTTCCCTGATAAAAGTCCCTCCTTGGCTTATTTTTTTTCTATAATCCTTCTGTAAATATTTGTGAAACTTTTCTTTTCACTGAATTCCCTTTTTCCCTTTGACAAAATTAGTTGACTATATTTACAGAGGTCTATTTGCAATTCTCTATTCTGTTCCATTTAGCTGTTTATTGATTCTTTACCTAACACCACACTCTCTTTATTACTATAGATTTATGATCAGTGCTTAGAGCCAGATGTGTTGGTTCTTCAATTCTTCATAAGTCTTATGCTATCTTTTCTTGGTTTGGAAACAGTTTGTTAGCATCTTTGGTGGGAATTTGACTGAGATTCTGCTGAATGTATACATCAGGTTAGATGATTGAACTATTTCTGAACATGGAATACCTACTTATGTTTCTTTTGATTTCTTTCAATCGTCTTTCAAAGTTGGCCGAAGGCATATTTGTCTGTTTGTTCTATTTCTACTTCAGTACTTCAGTGCTTGGAATGCAACTGTAAATAGTATTTTTTTTTTTTTGAGAAAGAGAGAGAATTTTTTAAAATTTATTTTTTTAGTTTTCTGTAGACTATTTTATTTGTATGTGGTGCTGAGGATTGAACCCAGCGCCCTGTGCATGCCAGGTGAGCTCGCTACCGCTTGAGCCACATCCCCAGCCCAGTAAATGGACATTTTTAAAATTTCAAATTCCAATTATTCTTATATTCTGATACATAGAACATCAGTTTACTTTTGTGTATTGATCTTCTGTTTGCTTTTTGTTTTCTTCACCTATCTTGGTTGCTTTCTGTTGCTATTACTAAATATCAGAGATTGAATAATTCATAAAGTAAATAAATGTGTTCTCACAGTTCCAGAGGCTAGGAAGTTCAGAAAAATGGGTTCTATGTGTTGATGGCCTCTTTGCTAGTGGGGCCTTCTGCAGAATCCTGAGGCCAAAGCCTCTCCCTTGACAACCTGATGACCCATTAATTCATGATTGGATGAATCCATTTATGAAGGCAGAACCCTCATGACCCCATCATCTCTGAAAAGTGCTCCTTCCAAATACCCTTAACATATGAATTTGGGGTTAGAGTTTACAATACATGAATTCTGGAGGACATTCAAACCACAGCATGTACATTCCGATCAAGGCATTGGATGGTGGATTCTACTTCTGTTTGAATGTGCAATAGAATGGCAGTGGTTATTCACAGTGAATTAGAGATTCACTAGGTGTTCCTGGAAAGGGCACCACCATCACCAAACATTAAAAATGAGTTATCATCCTGTGCTTCCCCAGAATACCAGCAGGGGGCAGCAACCTGCCTTCTCTGAGGTGCCTCAAACACTAACCCAGGCCCAGTCCTGAGACTGGCCAGATCCATCAGAGCACTGCTGTTCCCTTCTCTGGAGCAGACCCCTGCAGGCGCTTCAGAAGCTCTAGGGGAACAGGGCAGCATATGAGGAAGAGTGAGGAAAAAGCCTCCCATTTGAGGCCTGGAGGCTGAAGAGGGAGCCTTCTGTGTTCCTTATTTACTCATTTTAGGAAGATTTAATTTACAAAATTATCCCTTCATTGAGGTTTGTGCTGCTCATCATTCTAACACAGGGACTCCCGGATGGTTGTGTGGGAAATCCTGGCACAGAGCAAGGCAGAATGCTGAGTCGCAACGGAGCTACCCTGAGCCCAGGGGAAAGGGCCACCGTGCACCCTATCACTTGCTTTTATTTGTGTTTTGAGGATTCATTTCTATTACAATGTAAAAGTAGTAGAAACAGTATTGGAAATTTGAAATAAGTGCATTAAAATTTACAACACTATTTCAGTTTAAATTTATTATTTATACCAAAGACAGAACTTGTTACATTTTTCATAATTTCAAACTTGTTACATTTTCATATTTTCATGTTTACTTTGTGGCTTTCCTGGGGGTAAACTCATTAACAATACCTTATCTTTTATTGATAGTCTTACAGTTCATTGGTAATATACTTGTTAGGGTACCCAAAAATAACATCTGATATGTGAACATTGACATCTTGCATTAAATACCTTAACTGTATTATTATAGTATAAAATGAATTGAAAAGTCACACGTCTTTTTTTCTTGATCTTTACTATTTATATAAGATCAGAATTTATTAAAGACCCATCTACACCTGTAAGGGTAAAAGAAATTGAAGTTAAAGCGTAAAAGTTAAAGGGTAAAAGACCGGGTATTGTAAAGTTCCTAAACTGCAAGGTCTGAGTTAAAATGTAAAGGATTAGGTATTGTTAGGTTTCTATGCTACCTGCAAAACCTGAAATCCCTGTAGCTGTTAGGACAATACTGGAACTGCCCAGTAAATATTCCCACTGACTCCCTGGTTGTCTAATAACTAGGGACTCTGTGTAACTTGTCACGTAGTCATTTAGACCCTAAAACCAATCAGTTTGAATGTGTACCCCGCTTAGGAGTGACCAATCACCCCCGTCCGACCTGTTCCCGCCAATGAATGAACTAATCATGTTTAGGAGTTGTTGTTCAATTTTCCCGCGCCTCATGATGATTTGTTCTGATGTATACAAAGCCCCCCGCCCTCCCCAAAAAGTGTACTTAAGCACTGCTTGACCTCTGCTCTGGGCTCTGGGCTGCCCTCCCTTCTTGAGCGAGCCTGCCTGGAGCCTCAGCGCGCTGAATTGGATCCTCAATAAACTCCCTCCTGCTTATTGCATGAAGCTAGTCTCTTGTGGTCTCTTCCTCCGACGCTTCGCCGGACCCTTACACACCCAATTGTGAACCCCTAAGGTCATGGGATCTTTTCAAATCAGAGATCTCTAAGCATCATTTTGAGCTTTTCTTTCTTTCTTTTTTAATATTTTTTTTTTAGTTGTAGATGAACACAATACCTTTATTTTTATGGGGTGCTGAGGATCGAACCCAGTGCCTTACATATGCTAGGCAAGCACTCTACCACCCATTTTGAGCTTTTCTATGTGGGTTGGTCTTTTTATAGTTTTCTTAATTTTTAATGTGTATTTTTTAATAGGGAACTAGTCATTTCCAGTTCAGTCCAACAAGTTTCTACTATTTGACTTTTCACCTTTCTATTTTTCCAGAGAACTTTTAATCACACGTATTTCTGCTATTTTTTTTTGTATTTCTGCTATTTTTCATGGAGAAATTAAAAGTAATACTTCTTTTTTAAAATATTTATTTATTTATTTTAGTTATCGGCGGACACAACATCTTTGTTTGTATGTGGTGCTGAGGATTGAACCCAGGCTGCATGCATGCCAGGCGAGCGCGCTACCGCTTGAGCCACATCCCCAGCCCAAAAGTAATACTTCTTAGCTGAACTTATTTTTGAGAGGAGTCATGTTTAGAATTTCTCATAATTTTTAAAGATTCTTTTTTGTGGGGTGCTGCTGATTCAACCTGGGGCCTTATGCATACCTGACACACGCTCCCCCACTGAGTTGCACCCCTAGTTATTTAAATGATTTTAACTTAATTTCTTCTTAATAAGATATCTTTGGAGACTGGGAATGTCCCTCAGTGGTGTACTTCTTTTCTACCATGCCTGAGGCTCTGAGCACAATCTTCAGAATTGCTAAATAAATAAATTATAAAAATTTAAGAAGATGTCTTTGGAAGGAGCCAACTGTCCTTGGTATTGTTTCAAATACATCATATGTACATACACACACAAACTTTTTCAAATTTGATGAGATTGTTCTTAGCAAAATATTTGGATCAGTTTTAGAAGATGGAAAAGGAATGGTGATTTTTAAAATAATGTATGATGCCTAAGATCATTTAAAGTGAAATTTCTTCTAGATTTAAATCCTTAGAATATGTAAGAGAGCAGGTGGGAAGCTGCGTTTTGTAAATCATATATATCATGTAGGAATTAATGTATCATGAATATATCATGTCTGCATACATGAATGTCATGTTATGGTTTGCATGTGAGGTGTCCCCCAACATCTCACGGGTGAGACACTTTTCTTTGTAGAGTTTGGTGAGGGCGGCGCTTGCGTTTTGGAAGGAGACCCAGAGAGAAAGTGCTGGCTGCTGACACACTCGGTCGTGGCCGACTCTGGAAGAGGTGCCACAGCTTGTGCCGTTTGTGCTCAGGCTGCAGGGCGGCCGCTGCCGCCTGCTGCGGCTCAGGGGAAAGTTGCTAGCCCTGCTGGGCCAGGGCCAAGCACTGCTGCTCCCACTTGGAGAACCAATGCACGGGCTCTCTGCCTCGCCCCCTCCTTCTGCTCCTTCATCCTCCCTGGCCTCAGTGCAGAGGCCATGCCTTCCGCTGCGACCATGTGCCCCTCAGGCGGGAGCGCTGGAGAGCGTCGGGATGGAGCAGGCTAGTGATAGGCTCCGCCGCAGTCAGGGGCAGCTCGAATTGGCCCAGGCCTCCAGTACTCCTATGGGACAGCCAAAGACCCCGCCCTGTGGCCCGCGGAGGCAGGACGACTCCCACCCTGAGCCTCCCTGCCCCTGGGCGCTCTGAGTGCCTTGCCTCACCTGCTGCTTCTGCTTACCGCCCCTACCCTTTGGCTCTGCTGCCTCCCTAAGGCTGCCACTGTGGCTTCAGCCTCGGAGCCCACCCGGAAGTTTGTTTTTCATGAGGAGTCATTGATACACTGAAGACATAAAAGAGGACAGCACACAATAAATGCCACTTTTTTTGTGATGGAATGCTGATGTGGGTGCAGGTAACAGGTGCCTCAGGAGACATCAGTGCATTGCCTGACTTTAAATCAGGGGCAGGTTGCCCTCTGTCCCAACTTTCAGAACCATTATTTGTGGAAGTATTTGAGTATGTTAGGTTATCTAGGGAACTAGAACCAGTAGGATGTGTATATGGAAAGAGAGGGAGAGGTTTATCATGAGCAATTGGCTCATGCAGATAGGGAAGAAGCTGACAAATCCCAATTTTTACAGTGTGAATCATCTAGCTGGAGACCTAGGAGAGCCAAGTGTGGAGCTCAAGTCTGAGTTCAAAGGACAGAGGACCAGAAGAGGCAATTGTGTAGTTGATCCTGGAGCTGGCAAACTCAAGCTCTAGGAAGAGCCAATGTTTCAGACTAAGTTCAAAGGCAGAAAAAAGTTGATGTTCCAGATGGATTGGCCACCAGGCAGAAGGAATTCTTCCTCAACCTTTTTATTTTATTTTGGTTTTCAACACATTGGGCAAGACCCACCCACATTAGGGAGGGAAATTCTTGATTCAGTTTAGGAATTCAAATGCTAATATCATCTCTAAACATATTTAGACACAGTCAGAACAGTATTCAACCCAATATTGGGCACTATGAGGTCCATTCAAATGCACACAAAGTTAACTATCACAGCAGGGGAGGGCTGATGGGGACTTGTTCCTCTCCCCAGAGGTCTTGGACTTTTGGTGGGTTTACTGAAGAATGAGTTGCCAAACTGGCAGTGAACTAGACATTGTCCTTTCTCTGGGTCACAGAAGGGAGGTAATGGCCTCATTCTGCAGCTTCCTTGTGCTGAGAGCCATAGCCAAGTAGGAATGACGCTTGGCATTTTTGGTTGAAAGGTGACAGCAGCAAGCCATTGAGATGGTAATGATTATGTTAAGATGTGCATTCAATTGGAGATTAGACCCCTGCTGTCAGCCTAGGCATGGCATTTTTGGTTGAAAGGTGACACCAGCAAGCCATTGAGATGATAATGATTATGTTAAGATGTGCATTCAATTGGAGATTAGACCCCTGCTGTCCACCTCAGCCTGCTACTTTGGAGCTCTCAAGGGACTCCCAGAGAGTTCCCATTGGTTGGGGAAGTGCAGTAGGAGGGGATTCCAGAGGAGGGATTTCCTGTTGGTGGAGTGTGTCCCGGGAGAAGGCAGCTTGCGTGGTATTCGCGGGAGTTTTGGAAATAAAGTTTGTTCCTGCTTGAGTGGCTCGTGATTTTGTGCCCAGCCAGACTGCGGCATTTGGTGGCCACCAGTGCTAAGATGGATCTTGCCTGTTAGGGCGGGCCAATTTGATATATACCACTAGTTGGAGTGACACGAATGGACCTAGGTGAGAAAGGTCAAGGGGTCTTTTCATATGTGAAGAAAAGGGAAGCCAGGTGACCTGGAGGTAGACAGTGAAGGAAGGATGACTCTTGCAGGTTCCACTTGTAGACCTCTTCCTGCTTGGGGGATGGTGAATTTACCCTCCCCTTTCCTAATGCCCTGGTGACTTTTCCTACTGCTAGCTGTCACACACCTCCTCCAAGATGCTGCTTTAAGTCCCTTCCCTGAAAAGAAAACATGCAGCATAAAAATTTGCTCAGGATGAACTTCAAACAGAATTATGCAGTGTTTATGAAGGCAATGTTTGGTAAAGACTCAAAAAGAGTGGAGTCTGACCCTTTTTAGACAAATCTTACATACGTTTTGCAAAACCTTTCTTAAGGTTTGGGAGTGGTGGATGGACATCTCAATAAGAAGTTTCTTTCTACCCATTGGAGGTTTTGTGTTGTCAACAAGGGTAAATACATTCTGCTCCTTAGAGCATTTCTTCATTATGCTATAAGCAAGTGAAATCTTCATCAAGACTTTCATATCATAAAATATATATAATAAAATAGCTGAACTTCACAAGGACTTTCATACAGTGCAACGTAAGTGTTATGTGCCTACAGACTGCTTGCTGCACACCTTACATGCATCATTTCATTTCGTCCTCAGAATAACCCCGTGGGAAAGAACCATGAAGAAACTATGCCCCCATTTTGCAGATGAGGAACACTGGCTTAGGGAGATGATAGAACCTGCCAGGATAGTCCACCCTGGGGAGACCAGCCATGTCCTGCCCCCATAGAACACATACATTTAACCCACTGATGGCAGCTCCGATTTATATCCAGCTGTTATGGAAAGAAAGCTTTCACTTCAGTCTGAAGGCTCCAGCCAGATTCTTAGGATTGCAGCACATTGAAGAAGACTTTGTTTTCCATACATCAGGTAAAACAACAGTCCAGCAAACCCAGCAGGAAGCAGTCCACTCCAATTGCATCACTTTTACTTCTACTATTGAGTCATGATTGCATTATAGAGATGTCCATCCCCCACTCCCAAATGCCTGGTTGTGTAAAGCTTGGTCATGTCCTCTCCCAGCTTTACCAGCGCTTTTTATTATTATTACTTTTTTTCTTTTGAGACAGGGTCTGGCTAACTTGCTTAGGACCTCACTGTGGGGAGCCACTCTGAAAGATTCGTGCCTTCCATCCTGAAGTGAGAGGCTTTGACCGGTCACTACATTTCCTAGTGACCTGGATGTTGTCCAGGTTCAGAAAGTTGAAGGTGTGTCTTCAGATGTAGGCGTGTCACCCATGAGGTTGAGCTACACTCACCTGTTCCTTTGTAATACTACCCCTTTGCCCTGATTGGGATAGAATGTTCCATTGAAATGCCCTTTGTGTGTCCCCTTCTCTTGCTCTGCCTTTGGGTGTGGTCTTCCTGGATGTCAGTCAACCTGCTGACAGCAGACATCATGAAGCTAGACTCAACCCTCTGAAACCTGTCTTCTTGCCTCATTTGAATGGCTTTTCCTCAATAAAAGGGTTAAGCATGTTCTCTCCCTCTCTCTCTCTCTCTCTCTTTCTGAGGACCCTTAAGGGTAGAGGAGTCATCACAAGACCCCAAAGAAAAAGGTATCTCTGTCTCTTGTGTGGTTATTTCGTGCAGTCCAGTTCACCTGGAGTGACCCTGAGTGTTTTAGTCGCGAGGAGCGTGACACCTCACTATGTTTCTGAGGCTGGCTTTGAACTTTTGATCCTCCTGCCTCAGCCTCCTGAGTTGTTGGGATTACAGGTATATGCCACAATCACCAGCCAGATGATCCATTTGAAATCAAAGGATTTTCTCCAGCTTGTGACAGAAGAGTGTGTGTATTATCAGCAGTAGAAATCTCTCCTGATAGCTTAAAGGATGGGCTACTGTGTTGGGGAAGGGGCCAGGTGGCAGGGAACAGTAATCAGTCTCCAGGTGAATATTACAATTTCACCTCACACACCTACTACTGTTGAATAGTAGAAACAACATGGTCTTTGGAACTAGATGAACCTGTGTTTAGCATAGGGCAAGTGACTTAGAAGCTCGCTTCTTAGTAAGCACTGCGCTGTAGTGTGGAATTGGAGGCAGGTGTGTAATCAGTCTCCAGGAGTGGGGAACAGTCTCTGTGAACAGCCAGCAAAAGCAAGGATCTCAAGATCTATGGCTGTGAGGAACTGTATCTTGCTGAGCTCTGGAGGACAGGGTAGCCCAGCCTTGTCTGTCAATCAGGCCCTGAGCAGAGGACCCACCATGTGATCCCTGGACACTATAACATGAATGTGTCATTTTCAGCTGCTGAGTTTGTGGCAATAGAAAACTATTACAGTTGTTCTTCAGCATCCATGGGGAATTAGTTCCAGGATCCCCAGCTCAAAATATTCAAGTTCCTGATAAAAAATGGTGTAGTATTTGCATGGAACATATGTGTTATGGTTTAGATGTTAGGCATCCCCCAAAAGCTCATGTGTGAGACAATGCAAGAAGGTTCAGAGGAGAAATTTTTGGGTAATGAGAGCCTTAACCCAATCAGTGAATCACCTGATGGGATTCACTAAGTGGTAACTGAAGGCAGGTGGGGTGTGAATGGAGGAGGTGGGGCACTGGGGTCATGGCTTTGGTGTCTATATTTTGTATCTGGCAAGTGTAGTCTCTCCCTC
The DNA here is from genome assembly GCF_047511675.1 of Marmota flaviventris. Classification (NCBI taxonomy): domain Eukaryota; kingdom Metazoa; phylum Chordata; class Mammalia; order Rodentia; family Sciuridae; genus Marmota; species Marmota flaviventris. The sequence goes on along the minus strand of NC_092498.1, from coordinate 101,610,697 downwards.
TCCTTTGATCATTATTTAAGCTGCTTTCCTCTGTCATACCCTTCCATCATGATGTCCTGCCTCTGTATCAAAATAAAAAATAAATAGAAAGGACTAGGGGTGTGGCTCAGTGGTAGAGCACCCTGGGTTAAATACCTAGTACTGCCAAAAAAAGAAAATTCATATAATTGTCACCTACAATATACAATGAAGCCAAAACTTGCAGATTCTGGTTTTTGTGACCAGAACTGATGAGCTGATAATTGTGCTGTTACAGGTGCTAGTGTCATTTGAGGATGCGGCTGTGGACTTCACCTGGGAGCAGTGGCAGGACCTGGCTGATGCTCGGAGGACCTGTAGAAGCAACCTGCTGGAGACCTACAGCAGCCTGGTGTCCTTGGGTGTGTGAAACTCCCCCAGTAATTCCCATAAGCAAGCTCTTTCTTTGTAATAAATATGTGGACATTTAATAAAAGATTTAATGCTATCTAGGTTTAATATTGCACTCTATGTAGAATGTGATTTTACACCCCTCCCTAATGAAAGGTTCACATCGGCCCTTTCATTGCACAGCTCTTGAAACTGAGCTGCTTTCAGTCTTCAGAGAACGTGACTTAGTGGTTTGGCAAAGTACTAAGTTATTTCCCATTAACAAGGCCCTGCATTATCAAACCCGAAGTGATCTTGAGGCTGGAGCAAGGAGCAGATCCATAGATGGGAGAATTCCCAAATTAGAGCCTCCCAGGTCAGTGAATACATGCTGGGCAGAATGGTCCTAAAGGGGAGAGCTAAGCAGATGCTGGCATGTTGAGCTGTTTTCACCAACATTTCCTGTAGATCCTAGGTGGTCAGTATATATCAAACATGTGCATTACATACTCACCAAGGAGGTTTCTCACGCATTTATTCCAACCTTTTATTTTGCAGAATATTTTCTCATATTTAACCAAAATCTAATCCTTACCTTTGTCTTCTTAGACATTTTTCTTGGTTGTTTACTTTCTCAATATTCTCAGTTGTCTCTTATCTTCTATTCCTGTGGACTATTTCCCCAGACATTGATTCATAAATTCCTTTATGCTTTAGTGCATCCTAATGGAGCAGGTTTTAGCACTAGTTATTTTATAGTTGTACTTTTAGGGGATTTCTTGTTATTCGTTTTTGTGATTCAGAGGATTGAACCCAGGTCCTCATGCATTCAAGGCAAGTGCTTTTCCACTAAGGTGTATTCTTGGGGGAATTATTAATGTTTACTTTGTTACTACTTCAGTTTCAGTTATTGTTTTCAAAATTCTATGTATAATACATACATTGATCTAAAATCTAGACTGAAGAGTGCGTATCACTTTTGGAGATACATTTTGGAAGTTGATAACTTCAATGTAGTATTTAAAGCTATTCTTAAAAAGAAGTTCACCTAGGAAGTTGATAAAAAAAAATGGGAGACGAGGGCTGGGATTGTGGCTCAGAGGTAGAGTGCTCGCCTAGCACGGGTGGGATCTGGGTTCAATCCTCAGCACCACATAAAATGAAGGCATTGTGTTGTGTGCATCTATACCTAATAAATAAATAAATAAATAAATATTTAAAAAAGAAAAGAAAAGAAAATGAGAGATGAAGCCCAGGAGTGAGACTTGTGAACCCTAAATTCTAAATCATGAAAGTGAGGCCAGTCAATCACAGGGTCAAGGAAGAAGGTGGTCCTGGATTTTGGAAATGCCCAGAGATTCTTGGTCACAAGGACAAGTGAATCAAGAGTTTCCTGTTGAAAAGATGTTTGGGAGTCAGGTCAACTGGCACTTAAGGATCAACCCTCAGAATGGCCTTTGGAGCCATTGATGGAACAAGTTCACTGTGATTCAAGACAAAGGATTGTAGTTACCCTCCATTTGTTATATGAATGAGAAAAGAGTAAATACATACTCTGTGGAGTCATATTGTGTGTGTTCTATTGGCATATAGCAAAAAAAAAAAAAAAGCCCACTCTCCCTAATTCACTTTGTGAATATGTGAGAGCTTTCTGAGAGAAGTTTATCTTATTTATTCTTCAGATAAACAAAGTCCTTGTTTATCTGAAGAATCATACAAAAGAGAAATTTTCTTTTCTTCTTTTATCTCTATGTCGGTTTTTGGAAGAAACTAAGAAATGTGAATAAAACGACAAGAATGAAACAAATTAGAAATGCCTTTATCAGGCAGAGGGATCTCACTAAATACTAAGAATAAAGTAAATATTTATCTTTAGTATGTTAAAGCTTTTCATAAAACTTCCAACTTTTTAATGTATCAGAGACTTTTGTAATGAAGGGAAAAACTCAATTTATGTCGTTTAATCTGTTTCCCAATAGAGATGTCAAATATATTGTAAGGGTCCCGCGAAACGTTGGAGAAAGAGACCACCAAGTGACCACTCATGCAATTGGCAGAAGGGGGATTTATTGAACCAGCATGCTGGGGCTCTGTGCCCACTCAAGAAGGGAAAGCAGCCCAGAGCCCCGAGCAGGGGCTGAGCACTGCTTAAGTACACTTTTTGGGGAGGGTGGAGGGCTTTGTATACATCAGAACAAATCATCAAGAGGCGCGGGAAAATTGAACAACAACTCCTAAACATGATTAGTTCATTCACTGGCGGGAACAGGTCAGGCTGGAGTGATAGGTCATTCCTAAGGAGGGGGTTACATTTAAACTGATTGGTCCAGGCCCTGCAATGCCTATGTGCGACCACACAGAGCCCTTATTAAACAATCCAAATAGTCAGGGGAAATATTTACTGGGCGGTTCTAAGCATTGTCTTAACAGCTACAGAAATTTCGGGTTTTGCAGGTAGCATAGAAACCTAACAATACCTCCTTTACATTTTAACTCAGACCTTGCAGCTTAGAAACTTTTACAACACCCGGTCTTTTACCCTTTAACTTTTACACTTTAACTTCAATTTCTTTTACCCTTACAATATTATCAGCAGTATAAAATATTATAGTATGTGCCACTAATGGGATTATGAGTGGGGATATTGCCTGCCAGGCACATTTGACTGAAGAGATTTTTGTTTGACATAATTGGAGGTTGTGCATCTACTGAGTAGAGGCAAGGATGCTGCTACGAGCCAACAGAACACAGAACAGACCCCTCAAGTACATAGGGTTTATGCAGGTGAGTATTTTATGTTAGAAATTTTCCTTTAGGGATTGAAAAATAACCAAAGGTACAAAATACATACACCTAGCATAATAAACATTGTGACTAGTATTAGTCAGATTTTCTTCACTAGGACCAAAAAACAAGAACAACTTGTAGGGGAAAATTTTTATTTTGGCTCACCCTTACAGAGGTTCAGTTCATAGCTGGCTGAATCCATTGCTCTGGGCTGGAGAGGAGAGGGAGCATCATGACACAAGAGTGTCATAGAAGAAAGCTGCTCACCTCCTGGTAGCTAGAAACCAGCAGGAGAAGGAGAGAAGGAGGGGAAGGGGCCACAGGGAAGATGAACCCTTCCAGGGCATACCCCCCAGTGATCTACCTTCTCTAACACATGACTTAAATTGCCACACGGTGTGGCCCTGCCTTACAAGAAACCCATTCTTAAAGGAAATGTCTGCAAGATGAGCATTAATTCTTTGGGTTGCACCACCTCCAATGACCTAATTCACCCTCACTAGTCCCCAGATTTTAAAGGTTTACTCATCAACACCACCACATTCAGTACTAAGCTTCTATGAACCTTTGTGGGACAGATCAGATCCCAAGCACATTAAATACCACTCTTTATATCTTGCTAAATATAATATATTAAATAGAAAGTATTATACTTTTCATTTTGCCTACTCCTAGTGTGTGTTTAATTTTTATTACCATTATTACCAATCTCTTAAGTAAAGAAAATAATTTTGGGGGTGGGGATTACAGCTCAGTGATTCAGCAATTTCATAGCATGTGCAGGACCCTGAGATTCATCCTCAACACTGGAAATAAAAAGTACTTTGTTTTGCTGGGCATGGTGGTACAAACCTGTAATCCCAGTGACTTGGGAGGCTGAGACAGGAGGATCTCAAGTTCAAAACCATCCTCAGCAACTTTGTAAGGCCCTTAGCAACTTTCCAAACTCTGTCCCAAAATAAAAAATAAAAAGATTTGTGGATGTGGCTCAGTGGTAAAGCATCCCTGGGTTCAATCCATGGTAACAAAGAAAAAAACCCACTAATTTTCCCTATAAAGTCTGCAACTTACATAATGCCAGCCAGTGGGCTGAAAAAAACCCCAAAACGACTTTCTCTGAAATGCACACAGCAGGCACATAACGGTTAATAGTTTAAGTATAAATTGGCATAAACAAGCTAGGCACAGTGGCACATTGCTGCAGTCTGGCTGGGCACAAAATCAGGAGCCACTCAAGCAGGAACAAACTTTATTTCCAAAACTCCCAGGAGTCCCGCGAAAGCTCCAAAGTAGCAGGCTGAGGCGGACTGCAGGGGTCTAATCTCCAATTGAATGCACATCTTATCATAATCATTATCATCTCAATGGCTTGCTGGCATCACCTTTAAACCAAAAATGCCTTGCGTCATTCCTACTTGGCTATGGCTCTCAGCAGCACATGCCTATAATCCCAGTAGCTCTGGAGGCTGAGGCAGTAAGATCACAAGTTCAAAGCCAGCCTCAGCAAAGGCGAGGCACTAAGCAACTCAGTTAGATTCTGTCTCTAAATAAAAAAAATACAAAATAGGGCTGGGAATGTGGCTCAGTGGTTAAGTGCGCTAGGTTCAATCCTTGGCACAAAAACAAACAAACAAACAAACAAAAACCCCAAAACCTAAATTGGCATAAACAGCTACAATTAATGGTACTGATTCTGTTCAGTGAAAAGCAACCTGTGGAAGCAAAACCTCCTCTTCACTCATCCCCATGTCTTTACATTGGGTAGCAGCATAGGTGTGTACTCAGTGCTGTGTAACTGAGCAGGTCTCTACATTTACATTTTCATTGATCGAGTGTTCTGTGCATGCCGATGCGTGGAGTAATATGATAATCCTAGTCTCTACCACTTCATGCCCGTGACTTCTTACCATAACCTCTCTGGGCTTCTGATTCTTCTTGTTCAAAAAGGAAGCAATAGTACAGTACAACTAAAAAGAACAAATGGAAAATTTACAAAAAAAGAAGTAATAAAGGAAACTGTCTCAGAGGGTAATCTAAGGACTACATTAGATAAGTAAACTTCTTTCCATATTTCCTTTGCACCAGATAAAGAGTATATAGTCTTTAGCCATGATGTTGATAGTGATTGTCATAATTGACAAAATTACTATATTAAATTGGTAGGACTAGTTTGACTCTACTTCAGCCATGTTCACCATTCTGACAAAGTCTTGATTTGGTTTTGTTACCTACTTCAACACAGGGGTTTATCTAAGTTTAGCTTTTATGATTATCTGAAACTATTATTTCCTTTAGTTATCCTTTGAGCAATATCCCAGCTATGCATAGGGGTATATTAGGAGGATTCTGGGGCATGTCCGGGAAAGTTTCTACAACAGAAAGCACATGGGACAAATGGTTCTTCTATGGGAAGACACTACTATTTGTTGACATATTGTGGGGTTGCATATAGTGGCCCTCAGATGTGGGGCCTGACATGGCAAGGAGGAATGTTGTAGAACTAGTGTGAGGGGAAACTAAGAAAGTCAAATTGGGACTTGGTGTGTTTTGGGGTATTTATGTAGGTCATGAGGTTTCTACTGGAGCATAAGAAATAGCCTTCAATTAGCTCAAAACAACATGCATTTACTGTCAGCTTTTGTGTCTCAGGAGTCCTGGTGGTCTAATGTTCAGACATTCTGGACATCCCTGAGGCCCACACCATGTGCTGTTTCTTGTGAAAGATTTTGTACCAGAGTATTATTTTTCTTTTGTTTCTTTGTTGGGTTATTGATATGGGTTATTATCTATCTATCTATCTATCTATCTATTGACATGGGGTATACAATCCAGGTGAAGCCAGATTTAAAATTAGGTAGTCAGTGTAGTTAGGTAAATCAGGTCTAATATCAGTGAAATCTAAAATGGAGGCCATGCTGAGAATGATTCCTGGAAATGCAGGACAACTCATGGAATGATAATGAAGTCACGAGGCCCAAAGTCCATCCCAAAGGAATGTTAATGAACAGCCCCAGCAGATTTGAAGATAGCCCATCCCAAAGAAGTGTTAATGAAGTCCTTCCTGACCAGTTTACTTCTTTGGCCCACCTGTGTCCCACCCCTCGGGCTTCCCACCTACATTCCATCACTGAAAGAACTCTAAAAAAGGGAGACAACAGCCCTTCCACGGATTCCACCTCTTGGGTCCCCTTCTTCCTCTGGGAGAAGTCTTTTCTGCTGTCCTTTAATAAACTTCTAATTTCTACTCTGACCGTGCCTTGGCGTGCTTCTCTGGTGTTATTCTTCAACATTGGGGAAGCAAGGACTCGTCACTGGCCAACAGCGGTAACACAGGGACACTACCACTAAGCTATATCCCCATTCATTTTTATTTTAAGATAGAGTGCCACTAAATTGCCAAGGCTTGCTACAAATTTGCTGCTGCAACTAAAAGACCAGACCAGCATAATTGTGGAGGAGGAAAAGTTTATTTGAGTTCTCATAGTTTCAGAGGTATCAGTCCATAGAAGGCTGGCTCCATTCCTCAGGGCTTCCTCATAGAAGTGAGGCAGAACATCATGGCAGATGAGTGTAGCAGAGGGAACCAGGTCATATGATGATCAGAGAGCAGAGAGGGAGGTCTCCACTTGCCAAATACAAATATATACCCCAAAGCCACACCCCAATTCCCACCTTCTTCAGCCACACCCTACCACTTAAATTACCATTTAGTTAATCCCTTTCAGGGGATTAATTCACTGATCAGGTTAAGACTCTCACAACCCAATAATTTCTTCTCTGAACCTTCTTGTGTTGTCTCACATGTGAGCTTCTGGGGGACATCTCACATCCAAACCATAACATCATAAAAAGACATAAATAAGTGTGGCCTATGTTAGTGACAGAGCTCACTCACAACACTCATCTCCTGAGTTGCTGGGATTTCAGGAGTGCGCCACTGCACTTGGCTAAGGTTTTTCTATCACAGAAACCCCAAGTATATACCTGAAGTATAGCAACAGACACTGAAGACATCTACCAAGTACAAGCCTTAAACATCTACCAAGTACAAACAGAAACCTGGCTGACCAGCAAACCAGGTCAGCAAAAATGCTGTAATGCATGTGAGTATAACAGTTGTCCACTTTATGCTTTGACTATAGCCCTTGCTGCTCTGCCACTGCGACTTATTTTCAAAATGGACATGTTTCTTTTTCTTCCTGTGGCTGTGGGGTGGGGTGTTGCGCTTACTTTTCTTCCCTATCCTAGGCAGAGTTATCTGTCCTTGAGCACACACACCCACCATAGAAATGAAGTAATCCAGACTTGGGGGGTGGCACCAGAAGATCTAAGAAATGACTGTCTCCTAAATTAATGAGTGAATTACAACTCCAGACAGAGAACACATGGAATGTAGCCTTTGAGTTGCCTCTTTAAAAACACCCTATTCACCCTGATGTGGAGAATCACAGCCTCTAGAACAGGAGTCCCCTGTGTTTCTCCTTTGTTAGCGAAGCAGTGAAACATTTTTCCTTTTCTCAAAAACCACTTCTTGTTATTGTATTGGCATGGGGGACAAGGACCTTGAGTAACAGGCTGTTGCTGAGGATTGTCAGGGAAGGGTCCTTGTGGCAGTCACTTTCATCCTTTGTGGTGATTACTGTTTCATGTCAAACAAGGTGTTTCTCAAGATTTCAGTCCCAGATAACAATTCCCTTTCCTGTGTAATAATGGAGTATTGTCTGGGGTTTAGGTCAGAGCTGAGTTAGAGTTACTGTGTGTTGACTCTTGTTCCAAGATGTCGAATATGTTTGAAAATGGTGTGGCCTATGTCAAATTCTCCCTAACACTCCCCTGCAACTGTTTCCCTCAAAGGACTGGGATTGGACAGCTCAGTGGTAGACCTCTTGCCTAGAATGTGGGAGGCCCTCAGTTCAAGGCTCACTACAAAACAAAATAAATCCTTAATTAAAGATTAGATACATGGGTGGATGGATGGATGGATGGAACCTCTGCGACTTCATTGCAATACATACACAAGAGCAGTGTTTCCAGCTGATTCATATGATGCACTGGAGATGTACAAATCAGCTTGGTGAGGACAAACAACTTTTAATGGGTCGGAAGAGAGTTACCGGAAGAATTTCTTGTTCGTTAGAAAAATTCAAGTAAGAGACATGATCTTTCAAGCCTTGGAATGCACGTGTACCAACTAGAGACGAGTTGACAACCACAATAATTTTCAATAACATACAAAAAGCACAATGTGGTGGATTGCCAACTATGACATAAGAAAGAAGCAAAGTTCCACATCCCACGAACAGTCCAGAAGCACCCCATTCTGGTCTCAGGGTGTTAGGATTGTCATCCTGGGACTGACCACAAGGCCCTTTGAGCTTGAAGGACCCGCGCAGAGCCACCTGGGAGACCGAGTCCAACCTTTGCAGAATAAGCCCCCCAACCCAGGGCGTTTCTCCTGGGCAAGTGCCGCCCCGCCCAGTCCCGCCCTTTCGTTGGTCAAATCCTGACCCGCGGTTTTCCAACGCTGGTGCGCTGTGTGCTGGTTTGGGTCTGCGTCTTGGAAGGTCGGGTGCGGCGCTAGGAGAGGATCCTCGGGCTCTGGGACACTGAGGGGCAGACCAGGTGTCCCTCAGGTAGGTGGCGGCTGGAACGTCCGTGGGTCTTGCCGGTGGGAGCTGAGGGGGTCTGGGAGGGGACTCTGGCGAGTGCTCAGAGGGGACCGGGGGACTGGGCTGCGCGCTCAGGATTGCTCTTGGGAAGAGGCTGCTCTGCCAGGAGGTCGGGTATCACTGCAGGTGTCCCGGCGGTGGCTCCAGAAGCTCCGCGAGGCAGATGGTGGAGTCGGGATGGCGACGTGCTTGTGCTGAGAGGTGTGCGTGTGAGTTCACACCTTGCTCTGCTGCTGAAGGAGCCTGTCACTCAGCTACGTGACTTCACTTGTCAGCTGTGAGATGGGGGTATTAACAGTGCTAGTGAAATTCTCCCAAAAGGAAGAGAAGTAGTTATGAAGTGTGTGCAGATTGAGCCTTGCTGTGTGGCTATTCTCTTTGTGGGGTTTCTTGGTGTCTTCAGCAAGTGACATTCCTGGTCTTTGGCATCGTGTAGCCTCCCCGGCGCTCCTGGTTAGAGGCCCCAGAAGGTTTTATATAGGATCTATTTCCAGGGAAATGGAGTTTTATAGGGAAGATTGGGGTATAGATTACAGTCCTATTTCTTTTGGAACAAAATAGAGGTGTTCCAAAGTTTGAAGAAGGGTATCCCATGCGAAGGAATCCGATCCGAGGAACACTTTTGTGGCGTGAACCCTGTCACCAGAATTTCAAATCAGAGACACAGTGTCCCAGAGAGGTGAAGATGCTAGCTTTGCATCGCCTAAGTAATTATCCAGGTGCTTAAAGAAAACTACATTATAGGGATGCTACTGCCTTCTCCAGAAACTGTCAACAACTACGTGCTCATGGAGAATTTGGACCAACTTTTGTTACCGCTGTTTACCCATGTTTACCTTGCTTCCCCAAGTGCTGAAGTATAACACCAGAGAAGCAGGCGGAGGCAAGTGTAGAGTGGAAAGTAGAAGCTTTATTAAAGGACAGCAGAAAAGACTTCTCCCGAGGAAGAAGGGGACCCCAAAGGTGGAATCTGCGAGGTCTTCCCTTTTTTATAGCTAGGTCTTCTTTTAGCTTTCCCACATTTTGTCTTTTGTTTCCCTTTATCTTTCAGTGATGGAATGCAGGTGGGAAGGCCCAAAAGGTGGGGGATAGGTGGGCTGAAGGAATCTGGGCAGGAAGGGCCTGGGGAGCTCCTGATTAGTACCACCCTGGTTTTTGGGAGCTGCTTCATTAACATTTCCTTAGGATGTGCTCAGGGCCTTGGGGACATTTAACATTTAAATTTCCCGAAGTGCTGCTCTGGTTTCCTGGATTCCATTCTCTATAATGGCCTCCATTTTATTTATCTTACTCCATATTAGACCCAATTTACCTAACTACACTAACTACCTATCTGTAAATCTGGCTTCACTTTCAAGGGAGAGAGGTGAGCTGTACTGAGAAATATGGGCAATGACCTGGGAAAGGTAACATTTCTTATTGGAGGGATCCAACAGGTGTGCACTGTAGTGGGGGGCTACCCTGTCACATTTGAGAAAATCTGTTTTTAGTGCTCTCTAGACACACCTACTCTTTCAATCTGCCCCCATTGTTTCCAGCTTGTGAACTCACTTAAACCTGGATTATCATCAAATTTTTAATCTGATGATCCCTCCATCTTGTTATTTCTACTATCACAGGAATTATTTTCTGAAGTACTTTAACTTTCTAAGAAAGATGGAAAAGAAAAAATGGCTTGAAGGAGGATAGGGACTTGTAGATGTCTGGTATATCTTGCTTTTTTGGTTAATGTTACCTGTTTCGTATAATTAACTCAGAGGGCTTTTGTTAGTTTGTGAGATCATTTTTGAGACTTCAGTCAGTTTAACCAGCACATTGCTTTAAGATTTTTCCAGTGTTTGCTTTCATTTGCATTGCTGAGGACCCAAATTCAGGGCCTCTCACATGAGAGGCAGGCACACTTCACCCTGAATATAGCCCCGAACCCTGAACATTGTTTTAAAACTACTTTTCCTTTCTTATCCACAGTGTATCTGTGCATTTTGTGACCTATAATAGTTGTGACCCTCTTAATGTCAGTAAAGATTCTAAGTTTTGCAGGAAAATGATAGTGGCTTTTAATAAATTGTTTACAGGTGGAAAATCAGATTATATCATACCTGAACTACACATTAATAAAATGTACATAAAACAGTACAATGCTAATAGATAAGTCACAGAATTATGTTAGTGTGAGATACTTAAAACTCTGTCCATCTAGTTGGCCATGATCATGCTTTTCAAAACTTGTACATGTTATGTTTTCTAATTGCATTTGGTATGTTTGAAGACTTTTTTTTTCTCCCACTCCCCAAAAGGTTAAAAAGTCCTTAGATTAGGCATTGCTGTGTTAAAAAAAAAATCAAGAAAAATGTATTGACTGAAGAACCATTTGATTTGATTACATTCCTCTGGGTGAACATTTATCCTGGTCTCAACTAAGAAGTTCTTAGGTTCTTGCTGCCTGGGATTATATGTAGGTGTAAGTCACCTGGTGAGGCTGGTTGGTTCAAGTTAGCTTCACTTCCATTATTGCCTGTGTGTCCAGTAGGTGGCCCCAGGCTTCTTTCTGACCGTATCCAAGAAGGCAAGTGCCAGTAAGCAAATACTTTTCAAACTTAGGTTTTTCATCACATTGAATGATGTCTTTTTAGCCAAAGCAAGTCAAATGCCCAAGCCTGTGTTATTGTCAGTGGAGAGTAGAAGAAGGGTGTAGATACATGCCTCATTTGGAACCATAACTGAAACAGTATAGCACACACCAAAAAATGTACATTTTGTACATTCTTGAAAGCAGAAAATATTGTAATGGAATATTCTTGTGGATTCCTGTGTGTGTATTAAAAGAATAGTTCATCTAGCCCAAGAGCATTTCTATAACATTCATTTTAGAGAAGGTATAGCATTTCTTTGGCTTAAATTATTATTTTTTTAGGGAACATTAATTATTGCTAATCAATTGATAATGTATGTTTTCATTAATACACTAATACATTTTTTGTCTAATCTCTGCCAATTAAAGGACTCATGGGTACATTTTGAATGGGGCCTGTTGCTCTGTCTCATTGATGGGGCTATTCTCTTACTGAGAATTTTTGTTGTTATTCTTTTGTCTTTTTTTTCCTCTTTCCAGCTAACGTGTGGAGTGCTTTGAGCAGGAGAATTTAGGGCAAATGTTGTCTGTGCTGTCTTGACTGCTTCCCTTGCCTTCTCGCAGCCATGTTTCCAGCGTCCTCAGCATGTTTTGAAGAGCAACAAAAAATGAGTAAATCTCTGGTGAGTTGTTTATCTATTCCTTGTTTGTTTTACATCATATGTTGGGAGCTTTATGAAGTCCAGGAATTAAAATGGAATTGTAGAAATGAGTCAAGTTCAGCATCAGAGACATGTACATATATAAGGTAAAATTGACATGGAGCTAAGAGAGGGTCATCTTCTCTGCCTCTGATGCTTGAGATTAACCCATAGGTGCATACCACTGAGCTACATCCCCAGCTTTTTTTAAAAAAAAAATTATTTTAAGGCATGGTCTTGCTAAGGTGCCTTAACTGTGAAATTGTGATCCTCCTGCCTCAGTTCTCAGATTGCAGATATGCATGCATGTGCCATAGCTATAGGCAGGCTTTGAGACCTGAAAGACATCTATGTTGAGTAGAATTCGTCTTTCTGATGCCTGACACAATGCAATCACATTTGCTACATGATTTGAAAAGAACCTGAGAGGAGTGCATGCTCACCTTTGATGGGACATAACACCACCAAAAGCTGAAAACATTGACTTCATTAGACATGGAGGTGATGCTGTGGTGAGTTTTTTCACTAACGCCTGGAAATAAACACTTCTAACTTTCTGCAGTGGAACTAACTTGTTCTAAAGGAAAGCTGTCTTAAGGTTTTTCTGGAATTAGTAAAATAGTGTGGTCTTTGGCAGGTTTTGGAAGGCCATATTGATTCATGGATTTTCTGGAGGATTCTTCTGACCACAGGTCATTCAGTAACTCTCTGTACACATGTCTCAGCCCATCTACCTACACAGGGTGTGCAGCCCCCTGTTCAAAGTAATTTTCTGGCAAATATTCCCATTGCTCATTTATACTTTGTCCCACTCAGTGCTGTCTTAGTTCTTCATAAGCTCATTAATAATCTGAAATGTAGTTGAATCGACAGTCCCTTGCCTTGTTAGAAATCACTGCCCATGATTTACTCCTGGAAATTCTTTGTCAGTTACTGTCGCAGCCTCTGTCATGATGCCTTTATTCTCTGTTTCCCTGAATTCTGCTCCCCTTTCTACTTGTTCACAGAGCTCATCCAGGTGCTCCATCCTGGGTTCCATTCTTCTCACTCTACAGTTTGCTTTGATGGATTTGGCTCCCTGTGGTTTGCACTCCTCTTTTTCTCTAGTGTGGACCTGTGCCCCAGCCCTTCAGCTCCCTGTTGAACTACCTTTGACTGCCCAACAGATCCAAAATGAAAATCTTTTTTTTAGCTCACCCCTGTTATGGTTTAGATATTAAGTGTCCTCCAAAAGCCATGTGAAACAATGCAAGAAAGTTTAGAGGCAAAATGATGGGGTTATGAGAGCATTAACCTAATCAGTGCCTTAATCCTGGATAGGAATTAACTGGGTGTAACTGTAGGCAGGTAGGGTATGACTGAAGGAGATTGGTTCCTGGCAGCATGCCTTTGGGGTTTATATTTTGTCCTTGTTGAGCATGGCAGTCTCTCTACTTCCTCTTGGTAATGTCCTGACCCACTTTCCTCCATCACAGTTTTTCACCATGATGTTCTGCCACACCTTGGTCCCAGAGCAGTGGAGCAGGTTATCTACGGACTGAGACCTCAAAATATTCTTTCTCTAAAACTGTTTTTGTTAGGTCTTTTGGTTACAACAGTGAAAAAGCTTGCTAAAACAACCCCATCTTGCCAGTGATGCAGCCCTCAAAGATGAGTTTTTTCCCTGGATTCTTGTCTCATGTGGTGCCGGGTTTCTGTTTGAGACTAAATGGCTCAGGGGTCACTCCAGGTAAACTGGGCTAACTGGGCTGCACAAAATAACCACACAAGAGACACAAATACTTTTTTCTTTGAGGTCGCTGTGAAGGCTTCTCTGACCTTAAGGGTCCACAGGAAGAGAGAGAGAGAGAGAGAGAGAGAGAGAGAGAGCGCGCGCGAGCGAGCGCGAGCACATGCTGACTCCTTTTATCCAGGAGAAGCTATTCAAATGAGGCAAGGGGTCAGGTTTCAAGGGGCTGAGTCTATCTTCATGATGTCCACTGTCAGCAGGTTGACTGACATCTAGGTAGGCCACACCCAAGGGCACAGTAAGAGAAGGGGACACACAAGGCACTTCCATGGAAGATTCTATCCTAAACAGGGCAAGGGGTTAGATTACAAAGGAACAGGAGAGCATAGCTTCACCCTTGGGGCTGTAAGAAGACACGCCCGGGCACAAAGGCACAGTCACTCCAACCCTAGAAGAGCGGGGCAGTCTAGCAGCATGGGTGCCTAACTGCCACATTGCCCAGCAGGGAAGTTAACTCAGTCACACGTGCGAGGTTGGTCTCCCCCAATGTGGTGTTAACTTTTGCAACTTTTAAAAAATTCCTTTCATTTTATTCTAATATTTATATACAATTCCAGTGTATGGGAGGAGCTGGTAATGCTCATGAATAAAACACAGAAACTATAGACATGCCATTCCTGGCAATACTGGAAGGCTGCTCCCTTGGGTGGTGCAGCTCTGCAGCATGTGTTGTGGTGACTTCCTTAGGAATCTGATGGAGCAAGAAGGCAGGAGTTAGTGGGCCATATGGAAAGGTCACTAGAAAGTCATGCAGAGAATGAAAACAAGAACAGATTTTCCTAATTGGTAACTTGTCTTTATAAAAATTTGTTATGTTACAGTGGCTCTATGTAGAGTTTTTTGGTTTTGTTTTTTTAAGTTGTAGTTGGACACGTCTTTATTTATTTATATATTTTTTATTTTTATGTGGTTTTGAGGATCAAACCCAGTGCCTCACATGTACTTGGCAAGCTCTCTACCACTAAGCTACACTCCAGCCCTCTATGTGGAGTTTTTATAATTTACAGTTGTGTTTATAGTTAAAAAATTCTTATCTTTTCAAACTCTTTCAAAGACTGCATTTCATTTCACTGCTCTTTCCTCTAACCATTTAACCATGAATAAGGAAAAATGGATGTGTGTGACAGTCATGGATATATTAATGGACTATAACTGTAGTTCATAATAGGGTAAGAATAAACCTTATTGGGCTGGGGCTGTATCTTAGTGGCAGAGCATTTGCCTAGCATATGTGAGGCACTGGGTTCAATTCTTAGAACTACATAAAAATAAATAAAATAATTTTTAAAAAATGAAATAAAAGAATAAATCCTTATTAACTGAAATTTAAACTCATTATTATATTGAGATATAACAAAATGTGAAATGATCTTTATTTATTTTGAACTGAATTTTAAATTAAAACCTTCACATTGCATGTTTTAAACTAAGGTACTATTTGTGACCTGTAATGAGTTTTAAGGTGTTCCAATTGTCTTCTGCATGTTAAAGTCCCCCAAAACTTACTCGCTTAAACAGGAATTCTCATAACGATTAACCATGTGTGTGTCAGGAACTGCACAGGGGAATGTAGGTTTGCTGTTTATCCTAATCTTTTCCCTAAAAGATTATCGTAGAAAAGATTTTAAAGTTCACCATTGAGTTATTGTCAACTCTGTGCTTTCCACTATGGCTTTTATTATATTGAGGTTGTTTCTGTGTATTCCTAGTTTGAGTGTTTTTTTGGGTGGTGGTGGAAACTTTTGGTTGTAGGGCCTAGTTGCAGAAAGTTGGTTACTGGGGGTGTATGATTGAAAGGTAAATAGCCATCATGATGTGTGATGATTTTGCTCTGACACATTTTTCCTAGCAACATGTTGTGCTTTATAATAGGCCCCCAAACAATGGAACTACATGACTGTAGACTAAAAACTTGGAAACAGAGGGTCAAAATAAGTCTTTCTTCCTTTTAGGTTGTTTATGTGAGGTATTTTGTTACAGTGACTGAAATCTGGCTAACATAGAATATTTGTTGTGAGTCATCCACAGGCTGTGTGTATGAGCTATGAACATTTGGGCAATATGAAGGGACTGGTCTGGCGTTGTATGTAGATTGGGCTGTATGACGAAAGTGTGCCCTTCCTCTCACTTTGCCTGTGATCCCACACAGCACCTGAGAACGGTATGACTTGACAAGATGTCAATATGCTGACCATAAGACATCACAAAGCAAGACTCCACCTTTTGAAACCCTATCCCTTGCCTTATTTGGGTGGAATACTCTATCCAATGTCTTTTCCCTAATAAATAGAGGTGTTCTGGGTGCGTTCTCTCTCGCCTTCCAGCATGGAAGAGGACCCTTGAGGTCACAGAGCAGTCCCCCTCTGGACCTGAGAAACTCGTGTGTGTGTGTTGCATGGTTTCTTCACCGTTTCTTAGTTTAATGTTGCAGCCAGCTCTTTTAATCCAGCTCGCCTCGCCAGCCCAGCCAGCTGGCAGGAATTATTGTTACCAAGAATAGGGATTGTTGCTTTGACTACATCTGACCATGAATCAGAAACTTTTGGACCTGGTTTGTAGAAGGAGTTTGGAAAGATTTGGAGATGCAGTGTCAAGAAGCCCTAGAATTCTGAAGGTAGAGTTTAGTGGACGATTCTGTGAGATTAGAAGACCAGAATCTTGACTGAAATACCGATAGTAAAGACGATGCTCATGAGGTTTAGAACTCTGTTGGAACTGGAATAGAGGCATTTCTAGCAAAGAACTTGTCTATATTTTGATTGTGTTCTGAGATTTTATGTGAGGTTGAGCATAAAGGTGATGGACTAATTAATTTGGAAAAGGAAATTTCAAGGCAGCACAGCATTTAGACAATGCCTTGGGCATTTCTGGCTGCTCTTAGCCAGATTTATTATGGAAATTGAGAGCAAAGAGCAGAGTGGAAAGATTTACAGACTTGTAGTTTGACCAGAAATGCTTCAAATGTGAAATGGGGGCTGAGGAAGGGGTATTTGCTGAAGACATTAGGACCATTAAAAGAAGCCAAATACTTTGCAGGAAGACTACAGTAAGAAAGATGGCTTGAGAGCATCTCGGGAATCAGCAAGACCCTACTCCTCACAGGCTCAAGGGTATAAAAGTATAATTCTTTCTTTTGAGAATAGAACTCCTGGGTGCTCTGCTTCCACTGGGCAATCTAGCAGGTTGTTTCTCAGGATTTATTTCACCTTGTTCAGCCCTCTAAGCAGTCAGAGGCCACTGCCACCATGGTCCAGGAGGACCTAGTTCCTACTGAAGTCAGTAGCAGACATGACATTGACCACTTGATGGTGGTTTTGTAGCAGTGCAGAATGGAAGAAGTGTGGGGTCATGGAGGGTCCCACCAAGGCTTCAAAGGAAGACCTGTGTGGCAGGGTTGGAGTGCTTGCAGGAATTCTTTAAGTAGGCAATGGGTGAAGCTATAAGAATGAGCTGAAGTACCATGGAGAACCTGGATGTCAGGAATGTGGATAGCCTGCCAAGGAAAGCCACTTCGAATAAGCAGAGCCATCCAAGAGTGGCTATATGAACTGTAGCCTTGGAAGACCATAGAGTTGGGGCTGCGTTAGCTCTTTGGAGCTCTCAGCATGCCACCATGTGCCCTGGATATCAGATTTGAAGCTATAGGATTTAATGTATACTGGGCAAGCACTCAACCATTGAGCTATGTCCTTAGCTCCTACTTTCATTTGAGTACTTCTGTGATATGTTTTTCCTCATGTGTTTACTTTTCATCCATATATGTTTATATTGAAAGTGAACTTCTTGTAGTGAATATATAGTTGTATTTTATTTTCTAACTACATTTGCTGTCTGATATTTCTTACATCCTGCCATGTCTGTTCTAGTGCATCCTTTGCCACTTGAAATTGTGTATGCCTTTGGTATGCCCTGTAGCATTTTCTTTGTAGCCTGGCATGTTATGCCAAGTAAGAGGAGCTGTAGGAAATCATTTTAGCTATGTGGTAAGGTGTAAGAGGCTGTTTTAGTCTGTACAGATTACAGTAATAAAATAACCTAGAGTGGGCAATTTATAAACAATATGAATTTATTGCTCACAGTTCTGGAATCTTCAGAGTCCAAGAGCCCCAGTAGATTGCATGTGTGGTGAGGGCCTTTTCTTTATAGATAGCCCTGTCTGTGTGCTGTTACACACCTGGCAGAAGTTGTGAAAAAGCTACCTTAGTCTTCTTATCAGGGTATTAACCTTGTTTACTGGTGCTGTACCTTCATGAATTAATCCGTTTCCAAAAGCCCCACCTCTGATTACTGCTACTGTGAGGATTAAGTTTCAACATATGAATTTTGGGAAGACACAAACATTTACACCATATTAAAGGGCTCTGTAGCCAGATGTGGTGGCACACGCCTGTAATCCCAGTGGTTCAGGAGGCTGAGGCAGGAGGATCACAAGTTCAAAGCCAGCTTCAACAACTTAGTGAGACCCTGTCTCTAAATCAATAAATAAGACAAAAAGGACTAGGGATGTTGCTCAGTGGTTAATCTCAGTGTCTTCTCCTTACTTTTATATTCAAGAAGATTTATTGATTTTTTTTTCTTTTTAGTCTCTTAAGTTCTTTACTTGGTTTAAGAATGGAAAGCTGTCTTTCAGATTTCCATTACTGAGAAAAAATTTCCTGAGGTCATCAACTTAAAAGGAGGAAAGGTTTATTTTGGCTTATAATTTAGGAGGTTGCAGTCCATGGTGAATTCACCTCATTACTTTCGGGCCTGTGGCAAATGGTAGTGGAAGCTAGCCTGGATGCTGGAACAGGCCAAGGTCCCAGTGTCCCCTACAAGTGTAGGACTCTGATAATCTAACTTCTACATATGAAGCCTCACCTCTTAATGATTCTACCACTCCTTCTTATAAATTTGAGCCTTTCACACATGGGTATTTGGGGTACATTGCAAACTAAAGCAACTTTCAGGCTCTTTACATATAGGGCTGGATGCTAGGATGGTATTTTTTTATAGTGTCATCTGAATGTCTATGCAGACAACCTAAAGAATTTAACCTTGTAGAAGTATGTATATGATAAATTATATTAGTAGTGTCCTTAATGTTGAATTTCCCTCTATTCATGGGATAAAATCAAATTCTTTCATTCTTTACACTTTTATTTCTCTGCTTTTATCAGCATATATTAGTTTCCTTGGATCCTTTTCCTGTTACTTTTCTTCTTCTTCAGTCTCTTACATTGTCTTCAAGCCATTTTCTTCACTCTGATGACTTCAAGCAACAGTTAAATTGTATTACTTTCTAAATTTTTAATATTCAGCTTGCTTCTCTCCTGGACTCTCCAGAATCATATGTTTGTAATTGCCTTTTGGACATTCCACATCTGGGACTTTAGGATTCCAGATATGATGTGTTCAGGTATGTGTTACTTTTGCCATTATGTTCTTATGTTTTCTAAATTCTCTTTATAGCACCAGTATCTAACTAGCAGCATGCATGCAGGAAGCCTAGAAATATAAGGTCTGTTTTAATCTTCTGCTCAGCAAGTTAGTACTATATTCTGTTCCTGTCTTTTCTTTTTTGTCTTTTTGGATTACTTATTCAGTGTTCCTACTTCTCTATTTTCTGGTGGTGGTTTTCATGTAGTCCCATCATGTCTCATTCTGATTTCTTCCCTTCGACTCTTCATTAACCCTTTCCAATTCTTTTTGTAAATTAAAAAAATTTTTTTGTAGATGTACAGAATGCCTTTATTTCATTTATTCATTTATTTATTTGTTTATTTTTATGTGGTGCTGAGGATCAAATGCAGTGCCTCACACATGTTAGGCAAGCACTCTGCCACTGAGCTACAGCCCTGGCCTCCAGTGTTTTTTTAGGGAATGACTACTGAAATATAGAACTTCTTAGTTAACTGACCTGATCTTCTATGATCTCACTGTTTTCACCCTGTGGTTTGGAAAGTGGCAGTGCTCAGCCTGAAGTGAATATAAACACACCTTTGGCATACAGGAAGGAAATATTGGGATGCCTCTCTACATGCTTTTAATTTGTAAGTAATTATAAACAATGTTGCTTAAAGTTGGAATCTTTTTAGTATTTAAGTGTAGAATCACCCACTCCATAATCTCTTCTTTCAGTGTTGTGTTTGTGTCGTCATGATCCAGATTCCTTCACCTGGATTCAGCCAGGTGTGTGGTGTTTGTGTGCTGGTGACTGGATTCCTGCTGTCATGAGAACACATGGTTGATACATGGCAGAGCTTAAATGTTTTTGGTTTTTCAGCGAGGGGCAGTCTTATAGTACAAAATAGAACTTTATTCTCCTTCCTCAATTCATCTACATGGAAGTTGTGTTTGGTTCATCAAAGAAATTATTGTGGGTATTTATTCTTGTGTTGTCTTCATACTAAATAATAAGTGTTTTGAACAAGCAAAATTATATTCACACTTTAATCCCTAGCAACAAGGTTGATTTTCAGATCCAGAAGGTAAGCTTGATAATAGCATTAGTAACTAATTAATAAAATGATGCATGACTTTAATCTTAACTACTTAGGAGGCTGTGGCTGAAGGATCATAAGTTCCAGCCAGCATGTACAACTTATCAAGACCCTATCTCAAAGTGAAATGAACAGGGCTGGGTTTGTATCTCAGTGGTAGAGTGCTTGCCTAATATGTATAATGCCATGAGTATAATTCCCGGTGGTAAAGATAAATAAGTATTTAATTAAAAGGGCAGGATAGTGTATGATTTTTCTTTTCCCTGCCATGTAGAGTACAAAGCAAGCTGCATTCTATGTAAAATTCACATAACCCCCACCCCACAGCACATCCTTTAGACTAGGACTGATGATTTGAGAAATATGCTGTTACAAGTACTAGTGTCATTTGAGGATGTGGCTGTGGACTTCACCTGGGAGGAGTGGCAGGACCTGGATGATACTCAGAGGACTCTGCACAGGGACCTGATGTTGGAGACCTACAGTTCCCTGATGTCACTGGGTGAGTGAAACTCTGCAGTTATTCTCAGAAGCAAGCCCTTTCTATAGTAAACACATGAACACTTGTAGGATTTAATGCTGTTTATATGGAAGATTCCAGTCTATGAAGAATTGATTGTGTTCCCATCTCTAAAAGGCTTACATAGGCTTCTTAGTTGCCTAGCCCCTGAAGTTGAGCTGTTGAAATTCTTCAAAGAACCTGCCTTAATAGTTTGGTAAAGTCCCAAGTTATTTGCCATTAACAGGACATTGCATCAGCAAACCTGAAGTGAACCTGGAGCAAGGAGCAGAGCCGTGGATGGGAGAACTCCCCAATGAGAGCATCAGTGAGTGCATATTGGGCTGGGAGGTCCTGAAGAGGAGAGCCAGGAGATGTTGGTCATGTTGTGCTGTCTTCACAAGCATTCCCCTAGGTCCCAGACATGAGAACAGCTATTCTATATACATAAGACATGTGAAATATAATCACTAAGGAGGACTCTCACATATATTCCTACCTTCAATTTTGCTGAATATTTTCTTACATTTACACCAAATCTAGTCTCTTAGACACTTCTTAGACATTTTTCTTTGATTTCTACTTTTTCTGATTCTCTGTTCTCTTATTCTTCATTCTCATGTACTTTTTTTTTTTTTTGCTGTCAGACATTTCTTCATAAATTTCTTTATGCTTCAAGCACATCCTAATGGAGCATATTTTTACTACCATTAATTTTATATTTGTACCTATGACAGCAATGATGGTGATTCTGTGCCTCTCATAGAATTTATTTATGATAATATTTAAATGAGAAGTTCCTGTGTATTGAGTAGGCAGTTAAGAACTGTGAAGAATATTTAACCAGAGTGAGACAGAGAGAAACAGGAAATGTTATAATTTAAAAAGGATGGTGAGAGAAGACAGCCTTAGGGTGATTTTTTTTGTTCATTGGTTGATTTGTTTTTATGGGGCTGGGCATAAAACCCAGGTCCTTGTGCATACTCGTCAAGCACTTTTCAACTAGGTTATATTTTTAGGGGAATTATTAATATTTACACTGGTATTGTTTCAGTTACTGGTTTTGAAATTTTACAGAAAAAAACATAGGTTGATATAAAAAAAAAAAGATCTAGATTTGCAAGCAGACCTCAGTCTTGGAAATGTAAATTTGGAAATTGATAGTGTAAATGTGGTAAAGTTATCCTTAGAAATTCAACAAAGGATTTCATAAAGAAAATGAGAGAAGTCCAGAGTCACATATGTGAACCAGGATATCAGAAATTGTCAAAGTGAGGATCCAGAATATGAGCATGGAAAGGGGTGGTCTTGGACTTGGGGAAGAGTCAGGAAATTCTGGCCTGAAGCACAACAGAACCAAGGGTTTTACATTGAGCTGGCATTTTGGGGAGTAGAATTTGAATTTAGCATTTCCCTTTTCTCTTTGTGGCTATTATCCTAAAACAACATACACAATGAGAAATGTACAGAAGACTCCACTTTGCATAAAATTAGCAAAAGTGCTAACACTGCAGTGCATGAGATTATATTCCTCAAAAGCAGTGGATTATCAACCAATTGCTGCATGTCCCAGGAATAGTGGGGAAAATGCCAGGGCTGTTAATCTCAGAAAGAGCCAGAAAAACACTTTCCAGATATTATGGGCACCAAAGGTGAGTGTTCAGGGTGGGGCTCTGAAGCTTCCTGTACTTGTTTTGGTTCTGAGAACTGGAGGAAGCCAGGTTAAATTAGAAATTGTCAGAAAGCTGTCCTTTTCTAGAGTGTAAAACAATTTTATATTTAGAAAACTCCCATATACTTATAGTCTTTCCCCAGGGAAAAATGAAAACTAAATGAACATAGATACAAAACACTTTCCATTACCCATGTTCCTTCTCTAGGGGACAGTCATTTGACCTGATTCACCCTACAAGGAGCTGGTCACGGAAATTCTTGCCACCTTCAAAACAGAATAATGAGAAGAATGTCAGTGGGAGATAATTGTTTTAAAAAAAAAAAGTGGAGATAAAGAACAGGGAAAACTAATGGCAGGGTATAAGCACTCAATGAAGAATTATTGCAAGAAGTAGCTGAATATTTTAACCAAATGTCTGTCTCTTCATGAAATAAACATAGAAAAACAGTTGTGCACTAGAAAAACTACCAGTGCAATTTATTAAATGAACTCAGTAGGAAGAGAATGCAAAACCAATACTTGTTATGTATTTTATAAAATTTTACGCCCATAGGATATGCTCGTACATATACATGAGCATTCCATAGAAATATTTAAGCCAGGTGTGATGACACTTGTCTTTAGTAACTCCAGCCTCTTGAGAATCTGAGGCTGGATGATCACAAGATTGAGACCAGCCTGGGAACTTGGTGGGACCCTCTCAAAAACATGAAGGGCTATAGATGTGGCCCAGTAGAAGAGTGCTTGCCTACTATGCATGAAGCCTTGGGTTCAATCCCAGCTGTCCCATGAAAAGAAGAAATGTTCAGATGTAGTTCATAGGTGTGTTCTTTTTTTTTTTTTCTCTCATTTTAGATGTGAAGAAAATGGATGATTTAATTGAGACTAACCAGGGAAGTCAAGATAGCCATTTCTGGCAAGATGTAATGAACACCAACAACATGTTAACAGAGAAAAGAGATGGATTAGAAAACACTTTTTCTTTGATCCCAAATTGTATTTCAGATTTGATTATAAATAATGGAAAGTACTCACAAATGACGCCTGAAGAGTTTAATATATGTCAGAACTCTCATCTCTCTTTTGAGCCTGAGGAGATGCATCCTGGAGAGAAATCTGGTGATGACTATAACATAACTGAGACATTCCTCAGGTGTCCTGAACATTTTGATCAGCATCAAGAGTGTACTCTCAAACAAAATCAACAAATACAAACAGAGATGACATCCTGTGACTATCTTGAATGTGAGAAAAACATCATTAGCAAATTAGATTTTCCAGTACATCTGGGGACACATACAGAGCAAAGACCCTACTCATGTAACCAGTGTGAGAAATCCTTCAGCTATGGGTCAGACCTTACAGTCCATTGGAAAACTTACACAGGTGAGAATCCTTACAAATGTACTGAATATGTTCAATCATTTTACCAAAAATCCGACCTCAGAGACCCTCAGAGAATTCACACAGGGGAGAAACTTTATGAATGTACTCAGTATGGAACAACTTACAGCCGGGAGTCAAACCTCACACTAAATGAGGCTGTCGACACTGTGGTGAAACTCTATGAATGTAATCAATGTGGAAAAACTTTTCGCCAGAAATCACACCTCACTCGACATGAGAAAATCCACACTGGGGAGAAACCCCATGAATGTAATCAATGTGGAAAAACCTTTGGCCAGAAGTCCAACCTCAGGAATCATCAGAGAACTCACACAGGGGAGAGACCCTATGAATGTAAGCAGTGTAGAAAAACCTTTTGCTGGAAGTCACAATTGACATATCATGAGGCTGTCCACACTGGGGAGAAACACTATCAGTGTAAGCAGTGTGGGAAAACCTTTTATCAGAAGTCAGGTCTCAGGAAACATCGAAGAATTCACACTGGGGTACCACCCTATGAATGTAATGAATGTGGAAAAACCTTTGGCCAGAAGTTCAATCTCAGGAAGCATCAAAGACTTCATATAGGGGAGAGGCCCTACAAATGTAATCAGTGTGGAAAAACCTTTTTTTGGAAGTCACAACTGAGTCAACATGAGGCTGTCCATGCTAGAGAGAAACACTATGAGTGTAAGCAGTGTGGAACAACCTTTTATCAGAAGTCAGATTTCAGGAAACATGAAAGAATTCACATTGGGGAACCACCCTATGAATGTAACGAATGTGGAAAAACCTTTGGCCAGAAGTTCAGTCTCAGGAAGCATCAAAGACTTCATACAGGGGAGAGGCCCTACAAATGTAATCAGTGTGGAAAAACCTTTTGTTGGAAATCACAACTGAATCAACATGAGGTTGTCCACACTGGAGAGAAACACTATGAGTTTAAGCAGTGTGGAAAAACCTTTTCCCGAAAGTCCAGTCTCAGAAAACATCAGAAAACTCACACAAGTGAGAAATCCTATGAATGTAATGAATGTGAGAAAACTTTTACCAGAAGTCCTACCTCAGGAAACATCAAAGAATTCACACAGGGGAGAAACCTTATGGATGTAATCAATGTGGAAATCCCTTTTCCCAGAAGTCAGACCTCAGGAAGCATCAAATAATTCACACTGGGGAAGAACCCTATGAATGTAATGAATGTGGAAAAGCCTTTGCCCAGAAGTCAGACCTCAGGATACATTAGAGAATTCACACAGGAGAGAAACCCTATGAATGTAATCAATGTGGGAAAACCTTGGCAGGAAGTCACAGCTGACTGGGAAGAAACCCTATTAATGTAAGCAATGTGAGAAGACCTTTTGCTGAAAGTGTAAGCAATGTGGAAAAACCTTTAGCCAAAAGAAAACATCAGAGAACTCAGAAGTTAGGAACCCTTTGAATGTAGTGAATGTTGAGAATCTTTTACTAGAACTACAACCTCAGGAAGCATCTGACAGCTCTCACAGGGAGAGAAACCCTATGAATGTAATGAATGTGGAAAATCCTTTGCCAGAAGTGAGGGCTCAGAATGCATCAGGTATTCTTACTGGAGAAACCAAATGAATGTAAAGATTATAGGAGAATGGGCTGGGGTTGTGGCTCAGTGGTAGAGCACTTGCCTAGCATGCGTGAGGTACTGGGTTCGATCTTCAGCACCATGTAAAAATAAATAAAAAAAGGTAAAAAACAAAATTATAGAAGGCTGGCATGGTGGCGCAAGCCTGTAATCCCAGCGATTTGGAAGGCTGAGGCAGGAAGATTGCAAGTTCAAAGCCAGCCACAGCAACTTAGCAAGGCTCTGAGCAACTTAGTGAGGCACTGTCTCTAAATAAAATATTTTTTAAAAAATGGGGCTGGAGATGTGGCTCAGTGGTTGAGCATCCCAGAGTTCAATCCCCAGTACAAAAAAAAAAAAAAAAAAGAAGTTTCTACTGTGTCATCCTTCACTAAATATGAGATAATCCACACAGGGCAGAAACAACTATCAACATATTCAGTGTTGAAGACCTGTTATCAGAGGTTAGTCCTCAGGAAGCATCAAAGAATTCACAGTGAGAAGAAGAGTATGAATATAAACAGTGTGGAAAATTTTTTTACCAGAAGCAGACCTCAGTAGGCATCAATGAACTCACAAAGTAGAAAAAATCTTATATAGCATAAACATACTACTCGTCCCCCAAAACTATTTTATTTTCTCTGGGACACAGCCTGCGTTTCTCAGGTTTTCATATGGTCACTATCATCAGTTAACTTAGCTCTGTCTGGGGAATATGGAAAAAAGGAACATTACTTTAAAACCTGCCAACATAAGAACAACCATTCAGTTATCTTAGATTTTTCTTTTAAAAAAATTATTTTTTTAAATGTTGATGTTAAGAGACATCCAAACTCCACTGTAGTCCTCATTCCAACTTTTAAAGGCATTGGCTGGCAACAAAATCTCAAATAGAACTTAGAGTACTTACAGAACAGGCCACAATTCCAGCTGCTTTGCCTGGTTCTGAGGCTACAATTGATACCATCACTTCCTATTAAAGACGTTGCAATTTTTTTTTAACATTTTTTATTTTTTGGAAGTGGTTGGAAACAATACCTTTTTTTTTTTTTTTATGTGATGCTGAGGATTGAACCCAGGGCCTCACATGTGCTAAACGAGTGCTCTACCGCTGAGCCACAATCCCAGCCCCAACAATTTTTAACTTTTAATTGATGTCATACTTTTTAGCATTCTCATTTTTCCCACTTCAGGAACATGCTAATGATGTTTAAATAGGCATCAGTGAACTCACAAAGTGGAAAAAATCCCAAGTACACTCTCTGAGGCATTGAGGAATATATAAAGAGAAAAGATTAAAGAAATTGAAATGCTACATTACAAAATATTCACTTGTTTAGCAGTAAAAAGGAATGAAAAAATATGGGATGAATTGAAAACAATAATGGCAGACAGATCCAACAGTATCTAGAATAACTCTGTAAATGGATTAAGGAATATATAAAAAAGCAGAGTTAATTAGAAAACAAAATACAACTGTATATGAGTAACTCAAAGTTACAAACAAAAGCAAACAGTTGAAAATGAAGCTATGTACACAGAAACCACAAAAAATTACTAAAATAGCTTTCTTAGTACTAGAGATGGATTTTGAAATAGAGATCCAAGGACATTTTATATGGATAAAAATATCACTCAGTAACATAGAGGAAATACCAACATATATTTAGCAATTAGTTCTGTTCCTCTTCAAGGTGGTGTCTGGAGACACTGAGAATGGTCCAGCATTTGACATACTGTAGACATTTCTACAGTACAGCCTCTAAGTAGGCTGCCCCCAAACCCTGGAAACAGAGTTTGCCTTTACACCAAGGAGGTTGGGAAAGCACCAAAATCTGCATGTGTTGTATACCCAGGGATACTAATAGGGTGTTGTGTAGTAAAAACTAACATTCATAGGAGGTTGTCTAAAATGGGAAAAAAAAAAAAAAAAAAAAGCCAGCAAGGCCCATGGTTCCATCTGTGCTAAATGTCTTTGTGACAGGATTAAGCATATTTACCTTATTGAGGAGTAGAAAATTGTGAAAGTGTCAAAGGTTCAAGCATAGTCAGAAAGCTTAATGAAAAAATGAAACTTGAATCATAAAGTCTTGTTCTGTGGAAAAAATACATATATGTGCCCAATAATATATCACAGAACTATGTCAAATAAACAAATGGAAGAAATATAAAATTGAAGAATTCTGGTTAGAGCCTTCAGGACCTTATTCTCAATACAGGTTGGATGTGTGTGTGTGTGTGTGTGTGTGTGTGTGTGTGTGTGTGAATTAGAACTTGAGCCAAGGGGTGCTTAACCACTGAACCACATCCCCAGCCCTTTTTATTGTTTTAGAGACAGAGTGTCACTAATTTGCTGAGGCTGGGTTTGAACTTGCAGTCCTCCTGCCTTTCAAAAAGGGAGACATGAAGCCTAATTCCTGATGCAATTCAGCGAGTTGTGTGTCCACATGAAGCCCAATTTCAGATTATTAGTGGTGACTTCCACTGAAATTAAACCCATAACTTGGCTAAATGCTCTGAAATGAGTGATAGAATCTCTCCCAGAACACAGATCTGACAGTACTTGCCTCCATAATAAAATAAAAAATTTTATAAGTGTGCATCACGTGGGAGATCAGCATTATTCTTAAAGTCAAAAGGAGCTATCCCAGAATGGTTTTGAGAATTCTATATCTGTTCCCAATCATTGCTAGCAGTTCATGAACTGCATGTCCACTGTTAAAATTTATCATTGCACTAACTATGTATATAGCTGAATAACAACAACATATAAGTTCATATAAATCAAAAACAAAATCAGCAAGCTTATTTCCCTACTTCTCAGTATTATTCTACTGTGAAAATGAATATAATTTAGCAGAGAGTTTAGAAAATAGTATAAACTTAGTTATTTTTTCAATATTTACTAATCCTATAATGACAATCTTTGTCAAAATTATTTTTGCAAAGTGCTCACATAACATTTGTTATTCCTTTGGTCTAAGATTACCTATGGAGTCGGGGATATAGCTCTGTGGTTTTAAAGTACCTGCCTAGCATGCAAGAGGACCTGGGCTCTATCTCTAACATAAAAAGAAAAAAAAAATAAAATAAAAACCTGTTTGCTTAGTTTAGTGGCTTTCATGCCACTGTGTTTATCAAATGAAAAGTGTGGTTGTCTCCAGATGTTGGATTTTCTCTGTATATTAGTACATATGTCTTTATTAAGTCTTTTGAAAGAGTAACAATTTAACATGTGAGCTCAGAAATAGTACCAAGGAGTATATATGCCCATCAGTAGGTAAAACTATGTATAAAATGAACTACTCCTGTCAAAAAAGATATGGCCTTTTTGTAAAATAATTCAAAAATTGCACATAGTATACTATTTTAAAATGATTATAAATCTTTTTGTCCCACACTGAAAGCTTTTAAATCAAAGATGATGTTTTAGATATATATTTTATATTCAGCATCTTGTACAATTCATATGAATGCTCTAGATATTTTTATGGAATAAATGAATTAAATTTATAAGAAATAACAAGCTTTGTGGCACTGCATTCACTAATAAGGAGGGTCAGTGTGGTATAGATGAATTCTAGATAGGGCAGAGGGGTGGGAGGGAAAAGGAGGGGGCAGGGGATTAGCAAGGATGGTGGAATGTGATAGACATCATTATCCAAAGTGCATGTGTGAAGACATGAATTGGTGTCAACATATTTTATATACAACCAGAGATATGAAAAATTGTGCTGTATATGTGTAAAAAGAATTGTAATGCATTCCACTGTCATTTATTTTTTAAAAAATCAATAAAAAGATTGATCTAAGTTTTTATAAACATAATAGCTCTTGGATAAATGTAAGAGGGACTATTGGGTTTGGAAGGAGAACAGAGAAAAGGAAGAACATCTCAGGTGGGTGAGTTTCTTAGTGAGTCAGCAATAAGCAAGAGTAGAAAGGAATGAATTGAACAACATCAGCCATATAATTGACTGAATAAGAATGCTATTTGGAAGACAGTGAAGGGGGTAGTTGGCAATTGTGCAGTAATAAAGAGTAAAATGAGTGGGACTAAATTATTCCTATCCCTGAAATTCAGACAGAAGAATTAAAACATAATTGATAGCAGGAAAATACTATGTATGCCAAGGTTGCCTGCCGCAGTCTGGCTGGGCACAAAATCATGAGCCGCTCAAGCAGGAACAAACTTTATTTCCAAAACTCCCGCGAATGCCACGCACGTGGCCTTCTCCTGGGACACACCACACCAACAGGAAATCCCTCCTCTGGAATTCCCTCCTACCGCGCTTCCCCAACCAATGGGAGTCCCGCGAGAGCTCCAAAGTAGCAGGCAAGGAGGACAGCAGGGGTCTAATCTCCAATTGAATGCACATCTTAACATAATCCTTATCTCAATAGCTTGCTGGCATCACCTTTCAACCAAAAATTCCATGCATCATTCCTACTTGGCTATGGCTCTCAGCAGTTGACATTAATCTGTCCATCAGTCACACAGTCAATCACTTCAAGTTTGTTGTGTTCAGCACTGTGTATTTCCTGCAGATTTATCAGACTTCAATATAGAATATAGAGTTAGGGAAGAAACTAAAGACTTAAAATTTATTTTGGAAAAGATACACTGTTGAGTTCATATGGGATTCAGGATTCTGCAAAATTAACATAAGGGTAAAAGATGTATCTATGGGAAAATTCAAGGATGAAAAATAATATACAGCCTGTTTACAGATTGTCTAGCAGGCATAATGAGAGGAAAAAATGAAAGAGACTTTGACATGTGTGTACCACTATAGGAGAGCACCAGCCGAGACATACATCCTTCAGTGTAGGAACTGTGCTTGTCTTGATCTTTACTGAAATCTACATACCTGCACAGCCCTCACCATAACATAGTCACCTATAGTTATTTGTTCAGTGAATGAAAGAATTAACAAAAGGTTGGAGTACATATATTTTAGTCCGTTGGCTCTTGCTATATCCAAATACCAAACAGTAGATAATTTATAAAGTAAAATTTATTCAGCTCATGGCTGTGGAGACTGGGAGCTTTAAGGTCAAGGGCTGTATCTGTTGAAGCTGTTCTCACTTTGGGGAATTCTGTGTGGTCTCCTGGGCCAGTACAGGGAATCATATAGGCAAGAGAGACACAAACAAAAAACAACCCAACTGGCTTTTTAACAGATGTCCTTATCTTGAGATAGTCTATTAACCCATTAATTCATGAATGGATTAAACCATTCATGAGAACAAAGTCCTCTTGATCCAATTACCTCTTTAAGGTCCCACCTGTCCCCATCTTTTATTTTCTAACATTGGGGATTAAACTTCAACATGGGCTTTGGTGGGAACATTCAAGCCATAGCCATACCTATTATTTGCAATGTTCAGTATTCTATACTGAAATAGGAGTAATGCCTGTATGTATATATTTATCAATATAATTTATTTATTTATTTTTAAAAATATTTATTTATTTTATTTTTTGGCGAACACAACATCTTTGTTTGTATGTGGTGCTGAGGATCGAACCCGGGCCGCACGCATGCCAGGCCACATGCATGCCAGGTGAGCGCGCTACCGCTTGAGCCACATCCCCAGCTCTATCAATATAATTTAATTCTATCATCTATGTATCTGCTTTTTTTTTTTTATTACAGTGCTGGCAATTAAACCAAGACCTTGTGAATTCTATGCAAGTGCTCTACCACTGAGCTATACTCCCAGCACCTGTGTTCAAAATTTTCAAAATATTGATTAAAATCTATATATAACCCTAAGGCTATATGTGTAAGATGCATATGAAGCAAAAATAAATTTGTTTGAATTGAGTCCCAATTATATATCTCAGTATTCAGATATTCCAAAATCTGAAAATAATGGAAAATGTAAAATACTGTGCCGCAGTCTGGCTGGGCACGATTCAGGAGCCACTTGTCAAAAGAAACGAACTTTATTTTTAGAACCACACACGCCAAACAAAAAAGCTCCTCAGGAAAACCTTCAGAGCCCAACTGCCACAACCGGCTTCCCACAAGCCTCTCCCCCAACCCCAAGCCTCTCTACCTCCCACAATCCTCCTGCTCTTGAGGCCGATTGGCTGGGTCGCATGGGCAGAGCCAAAAAAGTCCCCCAATGAGCAGCTCCGTGGTCTGAAAGGGCAGGGAAACAGCCCAATGAGCATCACCAAAGAGGAGCCAATCAGCTAGATGTTGCTGGGGCCGCTGTGAGCCAATCATCAGCTGGCAGTCTGAAAGTTTGCTGGGGCCCCTTCGGCTGTGGCTCTCAACATCTCCCCCTCTCTGTTTAAACAACAAGCATGTGGCTTAGGGACCCTGCCTGCCTTAGGTTGGGTTGGTACCATTGCAATTGGATCTTACCCGTCACTGACTACCGGTCCAGTATACAGCAACACCTGTGGAGAGGTCTTTGTACCAGCGGGGGGGGGGGGGGTGAGGTTCTTTGCCTCACCTCTGTTGGCCCCCAAATTTTAGCTGAACGATCATGACAAGCAGAAGGGAGGAAGATACACCAAGCCAATTGACGGCTCCTTTTGGAAAAATTGTACCACCGATGACATCATCAGTAAAAATACCCCAACACTACCATAAGTCGCTGCACCAACAGATAGTTCACAATGCATACAGGTGAGTTCACAATGCATACAAGTGATACATAGTCCAGGCAAGTTCTGCAAGCAGTTCAGTGATGGCTCCTTTTGGAAAAATTGTACCACCGATGACACCATCAGCATAAATACCCCAACACTACCACAAGTCGCTGCACCAACAGATAGTTCACAATGCATACAAGTGAGTTCACAGTGCAAGAAAACAATTTTTTCTTTTTTTTAGAAAACAATTTTCTTAACAGTGTACCTTATCTTCAACAGAATTATTAAATATAATGAAAAAGAAAGGTGAAAGTAAACAAACAGATCTGTTAACCTCCTTTTTTGTTCATATTAAAACAATCCTCAACAGCTGTTTACCCAATTTAAATTAAACCATTTAAATCACGTGAAAAAAAATATTTGGATCCATTTTTTTCATGAGCTCTCATCATATATGATATATGGACATATGTACATTCAAACATATAACACAGAACACAAGTGTGCACACATAATATAATACATACAACACATAACATAATAGTAAAGGCCTTATAACTATACAGGTGAAATCTCCATTGCAATGTTTAAAAACTCTATAGTCAAAAAAATAGAACTGATCAGCAAAACATTAACCTAGATCTGTATGAGCTCAAAAAACAAAATAGAACTTCATGATATGGCAAAAGGGCAATAATAAAATAGATATTGAAAAAAGCATCCTGGTTCTGTCGCAGATGTAAGAATAGCCAAACTGGAGTTTTGGATATCAGTTGTTATGGATTTGAGCCAAATCATCTTCTTTTTGGTCTGTAGAAATCGCTTTAGTTAATCTTTCTGGAATCCAAATTGGTTGCTGTTCTCCCTGTGGAAACACACAAACAGACCCCCGACTCCAGACAATTACAGGGTCAGGACCTTTCCATTGTCCTGTTAGAATATCCTTCCAAAGTACTTTGGGCTTATGTACATTTTTTGGACACATATGCCTTTCCGCAGCACTAAGTCCTGATGAATCCAAATTTAAAAGGTTTAGAGTAAAAAGGGTTATTTTAAGTTTATCTTTGGGGAATATATACCCCTTCCCAATTCCTTCTTTTTGCTTTAATAACTACATTTTAATAGTTTGATGAGCTCTTTCAACTATGCCTTGTCCCTGTGGATTGTATGGGATTCCTGTTATATGAGTAATGCCAAATGTTGAGCAAAATTGTTTAAAAGAGGTAGAAGTATAACCAGGGGCATTATCTGTTTTTAACTGTTTTGGAACACCCACAGTGGCAAAATAACATCTTTAGTTTTTTCTCCGGCATGAAGGGAGCCCATCAAAAATCCAGAAGAAGTATCAACTGTAACATGCAAATATTTTAATTTTCCAAATTCTGGCAAGTGTGTGACGTCCATCTGCCAAATGTGGTTAGGTATCAATCCTCTAGGATTGACTCCAAGATTAACTTGTGGTAAAAAGGTCACACAATTTTGACATTGTTTTATTATTTGTCTAGCTTGTTCCTTAGTTATTTTAAAACGCTTTTGTAAAGTATTAGCATTGACATGGAACTTTTTATGAAAATTTATAGCTTCTTCTAGTGTAGAGAAAATATGTATGTCATGTGTAGTTTTATCTGCTAAATCATTGCCCAAACTAAGGGCTCCAGGCAATCCTGTATGTGCCCTGATATGTCCTATAAAGAATGGATCTTTTCTGTCCCAGATTAGACTTTGTATAGTGGAAAGCAAAGAGAAAACAGTAGAGGAAGGGGAAGTCCTACCAGCATCTTCAAGGGATACTATAGCATTAACTATATACTATCAGAAAATAAATTAAATACAGAATCTTTAAACATCACAAAAGCTTATAATACTGCATTAAGCTCTACCTTTTGAGCTGATTGTTTGGGTACTAAAAATGTAAAAGTTTGATCAGGTGTAACTATTGCTGCTGTACCATTATTTGACCCATCAGTGAATATATTTGGAGCATTCATGATAGGTGTTTTTCTTGTCATTTTTGGAAAAATTACAGGATGCAATGACCAAAAAGACAATAAAGGATTAGATGGTAAGTGGTTATCAAATGAAACATTAGATTTGCACATGATTATTGCCCAAGTATTTAACTCATTAGCTAACTCATCAATTTGATTCATAGTATATGGAGTAATAATTTTATTGGGAGAAATTCCAAACACTCCCTTTGCTGCTTTTATTCCTTTGAGTATTAATTGTCCTACAGCCTCAGGATACCTAGTAAGGATAGTGTTAGGAGAATAAGATAAATGTATCCATAATAATGGACCTTCTTGCCAAAATACTCCTGTAGGAATGTTTTTTGTTGGTAGTACAATAAATAATAAAGGCAAACTTATATCAATTCTATCCAAGTGCATATTTTCCATATATGTTTCAATGATTTTTAATGCCTTTCTTGCTTCAGGCGTTAACATTCGCGGTGAATTTGGATCTGATGGACCTTTTAGGATATCAAATAAAGGTCCCAACTCTCCTGTTGGTATACCTAGATAAGGCCTTATCCAATTTATGTCTCCTAATAACTTTTGAAAGTCATTAAGTGATTTGAGTTGATCTACTCGTATTTGAATTTTTGGTGGACGGACCATGGTTGAGGATAATAGAACTCCTAAATAATTAATTGGAAAATTTAATTGTACTTTATCTACTGCTATCTCTAGATTATAATTTTTTAATAAGTTTGTAAGTGTGGCATAACATTCTAGCAATGTGTTTTTAGCTTTGTGTGCTAATAATACATCATCCATACAGTGAAATATTTGTAGTTCAGGATTTTGATTTCTAAGTGGCTGGATTACTTTGTTAACATAAATTTGACACATAGTTGGGCTGTTAGCCATCCCTTGAGGGAGTACTTTCCATTCATATCTCTGATCAGGACCTTCATGATTCAGTGCAGGGATAGTAAATGCAAAACGTGGACTATCCTCAGGATGAATTGGAATTGAAAAAAAAATCTTTAATATCTATAACTAAAACATACCAGGTTTTTGGCAAAGCAGACAATTGAGGAATCCCCAATTGAGCAGGTCCCATAATAACCATTTCATTATTAATGGCTCTTAAATCTTGCAGTAATCTCCATTTACCAGATTTCTTTTTGATGACAAAAATGGGAGTATTATGGGGAGATACAGAAGGTTGTACATATCCTTCTGCTAATTGTTGTTTGACCAGGTCATGGGCTGCTTGTATCTTTTCTTTAGTCAGGGGCCACTGAGGAACCCATACTGGTCTTTCTGATTTCCAAGTAATTTTTATTGTCTCAGTGACCCTTTCTGAAAATCCAACCCATGTCTGTCTGTTCCTTGATCTATTTGTATTGGTGCTGCTATACCTTGTTCTTGTTTTTCTAATCTTTTTCCTTTCCTAAAACCTTGTCTAGTTATAATAGTGGGTGCATTTTGGTTGATGTTATTTGTTAATGTCAAACCTAATTGATCTAGGACATCTCGTCCCCATTAATTTACGGGAAGATGATCCAATACATATGGCTGTATAGTTCCTTCACATCCTTCAGGATCCTTCCAATCTAATACCATTGTACTTCTATGGGGATTAGTCACCACTCCTAGGCCTCGAAGTGTTTGAGTGGCTTGTTGTAATGGCCAATGTTTTGGCCATTCTTGACGAGAGATGATGCTAAGGTCTGCACCTGTATCCAGTAGTCCATTAAATTCATGTCCTTGAATATTTAGTTTTATCATGGGGCGAGAATCTAAATTTAAAGAAAGCATAGCTCAATCTACACCTGTGGAGCCTAATCCCTTGGAACCTCTTTCTACAGCACAACTGGAAAATTTATCATGTAGGCTGGGTATTATTAGTAACTGTGCTATTCTATCTCCTGGTGAAATTACTGATATACCCTTTGGAGAACTGGCTATAATTTTTATTTCACTTTCATAGTCGGGATCAATTACCCCAGGACTTATCATAAGTCCTTTTAGAGTAGAAGAGCTGCGTCCCAATAATAAGCCTACTGTTCCTTTGGGAAGAGGTCCTTTTACCCCGAGGGAATGATTTGAACTCCCATTTCTGGAGTTAGTACTGCTCTGGTGGAGGTGCAGATGTCCAACCCTGCGCTCCCTCTGGTTTGTCTGATGAGGGATCTGATGGACAATGTGTCCTGGGCACTACCCTGATGGGGTTGCTGGGTTCCTCCAGTGCTCCGTATATTTGTGGTTTTGGGCCCCGGAGCATTGGGCCCCCCTGTCCATTTTTTGGCAACAGAGCCCGATGCCTTTCTCCACGATATCATGGATAAACACCTGGTCCTTGTTCGTTTTTTGATAATGGAGTACCCTCTATGGTGGTTTGAGAACGGCATTCATTAGCCCAATGTCTCCCTCTACGGCATCGTGGGCAAATACCTGGTATTCTACTCCTTTGATACCTAGTTTTGTTAAACCCTCCTCCTATGGGGCAATTCCTTTTAAAATGTCCTGTTTGTTCACAATTGTAGCATGTTCTTGGCCTGGCATCTAAAGCCTGTTTTACTGCAGCTGCCACAATTTGCCCTTGTTCATTAATGTCTCTGGCATCTAAAGCCTGTTTTACTGCAGCTGCCACGACTTGCTCTTGTTCATTAATGTCTCTACATAATTTAATATATGTGTTTAAATCTTCATGTTTCCATGGTCTAATGATATCTCTGCACCAACGATTCGCTTGGTCATAATCCAGTTGTTTTATTAATGGCATTGCTTGTTCTGTATTCCCAAAAACTCTGGTAGCTGTTTGAATAAGCCTATCTACAAATTCAGTGTAAGATTCATTAGCTCCTTGTATTACCTTAGATAATTGACCTTGTAAACCTCCATGTCCTTGTAAAGTCTTCCATGCCTTAATTGCATCTACAGCAATTTGTGCGTATACACCAGGATCATATGCAATTTGTTGCTGCTGATCCTCATAAGGTCCCTTTCCTAACAACATATCTAGATTTCTCTGAGGATAACTAGCTGCTGCATTTCACCTAGCCGTCTCCTTGCAAAATTCCTCATTGGCAACCTTCCATAACAGGTATTGTCCTCCATTTAGCACAGCTTTGCACATATTAGCCCAATCTGCTGGCATCATGTTCAAGTTGTTAATGGATTCGACCAAGCTTACAGTGAAGGGTGCTTGAGGACCATAGGTTGTTACAGCCTCTTTTAGCTGCTTCACTATTTTGAAATTTAAAGCATAGTGAATTTGCTGCCCTCCTGCCTCAAATACAGGGCATGTTAATATTTGAGATCTTGTCTCAGGATCCCAACTATCAACTGTGGGGGTTGGGAGCCTCCCAGCATATGGAGGTGGCCTTGTTGGTTGGACACTTACGTCCTCTGGTGATAGAAAGGTGTTAGTAGCAGTCTCCTGTTGTAACTTTCCCCCTGATGGCTTTTTCTGCTTACACTTTCTTTCTCTGTGTGACTAGCTTGAGAGGCCTTCTCTTTTACTTGAATTTTTTCCTCTTTCTGACTAACTTGAGAGACCTTCTCTTTTACTTGAATCAATATGTCTTCTCCTTCCTCTACCTTTGTCTGAACCGAAGGCTTTGGACTAAGCAAACAAGATACCAACGTCCACAATGGCAATGTGCCAACTGGCAGAGTCCCTGGGCTTTTCTTTTCTATTCTTTTTAAATCTTCACCATGATGGTTCCATTGTGATATATTTAACAACTCCTCCTTAAAAAGCCATGGGCTACATTTTTGTATTGTATCAACGTATGCCCTGACTGTTCTTGATTTTACTGAGATGCCTCCTTCCTCTAACAATTTACTTAACACTCTTTCAGTTTGTTTTTTACTAATTTCTGATCCCATATTTCTACTATAATACAACCCAACAAGATAACGCCTAACAAAACTGAAACAGAGTGAAACAAAATTGGAACAACACAAAATCATTATAATAGCCTCCTGAAATGTCCATCCGTCCTTTCTCCCTATCTGTTCCTCAGATGTGAGCGGTTTTTCTTCCATCTTACACATCTCCAGGGACCGGCAACTTAAAACAAAAGTGAAACAAAATAACAAAAGAAGAATCTTAAAATGGCTACCCATCCTCTCGCCCTGCCCTCAGAGGCGAGCAGTTTACCTTCTCACTTACCCTCAGTTGTTCGTGCGGCCCACCAAATGCCGCAGTCTGGCTGTTGTTCAGGAGCCACTTGTCAAAAGAAACTAACTTTATTTTTAGAACCACACACGCCAAACAAAAAAGCTCCTCAGGAAAACCTTCAGAGCCCAACTGCCACCACCTGCTTCCCACAAGCCTCTCCCCCCACCCCAAGCCTCTCCACCTCCCACAATCCTTCTGCTCTTGAGGCCGATTGGCTGGGTTGCGTGGGCAGAGCCAAAAAAGTCCCCCAATGAGCAGCTCCGTGGTCTGAAAGGGCAGGGAAACAGCCCAATGAGCATCACCGCAGAGGAGCCAATCAGCTAGAAGTTGCTGGGGCTGCTGTGAGCCAATCATCAGCTGGCAGTCTGAAAGTTTGCTGGGGCCCCTTCGGCTGTGGC
This sequence comes from Marmota flaviventris, assembly GCF_047511675.1. Classification (NCBI taxonomy): domain Eukaryota; kingdom Metazoa; phylum Chordata; class Mammalia; order Rodentia; family Sciuridae; genus Marmota; species Marmota flaviventris. The sequence continues at coordinate 101,572,040 of NC_092498.1, read as the reverse complement.
TCTCAACAATACTGCTCATCCTAAGGGTGTCAAATAAGTGATACTCAACATGTAATGAATATAACAGGCAGACAAGCAATAAGGGTACAGAAGACACAAACAGTCCAAATGGACCTGGGAAAAATGTTAGAAATATTTCACTCATCAACAGCCAAGTATACTTCTCAAGTGCACAGAAAATTTTCCTGGGTAAACTCTATGCTAAGCCCTTAAATCAGACTATATGTAACAGGATAGAAACAATATACAGTGTGACTCATCTCAATGGAGTAACTCTGGAAATTGATACAGATGTTTGGGAATTCTGGAAATGAACTCCAAAATTACCAATAGTTACAGCAAGCTAAGGAGACAGTAGAGAATACATTGAAGTGAATAAAAAAGGAAAACAATGTTCAAAATTAATAGATGTCAACAAAAGCAAGGAGTTTATAGACATTGAGTTGGAGAAGGAAGAAGAGGAGCAGGAAGGAAGAATATAGAGTATACTAGAGAAGAGCAAAGAGTAAAATGAGCAGAAGGAAGGAGACAAATGTTTACAGGAGCAAACAATGAAATAGATCATAGAAATGAGGAGAAAACTAAAAGGAAGCTTATAAAAGATAAAGAAAAGTGACAAATTTTAGCTTTAGTAACAGAAAAGACAAAAAAACCCAGCAGACTAACTTTTTCATTTTTGTACTGGCCTTTCAAAAATAGAAGAATGCTGAAATGGTGACTCAGAGAAGTCGATGTTGTAGCAGCTCCCAAAGAGTGAATTAAACCTGTTCTGCAGCAACAAACCTAGGGAATCATGGGGGAAAGCAGAGCAGCAATTCTGTGAGTTGAAATGAAATTCTGTGATAGCAAATGAAAAATACTGGTTTCTCGAGTAGAAATAAAATGAAGAAAGGCAAAGTTAATGGCACTGTCAGGCATACTGTTACCCAGTGGGGGGAGGGGAAGCACTACTCTAAAAAACTGAAAACTATTCTCCCACCAGGCTTTTCTTAAAACATTACTAACATATTCACAGAGCAGAGAACAAATTCAGAAAAGTTGAGCTGTGACCTGGACATGAGAAAGTCCTAGAACTCTGGCTGGAATGAAAACTGGGCACTTCTTTAGCAGAGCTGAATTGAGCCTCCCTAGTTGAGGAAGTTCAGTGGGGAAGCATCAACAGCTCAAAGGGACTCAAATTTCCTGAGTCAGCAGACTAGGAACTCTTGTAGTTTACCATTATTTTCAGAAATCGCTCTTGTTGTTTTTGCTCCTTTTTCTTTTTGTCCTATATTTGGTATACGTGCTTTTTGAATATCAAGGACCAAAGAGCCACTTGGCTCTACACTTCACTGGATTAGTGGGTGACCAAACTGAGAGCAAGTCTAAGGATGGGACAGAGACTGGGACTCGATCTAAGGAGAAACAAAGACCAGTTGATTAGTCTGCAAAGTGAATAACAAAGGGCATATATATTTGACAGTTTCATCTTTGGGATAAAGAGTGTGGCTGTTGGTTGGGGCAGCACAGATCATGGCCAGGTGGAATGTCCCATCTCCCCTATCCTCAGAAGAGCCTGGAATATAGAATGGTGTTCCACACACATTTCCTCAACACAAGGACAGGGATTCTTGGAGTGAGAGGTATAGTTTAATTCAGATCAGTCTACAGGTGGAGAAGTTGAAATTGGCCAGCTTCCATTTCACACATAAACTTTCACCCCAGACACAACAACAAAGCTATTTTGAGAGTGAAACTTGTCCTTCCCATCCCCAACTCCAGGCAAGGAGGGGTCTGGATTCAGCAGACACACTTACATGACAAGTTTAGGCAATTTGGGTCAGAGCCAAAAGATATTACGGGTATGATATTTGCATATTTGAGACTTCCTCACACTTGGTAATTTCAATAATTGAAACACCAGATGCAAAATCCATTTCATAAACTTCAGGAAGAACTAATCTGAACTTCTGTATGAAAATTATTGCATTAACAGATTGATATAAACATACTCATTTCCTCCAGTACACAGTCATCATTTCCCATTTCAGCCCCTCTTCCTCACCCACTTTATTCACCCCCATTTTAACCTGTTTTCCTTCCATTATTCACCCTTTTTCTTTCTTCTTTTTCTCTTCTTTCTTTTTATCCATCTTCAAATTCAGTTTGGTACACAGTTATTAATGTGTACATTTTCAGCTAGTTCTATGCTAATCCTCACCTATGTTCCTCCTAGATTAATAGTTATAGATATCATTAGTGATTACATTCACAGAGTATGTTGATATATGGTTTACTCTGTCCTTTCAAAGAAGCATTGAGGGTTGTTAAAAATTGGATCACATCTCACCAGATGTGTTGAAGATAAGATATACTTCCAGCACAGGAAAGGATCCCACAGGAAGAGGCATTCATCTCAACAGATGTTTAAATCTAGAACTTCTGAAACCATTAGGAAACAGGCCAACAAGACACTTCAAAAAATTTACAGCCTCCAATAACTGAACCCACAGATATTGAAGGGGATAAAGTTCCAGAGAAGGACTACAAAAAGTTCATTATTAAAATGATTAATGAAGTAAAAGAAGATTTAAGGAATGAAATAAGGGAGAAAATACAGGATGTGCAAGATCATTTCAATAAAGAGATATCAATATTAAAAAGAAAACTCCTGAAAATAAAAAAAGCAATAAATTAAAAATTCAAGATGGATTTTTCTGTTAAAAATTCAATAGATTAGCTGGGCATGGTGGCACATGCCTATAGTCCCAGTGACTTGGGAGGCTGAGGCAGGAGTATCACAAGTGCAAGGCCAGCCTCAGCAACTTGGTCTCTTAAGTAACTTAGTGAGACACTGTCTTTTAAAAAAGACATGATGATGTGGCTCAGCATTCCTGGGTTCAATCCCCAGAATCTTTAAAAATTCAATAGATTTTCAACTATGTAGAAAACAAGTTCAGGCATGAAGACAGAGTATATTTGGACACTCAGTCAGTAGTAAAGAAAACCAAAACTAAAACCATGCTCAGAATACAGAAAAGCTTTGGGAAAACATTAGGAGACCAAATGTAAGTCATTAGAATTGAAGAGGGCATCAAGATACAGGCCAATGGCATGAATAATGTTTTCAGTGAAATAATAGAAGAAAAGTGTCCAAACCTTAGGAATGAGATGGATATCCACAAACAGGATGCACACAGAACACTGAATAAATAAGATTAAATAAGACCTCTAAGACACTTTATAATTAAGATGCAAAAAGAATAAGCATAGAATCAGAAAAGCTTCAAGAGAAAAATATTAGGTCACATATAGAGCTAAACCAATAAGGAAAACCTCTAGTTTTTAAACAGACTCTAAAATCCATTAGGGCTTGTAACAAGATATTCCAGGCCCAGAACAAAATAATTGTCAGCTAAGATTGCTATATCCAGCAAAGCTATCCTTGAGAATTGAATCAGAAATAAAAACTTTCCAAGATACATATCAAGTAAAAGAGTTCATGCTAGGTACATGTCTGTAGTCCCAGTGGCTTGGGAGGCTAAGGCAGGAGGATTTCAACTTCAAAGCCAGCCTCACAATTCAGTGAGGCCCTAAGCAACGAAGAAGAAGGAGAAGGAGAAGGTGAAGGAGAAGAAAAGAAGGCTGGGAATGTGGCTCAGTGGTTGAATGCCTCTGGGTTCCCTGGTATCAAATAAATAAGTAAATTCTAAAAAAATATGCATGACTACTATGGCAGCACTACAGAAAATACTTACAGAAATACTACATACAGATGACAGGGTGGTAGTGGTGATAGTGGACAGAAAGAAAACAAAAACTACCCAGAGATCACAAATAGATGAAACTCACTAGAAGAACAGTTAAGCAATTAAGAATTAAGTCTGAATTCAATATATGAAACAAATCAAAATGGCATGAATTAATAAATATATTTCCATAATAACTCTGAATATTAATGGTCTCAACTCTCCAATTAAATAAGACTGGCAGAGTGGAGTAGATTAAAAAACAAGACCCAACTATATGGTGTGTGCAAGAGGCTCATCTTTTTTTTTTTTTTTGTACCAGAGATTGAACACTTAACCACTGAGCAACACCCCCAGCCCTTTTGAGACAGGGTCTCACTAAGTTTCTCAAGGCCTTTATATTGCTAAGGCTTGCTTTGAATTCATGACCTTTCTGCCTCAGCCTCCTGAGTCACTAGGATTACAGGCACGCACTACCACACCTGGTTCAAGAGGCTCCTCTTATAAATGAAGACATATACACACTGACAGTGAAAAGATATAAGAGGACATTCTATGCAAATGGAGTCCCCAAGCAAGCAGAACTAACTACTCTCATTCAAATAGCAGATGTCAAGCAAAAATTAACCAGAAGAGACAAAAGTCACTTCATACTAGTAAGGGGCATAATCTAATAAGGAAATATAATGATAATAGATGTTTATGCCCCAATCATTAAAGCATCTAATTATATAAGCAAACACTGCTTGACATAAAGACTCTGAAAAACCCAAACACAGTAATACTGTGGAATTTCAATTCTCATCATCATAAAATCAACAGATACTTCAGATCTAGAAAATACTATAATAAAATGGACATAATGGACATGTACAAAATACTCTGTCCAACAATCACTATGTTTACTTTCTTCTAAGCTGCTCATAGAACCTTCTCCAAAAAAGACCATGTTTTAGGTCACAAAGCAAGTCTTAGTAAATACAAAAATCCCTTACATCTTGTCAGATGATAAAAGAATGGCATTAGAAGTTTACAGCAAGAAAAAATTATGGAAACCACCTAAATACACTGGAGATTGAACAATATGGTTTTTTAAAATTATTTTTTTAGTTGTAGATGAACACGATATCTTTATATTTATGTAGTGCTGAGAATGGAACCCAGCCTCACACAAGTGCTCTACCACTGAGCTACAGCCCTTGAATAATACAGTTTTGAATGATTAATGGATCATAGAAGAAATGAGGGGAGAAATTTCAAAACTTTTGGAATTATGTAAGAATAGTGTACAATGTAGTAAAATCTCTGGGCCCCCAAGGTGGTTTTAAGAGGCAAGTTTATAGCATCAAGTGCCTTCATTTAAAAAATGATTACAGGGGCTGGAGATGTGGCTCAAGCGGTAGCGTGCTCACCTGGCATGCGTGTGGCCCGGGTTTGATCCTCAGCACCACATACAAACAAAGATGTTGTGTCTGCTGAAAACTGAAAAAAAAAACAACAAAAAACAAAAAAACGAATTCCAAAACCAGTTGAAGACATGAAATAATTATGATCAGATCCAAAATTAGTTGAATAGAGAATAAAAATCAATACAAAAGACCAATGTAACAGAATTTGTTCTTTGAAAAGACAAATGAGATTGATAATACCTTACCCAAATTAACCAATAGGAAGACCCAAATCAACAAAAACAGATGAAAAAGGAGGTAAATTCTTAATAAAATATTAGCAATACACATTTAAAAAGACATTATACACCATATCAAGGTGGTTTCATCCCAGGGATGAAAGGTTGGTTTAACACACACAAATCAATAAATGTAACTCATCACATAAATAAGGATAAAATCCCAATCATGTCAATAGACACATAGGAAGCCTTCAATAAAATTCAGCATCCATTCATGTTTAAAATACTGAAGAAACCAGATAGAAGGAACTGACCTCAACATTATAAAGACTATATACATTACAAACCCAAAGGCAGCATTTCCTACCGAATAGGGACAATCTGAAAGCACTTCCTCTAAAATCAGGGACAAGACAAGGATGTTCACTCTCACCACTCCTATTCAATATAGTATTTTAAATTTTAGCCAGAGTAATCAGGCAAGAGAAGAAAATTAAATGAATAGAATTGGAAAAGAAGTCAAATTATCACTATTTGCAAATCATATGGTCCTATATTTAGAACATCCAAAAAATTCCACCAGAAGAGTTCTAGAGCAGATAAATTCATCAATATAACAGGATATAAGGTTGATCAACATACAAAAATTAATATTTTTTACAGTAATAATGAACTTACTGAAAAAGAAATTAGGAAAATAATTCCATTCACAATAGCAAACCCCCCACCAAATATGAATGAATCAAACCAAGGAGATGAAAGACCTTTATAATGAACTTTATATAAAACTCAAGAAAGAAATCAAAGAACACATTAGGGGCTGGGGTTGTGGCTTAGTGGTACAGCACTTGCCTTGCATGTGTGAGGCACTGAGTTTGACTCTTAGCACCACATGTAAATAAATAAATAAAATAAAGATCCATTGATAACTAAAAAAATAAAAAATAAAAAAATAACACACTAGAAGTTAGAAAGACCTTCCACATTCTTGGATAGGCAAGAATTAATATTGTTAAAATTGTCATATTACCAAAAGCCATCTGCAGATTCAATGCAGGCCCCATGAGAATACCAATGGCATTCTTCACAGAACAAGAAGAAACAGCCCTAAAATTTATATGTAAGAATAAAATATTCAGAATAACAAAAAGCAATTCAGAGCAGTAAGAGCAATGCTGGAGATGTCACAATTCAAATACAATGATATTGGCCATAAAAACAGACATGGAAACAAATGGAACACAATAGAAGAAAAGACAAATCAATATAGATGCTTGACAAAGTTGCTCAAACATATCATAGGGAAAAGATAAGTCTTTTCAAAAACTAATCTTGGGCCAAGCACAGTGGTACACATCTGTAATCCCAGAGGCTCAGAAGGCTGAGGCAGGAGGATTGTGAGTTCAAAGCCACCCTCAGCAAAAGCAGGGCACTAAGCAACTCAGTGAGACCCTATCTCTAAATTAAATACAAAATAGGGGATGTGGCTCAGTTGTCGTGTGCTCCTGAGTTCAATCCCTGGTCCCCCCCCCCCCCAAAAAAAAGGATGCTAGGAAAACTGGTTATCCATAGATAGAAGAATGAAAGTTGATCCCTATCTCTTAACCTGCACAAAAGTTAACCAGAAGATCAAAGACCAGAATCACTGCAACTGCTACAAGAAAATGTGTTGGAGTGTTAACACTCCAATATGTGTGTGTAGGCATCAACTTCCTCAAAAGACACCTAAAGTTCAAGAAATAAAGCCAAGAATCAATAAGTTTGATAGCATCAAACTAAAAATCCTCTGTATAGCAAAGGAAAAAAGAGTGTGGAGAGCCTCCATAGAATGGGAGAAAATTTTTTTTAGCTACAATTCTGACAGTTGATTAATATCCAGAATATATGATGAACTCAAAAAACGTCAACAAACCACAATAACCCAGTTTAAAAAAATGGGCAAATGAACTAAACAATTCTCTTGGAAATACAAAAGGTCAATGAATATAAGAAAAAATGTTCAACACCCTTACTAATCAGGGAAATGCATCTCACTCCAATTACAGTGCAATCATCAAGAATATGAAGAATAAATGCTGGTAAGGATTCAGGGGAAAACGTAAACTGTTACATTGTTGTTGGGACTGAAAATTAGTACAATCACTATGGAAATCGGTATGGATTCCTCAAAAGACTAAGAATGGAACCACCATGTGATCCAGATATTCCACTACTTGGTATTTATTCAAAAGAACTAAAATAGAGCTGGGCAAGATGGCACATGCTTGTAATCCCAGCAGCTCGGGAAGCTGTAGCAGGAGTATAACACGTTCGATGTCAGCCTCAGCAATTTATCAAGGCCCTTAGCAACTCAACGAGATCTTGTCTCTAAATAAAATCCAAAAAAGGACTGGGGATGTGACTCAGTGGTTAAGTGCCCCTGGATTCAATCCCCTGTATCAAAAAATAGATAAAGAAATAAGCTTACCATATTGATACATACACACCTATGTTTATAGCAGCACAACTTACAATAACCAAGTTGTGGAACCAGTGTAGGTGATGAACAGATGAATGCATACACATATATACATTGTGGTACACCCACATATATACACACACAATACATACTATAAAGTTTCACTCAGCCATAGAGAACAATGAATCATGTCATTTTCTGGTAAATAGATGGGACTAGAGAACATCATGCTAAGTGAAATAAGCTAGCTTCAGAAAGTCAAAAGTCAAATGTCAAATATTTTCTCTCATATATGGAAGCTAGAGGGAAAAAAAGGAATAAAAAAGGTCACTACAAAAATAGAAGGGAGACCAATAAAGTAGAGGAAGGACATCAAGGGGGAGGGCAATGAAAGATATGGGGGTAATTATATCAAATTATGTGTATGTATGAATATATAACAATAAATGGAACAAATTATGCTATGTCCATATGAATCCCACTTTCATGTATACTTGTACTAATTTTTAAAATTATAGAAAGCAAAGTGGTAGAATAGAGGAAGGAAATCATGGGGAGGGAGAAGGAGAGGGAAAGGGCAGGTGCTGGGTAATGAGATAGATCAAATTATGTGCATATATGAATATGTAACAATCCCACAATTAAGTATTATAATGTACCAATAAAAAGATAAAGAAGACTGTTTTTAGAAAAATAAAATGAACAAAGATATGCCAGTATGTCAGATAATTCACATGGATGGACCAATTACTAGAAACAAACTACCAAAACTAACTCAAGAAAATAATCTGAACACACTTGGGAATTGATGTGAGTGCAATAATAATAAAACAACTGCACAGCAAGAAAAACTCTCATCCAGAAATGTTACTGGTGAATTCTACTAAACATGTGGAGGAGAGTTCACATCAGTTTTCTCCAAATTCTTCCATGACATAGAAGGATCCTGTTACTTTCCCACATGACATCACTCTTTCAGATGAGAGTATGAGGAATACCAGAGAAATGACCCCAAGCCAAGAGAAATAGTTGTGACGTCTGTGCAGACCAAGTCTTGCTATGTGACCATAGTATACATGGGTGTTATAGTTTGGGTCTGGAATATCCACCAGAGGCTCGTGTGTTGAAAGCTTGGTCCCTAGCTGGTGGCACTATTTGGAGGTGGTAGAAACTTTAGGAGGTGAGACTTGGTTGAAAGTGGTGTTTCACTGGGGGAGTGCCTTTGAGGGGTTTATTTTGTCTTCAGTCCCTTTCTGTATGTCTCTGCTTCCAGATTTCTATGAGGTGAACATCTTTGTTCAGCTCTGGCTTCTGCCATGATGTTCTGCCTCATCTCAGGCTCATACCATTCATGCCACCTGCCTATGGACTAAAACCTCTGAAACCATGAGCCAAAATAAATCTTCCCTCCTTTAAGTTGTTTTTCTCATGTATTATGTCACAGTGACCAACAGTGAATTGGTTACATTCCTTCACTGAATCTGTGGGCCCCATCAATCTTTGGTCCTAGGCCTCCTGATTACCTGGGACTATAGGTGTGCCCCAATGCACCCAACTTCTTGTTAATCTTTCTCACAGAGTCTCTGATACTTTCACTTTTTCTTTAATTATTTTACTTTCTTCTGTCCCATACCACAGTTTATCCAAATGTCCCATCCTCTCCCCATTTGTGGCCCTGGCTGTCCTTGAGCAATTTGGCTCTGGGTTTGCACTTCTATTTATTTCCGGATTGGATCTATACCCCCAAATTGACCATAAGTTCAGTTCCCTGAACTTAAGTTTCCTTCTTACTATCCAAAAGATACCTTATGGGCTGGGGTTGTGGCTCAGTGGTAGAGTGCTCACATAGCATGTGTGAGGCACTGGGTTTAATCCTCAGCACCACATAAAAATAAATAAAAGGTATTGTGTCCACATTTTTTTTTTGAAGGTACAGTTTTATTTTTTTTCCAGCTTTTATTCCTTTAACATCTTAACAAAAGAAGATTTCCCAAAGTTTAAAAAAATCTTTGAAAAATATACAGTTTCATATTATTTACACAATATATGAGTACAGGTTTCAATATCATACAAATATTGTAATGTTAGAAACACAGTTGGAAGGCGTGATGTAACTCACTGCTTTTAGATGAAAGACCAATGGACAAGTTCTCTTATTTCAACTATCTTTGTTACTTGTTATCCTGATATATGAACTATTAGGCATCTGAGAGGCTGGAAGACTACTGAACATGAGATGAGCTTCAATACCTTCTATTTTGTTTGAGCTTATTTATTTTTAAAACTTACCACACTTATCTCTTTACAACTTTGCTTCATTCACAGCTAACTTTATTCGCACTACCCTAAATGACCAAATAATAACCACATGAACTGTTAATGTATACATGAATCTAAAAATCAAACATAAAAATGAATAGCCAAGTTATATAAGATATATATTTAATCCCAGGCAAGTCCCTATGGCTTCAGAGGAACTTAGATTCTAGAGACAGGGATCAACACTTCAGTTTCCATGCTCTGAACTATATTTTTAAAAAACATAAAAAAGGACTGACAATAATTGGAATAATTCATCTCTTTATATTCAAGAAACCTAAGATTAAAAATTCTAAATTATAGTTTTATTTATACTTAAAAATACATTGGAAATTCTGCATATGCCTATGATCAAGCTTATTTTCAATGCACATTACTTCAATTTTGATGACATGGTTTGTTCTGACAAGTCCTTTTACAAGCTGAACACCAAAATAGGGAAACTCCTGTAATCTCAGCCACTCAGAAGGCTGTGGTAGGAGAAATGCAAATTCAAGACCAACCTCAGCAATTTAGCAAGGCCCTAAGGACAGCAATTTAGTGAGAACTTATCTCAAAATAAAACATAAAAGGGGGCCTGGAGATGTGGCTCAGTGGTTAAGTGACCCTGGGTTTAATTCCCCAGTACCAAAAAATAAAAATAGTCAACTAGAATCCACCAAAGGAACTGAGTTTCTGTGTTACCTCCAGGGGTACTTGCTGGCCTTGTATCTGGCCATTAAAAGGGCTTGGTATAGACTGTTCCTTCTGCCGGGAATGTTTACTCAGTACCTTGTCCATCTCTATGTGCTGAGATAATTCCTCAACCTTCAAGTTTCAGCGTATTTCACATTCTTTAGGGAATCCTTCCTGACTCCTTGTCCAACTTATCCTTTCCCTAGGGTAAGGTGTGTTTTTGTTGTTGTTCTTGTTTGTTTGTTTGTTTTTAAATACTGGGATTGGGAATTGAACCAAGGGTGCTCTAATCACTGAGATACACCCCTAGTTTTTCCAATTTTTTGTTCTGAGACCATCTCACTGAGTTGCTGAGGCTGGCCTCCAACATGCAATCCTCCTGCCTCAGCCTACTAAGTAGCTTGAAATGCCATACATGTTTAAAATCTTTATAGCCCTTTTCACCACTATGCTTGGGTATTTATTATTTAATAAGTATCGTTATTTATTTAATAAAAATTCCTTACTAGTCTATAAGCTTCAAGAGACTTTGATGTGCACACAGTCACCATAAGATCCTATTAAAATGCAGATTCTGATTAAGTAAGTCTGAGATAGGCCTGAGAATTTCCATTGCTGATAGCATCCTTACCTCACCAATGCCAAATTAAAGTGTAGTCAGCATCCCACACTTCCAGAATCAAAGGTTCAGCTCTCTTGGGCCTCTTGTTCCCTACCCTTCTCTAGTGTCACAACCACTGGGCAAGTTTATCAAAGGGTTTTCCAAAAATCAGCCTTATGATGTGCTCTAGTGTCACTAGCTAATGTATCTTCTCTCTTTTCTTTAATCTGATTTTTAAAAAATACTCTTTTTAGTTGTATATGGACACAATACCTTTATTTTGTTTATTTATATTTTTTATGTGGTGCTGGGATTGAACCCAGTGCCCCATGCTTGGCAAGTGCTCTACCACTGAGCCACAACCCTGGCCCCTTAATCTGATTTCTTATCAGGATTCTCAGGGTCCCACAAAGAATACCCTCCAATTTTGGGGAACAATTAAGGTAAAAAGAAAGAGGTACAATCTTAAAGATTTAATTTTAATATAAAGCTGACTGAGAAATGCTTAATACGTTTGCTAATCTGCCCTGCCTTTGAGGAATCAGCAACTTTATTCTTTTTTTTTTTTTTTTTAGTTGTAGATGGACACAATACCTTTGTTGTATTTATTTATTTTTATGTGGTGCTGAGGATGGAACCCAGTGCCTCAAACAGGTGAGAGGGGCGCTCTATCACTGAGCCACAACCCCAGCTCAGCAACTTTATTGCAGCTGTCAGTTACACCCGTGGTCAATATGTCCTGGTCACAAACCACATAAACAAGTGGAGAACTCTCATGTATCTTAAAGATGTCAGTTCAGAGAGAGAAGGTGCTGGGTTTCATGGGATAACTTCTTTTCTTATCTTTACAAGCGGGACACTCCTGTCATAGAGAGAGGGTCCAAGGGACAGAGGGAGTCAAGGGCACTACTGCAGTGACTCCCACCTGGAGACATCAGGCCCTCCTAGAGAGCCCCCAGTACTTATGGGTAGTATAAAGTAAGACAAAAGGTTTTTTCTTTACATTGAATTGAGAAAATGGGCACTTGTATTTTTTCTTGACACTCTGGGAGAGAAATTATGATGGGGATGGGGTGCCACCTTCTGAAGAAAGAGTACTTGGGAAATACTGCAGTAGCATAGAGCCAGGCGTGGTTACTAGGCAGGACTGGCCCAGCAACCTCACAAAATACTTAGGGAATTGTAAAGAGCAAAGTAAGGCTGTTTCTCCATCATTTGGGTTGTTTTCTTCCATTTCTTCTTTCTTCTGCCTCTGCAGTTCTCATCAATGAGTAAAATAAATGGATGTTTTACTTTGAATCTTCTGACCAAAGCAATGATAAGTAGTCATCAATCCCAATTAGTATTCACGTGGCCCATGACAGACTCTCTGCTACCAGACTTTAGTCAGGCTCCTCTGAACTCTCTTTTCAGGTATCCTGAGCCTTGGGACTTCTCTATCTTGCCATGGCCCAGGTTCAGCAAAGTTCCTACTAAATTACTTGGTAAGAGTCCCCACTCTTGGTGTCTGACCACTCAACATCTGATCAAATTTCTCCTCTACCACCACTGGAATCAAGTCACCCCAGTCACCCAGCCTGCCTTCAGTTACAATTCTGTCAATGTGGCTTAGCTAGAATTCCCCTTAGTCATGATCATTCTTTTTAATTTTCTACCCAATGGCCCCTATCCTGCTTATGGGCTATGAAAACAGCACTGACCCATGCTGTATGTGAAATTGAGCCAAGTTTTAGACTTGAGTTCACATTCCCTATTGTAATAATGCCTGTATTAAATCTGTTTTCACTATGTTAATCTCTGTCTAGCTCTTGTTTTGACACCTACTCCCAATATCAAATAAGGTCACTATTTTTTTTTTTTGAGATAGCAGAATTACCAAAGTCAAATGGGAAAGGTGGATTCATTGCATTTTAATGATCAAATATGTTTGATATTTACCTCATGCTAGATGCTACACAGGGTATCAGACACACACTATCCCTCCCCTCTTGGGACATTTGATGTGGGCAATAAAACAAAAGAACCAACTGATCAATATTTATTACAAACCTTTTGCATATGATAATAACTTTAAGGACCTTTAAAATCACAAATTTGACTGCTTTACCTTGAAGGACTATGGTGATGGAATAAAAGCAGAGTAGCAAATAGAGCTGGACTCCATCACTGCCCTCATAGCTCCTAAACTGGTTTAACGTCACGATGGCCAGTGGGGAGTGGATATGAGTTTCAGAGAAAACGGAACAGGATCAACAATGAAATGAAAGAGCAGCAGAGCCTGACCTGACATGAGCAGCCAAGGTTGCACACAAGTTGTGGATGCAACTTGATGCCTCTTCTTTATCTCAATCTTACCTCCTCCATACCTCCATCTTACTTCAACTGAAACCAGTGATTCCACTCCTCTATTAAATGACATCTTCAGTGCATTTGTGCTAACAAATGAAACCCCAGGTCTTACATTTGCTTTACAGGTTCCCTCCAATCAGATTTCCCTCTTCAAGACCCTTATGTTCCAGCAACACTGTTCCTGGGGGCTCTCCAGGCTGCTTCTTGCTCCCATTCCTTTGCTTAGGCCAACCCTCCACCAGGAATGTCCTTTGCCCCAGCTGAGCCATTTGTCAGCAAGAACATTTTTGGAAATCTGAATGCTTCTCTGGGTCCACTGTGCATATCTTTTACTGATACCACTGTGTCATAATGACCTGTTTGTGTGGCTGGTTCCCTTTTGACACTGTGAGTTGATGAATGCAATGGCTATATTTTAGAATTCTCAAGCATCCAACAGAGTCACCCAGTGAATGCTTATGGAGGACAATAAAAATCTTTAATGCAGGAAAGAGTTTAAGGCAGCATTTGGTAGTGGTTCAGATCACAGGTAGGCTTAAAAGTCCAGTTTTGCTATTTACTATCTGGTTGACTTCAAACAAGGTTTTCTGGTTCATTAATGAGAGGCATGCCCACGCCCTTCTCATAGGGCTGTGGGGAGGAGTAAATGAAAACAGCATACAGAGCATTTGGCTCAGCTCAACCAAGGTAAGTTCTTTCCTCATCCAAACTGCATAGTCCCAATCCAAAATATCACCCCAAAGCAACTACTACAGTAAGATAATCCTGTTTAGCTAATGTTTAATTATAAGAATAAAGGTCAATTCTTGATAAACATCAAACTCTGATCCAATCCAAGAGCCCTGGGTCACTTCCTCCTCACTTCTTTGGAAGGCAGTATTTCTGGATTTCTTCTGCAAGAGACAGGCAGTGCAGGATGCGCTTCTTTTCAGCTGCCAGTTCCTTCTCAGAGAACTGGCCTAAGAGTTTCTGGACAAACATATTTTGATCTTTTAGGAAAATGTTCTTATTGACACCTACATTTGGCACATTCTCCAGGGACCCAGATTTGAAATGGAAGCTTAAATATCTGTTTCGTTTTAGACCAGGTCCTTTCTCTTCAATCCATGACAGTGGACTGCAAAGACAAGAGAATCTTATTGTTAAAGGTTACACGGGAATGGAAATCGGTGTTTGTTGGCACCTGACCTCCTGGTATAGGTCTGCATTTGGAACCCACTTTCCCTGCAGCTGTGGCTCAGTGGCATCCTGATCTCCACCACCTCCCAAAGGCCATGGGTGGCTGTGTTTCCAACTTTACTGCCAAACAGTCATTTATGCATGTTTGCTACTGGGCAGGTGGATTTTTTGAAAGACTTTTGTGTAAATGTCAATTTGTTCTTATAGATCCTTTAAGGGGATCCTGATATGGACCAGATGACAGCCACCTGGATTGTGTGCAAACTGTTTCCTTGGTATATGTATTATTGATAAGGACAAATTCTTAGACTTCTTTCATCAGAAATTCAAAAGAAGTCTCTGAACTCAAACGTATTCCAAACAATACCCACCACTAGTTAACAAAGAACCTCCATATCTGTTTCATATTTCTGGTTGGGGTTCACATCAACACTCATAAAAATCTACAATCCAAGTAGGATAAACTTGCCCAATCTCTCTCCTTTCCCTGAGTTGTTTCTCTCTTTAGGAAAGATAAGAATTATGATACCTGCTTAAAGAACACTGAGCTATCTCTTAAGTAGAACTGACTTACAAGTAAATAGCTTCATTGAATATTATGATAGAAATCTACTTTTGTAATTTTTTTGTTGTTTTTACAGTGCTGGGGACTGAACCCAGGGCCTTGCACATACCACTGACTTCCACTCTAAGCCCTGCTCTTTCAAATATACTATAAAAAACTATAAAACAATAATTTAAGTATTTCTAAAATGGAAAAAAATTTCACAAATTCTTGTACCTAAGTAAACACATCTTCAGTTTAACACAATCTTTTCAAATATTTATCAATATACATAAGGTTTGTATATGGCACATAAACCCTTAAACAATAAAATTCCCCCTCTTTGGTACTGGGGATTGAACCCAGGGTCTTGGGCATGTGAGGTAAGCACTCTAACACAAAATTACACCCCCAGCCCCTTTTAAAATTTTATTTTGAGACAAGGTCTCATTAAATTACCCTAGGCTGGCTTCAAATTTCATGATCTGCTTCATCCTCCCAAGTAGCTTAGATGACAGGCATGGGCCACTTGTACCTGGTAACAATTTTTGATCATTTCTTTTGCTTATTTAAAAATAATTTAATGATCCTGTATATTCTGCCATTGTTTTTTCTACATATATGATTGATTACATAATTTTTTACTATTGCTAAATATATGCACCTTTTCCAATTTTAAATTTTGGATACCTGAATTCAACATCTTCACATATGTCAATGTGTGGGTACATTCATATGTCAATTTGGCACACATATATATCTTTTCCTTCTCTTTTTTTGTAACAAAGTCCCAAGAGTGAAATGACATGGTGTTGGTCCTCGTTAACACTCTTTGCTTTCTCTTTTCTTTCACTACTGGGATGAGCCAGGGTCAAGGACAAGGTAATTTTGTTGGACTGTTGAATTCAGTGACAGAGCTGGCAGTGTGAACAGGAATGGTGTTAATCCTAAACAAACATCACACTGGGGCCTGGAATTTCTACTCCCTCCTATTTGTCTGCAGATGTCAAGCCTGGGGTGAGCAGGTGGATGAGCCATGGTAAAGAATACAGGGAAATCACCATCATCCTTTTTTTTTTTTTGTTATTTGCTTCCAGAATGGTGTGCCATAATAATGCAGCAGGATTTAGTAAAAGGATTGCAAGGAGGACACTGAAGATTGTTTTGGGTGTTGCAGGAAGCACAAGGCTGCCTCCAACTTGAGTGGATAATTCCCTTTTGTGTTGACCTGATTAGATTAAGGAACAGCTAAAAACCTGGAAGAGCATTACTTTCGAGTGTGTCTGTGAGGGTGTTTCCAGAGGAAGTTAGCATGTGACTTTGGGTGGACTCAATGGGAAAGTTCTGCTCTCAGTGTGGGTGGGTAACATTCAATCAGTCAGGACCCTGGAGTGCACACAAAAGGCTAATTGGATTCTTCCCCTGAGAGTGGGGGCATGCTTATCTCCTGCTTTGTACTTTTCTAAGTCCACGTTCTCTGGTCGTTGAACATAACACCAATGGACCCCTTCCTAGTTTCTCAGGCTTTCAGCCCTGAACCAAGAGTTACACTCTGGGGTTCCCTGATTCTGAAGCCTTTGGACTTGTACTGAGCCATGGTTACCAGATCCTGGGGTCTCCAACCTGTAGACAGTTTATCATGGGACTTCTTCACATGAGCCAATTATATAATAAATACCCTCTAATCTATTTATATACAAATCATATTGGTTTTGTCTTTGGAGAACCCTGATATACTGGGGGAAGGTTAGCCCTCTCCTGGGTTAACCTTACCAAGACCAACACTGGAGTGTAGGACAATGCTTAAGAGGAAGAGATCTGAAGTGCATAAAGTGGGGGCCACAGTGTAGCCACACATGCAGGAAGAAACCAGGAGAGAAGATTATAGAACAACTTCCACATTTTGTGGCCCTGTCTTCTAAAAATCTGGAAAGTTTTACTCTTTTCTACTTGAAGGTTTAAGTGAGAACCCTGGCAATGGGCACTTCCACCTGGTGGAGTGGAGCTAACGAGAGGGCCTGCTCCATTCACATGCTGGGCTGGGACAGCAACTAATTCCAGGCATTCCAACAAAAACACAGGCCTAAGTTCGCAGGCAGTTTCTCTGGAACTCCTCTCTCTCTCTGATAACCTTCATTTGCAAATATTTGCAGGATAAGATGGTTTCTTTCCCACCAGAAACAACATGCTGTATCAAGAGAACATAAACCCAGCAGGGTCCAACCTGCTCTGAAGAACTAAGTTCAGCTAGTTTTCTGTGCTGAAAGTGATTAAATGTTTCCTGTGTGCTTAGTACTAGCCCAGAAATAAAAAATTCCTATTCAGGTCTGACAAAGATTCCAGGAAACAGCCATTATATTGATCAAGTAAGTAAAACTATAGGGATCAAGCCATCATACAAATTAATGACGGTTACAAACTCCACCAAAAAGTTGGTCTCACTTCATCTAAAATTAACTCTCCTGGCTAGTTTTGAAAGTTCACAGTGCAGCCTTGCAAATGTTCCAAAATGTGATAACAAAGATTAACTTTAATATAACTTATTCCTTTATTTTGACAGTGGATAAAAATAAATCTGGGGTATTCTAAACTGTCTTATCTTCCTAAGAAAATTTTTCATGTCTTTCCAAATAACATGGAGTCTTGAGGTTTGAGTGATAGAAGATGTCAAGATGTTTCTGTTCCTCTATTCCCGTCTCAGTAAAAATGAAGTAATCTTAGCTGGGTACAGTAGCGCACACCTGTTGTCCCAGTACTTGGGAGGCTGAAGGAGGAGGATCACTTGAACCCAGAAGTTCAGGGCCAGCCTGGGCAACAAAGTCGGACTCAATCTCTTAAGTAAATTAATAAATAATAAAGCTGGTATTAATTACATGAGTGTCTTAAGACAATCTGCTTGAATTTTGAAAGCTGCTCTTCACTTACTGGCAAATGGGTTTTTGTTGGTCTTTGCCTCACATTGCTGCTGTGAGGATGAAAAGAGGTAACGAGTGAAATCACAGTTCGTTACCTGCGGTAGCAGACAGATCTAGAGTTGAAAGAGAGTGAGAGTTCTCAGGGCTCCCTCTCGGGTCACCCTTTTGGACAACTGAGGAGATCCTGAAGTTTGCTTCTCCTCAGTTTCTCAGGACTTACCATTTGTTTTCAGTCTCCAAGTGCACAGTCATTTTCATATACTGATCTTCTTTTCGCTCTTCCAAAGTGGCAGACACAAGGGAGAGCTCCCCAAAGAGAGAGACCAGCCAGGTCAGGCGAGAGATGCCACTGAATGCAGGGAAGCCAAACCGTTCTTTTTCCAAAGGGCCAGCTGTAGGGAATCACAGACACCATGGGAACTGGGAATAAAGGGCTGCCAGATGAAAAACAAGGCCCAGAACACAGCGGGGAGTGAAAAAAACAGGGCCAGGTGATCAGGACAAGAGACCAGGCCTTATGGGGTGGGTGCGCACAAAGATGAACAGGTGGGTAAATGTAAACTCTTTCACAAAAGGATCTCCCTTTTTTTTTTTTTTAATGAAATTCAGTCTTGTTAGTAAAGTAAGAAATTCTACTGGCAACAGCAGTCACTCCAGACAAAGAGAACAATAAAAAAGTTTTGGGTTTCTAATATATTCAATGCATTTATGTACATATACATAGATAATTACATATCCATACATACATTTCCTCTTCTATTAGTGATTACAAGTCATCTGGTAAAAGTTGAAGAACAGGGGTATTTTATCCCTGAAATCCAGGTTCATATCAATACCATATATGTAAATGGCAATGGGGCAAAGGTCATGATAGCTTGAAAGGCTGAGAGAATAGTAATAACTTTAAGCTAGTTTAACATTAATAAGGTTGATCTAGTGTGAAATATTTTCTTGGTCTTTATATAATCTTGTGTTAAGGGGAAAAAAAAAGCACACCTAATATCTGTGTGTAAATTGTTTGGTCACAAACAATACTGCTTCACTCTGCCCAAGCCCAAATATTAAAACATGACCTAAATTTAAAAGGCTTCATATCTGTGTCCTTATATATTATAAACCAAACATGTCTTGAGACTTTGAAATTCACCTAACATAATGAGTATGTTTTAAAAATAGTTATAAATAAAAGCAAA
This sequence comes from Marmota flaviventris, assembly GCF_047511675.1. Lineage (NCBI taxonomy): Eukaryota > Metazoa > Chordata > Mammalia > Rodentia > Sciuridae > Marmota > Marmota flaviventris. The sequence continues at coordinate 101,552,449 of NC_092498.1, read as the reverse complement.
CAATCATTAGTGAAATCTTTAGGATCGAAGTATCAATTTTAGAAAGGAAAAAAGCTTCCTCTGTACAGATCACCAATTGCTCTAGTCCTGAGTCCTGAGCAGCCGCTAGAAGCTTGAGCCACACAAAGTCCAACCTGTCTCTATCAAACGACCGGTGTCTGAACATGGTGACGCTATTCCTCTCTGAGCTAACATTTCTTCACCTATATTATGAGGGTAATAAATACCCACTTTATGGGACTCTCACGAATTAAGAATGCTTGTCACATTCTTAGCATAGTTCCATATACAAGTCAATGGTTATCCCTGGTTTCCACAACTTTCATGTCATTTTCAAGAACGAAGATAGATTTCAAAAAGAGGTTCCATTGTACAGTCTGGAAATTCATGCAGGGATAATTGGTCTTACAACTGAACAATACCTAGCCATGAAGGGGTCTGCTTTCTCTAATGAAAGCCCTCAGGAAAGATGGCCCTGATATCCCCGAGTATAGCCAGATAAGGAGTCCATCCAAAGTGCCACAAGAGCAGGTGGCTACATTATACTCACTTCCTATTGCTAACAGCTGCTCAAAGAATGACCAACATAAAGTCAACATTCCAATATATAGTAGACAAAATGCTGTGGTTGCAGGCCAATGTCCCTGTAACTTGCTGGAGGAAGAAAGGGGCCATGCATATTCTCTTTTCTCTGCAAGGAGAAGTATAAAAATATTCTTCATTCCAAGCACCCATCTCCCAGTCCTTTTTAAAAGAGTTTTCATGTACAACCTCCTCTAGAAACATAATCTCCAAAGATTTCATAAGGGAAAATTATGCTAAATAAATTGAAATGAAAGTATAAATTTGCATAAGATTTCTAATATACTTTTTGAGGCCCATGAAGCAATGAAATCTTTATAAGAAAATGAATAAAAATAGGTATTTTATTGCTCATGGAAGCATAGGGAAATTATATTAAATTGGCCTATGGTCAGAAAGTCTTTAGCAGAAATCAATCCTAGCTCACATCCTAGAGAGAAAGTAAGGAACCCAGCTGGCCTTCTGACCTCTTGTGACCTGTGATCCTTCCTAAAACTGACCTGTGAAGAGGAGAGACCCTTTCAGCAGTTCTTTTCCCACCACTTCTTTTTTCAGGAAAGCAAATTCCTCCATCAACAGTTCAATATGCTCCTCATGCAAGACTTTTCCTGTTTTGACAAAAATAGAATATGAAAGGTTGTCACTAACAGTTCTGTATAATCCTGGGATTATGTCTATTTTTCTTCAGAGGACACACAGAATTAAAAATAACTCCCTGGGCATACGGATGGCTACACCACGTACTACACACTTACACAACCTAGATGAAGTAGGTTCTAAGCCAAAGCTTACAGCAGAAATGAAAATTAAGGGAGCAGAATTGTATCCACCTGTCCTCAAAGGCAAAATAAGACCAGGGAAGTGTTGGAGAGCCAGCAGGGTGCTAGCTCATGTTCTAGACACTAGGGGGCAGTGCAGCATAAAAAGCTAAGGCAGAAGAAAATGAACTCTGAAGATTGAAGGGAGATAACATGACTATTCAAAGAGTTGGAAGAACTAGATGATTTTTTAAAAACGATCCTTCCTCCAAGGAAGGAGAAAGTCTTACTTAGATTAAAATAAAGCCATTAAATTTTTTTTTTTTTTGCCCTGGTGGACTTTTTGTATCTGGGTCAGAAGCTTTGTAAAATATTAAAACTATTTTGTGATTAAGGGCAAAGTACAGTTGTGATCGACAATTTCACTGAAGCAGAATCTGGGCCACTAGAAGTTGCTCCTGGGACACCTGTCTTTGTCCAACCCAGCATCACAGGAAACACTACCAATGTTCTCAGCTTATCTGTACCCCAGGAGTGAGCAGGTATGAATCCCTCTCAGTTGGCCTCCTAGCACATTTCCATGGCAACAGGAGTATTTTCAGATACACAGAGGCTTTCTAGCACAAAATGGCTTAGTTTGTAGAAACTAAATGGCACAACCCTGTCTGCAATAAATAGAAGCTTCTCTACTTGTGGGTAGTTCTGTCTATACTCTGAGGGGTCCCTGGGCAGCAGGGAAATTGGACTGTATTTGGAAGCATGCTGTGTTTCCATATCTGTGGCTATTAAAGAAGCTTTACATCTTCTAACTGCATCTTTTTTTTCCCATTCACTCCATGCTTTATTGTGATAAAACACAGTAACCATAGGGTGTATGTGTGTATGCACACACACATACTCATATACGTATACTCTACATTTTAAAACTGAAAGGGCCTAAAAGCAGAGACATCTGAAAACATTAAACATACTTAGCATCTAAATTTTAGCATCTATATATCATTGGCCATTGGAGAAACGGCTAATTCCAGGGCTGAGGCAGAGTACAAGAGTAGCCTAAGTCATTTTGTGCGGAAAGCAGGAAAATACTCAAAGAATAATGGAAACATAACAACCTTCACCAAGCAGCATCATTAGTAATGGAACATATTGAATTAGGTGCCACCTGATAGAATGCAATGTGAAAAACACATTACTATTACTATTCAAGAAAGAAGTAGAGAGTAGAATGATGATTACCAGAAGGTGGAAAGGGTAGGGGGAGTAGAGATGGGGAGAGGTTGGTCAATAGGTAAAAAGTTACAGTAAGATATGAGGAATAAGTCCATGGCACAGTAGGGCAACTATAGTCAATAAAAATGTATTATACATTTCAAGATATCTAGAAGAAAGGATTTTAAAATATTTTAACACAAAAAAACATGTTTGAGGTGATGGGTATACTAATTACCCTTATTTGATCACTGTACAATGTACACATGTATCAAAATAACCCTGTTCCCATAACTTTGTAAATTATCAATTAAAAATAAAGTGAAACCGCTTCCTCATATTAAATAAAGGTCAAACTTTATTCAGATTTTTAGTTTTTACCCAACATGCCTCTTCTGTTTCAGAATCCCACATTACATTTAGTTGTCATGTCTCCGGGTACTCTTCTCGGGCTGCCAGGTTTCTCAGGCTTTCCTTGTTTCTTAATGACCTTGACAGTTCTGAAGAGGATTGATCAGATATTTTGTAAAATTTCCCTCAACTGAGAGTTGTCTGGTATTTTTCTCACGATTAGATTGGGTTATGTGTTTTAGGGAGGAAGACTACAGAGGCGAAAGGCCATTTTCATCTTTCACATCAAGCGTACATGCTATTCATATGACTCATGTTGACACTGACCCTGCTCATCTGGTGAGGTAGTGTTTGTCTGGCTTCTTTAGTGTAAAGATACTCCTATCCCCTCCTTTCTATACTGTAGTCTTTGGAAGAACACTACTATATACAAGGCATTATCTTTTTTGAAGAAAATTTAACCTATTATACTGTCTAGTGTTGGCTATACTTTGGCTCTGGAATGCCTGCCAAAGCCCTATGTGTTAAAGGCTGCATTGCAGCCATAGTGCTACTAAGAGGTGATGGGATCATGGAGGTGGGGTAGTGGAAGGAAGGTAGGTCATTGTGTAAAGGGGATAGAGAGACCTTCTCCATTTCCCAACTGTCTTTGCTTCCTGGCTTCCTCTGTCATGCACTCCTGCCATGATGTACCACCACACACCCAAAGCAATACAGCCAAGTGACCATGGACTTGAAACCTCTGAAACTGTGAGCTAAAATAAAGCTTTCCGCCTTGTAAGTTGATTGCCTCAGGTATTCTGCCATGCTAACATACTATTGTTCCACATTCTACTTTGCTCATATTTTTTTAATGTTTAACTTGTTCCTCTATCCCTATATTTTCTGTTAACTAAAAGTTTGATTTAAATGTCATTATATCTAGATAAACATTTTACAAGAATACCAGATGGCTGGTGATGTCAGATTAATTCATATTGGCTATCATTTTAGATAATATAAAGCTCCTTATAATAATAGTACACTTTCTTCCCTTTGCAATTAGCAAGAAACCTGTGAGACATATTGTGGCACCTTGTACTTTCTCTATAGACATCTGTATCCTAAGAAATCACACAAGATGTGATGACCATAAAGCTTCCCCTACTTTCATTCACCTCTGTATTCATTCATCTGTTTGTTCATTCCACAGACATCTACTAAAGGCCTACTGAGTTCTAGGCAGTGTTTAGCTGCTGGGGCTATAGAAGTAGAAGATGGGCCCTGGCCTAGAGGAGTATATCCCAGTGTTTGAAAACAATAATCAAAAGTTTCAATAGGGCTGGGGCTGTAGCTCAGTGGGAGAGTGCTTGCCTAGCATGCATGAGGCACTGGGTGCACTTCTTAGCAACACATAAAAATCAACAAATAAAATAAAGGCATTCTGTCCATCTACAACTATAAAAACATTTTTTAAAAATTTCAGTAAAGTATGATCTGTCTACAATGGTGGTAAGCAAATACTTGTTGCTACACAGGTTTGAATATGGTTTGTCCTAACCAAATTCATTTTGAGGCTTGGGTCCCAATGTAGCAGTGTTGAGAGGTGGGACCTATAGCAAGGCATCTGCACCTCTGTGAATGGATGAATGCTTTTCTCATGTGTGTTCTTGCTCTTTTGGGAAATGAACTGGCTAAATGAAGAAGCCCCATTCTTTCTTTGTACATGCCAGTTTGTCTTTCTACTTTCCCCCATGTATGCAGCTGCAGGAAAGCCTCACCAGAAGCCAAACAGATGCAAACACCTGATCTTGGACTTCTGGCCTCCAGCACTCTATAAAGTAAAAACAAAGTTCTCTTCTTTATAAATTATCTAGTCTCAAGTGTTCTATTATAGCAACAGAAAGTAGATTAAAACACCTATCTCCAAGGGTTTCTAGGAGAATTAAGCATATGAAATACTTCAAAGTTTCCAAGCTCCTGGCATGTAACATTATAGTTGCTCCTTTTGTGAAACAACAAAGACTAAAGTATGCAAATAAGATATTTGCATATTTTCCATTAACAATGTAAGTATCACATACATAAGACCAAAATAATGTCATGATACTAGCACAGTAGGAGACAATTTATCTTTAGTCATTAGAGTAAAAGTTTGCAAATACCCTTCCCTCTGGCCTCCGAGTACTGCTTCTGTATGGGAGTAGGAAGGATCTTGGGAGCCCATAGTACCAATATGGCCTGGAAAATATATCTGAGCTGGGCACGATGGTGCACACCTGTAACCCCAGCAAGTTGGGAGGCTGAGGCAAAAGGATCACAAGTTGAAGACCAGCCTCAGCAATTTAGCAAGGCCTAAGCAACTTAATGAGCTCCTCAAAATAAAAAAAATAAAAAGGGTCAGGGCTGCCGAGCACAGTGGCACACGTCTGTAATCTCAGCAGCTTCAGAGGCTGAGGCAGAATGATCACAAGTTCAAAGCCAGCTTCAGCAAAAGCGAGGTGCTAAGCAACTCAATGAGAACCTGTCTCTAAATAAAAATAGGCCTGGGGATGTAGCTTAGTGGCCAAGTACCCCTAAGTTCAATCCCCAATACTAAAAAAGAAAGGGTGAGGGCTATGTGCCGTGGTGCATACCTGTAATCCCAACAGCTCTGGAGACTGAGGCAGAAGGATCGAGAGTTCAAAGCCAGCCTCAGTAACAATGAGGCCCCAAGCAACTCAGTGAGGCCCTGTCTCTAAATAAAATACAAAATAGGGCTGGGGATGTGGCTCAGTGGTTAAGTGTTCCTGGTATGCAAAAAAAAAAAAAAAAAGGTTACGGATATAGGGATATGGATTGGTGGTAGAGTACCCTTGGGCTCAATCCTCAGTATCAAAAAATATATATATATATATCTGAGATTGATTAAATTTGAAAGGAGTAACGATTGACGATGGAACGATTTTGGTTTGGATCTCAAATGTCCTTCAAAGGCTGTGTCCTTCAAAGGTTTGATGTACAATGTAGCAATGTTCAGAAATGGGGCTTTTGAGAAGTGACTGGATCATGAGGGCTGTGACCTCATCAATGGATCACTCTATTGATGGGTTAATGAATGACTGGACTATTGAGAGGTGGTAAAAACTGTAGGAGGTAGGCCCTGCTGGAGGAGGATCACTGGAGATGTGCCCTGAAAAGATATGTCTTATCCCCGGCCCCACCTCACTTGCTCTTTTTGCTTCCCAGATCCCAGAAGGTGAGCAGATGCTGTTTAATAGTCTCTGTGATTTAATAATACTGTGATGCTGTTTAATAATCTCAGAAACAACAGAGCCTAGTGTCTATGGATTGAAACCTCTGAAACTGTGAGCCACAGTAAACCTTTCCTTCCTTGAGTTCATTTTTTAAGGTATTTTGTCACAGCCATGGAATACTGACTAACACAGGTACCACAGGTATTCTGGAGGCAGAAGCTCTTACTAAGTGGGTCTGTATTCAAGACAACACATACATCACCTTTCTGCTCGGCCAGCTCCCACAATTCCTGAGCTGCTGCTAAAGACAGCGTCATGGGATATTCCACAAGGACATGCTTGCCAGCATTCAGGAACTTCCTTTGGGAAAGGAGAAATACAGGGAAAAAACATTCAAATAAGCTTCACTGAAATGCTCTGCATGAGAGAGAACAGAAAGCTGTAAATGCAAGAGAGTCTCTGTAAATATATCATGATGGGGCCAAGAGTCAGTGTCAGAAAATATGGAGGAAGAATATTATGGATTTTTTTTTTCTAGTACTGAAGATTCAACCCAGATTCTTGCACATGCTAGGGAAGCACTCTACCACTGAGGTACATCCCCAGCCCTTTTTAAAAGTTTTATTTTGAGACAAAGTCTTACTAAGTTGCAAAGTTATCCAGGCTGGCCTGGAACTTGAATCCTTCTGCCTCAGTCTACGGTATAGCTGGGATTATAGGTATATACTACCACACCTGGCTGGATATTATTATCTTGATAGTAGGGTATAAGTATTTACAAGCACAAAGTTATATGATCACTTTTTTAAAGAAAATAAACTCTGGTGCCAGAGAACTTTAAGGGAACCCATGGAACAGCACAGTAGTAGCAGCTGGAGTTCTGTGTAAGAATCTACTCAGGAATTCAGCTGGACTTTCCTGTTGGCTGCCAAGTTCTTTCTGGGATTCCTTCTTCTGCATTGGGTCACACCAAATGCTTAAAAGGCTCTAGGCTAAGCATTCACACATTTCATTTCTCTCCTTCCCTACAAACAATGCATTTCCCTTGTTCAATGACACTACTATCTCCTTACTCATTTGTCTCATAGCAAAAACATTTCATGGTAAAGGAACTTAGGAGATATTTCACAACACTGAAAATGCAAAGGATAAAATGTTGAAAGTTGGCTGGGTGTGGTGGCACATGCTTGTACTCCTAGTGATTTAGGAAGTTGAGGCAGGAGGATTGCAAGTTCAAGGCCAGCCTCAGCAAGTGAGGCCCTGTCTCAAACTAAAATAAAAAGGCCTGGGGGGCTGGGGTAGTACCTCAGTTGTAGAGCTCTTGCCTAGCAAATGTGAGGCACTGGGTTCAATCCCCAGCACCACATAAAAATAAATAAAAAATAAAGGTACTGTGTCTACAACTAAAAAGAATACTAGGAAAAAAAACAAAAGGCTTGGGGCTGTAGCTCAGTGATAAAGCAACCCTGGGTTCAATCCCCAGTACCAATAAATAAATAAATAAATAAATAAATAAATGTTGAAAGCTGATCTGAACTTAGAAAGGAGTATAACAATTTGCCAAGGATGTTGGCTCTGTATCCTAACCTGTGTAATAAGGAGGCAAGCTCTGTTCAAACTACTTTCAATGGGGTTTTTCACAAAGAAATAAACACTTGAATTCTTAATGTTTCAAATTACGTGTACTAAGTTAATATTAGTTTTACTATTTTTTCATTTCTTATACATTTATAACTGAAAACAAGATTTTTTTTTTAACATTTTCACAATTATTTTTAAAGATCACAGAATAATTTCCCCCATTGATTATTAAGACTCATGTGCAGGGCTTTATTTTTTTCACATTTTTAATGTAAAGCAAAGACTACCTGCATTAAAAAAAAAAACCTACCTGAAGCTGGGGTGTGGCTCAGTGGTAGAGCACTTGCTAGCACATATGAGGTTCTGGGTTCAAGCCTCGGCACTGCAAACAAGCAAACAATAACAACCAAACCCCTACCTGATGTAGTCCTCATGACTGGTGCTTTCGTTGCAGATGTAGGCAACCTCCACTTCTTGGCTGGAAAGAGCATCTTCCAAAGATATCTGCTGCACTTCATCAATGCTCCCAAGGTCCCGTCTATTTCAGAACAACCAATAAATAGAACTCAAAAGTAGGCAGGATGTCAGCTTAAAATAAATGAGTGCCATCCTTCTTTCCTCTTCTCAACAAAGTCCCAGCGACTGGCTTTTGGAAAAGAAGAAGCTAATCTCCATCCCTCCCATTTCCGTTGTGGAGCCTCAGGGTTGAAGTCAGGGGACTTGGCACAGAGTGCCAATACTACCAGTAACAGTGTGCAAGACCTGGAAAAGTCTGAATTACTTCTCTGAAGTTTGAAGGAGGAGAGAAATCCCTGAAAGGTTGCTGTCACAGAGCAATATGGGGCAGCCATCAGGAAGCTCCAACCAATAGCCACTGCAGCAGACAGAGGGAATTCAGGCAAATTCCACTCCCAAGGGATAGTCTGCTAGATTTCTCCCACAGGGTCATCCAACCTACACTGCTCCATCTGATCAGTATTTATTGTTTGTCTACTGTGTGCTGGGCACTGTAGGAGAGATCATGGAAAATAAAGCAAAATTCTCATCTTCCAATTAGCTAATAATTCTAGTAGAGGGAAGAAAACAAACACACATACACACTCACCACCACCATCACCACCACTACCACCACTAACATGAGAAATACGCTCGGGAGCAGGGGTGGTAAACCCAGGGAAGGCAAGGAACACTGCTAGTTTCGGGTTTCAGAACAGGCTTTCTGGATAGGCAGTAGAGCTTAGCAAGTAGGTGATGGGGAGCAGTAAGTAGGTGATGGGTAACAGCAGGGGTACAGTATAGCACAAGTGTGAGCTAGCCATCTTCCTACATGACTTGGATAGTTGAGGAGTTTCCACTCTCTCTCTCATAACAACCAAGTGGTAAGGATAAGGAATTAAGGGGAAAGGAGAATTTCCATTTCAGTTTTGAGCCCAAGTGTCATGTTCAAATCCCAGCTTCAGGTAGGAGTGTAGTAGAGTGTGCTATAACTTTGATCTCCCCACTGTGTGCAGCTCCCTTGGACTCTGGGAGGAAAAGCTTGGTTAAGAGCATATTCCAGAACTTCTAGGGCTCCCTTGTGTCTTAAAGCCCACTCTAAATCCTTAGTATAGTTTTTTAAAAATTTATATATGACAGTGGAATGCATTACATTTCTTATTACACATATAGAGCACAATTTTTCATATCTCTGGTTGGATACAAAGTATATTCACACCAATTCGTGTCTTCACACCTGTTCTTTGAATAATAATGATCATCACATTCCACCATCATTTCTAACCCCATGCCCCCTCCCTTCCCCTCCAACCCCTCTGCCCTATCTAGAATTCCTTTATTCCTCCCATGCTCCCTCTCCCTACCCCATTACAAATCAGCCTCCTTATATTAAAGAAAACATTTGGTATTTGGTTTTTTGGGATTGGCTAACTTCACTTAGCATTATCTCCTCTAACTCCATTCATTTACCTGCAAATGTCATGATTTTATTCTCTTTTATTGATGAGTAATATTTCATTGTGTATATATGCCATTTTTTTATGCATTCATCTACTGAAGGGCATCTAGATTGGTTCCACAGTTTAGCTATTGTGAATTGTGCTGCTATAAACATTGATGTGGTATGCTGTTTTTAAGTCCTTTGGGTATAGACCGAGGAAAGGGATAGCTAGGCAAATGGTGGTTCCATTCCCAATTTTCCAAGAAATCTCCATACTGCTTTCCATATTGGTTGCACCAATTTGCAGTCCCACCGGCAGGGTATGAGTGTATCCTTTTGCCCCACATCCTCGGAGACCCTGCGTCTAATAAAAGAAAAAGGAGGCCCTAATCTCCATCATGTGGGATTAGGCCCCAACTTCCTTAATAAGACTTCTTTGGCACAATAATTAAAATCAAGAATCAATAAATGGGGTGGACTCAAACTAAAAAGTTTCTTCTCAGCAAAAGAAACAATCCGTGAGATGAATAGAGAGCCTACATCTTGGGAGCAAATCTTTACCCCTCACACATCAGATAGAGCACTAATCTCTAGGGTATATAAAGAACTCAAAAAGCTAAGCACCAGGGCTGGGATTGTGGCTTAGTGGTAGAGTGCTTGCCTAGCATGTGCGAGGCATGAAAATGGGTTCGATTCTAGCACCACATACCAATAAATAAATAAAATTTAAAACTTCATCAACAACTAATAAAAAAAAAATATATATATATATATATATTTATATATATATATATATATAAAGCTAAGCACCAAAAAACAAATAATCCAATCAATAAATGGGCCAAGGACCTGAACAGACACTTCTCAGAAGATCATATACAATCAATTAACAAATATATGAAAAAATGTTCATCATCGCTAGCAATTAGAGAAATGCAAATCAAAACCACTCTAAAACTTCATCTCACTCCAGTCAGAATGGCAGCTATTTTAATATAGTTTTAAGACAGGCAGACTGGAAGAAAATGGTCCCATGAATTAAAATGAGAAAATCTCTGCATGGACCACCACAATAATTACTTATGCTTCTAAAGCACTAGAAATAGAGATTTGCATAAATTGTTGCCATGTCTCCATGCTTAGCCCAGTGCCTGGATCTAATTTAAAATTGTGTTGATAAATGATGTTACACAGGATTATCTTGCTGAGTAGTATGTGTGTAGGGGGAAGATTTGAGAAGAAACTTCCCTGACCCACACTCAAAAGGTGATAAGATGTTACGTTTGCTTTCCATTGTGTTATAGGAAATAAATGAATCCTTAAGAAAAGTGGGCCTCCAAATTATCAATGGGAAAAGAACACACAGTGTTTAGAAGATGGGCTTTGGAATCAAACAGACTTGCATTCAAATCTAGCTCTTAAGATTTTCTAGCTGTGATCTCAGGCAAATTACTCAGACTTTCTGGGACTCAGTTTCCTTATCTGTAAACTGAGGTTGTACTTAGAATAAAATAATGTAAGAAAAGCTCAGGGCCACCATAGAGTGGGTGCTCTGATGACTGATGTAATGATCAATTAGCATACACCTAAAGCCTTTTTTGGACAAACCTACCATGTGTTCACTGTGCCCCTTCAGTAATGGAGACCTGTGCTCATATTTTCTGTCTGTCTTTGCAGTCCTCATGAGGCACCTACTGCATGTCCCAACTGTAAACCCAGCACTCTTTGGTTGCCTACCCACCCAAACTCTAGACCCTGTGGAGCTGACATGGTTCTCTTGATTGGAGGTGGGGGCTGGCTCTCCCTTCCCAAGTCTGGGAAATCTGCAGCACATGCTATGGCCTTATCTCTCACTGTGCTTTCTACAAATTATGAGGCACAAAGCAAGCGTGAGTCACCTGGACACGAAACCGATCAAGTTCAGAAACGCTGAGGAAGGATGTGGATTCCGCAAGTCCCTTATCCTGACAGAGCCGGCTCTGCCAACACCAACCACCACCACGCCAAACTTCTTCTCGGGCTGAAACACAAGGGATCGAGGTAGAGTTTGAAGACATTCCAGGCATCTATCAGAGAACAACAAAATAAAGGACCAGTCGGGGTCCTGACAAGCAAGTAAAGCTGCCAACCCCGAAAACCTAAGAAGCCACAACTCTCAGGGTGGGATAAGACACTCCTGGAAATGTGGGTTCAGTGATAAGTCAGCTCCACCCAAAACATTTTTCTGAGGTGGCTTCAACTATGTGTTGAAAACTTTGTGAACACCCAACAGAAAGGCTTCCATTTGACTCTGCCTTCTTACTGCCACCTCTTCAATGAGGAGGCAGTTTTCCACTTTAAGTCACTAAGTCTCTGTCCTCCTGAATATGAGAACCTGATTATCTGGAAGTCATTCAGAGGCTATAGATGCTTAGTAAGACGCTGGGAGATGGGGGCAAAAGGGCAAGACGTGACCTGTCACCTAACTCAGATTCAGATCCCACAGGGTTTAACCCCTCATCGTCCCCTGGGTTCCAACCAATTCTACTGTAGTACTTTAAGATCTCTTAGGTATACTGCTGGAAGCTGTATGTAAATTTATTATTGAAAAGTGTCAAGTCCACTTTTTAATATTATAGAGCAAGTTAATATAATCCAAACTGATTAAAAACGATCTCTAATAAAAATACACATTCCTTGAACCCAGTTCTTGAACGTCTGAGCATGGACACATGGATGTCACCTCAGACCGGACCCTTTCCTCACCTTTGAGATCCACATGTCACCACTCTCCACTCATTCTTCTCCTCTTCCTGTGCCTACTGCTTTAGTCTTAGTTCAAGAGTCCTTCCAAATGTCTGGAGTTTTTCTAGATGTTGTCCTATTGTTTTTCGTTTAATTCCATTGTGGCCAGAGACCATTCTTTAAATGATCTGAATCCTTTTAAATTTACTGAGATATTTTTTAGGATCAAGGAGATGGTCTATCTTGGTGCTGGAGTGTGGCTCTAGAATGTCTCTCAAAGGGCCATGTGTTAAACTCTTAGTTCCCAGTTTGGTCTTCACTATTGGGAGGTGCTGAAAACTGTAAGTGACGGGGCCTAGCAGGAGCTCTTCGCTGGGGGTGGTCCCTTAAGAGACTCTTGTCTCTTCCTTTCTCTCTCTTCACATCCTGGCTGGGAAGTGAAGAGCTCTGCTCTGCCCTGTGCTCCCTGCCGTGGTGTGCGGCCTTGCCACAGACCCAGAGGCAACAGGGCCAACTGATCATGGACTGAAGCTCCCACACTGCGAACCCAAATAACCCTTCTCTCTCTGTTGTAGTTTGAATCTGGAACGTGCCCCAAAGACTTATATGTTGAAGAATCGGTCCCCAGCTGGTGGCGTTATTGAGAAGTGGTGGAAACTTTAGGAAGTGGGGCCTGGTTGGAGAAAGGAGGTCACTGAAGGTATACCTTTGAAGGGTATAGCTTGTCCCTGGCCCATTGCTTTCCCTTTTTTTCTTTCTGATTTCCTGGCCACCATGAGGTAAGGATCTTTGCTCTGCCACATGCTCCCCACTGGGATGTTCTGCCTTGCCACAGGCTCAGAAACAATGGAGCCAAGTGAACATGGATTGAACTCTCTGAAACCATGAGCTAAAATAAACCTTTCCTCCTTTAATTTGTTTTTCTAAGGTACTGTGTCACAGTGATGGAGAACTGACTAACTCTATGAGCTGATTTATTTATTCTGGGTATGTTATAGTAATGGAAAGCTTAACTAACATACTTGGTAATGTTTAGGGCACACTTGAAAAGAACATACTTTTTCTGCTAATGTTTGGAGGAGAACAAATGCTCTATAAGCCTGTTGGATCAAGCTGGCTAACTGCATTGTCCAGGTCTTCTATATTCCTGATTCTCTACTTGTTCTATCAATTATTGAGGGGCAGAAAACCTATGAACACAATTGTCTTGTAGATCTGTGTAGTTATTCTTTCAGTTCTATCAGTTTTGACCCACATATTTTGAAGCTCTATTATTAGATATTTATTTGTTTAGGATGGTTGCTATATCTCTTGATTAATTGACTCTATCATTCTATAATGACTATTTTTATTCTTGATAATTTTTATATTATTATATCCTGATAATTTTTTGTCTGATATTAACAAACATTCCCAATTTTCATTGAATAGTATTAACATGGTACATTTCCCCCATCCTTTTACTTTTAAAATGTGTTTTTACATCTAAAGTGGGTTTATTATAGATAGCATATATTCAGGTCTTGCATTTTAATTCACTATAACAATCTCCACCTTTTATCTAAGGTGTTTTGACAATTAAATTTGGATCATTGATATGGTTGGGTTTCAATCTAAATCCAATCCAAATCTTGCTAATTTGTCAAATTGCCAATCTGTTCCTTCCTCCCCCTTCTTCTGCCCTTTTTTAGATTATCAGAGTACTTCTTATGATTCTATTATATCTCAATTTTTGGTTACTTACAAAAAAAGAACTGTAATTTTTTTAAGAGGCCACTTAAAGGATTTTTTATTGTATATACTTTACTCTTTACTTATCACAGTCTTCCTTAAAGTAATATTACAACACAACATATGTAAGAACCTTGCAATAGTATTCTTGGATTTCCTCTTTCATGAACTTTGTATTGTTATTACATAATTAACTTTGACATTTGTTATAAACCCCACAAGATACCAGACAGGGTTTTATCTGGAAAAGAGAAAAGATTTTATATGTAGTCATGTGTCACTAATAATAGAGATCTGCTGAGCAACGCACTGTTGGGTGATTTCATCGTGGTGCAAATACCAGAGTGCACCTACACACACCTAGATGGTATTGCCTACCGCACACCTAGGCTCTACGACATAGGTACCATCATATATGCAGCCCATGGTGAAACTGAATGCCATTATGCAGTACATGAATGTATTCCAAGCTAAAGATTAAAGGCTTACATAACCTTTGCATTTCCTGGGATGTTAAAGCTAGAGAAGCCAACACTATCTTCCTGCCATATGGAAACAAACCAAGTGATTCTCCAGAGTCTACCCAGAAGCAAAGATATCTGGAAGGCACATGTAGCCTCTCTGGGCCTATAGCTTGGGAGGGAATGATTCCTGAGCTTGAGGGCCAGTGGACACTAAGCCACAGTGCTGGCTTTGGCTCACACACTGACTGGCACTGATCCTGTCTATGAGTAATAGTGTCTCTGTTTTCAGTTTTCCAAGTCTTCCAGGAAGGCTTCCACCTGGTCAACTTCACATATAAAAGGGGACTCTGGGAAACATAAGTCCAGGCTTGTCTTCTGCCATAATACCCAAATGACAATAGGCAATTTAACCCAGTGAATCCCTTTTGAGTTCAGTCTAGTTGTTTTTTGACAGTTTCATTACCAAAAAAGCAGCGAGACAGTCTCTGAGAAACATGTCAGCCAAAATACATTTCCCTGATTAAACATTTATTTCCTTTTTAACAAAGAAAAGGAGACAAGCAATTCCCTTCATAGGTTAAATATTTATGGCATTCCTAAGATTAACTACTGAATTACTATATTCCAGGATAATGAGTTTCTGCTAGCTAAAACAAAACAAAACAAAACAAAAAAACTACAAGGTTAATAAACAGTTCCATTATCTATGAATAAGCCAAACTGCTTTCTTCATCTTATTAACTAACTTGTGCACAGAACCTGGCTTGTATAGTGTGCCAGATTGCACTATGAACTGCTTCTGGGTTTGGTTTAGATATTGTTCTCCAAGACAAGATATGGGAACAAGATGTGGAAAATACTGATTTCTTAACAGTTGAGTTCTTCTTAAGGAAAGAACTTTATTTTTGAGGAAAATCACTGCCAGAGCCTCTTCATCTTATGTAAGGCCTCTTCAAAGCTAAGGAAACTGCAAATCAAAGACATGGGAAGGACTGGAGGTGTAGCTCTGTAGCAGTCACTAAAACTTTGGGGCTAGAAACCAGAGGCAAAGAGGAGGAGAGACAAGTGTAAGGAGGGGAAATGCACACAAGTTGTGAGGAGGCTAAAGTCTGCAGAGAAAGTAACCAGTAAAAATGCCCCACAGAGGAGAGAGCAATGGAGTTCCAGAGAGCAGAATGTCTAAAATTCCATTTGTAGTTGTCTTCTGCTGTCTTAATCATCTTGTAAAACACCACTATGGAGGTGGTATTTTAAGAAATAAAGAAACAGGGGTAGTTTTGAGATAGGGACACATCTAAGGGTCAGTAAAGTGACTAAAAAAAAAAATAAATTCAGGATCAAATCATTTTCACAGAGTGAACTTGCTCCCTTATCCTTGGACAGAGAGACTGGTGTTTGGCACTTCCAGATCTGAAAATAGAATTCACAGAAAAGTTAGGATTCAGAGAGTGCATTCTGCCAATTTAGAAAGATTTTTGAGGTGAAAAGTTTAGAAGAAAATAAAAAATCACTGTAGAAGAAATTTTAAGGTGTGAGACATGAAGGCCGGTACCAGACCACTATTCTGGGAAGGGGAAAGACAATTTGAAACAAAAAAAAAAAAAAAAAAAAAAAAGCTAGTAGTTTTTCATCCATTGTTTTCAAAGATGAAAAAGCATCTGGTTGGGCGAGGGGAAACAAGCACAGTCACAGGTTGCAGAAGGGAGAGTGCTACGCTTTGGATCTGAAACATCATCCAAATGCCCATGTGCTAAAGGTGTGGCCCAGCCTGTGGTGCTACTAGCAAGAACTTTTAAAAGGTGGTACCTAGTTGAAGGAAGGTAGGGCCCTGGGGAAATACCCTTGAAGTGATTATTGGGCCCTCTGCCCCTTTGGGTCTCTCTGATTCCTGGCTACCATGAGGTAAATAGGCTTCCTCTGCCACATGTTCCTGCAATGGTGTACTATGCTGCCATAGGCCCCAAACAATAAGGCCAAGCAAACATGGACTGAAACTTCTAAAACTGTGAGCCAGAATAAACCTTTTCCTTTAATTAACTTGATTTTTTTCAGGTATTTAGTCATAGCAACTAAAACTAGCACAGAGAGATAACAAGCAACCGAATTTATAGAGACCAACTTGGGAAAATTCACCACAGCCTAAAATGCAAATACCGTTCACTCTGGTAAGTCCATCTGTGAGAATGTAGCCTACAGAACTTATTGCAGCCTTGCTTATAACAAGCAAATGATCACAACAACTTATCTGTCATTACAGGAGGCTGGTTGCATAAGTTATGGTATACCTGTAAAATGAAATATTACACAGCTATAAAAAAGAAAATGAAAGTTCTTTAAGCATGGAAAAGGATTGCTCTCAGCTGCCTAATACACCAAAGAATAAAGAGCTTGCTTGATATGCTGCAGCAGCTAGAAAGACTTGATTTTTTTAATCCAGTTCCACCCTTAACTATCTGTGTGGCCTTTAATTTGCAGAGACTCAGGTTCTTCCCCTACTATCTCTCTCTTCTTATAATGTTTATTTGGGAGATAAACATCTGGTTGGGCTCAGTAATCATGGGATCACTCCAGCCAATGGTCACTTACGCCTTTAAGCTCACCTAAGACCCACATCTGTTAATGCTCCGGCAAGCAACTGGTAGGAAAGGACTGTTAAGGAATTATAAACCCTTCAGAGCATCTGTTCATGGAGCTGTTAAAATCATGTTTAGATTTTCTACCATGTGTAATGCTAAACAGAGATCCTCTATTTTGAACTTAATACCATACAGAGTGTTTTTGAAAAAAAATAACAAGAACTGCCCACCAAGATTTATTGCCAGGTATAAAAGCGAAGAATAGTTTTGTACTATAATTGTTGTTTTTTAAAAAGGGGAGAAGTTAAAGGAAAAAAAAATGTGTGTTGTATATGTTTAGAATCACTCTTAAAGGATAGTCAAGAAACCAGTAATACTGCAAGTGGTGACACGTTCTCACTGGGAGCATAAGACCCAGGGCACCTGGGCAGTGGATAGGCGGGATGAGGATTTCTCATAGTCTTTTTTTATCCTCTAAAATTTTGAAGTATGTGATTATATTGTTTACCAAAAATATAAACAACCACTTAAAATAAATACAAACACCAAAGGTATGTTCTCTGCAGCTGGCAGCACCTTCGGCTCACTCCCCTCTGTCTTCCTGAGGCTCCCTCAACAGTGCTCAATGTCCTCCGCTGTCCCAGCTCTGGGGCTCTCTGCCCCTGACCAGGGACCCAGATCACCTTCCTCACACCTGTGGGCTATAACTGTTGCCTCCTCTCATCCCTCCTGGCTCCACCGCAACCTGAGTTTCACTCCCACACCTCTGTTTCACCAGGACATGATCCACACACAGGTCATCTAAAACCTTCTTGCTGCTGCATTCAAGAGCTTCTCAGCCACACTCTCCTGGAACTCACACACATTGGTCCTTTTTTAAACTTACTCCTTCTTCATCTTCTGTTTCACAGTACTGGAGTTTTCATTTTATACTTCACCACTTTCCTTCTTCATCCTGACCCCTAGGTACACATATCTTCCAAAGCTCAAGCCTCATTCATCTCTCCTTTTCTTTCCTCCATATTCCCAGAGTAAGGGCTCCCTCATTTTTAAAGCCCCTGAGCATCTCTATGATGAAAGACTCCAACACCTTGACCTGTAGGCCAACCTCCTCTACCAGCTCCAGTTCTCAGAAGAAATGAACATCTCTTCCTGGCTGTCTCATCCTGACCTGGCCTCTCCCTGCTCTGATGAACTCCCATCATCCAGCCCCTCTGACTGCCTGTCCTCTGAACTTGTGTACAAAGGCCAGAGGTCCCATGATCCTATCAGGCACCCAGCCTGAAATGTTTGTGATTCCTGCCATAGACAGGAATCTGAGCTCACAGGGTGGACTGGGGCTGAGGATCTTCCTGTCCTTGCCCCCTCCAGCCAGCCTCTGAATCACAGCAAGTCTTCCCTGGAAATTATGCTGTATGATTTCCTTCCTCTACATTTTCACTGACCACCCAACCTCTGGACTGTGTTATAAGATTACTCCACAGCTTCTGAATCATCCTGTTGTTTAGTCAACTGAAATTCAATGATGATATATGACAATACTAAGATGAATCAGGCATGCAGACAGGTATATTTGAAGTCAAGAGAACAGAAAGAAATTTGAGAAGAGATAAAGGGCAATGGGAGTTCATGAGATGGAGATGTCCCTCCCAGAGAGCGGGCTTCAAGAAAATTTTTCATGCAGCAGAAATGACATGAGAACTGGATAGACAGGATTAGCTGAATCTAGACATGAATAAAGGTATTCATAGAGTCATATCAGGACTTAATCCCCGTCCTGCCTCTTAATACCCTGTTTCTTAGACCAATTTACATGATGCTCATTTTCCTCAATCACAAAACATAGGTAATAACATATTTTGCTCAAAAGCTTTATGTTAGGCTTAAATGGATGTGTAATATTGTATCTCGGAATACAATATGGAGTGGGAAAATAAGAAAGGAGGATGACATATAAATTGTAACAATATACAATGATAAATTAAAGGTATATCACACAATGGTTGCCACAGGTTTCGAAGAGGGGGAGTTGTGACCACAAAGCGGCAACAGAAAGGAAACTCTGGAGTGAGCTTCTGTGCTCTGACTGTAATGGTTATACAAATTTAAGCATGAATTTTAACTGATGGACCAGTGTGACCCCGAAAAAGGTCAGTTTTACCATAGTAAATTTATAAGGTATTTACACACAAAAAAATGTTTTCATGAACATACACAAACACAAAGCTGTCTTTGGCAGGGTGAAAAGTGGGATGGATTAAAAACAATGCAGTGAGGGCCTCGCACAGATTAGTAAAGACAATGTGCCATGCACAGGGGAGGAGGACTGTCCTTTGTGTCTGGGACAGGAGAGAGAAAGACCCACAGGAGGGTAAGTAATTGAGGAAGTGATGATGAGGCAGAAAAAAAGAGACAGTTCTGAAAAATGTTATCAGCAAGTCCCATGACTTTTTTTTTTTTAACCATTATAGCCATCAAGCCAAGTTTGGCATAGTGTGCTGTGAGAACAAAGTTAGACTATGGAAGGATTGTATATAAAAGGGAAGTAAGAAGTTCCTCTTTAGTTAGAGGCGGACCAAGCCTAGGGATGTCTTTAAAAGTTTTAAAGGTTTTAAAAAGCTATTAAAGAAGAAAAAGTTGTAATTTAGGACAGAAGAGATGAGTGACAGAACCAATACTAGGCTAGGGTATATGAGCTTAATAATGCAGAATTTTTGCTGTTTCTTCAGAACTTTAAAGACCATGATAATCAGAGTCAGTCCCATGGAGAACCATAGGAGCCTTCAGATAAGGTCAGGGGCATAAGAGTATGGTCAACAGAAGTCAGCCCCAGCCAGAGGAGGGCTGGTCAGGATAAGGTAGTGGTAGGACTTACTTCTGACTTTTGAGTTCTGCACTAGATATATGTACTTAAATTATTATAAAAGTAAATTTTTATACAACTTAAAGAGATCATCAGTGACCCTGACAAGCCTAATTCAGTATAACAGTAGGAAAAGAAGCCAAACTATAATATAAGATGAGAATGACTCAAGGATGAGAAAATGGGGACATTACCTATGGCGATCTCGTTCAAGAAGCCTGTCTCAAAGGGGAGAAAAGCAGAGTGACAGATGTTTGTTTTGCTTTGAAGACAGCAAAATCTAAAGCATTTTGAATTACTGATGAGAAAGACCTAGTAGAGGAGAGGTGAACAATGCAAAAAGATACAGGAGATGATTAGGAGGCAGTGGAAGGTCTGCAGTCTCAGAGTAATGGAGAAGGGTGTGCCTTTGTCAGAAATGTCGTAGATGCTGATGGAGGCTACTCAACATTCACTCACTCTTCTTATACCCTCTGGCCTAGGTGAAGCTGCTCTAGGGTGGACCTGTCCAGTCTAAGCCAATCAGTAAAATCCCTAGTCCTCAGATACAGTGATTGTTCCCAGAATGGACATGTGGCCTGATGCTGGCCAACAAGATCTAAGGAGGCATTTGGTGGGGATAACAACTTAAAAAAAAAAGTGGTTCCCTCTTTTCTGAAAGAGCTGCAGGAAGCCACTTCTCTCTTTTGCTGAAAGGGAACGAGAACGTCTGTAGCCCCAATTGCAGCTGGCAGCCATCCGATAACCACAAGGGGAAATGCCCCCCCCCCCCCCCGCCCCGTGAAGACAACACTTGGAGTGAAAGCTGAAAAGATCCTGTATCCTTCATAATGAGCCACTGGATCAATGGGCCCTAGAGCCTGACCTTCAACTGAACTTCTAGGAAAAGAGCCACATTGGCTGGGGTGTCCAGTATTCACAGCCTCTCTCACTGATAAATATCTTTTCCACTGTGACTAAAGAACAAGACACTTAGTGGGGTTATAACTTAGTGGAAGAGTGCTTGCCTCGAATGTGTGAGGCACTGGGTTTGATTCTCAGCACGCATATAAATAAATAAAAAAATAGAGGTCCATTGAGAACTAAAAAATATTAAAAGAAAAAAAGAACAAGACACTTGAAGAGGCAGGAATGAAGAGAGATGATGTCACATGGCATGTTTACATTTTTGTCTGTAAAGTAAAAAAGTGATCTAAAGGCTAAGAATGGGAGGGATCTGTAAGGAGTACAGAGCTTAGGGGGAAAGATGAAAACCAGACCAAATTGCCCAGAGAAATAGATCACCACTCCATGGAGACAATCTCTGGGCTTGCCAAAGTAGATGAGCAGAACAGGGGGGAAAAAGAGTTGGGGGCATCAGTGAAATAGTGGGGATGAACCGCAGGCTAGTCTAGGGAGGGAGTGAAAGCAGGAATAAGCACGAATGAGTAGATGAATAAAACAAAGGGGTAAAGATGCCAGACACCTTCTTGGATCAAAGAACAGGAAATGAGAGCACTAAGAAGACAATGCAAAGACAGGTCCTAGTAAGCAAAGTCAAGAGTCCCCAGAATAACATAAAGCAGGACTGTTAGTGCAGCACCCTCCCCACCCCACTGCCACCCTAGCTCCTGAGTACTATTCCAGAATTAGATGTAGTGAAAAATTTAACTCTAACTGAAGGTGGATGGACATGGATAAGAAATCCAGAGGGGCCTCGTTCTTCCTACATCACCCAGAACCAGGTGCACATCAGTAGGCTGGAGGAGAAATGTTTGCAAGTTTTTGTTTCTGAAAGCTCTGTAAGGAGAAAGGATATCCTGCGGAGAAAAAAATCAGGAACATTGTAATAAAAAGCATCTCTTAAAATGGTCTTGGTAAAGGACTCACCTCTGCATTCATCTTGGTCTCTTCCTTCAGTGGCTGTGAAAACAAAAGCATAGGTTCAGGACCCTAATGGTATCACCCCGAACTCCATACTCCTTCATGCTAGCCCACTTCCTCCTCCAATACTTCCTGTCCCACCAGTCCCATCTTCCCCACCTTGTGCCCACCCACAGGGTATCCAGTCAGTGTCTTCTGTACTGGGGCTGGTGGTGGCCAACTTCCCTGGAACATCATACCAGCGATGTTTCTTACAGAAGGGCATTTCCAAACACCAAGGTCCCTCTCCTATACTGGAAGAACAGCTGGAAACATGATGCCTCCATGAAAACCATGCATTTCCCAAAGTTGGTGCTTGGAGAAGACAGCTTTTTATTTGGCTTTCTTTTATGAATACAAGCAAGGTAATAAAATGTAGTTCTTTTTTCCTGTCCTAGTGAGTTTCCATGGGACTTAAATATATTATATTAAAAGAACAGCTTGGAGGCTACTCTGAACCCTTAGCATTAAGAAGGAACAAGGGAGCAAACAGGTGAGCAGGAATCAGAGGCATGAGGAAAGAAAAGGGACAATAAAGGGAGATAGAAGAGAGAAAGAAAAGAAATAAAAGAGGAAATGTTGGGCTAGGTTGTGGCTCAGTGGTAGAGCACTTGCCTAGTATGTGTAAAGCCCTGGGTTTGATTCTCAGCATGACAGAAAAGTAAACAAACAAACAAATAAATAAATAAAGTCCATCAACAACTAAAAAAATACTTTAAAAATAATGTGACGGGTTGGGGTTGTAGCTCAATGGCAGAGTGCTCACCTAACACGTGCGAGGCCTTGGGTTCGATCCTCAGCACCACATAAAAATAAATAAATAAAGGTATATATATTAAAAAAAACAACAACAATGTGACATGGCATAACAGTGGTAGCAAATTTCAATGTATTCCTGGGACTGTTTATTGAAAATGTCTATTTCGGGCTCCACCCAGGTCTGGCCCAGAAAGCCTGGAGGGGAGGGGAGGCTGACAATCTGCATTTTCATCAGGCATCCAGGAGACCATGTACAGAAAGTCAGAAGTCACTCCTGAATAAACACTAGAATTTTAAGTATAACAGAGACAGATAAAAAATTAACTTCTCATTCATTTTTTTCAGAGCTGCTAGGATTGCTACTTTATTTTAACTAAGACTTGGCAGGTAAGGGCAGGGCAAGTGGATAATCAGAGGTGAGGGAGGAAGGACTAAATATACCTCTCTGGCCCCTCCACCTGGGTGTGATGTCCAGGAGGCCAACGGGGAGAAAAGGGACTTCTATGGCCTGTGAAAATGGAAGGCTGAGGTAACCCTATCCTTGGCCTAGCCCTGCGTGTGATCTTGCTTTGGTTTGGTTTGATTAAGCACAGGGATGATAATAATCAAATAACAGTGAAATGGGATAGATAGCATCCATAAAACCACACTACCACCTTGTTGGAGTTGGGGATGCAATCAGTGGTGAAGCGCTTACCTAGCTAGTCCTGGGCTCTGGGCTTGATCTCCAGCACTACAAGAAAAGAAAAAAACAAAACAAAACAACCTTGACTCTGGGAAACTCACCCTAAGACCACCTGGGGAAGGCTTTATGTTGAGAGGAACATGTTTCTAGCCTTCTCCTCCCTTCTCTTTTCCCACTTCTTCCTGCTTTGAGAGTGGGTCTCATGACATGGTGAGTACACATGCTGTCTTTTCTTCTGCAGTCTGGTGCCTTTTCCTATCTCCTAGCAAATATTTAAAACGGGATCTTGCTAAAAGAAAACCTCAAAAAGCAGAATGTGACAAAACGAGTAGATTTTCTTCTCAGATCCCAGGAAGTCAGTAAATGTGATGTCTTCTTATGCATAAAATACCTCAGAATGATGACCAACACACTGAGAGCTGGGGGCATGGGAGGAGCCAGGACTACATGAAGGGTGTATGTTGGACAACAGTCTGGACCATAGAGGCCCCTGGACAGCATGCTGTTTGCCCTCCCAACACTCTGCTATGCTTCACTTCAAGAACTTAAAAGTTCCACTGGGCATGGGGATGCATGCCTGGAATCCCAGAGACCAGGAAGGCTGAGGCAGGAGGATAGAAAGTTCCAGACCAGCCTCAACAACTTAGTGAGGGCATAAGGACTTAGCAAGACCTTATCTCAGAATAAAAAATAAAAAGGGCTGAAAATGTAGCTCAAAGCAATCCCCAGAACCGGGAAAAAAAAAAAAAAAAAAGCAATGTAAAGCAAGATTCTGCCCCTGCCCCACATTCTGCCATCTTCTGCACCATGTCTGTTAAACAGCCTTGGAGTTTGAGCCTTTATTTGCTCTGACCCCAAAACAAAACACAATCAGGTACAGAAAGTCCAGATGTATCTCTGGGGAATGAAGAGCCTGCCTGTGACCCGTGAGACCAGAATTCTTGGCCTGGCCTAGTCACCCACCAACTGTGCAATCAAGGCTTGGGCATGTTGTCTCCTGTTGGAGACCTGTACCTAGAAAAAGGAGGGGGCAGAGGAACTTAGATAAGCTTACATGACCCTATACTATCTTTCAGTGCTGACATACTATTTGTGGTTGTTCTCTTTTGGTTTAATTTTCTTGGGTGTTTATCTTGGTTAACTGAAGGGTCTTTGCCTCTCTCTGATTCCAAGGGACGGACAGACACAAGTAAACTAGGTCAAGCTCAGAATATCAGAATTATGAAACTGCTGCCATCCAGGCTCCAGGTGGAAAAAAGCTTGAAACTTGTCCTTGGCTTTACCTGCCACTCACCCAAACAAAAGCCACCCCTTCCCCAGTCCTTCCTAGCCCCCCCCCCCCATCTGTTCCACAATCTCCTTTTCTTTCCCCTAACCATTTCAAAAGCTTCTACCTTTAGCAAAAGTGATCTTGATATAATTGGAGGGAAATAATGTAACATGTGGCAAAGTACTCTTATTAAGGAATAAATGTCTAGTATACTTAAACTTGGAAGGTATGTCCATATATTAAAAGAGCTGCATATTAACTGAAATGATGCAGAACAATGTGCAACTCAGTTTCAAAACTGGGCTGAGATCAGGACATACCAGGGTCCTACACATGTCCTTAGGCATTTTACCCTCCAGAGGGTCCAGATCATAACCTCGGTCTCCTACTGCTTAAAGACTAGTTCTTTCTGGCCCAGTACATAGGAAAACATGAACTGCTAGAACACTGAGCATACCCAGTACAACTCCCAAGTGGGAGTCAAAGACATGCAAATTTTCCACACTTCTAACTTTTGTTTCTAACATGTTAAAAGCCTAATAATTATGTTTTTAAAGATCTCTAGAGAAAAAACATTTTTTCTCTTTAGCAAAACAACAAGCAAGATTTCATAATGTATTATTTGTGTCCTTGATATTAATCATATAAATTATTTTATTTCATATTATTTCACTATTTTGTTTCCTAGGCAGTTTGGTTAAGGGGTGGTAAATTCTCAGGTTTCAGGTGAAAACTTTAAGCCCCTTTCAAAATGGAGGTTTTCTCATAAGGTTTCTGAGACAGAAAAAAAGGGAAAGAGTTAAGCTATAAGGAAAAAAAAATCATTATGTACAAGTAAGTATAAGGTATATGAAATAGCCAACTATTTACTCAGGTCCCAACAAATATTTTAGTGCCCCAAACAGCACAAAATGAAATAGTAATGATTAAAAACAACAAATAAAAACATAACAAGGGCTGGGGCTGTAGCTCAGTGGTAGAGCACCCACCTCGCACGTGTGAGACACTGGGTTCATGCCTCAGCACCACATAAAAATAAATAAAGATATTGTGTCCAATTATAACTAAAAAAAATATTTAAAAACAAAACAAAAAACCCTTAAATCCTGCAGTAGCCCCCCCACCCCCACCCAACAACAACAAAAAAAACCCAAACAGAATGACCTGGCATTCCTTCATGAAACAAAGCCAGAGGCCTTAAGCAGTACTGGATGACTATCTGTATATCTGCATAAGAAGGGGAGCCAGAGAAGACTCAGAGTAAAGGAAGGGGATCAAGAGAGAGAGGGAAGATAGAAGGGGGGGGGGTACTGGGGAAGGACATCTACCAAATTATGTTGTGTCCATATATGAATATAGCACAAAGAATCCTGCCTATATGCATATAATTATGATGCAGTAATTGACATAATAATAATAACAATAATAAAAAAGAGATAAAAATAATAATAAAAAGAGAATAAAGCAGAATAAGTGATCAAGGGGAGGGAGAAATGGAGAGAAATGGAGGAAGGGGGAATGACACTGATCAGATTATGTTGTATCATGTACAAATATGACAAAATGAATCCCACTACTAGTGTAATTATAACATGTGGGAGGCCAACCTAATGGGTGACTGAGTTACACTCCCCAGCTGGGTGCTGAGGCGCTCAATCACAGAAATGGGTGTCTTGCTACAGCCCCATGGGTGAAGCTATGCTCACCTGTTCCTTTGTAATATAACCCCTTGCCCTGTTTAGGATAGAATCTTCCATGGAAGTGCCTTGTGTGTGTCCCCTCCTCTTACTGTGCCCTTGGGTGTGGCCTACCCAGGTGTCAGTCAACCTGCTGACAGTGGACATCATGAACATAGACTCAGCCTCCTGAAACCTGACCCCTTGCCTCATTTGAATAGCTTCTCCTCAATAAAAGGGGTCAGCGCGTGCTCTCTCTCTCTTTCTGCGGACCCTTAAGGTCAGAGGAGCCGTCACAGCAACCCCAAAGAAAAAGGTATTTGTGTCTCTTGTGTGGTTATTTCGTGCAGCCCAGTTAGCCCAGTTTAACTAGAGTGACCCCTGAGCCTTTTAGTTGCGAGAACAGAAACCTGGCAATAACACACCAATTTAAAAACAGAGAGAGAAGAAGTGGAGTTTGAGAACCTTCATTCTGCAGAGGCACAAAGACCCTGGGGTGTTAAGGCTAGATGACAGTTCTGCTGGCCCCTGTGCTGTCCCATGCTCTAGGAAGCTGGCTGTCTGCCATCCTTCAGTTTCCAGTTGGGTTTGGCCAATGAAGAATCAGAGGGTGGAGAGCAGAAAGAGAAAGACTTGTATCCCACTTGTCTGGTCCCACAGGGGGCTGCTCTGGCAGTGGCTGCATTCTCTCATGGCCACTACAGCCCTGGAGAAGGCAGCTTCTTTTCTAGTGCTTCAGTTTCCTCCACCCCATCCCAGCTCAGTACCACAGTCCTCCCTGTCCCTTCAGACAAGAGTAGGGAGCATGGTCCACTGAGGGTGGTCTACCCTCTTCCCTGGGTACCTCATCATCATGTGTTGGTTCCCCTAATCCTGCCATTTTTTTGTGAAGAAGAGACCTCTAAAAAGTTCTTTTCATTTTGTGCTTTTTCCTGTTAGGATCCTAACTGATACACTTGCCCACCAAAATCTCACAGCAAATTAATAGTACATCCAGGACAAAACAGCTTCCTTAATTTCTGATTTGTCTTTTGATTTCAGACTCTCTCACATGTACAAATAAGAATTTGAAACTCTTTAGAGCAGGTCAGCAACAATTTAGTGCTTTCCATTTGACCCAGTGGTTCTCACTGACATTTCTGATTGTCAGGCTAGGGGTGGCGGGTGTAAGTGTGCTACTGGCATCTAGTAGTTAGAAGCCACTAAACATTTCCCACCCCCAACACACACACACCCAACAAAGAGTTATCCAGCTGCAAATGTCAGTAATGTCAAGGATGGGTGGCTTATCATGGAGAACTGACTACAGTTGTAATATTTCTCCTCTTTCCCTGGGAAAGACCCTCTCAAGCACTTATAGTCATTGTCCCAAAGCCAGGCCACTGGCAGGAGCTATAATGAAATATCAAGGAGAGGGCGACCTTAGGGGATGCCAGGTGCTTGCCTGAGAGTTCAAGGTGAGTGACTCTCACATTCCAAATGAAGGTCTCTTTCATGGAGGAAACTGGATATTTCAAGACCTATCAAGGAAAATATGGGACAAAGACTGGAAATACACAGATGAAATATTAGTAGTAATTATGTCTTTGAGTGGTACAGTTTTTATGATGCTGCTTCTTTTCTTTTTTTTTAAATTGTAGATGGACACAATATCTTTATTTTATTTATTTATTGTATGTGGTGCTAAGGATTGAACCCAGCGCCTCACATTTGCTAGGCAAGCGCTCTACCATTGAGCCACAACCCCAGCCCCTATGATGTAGTTGCTTAATTGCTTACCTATATACTTTAAAATTTTCTATAAAGTTTAGTATAATTACTCAAAATTCTGAAAAGAGAAAGGATGCCATATTCACTGACTATCTCTTGCAGCCCTAATTCCTTAATTGAATAGAGTTTGGCAGGGCAATATATCAAGGTACCCTGATAATATAAGTCCACAGAAAATTATCATACAGCTAAGTATCAGGAAATGCTCTGCTTCCTTTCAATGTCATTTATATTTAGGTAATGAATAAATGAATGAATTAAGTTGCTAAGCATAGTCTACTTCTAAATGACAAGAACCATAGTACATACTAAGTTTACTTTTCCAGAGACAAATTTGAGATGTAATTACAAAAAACAATTTAGACCTGCACTGTCCTGTGTGGTAGCCACCAGATAGACACAGATGTCTATTTAAATGTAAATTAATTAAATATAGTACATTTCTTTTTTAATATTTATTTTTTAGTTGTAGTTGGACACGATACCTTTATTTTATTTATTTTTATGTGGTGCCGAGGCATTTCTATCATCACAGAAAGTGCTATTGGATAGCACTGGCACACTTTGCTCTTTTTTCCCCATATACTCATTTCCTGTGTTTACATTTTTTCTCTGCTTCCAATTTCTGGTTATATTTATAATTATCTGTTACCAACTTTGTTGTAAACTGCCTTTATTCACTTGTGAAATAATTCAGGGTATTAATACTTTTGAAATATCTATGTATATATAACCCTATTGCTGGGAGGTCACCCTCAATTTTCACCATAAGGCAGAGCCAATAACTCATAATTTGAAGACGTTTTCAGGAATGTAGTTCCCTGTCACAGAAACAATCTTCAGGATTTTTGTGCGTGTTTTTTTTGTTTTGTTTTTGTTTTCAGGTTTTTCATAAATGAAAAATTATACACTGTGCATTAATGAAAAGTTTTCAAACAGACACTATTGTTAAGACCTAATTTGAAGGAACAATAAGACATTTTCTTTGCAGAAAAATGTCTTTTTCAAATTCCAGAATATATGTCTAAAGATGAGCTTTTTTTTTTTTAGAATCCTAAATATACTACTATGGTACACACAAATGGCCCCACGTGGTATTAGTGATCTATATGATCATGTAAACAGACTCCTGGATATGCCAATGAGAATCAGGAATGAAAGTGCTGCCACAGTTTCTGCACGAGTCCCCTATCAGCCCCCAGTTCTGGTGCAGTGCTGCCTCTAGACAGAAGACCATTGCAATTTGAGTATTTTATCATATTTTACCCTTATTTTATTAAAAAAAGATTAGGAGTGATAATAAATATAGATGAAAAACTAAATACAATTAAAATAAAGTGATTATTAGATATGACCCAGCTGGTCATGGTGGTACATACCTGTAATCCTAGCTATTTGGGAAACTGAAGCAGGAGGATGGAAAAGTTCAAGGCCAGCCTGGGTAATTTAGTGAGATCTTGTCTCAGAGAATAAGACAGGGGAGGGGGGGTGCGGGAGACATGTGGCCAAGTGTGGCAAATCTTTGTTAAGCAAATGCTAATTGCATGGGCAAGGGAGTAAAAAGAATTTTTTAAAAAAGAAAAGAAATAAAGAACATGTATGAAAAACAAGAAAAACATTGACAATTACTCCTAAACGTTCAAGTACAGTTAGAGAACCTTTCATGCAAAACATTTCTTATAATACTTTGTCTACCATTTCACATCAGTGTTTTTTTTTCTGGAATGCATAATGTAAGGAAAAGATTTGTATATTTATCAATATAATCTTTTGGGACAAAAATGAGTAATATATCAATACCCTCTATTTCAGTAATTTCAAAAAATTCTTGGAAATAATGCCACAGAAATTACAGTAGTTATGAGGAGGAGTTCCTTTAGGACTGTATTGCTTGCTTTATAGATAATGATGAGCTAATATTTTTTGAATCTTTACCACAATGAAAATCATGCTGTAAGTTACTTAGGTTTACTAAGTCATTTATTCTGCATAACCATCCAGCCAAGCATTATGATTATCCATAATATTTCTGATAAGTAAACTGAGGCACCAAGAGATTAGCTTAATATGCCCAAGATCTCACAGTAGTGTATGACGGAAAATTCATATGACATAATGTTAAGTGAAAAAATATCAGGGTCCAGAACAGTATATAAAGGATGCCTCAAATTTTTAAAAGTAGGATATGAACTCATTAGCAATATTCCTGAGCACTACATGTCTAGAATGCATTTTGCAAGAATATTAATTCATTTACCCCTCACAAAATGCCTACGAAACACACTTCACAGTTTCCAAAGAGGAAAGTGTGGCTAGGAAAGGCTAAGACGCTTTCAGTGAGGGACACCCTCCTGACATTTCAGAGTCCCAGGGTAGAATCCCAAGTCCCCATGCTGGAGGCCTCCAGTAGAACCACTCGTTCAACCCAGCCGCCTAGACCGCGGGGAACACATACACTGCACCGGCCCCCCTAAGGTCTACCTAAAAACCGAAACCATAACATTTAAAAATGAAATACAGATTTTTTTTAAGTGTCTTGTTTATTTGAAAGAGCCCCTCGTAAGCCCGCGGAGACTCTTGTCCTCCCGCGTGCCGGGCCTTGGGCAGGGCAGGGCAGGGCTAGGTAGGCGGCGCCACTGCATCCCGCTCCAGCAGCCGTGGCCCAGGCCGGCGATTGGTGCAGGGCCTCCTCTGGCCTTTAAGGCCCTTTAAGCGCCTGCCCGAACGCTTTAGGAAAGTCGTGTCGTTCCCCGTTCTCCGTCACGCACCCTGGTTCCCCCACGCGTGCCCGGCTGCTGTCCTCCAGTGCGCACCTTACCTGATGCCAGTGGGCACCGAGCTCGAGCCCTCCGCTTAGCCTCCCGGCGCCGCCGCCGCCGCTGCTGCCAGGTCTGCGGAGCGGAAGGTTGCCCGGCTCCCGATTGGCTGCCCCGCCGGGGGGCGGGAGCGCCCCGAGAGGAGGTAAAGGGAGGCGTCTCCGCCGGGCTGGTCCTCTGGCTGTGCTGGCTCAGCTGCTGAGCTACCTTCGTGCCCTGGCCTGCTCCCTGCACCAATTTGGGCGACGAGAGATTAGGGTCTCCTGACCCCTAACGGTGTGTCTTACCCTAGTGTGGAGGGCTTCGCAGCCTTTTTGTCCACCCCGATTCCACCAATGGAGCCGGCTGGGACTTTTTTGGGTTAGTGACCCAGGCTCAACGGAACAGGCTTATTTTTGCCCTTTGTGTAAATGTGAGAAGTGTAGATTCCTGGAGGCTAGCGATTCCCTGTCTGTGGGCGACTAGGAAATGAACACTTTCCTAGGGAACGTCCTGTCTTTTATCCAACAGGTAATGACCTAAGAATAGGGACCTGGAGGGGAAGAAGCAGAGAGCAACTGGGCAGAGTGTGGGGTCTAGCCTAAAGGGACTGGGGGAGACCAGGGAGAAACCGGAGAGGAGGTAAGATGAAGGAATGAAGTCTCTTTGATCTCAAAGACAGGAGTCTGACTGGTAAAGTGGACTGGTGTTTTCCCCAACAAAAAGTTCTCTTCCTTTATTCTGTTAAACTCCAGGTGAGGCTTTGTTGGTTGCAGAGAGAGAAGGCAAGTCTTTGTATCCTGGCTTTTATCCCCAGGTTGGACCTGTCTCATGAACCCCTACTCCTTTGCTCATCTGCATCCTTGAGAGTATATTTCAGTCTTACCATGTCCAAACCCGTGTCCCTAATCTTACTTTTCTCATTTCTTCCCATTCTCAGTGACAATTCTCTCCTTCCAGTTGTTCAGGCCTAAAACATTTCAGTTATCCTTGACTCATGGTTGCCTTCTAGCGGCCAGGAAATTGTCTTGGCTGGACTTTCCTCACATACCCGTAGTCTGACCAAATCTTACATATGCTTCCACCGTCTCCCACCTGGGTCATTTCAGCAATGTCCTCCATGGTTTCCCTACTGTTTCGTCGAAAGTGATCTTAAAAAATATCAAGTCAGATCAAATCCATTTTCTGCTCAAAACTTTCCTGTCAGTTTCCCACTTAGAGTAAGAACCAAAGCCCAACATGAGCTGCTCTTCCATTACCCTTACAACCTCACCTACTGCTACCTCTCGCATGACTCCCTTTGCTCCATTCACTTTGGCCTCCTTGCTATTCCTTCCTTCCTTATCTATCTATCTATCTATCTATCTATCTATCATCTATCTTACTGATTATGATCCATCTCTTCTATCTACCCTCCCTTGCTCTGGCCTCTTGGGCCATGATATGCCTTTTCTTGCCACAAGAAGCATGTCATAGTTTGGCAAGGCCTAGGTCATAAGCCAAAATTTGTATTCTGAAAGTACCATCATTTTTAAATAAACCCACAAGGGGAAGGAGTGTTCCACAAAATGAAATACTGAATTCTGTTACTAGAAGACATGCTGACTAGGCAAGAAAAGAAAAGAAAAAAAACAATCACTTGCTGAGTGAGATTTACCCAAAGGAGTTTTCTGAAAGCCTGTGAAAGAGAATCTACACATCCTTGAAGACAGTTTAAAGGATGTGAACTCCAAAACTTTCATGTGAACTCCCAACTTTCTTGAAATGTCCTATTATGAAGGTATTAGCACGTTTTATATTCAGTTTCAATTCCTTTTTTAAATTCCCGTTGTACATCGTATAACCTTCTCCAACCCAGTAGGACAGAGGGATAGTAACAGGCTGTCTTAGTCCACAGTAGCAGAAAATAACTCACTTGTACAGGAAATATACTAGGGCTCCAGCTCCACTTCTGTCATTCTCTTTGCTCTTTCCCCACTTTGTGAAACAGGATATTATTGACTCCTTTTATTGACCCATATATTATTTTCCCTCTGCAAAACATATTGACCAATAATAAATATTCACCACTTTTATATGGCACCCCTGCTTTTTCCCTACCATCTGGGCGAGGAAGAGTCAGTGTAGTAGGTGGTTAAATTCTGTCCCTGAGAAAGATATACTGCGATCCTAACCTTTAGTTCTTCAGAATGTGATCTTCTTTGGAGATAAAATCTTTACAGAGGCAATCCAGTTAAAAATGAAGTTATTAGTGTGGGTTCTAATCCAGTATGACTGGTGTTCTTAATGAAAAGGGGAAATTTGGACACAGACTTAGAAGATGGCTAGGTTAAGATAGAGAACTGGAGGGATGCATTTGCAAGCCAAGGAATGCCAAAGATTGTCAGGCAAATTACCTGAAGCTAAGAAGAAGCATGGAACAAGCCATCCCTTACAGGTTTAATAGATAGCATGACCCTACTGACACCTTGATTTCAGACTTTAAGACTCCAAAACTATGAGACAATGAATTTGTCTCATTATAAACCACCAGTTTCTGACAATTTGTTATGGCAGTCCTATAAAAACTAATATAGTCTTATGTATGCCAATGCCAGTTATACCTTTTATTGTACTCATGCAATTTGAGTAAATGTGTGAACCCATGAATTAATGCAAAAATAAGTTGTTTATGAGAAAATTAAGTAAGATATTTTGGAAAGACTCAATAGAAGTGGGTCATTGAAGAATTTGCTTTTGGATTGGATATGGGAAAGCAATTGTGACCTGTTGGAAGAAAAAAATGTAGGGTTCTGCACTCAAAATTACTCAGAAAGTAAAATATCTTAAAGCTCTCCATTAAAGAAGTAAAAACTATGAATCTTTGATGAATCTTGGTGTGGTTCCTGCAAGGAAGATGATATGAAACTCTAATCTATAGTTACAGTCTCAAATTCATCCATTGATGAACACTATATTGATTCCATATCTTGACTATTGTGAATAGTGTTACATTAAATTTTTAAGTACAAATGTCTCATCATCATGCTGTTTTAATTTTCTTTGGATGTATACCCATGAGTGGGATTGCTGGATCATATGGCAATTCTATTTTTAATTTTCTGAGAAATAGCCATACTGTTTTTTATAATGGTTGTACATTCCCAAGAGGGCATGAGAATTCTCCTTTCTCCACATCTTCTCCAACATTTGTTATTGTTTGTCTTTTTGATGACAGCCATTCTAACTGGACTAAGATGATATCTCATTATGATTTTGATTTGCATTTCCTGGATGATTAGTGTCCCTGAGAAAGATATACTGCGATCCAAATGTCTATGCAGATCATTTGCTCATTTATAACAAAGACACTAAATTTTAAATTTGAGTTACTTCATGTGTACAAAATAGTAATAATACCCTTGTCACACAAGTGTTGTAACATTAAATGACATGAAGTATTTAAAGGGTCTACTAGTATTATATCTTTTTTTCTGTTGAAAGTGAGAGAAAACTCAATCTACAAAAGCTTATGCAAGAAGAGAATGTATTGACTTGTGACTAACAAAATTCTAAGGGTAACATTTACTCCAGGTAAGGTCCTAGAGCCCCTCCTTTTTTTTTTTTTTTTGGTCTATCAGCTACTTCTTCTTGTCCAATCCTTTGACAGAATATCTCTGGGAATATGGGAAAAGCAAATAGTTTTATATCCTCTTAAATGAAAGACCAGTGGCAAGAAGAACCTGCCTTATTCTCAGAGCCCCATAAAATAATTTATTGCACCTCCTTGACTCCAATTAAGCTACATAACTATCCCTTTGGGGTTGATCACTGTCCCAATGGAAAGCAATGATTTGCTTTGGAAGGAATAGGTCCAATGTGCTACATGAGGCAGGAAGACTGAGTAGCAGGAGGGAGCTCTACTGAGAGAACCTGGTACAGTATTAAGAGCAGGGAACTATGGATTTGGGGCAACTAAAAACATTAAACATTCATACACTGGCTCTAAGAGTGAGGCCCAGTAAGAAATCAGCATTAGCTGCCTCCCTTCAGTGTCTTGCACTCTTCCCTTCTGGCCCCTGTGAGAATGCTGACTTCCTCAGTGCAGATGTTCCTGGCATTCCCCCCACTCTGCTCTTCCCTCTGCTTTCAAATATTCAGCTATTAACCCAACCAATCTGCCAGATCAGGAAGTGGCAAATGTCCTCAGGCCCAATTCTGCTTTTCCAACTGCCTAGAATATGCTTAGTAGTCATTAGGGCCAATATCAGACCATTATTCCCACCTATCACCCCAATTCAGGCTAGTGCCTCCTTAGTAATAGTACATCATGTTGTGGCGAAATATTAACTTCTTCACTTCATGACTTTCGTGACTTCATACATTTAACTCATATCCTTAATCTTTGTCTTTCCAAACTTAAATCTTAGTTTTTATTTAAGACACCTGAGTAATTTATCCATCTTCTATCACTTGCATTGAGAAATTGAATTTTGTTCACTTCTTTTACTCTGAGAGTTTGGAGTAGATATCCATTCAGTAATCCACAGTTGGCCATTAAACAGAGTAGAATTAGTGATAGAAACTGTGAATCAGCTCCAATGTGCATTCTCTTGCTTTTGGTCCGGCACATTTTAGCTGGACGCATACTGCCCAGAATAAACAACATTACCTAGCCTCCTATGTAGCAAAGTGTGGTCATGAGCTTAAGTTCTAACTGGGAGTATGTCAACTGATGTGATTTGTACATTTTCAAGTCATTGTCCTTTAGAGGACAAGAGTGTGGCCTAAACTGCTCATTTTCCCCTCCTTTTTGACTAAAATTCAAATCCAGTGAATATACTGACTTGCTCATTTGAGTACATGGAAGACAGTAACATTTTAGAACAGGAAATGGCACATTTCTTCCATAAACAGCTATATAGGAAATATTTTCATTTATCTCTGTTATTACTACTCAACTCTGCCATTGCAGAAGGTATGCAACCATGAACAACATGTAAACCAATGGGCTGGGCTGTGTTTTAATAAAATTTTATTTCTAATCAGTGGTGAGTTGAATTTGGTCTGCAGGCCATAGTTTATGACTCCTAATCTAGGACTTAGTGAAGCAGCAATATGAAAAAAAAATCCCTGTGTCCTTAACACGGTTAAGGTACGAGAGGTAGTGGACCTTGAACTGGACTTCTACAAAGAGTTCTTTTTTTTTTTTTTAAAGCCATTGTATTTTGGGAAATTGTTTTTCAGGAACCATATCTTAATAAATTTTATTTTTAATCTATAAGCCAGTATCTTTTAATTTTTTGGAACACACATCTTAATCTTTCTCTTTCATTCTGTTTCTCTCTCTCCTCAAAGACTTGTCTCTGGTTATAGACTGGGTTGAATCCTAAAAATTCTTATGGAATCAGATAACTCTCAGACCACTCTCCCATTTTTACCAGCAAACTTCCTTCTTACTT
The DNA here is from genome assembly GCF_047511675.1 of Marmota flaviventris. Lineage (NCBI taxonomy): Eukaryota > Metazoa > Chordata > Mammalia > Rodentia > Sciuridae > Marmota > Marmota flaviventris. The sequence continues at coordinate 101,516,158 of NC_092498.1, read as the reverse complement.
ATACATATTTCTTAATGTACAGAAGTCTGGCTCCTATTTCTGTCCTCCATCGCAACTGAAGATCCCTGTTGCCAATAAACATGTTTCTCATGCTTCACTCCACTTATCCTTTCTACTGCATGTATTATGTTGGCCAGACTCTGCAGCCCTTCCTCTAAGATGTTTTCCTTCTCTCTCATGCTTTCATGAAATTGTCACCCTGCAGACGTCTGCAACACTACTTCATTCTTGAATGTTTCCCCTCACACGTCTCTGACTGATTCAGCTTATCGACTCTCGTTAGTTATTCTTTCTTCGCCTGTTGCTTATGTTGATAATATGGCCAGTTGCATCCCTTCCTGGGTTCCCACAAATTCCCACGGCCTCTATAACGCATCATATTCTAAAGACTTACAAATATACACCTCCAGGCCAGATTGCTCTCTGAAGCTCCAAATCTATATGCCTAACTACATATCTTACTCCAGATGATTTCTGAATCTGTCACTCTCTTTGTGTTTATTAATTGGAGTTATATTCTGTGAATTTTTCCTCATCAGCTCTTTGGTTACCCTGAAATAGAATATATTCAGAAAAGGCAGGTAAATGCTTATTTATTTATTCCTTATTTATCTGTTTTCAGAAAACTTTGTTAGTGCTCTCACAGCCACCAAAAGGAATCATGAAATTTGTTTTCTTTATGTATCACTATAAACTCATAGATTTTCATATATTTAATGAATTTTGATTCAACATACTAATTATTTCTTTTGTTGTTCAAATTTAACCAGGTCATATTGATGTTGGTGTCTATTAACATGACTCTGCTAGTCTTTGATATTTCCTTGCTTTCAAATACAACAAGATATCCCAGGTACATTTTTCATGTTTCCTACCACATATCTGGAGTCAGCCATTTTTTTTTTTAATATTTATTTTTTAGTTATTGGCAGACACAACATCTTTGTTTGTATGTGGTGCTGAGGATCGAACCCGGGCCGCACGCATGCCAGGCGAGCGCGCTACCGCTTGAGCTACATCCCCAGCCCCAGCCATTTTTTTTTTAAAGAGTCCTCTTATCTTTGTTTTGTGTTGCTATGAAAAAATACCTGAAGCTGGGTACTTTACAAAGAAAGGAGATTTTCATATTTCTGGAGATTCAAGAGCGAGGTACAGGCCTCAACTCAGCTCTGGTTAATGCCACAGGATAGATAGCATCACAATGGTAGGAGCATATACAGAAGTCCAATTTGGGGAAGGATCCAGGCTCACTTACAACAATCCATTCTTTTTTTTTTTTTTTTTTTTATTTATTTATTTTAGTTTTTTTAGGCGGACACAACATCTTTGTTTGTACGTGGTGCTGAGGATCGAACCCGGGCCGCACGCATGCCAGGCGAGCGAGCTACCACTTGAGCCACATCCCCAGTCCCAACAATCCATTCTTATGGAAAGTAATCCAGTTCCATAAGGCCTAACCTACTCCTGTGAGCATTAATCCACTTATGGATTAATGACCTTATTACCTTCCACTAGGCCCCACCTCTTAAAAGTTCCACTTTAATACTGCTGCACTAGGAATCTAGGTTCTGGCATATACACCCTTTGAGGGCACAAATCGTAGCCAAACCATATTAGTTTGCAATAGGCTCAGGCTGCTCTGCAAGCTGCTGTGCCTCTTGGGCCATGTGACCCAGAAGATCCAAAAGTACTCAAGGTCTCAGTGGCGGATGGAGATATTGTTTGGAGCCTTATGATGTGCTAAGAGAAGTTTGCTAAGTCCTTGGGGATCATAATCATCATCACCGTCACCATCACCATCATCATCATTATCATTATCTGTAGGTTATTATTTTAGTCAGTTTTGCATTGCTGTGACCAAAAGACCTGGCAAGAACAGCATAGAGGAAGAAAGGCTTGTTTTGCCTCATTATCTCAGAGGCTCAGTCCATGGTCAGCCAGCTCCATAGCTCTGGGCTTGAGATGAATCAGAACATCATGACAGAAGGACACAGCGGAGGAAAGCAATTCGGAACTGTTATTATTCAAAATTAGAAAGCTTTTGGCTGATACTTCATTTGGGGGTTTATTTTTAAATATAAAGTTATTATTTCTCTTTCTTTGGGCCTTATCATTCTCTAGTGATGTTACTCTGCTCCTGACTCTTTTTTTCTCACAGTATCTTTGTATGAGATTCAACTGTGTGATCTGTTTTTTTGCTCTTGTTTAGGTGAGATGAGGCATGTGCGTGTGTGTATGTGTGTGTATGAGTGCACGTGTTTTGCTGGGGTGGAACCTAGGGCTTTGTGCATGCTAAACCCTTAGGACTTTGTGCATGCTAAACCCTCGCTGTACTACCTAGCTATGTTCCAACTCCTGAGATAAATATTTCTGTACTAATGGAGAAGGTAGGGCAAAGACAGCTTGCCTCACTGCATAGCTCTAGTGCTCCCCCTTCTGATGTTTTTATGAAATGTTCCCCCTTCCCTTTGGATTGCTCCTGGTTTCCTTTGCCCTTTTGTTCCTGACCTGCTCAGTTAGGATTCTACTATTAGCAGCTTCTCCTTAATGTGGGGCTTTATCGTCTATGAAAATTTTAGTCACAAAAATTGGGTTCATAGGGCTTAGACTGCTCCAGTCCTTCTACTCTTAATTAGGACTCGGAGTCTGCAAAGCTCTTTCCAAACTCGGTGGCTGTTGTCACATGGGCCTTGTGAGCATTTCTGAGAGGATCTGTGGTAACTGGAGGGTTATGCAGCTCTCAGGGCTACCAGAAAACCCTCGCCTTTTCTCCACCCCTCCTTGCATAGCTGTTGAGTTTTGTTGCTGTTGGAGGTTGCTTCCTATCTTTGAGAGTTTGAAAGAATAATTTTTCACCTATATCATTGATGTTGTCTGTGGGTTTTTTTGTTTGTTTATTTGGCTTTGTTGCCCTGTTTCTTCTTTTTGTTGGGGGTGGGGGTGGGGGGCTTCAGGGAATTAGAAAACATGATGTTACACGAAGAAGGGTAAAAGTATAAAACTTTCCCTTAAAGCTCTTTTCATACTTGAAAGGTAGCTGAAAGAGTGATTCTGAGTATATATAAGTTTCAGTGTTACTCAGTTTTGGACTGAAATCTGAGTTCTGGTGTTTATTATGTGATTTTGTGCAGGTGATTTGGTCTCAGTTTTCTTACCTGTAAGGGAGCTGCTCAAACAATTTAACAACTGTTGTAGCCCAGGTGCTAATGGATCAGAACAAACATTGTGACCAAACAAAATAAAAGGCTTTGAATAACTGGTTTAGCTGTATCAGTGTGCATTAGTTGAAGACCAACACTGCTTATTTGTAAAATGGAATTGTAATTATGTGTCTTGCTGTTTGGGAGAAATAAATATAGAAATGTCTGTTTATAAAAGGCATTTGTTATAGAACTTATGGCAGAGCAAGCACTGGATAAATGGTATTTATTATGACTATTATTTATTGAAAGTTTGGGAAACACTAATATATTCAGTAAGCTTCTCCCAGATGCTCTCTTGTCTCTCTGAGTTCCATTCCATCTGATGTTGTCAATGAGTACTCCATTCTCTGAATTTCTATAACACTTTTAAAAGTCACCAAGATAACATTTCTCACATTTTTGTTGTATTTAATGGTAGAAGAAGGAGCGATATTCAAAATGTCATAACAGAAGCTGTCTGTATTGCCAGGCCTTTGGTTGCTGGGTCTTAAGGATATCTGGTAAGTCTCAGAGAGACTTAACACCCTTTTTTTCCCAGGTGGGACACACAGGGTCTTATAGCATTGACTGTTTATCAAGTGGTACAGACTTATTTTTATATTTGGCAACCTTTGGGGACCCACTGATGGGCTGTGGTAGAATTCAAGCTCTTAGTATGATTTATGTCTCCCTCGCTAAGACTCCTTTGTGCTGGAAACTTTGTGTGGTGTGGATTCTCAATCAATGTTCATTTGAGAAGGGTTACAAGCTCACATACTCACAAAAGATGTTGTTGAGGGAGAGGATAACACTTTTAAAGGAGGGAAAGCTTGAAAAGAAAGTGTCTACAAAAATAATAGAGAATAATGAGAATATTTGAGCCTTAGGGCAGGAGGAAACAATCAGTGAAGATATGCTGACAGTAAGCTTTTAAAGCAAAGGTTAAAAAGTAAGCTAAGCTATGGAACCCAACCTAGGTGTCCTTCACTAGATGAATGAATAAAGAAAATATGGTGTATCTATACGCAAAGGAATATTACTCAGCCATCAAAAATGACTTTATGACTTTTGCTGGTAAATGGATCTGGAGACTATCATGCTAAGGGAAATAAGCCAATCCCCCCAAAAAACGAAAGGCCAAATGTTCTCTCTGATATGTCACCAAGGCAAATTTAGACTGGAAAGTAGAAGGCTTTATTAAAGGGCACCAGAAAAGACTTCTCCCCAGAGGAAGAAAGTCTTCCCTTTTTTATAGCTAAGGTCTTCTTTCAGCTTTCCCACATTCATATCTTTTGTTTCCCTTTATCTTTCAGTGATAGGATGCAGGTGGGAAGGCCCAAAAGGTGGGAGATAGGTGGGCTGGAGGAGTAATCTGGGCAGGAAGGGCCTGGCTTTTGGATTAGCATCTCCCTGTTTGCTGGGAGCTGCTTCATTAACAATTCCTTAGGATGTGTTCCAGGGCTTGGAGACATTAACATTTCAATTTCCCCAAGTGCTGCTCTGGTTTCTTCTACTCCATTCTCTATAATGCCCTCCATTTTATTTATCTTACTTGATATTAGACCCAATTTACCTAACTACACTAACTACCTATCTGTAAATCTGGCTTCACTAACAGACAATGGGGGTGGGGGAGAATAGAAGTTCAGTGGATTAGACAAAGAGGAATGAAGGGAAGGGAGAGGGGTTAAAAAAATGTAACAACAACAACAAAAACAATAAAAATGAGATAAAAGGACTCACACTTCTGTGGTCATAGTTGGTTTGTAAAGCATTTGACACAATCATCTTCTAGAGTTATAGGGAAGAAGAACTAGAGAATAAAAATTTAAAGACAGTAGGTATGTAGTGTTTTGAAGAATCTTAACTAAAACATGAAAGAATTTATGAGATATTTTAAAAGTCTAAGGTGATGATGCTAATAATTTCCTCATAATGTAATATGGACTGTGATGCAAGTAATATTTTAACTGAAGAAAATATACATGACATGAAATTATAGAGATGGAGAACAGACTAATGGTTTGCAGAGGTTACAGAGTAGACTGGAGATAGAAAGATAGGGATTGACTGTGGCTATAAATGGTAAAATCTGAATAAGTTCTATAGATTTTTCCAATGTCAATTTCTTATTTTAGTATAGTTATTAAAAAATGTTACCATTGGAGAATATGGGTCAAAGGACTCACAGGACCAGTTCTTACATTTTTTTTTTTTCAAATTTCCTGCCAACTTATAATTATTTCAAAGTAAAAAAAAAGGAAAGTTTTAAAAATATTACATACTTGGGGCTGGAGTTGTAGCTCAGCGGTAGAATGCTTGCTGAGCACATGTGAGGCTCTGGGTTTGATTCTCAGCACCACATATAAATGAGTAAATAAAATAAAGGTCTATCAACAACTAAATTTTTTTAAAATACTGCATACTTGCAAATCTACATAAAGTTTGTATAACTTTAGAAATTAGGTATTCATCTTCATAACTCTGCTCTGTCTCATAGCATTTCCTCTGCCTTCCAATACGTAAATTCTACCTGTCTTTTTAAGACATCTTCCAGGCAGCTTGACCTAATTTATTGTTTCCTTGTTCTCTTATTGACCTACTTGATATAATTTCAGTCTAACCAGAAAATTACCGAACGTGTTTCTCTTCTTCTCCTACTTGGAAGGTTGTGTGGCTCACAACCTGTAATGAAGAGCTCATTACTGGTGCAGGAGCTCCCTTCAGGAATTGCTTCATTTGAAATCTATAGCCATGTCCCTTTCTTAGAGTGGCCAAAATCCAACAACTAATTAGCGTGGGACATATAAGTCCCCCATATTGTGTCATCTCAGGACATCTTAATAAGTTTGTTGCTGCTGTTGGCCGGTGATGAGTCCTTGCTTCCCCAGTGTTGAAGAATAACACCAGAGAAGCACGCAGAGGCAAGGTCAGAGTAGAAATTAGAAGTTTATTAAAGGACAGCAGAAAAGACTTCTCCCGGAGGAAGAAGGGGACCCAAGAGGTGGAATCCGTGGAAGTGCGGGTTGTCTTCCCTTTTTATAGTTCTTTCAGTGATGGAATGTAGGTTGGAAGGCCCGAGGAGTGGGACACAGGTGGGCCAAAGAAGTAATCTGGGCAGGAAGGACTTCATTATCACTTCTTTGGGATGGGCTATCTTCAAATCTGCTGGGGCTGTTCATTAACATTTCTTTGGGATGGACTTTGGGCCTAGGGGCTTTTCTGGGACTTCATTAACATTCCATGAGTTGTCCTGCGTTTCCAGGAATCATTGTCAGCATGGCCTCCATTTAGATCTTATTCAATATTAGACCCGATTTACCTAACTACACTGACTGCCTAATTTTAAATCTGGCTTCATTCCCCCCTCTAATTTTGGGAACTCCTTATTGCTGTAAGGAAAGCCTGGCTTCTTCAGGCTGAAAAGGGACGATGTGGGGCAAGCAGTTTGGAGTCCCCCTTTAAAAATTGGGTCTATCGAATGGTCCATGATAGAAGTTTGATTGAGAAGTAATAGGCTGGAAGGCCATTTGAGTGATGGGTGGTCTATAAGAGAAACAAGAATTCATTAGTACTGGAACCAGATTAATGCAGCAATAAATGCCACAGCACAGGAATATGCCAATGAGTATGATGACAAAGACAAAGACTAACACTGTTTTCCACCAGGAAGTACCAGATAACCAGGAGCTAAGATATTGTTTCCATGAAAAAGTTGCTGAGGACATGGCTTCTATCTGAGCATGTAATCTTTAAGGATATTTGTCACATTGCCAGAATTGTTAGGGATGTAAACACAACATTTAACTTTTAGGGTTACAGATGTCCTTCCCCTTAAGATACACTTTAATAATTTAATGTCATCTGATCTTGCAAAATCCTTTTATTAGTATGACCTCTGTGTCTAATAGAGAGACCTTTAATTCTGTATTAGGACTGGATAATCATACTAGTAAACACCAAGCCTACCTGTGTAGGTTAGAAATAAAGGCCTTAAACTAAAAACTACTCTGGCAGTTCTTTTTAATAGTTATCAGGCATTTCTGTCTGAGAATCTCCTTTGTAGCCTCCAGTTTACTTATTTTTGGAAGTTACATTTAACTATTATTGTTATTTAAAATGCCCAGGAATAGCTGTGTTTTGGTTTTAACCATCTTTGCTAAGTGTTTAAGATGAAGCAAGTCAAACTGACTTTTGTTTTTATCTATTGTTAACAGCTGAGTTTCCATGGGAATCATGGGGGAACTTTACAGCAGCTTCTCAGTTCCGCTAGTGCCATTTGCGCTAGGATGGGTCCAGGCCTTGCTTGACCATGTGGCTTCCCTTGGAAGCATCAGGGATATCTCCCTTCTTTGATGACCCTCCTCTTCATAGCAAATGCACTGATTGGCTTTCTGTTCTCCAGTGGTCTCATTAATCTCCCTGATCGGGAGGTTATGTGGCCCAGAGTTGCAAAGCTCTTTGGAGAAGTCCCCTGTTCCCTGGATTCAGACTTGTAAGACTGGAAAATGCTGCAGCACACGACACAGATTACCAAAGAGGTCTCTTTTTATTACAAAAGGCTGTGTGTCTATATAGGTCTAAGAGAGGTAGCAGGGGCTGAGGTAGATAACAGGTCGCCCGTTTATTGGCAAGCTCTTCCATATGTCAGTTCGGGGGCCCAGGAAGTTAATTCTAATTGGGGCTAAGGCTTCCTACCAGCAGGGTTTGAACATTGGCGCCGGCGGGAACGTTTCGCGCCAGTGAAAGAAACAAAGAGGAGAAGGAGGGTTGTTAGACGCCATGCTGGGGTTTTTCTCTGGGGTGCGGCTGCCGTTATGTTTTCCCAACAAGACTGACTCAGAGGGCAAGAGCCAAACATTGGTTTTCTTGGCCCTTTTAACTTAACTTTAATTTTAAAACTTAATCTTAAACATCCAGCAAATAAGTTTCAACAGCCTTATATTAAGAGTACTGGGCTTTAATGTCTACCTCTCTATCCTGTATGTGATAACTCATTATCTTAAATTAACCCAGGTTGTGAGTTCTTAAAGCAGTACCTCTGCAAAACATTAACAGGCAATCTTTAGACCATTTATAAGAAAACTACAAAATAAAATTAACAAGAGAAAAAACATATTTAGTTCATGTAATAGCTACCTTGGATTTTGGTGGAGTTATACATTATAATCCCCTGTTTGAGATCCTAGTAATCGTGACAAAAACCAACTTTTGGACACAACTTTAAATGTACTGAAATCTGGCCTACTTCTTTCATAGTCATTTTTACATGTAGTGAGATGGGACATAGAGCCTTATCTCAGGTAAGGCGAGGTTCTTCATAAATCTTAAGTACTATAGTTCTGAAGCTGATCTTTGCTTTTTAGACATCATTTTATAAAGCCTACATAAATTGTTGCTCAAGTTTACATGAATATTAGCTAACACAATATAATATCACACCTAAAACATGAATCAAAGAAAGGCTGAAAGCTTTTGACCTTTTGTAGAAAAGTAGCAAAGTACTTTTGTGTTTTGCAATAAAACCTTTACGCAGATTAGGCTCTCATTAATTTAAAAATAATTTAAATTGTATCTTAGTATAAAAAGTAACATAGAACTTTACATGTCTTATTGATAACAAGTCCAGTTATAGAACACAAATGATATAAATAAATCTCCAACATGTTTTTTTTTTTTAAGCCTAAAATTAATGAAGCCAGATTTAAAATTAGGTAGTCAGTGTAGTTAGGTAAATCGGGTCTAATATCGAGTGAAATCTAAAATGGAGGCCGTGCGGAGAATGACTCGGGAAAACACAGGACAACTCATGGAATGTTAATGAAGTCCCCAAAGGCCCTAGGCCAAAGTCCACCTCAAAGAAATGTTAATGAACAGTCCCCAGCAAAAAGGTGCTGACTCAGAAGTCCTTCCTGACCAGATTACTTTTTGGCCCACCTGTGTCCCACCCCTCGGGCCTTCCAACCCACATTCCATCACCAAACCTATAAAAAGGGGAACACATTTGCCTGCCAACTGGATTCCACCTCTTGGGTCCCCTTCTTCCTCCAGGAGAAGTCTTTTCTGCTGTCCTTTAATAAACTTCTAATTTCTACTCTGACCTTGCCTCGGCGTGCTCTCTGGTGTTATTCTTCAACATTGGGGAAGCAAGGACTCGTCACCGGTCAACAGCGGTAACATTACCATACAACTTTAGAACACCAGCTTGATATAATGCTCTTTTAAAACTTCTACCTTACAGACTTGTATACCTGGAAGATATGAACACATTAATAGCACCACAATTACACTGATGTTTTTATATCAACCAAGTTTAGCTTTTAAAGAAATTACATAGCACAATTCTCTAAAACAACAGTACTTGTTTAACCAGCTGTTTAATTTCTTTAATATTACTTGCTCAAAAACTTACACATATAACCAACTTACACAGACCTTCTTTATCACTTACTTAAACCCTCTTATTAACTTAATCACATAGACTCTTATCCAGAAACACATTTTTCTTTTATTAAATCCATACCTAGAACCTTTTAAATTTCTCTTTTCCATCTGTTAATGTAAATATTTTGAAACAACACTTGTAAATTTCTGAATTTAGGCAGATTATTTTATAGACATCAACATTTTATTAGGGTCTTTTTTGAACACCTAGAAAAATTTATAAACTTAATTTAATTTTCTTTTTTTTTAATTTTGTATTTTATTTATTTATTTATTTTTAAAAATTTTTATTGTTGGTTGTTCTATAAGCTTAATTTTAAAGATGTCTTTACTTTCATCTATTTACCAAATTTAAATTGAACCATTTGAATCACGTGAATCAAAGATATTTGGATCCATTTTTTAATTTTTCATGAGCGCTCCTCATATATCTGCCAATTATCATATCACTGCATGATATATGGACATACACACATACAGACATACAACACATAACACAAGTGTAACACATAACACAATAGTAAAGGTCTTGTAGCTTTTCTCAGGTGAAATCTCCATTGCAATGTTTAAAAACTCCACAGCTGATCAAAAATAGAACTTATCAGAAAAACAGTAACTTGTCTGTAGGATCAAAATCATGAGCTCAAAAAAATACAGAATCTAAGAAAAAGCAAGAGTCCTAGAAAAATGACTGGCCAGTAATTAGTAAATGCCACACAATTTACTTTTTGGTTTAAACTAGTTTGAGTTCAGGTAAAGGACACCTTTACTTTTTTTCCTTGGGCCTCAGGTCAGTCTCCTACTGAGCTAGCAGGCTTCCCATTTGCATTTCAATTTAAATCCTGCCTGAGGTCTGGAAGGAGCAAGAAAAACTGGAATTCCAAGGAGAAGCCTCATGCCTAAGGCATTTTAACCATAAGTCACAATTTTCAGGTTTGGATGTTGAAAATTATGATACAAGTTTAAGATATAATTCGCAAAATTTTATACCTTTATATCTTCCTACACTAGAAAAACTTGCTCACACAAAACTGAAAATAGGATCTCTACCATCAGAAGAAATTTCTTTAGGATCATTAAGCCACTTTCTTTGTTCTGAATTCCTAAGGTATTAAGTTACATTAAATCATCTGAAAAAATTTTAAAAGAGAACCACACACTACCATGTATATCCAAAATTAAGCTTTAAAAATTTTCAAGACTGTTCCTATTTAATGTCATTTTAATAAGCCAGACCAGCATCCCAATCCAACACTTTTCTTTCCTAAATCTTACACACTGAGGGGAACAGATACCATATCATAATTTACTATCCTTGCCCAAGTTAATGCACTGGTACACATAGTGAAATCTTCTCAGGCTACCCAGTTCAAAATTGATGAAAAAATAAAACTAAATGATTGGGAGTTACTTGCCAACTTGGAAGTAGAGTTCTTTAATTTTCCATCTTAAGTATTTAAGTTTTCTAGCATGAACTATCTGAAATCACAAACTAAACAATTACCTAAACCCAACTTTTAACTGTAAGATTGTGCAATGCTTCAAAAACCCATGAATGAGGAAGTTCCCCAAAGCAAAATGGCTTTAGCAGCTGCTGGGAGTCCCTCAGTCTCTCCTTTTACTTACAGGATTAGCTACTTTGGTTAGGTCCAATCCCAGGCAATCTGGCATATCTCCTAACTTTCCAGTAGAGTCAGTTTTTATCTGCCTTAGGTCTTGAAGGGGGAAGGGGGTATGTACTTTGATCGGCCCAAATTCTCCTTCTGGCATCTCCTGGAGAGGTAATATATTTGGTTTGCCTGTTGGGGCAGATGCAGAGAGGCCAGAAGATGGAGATTTTGTGTGTCCTCCTGATTTTTTCCTCAGTGAGTTCCCAATATTTTCTCTCTTCATGGCAGATATCATAGCTAAGTCTGCTTTACACTGTTGGCATAATTTAGGATTTTCCCTTAGAGCAAAAAAACCTGAACATACGGCACCTCACACCATTTCCCTTCCTTTTTGCAAATTTTATCAAGCTGTAAAATTGTATTAAAATTGATATTTCCCTCTGGTGGCCAGGTTTCTCCATCAGAGAGTTTGTATTGAGGCCAGACCAAGAAAATGAGGCGCTTTTTCTTGAGCGTCTGAGGGTCAAATCTATCCCAATTTTTCAATACGCAGGCTAGAGGTGCACCTGGGGTATTGGAGAGAGAGAAGCTCCCATCTGAGTGAGAAAACAGGACTCAGGCGCCCGCGCCGGAGAAAACTGTTCTCATTAGGGACGTCTCCCTAAGCTTGAGCTTCCTAAACGGTCCAGAAAACCCGTCTCTCACCTTGCTTTGCCAAGGGGTTTCTGGTCCCCTTTAGCAAAGTGCTAGGGTCTCAATTTGCCCTGTGCCAGAGACCCTGGGAGGATTCAGACTTAAGGGCATTACTGCTTATCCTCCCGACCACTAAAAACCCATTGCAAAGGAGAAACATGCACTCTTTTTTGTCTTTGCTCTGTAGACTAAAGGAACCGCCTAAGGGTTAAGGGATATCTACTGGTTGTAAGGTAGTTCTTTCTATCAGAGAGATTACCAGAGGAGTTGATTCTAAAAATGCCTCTCTAGCAGCTTAAGGAGAACACAGCACATTTTAAACATTGGAGTGGTAAAACAGACTAGTGAAAGTTACCTATGCACCTTAGGGAACCTGGGCAGATTTTACTAATTATCCCATGCCTTTCTCTCAGTCCTACAACCTGAATTGCTAAAATTTCTGACCTGCGAAGGAAGGGGAGCATCCAGGAGGGAATGGATGTGGGGTTGGGAGTGTTGCATAGCCCATATGGAAGCAAATGTAATTGGGGCTTTCCCTCAGTGCCATTCATCTACCTATCACCCTAGATACCCTTGAGGGCTGTCGGGAGGGGGCTCAAGAGAAAGGAACTTTAGGAATATGTCTGAGTGTAGCCTGCAGTTGTTCCAAACTCCTTCCTTCACTTCCACGCATCCAAGGCAGATCGGGATTTGGGACACTGTGTACTCACGCCAATTGCTCTCCGGGCCCAGACAGAAAAGTTGGAAGCGGCTTTGACAGAACCCAACATGCCTGCTCTGTATTGAACAGGTGATTGAGAGCTGCCTAGGCTGGGAAACCTCTCACCCGAGTCTTGAAGAGTGGCGGCTGCACTAATTGCATTTAAGTAGCTGTCGGGTGCCCACTTTACCCTCCAGAAAGAAAGAGAGAGAAAGATGCACCTCAAACAGACATGGGGTGCGTGGAGAGGCGCTTACCTTGGTGTAGGTGTAGAATCTTGGTGGAACCTCCAATATGTTACCGCTGTTGGCCGGTGACGAGTCCTTGCTTCCCCGATGTTGAAGAATAACACCAGAGAAGCACGCCGAGGTGTCAGGGGCTAGAAGGAAATTCTCCTTCAAAGAATAGCCTGACACTTACAAGAAACAGCCCCCTGGGAGACATCCTGCCTGGGAGACACCCTGCAGCCATCTATCTCCCTGAAACATCCTGCGGTTATCTCACCTTGTGCAGACATCCAGCAACTGCCGATAAGAGAGCTTCCCCATCCCCAGCATATAAATACCCCTGTGTGAACAATAAAAGTTTGCAGCTTGATCAGAACTCCTGTCTTGCTGTCATCCTTCTGTGTCTCTTGTCCCTTCATTCCTCCCCACCTAGGTTCGCTGCCCACGTTGATGTGTCCTGCCGGACGGGACATTTGGCGCCCAGTGTGGGGCTCGAGCCTTTGACTGAGGGGGAACGCCGTCCTCCGGGAAGACTTGGCCAAGCGGGAGCGCGAGATCGCCTCGGCAGACACGACCGAGAGACAGATCCAGGAGGAGAGTGAGGACGACGCAAGGTGAGTGACCCACCATGGGACAAGCAGTTTCGTCACATGAGTTGTTTTTGTCAGGCCTCAAGGAGGCCCTCAAGACATGGGGGGCACATGTTAAGAAAAAGGACTTAAAATTATTCTTTTCATACATAGGAGAATTGTGTCCATGGTTTCCCCTTGAAGGGACCATTGATGGTAAAAGATGGCTTAGAGTAGGAGACTTATTATGAAGATTATTATTATTATTATTATTATGAATGCTTTGGCCCAGAAAAGGTGCCTGTTCCCACCTTTTCTTACTGGAACCTAATTAATTCAGAAAAAAAAAAAAAGCTTAAAAAAAAAAAAAAGAGAGATATTTTTTGGCCTTTATGTTCTAGAAGTTTGCACTAGGAGAGTGAGAAAATGTGATGTTTACCTGGAGAGAAATAAGTTTCAATTTTCTACTGTTTTTGTCAATACTCAGAAAGTATGTACAGACCTTTTTACTACATGATTGTCCTATGAATCAAAATGGCTGTAACTCAGCCGCTGGGGACAAGAGACTTTAGCCGCTGCTGCTTGCTGCTAGCTATGAGGTCCTAGCCCCTGCTGCCAGCAGTGCTTTTAACCCTTGAATTACTTGACCTAAATGCCAAACACAGACTAACTTAAGATCTGATGGTAATGCTAGCGTTTGCTGCTAAAAAACCTTTGGAGCACCCACGTGCCACAGAAAAAAATGCAGGATGTACACGAGCTGCAACCGCAGGTCGCAGAGACAGAACAAGCTGCTACCTCAGTAAGATCTTGGCCAGGCGGGGGAAAATGCAGACAAAATCAATCAAAATGCAATCAGCTAGGAAAACTTTTGCCCCGAAAATGGGCAGCGGACTCAATGTTGTTTGCATCACCATGGTAACCATGGGGTGCCTGGCCAGAAGAGCGGGCTTCCTGGTCCCACCTCCCACACTTTCGCGGGCTTCCCATTGGTTCTTCCACAGTCACTCAGACGGGACTTCTAGTCCCGCCTTCCAGCCACTAACCTGTACTACTGTGTTTCAGATTTCTACCGGAGCTGTTCAGAGCCTGTATTTTTAAGAATGCCTACCTGTAAATGCTAACGAAAGATATCTTTTTCAGACAAAATTTAATTCCACAGCTTTCTATGTTGCAGCCCTAAATTTAAGTTAGTTCTGAGTTAAATAACCTGACTTTTCTCTATAGTTGTGTTACTAAATAATGTTCTATTGATGAGAGATCAAACATGCTTCTTTATATTTTACTTTTAATTTTGGAGGTTATGAGGATGCATTTGCTCGCCACAGGAACAAAGCCGGCAATGTTCCTGTGATGACCAAAAAATCCTTATTCTCATTCCTAACTATAAAAAATAAATATGTATACTCAACAAGGATTTTATTTCAGTTACATCAAGTGACGTCACATAGAAGAGTGCACTCCTAGTTAAAAATAAATTAAAATGGATCCAAATATTTTAAGACCACGTGGTTACATAAAATTAATACAATTATAAGTTATGTTCTTATTCTTAATATATATATTTTTAAGATATTTAGATAACCTATATTTGTTAATCTATAAAATGATTAGCACATGCCTAATTGATTAGTTAATATATATTTGCCTAATTGTTTTTCTTCAACAGAAAACCCATTATTTATGTTTTGTATTTACATTTATCAGATACTCTGCCTTTTCAGTTACAGATATTTGAGATAAATGTGTTTACTATAAATTTGCTTTTAAGTGAAAATACAATCTTCAAGTAGTTTCTAATTCTCAAAGTTACTGTTCAAACTCATAAGATGATAATTATAATTATGTCTACAAAATATCTAAGGATTTTAACTATATTTTCATTGATATTTCTTATCAAAGTACAATAATTTGTTTATAGATTCTAAGGTTTTCAGAAATTGTTCCAAGTATAACAAAAAAAAAAAAAAAAAAAAAAAATTCTAAAAGAAAAGGATGCTTCAACAAAGAAAAAGCACACATGGATCCTAAAAAGAAAGAAATCATCTTTGGGTAAAACAAGGTCTTTATATTCATATTTCAATGATAAAAGTATTTTCCTAAGTAAAAAAGATTTTTATATTGTTATCTAAACAGACGATGTAAAAAGTTAGAAAGATTAAAAAAGAGATTTATATATACTAAACTGACTATAATTAATTTAAGGGTATTTCAGGCTATTTTTCCTAGTTTAACTATACTAATGTGAGCTAAGATTTTTGTCCATATTTTGACATGATAAACAACCTATTAAAATGTAAGTTTATTTCTTTAAAGTAAGATCCTTATTGCCTAATAATTCTTACTGTTTAAGACAAAGATTAGTTTTGGTAAATAAATTCACATTGTTGATTAAACATTAAGTATATTGAACTACTAACTTAAATCCGATTTTAACAATTGTCCTTAGAGACTAAAATCAATTGATTCTAAGACACTGAGATACTAATTTTTACATATTTTGTTTGTTAGATAATCATAAAATTAAAAAAAAAAAAAAAACCAAACACAACATTTTATTAAGATTAAGGTTCTCCAAATTAAAGTTATATATTAATTTTAAACAATAAAGGTTACAAACTTAAAAAAAATTCATTGATATTATATAAGTTCTCTGACTAGATCTATTGTCCATAAAAAATACAGTAAGATTTATATACTGCTCCCTACACAGGAAATAACCTTAATCATATTTTTTAAAGACAATTAAGAGATACCTATTTAAAGGATAATATTCTAAAATACAGAGATTTTGGGATCGCCTTAACCATGCATTATTTGCCCTTAATTTTCTTACCCTAGATAGTGAAGGCCATTCGGCCACAAACAGACACTGGCATCCCTAGTCCAATTCTGTTCGCCCACCTGTTATGTGGCGCGATCCCCTTACAAATAAATGGAAAGGCCCAGATCCTGTCCTCATCTGGGGACGAGGCTCAGCTTGTGTTTTGGACCAAGAGCAAGCACCCCCAAGATGGTTACCAGAACACCTGGTTAAACAGGTTAATGACTTACCTCAACCCAGGGACGGAGGCCCTCCCCCTGAGGACAAATTTTCCTCTTTTGCAGATGCAGCCAACAATCTGTGTGAGGATCCTGCTTAAGGCACTTCTGCTGAACAGGTTTGTATACGGAGGCCTTAGCCCTCCACCTTCCAACATCAGGGAGTACCTTTTTGGCCCCCCCTGCGAATGCAGGGGAGGATCTTGGACTCAGGCTCCCACTAGTTGGACCCAGATTGCTGACTGCGTGACTAAGGTGGCTTACCTCCATGCCGAGGTTGAGTTCATCAGCCTAAATGGGTATGTGTTAACAAGCCAAAGATTATTCCCCCCAGTACAAGTAAAGCTCTCCAAAATTGTTCTGCAACTTGTATGCATACCCAGGCGATGCATGTCTCTTGTTATGCGTCAGCCTCAATTTGTGTTAACAAGCAGGGAGAACAATTTTTTGAAGCCACCCTAACTAAAACTCATGCAGCAGAGGGGACCACTATTCATTATACCCCCCTCCTCTTTGACCGGGGAGGAGAAGGCATATATACCAAGTTACAGTCAGCTGGGTGCCAAGGCACTGTTGGTAAACCCTCCTGCTGGCCCATTAAGGCCCCTACAGGGGTCTCTGATGGTGGAGGACCCACTGATGCTGTCAAGCATCTTCAGATAATCAAACTTTTGAAACCCCAAATCCCTGAGCTCACATATCATCCCTTAATGCTGCCTAAATCCCAGCTCCCAGATTTAGATACCAATACATTAGATATTTTGGAAACTACCTTCTCCTTGCTTAATAATTCCAACCCCACCCTTGCTGGTGATTGCTGGCTCTGCATGACAACAGGGGCAATCATGCCTATGGCAGTTCCTATTAATTCTATCATAGACAATGATAATACATGCCAACCTGGATTTCCTTTTAAAGTACAGCCTATAGGCACTTTTACATCATGTCTTTTAGGCGCGATGCAGAATAATACCTATGATATTGATGTTGGAGTTACTTCCTTTGGAAATTGCTCAACAGTAAAAAATTATTCCTCACCCACCCCATCTCTTTGTCCCCCCAATGGCACAGTTTTTATGTGTGGAGGAAACTCAGCCTTCCCCAGGCTTCCAGCGAATTGGACTGGTGGCTGTGTTCTTGCCTTATTACTCCCTGATATAACCATTGTCCCAGGAGATGAACCTCTACCCATTCCTAGCCTAGACACCTTAGTCAAAAGACACAGGCGGGCAATACAGGCCTTACCACTCCTTGCCAGCCTTGGAATAACAGCTGCTGTGGGCACAGGTACAGCTGGCTTAGGCACGGCTATACACTCTTACCGTCGCCTATCTCAACAACTTATAGATGATGTACAAACTCTATCAGGAACTATTAAAGATTTACAGGACCAAATAGACTCCCTGGCAGAAGTGGTCCTTCAAAACAGACGAGGCTTAGATTTGCTGACAGCTAACCAGGGAGGTATTTGCTTGGCCTTAGGGGAAAGATGCTGCTTTTATGCCAATAAATCAGGCATAGTACGCACTAAAATTAAGCAGCTTCAAGAAGATCTAGAAAAGAGAAGAAGGGAACTATTTGAAAATCCCCTCTGGACTGGGCTTAATGGATTTTTACCCTACCTTCTTCCCTTATTAGGCCCTTTGTTGGGTTTGCTTTTAATGGTGTCCATAGGACCCTGCATTATAAACAGGCTGGTACAATTTATTAAAGAACAGATTAATATTTTGGCCTCTAAGCCCATACAGGTCCACTATCACCGTTTGGAGATGGAAGACCGCGCTGCCAACATTTAAAAGGATGTTCTACCCTTCTTTCAGGCTTATTTCTTAAGTTTACATCCCCACAGATCTCTCTTATATAAAAGTATAAGTAACAGCTCTGACCAACCATCTTCTGCCCTTGCCATAAGGGTTCGCTCCTCCATGGGCCCCTCCGCTTGGGGGAGGACGCACCCATGGAGTGAGGATGTTAGGCCATAATGACGGAGAGTGCAGGAAGGACTGCAGGAGGATGGATCCACGGATCCCAAAACCCAAGACCTCTGAGTGACACGCTCTGGTGCATGGCGGTTGGCATGCTTCTCCCTCAAAACCGTCTCCTCCAAAAACATGCCAAGGCCACGAAATCTCCTAGTGAAGATGCTCGGTCGGATCAGGAGATATTCTAAGGCCTCCTAGAGGAACAGAGCCTCTATCACCCCCTAAAAACATGGCCAATAAGGTATGGTCAAATCTTTTATATAAGAAAGGGGGAAAATGTCAGGGGCTAGAAGGAAATTCTCCTTCAAAGAATAGCCTGACACTTACAAGAAACAGCCCCCTGGGAGACATCCTGCCTGGGAGACACCCTGCAGCCATCTATCTCCCTGAGACATCCTGCGGCCACCTATCTTCCTGAAACATCCTGCGGTTATCTCACCTTGTGCAGACATCCAGCAACTGCCGATAAGAGAGCTTCCCCATCCCCAGCATATAAATACCCCTGTGTGAACAATAAAAGTTTGCAGCTTGATCAGAACTCCTGTCTTGCTGTCATCCTTCTGTGTCTCTTGTCCCTTCATTCCTCCCCACCTAGGTTCGCTGCCCACGTTGATGTGTCCTGCCGGACGGGACACCGAGGCAAGGTCAGAGTAGAAATTAGAAGTTTATTAAAGGACAGCAGAAAAGACTTCTCCCGGAGGAAGAAGGGGACCCAAGAGGTGGAATCCGTGGAAGTGTGGGTTGTCTTCCCTTTTTATAGTTCTTTCAGTGATGGAATGTAGGTTGGAAGGCCCAAGGGGTGGGACACAGGTGGGCCAAAGAAGTAATCTGGGCAGGAAGGACTTCATTATCACTTCTTTGGGATGGGCTATCTTCAAATCTGCTGGGGCTGTTCATTAACATTTCTTTGGGATGGACTTTGGGCCTAGGGGCTTTTCTGGGACTTCATTAACATTCCATGAGTTGTCCTGCATTTCCGGAATCATTGTCAGCATGGCCTCCATTTTAGATCTTACTCGATATTAGACCCGATTTACCTAACTACACTGACTACCTAATTTTAAATCTGGCTTCAAGGTCATCTCATCTTTAAATGTTTGAGGGATCTGTGATAATTAACTCCTCTTTCATTCCTAATATTGTTAATGTGTGTTTTCTTTAATTCTTGATCAGTCTAGGTAGCAGTTCATGGATTTTGTTGATTCAAAGATCCAACCTTTGGCCTTATAAATTTGCTTACTATTTCATTGATTTCTGCTTTAATTGTTATTATTTTCTTCCTTGTATTTTCTTTGGTCTTTCTTGGTTTCCCTTTCCTAACTTCCTTAGGTGGAAATATGGGACATGATTTACATCTTTCTTCTTCTTCTTCTTTTTTTTTTTTAATTTTTTTTGTAGTTGTAGATGTACAGAATGCCTTTATTTTATTTGTTTATTTTTATGTGGTGCTAAGGATCAAACTCAGTGCCTCACACATGCTAGGCAAGTGCTCTACCACTGAGCTACAGCCCCAGCCCTACACCTTTCTTCTTTTGCAATACAAGCATGTGAAACTATAATTAACTCCTACCTGGGTTTTCCATATATTTTATTTATTTTTAATTTAAACCCATTATTGTTAGAGAATATACTCTGCATGATTTCAATCTTCTAAAGTTTATTGAGTGGGACATGGTGGCACATACTTGTAATCCCAGCGATGTAGGAGACTGAGGCAGGAGGATCATCTCAAATTCAAAGCCAGCCTCAGCAACATAGCAAGGTCCTAAGCAACTCAGTGAAACCCTGTCTCTAAATAAAATGCACAAAGGTCTGAAGATGTGGCTCAGTGGTTAAATGCTCCCGAGTTCAATCCCTGGTACAATAAATAAATAAATAAATAAATAGAAAAATTTATTGAGATGTGTTCATTGTCTGGCATATAGTCTTTCTTGGTGAACAAATTATGTACAGTTGAAGAGAACACGTATTCTACAGTTGAGAGCAGTAGTCTACAAGATATCAATTAGCCCAAAGAGGTTGATAAGGCAACTTAGATCTTTTACATTGTTACTATATTTTTTTATCAAGTGTTCTTGCTATTTATTGAAAAAGGAGTGTTGAAGTCTCCAGCCATAATGATATATCTGTTTATCTCTCTTTGTGTTACTTTCACCTACTGATATCTCTCTTCAGTTTTTAAGTCTTAGATGGTTTAAAAGTCTGCTTGACACATGTGTCTCAGGTGTCAGCCAGAAATGTGGGCAGCTTGTACACAGAATTTCCTTCTCTCTGACTTTTATCTTTTTAGGGTTTTAGGGATTTCCTTTTACAAATTTCCCTCTACTCTCTAGATGCTCTAGTTGTCCAACTCTGTCTTCTGATTTTTCAAGCAAGTAAGATTAAGGTTAACAAACCTGCTTTCAAGCAAAAAACAAAAACATATAGAGCACAATTTTTCATATATCTGGTTGTATGCACAGTATATTCACACCAATTTGTGTCTTCATACCTGTACTTTGGATAATAATGATCATTACATTCCACCATCATTAATAACCCCATGCCCCCTCCCCTTCCCCTCCAACCTGTCTGCCCTATCTAGAGTTCGTCTATTCCTCCCATGCTCTTTCTTCCTATCCCACTATGAATCAGCCTCCTTTTATCAAAGAAAACATTTGGCATTTGGTTTTCTGGGATTGGCTAATTTCACTTAGCATTATCTTCTCTAACTCCATCCATTTACCTGCAAATGCCATGATTTTATTCTCTTTTATTGCTGAGTAATATTCCATTGTGTATATATGCCACATTTTTTTTTTCTATTGAAGGGCATCTAGGTTGGTTCCACAGTTTAGCTATTGTGAATTGTGCTGCTATAAACATTGATGTGGGTGTATCCCTGTAGTATGCTGTTTTTAAGTCCTTTTGGTATACAACCAAAGATATGAAAAATTGTGCTTTATATGTGTAATAAGAATTGTAATGCATTCCACTGTCATAAATATATATAAATTTCAAAACAAAACAAAACAAACAACAAACAAAAAACCCAGCTACATTGCTATTCTATATAGTCTTATCTAAAATGTAGGTTTTTCACCAGTAATACCAAGATGATTTTTCATGCTTTTGTTGGTGAATGTCAAAATGTGCTGATACTGGCTTCTGCTTCATAAGCCCATCTGAAAAATTAAAGAATACTTTAGTCCTTGATTATGAAATCATAGTGTTTATCTACAGTAAAAGAGAAGGATACACTGCATAAAATGGAAAACTCCCTGAGCCCCTTTCTTTTTTCAATCATCAACTTACCTCCAGTATTTGCCTTTTAAATTTTTTTTCCCCAGTAACTACTGAAATGACTACCTTCAGGTAGTTATTTTTTGTGCTCAGCCCAGAGTTTGCAGTTTTTAACTCGTGGAGGGCTAGTGCAATAGGAAGTACTCCACTGTTAACAGGAGCAGAATGCCTTAATTTTCTTCTATTGTGTGTAGAAGCTCTACTTAATTCTCTTCTTTCATTCCTGGTATTGGTAATTGGTGTTCTTTGTCTCTCTTTTCCATTGATTAGCTTAGTTAGATCAATTTTATTGATCATTTAAAAGAACCAGCTTTTCTACTCAATTTAATTTCCTTCCCCCCTAATTTCCTTTTTAAATTTTTTTTTGTAGTCGTAGATGGACAGAATGCCTTTATTTTTTATGTTTTTTATTTTTATATGGTGCTAAGGATCAAACCCAGTGCCTCACATATGCTAGGCAAGTGCTCTGCCATTGAGCTACAGCCTAATTTCTCAGAGTGGGAATTTACATAATTTCACTGAGACTTTTCTTCTTTTGTTGTAGAAACCTGTAAATCTATAATTTTTCTTGCTGAGCACTACTTTAACTGCATTCCATTACCCCCCTTTTTTTGTTACTGGGGATTGAAGCAATGCATGCTTAACCACTGAGCCATATCCCCGGCCCTTTTTATTTTTTATTTTGAGACTGGATCTCACTAAGTTGCTTAGGGCCTTGATAACTTGCTGAGGCTGGCTTTGAACTCATGATCCTCCTGCCTCATCCTCCCAAGTTGCTGGGATTACAGGCATGTGCCATAGTATACCTTTTCATATATGCTTTTAATTCTGAGTTCAAAATGCATTTCATTTTCTGGAGCTGGGGGTGTAGCTCAGTGGTGGACAGCTTAACCAGAATGTATGAGGAAGGGGTTTGATCCTCAGCACCACATAAAAATAAATACATAAAATAAAGGTATTATGTCCAACTATAACTAAAAAATAAATATTTTAAAAAGTACATTTCAGTTTCTTACTTCATTAACTCATGTTTTAGTTAAAAGTGCATTAATTTAAAAATATTTGGTATTTCCCCGGATAGCTCTGTTACTGATTTCCAATATAATTATGATAACATAACTGTACATATGTCAATCAATGAATTTAAATTGTCCACTATAATTTTTTATTTTTCTACTTTCTATTTGGTTTTTACTTCATAGATATTAAAGCCCTGCTATTAATTCCATACAAATTATTTTATTTTAGAGACAGGGTCTCACTGAGTTGCTTAGGGTCTCACTAAATTGCTGAGGATGGCTTTGAACTTGAAATCCTACTGCCAGCCTCTGGAGCCACTGGGATTATAGGTGTGGGTCACAGCGCCTGGCCTATTTTAGCTTTTTAATCTTCATGACATCTCTATAAGAAAATAGGCAAACCTATTGGTCATCCCCATAAGAAGTTCAAAGAGAGTTGAGCTCCAGATTTGGAGTGATGTCACTAAGGACCTCTCTCTATCACTTGGTTCACTTGTCCTTAGCATGGACTTTATTCTCTCATCATGGGTAACATGGTTACCAGTAACAGAGTGGGCTAGATGTTTCCAAGGCAAGAAGATAGTGTGCTAGAAACTTTCTCCTAAACAGAAAGCAGAAGTCCTTTCCTTCAGTTACAATGAATCAATTCAATCATTTGCTCATTCTTTGATCAATAACTATTCCCCAGGGAATTCTGTTGGGTGACTGGTTTAAATCTGTATCATTTTCTGATGCTGGGAATAGAGTGGCTATCTGAAAAAAAAAATGGAAGTTTTAAGCAATAATATTGGTACATATATAACAACATTATTCACATAGAGTTTTGCTTTGTTTTACTTAACATTTAGATTAAAATTTAAGCAGATTAAAATCCAGTGCTAGAAATATAAATTCTGAATTTTTGAGCCAGTGGTCCAAAAAGCCTATTTTAGCCTTTCTTTCTTTTTTCTTTTTTTGGATTGAACTGATATTTTTATTTATGTATTTATTTTTGCATTATGATTCTTAATACACCATTATATCATAATTTATCATATCTCTGATTATATATAAGGTATATTGACACAAAATTTACATCTTCATACATGTATTTTGTATAATGATGAGGGTCTCCTTTCAGCATCCATGCTATTCCCCTTCTCCCTCCCTTTCCCTCCCACCCCTATTCCCTATCTAGAGGTAATCTTCCTCCCTTGCTCTCCCTCCCAACCCCATTTTTAGTCACCCCGTCTTATATCAGAGAAGACATTCGGCATTTGTTTTTTGGGGATTGGCTAACTTCACTTAGCATAATCTTCTCTAATGTCATCCATTTCCCTGCAAATGCCATGATCTTATTCTTTTTTATTGCTGAGTAATATTCCATTGTGTATAAATGCCACATTTTTTTTTTTATCCATTCATCCACTGAAGGACATCTAGGTTGGTTCTACAGTTTAGCTATTGTGAATTGTGCTGCTATAAACATTGATGTGTCTGTGTCCCTGTAATATGCTGTTTTTAGGTCCTTTGGGTATAGTCCGAGAAGAGGAATAGCTGGGTCAAATGGTGGTTCCATTCCCAGTTTTCCAAGGAATCTCCATACTGCTTTCAAAATTGGTTGCACCAATTTGCAGTCCCACCAGCAGTGTATGAGTGTACCTTTTTCCTCGAATCCTCACCAGCACTTGTTGTTGTTTATCTTCATAATGGCTGCCACTCTTACTGGAGTGCTATTTTAGCTTTTCTTACAACAAAGAAAACATGTTTCTCTCCCTCTCTTTCTCTCTTTTTTTTGGTGGGGGATGTGGGATCTCACTATATTGCCCAGGCTGGCCTCAAACTTACAATCCTCCTTCCTCAGTCTACCCAGTGGGGGATTACAGGTGTGCCCAGTTCAACGTTTCTTTTTCTGGTATAGAATAGGAGCTAGTTGATCTGGAGCTGGTTTTTATGAATTATATGAAATAGACATATAAAAACTTCATAAGCTTTTCATTAATTGATTTCTTCTGTGGAATATCAAAGTTTAGAGCTGTGTGATACTTTACCAAGATGGCAGGCCTGAAGCAAATTGATTCCTTTAGTTCCTCTTGGCAGGATTAGCTTCAATTTATACTGGGATTCCTCTTGCCAACAAGCTAGCAAACTAGCATTGGGCAATGTTGGGGCCGCAGCAGGAGATGACAAGGACCAACAGAACTTTCGATTCTGCATCTTCAGCAAGGTCTCTCCCCACTCACATGCTTAGTTCCCAGCAGGGAAGAATAAATGTGCTGCTGCTGGGTAAAGATGGAGCTGGAAAACCAAGCTTAATAAGAAAAAAATTTCAGGGAATAGGGATGTAAAATAAAGGAGGAGGATTGAAATATTTATACTTAAATGTGCACAATGAAGACAGAGATGTTCAAACAAGATGCAATAGATATATCTTAGATGGAGATCTATATCACAAAAGCCTCATATTTTCTTTGGATGCCATTTCTCTGAAGGACACTCTAGTTTTATGTGTTAAATTCTTGAACTGCTTTTGAATCTTTACAGAAATAAGGAAAAATAATATGAAAAATTTCAAACATTAAAAATAGAAGATAATTTTGAAGATACCACCTGTTAGAGAAAGTTTATGCATGAGAAGGTTATTATGGCAGAAGATGACTAAGGCTGCTGTCTTTCTTTGCAATTTCTTTTCAGTACTGGGGATTGAACCCAGGGCTTTGTGCATGCTAGGCAAGTGCTCTATCACTGAGCTACATCCCCAGACCCTTTAATATTTTTAATTTTGAGACAGGATCTAATTTCCCAGGTTAACTTTGAACTTGTGATTTTCTAGCCCTGGCTTCCTGAGTATCTGGAACTACAAGTGTGTACCCACCCCTCTCCCCACAGCAAGTGTTCTTATGAAGCTATAGTCTCTTTTAGCAAAGCAGCCATCATCTGCAGTTGGAAGGCCTATGGATGCCTCATCAAAAGACCAAGGAAGCTCTGCTAAAACACCAAACAGATCTGTGTCATCCAATGGTACATATTATTACATGCTGGGTCAGAAAAAAAAATCCAAACATGAAATCTGGGGCTACAAGTGAAGCCATACTGTCAAAACTCTTTTCAATAGTTGAGCAAAAAGAGTGGTTCTCCAGGCATCCCTGAAGGTGGGGCTGGAGGTAGAAGCAATGGTTTACTATCCCCCACCAAAAAATCAGATCAGAAGTTTGTCTTACAGATATTCATGTGAAAACAGAATTACATGATAATTCTTCCCACAACACTTACATCTCCTATTGAAGTGGAAGCTTCTTGAATACATCCAATAAAGCCATTTATTCAGTTTTCTGAATAGCATAAATTTGCCTCTGCCTTCTTCTTCAAAAGTGGAATTAAGGAGCTGGAGTACTTTTTCAGACCAACTAAATTAATGACTTTTTTCTTTTTGTGGATTTCCATTTTTATAAAAGAAGCTATACAGATAAAATTCTGATTTGCTATTTTCATACTATATATATATATATATATATATATATATATATATATATATATATATATATATATATAATTGCTGTTTTCATGGCCATTTTGAATAAGGAAGTAATTTTGGATTTTGAAAATCTCAAGCTCATAGATCTGAAATACATCTATGTGATAACATTTTAAAGGCTATTTAAGACATAGGGAGGTTTACTGAAGGACAGAAAATATGCAATTTTGGGCATTTGACGAGATAGTTATAATGAAAATTGTTAGTTTTATTGAAAAGGAGAAAATGTTCAATTGTCAGATTTTGCATACTACATATATCTACCACCACACCTAAAATATGCTAAGAAAACTATTATACGACATTTATTACACTAGTAACTGTCTTGATCAGTCATCTGTAAGATGGCATCA
This sequence comes from Marmota flaviventris, assembly GCF_047511675.1. Taxonomy (NCBI): domain Eukaryota; kingdom Metazoa; phylum Chordata; class Mammalia; order Rodentia; family Sciuridae; genus Marmota; species Marmota flaviventris. The sequence goes on along the minus strand of NC_092498.1, from coordinate 101,489,541 downwards.
AAATATGATGTAGAAATACTGATCAAAATGTCTTTGAGAAGAAAATATTCTGCCAAAATGTGTAAAACAAAAATAAGGAGGTTATTAAAATGTAAAGGGGTGATGGTCTTTGTATTTGTGTTTTTATACATATATAGGTACACACACACACACACACACACATATATGCCATTATGTACTGGTCTTTTGTGACTTTCAACTCTATTCAGTCAGTCTTTACAAAAGAAAGAGAAAGGAAGAAGGAAGAAAGGATCAAGCTTGGTATAAGGCACTGTAATCTTAATCTCATACAGCGCCAGATCCTTGCCACAAGCAAGATAAACTGGTGGCTTAGATTTCCTAGGCTAGTGCGGCGGGATTAAATATATGTTGGGGACTAACGAGATACAGGAAAAACAAACAAACACACAAACAACAAGACAAACAACAAAACAAACAAGGCCCCACCCTCCCCACGCAGACGGGAGGCGGATGAACCCTTTCCCCGACCCCCAGTGTTGAGGTTTAGACCCAGGGCGCAGGTGCGAGCTCAACAGCAGCCGCCGGGTCGACGCTCTAGTTCCGCGAGGCGGGGACGCCGGAAGTCTCGACTGCTCCTCTTGGGGCGCGCGGGTTTTTCTTGGCCGACTGCCTACAGGTGGAAGGGCTTTTCAAGCTCTGTGGGATATGGTACTTCTATTGCTGACCGGTTAGATTTTACTGGCGGTCGGGTTTGTGGTCTTTCCGGCACTCCGCTGCATTTGCGCCCTCAGTCCTGGCGGCCGCTTTTGGGTGCGGGGTGGCAGGTGCGAAGGGGGAGTTCCTTCAGGTCACCTCAGACGACTTGCACCCCAGCCAGCTCGCGACGTTCTGGCCTTGGCTCTGCGCCTTGGGATGCCATGGATGTCCCTTCCACTTAGGAGTTACGTGACGGCGTGAAGCCAGCCTAGCCGTGTTCTGGAGTTTTGGCTGAGCATCCACAGCAGCACATGCATAAAGATATGAGGTCCTCTCTCAGAGATGGGACTGGGCACTTTTGTTGGTAGTCCTAAATTACACCTCAAGGAGATTTTCCAGATGACTGTGGGAAAGAATTTTCTGGTTCAGTGGTTGTGAAATGTCTGCCCCCATCACCCTTGAGAAATAGGACATCCAACAAGAGTGTGTGTGGGGTAGAATACTGGGTGTAATTTTTAATAAATATAGAGATTCTGGTTATTTGATAACGTTCTTCCTCACCTGATTTAACTCCTTACCATTCTCACCTGAGATATTGCTCTACTTCTAAGGTAGCAGACCTTTGGCTACAAGTCGCAACTCTGCTTACACTTTGCACATTTAACACAGATCTGATTGTTATTTCTGTGCACAGAATCTGTCTGGCCTTCTCAATGTGTTCAGTATGATACAGATGTCTTAACTTGGCCACAAGACCCTTCAAGGTCTTGCTTGTGCTGAAGTTTTCATTCTCAATTCCTTTTATGGAAGACACATGCACAGATAATGCTTTCAGCATGCCAACCTGCAGTAAAGTTGATCATTTTGTATATGACAGAATTTTTAAAAATACATATGTATATTTTAGATGTAGTTGGACATAATATCTTTATTTTTATATATTTAAATATTTATTTTTTAGTTGTAGTTGGGGATAATATCTTTATTTTATTTATGTGGTGCTGAGGAACCAACCCATGGCCTCACACATGCTAGGCTCGGCAGGCGCTCTACCGCTGAGCACAACCCAGCCCTATTTTATATATTTTTATGTGGGGCTGAGGATCAAACCCAGCACCTCGCATGTGCCAGGCAAGCGCTCTACCGCTGAGCCTCAGCCCCAGCCCCAGCCCCGATTTATTTATTTATTTTTATGTGGTTTTAAGAATCTAACCCAGTGCCTCACACATGCTAGGCAAGTGCTCTTCCACTGAACTACAACCCCAGCCCAGGATATGACAAGAATTTTATGTAGCTTACCTAAATTTTTGTTTTTATTCTCCAATTCATCCAGAACCTATTTAATTCTTAATATTGCCAGGTTCTGTTTTAAGAAATGGGGATAAAATGGGGTGGGGGGTGGAATTCAGTTTACAGTCCTTTAAAACAATAACAGCTTTATTGACATAGTTCACATACCTTAGAATTCACCCATTCAGAATGTACAATGATTTTTAATGTGCTCACAAAGTTGTTCAGCCATCACCACAATCAATTTTATAACATTGTCATCACCTTCTGTACCCATTTGGCAGTCTCTCCTGATTTTCCCAGTCTGGCTCCCCGTGCTAAATAAAATTCCAAGCAACTACCAGTCTACTATTATATATTTGCTTTTCTTGAATAATTCATATACAGGAAATCATGCAATATATTATCATTTTTGATTGGCTTTTTTCACTAAATATTTATGGTTGTCCATGTGTCCGTACCCCATTTCTTTTTATTGTTGGATAATATTTTATTGTAGGGATATGCACTATTAATCTATTGGTCAATTGGTGGACATTTGGATAGTTTTCACCTTTTGACTATTATGAATAATGCTACTGTGAACATTGATGTACAATTTTTTGTGTGGACATCATGCTTTCATTTCTCTTCGTTATAAACCTGTGAGTGAAATTGCTAGTCATATGGTGACTTTATGTTTAACATTTTGAGGAACTGCCAGACTTTTCCAAAGCACTTGCATCATTTTACATTCCCATAAGCAGTGTATTAGGGTTCTGATTTCTCCTAGTCAACACTTGTCATTATCTGTCTTTTTAATTCTCCATATCCTAGTGTGTGATCTTTATCCAGATGGTTAAGGATGTTAAAGTTTTTTTTTTTTTAATGTGTGTATTGCCCATTTGTGTATCTTCTTTGGAAAAATGTGCATGCAGATCCTTTACCCATTTTAAAATTGTTTTATTATTGAGTTGTGGGAGTTTTGTATATTCTAGATACATATTGCTTATCAGATATATATGACAGTCTTTTAGATTATGTGATGGTTCCTTTAATTGAAAAGCACATGAAGTTAATTTTTACACTCCGTAGAGACCTCATTATAGGTGTGTGAGGATAATTCAGAGTGATCTGTTTCCCAAGAACTTCTATATGGAAGGCTAGCCCAGGAAAAAATGTTGTGAAAAATCGTTGGGGGAATCTGCTGTTCATATAATTTGTCCATTCTTTATTTTCTTTTCCTTATTGATTTTTAGGAATTCTTTGTGTGGGGATATTAACCCATTGATTGTCATTTAATGTGGCAGATATTTTCAGCATGTTTACCTATTGCCTTTGTTTTCTATCTTTTACTATACTGATGGTTTATATTTTTATATAGTTAGGAGTGTTAGTTTTTCCTTTAAAGGGCTTCTGGTTAATAGTTTGGGTATTATTTTTAAGTTAGAGGCATTTTTGGAAACTGCTATAGCAGTTCTCAGATTAGTATGACATTTGAGTTACAGATATTATATTTAACCCATTAGTGTTCATTGCTTGAAACATTGGTTCCTCCTTATCTTTCTACCTTGAAAAATAGGCTGTAATCTGCTTCAGCTAGTCCATTTGTTTTTCTTTTTGGGGTGCTGGGGATCAAACCCAGGGTTCATGCATATTGCTACACATCCGCTCTGCCACTGAGCCACATTTCCAGCCCTCCACTGACACATCTTTCATAAGCTTCCAGTTTACTATTCTCTCATTGTTGTTACAACCTCTATCATATTATAAATAGCAAGTGTATTATCAGAGAGATGGGAGGAATAAATGTGTTAATGTGACTCTTGTTTTCAGTTTGAATCTTTTTGTGGTCTGAACTATTACCTGTTTTCTTGTGATCCTGTAGGCTCTTGTCACCTTATGTCATTTGGCATCTAAAATGCAATGACAAGATTCCCAGATGTATTTGGATGCTCTGGATCTCTTGGAACTCTGGTATCAGATAGATTCTTATATGATTTCCTCCACACCCAGCGAATAACCAAGATTACATAGATGCTAAGCTTCCTGTTTTGCCTGTTTATGTCCCAGCTTTTTGAAGGAGACAAAAACACAGTAGAAAAAGCCTTTAGAAGACCTAGAGGTTATCAGAATAAAAGGTAGACATTGATTCCCAGCTTTTGGTTACGGATTGTTTTCTGTCATCAGACCTTCCTGTGCTGTAAACTGTGTTTGAGTTCTAGTATACATTGGTAGCCTTTAAAAGACCTCCTATGTTCATATTTACATATTTGAACATTCTGTATCACATTTCTAATTGTGTTTGGGCCTCTGGTCTTTGAGATATAAGGGGCAAAAATGTTGAATTTTATGTGAATACTTTTATGTTCTTACTTTTAAAAAATTCCCTCTTCCTTTCTTTCTTTCTGTCTATCTATCTATCTGGTTTTTTTTTGGTGGTACTAGGGATTGAACCCAATGCCTTGCATATGCTGGCAAGTGCTGTACTACTGAGCTACACCCCCAGGCTTTTGTGTATTTTATTTTCAGACAGTATATTGCTAATTTGCCCAGACTGGAACTTGCAATCTTCCTGCATCAGCCCCCTGAACAGCTGGAATTACAGGCAAATGCCAATGTTTCTGACTGGCACTAAGCATTTTAATTGTCTTAACTGTGTCTGTCTTTTTAAAAATTGTCGTATAATAAAATTAACTCTTTCCTTTGGCTTAAGGTATTATGAATTATAACCCATGTATAGATCTGTGTGTAACCACCACTATTAATAGGACACAAAATAGTTACTCCCTAGTGCTTTCTCTTCATGTTCACACCTTCCCCTCATCCAGGTAAACAAAACTAAAAAGTAAATATCATTTTGTGCTTTTTATTGTGGAAAACAGAAAAGTTTCACTCCTGTATTTCCTCTTTACTAGGGGTTTATCTAAAATGAACATAGTCCTTTTAATTTTTTTTTTAGAGGAGTGAAGACATTTTGCTAGTGATGCCTTCCAACAGGTGGCAGTGTTGTGCTGTTTCAGAACACTAGATTATGTGGCTTTCTGTCACCTGGAAAATAATTTATCAGTTTTTATGTCAGAAAAATAAGAAAGTTAATTAAGAACTGAAATTTAACTCTGGGATCTGTTTTTTTTTTTTAACCTATTTCAAAATATGTCTTATCCTTGTAGTGTTATTAGTAAAGCATTCTATGGATAAAAGTATTCTTTAATGCATTTACTTTCTAAGAGTGTTAAGTATTCGCAGTTAATGCTTTCCTTAAATTAACCTTTGTGGCAGAAATAACTCTTGTGTTATGGATAAATCTGTGAGTCATAGAATGTGATCAGTGAGACTTCAGATGTTGTATATTCTAGTCTTTTCTACCACATGGGGGAGCTGCCTCATCTTTAACATCATGATCTAATCAGTCAGTCTTGCTTGTTGCTCTTTATAAATGTGTTTTTATGATCTATCTGCTGCTAATAGTGAATTGTTCTTAGAAATAAAATAAATATTGAGAAATTCATATGTATGTTATACTTCATATAAATTTTGTGAGTGGTGTTCCAAGAAATAACAAGTTTCAAAGCAAAATAAATCCTAAAATTGGCAATACAACATCTTTTTTTTAATTTTAAATTGTATATGGACATAATACATTTATTTTATTTTTATGTGGTACTTGAGGATTGAACCCAGTGCCTTCCACATGCAAGGTGTGCACACTACCACTGAGCTACAACCCCAGCTTGGCAATATAGCATCTTATTCTGTATAGTACTATTATCCTTAGTTATGAGATCCAAATGTGTGCATGAATACTACCCAACAATGTTTGCTAGTGTTTCTGAGTTTAGAATGTTCACTGTAGACTGTAGTTCTTTATAAATAAGAGAGGAATTGCAAGAGAAAAAATATGTTTTTGTGAAGTATGCCAACGTGAAATATGCCAAATAAGAACTTGATCTAAAATCTGAATTAGTAAAAGCAATATCGATTTCAAAGGCAAAACCAAAATCAAAGTAAGTACAAAAATTTGTTTATTGTTAAGAAAATAAATAAGCTTATAGGAAGCAACAAGTACTCCTAGCAATCAACTTGAAGGTGCTTTTTTGAGGCACTCTTATTAATCAGTGTCAACATAAAATATTGAATGAGTTTTTCCCTACATTTGGAATGTTTGTTTTTAATGGAATATCAATCTTATTAGAAAAGGCAAGCAATGCTTGGTGTGTTTTAAAATTTCATTTTAAGGATGGTAGCTTTTAAATATAATAGTATATTTTTATTTTATATTTATTATATTTATTTTATTATGGTTTTTATTTGGCATTTATTTTGTACTAATTTTTAATGTATTCTGTTATTCCATATTTATACCAGATAGAGATCATTTTACTTGTTTTCTCAATAAATAATATTGAGAGTATAATGAGTGTATTGGTTTACAAAACCATGGGTTTATTATTACATCTTTATTTTTTAATATAAAATCCTTGAAACTCTTTGTGTAACTCTATCACAGGAAAATTATTCTCTATTTATTGTTTTTATCCCTCATTATATTAAAATACCTAAGCAAAGTCTTTTTTTAAAAAATGGTTTTAGTTATAGATGGACACAGTACCTTTATTTTATTTGTTTATTTTTTAATGTGGTACTGAGGATTGAACCCAGTGCCTCCCGCATGCTAGGCAAGTGCTGTACCACTGAGCCACAACTCCAGCCCCTTAAGAGAAGGCTTATGAATACAGAATAGCTTGTGATACGGGGGGAGTCCAGTTTTTTTATTCCCAAATTCTTAAGATTAATATCTGCTCAGAATTTGTAAAGAGCATACTCATTATCAAACTGAAAATAGAGGAGGAAGTGATTATATACATACTGAATCAGAGACTAAAGTCACTCTTGCAAACACTCTCCTCTCTCCCACAATTTCTCTAGGCTCACAGAATGCTAGTAGATTGAAATATTATTGTTGGATTTCTGGGTAGATCTAAAGAAAAGAACTAAGAGGGAATTTCTTGAAGCTCCAAGTCACCTAGCTGCATCCATAAGTTCAGTTTTATAAGTTTTCTAGGCCCTGTTCTTAATCATAAGCAAATACCCAAGGATTATCAGTTATTATCAGAAAGCATCCAATATTACAAATGGAAAACGGGAACTAAAACAAACAAAACAAAACAACTCAGAAAAAGAGACTTTTTCAGGGAGAAGAAAACTACTAACAACCTCACACACCAATTTTTAATATATTCAGAGAGATAGGAGATGAAGATGAAATAAAGATAGCATGCTACATAAAAGACTGGTCAGGGGAAAAAAAGACTAAAATTTGGTAGCAGGAATGGAAAGCTTTGGAGGATTGTAAGATAATGATCAGGAAATCTCCCAGAAAGTAGAATAAAATGGTAGAAAATAGAAGAGAGAGATGACATTTAGCTGACAATTCGTTATCTTCAGTAGTTGTAAAATTGTGTTCCAAAAGATAGAGAAAATAGGGGGAAATGAAAAAAAAAATAATTCAAGAAAATAATAATAATTGAAGGTTGGTGTTAGCAAATTGAATTTGTCCACTGAGTGTCTAACCTAATAAATAGGCCACTCCGTTAGGAAATTTCAGAACACTGGGAGGGACAAAGAGATGATTCTAGTGTGAAAAAAATCAAATCATGTATAAATTACCAGGAATCAGAATGACTCTGGATTTCTCTGCAACAATGTGGAAGTGAGAAAATGGTAGAGCAATATCTTCAAAATCTTGAAGGAAAATAATTTTCTACTCTTTATGTAACCAAATTATGGCCAGTTAGAATAAAGATATTCTCAGACACGCAAGGTCTTAGAACATTTACTTCCCCTGCCCCTTTTTATTAAAAGCTATTGGAAGGTGAGAAACACCAATCTAAAACAGAGGAGGACATGGGATACAGGGAACAGGAGATCCAACATAGGAGAGAGATGAGGGGAATCCCTAGAGCAATGCCAAGAGATGCCAAGTTACCACCTGTGTATCCAATGTGGTTGACAGCCACCCCATGTTGTAATAAGTGAACAATAGGGAATCCATTTTATCCCCAGATGCCATCTTACATGAGAATGTCAGTTTCTATTTCTGAGAAATGGAAAGTAACTTGGAAAGTCCCTATCTTCCCCTGCCAACTTGGAAAAATGGGATATGTTTTCCTCTTCCTTTTCTAGGGCTTTGAGATGAAGTGTGAGCTCATTTATTTGTTGGTTTTTTTCTTTTTTTGAGGAATTACCTCCAGGTGATGAATTTCCCTCTTAAAACTGCTTTCATTGTGTCCCGTAGATTCGATATGTTGTGTCTGTATTTTCATTTATCCCTAAGAATTTTTTGATTTTCTCCTTTATGTTTTCTGTAACCCATTGATCATTCAGTAACATATTGTTCATTTTCCATGTGATGTAGGATTTTTCCTTCCTTCTTTTTTCATTGATTTCCAGTTTCATTCCATTATGATCAGATAAAATGCATGGTATTATCTCCACCCCTTTATATTTACTGAGGGTTGCCCTACGGCATAATATATGGTCTATTTTTGAGAAGGATCCATGTGCTACTGAGAAGAAAGTATATCCACTTGATGATGGTTGATATATTCTATATATGTCAGTTAAGTCTAGGTTATTGATTGTGATATTGAGTTCTATAGTTTCTTTATTCAACTTTTGTTTGGAGGATCTGTCCAATGGTGAGAGAGGTGTGTTGAAGTCACCCATAATTATTGTGTTGTGGTCTATTTGATTCTTGAACTTGAGGAGAGTTTGTTTTATGAACATTGAAGCACCCTTATTTGGTGCATAAATATTGATAATTGTTATGTCTTGTTGGTGAATGGTTCCTTTTAACAGTATATAATGTCCTTCCTTATTCCTTTTGATTAACTTAGTCTTGAAGTTGATTTAGCAAATGTAGCAGAAGGCAAGAAATAATTAAAATCAGCGTGGAAATCAATGAAATTGAAACAAAAGAAACTATAGAAAAAATTGACAAAACTAAAAGTTGGTTCTTTGAAAAAATAAATAAGATCGACAGACCCTTAACGAAGAGAAGAAGAGAGAGAACTCAAATTACTAACATATGGGATGAAAAAGGCAATATCACTACAGATGCTACAGAAATACAGAAGACAATTAGAAATTATTGTGAAACCCTATATTCCAATAAAATAGATGATAGTGAAGACATCGATAAATTTCTTAAGTCATATGATTTGCCCAGACTGAGTCAGGAGGATACACACAATTTGAACAGACCAATATCAATGGATGAAATAGAAGAAGCAATCAAAAGACTACCAACCAAGAAAAGCCCAGGACCGGATGGGTATACAGCGGAGTTTTACAAAACCTTTAAAGAAGAATTAATACCAATAATTTTCAAGTTATTTCAGGAAATAGAAAAAGAGGGAGCTCTTCCAAATTCATTCTATGAGGCCAACATCACCCTGATTCCTAAACCAGACAAAGACACTTCAAAGAAAGAAAACTACAGACCAATATCTCTAATGAACCTAGATGCAAAAATCCTCAATAAAATTCTGGCGAGTCGGATACAAAAACACATCAAAAAAATTGTGCACCATGATCAAGTAGGATTCATCCCTGGGATGCAAGGCTGGTTCAATATACGGAAATCAATAAATGTTATTCACCACATCAATAGACTTAAAGATAAGAACCATATGATCATCTCGATAGATGCAGAAAAAGCATTCGACAAACTACAGCATCCCTTTATGTTCAAAACATTAGAAAAACTAGGGATAACAGGAACTTACCTCAACATTGTAAAAGCAATCTATGCTAAGCCTCAGGCTAGCATCATTCTGAATGGAGAAAAATTGAAGGCATTCCCTCTAAAATCTGGAACAAGACAGGGATGCCCTCTATCACCACTTCTATTCAATATAGTTCTCGAAACACTGGCCAGAGCAATTAGACAGACAAAAGAAATTAAAGGCATAAAAATAGGAAAAGAAGAACTTAAATTATCACTATTTGCAGATGACATGATTCTATACCTAGAAGACCCAAAAGGGTCTACAAAGAAACTACTAGAACTAATAAATGAATTCAGCAAAATGGCAGGATATAAAATCAACATGCATAAATCAAAGGCATTTCTGTATATCAGGGACAAAGCTTCTGAAATGGAAATGAGGAAAAACACCCCATTCACAATATCCTCAAAAAATAAAATAAAATAAAATACTTGGGAATCAACCTAACAAAAGAGGTGAAAGATTTATACAATGAAAACTACAGAACCCTAAAGAGAGAAATAGAAGAAGATCTTAGAAGATGGAAAAATATACCCTGTTCATGGATAGGCAGAACTAACATCATCAAAATGGTGATATTACCAAAAGTTCTCTATAGGTTTAATGCAATGCCAATCAAAATCCCAATGGCATTTCTTGTAGAAACAGAGAAAGCAATCATGAAATTCATATGGAAAAATAAAAGACCCAGAATAGCAAAAGCAACTCTAAGCAGGAAGTGTGAATCAGGTGGCATAGTGACACCAGACTTCAAACTATACTACAGAGCAATAGTAACAAAAAGAGCATGGTACTGGTACCAAAACAGGCGGGTGGACCAACGGTACAGAATAGAGGACACAGAGACTAATCCACAAAGTTACAACTATCTTATATTTGATAAAGGGGGTAAAAGCATGCAATGGAGGAAGGATAGCATCTTCAACAAATGGTGCTGGGAAAACTGGAAATCCATATGCAACAAAATGAAACTGAATCCCTTTCTCTCACCATGCACAAAAGTTAACTCAAAATGGATCAAGGAGCTTGATATCAAATCAGAGACACGGCATCTGATAGAAGAAAAAGTTGGCTACGATCTACATACTGTGGGGTCGGGCTCCAAATTCCTTAATAGGACACCCATAGCACAAGAGTTAATAACTAGAATCAACAAATGGGACTTACTCAAACTAAAAAGTTTTTCCTCAGCAAGAGAAACAATAAGAGAGGTAAATAGGGAGCCTACATTCTGGGAACAAATTTTTACTCCTCACACTTCAGATAGAGCCCTAATATCCAGAGTATACAAAGAACTCAAAAAATTAGACAATAAGATAACAAATAACCCAATCAACAAATGGGCCAAGGACCTGAACAGACACTTCTCAGAGGAGGACATACAATCAATCAACAAGTACATGAAAAAATGCTCACCATCTCTAGCAGTCAGAGAAATGCAAATCAAAACCACCCTAAGATACCACCTCACTCCAGTAAGATTGGCAGCCATTATGAAGTCAAACAACAACAAGTGCTGGCGAGGATGTGGGGAAAAGGGTACACTTGTACATTGCTGGTGGGACTGCAAATTGGTGTGGCCAATTTGGAAAGCAGTATGGAGATTTCTTGGAAAGCTGGGAATGGAACCACCATTTGACCCAGCTGTTGCCCTTCTCGGACTATTCCCTGAAGACCTTAAAAGAGCATACTATAGGGATAGTGCTACATCGATGTTCATAGCAGCGCAATTCACAATAGCTAGACTGTGGAACCAAACTAGATGCCCTTCAATAGATGAATGGATAAAAAAATGTGGCATTTATACACAATGGAGTATTACTCTGCACTAAAAAATGACAAAATCATGGAATTTGCAGGGAAATGGATGGCACTAGAGCAGATTATGCTAAGTGAAGCTAGCCAATCCCTAAAAAACAAATGCCAAATGTAATCTTTGATATAAGGAGAGCAACTAAGAACAGAATAGGGAGGAAGAGCATGAGAAGAAGATCACCATTAAACAGGGTCAAGAGGTGGGAGGGAAAGAGAGAGAGAAGGGAAATTGCATGGTAAAGGAAGGAGACCCTCATTGTTATACAAAATTACATATAAGAGGAAGTAAGGGGAAAGGGGAAAAAAACAGGAGAGAGAAATGAATTACAGTAGATGGGGTAGAGAGAGAAGATGGGAGGAGAGGGGAGGGGAGGTGAGGGGGGGATAGTAGAGGATAGGAAGGGCAGCAGAATACAACAGATACTAGTATGGCAGTATGTAAAAAAGTGGATGTGGAACCGATGTGAATCTGCAATATGTATACGGGGTAAAAATGGGAGTTCATAATCTGCTTGAATCAAATGTATGAAATATGTCAAGAGGTTTGTAATGTTTTGAACAACTAATAATAATAAAAAAAATAAAAATACACTGACATCATTTAAAAAAAAAAAGAAAAACGGGATATGATCTCTCTAAACTGGGCCAAGCTAACCACAGAAATTTGCTTCTGTACCATGAGTTGCTTGCATTGGCTGAAAAATTGTAACTGACTACCCCACCTTCTTGTGGTTTTTTTCTTTATAAGTCCTACCCAAACTCCCTCCGGTGGGACATCTTAGCACACTGCCTTGAGTGTCCAGATTGGTTGCTTCTGGCCAGCTAAATAAAAGTCTTGTTTGGCTTTACGTGAACAGCTTGGATGAGAGTTTGATTTCTCACTGGGTACAACAATATTGGAGGTCTGTACTTTCTGTTATGGTTTAGATATTAGGTGCCCCCCAACACAGGAAGGCTTGGGGTATAATGGTTGGATTATAGGAGGTTTAAGCTAATCTAGTGCATTAATCCCCTGATGGAGATTATCTGGATGGTAACTGAAAGCAGGTAGGGTATGGCTGTGGGAGGTGGGTCTTTGAGAGCATGCCTTTGGGGTATATATTTTGTCTTTATTGAGTGAAGCTCTTTCTCTGTTTCATGGCACAATGTCCTGAACCACTTTCCTCTACCACACTCTTCCTGCATGGTGTTCTGCCTCACCTTGAGCCCCAAGGAATGAAGTCAGCCTTATATGACTGAGACCTCTGAAATCATGAGCCCCCAAATAAACTTTTCCCCCTCTTATTGTTCTCATCAAGTCTTTTAGTCGCAGCAGTGAAAAAGCTGACTAAAACACTCACCAAGATGCTTGTTGTTACTTCTGTCTCCCTAAACAGAGGACAGAATTCCCTAGTGAGCTTGATCTGGATTTTAACTTTTCTTAGCTTTTTGTGAGTATGTACCATAGCAGTTTTTGCTCTTGCCTTTTGCTCTGCTGAGGTTTCTTGCTTTACCTCTTAGATATATCCTGCTTTGATCTACTCTTGTGAGGGGTAGCCATGGTGAATTTAGAAACAAAAAATCAGAACAGCTTGCTCTCTCTCCTATCATCCTACTGTGAGCTCCATAATAACATTCTGCACTATCCTGCTAGAAGTCCTGACTGTGGACAGTATGTTTTCCAGAGTTCATGTCTTTGCTAACTTTTTCAGAGAAGAAATTTGTCAGTTCTCTGGGAAACTGAAACTGGAGTGACACAGATACTGTTTTTTTCTCCTGTTCTTCACCCTTCCTTCATTTAAAAGGATGCCATTGTCCTTGTGTTTCTAGGTTTATGATTTATAATCACCTTTTCAAAACCAAAAATGTATTATATTGTTAGGAATACATATATTGTTATGCACTAGAAGTAAAAGGAATGAATAAAGCCAGGAAATGATTAACAAAAATTAGGATAATAGTTGCCTCAGCTGAATGAAGAAGATAGAATTAGGAGGCTTCTAAGGTCCTGGTAAGGATCTATGTTTCAACAAGAGTGGATACAGGGGAGTTTATTATATTAGTTTCTCTTCATAGTCATATATGCATTTTATATGTGTTCTTGTGTGTGTTTGATGCATGTAAAAATGGAACCTTTTAAAAAAGTTTTCTAAGCCATACCTTCAGATCTAATGAATCAAATTTTGTAAATAGTACGCAGGAATCCACATTAAAAATCTTACTCTTGGGTAAAATCATCACTCTGTTTGATCTATTGTTCTCATTAAATGTGTTTCCCAGTATTACTGATGTGGTTTGATGAGTACATAATAAGGTGGGAACATTTCTTCCCTGGATCTAGTTAACCATGCCCTCTGTAAATAAATAAATTATTCTTTTCTGCTTAGTTACACCAAGTGATCCCTTATCTTTTCACAAGCCTGTACTACTGTTATAGTTTGAGTCTAATCAATGTAGATTATAGATTATAGGTGTAAGATATTGATAAGCAGAATAAGTAAGATAAGATAAAATAAAATGATAAAAATAAGTACTATGAGATGAGTAATGTTAAACTGCCCTAGTAATAAGTTAGAAGTAAGCATAGAACATAAGTTCATCAGGAGTAAGCATAAATAATAGAAGGATAATCATATAACTGTAAGACAGAGAATTTAAACTACAGGAAATAAGATATAGAACAGTGTAAGGGGGTAAGTGTAAGACAGTAGGCCAGTAGAGTTATAAATAAATATAGACTGGGCCGCCCGCACCTGGAACAGGCCCAACGGCCCGCTGGCGTGGTAGTCACATCACCCCAATTGGAGTAGGGGCTGAGCAGAGCCGCCACCCGTGCCCGCAAGGTAGGCAGACCTGCGACCGACCGGTGGAACATGCCCAGTGGCCTTCCAGCATGGCAGACACGTCACCCAATTGGAGTAGGGGCAGAGCAGAGCAGCCGCCCGTGCCCGCAAGGTAGGCAGACCTGCGACCGACTGGCGGAACAGGCTCAGCGGCCTGCCGACATGGTAGATACATCACCCCAATTGGAGTAGGGGCAGAGCAGAGCTGCCGCCTGCGCCCGGAACAGGCCCAGCGACCCGCCAGCGTGGTAGACACATCACCCAAATTGGAGGAGGGGCAGAGCAGAGCCGCCGCCCGCGCCTGCAAGGTAGGCAGACCTGCAACTGATCGGCAGAACAGGCCCAGTGGCCCATCAGCATGGTAGACAGATCACCCCAATTGGAGGAGGAGCACAGCTGCCGCCTACCCCTGCAAGGGAGACTTTTCAACTATAAAAGAGCAATATAAATATATAGGGGTAAAATTTCAATAACACAACAGTTTCACCAAGCAGAAAGAAATGCAAGCAGTATGAAAAGACAAGGAAAGAAAGGACCACAAGCAATGCAGGTCAACTCAACTTTAGAAGAGGTAATAGCTGCAGCAGATGGAATGTCAGATAAAGAATTCAGGATATACAATTCAGGATCTGGAGTCTCAAGGAAGACATTAGACAGCAAAATCAGACAATGAAAGATCACTTCAACAATGAATTACATAAACAAATCCAAGAAGCAAAAGATCAACTATACAGGGAGATAGAGGTTATAAAAAACAAACAAACAGAAATCCTAGAAATGCAGGAAGCAGTAAACCAACTTAAAAACTCCATTGAGAATACTACCAGCAGAGTAGAACACTCAGAAGATAGAACATCAGACAATGAAGACAAAGTATTTCAACTTGAAAAGAACATAGACAGCTCAGCAAGACTGTTAAGAAACCATGAGCAGAACATCCAAGAAATATGGGATAACATCAAGAGACCAAACTTAAGAGTCACTGGGATACAGGAAGGTATAGAGGTCCAAACCAAAGGAATGAGCAATCTATTCAATGAAATAATATGAGAAAACTTCCCAGACTTGAAGAATGAGACAGAATCCCAAATCCTAGAAGCCTACAGGACGCCGAATGTGCAAAATCATAAGAGATCCACACCTAGACACATTATAATGAAGATGCCCAACATACAGAATAAGGAGAGAATTTTAAAAGCTACAAGAGAAAGGAAGCAGATCACATTTAGGGGTAAGCCAATCAGGATAACAGCTGATCTTTCAACACAGACTCTGAAAGCTAGAAGATCCTGGAATAACATATTTCAAACACTGAAAAAATGGGTTCCAACCAAGAATTGTGTATCCAGCGAAATTAAGCTTCAGGATGGAAGATGAAATTAAAACCTTCCACGATAAACAAAAGTTAAAAGAATTTGCAGCTAGAAAACCATCTCTTCAAAACATCCTCGGCAAAACATTACAGGAAGAGGAAATGGAAAATAACATTGAAAACCAACAGTGGGAGGTAGTACAGTAAAGGGGGGAAAATAATCAAAGAGGAAAACAAACCATGTTTAGTAACATAAATAAACAAATATGGCTGGAAGAACAACCCATATCTCAATAATAACCCTAAATGTTAATGGCTTGAACTCACCAATTAAGAGACACAGGCTAGTAGAATGGATTACAAAACAAGACCCAACAATATGCTGCCTACAGGAGACGCATTTGGTAGGAAAAGACATACATAGACTGAAGGTGAAAGGTTGGGAAAAATCATATCACTCATATGGACTTCGGAAACAAGCAGGAGTGTCCATACTCATATCAAATAAAATAGATTTCGAGCCAAAGTTAATCAAAAGGGATAAAGAGGGACACTACATACTGCTCAAGGGAACCATACACCAACAAGACATAACAATGGTGCAGCTATGTTCATCAAACAAACTCTTCTCAAGTTCAAGAGTCTAATAGACCACCATACAATAATCATGGGAGACTTCAACACACCTCTCTCACCACTGGACAGATCTTCCAAACAAAAGTTGAATAAGGAAACTATAGAACTCAATAACACAATTAATAACCTAGACTTAATTGACATATATAGAATATACCACCCAACATCAAGCAGTTACACTTTTTTCTCAGCAGCACATGGATCCTTCTCAAAAATAGATCATATATTATGTCACAGGGAAACTCTTAGACAATATAAAGGAGTAGAGATAATACCATTCATCTTATCTGATCATAATGGAATGAAACTGAAAATCAACGATAAAAGAAGGAAGGAAAAATCATGCATCACTTGGAGAATGAACAATAGGTTACTGAATGATCAATGGGTTATAGAAGACATCAAGGAGGAAATTAAAAAATTCTTAGAGATAAATGAAAACACAGACACAACATATCGGAATCTATGGGACACATTGAAAGCAGTTCTAAGAGGGAAATTCATTGCTTGGAGTTCATTCCTTAAAAAAAGAAAAAAAACAAGAAATAAATGATCTCATACTTCATCTCAAAATCCTAGAAAAAGAAGAGCAAAACAACAGCAAAAGAAGTAGAAGGCAAGAAATAATTAAAATCAGAGCTGAAATTAATGAAATTGAAACAAAAGAAACAATTGAAAAAATTGACAAAACTAAAAGTTGGTTCTTTGAAAAAATAAACAAAATCGACAGACCCTTAGCCATGCTAGCGAAGAGAAGAAGAGAGAAAACTCAAATTACTAGCATACGGGATGAAAAAGGCAATATCACAACAGACACTTCAGAAATACAGAAGATAATCAAAAATTATTTTGAATCCTTATACTCCAATAAATTAAAAGATAGTGAAGGCATAGATAAATTTCTTAAGTCATATGATCTGCCCAGATTGAGTCAGGAGGATATAGACAACCTAAACAGACCAATATCAATTGAGGAAATAGAAGAAACCATCAAAAGACTACCAACTAAGAAAAGCCCAGGACCAGATGGGTATACAGCGGAGTTTTACAAAACCTTTAAAGAGGAACTAATACCAATACTTTTCAAGCTATTTCAGGAAATAGAAAAAGAGGGAGAACTTCCAAATTCATTCTACGAGGCCAACATCACCCTGATTCCTAAACCAGACAAAGACACTTCAAAGAAAGAAAACTACAGACCAATATCTCTAATGAACCTAGATGCAAAAATCCTCAATAAAATTCTGGCGAATCAGATACAAAAACATACCAAAAAAATTGTACACCATGATCAAGTAGGATTCATCCCTTGGATGCAATGCTGGTTCAATATACGGAAATCAATAAATGTTATTCACCACATCAATAGACTTAAAAATAAGAACCATATGATCATCTCGATAGATGCAGAAAAAGCATTCGAAAAAGTACAGCATCCCTTTATGTTCAAAACTCTAGAAAAACTAGGGATAACAGGAACATACCTCAATATTGTAAAAGCAATCTATGCTAAGCCTCAGGCTAGCATCATTCTGAATGGAGAAAAATTGAAGGCATTCCCTCTAAAATCTGGAACAAGACAGGGATGCCCTCTATCACCACTTCTATTCAATATAGTTCTCGAAACACTGGCCAGAGCAATTAGACAGGCAAAAGAAATTAAAGGCATCAAAATAGGAAAAGAAGAACTTAAATTATCACTATTTGGAGATGACATGTTTCTATACCTAGCAGACCCAAAAGGGTCTATAAAGAAACTATTAGAGCTAATAAATGAATTCAGCAAAGTGGCAGGATATAAAATCAACACGCATAAATCAAAGGCATTCCTGTATATCAGTGACAAATCCTCTGAAATGGAAATGAGGACAACCACTCCATTCACAATATCCTCAAAAAAAATAAAATACTTGGGAATCAACCTAACAAAAGAGGTGAAAGACTTATACAATGAAAACTACAGAACCCTAAAGAGAGAAATAGAAGATCTTAGAAGATGGAAAAATATACCCTGTTCATGGATAGGCAGAACTAACATCATCAAAATGGCGATATTACCAAAAGTTCTCTATAGGTTTAATGCAATGCCAATCAAAATCCCAATGGCATTTCTTGTAGAAATAGAGAAAGCAATCATGAAATTCATATGGAAAAATAAAAGACCCAGAATAGCAAAAACAATGCTAAGCAGGAAGTGTGAATCAGGCGGTATAGCGACACCAGACTTCAAACTATACTACAGAGCAATAGTAACAAAAAGAGCATGGTACTGGTACCAAAACAGGCGGGTGGACCAATGGTACAGAATAGAGGACACAGAGACTAATCCACAAAGTTACAACTATCTTATATTTGATAAAGGGGGTAAAAGCATGCAATGGAGGAAGGATAGCATCTTCAACAAATGGTGCTGGGAAAACTGGAAATCCATATGCAACAAAATGAAACTGAATCCCTTTCTCTCGCCATGCACAAAAGTTAACTCAAAATGGATCAAGGAGCTTGATATCAAATCAGAGACACGGCGTCTGATAGAAGAAAAAGTTGGCTACGATCTACATACTGTGGGGTCGGGCTCCAAATTCCTTAATAGGACACCCATAGCACAAGAGTTAATAACTAGAATCAACAAATGGGACTTACTCAAACTAAAAAGTTTTTTTCTCAGCAAGAGAAACAATAAGAGAGGTAAATAGGGAGCCTACATTCTGGGAACAAATTTTTACTCCTCACACTTCAGATAGAGCCCTAATATCCAGAGTATACAAAGAACTCAAAAAAGTAGACAATAAGATAACAAATAACCCAATCAACAAATGGGCCAAGGACCTGAACAGACACTTCTCAGAGGAGGACATACAATCAATCAACAAGTACATGAAAAAATGCTCACCATCTCTAGCAGTCAGAGAAATGCAAATCAAAACCACCCTAAGATACCACCTCACTCCAGTAAGATTGGCAGCCATTATGAAGTCAAACAACAACAAGTGCTGGCGAGGATGTGGGGAAAAGGGTACACTAGTATATTGCTGGTGGGACTGCAAATTGGTGTGGCCAATTTGGAAAGCAGTATGGAGATTTCTTGGAAAGCTGGGAATGGAACCACCATTTGACCCAGCTTTTCCCCTTCTCGGTCTATTCCCTAAAGACCTAAAAAGAGCATGCTACAGGGACACTGCTACATCGATGTTCATAGCATCACAATTCACAATAGCAAGACTGTGGAACCAACCTAGATGCCCTTCAATAGAGGAATGGATAAAAAAAATGTGGCATTTATACACAATGGAGTATTACTCTGCATTAAAAAAATGACAAAATCATAGAATTTGCAGGGAAATGGATGGCATTAGAGCAGATTATGCTAAGTGAAGCTAGCCTATCCCTAAAAAACAAATGCCAAATGTCTTCTTTGATATAAGGAGAGTAACTAAGAACAGAGTAGGGACGAAGAGCATGAGAAGAAGATTAACATTAAACAGGGATGAGAGGTGGAAGGGAAAGGGAGAGAGAAGGGAAATTGCATGGAAATGGAAGGAGACCCTCAGGGTTATACAAAATTACATACAAGAGGAAGTGAGGGGAAAGGGAAAAAAATACAAGGGGGAGAAATGAATTACAGTAGAGGGGGTAGAGAGAGAAGAGGGGAGGGGAGGGGAGGGGAGGGGGTATAGTAGAGGATAGGAAAGGCAGCAGAATACAACAAACACTAGTATGGCAATATGTAAATCAATGGATGTGTAACTGATGTGATTCTGCAATCTGTATATGGGGTAAAAATGGGAGTTCATAACCCACTTGAATCAAAGTGTGAAATATGATATATCAAGAACTATGTAATGTTTTGAACAACCAACAATAAAAATTAAAAAAAATATAGACTAATAGGTTAACATAGATATAGAAAAGGTTAAATCAATAAGTCGTAGTGACTCCATTTTTATAACCCCTCTATAAGCTATTAAAATTTTTTTGGTTTTTCTATAATTGAACCCAGGATGTAGACCTATGAATGTTCTTTTTTAAAAAATATTTTTTAATTGTAGATGGACATGATATCTTTATTTATTTATTTTTTTATGTGGTGCTGTGGATCGAACCCAGTGCCTCACATGTATGAGGCAAGTGCCCCCTGCGAATGTTCTTGAACCCTGGATGTTGTCTGTTTTTGCTCTGCTAACTGCTTTCTCAGCCCCTGTATCCTGCTTGATTGCGACTTGCAGATTGTATAGGTTTTGGTTTTCTTCCTTAAATACTCTGGCCACAGATAGTTTGAGGATATTCTTCCATAGGGTCACTTGGATTCTGTGAGGTACAGTCTGGCCAGATAATAAAGACTCAAATTTGCTTTAAATTTAGACTTAAAGAGTATTTTCTGAGCGGTTGCTCCATAATATTTGGAGGCCCCAACAAGATCTACTTTTCCTCAAAGCCAGAAGTTCGCTCAGTGACACCCAGGAGATATGGTGAGCTGGAGACAACTTAGGGGAAAGCCTCTGAGAGACGTTCCTCAGCCCTAGGTTCTCTCCATTGGCTCTTGCCAACCTGAAAATTGCTTTCCTGAGAGTTGTTTATTCTTCCCGGGGAAGGTAAGTCTGATCTGAGTGGATCCATGTTGGGAGACTCAGGGAAAGCTGAACGCAGCATTACTTCCTGAGTCCAGGGCTGTGGTGAGATGTTGCCTACCAGCCCACCAGTTTACTTCTGATTTTTTGTCAGTTAGTGTGTCTGTGGTGCCTTACCTGTTGTGTGTTTTATTGTTAGTCTTTGTTTCATCTTGGGTCAGAGTCAGTTCTCTTCCTGCTTGTCTTTTTTTTTTTTTAAATGATGACTATTTAATGATAGATACAGTTTTTGGCGGACACAACATCTTTGTTTGTATGTGGTGCTGAGGATCAAACCCGGGCCGCACGCATGCCAGGCTAGCGCGCTACCGCTTGAGCCACATCCCCAGCCCCTTCCTGCTCGTCTTGTACACATCCTTGAATGTTTTTTTGTCTCACTTCCAGAAGAAAACTGCTGACTATGGAGTCTCATGTGATACATGTTCTCTTAAAATGTTTTGTGAATTGGAATGGCCTCCAGAGGGGACCACCGACTTTTTTTTTTTTTTTTTTTTTTTTTTTTTTAAAGAGAGAGTGAGAGACAGTGAGAGAGAGAGAGAGAATTTTAATATTTATTTTTTAGTATTTGGCGGACACAACATCTTTGTTTGTATGTGGTGCTGAGGATCGAACCCGGGCCGCACGCATGCCAGGCGAGCGCGCTACCGCTTGAGCCACATCCCCAGCCCGGGACCACCGACTTTTGAACTTGCGTTCAAAAGGTTATTTGGGGGCGGCTTGGCCATCCAGATCAGGTGTCTTATATTCAGGTTTGGGTTAATATTCTTTTGGATGATCCAAAATGGTTACATTCATGTCTCCAAGATAAAAGCAAAAATAAAACCAAGAGTATATTACTAACAAAACCCTCTCCCAAGGAAACCACAGTTTCTGCCAGAGATTCCCGAAGATCAGGACCTTTCTCTCCTTACTCATCTGCTTCATCCCCACCATCAGCTCCTGTTTCTCCTCCCTTGCCTGAAACTGACCCATCTGCTCCTATGAGTGCCCCCTACACCAGAAGTGGTTCCAGCTATTACCCCCCATCCCTGTTCCTGATTCCTCTATGTCCCCAGTTCCACTCCTTCCTCTCCGACAGGCTCCTGGCTCCCCAGGGGACACAGAGCGGAGCCCCTTTATGGTCTGTGTTCCCTTTTCCACTAGTGATCTTTATAACTGGAAGAACCAGAACCCCTTGTTCTCTGAGAAACTCCAAGTTCTCATTTCCCTCTTGGAGTCTGTTTTCTGTTACCCAACCTGGGATGACTGTCAGCAACTTCTCCAGACCCTTTTCACTTCAGAGGAACATTAACAGATCAGGAAGGAGGCCTGGAAAACTGTCCTTGGCACTGATGGCCAACCCTCTGATGATCCAGTTCAAGTAGAATTTGTTTTCCCTTCAATCCACTTTGATTGGGACCCTAATTCTGATGCAGGTAAGGGGGCACTCAATCAGTATTACCAGACTCTACTGAGAGGGTTAAGAACAGCCGCCAAGAAACATACTCACTTGTCAAAGATAAGTGACACAGTTCAAAGACCTGATGATTCC
This sequence comes from Marmota flaviventris, assembly GCF_047511675.1. Classification (NCBI taxonomy): domain Eukaryota; kingdom Metazoa; phylum Chordata; class Mammalia; order Rodentia; family Sciuridae; genus Marmota; species Marmota flaviventris. The sequence goes on along the minus strand of NC_092498.1, from coordinate 101,467,078 downwards.
CTGGCTACTTTCCTACTCCTTGAGGCACATCGTGTTTATACAGTGATAGACCCAGAGGCTCCAGAGAACAGAAGGGCTCTTAATATAGCTTTTGTCACCCAGTCAGCCCCAGATATTAAAAGGAAATTACAGAGACAGGATTTGAAGGGAAGCTGCTGTCAGAACTGGTGGAGATTGCCTAGAAGGTTTTCAACAACAGAGGTACTCCTGAGGAAAAACAGGCTAAAAAAATGGCAAAACTCATGGTGGCTGCTATATCTGAACCTCAGACCACCAAGTATAGGGTTCCTTTCAAGCCAAAGAACCCAACTGGTAAACAGGGCCTGAAGACCCCACTGTCCAGGGACCAATGTACATAATGTAAGGAGAAGAGACACTGGAAAAACGAGTGCCTAAACCAGAGATAGAGGTCTCCCACTGTCCTCAACTTGGAAAATGCTGATGACTGACAATCCCCTGGCTCCATCCAAATAAGCCCCCAGGAGCCAAGGGTAACTTCAATTGTTGGGGCAAGCCTGTCCATTTCCTGGTGGACAATGGAGCAGCCATTTCAGTTTTTTTTTTATTGGTTGTTCAAAACATTACAAAGCTCATGACATATCATCTTTCATACATTTGATTCAAGTGGGTTATGAACTCCCATTTTTACCCCAAATACAAGTTGCCGAATCATATCGGTTACACATCCACATTTTTACATAATGCCATATTAGTGACTGTTGTATTCTGCTACCTTTCCTATCCCCTACTATCCCCCCTCCCCTTCCCTCTCACCTTCCCTCTCTACCCCATCTGCTGTTATTCAATTCTCTCCCTTGTTTTTTTTTCCCCTTTCCCCTCACAAACTCTTATATGTAATTTTGTGTAACAATGAGGGTCTCCTTCCATTTCCATACAGTTTCCCTTCTCTCTCCCTTTCTCTCCCCCCACTCGTCTCTGTTTAATGTTAATCTTTTCCTCATGCTCTTCCTCCCTGTTCTGTTCTTAGTTGCTCTCTTTATATCAAAGAAGACATTTGGCATTTGTTTTTTAAGGATTGGCTAGCTTCACTTAGCATAATCTGCTCTAATGCCATCCATTTCCCTGCAAATTCCATGATTTTGTCGTTTTTTAGTGCTGCATAATACTCCATTGTGTATAAATGCCACATTATTTTTATCCATTCATCTATTGAAGGGCATCTAGGTTGATTCCAGAGTCTAGCTATTGTGAATTGTGCTGCTATGATCAAATAGTGATATTTTAAGTTCTTCTTTTCCTATTTTTATGCCTTTAATTTCTTTTGTCTGTCTAATTGCTCTGGCTAGTATTTCAAGGACTAAATTAAATAGAAGTGGTGAGAGAGGGCATCCCTGTCTTGTTCCAGATTTTAGTGGGAATGCCTTCAGTTTTTCTCCATTTAGAATGATGCTAGCCTGAGGCTTAGCATATATAGCTTTTACAATGTTAAGGTAAGTTCCTGTTATCCCTAGTTTTTCTAGTGTTTAGAACATAAAGGGATGCTGTACTTTGTCGAATGCTTTTTCTGCATCTATCAAGATGATCATATGGTTCTTATCTTTAAGTCTATTGATGTGGTGAATAACATTTATTGATTTCGTATATTGAACCAACCTTGCATCCCAGGGATGAATCCTACTTGATCATGGTGCACAATTTTTTTGATATGCTTTTGTATTTGATTCGCCAGGATTTTATTGAGAATTTTTGCATCTATGTTCATTAGAGATATTGGTCTGTAGCTTTCTTTCTTTGAAGTGTCTTTGTCTGATTTTGGGATCACGGTGATGTTGGCCTCATAGAATGAATTTGGAAGAGCTCCTTTTTTTTTCTATTTCTTGAAATAGCTTGAAAAGTATTGGTATTAATTCTTCTTTGAAGGTTTTGTAAAACTCCGCTGTATACCCATCTGGTCCAGGGCTTTTCTTGGTTGGTAGTCTTTTGATGGCTTCTTCTATTTCTTCCTTTGTTATTGGTCTGTTTAAATTGTGTGTGTCTTCCTGACTCAATCTGGGCAGATCATATGACTTAAGAAATTTATCGATATCTTCACTGTCTTCTATTTTATTAGAATATAGGGTTTCAAAATACTTTCTAATTATCTTCTGTATTTCTGTAGTGTCTGTTGTGATATTGCCTTTTTCATCCCGTATGTTAGTAATTTGAGTTTTCGCTCTTCTTCTCTTTGTTAGCATGGCTAAGGGTCTGTCAATCTTATTTATTTTTTCAAAGAACCAACTTTTAGTTTTATCAATTTTTTCAATGGTTTTTTTTTGTTTCAATTTCGTTGATTTCCGCTCTGATTTTAATTATTTCTTGTCTTCTGCTATATTTGCTGTTGTTTTGCTCTTCCTTTTCTAGGGTTTTGAGATGTAGTGTGAGTTCATTTATTTGTTGGTTTTTTCCTTTTTTGAGGAATGAACTCCAGGAAATGAATTTCCCTCTTAAAACTGCTTTCATTGTGTCCCGTAGATTCCGGTATGTTGTGTCTGAATTGTCGTTTATCTCTAAGAATTTTTTGATTTCCTCCTTTATGTCTTCTGTAACCCATTGATCATTCAGTAACATATTGTTTATTTTCCATGTGATGCAGGATTTTTCCTTCCTTCTTTTATCATTGATTTCCAGTTTCATTCCATTATGATCAGATATGGTGCATGATATTATCTCCACACCTTTTTATTTACTAAGAGTTGCCCTATGGCATGATATATGATCTATCTTTGAGTAAGATCCATGTGCTGCTGAGAAGAACGTGTATCCATTTGATGATGGTTGATATATTCTATATATGTCAGTTAAGTCTAGGTTATTGATTGTGTTATTGAGTTCTGTAGTTTCTTTATTCAGCTTTTGTCTGGAGGATCTGTCTAATGGCGAGAGCTGTGTGTTGAAGTCACCCATAATTATTTTGTTGTGGTCTATTTGACTCTTGAACTTGAGGAGAGTTTGTTTTATGAACATTGCCGCACCATTGTTTGGTGCATACAAATTGATAATTGTTATGTCTTATTGGTGGATGGTTCCTTTTAACAGGATATAGTGTCCTTCTTTATCCCTTTTGGTTGACTTAGGTTTGAAGTTGATTTTATTTGATATGAGTATGGCCACTCCTGCTTGCTTCCAAGGGCCATGTGAGTGGTATGATTTTTCCCAACCTTTTACCTTCAGCCTGTGTATGTCTTTTCCTATCATATGAGTCTCCTGAAGGCAGCATATTGTTGGATTTGTTTTTTTTTGATCCAGGTTACTAGCTTGTGTCTCTTGATTGGTGAGTTTAGTCCATTAACATTTAAGGTTACAATTGAAATATGATTTGTACTTCCAGTCATGTTTATTTATTTATTTATTTTAGTTTGGCTAGTTTTTACTTTTTGGTTATTTTCCTCCCCCTTTACTGAGATACCTCCCGCTGTTAGTTTTGGGCACTATTTTTCCATTCCTCTTCTTGTAGAATTTTGCCCAAAATGCTTTGCAGTGCTGGTTTTCTGGCTGCGAATTCTTTTAGCTTTTGTTTATCGTGAAAGATTTTAATTTCATTGTCAAATCTGAAGCTTAATTTTGCTGGATACAGTATTCTTGGTTGGAATCCATTATTTTTCAGCGTTTGAAATACATTGTTCCAGGATCTTCTCGCTTTCAAAGTCTGTGATGAAAAATCAGTCGTTAACCTAATTGGTTTACCCCTGAATGTAATCTGCCTCTTTTCTCTCGTAGCTTTTAATATTCGCTCCTTGTTCTGTATGTTGGCTATCTTCATAATTATATGTCTTGGAGTTGGTCTATTACGGTTTTGGATGTTTGGGGTCCTGTAGGCTTCCAGGATTTGGCAATCCATTACATCTTTCATCTCTGGGAAGTTTTCTAGGATTATTTCCTTTAATAGGTTGTCCATTCCTTTGGTTTGAACCTCTGTGCCTTCTTCTATCCCAGTAACTCTCAAATTTGGTTTTTTGATGAGATCCCATATCTCTTGGATAGATTGCTCGTGAGATTTAAGCATCTTTTCTGTGTTGACTATATTCTTTTTAAGTTGATAGACTTTGTCTTCATTATCTGATGTTCTGACTTGTACTTGATCTAGTCTATTTGTAATATTCTCGTTCGAGTTTTTAATCTGGTTTATGGTTTCTTGCATTTCTAGGATTACTTTTTTTTTTTTTTAAGATCTCTATCTCCTGGTAAAGCTCATTCTTTGCAGTTTGAATTTGTTTGTTTAGTTCGTTTTCAAAATATACTTTCAATGCTTGGACTTGCTGTCTCATGTCTTCTCTAATATTCCGTTCCATCTGAGTTAGGTATGCCTTGATTTCTTTCCCTGTCCATGTTTCTGATGCTTCTAGGTCCTCCTGTAGATTTAAGTTGTCCTGCATTATCTGTAATCCTTTTTTCCCTTGTTTTTTCATGTTGTTCACGTTACTTTTTAGCTCTGTTTGACTGCTTTGTAACTGCTTTCTCCTATACATTTGTTTTGGCTTTGTATATCTCTGTTGTCTCTCCTTTGTGGTGGGAGATTATGCCTAGAGATGTTGGGCTTTATTGTACTTTAGAGCTGATTCATTCAATTTATAAAGGGCTTCCGGATTCTGTATGCATATAGTGATTTGTTGTTTGTTCTTAGGACTTTAGGTTAGGTGCTATGAAGGTATAAGGGTTAGTATGTCTTGGCTACTTTAGAAGGTTGCTCTACTGAAGGGGGATACTAACCGTCGATTGGATCAGGGTGTTGGTAGTAGCTAGGTATTTAGGAGCCCTATAGGCGGCCTCGAAACATTCACCTATTTGCATTTAGACAATTACACGTAATGGAGGACGTAATGCTTGGGATGAAAGTTGGGGGGAAGGGGAAGGAAGGTGCTCTGGAAAAGAAAGAAGGAGAGGGAGATAGATAGCATAGAGGAGAATGGAAAGAACAATAAAATTTGAAAGGGGAAAGAAAGAGGGAAAAGGGGAGAGAAAAATAAAATAAAATAAAATTAGGTCTTAGAGATCCATTTTCTTCTCTTCCCGTAGGCAGAGCTGTGCCCTCCGATCTGAGTTTTGCCCTCAATGTGTCAACAGCAATCCCTGTAAGGCGGCTCCTGGGAGTCTCTCAATCCTGTTGGTCCAGAGCCATTTCACTTCTACGGCCCCTCCTCCCCTTCCTCCTGCCAGCCAGCCAGGTCCTGCTCACCGGAGGCAGTTCCCCAAGGATCTGGTTAGACTTTCAGCCCCACCGCGTGCCCTATTTCCTGAACGAATGAGCACTCTCTCTGTCATTCATCTAAGCTCCAGTGCTGTGGAGCTGTGGTCTGGGAGTTAATAGTTTAATTTTTCCGGACCCCTTTGGTGGGCACACCCTCGGAAGCTGGCGGCTAAGACCTTTGGTGTCGCCACTGGTGGTAATGGGAGTTGGGGGTCGAGGATCCCCTCTGCTTCCCTCAGCCCCTATAATCACGACCACTCCGCTGGTGGTAGGAGGAGTTGGGGGTCTGGAGTGTCCCCTGTTTCCCTCCGCCCCTACCGTCACACCCTCTCCGTTGGCGGTTGGGGGAGTTGGGGGTGGGGAGTCTTCTCTGCTTCCCTCCGCCCCTACAGTCACGCCCACATCACTGGCAGTAGGGGGAGTTGGGGTTCGGGAGTCCCTCGGCCCTTACGGTCACGCCCACGGAGAGATTTTTGAAGTTTCCCGGTTGTTTGTATCTGATGTGGGTGGGAGTCACACACCTGCTAAAGTAGATTCCGCTGGGAAGGAATCTCATTGGCCGAACTTTGGTGACTTCCCCTCTCTGCTATGGCAGGCCCCTGGCTCCTTGCCGGAGTGTCCGAAGGGAGGGGTGGGACTGGCTTGTCTCTGGTCTGACTCAATCTCTGGTTTTAGTTCCCAGTTCGCTATTTCATAAAGGCTTGGTTAGAGTCCCTTCAGGTCGCCTCCTGAGCCGGGCGGGCGGGGGCCGTTTGCTGTGCGGGTGGGGCCGTTCACGGAGCAGAGCGGGCGGGGGGCCGTTCGCCGAGCCGGGAGGGTGGGGGCCGTTTGCCGGGCCAGGCGTGGACCCTTCTCGCCACGCCGGGCCGCCGGGGAGAGCTGGGCAGAGCCGGGCAGGCGGCGGCCGGCGGGACTGGACCTCTGCGCCGCGTGGCCGAGATTCACCCGTCTGGGACAAACTGTCACCTCTAATAAACTTACTAATTTCCGGCAGGTCTCCTTTCATAGGAATTTTGCTAGAAGTTCCTCAGCAGGTAGAATCCAGGCGTATTAATGGGTCTTTCTGATCCCGTTAATGTGGAGATACTGAAAGTGCTGCTTCCTCGCCGGCCGCCATGTTGGGTCCCCCATTTCAGTTTTAACAGAAACAGAGGGGCTGGTATCCAACAAAAAGACTGCTACTCAGGGGGCTACCAGGAAAACAAAATCCTATCCATGGACTAGAGCCCTGATAACTGATTTGGGAAAGGGAACGATTACTCAGTCTTTCCTCGTTATGCCTGATTGCCCCTATCCTCTACTGGGAAGGGACTTATTATAGAAACTACAGGCCACTATTATTTTCCAAGAAAGTTCAGCTGAAGGGAGGAGAGGGAGGAAGGATGTAGAAGTAGAACAAAACAGACATTATTGCTTTATGTATTTATGTATTTATGTGACTGCATGACCAATGTGATTTTATAATATGTACACTCAGAAAAGTGAGAAATTATATCCCACCTATATATGATATATCAAAGTGCATAAATGCAATCTATTGTCATCTAGTACTTTCTGACCCTGGGTAAGAGACTTAGTTTTTCCCAATCCTACTTTTTAAATTCATAACTTAGGTCAGCAATACCTGCTGAAATTGTGAGGATAAAATTAGATAAATTATGTTAAGCACTTACCTCACTGCCTAGTAGTTAAAGTTCCCTTTTATAAGCATCTTTTGCTCAAGCCCAGATATTTAGCAAGTCTCATCACCTTTCAAAGTCTATCCATTTCATCAACTTAATAGCTCCAGTATAGAAGGAGACATGACCCACATTTTATAACACTTGGATTTTTAAGCAGGCAGTAACTAAATCCTTTAGGACACTAAGTTCTCTTGTATCTTTACTAGTAGTTACTGTTAATTTCTAGAACTCAAAAAGGATTGTAATAATTTTCAATTTTACTGGTACTTAGTACTAATTCATGATAAATTTGCCATCAATGGTGCTATTTTTTAAACGTGTCTACCGAAGTTCATGTACTGAAACTTAATCCAACAGTACTGAGAGTTGGGACATTTAAGAGGCAATTAGGTTGATAGGGTTCTGCTCTCATCAGGAGAATGAATTTTTTTATGGTGAGAGTTTGTTATAGAAGCAAGTTTGATCCTCTCTTCTCTCTCTCATGTTTTATTACCCTTCCGCCTTTAGACATGGGATGATGCAGCTTTTACTAGATGTGGGCCCCTCAATCTTATACTTCCTGGCCTCCAATACTGTGAGAAATAAACCACTGTTCTTTATAAATTACCTGGTTTCAAGTATTCTGTTATAGCTAGCATAAGGTAGATTAAAACAATCAGCAATACTAATTATCTTAAGAATTACTCATAATAAGTTGAATGGGTATTAAAATAATATTTCATTGCTGTTTTTATTTTCTCTATTTTTGTTTTTAGTCCTAACCTTTTCACAGATATGAGTTAAGCATGGAAGATGTGTAGTGAAAAAAAGGCACCTTGTACAGTGACTCTCTTCAGATCTAAGCCCTGGTCTTATGACCTCAGGCAAGTAATGTACTCTTGCTAGGCCTGTATTGTTAATGTTTTTTAAATGGGTTAGACAATTTAGTTAGGGTTGTTGCCATCATTATAAAATTAATTTATATGAAAATTCAAAATGCTAAGAAGAACCAAGACGCTCTTGAAGGGTAATGTAGAATAATTTGTTTTGTCAAATATCAAAATTTTTAAAATAAAGCTAGATTAATAAAGACATGTGGAGACAAGTGCATGGAGTACTGCATACATGGCATACGTTAAAGGCGTCTGAGTGGCAGGCCATTCCCCTTGTGTTAGGCATATGAGTGCAGGCCACTTACCCCGTAGGCATAGCCCTGGGCATGAGGCCATGTGTTGCAGTCCTTTGTGCTTGCTCCACGGCCCACTCCTCGATTGGTGGATTGGTCGCAGTAAGGGCAGTTAGCAGAAATTGCATTGGTGGCTGCCTGTAATCTGCTTAGCTACTGCCTCTGTGTGTGTGTGTGTGTGTGTGTGTGTGTGTGTGTGTATATATATATATATATATATATATATATATATATATATATATATATATAGTAACTGCGCAATAAAATCAGACCTGCTTCCTGCTTGGTCTCCAGAGTTCTTGATTAGTGACTCCGCAGCCACACTCTCCTCTACCCTGTTCCATGGACCTCCTCGATGGACGAGAGAGAGCCCACACAAAGACAGTATTGTATTGGTGCAAAGATATACAACATTCATTTTCAGTAGATCAGTAGAACAGAATGAGGAGTATAGATACAGTCCTATACTTTTATAGATACTTGATATATGCTATAGGCAGCATGCAGAACAGTAGGCATATGATATTTCAGTAAATGGTTCTGGAACATCATGTATATTCATACATAAGAGAGTAAATCAGAACTTCTATCTTATACCACACCCGAATTCAATTCCTGAGGAATTGTGGATCTATCTGTGAAAGGCAAAACAATAAATATTTTGGGAGATCACACAGGAGAATATCTATATGAATTTGCAGTAAGAAAAGTTTTCTTATATAAACACAAAAAGCATTAGCCATGAAAAAAAATAAATTCACTTGAATTTATTAAAATTGAGATCTTCTATTCATCAAAAATCACCTTAAAGAAAATGAAAGGCAAGCCAAAGAGTGGCATTTGCAACACTGTGACAAAAGGTTTATATACAGGATTTTAGGAAGGACTAAGAATCAGAAGGAAAATAACAAAGCAATAGAAAAATGGTTAACAGATACTTCAGGTGCTCAAGACTGTAAGTCATTAGAGAAATACAAATCAAAACCACACAACCACTGAATATCCATCAGAGTACTAAAATTGGAAGGATTAACATAGTACAGAGGGTTTGCTGGAATATGGAGCAGGGGAATTTTCATTACATGGTTGGTATGGGTGTACATGGTATACATGAGCAGAACCTCTTTGGTAAATTGGATGGCAGTATAGAAACTGAATATATACCTACTCTGTGACCTTGTCCTCCTCCCCTCAGAAATGGCATGCATGTGTGCAACAGAGTCATAGGTGTAGGAAAACTTGTAGTAGTGTGATTTATATTAGTTCCAAGTCAGAGAAAATGGATGAATTTCCATCAACAGTATAGTAAATAAGTAAATTGTGCTATGTTTTTACCTTGGACTACTATATTATAGTGAAAATGAACAAACTTAGCTCACACACAGCCTGGATGAATTTCAGAAACATAATCTTGAACAAAATAACCCCAACATGGGGGCTGGGGTTGTGGCTCAGTAGTAGAGCACTTGTCTAGCATGTGTGAGGCCCTGGGTTCGATTCTCAGCACCACATATAAATAAAATAAAGGTCCATTTACAATATAAGCCCTAACACAAAGAATACTATGTAATCCCACATGAACAGGCTTCAAATTTACATGCTATTAAACTTAAATATTGAAAATCAAGATGATATTTATGCTTGATAAGGAGAAAGAGGAGTTAATTGGGGAGAGAGGGAATAATCTGCTAGGGTACTTGGCTGTGCTCTACTTCTAGATCTCCCTTCTGGTTACATGGGTGCTTGCTTTGTTATAGTTTATTTTATTATAATTGTTATTTTTTCATCAGAACTCTTACATGCTATTAATTATTATACCTTACAGAGCATCAGCTCATCAATTCAAATCATTTGAAAATTTTATTATTATTATTTTGAGATGAGGTCTTGCTGTGTTGCCCAGGCTAATCTTTTTTTTTTTTTTAATATTTACTCTTAAGTTTTAGGTGGACACAATATCTTTATTTTACATTTATGTGGTGCTGAGGATCGAACCCAGTGCCTCATGCATGCTAGGCAAGCACTCTACCACTGAGCCACAACCCCAGCACCCCCAGGCTAATCTTGTATTCCTGGGCTCCAGTGATCCTCCTGCTTGAGCATTTCAAGAGCTGCAACTACAAGGCTCATACCACTGTGCCCAGCTCCAATTTATTGAGCTGAACATTTATGTTTTGTACATTTTTCTTTGTGTAACACTTCAATAGAAAAAGAAAGAAAGAAAAAAAACTACCCTGTTTTTACCCAGTAAATATTCCATTCAAGATTTTTCATTTTACACTTTCATCTAATTTATGAGCATATACATGTGTTCTTTGCTCATTAATCTGTTTTGGTCTTGGATGTTGCACTTATGAATTTGATTGATTAGTAGGAAAAGTTCTAGCTGGGACACATACAGAAAGTGAAAATTCACTTGCCCTTGAAAATTCACATGATCCAACTGATTGTGTAATCCACAAAGAATATAATTTTTCAAAAGTTGACAGCTGTAATGAGACTATCTTATGATTCATTTATTGTTTCTTTAATTTTTTTAAACTGGGGGATGATATTGACTAAATTATATAATTGTCATTCTGACTGGAGTAAGATGAAATCTTAGTGTAGTTTTAATTTGCATTTCTCTAATTGCTAGAGTGTTGAACATTTTTTCATATATATTTTGACCATTCATATTTCTTCTTCTGTGAAGTGTTTGCTCAGTTCCTTTGCCCATTTATTGATGGGGTTATTTATTTTTCTGGTGTTAAGCTTTTTGAGTTCTTTGTATAACCTTGAGATTAATGCTCTATCTGAGATACAGGTGGTAAAGATTTTTCCCATTCTGTAGGATCTCTGTTCACACTCTTGATTGTTTCCTTTGTTGTGAAGAAGCTGTTCAGTTTTGTGCAATTCCATTTATTGATTCTTGATTTTACTTCTTATGCTTTAGTAATCTTATTGAGGGAGTTCGTTCCTAAGCCGACATGATAGAGAGCAGGGTCTACTTTTTCTTTTAGTAAGCACAGGGTCTCTGGTCTAATGCCTAGGTCCTTGATCCACTTAGAGTTGAATTTTGTGCAGAGTGAGAGAGAAGAGTTCAATTTCATTCTATTACATATGGATTTTCAGTTTCCCCAGCACCATTTGTTGAAGAGGCTATCTTTTCTCCAATATATGTTTTTGGTGCTTTTGTCTAGGATGAGATAACTGTATTTATATGGATGTGTCTGTGCATTCTATTCTGTTCCATTGGTCTTCAATTCTGTTTTGGTGCCAATACCAGTCCGTTTTTGTTACTGTCGCTCTGTAGTATAATTTAAAGTCTGGTATTGTGATGCCTCCTGCATCACTTTTCTCACTAAAGATTGCTTTGGCTATTCTGGGCCTCTTATTTTTCCAAATTTAATTTTATGATTGCTTTTTCTGTTTCTATGAAGAACATCATTGGGATCTGTGTAACACTTTTGGCAGTATGGCCAATTTGATAATATTAATTCTGCCTATCCAGGAACATGGGAAATTTTTCCATTTTCTGAGGTCTTCAATTTCTTTCTTTAGTGTTCTGTAGCTTTCATTATAGAGGTCAGTCGTGGTTCTTACAGCCCCTCCCCCTTTAAATGGTACTGTTGTAATAAAATGCTGCAAGTTCTGTGTGAGCATTGAGCATTAAACTGTAAATTTAGGTCTTTCCCCCTCCAATGTATAGAGATATTTTTACATTTTTATAAAGCTGACCAGAGCTACTGGGCCAGATTCTTTTTGTGATGTTATCAGAAGTTATTTTGGAAACCTTAGGCTAGAATAAGTTAGGATATGGGTGTGAAGATTTTTCTGTAAGACAAATCAGGCTGCTTTTCCGAGACTTCTTTTTTCCTTCTTTTATTGTGGAAAATTTCATACATAAATTTGGAGAGCATAGAATAATGGATACTCAATATCTCATTACTCAATGCAGTAAATGTCAAAGTGTTGATCTATACTCATATTGTAATGTTATTACTGATTTGAGGTTTTACATTACTTATTATAATCCATATTTTTTCTCCAGCATAAAATTAACTTGCCACTAGATGGTGCTCAATGTTTAAAGCCTAATTTGGATAAGATCCATCAAAGTCATAGAGCATTCCAGATTTGCTGGCACAGTTATGATTTTTGTTTTACTACCATAAGTGTCCTTGAACTTCATGTCTTAATATTTTAGTGAGAAACATTAAAGAGGTAGAAATTAAAGTACTTATAACGTTATATTAAACTTGCTTATATAAATATATACTTAATATAGATATACTAGATGCAAAATCATAAGGACAAACCAAAAATATACCTAACATAGTCCCAAGCCCTGGCATTTGTGTATTTGAAAAGTAAGGCTAATTAATCAAGCCCAAGAATTCTCTACCTCCTCCCTAGTTTCTCTCTCTCAGATGCCTATGGCTATAACCTCTACGATAGCTATAATTCTGAAATGATAGTATTTATAATATGCTGGTTAGACATTGGGATGTTAACAGCATTCAAAATAAAATTCTATATAGGACATATTGAATCAAAATTCTCCAACACAATTATTTAACATTTGCATTTTTGTGGCCATGCAACAGTGGTTGTGTCTGTGGAAATCTATGTAATCTTTCAAAACTGGAAACTGTATTAGGAACAAATATAAAACACACCCATGCTAATTAGTACTTAGAGAAAAATGTCTTCACTTTTAAAAAAAAAACAAATAACAGGTTGGATTTGCAAATCCCACGGTCCACGTTAAACAGATATAATTAACTCTAATTAATAAAGTGAATAAGAACTTTTAATTAAATCAGAGTAACTGCATTGGTTACAGTCAGAAAGACGCATGAACATCTGCTCTCTAGGAGATATGAACTATGCGTTCCTTGTTCCTCTGCTCTGGAAAATTTACCAAGTAAGGAGTACATGTGACTTTTCTGTATTTGATCCTCATGTATCAGAGTAGGTGTCATCCTTAATACTGCATTCTTTTATGAGTGTCTCAATTAGTGTCTTTACCTCCTACTCCTGTAATTTGATGAAGGCAGTCAAGATATAATTGTAGCTTTCCTAACTCACCCTGTTCAGAGTTTTCCCAAGACCTAGATGTTGCTTCAGTGCTAAAATAAAGCCTTAGGGAATTCCAACTTTCTTGTGGACAATTGCAAGAATGTTTATGCTAATATAAGGTGGTAATGGTGAGAGCTTGTGACTTTCAGTTGTGCAGATGCTTTTCAGAATGAATATAGCAACCCTTATGCAGACAGATCATTTGTGGTAGAAAAGTATGTCTTTGGTGTGTCCTCCAAACAGTGTCTAATTGTGAAAATTAGTTATTTAATCAGTACTAACTGATGATGGCCTTTTAAAGCACATTCTGGTATAGATTAGTGCCCTTGGAAACCAAGTATCCAGAATCATATGCAAACGTGGCAAGCTGTTTATGATTCACATCTCACAGCCACTAACAGTTTATTCAAATAACAAGCATAATAGAGTTGTGGAGCTAGTTGGCAGGCATCATTTTTTGGCTTATGGCTGCTTAATGCAACAATTTGAAATCTTCACTATGATTATGTTCAACAGGCTTTGCATTGTCCTTTTGTACTAATGATCTCCGCACCCCCCCCCCCCCCCAGTACTGAGGATTGAACCCAGGGGCACTCTAGTACTGAAGTACATCCCCAGCCCTATTTATTTTGAGACATAATCTCACTAAATTGCCCAGGCTAGCCTTGAACCTGTGATCCTTTTGCTTCAGCCTTCCCAGTAACTGGTATTACAGGTGATCACCATGGCGTCTGGTCATTGTCCTTGGATTCTTTTTTTTTTTTTTTTTTTTTTAAAGAGAGAGTGAGAGAGGGAGAGAGAGAGAGAATTTTAATGTTCAATTTTTTTTTAGTTATCGGCGGACACAACATCTTTGTTTGTATGTGGTGCTGAGGATCGAACCCGGGCCGCATGCATGCCAGGCGAGCGCGCTACCGCTTGAGCCACATCCCCAGCCCATGTCCTTGGATTCTTAAAGGTACTTTGTAAATATTGGTATGTGGCAAATATTCAATATCTATAGTGTGTTATAACAAGGAAACCATGGTATCAAGAAGTTTGTCCTTTATACCAGTGAGTTCAATATATGCCTCTGGGTCTTTAAATTAGTTATTAGTTCTCATGTATTATTAGTTCTCATTGAGATTTTAAAAATGATCTTGTCTATGAGGTCAAATTGGCTGTATTGAAGTCACTGAAATTAATCTAAACTTTCTGATTGATCTGTTTATTGACTAAACATTTGCTTTTCATATTGTATACAATCCCCTAACTTTGACCTTCCAAAGTCATTTTTGCTATAGATAATGATTTATTAATGTATTACCTAATTTGTAAACCATCTTGAGTATTCTACTGATTTGACTTCACATAAGCACATTCTGGTTTTGGTAAAATGTCTGAGAACACAGAGATATCCTTCTCTTGCTGTGATTGAGAAACCCAGGTCTCTAAATGAAAGAGCAGCTGTCTGCCTTTAAATTAGTCGTCAGTACCAACTGGTGATTTTAGAAGCTCATGTGAGTTCTGCTGTGTCTGTTTTGAGTTGCATTTCTATTTCTTAGACCTTGCTTCGGGCAGTGCATTTTGTTATGATGATGTTTACAGATGATTAATATTTAAATACAAGTGTCTCTCTTGGAGGTCTTGGAAAGGAAACTAAGGTGGAAAGAAAAGTGAGTGTTTGGACAGCCAACCCTCTGTGGAATTCCAGAATTTTCAGAAAAGCCGTGGCAGCCTCACCACTTTTAAATTAGAAGAACCTGGCCATTTTAGTTATGAAGTTTGGAAAATATAAAATTTTAATCAAACAAGTTTCCATAGAATATACTTATACTTTATTAAAATTATGAATATTTTATATATGCAGAAGAATTTAGAGAATAGTATAAGTACCCATGTACCTATCATTTGCTTCTATCAATCCTGATATTTTCTCAGCTGTTTTTTAAAGAAATAAAGTGGATATAGCTGAAGCAATTGTGTAATCTTTTGTGAACCCTTTTCTCCCTTTCTTCCTGCTCAGGGGTAACCACTCTTCTGATATATATAATTATGAAAGGATGTAGCCACATACAAGATAGCTTTATTTTCCATGTTTCCAATTATTTTAATATATGGATATATGTATGTATGTGCACATTATATATAAATATGAAATATCATAATATACATATCATTCTATAACTTTTCAAAAATTAGTTTATCATTATGGTTTTAGACTACAGTCATGTTGATATTTGTAAACTGGTCATTCATTCTAACTGTTGTGTAGTATTTTATTGTGTAGTATTTTATAATTAGGTTATATGATGATAGGTAATCTAGGTTTCTGGTTGATGTGTTTTTATGAACAGTGTGGTAGTGAAGTTGGAAAATATTAAAAAAAAAGTATTCTTAGTTGTAGATGGACACAATACCTTTATTTTATTTATATGTGGTGCTGAGGATAGAATCCAGTGCCTTACACATGCTAGGCAAGTACTCTACCACTGAACTACTACCCCAGCCACTGGTAGTGAATATGCTAGCAGGGATCTCCGTTTGTACTTGTGAGAGAGTTCTTGTAAGCCCTAGAGTCTAGGATACTTTCACAGAAATGCAATTGCCAGGGTGAATGTTTTATGCATCTTCAGCTTTCCTAGTCATTACCAAGTTGTTCTCTAAAGTGTTTGTATTAATTTATATTCTCAAGGGTGGTATGTAAAACTTCCTGTTTCACATTCTGGTCCCTCTTTGTTTTGGCAGACTTAAATTCTTGGCATATGATTAATATATACTGTAGATCTCCTTTATCTGTGTTTTCACTTTCCTCAGTCTCAGTTACCCATGATCACCTATGTTCCAAAAAATATTAGAGAGAAAATTCTAGAAATACACTACTTTTAAGTTTTAAATAACACTCATTATAGCATATTGTAATTATTCTGTTTTATTATTAGTTATTGTTGTTAATTTCTTATTTCCTTAACTTATAAATTAAACTTTAACACAGGTAGGTACATATAGGGAGAAAAAAACCCCAGCACATACAGGGTTTAGTACTACCTGTATTTTAGGGCTTCTACTAGGGGTCTTTGAACATGTTCCCCATGGAGAAGGGAAGATACTATGATGACTTCTCATATTGTCTCATTTACATTTTTCTAATAATTAATGAGTGTGGGCATCATTCATTCATTCATTCAACAGGTGGATTGAGGACTGCTAAGTGACAAGCAGAATTCCATATGTTGCCATTCTAGGAAAGGGGAATAGGAAATCAATAAACAAGAAAATGACTAGTATTTTATATGGTAATAATGCTGTGGATAGAGAGGGAAGTGAGCAAGTACCATATGATTTACTGGAGGAGGAGCATTCCAGGCAGAGGGAATAGCAAATGATTAGACCCTTCTGTGTGACATGCTCATAGAACTGCAAGGAGTCCAGTGTGATTGGAATAGAGTAAGGGGATAAGAAAGAGATAAAGTGAGAGTATTAATAGGGAGCCTTGAAGGCCATTGTAAAGACTTTGCTATTTAGCTTGAGTGTTACCATCATCTGAAAATTGAGGGTTTTGAAGAGGGACATGGCATGATCTTACTTAGGTTTTACAAGGATCATACTAGTTACTATGTTGAGGGGAGATTATAAGGGAGTCTACGGGAGGAAGGCGGGGAGACTAGTTATAGTTAGAAGGCTGTAATAATCCAGGCAAGAGCTGACGGTAACTTAGTCTAAGGTTGTAGAAAGTGAAGGCAGTGAAAAGTGGTCAGCTTCTGGATGCATTTTGAAAGTAGAGCCAACAAAATATGTTGTTGGGAATGCAAAGGGAAAAGTAGGTTTTTGGCTCAGCAGCTGGATAACTTGAGTTGCCATTCATTTACAGTAATCTGTCGCAGAAGCAGGCTTGGGGTGGAGGGAAAAAGCCAGTTTGATTCTGAAGTTTCAAATGCTTGCTCAGCATTGAGGTTGAGGAGGTGATGACAGGAGCCAGGAATACAAAGAGGTGTGAACTAGAGGTATTAATGTCAACATATGGGAGTGGCTTAATGCCACTTATGAGACTGATGAAAGAATTAGTATAGAGAGGTACAAATTCAAGGTGAACTCTGGGCTATTACAGTGTTTAGAGGTTGGGAGGATGAGGCTTACCAACATCAGAGACTGAAAAAAATTCCTCAGTAAAGAGGAGAACCAAGAGTGAATGGTATCCAGAAAGCCTAGTGTTTCAAAAAAGGACTAGTCAGCAATTTGTCAAATGTTCTGATAAATGTAGTGAGATGAATATTGAGACTTGACCATTGGTTTCAACAATATGGATGTCATTAAAGGCTTTCCCAGGAGCTGGTTCTGGTGGAGTAGTGAAGAGCTAAGGCTAGGTCTCAAGAGAGAGTGGGAAAACCAGAATTGGAGACAGCAAAAATAGACATCATCATTTTTAAGCTGGGCATGGTGGTGCACGCTTGTAATCCCAGCAGCTCTGGACACTGAGGCAGGAGGGTTGTGAGTTCAAAACCAGCCTCAGCAACCATGAGGAGGCGCCAAGCAACTCAATGAGACTCTGCCTCTAATAAAATACAAAAAAGGGCTGGAGATGTGGCTCAGTGGTTGAGTGCCTCTGAGTTCATTCCCTGGTAAACCCTCTCACATACACAAAAAAAATTGACATAATTTTTAGGAGTCTTTTTCCAAAGGGGACCTTTGGAGAAAGATGTGGGATTAAGAGTTTTTTAAATGATGGGAGCTATTATGATGTGATTGATGCTAATATAAATGATGTAATAGAGAAGAGGAAATTCATGACACACAAGAGGGGAGAATTGTGGAGGGAAGCTGAGTAGAAAGGTAATGGGTTTGTGCACAGTGAAGGGTTTGACTGTAGTAGAAGCACAGACCCTTCATCTACAGTGGCAGAGGGAAGTAAGAGTACTTTGGCACAAATGCAGGTAAGCTGAGAGATTCTGATTGCCTTTATTTTCTCTGAGAATTGGGAGATCATCTGAGTGTGAGGGGTGGGAGGATTTATGGAAATGGGAAAAGAGGAGAAGATGTGACCCAGTCATCCAGGAGACTAGTGAACCTGTATGTGGTTACAAGGCCACACCAAGGGCCTAGTTGGAGTCAGTAGATCATAATTATACAGTGAGGTCAGCCAGTAGAGTTATGTTTGTTTTATTCTCTAGCCAAATTCACCTGGGTAGATTAGGTAGAGAGTAGGTTTTATCTAGGATTGAAGTTTGCCTGGTGATGATGGAGGAAGAGGAGGCAAAATAATTGAGGGTGTATTTAAAATAGGAGAATTGAAATTATTCATGGATTCTAAACTAGTTGAAGGATAGTGCAAAGGTAGTAGGGTCAGTCAATGGTAGACCGGGAATATTAAAATATTGGAAGTGGCTAGAGAGTGGGATTCTAGAACCTGAGATTATGGAGAGAGTCATCTTAAGGGCAATGATGAGCTCTATGGTGTGACTGTGGGAATGAAAAACTGAAGCCAAGTGGAGTAATAGGTTATAGGAAAGCATGTGTCAAAGGTCATCTAGATAGATAGTAAAAATAAAATATATGTTTTGACAAGAGCAGTATTACAGAGAGTGTCATTGCCAGGAGCTGAAGTCTTTAAGGTTTAAAGTTGGGGATGTCATGTTGACCACTGCAACAGGAGGATTGACGGTGCTGTCTGATAATGTGAAACTCACATCTGGAATTTTAGAGAGGCAGGTGAGATAATTTAAAGTGGCAACAAGAAAGAACACCTATCCTGTCTCTAGCCTATTGGGAAGAAAGTTGTAAAAGGGAAGACAGCCACAGCAAAAGAGGTCAGAAGGAGAGGGCCAGGTTTCAGCTGGGAGTGGCTCCCAGACATGACTGTACATTAAAATTACATGGAGGACTTGTACACGTCCCATTTCCTGGTTCCAAACCCTGGAGATTGTGATGTGGAATCTAGGGTTAGGGATTGCAAAATACCAACCAGCCAGATTTGAGTTAGGGCAGAGCTTAGGGAATGGTTACCATGATTTTTCTTAAATTTAAAATATATTGAATAAATGTACATTGGGCAACTATCAATTTCCAGTATTTTGACCACTGCTGTTAAAAAAAAAGAACCCCCCAAAATAAAAAACTCAACACTATGAACTTTATTTTTTTTACTTTTTCTTAAAGAAAGCTGGGAAACACAATTTATAAGACATTATAATGAGCTTTTTATTGCTATTGGGAGCAGGAAATACTGGTCTGTTTATTTTAGGTGTATCTTCAGAATCTGTTGAAAAATAAAGATAATGTAAAGTAGCATTACAAATATTAAAGAACATTAGAAAAGGGTGAAAATACTGTTTGATTGCTTTCAGTGTAGTTACATTGTACCATATTCTCTAAAATTCTTCAAAGTTTAGATAAGTACAGCATTAGAATGTTATAAATAAATATGTCAGAAACATATTAGGTTTCTTGAATGCAGTGTGTTCAACCACATTTCAGTTTCCTTCAACTGTACTGCCTCTTGTAAAAGTGACATAGTTCAGATGCAGTGATATATGGTACACTGAGTGATCCCTGATGTAAACTGTGGACCCTGGGTGATAATGATGTGTCATTGTGGGTTTATCAGTTGAAATAAATGTATTACTCTGGTGTAGGATGTTAATGGAGGGGAGACTGGGTGTGTAAGGGAAGGTAATTCATGAGAACTGTGTACTTTCTGTTCAGTTTTGCTGTGAACGTATTGCTACTCTAACAATAAAGTCTATTACAGGAATAGAAAAGTAATTTGCAAGCTTTCTTGATGACATGTTTCAGTATTTAATAATACGATCTAACATAAAATAATTTCTTCATTCATTCCAAATCTTTCCTTTGACAGTATATGCTTATTTCCTAATAGTTGCTATCATTGAAAAATATTAAAATAACTGGTTATCATCCTTTCAAATATTGAAATATTATCATTGTACAGATGAACAAACCTGGACTTTAGAGGTTGTGAGGGTATGGTTCAGGTTTCCAAATTTTTAATTCATTGTCACCCAAACCACCATACTTTGATTCCATGGTCCTTCTGTAAATACTCTGTTTCTTAATCCAGGTATTATGTCCTTAAAGTGTTGACTCCACATAATTGTATTTTAAATATTCACTCTTCAGAATGGGAATTCCTCTCTCTTTCTCTGTATTTTGATATCTGTATATTCATCTATCTATATTGGTCTGTCTAATCACTGTAGCAGCTTTCTTCTTACTCAGTAAACTACCCAGATAAATTTATTTTTGAATTTTTAAAAATAGTTTTACAAATTTTTATGTAAATGTTAATTGGGACCAAAAAAGAAACCTCTTAATTATAATATTTAATGGAGTTTCCCTGTATTTTTAGGTAGACTGTGATTCTTTATGCTTTTTAATATCAAATATATTCCTCTGATAAAGTCATTTAAGATGTTAATAATTTTTTTCTAGGAAAAAAATCTAGTTTTGTTTCTAGGAATATGGTTATATGGAATACCTGAGAACTGCTACAATCA
Organism: Marmota flaviventris; assembly: GCF_047511675.1. NCBI lineage: Eukaryota > Metazoa > Chordata > Mammalia > Rodentia > Sciuridae > Marmota > Marmota flaviventris. The sequence continues at coordinate 101,446,492 of NC_092498.1, read as the reverse complement.
ACATTGCTTCTTTTTTTTTCCTTCTTTTTTTAAAAATAAAAATTGTGTATAATTAAAGTATATAACTTGGTGACATGATGTTTCAATCAGTATTCATATCTCATGGACAATATTGTTGTTTGATAGAAATAATTCATAAATTATCTTGAGTGATGCTTTCTGTTTCATAGGAACTGGTTCCTTTGCTTTTCCCAATCCTTTCTCTCCAACAACAAGGACTGGGCAATCTTCTTTCTTTTCCTGGTATAAGGTTACTTTATATGTTGTTAGAATTGAAATATGTGACTTATTGTTTCTTTTTACTTAAATGGATTAAGTTGAAAATTTAAGTGATGCAGATACTGTAAAAAGTCTGATTTTTCAGGTATCATTTATCTGACTTCAAAATAGAAACATCTATTCTTCTATTCTCCATTCCCTTGGGAAGATGAAGCCCTGGTTTCAGATTTAAGAAGACTAAACTTCTGGTCTCTCTTCCCTCTACACTTTACTTTTCTCTCCTGTTACATTACTTCCTAGCTTTTAAAAAAATTCTAATTAGTTACATAAGACAGTAGAATGCATTTTGATGGGTTGTATACAAATGGAGCACAACTTCTCCTTCCTCTAGATGAACATGGTGCAGAGTCACACTGGTAGTGTAATCATACATGTATATCGGGTAATAATGTCTGTCTCATTCCATCATCCTTCTCATTCCCCACACCCCCTCCTCTCTCCTGACTCTCCTCTGTACAATCCAAAGTTCGGTCATTCCTCCATCCTCCCATTATGGATTTACATCGCTTATCAGATAAAACATTCAGCCTTTGTTTTTTTGGGTTGACTTCATAGCATTTTGACTTGGAAGGGACTTTAGAGGATCATTTATTTATTTATTTGTCTTCTGTAATGGGCTTTAGGTTAAGTGCACATTGAGCAACCTAACAGGTCATTTCTAACCCAAATCTAGTATTGAATTGAGATTTTAAACCTGCATAAACTCTAAGCTAAGCAGGAAATTTGAAGATATGTTTCAAAGTGTTCTTTAAATCAAAATAAGCAAATGATTATAGGCAAAGATAGTGCAATTATTTAAAAAAAAGTGAAAATGTTTCCAGAGATTTCTAATTCAACATAAATTTGAAAAGTTAAACAGTTCCTGAGACTTGTAGTATCTATTTCTGTCAAGATGCACAGCTTTCCTGGGAGTGGTGGTGCATGCCTATAATCCCAATGGCTCGGGAGTCTAAGGCAGGAGGATTGTGAGTTCAAAGCCAGCCTCAGCAATTTAGCAAGGTCCTAAGCAACTCAGCGAGACCCTGTCTCTAAATAAAATTAAAAAAAGGGCTGGGGATGTGACTAAGTAGTTAAGCACCTCTGGGTTCAATCCCTGTACGGGGGGGGGGGGGGGGGGGAAAGGACAGCTTTAAATCCTACAAAAGAACTCCCATAGGTCTGAATTTTGGATTCTCTGAATTCTTCTAATTCATTTACAATCCATTATTTTCTCAAAGAGACTGACGACTTCGTTATATTCATGTGTTTGAGTGTGCAGAGAAATAAGTTGATTTGGTGCTTTAGTATTCACATTCTGCCAGTCGGGTGGCATAGGGATAGCCTTATTTCCACAGATATAACTGCAAGTACTGATAGAAAAAGGAGCCCTTTTTATTAATAACTGTTTTCCAATGGTGAGTTTCATTTACTTCCTTTCGGCAAAGTCTATCTTGTAGCTGACTTTGGAAATAGTAAAAGAAATGGAGCCACAAGGATTTGTTCTGAAGCTCTTTTTGATATCTTCATTACTAACTGAACATGGAATGTTGGTATCTGGCCGAAACATATGCTACTTCCCACATTCTTCCAGGTAAAACCAGCCCTATTGGGTTTCTGATGTGCCCATGTCAAGCATTTCACTATTTGACGTGTTGGGTAAGACTGTCTGCTTTGTGAAACATCTCCTGAGCTTAGTGAAAGGGGCTTGTTAGTTTTGATTTTTCACTCATGTTTGGAAACTCTCTCCAAGGAGTGCTTTGTGATTATTGCCTGGTTTTTATTTCTTCATGTTTTAAAGTTGATTGGCTGTGGATTTGCTTTCCATATAGCAGTGGTAAAATCCAGCCAGAGAGATCCTGAGGGAAGGAGCTAACTCTGCAGGGCTGGGATGTTGTGTTTTTTTCCTAGGGGTCCCCAGGAGCCAGGCACTGTTTACGCAGGCCTTTCTTCTCCCCCTCCCTGTCACAAACTAGCCTTGAGGATGATTTACATCAACCTTTTCATTTTACTGATGAGGAAACATAGAATCCCCTAAGTGAATCACCTAAGATCTGGCACATTGAGCTAGTACTCAACCTTAGTCTCTGGTATCTAACTCAAGCCACATCCCCTCCTTGTATTTTTTTTTTTTTAATAGTTTGGTACTAATGATGCCCAGCCACTTTATTCTGAACCAGTCTAGTTCATATTTCTATTGATACCTCTATAGCAGCCTTGTTTACACTTCTTGAAAATTTACAAAGCATAGTCTTGATAACAGTAGTTACCCTTATTTCCTCCAGTTTGTGCTATTTTTCTCCTAACCAACTCTGCTTTATCCATGCAAACCAGTGAAGAAATTTGTAGGGTAGGAACCCTGTGATAAACCCCCTAAACATGTTTGCATCCTAATCCCTGGAACCTCTGAATGTAGGTTACTTGGCAAAAGGGACTTTTGATCAGCTAATCTAGGATCAAGATGTTATGCCAGATTCGTGGGACCCCAATAGACCTCCAGGAGCCGAATCCGATGCAATCACACAAGAGTTTTTATTGCAAGGTCGAGCCTGGACTCTTAACCGTTCCCGCCGCAGCGGTCCCAGGGAGTGAGTCCCGGTCCTTTGTTCAGTGAGATTTTATAGGTTTTGGGGGGATATTCTATGCGTCACAACATCACACAGCAAATCATTCCATACAGCGGGAAAATCAAACAACAACTCTTAATATTAATTAGCACATTCAATGGCGGGAACAAGTTGGGTAAGGGTGATTAGTTAGTACAAGAGGCAGATTCGTTTGAACTGATTGGTTTAGGCCACAAAGGGTGTACGTGCTAAACTACATGGTTTCCCAACATGTTATCAACCACCATAAACTACTCGGGGGTCATCTGGCATTCCAGGTATTTTCCCTGTCTCATGCTGATTGGTGGTTGCTAGGGGGTTGCTATGGGTCTTCACCTAGCCTAATTGAGTCAGGGATACCTGGCGCCTAAGACCTCTCCTGTTATTTACAGACAAACAACTCAGCAGGGTGGGTATGTGCTTAGGAGTGCTCTGTGGGTTTTTCCAAGAACAAGAGTCACGACCCCTTCCTTGGACAGGCTTTGCTCTGAGATAGAGGCTGGTTTCTCAAAAATGGAGTCACATTAGTTTCTAAAAGCCAGTGGTCCCAGTGTAATCTAGGATTCCTAAAACAGAAGGGGGAAAGTGGGAGAAAGAACCAGAAAGAGTGTTGCATAAGTACTAGGTTTGTTGTTGCTAGCATTCAAGATGGAGGAAGTTAAGGAAAGTGGACTGCCTCTACAGCTGGAAAAGGTAAAACCCTGTAGTTTTCCATAGAGCCCCCAGAAAAGAATGTATCCTGTTGACATTTTGATCTCAAAGCAAGATCAGCGTTGGACTTCTAAATAACAGAACTCTAAGATAACAAATGCATGTGTTTTTTGTTGTTGTTTTGTTTTTTTGCAGGGGGTTCTAGGGATTGAACCCAGGGCCTTGTGCATGCCAGGCAAGCTCTCTACCCACTGAGCTACATCCCCAGCCCAACAAATACATTTTGTTTTAAGCCACTGAATTTGTGGCAATTGTTAAGCAGCCATAGAAAATTAATAACAAACATTTATATGCCTCCTCAGAAGTTACTATGTTAGTAACCTTTCTGTCACTGTGACAAAATACTTGAGAAAAACAACTTAAGAGGAGAAAAGGTTATTTTGGCTCATGTTTTCAGAGATTTCATTCCATGGTGGGCTAGTTTTATTGCTTTTAGATCTCTGACAAGGCAGAACACACGGTTGGGAGCACATAGTGGAACAAAGCTGGTTACTTCATGGCAGCTGAGAAGCAAAGAGAGAGCTTGCTTTTATAACAAAACTCCTCTCCCCAACCCATTAAGCTATGAATCCATAAATGGATTAATCCATTCCCGAGGTCAGAGCCTCTATGATCCAATTATCTCCCAAAGGCTCCACTTCTGAACACTGCTGTATTGTGGATCAACCCTTTAACACAGAAACCTTTAGGGGGCACTTAAGAGCTTGAATGTTATGGTGTGGTGCCTCCCACTGAGATGCTGCTTTCCACACTTGGGCAAACGTGCATTACTGTGGAGTTTCTATGTCTGAATGAAACCTTTAATTAACATCTGGGTCAAGGTGATGAGTTAGGATGCTATTGTCCACATTCAGGTGATGATGACATGAATTATAATCCTTCTGACTGGGCTGACTTGACTAAATAGTGATAAAGAACTGAGAGGACTTAAAGCGTGTGGTGTAAAAGGGAAATAACCTGGAGATTGAGACAATGCCAATTTCATCATCCATTTTCTTCTTCTTTTTTTTTTGTTGTTGTTGTATGATGGAATCCTTTTTTTTTTTTAAGCTGGGCACATTTTTGTTCAATGAAAAAAAAAAGATTACATTTTCAGGTTCCTTTTGTAGCTAGAGCAGCCATCTATGTCAGAATAGTAAAATGAAAGTGGAAGCATTGTGTTTAAATTCTAGAAAGTGTTATTAAAAGGCTTGAGCCCTGCTTTACTGAACTTTCCTTTAGCAAGAGCTAAAGCAGCCATCTTAAATTGGAAGGCACACGTTGAGATGGCAGGTCATCAAAATGAAAAGAAGCTCACTATGAGCTATTAAAAACTGGCCTGACTACATCTGGGCTTCATTTTTGTGAGAACACAATCAATTTCTAATTTGTGTGGGCTCTTGGGTTTGTCTGTTAATCTTTTTGTTTTTGTTGTATGTGCAGTTGAACCTAATCCTAATGGATGAAGGCAATGTGGTAGAAGAGGTTTTTATTCTAGAAGACTGAACAAGTGATAATGTACTTGAAAAAGTTATGGAACACAGAAGAAACAAACATTTTAGGGACTTAATGAAAGTAAATAATCTTAAAAAGTCTTAGGGACTTGTGGAAGTAGATAATCAACTATCTACCGACATGGAAAACCCTCTTCAATTAAAAGTTTTTTAAAATCATAAAAATATTCAAGCCTGTATTTGAATTATTACCTTTTGTGTTCATAGGTATGAACATTGACCTCATCCAGTAATTACTTTAGGAATTTGATGACTTAGTCTTACATCATAGTAGAGTTTTGAAATATCAAGTCTCTGCCTCATTTTCCTGTTTGCTGATAGAGGTACAGGTCTCAGCCACATTCTTGAATTATAGGGAGATTTTTAGGTTTTGGTATCCTCAAAAGATAAATTGAAGTAAAATAAACAGATATACATGATATGTTGGAATGAAGTGCTATTTTCTCTTTGGAGTAGATCTTTAGCCTCAGTCACTAAAGGACTTTTATCATGTGTTTTGAACTTTGATGACAAAATTATTGTTGAGGGAAAATTAAATTCAATTTACTTCTTTTTTCTTAAAACTTTGAAATGTCAGTAATTTTGGAATGTAAATTTTACTGTTTTCTTTTTTTAAATTCTTCAAGCTATTCAAGGAATATTTAGAATGCAGGGATGTTTCAAATTTATTTTTCCCCACCAAACTTTCTTCTCTCAGTTCAAATTTGATGAATTTGTGGTTGTAGCTTTAAGCTCAAAACCATCTAGGAATCACTCTAAAATGGTTTAGATAAGCTTATTTTCTTTCTTTGTCAATATGATGAAACTGTTTTATGCCTTTTAAAAAAAATATGTCTTCTATAGATGCTGGCAAACAAATTGGCGTCTTTCGTAGTGATGGCCGGGGGTGGGAAAGGAAACTCCAGGACAGATTCCCAGCTAGAGCTGATGTAATGCATCCTAGGGAAGCAATGGTCAGAACTCGGTAGCTTTGAGGAGGTAAGTTAATAGTAGAGGAGGCTTCCAGAAACAAGCATGTATAAAAGAAGAAAAGAAATGAAAACAGTAAGACCATTGATAACAAGAAATGGGAAGGAATAGGATTTGGGGCCTCTGGAAATTCTGAGAAACCAAAGGTTCCAAAAGCTGAGACTGTTTCACTTTTCCTTTGATATAACAGTCTTTAAAAAATAACAGTAAGACACAGGCTAGTGTCAACATGGAAACTCACCATACTGTATGTAGTTTTTTATACTTGTATTATAGTAGAGGACAGAGTCATATACAACAGAGCCTTTTTGCTCCAAAATTCTGTTTCATTGAAAGCAAAGGCTATGAATACTTGGAAACGAATTGATAGCTTTGTGGCTGTAAAGATAAATGTAGCACTTTTCAGGTAGTTAATTCATGAATAATCAATGAACCAGCAAAGGACAAAAAGTGACATATGGCAGCCTGGTGTGGATTAAATGTAATTGTCACCTTCTCCTCCCCACCTTTTCCCCTTCTCTAATTTATTGAAAGATACAAAGCCTGACTCACTAGTCAGATCATAGTACCTCTGGAAAAATTTACTTAGGCAATGTGTTAGCAGGGAAGATTATTCATTAAATGTTTATTGGGTTGTTTCAGCCCAAGTTGTTTGGGTTCATTGAAATTTTATTCAAAATGAAAATTTGACTTGAATTATTGAAATAAAGTACTTAAAATTAGTACTGCACCAATATTTCCAAATAATATTTAACCAGTTATGCCAATTTTACTAGAATATTTCTCTGTAAATAAATTGCAAATGCATTAAAAAATGCATCTGTAAATATATAAAACTGACAGTTTTATACATTTACCTAGTGCATAAATCAAAGAGAAAGCATTCTTGATTTTTCTTTTTGTATCAACCAAATATTTGTCAAAGATACAGTACTGACTTTATTATTTTTAACAAAAGATAACCAGACTTAATGGAAATTCCCTGGCAAATTTTTAGGCTTTTAGAGCAGTGTTGTTTGTTCAAAGGCCCTGTAATAATTGTACCACTTTAAAACATCATTATCTTTTGGTAGCTAATGTAGGTTGAGGTGTTTAGTCCAGTGAGACTATCCCTCTGACTTGTCTCTGTTCTCAGGACTCTGATTCTGAAAGGTTTAACATTGCAAAGGCTTTTCATAGTCTGATTTTTCCAGCTTAGTTCCACTGTAGTTTCTCTAAACCATCTGAAATTGGCAGAATTAGAAGTACGTTTGATTAAGTATACATGACACAGAATTAATATTTGTTCTGAATGGCACCCCAACATTCATCATCCCAGTTATATTCTCCCCAAATTCTGTAAACTTGTTCTTAGACTTGCAGCTTTCCCATCTGAATGTGAAAAATGTGTAGGTTTACTTGTAAGTTATGTAAATCATGTGTTGTGAACATTTTAATAAGACCTTAGAAAACCAAGGTCTGATTGGGTTGGGTCTATAATATTAGGCAACCGAGAGGGGTGAAGACTACTGAAAGTCCATGAGAATAGGATGATACCCTGTGAGCATCCTTTCCTTTTTTTCCAGAACCATCCATTGTGATGTTTATGATGGAATTTGCCACCGTTGGCAGCAGCCATGATGGAGAATTTACGACACACACGTTGTTGTTATTATTATTATTATTATTACTATTACTATTATCTATAGAATGGAGAATCCTACCTGATGGTTTCCAGAAGATGAATGTAAATAAAGGAAATATAGCCTAAAAAGGTTTTGTTCCTTTGCCCATTCCAGATTCTGAATGGTATTGCAAACTACCTCAGACCTTTCAGATCCAGTTAAGAACATGGTTGTTATGCACTATAAAAAGTGCTACTTTGGGACTGGGGTTGTGACTCAGTGGCAGAGTGCTTGCCTAGCATGTGTGAGTAACTGGGTTCAATTCTTAGCACCGCATATAAATAAATGAACATCTTAAAACAAAAACAAAAACAAAAAAAATGCTGGGCACGGTGATGCATGCCTGTAATCCCAGTGGCTTGGGAGGCTGAGACAGGAGGATTGCAAATTCAAAGCCAGCCTCAGCAATTTAGCAAGGCTGCAAATAACTCACTGTAGACCCTGTCTCCAAATAAAATACAAAAAATAGGGCTAGGGTGTAGCTCAGTGGTTGAGTGCCCCTGAGTTCAATCTCTGGTACAAAAAAAAAAAAAAATGCCACTTTCAGCTGGGTGTGGTAGTGCACACTTATAATCCCAGCCATTGGAGAGGTTGAGTCAGGAGGTTTGCAAGTTCAAGGCCAGCCTCAGCAAATTAGCAAGGCCCTACTCAACTGTTTTAAAAAGGGATAAGGATATTGCTCAGTGGTTAAATCCCCTGGGTTCAATTCCTAGAACCAAAAAAAAAAAAAAAAAAAAAAAAAAAGTCCCACTTTTGAAAAGCACTTCCAATTTCCTGCTTCTTATAGTCTGTAACCTTGATACTCCTCCACTGAGAGGAGGGATCTCTATCTCTTGAGCCTACACAGGCTCATGACCAGCTTATGGACAATGGAATGTGTTAAAAGTACTGCATGAGAACTGAGCTAGGTCAGAAAAGGCAATGCAACCATTAAGTTATCCCTAGTTGTTGAATTGTCTTAGTACTTGTAGCCTGAGACATTGTATATTCCTTTGTGTTCTCTCTAACAATCCTGACCCACAGAATTCATGATTACTATAAAACACTTTTTCAAGCCACCACATAGTGCTATAATTTGTTATGCAGCAGTAGTAACTTTTTTCTGGAGAAATGTCTATTTAGGTTCTTTCCCTTTTTTTTTTTTTTTTTTGAGAAATGTCTATTTAGGTCTCCCCCCCCCTCCTTTTTTTTTGTTGAACTCTAGGAGTTCTTGATATATTCCATATATTACTCCTCTATCAGATATGTAATTTGCAAATATTTTCTCCAGTTCTGTGGGTTGCCTTTACTTATTTATTTATTTTTGTCATGCTGGGAATCAAACCTAGGCCTTCGTTCATGATAGCAAGTGATCTAACACTGAACTGCAACTCTCAGCTCTGTATGGATTACTTTTTTACTATGTCAATGATATTCTTATATAAAAGTTTTTAATTTTGATGCAATCAAATTGATCTATTTTCATTTGTTGCCTGTGTTCTTGGTGTTATATCCAAGTAATTATTGCTGAATCCAATGTCATGGAGCTTTCCCTCTTATGTTTTTAAAAATATTTTTATAGTTTTAACTCTTACGTTTCAGTTTTTTGATCTAACATGCACATAATTTTTGTGCATGTTGTAAGATAAGGGCCCAACTTTATTCTTTTGTATGTTGTTAGGTTGCCCAGCACCTCCTTTGGTGAATTTTTCCTTTATTTTTGAGTTGGCAACTTCTTACTATTTTATAATTTTTTCAACACTATTGAAAACTATTTTAAATACTGTATACAGATTGTTGTTTTTGGTAAGAGAGGCGATCTCCAAAACCTAGTTCACTATTATTGTAATAAGGAATTTCATTAATGTTTTAATTCAACTTGATGAGAACAAAAGTAGTGCCTTAAATCATATAAGATGTGCAGGGAAGTAGCTTCAATTATAGGCTATTTTGTTTGTTTGTTTGTTTCTTTTTTAGTAGGGATTGAACTCAGGGGTGCTTAACCACTGAACTACATCTCCAGCCTGGGAAATAGTTTTGAGTCAGGATTCTTAGCTTTTAAGTACTGTTTGTTTATATTTTTTAATGAGAATAAAGTATAACTTATCAGCATATTTTTTATATAACCAAATAATTCAGTAGTCTAAATTTCATCTTAGGTTATAAATCTTACTATATTAGGTGACCAGTTTGAGAAACAAATTCAATTTTCTATCAAGGATGTGGGAATTATTAATTTTATTCAAATAGTACAAATGGGCCAGTGATTAACATCTAGCTTTGATGCACTTCAAAATAGGATTCCTTGATAAGATTTTTCATGTAAATTCTCTTGAACTATGTGCCAAAAGCACTTTTCCTTTGAAGATATAATCTATCTCTGTGCCATTATCCTCCTATAATTCAGAATAGTGAATGAGTGGTTCTGAAATGTTTAGCAGTTAACTTGTTGCATCCAAAAATAGATTAAAGTTTGTAATTAATTTACTTTCTCAGTACAAATTAAAATGGATTTACATTGTAATAGTTTTAACTTGTTTCATTGAGCAGGGGAGAAAGACATTGCTAAACTGAATGCATTTTTTATTCTGAAATCTGCAGAATATTTGTGATTATAAATGTCATCTGTCATATGAAGGAGAAAAAAGAAAGAAAGAAAGAAAGACCATTCCAGTGTTGAGGGTTTCTAAGAAAAACAAAGCCTATCTGTTGAGAATAAACTTGGATGATGACCTTTAGCCCTTAAAATTACCTTCAAACAAGCAATTCTATCAGTTTTAGAGCTGATTTGAAAATACCTAATTCCCATCCATAGTTCAGCTGTGTAGAGCACAGACTTGGTTAGAATGAGGGTGTTCTTGGGAAGTCTGCCCTTAGAAATCCTGAATATAAGCCCTGATAGTGAGTCCTCCATATTTGCTTCTTTGGCAACTAACTCAGTGAAGCCTATTCATCAAGGCAATCTTGTCCTTGACTCAGACCCATTTGTCACAAATCACACCCTCCAACATTACAATTACATCAGGCTGAAATTATGTACAAAGCAAATTGCTATGTTAATTCTTTTAATGCACAAGGAGTGGTTTAGTAGCACACTGCTCACAATAATATCACCAGGAGTTTTATATGTCTAAGGTGATTTTTCCAACTCTTCCTCTTGAGTTTTGTAAAACACTTTTTTTTTTTAAATACCAGGGATTGAACTCAGGGGCACTAGACCACTGAGCCACATCCTAGCCCTATTTTGTATTTTATTTAGAGACAGGGTCTTGCTGAGTTGCTTAGAGCCTCGCTAAATTGCTGAGGCTGGCTTTGAACTCAAGATCCTCCTGTCTTAGCCTCCTACGCTGCTGGGATCACAGGTATGCACCACAGCGCCCAGCTAAACCCTTGTCACTTTTGAAGCAAGAAAGAAATAATCCTTGTATATTAAATGATTACCATTTGCCTAATATTGTGTCATATTGAATCCAAGACAAGTTAATACATGAAATAGGACAAAAGTACCCAAGTAAATTTTAAGAACTGTTTTGAGTTTTGTTAGAGACCATCTTAATTACTGATAACTGTTGAAAATTTATACTCTATGACACTGAAGTGTGGTAGAACTGTTATTGGGTGGGGAAGGAGGAAGACATTTAAAATTCTGTTTAGGAAGCCATTATTGAACCCCCTCTTATTTTAAAAAACTCTCATAGCCACTGGTGATACCAAACATTAATGACTTACTATGCCAAGGTATCTAAAGCATAAGCTCATAAGAAAAATTTAAAAATTTCCTGTCTTTTATCAAGTGCAAATTGCTTTTATGGTTTTATCTCCATTGTTCTTTAAAATACTACCATTTGGATTTTCCAACTGGGGCAACAAAGGCCCAGATAGACTAAATGAAGAATGGGGTAGATACTCAACTCATTTCTGTGTTTCTGCATTATCTTTTTGAAATACCAACTAATTGTGAAAGAATTAGATAACTTATGTAACAAGCCATGTAATATATTACAAAGGACTGTGTGGTATCTTCAGAATAACCCTGTGTTTGTCTTTGGTTCACTGTTTCTGGATAAAATGGCTAAGCACAGCCATTTAGTGATTTTATGATATTGAAGAAATAAGATATTTACATTTTCTTATTATTTGGACAGATATTTATTGAGTACATAGTATGGATCAGGCACTGTAACTCATTGATTCTTCTATTCACTTCTGTTTTTGTCCTTTAATAATTTATCATGCTTATTGCAAAAGACCTGGAAGTACAGATAAACATAAGGATCCAAGAAAACAAATGATGCTGAGATCTGCCTTCTCCTCCCCTAGGATATAAGTCCTTTCCCCTCACAATAAAAGTAGGATATCAATTACTACATGTTTTGATCTCATAAGATATCTGATGTAGGGTTGGGGTTGTGGCTCAGAGATAGAGTGCTCACCTGGCATGTGTGAGGCCCTGAGTTTGATCCTCAGCACCACATAAAAATAAGTAAATAAAATAAATGTCTTGGGTCCAACTACAACTAAAAAATAAATATTGAAAAAAAAGATATCTGATGTAGATTAGGAGCTAAAATCTATTTGGGGAAATGTCTCAGTTTTTTCCCCATCCCACTGATGCTGTAGCTCACAGTGATAATAATGGTAATAAAGTAAATAGAAGTGATTTACTTAAGTAATTAATATGTAAATATCTGTTGCAGGGCAATGGATAGGAGTGCTTAATAAAAATGGATTATGGAGTAATTTTGTATCCAAATGCAATAAATTTCACAGTCACCTCATAGAAGAATGTTTCGAAATAAGCAGTTCTCATATTTGACAGATTTCTAACATGCTTCCATAAAAGGAAAAGCCACATGAAAACTTATGAATATAGAAATTATTGAAAGTAAAAAGAAAACAAAGATTGAGAACATGAAGAAAATGCTAGCAGAATGATAAATGTCCGTTGATTTAAACTGTCAGGAGCTCAGTTCTGCTTTGTGGTATGTTGTAGGGAGAGCTGGTCCCAGCTGATGGCCAGTTATGGAAGCAGGCATTTGAAACTGTTCATAAATTTAGGACAATATTTAGTGTCAAGTCTGATTTTATTAAGGGTAGAATAGGGAGGAGGGGTTTAAAACTATCCTAAGTCATGAACCTAAATCTAAGATCTTATACATATTCTTGCCTTAACAATGAATTAATCTGTTTTATATTTGTAAGACCTGTTTGTTTCATGTGATATATCCTTTTAAAAGAAACAGGGGCTGGGGCTGTAGCTCAGAGGTAGAGCACTTGCCTCACATGTGTGAGGCACTGGGTTCGATACTCAACACCACATAAAGATAAATAAATAAATAAAAATATTGTGTCCATCTACAACTAAAAAGAAAGAAAGAAAGAAAGTGAGAACTCAGAAGAAAAATTTGCCCCCTAACTTTAACTATCTGTGTTATTTTTTAAAGACTGTATACTAGTCCTTGGTTGACTATAATTAAGACCAGAAACACAAATGGAAGGTATCGTTTTTTTCCTCTTGTCATCTAAACATCAGACTCTGCAAAGTAGCAAATCCACAATGAAGAAAACTCAGATGCAGTAATTCTCCATAAAATTACTTAGAGAAAAAAAAAGTGGGACTTTTTCTCACATTGTATGCTTTAAGCAAAATACACTTTACTTATTTAAATACAGATCACTGATTTATTGGCTTAATAATCTTTGGACCAAGCTTTAATTAAAGATACTGATAATTGTTATTCTTTAGTTGTTAAATATCTTACCCTCCAGATATTTTCCCAAGCTGTTTGCAGAACATTTGCAGGGCCATGCATATGAGTTTCTTTATTGGACAATATAATTTAATTATCTTTAACTCTCATTTGAGATTCTCACAGCAACTGCTCTTCTTATTACTCTTCTCAGATTAGTTTTAAGAGGGAGAAACTGCTATAATTAAGAAAATGTAATAGGAAAGCTAGAAATGATCCCTCATTAGATTTAAGAAGAGGCCCTGTAGATCATGAGGTGGGTAGCTCAGTGGTAGAGCACTTGCCTCACATGTGTGAGGTACTGGGTTCGATACTCAACATGAGAGAATGAGAGAGGCGTGCTTTCTGAGGTTCTTGCTCTTAGGAGCATTGACTCTTGAACACATCTGTGATATTGATGTGGAGGCAGGAATATAGGGTACCATCAAGAGGTTATGCTTCATGGTTCCAATTCTCCTCTTCTTTGATCCTCTTGATGGTTTCAGAGCCACAACACCCAGCTTTATGTATGCTTTTCTGTTAAACATATATTAAATGGAATTGCTAGATGATTGTATGTATATGCATAGTTTTACAAGCTTGTCCACTTTAATTCAAGAACAAACTACTTCACCCTGAGAGATTTACGTGTGGTGGTTAAGAGCCAGTTAGTTAAGGTATAGGTGGATCCTGAGGTGCTTGTTAAACATACAGATTCCTATCATGCAGCTTCATCTTCTAAAGCTAGACCATCTAGTTTTTAAGATTGGGTATCTGAATGCTTGACCCTCAGGGGGTATCACATATTAGCTCCCTGAGAGTACTCATTATATCAGCGACTATGGGAGGCTTAGGAGGACTTTCCTTCGGCAAAATCTCTTGCTCTTCGTCCATATCCTCTTTTCATTGACTAATTTCTTCATTGCCTCAAATTTTAAGACATTTCCTTGTGGACTTGATCATTCCTGGGAACTAAATTCTTTATAGCAGAAGTATCATTTTTAACCAGTTAACTTTCTTTTTGCTGGAATATAGAATAAAAATCTTAAATCTAAAACTGAATTAGGGCTGGGTATCGCTCATGGTGGTGCCTAGCATTCATGAGGCCCTGGGTTCCATCCCTTGTATCTCCTTTCCCCCCACAAAAGCAATAAGGACTGAATTAATCTTAAAAACAAAAACAAAAACAAAACAAAACAAAAAACCAAACCCATTAAACGCTGCTATATTCAGATCCAAGGTATTGGATTCTGGGAATGTGGAAGCATCAAGAAACCACTTAAAAATTAAAATATGGGATATTGTAGTCGAGTTTTATATTGATATAAATACATTGCAAATATATGATTTTCTTGAAATTTGTTGAGTTATATTTAAAAGTACACATATTATCTTTGTACTGTTTGATAAGTTATAACAAAGTGAACATGTTTTTGTAATCACCACATGACTTAAGAAATAAGTCAATACTATTCCAGAAGTTTCTTTCATATTGTGCCCAGGCACTATCTTCATGGTAGTTACTCCCCAAAGCAACTACTATCCTGACTTAAAACACCATAAATTTTACCTATTTAAAAATTTATGCATAGAATTTTAATTAGTCTTAAAAAGGAAGGATATTCAATCACATGCTACAGTGTGAATGAACCTTAAGGTTAGACACTATGCTATGTGAAATAATTATGTGTCTTTTTATGAGGGCTAAGTAAAATAAGTAATTCCACTCTCTTGAGGTATCTAAAGAAGTCAAATTCATAGAAACAGAATGCAGACTCGTGGTTGCCAGGAATGGGGTTGAGGAGGAAGTGGAGAATTGTTTAATGGGCATAGAGTTTTAGTTTTGCAAGTTGAAAAGGTTTTGAAGATATGTTGCACAGCAATATGAATATACTAATTATCTGTACACTTAGAATGGTTAACAAAGTTTATGTCGATGTGTTTATTTTGCCACAATTAAAAAAATGTTTGGATAAGAAAAATATTGATACACAGAGAAACTGTTCAGTGTGCAGTATTTGGGGTTCAGGCTTCTCTTGCCCCCAATATTGTATTTCAAAGAGTTATCCTCACTAGTTCATTTTCATTGTTGTATTTTATTGTATAAATACACAAAAGTTGTTTTTTGTTTTCTATTATTAATAGGTATTTTGATTTGAGGACTATTTTAAATAATATGGCCATGGACCTTCATGGATATACCTTTTGAGGTATATATGCATGCCTTTCCCCTTGCTTCTTCCTTTGCTTGCTTGTGTCCGTCTTCCTTCCTTCCTTCCTTTCATTCATTCTTTCTTTTTTTTCCTTCTCTCCCTCCCTCCTTTCTTCCTTTCCTTTCTTTTCTTTTCCCTTCCCTCCCTCCAGCCCTTCCTTCTTCCCCTCCCTTCCCCTTCTCTCCCCTGCACTCCCCTCTCCTCCCCTTTCTTTCCTTCTTTTCCCTCCCTCCCTCCCTTCTTTCCTTCCTTCCATTTATTTCAATTGAACCAGGGCTTTGGGCATTTTAGGCAAGTGCTATGCTGCTGAGCTACATCCTCAACCTTTGCTTCTTCTTTGTTTTGGGGGTGTGTAGGGGGTGGCGGGGGTGGGGACAAGGGTTTCAGTAGGTTTCCCAGACTGGCCTCAAACTAGCAATCCTCCTGTTCAGCCTCCTGAGTAGCTGTGATTATAGGTGTGAGCCACAACACCCAGCTTTATGTATGCTTTTCTGTTAAACATATATTAAATGGAATTACTAGATGATTATATGTATATACATAGTTTAATTGATGCTGCCATTTTTTTTTTTTGTAAAAATCAATAAATGGGCAAAGAAACGGAACAAACATTTCACAGAAGAAGAAATACAAATGGTCAAAAAACATATGAAGGCCTGGGGTTGTAGCTCAGTGGTAGAGCACTTGCCTTGCATGTGTGATGCACTGGGTTTGATTCTCAGCACCACATAAAAATAAATAAACAAATATATTTTGAAAAATATATGAAAAATGTTCAACATCTCTAGCAATTAGAGAAATGCAAATTAAAACTACACTGAAATTTCATTTCACTCCTGTCAGAATGGCAATTATTAAGAATACAGGTAACCATAAATGTTGGTGAGGATGTGGGGAGAAAGGTACTCTCATACATTGTTGGTAGGACTGCAAATTGGTGCAACCCCTATGGAAAGCAGTATGGAGATTCCTTAGGAAACTTGGATTGGAACCCATTTGATCAAGTTATCCCACTCTTTGGTCTACACCCAAAGGACTTAAAATCAGCATACTACAGTGACACAGCCACATCAATGTTTATAGCAGCTCAATTCACAATAGCCAAGCTATGGAAACAACCTAGGTGTCCTTCAACAGATGAATGGATAAAGAAAATGTGGTATATATACATAATGAAATATCACTGAGCCATAAAGGAGAATGAAAAATGATGGCATTTGCCAATAAATGGATGGAACTAGAGAATATCATGATAAGTGAAATAAGCCAATCCCCCAAAAACAAAGGCTGGTTGTTCTCTCTGATATGTGGATACTAACCCAAACAAGGAGTGGGGTGGAATAGAAGACCATTGCATTTATTAGACAAAAGCAAATGAAGGGAAGCGACAGAGAAGGGAACAGGAAGGACAGTTAGAATTAAGGCACCATTGCTTTTGCACTTCAGTGCAAATGTCAGTGCAGTGCAAAGACATCACATGGTTCAGTCAATAAAAGGTCATGAATATACACTGATTGTTTTGGTGAAAATAGGTTTGACCTTACAATCTCCCTGAAAGAGTCTCAGGAATCTCCAGAGGTACCTTTAAGAGTTGTTGAAGTACTACTCGGGAGTCTGAAGCAATCTCAGCAACTTAGGCCCTGAACAACTTACTGAGACCTTGTTTCAAAACAAAAAGTGAAAGGACTTGGGGTTTAGCTCAGTGGTAAAAGTGTCCCTGGGTTCAGTTCTTAGTAACAAAACAAAACAACAACAACAACAACAACAATCCCACAAGCATCCCCCCCCCACACACCAAAAACAAACAAACAAAAACCCCACAAAACCCAACTTACTGAGAAGACAAATTAAGAGCATTTGGGGTGTGAGGAGGAGGAAGAAGTCAAAAGATTTTTAGGAAGTAGATTGAATGGGTTTGAGGGGGGTTGATTAGATTGAGGGATAACTGAGGTCAGGAGCCATAAGCTCTGAAGTCAAACTGACCTGAACTTAAATTCTAGCTCTTTAACTTCTTAAAGGAGTGACTCCAAGCAATTACTTAATCCAAATTTTGGCTTCTTCAGCTATAAAATAGGGATATTAATTCCTGCTTTATGTGACTTTGTAAGATTTGATGAGATGTGTGCAAAGCTCTTATGTGTTTAGTAAATATATAGTAGCTAATTTTATTTTTTAGGATAATGACTCCAGGTGTCTGACTTAGGCACCAGAGGTGGTTCTATTCACTGCAGTGGGGAATGCAGAAAGGGGCAAGCTGGGGGAGATTGGAAGAGGGAGGGAGAAGGAGCTTACCTGGGGACTTTAGGGATTTTTTTTTTTTTTCGCTTTCTTTCTTTTTTTTTAATTTTATTTTTTTTAATTAGCTACACATGACATTACAATGATCTTGGCAATTCATACATTTGAATCATTGGGGTATAATTTCTCATTTTTCTAATTGTACAGATTGCAGAATCACACTGGTCATAGAGTCACCTATATACATACAGTAATCATAATGTCTATTCTATTCTGCTGCCCTTCCTATCCCCCCTACTCCTCCCCTCCCCTCCCATCATTTCTCTCTATCCAATCTAATGTGATATACTTTTTTTTCTTTTTCTCCTCACAACATCATACATGTATTCTGTATAACAATGAGGTTCTCCTTCCATCTTCCACGCAACTCCCCTTCTCCCTCTTTTCCTCTCCCACCTCTCTTCCCTATTTAGTGGTAGTCTTATTCTCATACTCTTCCTCCCTATCTCATTTTGAGTCACCCCCCTTATATCAGAGAAGATATTTGGCATTTGTTTTTTAGGGATTGGCTAACTTCACTTAGCATAATCTGCTCTAATGCCATCCATTTCTCTGCAAATGCCATGATTTTGTTATTTTTTAGTGCTGGGTAATATTCCATTGTGTATAAATGCCACATTTTTAAAATCCATTCTTCTATTGAAGGGCATCCAGGTTGGTTCCACAGTCTAGCTATTGTGAATTGTGCTGCTATAAACATTGATGTGGCTGTGTCCCTGTAGTATGCTCTTTTTAGGTCTTTTGGGTATAGTCCGAGAAGGGGAATAGCTGGGTCAAATGGTGGTTCCATTCCCAGCTTTCCAAGGAATAGAGATTTTTTAATAGAAAATTAGTTTAAAATGCAGAATGCCCCCCCACCCCCATATGGAAATAGAGATTTGGGTATCATCACAATAGACTCATTCAGGCCTTTGGATAAGATCATATTGAAGTGGAAATTGGTGTAGGAAAGTAAAAAGGGGGATGTAGAGTTTTTCAGTTTGCTAGGTACCATACCCTTGGTGTATTTAACAAAATAAATTTATTTTCTCACAATTCTGGAGGTTTGGTTTCTTCTGAGGTCTTGCTCTCTGGCTTTTAGATGATACCTTATCTCTTTACTTATAAATGATCTTTTCCTTGTGCATGCATTCTCCTTTCTTCTTATAAGGACACCAGTCATATTGAATTAGGACTCACCCTTAAAGAAAAAAAAAGTCTCATTTTAACTTATTTATCTTTTTAAAGACTTTTTCTCCAAATATTGTTGCATTCTAAGGAACTGAGGTGCCAGGAGCCACTTATGAAATCTGAGTGAACCTAATTGGCATGGAAGCCATTGGGTAGGAAAGTCTGGTACCTGGGAACTCCCAGTAGCATTCCTGATGGTTTGAAACAACCTAATACATGTGATATCCTACTTAGCTCTGTCAGGTTCCGCACTGCACAGGAGATGGGGTGACTTGCTAGAGCCACGTAGCCACACAGCCTCTCAGAGGTAGTGTGTGACTTGCCAAGATGCCAATCAACCTGTTGACCTTTAGACTCCATGAAGCAAGACTCCATCCTCTGAAACCTAATCCCTACCTTTGATGTACTGTTCCTTAAATAAAGGACTGGAGCCATTTTCTAGTTGTTCAGTTCCAGCTACTATGTGGACTGGAGGTCCTATCAGATGCTCCCCTTAAAACCTATTTTCTGGCTCTGTCTCTTCTTTCTTTCTTTTTTTAAATAAAACTTTGTTTATTTTTCTAATGTGGTTCTGGGGATCGAACTTAGTGCCTCTTGCACGCTAGGCAAGCGCTCTACCACTAAGCCACAACCCTGGCCCGCCTCTTATTTCTTTACTAATTATTTCAGACTTTCTTTGGCTCAGGTGGCTCATCACCTTCTGAGCTGGAAACTACCCTGGCGGGGTGCTGGCCGCCCACAATACTGAGGTTAGAACTTAAAAAGTGCATGAATTTGGAAAGGTACAATTCAGCCCACAGCATAGAGTAAGGGAGAATATGGAACAGAGGAAGAGAGATTTCAATAAGCTACTGAAGAGGTCTATCAAGAGACGTAAAAGACAAATGTGAGTCAGGGAAAATAAAAGGAAATGTGGAATCAACCGGAAACCTCCCAAATTCCATTTCCAAACTCTGATGCCAAATTTTTTATTATTATAATTATTCTTTAAAAGTTGTTTCAAGTTTATAGAAAGAGAATTCACACACATCGTCTCCCCCAGTTAACCCAGCCTACCCCACTATCAACATCAGGTTCCACAATGGTATATTTGTTACAGACATTGAACCTACATTGACATATCAAACCAAGTCCCTAGTTTACATTAAGGTTCATTGTCTGAGTTGTATATTCTCTGGGTTTTGACAAATGTGTAAAGACATGTTTCCACCTGTCATGTCATGAAAGAACAGTTTCACTGCACTAAAATCCTGTAATTTTCCTGTTTATCCCTCCTCCTCAAACATGTAGTTGATCTTTTTACTGTCTATAGTTTTACCTTTTCCAAAATGTGATACAGTTGGAATTACACACTAAGTAGCCTTTTCAGGTTGGCTTCTTTCACATGGTAATGTGCACTTAGTGTTCCTCCACGTCTTTTCTTGGCTTGATAGCTCATTTTTTTCTTTCTTTTTCCCTCTTTGGTACTAAGGATTGAACCCAGGGGTGCTTTAGCTCCAAGCTATATCCCCAGTCTTTTTTTTTTTCATTTTGAGATAGAGTCTTGCTAAATTGCTAAGACTGGCCTTGCATTTACAATCCTCCTTCCTCAGCCTCCTGAGTTGCTAGGATTACAGGCATGCACCACCATATGTGACCTCATTTCTTTTTTTTTTTTTAATATTTATTTTTTAGTTTTAGGTGGACACAGTATCTTTATTTTACATTTATGTGGTGCTGAGGATTGAACCCAGTGCTTTGCGAATGCTAGGCGAGCACTCCACCACTGAGCCACAACCTCAGCCCTCATATCTCATTTATTTTAAAGCTGAACAATATTCTATTGTCTGGAAGTACCACAGTTTATCTGTTCCCCTTTCAAATTTCTGTTCCCCTTTCAAATTTTGCTAAGTATGAATAAAGCTGCTGTAAACATCTTTGTGCAGATTTTTGTGTGGTTATACATTTTCAACTCATTTTGGTAAATACCAAGCAGTGCAACTAATAGATCATATGGTAAGGCATTTTATAAGAAACCTTGAGACTGCTTTCTAAAGCCACTGTACCATTTTGTATTTCCACTAGCAATGTCCATGTTGCTGCACATCCTAGCCAGCTTTTAATGTTGGTAAAGCTTTGGATTCTAGCTGTTCTGAAAGGTGTTTAGTTGTTTGAAAGGGTATCTTTTTAACATTTGCTATTTCCTAATGTTATGTAACATTGCTTATCTTTTCATACACATATTTGCCATCTGTATATCTTCTTTGGTGAAATGCTTATTCAGTTATTTAGTTCACTTTAAATCAAGTTTTTTATTCCCTTATTGTTGAGGTTTTTTGTTGGGAGGGTGGGTAGATACTGGGGATTGTACCTGGGATACTTAAGCATTGAGCATCTCAGCCTCCCTCCCCTTTAATTTTTTTTTTTTTTTAATTTTGAGACAGGGTCTTGCTAAAGTTGCTTAGGGCCTCACCATGTTGCTGAGGCTGGCCTTGAACTTGGGATCCTCCCATCTCAGCCCAAGTCACTGGAATTACAGTTGTGTCCTACTGTACCCAGATCTTACTATTGAGTTTTATGAGTTCTTTGTAGTTTTGGATAATAGTCCTTTATCAAATATGTCTTTTGCAAATATTTTTTCCAGTCTATGGAGTTGTTATATCATTGTCTTAACACCCTATTTTTTCCACAATATTTATCACTAAATAAAATGACTTTATTATTTGTCCTCTCACATTTATAGTGTAAGGTCTCGAAACAACCTGTTTTGTTCAGTGCTGTATTTTTAGGGTCCAGCATTGTGCCTGTCTTTTTGGATGTAATGACAAATATTTTTTTGATTGAATGGATAACAAGGTTTCACATTTTTAGCTTGCTTTATTCTTATTGAAAATGATATTAAACTAATTTGAGTTCTTCCATCTTCTAATTTAAAAGCTCAATTTTAGACTTTTTGGCCATATTAATTTTTTTATTTGTTCTAATTAGTTACACATGAGAGTAGGATGATTTTGACACATTGTACACAGTGAAGCAAACTTCTTCCTCTGGCTGAATGTGATGCAGAGTTACACTGGTAGTATAAACATACATATATCTAGGTTAAGTAATAATGTCCATCTCATTCCACTGTCCTTCCCATCTCCACACTTTCTCCCCTCCTTCACTCCCCTTTGCACAATCCAAAGTTTCTTCATCACTCCCCAGCCCCATTATGGATTAGTATCTGCTTACCAGAGAAAACATTCAGCCTTTGGTTTTTTGGGTTTGGCTTATGTCACTTAGCATGATATTCTCCAGCTCTATCCATTTACCTGCAAAGGCCATAATTTCATTCTTCTTTAATTGCCATATTAATTTTCAAAATTAAGGAGAATGGCCACTTACAATAGTGTAAGAGGAATTTCCATGTGGTTCAGATGAAATTGGTTTATGATATATAATTGCTATTCTACACTTGGTCTGCCCTCTCAAGGAGTAGCACAGATTTATTTTAGAGAAAATAGTCACAGGACTGGACAGTGATAAAGGAGAAAGTTTGGGTCAATCTCACAAAGCTCACAAAGGGATGAATTCTACCTGCTAGACACTGGAAGTTCTCAATATCTACAAATGTGTATTCATACATACATACAACACACACAAACTTTTCAAGGTAAAACATTTCTCGGTTACTTTTTATTAACTGAATTTGCTAAAGATGGAAGTGACATGTTGGTTTCCCTTTAGATTTGTTTTCTCTTTTTCTTTATTGCTGAGATTGAACCCAGGGCTTTGCTTATGCTAAGCATGCACTCTACTGCTGAGCTACAACCCAGCTCCATTTTTTTTTGTATCTTTAGTAGTTTTTTACTATATGTCTATGTTTATGTAATGCTATTATTGTTCATATTGTGATATACTTTTATTTTTCCAATTAAATGCTTTTGCCTTCAGTTCCACCCTTTGAACACTTCTACCTTACTTTGCATTTGTTTGAATATGCCAAAGCTTCTATTTTTTTAGCCTTTCTTTCCATTTTAATTAATCCTCTTAAAAGTAACATATGACATCATTACCCTAGTACATGTATGACTGCACGTATGCTGTGACACTACATCATGTACAACCAGAGAAGTGAAAAGTTGTGCTGCAGTTGTATACAATGAATCAAAATGCATTCTGCTGTCATATGTACCTAATTAAAATAAATACATAAATAAAACAGAAAAAAAGTAACATATAATCCCACTCATACTTTAAGACCCAATTCAGAAGTCATTAGTGAAATCTTTCTTTTCCAGAGTAACAAATAGTACTTGATTGGAAAAAAAATGGATGAATATTAAAATTAATATGTAACCAGAAAGTTTTTCTGTCATAGATAGTGGAAAATAATATCAGGTTGCTCGGTGCAGTAGTGTGCACCTGTAATCACAGTGACTCAGGAGGGTAAGGAGGATTGAAAGTTTGAGGCCAGCTTGAGCAATTAAGCAACAAAAAAAAATCTCCACATTATTTGAAATAGGCTTTAGAAAATTCTTTCAGAAGTTCTTTAAAAAATTTTTTTAATATATATAATTTTTTTGTTTGTTTTGGTGGTGCTGGGGATTGAACCTAGAGCCTTGTGCATGCTAGGTAAACACTCTACCAAGTGACCTATATCCTCAATCCTCCCAAGTAGCAGGAATTACAGACATTTGCCACCATGCCTAACTCAAAAGAACTTTTAAAAGGTGTTTTGTTTTCTATTGTTGCATAGCAATCATCTCAAAATTTAGTGGTCTAAAACCAGAATCATTTTATCATATCTCAAGATTCTAGATATGATAGATTTATTTAGTGGGATTACGTGGCACAATCCTATAATACCACTGATCTGAGAGGCAGAGGAAAGATGATTACAAGTTTGAGGGCAACCTCAGCAGCTCAGTGAGGCTTTAAGCAATTTAGTAGATTCTGCCTCAAAACAAAAATTAGAAAGGGCTGGGGATATAACTCAGTGGTAAGGTGACCCTGGGTTCAATCTCCAGTACAAAACAACAACAACAACAACAAAAAGATTGTATAGGTTGTCTTGGCTCATCTGGATGGTTCTTTTGCTCCATGATATTTTGCTGGTACTACAGTTCTCTGGTAGCTCACCTAAATTAGGATGTCCATGAATGCTCATTAACATGGCTATTGCCTTGGTAGGGATGACTGGGCTCAACTGGAAGGTCACTCCTCACCAATTTAGCTCTTCCATGGTCTCTTACTGTGGTCTGTCTAGCAGGATAACCAACCATACTTCTTATATGGCAGCTCAGGGCTTCCAAGAATGCTAAAGTGGAAATTGGCAGCCATCCTTAAGGCCGAGGCATGGAATTGCCACAAGGTTAATTCTGCCTCATGCTGTTGGTTGAAGTGAGTCATAGGGCCAGCCCAGAATCATTGTGAGTGTATAATATCAGAAAGTGTGGTTCACTGAAGCCCTTTGGAGCTTGCCTAGCACAATATTAAGTGTTTAAACCTTTGCATTTATTATTTCAGTTGGTATGATACTGTTCTGTGGCCTAGACTTGTTTGCATTTATTTCCTTTAGTGACTTTGCATCAGGCTTTTAATTCTGTGAATTTCTCTACTGACATTAAGACAAAAAATGGAAACAATGGTATCTTTACCTCAGTTATAATAAATAATGCCTTCAACATGATTTTATATCTTTTTTTTAACTTAGATTTTTGTATTTTATTAATATCTAGAATTTTAAGCTGTATTATAAATTTACTGTATATCTTCCTTTTTTTTTAAGTTTTACTAGAGCTGGTTGTGGTGGTGCACACCTGTAATCCCAACAATTTGGGAGTCTGAATGAGGCAGGAACATTGTAAGCTTGAGGCTAGCCTGGGCAACTTAGGGAGACCCTGTCTCAAAATAAAAATAAATATGGCTGAGGATGAAACTCCATGGTAGAGCACCACTGAGTTTAATCCCTAGTACCCCTTCTCCCCACCTCACTCACAAGTAATAGATATTTTCATTTATTTTGTAAGCAGTAATTGTTTAGGTCTAATTAATTTAGTTGGTTTTAGTTTATACTGTCATCATAATATACCTTTATTTGTAGGGAATTTGGATTTTTTGATTAGTCGTAATATGTCTTCAACCAATATTTTTAGAAAGTTGTGTAGATTATACATTATCTGAATTGTGCTAAGTTTTCAGTATCTTCTTCTCATTTTCACATCGTTTAGTTGGGTATAGAATTCTTGGATCATACCCTTTGTTCCTCAGGAATTTATAGTTATTATTCCATTGTTTTAAGGCTATTCAAATATATAATCCCTTGCAGGTATATCTTTTTGGAGAACTGGTAATGTAAAATTTTTTACCAGGAAGTGTTGGTGAATGGAACTGGAACACGGTCTGCATATTTGTCTTTTTTCTACTCTGTCTAGTTTTTTTGTAGTATAATTTTTATTTTTTATCATCCTCCATTCATATATTTCTTTAATAGCAATTAAAAAGTTCTGTTAGAGAAGATAATGTTAAGTGAAGTTAGCCAATCCCAAAAAAAACAAATGCCGAATGTTTTCTCCGAATAAGGAGGTTGATTCATAGTGGGATAGGGAGCCGGAGCATGGGAGGAATAGATGAACTCTAGATAGGGCAGAGGGATTGGAGGGGAAGGGAGGGGCATGAGGTTATTAATGATGGTGGAATGTGATGATCATTATTTTCCAAAGTACATGTATGAAGACACAAATTGGTGTGAACATACTTTGTATACAATCAGAGATATGAAAAATTGTTTTCTATATGTGTAATAAGAATTGTAATGCATTCTGTTGTCATACATAAATAAATAAATAATAAAAATAAATTAAAAAAAAAGATCTGTTGGTTAGATCTTAGTTCCTAAATCTGTACTTGTCATTTTTCTCATGCTGCATTTCATATTTTTGTTTTTTCATTCTACATTGTGGGAAAACTTCTTGAATGTGACTTCCTCATTATGAATTCAGCTTTTGTACATGCTAATTCTGTTTTTCATGTTTCTGTGAAATCACTCCTTATCTGAGTCACTCTCCTTAATAGTACGGTGTCTTTTTATTCCCATTGCATCTGATTCTTAGAGGCAGTATTTTTCTACAACCATGTAAGTGTTCAAATTGATGTTTTTCTGCATTTTGTTTCTTAGAGTGAATTGTTGTTAGTAAAAAGCCTGTCTCTGCTTACTGTAGGGTTGTACTTAGTATGCAGGATTGTAGTCTCTGAGGGGTAGAGAAAAAGGGCTCTGGACAGGGAAGAGAGAGTGGCTTTTTCAGGAAGCAGGGCTCACCCAGTGTTGGACTGGCATGCCTGTGTCCTGATTACTGCAGACCCAGAAGCTTTGAGCTGATGGTGGAGAGAAGTTAAGGGCTGAACACTTCCCCACATACTTCCTGATCAGCTATGCTTTCCCCCTTGAAAGGCAAGGGTTCAGTTGGCCAGAGGTGCATGACCATCAATAAATTTCAGAACCTTTTTTGAAACATTTAGTTCTTTTGAAATATTTTTGGAAACATTCTTCATTGATATTGTAGTTAATGGAAATCTCTTCCAGATTTTGCAAGTGGATATTGTTCAAAGGAGATACTGCCTTCTCACTTTTCTTGTTATGTCCTTATAGGTGTATTAAATGGAATTTGTGAAGCCATATCAGGAAGTGGTAGCTTGGTTATCTCTTAAACTGTATGTCAGCTTTCCTTATCTTACATTTTATTAATTTTTTAAAAAGTTAATTGTTTCTTTTTTCTTTTTTTGTGTGAAAGCAGGGGTGCTTAACTACTGAGCCACATATTTAGCCCTTTTTATTTTGAAACAGGGTCTCACTAAATTACTCAGGACCCCACTAAGTGACTGAGAATGGCTTTGCACTTGTGATCCTCCTGCCTCAGTCTCCTGAGCTGCTGGAATTACAGGTGTGGGACACCACACCCAGCAAAAGTTAATCCTTTCTGTTGGCACAGAAACCTTCTTTCCCAGCATCAAGGTCTCCATGGTTCACTATCAGATACTTTTGGTAGAAAGGTTACTCACTGGACAGGCTTTTAGTAGCATTCTCAGCTTTGCTTGACTAAGAATAAGGGGGAAGCCTCCCTCTCCAGGGATCTTGCCTCATCATTAACCTGAACCAAGAATGAAAGGATACTAGAAGCTTTTCCTTTGGAAGCATGTAAATTATTCTAAGATTCCAGCACCAAAACTAGGTTAGAAAGCTGGCACTAACATTTTTATGCTTGATTTTTATGTGCTTAACTTTTTAAAAAATCTTTTATCATGTTTACTTTCATGGTTTTATCTTTTTGGTTTTGGAGATTAGCCTTGTTTCCCTTGTCTGCAGTAAAAGGCATTACATTCTTTATAAACATTTAGCCTTTTTAAAAATTTTTACCATTTATACTCTTCATTAAATTTTAATTTTTTATCTCATGGTTTTGCTTCCTATTAAATTTTCACTTTCATTTTAGTTTTCACTTCCTTAATAATCTAATCTCTATTTTCTTAAGTACAAATCCTGCACCCCCCTATGGTTTGATTTTAAAAGGCTGGTAGGATATGTAATCCCAGGGTGATAGTAGCAGTGGGCAGTCAGTGTCCATTCAACACAAAGAGAAGAGCCATCTCTCTTTTTCCTCCTAGTAGTCTCTAAATAGATTTTTATATCTCTTTGTTTCACATTGTCCTCCAAAATTATAATTTAGAAATGTATTGATTAAAACTATTTCCCAGAGGAGCCATGATTTGCCTTTTGCAGATAGGACTGGATTTTAGATAGCATGTACTGCCTGTATGAAAAGCTGATAGTTCTGGAATCCAGGGTCTCTAACATGGGTTTAGTAGCTCAGTGGAAAGACTGTGGCCTCTGGGGTCAGCCACTTGCATGGGGTAGCTGCATGACCATCAATAAATTTCAGAACCTTTTTTGAAACATTTAGTTCTAGCTCAAATAAGTTGAAAGTAGTATCTTCCTTTCATCAGTATTATAAAAAATAGGACTAATCCATATAAAACATCCTTCCTGGTACCTGCCCTTAGTAGTCACTCAATTGAGGGACAATCCATGCTAGTCACATGTTATCCGAAGGAAAAGAAGTGAAGCAGATAGGTCATAGCTGGGGAGAGTCTGCTTTGGCATAGCCTAGCTTTAAAGTCAAACCCTGGGGTGTTAACCTGTTGAGAAGGTCACATGGCCTATGCTCCACAGGCTTCTGGCCCAGCTCCTACTTTAGGTGTCTGTAGCACAGCTTCTAGTGTATTAAGAAGCCAAACCATGATTTTAACAATTTGAGGGTAATGATCTAGAGAAAGATTCACTTTAATAAAAGGCTCAGTTTATGAGATATAGCCCAAATTCAGAAATATTGCAATGTAAGAAAATGCCTCCTAAAAATTAAGGATTTTGGGGGAAAAGATGAGAAGATGTTGTGGTCAAAGAGTACAAAGTTTCAGTTTCAGTGACGCAGGAAGACTAGGTTTCTGAGATCCATTGTACCGCAGTATGACTGTAGTTAATAAGGAGGAATATTTCAGAATTGCTTAGGGTAAATTTCAAATGTTTCCACCACAAAAGGTTGTAAGTATGTGAAGTGATGAATATGCTAATTTTAGCTTGATTTAATCATTCCACAATGTATACGTATATCAAAACATCACATTGCATGCCACAAATGCATATGATTTTATTTTGTTATTTAAGCATTTTAAAGATTCAAGGATTTCTATCCATAGTTTGGTGTATCTTTATTCTCAGCTGGGGTTTGGGGTGATAGGAGGGTC
Source organism: Marmota flaviventris (assembly GCF_047511675.1). Taxonomy (NCBI): domain Eukaryota; kingdom Metazoa; phylum Chordata; class Mammalia; order Rodentia; family Sciuridae; genus Marmota; species Marmota flaviventris. The sequence continues at coordinate 101,417,643 of NC_092498.1, read as the reverse complement.
TCCTGAGCTTTCCACTTATTAAATTTAGGAATTTTATCTTGGAGACTGATAAATCTCCTATCATCAGCTTCCTTAGAATAGCCTGATTCTTATCCAGTGCAAGAATCCCTGGAAAGAGGGATCTGTTCTGTTTATTGTCACAGGCTCCATATCCTTCAAAATGTGGAGGGGATGGGTATGTTTGTGACATGGGTAGAGGAATAACCTGTTTCTCTTCTCTAACTTTCCAGGACCTGCTATGGAATTATCTGACTAGCTTTCAAAACTTAGGCCAGGGGCTTGCTTATGTGCTTTGTTCCTGTTATACCACTAGTTTCCAAGGTTGACTACAGTTTAGGATCACCTCAGGAGGTTAAAAAAAATACCAATGTCCTGATATCACTCCTGTGGATTCTATAGTAATTGGCCTTGGATTAGTCTGAACTCTTTTTTTTCTCCTTTCGTGGTAGTGGTGGTGAATATATCCTTAGGGAATTCTGATGCACAGCCAGATTGAAGTTGCACCACCTGTCTGCTCCACCTTCTCTTTCTGTCATAGTCATTTTGCCTATGACTCCGTTCATCCTCCTAGTGATGCTTCCTATAAATGTCCTCCATCTAGTCAGGGCTCAAGAGGAAGCTGGCAGGAAGAGCCTCCAATCTTGTGCCAGCTTGAGTAGCTGTTCACATGTTTAACACACTGTCCTTGGAAAGGGGCTCAATTCTTGGGAAAAGATTATAACCATTGTCTCCGAAATCAGATATATACTAGAAAAGAGCTGGGGTTACTTTTTTCTCTTTCTGAGGCTTGGGGGTTCAACTGGGGATTGAACCCAGGGACACTGAGCATTGAGCTACATCCCCAGCCCTTTTTAAAAATTTTATTTTGAGACTGTTGCCAAGACTGACCCTGAACATACCTCCTTAGTAGCTGAGATTAAAGGTGTGGGCCATCCCATACTGCTGGGATTACTTTTTGGGAGACCTTGGTCTGTATTTTGTTCTACCTTCCTGAGGCTAGGAGATTCCTTGATTTTTAACATGGATGGAGTCCTTTCCTTTTGTCTAACCATAAAACAAAGAAATCTGTCCTTATTTGGCTAGTTAGTAGGCTATTGAATTTATTGCAGAAAATTTCATATCACACTGTTTAGGTTTCAATTCTTAATCAGAAACAGTTTTAAAATGGAGCATTCCTGGAGGTAATCAATTCCACAATGTATACATATATCAGAACACCTCATTGCATGCCACAAATATATATGATTTTATTTTGTCATTTAAGCATTTTTAAAGAAACAGTCAATTTTTGTTTCTCTACAGTGCCTTAATTTTTGTGCATATATGTGTGAGTAGGGGCCTATTTACTCTTCAGGATATAGCTATTGGGGCAGATAAACAGAAGCTGGTTAAAAAGGAGCAAGGGCTGAGCCTCCCTTCCTGCCCATACTTGCACACCCCACCCCCCCAATACTCCTTATGCGCCCAGTCAATGATTGCCGCTGGAACTCTCCATCCAGAGGTCATACTGAGAACTTTACACAGGCTCCTTGCTCTTTGGGCCATTTGTGAAATGTGGTTTATGTTTTTTTTCCTGGGAGTATGATTGTGTCTTTCACTATTGGATGTTGTTAAAAAAAAAAAAAATAGTCCTTTGAAAGTTGGGAACGTTTTTGGTTTTAGTTCTCAGGATTGTTGTTTTCAACACCCCAGCTGCTTAGAGAATTGCTCTTTCTGAGCACTCCAGGGAGAGGTTTTTATGAGTCTTCATGTATTGTTAGGAACTGTTTCTCTTCCTCCTCAGCCACTAGTTTGCCTTACCCCGACACTCTTTGTAGTTACTTAGGCTCCCCATTCTGCTTAGCAGATAAGACGCTCAGTGTCACAAATGTGCCCTCTTCAGGAAATGTCTCATGCCTGACAGTACTTATGTTTGTGCATTAAATTTGCCCCAGCTTTTCTTAAAATTATTTTCCATTTATCTTTATTTCCTCATGCAATTATTTTCTTCTTTTCTAAAGTATGCATCTCTGTTAGTTCCATCATCCTTTTGGGAATGAGCTACTGTAAAAGTTATTAAATAAGAACTATCCCTAAATATTTTTAGAAATCATCCTTTTGATCATGGTTTTGACTCTGGTCCTAGCTCTTGGTTTTGTCTGTCACTGAGACCTCCTGGCTGGTCCTGCTGCCTTGCCTCTTAACCCCCAGTCTGTGCATGTCTCTGATCCAGAGAGAGTTTTCTGTAGCCTCTTACCTGCAGAGTTAAGTGCAGCAGCTCAAGGAGAGTGTCTTAGTAGTAACCACACTCCCTGCTACCTACTGTTTCCAGACCCATTCTGTGGCTCCCCTCCTGTTCCTCATACTTCTTCAGCCCTTGTTTCTGCCTGCTCTGCCTTTGTCATTTCCGCTGATTTGAAGCCTGTCTATCTCTCCCTTTGCCTTTCTCTGCTCAGGACAAACTTCCCCTGTGAAAGCTTTGCTGATCCTCTCCAGTAAATCAACCACTTCCTGGGTGTTACTTCCTTTTGTGGTGCACATGTCTGCTTGCATGAACCTGACTGCGGCTAGCTCATAGGCACCTTTATATGAATTAGAAAAAGACACCCACCATCTTAATAAAGATAAATCTATGATGTTTACAGTGTGACTGGCATCTTGTTAGTTGTAACTGATGGCCCTATCTGTGTTGTAAATATTCGATTCTATGCCCCTTAGGATCAAGGAGAACATTCGTTTTTTGATATTATTGTATATTCTTATTGCCTCACCAGACCAGGCCCTCAGTATCCATTTGCTAAGTAGTAGTAGTAATAATAATAATAATAATAATAATAATAATAATGGTACAGACATGTTCCCACACTCTTGCCTGAAAAAATAACAGAAAAGGCATGCCTGTCAAGGCCTTTTACACTGGCCATTAAGAATATATTTTGAAGTCAGGCGCAGTGGTACACGCCTGTAATCCCAGTGGCTGGGAAGGCTGAGACAGGAGGATCACGAGTTCAAAACCAGCTTCAGCAATGGCGAGGTGCAAAGCAACTTAGTGAGATTCTGTCTCTAAATAAAACACACGCACACGCACACACACACACACACAAAAAAGGATGGGAATGTGACCCATATTTTGAGGTTGGGCATGGTGGTGCATGCCTGTAATCCCACAAACTCAGGAGCCTAAGACAGGAATACTGCAAGTTCAAGGCTAGGCTGGGCAATTTAGTGAGACCCTGTCTCAAAATAAAAAATAAAAAAGACTGAGAATGTAGCTCTGTGATAGAGCACCAGGGGTGGATTCAACACCTCCAGTTCGGGGTGGAGGTGGGGTGTAATATATTTTGAACTCTGCTTCCTAACCACCAAGAATTAAGCAGTTTTGCTCTGCCATACCCTCTCTGCCATGATGTTATGCTTTACTACAGTGAACTTGGACTAAAAACTCTGAAATCAAGAAAGAATCTTCTAAATCCAGTGTCGACAAAAAAAGTAATTGGGCTGGGGTTATAACCAGTGGTAGAGAGCTTGCCTAGCATGTGTGAGGCACTGGGTTTCATCCTAAGTACCACATATAAATGAATAAACAAATAAATAAATAGAACAAAGGAATTGTGTGTCCATCTACAACTAAAAAAAGGAAAAAAATTCACAGAAGAAGAAAATAATGATGAGAAATTTTAACATGAAGAAGAATACTATGTTTACTGATGAAGGTGAGTTGGCCACAGGTGCAGAAGATGACACTGGTGATATCAGCTTAGTTAAAGCAAAAGAAAGGCTTCAGGAAGAGGACAGATTTGACAAAGAAGAATACAGGAAGAAAATGAAGACAAAACATCATGATGGAAAAATGGAGAAAAGATGAAAAAAAAAGGGGGGGGGAGTTAGAAGATAAGCCAGAGAGAGATAAATGCCAAAGGTGGTGGTGAAGCCTTTCTGGATGGGAGTGATGATGATTATGATGGTGGATTTGATTGGAGCAAACTTGCAGATCCAGATGAATATAGACGCTATGAAGCATCAGTGTGGAAAACAAGGTTAGTGATATTAAGAAAAAGCAGGGACTGAAGAAAAGGAAAAACAGCAAAATAGAAGATGGGGGACCAAGAAGTCATAGAAAACCAAGTGGGAAACCTCTGGATGCAGACCATCTTTAATGGAGCTCTCTCTCTCTATATATAATATATATATATATATATATATATATATATATATATATATATATATATATATATATATATAAATATAAATATAAATAAATAAATATATATATATATATATATATATATATATATATATATATATATATATTTTTATACCAGGCATTGAATCTAGGGGTGCTTAACTACTGAGCCACTTCCCCATTCTGTTAATTTTTTTTTCTGACACAGGGTTCTACTAAGTTGCCCAAGGCCTTGCTAAGTTGTTGAGGCTAGCTTTGAACTTTCAATCCTCCTGCCTCACCTTCCCAGCCACTAGAATTACAGGTGTATACCACTATATCTGGCAGCAGAGCTAAACATTGAGCTTGTCTGCTTGCCTGTTTGCTCCTTGATACCTCTGGACATCATTATATTGGCAAGAAGTTGAAAAACAGTTGGCTTTGGGAAATGATAGTGGCCATATTATATTGTTTGCATGTATGAGTATGTAACAACAAATCCCACCAATATATACAAATATAAGGCACCAATAAAAAAATATGAAAAAAAAAAACCCTAGTTGGCTTTGGGGCAGTTAGGTACCATGTATCCCATTCCTAAAGGACACATTCTCCAGACAAAAGCAATTATATCTCTGAGTCCTTATCACAGGCCCTCCTTGCATCATCATGGAACATACTCAGTAAGGGTAGGTTATACAGTTTCCTGCTCTCATTTTTATCTGTGAGTTCCTACCCTACTCATGCTTCTTGTGTTTTGCTGGCAAGTTCTGAAGCCTTTTTCATTTTTGGAAATTCCTGTATCACTATACAGAAGTTTCAGTGTTACTGTTAAAATGGTCATAAGAGATTGCATGATTGGTAGCTCTGAGAAAGGAGTATTTTTGAATTGAAATGATCAATAATAAGCATATTCCTATAAATATTTTGAGGGGTTTAGGGCATAGCTCAGTTGTAGAGTTTTTCTTTAACATGTATGAGGACCTTGGTTTGATCCCCAGCACGTATCCCATGCACACACACACACACACACACATACACACACACAAAAAAAAATCTAGATAATTTTTTTTCAATGTAACCATCTTTTTTTTTGTTTTAGTGGAAGCATTCTGTCCAACATCTCATTAAATTGGCTTTATACATACGATTACATTTTTTAAAAATAAATGACAGCAGAATGCAATACAATTCATATCATAGATAAATTATAAATACCTTTTCTCCCATATTCTAATACTTCTGTAATCAGACATCTTAACGTACCTTGGTGTTTCAGAGCAGAGACCCGGGAGCCAGACTACTTGAGTTCAAGTCTCAGTTATTTGTGTTTAGGTTTATTATTTAAATTCTATGCCTCAGTTTACTCATGTAAGATGGGGGTGATAATGATTTACACTTTATGGGGTGGTGGTGAGAATCAAATAAATTATTTTGTATAAAATGTTTAGGTATATCATAGTAAGAAATGTGTTTTCTGTTACTATCAATATTGTTAAAGTCCATGTATAGGTTTACTGTACTCTACTATTGTTTCATCTTAACCCCGAAAAGCTGATTTTTTTTTTTTTTTTTTTTTTTTTGTGGTGCTGGGGATCAAACCCAAGGCTTCACACATGCTAGGCAAGTGCTTTACCACTGAGCGCCTCCCTCCCCCAGCTCCTTAAAAGAAGGTAGTTTTTAATTTGCAGCCAATACTGCAAACCTCTAGTTTCTTCAGTTCTACCAACCACCTGCTGCTTGGCCCCACATTTGTGCTGTGGTCAAAGCACCTGCCGCTGTGTACCCCTCGGCCGCCCACACTGATTTTTCTGGTTGCTGTAATAAAAGGTACAGAGTACACCGACAGGAAACCATCAGGCTTTGTTCTTTTCTTCCTAATTTGGCAGAAGAGAAATGGGACAAACCAGGGCCCTTTACAGGCAAGGTTTGTTTTAGGGTTTAAATTTAACTTCTTGTTCTAAGTCTGGGCTGGTAATAAATCTCTCTCTCTCTCTTTTTTTTTTGGTGGTGCTGGGGATTGAGCCCAGGGCCTCTCTCATGCTAGGCAAACACTACTGAGCTACACCCCAACCCCAATAATCTTGACTGTATGAAGCTAGAACCCACAGAGAATTTTGTTTGAAAACATGATTTTAATATAAAATCTTTTTTCATTGCAGGGCGATGTTCCTTTGAGGATTTTCAAGAGAGTTGTGCTACAAAATAGCAAAAGGTAATGGGGTGTGCTGGGGCTGTAGCTCAGTGGTCCAATGCTAGCTTCACAGGTGTGAGGCACTGGGTTCCATCCTCAGCACCACATAAAAATAAATACATAAAAAGACATTGTGTCCGGGCTGGGATTGTGGCTCAGTAGTAGAGTGCTCGCCTGGCACGTAGGAGGCCCTGGGTTCGATCCTCAGCACCACATGAAAATAAATAAATAAAATAAAGATATTGTGTCCATTTACAACTAAAAAAATTAAAAAAGTAAAAAGAAAGAAAAGAAAAGGTAATGGGATGTTCTGGGGGCAAAGTTCTCCATCAGAACCCACCAGGGCATTATTCGTTAGACTGTAAACAAAAGTCACTCATCGAATAGCTGTGGGTTTCTTCCTATCTTTAGTGTTCACTTGTGGCTGTAACTTCACATGAGAGTTGGGTGGAGGTTTTCTGCCTTGTTTCAGATATATTTTTCCCTGGTGTCTTAGCTGGCTTTCACAAACTGTGGCACAGTGGAAAGCTTGGTGGACCTCAATCCGGCGGCTCCACCCAGTTGAGTTCTCTTCAGATTAAGCAAAGTCTGACTAATACATTCTTTGGAGATGCTCTGACCATTTTCATTATGAGAACTAAATGGCCTTTCCCAGATGACATTACTGTAATTGACTTTACACTCAACTTCAGTAAATATTCTTACATACTATACAACACTCGGCCAAAGTTCAGCATATATATCTGTCTGGAGTTTCAGTAGCCTTTTCTTAGTTGAACACAACAGCATACTAGTAAATAATACAAAGATGATCTAAAACTTTATCCTCTCTAATTTGTTCAATTTATGATTCTTTATAGAACTAGTCAATTCTAGCCCCATCCGAGGACATGTTTAATTATCAGTTCTCAGAAAGAATATCCTCATGATGAATTTCTCCAACAGGATGTCTATGGATTCATTTACCTTTAGGGTTTCAGAAGTGATAGGTAGACAGTTATTACTCTCCATATTCTGGAAGGTGGAAGAAATTGTGAAAATGTGTTCAGCCTGCTTTACATATCTAGCCAGAGCCAGGTGCAGTGGTGCATGCCTATAATCCCAGTGACTCAGGAGGCTGAACCAGGACTGTAAGTTTGAGGCCAACCTGGGCAATTTAGTAAGATCCTTTCTCAAAGTAAAAAATAAAAGGGTCTGAGGATATAGATCAGTGGTAGAGTACCCCTGGGTTCAATCCCCAGTAGAATGGGGGTGGAGGGCATGGACACAGATCTAGCATTATACCTAGTCCTGTGCTGCAGTGCCTCTAACCTCTTTAAGTCACATCAAAGACTTTGTTTCCTAAAGAAGAACAATTAATTTTAAGATTAAATCTTCCTATGGAGGCACACATACTTATGAGTTTTCGTTTTCTTTATCTAAAGCTGGCATTTCCATCTCTATCTAAAATCACCTTCCTTTTTGAAGAAATGTCAGCCAAGACAAAGAGTGATTTCCCTAAATCTCACCTAGGGTAAGGGTGCCCTGGCAGCCAAAGGAAACCAAAAGCCCACAGAAAGATTTGACCCACAAGTGTATTTTGTTAGGTCTTTGTTGTTGTTGTTGTTGGTGGTGGTGGTTGTCAACATTTAGAATTCAGGCAGTTTCACATAAAAGAACTGATTCCTGGCACCTTTTGAAAAATGTAAAGATTCATTGAGACTTGGCCCACATAGCCACAGTCACGTAGAGCCAGGTAAAAGCTGTCTTCTTGGATGGGTTGGGTGGGCCTCAGTTTTGCAGTATCTGATCTCCTGAATGTGATCTGTCTGACCCTATAGGCTTTTGAATTGTCCTGTCCTGTTCCCTATAGTCATTGTCTCATTCTGTTTTTTAATTTTATTTATTTTTTATTTTTTAGTTGTAGTTGGACACAATACCTTTGTTTTACTTATTTATTTTTATGTGGTGCTGAGGATCGAACCCAGGGTCTCACACGTTCTAGGCGAGCACTCTACAACTGAGCCACAACCCCAGCCCTCCTTCTGTTTTAATGCCAGGTATCCTCTATAGCTTTCCAGAAAGGCTCAAGGCTCAGGCTGGGGTGATCAGTGATTACATGGTTACCAAAAGGAAGAGAATTGGCTCCATCAAGGCCCACGTGCTGTTCCCAGCCCCACCCAGGCCTTCTGGGGACAGGAGTTAATGCCAGGGTGGATCTTATGTCTGTATTTGCTAAGCTGGCACCACTCCATCTGTGTACTCAGCCCAAAAGTCAGAACCAAAGTTTCCTCATCCAGGGGGGTGGGGCATTTAAAAAAAAAATGAAAGAAAGAAGCCAGTGACAGCTCTGGCCCATTTGAAGCCTTACAAGACCAGCTAGTGCCACAAAAGGATAAGCTTCCTGTTTACCAGTGGGCCTGAGACAAAGTGGTTGTACTTCCTGGCTGTGCTGGGGTTGGCACACAGGCCAGGTTCTGTCTGTCAGCATGGTGAGGCTGAATGCCTACTCTGTACTTGGCTGGGTGGGGATGGCAGGGCGCCCCCATGGCTGGGTTCTGGATGAGGGCCACCCTCGGGAGGGCACCCTCGGGAGGGCACTTAACTTTGGCTCCAGAACTGGCTCTGGCATTCAGAAGGAAGCCAAGGGGGGTGTGGGGGTGACCTTGCATCCTTGCTGGCTTCTCCTTTTAGCTCTCCCTTTTCCTGTGGGGCCCAATCCAGGCAGAGGCTCTTGGCACAGAACAGAATCTTATAATAAATTTGTATCTTTTGTTTTTAAGTCTCCAGGAAGCAGGATGCCCAAAGCCTCTGGGAAAAAATGTTCCTTTACACCAGTGTGTTGAGGGCAGGGACCTGTCCTCTTTTTTATTACCTTATACAAAATAAGTATCCAGGGAGCTGCCTGAGGCATGGCTTCCTAGTTCTGGTGGTCCTGCTCCTCTATCAAAGGAAATACTTGAGATGCTTTCGGGCCGATTAGAGAAAGGAGGAGAGGACAATTTTAGAAGCCAGTCCACCATTACATTGGCTAAAGCTTGCTTCTTATCCTATAATCCTCCTTTTTCCAGGAGCCACAGTACAAATAAAAGGACTAGGATTCATTTGCATAAGAAGCCTTGCAAAGTAAGATAGGCTTTCACTTCAGTGCACACACAGGGCATCCATCAAGATTTCTGAGATTATATAAAGAAAGAACAGAGAGAAGAGGAAGACCAGATGGTTCACAGGTGGGGAAAACTGTGGCTACTTCTCCAGTGTGGCCAGGCTGCTGGCCCTGCCATTCTCTGCTGTTGACTGAGTGGAGGAGGGGATCTTGAGTAAGATATGCTGGCAGGAGCAGGAAATAAAACAGAGTCCAGGATGGCAAAATCCCAACAGAGGCAAAATCCTGATAGATGCAGCTTCCAGCCTCACTGCACCCAAATTTGAATTTGTAAAGACAGGCCACAATTATCCTCAGCAGCCAAGACATTTAAGGTCATTTCAATGCTACTCGAGGCAAAGCAGTAGCATTTTTGTCCTGGACTGACTGTTTTGATGCTGCTTTATTCCTCCCAGCTTGGCTTCTCAATCTGACTCTGCAGCTTTTCACTTCTTTACAGGGCGTGAGTGTGTCACCAGCAGACAAGCACACAGGGCACAGTGTCTTCTCCACCCATTCTTTACCTGTCTGCAAAGTTGGTCAAGTCCCTGAGTCTGGAGGTGGCCCGAGATGAGCCCAGGAATGATTCAGACTGTAACATAACTTGGCCTCCTCTCCCCTCTGCCTAAAGAATGGGGGCAGGACTCAACAGGAATGGGTGCATTTTCCGGTCAGGTTTCAGCCTTCTGATGGGACAGTCTCTCCCCCTTAGGAAGCTGGAGTTGGCTAATGGAGCCCAGCTGGGTAGTGAGGTCTGGGCTCCTAGCTACCCTGGTTGAATCCCAGATCCAGCTCTTGACTAGCTGTGCAGCTTTACAGGGGAAACTTCCCTGGGCTTAGTTACATTCTCTGTGTAATGAAGAGCAATATCAGTATGAATAAAATGGTTGTGAGAAGTAATTGAGTTGTAGAACCTGTGAGTAGAGATATAGAGGATTATGAAAATATGAAATGTTGAGAACAGTTTCTCACCATAGGAATCACTCAGTAAAGACTAGCTGTCTGGGGCCAGGGTTGTGGCTCAGCAGCAGAGCGCTCGTCTAGCATGTGCGAGGCCCTGGGTTCGATCCTCAGCACCATATAAAAATAAATAAAATAAAGGTATTGTGTCCAAGTACACCTAAAAAATAAATATTAAAAAAAAGACTAGTTTTCTGCATGAAGCCTCTGCTATTCCTTTTGCTAATATGGCTGGCGCCTTGGTCATGCTTGAAGCTCCATTCCTGGGAAGCAGCAGCAGGGGTATAATCTTTGGCCTCTCCATGCTCATGCCTCCTTCATTACTGTGGTTGAACTTATCGGAGGAAAGTTCTTTCTTGTTGCCAAACCAAACACCCTACTTAGGAAGCCTACAATTGCTCTCTTCCTTCTTCGCACTTTATCCCTTCGGGGAGATGCTTCTGAAGGTTCCCAGTACCTTCTGGCTAAGAAGGGTTCCTGAGTGTTAGAGCAGTTCTGCTTGAAATGTTGGCTCAAGTCTGTAAACTTGACAAATGAGCATTTCCATGCCATATCTTGGCCCAAGGTTTTTGTTGTGAATATTGTGGTCTACTTTATAGCTCATTTTAGTGGAAGCAGCAATATTTGGAAACCAGCTATTACAGATTTGGGACCCTGTTTTCCGGAACTGTGTCACTTTGAGCAAGTTACAGAATCATAGGACTTGAGAACTGAGAAGAAACTTAAAGAAGAGCTGATCAAACCCCTTAGTTGAAGGGAAATGAGGCAGTGAATGAGGTGAGGGAGAGAAGAAGTCAAGGCATAGAAAGGTTCAGATGACCTTGCACATCTCTGTAAATATCGCCTTTTGAGTATGTAAAATGGACAGTTTAGAGTATATGGTCCCTAATTATTCTTCCATCTTCAAATTTCACATTTCCGTTTCCATTCTATCAGTTGTATTATTTAACTTTCTACAGAGATATTCTGTCTGACCAAGTTTAAGAAAGAAAAAAATAACATGTGTCTTTCCTATCTAGAAGGTTTTTCCAGGGCTTCATTTTATCAAATGCCGTTGGAGCAGCTACACAGTCACCCTGAGGTACTGGAAGCTCTCTGAGCACTCCCCTCCATGTTCACTACCTCCAGCCCCCCAGCAAGCACAACTTTGTGGACATTACTGTTGCCTGGGTAATAGGCTCTCTCTATGAACAGGTTAGGAAGAGGGAGAGGCGGGGTTAGGAAGAGGGAGAGGCGGGAACTGTGTCACCTGGAAAGAGGCTTATAAAGGAAGCTGGAGTTAAGGGTCTGGCATGGCAAAGTTCACTAAGTAAGATGGCCATTAGGCTTAGCACCTTAAAAAAAGTTTTTATTTTAAATATTGGATTTTAAATATTATATTTATGTAAAATATATTTTTGATTTATTGTGGACTAATTTATTTTCTACATTTTTTCTTCTTCTCTGGAAGAAGTGATGTGGTAGGGATATAGCAGGTGTGCTAACGGTGCCATCATAGACTGAAGGTAGAGAATGATCAGTAGTGGTTTGCCACAACTTTGGTTTTGAATTTAAACTATATCTATATTAGCCCTCATTCAGATGTAACCAGCTCTTTAACCTTTAAAGTTTATTTACATTGCTTCCATAATGCTTATCCATTCTTTTGATCTAAATCTTACTTTTTGTGTAGTTCAGCTTGGTAAAAACTCACTTGAAAATAAAATATATTTGTTCTTCTGTTTAACAAATACATTTGAGTTCATGCTCTGGTCGGAGGAATGATTTTAACCTACATGGAGAAGCAGACATACAGACATGCAGACATGTGGAAGGCACTTGGGGAAGTCACAGGTTCACATTCTAGAATAAGACAGGGTGAAAGAAACACTGCTGCTGAGATACAGGGCCGGAGTGGGAGCAGTTAGAGGACCTAGGGATTGTTGTGGAGGTTTTGAAAGGTGGAAAAAGAATGTCAGACAAGGAGCAGTGTGCATATGAAGGCATGTCATTGGTGTGTTGTATCAGTGTCCCCTTGCTATGAAGGCATGGGTTGCTGAGAATAGGACGGGTAGCGGCAAGTGAAGAGCTGAAACATCAAGTAAGGTGTGCACACTTGATTTTGGCAGCAGAAACCTGTTAAGTATTCTGAGGATAAGAGTGAGATGATCTGACCTACTTTATGTTTTTTTTTTTTTTTTTTTTGTGGTGCTGAGGATTTTACCCAGGGCTAGGCAAGTGCTGTACCACTGAGCTAAATACCCATCCCTTTTTTTCTTTGAGACAGGGTCTCACTAAAGTTGTGCATGTTGTTCTGGAACTTGTGATCCTCTTATGTATACCTTCCAAGTAGCTGGGATTACAGGCAAGCACCACCATCCCCAGCTATTTGTATTGTTGTTTTTTGTGGTACAGGGGATTGAACCCAGGCTTACTTTATCATTTTACCACTGAGGTACACCACAGCCCATTTTTTATTTTGAGACAGGGTCTCTCTAACCTGCCCAGGCTGGCCTCAAACTTATGATCCTCCTGCTTTAGCCTCCCAAATTGTTAGGATTACAGACATGTACCATTGCAATGTTTTTTATTGTTTTTAATGGAAATAGCTTTAATGGAATGTTTTAACTACAAAAGAAACTCATACTACAGTGTTATGATAAAAGTAAAGTCATCCCTCAGTATCCACAGGGGATTGGCTCCATGACTTCCCTCTACACCCTGCCAAAATACCTAAATCTGCAGATGTTAAAGTTCATTATATAAAATGGTGTGATATAGTTGACCAATAAACAACATAGAGGTTAGGGTCCCTATGCAGTCACAAATCCACATATAACTTTTGACACCCCCAAAACTTTATTGCTGTTGCCTGGAAGCTTTATCAATAACCTAGTCAATTTAACATATATTTTATATGTTGTATGTATTATATTTGGTGAAAATGCTCAAAACCTTGTGGTATCACTTTTTACTGCAATATGCAATTTACTGGACAGAGACCATTCACATGGAGATGATTAGCATCATAGGGCATTTTAAGCAGATATTTGCAACATGAAGCTCACTGCAACAGCAAGAGGCGGTAGCCACAAAAATTATTACAGTAGTCTAGTACTATAGTTAATTTTATGCAGTTGATTTAATACTATGTCTTTACAACTGTTTACATTTCTCTGAACTGCAAATGGCACCATGTACAGGTCTGTTTGTATAAGTTTTGATAAATTTTAACTTTTGTGGGGAGTGCTGCTAGGGATCAAGCCAGGGCCATGTGCATGTTAGTAAGCATTTTACCACTCAGCTAAATCCCTAGCCCATAGATTCTAACTTTTTATAATATATCTGTGTATATTTTATGGTAGTAAATTATAAAATAGACTATTTGCATATATTTTATGCACTCATGACATGTTTTTCTTAATTTTAAAAAATATTTCTAAGCTACGGAGTTTATTAGCTTCTACAAGTTGTTTTAATTGTCAAAGATCTCTCCAAAATAATAGCCCAAATATGAGTGACCTCCACTGCACAAACATTTGTTGTTCAAGGATTAGCTGTATTTGGATATAAACTATGCACACCCTTTCATTTACTTTAAATTGTCAATAGATTACCTATAACTAGCACAATGTAAACAGTGTGTAAATAAATGTCATACTTATTGTTTAGGAAATGACAAAACTCTGTGTATTTAAAAAAAATACCTTTATTTTATTTATTTTTATGTGATGCTAAGGATCAAACTCAGTGCCTCACACTTGCTAGGTAAGTGCTCTACCACTGAGTCACACCCCAGCCCAAGTCTGTTCATTTAAAAAATTTTTTTTTGTAGTTGTAGATGGACACAATACCTTTATTTTATTTGTTTTTATTTTTATGTGGTGCTGGGGATTGAACCCAGTGCCTCTCCAATGCTAGGCAAGCACTCTACCACTGAGCCATAACCCCAGCCTGCAAGTCTGTACATTTTTTTTTTTTTAGAGGTGGGGGGGAGAGAGAATTTTTTTTAATATTTATTTTTTAGTTTTCAGTGAACACAACATCTTTATTTTATTTTATGTGGTGCTGAGGATCAAACCTAGCACCCGGTACATGCCAGGAGAGCATGTTACAGCTTGAGCCACATCTCCAGCTTAAGTCTGTGCATTTTTTAAAATATTTTTGATCCTCTGTTGGTTGAATTCCCAGATGCAGACCCTGTGGATGTCCAACAGTTCTTTTTCCTTAAAGCCTGTTCTTTATGGTCCAGGTCAAAATTTGCTGGTAATAGTTTCTCTGTTTAACAGTGGATTTCATTTTTATCTTATTTCTTCCCTATTTTAGTATAGAAATTTTCAAACATTCAGAAAAGATAGAACTTATACTGTGAACACCCAATAGCTGCTATTTGTAGTCCGCATTTAGCGTTTTGATCTACTTGTTTATCCCAAGCCTATTCACTTAGCTGTATTTTTGTTTATGAATTCATCTTATTATTTTGATGTATAAAAACTTTTTTTTTTGCCAAATGAAAGGTCTGCCATTGACCTCACCAAAACATGTAAAGAGGGCAGAACATTTGGAAAAACAGTTGGATTCTCCAGATGGGCTGTTGGAAAACAACTTGATTCTGCAGCTAATCATTGGATTTTATAGACCTGGCTCTAGGAAGCCCTGTTTTGATAGTTTTGAGATGATAATGATGTCTCAAATTGCATTTCTCCTCTCTGACAATTTACACCCACTGTTGAAAATTCCTGTTTTTGGATCCAAGTCAGAGGGCCATCTCTACACCGGATCACCCAGAGTTGCCCTCTTTCAAAGGTGTTATGGGAAAGTGGTAGGATGTTGGGGAGTAGAGAATCTCCTGATGGAAAACAAAACAAAAAACAAACAAACAAACAAACAAAAAAAAAACCACAACAAAAAAACCAACCCTGATTCATTTGTCGCTAAATGATGGCAGTAATAAGAATTAGTTTTGATAGTTATAGTGGTTTAGTCTACAATAATTTGATGCTGTGTTCCAGCTTCTAACTCTGCTGCCTCAGTCATTATAAGCGAATAAAGGCATGGAGTCCTAATCCAAAATTATTCATCACATTCTCAGCATAAGCCCTCCACCCAGTTAATTGGCTTTTCTTGTCTGGTTGCCAATAGCTACATCCACTCACTTCCCCCACGGGAAGCCTCTCTCAGAGATGTTTGCTGTTTAGCCAGGATGTGTTTTAATTCCTGAGGACAAAAGGAACAGGCAGCCCTAAGGCAGCCCCCACCTACCTCACCCTGGGCTCATTGACCTCTGAGCCTGGGATTAGTGGAGGAGCTGGCTGGATTCCAGGCCAGGAATTGAAGGTTGATGTGAATTAGGAAATGGGAAATAAGCTGCTCCCTCTCCTTCCTGATGCCCCTTCCATTCACCTGTCAGTCAGTGATCCATAAACCTGCCTTGATTAAATAATGAGAGCCTAGTGCAGAATGTTAAAACATGATGTTAACACAGCACAGATGTAAAATTATGTTTTAAAAATGTTGACATTCTTCTTCTTTTTAAAATCATGTTCTTTTATTTTTTTAGTTGTAGTTGGACACAATATCTCTGTTTTACTTATTTATTTTTACATAGTGCTGAGGATCGAACCCAGGGCCTTGCCTGTGCTAGGCAAGCGCTCTACCACTGAGCCATAATCCCAGCCCAAGACATTATTATTCTTAACACTGATCCCTTCTCCATTACTTTTGGACCACGTATTTTGCTTCTGATTTGTAGATTAAAGAGACAATCCTTTTGGCTTTTTAGGTGGCAACTTCAGGAGGTTGTCTTGGAGCCCAAGGATGGGCAGAAGATTCCTGTGTTCGTGGTCAGAGAGAAGATATAGTAAAAAAATGGAGTAAAAGTGATTAGAATGACAGCATTCTTCAAGTTTGGCCTCTCTCATCTCCACCATGTGCTCACCAGGAATGACAGCCATCTGCGTGCAGACACTCCTGTGAGCCAGTTCTCTTGGCTCTAGGTGTGGGCATATGGTAATGCGGGTATAATTCTAATTTGACCACAAACAAATGCTATTGTGGTTTTTAAACTAAATCAAAATATTTTTATTATAAGTTTATAAGGTAATTTATTTAAGTGGTCTGTATTTATATAAAAGCAAAGCATAAGATAAAAGGAATGAGTATTAATAATAAAATGTTGATCTCTGTTGGTTCTCATTTCTTTTCCTCTCCCCACCCCTTCCCCCTAATTTTTAGCTCCATCAATAAAAAGGCTAAGGTTTACTAGCATTAAAGAAGCTTTTAAAGTTTTGGCATTAGACTGCTGAGAAAAGACCAGGTACTTTTGTTTTGGTCATTCTACCCTGAATTCATGTTAGTAGTTATGTAGCTTGTGGGCATTCTCAAAATCATTTTGGAAATTTGTGTTTGCTTTTTTTTTTTTCCTTCTTGTTTTTATTTCAGTTCCCGACTGTGTGTCTGATTAAAGATTTGTAAAATTGCTTTAATACCAAAACATCCCAAAAGTTTGAAAGCTTATGTATGTACATAAATATGTATAAAATTATTGTGGAAAAGTGAGTTTAAAGCTAGTAGGTCCTTAACCTTCTGCTTTCCAAGCCATTTAACCACATATTAGAGCATTGTATTCTTAGCTAGTATTAGCTATACAAGAAACGATATTGTGAAGCTTTAAAAGATTTTCCTTCTGAGAATCAGAATTTACAAAAACAGAAGTTATGGTATGTTTGCTTTGAAAAGGCCCATTTAACCTTCTTAGTATTATGAGGCATAATATAATTGTAATTGTCTACAGTGAGGGATATTCATACGATCTTTCTTGCATTCTTAATATTCTTTGGAGAAAAAACTTGTCAGGGAAAAAAAAAAAAAACATGCCAGTAGAGTATGAGATGTTTAATCATTCTATTCTAGAGTTTGTGCCTTAAAAATACACTTAATGTTCTTTGTTTATACAGTGAAAAATCATTCTGTTTCTCTGAGAGCAAGTGTGTTCATTGCTAAGTATTACAACCTCCAAAGTCTTTTAAAATAATAGCTCACTGTACACAGATTTTGGTGCCCCTTTATTCTTTAACAATTACATACTATTGTGTATATGTCAGATTATGTATTGCTTCAGATCTGACACTTCTTTGACAACTTTTACTTCCTTTCCGTGTATGTTAGGGTTTTTTTGTTTCACTGCTACGGCCAAAGCATAGTAAAATGGGGTGGGCCTGAAGTAAAAGCAAGTGACAGTTTTTGTTTGTGTACAATTTGACTCAATGAAGAGGCTTTTTAATCCAAATGACAGGAAATAGTGAAAAACTACTATTTCTACTTGAGAGTTACCATCTTTGGCTTTTATTTTTGGTAATTTTTTGGTGCTGGGAATTGATCTCAGGGACCTGCATATACTAGGCAAGTGCTCTCTAAGCTATACCCTGGCCTTTTTAATATTTTAAATTTTGAGACAGTGTTTCACTGAGTTGCTCAGGCTGGCTCAAACTTTCAAACCTCCTGCCTCAGCCTCCAAAGTACCTGGAATTACTTGTGTGCACCACCACGCCCCACCAGGTATTTTTTCAAGTTCACTTCCATTTATGTATATAGCATCTTTGTGGGTAATTCTGAACAAGCTGAAACTTGGTCATTGTAGTAGACATTGTCTTTCCTGTTCTTTAAGGATAGCAATGATGTGTGTTATACTTCCTGTATATCCTGTAATCACCGTGACTCAGTCTTGACTCCCATTAACTACGTGGATGATGTCTTGGATAATGCATATTGTCATTAGAGGAGAAGGTGACTTTTTGCCATGAGCCCAGTTGGAACAAGTGCCCCTAGCATATCCCATTAAAAAGAGCCCAGACTGGAGAAAGAGCTTTCGAGAACTGTCAGAATTATAGATGTGTGGAACAGTGTCCCAATTGGCCTTGAACTCTTATAGGTTTTGATAAGCAGACATGATGGAGAATGCCTTCCGCTGGGAAAAACAGCAAGAACAAAAACGCCCAAGGAGGGCTGGGGATGTGGCTCAAGTGGTAGCATGCTTGCCTGGCATGCGTGAGGTACTGGGTTCGATCCTCAGCACCACATAAAAATAAAGATATTGTGTCCACCTAAAGCTAAAAAATAAATATTAAAAAACCCACAAAAAAACACACACACACACACACACAAACCACCCACGGAGGCAGGCAGGAGCTATGTCTCAGAAGAAAGACTTCCAGTTTGGCCAGTGTTTAGGTTAGCTGTAGATAAAGTAAAAGAAAAGGCTGGGAAGGTAGGTTGGCCATAATGTGAATGCCAGTGTTAACATTTGAATGTAGTTTGTGTCTGTCAGAGATTTTGGAGTAAGTATTCTATTAACTGTTAATAAAGATTTCAGAGACTGAAATGTGCTGAATGTGTACTAACAGGACCTGTAGAACTCAGATAACTATCACAAATTTCATTGTCATTTGTTTCCATTTTCTAGAATTAGCTGGCTTTCGCCTCCAAATATTAGGTGAATATTAGTGAATATTCTCTATTCACTAACCCAGGGACTTGATAATACCTTAAGACAGGGTTTTATTATGCCCAGTTTTGGTAAAGTTATATACCAAAGATGAAGCTGAACTAAATTACTTATATGGGAAACAGCCAGAACTTGATGCATGGTGTCCTTTGCTATGGGAAAGGTAAGGAAAAACTCAAGCAGCAGTGCTCCAGGGGACTTTGAGGAAGCAAGCAGCTCTGGAAGTGGCCTTAGGCCATTGGACTACTTGTTTTCAGTTTGGTTTATCTATATGAAAAATATGAATAAACATTAACAAATCGCCTGCCTTACAGGTGAGGCAATGTTTGCTTGTTGGATGCCCAGGCAAAAGCTGCTGTTTACACAGGAGGCTCATAGACTTGGTAGGGTGGGGGATTTCAGGGGGCAGAGGCTGATAGGAAAACCTCCAGGCTACTCCCACAGGAAGATTCTTGCCTCTTTAGTAAGCTGCTCCGTTCAGGCATGTCCTTTGGCCAACTTTAGCACAGTTGCTCAGTAGAAAGTACTGTCTGGAATGTGTGCGGAGAAACTCACATTTTACCAGCCAGGGTAGGAAAGTGGCAAGTGACAAATATTAAAAACATACTCCTAAGACACATGTTGGGTGCAGGTCAGTGAAATTTCGCTTTTCAGGAGAAGGTATTTTTCATTCCTAAATTTCCCCTCTTCTTTCCAGGAGAAATTTTCCAAAGGGACTTTTTTTTTTTTTTTTTTTAAAAGGAAAATATTTTAATTTAGATGTAGTATAATATCAAAAGGCTTTTATTATTATTCAACAATAAGCCATCAAGATACTTTTTTTGGAGGGGGTGTACTGGGGATTTAAGTCAGGGGCACTACCTCCCCAGCCCTGTTTTGTATTTTATTTACAGACAGGGTGTCACTGAGTTGCTTAGTGTCTCGCTTTTGCTGGTCCTCCTGCCTCAGCCTCCTGAGCTGCTGGGATTACAGGCATGCCACTGGGCCTGGCAAAATACTTAACATTAGTTACTATGTGTCAATTACCTTGCAGTCTTACTTTTATGTCCAAGTTATTTTTACCAAGTGAGAAACTATATAAACAGAGTGATTTCCCCTATGAAAGTTGATGGAAGAATTCTAAATAAAATATTAAAGCCCAATGACATATAAGTGGTACACTGTATTGTTTTTCACAGAATATTCTGGTTCTTCTTCTTTGCATTGCTCATTCCTGTGGAGGATTATACATCCCTGCCTTGTTGAACTTATAGGTGTGACATGTAATTTGTTCTGTGAGTAGAAGTGACATGATTTCTAAGCAAAAGTTAAGGGAGAACCCTTGGTTCATAATATCATCTTTTCCTTCTTCCTTAATAGGTAATGTTTCAGATGGCAGCTACTCAAAGGCCTTGAGTTCAGGAACAGCTGACCCACTGTATGACATGTAGCATGAACAAGAAATAAATGCTTGTAAGCTCCTAAGGTTGGGGGCTATTTGTTACCACACCTTAATCTAGGCCACCCTGGGTGTTAACAGGGACTAAGTGTTGTTTATTCCAGGAATGCAAGGGTAGTTCAATATTAGTAGATCCATTAATATAATTCTTCAGAGTAATAGAGCTTAGAAGGGAAATTGCTGGTTTTTTTTAGATACTAAAAGACATTTGATAAAAATTAAGTATATTAAAAATAATCAGAGGAGAATGGATAATTCCTTATGAGTATGATAATTCCTTATGAGTATGTATGGATAATTCCTTATGAGTATGTCTGATCTCTTACAAAGCCACATGTATTAAATTATAGGGGTCCACCCTGATGACCTCATCTAATCCTAATCAATCTGCAAAACTGCCAGGAGCAACAGGGGTACAAACCTGTGTTCCTAGCTACTCTAGAAGTGGAGGTGGGAGGACTGTTTGAGCTCAAGAGTTTGAGAGCAGTCTGGGTAGCATAGTTAGAAACTGTCTCAACCAAAAAAATAAAAAACTTGCATAAAAATGCAAAAACATTCTCTTGAAAGGCAAAAAAGCAGAACTGTACAAATGGAAAGATGTATCATGTTCTCAGATAATAAGATTTTTCATCTTAAGTATATGTCAGTTCTCCCCAAGTTAAATTTAATGTGGTATCAATAAAAATATTAAATTTTTCAAGTTAGACAAGCTAATTATGAACTTACTTTATAAACATGAATAAACAAAGGAAGACAGAATCCCTGCAAAGAAAAAAAAAGAGAGTCAATCTTACCAAAATTAAAACAAAATACTAAGCTGGGCACCATGGCGAACATCTGTAATCCCAGCTACTTAGAAGGCTAAAGGAGGAGGATCCCAAGATCAAGGCCAGTCTGGACAACTCAGTAAGACCCTGGGCTGGGGATACAGCTGAGTGGTTAAGTGCCCCTGGGTTCAATCCCCAGTACCTTGCAGGGGAGAAAAAAAAAAAAATCTCTATGCCAGAGGCAGATTTGAATTCATTATGCAAACTCTAAAAGAATTTCAAATGAATCAAAGACCTAAATGTAAATGGATTATATGCCTAGACTTAATGGCTGATGTGCACCTCCACCTCCAGAGTAGCTAGGAACACAGGTTTGTACCCCTGCTGCTCCTGGTGGTTTTGCAGATTGATTAGGATTAGATGAGGTCATCAGGGTGGACCCTATAATTTAATGCCAGTGGCTTTGTAAGAGACCAGACTGTAATATATACCTAGACTTTAATGGCTGAGCATCTCTAATCTGGAAATCTAAAATGAAACCATATAAGTACTAGCAGAAAAGAAAGTATGGATAAATTCTTTTGTAATCTGGAAATGAAAAAAAACTCCAGACCATGATTCAATGTTTAGAATAAGGAAAATTAATCAATTTGATTAAATAAAAAATTTCTGCAAGTATGATAGTAACAAAAGCAAAAAAAAAAGATAAATTATGGGAAATATATCAATTTAAATAAAATATTCCTAATTTGCAAAGACCTTCCAAAAATTGAGAAAAATAGCAATCCAAAAGGAAAATGGGCAAAAGACATGAATAAATTTACAGAAAAATGACCACAACTCCAGCATACTAAGAAGATACTCAACTTTGCATAAAGGAGATACCAATTTTCTTCTGGAACTTGGCAGCAGTATCTAAAATTTGACAACCTGTTTTCTTGGTAGACTGTGATAAAACAGATATCCTAAAATTGTTGGTGGTAACAAAAAAATGGTAAATCTGTGGAAGGGAATTTGACAGTATCTAGAAGTATTTCCAAGTACACTACCTACCTAGCAATCTCACATGTAGGATTCCTTCCTAGAGATGTGCAGGCCGAAATATAAAATTCCATTTGTGCAAGATAATTCAATATAGTATTATGTGTAATAGCAAAAATCTGGGGGAAAAAAACCACTGAACATTTATTTCTACAATATCCAGTGGTGAAGAAGTGGTCAAATAAACTTTGTTACGTCCAAATAATTGAGGGGAATCTATACTTCTGAAAAGGGATTAGAAATATACTTTACTGCTAGGGACATATAGGTTCTAGATTACTTGTCCAATATGCTTGGGATCAGAAATGTTTCAGATTTTGGAATACATGCCTAGACTTTAATGGCTGAGCATCTCTAATCTGTAAATCCAAAATGCTACAAAATACAACTTTTGAACATATATCAACACTCAAAAAGCTTTTGATTTTTGACTCAGAGATGCTCAATACATACATGTACACACACACGCACGCACACACACACACATTTTAATTGGTTCTTTTTAGTTTGTCAGTGAATGGATGGATCTGGAGACTATCAATCTATATTTTTAAGTGAAGGGCAATGTGATTAGTAGGCAAACTTTCTCTCTTTTTTAAAAAAAGGAGTTGTGTGTTGGCTTCTACTTGCAAAAAGAAAAAAGGGAAGTATAAAATCAAAAGTAGTTAGGGAAGAAAACAGAGGGAGTTGTATGGAATAGGGATGTTGAACTAGACCTTCCTGAAAATGTACTGTCTTATGGTCTTGACATTGGGACCATGTTTACATAAGTTAAAAATGAACATTTCTAAAGTATTTGAAAAATTGAAACAAATGAGCCATATAGAGAAGAAATATTTCAAGTGACTGTGGAACTATTGACTCAACATGCTTGGTAGGATATATTCTATAAGCACAAACTCCAAGAAACCTTCAGCTACATTCATTTGTCCTGTGTTAGCAAATATACTTAATAGGTTCACAAATACACATACTTGAGACCCCTTCTTCCCACATTCGAATGATAACTCTCTTCTCTAACAATGGGAAACCTGGCTCTCATTATCCTAGGTATATGTCCTAGTCTGTTTAAGTATCATATATACAAAAGGGAGTTCCAGAATTGCTAACTGTAAAAGCAAAAAACTATTAGAGATCAAAGTTTCAAATGTTTTTAAAGGTAAAATTTACATCTAGCAAGATGCACAAATTTGAGTATAAACAATTCCATGTGTTTTTACAAATGCTTGCACCCATGTAACCCATACTCTATTAAAGATACTGATCATTTCCCTTGGCCCAGAAAATTCCCTTAGGCTCCTTCCCAGTCAGTTCTCTGCTTCTGCTCCACCCCCAGAGGGAACCATACATTTTTTTTTTTTCCACTGTAAATTCCTTTTCAGTGCTTGGAATTTGCCTTAAAGTATTCCACACATCAATGAATCTAGAAGGCAATATTTTAAGTTTGAAGCTGGCCAATTGGGAGTTTATTTTACTCTTTTCTCACCTTTGTAAATTTCTGAAGCTTTCCATAAAAGCATTCTTTAAAAAAATGATAATTTTTCAGTGTTAATTTAGGGATAGTCTCAAATAATAGGCTACTAAAACTCTCTTTAAGATCCTCCATGAATTCTCAACATAGACCTATATTTTAATTAACAAGCATCAGGACATATTAGGCAAAACATCTCTTTTCCCAATATCCTAACATCTTTCTTATCCTGAGATTTTTCTTATAAACCAAAATTTTATTTAAATCCAGGCGGATACTGTGGTAAGAATTTACTTTAAGCACTTACTTTAATATGGTATTTATCCTAAAAATTCAAGAAAAGGTAGGGCTATAGCTCAGTGAGAGTGTTTGCCTAGCACATACAAGACCCTGGATTTGATCCCCAACATCTCTCTTTCTCTCTCTCTCTCACACCACACACACCAAGGAAATATGCTTGAGAAAGTAGTAAGATTTAAATAATAATTAACAACTCAAGTATTAAGCATTTAAAATATATAATTGATAATAAACTACTTGTTTCAATTTTACCACTAACCCTTTACCAAGCTGGGGGTAGATTAAATAGGATAGGCCTTTTTTTTCCTCCTATAATTTCAGATGGATGATTAAAATGAGAATAAGAAATAAGAGCATAATCAGGAAAGATACTTTTAAAAGAAAATGACTAAGAGAATTACAGTACATTTTAAATGATACTTAGGAATGACCTTAACTAGCCAGGTATGGATGCCTGTAATCCCAGCTATTTGGGAGGCTGAAACAGGAGGATCATAAGTTCAAAGTCAGTCTGAGCAACTTAGGCCCTGTTTCAAATAAAAATAAGAGCCCTTGCCTAGCAGGTATGAGGCCCTGAGTTTGATCCCCAATACCACACTAAGTGAACAACTGTCTTCACCAAAATATCTTTTCTTCTTACAGGTGAATTTTCCTCCTACTCTGTATATCTGTCTCCTAGCTACTTCTCTCTCCTGTAAAGTTTGCTAGCCTTTTCCAAGTGGTCTCCTTCTGGGCTTGACTCATTTCCTTCTGGTAAGCAACTCAACTGAGAATTCATGTTCTGGAAGTGTGCTAAAAGGCTTGGTAAATGCATACCAGCAGCAGAAAGTTTGGAGTGGCTGACATGTGAAAACTGTGATCTTGTCAAGAAACCCGGCATATTCATAAGACGTTTCCAATAGCCAGCAGGTAAATACTTTTCATCTAAACAAAAAAGAAAAGCTGGTGTATTTCCCAGTTTAAAATTGAAATTTGCTTTTTAAAAGCAGTTGTTCTCAAGCAGTTTCAAAAATGGAATTATTCTACCCCTAAGACAGCTTCGATGTAGGACTTGAATTTTAAATTGGAGAGAAACACAAACCAGTGATTGCAAAACACATCCTTAGTGGTTTGACTGAACTCAAAAAATAGTATTTATAAAGGTATATAAAAGGTATGTTTACAAAAGTATAAGTGCAAAGTTAGCCTCTTTATAGGACTTCATTTCCAAAAAATTCACTGTTCAAAACAAAGTACGATGAACAAGATGGAGTGGGAACACTTCTTCCTAATTCTTCCTTGTGCCTCAAAAATAAACACAAGATTATGTTGGAAAATGGAGAAAAAGCTGATGGGCTAGGAACCTCAGGACCCAAGGTATAATAATACAGCATTGAGTTCCCTGAGTTTTGTTTGTCTCCTATTTCCAGAATGGTGCTGGAGAAATACCAGCTCAGGAATGCCAAAAAGAGGACAATAAAAGCCACAACAAAAGCCAGTTTTCTCTAGCCAAAGGACCAGGGAAGGGGCAACCTAGAAAGAATATTCAGATAGTAACCCAACACCATGGGAAGAAACCAGGACCCCAGCAACACACATCAGCAAAGCCAAGTGGAGGCCTAGACTTCCTTCCTTACCTGGCTGAAATGGGCCTCCTGGACTCTTGCTGGAGTGGTATCCCAGAAGGCCCAGAGAGGAGCCCAGACTCTTGCCAGCAGAGTCAATGTGCTCTAGCGGGAAGCAGCAAGGAAGCACACTTTGTGCCTAGAGGCTGAGTAAAGCCCAAACTTTTCCTGTCAGGCAGCAGTGAAGCGGTATCATAGCTCCATTTGTCCACTGACATGGTCTTAGAGGACATCTACTAAAATGAGTTTAATAAGATCCAGAGTCTTTGAACACCCCCCCATGGAAGAAAGCCCCTCTGCCACCTGTGCCTGCATCTGCCATTGCTCTTATTATACCATATGCATTGCTGGATGCCACTTGCTGTGTCCATTCCACTAGTCCCTTTGCTCCTAGGCTTCATGTCACCTGTGCTGGGCATAGACACTTCCTCCATGGATGCTAACTGAACATTACAGGGTGAAATGCTAACATTTGGCACTTAACAGAAGCAGAATTAACAAAATCCTAGAGTGCAAAAGGGTGGGTCTCATTTGCTTTTCAGTTCTCCAATATTAAGGAAACTGAAAACAACTTTAATTGACTGGAGAAGAAAAGTGGGATCATTTCATTATTAACTGTATAGTTTAGAATAAAAGGAGGTCAAAGGAGTATTCACATTAAGAGGATAATGGCAACCTACAGCTATAACTTTTACTGAACAAAAATAAAGTCATACAGTGGCAAAAAACAAAACACAAAACCATAAAATCCAAATGCCCAGTAGGATGGAAAGTCATACTTTGATACCAAGAACAAGGCAAATCTCAACTTGAGTTAAGAAGAGACAACAAATGTCAATTCCAAGATGACACATAGATTACAGGTTTTTAGAACAGTCATTTAAAAAAAAAGTCTCGATGAGCAATTATGAACATTCTTGAAACAAATGGAAATTTAACAAATGAAAGAAAAAGAATAAAATGAAATGGTTCTGCAGTTTAGGAGAGGACAACAGTGAACCCAAAGACAAAAAAGAAATGACCCAATCTGGCTGGGGGTGTGGCCTAGTGGTAGAGCACAAGCTCAGCATGTGAGAGGCTCCGTTTAATCTCTAGCATCAAACAACAAAAACACCAACCCCTCAAAGATCTTGGAACATCATGGAAAGAGCAAAAACATGATAAATACAATAGATTTTCCTTCTCTAGCTTCTTAAACTGTTTGATGGTGGGAGCAAAATGTATTAACATTGCTTGATGTGGATCTCACTGCATATAGAGGATATATTTAATACAATTAGGTTATAAATGGGGGACAGACAAGGGACATAAGTTCTACATTTCACTCAAACTGGCAAAATGTTGACATTGACTGATCTTCAGAGCAATGACATAGTTCCCTAATTTGGTTGTGTTGGTGGGTACAGGAAGCTACATGTGATAAAATGCCATACACCCACATTACACTAATGTGTTTCCTGGTTTTGATATTGTATGGTAGTTGTGTGAGATGCATCTGTACTATCTATCTCTCAGTTATTATTTAAAAATTGAAACAGGACAAGGATAGGACAAGAATGTGGCTTTAAAAGAGGTAGGGATGAGGTAATAATCTCCCCTTCCTGAATAATTCCCAGTTTTCTGAAGATTAAACATGCCTCTTCCCAGCCTCCAAAGTCTCTCGATTATTGAGCCCAGATTGATTTATGTTCTAGGTACACTTCTCTCACAATATAGCAGAAAACTTGTTATTTTTAATAATACAGATAACTAAAGAGATATTTATTTTCACAGAATTCATCCCAATATATTAAAACTAAGAATATTTTTATGTGAAAAGCTGAAATACTACTGTTAATATATTTGGTAAAAATAGCTTCTAATAAAACTCTCACTTAAGAATGTAATCAAAGTCATAAGAATATTCTGACATGCAAAATAAGCTATACCTCGAAGAATTGTGTTTACATTAATTTTATTTTTCCTCAGTACCGGGGATTGAAACCAGGAGCATTTTACCACTAAACCACATCCTTAGCCCTGATCTTTTTTTGAGACAGGGTCTTGCTACTCAGGTTGACCTTGAATTTATAATCCCAAATTTCTGGGATTACAGGTGTACACCATTTTACCTAGCCCATGTTGGTTTTAAATAGAAAATGTCTCCCCTATTGCGAATATATTTAGATTAGAAAAGGCTGAGTGTTGTCAAGCTTTTTTCTGTAAAGGGCCATATGGTAAAACATTCAAGCTTCATGGGCCATAAGATCTCTGTCAGCAACTACTCAACCCTGCAGTTTTAATGTGAAAGTATCTAGAGACAAATGTAAATGAAGAGGCGTGGCTGTGTTCCAATAAAACCTCATTTACCAAAGAGGCAACAGGGGCCACAGCTGCACTAGCCTAATCTTAGGTTACTTACTTATCCTCCACTTATTAAACAAAAAACAAAGTTAAATTAGATAAAAATAAATTTTAACATATATTGTGTTATGGACATTAAAATGGAGCCAAAGGAAGACTTCATAGAGGCAAAAGCCCTTGACTAGCAGTCAAGGTTTTGAAACCTTCATGAATTCTGTCCTTTGTTTTGCCAGTTACTAGCTGTAAAATCTTGGGCAGATCACACATTCCCTGAGATTCCATTATTTCATATGAAATTTGAAAAAATTTCAGGCAGGTAGTCTTTCCAGTCTAAAAATGAATTTCAATTCAGCTGACTTATTCCCACTGTTTCCATCAAAAGTTTCAAAAGAAAACTAATTTCTACCTAAACAATTTAGAATGGTTAAGTTCAATGAACTAAAAATAGGCATTGAAAGATTTGGAATATTACAATCAAACAAAAAAAAAAAAAAAAAAAAAAAAAAGAAGGAAAAATATGAAGCATCAAAAAACAAAGGATCTAAAATAAACAAAACAATCTTGAGAAAGGAATTAGAAAGCCTATTTTACTTGAGATTTTAAAAGTTTTGACAAAAAGATGAACAACAAATTAATGGGACAGAAAAGTCAATTCACAGATATTTGGTCAAATGGTTTTATTAGTCAAAGACACTGAAACTATTTAATGAGGAAAGGAATATCTTTAAAAATGATGCTGGAAATGAACATTCATACAGAAAGGTACTTGACCCCTACCTTCCTATGGGTCAAAAAAAATCTATTCAAGGTGGATCGTGGTTCTAAACCAAAAAGCTAAAATAATAAAGTTCCTAAAATAATATTTTCATAACTTTGGGGAAGGTGATTATACAGAAAACATTAAATTGAAAATTGATAAACTTTTTTTCAACAACATTAAAGCCTCCTTCACACTGAAAGAGACTGTTAAGAAAATAAGCAAGCCACAGAGTGGGGTTGGGGGGGAATAAGCTTTGTAGCATGCTGAGGTGTAGCTCAGCGGTAGAGTGCTTGCCTATACTGTAAGGCCCTGGGTTTGATCCCTAGCACTGAAAAAAAGAACTTATATGCAGAAGTATAAAGGAGTCTTATTAACCAATTAAAAAGGTGGGGAGGAATGGACAAAAGAATTATTTATAAGCACATGAAAAAAATGCTCATTAGTCATCAGGGAAATGCAAATTAAACCACCATGAGATACACCACATAACCAACCAGGAGAGTGGGTGGGATGAAAAAGATGGATAACAACAAACATCAGCAATTCTTTGTGCCACTCATACATTGTGTTGGTGGGAACAGGAAATAGTACAACCCTTTTAGAAAACTGTTGGGCGGTCTCTCAAAAAAGAATTAAATATGCGTTCATCCTAAGACCTAGTGATCCTATTCCTAGTTTTTCAATCTGAAAGTAACAAAAGCATGTTCATAAAAGTCTCTGTTCAAAAACATTTATAGCAGCTTATTCATAATAGCTCAAAACTAAGACAGTTCAGGGGTTCATGAATAGAAATACAGATGTGTAAACAGTGGTGTATTCAAACAGTACTACACAGCAATAAAAAAGAACCAACCATCAATGCAAATGAATCTCACAGAGAAGCTGAGTAAAAGCAGAAGCGAAAGTCAAATAATTAAAAATATAATTTTATCAGTCTAATTCAAATTTCTTCAAATGTGAACTTAAAATGTATTTGCTGATACTCGGGCTCATTTTTCCCCACATAAAACTGTCCATATTGGTGTTCAGTAAGGATATATATTACTTCTAAATAGCTGAGGCCTCTGTGCACTGAGCCACATAACACCCCACACACTACTGAGGACTGTAATTCACCTCTTGTCTAACAGAATCTAAGTGATCTTTATAACCTCCTCTCTAATAAATTTTCCTTCAAACTGAGGTCAGCTGAAAAAGTTTAAGAGAATCCACAATCAGCATCTGTCTTCCCTCTTGTAACAACTACAGAACAGCATTTTCTCCTACTTTGCATGGGAAAACGACGACAAAACACAAGAATAATTTTCTGGCCGGGTTCGGTGGCGCATACCTGTAATCTCTGGGCTCAGGAGGTGGAGGCAGGAGGATCATGAGTTCAAAGCCAGCCTCAGGAATTTAGTGAGGCGCTAAGCAACTCAGTCAGACCCTGTCTCTAGTAAAATACAAAATAGGGTTAGGGATGTGGCTCAATGGTAAAGTACCCCTTAGTTCCCCCCCAAAAAACTGTTGGGCAGTCTCTTAAAAAAAATTAAATATGCATTAATCCTAAAATGAACCCTAGTCCCCCCAAAAATCCCTGGTACCTGCCCCCAATTTTTTTTTTTCTAAATAAAAGTTACACATTTTGCATTTTCCATAAAGATCTCATCACACTGAAGTATCCTGTTGTTAATTATAATTAAAACTGGGTTTATAAACTGTATCAATAAACTAACAGTACTGTTTAGTCCTTTATAAATTTGGTCATAGAAAAATAAGTATTAATAGCATTAGATGAATATAGTGCTGCTTGGCAAGTCATTAAGAGAAAGATTTTATTTGGTCTAATACGTGAAGGCTCTTCAGGCTCTCTTTATAACATGTAAACCAAAAAGTACCAATATACCTTCATAAGTATATTCTGAGGGCTTTTAAAAAAAGCACCATAAACTTAAGGTACAAAAATAGCTAAGGGCCAGTAATGCCAGTGGCTCTGGAGCCTGAGATGGGAGGATTGCAGATCTAGGCCAGTCTGTAGCTCAGTGGTTAAGTTGTCCCTGGGTTCAATCCCCAGTACCAAAACAAAAGTAGCTAAGGATGCAAACTGGCTAACTAAAAGAAAAAACATTTTTTAAAATAAATGGAGTAATTACATTAAATATATTCACTCTGAATGTAATACCAAACAGTTTTGAAAAAGTTCAAATGATTCTGGCTTCACAACTGGACAAATCTATCAAGTACATACAAGTGTCACTCAACAGCAATTTTTTTTTTGGGGGGGTCACATATCCCCTATTTCTATGAAAAATATTTAAATATATTTGCCTCAAACTATGTTTTACTTCTTTCAAGACTTACCTGAGTCTTAACTTTGTGACCATGGGTTTTCACTGAATGGCAAGAGTTACCTCTTTCCCCTTTTAGAGCTTGTTTGGAGATGCTAGTTTCCTGCTGTGCATGGTGGTTCACACCTGTAATCCCAGAGACCCAGGAGGCTGAGGCAGAAGGATATCAAATTCAAAGCCAGCTTGGCACACTTAGACCCTTTCTCAAAATAAAAAATAAGAAAGGCTGGGGGCATAGCTCAGTGGTAAAGCCTGAGTTCAATCCCCTGTACTGGAGCGGGGGAAAAGAAGCTACTTTCCAAGAAACTATATAATTAAGCCAGTTTAGTGACAAAACAGAGCAACTGTTTGAACTACACAATCAATTTCATTCCAATGATGTCTAACAATACCAGGTACTCTGGCAGTTTTGCCTAGCTGGGCTAGATGAGATTATAGATGGTGTATAAATGTCTAGCACAATACACTATTATTATAAAACTGGAGCTTAGGTACTGTCAGTGTTGTGATTTTGACATTTGAGAAGTGCTAGGCAGAGAGCTTTGTGTGACACCCTAGTCATACTACAAAGGGAAACATCTGAGTCAGTCCTAGTGTGGAGCACAGGTGTGGCTTCAGTGTACACAGTATACAGATGACAGACAAGCTGTATTAATGAGAATTTATATAAAACACTCAGCCTAAGAAAACATAAATAAGGACTCAGACTTTTTTGTGTGAGGATATTTAGTTACTTTAAGTAATACAGTATACACTTTTTTACATTTCCATTTTTCATTATTTTTATTACTTATTTTGAGGTGGGGTCTTGCTCTGTTACCCAGACTGGTCTCAAACTTGTGGGCTTACATGATCCTTCTGTCTCAAACTCTATTGTGTGTCTTGTGTATGTATTCATATATATATATATATATATATATATATATATATATATATATATACACACACACACACACACACACACACACACACACACATATGGATTTTTCCCCCCTTTTTGATCTTGAGGATTGAACCTAGAGCCACACTGCTGAGCTACATCCTGACCTAAAGTCCTTTGGGATAAGGTACCTCCCTAATGACAAAATATCCAATGTCAGTTTTTTTTTTTTAAATGAATGAAAGCAAAGGATTATAAATATTTTGGCATTTTATGTTTCCTGGTATAGTTTGAGGGCTGATAAACTCAACAGACGTAGAGGCTCAGTGACCATTCTGACTATGCTTTGTATCTCTCCTTTCTCTCTTCTAGATTTCATTAACTTTGGGATTAAAACAATATAATATCATCTTGTCACTGATCAAAGAAATCAAAGTGCTGATCAGATCACACTGATACCTGTGAGTGCCCCAAATTAAGTGATGAGTATGGGAGAGGGGCAAGGAGGTAGTAGGGGCACAGCCTGGGAGAGAGGACAGAAGAGAATGGTGTGACAACAAAAGGAATGGTTGAAGAGATGATACTTGTTTAACATTCTTGGCTTACCAAGCCAGATCTTGGAGACCAGAATAATCTCAGAGGTAAAAAAAAGTCTCTTCTTTTATTGTAATGTTGAAGAGGAAAAAAAAAAAAAAGCCACGGATGGGTTATAAACATTAGGCAAAAACAGAGAGAAGCCAAATCAGGTCAATATAAAGTAATAAAACACAAAATAAGACATTGCAATACCATAATGATGGTATTCTATGTCTCAACAATTTAGAAGATGTCTATTTAAAATCTTGTCCCTCTATGCAAAATAAAAAATTATTTTAGTAAAGTTATCAACATATATACATACAAATAGAGAAACACATGAATAATGCAAAAGAGATTTATCAGTGATGTAATTTTGGCACTTTTACTTGGATTTTTAAAGAAAAGTGAATACAAACATCTCTGTACACAAATTCTCATTGTAGAGAAACAGGATGTAGAATTAAAAGGTGCAAACATCTCCCTTCTTAAAAATAACATTGAAACAGAGAACTTTACCTGTTAACCTTCAGGTTGGCAACTTCTACAAATCTGGCTTGATTGATCTAACTCCACAAGTTTAACAAAATTATTTTTGCTTATATCAGTGATACTTTGATATCCACTTCTAGTACATGTACCATTTGGCCAGAGGTCCATAAATAATAATAATGTTTTCAATGTAGAAATCTTAAAAGTTTTAAAGGGAAATACTGCTCAGTAAATAAATTCTCCTGGAATTTCTTGTAGCAAAGGTTCTTCAAATTTAAATCGTTTGGAGATGGCCTTTTGCTCCATTTTCTCTTTTTCAGACTGTCTGCATTGTCCTAAAGTATACGAAGCAACTACAATTAACTCCTCTGTCACAAGCGATTCCTCGGTTTCTGGTTTCTCAGTATCTGCTTTAATTTCAGGCACAGAATCACCTTGTTGGAAGGCATTTGCTTCTTCTAATGACTCTTTCGTCCTAAAAGAAGAATCTTGAATACTGCTCTGTGTCAACCATGGGTGTTTTAGACATTCTTCAGCAGTGGCTCGATCTCTGTATAAAGACAAACATTTCATACTTAAGACAACATAAAAACTTCGACTGAAATTCAGAGCACAAGGTTTACTGTGAATTCTGAATAAAACCAGAAGTTTTGAAAATTTGAGTACAATTGTCCATAATGTTGAAAAATAGTATTTTTAAGTAAAATAGTATTTTCTCTAAAAAGTTCTCTTGAGAGACCAGGATCAGACAGAAACTATCTACTAAGGACTGGCTGTCATTTCACTGTCAATTTCTACTAATGAATAGTGACACATCTGCAATAATAAAATTTTTCTAATTAATATTTAAATCTTAGTATAATGAGGTGTGCAGTACAGGTCAATATGTTATTCATTTTTATCAGTTTTCCTTTCAACACATATATTAGGCCAAGAGTTCCATCTAGTTTCTTTTTTCCTGTTTGTTTGTTTTACAATACTGGGGATTAAACTCAAAGACACACTATCACTGAGATAAATTCCCAGCAATATTTACTTAGATACCGGGGGACTGAACCCAGTGGCATGTTACCACTGAGCTATATCCCCAGTCCTTTTTATTTTTTATTTTGGGATACTGTCTCACTAAATTGCCAAGACAAATTTACAATCCTCTTGCTTCAGCCTTCCAAATGGTTACTGGCTTGCACCACAGTGTCTGGTTAATTTAACTTTATGTCTACATTTTTGTGTCTTCATTTTGGGATTTCAGTTGTTGGAATACTTTTGTTCAGAGAAGACTACTCAAAAACTGACAAAAATCAGGCTAGGGGTATAATTTGATGGCAGAGGACATGCTTATTAACATGTGCCACGGCCATGGGTTCAATTCTCGGCTTCCCTCCCTCCCACCAAAAAAGAAGATAAAGATGAATATTAATACTTACTCTGGTTTCTTAACTAAAAGTCTCTTGATGAAGTCCATAGCGGTTTCAGACACAACATCAAATTCTTCCTCAGAATAACTTAAATTCATCTGTGAGATGTTCAAGAATGTTTCCTGTTTATTATCACCTAAGAAAGGTGATATTCCTGTAAGCATGACATAGGTTAACACTCCAATGCTCCTAAATCAGAAAGAAAATAAAAGAAAACTTGGTATCATATTAATTTCTTGAAACCAATTTTTAAAAAATATTTATTTTTTAGTTGTAGTTGGACACAATCTTTATTTATTTTTTTTTATGTGGTATTAGGGATCAAACCCTGTGCTAGGTGAGAGCTCTACCACTGAGCCACAACCCCAGCCCCTCTTGAAACCAATTTTGTCAATTTTTCTTTCATAAATAACTCTTACCACATATCTGTTGCCATGCTGATAGGATCATAACTAAGGATTTCAGGAGCTAGTATCAAAAACAGAAGAAAATATTTAGTTTTGTGGAAAAAATGCCTAATTTGCTCATAGAGGTAAAAAATTAAAGTAAGCCTTAGAAACTAATAAAGCACTATCATCAAGGTTTGGGTTAAAACAAAGTAAATTAACACTATAATTCAAATTAGTATGAATTAATATGAAGTCTAAACTAGATGTTTGTAGTTAACTTTTCATATTTCCACCCTTGTGGTTGAGTCCTAGTATTTAAAAAATATTTGAATGCCTAAATACTGCAATTTATACTGACAATTTTTGAGACCTTTCTCTTCTCACACCATCTAATTGGGCATCATATTGTCTATTATAATAATAGCCTTGAAATCTCTCTCAGAGCACCCACACCTCTTCTGTCCCAATCCAGTACATAGCACTTTCACCTCTCATAGCTCAGGGATAGAACATATGCTTAAACATCCACGAGGCCACCAAAAAAAAAAGAAAAGCAAACTTTTTTAGTCTTATAGGAAAAACATCACCAATTTGGTATTTTACTCTTGAAAGTGTTCCATTTTTAAATTTAATCCACAGGAATTAGTTAATTTTTTTTTTTGTGTGTGTGTGTGTGCGGTCCTGGGGATCAAATTCAGGGCCTCGTGCATGCTAAGCAGACACTCTACCACTGAGTCACATCCCCAGTCCAGAAATGAATCTTTGATGGAGGAATTTTAATATAGCAGATGGCTGGCCCCCTTTGAATGTGAGTTCCCTGATGAAGGCGATGCCTGATGTTAAACACAAAACCATCTCACTCTTTCAAATACTTACCCACATATTCAGGAGTACCCATAATTTCTCGTAGCTCTTCACTGTTCTTCATTATTCTTGAAAGGCCAAAATCAACTATCTTAACATCACCCAATGGAGAGTCACTTGTCAGCAGAATATTCTGAGGCTGAAAAATATATCCCCCCAAATATTAATAAAACCATGATAACACAAAACATGTAGCCCACAGAACACAAATTTTACCTATAAAATTGAATACTGAGGAATTTAACAGTAAGAAGTCATTTATGAAATAAATACTTTAATAACATACTTCCTATATGTAAGGCAGCAGCTTGGTACTCTTCCCTCTACTGGTTCTTCCTTAGTATATATATTTATGCTTGTTAAATACAAACCAAAACCACTTATAACAACTATCCCTGATGACCCTGAATGTCTTCCTGGTTAGCATACTCTCCCTGCTACTCCCTCAAAGCTCAGCTTCTTGAAAGCATGGTCAAGTGCACTTGCTGGCACTCTTCTTTTTTTGTAGTGCTGGGGATTGAACCCAGAGCCTTGCTCATGCTAGGTAATTGTTCTACCACTGAGCTAAACCTTCAGCCTCCTTGCTATCACTTTTCATTCCAGCTAAATCTGTTTTGTGCCTTCTACTAAATCTGCCCTCATAAGAGGTCACAATAACTTTAATAACCAAAGACCCACCAAATTCTGTGCACGTCTTTCAGGCACTATTTGCATAAATTGACTGCTGCTTTTGGGTACTGCTGGTTATTTTTGAAATTCCCTTTTGTTTTCTCCCTGTTGGATCTCTTGTCCCTCTATAGATCCTTTACTATTTTCTCAGAACTTTTTCATCTTGCCCTCCTTTTAAATGTTGATATTTTCCAAGATCTTGTCCCAAAACTCAGCATTCTACTTTTGAGCCATTTCATCTGTCCCCAAAGCTTCAGGGGCCACTTACATGCAGATAACTTCCACTCCAAGCTCTTTCAAGACTCAGATCCAATTAAAATCAGATCTCAGCATGTGGCTAAATGTTACATCCTCAATTCCTTACAAGCCTTCTACTGAGTAAACATCTTGGAACAGAAGTGCAACCCCCAGCCCCAACAAACAGATTTCTCTCTTCTGTATTGCCAATTTCAATGCCCAAGTAAAACACTGGAAAAATCACTCTAAAGTTCTCTTTCATTTTCCACATTGTATGAGGTCACCTACAAGTTGTGCCAATTCTATTTCCTAAATCTCAATATCCCCATTTGCTAAGAGCCACAGCCAAGTAATATGATGCATGGCATTTTTGGTTGAAAGGTGATGCCAGCAAGCCATTGAGATGATATGATTATGTTAAGATTTGCATTCATATGGATATTGGACTCCTGCTGTTCACCTCAGCCTGCTACAGGACTCCTGAAGAGTTCCCATTGGTTGGGGAAGTGCGGTAGGAGGGAATTCCGGAGGAGGAACTTCCTCTTGGGATCTGGGAGAACGCCGCGTGCCTCCATCAGCAATCTTCCCAGGAGCTTACGGGGCATTGGCGGCAGTTTCAAAAAATAAAGTTTGTTCCTGCTTGAGTGGCTCGTGATTTTGTGCCCAGCCAGACTGCGGCACCCATTGCTTAAAGTTTTAGTGCTCATTACTTCACATCTAGATCACTAAGATGGCCTCCTGTCTGTGGTTTTCTCCACCTTCAACCCACGCCCCATCATACAATATAGTATAGTTGTCCTTCAGTCTGTGGGGGATTGTTTCTAGGACCCTCTGTGGATACTGCAATCACTGAAATCTGCAAATGCTTAAGTACCTTAGTGTGAAAGGATCTAGTGTTTACAAACAACTAATGCATATTCTACCATATACTTGACTTATAATGCCTAACACAATGTAAATGTTACATAGATATACTTGTTACATTGTATTGTTTAGAAAATGACTAGGAAAAAAAAATCTGTATATGTGTTACGGTTTGGATATTAGGTGTCCCCTGAAAAGCTCACGTTAGGCAATGCAAGAATGTTCAGAGGTGAAATCATTAGAATATGAGAGCTATAACCTCAGTGGATTAATCCATTAATAATTTGAATGGATAGTAACTGTAGATAGGTGGGGTGTGGCTAGAAAAGTATGTTGCTGGGGGCATGCTCTTGGGGATTATATTTTATCCCTGGTTTCTCTCTACTTCCTGGCTATCATGAGCTGAGCAGATTTCCTCTGCCATACCATTCCACCATGATGTTCTGCCTTACTTCAGGCCCAGAGCAATGG
Source organism: Marmota flaviventris (assembly GCF_047511675.1). Taxonomy (NCBI): domain Eukaryota; kingdom Metazoa; phylum Chordata; class Mammalia; order Rodentia; family Sciuridae; genus Marmota; species Marmota flaviventris. The sequence continues at coordinate 101,379,831 of NC_092498.1, read as the reverse complement.
AGTCAGGTGACCATGGACTGAGACCTCAGAAACTATGTGTCTCAAATAAACTTTTCCTCCTCCAAGTTTTCTTGTCAGGTCTTTTGGTCATAGAGATAAAAAGTCAGCTTACACAAAATGTTCAGTGCAGATGCAATTTTTTCCCCAAATATTTTCAATCTATGGTTGGCTATATCCATGTATGTAAGAAACCCTTACATACAGAGAATAGGCTGTACTCTTCCCATAATGCAAGTCTGGTTATAATGCTATAGGTCACTACTATCACCAACAGACACCACACTCTCAAACAGGGTGGAAGTTAGGATGTATGTGGTGGTCAAGGTCAATGTTTTACCCAAGGGAAACTGACTAAGATAATTTCACATAAAAAGATGAGCAAACTTATTATGGACTAGAATATAAAGTCATATAAAAATTTTTGAAAAAATTTTGTTTTCACTTCAGAAAGTCTGTAATTCCTGATTTTTGACAATAAGGACATTTCCGGAGGTGAACTGAGAAGCACGGGTACTGACAAATTCTATAAAACTTGCTCAGCAATCAGTGTTTATGATCTGGCTCCTGAGTCCTTTCCAGGATCAATCTCTTGTCATTTCTCAAAGGCACTCCGTGTTCCAAGTCAGATTGGCTGTAATCCTGAATAAGACACATGGTCTCACACCTCATGCCTCTGCACATGTGCTTCCTCTCCTTCTTTGATAAATTCATTTTCATCACTCTGTGCACAGTGGATCCATAAAGCACCCATTCCTCCATAAAGCCCTCCCACTTCTCTACCTTCTTCTCCCTCCTTCCAGGCAGGAGTCGAGGGTTGTCCCCTCTCATGCATGGCAAGCTCATTGCATTGTTTCCTTTTATTTTTTATTGGTTGTTCAAAACATTACAAAGCTCTTGACATATCATATTTCATACATTAGATTCAAGTGAGTTATGAACTCCCATTTTTACCCCAAATACAGATTGCAGAATCACATCGGTTACACATCCACATTTTTACATAATGCCATATTAGTAACTGTTGTATTCTGCTACCTTTCCTATCCTCTACTATCCCCCATCCCCTCCCCTCCCATCTTCTCTCTCTACCCCATCTACTGTAATTCATTTCTCTCCTTGTTTTTCTTTCCCATTCCCCTCACAACCTCTTATATGTAATTTTGTATAACAATGAGGGTCTCCTTCCATTTCCATGCAATTTCCCTTTTCTCTCCCTTTCCCTCCCCACCTCATGTCTCTGTTTAACATTGTTTCCTTAAATGTTAATTTTTCTGTCTCCTTCATATCAATCTGGTTCTCTAGATGTACAAAATGAATGTTCATGCTTTTTCTTCTTCCACTCACATCCAACTATTCCATTTGACTTCTGTTCTCTCATTCTAAGTCACAAAATCCAGGGCTTTCTTCAAGACTACTTTGAGTAGTACTTCACATTGTGGCCCATTCCTTCCTTGTTCACATATTCTTTTCCTCTTGGATTCCATGACAAAACAGTGCCTAGTTTCCTTCCTACCTCTGGCTGCTTTTTCTGTTTCCTTCCTACCTCTGGCTGCTTTTTCTGTTTCCTTCCTACCTCTGGCTGCGTTTTCTGTTATCTACCATTATCTAGTTCCCAGAAAGATGGATTTCTCATGGCTTGATCTTGAGATCCCTTTCTCTTCTCATTCCAAACTCTCACCTTGCAAAGACTATTGCAACCAAAGCTTAAATACCACCTACAGCTTATGACTCAGAAACTTTTATCTCTTTCAGACTTCTTAACCAACTGCTTACCTAATCTCTCTTCTCTGATATCTCAAAGGCATCTCAAATTCAGCATGACCAAAACCAGACTCATCTACCCAATCACCCCTCCTATTGTTTTATATAATTAAAATTTTTATGGGTTTATCAAAGTCTGAATTCAGAAACCAAGAAAGAGAAGAATGTTCAGGTTCATGAGGGCAGGAGCTGCAGTACTGATCACTGTGTCAGCGCCTACTATACACTGATATTTGCTGGGTGAATGAAAAGGAGAAACAAACATAAAAAAAAAATGCAGATAGCCTATTTTGTCTTAGGGATGTTAGTAGTATAAATATTACTAATAAGAAATCCCCACTGTCGAAGAGTTCATAATTGTAAGAGAAAAAGAAGGATCTATGATGCACAGGATCTCCTGTGTGCTGGGCTCTGACAGCAATATACCAAGTACTTGGGCAATAAATATATAAAAGGGATTAATTCTACCTCGGAAAATTACAGATGAGGTATGTAAGCAGACCCTGAAGGATAAAAAGGACTTCATCATTTATTCAACAAATTTTTATTGACTGCTTTCTAAGCTAGGCCTTTGGAAAATAACAGAAAACAAGGCACGAGTCCCCTCTTGGAGCCTTACTTTTTTTTTGGTGGCAGGGTAGGGAGTCCTGGGGATTGAACCTAGGACCCCAAGCATGCTAAGCATGTGTTCTACTACTGAGCTATAGCCCTTGCCTGGAGTCTTACATTCTAATGAGGGCAAATAAATACAAACATATAATTTCAGGTAGTTTGAAGTGCTATGGGGACCTCAAAAGTAGGGTGATTGGTGAAAGGGGATGTTAGGAGTGTGCACATCTCATGCTATCTTTTTGAGAGTCAGAGGAACCAGTCATGGCAGTAATCTTCAGGGTTAAATCGGTAGGGGACATCAAGGCAGAGGGAGGAGCAAGTACAAAGGCCCTGAGGCAAGGACAAGCTACTGGAGCAGGATCTCAAGAAGTCCTGTATAGATGGAGAAAAGCACAAAGTGGAAGGAGCAGCAGTAGTGGTGGGCATGAGAATGGAACCAGGGAAACGGGAATTACACGGTTTCATAGGCCATTCTGGGTCAAATGACACAAACCATATCCAAATCATAGTAAATGTGGCATACCTTGTGTCATATTTTTTATGTTACTCCTGCTTTCAAGCAGTATACTGATGCTTAAACCATCGGTGCTTAAACTTAAATCCAAAATGGGAAAGTCCCAGCATCTAGTCCATTTTAAACTATGCACACAACAGGTGGAAAAGTTAATAACCAACACTGCTAAAAGACCAAACTAATAAAAGACAAAAAGCACCAGATTTTAAAACTGAATTTCTTGGGCTATTTTGGCCAGTCCTCCCCTGTCCTCTAGATTTACTAAAAGCAGGCCACTGTGTTGAATGAGTAATCCACCAAATTACTGAGACTATTTTGGGATGGTAGTTAGTTGCTAGAGTTACTGCTTCTCAGACTTGTCAGTCCTGCAACATGTTCTACATGTTAAATAATTGTGCTTTACCTTAATCATAGTTTTTCTTTTCCATTTTCATGGACTCACAAACTTACACGTTCACAGACTCCTAAATCTCTCAAAGAAATTCCCAAGCTGATTTTAAGGTATTTGACTAAACCTTCAGTGAATCAGTGTTTTGAAAAATTGATAATTTTGAGGTCTGTACTGAAGCCAAATAATGTAATTTTTCTCATTTAAAGGGTTCTTCTAACAGAAAATTTCATTTTTAACTATAATGGAGACTAAATTGTAATCAAAGTTACAAAATATATTGGAATTATCAATTTCCACATAATTAAAACATAAGAAAATACATTTAGCTTTGAAGCAGTCTGGGAATTTTTTTTTTCTTTTTCTTTTTTTTTTAAACAGCTTGGTCTTTCAAGCTCTTCCAGAGATGCAGAGTCAACATTGTAAGCACCAATTCTCACTGGACAGACAAATAGATGTTAAAGGTATAGGACAATAGACTCTTTGTCCAGACTCAACTAGAAATGACCTTTTGGCAGAAATCACTCCTGACTGCTGCTCCATTGCAACACCAACTCCATCTCAGCCATTCACTTAGAGACATGTTCCCTTCAGCAGTTTACTGAGTGACATGTTTGACTGCACACATGTGAAGTGAGGGTGGAAGAAATGCTGATAGCTTCAGACCACCTTGTCTTCTAGTTCTTCTGGGTGTAGGAGACAAAGATAGTCTAGTTCCCAACATCAAAGGCCCATCATAAAGCCCTCTATTAAATTTGGCAAAGATTTCTACACTGAACTGCATGAGGGAGAAAGGAATATGATTTATATTGAAGGTATTGGGGAGAAAGGGATATAATTTCCTTGTGTAAATACACAGTTGAACCTGGTATTCAAGAACTTAATATTCACCTTGACTGCTTTCAAGTGACATCAAAGATCCATGACACATGGTGTTGGCAGCCTGTCTGACTTGCTACTTAATTAGTTCCTGAATAATGGTCACAGATTGAGCTGTCATAAGTTGAAAGACCATTTCCTATAGGTGCAATGCTATTTAATTTGGGATTCTGTTCCTAGAAGACCTTTTTACATCATAAAGTTGGTAAAACACCATAAAAATAAAACATGATTTTACAAAGTTAAGAGTATAAAGCCAAACTGAAAAAAAATCTATAGTATATAACATTTCTTTTGGGAATTCTTCTTCATGGCTAATATTAACTGAGACTTCTTATGAAGCTGGGACTGCAGAGGTCATGTCTTCCAGGTCAGTATTCCTGAAGGGAGCAGAGGTGAGAATTTCCTGTAGCAAGGATCTCTGAAGTTCTTACGCATAAGAGACACCAAAGGAGGAAAGCAAAACCCTAGCTCCACCTCTAATGCTAGAAAGGGTTTTAACTAGGGGATCTGTAGCATTAACATCCAGGCACTACAGATAGGTACACAAATATCCACACTAGCTGTCAAAACAAGGTCATTGTTACTATCATATGGCTATTGTGCTGTGACTGCTCATGTTTGCCACAGTACTAAAAAATGAATTTAAGTTGGCATCTTTCAAAAAATAATAAGGAAGCTTCCCAACTGTTTTCTTTCCTTGGTGCTTTTCTGTAGGAAACCAGTATGTAAATGGATATCTAATATCCTTCCTCCTGATTTCAAATGATACATTATCAAGGTTGTTTTAGAAGTCAATCTGCAGATTACACATACTTATATTTCTTCCCTCAGAGTGTTACTTCATGCACTGTTATTTACACACTATGAGGTATATATAAGGAGTTATGGAGTGTGTGCTATAGTGGCCCCTGGACCTGAACTATCAGTATCACCTGGTTGGACCTGCATCAGAATTTCTAGCACTGGTGGATGGCAATATGTTTTAACAGGTTCTTCCAGCCAGTCTGATGCACAACAGAGTTGGCGAACCACTGTACTAAATAAAGCATCTACCTTCTGCCAAAAGGGAGACCATAGCAGAGATCAAGGTGGATTAATAGATGATGTGGAGAGAGATGAGGTTGCCATTCAGGGGTCTAGGGGTTTCAGTCTTCTTAGACTGCCTTCCTCCTTCCTAATCCCAACCCCTCTGGATGGGGCTCAAAAGGCAGTATCTATGTCATTCCATTTTATTGCCATTCTCAGAAAGGTGAACTGAATGCGAGAGAAAACTCAAGTACTGGTAACACTTTTTGAGCCCTGACTATGGTAGTAACTGAAGATAGAATTATTCCTAGACTTACTGCCAATAAAATTCCCTTTTTAGCTTACCCCAGTTTCAGGTGGCATTTTGATCACAGGATATACTGTTCTTTTTCTTTTTTTCCTCCTCCATCTACAGGGGATTGAACCCATGGGTACTTAACCACTGAGCCACAACCCCAGCCCCTTTTAAATTTTTTTTACTTTGAGACAGGACCTCACTAAGCTGCTAAGGCTGGCTTGAATTTGTGATGCTCCTGCCTCAGCCTCCTGAGCCACTGGTATTATAGGGGGACGTCACCACACCTGGCTCTTTGACAATTTTAGATGAGAGATCTACTTGCCTCCACTTTCTTGGGTTCTCCCCACTTATTTTATTTACTCCTGCCTGCCTAACTTTACAGAACACTGCTTTTCAAACACTGCTACTCAAAAGTCCTCTCTCTTAATAACAACAGAAATTCCTATTCTTCTCTAATTACCTAAATCCTAACTTTTTTTTTTAAAAAAGTCTAACTCAAGTTCTATTTCCACCAGGAAATCTTTATCCACTCCAGCAATATTCCAAGTTCTGTTTTTTGAGACTGTACCTTGTTACCTAATAAAGCCCACAGTCTTGATACATATTTAATAAATTCCTGCTAGATACTTTACATTTGGAATGCCAGTTCTTATCAATCTCAAATTGTAAATAATTCAGACCTTACCTTCAAATCTAGATGAACTACATCATGAGTGTGTAAAAAGTGGACACCTTCTAAAATCTGTCTCATGAGTCTTTGAACATCTTTTTCTTTAAAAGCTTCTTCTCTGTCTGCAACACATTGGTTAAAGATTTCACCTCCAGCAGCACTACAGAAAGATAAAATTAAAATATTAATCATAAGAAAGGATGTGGTAAACATATACAACAAAGTTAGAGTAAATTAGCTGGGTGTAGTGGTGCATGCCTGTAATCCCAGCAGCTTGGGAGACTGAGACTAGAGGCATGAGTTCAAAGCCAGCCTTAGCAACAGTGAGGTGCTAAGCATCTCAGTGAGACCCTATCTCTAAATAACACACACAAAAAAATAATAATAGAGCTGGGGATGTGGCTTGGTGGTGCCCCTGAATTCAATCACTAATACCAAAAAAACCATAAACAAAAACCTTAGAGTAAATTAATCACAACCTGGCAATACTATATACTTGTAAAATGGATTTGATGACCTGAAGCAAAATACAATGAGCAGAGTCAATTCACTCTCAAACATCTGGAAATGTACCATAATGCAATGTATCATCCACACAGCCTTTTGCACATACAAGCCACAATTTGCCAGTAACACACAGAACTATACTTCAATTACATTTTGTCTGAAAAAATTTTCCTAATCACAGTTTATTGTCATGAGTCCTCAGCTCATTACTACCATTCACAATAATATTCACTAGAGATCAATTTTCATGAATATATTTAAATTCACATAAATATTTACATAAACACATACAAATTAACAAATAAATTTACAAAATTACATAAATTTAAGAGAAATTTACTAGTTCTTTCCAGTATGGTGTTTATCTACAACCTTAGACTTTTTGTTTTTTATTTTTTATTTTGAGACAGGGTCTTGCTAAGTTACAGAGGCTGGCCTTGAATTTGTGATCCTCCTGCCTAAGCATCCCCAGTTGCTAGAATCACAGTTGTGTGCCACCATGCCTGGCTTATTTATTCTCTTTTAGCAAAGGATCTTCTCTCTGATTTCTGAAGAACTTAAGTAGTTCACTTGAACACAATATTAATATAACTATAGTTTTTTGAAAAACTTCAAGGATGTACTTCAGATGCAGAATCCTATAAAAGCTTTAAAAGCTGCCTTAGTTATCAGTGAAATTACACTCCTCTCAGTACAATATGAAATCATGTAACTTTTTTACCTATGTAAATATATTCTTTACCCATTAACTGAAATAATTGTAGGACCATGATCCTTGAAAGGAGGAAAGCAAGGTGAGCCCTTTTATTTCCTTGGCTTCTTACCTGGAGGCAATTTATGGACAGTGGTACAGGGTGGGGTAGGAACCCAAGGAAAGTATGGCAGCCTTGTTAAATAGAGAAGATAGACTGTGAGTTTGACAAGGAAGTTGGAATTTGCAGGTAGAGTACCAAACAGGAGGGAGGGGACTACACAGAGAAAGACCTCCAGAATCTGCTTTGTAGTATTTTGAAGTTTTAGGCAAATTACTTACATACACATGCACAGAATCTAACCCTTCAAGGTTAATCAAGAACTGAAAAATACTTATAAACTGAATAATTCCCAGTGTTCACATAGGACCAGGTCAGAATCTGAATTTTGTCCATTTGGAGTAGAAACATCACCCTAAACACTCAGGACCATCAACAGGCCTTCCCAAGAGGGCCATCTGTACTATTAAGGCTAAATTAGCCTTATAGCTGCCTTAACTAAGCTGACTCACACGTAAATTAACTGCCTGCCAAAAACAAACTTCACCATTCTTTAATGGAATGAAATCTACTACATACCCTTACTATTCTAAATGTATGACATCCTACCCCAAATTTCTAGACATCTGAAACTACCACAAATTACAACCCATACCAATACAATAATACAATAAAAACAGACCTAGAAATGACAAAGGTGATGGAAGTGGTAGATAAGGACAGGTATTACAAAGATATTATAAAGATGTCCAAGGATTTAAAGTAAAATATAGATATAACAAAGAAGATATGGAGGACATGAAAGAAAGAACAACACATAGAATTTCTAGAGATAAAAAAAAATACAGCAACTAAAATGAAAAATTCTCTCATCTTTATAGATTAGACCTGCAGAAGAATCAGTGAATTTTAGGAGAAAACAGTAGAAATATCCAATGTGAATCAAAGAATACAAATACCCAAGTAGCTCAATGAACCCCAATCAGGATAAACACAAATAAACAAGGATGTGATGCTTAAATTCTTGAAAATCAAAGATAAAGGAAAAAAAATCTCTAAAAAGGCACATTCATAGGTGAAACAAGGTAGGGATATCCCAAGCTTCTTGTCATAAAAAAAGGAAAAAGAAGATGGAATTATACCTTTAAAGTCCTGGTGAGGGGTAGGAACCATGGGTGCGGAATATGCCTAGAATGCAGGGTATGAAGATGAGAGAGAACTAAGAGCAGAGCATGGAATGAAAGCTAAATAATCTGAAAAATCCTGATAGGGCAATGATGGCTGATACATACTAAATGCTGCCTTCCCCAAGATGCACTCTCCCTAACTGCCCAGAGAGTAAGGCAGCATGGCATACGGCCAAGAGCAGAGCAAAGACTTTGTAATGCACAGTACTGGACCAAACTGGCTCTGCTACTTGTATGACTGCAGGTTGATAATTTCTCTGAGTTTTTTTTTTTTTTTTGTAGTGGGGATGGAACGCAGGGGCACTCAACCACTGAGCCATATCCCAAGCCCTATTTCATATTTTATTTAGAGACAGGGTCTGAGTTGCTTAGTACCTCACCGTTGCTGAGACTGGCTATGAACTCAAAATCCTCCTGTCTCAGCCTCCCAGGCTACTGGGATTACAGGTGTGCACCAGTGCACCCGGCTCTCTTTTGAGTTTTGCCTCATATAAAATGTTCTTTTTTTTTTGGGTCCTGGGATTAAACTCAGGGGCACTCGGCCATTGAGCCACATCCCCAGTCCTATTTTGTATTTTATTTAGAGACAAGGTCTCACTGAGTTGCTTAGTGCCTTGCTTCTGCTGAGGCTGGCTTTGAACTCGAAATCCTTCTACCTCAGCCTCCCGAGCCGCTGCAATTACAGGTGTGCCACACCGCACCTGGGAAGTTTTGCCTCATATAAAATGTGTACATAATACATTGTGGCTACTATATTTCTTCTATGTTCACATGACATCTAATAAGAATTTCTGGTAAAACACCAATATTGCTGTGTCATTTATTTCTATCACCTTTGCTAGACTTTTAGCACCTGAAGGAAAGGGGGCTGTATTATTTTCACTGTTATTATAATTAGCACATATTAGTATCTAGTACATACAGCAGTGCTATTGGAATGAATAAAAAATACAGTGATCATAACCTGCCTGTTTCCATGGCATCGATCTATTGATATGATTGAGAATTTTGGTATCTCAGTATTCAGAGTATATTTCTAAAACTTTCTCTTTAAACTAAAAGTAGCATACAATAATTTGGGGCCAAATTATACCAATTTTATTTCTAAAAACCTAATCACTGAAACAACAGAAGCCACTAAAGCTTCTAAACAAATGAATAATATCAGCACCTTTATGTTTCTATTATCTATCTAACAGTAGTAGAAGGGTGTCCCTAGAATAGAAGCTAGAGCGATCAGCCCAGGGATGCTGGAGACTTAGAGATTCATTACACATGAGGTTAAAGGAGATAAATGAAGGATAGTTTCAAGATTTCTAGCATGAGCAATGAAATAAATGGGGATACCAATAGAAATAGGGAATAAAAGAAAAATGGGCATTAACAGAGCAATGCAAGAATAATGACCCTGAATTAACAATGATTCATGGTTGGATACATATACACTCAGTATGCAGCTGAAGCTTAGAAGTGAGGCTGAGATTGGAAGATTTGGAAATAATTAGCGTATAAATAATAGCCGAAGCCGTGTAAAATACTACCATCTGGAGTAAATATACAGAACATAATTGTATGACAAAAGTCAACACTGGGGGCTGGGGTTATGTCTCAGTTTTAGAGCACTTGCCTAGTATGTGTGAGGCACAGAGTTTGATCCTCAGCACCACATAAAAATAAATAAATAAAATAAAGGCACTGTGTCATCTACAACTAAAATATAAATAAATAAATAAATAAATAAATAAATATATATATATATATATATATATATATATATATATATATATATAAGTTAATTAAAAGTGGAATTTTGGGAAACTCTTACATTTATATAGGTTAGGGTATAACCGAGAGGAGAAAATTCAAAACAAAACAAAATGGAGCTGTTGAGAACCAAGAAGAGTTTAATTTCAAGAAAAAATGCATAACATCACATGTTTAAAGAGAGTAAGAAGTAGAAGGAATACTAAAATGAGATTGATTTTATCAAACAGGAATGGTGACCTCATTAAAGTTTTAGAAGAGCAGATAGCATTAGAACGAAAGTGGACGAGTTCTGGCATATGAACAGATAAATGTAACTGACGGGAAGGTGAGGAAAATTATAAATTGAAACTATTCTTTAAGAAGCATGACAGTAAAGAGAAAGCCAGCACAATAGTTTAAGTGGAAGAGGGAGAATTTTAGAAGACAATGAAAAAATAGAAAACAGAGGGAAAAGAACTACCAAAGGAGGGGGGGACTGAAACTCTGAAAGAAGTTATGTAACTTATTAAAAATCAAAACACACGTCCAGAAAAGAAAGGATGAGAATTAAAGAACACGGACAGGGGTTTTAGCCGTGGCATTGAGTAATTGAATCTGTCTTCAAACAGATGGGAAAAAGTCTGAGACAGTAAAAACAGAGATACTCAAGAGGAGTAAGAGATGCTCAGGGGAATGTGTGTCTAATGGCCTTATTTTCTCCATCTAGGGACAAAATTGCCAGGGATCTCACAAAAGCTGAGAAATAGGTGACACAGTAAGCATGGTAAAGGTATTTATGAAGAACATCATTGAAAATGAACTGGAAAATCCTTTCCAGAGAACCAGACCCTGCACATTATTACAGAGAAGTGGCATCCCATAAAGGAAGTACAGACCATCAAACAAACTTAACTGAAGGAAGACAATACTTACTATTCCAGAACCAAGATCATTTCTGATGGAGTTTCATAAACTTCGTGTAAATTAATGACCCAAGGATTGTCCTGTGCTAGTTCAAGTACAGCAATCTCATGAATAATTTCCATCCGACAGTCTTGGCCTTTTCTTCTTTTTCTCATGAACTTGGCTGCAAATTCTTTTCCAGAATCTTTCTTTATACATTTCCTCACCACTGCAAACTTACCCCTGGAATTAAATACAAACATTCATTGTTAAAACCAATAACTTTCCAGAGATGGCATATATTAATACAAATTTCTAAATTCCCATTATTGGATATTCAAATTTAGCTCATTCAATCACGAAATAGCAATATCACTTGGGATATTGATTTAGATTTATCAAATAAAATATAATTTATAAATCTGCAAAAATCAACTACTGTGATTTGAATGTGTCCCCCTAGGTTCATGTGTTGGAAATTTAACCCCTTGTAATAAAGAGTTCAGAGATGGAGCCTTTAGAGGTAATTAGTACACTGATGACACTATCATTGGGATGGGTTCCTGATAAAGGAGTGAGTGTGGCACCCTTTACATTCTCTTGAGTTAGTGATCTTGCCTCTCCACCATGTAATGAAACAAGAAGGCCCTTGCCAGATGTGAACCTTCAATCTTAGAATTCCCAGTTTCCAGAACTCTGAGCCAAGCCAGAAATTATGGAACACTACTGTAATTCCTGCTGAGACAGCATTTTTACAAGTTTGAGGCCAACCTGGGCAACTTGGCAAAACCCTTTCTCAAAATAAAAACAAAAAAGGGCTGGGGATGTACCCGTGCGTGTGAGGTGCTGGGTTCAATTCCAAGTACAGTATAAAAACAAAACAAAACAAAATCCTGAGCCAAATATGTTTCTGTGCTTTATAAACTATCCATTTTGTCGTATTCTGTTATAGCAGCACAAAATGTGCTTAGATCATAATCAAATATTAAAGTCAATATTTTTTGCAGAGTTACACATAAAATAACTCTATTTTTGTACATTTATGCATAAATGATTTAATCTTTAAAAATATAAGCCAGGCACATTGGCGCACGCCCGCCTGTAATCCCAGTGGCTCATAGGCTGAGGCCGGAGGATCTGAGTTCAAAGCCAGTCTCAACAAAAGTGAGGTGCTATGCAACTCAGTAAGACCCTGACTTTAAATAAAATACAAAATAGGGCTGGGGATGTGGCTGAGTGGTTGAGTGCCCCTCAGTTCAATACCTGATTTATTTATTTACGAACCATAAATAAATAAATAATAAAAATACACTTTACTTTTTAATAGAAATTGGCCACAAGATTCCTTAATATGAATTTCATCGTCATCTAATTAAATGTGAAGAACAGTATCACCTTCCAAAATGATATCAATCATGATATAATTCTAAATATAGCACCAGCAGGAAAAGTCTCATTATAGAGACATTATGGCTCTACAGTTTGTCCTTAAACTAATAAGCGGGTCAAACAGGGGAATAAGGATAGCATATTGATTAAGGTTATAATCTCTGGACTTGCATCCCACAACTGGCATTTGACACATCTTAGGCAATTTATTTACCCTCTTAAACTCTCTTTTTTCTTATCTGTACAAGTGATGCAAAATCTGCTTTTGAGTTATGATAATTAAAGTACAATCATTCCTTGATATCCATGCAAGACTGGGTCCAGGATCCTCTGCAGATAACAAAACTAAGGATGCCTTATATAAAATGGTGTCCTTAAAATGTGGTATACATACACAACAGAATATTACTCAGCCTTAAAAAAGAATAAAATTATGACATTTGCAGGTAAATGGATGGAACCAGAGAATATCATGATACGTGAAATAAGCCAATCCCCAAAAACCAAAGGCTGAATGTTTTCTCTGATAAGTTGTCAGTGATCCATAGTGGGGGGTGGGGGAATAGGGAAGAATGAAGGAACTCTGGATTGTGCAGAGGGGAGTGAGGGGAGGGCCGGGGCTGCAGGGATGGGAAGGACAGTAGAATGACAGACATTATTGCTGTATATACATGTATGATTACACCACTGGTGTGACTGCACCATGTATAGCCAGAGAAATGAGAAGTTGTGCTCCATTTGTTAATAATGTGTCAAAATGCACTCTACTATCTTGTATAATTAATTAGAATTTACAAATTTTAAAGAAATCGTGTACTTTTTTGCATACAACCTATATACATCCTCTTGGATACTGGAATCATCTCTACATTGCAAATAATACCTAATACATAGTGACTATAGTTTTAGGAAAAACGTCTATACATGTTCAGTACAGATTTTTTTTTTTTGGTACCAGGAATTGAACCTAAGGGTGCTTAACCACTGAGTCACATTCCCAGACCTTTTTATTTTTTATTTTGAGATACGGTATTGCTGTTACTTAGAGCCTTGTTAAGTTGCTAAGGCTAGCTTTGAACTTGCGATCCTCCTGCCACAGCCTCTCAAAGCCACTGAGATTACAGGTGTGTGCCACTGCGCCTGACAGATGCATTTTTTCCTTTAATCATTTCAGTCCACAGTTGGTTGAATCCATGGATATGGAGGACTGTATGTATATAAAATGCATGTCACTTGTTTAGTATAGTCCTCACCACAGGGTAAATTCTAATCACCTGTAAATATCCACTGAATCCTTAGCAACTTGGAAATCATACAGTTTTTACCTAATGCCAAGGGCCAATGTCTTCTTTCAAACTATGAGGTAATCTCTCTTGCCACTGCCACCTATTATGATTTTAATAATGTTTTCATAACAAGCTTAACCATGACTTCAACTGAAGGGCTGGAGTCTGAGTCCTCCACAGAGCAAGCAGTACAGAATAGACTCTACTCTTTCCCACATGATAGTCCATTAGATATTATCTATCTAGGAGAAAGAGGACCTGTGGGGTTGAAAAGTCTACATATGTTCAGTTTTAACTAATTCTACTATAGTTTTCCCAGGCAGTATTCTCACTAAACATGAATGTGTATTATTGATCATTTATTCTTTTTTTTCCTTAATATTTATTTTTTTAGTTATAGGTGATCACAATATCTTTATTTTCTTATTTTATTTTTATGTGGTACTGAGGATCAAACCCAGTGCCCCATACATGCTAGGTGAGCGCTCTAACACCGAGCCACGGCCTGATCATTTATTCTTTTACTCATATCATACTGTCTAAATTAGTGTCTTGATATCTAGTAGTAAAAATAATCTTTATTATTATCCTTTGAAATTATATTTGCTATTTTATCCTTTTGCATTTCCATATAAATTTTTGAATCATCTTGCCAATCTCCACAAAAAATATTTGTTGGGATTTAAAATGAAACTGCATAGATTCTAGATTATTTTGGGGAAGAATTTATGTTTTATAATATGGAGATTTCTAAGTCCATGAACATGGAATATCTGAGTAATTTATGTAATTTTTTTGTTTTTTGCATATATTTCACTGGGTTTACTCTTAAAAGTTTAATATTTTTAAAATAGTTGTAAATGATGTTATGTAAGCATTAATTTTCTAATCATTTATCACTGTTATTCGGAAGTACAGTTGATTTTTTCATACTATCCTGTATCCAATGACTACATATTAATCTTAATAGTTAATTATAGACTTTCTTTGGATTTTCCATGCAGACATTATGCAATCAGTAACTAATGACAGTTTATTATTCCTGTCTAGTTCTTTTACCTCTCTCTTTCTTGCTTTCCTGTTGAGGTGAAATCTCTAGCTCAGTGTTAGTGGGTTGGTGACAGCACATACCTGTATCCAATCTCAAAGAGAAAGATTTCAAAATATCACCATCAAATATGATATTTGGTACAACTGATTTGTAGATCAGATAAGTAAATTGCCTTACATGAATAGTTTGCTAAAAGTTTTTTTTTTTCACATGAATAGATGTTTAATTTTGTTTAATTTTATACACTAACATTGAGGTATCCACTGAGATGATCGTATAAGTTTTTTTACACATACTGTTAATGTGGTAAATTACATAAGTAGATTTTTTTTTAAAGGCTAAATTAATATTGCTTTTCTGAGGTACTATTGATCATGAGGTACTATTCTTCAGTATTGTTTTGTATTTTTATAGTTTGTTACACACATTGTTAAGTATAATTTCTAATTTTTTGTAGGAATACAGACTTGACCTTTTGTTTCTTTGTTGTCTTGTAAAGTTTTTGTGTAAAGGTTTTACTTGCCTCATATATTGAGTTGGGAAGTGTTCTCTATTTTCACTTTCTCTGGAAGAGTTTGTTGTGTTGTTTTTCCCTCTGATGCTTGGCAAAGCATCTAGCCTTGGTTGTCTTTGTTAAAAGGGGATCCAGGTGGGAAGGACTCAGAACCTGTCTATAGTGGGACCAAGGACTGAAGATAAAGAGCTGAAGAGACATTGAAGGCCACAGGCAGATTGGTGGGCCTTGAAACTACCTGGTTCTCCTCTACATGAGCAAGGCTCAAGGTCTGAGGCTGGAGAATTTCCTCACCCTGTGCCCATGTGTGGCTTATTCACTTCCTACAGGAACCAGTACCAACTGTCAAGACTGTATAAACGGTCTCCTTGCCTATTCTAGTTCCTTTATTGTTAACAGTCACATAAGAGTTTAAATGAAGCCACTTTGAACTGAAACAATTTTTTTTTTCTATACCTACAGGTCAGTAGTTGCAAAAGAAGAGAAAGCTGAATTTGTAAACAACAACAACAACAACAACAAAAAACCAAACACACACAAAAAACGATCTGAAATGAAGCTTCAAAATATCATTAACAGCAATTGTGTTCCTGGTGAATTAGAAATGACTTAGTCAATGGCCCTCAAAGTACTCCTACATCAAATGCACAAATGTTTATTACTGCCATACCTAAAATTCAAAGCAATTCAGTTTTGTGCAGTAAATAAAATATTACTTATTATTAGCCTGAAAATATATTTTGAAGACCACAAGGAAAAATGAGTAATTCAGCAATAGAAAACTGGATTCACATACTGCTAACCTGCAAATTCTGGGAACTCCGTTATAGCAACAGTCATGGCTAAATTCAGGGCTTCTTTGTCTGCAGCCACTCCTCCCTTTTTTTCACTCTCCTTTCACAGTAGGAGGGATGGAACCCAGGGCCTCAAGCAGGCTAGGCAAGTGCTCTATCTAATGCTGAGCTACATTCTTAGCTCTTTGACACAGGGTCTTGCTAAATTGCCCAGACTGGCCTCTAATTTGTGGTCCTCCTGCCTCAACCTGTAGCTGGGATTACATCCTTGTGACACCTCATCAGGCTCTCACCCATTTATTTTTCCTTTTTGGTATTAGGGATTGAAACCAGGGGTGCTTAATCAAGAAGCCACATCCTCAGCCCTTTTTGTTTTGTATTTTTTATTTAGAGACAGGGCCTTGCTGAGTTGCTTAGGGCCTTGCTAAGTTGCTGAGTCTGGCTTTGAACTCACAATCCTCCTGCTTCAGCCTCCCAAACTGTTGGTTTTACAGGTGTGTGCCACCATGACCAGCTGTTCTCACCCATTTCTTTAGGTATCAGAATACAGTTTCACTGCTCTCCATCCACACGAATGACTACTCCAACACCACCTTTGTTTTTGTGCTTCTCTCCCCAGTTTTAGGTTTATTCTTTTCTCTCCATCATGTCATGTACTATATGTATCAGGGATCAGTAAACTTATAAAGAGACAATAGCAAATATTTGTGGTTCTTTGGATAAGATGGTTTCTATGGCAACTACAAGTTCACTATTATAGAGCAAAAAACAATCACTAATGAAAGGTAAATGAATAGATGTGGCCAGGTCCAGTAAAATATCATGGGCACTACAATTTGAATTTCATATGATGCTCATGGCATTAAATATAATTTATTTTTTTAATTATTAAAAATTGTAAAAATCTTGCAGGAAAATGGATAGAACTAGAGACCATCATGTTAAGTGAAATAAGTCAAACTCCCAAGGTGAAGAGGGTCCTATGTTTTCTCTCATATGTGAAAGAGAGGAAAAAGGAAAACAAAGGTAGGGGTGGATCTTCTAAAAATCAAAGGGAGATCAGTAGAGGAAAGGGAGCAAAGGATGAGTGATAGGCAAGGAGAGAGTGGGGGGAAATGCTGGGAATTGATATTGGTCAAATTATATTGTTATATGGTGTGCATGTATGAATACGTAACAATAAATCCCATCAATTTGTACAACTATAATGCACCAATAAAAAAAGTAAAAAAGAAGAATATCAGGCTATAAAGTCCAAAAAAATTAGAAAAATTGAGCCACGTGAAAAAGAAATTTCAGAAAGCTTAAACATCCTTTTCTTCTAAACCCAACATTGTCCCCAGGTAATAAACATTGTTTACTTTTCTATTTGGGAAAAACAAAATGTAAAAATCACTATTAGTCCATGAGGTATACAAAGGCAATTGGCTATAGATGGCCAACCCCAACACAACCCCATGCTGAAGAAAACTCTTCCATTGTTCTGATACTGCATACCACTGAAAGGGACACAGATAGCAGATCACATGTATTGCCTTCATCTCTAAATTACTGGTGTAATAGGAGAAGGAACCTTAAAACCACTCAAAGAAGAGGAAGGAGGAGATAAAGAGATTTCTGGAAGCTGTTCTTTTCATAGAACCACAGTGTACAAAGAAATATAAGATTAGACATGCAAGATACAGATTCCAAGTAAACATTCTCAGAACTACATCATCATAGAGTTCCCCTAAATTACCTACCCCTAAAGGGTTCTAATATGCATACCCTACCATGGCTCTATGGGTAAAAATTGTGGCTGAATTTCAACCCTTAACTTTAGGCGTTGAGGCCTCTACAAACATGTTTTAAATATGATGTTTCTCAAACATTGGGGTCATAGTTATATAGAGAGACTTAGGGTCAATAAGATCCAAAGGGTAAAAAAATGTTTACTGCACATCTACTTTCCCCATTGACTTAAAAGCCAAATGTACTCCTATCTACACAGTTATAATTTTCAGAACTATTCATTCATTTCATGAACATCTATAGTTCACTATTATGCACAAGACTGAGAATTCAGGTTTTCATTAAACATTTGGAGTAAACAACTCAGTGATTGATGTAATTCAGAGTGGAAGGAAAGGAAAGATATATTGATATCTATAACAAGAGAAAGTGACATTTGAGTTGTATTCCCCAGTCCAAGATCTCTAAGAATCAAGTCTTATTTTTCTTGGCATGACCAGTGCCTAACATAGTATATAGGAAGGTGTCATGAAAATCTTCAGGTATGACTTACTAAGGAGCATGGGTCTTACGATTTAAAATGGGGATCTATTCAAATTCTTAAAATAACTGCTTAAAATTCATTCTCATTATGTTGAGAAGAATGGATTGCCAAGTGATAACTACAACCTGGGAAGTCAATAAAATAATTCAAGGCAGTGGGCCTGAACTTGAGCAGCAGCAGGGGAGACTGAGAAGATAGAATACATTTAAAAGGTGTTCACAGTTAAGATTCATTAGCATTCAGTGACAGATTAAATTGCAGGTAGAGATGAGGATAGAAGGAAGGGAAAGGTGGAAGTCAAGAATGACTTCTAGATTTTTAATATGAGCACTGTGTAAATGTGTACCATCAACTGAAATAAAGATTGTAAAAACAGAAACAAATTATTTTGGGGGAAGATAAAATGTGTTAGGTTTTGGACAGAAATCTGAGGTGCCTTTCTGGTAAAGAACATCCTAATTACTGGATGGATTCCAAATATAAGTTCAAATGGGGGTTACAGATAAAGATGTATAGATAATAGAATATATAAGGTTCAGGCAAAGACCAGAAAATGTAAATGCTCATTTAAGCAGTACATAGAAGAAACGAAATAAAGTGAGGTCCAAGTCCTGTTTATTTTAGATTACAATAAAGCACTTTGTTCATAACTTTATTGTTTCATTTATATCAATCTGAAATAAGTTGCTGTACTATGACTGTCTCTCCAGCTAGACTGTGCATCAGGGATCTCACTTATTATTTATCTTTACATCTCCATTGTACCCCACCCATGGCAGATATGTAAATACATCAGATAGCACACTAAATGGACATACTCTTAATAGTTTGTTAAATAAATAAAAAGTTTTATGGCAACTTAACCTTATAACATTTAATACATTGGACTATTTGCCATTCTCTCTGCACTGAACTTTCCTATCACTGTGCCATATTTGTTTTACCGTCAATTCTAACATATCACCACACCCAAAATCCCATCCATTATTTATGACTCCATACAAATGTAATTTCCTCCATAAGATCTTTATCTGACATTGTGCCTATAAAGAGGACAGTGCTTGATTTGTTACATTAAGGAATAACTTTCAGAATCTAGGGTAGTGCCTTATTTTATGTGCTTAATATACATTAGTACAGTTCAGTTATGCATCACTTGATTAAGAGGATATGTTTTAAGAAATGTGTCAGCAGGCAACTATAACACAATGGTAAGCATTTGCATATTTAGACATAACTATACACTGAAAAGATACAGTTAAAGTATAGTATTTTTTTTTTTAAAGGGTACACTGTTCAGGGCATTTATCAAGAATGGACCTCAAGAATGATGAGTCAATGTTAATGACTGGATATCACTAGAGTTTATAAGTGATAAAATTTAGATGTTGTAAGTATTATACACTTAGACTAAATTAAATTTATATACAAATTCTTCAAAAATATATCAATCTAAGCTTACTGTAACTTTTTTACTTTATAAACTTCTAAATGATTTTTAATTTTTGAAATCTTTTAAAATAACACTTAGTTTAAAACACAAATGCTGCTGGTAATAAAAATTTTTCAGCTCCATTATAACTTTATGGGACCATTGTTATACAGGCAATCCAATGTTGTTATACAGCCCATAACTGCATGTACTTAATTTAATTGAGATGATATCTTAAATGTAAAAAAGTTCCATTCAAGAAAGACCTAGAATAGATTCTATTTTCCTTACTTCTTAAAGGACCAAGAAAACTACAAAAATATAAAGTTATCTCTTGACTCCAAGTGTAAAAAAATCAGTGAATACATTCAACTTAAGATATAAATATGAATGTTAAGAAAAGGTAAGGGCTTTAAAAGTCAATCTTGGGCCTGATGTGGTAGTGCATGCCTGCAGTCCCAGCTAAGAACATGGCTTGAGCCCACAAGTTTGAGACAAGCCTGTGCAACACAGAGAGACACGCTATTCCAAAAAAAAAAAAAAGAAAGTCAAACTTGGTTTTAAATTCTGGTTAGAAACTGCATAATCTTGGTCAATTTAGTCAATCTTCCTGAGCCTTGGATGCCTCATCTATAAAATGATGGTGATATCACCTACTTTACAGAGCAGTAAAGGCTAAGGACAATGAGATTTATAAACTACACAACATTCAGCACATTTTTAGTAATCAGTAGCTATTTTTAGTGTTTTGGGCGCTAATTTATGATCTGTGATATAACTGAAGAAAACAATTTGTACAAAAAAAAAAAAAAATCAAGGAACTGAGAATTTTTGGAGGTGTTAGATCATCTCCCTGGCCCCAGTACTCGGGATGTAAACCAGTGCCTCACTCATGCTAGGCAAGTGCTCTACCACTGAGCTATACCCAACCTGCAATACTTAGAGGTGATTTAATTTGAACTCTACATGTGTAAATTCCCTGAATAAATCTAGTCCCTTCTTATATACCTTTATTTAAAAAAATTTTTTGGGGGTACTGAGGATTTAATCCAAGGGCAATTTACCACTGAGCTAATTCCCCATCTCTTTTCACTTTTTATTTTGAGACAGGGTCTCCCTAAGTTGCATAGGGCCTCACTAAATTGCTAAGGCTGGCCTAGAACTTGTGATCCTCCTGTCTTAGTCTCTCAAACTGTTGGGATTACAGGTATGTCGCACCATGCCTTGCTCTTATGTACCTTTAGAGGTAAATCAATTTGGTTCAATAATCAGATTTCATATAGTTTTGTTATTTATAGCTTTACAAAGAGACTGAAATTCATTAAGTTTTAAATTCATGTATTTTAAATTTTTTTTTAATATTTATTTTTTAGTTGTAGTTGGACACAATATATTTATTTTATTTTTATGTGGTGCTGAGGATCAAACCCAGGGCCTCGCACGTGCTAGGTGAGCACTCTACCGCCGAGCCACAATCCCAGCCCCTAAATTCATGTATTTTAAATTAAAATATAATTCTTAATTTATGTTGCACAAACATAGCCAATTTTCTTTTATCTGTTTGGAAGTATCAGTTATCCCAAATTATTTATAAATATAATTCTTCAAATAAATGATTAGCTGCCAAGAAATCCTATATAACTCTTGTCCTAAAACAAGGAAGCTTTTACATGGATATTATTTAACAAGTGTCTTTATATCTAAACAAATCATAACTTAAAATTTATGGCACATGCTTAAGGAATTGAAAGGTTTAAACCTATAGTTGTTACTTACAGACATCAATCTAAGTAAAGGACATACAGGTCTAGAAATACACTAATCCCTAAATTGACTTTCAGCTTAAACAATGTCTTATTCTCTGATAACAATCCTTTCTTGTCCTATTACTCTTAACTGCTCTGAGGAGAATGAGATAGGACAGGCCTATCTACTGTAAGGCCCCAGTGAGGAGGGAACGATTCTGACACTGAAACCTGTTAAGGTTTATTCCTATTTGGCTCTCATTAATATAGCCTCTAGTTAAATCTAAGGAAAACTGCTTTAGTTACAAGATAGACTATGGATCATTCTTTTTAATTTTTTTTTCTAGTTGCAGATGGATATAATACCTTCATTTTATTTATTTATTTTTATGTGGTGCTGAGGATCAAACCCAATACCTCACATGTGCTAGGCAAACGTTCTACCACTGAGCTACAACCTGAACCCTATAGATTATTCTTTGAAAAACATCTATGTGCAATGGGAATGATTTCGAAGTCGGGAATCCAAAGAGACTCTGAGGTCTTTCAGAAGACCTCATCTCTGACTTGGTTTTTTCATCTAATAAATAAGGCTTTCCAAATAAGCCTGTGGTGAGAACCAATGAGAAAATTCATGTAAAAGCAATTATAAAACTGTAAAACATATCCATTTATGAAGGACCTGTCCAGCAGGGAACTTACATTTGTAACTCATCCCCCCACCCAAGAAAATCAAATCAAGTGTGTAATATAAAGGACAAAAGATGTGCTTTTGGTTGAAAATGTTTTTTTTTAATATAAGATTTATAAATATATTAAAAGTGTTAAATTGGGGACTATGTAATGAAAATACATACAAGGCAAATCATCCAATGTGAAATTAGTATAATATAAAATTTATAAAACCACCTTTCTGTTCCTATATTATCAATAAACTCAAGGGAAATCAATATGAAAAAATCCTCAGAACTCAAGGTCTTATGTCCTGTGCCTCAGTAATGAAATCATTAATGTGGTTTACATTGGCACAAATCCCGACTCAAAGAAATGGGTATAGGAATAACAAGTCAAACTTGAAGCAATAAAAGTTTTACATCATATATTTACACATTCATGTTGCTATGAACTCTTAAGACATGGAAGAATGTGACATTTCTTAAAATGATCAATATCACATCCTGTATACTCTGGAATCAATATTGACCATTTTAAAAACTTCTCTTTGAAAGGTCATTGTATTGAAAGCTCTATATCTCTTATAAAATAATAGCAACACTTAAAAGAAATTGATTTTTCTTGAACAGTTTACTCTTTGAACCCTTTCTATTTTACTGAATGAAAGGCCATAGTATGAAGTGAATAAAACTTTTTATTTTTCCTCTATATCATTAAAATACAACCAACATGATATTTTAAGTTACATATCAGCATGAGACCAATTAGTTATATATCAGAAATGCAACCAGAGTTAACAGTTGGAAAAATAGACAAGTTTTCTATCCTGTCAGGAAAAAGGTCATGCATAAACACATTCAACATATTAAAACCACAATCTACTGACAAAATTTATGAACCTTAAACAAGGACTGCTTATAACACAAAGCAGAACTTCTACCTCTGGAGACTTATAAACAATTCCTATGCCCTTTGTAGCAAGAGTTCATTATTTTTGCCAGACACAGGCATATTTTGCAGTTGTGCAGGTTTTCTTATTTTTTTGTTGGTTACATTAAGAATAGTAACGTTTATTGAGTTACACAGTGAATTACATTCATTGAGTGTTTTCCCTAAGCTAAGCACAGCCTTAAGGCTATAGATGTGTTTTTTTTTTTTTTTTTTAAATGTTTTATTTTTTTTTTATTTTTATTTTTTATATTTATTTATTTTTTTAGTTATCGGCAGACACAACATCATTGTTGGTATGTGGTGCTGAGGATCGAACCCGGGCCGCACGCATGCCAGACGAGCGCGCTACCACTTGAGCCACATCCCCAGCCCTATAGATGTGTTTTATTTAATTCTCAACAACTCTATGAGGCAATCAATGATTAGGTAATATACTCAAGTCTACGTAACTAATAAAAAAGCCAAGATTCTATCCCAGACTGACTGACTCCAAAGCCCATATTCTTAACTGTTACATTAAACTTCAAGATGAAAAAGGGGACCAAAAAGAAAAAAATAAATTAATTGTAGTTTTCAGTTTTAAGATCTTCTGTCAAGTATCTATGTCTAAGTATTTCAGTTTTAGGCTCTTATGTCAAGTGCACTTTTCTGCTGCTTCAGGATTTATTCCTTTTATAAAGAAATACACAGGGGCTGGGGCTGTAGCTCAGTGGCAGAGTGCTTGCCTAGCAAATGTGTGGCACTGGGTTCGATCCTTAGCACCACATATAAACAAACAAAATAAAGGCATGCTGGTCATCTACAACTACAAAAAAAAAAAAAAAAAAAAAAAAGAAAAAGAAAAAGACAAAAAGAAATATACACACCTATATAAGCAAAAGTAAGCAGAAGTCATCACAACCTAAAATAAAAAACCCTTGGAGGCAATCTGATTTTATAATAGGGCTTAAAACAAAAATTGAAAGAAACATTCCTGGAGGAATTAGTTCCATGACACCTGATAGGGTGCACATCAGTTTTTAAGATTAAATTATTTGTTATTAAATGTACAAGACATTGCTTGACATCTTAAGCATTTGCAGACAACTCATGTCAATAATGGAAAATTTAGTTTTCTTTTTTTTTTATGTTATTGAGGTTACTTCAGATTGTATGGAATTTCAATAAATTAGAAATACCTCGCTCAGCCAGTAGCTGTTCTCTTAGTATCATAATTATAGTGTACACTGAACCAGTTAATTAGTGTCTAGCACAGTGAAAGAAAATTTGTTCCTGAAAGGTATTTTCCTTTTGTTAACACTGGGAATATGTAAGATGTTAAGGCCCGCGCCCAGCGAAAAAATATTCTGAAAAGTTATCTTAATATTTGTAAAGCTGTGCCTTTTTTATAATTTGTGACCAATTCCTTTTCCAAGACCCCAGCTGAAGGCTATCCTAACTGTCAGGGCCTTTCCCATTACAACATGGAGGTATTTTGCAACCATTCACAGGCTTGCAATAAAGGTGAACATGAACGCTATGTGCCAGGTCCAGTGGTATGCACTTTCCAGGCACTGTATCTTCACAACATCTCCATGAGGTAAGTACTGTCGTTATTCCGGTTTATTGATGAGAAAAGTGAGGCCAAGGAGTCTTAAGTCATCCACCCAAAGGCAAACTCATGAGGAAGGGCAAGGATATGAACTCAGGTCTGACCTCCAACAACTTCTCTAAACTGTTCTCAAAAGAAGAGTCTCAAGAACCCCATAGAAATCGCTATATCACTCTTCTTAAACAAACAAAATGTAAAGCATCCAAACAGTCTTCGCTTTAACAATTAAAAAAAAAGGAAAGGAAAAAAGAAATCTAAGCTCTTCCTAACCCCCATAAAGAGCGGGGCAGGCAAGAGCCGGCTCACAGAAAAGTAGAAAGAGTGATAAAAGGGCCAAGACCCTACAGATGAAACTTATCTGAATTACCGAAATATTTTAGAAAAAAAAAAAAAAAAGCACAAAACCAACCACGAAAAGGAAAACGATGAAGGCAGCAGAAGGCGGCTGAAGTTAACACAGCAACCGGTGCAAAGGAAGCTGTCACAACTGATGCTGCAGTTCATGAAGGCCACAGAGAGCGGTGGAGAAATCCGGAAAAGTCTAAAGGCAAAACCAAAGCTGACTTCATAAGCCTCTAGTTTTATTTCAGATCTGCAGTGTGGTTCACACACTAATCTTGCTAAATTACCATTTAAGTCATTACAGATGGTGAAAAGGCGTGAGCAGAGGAAGGCGTCAAGGTTCGCGGTAACCAGAGGCAACGAATCCTCGCTCTTCCGTACTTTGCTCCGATGGCCAGCTGCTAGTCAAAACCACTCGCTTCCGGAGCTCACACCGGCTCTGCGGAGGGCAGCGACTCTGCCGCCCTAGTCGCCGCCAGCCCCTAAGTTTGTGCCAAGTCACCAAGCGCGTTATCGGTGCCTAACGCCACCTCCAGCCGCGGTACTTATCGGCGAGTACCTGGAGGCTCTGCGCCCGGCCGAGGTCGTCCCGCTCCCCGGCCCCCCTCCAGCCCTTACCTGCCCAGCTCTCGGCCAGGGCTCAAGGTGTAGCCGTCCTGGAAAGGCTCAGTGCGCACGGCAGCGCGGATCTCTGTCAGCAGCCCGCGGGTTTGGGGCGGCGGCAGCCGGCGCGGCGCGCTCTGACTCCGACTCGCCGGGCCCGAGCCTGAGGTGGCAGCCAAGGAGGAGCCGCCGCTGCCCGGCTTCTCCAGAGGGATCATGGTGCTCGGGCGTTCTTCCTTTTCTGCCGCTCAGCTCGCTCCGGGTAGCCGGCGGGTAACGGGCCCGCCTTCGGCTGCCTCGTGGCGGTCCGTGGAGTCTTCAGATACACGCTCTAGCCGATGCGGAGCTCCGACTGCGGCCGGCAGGTTCCGGTCAGCTCCGCCCCGCACCCGACCCTGCCCCTCTCGCAGGCCTCGCCCACCGCACAGGCCCCGCCCCTCGACGATCTCCCGTGGGGTCCTGAGCGCCCGATGCCTCACTCGCGCCCTCTGCAGCCGAGAAAGAGAAGGTGCAGCCTGACCGGCTGTCTGGGCGTCACGAAGGCAATGCACAGCGCCTCCCTTTGGTTAGGAGGACCGACTGTGTCAGCTGTGTTGAGCATCTGGAAGTTCCAAAGCTGACTCTGGGTTAAGGGAAAGAAAGATCCAAGAAATGAAATCATAGAGATACCTAAAGGAATAAGGAAAAATAAAAAGGGTTGATACGTGGCCAGATATGAATAAATATTAAACATATGAAAGGACAAAATAATGTCATGTGGGGTTTAAATCAGAGAACTAAAATATACACAATAATAGAACAAAAAGTAGAAAAGAGTAATTGGAATTAAAATGTTCTAGCATTGTGTGAGAATTGAGAAAAATATTTACTTTTAATAATCAAGAATGAAAATTATAATCTCTAGAGTAAGAGTTAAAATAATAGAAAAATGAATAACAAGCTAATAAGATGTCAAATAAAATAATGAAAATATTTCATCCAAAGGAGCAAGAAATAAACAGATAAGGAATTGACTAACATAAACAGATGGCAAATTTAAAGTTTTAAAAATTACAATAACATTAAATATAAATGGAATCTATGTATCTCCCAATTAAAAGTCAAAGTTTGTACATAACATTAAAAAATAATCTCAACTATAATGTTGCTTCTAAGAGACACCTTTAAAGGCAATATAAATGTTGAAATAAAAAGAATGCAAAGAATTATGTAATATGAATGATACCTAATTGAAAGCTGCTATAGCTATAAAAATATAAGACAAAGTGAATTTTTAAAAAATATTTTATTTTTTAGTTGTAGTTGGACACAATACCTTTATTTTATTTGGTACTAAGGATCAAACCCAGGGCCTCACACGTGCTAGGTGAGTGCTCTACAGCTGAGCCACATCCCCAGTCTGACAAAGTAAATTTTAAAGCAAGAATTATTATTAGAAATAAAAATTCTTTGTGATGAAAGCATCAACCCCTAAACATTGTAATAATTATAAATTTGTATAATCTTAAAAGTATAGCACTGAAATATACAAACCCAAAATACAGGACTAAAAGAAGAAATATACAAATCCACACTCCAAACCTAGTTTTTTTTTTTTTTTTTTGTACTGGTAACTTACCCTCTCTGTAAATGATAGAACAAGAAGACAAAAATAGGAAGGATATACAAGTTTTGAACAATACAATCAAGAAAACTGACATAACTGAAATACACACATACATATATACACAACACTGCAGAATACATTTTCTTTTGATGTAAGGAGAATATTTATTGATCATATACTGGCTCATAAAGCATATCTCAACAATTTTAAAGGATTAAAATTCTATAAAATCTATTCTATAATTTTGGTGGAATTAATCAAGAAACAAAATGTTACCTATCATTTTGATATATAACAACCACAGTCAGAAGCCCTATAAAATCACAAATGCTGAAAATTAATTAATTTGCTTCTCATCTATGATGATAAAAACATTGGAACAACATTGTATACTATTTGATGCCCATTCATGATTAATTTTAAAAATTAACAACCTAGAAAGAGAAAAATATTTCCCAAACTTAGTAAGATCTCTCTCAAAACCTACAGAAGAATTACTCTTGGAATCCGGGCATAGTAAAGACACCAGCTCTTACCACTTCTATTCAGTGTTCAGCAGAGAACCTAAATAATGTAATAAGACTAAAGTGGCATTAATATTGGAAAGGAAGAGTTTAAATGGTCAGGAAGGAACAGATTGTTAAATGTCTGCAATTCAAGTACTCATCTAGAATATCCAAAAGGGTCAACTGGAAAGGATGAAAATTAATAAATTTTACAAAGACAATTAAATTTAAAATAGATCAACAGCACTCTTATGTAAAGCAATATGAGGCATGAAAGAGAATAGGGAGAATACTCCATTTGCAATTGAATGAAACAATTCAATTGAATGAAGTATGTAGTAACAACCCTAACAAAAAATGCAGAAAGCCTACATTTCATTTTGAAAGACATAAATATTCTAAGAGACATAAGAGAAGACTTCAAAAAATGGATATACATGATATGTTCTTGAATGAAAAAAATAGATTCTGTAATTCTTTGCTAATCAGTCAATAAACTTAGCAAAATTCTTTTTTTAAATGTATTTTTTTTAGCTGTAAGTGGACAGAATGTGTTTATTTTGTTTATTTTTATGTGGTGCTGGGGATTGAACTCAGTGCCTCACGCATGCTAGGCAAGTACTTTACCACTGAGCCACAACCCCAGCCCCAACTTAGCAAAATTCTAATAAACCCCCAAGAGAATTTTTGGAGTTCTTTTTTTTTCTAATTAATAATTTTATTTATTTATTTTATTTGTTCTTCCTAGATATATATGAAAGTAGAGTGTATTTTGACATATTATATGTACATAGTATAACTTGTTCCAATTAGAATCTCATTATTGTGTTGGTATACGATGTGGAGTTACATTGGTCAGTATCCATATATAAGGATAGGAAAGATATGTCCAATTTGTTCTACTGTCTTCTCTTTTTTTAAGGTAGAACTTAAAAATAACATATATTATATATGGTTTTTTATATATATTTATATATATATATATTCATATACCTTTATTTTATTTTAAAAATGTGTTGCTGAGGATCAAACCCAGTGTCTTACGTGTGCTAGGCGAACACTCCACCACTGAGCCACACTCCCAGCCACACTCTACTGTCTTTTCCATTCCCTTTCTCTTCCCTTCATTCCCTGTTGTCTAGTCCAGTGAACTTGTAATCCTCCCCTCCCTTTTTGTGGGGTTAGCATCCACATATCAGAGAGAACATTCTGCCTTTTTTGGGGGGAAAGGGGAACTGGCTTATTTCACTTAGCATGATATTCTCCAGTTTTATTCATTAACTGGCAAAATACTACAATTTAATTCTTTTTATGGCTGAGTAATATTCCTTTGTGTATATATACCACATTTTCTTTATCCATTCATTTGTTGAAGGACACCTTCCTTGTTTTCATAGCTTGCCTATTGTGAATTGAACTGCTGTAAATGTTGAAGTGGCTGTGTCAGTGTAGTATGCCAACTTTAAGTCCTTTGTATTAGAGTTCTGGTTAAAATTATCCCAAAGTTTATCACAAAGAATGTTCAAATGAAAATAGGTAGAAAAATTTGGAAAAGAAAGTTTGAAAAGAGAGAACTAATAGGTACTAAAATATATCATGAAATAAGAATGCCCAACATAACAAAGTGGTTTTGAAATAGAGTTGAAATATACAAGAAACTAAAAAACAGGTCTCAAATCCTATAAAATTATTAAATATAAAAATACATTCTTAAAATCTGAAAAGAAATAACAACTAGCTGATTTCTGAGAGCAGTAATTTATAAAAGGTAGAGCAGTGGGAAAAAACTCCAAGAGACATATTTGACTATCTAACAATACAAAATTCTTGCATATCAAAAAATGTTATGTATCAAATTAAAAAGTAGACAAACTGGGAAAATATTTGCAAAATCTACTTTTGCGTTATAGACAAAATTATATCCTAAATAAAGATCATATAATCAGAGGTATGCCAAAACTGTATTAGAAATCATTCAAGGAAAATATAAAACAATTTTTAAAAAGACAAATATAATAAATCCACATAAAATACTGAAATCTGCCAGCAATAAGGAAATATAAATTAATCATTTTTTGCCAGTAAAATCTGCAAAGATTTTTAGGGTGATTCAATGTCTAATTTGAGTGATAATGGAAGGAAATACTGGAAGAATAAGAACACAAGTGCTTTTTATTTCCTTCTTTTGTTCTGATCTATATTTTCCTGCACTTTTCCAAAAAATTAGATATCACTTTCTTTAGGACACTACCTGGTTCTAGCAGTTTACCTGGCCCACCTGCTTCCTTATCAACTTGAGTTTATCTAATAGCATTCTAAGTATATTTGTTCCACTCTTCCCAGTTAGATACGACAGGAGCCACTTATTTCTGTATCTTCAATGTGTATAAGTGACACTTCATAAATATTGATGTATAAATGTGATTAAATATGCAACTCTTAACTGTGTCCTAGGTAGGTAATTGTCAGATGAATTATGATTTATTTGACCTGATAAAATATTATACAACACTTTTACAGGTATTTAAGAACACTAGACTATATAATACTTGTTCTGCAATGATAACTATAAAAAAGAACAATTTGAAATTATTTGTACTTTGTATTATAATTTTAAAAGTGCACTTTAAAGAGATGACAAGGACTTATATCACTCAGTGATTCTCTTTAAGTTACCTTTTTTGTTTTTTTAGTTGTAGATGAACACAATACCTTTATTTATTTATTTATTTATTTTTATGTGGTGCTGAGGATGGAACCCAGTGCCTCACACAGGCTAGGTAAGTGCTCTCCCACTGAGCTACAGCCACAGCCCATGACCTGACTTTTGTTGAGCAATTTTCTGTACTTTCCAAATGTCCTTAAATGATTATACTTTACTTTTGTAATTGAACAAAAAAATTAAATAATTTAAATATTTGGATAATTGAACCAAAAAAATTTAAAGCTTTTTCCCCCCCCACGTAAATACTGTATTTATTTATATATAAACACAGCCAGGAATGGAATATGATTATTTGAAACACAACTCACACCCAATCTAGCTACTCGCTATTTCTCCATTTACTAATCAGGGCTTAAGCCATACCCTCTCTGCCCCACATCATTTCAAGTTGAAGCTTGCCTTATGTCTAAACCTCTGTTGTTTTAAAACATCAGAGCACTCTCCTGGGAAATTATGTGCAAGGTACAGATCTCAGCCCTTCAAGGATAAGCATGACTTTGAGGTCAACAGTTCAACTAAACAACATCATTTCTTTTAACATCTGCTGTCAGAGAAAAAAAAAAGTTGATTTTTTTCCTTCACATTCCCATGCCAAAGTTAGCATTTAGGTCAAATATAAGACTGGACTTTTATCTTTCAGTGACTGTTTTTCAGCATTTAGCTTAGAAAGGAGCAGCTCACTGTGGTCATCTCTTCTCTGTTACCCTTGTCATTTAACCTTTCTAAACAAAGATGACATTTGAAAGAATGACAATTCTTTTATCAGAGCTATATACAATAACTGGTGAGAGTTGTTCTGAAGTGAAATAAAAATTCCCTGACACATCTGAGTGTCAGGATTTGAAGTCACAGTGATCTGAGCGAACAATAAGCCAAACAGCTATGCCATGTCAAACCATAGCTCTTGGTCAATGTCCTGGGATCCAAGGAAATGATAAGCCTACATGCTTTGAAAAGATTGATGAACGTGTGACTCAGTTCCCAAATTAAAACCTCCCACATAGCCTCCCACATTGTGAGATGCTTATTGATTAAAAGAAATCTTAATATATTGTATTAGTCACTGTTCTCCAGAGAAGCAGAACCAATAGCATAAATATAAGAGGGATTTTTTTTAATATTGGTTCACATGATAGAGACTGAATACTCCCACAATGGCTGGCTGCAGTCTGGAGAGCTCGGGAAGTTTGTTGCTGCTTACTCCAAGATGCCAGAAGCCTTGGAACAAAGGGTACAAATGATGCACCCCAATCTGAGGTTAGAGGCCTGAAGGCCCCTTAGAGAGCCACTGGTGCAAGTCTTCATTCAACAGCTAAAGTATCTGGAGTCTGATGTCCACAGCAAAAAAAACCACACCTACTCAAGAAGGGTTGCACATGCCCGTGGACAGACTTCCTCCTTCTTCTCTGATATTTCATTCCATCCAGCTCCCCAGCCTATTGGATAGTGCCACCCAAGTTTGGAATGGGTCTTCCACTCTTGGTTCACTGAAACACATGTCAATCTTCTCTGGAAACATCCTCACAGACACCTCCAGAAGTGTGCTTTACTAATTTCCTAGGTGTTCCTCAATTTGGTCAAGTTGACAACCAAAATTAACCATCATGTAAGTGAAAAGTATAAGAAATATTTTCATGAATTGAATAAAATTTTCTGAAATTTTTGCTGTACAATGAAAATAGTTAAAGAAGAGCAAAGAGAGAAAATGTGGATGACTTTGGATTGGATGAAAATATTCAATTATTGGTATCTTATTGTCACTAACGTTTGAAGTATTGGTTTATTGTTATGCCAAATCTTTGCATAAAAGGGCAAGGGCATCATGAAAAGAGTCTAAATCTCTAATGAAGTACCAACAGCATAGAATTTCTCTCCTAACTTTTTTTAAATAGTTGAGAAAGAGATGCTTATGGAAATACCCACATGAACTCTACAAAATAAAAGGAAAAAAAATCAACCATATAGTGGACTTCAGGGTTGGTTTTTACAATTTACGATTCTGAAGTCTGTCTACCAGATTAGAAAACAAGATTCATGGGTATGCTTGGGAAATTGTTTCTGATTATCTCCCCTTGGAAAA
Source organism: Marmota flaviventris (assembly GCF_047511675.1). Lineage (NCBI taxonomy): Eukaryota > Metazoa > Chordata > Mammalia > Rodentia > Sciuridae > Marmota > Marmota flaviventris. The sequence goes on along the minus strand of NC_092498.1, from coordinate 101,347,020 downwards.
TGAGAGGAAAGTAAAGGTCAGTCTTTTTATATTCTGCAAAGATTATGGTGACAGGATAAGTAATGGTCTTGCACTGGATTTTACTGGCTTTAACACAAGAATGTTTTAATTCTTAAATTCTGTTTCCTATTTAAGAAATAATAGTCAGAAATAACAAATGGTACTTATTAAATCTCTAATGTGTTCTAGGCATTGTTTTTAATACTTTTTGTATTTTCTTGAGGGCTTCAGAATAACACCACGTCAATCTGTAGATTCAATACAATCCGTCAAAATCCCAGCAATTTATTTCATAGCTATCAACAAACAAATTCTCAAGTGTACAAGGAGAGGCAAAAGACCCAGAACAGTCAATGCAATTTTGAAGGAGAATAAATTTGAAGGATTGTCACTTCAAAACTTACTATAGAGCTACAGTTATCAAGATAGTGTGGTATTGATGAAAAAAAACAGAAAACAATGGAGGGGCTGGGGTTGTGGCTCAGTGGTAGAGCGCTCACCTAGCATGTATGAGGCACTGGGTTCGATCCTCAGCACCACATAAATATAAAATAAAGATATTGTATTCACCTAAAACTTAAGAGTAAATATTAAAAAAAAAACAATGGAACAGAAAAGAGTACAGAAATAGACCCCCACAAATATAGGTGATTGATCTTTGATAAAGAAGCAAAGCAATACAATGAAGAAAAGACAGTGTTTTCAACAAATAGTGCTACAACAACTGGATATTCACAGGCAAAACACTGAATCTAGACACAGACCTACAGCCGGCATCGAGCCTAGTGGACAGGAACATCTGGTTTCTGGGAATAACCAGTGGACGTTTCCTCTTATTAACTGCCCTGACATATTGTGAATTTCTATTCCTCTCTGCCATGTCCACACACTTGAAATGGGTATGACCTGCTAAGATGCTAATCAACCTGCTGACTGCAAGACATCAGGAAGCAAGACTCCACCCTTGAACCTTACCCCTTCCTTTGATGTACCCCCTTAAATAAACCTCTGGAGCCATCTTTCCTGATCCTGGAGAGTTAGGCTGTAAATGAGAGATCTTCCTGAACAATAGAATACAGCTCATTAAACAGGAAAACAAACCTTGAATATAACCCAAACCATAATCCCAGATTATAAAGCAAAACAAAACCCCACAGTAAATCCCACATTTGACAATAAAGGTGCATATTATGTTCTGTGTGAGGAGACTTTCAGTTTGAGAACTTTAAAGATCTTAGAAGGTGAAAAGTTCAAATTTATTTTGACTCAAGCAAAAGATGGAATGGGAATAAGAGTGAAAATTCAGTTTAAAAAGGTAATTTAATTTGTTACATACTGTTCAAGAAAACAAGCAAGATGCAGGATGGAATGGTGTGCTACCTTTCGTGTAAGACAAAGGGAAATTAAGACAATAAGAATAGGGCTGGGGGTGTAGCTCAATAGTGGAACATTTGCCTGTCACCTATAAGACCCTGGGCTGAATCCTCAGCACTTAAAAAAGAAAAAAGAAAGGGGGAAAAAAGGCTTCCAAAAGTCAGAGAAAGAACTAGCATGGAGAAGAGAGGAAGGGATCTGTTATAATTAAATACAAACAGAAACAAATGTCCTAACTGCATATGAAGAGGGCAATATAACTATATAACAATATAACTGTAACCTAACTGCATATGAAGAGGACAAAATACACAGAAAAAATAATTATTTCAAGTAAAAGTTTGAACATGGTCCATGGCTAGAGGGTTTTATTTATTTTATTTTACTTTATTTTATTGGTACTGGAGATTTCACTCAGTGGTACTTTACCACTAAATCACATCCCCAGAACTTCCCCCTCTTTTTGAAAATATTTTTAGTTATAGATGGACACAATGCCATTATTTTATTTATTTATTTTTATGTGGTGCTGATGATCAAACCCTGTGCCTCACATGTTCTAGGAAACTCTCCACCATTAAGGGACAACCTCAGCCCCCCAGGCCCCTTTAAAAAAAATATTTTGAGACAGGTTCTTACTAAGTTGCTTAGGACCTCACTAAATTGCTGAGGCTAGTCTTGAACTCTTGATCCTCCTGTCTCAGTCTCCTGGTTGCTGGGAGCATGCCATGGAGCCTATCCTGAGGTTTTTATTTTAAGGTAAAATATAGAAAAGGAAATTTGAAATTTTCTTAGTAATTTAATTTTTAACAGTATTTAATTAGAATTGGTGGTCTGAAAGTATTTCATGTATAGTTTAGGAAATACAAATAAATGAATCTTTTGTGTGAATCAATATTTTTAGTGGAAGAAAGAGATGGAAATTAATAAAGTTGTATTAAAAAGCTGTGGGTTGTTATTGCATTGGCTAAGACCTTGATTAAAAAGTTGAATAGAAGTGGTGATAGCAGGCATCCTTGTCCTTTTCCCAAATTCAGAGAGAAGCATTTAAATATTTCATTGCTATGTTTTACATTTGTGGTTCATTTCTTTTTTAATTTTTTTTTTAATATTTATTTTTTAGGTGTAGATGGACACAACACAATACCTTTATTTTTATGTGGTGCTGAGGATCAAACCTGGGTCCCACCCATGCTAGGCTGAGCCACAATCCACCGCTGAGCCACAATCCCAGCCCCGTGGTTCATTTCTTGTACATACTTTTGTTTTAATTAGATGAAGGAAGTTTCTTTTAAAAAATTATAAATAGATGTTGAATTTTACTAAATGATTGTTTCTATTAACATGATCATGCTCACAAAATTATTCTTGTCTGTTATATTATTACCGTGAACATGTTAGTCAGCTTTGCGTCATCACTGTGACAAAATACCTTCATAAACAACTTAAAAGGAGGATAGAAATGGGCATGGTGGCACACGCCTGTGATCCCAGCTACTCAGGAGTCAGAGGGAGGAGGATCATAACTTTGAGATCAGCCCGGGTAACTTAGTGAGACCCTGTTTCAAAATTAAAAAAAATAAAAATAAAAACAAAAGCTGAACAGGGGCTGGGTATGTAGTTCAGTGATAAGAGAACTTGCCTAGTGTGCACAAGGTTCTGGGTTCAATTGCCACCACCACCAAAAAAAGAAAAAAGAAAAAAGGATGAAGGTATTTTGACTCATGGTTTCATGGTTTCAGAGGTCCACAGTTGCTTGACTCTGTTGCTTTGATCCACTTGGGGATGTAGTATGTCATGGTGAGAGTGAGAGGTGGGGAGGCCTATTCACTTTACGACATCCTGGAAGCAAAAATAGAGGGGAAGGGGCTGAGGTACCAATATCCCTTTCAAGTGAACACCCCCAGTGACCTAATTTCCTTTCACTAATCTCCATCTCTCAAAGGTTCCGCCACCACCTGTTAGCACCACAGCTGGGGACCACGCCTTTGACACATGGGCCTTTGGGAGACATTTCAGACACAAACCATTGATTTTTAGTATATAGAACCAACATTTTAGGCATCAACTTATTCCCTGATGCTCTGTTTATGTGTATGTATGTGTGCGCGTACGCTTGTGCTCGTGTATCACTTTTGCTTGGTTTACTAATATTTCATTTGGAATTTTTGAATTTGTGCTTATGAATAAAGTTGGAATGTTTTTGTCTTGTTTTGAGACAGGGTCTCAGTGTGTTGCTGGGACTGGTGTTGAACTCCTGTGGTCAAGCGATCCTCCTGTCTCACCCTCCGGGTAGCTGAGACTATAGGTGTGCACCACCGCACCTGGCTGTTAACTCTTTTAATGTTTTTTTTTCCCCAGGTTTTGTTTTTCAGGATTATGTTGTCCTCATAAAACTAATTGGAAAGTGTTTCTGCTTTTAAACTCTCTGAAAGCATTTCCTAATAAAGCTACCCAGACCTGATATTTTCTTTGTGGATATTTAATAATCAATTCAATTATTTTCATAAATATTAGACAAATAGATTTTCTATTTCATAATATTTCAGTTTTGGAAATTGAATGATTCTAGGAATTTGTTCATTTTACCTAATTATCAAATTTATTGGCATAAAGCCTCTTGTATAGCCTTTTATTGTATCTTTTGTTTTTTGATATTGGTTACTTTTATCTTTATTATTTTTCTTAATCACTTGTAAATTTTATTAATCTTTTCAAATACTAACTTTTGGTTTTAGGATGTTTATTTTCTATTTAATTTCTGTTTTTGTTTTTATGTTGAACTCCATCTACCTTTTAAATTTGCTGCTTATTTTCTTACTTTTTGAAGAAGATGCTTAAATTGTAAATTTTTAGTCTTTTTTTCTAATTTACATGTTTATTTCTATGAATGACTTTCATTATGTGCCACAAATTTTTTTTTACATGTTATATTTTCATTATCACTTGGTTTAAAATATTTTCTAACTTCCATTGTGTAAGTTTTTGAGAGAGATAACTTACTGAAGTTTTGGAAACACTGTTCTTCGATTGATATTATTTTAAAAATTAATCCCAAATAGGTATTGAATATTATAAAATGTTATTTCTCCCAGTGTGTATTAAGCTAGTATGTCTATTTTTTTGCCTTTCATTTGAACATGTAGTGACTGTCTTTATATTCCTGGGTTAAAATCTACAGTCATGATATATTTTGTTTTTGAATACATTGCTTGAGTGAATTTATTTTGATTAATATTTGTTTGCTCATTTCCCCCCTTGGTTTAAGGTTTTCAATAACAGAATTAAAAAAAAATGAGATATAACTTTAAGTCACTGTCTCAGTTTTGAAAATGCACACAACCATGGAAGCCACACCCTGTAAGGAAATAGAACATTCCATCACCTCAGGAAGCCTCCTTCTTCTCCTTTGGGGTCAGTTCCTTTCAAATCCATTCCTGTACTGGTTTCTACCATCATAAATTTGCTTGTGTACTTTCAAAGGAATCTTTACCATATGATTATAAGAGAGTCTCCTGTGTTATCCTGTGGTTTACAGTTCAGCTTTTAGGTTCATGTGTACCATCTATCTCAAGGTAATTTTTGTGTTTGGTATGAGATAGCTGTCACTATGGCTTGTATGTCCCCACCCAAACTCATGCTGTATTCTCCATTGTGAGGTATTATGATATGGGACCAGGTGAGACCTATAAGAGGGCAGAACTCTCATCCATAGATTAATGAATTCGTGAGCTAATGGGGTAATAGGTTATTGCAAAGGTTGAATATAAAAGCCAGTTTGGCTCTGTCCCTTTCATGGGCCCCTCTCAACATGTGATGCTCTGTGCTGTCTCAGGACTCTGCAGAAAGTCCTAACCATCAAGACGGCCCTTACTAGTCTCATTCTCCCAGCCACCAGTACTATATAGCTGAATAAACCTTTATTCTTTGTAAGTTATAGCAACTGAAAATGAACTAAGAAGTTCTTCTCCCTCCCTCTCCCCCCCCTTTCTTTCTTTCTTAATAAACTTACCCAGTTTTTTTTGGCAACTTTGGTGGAAATCATTTCACAATATTTTCAGGTATCTTTCTGGACTATTTCTGCATTGTTCAGTATAGTGGCTACTAGCTATATGCAACTATTTAAATTAGATTTAATTCACTAAAATTAAATTAAATAGCCACATTTCAAATGCTCATTAGCTATATGTGATTAGTAGATATCATATTAGACACTGTAGATATAGAGCATTTCATCATCTCAGAAAATTATATTGAAAAGTGATGTTCTAGATTTCCACTTATTTATCTGTCATTTCACTGTCTTTTTTTTTTTTTTTTTTTAATTTTGTGGTGCTAGGGATCCAACCTAGGACCTTGCACATGCTAGGCAAGTGCTTTACTACCAAGCTCCATCTCTAGCATCTCTTTTCACTGTCATGATTATTTTAGCCTCATAGGGAGTCTTGAAGTCAAATACATTCAATCTTACATCTTTGTTGTTATTTTTCAAGATTTTTTAGTCTTTTTTTAGGCCCTTTGAATTTCTATATCAATTTTAGAATCAGCTTGTTGATTTCTACAAAAATCCTCCTTGAACTTAGGTTGGGATTGCATTAAATTAATTTAACTTGACATCATTTTAAAATATATTGAATTTGACCCATATTTTTCTTAGGCCTACCTTCTCCGGTTTTGATATCATGGTTATGCTAGCTTCATAAAGTGTGTTAGTTACGTTCTCACTTATTTATTTTTTTACACTCTGTATAAAATTAATGCATTTATTTATTTAGGAAGTATCCAGTGAGTATCTACTCTTAGCCAGAAATTATTTTAGACTTTGGCATTTTTGTAATGATAAAAACAAACAATATCTGTGCTCTCCTGGATTTTACATTCTTATGGAAGAGATATATAACAAACAGTTATATATGTGTGTGTGTGTGTGTGTGTGTATATATACATATATATATATATATATATATATATATATATATATATATATATATATATATATATGATATCAACTGATCAACTGGAGATAGGTAACATGAGAAATCATGAAACCAAAAAAGAAAATAGGGAGGGACTGGAGGATGTATTGAAGAGGAAAAGTCCCTCTGAAAGGTGACACATAGGGAGAGTCCTTCATAGCATATAATTAGTCATATAGATATACTGAAAAGAGCAATCCAAGCAGAGAAAGTCATGATTGTACAGACTGTCATGTGAAAATGTATGTGGTTGGGAGAAAGAGCTAAGAGGTAAGAGAAGTAGTCATGTGCAGGTCAGGTAGGGATTTGTGAGCTGATGCGAAACAATTGGAGGGGCTGGAGAGTGACATGATTTAACACTTTCTGTAAGGATTGCTCTGGTTGTAGCATGGAGGGTAGACTGAGGGTGGCAACACTAGATGCAGGAAGGCCATATGGGTGACTGTGACAATAAGTCAGAAATTATTGTGGCTTGGATTAGGAAAGTGACAGTAGAATTGGTGAAAAGCAATGGAAAATTTTTCAAGGTCAGGCCAACAGAAATTGCTGGTAAATTAGACAAGTCTGAGATAAGAATCTGGGCAGTTTCTCTGAGTCCTGGGTCAGGTGTGTGTGCAGCTTCAGGAAAAGCCAACTTTTTTAGCAGGTCACCCACATTTTTTGAGATTCGAGGCAGTGAGAAATAGTGGTTCTAGATTGTTCTCAAGGGTTTCAATTTATCCTTGTGAGATTCATTTGTCCTAGTTTTTTCTAGCTTTATATTTCACTTCTATTCCTGAAACAGGTCAACCGTCAGAGGCAAAAATTTCCATGTTTATTCACCAGTTTCCGCAATGGTGTAAGGCTTATTCCTAGAATGAATTCTTACTCCATATCGCTCAGAATTGTCTTACCTTTCCTGATCAAAACTCTAGTTGATTGAAGTTCAATATGTCTATTAGCCCCCTGAATAGAGACATGTACATTGCAGTTGAATATGTAATTCTTAGGGATGAGTTAGTTGTATCCATGAATTATGGACTCCTAATTTTTGCTATTGTTTTGTGGTAAATTATTTCTATCCTATTGTCTTCCAATTTCAGAGAATGGGGGATTTTTTAAATTTGGCATTTATTGAGACACTGTATCCTAAATGTAGTAATTTTAAAAAAAAGGTTTCATGTGCTTAGAAAGAATGTATATTCTTTGTTTATTGAGTGTAAAGTTTTATGGGTGGGGTGTGTACCCTTAATAACCCTCAATAACCAAGGAAATAGTATGTTAGATATCACTGGGGCTTAAAAAGGCCATTGTAGTGGCACATGCCTGTAATCCCAGTGACTTGGGAGGCTGAGGCAGGAGGATCACTAGTTCCAAGCCAGCCTCAGCAATTTAGTGAGGTCCTAAGCAACTTTGTCTCAAAATAAGAAATAGAAAGGGCTGGGTATGTGGCTCAGTGGTTAAGTGCCCTGGGTTCAATCCCTACTACCAAACAAACAAAAGAAGATCATTATATATTTGTAACAGAAACAAGCCACCAAGGAGATCTATCATTAACTTGTATGCACATACCACAGACTCAAAGTATACAAAAGCTTACTGAATTACAATTCAAAGAATTAAAATTGGGAGAGGGGTGAAGAATTAATCCATTTTATGTGATCTACCACAGCCATTTAATTTTTCCTACTGAAAGAGTAAGGTTGAAAGAAGGTATTCTTTCCACAAAGAAACATTAAAATCTGGACAAGATAAAAGTCATGACCAATTTTTATTACATTTAAAAGTGTTAGGAGTAGGGTGTAGTGGCAATTCAAGCTACTCAGAAGGTAGAGGCAAGAGAATTTCAAGAATTCAATAAATGGTTAATTGAATGAGCGTAGTGTGTGGTAGTGATTGAGTGCTAGGCCCTGGAACCACTACTTGTACTTGTCTATTGCATTGACTATTTATGTGAGTCTGGGCAAGTTAATTAACTTCTTTATGATTTTTTTTTCCCAGTTTAAAGTGGGGGGAATATTTCTTGCTTTATTCATCTATTTATTTGCAGTACTGAGGACTGAACCCATTGGTACTCTACATCCTCAGACCTAAATTCACTAAATTTCCAAGGCAGGCCTTGAACTTGCAATCCTCCTGCCTCAGAATGGTTCTATTGGGATTATAGATGTGTGCTACTGCATCTGGCTAAGGTGGGGATCTTAAAGTAACCATTTCATGGGGTGATACATGTAAAGTGTTAATTATTATTAACTATTCCTTTTGGAAGCTCTTAAGGTGGTAGGAGGATTGAATTATGTCCCCCAAAGAAGATAAGTTGGGGTCCTAACTCTTAGTTTAGTACCTCTGAATGTAACCTTATTTGAAGTCATAATTTTTTTTTTGTATCAGGGATTGAACCCAGCAATGCTTAACCACCAAGCCATAACCCTAGTCCTTTTTATGTTTTATTTACAGACAGGGTCTCACTAAATTGCTCTGGGCCTCATTAAGTTGCTGAGGCTGGCTTTGAACTAGTGATCCTCCTGCCTTCAGCCTCCGCAGTCACTGGGATTATAGGTGTGAGCCATTGTACTTGGCTGGAGTTATAATCTTTATAGGGCTAATCAAGTTAAAGGTCATTAGAATGGGCCCTAACCCTCCATGACTGGTGTTCTTATAAAAAGGGGAGATTTGGACACACTCATACACACACACATTCATATGGCAATGAAGATAGAGATCTTCAAGCCAAAGAACACCAAAGATGGTCAGCTGGCCATCACCAGTGCCTAGGAGACAGGAATGAAAAGAGAACTAACCCTCTGATGGCCTTGATCACAAACTACTAGACTTGTTTAAACTATCAATTTTGAGTTACTTTGTGACTGCAATCCTGGCATCCAGAGGGGCTCTCTGAGAGCAAGCAGTCCACATTCTTTGGTGACTATACACCAGCTGTGGATTCCTGGTGTCCACATGGCACTTTCTTGGCTTCCATCTCTTCTTCCACCTCTCCTTTCTGGCCAAGTTCCTAATGGTGATGCCAGGTCCAGAAGCCCAGAACCCCAAAGGGTATTTTGTGACAGAGCATCCTGTCACAAAAGGCCTCAGTGGCCTCGATCAAGTCAAATCTCCTTGTCTCAAATTCCTCATTTCCAAGATAAGCCAGAAAAATACCTCCACTGATTCCCAGGTACAAATGTGATAACTCCTAAGCACTAATAAAGGTCTACTCTTCCGTCACTCCATTTATCCTGTTGGAGAGCCGTCCTCTGTAAACATATTTAAACTACATTTTGAAAATAATATATGTCACCTTTTTCCTTCACAGCATATAATTAGCGAGCATCAGTCATAGAGATCAGGAACTCTGAAATCTAATCTTGATTTCAGAATAATGATTGGATTAAAACAAAATGATATAACCTGCTCCTTTTGGTAAATTATGGTCTAGGCTAATCATTCTCTTCTACCTGAAGAGAAAAAATAGTTTCAGATAGAGAAAAAAATTTAAAGCAAACTGAGCATGCATGTCAAAATGTAATATCAAGATAATCAGTCCCTCAGATTTTCCTTTCTCAATCCTGCTCACACTGTTTTCTAATAAAAAAAATATTATTCCCCTGACAGAATAAGTCAGGTTCTGACCACCCAGTAAGAACCATATGGTTGATCTTTTGAATGGTAAGTTGTTACCATTTTGATACTGGGAATTTGTGATAGGTACTATAGGGCACAGGTTTGCTCATGGAACCCCTTTGTCCCAGCACCATACCGGGTGTCAGGCATGAAGTCTTCCTAGATGCATCTCAACAGGTAGGTTATCATAGAAGCCACTGTTTGTTGGAATAACTTTCAGTTTACAGCTAGCAGCTAGAAGCTATGAGCAGTTTGGAAGGCTTGAAGAAGCTATACTTTTTCAGGCCTGATAGGAATGCCTGCAGGGTGGGATGCTCTGCTCTAGCGAGGCGTTAGTGAATCTATATCCTTAGCACTTGTGGTTAGCTTTGCCAAGCTGCCAGGCTAGGAAACTGATAGCTAGGAGCTTCAGGCATGGAACTACTCACTTAGAAACCCCCTCCCCTAGGGACAAAGACCCTTCCTGATGATAGCAATATTTAGAGCATCCTCATAGTGTGGTTACATTAGGCATAAGATGATAGGCTTATGGAGACTATCTTGCTTGTGTATGATTGATGAGCATGCCCCACTCGACCCCTATAACAATTGTCTGCATTCCAAAAATAAACTGAGCTACTGGAAAACGACCTGAGGTGGGTCTCCAGCCAGTTCTTTCACCAGCTCTAGGAGTCTGAGTGTTGATTCTGTATCTCTACCCCCACGACAAGGTAGCCAAGCAACTAATTTACCAGAACCAAAGCAACTGTTGGCCTGGTTCAGCCTAAAGAACTCTCACAAATGAAGCCCATGTGGTTTGAGTGTAGCTCTAATAGGCACACACAAGGAACCTGTTACAAAAGCTGTTCCTTTATTTCATGGATTTGTGAGCATATACTATGTTTGATAAGGGATTTTATTTTTCCTGAGGATTGTTTATCAAAATAGCTGTTAGCTTTCTATGTTGTTTTATTACTTGCATCCAGTCAGGATACAGACAGGATACAAATTGTTATGGGTTCCCCTAGACTTCCCTTTGCAATAAAGCGCAAACACAGTGCCATACCAAAGTGAGTTTATTGACATTCCTTGAACGTTGTATGATGGAAGAGAAAGCGCGGCCTGAGTATCACGTGACATTTCTCTTGTCGTTATAAGCAAAATCAGCCCAGTAATGTGGACTGCTCCTGCTATTGACTAGAACAAAGACTTTTTAACAAAATTGTTAATAGACATTTTCTTAGATAAATTGGAAGCTGCAGGAAGTAGGCTAATGGAACAATATTTACTCTATATTCTACCTCTAGGCACCTTTTTTCTACTAGAACAAAGGGACTACATGTCACTAACAGGAAAATAACACTTTCTCTTTTGGACCTTGTGATGGCTGGAACATCCATCCCAGATTTTTATGATATAGTATTGCAGTAATTTTAATAATGAACACTGAAATACATAATAATAATAATAATAATAATAATAATAATAAAGCACCACATTTGTTATGTAAAGTCTAACTACTTTCATCTGAAAGTGTTTCATCTTGACTGGGAAAACATTTGTGGCAATTGAGAAATTTTCTGAACCCAAATTTCAGACACATGGTTTGACCAGGGACTGGTGATTCACTTGATACAGGATTAGAACTTGCCTGGAAAACTCAGCTCATTGGCTTGCCACACAAATATTCTCACTGTTTAAAGACCTATAATCACGCATTTAAAGGAAAAAGATTGAAATCTTTCATGTTTGCAGCCTGCCAAAAAAAATCATCTCTCTTTCTTACTTTTGTTACCACCTCCCAGCAATTTTTGTGCTACAATAGCGATGGTAGTAAAAACAGTTTTCACAACTTTAACAGTTTACATACATAGGAAGTCACAAATAATTCAGTACATCTAGACTTCTCCCTCACATCCTGCAGAGTCAGCTTCTATTTCGGGGATAATCATCTTTGTATTAGAGAATAAAACATTTGTGGGCTGGGATTATAGCTCAGTGGTAGAATGCTTGTCTAGCACATGTGAGGGACTGGGTCTGATCCTCAGCACCACACACACACACACACACACACACACAAATAAATAAAATAAAGGCATCATGTCCATCTACAACTAAAAAAAATATTAAAAAATATTGTCATTTAAGAAAACATTTGTGGTATCCATGAAATTATTATTATAATCTCTTATAGCATTTAAAAGCATTTTCAAAATTGTAACATGAATTTTCTCTTAATTATTGTTGTTATTTCTCTCCCAATAAAACATATTACACCTTTACTAAAACTAGATCTAAAAAAGTCTTGTTTGCGGGGGGAGTTGTGACTTATAAGTGACTAATTCTGAAATTTGCTTCCATGGAGAAAACTTATGCTTTCAAGCTAGAAAAAAATTATGTATGGTAACAAATAGAATTTCCTCACCCATTGAATTATATAATTCAAGGTGGTTCACATCTCTATCTTGTGAAATTTAATAGCAAAATTCAGTTCTGTAGCTATTTGTGGTGAAACTAGACATAATTTCCAAATCAGCTTCATGTATGAGATAGAAAAGATCTTTCAACGACTGAATTCTGAGCTCATCTTCACTGTGATGTCCTTAGAGCAAGGCTGTAATGGAATGCTGGGGCCTCATTAAGCAAACTTTACATTCTTTTTAGGTGACATTGACATCAGTATCTCTTTATGGCATTTTGCACATTTATGAAACACTGTGATGCTAGGTGGGATACATCTAGAGCCAAGGCATTGGTGGGAGAGGTGGTAGATAAGGATATTAATTGAGGAACCATCTATACCCATGTTATCCATTTATATATAATTTCCAAGATAACTTATTCCTTTTGTATAAGGGTAGAATAAATATTAATTAATCAAATTAATAGATTAATTAGATATTTATGTAAAACTCTAGGAGTAGGCTTTATCTTTTCCTTTCAGCTTTCTTTCCAACAAATAATATAAGTACTAAAAAAAGAGTTGAATGCTTGAATTAATAAATATTTGTATATGTATAACACCAAATTTTGAAAATGAAAGATGCCCCTGTATTAGAGTTGCTTTTCAAAATATTAGACTAAGCATATGGTAAAAATGATTTGAGTAATCCTTATGTTTTTTTTTTTTTTTTGTACCAGGGATTGAACCCAGGCATGCTTAACCACTGAGGCATATCCCCAGCCATTTTTATTTTATTTTTCATTTTTTTTTGACAGGGTCTTTCTAAGTTGCTTAGGGCTTCACTAAGTTGTGGAGGCTGACTTTGGACTTGTGATCCTACTACTGCCTCAGTCTCGAGTTGCTGGGATTACAGGCATGAGCAACTGCATCCAGCAATTCTTATGTTCTGATTTCATAAATAAATTAACAGCTCCAATGGAATCCATTACTTTCAAATTCTGTATCATATAACTTACATATTCCATCTCATCTTGGTAAGTATTCTTTTTAGACCACAAGGAAGGGTAAATTTAACACATATAACATACTACTGATTGACAATAGTTACACAGCATGAAGGGATGCTGAACATTGTAAATAATTTCTACTAAGAAAATGTTTTATTTTAGAATGCAGGGAACACAAATAATGAACTGCCCAGACACAGTATAAGGAGCCATAAGGCAAGGCTTGATCTGAAATCAATGTTGTCTTACATTTCTCCCTGTTTTAATACACGTAAAACAATGTGACATTTAAATAGTTGGGTCTCTTTAGCTCTTCTTTTCCCAGTGAAGAAAAACACTTTCATTTATGACATATTTCAGACAACATGGATAACAAGGTTACAAAAATAGCAAATGACCATTATGATTGGGTTTATCTCAAATGTAATCAAGAGGTGAGGCTGTCTTTGGAGCCTGCAACTGCTTTTCTGAAAACCAAAGTTTTCTGAGATATCTTTTTATTGAAGGCGAAAAGAAACTGGATATTTATTTTGACACAAATCAACGTGCCTTTGGAGGATTGCTATGGATGAAGGAGAAGTACATATTGCCCTTGATCCCTAACAAGCACCATCACTCTCTGCAGCTTCTTATTTCATATTGTCCCTGTGGACAATCAGATGTGAAGGAACTTGATAACCATAATTTAAAAAAGAGAAGAAACAAGTATGAAAAAATCAATACCAAAGTTAAAAAAAAAGTTTGCCAAGTAAGTAAACTTGGCTTTAATGAAAGTCACAAGATTAGCTATACATTTTTTTTTTCTTTTGTGAAGGAGAATGGTAGCTAGACTGAACAAAACAGTGTAGAATTCAGATATTTAATTCAATGTGATATGTCTTTTTCTTTCTTCTGTTTGCTTTCCCACATTCTATACAACACAATGGGGCTGAGCCTCCTCCTTCGGTCTACACTAATCAAAATATCCTTCTTAGACATGGGCACAGGTTTGTGCTTCTTATGTGGTAAGTGTTCACCAAGAGTGCTCCCCCTCTAGACTTCTCTGAACCCAAGTTGAGCCCACAATCCCCACAACCTTTGGGATACACTGCATCTCATCAGCAGGACGTGTATTACTTGCTGTGGGTAATTGCTGGGAGTGTCATATATGCACCATATGGCTAGGCTAGTTCCAGCTGATGGGACTGATGCCATCTGTAAATCATGAATATATAAAAATTTCAGTTTTGCCACTTCTGTCCTTTGAATGGATAATATGCACAGAGTAAAGCAGAATGGGAGGAAAACAAAGAGTTGATCAACTTCTAGGTTTGGAGTTGGTTGTTAGAAATGATAAAAAAAAATGATGGTTCTGCTTAGAAGACATGGGTGTATAAAAGCTTGGAATGCTTAATGCTCAAATTTTCTCTTAAATGATAGAAATGGAAGTAAACATTTATTACCATTTGGTCAAGTGTAGCGTAACTTGCATTCGTATTTCATTGTTAATAATGGAGGTATGTGGAGATATACACAGACCTTGAGACAGCTGTTTTTTAATATTGCATACAGGCTAGCAGTTCATTGAAAACAGAGGAGATAAGCCTGAAGGTTAGATCTTAGAAGAAGGCAGTTCTTCATGCACAGCTTTTGTCAATCCTGATTTGGTTTGAAAATAAAAATCATGGAATACCAAAATCAAAGGAGAGTTGACCAAGGGAAAAGGAAAAGGGGTCATCCCAGAACTGGGTGATGTCACTGGCCAGGAAAATGTCAGGCGAGGTGCCATTTTCTCACTCAAGTCCAAAGGTGCTGGTTTCTTCTACTGCTGTTAAAAGCTTTTCGTACAACATAGAGTATGAGGGATATGGTGGAAGATCCAATCGGTTGAAGCACGTGTGTGCCCTGAATGGAGGAGAAAAGATTGGTGAGAGTGTTTCAATGATATAACTGTTTCTGGATATATCTATGACTTCAAAATGGAATCAAAGGTGAGCAGGACCATAAAACATTGCAAACTACAAACCATAGCCTTCTAGATATAAACAGACCAGTAAAGGGAATGGAACAACTAGAAATGAGTGGTTGGTATTTGTAAGTGAACTACACTATACTAGGACTACACAAGCAAACCATATATCAACTCTGTGGTATCACTCTGATTTTGCAATTGAGATATGAACTTCAATGAAAGAGGCAGAAATAGAATTTCTGTTAAAGGATCATATTCCCAAGTATTCTTGCCTAGTCCTGATTTTTGGGCCTCTGTAAATCATGTGTATCAACTGGAAGGAGTCCATAGTGCTCTGGAATCTGAGATCCAATTCTTCATTCAAGTCAGGTGTGCCCTGGGGACAAGTCTGACTCCTCTGCCCTGGTAGAACATGCATCACCTAAAGCTGAAGTGCATTTCTAAGAAAACCTGAACTGGTGAGATGGCCTTCTCTCAATGCCTGGGACATCCTCAGACCACTGTCCCAGATTCTGCTGTCTTCGTTATGTGCTTCATCCTGCAGGCCTATGCTTGCCAGCATCTGCCCTAGACAGGAATGTCTTCCCTGCCACTCTACTAATACACGGGCCAGACCCATATGGGTCTCTAGCAATGAGTAGAGAGGAGTACACAAGATTTCTCCTAGTCAGGTGATCTGATATGAGATTCAGATCACCTGACTAGCTGCTTCTTGTTCGAAGTTGCTTATCTGTAGAAGCTTCTGTTGATTTTGAGTCTTGTATCAAAGTGGGGAGAAAGGTGACTAATACACCCGAAGATTAATTTGAAATCTTTTTCTCCCTAGAAGGAGTGGTGTGTTGATCTTGTTGTTTTGTGACACCAACCAGCAGAGAAATATAGTACTCAAAATAACATAAAACAAAATAAAACCATAAAACAAACATACATACAAATAAGCAAAATTAAACTTCTTCCATTAGAACTTTGTTTGGGACATTAAAAATTATAAGATCCTTTGGGCAATTGTCTGTTATTTATTCTTTTGTTTTGTAATATATAAATCAGAGTATCAGATCATTGTGCAGGCTAATGCAGTACTCAGGGTATGAGGAGATTATGTGGGATGGGGGATGAAGAAGGAGGGAAGAGGAAGAGGGTAAGATGAATCTTCCTGCATGTCTGGCGAGGATGCTGGTATTTTTGCTGTTGTTGTTTTGTTGTTTGATTTTGTCTTCCTAGCATCCATCTGTCCTTCTGGTAACAGCTCCCTTGTTGTCCTTGGGGAATTGTCCTTCACCTGATTCCCCTTCTCTGCTCCCCCACAGCCTCCTCAAACTCTGAAGATGGGCACAGCACAATGCAGTATCTGACCTTAGGCCTTAAGGACTTAACTGGGAACAAACCAAAAATAGCAGTGTTCATTGGTTATTACCTAAGATTCACGCAGGCCTAGGTTCCTTCCTTATTGAAATATTTTCCTAAAAGAGAGTATTTGAGCATTTGAAAGTGAAAGGGAAGTCAGCGAACCAAGTAGGACAATGAGGTCAACGATTCTTATTTATCTTCAGAAAGATTGAAACTAGAATATGCCCTGGGCTAACCAAGTCAAGTGGGGCAGAAAAATCCCAAGTGTGCTTTTGAAACTAGATGAATTAGCCAGGAGTGTGATTTGAACAGGCAGACATCTTCTTGGTTTTCCTCTGGTCATTTTAATGGCACTTGGGGACAATTCTCCTCCCAATTTTTTTTTCTCTGTAGCAATACTACAGAAAAAAAAATCTCATATTTACAAATCAGTTGGAATCAAATTAATCATGATTAAGATAAATCTGGGGAATAAGCAGAAAGCACTGGCAAACAAAACTTAGTCTGAATGTCCATAGTTTCTTTACTAGTTAATTGTTATTGTATTTATCAGTAGCTTTGGTTAGCTCCCTTAGATAAATTCTAGTTTGTCATCTAGAATGAATGGATGCAATCAAGTCACAATTCAATTCAGCATTCCCATGTGCTGGCAACCCTCCAAGTGTGGTTCGAATAGCACCAGCACTCGCTTACATAAGTCCCTGTGCACTGGACCAAGTGCTGCTAGGTGGGGGTGGGGAAATGGTTTGGAAAAACCTCTATTCTGGTCCTAGTCAGCCACTAACCAGCTTTATGACCTTGGAAAATTCAATTTTCTGAGCTTCAGTCTTCTCACTTGTGCAATGGGGATAATAATATAGGTTGTAGAGGGTTTTGGGGAGAATTGAGGATAGAACACACATAAATGCCTTTCATCTCCCGTGAATCATTATTTAAACATAAGACTCTCTTAATAATGTAACTATGATTGTCATAATGGTTTTAGGAACTGTGTCATACTGTGGTGATTTAATATCCTGGTGTTTTACCCATGACCTACTGCAAATGAGTCACCTTCATCTCATAATTCACGCTTTGAAACTCCACAAGGATCTTTATAATCATGCCATATTAAATTCCATTTAAATTTATGTTGATGCCAACCTAGGGTTCCAAAACTTTGGGAAGATTTTGGATTTGGACTGTGCTGCACTTAGTCTTCTAATTTGTGTCATCTGCATAGTTGATCTCTTTGTCTCCTCTAATGTTTCCGATGTTAACATTTCAATGGATAAATTTGGGCAGTGTCAAAGAAAGTCTTGGTCCCATCCAGTAGAGACCTTAACGCTGGTCAAAAACAAACAAAACTCCAGACAGTCCAGTCACTAGTTCTTGCTGCTCCTTGCTTAGCCAGTTGTGAGGCCAGTTGTGAAAGTGGTGTCTTTCCTTCAGGCTAATCTTCTTCCCCTGCCTAACTATAGCCTCATTCATTAGGATGGGCATTGTCCTCATCCCTGCTGAACCCATTTTTTGGTGGGGGATACCCGGGATTGAACCCAGGGACACTTGGCCATTGAGCCACATCCCCATCCCTATTTTGTATTTTATTTAGAGACAGGGACTCACTGAGTTGCTTAGCGCCTCACCGTTGCTGAGGCTGGCTTTGAACTCGCAATCAATCCTTGTGCCTCAGTTTCCCAAGCCACTGGGATTACAGGCACGCACCACCGCGTCCGGCTGAACCCACTTTTTCAACTTTGTCAATAACTTCTTGATCCCCAGAAAGTCTGTACTCTACTCCCACCAGCATTTGGTAGCTCTTGCTCTTGAACACCTCTCTCCTCTTGGCTTCTCTTTGGTTTCCCAATGGCTCCCATTTTCTCTCCTGGGCTCCTTGATGGCTTCCTCAGGACTCCTTTCTCAGTTCTCTTCTAGTCTTAGCAGAACTCAGAGCAGGGTTTCTCACCTAGGCATTATTAGCATTTTGAACTTGATAATTCTTTGTAGTGGAGGCTGTCCTGTGCATTTTAAGATATTCTCATAACCCCCAAAGTCTTCAGACATGGTCAAATGTTCCATGGACTGTGCAAAATCACCTTCACCCCTATCTTGAGGACCATTGCTGCACAGTAAGCTAACTACTACCCACAAGTTCTGGGCCTAGGTTCAGTTTACATCCACAGTAAAGTACATTAGAATTTCCTTTGCAACTTTTAGGTCCGTTGATCCACTCATGACTCATGGCTCTGATATCCTTGGCTCCTGACTCAAATGTGAATTCCTTTCCTTGTCACCTCACCTCTGTGCCTGGGGCTATGTCTGCTCTAACCTATTTTCTATGTCCCCTCCTTAAGCTCTTGATCAAAGCAAGAAAACTCTCCAAGTTCCTTAAAGTCTTTCCAGACGTTCCAGTGTCCCTTTTCCAGTCCTTATGAGGAGATACCGTCTAGTGTCCCACATTCTGTAATGTAGATGAGCATCCTCACTCCTCACTGTGAATTCCAGATTATTACTTTGCAATCCTTGATAAAAAATTTCTGTCTTTAAAACTCATGCCATTTAGACCTGTTTTTTTTTTTTTTTTTAGCTACAGATTCTTACACTTTATTTTATTAAAATAGGTGGAGTAGAAAGTAGTATGTACTGCAGGTAATAAGCATAAAATCTTGATTTAAGGAAATTTCAGATATACACATACATACATGCAAACCAGCACATATGCACATACTGAGTTATGATGTAGAGAATTATTATTATTATTATTATTTTTCTGTAGGCTATGTCTAAAATAGTCAGTGATCTAGATATACCTTCTACTCCTTCTGACTCTCTGAGTTTCTAGATATTGCATTCACTAAAATCTCTGGTACTTATCTTAAATCTTCCTTTCCATTTCAAGTTCTCCCACCAAACTGTGTAGCAGGTAAATCCATATGGATGACCCGTTAGGCACCCAGCCTCCAAGTTCCCTGACCTCAACCCCAGTGCCCATTTTACCTCTCGTACGTAGACTTCAGCTATGGTGGTATACAAAGGTTTTCCACTGGAAAGAATACTAAATTTCTTCCTAGAAACGACTACCTTCGAAGTCATTTTTCCTCAGCCTCATACACTTTTTAGAAGGCAAAGACTTGGACAGATGCAAAGGTTTTATTTAGGCTGGATTACCACTGGGGTTTTGCTATGACACTCTTTGGCACTTTCACCTGGGAAACCAGCTGCCTTTTTCTTTCTGTAGAGAAAAGATCTGAGGAAGTAATAGCCCCAGGCCCCCCTCTCCTGGGTGTGGGCCAACCCTGCTGAGGCTCACAGCCTGTGGGAAGCCTTGGGGCACCTTGAGTCTGCTTTGAGGGTTCTGTGGGCCTCAGGGCTTCCTGCTGCTTGCCACGTGGCCTGGCCAGTACTTCCTGAACCGGTTCTAGGAAGCCAGAGGTTATGTTTGTCTCTCTACACACAGGTGACACTTTTAAAGTTCTTGAATATTCAGAGACTGTACAAAGCAGCCTGTTCAAGGGGATCTATTCAGTGGGTTATTTTCATCGTCCTCTCAGGGGCATTTGCTTCTTGGGAGTCCTCCTATCCCAGGAAAAAGTTCCCACTTCCCCCCAGAAACCTTCTTCAGGGCTCACACATCATCAGTGTTTTAGGGGTTGTTCCAGATGTGACAAATCTGTTCAAAAGCCCAATGCCCTTTTAAAGAGCCCTTTATGTGGAGTGAACAGTATTAATGCATCTTTCAAAGCTTTCAAAACTTTGAGTGTAATGGTGACAAAAGCAATGATTCACTTTCTGAAGAATGAGGCAGAGACTTCTCAGATGAGTCTTTTGTTGGTGGCCCACTAGACAATCTCAACTCCATACCTGTGATATCTCTTGGGACATCTCATCTTATCTTCTGTGATGGCCAATGCTTACCCCAGGCCTTGCTCATGCTACTCCCTCAGCCTGGAATTCCCTCTATCCATAATCCTTGCCTCCTAATGTCTACCTCAATGCCAGTTTCTTTGGGGCCTCTTCTATGGGCAACTTAATAAGGATTCAGTCTCTGTTTCACATTCTCAAATTGTTTTAACCCCCTTGCATTTCTCTGATTCTACCTTGTGTTGTAATTTGTTGCCATCAGGTTGTTTCCTCCTAGAGTGTAAGCAGGTACCCTGTTGTGTCTCATTCCTTCCTCAAGCTTCAGACTATACATAGGGGTAAGCAATCACTGAGTGATGACTCAAACTGCATTTCTCTAAAATAAAGGCAGAATGTTTCAAAAAATGGCTTTATTCTCGAAACCTATCATTAAACTACATGAGTAGAAATTCTGATATTTTTGTTCTTATTTTCTTGCGAGACTTCATTCAGGAGGTTCAGCTTTTGGTGGAATCATGCTGATGAGATCCTTTGAGATAATTGCACCAGAAATTTCAACTGTTGTTAACTATCTGGGTATACCCATCAAAGCTCACCAACCTCAGGTGCATTGTTCCCAGGACACCAGGAAGTCTGGGAAAGTTGGATGAGAACTAGAGTCCAGTAAATCCTTCCATGATAGGGAAAGGTACTTGTGTGGTGCTATGGTTTGGAACTGGGATGTCCCCCAAAGGCCCATATGTTAAAGTCTTGGTCCTCAGAGTGATGTGATTGGAAGCTGGTAGGAAGGTGTAGAGCGTACTGGAGGAAGTTAGGTCATTGGAAGCATGTCCATGAAGGAAATATGGGGATTCTAGTCTATCCTGTTCTTCCGCTCTCTCTCTCTCTCTCTCTCTCTCTCTCTCTCTCTCTCTCTCTCTGTCTCTCTGTCTCTTTCACCCAGCCATGAGATGAATGGGTCTCCTCTTGCCATGTGCTCCCTCCATGCCACCACAGGCCCAAAGCAACATGGTTAATTGGTCATGAACTGAAACCTCCAAAACTGTGAGCCACAATCAATCTCTTTTCTTTTCAAGTTGATTTATCCTAGGTATTTTTTTTTTTACAGTAATGGAAAGTTGACTAACAGCGATTACCATGTAGAAATATATCTGAATTAATTGTAAACCTTCCTTTAAAATTAGAAAATACCAGAAGAAGAAAACAGGGAATCAATGTTTTGCTGAAGCCGTATTTATGACTGTGATACCTATGTAGAAGTATCCCTTAGTGTTCTTTATTTCATTGATCAGGACTATACTACTTGAAGTAGCATAGAAAGGATCCAGGAAGTGTTGGGATTGAAACTCATGGCATAGAGAATTTATTCTGTAAAATTGCCTGGAGCCCCAGTTCCTCCTTTTCTGCATTTATCCCACAATAGTATACTACATGGAAGTCACTATAAAGACACAGGGATACCTATCACCTCATACTCACATATTTTAAGTTCAGCAGGAAATATATGAAACATATGTGAATATATAACTATTCTACATAGTATCAAGTAACATGCTGTAGAAAAATGACATGGTGCTGGCGAGGTTCCTCCAGCATCTTTCACTATCTTTCCCCTGCTTTCCTCCTTCTGCATGTTAGACATTACTCTTCAAATTAAGTTGGAAAGCTTCCCGCGACTTACACATGGGCCAAGACAGTGAGCTCAACATACCATTGATCATCAAAACCTTGCTAAGAGTATAGTCCCATTCCAAGTCTCAGAGATACCTCACCCACACCTTTCAATAGTAACTCAAACCATACTTTGGGTGACAAGCAAGAATCCCATCTCCAGGCTGCGGTTTTGGCTCAGTGGTAGAGCACTCATCTAGCAAGTGTGAGGCACTGGGTTCGATCCTCAGCACCACATCAAAATAAATAAAATAAAGGTATTGTGTCCATCTACAACTAAAAAACATATTGAAAAAAAAAGAATCCCATCTCAAAGGGTGATTACCCAGACGTACATAGCAAAGTACACTATGCCCTCTACAGCAAGTTTCCTGAAGGCTGACAGGAGCTATGTACCTGGGAAGAGAAGTAATTTTCCCCCATTTCTCTATGCAGAAACGCCGAAGCCCATTGCTTCCACGAAGGGCGGCAAAGCCTTCATAGGGCACACTTGATGTTCCCGTGACAAACTGAAGTAATCTTAATCTCTGCTCATTGTTGAAGCGCTCCACTGCAGCCCAGAACCAGCGGATGACAAGATGCCCATCATGGTAACCTGAGCAGAGCAAAGGGAGGGAAATAGAGGTTGTGGGAAAAGGAGGAAGGGGGCAGAGGGGAGAGAATGAAACACACATCGGGTATGTTAACTGAACAGTGGTTTTGAATCTGCTGATTTTTCTAATAATGACCTTTAGAAAGATGGGTCTAAGGGCTGGGGTTGTGGCTCAGTGGCAGAGTGCTTGCCTAGCATGTGCGAGGCACTGGGTTTGATTCTCAGCACCAAATATAAATAAACAAATAAAATAAAGCTCCATCAACATCATATATATATATATATATATATATGCAAACCAAGAAAGATGGGTCTAAAGTAATTTGTGTAACTAGGTCAAGCTTTAAAACAAAACCGGATTTAGAAAATAGCTATTTTATGAAAGGACCTTATGTTCTGAGAGATGTCCTCAGAGGCATTTTGCTTTCTATTTAAAAATTGGGACACCACCCAAAATGTTCCTGTCTTATGTAACTGTGGACAAGGAATAGAAAAGGTTGGTAAACACATATCCTCCATGAATACAGTATTTCATTGTATTTTCTTTGTTCTGAAGTCTTAGATCTTGGCAACCATATACTACAGGAGAGTCTAGGAATTGAGAAAGACTGAAGGTAAACAGCAAACTTGGTGAAAGGAATATTCCAGGCTCCAAACAGCCATTATTGCCCGCCCCCCCCCCCCAAAAGATAACCCTATACCCATGTAGCAGTAGTTCTCCAGCCTGAAATCAGCTGGGTGTTTTGGTGCATGGCTCTAATCCCAGTTACTCAGGAGGCTGAGATAGAAGGATTGTAAATTTCAAGACAGTCTGGGAAACTTAGTCTCAAAATTTAAAAAATAAATAAATAAGAAATAAAAATGAAAGGGCTGGGGTTGTAGCTCAGTAGTAGGGTGATCCTGGGTTTAATCCCCAATACCACCAAACAAACAACAACCACAAAACAGAGCTTCTTAAAGCAAGTGGGGTAGGAGTTAATCATGCAAAGAGTTTGTGTAAGGGGAGAAAAAGGGGAAGTCATTTCTGGCAGGGGAAGTAAACAGTAGCGAGAATGAGGAAACCATGCAGGAAACATGGGGGTAATTAGAGGAAGATTGGAAGGGAAGTTGCTGGGGGCATTAGAGGCCGTAACAGGTGGGCAGAGACTCTGACTTGACACCTTGGGCCAGTAGTTTTCATACTAGGTCCCAGATGGCTTTCATTGTCAAGTGTATGTGGGGAAACAGAGGCTGAACTGATGCCCTTAGGTTTCTCTCTGTTATATTGATTGGGGTTTCTTTGAATATATTACATAAGGGGAGGGCTTTGAGGCTTAAAGAAAACATCTTTGAAAAACTTTGGTGATAAGGAATTTGTTTTGTGGGTAGGGAAGTGGCCGGGTGTAAACAATGTTTCAGGAAGGCTAACTTGGCAGTGTGTAAGATGAATAGTTAGGAGGGGTTAGAAATTAGATTCAGAGAAACCACAAAACTGTACTGAAGCAAAGCAGGAATGGGGTGAAGAGGGATCCAATTCCACAGGAAGTGAGAGCTTGCAAACACTTGGGAGCTGCCCATGGATAGAGGGTTCTCTATAAGCGTTTATATGGGGTTAGCCCAGTGATTGCGGTCGCCTGAAGGAAGAAGGTTCATGTTGGAAGCTGGATGACCACCTGCTCTGTACTGAGGTCAGGCCAAGTGTGTAGTCTTCAAAAAGTGATGAATTGGCTGGGGCTGTAGCTCAGTGGTAGATGGCTTGCCTGACAAGTGCAAGGTCCTAGGTTCCATCCCCAGTACCACAAACAAAAACAAGAATGAAGAATTACATACATATTAACTCAGCCATACTGAGCATGTCTCAGTATGAGGTACTGAGACATGCCATGACATGATGAATCTCAAAACAGTATGCTAGTCAAAGAAGCTAGACACAAAAGACTGTGTTTTGTATGATTCTATCTATAAGACACGTCCAGAATAGGTAAGTCCATAGAAACAGAAATGCAGATTGATGGTTGCTAGGTGTGGGGGAGAGGAGAGATTTGGGGGTGGAAAACTGCTTAGTGGGTATAGGGTCTCTTTTTGGGGTGATGAAAATATTTTAAAACTAGCTATAGATCATGTTGCACAACTTTGTGAATGTACAAAATGACACCAAATTGTTCATTTTATTTATTTATTTTGTACCAGGGATTAAACTCGGGGGAACTTAACTACTGAGCTACATCCCCAGCCCTTTTTATTTTTTATTTTGAGACAGGGTCTAATTAATTTGCTAGGGCTTCATTAAGTTGCTGAGGCTGGCTTTGAACTTGCGATCCTCCTGACTCAGCCTCCCGAGCCTCTGGGATTACGGGTGTGTGCCACTGTGCCTGGCTGAATTGTTCATTTAAAAATGGTCAGTTTTATGTTAGCCCAACAAAAATTTTTAAGAAGTGATGAATTTTATTTGTGACAGTATTGTCACAACTGCTGCTAGCTTACCTCCCCGATACTCAGTGTTATTCCGCCAGTCGTTCAGGTCAATCTCTGCGGTGCCAGCTATCACCAGCTCCAGCTCCCTAGCATCAAACACTGAGACGAGCCTCGAGTCTACAACCTGAAATACAGACTAACTTCAGCACACAGGCCCAAACCCATAGAAAGGTCAAACTCATGATTATTATTGCCAGGGGCTAAAGCAGGAAACTGATCATGACTGCAACAACATGTAATCATTTTTAAGTTAAAAATCATCGCTTTGGTCTGAATGCTGGTGCCCTACCTCTCCATTCATCATTTGGAATCTTCTCCTTCAAATTGAAGGTATTAGGAATAGGGGGCTTTGGGAGGTGATTAGGTTATGGGGTGGAGCCCTCAGGAATGGGGTTAGTGCCCTTGTGAGAAGATGCCATCTGTGAATAAGGAAGTGAGCCCTTGTAGGATGCTGAAGTTTCTAGTGCCTTGATCTTGGACTTTGCAGCCTCCCAAACTGCAAGAAATAGATTTCTGTAGCTTATAAGCTATCCAGTATATGGTGTTTTGTTATAGTAGTTTGGAAGGACTAAGACAATCATTGAGTTAAATATTTAGAACACAATCCTTCATGGACTAGGGACAGGAAAAAAAAAAAAAAAAAAGAGATCCCATAGTTCTTACCATTTCAGACACTCTGTGAGAGTGATGTCACAAACAAAACTGACTCAACTTTCTGGAGCCACAGTTAAATTTCCAAGTAGCATTGCATTTTAAAGGCAAAAAATCCAAATCACTTAAATCATTACCATTTCACTTAAAACATACTTATCCTTTCACATAAAATTATGACTCATTCCTGTATTTTGATACAGTCCCCACTTCCTTCCTCCCTTTTATAAAGATCTGGAAGGACCTGTTTGTTAGAGCCCCCTGCTCTGGCTTTACATCTCATGCCCAGTGTGCCAGGCTCAACCGAAAGTCTGTGATGGTGCCTCCTTTAACCAAACTAGTGGTGGTTGGAAAAGTGGTGGATGCTCTTTTCACTCAGGCACACAAAGAAAACCTTTCAAGACTTAAGCAAACCTTCATAGCCTGTTATTTGTAAGCTGGAAAAATGTAAGATCATTTTTTTCGAGCACAGGAAGTCTAGCAACTGTCACTGCTATTTACCCCTCAGCACGGATTCTGTGGCACAAAGTGATTATAACAACATTCCAATTTAGCAAGCGTGGACCACATCCCCCGATTCTCTCACTTCGCATTTTAATTCCTGTTTGTTTGTGACTGGGGCCTCACCTCGTAGAAGCCCCGCACCAGTGCCTCAGTCTGCTGCACCACACCACGCTCTACCCGCCACTTGACCATCCTCTCTATGTACTCCTTCTTGTTCTTCTCCGTCACCTGGGTGTTGGCTCCTCCAGATTTCAACTCCCTTTCCGTTACCTTGTAGGAAACAGGAAGATCAGAAGCTTGTCAATTCAGCTGATCTCCCAGGGAGACATTGTGATTTTAGAAGGATCACGGAATATAAAGTTCTCTGTACATTTCAGCATTAGTGCCTCTTCAGTTCTTTTTCCTTTTGTGGAAGTCATGCAGAAGGCTTTGATTGTTCAAAGCAGATGCTTACGCACCTCAGAAGAGCTATAATGTTTGTATCATAAAAAGAAAGATGTTTCTCTAACTCATGAGGCATAATGGAAGCAAAAGGAAAACGCCC
Source organism: Marmota flaviventris (assembly GCF_047511675.1). Classification (NCBI taxonomy): domain Eukaryota; kingdom Metazoa; phylum Chordata; class Mammalia; order Rodentia; family Sciuridae; genus Marmota; species Marmota flaviventris. The sequence continues at coordinate 101,320,126 of NC_092498.1, read as the reverse complement.
CAGGTTGTCCTTCAAGATGGAGCTGAATGTCTTAACATTAGAGTCAGATCCTTAGTGCTCCCAAATCCCAATTAGAGCAAAGTAACAGCTGCCTTATTTTCCCTTCACATTGACAAGAAACAAATAGCAGAAGGCAAGAGGCTTGTTTTGTTTTGTCCATGTGACAGTGGAGTAGAATGAATTGGGAAGAGAGTTTTTACAGCCGGGACTAATGGTGGCTGAAGAATGATAGCCTGACCTTGAGAAGAGAAACTGTAACACACAGAAGCACAGAAAATGGCACTGCCACTTAGTACGATGAGGCATCCAGCAGCTAGGATCGGTGTACTGTCTTTTCAAGGGTAAGAGGGTAGGCAACATGTCAGACATTATTATCAAAACATGTTGGCGTTTGAAGGAGGCGATCTTTTTTTTTTTAAATTTTTTTTAGTTGCAGCTGGACACTATATATATATATATATATATATATATATATATATATATATATATATATTTATATTTATATTTATTTATTTATTTATTTATTTTATGTGGTGCTGAGGATCAAACCCAGTGCCTCATGCATGTGAGACAAGCACTCACCCACTGAGCTAGACTCCAGCCTGGGAGGCGATCTTTAGTCATAAATTCACCTAAGAGTTCACCTCACAGCTCAATGCTACGAGACAAATCATGTGTCACTGTACTTAACTAGTGGTTTAAAAATTGTATTACACATGTACAGATACTTTTCTACTGAATTGTTGGCTGACCATTTCTTTTTTATGTATGGGCTCTCTTCTAATATTGAAGGAAATAGCTTTTGGGTCATGTATTTTAACTAATGTGCCACTTTCACCTTATTTATGGTGCATTTTGCCATGCAGAATTATAAAAATAATTTTATTTGACCAGGACAATTTTTATGACTTTGAGAGTTTCTGCTATATCTGTAGCAGTATTCCTTGCTGCAATATTAAAAAGAAAAATTCTCTCTTGTTTCTTCTTTCAGGTTTCTGATTTAATTGGAATTTATTTCAATGTTAAGAGATAGGTTAGGGATCTAACTCGAAAAATTTTAAGATGGTTATCCAGTTGTCTTAATACAATTTGTAAATAATTATGTATATTTTACTAATTTGTCTTCTACCATAGGGAATGTGTGAAGGATGGGTTAAAAGTAATCATGTAAAGGGGAACAACATATTTTACCTCTTAATGTACTATAGAACAATTAATTTGGTGGCAGGACACTTCAATGAGTAGCATATTCTCAAACATATTTAAATGTACTTTTTTTGTAGTTTTTTCTCAATTATGTGTGGGAACATTCGTCAGAGGTATGTTTATACAAAAGAAATATAAAAGAATTTTGACATTTTCCAGGACCTATCCAAAATCCTTGACTGAGATATGGGGTGCTGGGTGATCTGTATTAGTGAGCGGGTAATCCTCATTCCTTGACCAGCACACTGTCCACATTCACATACGGTACTTATCAAGTATTCTAACTAAAATTTTACAACAGTCCTATTATAAATTACCATATAATGGGCTTTTGGGGTCTCTCGAAAACGATGTTCTCAAAACTTGATTCTTAAATCTTACTAAGCTATGGTTATCTGCTGATAAAATTGTAATCCATTTGATCAAAAGATTTAATGTTATATAAAAAAATACTAGTAGAAAACACATGGGGAGCTTTTTCTTGTTAAATAGTATTATGATAGACATATTTTGGAGGACTATCTGGATGGAAATGAAAGAATTATTTTTGTAGTTGCACAGATAACAACAAGATCTTACATGTGTATGATATACTTTACACAAATGCTTTCTGACTCATTATCACATTGGATTTTCAAAAACTGCCTTAAATAGATTCATGTCATAACAAGAAAAGGAAGGAAGAGGACATGGGCAGATTTATTAAAGGAAGTAGTCACCAAAGAATTATAATTCGAAAGAATTCCTTTTTCTGCAGTTTAAAAACAAAATCCCATTACAATACTATCTAGTAATCATCTCATTTCTGGGTGTATGTATCCATCCAAATGAACTGAAAGCAGGAATTCAAACATACATTATTTTTAATTGCCAGGAGGTGGATGGAAGAAACTCAGGTGATCATCAACAGATGAATGGATAAACAAAGTTGGCACATACTTAAAATGAAATATTATTTAGCCTTAAAAAAGAAGAAAATTTTGACACATTACCACATGGACGAATATTGAAGATATTATACTAAATGAAAAGTCACAAAAGAGTGGTGTTGTGTTTCCACTTACTTGAAGTATCGGGAGTGGTCAAATTTATAGAAACAAAAATTGAATAGTAGTTATAGGAGCTGGGGAAAGGGGGAAATGAAGAGTTTAATGGGTAGTGTTTCAGTTTTGCAAGTTGAAAAAAATTCTGGAGATTGATTAGATGCCTAACAATTTACTTAAGATTATTCAAGTGTACACTTAAAAATCGTTAAGATAATAAATTTTAGGGCTGGGGTTGTGGCTCAGTGGTAGAGGCACTGGGTTTGATCCTTAGCACCACATCAAAATAAATAAATAAAATAAAGATATTGTGTCCATCTACAACTAAAAAATTTTTGAAAAAGATGATAAATTTTATGTGATGTGCATTTTCCATAATAAAACACAAAAATCCATTTTCCAAGCTCATATCCCACAAACCTGTCCAAAAACCTCTTCGTTAACAGTGAAAGTGAGGTCGAGGATATCTGTGATGTTGTTGTCCTTCATCCACTGCAAGCTCTGGTGGAATTCCTCATCCAAATATTCCAGGTCACTCAAATCACAGGGCCTGAGTGAATCCAAAGGGAGCAAGGCAGACAGAATTACTGAACAAATGGGGGCACAGACCTTATTCCAAACTGTGGTTATGCCACTTCTGGATGAAACATCTCCAACCCAGTCTAACATTTGATACTTTTGAACCAGCCTATTTAATGATTTTGGTTCACTCAACAATTTTAAAAAGGAATTAATAAAATATTTACACTAATAAACATGAAGTAATTATTGACTGGTGGATTCTCATTTCAAAATAACCAAGCTATAAACAAATCAATTCTATTTAATAGTTTAATGCAATGTTTGTAATATTAAATTTCTTAGACAAGCTGATTCATATCTGTGATATAATATTTGGCTAACAGAGTCTTCCCTTATGCTTAGGTAAAATCTCCAAACTCATTTTTGTTGCATTAAAAGGTATGTGTGATATGTAAATCTCCCAAACAGAAAACTGCCAGAAACCTAAGAGGAATGGTTGGGGCAAAGCAGGGACAAAAAGGCCAGAGGCACCAGAAAGACTGGTGCTGCTGCCGTCGTCATGCAGACAGGGCTGGGTGGAACCCTAGTCTATAAATACACTTACAGCCTCAGGAGTGCCTTATAGAATGGCCTTGTGAAGAAAGCATCCAGAAGGTACTGATGGATCAAAGCCAGGCCTAGGATACGACCACTAAACCTGAACCTGGAACACAGAGAAGGTGGAGAAATGGAAGGGTCAGTGAGAATTTTCACTGTTACATATTTTTATTTGTATTTTTAAAACGTGTCTCTGTATGATATTTAAATTAAGCTGCTTAAGGAATTTGGATGTTGATGTTATAAGGGAGGCACCCATTCTTCTTCTTTACCATAAACATTCTTGTGTGCTTGATGTATACTAAAGGAAACCTCCTCTCCCTTACTTCTCAGATTTTCTCTAGAATCTCTTCAAAGATCTGGGAGTATGAGGACTCAGGAAGGGGAAAGCACCCAGGAAGGGGAAAGGAGAAATCAGAGAAAAAGTGCCCACACTGGAACCCAAGGGAGACAGAACCCAAGGACAGAAAGCTTTCTGGACAGTGTGTCCTTACCTATTCAAGCTTTCTATAGTATCGCCTGAAGCTCCATGTTGAAAGGTGCAGGACTTGGGTATGAATCACAAGTGGCAGTCATGCTGGCAGACAGTGGGGAAGAGTTCCATGGAATCACAATGAGATTCACCAGGGAGCATCACTAATTAGCATTGCCAGCCACACACAAAGAAAGAACAAAGTGTCTGCTGGGATGAACTGTTCATGCAGACCTGGCCACCTTCAGATGTGAGGACCCTTACTGATTTAAATCCTTTTTGGGGGGCAATTAGCTATCTGGTGGCCTGTTTAGCAAAATGCTGAGGCTTCCTGGAGCTTGATCCCATTCTTGCCTTGTTTCCAAACCAGGTTCCCTTCTGCTTGGTCTATACTCTGTGCTTCCCTACCATATAGGTCATGCCCATCTCTGCACCTACTTGCATAACCCAGGGGCTCTCTGTTTTTCTACCTAACTAGGTATTCATTTAATGGTGGACCTACTGGTGCCATTTCTCAGATCTTCCCAGCTGGAATTTCTAACTAACTCATCTTCACTGCCTTTGAGGGACTATTTTTAGACTTAAAAGGTTGTAAAAAAGTTAAAATGAATACATTATCTGATTCCATAGAAAAAGCATAATTATAACCAACAACATTTCAAATTGGCATGTCTGAAGTAGTTATTCTTTTTGTATGAAATAACATGTCAAAATTATTGACTCTGAAGAGATTAGAGCCAAACAGAGTCTCATTGAAGGTACTGTGGGGACACTGTGCAACCACATGAGGCTCACAGGAAAAAAAAAAGACTTAGAATGTGTACCAGAGCTTCACCCCTCACTTCTCTTTTCTGACACCCAATAACTGAGTTTTGTTCAACATGGCAAACACAGTTTTGTGTATAAAAACACCATTCACTTTTAGGCCAATAATGGCTAACCTACCTTTCTCAGTTTCTAAAGCATTGAAAATGGGGCTTCTAACATGATGGTGGGGCATGGTCATTAAGGAGGAGATGACTGATCCAAATCAGGATCAGAACAAACATCAACACAGCCTGGCCAAGTACCCTCTCACTTTGAGGTAGCCCCCAGTGGCCCAGGAAAGAGAAATAGCAATCATGGCAGGTAGGAAGTATATACAGATATGGAATCCACAAAAACATTAAGAGAGAACCATTTTCATTTAATGTTAAAAATTGAATATCTCAATGAATTATTTTCTTCCTTCTTCTCTTTCTTTTTTGAACCAAGGACTGAACCTAGGGCTTTGCACATCCTAGACAAATGCTGTATTGCTGAGCTACATCTCCAGCCCTTTTTATTTTTAAGACATGGTTTTGCTAAGTTGCCCAGGCTGGCCTTACACTTGTGATTCTTCTGCCTCAGGTTCCAGAATAGCTGGGATTACAGGTGTGCACCACTATGCCTAGGAAATTTTCTAGCAAAATAAAAATTACTCAAGATTATTAAAAAAGAAATAAATAGACCGATAACAATAGTGTAAACCAGTAAACTTTGAGGAAAAATAATTGTATCCAAAATTGATGTGGGGAAAAAAAAAATATATCCAGTCTTATATGCATATATATGGCCAGTCTTTTATATATATGTAGATATGTATTAAAAATATATATATACATGTTAAAAAGACTGGATATATATGTATACACACATACACATTCTTCTAAACGTTTAAGGGATGGAAAAACCCTTCTGTTATTTAAATAGTTTCAGAAATCAGGAAAGGGTGAAAAACTTCTTCATCACTATGAGCTACTATAACTGTAACTCATAATCTGAAAAAGATAACAACAAGAAAGGAAACTAAAGACACTGCACTCTTACATACAAAAATTCTAAATAAAACACAATAGAATTGAACCTACCAATTCATTCCCAGAACAATGCAAAATGATTAAAGATGTTTAATTTTAGGAAACAAGGGATATTTAATATTAGGAATTCTATTATTAATTTTTTTTTAGAGAGAGAGAGAAGTTTTTTAATATTTATTTATTTATTTTTTTTAGTTTTTGGCAGACACAACATCTTTGTATGTGGTGCTGAGGGTCGAACCCCGGGCCGCACGCATGCCAGGCGAGCGCCCTACCACTTGAGCCACATCCCCAGCCCTATTATTAAAATTAATCACAAGGTCAGAAGACAAAAATCACATGGCTTTTTTTCTTTTTTATTAGAAGATGAAAAGTTACTTGATAATATCCACCACCAATTTCTGGAGGAAAAAAATCCTTGTAATAAACCCAGAAATAGAAGAATTCTTCCCTTAATATAATAAATAGCATCTATCTCAGCACTATACAGTTCTTAGTATCCTCTTATCCAAGAATTCAATCAACTGGATACCAAAAATATTCAGGAAAGGAAAAATTTAATCTATATTGAACACATACCTTTTTTTTCCTAATAATTTATCCCTAAACAATACAGTAGGATAAATATTTACATCCAGTTAGGTATTATAAGTAACCTAGAAATGTTTTAAAATATGCAGGAAGATGTATGTAAGTTATATGCAAATTCTGTGTCATTTTATGCAAGGCACTTGGACATCTGTGTATTTTAGTATTCATGGGCACTCCCTGGAACAATCCCCTGTGGATACCAAGGACAACTATTTAGTAGGAAAAATATAAAAAGATTCTGTTTATCACCACCCTTTACAATATTTTATCAGCTCTACTCATAACAGTTAATTATTCATGAAAACTTAGAGATTAAAAATAACTTTTATAGAATATCTAGCCATTGACTCTTGCCACAGCTCTATTTTATAGTTATGACTATCTCCATTCACAGATTAAGAAACCAAGGATCATCAATTAGCCCCAGGCAAGTGGTACAGGGAGGAAACTGACTCAAATCTATTTGTCACCAGACCAGGTTTTTTCCACTGTATCCATTTTGAGAAGCAAAAAGTGGGGGAGGTTAGTACTCTGCTCTCTGGGGCCAGGCTGCCTGGTACAAAGGCAGCCTAATCTCAGTTTCCTCTTTTGAAAACATTCACTCTCTAACCTTTGCCCATTATTGCTATCTTATTTTATGTTGGCTACCAACACCTGTGCTGATTAGAAATATCTTTGTTTAAGTCACCTCAACTAGTTTAAGCCAAAAAGGGATTTCATTATAAGGTTATGATGGTGTCCTGAGGAATCCATGTCAAGAATGTAATTGGGCCTCAGGAACAGGAGGGACATGAGGGACTTTACCCTCCTTATCTGGGTTCTCCCCTTTGCTCCTCTCTGCTCCTTTCTTCTCTCTCAGTGCCAAGGCCTCCCATTGTTTACATTCTGATTTCAAGCTCCCACAGAAACCAACTTGACTCTTTTAGACCGAGGTCCACATTTCCAGCACAATTCACTGATTGCTTTGACTCATGTTGGATGCCCACTGGGTTCAATCTTGAGTGATGAGGAAGGAAATGAATCTGGTGTCTTGCTCAGTACTTTGCAGCTAGTGTCACTGTTGCTTTTGTTCTCAACCAGGGGGTGAGAGCAAATAGAGTACAGGAGATGGGGTTTTTCCTTGTATAGGGAACTGTAGTGTAGACCACCAGAAGAAAATTGTTTATTTACTTTGAAAGAGGTAAGACTATAGGTAGAATTTCTCCTCCTCCTCCTCCTCCTCCTCCTCCTCCTCCTTCTTCTTCTTCTTTCTTTTTAGTTGTTGATGGACCTTTATTTAATGTATTTATTTATATGCAGTGCTGAGAATGGAACCCAGTGCCTCACACATGCTAGGCAAGTGCTCTACCACTGAGCTGCAACCCTAGCCCCATAGATAGAATTTCTAAAGACAAAATTACACTGGGTTCACAGGCTGATGTGTGCAATAAGTAGGTTCTAGTTTTTCATAACTATGTAAGCAAGCTATCTTAATGTGGTCTGGCTTCACATAAACACAGACAGGATGGCTCTTAGCCAGCCCAGGATATACAGTAACATATTCCAGGAGGATGAACTATGATCTGGGATGTGTCTGTTTGAAGCACAATGTAGTGACTGTACAATTCAAATCCAAAACAATAGCTTAACAAGCACAGATTGGAATGTAAAGCCTTTACCATTTGATAAATTGCTGTGCTGTATTCTACAAGCAAGAAACATCTTCTAGAAATTGTGCACCTTCTGTATTTATCTTCTTTATTTATCTCACCTAGGCTGAAAAACTGCTTGCCAGAAAATTGATTATTTGTTGTCAACCCAGGTTACAATTGCATAGGAAGCACAAGATGAAGAGAAACGCTTTTCTTTTGTCTCTCTGGATCTATGATAGTGTGTCCACATATATAGAACAAAGAGAGCTAAAAAAAAAAATGATCCAGATAATTTAATCAAAAGACATTTATGTTTTGATCTGGTTACCTGGAACAAAAAAAAGAGTTCTAAAGGATTAAATAAAATGAGATCCTAGGGAAGTAGCAGAATTCTCTGCCTTCCCTGGAGGTACATTACTTTAATATCCAGTCCCGGAGCCACTTCAGCGGTACCATGTGTGAACTTGCAGGACTCAGTTTCTCCTTTCTCTCTTAGTCCCAGAAAGAGTTCCTTCTGATATCTCAGGCCAGCTCTGCTCTTGAGTGCCATTCTTGAGGTTATGCTTGAATACTCTTTGTCTCAGTCCTGTTGTCCCCACACATTGCTTGGGTGGTCCCCGTGCCACATGTTCAAGCTCCATGGTTGCCCACCCAATCCTGCCTGGGTGGCCTGTGATTATTTTATTTTATTTTTTAAATATTTATTTTTAGTTGTAGTTGGACACAATACCCTTATTTATTGAATGTGGTGCTGAGGATCGAACCCAGGACCCCACACGTGCCAGGCGAGTGCTTTGCCGCTAAGCCACAACTCCAGCCCCTGTGCTTATTTTTCATTTGCTCCTCTGTGGGAATGTTGTCTTTGTGACTAACTCCTCTGTTACAAGGTACTGAGTTTACTGGGCCTGCTTTTGGCATTTGCACCATCTTTCAGTCCCTAGGGTGGCAAGGTCATGGTGGGCTTAGGGAGCAGCTACTGCCACTCATTCACACCTAACCCTCAGGCTTTTTTAACCACTCAGCCTTACTCTGCTATTCTTTTGCTTCTCTTGGGCTGTAGTGTATTGAAGGGCCCCCAGATTCCCTTCTCATAATTTGCTTTCCTTTTTTCCCTCCAGGGCTGAAGACCAAACCCTTGTGTGTGCTAGGCAAGTGCTGTGACACTGAGCTACATATCCAGCCCCATAATTTGCTTTCATAATTTTTTTTCATCACAAATGCATCCATCAGACATGCCCGCATGTGTCTGAATTCCAATGTTGGGATCCATTCCACCTCTTTTCACAAGAGGGGCCTCGATCCCCAGGTATATTACAGATACAAATGCATGCAATATGCAGGTGGCTGAGGATGAGAGGAGACAAGGTACATCACCCCACTGGGACTCCTCTGTAGCAATGGATGGTGGGTATCCACCTTTTCCCCATTCCAGCCACCTGTTGGATATGGCACCAGTATTGGACAGAAACGCAGCCTCTCTAGGCAGTGTATGTGTTGGAGTGGGAGACTCTCCTTCTGGCTCTGTCTTGAATGTAATTTGAAATGTCCCAAGATATTCTGACATACCATCACCATTAGACATATTCCTGACTTAAAAAAACACTTTTCCATTTATTTACCATTCAGAGATATGTTTCCACAGAAACCCATTTGTACCTAAGACATGGCAGAAAGACAGGCAATATAGAAAAATATGAATGCACATTAAGTAGAAAAATACATTCTATTGAGAGTCAGTCAAGTATAGGTCTAGTTGGCAAGATAACACAGTCTATTCTCCTTAAGAGGAAGAATACACAGAGGTCACAGATTTCTCAACCTAACCCACTGACCATGTGGTCTGTGGGAACATCCCTTGTACAATATGTTATTTTCATATCCTTGGTTTCGGTATGTTGTAAGTTCTTATTTTGATACCATGAACCCCTTCCTTCCTGCCAAAGAAAAATAACAAAATTGAGTATTTTTTTAGCATTAAGGAAAATAGAAGTGATATAGAAAGTATCAAATAAAAAAATAAGTGGACTCTATCACCTGAGGAAACATACAGAACCCTGAGCAAACCCTCACCCTGAGCCTCAGTTGGTGAGAGCACGGCATATTCATGTTGATGACATTGCCACCATGTTCTCATCAGAGCACGGCACAGACACCAACACACACCTGCAAGTACAGGTTTCCATTGTCCTCCGATAAACTGCACAGTATTTCATTTTATGAATGCTTTACATTTGGTTTAGCCCTTTCTCCTCTGAGAAAGACCTAAGGGTCTTTATCTGTATCCACCTGCTCATCTGTACAGACAGAAGGCCTGGATCTTTGCCCATATGCAGCCAGTTAACTTTGGGACCATTGGATAACTTTGAGAACATCTCATCAGAAGCCTGGGAGATGAACTTGATCTGCCTCTGAAGGAAACAGCTACAGCCACTCTGACCTTTCATAAAGATGGGGAGGGCGATTATGGAAGGAGATCTGAAAGGAATCAGCATTATTGGCAAGGATTTATCACAGTTCCATCAGGGGTTTGTAATTTTAGTAAGAATTCAAAAGGTAATAAAGTTTCACACATTTCTAGCCAACTTCCCAAGCAGTTTAAAGGCCCATCAAAGACTTGAACAGCCCCTTGAGTGCATTACTGTTTGTTGTCTCAACTACTCCTTAGCTTGTTTTCCAATAACTCAAGAAAAGCAGTGAGATATGAAGAACGACATTGCAAGGTCTGATGTCAGTCTGCCTTGGTTTGAATCTGACCTGTCTGAGTTTGGTAAACTGTTTAGCTTCCCTGGGTCTCAGTTTACTCATTTGCAAAACAGGGATCACAATGGTACCCAGTGTATAGGGCAATTGCCAAGATGTCAAAAGACTCTGAATAAAAGACTAGTGGAGGTCAGTCCACCTGGGGGTTTAATAGACACTATCTGCAGGTTGGTACACCTGGTCTCTTATGCTTGGCTCAGAACCTTAGGGATAAAAGCTCAGATTAAGGGTGAAAATGTGGCTAGTCTAGAGTTCCGTGCTATTGCAGAACTGCAAACCTCTGCTCTGTTTACAAACATTTCTATATCAACAATCAATAGTGCCTGGTCAGGTAAGGGCTTGATCAAGATTTGTTGAATTGAATTAAACTGAAAATTAACATCTGGTCTCATCCCATTAGAGAATAACCATATAAATCCGAAAATATCTGAAATATCACGTACCATTTGAACCCTGTGTTAGTCAGGTGTTTTTTTTTTTTTTTTGCTATGACCAAAATATCTGATAAGAGCAACTTAGAGGAGGAGATATTTATCTGGGCTCATGGTTTCAGTCCACTGTTGGTTGACTCTATTGCTTTGGGCCTAAGGTGATGCAGAATGTCATGGTGGAAGTTAGGGTGGAGGAAAACTACTCAACTCATGACAGCTGGTGTGAGGGTGGGGGAGGCAGAGAAAGAGATAGGAAGTGGGAGGAAGAGGCCAGGGACCAGAATACTCTTCCAGGGCACATTTCCAGTGACCTACTTCCTACCATCATATCCTATCTGCACACAGTTTCCACCACCTCCACATAGTCTATCAGCTACCAGTGGACTAATCCACTGATGAGGACAGAGCCCTTATGATCCAATCACTTCCCCAAAGCCCCACCTCTGAACATTGCTGCTTTGGAGACATTTCAGATTCAAGCCATAACAGACCCTATTTGGCTAGGTTAATTGCTTAAATTTCCAATATCTATAGTAGATCTCTGATCAGAAGATGAACAGAAATTCCAAATTGCATGAGTCAAAGTATGGAAAGATGTGATTAATGTTTCACACAGAGTGGCTGAAAATAACGGGGTTTTCCTTCCTTTCCTTTCTCCCTCTTCAGTCTCACCAGTGAAAATGTGCATGGGAACATGCTTTAGTGGGAATTACATTATAATTAATTACAGCATATTTTTCAACCGATTCTTTGGATGACAGCAGTTGTCATAATGGGGAAAAAAGTAGGCAGTTGGGAAGTTTGGAAGAGGCATCTCTCATTCACAGGCCAGGATTTATGGAAGGGGAAACAGGATAGTTTGCCAAATGAAAAAAAAGAAAAGACAATATGATACCTTGGAATGACATTTTGAATAATGAGACAAAAGACTTTTATAGGCTTTTAGTTAATCCTTTTATATAAAAGTGATAAAAATGGAATAAAACCCTCATTGCAGTGCCCAGGCACTATTCCAGGGCTTAAAGAGCTCCATTGGTGGTGTTTCTGGCAGTTTGATTTCCTGGCATTAAACTCAGGAGCCTAAGAAATGTCTCAAGGCATTTCCTGGTTTTGATGACCTTTTTAGTCTCTTCATCTTGACCTGTTACATCAACAAGTCAAACTGCCAGTTTCTCTCTGTTTGATTTTTGGCTTCTGCATCTTTTGATGTATAACAGATCAGGATGAGCGACACTGCCTGCACCAGTGTCCAAATCTGGCTCCCTCTGCTGCCCTTCCTGCCTGGAAAGGGGATCAGATGGTATACTGGAGTGCTATAAAGAGACTGACTATTTGGTGATAGTGTGCTTGACTCTTGCTGCTTGTGGTAAGGGCTGAACAGCTGAGGCAGATGCAGGAACACCTGGAAAGACATCCAGGTCTCCTCAAAACCCTGCACACAGTCTTCAGACCTAGAAGTCCTCTTTCAAACATGATGGCATCTTCTGGAGCTCAAACATCTGTCAACACCAGTTCTGTATGGACAAATCCGAGGTGCTCAAAAACATTTGCTGGGCCAATGGCTGTTATAACTGCACTTATGTCTGGATGCTCCCTAGACATGGTGATTGCATTACCTACCTCCTGCAAACTGACAGTCTGGTAGTGTGTGTCAGCTACATTCTAGAGATTCTTTTTGCAGCAGTCATGTTTTTCAACCCTGATCCTTTCTGCATCTTGTTAAGCCTCCACTTGCCTAGTAATAGAACCAAGACTGGCAGGGGCTAAAGTCCTTTATGGGATCCTTTGAGGTTCTCAAAAGAATAGAGCAGATTTCTCAACCTTGGCACTATTGTCATTTGCTGTCTCACGCATTGTAGGCTGCTTAACAGCATCCTTTGCCTCCACTTATGAGATATTGGTAGCATGGACTCCTCAGTTGTGACAACCCAAACTATTTTCTCTCAAGAGCATAGAGTGTAGGGAAAGATATCTGAATAGATGATCACATTCTCCTTTGTAGCTGACCTACAGGCATGATTTATCTGTCTTGAAAACACGAGGAAGGATATCTGGGCACTCTAAGAAATGAAAGTCATAAACCCTAAGACTGCTGCACTCTGCTCTCTGAACAGTTTTTCATCACTCCCTATTCTCTAAGGATACCTGCCTATTCCAACAAATGTCCTTTTAAACTTGGACCAAAAATTTGGGATCTTGGAGAAAAGATGTGAGGGGAGAATGATTTCTCCTAAATGCACTAGTCTTTCTGAGGGGATGATATCTGATCTGTATCTAAGGAGGTCGAGTTTCAAGTAGAAGGTTATATCTATTAAAGAAAACTGTCCTAGTTCACTGGGTTTGTCAGTTAGGTGGTCTCTTCTGCTTTTTGCTGAAAAAGATTTTAGCAGGTGAAGATGTGAAAGGAAAAGGATCTGGAAGTGGGGCAGAAGGTGAAGTGTAAGATGGGTGAGGAAGGAATACCTGCTGGAGCAGACCAGAGAGGAGATGTAACAGGTAGATCCAGAGCCTGAGCGGGTGACTCTAGGTGGAATGGGAGAATAGGACTCCAGGAAAGTTGCTGAGGTTGGGTAAGTATTTATATTGGGGTCCAGAAACTGGGGTGGTCACTTTAATGTTTCTCTTCCAGTAGTATCTGAAGTCATCTCAAAATGGAAGAGACTGGTTGGTAGGGGCTTTAAGGACAGTAAAATAGAAGACATACCAGTAAGAGAACTGGTAAGCCTTGCTGTAGATCCTGCAGAGGTCAAAATTGTTCCATCTCTCTCAAGATTATTTCCTCTTCAGTGCTAGAGATACAGAAAATAGCTCTGACATTGAATAAGGGAGAGAGAATTATGGTATTGATCCACAGTAACATGTTGCCCATCAGATGGCAGGCAGCATGGGGTGAGAAGGGAACTGTGTGTGCAGGGAAAGGAGGAGTTAGGAAGTGAAAGGAAGTGCCATGCCAGGCGAGTCTGAGGTGTGAATGAACTTGGTGAGCAGCTGCAGCTGCAGTTGGGGAGGAGGTGGGAACACCAGCTGTAGAATGATTGACAGTGGGATTTTCGGGTTTTTAGTTCCTGATGTGGCACAGTTCTGGGTGATAATGAGATCAGGAGGGAGTGCAGGAGCAGGTGGCTGAAGTGCATAAAGATCAAGGCCACTGAGGTTAGGTAGCTTCAGCATCTTCTCTTACACCCATCTTTATTTAGAAAATGTTTTGGGGAATGTTTAAAGAATCCTCTTCTCTGTACCTTGCAAAAGTTGTTTAGATGTTTCAGATGCAAAGAATGATTTATATTTGGTTTTCATGGCTTCCCTACATGTGGAAGCAGTTTTGCAAATTAGCTGAGAAAACTTGAAGTTTTCTTCATTGGCCATAAAAGAGACTCTGCCAACACAAGATGACGACAGGATTATCTTCTGATTGCTAATTAGCAAATGAAATGAATGTCTAGCTCTGATGCTGCCAGTTTCCCTCCATTAATATCTACCTTGTTGGGGCAGTGAGAGCAGGGCTGTTTTTCCTCAACATAATGGGTCAAGATGGGTTTTGTCTTTTTGGAGAAAGCTTCTTCTGGAAGTTTAATGAAGACTCTAATATACTCTATACATTGCAAATTACTTACTTAGTAATTTGTTAATTTCATTCTAAAAATTTAATTGGCAAGATAGTTATGGTAAAGTTGATCCTTTCAAAGTGTGGATAGTGGATATTGTTTTGACTTATTATCTTGGTTAGCTTGGGTTAATATCAAATGTGTCAATCATAATTTAACAAATTATTACTAGCTCAGGTTAATGTGGAAAGCTGAGAAACAGAGGTCTAAGCAAATAAACATTCTCATGAATAGAATATGGCTTCCATTTTTATCTCTGCTGTGTTTTGATGGTGTTCAGGCATGTTATAACTTTGACCTGGGTCAGAAAATAATTTCTAAAAAGTCTCAGAGAGGGCTGGGGATGTGGCTCAAGTGGTAATGTGCCTGGCAGGTGCGGGGCGCTGGGTTCGATCCTCGGCACCACATAAACTAAAATAAAGATTAAAAAAAAAACAACAAAAAAACTAAAACTAAATGTTGTGGGAATTCACCTTAAAAAAAGTCTTGGAGAGAATATAACAATAAATCCCCCATTATGAACAAATATAATGCACAGATAGAAATATATAAGTAAGCCGGGCATGGTGATGCATGCCTGTAATCCCAATGATTTTGGGAGGCTGAGGCAGGAGGCTCACAAGGCCACCCTTGGTAAATTAGACTCTGACTCAAAAAAAAAAATCCCCTAAAAAGGGGATTGGTGTAGATTGATGTGGCACATTGATAAAGTACCCCTGGGTTAAGACCCTAGCATTGAAAAATACATAAATTATATAAACTAAAGAAAAAAACTAAATGCTCAGAGATGTTTTCATTGGTTTTTCTGAGGGCTGTTACATTAGCCTTAATCTCCAACTATTCTTTATTGTGAGAGTCTAAATATTTCCTTCTGCAATATCATGGATGCTCATGATTGAGACTATGTCTATAAATCACTAAAATGATGTGCATATTAATTAATTAAGTCAAACAACTGGACAACTTGGTGGACAAGATCAATCAAAGCAGTTAATTGGTAGACAAAATAACCCAGGTTTCATTTCAACTTTTTAGCAGTTTAACTTTTTAGATAGTTTACTGTTGTTTGAGCCTCAATCATTAGTTCTCAGGTTGGCTTCTTGGTGGGTTTTTCCCTGTGAACTCTGGTTTGAAACTTAGAATTTTTTTTTTTTTTTTTGCCTGTTTCCCTGTTTCCCTTGGGGAATGCTACTGATTTCTTATTCACTTCTGGGAGTCTTGAGGGAGACTTGTGATTTCTTTGTCAAAATGGGATGGAGTCTTTGGATAGACACTCCAAAGGTCCAGAGGAAAATGTGAAACCTCATTATTAAGAGTGGAGGTTTTGGGCTGGGGCTGTGGCTCAGCAGTAATGCACTTGCCTGGCATGTGTGGGGCACTGGGTTCAATTCTCAGCACCACGTATGAATAAAGAAAGAAAGAAAGACAGAAAGAAAGGTCTATCAATAACTTAAAAAACATTTAAAAACAATAAAATAAAGGTACTGTTTCCATCTTTAAAAAAAAATGGAGGTTTTTAGGCTGGAGAGTGTGTGAATGAGTATCTATAGAGGGGTCAATGTTTGTCTCCCCCCAAAGCTCCTAAGCCCTGGAAACTGGGAATATGACCCTGTTTTGGAGAAGGGGTCTTTGAAGATATAATTAAGTAAAGCATTCCAAGATAAAATAATCTTGGATAATCTGGGTGGGCCCTAAATCCAATGACAAGTGTTGTTATAAGAGAGAGAAGACACAGAAACATGTGAGAGTCATGTGAAGACAGAGGCAGAGATTGGAGTGATGTTGTCACAATCCAAGGAGCACCTGGAACCACCAGAAGCTGAAAGAGATGAGGAAGGATTCTCGCTTAGAACCTTCAGAAGGAACATGGCTGGCCTTGTGGACGCCTTGGGTTTGGACTTCAGGCCTCCAGAACTGGGCATACCCAGTATGTGCTAATAGTGACACAGCACTCAATTAAAGAATGTCTCTTCTCCCTACTTGTCTGGAACACTTCTCACTAAGCATATTCTCGTGTAGTTGTAAGTTGTGCCACTAAATTCATATATTTAATTTTATGCAATAGAATTTATCTAGTTTTGGAAAGAGACATGACCTCTGGTTCCATTTCCTTAATTACATAAACAATGTGAACAAATAAGGCCACTTGCCTGCATAACTAAAATGCTCTGAAATCTGCTCTATCCTTATCCAACTGGGTAACTGAGGAAGGTGAAAGTTTAGAAAGTCTTAATTATCTGAGCTTCACAGACCATTATCACTGTGGTCCTGGCAGAACCCACAGTGCCTTCCTGACCCTTTCAATGTTGTGTCCCTCTCTTGCATGTGACTCCTTAATCAATGTGCAGATTTACTACATCTAAGTCCACTTAAAAAATCATGTTTCTGTAACCCCAACAACTTTTAGGATTTCCATTTGTTCATTCATTCTTTCCTCCTTCACATCTGTAAATTATATTAAGGTAACTACCCTATGAGAGGCACTTTGGTAGTTGCTGAGATATTCAGAGAAAACAACAGATAAGGCCCCAAGCTCCCATAGAACATACAATCTAGTGACATTACCTGTCAGGAAAACATTAGAATTATTTAAACACTACCTAAGTCTAAGATGAAATGGCATTCTGTAATTCTTACACAACTGGCACAATAATAATGGTGCTGACAACATCAAGTTCCCATGCTACACAAAGGTGTATATACTGATAAAATCAGGATACCAGAAATACTTGAAGCTATTTAAGTAATTGGTTCTGAATTAATTGCATTGATAGAGGGGAAATATGACATGCATGAGCCAAACAAAATAAAATGAGAGTCTTATTTAAAATATTTTAAAGTCTTCTTTAAGTTCACAGCTTTGTTGTTTTTAAAGATTTATCTACATTGTATTTTTCTTTAGGTAAAAGAATTCATTGATATTCTTTGATATTAGTATATAACAAAAAATCCCTAGAAGTCTGGGTAGTAGGGAAAGTTAATCTTACAGCCTATGTTTGCTATTCATCATCTGAAAATGGGTAGCCTTTCCCATCCCTTGTCCCCTAATGATCCCAAGGCATCTGTCTGATCTGTTTTTAACCTATGCCAGAGGAACTAGCTCTTGGATTTTATCACATACCTACTTAGAAGTCTAGAGTATTCCTATTTATTTTTCACAACGATATTCCTGATCATTAAATTTGTATATTCCCATAAATCATCCCCCTTCTCAGATCCTGGGATCATTTGGATACCTTGATTGTATTCTTAACTTCATTAGGGGTTGAACTTCTGGTTCTGGGTTCACCTCTGCCAATGCCATTTTTAACTTTGTATTTTTTTGAACCCATTCTAGGTTGACTATATTGGCTCTATCCCTCCAGTCATTCTAGTGTTTGTTGCTGTCAGACTCTTCACCTTTCCTACTCTTCTGAAGACCCACTTGCTCTCATGAAATTGGGTAGGTATTCTCTGAATAGCCATTTCCTCTCATTGAAATGACTCTCATGAAACTTTTATATTTCCATATAACTTATTCAATAGACAAAAGTCTTTTGAAGGCAAGATGTGGATGCTGTTAATTCTATTTGTCAATCAGAAAATGAGCAATTTCATGGAAAGTACATCTTTCAATGACTTAAACAATAATTTCAGCTTTGTTAATTTTTTTTTTTTTAGTATTTGGGATGGAACCTAGGGCCTCATTCATGTTAGGCAAGTGCTCATACCCCTTAACTACATCCCTATCCCTTTTTATCTTGAGACAAGGTCTCATTAAGTTGTCCAAGCTGGCCTCAAACTTGCAATCTTCCTGCCTCAGCCTCCCCGCTAGCTTGGGATTACAGGTGTTAATTATTTTCTATACTTAGAAAATCATTTCTATACTTAGAAAAAGTCAAGCCTATGGATATCCCATCTATGATATTAAACACACATTCTGATGTATTCCTGAGTATGATATTGCTAGTAGAGAGCTTTCCTTTGCCTGAAAAGCAAAATTTTAAGATAGGCAACATAAATTTCCATTCATATAATCAAGTAATACTATATTCATAAAAAGAGTTTGAGTCAGCTAATCAAACCATAGCACCTGTATTTTTTTTTAACTTATAGTTTTTTTTTCTTTTGGTGCATTATACGAATCCCTATCTTATATGTTAGGATACTAAGTAAGGTTAAATTGTCTGCCTGTTAATTAACTTGAATTCTTATGAAGTCCTTCCTCACTTCCCAATGTACCAGGGAAATTTGGAGACTTATAAATGGTATCCCCCATCTCTGCAGGACACAAACTTCTTCCATCCTCCACTAAAGGTTGCTTACACACATTTGGTGGGAACTTCTTTTCTAATATAGTAGGCAGATAGTACAGCTGCAGGTGAAAAAGTAGCTAAAAACTGGGATTTCCACAAAGTTCACACTAGGAACTTAAAAAAAAATCCTTTTAATTTTAGGTCTGCATGGGCATGTTATAGCCTCTCCAATCCTCTCTTTCCATCTACAAATAAGGGATAATAATGTTAATATTTGCTTACCTAGTTCACAGGAAAATTAAAAAGAAGAGTAATTTAATGTTAATAGGTTCTTTGAAGATGAAAAGCATTTCATAATTGCTAAGTTCTATTATATTTTTAAAAAACCCATCTCAAAGATACTCTTCTTTCCTTATCCTAATAACTTTGATTAATTAAAAATAATTATCCTTCCTCAAACTCATTATTTATGTACATGAAACTTTCATGATATTCCCACATAGTGTATATTTCCACACTTTACCCAATGTTATTGCCTTCATTTTTACACCTTTCATGTTTTCTCATTTCTCATGTATTCAAAAATCTAGTGAAAATCTATTGTTGCCGCCTGGGATGGATTTCCTTTCTAGGTGTGAAAATTGCACCAACAGCTAGCTTTCTTCTCACACTCTTTGAAGGACTCTCGAAACTACCAGCATCTAAGGCCATATTTCTTAAAGTGGGGTGACTCTTTTTCCATGGGCATCTGAATCCCTGGGGGGTGCTTGTTAGATACAAGTGCTATAAAACAGACTCCAGAGGTGGCTAAAGAGAATCTGCATTTAAATAAATTCTGCAGTTCCTGACTAAAGTTTGAGAATCACTGACTCCAAGTTCTTCATCCGTTTTTTTCCCCCCAAGATGGAAACAATAGTCTGAAAGTCAGAAGTAATTTTTTTTTTTTGCCTCAGACATTGCCTATTGCATTGCTCACTGATAATGAGAGAGGGATGGAGCACACAGATTTCTGTCTCCTCTAGAAGTAGGGGGTTTGTGATGCTCTATTTGGTTTCTTCATCCCACTCACCTGCAGCATAGTCATCTTTATCTCCTTATACCCACTAAATAGAGGAGGAGGCTCCTTTTAATCTAACCCCCTTCATGTACCACCAACCACCCTTCCCTCTGATTCTTTGCTTTCTGCACCTCATTCATTGATAAGTTAAGTCTGTCATCTACATTTATTTCCCTCAGTGTCAAAAAAAAGGAGCTTGCTTTTTCCCCCAAGTTAATCTCACCACTCTCACCAAGGGGCTACAGATCTTCTTCCCCCTGAGCTCTTTGTTTCATCAACTTTTGGCCCTTCTTATAGTACCAGACTTTCCCCCTCTCCTGACATGGTCTTCTCAAAAGCCTTGCATACTTTGAGCTGCCCATACAGCTGAGCTCCTGAAAGAGCAGTTTTCAGGGCTATTTCTTGCTAGAATAAAAGATTACAAGCAGATTTACCTTTGGAAAGTGAATACACTATAGACAGCAAGGGGCAAAGGCCAACAATGATGATGTCCTTGCAATGGAACAGTTTTTTAAAATAAACATTAAAGAAGTGGAGTTTTCATTCTTGGCAGCTTCTTGGTCTTGTGGAGTCACATTCCCTGCTCCTTGCTTCAACACCACGCTCAGGATTGTTTTCATTCCCTCTGCTCAGTGCACATTCTTGTGGGCTGAGCTCAGAGTTTGGCCCTAGGCTAGTCTCCTATCTCCACAGCTAATAGTGAGTTCAGTGTGGGCCCTGGCATTCCTGCCAGTGGTTTGCTCTGTAATTGTTCCCTCTTGGTCTGTGGGAGGACTGAGGCGTGGTGTCCAATGTCCCTGCACAGCTGCAGGCCAGCTCACAGGGTGAGGTGGCTTGCTTCTGGGCAGATATGAGCACATCAGGGTCACAGTTTGCCCCCACCCTCATGGAAACATCACAGAAATTCTGTGGAAATCCTTTTAACATCCTGATTTTCTGAAGAGTGTATCCGCTGTTTGAGCTTTGCATTCTGACTGAGTTCAGGAGGTGTCAAGGAAAAAATAAAAATGGAGTAGCATTGGTTGGGGGCACCTAAAATGAAATTGAGAGGCCATTGTTAATCCCATCCAGTCATGTCTGCAGCAGAACCTTTGAACTGGGCTGCCTGCTTGATGTGGTGTTGATCTTTGACCTAGGCCAAAGGGCAGTTCACTAGCTTTTGTTAAACATTTGTGAAGCCTCTCTGCTTCCCCTAAATTACTTATAGACTGAAAGGACACCAAATCCCTTTCCTACAAAAAGAACTCTTAGTTCCATTCTTAGTTCCATTCACACTTTCCGATAAGTAAATGATGACAAGTAAATGTTATAACCACTCCCCACCTGCACTTTTCAGCTTTAAATAATGTCACCATTTTGTAAAACCTTGTAACACATCTTGAGGATTGCTTGAATCTATGTTTCCCTGGATTTCAATCCCAATTATCCCCCAATAAATGTCATTTTCTTTGTTCTCAGTCAGTAATCTTGATTTTATTGTCAGTTGACAGAGGCAACAGCCACGGGAAAGCAAATGATTAAAGCAAGTGAGAAATTCTTTACTGAATAGACTAGAAGGAAATCAGAATACGAACTGACTACACTGAGGATCTCACCCGGTCATTCAGAGGCTTGGTTATTCTTTTCTGGTAACCAGAGATGTCTAATATATGAATGCCTTATTCTATTCATGCTGCTATAATGTTACAAACTGGGTAATTTATAGATAATAGAAATTCCTTTCTCATACTTTAGGATGTTAGAAAGTCTAAGATCAAGGCACTAGCTAATTCAGTGTCTAAAATAACGGCTTCCTCTCTGCTTCCAAGATGGCTTGTTCTTGTTGTGTCCTCGCATAGCAGAAGGAGTAGAATACAAGGGACTAGAAGCTTCCTTTAACCTTTTATAAGGACATGAATCCTATTCATGAGGGTGAAATGCTTCCAAAGTAATTATTTCCCCAAAGGCCCCAGTGCTTAATACCAACAGTCTTGGGGTTAAGTTCTAATGAATTCTGGAGGGATACACACATTCAGGTCTTAGTGATGACTTAGTCAAAAGTTACATTAAAAAAATGAAAACTAGGGGCATCCAAGATGGCGGACTAGAGGGAGGCTGCATTCTGTGTTGCTCTGGGACCTAGGATTCAAGTAGCTGCCTCCATCTTGGGACACCTTCATCACCATCTTTAGTTGGGGAAAACCCCAGCATGGAACACTGGCTGAGGCTTAGAAGCAATATCAAGGTACCAAAAGTCCCCAACTCCTCTCTTTCCCTGGCAGCCACTAACCTGACACAGTGCTTATGGCTACAAGGCCAGTCCCATAGCTCACAAAACCTGGCCTTGAACTGCCTAATACAAAATAGCTCTCTGAGATGGGTGCACAGTCCCCAGAGCACAGCTCACAAGACCTCCGGAAAGAAAGGTCCTGATTGGGAAATAGAAAGGGAGAGGGTAAGATACAGTTTAGAGATTAAATTAGAGACCAGGAATTGTGAGGTTTATAGGCAATATAAGGAGATACGAGCAGGTGCCCACATCATATGAGCAAACCCCAAAGGAGATCCTTGGGGTGCAGTCTCCCATCAGGGACAGGCAAGTGCTATATATCTCCAGGAGCTCTGTCCCCAAGACCAACCCTTCCACCCTAATAACCTTCACCATCCTGAGGGTGAAGATATCAGCAAATAACAGACAACCCACCTATTGGACGAGAAAGGAAGCAGGAAAGATACCAATCTCCAACAAAAACAATCCTTCTAGATTCATTCTCTCTCTCTCTCTCTCTCTCTCTCTCTTCTTTCTCCCTCACATTCCCAATATTTATGAAACCAAGTACTTTTCTTGAATTAGGCTACTGAGGACTAGTATGTCTGAAAAGTATATTTTAATGGTGTTGTATATTCTTTTGTCCCTTATTTTTACATTTTTAATTTTTTCTTAATATTTGTTTATTTTTTTGTACTCTATTTAGTTTTCTCACTTACTTGGCTCCCCAACATCACTTTCTCTCTCTTCTCTTGCTACTAACCAACTTCTTTAGATTTCTCTTTCATGTCAAGAAGAAGAAAAAGTCAACAAATAAATGACCTAATATTACATCTAAAAGTCCTAGAAAAAACAAGAACAAATCAACACCAAAAGCAGTAGAAGACAGGAAATAATTAAAATCAGAGTTGGAATCAATGAAATTGAAACAAAAGAAACAATTCAAAAAATTGACAAAACAAAAAGTTTGTTCTTTGAAAAAACAAATAAAATTGATAAACCTTTAGCCATACTAATGAAGAGAAGGAGAGAGAAAACTCAAATTACTAACTTCTGTGATGAAAAAGGAAATATCACAATGGACAATATAGAAATACAGAAGATAATTAGAAATTATTTTGAAAATTTGTACTCCAATAAAATAGAAAATATTGAAGGCATTGAAAAATTTCTAGAGGCATATGATATGCCCAAACTGAATCAGGAGGATATACACAAGTTAAACAGATCAATTTCAAGCAATGAAATAGAGGATACCATCAGAAGCCTATCAACCAAGAAAAGCCTAGGACTAGATGGATACACAGTTGAGTTCTATAAGACCTTCAAAGAAGAACTTATACCAATACTCCTCAAATTATTTCATGAAATAGAAAAAGAGGGAATACTTCTAAACTCATTCTATGAGACCAATATCACCCTGATTCCAAAACCAGATAAAGACACATCAAAGAAAGAAAACTTCAGACTAATATCTCTAATGAGCATAGATAAAAAAATTCTCAATAAAATTCTGGCAAATCGAATACAAAAACATATCGAAAAGATCGTGTATAACCATCAAGTAGGGTTCATCCCAGGGATGCAAGTTCGGTTTGACATATGGAAACCAAAAAATGCAATTCATTACATCAATAGACTTAGAGATAAGAATCATATGATAATCTCATAGATGCAAAAAAATACTGCATCCCTTCATGTTCAAAACATTAAAAAAAACCAGGGATAACAGGAACATATCTCATATCTACGCTAAGCCCCAGGCCAACATCATTCTAAATGGAGAAAAATTGAAAGTATTCCTTCTAAAACCTGGAACAAGACAGGGATGCCCACTTTCACCACTTCTATTTAATAACAGAGATTTTGAAACTCTAGCCAGAGCAATTAGGCAGAAGAAAGAAATTAAAGGGATACACATAGGAAAAGAAGAACTCAAACAATCACCATTTGCTGACGATATGATTATATACCTAGAATAGCCAAAAAATTCCACCAGAAAACTTCTAGAAGTAATAAATGAATTCAGCAAAGTAGCAGGATATAAAATCAACACCTATAAATCAAAGGCATTTCTGTACATCAGTGATAAATTCTCTGAAAGAGAAACTGAGAAAACTACTTCAATTACAAAGCCTAAAAAAAAAAAATCAACGAAAGAGGTGAAAGACAATGAAAATTACAGAATGCTAAAGAAAGAAATTAAAGAAGACCTTAGAAGATGGAAAGATCTCCCTTGTTCTTGGACAGGCAGAATTAATATTGTCAAAATGACATACTACCAAAAGTACTATACAAATTTAATGCAATTCCAATCAAAATCCCAATGACATTCCTCATAGATATAGAAAAAGCAGTCGTGAAATTCATCTGGAAAAATAAGAGACCCAGAATAGCCAAAGCAATCCTTAGCAAGAAGAGTGAAACAGATGGCATCACTATACCAGACCTTAAACTATACTACAAAGCAATAGTAACAAAAACAGCATGGCTTTGGCACCAATAGACTTGTAGACCAACGGTACACAGTAGAGGACACAGAGACAAACCCACATAAATACTATTATCTCATATTAGACGAAGGCGCCAAAAACATATATTGGAGAAAAGACAGCCTCTTCAACAAATGGTGCTGGGAAAACTGGAAATCCATATGCAGCAAAATGAAATTAAGCTCTTTTCTCTTACTATGCACAAAACTCAACTCAAAGTGGATCAAGTACCTAGGAATTAAACCTGAGACCCTAAGCCTAATAGAAGAAAAAGTAGGCCCAAATCTTCATCATGTCGGATTAGGTCCAGACTTCCTTAATAAGACTCCTATAGTGCAAGAAATAAAATCAAGAATCAAAAAATGGGATGGATGCAAACTAAAAAGTTTCTTCTCAGCAAAAGAAACAATCAGTGAGGTGAATAGAAAACCTACAGAATGGGAGCAAATTTTTACCCACACGCACATCAGGATATATAATCTCTAGGATATATAAAGAACTCAAAAATCTTAACACCAAAGAAATAAATAACCCAATCAATAAATGGGCCAAGGAACTGAACAGACACTTCTCAGACAATGATATATAATCAATCAACAAATATATGAAAAAAATGTTCAACATCTCTAGCAATTAGAGAAATGCAAATCAAAACTACGCTAAGATTTCATTTCACTCCAGTCAGAATGGCAGCTATTAAGAATACAAACAATAAGTGTTGGTGAGGATGTGGGGAAAAAGGTACATATACATTGCTGGTGGGACTGCAAAGTGTTGCAAACAATATGGAAAGCAATATGGAGATTCTTTGGAAAACTTGGGATGGACCCCCCCATTTGACCCAGCTATCCCACTCCTCAGTTTATACCCAAAGGACTTAAAAACAGCATATACTACAGTGACACAGCCACATCAATGTTTATAGCAGCACAATTCACAATAGCTAAATTGTGAAACTAACCTAGATGCCCTTCAGTAGATGAATGGATAAAGAAATTGTGATACACACACACA
Organism: Marmota flaviventris; assembly: GCF_047511675.1. Taxonomy (NCBI): domain Eukaryota; kingdom Metazoa; phylum Chordata; class Mammalia; order Rodentia; family Sciuridae; genus Marmota; species Marmota flaviventris. Next base: position 101,294,384 of record NC_092498.1, on the reverse strand, counting down.
CACAGACACACACACACACACACACACACGACACACAGTGGAATATTGCCCAGCTTAGAGAATAAAATCATGGCATTTGCAGGTAAATGGATGGAGCTAGAGAATATTATGCTAAGTGAAATAAGCCAATCCCCAAAACACCAAATGCTGAATGTTTTCTCTGATATGTGGATGCTGATCCATAATGGGGATGGGAGGAATATGGGAGGATTGGAGGAATTTTAGATAGGATGAAGGGGAGGGAGAGAAAGGGAAGGGAAATGGGGATTAGAAAGACGGTGGAGTGAGATGGACATCCTTACCCTAAGTACATGTGTGAAAACATGAATGGTGTGACTCTACTTTGTGTACAACCATAGACATGAAAAATTGTGCTGTATGTGTGTACTATGAATTAAAATGCATTCTGCTGTCACGTATAACAAATTAGAATAAATAAATAAATAAATAAATAAATAAATAAATAAATAATGAAACTAGAGATACACAGAAATATCCTTTATCTTGCAAAATTTAGCTGGGCCTTTTTCTTTTTCTGACTTCTTTCTATATGGGTAAGTGAAAACAATGGCTTCCAACAGAGAGGTTTGCCTCCTAGGAGACATTTGGCAATGTCTGGAAACATTTTTGGTTGTCACAACTGGTCGTGGTGCTACTACAGGTGGGCAGGGGCTTCCGATGCTGCTAGACATCCTTCAGTGTACAGGACAATCCACTATAGTAAGAGTTATCTGGCTCCAACAGACAATAATGCCGGAATTGAAAAATCCTGGGTTGAAAGAACCAATCTACCTTTATATAACACTTTCAGATGTCCCTAAAAAGTATATGTATACACCTAAGGGAAGAATGATAACATCTACCACTTGTTACATGCTTACTGAGTGCCAACCTCTTGTCCTGCATCCTTGCATGCATGAGCCATGCAGAATAGGTGCTGTTATGGACGGTACTGTATCCCCTCCAAATTCATAGGCTAAATTCATGCCTAGTACCTAAAAATGTGACTGTTTTTGGAGACAGGATCTTTAAAGAGGTAACTAAATAAATAGGGGGTCATATGAGTGTGCTATAACCCAATATAACTAGTGTCCTTAAAAGATGAGAGCATTAAGACATATACATATATGTATACACCTGCAGAGGGAAGACCACGTGAAGACACAGGGAGAAACATGGCCTTCTGCCAAACAAGGAGAGGACTAGAAGAAGAAACTAACTTGGATAATACCTTCATCTCCAACTTTCAGCTTTTGAAAAAGAACATTTCTTTTTTTCTTAAGCTACCCAGTCTGAGGTACTTTGCTATGGTGACACTGATAAACCTGTCCACAAACAATATGTTTTTGCTGTTATAGCTGAACAACCACAGAAGAGATGAATCACATACGGTAGAATTTTATTTCTCATAGTTCCTGAAGTTGGTAAGTCCAAGCTCCAAGGTACTGAGAGGCTGTGTGTATACTGAAGGCCCTCTTGCTGTGTCCTCAATATGATGAAAGGGACAGAAGGGCAAAGAAAAGGGAATGAATGCTGTATCTGCTCATGTCAGAAGAGCAGAAGAGAGTGAACCAAATCTCTCAGTTCTTTTGTAAGGAGCTCTAATACCATCCATGAGGTCTCTGTCCTACCTCTTAACACTATCACATTGTTGAGTTTCAATATATGCATTTTTGGAGACATATTATTCAAACTGCAGTGGGCACTATTATCTCCTTCTGATGGATGAAAAGACTGACACTCAGAGTTAAGAAACTTGTCGAGGGTCATACAGCAATTGAGAATTGGAGCAGGGATTTAAACCTGTTTTGCTGTGTGGCACCCTGCCTCAGGATCTGAAGGGTGACACCTTTATGCCAGGAACCACGCTGGCTGTGGAGGGTGAAGATAATAAGTTGCTGTCCTGATCCAGTTTCAAAGTCAACTTGAATTCTTACAATGCGAAGTAGCCAGGAGAGATGGAATGAGAGATACACACAGTAGATGGTAGCAGAGTTTTTCAAACTGTTTTGCACAGAAGTATAGAAAGGGTGAGGAGGAAGAAGAATTTGAGCGATCTGGCCTCTCTTCCTTGGAGAGACCAGGTCCACTTTCATCTGTTCTAGATGTTGGGGTTGAATACAAATTTTGCTGAAAACAAGGTTCCAGCTGAATGTGTTACCTCTTTTGCTAGAAGATCTCAAGAGAAGATAAACAATATTAATTTGAGAAGACTCAGGGAAGAAGTCATGAAGGAACTGTACAGTATATAAAGTCGGCTTTACGGGTGGGTGAAATTTGGGCCCTTGTAAATGAGGGAAGAGTAACAGAAGAAACAATTGAGCACATATGAGGAGCAGAGGAAAGCCCTAAAGAAAGTAAGGGAAAGACAAAGGAGGATCTGGCATGGGAGAGGCAGGTGGTGTCTAAGGCTGGGCGATCTCTGTACTTGGACTCTCCTGAGCATCTGGGGAATTTGGACTGAAATGAGGAATACTGAAGACTTTTGAGCTGACAGAAGGGAGGAATGGCAAAATGGGATGAATAAGGAAGAGAGTGAGGTAGGATGAGCACAGTAGTGCCACTACATGTGGCATTCATAATAGGTTAGAAACTCGTGTGCAGAATAGTTCGTAGAACCAGTACCAGTCCTCAGGAATACAATAGTGCATGGATGAATTTATATCTAAGACTTTTGCTTCCCTCTAATAACTTAGCTAGAACATTTGTACCAAATGGCATTTTAGTGGTTATGGATTTACTTCTTTTTTTATATACATATATAATTTTTATATTAATTCAAAAATATTACTGTGCAGACATTTTTGTTATCATTGGTTTTGTCTTCTCCTGGCTTGGTTGACTCCTCTCACCTCACCCCATCCCCTGTGACCCATATTGATAAACTAATGTGTACCCTCCCTGTTTTTCATCTGACTCACAGAATCACATACTAATATACTTTGCATCTGCATCTATACATAAATGGGTTTGGAGCCATTATTTTTCATACTTTTCTGTTTTTTCTTATCTCAACATTATCTTGAGGAAATTCCTCTCCTTTATCTGATAAGATTCTATTTATGCCTCATGTGACTGTTCGGTGTGGGTCTGCTCTACTGAATTTAATCATTCTTCCGATGATGGACAAATGCACTTCTTTTAGGTTTGCATCTTTACAAATGATGCTGAAGTGAACACCCTTCTTTGTTTTCTAAGCAGTCTGGCACAGCTTTTATGTGCTCTGCAGCCTGACTATGTGGATTTGATGCTTTGCTCTGCCACTTACTAGAAGTGACCTTAGACAAGTTTTAAACCTCTATGGAAATCAGTTTTCTTATTTTAAAAATGGTGTGGGGTGGGAGGTTGTCATAATAAGATGTGTACTTCATGTAGAGTCTTTGAAAAGATTTCTAGCCCATAATAAAGGCTCAATAAATATTATCTAGTATTATGAAAGTCCTCAATAGTAGTGCTTTTGTTTCTATGGAATAGAGCCATGGGCCAAAGGGTCCATGGACTTTAAAAATTTCAGTATACATTGAGGATTGTGTTGAACCAAAAAGATTATGAAAATTCAAGTGTCTACTAGAAATGTATGAGAGTATCCTTTATATCTATGTCTCTTCTAAAAATAGGTAATACAACTTTAATTTTTGCCAGTTTGATAGATATAAAGTGATAGACCATTTAATCTGTGTTTCCCTGACCATGGGGAAAATCAAAATTCTCTTTATGGGTTTGTTGATTATTTATATTTGTCCTTTTTTTTTTTTTGGCAGTACTAGGAATGGAACCCAGGGCCTCATACACGCGTAGGCATTCCTCTACTGCTGAGCGATCTCCCCAGTCCTATTGTTTGGATTTTAAATGTCTCCCAAAGGCCCATATGCTAAAGGTTTGGTTTCCAGCCTGTGTTGCTACTGGGAGATGGTGAAGGCTTTAGGAGGTGGAGCCTAGTGGAGAAAGGTGACTAGGGATGTGCCCTTGAAGGGGATAATAGTACCCTGGCCTCTTCCTCTCTCTCTTTTGCTTCCCATCTGCCATGAACAGAACAACCTGCCAGGTACTCGTGCATACTGTGCCATTAGAGGTCCAAAATGACAGGGCCAAATGATCATGATTGAAAATGTAAACCAAAATAAAATTTTCCTTCTCATAAGTTGATTGACTATGTATTTTGTTGCAGTGATGGAAAGTTGACTCATTTGGGTAATTTCCTCTCTGCTTTTTTCAAGTTGTTAAGATCTCTCTAAAGTCTGTGTTATACACTTTAAATCTCTGATTTTCCTGAGCTGCAAAGATTATTTTTCAAAACCTTCTAAACACCAGCCAGTGATCACCACCACACATTCTGTTGTTTTTGAATATTAAATAAAGGCAGGTATGTGGTGCAAACCTGTAATCTCAGGGGCTTAGGAGTCTGAAGTGGGAAGATCACAAGTTCAAAGACAGCTTCAGCAACTTAGCGAGACCCTGTCTCAAAAAATTTTTTAAAAAGGACTAAGGATATGGCTCAGTGGTTAAGTGCCTGTGGTTTAATCCTGAGTACCCCCCCACAAAAAAATCAAATATGAACTATAAAATACAAAAATATACCAAAATAATAAAAATATTACCTTAAACTAGTACAGCAGCCTATTATTTTTAAGGTACTTTCCCATTTTTGAAAACAAATGACAAGTGACAAAAAAGAAACAAAACCAAGGAAAGGGTGGGAATTTTGCATCTAAAACAGATTTTAGGGAACTAAATTTTTAAGGGAACAAGAAGCATTTAGAATTGAATTTACTATAATCCTTCAATAACTACAGTCGAACATTAAAGAGCTTAATAATAAAACAGGTACGAACCAACAAAACAAAACAAAACAACAACAATAACAATAACAACAACAACAAAAGACAAACCAAAACTTGTCTTCTGACTTGTTCATGGTGTTTTAGCCATGAAAAGTATTTTAATTTTAATATATTCAAACATATCTTTCTTTTCTTATAGATTCTAGGGTATTGATCTTGATTAAAAAGTTCTCCACCACTCAAGGTTTCTTGAGTCTGTTTTATGTTCTCATTAATGTTTATGTTCTAGAATATGCATAAAATCACTTAGATTTATTTGGAATAAATTTTTTTGTGTGTGTGTTTTTACATTAGAGAAGAATGAATATGATTTTCTTTTGGTTGCATAGCCAATTGCACTGGCATCATTAACTAAATTAATTCATTCTTTGCCAATTGGAAGTCTCCCATACACTCTGAAAAAAAAAAAAAAAAAAAACTGGGCTAGGAAATGGGCAGGGGGGACCCAGTCACCACTGATCATACACACTGCATGCTGGCTTCTCACCTAACTTTTGCCCCACAGATTCATCAGGGAATTTCTAGGAAGGCTATTCAGATTCAGCCAGATGGGACCAGAAAAGCTATAATAGGATGTAGAAAAGAACCCAGAACTGTTGTTGTGGTCAGGTGGGGCTGGGAGGAGTTTATCTGATACTATACTCAAATAAAAAATGCACAGTGAGCTCTTCTGTCAGGGGGCCCTGAAAGTTGAATGGCTAAGAGGCATCCACCAGATCTCATAATATTGTGGTTTCTTTCTACTAATTCAAGACCCTGCAGATAGCAAGGCATATTTAAAGTGTGTTATCCAGGACTTTTTAAGTTCCATAAAACTCTACAATTACACTTAATACCCACTTGGCCAAACTCTAAACATGCTCAAAGGAGCTTCCCTCCTCCTCCCAGCTCCTCTTGCTAAAGACCTGAAAACAGAAGATTTTTACCACCCAAGTAGTATCTGCTTGGAAAGGGGGAGAGGTCAGGGCTAGGGCAGAAGGGGGTTATGTACTTATTTTTCAATTGTAAAAGGGCCCCTCTGAGACATTTTGATTTGAGATGCCTGAAAATGTCTGATTGTGACACTGATAGGGTTTGATTTGTCACTATCACTAACACAAAATGAGCACAGAAACCTTCTGGTGGCTGCTCAGAAACTGAGGGAACAGTCAGCATCAGTTCTGAAACCTGGCTTCTGAAAATAATTCTCACACTGACAATTATGTCAAGAGTGAGTCATATCACAGTAACTTCTTAAAATGATACATGTTAATACCTAAAACAAACAGAGCATGTATGACACTCTGGCACAGTTCCTAGAAATAGAGAAGAAATTTAACTATTTTAATTGCTTAGACTTCCACACATCTTAGATTTTTTTTTTTCTGGAAAAAGTGGCATTTGGAATGACTGACAGAGAAACAGAATTTTCAGTGGTGATTTCAGAGACAGCAATTGGTAGGAACCTAAATGACACTTAACAATAAGCATTGCTTTTCTGAATTCCAAACATTCTGAACTAAAATTGAAATGAGATGAAAACCCTCATAACCAAGAAGTTTTAATTAAGTATCCTGTCTGTCTGTCTGTCTGTCTGTCCAACCACCTATGCATCCATCCATCCATCCATCCATCATCCATCCTCCCTTCTTCTCACTCCTTTCCTTTCTTCTGCATGTATTTACTAGTGCCAAGTTTCTGATTAGAAAAGGTACAAGCAAGACTGATTCCATAAGACTTTTCTTATAGGGGGAGAAAAACTAAAAATGAATTATAAGTACATAATAGAAATATATAAAATATATTTTATTTAGATAGTGAAAAATTCTGTCAGTATAATAAAGTAGGATGTTAAGTTGGCAAGTTATAAATATACGGGTTAATTTAAATTGAGTGTTCAGGGAAGGATGTTAGAGAAGGGGATGTTTGAACTGAAATATGAAACTTTCCTAACTAAGCATAGTAATTTGAAAATAAAGGCACTTTGCACCATTCATAAATTGTATTTGATATAAAAATAAATCTGGAGATTTTACATTTCATGCATAGTTTTTTATGGCTTCATTTGAATATATGAGATAGATAAGAATTTTTACCTGATATTTTCTTATGTGTAATTTTGTAGGAAGTGAAAAAATTTCAATGGCACAAGGTTTTAGCAAATATTAATGACGTTGACATAGTAAATCTTACAGCATCTGGGCCTGTGGCCACTATAATATGACTAATTTAGGTTATATAGAAGTGTCACTTAAAATAGAAGGTACTATGCTGGGCTTAGTGGCACTTGGGAGGCTAATGCAGGAGAATCATATGTTCAGGGCCAGCCTCAGAAACTTAGTGGGACCCTGTCTTAAAATAAGAAATAAAAAGGGTTGGGGGATATAGAATCCCTGAGTTCAATCAATCCCCATTACTGCCAAAAAAAAAAAAAAAAAAAAAAAAGAATGAATGATATAAAAAGAAGAAATGGTACATTGATTTTTTAAAAAAGTTTTCTTTGCACTGATAAATATGTTGGCAGAATTTTGGGTGATTACTAGTATCTTTTTTTTTTTTGGTACTGGGGATTGAACTCAGGGGTACTTGACCACTTAGGCACATCCCTAGCCCTATTTTGTATTTAATTTAGAGACAGGGTCTCACTGAGTTGCTTAGTGCCTCACTTTTGCTTTGAATTCCAGATTCTTCTGCCTCATCCTTCTGAGCCGCTGGGATTACAGGTGTGCACCACTGCACCCAGAATTAGTATCATTTTAATCTTCCCATTTTTTCATATACTCAATCTCCCACCATTTATAATCAATCACTGTTTATAATTCATTTTCCTTTCAAAATCTTTCCATTCCCACTGCTTCTGTACTATTTTGGTTCTTTATTATTATCTATTATTATCTCTTCCAAAAATTATTTCAGTAGTCTCTTAAATGACACCCCTACTGTCCATTCCAATTAATTTTCTACTTTTAACCAGACTTGATGTTTTGATTTTAAATACAGATCAGGACCTTTCTCTACTTAAAAAACACATTTGGCTTCCTACCACTGTCATCTTCAGGATAAAACCTGAACTCCATCCTACTAGTAATGGTTGTCCTCTACTGGATATCATTTCTGTTCTCAGGCAACTGTTCTCACTCATTTTCCAAAGGTCCTTGCACCAAAAGGTAGTACAGTACACTGCAAATTACTATAACAGATGTTTGGATAGCATTTGCCATATTGTACTGTAATTTGTCCAATTATATCCTTGACTTTGCCTTTGTACAGGGACTAGAGCCTGCTGATGAAGCCAGGATGCCTGGGCCTATGATTATCTGTCTCTGTGCCTTTGGTTATTCTTGGGCCTCATTTTCCTCATCTGTAAAGTAGGATAACTCAGTATCTGGATTTTAGTGTTGTTACGTAAAACTGTGTAGAAGAGTGCATGGTATATTTAGTAAGTTCTTAATGGATGCTTTATTATTTAGTTTTATTACTAACTTCCGTTTTCCCAGAGCTATAGTCTGAATGCATCCCTCAAAAGTTCATGCTTGTGAAGGTGGGACCTTGGGAAGGTGATTGGGCCTTGAAGGCTCTGCCCTCATGAAGTAATACATGCATGGATTTGTGGATTATCCTGGAAATGGCTTTGTTTTAAAACTGAGCTCTCTTTGGTTTGATGGGTTTGTCTTATCACGAGATGCCCCTGCCATGTTATGAAGCAGCAAGAAGGTCCTCAGCAGAAGTCAAGCAGTTGCCGATGCCACGCTCTTGGACTTCACAGCTTCCAGAATCATAAGCTGAACAAATCTCTATACATTACCCACTCTGTGGTATTCAGTTATAGAAACAGAAATGGAATGACACACAGTGATATAAAATCAACACATGGTAGGAATAAAAGAATAAAAAGAGTGGCATTTGGGTGCCTCATCAATATGCAAATGACAGCATCATAATCAAAGAATGGATAGTTCAAGATGCCTGTCCTCAAAGACATATATGATAGATACATAGCTTAGTACTTCGTGAGATTTCTAGTGCCTGGACTGTCATGGTTAATTTCAATTCTCCTCTCCTCTGCCCCCCATGAGTTTCCCACCTTTTTCTGCTTTGTGACCTTGGGGACTGGACCCTGAGGACTGTAATATCTGGAGATCCTTTGCTCCCTGGTTTATGGCTGGATTTGGCTGATGGGACCAGAGAAGGAGAGAAGAGTATGAAGGGTGTTGTTTCCTGGCTTCTTCCTGAAGTGGTCAGACCTGGCTGGGGCAGCGTCCAATGGCACCACAGATCGTGTGGGAAGACCCTGTCAGGCTCTAGCTTCCATTGAGCTCTCCTTACTTTGTCTCCTCTCTTAGTTGACCTGTGTGTTTCCACTGCCAACTTTGACAGGATCCCTATCAGCTTGGAACATCAGTGATATAAGTCGGTAATGAAACAGCAATTGCAGAAAGTCCCTTTAGGCTAAAGGGGGAAAATGGATTTTTTTTTCCAGTTTACTTAATGTGTGTAACCCAGAATTTTCACTGTATTTATGTATATTGGTGTCTCTGAACACTTGACTGGAAGAAAGGAAAATAGGTGTAACTGCTATGTCCCATTGTTTGGGGCTTTTGATTTAGCTGGCTCTATTCCAATGGATACAAAGCCCACACATAAGAATTATGAAGCCACAGAATTTCAAGTCCCTTCAGTCACAGGGAAACTTTCAGGGGAAGGACGCAGTGACTGAAGCTTCTCCATTGGTGCCCAGTCTGAAGGCAACTGTTACAGAAGCTCATGTAGTGGAAGGTGGAGGAGGTTTCCCCTCAGTAACAACAGCACAAGCCACCCTGCAGAGTGGGTCCCAAGAATGCAAAGCCCCTAAAATACATACTTGTCTCTGACATTGCAAGGGCTTTAGAACCACAGATGATAATGAAAAGTGTGAATTTTGAGCAATTAACTGCACAAGGGAGGGAGGAACACTCTTTATTTTAATATACCTAATACAAGAGAGACTGCTGTAACCTGTGGAACAATACTTATTTATGTGCCCAGTCGTCAATGAATGTTGTTTGGAACGCTAGGCATTATATTAGAGTCAATTAAGACAAAACCGTCTTTTGGTCCCATAGATCTTATTTCTTGGAAGGGAGTCAGACAAAGCAAATAAGAGCACGGGACACAGAAGGTCAGTGAAGGAAAAAGAAACAGAACAACACAAACAGATAAAATAGACTAGTGCAAGATGCTTCCTCCAGCCACACCCGAGTAAGCTTTCACTCCTGAGTGATGTTTAATCCTCTGAAGCTTACCCATCTTTGCTATGTTTATTTCTGGTCTGTGGTCATGTTTCTTTTCCCAGAATAACGAGAAGGTGGGCAGATTGTGTAGATTCATTTCCCTCCTCTGCCCAGACTGCATCCGGCCCTGACTTGTCCTGCGTCAAAGACAATCTCCAGCTTTGCAAAGTGAGGACGGTGCCCTGATAAGCCCTATAATCTTTGGTGTCTCTGTTTTTATAAGGAGTGGTATACAGGTTATGATGATTGCCATCTTCCTGTGTCCCTTGTGAATCTTGTGATGAACTCCTGTGGAGGGAGGAAGGAAGGAGGCAGCAGCCACACCTGCTCTGCTGGAGGTTAAGAGGCATCTAATGGCAGCAAGTCAAGGGTGACCAGATTTGAGAACTTAGGATTCTGGTTTTCTCTGTGTCATGGACATCCTGGGTGCAAAAGTGACAGCAACGGGTCTTTAGGCAGAAGCTGCTGCACTTGCTTGCTGCTGTCAGCTTGTGCAAGACCCAGAACAACTTCATCTAGATCTCAGCTATCCTAGTCACCTGTCCTTTGTTTGTTTAAATACTGGACAAAGAGCTCATGGAACAGGAAATGCAAAACCTGTGAGTTTTCTGTTAACCCAATGGGCACAAGCACAAGAATGGCTTTTAGTAGGCAAATAAAGGGAGTAACTTCAGTCATGGTTTTGATAAGATTCTTATTCAAAGCCAAAGAAAACTCTGTGCAAGTGGCTCAATTCCACTCAGCCGTGGCTGTGACTGCGAAAAGAAAACCTGTTTCCTCTCGGCCATTCTGAGGTTCCCATAAGAGAATAGCCCAGTTCTATGTGGAAGTTCATGATGCAATTGGATGCCTTCCCCAGGGAGGTGCATGGCCTTGCTCTGCATTCCAGTCTCCTCCATCAGCTCAGGACTCCAGCCACTGATGCATTCAGAGTGGGAGCCTTGAATGAGGTCCTCTCACCACTTCATAGCAAGCCACCATCCAATGTGCAGGCTGAAAGAAACTCTCAATTGACATGAGCTTGATTTAGATGGCTAGTTGGTTCAGAAAGCCACCTTGTTTGTGGGACACCCCGCAAATAGCCTCAACAAACGTGAGAATGTCAGTGGATGCAAGTCAGTATGCTGATGTGCGAGGCCAAGTCCTCCAGGAAAGGAGATAGAGGTTAGTTGGCCCTTGAAGGCAGGCACTTCTGGGTCTTCCATTCAGAGGACTTGGCTAGTTCTTACAACATCACTGGCTCACTCGATTTCCTTCCTCAATGCAATAAAGGATAATGGACATAATTTCAGAACCTCTGTGGCCTCTTAATGCACAGATGAGTGAAAGGCTTCAAAGCCAGGTTGAGAGTCGGGGAATGGGTAGCTGGCAAGGCACCTTCTCAATGGAAAGTGACTGAGGTTGCTTTCAAGTAGGTGTCTCATCAAATGTGCAGGTCACACAAGTCCAGTGTGTTTTCTGTGCTTTTCCATTAGGCCTTTGCATCCGGCCTTATTTTGTGGCCACACTGAAACATGCTTGACTCCACGGTTCCTTCAGAATATTGAGTCCCATTCATCTCGCTGAGCTGCTTGTCCTTGCTACCTTCTGCCACCATCCAAAATTCTTGATCACCTGCCCTCTTAAACACTCTTATTCCCTGGATGTCCTAAGTGACAACCTCCCAATCCTTTGCCACAGACCCTTGAAGCCCCCGTTCTGTTGTCCACATCCCTTCTTCTGCCTCCATTTCTTCAGACTGTCTTCTCCCCTCACCACAACTGGCTGCCTCCTGCTCACCTCCTGTCCCCCCCAGGCCCCCTTCATTTTCTATCACATCCTCTCAGGCCCTGAGCTCTCTGGCCACCTTCTTGTAGTATCCCCTTATGGATTCCTTCACTCTGCTCACCCAACACAGCAGAGCTGTCCACATTCATTGTGGGCCTCAGCTCTGCTTGCTGTTGGCCAAGGTCTCGTCCCATTTCCCACAGCTGAGCCAAATCCTAGCTGGTTTCTCCCAAATCTCAATTCCCAGCCCAGCTGCTCTCCTGATAGCTGGGACCATCATTCTACTTAGGACAGATATAACATATTTATCACAGAAACTATACATTCTGCATGTCAAAGAGTGAATTCTTTATCTTTCCTCTAAATATCTTCTACTTCATATAATTCTTATCATAGTAGTATCCATTAAGCCAATTGTGCAGCCAAAAACCTTCAACTTAGTTCATATTCCTCTTTCTCCCTCATCTCAACAGTCAGTGAACACCAGAGCTAAATCTCTTCTCCATCTGAGATGCCCCTTGAGTCAGTCCCCTGCTCTCTTTGACACCCCTTCTGCCTAAGTTCTGAGCTTCTATATCACCCCTTGGCTTAGCCATGGTTTCAGAGTTACTCTACAGTTTCCAGTCTTATCTCCTCAAAATTATTCTCTACACTCTGGCAAGGTTTACTGTTTTTGTAGGGTATAAGACTATCTGATTCCCATCTCTGTCTCCATCTTCACTTGTGATTGAATATAATTCAATGCATAGAGATGTTCTCCAACTTAAGATGGTTTGACTTATGAATTTTTAACCTTATGATGGTACAAAACTTATATGTATTCAGTGGAAATTGTACTTTGATTTTGAATTTGGATCTTTTCCCCAGCTGGTGATATGAACTAGGAATCTTCCTTTCATGCTGGCAGAAGTAGCGAGTACAGCTCCCAGTCAGCCACATGCTCACAGGATAAACACGCAATCCCCTGTAGTAGGTTGTGTTGCTAAGCAACGATGCTGCACAGGTTAGATGTAGTAAATGAAATTTTGACCTACAACAAGTTCAATTTATGATGGATTTATTGCGACATAACCCCATTTTAAGTTGAGGAGCATCTGTAGATGCATCATATATGTATCTCAGGCTAACACATAAATGTATATATGCAGGTATAACTTAGCGTTTAAGATTATTATAACTTTAATTGTTGATTTATTCATGTGTTCCTCCCACTGCTTGGTTTTGAGGGAAGAAATCTTATTTCAGCTTTATACCCTCCAAACGCATACATTTGCTTCATTTATAATTTTTAAATTAGTGAAGATATTCCCCACAACACCTAATGTGGTCCCAAATGGCATGATATTTTGTGAAAGTATTTCTTTCTTGATTGCTGATTTGAATTCATGACCTCTAAGACACTATCTTAAATTTTATGCTCACCAACTGGTAAGAGAATTGAAGGGTTATATTACATATAATGCATGTAGATACATGTAATGTATATATTCTTTTTTTAATATTTAATTTTTAGTTTTAGGTGGACACAATATTTTATTTTTATGTGGTGTTGAAGATCGAACCCCGGATCTGACACATGCTAGGTAAACACTCTACTAATGAGCCACAACCTCAGCCCAATAATATTCTTGTGTGTCATGGGTTATGATGCTCTCGACTGTCAGAATGGAGCCTCCTGAACAAGAACTAAGTGAGAGCTGGCATTCCATTCTCAGGCCCATGCATCCCTTCCTGGGGCTTGCCTGCTCTGCCTGCCCCGTGCCTGTGTGTTTCTGCCTCACAGCCCTCATCATCTAATTACTGGCAAGGAAAAGGAGAGATGGGAAGAGACAAATGGCAAGTTTGTTTTATCTTGTGCCAAACTTGTCCTGTGAACGCACTCCACCCTTATTCAAGAACTTCAGAGCAGAGCGTATGTTGTGAGAGAGGAAGGCACGTTCCAACATCTGGAAGCTCTATGTGGGTTATACTGATGCTCTGTAACAAAACTATAGGGACTTGGATTCTAAAGCCAGCCATAAAGAATGACTTTATGACATTCGCTGGTAAATGGATGGATCTGGAGACTATCATGCCTAGTGAAATAAGCCAGTCTCCCAAAACCAAAGGTCAAATATTTTCTCTGATATGTGGAAGCTAAACCACAACAAGGGGTTGGGGGGGAAGATTAGAAGTTCTGTGGAGTAGACAAAGGGGAATGAGGGGAAGGGAAGGGAGATGTGAAAAGGAAAGGCAGTGGAATGAGTCTGACAACCTTCTTATGTACATATATGAATCACCACAGCAATCTCACCATGGTGTATACCAAAGAAATTAATTAAAAAAAATAACTATGGGTAAATGGCAGAAAGATCAATAGAAGGAAGGGAGCAGGGGGTGAGGAGAGGGGAGGAGAAGGAGAAGTGCTGGGGTCTGAATTAGAACAAAATATATTCCATGTTTGTACAATTATGCCCAAATGGATTCTCCTGTCATGTATAACTAAAAAGAACCAATTAAAAAAATAAAAGCCACTAGTCCAGATAATACCCTAATAACTCCCTTCAATAGCAGCATAAATAAGATATGTCAAAGAATCCACATTAGCTGTCTTTCACTTCCCTCTTGATAAAATCATCTTGGCATGAGATCAGGGATAATTCAGACAGGCATGGTGGTGAGATATCAGGAAAGTGCATGCATCCCAGATGTCCCATGCAGCTTTCTGGATTCTTCTAATACCTGCATCTGAGGCCTCTTTTACACAAAGCTGTACAGGATTGCCTGATACCTATCTTCTTACATGTGTCAGTAATTGGTCATGAAATGAGTCAAGAGGAAACAACCAAAGAGATCCTGGATTTTAAATTCATAAGTCTGCTCAGAGATCATTTGACCCAGCAGACTTATTTTATAGTAAGACTGCAGAAGTCAATGCTAAAACCATTGGTCCAAGGTCAAAGAATTTTAAACCCATGAAACCATCAAGAAGCCTCCACTGGGGACTCCTATGATTTTAGTATAATTTTCAACATTCATGACCTGTATCTTCTTATTTAGTGTATTCTCAGTAGGCAATTATTCTATCTTGCATCAATTTGAAGTTGCTATGTTATCAGTGTCTCAGTGATCTATCATGTCATCTGGGTAAAGACTATAGACTTTTGCATTTAGGGCTCTGCTCTCCACCCCTCTCATCACGCCTCATAAGATCTGGCCCACGCCTCTGAATGCAGTGACCTCAGAGAAATGCTGCTGACTTCTGACTAAGAAAGATAAGAATGCTCAAACACAATAAAGTGAAAATCATAGACCTTACCATTCAAGGTGGTTTTCTACAAACGCAGACATGGGGCTGATCTGCACCGTGTAAGTATCATTTGCAGAGTACTCAAAGAGTCCGTAGTAAGGGTTGAAGAGCTCCTGAGACAAAAGGAAGAAGAACTCTCGAGAAGGACCACTGTAGTCCAGGCTGCAAAGGAAGAACAGGTCCAGGAAACTCATTTTGTGTCTGAAAGGGGAGGGACAGTCTCTTACCCAGATTCTAGTAGGTTCTTTTGGAACAGGGCTGGAGAAAGCAGAGACCAGTCTCTATCTTTACAGTGGATCTCAGTGGAAGAATTGATTTATGGTAGTTAATGAGGATGCAGTAATTGGTGTGGGGGTGCTTCTCAGTCAGATGTTCATGAGTTAACTCTGTTTTTTTTTTTTTTTTTTTGGTATTGGGATTGAACTCAGAGGCACTTGACCACTGACCCACATCCTATTTTATATTTTATTTAGGAACAGGGTCTCGCTGAGTTTCTTAGTGCCTTGCTTTTGCTGAGGCTGGCTTTGAACTTGCAATCCTCCTGCATCAGCCTCCCAAGCTGCTGAGATTACAGGCGAGCACTACTGTGCCCTACTTCGTGAGTTAACTCTTATGGCAATGGTCCTTATCTGTGTTTCCAATCATTTAATACCTAAGGAATAAAACAGACAGCTGCCCTATTATAAAAAAGGGAGATCTGAAAGAATTTTATGTCACAGTGTGTGTGTGTGTGTGTGTGTGTGTGTGTGTGTGTACGTAGATGAATGAGGAAAAACTTCCAAGTGCATTCTGATGTGGGATGTTCCCTCTGAGGTGGGCTTACCCTCCACACTTAAGTGAATTCCACAAAAATCCATGAAAAGTCTGGTATGTCGTTGCATCTGTGTACTCCAAAAGGAAGAGTTTTTTGATTAGATACTCAGAAGAGTACACCACCTACAAAGTAAAGACCCAATGGCTTAGGAATGTATTTATGGATTATTATACTTCAACGATGTGAGCTCAGACTCTAGGACATGTCAATAATCTTAGTTTTTGAGGAACATGAAACCTAAAGTTTGGCAACATCAAAAGAAAGACCTCCTGGCAGTGCCTGATCTGAATGACCTCAGAGCATAGGCTTAGAGCATCTTGCTCTTTCTTGAGAAAAAGCCCCCTCTGCCTGGGGCTCTGGTCTGCCCATATCAAGGTGTCTGCATGAAACTCCTGGTTCCTTACCCCTCCTCTCCAACAAAGGTGACGTAGAGCTTGTTTCTCTGGAGCTCCTTCCGGGAATAGGCCATCACTTGATTGAAGGTTCCCTCCAACAAGTGGTCCCGACGAATAATGAGCCTGAGAAGAAGAGGTGGTTGTGAGGGGTGGCTCTGAAGCTGGGGTGCGGGACAATGTTTCCTGTGAGTTGTTAAGATCAGGTTTATGGTCTCACCCAGCTGCCTCTCCAGTGAGAGGGGAAAGGGCAAGATCAGTTCACTTCTCAAAACAGGTAGACAAGGAAAACATGAACACTTATTATTGGGTACCTGCCATCGTACTGAACTACTTTAAGACTCTTTCTAGAACTGGGGATGTGACTTAGTGATAGGGCACTTGTCCAGCATGTGTGAAGTCCTGGGCTCAACCCCCAGTCCAGGGGAAAAAGATCTTTTTTTTAAAAAACAATTCAAAAGGATGCCTCTTAAATTAAGAGATCTCTTAAGTTGGGTTCTTAATTTTTGGCTCAGCTTTCTAAGATAAAAATAGTAAACCCAAAAGGAAGAAAAAATAACCATTTTACTTGGACTTCAATTGCAAAGTTATGAAGAGTCCACAAATTGGACCAATGAGTTAAATTTTCCCCCAGGAATAAGTAAGAGGAAAATAACATTTTTTTAAAATTAGGTCAAGATTCTTTTTTTTGTGATTATTGACATCACATATGCCTTTGTCTGAAATCTACTGTTCCTTTTCTCTCTCCTTTGCTTTTCCTTCTCCTTCTCTCTCTTCTCTTCCCTTCCTACCTCCCCTCCAATTTCTTAAATTCCTTTCTTCTTTCCTTCCAACTTCCTCAATTCCTTCCTTCATTCACACCATACTTGCTACGGCACCAAGGTATCCAATCTCAAAAAAAAAAAAAAATGCAAAGATATAAAAGATAAAGGGTTAGAAACCTGCCATTGAAATTCAGTGCCAAGCACTGAAGCACTCACTTAATTTTCCCTGGACCCTGACCAAATCCTTTGGCTTCTAGTTTCCGATAGAAATTGCGGAGCTTGGCCTCAAAGTCTCTCCGATATGGTGAAGGGGCTCTTGCACTGGCTCTCTGTAAACCTGCAGAGGGAAGCACACAGCCTGTGGGTGAGACTCTTCAGCTAAGAGCAATCTGCAGAGCGATGGTGGAGAGGGACCTGCCAGAGTCCTGTGTCCTCACGGCCTTCTTTTCTAAGGAGTTCCCTTCATTTCCTACAGTCCTTCAGTTACTTTCATGATAAACAAAAGAGGAAAATGACTGCTGTGGAATATATCCTATGTCTATTCAATTATTTCAAGTGGTAATTTTCTCTAAAAGTACCCTGGTGAGCATTATCTTGGCTTCATGGTACGTGGATCATCTGAAACAATTAACATAAATTGAACTAGAATAAAATTTTCCTGTAAGTTGCAATTTTGCAAGAAGTGATTGAAACTAGAATGAGGGACAGGACTTTACCATGTGTGTTTGTCATGCTTCTACATTGATATTGATGCTAGGAAAAAACCTCTACCCTAGGGCCCAGAGCATTTAGGAATTTATATTAGTTACCTTGCATCACAAGAGCAAATTTTATAACAACAACAAGGATTATTCACTGATTCTACATAGGTGAGTTTTTTTAAATCATTAGAGAGCTTTGAAAATGCTTTACTATCATTATACGCCTTTTAACAAAAGGGGAAATGGAAAAAGTAACATTCTTATCCCAAGTTTTACAGATGGACCAAATCATGGTCCACCCATTTAATAAGTATTAGTTACTTGCTATATTTAGGGTACTAAATTTATAATCTAGAGAAAACTTATATCAGTAAACTCACAGAAATGAGTATGTAATTACAGTTTGAGATGACTGCTATCCATGAAGGAAAGGAACACAGTTCTTTGAGAACACAGAACATACTGGCCAAGCCCAGGAAAATTTCCCTGGAGAAGAACTTAAGATTGGCCTAGACACCCTTCAACAGATGAATGGATAAAGAAAATGTGGTGTATATACATGATGGAATATGACTCAGCCATAAAGAAGAATGAAATTATGGCATTTGCAGGTAAACGGATGGAGATGGAGAATATCATGCTAAGTGAAATAAGCCAATCCCCCAAAGCCAAAGGCCAAATGTTTTCTCTGATATGTAGATTCTGATCCATAATGTGTGTGTGTGGGGGGGATGGCTAGAGAAGAATGGAGGAATTTTGGATTGGAGGGGAGTGAGGGGAGGGGAGGAGGTCTGGGAATGGGAAGTATGATGGAATGAGACGGATGCTATTACCTCATGTGCATGTTTGATTGCACGAATGGTGTGACTCTGCGTCATGTACAGCCACAGAAATGGGAAGTTGTACTCCATTTGTGTACAATGAGTTGAAATGCATTCTGCTGTCATATATAACTAATTAGAATAAATAAAAAATAAAAAAGAATAAGTAGGCCTGAATTAGATAGAATGAGTCAGGAAAGTTTCTCTTTGACTAAGAAAAGAAATAATCTGGGAGAAGAACAGTACCGGAAGAAGATTAGCAGATGCAAAGGTCCTGAGACAGAATGGAAAGTGGTGCTTTGGTTTGTCACACAGGATTTGAGGGCCAAACTGATGCATAAACAAGGCTTGAGAGGTGGGCAGGAGCCACATCATATTAGGTAAGGTACATTTGTTAAGCAGTTTTGTTTTATGCTAACTGTAACAGAAAGCCATTACATGGGGCTGGTATGATGTGACTTGAGTTATGAAAACATCAATCTTCCTGCTGTAGAGAGAAAAATGTGGAGAGGACCAGGGTAGATTTAGAGAGCCCACATTGAACTGGGCTAGTGTCAGTGCAGCGGAGATGTTGAGGAGTGGACTGACTGGAGATGTCTTTATGGGACAAAGAATTGGATGTTAAGTAGTGAGGGAAAGGTGGACCTCAGATTTCTAACTGAATGAACTTTGGTGACATTCACTAAGATGGGGAGCGTTGAAGAAAGAATGAATTTATGGGGGAAGATCATGAATTTGGTCTTTGGAGCTACCTGAGGAGGCAACTTAGGGGAAGAGTGAGTGGTGGTTAATAATAGTAATAACTTCTGAAAGATCAGGGAGGAGGCAGAGACTTACACATTGGGTCGGGTGACCAGAGGTCCTGGTGACCTCAGAAATGTACATGACCTCCTCTCACGTACAGGTGTGAAGAAGAATAAGATGTGTGCATGGTTAGTAGGCTTGTAGGTTTGGTAACAGTCACTGGAGGAAATTTCTGTTGGAGGACTTTTTTTCCCCCCAGTGGAGTAAACTGGAAGAGGAGATAGGAAGGGGTTTTGAGGGCTGGAGGTTTGAGGGGAGTAGAAGTGTCTGGAATAGTATTAGAGGAGCCCAAAGAAGTAAGCTAGGGTTTTCTTTTGGGTGTTCAAAGTCCACGTGAGGTGAGAGGTGATTAACTATTTGCCCAGGCAGGTGAACTGTTCAAGAGCACCTAACTGCAGACTTGCATAAGGGAGACAGAAAGGCTAATCTAGAGGTGGAGCTCTGCCAGTGGATGCAGATAAGATGAAGAGGACCAGTGGAGTTCAGGGCATTGGCAAGGATGTTACTGAAACAATGAACCACAAAATCTATGCCGGATAGAAAGGAGAGAATCCCATGCACTGGTGATCGTGGCGAAGCCAAAGAATGGTAATAGGCAAGAAGCAGAATAGGCATGTTGGAAGGAAGAGGGTGCTTAGATTGGCAATTTATGAGATAACAAGGTCAGAAACATGACTGTGGGAACAAATGACTGAGGTGGAGGAGGCACAGGTTGCTGCAGTCAAGGAAGTCCAGACCCCAAAACACCTGGGGTGTGAGGGAATCCACAGTTGCCATATTGAAACTGAAGGAGTAGCCTTGGTGAAGGACTAAGCTTCAGGATAGAGGGAACCAGATCACAAGTCTACAGGTGCAAGTATAATTTCTGTCCAACAGATTATAGTACATTTTATAGCATGACTTTAACTACTGTTGGTACTACCACTATCTCTGTGATCACTCCTCATTTTTCTAAAGATTTATGCTTCACCAGATACTTTGATCTAAACTTCTAAGAGTTCTCTATCTCTGCAGCACTCTGGTAAATTTCAAAAAGGGCTATGATAATGGAAATTGCAAAATTTAACACAAAAATATTTGGGTTGCATAATCTAGGACCACAAGGTCAAGGCTGGAGAATAAAAAAATTAAGTACTTTGACAAAAAGAATTGAATGATTACATAAATTCATGGCATCAGTAATGTCTTTATTGGCAAAGTTGATACCTTTAAAAAAACTTAGCAAAATAATTTTCATTTAGCAAACAATGCCTTATTCTCTCTCTCTTTTCTTTTTGCAATATGATAGATCTCTCCTATAATGATGTTAAAATCCTGCTGTGTGGCCAAAGGTTTTTTTTTTTTTTTTTTAGACCAAAGTGTAGATATGTCAGCAGATATTTCTACAACAACAGGTCATCGTGCAGACCGATGGCTCCCCCAAATGGAAGACTGCTCCTCTCAAATAGGTGCACACTGGAAATGTTTGACTGTCCTCATGTTGGCTCTAACAAACTCCTGGTTCTCCTTTCTCCCAGGCAACAGGATTTCAGTTATGTTATATGTCAGAGGGAGCAAGCCCTGGTCATTTCATAAGCAGTGTCAATGGTACACTTGTTGGGTGGCTGTGACAAGGAGACTGTCTTCAAAATAGATTTTATCAGTTAGCAAAACTACTTTAAGAGATATTCTGAATGGCACAACTCGGATGAGTAATACTAAAAGACATTCCAGCTTTGGAGACTTAAGGAGTAATGTTGAATGAGACATTCCTTTCAAGACATAGAACCCATTGCTAAATTTTCTCTTTGGCATTTTCCCACTGGCTTAAAAAATCAAATTTGGATCCTGACTCCTGAGGTTGTGAGTAGAAAGTTCCTATGGTTTTAAAGTTACAAAAGGAAATTCTCTGTCCTTGTTCTCCTTCCCCTACACTTTCCTCTTCTCCTGAGGAGGAAGCTGCTCTCTCTGCCAGTGCATCTAGCCCATTGCCACCCTTGCCAAAGGGGAAGATTCCAGGCCCTGATCCCGGAGGAACCAGATTCTTCAGCAGCCAACGGAAGGTCCCCCTGCCCCTTTCACAAAGCAGTATGCTTTTGCAAAGTGGTACCGTCAAAGGGACTATATTTTCATTAAATTTTTTGTTGAAGAGAGTAAAGATGTTAATGTAAATTTTGAAAAATCCAAACTTTTTACTTTCAGCTGTCTTGGAGGAAGTGATAATTTTAAATATTTAAATGAAATTGATCGTTTTTACTGTATTGATCCAAATGATTCTAAGCATAAAAGAAGGAACCGATCAATTTTATGCTGTTGACTAAAAGGAGAGCCTGGCCCATCATGGCCTAGGTTAGCAAAAGACAGGGCAAAGCTTCATCAATGGCTGAGAGTGGACTTCAATAATTGGAAAGACTCGGAAGATGATTCAGATAAGACTTGTGTGATTTTGGTCCTTTCTCTGAGAAACAGACGTGGGTGAACAGCGTGGGTGGTGATGAGGATGTAGATTTACCAGAAGTAGATGGAGCAGATGATGATTCACAAGACAGTGATGATGAAAAAATGCCAGATCTGGAGTGAGGAATATCGTCATCGCCTGGATTTTGAGAAAGAAAATTACTTCTCCATAAGATTTCATGATTGAGAAAATTCCTGAGTTGATAGCTCTCAAGACAGTTATTTGCTGCCTTTCACCCATTTTTTTCTACCTGTTTTTTTTTTTTTTAATTTCCTTTTCTAAACGGCTTCACTAAGACTTGACAATAGACCATTATACAGGGCAAATTAAGTCAGCTAAGGTGCTATCCTTATGCACGAACATTTCCCAGACTCCCATGAAGCTGTTGAGATCCTAGGCAATTGACACAGCGGTTGTGATAAGTAAAAACATTTCACCTAAGTCCCCTTTACTTCGTAACACAATTACTGATATGATAGGAAGCTGTCCACTTAGGGAAAGTCTAATTAAATTTTAAGTTTTAAAATATGGATTCAGAGTGGTTGAAACAAATTGACTGACATCTTAAACGGATAACCTACCTTTCTTCTGATGTACCCTATATATAGGATTGTTCCACTAAAGTGTATTTTTCAAAAAAATTTACTGCCTATTATTGTACGTGAGTGATTATTTGTCAGTGTTCCACATGCATCTTAGCTAAAACTAGTGAAATTCCCTTAACTTAGATGGTTTTTGAAGCCTATACATTTGGTATTGTTTGGCCCTTCAGCTTTTACATCTCTTAGCTTGGAGGATGAAGAAAGCTGTACACTGTTGCTTGAGAGTCTGTACATTTAGACCAGATTTGTATTTGGACAGTCAATATGACAAATGAGTGAAAAAAAATGTTAATATACTATTGGATTTTTTTAAATTTCTTTTTTTGATTCAGCTGAAAAACCTCAATTTATATTCATGACAGTGGGGATTTTTAAAAAATCTCTACAGTCTTTCTAATAAACTGTTGGAAGACTTAAAAAAATAAAGTTATAAAGGAAATTTGGGCTTACTCTAGAAAGCTACCACAATGTGATAATGCAAATCAAATTCAAAGGGGGTGTTCCGATTTGGATATGAGGTATCCGCACAAAACTCCCGTGTTAATGTAGGGATGTTCAGAGGTACAGTGGTTGAATTGTGTGAGCTGTAACCTAGTCATCTCATCCTAGTTTGAGTGGCTGGGTGGTAACTAGAGGCAGGTGAGGTATGGCAGTGGAGGTGGGTCACTGGGTTGTGCCCTGGAAGGGTCCATCTCCCTTATGGCCCTCCCCCTATCCTGCCTCCCTGCTTCCTTACTGCCAGGAGCTGAGCAGCTTCCCTTTGCTGCGGTCTCCCCCCATGATGTGCTGCCTCACCTTGGGCCCACAGCTACGGAGCTGTCTATGAACTGAAACCTCCGATACTGTGAGCCCCAAATAAACTTTTCCATCTCTAAGTTGTTTTTCTCAGGTATTTGGTTCACAGCTGACTAAAATGGGGAAATCTCCAAAACTGATCTGATTTGGAGGTATGGATTTCACCTCTGCCAGTCGTCTTGATGGTTCCAGGAAATGTCTTTTTTTCCCACTAAACATATATTCCCCCGTTTGGAATAGAAAAAACCCACAAATGATTTTTATATCATTCTCATACACAAAGAAAACAGGAGGAACAATTATACAATGGTGTAAGGAAATCCTTTGGAATCTTTGTGGAGACATAACAATGGTCCCCAGGAAATATGTTACCATAATTGGTATCAAATAGAATTCTAAATCATAAGTGGACTGTTTCAGAAAGGGCCTTCCCTTTGAAATTCTTGGAGAGTGCCTTGGGAATGCAATAGCGATTCAGAGCAGGAAAACAAACTTGTTCTGTAAGTGGCCATATAGTAAATATTTTAGGCTTTGCAAACCACAGGACTTCTGTTGCTGTTACTCATGTCTGCTGCCGTAGTGTGAAAGCTGTCATAAAAAATACATAAATTACAGGCATGGCCAGGTTCCAATAAAACTTTATTTATGGGCACTGAAATTTGAATTTCTTATTGTACTCATATGTCCTGAGTGTTTAAAAAATTTTCAAGCATTTAAAAATATAAACCCCATTCTTGATTGGGGGCATTATAAAAACAGGCAGCAGTTTTCAATACCTAATTTAGGGAATGCTTTTTTTTTTTTTTTTTGGTGGTACCAGGGATTGAACCCAGGGACATTTAACCACTGAGTCACATCCCCAGCCCTTTTTTATATTTTATTTAGAGACAGAGTCTCACTAAGTTGCTGAGACTGGCTTTGAACTCCAGATCCTCCTGCCTCGGGCTCCCAAGCTGCTGGTATTATACACCTGGCCTAGAGAGTGCATTTTTTGATCAGGCAATTAAGAAGGACTGAAAGAGGAAAGACTTGCATACAGTTGCCCATCAATTCTTTTCAGCTTGTGGAAACACACAGGACTACTCATAGGTCATTCCCAAGTTACCTGGAGAGTTCTGAGGTGAGGAACAGGGTGAACAGCGGGGAGAAAAGCTATACCCGGGGTGGAAGGCAGCCTGCAGGGGTACATAGGACATAATCTCTTCTTCAAAGAGGCTGCAGAGTAAAAAAAAAAAAAAAGTTAGTTCTCTGTTCCCTGAGAAAGTGAATTGGCTAATAACAGTTAAATTTCTTAACAAGCAACAAAAGCAATTAGATTTATATGTAACATAAAAGATAGGCACGCCTTGCTGGCAAATTCTCAGTGTTTCTTTTTTAAAGCCCTGACTAATCCCATAATAAAGTCTCCATCAAGAACTCTTTGTAGTTCTTGGTGCCCCATCACAAGATGGACAGCAATCACCAGTGTGAGAACACTACTTCAGTCCCAGGTACTAGACTCTTCTAGAATAAAGAACAGGTGTTTCATTCTGGCCCTTTTCTGCTGTGGTGTGGAACTGCTCCGTGCAGCTTTTCTAGAATTTTTTCAGGTACAGATCCTTACCTCAGCAAAATAACTAGATCTGCATCACAGGACAACTTCTCAAGCCCATGATTACCCTCGGTCCGAATATAATGGATTTTCTCCCTAGAGTAATGAGGAAAATAAAATGAGAATTATATACCAATACTTAAGCTAAGGTATAAATCTTTTTTTGTATCTTGCAATGTGACTGAGTAGCCGGGGCCTAATGTCCAGTGCATTTTGTGGTACTCAGAACTCATCTTGCAGGCTCACAGGATGCTCTATAAGGGGTGGCTTTTTCTCAGACTCACACTGGCACAGAATCTGAGGAATACAGCAAAGTCAGGACCCCAGAGAGCAAAGATGAATGTGGAGCTGGGTCAGGAAGTGTTGCTGAAGTACTGCTCTGGACTTATGGTAAATTTGAAGCCATGGGAAGATAAGGAATGGAGAGTTGCTTGGGAAATCTTGTGGTTGATGATAAAGTTATAATGCCACACTGGGCACAGAGGATCCCGACGAGAGTCTCCCTGGTCAGTCAATACCCAGTGATCCACTCCTCTGTCTATACCCAAAGGACTTAAAATCAGCATACTACAGTGATGCAGCCACATCAATGTTTTTAGCACCTCAATTTACAATAGCTAAACAGTGGAACCAACCTAGGTGCCCTACAATAGATGAATGGATAAAGAAACTTTGGTATATATACACAATGGAATATTAGTCAGCCTTAAAGAAGAGTGAAATTATGGCATTTACAGGTAAATGGATAGAGTTGTAGAATATTATGTCAAGTGAAGTAAGCCAATCCCAAAAAACCAAAGACCAAATTTTTTCTCTGATAAGTGGATATTGATCCATAATTGTGGGGGCAAAGGAAGAAGGGAGGAACTTTGGATTGGACAGAGGGAAGTGAGGGGTGGGGAGGGGGTATGGAGGCGGGAAAGATGGTGGAATGAGAAGGACATTATTACCCTATGTATGTGTATGATTGCACGAATGGTGTGACTCTGCATTGTGTACAGTGGAAAGTTGTGCTCCATTTGTGTACAATGAATCTAAATGCATTCTGCTGTCATGTACAACTAATTAGAATAAATTAAAAAAATACCCAGGGATCAATTCATCTGTTTAGTTACAGCTCATCTATTGTAACCTTTTTTCACAATCTCCAACTTCAACCTTGCAGAGTATTTCAAATAAGTGTATGGATAAGTAACACTTATTTTGATCGAATTAACCTTGTAATTTGTTTCGCTGATATTATTCAGATCCAGGCCTAAGAATCATTCATTTGTGTGTTTGCTTCAAAAGAGTGGATTATTTTGCCTTTCTTAAAGAGGATACAGCAGAAATCTGGGAAAATTTAAGGATTGATTTTTTTTTTAGAAAAATTATTTAACCTTTTTTTCTTTGTGTTTCAATTTTTATTTTGAGATAATTTGAAGTTCATGTGCAATTGGAAGAAATAATACAAAGGCATCTCATAAACCCTTCACTCAGTTTTTCCCAGTGGCAACTCAGGAATGGATGGGTTTTTTTTTTTAAATCTATTTTCAAACAGCTGGAGGTAGAACTTTTCCCTCTGTCAGATTGAGAATCTGAGAATTGAGAATTCATTGAAAATTAATTGAGAATCCAAATCTTTACCATAACTTTTATATTTTCAGATGGAAATACAATCAACTTGACACTTGGTGTGGGGATTTTTTAAAAAGGGAAGGGAAGGGGAGGGCTGGGGATGTGGCTCAAGTGGTAGCGCGCTCGCCTGGCATGCGAGGGGCGCTGCGTTCCATCCTCAGCACCACATAAAAATAAAATAAAGATGTTGTGTCCACAGAAAACTGAAAAATAAATATTAAAAAATTCTCTCTCTCTCTCTCGGAAAAAAAAAGGGAAGGGGAACTTGTGGGCCTCTTACAAAGACATACTGTGCTCAATCTGTTATCAGTTCCTAGTATCATTGCTTCTACAATATCGCCCACACTGCTCCTTCCTCTCCATCTATGTTTACCACGGTCCACATGACCATCATGTCTTGTGCATGTTGTCTCTGACATAGCTTCCTGCTCCAGTCTAGCTATTCTCCATAGAGAAGCCCAACTAGTCATTAAAAATACAATCATATTTCTTTCCTGCTGAAAACTCCTTAATTGCTTCTCCAGTAAAATTGCACTTCCAATAAAAATCCCATCTCCTTCCAGTTATTGCCAAGATCTCCCTGTCCAAAGTCACCATGGTCTTTCCACCCTACCCCATCTACCCCTGAGCCCAAAAGCCTTTCTTTCATTCCTCACTGAACCAAGCTTTTCCTGCCATGGGGACTTTGTACACGCTCCCTGTGTCCCAACCTTGCCGCTCAGGAACAACTCCTTCTCATCCTTCAGGTTTCAGCTTAAGTACCACTTACTTGGAAAAGTCCTCCCTGTTGAGGTTGTAAGTCCTCTTCCTCTGCAACCGCACTTTATCCCTCTCACTGAATTCTGATCATGACCTTCACGGCACTTAACACATTATTTATATATTTGGCTTAAAAATAAAAAAACCTCCAACAACCCAGATCTTATCCATCATCTGCCTCTCTGAGTAGACTGTAGATTCTATGAGAATATGTCTGGTTTGCTTGTTACTGCTTATATAAACCCTAGCACAATCCCAATTCAGGACAGTTGCATAATAAAAGCACTAGTGGCAGGAAGGAATGAATAAATCAGGACTGCTAGGCACTCCTCACACATAAGAGACGTCATTAACTCTGGGTTTTCTGGCTCCATTTCCCCCTCCATGTGTAGCTTTTTAAATTCACTTATGTCTGCTGAGCACAGTTTTCTGAGAACACATTCTTTACCCCCTAACTCAGCAACGGGTTTTGTGGACCAAAGACATAGATTCCTGGCTCCCCCAGAAATGGCAAAACAGGGGTCATGATCCCCATTTGAGGACCAGAGAAAGTTTCTTCGGGGTTCTGGCGAGAGGAAGTCTTCTTTTCAATTCTTGGACATTTATGGATCTCACATTGCTTTGAGAGGGAGGAAGGATTCCCCTTGGGATTCCTTGAGGATTCCCTAAAATTGTTATCAGTCAAGCAGCTGTGGCTGGCTTCCTTGGTCTCATGAGCTAGATTTCCCCAAGCGCAAGTTTTTGCGAACTTTTGAATGCCATGGCCTCTAGGTCTCTCATAGTCACTGTGGGACTCCTGTTTCTGATGAGATATTGGCTTTCTCAAACTGGGGTCCACAATTTCCTTAGGGTCCATTAATTTCTTGAAATTATCTGCACAGATTTCCATTTACATGTGAGGGAGAATAGAAAATGGCTTTCATCAGATTCCCAAAGGATTCTATAACCTTAAAACGGCTATTAGTTTCCATACTAGGTAATTTCCAAAGTTCTTCCAATTCCAACATGCCCTGATTTTAGGTCCACTCAGCTGTGAAAAATTATAATTGGGTCATTCCATACCACTTCAAAACCTTTAAGGGTTCTTGAAGTTTGTTAAAACGTGATATTACATAGGAAGGTTAAAAACAGTTCACTTTTCTCTGGAAATATATTCCACTCTTTTACATAGGGGATTAATATTTTTTAAAACCTAGAGATCAAAATGATACTCTAGTGCCTTTGGTCAATTTAAATTCCTCTAAAAAGTACCCAGTAAACTCATGATTTAGTGGTAGAACGAGTAACAACAACAACAAAATGTTCAAGTGCAGTCATGTATCAGAATCACTTCAGGTAGTACAAACCCCTTGGAATCCCTTGAGGATTCCCTAAAATTGTTATGAGTTAAAGAGCAGCCCCCCAGAAAGGCCCTACATTACCAAGTAAGGCAGGTCATTCTTACGAGTTGAACAGGGACTGGGGATGTAGCTCAGTGGTTGCTCCCTAGCTGAACATGTGGGAGGACCTAGGTTTGATCCCCAGCACAGGAAAAAAAGGGAAAAAAAAAAGTAGTGTTTCCTATCTTTAAGTAGAAGATCAGGTTCTGAGGGACGGAGCAGATACAAAGATAAGGAAGTTGAAAGCCCTTCTCCAAAGGACTGACAGTGTGTAGGGAGACAAGCAAATGACAGAATCCAAGAGATCTAAAAGTATCTCAGAGGTGCAAAAAGAAAGCTATTAAAACTAGACAAGAAAAATACTAACGTCTGCCTGGATCATTGAAATTTTACATTTGATCTGAGTCTTTAAAAAGGCGCTGAAGTAGCCAGGTGCAATGGTGCATAGCCAGCCTCTGCACTTAGCAAGGCCCTAAGCAACTTAATGAGACTCTGTCTCAAAATAAAAAATAAAAAGGGCAGTGGTTATGGGACCCTGAGTGAAATCCCTGATACCAATAAAAGAAAAAGAAAAAAAAAAAAAGGAGGGGGATGAGATGCCCTTAATGGAAAGGCTATTCAGGAAAGACAAAGGCAGAGGCCTGTTTGGTGGAGGCGGAGACCCTTGGAGGATAAAACTTAGTGCAGAGGGAGAATTAGGTGAGGGCCAGACTTTGAAGACCCTGGATGCTGTGCTTAGAAATCGTGACTTCATTTCATTCACAGGGAGCTCTGTGAGCTTTTTTGGAGGGCAGGGGGAACACGATTTGATCTGTGCTATCAGAAGGTAACTCTAGTTGTCATGGGGTGGTAGGGGATATCTTATGAGAGGCCCTTGTGAAGTCGAGGGGAGAAATGATGAGGACTCAAACTTGGGCCCTGGCAGGGAGAAGAGAAAAGGACTGGAAGAGAGAATGCACAGAGGTTAATATTCACAGGTGAAGGTCGGGGGGGGGGGTGGTGTTGAGGTCAGGGGCAGCAGAGAGAATGGGAGTTCTGATTTATAGAGCAAAACTGCAGGGAAAAGAGGTGTTAATGAGAGGGCAGTGAGGGGAAAGAGTAGTGAGTGAGCCATCTGGAGGAGTTGGCAAGGATTCAAATGGGTATTCCAAGGTGTTAGTGATTCACTGAGGAACTCAAAGCAGAGTATTATAGGTACCAGCCAGATTCAAGAGGCCACCGAATGGGAAAGGAAGAATTAGAGGCAGTCATGAACTGAGTTTCCACTCCACTTCCTTTCTCTAATTCTTTATGGGCATCCTCACTGAAGCTTTCCAACAAGGCCCACATTGTGACCTCGTCCCAGTGATGAGACTGGGGACAGAGGATTGAATAATATGTCTGTATTAGGGACCCTGAGCTGGAGTAAGATTTCAAACCCCAAAGGGCCACACCCTTAACCCCCATGCATGTCAGGTTTTTGAAATGTTAAACAGTGAACTGAAGAAGAGAGATTTTGAGCCTCTGGGTGAGAAAGCAAGATTATGTTCAGGGAATATTTTCTCTTTTTATTATTAGTCCAGGTGGCTGTCCTTTCCAAATGAAGTGATTTGATTTCAGAGACACTTGCTCAGAAATGTCTCTAATGGATGCTAGGTTGTTAGGACAACTATTTTTCTTGGTTGGCTTTTGTAAATGGTGACTCAAAATTCTGTTTACTACTAAACAAATTTTAAAATTAAAAATGATTTATATGGTGCCTCACATAAGTAGTCTTCAATGACAACTATTTGGTTTCCTTTCTGTGTTTGTCTCCAAGTCAATGGAAATCACTTCAGTAACTTGACAATATGACTTTATCTGCTACTGCTACTTTCCAGAATACTGGGCCTTTCATTTTGAGGATTCAGGTTACAATTTAAATGCAAGAATAAAATGCAATAGAAGTTTCTTCTCCTCTCTCTCTCTCTCCATGGAAGTGTTTTCCCATCTGAAAAAGAAAAAGAAAATCTAGAAAGACCTAGAGCTCTAGGGGTGAGGGATGAGCCCTACCTGAGTGTGTGATTTCTTGCCAAGCTTGGCTGACGCTCTTGTAGCATTTCAAAAATGTTTGGCTGGCGAAGAAATGCCACGATCTTGTCATTATATGCTGAAACAGACAAAAGATCACAGTTGTGGTTGAGTCTGTAGCCCAGGCATGATTTCTCTGATAACAGGAAAATGCCTGCTTGATACCAGGATTAATGTAGGAATTTGAAGTACTCATAAATAAGAGTAAGCTCTTGCATTTTAAAAGTATGACATAATAGCATTATTATTATTTTTTAAAGATCAAACTCAAAGTGAACCAGATCTAAGTTAAGCATCCATAATATGTCAGGCTCTTGGCTGGGTGTTAACTCATCTCTGCTTGAACAGGTGAGGGAGAATAAAACAGCTCTCCCATGAAAGGAGTTCTCTCTTCCTTCTATCTTTTCTTGGTCCTTTTGCCACAGATATTATGGCAAAAGACTCTTTAAGAAGTTCAAAGAGATCCTTTTCTGTGTACTTGATCTTTAAGTCCATGGCCATGTGTTGATTTCCCAGTAACCAAGATGGAAATACTCAGTATCTAGACTCTCTCATCTCATTTCCCTTGATACAAGGGGCACACGTTTTAGAAAGAGGTAGTGAGGTTGCTAATGAAGACTGCAAACTCTCCTCATTCATACACAGAAAGAGAGCTATAAATTAAAGGCTGCATCTAGCAACAATAAAATCCACCACCTCAATTAAACTTTGTTTTTCTGGACAGAGTCGATAAACAATTGAATGGAATAAAGAAAAAAGGGGTGAGAGGGACTGGAAGAGAGTAGAGAAGAGAGAGGCAGGGGAAGAAAGAAGGATAAAGTGAAAAGGGGCAGAGGGAATAATGGGAGTGAAAGGTGGAGGAGTGTCATAAAAAGAGCAGAAAGAAAATACAAAATCTTGGATATTGAAGGATTCACGATAACAACAACAGCAACAGCAAAACAACAACAAAAATGGCTAAGTATTGGGTAGCCAGGGGTTAAAAGAAGCATTATACATACCCAGTGGCAATGATTCATGTTGATGTTGGCTTCGAATAGCAGCTACTAGGCTGTGTCCTGGCCTGGACAGTAAGGAGGCTCCTCTGTTTCTAGAGACTTCTGAGGCCTAATTTTAAAATAAAAGTGTAAGATTGAAAAATCTGTCATCATTTTCAGATGATCTTTTGATACCAATTTTTCAACACGAGGGGTAAAAGATACTGACATCACCTAAGTTAAAAAAATAATATTAAGGTTACAATCTTCCAGGTGATGGTAAAATAAGCAAGATTCTAAAAATGACTGAGTAGTTAATATGCTATATTATGTTTTTTCTTTCCTTTAAAATTTTTAAAAAATATTTTTTAGTTGTAGAGGGACACAATCCCTTTATTTTATTTATTTCTTTTTATGTGGTGCTGAGGATAGAACCCTGTGCCTTACACATGCTAGGAAAGTACTCTACCACTGAGCCACAACCCCAGGCCTGAATTATGTTTTTAAGAAAGTGATTGTGTCAACTGTCATGGATATTAATCAAATTAATATACTGAATAGACTAAGAAACATTCTCATCAAAAGTATGATAAAGAGAGAGAAATTCTACATACATATTATAAGCAAGACTGATTCATAACCCTTCTTTCTCAAGGTGAGAACTGCATTTCAATATAGGACTCGGTCTTTAAAACAGTGTTGACTATATTCAAAGCGCATTCTTTCTTGAGCGCCTACTGTGCGTTCATTCACTGTACTGGCTTCACTTCATACAGTATCTTGTATCCTCACAAATTCTGATCTAATCTCCCCAGAGCAGACACCACCAAACAAAGCCCCTGAGGCCTGATTATTCCTAAGCCCCACCTGCTAAAACTCCCCTCCACCCCAGGAGTGCATTGATCTGGTGGTCTGTGTAGACAAAACTCTACTACAGTACCCCCCCCCCCACCCCCCATTTTATTCTACTTTATATAGGTGAGAAAGGAAGCTGAGAGCTATTTCAACCAGCTTCAGTCTTAGGCCACTATTTGGCACCTTGAAAGAGGAAGGGGTTAATAACTCCCAGTCCTTATGCTCTCTTTCTCTGTCTCTCAGTATATTAGCCCAAGAAGAAATGGAAAGAAGGACAGTTGGGCATAGGCAGTCACCATCTATTCTTGTCAACTCTTTTGACCTCTCCATGGAGACAATTCTTCATTTCTCATTAGGAATCTATTTTCCATTGTGTTTGTGTGTATGTATTCTTGCTGCACTAATTGGTTCTTGGGCATATATATGTATACATATTTGTTTCTTCCCCCGCCTCATTTTTAGCATTTAAAAAAATGTGATTATTTTTCCTTGCCTTGCCTTTTGAGGGTAAAGGTTTTTGGTTTGTTTATTTTTATTTGTTTCTTTCTTTCTTTTTTTTCTCCCCCCTAACAAATTTTCTTATTTCTTTCTCTCTTTTCCTTTAATTGTTTTTTCTATCTTTTCTCTTCCTTCCTTATAACCATCACCTTCTATATCTGTTATGTTTTAGAAATGAGGTGTCTCTCAAAAGCTCATGGGTGAAATAATGAAAGAAAGTTTAGAGGTGAAATGATTGGGTTATGAGAGCCTTAACCTAATCAACGTATTAATCCCCTCATAGGGATTAACTGGGTGGTACCCATAGGCAGGTCAGGTGTGGTTGGAGGAGGTGGGTCATTAGGGGCGTGCCCTTGTGGTATATATTTTGCTCTTGTTGATCAGTCTCTGCTTCTGGGTACAATGTTCCCATCTGCTTTCATTTGCCATACTCTTCTTTCATAATGTTCTGTTTCATCTTGGACCCCAGAGAATGGATTCGGCCATCTGTGAACTTAGACCTCTGAAACGTGAGCTCCAAAAGTAATGTTTTTTCCTCTAATTTTTCTTGTAAGGTCTTTTGATTACAGCAGTGAAAAGCTGACTAAAATAGAAATTGGTACCAAGAAGTGGGGTTGTTACTGTGACTAACATGACCTTGTGGTTCAGAAGCTATTGGAGCTTTTTGGAATTTGTGGGAGGAATTTTGGAAACTGTGCAAATTGGAAACAATGCAAACTGGAAAAGCTTTAGAATATTGAAGGTGGACCTTTATGGGAAGTTTCAGTGGGAGCTCAGAAAACCAGAATTTTGATGGGAATGTGGACAGTAAAAACTGGGCTCATGAGGTTCAGAGGAAAAGAAGGACACTATAGGAAATTGGACTAGAGGCCATTCATGTTATGTTCAGGTTAAGAAGTTATCTGCTTTTTCTCCATGTCCTGAGACTTTCTGTGAGGCTGAATTAAGTTTTTTGCTTTCTTCATTTTTTATTGGTGCTTTATAGTTGTACAGAATTTATTGTTACATATTTGTACATGTGCACAATATAACAATATAATTGGCCCAATATCACCCCTTCTCCCTTTCTGCCTCCCACCCCTAGGTCCCTTTCCTTTACTGATCTCCTTTTGAGTTTTAGGAGATCTACCCCCACCTTTGTTTTCCTTTTTCCTCTCTAGCTTTCACATGTGAGAGACAACATGCAACCCTTAACCTTCTAACTGACTTATTTTGCTTAACATGATGGTCTCTACTTCCATCTATTTTCCTTAAAATAACATAATTTCATTTTTTAATGGCTGAGTAAAACTCCATTTTTTATATATACCACATTTTCTTTATCTATTCATCCACTGATGGACATCTAGGGTGGTTCCATAGTTTGGCTATTATGAATTGTGCTGCTATAAACATGAGTATGCATGTATCATTATAATTGGATGACTTTTATTATTCAGGGTAAATACTGAGAAAGTGGTATAGCTAGGTCATATGGTGGTTCCATGCCTAGTCTTTTGAGGAGCCTATGAGTCTGAATTTAAAGGTGATGAACTTCTTAATCTGGCAGAAGAAATTTCTAGGCAGTAAAGTGTTCAGGCAGTGTCATGAATATTGCAGGCAGTTTTTAGCCAAGTTTACTATGATCATCAGGAGCAGAAAGCAAAGCAGAAAGATTTAATTGCTGTTTGACCAGAAAATTGTGAGTAAAACTAGTGCTATGGAAGGTGTGGTTGTTAAAAAACTTATAACCACTAAAGGAACTAACTACTTTACCCAAAACAATAGGACAGATGACTTGAGAGTATCTCAAGAATTGGTAAGACACACCCATCTCAGCCTCAACAGTGTAAAAGAAAAATTATTTTGAGTAGAGACCAGTGGGGCACCCTGCTTGCACAGGGGGTCCTAGGAAGTTGTTTTACTATGCTCTGTCATCCAGATGCTTAGAGACTTGGCTACTGCTCAAGATAGTGACAGGGCTTGGCAGCAACTATGGAGTGCTGGTTCTGTAGGAATGTAGGATGCTGTAGTTAGGGAGTCATGGAGGTTTCCACTAAGATCTCAAAGAAAGGCCTGGGAGGCCAGGCAAAGTGCAGCAGGTTCAGAGTCCCTGTGGGCTGCCTCTGAAAGGATGATACTTGGAGATGTGAGGAGGAAACTGAAGCTGCAGTGGAGAACCCCCCAGGATTAAGAAATGCGAGTGCTATGAAATGTCTACTGAGGAAAGTTGCAGGAAATGAGCACAGAAAAGCCAAGAAAGAGGCCATGTGGGCACCAAAATAAACCATTGTGGAGGTACACAAGCTTTTGAGAGAGAACATCACAATCTATAGACTATTTCATTTAGCAGTAGTTCAATACACTTCTCAGTGACTCATGGAACATTCTCCAAAATAACCATATAACTCTTAGAGAACACGTATAACCATATAAATCTTAGAGAACACGTATATATAAAAACTGATATAATTCCTTGCATCTTATCAGATAATAAAGGAATGAAATTAGAAATCAACATGACAAAATCCTACAGAACTATATAAACACATGAAGATTTTGATGAATGGATGATAGAAGAAATCAAGGGAGAAATAAATAAAGAAATTGAGACTCAAATGAGAATAGTGATACAACATACCAGAACCCCTGGGACTCGATGGAGGCAGTTCCAAGAGGAAAGTTTACAGTTATGAGTGCCTACATGACAAAATCAGAAAGATTCCAACAACCTAATGATGCTTTTCAAAGCCCTTGAAAAAGAACAAATCAATTCCAAATATAAATATATACCCCAAAGCCAAACCTCCAAATCCCCCACCTCCTATAGTTACCAATCAGTTAATCTCATGGGGGATTAATTCACTAATTGAGTTAAGACTTTCACAACTAAATAATTTCTTCTCCAAACTTTCTTGCCTTGTCTCACATGTGAGCTTTTGGGGGACACTTCACTTCCAAACCATAACAGATGCCCACTCTCATCACTCCTATTTAATATAGTGCAAGAAATTCTAGCTATAGCAATTAAGAAAGAGAAGTAAATAAAAAGGAATAAAAATAGGAAAGGAAGAAGTTAATTATCAGTGCTGATAAGATCTTTTACCTAGAAGTTTCAAAAAAACTTCACCAAAAAACTTCTAGAGCTAATAAACCAATTTGGCTAAGTAGCAGATTCTAAAATCAACATAAAAAATTAATATCTTTCCTATATACCAACAATGAATCTTCTGAGAAAGAAATCAGGGAAACAATTCTATTCACAATAGCCTCAGCCAATAAACAAACAAACCTAGGAATAAATTTAACCAAGTAGGTGAAAGACCTTTACAATGAAAACTAGAGAACACTGAAAAAGACACAAGTAGATGGAAAGACCTCCCATATTCATGGATAGGTTGAATTAGTATTGTTAAAATGGTGATTCAACCAAGAGCAATATACAGATTCAATACAATCCCCATCAAAATACCAATGATCAATATGTCAAAATGCATTCTACTGTCATATATGACTAATTAGAACAAATTAATAATAAAATTAAAAAGATAACCTCTAATATGATAAAAAATATAGCAATGACATTCTTCACAGAACTAGAAAAAGCGGTCCTAAAATTCATTTGAAAGAACAAAAGATGCAGAAATTGTTTTTTGACAAAACAATTTTAAGTCAAAAAAGCAATGCTGAAGGCATCACAATACCTGATTTCAAATTATACTACAGAGCTACCATAGCAAAAACTGCATGGTACTGGCATAAAAATAGACATATAGACCAATGGTATAGAATAGAAAACAGAGACAAACTCACACATCTATAGTCATCTGATCCTTCACAAAGGTACCAAAATCCTACATTGGAGAAAAGCCAGTCTGGGATGGTGCTGGGAAAACTGGTTATCCATGTGTGGAAGAATAAAACTAGACTGTTCTCTCTCACCCTGCACAAAAATCAACTCAAAATGGATCGAAGATGTAGGAATTAGACCAGAAAAGTTTTGCAATTTCTAGAAGAAAATGTAGAGTCAACACTCCAGCTTATAGGCACAGGCAACGACTTTCTCAAAGGACCCCTAAAGCTCAGGAAATAATGCCAAGAGTTAATAAATGAGAGAGCATCAAATTAAAAATCTTCTGCATAGAAAAGGTAACAATTAGAAATGTGAAGATAGAACCCAAAAATTGGAGAAAAATCTTTGTTTTCTACTCTTTAATATCTAGATATTTAATATCTATGTAAAGAGATAAAAAACCTTACACCAAAAAAAAAAATAACCCAATTAAAAATAGGCAAATGAATTCTTCTCAAAAGAAGAAATATAAGTGGCCAACAAATATATAAAAAATATTCAACATCATTAGTAATTTGGGAAATGCTAATAAAAACTACACTTAAAAAATAAACTACACTGAGATTTCATTTTACACTGTCAGAGTGGCAGTCATCAAGCATACAAATCATACTAAATGCTGGAGAGGATGTGGAGAGAAAGGAACACTTTTACGTTGTTGGTGGGATTGTAAATTAGTTCAATCACTATGGAAATCAATATGGAGGTTTCTCAAAAGACCAGGCATGAAACCACCATATGACCCAGCTATATTACTCCTCAGTATTTATCCTAAAGAATTAAAGATACATACATGCCCAGGTTTATAGCAGCACATTTCACAGTAGCCAAACTATGGAACCAGCCTAGGTGTCCATCAATGGGTGAATGGATAAAGAAAATGTGGAATATATACACAATGAAGTTTTATTCAGCCTTGAAAATGAAATTATGTCATTTTAAGGAAATGGATGGAACCAGAGACCATTATGTTAAGCAAAATAAGATATACTCAGAAGGTCAAGTATTGTGTTTTTTCTCTCATATATGGAAGCTAGAGAGGGAAAAGTAAAAGGAAGTTGGAGGGAGGGTGGGGATCTCATGAAAACAAAGGGAAATCAGTAGGGGAAAGGAATCAGGAGGTGGGAGGTGCAGAAGGAGGGGTAAGTGCTGGGGAGTGATATTGGCTAAGTTATATTAGCCAATATATTGCATGCATGTACAAATATGTTATAGCAATTCTATCATTATATACAACTATAAAGCATCAATTAAAAATGTGAAAAAGAAAAAAATACAAAATTCATTCACAGTTAATTTAGGAGAGATGATGAGATCCTAGTCTACAAAGATCAGGTCAATTCCAAATAGTCACTTAGGACTGGTCATGTGTGATATTGCCAATTTTAATGTAGGATAATTAAAGACATGGTAATCGCTGTTTTTTTCTTTTTTTAGGTCCTACTTCCACAATCCACACTGACAAAACAACAACAGCAACAACAACAAAACATCCTTTGTCTGAAGATTTGAACTACCAGCCTTTTCTTCTCTTCTGGAAGTGGTAAGGATGCAGATTTATCCTTTTCTCTCATTGCCTAGGGCTTAATTGAGGGACTAGGAAATAGATTCTAGCCACTTTGGTGGACTTCTCACCTTGATGCCATTAGCACTCAGCTCTGTTCAGCTAGGGTAGCCAGAAACTGAGACTTGGAAGCTGATACTTCTGAAGCAGCACTTTATAGTTTCAATTAAATGGTTACAATACAAAGTGATATTAATAAAGTATGCAGTATAGAGTTCCACATTTATCTTTTTTTTTGTAAATGTTTTCTGGAACTGAAATGATATGTTTCTTTTCCCTGGAGGAAATTATAAGAGTTCATCTTTATGTGTTTAAAACATTTCTGATGCTGTAAAGACAGAGTTCTCAAAGACCACTCAACTGAATATTACCTAAGTGATGATCTACAGAGAGAAATTGGGGACACAGTTAAATCTGATATCAAGCTTTGAGAACTCAGAAGCTCCTTGCTGTTAAACTCCAAGTAAAGATGCATAACTGTCAGTGGGTCACCCTAAAAAGAATTGGGATTGTGTGTGTGTGTGTGTGTGTATGTGTGTGTGTGAATGATCAAACCTAAGGTTTTATGAATGCCAGGCAAACACTCCACCACTGAGCCACATCCCCAGCCCATGAAATGGCCTTTGAAACAGGGAGGGCTCCTTCTATTCCTGGCTTTAAAGGAAATTTGTGTGTTGCAGGGCTTCATTTTTTTGGTGCTGAGGGTTTAACTCAGGGGTGTTCTACCACTGAGCTATGCTCCCAGTTTTTTTTTTTTTTTTTTGGTACCAGGGATTGAACTCAGGGGCACTCGGGCACTAAGCCACATCTCCAGCCCTATTTTGTATTTTATTTACAGACAGGGTCTCACTGAGCTGCTTAGCACCTTGTTTTTGCTGAGGCTGTCTTTGAACTTGTGATCCTCCTGCCTCAGCCTCCCAAGCTGCTGGGATTTCAGGCATGTACCATTGTGCTAGGCCCTACAGATCTTTTTAATTTGTGTTTTTAGGCAAGGTCTCATTAAGTTGCTGAGGCTAATCTCAAACACAAACTTATAATCCTCCTGCCTCAGCCTCCAGAGTTGCTGAGGCTCTCATTTTATGGGAAAAATGGCACCTACTTCTGAGGTTACTTGCTAACTGGCAAAACTAAGCCAGATTGGAGAATTCAGAATCCAGATAAAATCCAGCTACCCTAAGGCAGATGGCTAACTGGCAAATATGCATCAAGCCAACTATGAGAGAGTTAGAAGAAACAACACTGGGGGCAGATAGAACTTGTAGGTTCCCTGAGCCATAGAACCATCTGCCAAGGGTTGGTATTGCAAAACTCAGAGAATAGAATCAGAAGATGAGATGATTAGACAGAAACATTCTTCTCCAACCAGAGGCCATGGAATTGACAGAGAGGAAGACAGTTTCAGGCAGGGATGAAGAAAATTCTGAGGGCTGGGGATGTGGCTCAAGCAGTAGCACGCTCGCCTGTATTGCGTGCGGCCTGGGTTCGATCCTCAGCACCACATACAAGCAAAGATGTTGTGTCTGCCAAAAACTAAAAAATAAAATATTAAAAAAGTTCTCTCTCTCTCTCTCTCTCTCTCTCTTAAAAAAAAAGAAAATTCTGAGATTCTAAGATTGAGGTAGAATGTGTTAGGATCTGTACAGTCCTGAAGTGGTATCAAACAATCCATCCTGAATGACTGATTTGAATCTCACTGGAAACTTGATGCTAACATTGCTTTTCTAACTCTTGCAAATGATGAAAGCCTGGATTTTCCACTTAAAACTAAAATTACATGGTTGAAATTTCCTGGCATTTGAACCTTTTGGTCTGAGTTTCTGAGGTGTGTGTGTGTGTGTGTGTGTGTGTGTGTGTGTTTGTGAGAGAGAGAGAGAGAGAGAGAGAGAGAGAGAGAGAGAGAGAGAGAGAGAGATATTGCGAGAAAGAGAGGAGAAGAAGAAAGAAGAGGAGGAGGAGGAGGAAGCAGCGCAGGAGAGAAGGGCCCCAGGTGCCCTGGTGATCCGCCTTTCCCCAGACACATTATGATTGATTATTCTATGACTAATGAAAACTCGGTGCAGTTGGGGCTTACTTTTAGTATTTTTTTTTTTCTTTTGATGTTGACAGCTTTAATCATAGTTGTAAATGTGAAAACTGCAAACATTGAACTCCCCAGGCAAAACAGAAGATATATCCTAAGAAAATAGTTTTCAGTGGCTAGTAAACAAGCTTCTCTTCAGCATTGCAATTTGCAAGTGTATATTGGTATTTTTTAAAAGTCATGATTAAAAATTACAGAATTTAGACTTATTTGGTTAACAATCAGTTAATGCTTCTCTGAGAACACTGGAGACCTAAATTTAAAAAAAAAATCAACCAAAATAATGAGGAAAGGCCAAAATAATGAATGAGCACCATCTTTAGTTTTTTTGTTTGTTAACAAAGTTTTCAGAATTAAGAAAACAAAAGAGAGATCTACGTTTGAGTTGTTCAGTATTTCTATACTGTCAAAAGTGACAACAAACATAATGTACAAAATTTTGAGTTAAATGATAGTAGAACCATAGTAGAATTCATGGAAGAATTTTAATGACATGGAAATTATCTATAAGGTATACTGTAAAGATAAAGTAGGATTCAGAACCGTAGACAGTATGATCAAAGCTTTTCCTTCTATGTGCACCAAGGAGTGCTTCCAGATGGGGAATTATGCTCATTTTTAAAATGTTCTTCCAAGTTCTTTAAAGTTTTCTGTATCCAGTACATATTTTTTATAATTAAGAAAGTTTATATTCAAAGGTGTATGAATTTTATAAATTTCCAAGAAAAATTATAATTAAGTGTAGATTATAAAGGATTAAGAGGGCATTTACTAATTTTAGAAAGTAATGTAGAAATTATTTTCCCTACAGGCAGGCACCTTGAATGACATCTCCATATCAGCTGAGCCAGTGAAATGACTTTTGATGTCCAAGAAACTCATGGTAAAGAATAACTAAAGATGATTTCTGTTTCACAGTTAAATGTTTCTCCCTCCTTCCAGACCCTTGAATTTTCCTTAAGCAATCTTTGTTGAGTTTTTCTGTGTATAGCTTCCAGAAATTTTCTGACTAGTGATTTTCTAACCCAACCAAGATAAAGTAGTAAAAGAAGTGAAAATAATGTGTTCTGCTTATCCTTCCTTATTAATGTTAATTGATATTGCTAATTATAGTAAAAATAAGAAAAATTTGTTAACCTTCAGTGATTTCTTTACTGATGGGGAGATGAGACCTGATATTCATAGCTCTTTATACTCTTTGCATTTATCTATGTCCAATTCCATTTGGAAGTTATTAGGAGAGCCTCTCCCAACCTCTACCAGGGGCATTTACCCTCTGAGCCACATCCCTAGCCCTTTTTTATTTTGAGACTGGGTCTTGCTAAGTTGCTTAGAACCTTGCTAAGTTTCTGAGGCTGGCCTTGAACTTGTACTCCTCCTGCCTCAGCCTCTTGAACCACTGGGATTATAGGCGAGCACCACTGCATCCAGCTGTTGGTTCTTTAATACAATTGCAGGCAGATATGTCACTGCATTAAAGTGCAAGTGAAAGTGGTAAATAATGATCTTTTTATGCATAAATCCTATATTCCTGATAACTATATTCAGGAATTTGCCTGGAAAATTTCCAGATAAGTTAAAGAATAATTCAAAAGATGTTTAGCCTTCAGATTTGAACTGAGCTATGCTTCTAGTTTTCTTGGTTTCCCACTTTTTAGATAGCATTTCATGGGACTACTCAGTTCATAACTGTATTAATCAATTAATATAATAAGTCACCTCTCATTTCCTCTGTCAATCTATCTATCTATCCATCCATCCACCCATCCATCTCTTTTTATCAATTCTGTTTCTTTGAGGAACCCTGACTAATATAGGGCTTTTTGTTTTGATTTTTTTTTTCCGGTCTTGTTTTCACTGTCATAATGATGGGTGGGGAGGGGAACTCCTGACATCTAATGGATGGGTGCTGAGCTGCAAGGTCTGGAAAGCTTGTAGGACAATTGTCCTGCCCCACAATGCCAATACTCTTTCTCTGTTGAGAAACAATAGTGAAATGACCTCTAAAGTTCATTTTTATACAAAAATAAGCACATTTCTTTTCTTGAATTAATTCAATGCATTCTTTAAAAAATCCCAACTCTTCAATGGGACATTCAAAGCTTTCCAAAAACCAAGACTTAGCCAGTAGAAATTTGCTATTTTGGTTACACTGAACTGTTCTCTGTCTCCTTACTGCTTTTTCTCAGTCCTAACTCTGAGCCTTAGGCTATGCTCTGTGAAGTTGCCCTTCTTCCTCCTTTGTACCTAACTAGATTTTTACCAATTTCCAAATTTTAGGTCAGGTACTTATTTTAAAAGATACCTATCTTTCGTCTTTGAACTTCTTTGACACTTGTTCCAACATCTCTTGGCACTCACTCATATTCTGATTCTCCCATTACTTAATTCTCTGTGAAGTTTTGGCCTGACTTCAAAAATAAAATAAAACTTTTCCAGGGGAGGGATTGTCTCATACTTCTTTATATTCCACAGTGCTCATAGCAAGCCATATACTAAATCAATATTTGTTGATTATAGCAAACACAGTCAATATCTTCCATTGCACCCCTCCTCTGTATTTATACAAGAGTCCTTACTATCTCCTCATTCCCTACGCTTTTCCAGTAGAAGCAACCAGATATTTGCTTCCTTAGAGACTGGGTCTTTGTTTTCTGGTTCCTCTTATGGTTTGGATCTGAAGTCTCCCCCCAAAGCTCAAATGTGAGACAATGCAAGAAGGTTTAGAGGAGAGATGATTAGGTTGTGAGAGTCTTAACCTAATCAGTGAATTAATCCCCTGATAGGGATTAACTGAGTGGAACTGAAGGTGTCTAGGGTGTGGCTGGAGGAAGTGAGCACTGGGGGAAGTGGCTCTGAGGTATATATTTTGTATCTGGAGATTAGAGTCTCTCTCTTTCTTTACTTCCTTATCATCATGTGAGTTGCTTCCCACCACCACACTCTTCTGCCTTGATGTTCTGCTTCATCTCAAGTCCCAAGGAATGAAGCT
Organism: Marmota flaviventris; assembly: GCF_047511675.1. Classification (NCBI taxonomy): domain Eukaryota; kingdom Metazoa; phylum Chordata; class Mammalia; order Rodentia; family Sciuridae; genus Marmota; species Marmota flaviventris. Next base: position 101,250,915 of record NC_092498.1, on the reverse strand, counting down.
AACTGTTTATGGACTAAGGTCTCTGAAACTGTAATCCCTCAAATAAACTTTTCCTCCCCTAAAATTGTTCTGTTCAGATCTTTTAGTCACATCGGTGAAAAAGATGATTAAAACACAACCTCTCTCTGTTATTTTTTTTAGTTTCCTATGTGCCAGTTTGAAGCTACCTGAAGAAAGAGCAGGACAGAGGGTGGGATAAGGTTGAAAATTGGATGTACAGAGTCAGTACATCCAATTTTGGGAGTGGATACATTAGGAAGTACACAGATGGCTGATGCACATTAATGTTCTCTCATTGTCATGCATTAGTCTTTCAGCTAGTTCTTGACTGATACAGATGGCACTTTTCTGTGAATTTTGATATTAAATAAACTATATTTGGGCTATTTAACAGGTATGCAAGTTGTACCCCTGGTCTCAATCTTGTTCTTTTTATTAGAAAAGTTTTTAATATTTATATTTTCAGGTGAATTTCTTATAATTGGAAGAGATCTATATCTTCAAAGGTGTATGAATTTTATAAAGTAGGTAATTGATATTTTTGTTTTATTGGCAATAAACATGTCTCTGGTGCGTAGCTTCCTTATAACTTATAGTTATATTAATACTGAAATTTCCTCAATGATATTAAGGAGCTTGGACATTTAAAATAAAGTAAAATAGCATATTTTGAATTGATGTGGAATTTAGAATTTATTCTTGTATAATTTCTAGAAGTACTTTCTGAAGTACAAGATGACTAAAACACAGTTTCTTTCTGAAGTGTTATAAAAGTGCCAGCATGGAGGAGAACTATGCATAATGAGTTGGGACATTGGGGCATTGCTTTCTCTAGTCTATAATAACATCTTCACCTAGAGGGGGGCCTGGTACCCACACAATGCTCAGGGATGTATAATACTCCTCTCTGCATGGCCACACACACATGTATATACAGAAGGAAAGATATAACATGCTTCAGCAGGATTTTAAAACAATAGCACCTAAGATGAACCCATGAAAGAAAAATTCGTTTTGTCGCCCATTTTGGCATTAAGTCATAAGTGCCCTTGTGTGGAAACAGTTACATCTCTCAGACTACACAGAGGACTACTCCTGAGAAAGTAGTAAATCATCAGTTCCATACATCAATGACAGGCTCCTTCCTCCCTTGAGACTTGGGTTTGCTATCTGGAGGGAATGGCTGCCAGGCAGATTGCAATCTTCCCAGTTTTTCCTCCGGCCCTCTCTGGAAACACTTTCTGTGGGGAAGAAATACATATTCCTTTCTTCCCTACACCCTTTTCCCCTACTTCATTGTAATCCAGTTCTACAAGCTATTTTATGGGAAATTGTTCTCAGATCCCCTATCTTCTGAGATCCTGGTGGTTTCTGTGGAAAGAGGGCCCAGATTTGGGGGGAATTAAAAAATAATGATTTGCTCATAATACTATCAGGAACTGATTGGAAGTACAAAAGAGCTGTATTTTGAGTTTTTGCCTTAAGAACAGGGGAAAAGGAGGGAGAGGGGATATAGAGACTAAGTCAGAAAGGCAATGAAAGTGAGAGAGATGACAGCCCTTCATGGTCCAGCTGAAGGTAACTATAGCTAGTGACAGAAGATATAAAACCAGGGAACAGCTATGGTAGGATGGGAATAGAGTATTCCTGGGGCCTGGCTAATTTCCCCCAATTTTTAGTCAATGTATACATTTTCCTGAAGTCTTCTCCAGGATCTTAAGTGGAGGTATGGAGGTAGACGTTTAAAGCCAGTCATACACTGCATAGCAATTCCATAGTCTCCTCACTATTCACAGGTGATTGGCAGGCCTCTGCAGGGGCAGCTCCAGGCAGAAGTGTGGGATCTCCGGACTGCATTTTCAGTTTCCTTTAAACTACATCAATTTTTAGTAGTGGTGATTTGGACAAATAGGAAGGCAGAAGGAAGGCAATCTGAAGACAAATGTAGAGAGATAAGTGGGTACACCACAGTGGTCATTCATTTTTCTAGAGCATAGTATACACATGACTTCATTTCCATGGAGCAGACAACCATAGATCCTGGTCACTAAGAAATAGTTCTGGCCTCACTAGAAGATTAGAGACTGTGACTGGTGTGCAGTAGGACTGGGGCGGTGCTGGTGATATGGGGATCCTTACCTCTCCAGCGCTGTAACTTCGGAGCCTCTGGAGGTGCTGTCGATGAGTCAGATGATTGGGAAGACGACCGTTCTGAAGAGGGATTCGGGGGTCAATGAAAGTGGTAGCTCGACTGTTGTGGTCCACAAAAAAAGACTGCAGACAGACAGGTGAAGCAAAGCATACTGTGAGAGCAGGTCAATTGGAGTTGGTAAGGTAAGGAAACGTTACAGGCCTCAGGAATCATGCTTATTTCTGTCCCCCACCCCCGCCACCACCTTTTAAAAAGTCTACTCCAAACTCATCTAGCTAGATGGGACAGGAGCATTATGCATTTGCTCATTACTTGAATGAAGATAACCCAAATCATCCCTAATGTCACAACCTAAAAGTCATCACCGAATTATTTTGGTGATTTCCCCCTATTCTTTCCCATGCACATATGCAAATCTCTATATATTTTCTCCACAACTGAAGGCACAATTTTGTTATAAGAATTTTTTTTCAATTATTATTTCATGATCATTTCCCTAAGTTATTAAATATCCTTCTAACACAAAATTTTAATGAGTTTATGGTAGTAAGTGCAATGGATGTATAACAATTAATAATTTATTTCAGTAACTTCAATTTATGGATATTTGACTTTTAAAAAAAACTATTTTAAAATAATGCTTCAACACTCTTGTTCCTAAATCCTTGTGGTATATATGATACCTATATATGTTCCTATATATGGTAAAAGTTATTCTTTAAAAATTGCCTCTCTTAAAAGAGATAGTTATTACAATTTTTTTTAAAAAATATCTTTTGTTCTAAAGGACTATCTCTGAATTACTCTCTTTTGAACAAGATATAATGTTTGGTGAAGACAGATGAACCTTATCTGACCTCAATCAATGCTAATTATAGATATTTTGGGATGTCACCTAACAAAAGTAGGCAAAGAAATTTTACACAAATTTAGAAAGTCATCTGGCAAGTATGAAGTTATAAATATCAAGTATTAGCTGTCATTATAAATAGCCTTTTAAAGAGTTCTATAAAAACTTATCCAGGAAATTGTTTTGTTATGAAGATTAAAAAAATCTCCACCTCAGGACAAAGGTAAATAATAACTCTTCTAATATATATATCAATATTTGTAACTTGCAATAAAATTTGCCAAGATAGCATCTCATACAGATTTGGAGAAGGCTACATGTCTAACTGGAAAGCTTCAAAAAACCATTATCCTAAGAAAGACTGGGAATAATATTGACCAAATTATATTGTTATATTGTGTGCATCTATGAATATGTAACAACAAATCTCATCATTATGTACAACTAAATGCACCAATAAAAAATATGGGGAAAAATGTAATGTTATATAAAACACTGGTGCAAAGTGTACCAGTTAACCAGTTTGATAAAACTGTTAACAATTATGACCCCTGCAACATTTTATAAAGTAACTAACTTAATAAAATCACTATTGGAGGGATTTTTAAAAAAGTGATGTTAATGATGTCAAAAATACAAGTAAAGAATTTGAAAAAGACAAAAAATGTGAGTTGAAAAAGCTCCAAACATATCAACATGTTTAGATAACATAAAATTTTAAACATACAAGTAAAAGCTAAATTAATAACTATTAAAAGTAGACTTTATTATTTAAATAAATACATAGAAGTTTATAAATTAAAGAGGTTTCTTTATATTTATGAATACGTGGTAATTTTTTAGTGTAATTACTAAAAAATTGAATTGATTATTGAGCTAAAAGTTAGAAAAATATTTAAGGTTATTGATCTATATTAAGAAACTATCTTTGTGATAGCAGTACAGATATATCCTCTTACCATAAGTACATTTATCATGTTTTTATAATATTCTTACAAATGCTGAGTAATTTTGAAAGAACTCTTAAGAAAGTTAAATGGTAAATAATCATGAATTAGAATTTACCATGGAATTGATAGAAGAAAATGTTTCACACCTATATTTTGGTCATCTTCATTAGAGAAAGTCTGACTGATATGTCTGTTCCCTTTTTGCTCTTGGTAATGGGATGTTAAAGTTTTCTTATTTATTTAAATGTGTGCTTAGTTACACTTAGCTTTCACATTTGCTTTGTTTTCTAATACACAAAAATTTCGATATTCCCATGCATTAAAATATGTAAGTCATTGCTCTCTGGAGGAGAGGTAAATGTTTAAATGCATTATTCTTGCTTTTTAAAAATTTGAGTTAATTGTTAATATCAAATCTTTCATCTTTCTTAAACTTATTTGGTATTATGTGAGATTTTAATTTTATAATTTTCTCAAAGAGCCCATTTCCCCAAATCATCTATTCCCTATTATTTTACTACATATAAGTTTTTTTTTTTTAATACTACTGTCTGTTTCAGGAATATTTTTTTCTGTTCCAATGATCTGTGAATTTTTCACTGGCATCACATTATTCCAACCAATGTCTGTAGGGTAAGCTTCCTCTTCCTCTTTTTCAAGATTTTAAAAGTATTCCTGTCTAATTATTTAAATTTTTCCAGATGAACTTATATTAATTTTTATTAAGTTCCAAAGTAGTTCAATTGAGATTTTGTTTAGAATCTCCCAAAGCCAAAAGTTTTTGGTGAAAACTCATTTTTTTTATATAGTCATTGTGTCAACTTTGCTTAATATTAAGTGCTGCTATCAAGTAAGCTACTTTTCAAGTATATTCCCTTTGATTTTCACTTGCAGATAATGATGATTCTGACTCCTTTACAAGGGCTTCTTAATTTTCATCTCCTTTTTTGTAATGTTGGTGAGAACTTCCAAAACAATGTTAAATAAGAAGCGGGAAAACAATGAAGGTCCAGTTGCAAAATATGATGATGTCCATTGTTTTAAGAAAGTCTTTTTTAGACCATGAAAACACATTCGCATTCTATTAAATTTTGCATCTTTAAATATTCCCCAGAGGCCTGTGTATTGAAGGTTTGGTTCCCAGTTGATGGTGCTGTTGGGTGGTGGTAAACCTTTAGGAAGTAGAGATTAGTGGAAGAATGTTAGATTATTAGGGAGATGACCTTGAAGGGGATGTTGAGACCTCAGTCTCTTCTGGTTTGTCTTCTTGTTTTCTGGTTACCATGAGGTCAATGGGCCTTCTCTTCCATGCACTCATGTCATGATGTGCTGCCACTGGCCCAAAGCAACAGGGTCAAGTGACCATGGGTGACACTTCTGAAACTGAGTCAAAATAAATCTTTCCTATTTATAAATTGATCATTTCAGGTATTTTGTCACAGTAATACAAAGCTAACACACATTCATAGTGGGATGGCTTTTTTACTAAGCCCCATAAACTGCTACATCCCATGTTTTAAGTACATCCTCTTTGATTTTCATTTGCAAATGATAATTTTGTCTCCTTCATAAAGACTTTTAAATTTTTAACTCTTTTCTTGTAATAGTGGTGAGAACATCTCATATTTTGGAATTGCCTTTTTATTTGAATGCTTTTTTATTTTTAAAATATAAATATGAGGACTGGGATTGTGGCTGAGTGGTAGAGTGCTCGCCTGGCATGCGTGAGGCACTGGGTTCCATCCTCAGCACTACATAAAGATAAATAAATAAAATAAATGTATTGTGTCCATATATAACTAAAAAAATTTTAATTAAAAAATACATAAATATGTATTTGATTTTTATTAAGTACTGTTTTAACATTTCTTAAAATTATCAATTGAAATTCTTTAATAGCTTATAAACTATTGGTTAAGATACTAGTGATCAGGGCTGGCCTTGTGGCTCAGTGGTAGAGCGCTTGTCAGCACATGTGGGGCACAGAGTTCAAGCCTCAGCACCACATAAAAATAAATAAATAAATAAAATAAAGGTATTGTGTCCATCTATAACTAAAAAATACTTTTTTAAAAAAGATACTAGTGATCACAGATTTACTAATAGTAAATGTCCCTTACATCTTTGGGAGAAAATCTATTTAATTGTGGTGGGTCATTCTTTAAATACATGTCTAATTTAACATTTCTTTTTTTAGTGGTAGGGATCAAATATAGGGCCTTGGGTGTTAACCATTCATTTCACCACTGAGCACATCACCAATTCCAAACATTTCATTTTTAAGTAAGTGTTTTTTAGAAGTCAAGTGAGTTTTGCCCATAGTTTTTTTTTTAAATTCCCAAGTTCCCTACTTTTATGTGTAATTGTGTGTATTTAGTTCTATTCAATTTTATCACCCGTGCAAATTCATGTATCCACTTCCACATTCAAGATACAGAAATTTCATTAATACACGGATCCTTCACATTTTCCTTTTGTAATTATATTCATCTCCTTCTCACTCCTGACCCAGCCAACTACTAATCTGTTCTTCATTTCTGTGATTTTATCATTTCAAGAATATTATATAAATGGAATCATATAATATGTAATCCTCTGAGATTGGCTTTTTTCACTCCAGCACAATTCCTTAACATTCCTTAAGATTTCCCCAAGTTGTTGCATTCAGTCTTTTTTTTTTTTTTTTTAAATTTAAGATCATGGCAGGGATGTACCTGAGGTTGTGTCAATGGCTGTTGCTTTTTGTTTGGTTTTATTAGCAAAATTATGATAGCTTCATGAGATGAAACACACAGCTTTCACTTTTTTCCTATATCTGGAATAGATCATAAAGATATCTGAGACTGGAGAAGTAACTTGTTGATGTGTTTGTTACTTATTTCATCACTACAGATTTATTCAATTTTTTACATTTCCCAAGAGTTGTTTTTAAAAGTCATTTACATACTATATCTTTGAAAAGTTACCCATTTCTTCCAGGTTTTCTAACATTGATCTCAAACATTTATTATGTATTTATTTTTATTTTATTCTTTAAAATTGTCCTGAATCTGTAACATCTTACTTTTCATTTCTTGGTTTTATTTAACATTTTTCTTAGATTGATTTTTCTTTTACAAACATTATTTCTTATAGTATTTTCTAATTCATATCAGATTTTAATTCATTATTTTCAAATAATTTTTGAAATAATTTTCTACTTTAATTACTTTTCTTGTTACTTCTTTAAGTTCTTGATTTAGAAATTTACATCTTATGTTATTTGCTAGTAAAAACAAGAGCTCTGAATATAGCCTTTCTGTATCTTATGTTTTATTAAGTATTGCTGATATTTATTGTCAGTGATTTCTAAAAATTCTTTTTTTTCTTTGAAGTACTGGGGTTTGAACTTGGGCCCTTGCACATGCTAGGCAAGTGCTTTACCACTGAGCTAAATCCCTACTTCTCTCAATGACTTTTAAGTTTTTATTTTATCTTAAACTCAATAGTCGTCTAGAGCATTGTTTTGAATCCTCAGTAGGCAACTTTATATTTTTTTGGTTGTGTTTAAATTTGTTTTTAAAAATTTAGCTTTACTGTTATGAAATGCCACCTTTTATTTTATTTTAGGTATAAAATGTTATTTCTTAAAAATAAATTTTCCATAGGATCTTGAAAAGAAATTATAAGCTCTTTTTAAAAAATTGTTTTATTGTGGAGATTATATTTCTATATATTTAATGTATAGATTGTGTACATACAGTTCAGTGGCATTATGTAAATTCTCATAGTTTTGCAACCATCACCAACATCCATTTCTAGAATTTTTTTTTTATCTTTCCAAACTGAAACATGTATCCATTAAACAATAATTTCTCCTTCTTTCCTCCAACCCTATGGTAACGTCTGTTTTTTACTTTCTGTCTTGATGAATTTGTCTATTCTAGGTACCTGATATGAGTGGAATTGTATAATAGTTATTCTTGTGTGTTTGACTTATTTCACTTAACATAGTGTTTTCAAGATTCATACATGTTGTAGTGCATGTCAGAATTTCACTCCTTTTGAAGGATGATAGTATTCCATTGTATGTATAGAACATGTTTTGTTTATTCATTCACATAAGCCCTATATTTAACAAAAGATATGTTTCATTAAAACAGAAATGTCAAACACATTTTCCTATGTATCTTTTAAATTTCTTTTTATATTTCTCTTTATTTAATAATAATATGGTAGTGTAAACCAATTAGAATCTCAGCTGATTTCTCAACCCAGACTCTCAAAGCTAGGAGGTCCTGGAATAACATACACCAAGCACTGAAAGAAAATGGATGACAACCAAAAATCCTATATCCATAAAAATTAAGCTTCAGGGCTGGGGATATGGCTCAGTTGGTAGAGTGCTTGTCTTGCATGTGTAAGGCCCTGGGTTTGATCCCCAGCAAAACACACACACACACACACACACACACACACACAAATTAAGCTTCAGATTTGAAAATGAAATAAAAATATTCCTTAATAAACAAACATTAAAAAATTCATAATTAGAAAGCCTGCTCTACAGAATATTCTCAAAAAAATATTCTATGAAGATGAAATAAAAAGAAAGAAGGGAAAATCAGCAAAGGGAGAAAGAACACTAAAGGAATAGTGAATCAAAGGAGAAACAAATTCAAATTAAAAGCTAGAAATAAACCAAAATGACTGGAATACAAATAATATCTCAATAATAACCTTGAATGTTAATGGTTTAAACTCAACAATCAAAAGACATAGACTAGCAAATTGGACTAAAACAACAAGACTCAACAATATCTGTCTCCAAGAGATTCACCTCATAGGTGAAGACATCCACAGTCTGAAGGTGAAAGGATGGGAAAAAAACATATCACTCACATGGATCATGTAAACAAGCAGAAGTTTCTATCCTTACATAAAGTGAACTTCAAGCCAAAGTTAATCAGAAGGGACAAAGAAGGACATTTAATACTGTCTTGTTGATGTATAACAAGACATAACAATTATAAATATTTATGCCCCAAACAATGGAGCATCTACATACATCAAACAATTTCAAGAATCAAATAGACCACAACACAATAATACTGGGTGATTTTAACATACCACTTTCACTACTGGATAGATCTTTCAAATAAAAACTAAACAAAGAAACTATAAAAATAGATATAGAACTAAATATTTGCTCATCCATCAATGAGTGAAAATACTTTCTTCTCAGCAGCACAAGGATCCTTATCTAGACCATATATAGACCATATCTTATGCCACAAAGCAATTCTTAGCAAATACAAAAAGATAGAGAAAATGCCCTGCATTCTATTCAGATCATAGTGGAATGAAATTAGAAATCAATGATAGAATAAAAAGCAGAAGCTACTCTAACACCTGAAGACTAATCAATATCTATTGAATGATGAATGAATAGCAGAAGAAATCAGAGAAGAGATAAAAAAATACTTAGAGGTAAATGAGAACACCAATACAATATATCAAAATCTCTGGGATACTACGAAGGCAGTGCTAAGAGGAAAGTTCATTGCATTGAGCTCATTCATTAAAAGAATAGAAAGTCAATGAGTAAATAACCTATCATTACATCTCAAAGCCCCAGAAAAAGAACAAATCAACACCCAAAGTAGTAGAAGACAGGAAATAATCAAAATCAGCTGAAATCCATGATATTGAAACAAAAGAAACAATTGAAAAAATTGACAAAACATAAAGTTTTTTCTTTGAAAAAATGAATAAAATTGATAAACCCTTAGTCCTGCTAATGAAAAGAGAAAGAAATTAGGAAAACTATCCCATTCACAATAGCCTCAAAAAAAATTTAGGAATCAATATAATAAAAGAGGTGAAAGACCTCTACAAAGAAAACTATAGAATACTAAAGAAAGAAATTGAAAAAGGCCTTAGAAGATGGAAAGATCTCCCTTATTCTTGGATAGGCAGAATTAACATTGTCAAAATGGCCATTGTAACCAAAAACGTTATACAGATTTAATGTAATTCCTATTAAAATCCCAATGACATTCTTCATCGAAATAGAAAAAGCAATCATGAAATTCATTTGGAAAAATAGAGACTCAGAATAGCCAAAGTAATCCTTAGCAAGAAAAGTGAAGCAGGAGGTATCACTATACCATACCTCAAATTGTACTACAGAGCCAAATGGCATGGTATTGACACCAAAAAATGGCATAATATTGTCACCAAAACAGATATGTAGACCAGTGGTACAGAATAGAAGACACAGAGACACATCTACATAAATGCACATATCTCATACTAAACAAAGGTGCCAAAAATATACATTATAGAAAAAGATATCCTCTTCAACAAATGGTGCTGGAAAAACTGGAAATCCATATGTAGCAAACTGAAATTAAACCCCTATCTCTCAACCTGAAAAAACCCTCAACTCAAAGTGGAACAAGGATTTAGGCACTAGAACAGAGATTCTGTGCCTAGTAGAAGAAAAAGTGGGCCCAAATCTCCACCATGTCAGCTTAGGTATTGATTTCCCTAATAAGACTCCTGGAGTGCTCAAAGTGAAATCAAGAATCAATAAATGAGATGGATTAAAACTAAAAAGCTTCTTTACAGCAAAGGAAACAATCAATAATGTGAAAAGAGAGCCTACAGAATGGGAGAAAATCTTTACTACAGGCACCTCAGTCAGAACATTAATCTCCAGGATATATAAAGAACTCGAAAAACAACACCAAAAAAACAAATAACCCAATCTATAAACCAGCTAAGGAACTTCACAGATACTTCACAGAAGTAAAATTGATCAACAAATATGTGAAAAAAGTTACAACATCTCAATTAGAGCAATGCAAATTAGAGAAATGCAAATCAAACTACACTGAGATTCCATCTCATTCCAGTAATAATAGTGGTGTTTGACTTAGAAGTTATATGATCATTGCTTATTTATTTTAACTTTGTCATTGATTAATATAAAATCTTTCACTGATCACATTTAATGATTATAGATTTGAACTCTCCTTAACATATGTATATACCACCAATTATTCTTCTGTTATTGTTTTCACTTCATGTTAACACTTATTCCTTTATTTTTAAACTTCCTCAATCATTACTTAGGTATGTCATTTTTATAAGTTGAATCTGAAAGCATTTTCCTTTTAGTATGTGAATTTTACCCTATACCTACCTATTAGCATAAGTCCTATATTTGAGAGCCGCCCCACGCGCCTGCAAGGTAGGCGGACCAGCGACCCACCAGCAGAACAGGCCCAGCGGCCTGCTGAGGGGCAGAGCCGCCCCCTCCCCCCGCGCTTGCAAGGTAGGCAGAACTGTGACCACCAACAGGATAGGCCCAGCGGCTCACGGAGGGGCAGAGCCGCCAACCTCGCCGGCAAGGTAGGCGGACCTGCGACCCACCGGCAGAACAGGCCCAGAAACCTATGGAGGGGCAGAGCTGCCCCACGCGCCTGCAAGGTAGGCGGACCCGCTACCGAACGGCAGAACAGGCCCAGCGGCCTGCCGGCGTGGTAGGCACATTGCCCCAATTGGAGGAGGGGCAGAGCCACCGCCCGCGCCTGCAAGGGAAACTTTGCAACTATACAAGAGCAATATAAATATATAGGGGGAAAATTCAATAACACAACAATTTCACCAAGCAGAAAGAAACGCGAACAGTATGAAGAGACAAGGAAAGAAAGGACCACAAGCAATCCAGGTCAACTCAACGTTAGAAGAGGTAATATCTGCAGCAGATGGAATGTCAGATAAAGAATTCAGGATATACATGCTTCAGATGATATGGAGTCTCAAGGAAGACATTAGACAGCAAAATCAGACAATGAAAGATCACTTCAACAATGAATTACATAAACAAATCCAAGAAGCAAAAGATCAACTATACAGGGAGATAGAGGTTATAAAAAACAAACAAACAGAAATCCTAGAAATGCAGGAAGCAATAAACCAACTTAAAAACTCCATTGAGAATACTACCAGCAGAGTAGAACACTCAGAAGATAGAACATCAGACAATGAAGACAAAGTATTTCAACTTGAAAAGAACATAGACAGCTCAGCAAGACTGTTAAGAAACCATGAGCAGAACATCCAAGAAATATGGGATAGCAAAAAGAGACCAAACTTAAGAGTCATTGGGATACAGGAAGGTATAGAGGTCCAAACCAAAGGAATGAGCAATCTATTCAATGAAATAATATGAGAAAACTTCCCAGACTTGAAGAATGAGACAGAATCCCAAATCCTAGAAGCCTACAGGACGCCGAATGTGCAAAATCATAAGAGATCCACACCTAGACACATTATAATGAAGATGCCCAACATACAGAATAAGGAGAGAATTTTAAAAGCTACAAGAGAAAGGAAGCAGATTACATTTAGGGGTAAGCCAATCAGGATAACAGCTGATCTTTCAACACAGACTCTGAAAGCTAGAAGATCCTGGAATAACATATTTCAAACACTGAAAGAAAATGGGTTCCAACCAAGAATTGTGTATCCAGCGAAATTAAGCTTCAGGATGGAAGATGAAATTAAAACCTTCCACGATAAACAAAAGTTAAAAGAATTTGCAGCTAGAAAACCATCTCTTCAAAACACCCTCGGCAAAACATTACAGGAAAAGGAAATGGAAAATAACATTGAAAACCAACAGTGGGAGGTAGTACAGTAAAGGGGGGAAAAATAATCAAAGAGGAAAACAAACCATGTTTAGTAACATAAATAAACAAATATGGCTGGAAGAACAACCCATATCTCAATAATAACCCTAAATGTTAATGGCTTAAAATCACCAATTAAGAGACACAGGCTAGTAGAATGGATCACAAAACAAGACCCAACAATATGCTGCCTACAGGAGACACATTTGATAGGAAAAGACATACATAGACTGAAGGTGAAAGGTTGGGAAAAATCATATCACTCATATGGACTTCGGAAACAAGCAGGAGTGTCCATACTCATATCAAATAAAATAGATTTCAAGCCAAAGTTAATCAAAAGGGATAAAGAGGGACACTACATACTGCTCAAGGGAACCATACACCAACAAGACATAACAATCATAAATATATATGCCCCAAACAATGGTGCAGCTATGTTCATCAAACAAACTCTTCTCAAGTTCAAGAGTCTAATAGACCAACATACAATAATCATGGGAGACTTCAACACACCTCTCTCACCACTGGACAGATCTTCCAAACAAAAGTTGAATAAGGAAACTATAGAACTGAATAACACAATTAATAACCTAGACTTAATCGACATATATAGAATATACCACCCAACATCAAGCAGTTACACTTTTTTCTCAGCAGCACATGGATCCTTCTCAAAAATAGATCATATATTATGTCACAGGGCAACTCTTAGACAATATAAAGGAGTAGAGATAATACCATGCATCTTTTCTGATCATAATGGAATGAAACTGAAAATCAACGATAAAAGAAGGAAGGAAAAATCATGCATCACTTGGAGAATGAACAATAGGTTACTGAATGATCAATGGGTTATAGAAGACATCAAGGAGGAAATTAAAAAATTCTTAGAGATAAATGAAAACACAGACACAACATATCGGAATCTATGGGACACATTGAAAGCAGTTCTAAGAGGAAAATTCATTGCTTGGAGTTCATTCCTTAAAAAAGAAAAAAACCAACAAATAAATGATCTCATACTTCATCTCAAAATCCTAGAAAAAGAAGAGCAAAACAACAGCAAAAGAAGTAGAAGGCAAGAAATAATTAAAATCAGAGCTGAAATTAATGAAATCGAAACAAAAGAAACAATTGAAATAATTGATAAAACTAAAAGTTGGTTCTTTGAAAAAATAAATAAAATCTACAGACCCTTAGCCATGCTAACAAAGAGAAGAAGAGAGAGAACTCAAATTACTAGCATACAGGATGAAAAAGGCAATATCACAACAGACACTTCAGAAATACAGAAGATAATCAGAAATTATTTTGAATCCTTATACTCCAATAAAATAGAAGATAGTGAAGGCATCGATAAATTTCTTAAGTCATATGATCTGCCCAGATTGAGTCAGGAGGATATAGACGACCTAAACAGACCAATATCAATTGAGGAAATAGAAGAAACCATCAAAAGACTACCAACTAAGAAAAACCCAGGACCAGATGGGTATACAGCAGAGTTTTACAAAACCTTTAAAGAGGAACTAATACCAATACTTTTCAAGCTATTTCAGGAAATAGAAAAAGAGGGAGAACTTCCAAATTCATTCTACGAGGCCAACATCACCCTGATTCCTAAACCAGACAAAGACACTTCAAAGAAAACTACAGACCAATATCTCTAATGATTTTTAGGAAACGTCTATTTAAAGACATTCCAGAGCATATACAGATAGAGAATTTATTTTAACTAATTTGTTTTGTTTGAAAAATATTTTATTGACAGATAGTAATTTTACCTCTTTATGCAGTATATGTAACTATTTTTACTGTAAATCCATGAATTAATCTGCCCACTTGAATAATTTATTGTAGTCTAGCGAAATTTTATTTAAATATTTATTTAACATTTACATATTAAATTTACTATTCAGTTACTGTTACTGTACTTATTATATTCTGGTTTCTTCTTCAGGAACCTCTGTAAGTCATTCATCCAAAACTAAGGTAAGAGGTTCTTGGGGTTTCATCAGTGAGCAAAACTGATGCTTGCCTTCGAGGAGCTTAAAATCAAGCCAGAAGAAATAGACAGTGAGTGCTGGGCATGTTGGCACACGCTTGTAATCCCAGCGGCTTGCGAGGCTGAGGCAGGAGGATCACAAGTTCAATGCCAGCCTCACCAAAAGTGAGGCTCTAAGCAACTCAGTGAGACCCTGTCTCTAAATAGGGCTGGGGATGTGACTCAGTGGTTGGGTGTCCCAGATTTCAATCTCTGGTTCCCCCTACCCTCCAAAAAAGAAAAAAAGTAAATCAACAATGAAGAGGACAGTGCAAAGTATCTAGTGGGGTGTATGGGTTAAGGAACATGGGAAGGTGGGGTTCCTTCTGCTTTGGGTGCTGTTTCCATGTTCGCATGCTCTGTTAAGTGACTTGTTTTCCCTTAGCGTCATTTCTGCTCTGTTTTACCCCCAAGCTGTTAGTTTGGTTTTCCCTAAAATTCAACAGTGTTTATTTCTTAGCCACTTTCTTTGGTCTGCTGCTTCTCATCGTGTTTTCTGCTTTTTGTTTCCTTCACATGGTGGAAGCAGCTCTTCACAGGCTCCTTCTTGTCCTGTTATCTATCTATTTCATAGTGGAGGCCACCTCAGGCCCATGTCTGCCACAAGGCAGTACCCCATGGGGCCCAAAGCCCCACACCCTCCCTTGAGGGCAATTGTCCCCTTCTGCTTAGACCTGAGGTCATCTGTGAGGCCCACAGGCAGTCTCCATGGAACTTGGGCAGGAGGCTGTGTCCTCCTTGCTCCCGATGACAAAGGAGATAGTTGGCATTTTTGTCTTTGCTGTAGTTCTTCTGAAGTGTCACGGCTCGGCTCGGCCCGGAGCTCTTTCTAGCTCCCTTTGGGGGATGACTCTACATTCAAACATTCCCAACAGCTCTCCCCAGCCCTTCTGCTTCCCGCCAGGATGCATAATAATAAAAGTGAAGGTTGTTATCTCTGAATATATAGATAAACCAAGAAGCAGATTGGTCAGGGTAGGGACAAGAAGGTGATTTTGGTACTGTGGACCCTGGTTTGGCCAGCGGTGAAGATGGCTCTTTTTACAGTGAGCTATATCATTTCGTTTTTTGTTGAATTGTGTTCCTAACTCTTAGTCTCCTGTACAATACATTCTTTCCAACTTAGAGGGTTGAGCTTGTAGGCTGTGTTCCAAAAATGTTTTTCTCAATCAATTCTCATCATTAATGGACTTTGGCAATGAGGGGGGTCTCTTTCCCCTATGTCCCCCCCCACCAGTGGACATTTGCTACAGCATTCAAAGGACTGCCCACATGCTATGGTGAATTCCCACATTAATTTATTTATTCTTTGCCTCTGCTTATAAAATCATGAAGGCCAAAGAGGCATTATTATTGCTATTTATGAAAAGCAAAAAAACAAAACAAAAAAAGGCTTATAAAAGTGGAGTGACTTGCCTAGGGTGATTTGTTTGGGATGAGTTGGACCAGTCCTCTTTCACAGGACTATACCCATTTTTCCTCCCTATCCTCTTGTCTGACCACCATAAATAAACTGTGATAGTACATTTCAAATATGGGACTAAAACTCCAATTCAGTACCTGTTATACCTTGGAAATTCTTTCTGCCACTTAGAGTGTGTTTTAAATCAATAAACAATTGGTGAAAACGTGTGTGTGTGTGTGTGTGTGTGTGTGTGTGTGTGTAGTCATACAGTGTTTGTATTAAATGGAAAGTAAAACACAATCTTCTCATTTCAAATTCGGATTTTTTTTCTTTTCTGCATATGATATTTTATTTCACAAAACAGAATTTTAGAAGAAAACTCTCTTGCCAGAAACTCTTTAATATGCATTCAGGCTAAAATTATGCAAACAGACTAAAATTTTGGTGTGTATCTCAGCCACTGTGCCCTCTCTCAGTATGATGACCTGGAGGTGACCGTGTCATCTGCTGTGTGTAAGATGCAGAGCCAGAGCCTTATTGCATTTGGGGGCCTCCCTGTCCCTGTGCAAAAGCTGCAGCCATAGAAATCCGAGGCTGAGCAAGTTGTTTACATAGTGTGTGCTTTTGCATGATAAACACTGCCTTTTTGTCCACTGATTCATAGTGGTGTTTTCTTGGCATCTTGGTCAAGCAATATGTGTAAATGTGGCTACTGAAGACTACTGAGCACTAGGTGTGTCTGGCTCTGATAAGATGCTCCTTTATTTTCTATTCTGGCTCAGGCTTTATTTCCCACCCTAAGCCATATCTGCAAGCTGTCATAATATAAATTCCTGTCATTTCCCCCAGTGGAGACCACAGCCACTAACTAAAAAGGTCCCAGGCAGTACATTCTAACTATGGTGGCTTTACTACTATATAAGGCATATCCCTAACCACTCCTGCAACTCACCCTTGGCTTAGGAAAGGCCCAGAGATTTGGCCCAAAGATACTGCTAAACATCCCATAATGCACAAGATGGGACTTGCATTAGTGGTACATTCTTTGCCCACATGCTGTAGAGAGTTCTGGTTTTCAGGCATGCTTATGGGCTTGTAGGAGCAGGATCTGTGGCTCCAAGGGGACAAAGATGACCTACAGGCTCCTTTTGGGGAACTTTGGCTTTGTAGGTACACAAGGAGGCAAGGAACTGTCCAGTGCGGCTTCCCACTCAGAGATCATCAAAGGAGGGATTTTATTTAGCGAAGTTCATAAAAGTTTTTGCAGGAACAGGTCTTTGGTAAGTTGCTTGGCCTGTTCTATATATACTTCAAGATGATTAAGAGAAAATATTCTTACTCTGGCAGACTCAGCTAGACTTCCAAAGCATTGCCGGGAAGGACCATTTGGATTAAGATCACATAGAACCAAAATGCAGGCCAGAAACCTGGAACAGGCCCAGTTCACCCCATTCCTGTTTGGTAGGAGATTTTAAGGAGAATTGAAGATATATTAGGGAAATCACAAGGAATGCAATAATGTCATTCCCCATTTAAACAGTAATGCTATCTACTGAGAGTTAGCTGTCTAAGAAGGGAACCCAATAATCTGCCACTGGAGACAATCTGGTTTTCCATTACCCAAATACAAATTTATAAAGATGTAGACAGTAGTTCTCAACCAAGCATGATCTTCACTGCCCAGGGGACACACCACAATGTCACCACTTAGGAAGTGTTCCATTGGTATCTAGTGGGCAGAGGCTAGAGATGCTGGCTAACATCTCATTATGCACAGGAAGTTGCCTCTGCCCAGCTACCCTCCAAAATAGTGCTGAGCTTGAGAAACCCTGATGTGGACAGGTATCACCCCCTTTCCTCCTGAAGGCCAATGTAACTCTGAGGCACAAAAACCTTCTTCCCGACAACCCTCCTCCTCATTCTCACCAGTCCTTTTCTTGGTGAACCAGAGCATTCCAGGAAAGCCTCACGCATTCATCACACTCACCTTCCCCTGCTGGTCTGTTTTGATCTCCCAGCCTCGGGGCAGTTCCAGCCGAGTGTCTGCGAACATGTTGATGAAATTCACCAAGTCCCGGTTGTGCTGGTAGCGTTCAAAATTGCGAGCATCTCTTCGGACTTTCAGAATCATGTGCTTTAAGCAGGTGCTACTGGTGAAGACTCGGTAGGCACTCTGAGACAGGTTCAGGGCGGATTGGAGTCGAGAGTGGGAAATTTGGAAAAACAGACTGAGTACACTTTGAGTATTTAAACATGACGTAATGTGATTGCTACACAGCAATTTATTGTGAGCTTGAGATAGAGGCCTCAGAAGCAGAGATCTTGCCCAAGAAGTAATCGTGCATTGATTATTAACACACATATATCATTCTAATTCTACCCAACTCTTGGCAGCCTTGGACAGTCGTGTAAAGCTCCCTCACACCTTCTTCTACCTCTCTGGGCTTCACTCCTATCCCCTCATATCCCTTCATCCCTTCTCTGACTGCACAGGTCTGCCTTTCTTCTTATCTGTCTAACACAGGGTAGTAATTTAGGATCTGTGGGGATGTCAGGCTGGACTACAGAAGTGTCTCAATCCTTCAAATCCTATGTAAAACCTTGTGTGTGTAGAGATCAGGGGATGAGAGGAAACAAAGAATGTTTTAGGAATTTCTAAATACGCCAAATGACAATTTTATGGTACAGAGGGCTGGTGTGTGTGTGTGTGTGTATGTGTGTGTGTGCACGCGCGCGCGTGCGCGCACAGTAAAAGAACAGACTCTGTGAAACCAGGGAGGTTGACCCAGTGGATTTCATGGTCCACTTTGCCTAGCGTTGAGTGTCAGGGCATCAGTATCTGCCATACTTATTCTCCATTTGTGACTCTCCACTGCAGCACTGGGAATCTGCTCTGTATCCAACCAGTGGTCCCCCTTTTCCCAAGCCAGAACTGACATGACCTCATCAAATTATGGCTCTTGCCTTATGGAATCATTATCATCTAAATTCAGGCACCCAAAGTGAAAACTGCTGTTTTAAAACTAGTCTTTTTTTTCTCTTTGGCAGGGGGGTGGGGTACTGGGGATTGAACTCAGTGGCACTCAATCACTGAGCTACATCCCCAGCCCTATTTTGTATTTTATTGAGACAGGGTTGCTTAGCACCTCACTTTTGCTGAGGCTGGCTTTAAACTGGCAATCTTCTTGCCTCAACCTCCCGAGCCGCTGGAATTACAGGTGTATGCCACCACACCCAACTCAGTCTTTCTTAATTCCTCATCTTCTACCCACCCACAACCACAGGGGACCCAAAGTCAATTGATTCCCTGAGAAATCTCTCTGAAGGCAGTTATTCCTTGCCATGCTCCCAGCCACTTCTTTAGGTTGGGCCTCCATCATCTCTCCCTTGAGCAGTTGAATTGGCCTCTACTCTTGGCCTCTCAGTCTTTCCCTATGCTCTGTTGCCAGAGAGAATGCTTCATCAACTGTGTGGTTACGCAGCCCCAGTGCCTAAGAGCACTGTGGGTTCCTGTTGCCCACTGAAGTAGATCCAGGATCCTTTGCATGGCTTACCAGGAGTCTGCTGATGATTCTCCAGCCCTCTCTCCCTGTCTGTAGCCTCTCTCACTTGGGCCACTCTGGAACCTTTATAGCTGTCCCAAACATACTAATAGAGAACACATTGTCCCTCTGCCTGGACTTCTTCCTACCCACTTTCTACCTTCCAGATTCAATGCACCTGTCTCCTTCTGCTTCTTTGAGCTCCCAGGGAACTTTGTCTTCTTTCAGTTTGGCCCTGCCCTGTTTTGTTAAGCTGATTACTTTGGATGTCATCATCCCCTAGAAAAGACACCTAGTTCTTATGTGTCACCTTAATCTGTCTTTGTGATTCCAGCACCTAAACTGTGCCTGATCTGCAGTGTTGTTAAATGGGAATTTAACAAATATAGTGATATTGTGTCATTGTTCTTTTGAAAATACCCTCTAAAAATGCAATGAAAAAAAAGTACATAATAAAATCACATCCAGTTCAATATTAGCCTGATATTTGAAAAACTGCATCAAAAGGATGTTTTCTACATCTAGGAAAAAAATCTATTTTAAAATTTCTTCAGTGAAAATGATTGTATTAAATGGATCATAATGAAGGGGATCTATTCATTTCATGTTCTTTTAAAGTTTTAACAATAATAAAAATGAGTATTTGTTTTCAAAGTACTTTTACTGACATGAGCCTAACAAAAAACTAAAGAAGCAACAGTATTTCCAAATCCAGGCTTTTTACTTATTGGGAGACTCACAGTGAAAAGAATATATTGGATTTTTTCCCCCTCTCCTTGTATGGTGCAAAATTCTAGCCTTTTGGATCTATCAATTGACTTTACAAAGTTTGTTTGGGGTCTTGATGGAGCCAGGCCAGGCCTCCTCTGCTCTTGGAACACTCACATAATTGGCATGCAGCACAGTGAAGAATTCTGGGTTGGTGATGAACTTGACGGCTGGGGACTGCAGCAGCAAGGTGATTTTTTGTGAGTTAACGGGAGAAAGTGACCCTTCTCTCCTCAGATCTGGAAAAAGTGAAGCAAATCGACAGAATACATTTAGAAAAAAGTAGTTTCAAACCTGGTTCTTTTTTTTTTCTTTTCCCACAGCAGTAGCACACAGATCTCTACCTGCACAGCAGAACTTGTTTTGAATAGCAACATGACCAGGTGTCATACCGGTAAAGCATCCCTTACAGAAATGCTTGGAAACAGAGTTTTTCAATTTTTTTTCCAGATTCAGAATATTTGCAGATCCTTAATGAGATGTCTTGGGGATGGGACCCACGTCTACACATGAAATTCTTTTATGTTTCATCCACACTGTATACACCGAGCCTGAAGTTAATTTTATACAATATTTTTAGTAATTTTGTACATGAATCTGTTTCATGGTGTGGAATTTTCCATTTGTGGTATCATGTTGGTTCTCAAAAAGTTTTATTTTTTGGAGCATATCAGATTTTGGATTTGGGGATTAGGGATGCTCAACTTGTATCACTTTCTGTAAGCCAGTTAAGAATCATTATTTCCTAGTAGCATTCCTCCATCATTTCAGGTAGGCACAAGTCTTCTAACATCTCCTCCCATTTATCCTGATGATTTTTTCCTTATTTTCTTTACAAGTTGATAACCATAGTTATGATAGATTCTGCAAAAAGGGTCACAATTTTCCCCCTCCTTGTATCCATACCCCTCTGCAATGGGACTTTGTAGCAATAATCCTTATTAAATTGGTGTCGGCCTTGTACCTTGCTTCACTTAGTAGATTGTAGCAGAAGTGACACGTCAGAGTTTCAGAAAGTTCTGTGTGTCTCATATCCCTGCTACCACTAAGAGAACAACTTGAACTAGCCTGCTGAGAGATAAATGATGGGGAGTAGAGACAAATCACCCATCTGAAGTCATCTCACACCAGCCAGCCCACAGCCAATACAACATTTGATCCAAGACATTTATCTGTGTGAGCCCAGCAGCACCCTGAGGACCCACCCAGCTGAGCTTGGCTCACATTGACAACCCACAGAACTGCTAGATGAATGTGTGGTTGTGAGTGTAAACCACTAAATCTGTGGATGGTTTGTTACACAGTAAATGCAAGTGATCCAATGCCAAACTCAGAAATCAATGTCCTCTTTCTTTTTTCTTCATGTTTCTAATTACTGGATCAGTGTACCGTGTCCCTCTCAGAAGGCCAAACAATGAAATTAATAACAGAAAAACTCACACTAGTCAGTTTGGTAAGTTTGTCTAGAAAATTGAATAGAATGGAAGCAATTAAAATTGTTGTTGAAACTGTATGTGCATTTAGGAGATCACATGAAAATGTCCAACATCCGTGTTGCTGTTGATGGTGGAGAGCCGGCAGGATGGGAATCACAATGTCTGCTTGGTGAGACTCTCTCTGAGCCTTCTTTTGGTGAAGAAAATTGCCATCATTTAACCCATTTCAAAGAGAAAGTGAATTATTAAGATGCCACTGTGGTAATCTTATATTGTTGTGGGTATAAAAAGTGGAAGCCAGTCTCATGGTTTTTGAATATCCTTGTCTGAGTAGAACTCAATTCGAAGAAATAAAAATCAGGAAAACTGGGCCCTGAGTGAATGCATACTGTTGTAAATAAAAAAAAAATACTCTTGCACGGTGTACATAACCAGAAGCCTGCTGGAAAACCTCTTTCTCCCCAAGTTCTTTCCAGGGAGAACTGAATTTTCTTCTAAATGCAAAGTAATTGCTCCTAGTGTTGTCACATGGCTCATTTGAAATAGAGTGTGAATTTTTATAGCATGTTTTATTTATATGTGGAAAACCCTTAGGACTCCAACAGATATATTTATTTAACAACAAAGGATTAAGCCATCATAAAAGCTACCTTGGTACACAAATATTGTGGCAAACTCAACTCCATCCCCTGAATCCATGTGCTTTCGTATCTCACCAGCCATGTTGGTGGTGTTCTCTTCACTGTGGATCTGTATCTCTTAAGTTTCCTGGGGGGAAGCTCCATTGTCTGCTTTACCCTGTTTGCACCATACCTCTTTCTCTTCTACCTTGGTCTTTTGCCCATTCTGTTGCTCTCTTAACCCTATGACCCCTGTCTAACCCATGAGGTATGGTGAAGGACTTGTACACTTCTGTCACACAGCTGTTGGATGCCCCCACTAGTATATGGGGACCCCTCATTTCCAATACCTAAGCTTGATTGGGGAGATTCAGCCTCTGAGTCACTCCCTCCACCTCCACCTCCTCCGGCTGGGACTTGCTCACAGCTTTGGCTGCCAGAATCCTCTTCAGATCTTTCTGTTGCAATGGTCCGCTGAATATTTTGATACCTTTGCATTGGAAAATGGAAAGATGGAGTTAACTTTTTTTTTTCTCCTTGTGGGAGGCCAATGCTCTGAATCAGACAAGAATCTGTAAAGAATTATCTTGAAAGTCAGAAAAGGAAATTCCCAAAAGACAGACAAAACAATTAGCAAGAGGAGTATGTCTAGATTATTTGATTTTGTTTTTGTTTTGAAAGCTAGGATGAATTTCAAATATGGTGACTTTCAATAATCAACAACAACAAAAATAACTAATCATGAAAAATAGCCTGTGTACTACATTAAACAAAATCAGGCTAAGTCTTAAATAAGGGTATGGGAAATAAATTAAAATGTTACAACTAAGGTATGGAATTATCACCACATTACTTTAATAGGCCTACAAAAAGGAATAATTGTTGCACAAACCTCTTTCTCCTTTACCTTGGTCTTTTGCCCATTCTATTGCTCTCTTTACCCTAGGATCCATGTCTAACCCATGAGGTATGGTGAAGGACTACTATTTGACAACTACTTGATATGACTGGGTAGAGGTCACAGAAATATTATAAAATATAATATTATAGTTTACAAACATCCTGGCAGACAAATAAATACTTGCTGCTTATTTGAAGCCTCATTTTTCTTCCTAAGTTGGGGATTGACTCAGTTGGCTGACCAGTCAGTCACTTTCTCAGGTACTACATATTTATCAGCTCTCCCACCACGTGCATGTTCTGTTCTGAGCTTTCAGATCAGAGAGGATTAGAATATGACTGTCCTTGGAACATACAGTTGAGATGCAGCAAAGCAGGGAATGGCATGTAAAACACAACTCTAGCAATGTGAAGGCAGTCCAGATCATGTTAGAGACGTGGGAACACACAAGGAGATCCTAAGGTAGGTAAAAGCTGGAGTATGAACTTATGGAAGAGCTTATTGAGCAGAAACATTTTCAGAAGGGAAAGCAACATGTGTGAAAGCAGGGTCCCCTGGGAGAGCTCTGGGAAACTTAGGGGTGGCATCAGGATGCATGGGCTCCTGTTGGTGAGAGGAGACCAACAGAGAGGAAGGCAGGGATCATCTGAAGGATGCCCCAGCAGCAGTTTGGGTCGTAGGCCTCCTAACCTGAGGAACATCAGAATACCTTGTAGGACTTGTTAAAACATAGGTTTCTAGGTCTTATCCCCAGAGTTTATGATTTGGTAGATCTGGGGTAGGGCCTAAGAATTTGCATTTCACCTAGTGCCCAGGTGGTCCTGATGCTGCTGTTCCATGGGTTAGCTTTGAAAACCATTGCTCTTGATCCTAAGTAGAAAGTGAAAAAGAGATATAGGGCCAGATGTACGCTTAGAATGATCAGCCAACACTGGTGTAGAGAATGGGTGCAGGAGAGGAGCCTGAAGTCAGGCAGAGAGTAGTCTGATACTGCAACAGTCTGGGATGGAAATGCCAAAGGCCACCTCAGGCAGGAATGGTAGGTCATGTTGCTGAGGTGAGGGGAAACACCCATATACTTCAGGGATCTCAAGATAGGCTCTATCTTCCAGCAGAATACTCAGAAATTTTCTACACCTCCCTGCCCTTGATAGCCTGCTGTGTCTGCTTCATGTTATCTTTTAAGCAGATGCCCAGTTATTTATTTGTGTCTGCTCCACTCTCCATGCCTCAACCCAAGTAGCCTTCTTCCTTTCTCATACTACTTTTGTTTTGTTTAATGCCTCTCAGTCAATTAAAGTAACATGACCAGGACCCATATTTACTTCTCCTCAAGGCAGGGATGGAAGAAGGGGACATTTCAAGACATATTTAGCAGAATTTCTAATAATTTTGTAGGTAGTTTCAACAGGATTGTGGCTTCACTGGATATGGGGGTTGAAGAGGAGGAAGGAGACTATTGTGACCAGGTAGCTGGAGGTGGCAACACTGAAAGTCAGTGTTAGAAGGATGGACGGATTGGGGGAGATATTTGGATATGCTGATTTGGAGGTCCTTAAGGTCATGCAAGTCACACTATCCAAAGGCATGTTGCTTATATGGGTCTTGTGCTTAGGAAAGTGAGGAGTGAGTAGAGAGAGGCGGGCAAAGAGGAAGAAGAAGAGAATAGTATGGTAACCAGGAATAACCAGGTCTCTAAGTGCAATCCAAGATCAAACAAAGGAGGTACCCACATTGCACAGATGTGGCTCTACTGTGACAAGCTTCTGAAGGCCAGTGCTTCATTCTTTCCTTGAGCTTACAGAGGAAGCTTTCCTAAGTGTGGTAACTAGACTACTTGCAAGAGATTCATCTGGGTGACTGTCAATATTACAGAACTGAAGCAAAATAGAAACCTGAGATTCCAAGGTGCTCTTCAATTAGTATTATGTACATCTAGGTTTGGAATCACTGATCTAAGGGATTTTTTTTACATTTTATTTTATCTAGAGAGATTCTACTACTTACTCTGATAGCTGACAGGAGATACCTTTGCCTGTAGCAGTTACTGAGAGACACTTTCTGAGAAGACCTCTTAAAACGAAATGTGGAAGACAGAGGAATGAACAGAGTGACCTAACTATAGAGAGAAATATTTGGGTTTGTTTACACCTCAACATGTCTCTGGCAGGGAGGTTTGGAGAAGGAGAAGGATAGCCTTCTATAATCCCCCTCCTGCACCTCAGAGAATACAGCCCTGCAGGAGGGCAAAGTGGCCAATGAGAAGCTTCTGAAGTCTGAAACCTTGACTGAGGGGAGAACAGGGCCTTTCGAAGACTAAGGAAGCTTCTAATGGAATGATGCCCTAAAAGCTTTATAGCAGATTGTATTTTCCCAAAAT
Organism: Marmota flaviventris; assembly: GCF_047511675.1. NCBI lineage: Eukaryota > Metazoa > Chordata > Mammalia > Rodentia > Sciuridae > Marmota > Marmota flaviventris. Next base: position 101,225,183 of record NC_092498.1, on the reverse strand, counting down.
GTGTTACCATTTTTTTTTTTAGTCCTATGTGCTATCACAGAACCTCTCTAAGAGGTAGATTTGATATTGTCACCCCCCATGAGCCTGGGAAGATCTTGTGACTACTTTGTCTAATGTAGTATAAGGTGACAGTTTGTGATGGAACCCATGTTGTCAGGAAGCCCAGGCTACCTGGGAAATCTCTGTGAAGGTGTCCTCGTGGACATTCCTAGCCAACAGCTAGCATCAATCAAATATGAGAGTCTCCAGCTCCAGCCACCCTAACCACAGCCAAGAGATACTCCAGTGAGAACTGCCTTTCTGGGTCCAGTCAAGGGCATGAGAAACAATGATCATGATCCTAATGAAGATTGTAGGCTGTTACTTAGCAATCAATACCTGGGATGGGACTTAGACAAATGTCAAGTTGTCGCCTCTCTTTTTCTTCCCCAAATACAATGACCACAGCAAAGAATTTTTATGAGGACATATGATCTTATCTGATGATGAAAGTGCCACCAATGTCACAATCTATTTCACATGTCTTCGATTGGACCTTGGTTATCTCATGCCTTACTAAGTCAACAGCCTCAAGTCCCAGATCCACTCCTGAACTTTGCTGAAGCTCAGGGGAAGTTTGGGGGAATCAGGGCACCAAAGAAGAGAAAGGGAGTCAGAAAGCCCATTGTCTTCTACTTCATTAAGAATTATCTGTCAGTGTCTTCCACTCTTTTTTTGTTTTGTTTTGCAGTAAAAGGTTAAGTATTTATAGTATATGAAGGGCTAATGGAAATTGGTAAGAAAGTCAGATGGAATATATAATTTATAAATGGACACACACACACACACACACACACACACACCAAGTAAGACAAAGGAAAACCTTTCCAAAACAATGCTAAGCCAAACAACCAACAAAACAGAAACCCCCTAAAATCCATAAACAGACAGGTCACATGGAAGTGAATATAATTTTTAAAGAAAAGATTTTGGAAAAAATTGGATCCTCCAAGAAATAAAGTATAAGTGATTCCAAAATAAAAGGAGCACCTTCTAAATCAGCAAAACAAACCAAAAGATGAAATGGAAGTGAAGGTATTACTGGCACAGTGAACTCATAAAACCACAATAGAAGATAGTTAAGCACTGATAACAAATACCAATACCATGTTCATCTTCCCAGACTTGCTCTTTTGGGAACAAAACCTCAAAAGAATACTATATTTAAAAATAGTCTTAACATTTAACAGGCTTTGGTGGCTAAGTCAAAAATAGTAATAAAAGCAATAAACAAAATACTCAACAACATAAGAAATTAAATTAACTTAATTATAGCCACTTGATGGGATAGTATATGAGCATTTAAATGTCAATCTGAATATTATGTGGCAATAGGAAATGCTTCTATTCATTTATATCATGAATATAAAACTAACTACATGTTACCTTATAATCATTTAAGAATTGTATATAATTAAAGATGGATACTTTTTTTAAAAAAAAAGCCTAATCCATGAAGTAATAGGAATGTAGATTTTTTTCTATTTAAAATTTCTATCTCCCTCTGGAATATTATAATTTTATACAACTAACTTAAAAATCAGACTTTAGTTGCTTATTTAAAATGAGAATTCATGCTTATATTTCCTGATTGCTCAATACCTATGTGCGAAGATAGAGTTAATTAAGTCTGGATATTCCAAAGGCATAGGAATTAACTCAGGAAATAATCTTGTACTGAGGTATATTAAATTTTTAGCACCTCACTAGGTGGCGGAAGGATTACAAAGAAAACCAAGACAAGAAGGTAAGAATGGTAACAGGGGCACACATAGTCAAGAGGCTACAGAGGAAGAAGTCACTAGCTCTGTCCTGGGTGGAGGTGTCACAGGGCTCATGATTTTTGAGTGAGGCCAGTAGAATGAGATGTGGCCCAGGTTGGAGGTAGGTGTGGCCCCTGTAGAGGGAGCATGTGGTCACACCATAAGGCCTGGAAGAGTGTGCTGTCGTTACAAAGTGACCAAGGTTGAACACAGTCACATTGCCATTGGGTACTCTGTACTCGGTGTACATTTCCTTGGGTGCAGAGTCAGGAGAAATTCCTTGTAAAACTTGGAAATGTTTCTGTTTTGTGGTGAGACAGTGAACTTGTAAATTTCTCCCAATGACTTCAGGTTATCAGAAAATGACCCCTCAGTGTGATCACATGTGAGATAGATAAAGACTGATAGTATACTTTGCACAGCTACCCTTATCACACCAATTCACAGAAAACCTTAAATACTTGAAAGCAATAGGTTAAGATAAGTATTTAAAAGCTTGGATACTTATCTGAAGGTTATCTGACCTTCCCTAAGTAGGATTTTTCACAAGAAATAAGCACTTTCTCAAATTGCTAAATTCCTTTTCTCTATCTGCCCAGATGAACTGCAAATGCAACTCCCCATTCAACAAAATCTGGCTGCCTTTCCTATGTGATCATCTCCACGGAGGGCACGGGAGTTGACACATGAAAGGCGCAGATCTTCTCAAGAGGCTGGGTTCCAGATGGTTCTGGTCTAATTTTTATATCATACTATCAGAACACATGAACTTTCATGGATTTTTGTGCCATAGGTCAAGGTATTTCCTTCTGCTTCGAATGCACTGTATTATTTAATCATTTGATGTATTGTTGATTTGATTATTGCCTAGTGTTCAAACCGTACCTCTTGTAGATAACAGCCTATGACACCTTCTTAGTTTGCTGAACACTCTTAGCTCCTCTGTTCTGGCAAGACAGGCCTAAAGGTTAATTTTTGCCTATGAAATGGCATAAAATGAACTTCTGTGTCCCCTGCATTTTGTCACAACAGTTTTGTTGCAATCACCATGACAGGACCATCTCATGGATTTTTGGCGCATTTGTGTCTAATAAAACTAGCATATCACAAGATATTTATTGTAATATGCTTTGTTTCTGTGGGGATGACTGTGGAGAAATGTGCTGCCAATGAAAATCTTTTCATTAATGATTTAAGCACTCAGCTATTGAAGAGGAAAAATGGAAAGCAAATGTCTTCCCAATGTTCAAGCAATAAAAGAATATTCTGATAGTGTGAGAAGTTGTTCAATTAGTTTTTGCCTCCATGTGGCTTTTTTTTTTTTTTTTTGTACTGGGGATTGAATCCAGGAGTGCTCAACCACTGAGCCACATCCCCAACCTTTTTTTCTATTTTATTTAGACACAAAATATCGCTGAGTTGCTTAATACCTTGCTAAATTGCTGAAGCTGGCCTTGAACTTACAATTCTCTAGCCTTCTGAACCTGGGATTACAGGTGTATACCACCATGCCCGGTCTCCGTGTGTGTGTGTGTGTGTGTGTGTATTTTAAAATGTTTTTAGTTGTGGATGGACACAATATTTTTATTTTTATGTGGTGCTGAGGATTGAACCCAGTGCCTCACGCATGCTACACAAGCGCTCTAACACTGGGGTTGAGCCACAACCCCAACCCCTCCATGTGTTTTTTTTAAAATATATTTTTTTTAGTTGTAGATGGACCAAATATCTCTATTTTTATTTTTATGTGGTGCTGAGGATTGAACCCAGGGCCCCCCATGTGTTTTTAATGGCACCAAATAGTCTAATTCCCCCTCTGGCTGATACAGTTTTGAAGTCATATGATGTCAATAGATACCACCCTCCAACCTTTTTAAATTTTTTTCCAGTCATTCTCAATTTTCTCTTTACCTTAATACTTACACATAAACACAATGCATATGGATGCCATGTACAACTGAAGTTAGCCTGCAGCTTACATCCCTGGCAACTAACAGTATCCTGAAGCCATCAGCCTGGCCTCAAAGAACAAGAGGCTAGAGAGGATGCTCTGTACTCACTGAGGTATGGCAATACATGGTCTAGGGTTTCATTTGCACATCAAAACCGAAATGACATCAATAGTGAGGATTTAGTTTTTAAACAAAATAATTCTCAAAAATTCTTTTATTTTTTAAAGACAAGTTCTCACTATGTTGCCCAGGCTGACCTCAAACTCACACTTCTCTTGCCTCAGTCTCCAGAGTAGCTGGGATTATAGGAATATAGGAGCACACCATCATGCCTGACTTCAAAACATTTTTTTTAAACATTTCTTTTTCTAAGATGAAGGCATTTGAAGAATTATTATTTATGGGTGGGTATGTAGCAATTATGACAGCAGGGTAGGAATGCCAACAGTGATTTATGGGACAGTTTTTCCTGCAGGCAGTTTTTAGTATTTTTATGGAACCTATCCTTGGAATGTTCTAAACTGTTTTGAGTTCTGCCAAATATCTTGGAAGAATATTATGATGGATATGGACCAGTATGCCAGAAAAATGTGCATTCGTGTATAATTTTGCATACAATTTCTGGAGGGTTCATGAAATACTAATATCCTTGGTGAATACCATGAAGAGAGGGTACCCTTGGTTAAGAACGTCTGTTTTAGGGTTGGAGTTGTGCCATAGAGCACTTGCCTAGCATATACAAAGCCCTCTGGTTCAATTCCTAATATTACCAAAACAGACAGACACAAAACAAATAACAATGACAAAACCTATTTTCCAGCCTGGGTCTGTAAGAAGTTTAAGGAATTCCCATCTTTAAAGGACACTGGAGCGTCACTTGTCTCTGCTACCAAATTCTAAATCTAGCTAGTCAAGTACCTGTTACAATGGGTTCTTTAAGGTACTTAATCACTTTCCAGTCTCCTCATACTGAGCAAAGTGCTAGAGGAGTTTATTTGGCTGCCATTCTGCTTTCACTGAGGTTTATAGGAGCTCATTGCATACTGATCACCAACCGCCTGTTGAGCTGCTCCATCTGCTGGATGGACCCCGATCTCCGCATCCCGTCTGGGGTGGCTGCTGCTGTTGGACGCTGCCAGGTGGTTGTACGGTTCACATGGTCCACATAAAAGACCCGCCCATGGCTGTCAATTCGAGCTTCCCAGTCTAGTGTTTAATAAAAAGGCAAAAAGAAAAATCAAGGACAAACTACTGACCCACGTGAAGAGATAACTACTTCCCAGTCTTCTGAGGTAGAACTCACCATTGGTTGGTTGTAGAAGGCCAGACACTGCCCACAGCACCTGCCATGACTGATGGGGCAGTGGCACAGAATCAGGCCTTCTAGAAAAGAGCTTAACATACTCAGGTTCCCTGCTGGACCATTTTAGACAAATGGACCATTTTAAATAGTAATTGTGGTTCCCTGAATATGACCTATGCTAAAATTCTAATGATTTCTAAAGAGAAAGCCTGTTTAATTAATTTATTTCTTAAAAAATCTTGTGGTTATGCAAGTGACAGTTGAAGAAGATTAGACATGACCTCCAGTGACAGCTGACACTATGATGCTGGAGAACCCTTTCCTTGCTAGATATAACATAGGAGGACTGGCTTCTGTGACAAGTGGCAATGGCCTTTATTTTAAAACTAGTTTTAACTTTAGTTCTAAAATATTGTACCTGCAACTTTAGATAGCCTCTTCTAATACTTAACAAGTTTAACGGACTGCTATATCTCTTGAGAGGGTGAATGGAAAGATTTGATACTAGAGTTTTAAAACATCCTTTTGATAAGTTGTAAATTCACATTGTATATTCAACCTACCTATGGTTACCAAACATATTTTTACCAAAACCAAACCAATGACAACTATGGACAAACAAGGCACTTGGAAAATTACTCTTGTTGCTAAAAAGCCTTCCTGACCAGTAGAGGGAGTCCAAGATAAAGATAAATTTCTTTTGCTTCCCAAATAAAACAGAGGAAACCCCAAAATTAAAAGGCAGAAGCATCATGATAGCCTACGTAATGCATGTAGGGGTTGGGGTGGGGTGATGTGCATGAAAATCCCTTAAAAGGGAAAGGGATGAAATTAATGTATTCATGTCTGAGCTCGACGTACAGGAGCAATGCACAGAAATGGGCGAAGTTTTTTGAGTCCACACATAAAAATATGGTGGAAATAGCAGCAACATGATACATTTTGCTGAAAATGTATTAGCTAAAGAAAAAAGAAGCAAAAATGACTGCAAAGGGAGGGAAACCATTTAGCCTCTTAAGTGAGAAAAGCCCATAGCTTTTGGGAGTAGGTCAGATGTTAACAATATTCTTGAAAACGTATCATTCAGGTAATGACATAGCAACTCTCAATTTTTAAATGGAAAAATAGATTTGGTATATTTATGGCTTTATATGTACATGTCCTATCTGTTAGGAAATATTATTGCATGTGTCTAACCTGGGGGATTGCCAAATGATGCCTAATGAAAACCAAAATATCAGAAAACACCAAATTTGACTTATAAGGCAAATTGAAGGGAAAATTTAGATTGTAAAAATATGTTCTAAGAGGCGTTAACTACAATTGGTGATTAGTTAATCCAGCTGTCAACTGATGTAAATGTTCATTAGCTCTTTAACTAGTTGATGGAATTGTGTATATGCGTAATTGTGTTACTTAGTATGTAATCTCTATCCAAACATTTTGAAATTTCAATGGTTCCCAACCTAATATTAAAAAGCAACCGGACAGTTCTTTTTCTTGAATCCAATCTGTCATCTAACAAAGAATAAGCATTAATCTTTAAAACTCATGGCACTATTTAATTCAACTGAGCAAACTCCTTTTTAGCAGTGATTAGAAACCAGGAACTATGTCAGATCCTAGGACACAGAGCAGAATAACACAGGTCCCTGCCCTCCAGGAGCCCATAGTAAAGGAAGGACCACCACAGACAAAGCTTCAGTCTTACAAATTCTCTAAGGCAAAACAAAACAAAACAAAACAAAACAAAAAGACTAGAGAATGAAGCAGTGATAATGGTATTTTCTCACTACACGTCTCACTATTTCCAAATCACTCATGAAAAAGGATGGAAAGCCAGAAAGACATGCTCTTTTGTCAATAGACTGAATACCTGGAATTCAGAGTGCTAGTTATATGTTATTAAAAATATTCAGAAAATAATTAGCTGAGTGTAGTTAGAAGTTATGAGTGTGTTTTCTGTGTTGGTTTGTGAAGAATTTACTTTCACATATTTTATAACAAAAAAAATCCTATGGAACTTCAGGCTTCAGCATGACCTGAAGAACCCAGCACTGTAATGTTATGAGTTTGCTTAAATAGACATCTGAAAATTATTTCATTGTAAAGGTTTTCCTTTGACAATGCTGTGGCAAGTTACACTAGTGCAGGTGAGGTCAGTTCATTTGTGATGGAAGGACCTGCTGAATATGTTTTCCATGAAGTTGAAGAACAATGTTAGCTTGATCATGAATTACCTTTAGTTATGCTAACAAAACATGTCAAATCTGGCATTTAAATATTTTTTTTCCACAATTGAAATACTATGTTTATTGTCCAGACCTTTCTCTTGAACCTCATAATTATACATTCAATTGCCTTCTTGACATCACTACCTAAATCACACCTCAAATATGATCAAAACCAAGCTTCAGAACTTTTGTACCCAAATCTGTTCTGCCTGTAGCCTTCCTTTTCCATCTCAGTTGTACATAACTCTATCCTTCGAGGCTAAAATTCTTAAGTCATTTTTGAGTCCATCTTTCTTTCACTTCCACATCCAGTTTGTCATTAAATCTATCTTCAAAATATATGTGTGGAATCTGACCTTCCTCACCACCTCCACTGCTCCCACCCTGGTCCAAGCCACCATCATTTCTAATCTAGGTCGCTGCAATAATCTCAAGTTGCCTTTCATGCTTCTATCCTTCCTATTTATGATTTATTCCCTATGTAGCAACCAGGGAAAACCTTTCAAAACTTAAGTCAGACAATGTTATTCTTTTACTCAAAACCCTGCAATGTCCCCACTTCGTTCAGATAAAAAAGCCAAAGCCCTCATATGCTCTACGAAGCCCAATGTGACTTGGCCCTGCTGTCACCCTGACCTCAGGGTCTGCTGCTTTCTCTCTTCCTCAACCTGCTCAGGTGCACAGGTCACCTGTTAGTCAAACTCATCAGGGGCTCTATCTACAGCTTGGTAGTGGGTACTATGTTGGCCTGCAAAGCTCTTCCTTCCCAGCATTGACCTGGAAAAATCCTTTATCTCCTTCTGTGTTGTCTTCTCAATGAAGTCTACCATGACCACTTGATCTAAAATTGCAAACCAGCCACCATCAAATATCATAAGTTCCTTACTCTGCACTACTTTTGCTTTTTGCTTAGCATTCACCACCAATCAAAATGCTACACTAATTCCTTATTTATTATTTTTTTGTTTATTGTCTAGCTCTCAAACTAGACTGTATGTGCCAGAGGGTGGAGATGTTTGTCCAGTTTGTGTACCTAAAATAGTACCTAGCACAGAGGAAGTATTTACAAGTATTTATTGAATGGATGAATACCAGGAATGAAGTAATTGATGTACTGTTAGAAATTATCTAAGAAAATTTAGTTGGTAGGATTCACTAACAAATTTTCTAATGTTACATCGATAAAAAATTGAAACTCATCTGGAAAAATTTGTTTTAATTATTGAAAGTGGCTTACATTAAGTACTTTTAAAATTAATTCGTAGCCAATTATTTATAATATCTGCACATACAACTACTTATTAATTGCTCTATCATTGCAAAGGAATACTTTACAATGGAATAGTTTTCAGGTGCCTGTTTAATCCACCATGCATTGGTAGATTATTTTTATGGGGGGAGTTTGCCTCCTGAAGAAAGCATGTTATAGATATTTTTTTCAGATAATTTCTAAATAGAAGTATTTGTAGTAATGCTGAATTTTTCCTATTTATTTATGGACTATTCATAAATCAGTTCCTGAATAAAGGAAGAAATCAAGCATCAAAAGTTAAAGGAGATAGTGTTTGATTTGACCTTTGGAGAACAAATATGGTGCTTCTGTAAGTTAGTGCAAATATCAAAGATGTTCATTGTTTTTTCACTGATAAAATACAATTTGATGGGGGGAAAGTAGTGTTTGTACAAAATATATCACATTATAAAGAACAGATGAATGAAAAAATAGGTATGTCTCCTTTTGAAATGGGAATTGCTTCATGTAAGCACAGGCAAAAGAACACAAAGAAACTAGGTATCTTGCATCCTGAAAAAAATTTGCAGTTGTAAAATCTATCAAATCTTAAAGGCTATCTTTGCATGAGAAAAAAAAATCCTAAACCAAAATAGATAGGTTCTAGAATTCATGAATGTACAAAAATAAGTGAATTTATAATGTGTGGGGTGTCAGTTCCTTCTCATAAATTTATTAAATGGAGTGTTATAAGGTTAGAGCTGAAATGATATCTAGAGACTACCTCGTCCAAACTTAGTGTTTAGCAGATGAGGACATTAAAGCTTTATTTTACAAATAAAAACCTGAGTATCAGAGAGATTAAGTGAATTTCCTAAGTTTAGATGACTAGTTAGATATTTATCAATTACATACTACAGTTACTAGGATAAAATGATATTCAAATTTATCCTAAAGATGATATTTTTATATCTGGCAACCCCTAAAAACCACAGAAGAAGTTGGGAGCTATTACCTATTGATGAAAGTTATAGAATGAGAAATGCAAGTTCATGGGCCCTACAGTTTGAAGTTTTTCTTTTTTATTATATACAAATACTTATGGATGAAACAGACATTATTATTACTGTATGTATATATGTGAATGCATGACCAATGTGATTCTGCAACTTGTATACTCAGAAAAATGAGATATTGGATCCCATGTGATTCAAATGTATGATATGTCAAGGTCATTGTACTGTCATGTGTAACTAATTAAAACAAATAAAAAAAAGAAATACTTGTGGATAACAGATCCCATGGGCATTGGTAAAACTATTCTATTTGGAACTGCAAAATTTAAATATAAAATAGTAAATTTGGGACTTAAGGGTTATGAACAATTTGTAAAGACTAGTTAGATCTTGTAAAAAAAATGTTCTTCATTTCAGGAACTGAGGGACATTGAAAACATTTGGTTATGTCTTCAAGATCATGTGCTGAAACAACTAGTAAAAAAAAATAAATAGACAACAACAATAACAACAAAAGTCCCCCAAAACCCAACCAGTTTTTTAGTAGGTGCCATATTATTTTTTGATGACAGTGTAAGGTATGGAGTTGGGGAAGAGTTTTGATGTTTACAAACAAATTCATACTGACCTGTTCAAACTTGACAGGAAGAGTTAAGACATAGATTTTAAAAACTAGAGCTTACTTGGTGGAAGAGGCTCATCGATTGTTGGGTAGTGATGATGTTCAGGCCTCAAGGAAGGAAGCTGGCTTACTGGCTGGGAATTATGGAGTATAGGACATTCACCTATGGACAAGATAGTCAAGACATTCAGATTCATTCATTGCTCTGGTAATGTCATAAAATGACTGTAAAACAAATTACAAGAAACAACAAATAGAGTGGGCAATCTATTTTTTGTCAGTTTGATACATTCACAGTCATTCGTGATAAAGGGAATTATTAAAAGAAGAAGAAGAAGAAGAAGAAGAAGAAGAAGAAGAAGAAGAAGAAGAAGAAGAAGAAGAAGAAGAAGAAGAAGAAGTAGTAGAAGTTGTTATTGTCCAAACACCTCATGACTAATGATCTATAGACCAATATATAGGACTGGAATCTGATTTGTAACCACTTGAATTTTCTTGATGGGAAGGTGGCATCAGAAAAGAACACAAAAGAAAATTATCAGAGCCTGATAATCCAGTAAAGGAAACAGGCCTGTTTAAGGGAAGTATAGCATTTATAAAGTACCATTAAAAACTTGGTGGGCTTGTGCAAAATTATACCTTATCATATGGATCAGTTTCATAAGAGGGCTGCTGAGAGGCTATTTTTAAGATTTTGGGGGTGGGGGGTGAGACTCTGAGATGGTGCCTTTCCAAGATGGGTCAAGTAGGTGATAGGTCAAGAATGTCAATTCCTGTAGTAGGGAAAATAGGGGATAAAGTGGCAAGCCCAAGTTTCTATGGGAACTCATGACTCTTCCAGATGATTTGGAGGTGGAATCAGATAAGTCATGGTGCTCTGGAAAAAGGAAAAGACAAGAGACAAAGGAAATAGATAAAAAGCAGGAAGACTGAAACAGGAAAGTTTGAAACACAGAAGTGGGATAGAAGAAGAAAGAGAAATTTTAGAAATAAACACATCCACAGAATGCATGCCTCAGATTATTATAGACAAAGCTTATACTGTTGTCAGTTTCACATTTATAATGAACTGAACAATGTATAAGAACGGTGTTCCTGTTTTAGGATGTCCTTAGGTGTGTGGAGTGGCCATGTGGATGGAGGTCCATGGTATCAGCTGATTGCTCTTGATCAGGACACTAGTCAGCCTCCATCAAACTCTACACTGGTTTCCTCCACAGCATGCTCACACTCTTTTGACCAGAGGACAAAGTTCAGACCTTTTCCTTCCTCTGCCCTCCATATTTGATGCACATAGCAAGTGTCCTATTGATCTGTTGGATCCAAAGGGAGAGAAACTGAAAAATGATGGTTGAGAGAAATTTTTGTGGGATCTCAAATGTTGAACATGTCTCAGAATGTCCATATGTGGAGAGATGATTATTTCTTCTCACTCTAATTCTACAGAGCCAATCAAAAAATTTTTTAAAATAAATTAATTAGGAAGGGAATTGGTGTTATTCTTAGAGGTAACTGGCAAACAAAAATAAAGATATATTCAGGAACAAAAGGCCCTTTTAAATGTTAAAAATATAACATTATTCCTCGTGCAAACTCTAGTATATTACTCAAATCCTTTGGTTCCTTGAAAATTCGAAAGGAAGTCAAGGAAGGTGCCCCTCATACTAGCACACAGCTCATTGTTTCAAACAGGGGTTCTGTGTTTAAGTGGATACTACTCTCATGTTTGGTTTTTTTTTTATGTGTTTAGTGTCAGAAATAAAAAATAAAACCCAATGGTACAGTTGTTATGTCATCAGCTGTTATATTTTTCATTTAATTCCTTTTAAAAAAACCCAACAAACTTACCTCATTGTAATTGTAATTAATTCAACCAAACAGGTTAATTACTCCTCCAAGCTAGTGGAAATACAATATATTGTCACTTGCCTGAGGTTAATGGAGCTGACCCCACCTGCTTGTGAACCCCAAGCAAATGCAATGATGTGACTGACACATGTCAGCTGGTTGGATAGATGGAGCACACAAAAGAAGCAAGCAGTTCTGTTCTGTACCAGGACCCAGCACAACATAATCACCCTGCCTCAAATACAAAGTGAGTGTTCAGACTTGGTCAAACATCAGAGGAGGAAACCTATTTCCCTGTTGACAATATATGAGGTCTTTTAAAATTCTCTTTTCTTTGTAAATAATGACTAAACTGTAGAAAAAAGATGGGCTGCCCACCCCAATTATTATTTAAAACAAAGTGATTTCCACCTAATGATGTGAGAATTTTCCTAAAAACATATGGTTGCAAGAAATATAAGTTCAAAGGATTGTTTTGATATTTTATTATATGACTTTTAAAAATTAGCCTCATTGTTTATCTGCCCAGAGGAACTCTTTCTTGATGAGAGGCAAAGCCCTTTATAGTATCGCCTCATTTAATTCTTCCGATAAACTTTGAGGTGAATTCTACAAGTATACCTGTTTCACATACAAGGAAATTGAGGCACAGAGAGAGAGAGAGTGAGAGCAGATAGGTCACTTTGTGAGGAAGTGATAGGACTGAATATAAATCCAGGAGGCCTACCTCCAGGGCTTGAGCTCATGTCCACAATGTTATCTTGCTTGTTTTATTTATCTGCTGATAGCTTTTCAAAATTATTTTAAATTGAGCCTTAAGAAAAGATTTTTTTTTTTTTATAGAGGAAAAAGAGCTAAAAGTTAGGTAAATAATACTAGTATGTATAGGTGTCATTTTAGATTCACATTGAACTGAGCAGCATTCTAAAATGATGTCCCTCCCTGATTTGCCACCAACTCACTGATGTGGGCATGTGTTCTCTTAAGTCTACCTTGCTAATCAAATGTACTTTCTATAGTTTTCAAGCAGTCTTAGAAGTCATGGGAGCAATAATTTTTTTTTTAATTGAAGCCCTTTCTTTGAGCTCTGTGAAGCCCAGTGGAGAGTGAGGATAGACCCCTAAAGGAAATTTCCATCCCATTTTCTCTCCTCATGGGGACCTTTCCATATGGTGTGTGTCCTATGGCTTTTCTTGCCTCCCTGTGTTTTTTCCCCCCCTAACAATTTTCTTGTTCTCCTTATCAATATGTGGCACGTTTCCTCACTATCTCCTTCTCTAAAATGTAGAATTGGGCACTGATGAATACTTAAGATTATTTTTTATGCTCATTTTAGTTCCTTTTCAAAAAATTTGTAGGCACCAGGCATTGTTTAGATGCTGAGGATTTAAACATAGAGAAGACATTTCTGGCCCTTGATGAGCTTACAATCTAGAGTGAATACCAGGCTAATTTAAACAGCAGAACAGCAAAATAACAAAATCTATATTTGGCTGTTTTAAAATAACTAAATTATTTCATATTATTATGTGACTTCTCAATTCCTCCCCACCCCCATGCCACTGTCACTTGACTGGAAGATGGTTCACAGTCCTGAGTAAGGAAATGCAAATTAATATTTGATGCCACAGGCATGAGTAAGAAGGAATGTCTTTGGTTAAAACATAGAATACATTTTTAAAACTAAAAGTGGCAACTCCTGGATTAAAATCTTATTTGAGACAAAGTGATTTACACATTCACATTATTTTTCCCTTCAATTAACCAAAGTAGCCAACAATGACAGCAACAAAACCAACAAAACCAACAATTATGACAAGAATTGAGCAGACAGAAATAATGACAAACATATATAGGTTATCCATATACACGGGACTAGTTAAATTCTAAAACAGAGATAAAATCTGTATTCTTCAACTAAAATTAACATTATTGCTAATCTGCAGTGTGTTTTAGGAAGCCATCATTTACTTTAGACATTATTCACTGTCACCTGTTATTAGTCTTGGCACTTTGTGTTGATGTCAAGACTAGAAAGATAACTTACACCAATCCGTTCTGGTGATTAGTTAAAACAGAAGCACACATACAAGTGCCCGCTCACATTCACCTAGTTGTATTTCTTGGTGTGTATCTGAGACATGGTGGACCGTCAGCTATTCGTAGGCACTTATGCTCATACACCTATGCACATACACACATATAAAATACAAGACAGACAGACATTGCCCCAGCAACCCTATTTGGGACTGGTGCCTCCTCTCTTGTTTTTAAAAACCGTGTTGATGAGACCTGTGCCCCTGGTGGTCCTATTCTTACTCTGATCAGGTTTGAGGTCTAACCTTCTCTCCGATTGCTTGGACCTGCCATGGGGGACTCCAGACCTTCAGCGGTTCTTGTCACGTTCCCACTAGGGACAGCCAGCTCGTCCTGCCATGGCCCAGCACCATTGGTCGACTCCGGGTCCAGCTCCGGGCTCTGTACAGAGTCAGGCACCGACTCGAACGCGCTGTTCTCCTCTTCCTCGTCGTCTTGCGACGAGAAGACGGTGCTCTCGGAGATCTTGGCGCTGTCCACGGAGGAGAAGCGCGTGTGGCTGGCGAACCGGTTGTTGCCGTTGTAGCAGGAGGGGCTGTAGCAGGAGGCGCTGTAGCAGGAGCTGCTGTAGCAGGACGTGCTGTAGCACGAGGAGCTGTAGCAGGAGGGGCTGCAGCACGACGCGTCACAGCCCTCGCAGCTGTGGTCCCCGCCTTGCCGGGGGCTGGAGTCGCTCTCACTCCCAGTGCTGGGATGCGTGTCACCTTCTGGACCCGCGCCATTTGTCAAACTACGGAAGTGGCCCCCAAGGTGGCCAGGGGGTGCCATGCCCGGAGTGGCACCCTCGAACTCTTCGCCATCCTCTTCCAGGGCCGGCGGATCCGCCGCTACCGTGTCCACCTCGCTGAACCCATCCTTCTCGGAGGAATCCTTGAGGGTTGACTCCTCTTCCGCCCCGTCCTCTTCCTCTGCCGCGTTCCCGCTCTGGGCCGATGGCATGCTGTGGAGCAGGTTATGGATGCGAATGTAGTGTGTCCGCGGGGTCTCGGGGTCCCCGCAGGCCGACGCGATCACCGTCTCCAGCTCGGACACAGGCAAAGAGCATGGTCTGCTTTTTCTCTTCACTGAGGCTCGCATCTGCAGTCTGCCCTCTCCGTGCTCCAGGGTAGGCACATCCCCTTCCTCATCCTCTTCACCCTGGCCTTTCTCTTCCTCCTCCCCCCTGGCCCGGCTCTCTGGTGCTGCCTCCTCCTCCACCGGTTCATTCTTGTTGGCTGAAGCCTCACCATCTTCCAGAAGTAGCGATGGTGGTACCTGTTCATCCAGGTCGAGCCTCTCGGCTAGTTCTTCTGCACTCAGGGCAGGCTCAGGGTCCTGTTGTCCTGGGGCCAGAGGCTCCCCAACCCCTTCAGGTCCCTCAGAGATCCTGCCATCATCTCCTGCCTCAGTGGCACCTGCCCCTTCCTCAACTGGCCTGGCATGCTCCAGGCTCTGGTGTCCTGAACTGTCCACTGCAGTGCCCTCGTTGGTTGGCTCTGGCCTCAAGCTCTCACAGGGCTCTGGAGTATCATTTGGAGGCTCCGCACAGTTGCTTTCAACCAGGTTGTTCATGAGGCTGTCCTGAATTTCTGCTGACTCAGGCTCAGTACTCAGGGAAATCTCCTCATCATCTGTGGCAAGAAGAAAAACGTCATTCTTTCCAGAAAAGAGCATTGTGGTGTTAGTATATCGTGCAACACATGTAAGTCTTATGCTAAGGGATTTCTACATTAGGATATTGAATGTAGGGGTTGGTGAGGGTTTCTCAATGGCCAGAGCTCTGCTGAAAAATTCTGTTAAGAATGAGTTCTAATTATGTTCATGACAATTTGCAATTGTGGATATATTTTAGAATTCTGTTTCAAGGAATTTAATTAACAAATTAATTTTATTTTTGATTAATATGCCCAACACTACCCCAGTTCTGGGCACATAGTAGGTGCTCAAAAATGTTTGCTATTTGGAGTGATTTCTAGAAATGGGGATAGTGGTGGTGTTTGTAGTTCCTTGTTGATCCCTGGCAAAGTTAACTGCACTAGTTTGTTAATGTTTCCTATGGATGGGTCCTGTGGGGTGCCAGAATGGATAAGCTAAGTTCTTAGGCAACTAGAGAGAATAGGGCTGGATGACAGATGGGAGCAATTACATCATTTGACTTTTACTGCAATAGAAAAATAAACAAGATCTCCATATCAAGCAGCCATTCCAAGAGTAGCAACTACAATGATTTGGTCTACCTACTGTTTTTGTATGTTTAACTACCTTTCCCAGCTGCTCCATTGGGTCCCTAAAAGATGTGAATATTTCTACTTCAAATGAAGTAGTGCAGATCACTAGTTGAAAGACAACAATCTTTCTGTTGAGGTAAAGCTATCTTTATGGCTTCAGTAAAGGAAGAGTCATTTTTATTCTCAGAGTCGAAAAGGCTGAATTTGACAGGATAAAACAGTCAAGGTGTTTTTTTAATAATCTGAGTTGTATATTGGGCATATAGAAAAGTGCAATTCAAACAAATTAAAAAAGAAAAGTGCAACCTGATTTAGTGAGTGAATAGTGACAAACTCCAGATTCAGGCTTCATTAGCTTCAATAGCAACTCATTATTGTGGATTAAGTAATTTCTTAGTGTAATTTACACATAGTATGGGAGATATGAGGAAAGAGCAAAAGTGAAATTCTGAGGCATCTAACTATTCTTATTTAGAAATATATTTTGGAATTTAAAAATCAAACACTTGATGTTTCTAAATTCTTTTGTTTATATTTTTCACTTTCCCTGTGATATTATGAAAGACAGTTATATAATCATAGTTCTTCAATAATATAGCATACTTCAGCTGCTGGCCAGTCAATATATAGTTACTAGGTAGAAAGAGATGTTTTACCTTTATTCATTCATTCACTCATATCAATTTCTAAACATCTCTTAAGCATGTCCTATGTGGGTGCTGACAGTAAAATAACAAGGAATGGCTCCATATTCATGTTGGCCACATTGTTAACCCCCATTTCACTGTGTAACCCTCTACCTTTGGGTCACCAGAATGAAGAGGAGCCTCTCAACCAAAGGGACAGCAACCTGGCTTCCAGAAGAGATCACTGGGTTCTGGGCCTCAAATGGAGAGGATAGAGAACCACAAAACCTAGGACATGTCTGGAAAGAACCATGGTTATTGTGTTTTAGAGAAAGGAACCACACTAGGACACTAGCCTAGGACAAGACATGAAGTTCATGCTGAAAATACCTGGGTGGATGGAGGAAGTGATCTCAAATCGGAATTGCAGCTGTCCACTCACATGATCTGTTGGAAGCCTGCGGCCAAGTGTGTAGCTGACCACTCTATCCCTAGAAGGAAATAAGCACCATCACAGAGCTGGTCAATACTCTCTTCTTAAATTAGACCATATGGTGTGCTTTCTGTGCCAGCAAGTGATATGGCAAGCCCACAGAAGCCCTCATGAGAGGAGGTGATGATCTATTCTTCCAGATACAGAGAAGATCCTAAAGTAAAATTGGGAACCCACATATGCTCGACTGCAAGGAAATTCTGCTCAAATATTCTGAAGCAGAAGTTAGCAAATTACAATCTATGATTTGGTCTACCTACTGCTTTTGTATGGCTGTGACTTTTAATATTTTTAAATGGTTAGGGGAAAAAACTAAAGAAAATTACTATTTTGGGGCATGTGAAAATTATATGAAATTCAAATTTAAGTGTCCATAAAAAAGGCTTTTCCCCCCTTTTGATACCAGGGATTGAACCCAGGGATATTTAACTACTGGACTACATCCTCAGCCCTCTTATGTTTTATTTTGAGACCAGGTCTGGCTACTTTGCTTAGGTCCTTGCTAAGTTACTGAGGCTGGGTTTGAATTTGCAATCCTCCTGCCTCAGCCTCCTGAGTCACTGGGATGAGTCACAGTGGCAGGCATGTGCTACTTCTGTTCCAATAAAACCATAAATAAAGTTTTATTGGAACAGAATCATGATTATTAGCTTACATATTGTCTGTGGCTATTTTCATGTTAAAGAGGAAGAGTTAAGCAATTTAGACAGAGACTAGGTGGTCTGCAAAACTTAAAAATATTTACTACTTGGCCCTTTGCAGGAAAAGTTTTCCAACTTGTGTTCTAGAGTAGAGGGGAGAGAAAGGAGAGGAAGAGGGAGAAGGAGAGGGAGAGGGAGAAGGAGAGGGAGAGGGAGAGGGAGGGAGAGGGAGAGGGAGAGGGAGAGGGAGAGGGAGGGGGGGGGAGAGAGAGAGAGAGAGAGAGAGAGAGAGAGAGAGAGAGAGAGAGAGAGAGAAAAGACAAAAAGACATGGGTGTCCTTTGCTTGCTTTTCCTGTTCAGCATTTTACAATATACCCTTAATAATGCATAGTACCAGAACATGCATGACTTGGAGTTATATGTAATATATAAGAAAGGATGTCATCATGGTTATGGAACAGTCTATGGTAAGTCACATGCTACTGGATGGAGCAGAACAAGACTTGAGAGCTGGGTTCCCTATCTTGTGACTTCCAGTTACACTAATTGTAGGGCCCTTACAGAGAAAGACTCGAGGCTCCAGCCTGGACTCAGGTCCCATCCTATCTACCCAATCAAAGCAATTTCTTAATTACTAAAATGGAGGCTATTCAGGGGAACCAACCTGAAGCTTTGCTGTTATATTTCCATTAACAATTTTGCTTTAGCAGAGTAAATTGCCTCCATCTTGGTGGGGAAATAGGAATAATGACTAGCTTTTAGTATTCCAGGAATTAACAAGTGCAGTGTGCCCAACGGTAATAAAGACATGTTCCAAAACCAATTGTTATTCAATATTCATTCTGTTTATTCATTTGTGATATTCATATAAAAGGATAAATCATGGACTGGTAGTGTTTCAATGTTTCCTTCTAAAAAACACTGACATTATGAAACAAACAACATATATTCCAATTATCCACTAACTTAATATTATCTTTAATTAGCTATGGTTTAACGTCTAGTGTCAGAAATCCATTTAAATAAAGCATTATATGTGGGAAAAATAGGATAAGCTACAAAATTTTGTCTATTTAGAGAGAGTCTTGGTCAGTATTATGAAGTAGACTTTGACCATAAGAAAGAAATTTTCAACCCAAAACTCAAGTTGAAATCAGAGGAGACCTAAAGATAATCACAGAAATTAATTTTTTTATGCTTTGCATTCATTTTCTAAGCTTTTTTTCCCTTTTACTTTCAAACACTCAATCAACAAATATTTTTTGAGTCCCTGCCATGTACAAAGTGCTGCAGTTGACACAAAGAAGGTACTAGATAGTCTCTGTTTTAAAATAGCTTATATCCAGTGTGTGTGGGGGGCATGACTAAAAATGGCTCAAGGTGACACTTCTAAAATGAAGATAAGATGGTCAAGATTAGAGGTCAAGAACCAGCTGAAGGCTAGCATGTTGCAGGTAAAGGAAAGGAGGGAGGGTGGGAAATGAGTGTGTGTGTGTGTGTGTGGCATGCTCATGCCTAAAATGGAAAGGCTCAAATACAGCAGTTCAGGTAGAGAAAGCGTTTTCTAAAGCAATGGATTCAGGAGACTTTTTGGGCAGAGTATTTTCTGAGGGCAGAGGGGAGCTGTGGTGGGAGATGGATTTGCTTCTGCATGTGTGTGCTCTGGGTTCTGCCATGGTCCAGGCCAAATGACTACTGCTTTCATGGCCATCACTCCAATGCCCTGTTCCTGCCTACATTGGGACATCTCCAGCATGGGCAGCACGGTGAGGTGGCCTCAAGGGGCAGTGGGAAGTGGCAGGTCTTGGAGGAAAAGCTGCTTTCCCTGGCCACCAGGGGCATGGTGTGTTATCCCATTAGAGTTGGGGAGAAGAGAGCACCTCCATGGCTTGCTTCCTTTTAGAGAGGGGTTAAGCTCAGTTACACGCATCTGTGCTTCTCCTTTTCCCTATTTGATAAGGACACTAGGAAAATGGAACTAACTTTGCTCAGTTCAGGGGAGACCCTTTTCTTGTTTTCACCACTTGGTACCTTTCCATTGTAGGAGGCTGGGAGAGGGGCATGACAAGAAGAAATGAGCCACACTCTGGCTTATGAAAAGTACTCAACATGGAAGAGCAGATAGGTTCCCTCTGCGCCTGTAGTGATGGGTTCAGTTCAACAGGTGCTAACTGAATATCTAATACACGGTAGACAGCAATGTGCTCAGTGCTCCGGTTGAAAGACCCCTACTCAGCTCCTCTGTTTGTCCTTCAGCCTGCCCGTGGCACAGTGCTAACATGGTGAGAGCAGACATAGACCAGAGAAGGAAAGAAATGAAAAGTGTGACCAATGATAAACTGAATCAGTCCCAGGAACCCTGCAAGGAGCCTTTTGTTGGGGGCTGGGCACACTTGGTCTTTGGAGAGAGGCACGTGTGTGTTTGACCCTGGCTGCATCTCTGCCACTCACTAGCCATATGCTTAGGTAATTAGTTATCTGTTCTAAGCCTCATTTCTTCACATTGGAGGAACAGTGATAATGCCCAAGTCACAGAAGTGTTCTGAGGATTAAATGGAATAATGAAGAGCACAAGGAATACCATTCCCTTTTGAGTTCCTACTATGTGCCAGTGACTGTGTTA
Source organism: Marmota flaviventris (assembly GCF_047511675.1). Lineage (NCBI taxonomy): Eukaryota > Metazoa > Chordata > Mammalia > Rodentia > Sciuridae > Marmota > Marmota flaviventris. Next base: position 101,204,487 of record NC_092498.1, on the reverse strand, counting down.
GGTTCTTTACGTAGACTTTTTGTTTGCATGATCCTCGCAACCGTGAAGTGCAAACACTGTTGGGCGGGCTCTGTAAAGTCAAATCCCTTCAGTTTGTGAGGCAGTGGCATGTCTATGTGCACAAAGCTGCACTGTGCTAGAAGGTTTCAATTAAATATCCTTCTGGTAATTATTAGTGGTGCCAAAGACTTTCTGAAAATCAAAAGAACTTTAAATTAAGAGAGGTGACTATTCTGAAAAATTTTTCTCATCCTTTGATACTATTCTGAGGGTTATATTGTATGAAAGCATATGTTTATAGCCAGAGTTATACTTAGTTGCTGTTACCTAAGGAAATATATATTATACATACAAAGTTTATTTGGCCATAGTTCACTTTAGTAAGAACCATGAGTGGACACGAGAGTAAAAGGTCCAAAACTCAGAGACATTCTCATATACAATTTGATTTTGCAAAAAACATAATTGCTGATATTCCATGAGAATGCATGCTTTCAAAATTTCATCTATCTAGCATTTTCTGTAAACACTAGCATCTCTTGAGAAACTCTATCCAAGTAATTTTGCATTTCACCTTGCTATGGAAATGTCACATATGATTAAATCCTTAAATAAGTGAAATGATATTCTTTATAGTAAAACAAACTTCCATTTCTACCTTTATAGAAAAGTGCTTCATTGATGGTTTATTTTAGTTATTACCTTAGACTTTTGTATTGTCTTGCACATATAACCAGTCATACACAAATAAAGGAAAGGGAAGGATTTGTTTAATTGAATGTTGTGGCTAAGGCAGTAAAATTAAGGGGAGAGGCCAAGGAAACATAACACTGTTATAATTTAACTCTCCGTAAGGCTCTATTATTGCAGCTTACAGGCGTTGTGGGGCATGGCCTACTGGCTGAAGCCTAGTGATATGAGATCCCAGTCACAGGTTTACCCTATGGCGTGTCTCTCCAGGAGTCTCTGAACAGGCATCGACAGCTTTCCCAAAAAGCGCTTGATGATGGGGCGGCTCTTGGCGAACTTGTCTTTCACCTCAATTTCCAGCACATCAGTGGGCAAGGACACAAAACTGAATTGCTGCAATGAAAGAATATGTCACATCAATTAACTGAGAGGTTCAAGGGCTGGCCAGTTCCCAGTCCATCTGCCTTGAGGACATCATTGTAAAAAGCCCCAGCTGCAATATTTATATCAAGGTCTTAGAAACGCTGTGGGCTCTGCTTATTCAGTAAATGAGGGGTGACAATGAGATGCTCCCTCAAGGCTTCAAAATGGGGTTATTCTTTAAGATCCAAATAAATACAATCAGCACAAATGAACGAGAAAGAATGCTACCCAGATCTCACCCTACTTGACCAAAGCCATTATCATATTTGAAGAAAGAACAAGCACAAACCCACCTATAATTAAGGACATGTGCTTTAAATCAACAAAGTCATATTATATTTCATGAGTATAATGTCAGAGGTTTTTTGACAAGTTTCATGAGACCTCGTATTCTTGAGAGTAGGAAAAGATAAGAACTTTCATTCTGTGTTGGCAGGGATGTAAATTGATTTGACCTTTGGGAAGGGAATTACAGATATTTATTGGTATTCTTAAACTACAAATCCCTTCGACCCATAATTCAAATTCTGGGATTTTCCTTCTGCATGAATTCATACAAGTAGGCAAAAAAGATGTATTTTATAAGGCTGTTCATTGGAGCATTACTAACAATAGCAAAAGACTGGAAAAGCAAAACCCAAATGAAATAACAATAAAAAAGTTACCAAACTGTGTATCATTAGGAAGCTGGGTAAATAAAGGATTGTAAATATTTGAAACAGAGAACTCCACTGTCATTAAAAAGAAACAGGTAGATCCCCATGCACTGACTAAATGAAAAAAGCAAAGCACAGAGGAATATGAAGAGTGGGATTCAATTTGTACTTAGAACCACAGAGAAAATGCCTGGAGGTTATTCTCCGAACTTCGAACTTGTTAGGAGCACACTAATAGGAAGGAGAGGAAGCTGGTCTTTTCCATTTTATTTCATTCAATTCTAAATTGTTCATTTGTTAATTAGCATCTGGTGTGGCTTAAAATGAAAACATCAAAGAAAGACTGTGACCATCAGAAGTTGGCTTGATCATCAATAAAGGTGCAGAAAGGAGACTCAGAAGGTGAACTTTGACATTGCCCAGCCTGGACTATCTTATCTGGGAGGAGAAAGTCATAATTCACCTTAAACCTTACTGTTCACTTAATCAAAGGCTGTGAAACAGTTGAAAAATAGAATTAGTTTCTTTTATTCTGATTAATTCCTGATAGCAAATATTTTAACTTCAGTTGATTTCTCTTTACAGAGATAAAATATGTTGGGCATGCTAATGTTAATATCTCCTCTGTTGCAGTCAGGATGGGCTGGGGCATGGTGTAGTAACAATCGAATTCCAAATCTTTGTGACTTACAATGATAACATTGGATTCCTGTTCTCATGTTCATTGTGGGATGTTGGAGCAGCCACCCTCTCAAACATTACCAGTCCCTGAGAGGTGAAGAGAACTCAAGAGAGTTTCCTCTTGCAAATCAACATTCACTTCCAAACACAATTCCTCATCAGAACTGGACACATGCCCCATTCAACCTCAGGAAGCAGGAAGAACAATTCTACAGTGTATCTGGGAGGTTTATAAAGAGCAGAAATATTTGGCAAATAGTACTAATGACTTCCCCCCATACTCTCCATGTGGTACTTCTACTTTCTTTATCTATATCTTTATATGTATACATAACATTATACATATTTATGGGAGACCAAATGATGTTTCACTAAATGTATACATTTTATAATGTTCAAATAAGGAGCTAAGTATTTAGACTAAATATTTATATATTTATCATTTATTGTGAATACACACAGTACCTTTTCTTCTAGCTTTTCTGAAATACACTTTATCATTATCTGTAGTTACTCTACTGCACAACAGAACACCAGAGCTTATTTCTCCTATTTAACTGCGATTTAGAACCCATTTATCAACCTTTCTCCATCTTTCCCTCCTTTATTCTCCTTAGTCTCTGGTAACCCTCTTTTCTCAAATTACATGATGAAATCAAATTCTTAATAACTAAAAACTTTTAAAACTTTTTAAAGATTTCATAATGGTGAGATCATAACATATGTGTCTTTTTTGTGCCTGACTTCTGGTACTTCTAATTACCTTTATAAATTAGCTTCAATTAATTACAACATAATTTATAAGAATTAATCATGCCTGGTACTGAAAAAATTGAATTTTGGGATGCCAAGCATGAGGTTCAAGTTTAGAAACAGGTACTACCCTAAGAAGTTCTGCGTAAGTGAGATTTCAGTTGCACCAACTGTCTTAGGTCCTCAAAAATTCTATAGTCCAGTTACTCCATTGTGGAGTGTATTATAATAGATCATCTGAACTAAATGCTCGACAAAAAGGTTAGAAACAAGCCGGATGTGGTGGCACACAACTGTAATCCCAGTGGCTCAGGAGGGAGAGGCAGGAGGATCACAAGTTCAAAGCCAGCCTCAGAAAAAATGAGGTGCTCAGCAACTCAGTGAGACCCTGTTTCCAAATAAAATACAAAATAGGGCTGGGGATGTAACTCAGTGGCCGAGTGCCCCTAAGTTCAACCCCTGGTACCCTCCCCCAAATTAGAAACACTATAGTATATGCATCTGACAGAACTGTTTATCATTTTCTAGTTAGCATAATTTAAATTATAATTTTTATATAATTATGTACAATTACAATATAATTAACACATATTAAATGCTAATAAGATAGGAAATGCTTGTTTTAAAATGTTATGTGACAAAAGCAGGACAAATAGTTATATATCATTCATGATCATAAAACCATAATGTTTATAATATGATTGATAGAAAAATGCCTGGAAATAGTTACAATAAATTTTAATAGCAGTTGTTTTACCAAAAAAGAACATTTTCCCCCATCTCCTTTTTATATTTTCTGAGCTTTCTGTATTATCTATTAATGAAAAACTTAATAGCCTTTATTGAAATGAGATACACCTATGGTATCCTGCATGGAACACTGAAGTGAGCTTATCACAATATATTCTAGAACTCAATGGCAACTCCTGGGTTATTTCCTCTTTCCACACAACTTCTTTCTTAAACCCCCTTCCCTTGTCCATTCTTTGTTGCAGACATCAATCTCTCCTCACCAGGCCCTTATCTTCAGGGCATGGTCATTGGAATTCACATGCCTCAGACCTAGGCCAGGCTCTGCTAAGAACTAGAGAGCAGCCCTGAAAATGTGAAAGTCTGTCTATTCAGGACAAGCTAGTTGAGCCTAAGGCGAGGGAATGAATTTTGCTTGGATGCAACAGCTGATCTGGCTTTTACTTCAAGTCTCTGAAAAACCTTCAGAATAAGATACACTTGGCTTTTATTCCTAGATCTGCACATAAAAATTCCTGACTCTATCAATCACAGCCTCTTCAAACCTCAGCATCCTCACCTGTAGAATGGGAAAATAAGGCCCATGCCATGTTAAATAAAGTGGGTATTTCCCTTTCCATTCCTTTCTTCTCAGACAGACTCTATCTACCCCATCCTCTGCCTTCTCCTCCTTTTTTTTGTCTCCCATTGTTGGAATTCCTTCAAATTTACTAATTTCAGTTGTCCCTTAATGATCAGTGATTGTATACAGGTGTCTGTAGTAATCCATAGGCCTGTTTCAAATGTTCAATGTCCAGACAAAAGCTAGTTTTCCCACTACTAAACCCACTTAATCTTTGTATCCAGGGAATAGCCTGCTTATTGGTCAAAAGAGAAATTTGTGAACTATATCTGCAAAAGATTTTTTTTTTTAAAGAAGGATGAATTTCAGCTCCAAGCCCTTTGCTGTTTTGGGAATTTTATCTCCTTGTAACTTAATGAAATCCTTATACCTTAATGAACTCCTTATACCTTAATGAACTCTTTGTACCTTAATGAACTCCTTGTACCTTAATGAACTCCTTGTACCTGTGAAAGAAACTGGTATGGAAATGAAAGAGCAAATCTGGGACAGATTTAAGGGTCTGAAGTCTGACCATTCTCCATATTCATTCTCTCTTGCTCATGAAGCATCTTAGAGAAACTCTAACACATGCTTGGGCAAGAATAAATGAATATCTCTTTATAAGTCATAAAATTGCCCTAAATAAAGGACTTTTGGTACTTCGGGGTAAGAGAACATAGTTCCATAGATCACCTCTCCATCAGAACATTGGATTCTGAACTCTCTTGGTTCCACTTTAGTGACTGTCAGACCTTTGAAAACTGAGCAGCAATGACAGAAAGAAGGCTATATGAGGTCCAATGTTGGGGCCACTATGAGTAGGAACTACAGATACAGTATTCTTAAGGTGTAAAACATCCTTCTGGTTAAAAGCAAAATTTATTTTGTTTGGGCACAAGTTGTTTAGATTTTTACTTTGGCTTTGGCCCACCATTTCTCAGCCTTGGTTCTTATTAGAATCATTTGGGGAGCTTTCACAACAATACACCTTCCTGGACCCCATTCTTGACTAATTAAATTAGACTACCCTAAAGGTGAAGCCAGCATGGGTAGTGTTTAAAACCTCCCAGGTGAATTTGCTGTGTAACCAGGGGGGAGAAGCACAGTTTTCCCATTTTAATATCAAATAATATCATTATCAGGAAAATATTCCTTAGAGCAAATACAAATCTTCTTCTTTGACCTAAATAGCCAATATCTGATATCTGTAACAGTATTTTTCAGACCTCTGTTTAATAGTTTATTTTTAAAACATTTAATAAGTTGTTTGTAAATTGATAAATATGTGTACTAAGCCCCCAAATTAGACAATCAACACAACTTTAGTATCCATAGCATGAAGAATGAGACTCCATTTGCATAGAATTGAATGTTGTGTAATAGCATAGTCACTGCATAAATACCTGTGTCCTCATTGTACATCATCTATAATTCCAAGAAGGTACTTCAAAATGTCTTAGAATTGTTTTCAATTTAGGGGAAATAACAGATTATTCCACTAAATTCTAAAAATCATATGTTGACAAGGGCCTGGTTTACCAGGTTAGATTCCCAAAACAATTCCACATTTTATTAGGAGACTTCAAGATCTTTTCCTTATGGGTAAATGTAAGCTATTGACATTATCATTACCACCTTTCTCTTACCTAAATACATGAAAAGGTTGGAGAATAAGTATATTTTTACTTACACCAATATAACTGCTGACTTATTTTTTAATATTGAAAGAGTATTTTAAGATACTCTGAAAAAGCATAGAAACTAAGAATTGGAAATTTTAAGAGAACCTAAATTTTAAAATGAAATTTTCACACAGATGTTTTCTCTTTACACAAAACTTACCAAACAAGTTACATGTGAATGTCCTGCTTAAATTTTTAAAAAGTCAGCTACTTTTCATTCAAAAGAAGTGGAAAATTATCTAAGATCTGAGATATAGGGGTAAATGATGAGCTACACATATCTAATTCAAATTACTTTAAAACCCAAATATAAAGCAATTTTTTTCTTATAAAAATAGATATTCATTATTCCCTTTCCCAAGATTAATTATGTTAAAGAGAAGAAATACATATGGACTAAGACATTGTCTTCCTTAATATTATGCAAAAGAAAATAAATTCCATGTTTTCCAAGTTTTTAGAGTTATATAATAATAGCTCTATCTCTATCTATCCATGTTTCTATTTTTGTGGACAGATCAACTAATTGAAATAAATTAACACAATCATTTATATTGGCTGTTACATACCGGGCAGAAGTAGGTATGTGGACAAGGATGCCCACTCTTACCTCTCCTATTTAATATAGTGCTAGAATTCTATCCGAAGGAATTAGGCAAGAGAAGGAAATAAAAGGGAGGAAAATAGGAAAGGAAGAAGTCAAATTATTACTGTTTGCAGATGATAAGATCTTTTATTTAGAAGTCCGAAAAACTCTACCAAAAGACTGCTAGAGCTAACAAACAAATTTGGCAAAGTAGCAGGTTATAAAATCAACATACAAAATCAATAACTTTCTCATATACCAACAATGAATTTGCTGAGAAAGAAATTAAGAAAACAAACCACTCATAGTAACCTCAAAGAAAAATAAAATACCTAGGAATAGATCTAATCAAGGAGATGGAAGACTTCTAGATTGAAAACTATAGAACAATGAAGAAAAAAATTGAGGAAGAACTCAGAAGTTGGAAAGACCTCCTATGTTGATAGATAGGGTGAATTAATACTGTTAAAAGGGTCACCCTATATACAGCTTCAGTGCTATCTCCATCAGAATATCAATGACATTCTTCACAGAACTAGGAAAAAAAAGAATTTAGAAGAATAAAAGATGTAGAATAGCCAAAGCATTTCTAAGCCAAAAAAGCAATTTTGGTGGCATCACAATATCTGACTTCAAATTGTACTACAGAGCTATAGTAACAAGAATTGCATGGTATTGGCATAAAAACAGACACATAGACCAATGGTATGGAAAGAGAGACACAGAAATAAACTCACCAGATATAGTCATTTGTCCCTTGACAAAGGTGACAAAAACATACATTGGAGAAAGACAGTTTTTTTTTCTTAAACAAATGGTGCTGGAAAAACTGGTTATCCATATGCAAAAGAATGGGACTAGACCCTTAACTCTCACTCTGCACAAAAATCAACTTAAAATGGATCAAAGACTAGGAATTAGACCAGAAACTACACAACTCCTAGAAGAAAATGTAGGGTTAATGCTCCCACTTAATGCACAGGCAAATTAAAAAGCTTCTGCATAGAAAAGGAAACAATTAGGAACATGAAGAGAGAACTACAGAATGGGAGAAAATTCTTGCTCCCTACTCTTCTGACAGAGAATTAATACCTAGAATATCAGAAGAACTCAAAATATTTGACATAAAAAATAATTTTATTTATTAATAAATAGGCAAATGAATTAGACATTTCTCAAAAGAAGAAATACAAATAGCCAACAAATATATGAAAAATGTTCAACATCATTAGCAATCGGAGAAATACAAATCAAAACCACACTGAGATTTCATCTCAGACCAGTCTGAATGGCAGTCATCAAGAATATAAATAATAATAAATGCTCGAGAGGATGTTGAGGAAAAGGAACGCTTTTACATGTTGTTGGGATTGTAAATTAGTGCAACAACTATAAAAATCAGTATGGAGGTTTCTCAAAAGAGTAGGCATGGAACCATCATATGACCCAGCTATACCACTCCTCAGTATTTACCCTAAAGAATTAATGATACAGACATAACCACATTTATAGCAGCATAATTCACAATGCCAAACTATGCAACCAGCCTAGGTGTCCATTAATGAATGGATGGATAAAGAGAATGTGAATAGAGATTAAAATAAAAAACACAATGGAGTTTTATTCAGCCATAAAGAAAAATAAGATTGTGTCATTTGTAGGAAAATGGATGGAACCAAAGAATATCATGTTAACTCAAATAAGATAAATTTGAAAGGTCAAGGGTTGTATGTTTTTTTTCTCATATGTGAAAGCTGAAAAGGAAAAAGGAAAAAAAACGATGGGGGCAGAGCTCATGAAAATCAATGGACTAAGGGGTTGGTTGGAGGCAGGGAGGGAGTGGGGACTTGCTGAGGAGTGACATTGGTCATATTATATTGTTATATTGTGTGCATGTACGAATATGTAACAACAAATCCCATCATCGTGTACAACTATAATTCACCAATAAAAACAATGGGGGGAAAAGAAGGAAGTGAGGGCTGAGAGTAGCCTTCACTTTCTTGTGGTTGGGAGGCACATGTGATCCTATCATTATTTCCCTGAACACAGGATTCTTTGTAATTACTCACTATAGGTTTTTTTTTTTTGTTGTTTTTTTGTTTTTTAGTTTTCCTAGACGGGAAGATAGAGCCCTCTTCTGTTTGTTTTGAGTTTTCTTTTGCTTATATTGGGCTATCTCAGGGATTTCCCCTTTACTGTCCCTTTTCTCTTCAGGAAACCAATTCTCACGAAGGGCCCAACATCTGGTGCAGAATGGTAGAAGGGAAGGATTTGTTTGGTTGCATAAAGTTTATTTCCAGTAGTCAGCTAAAGAAGTTTCAGGATCTTCTTCAAATCAATTTGCATCAAACCTCCTGCCTCATAACATGGTGAGTTGTATACCTCATCATCTTTCCTTGAGAGTTCCTGTCCATCAATAAAATATTTTGAATTGAGAGGTGAAACTTCAAATTCTACACTGAATTGATCTGAAAGTAAATTCTGATCCAACCAAATTCCTGAATGTTCACTTACAACATAATCAAAATTCAGATTTGTTGGTGTTTCTGTTGATACACCGTTACTACTTCTTTCACAACATTCTCCATACAGAACCAGACCTTCATCAAAAGAAAGGGAATCCTATCAGATTTGTAGTACTTCCTTTGTTGTTCTCCAGTAAATTCATCTGATTCTTCTTCTAATTGTTCTCTTTCTAGATGAGGAAATGTTCAAGAAGTCAAATATATAAATGGTTTCATTTCTGTTGGCTCTTGCACAGGGTATTTGTGATCACACCCAGCTTCAAGGGGGACTAAGGAGTTGGAGGCAGGGAGGGAGTGGGGACTTGCTGAGGAGTGACATTGGCCATATTGTATTTGTTTTCACAGATCTGCCTGAATCTGATGGCTCTTGCTGATTGACTGCTACCAAGTTGATGCAGATCACCATATTTTCCTGTGTTCTCTCACAGATAAAGTTGGCATCGCAAAGGAGTCTTTTATAAGATCATTTGAACAATATATATTTTTGTTTCTCCCCATGTTACTGTGTGTTTGTAATATACTGGTCAAGACAATATATAACCTCTTTCAAAGTGTGTCTTTTTGTGTATCAACTGACTTTAACAACGTCAAAGGCAATGGCTTTGGTCTAATCCGTGTCTCTTGTTCTGAGGTCAGAATCTGTGAGGAAACTACAGACCATCAGGAGACACACCTATTGGTAATGCACATTTCCCTGTTCCTCATCATGTGGGATTTTTTTTCTGTTGGAAGGGGCCCCTTGAGGGTCCCCAGTTCCCTTCATGGGGTAAATGAAAGCCGATGATGATTCCACTCACTGGAACCAGGCCCCTGGCAGCTCCAAAGCACTAAGTCTGTGGAAGAAGGAGGCTCCTGAAATCAGAAGGGGCAGGACCTCAGTCACAGGGAACAGGACTGCCTTTTGGGATTGGTTTCTTGCTCTGATTTCCTTCTAGTTACACACACACCTACACATATGCAACAGGAGCTGAACTCACTGAAGTCCAGAAGTGAGCACTGCCTTCCAGAAATAGCCTGAGCATTAGGGGCATTTGGTACATGCAGACAATAGTTTGTTGCTTTGCATTCTTTTTTTTTTCTTTTTGTGGTACTGGGGTTGAAACTAGGGCCTGTCACATGCCAGGCAAGTGGTCATCTACCACTGAGCTACATCCCAGGCCTCTGTGTTGCATTCTTATTAATGGCTGTGGATGGGACTGGATCTCTACTCACTGGAAGTTAGTAATACCTCCCTAGATATGACAACCAAAAATGTTTCCAGACATTGCTTAATGTCCTCCTGGGGACAAAAATCACTGTTGTTGAGAAATATTAATTTGCATAGACTTCAGTTTTCCCAGAGAGGTATTAGGACCGCTGTTCCTAGATATGGGACTAAAATAATCTATCTTATTCCATCTTGCTTTAAAAAGGATCTGAGGTAGGTCTTACAGAATTTCCATAAATTGAATTTAGTGAAATAAATGCAGAGTAACTACCTGAAGGGCCTAGTTAGAGAGAAGAGAGGAGGTACTGGTGGAGGGGAGGAGTCTGATGAACAGGTGGATGACTTTCTAGAACCTTAACTTTCCAAACCTTAACAGATGAGTAAGCATCTGTGGGGTGAAAAAGGGGTGGAGGAAACATTCCAGGCAGAAGGGTGCCATGGGAAAAGGGCAGAAGCTTACATACAGTGCATGGGGCCCTATGGGAACTATGGGAGGTTTACTAGGTCTAGGTCATAGTGGCGAATTGTGAGATGAAACTGAATAGATATGTAGACTCCAGATCATGAAGAGCCTCCTGGTCAGAGCGTGGACTAATACCAAAGGCATCTGGGAACAATTCAAGAATCTGAATCATGCAAATAACATAGTCAGATACGCATTTTGGAGACATCACTGTGTGTGTGTGTGTGTTTGTGTGTGTGTGTGTGTGTGTGTTGAGAAGGTGGTTCATAGACGGGTCAGGCCTGGAGGAGGTGGATCAGGTAAGACAAGTGAGAAATGGGGAAAAAGCCTGGCAGGCAAGGAGAAATGGGTGGCAAATTTGTGGACAAGGATAAATGTCAGTGAAAGCTGTGTGGGAGAAGAAGAAGTCAGAGATTTATAAGAGTGAATTCCTAAGGGTGAGGTATGTTGGAGGACTGATAGCAAAGAATGATGCGAAGACTGAATGAATGAATGCCCCAAAGCAAGCAAGGAACAGAATGATGGAAATCAGGGCTTAGATTGTAGGGGAAGAACTGGAAAGTTTGTGACATTTGGGAGAGATCTAGGGATAAATACTGAAATGGACAGATGATGGTGAATGGAAATGAAGGTAAGTGAGATCAGGGAGGTAAAGGAAATTATCAGTCATATATATAGACCTTGATAATCTGGAAGAACTGTAGGTCCTGAATTTTGTTGAAGAAAAATAAAAACGGAGGCCACAGTTTAGATATGCCCCAAGGTCAATGGCTCATAACCATAAAACTAGAACTTAGGTCTTCCTGAGTTCTCTGAAATGCTGTCTCTGATCATAAACACAAAAGAAAAGCTTTATATCCTTGTCAGCATGATTCAGAGAAATTAAACCAATTGTCTCTAGACAAATCAGCTTAAAAAGCTCTGTTTGCTCTCAAAATTAAAAATACACATCAGTAATCATTAAAAAAGTCAAAATATTTTCTTCTTTATTGCTTTATAAGTGATGCTGTAACTGCAGTAAGGGAACTGGTGGCCAATTGAAGCTCCCATATTGCAATCTGAACCTTTTATATGACAGTGTGCTTTAAAATTTTCCCTAATTTGATCTGATTCTATGTTTGATGGAATACAATGAAGACAGTGCCATAGGTAGAAAGGTCTTTTCTGGCTGTTGCAGAGTAAAGAATGGAACCCAACAATGTAGCTAAGACAAAAGGGACATCATTGTGAAGATGATAGCATAATCAAAAACGAGAAGATGGTTGTGGAAATTTTCAAATTTCAAATGTTAAACATGACTTGGAAAATATTCTTTTAGCCCCTTAGGTAGGGGTATGAGAAAGGATGACTCTAGTCTCAGAGAGTAGAAGTATAGCAATACATTTATGTCCACTAATAAACTTCTGAAAGTTAGGAAAGGGTAAGAATTTTTTTAAAAAATCATAAGAATAGTTGATTTGGTTTGGATAATGTTGAGTAGATTGAGGCTGAGGGCACTAATACTAATTAGAAGCCAAGATTAAATGCCTCATAGTGTGGAGTAAAAGTGGTCCCAGTTGTTAGATAAAAATTAGAAGAGGCCATTGTTTTAGACTAAGCTCCTTCACCGAGCCCCAATGGACTGGGCTAAAAATAAAAGTGGAGTCACCTCATCCTTGAAGTCAATCTGAAACTAAGTTTTCTGACCTTTCAAAAAAAATCAGGAAAGAGATAACAGTCAAAATTCCCAAACAGGCCAGTTTCAATTTGCTTGACAAATTCCTTCTGCTTTAAATCTTTACAAAAAAAGTAACCTGAAGTAACTGAATGTTAATTAGTCAATTTTCTAGTATTCTGTCTCTCTGTCCCCACTTTACATGGAATGTAACTTCTAAATGACCCATTTGCTTTTTGTTCTTTGTTTCTGTCCGTTTCAGCCCTTCTCTGTCTATAAAACCAACTTCTTTTGCTTGACTCGTTGGAACACATTCAATTTGATGGAATGAAATGTTGCTCAATTCTAGAATTGAAAATAAAGTCAATTAAGATCTTTAAATTCTTGTAATTTGTGTCTCTTGACATTGTTATGTGACATAGGTCTTGAAATGCAGTTTGAGTGGCATCTAACTTTGCCTCTCTCAAAGCCAGATATAAGAGGTGAAAATAAAACATCATTTCTGTTCATGAGCGGCTGTGTGGTACCATTCAGCCAGCACTATTATTTGCTACTAATGAAAGTTAAAAGGACTGGGCTTGGAGCTTCCTGTGTAAGTGTTCTCCAAGGAGCAGATAGAGCAGGAAAGAAGCAAATGGAGCATGCAAACTGCAGCTACCCTTCCTTAGAACCTTACAATCTATTTGACTTTCAATTCAGGTAGCACTATTTATTGAATTTAAAGATGACTCTCAAAAAATAGTCCTGCTGAATGTTAAGGATAATAGACAGACAACTCCATTAGTACAACTAGTAATTGAATCAGGAGCATTTTTTTTCTCTCTGAATAACAACATAACATGGTTTTATAATATGAAGCTGTGCCATTGGAGTCGGGATGTAAGGGAAGACCTGTCCCTCTAAGTAGGATGTAGTTTCACTCTCTCCTGGGAAGACAGTGCCAGAAACCATCCTGCTGAGAGAAGAACCTTGTAACTTCAGAGAATCTTACTACTTTGCATGGTGAACACTGCTCTGCCAAAATTGTAATACATGGAAAGTTTATGTTTCTTTTTCTCCTAGTGAAGAAAAGCAAATGAAAAGCTGTGATTAGGTCACCACTGTCTCAGAATCTTCCTAACTGGTCCCCTGTGTTCAGCTTTTTTCTTACAGTCACCGATAAAATTGTCTCTGAAATACAAATTTGATCATTCTGTTCTCTGATGTTATGGCTTCCTCTAATTTTTTATTACCTACAGAATAAAATCTGTATTTCCTAATGATATGTCTGGTTCCTGCCTACCTTTTGGTTTTATTTATTTCAGTGATTCTCTGAAGACCTCATTTTTTTCACACATTTTCACAAACTTCCTAGTTATCTAGATGTTGTTCTTTCTCAACTTCTTTGCCCTTCTAAACTACCAATTCATCCTTCAAAAAAATCATTCAAATTAAACTTCTTTTGTGGAGCCCTTTCTGACAGGAATAGCTGTTCTTTTACTGCTTTAGTATCCCCTGCATAGTTCTCCTTATATTGATTTTCCTGGGATCATGAAGATGTACATGTGGCATTTGTATTTAGTAAAGCTCTTTGTGCACAGAAAATTGCATGCATATTGAACATGTTGATAAATGAAGGAATGGCTCCTTGCTGAGGTAGTTCCACATCAGTATTGCTACTGCAGGAGTAGCACACAGTCCAAGATTGTGGTGAGCTAAAATCTACTCCTTTATGCTTTCTACACGGTACACTCAGTGCCCAGGACACAACAGGTATTATTTCAGTAGAAATATCTAAGGATTATAGTATAGTGATGGACTGCTCTAAAATAAAGCAAAGAAAAGCTCTTCATTTGGGTGTGGGTGTGGCTACCTACACAGGCTGGCACTGCAGGATAATAAATGTGAGAGAATTTGGAGAAAGCCCTCAAGACTCCTGCCCCTAGTGTACATACCTGGTATAACCCCCTCTTGTTGAGTGTGGGCAAGGGTGAATGTGTTGAATGCCACACCATAATTAGGTTACTGAGCAAGCAGAAGGAAGATTATCTGGATAGGCCTGACTTAATTAGATAAGCCCTTTTATGAAAAGACCTAGCCCTTTCTGAAGTTAGAGAGAGTGTGAGAGGAAGTCTATGCAAGGGAGATTTTTCTACCCTGTGCTGACTTTGATGACTGAGAGGGCCAACTGGCAAGGACCACAGAACAGCCTCAGGCCAATAACCAGAAAGAATCTCAATTCTGCCAGCAATGTGAATGATCTTGGAAACAATCCCTTCACTGGACAAGCCCCTGGAGGAAAACACTGGTTGGTCAATCCCTTGATTTCAGCCCTGAGATCCTGAGAACTCAGACTCTGACCTACAGCACTGTGAGATAATAAATGGCAGCCAGTGCTAAATTTGCAGTAATTTGTTATATAGTGATAGAAACCTAACACAATAGTCCAAATTAGGGTAAACAGCAAATGAAGATACCTCTAGAACAAACATGCAGTTGTTTGTTGACAGTGTTTAATTCAGTGTATTATAGAATCTCCAAAGCTGGTTTCTTTGTAACATTGATAAGTGCTAAGTAAAGTAAGGTGAATCAGATTTCTTTACTATTAGGTGACTAAAGATTTTAATTATGCAAATATGCATAGTGAATCTGTGAGATATTATTCAGTGTTTCCATATTTGACAGGTGACACTCCCCTTTGCTAGTGTGTGTGTGTGTGTGTGTGTTTGTCAGTATCGTGGTTGACTAATGTTATATAGATCACAATGTGGGAAACTGATATTGGTGGTCAGTTATAAACTTCAGTGTGTTCAGTTTATGCCCACTACACTCTCATTCAAGAGTAAATTAAAAATAAAGATATTTTCTTTATTTCTTTGGGTGGGGTGTACCAGGGATTAAACTCAGGGGCACATGACCACTGAGCCACATCTCCAGCTCTATTTTGTATTTTATTTACAGACAGGGTCTCACTGAGTTGCTTAGCACCTCACTTTTGCTGTGGCTGGCTTTGAACTTGAGATCCTCCTGTATCAGCCTTCCAACACACAAGATATTTCAAATATGCAAAAATGTGGGGAGTTTTCCATCCACAGACTTTCAGGGACTTTTTTCAGAATTATTTTTTATATATTATAATCATAAACCAAAGCATCAGATTAAAAAGAGATATATCATAAATATAAAAAGCATGGTTGTTGGTATATATTTGGAAGTATAGCATATGTTTTGGGTATAGTATTATAAAAAATTTAAAAATAAATAGAAAATACATACTTTCTGAAAAATAAAATATTTTAAATAGATTCAAGAGGAGATGGAAAATCCTGAATAAATTGAGATTCATTAAATATTGAATTAATAATCAAATATCTTATCCCCAGATTACCTTACATGTAAATTTTCCTAAAACTTCTTGGGACAGATCAATTGCCCAATAAAAGTTTATAAAAGAGACAGCTACCCAAATAATTTTCTGATGTTAAGATATCTTTAATATCAACTGGACAAAGATACCAGAAGAAAATAAATTATCATTAACACAGACAATGGAAAAAACAGCTGCAAATCAAAAACAGAGTTCATATGAAAAATACCAAAATGTATCTTGCATGCTGGGTACTATCTCTCTGATTCTTCTTCTGATATCAGGAGACCCTTGATCTATCCTAAGTTCTTCTATTGGGTATGCAAGATGTTTGACATTTATTTTATGTATAAACTTTACTTAATCTTACTTAAATTTTTTTTTAATTAGTAGGTAGTATGGCTAGAGGAAGTAGGTTGTTGGGGTGTTGTTACTTTGGGGATTATGCTTTGTCCCTTGTGAGTAGAGCTCTCTCTGTTTCTTGATTGTGCCCAATATCTAAAGTGCCCATATCTAAACAGATAGATCAGTAATAGGGCCAGCTACCCTACTGTTCTCTGTACCATAAGGCAGCCTATTAAGTGAGAAAATCTCTGACTCACTTTTTCTCTTTCAACTAACTGTTATTGGACAGACCCAATAACAGACCCAATAACAGTTAGTTATTAACTGTTGTTAACAGCAACAGTTATTATTCTTACAGAGAAAAAGTGAGGTGGATCCCTCATTCCCTTCACAACCCCAAAGGAGAAAAAAAAATGGAGAATGTCCTCTTGCCTCTCCAAGAGTCTCAAATCATAATCCTGGTCTATAGTAGGGATGTTATGGTTTGGATCTGGAATGTTCCCCAAAGTCTTATGTGTCCCTAATATAACAATGTTCACTAATGAGGTTTTGGGGAAGTGATTGGATCAGGAGGGCTCTGACTTCTTCAGTGAATTAATCCATTTATGACTGAATGGACTACTGGGAGATAGGACCTAGCTGGAAATATAGGTCACTTGGGACATACCCCAGAGGATTTATCTTCTTGGCCCCTTTCTCTGTTTCCTGGCTGCCATGACCTGAGCAGCTTTCCTCCATCATGCCCTT
Source organism: Marmota flaviventris (assembly GCF_047511675.1). Taxonomy (NCBI): domain Eukaryota; kingdom Metazoa; phylum Chordata; class Mammalia; order Rodentia; family Sciuridae; genus Marmota; species Marmota flaviventris. Next base: position 101,187,372 of record NC_092498.1, on the reverse strand, counting down.
CTACCATGATGTTTCTGCCTTAGATTCAGTTGGCCATGAATGAATCCTCTGAAACTCAGAGCCAAAATAAACTTTTCCTTCTTTAAATTGCTTTTGTTGGTCACTTTGGTCATAGTGAGGAAAGCTAATTTCAGACAGAAAAGAGATTTACATTGAATATAAAATGAGACTTGATTGGGTTATTTATAACTAAAAGTGACCAGAAGGTGATGGTATGTGTCTAAGACATCATTCAGAGACCTTTGAGCTTAACTAAATGCAGTTATTGGAAAAAAACTTAAAACTGATTATGGTATTACCCTATAGAATTGAGGCTGCAAAATTAAGCAGATATCTATCAATAATCTTTTTTAGTCAGCTCTTTTGTTGTTGTTGTTGTGATCAAAAGACCCTACAAGAAGGAAAAGTTTATGTTAGCTCATAGTTTCAGAGGTTCAATCTGGTAACCCTCTTTTCTCAAATTACACTATGAAATCAAACTTTTAAAAACTTCTTAAGGATTTCCTAATGGTGAGATCATAACATATTTGTCTTTTTGTTCCCAACTTCTGGTACTTCTAATTACCTTTATAAATTAGTTTCAGTTAATTACAACATAATTTGTAAGAATTAATCATGCCTGGTACTGAAAAATCTGAATTTTGGGATGCCAAGCATGAGGTTCAAATTCAGAAACAGGTAGTACTGTAAGAAGGTCTGCGTAAGTGAGATTTCAGTTGCCCTGACTGTCTTTCTCACATATTCTCTTGGTTATATTAGCTAGGTTTGAAAGCTTATTGTTAACTCCATCACTATGGATTTGCCATCTGCTCTTCCACATTATCTGCATAACATTCCCTTTTAATCACTCTGTAAATCACTGTACTACTTGTACGGTATCACTTCTGTTATTTCTCACTTACAAATACACTAAGTTATACCTATTAACGCAGTCTTTAAAAATAATATTCTAGTCAAGGATGGGTGCAATTAATCGCCTCTAAGTTCGCCAAAACTTTTATAGGATAAATAATAACTTCTTATGCCCTCACTCTGTGTATTAAATTTTTTAAAATCCCCAATTTCCCCAAATGTGAGAGATTAGCTAATTAATCATGGATTTACTATAGTGGTAATTTGTAATACATGAACTCAATAACCTAAACATACTAATTCAGTTGTTACAAAATTGCAATTTAAAAGTAATTTATGGTATGACAAGAGCACTATTGATTTTTCTTAATGTTTTAACCTTGAAAGGACTGCTATTTCTATTTGTTCTTATTCATATTCTATTAACTTTTTTTTCTAGGCTTGTAACACATAGCATTAAAAAATATGCAAAAGTGAAATAGAGTAAAGCCTGACATGACTTGAGATTTGTCACTGTGACATAGTCATTTACCCCTTGCAAAACAAATACGATGGAGACAGAGATAGGACTTGCTAGTAGGGTCCCCCAAAAGATGGAAAAGCAGTCAGAGCTAAACCCAGTTGAAATGGAATTTCTGTTGAATGAGTAAGGAAGGAGAATCCACACGATTTGGCTGTTTCTGTGATTTAGTCCCTATTGGCTCTTTATGCTAAAGACAGAAACATACCATTTCTGAAAGGTGTTGCCTTCTCTTCCTCCCACCTGCACCACCATTCCTGATTCTTCCTTGCTTTCCTTGTTCCTAGATCCTCCTTTGGCTCTACTTGTATCTGGTTTTCTTTGTCTTCATGCTTGGAAATCCACATAGTTCTGCTCCCCCCTGACTCTAGTTCCACCTTTGATTTTTGGTATCATCCCCAAGGGATGTCACTTCTAATACTGGGCTTTAATTGAACTTACTTCAATTGATAAACTAGACACCCAGTTCTAGCTCTGATTTGTAGTGTTTGCCAATTTTTACGGTGTCAATATTCCCACCATGGCTGATTTCAGTAAATGTGGAGTTGGGAAGAGATATGCAGGGCTTGCTCCGCTCAACCACATAAGCTGGCTGCTACCTATCACTGACCTATGAATGGATGAGTTAAGTTCAATAGAGTGCACCTAGTTCACTCTATTCCTCCACAAAAAATTAGGAATGGTTGTCATAGATTCTTTGACTAGACACTGGGTTTTACTGCTGCTCTCAAACTCTTTACTTCTATCTTCCTTAGATGTTGAAAAATGATGCTAACAGGCAAGTACAAGAAATCATTTAGCTAGTGAACATCAAATTATGTTCCCTGGGTTCAGTGCATGAACCTCAGGAATCACTGTGGGACAAGAGGCACATAATTTGGGTCTCCCACTCCATGTAAAACGAATTTATGTCCCTTAGTTACATTGGTGTTCTATTCATGGGTGCTTTTTATAAAAGAAGTCAGCAGCTGTTTTTATCAATGAAAGAACTGATTTTGTACTAAAGTATGTTATTATTATGGTTTAGCTATGGAGAAGGTGAGTCATTTGGGACATGCCTTTGGGATGTACAGTTTGTCCCTGAAGAGTGGAGCTCTCTCTCTGCTTCGAATGCTGTGTCCTAGCTGCTTTTCTCCACCACACTCTTCCCCCATAATGTTCTGCCTCACTTCAAGCCCCAAGGAATGGAACCAGCTGTCTATGGACTGAGACTTCTGAGACTGTGAGCCCCCCAATAAACTTTTTCTCCTTAAAATTGTTCTTGTCAGGTCTTTTGGTTGCAATGGTGGAAAAGCTGATAAAACATCTATGTTGGGGAACTTAAATCCATTTTTTAAAAACTACCATTTTAGAGAAATAGTGCTATTGGTTAGGGTTTCTTACACACTTACTGCCAATACTAGCTGTGCACTTCAGAGAACACTTTTCTTCCATAAACATTATTTTTGTGTGTATTAGTGTTATAGACATAAACAATATTTACTTTGTCAAGGGTCAAAAGTGCAATCTAATTTATGATTAAATTATGTCGCAATGTCTAATCCATCAGGACTGAAGTTAACAATCTACTTTAAATCAATCATTGTTTGGTTAAAACTCTTTAGGCCTGGTTGATTATAGCAACCATTTAGCAATTCTCCTAATATCCTGGAGCTCAAGACCCTTGGCCAGGTTCTTATATTTGTCTCTAGGGGATGGGACTTTCAGCCTAACCTGACCGGCTTGTTCTGCTTTGTAAATCAAATTTTGGCAATTTCCCTGCCTGATTTACTCATGATGTTGTTGGGATGGTTAAATGTGATAACTCTGGCAAGGAATCTACTGGTATATAACTCTGATGAGCAGCTTGGCCTCTAGAAGTATGCTCTACAGGTTTAGGGCCAAGTCTTACCCTTATGAAGTTATGCTTATATTTGACCTTACAGGTTGTCAGGGCAGTGGTTTGGTAATTGCAGGGAAATATTTTATCATCTCACAGCCAACACCAGCACTAGAGGCAGCCCTTGAGCTACACGCTCTGTGCAAAGTTCCTCTTATATGCTGGAGCCTTATTTTAAGTGCACTGTAGGGAGATAAGTTGGGAGCCAAAATTGAGGTACCGGAACTAATTATATGTACACGCACTTGTCTCCATATTTGCTGCTACCAGCCTGATCCAAGGTTCATGATCTCCCACCTGGCTTCTGAAATTGCCCCCAACCGATGTCCTCTCTTCTTCCTTCCTTCCTGTCAGCTGAGCCTCATGTGCGTAACACTTCACCAGTGTTAGTTATTGTGACTCTTCTTTTCAGCTATTTTGGTGGGGGTGCTTTGGGTATTCCCAGGCACTTTTAATGTTCACTTGAGCCCTTTTCACATGGTCATTGGCATTTGGACATACTCCTTTGTGAGGTGCCTGCCAAGTCTTTGGTCTATTTTTCTGTTGGTTTCTGTCCTTTTCTCTTTGATTTTTTTTTGGGGGGTGTGATATGTGTGTTCTAGCTATCAGTTCTTTGACCTCTATTTTTATCTCAATATCTTCATCTACTCTAGAGTTTGTTCTAAATGTAGAGTTTGGATGAACAAAGGTTCATAATTTTATTGTCATCCAATTAATCAAATTTTATGTTTTATTTAATGCTTTCTATGTTTTCTATGTTCTATTTAAGAATTTTTTTTGTTTCCCTAAGGTCATGAAGGCATACCCATATGTTTTCTTATTAATTAGAAGCTCTGTTGTTATGCTTTCATATCTAGATTTATAATTGATTCAGAATAGTTTTTTTTCAAGTTTTTTTTTTTTTTTTTTTTTTTTTTTTGCTGTTGTTTGTTTGTTTTTGGTATCAGGGTTTGAACTCAGGGGGACTCAACCACTGAGCCACATCCCCAGCCCTATCTTATATTTTATTTAGAGATAGGGTCTCACTGAGTTGCTTAGTGCCTTGATTTTACTGACACTGGAGTTGAACTTGCGATCCTCCTGCCTCAGTCTCCCGAGCCACTGAAATTACAGGTGTGTGCCACTGTGCCCTGCTGAACAGGTCATTCTTATTACATTATAATATCTTCATTGTCTTAAAACAATGATGAGATGTGTGTGCATTTATTTCTGGATTCTACTTAATCAGCAATTTGTTCTGTGCCAATGACACACCATTTGAAGTCCTGTAATTTTATATTTATTTGTTGTAAATTCTTCTGCTTTTTTTTTTCTTACCTATTCTTTGCCTTTTGTATTTCTACATAAATTTAGAAGCAGCTTTTAAAGTTACATTAAAGATACCTCCTAGGGGATAGGGCACATAGATCAGTGGTAGAGCACTTGCCTGGCATGATGAGAGCCTGGATTCAACACCCAGCACTACAAAACAAAGCAAAAACAAACCCAAAAATCTCTTAGGAAATTGATTGGTATTTTGCTGAATCCACAGATCAATTTGGGGAAGAATCAACAACTTAATGACATTGAGTTTTCTAAGACTTAAACATTTATCTTTTTATTTATGCTGTTTTAAATTTCTCTTAGCAAATGTAATAGTGCTCAGTAGATCTTCCTCATTTTTTTGTTAGATTCATTACTCCAAAATTCACAGTTGGAACATAAACTCCAAGGTAATGGTACCAAGAAGTGGGGCCTTTGAGGCAGTGATTAAGTCATGATGGCAATGGATTACTGTCCTTATAAAAGAGACTTTGGACAGCATGCAAGATCTTTTGCCCTTCAGCCTTCCACCATCTGAGAACAGGGCAGCAAGGCACCATCTTGGAAACAGAGAGAATAGCTCTCACTGGACAGCAAACAGCCAGTGTTTGATCCCAAACATTCTAGCTTCCATAATTCTGAGCAATACATTTCTGTAGTTTATCAAGTACCCAGTGACAGGTACACTGGAGACTGCTATATGGGTTGAATTTTTCAGTTAATCTTCCATTCTTAGAATAAACACAATTTGGTGAAATATTAGTTTTTTATGTTGCTGAATTCAATATGTTAATATTTTATTTAGAATATTTGCATTGATTTTCATGAAAGATTTTTGGACTCTAATTTACTTTCCTTGATGTTTTCAGATTTTGGTATCAAAGTTTTGTTTGTTTCAAAAACAAGTTTCTTTCTCTGGAGGAATTTACATAAGATTATTTTTATTTCCTCATTAAATGTTTGAGAAAATTCAACAGTGAAAATATTTGGGCTTAGGGATTTCTTTTTGGAAAGTTTTTAAATTACATATTCAATTTCTTTTATAACACAGGACTATTCAGCATTACTACTTTTGTGTCAGTTTAGCATGATGTGTTTTTCTGGGGACTTTCCATTTCATTGGGATTTTCAAATTTATTAGCATAAATGTGTTCATAATATTATCTTATTATCTTTTTGATATATGTAAGATTATTTTTTAGCTTTGTCAATTCTCACTATTATGAATGTTTCTAATTCATTGATTTTTCTGCATTTATCTTTACTATTATTGCAATAGATTTCCCTCTCCTTTCTTTCTGTTTGATTTTCTGTTAATTCTATAGCTTATTCATCTGGAAACTCAGGTCACTGATTTTAAGTCTTTCTTCTTTTTTAATTTAGCTGCAACCCACAAATTTAGATATGTAATATATTCATTATTATTTTCTTCAAAATATTTTCTAGTTTTGTCATGATTTCTTTTTTGACTCATAGGTTTTTTTAATTTGTTCTAATTAGTTATACGTGATAGCAGAATGCATTTTGATTCATTGTACACAAATGGAGCACAACTTTTCATTTCTCTGGTTGTACATGATGTAGGGTTGCAATACATGTGGAGTCATACATGTACCTAGGGTAATGATGTCCATCTCATTCCACTATTTTTCCATGCCCCCTGTTCCCTCTCTCCCCTTTGTCCAATCAAAGTTCCTCCAAGACCCATAGATTTTTAAAGGAATTTTTGTTTAACTTAATTTTCAAGGGAGTTGGGCATTTTAAAATTATCTTTTAATTTTTTATGTTTAACTTATGATTAAAAATATATAAAACCATATTTAAAATCTATCTCTGATCACTCCAGTAATGAGCTGTGCGTGGATCTATCTCTGTTGTCACTGGGATCAGATAATTTTAATCATTCAGGGCCTGACTAAGCTGTGTAAGTTGTCTTGAAGTTTTCCATGACAGATTTGCTCTGATCCTACACCATAGTCAGCCAGGGGTCCAGCTGAGAACCTGGGGCCTTGCTGGGTACTTGTCTCTTGGAGAATCTAGAACTTCCAATTTTGTCTCTTCAGCATTGTGAGCCTGCAAAAACCCTCTTCATTTGTCAGCATCTTTCTGCCTACCCTCTTATTCCTCTCAATGGGAACAGTGGCAGAGGGCTTGCTTGAAACTCCTTTCCTTCTGGGACTTGATGCGTTGTCTGATGTCATCACAAATGCTTTTTTTTTTTTTTTTAAAGGTCATTCTAGCCAGCTTTTCTGGTTGCTTTTGAGTTAATGTGCCATGTGCTGCTTCCTCAGAGCCACAAGCATAAATCAACTGCTTCCAATGTTGTTGTTTTTTTTTTTTTTTTAATAATCCACCTCACACAGAGTAGTGGGAAGGATTTTATAAAATTTTAATTAGAATATGATGTTTCCCTACTAAAAACACTGCAATGGCTTCTCATTACCCTTAGAATGAAATCCCAAGCCCTCTCCATGGCTTACAGTGGGTTGGCTCCTGCACTTCTCCAACTTCATTTTGTTCCCCGCTGCCAGCCCTAGTTTTCTAGCCACAATGATCTTTCTGCTTGTTTCAATGTGCCAAGCTCATAACCCTCAGACCTTCACACCAGCTGTGTCCTCTGTCCAAAAAGCAGAATTAACCAGTTCTTTCCAAGTCTGGTTTCTCAGTTCAGGAGACAGCAATTCAGAAATGCCTTGTGGGACCACTGCTATCTGAGGAAGCCTCTCTCAGTCATGTAAATCTCATTTAACAGTGTGCTATTTCTTTCTGATTACTTATCTACCACTGAAATTCTATTGTTCATTTTTTTTGGAGGGGTCTTTTTTTCACATTAGAATATAAGCACCATGAACTAGGCCTTGTCAGTCTCATCTCATTCTGTGGACAGATTGGCACGGGCTGACAGTACATGCATGAGGCTTGAAGACAGAGGCCAAGAGAATGAGGGGGAAGCTCATAAGCACCATGGCCTCAGGCCATAGTTTAATATTGACTCAGTTCACTTGATATTTCTGAAAATTCTTGTTTAGGAGTTCCTTGTTTTATTTGAAGGTTTAAATATACTCTCTACAGGAGTATTCCAAATATAGAAGCCTAGCCTCTTTACTTGCTGCTGTTTCTGTTTAACTTCTCTGTATAACTATAATCTTATAAGTGCTCATTATATCCATCCAGGAAAGTAAACAGACCTGAAAATCAAGAAGAGTGTTCCCTGGGTGAAAATAGCTTCTAATTACAGTAATAATAACGAAGAGGAGATAGATCCATCAATGTGGAAGTCTCTTTTTAAATTTATTTTAGTTTGCATTTACACTTAATATGTATTTCTCTTAGTTTTCTCTTCTTATTTAAAAATTCTGATAGGAACTTTAAATTTTCTAAGATTGAGCATGTTTTAATCAGCAAAAATAAATGTTTCAAACTTGTTACAGACATTCAAAAAAGTCATGTGTAAGAGTTTGATGCAACATTAGCTGTTGAAATAAATTTAGCATTCAAACAGCACATTAAGGGATATTTTTGCAACTTCAATGATTTCTCACTGAATGTCCTTTGTAGATTAGTCAGTAGACACAGAAAGTGGGACAGTTTGATTCTCACTTACCCTCCTGCATAGAAATTTAAAGACTTGTGTAATTCTGTAGGAGCAGGGAATCGTTTCATTCATTAAGTTGCAGTGTAAGACCCAGGAGCCAACATTAGCTTTTATGTGTAAGGAATAGTGGATCCATGCTGACTGTGTGTGACTGCAGTAAGCCCAGCCCAGCTGCTATCACCTGTCTGTACACACCATGAGCTCAAGTCACACAGTTTTAAATGGTACGTTAGGTGTTTGTGGGATGCCTCAGTACCCTTCTATATGCTGTTCCTTCTGCCTAGAACTCCCCTTTCCACCCTGAAAAGCATCTCATCCTCTGTCAAGACCAAGTCTAGCAGCACATCCTCTGTGACATCTTATCTCAGGCCCTTGGCAATCTCCCCTTTGTATCCTGTAGCATTTTGTTCATTCTTTGATTAGGGTATTTATTTCATTATAATATCTTCTTCCACAATCTGACAGGTTGTATCAATCATCTTTGTGTCCTTGTAGTGGCTTCTATTTCTACTACATACTATTCAACCAATGTTTCCTAAATGAAAGTGCGTGTGTGCGTGTGTGTGTGTGTGTGTGTGTGGTGACCACTTTGAGTATCTGATTTACGTGATCGACATTCTTCCAGGATTTATTCACAATCACCTACAAACAAAACTGGTCAACATCAGGCTCTGAAGGCAAACCACCTGGTTTTATTTCAGAACATTTCTTGACATGGTAACAACCTATTATGAGTAGGTTTCCAGGAACTAGAGATGCCAAGATGAATTAGATGTAATCTCTTTTCCTGAGGAGTTCAAAGTCTTATGAGGAAGACACAAGACAATCTGAAATTGTGATGGGAAAGTCTGAACAAGGAAGCACTGTCCTCCTGAGACCTGAGGTGGGAGAGTCAAAGAATGCCCCATATGGGAAGTGGGCTGAGACTTGGGGCTGCATGAAAGCTGGTAGTTGGGTTAATTAAGGATGTATGATTAGAAAACCACAAGAGGAGTTAAAGAGCATCCAAAGATATGGCTGTGTGAAAGCACGAGGGATATTTGGGACAGCAGCCATAGAGAGTGGCCTCGGCATAGGGTCTGAGGTGAAAGGCAGTGGGGGGTGAAGATGAAGAACACCACAGACACTCTGGACTGGTTTATTCAACACCTGTGTCTGACTACCTTCTCCCCTGCCTTCCCTACCACAGTCAGGAGAGTGGAACTTAAGGTTTTCCATCCTGCTGTGGTCATGCTGCAGGCAATAGGTGTCTGCTGGGAAAGGTTTTTCTTCTAGAATGTATATGCAAAGCTGAGAATAAGGGAGTGATTGTCAATATCCTGCCAGAACAAAACCAAAGAGTCAGAAATAATTTTAGAATTTCAAGTGGATTCTAGTTGACTTATTTTAGCCAAAAACCATTCTGTTGGTGTGGATTTTACAAATGTAATCTAAGACTGACTATAACACCTTCATGACTAAGTGTCTTAAATAAACTGCTCAAGGTTTCGTTTTTTTCATATGCCATTAATTCCTGTAGCATCTTGTATTATCCCTAGGAATGCAGTGAAGAGCCCAGAAGTAACTGGTGAGAATAACCAGGACTAAAGGAAAAAATGATTTAAGATTCATTATTTCATGCTGAGGACACTGTTTTAGAATCTGTTGATAACTAAAGCTAGTAGCACGCTTAAGTACAGCTCTATTTCCCCTATGCCCACTTCTGAGCTCTAATGGAGCTCTACTGTGAAGCCCAGGAGAGGGGTCATTAAGCTGAGGAAGGAGGTGGTATAATTTAAGAGACAATGAAACAGGTCTGCTCCCAAATTCTAATTACATTTTCTTGTCAAGGATGCTTGAAAGTTCTACCTCCGAGGGGGTCTGTTCTGAATAATAAAGGATGTAATCTTGTCTGAAACAAGTGCCATGAGCAGGAGCACATCTCCATCAGTCACAGGCAGATGAGGAGAATCCAAGCCTCTAATAGAGGATCATAGGTCTCTCACATCTACAAAACTTAACTGGCTAAGCTGGGATTTGAACCTTGGTCTGTGTGATTGAAAAGCTGTACTTTTTTTTTTTTTTGTATTGGAGATGGTACCCAGAGGCACTTAACCACTGAGCCACATCCCCAACCCTTTTTATTTTTTATTTTATGACAGGGTCTCATGAATTTGTTTAGGTCCTCCTTAAGTTGCTTAGGTCCTTGCTAAGATGCTGAGACTGGCTTTGAACTTGCAATTGTCCTGTGTTAGCCTCCAGAGCTGCTAGAATTACAGGCGTGTACCACTGTGCCTGGCAAAAAACTGTACTTTTGACCTCTGCCTTATACTCTATCCACTGTCTTTCCTGGAGCCTCCCTGCTCCTTCATCCACACAGTTTGCTGGTTGTAACTTCAAGCTGAAGCCTGAGAGTTAGGCAGCCAAATGGGTTGTGACAACTCTCTGCATGTCTCTAGGAGAGGACTTAGTCATTATACAGTCAAGTCTGACATGTGACTTTGTTGAGGAATCCCATATCTCCTGGCAGGCAGAGGAGACACATTCAGAAGTAGAGAAGCGCCTTATCAGATGAATCAAACTGTTCACCACTCTTAACAATCTGCCTGGAACTATTCAGACCACCAAGATGGATAAGTGATTAGATTTCATAACTGTTTAAATCAAGCAATATGATATGTAACACAATCAGGAATACTCTAGGACTCATTAATTTACCGGTCTCAGGAACCTGATAATTTTAGGATCTGTGCAACTGGTTTAGAGTGCTACATACGCCTTTGGGCATTCTTGCTTGAAGACCACATGCATAGGAAGAGCTGTGAGAAACTGCAAGTCTCAGCTGAGTACACTTTTCTTCCTTCTCCCACACAAAGGGCACAGAGAAAGTGTATCCTGCTTGCAGGCACAGGTTCTGAATCAGAGGTTACTGAGAGCAGCTGTCACAACCCATTTGGCTGCCTAACTCTCAGGCTTCAGCAAACTGTGTGGATGAAGGAGCAGGGAGGCTCCAGGAAAGACAGTGGATAGAGTATAAGGCAGAGGTCAAAAGTACAGCCTTGATTAGATCCAAGGTCAATGGACAGCCTGGATTAGATCCCTAAGAGCAGCAATCTACAGAGAATGCAGCTCCTTCCCAAGACCAGAAGTCTCAGAGCCAGGGGGATACCCCCAGAACCTAAGGCCCCATAAAAGAAGAGAAAATCACATAAGCTTTAAGGTTAGGGTCAGTCACTTGGCTATGTTCCTCAGACCCCCTTTTAGGGCTCCTGGCACTTACCTCCGCCTGCCAGATGGGGTTCACTGTGTTGCCTATGATCTTGGATCTCCTCTCCTGTCCATGGTGAGGAAGGGCAGGGAAGATGCTGTGCTTCCCAGGCTGAATAGAAATCTTCAGATAAGGGTCTGGGTTGAAAAACATCCCTTTCTTCAATCCCATCGCCTGGAAATCTATAAAATAGAGCAATATTTTAATTGAAGTATGTTTTAATGAGGTTAAGTAGCATATCGGGCATTATAGAAAGAGAAAAGTCCATCTAAAATGTGGAAAAATCTTTTCAAATTTTGGAATATTTTCTACCTGATTACAAACATGGATGGATGAGTCTATCTGGAGACACATCCCTCTATTTTTGGAAAATTTACTAGCATATGTTATGGGACATTTGATTCCATATATTTGGAGCATTTACTAGTGTATATACTAAATTGCTTTCTGGTGAGAAGTCCTTGTAATAAATGAATCCAACTACTCAGACATGACCAGCATCTAGTAATTTTTTGATGCTTCACAGACTTTGCTTAGCTATAGGTTAGCTGATCTTTCTATATTGTCTTTCTCTGAATCATAGAATTCATTTTGATACTTCCAGCAGCATTTTTTCCCTAAACAAACATAGTGAAATAAACACACAGACGCATATATACCTACTGAGTGTTAGAGCTTCATTACCATTTCAGGCTTTCTCCTTTAGCTACCAACTTTATGTCACCAGTCACATTTCATTGCTGGGAACTGTTTTGGATTAAGTGTAAGAAAAATAATATATTGTGAGACTATTGGAGATAAGCCCCATTGATATCTTATCAGGTCTGTGAAGCATGTTGGAGTGAAAGGGTTTTATTTCCTCTGGAAGGTCTGTGAGCTCAGGTCTGCAAGTCAGAAGCAAAATGGGGATAAAGGAATTGAGACTTTGTCCCTTCCCTATTCCTGCTCTGCTGCCCTGTATGGCATGCCTCTTGGGCTATAGGACGTCACTGGAGTTTTGGTTAGGGAAAATTCCTCTTGGTTTCTTGTACACAATTGTGTAGGATTCCTTATTCCTACTTTTTTTTTTTTTGGAGATTGGCATTAATAATTGTTGTTTCTCAACCATTTTACAAGAACATGAGAATGACAAGTCACAAGTTGTTTGATTTAATCTAGTAATAACCAAATTTTTGAGTTCTTTTTTTCCCTCACTTTTTTCAACCTGGACAGACACATCCTAATATTGTCAATGGATCTTTAGACACTCATTTGCTCTACTGGGCTCACTTTGATTTGAAAAGCCCCAGATTGCTGTCCATCTCCCAAGGAGGCTCAAGCATAAAGTATCCTATTCTCTGATCTCTGACATTCATGGTCTGTAACATTTGTTGGTTTGACAAGTTAAGGTTGTAGTTTTCAAATTGTGCTCCACAGAGTCCTTGGGCTTCATGGCATTTTGTTCTCTTAAAGCCCACTGAGTTGGAATGGAGTATGTGAAGTCTTGAGCCTCACATATCATTTTAAACAAAGTTGCTCAGGACTTCTTTTAAACTTTTAATTTTGAAATGATTTCAGATTTATAGAAGAGTCCCAAAGAAGATGCACAGATGCCCTATCCATCCTTTATCTAGTTTTCCCCACTGTTAAGATAGTATAGAACCATAGTCCATTCACAAAAACTAACAATTAACTTACTCAACTATTAGCTAAAATACTATGAACTAAATTAGAAGAATTTATTTGGATTCCACTTCTTTTTCCATGAATGTGCTTTTTGAAATGGTCTTATCTGTTTTATTAACTGGGGTCCACTGGAAGTTTTATTAGACAAAGGAAGGGTTCGCTGCTTCTCCCCTGGCTCTCCCCAATTTTCCCTTTGTAAACTCTCAATTATTGATACTTGATCTTGGAGGAAAAGCAGAAGAGCATCTTCCATTCCCATCACCTCAAAGTGCTTTTACATTTGTTACTTACTGAATGCTCCATTATCTTCATTAGGTCAAGGGGAACTGAGTAGATTACTTTTTATGTTAGCTTTACAGATGGAGAATTCAAGAAACAGAGAGGTTGAGTAACTTGTAACTTGTAGGTTAGAGTCGAATTGAAGGGGCCTCCTACTCTTGATTGACATTCTCATTCTTTTCACAAGGCTTCTAGGTGAACAACACATACCTGAGAGAGAAAAGCTGATCAGCCTCCGACTTCCTTGCCCTTGGACGGTCTCATCAGAGCCAATGCTTTTAAAAATCTGTAAGAAGAAGGGAAATGGGAGACAAGCAAAACAAGCATTGAAACAGAGACTCACAATCCAACACAAACAGGCTAAATCACTGTTATTTCTCCAAATACAGACAAGGAAGAGAGCAGTATTGTGATTTCACTGGACAACCATTGATTAAAATAAGCTGGAAACCTAATCTTCCCTGGTAAGGGAGGATCTGTGAATGGGAGTGAGGGGTACTTTTCAGAGAAATCAACAAACATAATTACTGTGATATTATAGTTCCTTTGTAACTATTTATGCAAACAATGCTTTTTCGGATTCAAATTTGCAAAAAGTATTTATTAAGGCAGGGCCTAAGGCAGTAGAATGATAGGTCAATAAATGTTCACTATTGTAATTATAATGTGTTTTCATTTAGGAAAGTGCAGTGTTAAACTGCTGTATCTCCACTTATTATTATTATTTAGGGATTTCCAGGAAACTGTTCATTAGGGAGGAACCCGAACATGGCATTAAGAAGTTACTCTGAAGTCTCTCTAATTTAATTAATTGCTTTCCTGGGAAATTTCAGAACATAATTGTTACATGGATTATCTACAGTCTTGCAGGTATTTGCAAACATTGTTTAATATACATAGATTGGTTAATCAAAACTGCTTGAGTCCTGGTTTCCATTCTCTCCTAGGAAAACTTTTCTCAGAAAGGATTTTTAAGTATTAATTCCAAAGCAGAATTAAGTCTTCCTAGATACCTTTGAACATGTTTTGTTTACAGAAAACAAATTTTAAAAATCTGAGTATCAAGTAAATCTGCACAGTATCCATTTTTAAGAAGATAATCTGTACTGAAGAAGGGGAAAAAATGGAAAATCCAATAATCTCTTATTCAAAGTCCCTTTGTAGATTGTTTGGGTTTATTCTGTTTCTCTCCTCTCTGAGTGTTCTTGATGGTGTGATTGAATGTTCCTGTAAACCTCCTGAGATTAATGATTGTAAATTGCTAGGTCTCACAGCTTCAGCTCAAGGGAATAAGAAGGGGTTTTTAGACTACTTCCTCCTGTAGAAATAGGCATCCCTGGTAGACCTGTAACCTTGGCTACACTCTGCAGGCAAATCTTGCTAGGCTCAGGTGTGAGGTGCATCTCAGTGATGCTGGGCTGCTCAGCAGAGAGAACCAATGGGGGTGGCACATGCAGTGGGGCTTGGCATCAAGCGAGATAGGAGCTTGTCAAACTCTTCAACAGATTTCTGACTTTTAGACTCCCATTTGATAATAAAGAAACAGAGTAAGACGTAGCTGGGGTTGGTGAGTTTGGCTACAATCCTTCCAGGGTGCCATGAACTGAGCAGCTTTCCGCCACCATGCTCTTCCACAATGATGTTTCTGCTTGAAGCTGGCTGACCACAGAATCCTCTGAAACCATGAGCCAAAATAAATCTTTCCTCCTCTAAGTTGTTCTTGCCAAGTATTCTGGTCACAGAAATGCAAAGCTGACTAACCATTCCTTTCTAATTTGTGTTTCTTCTTCCCATTGATTGGCCGACACAGAGAAATGACCAACAAATAAATGAGACTACATTCTCAGGATAGGCCAATCTTTAACTCTTTAAATGGCCAGTCCTCCAGGGAACAATCAGGGCTTCAAAATCCCTTAATGTTATGTAATTTTCTTCTTTTTCAACTCTGCCTGGGCAAAGGTAATAGGTGACCTAGGCAGGATGAACTCCCTTACAGTGCTATACTTGCCTAACCAAGACAGAACGAATTGTTGAAGTCTTTGGTTCCTAATGCTAGCTTAAAAATTGCCATACTTACCTGTCTTCTTCTTAATATATAAGTTCTTTGAGGAAACTTCAAAAACCATCATTTTCACAGAGCCTTGTAAAAATACAAGTTTATAGTGAATGGATTCAATTTACATTTTTAAAAGGTGTGGGTTAAACTGCCTATATCATGCCAGGCTAAAATTAACTTAAATGTGCAATGATAACAAAGGACACTATATTGATTCCTTCCTTTTAAAAGCATGCATATTTTTGTTCTTTTTATTTAAACATTCTTTTGCTGGCTATTCAGGCTATGCACAAAGAGGGTTTTTTGTTGTTATTATTTTTTTTTTAATATTTATTGCATTAAAGCAGGAGAGAGGAAGTAGTAGGGAAAGGTTGATCAATGGGCACTAAGTTACAGTTAGACAGAAATAAGAAGTTCTGGAGTGCTCCTGTCCAGTAGAGTGAGTATAGATGATAATAATGTATTATATATTTCAAAGAGTTAGAAAAAAGGATTTTACATGTTCTCACTATAAATGATAAATATCTAAGGAGATAGATGTGTTTACCCTGATTTAAGCATTATAAACAGTGTACACATGTATTGAAACATCACAGGGTACTCCATAAACATGCTGTTTTATGTATCAGTTAAAAGTTAGAGAATTAAAAAAAAATTGTGTCTATCAACAGAAAAAAAGTACTAAAGTTTTAGAAGCTCAGAAGGGAAACTCATATTATTTAAGACTCCCTAAAATTCTATCAAAACTTGGCTTTTCATTAATGTTATTTACAACATCACCTGAGCCCCAGTCTGATGATATAAAAGTGGAAACAATAGTAGCTGTGACAACTATTTTCCAGGAAGTAAAAATGTCTGCCCGGGCCTAGGAAGGCTGGACACTCCGACTTCTTGTTGGAGATGAGCTGCAGAGGCACGTTCGAGGTTGAGAAATCTGCTGCACTCAGACAGACTCTACTATGGTTTGTTGACTGTGAGAGTGACATGAAGGCTCGGCCAAAATAGCTTCACCCTGAAGTGACCTGAGGTAGAGAGGTGGGGACATAAGGGATGTAGGGATATTGCTTGTCTGCTCAGGTCTGACACATTCCCTTTGGTCTGTGTCCAAGGTCTGATTGTTATTCCAGTCACTTGGAGCTGGGTCAGGCTGCCCCTGCATCTCAGACACAGCTCTGGCAGTCACTCATAAATGTTTCCACAACAAAGCCTACTCGGCAAATGGCTTAGCAGATTCCTAACCAAGCCTGTTGGTGGTATGCAGATGATTCCCTAGGGAACTGGCAAGGATCTTGGAGTTGAATTAAGGCCTTTGGGGTTAAATCAGATGCATCTCTCTTACTCCCATTCTCATGCTGTCTTGTAAAAGTTTTAAGTATGAATTTGCATGGCTTTGGAACAAACATCAAAATGCAGTTCAGGAAAGCAGAGTTGCTATCAGGGCTTTCAACTCTAGTGGCAGGTGGAAGGGGAGACTTCTGTTTCAACAGTAGGGAGACTTTTAGCTCTGTTGACAAGGCTACTTCAGCCTTTGCTCTCTACCACATTATTCAGATTCTACCTTTTCTTTTCACAGTATCACTGCATGAAAGATGAGGCTGTTTCTAAAAATACTCAACTGTGTCTAATCACTCAGTCATATATGCATGATGGCCTACTTCTTCCACCTTCCAGCCTCCCAGGACTTCTCAGATGGGCACTTTCATTCCTAGAGGTAGGTGGATGTGCCCAGGGGGAAGAGTGTCTGCCTTGAAGCATCAATTTTACTCAAAATTTTAAGTAAAGCTTTTTATTTTTAAAAATAGACATAAAAACATAAAGTTAAATGTAAAATGAGCATGCATTTTGTAGCTAAAGGAGGAGATTTCAAACAACTCTCTGAACTGCATCCCAGAATAGTTGAGTTCTGGGTTTGCTCCTTGGGGTCAAAGCTGGAGACTCTCCTTGTAATATATGTGGCACTTCCTACAGGACCCTGGCCAAGTTATGGTTGATTTTGATGTGGTAATTTCATTTACACACCCATGATTATTCTCAAATGATTACAGAATTCTTTCTCCTACAAGGCTCTAGTTATTGAAAACCAAGTTGAAAATGTTGCCAGAAATTGAAGTTCATGGCTTCACTGAGCCTTTATCTATTTATCTGGTCCACATAATTCTGATTCACCTAAAAATGAAAAGCACAAGTCTCCATGACTTCAATGGAATCTAAAAATCAGGGGCAAAGTAGTATTTACATTATGAATAAAAAAAAATCCAAGCTGTTTCATATCAGCAGTCCAAAGCAGGGAATTATGTTCAAAGATAATAGATAAGATCAAAGTTGATCTTTCCATTTTGATCAAAGATTCCCTATGAGTTCAATATATTTTGCCTTCAAGATAAAATCTATTAAATAATCAGAAGTGCCTCTAAACCACCTTTAAAAAACAAAATCTGACTGATGGACGAATGGATAAAGAAAATGTAGTATATATACACTGTAGGTGTGAGAGAGATTTCCTCTACCCTCCTTAGTGCCTATGTGGACTCTTTGGCTATATCTAGGAATCCAATAAAAAAAAGCGGATTAACAAGAGAAAAGTAAAAAAGTTTTATTACATTTACATATATCTATATATCTATATATCTATATATCTATATCTATATCTATCTATCTATCTATCTATATATATATATATATATATATACACATCTTTACAAAAGAGTGAAGTCTCAAGAAATGAGTACAGTATACTTTTATACTTTTTAGACAAAGAATAATAAATTTGTGAAGGATGACAGGGCAGATGGAACTCTGGCTGGGGCAGTCAATGCTAAGGATGTAGCTAAAAGATAAAGGGGGTTGAGGGGATGCAGAAGCTGGTGGAAGATAAGGTAATAAGTTTGCTTATTTAGGTTTATTGTAGCCCCATTACCAGCTTTTAGTGATCAAGGCTATTTTCCAGCCTTGGTATGTGAAGGAAAGCCCTTTCAAGAGAATCTTGTTGCAGCCAGGGAAAGATAGGTCAAATGGCTGTCCCTCAGTTACTGTCCAAAAGTTACTGTCCAAAGTTACTGTCCCTCAGGTGATTTCAGCTTGAAAAAAAAATCAACATACCAATTTGGTAAATTTTGAGGTGGTACAGCTTTAAGTCCTTCAATGCTATATTATTTAGTCATAAAAAGAATGAAATTCTGTCATTTGTGGTAACAGGGATGGAAGTAAAAGACATTGTGAAATAAGTCAGACACAGAAAGAGAAATATCATGCTCTCATTTAAATGTGGAAGTTAAATTTGACCTCATAGAAGTGCAGAGTGGACTAGTGATTGCCTGAGTCGAGGAGGGGTGTGGGGAGGGAGGGAGACAAGATGGCATTAGGAACAGGGATGCAGCTGGATATCAGGAATAACTTCTAATGTTCTATAACATAATAGAATAATTATGCTTGTCAACAACTAATATTTCAAAATAGCTAATAGAGAGAATTTTGAATGTTCCCATCACCGAGTGATGATAAGTATCTAAGGTAATAGATGCCAATGATCACAATCTGATGATTAAACATTATATATACATATTGAAAGATCACACTTTGCCCTACACATCTGTACAATTAGTCCACATCAATTTAAAATATGTTTAAAATGAATTCAAACCAATCATCCAGGGCCTCCAAGTGTGGTAGGCAAATGCTTTACCATTAAGCTATACTCCCAGTCCCCTCATCAATTTTTGTATATCTATAAATTAAAATTTTACTTGCCTGCAATATTTTCTCTTTAAGACTTAAAACATTGAATTTGTTTTCACAAATTGTTACTAAATGTTAACTTGATGGAATACTTCATTTTCCACTCCAGATATATATGATTACAGATGATAAAGTTTCAATTAATATCTTCTCATGATTATGATAAATGTTTCAGAAGGAATAAGTAAATATAGCTCTGTGACCAAAAAGAAAAACAAAAACAAAAACAAAAAACAACAACAAAAAAACCAATCCAGTGTCCAAGTTCTGCTTATAGTTCCAAATTTCTGAAATGTTCAAATGAGCAAATTGTGAACAACAACATACAATACAAATGTTTATAGAATGCCTTCAAATAAATTTCTCTTGTTATAGTCTCATAAAATGACTGTTAAGCAGTAAAGCAGCTCATTTCAAGGTATCCAATAGAGAGGCCTATCAACTAAAGGATCAAGTCACATTTAGGGACCCCCCCCCCCAAAAAAAAAGAAAGAAAAAATCATAAAACTCTCTAAATCAACTGCATTCAAGGCATCTCCTCCCCTGAGTTGAAAGACTTCAAGGACTCATCAAAGTGGCAAGAAGATAAGTAGCAAGGATGAGCACTAATTATGTGCCACGTAGAGCCAGTTCTTTCATACATACTATTTTAATTGTAGAGAATTAGGCATTTTTCACCCTCTGACCCCATTTCCCCATTTACAAATGTGAAGGCAGAGCTCAGAACAATTCAGTGACTTCCCAAAATTCACCAGGGATGACTCAATGTCTGGTTTACCTGGTTTAAATATTACAAGAGTTGCAGGACCCTCCTCCATTAACCAACCCCCTGGGGCCATTTCGTCCCATCCATACTGACAGCTCTTCTCTCCTTTGCTTATATTTTTGTTCCTATTCTCCCTGCTCCCTTCTGATTTCTGAAGCTGCTATTCCTAAGCTGACTCCCAGAGTCTTCCCAGCTCCTGCTTTCTTTATTGCTCTGAAGGTAAAGTACAGGCTTCCCAATTTCAGGGCTCCTTAGGGAAAAGAGATGGATGGGGAAAAATGAAGTATTTCTCTTACAGTTTCCATGGTGTGAGTTGGAAATAGTGTGTTAATTTGTTAGGAATTATTTTCTTTACTCTGACTGCTTTTGGCCACACAGGATCGCAAGATTTTAGCACCAAGAATAAATCTGCTTTGGGCAAAGGGGTGCTGTGTTTGAGATGCTCATCATTTGGCTGACTGAAAAGATATGAGAATGTGTGAGAAGCAGTGTGCTAATGAGAATGCTAGCTAAATTAATCAAATACTGGATATTTCTTAACAATTCTTGGTATCTCCCTTCCCATACTGGGGATTACAACTAGGGCCTCATGCATGCTAGGCAAGTACTCTACCATTGAGCTACATCCAGAGTCTGCTTTAAAAAATAGTTGAATCACTATATTTGCCCTAGTGCAGAGGGTCTCCAAATTAAACATGCACCAGAATTACCTGCAGGACTTCATAAAACACAGATCATAGGTCCCACCCCATAATGGCTGACTTTTTAAGTCTGGGGAGGAACCCTGAGTCGATGTTTCTTAGAAGTTCCCAGGTGATGCTGCTGCTTTGAGAAGCACTTAAGGATAATGAAAGAAGACATATTTTAGAGTTGTCTCTAACTAACCCTCAAAACTGTTTCCACTCTGCTGGCAACCCCTCAGCCACGGAGCTTGGGACTGCACCATCCATAAGGGACAAATGATCTTCTTTGCATCCCCATCACTGCATCTTAGTCTACCTTATCTTACTTTATTGTCTGGATGACTATTACTCAGTTTGAAAAAAAAATAGTTCCAAGTGTAGTATTTGTTTTTAAACAGGAAAGCCTCACTAAAATGTAGACTTCTCAAACTTAAAAAAGAATCAGATTTTCTAGCACCAAGCAGCTGAAGCTGAGAAACAGCAGTCTTCATGAGAAGCACCACAACTTACCAGGCCTCTGTGACTGTGTTTTATCAATTCTAAAACACCCATTGTTTCACATTTGAAGGCTCCTGAAATCAGAGTCTGGCTGACCACTGGTGGATCTTGCAATTTGAATTGCAAAGGTTTTTCTAGCTTAGTGGTAAGAAAATCAATGATTGGTCTTACGATTCATGGTACCTTGGATTTGATGATACTGGCCTGGCTCCCTGGAAGCTCTTGAATCTGCCATCCTTACAATAGAAGTTCATTGAAATATTTTATATTGGCCATTGACCTAAAGTAGATTGCATATAGCATAATAATCAAGTAATATTTTATATTAGTTCTTTACAAAGAAATTGAAAATTTAGGCATGGATGTTGAATTTCCCAGATCAGGAGTAGACAGATGCTGGGGGGTGGGCATCTGTGGAAGTGGGCATAGGCAGGTGTACAACATGGTGCTGAGAGACAGGCAAGCTGGGGCCAGTGCTGCCATTTCTCTGCCAGCTCCTCAGACTGTGTGGCTTAGGGCAGGACAATCAATTGATCTAATGCTCAGTTTATTTTTGCTGCTGTTTTGTTTTTCTATCAAATGGAGATTGTAATAGAACTTATCTCACTGAGTTCTCCTGAGAATTGAACGAGATAATGTGCATAAACTCTTAGCACAAAGCCTGGCACCTAATAAATGCTCTAAATTAGATCAACATCGATTGTTGTGTATTTATATTGTTATCTAGTCTCTGATCTTTTAAATGAATAATAATAATACCCATCCAGTATTAATAAGGGGCATGTGAAATAGAAAATTAAAAAAAATAAAAAAGTACATAAGCAGATTGTCTCATAGTTGATTTTTTTCTTTGTAGATGAGGAACAGGAAGCATAAACAGGCCAATAAAAAAACTGCTTGAGGTCACCTAGCTGATTGTACCAGACACACAGGGGCCAGAGCCCAGAAATTGAACCCTCAATTCACAGTGGAGGGGAAATTCATTTCCTTTTGTTGGATACTTTGGTCTACCTCAGATGAGTTCTAAATAGGCCATACCCTTAAAACCAACAAAAAGCATTGATCTGTGTCTAAACCTTTGTATTATTTATATAGTATATTTGTATCCTTTAAAAAAAGTTTCCTACTTAAATATCTTGCTATTGTAAACATTTTCTCCATGTCTAAACATATTTAAAACATCTAAAAAGGACCCTGTGAGTTCATCAGCTTTCTGTTGCTGTAATAAATATCAGACATATCAACTTATAAAGAGAACAGGTTATATTCACTCATAGTTTGGAGATTTCAGTCCATGGTCAGTTGGCCCTATTGCTTTTGTACCTGTGGTGAGGTGGTACGTCAGGGTGGGGAGCATATGATGAAGCACAGCTCTTTACCTCATGATGGGAAAGTTAAACAGAGGAAGAAGGAGGGGCTGAGGTTCCATTATCTCCATTAAGGCCATATCCCTACTAACTAGATCTCCTACTAGGCCCTATTTCTTAAAGATTTATCACCTCCCAATATGGCCAAGCTGGGGACCAAACAGTTAATATATGGGCCTTTGGGAAACATTTAAGGTAAAAACTATATCAACCTGTTATTCTAGTTGATTGTGGAGTGAATATATAAGCAGAAGAAAGAGGGAAAGTTTTCTTTATGAAGTATCTATTTTCTCCTTAAAAGAGAGGAATCCCAGAGTCCTTTAATCAGATAGTCACTAATACCATAGTAGTTTTGATGAATAAAGACCATAAAGAAAGACTTCTATCCTCCATGACTTAGAAAAAGGTAGGACAGGAAGAGCCTTGGGTATCTACAACCTTGAGGTGCTCACTGACATCCTGAAGAGGGGTCTGGCTGGGGGCTGGTTGTGGGGAGAGGGGAAGTAGCTGTGGGGAGGGATTGAGAGGGACTGAGGGAATGAGGGCTGGTGGTTTAAATACAAGAAGTTGCTATGAAGAAAAGAAGGGACCAAAGGAAGTTCTGAAACTATCTCTGCCTTTCACATATCTGGATAATTTTTCTGTGCATCCAGGCTCTATTATAGACACAAACTTCAGGAAGACAAATGTACTGTCTGGCATGCCACCCTCATCTGAATTAATTTAATATTCTGGTAGACTTGTCCACGTTTTTCTATTCCTAGCTTTTTAAGAAATCTATGCCAAGATGCTATTTTATTTATCAACAAAACCTGTCTTTAGAGAAATTTTTTTAAAAAAGCACAGTGCAGGAGGCTTATGGGTAGCTAGCATCCACACTCACCTATCAGCCCAGTAAGAGCTGACAAGTATCCTCATTTGGGGGTTGATCATTGACCCTACAGACCTGGTATGAGGGATCCCAGCTTGAGATTCAGGGTAGCAAGGCTGAAAAGTGTGGGGAAGTGATGCAGAACTTCTAGAAGGGTTTCATTAGATGATGGAGAGCCAGGTGCAGTGCTCATGCCTGTAATTCCAGTGACTCAGGAGGCTGAGGCATGAGGGTGGCAAGTTGAGACCAGCCTCAGAAATTTAGCAACTTGGTGAGACTCTGTCTTAAAATAAAACAGGGCTGGGGATATAGCTCAGAGGTAAAGTGTCTCTGGGTTAAATTCCCAGTACTTGTCCCCCAACCCTACCAAAAAAAAAAAAAAGAGGAGAAACGTGAGGAAGTTAGGGGCATCTGCTTGATTACTTTGGGACATGAATGGAATTGGCAGCTCATAGGAGAGGTGGCTGGGCTCGAGGTGGAGACAGGGTAGAGTTATACAACTTTGGGCCAGCTTTTTCTGGGCTTCTGCATTGCTCTCATGTTACTTTTGCTGACAAGGGCATGAGTCAAGGGCAGAGGCTGGGTGACCTAGAAGTTGCAACTATTCATGGGCACTTTTCTGCATCTCAGTGGTTTGTAGGTACTTCCTTTGAGACTCAGTATCTCTCCCTTTATTCCCAAATTCCTAACTTAGGAGGACTGGGTGACCCCTCTGAGCCATCTAAGGCAGAAATCTTAGATGAGCCCCAAGATTTCCTGCCTCTGTGGTGTAGATGTCCTGCATAAACCTAGGACTATGCCAGTTCTCCTGGGATTAGGTTGCCTTGTATGTCACAGCTAACTTTATAAAAGGGAAACAGCTAGGTGCAGTGGTGCATGCCTATGGCTTAGGAGGCTGAGACAGGAGGAACTCAAGTTCAAAGCCAGCCTCACTAACTTAGTGAGGCCCTAAGCAACTTAGAGACACCCTATTTCAAAATTAAAAAATTTAAAAAGGGCTGGAGATGTGGCTCATTGAAATGCCCCTGCTTCAATCCCTGGTATTAAAAACAAACAAAGGAAACAAAGGTGTACCTAACCTTTACCCTTTCCATCTAGGGCCCAGATGTGGGAGACTGGGTGGATACAGAGAGAGGAAATCAGAGATTCAAAGTGAGAAGGACTGAATGTACTATTGCTGGCTTGAAGATGAAGAGGGCGACGTATCAAGAATTGCAGGCAGCCCCTTATTGCTGAGAGTGGCCCTGGACTGAGCCATCAAGGAAAACAGGCCCCTCAGTCCTACAACTGCGGGAGCTGAATTCTGCCAACAAAAAATGAATTTGAAACAAACTTTTCCCAAGAACTTCCAGATGAGATCTCAGTCTGGCTGATGTGTTATTTCAGGTATTTACCATGCACTAGACTGAGCAAGCAGAAAAAGTAGCCATACTATGCTGGGTTGCTGATCTGAAGAACTGTGAGGGAACTTTGTGATCATTTGTTATGCAACTATAGGAAATGAACACTTTCTTCTTCAATCTATTTCTTTTCTATCCATAACACTTTTTCAATGTATTCTTTTACTTTGGGATAAATGTCTTCCTGGTTGGAGAACCAACAATGATTGCACTTATCATCAGTAACTTTGGCCAGTTTTCATCCCCTGGAACTGTGAACTGTGTAATTGACCTTGCTCCTCCTTTGGCAAAAGCTACCTGAACACATGGAGCTCAATTCTCAACTGCAGCCTCTGTTCTACTGTGCCTACCCTGGTCATGGAGTGCACCTGATCCTGGAGTCTCACTATTTGTTGGCTAAAAGTATGCACTCATGTATTCTGTAAGCAATCTGAAATCCTTTTGGAGCAGGCAGGGAACACCCCCCCCACCACCCGCCGCCACCCCCACCATTTCTCCTGTCTTTCTAGACTTTTAAGACACTTTGTAGAGCAAGAAATAGAAGGTCATGATTAAACATTGGATTCATTGCTTTAAGTTTAAAACATCTGGAAAGATGCTTTGATGGTAAAGAAAAATATATTAACCACCTTATCTGAAAATGTAGCTGTCTGAAATTTGTCCTGTGTTTCTCAATGTTTTAAAAACATGTATGTAGAGTCACTTATGTAACATAAATATGTATAAAATGTATTCCTTTAGTCTCCTTGAAGGTTAATCCCTCTCTCAAGAGACAATCTTTTTATGTCCCTGTGTTCCTTTCATAACTGCAACAATTTAGTGGCTTGTGCATTGGTACTTTTACTAATGTCAGACCATGCTTCAATGAACTTCAAAAGCCAAGGGGAGTGAAGCTGGGGGACAGTGCCACAAAAGTGTGTGAGGGGGGAAGAGCAGGTAGATGGGGACACTGGGAGGTTGTGAGCATCTCAGAAGGAGCTTGCTCACTGTCATTTCTCCTGAGGCCCTGGGAATGTAGCATCTTCCTTTAAGGAACTGACTGTTAGCTGACAGGGCAACAGATGCTGCAAAATGATTTAGTCTGAGGTCTAGCCAGGGTTTGCCTGGGAGGCTGCAGAGATCTGCTGGCAGTGTGTGTGTGTGTGTGTGTGTGTGTGTGTGTGTGTGTATATTCAGTTCAGTTTAAGGGGAAGGGCTGGAAGGAGGAAGGGTATATTAATAAAGGTTCTTCAAAGAAACAGGATTAGTTAGATATATATAGGCCAAGGGGAATGAAGCTGGGGGACAGACTCATTAAGAGGAAATTTCTTATGTGATTATGGAGGCTGAGAAGTCCCACAATCTGCTGTCTTAAATCTGGAGGCCCACAAAGGCCATGGTGTGGTTCCAATCCAAGCCCAAAGACTCAAGAACTAGGGAAGCCAATTGTGTAAGTCCTTGTCTGAAGGCTAGTCTCCAAAGGCAGGAGAAGATGGATATCCCTGCTCAAACAGACAGAACAGGCTCACCCTTCCTTTTTGTTCTATTCAACTCCTCAACAGATTGGCAGATGCTCACCTGCATCGGTGAGGTCATCTTCACTCAGTCTACAGCTTTCAATGGCAATCTTTTCCAGAAACATTGTCACAGACACACCCAGAAATAGTGTTCTACCAGCTACCAGGACATTCCTTAGCCCTGTCTAGTTGACACTTACAGTTAAACATCACAGAGGGCAGGGTGGGGCTGGCAGAAGTTGGTAGTGAGCATAGAAGGCTACTAGAGGGATGGGATTCCTGAACTGGTATCTCTGGGTGAGAAGTAAGGAGCCAGGTGAGAAAGTGGAGGAAGGATGTTCAGGCCAAGGGAATCTCTGCAGAAAGGGCAGAGAAATGAAACCCAGCTTGGTGTTGAGGAACCACATCCATCTTCTCCTGCCAAATCCTGGGTTGGCGTATATGGTGAGAATGTGTGGGGAGCCTGTGCAGAAGATAGGCAATGGAACTTGTTTTGCCATGATCGGTACATTTAATTTTTTAAAATTATTATTTATATGTTCTAATTAGTTATACATGATATTAGAATGCATTTCGATTCATTGTACACAAATGGAGCCCAACTTTTCATTTCTCTGGTTGTAACAATGTAGAGTCGCACTACATGTGCAGTCATACCTGTACCTAGGGTAATGATGTTCATGTCATTCCACCATCTTTCCTGTCCCCATGTTCCCTCCCTTTCCCTCTTTCCCCTTTGCTCAATCAAAGTTCCTCTGTTCACGCCATGCATCTGTGCCCCCCACCCCTATTATAGCTCAGCTTCTTCTTATAAGAACATTCGGCTTTTGGTTTCTGGGATTGGCTTACTTTGTTTAGGATAATATTCTCCAACTCCATGATCAGGACATTTAAATTAATTAATTTATGTTTTGTTTCTGTTTTATTTATTTTTATTGCGAAAAAGTGTATGTTGAGAAATTTGAACTTTACCCTATAGGCAAGAGGGAATCATTAAAGGTTTGATTTGTTTTTTGCTTCTTGGTAAATATTGTTTTTGTTTAAATTATAAAGTATACTTTAAGAAGTAATACTCATTGTGGACAATTAAGATGCTTTGGGAAGGGGAGTGAAATCCTTAGATTTCTTTTTTTTTTTTTTTTTAATTTTTTATTGTGGGTTGTTCAAAACATTACAAATTTCTTGACATATCATATTCCACACTTTGATTCAAGTGGGTTATGAACTCCCACCTTCACCCCATACCCAGATTGCAGAATCACATCAGTTACACATCCATTGATTTACAAATTGCCATACTAGTGTCTGTTGTGCTCCGCTGCCTTTCCCGTCCTCCACCCTCCCCCCTCCCCACCTCTCCCCTCCCCTCCTCTCCTCTCTCTCTACCTCCTCCACTGTATAACCCTGAGGGTCTCCTTCCATTACCATGCAATTTCCCTTCTCTCTCTCTTTCCCTCCCACCTCTCATCCTGTTAAATGTTAATCTTCTTCTCCTGCTCTTCGTCCCTACTCTGTTCTTAGTTACTCTCCTTATATCAAAGAAGACATTTGGCATTTGATTTTTAGGGATTGGCTGGCTTCACTTAGCATAATCTGCTCTAATGCCATCCATTTCCCTGTAAATTCTATGATTTTGTCATTTTTTAATGCAGAGTAATACTCCATTGTGTATAAATGCCACATTTTTTTTATCCATTCGTCTATTGAAGGGCATCTAGGTTGGTTCCACAGTCTTGCTATTGTGAACTGTGCTGCTATGAACATCGATGTAGCAGTGTCCCTGTAGCATGCCCTTTTTAGGTCTTTAGGGAATAGACCAAGAAGGGGAATAGCTGGGTCAAATGGTGGCTCCATTCCCAACTTTCCAAGAAATCTCCATACTGCTTTCCAAATTGGCTGCACCGATCTGCAGTCCCACCAGCAATGTACAAGTGTACCCTTTTCCCCACATCCTCGCCAGCACTTGTTGTTGTTTGACTTCTTAATGGCTGCCAATCTTACTGGAGTGAGATGGTATCTTAGGGTGGTTTTGATTTGCATTTCTCTGACAGCTAGAGATGTTGAGCATTTTTTCATGTACTTGTTGATTGACTGTATGTCCTCCTCTGAGAAGTGTCTGTTCAGGTCCTTGGCCCATTTGTTGATTGGGTTGTTTGTTCTCTTATTGTCTAATTTTTTGAGTTCTTTGTATACTCTGGATATTAGGGCTCTATCTGAAGTGTGAGGAGTAAAGATTTGTTCCCAGGGTGTAGGCTCCCTATTTACCTCTCTTATTGTTTCTTTTGCTGAGAAAAAACTTTTTAGTTTGATTAAGTCCCATTTGTTGATTCTAGTTATTAACTTTTGTGCTATGGGTGTCCTATTGAGGAATTTGGAGCCCGACCCCACCGACTGTAGATCGTAGCCAACTTTTTCTTCTATCAGACGGCGCGTCTCTGATTTGATATCAAGCTCCTTGATCCATTTTGAATTCACTTTTGTGCATGGCGAGAGAAAGGGATTCAGTTTCATTTTGTTGCATATGGATTTCCAGTTTTCCCAGCACCATTTGTTGAAGATGCTATCCTTCCTCCATTGCATGTTTTTAGCCCCTTTATCAAATATAAGGTAGTTGTAGTTTTGTGGATTGGTTTCTGTGTCCTCTATTCTGTACCATTGGTCCACCCGTCTGTTTTGGTACCAGTACCATGCTGTTTTTGTTACTATTGCTCTGTAGTATAGTTTTGAAGTCTGGTATCGCTATACCGCCTGATTCACACTTCCTGCTTAGCATTGTTTTTGCTATTCTGGGTCTTTTATTTTTCCATATGAATTTCATGATTGCTTTCTCTATTTCTACAAGAAATGCCGTTGGGATTTTGATTGGCATTGCATTAAACCTATAGAGAACTTTTGGTAATATCGCCATTTTGATGATGTTAGTTCTGCCTATCCATGAACAGGGTATATTTTTCCATCTTCTAAGATCTTCTTCTATTTCTCTCTTTAAGGTTCTGTAGTTTTCATTGTATAAGTCTTTCACCTCTTTTGTTAGGTTGATTCCCAAGTATTTTATTTTTTTTGAAGATATTGTGAATGGAGTGGTTGTCCTCATTTCCATTTCAGAGGATTTGTCGCTGATATACAGGAATGCCTTTGATTTATGCGTGTTGATTTTATATCCTGCCACTTTGCTGAATTCATTTATTAGCTCTAATAGTTTCTTTGTAGAGCCTTTTGGGTCTGCTAGGTATAGAATCATATCATCTGCAAATAGTGATAATTTAAGTTCTTCTTTTCCTATTTTTATGCCTTTAATTTCTTTCGTCTGTCTAATTGCTCTGGCCAATGTTTCGAGAACTATGTTGAACAGAAGTGGAGAGAGAGGGCATCCCTGTCTTGTTCCAGATTTTAGAGGGAATGCCTTCAGTTTTTCTCCATTCAGAATGATGCTAGCCTGAGGCTTAGCATAGATTGCTTTTACAATATTGAGGTATGTTCCTGTTATCCCTAGTTTTTCTAGAGCTTTGAACATAAAGGGATGCTGTACTTTGTCGAATGCTTTTTCCGCATCTATCGAGATGATCATATGGTTCTTATTTTTAAGTCTATTGATGTGGTGAATAACATTTATTGATTTCCGTATATTGAACCAGCCTTGCATCCCAGGGATGAATCCTACTTGATCATGGTGTACAATTTTTTTGATATGTTTTTGTATCCGATTCGCCAGAATTTTATTGAGGATTTTTGCATCTAGGTTCATTAGAGATATTGGTCTGTAGTTTTCTTTCTTTGAAGTGTCTTTGTCTGGTTTAGGTATCAGGGTGATGTTGGCCTCATAGAATGAATTTGGAAGTTCTCCCTCCTTTTCTATTTCCTGAAGTAGCTTGAAAAGTATTGGTATTAGTTCCTCTTTAAAGGTTTTGTAAAATTCTGCTGTATACCCATCTGGACCTGGGCTTTTCTTAGTTGGTAGTCTTTTGATGGTTTCTTCTATTTCCTCAATTGATATTGGTCTGTTTAGGTTGTCTATATCCTCCTGACTCAATCTGGGCAGATCATATGACTTAAGAAATTTATCTATGCCTTCACTATCTTCTAATTTGTTGGAGTATAAGGATTCAAAATAGTTTTTGATTATCTTCTGTATTTCTGAAGTGTCTGTTGTGATATTGCCTTTTTCATCCCGTATGCTAGTAATTTGAGTTCTCTCTCTTCTTCTCTTCGCTAGCATGGCTAAGGGTCTGTCGATTTTGTTTATTTTTTCAAAGAACCAACTTTTAGTTTTGTCAATTTTTTCAATTGTTTCTTTTGTTTCAATTTCATTAATTTCAGCTCTGATTTTAATTATTTCTTGCCTTCTACTTCTTTTGCTGTTGTTTTGCTCTTCTTTTTCTAGGATTTTGAGATGAAGTATGAGATCATTTATTTGTTGGTTTTTTCTTTTTTTAAGGAATGAACTCCAAGCAATGAATTTTCCTCTTAGAACTGCTTTCAATGTGTCCCATAGATTCCGATATGTTGTGTCTGTGTTTTCATTAATCTCTAAGAATTTTTTAATTTCCTCCTTGATATCTTCTATAACACATTGATCATTCAGTAACCTATTGTTCATTCTCCAAGTGATGTATGCTTTTTCCTTCCTTCTTTTATCGTTGATTTTCAGTTTCATTCCATTATGATCAGATAAGATGCATGGTATTATCTCTACTCCTTTATATTGTCTAAGAGTTGCCCTGTGACATAATATATGATCTATTTTAGAGAAGGATCCATGTGCTGCTGAGAAAAAAGTGTAACTGCTTGATGTTGGGTGGTATACTCTATATATGTCAATTAGGTCTAGGTTATTAATAGTGTTATTGAGTTCTATAGTTTCCTTATTCAACTTTTGTTTGGAAGATCTGTCCAGTGGCGAGAGAGGTGTGTTGAAGTCTCCCATGATTATGGTATGGTGGTCTATTAGACTCTTGAACTTGAGAAGAGTTTGTTTGATGAACATAGCTGCACCATTGTTTGGGGCATAAATATTTATGATTGTTATGTCTTGTTGTTGTATGGTTCCCTTAAGCAGTATGTAGTGTCCCTCTTTATCTCTTTTGATTAACTTTGGCTTGAAATCTATTTTATTTGATATGAGTATGGACACTCCTGCTTGTTTCCGAAGTCCATATGAGTGATATGATTTTTCCCAACCTTTCACCTTCAGCCTATGTATGTCTTTTCCTATCAAATGCGTCTCCTGTAGGCAGCATATTGTTGGGTCTTGTTTTGTGATCCATTCTACTAGCCTGTGTCTCTTAATTGGTGAGTTTAAGCCATTAACATTTAGGGTTATTATTGAGATATGGGTTGTTCTTCCAGCCATATTTGTTTATTTCTGTTACTAAACATGGTTTGTTTTCCTCTTTGATTATTTCCCCCCCCCCCTTTACTGTCCTACCTCCCACTGTTGGTTTTCATTGTTATTTTCCATTTCCTCTTCCTGTAATGCTTTGGCGAGGATGTTTTGAAGAGATGGTTTTCTAGCTGCGAATTCTTTA
The DNA here is from genome assembly GCF_047511675.1 of Marmota flaviventris. Lineage (NCBI taxonomy): Eukaryota > Metazoa > Chordata > Mammalia > Rodentia > Sciuridae > Marmota > Marmota flaviventris. The sequence goes on along the minus strand of NC_092498.1, from coordinate 101,155,636 downwards.
AACTTTTGTTTATCGTGGAAGGTTTTAATTTCATCTTCCATCCTGAAGCTTAATTTCGCTGGATACACAATTCTTGGTTGGAACCCATTTTCTTTCAGTGTTTGAAATATGTTATTCCAGGATCTTCTAGCTTTCAGAGTCTGTGTTGAAAGATCAGCTGTTATCCTAATTGGCTTACCCCTAAATGTAATCTGCTTCCTTTCTCTTGTAGCTTTTAAAATTCTCTCCTTATTCTGTATGTTGGGCATCTTCATTATAATGTGTCTAGGTGTGGATCTCTTATGATTTTGCACATTCGGCGTCCTGTAGGCTTCTAGGATTTGGGATTCTGTCTCATCCTTCAAGTCTGGGAAGTTTTCTTGTATTATTTCATTGAATAGACTTCTCATTCCTTTGGTTTGGAGCTCTGTACCTTCCTGTATCCCAATGACTCTTAAGTTTGGTCTCTTAATGTTATTCCATATTTCTTGGATGTTCTGCTCATGGTTCCTTAACAGTCTTGCTGAGCTGTCTATGTTCTTTTCCAGTTGAAATACTTTGTCTTCATTGTCTGATGTTCTATCTTCTAAGTGTTCTACTCTGCCGGTAGTATTCTCCATTGAGTTTTTAAGTTGGTTTATTGCTTCCTGCATTTCTAGGATTTCTGTTTGTTTGTTTTTTATAACCTCTATCTCTCTGTATAGTTGATCCTTTGCTTCCTGGATTTGTTTGCGAAATTCGTTGTCGAAGTGATCTTTCATTGTCTGATTTTGCTGTTTAATGTCTTCCTTGATACTCCAGATCATTTGAAGCATATATATCCTGAATTCTTTATCTGACATTCCATCTGCTGCAGCTGTTACCTCTTCTAAAGTTGTGTTGACCTGCATTGCTTGTGGTCCTTTCTTTCCTTGTCTTTTCATACTGCTTGCGTATCTTTCCTGCAGGTGCGGGCGGCGGCTCTGCTTTCTCCTTATTCCAATTGGGGTTTCGTGGCTACCACGCCGGCAGGTCACTGGGCCTGTTCTGGGAGCTGGCGGCAGCTCTGTTCTGCCCCTGCTCCGATTGGGGTGACGAGTGTACCACGCCGGCAGGCCACCGGGCCTGATCCGCCGGTCGGTTGCAGGTTTGCCTACCCTGCAGGGCGGGAGGCGGCTCTACTCTGCCCCTACTCCAAATGGGGTGATGTGTCTGTCGTACCGGCAGGCCACTGGGCCTGTCCCGCTGGTCGGTCGCAGATCTGCCCACCTTTCGGGCACGGGTGGAGGCTCTGCTCTGCCCCTACTCCAATTGGGGTGTCGTGACTACCCCGCCTGCAGGACGCTGGGCCTGTTCCTGGCACGGGCGGCGACTTTGCTCTGCCACTACTCCAATTAGGGTGGTGTTTGTACCACGCCGGCAGGCTCCTGGGCCTGATCCGCCGGTCTGTTGTAGGTCTGCCTACCTTGGAGGCGCGGGCGGCGGATCTGCCCTGCCCCTCCTACCACGCCTGCGGACCTCTGGGCCTGATCTGCAGGTTGATCACTGGTCTGCTCACCCTGCGGGCACGGGTGGCGGTTCCGCTCCGCCCCCACTCCAATTGGGGTCACGTGACCACCACACCGGCAGGGCCTGATCCGGGCGTGGCAGAAGGATCTGCTCTGCCCCTACTCCACTTGGGGTGATGTGTGTACCACACTGGCAGGCCACTGGGCCTGACCCGCCAGGCTGTCACAGGTCTGTTTACCTTGCCAGCGCGAACGGCGGCTCTGCCCTGCCCCTCCTACCACGCCCATGTACCACTGGGTCGCGGGTCTGCCCACCTTGCGGGTGCGGGTGGCGGCTCCGCTCCGCCCCCTCTCCAATTGGGGTCACGCGGTCACCACGCTGGCGAGCCGCTGGGCCTGCTCTGGGCGCTGGCGGCGGCCCGGCTCCTCCCCTCTGGCTCGACGACAAATTGAGGAGACTCGGGTGACTGTGCCTCACCCCCCCTACCAGGAGACCAATTGCTTATGTCACCGCTGGTATTGATGAAGTTCTCTCCTCCGCCGCTTTCTGCTGACATCAGATCTCTGCCATGTTGGTATCCTATGCGAATGGCAGCATTTCGTTCCCCTTGCCAGGCAACCAAAGCAATGGATGAGTCCTGACCGGCCCTCAGCAGGACCCGGACCGAGAAGCAGTTTCCGCGGGCTCCTAGCCCCGGGCCAGGGAAGTTCCGGGAGCCGGAACTCGGCCGCTCCGTGCTCTGTGTAAGCTCCTATAAGTGTAAGCTCCAAGAAGCAGTCCCCGCGGGCTCAGTTCCGGGAGCTGGAATTCGGCTGCTTAGTGCTTGGTGTATGCTCTGATAGGCTCAGGGTCCAAGAAGCAGCCTCCGCAGGCTCCGCAGCCCTGGGCCAGGGCGGTTCCGGGACGGTTCCGGGAGCCGGAACTCGGCTGCTCTGTGCTCTGTGTAAGCTCCTATCGAAATCCTTAGATTTCTATTCAAGGACTGTTCTGCTGTGGTGTAGGGGCTACCACAGGCCTCACCCAGACCCTGTGACTCAGACCCTCCAAGGCAGGACCTTGGCATCTGTCTGTTCTAAAGTTCCAAGATAAATGCAGTTGTTATGGTTTAGATATAAGATGTCCCCCAAAAGCTTACATGTGAGACAATGCAAGGAAGTTTAGAGGTGAAATGATTGGGTTATGAGAGCCTTAACCTAATCAGTGTATTAAAACACTGATAGGGATTAACTGGGTGGTAACTATAAGTAGGAGGGTATGGCTGGAGGAACTTGGTCACTGGCCTTTGGGGTATATATTTTGTCCCTGGTAAGAGAAGCTGTCTCTCTGCTTCTTGATTGCTATGTCCTGAGCTGCTGTCCTCCATCATGCCCTTCTTCCCTGATATGCTGCCTCACTTTGGGCCCAGAGTTATGGAATTGGCTGTCTATGGACCTCTGAAACCATGAATGCCAAATAAACATTTCTCTACCTCTTGTTGGGTTTTTGGTCACAGTGGCAAAAAAGCTAACTAAAACACCAGTGCACATCAAAGGGTAGCAATACATAGAAGGCAAGAGACAGGCAGAGAGAGTCATCTGGAGATAGCTCTGGGGGAATAATGATGAGGCTCCAGGAGATGGTAGGAGAGGGAAGGAGACCTCAGTACTATTCAATGATAAAAGGAATAACTTGGTGACTAATTAGAAGAAGGTTTGAGGAACAGAGAGCAGTCACTTTGACTGAATGCTTTTCTTTGTATTCCTTTTGGATTTAGAATCTTTTTCTTACTGATAATGAAATTCCTCAAAATTATTGTCCTTCCAGAGCTGGGTTTTGAACATTTTCACCAAGCCTGATTGAAGATGTAGGAGTGACAAGAGTTGGCTCTTTGCATCTAAGTCTATGAGACTGGAGGGGGAAAAATGCTGCTTTAGTTCGACTTTTAAAAGCAGTTATTAAATTAATTTACTGAAACACCTTTGAGTAAATGAAATTATAGGATGTGTATCAGTGGTGGCTCCATCTGGGTCAAACAGTGGTAAAAGAAAAGAACTACATTGTGCTCAGAGCTCTTTCTGGCCACCCACTCCTTCTCTATGAACGGAGGAGCAATTTTGAGGGATAATCCAAAAGAGGATGTGTGGGGTTTATCCATTCAAGTGTAATGGGGAAAATGTGATGACGTTTACTCCTCACTAAATGAAAAGATGTTTCTGAAAACATGCCTCCCATAAAACAATTTTGTTTGCACAAAAACTTTTCCCCCTCACTGACTTGCTTTAAAATTTCCAAGTTGTATTCCCATGTAAACATGTAAAAATATATTCAAATTTTAGGCAAAGACACATTGTTTTTCTTGTTAATGCAATGTCTTTTGTCCTGTGTCATGCACAGGACGTGCCATTGTGATATGTGACATAGAAATACTCATCTCCTGAGAGAAACTAGGAAAAACTGACAAAGATTAAAAAACGGGCTTGGGATTGTCACCTCACACGGTGGCTGGTGCAGTCCCTCTACATGTTGTCAGTGTTGAGCCTCCTGTGCCTACAGGACGAGTGAACGCGCACTCCCCCCTCTTTCACTTATGGCAAGAAAGTTCTTGATTTTTCATTAAATGCTGATTGTAATCCAAGAACCTCATACCCACTCCTTTCATATTTTCAGAGGCTGGACGTGAGCCGACTCCTACTCTGGTTGTTTAAGTTGTGAATTTCAGATAGGGTTTCTAAATAATAAGACTTACTTACACTCTAGAAGTAATTGATAGTAATTGTATTAAGTTATTTTCTTAGAAATATTCATAGTATAAAATTATAGTTCACCCATCATTTTGAACTACTCCTTATCCATCCATCTTTCTGTCTGTCTGTTCATCCATCCATACATCCATCCATCCATCACTCTATCACACAGATACAATTCTAGGGTAAGTGAATTCCTTTAAAGAAAACATCTTGAATGTAGGGATTAAGATCTTACTTAGAGACAGTAAATCATCATTTTTGGAGCTTTCTCTAGATTGCCCAATTATGCATTTGGCTTCTCCAAATTATACTGATGTCTAAAATCTATTTTGCAACCAGAAATCTTGAGTAGTCTCACAGAGAAAAAGCTATGAAATCAGCTCCCATAAATTTTAATACTAAATAACTTTTACTACATGTTTACTACGTGGTGGGAAGGAGTTGAAGTCATTGCAGACATTATTTCATCTCATCTTCAGATAAACTTTTAAGAGTCCTATAAAGCAGGTCCTATTTTTTTTAATCACCTGGAAATTGAGGTAAAAATATTAAATGACTTACCTCATAAGGCTTTCAGGCTGTGAAGCGGCTGAACCAGAGCTTGAACCTGTGCTCAAAGGATACAGATGTTTTATGGAACACCTGCCATGTACTAAGTACTGCTCTAGTGGATGCTGAGAAACAGCCCCTTGAATAGGACAGGCAGACACATTCCTGACCCCAGAGGCTGACGTTATCAGGGGGAGCAAACACAAAAAATTACAGCATAAGCACCATGCATGAAAATAAAGAGTGACTGGAAATATGTGGAGAATGCTTTAGTTTGGATAGGTGACATTTTTGAGGAGGTGACATTTAAGAGAATGACCTCTATGGAGGAAGGAAGTGAATAATTTAAATCTCTTGAGGAATGTTTCCAAGCAGAGAAACAGGAAGTGCAAAAGCTCTGCAGGAAGAACCGGCTGCTTGTATTCAAGAATCAAAAAGAGGACAAGGAAGGCCAGAAATGAGTAGAAAAGAAGGAGGTAATAGTAGGTGGGGGCAGACCACCCAAAATATGAAAGCTATGGAAGATTGGTGAATGAAGAAAAGCCACTAGAGAGTTCTCTGCAACATCTTTATGTGGTGGTGGAAGTGATCAAGTGGAGACTAGAAACTGACACTGCAAAAGAAAAGAGGAGTTTATTTCAGGATTGAACTTTCTTAGGTAGGACAGGATCCTGTCCTCACATGGAGAGGCTGGCCTGAGATGGGAAAGGAGGTACAGTACGTGAGTTCACACGCAGCAGGCCAGTGGACTTGGTGGTGGAGCACAAATTGGTTATATTTTGATAGCCCCAATTTGTTCAGTAAGAAAGGCAGGTCATCAACTGCGACAGGGGGGAGAGTGTGCTGTAGGTTTGAGGAAAATGAAGAAAGTACGAAGTGGCCTACTCTAAGTGTGGGAAAGGTGAGCGCTTTTGGGAGTGAGTTCTAAAGGGCCCTTGAGATTTGTGGTCTTAAGATCAAAGGAGAACTTTCCTGCTGCCTGGGAGCAAGTAAAGAGTAGACAAAGAATTGGGTTTAACCAGTACTGAATTTTGCCAGGTGTTATGGTTTGAATTAGGAATGTCTCTCAAAGGCTCATGTGTTGAGGGCTTGGTCTCCAGTCCAGTGGCATTATAGGGAGGTGGTGGAGTTTCAGGAAGTAGGACCTCCATAGAAGAGGTAGGTCACTGAGAGCATGACTGGAAGAATTTATCTTCTTCCAGGTCCCTTCTTCTGTTTCCTGGCTGTCATGAGGTGAGCAGCTCTGTTCTACCAGGTATTCCCTGCCATGATATTTTGCCTCACCACCAACCTATAGCAATGGGGCCAAGGGACTATGGACTGAAACCTCTGAAAATCTTTCCTCCCCTACATTGTTTTTCTCCGTTATTTTATTATAGGAATGGAAAGCTGACTTTTACCAGATGAGTGACAAAGGTATACAGAAGCAAATGATGGGTTACAGTGATGTATGACAAAATCTTAGCTAAGGAAGAAGATGAAAACATTTAGGATCATGCAGTTAAGATCAAAAGACTGTAGTTGCAAAAGTGAGGTGCAAAGGTAGATGATGATCCAAGAGGGATGTACTCGATACTGAGAGTCTGGAAGTGATGCAGTTACTGGTGTATCAAAGCCTTGGGAGTCACTGTCTGAGATAGGGTGGTGGGTGTTAGGAAGTGAGAAACAAAGGTGGGGGATGATGGTCCATCTATTTTATATGAATTTGGTAGCTATAAAAAAATCACAGCAGAATTCTCTTTAAGCCCCGTATTATTGTGAAATTCTGGGTAGTAACAGTGGTGCTATGATTTGGATAAATGTCTCCCACAAAACCCATGTGTTAAAGATTTGGTTTCCAGTCTGTGGCACTATGGGGAGGTAGTAGAATCTTTGAGAAATAGAGCCTAGTGGGAGGTATTTCAGCCATGCTCTTGAAGGGTTATTGGAACCCCAGCCCCTTCATCCTTTTCTTTTTTTGTGTTGCTGTCATGAGGTAGATGGTTTTGTTGTTCTACAGGCTCCTACCATGATATGCTGCCCTCCTACCATGGACCTGAAAGCAATAGATCTGCTCAATCATGGACTGAACCCTTCAAAACTGTGAGCAAAAATAACCTTTTTCTCTTTATAAATTAATTATCTCTGGGATTTATTATAGTAATGGAGAGCTGGTTAATACTAATGGTGACCAACTTTTGTTTGTGCTCAGAATTAGACTTATAGGACAGAACTTGAGACCCTCGATTCCCACTTTTGGATGAGCTCTACACAGACAATCCTGATAGTCATGAGCTATAGCATCTTGTTATAGTTTTTGGTAGCCCTAGATACTATTGGGAAATATGGGGCAATGGGTGTATTCTTTAATATCTGGCTGTAAATATTAAATGATTGAGGAAAGTTTAATTACACAACCTAAGTAAGAAAAGTTCTGACTAATGGTTTATAACTTTCTTTATTCCATTTCCCCACTTATTATTCCAGAAAGGAATTTAGGAGTGGTAACTAAGTGTATGGAAGGATAAGGCTAAAATTGCTTATATTATAACTGTCAAAATTAGGGATCCAGTTAACCTGAGAGGTTGCCTTTACTACCTTCAAATATAAATAGCTAGAAAGGAGGAGAGCTGGGATTTGAGTCCAGTTATGTATGACTTCATTCTGCTTTTGCCTACTATTAGTCCAGTAGGGTCATTGTGCACGTGAAGATGCTTGTGCGCATGCAGACACACACACACATACACACACACACACACACACCCCATAAGCAATAGGTATCCTCATGTTCTACATCAGAATAAAGGATGTCTACTTTTTTTTTTTCTGTTCAAAGTATAAAGAGTTTCAACTACTCTGATTTGGGGTTATCTGAAGGAACAAAGTGGAATCATTCTAAGGCAGGTTATCTGAGAGAGCCCCATCCCCCAAAAAACCCTGTGATTTTCCAGGTTATAAGCAGCTCTTCAAAAAGTTAGATTCTCTTGCTCTTGAATGAACCCACTGCTCATAAGTCCCCTTCTCTCCTCACCCAATAGTCACTGTGCACACCATGAAGGAAAATCACCTCATATTGGCTCTTTTAAGTCCTTAACACAAAGCAAATCTAAGGAACTAGGAAATTTTTAGAAATGAAGGGTTTAAAAATAAAAAGAATAGTGATTCCAAATCTTTGGTCAATGTTGACAATTTTGAATGAGCAAGAATTTTTTTTTAAATGAAAATGTAATACACATATATACATATTTTATATGTGACCAATAAATTTAAATAGACTCCAGTTAAGCTCAAATAACACATTATAACAGTGATTATTTTTGGTGACTATGTATTAAGGTATAACACTGAATATATAAATACATTGTATCTGTAAACTGAACATCAGTGCTAAGATTCTACTAAATTCCTCTGAAATGTAGTAATCTTTAACTTCTGACAGAGCAGGCTATCATAAAAGATAGTTGCAGTCAGGAATGTGGGCTGGGAAATTATCTCTAGCCCTGGGGGAGATATAAGAAAATCCCCAGGATCAGGCTTCCCTTTGATCCTAGGGCTGATTGGTAATTCTGACTTCCCTTTGGCTGAGCACAGAAAGGGGCCTTTATACTCTGGCCACATGCCGGAGGACTTCATTAATTTAAAGGCTTCTGCCATCTTAGTTTAAAGTAACATTGAATAAACCCCAAAGGAAGAGAAAAAAAAGTTATCTTCATGCATTAAAATGCAAGGATTTAATTCTGATTTTTTGGACTCTTTCATGAAATAACACCAGAGAAGATTCTTGGTGTCAGTCCTGTTTCAGTTACACCAACTTTAAATCCTGGGATAGCTTCATGGCCCAGTTCAGGAAGGAAGTGGGATCTAATGATTTACCAGAACCTAAGATTAATTATTGTGAGGCGGTGGGTTTGCAGAGTGAACGACAAACTTTTGAGTAAGTGCTTTATGAGGGCTTTGTTCTTTGGGTCAGTCTTATTATATGTTTTAAAGCAAAGATATAATTAACAGGTCAGAGATTAATCCACTTGCTCATCAACCTGAATTTCACTTTCCTCATTGCAAGAAAGGTAAAAAGCACCAGTAGCAGACTTTAATATCTTTAGAACTGTTAATTAGGTTTGAAAGTTGGCATGGGGAAGGGGTCCTCTTGGGTGTGGGGAGACAAACTGTCTTCCCTTCTGGCCCGTGTGTGGCCTACAGGTGATTGTTGTTGTAATTATCATTATTTCCTCAGGTTGGAGGAATCAAGTCCCAGGTATCTTTAACCTAATGCTTCATACACTGCTGGTTTCTTTTTTTTATTCACCTTGCTTAATTTACTTACGTCAGCTTTGCAAGGCCTTGGGAAGCAAGAATTTATGTTCTTTCCAGACATTTTCTCTGAAGCAATTTTCTCCCTCCCCACCCGGAGAGGGACCACTGTGTTGAACACTGGTGCTAAAAGTTACAAGTCTAGAATTAGTATTTTTATTTGAAATGTTTTTTATCCTTTAGTGATATGCTTATTAAAAGAACTTTTATAGAGGGTTTATTTAGAATTTAAAACCCAGAATGTTTTCAGCTGGGCTTTTGCTAACTTGATGACCATATTTGGGGCACTGTGCCAGATGCATGATAAAGATGGCTTGGTGGCTCCTCTCTTGGAGGTCTTCTTAAAATTATTTTAATGCTGACTCTGGGGCCAGAGATAATAAAGGCCCTTTGTTTCTGCAAGTCCCTGGACCTTTTTCAGGTGGTGGGATTATGGATATATTTGTTTTTGTCCATATGTATTCCTAGGAGCATATAGCTACTTACGTACTTTTAAAAGTTAAAAATGGAGACATCTTATATGCTTATTTGGGTTCTAATTTTAAAAACTTCTAGTGTTCCATCACTAAGTAGTATAATGGATGAGGTTATATTTGGTTTATCGAATTGTGTGAAAATGATCAAGCTCATGTAAATAAAACTAAAGAGAATGTGTGTGTTTATGTGTGTGTGTGTGTGTGTATAGCTACATAAATATGCGTACATGTGTGACATTTCCTGGGACAGAGACTGTGCAGAAGACAGCTGTAATAGGTTTTGTTATATAAGCCCAAGGAAACAGGAGGTTTTGTCATAGACTGAACTGTGTCCCTCCCAAATTTGTATGTTGAAGCTATAACCCCCGATGTGACTGTATTTGAAGATCTGGCCTTTAAGGGTTAATTCAGGTTAAATGAGGTCTTATAGGTAGGGTCCTCACCCAATGTGGCTATTACCCATATTATAAGAAGAGGAAGGGATACCAAAAGATGCACATACACAGAAGTAAGGGCAAATGAGGAAACCGCAAAAGGGCAGCCACCTTCAAGCCAAGGAGAGAGGCCTCAAGAGAAAACAAGCTGTAGATACCTAGATTTTGCACTTCTAGCTTCCAGAACTGTGTTAAAATAAAAGTTTGTTGTTTAAGCTATGCAGTTTGTGGTATTTTATTGTTGTAGCCGAAGCCCACTAAACAGTCAGTGTGGAGTTCATCCTCCTAGACATAAAATATAAGTGAAGCTTATACATAATAGGATACATTTAAAAATTTTGATGAGTTTTTTTTTAAGAATGCTTTTTTTGATTCAAACTATTTTGTTTAAAGTAATTTTGATTAAAACTATTTTGATCGATGCCATAAACTATACAAAATATAGATAGTAGAAACTAATGCACCCTTGCAATTATTTTACCTTATCTCTTTTTAGCTAACTAGTCCTTATTCTCTATTAGTCATTCACAATTTTCTCAAACTTGAGATTTATCTTTTTTTTAAAGTATTTTTTTTTAGTTGTAGATGGACATAACACCTTTATTTATTTATATATTTATTTTTTATGTGGTGCTGAGGATAGAACCCAGTGCCTCACAGGCGCTTGTCAAACACTCTACCACTGTGCCACATCCATAGCCCCAGATTTTTGTCTTTTAAATAGTTATCTTACTTACACATCACACTTAGTGCTGTGGAGAGGATGTTGAGTTTCTTGGATTTTTCTGTTTTTCAGGTATCCTGATAGTTTCTCCTGCTTATTTATAGGAGTTGTTGATTTGAAAATTCATCCGGAAAAAACCCAACTGTGTAGTTTCAAAGGCTAGCTATAGCTAGATTATTATTTTTTATTCTTATTCATCTGTCTACTAAAATCCCTGCCATGAATGTATAGCTGTATTGTCTCATATAAATTCCAGATCTCTGAAATATAAGGATTTTTCAATTTTAATTCTGAACTGTAGATGTATGTATGTATATATTTTCATCTTTTATTTCAGTGGTTATTATTTTTTCTCTATATATTTTTTATTTTGGAAACATCCATTGCCCATAGTCTGATCTCTGTTTCTAAAAAGAATTCTCTCTGCATTTCCTACGCCTATTTTAGTTGAGCCTGATTTTTTTTTTAAAGTTTTTTAAACGAGGGTGAATTTTTAAAGCTTTATCTCCTAAGTCAGTAATTCCTTTTCCTATGGTCTTTAAGTCATCCAGGTATGACAGTCAAAAGGGGCCTCATTATCTCCTCACTGTCTTTCTTACCATTAATCATTCTGATAAGGTTTAAAACACAGGTGTTTTCTTGAATCATGTTGAGAACATGTGGAATTTTTTAGAATTTCCTTTTGTTTACTGCATTGAATTAATTTCAGAAGGAGTCAACTTCTATGAAATCTCTAAATTTCTCTCCATTTGAATCACAGAATATTCTTCATAGATAATGAGTGATGATAATAACCTTTAATGTAAAAAATGCAACAACAAATAATTTTCAGCCCTAATTACGAACAGAGTCTCCTCTAGGAAATGCTTATGTCAAGCAATGCATGTGTCCTTCATGGGGTGAATGGATAAACAATATGTGGTACATTTGTTACAACTGATGAACCTACACATTATTATCATCTAAAGTCCGTAGTTTATATTAGTGTTCATTCTTGGTGTTGTACAAACATATAATGATATGTAACTACTATTATGGTATCATGCAGGACTGTTTCACTGCCTTAAATATCTCCTGTGTTTATTCTATTTATCTGCTTCACCCCTAAACATTGGAAACCACTTTTTATTATGTCTATGGTTGTACCTTTTCTAGAATGACATATTAATGGGAATTTTAAAACACATGGCCATTTCTGATTGGCTTTTCTTAACTTACTGTGCATCATAGCTTGACAGCTCATCTAAGTGCTGAATAATATTCCATTTTCTGGATAAACCACAGATTATTCATTTATGTCCCTGTTGAAGGACATCTGTTGCTTTCAAATTTTAGCAATTATAAATAAGTGGCTATACACTTATTTATATCCTTGTACAGGATATAACCTTTTTGTGTGGACATAGGTTTTTGACTCCTTTGTGTAACTACCAAGGGATATAATTGCTGGACCCTTGAGCAGAATATGTTTAGTTTTTTTTTTTTTTGTTTAACTATTTTCAAAAGTAGCTGTACCATTCTGTCTGTCCACCAGCAGTGAGTGAGCGCTCTATTGCTTAACTTCCTCACCAGCATTTTGTCAGCATTTTGGATTTTGATTATTTGAATGGGTGTATAGTGGAATCTCATCATTTTAGTTGTCTATTTCCTAATAACATAACATTGAACATCTTTTCATAGGCTTACTTGCCATCCGCGTATCTTCTTCAGTGAAGAATCTGTTCAGACTGTTGCACACTTTTAAACTGGGTTTTTTATTTCTTTTCTTTTTTTAAATTTTAATTTATTTCTTATATACATGACAATAGTGGAATGCATTACATTAATAATTATCCATTCACAGCACAATTTTTCATAATTCTGCATATAAAGTATGTTCACGCCAAATTATGCCATTATACATAAGCTCTCTAATTTTTTTTTTTTGCATTACAATTCTTAAGACACCTTTATACCACAATTTATCATATCTTTGTTTGTATATAAGGCATGTTGACACCAAATTCACATCTTCATATATGTATTTTGTATATTATGACCATCCTTGCTTGTTATTTATGTTCTTAATGTTGACTTTTAAGAGTTATTTGTATACTTAAGACAACAATCCTTTATTAGAAATGTCATTTGCAAGTATTTTCTCCTAGTCTGTCACTTGTATTCTTATTTTTTTGATAGTATATGTTGTTATGTGTTTACTGGACATTGCATTTTTTTCCCTAAAAATGGATTTTAGATTCTTTGCCCATTTCTCAAATGTCTTATCTTTAATGAGATGAATGAGTTCTAGTTAAATTAAGAAAGTTTGCATTTGCCTGAGTATTTTTCATCACCAGTTTACTGTCTTGTTTTTTTTTTCCCTTGGATCTTTTAATTTTCAAGGATATTTTTTCACTTGAGAAGTTCTTATGTTATGTAATGGAATTTATTGGTTCTTTCCCTTTATGGCTTTGTATTTTGCTTAGAAAGGACTATTCACCTCCAGATTTCAGCTGCAGTTGTCTTGAATTTGGAAACTAATTTAGGGGAGAGTTTATATAATTAAATACTGAGCTTCTGAGAGAGGGTCATGGTTCGTCCTTGCAATACTTTTAAAGATATCATCATATTGATCCTGTATATTTCTTATTAAGCTCTTTAATTTTCCTTGATTAATATTAAAGTTGATACCTTTTTTCCATTATGATTTCTAATTGGGTTTTTTTGTTTATAGTAGAGCTATTTATTCTTACATATCAGAGAAAATTTACTGTTTCTAATAGTTTAAATCAATGATTCTGGGTTTTATAAAACTATAATTGGGTTATTTATTAGTGATGCTAATTTTGTCATCTTCTTTCCAATACCAAATTTTTATTTCTTTCTCACCTAATGCCTGCCTTATACTTTCCCAACAATATCAAATAATAGTGATAGAGTGAATTCTTTGTCTTATTCCTAACATTAATGAAATTGTGTCTAGTGCCGCCTCAGAAAATGATACTAGTATTTGGCTTGAGATATACATCAGTATATAAGTCAGGTTAAGAAAGTTACTCACATTTAACTGTAGCATGAACTTGTACTTGTCAGATGCCTTTTTTGTGTTTATAGAGAATGATATGGTTTTCTCTTAATATAGTTTAATTATATTAACAGCTTTATGAATATTGAATCAACTTTACAATCTGGGTACAAACTTATGTAGTCAAATTATTTTAATGCACTTTTGCAATCTCTCTGCTGATATTTAACTTATGATTTTATATTTACATTTATCAATAAGATGGCCTATGACATTTCTATTTTAATGCTAATTTTGGCAGTTCTGTTTTTAGTGTTAGGGGTCTAAGGAAATTATTTTGTAAATTTTTCTTCTAGGAAGTTTAAGTTACAGATGTATCTATACGTCAATCATTCAAAAGACTCTAACTTATGAATTTATCCATTTTGTTTTAGGGAAAATACACACACACACACACACACACACACACACACTTTGTGCCAGATCCTTGCCTCGAATCCATAAGAAGTCAATGTGGATTACACTGCAGAAAAAAATGCCTTTTGTTTAAGAGGTCTTTAGTTTGGCATGGTGGTACATACTTGTAATCTCAGCTACTCAGGAGGCTGAGGCAGGAGGATTGAAGGTTCAAAGCTAGTCTGGGCAATGCAGAAAGATCCTGTCTCAAGAAAGATTGGGGATATAGCTCAGGGATAGAGCACCCCTGGGTTCAATTCACATTACCACAAATAAAATGAAAATAAATAAAAATAAAATGGCTCCATTTAATTTTCATATCCTTCTATATCTTACTTATTGGCTATATTCATGTCAAAATTCACGGCAATTCACCAGGTGAATATATTCATCTTGAGGTATTCAAGGTTTCTAGCCCAGGGTCTCTTACCTAGGTATTGACTACCTGTTTCCTTTCATTAACAACACTCATGGCTTTCATAGTGTTGCCAAAGCCTACAGTGTTTTCTGCAATAGAGGCAAAGGTGTCTATCTTTTAATAAGGTCTTTTGACAGGTGCAAAGCCTATCAAATTGACTATGCCAGCAAAGAGCGACATTTGGTGTTCCTATGACAGTGTTCCATAACCTTTTTGGTACTATGAGCTTTGCTCAGAGTCTAATAAATGCCTTGGATACCTTCCCTAGGAACATGCACATACATATCCATACAATATCAGGGCTTCATAGATATCCCAACAATTTAAGATCATGGTTATTTAAAACCCAGTAGGGATTTCTACTTTCCAATAGTGATTTATGTCTATTTTTTTTTAGTGTGGTTTCATTGGAAAAATGCAACTGGAAGAGAAGGTTTGGAACTTTTGATGATCACAGAATGTTAATTGGCATTTTGTTTTCTAGACCTAAGAAAGAAGGAATGTGAACCACTTTGATGCTATGGATGCTGAACCAGGGCTGATGGAGAAAGCATTTCAGAAAATAACATCTCCAGACTGAAGGCCCCAAATGTCTCTTCAGAATTAACTCTTCCTCTGAAATTGAACAAATTCCTTCAAGTTGGATCAGGATGAAATTCAAATTTCCAAATGACTGCTAGGGAGGTTAGAGACTGTGGACAGGCCTGGGGAAGTTCTCATCAGAGAGGATTCCCGATGAGACTCGGATTTTCCTTCCCTTTTTCTTCTAGCATGAGTCCATCAGATGCATTTACCAAAAAGTAAATGTCCAAATGTCTCCCTGCTTTAATCTTGTCAAAATCTAGAGACTTTTGCTGAAAATATACATGTGAATAACATATCCTTATATGCTGGGTTTAATTACTGTATAATCAAGAAAGACTCTGGTCAGGGCTGTGATGTGCATATATTTCAACTTCCTCCATCTGGAAAACCCTCCATCAGACTCTGGGCCTGCCTATCCCTGGTCCTCCCAAAGTGCCTATTCATCCCCTACTGAATGTTTAGGGTAGTGTGTTGTTATTGCCTGTTTTCTTGTCTGTCTCTCATTACCCACTTCCCTCATCCCAGAGAGCAGCTTCATGAGGATGGGGATTTGTCTTATTCAGTGTACATGCCTTGTGGCTAGCCCAGAGGAGCTTACTGATAAATGCATGAATGAATTATTGAAACTATGTGCTATAGAAAGATGCACAGAATAACTCAGTTCTGAGAAGTCTTTCAAGGTTGAGGGATCAGAGTTATCCATGTATTGGTGGTTGAGGGTGGGAGAGCATGGGAGGTAGGAGTTGGTTCTGGGAAAAGATTAGAGGCAAGAGGCAGTGAACATTATCACAACTTGCCAGATTCAGAGTGAGACAAAAAGTGACTGTGGATTCTCAGCTGGCAGAAGGTATATGTTATATCGACATATAACCATCAACTTCTCCCCATCATCCTTAGAAACTGCTTTCCCATTCTACCCTTGACTTTGTGGAATGGAGATGGAATTTAAAGTTACAATAGCAGAAACTCTTGTAAAGTTTTCCCTTAGAAAAATCATTCTGAAACCCTCCAGTAAATGTCTGGGCAATACTGATCCTTTGCATGTAAGTAAATTATCTGTGCAATTTTATCTCAAACACTCAAGTTTACATTTATTATGTTTTATTTCTAGCATTTGATTTACATCTACAAATCAAAATGCGTTCTAAAATTGTCCTCTAAGGAAAGACTAGTAGAAATATGTGTGATGGAAAGAAATGAAAAATTAAAATATTGTACTGTGAAATTACTTCAGGCTTCTTGCTTTGCTATCAAAATTAAGATTATTTATTTTAGAAACTGATTTTCAAAGTATTAGGGTCTAAGTCTTGAAATTTTGTCCCATCATAGGATTGTTGATGAAATTTCTTTTTAGGGTCTGGTAGATAAGTATTGGTGATATACTGCAAAAATTAGGGAGGCAACAGGAAAACAATAAATTCATAAAAGACTTCTATGATGCTACAGTTTGGATCTTGAATTTTCCCCAAAGGCCCATGTATTAAAGGCTTGGTTCCTACCGGTGGTGCTATTGGGAGTGGTAGAACCTTTAGGAGGTTGGTTCTACTAGAAGGAAGTAAGGTCATTGAAAGAAATTTTAGGACTTCAATTCCTTTCTGTTTCCCTCTTTTTTGCTTCCTAACTGCCATGAGATGAATGGCTTCCTCCACCATATGCTTCAGCCATTGTATACTGCCTTATCACAGGCCCAAAAGTAATGGGCTCTACTAATGATAGATTGAAACCTCCAAAACTGTGAGCCAAAATAAACTTTTCTTCTTTATAGGTTGTTTGTTTAGGTATTTAGTCATAGTAATGGAAAACGGACTAACACATATGACTACTGTTAAAAATCCAAGTAGAAAAATAAAAGTCTTGTCTCCTTCCCCTCCCCCAAAATTCATGAAACCAGGTTTCTAGCCTTAAGACCGAACCTGAGGCCAAAAAGCATGGTTGTAGTGGCAAAAATGTGGTGAGAGCATGAGAGCTGGAATTACAGCTAAATTGATTTGAGGAATATGGCTCTAAACTTTTCCAAAGTCTCTCTTTTACTGAGGCACTTCTTTATATGGCACAACTAGTGAAAAACTACAATTAAAAAATAGTGTCTTGGGAAACTCTGCCATTCTGAGGTCCGGTTAAGTCTCTTACTGGTGGGCTGGAAGACCACTGCCTGAATGCAGGATTATGGAAAGATATTTCAAAAGGATTCAGATATGTTCTCTTCCAATTTCTCATTGAAAGAGCCATGAGATACAAACTGAAAAAAATAGACAATAGTCATCTAAAGTATCGATAAGAATAATCCAGCATAACCAAAATTCTGATGGAATTTCTGCAAAATTTAATGTTGAAGACAATATAAGAGATGCATTCTTGGAGTATACATAGTCCAGCCTCTAAACCTGGGGGTCCCCTCTACTGTAGGATAAATGGCCCCATATAAGGTAGGAACAGAATGTCTTCTGCCTGCCCCTCATTCTTGTGGTCTTCTCATCACTGTTTGGACACTGCCTCCTGAGCCTGCCAGAGTTATGCCTCAAACAGCTACCTGTTTACTGTAACCAGAAGCTAGGTCCCTAGGCCTCCGCATGAGTGGGGATGCAGCTGCACTGTCAGGTGGATGATCCTCAAGGAAAGTCTTATAAGCAGGGATGTGACACAAGGTGCTCAGAACTTTAAAAGGTCTTATTTATATGGCATTGCATCAAGGACAGCTGCAGGTTATACCTGAATCTCCAGCTCTGGAGGGAACCAGCAGACAGAGGAAGGGCTCTCATTCTAGTCCAGAAGACCTTGCAGATGATGCCCGCTAAGTTCCAGGGAATGGGAAGAGGTGGGTGTAAAAATGTATTGTCAGAACATAGAACAAATGATGGGCCCTGGGGTGGTCTGAGGACAGTTTAACCAACTCTTTCTTTGGCAAATTGTAGGTATGGATATGTTTCCTTCTTTTTATACATAAATAAGGAGGGGAAATATATTAGAGCTTCTTAAGAGAGGCTGTAAGGAGCATGGTAAAGATAGCAAAGGTAATAATATTGAGAGGAGAAGCTTACCTATAAAATGACTTTCTACAGGAAATATAAAACATACAATAGATGCTCTCAAGATACAAACATGAGAAAGGAAGTACAGAGATATATATGGAGAAAATTAGTCACCTGTTCTTTAGACCTAACACAACTTAACATCTCCTTCTCCAGAAGGCCTGTGCTATGTCATGTCCCTGTGTCTTTGCACATGTTGCTCCTTTCACCAACCTTGTCTTGCTTCCCTTTCAGATCTGGCAAAGTCCCATTCAGGCTGCCCACCTTAGCCCACACACCCTCTCCTTCAAAAGCCAGCACAGCTGCCCCAGGCATCTTGTGGCACCTTTGTCCATGTGCCAGCACAGGAGGTTTCATGCTCCAGTACAGCGGACTTCATGTACTATCACAATTTATGACACAGTATCTCCAGGTTCTCCATGACAGGGCTTACATTTCATTTATCTCCACAACTTCCACCCATCATAGTTTCTAATCTACAATTAAGGCTACCAAATAAATGAGAGCTCCAGAACCCTAAGAGTAAATGACATCCTCTTTTTATAACAAGGACCTCAACAGTTGCCATGAGGATGAAGACAAAGATAAGGGATAAAGAGAAAATAAGAAAAAGAACTAATTCATATCAAGAACCTACTATGCTCAGAGAATTAAAGTACTGGTTATACCAGAGGACCATTTGACATCTTTTTCTGCCTTTTCTAAGAATTACAGGTTTAGTATATTATCACAAATGAACTCAAGGACCTTTTGGGCATGATATGATGCCACTGAACAGCCACTCTTAATAAGAGGTTCTTGCAGCAGCAGCAATACTCAATTTGAAAGTGGACACTCAAACTTTATTGGTCAACTGACTTTGTGAAACTTAATAGCATTTCTCTTTAGAAACAGTGTGCATAAGTCTCCAGACAGGATTGCAAAGGCTTATTTAACCCATAAGGTGGCTAGATTATACTAATAACTGAACCGGGTTACAAAGTATAAGGTAGGTTTGGTTTTGTTCCATCACTGTAATAACCAAGCAATGACTTAAACAAAATCTTCTTCTTATCTGCCCTAGATGTGCTGGGAGTCAATGAGAGTGATGTAAGAGAAACTACTAGGAAAAGTATTCCATACCATAAAACAATAAAGGCAACGGTAGTCTGGCTATTATGAAACTTTGCACATTGAAATACAGTTTTTCAGGAAAATGCATGCTCCCTTCTGCCATGAAACTCCATGTGTTCAGTTTCATTGTGGCAGCTGGAAATCTGGATTACTCTCACTGACCCTTATGTCACATGGGCTTTAGGACAGGACTCTTGCATGCTTGGTGATTAAAATGAGAAATGAAATTGCCAGTGGGATAAATATTAGAGTGTCAATGAACATCAAAGTGTCTATGGATTTATATGAGAAAATCATTACAGAGATGGTAATGACAGAAGCAATATGACAAAATATTTTGAAGTGTCTCAGTGTTAAGTACAAGCAACAGTAGCATACATGGAGTGACAAAGATGAAGTCAGGATGAAACAGAATCAATGCCGTCTCCTGAACTTTTATGTCAAATGATATGATCAAAGCACTTGTTTTCACTTCTCAGAGGGAAATCCCTGTTTATGGTGATGGCAGCTCCTAGAAAGTATTTGCTTTTGATATTTTATCCAGCTTTGGAAAACTCTTTTATATTTCAAGGCTGTTTTCTGGGTAGTTGTGTCTTGCTTCATTTTAAGCTTACATTGCACGTCAGTGTGATGACGTGTGTCACACTTTGCATTGGTCTGAGAAACAGGAAAACATCTGGAGTATTCAGTAGGTTGAGTTTAGAGAAGCCAAATATTCTAGGGAGCTGCCTTTAAACTAAAGGTCAATTTCAATTCTGAGGCTGGCCCACACTTTCCTATAATATCATGCGTGAGCAGACGAAGGTGGGGAACTCTCCTTTCCTGTCCCAGTCTTGAGCCCAGGGGCAAGTCTCATCAACAGGCAAGGCCCACCCTGCTGAGGGACCAGAGTGTCTGGCAAGGAACTGTCTCCCAAAGTGACTTGATAGTAATGGCAAAGGCCAGACCTGCATGAGGAAGACTTTTCCTGAATTAGCTTTATTCCACTTCCTATCTTCTTCCTTCTCTGTCTATTGTGTTCAATACCTTCCTGTTCTGTCCACCCAGGCTCTGGTTTGATTGATTTTGTTTCATTTTATTATTTATTTTTTGCCTTTATGTAGTTGGCCTTCCAACCCAAAGGTTGGCTAAAATGAATCAGGACCTGCTTGGCTTTCCCAGGTACTCCTTTTGAGAGTTGCTTGTACATATGGGACAGAAGAAGAGGCCTGGAACTTTGAGGATACTTCTCTAGATTCCACACTTAAATCCCTGTCCCACTCAGTAAAGTGATGGACATCATGTTCCAATCTGCAAAGGTAGTACAGGGAAAAGTGGTAACCATTAAGTATGCACGGCCCTTCCTTCTCCCTGTCTCTCCTGAAGTGTGTGTGTGTCTCTCTCTCATGGTCAACCTAGCCCAGGGTCTAGTCCTGCCGGACCCCTCAGCATAGAGTCAGCCAAGATTCAGGTCTGAAGTTTGCTTATCTTCCTGCCTATTACCAAGTCCTCAATTAGCACACTTCAGGACACTGCCAGACTGATTTGTGAAATGACAAAATGGCACTTTTTTAGGATCAATGTCCTTTATGAATCATTCTGTTTCATTTCAAATTCTTTCTCTATTTTTTTTAAATAGGGGGAAAAAGTCTTTTTTACTTCCACTTGCAAGACAAAGTCCTCACTGTTTTCTGTTCAAAATCTCCAGTTGGTCATTTTAAATTTATGTTGAAAGGAAAAGGGATGCCATTTCCAGGTATATTTCATTTGAGATCTGAGTCAGAAGCACTACAAAGATGTAGACTATATTTTAGGGAAAAAATGACATATTACCATAGGTCTGAGCAGAGCCACAAAGTAGGGAACAGAAGATGTGGTTTAATTCTTGGACCTGCAACTGGCTAACTGTGAGACTTGGGGTATACTACTTAGTCTCACTGGGCAATGTGTCCTCATTTCTATAAAGAAAAGGATGAGATTTTAGTCTTTTTGCGGTCTCTCATTTCATACTTCCATGACTAAGATGAATCTGAGCCAATACATTCTATTTCATTCATTTGTTTACAAGCTTAAAAAGAAATTAAGTCATGGGAAAATATAAATATTTAAAGCCAAGAAATTTAAAAAATGTGTTCCAAAGAAAAGACTTACTCACTGCCATTAAGTATATCTTGAATACAAACATTGACTATCTAGGGAAAATACCAAAGTTTGGCATTTTTCTAACAAACAAGTGGCATGAACTTTAACAAAATTGGCTTTAGCCACATTCCTCTTCCTATTTTGACATGTGTCTGTCTATTCTTATTCTTGCTATCAATATATCTCAGTGTGTGTGTGTGTGTGTGTGTGTGTGTGTGCGCACATACAAAAACAAGAAAGAAGCAACAGGGTTAGGTCTGAACAAAGAGGCAGAGCCAAGACTTACAGGAGCTGCTGAGTTTTTGACGGTGACACTGGGGGTGGTAGCTCTCAGGGCTCCACTCACTCCATGGTAGTATTTGAAACAGATCTTGGTTTCAGCTGAAAGACAAAAATAAAATGGTACTCAGAAGTAGGAAGTAACCCAGGAGAAGACACTTGTGGCCAGAGAAGATACATCTGGGAACTGCAGCCTAATTCCCCCACCAGCCAGCCAGGCCACACCTGACAATAATGGCCTACATAGCCAAATCTGACTTCTTTCTAAAAATGTGTCATGAAAAATTGTTTTGTTCTTAACATTTTTTATTTCAAGTTAAATCCATTATTTATACTTCTCAGCATTCATCCTATCATTAAAAATTATTGCTTTTATACCCTTACTTCTAAGATTTTAGGTAGTTTGATGAGCTGGGTCATTTTAAGGAAGATTTTGAGAAGTTATTTGTTATGGTTTGTATATGAGGTGTTCCCCCAAAGCTCATGTGTGAGACAATGCAAGAAGATTCAAAAGAGGAATGATTGGATTGTGAGAATCTTAACCCAATCAGTGAATTAATCCCTGATGGAATTCAGAGTTGTAACTAGAAGCAGGTGGGGTGTGGCTGGAGGAAGTGGTTCATTGGGGGTGTGGCTATGGCATATATATTTTGTATCTGGAGCTGGATTCTGTCTCTCTGCTTCATGATCATCACCATGAGAGCTGCTTTACTCTACCACACTCTTCTGCCATGATGTTCTGCCTCACCTCCATCCCTAAGGAATGGACTAAGACCTGGACTAATACCTTGAAACCGTGGGCCTTCAAATGAATTTTTCCTCCTCTACAGTTCTGCTGGTCAGATCCTTCAGTCACAGCAGTGAAAAACTGACTAAAACATTATTGAACTACAACATATGGATGGGAGGTCTGTTTTTTAAAATCTTGTGCATATCAGTGATAACTTCTTTATATCACAATTTGTTTTCCTTCAAAGTTCTATAGAAGGTAAACAGAAAAAATATGGCTTTGGGGGAATCACACTGTCTTGACTTTCAGTGGAACTATTGACAATCTGCGAGACAATGGGCAAATTACTTAGCTTCTCAGAACCTCATGTTCCTCATGTGGAAAACAGAGCTAACAACAAACTTTATCTCATAAGATGATGATTAAGCAAATAAAAATGCTTAGATAAAAATCCAGTGAGTGCTCTGTAAATGTTAGTGATGAAGATGATGTGATGAATTAACAATGATGTAGCTCCATTGCCTTCTGGCATTCAGTGATGTAGAGGAAAACATCTGCAGGCAACCTGAATATAGTTCATTTGAGGGTGCCCTGCTTTTCCCAATTCACTGTGTATAGGATATTTTTCTTAAAATTCGAAAAACTTACCAGGCTATGGCTTGGTCTTTTGTATTAATTTTGTTTGGAACAATATAAAAAAATCTCCAATTTGAGATTCTATTTCTCTGAACTGGGAATTCATCTTTAATTATAATGTTTTAAAATAATACCTACAATTTTATGAGCATAGATTTAAGATATGTTCGTTATGGAAAATATGGTTAATGAAGAAAAGTCTAAATAAAATGAAAATATTCTATGGGGTTTGCATCCTTGAGAGCATAAACTTTAATTATGATGCATTTTGCTCTTCTTAAATAATCATGCTCAACATTATTTAAAACTTTGCAGATAACATTTCTTGTTCTGTGGAAGAGATTTACAATTTGTAAGTGTTCCTCTACTTTTGGAAATTTGGGCTTTTCCCTAAAAATAAATGACTTTATGCAAACTATATTTTAAGTTTAAATTTGCTCCTTAGATAATGGGACAACAATTGTTAGCTACCTACCCAACATCCATTCTCCTTTTCCTTCTTAATAATAGAATCTCAATTTTATTTTGGATGATAATCTCCAACTAAGCACTATGTTTTGTAGCCTCTCTTTCTGATCACATCTGTGTTGTTTCCCATAGTTGTTTTGGGATTTCTCTTACATGTAGCTAAACCTAAATCTAATTGACACAGGAAAATTCCTTGATGTAGAAAACATGAATATTGTAATATTCTTTCTTGGGTTAGAAAATATGAATATTTTAAGTATTCTCCAAATTGCTTCTTGTGTCCAAATTGCTTTCCAACAGCACTTTCTACTTCCACCAGAATATGCAACATCAGATTCTGACCATCTCGTGACAACTATTGGTAGGTAGCATTGAACATTATCAATTAAAAATAAGCTTAAAATAGAATCTCATTATCATTTTCATTTCCTTTTTTTGATTACTAGTGAGATTAAATATTTTTTTCTATCAAATTTTAACTAGCTATTTGAGTTTTTTTTAATACATTGAATTATAGTTGTTAAAACTTTCCACTGCCCAAATGATGCCTGGGAACGTACCCTCTTGTTTTAGGTGGATGTATTCTATAGAGAAGTCAATACTTTCAGTTTCCTTCCTGCATCATTCTTTCCCTGTAGTTATTTTGCAAGCTCTTGGATGATAATCTAATAACCTATTTCTGTACCTATTTTCCAAGACATCTCCCTTTGTCCTCATGTCAGGTCTACACAGCCAGCTCCAATACACTCTCAGCACAAGAGGCAGGTTTCTTATAGGTCAGGGATCATGGAGGGACTGTGACTAAAGCTGGGAGCATACAGCTAGCTAATCACAATGAATCAGTGTTATTTAGTGTATGAGCTACTCTGTCTGTAGATGCCTGGGAGACCAGCATGGAGGGGCCAAATGGCTTTAATGTGAATTCAGTTGGTGGAAGGAATTTTGAGGTAACAGGCATCCTGAACAGATACTACTAGTTTCTCATTCAAAGCAGAAAATTGTTTCAATGCCTTTGAGAAAAAAAAAGTCAGGGAAATTATGTACAATCATGTGTTAAATCCTATTGCTGAGTAATATTCCACTGTGTATGTGTACCACAGTTTCTTTATCCATTTATCTATTGAAGGGCATCTAGGTTGCTTCCACAGTTTAGCCAATTGCTAGGTAAACAGATTACTTCGTATTTTGAGTCAAGAATTCATGGCAACCTTCAGAATGTAATACTCTCCTTTTGAGAATCATTGGCAAAGTTTCTTTTTCTTTTTCCTTAAACATGTATTTAATAGTATGTTCCAGTACATAGCAACTTGATTATTAATGAATGTTCCTTTGGATTTAATGTAAAATGTCTCTTGTAGTTTAAAATGATTTTCCATTGGAATTTGAAAGAGATATTAAAATTTCTTCTTATTTGGTAGTGTTTTTATGAAGGGAAGTCATACATCAATGTTAAAACAGTACAAAATGCAAATTATTTATTTTATGGCTTTAACAAAAGTCACTCTATCCCCCAGAATTCCATGTTACTTTGTACTTATTCTGGTGACAGTTACATTAAAATGTTTAACGTGACTTTCAGTTTTTTTCAGGAAAGAGATTTATATCTATAGTATTATGCAATGTAGGGGTCTTCCATCAATACCTACTGAAAAATTATTCAAGAGCTACAGTCATGCACACACAATGATGCTTAGATCAAGGATGGTGGTATACGTGATGGTGATCCCATAAGTCTATATAGCCTTGTGATGTTGTAGCCATCTTAGTTTACATTAAGTATAATCTATGGATTTTCCATGATAAAATCACCTAATGATGTATTTCTCAGAATAGATTCCAGCCATTAAGTGATACCTGACTTTATTGGTTTCATTTGATTGACTTTTCTGCCTTATTAACTCAAGAGAAGATAGAGTGTCCTGGTGGATACTGGTTCTTAAAAGAGAACACACACACACAAAATTGGGAAATGTTCAAGTATATAGATTAAAATATTTGTGATGGGTAACAATTACTGCTCTTTGAAAAAAATATCAAGGTCCAAAGACCAAGAAATACTAAAGGATTGTTGGTTACTATTTCAGATACCTTATTTAAGGTAATCTACTGTGATCATGCCTTTCTCTGCTTTTCTAGGTAAAATAATAATAATTTTAAAAATCCTTTCAAAGCACAAGACATCTTTTGAGCACAAGCCATCTCTGCTACAATAGTCTCATTGTTTATTGGAGTACTTATATAAGTAGTTACAGAAGGTTAGGAAGGCAAAATGATCAAGGAAAGAGGAGTGATGGGAGACGGAATAGGTGTGAGTTCAACTCTTGCCTCAGCTCTCATTGCTGGTGTGAGTTCCATGGCTCTCTGAGCCTTAGTCTTAATATAGAATGGCAAGGCTAGGTGAACGTCAGAGATATTGTTTCATATACTGCTGTTATGCAAAACAAGTGGAATTATTTGTGAAGTAGTACTCATAAAGCCATTAACACCTTTGTTAGCTTCTAGATGATCAACAGGGCTGACTTGGATAGTTGTTTAGAGATGTCCTACATGAAGGTATCCAGCCCATGATCCATGCATTAAAAGGTGTAGTTCTAGACTTTCCAGAAGAAAAGATGCCATACTAACCCTATATAGGTTCATGGTAGCTTTGAAATAGATCTTCGTATAATATTTTGGGTTTTCACTTTTATTTATTTATTTATTTTGCCTAATTCATGAGTTATTATCAAGTTTGAGCAAGGGGTGATAAGCTTCTTCACAAAGTAGAGCAAAACCAAAGTTTCTACCTCTATAAACATATGTTTTTGTGACTAATTTTTATTTTGGAGCATGTACTCGGAAAACACAGGTTGACTTACTTCTGTTATTATGTCACTTAAACAAGAAAATTGCTTTTTTCCCCTTTTATATGCTCTTGAGGATTTAGCAGAACTGCTGTCGCATTTAACTATAGTATGCAATGATGGTGGTAGACCTGGAGTAAGCAAAATATTCAATTAAGTTTGTAAGTTATGATTAAATTGGTCTTAATTAATTAGCACTTAACACATAGCAAACCATTTATATTATTTTATAATTTGATTCCCACTAGAATCCTATAAAGTATGGCAATATTATTAACCTTTGTGTGTGTGTGTGTTTAGCATAGTGCTTGGCAAATAATCAGACTTCAAGAAATGTCACCCGTTAATCCTGTTTTACATCTAAGGAAAATAAAACCAAAATGTAAGGATACTTATTCAAGGTCACACATATGGTTATGGCAGAGCTAGGATTTAAGCAACTATGTTAACTCTTCAAATGATGATTTGAAGCTCAAAAAAAAATTTAGTAACTCCAGTTGATTGACAAGCTAGAAAAAGTAAACTTCCACTTTCTAGTAATGTGCACCAGGTAATTCAGAGAACATCTAGTAAAGCTGTAAAATGCAAAACAGATCTGCTGGAAGGAGGGTTGCCAGATAAAATATAGGACACAGTTAAAACTGACTTTCAGATAAACAGAAAATAAACTTTTAGTGTAAGCATGTCATAAGTATTACATGGAATATATCAAAAAGATATTAGTTGTTTACCTTAAATTCAAATTTAATTAAGTATACTGTATTTCCTCCCCTAAATCTGGAAACTGTAGCCTGAAGATATCAGGAACCTAGCAAGGCAGTGGTAAATAAAATAATGAGGTCAAGATTCAGAAGATAAAACTCAGAGATGAGCCCAGGATTTGCAGTTGCTATTTCCCTCGGGGGTTCCTGTGTTGATTCCCAAAAAAGCCTCTGAGAGACTGGGAAGCTGAAAAGAACTTTTGACAGACTTGAAGGGTAAATGGCATAAAACTTGACTTCAGGGCCTGCTAAAGGAGGTCTCTAGCCAATCCCTTATGATTCAAGTTGGATCCACGGAAGTTTAATAGATTAACTATTGACAAATACACTCGTCCAAGCCCTCCAAATCATCTCAAGTGTTGGAATTCAATTAAAGTTATTTTGAAAAACTAGACATAAGTCAGAAAGAAATGTAAATCATCTCAGGAAAATAACATCATTGTAAGTTTCAAATTATTTATGCAAGTTTTCATTTATAATGGGTAATTCTCAATTAAAATTGACCAAACACATGCAGAGACAAAAGCAATGTAAAAACAAACAAACAACCTCAAAACTTAAAGCAACAACAGGCAATATAAGCAGATGCATGAGGCTTCCAGATATTTGAGTTACAGATGGAGGCTTTACAGAATACACCCTTACAACATTCAAGAAAATAAAAGACTGAAAACATTAGCACAGAATGAAGTCTAAAAAAAGAATCAACATCTTCAGAACCTGAAAAACTCTGAAAAACTCTGAAATTGTGAACTTAATGGATTGGTTTAACAGAAGACTAAACAAAAACGAGAAGAAAATTTAGGAAACTGGAACATAAGTCAAAAAAAATAATCAAGAATAGAGCATGCTGAGAAAAAAAATGGAAACACACAGAATACGAGCAGGTGATCTAAAATGTATAAATGGAAACTGAAAGGAGTGGAGAATGGAGAGAAATCTAAAAATCCTGCAAAAGTACTGAAAGACATCAAGCTATAGATTAAAAAATCTCTATGCATCCAAAAGAACAAAGCAACCCAACATCACAGTAAAACTTTGCAAAAGAAGAAGGAAAACATCAGTTAATGAAGAAAAAAGCTAGATAACCTTCAAAGGAATAACAATTAAACTGATTGATGACTTTTAAACTGACTGGTGACTTTATAACCATGGAAGACAAAGGACTGAGAGCTTCAAAGTGCTGAAAGAAGATAACTGTCAGCATGAAATTCTATAACCAGTAAAAATAATCTGTAAGAAGAACACAATTGTCTCCTATTGCTGCCTGAACACGACAAGTTGCCAGCCTCAAGAATATCTGAAATTCCTGGCAAGTTTTTAGCTGCACATGTTACAATATCTGCAGGGCACAAGTACCCAGATCTTATGAGCCAAAGTGTGCCAAGAATTGATGCATCAGACAAATGTCGATGAGCACAGTGGAGAGATGTCTTCCATTGTGAAGTCACCTGTTTATGCAGACAAACCAAATTATCTACAGGGTAACATTCTACTTAATTCTAATCATATTTCATTTGCAAAATAGACGTGAGACAAATATAAACTATGTCCTCAAAATCCAAGAAAAACAATTTTATCTCAAGAAGTTATAATCCCTGTGAAAGACGCATACTCAATAGTTATCTAGAAGGAATAATGGGAAGGATAATAACTTCAAATGCTCAAAAAGATGAAGAAGCAAGGAAAGAATAAGAAATAAATGAAATTGAACCTGGAGGATATTTGATTTCAGTAAGAGGAAATAATAAGAGCAGCACTTTTGAGAAAATATTAATGATATGAAAACTTAAGACTTTCCAGTCTATTCCTGTGTGCACTATACTCATTTGTATTTTTAACAAAATAAATATGAATTAAATTGATTTTTAAGAAATAAGCAGCTTAGAGAACAGCTGTGACTTTTGATCCAAATAAAAGGAAGAGTGAAGGGCTTTCAAATAAATGCATTAGCGTCTGTTGATAAGGTTTCTGCTATAGTTTGGAACTTAAATGTCCACCAAAGGCCAGAGTTAAAGTCCTGGTCCCCAGTTTGATGTGGTGGAATCTTGTGGGAGAAAGGTAGGCCACTGGAGGTGTGCCCTCAAGGGGGATATTGTGACTTGGGCCTCTTTTTCATTTCCCTTTGACCACCATGAGATGAGCAGGCAGCAGAACAACCTACCCCTACTATGATGTGCTGCCTCACCCCAGGTCTCAAAGTAATGGGGCCAACTATCCATGGACTGAAACTTCTGACACTGTGAGCCAAAATAAATCTTTCCTTCTTATCATTATCTTAAGTTATTTGTTACAGTAATGGAACATTGACTCACACAACATCTAACACTGAAGATTTCACTATTAATGCAAATATTTAATATTGAAAAATTTATTTTAATTGAAAATTGAAATGGCTTGTTGGATCATCATAAGGCAGAATTCTAAAGCTTCTCATGCCTCAGGCTCTGGTTTGGGCCACACCAGAAATAAGCAGAGTTATCTTTTATGACACATTTAATTTTAGCAGGTTGTACTGAATAACTCATTTAAAAGAAAAAAATATGTAATTTTAAAAGCCATTTTAATTTGTACCAAAATAACGACAACAAAAACAAAACAAAAAAATATCTGAGTCTTATGGTATCATATTGATTTGTCAAAACTTGCTTAAAAATCATCTTACTTAAATTTGCACTTCCCAAACTTATATGATTTAGAATGCTATGTTAAGGGCTGGCCATCTTAATTTAAATTTAAATTACATTGGGAAATAACTGAAAATATGTCATAAATTTTGAATAAACAGAGATTTTGCATCTCTTTGTATTTCACATTTACCTAACTCACAAAAATATGCATGTGATAGTTGTGTTTCTCTAATAGCTACATTATGAGCTATCTGATAATGAATGAATATGCTTAATTACAACTTCTTTTTGAAGTAATTGTGATAATTGACTTCTTTTTTTTTAGCATGAAGGACTGTGGATTATTTGACTAATTTCCTATTTGGAATAGAAGAATAAATCCCATGTTAATGATTTTAATATGGTAAAACTGTTCACAATAAACCATTGTGTGAAATGACACTGGAACTTTAATTTATAGTAAACACTTATTTTAGGTGCCAGAGGGCCAATTCCAAACTCAAAAAACAATCTAATGATTGTATTTTGTTTCCAATTCAAGTGCTGATTACTGTAACCCCTCTACATTTCTCAGACAGAATTTCTGATCTGGAGGTCATTGCATGTGGAGTTAAAAGGTAATTAGAGACTTTCTCTTCCTGCTAGGATAGAGTAGTTGTAGCATATTACTGTTTCAACTACTAAGTAGATAAGCCAATTTCAATACAAAATGTTTAAAAGCACTCTAAAGAAACGGGAGTGACCAGTTCTAAATATTCGGGAAGGTGAACCACAGCTGATAACCTGAAACCTCTTTTCCCTGGTAGCTGTCATGTGAGACCAGAATTTTCCTAGTTTTATGCTAGCTTTTCTCAGCTAGATTTCCCTCAGACGTATTGGTGCCTTGAGGGCAAAAGATTAAAGATATAATCATGAAAATATCAAAAAAGTAGAGGCAAAATTTCCCATCTGCTGATATTGAAATCTGCCAGGGAGGGGCCCGTGGTAAAAAACTCTCGCTGTCTATGAAAATCCTAGAGAGGAGTCCACAGGAACAGGGTGGGCCAGAGGGAGACTAAGCCTTATTAAAACTGGACTGCTCTTCATTTGGCTCACTTGCTTATTGGACTAAGGCCATCAGTTCCCCCATTGCTGAGCTGGAGAAATGTGAAATCTTCTGCTCTGGTTTGGATGTGGCATGAGTGTGTCCCACAAAGGCTCATGTGTTGGAGGCTTGATCCCAGGATGGTGATATTGGGAGACAGTGTGAAATCTTGAAGAGGTGGAGCTTAGGAAGGGTTCTCTAGTTCAATGAAAGGCCTACCCTTGGAACAGATTGTCAGATTCTAGTTTCTCTCTGCCTTTCTATTTTGAGATGTGTCTTTCACTTCCACATGCTCTCCCACCATGGTGTTGTCCTGCACTAATGGGGCTTTATGATCTTGGCTTTTCAGTCTCTCAAACTATAAGCCTTTATAAAGTTAGCCTACCTCAGGTATCTTGCTGTGAAAAACTGATTAATATTCTTTCTCTGGAGGAAGGTGCCATCACATAAAGTAACTATAATATTCTACATCCAATGTATGGTATCTGGTAGAAAGTATAGTGATAAACAGAAGCAAAAACTAAAAAACAAGGGGAAAAAATGGAAACAGGATCTTGATAAAGTCATCAGACAAAGACTTTGAAGAAACTATGATTTATATATGCATAAATGGATAAATAAGTATATACTTTGCCAGGAATTAAAACCAATAGAAAAGAATCAAATGAAAAACGGAGTAGCTGAAATTCAGAATTTAATATACGTGTTTAGTAGCAGATCAGATAGAGCAGAAAGTTAGTCCATGGAGGATGAGTCAACAGAAAATATCCAGACTGAAAGAAGTGAGAGGAGAGAAAGGATGGAAAATATAGAGGAGAGAAAAAGGGACGTAGGGATCATGACCTATGTCTATGTAACTGGAATTACAGAGAACCAGTTAAAGGAGGTAATAGATTACCAATCAGGTTAAAAACCAAAGCCACTTCTAAGCTCATGGTGGTTAAAATTCTGAAATCCAAAGACAGAAAAGTCCTAAAAGCATCAGAGGGGAAAAACACATTATTTTCAAAAGAATGACAAAGAGACTCCCACTGACTTTTCAGAAGACAGAGAAATGACATTCCTAAGGGCTGAAGAAGAAACAGCTGACCTAGAATTAATTCTACATAGTTCATGAAATCATTCTTCAAAAATAAAAGTGAAGTAGTGATGTTTCCAGACAAACAGAAACCAAGAGGATTTATCTCTGGCAGGCCTGCACAGAAAAACTAAAATCAAACAAACAAACACTAAAGGGAGCCCTTTCCTCTTCAAAGAAAAATGATCCTAGACAGAGTGCAGATGTGTGAGATGGATGAGGAGAAATAGAAAGGGTTAAAACTGGAGTAAAGTTTTGCTTCTTGATTTGGGTGCTATTTACATGGAAGAATTCCCTTTCTGAAAATTCATAAGCTCTGCATTTAAATTTGTGTACTTTTCTGTGTGTGTTGTGCTTCTATGACTTTCACCAAAATAAAGCAAAATAAAAACTGCTTAGAGGAAAATTTATAGTCTTATGGCATACATTGGAGAAGAAGAATGGTGAAAAACCAATGAGCTAAGCAGCAATCTGAAGAAATTAGAAAAAGAACAACAAATTAAAAGAACAACCAAGCAAGGCAGAAAGAAGAAAATAATCAAAAAGAGCAGAAAGGAATTACACAGCAACAAACATATAGAATTTCAAGAAAACTAAGAGCTGGGCCTTGAAAA
Source organism: Marmota flaviventris (assembly GCF_047511675.1). Classification (NCBI taxonomy): domain Eukaryota; kingdom Metazoa; phylum Chordata; class Mammalia; order Rodentia; family Sciuridae; genus Marmota; species Marmota flaviventris. The sequence continues at coordinate 101,123,121 of NC_092498.1, read as the reverse complement.
GACTAATAAAAAATCCCTGGAGAGAATATAGAGGACATAAGTAACATAAGAAATGAAAAATGAATATCACATAACCATGACACTGCCATCCCCTACCCTGGACCTGGCCAGGTGAGACACTTCCCTGGGCTTTCAGTTTGGAGGTAGGGATTCAAAAATTTCCCCAAGGCCAGGGAAAGGAGTGGCAATGATACCACCGTGAAGTCTAGTGCCACAAAAATCTCTAACCCTGGAATACTGGAGTAGATCCCTGCTTGTCAATCCAAGTGGATGGAGAGGTCTTGGATGGACAGATGGTAGAGGACTGAGTTTAATGGAACTGAGGTCAGACACATAAACCAGAATGCTTTAGGGCTGACAAGCGATCATATTATAGGGCTCCAGAAAGTAGAAAGAATCACTATTGGCATGAAGGGAAAAGGGCCATATGGAGATCCTTCCCCACATCCTAAGCTGAATATGAATGTTTTCAGTCAGTCTTGACCTGCTGGAGGGTGGTCCAGGGGTCTTTCTAGGAAGCACATACATTCCTTAGATATTAACTAACAACTTTTTCTGCATTAGTGCTCCAAAGAGGTTCAAGAAAAAATTGGGACAAAGGTATACATACATTAGGGAAGTGTTTTTGTTTTTTTGTTTCTTTTTGGTGTGTGTATGTGTGTGTGTGTGTGTGTGTGTGTGTGTGTGTGTGTAGGAGAGAAGAAATCTCAGTGTGACATTTCAAATGAAGGGCTTATTGCCAGGGAGAGGGCTTTGAGTATTGCCTTCTAAAACTGTATCAAAGGGAGAACCATGAATGAAAGTGCTGCTTCAGAAAGTCTGATAAATAGGCCCATGAAGAAGGCAGGGCTCAAGTCCATGACCATTCAGGAGCTTGAGGGGGTTACAGCAATCTGTTGGGTGATCTGGTTATGTCACCTGGAGGTTCCAGGTGGTAGTTCAAAGTAGGGTGTCATTTCTGAATTGTGATCACCAATATTCTTGTGACCTATTTAACAAGGCTGAAGTGTTAACAGTGTTAGGGTCACTGGTCATGCAGAAGTGTGTGGGAATGTGTCCTGAAGGTGTTTATGGAGAACTATGCTTTAACGTTGTGAGTAAGTTACTTGAACTGCCCAACAGGATGCAAGACAGGCACAATATGCAGGGGTGGGCTTCTCTGGAGAGGAGCAACAGGAATCCCCTCCGGTGAATGAGACTTCTTTATCCCTCCATTCCCCAATTCATCTCAGGGTGCCTCTCCTCTGCCCCCGATCAATTTTTCCTTGGATTCTAGGAGACAGTATTAAACTTTACTGTTTGATGCTCAGTCAGGACTAATTTGGTCAGCTGCAGGTGAGGCTAAATAGTTTCTTGGGAAAACAATCTTGCTGGTAAAAAAACATTCATGTATGCTGTTCCAGCCTCAGGAAAGCCCACTCACCAGTTTTGGCTCCCTGGTAATTAGGGATTGGTAAGTTGAAGCATGCATAAAAATGCCAGGCCATCTGGCATGCTGCATATTGAATTGGCAGCTGTTTTCCCAGTTGCAGTTGATTCAGAACTGGGATATAGTAACAGGATGTGGGGGTGGGGGGGACCTTGGCATGGAAAATGCAGCCTTTGCAGCAAGTCTTTTCTAAAAAAGTACATTGGGTTCTGTTATGGTTTGAATATGAGGTAGTCCCCTGATAAGCTCATGTGCAAGAATGTTAAAAGGCGAAATGATTAGTTTATGAGACCTGTAACCTAATCATTAAATTAATTCATTTGACGGATTAATAATTTGAGTGGATTAACTGAGTCATAATGTTAGGCAGGTGGGGCTAGAAAAAGTAGGTCACTAGGGGTATGACCTTGGGGTTTATATCTTGTTCTCCTGGCTCTGTCTCTGTCTCTCTCTTTCTCCTTTCTGGCTACCATAAGGTGAGCAGATCTCCTGTACCACCCCTTTCTTCCATGATGCTCTGCCTCACCTTGGGCCCAGAGACCTGCAGTTGGCTGACCACCGACTGAACCTTTACTTTTTCTCTTCTAAGTTGTTCTTGTCAGGTATTTTGGTCAGCACAATGAAAAGCTGACTAACACAGGTTCCATTGGTGTGGAATTTCATGAAAAAATATTTGTAGGTTTGGAGTCTGCTGGAATTGTTGACCCTTAGGAAAAGCATTTCTGAACTGAAGGTGTCTTCACTATTAGGCTGTACTGAAGAGGCCATCCAGGAAAAGTCTGTTGACACAGATGCTGTGAAGCACAGATCAGTGTCAGGCTTTGAGAATAAAAAGTGAGGAATCAGGTACTCAAACCATCCAGTACACCTTGGGAAATAGCACATGCTTTTCCTGGTATGCTGTCCATCATGTGCAGGTCACTTGGCTGACTTGGAGATTTCACCTTGGTGTCCCCAAACATATATTTTTTTTCTGGTTAGGCTTGATGATGAGTGTATCAGATGACCCAGAACTGTCCTGGGTGGAAGTGCAGAGGTAGGAGAGGTGACAAGATCTTGCTTGTGTGGGAGGTGTTGGCAGGGGTTCTTTAGTTCCAGTAAGAAGAGATCATTAGAGAACAGTCCTAAAGCAGACACAAATATCCCAATGTTCACTATGTCCCTACTCTTCTACTTCCTGTAGATAGCAGGAATCACAGGCTTTGTGAGATCCTTCCCCTATTGCTGGTGTTGCTTAGCTTGCTGCCCACTTGTCAGTATGGAACTATCTGTAAGATTTGCACTATCTTCCCACCTGTCTATTTGGATCTGCAGACATTTTATTTCCTACAAGTGTTTCTTGGGGTACCTTTCCTGGTCCTTTAGACATGTTTTGGATCCCTTGGCTTCTTCTCCCACCCTAGTGACAGCAGCACAGTTGATCACTTTCTTCTTTGTATTCTCCCATTGGGTTTTAGAGCGCTGCCCACAAATGTCATCCAGTGCAGAGATAGGGAGCTACAGGGACTGAGCTGATGAAAATCCCATGGAATAGGAGTGAGCTGGGGTTGGAGAAAAAGGTTTTCCCTTCAGAAAGCTTGAGGAAGAATGCTGGATCTTTTTTTTTTTTTTTTAGTCCAGATTTTTTTAAGAATTTGCTTCGGGGTGTCTAAGTCAGTTTGGTCTGCTATAGGAAATCCTAGACTGGATGGATTAAACAACAAATGTTTATTTTCTAGTTCTGGAGGCTGGGAAATAATGTAAGATCAAGTGCTGATATATATGGTTTCAGGTGAGGCTCTGTTTCTGGTTTGCAGATGGCTGTCTTCTTGTCCTCACAGGACAGAGAAAAAGGTCATATTTTACTTTCCCTTTTCATAGAAGCATTAATCCCATTATGAGGACCCACCCTCCTGATCTTAATCCATCCCTAATTATCTCCCACTCACCTCCAAATACCATTACTTTTGGGATGAGGGCTTTGTTTTGGTTTGAACCTAGAATATCCCCTAAAAGCTCATGTGTTGAAAGCATGGTCCACAATGCAGCAAAGCTCAGAGGTGGGGCTTTTAGGCAATGATTGGATTATGAAGATTTTGGCCTCATCAGTGGATTAATCCTTTTGATGGATTAATGCATTGATAGCTGGAGAGACTACTGGGAGATAGACCTGGCTGGAGGAAGTAGGTCACTGAGAGTATACCCTAGAAGGGTTTATCATCTCCTGGTGCCTTCCTCTCTCTCTGCTTCATGGCTGCCATGAGATTTTTCCACAACACCCTTCTGCCAACACCCTTCGGCCTCGCCTCAGGAGCAGAGCAATGGAGTTGGCAGACCCTGGACGGTTACCTTTGAAACTGTAACCCCAAATAAACTTTTCTTATTTTAAGTTGCTCTTCTCAGGTACTTTGTTCACAACGACACAACGTTGACTAACACAGGTTTCATCATTTGAATCGGTGGGGGGAGGGGCATAAACATTCAATTCACAGCAGTGAGGTTGTAAGGTCATTGTGGCCACTTCATCAATGTCCCATACCTAAGGCTTCTATTTACTGGTTCTGATATGACTGTTTATTTTAAATACTGAATTGCCTAAACTTTTATATATAAATTAATTAATTTATTTATATTTCCAATCTGGGAGCCATTTGTGACTAGCTAGTAGAAAGGGTAAGGCTTAATCATAGATTATTTTGACTACTATTTTTCCCACTTTCTCATACTTCTTTCCTTTTCCTTCTATTATTGATTGCTTATAAAGGATTGACATAATCTACTTGTCTCTGTGAACAATATTTCATATTCTTTTAATACTTCTCTTTTCCATTGGCAAAATATTAGCCAGGATTTAAAGTTTGATTTCCACTAGAGATTCATGTTTTGAGATAGAAACTTATGTTCTGGAAGAAGCCCCTTTTCTTGGGGTTACACACTAATGGAGAGTGAGATTGGGGGTTAGAGATATATAAGAGGGGAATACTCAGAAAAGGCTGAGTCTATAGGTTTGAATTTCTGAACTTTGTATAAAAATAGGATTGTTTCATATACCCTTCTCTGGTAGAGGGTGCAGTATCCGTAACTGTATTTCCACCCAAGGATTTGGGAGGTATAAGGACACAATTTTTCACTTATGAGTTCCCTGGTTTGAATGTTAAGCTTGTCGTCCCTGAGTAACCTGGAAGGGACCAGTGCTCATTCTGATAAAATGGAAACAAACATGCTCTCCTCCTTTTTAATTTCTGCTTTTTGTCTGAAGCTTCCCTTAGGTAACACAGCTGGCAATAGCAGGGTAGGTCTAAATACAGACCAGGCTCTGCAAACTCTGGTTTTGTTGGAAAAGAGGAAAATAGGCTTTGATTACAAACTACTAGGATGGATGAGGTTGTTTGTGTTTTGGAGAATGGTAGTGATGGGTTTTGCCCTATTCTTTGTACCATACTTTTGTCTTTCAGATGGCAAATGCCCCCCAAGGTCTAGGTATTGGAGGGTTGGTCCCCAGAGAGGCACTGTTGGGAGGTGGAAGAACTTTGAAGAGATGGGGCCTAATGGGAGGTCTTTGGGTCACTGGGATGTGTCCTCAAAGTGAATACTGGGACCCTAGCCTTTTACTGTTCCTCTCTCTGTGCTCCTTAGCTTTCTACAGTGTGCTTCCCCTGTGATATGCTGTCTTAGTCCAAAGCAATGGGGGCTGACTGATCATGGACTGAAACCTCTAAACCTGTGAGCTAAAGAAAACCTTCCCTCTTTATATGGTGATTTTCTCAGGCATTTGTTATAATAATGGAAAACTGACTAACATACATATCAACTTTGGAATTTGGGGAAAATGAGATAATCAGGCAGTAAAGTCTGTATTAATAAGATTTTAGGGGGAGTTTTTTTCTTTTTTTAATTTTTACATTATTCAGGCTCTGAACTCTTACTTGGTTGTCCAAAGCTGGAGGGGACAATGCAGCTGTATAATTTGAAAATGGTCTTGCAGTTGACTAGCGACCTTCTTGGATGATAAAAAAAAAAAAAAAAAATCCTGGGAATAACCTCTGAATTGTCCCCCAGTACAGCACAGGAGCAGTGACAAGTGCTTGGGATGGTAGCTGTGGTGTGTGGCTAGGACTGATATTCTGGGTATATCTGTCCTCACCAAGAACATCTGCAAAGTGCACAAGCATTGACCTGGCTGAGAGGTTCAGCAGGCCAAAAGAGACCAGTGCCAGTAGGGAATGGTGTGGAATAAAGGATGCCAGTTCCCCACTTTTTCACTGTTCTTTCAACATCTACTTCCTGGCTCCAGTAGAAGGAGGAGGAGTTGCTAAACTGGTTGGTCAGGTTTCCCCTTGTAGATTGGGCCAAATCTTCTAGAGAGCAGAATCCTCTGCTATCTCTGCCATCTTCTTATTACAAGAAATTAGGGCAGTCAACTAACTCCATTTTTCTCATCATACTCTGTTGTCATAAGTCTGACCCAGAGACTACCTGGCCCCCTCTCTCCACCATATTTCTTCTTCTAGCAGTGACATTCAATTTTTTCGTCTCAATAACCATTTGTGGGAACTTAGACTTAATGATTGTTGTCTTTGAGTCTAAGTATAATGCTTCCTACACCAAAATATCAAGCACTAGCTTAATTAATTCTTTAATTGAATAAATATTTATTAAGTCCTGCTAAGGATAGATGCTATCAATAAAAAAAAACCCTTTTAAAATAGTATCTAGGTGTTGAAATTATGGATGAGCTTTTGCTTTGATCTTTTCCTCAAATTTTCTGTAGGGAATAAGTGGTTTTATAAATGCATACGCAAACAGAATTCATACATAACAACTACATCAAAGTGAAAGAGATTCTGGATTTATGTGTGAGAAGGTAATGAAAATCCTGGGTAGCCTGTCTCTTAATGTGACTTTCTCTTCACCGTTTTATGGTGGGCATTCTGAGCTCTCGGAATAATCTGGTTGGGAAGAAGGCTATGCATTAAATATCTCAAATTTTCTTCCAGATCTCCTTTCCAGCAGTTGGTTTTAAATATATCTTTACCATTGCTATGGTTTGGATAAATGTCTCTCAAAGGCGTATATGTTAAAGGCGTTGACCCAAGCTTGATGCAGTATTGGAGGTAAGAGAAGCTTTATGAGCTGGGGGCCTAAGGCTGGCATTGTAGCTCAGTGGTAGAGTGCTTTCCTGGCACATATGAGGCACTGGGGTCGATCCTCTTTACCACATAAAAATAAATAAATAAAAGAAAGGTATTTTTGTCCATCTACAACTAAATAATAATAATAATAATAATAATAATAATAATAATAAAATAAAGCTGGGGCCTAGTGGGAAGTCTTCTGGTCACTGGGGATGTGCCCCTTTAAGGGGATAGTCTCTTTCACAGCTGGCCACGAGGCTTCCTCCCCACCACACTCCCACCACACTATGCCACCACAGACCCAAAGCAATGGGGCTGGCTAATCCTTCATGGGCAGAAAGCTCCCAAACTGTGAGCCAAAATAAATCTTTCCTACTTATAAGTTGATTAACTCAGGGATTTGTTTGAATAACAGAAAGCTGACTAACACAATGACTGTATTCTCTGGTCATGGATTTGATAGCACAGTGAGGAATGGGTTTCCCAATCTCAAATCCAAATAATTTCCTTTCCAACCATACTAGGGAGGTGAAACCCCAGGAATAACTCCTACTTCAAAGTTATCTCCAGTATATAAGGCAGCACCCCAACCCTCCATAAGACTTGGGTTTTGCACCAAATCTCCATCCTAGCAGTGGGTACCCTTACTGGCCTACCTTGGTTTTATGGGGACATAATGGGGATGACAAACAGGCTCTGAAGGAAAACTGCCTAGGTTCAAACCCTTGTCCTACCAACTGTGTGTTACCTGTGACTACTGCACCAGCTGTACTAACTTCCTGTAGCTCAGGTCCCTCATCCACAAAGATCAGCTATTTGGGATTTTTATAAAGATTAAATGGGACAGTATGTTTAATGTCCTTAGGGTGATGCTTAAGATATCAGGAAAACAGAGACGTTTAGGTGCTGGAATTACTATTATCATTTTACTCAGGATAACAGCCTTAACCTACACCATAGCTCAGGGTCAGATCTTGTGGCTTATGTACAGATTCCCAGGGATGAGCATGGGTCACCCTCCTGGAATGACCGGAGCCACCTTTGTTCCCATCTGCTACGTCTGTCTGTCTAATTGGACACTGTGGTGATCAGCTTGCCATGCCCTTCAGACACTGCCTTACCCACCTGGCTGCAGGTCCAGACACAGCATCTTAGGTAGGTCAGTGTCCTCTGTCTGCCCCACATACGCGCCTACCAAATTTGGCCTCTTGCTGCCCTCACCTACCACAGGCCTTCAGAGGAAGCTATCATGTGTACCCATCTTATAAAAATAAAAACAGGCATAATTCTCTCTCCTTATATTGTAGAAACCTTCTATGGGTCAGAGATAAGGAGGACCTCAGCAACCTTGGCTAAATATTGTGTAAAGGAGATTTATTTTGTGTATAGAGTGCTTTGAGAGGGATGGAGAGAATTTCTTTCTTTCTTTCTTTTTTTTTGAGAGTTCTAAGTTTATCATGTTTGCATAGATTAAAATCACTCTTATGTTTTTCCAATTTCTTATTATTTCCCTTCATGTTAAGAAAAGGGCACTGTAGAGTGGTTAGTAGAAGCACATTTCTTCCCACCTCTTCATCTCTATCCTACACCTTCCAGCTGCTCCACCCACATTTCCAGACATCCCCTCCCTAGTTGGTTAAGTGCTTCTGGAAAAGGCCTGACTCCCCAGACATTTTCTAGATCATGATCCTTTCTGACTCTTCGTGGGCTTCAACCCATCATGCTGTTTCAGGGATTTGTTTTAGTAATGGAAAGCTGACTAACACAATGACTGTTATTCTCTGGTCATGGATTTGACAGCACAGTGAGGTCCCTCCTAGGTTCTTCCATGGTGCTACTAACCACAAATAGCTAAACCCAGGCTCTTGCCTATAGAATCTGCACATCCAATAAGTACTTGTGTGAATCCCCTGCAGTTTTCAATAGGCCACACTTTGAGAAACACTACTTTATGCTCTCCCTAAACAAAGTACTTCAGTTCAAACATCACTTGTTCCTTTCCCATCTCTTTCTAAGCCAGGTCCTTCTCATGAGCACCCAAGGCCATTTACCTGACTACTGCATTCTTCCCCAGAGACACTTTAACCTCAATTTGGAATCTTAATTTTTCAAATTAAGATGTCTTTTTTAGACTAGGATCATGAGCTATATAACCAGGCCAATGCTCCTTCTACGACTTTACTCTTCCCTCACACACATATCCAGCTCCTCACCAAACCATGTTAAGATACCACCTAAGCCTCTTTCTAATTCATCCTCTTCCATTTTTTCTCATTTAATGGGCTCTTTATTTCTCACCTGTTTTTGTGCCATAGTTCCTGTTGGTCTTAGGCTTACAGGGTTAGGACACTTCAGTGCTCTTTCCACATTGCTGCCAAGATAAAATGTCTAGAATGCAAGGTTAATCAGGATGTTTCTTCACAGAGTGCATTTCAGGAGCTTTCTGTGCTCTGTAGGCCCATATCTACACTGCCTAGAACCTCTGGGCCACAGGATCCTTCCCCAGAATTTTTCTTTTCTTTTTTAAAATTTTAAAAAATTCTTTTTATTAAAGAAGTTTTTGCAACAATAAATAAAGGATGTCGTCTCCTTCAAAAGTTAAGGCATCAGTCCCTTGGTACTGGATTTGAAACTTCATTGAAAACAAATGGTACTTGGTTTTATTTTCTTTCCTAACGTGGATGCCTTATATATTATTTTTAATAGATTTTTATATACCACATGTAACATTTACTTACAATATTTACAGATACATTTCGATATTCTCCAATTATGATAATACAATTCTCAGGAAAGTTATATAATTATTTCTACACAGTGAAGTAGCTGTTTCTGAATAATTTAAGAGAACATGTATTGTATTGCTGCATAGTTTAAGGTGTTAGAGTTGGTTCTCTTGCATTCCCTGTCCTGACTTTGGATCAAATCTTCTTGGTGTGATGGAGGCTCACAACCACTACTGAAAAGAGATTCTTTCTTTCTTTCTTTTTAATATTTTTTTAGTTGACAATGGATCTTTATTTATTTATATGCGGTGCTGAGAATCAAACCTGTGCCTCACACATGCTAAGCAAGTGCTCTACCACTGAGCTACCACCCCACCCAGCTCAAGAGATTCTTTCTTTTTTTTTTTTAAGTAATTTTTTTTTCTTACCTACCTCAGACTCACCGCATCACTACTCTCCACCTCAGTGCCTTTCCAGTACTTTCCATTGCTACCTGGCCCCCAAAAGCTAGTCCTTCCTTTCCACTGGTCAAATTCACCCAGAATTCATGGATGGTAATCAATCTTTGCACCAGAGCCAAGTACAGAAAGAAGTGGTGCCTGTCTCTCCTTAATAGTTTGATTCTTGAATATCTTCCACAGGAGGATATGTTGAAGACTTGGTCCCCATGGTGGTATTATTAGGAGTCTCCATAACCCTTTAAGAGAAGGTGCCTGTGGGAGGTCCTGAGGTCACTAACAGTATGACCTTGAAGAGGGGCTTGGCCCCTTCCTTTCTTCCCTTTTGCTTCCTGGCTCATGATGCAAACAGTTTTGCTCCACCACATGCTCCCCACCACTGCCAACCTGCCATGGTGTGCTGCCTTACCACAGGCCCAAAGGAATGGGGCCAATGGATCATGGACTGGAACCTCCAAAACTGTTAGCCAACTTTTCTTTTTATAAGTTACTTATCTCAGATATTTCTCTTTTTTTAATATATATATTTTTTGGTGGTTGATAGACCTTTATTTTATTCATTTATTTCTATGCGGTGCTGAGAATTGAACCCAGTGCCTCACACATGCTAGGCCAGCGCTGTACCATTGAGCCACAACACCAACCTTCAGATTTTTCTTTACAGAGATAGAAAGTTGGCTAACATATCCCTGGTGGAATTCAAGAGCCTTGGTGAGCAGGAATGAAACTCTCATTTCCTGATCTGAAACTGTGATTCCCTACAGTTCCTAGGAGGCTTCCAGCCCTATCAGATTAAGAGGCATGGCAACTCAAGGTTAATCTAGGAAAGTCTAAGCATGGGTGAATAGGATCTTGACCGCTTATTTGTGTTAAGAGTTTTCGTCTTGTTGGGAGAATCTGAGATATTTTGACAAGAAGCCAGAATTACCTTTTGTATTGTTGTGAATCTAAATTGAATCATTTGGTTATATCTTTCTGTAATAATGGTTAGTCACTCTTTGTTATTTAATCTCAGAGACTGAGACTCCCATGGACTGAAGGTTGACTTTAATGCTCCCCAGATGTATTGGAGTACTTGACATGATAAGAAGGGATTGCTTGAAACAGTTTGGCTTCTCACATTGAACGGTTTCAGGATAAGCCTGCCATGTCCCCTTATTCCTGTATTCTGTCTTCCCACCTGGATCTCTGACCTTCATTGTCACAGCCCCACTGTCTCATTTCCCCTGATCAGTTAGAAACACTGTGCTCTTAGTTTTGCCTCTGGCAGGCTAGTGTAGCCAAAGGATGACCAGCTAGTGACCAGAGGCCTTCTCAGCTCTCTTCCTGCCTTCTGTCACATGCTGCAAACTACAGCTGTGATTACTGTGGTTAGTAAAGGCAGATACATTTTCTTTAAGTTACATGGTACAAATAGTACCATTTTAATCACATTATCCTAAAACTAAAAGCAAAACAAAAACAAAGTAACAATGGTAATCTATGTCACATTAAATCTAAGCACCTTGATCTTTCACATAATTCTCAGCTGAATGCCAGATAGTCACAGCTCCCTGCATCCTTCACAGTTTGGAAGTGTCTCCTCTGCCCAGTTCTGCTTAGGTCTCTGCCTATTAGTGCCATGCCCTTTAATCTTTCTCTTTTGTGAAGACCTAGTCCAAAAAGCTATCTCTAAGCAATTCTAATTTTAATTACTTTTATATTCTTTGTATACTCCATTAGCACACAAAATGTATAATATGATATCACATGATATGTAATAATATCAAAGGGACAAAATTATTAGTGTATGAATATTTCTATCCTTTTCACTCTGGTCTGCTAACGAGTGAATGATTATGGATTTTATAGCTTAGATTCGTTCCCCTATCACCCCAGGAGGCTTTTCCCTAGCAAGATTATTTCTTTTATGTTTTCTAAAGCAAAATTTGAAGGAAATGAGAAGAAAGACAACATGAGTGTAGTTATGATCAGAGGTAGACTTCTGGAGAAGATTAGGTGGGAAGGACACCAGGGAAATCATGTGGTGAAAGGTCACTGATCAAAAAGAAAATTTAAGAGTATTACTGTGAACCATGAATACTTTTCTCAAAATTTAAGGAACACAAGTAAGAATATAAGCAACACTGGAATTCCTTTATGATTGTTATGCAATGCAACTTTAACCATGATTTCACTTTAGCATGGTTTCCATAGAGTTATATAATTAAAAATAAGATATATGTATATACACACACACATATAGCTGTTGTCTTGCAGATATTTATAAGGAATCAAAAAAAAAAAAACAAGGAGAGAAATGAATTACAGTAGATGGGGTAGAGAGAGAAGATGGGAGGGGAGGGGAGGGGGGATAGTAGAGGATAGGAAAGGTAGTAGAATACAACAGTTACTAATATGGCATTATGTAAAAGTGTGGATGTGTAACCGATGTGATTCTGCAATCTGTATTTGGGGTAAAAATGGGAGTTCATAACCCACTTGAATCTAATGTATGAAATATGATATGTCAAGAGTTTTGTAATGTTTTGAACAACCAATAAAAAAAATAAAAATAAAAAAAGAAAAAAAGATATATGTATACACACACACACACACACACACATATAGCTGTTGTCTTGCAAATATTTATAAGGAGTCATGCGTGTTCCTAATAGAAAGCCTCTGAAACAGTATATTTGTCACAGTTTTATGTTGCACAGGTCAATGCTTAATAGACTTAACCTTCTGAAGGGCTTAGAGTCTATGGACCAAATGATTATTGCACCACAAATTGAGACTTCTTGCTAAAAATAATAAAATATGATTGAAAATGGAAGCCCATAGTACAGTCCTGGTCATATTGACTCAAAAGGTAGAATAGTCCTGGTGAACACCTGCCTAAATTCAAATAAAAGGTTCTAGAAACATGTCACATTGACCATCTGGATTGTGGTCTGACAAATTCCCTGTATCTCATGAGGAGCTGGCTGCCTCTGGTTCCTGCAATGCTAGTCTTTCTTCCTTTCCATGGAGGAGAAATCATGTGTCAGAAATGTTAATGAAAGGAAGTCAGCGAGTTCTTCTGGAGCCCTGCTTTTCCTTCAATGTCCTTCAGTCTCCAAATTTGGCTGCAAAGGATTTCCTCACAGAAAATTCTCAGCATATAGCCATTTAAATCACAGTTGTCACTGAGACATCAAGATGTCTATTTCCAGAGCAGAAATCAAAGCTGACTGTACATTCCTGCCCTGAGCTGTGTTGGAGCAACACGCACAATTCCTAGTCCAAAGCCTTGTAATGACAGCAGTCCAGTTGGTATTTACTGAGTGCTTTCTGTTCCAGATGCATGCCTGGAGAATCACCCATGCTTTCTCAGGTGGTTTTCATGGAATCACCTCATGGGGAAGTATATTATCTTCATTTTATAGACAAAGAAACCAGAAGCTTAGAGTCTAAGGGACCATGAGCCACAGTGGTCCCTTAGACACCACTTCTCACTTGGAAGCCATCTGCTGAAGCTGAGGATGATGAGGCCAATTTTGTCAGACCCACATGTGTAACTCTTGCCTGGCTATGTTCAGAGAGGTGTCATTGAAAACTTACAGTAGGATCAATAGCTTAGATTTTCTGTTACGTATAATCAGGACCACTGTTTTTTCTGTTTTTGTTTCAATTTGGAGTGATGCTATCCTTTGAATGTATTCCCCGAAATTTCCAAAACTAAAACTTAATTGACAATATTAAAGTATTAAGAGGTGGGGCCTTGGTGGGGGGTGATGACAAATGAAATTAATCCCTTATAAAAGGGGATGAAGGGGCTGGGGATGTGGCTCAAGCGGTAGCACGCTCGCCTGGCATGCGTGCGGCCCGGGTTCGATCCTCAGCACCACATACAAAGATGTTGTGCCCGCTGAAAACTAAAAAATAAATATTAAAAAAAAATTCTCTCTCACTATCTCTCTCACTCTCTCTTTAAAAAAAAAGGGGGGATGAAGTTGTCTATCCTCTTTGGCCCCTTCTTTGACACAGCAAGGTGTAATCTTTGAAGCAGAGAATTAGTCCTCACCAGATACCGAATCTGCTAGTACCTTGATCTGAACTTCCCAGCCTCCATGAATAGATTTCCATTATTGATAACTTATCCTCTCTAAGATGTTTTGTTACGGTTGCCTGAATAGACTAAGACGGATAATGTGATGGAAAAAGATTGGGAAATGATGTACTGAAAAAGGTATTTGAGGGATATTCTTCTGACAAATACAGAGAATCTGGTATGAATCTAGATCACTTTTCCACTCTGGAAAGCAAGGGTAGAGATGGGGAAGCAGCTGAATCTGAAAGCCCCTCAGCTTCTTATCAACTGATTTGAGAATTGAGACAGGATCAGTAGATAGGTGGTACTGACCAGGGACAGTACAGGAAGACAAGGCACAGCAGTCACCCGACTCCAGTTTTTTGTTTATACCTGGACAGAGGTGAGAAGGGGGTGCCTAAAGAGTGATAAGAACACAAGAGTGGGTGGAGGAAGGAGCATCCCTGACTGGTGTTAGTGAGCAGTTGTTCTAGCCACACGGCTTGGTTCTTCCTACTACAGTTTGATGAGCAGGGGGATACACAGCAGATTTGGGACTGAGATCCAGACTTCTGATAGGTATATGCAGTCACATGGCCTATTGTAACTCCTTCTGAAGGTTTGAGACTGGCCTGCTGTGTCCAACTTCATGTAGTAAAAAATCAACACTGAATTACTATAACAAAACACCACTGTAGGATTTTATCAGGATGGGTAGAGTTAAAATTTCACTGGTTCCTTCTTTTATCGTGTTAAATGCTGCATCTCTCCAGACCTCATATCACATCATTATTACTGTAGACAGATCCCAGGGGCCCTCTAAGGAAAAATCATGCCAGAGAATAGGAAATGATTCTTTTGTCTTTTATCATGTATGTAACTCCTTGGAGAGTACAGAAAATATGTTTTTAGAATACTTCTAATTTGGTGGTACTTTCAAAATCTGATTTAGTCAGACCATTTAAAAAATTGTATAAATCAATAGCAATTACCTGCTTCTAAATTGAATCATAACCCCCAAAGAAATATGCTATTAAAACATTACAGACTCCAGGTCATATGCAATATACTTCCACTCTCATTAAAATAAATAATAAAAGAGGAAAAAAAAGAATAAAAATAAAAGGAAAATATAATTTTGTTTTATTATTTTAATTTAATCTCCAAGTAGAAACAGTGACCTTTTTTTTATACTTCAATATATAAAATCTGGACAATGTTCAATGTTAGCAAAATCATTCTTAATTTTAAGATAGTATAATTTATAAATTAGGTTAATGTGTTTATTGCCATCAGGAGGTTGTAAAGAATCTTATTTTTGGATCATAACAAACACTTCTGTAATTTTCTGGAAAATGGCCTGGATTCTGCATTTTTATTACAGCAAGAGAACCTTTGATGTCTTGATGTGTTAATGAATGATAGCTATATCAGAACATTTAAAAATCTAATTCTCCCTACTTGTTAATTTGGCCCATTTTCAATCATACATTTTTGAAAATTAAAATTATTTTACATAAAAATATAAATTTATACAGTATGTGATATATAATTTTTAATGCATTTAGACTCCTTAGACTCCTTATTCATTGTAACTTTTTAATTTACTTGATATATATGTGTGCCCCTGAGTTAATATTCTAATCATTTTCAAGCTCAATTAAACTTTGTATTGGTAAATTTTTGCTTTTGACAAATTAAATTTGTCAATTTTTATAACTTGACAACTTCTATTATTAGAATAGAATAACAGTTTCTTAATGTATTGGTCACTCATTTGATATATATACAAAATGTAAATATCCACCCTTTCATTCATTTTCCCCAAACAAGACACTGCTAGTTCAGCAGGTGGACTGAGGACAAGAATCTTTTCAAGTTTGCACAAGAACATTTAAAAACGTCACTTTTCTAAAATGTTCAGTTATTTTGAATATGCCCTTTCTAAGCCATTTGCTTTTTTTTTTGTTTTGTTTTTTAATAGGTTATTGCTCCTTAACCCAGTTTGAATATGCTTTCATATTAAAGAGATGGTTTTATTATAACTTCTTAGTACAGATTGTGGACCCTTTTTATATTCTCATCATTATTTTTTTGTTCTTTTTAGTTATACATGACAGTACAGTATATTTTGACTTAGCATGGAGTACATCTGATTCTAATTAGGATCCCAATCTTGTGATTGTGCATGATGTGGAGATTCACATATGTACATATAAAAGTTAAGTCAGATTCATTCCACTGTCTTTCTTATTACTGTCCCTCTGTCCTTCCCTTCATTCCCCTTGTCTAATCCACTGAACTTCTATTCTTCCCATACCCCTCTTTTGTTGTGTGTTCAGATCCACATATCAGACCTTTGTTTTTTGGGGATTGGCTTATTTTGCTTAGCATAATATTTTGCTAGTATAAACAACACCAAGTTTATACACCCAGAAATGTCAGTAGATTAGGAGTCAAAGAACTTGTCTGGCATTACTAACATGTGATCCCCATTCTGTGGAGTTGTGGTAAGAGCCAAAGGTTATGAAAAAAGTGTGGAATATTATCAGCATAGTGGTGCAATGGTTAAGGAGCCTTGAATTACTGGATCAGGAAAAGGTAAAACTTAGGCAGGAAACATGTTAAGAAGATATGGTCTCCCACACATCAAAATTGGAGAAGCCTGAAGTAAAAGTCAGGGGATATGAGCCAAAGCGTCCAGAGTCTAGAGGCTGATGAATATGAAGAACAGTTTTCTTTGGTATTAGAGTGGCCCTCTGGGTTGGTTTGTATGGCTGTTACCCAGTTGTTCTAGAACTCATTACTCACTACTGAAAAGTCTTTTTAAGGATCTCATTTAATCTACTTCTCTGTTTTACATGACAAATTTCTAGGTGGAAGTGAGACCACAAGACAAAGAACAGAGCAGTTGAATTTTTCATCGGCCATGTCTGCTGAGCAAGAATGGTAAAAGTACTCACGTTCTACAAAGTAAGAGCTGGCATCAATCTTCCAGATGATCTGGCCCCGATGAGAACCATTGACTCCACGGTTCTTATAGTCCAGAAAGTTTTCAGACAAGACTTCATCTATATTCACACACAAAAAAAAATGTAGAGAAGAGAAACATATCAGTCAATAGCTTATTTAGAGGGGGAAAATAAAAAGAAAAAAAGGATAAAGGATGTGAATGTCATCCCCAGCTCACAGCAGAAAAAAAACACCTGGAATCATAGAATCAGAGAGCTGGAAGCATCCTAAGACACCATCAGGACCAACCTCTTTTTAGTGCAGGAATCTTTTCCCCACCCAACATTCCTGGAAATGATCACATAGCTGGTTCTTCAACTTTGTTGGAAATAGAGAAATAATCACAGTTCATTGCACTTTGAATGGCTCGAATATGTATGAAAACACATATGAAAGTCTTCCTCCAAGAGTAAGCAGGTGGCATCACTATACACTATACTACAGAGCAATAGTAACAAAAACAGCATGGTATTGGCACCAAAACAGAGTGATAGACCAGTGGTACAGAATAGAAAACACAGAGACTAATCCACATAATTACAGTTATCTTATATTAGACAAAAGCACCAAAAATGTACATTGGAGAAAAGATAGCCTCTTCAACAAATGGTACTGGGAAAACTGGAAATCCATATACAACAAAATGAAATTACCCCTCTCTCTCACCATGAGCGAAACCCAACTCAAATTGGATCAAGGACCTAGGAATTACACTAGAGACCCTGTACCTAATAGAAGAAAAAGTAGGCCTAAATCTTCATCATGTCAGATTAGGCCCTGACTTCCTTAATAAGATTCCTATAGAACAAGAATTAAAATCAAGAGTCAATAAATGGCATGGATTCAAACTAAAAGCTTCTTCTCAGCAACAGAAATAATCAGTGAGGTGAATAGAGAGCCTACAGAATGGGAGCAAATTTTTACCACATACACATCAGATAGAGCACTGATCTCTAGGATATATAAAGAACTCAAAAATCTTAACACCAAAACAAAACAAAACAAAATAGACAAACAAACAAACAAAAAATCCCAAACAAATACTCCAATCAATAAATGGGCTAAGGAACTGAACAGACCTTTCTCAGAACATGATATGCAGTCAATCAACAAATTTATGAAAAAATGTTCAACATCTCTGGCAATTAGAGAAATGCAAATCAAAATTATTCTAAGAGTTCATCTCACTCTAGTCAGAATAGCAGCTATTAAGAATACAAAGAATAATAAGTATTGATGAGAATGTGGGGGAAAGGCACACTCATACATTGCTGGTAGAACTACAAATTTGTGTAGCCAATATGGAAAGCAGTATGGAGATTCTTTGGAAAACTAGGTAGGTTAAATGACCCAGTTATCCCACTCCTTGGTCTATACCCAAATGACTTAAAAACAGCATACTGTAGGGGTGCAACCACATCAATGTTTATAGCAGCACAATTCACAATAGCTAAACTGTGGAAACAACCTAGGTGCCCTTCAGTAGATGAATGGATAAAGAAACTGTGGTATATACACAATGGAATATTATTCAGCATTAAAAGAGAATAAAATCATGGCATTTGCAGGTAAATGGATGGAGTTGGAGAATATAATGCTAAATGAAGTAAGCCAAATCCCAAAAAACCAAATGCCAAATGGTTTCTCTGATATAAGGATGCTGATTCATAATGGGGATTGGAGGGTGGGGATCATAGGAGGAATAGATGAACTCTAGATAGGGCAAAGGGGAGGGAGAAAAGGGTGGGGGCATGGGAATAGGAAAGGAGGTAGAATGAGATGGACATCATTACTCTAAGTATATGTATGAAGACATGAATGGTGTGACTCTGTTGTGTAACCAGAGATATGAAAAATTGTTCTCTATACGTGTAGTATGAATTGAAATGCATTCTGCTGTCATATATAACAAATTAGAATAGATAAAAAAATAAAGTCTTCTTCAAAAAGATTCTACCAGCTAAATCTCATTTGAGATTGAGGATAAGACATAAAGAAAATGTTTAATCATGCTTTGTATCTCGGTGCCAGTTCTCATTGACCATATCATTCTCTTCTCTGACCTGGGCAGCATAATCATCTGGTATAGAGACTCATCCATGAACTTATTTTCCCATACCTTCCTGAACTCAAGCATTCGTTTATTCATTCAACAGTTAAGATCCAGCTATCTACCAGATTCTGAGGAAGGTGCAGGGCCATGGTATTGGGCAAAACCAATATGGTTATAAATTGAAGCTTACAAACAATTAAGAAGACACTTTTAAACAAAAAGCAAAGAAATAAATGTAGTATTGTAGCTTGCAATAAGAGATATGAAGAAAGAGAACAGGGTGCTTTGACAAAGTGACAAGGAAGAAGTCCAACAGGGTAGTCAGAGACCACTGAAGGATGAGAAGTGCTGCATGGGTGGAAAATAAAGCTGGGTGTGGGGAGGGCTGAGGTAGGGAAGAACTTACTGCTTGGAGGTACTGGGAGCACCTAATAAGTGATTGTGGGTTTTCATCTACTGCTCTTTCTTTTCTCATCACATTGCAACCTGCTGATGTCTTAAAGCCCATTGCCCAGAGAGAAATGACACATTCTTGGAGTGAACAGGTCCTAAAAGACCAAGTTGACTGTCACCTCCTTGGTTTCAGACCCCACATTCTCAGTGCACATGAAGCTAGGGATATGAATTTTACCTTGATTCTATGGGGCTTTTGTAGTTTTCACTTCACTAGAAAGTAATCAACTGAGCTAGCTGGATCTGAGTTTCTGGGAAAACCATGTTTTGAGTGTCCAAATCTGAGACTGAAGACAGTACCAGAGTCAAGGCTCTGCAGAGAGAGAAACAGGTCATGGCTGTCCTTTTTCCTCTTAGGATACCCTGCATTTGGCTGGACTGAGAAAATAGGCAATGATAATGTTCAAAAAGGAAAGCTTGAGGATTTTTGTGCCATTTACCAATATTGTCATGTCTACAGCCTCAGGTTCCTCATCTGCAAAGTGAGGGGTGGGTAGTAAAAACTTCAGCCTTTCAAGGGAGGAGTAAATGACAGAAACTAGCAAATGCACCTGTAATCTACTATGTTGATTGCACATTTTGAGCTGCCCCTTTTTTTGCAAAGATGACTGGGCAGAGGAGCACCATCTCTGCTTCATTAGCAGCAAGAACTGTTTGTATCCTTTGGAAGATCACTTGTTTGCAAAATTTACCTGTCTTTATATTCACAGTGTGTGCTTACAGCCCTGTTTGGGTTACTAAGATGATTGCATAATATGTCTTTTACAGTAATTGCCTCATTTCTGCAAAAAAGCATAATATTTTTCTAGCTCCCTGGGTCTTCAGTACAGATATAATGAGTTTCACACCCAGGTAGAAATTTGCCTCATTATGGCAATTCTCCAAGAGGTGCTATATTCCTAAATTTATCCACTCTGATCACCTGAATATTCACCTTAGTAGATATGGTCAGGTTTTCATAAACAGTAACATTTAGAAGAAGAATGTTCATTCATGTATTAGATAATATGCACTGCATACTTTTTTCCATTCTCAGTATTGCTAAACCCTGGTGATACACAGGTGAATGAGACATGATCTTTGTTCCCAGGAGTTTCTAATATATTTGGTGATTTGTTTAGGAAAACAGGTAATTTCATTGGAATATAGAAAGTATAAAAATGGGTTAAGTATCAAGGAATCCGTAGAAGCACAAATGAGAAAAGGAAGAGGGGTAGGTGGGAAGAATTGCAAAAAAACTGATAAAATGGCCAAATAACACATTTTAAAGAGAAAAAGATATACTTTGTTGTACAATTTTTATGCATAACACATTTTAAGGGACTGACACTTTGTCTTGATAAGTATCTGTTTTCCTGGCACAAATAATAACACTGGCAAATGCATGACACATGAAACAAAACAATCTGTATTCTTGATTAGGCCATCTCTGCAAAGAGGTCAACCTCTTCCCTAAAGGTATTTATCATTACCTTAGAAAAGTTTCTAGTCTCTGCTTAGGGAATCCAAGTGTATTAGCGTATTCTGTGCTACAGGAAGGAATTGGAAGAGAGAAGAGAACTGGAATAAGTGCTAAGGGCCAAATCGTGGTCTCCACCACAATGAGGAATGTGGTTCCTGGGTGTCTACCTGGAGGCTCTTTGTCCTATGTTCTTCATCAGGGCAGAAATCTCTTTGTGGGAGCAATATTTACAGCCACCCTTGAGGCAGGAGGTTACATCTATCATTGTTATATGATCTTATTTCATTTTTGTGTCTCAGCTTCTTCACTACAAAATGGAGATAATCTTAGCACCCACCTTAACATTTTTGCTGTATTAAATGAACTATTATAGGCAGCAGTCTCAGAATAGTGTCGGCCATCTAATAAGCACTATTTCTATCTAGAGCCTAGGCTAAAAATAGGGCATCCTATTTCAAATCCCCATGATACTTAATGAGCAAAGCCATTAATAATAGCTTACACCAGTACTATTTAAAATTTAGTCATTATGCACTTTGTACAGAACACAAAAAAGATGTATTAAGTCCCTCAAAATAAGAATACATTTGCTGGATGATGTTTATTCTGGTATGTAACATCCTACCTCCTGCATCTAGTTTATAATAGGGGAAAGATCTTTGTAGGTTATTAAAATTTTAGCCAGAAAGTTCTAATGAAGCTTACCTAAGAAATGAGGAATGTATTTTCTCTTGATGTGTCTTAAAAATGATAACTGTAGCTATGCTTTCCACATCCTAATCTGTAATAGAAGAGTGGACAACAAAACACTGTTGCCATTAAGAGCAGAATGGGCAAGTGAGCTCATAATCAATTATAAAGGACACTTGATCCATCCCCCAGGTCTCTTAAGCCCATCAGAAGAAGCACAACATGGCTTTGGTTTCTCAGAGTAACTCATGCCTCCTGATAATCAAATCTTGGAAAAATCTCCAAGGATTCTCCCATTATGACTTTACTAAAATGGTAAGGAGATATGGGGACAATCTACTTGCCTTTCACCTTTCTAAGCCCATGATGTAGAAGTGCTGTTATCATGTACTAGGAAGGGAATCTAAAATGGCAGCACAGGTCCTACAAATCATTGTCCCTTTCTCTTTTTATGAGGCTTTTCCTTTATATTGTTTCTTTCTTTATTTTTTTAAATTTTTTATTGTTGGTTGTTCAAAACATTACAAATTTCTTGATATATCATATTTCACACTTTGATTCAAGTGGGTTATGAACTCCCATTTTTACCCCATATACAGATTGTTTCTTTAAAACAAATATTCATTTTCTCTCTTGACTGAGAAATACAGCTTCAGCTCTTCTATATTCTAATAGGGTGTCTGATGTAAAGGGAAATTTCAGTTCTTGAAGAATTGGTGTCCACGAAGAAGAATTCTAAAAAAATTAAACAAGGAGGAGAAGGAGGTGAAGTACAAGGAGGAGGAGGAAGAAGAAGGAGAAGGAACATTCTAGAAGACTCTATGTGCAGGTACCTAGCTAGAAAGACAATTTTAACTTTTGTTCTTATATTTTAAGGCCCTGAGCAATAAATGTTTCTTATGGGTAAGGGCTGAGTTCCTGTGTTTGTAATTTCTCATAACTCCTTGTGTATGATTTCCCAAACTGGAACAATCTAGTGAGAAATAAAAGTGTTGTTTTGCTCAAGAAAATGCAGGGAATGCTGGATTAAACAAAATAAAGTGAGTCACTCTACTCCAGGCTTCTCAAACCTTTATTATACATTGTGAATCTCTAAAAGTGGGGCAAGGTGGGCAGAGACTTCCATCTTTATTTAACCATGGAATTCCCCCCATGGAGTACTGACCAATGTAGAAGACACGGTCCATGAATGCTACTTGTATGTCCATCACTGCTCCTATTCCACTGTACTGTACAAATTCTAGGGAAAATGGACTAGGAAGTTAAATCTAATTGAGAAAACTTTTCAGAAAATCACGAGACCAGAAGACAAAATGTACAGGAAAAGATAAGGAATATAGACAATAAAGGAAAGTCCCCATGTCTGAAAAATGAAAGTTTTGAAGACCAAAGGAATATGGAACCATACCGGCAGAAAAACTAGTCTGTTACAAGAAGAGATATCGCTAAGAAATCAATTGAAAGTAGCAATGCTTTCCACATCCTAATCTGTAATAGAAGAGTGGATAACAAAATACTGCTTTGATATTGTCATGTCTACAGCCACATTCCTCATTGTGGTGGAGACCATGATTTGGCCCTTAGCACTTATTCCAATACTCTTCTCACCTCCAGTGCCTTCTTATAGCACAGAATATGCTAACATACTTGGATTCCTAAGCAGAGACTAGAAACTTCTAAGGTAGTGATAAATACCTTTAGGGAAACAAATATGAGCCTGACTTAGAGTTTCTCAACCTGGGTACTGTTGCTATCTTTGGCTAGATAACTACTTGTTATTATCAGACTATTCTATGCTATATACCAGATTTAGTGGCATCCCTGGACTCCCCCCCAGTTGATGTCAGTAGCACCTTCAACAATCCAACAACCTTAAATGGCTTAAGACTTTACCAAGTGTTTCCTGAGGGGCAAAATCACCTCAGTTGAGAACCACTGGTTGATAACTGAATGCAATCACTGTAAGAATAATAAGAGAGGCATAACTTGTAAATCAACAGATCATTCCAATAAAAGGCAAGAAATACATCCTCATGTACATGAAACCAAAGGAAATTACATTAAATAAAGAATATGAAGAAAGGGGGCAAAAAGAAGTCCTAATATAATAGTAAGTACAATAAGTGTAAATGTACTATCCTAACCAATTAAAAATCTGAGACTCACAGATCAGAATAAAAACACACACACAAAGAGTCACACTTAAAGACAGAGAAGGATTGACAATATAGGAAGGAAAAACAGAAAACAAGTATGAAGTAGAAGAAAACTGAGATACTAGCAATCTCAGCATTTAGAAAACAGAATTCAAGGCAAAGAGTATTATAAGGGAGCCCAGTGAGTTGAAATAATAAGCTATAATAAATCAGAGTAAAAAGGTCTAAATATCATGAACATTCGTATACCCAAGAAACAGCATCAGCATCTACAAAATATATAATTTATAAATGTGAAAGTAGATGCTATGGTTTAAACATGGTTTTTCTCCTTCAGAACTCATGTTGGAGCTTAATCTGCATTGTGAAATATTAAGAACTGGACACTTAATCTGAGCATGGTTTTTAGAGGTAGGGTCTTTTAGAGGTGATTAGGGCTAGTCAAGGTCATGAGGGGGAACTTCCATGATGAAATACTGGTGCTTTTACAAGAAGAGAGAGAGAGAGACAGAGACTGGAGAAAACACACTGCAAAAGTTTGGATCTTGAATATCCCCCAATGGACCATGTAATGAAGGCTTAGTCCCCAGTTTGGTACTACTGGAAGGTTGTGGACTGTAAGAGGTGGAGCCTAGTTGGCAATCATTCAGCCACTGGGGGTGTGCCCTTCAAGTGAAAAGCGGGCCCATAGTCCCTTCCTCTTCTCTTATTTCCACTTTCTGGCTATGAGGGAGCAGTTTTGTTCCACTATATGCTCCCCATCATTGTGTGCTGTCTCACCATAGGCCCCAAAACAATAGGGTCAAACAAAGGACTGTAATCATGAGCCCCAATAAATCTTCTCTTTAAAAGTTGGTCATCTCAGGTATTTTGTTACAGCAATAGAAAGTTGACTCACACATACAAGCATACACCTGTCTGTGTGCACACAAGTACTCCCTATCTCTTGCCATGTGATGCCCTGTGCTGCCTCAGGACTCCACCAGATTTGGCCCTTTGATCTTGGACCAGAACTATGAGCCAAAAGAAATCTTCTTTCCTTTATAACTTACCCAGTCTCTGTTACTGTTTTATTAGCAATAGAAAAGAGACTAATATAGAGGACAAAGATTAAAAGTTTTTGCTAGATTTTAACACACTTCATTAAAAAATGAGAGAATAAGGAAACAAAATTGTGCAAGACCCTGGGCTCCATCCCCAGCACCAAAAAATAATAGAACAAGATCAGTCAACATAGACACCCATATATAAATATTATTATAAATGTGTACATCTATCTATCTATCTATCTATCTACATCTATCTATCTACATCTATCTATCTACATCTATCTATCTATCTATCTATCTATCTATCTATATACACACAGAGAGAGAAAGAAAGAGAGAGATTGAGAAGGAGAGAGGTGATCCTTACTTTGTACAGGTTCCTTTTAACTGAAATCTGTGTACATCAGAGTTACACCCTTTGTAGGTCCTTTGGTAACTCTTACCCTTGTAACCTCATTTGTAATGGAACTGTACCAACTGGGGTCACAGTTTCAGTATGCATAAGGTTCAGTTAACACAATGCCATATACATACACAGGAGTACACACACACAAATATACATCAAGAAAGTAGAGGTCACAGAAGCAGCCTCAAAAAATTCCAAAGAATCAATTTGAAAAATACTATAGTCTCTAATATCACACAGGTAGAGAAATCCAGAAGATTTGAAAGAGAGTGTACATTCCCAGGCATAGTCTATCAGCAACCTTCAATGATGCAATTTTGAAGAATTTTAAATTTTAATTTTTATTATTTCTTGATAGGTAGAATTTTGAATGCATAAATGTATTCTACTTTCATTATGTTTTAAATTAATGAAAAAACTATAGCATGGAATTAGGGTAGCATGGTATAATAATGAATGTGATTTATTAAAAGTATGATTAATAAGAAAGGTATTTTTGCAGATTATGAACATATTATACCTACTTTACCTATTCAATTATATTTTCCTAATTTTAATTGTATATTTATTTCATATTTAAGCAGCTTTTATAGGGGCTACTTCCAGTGGAGTAAAAGGAATTGATCTTTTTAAAAACTTATATTCTTAAAAAGAGTTTTATGATGCTAGATTTTTAAAATATTAAAATGTAAAGAGGTAAAAATATTTGTGTAGATACTTCCTCATTAATTAATATTACATTAATATAACATTCTAATGATTAGAAATATATATTGTATCCATCACATTATGTCCTCTAAACCAATTATACTACCTTATTCCCTTAGTGTGAGTAAGAGTCAGGTATTGCTGAATCTTTAACCCTAAGTATAGAACAAATGAATAATTAGGTTTTATTTGTGAACGTCAAATAGGCACTACTGGGTGAATAATTGCAAAACTATTTACTAGAGGTACTGATTTATAACATATCTGTCCCTATGCACTTGTTTTTGACCAAATGATAAGCTTTTACACATTTACTAACCCTTAAAACATAATTTTTCAGGTCTCTAACGGTTTGGTCAGAAGCCTTTGCTGATAGTGAACAACTATAACAATGCTCATGTAAGGGCCAAGTCTAGGCTGAAGAAGCCTAGAAATTAGAGCTATTTGCTACAGTGAATTCAGAGAATAAAGCTCCTTGACAATACCAACCAAGAATTGTATACTGGTTGCCAGGAAATAAATGCATGTTATCTCACTGATCCTGAGAAGCAAGCTCCATTTTGGAGATAAGGAACATATTATAATTTGGATCTGGAGTATCCCTTGAAAAGTTCATGTTCGAAAGCATTGATACCTAATGTAGCAAGGGCCAGAAGTGGGGCTTTTAGGCAATGGCAGAATCTTGAGGACTTTGACCACATCAGTGGATTGATCCATTTGATGAATTAACCCATGGATAGCTGAATGAATTACTGGGAGATAGGACCTAATTGGAGAAAGCAGATCACTGGGGGCATACCCTGGAAGGGTTATCTTTTCCCTGTCCCCTTTCTCTCCTCTCTCTCTCTCTCTCTCTCTCTCTCTCTCTCTGCCATGAACTGGGAAATTTACATCTGCCACACCCTTCTGCCACAATGTTTCTGCTTTAGAGCCAGATGACCAAGGACTGAACTTCTGAAACCATTAGCCAAAATAAATTTTTCCTCCTCTCAGTTGTTCTTATCAGGTGTTTTGGTTACAGCAATGAAAAACTGACATACAGAACCTGTGGCTTAGATTACAGTTTCTGACTGAGGTCTTACATCTGGCCAGAGGCAGAGTATGATTCTAAATCAGAGTGACCTATTACTGATTTCGCAAAACCTTTCTCCATTCTATGCCATTAAGAAAGTATCATGTATTGTTCTCATTTAACTCTGCAAATGAATTCTATTTCACTTTATGATCATGGTAATGCTAATGTTTCTGGGTTCCTATGGTCCTGGTTAAGAACAGTATTGGCGATTTTGTGAGAGTGTCATTGAGTGGGACCATACCTCACCCTGTAATCATGATATCTTTACCCTCTTATGACAGAAGAAAATTATGTTTGTTTGGAGAGTACTAGAGGTCACAAAATGCTGAAGGCATTACTTGGCCTTACTTGGACATTTTGATGGCCCACTGATGTGGAATGGCCCATACCTGATGTTGCACCAGAATGCCAACATGCTCCCATTGTTAGTGTAAGTTCTGCTGCCAGGGACGCAGCTGTGTGGCCATAGGAGCCATTCAATTGGCAGCTCCTCATTTGGAAATGACAGATTAAATGAAATTACCATCCCTAAATTTCTGGATCTGTACCCATGACTTGAGCTTTGGCGAGGCACCGCAAATCTGGAAGATAAATTGCTAAAGACTCACAAATTATAAACTTTTAAGACTCACAGATAATTTGGATGGGAAAATCATTTTTGAAGTGTTCTGCTACTGAAAGTGTTGGCATTCTGCATTAAATAACTTCACAGTTATGTATGTGTAGCTACTATGAGAATAACAAACTGTCAGAGTAAGATTCCAAGATGATGAGTTGTGGTTACTTTTGGCTCAGTCAAAATGTCATGTTAACACCAGATCTTATTCATTCACAGAGTTTCGTGATACTTGATGTGGCTGACAGCCCTTTCCTTTTTGCAGTATCCTCACAGGACAAGAGTGTCCTGTGTGGTGTGAGCTCCTAGTGGTCCTTCCTTTTCACCCTCTTCCATCTTCTTTTAGAGTTTCTTCTCTGCCTCTCCCTACCCCCTTTCTCTGACAGGGACTTTCTAGTGCTTTTTCCACAAACAATCCACAAGGTAGCTTATCTACTCCCAGGCTAATCTAAAGCTGTAACATGAATCTATGATTGAGCTGCAGAACCATTCGTTTATTCGCTGTGGATGATGGAACCTCATTTGTTCCATAAACAGTAAATTCCACACTGAGCTCATTACCTTCTCCCCAAACATGATCCTTTTCCAGTTGTTCCCTAACTTGAGGAATGGTGTCAATACTCACCAGCTGTAGGAAGGTACCTTTGTAAATAGTTGGTTCAAACTCTGTGTGTGTGTGTGTATGTGTGTGTGTGTATACTCACACACAAAAACCTAATTGCTTCAGCTGTTAAACAAGTGACATTCCAAATTAAAATGAGGGTGGGTGGGAGGGGGAACTTTAACAAAATTAAAGTTTGCAGGCCAGTCTAAAGGGGGCAACAATATTTAACCAGGCTGATTAGAGCCCCATGATATTACAAGCTGAGTTTGCCAAATTGGGGTGTTTGTGAAAGACACTAGAAAGCTGGTGAAATTTCTACATTTTTAAATGTGAATAATTAATCAAATTTAAAACAAAACCATGTAGACTAAACAAAATATGCTTGGTGGGCTGTGAGTTTACAATGTCTTTCCTAGAATGATCTGTCTGCTTTCATTTAAGAACTAATTTTTAAAAACATTATATTTTTACTGTTTGGAAGTCCTATTTATCTAGTTAACTACTATTTGTGTAACAATTTCAAAAGTTATGTTTCTTCATCTTTACATTAATATGTTTATTGTAAATACACTAACTAAGCTGATGGCAGAAACTTTAAGAGGACCAAATATATTTTCCTGAGAGATAAGATTCCCTTAATTTTACCATAATAATGGCCCAGGTTGTAAGCTACTCATAACAATCCATTACTTCCTTTGCTATTGGATGATGTTATATCTGGAGTTGTGCACCTGAGTATGTAAATGATGTACTATGCCAACTGAATGCAGAAGGCCTGGCCTCTATTGATCTGGTGTTGGATCTATTGATTCTTGTGTCCCCCCCTCAAAAAAATTTACACATTGGCTTGTGTATAATCATATCAATTTCTACCACACCCACTTTCTTTCTCATAAAGAAAATACATTTTTCATGTAATTTATTTTCGTAATTTCAAATTTGCAAGATTTTATTTCAAAACTAATTAATGAGAATGGTGAAACTTTTATAAAGTAGTTGCTTCAATGTCCAATTTATTTGTAAAATTTAGTTTGTCTGTACAGACTTGAGAAAACTCACATTAAAAAAATCTTTTCATGAACTTTCAATTCTGGAACATTGACAATTTTGAGTATAAAACTTTACCTAAGGTAAATCAAGTCAACTTTCTGCAGCACCATGACTGTGTATACAATCCCAGCATGTCTTCTGAATACAAAGCAGTAGGAATTTTGAAGGTCATGATGAAATGATTGTGTTAGGAAGAAAAGTACAATTACCTGCACTTAGATGTGTGTGCACTGGTGGGGTAATGGTGTTACTATGGTCTTATGAACACATGGCTTTTGATATTCATTTATTCACAACTTGAAGAGAAATTTCAAGTGGCAATGATATTTGTTTTTAACCATGACACATCCAGCTATGTCATGATTTTCTTTCATTGAATAGAGATGGCAACAGTGCCTTATCATACAGTCTGCAGAAAAACAAGGCAATGCCCTGATGGTCTCCAGTGTGGCAGACTCTGATGTTTAACTCAGTTGTGTGTCTAAATGATATTGTAGATTTTAAAAAAACATTAAAGTACATATAAAAGCAAATTATGAATAATATCCTGTTGAACACTGAAACCACATACAGAAGATCATTATTTCGGTGGCACCTTGTCAGTGGGCCTGGGTAAGTCAGTGTTTCCCTCAAGCTGGGCTGAAGGTGATAATCTACTCACCAATGAGGTACATGCCAATCCAGTCTCCAGCGTCCACTTCCTCCTTAATGTCCCAGTGGATCACCAGATCCTGTGAGTGCCCTATGGAGTAGTAGGAGCTGCTAACCATGAGTGTGGAACGGCTGTCTGATGTGACCAGGTCAGTGTCACTGGTGGAGCGGGGGATGGTCACACCATCATGAGGTCCATTCCTGATATCCATGTTGTGGAACTGGTCAGGGTTGTAGCTGTAGCGGAGTGGCTCCTTGCATCGGCGTCGGCTCTGTGAGTTTCGTGATGGAGACGCCATGGCAGCCAGGCCTAAAAACCTGTTCTGGTACAGATTCTGTGGGGACAAAGAGACAGTGAGCAGGGTCAGAATGGGCCAGCAAGTAGGTCATTGTCTTCACAGGAAATGAAGATGCACAAGGGTGGGTGGGGGGGTGCGGAAATGAACTGTGAGGGAGCTGCCCTCCTGGAGATTTAAAACACAACATATAGCATCTTCCTTGTGACAAAGCCTGCAACTCTGGGTTCACACAGGGACAAGAACAGAGATACAAATGAACTAAGGTGCCTATATTTCCAGGCTCTGCTGGAGTCTGTGCTTCACCCAGCTCCCTTTGGTTCAACTGATACTAGAAAGATTGGAATGCATGTAGCATGACCTTGAGGATATGACTGTCCCCAAACGCAGTGTCATTACTTGAGTTCTCTAACACCAATTCAATTGGATCAAATTTTGTCCTTTTTGAGGGTAAATGATGATTATCATTATTGATTGTGTCAGTGATCCCTGCAGCATTCAAGAATCTACACACAGCCCAGAATTAGAGGTGGTCCCTGCTGGGCCAGGTGGCCATTCCCCTCCATTTACTACTCTCTCACTCTACAGAATGTTTCTAGGCTGTCTGACATTTCTATTAAGGATTTCAGACATCCTAGTCATCTTTGAACATCACAATTTTCAATAAAATTCAATCTCAGATGACTGTCTCCTTTGGAGGCAATGGTATTGTAGAAAACATTGCGATTGATGAAGGCTGCACTTTTGTTTCTTTTTAATGTTTGCAACATTGAGTACTTAAAATGAGCTGAGCTGATAAAGCACAGTAACTTAGAAAACATCTAAGGAAGGGCATCACATGGAACTTAAGGGGTTCATTTTTGAAACAAGAAAGGGTGATTCTGATTTCATCAAAGAATACTAAAATTGAGTTTTAAATGTACATTTTTGGGATTCCTGGCTATAAGAATACATGCTATTCAACAAATAATAACATTTTTGTTGTCAAAAAGAGAAAATTAAAGCCAAGAAGTATTGAATCATGCTATTTAGATTATAGGGACTGGAACTTATTATGTACATCAATCAAATGGAAGTTATTGACATTTTGTTTCCCAACCGTGAGGACAAGACCCCAGAACCAGATTATACTTCAAATTATATAAAGATATTAAACAGTAATTCAGGCCTGTACTATTTCCATCTTCCAAGACCAGGGAACTTGTGAAAAGCGCATGAACCTGATTAAACACAGTAGTGGCATTATGAATCTTGGTCCTAGATGACCAACTAGATGGCTTTTTTATTCATTATTTGTGTCTCTTGTAAAGAATTCCTCTGGCTTTACTGGTGATAACCAGTGAATTACTACAGGCAGAAAAACCAGCCTCAGAAAATATCTCATCACACTATCAGGTTCATATCCCCTATTTTTTTTAATGCTTGTCTTGTCACTACAACTAGCTCTCCTGTCATCAGCACAGGCAAAGCCCAGGGAAGCATGAACCAGCCACCCACCCACCCATCTCAGGGCTATTCTGGATAGTTCAGGACAGGATTCAATAAATTGACAATCCTCCAGGGGCCTCGATAAAATCTCCAAAACAGAAAGGCTGCTGCTATAGCATAAAATTTCTCCAGTTTGCACATAATTTAAGTGCACCAATAACATCTTGTAGTATTTTGGAGATTGAATACTGCTTGGAATTAAATGAAATAGTCAAATATATAATTAAGAGTTAGATCAAACCATGATCACACTGGTATGGGGTAGATGACTAAATCTATCTGAACTTCAGCCTTTCATCCATAAAAAGGTCATTGTCAGAATTTAACACATCCATGCAAATCAAGTTCTTGGCACAGTAAGAATTTAATAAATAAAAATATACCAGTACCACTGGTATTATACAAAGGATTAAGAGACTGCTTTTGCTAAAAGCACTGGCTTTTGGAAATGCAGGTGCCCAGTGGTAACTAAAAGCAAGAAAAAATCTTGGCATCTCTGCCTTCATTTTGTATGTTTCCTTTATTACCTTAAATTTTGGATCAGATTCCTACACAAATCTGTATGTGGACGTGTTAGTTACTTAAGGAGTATCTGTCTAAAAACTGGTAACACAAGGGTGTAAGCCCTAAATTTACCTAACCTCTTTCATCCCTTTTTCAAGGCTGAAGGCACTAAGATATTCTCAAGATTTTCAGGAATATCATAACCAACAGATTCTCAACTGCACACTTTCATGACATCCTGCCCTACACTCCCAGAGGTACACCTAAATGTCTCCAGTCATTGCTCTAAACCTGACCAGAATAATGAGTCTTACAGGCAGATCAACCTGTGACAAGTTTGTCTCCACTTAATGGAAGCAATTACCTCATGGTGGGAGATCAGGTTGTCCCCTCAGCTGGAGCACACAGCTCATGATGGAAACCAGATTGCAATAACTACTTCTTTAGGACCTAAAAGAACCAGTCCTGAGATAATGTTCAACTGGATCTTAGTTTGATCAAGACTGCTTAATTATGCATACCTCTTATCCTCTACCCCATTTCTTCCTTTATTTAAATCTAGTGCTCCTATCAGTATCTCTCAAGACTGAGACTGATTGTCTTCCCAATATAACTATATTGAATACATTCCTTTTCTATTTCACTATTACTTTTTTCATTTTGATATTTGGGGCTAGTTTGTATATTTGTCAGTTTGTGTTTTGGTCAGCTTTTTCATTGCTGCAATGAAAAGAACTGACAAAAATAATTTTAGAGGAGGAAATGTTTATTTGGTGCTCATGGTTTCAGAGGTCTCAGTCCACAGATGGCCCACTGCATTCCTCAGGGCCTGAGATAAGGCAGAACATTATGGCAGAAGAGTGTGGTGGTGGAAAGCAGCTCAAGATGCGGTACTAAGAAGCAGAGAGACTTTTCCTTTCACCAAGAACAAAATGTAAGTCCCAAAGGTAAACTCCAATGACCCGCCTTCTCCAGCCACACCCAACCTGCCTACAGATCCCACCCAGTTAATCCCTATCAGTGGATTAATGCACTGACCAGGTTAAAACTCTCATAATCCAATCATTTTACCTCTAAACTTTCTTGCATTTTCTCACACATGAGCCTTTGGGGGGCACCTAATACCTAAACCATAACAACCTGATAGATTGGGATTCCCTGAAGTCACCCCCTCTCTGGCCTAGGACTCCGGCAATGGTATTACTTTAGAAAGGAAGTCCAACTGAAACACAAGATGTGGGAAGTCAGCCACCCTAATCCACTGGCCAAATGTCCCTTCACATCACCACAGAGTCCTCGCACTTAAATTCATTCTGTACAGACCCTAAAGGTCACTCCTGCTCATGTCACTCTGGGGTTTCCTTACAAAATTAAAATTATAGATGTGTATGGTTAATGAGCTCTCTATACCAACTTCCAGAGGACGCGATCCCTTTATCTGTAACGTTTGTGATTGAGTAGGATATTTTTGCATTAGTGTTGAGGAGGCTGAAAGAATTTTTATCAACATGATTTCAATCAGGGCTTCAAAAAGATGAGAAGAGTGTTTCTCTTTTGTTAAAGACATGATTGCTATCCACATGGTGAGAACAAAGATGTAGAGGGAAACGTTAGTGAAGGAGGGGATGTTTGTCAGTGATTACTGGGTTGGAATAATGGTGTTTTTCCTGGAATAAGAAAGGCAGCCTCAAATGAAGCTGTTCCTGGAAGGTCATGCTCTCTTACTGACCCTGGCAAAATATATGCTGCTACTTCAGTTTTATTAACACACGGATATAAGAACCTGGCTTTTAATATTCATTTATTCATACTTGCAAGCAGAATTTGCACTTCTTCAAGGCAATGCCCTAGAACCAACTCTTTTATAGCCTCCCCTTGTATCCTGTCTTATTCCCAAGGAACAGGGCTTTCCGCTTCATGATCCACAGCACTCCCATTCCCTGAAAGGCTGCTTATTGTCTTACTGCTAGTTGGTCTGTCTCTATTTATTCCTATTAAGTTTTGTCCTGCTTATATCCCCTGTGATTGGCATAACTACTGGTTTAAAAATGCCCTTCAAACTTTAAGAGATTTTATTTTATTCAATTATATCCTTTTTTTATACTGAAAGTGGCTTGTAAAGATACTTACAATACAGAAAAACATGGTAATTTAGTAGGAAGTGGTAGAGAGAGAGAGAGAGAGAGATAGGGTCAAAAAGTTATGTAGGAAGGAAGCCAACATAAAACTAGGATCAATTATGTCCTAAATAGATGTTTTTGTTAAAGACTCACAACAGGTGCTTCTTTTTGTTTTAATTTTCTACCTTTATTGGTAATAAGATACTATGATTTTAAGGTGTAGGACATAATGATTTGATAAACATATCTTTTGTGAAATGATTTTCATGATCAAGTTAGTTAACACCTCTTTCATCCCAATCTTTTAAATTTTTTCTTATTTTGTTTTGTGGTGAGAACATTTAAGTAAATTTCAGTAGTTGCATTTTGAATACAGCAGGTGGATAGCATCCATGGCCAAACATGAATTCTTTTGTGCTCACAGTTTTCCCAGACATTCATGAATGTTCCCAGCACACACTGTAGACTTATCGGGCTGGAAAAAGGCTGTTTAACCATTCTTCCTTCACATCTGAACCATGGGAGATAGATGAAGATCTGTTCCTGCTTTTAAATAGCCTTGGATAAAGACCACTCTCTTTCTAGACAGTGATACCAGTGTTTTATAACCCTGCAATTCTTCCTAATCTTGAAGGCAAATCTCCTCTGACAGAAGACCTCCTTCCTCTTTTCTCTCTGAGAAAGGTGGCTCTCCCCATTCTCTGTATGAAGAGGAATTGATGGTTATCACTAATTGATGGGGCTCCTAGGTTTTTCTTCATCCCATAAAATAATTCAAGTGTCTCATATCATCACTTACTTTTGGTGATAGGCAATATGATGCAGATAAAAGGATTACAAGATATCAGCAATTGTTCCTATAACAATATAATTTTCCAATCATTGGTTGTAATTAAGGGTCCCTAGTTATGGGCTATGTTAAGCACAGATTTTAATTGACCCTGAGAAAATGGATACAATGAAAACAATCTAAACAAATTTCACAAAGAGCCCTACTTTTTAAGGTGCAGAATTCCATCTGTTGGGTTTTTTCTATTTATAGCAGAGGCTCCAACTCTTACTAGAGGAGGGTCCAGTCCATGTCTGGGTTCAGGGCATCTGGAACAAAGAACTGAGCAAGACACACAGGAGAAGTAGCCAGAGGGTAGCTTTATTGAAAGTGGATGTACATTCATAAAGCAGAACAGGCTGAAAGGGAGAGAATGGCCGAAGGCCCCCCCCAAACCAGGAAACTAGTGGCTTGTATCTACTTTCACTCGGGGATTTCCAGAAGAGGTGCCACTCAGCCTCATTCCACTTGGTCCTATGGATGCCCAAGGTGGGTGTTCCCATGGCAATGTGTGGGTCCTATGCAGCCAGGGTGGAGTTCCCATGGCAACATGGGGGCTGCCAAGCAGGTATATTTTCCTATGACCCGCCAAGTATCTTGGTATATTCAGCCAATTTGTCATTCCTAACCTCATGTCTCATAATGTTTTGTTTACATATTTTGCTCTCAAACTTAAAATAAAACATTGTAATTGTTGAAATGCTTTGAATTAAGTGATATGTGTTTGGTTTGTTGTTGTTGTTTTTAATCTTGGAACAGGCTTTGTGTGTTTAATGTGGTTTATGATATTTGTGTGCAGTAGAGCACATTAGCAAAAACAAAACCTTCTGCAAGAAGATAGGATTTTAAAAGCAGAAAATCATCACTTGTAGGTCAAGAGCATGTTATTATGTGTAGATTTTTTTTTTTTTTTAAAGAATTGTAGGCAGACAAAAGGTTTCGTGCTGTCAGTTTCTGTCTGACAAAGTCATTACCAGCTTTCTGTTTAGGAATATAAGGCTGTGAGTCCATATCTCACACAAAAAGAAAGCAAACCAACACATATCTAAAACAGAGAAAATAATTCTTAAAAATTGCTTTACATTAGGAAATAAAAAAATAATAATCATAAGAGAAAAACAGGCCCTGAAGGAAACTTTACTAAAGAATATAAGATGCAGTTATAAAAACTGGCATTATTTACTTGGAATAAAGAGCATAATAGTTTTGAATCCAAGAGCAGATTTTATTTTGATCAAGTAGATGCCTGGAGCCTTTTATTTTACTGTGTTCTTAGCTCTGGTTATGTCATCATAGGGGTAATGGAACTAAAAAAAAATTCAGAATTTGTCTCTCTTCTCAAAGAACTTGAGAACATTTACAACAAAAGAAATGTACAATAAAATAGGGAAAAATAAAATCCACAGAAGTAAAGAAATAACAATAAGAAAGAAGATAATAATGATCATGAGCATTTATTCTAGGCAGGGGACATTGCACATTGTCTCATTAAAATCCTATTAAGTAACACTATTGTCTGGCAGTGGTAGGGAAATCAGCTCAGAACAGTTAATTAAAATTCTCAAGGTCATACACCTTGTAGCAGAAGAAGGAGTTATGGAACCTGTGTATGTGGGCACTTTTATCATTCTCAAACTCTTTCTCGAAATTATATTTCCTACCATGGACAGACATGCTTCTTTCAGCTTCTTGGTAGTCAAAAAGATAAAAGAGAGAGAGAGAGAGAGAGAGAGAGAGAGAGAGAGAGAGAGAGAGAGAGAGAGAGAGAGATATTAGTTGTTATGATCAGAATGCTGGAATTTTTTTTTTCTCTTTTCAAGTCTTTCATAAAAGACTTCACATTGGACTTTCTGTAGGGAACAACATGCATGTGCTGAATAATATCTCAAGAGACTTCTCAAGAGACTTTAAAAAAATTACAAACATGGTGGCAGATTCTCATACAAGTCTTTGACAATATCTGAGGTCATAGTACGAGTTTATTTGGGGCTGAACCAGTGGGTTTGGCTGTGCTGCCTTGTTGAGGGCCACGGCATTGCCTTTTGGCCAAATTCCAATGTCTACTTGTCTTATTTCATACTTAATCCCCATAGCTCCTACTCTCAACTCAAGGCTTGTCTTCCATATGACATCTTCCTCCTCTCTGACTTTGATAAACAAGGAGAGCCTGAATAACATGTTCTGTATAAAATTGTCTTCCTTGTTGACTTTTTTTTTTCCCTATCAGTGTCCTAGGGCAGACACCAAGAGAGCTGGGTCCTTGCCTGGATCCTCTGTGTGTGCATTTCTAGTTCCCTGGCAAAAATGTGAACATTTTGTTGAATGAATGAATGAGTGTATGTGTGGGTGATGTGTGAGTTGGGGTGCATGTGTCTCCCATGTCTCAGAGTCATGACATATAGCTAAGAGCTTATTTAGTGTTAAGAACAAGGCTTGATGCCCAGAATCCCTGAGCCCCTGTTTCCTAAATTACATTGGTATGGATCAGGTGTCCAGATGGCAGGACCAGCTGAAGTCCCAGCAGAACCCCCAGAGGCTGTACAGGAGAAGAGGAGATGGCTTTGGCTGCATGGTTCAGACATAGACCAAGACAGTTTATCCAAATTTCCACTCACTGTCTCAGGCCTGCTGATCTCGACAGGCTAAAATGAGAAGCCTCCTACCCAATCTGACGGCCTGTCCTTCTAGGCAGAATTGCAAGAGAATACAAAAATCATGTTGCCCACACATTTCCTCTGAGTCACCATTGTGAAGGAAACAATTTGTTAAAACAAAAAAAAAGAAAGAAGCTCACTTTTCTGGGAGTTGTCCTTTACCTGTCAAATAAGAAGGGAGTTTTGGGGATGAAATACTGCCCTGAGTTCCCCTCTCCATCTCATTTCCTAAGATTTGAGTTGTTCATTTTGCGTTGCTATAATAAAATATCTGAGAATGGGTACTTTATAAGGAGAGAGATTTGTTTGGCTCACAATTTTGGTGGCTGGTCAAAATACCATGGTTCAAGCCATCTCAGTGATGGCCCCCTTGGCTGATTCACGAGATGGCAGAGAAGGGGAGAGTGGGGTGGTTGGGTATAGAGAAGACAGTAAGCCTGTGGAATGGTTTCATGTTACAACAAACAGCTCTCTTGAGATTCTTACACTGCAAAACCAGAGTTAATCTTCTCATGAGGATTGAACCACCATGACCTCATTACTTTCTCCACTTCTTAACAGTTCCACCACCCCTGTACCTCTGAGGACCTTGCTGCCAGCACATGAACCTCTGGGGACAAACCATATTCAAATCATAGCATGCCTCCTACCTACACATTTATTCCTCTGCTTGGAAACTGCTATGTGAGTGAGGTAGTAGACAGAACTAGGTTTGGTGGCTGTGAGGAGACCTTGAACCCTGTCAGATGCTAGAACTCTTCTGAGGAAGAAAATGTGAGATCACTGCCATATCACCATCTTCATCTAACTCCTCAGCTCCCAGATGTCTGTTCCTGAAACTTGGTCCTTGAATTGTGCCCCCAGCCTCTCAGCCATCTGTTGAAAAGCTTTCTTTTGTCTGGCCATTGTGTAGAAGAATATCACAGAATTACATAAAGTAAATTGTGTGGGCTCCTTTTCTTTGAAAAAGAAATAAAATCCCACACATTACTGGCTACATGGGAACATTAGGTGAAGGAAATTTTAATAAGGAATTCAGAGAATATCAAAGCCAGAGAATATTCACATCAGAAGTCATGACTTAAAGTAAGAGACATGTTAAAATGATAGTCAGACATATTTATAAAGAAAACATAAAGCCTTATCATCCGTGAAAAAAATATAGCAGTAGGTTTAAGAGAGTTGACCAACCTCTCTCTGTCCTGTTGATGGTGGCAGTGAGGAAGTCTTTGCTCCTTGTATCTCATGAGCTGTTCTTACTCATATGGGAGAGAAGCAAGCAGGAGTCTCAACTGGGTCTCACTAGGCATGTTGTATGTATTTTTTGCTGTTTTGGTGAAGTCTGGGAATTTTTTTGTGCAACTCTGTATCATTCGGATGCTTAAAAGTGTTTAACAGTGAAGTTTTTGAAATCTGGGCAGTTTGCATGCTCAGAGCACTGAGTAGGGAGCAATGGATACAGGAAAGGAAAGGTAAAGGCAGGGGGCCCTCTCCATGTTATTTAGGGGAAATTTTCTGTTACCTTGAACCTCCTCTTATCTACACAGAAAGGAACGATATGGAAAGTGGTACTCGTGTGTGTGTGTGTGTGTGTGTGTGTGTGTGTGTCTAAGAGACAGAGACAGAATGAGTGGATGTGTACAGATGTGAAGAGGAAGTTTTTTCCTCCTCTATATTAGACAGGACCATTTCTTCCTCAGGAGGGCACGGATCTGATGGAAATTGGAAAAGCTCCTTTGCCTATTGACACATGCAGGAAAAAGGGTATGCTCTCATCTCCCAGAACCATGGTGACACTTGAGCAGCTCCAAGTCTGAGTCCAGGGACAGTGTTGACAACACAAGAGCCTCCTGGTGAGAGACAGGCAAAGAGACTGGCTCCCAGTAGGCCATATCATCCTCTCAGGACATCCAACACAGGGCATTTGTAAGGTGCCCAGTGACTCTTGAGCCCCACCAGAATGGGCTATGTCAAAGAGGGTGACTTATGTTTCTTCCCATAATTGGGGGACTACTAGCTGTTTGGCCATAGTTCTATCTCCAAAAACCAACCATGAATCATAATCCTAGAGTGAGAGTTGTGGGAGAATCCTGGTCCAGCCCTGTTCTTATTCCTTAGGAAGCTAAGCTCCAGAGAAGGGGCAATTGTCTGTCCTGATCACACAGCAAATGAGTGACAGGGCCACAACTGTACCTTAAGCCTTCTTGGGGTTTATTAACTGCCTCACCTATTGTCAGAGCTGTTGCTCTCGGAGGCAGCATCAGGTTTCTTGAGAATGTGAGCCGACGCGTGTTTCCTTCTGCTATTCATGGTTGTGTTCAGATGTGCTTGCTAATGAGCAATGTGGCCAGGCAATGGATAGATCTAAGAATTGCACTTTAATAGGATTGCTGATGAGGTTCTGTGTTTGCATACATATTGAAGTTAATACTGGAAAATGTGTTATTATTTATTGTGGAGGCTCAAGGTGATGTATAAATTCTCTCTAAAATTTTTATTTCTCCTGAGAGATTGAACTCAGTATAGTCAGGTGGATTTTTAATAAATCCTGTTTTCAGTTTTCTTTTTCCTCCCTTCAGCTCACTCATTTAGCAATAGTTTATGCATTTTTAAGTGTGTACTAGATGCAGTGCTAAGAATTGAGCATGGATACAGAGATGAATTAAACAGTGCTCTTGCCCTCCAATAGTTTTGTGCAGGGGGCAGGCACTTAAGCAATCAATAATGACACAGTAACAAGGGCAGTGATAGGTGTGGTCAGCATGATCCCTTGTGGAAGAGAAATAAATGCTAGAAACACCTTCCAAGGTGGGGGAACATTAAAGCTGAACTTGGAAGAAGGAAGAGGAATGTCACTGCTGGGCAAGGGCAGAGGGCAATCCAATCAAAGCAGAAGGAACTCCCGGTGTAAAGGCTCAGTGTTACAAAAAGCATGCAAAAAGCATGCAGGCTCCCATTTTTAGCGGAGCTCCTCTCAGTCACCTGCCAGAGAGTGTCAGGTGCAGCTGGACGTGTGGAAAGAGGGTCTCCCATGCCACACCAAGGAATAGGATCTCTTGCATTGGAGAGTAAGGAGATATTGAATCTGAGAAGTGATGGAGTATGTCCATTCTAGAAACAACACAGTGTGGCAACGAGGAGAACAGCAAGGAGCATGGAGCCTGATATGATGGGGATTACATCCCACTGCTCTCCTGAAGGGCCACGTGCACAGAGGAGCTTCATCAAGCAGGTGGTCCCTAAGTCTAGACCCACATTGTCATTCCCAACCCCATTGTGAAGTATCACTATGAAAGAAGGAGAGGGAAGCAACGAGGTCTGGCCTGGGTCCTTGAAAGACTATGAATGAAAGGGACAATCCAAAGGCATGATCACAGAGCACCACAGATAGCAGCATAAGCAGTCTGTTTTTCTAGATTGTCATGGCTGTTGCATTTACCCATAATATGTCAGTGAGTAGGTACCACACAGCACCTTCCAAGCCAGGTGGGACTGTGTCTGATTTTATTATTACTTAGGGATTTTGCATCACTTAAGGGTAGAGCTGCAGAACAATTTGCTCATCAGAACTAATCAGGAAAAGTAAAGTTTAGAATTTTTACATCCTTCATTTACAAAACTCAACTCAAAACAGTATGGATTAAATTGGACTGACTTTCTGGGAAATACTATATTTGAAATCTTATCTTGCCATGAAATGTGGTACAAAGTCCATTCTTCATGGTTTTATAGTAAAGTAATGTTGCCAACAGTGTACTAGAGTAAATTAATATGGAGGTTAAAAACATGTGAGCACATGCCACATGATCTATACCATGTTAAGTGATGATGTGTTGGGGTAGATACTATCTACTGGGTGAGAATAATACACAAATAAACCATTTCAATACAGAATAACAAATGAGTTGAGAGGGACTTAGAAAATGGAGAGATATTCACAGACTTTGTGTGATGGAGAAAGAAATAGGCTTGGGGAAAAGCAGAGAGGATTTATTTTAGGCAGAAGGAACACACCAAGGTGCAGCGTTGTAAAGACTGCTGTGTCATATTGAGGGAACAGGAAGACCAGATTGTCTCAAGAAGAGGGTGCATGGGGCAGGAACAGTGGGGAAGAATGAGGCTGGAGCAGAAACAGGATCAAGTCTGGAGCTCACCTGAACCATGCCAAGCCAAGCTGCACCATAAAGAGAGAGGTGCTTCTTTTGAAGATAGGGAAAGATCTAGTGGTGGCTTCACCTTCATTGT
This sequence comes from Marmota flaviventris, assembly GCF_047511675.1. Classification (NCBI taxonomy): domain Eukaryota; kingdom Metazoa; phylum Chordata; class Mammalia; order Rodentia; family Sciuridae; genus Marmota; species Marmota flaviventris. Next base: position 101,081,219 of record NC_092498.1, on the reverse strand, counting down.
GCCTTCACAATTGATTGTGGATGCACATCTTCCTTTAGGAGCATCTTGGTGGAAGTTTCTGCTGAAGCTCCAGAGGAAGTTACTGGGCAGGTAAGTGGATATTGCATAGCTCTCACTTCCTTCTATGGGAGGGCAGGACATCTACACTTGCATTCTCAGATCACCTGTCAGGCCAGAGGATGGCCTCATCTTGGACCACAGTAGTAAAGGTGTGGCAGGATTGAGGAACATGAGCTCTCACGTGTGTCATCAGTACACAGTGGGGCTGAACTACCACCACCAGCAGCATTGTCCTTTGTGATTAAAATGCCCCAGATAAATATACAGACATTTCTGATACAAATTCAGTGTTAATATGTGAGACCATTTTTGGAAAGCAAGTTAAAGCAATGATGAAGAGAAAAACACGAATAGCCATATAAGGGCTTCTCGTTCCCCTCTCCTTCTGTTTCATACTCATCCCTCTCCCTTCCCTGAGGAATGACAGAGCCAGTTCCTTTCCTAGAGGAGGGGTCACAGGTAACACATTCCCTCCCTAGTTCCTTCCTTTTCTCCACTGTGCCCACTCCTGAGATATTTCTAGCCCATGTTACTTAGTTCCAATTCTAGCTGCTACTCCTCTGAGCCACACGGAGCTGTACCAACTCAGCACCGAAGCTATAATAGGAGAGCCAGCAGAGATGGTTTAAATTGAGAGATTTCTGTTGGAAGAAGAAAGAAATAAAAAGAACTGGTGCAATTTTTCTTTTAAAAAGTAGGCCTATCTTTAGTAATTTGGGATAAAATGGGAGAGTTGAAAGGATCAGGAGAAAAATCAATGCATTAGCATCTCCATCAGGCTCTTAACATCAACAGAAGGGAGAAATGACATAAAGCAAAGACAAAGAATTGCTTTTTAAGTGAGCCAAAGATAAATAGGCAAGTGTCTAACAGTGGGAGAATTCTTTGTGGAAAATTTCAATAGCCTCAAGATATCCCCATGGTCAAAACGAGAAAATCAGGTGACCTAGATGGGTGCCATGTTACTTTATTATCAATTATTCATGGAAATAATAAAAGGAAGAAGTAATTCGATTTGAAAACAAAAAGTGGGATTTGTTATTCAGCTCTAATAGCATTGGATAAATTCACAATGATTAGGGTGAATGTGGGTTGTATATTCCCAACCACTCAGTCCTGATTTTTGCCTGGTTCCAAAGAACATTAAAGGAAAAGAAACACTGAGCTGCTACCTCTTATGCATGTCTTATGCATTGATGGAATTCTTTAGCATATCTAAGAAAAAGTCTCTTCTGATATTTTTCATACACACTAAACTGTTTTTGATTTTTTTTCAAAGTTAACAAGAGGAATAATCAATTGAGCCACCTTAGAAACTTTGAACTCAGGGTCAAAGCTATAGTCTGTTATGGGATTTTAGACAATATTTTTAGTTTTGCAGACTAGAGAAGAGGGAAAGTTTGTGTAATTCATCTCTTGTTTGGATGCCTGCGACTACCACTTGAGCTTGTCTGTCATACACAAAAGATGGAGCTGCCACAGGGAATATGTAAGTTCCAGTATTTCTTATTATCAACTCTCAGCTAAGGAAATCCTTGCATGGTATAGGTTTTCATTAAATTCAATGAGCATACAGTTTATTTGGTGCTATCTCCTTGACTTTCTGTGGCAATCACCAGAAGGCAAATAGACGATTATTATCTCACTAAGACATTTTTTTTACTTGTAAGCTGATGCCTAGATATGGCAGGTCTCAATGATATGGTAATGTATTCAAGAATATTCACTGCCATTTCAGTTAGTTACAAGACAGGCTGCCTGCATCCAGACAAATAGAAACTCAGAAGTCTCAATGATCTGGATATTTGAAATTTTTTTTTTTCATTTGAGGCTTGAGTTAATTATTCAGATAACATCTCTGATTTTCCATTTTACCTTGTATACAGAAAACAGCAGACTAAATAAAAGTCTCCTGTACTTCCAGAGACTAATTGCAGAAGGAGTCATGAGATGTATCAGGCAGGGTTCTCACCTTTGGGGGAGTGGTAGCAATAGACACTTTCTCATCACAATGAGGTACTTGGGTTGCCCTTCAAAGTGCTCATTAGGCTTTTTATTGCAAAGCCCCAAGAGATAGAGGTACTAAAAGGAAAATGAGAAAATGAAAGCAGTTTGGGTTTCTAAAGACTGTTGAAGAGGAAATGTTAGTTCTAAGGAAGCAAGAGCCACAGGTAAATGCTAATGAGTCTTAAGAGCCCGCATATTACAGCTTGGCTTTGTTCTTTGCAAAGGAGGAGCCTCATCCTCACCAGTCATCAGAAGACAAAGTGTGTGTCAGCACCTCAATTATAATCCACTGTTGGAGGCTGGCATAATATTACTGCTTTATTAATATTGCTCAAAGGTAGTTAGAACCACATGTCAGCATGGCTTTAAACTGTTAAGGGTATGTTTCCCAGTCAGTGTACATGTATTTATTCACTCAATCAACAAATGCACATGCCAGGCATTGGAAATTGAGCTGAAATAAAAACTATGTCATCTGCTGGAGTGTCAGGACGTGCTCCAGTGAAAAATTAACAACAGCGCAAGAATTTCTATGGAGTTTTACATATCCAATTGCCAAGGTAAGCTTATTAGAAGAAAACAAAGTCACAGAGAGAACTAGGTGTACCATCCTGGTGGAGATTGATACACTCTCACCCAAAACATAAATGTCTAAATCCTGATGACAATCATTATCCCAAGAGACACAATCCCAAATGCCATGCCCCCAGTGATCAAAATACTTGGTCTAAAATCCTTAAAAATCACAATTTCTACTTATTAAAATCCTGAGTGTTAAAATCATGAAAGCCAAAATCTCTGAAATCATGATGTTCATTGAAATAAAAAAAGAAAAAAAGAAAGAAAGGCTATATAAGAAAGAGGGTTAGAAAGAGGAATTCTGGGGATGGGATTAGCACATTTTTGGTTATATGGAGGACAATTGTATTATATTAGGTGGAACCAATACTGAGAAACTTATTGCACCATATTTTTTTTTGTGTCTATGAGGGTGTTTCTAGAGATTAGCATGTGATTCCGAGTGGATTAGGTGGAAAAGGTCCACCCCACTGCAGGTGGGTAACTTCCAATTGGCTGGGACCTCAGAACCTGGGAAAAGACTTGTAGGAGACCAACTTGCCTCTCTTAGAGCTGGGACGATTTTCTTTTACTGCCTTGGATATCAGAACTTTAGGTTTGCCTGCCTTAGGACTCCAGGATTTACTCCAACAGTGCTTCCATTTCCCCTCCTCATACAAAGTTTTCAGACTTGGAACAGTTTATACAGGAGGTATAACTTGTGTAAAGATTTTTTAGGGAGTTCTATTTTTTTTTTCCATTTTTTACTCCATGTGCGTTATCACGTTAACTTTTTGTATAAGTAGTATGCATATATAAAAACATGTTAAAACTTCCCCAGTAAATGAAATGTGTCCTTTTCGTACATCTGCATCTACTGAAAGGTAAAATTTCTGGCAAACCTAGCTCTTTGAGTGAATATATATGCAGTGGTGACTTATCTTAGTTTTTGACCAATCTTGTCAAAAGACTTCAGTTGTCTGTCATGATATTTCATAAGACTTCAGTTATAAAGCTGTGTATGCATAATTACTACCCATAGTGATATGCATTTGTACATTTTGCTTTTAGAATCACTCTTTTATGAATATGCTTCATCTGCTAATAACTGTTACACTAGTGCAACTGTTGTTGGTACATGTGAGAATATATGCTTGAAAAAATATATGTTATTATTCCCTATTTTATTGCAAAAAGTGGCATATCAGGTGTTTTGTCAATTTTTATATGCTTCTCAAGTCATGTAAATGTAAATAAATGCCTTTCAAATAATTTTTGAATTTTTTTTTCCAGAATGATATTTTCCTGGTTTTGATTTTCTAAGATTTTAGACTTCAGGGATTTTAGTATTTAGGAATTTTGATCTTTGGGGATTTTAATATCTGAGATTATGGAATTCAGGATTGTATCTTTCAGAATTATGGCCCAAACCCTTAGGTCATACCAAATTTAGGTTTTTTATAAAATCACTACATTGTTTTCTAGTGATTTCACTGTATGTGTAATTATAATTATAATGTGGTAGTAAAATATGCTGAGGAAGGATCCTTAGAACCAAACCGATGCAACTATCTCATATAACAGAGGAAAAGAATTCTTAGTCTTGGAATGTTCATCAAAATCTGGGTAGCAATTTTCATGACAACAATAGGGAGAGAGGAGGCATGATGGATCTTTTGCTGTGGCTAGTGACTGGAAATCCTGGCAAGCCATGTCAGGGAATGGCTTCTTCTGAGCATGTCTGAACCATCTCTCTTCTTGGTACCCACTGAGCGCTATCCCTAGAGAATAATGACCATACCTCATCCAAGGGAGACATGTTTTGTGTAGCCCCTGCATTGCAGGATGCCAAAAAGTATCCAAAAGATGATAAAAAGCAATCTCTATGATTAACAACTATCCATCTGCTGATTAAAAAGTGTTAGAAATAAACAAACAAAATAAGTGTGGCATCTTGGCTGGGATTCCAGCTGAAGGACTGAAATGTGCCCTTTCTCTAATTATATATAATCCAATCCAGTTAAGCAAATATCTACTGGATACTTCCTCTTTGCAAAGCTCTGGGCTAGCTGTTAAGGATACATTCTCTGTTCTCAAATCAATATGACTGAGGAGGAAAAATATCCTTCTGGGAAATTCTAATTCAGGAGACTGGAATAGGGGCTGGACAGCTATTTTTTAACAAGCATCAGCTAAGTCTCATTCTGACCAGCAAGTGAGCATGCAGAGATGGGCTATCACTGTCTCTAATTGGTGGTTGTCACAAAATGCTGCCAAGAGGAGGTATGGTCACCTTGAAATATTTCAACAACAAGTGCATGTTAAGTGCATTGAAAGCATGGGTCAGATTGTGCAGGCATAGGACTGGGGGCGGGGGTATCCCAGCAAGAAGCAGAGCTATAGAAGCTGCAAAGAGGACCAGGAGTGGCTAGCCCTATTGAGAGATGCCAAGAAGAATTGTGAAACAGTTCATTTCTAATGGATTCATCAGCTTTACTTTTTTCCCCATCAGTTCATATTTACCTCATTTTCCAATCTAAAATGGTGCACAGAGGCCATAAACCTGAACTGAGACAAACAAAAGTGACATGTAGGGAAGTTCAAACTTTCTTTTACAGGTTTAGTAATTGAGTCTGATGAAACAAAATAGAGATAGGTTAACAGGATAAAATGCATAAAAATTTATTAATCAGCATATGTGCACAGGAGTCACACAAAAGAGGAAAAATCAAAGAGCCAGATAGTTGAAGCTTAAATACCCTGTTCATAAGGGAGAAGGAACTGGGAGATCTTTAGATGATTTTAGAGGGGTAGTAAATGAATTTTAGGGGAAACAAATGAACCCAAAGAATAGATAATGCCTGGGGTAAAGTTCCTCTGGGTCCTAGGTAAGGGTTTGACTTTCAGTCTCTTTTTTTGGACGTTAATCTTTCTTGGTCAATGAGATTTTATAATATTTGCGTTCCTTCTGGGAAGGGAATTTCCCTTAGCCAGAGAAAGAACTTCACAGAAAGCCCTTCCTTGTTCTTTCAGAGAGAAAGAGGATCAAAGATGATAGAGAGACAGAGGGCAGGGGAGGGTCAGAGAAGTCTTAATTCTAAGACAGTTTCTCCAGCTCAACATGTCAAAGCACCCACTTTGGGGTATCTGCTTCTGAGCCTCAACACATGAATAAATCTGCATTAGCCATTGTCTTTGGGGACCAAGGATGAGAGAAGAAAGACAAGGAAGCTCTGACAGCCCCAGAAGCATCTACCCTGCAAACTTCAGAGTTGAAAATGCACAAGTGTGGGTCTTGCTGTGAACCAGGGCTCTCACTCTGCTCTTATCACTAGGAGGACTTGCCACGGCTATTAGGAAAAGGTGAACCAAACTCTACAAATTCCCAACACCTGGAAGAAGTCCGGAATTAAGACTTTTGAGTAAAATAATACTGAAAGTTTGAAACATATGCACAAAAACAAAAAATACAAATATCCCCCACCCCTGAAACAAGTCCCTCAAACTATGCCACTTGGAGACTACCAGGATGGTTATTTGAAAATATTTCTTTCCCTTTTTTTTTTTTCATGTATTTTGTTAGACAGTTGAGAATGTATTTTTGTGTACTGCTTTTTATGCTCAACTATTACACAATAAGAATGTTCATCATGTTTTTGAAATATATCACAAAATTATTTCAATAACCAAAATATTTTAATACATGGATATTTATAACAATTATCACACTGATTCTAATTTTGGAAATTTAAGGGTTCTAATTTTTTTCTCCATTATAATCAACACTAATTAAACTGGCGTGACAAAAGGACAGTAAAAATACTAAAGTCAAAAACAGTATTTGTCTATAGATTTGAGTTCTCAAAAATAATTAAAAACATAATGCAGATGCCACAGATGCCAGTGAAATTGTAAAAACGCTTATTGCATCTCTTTCTGTTTTTCTGGTAATAAGTACGAATAGGTTTACAATTACTTGTTTCTCCCTGACCTAAGTGACATAGAAATTATTGGTTACAGCTATGAGACTGAGAAATAATCTAATAGACAAAAATTTCTTTGAAAGTTTTTAAAGGGGCCGAAAAATACATATGTAATGTAGATGTCCTCTTTAGCCGCTCTCAGCCCCCTCCTTTACCAACATTCCCCCTCTGTTTTAGCCAACTTTCTCACTGCTACGACTAACAGACTCAACCAGAACAATTATAGAGGAGAAAAAGTTTATTTGGGGGCTCATGGTTTCAGAGGTTTCAATCCATAGACAGCCGGCTCTATTCTTCGGGGCTCAAGGTGAAGCAGGACATCATGGCTAAAGAGTGTGTCAGAGGGAAGCAGCTCACATGATGATCAGGAAGCAGAGAGAGAGACTCCACTCTCCAGATACAAAATATATACCCTACAGCCACGCCCCCAATGAACCACTTTCTCCAGCCACACCCCACCTGCCTCCAGTCACCACTCAGTTAATCCCATCAGGGATTAATTCACGGATTAGGTTAAGGCTCTAACCCAATCATTTCTCCCAAACCTTCTTCCATTGTCTAACACTTGAGCTATTGGGGACACCTACCTTGCAAACCATAACACCCTCCTTGCAGGGTCTCTTCCCCACTGCCCTCTGGTCTTTCCCTCATTTTAGGGAAAGTCTTTCTCTGTGAGTGAAGCATCCAGGTCCCACCGAATGGGATTTTCAGTCTTCAAACCTGCTGTCAGCACTGAGAATGGCGGAACAACAAAACATCTTTCCCCAGAACACGAAGGCTAGGGTAAGGGGCAAAAAGCCTTTGAAAAACAGAATGACCTGAACTTAAGCACTCTTCCTCCTGCTGTGTGATCCTGGCCCATGACTAACCTCTGTGAACTTCAGCTGATTCAATAAGACCTGACTTCCTCTGAGAATGGTACTATTGTCATGGAGTTGGAACTGAGATAGGGATTGAGGAGCCAAATTACCAGCAAGGTGAATAATTGACTTTTCTTGAACTTACATAAGTCTTTTTTTTTTTTTCAGGGGTCTGGGAAGAGCTGGTTTTATAGCAACAGTGGCAGCTGATTTTCCTCAAGGCTTCTGTGAGGTTTTCAGAGGCTGAGTTGTTCTCTCTGCTAAGGAACTGCTGTCTTAGAAGCACTTTCCATCCAACCCTCTCCCCTCTCTCCTTGAGAATAGCTGGTTGTAGACTGTTGCCATTGTCTTGAAGGTGTTTTCTGGGGTGGCACCTGTGAGATGCATATGTGGTCTTTAAAGAGAGTTAAATGGACACCTTGAAGGTACCAGAGTAGCTGAGGTCTGGGGAGATGTAGCATCATTTTTCCATTAGGAAGCGAGCAGCCTCTTGCAGTGAGCTTTGCCAGTGGCACTGAGAGGTTTCCACTTTAATGTACATTAGACTTTCCCCCTATGGGCTTAAAGGTTATATAATGCACTAAAATAAAGTTGCTTCTAATGTAAAGAAGCAAAACCCCACCATCATATCAGAGGACTCTCTTCAGATCTGGAGAGCACCCTAAAGCATGTGATGCCAAAGTTTGAGAATTGGATTTAGGGAGAGTGCATAAAAGGAGTGATGAAGCGTTATTTGATATGAACATCCAGATTTTGCCTTGTACTATTATAGGAGCCGTGCTGAGCATAAAGCCCTCACTACCCCCTAGGAAACTTTGCCTCAAGCACATAATAATGTCAGAGAAGAGCCCAGGGTGCTGATGATAAGTGCCAGATGGACAAAGAACATCACCAAGAGCCACCTCCCTAGCTGTGCCCCCTATCCCTCCTTTTTCATCATACCTTGCCACTTGCTGCTCAACTGTACCCTGAGCTCCCTCTCAGGCTCCGGGTCACACCTATACTTAGCGTGAGGGAATTTCTGGTGCTGTAGCATACAATTGGCTTTTATTCTGTTCTGACTTAGTGATCCTGGGTATTAACTAGCCTTCAGTTGTTCTTATAACTATAACTCCACTTTGGCTACATGTTTTGTGGTTGGTTCTTTGGGACCTCATCTTACAGAGGATATAATGCCTGTTTGGACGTGGAGCCCCTGTGCTCAAGCACTGGTTGGAGAGCTTACTAGCAATGTGCTCTTATGAAAGCCTCTCCAGCCTCGATTTCACCAGGTGAATAACCATCCTGAATCATTGTGATGGGGCTCAGGATATACCAGTCCAAAAGAGTACCACCCCAAAGTATGTCTCTTTACATAAAGATTATTTTGAGCTGTTTAATTGAGAATCTGTAGATATAGGAAAGTTACCCAAACACTACCCTTTTATAAGAGAAAAATTTACATCTTTAACAGAAATCTCCCCTTGTAAGAATACCTCCCTTTCTGGAAGATAGACTCAGTTAATGGAAAAAGCATGGACTTAAATCTAAATAACAAAACTTACCTCTTTTTTTGGGTACTCTTTCTTGCTATCTTATCTTACCTGGGCCTTCCTTTGAATCAGAGAAGATGCTTTTGAAGCCTGCCATACAGGTACCTCTTTAAAATTTACTCTAGACATTTGCTCATTTCTCTGAATTTCTCCCATATATAGAAGAGGTATAATATTATTAAACTTTTCTTTGTTTTTCTCTTTTAATCTGTCTTTTGTTAGAGGAAGTTCCAGCTAAGAACTCATGAAGTGTGGAGAAGAAATTTATTTCTCACAGTTTTAAATAATTAAGACAGTTGAGGAGAGGCACCTGGCCCATGAAGGCTTTTGGCAATGGTTCATGTTGCTATTATGAATATTCTCTATACATGGTCTTCTCTTGATGAAAACCTCATCCTTGCTCCTCTGAGACAAAGACCTGTCTTTACTCACCATTCTCCTCAGACTAAAAACTTAGTCCCACCACTAGCTGTCAGATCTATAGCTCCATTGCTATAGTGTGGATCTTGTATATTCTCCAAAGACCCAATGTTACAGTTTTGGTCCCCTGACCTTGGTGCTATTGACAGATGATGGAAACTTTAGGAGGTGGAACCTAGTGGAAGGAAGGAAGTGATCAAGAACATGCCCTTAAAGGGGATATGGGGAACCTCCCAGCCCCTTCCTATTTCTCTGCTTCTCAGGCACCAGGAGGTGAGTACCTTTGCCCCACCATGTACTTCCTGCCATGTTATACCATGCTACCACAAACCCGAAAGCAATGGGCCAAGCCACCATGGACTGAAACCTCTGAAGCTGTCAGCCTCCTTATAAGCTATCTTTGGTATTTTTTTATAGTGACAGAAACCTAACACATGGTCAGCCTGGATCTTAAAGCACGGCTTCCCTGAGTCCCTCTGCTGGCATGGACATTGGGTATTCATTGCTGAGTTTCATGGATATTCTGACTGGGTGGACTGTTACCTCCTACCTGTCATTTGAGCTCTGGACATTTTGACCTTACAATCAGCCTTCTAAGGACCAATTGTGAGCCAGATTGACCCTTCCCATATTGGATCCCCCAACAATTGTTTAATAACCACCCCCAGAACCTTGTTCCTCCTCTTGTACTCTAGCTCATGACCCCCTGAATACCAAGTTACCATTCTGACAAGTGAGAATATCATGGAAGTGTCAGTTCTAAACAGGGTACCCAAGTTGCCATTGCCCATAGGAACAACATTAGAAAGTACTGAAAGACTGCTCTTCCTTCACTAAACAGATGTACATTATATGTCTGCCACCAGCCAGGCACTGGTATAGATGACGGAATTAATAGGTGAATTAAAGAGACAAAAAAAACCCTCTCATTTTGAAGCTCACATTTGACTATATATACTATAGCTGGGTATTAACCTCACTAGAATGCAATGATAAGGCTATGGAGGGAACTCAGCCATGTTTAGAGAGTGATGAATGTCGGGCAGAGAATTTGTCTTTGAGATTAATTATCTCCAACATGTAAGAACAAGCCATGGTACATTAGTCAGGAGGGCTGGCAAACAACAGGATGAAACTGGGATTTTAGAAAAACAAGACTGAATAAAGAGAGTAGGTAAACATCAATAACACTAACCTTCTGTACAGCATTTTCCAACTTCTAAGAGGCTTCTTCCTTAGCCATCATGTCATATAATTCTCCCTGTGGCTTTGGAGACAGATCATATTCCCATTCAAAGGAGGGACTAAGGTGCAGAGGAAGACACTAGCTGAGAGGTCACAGAGCTGGTAAGCATGGATGTGGGGATCAAACCTCAGTCTTGAGATAACTAGTCTTCTAGTCTGTACACTTCCCTTTCCCAGCAAAAACACCATTTTCCCCCCACACAATGCATGTTTGATAATGTGTAATGTTTTATTGCAATGTTCACAGAAAAATGAGGGAGGAGCATTATTGGAATTTCCTTTGCGCTGTTTTTGCTAAATACATTCTCTTATACTCTCCTGCCCAGCTCCCAGATTCTGACAGTGCTGTCTGAATGCATCTAATTTGGAAAAGCTCACATGACTCTGCTAACCATCAGTTTTAACTGCAGTGGTCCAGCTAATCTTTTCCCCCTCCTTGTTGAGACAGATTAGTCTTGGTGGTAACTGTATGTTCAACTGTGGAAGACTGAGATATACCTCCCTATCATCTACCTACCTACCTACCTACCTACCTGTTATGGTTAGATATAAGGTGTACCCCCAAACCTCATGTGTAAGATAATGCAAGAAACTTTTTAGGTGAAATAACTGGGCTACGAGAGCTTTAACCTAATCAGTGCATTAATCCATTGATATTAACAGAATGGTAATTGTAGGCAGGTGGGAGTGGCTGGAGGAGGTGGGTCCCTGGGGGTAGGCCTTTGGGGTTTACATTTTGTCCCTGGTGATGGGAAATACTTCCCAATTGCCATGTCCTGTGATGACTTCCTCCTCCATATTCTTCTGCCATGATGTTCTGCCTCACATCAGGCCCAGAGCAATGGAATCGGCCATCTATGGATTGACACCTCTGAAACTACGAGTGCCAAATAAAATTTCCTCATCTTAAATTGTTCTTGTTAAGTCTTTTGGGCACAGCAGTGAAAAAGCTGACTAAAACAGAAATTGATACCAAGAAGTGAGGCCATTGCTGTGACTAACCTGACAATGTGGTTCAGAATCTCTTAAAATCTTTTGGAGTTTGTGGGAGGATTTTTGAGATATTTGGAAATGCAACCTGAAAAATCTTGAGAATGTTGTAAGCAGAGTTTAATGGATAATTCTGGTAGGAGTTCAGAAGACCATAATGCTGATAGGATTATGGACAGTAAGGACTGGGTTCATGAGGTTTCAGAGGACTACTCTTGAAAATTGGACTAGAAGTCTTTCAGTTATATTCTGGTAAAGAAGTTGTCTACATTTTCTCCCACGCCTTGAGACTTTCCATGAGCCTAAATTTAAAGATGTTGGATTAATTAATCTGGCAGAGAAACTTTCAAGGCAGCACAGTATTTGGGCAGTAGAATGGATATTTCTAGCAGCTTTTAGCCAAGTTTACTGTGATAAACAGGAGCAGGAAACAGGCAGAAAGATTTGAAAAGCTTGAAGTTTGGCCAGAAAATTGTGAGCAAAACTGGGTCTAATGAAGGTGTGGTTGTTAAATGAGATTTACAGCCACTACTGGTTTTGCAAGGAACAGGATACTGGAATGAGGGGGGTCATGGAGGCTTCCCTGAGATTTTGAAGGAAGACCTGGGAGGGCAGGTAAAGTGCATTAGGGTCAAAATCACTGTGGACTGCTTGTGAAAGGGTGATGCATGAAAAAGCGAGGGAAAAAAGCCTAGTTGCAGTGGAGGCCTTGATAATTAAGAGATGCCATGACCATGGAATGTCTGCCAAGGAAAGTTGCAGGAATCAAGTAGAAACAAGCTAGGAGAGAGGCCAGATGGGCTGCAACCAGCAAGGTTATGGAGATGGAGCTATACAAGCTCCTTGGAGAGAACATCATGATTCCATGTGCCCCAGATGCTGGACATGGAGCTACAGAAATTATTTGCCCAGCTGGATTTTGGTCTTGCTCTGGTCATATCTCTTCTTAATATGCCCCTATTTCTCCTTTGTGGAATGGAAACATTTACTCTGTGCCATGATATATTAGATACATGTCACTTCCTTTTGATTTTTATAGGGGCTCATGCTGAGAGTTTGCATTGAGTCTCAGAGGAGACTTTGGATTTGGACTTGAACTTTTGAGTAGTGTCAGAACTGTTAAGATATGGGAACTCTTGAAAATGGATGAAATGTATTTTTCATTATGACATAGGCATGAGCTTTTGGGGACGAAGGGTGAATGTTATAATTTAGATATGAAATGTCCCCCAAAATACAATGCAAGAAACTTTAGAGGTGAAGCATTTGGGTTACGAGAACTTTAACCTAATCAGTGCATTAATCAACTGATATAGATTAATTGGGTAGTAACTATAGGTGGATGGGGAGTGGTTGGAAGAGATGAGTCACTGGGGGGGTGTGCCTTTGGGGATTTGTATTTTGTTCCTGGTGAGGAGAACTCTTTCTCTGCTTCCCTCTTCCACATCCTTCTGCCATGATGTTCTGCCTCACATCAGGCCCAGAGCAATGGAGTCAACCATCTATGGACTGATACTTCTGAAAATATGAGCACCAATAAACATTTCCTCATCTAAAATTGTTCTTGGCAGGTGTTTTGGTCACAGTGGGGAAAAAGCTGACTAAAATACTAACTATATAGATAGATAGATATAGACACTGATCTATAGATACATAATCAGATATATAGGTAGAGATATATAGACCTATATATCTGTGTGCATATAGGTATTATATATATGGAGATAGATAGATGGAGATAGATAGATAGCTATGAAGGGAGAGAGGGAAAGAGAGGCATGCATGGAGAATATGTCTCCTATAACATCCAGAAAATCCTGTGATTAGTGCTGGTGTGGTTTTTCATTTGTTTCTTTCACTCTGATTTTTTTTGTTTTGTTAATCACGCCACGCATCTAATATGTATCTCAAGCACACCTTCAAAAACAAGTTTTTGGTCACCCAGACCTAAATCTTGTGTTTCCTTTCTCAGTAGATGGTAACTCCATTCTTCTTGATACTCAGACTGAATACCTGGAGGTATCCTCAAGGCTTTCTCTCACACCTCAGATCAAGTCACCCAATATTTAAATGAAAACAATGCCTAAATCCAGGCAATGCCAGCTTCAAAGTGTACCAAACCTCTCAGTGTCTCACTGCTGTCTTCCTACCCTAAGCCACCAGTATCTGTCCTCTGGACTAATGAGTTTCTGTACTTTTATCATATATATTATTCTTCACACAGTATCCAAATCAACTTTCAAAAAAACACAAATTAGATAATATCCTCTTGTGCTAAACCCTCCATAAATTGTTGCTCACATGACATCAATCCGGGCCTTTCCATCAGCTGCCAGCTCTCTGGGGGGGGGTATCCTCTGGCTCCCATGTCCTTGGTCTAAGCTTTCATCATTTGCATCCTCCTCCCTTGACTCCAGCAACCCTGACCCCCTGGATATTCCTCCATCCCATCCATCATAATCACACCCCAGGCCTTTGTACCCACAGTTCCCTCTGTCAGAAAGACTCTTCCTCTAGATGTCTACAGACCTGGTTCCCTCTCTTTCTTCAGGCCTCTGCTCCAGCATCTACCTACCCACACATCTGCTCACCCTGGCCACTCTTCATAAAGTGGCATATTTTTTACAACGTGCACTCCCTTTTCCCTTCCCTTGCTTTATTTCTCTTTTATAGCACTCAATACCATTGAACTCATCAGTTCATTGTCTGTCATCTCTTTTTATGAGATAGGTTTCCATGTCAATAAATTTTAAATATATGAATAAGTGAATATTATTGGTAACATGGCCTGCAAATCCTTAGCAAATCTATTGACTCTCCCAATTCATTAATTCTTAATGAATTAAGCATTTAAATGAACATCTCTGAAGTACAGGGTGCTTCAATACTTGTGGCAGACATTCACCCTGCACACGGAACTTCCTGATTTCTGTCCCTGACTTTGAAAGTCCATGTAGACTGGGGACTATGACTTTCCAGAAGTTACAAGGAGTGATTCTGAGGAAAGCCTCTGTTGGTGATGTCTCTTCTGAGCACTCTTAGGAGGTGGCAGTTTTACCTTTTATTGAATACGCACACATGTGCAAGCACACATATACACACACACAAAATTTTTTAAAAGTGGAAAAGAGAAATAAGAAAAAATTTAAAAAGTGGTAAACAGAAATGTTGTGCATTTGCCAATAGAAATAGCAAAGAAAAAATTCTAGCTACCATTTTTGAGAGCTTACTATTTCCTGGTACTTTTGCTGAATATTTCTTTAAATACTTGTATAACAGAATTGATGTGGAGTTTACTTTTTTAGGGTTTAAACTGAGCACTGATCAATTGAAAAATAAGAAAAAAGAAAGAGGGAACAAAAATGCAGCGTCTTCCTTGTGCTGTGGCTCTGAAGTCTTGAGGACTCAATGTAGCCCCAAAAGAAAGGAAAGGTGTTATAGGACTCCCTCAAGGCTTCAGAATTCATTAGTCTTTGTGGTAAGCTCTATGCTTTGTGCTCCCAAGAGCTGGATCTTTGAGGCCTGTTACAGTCTTTCTTCTTCAAGGGAAACTTGTCTGTTTGGACTGTGATGATTTCTCATCCCCTCTCTCTTTCTATCTCTGCCTGCCCTCCCAATCACTGTCCCAGGACCCACAGGGTCCTGATTTCTTCTGATGCAACCAAGGACAATGATGTGCTTGTCTTTAGGACTGTCTTCTCCCTCCTAAACATGCAGTCTAGCTCTGTGGTCTCTTGTTTACTTGGAGAGCTTAAGTGTGGATATCCAGATCACAGACCACTAGATCCTAGCTGGCTTCTGTGTTTAGACCACTTGCCTTTGCCCAGATTCGGATTCTTGGTGCTTTCAGTAAAACCTGTTTCTGCATGTCTAAACATTTGTTTTCTGGGATAAAAATTATTAAAGGTTGCTCTCTGGTTATTTTTTCCTCTTCCTTCCTTCTTTTGCTTTCCTTTCTTTCTTCCTTCCTGCCTTCCTTCTTTTGACTACACTTGTTCTTCATTTTTTTATGACTTTGGGAAAGTTTACTCTCGATTGTTCTCCTTTTTGTTTTGTGTGTTGCTGGGGATTGAATCCAGAGCCATGTACATGCAAGGCAAGCACCCTACCAACTGAGCTATATCCCCAGCCCCTCAATTGTACTCCTAATAAGTAGTTAGAGTCCAAGTAGTATGCCTCATGAACTTCAGACATCCTCGTTAACCTTTGCAAGCTTCTTTTCTGATTTCCAGGTCCAGTGGTTATTAACTTGTGGTACACATCGGATTAGCTTTAACAAATGCAGGTACTTTAACAAATCAAATGCCTGGGTCTCACCTTCTGGGAATTCTGACTTAATTTGCCAGTGGTGTGACTTGTCTTCAGTACTGGAGTTTTTAAAGCTCCACCAGTAAGACCCTGACTCAGACTGTCTACCCATATAGTCCCAGGAAACTCTCACAGCAACCTGTTTCATTCCCCCACACCCTGCTTTGTCTTGAGTTATTTTATACTGAAAGCTTGAAGGATTATACTAGGTCTATAAATATTCTCCCAGCAAGTCTCAGTTATCTGTAAAAACTGCTTTAAGAAAAAAAAAAAAGCTGCCCTGGCTGGGCATGGTAGCACACACCTGTAATCCCATCAACTTGGGAGGCTAAAGCAGGAAGATCTCAAGTTTGAGGTCAGCCTCAACAAATTAGTGAAACCTTGTCTCAAAATTAAAAAAAAAAAAAAATTAAAAGGGCTGAGGATGTGGCTGATTGGTAAAGTTGTCCCTGGGTTCCATCACCAGTACACACACACACACACACACACACACACATACACAAAAAGCCAGCCTATTTTATAATTTTACAACAAAGGTATACTAAGTTACTAATTTAATTATAAATTAGAATCTTAAAGCAAGAACAAAGTCCATATAGAAAGCACACAAATGAAGCACAAAGCAAGTAAAATCAGAATACTTCAAGAATTTAATTATAAGATCTGAGGAAGTCCTGGTTCTGACTCTTGCCAAATCTGCCATTGTGGGCAAGTCTGTGGAACTTTTCCCTTCTGAATTTCCTCATTAGTAATATCAAAGTGCAAACACTATGACTTCTCAGGTATATTGTAGAAAGAAAATGAAAGAGAGTTTATGAATATACTTCATAAAGTTATTATTTTATTAAGAATAGAATGAAAATGTTTTCAGAGGAGGGCCTTGGGGAGATGTCACTCAGAGTATTCCAAATTTCTATTAAATGGGAAGAATAAGTTCAAGAGATCTATTATCATATATATATATCTATATATCTATATATATATTATCATCTATATATCTATATATCTATATATATCATATATATATCTCTATATAACAGGGTGACTGTAGTTAATAACAATATATTGTATGTTTGAAATTTGCTAAGAGTAGATTTTAGAAGTTCTCACCACAAATATATGATCTGTGAGGTAATGGCTAGGCTAATGAGCTCTATTTAACCACTTTATAATGGATACACATTTCAAAGCATTCATACACCACAAATGTATATGCTTTTTATTTGTCAACTAAAAAATAAATGTTAAGGAAACCAAAAGAAATATTTGAGATCTGGGAAAAATGGTCCTCTAATCTCTTACATGATGACCTGTTACTATGAAAGCCCACAGACAGGTGTAAAGGGTGTGGAATTGGGCTTGGTTTTATAGTCACCTGTCTCAAATGCAATTTGAGATCCTATCATTAACCCTACCCAGGCTTGTGGACACACTTTCTCTCCTTTACTCCCCATGTCCTAAGTCAAGGGCAGCAGTGCCCCATGCCAGGAAGAAGTGTAATTGTCCCACTGCTGACTCTCAAGGCAGCCTTCGCTTTGGAGAAGACATGAGCAGCCAAGCACTCAGCTAAGAGTATGTTCTCTCTCTCTCTCTCTCTCTCTCTCTCTCTCTGCTTCCTGGCTTCTGTAAGCTGAGCAGCTTTCCTCTGCCTTGCCCTTCCATCACTGACGCCATTATGTCCTGCCTCACCTGAGACCCAAAGAAATGGAATTGGCGGACCATAGACTCTAACCTCTTAACTGTGAGCCATAAAGGATCTTTCCTCCTTCTGGTTGTTTAGGTCAGATATTTTAGTTACGGTGACATAAAGCTGACTAACAGAGGCTGGAAGCAGAGAGAATGAAGGAGGGTGTGTCTTATATATTGGGCCTTGAAGAACAGACAGAGGTTGTGGGGGAGAGAGCAGGACTTTGAGTCACCGAACATGCAGGATGTGACAAGAATCTAATTCTAGAGGCAGAGCCAGAAGAGGCTCAGCAATCAGTCTGGTTAGCTGGGATGCTTTTGAAGGAGAGTGGACAGAGAGAATGAAGAGGTGAGGTTGGAAAGGAGACTGTGAACTTGAAAGAGCTTATGTTTGCAGTCAGATCTGGGTTTAAATCCCAGCTCTCCACTTATTATAGCTATGATATTGTACAATCTCTGAATAGCAGGTTGTCATCTGAAAATGGAGGATGATCATATTTCCCTGTGAAGGTTGTTTGGAAATTGGGGCTGATGTATGTGTAGATCTTGGCACACAGCAGGAGTCCAGTCAATGTCAGCTATTGTTGGACGCAGGCTGTGGAGAGTCTTGAGTAACAAGCTCAGGAGAGAGTTCTGTCTATAGGGAACAGGAGTTATGGGAGGTGGAGAGCAGGAGATGGCACTGTCAGAGGTGAGCCTGAGATGGTGATGCCATGATACTAGTTATTCAGGTGCAAGACTGATGCAGCAGACGGGTCAAAGGCTTATAAAGAGGATCTCAGTCTCACTCCTTGCTACATGTCTTAGCAGATAGGTGTCAAGGTTGGGCTAGAGACCAAAGAAGCAGCCAAATATCTTCCAGTATAAAAAAGGAGAGTTAGAAATCATCTTTTCACCATTCTCTCAGTCTGGGATGCCAGAATACTAAACCATCAATAATTTTAAATGCCAATTTTCAGGAGACAAACTGAGCCTCGAATAAAATGGAGAAAAGAGAATCCTGCATTGGCAATGGGAGAGAGCCTCAGCAGTTGGCTTCGATTTCCAGTCTCCCTCTAATGGACTTCTCTTAACTTCCTTCTCCCCATTTCTCAAGCCTGTTGATGCCTAGTGACCAAGAATATTATTTTCCTCATTAGAGGAAAAGGTGGCTGAAGTTACTTCTTCAAGATTTTAGCAAGGTCTTGACATCTTTGTGTGTTCACTGTCTTTCTGACAATAAAAGTTGTAAAAGGAATGAATTGAGACCTCAACTCATGGAATGAAATGATGACCCACTTCAGATGCCAGAGAGGGGGCCATTGGCTTTCTCATTTCGCTGGATTTATCATGGTAATTCATCCTCCTAAGTGTGCCATTGTACTACTTGTTTAAATTTGTGAAACTTGTTCCCTTGTATTTCTGCTCACCAGGGGCCTTAGTTCTTCAAATGAAAATTTGATGGCAATGAAAGTGGTCTGGTCTTAAGGTGACTTAGCTTCTAGTTATCATTCTGCAGTTAACTGTGTGACATGGGAACCATCCTTTTGGGATTTTCTTTTTCTAAACTGGGTTTGAGTTTGGACTAAATTCTCAGGATTCTGTTCATCCCTAAAACTGGGTCTATAAGATCACTCAGTGGTGGAGCTGGGACTCTGTCTGGGTCTCTGCACTCTTTTATCATGTCATTTCTACAGGGACTCTGGATTGATCCCAAAGTAAAGAAGGAATCTGTCACAACTGGTGTCACCTAGAGAAGACACTCTTTACTTTGAGGTGAGAATTTCTACTTCTGACCCAGCATGTGGGACAGAATCAGCATATGGGATTCTGTGGGACAGATTCATAGTACTTACATCACCATTTGCTATTATCCTTGTATCCCAATCCCATTCTCATCTTACCTTCTGCATTCTGCATGTGCTATTCAGAACCCAGTGTAGGGAACTCTTGGTGGCCTGTGTGACCTTTGGTCCAAGGAAAGCAGTGGATGAGCATCCATTGTGATAGTCAGGGAGCCTCTGGGTTTACATGCTACACTAATCAGACATAGTCAGGGAAAAAGGAACTCACACACACACATACACACACACACACACACATTTACAGACTATAATCAGTCCTGAAGGGGAAAAAATCAGGAATTACAAGAGAATCAAGACAGGATGTTCTCTGGAGAAGGTGGCAGAGGAAGCTTCTATTGAGGCAGCACATCAACTGAGACCTTATGAACCTTATGAATGAACTGGGTGGATGAGGGTATACTTTTCTGGGAAGAAACACAGTGTGTACAAAGATATGGAGATGGGAATTTTGACTGTTCAAGGAACTAAATGAGATTATTGAGGCTGCAACATAGGGAATAAAGAAGAGGAGTCCACCAGTCACTAGATGTTATTTAAAATCATTAGAGTGGACAGGACCATCAGGTAGAGGGTACAGATGAAAAGGAGAGGATCAAGTGAGCTCTTGGAGCAGCCCATAGTTAAAGGTTTGGGGAAGTTAGAGAAAGAGCAGTCAGTACATTAGGGAAGTCAATAGGAAAGAATGTTTTTCTGGAAGCAGGGAGAGCTGTGTTTCATGGAAGGTTCTGTCAACTATGCCAAGTGTGGTAAGTGAGAGCTGAAATGGACATCTCCATCTCTGGTAGGAACAGAGTTGGAGCCTTACAGACCACTAGTAGCAGGTGTAGCTTGCCCTTATGCAGTAGGAAATCTTTGAGGGTGTCTGACATGTCTGATGGGTTCTAGTTTATGAACAAATAATGTTCTATTTAAAATGTTTCTTTTCACTTCCTTGAAACTATGAGATAATCTCTCCCACATCCTAAAAAATGATATATAGAGAGTATTTTGCTTCAAGGCCATCCTTTTGTTCAAATGAATTCATGAAAATAAAACTTAGGCCATTATCACAGAGTCCTAGAGTTGGAAAGAAAATGTCCTTACATGTGACACAAATATGTATTTCCATCCTGGGCCCATTCTACATGTTACATCTGAGATAAGTAGGTA
The DNA here is from genome assembly GCF_047511675.1 of Marmota flaviventris. Lineage (NCBI taxonomy): Eukaryota > Metazoa > Chordata > Mammalia > Rodentia > Sciuridae > Marmota > Marmota flaviventris. The sequence goes on along the minus strand of NC_092498.1, from coordinate 101,060,577 downwards.
GGAAATATAACCTAGAGCCAATTCTAAGGAATAAAAACTATAAATCTACACCTGAGTTTTCATTCTTAATCACTGAAAACCACTGGATTCCTTCATTCATGCAATGGATATTTTGATTCATGCCTACTCTATGCCATTTACTCTGCTGAGCATTCTAGATGCAAGAGCAAAAAATAGGAAATCTGACTTTACAGAGCTTAGATTCCAACGTGGGAGAGAACATAAATAAGACAATTTAGCAAATTATAAACTCTATTGGAAATGGATGAGGGTTCTGGAGAAAAGTGAGGCAGTATGTTAGTAACCTTTTTGTCACTATGACAAAAAAGAAAACACAAGTAAAATAACTTAGAAAAGACTCATTTTGGCTCATAATTACAGAAGTCTCAGTCCATGGTCAGCTGACTCCATTGCTTTGGACCTGAGCTGAGGCAGAATATCATGGTGGAAGGGCTTGATAAGAGAAAGCTATCAGCTCATGGCAGCCAGAAGTGGACAGGTGGAGAGAGGAGGCCAGGAACATGAAATACCCTTCAGTGACCTACTTCCTCCAACCATGCTCCACTGTCTACAGTTTTAACCAATTCCCAGTAGTCCATTCAAATAATGATGCATTAATCCTCTGCTGAGGTCAGAGCTCTCATGAGTCAATCACTTTCCCAAAACCCCATCTCTGAACATTGCTATATTGGGGACCAAGACTTCAATACATGAACCTTTGGGGGATATCCCAGATCCAAACCACAACAAGTAAGAAGGGGATTTAGGGAGTAAGGGTAGTGCAATTTTTAATAAGGTGGTCAGGGAAGATTTATTGTACGTGATACCAGGGGAGAAGGTGACAACCAAGACATCAATGGAACCAGTATTGGGAGCAGAAGGAAGACCAAGCAAGAGGTTCCCAAGCAGGTGTGTGTGGTGTGCCTGAGGAGCAGCAAGGAGGTCCATGTAGCTGGAGCAGGGGTTGAGAGAAAGACAAAAGGAATGGGGAAACAAAGGGGGGGACCAGATCACATAGGGCCTTGTGGAACAATGAATGAGCCTTGGGAGCATCAGAGCCTCTGAACAGAGAAGGTACTTATTCCTGGATAAGTGTGAAAAGGCTCATGCTGGTGGGTGTGTTAACAAGCTGGATGTGTGGAACCAGGAAGAGCATGTGGGAAGCTGCTCTAGTCATCAGGGAGTGCTGATGGCCAGGGCCAGTTGGTTAGTTGTTGGATATTTTGAGAAACAATTGGATTCTGGATCTATTTTTTGAGAATTTGAGTTTGGATATGAAGTGCAGAGAAAGGATGAGTCAACGATGACACCATAGGGTTTGGTATTAGAAATAGGAAAGAAAGAATTGCAGTTAATTGAGAGTGGAGGAGGCTGGCAAGCAGATAAGCATGCCAGCTTGGACACTTGAGCTTGAGATCTTTATTGGATGTCCAGCTGAAGATCTCAAGAAGGAGCAGAAAATTCAATTTTGGAGTTTAGGGGAAAGGTCTGACATGGGCATATAAAACTGGGAGTCACCAGCCTTTAGATGTTATTTAAAATCATTAGAGTGGATAAGACCATCAAAGAGAGGGTACAGATGAAAAGGAGAGGGTCAAGTAAGCTCTTGGGACAGCCCATAGTTAAAGATTTGGGGAAGTTAGAGAAAGAGCAGTCAGTACATTAGGGAAGTCAACAGGAAAGAATGTTTTTCTGGAAGCAGGGAGAGCTGTGTTTCATGGAAGGTTCTGTCAACTATGCCAAGTGTGGTAAGAGCTGAAATGGACCAATGGCTTTTTCAAAGTGGAGGTCATCTGCCAAGAACAGCTGTAGAGAAGGTGTGCAGAGAACAAGAGGGAAGCACTGTAGGTCATCCAGATGTCTCTTGAAAGAAGTTCTTTTATAAAGCAGAAAGAAATGGGGTGGTAGATGGAGAGAGCAGTGGGCAATGAGAGAAATGGCTGATTTAGGCTTATAAGGAAGGTCTACCAAAGGGCAGGAGACTGCTGGAGAAATGTCCCCAGCAGGTGGCAGAGAGCAAGGCCTAGTGCACAAATGGGCTTAGAGAGGAGCATGGATAGCTCTCTGTCATGAAAGGCAGAAAGGCAGAAGAATGGTGGCATATGGTTATTTGAATTTGTGGATTCTCTTTTCTGATTGCTGCAATTGTCTCAACAAATATGAGGCAGGGTCATCCACCACCTGAGTAGGAGGATGGGAAGATGATGCAGTTTTATTCATCACGACATGTTAATTAATTAATGGACTGGTTTCTCTTCCACATGGATTATAAAATCTGTTCTTACTTTATATGGAGAAAATAGAAGAGCCGGACTAGAAGCAGCAGGAAGAGAAAGAGATCTTAATATCCTGAAAACCAAAGGAAACCCCCAAGTGAAGCTTCTGACCAACATTGAGAAAATCCAGGGAAGACTTTCTAAGTATAAATATAACCTGGCAAAGTAGGTAGGAGACGTTTGCAATTCAGCTGAATGCTCTTTCTACTTCATGACCAAAAGAGGGTATTCTGTGTGATGGTTGACTTCACTTTTGGAAAAACAAAACTAAGAAAATAGAAAAGTTGGAGCATGTGCCGAATAGAGAAACTGCTCCTCAGAAAACAGCAAAGCTGAGCTAATTTTGTGCATACTATACAACATCAATCGGCTTCCGTCTGAGTTCTATTTTCAAACACAGAATATGCAAGTGGACAGGGAAGACTGCCTTTAGCTTAAGGCATTTAGCCATGCAAAAATAAACAGTATCATCAAAGAAATGAAACACATACATCTTATCAGAATTAGTAATAATTTATAATAGCATAAATGTGATGGAATTGCACATAATACAGGAGAGGGAAGGAATACTTACCATAGTTTTAAAAAAGTAATAATCATGTGAATTTCTGCACATAAACTATGAAATAAAACTACATTTTATTTTGACTAGTACCTTATAATTTTTTTAAAAATTTAATCTTTATTTAAGTCCTACAAACCTCTGTGTGAGACACTTTTTTTTTTTTTAAATCAATGACAAACTGGGAGCTGTATCACTGGAGGTCTCTAGTCACTTATTGGGATAGAAGGTGAATTCTCAAGGGAGCCTCACAGGAGGGGAGTTTATGAGTCTTGACGTGGAAATCAATGTCGCTGGCCTTTTGATGACTCTAAAAAACAAGGTAGGCTGGAAGTCGCTTTGTTAGATTGATCCAAAACAAATTGTCCCTTGCATGGTTTTTATGTAATGTGATTTCCTAAGGTTGCTGGCATCCCTTACACAGACGAGAAAATAAGTAAGAGTTACTACTTTCTGCTATCCCTCCATCATCAGGAACTAGACGGGCTCTTTGACAAGGAGCCTTCTTCACAGTCAATTCTTTTAAGCCTTGTGACTTCCCCACAGCCTCTGCCTTCTTCTAGCACTAGTATTGAATGTCAGCCTCTATAATAGATCTCAACTTATGAAACAATTGTAACAACAAAAATCTAGTAAGAAAATTCAATAAGAGCTGACACCATAAAATACCACAAACCACCAGAGGAAATTGCCTGTGGATCAATTAGCATATTGGCAAAAACTCTGTAAAGCATTTGAATGAATTAAACCTACAGCCACCTATCTAGTAAATGAACAGTGACTGAATATGTTGCAGGAGTGTGTAGGGGTTTGTGGGTGTGCATGTGTAAGAACAGATGATGTGGTGCGGAAGCAATGGAGGGGGACTGTGTGGATGAATCCATGACCAGGTTGTAAGATAGTTCCACATTTGGGCAGATGATTCCTGTATCTGTGCTACTCCCTCTCTGTTTGTCCAAAACCAGATGCCCTTTCTTCCATATTCCCAGTTTCTATGATTAAAAAACAATGGTTTTTGCCAAGTAAAGACATATTATAAAATACAAAAAGCATCAAGAGAAAAATAAATTCACCTCAAGACCCATCACCCCAAGCTAAGCACTGTTAACATATCAGAGTTCCTTCCAATCTATTTTCACTGTACACATATGTGTTTTTCAGCCAAAAAAATGCATCAACCATTAATCAACTTTGCATCAACCATTAATCTTTGTACTTTACTTATGTAAGACTGTATTGTGAACAATTTTATTTATTAAATATTCTTGGGAGACTCATTTTATAGAGGCTGTACATTATTTCATATTGTGGTGTTATTAAATGTTTTCCCTCTGAAATGGTATTTTTTTAAAGAGAGAGAGAGATACAGAGAGAGAGAGAGAATTTTAATATTTATTTTTTAGTTTTCGGCGGACACAACATCTTCGTTTTGTATGTGGTGCTGAGGATCCAACCCCGGGCCGCACGCATGCCAGGGGAGCGCGCTACCGCTTGAGCCACATCCCCAGCCCTGAAATGGTATTTTAAGTAATCTTTTTGTTGAATTCTGTAAGATATTTCTATATTTTCACCATTATAAACATGATTTTACATATAACACTTTAACTTATTCCTAGTATGGATTCCTGAGCATTTTGTTCTTTATTCTCTGAGGGTACTGATAACTCAGTGTTATGGTTTACATATGAGTCCCCTAAAAGCTCATATGTGAAACAATGTAACACAGTTTAGTGTGTGCCTTTGGGGTATATTTGTGAGCTGAGCGTAGTCTCTCTCTGCTTCCTGGTAATGTCCTGAGCTTTCCTCTATCACCACTCTTCCACCATAATGTTCTGCTCACCTCATGCCCTGAAGAATGGAGTTGGCCATTCAATACTAGTGCCCCCAACAGTAGGAAGTCTATGGACTTAGACCTCTGAAACTATAAACCCCCAAATAAACCTTCCTCCACTATGTTGTTCTTGTCGTGTCTTTGGTCACAGCAATGAAAAATCTGACTAAAACAGAAATTGATACTGAGAAGGGGGTCATTGCTGTGACTAACCTGACCATGTGGTTTAGAAGCTTTTGGAGCTTTTTGGAATTTTGGAAAGTTAAGTGATACAAACGGGAAAAGTTTTACATTGTTATAAGTGGATGGGTGATTCTGGTGGGAGCTCAGAAAACCAGAATTCCGATAGGACTGTGCACACTAAAGACTGGACTCAAGAGGTTTCGGAGAAAAAGAAGGACTCTATTAGAAATTGGACTAGAGGCCACTAGTGTTATTAGCTAAGAAGTTGTTTGCATTGTGTGTATGTCCTAAGACTTTCTGTGAGGCTGAATTAAAAGTGATGGACTTGTTAAAAAAAATGCTTTTATTTATTTATTTATCTATTTATCTATCTACTTATTTATTTATTTTTATGTGTTGCTGAGGATTGAACTTAGTGCCTCACACATGCAAGGCAAGCACTCTGCCACTGAGCCACAATCCTGGCCCTGGACTTCTTAATCTGGTGGAGACAACTTCTAGGCAGCATAGCATTCAGGCTGTGGCATGGATATTGCTGGTGGCTTTTAGCCAAGCTTATTGTCATATTCAGGAGCAGAAAGATCTGAAAAACTTGCAGTTTGTCCAGTAAACTTTCAGTTTACTGGCCATTTTGGCCAATAAAACTAAGGCTAAGGAAGGTGTGGTTGTTAAAGACAATAGAGCCCCTAAAGAGTCACTGATACATACTTTGCCTAGAGACAATAAGAAAGATGGCTTGAGGACATCTTGGGAATTGGTATGACCATACCCATCTCAGCCTCAGGATATGTAATAGTAAAAATTCCCTTGAGAAGAGACCATGGGGGCATCCTGCTTGCACAGGGCAGCTTATGAAGTTTTTTTCTCAATACACAGCTACCAGGCACTCAGGTTGCTCCCCTTGAGATGGTGGTAGATATTGGCGGCAACCACATGGTGCTGGTTCTGCAGGAATTCAGGGTGCTGTAGTTAGGGGGTCATGGAGACTTCCACTGAGATTTCAAAGGAAGGCCTGGGAGGTCAGGCAATGTGTAGCAGTGGCTAGATCCCTGTGGGCTGCCCCTGATAGGGTGATACTTGGAGATGTGACATGGAAGCATAATTTGCAGTGGAGACCTCCAAGATATAGAAATGCCAGTAATGTGGAAGGTTTGCTGAGGAAAGCTATAGGAATTGAGCAGAGATAAGACAAGAGGGAGGCCAAGTGGACTATAACCAGCAAAGCCATAGGAGTGGAGCTACACAAGCCCTTTGGAGAAAACATCACAAAGCCACGTGCCCCCAAATGTTAGACGTGGAGCTACAGCACTTGTTTGCCCAGATGGATTTTAGTTTTGCTTTGGCCCTATTCCTTCTTTATATATTCCTATTTGTCCTTTGTGGGATGGAAACATTTACTCTGTGCCATGATAGAAATGGATGCATGTAATTTTCTTTTGAGTTTTACAGGGGCTCATGCGGAAAATTAGCCCCTGAATCTCAAAGGAGACTTTGAACTTCAACTTTGGGGCAATCTTGGAATTGTTGAGACTATGGGGACTCTTTAAAATGGATGAAATATATTTTGCATTATGAGATGAGCATGAGCTTTGAGGGGGCCAGGGATGGTATTGACATGGCTTTGCAACCAAGCTGTGCAGTCAGCTCACTGCTCTATCCTGAAAAGTAGCAGTGGAACAGCAGAGTGAAGCAGTGGGACCTGCAGATCAATGGCCTGGGTGGGCTGGAGTGCAGGCAGTGAGCATGGGCCTGAGGAGCTGCAGGCTAGTTCTGCAGGCAAGCCAAGGTGCACCTACAGATCATCCCACCACAGTTTGGTCTGGCCCAATGCAGACATTCACTGCATGCAACGCTGCAGCTTCAGATCACCCATCCCCTCCCTGAGCATGTGCAATTCTTGGACCTCAACCTCTGGCTTCCTGAGAAGCAGGGAGAAAATGGAAGTAAGACAAACCTGAATGGAATTCAGAGCCAACCAACACCTAATTAGCATAATTTGGGACCAATAGCATTGGTACTTTTGCAAACTCTAATTAGCATAATTTGGGATTAATAGTATTGATCCAAGCTCTATACAAACCCCTAGACTAGTACAGTCAGAGGGCAAACACTCTTTGGTCCCCTGCACGAGTTCTGTTTCTATGCATTCACGAATAAATCCTACTCTTAACACTCACTCATCCTGGTCTCTGGATTTCCTTCTTCAAATTCGCTAGATAGTGAGCTGCTAGGGTCTGCTGCTACAGTGGGAAGTTGGCCCACCAGCAAGAGCTGCAACACTTCTCCGCTGCAGAGGCCTGCAGCTTGTGCAGACCCTACCTGCCAGCAGAAGCAGAGAATCAAGCTCCATCTTAAAACTCCAGTTTCAGAATGCTACAGTGAATATGAGGTGTCCCCCCAAAACTCATGATTAGATAATGCAAGAAAGTTTAGAGGTGACTGAGTTGTGACTATAGGCAGGTAGGGTGTGGCTGGAGGAGGTGGGTCACTGGGGAATGTGTATATTTGTGAGCTGAGCTTAGTCTCTCTCTGCTTAGTGGTAATGTCCTAAGCTCTTTCCTTCATCACACCCTTCTGCCATGATGTTCTGACATAACTCAGGCCCAAGGAGAAGAGTTGGAAACTGTGAGCCCTCAAATAAACTTTTCCTCCTCTATTTGTTCTTGTCACGTCTTCTCGTTACAACAGCATAAAAGCTAAGACTTGGGATATGGGTCAGTGGTAGAATGCTTGCCTGGCATGCATGAGGCCCTGGGTTCGACCCTAGCATGGAAAAGAAATGTTCACACACAAGAGCGAAAAAGCTGACTAAAATACTCAGTAATACCGTTGATGATTAGTGCCAAGCCACTTTCCAAAATACATGTTTGAGATTCATGTACACTTCCCTCTTGGCTATTTCGGAGTGGCTTTCTCAGCACAACTCCAACAGCCTTGAGTATTATAGTTTAAAATTTTTAATTTGATAGGCAAGTAACAAAGCAGTTTTCATTAATCTGTGTTTTGTTTTATAGTATAAGGAAATACCTTCTCCTTGATTTAATAATCTTTGACATATGCTCCTGTGTGATTCACATTGAGCACATGGCTGGCACAGTGTAGTGCTCAATAAAAATGTATCAAGTGAATAATAAATGGAGAGATGGCTCATGCCTTTTCTATTTTTTAATAGACTCTACTGCTTTTCTTAGTGTCATAAAATCATATTTTACAATTTTTCATATATTAAGGCATCTACTCTTTCCTGTAGAGATTTTTAAATTTCCCAGTATTTGATTATCTTTTTATTTTGTTTATGGTGCTTTCTTAACTTACAAAAAGATCAATATATTATATTGCCAAATATCTGGATTTCTTTTCCATTGTTATCATTCAGTTATTTTTATGCTTTATTTTTTTTTCACTAAATCAATATAAAATTCATCCATACTTTCTTTTGACGTTTTATAGTTTCATATTTTACTCAAGTCTATGAGGAAGTGAGATAGGGCTAAAGGGATTATATCTTAAGTTATTTTCAAAGTAGTTAACACATTGTATCAATACCATTTATTCTGTTATATATATATGTACACACACACACACCATACACATATAAGTGTGTGTGTGTGTGGTACCAGGGATTGAACTCAGGGGTACTCAACCACTGAGCCATACCCCCAGCCCTGTTTTTTGTATTTTATTTAGAGACAGCGCCTCACTGTTGCTGAGGCTAGCTTTGAACTCATGATCCTCCTGCCTCAGCCTCCTGAGCTGCTGGGATTATAGGCGTGCGTCACCACGCCTGGCTTTTCTATAATATATTCTTTACTCAAATATTTTTATTCTATCACTATTAATTACAAAATTTATATTAGGATGAATGCTGTTCTACTTATACATCTGCATTAATCTTTCATTGTATTGCTGAACTAATACTATATCACTTCAATTATAATACTATAGTAATCTTAAAATTTGTTTCAAGTTTGAGCTTCATGAGCATCTTGTTGGTATTCTCTAACAGTGTTTTGCCATGTTAGGGAAAGCTCATGGGAAAGCAGTGGCTTACTTCACAGCAAGCTTCCCAGAGGAAATGAAATCCACACTGAGACCTGCATGGACCTCAGGAGCTGGTGAGGTGTATGTCTGGAAAGGGAGCTCAGGCAAGTTGAAACAGTTGCAGATGGAGAGAATATTCAAGGGTTCTGTGGCCTGTAGAAGCAGGGCACATTCCAGCTATACTACATTCAGTGCAAGTAAAATGTAGAATGTCACTGATATGCTTGTTACAGGAGGGGGGGCCTGAAAGCCAAGAGGAATGGAGGAGCAAGTAGAGTGGGACAGAAGTCGGATTTAGGAGAGATTTAAAAGGTAAATTGTCAGAATTTTATTGACAATAGTGTTTCAATGGGGAGGGAAAGAATGAGTTAAGGACGGAGCTCTGAGTTCTGATGTAAGCAGAACTGGGTGTGGAGGTGCTATTTATTTTTTTAAATGAATACGGGGTTGGGGGGGCCAGGCTTTCAGGAGGAGATGACACATTTTGAGTTTGAAGTGCCTGCCTGTGGGTGTCAAGAGGAAAGGTGTGTGAGCAGCCCCCCTACAGAAAGAGATTTGGGATTCATCATCAAAAACACGTATCATTTCTGATATTCTGGGCCAGATTATTCTCTGTGGTGGGTACTGTCCTGGGCACCATAGGGTATGCAACAGCAACTCTGGCCTCCACCCACTAGATGCTAATGGCAGCCTCCCAAACTGACAGCCAAAATGTTTTCAGATGTCAAATGCCTCTGAGGGGCTGAAATTGCTCCTTGCTGAGGATCACTGGGTCTTTAACCTAGATAATTTCAAGATGGGGGCTGGACACTACAGGAACCAGTCATATGACTACAGGGTTGGATCTTTCAGCCCACCTCTTTTCCTGGGGGATTGAAGATGCATAGAGATTGACCCAATCATCAATGGGAAATGATCCAATTAATACCTGTGTAATGAATTTTTCATAACCCACCCTGGGGAACAGGGTTCAAGTGAGCTGAGGAATAGAAGGTGGGAATATGAATGAACAAGGATAATGGTCCAGGGCTGGTATCATTTCTTTATATAGTATTTCTGTTCTCTTTATAGTAGTTGTTCAGAGGAAACAAAGGAAGAAATGGCATTTTGAACTGAATGGTTTATAATTTGGAATAGTTTGTTTCTCCCTAAGAATGCATGTCAACCTCATTCCTGCTTTGAGGACTCTTTAGAGGGTAAGACTAATTTTATAGCTTAGTTCTTGTAAGATAACTGCTAAGTAACCACAGATTAATCTGAAGACATTATAATATAGGAGAAGGAACATAATTTCTGGAATCAAGAGAATGAGGTCTGAATCTTGCCTTCATCTCAATAGTTAAAGGGTCCTGGGAAATACCCCCCCCACCAGCCTTACTTTCTTCATATGCAAAATAATGATATCATCAAAACTTTCCAAGTCACTGTGCATGTGAACTCAGATAAAATATATAAAATATCTGCATATAGATATTATTCAATGAATGCTAGCTTTTGTTTTCTTTCTGATTCTCTTGTATTTACCTGTTTCTGGGGTTTGCAATTTTCTCAGAAGTAATTTGGCCAGACAAGGAAAACAAAAATTTGCCAGTTACTCATTTGTTATACAAATGCACTCTCTAGTGAGGGTCTCTTGCTGTTGCAAGGGTATAACTAAAATTCAAGCAACCCTTAAAATATGAATGTTAATTCTGTCAATAGCCACTTGCTAAAGAAATATATCACTGGTCCAGAACAAAACATTTTCTGGTTCATCTCCCTGCTGGTGTGACTATTCCTCATGTTCAACAGAAGGTGCCATGTAAAAATTCCAGTGGAATCCCTGCCACGTTTCAGGAGTCTAGACCTGCCTGTTCCTAAATTCCTTCCAGGGGCAGCCAGGTTACTCCAGGTCAAATGCATTTAACTTTCAAGAGTTTAAATTTTGTTGCAGAACTTCCAACAACCACAAGAGAACAGCAAACATTTTGGGAAAGGCATATGAAAGAGAATAAATCTGACAACAAAAAGTCATTCAAGTAACGCTCCTTACGGAAAAAGTTCTTCCTCATCCAAAGAATATGTTGGGATGCTTTGCAGAGCATAGCAACAGAGCTAGTACTCTAGATCTGAGGCTCTGTTTAAAGGAAAAAAAGGCAATTTTATTTACATCTACATCGTCTACATCCCTTCTTACTCCAAGTACCTACTTGAATACTTTAGTCTCCTGCAACTCATTGTCACTATATTTCTTCATAGGCAACTCAGTGTAGCTCCTAGAACCAGACTGCCTGGTTTCCAGTCCTATCTCAACATTTCCTGATTATGACTTTGGGTAAATTACTTCACTTCTCAATTTCCTTGTCTGTAAAAATTGGAAAAAAAACCAGTACCAGTTTCTCACTTTTGTTAAAGGGGCTTATGATTTTTTTTAGAATAGTATTTGGCAAATAATAGATTAGATATAAGTGCTTGTTAAGTTCCCTTCACCAGTAAATGGCACCTTTCAACCACCCAGATAAATGAAAATCTGAAAGTCATTCTTAATATTTGTCACTCTCATTTCCCATAGCCAATCAAAAATTAAGCCCCCTTATCACTTGTATCTACTAGACCAATAGCAAATCTGTCCAACTCTTTCCATCTTCACTGATACCATTGTAGTCCAAGTCACCATCATTTCTCACCTGAAACAAACCTATAGCCTCCTGGTCTCTCTTCAGCTACTCTGATCTCTCTTTGCTATAACTAGTATTTTAAGAGTTTTTAAAAACACAAATCTTGTGTAGTAACAAATCCCACAATAATGTACAACTGTAATGAACCAATAAAAAATGTGGAAAATAAATAAATAAAATAAAAATAAATGACAATAAACACACAAATCTGTTTAATTTCTTCAGCTTAAAATTCTCAAAAAATCCCATTATTCTTAGAATAAAAACAACAACAAAAAACCACATTGTGACCTACGATACTAACTGGCTCCTATGATTTTCTTGATAACCTGTCTTTCATCAACATTGGTGCCTTTCAATTTTTCCATTATAACATGTTTTCTTTTACCACAGGAGCTTTGCATATTCATGGAACATCTTCCAAAGTACCTGCTTAACATCTACCCTTCAGATCTTAGATCACCTGGTACTTTCTTATAGAGGCTTTCCTTGACTGGGCCATACTCACTATTACATGTCTTCAGAGCATGGTATATTATTTCATAATATGCCTTTTCATTGCCTTTCAACTTTAATTGTGTTGATAAAAGGTTGGCTTTTTTTTTTTTTTTTTTTGGCCATTGTTCCCTGTGTTATTGTTTGGAGCTAAAAATTGTCCCTCAAAGAGCTCATGTGTTAGGAAATGTAGTACTATTCAGAGATGAAAAGATTAAATTACAAAAGCTGTAACCTCATCAGTGAATTAATCCATTTAATTTATTAACAATTTGAATGGACTACTGGGTGGTAACTGTGTGAGGGGAGGTGCTCCTCCCTCCTTGCTCCCTGATTGCCATGAGCTAAGGTTTCTTCCACCACACTCTTCTGCCATGATGATCTGCCTTACTCAGGCCTAGAGCAAAGGAGTTGGCTGACCATGGACTAAGCCTCTGAAATTATAAGCCCCAAATAAACTTTTCCTTCTCTAAGTAATTCTTTTTCTTTCTTTCTTTCTTCCTTCCTTCCTTCCTTCCTTCCTTCCTTCCTTTCTTTCTTTCTAGATTTCACTTATATTTATTTCATAAAACACTACTTTAAGTTGTTCTTATAAGTTATTTTGCTTACAGTTACAAAAAGCTGACTAACACACCCAATGTGTGATGTGTCCTTTTATTTTCTGTGGCTGCTTTTATAATATTTTATTTTTGGCTTTTCAGAAGTTTGTTTGTGATATACCTATGTATGAATTTATTTGTATTTCTCCTATTTGAAACTCACTGAGATTCATGGATCTAGAGATTAATGTTTTCCAATCATATCTTTAAAATTGGCTATTATTTTTTCAGATATATTTTTGGGTACCTTCTGTCTCTTCTTATCCTGGGATTATAATAACTCATATTTTAGACTACTTGACATGTCACTTATGGTCTGTAAGGTTTTTTTTCCCAATATTTTCTCTGTGCTTTAGTTAGAGCAATTTTTATTAACTAATCTTCAAGTTCAGTGAACCTTTCTTTCAGATTTGGTCCTGCTGTTAAGTTCATCCAATTCCTTATTCCACATCCTTTATTTTTATACTAGACTTTCTATTTGTTTCTTTTTATAGTTTCAATTTCTCTGCTGAGATTCTTCATCTATTTATTCATTCTGGTTATCTTTTTTTGAAAGACCTTGAACATGTTTCTAATAGATGTTTTAAAATTCTTTGCTAGTTCCAATATCTGGTTCATGTTGGGGGGCTGCCTGTATTGATAGTATTTTTTATTGACTTTTCCAATTTTCTTGCTTCCTTGAACACTTTACAGTTTTAAAAAGCTTACATTAGACATTGCTTACAGAAGGATAATGCAGACTAAAATATATTGTCCCCATTCCCGTGGAGTGCTAACTTTTTTTTATATCTGGAGGCTAAAGTGAAGAAGTGATCATTCATTTTTCACTAAGAGCTGAGTTGGTCTTTATCTGGACTGCACCTCCCATTGATGTAGGGAAGTCTTATCTTAGCTTTCACCCTACAGAAGGCATTCTTTACTTTCAGCAATTTAACCATTATCAAGCTCACATAAATTGCTTCTGCTAACACCAACACAAAAAACTATATCCATTTCTGCTAATCACTTATGCTAATGTCTTCAATAACTCTGAGTACACAAAGATTAACAAGTAAATGTGCCATTTTCAATGTTACTTAACTCCTGTTAGATCAAGTGGAATGCTTCTAGTTTTCCTGTGCCAATACATCAAAAAGAGCCCAAGTCTTTCTCCATTGTATAAGCACCCATTCAACTACTCTAGATAAGTTCACTTTTGATATATTTCTGATTAAGATCTACCTGTAAATGCAGTATATAATTCATCTCATTATCTGGTATCTATATATCCCTAAATTTCCTTATTGTGGTACTTTAAAAACAGAACATGGGTTTTGGAGTTAAACAAATCTGGGTTTGAATTCTATCTCCACTACTGTTTATGTGTGTGACCCTGGCATCTTATTAAATGAGTTTTGGTTTTGTTATCTATAAAACAGAGAAGACAATATCTGCTTCATAAGATGAGGAGGATTAATGAATACTTCATAATTGATGAGCACTTAATGAAAATGTGCTATGTGCCAGGAATGTAATAAGTGCTTCACCCATGTTATCCCATCTAATCCTCAGAATATTCTTGCCTGTGAATTCCATTGCTACCCTTGTTATTACTTATATTCCCATATGAATGAATTGAGGTTTAAGGAGGTGAAAGTAACTTGCCTCAGGTTTTATAAGTCAGCATTTGTAAAATATGTAAATAAATCTAAAAAAAATCTAAAGTGAGAGCCTATGGTCTTTATCCACTGTGCTAAAATTCCTGGTACTTATTGACCCTTAACCCAGTGCTTTTATTACTAATAATTAATATCATCACAATTAATGATGCAAATAAAGTCAATTCCCATCAAGTTTTCTTGGTCTAGAAGACTGGCTCATCTGAATTGCCTACCTTCTCTCAACTACTGATTTGCTACAACTTCACCATCAGTGTCAGAATCTGATCTGAATTTTACATCTCTTGCTATGGATCCTAATTGTCTTTCTGATTATCATCCTTCTGACCTTAAAGGAAAAATCCAGTTCTACTGCCTAAGTTGGTGATTCCCAGAAAATGCTGCAATTAACTAAAATCTCCCTCTTGCTACGTATTAAACACTCAAAAGGGTTCTTCACTGAAAAAAAATTGAAATGAGATCAGGTTTGTTCAGCCTAGTGTTTCTTAAACTGACTTGACCACAGAACCTTTTCTGAACAATTTTCAGTATCTCAACTTGGAATATTAACACCTATGCTGCATTTGTGTGAATCTCTGTGTTTTCCTTGTTCATGTGGGTGGCCTCACAGCCCTTAATATGGTGATGGGGTAAGCCTCCAAGAATGAATTAATGGTGAAAATGATGAGTGACTATCTAATGATAATCATTTTAACACTAATTGTTCATTCTAGAATGGGACAAGAACAGGAATTCTTCTCTTTGTTTACTGATTTTCGTATTAATTATTCTAAAATGTTTAGGCCTTATGTTGAAATTAAGGCTTAATTCATATAAATTGAATAAAATAAATGATTATCATTACATGATTTATATAAATTTTTCTTTTATTTTTTAGTGGGGGTTGGACTTGGGAAAGGGAAGCCACTGGCATAGAAGTTTCTGTTCTAAGAAATGTTGAAAACATTTTGAAAATTGAAATAGCTTTTACTTAACTGATTACTCCCTTGGTGTGCACTAGGCTAATGTACTACTTATTAATTATTCTAGTATTTCAACATGATATTATTAATCAGGAGAAATTACTTTGGCATTAGTCTTTATTTCTGTTTTTACATGGCTTGAATTATAATTCTTCCTTTTCAGACTGCCCAATAAGATTTCTTATTCTAAATTTCTGACTCACATAGTAACTTTTTACATTTACTATTCAGGGTTGAATGATAAAGCAAATATCAGTCTTTATTCTTTTCCTTGAAGACATTCAAAATATTTAGGAGTGCCTACTATGGAATTTGCTATCACTTGAAGAGCAATTGGCCATAGGAAAAAAAGTCAAAATTTACCTATCTAATTGAAGGAGATTATGGCAAATAAATGAACAGGACAGACAGTTTTAGAAATGACAAACATTAGTTTGTTTAATGTTCTATACATTCTTATATTAAATAATAAGGTCAGATTTTCTCAGATGATATAACTTTTATAATAGGGAAAATAAATCCTTCTTTCTTACCTAAAAATAAAACTTGCATTTCAGTTTCCAAGTTACACATGTGCTTCTCTAGCTATAGTTTGAGTGACTCTTCTCCTTCATTAGACTGGTATCCTGGACAGACAGGCTAACTTGGCTTATCAAGTTATCCCTACACTCACACAATGTGAGTATCCACTCCACAAATATTTATGGGTGAGTCATATATATGGAATAATACATATTTGTTGACTAAATCTAGCTTTATGCAATGGTAACTAAAATTATCAAAATAAAGTAATGTAATAACTGAAAACATTACTTGACTCCACATTTGTTTTTATCTCAAAATTTCTTTGCTTGGAAATAGGATTCCAGATGAGGAATCAACATATACAGTTTAATTCCTTGGATCACATTTGGTACATCTGTTGAGTTTTAGATGCCCTCAGTCCTAAATAATATAAAGAAGGGGTTTTAGTTTTTAATTTATTGTTTTGATGAATCAGGACGTTATGTTTCCTCTTCTAAACTTGTAATTATTTGTTCATACTTCAATGCAACAAAGAAATGAAAAGTGAGTTACTGAACTGAGTGTTTAGAGAGGCTATTGTGCATCCCAGTGAGGAATGACCAAGTGATTGTTTGTCAACAATAGAAAACATGATAAGGAGGAGTGAGCCAAGATGGCGGCCTCTAGAGAAAGTAATTAAACACCTCTTCTTTCAGTGACACCAAAGGTGTCTCAGTGAGTTTCCTATGGAGACAAGTTTATATAGATAAGAGTTACAAAAAGTTCCATGATTTTCAAAAAAGTAGAGAGTGGTCAGCTCTTTAGTCAATAAGATCAGTGCTGGAAATGAGGAGAGAAGAGATGATAATTCAACTGAGGTAGAACTGAGAGGAAACTCTTGGTTCCTCATATTCTTTCACATATCATGTTCCAGGGGAGCTAGAGAGTGGCTCCTCTGTTGAGGAAAAATAATGGTGGGGAGGGAAGAAGGGTTTTGTTGATATTTCTGTGAGTATGGTGTCAATAAATTATATATTGATTTAATGTTGGTTATGTATACTTTCTAGTACATTCTGCTAAACCCTTTGGAATTACTTTCCATAAGAGTCTTTGTCTCTTATGTCAGATATTTCCAGGAGGGTTGGGAAGGTGGAAACATGCCACCTGGCAATAGTCCATAAAAGGGAATTTGTGAAAAATTGCAGATGCAAGTTCTACTATACAAGGTTGGTGGACCATGTCATATTTTATTCTAACAATTACTTAAATTATGCTTCTTTTTCTTTTCTTTTTTTTTTTTTTTTAACTTAAGAAGACCTTTGTTATTTTGCCCTCAGTGGTCATTGATTCTCCATTAATAAAGGATCTTCTGTGTTTGCTTTCCTCAGATTTGAAAAGAGGTAAGACTAAATTGAAGCCAGACTCAGGGAACAAAGTTGCTTCTCAGACCATTGTTAATTTAATCTGGGGAGATTCAATAGCAGTAAATCAAGGATATCTACCTGGAAAATTCCCCTTAATATGAGCTTTTGGTAGAATGAGCAGCAGGCAGCCCAGATCAGAGTCCAAAGATCTGAACCCAAATCCAGGTTATTCAGTGGACAGTTTTAACCAAGCACTTCACTTCTTTAAGTGTGACATGCTTAGAGAAGCACCTCACATCTTCAAGTCTCTTTCCTCATCTATAAAATGAAGTTAAGTTGGGGCTGGGGATGTGGCTCAAGAGGTAGTGTGCTCGCCTGGCATGTGTGCAGCCCGGGTTCGATCCTCAGCACCACATACAAACAAAGATGTTGTGTCCACCGAAAACTAAAAAATAAATATTAAAATATTCTCTCTCTCTCAAAAAAAATGAAGTTAAGTTCATGGGACAGCTCTGAGTATTTCTTAAGATTGGAGGGAATGTCAAGGCAGATGATGTTTATTTTATTATTTTTTATGAAGGTGGATGATGTTTACTAAAGCACTTAAAAAATAGAAAGCACTGAACAAATATAAGACAGAATTATTAAAAAGGCAGAGTCATGCCTGGTACAAAGCTATTGGCAGCTACAATAAAATAATCTGATTTATTCTGACAATCTATGTTGGTGGGCTTCCAAGCACACTCATATATAAAGTAAGGCTCAGATTTCAGAAAAAAAATCCTTTTTTAGATTTGAGCTTGTCCAGTTGGTGTATAAATGGAGCATGCATCATCACCTCCACCATCATCATCACCTCCACTGTCGTCATCAGCATCTACATCATCATCGCCATCAATAATGATACAGCAATGTCGTGTCAGGCATGAGGCAGGATCTTCCCCTTCATGCCATCATTTAATTTAAAAACTCAAGAGGCTGCATCATTAACATCCTCATCCAAGAAAAGGGGAATTAAGAGCTTCATGAAATTGTCAGTGGTTCCCAAACTTAGCTGTGTTTCAAAATTATATATATACACACACACACACACATATATATATATATATATATATATATATATATATATATATATATATATATAAATTATATATATAAATAAATTATATATATAAATTATATATATATTACTATATATATAACTATAACCTTTGGGAAATTAATGAGCTCAGTCTTTCACAATGCTACCTGCCTAGAAAAATCATCTACAGATCTTGGAAATCAATTTTTAGCTGCTGGAATTATATATATATATAATACATATATTATATGTATAAATTCCAGCATCTAAAAATTAGTAATATATATATATATAATGTAAATGCCTCAACAGAAAGTTGCTGAATCAGGGTTTCCATCCATAAATTCCAGCAGCTAAAAATTGATTTCCAAGATCTGTAGATGATTTTTCTAGGCAGGTAGCATTGTGAAAGACTGAGCTCATTAATTTCCCAAAGGTCACACAGTTAGAAGCAAAGATGAACTCTACCCCAGGTTGGCTGTTGGACTTCTGTGCCAACTCTTAACCACTCTTCTGTCTCATTTGACTGGTGATTCACAGTCTATTTAATTTAACAATAACTATCTTTTATTGACTTTAATTGGTTTTTCCACATCCTACATCTACTGTTAAACTACACTGTGAGATTGTTTTTCCCCTCCAATGACCACTGAGGTGTTTATGATGAATAACTTTGCTGCCAAAAATATTTTATACCCTGGCCAACTGCTAATGACACAGTAGCATTTACCTATAGCTGAACAATCTAACCACTAATGATAAAGATTACAAAATGCGTGGGTATATTTTGACTATGGGAACTCATTACCAGTGATCAAAGGACACCCACACATTGTTGAAGGAAGTTTTACTTGAAAAGCTGTGAGATCTGTACAAGGGGGTAGACCCAAAGGCAGACCTGAAAGCCTGTTCACAGATTGGGCAGTGGTATAAGACAATGCTTTTCCAACTTCAATGTCCACATGCATTTCTTGGAAATCTTATTTAAATGCTGACACTGATTTAACACTTCTGGAATGGGCTGGAGAGTCTACATTTCCAAGATCCTACGTGATGCTAAGCTGTCAATATTGACTATAGGTAACTACACAGACCATGATCCACTATTTAAAAAAAAAATCCACCTTCAGAAGAATATGCCCAACCCTGGGGAATGAAGTTTTAAAGGCCTCCCACTAGCAGAGATACTGATTAAAAAGCTGTGGAGGATACTCAAATACACTTCTGCAATAAAAACATGCAACAAAGAAAAGGTATTACACAGCAAAGAATCTCTTGTCTATTATTGAGTAGAGAAGGGTGATTAGTTTAAGCAAAAAGTACACTTAAGCATGGATTAGAAGATTAGTAAAGATATGATTAAGACAGTGATGTACCTTTGGAAATATTCAGGAGTGAATCCTGGGTCAATATTGTTTGACACAGCTGGGACAGGAGGAGGATGGTGCTAGATGCTGGCATTCTTGTGGAGTGAGGCAAGAATCCACAGATTCAGATGACACTGGGCAGGTGATTGCTGTGGTCAAACCCCTACCTGTTAGGTAATGGCACTTACCCTAAAAAATACATATATAATTTAAATAAACAGTAGTTGGAGCAAAACAACCTGTTCTTTGATTAATTCTGTTTAGGGAAGGGAGTGTCTGAGAAGGATTTTGTAGGTGGAATTGTCTGAGGAAGAAACTATGAAATGATCAGAGAATTGGTTTGAGTTTCAATTTGACAGGAGCATAATAAACCTATATCTCCAAGAGCATCTTTGCTCTTCAGACCTGTGACTGTGATGAGTGAAAATAAACTAGATTTTGTGGATCCACATTAAGTCACAGGTCTACCTATGAGATGTGAAAGCACTATGGGACTGGAAAAGGACAGTGCTCATTTTAGACCAGATGGCTTCTGTAATTTAGCCTGGCCTGTGATTACTTGGCACCTTCACAGGTCCTTGCTGTTCAAGGAAAGTCAAACCTCCATAAGATGATTGAAGCCAGAGGATAAAATATCTATAGGCCCTCTCTAATAAGGAAGGGGCCCCTGCACTGGAATTATCACTATCCTGGGAGATGAAATGAATGATTGTGGAGATGGAATCAAAATAAGCTGAAACAAGAGTTCCCTTAGAGGCCAGCAGGAGGTGCCTCAAGCAGGAACTATGACAACTTAAAGATTATATGTCCCTCTGACCTAATAGGGCCCTCCTCACTCAGCTCCCACCAACTGTGGCCAAGCAGAATGTAGCCTAGGGTTGCAAGAGCTTTTGATTTTTTTCCCAAGAAAAATAGTCTGAATTTTTACATATAATTGTCTGTTGTTTTTTTTTTTCAGTAAAGTCATTAACAAAATCAAATCTGGAAAAAAAATATCCCACTGGGAATCAAATAAAATTCCCTTTATAGGGAGCACGGAGTTGGTGACCTCTGAGATTTGCTTTTATGCATGTTCACAGAGATGGGGTTATAAGGCAGAGCAGGTAAATACAGGCTACCCCTGCATTCTCTTGTCTCCACTTGCTTTTAACCATGCTTTCTCTTTCTTCTTAGCATTTCCCAGTTTGTAAAGTCATTCTACACTGCTTTTCATCTCTGACACCCTTCCCCCCAACTAGCAGGAAATCTCCCTGAAAACAGAGACCACGTTTGTTCTAAGCTGTGCCCCCAACATTTCAACCATGCTTGGCACATAGTAAATACTCAATAAATATTTGCTGAGTTGGTAATAAATTAGTCCATGCCTCCATCTAAATATGCAAACCAGGCTGAGCAGTGTCACAGGGCCCTGATTCCAGGGTCAGATATCTAATTCTTAGTAGTTTAAGAAGCAGCTTTGGGCCAGAGTTCCAGGATAGTCTCCACTCAAAAATTTTAAGGAGAATAAAATACTCCCAAATCTACTTCACTTTGTACTTTAAAGACTTTGTACTTAAAAAAAATTCTGCAAGAGGAAAAGAAAAATATATACATATCCATCCATGATATATATATATATATATATATATATATATATATATATATATATATATATATATATATTCAGCTGTGATCATGAAAATATTGGCTTACTGCTTGAAATCGTGTAAAGCAAGAACCTGCATTAAGAAAGCAGAGCTGAGCAAACAGACTCGGGACTTTATCTGCTGACATCCAGTGCTATACTGAGACTGCAGCAGAACACTAGCAATGCTGTGTTCTCTAAGAATTCTGCACAATGCAAATGGGCATGAGGAGAAAAACAAAAACAAAATGAAAAAAAGAAAAACCGAAGGGGAAAAAAAAAGAAAGAAAAACAACCCCAAATGCAAGAGAACTTTTAGTTCTTGCTGAAAAAGAAAAATGTGAGCTCTAAATCCAGCAATACAAGAAAAGAGGCATCTGTGACTGCATATAAAGCTGAAACTCCTTTGCTTGAACAAAATCACTCGGTCTACAATACTTAAAATAAACAAAGCTTAAAACACTTAGCTACACACACATGTTTTCTGCCACATGCTGCCTGAAGAAGATAGCTATGCAACGTGCATGCCCCAGTTTAAAGCAAGCTTTGAATTCCACACAAAAGTCTCCTCCTCTACCTTTCTCTGTTTCCACACAGAAATACATTTCCCTTTAAGTGAGAAAAAGTATGTATGTTTAAAAGGACAGTCCAGGCCCTTTATAAAAGCACTTACTTTGAAAGAACAGGACAGATTATATATTCAAAACAAGAGCACCTTCTTAAAGAGCGGGTTCAGAAGTTGTTCAATGGCCATGGCCTTGATTTGTGCTCGCAGCTCTGGTCCTGCTGGGCCTGGTTAACAGAAAGGCTGGCAGCCTGCATGGCATGGTCCTCCAGGGGTGCTGCGTCAGGATGACGCTCTGGAACTGTTACTGGGACAGGCTGTGAGCAAGTCAGCAGGACAGTTTTATTTCTGTGCTGAGATTGCTGCTTCCTGATGGGAAAATATTGGTGGCAGAATTATCCCCGGGAATCAAGCAGAGGATCCCCAGATGATCTGAGTTCTGGGGAAGGTAAAGAGTGTGTGTGTGTGGGGGGGACAGCACTGGGCAGAGGGCAAGCAGCCCCCAAAAGAAACTCACCTAAGGTTACTGGTCTCCTTGGGTGGCTCCTTGACCCTGCCAAGGGCATGACTCAGCTCACCCACAGCAGTTCTGGACCACACTATTTATCTCCCCTATCTGGGAAAACTGAGCTCTAGGCAGGGAATAGAGAAGAGTAGAGGGGAGGGCATGGTGATCCCTACCTTAGTGGGGTCTAGAGTTGTGGCTTCCCATGCTGGGACATTTATCCCTATCTTCAGTAGTTATTGCAATACAGTGGTCCAGAGCCTGGAACTTTAATACTAGGAGGAGGAGGAGGGAAATAGCAGGAGGAGGTAGGGAGAGAAGTCAGATTTTCCGATGATGTCCCAGATCAGTAAGTATGGAGAACTGATAAGGTGCTGAGTTTCTATTGATGTCCAGGATGACAAACTGTGGGATTAGACTAAGTAAGGGTTTCTGATGACTTGGTCAATTTTTGCTTGGATGACTTCATAGTTTAAAAGCAAGACAAAGTTACAGTAGATATTTAGGGAGGTGGCTGTGGCCTCCAGATGCCCAAGGATCCATACTTCTGCCCACTAATTCCTTCTAGATGGAGGTCATGGTAGGGTGGGAGAAGATGGAGGAAATCATGGGATCCTCTTCAGTTAGGAAGATTTTAAAAAGAACACAAACATCATGCAGCCATAGACTTCCTGTATTGTGTGGTTTGGGTTCGAGGAGAATGAATTGGCAAGGAACATCCCACATCAGGAGAGGGAGCATGTGACCATAGCAAATGTCAAGTGGTGGGAGCTTGGGGCTCCACTTGAACCCCACACCACCTCTGAGTGATCTTAGATGATGCATTATATCTCTGGATGTCACTTTGTACATGAGAAGTTTTTACCATCTCTCAATTTTTTTTTAAAACATATTTTTAGTTGTAGGTGGACATAATACCTTTATTTTATTTATTTTTATGTGGTGCTGAGGCTTGAACCCAGTGCCTCACCCTCGCTAGGCAAGAGCTCTATCACTAAGCTACAACTCCAGCCCATCACTCAAATCTTAATGCCCTCCTTTTTTTTTCCAACCTAGCATATGCCCTAACATAGAAAGAAATGAAATGAGTCATTTTTTCTCCCTATCATTTCCATTCCTATCGCTTCACTCCTCTACTTAGGCAATAAATTCTAATCTTGGTGTTAACCTTCCTACCCCAGCTGTTCTATCCAAATTCTGAAAATCCCAGAAAAAATGATTTTCTCGTCTTTGGAGAGTAGGGAAGACATGGAGATGAGCTGCTCAGACCCCCTTTAGGAAAAGACTTATTGCCCAGCTCCTAGGGGGCTGTCAGCTGAGAGCTGCCAATTCCTTCAGGTCCACCTCAGTGTTTCTGGACAGTCAGCCTTTGCTCCTGAGGTCCCATGGGGCTGCAGCCCTGTGCACAAACCTCCCTCCCCACCTTCTCTTTCACAGACATTACTTTTCTCTTGCAAAACCAGCATCTATTTCCCAGAGGACCCAACACAGAGATCCTAGTCATTGTGATGCATGAGCCCAAATACTTTGTTTTGTTTTCCTGAAAAGGGCCTTTGACAGGCTTCAGAAAACCATCTTTGAGCAGCGAAATCCTTTTCTTTGTAGCATAAAAAATCTACAGCACAAATTTCTTCTTCATTCCCTTATTCACAGACACATGGAGGCTTCATTCCCATCACTTTTAGGCAGTAGTTTTCAACTGAATTCATTTGAGAATCGCCCTAGAGACTTTTAAATGTGTGAATGCCCAGGCTCCGCATGCAAAGCTCTATTTCTCATGCACCTCTGGTTGAGAGCCAGTGATGGTAGCATGAAATTATTCCTTGTTTAGACATCTTTCAGAGATGAGCATCCATCCTGCTGAGGATCATTCAGGAGGTTGAAAAGTGTGCATACATTAAACAAACAATTGAATGACCCCTAGATCTTTTCCAGGTATTTTTATCAGTCCAGTAGTAATGTTGCAAACCAATGGAGTGTGATGAATTTTCTTAGAAAATATTAGGAAGGTGTAGGAAAACCTGGGCTTATTGTCAGTTTTCATGATATAAGCTAAAACACAAAAATTATGGGGCCATAGATTTCTATTATCATGTAGGGCTTGGGGCAAGGAGTTGGGTGTTGACTTTCCTACTAGAATTTAGGTGGCTATATCCTAATCTTTCAGGTTTCTAGGGGGCTGTGGTTATGTTCACGTTTCACAGATTAAGTCCTCACAAGGACTTAGTTTGGGGGCATCAGTTGAGATTGTTCTTCTATCTCATGTTACTTGGAGAGAGCTCACATCAATGTCAATCATTTTTGTTTTCTGGAGAGCTGAATAAAATTGCCTGTGTTAACCTTTATGTACAAATAGTTTGCTGTTGGGTTCCAAGAGTTTTATTTCAAGGCAAAATTTACACACAAAGAAGCACATGGTGAGATTCTCTAGGACTGAGAAGCCCTAACTTCCCTAAGACAGTAGTCCTGGAAAGTAAAAAGCGGGGTACTCTGAAGCAGCTACTTGGTATTCAAAATGAATATTTCTTGCTGGATCTTTATAGCCAAAGGAAAAAAATGTAGAACTCCAAGGGGGAATGTGAAGAGATTAAAGTGCTATGCACTGGGGGAGACTTTTAGGAAAATCAAATGGGAAGATGGTGAAGCAGGAGCTGAATGAGCTGATCAAAATAGATCCTCTGCTGAGCTCTGACATGTGACAATGCCACAGAGGAGGTGGCTCCTGAGAGCACAGCAAATGGGGTTAAGAGGGATTTAAAGTTACTGTGCTAAGCCTATCCCTGGACATTTGGCAGTACAGGTCTAGGTACTAATTTAATGCTTCTTGAACCTGACGTATGCAATGCTCACTCTCTAGGTGCATTAGTCAGAACTTACTGATGAAAAAAAGTTGCCCTCTTTGTGAGTTGACAGCTGTTCCCTGTGGCAGAGGAGAAGTGGTCTGTGTGAGTGTGGCCTGAGCTGCCCAGTATCAAGACCCTGCTAAACATCACCGGGCTTCCTGTCCCCCCACCCGCGGGGTGTTGTTTCAAGGATTAGCTAAATATGTATGTGGATATGTTTAGTAAATTTGCAAAGTGCTATGCAAATGTAGACTTTTTTGTTGGGGGGGTGTACCAGGGATTGAACTTGGGGGCACTTGACCACTGAGCCACATCCCCTGTCCCACCTCCTTTTGTATTTTATTTAGAGACAGGGTCTCACTGAGTTGCTTAGTGCCTTGCTTTTGCTGAAGCTGGCTTTGAACTCATGATCCTCCTGTCTCAGCCTCCAGAGCTGCTGGGATTAGAGGCTATTTCCACTACACCCAGCAAATGTGGGCTTTTATTCCTTTATTTTTAAACAAAAGCCTCACTTAAGGATTGACTGAGGGCCCAGTGGATGGGGATTCTAGTTCAGACCCATGGGCCACAGTTGAATCCCTGCTCTTCACTTACCAATTGAGAAACTTTGGAGCAGCAACTCCAGCCTCGGCAGCCCACTCCCTCAAACCTCAAATGGGAAAAATCATCATACCTACCTCTCAGGAGAGCAGCTCCCAGGGACAGCATGCAGCGCAAACTGTGATGCACAGCGCTGGGTAAATGTGAGCTGTGACTCTTGTAAACCAGGGCTGTCACCACAGGTAAGACTGAGACACAGGAAGGAGAGGACTTGGTGGACAGTTTGAGGGGACCTGGGGGAAAGCATTTTTCAGGGAAAGACACCCAGAAAAAAAGGAGGCAACGGGCCCATTCTACTGATCCAGCAACCTCCTGAAGGAACTGACACTGAATTAGGAGGATAAATTGCAGCTTTTGTCTCGAGGTGCATTTCTGCGTGTCCATATTAACTGTAAGGTAATTACCCATACCCCAGTGGAGTTCTCAGCTGTAATTTTGGAAGGATCATCATAAAGCATTATTTTTAGGTACAAATTCACTTGTGACAATGATACGTTCACATCACACAGGAGGGACTTGACATGCAAAGAACATCATCTCAGAATATAGCACAGTTGAAATCTGGGGGGATGCAGGTGGCAGGAGGGGTGGGTTATGGATTTCAAATGTCTGGGTTGCACTTGAGGCAATTCTGGGTTGGGCAACCCCAATAGGCTCTGTTCTGAGGCACATTCCATTATGAGTGGAGTGGATTTATAATGGAATGACATGGATGGTTTCTTATAATCAGAAAAGCACACTGACCTTCACACTACACAGGTGCAGCAGCATAATGACCCACCACGTGTACGCGCATCAATTCCTGGGGAAGAGTCCAACGAGGTTAACTTAGCGTGTATCCCAAGCAAAGAACATCAGTGACATTACCCGCATAAAGAACATTACTCCCCCCACCCCCCACCAAGACACTTGGCTTGGGCAACACAGGAATATAAAAGGAAAAAGTCACCCAAGAATCATACTCATTTTGACAAAATATAGCAAACAATATTATTCTATGCCATAAATAATTTGCTTTGGGTTTTAAATTTTAACTTTAGGAGTAAGAATCATGGGCATAGAAAATGTTTGTTTTCCTTTTCAATGAACAAGGATTGGGTGTGGGGGAGGCTTTGGGGGAAGGGAAGTTCTATTCTGTTCCACACCCTCTGCAAAGCCTACATAAAAGCATCGTCAGATAGGTCCACTCATGAGGCCCCCTTACCACAAAGGAACCAAATCTCAAATTAAACTGCCAAAAGATCACTAACCCTATCTCAGCAGCTTCATTCACGCGGGCACTTACTCAGACATGAAAGATTCAAGAGGGAATACCATCCCCTCATGTGAATTGTCCAGTAGAGCCCCTGCTATTCCCAAAGTCCATCAGTTTGGCATCATGATCACACCATGGGCACTTTAACAACCATGCCCAAAATTGCATAAAGGATTTGAACAGAGAGATGCCAGGCAGGCATAGGAATATGGCTGATGATATCTACGAGGGTCTATTTCATCGATGTGTCATTTTGGGTCATAAGTCTTTATTCTCATGTCATAACTTCATCTTCTTCTGAAGACAAAGTTGCCATGAAAGTAGTCAATATGGCCTGATTCCAGAAAAAGCAGTATATGATGTCAGCATTCCAAAACCCCTGTGAAACCTGAAGCCTTGCTGACAAATGAGTTTGTGTAAGAAACGAGTAGCAAGCTTGCATTCTGGGTGCACAGATTATGTTCTCAACTCCTGATCTGAGCAGACTTCAGAAGCAGAAAGAGAGAGGGAGAATTCAGTGCCTATGTAAAAGCTCTGTTCTGTGCTCAATACTATGCTGAGCTCTACAGATATCTTGGTAGTAATGAACACTATACAACATTCCTTCCTCTAGCATCTTGCCCAGTCATAACAACTGCTTCTTAGGTGGTCTCAGGCCTGCTCCATTTGAAGCCTCCTTTTCACTCACCTTTCCCAGGTTGGGGGCCTCCAGATCTTCAAATATTCACACGAGAGACCCATATTCCGGCCATGGCCTCCATTACTATCTGGACACTGATAACTCCCAAATATCTGTGGCAGCTCGGGTGCTCATCTGAAGTCCAAACCCAACACCCACTGACTGGACATCTCACACCCACCCCAAACTAACTCAGGATCTTTATACTCACACCAGATCCCTTCCTCCAAAAGATGTAGTAACGGTTCCTCTGCCCATTCAGAATTCTCTGTCAGGAACAAGGAAAGCCACCTCAACTCCTCTTTCTCCCCCATACCATCTTTTTTGTCCAACCAAACACTGAGTTCACCTGCCACTACCTCTCAATCATCCTAGAATTCATCTGCTTCTGACCATTTCTGCCTTCTCCACCATGATCCAAGCCTCTGTCTCCTACTTAATTCCAATAATTTCTAACTGGTTCCTCCATCTCCATTTTTGCCCTAAATACATTTTCTACAATGGACAAAATGCTTTATTAAAAAAAAGAAAAAGAAAACTTGGTTGTGGCACTTCCTTGCTTTAATGGCTTCTTACTTCCTTTATGCCAAAGTTCCAAATGCAGAATTGAGACTATTTTATACAAATATGCAAAACTGGATCTCCTCCCCAGGCTCATGGTGGCTTCCCTCTTTCCCAATCATGATGTCTTTTCTGGGAATCTTACAGTGTCCAGAGGCACTAGCTTCTCTCTCCACCTGAGAGCAGCTCCTCCCTCTGCCATAATCTTTAGTCCTTAGCCTCAGCTGGGGCCTCCATCCCATGACAGAGAACCCAGAATAGTAGCCTATAGTTACTAATTTTAATGAACTATTTATATAACTATTTGTTTAATGTCTGTCTCACAAAAGCGTCAGGATTCTCTGGGTCTGGGGCTGTCGTCCTCAGTACTTAGCATAGAGCCTGGTACAAGGGCATGCTCACTATGTCCATGAGAATGTGATGAACAATAAATGACCCATCTAATCTTGAGGAAGTCATAGTCCAGATTTTAGATACTGTGTCTGCCGAGAACTAAAAAATAAATATTAAAATTCTCTCTCTCTCACTCTCTCTCTTTAAAAAAAAAAGAATATATAAAAGAAGCCTTTTGTGCATTTGTCTTGAGCTTAGTTATCCGCCTCCCACCCCAACAACACACACCCACACACTAGGAGAGTAGTGGAAGAAGAAGAAGAAAAAAAGGACCATTCAAATTATATCTTATCTATTCAGCACTTAATACTGGGGATACTGGTGTATTTTGCTTTACAGTTTGCTTTTTTTTTTAACATAGTTTATAATTGTTTAGCTGTAAAACCCAACTCTGCAAAAGAAAAATAAGGGTACAATGGAGAAAGTAAACAGTAATTCAAAAAAAAAAAAAAATCCAGCTCTAGATCCTGAAATCTCACACCATCCCACCAAGTAGGACCCAGGTGGGACCTTCTAGCAGGAATAAACTAGAGTCCAAGTAAATTAAGAATCATATGGGGATCAAGATGGGGATCAGGTGAGTGCTTCTGCTCCCAGCCTTCAGCCCACCTTAGGCTTCACAGATTTGTGCAGCTCTTCATTTCTGCCACGTGGGAGCCAGCCTGATTGCAGTGAATGAGAGCAAAGATTCGGAAACCCCAAGAAACAACAAGTGACAATATTAGGGATCAACAAAGCTTTACTTTGTAAATAAATTAAGAGTAGACAGCTCTTTTGAAGTCATAAGTGATTTATATGCAACTATATTTGGTTTCTCTCATAGACTAAGTAGCTCTGACCCTGGGGGAAACACTTTCGGAGCCACTGTACAGAGCAGCAGGAAAGTCAAGTGGAATGGATGGCTTTAAATACCCTTGCAGTGCAGTGACAGGAGAGTAGGGGCAGCCTCTCAAGGTTCAGTCCTTCACAAAGATGCTTCTCTGTAGGTTCTGGCTGCTGCATCCCTGCTTCAGTCCTGGGAGTTCCTAGCATCCTTTCAATCATTAGTGGTCAGTGTTGACAGGCGGCAATACCACCTCTCTGGCCTGGTGCTCCGCCACCACTGCCAGGTCACCTGAGCAGAGGTGTGATTTTAAAAAATTGACTAAAGCAGATATTCCTCTGGGCCATATTGATCTGAGCATACCCAAATAACTAAAGTTAGAAAACAAAAGCATAAATTAGGGGCTGGAGTTGTGGCTCAGCAGTAGATTGCTCATCTAGCAAGTACAGGGAGCTGGGTTCGATCCTCAGCACCACTTAAAAATATATAAAATAAAGGCATTGTGTCCAACTACAACTAAAAAATATATATTTTTCAAAAAAGCATAAATTAGCCTTCAGACCACATGGTGACTTATCATGCAACACATATATTTTACTGATTAGATTCCCTTGCCTTCTGTTCAACCTTCCATCTGATAAGTGGACGACTTTTGAGGAAGAAATCAATATCACTCATGGATAGGGAATATATTAAAGAAACTTTTTCTGAATCATAGTAACTTCCTTTTTTTATGATGCAAAGACGCTGGCCCGGTAGTCTCTCTCTGATAAATATTTGCTGATGGACTGGCCAACCTGGTACATGAAAGAAGGAATAACCTGTATGTTCATTCCCACATGTGGGTCATTCCAAATGTACTATGAGATCTCCTTGGAAGGACAAATTAAGCTTAGTTGCATGTGTTTTGAATAGGGATTAAATTTTTCTTCTCAGAGGTGAGAAAATTACATTTTCTAATTTCATAAAAGTATTCTTGTTGAGATTCCAAGAACTCTTCACATTTTCAAGTCTGTTTCACTAGGTCTTCTCCCAAGTATTGGTGTCACAGCTAGTATTCATAATGTGACAGCCAGTATAGACAGCATGTTGAAAAAACCTAATCTGGT
Organism: Marmota flaviventris; assembly: GCF_047511675.1. Classification (NCBI taxonomy): domain Eukaryota; kingdom Metazoa; phylum Chordata; class Mammalia; order Rodentia; family Sciuridae; genus Marmota; species Marmota flaviventris. The sequence continues at coordinate 101,030,040 of NC_092498.1, read as the reverse complement.
TTCTCATCAGAAGTTCTTGTTTTTTCTGTTTTCAACTTTGTGACTGGGAACCCACCGGCATTCCTTGGGATATGACTGGTTTTGTCTCCATCTATTTTCTTTCAATCCCTCATCTTAATTCCATCTGAATTTTTTCAAAGATGTCAAATTTACTATCATATGACTTTATGGTATTATTGGCATTGAGTTCATTTTTTTGATAGTCTCTTCATGGTCCAATAGGATGCTATTGGGATAGAATCTTTTTCTGTCAATAATGACTTATAATGCCTCCCAAATTCTCAGACCCCTTCAATTTTGTACATTATCTCACTTAAATTTAAAGAAAAAAAAATGCTTGGACAAATTGGCCAGGCTTTATTTAAAGGGAATTGACTTAGAGGCATAGCTATGGGTTATTCTTTTAAAACATATTTATTTTATTTGTATATTTAAAATTTTCATTTATTTATCTATTTCTTCAGCATGTCTATGACTAAACAATGACACACAGATGGAAAACAAAGATGGCTTAACTGTAAGCTTCCAAGCTCCCTAAACTGCCCATTTGATATTTTTTTCTCAACTTGATGGACCTATCCTGGCTCTAAGAAAGACGGATTCTGAAGATGCCCAGTTTGTTCTTTGAGGGACAGTTCCAACTCCATGACCAGACAACAGAAATATGACCACCTGTGTCTGCAGCCTCCTCCTCCCCAGCATCTTAATCCTCAGACTCCAATTCTGAGCAGCAGAGGACCAAAGCCAGAATGAAGAGTGAAACTGAGCCAAGGTGGAGAGGCCTTGGTCAGGCAGCTCCCTGGTGGCCTTCATCCTGGGGCCAGTGTTGTAGCCAGGAGTAAGAATCCCTCTGCACTACTTCCATGCCTCCCAAGGCTGTGATTTATTGCCTCTCAGCCCAGGGCTGTTTACTTTTTTTCTGTAACCTTCATGTTCCATCCAAAATACATCTGTGATGGGGAAACACTGATAATAGAGCTCCATACTTGAATAACTCCACAACAAAGCTGTCTTCTAAGAATAATAGCTGATCCCAGGGTGTTTTCATTAAAAAACAGATTTCTGTGACAGACTATCAAAACATTTTCCTTGTACAATAAGCAATATGATGAGGCAGAATTATGCAAAACATATGGGCTTAACTGTGCCCTCAGCAAATGGGGGCTTGTTTCTACTGGTTTCAGAATCTCATTTACCTTTCCCATCAGGGGTATGATAACAAGAAGGTCCTATCCAGTGGCCTTTCATGCTTCAAGTGGTGGGGGTGGGGGGGATGACTGATGAACTGCACTTCTGCCTCTACTTCCAAAACCTGTCACCATTTATCTTTGAGGGATGGAGTTTGCTTGTAGTCTTAGGGAAGCAAGAGGTTATTATTTAGCAAAGCAGGTTCAGAGTCATCTAATGTTTATTGACAATCTCCCACATGCCTGGCATCACTTTAGGCAGTGGAAACACAGTGGTGAAAACTAATATCCATTATTTATGGAGTCTCCCGCATGCTGGCACATTCCAAGTGCTTTACATATGCTAACCCGTTACAATCTCACAAGGCCGTTACTATTTCTGTCTACACCTTAGAGATGGGAAAATTGAGGTATCGTATCGCTGATGTGAAAAACATGTAGCCCATATTTTCTTTTTCTTTCCACAGAATTTAAAATGTTTTCTGAAATTATCATGGGCTTGGGTCAAAACAATGCCTTTCTTATTCTTTAAATATAAAAAAAATAATAATCCCCTTTTCCCTTCTCCTATCTTCCAGAATCTTTTTATCAGTCTTATATTTATCCCCTGGTATTGTCTTTAAACATGGTTCCTGGACTGGGGTTCAGACACAGAGGCAGAGTCTTACCTGCACCCTCTCTAGGGGGAGCCATATTCCCTTTACCTGGAACCATACCTCTGAGTCATGGAGGGCTCTGGAAAATGCACCACAGGTAAGGAGCCCAGGGGATGATCCCACCTATTCCTACAGGGTCCCCCGGGGCAAAATTCTGTATTTCCTTGCAAGTGGCTTTGCCAGTTTCAGGTGAGGACTCTTCTGGCCCTGGATAGCCCAAGGCTTCTCATGGCAGATGTGCTGTGGCCAGGCCTGGAAGGACCTACAGACATCCTGACATAAAATGATTTGACTAACAATTTTCAGCTTCAAGATAGTGGGAAAGTAAACATTCAGTAGAAACCGTACTTCAAATTTACAACTTTGATCTTTTTCTGTGCTAGGGGTGGACAGTCTGATACTGTGGTGATGGTGGGCAGTGAGCCACGGCTCCCAGACAGCCACTCAGTCACAAGGGTGGACAACCAACATCCTACTTTGCACACTGTGCGGCTAAGTTGTGATGTTTGGTAGGTCAGGTGTAACGAATGCATTTTCTACTTAAACATATTTTCAGCTTAGGATGGGTTTATTTGGGATGTAATCCTGAAGTGAGAAGTATCTGTAGTGTAGCCAAAACTTGGTTCTGGACCATTGATCAGGCAAGGGATTGGCCCAATTTATTGGGTATCACCTAATCCCAGTCAACAATATCACAGCGGCTAGGCATGCATTTTCATTCTAGGGCTTCACATGGAAGGGGCTTTTATTTCATCTGTACATTCAACAAATGTTTGTTGAAGACCAGGTCCATTCCAGGCACATGGATGAGGCAACATGTTAGTGAATAACACAGACTACCTTCCCTGGCTGCAGAGCTCAGCTCATCTTTGAGAGAAGGGAGCAATGGCAAACACAATTAATAAGTAAATGCACATGTCAGAGAGTGGAAAAGTTTAAGAAGAAGCAACAAATGAGAAATGAATGTTCAGGTGTGGATAGGAGATGAAAATTTCCCCAGAGTCTTCAGGAAGAGCATCAAAGATAAGGAGACTGAGTGAAGACCTGAATGAAGAAAAAGAAGTGGACACGAATGTTCAAGGAAAGAGCATTCTGGGAACAGGAAGAGCAAGCACAAAGGTCTGAGGTGAGAGAGCACCTGGACTTCCTGTGAAGAGGCCAGAATGGCCAGAGTGAAGAGGATGTGGAGAGAACAGCCAGAAACAAAGCTGGAGCTGAAATGGGGAGCCAGTTTGTTGGGAAGACTCTAGTGTTCACATGTAGCCAGGTATGAAGTCACCAGAGAGCTCTGAGCAGGCAGTGGCATGATCTGGTTGGCATTGAACAGCTAGGGTCTGGATGCTGGTTTGAGAACACACCAAAGGGAAGGCAGGGAAGGAAGTTGTGGGATTTTGCAAGAATCCAGGTCAGACACAAAGGTGGTGTGGACAGAGTGGGAGTAATGTGGGCATGAGAATTTGGTCAGAAATGCAGCTAGAAGAGCGGTGCCACTGGCAGGGCTGTATTGCACGTGATTGGTAAAGCCTCTGGCTAACATTTGCTTGTTGGATGATTCTTTATATCTGTACAACTCCTACAGACTGAGGAGAAACTGCTCCTTCGCTGCTCAGGTGACTACCTGCTTATTTCTGGGTGATATGAAACAGTTTATCTTTCCCATGCCAGAAATTATCATCTGTTTCCACATCTCTCTTTGAATTTTCTTGGTTCTATTGTGAGCATCACAGCTTCTATTATGGCCATCCTTTCTCTATACCTAACTTCCAGTTCTGTTGCACTTTTGGGACTTGGGGAGCCCAATGAAAACAGGAAGAGGGGAGCAAATGGAAGGTTGGAGGCTGGTTGGTGAAGACCTGGATTTATCGAGGGCAAGTGAAATGTGCAAGCAGGCAGAGGTCCTATTGGATCTTCAGGGACAAAAAAATCATACTTTTATCCTGGAAATCACGTCTGGAGTCAAATATGCCAATCCCTATTTGTAGGTTCCAGAACAGAATAATTTTGCATCATATAAAAAGTTGTTCCATAACATTAGTTTCATGGAAGTTGTTTTGTGGAGAGGGAAAGGAATCCAGTAGAATCTATTACTACTAATTGGCCGGTCTCATGACTGGTTATCACAACCATCTTTTCCAATGACACACTTTCCATTGCATAGTATTTTACCGATTCTACAGTCAGGAGGAAAAGTTCCACAAACTGAAAAACAAACAATAACAAATATTCTTTGAACAATGAATCTATTGAAGATATTAAAATCTGCAGGTATGCTCTAACCCAGATGCATGTGATTGTGTGTGGTCAACTCTTATCTGAAATTTCCATCGTAAAGTCTAAAAAGTCCTGGGGACTAAGTAAATTGTGCTACTGAATAATAAATTATTGAGGGCTTGCTTATGAGGCAAGAAAATTTGTAACATCCAAATTGTGGTTTCTTTAGTAACTCTATTGTTTCCACATGGAAGGTACATGAAAACAGTTTCAGATGTAATATTCAAGGCAACAATGGTGGTTCTTGGAAATAATGTCAACCAGCTGGGGAGAGGGAAACAAGTGTTAGGTTTTGGATCTAGTCTCAATATACCAACTAAAGAAGAATATGAACCTTCCAAGAACTGTGAGCCAGGGGACACTCATTTCCATAACTGAAAACATAGGTCTCTAAAACTACACAATTATAACACAGAAAGCACAAGTGTCAGGAAGTGCTGCTCCATGAAGAGTTCATGTTTCTTGGGATTTCTGAACATAGGTACCCTGGTTAAAGAATGATTGATAGCCACCCTAAAGATAGAGACTTCTGGAAGGATATACAGTCTTATCTTCTTTGGGGATGTTTGCCAACCACAGGGATGAATGCTTTTAGGGTTTTTTTTTCCCTCTTCTAGGAGAAGATTATTTTGCATCCCAGAGGGGAGGTGGGCCAGATGTGCCAGCAGCTCCTATATGAGCTCTGAGAGTCATAATTTCAGGGTTTCTTTCCTGTAGCACAAACCACAGGGAACATCTGGCTCTCTTCACTTCACCCCATGGGAATTGGGCATGAGGAAATGATGATAAAATTGTTGCAGTAATTAATCTGTTCTCTGATCCAGAAACCTCATGTGTTCTGTTAGAACAAATAAATAAAAGTAGATGTAAAAACTTAATAAAAAGGTAAGTTTGCTGTGATGCTGTGCCATTCACTATTACGAAGCACACTGTGATGCCCTGTCCAGCATGCCACTCTGCTTCTTAAGAGCCACACATTCGTGCCCATTGCCTTGTGGCTCCCTTCTGTTTGCGAAGAGAGAATATATCTCTACCTCACAGACTTTACATTCTGCTGTGTAATATGACATATGCTTTAGCCAATTAAATGTGATGTTCACTTCTGAGCAAAAAGTTTTAAGACGTGTTATAAGTTTTCACCATCCCTTTTGCTTAAGTGTGTGCTAATTCTAGACTGGGCCTTGTTATCAGCTGGAGATATGTACATGCACCACATTTGAGCCACGAAGAGCAGGAGAGCGGCAGCAGACCCTCAACCTAAATGTGATGTGAGTAAGAAAAAGACTTTTGTTGTGGAAGCCATTGAGATTGTTTGGATGTTTATTTGTTAGCAGAACCAGCAAACCAAACTAATACCATTGTGCAACTAGCTTCCATTTCTATTCTTCTTCTGAATTAACTCTCACTCCTTAGGACAAGGTGCCATATCCTGATTCATTTATGCCAGGCTGCACTTGACATTTCCCTAAACCAGTTAGTTTGAAGGCGAGGCCTCATATTCAATGAATGGGGGAGAGGTCCAGGCACAGATATAGACTTGCAAAGCAGCACACAGAGGCAATTTTCTTCTTTTCCATGTCCTATTAAAACTATTTCCATCAACCAAGTCCTCTAGGTTTTCTTTTTGCAGTTACTGATCTTCCTTCTTTTACTGAGATTCTAAGCTCTTTCTTTTTGCACAGTTTTCCCTGGTTACTGTGAACTCTCAGGTTGAATCCCTTCCAGAAATTGTCACATTAAGTGGATTTTGTGTGCCCTCCTCCATGTTCCCTACATGGACTTGATTCCCTGCTGATGGAGAAGAAGGATGAATTCCATGCAGCAGCTGCAAAACTTTGCTTCTGGCAAGGGCCCACATGGACATCATTATCCAAAGTATATATATGAAGACATGAACGGTGTGAATATACTTTGTATAAACCAGAGATATGAAAAATTGTGTCCTAAATGTGTAATATGAATTGTAATGTATTCTTCTCTAATATATAACAAATTAGAATAACAAAAATTAAAAATTTTTTTTCCAGTCTTCACTAGGTGTTCATCTGAAAGCACAGAAACCAGGGGCATAAGTCTCTAGCATCATCTAAGGGCAATATCTTCCTGAACCCACTATCTCAGGCCTGTTCAGTTGGCAAATGGTGAGTCCCCATTAAAGCACTAACACAAGTTTGGTGTTGGAAATTAATGGATTTAAACTGGGTCCTCCTGGAGGCATTTAAATTTTAGAGTAAAGCTGTTTCATATCACAGAAGCTAGAAAGGGAGCAAGAGGCAGACCTACCATGGGAGGTTATCATCTTATCCCTTTTGCCATTTTTATCATGACAAAATGAAACCAGGAGGATGTTAAAGGTTGCTCATATTAAGCCAAAGAATTTAAAGGAGTTCAAATTATACCCTTAATGAAATATCACTACTTTATTTTCTCTAACTAAAATCCAATAGTTTGAGGCAGAAGAATATAACATAGTTAGGGCAGAAGAACATGATTTTAATTGTGGCACATTGAACCAATTGAGATAACATACCCTGGTGCAAATCAATCCAGTGAATCCATGTCCTATGAAAGGACCTCAGGGATGGTTTTAGTTTTATAAATACTCAGAAAAAAAAGTTACGTTCGAAGGCTGTGATAGGAAAGACAGATGATTCCCACTATGGAACAGGCACAGTACAGGGAGGTAGAGAAACAGGAGTTCAAATCTCATTTTGCTACTTTCTGACTCTGAAATTTTAAGCAATCTATTTAACTTCTCCAAACACAAATTTCTTACTTATATTGGAGGATTACAATCACATGTACTCCATAGTGCTTTTGGCAGATTCAGGTGGGAACATAAATGAAAAAAATCATAGGAACAGCACCAGACATATGGCATCTCTTGCCTACAGGAAGAGAAAGAGGTCAAGAAATGTGTGTCAAGTTCAGGAGATGAGCCTCTCTTATGACACATTCATGCTTTATGCACTGAAACCACCTGGTTTCTTTCTGCTTTAATTTTTTTAAATTGCTTACTTTTAGACTTACAGAAAAGTTGCAAGGATACTATAATGAACTCTCTAACACAGATTCTCCAAATGTGAATATTTTATTTTTTCTTTGTCTCTCTCTCTGAGAAAGACTTAGATAATTTATATATTTATAGATATTTATGTATATATGTGTATAATTTTTTTTAGAATGAAATTTTTTAATTTTATAAATGAAAAGGCAAAATACTACAACTATCGAATTAACCCTGAAGCCATGCTGAATTCATATCTTGCAGATGAATTTTCTCAGTTCATCAACTAGTTCCATTGAGGATAGACTAAGCCTCTCTGTAAATGTAGTACAGAACAGATTTAATCATAATGATGGAAAAGGCTGGAAAGACTAAGCAAAGGAAGTGACTGTATCTGTTTCAATTTCTTTTTCTTCTTGGAAACATACTTCATGGCCATGTGAAACTTGACTAACTGTCCTAGCCAAAGAAGGTTAAAACTTTGTCTCAGAGAATCGTAGATTATTCTTCTTTCTTCATACTGCAATATCCATGTCTCATGGAGAGGTCTGGCTAAACTAGGATATTCTTTGCAATAGCATTCAAAGTCCTTACTTTGGTCACATCTGTTACCTTTAGAGAATATTCTGAATTAGAAAGTGAGGCTCCCATGGCAACAGAGGAATTTCGAAACCTCATTCCTGAGTCTCTGGAAGTCCGAGCAGAACAGTGGAATTCTGTAGCACCAGAATCCTCAAGGATCCTTTGTAGATTTCTGTCTGTTATTCCACCACCTGGCATTACCACAATACTGCCTTTTGCCTGATCTATGAGTCGCTTTATTAGAGGTAACCCTTCTAATGCTGAACTGTCACATCCACTGGTCAGTACTCGTTCAAATCCCAAGGATAAGAGAGTCTCTAGAGCTGCCATTGGATCATGAACCATGTCAAAAGCTCAGTGGAAAGTAACTGGCAGAGGACGGCAAATAGCCACAAGGGACATGCACAACTCTTTGTCAACGTGTCCATCTTCAGTCAATGCCCCAAATACCAAACCATCAGCACCATAAAGCTTGGCAAGTCGAATGTCAGCCTTCATCACCTCAATCTCACGATCTGAATATAAAAAATCACCTCCTCGTGGCCGAATCATCACAAAAACTGGGATCTGGACACTCTGTTTCACTACTTGAAGGACACCCATGCTGGGTGTGGTTCCGCCCTCCAATAAACCAGAACATAATTCAATCCGACCAGCACCTCCTCTTTCTGCATTCACAGCTGACTCTACTGAATCAACACACACTTCCATGAGAAATCCATTTGTTGCTCCCGCCTTCCCCGACGCTATCCACGCTGGTTTCCGCTCGGAGGACGCCCCCTGCCTCTTCATGTTCTACACGTTTCTCCCCCGGGTGCCTTTGGTTTCCACCTGTGTATAATTTTTTCTTGAACCATTCAAGAGTAATTTGTAGACAGAATGCCCTTTTATTCGTCAATATTTTGGTGCATATTTCTTAAAAACAATAAATTCTCTTACACAACTATAATACAATCATAAAAATTAGGAAATGATTAACATCAATAAAGCACTATCATCGAGGCTACAGACCTTACTCAGATTTTGCCAATTTTCTCAATAATACTCTTTTTGGCAAAGGAAAATCCAAGATCCAAGACCACATGCTACATTCAATTCAGTTGTCTCTTTTGGTATTTTATGGTATGGATGGTTTTGTTAAGAGGACGGAGCAGTTACTTTGTACAATGTTCCTTCCTCCCTTTGGGTTTGTCTGATGTTTTTCTGGTGATCAGACTCAGGGCATGCACCATAGTTGTGCTGTGTCCCATCTCAGGAGGCACATGGGGTCACTGGTGATGTTAACTTTAAGTATTTGGCTAAGGTGGATCTACCAGGTTTTTCCACTATAGTTACTGTTTGATCCTTTCTAATTAGTAAGTATCTTGTGGAAAAACCCTTGGGGATTATGAAAATATATTGTTATTTGTTAAGTTTTCACTTGCTTTCTTGAGCATCCATTAACCCTTTTTTTTTTTTTTTTTTGCCTGAAACAGATATTATTCTGATGGTCATAGTCTCCTTGTTTTTAAACAGAATTTAAAATTCTATCTTTTGAGTAACATTTTTACATGGCAATGGATTTAATGAGACTCACTAATGCTATTGTGTTGTAAAGCATCTTTCCAAAGAGCCATCTTCTACTTGGTGTCAGCTGGTTGCAGCGACTTTATTGTAGGGACAGTAGAGGACAATCAATGTTGGAAACACATCTTATTTATTTATAATAAATTGAATAAAAATTAAATTTTCTTGACTTTAAGTTACTGAAGTCATTTCACATCTGGTTCAACACAGCATGGATAGCTTTTTCTTTTTTTTCTAATTTTAAAAGTAATTCATTCTTACCATGAAAATCTGAAAGCTATAAAAAGCAGAAAGTAGAAAAAAGACACTCATAATCCAAAATCTACCACAGTTAACCAATTTGATAGATTCCTTGAAGTAATCTTTCCCCGTTTTTTTGTGTCTGATTGTGCATACAATTCTGTATTCCAATTTTTAAAAAATACAGACATTTTCAATTTCAATATTTTTTTGCTAAGTATATTTTAATGGATGCATTTTACAAATATACTTACAATATAATTCATTGTTCTTATTTTGGGCACTTACATTATTTATATGTCTGTTATTTAATAATGATGGGGCAAACATATTTGCACATACAAAAAATTACTTCATGCCTTTTGTATGTGGATACATATTGCCAAGTTGCCATATCAAAAGTCCTTACCAATTTATATCCAAGGAGCAATTCATATGTATCCTTTTCATCCAAACTCAGCAGCATTGAGTGTTTCTATCGTTCTTTGTATCTCTTGACTCTCTTTTCCAACCTTCTCTTAGTCACATGTATTGCCCTTTTGTGAACTGTCCCATCTGTTTTCCTTGAGTGCTTATCTATTTGAGCTTGGAATTATTTTTAACTTAAATACACAAGCTGTGTGTACACTGAAATATCAAGCTTTTGTCTAACATACTTGTTGCAAATAATTCCCCAGTGTATTTGCCTTTTAATTTTCTATATTTGGCAATTAATGGAAATTTTCAGTTTAATACAATCAAAACTTTTCTTTCTGATTCTAACACGTCAATCTTAGAAAGCCCTACTCACTTCTCTGCCTCTGATAGAGAAATATTTTTGTGCTTTAGTAGTATAGTATGCTACTATTTTGAAAAAATAATTTGTAATACATTTGTAATTTATTTAGGTGCATGTGAATCATACCTCTTTCTTGTTGATACCTACTTACCACTTACCATGTGTCAAACAAATATTTCAATGTACTAAAATGTACTCTTAATTTTGCAGTTTTGTGTATCTATTGTTTTTTTTTTTCTGGATTCAGGACTACATTTTTTTCATTATTGCTTTAAAATCTGGTAGTGTCAAGCCAGGTGTAGTAGTGCATGCCTATAGTCCCAGTTACTTGGGAGACTGAGACAGGAGGATTGCTTGACCCCAGGGAATGGAGGCCAGCCTGTGCAACGTAGGGAGACTCCATCTCAAAATATATAAATGAATATATACCTTCACACATGCACACACACAAACACAAACACACACGATAGTGCTAATTTTATATATCTTCTTTTGCCTTCTCAAAATGTCCCTCTTTTGTACTATTCATTTCTTTCAGAATATTTTAAAATAATTTTATTAATTTCAACAAATGAAAAAAACCTCAATTGATGGAAAAATTGATGGTATTTAACTTATAAATATAAATTTTATATTATGGATTATATATAATTAACATGAAACCTAACAACTATCAATTTCAGTTTTCTCATCAAAGAATGTGGAATGTCTGTGGATTCATTTAAATTCTTTGTTTCTTAGTAAAGCTTCATCGTTTTATTTACATGCTTTCTGCACTTAATGTTAAAGTTTGGATATTTTATGTTTTCACTACCATTGTGAATCAGATTCTTTTTTAAATGATGTTTTAATTTTATATGTGATATGGTTAACTTTGTAGACTACCTTATTAATTCATGTAACTCTCTATTTTACTTACTTTTCACAGGTATACCATACCCTTAATGATAACATCCTTTTGTTCTCAACTTTACAACAGCTATCCCATTGATTTTGCTTTATATCCTATTTCACTAGCCAGAACTTCAAGATTGATGTTAAATAATCATTTAAAATGATGGTCTATTATATATGATTTCTGATAATGACAGGAATATATTTGACATAAAGCAGAATAAGGCTATTAAATAGTAAGACAGATAATAATGAAACATTAATGGTGAAATAGACATGAATTTCCATGTTATATTATCTACAATAAGTTAATTTGCTAAAACTAATGACAGCCATGGTCATCAAATATAAATTATAAAAGGTAGTTTTCATGACATGGTGGCAACCATGAAGATGAAAATTAAGGTTAGTAACTGCTGGAGATGGCCCCAGTATTGTGCCTGGAACCCATGACACATGGGATATTCCTCTACAGGTGGCTCTTACCAGTGACTAGGTATGGGTTGGGGAGTGGGAGGGTAATTCAGTGGTGGCCTAGTTAGCATGCATGAGGTCATCCTGGGTTCAATTCCAAGCACCCACAAACAAACAAAAAAACATAAAAGCCAAAAAACCAACCCAATGACTGGATATGGCAGGGTGCCAAGGTTGGCTCACTTTGGGGAGGTATAATATTATATTAAAAAAGCAGCATTTTAGAGCCACACTGTGGCCTAAGGGCTTCCTTCAACCTTCCTTCCTTCTTCTTTCCTTCATGAGGGTCACTTGCACTGCTTTCCAGCCTTTAGTCCCTTGCCTGTTTCTCTTTATAGAGTTTCTTCTCTGTAAATCCCTTGCATGTTGAATCTCATCATAGCACCTGCTCACAGAGGACTTGCTATAACCCAGGCCCTAAATGGTTTGGTCTCTGAATATAAAAGTTGGATTATTTTATTGTGCTTTCAGGCCTGTCAATTGAGTGACATTATATTTTGAAATTACTTCTATGAGATGAAAAACTTAAAGCATTTGGATAGTGAATTAATAGCAATGAGCCCTGAGGTGTACTTACACCTTGCAAAGCCCTTTTGGAACTGTTGTGTACTTTGATCCTCACAATCACATAGTTAGGGAGCAGGACAGGTATCCTGTCCCCATTTTAAAACAAACAATAAACAACATAAGTATCAGAGAGTTTTAAGTGATATAAGCAAGATTACAGAAATACAAAGGGGAGACCTGATGCTGGAGCATATTATATCTTCTGAATTTTCATTCAAAAGTTTTTTTTTTCATTTTAAACCCAACATTCCCTTAATTCATATAACACATGTGATAATTATTTGTCTTATAAAATAATAACTGTGGAATTTAGTGGCATTTTGAGGTTCATAGTTTCTAACTAAGTTTTTGGTACATGAATGATTTCACAGTATTCTAAATAAAGTTCTTCAACACTCTAGGAATAAAACTTTATATTTGGAATACTTACCTACATTGGTGCATGCAGCTTTAGATTTCTAGTTTAATATTCTATGATATTTGATAAACTATAGTATTTAATATTCTATAATATTTCATTGAAGTGTATTCCAAACATGATTTATTTATTCTTCTACAGATGAGCAAATTTGTTATGAATTTTTCTTTTGCTATTATAAACTCTGTTACTTTCTTACCTACACCCATTATACACATGAATGAGAGGTTCCGAGGATATGCACAGGCATGGTTTGCTGGTACAGTAAATCAACTCATTTTTCATTTGCCAGATACCACCATAATGATTGACACAAGGAAGGAAATAGGGTATTTCCCCATTATCAGTGCAGTGTCCATGTTTCAATATTTTTGCCTATATTTGCTACTGTCAATCACTGTTTTTAACTTTGTTATGATTTGGATATTAGGTGTCCCCAAAAGCTTATGTGTAAAACAATGCAAGAAGGTTTAGAGGTGAATGATTGGGTTATGAGAACCTTAAACTAATCCCTGATAGGGATTAGCCTAATGGTGACTGTAGGCAGGTAGGGTGTGGCTGGAGGAGGTGGGTCATTGGGGTGTGCCTTTGGGGTATGTGTTTTGTGGGCTGAGCTTAGTCTTTCTCTGATTCCTGGTGCCATGTTCCCAGCTGCCTTCCTCCACTACATACTTCTGCCATGACATTCTGCCTTACCTCAGACCCAGAGAAATGGTGTTGGCCATTTATGGACTGAGACCTCTGAAACTGTGAGTCTCAAATAAACATTTCCTTCTCTAATTGTTCTTGTCAGGTCTTTTGGTCACAGCAGTGAAAAAGCTAAAGCTACAGCCTACCAATAAAATGTCCTTGAACATAAATGCTGCCCACCACCAGGCTTGCCATGCCTGGGACACTGAGTTGTACTTGTCTCAGGCACATAGCAGCTGGGTTTATTCCTTAATCCCTACCATACCCTATTCTTTCCCTTCTCCACCCAAACACTGCTCCCAGGATGAGCCTATCTATTCAAGATGTGATATATCCCAAATCCACTTTTAGATCTGTGATACAACTGGTCCTCTTGTTTTCAAAAAACACTCTTGAATGCCAGAGAAGTAAAGATTAGCAGGATTTTCAAGGTGACACAGTGCTGCTTCATGGGAAAGAAGTGAGGTCTCCTGATTCCCCTCTCTGTTCTACAGATCAAGTTGCTGCTCGGGAACAATTCAATTCATGATCTAAATATACCTTACACTGAATGGTCCAACACTGTGATATTGATTTTTTTTAAGTTAAAAATACAGGACAAACTATCAGTCTTCACCCACAAAATTCTGTTTCTTAAGCTTCACAATCCTTTTTCACGCAGACTTTATGTGACATTTATATAGGTCTCCATCTAAGGGGAATACAAAACTCTTCCTGAGGAAGTACTCTGTCCTCCATCCCCAGCCCCCACTGTGTACCACACAAGCTTCACTTCCTATCCTACTAGCTCAGAATTGCCTCTTCTGGGAAATTCTTCACTCTACAGCCTCCAAAGAAGCAGGTACTGGTGGCCATGTTTGTACTAGATGACAGTAGTCTTAGGCCAAAGCTGACCACCAGGGATGATGACATGGCACCTAAGTGGAGACAATTATGACCAAAAGGAAATTCTTTCCTAATGCTTCTAAAAGATGTGAGGGGCGGTTGTTAGTTCTGTGAAGTCACCCAAATCTCAGGACAAGGGCCATGCAAGTATGTGAACAAACAATGGAAGACAATTCAGAAAGAGAAGACAGAAGCCTACATCCTTGTAATTTTATGAGTGAATCTGTCTGTTGTATGATTTTACAACACTGCTCCTTTTCTACTTCTTCCTTTTTTTTTTTTTTTTGTAATTTAAATCAGCTCAAGTAGGTTTCTCTTCCTTGCAACCGGTAATTCTGGAGGGAGTAAGACACACCTTCCTTTCTAGGATACCTGATTCATCTACAAATGGAGAAAAGCTTCAATAGCTCTCATTAATTTGATATAGACATTCAACTATCATCCAACATTTACCCCATTAAACAGAACTCATGCATTTTAAGTAGAGAGAAACATGTTTCTTATTTCTTATCTGCATTCTCAGGGAAAGACTTCATTAAATGAAGCCAAAAGTATATTTTTATAGCTAACTGAAACTCAATTATAATTTCTGTAGTGGGTTCAGGATCAGAATATAAGCATAACTTGTAACAAAATATGGAGAGATGAGAAAGGTAAGTCTCTAAAATCCTTGTAGCATATTTTAATGTCTTTTCATTAAACAAAGGGCCAAGTTGATAGGGTAATTGGTGCTATGCTGCTGTTATTAAAATGTGTGCCTGGTCTAGAGGTGGGACAAGAACAGGAAAGTGTGATCAGAATGATGCCACAAAGGACTCTGTTAGGTCTTGGATCTCAAGTGTCCCCCATATGCCCATGTGTTTAAGGCTTGATTTCTTGCTCGGTGATATTAGGAGGTGATGAAAACTTTAAGAGGTAGAGCCTTGTGGGATGTTTTTAAGTCATTGGGGATCTGTCCTCAGAGGGGTCTTTGGGACCCTGGTCTCTTCCTCATTTTCTCTTTCGCTTTCAGGTATCGAGGTGAGTGGTTTTGCTCCACCATTTATACTCATCTGATCCTTAACAAAGGTGCCAAAAACATACATTGGAGAAAAATAGCCTTTTAAACAAATGGTGTAGGGAAAACTGGTTATCCACATGTAGAAGAATGAAGCTAGAGCCTGCTGGGCATGTGGCACACACCTAGCAGGAGGATCACAAGTTCAATGCCAGCCTCAGCAACTTAGCAAGAACCTAAGCAACTTAGTGAGACCCTGTCTCAAAATAAAAAAATAAAAATAAAAAGTGTTGGCTCATGGTTAAGTGCCCCTGGGTTCAATTCTTGGTATCCCCTCCCTGACAAAAAAAAGAAAAGAAACTAGACGCTTATTTTTCACCTTGCACAAAAAAATCAACTCAAAATGGATCAAAGACCTAGGAATTAGACCCCGAAACTATGCAACTCCTAGAAAAAAATATAAACTCAACACTTCAGCATGTAGACACAGGCAATGAGTGACTTTCTTAATAGGATCCCTAAAGTTCAGGAAATAAGGCCAAGAATTTGTAAATGGGTTGGCATCAAATTAAAAAGTTTCTGCACAACAAAGGAAACAATTAGAATGTAAAGAGAAATTCCACAGAATGGGAGAAAATCTTTGCTAGCTATTCTTCTGACAGAAGATTAATATCTGGACTATATGAAGAACTCAAAAAAACTTTACACCAAAATATCAAATAACCCAATTAAAAAATGGGCAAATGAATTGAACAGATACTTCTCAAAAGAAGAAATATAAATGGCCAACAAATATACAAAAAAGTGTTCAACATCATTAATAATTAGGGAAATACAAATCAAAATTATGCTGAGATTTCAACTTACACCAGTCAGAATGGCAGTCATCAAGAATATAAATAATAAATTCTGGAAAGGATGTCAAGAAAAAGAAACACTTTTACATTGTTGGTAGTACTGTAAATTAAAATAACCACTATGCAAATCAGCACAGAGGTTTCTCAAAAGAATAGGCATGGAACCACCATTACACCCAACTATAGCACTCCTCATATTTATTCTGAAGAATTTAAATTATCATACTATAGTGATACATGCAGACCCATGTTTATAGCAACACAGTTCATAATAACCAAACTTTGAAACTAGCCTAGGTGTGATATGTATATCACATTTTTATGGCTAAATAAAACTCATATGTTTATTCAACCATAAAGAAAAATGAAATTATATCAGTTGCAGGGAAATGGATGGAATTAGAGACTATCATATTAAGCAAAATAAGTCAAACTCAAAAGATCAAGGATTATTGTTTTCTCTCATGTGTGGAAACTAGAGAAGAAAAAGGGAAACAAAGGTAGGGGTGAATCTCCTAAAAATTAAGGGAGATAAGTAAAGGAAAGGGATCTGAGGGTGGAAGGTGGGAAGGGAGGAGAAGAAGTGCTGAAGAGTGATAGTGGTCAACTTACATTGTTATACTATGTGTATGTATGAATATATGACAACAAACCCCATCATTACATACAATTATAATACATTAATAAAAATGTGGGAAAATGGCCATGGATGTAGCTGAGTGGTATAGCGTTCTTGGGTTCAATCCCTAGTACCACACAAAATTAATTAGTTAATTAAAATAAATAAAATAAACACAGAGATTAGAACAGGGTACAAAAGAAAGAGGCAGGGTCTTGTGGTGTGTCTTTAGTTCACTTGCGGTATGCCCTCAGAGGGGATTTTGGGACCCTGATCTCTTCCTCTTTCTCTTTTGCTTCCCACTCCTGGGGTGAGTGGGTTTGCACCACCGTGCACTTCCTCCATTGTTCACAACAAGCCCAAAGCAATAAGATCAATCAGTTCATGAACTGAAACGTCTAAAACTGTGAGCCACATAAATCTTTTTTTCTTGACAAGTTGATTATTTAAGGTATTTGTCATGGTAACAAAAAGATGACTAAAACTCTCATTCACTTATGACTGGACTTTGAGCCTTACTCTCCTTGAGATCTAGACAAGGGTGCTGGAAGATTGCTCTCTTTGGCATCTGCTAAGAAGGATATGTGGTAGTGGAAACAGACTTTTGCCCATTGGTTGGCACATCTTTAAAACCACATAGGGCAACATTGTCGGCTTCTGTGATCTGGAACAAATGGGGAAAAACTCAACAGTGCTGGTGACGAAGGTGGACAGTCTGCACACATAACAGGGACCCATAAGGCCTTCAAATCCCACTTCATCTCACTGGATTCAACTTTCACTGGATTATATAACAAAAGGGTACACAAAATAACAGTCAGATCCATATGACTTCCTATTCTGTCTTCTCCTTAACTCAGAGGCTCAGTATCTCTGTCCATACAGAAACTGGATAGCATCTATACTGTAAAGAAACATACTCATCTGCTCCCTCCTCTGCCTGAGTCTCCAGACACCATCCTTATCTGTCCTTGGAGAGCAAGAAAGGACCAGAAGAAAGCTATAGAGGGAAGCACAGACATGGAGAGGATATTGACCTAAATCTTTCAGTATTTGCCAGGTCAGGTTGATAAAAGCTAACAGCATACCAAGGATTTGAGTAAAATAAAGTCAGTTTAGTAAATGCCTTTCAATGTCATTATAATCAAAGAATAAACTTTTCTTTCTAATATCTATGGACCATTTATAAGAATTGATTATACAAAGGCCACCCAGGAAACCGTGACAAATTACAAAGTGCATAAAGAGTATGGATGACATTTTTCTGACCACAAAGCAACTAGGATAGATATTAATAATACAAGTTGAAAGCTTCAAAATACTTTAATCAATTTAAAGCTCTGAATCAAAATAGTGTTTTTGTTGGAAAGGAATTTCAAATTGCAATTATAGACTATTTAGAAATTAATGACAATGAGAATGCTATAAGAGGAATACAAACAGGACTATATGCCAAAGGAGAACCTGTACCATTAAATAGAATCTCCATCTAGCCAGAACATTCTGGTTCAACTACACTGCCTGTTTAAACATGGAAATCCTTTTGTGTAGATGGGTAAATAGAGCTACTCTAAGCCTCTCTCTTGGGAAGAGAGAGGAGCATTAGCTGCTCCATTTCAGGATGGAGATGGCACAGCAAGGGCTCTCCAGATGTCCCAATAGCAGTGTTCACTCTGGTCAGTACCCATACAATTAAATACTGTATAGCTTAACTGCTGTCATTATTAAAAATGAAAAAGGAAATAAAGTATCTTTAGATTAAATCCTTAGATTTTTTAAAATCAGGAAAATAGGAGTAAAGCAAACCAAAGAGAGCAGGAAGACTAATGAATAAACACACCAAATATTCAGGATACCTTGCACCAGACACCCACCTCTTTCTGTTCTGCATCCCAGGAGACTGACTTGCTGGAGCAATATTGGTCTTCCTCTCCCACTGTCTTAAAGTTGGGTTCAGCCAGGGTTGAGCACAACAGAAGATTTGAGGGAGAAGTTGAGGTCAGACTCTTTCTTCCCACCGGCCCCTCACTGTGGGCTGTGAACCAGTCCTCTCCATAGGGCTCTGGATTCACCACTTGTCCTTCTGCAAGGCTAGTTCCCCACCCCCTGGCTCTTGTGTGGTCTTCTACACATTGCCCAAGCTTCTATTATTCTCTCCTCAAATTGCCTATCTTGAGTTTATGGACACTTTAACAATGATCACCACCACAAATTCTGAATAATGAAGAAGAAAATATGGGCGGGGGAGAGGGAGGGGTTGTAATCTGAACTAAAGGATTATATTTTGTCAAGGATCTATGTATGTATATGTATATATATATATATATATATATATATATATATATATACATCCACACATACCCACACATATATAGGAAACTCCATGTTTTCATATATATTACTCAGAAAAATTTAAACATATTTAAATGTATTATTGACAGAATAAGTGATTTATTTTTTAATATTTATTACTCCAGTGCTTTAGATGACTTTATTTTATTCTTTGAAAGCTATTTGCCCCATCAGCAATAATTATAATCCCCATTTCATATTATAATCTTATTTATTTGCTTTATTTCCTTTGATCTTACATATATACATACATAAAAATATAAAATTAAAACCAAATAAAATATATTTGTAAAGCTTTTTTAAAAACTAGAAAAAGAAGGGAAATATAGCCTAAAAATTAGAAAGATTAAGAAATGCATATATGTGCATATATACATACACACAGAAAAGCTAGAGGTAAATGCAAGTAAGCAACATTAGTAATATAAAAGGAGATTATAACAACCCCTAGTAGGAAAGGCAGCTTTTAAAGAACTAAAAGAAAAGCTACCCAGAGGTCTAATTTAGTAAATTCCAAAATCCTGATGAAAGCTTGATTTTCTGCAAAATACATACTAATTCGATGTCCACAACATACAGATGATTTGCACTTTCTTTCTCATTGCATCCATATTCCCATTCCATTTCCGGACACAATTTCATCCTAATGCTAGACATATTTATGATAACTTGTTTATTAATGATATCATATTTTTCTGGGGTATAAATATAACTATAGATATAAATTTAGCTTTTAAGTTTTTTCATATGATCACTGGTTGTAAATGTGAAACCATTCTTCCACATTGGGTAATCAGTTACCTTTACTGTTAACAATATTATCAGTAGTATATAGTTAATCCAAGGAGATGTCATTTATCATGAAATAATTTAAAATTATTTATCACAATTTAATTAATTAAGTTGTACTTTGAAAAGAGGAATCAGAAAACACTTGATGTGGGACAAGATTGGCTACCCAGTGCCAGAATGCTTCAGTCTCTGGGAAGTACACAGTGTACAGTATCAGCCATCACTCTTTCACTGAGGGGCACTTTGCTATCTTGTGAAAGGTGGGGAAATTGGCATTGATGTTTTCATTCACTTTTACCAGTACAACATTATGATAAACTGATTTTATATTAACTCATGCTTTAAATATATTTTATCATAATCTTGGAACTACAAATTCAATCATTCTTCAATAGAAAGTATGTACCATATAGAATAAATGGCAGAGCCATTTTAAAAAATATTTTTATTAGTTGTTGATGGACCTTTATGTATTTATTTATATGTGGTGCTGAGGATCGAACCGAGTGCCTTACACATGCTAGGTAAGCACTCTGTCACTGAGCCATAACCCCAGCCCAGCTGAACCATTTTATCAAACCAATTAGCCAAGTCATATGCTTTTGTTAGAAAAAGTCTGACCTCAGCTTTAAATCTAGATAAGAATGTTAATGCACATTTCAAAGAATATTATGAATATGGCTAGAAATAAAGTAAAAGATGCAATTTGTAAGTTAAATTACTAAAAATATTCCTGTGAAATTAAAATGATGATGATCTAATATATTTATTCATTTTAAAGTAAGTTATATAAACAAGATAATAAATTAGTCTTCTTAGTTAATGTGGTATAGTGTAATTTGCAGCTAAAATTACCAGTTACTTAAGGAGAATAAGGCATGATGAGAGTCTTGGTGTTCCTTCTGTAATTGTGTGCATATTATTTAATTTTAAGGGACAATTAAATGAGTCTTGTGCATAAAACCAGAAATGACTCCAATAACTTTGATACAATCATCAAAAATTTAATAAATGTTAAAAAGTGAGAATAACATGTTGCTAAAAATAGTCAGCCAAGTAGCTAATATATTATTTTGCTTTGTATTAACAGTAGAAAGAAAATATTAAATGTTTTATGATATGATGACTGCTATTAAAAAGAGCTTATGATTTGTTTTGATAAATTAGATTTTGACTACCTTAATAGCACATTCCTAATCCAAGAGAAATCAGGTAAAAGTTTCATTTGTGCATTTTGTTAAATAGCCTTGTAAATGCTGATAGCTCTGGAAAACATCATGACTGCATTTATAAGAATCAGTAGCAAAAAAAGAAAAAAAAAACTATATGGCTTTGTTTTTTTGGAACAACTATTCTTTAAACCAGTACACATCCAAGAGATAGCAGAGGACAGAGGTAAAGAAAGAATTGCTAATTCTTTAATTGCTAATTCTTTAATGTATGGGGGAGGGAGTTTCCAGAGATCAGTATTTCTTACTCATGCTCTCTCTGCTTTGCTCTAGTAGGTCTCCTTGAGGAAGCCCTTTCATAGCAGGCAGAGAATGGAAGAGGTGAAGTCCCTAAAATGAAACCTGTCCTTATGCCACAGAATTCAGAACATCCCCTCTTCAACACCATAAGACAGGAACAGAGGGGAAGTTTCCAGGGTTTATGATGTCTTGATTTATTATTTAAAAAATAAAAAGGTTTCTCTTTGTTGGATAACCTTGAAGTATTACACTCTGTGGGTAATGTTCCAGGTTCAAGTTTGAGGAAGATGAGAGTATACCTACTGTTTGTGAAGTTATTAAAAACACAGGCTTATTCTAGCAGATAAATTTTAGAATAGAATAGCTAGAGGTTGGTTTGAGAACAGCATTTCATCAACTTCCAAGCTTGAATACCCACTAAAAAGTCTTGTTTTTCCCTAGGGAGAAAAACAAGTCTTGTTTTTCCATAGTGAGAGGACCTCTGTCCCATGAGAGTTTTAGTTGCCTGAGGGACAGAGTAATCTAAACTAACACTGAACCCCCAGCCCCTGCCATGGTACCTAGCACAGAGCAATCACCAACAAATCTTTACAGAATCAGTCCATTTAGTCACAGAGGAAAACGGTGGCATTTCAGATTAAGATGGGAATGCTTGAGTAAAGGTTGGAATTTTAATCCTGAATTTTAGCCAATCTACCTTCCCTGTCTCCACCTTCTACTGAACCCTTCTTGAGTCCTCCATTATCCTTCCATAGCATGATCAAATTTTATATCCTGGATGACCTGACTGTCTCTATATAAAATATTCTCCCAGAACCACCCAAAGCACCCTTTTCTGAAAGTTTTCCTATTCTCATCCCATCACAATCCACATTTTCAATGACCCATCTTCATGAGTTCTTTTGGAGCAGTAACAAAAGACATATCAGCTTCTATGAAACTCCTCCAGTTAAAAGGTTCATCGCTTACCAAGGGCTCCCAATCCAGACAATGTGTCGGGCTGCAAGGATATTTTGTGGAAGAAGACCCTACACACAGACCTTATAAGTGGCCAATGCCAGGCAGATCAGGAGGCTGCTGGTTCCATAAAGTGAAACCTTAAGAAGCAGTTGGTTTCAAATCTCTCTAAACTCTGTACACTCTTTTGGCGCAGAACTCAAAGTATAGAGCCATTGTTCTGTTCCTTAAGGTTCTCCTTCAGACATAGTCAGTGCATCCCATATAATGGAGACATTGCAGGACTATGTACATCAGAAAACTTGGCGTAGAAAACTATTGGCTGGCCCTTCTCCATCACTCCACTCCATTAATTATCCCTCTACTGGGACTTCCAACCTCTACTTTTATTGCAGAGTGTTCACTCCTCTCCCACATCTTTTCCCCTCACATAACCTATTTATCTTCTCCCCTTCTCAGCAGACTGTGGAAAGACATTAATATTCCTGGCTTCCCTCCTTGACATCTCCCTCAAGTTTTATCCAGTTGTATCCTGGCTCCAAATTCACCCATCAACTCAAATGTTTTTCAAAGAGGACAAAAATAGGAAGAGGGGTGAGGAGTCACCTTCTTGCTAATTTTAATCTGTTGGGGGTGGGTGGAGAGGGAAGATCCCTTAGTGCTCTACAGAAAAGACAGGAGCCCTGAGACATCCCTGAGAAAGAAAAACATCATTACCTAAAAAAGACAGAACCAGAATCCAAATGAGCTGCTCAGGAAGCAGAGCGATGCCTCTCATGCCTGGAGAATGTCACAGGCCCCCAGGCCCTGAGTGAGGACACCTGCATGTGGGGACTCATCTGCTTCTGAGCCAGCAGCGGTGACAGGAAAGCATCAGTCTTCAGTGCTGAGTGCTGTCTTGAAGTCATCCATCTCCCAGCATCACAGGCAAGATAATTAGGCAGGCTCAGTAAATTTGATGTCACTGTTACGCTGGCTTCATGAAACCATCTGGGGCCTCAGACAATGGGGCAAGCGGAGCTGACATAAAATGCCTCCTGCTGTCCATGTTCAATGCCACCCTACCTGATTCAAATACATAAAAGTGCTAAATACGAGATAATACTCTATGCATATGTCCAAGTTTAAGATTCAAAGAGATGCCAAGAAAAAAAGAAAGAAAAATAAACTAAAAACTGGAGCAACTTGGCTAAAGTTGAAGCCAAAGGCAAGTACAGGTATTTCAGAGCTGGACATAGGATTCACCTCTGGAACTGTGATAATGTTCTTGTAGGAGGATGGATCCAGACTCCAGGTCCCTGCTGGAAGCCAGAAGCCTTAGAAGCCTGACTTGTCAATTTACAGGGAAAGAGACAATGCTGGCCACCTGTCCAAAGAAAGAGTGGCTCCAAAGAGGTCGAGAGTGATAGGAATTATCTAAGTGAAATGTGACCTAGACTCAAACTTCCAAGAAAAACAGAGCCAGAATTCATACTTCTAGGGAGTGAAGACAACTGATTAAAATATTTATATCAAAATTTGCTCTGAACTAGTAAATCCCAAGAATCCCAGCAGAAGTAAAAGTGAATTATTTCTTTGGAATACAATGATGGCCCAGAAAAGGGGACTTGCAGTGAAGAAAAGCCACTATGAGAGAGTCAATTTTTTTTTAAGGTAAGGGTATAGGGGAGACTGAACCCTGAGAACTAAAAGCAATCTGGGAGAATATTTAGAATAAGAACATTTCCTTAAAGTGTTCAAAGAAACAAAGAAAGAACTAGAAATTGTAAGTCAATAACAGGACTCTGTGGAAAAAGAATAAGTTAATTTGCAAAGGCAAAGGAATTTTACACATGAAATATCTGGTCAATGAAATAAAAATTGATGGATGGGTTGAAAGAGTAGATGTCAGAGAATTAGTCTAGTGGAAGAAAGACAGGAGAAAAGTACTTAGTGTAGCACTCAGAGGTAAAGATCTGGAGAATATGAGTTTGAATAATATGGAAGAAAATTAAAAAGAAGAGGAAGGAGAAGGAGGAGGAGGAGGTCCAGGAGGAGAGGGAGAAGAGAGTTTCAACCAGAGCAAGTTAAATAAATATACACCTAAATACAGCATAGTGAATCTGCAGAACATAAAAAGACAACTACTTCAAAAATTACCAAAAGGAAAAGAAGGATTATCTAAAAAGTAACGGCAATTAGACAAAAGTACATTTCTACAAAGCAGCTAAGCACTTCAGAAGACAATGTAATAATATATTCAAAGTGCCAAAGGAAAATATCACAGCTAACCTAGAATTATATATTTAGCAAGTGTATAATTTAAGAGTAAGGGTTAATTTGGATTTAACAAAGACAGAGATTTCTCACTCTGTCTTGAAGATTATTTCAGCACGAGGAATATTGAATAGACAAAAAGAGTTGGATTTAAGAAGCTATATGAAGCAAAGAAATCAGCCAACATTTTTATTCATTTAAATATGAACCGACTAAAAGTAATGATAAATGACCAGACTTGGAAGTTCACAAAAAGGAGGAAGTAAAAGTGGTCCCAGATGTGGGAGGTGGAGGAGGGAAGCTGGGTATTGCAAGGCCTTTGTGTTGGGAGAGAAAAATACAGAGATTAATGAGCTTCCATGTTTGCAAAGTTAACTATGCCTCTTAAACATTTAGTTACCCATTACAAGAACTGAAATAGAACACATTGTATCCAATTCAGTGGGGGACTAAGGGGAGAGGGGGTAGTTATAAAGAAAATGTGGTTGATTCAATAAGAAACAGAACGGGGAAAGGAAAGACCCAAGAAAAGCATGGTGGGCCTCCCCCCTCCACTCCCCAGCACTCCGTTCTGCATTTCCTCTCCTCTTACCTAACCCCTTGATTTATGGAAATGACAATGTCTTCTGGAAGATTCCCTTGACTCCACTGCAGATGAGCTATCTCTTCCCAGAGATCCCTATGCTAAATCATCAGAACTCTTAAAAAAGTCTCATCATTATAAGTGCTCATGACAGAGTCTTAGCAAGAAATGTTAGCCCATGTGTTTCCCATATTCTTTAATTTTCTCTGTAGTTCCAAAAGATGGGTTTTCCTTCTGGAATCTGCTGCTAAAGGAAACAAAGACTGAAAGGAACCATAGTCTTGGGTTCCAGGTAATGTCTGCTTATATAGTCTCTACGGAAAAGATGGTGCAGGAGGAGTGAAGGCATCCTGCATGAGAAGAGTAAGCAAAAACCTTCTCCCTTTTGGACCAGAGATCTGGATGGAAGGAAGTTGGGGCTGAGCTGTGTGCTATGTATAAACCCTCATCCCTTGCACTATGGACCACAGGTAGTCCAGTTCAAGTACTGGGCATTTATAACCTCCCCTCCCCAATGAGAGTAAGGGTGCTTTACCTCTTAGGCAAGGGTAGGACAGAAGGGATCTTGTTCACTGACCAAGATGGAACTGAGGAGAACCCCAACTGGAAATTCTTCTATCATTGGAGCACGTATGATCATAGAACTTCTGTATGTGGCCGTGCCAACTGCGCAACTGCACAAGTCAGGAATAGTTATTCACATAGACAATAACGTAAATAAATGGTACCCCTTGACTGTTCAGTGAACTGCACAGAATTCCAAGCATTGACAGGATGAGGCTTGTTTTAATTGCCTGTGTCCTGATTAAACAAAATAAAACAAAACAAACAAACAAACAAAAACCTGCCTCCTTGACTAAACTAAATGATTCCAAGCCCTTTTCTGGACTAAGTCTTGACTTTAGTATAAAAGAACTGCAGCTTTCAGTATTACATGGACTTAGACATTGCTTTTGCTAAAAGCACCAACCTTTCACTTGGACCTTCCAATGCCCAATGGATAACTAAAACCAGGATAAAACTGTATCTTATTTTGTATGTTTCCTTTATTACCTTAAACTCTGGGTTGGATTCCTGCTCAACTCTGAACATAGGTGTGATTGGTCATCTAAAGCTGGTAATCCTTCTCCTTCAAGGTGGAAGGCACCAAGGTAAGAGTAATCAAGGTATTTTTAAGGTTTACATGGACATTAGAATCAATATATTGTCACTGCCAGCTTTTACAATGTCCTGTTCCAGATCTCCAGGAGTAGTGCCTAGAGTGGCACTAAGATCATCTGTATTGCTGGCTATGCAAACCCTCCAATTAACTAACTCTTGCCTTTCTTCTACTTCTCTGTAAAACCTTCAAGTTCTTCTCAGCCTAAGTTACTAGACCTTTATCTGTTCTTCTCAGTATAACCATACTGATTAAAATTCCTTTCCTACCTTCACCACCACTCAATTGGCATTTTGGGATTGGTGGCCAAACGCACCCCATTGAGATCCCCCCAGAATCAGAACCTTTGCCCCAAATGGATAAGAGCAACATAATTTGTCTACCCAATTACTCAAAGACTGAGGAAATACTATCACAGTTTCTGTCAGCTCAAGACTGTGTTCCTAGGATAGACTTGACTCTGTCCTACTTAAAATGCCTGCCTGAGAGAACTCAAGCTTGCCAAAAGAATTTGTTTGTTCCAGCCAATTCCTGGACCAACAGCTATGAAAAGAGCATTTACTTTAGCAAGTTTGTTATTATAAATACTTTCCCTACCACTTTGAGATGCAAATCTTCAAATCTTCTACCACTAGACCTGGGAGCTACCTCTTCAATATGTATAACATTCAGAAAGACTGCATTTTTTTTTCCTCCTATCTTCCAGATTCTGCAGGAAGATAAGAACCTAATAACGGTGGATACACACCTTGCTCCAATTTGCAAACCTCTGTTCTAAATATACAAAGAAGTTTGTTTCTCCCCCAGCTAAGTATCAACTAATAAATCCGACTAGATGACCTAATTACATACAGCAAACCTCTTACATTCTTTTACTATCTTATTTTTTAGGTACCACCCATCTTGTTTCAGAGCAGGTGAGCTCATCTTACCCTGAGTCTTTTACCTACTACAGTAGCACTGGATAGAATTTGTCCTACTTCGCTTAACAAGTGTTCTCAGTTTTGCTTTGCTTTGACAGTCCCCAACTGAGTCAAAAGTTCCATGAGGGTGGAACCATGTCTGTCTTGTATAATTAGTCACCATCAGAGTGAAGGCGCTCAATAAATATTTGTATAATAAATAAATGAGTATATGAGTATAAGATTCTTTTACTTGATTTGCTCAATAATGAGTTGCTTCCTTTAACTGCCATCTTGTAAAACACAGAGTGGTGGACAAACTAATCCACAAAGAAAATGACTTAGGATCTCTCGAACAAAATCTACTGCCAATTAAAAATGGAATGGTTTCACTGTCTTCAATTTATTTTCTTTTTTTCCATGAACTACACACGAGTCATGCAAAATGGTCTTCAGTTCCAAGCCTCCTCTGAGATTCCTCATGATAAGAATAAACTTATACAATGATGGAGGAACAAACTGGCTGCTTTGATACCTACTGCTGAAGAAAGCAAAAATATTTATTTTTGTGCAAGGGGAAAAAATTTCTAATCATTATCTGTCAAGAACTATGGGAATTATTCATACCCCAAGATAGAAAGCCACATTCAGAATTCTTATGAAACAAAGGATTTCATTTGTTATTCCAACTTCAAGATAAATCCTTTGGGCAAGGCAAAGATAATTCATTTATAACTCAATTTGTGCTTTTTCAGCAATATACATCTAAACATAATGAATAAAAGATACTGTGTAATAGTAGAATTGTTAGCTATTACATACACATAACTTAAGAAAGTGGAGGTACAATTGAAGAAATATTTTAACATTAAAATATAACAATACTTGTGATCATGAAAGAGTGAATAGAACATTACATTACTGATGACCGCAACCACCCACTTGAAAAGTAATGTGGCTTTATTTTTTCAAGAAACAAAATTGCTCGTATATTTTGTTCAGCACTCTTACTCTAGGATTTATCCTTAAGAAATTACCAGAAGAAGGAAAAGCAATAATATATGGAATGTTCACTGCCATGTTAATTGCAATATCACAAAACAAAAGGAAATCTGGGGAAGACGGTCTAACAAATCATTCAACATCAACCTATTGGAACATTTACAACTATCACAATCGATTATTATGAAGATAATGTAACATAACAAAAACATTTGGATTATGGTAAGTAGAAAAAGCAGGGAGAAAATCTTTTTATTAATACTGATGGTAGTCTTATAATAATAATTAGGTATATATCTGGGCCTGGAAAAGAATATGAAAAATAAGTTTTTCCTTTTAGTTCTGTAATTATTATCATTATAAATGCAATGTTTTTAAATGCCTCCAGACCCTCAAAATATGCACACAAAACTTTTAAAATGAGAAAAAGATCTTGTGGGGCACAGATCTTGACCTAAACCTGCCAGAGCAGTATGCATGGTACAAGTTCTAGAACCAGACTTAAATTCTGGCTTCAGCACTGACTAGCTGGGTATCCTTTGACAAGTTATTCCACCTCCATGTGTCTTGGTTTCCCTGTCTGTAAAATGGGGGTCTGATAGTTCCTTCTTTTATTTCACAGAATCACTATGAGAATCAAATGAGAAAGCACTTTAAAAGTATCTGGAGCAATATGAATAGTTTAATGCTGGCCAAATATTACTTTTAGTATTCTCAAATTATCTTTTATACAGAAGGCTCCTTATTTCAAATGTATTTGAAGCTTTTTCAAATATGATGAACTTTACTTCTACCCTGGGGGTTATATGTCATACTTACTTCATATACACCATACTTTAGTCCTTTCAATATATTTGGACATTTATATTCTAATTTTAACAAAATCTTTATGCATATTTTTTATTTATTTAATAGATACTGCTTTCCTCGTAAGACCATTCTCTGGACACACATCTTCACAAATAAGTTTTCTAAGATTCTCTAGCCTAGGGTCTAGGGGAATTGCTGAATTTCTGTGCTAACTGTGTACAGGAAACAGACTTGGAAAGTGTGTTTGCGAAGAAATTAGTAACTTTAACCACTGGCATAACTTGAGTCACATATATACTATGGGAAATGTAAAGATGAATTAATGCTGACTGTTTGATTACTATTTTTCTTATAATAATTATCCTAAGGACACTTTAGGCTTGTAGAAACTCCTTAGAAGAGCATCACAGAAACTGTGGCTTCTCAGCTCAGCTTCCAGGTGTCCTTCCTCCCTGGTCTAACACATCACGTCTGTGGATGCTCAGAGGGCCTCTTCCTATACACCCTCAGTTTGTCCACTTGAGGACTTGCATGACCTCACCTATCACCTCCAAGACAAAGATTTAGAAATCTACATTTCTAATTGTCAACCCCTCTCTGCACTGGAGCCCTGTGATTGGGACTGACAGTTCTATTTGGTTTGTCCTCTGACTCATGCCCAGCTAGTAGGAGGGACTCAGGCAGACCAGGCAAAGAGAATTTGATAAAAGGGACCACTAAGGACCAGTGTGTGATGGACTTGAGTCCAGTCACAGTAAGACCATTACTTTCTGTCCCTAGTCTTCAAACTGCATATGCATATATCTTTTCTTTCACAGCTGCTGTCCTTAACATTTAAAACAAAAGCAAAACAAAGCAAACACACACACACAACAGGAGGATCTCCTTCCACCATGAGTCTTACTCTGACTCAGGGTATAAAAACCTTCTGGAAAACAAAGGCCAATGTGATTGTGCCTTTATGTGGCTTCCTTCCACCACAATACTTTAAAGGGTTTCCTGTGTTCTGTTTTATAACTATTTTTCATTAAGGGAAAAGCATAGAAACACAGTCAGAAATGAGCATTTTGGCCCATATTGCTGTCCCACAACAAGACACTTATTGAATGGGAAGACGAAAGTGGTAATCATGTTTAAATCCTTGCCTCTTCTATCTCCTGACTGATGTCAAATAATACATGGGCCCTGAGGGAGATGCCTGTAAGAGCAGAGCAAAGAGCCTTATCCAAAATATTGGTGGCAGAAGAGCTTTATGTCATCAGACAAGAAAGCATAGCAAACTTCCATGTCTTATCTATGTAATTATCTTGGGAGAATTCAGAAGTGAAATGGCTAGCTCAGAAACACGTATTCAGACACAGTTTTTGAATCTAAGACATAAGAAGATAGGATTTTCTCTCAGGTTCGTGACAAAAACATTGAATAATATTTTGATCTTACTTTTTTTCAAACTCTATTGATTGAATTATGGAAGGTACCTCTAAGAAAAGAGTCCCAGGTATAATTAATAGTCATCTGGGGATCTGTTTTTGGTAGACATTCCAAAAACTGGGGAAATAAATGACTCTAATTTGGGCTAATCAAGTTCTTTTGAAAGTTAGCTGGTTTCTAATACTTCAAAAAATAAGTAAGGAGAATCTAATCAAATTGTAAGATGATAGAACCTTAAAAATATTTTTTTTTTTTTTGTGATTTTGGCAAGAGTTCCAGAAAAAGTTTGTAAAAATTGAGTGACATGGATATTTTTCATTTTCATGTACTTAGTCACAGATTATTACTATAACCATGTCCCCAAGAATGAACAATTAAAGCTGAAAATTGTCCTCACTACTTACTTATAGAAGTGAAAGAAAAAGTCAGAAATGACTTATTTTCAGATGGATGCTGAAAATGATTTCATTCTAGCAGTAGCATTTATGCATGGAAACAGGAACACTGGAAAAGTAAAAGTATGGGCTGGGGATGTGGCTCAAGCGGTAACGTGCTCGCCTGGCATGCGTGCGGCCCGGGTTCGATGCTCAGCACCACATACAAACAAAGATGTTGTGTCCACCGAAAACTAAAAAATAAATATTAAAAAATTCTCTCTCTCTCTCTCTTTAAAAAAAAAGTAAAAGTAAAAGATCTATTTCTAATAAAACTTAATATTTTTCCTGATAAAAATTATAATATATTTATGTTACAATCAATTGTGCACTAATTATAAGTGTAACAATGAACCAACCCAGATATCTCTAACACATAGAAAAAGCTCTGTTAGCACAGAATTTTAAAAGTTTGATTCCCACTTATGTACGTATTTTTGTTGCAGAAGAATATGGCATAGTGATCAATAAGATTTCCTGGCATAAAAATACACTACAATAGGATGACATTCAATGGGGTCAGTGAAACAGAAATATGAGTTTCAGGGGGAAGGAATAATGCAAATGTTCAACTGTCAAAGAAAAACTTGGCATGTTTTACAAAGCGATGATGATGACTATCAGATTTTGCGATATCTAATTCCATTGGGTAGCTATTTTTAAACAAATAAAGAATTTTATCGTTAAATGTCAATACTTAAGTAAGAACGATATGCTTTGAAACTTAAACATATGAAGAGTTTTTTTAAGTAAGAAAATACCACAGCTTTAATTTTTTTATAAATATAAAGATGGAATGCTCTTATTTTCACAGTAATAAAATGCTAAACGTTAAAAGTGCAAGGATAGTTTTTGAAATTAAAAAAAAAAATTCAAGAGATTCCTTTAGGGGATCTCCGGTGAAATATGTGGAGACCACTGCAGTAGAGGATTCTAGAGTGTGGTCTAAAGACATTGGTGAGCCAAAGGGAAAGAGGAGGCCAGGAGGTGAGCCATAATTATGATAGGACCTTTTGGGAGTCAGAAGGACATGGTGTCCTTCCCTGATGACCGGAAGCTTAGCTTGCCTAAAGAAGACAGTGGACAGAGGTAACGTAAAGTGAACTTCTGGAGAACTCTTGAGTGTTAAGATGAAATGTTTGGACCATGTTATGTCAGGACTCTGAAACTACTCAAGACTTTGGAATTGGGAAGGAAAATAATCTAGAATTATTGAACAAATATAAATATATAAGCATAGTTAGAGCCTCAGGGGAGAAGACATCTAGGTGGTGCCTGATGACAAGAATGCTCAATAAGTGTAGTTGCCATTTTATCTATCCTCTCGGGGAGAATAAAGTGGTCACCAGTTCAAAGAGATCTTGAGAGGACAGTGAGTGTGTGTGTCTGTGTGTGAGAGAGAGCATGAGTGTGTTGAGGATTGGGATGGTCTAGGGGTAGAAAGAGGAAAGACAAGACCTAGGCTGTCACTGCTTGGATGAAACTGGTTGGTGGCAGCTGAAAGGAGTAAAAGCTCCGGGGAGGCTTTGTGAGCATGTGACCCAGAGCCTGCACTCAGAACCCGGCACTGAGTTTGATGCTGTGCTGTCACTGTCGTGAAATACTTAATAGTCTTTACACAAGATGTTGTCAGGGAAGAAAATCAAAGTGGTTCAGGGCACTTCACTTGGAACCAGGAGGCCTTGTTAAAGGGGCTGTCAGGCTCATCCACAGCTGAACTTTTGCCCTCAGCTGCCTGCACATGCCCACCCCTTACATGCTGACCTTGTGAACTGGGCTGAAAGGTCACTCACTAAACTAAATTCACCAGCTTTTACTAACAGTCTGTGAAACCATCCCCCTTGCTTCCTGAGACTGCGCCCAACCCCTTTCTTATGAAAGAGACCTTTGCTGCACAGCTCTTGACAAATAGGGGATGCAATTGACACTCTACCCCCCTGCGGTTTAAGCTGTAAAAACAGCCACCATCTTGTAAAACCTCAGAGCAGATTTCAAGGCTGGTTGAATTTTGTGTTTCCTGGATTGCAATCCTAACAAGCTGCAGGCACAGGCATTACATCCTTGTTCTCTTCTAGGTTGATTTTCTCTTGGCTGGGACAGTACCTCACATTGTCCCTTTTCACTGGGCCCCACAAATTAAGTAGCCCATCTTGGCCTTGGAAGAGGTTTCCTAGGGTGAGAGTATCCCACCTGCCCTGCCTGCTTAGGCTATGTTGTCCTTACCCCATCACTTCCCAGTGGTCACTAAGTCCTATTGATTATCATCTCACAATATGTCACACCTGTTTTGCACTATGCAGCAGTACATTATATAAATGTAGCGGCTCAGAAAAGGAGGATTTGCTCAGGGCCCCAGGAGCTGGAGAAGGTTGACCAGGGGCAGCAACTGCTCTGTGTGAGACCCCTCCTGACCTCTCCACGGCCAGTGCTCTGAGCTGTGGTGGGTGGCTGGGCAAATGGGATGGCATTGCTTGGTAGGGGGCTTATCACTGCCTCTCCACAGACATGGGAAGGAGTTCTGAGGAAACAGAGCCTTCCCCTCATTTGCAGAAAGCCATTAAGTAGAAAGACTGGAGGGGTTGTTTCTGCTCCTTCCCACACTAAATGATTATCTACCACAGTAAGGCTGTAAGCCCTGAAGATCATTCTCTGAAAGGAATTTCTTTTTCTTCTTTTTTTTGGGGGGTGGGGGGGAATCCTAATTTTTCTTGAGTGTATACAGAATAAATATTTTTCAGAAAGTTCTTCTTTTGATCACATCACTTTAGAGAATGGTGCTTGAGACCTGGGGTGCTGTGCCTTCTGTGTTTCAATTAAAAGATCTTTTTTTCCTTTTATTTTAAGAATTTAATTTACTGGATGGTACAAATGAATTTGAGAGATGTGAATCTGTCTTCTAAATAACCCATTGATCTTTTCCACAAGCAATGCTTTTATGAAAGGAACACACACACACACACACACACACACACACACACAAAATACCTACTCAAGTGGAAGGAAAAAGTAAAACTCTTTCAAACGTTGTTTAATTTTTCCCACTCTCTGATGTACATGCATGGAAAAATACTATAAATAGTTCTTCATGAGTTTTTAAACTGCAACAGCTAAATTTAATAAATGAGTATGCCATCTAATTCCAAAATTTAAATTCATTAAACTTGATGACTTTGTACTCTTGTAAAAAAGAAAGTGTGTACTGGGAAAGGAACCACTAACATACTGGTAGAGTTTCTCACCCCAGCCTGCCACATTTCCTGCCCAGGTGTGTGCCAACCCAGAGGCAGCCAGAGAGAGCACCCCTGGCACTCTTGACTCTGAGGATATACCATGAAGCAGGATATTCCATGCACTTAGAATTGCCCACTGAGAGTCATAACCAAATGACTCTACTTGGATGCAAATGCTGATTAGATCATCATCACAGAAGTAATGGGTATTTGTGTTCAGTGTATAGTTCACTGCATGCAAAACAAGACAATTGAATGTGATAACTCCTGTCCAGGCCCTAGGTAGCAAATCAAATATTCACCTTAGAAAAAAAATTATGCATAATATAGCCTAAATTATACATTTAGGTTAAGATAAAATCAGGTAAAGAGAGAGGCCCTGTGTAGTTCTAGAATTAAAATACCTCCAAAATAGCAAACTTTAAAAAAATACCAAAAAATTGAAATTCTGTGAAACATCAACATTAAGAAACAAACACAAAAGAATAGCTCCTAACCGTGTTGGAGAAGGAAAAGAGTTAACCCTTTGTGATTAGGAGGGATTTCCAGCAACTATGGTACTGATAATGTTGGCCACAGAGAGGTGATGGCCTTCACAGGTTTTGCCTCCGAAGCTATAATGCATGAAATGGAAAAAAAAGCTGGGAGAAAGAGGCTCTACTCTTCCCAAACTCCAAAGCCTGTGGACCTTCAGGTCCCCAAGCAGGTCAGCTCAGTGACATGTGCCAGCTTCTTGAGATAGCTAGTCTCACCTAGACTGCTGCCATCACCCCCTGCCCCTGCCTCCAAGAGGCACCTATCTCTGTGAATGGGAGATGACAGCTCCTTCAGGAAATGTGGTGTGAAGTGGCACAGCATGTGGTGAGACATAGCATAATGCACAGCCACATTGTCTGGGTACACTCAAAGAGAATCTATATCCCCTTGATAAGCCTGAGGCACCAATAATAGTCATCATGCTGCCACTGATGATTCTTTATTCTTGAAAATAAATGAAATTAGCAAAATGTGCCTTGTCTTTTGTTCTTAAATTATGCTTAGGATCTGGGAGTCCCTCTATCCAGAAAATAAGTTATACCTGTTGCAGCAAGTAAGAGAACACAATGACTGCAAAACTCTGGTGACAGATGTCCTTTCATTAAACAGTAGGTTTGCTTGTTTTTTAAATGTCTCCTTCAGAGAAAACTTCCTCATTGGATCTTTCTCCAAGAAGGTGGCAGGGTGTTGAATGCTGATGGCCACAGCCCACTGTTTTGGCTCAAGGAAGTTGATAAAAGTTGAGAATACTTCCTCCCTTCCAGTGGTAGAATTAGTCTGTATTCATCCAGCTTACCCATCATAAGAAATATAAGCAAATGGTGGTGTGTGTGTGTGTGTGTCCAGGGGTGTGTGTGTGTGTGGGGGGGAGATTGCAATGCCCTAGCCACGAAAAGAAAGTTATTCTCTCTGATTTGAGAAAGATTTTGTAGAAACAAGGAGGGGCCGGGGAGCACACACACATTGGGGTTATTAGTTTTTAATTGTTATGCTTTGGATCTTAAATATCCCCTCAAAGCCTGTGGTGCTATTGAGAGGTGGTGGAACCTTCAGGAAGTGGGGTCTAGTGTAAGAAAGTTAGGGCATTGAGGCCATGTCTTTAAAGGAGCTATTGGGACCAGCCCCTTCCTCTCTTTATCTTCCACTTCCCAGTCACCATGAGGTAAACAGGTCTCCTTGGTTATGTACTCCTACTTGATATACTGTGCTATCACAGACCCAAAGGAACAGGGCCAAGTGAGTATGGACTGAAACCTCTAACACTGTTACCCAAAACAAACCTATTCCTTTATTAAGTTGATTTTTTTCCCTCAGGTATTTTGTTACAGTGGCCAAAAGCTAACTCACACATTTATGTACTACATCTGATCGGAGAATAATGAGAGTATCCCTGAGTCATAAGGACAGAGAAAATCTTACTTTAGATCTGCATTTACCTTTAAAACTAAGATTAAATGATTAAATGCCCACCAAGTACAGAAATTAGACTGTATTTCCAATCTACGTATCTATTTTTAGGTACTATTACATGGGCATATGTATTATATAAGCCCTATTGAAAAATAATTTGATAATCTATATCTCAAGAGCCTTAAAAATTTGATTCCTTTCAACCATCAATCCCACAATTACCTTATGTAAATAATATTAAAAAGAAAAAAGTGATATTCATAGATCCATACAGTGTTTAATAAATTATGGAAAACCAAAACCAGCCAGTATATTGGCAAAGAGGGACATGGTTTGTTGAATTACAAATCCTAAAAAAGACATTTGTACCACTAAATGGATATTTACTATGAGTGACAACATTATTGAGAATAAGACAGGAAGAAGCACATGTTATTATATTTAAGGAAAAGGTTAGTATATCGAAATATTCAATCTTAATAATTGGGGAAAGATGTCTACTAAAATAAGATTTTAAAAATAAAATATAACAAAATGTTGATGGCATTAGGAATAATTTTTTTGGGGGGGATACTAGGGATTAAACTCAGGGGCATTTGGCCACTGAGCCACATCCCCAGCCCTATTTTGTATTTTATTTAGAGACAGGATCTCACTGAGTTGCTTATCGCCTCACTTTTGCTGAGGCTGGCTTTGAATTTGCGATGCTCCTACCTCAACCTCCTGAGCTGCTGGGATTATAGGTGTGCACCTGGTAGAAATAATTTTTTCTTCTTCCCCTTTATACTTTTCTGTATTTTCCAATTCCCTAAAATGAGCATTTATAAATTACAATTAGGAGAATTAATTGAAGAATATTCTTAAAAGGACCTTCAATAATGCACCACTTTTTAAAGCAGTAGCAATTATTGGTTAAATCATCAAAAAATGTAGAAACATTATGTTTTTCATTGGTTCGTCTATGCTATTGCATCATGTAAATTTGCTGAATTATTTGAGAATATTCAATTCTGTTAAAGACAACGAAAGCAAGTTAAGTGGATGTAATGCTTAAGCAATGTAAAGCATAGTGAGTTAGCGAGTGGTTTGTGAACCACAGGAGAAACTCATAGTACATGCTAAGTCCAGATGGCTGGCAAGGCACTAGCAGAAGTCATAGTATATGCTAAATACTAATAGTAAATTAGAAACTTGAGATACTGAAAATAGAAAATGGATGTATGATGGCACAAATGTAAGCATTATTTAGAGCTAGAAAGGGATGGACAGATGAGCCTGCCACCTACAGGCTGACAGCTTGCTCACGCCTAGCATTGTCTATCCCTTAGTCATATCCAATATGACCCATTCTGGCTCCACATGTATTTTTCCAAAGAAGTGCAATTAGACGCCATGGATATTTAGCAGCCAACTGGCAAGCTATAGGTACAGGCTAGCCATGAAGCTGTAGATAAAACAAGGGTGTGTCAACAGCCCCAGGCACCTTCAGTCTATAGTCCCACTTGCTCAGATCCAACTCTGGCCAGCCACATCAGACAGACAGAACATGTGAAATTCACTAGCCTGGAAGTCAGGTAATGTGAGCCTTCCTTGTAACGTAAGATTAACACAAGTATGTCAATCTACTCCATCACTTTCCATTATTTGTATCTTAATTTATTTAGTCAACTGCAGGTGTTATGGTTTAGATTTTAAATGTCCCCTAAAGACCCTCATGCTACAGGCTTGACCATTAGCCTGACACACTATTGGGAGGCAGTAGATCTTTTAGGTGGTGGGACCTTAGTGGAAGGAAGTTAGGTCACTGGAGGCATACTTCTGGGGGGATGTTGAGACCCCAGCCCCTTCCTCTCTTCACTTCCTGGTTGCAGTGAAGTGAGCACCTTGCTCCACCATGTACTCTCTTCCCTGGTATCCTGCCTCACTAGAAGCCCCCAAACAACAGAGCCAATCAATAATGGACTGAAACCTCTGAAACTGTGAGTCAAAATAAACCTTTCCTTCTTATAAGTTATCTCAGGCATTTTGTCACAGCAATGGAAAACCAATACAATGGGATTCAAGCATCTTACTTTGGTCTGTGAGTCTTTCTGTTTTGTGAATTCTTAGATAGCTTGCTTAGTAGGTACTTGCACTAGGGTTCTTCCCTATATAACCTGTAGAAAGAGGAAATGTTCTTGTTTTTCTCAGAATGGTACTTAAGACAGCTTAGGATTTTTTTTTCTTTTTCTTTCTTTCTTTTTTTTTTTTTTTTTTCAGTGCTGAGGATCAAACCCAGGGCCTCATATATACTAGGCTCTACTACAGAACTACCCTCTCAGCCCCAAATGGGCTGGGATTTTTACAGCCACACAGTGAACCAATAGCAGTCCAAAATCAAGACTAGACCTAAATTGAAAAAAAGAAATATTTTAGGCATTATAATAATTTTTCAACATAGAGGACCTAAATAAGGTAGGAGAGGAGTTTGGAACCCGGAGGGTAAAACATTGAGGGAAGAGAGTTTATCTGCAGATGGATTTGTTGGAAACCTAAAGACCGACCCTCTGGGATGGCTGCAAGAGAGGTCATTTCTCAGTTCATCCTATAGTAGTGGGCTCTTTGGTCCTTGAACAGGATCTAAAAGGTTGAAGGCTGGAATTATTCAGTAAACACATCACTGAGCACCTGAATATTTTATGAGAAATAATTCTGGATTCATGGCTCCCCCATGCCAATGCATTTCATTGTCATTATTCTTTTCAAAGTCCCTCAAGCTTATCAGGATTTAGTAGTACAAAGAAGAAATGCATCATCCTTCCCCTTTCCTACTGTGACTATAAAACACACATCCTTGGCCATGACCACAGGGACGTGAAGGGAATGTCAGAACTGAAGAGCATTTATGTGCTTTGAACCCACTCAGCAGGTCTTCCTCTGTCCAGATGGACTCTGCTGAATACCCACCACAGTTAATCAACTTCCCTGTATCAGAAAACAACACACAAAAAGCCCCCAAAGTTCAAAATACGTTGCAAGTCTGCTACTGAATTCCACGTAAAAGGCACTCCTGGAATTGGGCAGTGAGATGCCCCTGACTGATTTTCTTGTGCAATGAATCTGTTTATGGCTTGGTTGATTGCCCAGAGAATCTTACCGATTTCTATTGGTGATGGTGCATTTTATATAATATGGTAGAATCCTTCTTCTCCAATACGATTGGTAAATTAATGGGAAAGGCTTTTAAAGTAGTGAATCTCTCAAAAACAATGTAACATCAGATGCTTTTACATTTATCTCCATTTATTTTTCATAATAAGGGATTTATGTTCGTTTAAAAGGGTTTTTTTTTTTTTTTTTGGTACCAGGGATTAAATCCAGCAGTGCTTGAACACTGAGTCACATCCTTCTGAAATTTTTTTTTAAGACAGGGTCTCACTTAGTTGTTTAGGGCCTTGCTAAATTTCTGAGGCTGCTTTGAACTGTGATCCTCCTGTCTCAGTCTCATAAGCCTCTAGGATTACAGGTGTGTGCTGCTGTCCCTGACCCTTTAAAAGTTTTTTTTTGCAGGGGGTGGGGATACAGGGGATTGGACTCAGGTGCACTCGACCACGGCGCCACATCCCCAGCCCTATAACCCTATTTTGTATTTTATTTAGAGACAGGGTCTTACTGAATTGCTTTAGAACCTTGCTTTTTTTTTTTTTTTTTTTTGCGGAGGATAGCTTTAAACTCACTATCCTCCTGCCTCAGTCTCCCAAGCTACTGGGATTATAGATGTGGGTCATTGTGCCCAGCCCTTGAAAGTATTTTTGATGACTGAAGTTCACATTGTTTTTATGAGAGAAGTCAGTTCTTGAATGCAACTTCATGATATCTAGGTCTAGCTTTTAAGAGTAGAATAAAAGAAGTTCTTTGAGAACAGCACTAATAAAGCAATCTGCAGCAATATCTTTAGATTTTAATGATTTTCCAGTAGGCTTTTGTACCTCTTAGATTATGTTATTTACATTGTACATGGACCAGCAGCTTCTCTATCACCTGGAAGCTAATTAGAAATGTAAGATCCAGGCCCCACCCAAACCTACTGAATTCACCCCTAACAAACTTTCTGTGTGTCCTCTGTGCACATCAAAATTTGAGCAGCACTATTTGTGTCTTCATACATGTACTTAGGGTAATGATGTCCCTGTCTTTCCTACGTCCATACCCCCTCCAGACACAAGTGGTGTTAATATATTTGTATACAACCAGAGAGATGAAAAATTGTGCCCTATATGAGTAATATGAACTGTAATGCATTCTGCTGTCAAATATAACAAATGAGAATAAAAAAAAATTGAGCAGCACTGATCTGGCCTATTTCAGTACCTGTTTCAGTAACAAAAGAGATCCATCCTTTTTTTCTGCCTTTATGTTTTATGGTATTATATACAATTTAACTAGGTAATATAATATAAAACTATAACTAGCACAAATAAGTTTAGCACAACACACAACTGTCTCTCTAAGCATTCACCTCATAAGAATAGGAGCAAATGAGTCTAGGATTAGCTGTAGAGTAGGATGTAACATAGGATTAGTATAGGGTAGGATGTGCACAGATGGGCATCACTATAGATGTCTTATAGCAGAATGAGATAGAATTTATGAATACAATGAGTAGCTTAGGGTAGACTGTTTAAAAGAACCAGTCCTATGACAGTAATCAAAATTCACTGATGACTACTTATGAATTGTATTTAACCCTACTGACATTGCAGGAGGACATTTGAAGTAGGCATTGCCCTATTAACCAAATATCTCCAGTTTTTCCCCTTTCAGACACTTGCAGGATTGTCCTTTTTGGCCTGCTTGTGGCCTGAAATCAGGCGTAAGTCAACTTTCTGTTACTCTATCAAAATACCTGAGAAGTCTACTTAAAAAGAGAAAAGGTTATTTTAGCTCATAGTTTTGGAGATTTCAGACCATAGTCAATTGACCCTATGGCTTTTGGAAGTACATGAGTAGGTGGATGTGGCAGAGTAAGCTACTCACCTCATAGAAGTCAGAAATGGAAAGAGAAAGAAGAGGCAAGCATCGAATAGTCCCCTTCAAGAACACGCTTCCAGTGACCTAAGAGCTCACATTAGGTCACACCTCTTAAATAGCCACAACCTCTGACCAGCATCAAGTTGACTACCAGGCCTGTAGCACATAGACCTTTCCCAAGAGATTCCATATCCAAAACAGAGCAGGCAGGAGGCTCAACTGGCCAATGAGTTGTAAGCAGAAGTAACATGTCACTTAATGTCAGATAATTTTATTTTATTTATTTATTTGGTACTCAGAATCAAACCCTGAGTAGCTGGAATTATAGGCATGTGTCACCACTCCCAGATTAATTTTTAGTATGAGACTCTTCCCTTTGGCCCAAACACTAGTGACATCAGAGATGCCAGCTAATTAGCTGGCAAGGAAACAACTCTGAGCTCTTAAACCCCCAAGATTATGGGGTTTATTGCAGCAGAACCTAATTCATACTGAATCAGGCAGCATTATCACCTTGAGTGCATAGTTCACTGCAGTTTGGTTACATTACAGAATTTAGGTGATAAACGGTGTGAACCATGGCAAACAATAAATC
The DNA here is from genome assembly GCF_047511675.1 of Marmota flaviventris. Taxonomy (NCBI): domain Eukaryota; kingdom Metazoa; phylum Chordata; class Mammalia; order Rodentia; family Sciuridae; genus Marmota; species Marmota flaviventris. The sequence continues at coordinate 100,988,423 of NC_092498.1, read as the reverse complement.
TTCAATGGTTCAAATGAGTGTTCTATAAAAAGAGAATCTTTATTAGCCTACGAAAATTTTAACATGTAATTCTCCATGATTAAATTAGGTGGAATTTGGTGGGGATGGGACAACCTATATTTCAGGAAATATTAAATTTATTGAAGAGATTCTGGGGGCAGCTGCAGAGAGAGGGTAAAGGGAGACGTCTTTCAATTTCTGCTGTTTCTAACGTGATCTTTGCACATACAGGGTTACTGCCTGTCACTATAAAGATAATCTCAGAGTAAAATAAAACAAAATGTAGGAATTAAACTCTATATTAAGTAAATGTGAAAATTCAAAAAAATGGCTTGATTGTCATCCCAGCAACTCAGGAGGCTGAGACAGGAAGATTGCAAGTTTGAGGCCAGTCTCAGCAACTTAGTGAGGCCCTAAGCAACTTAAAGAGACCATGTCTTAAAAAAAAAAAAAAAAATATATATATATATATATGGCTAGGGAGGGGGATGTAGCCTAGAGGCAAAGCACCCCTGGGTTCAATCTCCAGTACAAAAACAAAAGTGCAAAACAAAAAAATAAGAGACTAAGAAACGGAAGGCAGGAACACTGTTGCAGTTGAGGTCTGAGTAGAAAGGGGAACAGCCATGTGATCAGTCCTCTTAGAGGCAGATCTTTAGAACAAGCTGAGCTGTTAGATGCTGTCATCTTGGCTGACATCCTGATTCAACTTCATGAGGGCCTGAACTAGAGTCTTCGAGCAAAGCTACTCTTAGACACTGCCCTTCAGGAACCATGAGAAAAATAAATATTTGTTACTTCAAGCTACTAAGTTTTAGATAATTTATAAGACAGAAAGAGATACTGAACACAACTGCTAGACCCATTTTTATAGAAAAGCAGATAAATTGCTGTAGTTTAGATCTGGAAGGTTCCCCAGAGGCCCATGTGCTAAAGGCTTGGTCTCCAGCCTATGGTGCTACTAGGAGGCAATGAAACCATTAAGAGGTTGGGCCTCATAGGAGGCTTTAGGTCATTGGGAGCACGCCCTTGAAGGGGATTGTGGGACACTGGTCTTTTCTCTCTTGTTCTGCCTTTGCTTCCTGGGCACCATGAAGTGAGCAGCTTATTCCACCACACATTCCCCACCATGATATTCTGCCTCTCCACAGGTCCAAAGGCAACAAGGCCAACTGATTGTAGGCTGAAACTGTGAGCTAAAATAAACCTTTTCTCCTTTTACATTGATTATTTCAGGTATTTGTTATGCTAATGAAAAGCTGAATAACACATAAATCATATATACAGGTTACGAAGAAGTCAGAGGTGTTTTCTAAGGGGGCCCTCCATTTAAGATTGAGGTGATCTCAAAGCATGAAATTCCCCAGAAGCTCTGTGAGAATAATCTGACTCTTGATCTTAGAGCAAGGGAACCCTGGGAACCATTCCTTATGCAACACCTACCAAGTAGTGCTGGTCCATTACTGCTGCAAAGACATCTAAGGACTCGACAACATACAGGCTGACCCATATTTCATTTTAGCTTTCTGTAGCTGGCTCACACTAGCTTGTGAGAGAAGACTGTTAAATTTTCAGGAATTTTTCATGCTGGTTGTTAAATAAAACCATGAATTTACTATTAAAAATTTAATTACATATATAAAATTAAATCTCAGTTAAAAAAGCAATAAATTCTAAAATTGCACAATAACTTGATTTTTTTTACTACTTTTCACAATCATCTGTGCTTTTGAGGTTATACTATACGTATTGAATCTATAAGATGGAAATACAACTATTAAATATAGAAGAGAGCCAGCCAACGTGTTTTTTCCTTCCCTTACACAGCAATTCACTCAGAATTCTTCTATAATGTAGGAATTAAACTCTATAAAGTATGTTGTGATTTCCCTCTACTGAACACTTCTTAAAAGACTTGCTAGTGGAAATCACTGTCCCCTGATTCAATTCAGTTTTAACTCTTATCTACTCTATTACCCAAAGACAGCACTGAGAACTCAGTCCCATAGGACTGTCCCCACTTGAGATGCCAGTTGTAAGTAGTAGGTTGTCACCAATCCTTCAGACCAACTGGCTATAAATTAGGCTTACCTCCCTCAGATTCACTTAATTTGCTAAAGCAGTCAACTGAATTTAGGGAAACGCTTAGATTTTCTCATTTGTCATAAGAGATATTTCAAAGGATACAGATGAACAGCTTGGGGGAAAAGATTCACAGTGCAAGGTATGGAAGTGGGAACTCCAAGTTTCTATGACCTGTCTAGGAATGTCACTTTCTAGGCATCTCCATGTGGTTCAATATCTGGAAGCCCCGCTCTGCCTCAAATCCTTTTGGATTTTTATGGAAGCTTCATTAAGTAGCCACAAATGGTTAGATCACTGACCACTGGTGATCAACTTAACTTCAACCTCTTTTCCCTTCCTGGAGCCCAGGGTAGGGATAAAAGTCCCAGTCCTCTAAAGTTCTTTCTGGTGACCAGCCCCCCTTCTGGAGCCACTTAGGGGTCCCCAGCCACCAGCCATCTCATTAGCATACAAAAACTACTCATCATTCTAGACATTCTGAGTGGTTTAGGAGCTTATCTCTGGAAACCTAGGTGAAGACCAAATACATATTCCACAGTATCAACATTACGCAAAGGTCTGCTTCCCTTCCCGAATCCATGTTTAGTGACATCATGCTGGTAGCTTAAAATCAACTATGGAGAGGATACTTACATTATGGGAATTGGTAAATGCTACAGATGTTTTTTTTTTTTTTTTAAATGATGATCGAGAAAATGTTCACAACTCAGATTAAACTAAAAAAATTGTTATTTTCATACTTGTTATATTGTGAATAGCACAAATATTCAGGAAATATTTTCCAATATTCCAAACTTTACCCAATTCAGCAAAATAGTTGTTCACATTATATAACAATAAGTAAAGCTCCAATGTATGTTTTTATCTTTTGTCTTACTGGAGAAGGTAACTAAAAGCATCAAACAACATTAAATCTGAATTATATTCCTTTGTTAGTTATTACCACAAGTTGGCTGTGGATGCAGAGATTTGGCAAAAATCATGAAATTAACTGAGTTTATGAAATTTACAATAAAGAAATTGTATAATTTTATTATTATTTGTAAACCATATACTCCTTGTCCTTTATATCAGTAATTTTTAAAGTAAATGTATATGTATCCTTCATTTTTCAAAAAGGACCATTTTTTAAACATAATAAAAATAATTCTTTAATATTATCAAATACTTTGTTAGTATTCAAATTCTTTAATATAGCTCATCTATTGATTTTTTTATCAGTGCATAATAATTCTACCGAAGAATGGCATATTCATACATGTACATAACATACTTCGATCATACTTTAGTCCCTTTCCTTGCCCTACTCACCTCCCTCACCTGATTTCCTTCTACTCTACTTGTCTATTTTTTTTTCCATAAGATGTCTTTCTTCTTTTTTCTCTCTGGTTTCCACATATGAAAAAAAAATGACCTTGGACTTTTTGTGTCTGACTCATCTATCTTCCTTCCTTCCTTCCTTCCTTCCTTCTTTCCTTCCTTCCTTCCTTCCTTCCTTCCTTCCTTCCTTCCTTCCTTCCTTCCTTCCTTTGTGCTAGGGATTGAACCCAGGACCTTATTATGCATGGGAGGCAAGTACTCTAACACTGAGCTATATTCCCAGTCCTGACTCATTTCTTTAATGTGATACTCTCCAGTTTTATCCATTTTCTTGCAAATGGCATAATTATCTTCTTCTTATAGCTGAATAAAACTCCATTGGGTATATATATACCAATTTTTATTTATCCTTTAATCTGTTGATAGACTACTAGGTTGGTTTTATACCTTAACTATTGTGAATTGCTCTTATATAAAAGCAGTATGCATGTATCAGTATAGTGCACAAACTTTAGTTCTTTTGGGGTAAATATCAAAGAGTGGAATTATCTGGGTTATATGGCGGTTCCATTCCTAATCTTTTGAGGAATCCCAATGCTGATTTCCATAGTGGATGTACTAATTTGCATTCCTGACAATAGTGTACAACAGTTCCTCCCCACTATCACTATTATTATTATTATTATTATTATTATTATTATTATTATTTGTATTCTTGATGGCTGCACTGAATGCTAACTGGAGTGAGAAAATCTCAGTGTGGTTTTGATTTGCATTTCCCTCATGGCTAGAGATGTTGAACTTTTATCCATATAATTGTTGACCATTTGTTTAGTTTATTTGCTCATTTATTAAATTTGTTTTATTTATTTAATTATATTTGGTGCTGAGATTTTTGAATTCTCTATTCTAGATATTAATCCTCTGTTGGAAGCATAACTGCCAAAGATTTTTCTCCCATTCTGTAGGGTCTCTCTTCACACTGTTAATTATTTCTTTGCTGTGCAAAAGGTTTTTAGTTTGATGTCACCCCATTTATTGATTCTTGGTACTATTTCCTGAGCTATAAAAGTCCTATTGAGGAAGTCACTGAAAAATGGCCCTGTTTTAAACATTTACCAGCATACCACTGAGGTCAGGAGGAAGAGATAAGCTAGGCACATAGGAAAATGCACCCCAAGGCAACTTCCCCAGTAGTAGACCACAGACAGCAGTTGCAGGATTTTGCTGAGAAACTTACAAAAAGGTTATTTTAAAATCTGGACCTCTATGACCTGCAGTCCACAGGAATTCAGGACATATGTGACCTGGAATCCATGGCCTAAACTCCAGAAGGAAAATGCCTGATGAATATTTTGATTGGCCTATAGGCTGCTTTAATACCTTATGGCACTGAATGCCTTACCAGGATTGAGCTGAGGGCTGAATTCCTTAAACCTATAGATTCACAGAAACCCCTGGACCATAGCCAGTCAGAGGCAACCTTCTCAGGTTCCCTCTCAGCCATGCGAGCTTTGCTTTAAGAAATCCTTATACTTTTCTTTCACCTGCTGCTGTCCATGAATATAACTCTTTGAATTCGCAAGACAAAGAACCCACCCAACTTCACACTCTGTGTTACACCACGGATACTCACTAAGACTGAGTATAGTAGGTAAATTCCTTTCATTAATAAAGAGCCGTGTTGTCTATATCAGGGAAAGGCAGGCATGTTTGGAGCATCTTGACTTGAGAACAGTATCAAAAAAGCTGGAAGAAGGCAGGAGAACCAGGGATCTATTCTCCAGCTTTGTCCTACCCACCATATCCACAGAGCATGCTAGAGGAGCTGTTTGCACAGAAGAAAGGTTTAGAGGATTAATGTTACTGTAACCTCATTTATAACTTAAGTGGTGAGGTCAAGTGCAAATGGCAGGTGAGCACCTGCACAAAAGGCCAATTTATGCATCTCTGCTCCCACAGACTAGGAGATGGTCAGTATATATCAGGTGAAAGCCTGCATTAAAATAAAGCTATAGTGAGAGCTTCTGTTTCATGTTATAGCTGTATACAGTCAATGAGGGTTTTATACATGCACTGTTGAAATAGCAGAGGAGGTACCTTAGGAAGGCACGTGCTTAGACTAGTGGATTCTACATGACCTTTTATATAAATCCTTATGGCTTAACTTGCATTTAAGTCATTGAAAATATACAAAAAAGAAGAATATACTTTGTGCAAAGAAGCCTGCATCAGTCTGAGCATTCAGAATCATCAGGTTCTTCACGTCACCTCCAACCATTACAGGACTGGGAACTAGAAAATGGACTCCTGCACAAGGAGGTCCTGGGAGCCACCATGCAGTAGTGTAGTGAAAGTGACCCCAACCAAAAATTCATGCCCTGCAGGCTCAAACACAGTTACGTAATGTCTCCAACTTTTGTTCTTTTAGGCACTGTAAGGAGCATCTTTTGCCAAAGTTAATGCTAACTTAATAACTCTGGATAGTAGGTTTAGGAAAATTGGTCACCGCAGCTAGGAGACTCCTTTACCAATTGGAGGCCATCAGGAGAGTGTCAGATCTAAAGCTGCTCGATATGTCTTCTAAAGTTGAGGGATAAGGTGGACAAAAGTCTGCAAAACTGGCCAAAATGCACCTCTCAATATTTTATCTATGAGTAATTATTTCTAGCATCCCTGTGCTAATTAATGTACTTTTCAGGGCTGATTTACATGGTGATAAATAAAACTCAGACAAGCTCTGCCTAATGAACTCTTGGTCAGATTCTTTCATACATCCCTGAAGTATGGGCTCCTGATTGGGAAAGTTTGTATGTTTTTTTAACTTCTGTTAAGTATAAATTAAGTTAGTCTTAGTCAATATGGCAGTGTTTATTTCAGATAACATGCAATGTAGATATATTTAAAAATACTTCTTTATATTTATTTGTTTCGAGAAATGGAAGTTTAATTTTTGTATTCACATATATTTGATCCCTCACAAAAGTATTACAACATATATAAAATTCCTCCAGTAACTGCTGGTCTTCCTTTTAATGGGTAAAGATAACCACATAAAATCTTCAATTCAATAGCACACCTAGCTCTTTATTTTTATTTTTATTTTTTTTGAGGTGGGGGATACTGGGGATTGAACTCAGGGGCACTCAACCACTGAGCCACATCCCCAGCCCTATGTTTTGTATTTTATTTGGAGACAGGGTCTCACTGAGTTGCCTAGCAAGCCTCACTTTTGCTGAGGCTGGCTTTGAACTCATGATCCTTCTGCCTCAGCCTCCTGGGCCGCTGGGATCACAGGTGTGCATCACTGCACCCCTTTAGCACTCTTGATCTTAAACCCAAGAAACTTCTGTTGAAGCACAGTCTACCTCACATAAAGGCTGGCATTATCACACTTGCAGTTCTTAGACTTGGGAGTAAGAATGTTCTATGACCTTCTCCTTTATTCTCAGTGAGGTAGGTTTCAGATGCACCTTGCTGCTGCATAAATAATACAGTTGTGTTCAAACTGGAGCCTTCGGCCACAGCTGTCAGCCACTCTCTCCAGCATCCTAGTATGGCTTATTTTCCATTTACAATTTCTTGTGGAAAGCAAGAATCTGTCTTTTTTTGGGTATCAACAACTTTAATGATTTCTCATTGCTGGAAAAATTTTAAAAAAGACTAATTCTGGAGCAAATACTTTGCTTTTTTCCTTGGTGATACTAGTGAAGAACTTGGTACTTCCAAGAAATTGGTTGATATTCTCTAAGGCTTTATCCTCTTCACAACATTATTTTCAGGGTTTTGTAAGTTTGAATCAGGTTACCATCCCCCAGAAGAAAAATATTGCCAGGAAGAATTCTGAAAATGTTACTCTTACAATTGAGTCCCCCATTTCACCAAGCCATCCATAATTAAATGGCTGGAAAATGGAAGGACTTGGTAAGCCCGGGGAAGTCAGATGGACAAGGGCAGGGGCACCCAGCACAGGAGGGGAGGTGGTTCAAAGCATCAATTCCCCTTGGCTGAACAACCACTAACTGTGGCAGCTTGAGCATATGTCTTTACCTCTTAAGCCTCTGTTTTCTCCCCTTTAGAGAGCAAGAGAAACCAAGTCAAAGGGTTACTGTGGAGACTAAATGAGACACACAGTGACTGGTGTAAATATCAACTAGCTCAACAAATGTTATATACAGCAGAAAGCTGCAGAGAGGCAATCATTTCATACTTCCTTTCATGTTTCATGGTGCCTTGTTTATTAATCCAGCAAATTCCTGAGCAACTTTAAAGGCATTTTATACTACATTCCTCTTTACCATGAATTTCTTTCTTTCTTTCTTTTTCTTTTCTTTTCTTTCTTTTTTTTTTTTTTGGTATTAGAAATTGAACCCAGGGCACTTAACCATTGAGCAACATTTCCATCCATCACTTTTTATTTTGGGACAGGGCCTCACTAAATTATTGAGGCTGGCTTTGGATTTGAGATCCTCCTGCCTCAGCCTTCCAAGATGCTGGGATTACACGAATAGTTTTAAAATGAAGTTCCAGCTGAGCACCATTTATTTGCAAGAAACCTTTCAGCTGCATCCATGTTGATAATCAAACAAGAATCCTGCCCAAGGGAGCAGGGGAGATAAAACAGGTGCCTGAAAGATTTATAAAGTAGGGAGCTGTTAAATACTTACAAAAGAAAAAAAAAAGGTAAGACTAAAACATCATCAATATTCAGAAGAGGAAGAGGGGGCACCTCCTGCAGGGGAGTAGAGGGAGAGCTGAGAAGATTGCAAGGAAGAGAGGGATAGGTTTGGGACTTACAGAGAAGGGGAGAAGGCCGAGAGATAAGAGGAATGGTGCTTTTCAACATCCGTGAGCTCTTCACTGTGTTTCAGAGTCCACTGAGCTCCATGTTCATGTCCATTTCATTTAATCCTCACAGAACTTCTCTGAAGCAGGTACTTTTAGTTTTACAGTATTAAGAATGAAAGTAGGACTCAGAGTGATTCTGTCACTTATCTAGAGACATACAGCTGATAAGTGGTAGGGGTCAGGAGCTCAGGTTTTTCTGACTCCACAACCTTTTCTTAAACCACAACACATGGAGGATAAACTAAGAAGTGATCATTTTGACTAGAAGATGGAGTACAGGAAAGATGATCATGAGGAATATACTTAAAAACCTGATGAGAGACCAACCCAGCCCAGAATGATCCTGGAATCAGACTAAGATGTCAAGGTTTTGGTCATTGGGAGGTGGGGAGCACATGAAATTTTTGAATGAAGGATGACATGTTCATAATGATGAAATAGTAGAATAACCATAGAAGCCCCCACCACTGGGGGGTTTTTAGACAGCTCTGGGGCTTAGTTTTGCAAAGTTCTCCTGGCCATGAAGCCCCTTCAGGTGCCATTTCCCTCAGATCTGAGTCTTGGAATCTCAGATGTGTGAGACAGAAGTATTAATTCTTCCAAGGTTTTGCTTTCTAGAGTAATAGTTACCATCATGGAAAAAAATGTTCATACATGAATCACAAAAAATGTTTGCCTACCATTTGAGGAAATTCCCAATGCTGAAACTCTAGAGAAGTGTTGAAACTTTAATGCATATAAAAGAATAGGCAGAATGTTTGTTAAAATTTAAATACTTTTAGAACCCAAGCATCCCAAGTAGTAATCCAGGAGATTGAAGGATGGGCCCAAGAATCAGTTTCTGAACAGGAACTGACTGATGTTTCTAGTGCAAGTGGTCTCTAGATAAACATCTAGAAACTCTGACTAGAGGAAAAAACCCTTATTCAAGAACATTATAGGTGCCTAATGAAACTAGACCCCAAAGACAGCAAACATTAGGATGTTTTATGGCCCCTTACCATAGTTTCATTGTAGCCTATGTATTTCTGTTTTCTGAAAAAGCATAGCCTTTTTTTCTTAAAATACTTTTTTAGTTACAGATGGACACAATATCTTTATTTTGTTTATTCATATTTTTGTGTGGTTCTGAGGATTGAACCCAGTGACTCACGTGTGCGAGGCAACTACTCTGACACTGAGCCACAACTCCAGCCCAAGCATGGCCTCTTTTAAGTCCACCCACAAAGCACATTACACATAGTAATGGACTTCAGAATTGAATTCAGGGGTCCAAAAGGTCCACCATCATTTACCAATAATCACCCATATTTGCCATTCTTTATCTGCAAATGTCATCAACTTCATTAGGTAATCCATTTTTCTTCCCCAAGTAGTACTTACAAAATAGGTAAACATTATGCTGAGAAAATACCATGTGGCTCACAGAGAAGAATTATCTAAAAGGTTACTTAAATGTGAGCAGGCCATTAGCCACTGTGAACATTAAGAGAAAATGTGCTTTGGTGGGAAGGGAAAAATAAAACCTGAGGCATAATTAGATATTGAGGAGGCAGCAGAATTGAGATAGTGTTAAAATAGGGTGTGCCTCTAAGAAGAAAAAAATGTTTCAAATATCAAAAAAACAGCCATGAAAACCTGCATTGGCTCAGGAAGGAAGAGAGCTAAATGTCACCTCAGAGCCCTCATGACTTCTTTGTTACATAAAAACTTCATGCTTTCCCCTAAGTGTTTTATATCAGGTCCATGGACAGCATCTAGCAAAGATTAAACTTCTTTTGTTTGCCTTCGAAATCACTTGCATTCTTGACAGTTATCTATGGTGTTTACAAAGAACCTTTCATCTGAAAATTCACAACCTGCATAGTGAAGGAAACTCGTCACTTCCTACATGGATAAGAATCTACTAGCATTGACGTTCCTGAAAATCAGTCTTTACAAATTCTACAAGACAGCTTTTACTTTAAAAATGATGTTCATAATAAAATTCACTGAGCTTTCTGCATGTTTGAAAATTTTCACATGAAAGAACAGGTCAGATGTGACCTATCATACAACATGGTGAATACAGTTAATAACAATATATTGAAAGCTTGAAAATTGCTAACAGGGTAGATTTGGAAAATTCTGACAAGAAAATTATGTTTGTGAGGAAATGGATATATTAACTAGCTCAAGTTAGCTATTCCATAACGTATGCATATATAAAAGCATCATATTGTACACTAAAAAGTTCCTCCAAAACAAAACAAAAAAAACTTATACCTCGACTAAGTAGAAAAAATTTGTAATAAAATATGGAAAAAATGATATCAGGAAAACCAGCAGGGTTGAATTGGGAGGCACAAATTTGCCTTTAACTATTCTAATTCTTAAGTTGGGAGATGGGTTTTGTTTCAGCTATTTATTTATTTATTTATTTGATACTGGGGATCAAACTGAGGGCCTTATGCCCAATCTGTATCTATTCTATCACTGAGCTACACCCCAGACCCAGGTTTCTTTTATTAATATACCTTGTCACTTACAGATACCTCTATCATCTACTCTTTTTAATGAATATTATATAATAAAAATTTTAAATAGAACAAAAATGAGATGATCACAAGGTAATTAAGTATATTCCATTTGAATTGCTTTGAGGTGATGGCAAAATGTCAGCTATTCTAAATCTTTTTGTTGTTCTTGTTTTTTGCTTATTACTCATAAACAGTGAGGGAAGAAACATGATCATGTTCTCCAGTGTGCCATTGAATTGGTCGAACTAAAATCTTTGTGCATACTGCCAAAAGGAAATAAAATTTCCTGGAGGTATTTTTGTTGTTGTGAGTGGACAAGTCTTTTTCATGAACAAAAAACTATCAAGATGAAGTGTGAATGAGAGAACTAGTGACTTGGGAAGGTGTGATGTGGTGGTGGACGTGTGTTCCTTTGAGCTCATTGTAACTCCCAAGAAGCAAAAACCTTAGTCCAAGATGGGGCTGGAGAGTTGTTTTTTGGTCCTGGATGACATTGGGAGAAAACCAAGGAAGCAAAAAAGGAATTAGGATCATCTCTGAGTCACATCAGTAGGAAGCAGAATGAAGACACAAGTTTGGGTCAAGAAGTGCAATAGTTGCAGAAAATAAGGAAGAAACAACATTTAGAGAGTTGGCTGGGAAAGGAAAATGACTCTGAGACCTTTATGCAAGACCCAGTGTTATGGTTTGGATGTGAGTTGACCCCCAAAAGCTCACATGTGAGTCAAAGAAAGAAGATTTGGAGGGGAAATGATTGGGTTAGAACATAAACCTAATCAGTGAATTAATCCCTGGTGGGATTAACTGAGTGGTAACTGGAGGCTGGTGGGGTGAGGCTGGAGGAAGTGGTTCATTGGAGGCGTGGCTTTGGGGTATATATTTTGTATCTGGAGTCTCCTTCTCTGCTTCCTGATCAACATGTGAGCTGCTTCCCTCTGTTACACTCTTAGGCCATGATGTCCTGCCTCACCTCAAGCCCCCAGGAATGGAGCCTGCTTTCTATGGATTGAGACCTCTGAAACAGTGAGCCCCCAAATAAACTTTTCCTCGTTTACAGTTGTTCTGGTAGGGTCTTTCAGTCACAGTAGGAAAACAAACAAACAAACAAACAACAAAAAAAAACCACCTGACTAAAATACCCAGGGAAGCAGGCTGATCCAGAAGGGATCTCCATGGATTCCTGCAGCAATAGTGATGCTTCAGAAAAGTGGGTTTTGTAAGGCACAGGGGACAAACTCCTACCCCATGTAGTAGGATCTTTATGACATCTACCAGTACTACCTATTAAGACCCATTTAAAATAATGGGTGGTGTTGGTCACACTGAGTTATTGGCCACCTAGACAACTGTATTAATCAGTAGGTTTTCCTAATACTTGATTATAGATGGACGTCTATTGGAAGCAACATGTGGTGCTGGGAGGGTGGGGGTGGGGAATCAACCCAGGGCCTTGTAATACCACTCTACCTGCCCTCTGCCACTGAGCCACGCCCTTATTCCCCAAACAACACATTTTGAAAACTTTCATTTGACTGCCCCTAGGTTGACCAACATTTTTTTTCCAGAAACCAGTCAGCAAAACCTTTCTGCCCTGCTCAGCCATGCCAAGTAGCCCTTTAGTTTTCTGCCACCTCCCTTTTAGTCTTTCCTTCATGCAGGGAAAACTAGAGGAGAATGTATTTCTGTAATCCTAGAACCTAAGGCTTGCTCTGCTCTGCCCGCTCCACACCTCCCCAGGGAATGAGTCCTGTGAGACTCCTTGAGTCCCAAGATTCATTGTTTTCTTCACTAGACAAGGTGCCTCCTCTCAATGCCCAAATTGCCACAGACCAGAGAGCCATACGCAGGTGTCCCAGGTATAACTGGAATGTTCTTCTGGTGGGCCCTTACATCTGAAAGCTGGAGTTTGCTGTCTTTATTTCTCCTTTGAGAGCACTAGTCTCAGACAAAATTCTACATAGAACCAGAATATATAAAACAGAGAATCAGAGCTCGTCTCGTGGTGAGGGATGGGATTCTGAACTCTGAGACTTCTGTGATTTCAGTGCGAAACCCCTGCTTTGGAGAGACTAGGCCTGGGAGCATCATCAATGGATGCTGAAAGGCCCTGTCAAGGATCTGACAAGGGCAAACTCAATGACCCAAGTAGAGGTGAAATGGCCTAGTTGGTTTTGTCCTTCTAGATGCTCATTTGTTTATCTGTATTAAAATCATCCCTTTTGTTACACTCAAAAGCCTCATGATGCTGTGTCCGAGGATTGGAGGAAGAAATGATTGGGTTACAATGCTGTTCAGAAAATAAGAGTATTTCCCAACACTGGGTATTCCTGTGAGCCTCTCATAATTAGGGCAGACTTCTAATTGTCGCATTTGTTCCCTATAGGGATCTGTGCCAATTAAGAGGATTCTGAGTTCTGGGGAATGGAGATAGGGCAGAAAGGGCTGAACCCTAATCATCTTGTACCTCTTTTGATTGCTTATTTTCTTCTAACTTAAAGCCTGTTTATAAAAATGATATTAAATATTAAGTAACGTTAAATTTGGCTCCATGTAGTAATAGTTTAATTAGTAATATAATGTAATTTAGCTTTAAAACTGTACATCTGTAAAAGCTTATCTATATGCCAGATGGACAAATTCAAGCATATATGAGAAAAAAATTTGGAGGCCTTTAAAGCCCAATGGTGATAATATTGAGTTGTAGAGTAGTTTTTTACTTATAATGGACATAAATAGCACTTAGCACCTGTAAAAATCTCACATCGGCTTGAAGATTCAACTCATCAGAACTTAAAGCTCACCACACACAAGTAACATTAAACTAATCTCAAAAGCTGTCAGATGAAATGCCCCCAAAGCATTTTCCTTTCTTATCTACAAGTGCCATCTTACTGAAAAAGATTCTCTGCAATGCAGCTGACAACAGAGGAATAAGAATGTTCAATTCTTTAAGGAAGATTCTGTATTAACTACTTTCAAGTCTGATATTTTATCATTCGTGGACAATTCTTCAAAATTTCAGGCTTACTGATATTTCTAAAATCCCTTTTACCTTCTATTGTATCCCATACATCTGTCACAGCCCAATTGTATCAGTTATATATAATAATTTTAAATTATAATTAATATTAAAATAGTATGTCAATATACCTTAATAAGAATTAATGATTATTACATATTGTTAGTTTGGTGCTGGGGATCAAACCCAGGGCCTTGCACATGCTAAGCACACACTTTACTACTGAGCTATAGCTCCAGACCCTACTGTATTACTTTTATGAAATTGTATTTTCCTACTAGATTGCCCACATGGAGCTCATGAAAGATCCTGTGCATGTGGCCTGGGCAGCACACAGTAGGCTTCCTGGAAGTATGATATCTACACTTTAAAACATTCAAACTTTAAGCAAGGCCTAAAGAAATATCAGATTTATGGGATGAGAACTACAACTGTGATAAAATGAGATTTCATAAAAACAACACAAAAGAACTTAAACATCTAAGCACATGGGTGTTTGACTAGTTAGTGACTTTGAGTGGCTCAACATTTAGTGAAATGACATTTTCCATCATTCAAAATAGTTTTGGAACCACTCCTTGGTTGTACGGTTGCAATCTTCATTACATATAAGAAAGTCAAACACTTTATTTTTTGTGAACTCACACTTATTTTGTTTTTATTTTATAATTAAATTTGAGAAAAGGAAGAATTAGAAACAAAATATGGGTTTTCCATGCTTGTGCACTCCTTTTCAGCCATCTGCACTGTGCCCCCGTTGATCTTTTGTGAGAAGCTAAAAAAGCAACAATGGTATGGCTTTCTCTCAGTTCAAGGGCACTGGTTTCACTGCTCTTCCTCTGGATGCCTAGCCTTTTGCATGTTTTTCTTTTCCTCACTGTGTACAGAAGGACACCTGCACTTCAATGTGCTGCTCTATTCCTGTTTTTAGTTGGCCTGACTGTCTCATTTCCTGGGGTCTGTGTACTTGTTCTGCCCCCATTGTCATGTGAACAGGTGGGCCACCTTCACCTCTCATGGACTGCTGGCGTCCACTTAATAGGTCATTCTTAACCTATACTTACTTCCCCATCTCATCCTCCAGGCCTGAATGATCTGTGGCTTTAACACCTTCCCTTCTGCTTTGGATAAACTATGTGCATTTTCTAACACCATTGACAAGACCTTTTATTTTAAATTGACACATAATTATATATGCTAATGGGGTACCATGTGATATTTGGATACATATATACATTGTGTTCTGATGTTCTATTGCACCAGATGACAACAATATATTGTATATTTTTAAAAAATTAAAAAGTTAAAAGAGAAGATTTAAAATATTCTCTTCACTAAGGAATGATAAATGTTTGACAAGGTCCTTGAAAATGCAGCCCTGCTAGCCCAGGCACTTTGCTTTCCAAGTACTCTGATGTCTACTGGGTTTTCTCCAGGCAGGTACAATTCACAGGTGGTAACCTCATGATGACACTCCTCCCCCACTTTTATCTTAAGCTAGCTTATGGTTTCTGTTACAACCAAGTGCCAAGTGTCCTAACCCTTATAAGGTTAGGTGTCAGAGTACTTGGAAAGCAAAGTCATCTTTAACTCTACCCTAGCCCTTGCCCACAGCCATACTCAAGAAGCCAATTCTGCCCAGCAGTTCTGATGATAAAGACAATAGTTACCAAAAAAAAAAAAAAAAAAAAAAAAAGAAAAAAAAAAAGAAAAGAAAGAAAAAAAAAGGAAAAGAAAACAAACAACAAGAAGAAGAACAACAAAAACACCTTCCCTCTCTTCTCCTCTGGCTTTGAGGTACCCTCCAGGGTCAAAAATGAATGCAGTCTTGTCAGGTAGGAAGTTGCCCCTACCTAGGGTTGAGAGTAGGCATCATGATAAGGAAGGGCACATGTATGACAAAGATCAAAAGCAACAATGTGTGATCTAGTCCAGGAAAGTATTACAATGATTATTTTAGACCAGAGTGAATTACTGGCATGTAATAATTGAGCCCATTATTTTTGCCCTCATTGAAGTGGATTTGGCAGAGTTGGGAAGCTGAATTTCCTTTTCTGTCTGAGCTTTCCCTAGACCGGTGGTTTTCAATGAAGGGGTGGGTGTATCTCCCAGGGAAACTGGAAATGTCTGGAGGCATTTTGGGTTGTTACAACCTGAGAGGGGATTGCCACGGGCATCTGGTGGATTGCGGCTAGGCAGCCAGCAGCGCACAGAGCAGCCTCCAGTGACAGTGCTGCTCCTGAGAAACGCTGCTCTAGGCTCCATATTTTACCTCCAAACTAGTATTTCCTTTACTTCCAGATCCCATCTCATTAATCATCAAAACGTGGGGGGGGGGGAAATGACAGAATTGATAATTAAAGTCCTCTTTCGCAGCTACAAGAGTGACAATGAGCGGTTCGTAACTCTTTGTAATTACCCAGTAATGTAAAACAGGAGCATAAGATTTCTTTCTTTATTAACATTAAAGACAAATAATATTAATTCTCAGACAAGTAATGCATGAGCACATTCTCCTGGTAAAACAATTTAAACGCCATAGATAAAAGTAAATTCCTCCTAGCAACCACCCCCTCAGCTCTCACAGTAATCATTTTGGTTTATTATCAGTTTGGTGTGTACATTTCTATAGTGAACAGAGATGAATTCCTTGCGTGGTTTAACATTTTGTTTCACCAATCTGGTGGGAGTAGGATTAGAATTCATTGTTTTAACTAGCGTATTGTTAATCATGGTGAAATTCAGTATCTTTTCATGCTTTTATGGGCTATTTTTTTCCTCTGTCAACTGTCTATTCACTATCGTTCCTTGTTTGTAATAATCTATAGATCTGCCCCTTGTCTCTATTCATCAGCACATAATATTTTGACAATTACATGCGTAGTAATTCCATGTTAAGTAGCTCCCCCAGTTCTCCTCATTTGTATTCTGTTTATACGTTGCGTTGTCCAACAGAAGTTCTTAGTACATATGGGAGTCAAATTTGCTGCATGTTTTCCTTAAAAGTATTGCTTTTGTTGCTTAGTTAAGTGTTCCTAACTGATTTCTATGTCCCCTACCAACTCTGAAGTCCATTCGTCCATCCTTTCAGGACAGAGGCTTCAGTTCCTACAATGCAGAGGGTTCAGAAGAGAAAGGCTGGGATGCCAAATCTGTCTATGCAGCAGACATCTGTACCACAATTCCAAACTATAAAAGTTGCTCTCCTGAGGTAGACATTTTGGAAGTCATCTTTGACTCTACCCTAGCTCTTGCCCACAGCCATACTCAAGTGCTTTTGATATCACCTCTAATTGTTGTCACTTCTCTCCCTTCTGTTCCTGGCTGTCACCCCTGGCTTCCCAGGGCCCACGTTTTCCCTCTCAGATACACAGCTGCTTCTCCACTCACTACCTCTCCACCTCCTCCATGATGCCATCTAGGGAAACCTCTAGAATCTGAGTTGGATTTTTTTTATTCTCCAACTCTTTTTTTTTTTTTTTTGAGGAAGTGGAGGTACCAGGGATTGAACTCAGAGGCACTCCACCACTGAGCCACATCCCTAATCCTATTTTGTATTTTATTTTGAGACAGGGTCTTACTGAGTTGCTTAGGGCCTCACTTTTGCTGAGGCTGGCTTTGAACTTGGCAATCTTCCTGCCTCAGCCTCCCAAGCCACTGGGATTACAGGCATGCACCACTGTACCCAGCCTTATTCTCTAACTTTTTAAAGTCTTTTAGTTGTTTCTACTGGATAAAGATCAACTTCTCAGTACAATAGAAAAGATTCTGATGGCTTTGCTGTGGCCCAAGGTCATCTCTGGTCACCTGTCTTTTCTCCAGCTATGCTGAGTCATGTTCAAGGCTCCAAAGAGATCCCACTGTCTGCCTGAACTGTTCCCTGTTCACCTGGACACATTCTCTCAGGTGCAGCTTAGGCCTCACACCCAGAAACCTGCCCTTCTCTGAACCCCCGCAGTCAACCCAGGTCCCAGCCTGAGCTAAGCACCTATCTTAAATGCATCCCCAAGGTCCCCGTGTGTTCACTTCTGTCCCTGTACACCATAGCTGTGTGTTTCCTGGTCTACCTCTTGCACAGGCTGGAAACATAGTTGTGGTATGAATTAAGGACAACATTCCTTTATTCACCAAACACTTGAGCATGATTTCTGCACAGTGCAAGGTGCAAGATTTTGGTGGCACTGTGAAAAAGTGAAGGAGGTCCCAACCCTCTTCTCAAGATATGTATGCAAGTCTATTTATAAAAATAAAGTAGCTAGAAATTGACAAAAAGAAGACTACATACTCTGGGGGTTCATAGAAAGGAAGAGTAGTTTTTCTAGTGGGGGTGGGATGGGGCATATGATGTGCCAGTGTTTAGCAAGGCTGGCTTTAGAGTGTGGTTGTCTGGCTCAATCCAGGATCCAACCTTTATTGAATAGTAAGTCACCTACCCTGTCTAAACCTGAGCTATTACATTTTTAAATAGGGTATGTATGCATGTGCAGTCACAATAGTGCCTGTCTCTGAAGATTGACAGATTAGTGGGTGTGGAAAAGGTGGTATATACACACAATGGATTAGGATTGAGCCATATAAAAGAATGAAATCCTGTCATTTGCAACAATGGGGAGGAACCTTGAGAGCACTATGTTAAGTGACATAATTCAGCCACAGAAAAACAAATACTATTTGATCTCACTTGTATGTGTAAGCTGATCTTACAGAAGTAGAGGGTAGGGGAGTGGATACCAGAGGCTGGAGTGGATGGTGAAGGGGAGAGGGAGATATTACTCAGGGAATATAAAGTTACAGTTCGAGAAATAATTCTGCTGTTCTATTATACATTAGGGTGCCTAGAGTTTACAATATCAAATTGAATATTTTAAAATAGTTAGAAGACAGGATTTTGAATGTTCTCACCACAAAGCAATGATAAATATAAGAACTGATTGATACACTAAACACCTTGATTTTATAATTACACAATGTATACATGCATCAAAACATCACTTGGTCCCTGTAAATATGTACAATTATTGTGCCAATTTTAAACAAAGTAAATTTTAAAAAGAAAGAAAAAAAAGGAATTAAGATAATCTAAGCAACACCTTTGTTAGCTATTACAGGAGAGCGATTAGCATTTGAACTTGAACTTAAATGATAGAAAACTCCTAGATAAGCAAAACACAAGTTTCACGAAGATAAGGGTTTTACTCCACAATCCCTCATCCTTTTTACCCCTTCTTCCCTCATGTTCCCTGAACTCACATTGCCTGAAACCTGCCTTAGCACTCTACCCAGTATGCTCACTCTCTTTTCTTGTAGGCTCCTCTGTGATGTTCTCCCAGGTCCTTCTAGACTTCATCCTCTGAACCTCTTTCAACTTCTCCCCTTCTATAATGGGTTACATCGCATACCCCCAGGTTTATATCCATCCAGAACCTCAGAATGCAATTTTCTTTGGAAACAGAGCCTTTGTAGATGCTGACGAAAATTACTCTTCCTTTCTTTGAACTGCCCAAACTGTACTCTTCTCTTTGTCAATTTCTAACTACTTTATTTTTATAAATATATTTGTATACTATCTCGAGATGTAACCATCCCAGATTTAGGGGTACGCTCTATGTTCAACAATTGGTATTCCTAAAAAGAGAGGAGAGGACCCAGAGACCCATAGAAAGAAGACCATGTACAGATTGAGGCAGAAAGTGGAATTGTTCTACCACAAACCAAGAAGTGTCAGTCAAGAGCCCAGGACCTGGATAAAGATTTAAGGATTCTCCTAGCCTTAGAATGAAACAGACATTATTATTGCTGTGTGTATACATGTGACTACATGACCAAGGTGATTCTGCAACCTGTATACTCAGAAAAATGAGAAATTATATCCCACCTGATTCAAATGTATGATATGTCAAGATCATTGTAGGGTCATGTGTAACTAAGTAAAACAAATTAAAAAAAAAAAAGATTTAAGGATTCTCATCTTACAGTCTGTGTGGGGAGCATGACCTTGTCCATACTTTCACATGAGATTCCTGGCCTCCAGATCCTTGTGAGAATAAATTCCTGTTGTTTTAGACTACCAAGTAGCAACTAGTCACAGAGGCCAGGGAAATGAATCCACCAGTCCATCAGAAAATAACACAGGAAGGATCTTTTCCAAATACCCCACCCACTCTGCTCAAGCTCTTACCTACCTAGCATCATGTTGTGGCTGCAGGGCCTTTGGCATGAAGGGCAAGCCACTGGGGCCTGGCTGACAGCACTCTCAGGGCACACCTGTCCTCACTCTGTGCAGACTGCACCTCTGCACCTGCGTTGCTTTTCCTCGCCCCAGCTCTAGGCCTATGCTAGAAACTTCCATACATCTTTAACATCAATACTTCAAATGAACCCTCCCCATCTCATGAACAGAACAACTGCCACAGTCATTCACCTTAATTTCTAATTGCCTTTTAATGGGTGAAGATTCCTAAAATACTTTCCCATAAGATATCATCTCTAATAATCTACAAAATATAACCTGAAGTTATAAGTATATTTGTATACTATTTCGAAGTGTAATATATAATAGAAAAATATAGCTGTTTTGTAAAGGGAAATGTATTTATTTTGTTACTATAAAAAATAACCTGAGGCTGGACACTTTGTAAAGAAAAGAGGTTTATTTAGTTTATAGTTCTGGAGATTTAAGGGCATGGTGCTACCTTTGACTTGGCTCTGATGATGACAGTGGGTGGCATCTTGGTGGGAGTGTGTGTGAAAGGAAGAGATCACACAGTGAGACAAGAAGACAGGGTGGGGGCAGGGAGGCAAGAGGACAGTATTGCTTTTCACAACACCTATCACATGAGATCTGGGTCCCAGAAGAGCAACCTTACTTAGCCTCTTCTAAGGTTGATGCCCAGTATGAGCTGACTGCCTTTCACGAGGCTCACTTTGAAAGGTTCCATCATCCCCAACTTCACTACATTGGGGACTTAACTTCCAAAATGTGAGCCTTTGGGGGGATACATACAAACCATATCCAAACCCTAGCAGGAAGCTTTTATTTTTAATGTAAGTAGAACTCATCTTTCAAAAAAATATATTAATAGTAATAGAGGTGGCTCGGAGGTCAGCTTTCTCTCAACCATCACCCTGCAGTTGGGTTGGGAGCTGCTTCTACACACCAGATCCTATTATATCCTGGGTAGGCTCCTACTTTACCATTTCCCATATTAAAACCATCTCATTCCTTGTCAATCTCCCTCATCAGTCTGTAAGGTTTTTTTCTCATGTCCTGTTCATTAATGTGACCTGGCTATACTAACTAGCTTAAACTGTGTGGGTACTCATATACATTGGTTGAATAATTGAATGACAGACTGAATGAATGGGCCAGGAGTTAGAAGGAAAGCTCCCTTTTAAATCTGACTCGGGATCCAGAATCTCAGCACATGTAAATGACTCCCAGCATGGTTTCATATCCCTGTTATGATTGATTGACATGAGAAATAGAAAGGAAGTTATTTCTGCTGGAGACATGGCCTCTTAACTTTATTTGCCTGAATAGAAAGCTTCTAGCATGTTTTCATAACTGCTGACATGATTGATTTATAGAAAAGTCATTACCAAAAAAATTAAATAGAATGAATTCATAATACTTGTCTGTGGGGGAAAAAAACCCTCTATATAGGATAGCTGTATCCTTTTTAAATGTTCAAAGAGCAAAGATAAAACACTCTGATGTTCTCGAAGTATTCTAAATTTCACAGAATAAGCATCTTACAGCTTTGCATATAAAAGTATTAAGTTGTTACTAATAATTTTTGATGTTGTTAGAACATGTTTTTAGTCATTACACATAACCCCCTCAAAAGTCTATTTACCTTTACATTATTTTCTAATTTTCTATCCTCATGATGTATGTGCACACACACATACACACATACATACACCTTCATACATGTACACATTGTTCATGCACAATATGCTGAAATTAGAAGTTTCATGCTGGTGGCTACCAATATGGTTTGAAAATTCCAACTGTGGACACATGAGTCTTTGAAAACATAAGAAAAGAAAGAAATTTACACATACACCAAACATCACAAACATTTCATCAGTGCACTGTTGAAATAGATACCAGTGAAAAAATTAAAATGCCTTTTCTTTTCATGATTTAGGGACTGAGAAACCCTCTCCATTGAAACTGAACTTCAGGCCAGAGTAAATTCTGGGATTTCTCCAAAAGTGCAAGGGTTCTGGAGTGAGCAAGTCGTCACAAATAAAGACAAGGGCACATTCCTCCACTGGAGGAAGAGACTTATTCCTTTTGTCTGCAACCACGGCTCTTCACTCTTAAAGACATTCCCTGACAGATGAGTTGGTGTTGTCAGGACCTGCAGAGAGCAGGACAAACACTGAGTCATGCATCATGTGAGTGGGGCTCCCCGCTAGACGGTGTCGCCTTTCTAATTCTGGAAGGAAGAGCCTGTTCTCAAGCCCAGTTCCCTTCAGCCTTGACTGTGCACCTGCCAGAGCCTGCACCAGGGCTGCTGGCCCCTGGCGAGGGAAGGAGGAGGCAGCAAGGCCATGCTTGTTGGCCAGCTCTTGGGGCATGCAGTGCAGGAACACAGGGCTGGCCTTCCCACAGCCCGCTCCACTGGCAGCCTCAATCTGGAGAACACTCAGCACCTTCTTGATTTCCAGATGCCTCCAGATCTACACCTTCAGTTCCACTTGTCCAAATCAGAAATGTGCATCAATGTTTTGAGAGGCACTTCAGTGTTTTATTGTTCACATATTTTTAAAATTAGCTGGTTCAATTTTTTAAAGGAATTAAAGCATAAATAAATCATAAAAATGAATGCTAAATAATGAGTGGAAGTGGCCACACCCTTTTCCCCTCTTGCTTTCTCAACACCTACTGTCTCCAAATCAGGCAGATGAGATGCGAAGTCTGACGTCTCTCTACTTTCCTCAACCCCAGCCTGGTCCTTTAGCCTTCATTTCTGTTCCCCTGTTTTGACATATCTTTTTTTTTTTTCATTCCCACCATCTCTCCTTGAGCCTGGGCCTCCAACTGCTCTCTTTACTGCCTGCACTGCTCTTTTTGTGTAAAATCTGCCAACCAGGGCCTTCCTGTCTTTTCTGGTCCCAAAAATAGCCCGCCACCCATGGTTCTTCTCCACTGTTGTGTTCAACTATTTGTTTCACCTGCAATATCCTTGACTCTCTGCTTATCCAAATCCTTCCCCACATCCAGTTGAGACTGCAATATGATCTATTTCTTAAGCGTTAGCCACACTATACAATGGCTCCTGGTGGCAATGGTAGCAGGCATGAAGGGAATGAATAAGATAGGTAAGAATCAAACAGAAGCCATTTGGGGGAATTCAGTGGATCAGAGCTAGAAGACCTATTTCCCAGTGGTCATTACTGGGACACTGTTGCTGGATTCTGGCAGGTGGAAAGAAGTCCAGGTCCCGAGTAACCCATGGTAAATTCCCTGGAAAGTGGCCCATAGTTTGGAAATTGGTCTGGACCTTCAAATGGAAGGTCAAGAAGCTGGGCCATGGTGGTTGAGGAATTTAGTCAGAAGCAGAACCTGCCTCCAATCCCATTTCTCATAGGACCTCCCTCCAGACAGAACAAGGGCCACAGCTGGCAAACAAGCACTCTATCAATACCTATGGTGAGTATATGTGTGTACACATGCCTGTGCCGACAATCGTGCACACAATCACAACCACAGTCTCTTGTGGGAATAGTTTGCTATCCTCAAACTATAATAGATCTGATGGAGTTCACATTCTCTTCTTCCAACAGTTTGCAGTGGAGGAAATCATTCTGAAAACCTGGTTAGTCTTGTGTTTTTTCTTCTAGTTTTTTTTTTTTTTTTAACTGGGAGTGACTTTGGAACTGTTCTCCAGCTCCTTTCTGTTGTGTGCTCCTGGTCAACACCCTGGTCTTTATCAGAAGATGCTGGTGTTGCTGCTAAGGAGCTTAATAGTCATGTTTACCAGTCCAGGCTTTAGAGTCAATAGTTATTAGTGACTTTTCTGCCTGCTGCTCAGGTGACTTCAGGCAAGTTCTTTAACTTCTCTGAGATTAATTTTATTTTTTCATCTATTAAACAACAATAATATCAGGAGCCTCTTTGTAGAATCATTGAATTAGCTAAGATGATGCTTGCCAAGTTAGTTAGAACTGTATTTGACATACAACAAGCATTCCATAAATCATAGCTGCTATTATTAGAATATTATTAAGGTAATCTGAAATCAAAATGGCATTCCTAGGATCTCCAAGTGAGATCTTTCTCAGTTTTCTTTTTTCCCTATGAAATCCCTTGGTTTACTCTCTATAGTGAGATGAATGATTGCTTCCCATATCCATGTCTTAATCCCTGGAAACTGAATGTGAGCTTATTTGGAAAAAAAGATGCATATAATTAAGCCAAGGATCTTGAGATGTGAAGGTTACTCCAAATTATCTAGGTGAGCCCTAAATTCCATGTCAAGCCTTTTTATGGGAGACACACAGAGGAGTAACAATGGGAGAAGAGGAGATGGCGATGTGACCTTGGGTCCAGAGAGTGTATTGATGAAGCCACCAGCCAGGGAATGCCTGGAGCCATCTGAAGCTAGAAAACACAAAGAACTGATTATTTCCCAGGGCCTTTGGAGCAAGCAAAGTCTCATCTTTTGTAATTCTGGGCCTCTAGAATTTTGAAAGAATAAATTTCTGTCATCTTAAGCCACCGAGATTCTGATAATTTGTTATGACATTCCTAGGAAACTAATATACCGATAGACAAGTTTTTTAAAATACCTTGCATTTCTTTAATTCTTTACAGAGCAAGATGAAAGAAGTAAAGCAGTAAAGAGTCATTATATAGTCAGGTGGTAAACATACTAATGGATATATCTTCATGTTCATTGAAGTGGACATCCAGTTGTTGATGGTGTTTAGTAACATGAGATCATTCTTTTTCTTTCCATCAGTTATGAGAAAAGAGATCACAGAGCAAGTGACAGATGCTGCCATCACATTTGCATATTCAATAATGACAAATGGGTGGCGAAAGGAGCAAGCAGAGGAAGAACACTGGCATTTCCCAGGGAATGAACAGAAAATAGATTATACAGCATCCTTGATTCATAGATCACAAATGCATACAAATAGTACTTATAAAAAACATACTTCTAACAGAGATGAATAAATAGAATGTTTACAAAGAGAAAGAGGAAAATTTTTAAATATAAGCTTGATTAGCCAGGAATAACAGAATCAATGAATCTTGGTAACACAGGGATCTAAGAAGACATTTTGTTTGCCCTCCAAGATACTGGAAGCAGTAATTGCTTCCAAACATCCACTGATATTATCAGCCTGCATTTGAATATTTCCAAGAATGGGAGTTCACTACCTGATGAGCCTGCATTACCTAAAAGATTTGTTTGAAATATCTTTCTTGAAGCAAATGAAAATATATGTCCTTATGTTAGAGATCCATCAGTTGTAGGTTCTGATTTAAGAACAGTACACAATTCTTGCATTCATTCATTTCATAGACATCGGATAGGCCTGTGCTCTGAGCCTAGCATTGTACTAAACTTGGAACCTAGAGATTCAGGAGCCAGTCAGCAATGAGGACCAGACCCAGTCTAGAGGGTGAGGCAGATGACTGATCATAACAGTTACTATGGGATGGCTGAGGAGTGGAAGCCAGTGTGGAGGAGTGGATTGACATGGATAGCTGTCTCCAAGCAGGAACCCATCAGCTGAGTCCTGAAATCTGACGCTATTTCAGCATGGTGATGGGTGTGTGTATGAGTTTATGTGTTTAAAGAGGATGTGAGATATTTCCAGCAAGGAGGGTATCCATGATTTCATTCACTTAGTCCACCCTTTTTGAGACTACTTGAAACGTGCCAGAGTCTGTTACAGTTTCTGAGCATGTTGAGAAAAGGAAATAAACAAAACACCCAAGCTCCATGCAGCTTCTACCCTTTTGGGGGACACAAACAATAAATAAAATAAGTTGTGGAAAATATGGCCAATAAATAAAACCAAAGAATAAATACAGAGTACATCAGGTGATGACAAGTGATACAGAATATATAGCAGGAAACAGGGAGAGGCTGAAAAAGTCTGGCACGAAGGGGTTGACTGAAATAGGACCTGAATGAGGGAAGAGTGAAGCAGAGAAAACCCCAGGCAGCAGCATGGGCTACTTCTCCTGACCTTGCCCTTGCTGAACCTCAATACACCCGAGCATGTCTATCCTAGCTTGCCTCCACCAGCTCCTCTCATTCTCAAGCTAATCTGAAACATTACTCATAAAGTAGCATTAAAGAGAATACTGAAAAAACTAATTATACCAATATCATTTACAAATCCACATTAATCTCAAAAAAACACATTATAGAAACCAATCATCAACTTCCAAAAAGGGCCCTTTGGAAAAAGCCATACTAATTCAGAATTTTTTGTCACCCTTCATTCCCCACATCAATCACTACACACAGCAACACCCTTAGGTCTGGTGAGAGATGCCCTTGATCTGGACCCTCAACTTTCAAAGGCTCCAAGGTCCTCTGTGGTCAGCTCTGTGCCACCCCACAGAGCCCTGAGGACATACACACATGGAGGCCACAGCCTCCAAGAAAGATGACAATTTAGAAAGAAACAAACTATCAGAAATGAGGAGAGAAGTTATACAAACTAAATAAGGGAAATAAATTGAATCAGATAAATGAGATTAGTGGTAAAAGGGACAGAACTGTGAGGCAGAATGGTCCAAGCACTAAAACTCACACAGAAAAGAACTTGTCCTAGAGGTAAAATTTAGCACAACTTAATTGGCTTTTCTGAGGAAGTTACATGAAACAACATTGTACTTGGAAGTAGTAAGTCACTGTAATTGCCAAAGAAATTTTAGAAAATAAAAAAGAAAATTAAGGGGGATTAAAAGTATTTTAGCAGGGGGTGCTGGGGTTGTGGCTCAGTGGTAGCGTGCATGCCTAATATGCATGAGGCATTGGGTTCAATTCTCAGCACCATACAAAAAAATAAAGGTCCATCAACAACTAAATATTTTTTTTAAAAAGTATTTTAGCTGGGCATGGTGGCCCATGCCTATAATCCCAGAGGCTTGAGAGGCTGAGGCAGGAGGATTGTGAGTTCAAAGCCAGCCTCAAAAAGCGAGATGCTAAGCAATCCTGTCTCTAAATAAAATACAAAATAGGGCTGGGGATGTGGCTTAATGGTTGAGTGCCCCTGAGTTCAATCTGTGGTACCTCCCTAAAAGTATTTTAAGTAATGATAATGAACATTGTGATTTAGGGGGTTAACAGATCAATGGAACTAAGAAAACTTCTCAAAACAAACCCTGACTCATGTAAAACTTCGATAAAAGTGGCTTTTCCAAACCAATGAAAACTGATGAATTACTCAGCAAGTGATTCTAGGATATCTATGGAAGGAAATTCCCTCAGTATTCCCTCAATATTTAAGGGGGGATTAGTTCCATGACTCCCACTGATACTAAAAGTCCTCCAATGCACAAGTTCCTTTTATAAAATGATATAGCATTTGCATATAACTTCTGCACATCCTCCCATATACTTTAAATCATCTCTAGATTATTTATAACAGCTGATATAATGTGAATGCTATGTAAGTAGTACTGTTTAGAGAATAATGATAAGGGAAAAAAGTCTGTAAACACCAGTATAGATGAACTTTTTTTTCAGAACATTTCCAATCATTGGATGTGGAGTCTCTAGATATAGAAGGCTACTGCATCTCTATATCCTCAAAATGAAATATAAACACTAAAATGTAAAAAGAAAATCATAAAAACACTAACAGAAAATCAAGGGAAATGGTTACACCCTGATGGGAGTGAGGGTAACTTTTGTATTTTCTAAGCATTACATTAAAAACTGACATCCCAAAGTGAAGGACCAGTAGATGTGACAACAGAGTGAGAAAAAAAAATTCTTGTGAAAAATTATCCCACACAAAACCTGAAGGCAAATAACAAATCATAGTGAAGAACAGAATATAGTATAAAAGGCAAAAGTTGGTGTCCTTTACAAATAAAGGCCCTCTAATTGCAAAGCAAAGGACAAGCAGACCCTTAGAGAAATGGTCAACAATTACTAAGGAGCCACCCGCCAATCACTATGTACAGAAGAGTCAAAGTACAAGCCAAACAGTTAATCACAATAGTTCCCAAAATAATTCAATGAGAACCATAGTTAGATTTAGTCATTTGTCAATGGCAAGGATCTTAATAAACAATAAAATGCTATACTGTATTTGCAAAGATATACAGAAAGCCTGACTTTCATATACATAAAGTAGAACTATAAATTCATACAAACTTCTGACAGGCAATTTGGCAATAAAGATCAAAAACTTTAAAGATTCACACACACCCGTTCTACTTTTAGGAATTTTTTTTGAAGGAAATGACTATGTCTGTATGTAAAGATTTAGCTAAAAAGATATAAATGTCACAGTTATTTGTATGAAGGAGAGATGGTCGGTTATATAAACTGTCAAGATTCAGGCAGTGGAATGAATGCTTAGTGCAATGGTTCTCAAAGTCTGGTCCTTGTAAAGACAGCTCCAGCACCATCTGGGAACTGTTAGAATGCAAATTCTCTGGCCCTTCCCAGACCTACTGAATCAGAAATTCTGGAGAGAGATGCCCAGCTATCTATGTTTTAACAAACCTTCCCGGTGATTCTGATCTTCACTCCAGTCTGAGAACCTCTGATTAGTGTATAAAACAGGGTCCCAGGAAGAGCTAGATGGGACTCAAATTGGATAGTTTGAAAAATTCTTAAAAATAATTCTTTACTAAAATAATTAAACTACAATGAATAGTTCAGGATCCTGTGGCTAGTAATAGTGGGGCTGCATTACTGTCCCTCGGGAATGATAACTGGAACCCAGAGTAAGGCATCTGGATGGGAATTGCCTCCGGATGGAGCTGTGGGCTCAGCTGGGCTACTCAGCAAGCCTCAAGGACTCCACAGGGAGGCAGCCATGGAATAAACACCTGTGTCTCACTTTCCTTCCCCACTCTGAACTTCTGCTGGTACTCTCAGTGGGCTAAACCTGGAAGACAAGGAGCTCACCCATGCAGCCCGAACCAATGGCCTGGCATGGGTGGGATGAAGGGGGAGAGGATAGCTTTGGAGGGACAAATGGAAGTAGATAGTGCACATCACCATTGAGAAGAACTGTGTAGAAGAATATTCATCTGAAAGGTGTTTATGAAATATCAAATTTGCATAAATGATACATGATCCTCTTTTCATTTAAAAATATATACTATACATATTTTGAATACACCCACACATATGCATGAAAAAGTGCTTGCAGGAGATCCCAGAATATTAGCAGCTAGATCTTGAAACAATGGGTAGGTTCCTGTTACATGATTCTTTTTGCTTATCTGTATTTTCTAAACATTCTACAAAAATCACATCAGAAAAATTAAAGACATTTGCTAAACAAAATCATGAACATGAGAATCTTAAAGAACATTAAGAAAATAGCATGTTTTCCAATATCTTAATATATTCATTGTTTATGCATTCAAATCACCCATTTTGGTCAACATTTATTATTTTTTATCTTAAATGTTTGGAAACAATGTGTCTACAGGAAGAGAAAATGTAATGAATAATAATTAGTATTGCTTAGAAAATGCTTCTGAGGGCCTGCTATAAATAAAACACTCTATACAAAGGATTTCCTGACTTATCTTAGTCAATGTTTATAAGAACCTTAAAAGATAGACACTTTATTACTTCCACTGCACAGATAAGGAAATTAAAACTAAAATATAGAAGTTACTAGACTGCAATTTTACTTCTTGCCAGTGGGGAACAAGGACTCAGACCAGAATTGTCTAAGGCTGAAATCTGGGCTTTCCATTTCTGTGAATGTGAATGAATGTGATTTTGAAAAGGATATATCAACTCTATGCTTATAAAATAAAATCCTGGAAAGCCTAATACAGTGAATAATTTCACACAGAAATTTATTACTTTAAAAATAGAATGGTGGATTTCATATTAATAACTTAATGTCACACTCAAAATTACTATTTTAATAGTCTACTCAGAAAAAAATTTAATATAGCATATATGAAAACATTTTTTTTTACTATGGTCTTAAATGATATAGCCAGAGGAATGAATCTGCTGATAAAATTTTTTGAGTGTTTAATAAAAGATACTGAGGAGAATTCATTTTCAAGTATGAAATCTCTGGAGTTTTATACTAAAGATTTTAATTCAAGACATCATACCTGAAGTAATACTTCTCACAACTTTTAATCTATCCTGTGTTTGATTTATTATACTTACAATCTGAGTGGTACTTTTTTTGTACTTCTGCATTTCCTGTTGAATGCAAACTCCTTTGAAATAAAGATTCATATCATTCATATCGTATTAGTATTGGTTTTCGCTATGCCTGGCACAATGACCAGTTTTATGAGTAAATGTATCAGTTAGTATAGGCTAAAGTACACTGTTGTAACAAATAACTCCTCAAACCTCATTGGCCTAATTTAATAATATTTTCCCTTAATCATACCACTTATTTAATCTGAGTTGGTAAAGGCTGCTTATCAGGAACAGATGTTGATAGAAGCTTGAGTTGGATACATGTTTTCCTGATCACCTTGTTGTGGGAACAGAATATGGTGGGTGAATAGTCCTATAAACCTCAAGGGAGAAATAACACACATCACTTCCCTTCATATTCTTTTTTTAATATGATTTTTAAAAATATTTATTTCTTTTTAGTTGTACAAGTACCTTTGTTTATTTATTTATTTATTTATTTATTTATTTTTTATGTGGTGCCGAGGATCAAACCCAGGGCCTTGCGCGAGCTAGGCGAGCACTCTACTGCTGAGCCACAACCCCAGCCCCACTTCCCTTCATATTCTGTTGGCCAATTTAAATCATATAATTAAACCTAATTTCAAGGTCAGGGAAAAGAAATGCTACCATGCACCTGGAAGATGGCCAGCCAGAAATATTTGATGACTGCCACAAAAAATTTTAGGTAATAATCATAAGGTTGTTAATTAGCCTTCATGAATAAGCATACTGGTTGGCAATGTCTACTGTGTCAGTTTATATTTTTTAAAACTAATTGACCCTAATGTAAAAATAGGTAGCCTTATGTATTTTTGAAGTTATGTTACTGGTGACATATCTATTAATTTTACTTCATTATGCATGTTGAAATTCATATTAATTCTACTCCTCTTAGTTTCATTTTTTTTCTGTAAATATTAGATAAAAGATAGAATCATTGGTTGATAAGGATGAATATGAAATCTAACAGAAGGAAGACTGGCTTGAGATCCACCCACAGTTCACTCAGTTCAGTGAACATCCACTGAGGGCTGGCTCTGTCCCAGGTCCCCAAGGGACAAGAGGAATATGACGATGATTAGTGTGCACCAAAATGCTAAGAGTGTTAGGAGGAATAATTTTTCATTGTATGGTAGTCTTTCATGTATTAGATTTTCATCTGGTGTTTCTTTGTTAATTTTATAAAAAAATATATTTTTTAGAAGGCCTTTTCCATGATTGATATATCTTTTTCATCCAGAGTTTAGATTGGAACAATCTATTTTCTCCAATTAAATGTTCTTCAGTATTTAACTGCAGCTGCTAATTTTCTTCCTGCATGGCTTTCAGAGGATTCATTCTGGATTTATTGTTTTAAACTCTTGAACAAGAAAGAAACAAGGGAGATGTAGTTTATTGCCAGTTCAAGTGGCTTCACCCATGAATAAAAGACCTTTCTGAGCATATGTCTTTCATGTTCATTCATAAATCCACTAACTGCTACACCTGTGAGGCTGCGATGGGCACAGGAGGTTGGCAAGGCCCATCTGAGCACAGCAAGACTATGAGCACAAGGGTCTCTGCCTTGTCAATTTCATAAAATAAGTGTCCATCATATTCCATGAAAAATGCCAGTCAGCTTCTATTATGTTGAAGTCAATATACATTATCATAGAGAGAAAATGATGCTTTCTCACTGGTTTCAGGAACACATACTTAATAAATTTATCAGGTAGCATGTTTTAATTTGATCTTCACATTTTACTTGACAAACCATTTAAATTATATATATATATATATATATATATATATATATATATATATATATATATATATATTTGTGATTCATTTATTCAAGCAAAATGCAAATGTCCACAAACACTGGATTATAATTTTATTTAATAAACTGAAGTTTCTTACATTGCAGGTTGTTTTCCTCTGTTCACTGTTTTATCCAAAACATGTCTTTGAAGAGTTCTAAACCTTTTTTGGCCCCAAAGTTTCCTTTTTCCTCCCACTTCCAGTTGCCATAGCTCTTAGTACCCCTGGTATATTCTCTGCTTATTGTTTAACAATTTTATTTCTTTGAGGATATCTTAAAAAGTCATTGAATTTGATAGCAGTATGTCCACAAGGACATTTACATTTATGCATAATTTTGTAATTTATAGGAACTTCCTATTTGTTGTCTCATTTGGTAGATCAAAAATTTAAGGTTTGTTATTTTTGAACTTGATGCTTCAAGTTAGCCAGCTAGTGAGAGGAAGTGGGGGCATGCCCTTAAAGGGGATACTGGGACCCTGGCCCCTTTATTTCCCCTCCCCTCTTTCTTTCCTGGTTGACATGAGTAAGTAGTTTCCTCCACTGTCACACATTTCCACAGTGATATATTTCCTTACTACAGGCCCCAAAGTAACAGCCCAACTAACTATGGAGTAAAATCTCAAAAATGTGATACAAAACAATCCTTTTCTCTTTTCAAGTTGATTATTTCAGGTACTTTGTTACAGTAACAAAAAGCTAACTAACACAAAACCAATATCATGGCTTAACTTAGTCTATCTGACTTTTAAAAGGCTGAGAACATTTACATTAGCCTATAGTTGGGCAAAAGCATCTAACACCACAGAGATATTTTATGATAAAGTGTTGAAAGTCTTGTGTGATTTATTAACTACTGAAAGTGAAAAAGAGAATGGTTGTTTGGGAATGATTTTGTACCATCATAAAGTTGAAAAATGATAAGTCAAGCCATTGAAAGTTGGGGACCCTCTTTATATCAAATGTTATATAATTTTTAAAAGAGACAAACAGATAACCCCTAACATTTCCACAAAATATTACTCTTATTTTTCTATGTAAGAAAGATAACTGTAAAAATGCATCTTAGAGCCTGTTGATGTCAGAGCTTTAAGAGTAGTGAAAGTCCTCCCCCATGACTCTCTGAGCTGGCCTTTGAGTCTTGATTAAGATACCACAGCATGGCTTAAACATTCCTACTTCCTACACTGAAATTTAGGCCTTTTTTGGAAATTTCTCTTAAATGCTATGGGTAAAAAAATTATTTCAAATATATACATCACTTCCTGACATTCACTGTTCACCTCTTCTAACACGTGTCTAAGATGTAAAGAAGAACAACGTGAAATGCTTGTGAAAACTACTACAGTGAGAAAATAACTCATGGAAGAATGAGAAGAGCTTCCACTGACTTGGAAACACAAAGGAGAAGGAGTAGAAACCAAACTGGGAAGATTTTACTGAAATTCATTCTGTCTTCAACAGAAAAAAGTAGGCAAATGAATGAATGAGTGAGTGAATGACATGTTTTGATATTTAATTCATAAGGATAAAAGTTACATATCAAACTTTTAACCAATAAACCGGAAGTACATCTTCCTTATAAATGAAATATGCTCAATATCCTTATAGTTGAAAAATCACATCTCTGAACCACAATGCAAAAATATCAGAAATTTATTAGTGAAATTTTAGACACATGTGCACAAACACACAACTACCTGGAAAGGTCTTTCGTTATCTTAAACAAGTATTTTGCCAAAGAGGATATCAAAACATCATTTGTGGACACTTAAGAAAATAAAGAAGATAATAATTCATTATCTGCAGACGTGATGATTGACTTAAAAGATACTACGGCTTGCTTTTGCTGTGCACAGAAGCCAATACTATGGCATTAAGTTTTGCCAAAAGGAAAAGCTTATTGCATGCTGACTGGCAAAGAGGCCATAAGCTCAAAGCTCATACTGGTCTCCCCAGTCAGTTGGTAGTGGAAGAATTTATAGGAAGGGAGAGGGGGAAAGCTGCTTATTGGTTAGGATGACAAGAGGGGTACATGTCCTTTTCAGGGGGATTATGTTCTGCATGGGGGACATCATAGGTGAGATGGGCTGGCTTCTGCTGATATCCATTCTTGAAAAGTCAATTCTAACAATAAGAATCATCAGTGAAAGGCCTAGAGGTTTTTTTTTTCCTAGGAAACAGTTTAAGAAATTTATGTGTAGGTAGATCCAGACTTTAGCTAAATTTACTATTAGATTTGATTTGGAAATTGAGCAGCATATCAGAAATTCATATATACCTTCAGAGGAAAATTGATTTTCTAAAAACTATCTAGAAAAATAAGACATTGCAAGTAAACTTTCCATTTACTTCAACAACAAACAAAACAAAACATAGGCACCTTTATGGTTTGAAAGTTCCCACAAAATCTCATGCTGAAATTTAATTGCTATTGTGGTGGAATTGGGAGGTATAATCTTTAAGAGGTGATGGGGTCACAGGGGGTCCACTCTTAGGAATATTATGAAGGCAGTTTTCCAGGAAGCAGATTGGTTATTGTGGGAGGAGGTTCACAAGCTCTCTTAGGTACCTGCTCTCTTGATCCTGCCCCTTCTCCACTATATGCCTTCTTGCTGTGCAACACCATCTGCCATGTTAGGATGAAGCAAGAAAACCCTCACCAGACATTGCCCTGTGACTGTGGACTTTCCAGCCTCCAGAATTGTGAGCCCTTCCTTCCTTCCTTCCTTCCTTCCTTCCTTCCTTCCTTCCTCCCTCCCTCCCTCTCTCCTCTCTCCTCTCTCCTCTCTCCTCTCTCCTCTCCTCTCCTCTCCTCTCCTCTCCTCTCCTCTCCTCTCCTCTCCTCTCCTCTCCTCTCCTCTCCTCTCTTCTCTTCTCTTCTCTTCTCTTCTCTTCTCTCTCTCTCTCTCTCTCTCTCTCTCTCTCTCTCTCTCTTTTATCACTAACCCCAGTCATGCATGGTGGCACAGGACTATAATCACAGTAACTTGGGAGGCTGAGGCAGGAGGATCACAAGTTTGAGGCCAGTTTGGGCAACTTAGCAAGACTCTCAGCAAGCAAGGCCTGTCTCAAAAAGAGTAAATCAATAAAATTGACTGGATAGTACCTCCGGGGCAAAACACATCCAGGTTCAACCCCCAGTACCAAGAGTAAACAAATAAATAAAAGAACATTACCTGGGTCTGTGATATCTGTTGTACAGCAGAAAATGGACTGGCAAGCATGTACCTAGAGTAACCTTATACTAATAAAATACTAAGAACTATAATTTTTATCCAAATTCTATATGCTTCAAATGAACTCTTTTGGGGGTGGGGTATACCAGGGTTTGAACTCAGGGGCACTTGACCACTGAGCCACAACCCTGGCCTTATTTTGTATTTTATTTAGAGACAGGGTCTCACTGAGTTGCTTAGCTCCTTGCCTTTGCTGAGGCTGGCTTTGAACTCACGATCCTCCTACCTCAGCCTCTCGTGCCACTGGGATTACTGGTGTGTGCCACCATGCACAGCCCAAATAAACTCTTTCTAAGACTCACAGGTCCACAATGTTTTCTGAGATGATTGGCACTGAGGAAAATGAGAACAGAATAACTAATTAAATCATCAGAGGCAAGTTGGGAGCCTTTGTCTTTCTTCAAAGCCTCTTAAAAGTCTTTCTACTTCCCCTGTTCCCTGATCAGATGCACCATATACGAAGAAATTTTGAAGATGCTGTAGAGACCTTGAACTGAATGGAGACATCTATGTTACCAGATGAGAAAATGTAAAGATAACCAAAATCCCAATAGGTCTTTTTTTTTTTTTTTTTTTTTTTTGAGGAAGGGTCATTTTTCATGGAAATGTTAACTCCAAGATCACTGATATGTATAAATAGGGAATGAATACATATACTTATCCTTGCTTCCCTCTTCCAATGTTGATGAGATGGCAATAGAAGATCTGAAAAACCATAAATCCTCAAGGATAAGAAAACCCAGGAGATAATGATAATAAATGAGGGACATCCCTACATTTGTTAATGTTGGACTGCACAGATAGTTTCTTTTGTTTGTTTGTTTTGTTTTGTTTAAAAGCAAAGGTGAACAACTACCCGCAAGCCCCGCCAGGGGAAGTTGGCAGGGAACATGCCAATTTACATCACAGAATCATAGAAAGTTCCAGAACTGGAGAGGAGAGGAACCAAAATAGAAGAAGGTATACATATTGAAAGCTGGCTTTCATATCTTCTTCCTCACCCCAGCAATAAATAGAAAGTCTATTCTCAGAGGAAATTTTTTACAAGAAGCTCCAGACTAAGAGGCACCAGAACAGGAGGGGTTAGGTGCATTACTGAATCAAGTCATGCTGACTCCAGCCCTCTCCAGTTCCCAGAACTCTGGCAGTGAAGCTTACATTCACAGAAAAAAAAGTCTAGAAGCTTTTTTTTTTTTTCTGAAGAAAATGACCTACTGAAGGGGAAACACCTATAGCAACCAGGATTGGAGGGTTCTCCAATGAAGAGAGATCAACCAGTTGGAAACTGAATTGACTCTTATGTATGGCCAGAGAGCCAAGACTCACTAGGTATTCAAAGAAAGTATCTAAAGGAAATGTAGAGACTAACATAACTAAACAGGCAGGTAAGAAGAACTTGGAACAAACAGAGGCAGCAAGGGGCAGAGGAAAACGAACAACAACAAAAGTAATATTATGTCTGTATATGAGAGCGCTCGTCCATGAATCAAGAACAACAGTGTGATGGTTAGTGTTGGTTGTCAACTTGACTGTACTGAGAGATGCTCAGAAAACTAGGCACACTTCTGGGTGTATCTGTAGGGTGTTTTCTGAGATGATTGGCACTGAGGCAGCAAACTGAGTGGAAAAGAAGAGAAGACCCACCCCAACTGTGGGCAGCACACCTAATAGGCTGTGGGCCCGTCTGAAACAAAAAGTGGAAGAAAGCTCAGGAGGAGGGAGGATAGCAAGTTCAAAGCCAGCCTCAGTAACTTAGCAAGGCCTTAAGCAACTTAGTGAGATCCTGTCTCAAAATAAAAAAGTACAAAGTGCTGGGGATGTGGCTCAGTGGTCTAGTGGTTAAGTACTCCTGGGTTCAACCCTGGGCACCCCCCATCCCCCCCCCCCACACACACACAAAGTGGAAAAAGGAAGAAGCTCCTGTGCACATGTTTAACTCCTCTTGAATGGGGTGTATTTTTTTTTTTTTTTTTTACTGCTGCCCCATCAGCTGTTTATATAAGAATCCAGATTTGAATGAGAACTTGCACCAGTGAAGCTTCCAGGCCTTCAGTCTCAGGCTGGGGTGATTATTCCTTCCTCTTGTTATGAGGCTCCCAGCTATTTGGATTGAGAAGCTATCAGTTTCCCTGGCTCTGAAGTCTATAGAGGGCCCTTGTGGAACTGTTCAGCCTTTGATTGTATAATCCGATCTCTTCTTATGTATATATATGGATATGTATATATTCATATTCTATTGGTTCTGTTTTTCTGAAGAACCTTGACCAATATAAGGAATCTAAAAAAAACATAACAAAACAAAAAAACAAAGAGTAATACAATTTATCAAAAATTAAATAACTTATTCCATCCACCATACAAATTTTTTAAACCAGTTGGAACTTTAGTTCCAGATTGTTAGTATAATGTTGTTAATTTATGTCTCTTATTTTAGCACTTTTTTGTTCAAAATTGTTAAAATTCCAAAAACATGTATTTCTAAAATAGATTTTGAGTTATATGGGAGATGACTGGTTTTAATGCTTATAAATGTCTAGTGTATGTACTGTCTTCTTTGTTGTTGGTTCTACATTTTGATGGATTTTAATGAGAGGTATAATTGCTTGAAATTTTTTTTTTTTTTTTTTTTTTTTTGCTAGAAGATGGTGGACTATTTCTTACATATGGCAAGTCTTAATGTGTATTTCTTCCGGGACTGTACAAGTGCTTTGTTGTCTACACAGGTTCACCATTCTGGAGAACCTTGGTCATTTCTCATCAGGCAGTTAGTGTGACAAGTGAGGTATTTGATCACACTCTTTATGTCCTCTGTATTTTGTCTTTAAAGATTTATAGAATTTTCCTCTTAACCCATAAAATCAAAACATATTATGTATGTGTTTCAATATCTTACATAGACTTGGGAAAATCTTTTCACCAGCAACTTCAAATCTTTCTTTAGCTCAAGTAAATTTTCTTTTACATAGCTTTAAATATTATCCCTTCTCCATCTGCTCCAATTAGAGTGGATGAGAAGATTAGACATATGTTGGATACACTAACTCTATCTTCTCAGTCGCTTATCTTTTATAATTCCTATTTATTTATATTTTCCCTCTATGTGAAAATCCCTCATGTTAGTTTCTAAACCCTTCATTCAATGTTTAACAGTGTTTAATTGGTATTTGCTGCCAATATTGATGGGGATCATTCAGAAATCAAATTTTTAATTTCCTTTTCTGTAACAGCCTACATTTTTAGCAAAATATTGCCCTCTCAACTCTCTGAGATTGCTACTGGGGGTGTATGTCAATATTTCTTCTATTTTAAATTCTATTTTATGTATTTTCCCTAACACTCTACTCCCACACCCATGTGACCTGCTGTTTCTCTTCAAATGTTTTCAGTTAAGGTTCTTCATTGTCTGCCTACATTTATAAAATGAAAGTATAAATCACTCATTTTTTATAAGAATCGTGCCCTAGGCCCAACAATAAACACTGTAAATGTTAAGTCACATAAACTCCCAAATAATCCTATGTGATATATAAGTTATTATTCTTCAGAGGTGTCACCTGGAGGTAAAAAGATGTAGCTGGATGCCTAGGGATCCTGTCCAAATGATAGAGATCTTTCAGCCCTTTGACTCCACTTGCTCCTTTAGCCTGTCTTGGGATCATGGGCCCATCTCAGTGAGAGCTGTAGGTGCCAATAAAAGGTGAGAAAAAGGCACATGAACCAATTTTTCTTGTCATTTGTTTTCTTTTTTCCTGGGTTTGTTGTGTGATCCAGGAGTTAACTTGAGTCCTGTCCAGGTAGGAGCCAACCATGGTCCACTCTCCACTTTACTTAGCAAGCTATCGTGCCAAGTGAAGCCTGGGGGCTAGGATGCAGCTGTGGTTCTGCATGAAGAGTGCTGGGGACATGCTGGAGTCTCTCGTCACTCTCAGTCCTTCTCCTGTCCACATCCCTTCCCATTCCCAGCTGCTCTGAGAAGATTTGGCAGGGATTAGCCAGGGATTCTCATCTTCTCTGAATGCTCTTCTGCTTTGTCTGTTTGGGGAGGAGGATCATAAAGCACTGAACAGTTTCTTTGTCATAATGACCTTATCTTTAAAATGTTGGTTCATTGATGGTATCATCCCATGTTAAAAAAGAAAAAAAAAAGGGGGGTGGTGGTGGTATTTATCTGAAATCCAGTGTTAGTATTATTAAGCTGCATTGTAGACAGTATTACTAAAAGCTCTGTCAGGAAGTTAGGTATCCTTGGTTCAAATTTAGACTTTACAAATTATTATGTGAACTTGAGGAAGCTATTTTACTTCTCTAAATGTTTCTTTATCTGTAAAGTATGCTAATAACCTGGTTATTGGGCAAAATAATGAGGTAAGGCATTTAAAGCATTCAGAACAGTGCTTGATTTGCAGTCAATGCAATAAGAGTTGTTTATCATTATTATTTTGAAGTCTGAAATCTCTAAAGTCAGCAATACTATACGGATATCTAAGGCCATTACAGTGGTAAGAACTGTTTGAGTTTTAGATTCTGGGGGAATAGTTATGAATAGAAAAAGAAAATGAAAAGCAAAATCATTATTTGCAAATCACAGGATATATGAAGTCTAAATAACTATTGATGAACACATTTATATTTTAAAATATATCTGAAAAAAGCTTTGAAGAATATCCCATTTTTTACTTTTCTATTTTACTTTTGATTTTTAAATAATTTTAGACTTACAGAAAAGTTACAAAGCAGAACAGAGCTTTCTTTTATCTTCTACCAACTGTCCCTTTATGATAACATCTGATCTTACATCACCATGATATATTTGTGTTATGGCTTAGATATGAGCTGTCCCCTAAAAATTCATGTGTGAAACAATGCAAGAACATTCAGAGGTAAAATGATAGGATTATGAGAGCTGTGACCTACTCAGTGGTCACCTCCAGGTAAGGTGTAAGAAATAGGTCATTGGGGATGTGCCTTTGGGGTTTATATTTTATCCTTGGTGAAAGGAGTTGGGAGGGTGCTCTCTCCTCCTCCTCCTCCTCCTCCTCCTCCTCCTCCTCCTCCTCCTCCTCCTCCTCCTCCTCCTCCTCTCTTCCCCCTTCATGGCTGCCATGTCCTAAACAGCTTTCCTCTGCCACACTCTTCCACCATGAGGTTCTACCTCCCCATGGGTGCAGAGCTATGAAGTGAACCTCTGAAACTGTGAGCCAAAGGAAATATTTTCTCTTCTGATTGTTCTTGTCAGGACTTTTGGTTACAGTAAGAGAAAGCTGACTAAAAAAAAATTGTCAAAATTACATCCCAGTATAATATTACGATTTATATAGACTTTGTTTGCACATTTCACTAATGTCTCATTTCTGTTCCAGGATCCAACGCAGGATCCCCTATTGTTATTTGTTATCACTCCTTGGTCCCCTTCAATATGACACTTCCTCAG
This sequence comes from Marmota flaviventris, assembly GCF_047511675.1. Taxonomy (NCBI): domain Eukaryota; kingdom Metazoa; phylum Chordata; class Mammalia; order Rodentia; family Sciuridae; genus Marmota; species Marmota flaviventris. The sequence continues at coordinate 100,947,771 of NC_092498.1, read as the reverse complement.
CCTATCCTTGTCTACCATGTCTTTGACATATTTTTCAAAGAATTCTGGCCAATGATATTGTGGAATATCCCTCAATTTGGATTTGTCTAGTATGATCTCATGGTTAGATTGAGGCTGTGTGTGCTTTGGACAAGGATACACAGAAGTGGCGTGTCCCTTTCAGTGTTTATTATCAGGAGGTGCATGATATCAAATATGTCATTACTGGTGACATTGACTTTGGTCAATTTATTAAGGTGACCTTTGCTCCCAACTCATTATTTTTCTCTTTGTAATTAATCAACATTTGGAGGAGAAGCTACTTTAATACTTTGTAAATATTGTATTTCTCCTCAAACTTTCATCTTCTAACTTCAGCATCCATCCACCAATCTTACCTGCAACATTATTACCAGGGTAGTGTTTTAATGGAGATTTACTATCTCCTTAATTATACATTATATATATTTGTGTGTGTGTGTGTGTGTGTGTGTGTGTGTTAATTTTGCTGTAGAGAACAGTTATCCTTTAGAAAACCACTGATGTTTAGAGCTGGAGTTGAAATTTCAGATGCCAGCCGCAGAGGCACCACCTGACAGCCAGTTAGAAATGAGGACTCTCAGGCCCTCCCCAGACTCTCTGAGTCAGAATCTATATCTGGACAAGATCCTAGAGAATCTTTTGTGCATCAAAGCTCATTTTAGTTCCATGTTTATTTTTAAGGAACTTGACCAATTAAGGTCACACTTAAAGTTAGTGGCACGACCAGAGCACACCTCAGTCTCCAGACTTCCAATTCATTCTAATGCCCTTACTTGGTTGGTCTACTTCCCAAAGAAATTCAAGGCATATAGCCCTTTAGACTCAGAATTGAATTTAAATAGTTAACACTATTTACCTGAAAAAAATCACTGAACATCTTCAAACCTCAGCTTCTGCATATGTAAATGAGAGAAATGCTAACTCACTTTAAGGATCATAGTGAAGACAAGTGCTAGTTAGTAGAAAACACGGGGTGGAATAGCTTGTGTCTGAGGTTACTGGGATCTGTAGGTAGATTCCTCTTCCGGGAATGTTGGGGAGCTGCCTCACGCAAGGTCATGTTCTTTCAAAGGTGACCCACATCTGAAGACAGAGATATAGAGGCCTGGCCATTTGGGCCTGACTGGGAATGACACTGAGGACTATTTCAGCTCCACAGTGCCATGAGGTCTTCTGACCGTCATCTGGTCAGGTCTCTGTGACAGCTTCCCTTCTCCCTCTGCTCAGTTCTATGTCTGCTCTCTTCCAACACAGGTGATGAACTCAAGGGCATTCCCTACACTTAGCTCCATCTCCGAGTTCACTTGGAACTCCGAATTAAATTGGAAACAATTGTTATGAATACAATTGTTATGCTTTGGATAAGGTTCGCATATTGTTCACTACCCTACATACAAATTGACCCAAATAGTATTAAGTACCTATTAGGCCCCTGGCACATCCTCAGCTTAGGGATGTGGAGTTCAGCAAACCAATGCTTGCTATGTAGCAGGCAAGACTGCAAATAAACACAATTATGCAGGTAACCAAAGCACCATTTCAACAGGACTTCACGGCCAGCAGCTAATCCTTTCTCACCTCATACTCTCCTGAAATATATACATCTTGACACAGCTCTATCAAGGACCATCTCTAGAGAATCTTTGTAGAGATGTGGATCACCATCCATTTTTTTTTTGCAACAAAAAACATTTGATCTGATTTTAAACTAAAGAAATTTCTTGTTTCCTTAAAATATTTTTTCCACCCTTGATAGAAAAAAGTCCACAGATAAAAGAATCTTCTGGACCTCCAAGTCATCAAGTTGGATGAGTTTTAGAGCACTGCTTTGAAAAGTGCTTCTTATGTGCTTTTCCTATGCTTTCATTTTGGCTATTCTGCAATAACAAAAGAAAAACTACCTTGTGCTTCTGTTGCAAAGGAATGTGCCTTGAAAGCCGAGTGAAATCATGTTTCTTCAAGCAAAGGGCAAAAATGCACTCTATGCTGCTTTCTCAAAAAGCTGAAATATTATAAAGCTCAATGCACAATTATTTACTCTGATGATAGGTCTCTTAGCCTGGAGTGTTGTTAAAACACACCCATACAAGTGTGTGTGTGTGCGCACGTGCACACACACACACACACTTGCATGATTAAATTCAATCCATATTACTATTACTATTATAAAAACTAAAATAGGCACATTAAATGATTGCATGGGTAATACCTATTATCATCCTCTGTTTCTTTACCTCTGGCTTTGAAAGCCTACTAAAGGTTTCCTTGGATGATAGACAACTTTAATAGTCTTTTGCAAAAGAATTTCAAAGTAAAAAATTTCCATTACCCATGGCTGGCAAATTCCTCAAGGGGTTTTACACTAACACATAATGCAGCCTGAAAATAGTCTTTAGAATCAATATGTTTTCCTCTCCATAGTGCCAAATAACTTAGCTCTTATGTCCCAATTTGAAGATCTTTATGACGTACTCATGTTCTCTGTCTTCATTTCCACATATCCACCTGTTCAGAATTACACACCATACATTAATGGACAGCAGAAGTCACTGGCCATGAGCTGTGTATATACATGGGGATTGACCAATGCCCACCTATCACTGTCAGTTGGTGTGTCCAGTTTATCTTCCTCAGCTGTAAGCATGTGGAGTGGGCATACCAAAGAAGTCATGTCCATTAACCATCTTCTGTTTCAAGTCTTCAAAAACTTCTCTCTTTAAAATCATCTATGACTAAGTTCCTCTCCAGAAATACTAGATGAGAAGACTGGCAGTGGGTCAGAGCTGTTACAATGGCACCTTGGCAATATATTAATGCTCTAATTTCTAGGTTCAAATATACATGCTGTATCCTCCTGACTTTTTTTGCTATATAAATCTTATTCATTGCATTATTTATTATTAACTTAAAAAGATATACATTGTCTTGTAACATAAAATATATTAGTGATGGTACACATGCATATAATCAACCAGAGGTGACTTTGCTTTCCAGTGGACACATGGAAATGTCTGCAGACATTTTTGATTCTTGAAACTGAGGGTAGGAGATGCTACAAGTGGACAGAAGCCTGGACTGCTATTCCACATCCTACAAAGCACAGGGCAGCCCCCTACATGTAATGTTTTGAACAACCAACAATAAAAATTAAAAAAAAAGAAAGCATTATCTAGCTCAGAATGTCATAGTGTTGAGGTGAAATGCTTTAGTTTGGATCTAGTTTACCTTGGGGTAAAGGCTTGGTGCGCAGCATGGAATTATTGAGGTGTGGTGAGACTTTAAAGAGCTAAAGCCTAGTGGGAGTTTTGGGGTCATTATTAATGCAAACTTGAAGGAACTGTGGGATTCCAGTCTCTTCCTCATCTGCGTGTCTTAGCTACCATGAGGTGAGCAGTTTTGATCCTCCATTTACTCCATGATGTGCCACCACAGGCCCAAAGTCTTGGGGCCAATTAACTCATGGACTGAACCTTTTAAATTAGAGCCAAAATAATCCTTTTCTCTAAGTTGATTATCTCAGGTATTTGTTATAGTGATATAAAGCTGATCATCATATGGAGAAACTCTAAATTCAACCCAAAAACATTCAGTGGGAAATGAAATTAAGACAAAGCACAAATGAAAAGAATAGCAGTCAGAGGCACATTTGGCTGGATATGGATCTTCCTATCAGTCAAACCAAAGAGGGAAACACTATGTTAGAGGGCACACAGTGACCATATGGTAAAAACTAACCCACCAACCACCTTGAAGAAGTTTCTTTGGGTTCACAATCCTAATACAAATTCTTCCTAAGGTCAGCATGAAGGAGATACTGGGTGTGGGAAAAGACCACATCTTCCATCATAAAGGATCCCAATAATAAACCCAAGTGTAATCTCAGTGTGACTGCTTCCTACAGCATCCCACATTGCAAGGAAGGGGCAAAAGACAATGAAATTTAGCAACAGCCATTCTACAAAAGAACCCAAATGGCTAAACCCAAGTCAACTTCTACTTTGTTTGGCTCTGTTGTATCCTGGTGGTAACATAGAAGATACAAATCTTTCAGAAAATGTCTCAAATGCTCTGTTCTGACAACCACACTCTGGATAACACTTGGATGACAGAGGGTTTGAAGTTACCTCCTTTGGCAATAAATTAGAACAGATAGATTTTTCAATTAAGGGCAGAAACATATTTTCTAGACTGCTACAGCAGGAAAACAATGCCACTTCCAGAAACGGTTCATTAAGATAAAAGAAATAAGGAAAGAGTAAACAATTCTGATTTTACCAGTGACACATACTCTGACAACCGTATTAAGGGGCCAGAGTTCATACAGCTTAACCCATAATCCAATCAATCCATATCTCAAGGCCAAAGCAAAGTTATTTTGAAATTGTAAAATGAACCCTGTTGAGAGAACTAGCAATTTATTTTGAAAAAAATTAAAACACCTATACCATGCACCAAATGTACAGCTCATATAGTAAAAGATGCAAGTGTTAAAAAATAAAACTAAGAAATAATTAAAAGGACATTTGTGCAGATTATCGATGTCAAAATTCATATGCCTATCCATCATTCTGGCCTTAGGAAGGAGAAGGTGCTTTAAGGGTAAAGGAAAAGCAAAAGATAATAAAAGATTGTTGATTTTTATTACATAATATTAATTGCACAAAATTCAGAAGATCCAAAATCCTATGGGCGGGGGATAGGGAAGAATGAAGGACCTTTGGATTGTACAGAGGAGAGTGAGGGGAGGGGAGGGGGTGTGGGGATGGGAATGACAGTGGAATGAGATGGACATTATTACTCTATATACATGTACTATTACACTACTGGTGTGACTCTACACCATGTATAGCCACAGAAATAAAAAGTTGTGCTCCATTTGTGTAAAGTGTGACAAAATGCATTCTACTGTCTTGTATAACTAAGTAGAACAAATTAAAAAATAAAATAAAAAATGTTTAAAAAATCCTAGCATCCAGATCTTGGTGTCTCATTTCTCCAATAAAAGAAAGAAAGGCTTCTTGGAGAAAGTAGCTGATTCTAGGACTGAAGCAGGACATATAAGGTAAGCCAGGATTATCCTGTAGAGGTAGAAAGTGTAGAAGTGCTCAACAAAACAGACGAAAAACCCCACAGTGATGGGACACGTCAAAAAACACAGGAGTCTATGGAAAGAGCTCCCAGTGGCCAGAGCTGGACAAGTCGAGTAACAAAATACAGTAAGTATTATTGGGTTATAACTCCAAGTAGAAAATAAATAAAAGTCCAAGTTGACATAAAAGAATGATGAAGAAATGAATAAAAGGGGGAGAAGAGTCAAAGCTTCCACAGAGAAGAATTTCAAATAAATTATGAAGGTGTCTGCCCTTTAAGAGGCGGAGCCTATTCCCTACTCCTTTAGAAGGTGCTGTAGCTACTGGCTTTATTCCTAAGAGCATTGCATGGAAAGAGGAACTTCACAATGAAGAAACTGAGCAAACACTACTTCAGCTAAGCAATTAAAGTCAACATCAACACTGATAAATCATATCCATAATGTAATGGGATGAAAAGAGCATTTTACCTTTGTAGTTTTCCTCCTCAAAATATATAACCCCTATGTAATTGTGAGAAAATTGCTCCCCAAGGAGGGTCAAAGAACACCTGACCAGTACTCCTCAAAATTGTCAAGGCCATCAAAACTAGTAAAATCTGAGAAGCTGTCACAGTCAATAGGAACCTAAGAAAACGAACATAATGATTAAATGTAATTCCATATCCTGGAACCCACCAGAGTGGCTGAAGACCATGTAGGTGATGCATTTGAGGGGCTGATGTGAACTTAGTGAGTTAAATCTTGACCAGGAAGATCACAAGCGGCGCTCTGGAGTATGAAAAAAAGGGGGCACCCCCCAAAGGAAACTAAACATACAAAAATCTACCAGACCCTCTAGACTTCTTAGCTGCCAAAATTCATAAACCAATCAATGTCTTACCTAATCTAAAGTAGCAATCAAATAAATCAATTAACATCCTCCCCAGGGAGTATACCTGGAATGACCTTGTGCTTTTTTGCAGACTGAACAAACAGTTGGTAGCCTGGAAGAGTTTCCCCAAAGTTTGCCAGGCAGTAGAAGCAGCAACTGCAATAGGGGCGCTGGAGTTAAACTTGAAAAACACAACACAGCTGCAAGTTAGGGAATAAGAGCTGGCATCTAAAGACAGCCTTCCACTCTCCAGTCTGAACAGTCACATGGCCAAGCTCAGGTATAGCTTATGTAGCATCCATCACCTGAGTGGGCCTTAAGCTTCAGGACCTTGCTGATCATACATATTGTACTTCATCCTGCTCACATCCTTGACAGATGAGGGTGGGTAAAAAACAAGCCAGGACACCTTATTTCTGAGCATGAAGTACAGGAAGCTAACAAGTGAACGCTGAAATTGGAGCCCTAAAAGAATCAAGGTTTAAATATGGTAAATCATTCAAAAACTGTGCTGTCAAATTTCAGGCGTAAAATAAAAGTTGGAAGTTACATGGGATGTTCAGAGAGGTCAGGTCAGTAGGCAAAGGGATGTGAAAGAATGGAGAACCCGGTTTCACTCTGAGTTGACACCAGGAGGGTATATTGGCTTTGTAAGGAGAGTGAGCTGAACCAAAGTGAGGCAGGGTAGGCTCATGGGAACAGTGGTTGACATTGAGCACAAAAAGAAGCTAAGTCCACCAGGTTGGTCTCTGTCTCTATCATTAAGTGTGCTAGATTCTCTTGGAGAAATTCTGTATTTGGGTGACAAAGTTGTCCTAGAGGAAAACTGAAGGGTGCATAATAATTACCTCTGGAATTTGTTTAAAAGTGCAGACCTTAGGCAATACCCACAGCCTTGTACAAATATCAAGGGCTAAACTCCAGGGCCCTTTTCTGGGAGCTTAGAATCTACATATTTAATTAGCATTCATCAAATGATTTGGATGTAGGTGTCCAAAGAAACAAAAGTAGTCATCCCACTCTTCAGTCAGATGTCAATTCCAGTCAATACTAGTTTTCGGGTCCTCAGAGGGTTTTTTTTTCCCCCTCCATCATACAGGGAAATAATAAATAAATTCAGACTTCAGTCAAGCATATCATGTTCAGGTTATGTTATCAGGGAGAATAAAACATCAAGGTCAATTGCATCTAAATTGTTAGCGTCTAAGTTAGGACTGGAGGGAAAAATGCTGGGTTATGATTTAGGGAGTCTGAATATAGTCTCTTTGGGGCTGCTACGATCCCAGTGGTCCACGTATTCTTAGTGTTATAAAAGATTTTTATTTCTTTAGTTCCTTTCAAACTGAGAAATTAGTTTTCATAATCCAAATCTCTCACTCAATATGATATTAAAACTCAAGAGGAATGTCAATGCTCTTGTCTACATTCCAAGGATGGCACACCTCCGAGGAAACCGTTGCACCTCCGAGGAAACCCTTGCTCCGAGGGCAAGCTCAGCCCCAAGAGCGATGGTGCTGGCAGTTAAGCAGTCTGACACATCAGTGGGTCAAGGTGCTGTGTCCAGGTAATTCCTGGATGGACAGCTTCTATGAGATTCCAGGACCCTGTGACTAGGGCTTCCTGGTAAGTCACCTGAATAAAGTCTCCTGATGACATCATTCAGTAGATTCAGACAAAGAATGGCAGAACCAGAGGGTGCAAGCTTTCAATCAGGAGTGTCACCTCCCAGGGCTGGTGGGCCATGTGGTTGTTTAGCTTTCTCCATCCCGAAAAAGGGGTATTATGGACCAAATGTCCGTAATGTTTGTATCTTCTTAAAATTCACAAGTTGAAGTTCTATATTAGAACATGGGACTTTAAGGAAGTAATTAAGGGCAAATGAGATCCTATGGGTGGAGCTTTGACCTGCCGGGATTAGTGTCCTTATAAGAAGAGACTTCAGAGATCTCTTAAAATGACAATTTACATTAGAAATATCTTATTAGACACTTCTTAACTAGGCGCTGGGCTAAGAGCTTTACATGCATTTTCTCATTTAAGACTCAACAACTCATCACCAAGTCCATTTTACAGATCAGAAAACTGAGTCTTAGAGGATTAAAAAAGCTGTCTAAGACACCCAGGAGGAAACAGGGAAAGAGCCATCAAAAACACATAATCTGACTCCAAACCTGGCTCTCTTAGGCACCATGCTATACTTCTTCCAAAGAAAAAAAATTAATACCAAAATAAAGCAATTAATAGAAAATGTAAACAAACTTTGATTAAGAAAGTAAATTTAAAAATTAGAAAGCTAAGAAGAACCACATAAAATTGTGTGAAATTTTTGAATAAAGGGAAATAAAGGAAATTATATAAAGGAAGAAAATTATGGATAAGAAAGATATTATAATAATATGAAAAATTGTGCTCTACATATGTAATATGAATTTTAATGCATTCTTCTGTCATATATAACAAATTAGAATAAAAAATTAAAAAAAGAAAATACAATCATGTGTTAAACATATGAAGTATGCATACTATGTGTTAGCTGTTGGTAAGAAAGTAGTGGTGGTTATTAAGAAAAAGATAACATAATAAAATAAAGAAGAAAGCAAAATGAAAACCAATTAAAATGGCAATGATGTGAAAATACCTTCTTAAAACAATGCTCAAATACTAAATGTTATAAAAGGGATAAGGTGACATTAATAAAATAGGAAAATGGGAGTCTCTATGTAAGAAATGGGCTCCCACAGCACAAAGGACTCACTCAATACTTAGAAAGGGATCTTTTGAGCACTTCTGAGCCAAAGTTATGGCATTCTAGTGGCCAAAATCTAGCAAACTCCAATTTTACCCTGATTACAGAATTTGCAACAACCCACGTGGAGGTTTGATGTGATGTTTCCCATGAAACACTGTTCTCAAAGAATCTTCTTTTAAAAAAAAGAGCTTCACACTCAATGCTTCTAGAGATGCTGGGGTGGGCCCTGAATTTCTGCTTAAAAAAAAAAAAAAAAAAGATCAACTTGGAATCCACCCTTCATGGAGGCAATTTTTTGCACGAGGGCTACTCACCTGAGCAGCACCTGCCCAGCTTCCAGTGGAATCCTGTCCCTGCTGGACTTCTACCATGCACAGTGGCATGTCAAAGACCCTGAAAATTTCTGCAGCAAACAAACCTGTTTCTCTTTGTTCAAGCCATCTTATCTGACCCTGGAAATCTCATCCCATTTTCTTTCTTTCTTTCTTTCCTCAATAAGCTCTGTTTTCATCCTAAAGCAGTTTTATGAATAACACTTTGGAAAACTCAGTCCTGAAAATATTGCTTGAGGTTTTAGAATACTTGGTCTAAGAGAGGGAATCTTTTACTAAGGCACAGATCTTGGTACTTTATTTAAAAGCAAATATTGCAGACATAGATGAAGAAGATGGTTCCACTGGGGTGATAAATATACCCAAGAGGGGCTGCCCCAGCATCCTGGAAGCACTGAGTATGAAGCTATATTTCTACATATTTAGATAGAAAACTTAAGTCATTTCTTAATAGCACCACAGGTACAAGGAATGCAGAAGAGAGGACATGATAAATGATCTCCAAAGTGACCCTTAACTCCTGCTTCCCAGAAGAAAACCACCTAGTGCTTCATGATTTGTTCACTGGGAGTGCAGGAGCAATCTGTGCTTTAGGAACTGAAAGGAACAAATGAAAAAAGATAAACAGAAACAAAAACAAAACCCCCAAACTCATGTTTTTTTCAATAAGGCAATATTTACTCATCAGCACCAATTAAGCCATTCACCTCTTATGCCAAGAAAGGATAAAGCATGAAACCAGGTCTTCACCCAGCGTTCCAACAGTCCCAGTGCTCCTGGGTTATGCCACCCTGAATAGCAGCAATTTCAACTACAGAAAGGAACAACATCTTCTTACATTACCTCTCAGAGTTGGAGGGTTATTATTCTGAGTTTTATAGTTAGAGGAAAAAAAAAAAAGCAGGTCTTTTTATTGCACTCTTCAGAGGAACAGCACAAGACACTTAAATGAGAGTGATGTAAAAGAAGTTGCAAACAAATCCTTTGAAATAATTTCCAAATGTGTGTGTCTGTTATTCGGTTTAAAATGATGAGAGCCTTTAAAAAAAAGTGTCAGAACACTATGCAAGTGTATCTGAGCTTGATTTTTGGAAGAAGGTAATATGTACATTGATGATAAAGAATACGGATAGCGTTGCAAGCAGACAGATCATAAATAGAATCCAAGTGCTGAGGATGAGTACCAGCGGAATGTGTGGGCTCTATCTACTAGTGAGCCCAGCGTGCGTTTTAGAGAGGGATGAGAAGTAAATGCTGAATGATGGGTGAGTGTGAAATATGCCTGTGGAAGACCAGGAAGGTTCCATCAACGTCTCTGAATCTCATATCATAGGCCATGGGGATGAGATGGCAGTTTCTCAGCTAAGTGGAGCAGGACTAAGTTTCTGCTCAAAAGAAAATCAACCTGGAATCCAAATGCCTGTGGAGAGGGAGGGAGAAGAGACATGAAGAACGAGAGCAGAAAGGCTGCTTTGGAGATTCAGACCTGGAGTGATTGAATCCTGAACAAGAGCAGCAAAAATTAGGGTGGAAAGTGGAATCCTGGGACAAACTCAAGAGTACTCAGGTGACGCTCCTTGAGTCTGGGTGTGTAATTCCAACAGGTTGACTTGGATATAGGTTTAGGTGATTATCCATGGGGTTTTAAGGGTTAGGAGAATTAAAATATTACTATTGTGGGAGGTCATAAATTTGGCTTTAGACACATAAAACAAGAAAATAAGCAATTTCCCAGATGAAACGCCTTGAAATCTCAATGAGAGTTAGGTCAGAAATATCTGATTGCAACTGTCCCCAAAGCATAGCACTGGGATTGGTAGTGTTGATTAGTATTTTGCAGATCCCTGGGAGAAAGTTCTCTTAGCTGCAGTGTGGATGGATTGGATTTAAAAATGATGATGGATTAAGGGGGTAATGTGGCAGAATATAGGATGGAAGCTTCCACCTGAAACATACACACTGGTTTAGTAAGACTCTCAAATTCCACATTCATACTCTTCAGTGTTTACAAATGTTGCACATGGTTCTAACCCAGAAATACAACAACATTTCCTTATTTCTTAAAAACTAAAATAAATAGTCTGTATCATTTAATAGAGGAAAAACTGAACCTAGTTTCATTAAAGACAAGAGAAGATAGAAGACTTCTTTTCACCACTATTATTTAATATTGCATTTAACATTTGAGTCAATGTTGTGAGCACTTTTCACCTCCAATCAAAGAAAAAGAAAGGAAGGGAGGGACAGAAGGAGAGTGGACAGAAGGAGGAAAACAGGGTAGAAAATTAAAAAGATATGTAAGCACTCAATTTGTGCGTGTGTGTTAGAGGTAATATGAAAGGTTCCCATTGGCCTAAATTGGGTTAATTTGAGAATCAAAAGACTATTGATTGTAATTGATTGTATCACACTGAGTTAATCAATATCTGTAAGAATGCAGTGATTCCCCTCTCCCTAAAAGGGTAGGGAGAGACAGACAGAGGAGAGGAGGAGGGAGGGATGGGGGGAGGGGGAGGGGGGAGAGAATGACAGCTAATAAACGTGGAAGGAATCATATCATTGGAAAGTCCCATTTGGCAACCCCCAGTGTAACAACAGATTCAGGGAAGGAGCCACTGGATGGGAATACAATAAAGCGAAAGTCTGGTGGGGATTAGGCAAGTTTGAAGACAAACTGTTCCTTGTGATAGGGACATCTGAAGAGCACCTCAATCAATAGTGCAACATAAGTGAAATCAAAAGACCAATCTTCGACCACATCAAAGATGACCAAGAGTTAATATCTGCGACATAAGATATACAAACTACATCAAAATTGGTAAGAGAAACACCAGGACCTTGCCCGAGTGGGTGGGGGTTGGAGATAGCAGTAGAGAGAATTTGCAGAAGCCAAGAAGCAGAGGTTCTTTCACCAGCAGGTGGAGAAAACTGCCGCTGCGAGGGCTGCATCTGCCTTCCTAAGGGAACACTGATAACTGAGATTTCACTAAATCGGGCATTTCCCCCACTGAACACCCCCAGGCCACCTTCTGTCTACTCTCCACCTTGGGCGTGAAGCATTCAGTCCTGGGTCAGAAGACAGCAGGAAGAAACAGAGGACAAAGGGCAGAGGCTTGGGACAGGGAGGCTGTCCTTTCTTAGGAGGAAAACAACAATTTTGCCAGAAGTGGTCTCAGAGGGAGCCTCCTGGCCACGCCTACCCGAGGTCCCTCCTCCCTTGACAAAGGAGAGAAAAAAATTAGCCCCTGATGGCAAGGTGGAGCCTGGCACTCTCAGACATAGCTGGAATCTGACAGATGTTGCTAAGACTTTCCTGAAAATGGACTTTTCAGTGTATCTGAGGAAACCTCAGTGCACCTTCTGATCTGTCACTTCTGCTTTTGAGAATCATTTCTGTGGAATTATTAAAATGTGTTGTCGATGATTTACATACACTGGATTCATCAATAAATGGAATTAATAATATTTCCAACAAGAACTTAGAAGAATTATATAAAATTTTATATTATATATGAAACATAGTAAAATGCTACAAATGAACACAAATTGTATTTATGCAGTGATTTCAATATATATCATCATTTTATATATATATATAATACATCTTCTATTTGGCCATTGCATTACAGGTGGTTATCTTCTCTTTTATACATTGTTTTGTTTTGAAATTATGTATTTAATATAATTATTTTCATATAAATCATGGGTCAGTCAGTCAACTTTTTCCTAAAGGAAAGGTAATCAACATTCCTGGTTTTGAAGTCTGTGATTTCCATCTTTATAACTCAGCTCTGTCGGGGTAACTTAAAGCAGCCACAGACACTATGGACTCATGTAATTGTGTTCTATTTACAAAAAAGACCAGCAAACTCTAGTGTGATATATACATGCTACTTTTAAAAATAAAATCTAAAGTGGTATAATGAAAATCAAAAAAAGAGAGGAATTTTCCTAGTGACAGGTTGGAAATACAGAAGGTGAAGAAGGCTTGATCAGTGCTTTATGGACAAGGAAAATTAGAATAATTTTAGGGTAGAAAGCCAGGAGACAAAGCCTCAAGGTACAAGAAAAAGACTCCCTTAAGAAAGTTGATGCAAAGCCAGGTTAAAAAAAAGGTGTCCTGGAGGTTGGACCAGGGAGGGCATAAGTTCACCTCTCCAGGATTGGCAAGAATCAGCACCCTCAGTTTCCCGCAGCGTCCCTGACGGCCAACTGTCCTCCATTCAGTGGCACACGAGTATGCCAAGGCATGACACTTCTTGAATAACTCTGAGGAATAGAAAATATTTCTTATTACCGAGTCAAAATCTTCTACCCACTAGTGTTTGTTATGGACTCAGAACAAATTGATACTGAACCCCTCTGACACAGTTCAGATTTTAGCTATTTGAAGCCATAATCATGGCCTCCCGTTTCTCCATAGAAATTCTCTATTATGGACTGAATATTTGTGCCCTGCCCCCGACTCCCACCAAATTCATATGTTGAATTCATCATGCCCAGAGTGATGGTATTTGGGGGAGGGGTCTTTAAGAGGGAATTAGGTCATTAGAGTGGAGACCTCGTGAGTAGCAGTTGCATTCATATAAAAGAGACCCCAGGGCTGGGGCTGTAGCTCAGCGGCAGAGTGCTTGCCTGGCATGTGTGGGGCACTGGATTCAGTTCTTAGCACCATATAAAAATAAAATAAAATAAAGGCATGCTGTCCAAAAAACTAGAATAATTTTAGGGTAGAAGGCCAGGAGACAACTTCAAAAAATTGAAAAAATAAAATAAAATAAAAGACCCCGGAGAGTTCTCCAGCCCTCTTCCTACCATGTGAAGATACCAGGAGAGCCTGAGGCCTACAACTTGAAGGAAAGCCCTCATGAGAACCTGAACTCCTAACCTTGAACTCCAGTTTCCAGAACTGTAAGAAATAAATTTCTGTTGTCTATGACCCACCCAGCCAATGGACTTTATTATAGCAGCCTCTAAGACATCCTGAAAGCACAATTTTTCTAGAGCATAAGTTACAAATTAGAGGCTTCTAATTGTGTCTAGTTTGGTTCAATAAGTATCATAAAATCATCAAACTGAGCAAAAGAAAAAATCTTGAAATCATAACTTTTCTTCTAAAAATCCAGTCTTTTGGTTTCCTTAAGAAAAAAAAAAAATCTGAAACACTAGTGACACTGGGTTACATTCCCAAATGCCAACAATTGGCTTTAATCTAAGTAGCAGCCAACATGAGTTCAGGCTTCCCATTCTCCCATTACCAGCACTGAAATTCTTCAAGCCTTGCTCAGTTACACCTCTCTGCCAGGGACCCTGAGGACATCTAGTTTCTAGCCTTACCCTAAACTGAGATAGCAAAGAATGCTACAGAGAGTTCAGCCACAGTCCAGAGACAGGTTCCTATCCTAGGTTTAACATATGCAAGTTCCGTGACCCTGGGAGACAGCTGCATTCTCTGTGTTTCATCATTTGGAAAATGAGGGGGTTAAATGGGACGAGGCTTGGGTTCCTTATGCAGCCAGCATTCTATGAATCTATAAATGGTTTAGCTAATTTTCAAATCTCACTGAGCTCATTGCCTGAAAAATGCCTGAAGTCATGAGTTCCACCTGCTAATAGCACTTTGAAAAAAAAAATAGGTATGACAATAAAATATCTGGATCCTTCAAAAACCATTTGCAAATAAATCCATACCAAGAAGAGCTAAATGTAAAAACAATACCATTCAGTCTCTTATGCCTCCAAAATTGAATTTCCAAGCCAAGAGTTCTAACAATTAAGAGAAAATTCCTACCACCAAGTTTAATGTTCCTATAAAAATTGCATCAATTGCACTGTTCAGGAGAGACAAATGAACACTTGATAAAGGGAGGGGTCAGAACCACAGAATGAAAATTCCTAGCTTAAGTTTAATGGTTTTCTCTCAATTCCTACCCACCCACACTACTACACCTACAGACACGATTCGGGTTTTAATTTGTTTTTATTTCTCTTGCCAGAACCCCTTACTTTTTCCATTAAGTTGAAATGGCTCATTCAATGCTCTCTCCAGTAAACTAAAAATATACTGGATTAAGGTGAAAAATGGTATTTAGCCTAGAGTAGGTAGGATACGTGGTTCTGGAAAGGAGGGCCTGCCTTTCTTGTCTCCAGTCCCAGTGCAAAGCCCACCGCATTTGAAGGGCTGCCGTACCCCTAGTCCACAGCATCAGGCAGGCAAGCAGGCTAGAGTTCAGTCCTGTGTCTGGAAACTTCAGCCATCCCTGGTCTTGTCTATCTGCTAACATTGTACACCCAACCAGACCTTTCACTTTGCCCTGGGTCCTAAGCAGACTGAAACCATAGAAAGGTGAAATTTTCAGGCAAGTTTGAATTTCAGAATGCCCCTGTACACAGCTGTTCAAAGTCCCTAGGGAATATTTAGATTAAAAAGCTTTCCCTGCTCCAGAAGATCCTCGGGATCACTGAGAAAAAGAAAATTTGTGGTAGAGCTTCAAGTCATGAGGGAGCATGTTTCCACAGTCATAGGCTCTCAGGCAATGGACCTGGTGCCTTGGCCCAAGATTTCTAAGGTCAATAACAGGAAAGTTCAGTCTTGAACTACATTTACTCAAAGAACATCACAATGATTTCTCAGCCCTTGACAAAGCAATGTTATGTTTAATGATCAAACTGTAGGTAGCTCCCCAGGAAGCAATATTGAAGTTTGAGGATCTCATTCAGCTCTGTGGAGACTAGAAACGTGGCTGAATATTCACTGTTCATGCAATGGTTCTCAGTCCAAGATAGATGCTCCATAAACGGTGTGGAAAGCAAAATAATCTCCCTTAAAGGCCACATGTTTTCAATTTGCCTTCTCAGATTCGAAGTTTTTCTTTGGCAGAGATTTAATTTTGCTTTATCTTTGGACATTTTCAATTTAACTACAAGCAGATTTTTATCTAGGTGGAAGAAATCCTCTTCCACAAAACATTAAATGCTTTTCACATAATAGATGCTCATGAAATGTTTTCAGAATGAATAAGTAGTGGTAAATTACTTGAAAATAATTAACCAGAATTTTTTAAAAATATGCATGTGTTTATATATCATATGTAATATGATAAATTGTGTTTGTGAATAGATGCACGTGTGTGTACATACATATAATGCATTCTTATTTTGGTTTGTGAGCTTTGGTCAAATTTCTCTTTAGAAGCTTGAATCCTCATATATGATATTTTAATATATCTATATACATAAACACAAAATATTAGCATTAATATTATACATATACCTTAATATTATATATAAAACATATACACACATACATACAGAATATACACACACACATATGTATATACATAGTGATATTTTTTCCTCTCTCCCAGGAAAAGATGAAAATAATTTGAATTTCACTATTTTTCACAGGAATGTCACACCATGAACAGAATATATGTATCTAAGAAAGTTAAATTTTACTTTATTGCAATGAAAAATATTTGTGAAATCCCTATGAAAGAGACCCCATCAAATATTGTGCTATCTTGCTATTGAAAGTTATTAAATAAGAAGAAAACATTGCCAATAAAATCCCCTGCTGAAGTTACATCCAGATGACTTCAATACCAATTGATTCTGTCTTTGGAAGTTCTAACAGGCGTTGACAACCTCACCCTTCCACATAGACACAGATTTAAGCAAACCTCCTAAACATCAGCCTTCTGAAACCCAAGGGGCTCAAATCTTCTCAGGCATAGACAAAATGAATACGCCACATGAGAAGAAGGAGTCACCAGGGTGGGTACATGACACTACTGTCTCTGATTTCTGGGTGTCTGAATCCTTAAAGATTCTGAAATATCTACTCATTGTTTCTTTTCAGAAGATGTAAAAGTCAGGCCTGGTCTAAAGAAGGAAGTTTTTCAGCTACTGCAAAATAGGAGAGCATCACCTTGGAGAAGTCACCAGGTAATCCTAACTCAGGTCTGATGCTACTCAAGGCAGGGCTGGAAAGCAGGGAGAAGACAAGACTCATTCTACAGAAAAATGCAATTCCATCTCTTCACTGAGTGGGCTTGGGAAATCGTCTCCAGTCCTGGGGTTTGCTCATTTATTTAACAAGTGTTTTGGACATTTACAATCCCAGCCATATACTTCATACATCCTTTAAGTAGTTATTGCGTGCAGAGCAGTGTTCGTGATACTTAGGAGATCTCAAAGAAAATGCCCTGTTCTTGTGAACCTCACCTCTTCTGAATTTCTAGCTGACATTATGTTATGCATTTTCTGGATGCACAACATTCTGGAAGCAACACAATGCAGACCTTCTCAACTCTTGGGAAGGTCTTGAGTTGTCCCCTGGGTCACTCATTCATTTAACACTCAGAGGCAGTCCTGCTGTGGCAGATGCTGGGACAAGTATTTTCAGGAATACTAAGGTAAATGCCACATGGGCCTTAACCTTGAGGTGTGCAGCATTCAGCAGGGAGACTGCAAGTCAGGAGAGTTAATGGTGAGTGTTTCATGATATCTGTCATTGGGGAGTTGAGTGGAGGGGGGAGAAATCATATCCTATTGGAAAACTGAGTGATGGTTTCTTCTAGACAGTGAGATTTAAGGTACATTTTAAAAATGGATAAATTTATAGAGGGGTGCAGAGCCTAAGACTAGAAAACAGTAAAAGGAAAAATTATATAATTATATAAAAATTCAAAGATGTTTAGAGAAATGTGGAGGACCCACATTAAAAAAAATCCACATGCCCATTGCTGGAGACAGAAGGGGCAAGTGGGGTGGACTGGCCACATGCTACAGGCCTCCAACGCCAGCCTAGGGAGTTGGCTTTTAATTGTGTAGGTCGGCCACTCCCCAGGATTTCAAACACAGGAATGACATGCTTACATTCAACATGACAAAGTCATTGGGCCCAGAGGAAGCAGAAACCTGAGGGCAAAGAGCAGTTTTTATTAAGTCCTAGCAGCAAGAATAACAAGTAAGAGATTCAATTCAACAATAATTGAGACTGACTACTGCTTTCTGGGTGCTGCGAAGGCAAAGACAAGATAGATGAGTTAATCCCTCTCTTCACTTGGTAGAGAATGCCAATAACAGAGAGTCAGGATCTACAAAATGCCTAGGAAGTAAGGAAGACCCTGAACCATCACCTTGTGGTAGCTTATATAAAGGAAAACATAGTATCTGAGGACCCAGAGAGCTAAAAATGTCATCCAGACCCTGTTCCAGAAGATGTTAATGGGTTTTATTTTGTATAAGACAGAGTACATTACAAGGTTGAATTTTGGTTAAGGAGAGCACTGTTACACCTGTCAGTCATTCAGCAAATAACTAGAGAGGCATCTGCTGTGCTCCAGGCATGGGGTGTATCAACAGGTTCCTGCTCTAAGAAAATTTACAAGTTAGGAGAGATGGGCAATAAGCACACAAGTAAGAAAATATATACTGAACATGTGGTGCTAATTGGCATGAAGGAAAAGAAAGCAGGTAGATAGGTGAAAGAGTGTTGTAAATGACAGGTCAGGAAAAGTCTCTCTGAAGGGGTGATATGCTTATAGCAGAAGCCAGGGGATGAAAGCTGGGGAACAATCCTTCCAGATCAAGGGAAGAGCCCAAGTGAGAGTGTACCTGCACATTCTAAGAAGAGCCAGGACACTGGGGACTGGACTCCAGAAAGCAGAGGAGAGTGGTGAGGCAGGAGCTGGAGTTCAATTACACAGATCCCTGTAGACCAAGTAGGCAATCTGGGCTTTGTTCAGAATGGAAAGGAACCATAGCAGGGTTGTGGATGAAGAAGTGATACAATGCAGGCTCCAGGAGGACAAGGATTTGTGACTGTTTTGTGTTGTGTTCCTGCCACCCCATAGCACCTAAATCCATGCCTGGCCCACAACAGATGTTTAGTTAGTATTTGTTGAATGGATGAATAAATGATATGATTTACAGTTGAGGGTTGCTCTATGGAGACTGCAGATGGGTAAAGAATGCAGGCGATCAGGGGGATTACAACAGGCAAAGTCATGCTGGAAGGAGCAGGTGAGAGGCCGTTGACAGATTTTCTATGTGATAAGGTTCTCAGGAAGGTGCTCAGGACCTTGGCCTGAGCATCTGGAAGGGCAGAATGAAAATTGGGGACTGTATTTGCACATGCTAGTTTTAAGATTACGTGGCATTCAGGGGAAAAGGCTGAGTTGTTGTTTATGGAAGCTCTGGTATGAGTCAGGACTGAGGAAGAAAACTGGGATCGTCAGTGAGAAGACCCTGTTCAGCCAAGGGAAGGAACATAGAAGAGGCCTAAGAGCCAGTCCCTGAAGGAATCCCATCATTTACAGGTCAAAGTCCAGTAGAGGTCAGTGGGGATAAAAATTGAGGTGCCTCTCAAAGAAGCTGAGAAAGAGGATCCAGGAAGGAGAAATCAGGGGAATCTGTGTCCTAGAAGAAGCCAGAGGTTCCAGAAAAGAGAATGGTCCACGTAGTGAAAGGCCACTGATGTTAGCAAGGTTGGGGTAGAGAATTATCCTTTGTATTCCAGGCACTCACCAGGAGAACCGGGGTGGGGACTGTGGGGGGGGGGTTGTGGGGGGATTGTCAAGGAGTCTAAGAGCCTGATGGTGCTCCCAAGAAAGGAGCAATGAGGCAGAAATGCAAATGTAGCTTTAAGTGAGCTGGTATTATTCTCATCTCAGGCTACAGTGAGGGTACTTCTTTTATTTTATTTCACAATTTACATATATGTTAAATGCATGATTTATATAAACCAAATATTGCACCATAAAATGTGTCTTTAGAGATTGAGATGGAGGGAGCAAAGAAAGCCAGTGAGACAATGTTTTTTTAAGACATATTCTATAAAAGGGAACAGAAAATCTACATGGGGTATGTGGAGCTAGGGAGCAATTTTGCAAAATGTAATACATTTCAGTTCATTTGTATGCCAATAATTTTCTTAACATCATCCCTTTTACATGCAGGTCCTGTGCCCCGTTAACATGTACAGAGGGGACAATAAGGACAATGCTGAGGAGGCAGAGGAAGGGAGATAATGCTCATAAAACCCTCAAAAAATTTTTTTCCCTCAATTTCAAAAAGCTAATTTCTAAAAAAAAAAACAAACAAAACTTGTGGTCAAAATAAAGGAAATAAATTTAATTAATTAGTTTTTAAGTTTTGATGGATAAAGGTAAAGAAAAAAGGAAGTCCTTTAAAGGATAAACATCTATTGATTGTGTCCTGTAGTCGTTTAGTTGGTCTGTGTATTACAGGAAAGAAGATGCTGATGGGGGTTCTCATGGAGTCCATCAGCCCTGGGGTCTGTCAGCCAAAGCAAGGTCTTATGTGTTTAATTCTAGTCTGTCCATTCTTTTTCCTCCCTTTAATCTGAATCTTTGACTTTTAATGAAGTGTAAGATTGGGATTTCTGTTTCTCAAATAGAAACCCCCTTTCAAAAAATAAAAAATAAAAAAAAGGTCAAAACACGGACATTCATGCAGGTTAAATAGGTGTCAATTTAAGGACAAAGTGATTGAATTACAATCCCTGGCCATGTATGTGAATTTTGATCCTTTTTCCCCCTTTCTTTCACACACATGATATTTCCCTGACATCTGTGCAATACAAATATATCTAGAAAGTGTGAAATGAAAAATCTGCTTCACTAAATATATAAAAGGGACTCCGAATGAAGTCTCCATGATAGCATCCGTCATCATGGGCACAGATGGCGAACTTTTCCAGCTCTCCCCTACACCCCCAATAATGGCTTAAGTTTCATTCTCTGAATACTCCTCAAAATATCACATGCACTAGATGGATGCCTGGTAACAGAAGAGCTTGTCTGTATACATCCTTATTTTTCAGTCTTCTGTGTGCATCAAGCTTCCGGCCAATAAATCAGGAAAAATACAGTTTCTAAACAAATGATGCAAATAATAATTTTAAAAAATCACTATGTCTATGGAAATCCAGATGATCAGAGAGTCTAGTTGTCTTTGTGAAATTTTGCCAATAAGTAGTGGCATTATAGCCATCCTACATGGACTACTTACCATATTTCCTATAGTGTTCACATCTCAGAATACAACAGCTACTTACCAATACCCCCACACCCACACTTAATGGTATGGAATATATAAAATGACCAATAAGTTATTTTGTTTAAGAAAGCATTTATAAGGCTTTAAGACACAAATGCATGGTATGTAGGTTTCATATGGTGGTCAGAAAGTGTGTGAGAATACATGTATATCCTCCACAGTCCTCAGAAAACAAGCTCTGTCTGGTTCATACTTAATTTGGAAAAGTAATGCTAACAAATAAACCTCAGAAAGTAGACATGGTTGAGACAAATAGGAAGTTTGCAACTTTCAGGGCTCTGACTCCTGCCCTGGGTGGGGCAGGGTGGGGGTGGGTGAGGGTGTAATCATGGAGTGTTTTATGAATGTGGAGGATGTTACAGAAGATTGGAGGGAACTAAAGAAGCGGGGTAGGGCAAACGGGAAACCAAAGAGAAACTGAAAAGGATCATAATTGGATGAATCACGGGAACACTTGCTGCAAGGGTTATGCAGCAAGGAAACACTCAATAGTGAGAATGAAAGGTGCTTTACTATAGATCTTGAAATCTTAATTATCAAAACCTAAAATTCTAAACATTTTGCACATTTTAGAAGTTGTACACTTTTCCACCAGTGCACTCTTCATTGAAAACATGAAATATTGAAAACCTCTTTCTTTTATAGAGTAAATTTAGTGTTACAAATAAGAATTACTGTAGATGCCTATAGAGAATAATGCTAATAGAAGGCTTAAAGTGGTCATTAGATAGCCCACAGATGTACACACATGGCCTTAAGAATTTCCATGTATATTACAGAGTACATATATTGCAAACTTAAACTACCACTAACGTTTTCACTCTCTAATTGTCTCACTGGAGTAAAGCAGCAAAAATAATCACAGAATCATGGTGTTAGAAGTGACCCTTAGAATTGCCTGGTTCAACTTTCTACTTCTAAGGAAGAAACTAAATCTCATAGAGGAAAAGTGACTTGAAGGGAAAAGACCACATAAAACAGTACATGTTTTTTTTAAAAAAAAAATTCTGAAAGTCCACGAATATCAGATGTGCCTAGGATTACTTTACAGTGATAGGTAGGTATTGAACTTCTTGGTTCCATAACAGTAACCTGTCCTATTTTTTAGAGTGAAAAAGGAAGCAGGTTTTAGGGCAAGAAACAGAAGTGTCACTGTCTGTAAGTCATATCTGTTTAAGAAATCTGCCTGTCTGGATTCACAGTAATGCTGGACTGACCCAGGAATGATGGTTGTCTCTGTTCTAACTGCTGGATAATTTCAGAAGCACAATGTATGGTGGCTAAATGTGATTTGAGCACATACGGGTCAGCCAGTGGCCTTCCCTAGATTTGTCTCTCATCTGAGCAAGTTCTGGGTGGTAGAATCAAGACTTGGAGAGAAGGTGGACATCAGGGTGCTCAGTCCTTCTGTTCCAGTGCAGGTATGAGGAAAGAGTACTTGGGTCAAACAAGTTTCTTTTCAAAAGTAAGACAGAACAGAGCAGTGCTCAGATAAATTTTGTCAAAATGGACAAACCAGATCATTCAAGTGGAAATAAATTACCCAAACATACATTTGAACTTACTCTCTATATGGTTTTGATTGTTTATTTGCTTGCTTATTTTAATTACTGAAGGGGAGGAGTCTCTCTCAGAGACAGTCTGATAGAAGAACTGGATTTGAGTCCTGGATCACCATTTCCCTTAAGCATCTTACATAACCTCTTCGATTTCCCCAGCTGACTCACAAAGCAAAGGATTCCCACCTACCTCCTGCCTATACAATTAGGAAGCATTTTTATGACCTGAAATCCATTGAATAAACATTTCTGAGAACATACCATGTACCAGGAAAAGTACTAGGTGCTGAAAAGATGAGATGAATATAACAACATCCTTGTCCTGAAAAAGCCCAGACCATGTTTAAACAAGAAGGCTATGGCACATTTACAACTCCGGTAACTGCGATGTAATCAGTCTTAGCTGTATGAATGAATAGGCTATATAAAAACAGGAAAGGAAGTGGTTAATTGTACCTGGCAGGGGCTGTTATTCCAGGATGTTATTTCAATTGTAACTTTTTAAAATATGAGTGCACAACTGTGGAAATTTGTGTGCTAAGCATGAATCAATGATCAAATACCTCAACCATTCTTTAATTTTAATAATTACTATAAGCACATGAAGTCACTTTGCTTGACTGTTTAGAACAATTATCGCTTCACTCATATATAACAAGCAATAGTGCTAGCAAGTTTTATGAGCAACACCAAATTATATCAGAAAAGTATGCCTGATGCTATTGCTAATTACTGCCTAGGATGAAATGGCTATTTAAAGTCTTTCATTAGAAACAAACAAACAAAAATCAATCGTTGGAAATAAGCTAATTCCTGATTATCCAAGACAAGGTTGTAGTGAATAACTAAATCCACAAATGAGAAAAACCTGTTAACCAATTAATTCAACATTCTTTGCTCCCCAGCCCCCCACCAAATCATTGTGATAGTAGACAAAGAATGACCTGTTTGAGTTGTTGGCTAATTTCATCTGTAGGAAAAATGTAGATACAGGGATTTTTAAAACTCTGAGGTATAAAAATAAACCACACCTTCTACAATAAATTCTTGGTTTGCTTATATTGTTTGGGCTATGGTTATTTGCCTTTCCTGAACTGGGTAACTTTTCTTACCCTTCTATCATTTTTTACAGAATGCTACAACTAGAAAGAACCTGAGAATCAGATAGTCCAACTTACTTTATAGAGAACAAATGAGACAGAGGTTTGTCTCCTCATGATCACATCTGACTTTTCAATATTTGCTTTATTAATAGTCATCTCTGATGCAGAGGAGGTAAAGCTTAATCTTTTAACATACCTATCTTTAAAAGCCAGAAGTTTAAAAGGACTCAACTCCAATGACATTATGTCAACAAATAATAACAGCTGCAGTCTCTCTATACTGATGCGTTGATAGGCTGTTCCAGCCCAGGATGTGGCCTCCCTATCAAGTCAATATCACATTCTGAACAAACTTAGGCAATTTGCCTTCATGAAAAACTACCCCACACAAAAAGAGAAGTGTCATCCTACAAAGCAGCCAACTACATTAGACTTGAGATCCTAGTGTGAATTTAGTCGGAATATAGTTTAGTAAATGACATACTATAAAGCTCAATTTGCCTCTAGGTATAGGAATTAAAATAGTGCTTCATTTTCCTATGCTACATTCCAGAGGGGGTAGCAAACAGAGGGAACAGGCAACAGGGAATCCTGTCACAATGTATTCCTCTACCAAACAGGCACACACATTCATACTAGGGTAGGCAGACTCTAATCCCTTCTTAGTGGAAAACACACATTTTCAAAATGAATCCCCGATCTAGAATGAATTACCGTAATAGCCACAGCCGGAGCGAGTCCGCTGATGAGAACTGCCGATCTGGCCACCTGCTTTGAGACGCCTTGGACCACAACACTGCTGGGATCTTTAAAGGCTGGCTTTTTCAGGTAGGGCATCTACCCTCTTATATCGCGTTTAAATTCCAGGAAAAGAGAGAAGATGCCTCCCTTAATTTTTGAACTATGCTGCTCTTCCTGTATCCATTTCTGCTGAACACAGCATTGTTATCTTTTCAAAGAAAGAAGAAAAACAACAAGGGGAGAATTGCACCACTGCAGATCCCAAGAGAAGTAAGCACAAAACTACAGCAACGTCAAATAATATCCGGCAACTAGGAAAATCCCCACATGCTATCTGGTGTCAGCCCAATGCAGAATGAGGCGCGCTGTGCCCGGAATCACAGGAAGTCAGGCATCTCTGCAGCCTGTGTCCCTGCCAGCTACCCCCACGCGCTGAAATTCGGCAGGGAAGAAGTTATGGTGCCCAGCCTCTGTGCAAGACAGAACACGCATCCACACTCCAAAAATCAGCCCAGTGGCCGGGACATCTAAACAGCAGAGCAATCAGAAAGCCCTGGAGCGGGGAATGGAAGGGCCACTTTGTTGGAGCCTTCGAATTTTGCTGCATTGTCACGGCTGGGGAATGTATGGGTAGGAAGCGCACCTCCAGCCAAAAAGGACCAGACGCGGTTTTTCCGGGTACCTCCCTCCCCGCTTGTGTGCAGGTCGCAATACGGTAGGCGACATGACGGGCATCTCCCGCTCAAACTCAGGTGGCAGGCCCAGCTGAGAGTCACAGCCGGTGGGGACAAGGAGGCGCTGGAGCAGCACCCACAACGCGCATCCTCCCCGCCAGCCACCACCCAGGGGAGCAAGGGCTGGACCTGGCCACGCTTCTCCTGAGCTAAGCACAGACGAGCTTATGCCGAGACTGTGGGCGCTCGCTGGGCTAACCACGGACATTGCGTGGGACACAATTGTCCAAAAGAGACTCGAAAGCGAAGCGCAAATCCTGGGCTTTGGTTCACAAGGGGTGGGTGTGGGCTGGGAAGGGGGATTACGTAGGTCTCTCCGCCCCCTCCCCTGACACCTCCTCGCCACTGGGAGGGCGCCGAGGGGCGGGGGAGGCGCTGCGAACCCGCTTGGGGTCTTCTTTGTTTCTTTCCGTGCCCCGCAGGAGGGCCGGGTGCGCCTGCTATACCCAAGCCCGGGTCTACACCCGGGCATCCCAGCGGTACCCGGACAGCTGCGCGCCCCAGGCTGACAATTGAACCTCGCGGGAGAAGCGAGAGGGTGGGAAGGAGGGTGGATCCCGGCCCCAGGGAGGGAGGGCGCTGCTGGGGCCTCGCGAGCTGCTAGGAAGACGCCCAGAGAAGGGCGGGTGGGGGGGGGGTGCAGGGGCGGCAGGCAGAGTCCCCGCAAGGCGCTCTCTTACCTTGGCAGTCCCGGACTGGGCACAGATCATGCTCCTGTCAGGGTGCAGGTTAGAGCCGGGGGGCGCACGTGCCCTGCATAGGCGCCAAACACCAGGCACCTGTTTTGGGGGACCCGGACGATCGCCAGCTCTCGCCGAGCTCTGGCTGCGGGCTGCCAGGAGCGAGCGGCTGTCACCGCCACCGCCACCGCCACCGCGGAGCTACGCGAGCGGCTCGGTGAGTGCGTGCGACAGGAGAGGGCCGTCTCGGTCAGAGGCGCACGGTCTTGCAGTTCCAACAACAGCGCCTGATGCGCGGCAACGCAGCACACTTCATCGCTTTATCCTCCCTCCCTGCCTGCCTGCTCCTCTGTGGGTACCAGACTCCCGAACCAACCACAAGCCGGGCTTGCTCTCATTAGCGCTGCCCCGCCCTGCAGCCTCCGCGTACCCCCCCTCCCCGCCCCCGCCGTAAATATATATTGATTCTTGTTACTGCCAGCCCCATCCTTCCAATATCCAGTTCGAGAACTGGGCATATCCAGGACCAACTACTGCTCATCAGCCCTTTTGTGTATGTGCAGTGTGGTCTGAAAAGATGCGGTACAGACACCTTAGACAGGTACCCTGTGACAGGTGTTCTCGGCCTCTGTTTTACACACTTTCTTCACCCACCTTTATACAGTTACGAACACTCATAGACACATTTCAGGACAGCATCTTGTATTTACACAGCAAGTACACAAAATAAACATTGTCATTACAAATGCAAAGGATGAAAATAACCCCCAGAATATCTATTGTTGGCAAATCTAGCTTTCAAAACAGGTTTCATATTCAACTGCACAGTGTCCCAATGAGAACTGTATAAGCCCCTCCTTATGCAACCAATTCAGATGCAAAGATAAATGAAATGCTGGTTATTGTTGGTTGCTGTCTGCTTCATGTATGTAAATCTGCATGCATTCGGTTACTATTTGGCTTGTCGATGTTGAAATAAAATTCAGAGGTTTTGAGCATATAATCCCCATAGTCTGTGATTTTTAATTGCATTATTCAAAGTCCTTCCTTATTTTTTCCCATTCTCCTGCCCAGCATCACCTAGGTGAGCCTTTTTTCACATCCTTAGAAGTTATTTTCTTTCCCATATCCTAAACCCAGACTCTTTCTAGAATAAACAAAGGGTGGACCCTGACTCCAAGACTCCTTACTGAAGACCTGAACACAGACCTCTCCAAACCAAGACTCCTTCCAGCTCCCACACACCTGATAGGTGGCTTCTCAATCTTTCTTCTATCATCACCTACATTTTGGCCTTGATGTCACTCTCACAACTGGAACTTTCCAGTCTCAGAGACCTTGGACTTGGTGATGGCAGCCTCACTAACTGTGTGTGCCCCTTCATGCAGTGAGTCCTGTCCCTTTCCAGAATTTCATTGGAGAAGATCAGTCCTTTGTGGACAGATCCTTCCCTTTGTCTGACAACAGTTAAATCTTCCAGTCCGATGAGCTCAAAGCTGATCACTTTTCAAACCTGAGTTAAGGATCCACACAGAATGCTGGGCACACATTTCTTCAGGAGATTTTACACTCGAATTAATATCCATTTCTTTATGAAGAAACCCCTCTGAGAATAGACTTGGTTAGGTTGCAGCATCAACCAACTGTATTTTCAACCAGACATTTGAAAGAAAAAAAAAATCTTGCATAAACTAGCACCCATAGTTTTTAAATTAGCACAATGGCACCAAACCACAATAAAGAAACATTCTTCACTTCAGTTAATTGCCAGGACGTTTGTTGACTGCATTGTTTTCAGTGATGCAGCATCAACTTGGCTCAGAGAGATTCTCTCTGTATTCTATCTATCATGGAGATGACTTGACAAGTCAACAACTCTCATAAAAGTTATTGATGTAACAATCCTGAGGTGTGCTTTATTTTCCCCTGGAGAGTTTTCTTTCTTTTTCCCTACTGAAGACAAAAGATATTAAACTAGAAGTACACAAAGTTTCACCTTTTAACGTTTTGCATAGATAACTCCTTGTAAAGCCCGTTCTACATGCCAGGTACATTGGCAAAAAAAAAAAAAAAAAAATATATATATATATATATATATATATATATATATATATATATATATATATATATATATATATATATATATATATAATCATACACACACTCTTAACAGTTCCAGTTCAGTCTGGGAGACATCATTGTATTTCATAGAGGAAAATAACAAATGGTTCTGGAGTTTTGTTAAGGTCTCATTTGTGAGAAGACCTCAGATCTGGAGGTAACTGATGTCAACTGCTCTAATCTTAAAGAGTTTTTGTGGAAAAAAAAAGGGAAAGATTTTGCTTGAATTTTGAAGCCATCCATTTAGTAGTCATATGTATAAACCTTCTAATATACTCAAAAAACTTTTATGAATACAACAAGTCACAATTTCAATGCCCTCAATACTACTAATCTTAAGTAATGCCATAGGTGGTGAAGGCATTACAAGAAGCATATATGAATATCCGTATTATCCTGATGCTGATGTAACCTGTGTGTCCACCTTCTGTAATTCAGGACCCATGAAGGGCTGGCCTTCCTGTTATGCCCAGACCATATGCAGTGAAAAATGAGCAGAGCCCCGTCTGCAAGTGACTCCTACATTGCTGAGAAAACTATGACTTGAACTGATTGGAGGCTTCACCTTCAGGAGCAGAAATTCACCATAATGTCAGAAGTGAAAGTCTTTTAACTGAGGGAGGAAAATGATGGAGCCGTTGAAGTTGTGCTCATGGTATAAAGTCTGCCATGGTCTCTTCCTGCAGAACCAATTACAGCTGGATCTGTAAGACCATTCTTTAGATATCTTAGGTCCAGAGGCTTAGAATAACAACTCAGAGGCCAGGGAGTCCAACTTTGGTCAGATGAGTAGGTGACATAGAGAAAAAAGTCTTTCCTGTAATGACAGAGAACCTGATTTCACGCAGTACCCAGTCTGCAACCTAGACCCAAGTTGGGAGCATGAGGGTGGGAGTCTAAGAGTAGACTTCCTGGTGCCTGAATTGAGACTTAAGGGTCAGTAGAAGTTGGCAGATAAAGGGAGCATAGGAAGAGTACTCAGATTAATGTGGCAAGATGAGAAGAGAGGCAGAGAAGTCTGTGGTACGGACAAATTTTCAAGAAAATTTCAGTATGATTCAAGTGTAAACAGTTGCATAGGTATGTGGTGGTAGCTCAGTATGGTTTTAATTTGCATTTTCCTAATGACTAATGATAGATCTACTGTTGTGCTTGTTTTCCATCTATATTATTTTTAGTGAAGATTCTGTTCAAAACTTTTGTTCATTTTTAAATGATTTTTTTACTTTCATATTATTATTTTGAAGGAGTTCTTTGTATGTCCTAGATATAAAATATTTGTCATATATGTGATTTCTGAATATTTCCTCCCTGTCTATGGCTTGTCTTCATTCTTTCAGTTATCTCTTTCACCAAGCAAATGTTTCTAAGTTTGATGGAGTTCAAATTATCAACTTTTTCTTTTAGGGATCACACTTTTGTTATTGAAGGACCATTTTGACTAACAAAAATTACAAAGAGTTCTACTTATGTTTTGTTTTATAAGTTTTATAGTTTCACATTTTACACTTAAGTCTTTGGTCCATTTTGAATTATTATCATTTTTTTAGGTCTGATGTATGGGCCATGTTTTTTTTTATATTTGTTTTATTATTTATTTTTTGCATATGGATGTCCACTTATTCTAGCACCATTATTCAAAAGTAACCTTTCATGAATAAATTGCTTTCTCAACTTTTTGGCCATATTTGTGGGGTTTTGTTTCTGAATTCTTTAATTTGAACTACTAAATTATGTGTCTTTTTTTTGCCAATACTACAATGTATTGATAGTATAGATTTATACCATCCTGAAATCTGTTCTTTCTCAAAATAATCTTGGCTATTTTCATCTCTTGTATGGTTTTAATTTGCACTTTCCTAATATAAACTTTAGAATGTTTGTCAATATCTACAAACCTTTATACTAGAATTTTGATTGAGATTATATTAAATCTATAGATCAATTTTGGAAAACTTGACATTTTAACAATCTCTCAATTTCTTAAAATTTTCCAACCAATATACTTAGTTTATCTCTGCATTTATTTAAATTTTCTTTTACATTGTGAGTAGTTGAAGTTTTCAGTGCATAGATTCTATGCACATTTTGTTAGATGCACACCTAAGAATTTCATTTTGAAGGGACTATTATAAAATACATTGATATAATCTTTGAAGTTTATTTCAAATTAAAATGTACTTGTATTTCCCCCTCCCCAGTATTGGGGATTAAACCCAGTAGTTCTCCATCACGGAGCTTCATCCCCAGCTCTTTTTATTTTTTATTTTGAGACAGGGTCTTGCTAAGTTGTCCAGGCTGACCTCAAACTTGTGTTCCTCCTGCCTCAGTCTCATGAGCAGTTGGCATTATATGTGTGGGTCACTGTGTCCCATTTGGAATTTGCTTTAATCTGGTATAGTCATACAGGCACATAGACCCAAAAATGATTGTCATCAAAGAAGAATTTCATACTCAAAGATCCCTAGAAACACAGAGAGGCAGCCAGGCCCATCAGGATACAAAAGGGACCAGGGGAGAGCATGGCACAGAGTCTTTATTTTGTTTTCTGTGGGAAGAAATGGGTAAGTTAGGATAAGCAAATTTAAGCAAGTTTAGGATTTGATAGTTGAGTCATTTCAGTGGCTCTGGGCCATAGGATATTCTCCAGTTGTTCATGCTTGGACCTCATTTGGCTTAGGCAGGAGAAACATTGGCTTGGTACATGAGCCTTAGATAAAGGAGGTGACTGCAGGTCTGACTAGGGACTGGTTTGATTTGCACATAAAGGCAGGGCTCATAGACAAGTTGTTTGTTATCTCTAAGTAATTACCTAGGTCTAGGAGGGGCAGTGTCCCACTACAGCTAAAAGGGCCCCATCGTGTCAAAGCATCATAAAATACGGGAAAGAAGAAATAAGATTAATGACTTGTTCATTGCTAGGCTAGAAAAAAAAATTGGTACATGTGTGTGTTTATATCTTCTATCCTGTGCTTTGCTTAACTCATTTTAATATACAAAATTACGTTGCCTGTGAATGGAGAATCTTTACTTCTTGCTTTCTAAACTCTATGCCTTTTGTTTATCTAACCTCATCTAACTGCTATCCTTTCATTTCTTGAACATATTTTTTATTTTGTTTATTAATTAAATAACTTATTATTGTTCTTCTAATTATGATAGTCAGTGTCACTGTGATTAACACTTATTCTTAAAGAGCATATAATCTTGTGATCAATTAAGTGTAATTACAATATCGTGTAGACACTGAGAGTTGGAGGTGTGTTGTCCATGTGACGGGAACAACCATATTAACAGAAGGGAAGCTAGAGAAGCTGCCATTAATAGGGCTTTGAAAAAAGAACAGAATTTTTTTTTTTGATAACAGGGATTAAACTCAGGGGTACTCAACCACCGAGCCACCTACATCCTCAGCCCTATTTTGTATTTTATTTAGAGACAGGGTCTCATTGAGTTGCTTTGTGCCTCGCTTTTGCTGAGGCTGTCTTTGGACTCACGATCCTCCTGCGTCAGCCTCCTGAGCTGCTGGGATCACAGGAATGTGCCACCCACCTGGCAGGAACAGAAATTTTTTGATGGCCAAAAGACATCCTAAGAAAATAAAGAATACCATACATGCAAAGCAAAAGACTGAAGGATTAGAATGTACTTGGGAAATTGTGAAAGGTTCAATTTAAATGGAGCAAAGAGTGAGTTCAGAGATATGCCTGGATGGAGAAGTTTGAGACACATGGTGATGAGCTAGATATGCCCTGCTCCAGCTTTTAAAGTTACATCTAA
This sequence comes from Marmota flaviventris, assembly GCF_047511675.1. Classification (NCBI taxonomy): domain Eukaryota; kingdom Metazoa; phylum Chordata; class Mammalia; order Rodentia; family Sciuridae; genus Marmota; species Marmota flaviventris. The sequence goes on along the minus strand of NC_092498.1, from coordinate 100,915,901 downwards.
ATTATGGAGAACCACGAAAAGTTTTAAAGCCAGTAAGTGAAACAATACTTGTTATTTAAATATAGAGCAAAGCAAAATATATGGTATGACTTTAAATTTGTAATAATTTTATATTATTATGATATATTGATAAAAGATGAGTCAGATTAGGATGGCATCCACCTAAGCTGCCCTCACTCACCTTCCCATCAAAATACTGATGAAAGAACACAAGACAAAGAAAAGTGGTAGACAGTTTTGAACTATGAATGTTTATCAACAATCTATTACACAACAGAAGGATTCTTCACAAATCTAATCAAGGTATAATTTAGGCATTGAAACACAGCCAAACAGGGGCTGGGGTTGTGGCTCAATGTCAGAGCACTTGCCTCACACATGTGAGGCACTGAGTTCGAACCTCAGCACCACATGAAAATAAATACACAAAATAAAGATATTGTGTCCATATATAACTAAAAAAATATTTTTAAAAAAGAAACACAACCAAACAAAATTTGTAAGTATTTTGAGAAAAGTTAGATTTGAAAATGCAGAGAGATTTCACCAAGAAGTTTTTAAAAAGCCAGTTTGCACAAAAGTAATGTGGGCAAAGGATACTAAAAATTTTGATGGATAATTTAAAATTCACAATGATTGTTTGAGAACTCTTAAATATCCTTGTGAATTAATTAAGCACAAATTAAATTGAGACCATTTTCACTTTACTTGCCCTCTGTTATGGTTCAGGTCTGGTTTGCATGTGTCCTTCACTGTTTATTTGAAATGTAGTTTGTCACATATTTCAAGTATCTTTAAACAGCCTTGTGATTAAATATTATGTATCAGTTAGTTGTTGCTGTATAACAAACCACCCCAAACTTAGTTGACAAAAATAACAATCATGTATTTTTTTTTCCTCATGAGTTTATAAATTGACTATAAGTTGCAGATCTAGGCTGGGCTTAGATGGATTCATTTGTGTAAACAGTTGGCAGGTTTCCTGAGAGCTGGCTGATCTTGGGCAACTTCATCTGGGACAACTTGGCTCTATTCCATGTGGCCACTCATCCTTTAGCAAGCTAGTTTAAACTTGTTTTCTTAAAGAAAGAGAAAGAACAAAAAATATACAAGACTTTGGAGTTCTGGTATCAGAATTGTCACACCACCACTTTCACTTTATTGGTCAAAGCTCATGATGAACTAGCCTCAATTCAAGGGATGGGGAAAGAAACTCCACTCCTCCATAGATGGAATTGCAAGTTCATAGTGTAAAGGGTATGGATAAAGAGAGGGTCAGAGAATTGGGGCTAAAAATTGACAGTAATGCCAAAAATAAAGAGAGACAAGAAAAGAACACTGGCTAAAATCTGGGCAGGTTTCTAACAATTACACTTCTGATACAAATGTCTGAGAAGTGCCTTCTTTGTCTACATATCACATGCTCCAAACTCTAGAATCTAGCATAGATCATATGACCTCAAATAAGTAGGACAAAACTTTGAGCCCTTCCCTTGTCCCAGATCTGTGACTGACTCAGAGGCATTAACCTAAACATACCAGAGGTCATCCTTCCCCTGGATACTATCTATCTTCTGAGCTAAAGACAAATCTTGCAAATGTTCCTCTGTTCAGTTTTTGTTTGTTTTTAGTTTTTTTTGTTTGTTTGTTTTTTCTCTGCATCCACTCAGATCAATATCATAGAGAACAGACATGACAGAGAACAGAAGGACCAGGCAGGGATGAGCTGCTCTCTGGAGTGCTTAGTCATCCAGCTGAAAGCTTTATGAACTAAAGTGGGGCCCAGGATGAGTAGCGAATACTGGAGTAGGAGTGCAGACTGCAATGACGTATGCTGTTCAAAAACACTGCACACTGAGTCTCTAACATAGTTAAATGACCTAAGCTGCCCAAGCATGATGCACCCAACCACAATCTTGAGGCTCACCCTTGCCTATAAGGCACTGAGAAGTACAGGAGTTTGCACAGGTGGGAGTTCACACAAGTCCACACTGAGGAGGCTAGCAGTGCTCCACTCACCTGATTGCCCCTGAACCTGAATAACTCTGATCAGATGAGATTTCACAAAACAAACAACCCAAAAATGAAAACAGGAGCTCTGGAAGACACTTACATGAAAGAGAACTTTGTTCTGAGAAATTAAAGAAATGAAATAACTTTCTACTGAAAAAATATTTTTCAAATTTAGAAGTTATTTTCTGGGTAAGTTAATGAAGTTGACCAAGTAAAGATAAAGGGAAAAAATTAGTAAGGCAGAAATGCAAAAAGAAGATGTTGGACAGGAGACAACAATACACAAAAAAGCAGGAAAATGCTAAATGCAAATACAAATTGAAAATCAATCCAATAGGACACTGAAATGGGGAAAAGACGCTATAGAAAATAAATTATTGGCATAAAGGACAACCCTGAGAAACTATCAAACTCTAAAAGAAAACAGTGATGAGTTGGATAAAATGGTAAATGTAAATTTTATACAGCATAAAAAGGATTCCCAACCTTAAAACTCTATGGTTTCCTTGGCAGGGGGTTAGGAGTGTGGGATGGGGTGGGGTGGGGTGGGAGACTTAAACCAAAAAGGGAACAAAACAAAAACAAAAGACTTTGTAGAAGCAAACTTACCCAAGATGAAAGAATCTTTAAATATACAAATCTAGAAGATTCTTGGTGCTCAAAAAAAAGATAAATTTTAAATTATTACCAAAACTGAAAAAAAATTATATAAGCAACAGGCTGAAATACAGGTAAAACCCAAGGAACAAAAGATTGACTGCACTGTGATTCTATTCTGAAACATCAAACACCAAAACGGCATTTGCTATGGCAAGGTGTTTTGCAAATAAAAATCCTCTATACTATTGAGTTATTCCCATGTAAAAGCACTAGAGCATATTTCAAGATAAGTAGGAATACAGAAGCATACCACTCATGTACCTTTCTAAATCACTCCTCTGAAATACATTCAAGACAGCAAGCTAGAAATAATAATGAAGAACTATAAGACTACAGCTGGACCTAGAAATATGTACAAGCAAATATGTAGTGTTCGTGTAGACTTTAGCAAGTAGGGGGTTATGGTTTAGATATTAAAGATCCTCTAAAGGTCCATGTGTTAAAGGCTTGGTCCTCAGCCTGTGGTGGTATTGGGAGGTAATGGAACCTTTAAGAGATAGGGCCTAGTGGAATGAAGTTGGGTCATTGGGGTATGCCCTTGAAGGGGATATTGGGACCCTAGGCTCTTTGTCTCTCTTTGCCTCCTGAATGGAATGAGGTGAGCAGTATCCTCTGTCGCATACTCTCTACCATGATGTACTGCCACACTACAGGTCCAAAGGCAACAGGACTGAGTGACTATGGACTGAACTTTCTGAAACCATGAGCCAAAACAAATATTTCCTTATTACAAGTTGATTTTCTCAGGTATTTTGTTATAGCAACAAAAAGATTACTAATATATCAAATCAAATGCAAAAAGAAAAAGATATTTCTCTTATTGAAATAGAATAGATGCATCAAAAATCATGATAAATGAACAATTGTGTATGATAAGTTGGGCCGGCCAATAAGGACAAGAAAATTTATGGTTGGATAGGAGACAACAAAACACAATATTTCCCTTTTGGATTTTGTTAATTTTTTAAAAAATCAGGTACATAGTTGATTAATGTTCTTTGATAAATTTTAGTAGAATTTGAGAGTTTCAACCACTTAATAGAATTTTAAACTTCTGGTCCCCAATCCAGCAGACAGAAGCACACAAATCACAGGCCATATTCTTAAAGACAGGGAAGCATAAAGCAATGACAGAATTGAGATCAAACAGAACATTTGACCCAGATAAGTTATCCCACTTAAAATAGATGAGTTTAATTTCTTTATTAAAATATCTTCAGTATGTTTAAAAACAAATACAACAAATTTAAGTCACACATATACTTTATATGAGCATATATTAAAAGACTAAAAGTAATACAAAGTGATTAAAAGTGAAAAGCAGACAAAATATGCAAATAATACTTTAAAATAGTATTTTAACCCTATTGTTAGAATTCAAACCTTAAATATGCTAACAAAATGCATAATGAATACTTTAATATTTATATTAATTGTTTATAAAGAAGTTTTAAAAGTCAATATTTAGAGAATAACCTTGTAGCAAAATGTTAATGAATGTTAAGAGAAATTTTTTCCTATCCTTTTTAGTTGAATTCAGTATATACCATCCAGTCAATATAAGTTTACATAGAGAACCCTAAAGTACATAATAGAACAATACCGTTGAAAAACTCAATCAGGGGCTGGGGTTGTGGCTCAGAGGAAAAACACTTGCCTAGCATATGTGAGGCACTGGTTTGATCCTCAGCACCACATAAAAATAAAATAAAGGTATTGTGTTCACCTACAACTAAAAAATACATGTTTAAAGAAAGAAAGAAAGAAAGAAATCAGTAGACATGTCAAGACATATTTTAAAATAGAACAGATGTGTTTTATTGAATCAGTCATGAAACATTATAAATATGGACTATATACAAAATTACAAATTCAACCTCCAGTGCATTAAAGTAAAACATTTTATACTTCACATAAAATGCTACATTATTAGATCAAAACATATTTGCATTCCCTCACATTTCCTCTACAGGATGAGTATTCATTGGTTCTTTCTTCCCAGATATTACCTGCAAAATCTTAGGTCTTAATGGTACACATTACCCAGATCCTACAGTTCTGTAGGATGAGACCTATTATCTAGAAGACAGACAACCACCAGCAGCCCTTTTACTAAGACCTGAGCCTAATTTATCAGAATGTACATGATGACAGAACATGAGGACAAATTTTACAGAAGATAGACTTAATCTTGTAAGACTCTTCTCTCTCTAAAACCTCTGCAAATTCTCCAGGCAAGAAAAACTCCCTTTAGGTAAAGGAGAGCAATACCTATTTATGCTGCCCTGAGGCTTTCAGGGGACTCAACCAATTGTCCCTTTCTAGATCTTATTCATTAACTGGGCACCATTCAAGTCCTACTGGGGACCTCACTTTGGTAGTAGTGACCAGTTAAATCTGGGTATTCAGTCTCCTTCACAGCTCGGCCACTATGTTATAATAGGATCCTTGGCCTGATTTTCAGCAGAGTCTACCCTGCAGCTCAAAGATGTAAGAATTTCCCAAAACTATGCCATAGAAAATGTTTGGCTTTCATAGTATAGTGTACGTAAATAGTTAGCTGACCAGAGCCTGTCATTGGCTTTGTTAAATGATTACAAAGCAATTAAGAAAACCCAGCCTGGACGTCAGTTTTGTGCATCTATAAAGATATGGTTATAAATTTGTTTTGCACTTACCACCAAAAGCATTCATTCAAAAAGACATCCCTTTCTAGTTCCAGTTCTTCAACTAAAAGTTCATTGCTTTTCACAACCTAGATGTCAGTTGGGACCTTTCCACACTGTCGTTCTTGATATCTTCACAATTGGTCCAAACTCTTGAAGTACACACCCTGTAGAAGTTCTAGGCCTGCTTGAGTGCACTTTAAACTCCTGGAGTTCTCATGTTTATAGCCACTTCCACTCATGGACAGCTTCTGCATATTTTCAGACTTCACTGTGTTGAACCAGATGTGATGCTGTTGAGTCCCCCAGTTATCCCTGCATTTCTTCTTTGTCCTGAGAGAGAAACACAGAGCACCTTTACTATTGCATGTTTTCCCAGCAGATTTGAACACAAGCCAGGGCCTTGCACATTCCCAGGAGATGAAAAAGTTGTTTAGGTTGTTGCTCAAAACATTGAAACATCAATCATGTTGCTAAAGGTGTAGAAATTGGCTCTGGATCTAAGCCAAATTCTTTAATTCCTCAGATAAGCTCTATCACTTTTCCCTCCCCAATTATGGACATACCTGGGTAGGTATGACCATACCAGAAAACTACAATCCTTTATAAATAAGTTCTCTTAATTATTTGGACTGATTACCTTGGAGTTTAGTGATTCTTCTGTGAAATCCCAACCAGCCCTAATCCCAACCAGCCCTATCTTGGGGTGGTTTGGGGCAGTCCCTTGGAAAACTCACCTGTCACTTATCACTTCTTTGGGGATAAAAAGATACTTCCTTCAGATACCAAAAAAGAAAAAGAAGACAAAAACTACTCACAGAGATATTTCTGGGTGTCCAGGGATAGGATGCAGGGAGGGAAGCTGACATTGCAAACATGCTCTGACCTAACATCTGACAATCCACTGTTAGAATTCTTTTGATTATTCTGCCCCTGGAGCTTTGCTCCATCTCCCGGGTCCTTCTCTTCCCTCTGTTCCTTACTTCCACCCACCAGGATTGCCTTGGAAACCAGAAGAGCTTTTGCTTATCGCTTTCATGGAGAGCAATTAAACTTTCCCCTAACTCCTACTCCCAAACTTTCTCCCAGAAACCCTTTAGCCCAGCAACGCAAGTCACCTTTGTTTTCAGCTATTTTATTATTTATGTTTACATAAATAACAAAATTTGTTTTTTCCTTACACTTTTAAAATTTTTCAACTCACTATTGTACCCTTGTGGTTCCAGAGATGCCAACCACATAGTATGCACTGCCAACCCTTTTAGAAAGATGCAGGAACATTCTTCTGAAGTCAAAGTTTATTTATCCCAAGGTGAAAATTTTGACTCAAGTTCTGCCATACTTTATTGCCCTATGGAGTCCTACAGCCCGGTTCCTTCTATTTCTAGTTATTGCCACCAGGAGTGACTCACATATAGTTGGATGTGCTTCATTTTTCTTTTCTCAGTTTCCCTCATTCGAAATGAGAATAATAATAATATTATCATCTTAAGTTTATTATGAGGATTTGATAAATGCATGAAAGCAGTGTCTATTTAGCACAATTTGATTTTTGATCACTCTTTTTTTTCATTTCAATTATCATAAACTAGACCCAAGAGTCTCCTAGTTGCCAGAAAGTATGAAGTAAGGTATATAATGTCACTGAACTTTAACAAAGGACTGTGCAGAGGCTATTTTGAAAACCCCACCCCAGGCAGCAAGATTGAAATAGCACTTACCATAGCACTTCCCTCCCAAGTCCTGTTTTTTAAAAATATATCAAACTCTATTGTATACTTAATTTATTACCTTTGCAGTTAGAGTCTAGCACAGTAGACTCTGATCAATGAAAAAGAAAAATACTTAGTTTTGGTGATGGAGCTTGTAAACTTACAGGCTAGAATAGGATGAGTTGGTTCAAATTAAAGCAAACGAACAATGCTTTTAAAAATCTCATCCTAAGATCAAAAATCGCTCTTATAGAATTTGTCCTAGAAAGGTCCCTAAGTGATGTTTAGATATGTCTGGTGATGATAATAAACTAGCTTTTATAATTAAAAAAATTATTAACAATCCTCAAATCCAAACTAGTGGATTTGTCAAATGCAATACAGTACATACTTTAAATGGAATATTAGGTAAAAAGGGAAAATAAAAAGTAGAAAATTTATGTATAGTATGGAGAAGTATTTATAGCACATTAAGGGAAAATGAAGGTTAGAAAACTCCCTGGATTTACTTTCTCTCTCCCTTAACACAACTCAAACATTCACCCCCCTTCAAACTCCTTGACCAACACCCTTTCTTCACACACAGATAAAGCTTCCATTTCGGTGTCTCCTAATTTCCTGACTCGCACCCAGGACTGCTTCACTCTCTCTGTGACAATGGAAGAGGCACCTGTTCTTCAGTCCAAGCTCACTCTGCCACCTGGGCGTTCAGTAGCAATCTTCTCCCTGTAATATATAAAGGGCGGGGCAAGGTTCAAATAGGGACCACAAAACTATGTAAATAAACACTTCAAATTTATAAATCAGGATAACTTTCATATAACATATGGTTATTCCTCCTTCTGAACAAATATCTTTCCCTAAGGACTTGGAATTCAAATTCTTGGGATAGTCTGAGCCAGAATGGGATGGGCATCTGGAGGGCTGACCCTGGCTCCATTCTCAGGCTTCTCCCTTGCCACCTCTGGCTCCCTCAAATACTCAAGTGGGACACAGATCCAAGCTCTGTGCAGACCACTAACCAGCTACCTTTGACTTCTCTTCCTGCTGAAGGATGGTTCATACCTTCCATGAGCCCAGGAGGAAAGATGCTGGGAAGAGGTCCCTAGGGCTTCACAGGGTCCTATAAGCAGGGAATGAGCTTTGAATGGGAACCAGATCGGCGCTAAGTAGATAGATCTCCTTGATCAGACTTGACTCCACCCTGCAGGAGGAGCATCCTCAGAAGAGGGCCAGAGCAGCCTGGGACTTGATTCTTCTCCAATCACCGTGATGGTCTATGGGAAAGGGAATTTCTTTACACAGCAAAGTTTACTTTTTACTTTGAATAAGATGTGGATAAGATTTTTGACAATGTTAAAAAACAAAAATGTGATGGCTTTACTATTTAATGTGTCTCATTTCATGTATTTTGAACAGTATTTATCTTATTTATTACAGAGACCACCAACAGCATCAGGAAATTCACTCTATATAAAATTCTCCTCCCAGTGGATTCCCTGAATTGTCTTTTACCTGCATATCTTAAAAATAAATCCTTCTTCAAACCGATCATTCTCTTGAAGATAATGTGTTATTTGGTATATTAATTCTTAAACTGTCTTACATATTATAAAAATTTCCCAGTTTCCTATTAATTTTTTAATGTTATTTAAAATTTTTGTATATACATCTAGAAATCTTCTTGCTTATCAGTATTGTATAAGAAGAATCATATGTCAAATCACCTTCAATTTCATGCCCTCTTCTTTTCACTCAAAATTTATGTGTTCTCCTATATTTTTTTCACAGACTAAAATTTGCCATTTTTTTTACATGTAATTTATTTTATTATATGGTATTAAACCTAATATTTTCTTCTGAAATTTAATCATATTTTATAAATTAATTTATTAGTAAATCATTTTCCTCTTCTTCCTCCTCCTTCTTCTTTCTTTGTGGGGATTTTGTTTTTGTCGTTATTGTTGTTTTTTGAGATGGAGTATTGCAATACTGCCCAATACTGGCCCCATATATCTGGACACAAGAGATCCTCCTGCCTCAGTCTCCCAAGTAGCTGGGACAACAGACATGAGCCATGGCACCCAGCACTTCCTTATTGTTTTTAATCAACATTTTCTGTTAAAGCATGACACACAGTGAGACTGTGCATACATCATAAAGATTCAGTTCAACAAATTATCATGAAGTGGACATATTCAGCAAAACACTATCCAGTTCAAGGAAGAGAAGTTACCAGCACCTGGAAGGCCCTTCCTCAGTGAGGCTTCTTGTTGCTCCCCAAAGATGACTGCTGTAGGTAAGTGGACCTACTCAATATTCATTCTTTTGTGATGGGCCATCTTTTACCTAAATTTATGCTTGTGAGATTCATCTACATGATTGTGTTAACATTTTTTTTTTATATAACATTCATTGTATGAATATACCACAATTTATTTGTCCAGTGTACCATTGGTGGACATTTTATTCCCAGCTTTGAGCTAAATTGTTGTCAAGAACATTCTTATACATGTTTTTAGTACATATGGATAAATTCTGTTCAGTGTGTGTGTGTGTGTGTGTGTGTGCGCGCGCGCGGGGGCGGCATATATGAAAGGAATTGCTACATCCTGGAGTAGATATTGACAAACAATTTTCAAAGGGATTGTACCAATTTTCATTCCTACAACCATGAGAATTCCAAGTGTTCAATATCCTCATCAATATCTGGTATTGTCAGTTCTTTTAATCTTAGTTCTTCTGCTTACCTAACTCCTGTAGTTTTATAAATGTGTAGAATATTTTGTAGTTTTAATTTTCTTTTGGATTATAATTAATATAGTTGAGGATATTTTCATAGGTTTGTTGGCCATTGGATATCATCTTTTATGAAGAGTGTTTAATTCTTTTGGTCACTTCTTTTGTTGGTTTTGTGTCATTTCCATATTGGTTTATGAGATATTTTATGTATTTTGAAAAATAAACTATGTATATGCATATTACATATGCCTTAGTGTAGTTTGTGATGGCTTTTTGATCTTTATGTTAGCTTCCTTTGACTGCTGTAACAAATTTTCACAAACCTGCTGACTTAAAACAATAGATATTTGTTCTTTCACAGTTCTGGAGGTCAGAGGTTCAAAATCAGGGTGTGCAGAGTAAGTTCCTTATGGAGCTTCTAAAAGGGCATCTGTTCACTGTCTCTCACCTAGTTTCTGATGGCTCTAGAGATTCCTTGGTGTTCCACAGCTTCTAGACACATCACTCCAACCTCTGACTCCATCTCCACAAGGCCTAAGTAACTGTACCTCTGTTTTCACATGATGGTCTCCTCTATGCATCTACCTCTGCTTCTTTCCTTTTCTGTCTTATAATAGACAATCTATTGTTGGATCTGGGACCATCCCTAAGATTCTATCCAAAGAACTCAATTCAATCACACCGTTGGTCATGTAGTAATATGCACCGTTTCTAGATGACACAAAATTGGAGGAACACCACTCAACTTGCTACAATCTTCTATTTTTTTACAGTGAAAATATTCTCTATTTTTGTCTTCTACAGAAATCACATGTTTAAATATATTATCCATCAGAAGTGGATAGTTATGCATGAGACAGGTGAAGGTCAAGTTTTACTTCCCTCTGAATGGATGTCCAGCTGACAAAGGAACATTTATTAAACACATATCCTTTTTTCACTTCTCTTCAGAGTCCTATATGATATAAACTACGTGCTCATAGAGGTATGGGTCTATTTTTGGGCTCCTTATTCTGTAAAATCTGTTCACTGTTTAATCCTTCAATCATTTTTACACTATCTTAATTACTGTCAGTTTATAATTCTTTTTTTTTATTGTTGGTTGTTCAAAACATTAAATGTTTCTTGATATATCATATTTCACACTTTGATTCAAGTGGGTTTTGAACTCCCATTTTTACCCTATATACAGATTGCAGAATCACATCAGTTACACATCCATTGATTTACATATTGCCATACTAGTGTCTGTTGTGTTCTGCTGCCTTTCCTATCCTCTACTATCCCCCCTCCCCTCCCCTCCCCTCTTCTCTCTCTACCCCCTCTACTGTCATTCATTTCTCCCGCTTGTATTATTTTTCCCTTTCCCCTCACTTCCTCTTGTATGTACTTTTGTATAACCCTGAGGGTCTCCTTCCATTTCCATGCAATTTCCCTTCTCTCTCCCTTTCCCTCCCACCTCTCATCCCTATTTAATGTTAATCTTCATCACATGCTCTTCGTCCCTACTCTGATCTTAGTTACTCTCCTTATACCAAAGAAAACATTTGGCATTTGTTTTTTAGGGATTGGCTAGCTTCACTTAGCATAATCTGCTCTAATGCCATCCATTTCCCTGCAAATTCTATGATTTTGTCATTTTTTAATGCAGAGTAATACTCCATTGTGTATAACTGCCACATTTTTTTTATCCATTCGTCTATTGAAGGGCATCTAGGTTGGTTCCACAGTCTTGCTGTTGTGAATTGTGCTGCTATGAACATCGATGTAGCAGTGTCCCTGTAGCATGCTCTTTTTAGGTCTTTAGGGAATAGACCGAGAAGGGGAATAGCTGGGTCAAATGGTGGTTCCATTCCCAGCTTTCCAAGAAATCTCCATACTGCTTTCCAAATTGGCTGCACCAATTTGCAGCCCCACCAGCAATGTACAAGTGTACCCTTTTCCCCACATCCTCGCCAGCACTTGTTGTTATTTGACTTCATAATGGCTGCCAATCTTACTGGAGTGAGATGGTATCTTAGGGTGGTTTTGATTTGCATTTCTCTGACTGCTAGAGATGGTGAGCATTTTTTCATGTACTTGTTGATTGACTGTATGTCCTCTTCTGAGAAGTGTCTGTTCAGGTCCTTGGCCCATTTGTTGATTGGGTTATTTGTTATCTTATTGTCTAATTTTTTGAGTTCTTTGTATACTCTGGATATTAGGGCTCTATCTGAAGTGTGAGGAGTAAAGATTTGTTCCCAGGATGTAGGCTCCCTATTTACCTCTCTTATTGTTTCTTTTGCTGAGAAAAAAACTTTTTAGTTTGAGTAAGTCCCATTTGTTGATTCTAGTTATTAACTTTTGTGCTATGGGTGTCCTATTGAGGAATTTGGAGCCCAACCCCACCGTATGTAGATCGTAGCCAACTTTTTCTTCTATCAGACGCCGTGTCTCTGATTTGATATCAAGCTCCTTGATCCATTTTGAATTCACTTTTGTGCATGGCGAGAGAAAGGGATTCAGTTTCATTTTGTTGCATATGGATTTCCAGTTTTCCCAGCACCATTTGTTGAAGATGCTATCCTTCCTCCATTGCATGCTTTTAGCCCCTTTATCAAATATAAGATACTTGTAGTTTTGTGGATTGGTTTCTGTGTCCTCTATTCTGTACCATTGGTCCACCCGTCTGTTTTGGTACCAGTACCATGCTGTTTTTGTTACTATTGCTCTGTAGTATAGTTTGAAGTCTGGTATCGCTATACTGCCTGATTCACACTTCCTGCTTAGCATTGTTTTTGCTATTCTGGGTCTTTTATTTTTCCATATGAATTTCATGATTGCTTTCTCTATTTCTACAAGAAATGCCGTTGGGATTTTGATTGGCATTGCATTAAACCTATAGAGAACTTTTGGTAATATCGCCATTTTGATGATGTTAGTTCTGCCTATCCATGAACAGGGTATATTTTTCCATCTTCTAAGATCTTCTTCTATTTCTCTCTTTAGGGTTCTGTAATTTTCACTGTATAAGTCTTTCACCTCTTTTGTTAGGTTGATTCCCAAGTATTTTATTTTTTTTTTGAAGATATCGTGAATGGAGTGGTTGTCCTCATTTCCATTTCAGAGGATTTTTTGGTGATATACAGGAATGCCTTTGATTTATGCATGTTGATTTTATATCCTGCCACTTTGCTGAATTCATTTATTAGCTCTAATAGTTTCTTTGTAGACCCTTTTGGGTCTGCTAGGTGTAGAATCATGTCACCTGCAAATAGTGATAATTTAAGTTCTTCTTTTCCTATTTTGATGCCTTTAATTTCTTTCGTCTGTCTAATTGCTCTGGCCAGTGTTTCGAGAACTATGTTGAACAGAAGTGGAGAGAGAGGGCATCCCTGTCTTGTTCCAGATTTTAGAGGGAATGCCTTCAATTTTTCTCCATTCAGAATGATGCTAGCCTGAGGCTTAGCATAGATTGCTTTTACAATATTGAGGTATGTTCCTGTTATCTCTAGTTTTTCTAGAGTTTTGAACATAAAGGGATGCTGTACTTTGTTGAATGCTTTTTCCGCATCTATCGAGATGATCATATGGTTCTTATTTTTAAGTCTATTGATGTGGTGAATAACATTTATTGATTTCCGTATATTGAACCAGCCTTGCATCCCAGGGATGAATCCTACTTGATCATGGTGCACAATTTTTTTGATATGTTTTTGTATCCAATTCGCCAGAATTTTATTGAGGATTTTTGCATCTAGGGTCATTAGAGATGTTGGTCTGTATTTTTCTTTCTTTGAAGTGTCTTTGTCTGGTTTAGGTATCAGGGTGATGTTGGCCTCGTAGAATGAATTTGGAAGTTCTCCCTCTTTTTCTATTTCCTGAAGTAGCTTGAAAAGTATTGGTATTAGTTCCTCTTTAAAGGATTTCTAAAACTATGCTGTGTACCCATCCGGTCCTGGGCTTTTCTTAGTTGGTAGTCTTTTGATGGTTTCTTCTATTTTTTCAATTGATATTGGTCTCTTTAGGTTGTCTATATCCTCCTGACTCAATCTGGGCAGTTCATATGACTTAAGAAATTTATCTATGCCTTCACTGTCTTCTAATTTATTGGAGTATAAGGATTCAAAATAATTTTTGATTATCTTCTGTATTTCTGAAGTGTCTGTTGTGATATTGCCTTTTTCATCCCGTATGCTAGTAATTTGAGTTCTCTCTCTTCTTCTCTTCGCTAGCATGGCTAAGGGTCTGTCGATTTTGTTTATTTTTTCATAGAACCAACTTTTAAGTTTTGTCAATTTTTTCAATTGTTTCTTTTGTTTCGATTTCATTAATTTCAGCTCTGATTTTAATTATTTCTTGCCTTCTACTTCTTTTGCTGTTGTTTTGCTCTTCTTTTTCAAGGATTTTGAGATGAAGTATGAGATCATTTATTTGTTGGTTTTCTCTTTTTTTAAGGAATAAACTCCAAGCAATGAATTTTCCTCTTAGAACTGCTTTCAATGTGTCCCATAGATTCCGATATGTTGTGTCCGTGTTTTCATTTATCTCTAAGAATTTTTTAATTTCCTCCTTGATGCCTTCTATAACCCATTGATCATTCAGTAACCTATTGTTCATTCTCCAAGTGATGTATGCTTTTTCCTTCCTTCTTTTATCGTTGATTTTCAGTTTCATTCCGTTATGATCAGATAAGATGCATGGTATTATCTTTACTCCTTTATATTGTCTAAGAGTTGCCCTGTGACATAATATATGATCTATTTTTGAGAAGGATCCATGTGCTGCTGAGAAAAAAGTGTAACCGCTTGATGTTGGGTGGTATATTCTATATATGTCAATTAAGTCTAGGTTATTAATTGTGTTATTGAGTTCTATAGTTTCCTTATTCAACTTTTGTTTGGAAGATCTGTCCAGTGGTGAGAGAGGTGTGCTGAAGTCTCCCATGATTATTGTATGGTGGTCTATTAGACTCTTGAACTTGAGAAGAGTTTGTTTGATGAACATAGCTGCACCATTGTTTGGGGCATATATATTTATGATTGTTATGTCTTGTTGGTGTATGGTTCCCTTGAGCAGTATGTAGTGTCCCTCTTTATCCCTTTTGATTAACTTTGGCTTGAAATCTATTTTATTTGATATGAGTGTGGACACTCCTGCTTGTTTCCGAAGTCCATATGAGTGGTATGATTTTTCCCAACCTTTCACCTTCAGCCTATGTATGTCTTTTCCTATCAAATGCGTCTCCTGTAGGCAGCATATTGTTGGGTCTTGTTTTGTGATCCATTCTACTAGCCTGTGTCTCTTAATTGGTGAGTTTAAGCCATTAACATTTAGGGTTATTATTGAGATATGGGTTGTTCTTCCAGCCATATTTGTTTATTTATGTTACTAAACATGGTTTGTTTTCCTCTTTGATTATTTCCCCCCCTTTACTGTCCTACCTCCCACTGTTGGTTTTCATTGTTATTTTCCATTTCATCTTCCTGTAATGTTTTGCCAAGGATGTTTTGAAGAGATGGTTTTCTAGCTGCAAATTCTTTTAACTTTTGTTTATTGTGGAAGGTTTTAATTTCATCTTCCATCCTGAAGCTTAATTTCTCTGGATACACAATTCTTGGTTGGAACCCATTTTCTTTCAGTGTTTGAAATATGTTATTCCAGGATCTTCTAGCTTTCAGAGTCTGTGTTGAAAGATCAGCTGTTATCCTGATTGGCTTACCCCTAAATGTAATCTGCTTCCTTTCTCTTGTAGCTTTTAAAATTCTCTCCTTATTCTGTATGTTGGGGATCTTCATTATAATGTGTCTAGGTGTGGATCTCTTATGATTTTGCACATTCGGCGTCCTGTAGGCTTCTAGGATTTGGGATTCTGTCTCATTCTTCAATCTGGGAAGTTTTCTCGTACTATTTCATTGAATAGATTGCTCATTCCTTTGGTTTGAAACTCTGTCCCTTCCTGTATCCCAATGACTCTTAAGTTTGGTCTCTTAATGTTATCCCATATTTCTTGGATGTTCTGCTCATGGCTTCTTAACAGTCTTGCTGAGCTGTCTATGTTCTTTTCAAGTTGAAATACTTTGTCTTCATTGTCTGATGTTCTATCTTCTAAGTGTTCTACTCTGCTGGTAGTATTCTCCATTGAGTTTTTAAGTTGGTTTATTGCTTCCTGCATTTCTAGGATTTCTGTTTGTTTGTTTTTTATAACCTCTGTCTCCCTGTATAGTTGATCCTTTGCTTCCTGGATTTGTTTGTGTAATTCATTGTCGAAGTGATCTTTCATTGTCTGATTTTGCTGTCTAATGTCTTCCTTGATACTCCAGATCATCTGAAGCATGTATATCCTGAATTCTTTATCTGACATTCCATCTGCTGCAGCTGTTACCTCTTCTAAAGTTGAGTTGACCTGCATTGCTTGTGGTCCTTTCTTTCCTTGTCTTTTCATACTGCTTGCGTTTCTTTCTGCTTGGTGAAACTGTTGTGTTTTTGAAATGTTTTTTTCCCCTATATATTTATATTGCTCTTGTATAGTTGAAAAGTCTCCCTTGCAGGGTCGGGCGGCGGTCTGCCTACCTTGCAGGTGCAGGCGGCGGCTCTGCTCTGCCCCTCCTCCAATTGGTGTGAGGTGTCTACCACGCCCGCGAACCCCTGGGCCTGTGCTGCTGGTCGGTCGCAGGTCTGCCTACCTTGCAGGCGCGGGCATCGGCTCTGCTCTGCCCTTACTCCAATTGGGGTGTCGTGACTACCACGCCGGCAGGTCACTGGGCCTGTTCCGGGCGCGGGCGGCGGCTCTGCTCTGCCCCTACTCCAATTGGGATGACGAGTGTACCATGCCAGCAGGCCACCGGGCCTGATCCACCGGTCGGTTGCAGTTCTGCCTACCCTGCAGGCGCGGGCAGCGGCTCTGCTCTGCCCCCCCTCCAATTAGTGTGATTTGTCTACCACACCCGTGGGCCGCTGGGCCTCTTCCGGGCGCGGGCGAAGGCTCTGCTCTGCTCCTACTCCAATTGGGGTGACGTGCCTACCACCCCGGCCAGCCGCTGGGCCTGTTCCACCGGTCGGTCGCAGGTCTGCCTACCTTGCGGGCACGGGCGGCGGCTCTGCTCTGCCCCTACTCCAAAAGGGGTGACGTGTCTGTCGCACCGGCAGGCCACTGGGCCTGTCCCGCTGGTCGGTCACAGGTCTGGCCACCTTTCGGGCACGGGTGGCAGCTCTGCTCTGCCCCTACTCCAATTGGGGTGTCGTGACTACCACGCCGGCAGGTCGCTGGGCCTGTTCCTGGCGCGGGCGGCGGCTCTGCTCTGCCCCTACTCCAATTGGAGTGACGTGTGTACCACGCCAGCAGGCCGCTGGGCCTGATCCGCCGGTCTGTCGCAGGTCTGCCTACCTTGCAGGCGCGGGCGGCGGCTCTGCCCTGCCCCTCCTACCACGCCCGCGGACTTCTGGGCCTGATCTGCAGGTTGGTCACAGGTCTGCCCACCCTGCGAGCATGGGTGGTGGTTCCGCTCCGCCCCCACTCCAGTTGGGGTCACGTGACCACCACACCGGCGGGGCCTGATCCGGGCGCGGGCGAAGGCTCTGCTCTGCCCCTACTCCAGTTGGGGTGACGTGTGTACAACACTGGCAGGCCGCTGGGCCTGACCCGCCAGTCTGTCGCAAGTCTGCTTACCTTGCAGGCGCGGGCAGCGGTTCTGCCCTGCCCCTCCTACCATGCCCACGTACCACTGTGTCGCAGGTCTGCCCACCTTGCGGGCGCGGGTGGCGGCTCCGCTCCGCCCCCTCTCCAATTGGGGTCACGCGACCACCACGCCGGCGAGCCGCTGGGCCTGCACCGGGCGCGGGCAGCGGCCCGGCTCCTCCCCTCTGGCTCGAAGACAAAGCGAGAGAGACTTGGGTGTCTGTGACTCACCCTCCCTACCAGGAGACCAACTGTTTCTGTCGCCGCTGGTATTGATGAAGTTCTCTCCTCCGCCGCTTTCTGATGACATCAGACCTCTGCCATGTTGGTATCCTATGTGAATGGCAGCATTTTGTTCCCTTTGCCGGGTGACCAAAGCAACGGGTGAGTCCTGACCGGCCCTCACAGGCCCCGTCTCAGTCCTGTTGCCACTGCCCACGAAGGCTAGGTTGGTATTTACCTCCACAGTACTCAGCAGGACCCGGACCGAGAAGCAGTTTCCGCGGGCTCCTTAGCCCTGGGCCAGAGCAGTTCTGGGAGCCAGAACTCGGCCGCTCCGTGCTCGGTGTATGCTCTGATAAGAGCAGGCTCCAAGAAGCAGTTTCCGCGGGTTATTTAGCACTGAGCCTGAGTAATCTGTCTGCAAGCCGCAGGCGAATGGCAGCCTGAAATTACCTGTTCTATGGCTGAATGAGCTGCGGTCAGTCGAAAACAGGGAAGGTGACGTCAGCTCTCCAAGATGGTGGCTGCTGGCCTCCTCTGTGGTCTGACCGGTGTGGAGAACCGAATTGGACTGCTTCCTTCCCCCATCTCGAACCCAGAATTCAGCACTGAGTACGGTGCTTGCACGGCTGGCAGAAACTGCAGCGCTGTATCCCTGCGTCGCTATCTCCTCGTTTCCCAGAGAGCGCTGCAGACTCTAGCCGCGGGGCAATTTGCTGAATAAGCAGTGTGACCCTCCGTGCGACAAATCTCTCGCGTTTGAGTCCCCGTAGCCGATCCTCGTGCGATGGAAATCCTTCCTCCAGGTTCCGAAGCACCCCACTATTGCTGGAAATTCCTGATAAGATAGCCTTTAGCCTTCCTGACTCGTCATTCTCCCACACAGTGACGTGGCACACGGGGGCAATGCACTCCCCTCGCCGCCATCTTCTCTCTCTTCAGTTTATAATTCTTATGCAAATATAGGTCTATATTACTAGGAGTAGTGGTAGGTCTCTTTGTTTATTCCACATTGTCATGACTATTAATGGTTCTTTCAATTTCCACATATATTATGGAATTAGTTTATGGAATAATGTCTCCTCTCAAATAGTTTGAATTTTGATTGGAATTGTATTGAGTCATTCAATTTCAGCATACTTTTTGAACATACTGTTCAATGGTAGGAGCTTTAAAATAACTTTGACAGGTTCTCAAAAAAAGCTCATTTCACTCATAAGAACTATGAATATGGAACAGTTTAGAAGGAAGTGGCATATTTATACTACTAAGTTTTATATCCATGAACATAGTATATCTCTTCATTTGTTTAATAATTCCTCAATAAGTAAATATCAATAATTATCTACATAATTTCTCCATTCTATATTCATATATTTATAGATTTACTATTGATCTTAATATTTTTAAACATTATTTCTAGAAATTATTTTCTAGAAATGATTTCTATGTATTATTTTTCCACTTCAGCACCAACTGGTTACTGCTGATATATACGAAAATATGCTGATTTTTAATATTTTCCTTTTAATGGGCTACCATATTTAACTATCTATTTTATCTAATCTAAATATCTTGGCCTTTCCAATAAAATTATATCACTGGCATATAATGATAATTCTCTCTCTCTCTCCCTCTCTCTCCCCACTATTCTCTCTCCATTTTCTTATTGTACTGGTCCCCTTGAACACATTGAAAAACTGTAGCAGTAACAGGCATGGTTTTTGTCTATATTTTAATAGAAATATTTTCAGTCTTTCAATACTAAGTTACAATTTAGGTGGTAGATATTTATTGCTAAAGCACTTTTTCTTTTTGGTTTTCTAAAAGTCTACTTTCATTTGTTTATTCTTAAAATCAGAAATGAATGTTTAATTTTATAAATTACTTCTACAGCTTCTCTGACTACAGTAAAAGACAAGATTTCAGCTGATTAACCAGAAACAGGTTATTTCCATATCATTCCCAGGGAAGATGGAGAACCATGCTTGCAAATTCCTCAGGAAGGTGATACATCAGCCTTGATATCATACAAATCATTCTTGAAACCTGCACAATGAGATCCCTTCTGAACACCAGATGACCCTGGATTCTTCCCCTGGCACAGCTGCCCTGCCATCTAGAGCCTGCACCTACTTCCCACCTCTTCCTACTTCATATCCACACTTCTTTATTTACCTATTTAATTTTGATTCATTTCTGGTGCCAATGTGTTTGAATGAGCTCATACCCTGGATGTAGGAGAATCTGGAAAAATAGGTACTATTTTGTTTTCTATCTCATCCTAATACTTATAAGATGCAAAATTTTCTAGACATAAGAAGAGGACTCTCCCAGATCCACCCACACTGGCCTGAGTGGGACCCAGGCTCATAATAGGCATGGGTCCACCCCTCCACCTGCAAGCACCTGCTGGACCCCATCTTCCAGCACAGGACCCCCTCTTCCAACTAGCAGACTACTGTGGGAGCCCAGGCCCAGCCCAGATCCATCCACACTGACTTTTGCATGACCAGGTCAAGGGAAGGTCCGAGTTTGCCATCCCCCCCAGCCTAAGCCTAACCCACTTCCATCTTGGGACGCTGAAGTCATCGCCATAGCATATCCCACATAGTAGCCTCTAAATAATTGACAGCAGACGGGGCATCTCAGAACAGCCATCCCCAAGGGAGTGTGAGGCCCACCCTTTCAGCCCCATCTCTGTAATACTTTGCTTCCATCTTGGGGCACCTTAACTATTATCTCGAGTTACCTCAGCTATTGCCACCACCACCTTTATGTGCAGTAGCATACATTGAGGGACACCAGCAGGGTCTGGAAGCCCAACTTTAAGATGAGCTACAGACAATCTGCATGGGCACTACAAAAATATAGTGTAGAAACTGTAATATCTCAGATCCACACTGGAAGAAAGGAAGACACATAGACATCATGAAAAAACAAGGGAGGAAAGTGCCTCAAACCATGATACTACAGTAACAGATCCCATGGACAGCAAAGTTTATGAAATGCCAGAGAAGGAGTTCAGAAGGTTCATAATTAAAATGATCTGTGAATTAAAGAATGACCAAAATGAGCAAATATTGGCAAAAATTGATCACTCCAGCAAAGAGATAAGAGAGCAAATACAGTTAGCAAAAGATTACTGAGAGAGAGAGAGAGAGAGAGAGAGAGAGAGAGAGAGAGAGAGAGACTCTGAACAAAAACCAGTCAGAAATTCTTGAAATGAAGGACACAATAAATCAAATAAAAAACTTAATAGAAAGCATAACCAAAAGACTAGATCATTTGGAAGAAAGAACGTCAGATAATGAAGACAAAGTATACAATCTGGAAAATAAAGTTGATCACACAGTGAAGATAGTAAGAAACCATGAACAGAACATCCAAGTATTATGGGATAGCATCAAAAGACCAAATCTAAAAGTTATTGGGATAGAGAAAGGCACAGAATTTCAAACCAAAGGAATGCACAATCTCTTCAATGAGATAATATCAGAAAATTTCCCAAGCATGAAGAACGAATTGGGAAACCAAATACAAGAGGCTTACAGGACACCAAATGTACAACAGATCTACACCAAGTCACATTATAATGAAAATGCCTAGCATACAGAATAAGGATAGAATCTTAAAAACCACAAGAGAGAGGAATCAGCTCACATATAGGGGGAGACCAATTTATACCTCAGCAGATTTTTCAACCCAAACTCTCAAGCCAGGAAATCATGGAACAACATACACCAAGCTCTGAAAGAAAATGGGTGCCAACCAAGAATCTTATATCCAGAAAAAATAAGCTTTAGATTTGATGATGAAATAAAAACCTGCCATGATAAACAAAAGTTAAAATAATTTACAACTAGAAAGCCTGCATTACACAACAACCTCTGCAAAATATTCCAAGAAGATGTAATGAAAAACAATGATGACAATCAGCAGAGGGAGGGATTACATAAAGAAAAATCTAATCAGAGGAGAAACCAAATCATGTTAAATACCAAAAATAAACAAAAATGGCTGGGAAAATAAATCATGTCTCAATAATAACTTTGAATGTTAATGGCCTAAATTCACCAATCAAAAGACAGACTAGCAAATTGGATTAAAAAAAAAAGAACCAACAATATTCTGCTTCTAAGAGACTCATCTCTTAAGAAAAGATATCCACAGACTGAAGGTGAAAGGTTGAGAAAAATCATACCATTCACATGGACTGAGGAAGCAAGCAGGGGTTTCCATCCTCATATCAAATAGACTTCAAACTGAAGTAAAAAAGGACAAAGAAGGACACTACATACTGCTCAAGGGAACCATACACCAACAAGACTTAACAATTATAAATATATATGCCACAAACAATAGGGCATCCATGTTCTCAAGTTCAAGAGTAAATAGACCACAACACAATAATTTTGGATGACCTTAACACACCTCTTTCATCACTAGATACATCTTCCAAACAAAAGCTGAACAAAGAAACTATAAAACTCAATCATACTATCAATAACTTAGACTTTACTGACATATATTTCATTCTTCAACAAGAGAATACACTTTCTTCTCAGCAGCACATGGATCCTTCTCTAAAATAGACCATATACTGTGCCACAAAGCAACTCTTAGCAAATATAAAAAAGTAGAGATACTACCCTGCATTCCATCAGATCATAATGAAATGAAATTAGAAATCAATGATAAAATAAGAAATAAAAGCCACTCCAATGCCTGGAGACTAAATAATATGCTTCTGAATGAATAATGGGTTGCAGAAGACATCAAGGAGGAGATTAAAAATTTTTTAGAGGTGAATGAGAACTTCACACATACAACGTATCAAAATCTCTGGGATACTATGAAAACAGGTCTAAGAGGAAAGTTCATTGCATGGAGTTCATCCCTTAAAAGAAGAAAAAATCAACAAATAAATGACTTAACATTACATCTCAAAATCCTAAAAAAAGAAGACCAAATCAGCACCAAAAGCAGCAGAAGACAGGAAATAATTAAAATCAGATTTGAAATCAATGAAATTAAAACAAAAAATCAATTGAAAAAATTGACAGAACAAAAAGTTGGTTCTTTGAAAAACAAATAAAATTGACAGACCCTTACCATGCTGACAAAGAGAAGGAGAGAGAAAACTCAAATTACTAACATATGTGATGAAAAAGGAAATATCACAACAGACACTACAGAAAAACAGAAGATAATTAGAAATAATTTTGAAAACTTGTACTCTAATAAAGTAGAAAATATTGAAGGCATTAACACATTTATAGAGTCATATAATTTGCCCAAATTGAATCAGGATGATATACACAATTTAAACAAATCAATTTCAATTGACAAGATAGCAGGTGCCATCAAAAGTCTAGAAACCAAGAAAAGCCCCGGACTGGATGGATACGCAGCTGAGTTCTACAAGACCTTTAAAGAAGAACTAATACCAATACTCTTCAATGTATTTCAGGAAACAAAGAAGGAACACTTCCAAACTCATTCTATGAAGCCAATATTACCCTGATTCCAAAACCAGGCAAAGACACATCAAAGAAAGAAAACTTCAGACCAATATCTCTAATGAACATAGATGCAAAAATTCTCAATAAAATTCTGGCAAATTAAATATGAAAACATATCAAAAAGGTTATTCACCATGATGAAATGGGATTCATCCCAGGGATGCAAGGTTGGTTCAACACATGGAAATCAATAAATGTAATTCATTACATCAATAGACTTAAAGATAAGAATCATAAGATCATCTCAATAGACACAGAAAAAGCATTTGATAAAATACAGCACCCCTTTATGTTCAAAACACTAGAAAAAGTAGGGAAAACAGGAACATATCTCAACATCATAAAGGCTATCTATGCTAAGCCCCAAGCCAACATCATTCTAAATGGAGAAAAATTGAAGGCATTCCTTCTAAAAACTGGAACAAGACAAGGATGACCTCTTTCACCACTTCTATTTAACAGTTCTTGAAACACTGGCCAAAGCAATTAGACAGATGAAAGAAATTAAAGAGATATACATTGAAAAATAAGAACTCAAATTGGCACTATTTGCTGATGATATGATTCTACACCTAGAAGACCCTAAAAGTTCCACCAGAAAACTTCTAAAACTAGTAAATGAATTCAGCAAAGTAGTAGGATATAAAATCAACACCCATAAATCAAAGGCCTTTCTGTATATCAGTGACAAATCCTCAGAGGTGGAAACAAGGAAAACTACATCATTTTCAATAGCCTCAAAAAAAAAAAAAAAATACTTGGGAATTAATTTAACGAAAGAGGCAAAAGATCTCTATAATGAAAATTACAGAACCTAAAGAAAGAAGTCAAAGAAGACCTTAGAAGATGGAAAGATCTACCTTAATCTTGGATAGGCAGAATTAATATTATCAAAATGACCATACTACCAAAAGCGCTATACAATCTTAATGCAATTCCAATCAAAATCCCAATGACATTCCTCGCAAACATAGAAAAAGCAATAATGAAATTCATCTGGAAAAATATGAGACCCAGAATGGCTAAAGCATTTCTTAGCAGGAAGAGTGAAGCAGGTGGCATCACTATACCAGAACTTAAATTATACTACAGAGCAATAATAACAAAAACAGCATGGTATTGGCACCAAAACAGACTGGTAGACCAATGGTACAGAATAAAGGGCACAGAGACTAACCCACAAAATTACAGTTATCTTATGTTAGACAAAGGTGCTAAAAGCATGCATTGGAGAAAAGATAGCCTCTTCAACAAATGGTGCTGGGAAAACTGGAAGTCCATATGTAACAAAATTAAATTAAATCCCTATCTTTCACCATGCACAAAACTCATCTGAAAATGGATCAAGGACTTAGGTATAAAATCAGAGACCCAGCATCTAATAGAAGAAAAAGTAGGCCCTTATCTCCATCATATGGAATTAGGCCCCAATTTCCTTAATAAGACTCCTTTGGCACAAGAATTAAAATAAAAAGTTAGTAAATGGGATGGACTCAAACTATAAGGTTTCTTCTCAGCAATCTGTGAAGAAGAAACAATCTTCATTCAAGAAACAATCTGTGAAGTGAATAGAGATCCTACATCTTCGGAGCATATCTTTCCCCTCAGAGATCAGATACTGCACTAATCTCTAGTGAATATAGATAACTCAAAAAGCTAAGCACCTGAAAAACAAATACCCAATCAATAAATGGGCCGAGGACCTGAATTGTCTGAACAGATAATTCTCAGAAGATGATATACAATCAATCAACAAATAATGAAAAAATGTTCATCATTGCTAGCAATTAGAGAAATGCAAATCAAAACCACTCTAAGATTTCATCTCATTCCAGTCAGAATGGCAGCTATTATGAACACAATCAAGTGTTGATGAGGATGTGGGAGAAAAGGTACACTCTTCATTGCTGGTGGGACTGCAAATTGGTGCAGCCAATATGGAAAGTAGTATGGAGATTTCTTGGAAAACTTAGAATGGAACCACCATTCAACCCAGCTATCCCTCTCATTGGTCTATACCCAAAGGACTTAAAAACAGCATACTACAGGGACACATCAATGTTTATAGCAGCACAATTCACAAGAGCTTAACTGTAGAACCAACCTAGATGCCCTTTAATAGATGAATAGATTTAAAAAAATCTGGTACATATACACAATGGAATATTACTCAGCAATAAAAGAGAATAAAATCATGGCATTTGCAGGTAAATGGATGGAGTTGGAGAATTTAAAGCTAAGTGAAGTTAGCCAATCCCAAAAAACCAAATGCCGGAATATTTTCTTTGATATAAGGAGGTTGATTCATAGTGGGGTAGGGAGTGGGAACATGGAATAGATGAACTCTAGATAGGGCAGAGGGGTGGTGGGGGAAAGGGAAAGGGCATGGGGTTAGAAATGATGGTGGAATGTGATAGACATTATTATCCAAAGTACATGTACGAAGACATGAATTGGTATGAATATACTATGTATACAGAGATATGAAAAGTTGTGCTCTCTATGTGTAATAAGAATTGTAATGCATTCCACTGTCATGTATAAACAAAAAAATTATTTAAAAATTTAAAAAATGAAGAGAGCTCTGATGCTGGAAAATTAGCCATACACAGTCAAAAAGAGGACTTATTGGTGGGTGTGGTGGCTTACACCTGTAATCCCAGTGGCTCAGGTGGCTGAGAGAGGAGGATTATGAGTTCAAAGCCAGCCTCAGCAAAAGCGAGGCACTAAGCAAAGCAACTCAGTGAGACCCTGTCTCTAAATAAAATGGGGTTGAGGATGTGGCTAAGTGGTGGAGTGGTGGAGTGCCCCTGAGTTCAATCCCCAGTACCAAAAAAAAAAAAAGGACTTTTCCACTTTAATGGAAATTATTGAATGAATTTTGTCCTTTATTAATGTAAAACAAAATATACTATTTGAGTACCTAATGCTGCATACTTAGAAAGACAATTCTACATGGTCATAGGGCAATATTCTTTTACTTTAGTTCTATGTCATCTTGTTCATACTTACCTATATTTATGATAAAAAGTGGCCAGTGTTTTCTTTTCTGTGTTAACTATGTTGGGATTTTCAGAGCTATCCAAGATGTGTTGGGAAGATTTCCAATTTTATCTAAGCCCTTGAGCAGTTCGCATAAACAGAAACATCAGCTGTTCTCAAAGGAATACTTCCAAATGGCCAATGACACAGCCTGGTCCACTACATTTTAAGACAATAGTTCTTTTTATAATATTCCCATTTTTCCATGTTAATTGATCTATTTATGTTTATATCTATTTGGAAGTCTTAGAAAACATACTGAAGCAAGTATGTTAAAGTCCATGTGATTCCACGAAAAAAAAAAATGGTTTCTGAGTCCTGAATGTACGTAGAAGGAATCACAAATGGTTTATCTGTAGAGGTACACAAGGGAAGCTCTTTCAGCTCATTATGGTTGTTTTACTAAGTTAGCTGTAAATGGCATATCAAGAAAACATCAGTCCAGGAACTGCAAACTGGAGGTGTTTGGTTTGACAGAGTGGATTTCTTTATAATCCAGTTCATTTGTTTATTCTTAAAATCAGAAAGGAATGTTTAATTTTATCAACTACTTTTATAGCTTCTATGACTCTAATAAAAGAACTGACTAACTAGATCAGAACTGGTTTCTCATTTGCTACAGTGCTCCAAACTCCCAGACCTGGCCACACATCTATATTCTCTTCCTAAGTCCTGAAGGCATTTAAATTCATTTCACTTTATGTCATCATTTTAAGAAGTCTTTTTATGCTTTGGAAATTATAAAATAATTCATGGATGGTGTAGAGTAAGTCAAATAGTGTATTGTAAATATAAGTGTAATGGCAAAGCTAATCTTCTTGCCACCACTTCACCAATCCCCTTGAGATAACCAGTGTTAACAGCATGATGTGGGCTGGGCCTCCTGGCCCTTAGTCACACATACACATTTAGGTAGATATGCTTTCTTTGTATCTTTGTTTTCACTGAAATGGAATCATATTATATTCAGTCTATAATAGTTTCTCTTCTAACATTTTTAGGAGAGGAAAATGTAATGAACTCTTCCACACAGAGCTTAAACAAATACTGATTGAAGATAAATCTCATTTCAACCCTTCCCTCACCTGTTCACTGACACCATATCTTGAATCAATATTATTTCTTAAATATACAGTTTTCCTGGGGCCTGGAGTTGTGGCTCAGTGGTAGAGCACTTGCCTAGCATGTGTGAGGCACTGGGTTCGATTCTCAGCACCACATATAAATAAATGAATAAAATAAAGGTCCATCAAGATCTAAAGAAAATTTTAAAACAACTTAAAAAATTATACAGTTTTCCTCCCCCCAGCTTTTTAAATTTTTTAAAGATTTCAAACCTATTAACAATGCTAGAAGGCTAATATAATCTGTGTACCTATAGCTTAGATTTACCAGTTGGTTTTTATCATTGAGAATAGAAAATATTCTAATTTTCCAGATCTCCTACATGGACTGAGATGGCTGATATGGCCAAATTCATCCAAACAGAATGTTTGAACAACAACAACAACAAAGGCAATACTACAAAAACAAACAAACAACAAAACAATTAATAATAATAACCAAAAAGAGATTTATATGGAACAATGGTTGAGGCAGCAAATCTCTCATGATGTGTTTAGCTGGGGGAACTTCAAAACCTCTTTGGCCAAGACATGGAGCTTTGAGCTGAGAATGCTATCTCTGTGAAGTAGCCTCTCTCCTTAGGGAGGAGAAACCTCTGGGAGCCCTGGGTTCTGGCCTTGGACTTGGCAGCCCTCTCCAATGGCCAATTCTCTAGGCAATGTTTCCTTTAATAAATTGTTGGAACAGTGAGTAAATCCAAGTTCATATATTTTTAGATCTTTCCAATTGTTGTTGGGAAAAGTTTATCATTAATATTGTATTTTTCTCAGTTCTTGTGATTCTAATAGCTTGTGCTTTATAGGCTTTTTCAAAATATTACTTGACACATCAAAGTTCATGCTGGTGAACTCTTCATTTTGAATTTTAGTTTTCACTAAAAAATGATTCAATTGGACCTTGATTAATAATAATAATGTGTACTAACAATGTTAGTACACATTGGCCTGGCCTTCTCCATACACATGCCCCTTCTTATCTTGTCTGCAAATTTTCTAGGTCTGAGAAAATTTTAATACCAATATTTTTCTCCATATAAATATTTCTAGCTTGGCTTATGATGAGTTATATCATGAATATAACATCTACTCACTTAGTGGTGGTTAAATCTTTACAGATTCAGATACAAAAGGAAGTTTAGGTGCATAGTTAAAAACTTGAAGTCTATGACTACTAATATTAACATCATGTTCCCAAGGACACTTTTGTTTGCATCTCCTTGATATTAGACATTCTAACAGGCTTAACATATCATTTTGTTTGATATTTTAACTATTTGTTATCATTGCTGCCTAATGGAGTTTCTAAAAAAATGTAGGGATGAAAACAATAAACACTTATTATTTTATAGTTTTAGTATGTCGGGAATTTAAGTGATTTAATTGGTGATTCTGGATCAGGGTCTCTCATGAGATTACAATTAAAATGTCTCCTTCAGCTGCAGAATCTTGTGAAGCCAGGACTGGGGATGGAGGATCCAAGATGGCACCTCTACAAGCTTGACAAGGCAGTGCTGGTTGCTGGCAGGATCTCTGTTGATTTCTGGTATGTCCTCACAACATTGCCTCTGTCTTCTACTGAAAGAGCAAGGAGTAAGCCACAGTGCCTTTTATGATCTTGTTTCAGGTGTTCCTCATTATCTTATAGAATATTCTGCCATATTCAATTTATTAGAAGAAAGTCATTAAGTATTCTCTTAAAAGACAGGAATAGGGGCACTTTGCTGAGGGGTAGTAGGAATAATCTACTGACATCTTTTAAATGATAATGAACTCTCATAAACAATAGTTGGAATTTGTTTGGAGACACAATCTAAAACTCATTCCGGTCTAAATGTAGAGTTTTAACCATTCCCATGAATTGTTAACCAGTGATCTCTTTGCTCTTTCATCTCTTGTTTTATTTCTTCTGATTTTATATCCTCTAGCTGTTTCCTTCATTCCTTGTAGTATTGGTCTACTGGTGGTGAGTTCTTTCAGATTTTGTATGTCTGAAAATGTATTTCACCTCTGCTTTTGAAAAAAAAATTTTGATAGGTATAAAATTCTAGTTTGACAAGGTTGTTTTTTTCTGTTGGTACCTTAAAGATATCATTCCATTATCTTCTGGCTTGTAATGACTTGAATTGCTTCCAATAAGAACTCCGTTCCCCTCTTAATGTTTTTCCTTTATACATCCTTTTTTCTTCTGGGTGCTTTCAAGATTTTTCTTTTTATTGCTGCTTCTGAGAAATTTGATTATATGTTGTTCCTTGGTGACATTTTCTTCACGTTTCTTGTGCTTGAGTGATTGAGCTGTTTGAATCTGTGAGTTTATAGTTTCATTGAATTTGGAAAAAAAATAAAAGTATCATTTCTTTAAATATAAGTTGTCACTCCTTTGTGGGGCTTCAATACATACATATTAGGCAGCTTGAAGAGGTAGCATAGGTCACTGATAATTTTTTATAATCTTATTTCTCTTATATGGTCTCTATATGTTTTAATTCAATAATCTTTTCTTCTGTCGTGCCCAATTTTCTGTCAATACCATTATATGGATTTTTCAATTCAGACATTGATTTCTCCTTCAGAAGCTTCAGTGTCTTTTTAAATCCCCCCCCATCTCTCCTTAACATGCTCATTCTCTCCTCTGCCTACTTGTACATATGAAGCATCGTTGCTTCACACTGGATGATAAAATACAAACTATTTTTGGTCCTGTGTGAGGTTCCAGGATTGTTCCTTCCAATGCTTCTGGTAGTGTCAGGGAGTTGGCTCATACACACAGCTAAAGATTTGAGGGGAACCTGCTGCAGGTGTCCACAGATCTCACTGGGCAGCTTTCTTTTCTCTCAACAGTTCCCTACTCTGTTAATGCACGCTGTGCATCTAGCCTTTGTGACTACCAAATTCTCAGCCTCTCTGCTCAACTCAGGGAGAATTCCAGGCTTTGGGAATTTCTTTTCCCTACGTTGCAGTCTGGAAACTGTCCCTTGGCAATAAGCTGGGACAATTTTTGGGCTCATCTTACTTATTTTTCTTTTCTCCAGAATTGCTGTCCTGTGCTGCCTGTTGTCTGATATTTGAAAAATATTTGTCCCATGTATTTGGTTGGGCTTCATACATATGTAGGGCAGGAAAGTAAATCTGATCCCTGTTATTCCATTGTACTTGACAACAGAAGATCCTTTAGAAACTGGCTTTGAACTCAAAATTTTACGTAACTATTTGAATCAATTATCTATCACTGAGCATTAAACCTCCTCCTAAATTGTGGCTTAATATGATAACCATTTATTTGTTCACAATTCTATGTGTTGGCAATTTGGGATTGACTCTCAATGGCATCAGCTGTGCTAACTCATGCATCTGAAGCCCTTTGGCAACGTGGCTGCCTGCTTGATTTAGGAAGACCTCGTGCTTTCTGCAAGGATGTTCCCTTTTGATGCCTAATAACCTCCAATAGGATAAATTAGGCTTTTTTTTTTTTTTTTGCATGATTACAGATCATACCATTTTCTTTATATTCTCTCTTTGACTATATAGACCATACTTTTTGCAGCTTTATCTTCTCTAATATTTTGGAAAGTAAATATGTATTAATTATTATGACACAGACAATCATTCTTTACCAACATTCAGTTCTATTTTCCTTCCTTTTCTCAAAGTTAAGCTAGATTTCCCAGCAACTGTCCCTTCTCCACCTTGTATCCAAATGGCCTTGTGATTGCCCAGTAAAATGTGCAGTACAGGTCAGGAAATAGCCAGCATAATCTTCCTCATGCAACTTCTCTCTTCCTCTGTATGGCTGGAAGTCAGGGTCCCTAACATGGTGGAACCATATGTTGGAAAACAACTAAATTCCTGAGGAAAACCATCCAACCAGAAGCTCTACATTTCACTTAAATTTTGCTGTTTAGTACAGTCATAAAGATTTTGCTATAGCAACTAGTTGATTACTCATACTTATATAGTTCTTCTCAAATCTCAAGTGTTTTATAATCAAAGTCTTTCTAATGTCATAGCGAGGAACAAAGTTGTATTCTTTTATTTGTCTTACTTAAAATGAAGTCTTTAAATTTCCTTCCTTCCCTTGTATTTTATTTGTTAACATAATGATTTGTCAATACAACTATATTATTACATAATAGGTATCAGGGTGATGTTGGCCTCATAGAATGAATTTGGAAGTTCTCCCTCCTTTTCTATTTCCTGAAGTAGCTTGAAAAGTATTGGTATTAGTTCTTCTTTAAAGGTTTTGTAAAATTCTGCTGTATACCCATCCGGACCTGGGCTTTTCTTAGTTGGTAGTCTTTTTATGGTTTCTTCTATTTCCTCAATTGATATTGGTCTGTTTAGGTTTTCTATATCCTCCTGACTCAATCTGGGCAGATCATATGACTTAAGAAATTTATCTATGCCTTCACTATCTTCTAATTTGTTGGAGTATAAGGATTCAAAATAGTTTTTGATTATCTTCTGTATTTCTGAAGTGTCTGTTGTGATATTGCCTTTTTCATCCCGTATGCTAGTAATTTGAGTTCTCTCTCTTCTTCTCTTCGCTAGCATGGCTAAGGGTCTGTCGATTTTGTTTATTTTTTCAAAGAACCAACTTTTAGTTTTGTCAATTTTTTCAATTGTTTCTTTTGTTTCAATTTCATTAATTTCAGCTCTGATTTTAATTATTTCTTGCCTTCTACTTCTTTTGCTGTTGTTTTGCTCTTCTTTTTCAAGGATTTTGAGATGAAGTATGAGATCATTTATTTGTTGGTTTTTTCTTTTTTTAAGGAATGAACTCCAAGCAATGAATTTTCCTCTTAGAACTGCTTTCAATGTGTCCCATAGATTCCGATATGTTGTGTCCGTGTTTTCATTAATCTCTAAGAATTTTTTAATTTCCTCCTTGATGTCTTCTATAACCCATTGATCATTCAGTAACCTATTGTTCATTCTCCAAGTGATGTATGCTTTTTCCTTCCTTCTTTTATCGTTGATTTTCAGTTTCATTCCATTATGATCAGATAAGATGCATGGTATTATCTCTACTCCTTTATATTGTCTAAGAGTTGCCCTGTGACATAATATATGATCTATTTTAGAGAAGGATCCATGTGCTGCTGAGAAAAAAGTGTAACTGCTTGATGTTGGGTGGTATACTCTATATATGTCAATTAGGTCTAGGACAGTAAAGGGGGGGGGAAATAATCAAAGAGGAAAACAAACCATGTTTAGTAACAGAAATAAACAAATATGGCTGGAAGAACAACCCATATCTCAATAATAACCCTAAATGTTAATGGCTTAAACTCACCAATTAAGAGACACAGGCTAGTAGAATGGATCACAAAACAAGACCCAACAATATGCTGCCTACAGGAGACGCATTTGATAGGAAAAGACATACATAGGCTGAAGGTGAAAGGTTGGGAAAAATCATATCACTCATATGGACTTCGGAAACAAGCAGGAGTGTCCATACTCATATCAAATAAAATAGATTTCAAGCCAAAGTTAATCAAAAGAGATAAAGAGGGACACTACATACTGCTTAAGGGAACCATACAACAACAAGACATAACAATCATAAATATTTATGCCCCAAACAATGGTGCAGCTATGTTCGTCAAACAAACTCTTCTCAAGTTCAAGAGTCTAATAGACCACCATACCATAATCATGGGAGACTTCAACACACCTCTCTCGCCACTGGACAGATCTTCCAAACAAAAGTTGAATAAGGAAACTATAGAACTCAATAACACTATTAATAACCATTCGTATCTTTATACATGTACTTAGGGTAATGATGTCTAACTCATTCCACCATCATTCCTATCTCCTTGCCCCCTCCCTTCCCCTCCTTCCCCTTTGCCCTATCTAAAGTTCCTCCATTCCTCCCATGCTCCCCCTTCATCACCATTAGAAGTCAGCATCCTCATATCAAAGAAAACATTTGACCTTTGGTTTTCTGGGATTGGCTTACTTCGCTTAGCTTTGTATTCTCCAAATCCATCCATTTACCTGCAAATGGCATGATTTTATTTTCTTTTAATGCTGAGTAATGTTCCATTGTGTATATACCAAAGTTTCCCTAACCATTCATATACTGAAGAGCATTTGGGATGGTTCCACAATATAGCTATTGTGAATTGTGCTGCTATAAACATTGATGTGGCTCTGTCCCTGTAGTATGCTGTTTTTAAGTCTTTGGGGTGTAAACCAAGGAGTGGAATAGCTGGGTCAAATGGTGGTTCCATTCTAAGTTTTCCAAGAAATCTCCATACTGCTTTCCAGATTGGCTGCACCAGTTTGGAGTCCCACTAGCAATGTATGAGTTGCTTTTTTTCCCACATCCTCACTAACCCTTATGATTACAGAACATGTATTCTTGATAGCTGCCATTCTGACTGGAGTGAGATGAAATCTTAGAGTAGTTTTGATTTGCATTTCTCTAATTGCTAGAGATGTTGAACATTTTTTCATGTTTGTTGACTGAATGTATATCCTTTTCTGAAAAGCATCTGTTCAGTTCCTTGGCCCATTTATTGATTGGGTTATTTGTTTTTTTGGTGTTACAGTTTTTGAGTGCTTTATATATCCTAGAGATTAGTGCTCTATCTGATGTGCTTCTGGTAAAAGATTTGCTCCCATTCTGTAGGCTCTCTATTCACCTCACTGATTTTTTATTTTGCTGAGAAGAAGCTTTTTAGTTTGAATCTATCCCATTTATTGATTCTTGATTTTAATTCTTGCACTATAGGAGTCTTATTAAGAAAGTTATGGCCTAATCCAGCATGATGGAGACTTTGGGCCTACTTTTTCTTCCATTAGGCACAACTTGGGAATAAACAATGAAAGAGGAGAAAGACCTCTACAATGAAAACTACAGCATGCTAAAGAAAGAAATTAAAGAAGACCTTAGAAGATGGAAAGATCTATTTTGTCCTTAGATAGATAGAATTAATATTGTCAAAATTACCATACTACCAAAAGCACTATACAGATTCAATGGAATCCCAATCAAAATCCCAATGACATTCCTTATAGAAGTCAAAAAAGCAATCATGAAATTCATCTTGAAAAATAAGAGACCCATAATAGCAAAAGCAATCTTTAGAAGGAAGAGTAAAGCTGGTAGCCTTACTATTCCAGACCTTAAAATATACTACAGAGCAATAGTAACAAAAACAGCATGATATCGGCAGCAATTAGACCTGTAAGACCAATGGTCCAGAATAGAGGACTTAGAGACTAACCCACATAACTACATTCATCTTGTATTAGACAAAGGCACCAAAATCGTACATTGGAGAAAAGATAGCCTCTTCAACAAATGGTGCTGGGAAAACTGGAAATCTACATGTAACAAAATGAAATTAAACCCCTCTCTCTTACCATGCACAAAACTCAACTCAAAGTGGATCAAGGACCTAGGAATTGAACCATAGACCTCATACCTTATGGAAGAAAAAGTAGGCCCAGCCCCTTTTATGTTTTATTTTGAGACAGAGTCTGTCTAAGTTGCTTAGGGCCTTGCTAAGCTGCTGAGGCTGGCTTTGAACTCAAGATCCTCCTGTCTCAGTCTCCTGAGTTGCTGGAATTACAGGTAGGCACCACCACATCCAGCCTCTCTATGCCTTTTATATCAAAACTTTCTTTTTTATGAATTCTTAATTCTGCTTCCTTTTTCCAGTTTGCTGTACATATCTTAACATAAGATTTCCCAAATTGAACACTTTGTTCTTCTGTTGCCTATAAGTTTTTCTCTTTGTGATTCAGATTTTTTTGTTAGGATGGGCCGAATATAAATCTTTTTTTGTTGATTTTTTGCTTGGCACACTGTGGAACTTTTCAATCTGTATAATCTGATGTTTTGTCAGCTAAGGGAAGTTTTCTTAAATGATGTTTTTAATTTTCATTGCTTGTTTCACTTGTCTTCATTTTCTGTTTACAAGAATCTATAATTCTTTGGTTGAATCTCTCCTCTCTTTGCAGCATTTACAGATTCTCCAATTTTTGTAACTTTTATATTTTTGCCTTTTGTTCTAGGAGATTTCTGTATTTTGGAAATTTAATCAGGTTTGTTTTTCATATCATTTACTCTGTGGTAGCAAGTTTTATTCTTCATTTTCTGTCATTATTTGTGCTTTAACATGACATTCTTCTGCTGCTGGATTCTTTTGTATGGCTTTCTTAAGTTAGCAAGTTCATTGTCACTGTTTAAAATTTTATCAAACTGTTTTTTTCCTATGGATTTATTTCAAAGATCATGTTTTTCAACTTGATTTGGGGATAGAGTTTAACAAAAAATGCTCCTGGTCTTAATAAGTGAAAGTTTCAATTATATGTTCTCCAAGATTCTCTGGTCTTATACTACCTCCCTGATTTGTGCCTTTTTTCTCAGCACCCTGTTTCTTGCCTGTGCTGGTTTTAACTCATCCTCAAGTAGAGAGTGATTTTAGACTTGGTATATGTTAACTTGCTTTCAGATCCTTTTTACTGCTCAGTGGTGTGGGCAGATTTTCAAATAAAAATAACAGATGAAATATTTAAGTGACCATGCAATCTATTTCTGTGATTCACAACAGTTTTATAATTTTTGAAGTGTTCATGAACACTGAATTAAAACTATTTTCTATGGTTTGAATTCTGACTCTTCTGCAAAAGCTCATATGCTGAATTTAAACAAGGCAGAAGGTTCTCTTGCTTGACCTTAGTGGGAAATGTGTTGCATTGGTGACTCAAATTATCACTGTTCTGCACATGTCCATGAATGACCTTGAAGTGCTCCAAGTATTGACTTGAGGTTTATATATGTTAGCAACTAGTCAAATTGATAAAATTTGGAATCTGCAAATAATGAGGACCAACTCTAAGTGTTGAAATACATTCTGGAAATGTATTTCATTTCCATTATCTACCATATCAAGTCTATCTACCCAATGAGAGATTCTAATGAAACAGAATAATCACTTCATGTTTCTATGAATTTACTACCAATTAAACTTTATTTCCTACAGAATGTATTTAGCAAGTATATATCTAGTGCTAAACAGAGGCCAAACACAATGTCACACCATGGGGAAATACCAGGTCCCTAAAGCTGTGCTTTTGGAAATCTTGATGTACATTGATATATGTTGATTCGCCACTTCCCCCAAGATGTCCAACAGAACCTGAGTAATGAGCAACACCAGTGAGGAGTTAAATTAAGGTCTAACTCCACCCCCACACTCTCTGCCTTTTAAGCTTTAAACCCATAGACAAAGATATGATAGAATAACTTTTTACATAAAACTATATGCATCTAGCATGCAATACTGCCTAAGCATAGTCTCCATTTGTGGGACCTGCATACACCTGCATATAACCTGCACTATTGCTATACTGTTTGCACATTGTGGTTTTGGTGATGGCTGTGATTTCTGAATGTATGTAGAGTCTAAGGAATCATTTTCAGGTTCATAGTGCTGAACACTGGAAGAGCATCATTGAGGAGAAGGCAAGGGAATTGAGGGATCTCTTGCAATATCTTGGAGCTGGTGAGGGGAGGTGGCTTAGGCCTCAGAAGGGACAGGCTTGTGGAGACCTGGGGAGACTACTCTGTGGATACCAAGTTGCCAGGCTACTACCTTTCAGTGTCACATACTACCATCAAGACATCATGAAGTTTTGAGTATTAGCTCATCTCTGGATACTGGTGTGAATAAAAGACCACAGGAACTATTTTGTAACTATCTTAGATGCCATAGTTCTCTTGGAATTTTTGTATGAGCCTGGACCCGTCAGAGTCCAAGTAATGCCAAAGCCTGAATCTTCTGTCAACACTGCAATTACCTTTGATTTGGAAAATAAGAAATTATATTTCTTGCATCCTGTATGATGGTACAACATTTGTAAGCTAAACTTGCTTTTAAACTTTAGACAGATTACTTTGCCTTTTTAGTTTTCGATTTCCTTATCTGTTACAGAGTGACAATAACACTTACCTTATAGGGTTGTTTGGAGATCAGTGATTGTATGTGTAATATACCTAGGGGCTAACTGATATGTACCAGCACATAGTGATCACACAATTGTGCACAGGTTCTCTTCTTTCAGTATGCTATAAGTTCTCTGTTATTTTAAGGTCATCAGTGTCTGAAAATCAGAAAAATCCAAAGGCCAAATGTTTTCTCTGATAAGCAGATGTTGATCCATAGTATGAGGGTAGAGTAAGCAAGAATGAAGGAACTTTGGATTGTGCAGAGGGGAGTGAGGGGAGGAGTGGGGCTGTGGTGGATGAGAAGGATAGTAGAATAAGACATTATTACCTTCTGTACATGTATGATTACACTACTGGTGTGATTCTGCACCATGTACAGTCAGAGGAATAAGAAGTTGTGCTCCATGTGTGCAATGTGTCAAAAATTCATTCTACTCTCATGTATAAGTAATTAGAACAAATTTTTTAAAAATAGAAGGGAGACCAATAGAATAGAAGAAGGGGATCAGAGGGAGGGAGGGAAGGGAAAGGGGAGTACTGGGGAATGAAATTGATAAAATTACAGTTTTATTGTATGTACATATGAATATATTACAACAAATCCCACTGTTATGTATAATTATAATGCTCCAATAAAAATGAAAAGTTCAGTTGCAAAAATTTAAAAAGTCAAAATTGAAAAAAAAGAAACCAAAAAACATTTAAAAAATAAATAAAAAGGAAAAAAAAAATAAAAATGAAATAACATAAGAAAGACTCAAGAAAAACAAAGATTTTTGTTTGTTTCTTTTTTATAATCTAGGTCCTAGAGCAGGGGCTACAGCATGCCCTGCACAGTTAAGGGAAAGTGTTAGGTTTTGGTTATGTGACAGAGACAGGAGCAAGAAGACAGATGAGTCCAGAACCTTTATTTTGGTTTACACAGGAAAGAAAAAGTGGGAAAGGGTAAATAGTATAGGTTTGGATAATTTGAATAATTTCAACAGATTCTAAGCTCTAGGAACCGTTCTTGGTTGTTTGGTATCCAGCCCTAGAATGATCAGGGTAGATAATATTGCCCTTGGGGCATGTGAGCTGACAGAGGAGGGTCTTGTTATGGTTTGGATCTGGAATATCACCCAAAAGTACATGTGTTGGAGCCTTAGTCTCCGATGCATTGTCCAATGGTGGAGCTTTGGGGAAGGAACTGGATCCATGAGGGCTCTGACCTCATCAGTGAATTAAGCCATCAATAACTGAATGGACTATTGGAAGCTGGTAAAAACTGTAGACAGATGGGACATAATTGGAGGAATTAGGTCACTAGGGTGTACCCCTGGGGACTGAATCTTATTCCTGGCCCCTTCTCCACCTCTTCTGCTTCCCAGCTGTTCCAGCTGAGCTCTCTCCTCTACCACGTCCTTCCACCATGATCCTCTGTCTCACCTCAGGCCCAAAGCAATGGAGCCAGTCAGCCATGGACTGAAACTTTTAAAATTGTGAGCCAAAATAAACTTTTCTGCCTCTAAGTTGTCTTTTTCAGACACAGCAATGAAAAGCTGACTGACACAGTTCTGGACTGGCTTGTTTGCATATTCAAAGTAGAGGGGAAAGAAACCTGTCTGTCCTCTGAAGGTTCCATAATTGCATCTATGAAATAAACTGACAATGGACACGTTAACAGGAGAAAAAACATTTTAATTACATACATACAAAAGGGAGTCCCACAAAATATGAGGCTCAGAAAAAGCCCAGACGATTGAAGCTTTCATAACATCCTGAGCTATAATAAGGACTAGGGGTTTCGGCTTAAGGCTTCTTGGGGGATGTGTCTACAAATTATGGAAGGGTGAAAAGGGGAAACATACAGTGCACAAAAGCTATCTTTTTATGCAGATAAAAAGTCTCTTGGGAAGTAAAGGTTATCTCATCTCAGAGCAGCCCTCAGAAGAATGAGCCTGTAACAAAGTCTGTCTGGGTGTCATGTCCACCTCCAGTCTCTTCTGTGAACCACTCTTGCCTAGTTGATGATAATCCTAGGAAGGGGGTACATGACAAGTTCCTCTTGGGAGGATCTATTTTTAGGCAGAGAAGGGAATTTAAGGGAACACCTTCCTTGGTTCTTCTTTAGTTCAAAGTACTCAACATGTTGAAGAGACACACTTTGTCATAGTGTTTCATAAACTTTCAACAAAGGCATGCTTCTGGCCAAGCCCTTTGTTACTTATAGGAATTCACTAGCCCTGGGAGAGTCAGTCTCTTTCCAGTCAGAAATAGTATTTTTTAAATTATCAAATCATAACATACAGAAAAATAAAATATACAATATACATTTATAATCACCCATGATTATTTTTGCAGATTCATGTATGTAGGGACACCAGTATTTCAATCATTTTACACACTCGTCAGCCTTGAGCTCCATGGGGTGGTTGTGTGCTCTTGTCATTCTGTTCTTCTCCACCCCACCAGGAATTCTCTCTCATCTGTCCTTACCTAAAAATGACTTTGTACTTTGATTGCTTTTAGTTTCTGATTTTAAAAGTATGTATCAGTATATGTATAGGTATGTAATGTAGCCTCTCAGTTATTTTATTTATTTGTTCCTGATGTCTTCTTAAAAAGGGTTTGAAGATACACACAAATATCAATGAACAAGATAAAATTACATTAAAAATAACCAGGTAAGGAAATGTGGGCAAAAGGAAAATAAGGCAGAGAACTGGGATGCCAGATGACTTCAATAAAAATTCTGAAAAAAAAAATGTGTGGAACATGTCTAAATAAAGTACATAAATAACAGAGTTAATTATATTCTATGTTTCATTTTATGCTAATTCATGGTATTATTTTTCCTTTTGTTGCCCAATAAGTAGAAATATGCTTTTAAAAAATTCCTCAAAGATAATGCAGTTTTCACTTTCACACTTAATCTGTTCTATTCATTGATCCATAGAGTAATCATGACACTAAAATGAATGTGTATGCAAGCATTTATCTGAGGAACTTAAAAAGAATATTTAACTAGGTTTTGACAGATTTGGGCCAACAGGTAAATCTTTATTGAAAAAAAAAATCTTATTTTAAGAAATGGAAAGTCTAGGGAAAATGGTAATTATGTTTCCAAAGCATCAATATTTTCAAAAATAGAATATAAAGGAAGATTGTTTTCCATAGTTTTAACACAGAAAATTTAATACTCTATCAAAAAGAAGGTACCTTCTTCTTGTAGTCCTCTAAAGACCTTAGAGCACACTGCAATACAATTTCAAAAAGAAACCACTTCTACACACTCTTACTCACTGACAGTTTCAGAGATGACTATTGACTATTTAAACAAGAAATTAGTTTTTTGTGCAATGGAAATTTAAATTTCCAAGTGGTTAACCTTTTTTTTCAAGATATATTAGAAATAAGAATTAGTAAAGACTTTGTAAAGTTTGGCATTTTAAAAAATAAAGCTTTTCATTTTCTGGCTTGGTTTATTCATGTGGTAGTTACAGTGTCTATGCATTTACTTAAGTACTAAGCATAATAATAAAATGAACATCTGTGAATCCATTAGTCAGATTTCTAAGACCTCAGTGTCATTGGAGTAACTTACATGAGCTTCCATTAACCTCTACTGCTTCCTTCACCAGACATAGCCATGGCCTGAAAATCCTTAAAGTTTTCCACATATGCATAGATTTACAAATGTTTTGTTGTTCCCCTTTACTTGTTTGTGAGTCTCAACTTGTTACATTTGTTAACATAGGCCTGTATAACTTGATTTTTATTTATTTACTTTTTAAGCTAAATAATTATTTCTAAAATTTATCTATTTTTCTCCAGTTAGATTCAAAATAATTATTTTCACTACTGTATACTATTTTATGTGAATATTTGATAATAAATTTACTCATTCTCTTGTCAATGGCTATCAGAGTTTTTTTTTTTTTTTTTTTTTTAATCAGTGTTTTGAAACATCACAAAATGCAGCTCTGAACACAGTCCATGGAAATGTACCTGGGAATGGAATTGCTGGATTGCAAGTCACTCAAGTGTTCAACTTTTAGAAGCAATGCCAAGTTGACACTCAAATCAATGGTATGCATTGCCACTCTTTTACATCCTAACACTTGCTATGTTAGAGAGCTGATGAATTTATTCATTTAACAAATTGTGTTCTTGCTTTGTGTTCCCCTAACTACTACATAGGTACCTTTCCTCCCCTACTTCCTGCCATCTTATCTCTCTATTTACCATCTCTCTGTCTCTCTCAGCCACTTTTGTTTTCTTTTGTGTAGAATACCTGTGTTTGCTTTATCCATTCGCATCGCATTATCTTTTTATAATCAAATCATATTTTCATATTTATGGAGGTTAATGTTTTATCAATTGTATATGTTATAAGTATCTTTGCCCAGACTGTTCCTTATCTTTTTATTTTCATTATGATAGCTTTTGAAGAACAGTAAATCTTAACTCTAATTTAATTATTAATCTTTCGTGTTGA
This sequence comes from Marmota flaviventris, assembly GCF_047511675.1. Classification (NCBI taxonomy): domain Eukaryota; kingdom Metazoa; phylum Chordata; class Mammalia; order Rodentia; family Sciuridae; genus Marmota; species Marmota flaviventris. The sequence continues at coordinate 100,874,097 of NC_092498.1, read as the reverse complement.
TGTTCTTTTTGGGGGGGAAGTTTATTTAAGAAATATTTTCCTATATTAAGTTAGGATGATAGTGCCATAGTTTCTTCCGAGAGTTTAAAAATATGCCTTTTATGTCCCTTTTCTATTTGTCACTAATCCATTAAATTTTGTGTATAGCATGAAAGAGAAATCCAATTGTATTTTTTCCATGTGGATAAACCAATTATTTCTGCATCATTTATTTAGAAATCTACTCTTCTCCCATTGATGGGTAGTTTCATCTCTGTCATATATCAAGTTTTCCTATATGCACTGGTCTGTTTGTGAGCTCTTATTTTGTTGCTTTGTTCAATATGTTTAATTCTGCCTTGAAAACTTGTTTTTAAAAGTACAATTTTGGAAAAGTCAAAACTATAGAGACAGAAGTCCAATCAGAGACCGCAGAGATTTGGAGGGGGGAAGGGATTGGCTGCAAATGGACACAAGATAGGGGGTAACAGAAGTATTCTGTATCCTGATTGTGATGATAATTATTTAGCTATATACATTTGTCCAAACTAAGAACAACTCAAAAGGCTGAATTTCACTGTTGAAAATTGACAATTGAAATACTTAGAAACATTACCAAACTAATAATTTGATTATTATTTTTCTCCATGAATGATTTCACTCTTCTTGAGCTTTGACCCCTCTATATGAATTTCAAAATCTTATTTTGACAGGTTCCATAGAATAAATTTATTGGGATTTGATTTGATTTATGTAGAATGTACAGATGGATTTTTGAAATGTGACATCTTATACAAGAATACAGGACATTTCTCCATTTGTTTAAATCCTCTTAAGATCCTTTAATAGTTAAATATTTAAATACTATAAATTAAAATAATCTGTATTCATAAGAGCTGGATTATTAAGTTCTTGTGTCTCATTTGGAGCCCACCCGTCTGTGCTCAGCCATGTGATACTGGGCTAAGTCTCTGCAAGCTGTATGTCTCCTTTGCCAGATGGCTTCATTCTAGCTTCTGCAATGAGACAGACTAGAGGAAAAATGGAAGGCAAGAGCATCAATCTCCACTCCTACTGTCCTTGTCACTATCACTCTAATAATGGATCTTAACTGTGGTAGAGCATTTGGTTCCAGGGAAATGAGTCCAGTTTCCAGCTTGGTTTTTCACTTTAAGAATCAACCAAATTGTACCTTTAGGTTTATAATCATAACCTGGATAGTGCCCCTTTCTCTATTCTATGGTCCCCTCTTCAAAGCTTCTGAGGCACCAACACCAACCAAACAGTGCTCCCAGTACAGACATGCCATTGACTTAGGTCTATGAAGTCTTACATCCAGGTACCTTGCCACACAGTTGGCCCTCTCTATCCATGGATTCCACATCCATGCATTCAACCAAATAAGAATTGAAAATATTAGGGGAAAATTAGATATAAACAGACATTTTCCTTTTCATTATTCCCTAAACAATATAAAAATTATTTTCACAGTGTTTGCATTATACTAGGTATCATAAGTAATGTAGAGACAATGTAAAATATAAGGGAGATGTTGTGCGGGTCATATGCCAATGCTCTGCCATTTTATAGAAGGGACTTGAGGTGGATTTTGGCATTGAGGTCCTGGACCCAATCCTCTGCAGATATGGAAAGATAATTATACTTCCATGTTATAATTTATGTGTAGATAATTTGTATGTGGATCTTCTATGTAAATAACCGTATCACATGCAAATAATGGCAATTTTGTTTCTTCTTTCCAGGGATAGGACCCAGGGCTTTGCAAATTCTTACCACTGAGCCAACCCCTGAACTAATACACACTGTCTTTCTTTCCTTTCTTACCTGCTGGATAAGACCTCCAAACTAATGAGGAATAGAAGTGGCCATAGTACATTGCTTTGTTTTATTCCTGAATTGTTTTTTAATTGTTTATTTTTTAAGAGAGAGAGAGAGAGAGATTTTTTAATATTTATTTTTAGTTTTCAGCGGACACAACATCTTTGTTTGTATGTGGTGCTGAGGATCGAACCCGGGCCGCACGCACTCCAGGCGAGCACGCTACCGCTTGAGCCACATCCCCAGCCCTTATTCCTGGGTTTTAAAGAAAGATTTCTACTATTTCACCCTAGTGATAGCTCTTGAAAGATTTTTATGGAAATCACTTAATATTCTATGAAAATAAATTTATATGCACATTTGACTATTTTTATCAAAACAAGTCTGGATTTATAAAATGTTTTGAAAAAATATATTGAGATGATCACATTCTCTTATTAAAAGTTTCTTCTTGAAATAAATTACATGTCTAGGTTGTTTTTAATGTTAATACATCTTTGCATATTTGGGCTTGTTTATCTCACTTATCTATGTTGCATTATCTATTTTTGCACATTATTAGATTGTGATTACTATTGTTGTTTAAGAAATTTACATTTATGTTTATGTATGATATCAGATTATGCACTTTGCTTGCTTCAAATGCCATTTTTTGATATTAGTATCAAAATGAGTCCAGAAAAATTCCCTCTTTTTGATTTATTGGGAAAGTTTTTTAATGCTTATAGAAATATTCAAACCTTCTAGTTCACCTAGAATTAGTTTATTAGTAAGTAAAAACTTCTTGCTTCAGCTTCCCTCATATGAGTTTTAATTTGCTTTTGTTTTATTTTGTTTTGGAAACTATTGGCCAGATTTTTCCTTGTCCTAACCAGCATGTTGGATGCTTATTTTCAGAAAACTTCTATTTTTGGAATAGTAGTAGTACTACTACCAACAACACTACTACTACTATTACTAATAATAACAATAATAATAATAAAAATAAATGGGCTCTTATGTCATGAGCACTGTTCAAAGCACTTTAGATTAACTAAATTATTTAATACAAAAATATGGGAAGTAGATATTATTATTTTCAGTTTTGAGATGAGCATACAGAAGATGAGAAAGATAAAATAACTTACTCACAGGGCACCCTGTGAATGAGTGGTATAGGTAGGATTTGAGCCAGATAGACTTCTTTTGGAGTTTCTATACGTGATGATGTCCCCTGATTATTGTTACCTGCTACCTCTGGTACCTGCAGTCAAAATGCACAAGAAAAGCTAAGAAATTCCTTTGATGATAGACATAGGAACAAGATCTAAATGTTCATAAATTATGTTCTTGGGCAAACATGTATATGTTTGCAGTTAGAAATGAATTTTCACTCTTTCCAGAAGTCTGTATTAGAAGATGGTTGGGATTACTTTTCTGCATGATAAATGCATCTATAAATGGCCCATCTGTAGATGAGCTCAAGGTGAATGGGGGTTTCAGATGACTAACTGTATCTAAGAATGGAAGAAAGAAATGAAACCCTGCTTAGGACTCATAGTATTGAACTCTCTCTGCAGAATAGACTAAGTATGCTGTTTACTAAGTCCCAAGAGAACCACAAGTATCAATGAAATGCTGGCCATTCCAACAAAGCGAATAACCTTCCAGGATTCTTCAGGGCATAACAGTCTGTGTGGGGAGCTTAAAGATCAACATGGATATGGCCATTGCATTTCTTTCCCACAAAACCTACAAAATAGGCAGATTAACCATGAGTCAGGCATACGACTTAATGAGGAGCTGGAAGTCCACTTTACTGGAGGGACTGGATGCTCTGAAAATTTTGTTTCAGCTTTAACAGGGGCAGTGGGTGAAGAAAGAAGGATGAGTGTTGGAGGTATAATACAACACTCAACTATCACTGTTCTGATTTGTAGGAATTAAGGGACCATCAATATATAGACCTTCTTAAGAGACAGCAACTCCTTTCCAGTCTCACTGATTTCCTCACTTTAGAAATGGACAGATAGGATAGTGGGTCTGGGATCAACAGGCTCCTATTCACACCATAGGAGCGCATGCACGCCGCGTGTGCACGTTGCATTCTTTACTTTCAGTCATGAAAGAGTGGCTGAGGATGCTCCATTTAGATTCATTTTTTTCCTTCTATTAAAAACCTGAGTCTTGGGGTTGGGGTTCTGATATAAAAATATTATCACAAAGACAAAAGAGGAAGCAGGGGAATGTGGTGTTGCAGAAGCCAAGGGAATACAGAATTTTATAACTTATAAGAAGCTGTCCAAAACTCCAATGTAGCCAAGTTCCTGCTGAATGTGACCTGAATATAGGGTGCTGGATTTGGTGGTGAGACATGATTGGTAACTTCTGATATAGGAATACTGAGGACAAAGCCAAATAGGTAATAGATTGAACAGTGAAATAAATGGATCCACTGAGTGTCGATTTCATTGAGTCCAAAACTGAGAGTAAGATTGACAAGAAGGAAGGGAATTCAACACATGGACAAAGGCATGGAGGTATGAGAGGGGCTTTTTCATCTTTTTGTTTTTTAAAGTAGAGGTTTTATATCATTTGCTGAAATGCATTTAATATTCTCCCTCTCTCAGGAACAATTGCTTTAAAAAAAAGATGTCATTTATGTATTTATTTTTAAGGTTAAATACTTTTAGTGATATCAAAAAATATAATTTATTTTCCTGGCTTTTCCCCAGAATTTTAAATTGGTACATTATAATTGTACATATTGGTGGAATTCATTGTTACATATTCATGCATGCATACAATGTAACAATGTACTTTGGCCAATAACATTCCCCAGTGTTTCCCAGTTCCTCCATTCCTCCATTCCCCTGGTCTGTTTGTTTTTAAACCTTGTCTGTAAATGTGGAATGAAGGGTAATAGGACAGGGGAAAAAAAAATCTAGAGCCCCTGAAATTATCCTTTGTTGCTGGTCACTTATTTGCTTAACCGTGACTCAGAGGCTTTATTACAAATTAGTATAGCAGGGCAGAGAGAAAACAATATTTCAATAGAGGAATGATTGAATAATTAGCCTATTCTCCCTACTTCCTTGTCTTTCAAGGGTGTTGGGGTCAGGCTTTACTTGTGAACTATGGGTTAGCTTTGTCCAATCAGCAATTCAGAGGGTAGAGATGAAATGAGATGAAATGTTAACTCCCTCCCCTGGTCACCTAGTCTTAGTCCTTCTGAAGGTAACACAGAACAAGAAGAGATTATCAAAGTAACAGTCTCCCAAAATTGCTGTCAATGGCAATTTGCTAATGCCACCTCTCCAGGAGAGCAGACCAGGCTTCCTCCATGCAATAGCAGCCAACAAGAGAAGCCTGTGAACATGGCAGTGGGATACCCAGCACTAATGGCTGCCTTATCCAAGCCTCGCTACATTGCTTTATTTAAAACTCTAAGACCATTCCTCAAAACCTCCCCAAACTGTCTCCACACTATTTAGGGTCTCCTCATCTACATGTGTCTTTTCTAATGAGGCTAGAATTTAAGACAGTTGTGAGGAGACTTACATTGTGGAGACTTGCTTTATAAAAAGAAAAAAGAAAAAAAAAAGGTACTTGGATGCATTCTGGCCACATCCTTAATTATTTGCATTCTAATTGAGACTTATTTTTTCCCCATTTCTGTCAGTCACTCATAAAAGTTTTTCTATTTGTCCTCCTGACAAGAATACTTAAAACTCTCCCAAGTATGTACATGTGAGACTTCTCTATTATTTATAAAGCTTCTTACTAAATACAAATGCAGCTTTTATAAGGACACATTTTAGTACAAATTATTATTGTGATTTTTATCTTTACCCAATAGATTTTCTTTTAAAAGATGCCCCACACCTCCTCATTTTCTTAAAATCTTTTCTCATTTTTAGATCCTGTACCTCCTCAAAATGCTTTTGAAAAATATTTGGCAGGAAAGTAGTAATGTTTAAGCCATATGAAACCTCTGGGTCAGATTTTAGTCCCTGTGATACCAAAGTAGGGAGTTAAGGTGGTTAGACAATTAGTGATGTAATTCTCTAGAGACCATGGGTTTCCTTTGTCTCAAGACTCAGCATCCTAATTAACTTGCTGCAAACACCTTCTTCCCTCAAACTGGGCTGGAGTCATTAGCAGAAGATGACTTTCAGCTGCCTGCAGGATTGGCCAAATGCGCCTGGGCCTTGCTTTCTGCAAATCTTGACATCATCTCTCGGCTTCCAGAGCAGCATTCTGTTTCATCACATTTTTTGACATCTTTCTTAAAGAGCTTCACTTCAGGGAAACAAAACAAAACAAAACAAAATGTGCCGTCCTCTTTTATCTTCTTAGCCTCATGAAGGGTTGGGATGAAAGCCTGAAAGCTTTGTATCTGAAAGAGTTAAAACAATTTACACAGCAGTCTCTCAAATCTCACTGTTTTGCTCTGCCAAATGGGGAAAAAAAGAAAGGGGTTAAAAAAAATTAAAAAACAATGATAAGAAGGAAGGAAGGGGGGGGGGGCACATGAACGTATCACTGTAAATTAATCAGTTGCTGGACAATAATCCTCTTAAATCTATCACTAAAGGTGGAAATAGCCTCTTATCAGGGTTTTCAGGGAAATCTATAGCAAACTCTGGCATCTCTCATACTAGTACACATTTAGTCCTATTTATCGGGATATCAGGATCATCCTATGGAAATGATCCACTAGTACAATTATAGGAGTGCTTAGTAATTTTAGCCCTTTACTCATTAATATTAATTAGTGCTTGGAGGGGAAAGAAGACAGGGAACAGCTTCTCATATCCCAGCTAATTAACTTTGTCTAGCTTGTATGAGAATGAGAAAGCACTTTATTAAAAGCCATAAGGTAAGCACTCAAGGGACTTTTATTTTCTGCTTAGGCTAAACTACAGATAAGATTGGCTCTTGGTGAGTATTCTAGAATCGCTAGAAAGGATAAAACGATTGTTACCAAGAGGGTGAAGGCTGCAGCATGGTTTTTGCCATGAATTCATGGCAACATAGATGTGATGTTTTGATACTGTTCTGGAAAATGAAGGCTTGGTTGCAGACCACATATTTAGGACATGATAGTACTACAAATGACAGAAGGATAAGGTTACAAAAGTACTTGCTACTTCTTTTTTAGTAATATACACCATCTGTCTTCACTGAAGTGGTGAGAGGTGGTTAGATCTAATGCCTAAGATGTTATTTGGCTTCTAGTTAGTATTAGAAATACATAAGCTTTTCTGCCAAATATTCCATTAGACACATTGCTTAGCCTCTGTGAACAAAACACTACAAGATCAGAAATATGTAAAATTTAGTAGCAATTAAAAGTTCTACATTTTACACATTTTTTACTATAATATTCATTGATTCATTTGTTCTTTTGACAAATTTGGTCACATACATACTGTGTAAAAGGAATTGCACTGATCTCTAAAACTTCAGACACAAAACCTAAGGAAATAAAATTACAGTTTCTCCTCATGTTTAAGCTCTATGTTAGTCCACCACATCCTTTGAGAAGCAGACATTAGGATATGACTAAACATGTGAGGTTTTTATTGAATGATAAAATAGGGAGAAAATGGAGAGGGAGCTGGGGACAGCTGGGACAAGTTGGGAGAGCTGTCAGAAAGCACAGGAGCTCTGGCCTGAGTGAAGGAGAGAGGGGAGGAAAAACTGGTTGGGGAAACATCTCAGATCCTTATTCAGCCAGACTCCAGGGGGTCCTTGAGGCACTGTTTGCTGTCAGAGCAGTCCCATGTCTCCCTAAAACAGATCAACCCAGCATCCCTGTGGCACTTAGTTGCTGGCTGGAAACAGCCAAGGGAAACGTTGCTTTGACTCAAACATGGCAGTGAATTTCAGAACACGTCAACTGGACCCTTGCTCAGTCATATTGGGAGATGCATTTTCATAGCCACCTACCACTGTGTTCACTTCTTTATTGAAACATTACAGACATGAATTAATCTTCCTGGTTGATAGTAAAAATGGAATCTTATTTATGCCCAAATGATAAATAAAATGTTGATTTTCTATTTGTAGAATTAGATTTTAGACAACTTACTGTGCAATCCTTGAGATACCTAATTCTTCAGTTCAAAATTTAAGTATATTTGTAGTTTATATTTGGTATTAGATTCCAACTTAAAGGCAATGAAATGTGTTTGCAAAACAATAGCAAACTTTAAAATCTTTCACGACAAAATAGCATGCAAAATACAGACTATGGAGGAAAGCTTCAGTGATGTTGCAAACAGTACCTTTAATTCTTCTAAGCAACTCAAGTTGGATTCTTTGAATTGATATCAAATTGTCTGTTTCCATTGTTGAAATCAGGCTCACTGTGAATTCAAGGCATCTTTAAGGTTCTTTGGTATCTTTTACTTCAGGATATCAGTCTAATTCAGGCCACTGAGTTTTATTGGTCTTTTGCCAACTTAGTGCTTGATTTTTTGTTGTTGCTCTTCGCTTGCAAGAATTGTCTATTCCCAAATGACCTTACAGGCTTAAATATTTGTTTATGTTCTAAGTACTTTTGAAATGGAAGTTTTGAAGGCTGTATCATATGGAGGAAGGGCACGGGTCTTTGAGCTAGAATAGACTGTATTGGGGTCTCACCTCTGACACTTATTATATGATTGTACACAAACTAACAAACCTTTCTGGACTTGCTTACTCTCCTGTGGTTTTGGTATGACAGTTCCTTTCTTGTAGGTTGCTGTGGGAAAGAGATGCTGCAGCACACATGAGTTGACCTTGAATCTGCTCACCCAGCTTGTTAAGTCACCCAGTACTTTCACCTTCCTCTCACTGGACACATGTGGACCCCAAGCTTGGCCATGAGAATTGCACCCCAGTTCTGGATTTCAGAGATTATTAAGAGTTGAGGGAGTAAAATTTGTAAATAATATGTTAATGCAAAATTTTGAAGACTCATAATGAATACAAAAAATCAATGATAAACAAGTTATCAAAATTGTAAGTAAAGGTAGCAAGGCTGCATTCAGCCATATTGAGTCTTACAGCAAAAGGAAAAATCAATAATACTGATTCTGCCTTCATTCTTTATTTGATTCATTATGAATTTCTGCATTCATTTGATTTTTCAAAAGATTGCACTAGAATACGATTTCTCATCAGTATTGGGTCTTTTAGCACCTCCTCAAACTTTTCATCCACAGCTAGTATCTCAACTCACTGGCCCATAGTCCTGACTCTGTTGGGAGGTACTGGATTTAAAACCATTCATTTTGCTTCCCTTAATCTTTTTTTTTTTTTCTCATTGAATCTTCTGCCTACTGGTAGAAGGTGATTATATCCCAAAGGCCACAAAGTCACCATATGTTGGAAACTTTATTGATAGTATTAAATGTTAATTTACATGAGATTTATTTTTTAGTTTTGTAAATCAATCTTTTTTTCCCTACCAGAAATCCTTCAGTAGAAAGTCAAATAGTACAATAGTGAATTAATAATGAAAAAAATGATTTTATAAAATAGAATTTCAAGCACTATAAATCTTCAGGGTATTTTAAAATAATGGCAAAATAATGAAAAAAATTTTCATTCCAACATATTTTTGGAGTAGAATGGTACTCATCTTGGTTATGACATTATTGCATAGAGTTATGTCTCTCACCATTGATAGCTGCTGGTCAGTTTTATATTACTATAACAAAATTCCTGAGAAAATCAATTAAATAAAAGGATTCTTTTGGCTCTTGGTTTCAGAGGTTTCATTCTCTAATTGCTTGGTCCTGTTGCTTCAGGCCTATGGTGGCACAATATATCATGGTGGGGGCATTTGGTAAAAGAGGCCTATTCACCTCATGGTAACTAGGAAGCAAAGAAAGACAGAAAAGGAGCACCAAGGTCCCAAACATCCCTTTCAAGGGCATACCCCTAATGACCCAACTTCCTTCCACTAGACCCCACCTCCTGTGGTTTTCACTGTTAGCTATGAACAGGTGGGTAGAGGAAAACCACAATGAAAGTCAGACATTAGGCCTATGCACCAAGAAGAATCCAGGAGCCATACAAATGAAACTGTGGGGAACCTTATCTGAAGAGACAAGTATTGGGAAATAAGACCTGGAATGCCTAACATTCTCCCAGCTGCAGAGAACTATAATCTCTTGAGAGAATTATTACTTAAAGTCCTATGACTCTAACTAAAATAGATAAATATAAGAAAAGTGGGCTTTGGTACCATCAAAACCTGCAGTGATGGCTAACTATAATCCCTCAAGGGACACTATGGTTTTCGGATAAGTGCCATCATTATCTCTTGTAACCAAATATGTCATAGCCACCCTGTCAACTACAATATCCAGGCCCTCACAAAGAAAGTGGCTGGGGGTTATCCAAAGAGTAATAAAACAATTTGGGGAGATAGGGAATCAAGCCAAGAATAAAAGACTTAGTTTCCTTAAAACTTCAACTCTGTGAGCACCACACCATGCTCTCTTCAAGGTGGTCTATGCAATCCCTATACTGTACGTAACCTTCTCCTTTCATTCTTGATATTAAACTTCTACTTACTACTCTGTGTTTTGCTGGAATTCTTTGTGGCAAAGTCATAAGGACTGGCATCCGAGGACAGGGGTGGCTGTTCTGGCTCAACCCAGCAGGCCCCCCGCACCATAACACCACCACCTCCCAGTTGTGCCACAGGCTGGTGACCAAGACTTCAATACATGGGGCTTCAGAGGACATTCAAGATTCAAACTTTAACAGGAGCCATCATCAGTCTGTGGCCTATGGGTGTAGAGAAGTTGTTAGAAAGTGTGTGCTTTACCTTCCATCTCATGCTTGGATCACATGACACAGTAGGAGTGGCACAGGATTCATGATTAGAAGACATTGATGACTATTTTAATTGTAACATTTCCTGGGTCAGCTTCAACTTCTAAGTCTTCATTAACCACATTCTTCCAATAGAATGTACAATAAATTCTTTCCAGGGTTGTTGGAAGAAAAAAGCCAAATCATAGGAGATAATGCTTCATAAACTGCTGAAGGGCTTTACCATTAAGCAAGTTCTAGCCTTGATCAATGCTCATTTACAGGGCTGATGGGGATATGGTAGATTGACTTCTCTGAGAGAGTCTCTGCCAGCTAGATTGCACTGTTACTTGTAGTGTGTTTTTCTAAAGCACACTAAATGTAAAGATGTGGTGAAAAGAAATCCTTAGAGATATTCATAAAAAAGCCTCTGCTTACAAAGTACAAAGTAATCATAAAATACAGTCTCCAACAAAGCTTCCTGAGAAAGATATATTGACTTCAAATGAACTCTAGCTAATTTCATGAGATTTTCATTGATGGGCAGTGTCAAAATAATGAACAAGTGGAGTATACCCCGTGGAGAAGATAATTGTTTCCTTGGGAAATGTAATAGTTGCACCAATTCTTGGAACACCAGGGCTGAGGCATCTTCAACTAATGGGACTTGCAATTCGTCCTCTCAACTTTAAAATTTTCCTGGCTTTGGGGAACTGAAATAGTCTCCTCATGTGTTGAACCAGAACACCAAATACATAAAATTATCCTTTCAGATTTTCATCTACCACATATATAGACATAATTTTTTAAAAGTAATTATTTTCAAAAATAAAGGTCAATTCACAGAACACCAGCTTCATTGATCTATTTCACAGTCCTTATCTGTCTAGTGAGCAGGTGGCATATTAAAGTCTGATCTTTAGTTAAGTTCAAGTCAATGACATGTGACAAGGGAAAAGTATTGATTCTCTACTGTTTGTACCATAGGATATGTTATATTTGAATTTGAAGCTGGAGGTAGATCAACTCCTATCTGACAGGGTCTTGGATTGGTATTTGTTTGAACTTTGGAAAAACCCCAAAGTCCCCAAAAATCTATGACCATAAAGGTGAAAAGTAGCTAGAGTCTTACTTCTCTGATATACTTATCCCAGATCCCCCAAATGCATTCCCTGCAGTGATGGGTTTACTTGGTGTTACTTAGTGGTCACGTTTCATAAAGTATTTGCCAATAGTATACTAAAATATCCTGTGGGGGATGAAGTTATTTTTAGAGACCATCACACATTCGGCAGCACTTTAAAGACTTGAATATTGTATAGAACCCATTAAAAGACATCCATTATTAACATAAATATATTTTTTAAATTGTTACTTAAAATATGAGAAACATGGTGATGCACTGAGCAGAGTTGTCATCATGAATACAGGGCAGTCTAGGTGATGAGCAAGTAGGGACCACAGGATTGCCCTTCTCTGGACCAGCAACTCCCTTCTGACAGTAGGGTCTGGGCTTCCTTTCTAGACCACTCTGAAAATACCTGGCAACCACACCCTGTTTTTTGACACCTTGCCATTGAATTATCACCTCATTAACAAGACTGCATTTGCATATACTCCCCGTAAAGAGGAAGACCTGCAAGCCCCACTGTGTGTCTGTCCATCAAATTACCCTGGCCCTGTCTTTCCTTTCATAGGGTAATGGTACTGTAGAGGATCCTAGGCCCTCTCTTGTATTAATCTAACCATGTTGTTGTTTCCTTTCTTTGGTAAAACCTATTCCTATGTTTTTCCTTGTGGAATTTGTTCCAAACCCTGATAGATACAAAATGGAGATCTTGTTAAAACCTAGTTTTTATGACAAACATGAAACTAAGTATAAATTCCTTATGAATTTGGCTTTAAACTAAAATACATTTTAAAATTAAGTACTAATATGAAAATATCATATTAATGATACCAATGTAATATGATAATTGATGATGTTTTGGTAAAACCATAATTATCTAAGTTGGACTTAATAAAAGAAAAGACTTGGTTATAGTTCTATATTTAATACATTCCTATACTTTAATTTGAATAAAAATTTAAAGAATGCCTGTTTGGATAAGTTTGAAGTTCAAAGTGATATTAATAACTTCAAGACTTTTTTATTTCAGGATAAACAGAACTCATATTTAACCCAAATTCCACAAGCAAGCAATCCTTGAATGCCTATTTTAAAGAGATGTCATGTAGCAACTTGTAAAGCTGAATAGTTCATCTGAAGATAAAGTCTGCGTTGTGATGTTATGAATCTACAATAAATAAATGGACATTTAATCCATTATATATCAAAACCAAAAAATCTCCATTATAATTTGGTTAGTGGCTGCTAATGAATTGTTGCAAGTTAGTACAGAGCAGAAGGGGCTGTACATTATTCCCATGGCCTGCTTGAAGTGAGAATGGCTGACTAGTGTAGGCCCTTGCAGTTCTATGAATCCCAACTCCCACACACTGCATAAGGACTCACATCTCCCACCACTGCTCTCTATTTAAAGCATGGTGACATTTTCATTGAAACAGTGAGCTCTGCATGATTTGGCCTGCATTCTGTTCACTCACTCACTCACTTATTCATTCATCAAATATTTAGTAAGCACATCCCATGTGCCAAGCCTGGTTCGGGCAATTGTATGCATCAGTGAACCAAACAGATGAGGTCCTGTCTTTATGATGCTGGTATTCTAATAGAGGGAGGCATAAAACAGGTAGAGTTGATAGTGTGTTTAAAAATGATATGCACTTAAAAAAGTACAAAGTAGAACAGTGTTCAGGGAGTGCCAGGATAGGAGTTGGACAGGTTGTAGTATGAAATAGAGAGTCAGAATAGGCCTTCCTGAAAAGCTAAGAAGAGGGAAACATTTGGGAGCAGTGAGGGTATGAACCAAGTAGCTATTGAGGGGAAGAGCAGATCTGGCTAGCAAATATCCCTGGAATGCTCAAGATACTACTAGGAAGTCAGTGTGGCTACCTGGGAGTGAGTTGGAAAGCAGTAAGAGAGGTGGTGGTAAGTTTTTGCCTTCACCACTTCCCCTTGTAGAGTTTCTATGGGCAAGGAAAACGGAGAAAAAGGTAAAGAGGTGCCCATCATCTGCAAGCAAATGATGGATGATACTCCAGACTGATCCCAGGCACAGGGCATTTGACTTGTGCTCCCGTCTCTCCTCCTTTCCCTGTGGACCCTGGCCATAGACATTCATCTCTAGCACATGTAACTAATGAAGGCAGGCGCGGGGCGGGGGGCGGGGGGAGGTGATGTAGTTAATAGAATAAGCAGCTTTGGACAGAGTGAAGCCATTGCACACAGGATGTGGCCTCCTAGATACTGCCCCTTCTAGTAGCTGCCCAGGAGATAATCTCAAACTGAAACCCTCTACCTATTAAATACCAAATGTCTTTTCTCTCTCACCCCAACCCTTGGCAACCATCATTCTACTTTCTTTATAAATTTGACAACTGTAGTTACCTCATATATGTAGAATGGTATAGTATTAGTTCTTTTATGATTGTCGTATTCTTTTTTTTTTATCCTAGGGATTGAACCCAAGGGTGGTTAACCACTGAGCCACATCCCCAGCCCTTTTTAACTTTTATTTTGAAACGAGGTCTCACGAGGTTGCTTATTGTCTTGCTAAGTTGCTGAGGCTGGCCTTGAACCTGTGATCCTCCTGCCTCAGCCTCCCAATCTGCTGGGATTACAAAGTGTGTGCCATCATGCCTGACATGACTGGACTATTCTACTTAGCCTAATGTCCTCATAACCCCCATTTTACAACATGTGATAATTTCCTTCTTTTTCAAGGTTGAATAATATTCTACCAAACATATATACTATGTTTTGTTTACCCATTCCTTCCTGGATGGATCCACAGGTTGCTTTTACCTCTGGACTCTTGTGAATAATAGTTTTATTAATATGGTGTACACATATCTATTCAGGGTCACTTCTTTCAGTTCTTTTGTGTATATACTCCAAAATGGAATTGCTGGATCATCTGGTACTTCTATTTTAATTTTTTGAAGAACCACTATATTCTTTACCAAAAGGGCTGCACAATTTTATATTCCCACCAGCAATGCATAAGAGTTCCAATGTCTCCACATTCTCAACAACACTTGTTATTAATTAATTAATTTCTTCATTTATTTATTCACATTAGTCATGCTAATGGCTGACTGGCTGGGAAATTATAACTCATTGTGGTTTTGATTTGCATTTCCCTAATGACAAGTGATGCTAAACATCTTTTTATGGGCTTATTGGCCTTCATGTATCTTCTTTGAAGGAATGCCTGTTTAAGTAACTTGTACATTTTAAATAGGGTTGTTAATTTTTTGTTGTTAAGTTTATGCAAAAAAAATATTAAATATATTTTCTCTTAACAAAGACAGTAATGCTCATTTTAGAAAATTAAGAATGGCATATATTACAAATGAATTTCTTCAATTTACATTAAATGTTTATAAAACTTATTTAGATCACATTCTTTGAGTATGAAGAGAGTAGGGTTAATTTTAAAAATCAAATTACTGGAGACTTAAAAGTAGACACTTGTAAATAAAATCTTGAGTGAAAAAGAAAATTAAAATCAAAGCACATATTAGATAAGATACTACTCCCCAAATTAGTGGGATATGGTAAAAACCATACTTATAAGAAAATCCTTGACTTTGTACATTCTTATTACTAAAGAAGGAATAATATTTAATTAAGCATTAAATAAAATAATTTGCAAAACATATATGCATAAAAGTTGCTATGCAGAAGTATTTCCTATTTTGAATTAAACATTATGATGATTAATTTTATATGTCAACTTGACTGGGCTAAAGGATGCCCAGTTAACTGGTAAAACATTTTTTTTTCTGGGTGTGTTTGTGAGGGTGTTTCCAAAAGAGATTAGCGTTTGGATTGGTAGACTGAGTAAGGAAGATTGCACTCACCATCAACCACTCTATTGAGCGCCTGAATACACAAAAAGGTAAATGTGAATTTCCTCTTTCTGATTCAGCTGCCATATCCATCTTCTGTCACCAAACATTGATGCTCCTAGTTCTCAGAACCTTGAACTTGTACTGAGCTCCACCACCAGCTTTCCTGGTTCTCTAGCTTGCAGATGGCAGATGGTGGGACTTCTTAGCCACCATAATCATATAAGCCAATTTCTATAAAAAATCAATTTTCTTCATGTATAAAAATATCTATATTTCATAGATATTAATACATTAATATGCATATACTATACTTATAATGTCTAAATATTATATATATGTATTTGTGTGGGTATATGTGTTTTTCTGGAGAACCTTAATGCAAAATTTTTAAAAATTTAAAACCCCAAATAATATAATTGTTTCACTTAAAAGCAGATAATCTCCCACTGTGTTTTCAGTTTTGCTCATCCTAGGAACATTTAAGAGAATTGATTTCATGTCTTTAGATGGTGTTCTTTACTTGTTCCTTAATTATTCCAAACTATTATATCTTCATTGTGGTGTCTAAAATACACCTCCCTGTTGTTTAAATGATTGTTCCTATTATTCTAACTGTCTTGCATTACTAATATTGTTCTTCTGCTTTCTATTTGTACTCATTCAGTGTGTCATTTTCCATATATTAAAAAAAATACTTTTGCTTCAATTTGTTTTACATGTGTTTTGACAACAGTTTTGCTTTTCTGACCCAATTAAAAAACTTACCTGTGCAAGATGGAATTTGACCAATTTGCATTTATCTTAGTTGATCCATGTTTCATGTTTTGTTCTTTCCTTTTCCATTATTTTATTTTAGTGTATTGTATTTTTTTATATGTACTGTTTTGGAAAATATACATTCTGCTCATATTCTATCACAGAACAGCTTTTATTAAAAACAGGTAAAATTTTCATTTCCCTGTCAATACCCACAATTCCTCAGGGCTTCAAATAACATGAGGAATTCAGCTTTAAGTTTTTATTTGTTTTCTCTACCTCCAAGATTGTGTTAGGATTCTCTCGGATCTCAAAACCTGGGTATTATAAGTAAGATTTTCACTGTAATTTCTCTTTCAAACCATTTTGACACTTTAATTATGTGTCATAACCACATAAACAGCAATTATTGTGCTGGGAAACTTTATCTTGATTGTTGTCATCACTACTATTTAACCTCTTTAACCTTCTTCCTGGATGTTTTTAATGTGACATGGGTAATTCAGTTCGAATACTTGTATGTCTCAGAATATGTTTCTCATTTCCATTGTCATGATGATAAACATTGTCTTGGTTTAGAATTCCTAGGGCCCAGCATTTCACCTCGAAACTGTGGATCTTGCCCCACTGTCTTTTGGCATGATTAAATTGTTGAGAAGACTAGAGACAAATCCTAAAGTTGAAATGCTTTTTACTGTCTGTGTATTTTGGGATTTTTCTTTTATCTTTGAAACTGAAATTCATTAAGATAATTTCATGTGTGAGTCTCTTTTCATTTCCAAGGTAAATAAAACAGAACCCTTGATACACTGAGAGCCTCTTCAATTTGAAATTCCAAGAATTTCTTCTATTATTTCTTCAATTATATGTTTGTACCTCTATTTGCTCTCTTTCTTTACTCTTAATATTCTTATTCCATAGCCTCAACCCCACTATGGTTTTCATTGATATTTTAGATTCCATCTGAATCTTTTTTGCCAGCACATTCAAGAAAGCAGGGAGGTTGGGAAGAAAGCAGGGAGCAAGCTATGTGAATTTAACTGCCTCACGAATTTGTATCACCCCTAAGACTGGCATCATCTCAGCCCCCCAGGATGCTAAGATGTACTCAGGAGCTCTCCAGATTCTGGATCCTTAGTATCCCCATCACTGGCACTCTGGGGCCATTCTGTGGATTTCATAGGCTCACTTCTCTGTGGCATCTGAGCTTCTGTTTCATGGATAAAATATCTTCCTTTGGAACTGACATTAAGCTGCTGAAGTTGGCCTTCTGCAAACAGATCACTGAGTCATCTTCTCAGGTGATGTCGTTTTCTTTCTTCCCTTGAGCTGCACCCCACAGAGGAGCCTATTCCAGCCTTCTTTCCAGTTCCTCCTGCAACTGGGCTCTTGGGCTTTTCCTGAATGCATGTTCCTTCTCTGGAAATATCTTCTGTCAATTTTCTCCTGGAGAAAATTTTCATTTTCTCCTGGAGGTCTCAGGCCAGGACCATTTCACTATGACGCTTTTATTATGAACATTCCTTTCCCTCCTCTCACGAAACATCACTGTAAAATATCTGTGGCTTTTTGACCCACAATTCCTACTGTAGGTGATCTAAAAATTTGTCTGGTTCATTTGTTGATTTTTGGTTTTGTTTGTTTTAAACTTTTAGCTAGGAAATCCAAAAATGATCCTTGAGTATCGCCTCTTAAATATTATACAAATTCCTTCTCTCTCTCTCTCTCTCCCTCTTTTTTTCCCCCAGTGCTGGGGTTGGTTGGAACTCAGGGCCTTGCTAATGCTAGACAATTGCTTTACAACTGAACAATATTCCCAGCCCCAAAAGATTCTAAATAGCTTCAAGAAGTAAAAATGGTACCTCTATTTATTGTAGTTAGTTTTAAAATTGTCCCAGCAGCAAAGAAAATTGATTACAGAATTAGTTTCCATTTTCTTTGGCTGGGAATCTTGGTACTGTCCCTAAGCCCATTCATGAAACAAGAGCCTTTCCCAGGCCCAGAAATCTTGATTCTGGAGCACTCTATTCTTTTAGACATCTCTTAAGGTCACATTGTGAGTAGAAAAATGTTAAAAGATCATTGTATATTCATTTATTCATGTGGGGATGAAAGGGCTGGCTCCAAGTACCATCTTAAAATTCTCCTTTTGACTCTTCCTCCTCAGTGTACACCTCGGCCACTCCCTTTTATGAGGGATTTGATGTAGTTGGCCCAAAATGCACTTTGAGAAGTGTCTTTCTTCTGCCTACCAAACTGAGCTTTCTCCCATTTTTCAGATTATTTCTCTGGAACATCTTAATTGTGCCCCTTCCTTCTTGCCTGCATTTTGTACATGGGTTTCCAATCACTCCACCAAGAGATAATCAACCTGGAATTCCTAGATTCCATGACAGAATCTAGAAACCTTACAGCTCCTGGTCTTTTAGTTATGTGACAGTTTGCAGCTGTGTCCCACCCTCATAGGCCTACAAAACTGGTGTCTGATTCATATTCACCAAAGGACTTGCTAGAATAACAGATGTCAGCACAGGAGGCTGGGTGAGAGCCACCACAGCCGGGAACACCTGCTCATGATCTATTTTCCACTGACCTCCAATAATTTAAGAGGATTGTGGTTATGCTCTTCCCTTCTGTTCTCAGAATATTCCTCTGCTCCCGTCTTTTTCCCAGGGACCCCAGTTTGGAACTGAAATTCTGAATTCAGATAATTAAGGAGTTTTGCAATAATAGAATAATTCTTTGCCATTCTCTAAGTAACTCAGTAATCCCCATTTTTGTGCTGATGGTACACAATGCTAAGTTTTGAGTCTACATTTGTTCACTGAAAATGTTTCTTTAAAAAAATACAAAACTAGGTATCAACAAATGAAGCAAAATGAATCCAATGCGACAGTCAGTTGCCATGGAGTAATCCTAGTTCTTCAAACCTAAAAGCTGAATACTCTTGGGAAAAGAAAATGATAGTAAGAATTTCTCTTCCCAGGAGATTTCATTTAGCTTCCTCTGTCTTATTTTCTTCCAAGATTTCCCACTAACAGGCATAGTATTTTTTCCTGCTTACCATTCTCAGTAGCCTAAGGTAGTCTAATTAAAGCAATGGATCATTCACGCTGCTTTTCAGAAATCATTCGGTGACTTAATGAACAGGGTACAGCAATTTTAAAATGGGTGTTTATGCATTGCATCCCAATTGTATGCAAGTACTGCACAATTATACTGAGACACTCATAGACATTCCTTTCTTTTTCCTCTTCAAAGAAAAAAGCAAACATTAATTGAACCATGGCACGATTTGGGAGGTAAATATTTCACACAAATTGGAAAAGAATTCTGTAGTTATAACATGCACGCTTCTTATCTGAATTTTCTTAATTTTCTACAATGAACATGCACTAGTTTTGAGAGAAAAAAAGATAAAAATTAATTGACATTAAAAAAATCCTTGCAGCCATCTTTAAGTCATGAGCCTGCATATTGAAGCAGCATTGTGGTTCTTTACTTATTGATAGAAAAGCTTACAAGTCTTTCAGTGAAAGCAATAGTGTGTTACAATTTTGGACATCAGAGCGTGAAGACAACCTGGAGTGCTGGAGAAGGGAATCTAAATTTTGAGATGCATATCACAAAAGGGGAGAGTGTAAGTCTTGGAAGGAGATTCCAATGTATAATCAGTTATTAATATCAGAAATGCTTTTAAATAGGCCATTTCTTTGCATTCAATTTATATTAGTTAGCTTGGTTTTTTTCAGCTAATTTCTTTTTTTTTACCATAAATCACTATACATGTATGATAAAAATAATTCGGATGGCAAAAACAAAGATGTAGAGTGGAAAATAATAAAAGAAAAAAAAAAAAAAACACAACGCCAAACCTCCCAACACATCTCCAACAGTCCCCAGTCCCCAGAGATAATTATAGTTTCTCATGCATCTTTTCAAAAATTCTCTATGGATATACACTCCCTCTATAATACCATAGATCTATTCCATTATCTCCATTTCTATATATTAATATGCACATATTAAAGTAGCTGTATATGTATGTGAAAACCGGCATCAGTCTGGAAAACAGAAGTCCAATGATAGTCATGCCTGAGCTACGTTAGTGACTTAGGAATGCAGGGAGAATCCAGGCAGCCTGGCATCCTCTCGTATTCATGGTGTTGTCTGGGCAGAGAATAGATCTTAGGAAGTTCCCCTCTCTTCTCCAGACCCATGACCTCACTGGTAGAACACAAGAGTTGGGGATTCGTGAGATCTGTTCTAATGTTCTAATGCCTCTAATTTATAATTCTGTAACTGCTACACTCAGGGCAGTACCAGATGACCAAGATTCTGCAAGGGCCTGAAGCATAAATCTTCTTCCTAGCTAGCCTTTCAGGCTTTGGCCAGGGTCCTGTGTGTGTGCATGTTCTCAATTTACCTGCCCTGGGCACTCCGTTTCCTACTACACTCTCTGGGTACCATTAGCTCTCTGATGAGAGTTTAACTGGCCAAGGGTGAGAGAGGGGAACTGAGGAATGAAGGAGAGAGTTCTTAAAATGGGTGATGCTTCATTCTCCTGTCGTATGTGCCATCTTTCCCCCAATGCCACGTGTTCACTTACACTCAGGGAACTGATATCACCACAGAATATGACTAGCTCTTGAATTGTTTTAATCAACTGAATGTAATCAGTACTGTCTATACCTCTACAATTTTCCATACAGACACAGGATAAAAAATCTCAGGACACCAGACAGAATTCTAAGAGGCTTAGCACAATATGGACGGTGTTAAGATCAAGATGCAGAAGCTCTGCAGAGAAATTGAGTTGAGAAATGAAGGACAATGCGGGGTCTTCCCGGCTTACAAGGGAGAAGGACACTCACTCCCAGCCTTGGCCAGGGTGAGTGTGAAAGCCTGGAGGTATCTACAAGGGTGGGATGTTTGGGGGATGACAAGCTATTCTGTGTACCTGATGGGTAGGATGCATGTAAGGGAATGATCATATAGATGCACCTGAAAATAAAGGACTTTAACTAATGAACTTTGCAGTTTAGAATTTATTCTGAACAACTGTGATTCTCACCCTTACCAGAACAGGTCCTTCATAACAAATATTTTGCCATGTCTTTTATATAATATACTCTGAAATGAATTCATCTTGCTCTAACCCATCTACACACATAATGAAAAATTTTAAAATGAAATGCCCTGACAAGAAGCAAAATGTCAAAGGAAAACATGGGCTTAAGTCTAAATTCTTGCACCTAACTAAAAAAAGAAAAAGACATAATGAAGCAGTTGGATGCTTGTACAGAGAATAACCAAGAATGGGACAGCTATAAACAAAAAATGACGTGGGGATGTGCCACTAGTGAGTCAAGGATCTTAGTGTCATTGGTGTTAGCCTCTGGAATGTGAAACAACTGTGGGGAGGCACTGAACACAACAAAGTGCAATATTATGTGAAAATTTTATTTCCAGATAATTCAGAGCACATTAAAACCATGCAAAAATTCTTTGTACACCTATGTGAATTGGTTTCACAGTTATAAATAATATATTCGATTATAGGCATGTTTAATAAAGCATTTGAGGTGAGACTTTTCTTCTTTAAAGGGCAGTGCTGCATGTGACTGGATGGCCTAGATGAATGTAGAGATGAGGTGGATGTGAAAGTGGCCTGAGGCACTGGGGCACTGCCACACAACCAAGGGAGTTGCAGCTACAAGTGCCCAGCAGGTGAATTTCCAATATGACCATAAAAGTGCCCTAGAAAAGGAGTCCGTTTGAAACCACTGATGTGTCTGGAGGAAACCCCAAACAGATTCTTTTAATTATATCTTGTATTGGAACCAATCATTTCAAGATTCTCTTGACCCTTCTCTTGCCATCTGCAACTATATGGAGGGCCCAGCAATGCCTCCTGAGTAGAGAAAGAGACACTGAAATTCCATTTGAAGTGTTAGAAGAACACATAGTCCACTTACAAGAAAAAGACAAGAGTTAGGCTTCACACCATGTATAAAATTAATTCCAAGAAGTTTAAAATTTTGAAACTAAAATATAAAATTGTAAAAGAACCATAGAAAATCGTGTCAAACATTTGTCTGACATATGATTAGCATGGGTTAGATAAGATCTCAGAAAAGGAAAATCAATTCCTTAGAAAATTCTAAATAAAGTGAATAGACAGTTCCTCAGAGAAGAAATACTAATAGTCTAAAATCACAAAAGATGATCACCTTCACAGGTAATTGGGGAAATGTGTCTATCACGAGAGAGAGTGGCAGTGTACAAAATTGATAATATTCAGTGTTGTCAAGAAATAGGATAGTATCTGTCAACGTTTTAAAAATGCATACTGTGAATCTGGTAATTCCACTTGTAGATCTCTTCCCTTAAGAATAAGTGAACACACAAGAATGGGAGGTTGTACTCCATGTATGTATAATATGCCAAAATACATTCTACTGTCATGTATATTTAAAAAAATTATAAGTGTACAGAAAATGTGTGCAAAAATTTTCACTTCCACGTTGTTGGTGACTGTGGAAACATGAACCATATATGCTTCTCAACATGAATGAACTTGAATGGATTATGGTACCTCCATACTGTAGGGTAATCTGCATAAGTTAAAGAAAAATAATAGGAATTTCTACACACTGACATGGTGAAAGAACAGCTCCATGTCACATTCTTAAATATAAAAGCAAATTTTATATCAATATGATCAAATGATCCTTTTTATATTAAAAGTGCAAACACACACACACACACACACACATACTTGAATAACCTGACTAAAAATAGATGTACAATGAATTGTTAACAAAGATCACCTTCATGCTACAGATTAAGATTGGGGCATAATAAAGACTTTTACTTTTTCTCTTTATGTTTTAAAAAAGTTATATGCTTTAAAATATATTAATGTTTATTGTGCAATTTTTTGTGTGTGGTACTGGGGATTAAACTCAGGGGTACTCTACCACTGAGCTACATCCCCAGATTTAAAAAAAAAAATCTTTTGAGACTGGGTCTCAAATTGCCCAGGCTGACCTCAAACTCATGATTCTCCAGCCTTAACCTCCTAAATCATGAGATGGTAGGCATGAGCCACTGTACCTGGCTTCTTGGGAAAATGTATTATAAGCATTTGAAATTTGGCAATCACTTTTTAAAAAAAATATATGGATACAATAATGACTTCAGGAACACCACACTCTTAGTTTTCCTCTGTCCTCACTGACTACTTTTTCCTTGAGATATGCAGAGTCCTTCTTATCTTGCTGACCTCTGAATGTTGGAGTATCCCATGGCTGTCATACAATCTATTCTTTCTCAGTCAACAATGATTTTCTAGATGTTCTCAAACAATTCCATGGCTTTTTTTTGACAGGTCTTACCTTTTAGCTCCAACCTCCAACTTTGATCTGACTTGTGGAGTCTTATAAATGATTGTATATTCAATACTTTCAACTGGATATCTGTGATTGATAACGTTACTTTGTCAAAAATGAAACTGTTTGATCTTTTGTCTCGAAACATGCTATTCCCACAGGTTTTTCCACTTCAGGAAATGGCACCTCCATTCATCAAATTGTCAACCTAAGTAGAACTGTGGCTCACTGTTCAGGCACTATGAACTCCAGTCCAAACCACATCATCTCCCACCTGGACTATCACAAGAGCTTCCCAGATTTGGTCATTGTGTTTCCACTCCTGACTACTCTGAAGTTCATTTTGTACTCAGCAGACAAGAGATCCTTCTAGAATCTGAATCAAATCATATACCATGTCACTTTCCAACTTAAAACCCAACTCAGATGACTTTACATTACACTAAAAATTTCAAACCCTTTGTCACAGCTGATCAAATCTATACAATAACTAATCCCAAACTGACCTCAGCCTCCCTACTGTCTTCTTGTTTACTACCTGTGACTAACTACACCAGCAAGCTAGCTGTTGCTCATGAATGTGACAGTGTTTTATCTTAGAAGCTCTGTTCTTCCCTTGGCCTAAAATTCTTGGCCCAGAAGTTGGTATGCATCTTTTTCTCAATTAATTCAAGAGTTTATCTCAAATTACCTCCTTAGAGTTCTTTTTTATATCACTCTTAACTAGGAACTCTCTTCTATCCTTCTCTGCCCTCCATATATATGGCATTGAGACAGGGAGAAAAGCAAAGCCAAGAGGGAACTCGATGCTTGTGCTCATGGGGTGGTGCTTTTATGGTCTTTGAGCTTCATTTTAAGGTGCTTTGGGGGCTGTTCATTGAGATACTCTCACATCTGTTCTTTAGTTCTGAGCACATTCCCCAGAGAAGTGTCTTGCCTAGAAAGTTCAGGTCTGATTGCCAACATTCTTAAAGCAAAGAGAAGGTGTGAGGCTAGGAGGAGAAGGAGGTATCTTGCAATTCAGCCTTCTGTATTGTCTGTATTCCAGAGAACCTGTTTTATAGTCTCTAGGGGAAAAAATTTCCAAATATCTTGGAGAACGGGTGAAGGGGCAACAAGGGCAGTTGGCCAGTGAATGGGGAAGAAGTTCAGTGCTTCCCAAACTACTATGTAATCCTCCTTGAGTAGCCTTCTTTACTCCAAGAGCCAGAGATTCAGTGCAGTTGGTGCTTAAGCCTTTTGAGGGTTCTGGGTGCATGTCAGGCTGGGCTCTCAGGACAGCCCCCTCTAAGCTCTATGAGTATTCAGAAGACAACAGTTGCTGAGACATGGCAGCTTTGTGTGAAATACCAAAGGTACCCCTTCTGGGCAGACAAAGCCCCATGTCAGGGTACATTGCTTGGCTGGAGGATTGTGGTCAGGATTCCAGCTTCAGCTCAGCCCCTAGACTGGGACCTCTTCACAGTGAACAAACCACATCCAGCTGTCCTTGTCCTCGGCTCCTTCCACGGCCTTCTTGTCTTAAGCTGTTTCCTTGCATCCATTTTCCAGGAAAAAATGTTGTATCATCTTTTCCTTTGTTCTCAATTGTTTTTGTAGTTCTTTACAAATGTCCTTTTTTTTTTTTTTAAAGAAAGAGTGAGAGAGAGTGAGAAAGAGGGAGAGAGAGAGAATTTTTTTAATATTTATTTTTTAGTATTTGGCGGACACAACATCTTTGTCTGTATGTGGTGCTGAGGATTGAACCCGGGCCGCACGCATGCCAGGCGAGCGCGCTACCACTTGAGCCACATCCCCAGCCCTACAAATGTCCTTTATATGTGATTTTAGCAGGGTTTTGTAAAAGGGTAAAATGAATGTATTCAATCTATTACATACTCAGAACCTTGCTTCCTCTTTTGAACTATAGCATTTTCCCAAGTCATTCCATTTCCTGTTTGTTCTTAATTAAGTGGAAGGTTTTTGTTTCTCCTGGCTCTGTCAAAAAAACAACAACCAAAAACCAAAACACAACAACAACAAAAAAAAACAGTCTCAAAAAGATTTGAATATTTATTTCAAACCAAGATGAAGGAAGAAGGTAGAAACTCATTCTTTTTGATATTAAGGTGACCATCTTTAAAGCTAATTTATTTAACTTTAGCCTTCATATTTTCTTTTATTAATACCATATGACTAGGCTTTTTGATATAAATTGCATATACAACTTAATGTTGTAACCTTAGTTTTGTTTTCTCTTTTTAATTATCCCACATTAATTTTGTTTCCCATATTCTATTTTATTCTTTCCACTTTATTTTCTCTAGAGCTGTTTTACCTTTAAGGAAGATTTTGGGTACATGTACATGTACTAGTATTAAATTCTATATTTAAGTGATAGTGTTAGCCTAAAATTCATTTATATCATAATTTTCTTAACTTTTGATTAGCTTCTCAAATTAACAGGAAATGCTTTTAATAAATTTTATAGAAGAAAGATGAAATTTATTTCAGAATCATTTCAAACATGAAATGATTGCCTTCTGTTGCCTTCTTGTGGCTTTATTGTTATATACCATTTAATATTGTAAAAGTTAAGTCTGAAGACTATTTTTCCCCTTTATAGATAACTTAGGGGGAATTTTTCCTATGACAAAGTAAAAGTTATTTTCTGTTTATATATGATATAATATGTCTATGTGTATTGTAATGGTTAATTTGAATTGTCAACCTGATTTGGATTACCAGATGTTAATGCCAAGGATTATGGGTGTGTCAATGAGGGTGTGTCTAGAAATGATTGGCATGTGGGATAGCCAATTGAAATGGACACCCTTCCTAAACTTGGGCAGCACTGACCAATAGGATGATCGTTTGGATGGAATAATATTTGAAAGAAAAGAAAGCACAGAAGCAGATGCAAGCTTGATTCTTCTTCAAGGGGTTCTTGATTGCTGCTGCAATCCTCTGAGGATACGGGGCTCTCACTTCTTCACTCTTCCAAAGCAGACTCTGCCAGTGATTCCTCAGAAACCTTTAGTCTGGGACTGGGGTAGCACTGTTAATCTCTCTTGTTCTGGGGCTCCAGCTTCTTGGACTATGCAGTGACTGTCTCTTTCAGCTCTCCAGCCTGCAGATGGCCATCATGGACTATCCAGCTTCTGGTCGCATGAGCCAACCTAATAAATCCACTTTTTATAATTATACTTACAGTTGATTCTGTTCCTCTCGAGAACCCTGACGAATACACATATGTTTTGCTGTTTTTTTTTTTTCTTTAACTGTGAAAATCATAGTTTCATTATGATGGATTGAGGTATTAATTTATTTTTGGTACTGGCAATTGAATACAGGGGCATTTAACCACTGAGCCACATCCCCACCCCACCCCCTTTTAAAATATATTTTATTTAGACACAGGACTTTGCTAAGTTTCTGAGGCTGGCTTTGAACTCGTGATCATCCTGCCTCAGCCTCCCATGCTGCTGGGATTACAGGTGTGTGCCAACCTGGCCTGAGGTCTTTTAAAATCAATACATGGAACATCAATGTAGTTGACCAATAAAATAAAAAAGATGCTCAACATTTTAGTTAGCCTTCTGCTATTGTGACTGATAAGATGATTGGCTAGAAAGGGAGAAAGTTTATTTGGGCTCATGATTTCAGTCCATGATTATTTGACCCCATTGCCTTTGGGCCTGTGCTGAGGCTTGACCCCTAGCTTACATGGGATTTTGGGTGGCTTGGTCAAGAATGAGAGCAGGAGAAAAGCAAAGCGAAGGGGGAGCTTGAAGCTTGTGTTTGAGGTGGTGCTTATGGACTATGAACTTCACCTGAGTAGTGAGGGTATGGTGGAACAGGCTGCTCTTGGTAGCCAGAAAGCAAGGAGTGAGGAGAAGAATGGCCCTGGTCCTAATTCCCTCAGAGCACACTCCCAACAACCTAACTTTCTTCTGCTAGGCTTCCTTAGGCTGGGACCAAGTCTTTAATACATGGGCCTTTGCGGAACATTTAAGATTCAAACTATATCACTCAGGCTCAGAAGTAATCAGGAGAACTCAAATTAAAAGTATAAATAAGATTATTTATATTTCTAAACTTTTTTAAACTTTTTTATTTGAAATATAATACATATACAGAAGAGTGTGCATATCATAGCTCTAGAGCATGATGAATTTCCATAAACTGAGCACCCATGTGGAACCAGCAGTCAGATCAGGAGCAGAACTCCCTAGAAGTCCACTTTCTCTTGGACTCCTGTCAAATCACTTTCTACACCCAAAGCAACCATTGTCCTAACTTCTAAAAGCCTAGATTAATTTTGATTTTGGCAAATAATTTCAAGTTTGACGATATGCAACCAATGGCAAGATTGGGGGAAGGTACTGTCTTTCTCAACTGAGGGTGGGGGCAGTGGGTAAATATAAGTGGACATTTGGAGAGCAGCTGGCCATGCCCATATTCTTAATTTCTCAGTCTTCCGTTTACATCATTCATTTTTCACTCTCCTTGTCCTCTTTAATACAGGTTTAATTGTGTTTCCCCTGACTTAATTATAATTCAGCCAACCAACATTTGCTATTGTGCTTCCGTATAAAACAGCCTTGTTCTGAGAGATGACTGCTAATGTTTTGACCTATGGTGCCTCTCAAACTTCTCAATTCTATGCTGCCTGCCAAATGCACCTTGGCTCAAAATTTCTCTTTCAATGCCACCCTGTCCTTCCGTTATCCTCAATTCCTTTTATTATTTCCCTGATGAAAATAGAAATTTCTGCCAACTGCAAATATAATTAAAGCTTCCCCAAAATGGAATAAAATGAAAATTATATCCATGAAGCATCAACTATAGTATCTAGTACACAGTATGTATTTTTCTTTTTCTTTTTTTTTCCTTTGCTGAGGTTTGGATAAGGGTCCCCTAAATGTCTAATTGTTGAATACTTGGTCACCAGCCTACAGTGCTATTGGGAGATGTTAGAATTTGTAAGAGGCAGGTTTTACAAAAGAAGTTAGATCATTGAGCTCTAGAAGAGAATATTAGGCCCCTGGTCGCTTCTTGTCTCTCTTTTGACTTTCTGGCCTTCATGAGATGAGCAGCTTTCTCTAACACACACTCCCACCATGATGCTATGGCTTGCCACAGGCCCAAAAGCAATAGAATAACTGACCATGAACTGAAACCTCCCAAAATATGAGACGAAATAAAACTTTCCTCTTTTTAAGTTATTTCAGGTATTTTATTACAATGCCAAGGGAGCTGAAAAACACATCTTTTTTTTTTTGATTGAAGAAGCTTCACTTGCCCTGGAAACAGTTGTATAGCTCATGGAAAACCACCCTAGAGCACTTACACAGTGTCTAAAGAATTCTCTTTCAGAGGATGTTAATTTGTGGGTTGCATTTTTAAAGATAATATTTTTGCTTATTATTTTGACAGTGATGAATACTATTGTGAACTTGTAGTTTACCACAGACTAATTATATTAAGGTCTTTTCTAATAATTAAACTCCTCCTGGTGTTTCATACTTTAGGACAAAAGAAAAGTGAAATAAACTTGTGAGGACTAAGAACAAGCAATTGAAGCACTTAGGTATGATACACAGTGTATGGCACTTACAAATGTAAAGCACAGAACTGTATCATATAGAAATCAGAAATTTCTGCCAACTTCAAATATAATTAAAGAAATAGAAATCAGAAGAGGCTTGCAGTGCAGGGCCTGCCAGACTACAGCAAGCACTTAAAGTGAAGGCGTTTAGCCACATTCCCTCCATTTTCATGAGCCTCTGATACAGTTTCCTGCAGGTCGTTGTGACTTAATTTGTCTGATGCAACCAAAATTCTACCACAGTGCCCCAGAAAGTATTTACTCTGATACTGACCTAATTTGTTTGGATCTAGAGAAGTAGGCAAGAAGACTGAAAAATGGGCACACTCCTTCAAAAACGAGCTATGAAAGAACTTAAAGAAATAATTTTTGATTCCACAAAGAGTATTAATAGCTTATAGATACCATAATAAAATGTTGCCCTATATTCAGAAAAGGTAGTATTAGAGTTCAAAGAAACATGCTAGATAACCGTGCAAAGATATATTCTTTGATGTATCTTATATTTTTCCATTGAAATGGATTTGTGCTAAACTCTTCTATGTCTTGTAGTGTCCCACATGACCAGTGGCACAGGGATTTTAATTTATTTATTTATTTATTGCCAAAAGCTTAGCAAAGAAATATCCCTTTTGGTGAGGGAATCCCTGTTCATTAGTTCTGCATGAGTCCCTCTGCTCCACGGAGACAGCCAAAGTCTGGGAAGGAATGCAGACCTTTTTATGACAAGGTTAGCAACCACAGTGCTTGTCCTTTAGTTTCACCACCCTTCATGGGTTTCACCATTCATCATTAACGTTAATTGGATACCTTCCTGGCCCTTGATCTTCTGAAGCCTCAAACACTGTGCAAATTTCGAGACAGTGGTCGGACTCTGTGATTATTTACAGCTCAAGGGAAATTGGGAGCTCAACTTGGAAACAACTGTTCTTTTTTCTAACCCCACCCACGTGTGTTCCCTTCTTTGCTGTGTCTTCATCAGAGCCCTGAACTGTGGCTGTATTCTAGGGCATTTGTCTGTCTCTGGACTTGGCTAATCAGGAAACGTGTTCACTTGCTTGTTTTCTATGATCACTCTATCCTGATGAGTCCATGAGCAGCACAGATACACTTGTGGTTTCCAATCTTCTGTCTTTAGCTACTTCTGAAGTATAACCATTGCTGTGTTCCCACTCTCTCGCTTCAAAATAGACATCTCGAGAACTGAACTGCTGATCTCCTCCATTCTCCTAATACCAGCCTATCATCTTTCCCATTTCCAGCATTATTCTGGTTAAATTCTTCAAAAGACCAGTGCCCTGACCTGGAGTCAGAAGAGGACTGAGTATTTATTTATTTTTTATTGGTTAGAACAGGAGACTATGAGTTTCCAAAGATAGGATTTTTTTTTTTTTATGATTTAGATCCCCTACAGCATCTCTTAAGGAATTTCAATGAGTATCTATTGAGTGTGATTGATTAATTAAAATGCTGTCCTAAATGAGGCAAAAATATTTATGCTCTCATGCAATCATCCATTAGCTAAAAATTGATAAGATAATGTGAATATATTAGGGCCTCTTAATTTCTGTACTACCAAAACAATTCCATATACCTGGTTACCAAAGGTGATTGAGTAGCAGAATTTCTATATATTAACTATTAACTTTGGTCTTGTTTTAACCAAACTTGTGTGGTGGACAGAGATGGGATGATTCCTGCTTTACTAACCCAATTTTAACTGACCCTTTGAAAATAAAAAATAATAAATTCACACTAAGAGTATCTTTAATTCTAGCATGGCAAGAATAGTGCCTGAAGCAACCTAAACCAAAATAAATGGGGAAAAACAGAGTAAAATGAAAACCTACCATCCTTATTCCAAAAATATTCAAACTTCATTATAAACTTAATGATTCTGTGTGCATAATTACTTTGTGCAATACACCATTAATGGGACTGTGTTTAGCCTAAATTCTTCAAAGCCATTTTTTTTTGAGAAAAAAATAGGTCTTCAGAGACTCTACCCCATAGTGAAACATGAACTCTTTACTTTGATGCAAGAAAAATATCAGCAGAGGCTTATTGAGGGGTGTTTGGGAATTAACACCCTCTTCTTAAAAAATTACCCTGGAGTCCTAGATAATTAGTCAACTATGAAGAGTTCTTTTCCCCCCAGTTCTGCAATCTAACTATATAGCCATATAAGATTAGAAGGTAGGCCAATAGGATTACAGAATCTGCTATTAGATGACAGTGGATTGAATGCTTTTGTGAGAGGATGACACAGCTCCCTTGTGTCAAGTCCCTGCTGAAAATGATAAAATGTGAACTGCTTTGGAAAATGACTTCTCTTTCAGGGGATGGTAGTAAAATCCATTAGCTATATTCCTTATTTAATGTCTTTCTGCTCACTGCATTTTCTTTCTCTATGCTTGGAATGAACAATTAAATGTATTTTGTTGGCTATCACCTGACAATTTTTTTCATGAAAATTGGTTCCATCTTTAACAATAATAAAAACTGTATGAGTAAATCTACTTTATGAAATCAGTCTGATCTTAAGGCTATTTTTACCTTGACAGTTCTGTGTGGATCTATGTCATCCATCCATTTAATTAAACTACTGTGGCTGCTATTATTTTTTATTATTCAGCAATTATTATTGAGCATTAAAGTATAACAATGTTGGTGCTAAGGAGGCTAAAGAGATGACTAGGAAAGTATGCAAGGAGCTTAGACTCTAATAGCAGGTAAATAACCAAAATAAAATAATATCAGCAATGTTATCTTCCCATCTGACCTCCTCGCTGCATTCAACTCCATCCATGCTAGCCCCAGCCACTGTGCATGTGGGGAAGTTTTCCACCTCCCTGGACTATCTTGCATCTGAATCCCAGCTTACTTTCTAGTCTAGAAGAACATTGTTTGAAGTTTGTCTCAAAGTGCATGTACCCTCATTCTTCTGTCTTTAATACTTTGCACCCATAGGTGGATCTAAGAGGTGGGTCTTTCTGAAGAAGCCCCTTTATTGTTGCACATCTGCCAGGCTTAATAATAGGTCTGCCTACACTTTCACTGTTTTTAGCATCCCTGATCATCAACATTATACCCTCGGAGACACCAGTGGACAACAAAAAAGCCATTCCAAACAAGTAAAGGATACAGGGGAGGCATTTTGAATTGAAGACCTGACTGGTTTTTCTCTTGGCAATTTTACTTAACTTGCTCTTTCTGAAATCAGGGACAGTACTGCTGGGGAAAATATAATCCCTGAGATACCATAAAAGTGTCATATTTCCACCATTCTACCTTCATTCTACCCTTATGTCTTCACCTTCCTCTAGGCTACTCCCCTACACAAAGAGCCCCAAATGAAATCCCCACACCCTCTCCCAATACCCCACACTAACAATATGAAAAATAAATACTGCAGTGGGTAGAGGAAAAAATATGGAACTGTGGTCATATTTGTAATAGCCAGTGGGGATTGAAAGGATATGGGATGGAAAACTTTGTACACATCAAGAATGACCTCAAATTCAGTCCAGCACTTGGAGGGAATATGTAGCAACAAGGACAGAGGTAGGTGGTATGCCACAGAGAGCCTTTATTGTGGGCTTAGTAAATGATTCAGGACTCACTTTCCCCATGCTGTTCTTTCCCTTGATCTGCCAGGTTTGATTCTCCTATCCTTAGTAGTTTCAACTCTGCTCCATGATTGATCAAAATGATTTCACTCTTGTTCTTTCTGCCTCTTCACCAGCTTTTGTAAACATCTTTTCTACTGATTCTGGGGTTTCCAGCACTAGAGTCTTTGAACTTATGCTGTCTCGGGGAGGATCCTCAGTTCTGATTTCTGCATCCTAGGAACTTCTTGCCCCTATTCCTCTTGGAGTAAGGGATTCAGACAAGCAGCTGGTAACAAGAAACTTGCCATTGAAAAGTTTAAGAGTTGAGTTGTTGAATCAAGGCAATATTCAAGCCAGAAGGAACTAAGGAGGTTCAGTTTCTACAACAATGACAATTCCAAGAAATCTGAGCAGGTTGCAACAATAACAGTAACAACCGTATTTCTTCACTTAAGTTTACATGAGTTGTTAATCTGTCTGGCACCAGGTTGAAGGAGAAGGTTCTAGCTGAGACAAGTTTTTCTTATGGAAAAGGGCAAGAATGTGAGAGGTTCTGGGCTATCACCACCTGTGATGAAAAACTTCTGGTTAAATAGAGCTAATGTCATGGACATTCACGACCCTTTGAACAAAGCACAGCTGGACTAAGTCCAGATGAACACATACTCCTTACTTAGGATGTGGGTGATCACAACACAGGGTGGGGGTATATCATTTTATTGCAGAAAAAGAGCAAATATTTGGAAGAAATATTATAGGGAATGTGGGTTAAGAGAGGGAATGAGGGGGAAAGAGCCCCAGCCACTATAATAGGATCAAAGACAGGGTTTTGTCCACACTGAATGGGTAATAACTAAATTACTGATTTTTGCGTTAGCCCCAGGAACCACTTTCTGCCTTTGGAATCTCCTTATTTATAATTTATTGACCTAAAATCTCCAATAGAAAGAAAAATGTCTATTTACCAGTAGTGCTAGAGCTCAACTCACGGTTCTGTCTAGCATGATTTGCATGTCCAAAACTAGTTCACTGTAAGAGGGATGCAATAGTTACCTAGGCCCAAGTCATATATTTACCCCTAGAGTTGGAAACAAAGTCAGTAATACATGAAAACACTGGGGATAAGATTATGGAGGAATTTTCCCAAGGGAATATGAGGTGCTTTTGTCAGATGAGAATGCTAGGGATTCCACCGTTTTTTTAGGGAGAACTTAATTAAGTTAAATTTATTCTTGGTAGTCAAGGAAAAACAAAATATCATCAATAAAGAAATTTATGGCAGGAACATAATAGAACTAGGGCTAAGTTGGGTTTGGAAGTGGGGAATGAACAGGGTAGGTAGAAAGTGTTTTTAATGGATTGGAAGACATGAAGTGGGGTTTTTCCAGTGAATTATTTAGTGGAGCATCCCAGTCCTCCTTTGAGGGAGGACCTTGATTTCCCCCAAAGCAGTCATAACCACAAGTTTGGTCTTACTTGTTGCAGATTATAGTCTTGTTAATTCTTCAAAGTGGGAATAGACACCTGGCTGATAGAAAGAGCAGATGTGCATACACTGGGTCTCAGTATCAGCCCATGGCCAATCATCAGGCTGATGATGTGAAGCCACTTGTTTGATGGATCCAATGATCCTTATGTTGCATTTACCTCAGTATGGGGCTAGATTAAGACCTCTTAGGTGAGAATCAAGGGTTTTAAAAATTATTTTTATTTGTTCTTTTTAGTTATACATGACAGTAGATTATATTTTGACATACATACATGGAGTATAACTTCTCATTCTTTTGGTTGTTCATGATGTGGAGTTATATTGGTCGTGTATTCATATGTGAATATAGGAAGGTCATGTCTGACTCATTCTACTATCTTTCCTATTTCCATCCCTCTCCCTTCCCTTCATTCCCCTTTGTCAAATCCAAATGTACTTCTATTCTTCCCCTCCCTGCAGTGTGTGTTGGTATCCACATATCAGAAAAAATCATTTTGCCTTTAGTTTTTGGGGATTGACTTCTTTCACTTAGCGTGATAGTCTCCAGTTACATTTACCAGCAAATGCTATAGTTTCATTCTTCTTTATAGTTGAATAATATTCCATTGTGTATATATGCCACATTTTCTTAATCCATTCATCAGTTGAAGGGCACCTATGTTGGATCCATACTTAGCTGTTGTGAGTTGAGCTGCTAGAAACATTGATGTGGCTGTATCACTATAGTGATTTAAATCCTTTGGGTATATGCTGAGGAGTGGGATAACTGGATCAAATGGTGGTTCCATTCCAAGTTTTCTGAGGAATCTCCATACTGCTTTTCCAGTAGGGCCTACTTTTTCTTCTAGTCCAGTTTTTCATCTTTGCACCAATTTGCAGTTCCAGTAGCAATGTGTGAATGTAACTTTTTCCCCACATTCTCGCCAACTTTTATTTTAGTAGTCTAGATAATTGCCATTCATCTCATTGCAGTGAGATGAAGTCTTAGTCTAATTTTAATTTGCATTTCTCTAATTTCTAGAGATATTGAACATTTTTTCATATATTTGTTGACTGATCATACTTCTGTGAAGTGTCTACTCAGTTCCTTTGCCCATTTATTGGTTGGGCCTATTTGTTTTTTGGGTGTTAAGTTTTTTGAGTTATTTACATATCCTGGAGATTAATGCTCTATCTAAGGTACAGGTGGGAAGATTTTCTCCCATTCTGTAGGCTGTCTCTTCAGGTTCTTGATTGTTTCATTTGCTGAGAAGCAGCTTTTTAGTTTTATACCATCCCATTTATTGATTCTCTATTTTACTTCTTGTGCTTTTGGAGTCTTGTTGAGGAATTCCGTTCCTAAGCTGACATGTTGAAGTGTCGGGCCTACTTTTTCTTCTAGTCGGTTCAGGGTCTCTGATCTAATACCTGGGTCTTTGATCCCCTTTGAGTTGCATTTTGTACAGGATGAGAGCATCAAGGTTTTCAAGGTGTTGTCACTGGAGGAATTAAGAGGCAGTAACTGAGTAAATTATTTCTCAGAATTGTTTCATTGGTCATTGGAATCTCCTCATACTCTAATATTTTTATTCCTGAAAGCTATACACAAAATTGTACTTCAGAGAAAATGTTTAAAATATTAGAGAATAAGGCAGGTAGTCCATGGTGGGAGACTGGAAAGACAAGAAGAAAATATGGTAAAGGAAGGAGTCCAACCTTTCCCTTTAAAATGACCTGCAGGTGGGTGGGTGGGGGTGGGGTCACTACATTAGGAAACTAAGAGTCAATATATTTGAGGGATAAAATAATGAAACACACATTCACTTGCTCTCAACAGCACCAACTGATAGTTTCTTCCTCTTTCTTTCATGTTAATAACTATTTTCCCTTATGAAAACTCACAAAAGGATCTTGGGAAATTTGAATAGTTCCCATTAATTACCACGAACTCATAAAAATTCTTAATTTCAACATTCATTTTTTAATCCCCTAATAATTTTTGCCTGATTTTTTTTTAAAAAAGATAGTTTTTCTTTCTCCTCTAACTGCCAGAGAATTTTAACAAATGGTGGGAAGAAACAGAAGGCAGGCCACCCCTGTGAGGTAGAAAAAACCTAATCTTGACAGCTACCACATTTCATGCAGCCTCTAAAAGGTGCACTTTCCTATCTGCAGGGTCTTGGACCCCGCTACCAAACCATTTTGTTCTTTTCTTTCTATGCTTTTGGAAAACAATCAACACAATCAAATTAAGGGGCTAATGGCAGAAGCAATGAAACTCCTTTCTTCATTTTTCTAATGTCTCCCTGGAAGGGGTCCCCATGTGGGGCAGTCACATGTCTTGATTGTTGACAGTAATGATTCGGTGAATTCCACCAGAAAGACCAATCTAGATTGAAAGTATTCTTCTAAAGAGAGATGAATTTTTAAAAGGTGTTTCCCTGGTGTTTAATGATAGGGCTATGTTCGAGTAAATTAAATTCAGATTTGCAAAGTTAAAAAGACCAAATATAACAAATACAGCTTGGTAGTTCTCATGTCTGAGTATAGAAGCCATCTTAATGGTCCTCACTTTGCTGCAATCAGCACAAAAGGTTGAACCAGCAACTTGCTTTATTGTGTTCTGCTAACGTGGGCACAGTTTGGCACCTGTTCACTTTCTAATAAGGGCACAATGAGAAGCTTAATTCCTCCCCTGTGCACTGTGCACAGCATATCTTGCTTAGAGAGGGGGAATTGGGGACCACCATTCCCTTATTCATCCACGAGTGACCAAAGAAATCAAACTCCCTTTTCATTGTGGTCATAGGTAAGGCTGAATGACTGGTTTTTCAAATCTGTAAGCTGAAAATGGACATCTGTTGAAAGAATTAGGTAGATTATTGATTTTTATTTTTCAACTAAAAATAGAGGCATAGATGTCCAAAAGCAAAAACATTTTTTGTCTCATACATCTCAGTAGGTATCTACAACACATTAAAACTTCAGATCGTGCACAAGTTTCTTTTGCAATCTCAAGGATGCTGTGGAACCCCAATTGCCTAGGCTCTGCTGGGTAGGGGAAATATGAGAGAGGGAAAAATCAATAAAAATAATAAAGCTATCAGGTACATTTTATATATAATAAAATTTTAATAATAAATCCACTTGTTATCAGAAACTAACTTGATTAGTTACATATGGGATCGAAGAAGGTTTGCAAGAATGAATTGGAAGATTGATATTAATGAGGTATCTGTGACTCCAGAGGGGACACCAAGCTACTTCCCTCCTTCCACTGCAGGCAGAGAGGGAAGGATGCATGAAAGTAGTGGTTGTGTAAAAAAGTCACAAGAAAGCTTTACCCTTTGCTCTCAGCCCTTTCTTCTACCTTCCAGGAAGAAGGACACTGCCTTAACCCAAGCCTCCTTCTCAGAGAAACCACCCTCCCAGTAACTCACTGTCAGAACACAACTATTTTCTTCCCAAGCCTGGGTCTCCTCCTCTGTTAAATAAGCAGGTTCTCCCAGGGGATCTTTAAAGGCTCTTCCAGTTCCACAATTTGATCATTCTGTTTATCCAAAAGACTTGCCCTCTGAAATAACTTATAATTATTATTTTTAATATCCCATGAGAAATGAAGAACAATTATTGTTAACCCTCCTGAAGGATTATTAAAGAAAGGAGGAGGAATTAATTCTGTACCTTATACACAATACCATAACATTAACTAACCAGAAATAGAAGTCCACAGACGACCTTCTAGTCATCTCAGCACCTGGGTTTGGCAATGTGCACACTTGAAGGGTAAAAATTGACCTTGGAGCAGACAAAACTCGAATTCTGGAATTACATCTCCACATGACTCCTTGTGTGGAAAGTGGGGCCCTCTACATGGCTCTAAAGATATTGTAGGGTAAAAATAATTTTGCCGGGTAAGTGGGGGTGATGCTTGATGTCCAGTAGCCCTTCAATAAATCTTTCTCTCATAACCACTGTCTGATTGTTTCCATTTCATTAACCTTTCTAAGGGGTTTTGCTAGTGAAACTTTGAAACAACTATGTGGTAATAGCCCTTGCCATTATTGCATTCTGATTATGTGCTAAATCCTTTACTTGCATTTCCACTTCTAATATTTGTAAAAACTCCATGAATTAGACATTGTTCTGATTGCCCTCATTTTCTAAATAAAGAACTATGCTTAGAGATCTATAATTTTCAAGATAATGTAAATAGTAGTCCCCTAGATTTGAACAAAATTCAGGTAAGTACTGAAGTCCATGCAATCAGTCATCACTCTATATTTTCTTCTTTTCTTTCTTGAAAGGCATAGAATAAGAGGCAATTTTCCTTTTTCCTATTATAAAAAATGCCAAATGAATATTACAACAACTAAATGGCCAGCCCATGTAATCTAAGACCAGGAAGGTAGAGTTTTGACAATGAGTTTATATGGATGATAAGCATCCAGACAACCCTCTAGTCCTTTGGTTTCAAGTAATATTTACAGGGGTTTCTTCCAAATCACATTCATTCCATAAAAGTGCTTGTCACTATTTTGCCTTATGATATACCATCTAAAAGAAATGTACATTAAAGAGAGAGGCAGAGATTGCACCATAGTTATTAAGTAAGATAGAGGCTATTTGAAAATTAGATGCATATTGAGTTTAGTAAGTAGATATGGGCTTTCCATTATTGATATTTAGAACACTAAATTTTTACATGCTGAAAAGATGTGCAATATGTGAATTGAAAGAGAACTTTCTGAGATGTATATTATTACTTAAGAACTTTGGAATAAGTTTTCTTCTTTATCAGAAAAAAAATAAATTAACTAAACTTTCTTTTTTTGGCCTAAGACTTTTCTGCATTAAACTAATGTATTTTCTGTAAGTATGACCACTGTTTAATTAGAAAAGGTAGAACATAAGAGTAAACATTATGGTTTGCCATGATAGCATGTATTTCTGCTTTAGATAGATCTCACCACCTTCTAAATGATCATGAAATTTTATATATATATATATATATATATATATATATATATATATATATATATAAAATTATCACAATATTTTTTGTATTGTTAATAAAATTAAATGGACTTGAGGTTACACCTGGAGGCTTAAACACATATGATAACTACCACTTCCTCCTGCAATCCCATCAAAGTGGCGACATTGATATAAAAGCATATAAACTCTGGAAGGAAAATTAGAATGGAAAAGAGTTTTTAAAAATGCATGACACAGCCAGGCATGGGATGGTGCATGCCTGCAATCCCAGAGGCTCAGGAGGCTGAGGCAGGAGGATCAAGAATTCAAAGCCAGCCTCAGCAACTTAGCAAGACCCTAAGGAACTTAGCAAGATCTTGGCTCTAAGTAAAATATTAAAAAGGGCTGGGGTGTGGCTCAGTGGTTAAACTCCCCTGGGTTCAATCTCCTTTACCAAAATGAATGAATGAATGAATAAATAAAATAAATAAAAACATGACACAATAAGCAGGTAGATTGTGTCACAGAAGAGCAGAAAGGCCCAGGGACTGTATGGGGTAAGTACAGGAAGATCTGTCTGGAGCTTTTAAAAGAAGCACCTGGATCCATAAATCTCCTTCCACCGCACACAGCCAAATGACTGCCCCTTTCCTACCTGAGCATGAGAAAGGAAATGTATTCTCTAAATAAATTAAACACAAATAGTAGGAGCTAAGTGTGAGGGGGCATACCGAAGTAGAAAGATTATGTGTAAATTTCCTAAAGAATAGTAATGTCCATGTGATTGATATAAAGACAAAATTGGAGAAGATGCTTGCCTACTACAGTTCTAATAAGAAAGTAATAATGCAGAATATATAAGGAACTCCTAAAACTCAACAACAAAAATACCAATGTGAAAGAACCTGAGTAGACTTTTTGCCAAAGATACACAAATAGCCAATAAACTCATGAAAATATTTTCAACATCACTAACGATCAGGGGAAGGCAAATGAAAACCAGAGTTAGGTAACACTTCATATTCTTATGATGGCTAGAGGAAGAAAGAAAACAAATGTTGGCAGATGTATTAAGGCAAAAAAAATATTAGATAGGAAGAAAGAGACATAGTGATAAAAGATTCCCTCAGAAGATTTGACAATTGTAAACATGTACACCTCTAGTAACATAGTCATATAAAAGAAAAGTTGGATAAATATAAGGATAAACAGCTATAAATTATACACAGGTAAAATTTCAGTAAGGATTTATATTTATTTATTTAGGTACTGGGGACTGAACTCAGGGGCACTCAACCACTGAGCCACATTCATAGCCTTATTTTATATTTTATTTAGAGACTAGGTCTCACTGAGTTGCTTAGCACCTTGCTTTTTTTTGGCTTTGCATTTTCAGAACTCCTGCCTCAGCTTCCTGAGCCAATGGGATTACAGGTGAGGATTTATATTTGAATAACAATCAGCAAACTAGATCTGAAGGATAGACAAAGAATATGGCATCCAATTATTGCAGAATGAGCATTATTTTCAAAAGTAAATGGATCGCTTACAAATATTGATTATATATTGAGTGAAATAGCAAATATCTACAAATGACAAGATTAAAATCATGTTGCATCTTATCTGACCACAAGGAATTGAAAGAAATAAACTTAAAAATAGTTCATATTATGTTTTCAATTTAAGAAAAACATCTGTAAATCATCTAAATTGAAAAAGAAAAAAAGATAAGAATTTAAAATTAAGTTGAAATGAAAATGAAGTATATTAGCTAAAAAGTAATAAGTATCTATTTCAATCAATTAGAAAAAAAAGCAAAATATGCCAAAGTGGAAGAAACTGAATAATAAAGGCAACAGCAAAATTTAATGAAAGTAAATATAAATGGAATCAACAAACCAAAAGCTTTCAAACGGATTTGTGTTGAAGTGTATCATGGATACCGAAAAGGTGGCTGACTTTGGCCAATATGGTATTAGTAGATGTGATACAAGGAAAAGCTTAGAGTGTGTTAAAATTCTTGGATTTGCCATGCTGCTCTTGCAACTCATCCTGATAAGAACACACCTCCAAGTGGCCTACTATTCCCAGAAGAATGAGAAATAAGAAAAGCAGGCTTGAACCCAATGCTTGCCATAGTGCTAGATTAGCCAAACTCAGCAGACTTCAGAGTGGATCTGCCATCAGTTGTTACATGACACTGAGTTTTATGGTGGTTCATTAAATAGTACTCTTTTGATAATGGCTGGCTGATACAACATTTGGAAAAGATCTTGCAAATACAAGGCAGTTTACAAAGATACATAAAATACATAGGAGTACATCAAATTAAAAGTTGGAACAAAATCCCAAATCTGGATTTTCCATATTGTTAAAAAACTTCCATTAATCTTTTTCTCTCTTTGGGGGCATTATTTTTATTAGTAATTTTTCATTTCTGAAAAAAATGGGCACAAGAGGAAATAAACCCAAGAGGAAAAGCGCATGTTCAGAGCCCTCAAGATTGATATGTAGAGGAAAAGAGCAGGTGACTGCAGAGCACAAATGTGCACTTAGTGAAGTGGGAGTGAGAAGGGTGACTTCAAAAACAGATTGAAAGCCACTGTGAAAATTTCTTCTAGAGGTAATAGGGAGAAAGTGAGGGCTTTGGAGAGAGGACATTGTATTTTTCTAGTGATGCTTCAAAACATTACTCCAACTTTGGTCCTTATTAATTTTCTAATCGTGTTATGAGTCCTCATGATAAGATCTAAGAATGTCATTTTAGCATAGGGAAATAGAAAAAGCAAAATAAAGGTAAGGAAATAGAGTTCTCTCAGTAGGATCAACTATTCATGGCAATCTATCATTCATATTTGGAAATGCAGGTCCAAAATAAATATGTCCTTTGGGTAACTTATGCTGAGAATCAAAGGGAAATATTTTAGGATCCCAGAGCTCCAGACTTTCTTTAGTTTTTCAAATCATTTCCCATGGTACACATATTTAATTAAAAAAACAGCCAGTGTTCCTGAAAAATTACTTTCCTTTTTCATCTTTCTTTGCAATCAAGATTGAAGTAACCTCCGGACAAATTTAACCTACAGGTTCAGTTGGCCTGAATTCTCTCCCTAGCCCACATATTCCTGGGTAGTTAGTTTTGTTCACAACTTTGCTTAAATATTATGAGACCAAGGCAAAAGGATAGTCAGTGTAGATGATGAATGGTTGGGTCAGGAAGATGGACGCTGATTCTAAAGGAAATAATACCTCCAGAGCACTTCCCCCTCCTCCTACTTGTTGCCAAGGTCACCTGCATCCAGGGAATTCTTTCTCCCAGCAAGGAGTTGTTAATGAATGGCCCTTTGGCACCTCCCTTCTTCCTTTCTGGGCAGATATGGAAAATAGGGAGAAGTACCCCTGAAGGGCTTCTTTCCTGCTTTTGGCTATATAAGCAAGATAAGGGGAGGAGGGGACTTGAGAAGAAAGGAAATTTGAAGTCTATAAAAAGGGCAAGACACCCCACTCCCTTGGGCACCAGCCTTCCGCAGGAGTCTCTCTCTCTCTCTCTCTCTCTCTCTCTCTCTCTCTCTCTCTCTCTCTCTCTCTCTCTCTCATTTTCTCTGTCCTATCATTTAAATAAAACTTTTTGCTCATGCTTTGTCTTCTTGGGTATTCAATGTTCAACACTGGAACAGGACCTGATCCTGATTTTGAAAACTGGTTTCAGATGGGGGCTCTGCGGGAACTGTCACTGAGGAGGGAAGCTCCTCTACACACACACACACGCCTTTCTGAAGGGCATCTTTCTGGAGGACAAAAATGGGCACTGGTCACCTAATTAAAAGCAATTAGGGCAATCCACCATTCTACAAGACTCGAGTGACAGGATTCATGGCGTCGGTGGCTCCTAATCATCTGTCCTGTGGGTCAGACATGTTGGGTTCTGCCAAAGCTGTTCTTACTGTCCTATCCAGACTCAGAGCATGTCTGGCATGAGTACACAGTGTCTCTAATCCTGGTCTGCCTTTGGATGCATGGAGATGACACCGGGTTGGAACAACCATGAGATTCTGGCCAGGGCCACTAAAGGTTTCTTTCCTGACCACCCTTATGGGGTATCATGTGACAACTGGTTAATCAAAAGGTGCTGAGTGAAAACCCCAGTGACATATACCTCCAGATGAACCACCCCGCACTCTCCCATGGTTGCTCCTCCAGAGCTCGCCCCTCCCCTCGTGGATCAGACTCTAGCCCGTTGAGAGAGGGACATTTTACATGGAGCAGTTCCTAAGAAAATGCCTGGGTTCCCTTTATTCACATATTAAGCCTTTACAAACCTGTAAAGATCCCCATTGTTTGTGTGCTCCTGTGTGCTCCAGGAGCTTCAATGACTGCAAAAAGGGAGACTTATACTCACAGCCTTT
Organism: Marmota flaviventris; assembly: GCF_047511675.1. Classification (NCBI taxonomy): domain Eukaryota; kingdom Metazoa; phylum Chordata; class Mammalia; order Rodentia; family Sciuridae; genus Marmota; species Marmota flaviventris. Next base: position 100,830,301 of record NC_092498.1, on the reverse strand, counting down.
TAATTCACCTTTGGCTTAGATTCCTTAGTAAAAGGACATTAAATGCTTAACAACAACTAGATGTCCTCCTGCCTTCTGGAGGTTCCATTGGCCCACGGTGCCTATGTGCGGGCCTAAAGACTTCTCAGACCTTGTTTAAAAACCCAAATGGTGCCCAAAATGTAAATTACATTCAACTCTGATCCTCCATTCCAAGTGAGGCCCAATTCCCCTCCCCTCAAAATAGTCTATTAACTAAAAGAGGCTCAACACAGACAGATCAAGGTTCATTACAAAAAGGGGTCCCATGCTCTCTCAGGAATTACAAATCACAAGGTAAGGGTGCATAATCCAGAGGTTGCATCTTTTTCATGGCCACCCATGAAATCCCACATGGGTTATGATCACACTGGTGCGGCAGAACTCTGGAGTTAAATCCAGAGGTTGTGCATGGAAGGAAGGGTGGAAACTGCTGGCACATAGGAACCTCAGACTATTTCCTCGGTTTTTACAGAACAGGGTAAGCTTCAGAATATTATGAAAATTATATTTCCCTCTGATGGACATGATTCTCTATGGGAGAGTTTGTATTGATACCATGCTTGGCAGCAGAAGAACTCTAGGTGTAAAGGCTGCAATAAAGAGTCTATGCTCACTGTGGGCCAAAGGAATCTCCAGAGGCTCCAGTGTAGGCATTCTGTGTTTGGGACTGGGGTCTCTGATAAAGAGACTTTGTGATTGTGGCATTCTTGGTGGCTAGGAAGTTTCTGTGCAAAGGCACCGAATGCCTGGCTGCTGGGAAACTTCTTTGTAAAGACACAGGATGCCTGGGTGCTGTAGCAATGTCCTTTATGAGGAAGGTCTGTGTTAAGAGTCTTATCAGCTTTGATCTTCATCTCAGACACACAGCTCCTGGGAATATAAGGACTCTCTTGTTAGAAAACTACAATGTTTCACTGAACCTAAATCTGTCCACATAACAGTAACTTTATACAATGGACTTTCTTGAGAGCTGCACAAAGCTCCTAACATCCTTTATTGTAACTATAAAATGTAACTACAAAATAATCAACCCTACTGATACTCTAAACAATAATGTAGTTATGGTACTAATGACCTAATGTAACCTATTGGTATAAATAAACCTGGCTGCTTGGACAAGGGGCCACTTTCCTGCCTCTGCACCTTGACTCTGTGTCCTCCTTTTTTGTTTTCTTTATACTCTAGCATCAGAAAATCATTCCCCAGCCAGAGACAATTCCTCAGTGCAGGCACCAGTGGGTTCTGTTCTCTTTTCTTTTTCTGTTCTTTTTATGTTCTCTTTTTATCTGATTCTTATTGTTGTTCAGAGGGGAGCCTCATCCTCAAAAGGATTGATGGGAGATTATATCTCAGTTTTCTATATCCAAACCTGGCCTGACTACCAAGTGGGGAAATTAAAAAAAAATGGTTAAAATGCCCTATGCATGAGGTTTTACTCAAAACAGCAGCTTCCCTTATTTAGCTTCTTCCAGATTTCCATCTCTACAAGGCTTACATTTGAAAAGTAAACTGCAGAGGCTTACAAAGTTTGCCAGACTTACAAGGCTTGCAGAGGATCAGTTTTTATCAAAAGGGGGGTGGGGGCAAAAAAAAGTGACACTTTTAAATTCAAGCCATTGTGGGACCTAAATGGCTGGTTATCTTATCTGCTCTTGTGTTCTACCACCCTGCTTTCTTAACAAGTTCCTTCCTAAACACTACAAGGGGGGGGGGGGGGGGCAAATGGAATGATCATAAACAAATCCTCTTTACTTTGAGAATCTTAACCTGAGGATTTCAGGACTCTCACATTCTTTTGTAAGGGTCCCGCGAAACGTCGGAGAAAGAGACCACCAAGTGACCACTCATGCAATTGGCAGAAGGGGGATTTATTGAACCAGCATGCTGGGGCTCCGTGCCCACTCAAGAAGGGAAAGCAGCCCAGAGCCCCGAGCAGGGGCTGAGCACTGCTTAAGTACACTTTTTGGGGAGGGCGGAGGGCTTTGTATACATCAGAACAAATCATCATGAGGTGCGGGAAAATTGAACAACAACTCCTAAACATGATTAGTTCATTCATTGGCGGGAACAGGTCAGGCTGGAGTGATAGGTCATTCCTAAGGAGGGGGTTACATTTAAACTGATTGGTCCAGGCCCTGCAATGCCTACGTGCGACCACACAGAGCCCTTATTAAACAACCAAATAGTCAGGGGAAATATTTACTGGGCAGTTCCAAGCATTGTCTTAACAGCTACAGAAATTTCAGGTTTTGCAGGTAGCATAGAAACCTAACAATACCTAATCCTTTACATTTTAACTCAGACCTTGAAGCTTAGAAACTTTACAACACCCGGTCTTTCACCCTTTAACTTTTACGCTTTAACTTCAATTTCTTTTACCCTTACACTTTGAATATCTGAATTGACTCTAATCTGAACCAAAAAGTGAACTCTGATCTGATAAAGATGTTCTGCAACCTTCCTTACTAGAGTAATTACAAGAATGTCATTATTTTAGAACTCCTTTTTAAAAAAAAAAAATCTGTATTTTTGAGCTCATAATTTTATGATGAATTCCCATTTAATCTGGCCTACCTAAATGAATGTATTTTTCTCCTCAGTCTTATTTTACCTAACTCTAGAGGTTTTTACACTCTGTCTTTGTTCAGAAGCCAATTTTCAAGAGTTAGCTTTTAAACATTGGGAAAATCTCCTTCACAAAATCCTAAGGACATAGACATGATGATGTTGGAGTAAATCTGATAGCCATTGGGAACAAGTGGCTACCTGAACCTTTAACTTCAGGGTACACCATGGCTTTCAGACTCTATACCTAGCATTTACAACTATACGGACCTGCCATATGTTTAAGTCATAATGTAAAAATCTAGGGGCTGGGAATACAGCTCAGTTAGTAGACTGCTTGCCTTGCATACACAAGGCCCTGGGTTCAATCCCCAGCACCAAAACAAAGAGCAACAACAAGAACAAAACCCCCACAAGTCTAATATGCTCTATTTTAATTTCTAAAATGTTAAATCTAATAGAGACTTTAATAAACATCTGTAGTGTTTTCTCCTACCTGTGGAGATCTACCTACAAAAAGCTACAAGATCTTTATTTACTGTCTGTTTTATGTATGTGTGCACATCTGTGTATTGTATTGTTTTGTCTACATACATGCTTGTGTCCATATTATGTACCAGCTTTCAAAATTAGTATAAAGATAAATGAGCATGCATAAATTAAAATTTAAGTGAGAAATGGATCCAAATACATTTTAGTTCAAGTGACTTAAAACAAAGGTTAAATTTAAATTAGGTAAACAGATGAGAGTAAAGACAAATTCATAAGTTTGTCTAGGTGGTCACACAATTAACCAAGGGTTGGTTTCTATAAAATGTCTAGAAGGTAATATCCATTGCCTCTAGAATTTTTCTTCTACAAGGAAGAGATGGCTTATACTGTTGTCTAAAGTTGTCTAATATCTTGGATTTACAGTTAAAAATGAGTGAATTAGATATTACATTATAAATGTGTTTGTTAGAGGAGACATTTGAATAATTAGCAAAGTTAAAGTGCCAAAACATCAACTGCTAAATATAAAATCAAGTACTATTGACTTCGTAAATTCTATAAGGTAATATATTTAAACAATAAATGTGTTTTCATAAATTGGTAAGTGGAAAAAGGTTTAAGAACGCTTTGTTTCTGTGTCCTCACTAAAACAAAGATACTAAGAGTTAAGATGTTATCAGGTATAATTCTTCACACAAAGGGTACAAAAGGTTTCAGTTGAGTTTCAATTAAAGTACTATAAAGATCATTAAATATTTCATCTTATTAAAGTGCAATAATTTTTCTAAATTCAGGAATTTTATAAGCTTATTTGAAAATGTGAATTTGAAAAAAAGAACAACAGCTAGGAAAGGGATATAAGAAGATTCTAGGTATGTGCATTAGTCAGGGTTCCCTAGAGGAACAGAATCAACAGAAGTATAATTATAAAATTGGGATTTATCAGGTTGGCTTATGTGACCAGAAGCTGGGTAGTCCACAATGGCTATCCGCAGGCTGGAGAGCTGAAAGAAGCAGTAGCTGTGCAGTCCAAGAACAAAATCCCCAGAACAAAAGGGATCAATGGTGTTACCCTAGTTTGAGACCAAAGGCTTCTGGAGAATCACTGGCAGAGTCCTCTTTGGAAGACTGAAGAAGCAGAGTTCAATATCCTCAGATGATCACAGCAGCAATCAAGAACCCATTCAAGAAGAATCAAGCTTGCATCTGCTGCTGCTTCCTTGCATCCAAGCCATTATTCTATTGGACAGTGCTGCCCACACTTAGGAGGGTATGCATTTTAGTTGGTTATCCCACATGCCAGTCATTCCTAGACATGCCCTCATCAACACGTGTACATGTAAACATCTTAATCATCAGCATCTCTTAATCCAATCAAATTGACAATTTAAATTAACTATTACAGTATGGAAATATATTTTAGTATGAAAGTAGAAGAAAAAAGTTTCTGGATGAGAAAGTATTTTGTATGATAAAGTAAAAAGTTGTAGAATGTCTAAGTAAATTGCAGAAGATTTGTGGAGGGTCAATCTCAAAAAGTTTGTGTGTATCTAATTTGAGTATAATTGGTACAATCAGTTGAAGTTATTCAAAGATTCTCCTAAGGTCAAATATTAATATACTAAAATACAAACCAAAGTTTAATGCTCTATATATTAAAGTAACAAAAAAGTTCTTAAACATTAATCTGCTCTTATCCAGAAGATACTTTCTTGTGTCTGGTAAGTTTTATTCCTTAGAGAAACCATAATCTTAAAGGAATTAGGGTTTATACCATTCTAACAATTTAACCCTAACAGTTACAGTTAAACAACTCTTAGAGTATTACTCTACACTACAGATTCTGAATTTTTCCTTAAAAGCTCAACTTGGTTAATATAAGAACATTAGTGTAACTGGCTATTACTGGCTTCTGTGTATACTAGATGTATTCATATCTTCCAGGTATACAAGTCTTCAAATGTAAGGTGTAGAAGAGCATTGTACCAAGCTGGTGTTCTTCAAACCAAAGTTTGAAGTAAAGATTTGGGATTATAAAAATTATGTCCCTTAGTTCATAGCTATTATACAAATTCAATATATTTTTACTTTTGTTAAAATTTTATCTTATATTTTCTTATAAATTTTATCACAATGGTCTTTTAGTGTCTTACAAAAAGTACAAGTTCTAATATAACAATCAAAGATAATTTGAGATAATAGGTCATCATCTATAGGACAAACAGTATATAAGGCTGACTTCTAGTACTAATACTGACCCCGAATAAAAGGAAGGGATAAATAACTATAAAGTTATAGACATCAATGTTGAAACCGAGTCCTCATACTTTAAGATTGGAACTGGCTTGCTAGATGTTTAAACCTAAAACTTTGAGACTAAAGTTAAGGAAGTAAAACTCCAAGAAGAAAGTGACAAATATTTGGCTCATGACCCTTGATGTCAGCTCAAACCCAGGAAGCAAGGGAACTTCTTTAAGTGCTTTGCAATTCTGGGCCACATGACCTCGTGATAAAGTTATAAAGGAGATTCTAGAGAACAGAAAGTTAACAGTGCACATGCTGCATAGAGGAAGGTCATCAGAGAGGGAAACATCTCTGATGCTTCTAAGTGAAGCAAGATGGTCAATAGGTGCCGCAGTCTGGCTGGGCACAATTCAGGAGCCACTTGTCAAAAGAAACGAACTTTATTTTTAGAACACACACACCACACCACACAGCTCCTCAGGAAAAACCCTCAGAGCCCAACTGCCACCACCGGCTTCTCACAAGCCTCTGCCCCTCCCCCACTCCTCCTGCTCTTGAGGCCGATTGGCTGGGTCGCGTGGGCAGAGCCAAAAATAGTCCCCCATTGAGCAGCTCTGTGGTCTGAAAGGGCGGGGAAACAGCCCAATGAGCATCACCGCAGAGGAGCCAATCAGTTGGCAGCTAGAAGTTTGCTGGGGCCACTGTGAGCCAATCATCAGCTGGCAGCTGGAAGTTTGCTGGCAGCTGGAAGTTTGCTGGCAGCTGGAAGTTTGCTGGGGCCCCTTTCGGCTGTGGCTCTCAACATCTCCCCCTCTCTGTTTAAACAACAAGCATGTGGCTTAGGGACCGTTCCTGCCTTAGGTTGTCCAATACTACATATGGTCCTTACCCGTTGTTGGATGAGCTGACCTCAAGGCGACAGCCTCCTGTCTTAGGTTGGTACCATTGCAATTGGATCTTACCCGTCATTGACTACCGGTCTAGTATATAGCCACACCTGTGGATAGGTCTTTGTACCAGCGGGGGGGTGAGGTTCTTTGCCTCACCTCTGTTGGCCCCCAAATTTTAGCTGAACAACCATCACAAGCAGAAGGGAGGAGGATACACCAAGCCAATTGACGGCTCCTTTTGGAAAAATTGTACCACCGATGACACCATCAGCAAAAATACCCCAACACTACCACAAGTCGCTGCACCAACAGATAGTTCACAATGCATACAAGTGAGTTCACAATGCATACAAGTGATACATAGTCCAGGCAAGTTCTGCAAGCAGTTCAGTGATGGCTATTGCAGAAGCTGTAGATTGGTTTTATCTTTGTCTTCACCGGCACTGGGATGAAGATAGGAATTCTGGCAATAATGGCTAAAGAAAAAATTATGTAACATTCCAGAAGGCACTAAAAGAAAACAATTTTCTGAACAATTTACATTATCTTGAACAGAATTATTAAATATAATGAAAAGGAAAGGTGAAATTAAACAAACAGATCTGTTAACCTCCTTTTTTGTTCACATATTAAAACAATCCTCAACAGCTGTTTACCCAATTTAAATTAAACCATTTAAATCACGTGAATAAAAAAAAATATTTAGATCCATTTTTTCATGAGCGCTCATCATATATGATATATGGACATATGTACATAAAAACATACAACATAAAACACAAGTGTGCACACATAATATAATACATACAACACATAACATAATAGTAAAGGCCTTATAACTTTTTACAGGTGAAATCTCCATTGCAATGTTTAAAAACTCTATAGTCAAAAAATAGACCTGATCAGCAAAACATTAACCTAGGTCTGTATGAGCTCAAAAAACAAAATAGAACTTCATGATGTGGAAAAGGGTAATAATAAAATAGATATTGAAAAAAGCATCCTGGTTCTGTCACAGATGTAAGGATAGCCAAACTGGAGTTTTGGATATCAGCTGTTATGGATTTGAGCCAAATCATCTTCTTTTTGGTCTGTAGAAATCGCTTTAGTTAATCTTTCTGGAATCCAAATCGGCTGCTGTTCTCCCTGTGGAAACACATAAACAGACCCCCGACTCCAGACAATCACGGGGTCAGGACCTTAGTTAATCTCTCTGGAATCCAAATCGGCTGCTGTTCTCCCTGTGGAAACACACAAACAGACCCCCGACTCCAGACAATTACTGGGTCAGGACCTTTCCATTGTCCTGTTAGAATATCCTTCCAAAGTACCTTGGGCTTATGTACATTTTTTGGACACATATGCCTTTCCACAGCACTAAGCCCTGATGAATCCAAATTTAAAAAGTTTAGAGTAAAAAGTGTTATTTTAAGTTTATCTTTGGGGAATATATACCCCTTCCCAATTCCTTCTTTTTGCTTTAATAAGTACATTTTAATAGTTTGATGAGCTCTTTCAACTATGCCTTGTCCCTGTGGATTGTATGGAATTCCTGTTATATGAGTAATGCCAAATGATGAGCAAAATTGCTTAAAAGAGGTAGAAGTATAACCAGGGGCATTATCTGTTTTTAACTGTTTTGGAACGCCCACAATGGCAAAATTTTGTAAGCAATGAGCTATAATATCTTTAGTTTTTTTCTCCAGCATGAAGGGAGCCCATCAAAAATCCAGAAGAAGTATCAACTGTAACATGCAAATATTTTAATTTTCCAAATTCTGGCAAGTGTGTGACGTCCATCTGCCAAATATGGTTAGGTATCAGTCCTCTAGGATTGACTCCAAGATTAACTTGTGGTAAAAAGGTCACACAATTTTGACATTGTTTTATTATTTGTCTAGCTTGTTCCTTAGTTATTTTAAAACGCTTTTATAAAGTATTAGCATTGACATGGAACTTTTTATGAAAATTTGTAGCTTCTTATAGTGTAGAGAAAATATGTATGTCATGTGTAGTTTTATCTGCTAAATCATTGCCCAAACTAAGGGCTCCAGGCAATCCTGTATGTGCCCTGATATGTCCTATAAAGAATGGATCTTTTCTGTCCCAGATTAAACTTTGTATAGTGGAAAGCAAAGAGAAAACAGTAGAGGAAGGGGAAATCCTACCAGCATCTTCAAGGGATACTATAGCATTAACTATATACTGACTATCGGAAAATAAATTAAATACAGAATCTTTAAACATCACAAAAGCTTGTAATACTGCATTAAGCTCTACCTTTTGAGCTGATTGTTTGGGTACTAAAAATGTAAAAGTTTGATCAGGTGTAACTATTGCTGCTGTACCATTATTTGACCCATCAGCGAATATATTTGGAGCATTCATGATAGGTGTTTTTTTTTGTCATTTTTGGAAAAATTACAGGATGCAATGACCAAAAAGACAATAAAGGATTAGATGGTAAGTGGTTATCAAATGAAACATTAGATTTGCACATGATTATTGCCCAAGTATTTAACTCATTAGCTAACTCATCAATTTGATTCATAGTATATGGAGTAATAATTTTATTGGGAGAAATTCCAAACACTCCCTTTGCTGCTTTTATTCCTTTGAGTATTAATTGTCCTACAGCCTCAGGATACCTAGTAAGAATAGTGTTAGGAGAATAAGATAAATGTATTCATAATAATGGACCTTCTTGCCAAAACACTCCTGTAGGAATATTTTTTGTTGGTAGTACAATAAATAATAAAGGCAAACTTATATCAATTCTATCCAAATGAATATTTTCCATATATGTTTCAATGATTTTTAATGCCTTTCTTGCTTCAGGCGTTAACATTCGGGGTGAATTTGGATCTGATGGACCTTTTAGGATAACAAATAAAGGTCCCAACTCTCCTGTTGGTATACCTAGATAAGGCCTTATCCAATTTATGTCTCCTAATAACTTTTGAAAGTCATTAAATGATTTGAGTTGATCTACTCGTATTTGAATTTTTGGTGGACGGACCATGGTTGAGGATAATAGAACTCCTAAATAATTAATTGGAAAATTTAATTGTACTTTATCTATTGCTATCTCTAGATTATAATTTTTTAATAAGTTTGTAAGTGGCATAACATTCTAGCAATGTGTTTTTATCTTTGTGTGCTAATAATACATTATCCATATAGTGAAATATTTGTAGTTCAGGATTTTGATTTCTAAGTGGCTGGATTACTTTGTTAACATAAATTTGACACATAGTTGGGCTGTTAGCCATCCCTTGAGGGAGTACTTTCCATTCATATCTCTGATCAGACCTTCATGATTCAGTGCAGGGATAGTAAATGCAAAACGTGGACTATCCTCAGGATGAATTGGAATTGAAAAAAAAAACAATCTTTAATATCTATAACTAAAACATACCAGGTTTTTGGCAAAGTAGACAATTGAGGAATCCCTGATTGAGCAGGTCCCATAATAACCATCTCATTATTAATGGCTCTTAAATCTTGCAATAATCTCCATTTACCTGATTTCTTTTTGATGACAAAAATGGGAGTATTATGGGGAGATACAGAAGGTTGTATATGTCCTTCCTCTAACTGTTGTTTGACCAGGTCATGGGCTGCTTGTATCTTTTCTTTAGTCAGGGGCCACTGAGGAACCCATACTGGTCTTCTGATTTCCAAGTAATTTTTATTGTCTCAGTGGCCCTTTCTGAAAATCCAACCCATGTCTGTCTGTTCCTTGATCTATTTGTATTGGTGCTGCTATACCTTGTTCTTGTTTTTCTAATCTTTTTCCTTTCCTAAAACCTTGTCTAGCCATAATAGTGGGTGCATTTTGATTGATGGCCTAAATTCACCAATCAAAAGACTAGCAAATTGGATTAAAAAAAGACTCAACAATATGCTGCCTCCAAGAGACTCATCTCATAGAAAAAGACATTCATAGACTGAAGGTGAAGGGTTGAGAAAAATCATACCACTAACATGGACTGCAGAAGCAAGCAGGCATTTCCATTCTTATATCAAATAAAGTAGACTTCAAACTAAAGTCAATAAAAAAGGACAAATAAGGACACTACATACTACTCAAGGGAGCCATACACCAAGAAGACTTAACAAATATAAATATATATGCCCCAAACAATGGAGCATCTCCATTCATCAAACAAACTCTTCTCAAGTTCAAGAGTCAAATAGACCACAACAGAATAATTTTGGGTGACTTCAACACACCTCTTTCATCACTAGGTAAATCTTCCAAACAAAATCTGAACAAAGAAACTATAGAACTCAATAATATAATCAATAACTTAGACTTAACTGAGATATAGAGAATATTCTATCCTTCAATGAGAGAATATACTTTCTTCTCAACAGCAGATGGATCTTTCTCTAAAATAGACCATATACTGTGCCACAAAGCAACTCTTAGCAAATATAAAAAAGTAGAGATACTACCCTGTATTCTATCAGATCATAATAAACTGAAATTAGGAATCAATAATAAAATAAGAAATAAAAGCCACTCCAACACCTGGAGACTAAATAATTGCTACTGAATGAACAATGGATTACAGAAGACATTAAACAGGAGATTAAAAAGTTTTTAGAGGTGAATGAGAACACACATAAAACATATCAGAATCTCTGGGACACTATAAAAGCAGTTCTAAGAGGAAATTTCATTGCATGGAGTTCATTCCTTAAAAGAAGAAAAAGTCAATAAATAAATGACTTAACACTACATCTCAAAGCCTTAGCTAAAGAAGAACAATAAACACCAAAAGCAACAGAAGGCAGGAAATGAATGAAATTGAAACAAAAGAAACAATTGAAAAAATTACAGAACAAAAAGTTGGTTCTTTGAAAAAACAAATAAAATTGACAGACCCTTAGCCATGCTGATGAAGAGAAGGAGAGAGAAAACTCAAATTACTAGCATATGTAATGAAAAAGTAAATATCACAACAGACACTACAGAAATACAGAAGATAATTAGAAATTATTTTGAAAATCTGTACTCCAATAAAATAGAAAATATTGAAGGCATCGAAAAATTTCTAGCTTCACATAATTTGCCCAAATTGAATCAGGATGATATACACAATTTAAACAAATCAATTTCAAGTGACGAAATAGCAGATACCATAAAAATCTACCAACCATGAAAAGCCAAGTTCTACAAGACCTTTAAAGAAGAACTAATACCAATATTCTCCAATTTATTTCAGGAAATAGAAAAAGAGGCAGCACTTCCAAACTCATTTTATGAGGCCAATATCACACTGATTTCAAAACCAGGCAAAGACTCATCAAAGAAAGAAAATCCAGACCAATATCTCTAATAAACATAGATGCAAAAATTCTCAATAAAATTCTGGCAAATCAGATACAAAAACATATTTAAAAGATTGTGCACCATTATCAAGTAGGATTTATCCCAGGAATGTAAGGTTGCTTCAACATATGGAAATCAATAAATGTATTTCATCACATCAATAGACTCAAAGATAATCATATGATCATCTCAATAGATGCAGAAAAAGCATTTGACAAAACACAGCACCCCTTTATGTTCAAAACACTGGAAAAACTATGGATAACAGGAACATACCTCAACATCATAAAGGCTATCTATGCTAAGCCCCAGGCCAGCATCACTCTAAATGGAGAAAAATTGAAGGCATTCCCACTAAAAACTGGAACAAGACAGGGATGACTACTTTCACCACTTCTATTTAACACAGTTCTTGAAACACTGTCCAGAGCAATTAGAAAAAAAGAAATTAAAGGGATACACATAGGAAAAGAAGAACTCAAATTGGCACTATTTGCTGATGATATGATTCTATACCTGGAAGACCCTAAAAGTTCCACTAGAAAACTCCTAGAACTAGTAAATGAATTCAGCAAAGTTATAGGAGATAAAATCAACACCCATAAATCAAAGGCCTTTCTGAAATAAATCCTCAGAAAGGGAAATGAGGAAAACTATTCCATTTACAATAGCCTCAAAAAAAAAAAAAAAAAAAAACTTAGGAATCAATGAAAGAGGTGAAAGATCTATACAATTAAAAATACAGAACCCTAAAGAAAGAAATCAAAGAAAGACTAGAAGATGGAACGATCTACCTTGCTATTGGATAGGCAGAATTAATATTATCAAAATGACCATACTTCCAAAAGCACTCTACAGATTTAATGCAATTCTGATCAAAATTCCAATGACTTTCCTCATAGATATAGAAAAATCAATCATGAAATTTATCTGGAAAAATAAGGACACAGAAAATGTAAAGCAATCCTTTGCAGGAAGAGTGAAGCAGGTGGCATCGCTAAACCAGACCTTAAACTATACTACAGAGCAATAGTAACAAAGACAGCAGTAACAAAACAGTAATAAAAACAGCACCAAAACAGACTGATAGATCAATGGTACAGAATAGAGGACACAGAGACTAACCCACAAAACTACAATTATCTTATATTAGACAAAGGTGCCAAAAGCATGCATTGGAGAAAAGATAGTCTCTTCAACAAATGGTGCTGGGAAAACTGGAAATCCATATGAAACAAAATGAAATTAAACCCCTAACTCTCACCATGCACAAAACTCTATTCAAAATGGAATACAACCAGAGACCCTTCGTTTAATAGAAGAAAAAGTAGGCCCTAATCTCCATCATGTGGGATTAGGCCCCAACTTCCTAAATAAGACTCCTTGGCACAAGAATTAAAATCAAGAATCAATAAATGGGATGAATTCAAATTAAAAAGTTTCTTCTCAGCAAAAGAAACAATCTGTGAGGTGAATAGATAGCCTACATCTTGGGAACAAATCTTTACCTCTCACACATCAGATAGAGCACTAATCACTAGGGTATAAAAAGATCTCAAACAGCTAAACACCAATAAATAAATAAATAACCCAAATAATAAATGGGCCAAGGACCTGAAGAGACACTTCTCAGAAGATGTACAATAAATCAACAAATATAAGAAAAAATGTTCAACATCACTAGCAATTAGAGAAATGCAAATCATTTCATCTCATTCCAGTCAGAATGGCAGCTATTATGAACACAAACAACTACAGTGTTGATGAGGATGTGGGGGAAAACGTACACTCATACATTGCTGGTGGGACTGCAAATTGGTGCAGCCAATATGGAAAGTAGTATGGAGATTTCTTGGAAAACTTAGAATGGAACCACCATTCAACCCAGCTATCCCTCTCATCGATCTATACCCAAAGGACTTAAAAACAGCACATGGGATACATCAATGTTTATAGCAGAACAATTCACAATAGCTAAACTGTAGAACCAATCTAGATGCCCTTCAATAGATGAATAGATTTAAAAAATGTGGTTTATACACAATGGAATATTACTCAGCAATAAAAGAGAATAAAATCATGGTAAATGGATGGAGTTAGAGAAGATAATGCTAAGTGAAGTTAGCCAATCCCAAAAAACCAAATGCTGAATGTTTTCTTTGATATAAGGAGGCTGATTCATAGTCGGATAGGGAGCAGGAGCATGGGAGAAATAGATGAACTCTAGATAGAGCAGAGGGGTTGGAGTGGGAGGGAGGGGGCATGGGGTAATTAATGATGTTAGAATGTGATGATCATTACTATCCAAAGTACAAGTATGAAGACACAAATTGGTGTGAATATACTATGTATACAACCAAAGACATAAAAAATTGTGCTCTATATATGTAATAAGAATTGTAATGCATTCTGATGTCATATATAAATAAAAATAATTTACATAATAATAAAAAAATAAGTCTTAAGCCTTAGGCTTTAAATCCAACAGATGCACATTCACTCAGATCACAATGAACAGGTCCGGAACCAAGGCAGGCTTTTCCTGGTGTGGAGTGGAAAACTGGTTGAGGAGAGGGTCAGGGTCTTAGGGAGAAGTTGCGGCTCTCACCAAGATCCAGACGAGGTGGTAGAGTTTGAGAGCAGTGAGGATCCTACAGAGGATGAGAATAATGATAACTGATGGGATGTCAGTCCAGGTCCTCATCAGGCTCTCCAGCTCAAGTGCATCCTTGTTTTGGCTGGCTGAATCTCTGTTCATCAGCTCTACTATTTATAGTGAATTTTAGGGCTTTTGATCCCCCTTTCAGTCCTTATCAGCTACCACCGGATTTCTTCATGATATCATTTACCCTTGGGTCAGAAACATCTGGTCTGGTGGTCTCCACCCTGATCTTTTTGCCTTTCTCTTCTTATCAGGGGAGGACAGCCTGCCAGAGGCTTCACTCTGTTTTATCAGGGTGAGGGAAAGTAACTTGTTTGAGGCCATACTGGAGGGATATGTTGAATGTGCCTGGGGAGACTTCAGGTTTCAAAATGGAGTTTTAAAAATGGAGTTGTTTAGGCTCAGGCCTAAGGTCATCCTCACATAATCATACTTCTAACTATTCATGCTTCCTTCCTTCCATCTATCCATCCATCCCTCCACCTACCTCCTTATCTGCACATCTGTCTATTTGTCCACCCAGTGGGCCAAAACAAAAACCCAATGAATCAACATGAAGGGAAATCTCCAAGAGGTTAAGTTCTATACTAGGCTCTGGGCATCTAAAATTAAATAACATCCACCCCTGTTCTCACTTAAGATAGTTCATAGGCTAGGAGACGTGCTTATACCAGAGAAGTTTTGACATGTGCAGGACTTTGATGTTTCTCATGGCCCTTGGTTCAGTGTGGTTTGTGTCCTTATGATGAGATCAGGGTGGGGCCCTTGGTTCAGCTTGGCTTGTTCCCTTATAAGGAGATGAGGGCAGGGCCCTTGGTTCAGGGTGGTGTTTTGTCCTTATAAGGGGATAAGGGCCGGCCCTGGTTCAGCTTGACTTTTTCCTTATAAGGTAAAAAGGGTGGGCTTGGTTCAGCATGGCCATTGTGAGGGAATTTCAAAGAGCAGGTATATAAGAGAGTGGCCACCACTGGGTTTTTGTCCATATGTACAGGAAGCTCTTGGTGGTGACCTGTCGGACTCCCAGATAGTTAGTGCGTTTTGTGGTGGTTGGTGGCTGGTGGCTGGTGGTTGGTGGTTGGTGGTTGTGGTCTTCTGGGTTTTTTGATTTGATTTTTTTTTTCCTTTTGTTTCTTTGCTTTCCTTTTGGGGGCTTTTTTATTTTAGTTATTTGTTTTGGTTTATTATTTTTTTTTAAGCTAGCATCCTCATCCTAAGATGGTGTTCCGTTTTAGGATCAGCAGTGAGAGTAGTGAGAGCAGTGTAGAGAGACCAGGGCCAGGCTCCTATGAGCCTGCCATCACCGACCATTATGAACTTCTGCGGGACATTGGGGAAGGGGGCTTCGGGAAGGTGAAACTTGCCCGCCATCGCCTCACGGGGACAGAGGTTGTGGTGAAGGTTGTGCCAAAAGTAGGCTGGAACCGCCCCTTCCTGTCTGAACCCCTTATGATGGGGGGCTTGGATCACCCAAACGTGATCCGACTCTTCCAGGTCATTGAGACCCTCAAATATATGTACATTATCATGGAGCATGCAGGTGGGGGACATCTAAGGAGCCTCATCTCGGAACCTGGTGGCATGCCTGAGGAGGAGGCCCGCAGACTCTTCAGGCAGATGGTGCGTGCTGTGCAGTACTGCCATGAGAAGGGCATCGCACACCTGGACCTCAAGCCCGAGAACTTCGTGCTGGATGCCAGTGGTACCGTGAAACTCATTGACTTTGGCCTGAGCACCAGATTCACAGCCCGGCAGAAGCTGAGCAGGTTCTGGGGCACTCTCCAATACTTTGCTCCAGAAGTTGTCCGTAGGGAGGAATACGAGGGCCCCCTGGCGGACATCTGGAGCCTGGGGGTGGTTCTCTATGTCATGCTGACAGGGAGCCGCCCCTTTATAGCAAACAGTGTTGGGGAGGTGAGGAGGCTGATCATGGAGGGAGCCTATGGCATTCCTGCACATGTTTCCAAGGGAGCTCAGAGCCTCATCCTTGAGATTCTGAAGATGGACCCCAGGCAGAGGCCCAGCCTAAAACAGATAATGAGCCACCCATGGCTGAGCCAGGGCAAGGAAGATTCACCCCGTCCTTCTGGCGAGGCCCTCCCCACCCACCCGGATCCTGCCATTATAACAACTATGTTCGACATGGGTTACGACCCCTATAACATCTGGGTGTCCCTGTCAAATAAGAAATACGATGATGCCATGGCTACCTACCTCTTGCTCAAGTGCCAGAGAACCCAGGGGGTGGGTTGCACATGCCAGGAGAAGCCCGTGCAGCCTGGGGTGGTAGGGCCTCGCCCAGCCCCTGCAGATCCTCCTAGGGTCGACCCCAGGAAGTGCTCCAGTGAGCCTGCCCTTCGCTTGCCCTGTGAGCAGCAGAAGCAGCCAGAGGAGGCCAAGCTGTCTCTGCAGAAGGGTGGTGGCAGTGCCAGCGTGCCTGGCATTCGTCTCCGCTTTTTCCACGTGGACACACCCCCTCCCAGCCTAGCCTCCCAGCACCACCCTATACCCAGCACAACCGACCCCTCCAGCCTCAGTAGGGAGATCACAGAGGACCACAGCTCCTCCTCCCAAGCTACCTCCACAGAGCCAACCCACCACTGCATCAGGGGTTGGAGGAGGGTGAGGAAGCGTATTGTCTCCTGCCTTCGACAGCTGTGTTTCATCCCATGCTTCAGTCAGTCATTGTTCAGGAGCACAGTGGTTCCAGTGGAAATCCCCAGCCAAGACCAACAGAACCAATGAGCAGCCCGAAGACCAAGGTGTGCCAACAGGTTTTCAGGCAGGAGCGCATCTGGGTCCACCAGGAGTCTCCTCTGCCCCCACCTGCGAAGATAACTCATAGAGACTTTGCCTTGGGTCACGTCCCCCTGTCCTGCTCTTTGTCCTGCTGTTTCTGGTCACTGCCAAATAAGAAATTTATTCTTATTTTTTTTCCACAAATTGTACAATAAAAATGTTTCAAAGATTGAAAAAAAGCAATTGTGTGTGTGTGTGTGTGTTTTAAGAAGGAAGATTTAGGGCAAAGCCAGAGACCAGCACTCAAGGCATGGACCACTATGCCTCCCTCTCCCAACCAGTGTGGATATTTGCTCACCTTGAGCCAGTGTTGATAGACTCACTTTTCTTGAGCCAATGTAGGTGGGGACTTGCTCCCCTTGAGCTTGTGTAGACTAGATTCACTTTGAGCTAGTCATTTTGGCTAGAGAAAATCCTTTTTGTGATCTTCAGACCTTCCCTGAAGTGTGTGGGGAAGGTGGGTTGCAGCTGTTGAAGACACCCATGGCAAGGCATTGGAAACTGTAGAATGTTCTATGGCTTCATCTCCATAATCCCATGTACAGGGAAGCAAGAGCTGGGCAGTGCATAGGGGCAAGCCTGCCTACAGCAGTGGCTGGGTGTCTCACCACATGCCAGCCATCCTTCCCACCTTCTGGTCACTAACAGTGACCACATGGATTTGGGGAGCAGAAGTGTGAAATCTCAGGGATGCTACTTACATGAAAGCACTGCACCCATGTGGATTACCCCTTGGGTTCTGTTAACTTTTTTTTTTTTTTTTTTTTTTTTGTATAATCAAGTGCACACAAAGTAGTAAAAAAGCTTATGTTAGGACAGGAGGTTTTGTGCATCTTGCAGCCCTGGCATCTCTGCAGCTCTGGGACTGTTACCACAATCCCCTCAACTGACCCAGAACACTTGTAAAAGGGAAACCCAAACTCCTTGCCCCAAGTCTCCTCCTTTCAGCCTGAATCAGCCAGAGCAATCATAGCCCACATCCCTTTACAGCAGCAAGAATTCTCTTAATTAGAGGGGGATTGACAACAGGGCAAAAAGACAGTGTAGATGATGAGTGAGTCAGGAAGACCGTGCTGATTCAAAAGGTAATAAAATGCTAATACCTCCAGAGTACTTCCCCCTCCTCCTACTTGTTGCCAAGGTCACCTGCATCCAGGGAATTCTTCCTCCCAGCAAGGAGTAGTTAATGAATGCCTCCCTAGGCAGCTCCCTTCCTGCCTCTCTGGGTAGAGATGGAAAAAATGGAGAAGTACCCCTGAAAGGCTCCCTTCTCACCTTTGATCATGAAAGCAAGGTAAGAGTAAGAGGGGGATGTGAAAAGAAAGGAAACCTGAAATCTATAAAAGGGGAAAGACACCCCCACTTTTGGGCACCAGCTCTGGTATGTAACCCCTCCTCTCCTCAGGACTCCCTCTCTCCCCCTCTCTGATACCTCTTCTATCCTGTAAATATTTTTTTTTTCTTTTTTGCTCTTGCCTGGGTGTTGTTCAATGTTCAACACTGGGAGAATGGATCTTGATACTGATTTTCAAGACTGGTTTCAATTATGCCCTGTTTTAGTCAACTTTTTCACTGCTGTGACTAAAAGACTTGACAAGAACATTAGAGGAAGAAAGTTTATTTGGGGGCTCACATTTTTAGAGCTCTCAGTCCACTGAGTGCTGGCTCCCTTTCCCAGAACTTGAAGTGAGTCAGAACATCATGGTGGAGAGTGTGGTTGAGGGAATTGATGACCAGGAAGCAGAGATAAAGCTCTGATTAACAAGAACAAAATATAAAGTCCAAAGGCATGCCCCTAGGTACCCACCACCTCAAGCCACACCCTATCTGCCCACAGTTACCTAGTTGATCCCTCTAAGGGGGATTATTTCACTGATTGGAATAAGGTTCTCATAACAAAATTGTTTTATCCAAATTTTCTTAAATTTTGTCACTCATGAGCTTTTGGGAGACACCTCATATCTAAACCATAACACCATGGATTGAAACAGAAACCCCTAGAAACATCAGAGGATTTATCAAGTTTGAAGATTAACCCTTAGTTTTGTAGAAGTAAACGAAGAGGTGATAGTGGGTGACTCCTCAGCCTAGAGATATACTCTCCTGGCTGGACATTGTATCCTCTAGGAAACTAAGTAGTGCTGAGGCTTGAGCTACATTTCCTCTCGTGAGTCAGAATCTTTGAGGGTGGAGTGAAAGCATCCAGAAGTTTTCATTCTGCATCTGATTCTTATGAGCAGCCACCCCTAGTAAGTGTGATCATCAAGTGGGATCTGAAGATTCTCTGGGTAGAGTTCTACAGCGCCCTCCCTGCTCTGCCTTGGGCAGCTCCCTTCTGCCATCCTCAGTACTCAGCAGATAAAATGGGGCTGGGTTAGCAGGTGGCCAGAGGGTTGCTGGGTGGTGAGCCTTCCTCCCTCTACCCTAGAGATGATAGAGTGTAGAGCTAAATGGTTTTGCATTAAGGGGCCCTTTTTGTAGCTGATCCCAGGGACAGCTGAGAACAACCTAATAACCATATTCGATTTTCCGATTTTCCGTCTCTAAAAAGCCTGCTTTGCTTTGAGTCAGTTCTCCCCCCACCCCCCTCTAAATTATAAAAGGAATCAGATTTTCTCTCTCAAATTTCATTTGAATGTTTTTCAAGAGCAAAACATTCTGAGGTACCGGAGGAAGTTAGTCATAAAGAGATTCAGGAAATGTGTTTTATCAGTTTCGTTGATATTCAAGTAAATTCAGAGTCAGATTTGGAGGGAGAATAGAAATGTTTCCTTTATACTGAAGCACTGCATGTAGAAGCTTCAACCGAGATCATTATAAATTAATGTTATATTTTGGGATTATATGTTTTTTTAATAAAGAAATAAAGAAAAGGGAAGCCAAGCCAGGCTAGTTACATCTCTGGATTCAGCCCGCTGTACCAAAAAAGGTTGAAAGCCAAGGGAAAGAGGCTCAAGTGGCAAATGCACTGAGGTTGGAAACCTATTACTAATTCAGGAGCAAGTGCATTAAGAGAGCTTCAGAGCAGCAGTCCCGTCAGATGCAATTAAAGAGCTGCACATGGAAACAGCCTCTTCATAATTTATGGAGCAATTTCACTTTCTTTTTGGGGAGAAGGTTTCTTATGGATAGAAATTTGTCCTTGTGAGTGAATTGTTAGGAATACCAATTATGTGTTTTACTATTTGATTTTATAGATATTCCTGGTTAAGTTGTGAAAGTGTGTAGCTGATCAAAATCTGATTTCACCATCTTCTCATGGTGTTGTTTTCAATACCTCCAGTCTTGTGAAATGTGGGTTGATAAAAAGCAAAGTTTATGAGGAATTTCTTCTTTCATGTTCAAAATAGCTCTAAGTCCAACCCCCCCTCCAAAGAAACAAATAAACCAAACTTTTAATTTTGATACAGGGAAAGCAACATTTACTTTTTAAGTGGTGTTTCATGTTCTCTGCTATTAACTAAAAAAAAGAAAATTTTCCTGTTAACACTCTCTGGGAAAACAAATTACTTCATTTACAAGGGAAAGGAGTCAAGTGTGGCATATACCTATAATATTAGTGGCTCAGGAGGCTGAGGCAGGAGGATCGCAAGTTCAAAGCCAGCCTCAGCAACTTAGAAAGGTCCTAAGCAACTTAGAAAACTCCTGTGTCAAAATAACAAATAATAATAATAAAACAGGCCGGGATATGGCTCGTGATAAAGTGCATCTGGGTTCAATCCCTGATACCAAAAAAAAAAAAAAAAAAGATAAGAAAAGGAAAAGGAGTAGGGATTTGGCTAGGGATCTCTTATCCACCACATAGCTTGTAGCATGTAAGTATATACTCTCATATTACATTAGTTCAGTTCTCAGGCAGGACAAAAAAAATAAAAATTATAAATGGAAAATAATGAAAAGTATATATGATATTTGAAATTAGAAAAATTCTAAATAGTTGTTTTTCTCCTAATGACTAATTATTCCATAAAAGGATGGAGTCAGTCTCTCAATAAAAAAATATCCTAAGAAACTAAAAGTAACCCCCAAAAGAAGACACTTAGGGAAAAGTACTTGGCCTTCCAAAAATTTATATTTGGGACTATCTCATAGAAAGATTCTCAAACACCCTTGTCTTTTTGTATCCAAGGAGATATATATATATATATATATATATATATATATATATATATATATATATATGAATTATGCTTCTAAAACAGACATGAAAATCAATGAATATAATAGAAAGCTACTAGAAAGTTGAAATCAATAAGATATACATGGGGAACTGAAAATCAGGCATGAAATAGTCACAGAATTTGGACCTTAACTTTTCCCTGCTGCCACCAGTAGTGGAAATGGCCTAGAAACGGCCATAGCAAGAGATGTGTGGGTTTATGAAAGGATCTCCTAAGTAGACTAAAACTAGCTTCCTTACCAAAAACGTTAGGAGTCAAGATTCTGGTGTTCTGCAACAAGGCAGATGTCAGCATCCAGGAAGAAGCAGAGTGCTTTCAGTAGGAGATTCTCAGTAGTAAATATTGAATTTGGTGTGCCATCCCAATCCAAAGAGCAATTTAAAAAATTGAACTGAAGTTCAGGAGAGTGATTGTTCTAAAGATTGGTTAGCAAAAATTGGGTTGCTGAAAACATGATAGTGGATTAGATCCCTAGGTTGGGATGATGTGGTGACCGAAATAGAGATTCAAGACTGGGTTTAGAATCAATTCAAATTCAGGGGTACGTAGGAAAGAAAAGAAACAGTATCAAGACTGATCTCTTCATAGCTCTTAATTCAGTAATTCAATATACATTTGAAGCTCAGATACAGATTCACTTACAAAATTGAATTATTTTTATATTGGATGGGGAGGATCCCCTTAAAGACTTAATGCTAATCACTACCTAATTTTCTCTCTTTTTCTCCCTCTCTCTTTGTACAACAGTTCACATGTTCTTGCTCTTTGTTACAATATAATTCATAATTTAACTGCTGTCTCAGCCAAGAAGTGTTTCCCCCGCTACCCTATCACATTCAATATTATTCTGCAATTTCTTAATAAAGCAAGGTTACTTGCTATTTCTCTATCTTCCCCCCAAAGATCTTGAGAACAGAATCTCCCTCTTCTTTTTATTTTTTCCAAAACAGTTGAAAAAAAGAAAGAATTTTAATTGTGCTGAAACAAACATAATGAAGAATTTTCCACTTAAAAAAATTCTTTTAAATAGTTGAAAGGTTGACCTAACGTCATTTTCCAAGTTTGAGTGATGAAGAGATTTCTTCCTCCAAAAGACATTTTCTGCACCTGCTCAAAGGAAGAACCTATTACCCCAGATCTATCAGAATCTAATTAGAATGACCCCCCCCCATTTTTTTTTAATCTGGAGGGCTCAATGGGCATTTCAAATCACATCTTTAAGTGTTAGTTTGGGGAATGGAAATCATTCCTATCCTTGACATGATGACTACACTTTAGGACTTACGCCCACATCTACCACAGCAACCCACACAAAGGCAAATCATAATTTGAACGCTGAAAACAAGCATTTGCCAATTGTTATCTAATATTTCTCATCTCCTGTATCTAACCATTGAAGCAGATTCCTCTCTCTGAAGGGTGTGCAATAGCTGAGCCAAGCAGACAAAGTGAGGTTGGCTATTTTATGTTGGGGCTTGGAAAAGGAAACTTCCACCTGATAGAAAGGGACAACTCAGAGCAGTGGGATAATCCATAGTCCATAAAGGACACTGGAGAGCAAATGCTTGGAGGGGTGAGATGAAGTGATATCAAAGATGGAAATGGAAGTTTGAGTTTAGGTTTGAGGAGCAAGAGAATGTGAAAGGAAAAATCAGGCAGTGGGCCCTGCTTTGCTTTCTGGAACCTTAGTGTGCTTGAGGCTCCCTTTTATGGATCCACAGATTTATTACTTGATTTAATCTACTTGTTTTAAAGGACTAGGAATGGAGAGGACTGAACCATCAGGCAGAAAAATTCCCCAGTAAGACTTAATGATATTTGCTCTAAGCCCCATCTTGGGTGTTCTCAGGTGGGAGTAAGTGATGGAAAAAGGGAACTTTACTCCTCTCTCCTTCCAGCTTCAGGATTTAGCGCTAACCATGATGTTGACAGGAATCCTATGGCTTCCTTACATAGTGCTTGTCAAACCAATGAAGGGGCCAGCTTTCAGGTGGGCTGTCACTAGCAGAATGGTTGATCATGATGCAAAGTCCCGTGGGCAGTGGTGCACAAAAACAAAGAATTTATTGTTTCTATGACTTTAAATGATGTTAATGAAAATCTTCCAGTTTTCCAGAAGAAACCATGGGTCCAAAGTTGATTTTCCACCTTTTGCTTGATGTTTCTTTAATGTCCATGTACTTATTGTGCACTGAAAGGCTTCCTTTTCGACTCTCCATCCATGTGTAGTACAGAGAAGAGCTAATGAGCCTTCAGACCACCCTAAGATGGGTATCAAAATGAAGGATTTAATCAAATGAGGAATGGGCTTCTGGTAGTGTCATGACACCCTCATTTCCCACATTCATTAAAAAGCAAAATCAAGTCCCTCTTTCTTTTTCTTCTTCCCCCCCCTCCTCCTCTTCTGCTTCCTTTTTCTCTACTTGGCCCTGTTTCTGGAATTTCAGATGCAGAGAATTAAACAAACCATTTTCCTCCTTCATGACACATTGACATCAGTGGTCCATGCAAGGCCCTTCTTTTGTTTAGGTTGTTTATTTTTATTCCCTTTTTATCCTTCTTCTGTAGTCCTATGTATCACCGTGTGTGTGTGTGTGTATCCTACTTCTATAACATTTCTTGTACCCTTCCTTTCTTTCTCCTTCCACAAGCTTCTACTTTAATTCAAACCTTTGTCATCTATCAGACCAAATAGTCTGTTAACTGGTCTTTCATTATAACCTAAATATCTCAAATTATTCTCCACACTTCTGATACTGGAAATATGATTATAATCATCCAATGCCTCATCTTTGATCTTACAAGGTACAGTTCAAACTCCTTCACACAAGGTGAAACACTTACCAACAGCATAGCCTTTGTGCTCACCAGTCACACTTTCCCATAGCTACACCTATCCCCTTACACCTCTCCTGGAATCCTGCTTTCTCTTATCTTCCACCTCAAGATCTATCTGATACACTTGTATTTGTCAATTAAGACTCTGATATAGGTTTTTCTATAAAGGTTTCCTGATTGCCTGTCCATCATGTAAAACTAATTGTATTACTTTTTTTCTTTTCTTTCTTTTTTGCCACCATGTCCTATCCTTATCTCTAAAAGAAATAATAATAACTTTAGCACTTTATTGCATTTATAATTTTTTACATCTGAGTCCTCTGGAGGCAGTAACCATACCTATTAGTCCATTTCCATGTGCCATTTACAAAGTGCTTGGCAGATATGAGGTCTTCATTAGGTGTTTGTTAATTGAATGAATAATGAAGTCACAATCAATCAAAATTGTCTTAATGAAGACCTCAAACTTGGGTTGGTGTCTATGACTGACCTTCATTTAAGGAGGGAATATAATGTGCATAGAGAAGGGGTGACCCAATGCAATTTCTGATCACATCACTTTGTCTGGTCAGTCACTTCAACAAACATCTTTTCAAATATGGGAAACAAGCCAAATCCTTGTTTATGATGTTCCATTCCCTTCATGGTCTGATTTTTTTAACCTAACTTGGCAGGCTCATTTCTCATGACTCCTTCTTGTATATTTTAGGAACTCGCCGGGGCCTGCCCCCTCAGTGCTTTCCTTTAACTGTCCTTTTGACTGCCACCTATCCCAATGGTTCCCTGATTTCGCTAGCTAATGTCTTCTCCTTTAAGCTTCCATTTTAAAATCTTCTTTATGGCACCTAATAGTATTGTGCTTTATGATTTAATGGCGGTGTATTCATCTCACCAACTCTTCAGTAAAGAGAATACATGCTGTTTATTTTAGGGTATCTTTCTTTGTGCATCTCGTAAAGGTCATAGGGAGATACGAAACTTGACCTTTACTGAGTACCTGCTTTACAGAAGGCATCAGCTGAAGTACATTTGTACATTATTTTGTTTTCCACATTTGACAGATAAGAAGTAGATCCATGTGCTCATGATTATTAAATTAACAAAAAAGTGAAGGGCCTGGACATGAATTCAGCTGTCCCTTCTACCATCACCATATTGCTTCTCAATGCCTGCTACTGATGAATCAGAGTGATTCTTGTTTATGGATTTCTCTCTGCTGTTGGTCTTTAAACAGACAGGAGACCCGTGAGCTCCAGCTGATACCTAGTTACTCAGAAGTGAACAATCTGGCTTGTGTATTATTCAGGTCCTAATTTTCTCCTTGACCTGTTTCTAGAGTTGGGATCAACCTATTTGATCTGTAGTATGACATTTACCCAAGGAAGCAGGGAAAACTCTGGTGTGGATTTTTACTCTTCATTGGAAGCTCTGGAGAATAGTCATAGATAGAAATTATTTGGTTAAGTTACTTTCAAAGAGTAACTTTCTGACTTCATAGAAATTTAAAATTTCCCATTTTGAAGGGGTTTGAGAAGTCTTCTCTATTACACATTTACCTCTTATTTCTCATTGGAAATAAAAGATAACTATAAGAGACACACTCTGGTGGTCTCTGGAGTTAAGGTCTGCTGTCATATATCATAGAGGATGCCCTGTGAATTTGTTTTACATCTACATCATTTTAATAAAAGACCAAGTATCTATAATGTCTTCCCTTAGGGAAGTAGCACCTCAGGAGGTAGACATTAGCAAGGAATCTGCTAAACTGGAAATTAGTTCCCTCCAACTTTGGTTAAATTTTTTTTTCTCCCTCCATCAAAACCCATAAATACAAAGTGATTAGCAATATTCGTTGCTTCCTTTAAAAGCCAGGAGTATGCCCCAGATATTTGTGTTGTGAGTACAAGATTCCCAGCATTGTTTAGAGCTCTTCCAACCCTCTATCTAAAAGATACTCTTTTGGCCTCTCCTAGGCTTCCATTGGTATTACCTGACCCCAGGCTACATCTTCCTTTGCAATCTCTTAGACAAGTAATAATTGCATTGAAGTTGCAGGATGCCAGAAATCGAAATGAAAAGTATTAAGTTTTTTCCAGAGGGGTTTTCTTTTGATACTTTATTACAGTATCAAAGATTAAGGCAATGCACTTATCATCTGTTTTATCTTGATTTCTAACCTAAGGTCACAATTAGAAGGTAAAATATAAGGCATAGATTTAAATGGCACCAAAAGTGCCCTTTCCATTTACTTTCTCTCTCTCTCTCTCTCTCTCTCTCTCTCTCTCTCTCCCCTTTTGATTTCATTTCCCTCATTCTTTGTAACATTGTGTAGATCTACCAGCATAGAGAATGCATGACCCCCTTCTCTTTAGTTAGTACTGCACTTTTCTGTATTGCACTAGGATCTACAAACAGAACAGTAGTTTCTCTTATCCAAGGCTTTACTTTCTGTGGTTTTAGTTATCCATGTTCCACTGTAGTCTGAAAAAATAAATGAAAAACTACAGAAGAAAAAGCAAGTCATAAGTTTTAAATTGCACATCACTCTGAATAGCATGATGATATCTCATCTGTTGTTCTCTACACTGGGTGAATCACCCATTTTTGCAGTGTATCCACACTATATATACTATTTGCTGTTAGACTCAGATAGACTGTTGCAGTAAGCAGTGCTGTGTTCAAGTAACCCTGATTTTACTTCACAAATGGCCTCAAGCCACAGAGTAGGGATGCTGGCAGTTTGCATATGCTAAAAATAAATCATAAATTGCTTTCTTTCTTTCTTTCTTTCTTTCTTTCTTTCTTTCTTTGATACTCAGTATTGGATGCAGGGCCTTGAGCATGCTAGGCAAGCATTGCACAGTGAGCTCCATCACTAACCTATAAAGTGCTTTTTTAAGAGAAAAGATGAAACTTCTAGATTTAATAAAGAAAGAAAAAATCTATGGTGAAATTGCTAATATCTCTTACCACGTCTAATTTACAAATTGTATTTTATGATAGGTACATATGTATAGGAAAATTGTAGTGTGTACATAATTCAGTCTATTTGTGGTTTTGGGCATCCACTGGGGATCTTGAAACATATTTCCTGAGTATAAAGGGGAAGTACTGTATATTTGTGTCATTACATGTCTTGTTTTAAATTAGATGTATAATGTGCATCTTGTATTTATTGAGTTGATTATGACAAGAATTGTGATGAATGGCCTTTGGTAGCTTTAATTTATTACCCAGAAAGCTTCATTTTCCAACATCAATCAGGCAATCAGAAGAGTAGCTATTAAGTTGACCTATTGCGCAACTTCATTCTCTTGCTTCATTTCACATTCATTATGGTTCACAGTACAGAATGACGGCATGCATTCATTCAAGAAGTCATTCAGTCATTCCAACCAGTTTCATTGAGTGCTTTCTAGGTGCTATACACAAGTAAAGGTTCAGAGAACAACAGTGAATGACAAAACCCTTCCTTTATGGCTAAAAAACAGAGGGGAAGGATAGCACACCAATGAATAGTCTATTTGTAGTAAATAAGGGCTGAGTTCTAGGCTGGGGAAAGGGCTAGTGAAGACAGGAAAGGGAGTTGAAGTCACAGTCATCATGGAAGGCCTCCATAAGAAGGTGAGCAGGAGCAGAGACGTGGATAAAGTGGAGGAACAAGGTCCACAGCTACATGCCACAGCCTTCCAAGCAGAGGGAGAAACACCTGTCAAGGGACTGAGAATGGAGAGGGTTAGCTTGTTTGAGGAACGAAAAGGGTATGAAATCTGAGCCCACGGAGCAACAGATCAAGTATGTAGAGAGTAAGTAGCAAATAGATGGATGGATGCAAGTCCTTATGAGCCAAAACTAAATAAAAGCGTCATTTCATTCTGAGAAAGTTGTTATTCCATTGGAAGATTTTGAGCAGAAGAAACATAATCTGATATTTATTTTTAAAAAGTCATTCCAGATGTTATGAGAAGAATGAATGGTTGGGGTAATAGTAGAATCCAGGAATCCACTCATGAGTTACTATGATAATCTGGGGGGAAAATAATGATGGAAATACATTAATCATTGGACCAGAATGACAGTGGAGGGGAGAGAGACAAGATTAGATTTGTGCTATACTTTGAAGGCATAGCCAACATGCTTCAGTGACACATTAGATGTGGAGAAAGAGAGAAAGAAAGAGGGGAGGAGGAGAAAGGAGAAGGAGGGAGGAAGAAGAAGGATAGGAAGAAGGAGGGGGAGGTAGGAGAAGAGGAACAGGGAGGAGGAGGAGGAGGAGGAAGAGGAGGAGGAGGGGGAGGAGACAAGGTAACTCCAAGAAATGGGGAGGCATAGCTGGTTGGATGAAATTGCTATTTACTGAGGCGGGAAATAGAGGGAAGAGACATCAGAGAGAGGCAGAAAAAGCCAAGAGTTTCCTTTCTGACATGGTGTACCAATGTGGAGTTCCCACCTCCCCAAAACCACTAATTAGTACATCATCACACTTCTCTTAGTCTAGTCTTGACAGAACTGTGGTTGAATGTGGTCGTTGAACTTGGAACCTACCCCTATTAGCTCTGTGATCTGGAAAAATGACTTAAATTTTCTCATTTTCACCACTTGGGAAACCTACTTCAAAGGGATGTACTTAGAACAGTAATAAGTGATAGCTATTGTTATCTTCTAGATTATCTGTAGTCTACAATGGCTAAGAACCTGCTTCTCTTTGGGTTCTGAAGAATATGCAGTCTAAGGAACTGAGAGGTTGCAGAGGAAACCCTGATTCAGACATTTTAAAAAAGTTAGCCATGGTAGTGCTCGTGATAGCTTCTACCAGTGAAATGCTGCCTCTGCATGTCCCTCTCTTCCTAGCCTCTAATCTGTCTCATCAGTGACCTATTCTTTTTCTTTATGTTTATGTTGTTCCCTGAAAAAATGCATTTTTTTATACTTGGGATTGAACTCAGGTACAACCACTGACCCATATCCTCAGCCCTTTTAAAAAAAATTATTATTATTTTATTTTGAGACAGGGTCTCACAAAGTTGCTGAGGGCCTCACTAAGTTACTGAGGCTGGCTTTGAACTTGCAATCCTCCTGCCTGAGCCTCCTGAGTCACTGGGATTACAGATATGCACAATTGCACTCGGTTTGAAAAATACTTCTTTATTGGTGTCTTCATTATTTATTGCTGTGTTACAAATTACACCAGAATTTGGGAGTTTAAAACAACAAATGTTATTATCTCATGGTGTCAGTAGGTCAGGAATCTGGGAAACGTTACCTGTGAGGTTCTGGTTTTATGGCTTTCCTGAGTGGGGTTGAGATGGTGGCCAGGCATCTGTAGGTTTGATTAGGCCTGGAGTGCCTATTTCAAAAATGGTTCACCCACATGGCTATTGGCAGGAGCCATCAGTTCCTCACCACACAGACTCTGAATGGAACTACCTGAGTGTCTTCATGATGAGGCATCTGGTTCCCTCCCCAATGAATGACTCAGTAGAGGAAGGAGAAAGTTACAATGTGTTTTATGGCTAGTTTTCTAGGTCTCTTGCTGCTACATATGCCACATTCCATTTGTTAGAAGTAGATTTCTAAGTCTAAGAAGGGAGGAATTGGGCTCCACCTCTTGAGAGAGAGAGAACATCAAAGAATTCTGGGCATATTATAAAACAATCACAATTGATGGCTGAGAATCAGAATAAGTGTTATAATATTTAGGGCAGTGCAAAATCTACCTACTCCAGTTTAAACCTCTTACTGGCTGAGAGAACCTTGGGCCATCTGCTGAGGACATGCACTAAAAACTCTGAGAACCACGAGGCAATGCTTTGTGTTTGATTGAAACCAGGCCCATGTGAAGAAACCTAACTGCAAAAGATGATAAAGAGGGCAGTTGGAGCCCTGTGAGCCCCTGATGGCTGATGATGACTGTTTTGCCAGCAATGTGTGTGAGTGCCCAGCTCCTATAACAATCAGTATTTAAAGTTTTTTATTTGTAGCCATGAGACATAACTCTGTAAGATAAGTTTTAGCATCAGTTTAGAGCTGCACTCAGGGCTTTGAATTCCAAATATCTCTAGCTGGTATCAAGAGCACAATGTAAGTAAGTGGTGAGTTTATAATGGAGCACATTTATCACAGAATCGCCTGCAGAAATTGTGAAGGCATCTTCACTAATATGAATACGTGTTTATGTTATGACATAGATGTGTAATATATGCAGCTGGATCCCTTGTTAATTGAAATTTTACTCTGTATTTATGTTTATATGTAAACCTTTTATCAACAAATCTACATTTAGAAGTATGTGCACCAAAATATTAACCATGGTTGTTTCTGGGTAGTAAAATTATGATGGATTTATGTTTTACTTTTTTGCTTATTGTTTTTTTCTCTATTTTCCCAAGAGAATATTTTTTTTTCTTTCATTTTACAAAATAGTTTATTTTCAAGAAGAATGTTTGGCCAGAGCAGAAATAATACATATTTGAAAATATGGGTGCTTAAGTTTTTATGTTAGGAATTTCAAAGCTGTTTAAAGATAGGATTCAAAATCTTGTTTGGATCCCAATTTGAGCTACAAAGAAGCAACCATAAGAAAGAAATTTTTGAGGTGATCTGGGAAATTTCATCATGGACTGGATTAGCAAGCTATGGCCTGGTGCCTATTTTAGTAAATAAAGTTTTAGAGGAATATAGCTGTACCTGTTTGTTTATGCATTGTCGAAGGCCGCTTTCTCTCTATTACAGCAGAACTTGAATCATTTTGGCAAAGAACACAGAGCATGCAGAGTCAAAAGCAGTTACTACCTGGCCCTTTTCAGGAAGTTTCTCACTGCATTGAGGCTATGTGGAAAACATCCATAAACAGCCATCCACTATGAAGGGGCAAACTGAATAATCCTTACATACTTCATGATGCACGTCAAAGATTTGCTTTTAACTACTTCAGCAAGGAAACTCAAAAGGGGTGAGATAAGCCAAAATTCTTGGTAATTGCTGAAACTGAGCGAAGACTCTAGGAGGAGTCATTGTATTTTTCTCTTTATATATTTGTTTAGGGTTTTTTTTTTTTTGTACAAAGAAAGGATGCAAAACTGTTATATTAAAGTAATTGGTTAACAAGTGAGAGATTATTTACCAAAATGACTGCAATTCCCCTTAACCAGAGAGTGTGTAAACAACTGTAGGATATTCATACAAAGAAATATTACTCAGTAACAAAAAGGAGGAACTACTGATATGTTCAACAGTGTGGATAAATCTTAAATGCACACTCAAAATGAAAGAAGCCTAGATTCCAAAGCCTACATACTCCATTTATATGGCACTCTGGACAAGGCAAAACTGTGAGGACGGAAAATGAGCAGTAGTTGTCAGGGGTTTAGGGTTGGGAAAAGGGTTTATTACCATAAATAAATAAATAAGATAATTTTGAGAAGATATGGGAACTTTCCAGTACTCTGACTAAAGAGATACATGATTTTACCCCTGGCCCTGGTGGTTTTAGCAATCGTTCATCCATCAGCAGTGATCTAAGCATCTCTGCATTAGAAAGAATATCCCATTTTGGAGAGGCTAATACGTAACCCTCACTCTCTAATGGGGTGCTGCCCCTGGGATATTACCAGCCCGCTGCTGTCTTCCCTTCGATATGGACTCCCCATACCATAAAACCTGTCTAGACAAGACTTCTCTAAGAGCTCACTCTCCTGAGAAAGCTGTACTTCTCTTTGTATTTGCCATAAAAAAAAATCTGCCCCAAGTACTAGAGAGGTTTGTGTGCAGAGCCTCAGGTTGCTGCTCAGGTATCTCCTGGCCAGACCCTGAGGGACTTGTGTCTAGTTATTAAGGAAAAGGTGATTGAAATAAGCACAGTAAGTCCAATGAACAGAAAATTATAGCAAAGTCTATTTTGTTTTATAGCCTAATAACAGCAACAGAAAATTTGTTGACTCCAGAGGTAATGGTTGTGCAAGAAAGACTAATTCCTCACCAAAAGGAATTTTGACAAATGAACAACCAGGATCAGGTGTCCATGGACCAAAGTAAGGCCACTAAGGGCACTCACAGGTACAGTAGTTGTGACCAGTAGAATCAGGTGGGTCTGTGGGACCCAGAGCACCAAAAGAGCACCAAAGGGTTACCTTGTTGGTTTCATAAAAGACATGTAAGCTGCCCTAGGTTTGTGCTGCAAGAAAGGAAGAAAGAGAGCTGGGAGAGTACTCCATCTGTAGTGCAGGGCACTAACTGTGAAAACCACCTTAGTGCCCTGCACTACAGATGTGGTAAATGTGGCCTCATGACTATAGAAGTGTGTGATTTGGCAGACACACTCCTAGACAATATCACACTTTGTTTTACAATAAGCCCCTAAGTTTGAGTCCCAACTACCACTGACAGCCTTAAATGCCATCTACCCAGAAGAAAAAAAATCTTTATCACATTCTCTGAAAGAAGATGTAGGGTTCCACCTGTACCTGCTCAAAATCCCTATCACCTTTGGTCCCCAGTGGTCACATGTAAATCTCTCTTATTGTCTAACTTTGAGTCTACTATTATTCCCATGATTCTTCCTAATTTTAATCTTTCATGCTATACTTCCCTATCATCTTCTAGGCTCCCTTATTCATCCTCATCTTCTTCAAGGAACATTCTCTGTATGTCCATACATGGGCAGCATCACATTTGTCTAGGTCTACATGGCTTCTTTCTCTTCTCCCTCAGGCTTCACCCTTCCACATTTAAGGGCTGCTCACCTGATTCTGTCTTCTTGCTGCAGAGCACCTGGCCACTCTCCATCATTCATTGAGGATTTGAGCACAGGAACTATGGTCTTCTGGCCAAAGCCTGTTATACCTGTTATATCACTGGAACACATCAGTGTATTTGTTTTTGAGGCCCATAAATATCTGAGACCCACAACATTTGTCTCAACTCTTTGTCATTCTAATCACCACTCATTAGCCTCCATTCGTGTGACCCCACTCTGAGCTGGAGATGTGGCGCTATTGCCGAATGTCCACATCTGAGATATTTGTGAATTGTTCATGTCATGATTTTCCCTGAGCTGGATAAGGCATTTCAAACTTCCTTACACTGTGCCTCAGTTCCTTCACTAGATTATCATCCAGAACTGAATGATGCCTGAACATTCCAAATCCAAGATCAAACCAATCATTTCTCTTTTTGATCTTATAATCATGACAGAACAAAAGAATGGTCTCTACTGTCATGCGGTCATTCAGTACCACTTGGAAATCTTTTTATGTGCCATATTTTCCGGATATCCAGCATATTTTAAATACCATTCCAATTCTGGAAAATTTGGAAATTTGCATTGCTTCCCATTTTGGCCTCCTTTACAACTAAACTTGAGATTTATAACCAAGTTTCCCCAATTAAAATCACTCGTGTGAAACTTGACAGTCAGTATAGCAAAGAAAGAGGTTCTTTGTGAGGCATCAGTTTGACTGGTGAAGGCAGCAGCAGAGCATACTGATGTTGAATTTGGTAGTAGCTACCAGGTTGAGGGGATGGAAGTCCTTTCCCATTATAAGGAAATGCAGAAACATGGGGGAAATGGGACAGTATTCTCCATATTGAAGTGCAGTAAGTTCCTTAAGTGAATATAATTTACTTATACAACCTCCAAGCTTGTGTACTTGACTCATAGTAGGTGCTCAATAAATTTTTAACATCAACAACTTGCCTTAGGTCACTCAACTGACGGAGGAAACAGATGCCCAACTTGTGTCTTCCAACTTTAAGCCACTTCTTTGGGTCTTGGTGTGTAGTTCAGTGACAGAGTACTTGCCTACCATGGACAAGGCCCTGAGTTCAAACCCCACCACTGCAAAAGATAAATAATAAAAATAATATAATAATGAAATAAATGAATAAATAAAGCTACTACTCTTTCCCAGACATAATTAGCAGGTCTCAACATGAGACTTTGGATAAAAAGTGATGGTTGCTTACAATAAATTACTCACACTCTCAGGCCTTCCTGCTTCTGGATCAGCAACAGATACTGTGGGATCATTTGCAGAGGTCATAGGGCATTCTATATTTGCTAACAGGGATGATTCACTGTGCCCTCTAAAAGCAATAGCTGAACTTGTGTTCCTATAAGACATGCGACCTTGAGAAAACTGTGAACAAGCACTGCAGGAAGCCTGGCTGGTGAAAAACAATGAGGGGCTTGGAGGTGCTCCAAATGCCAGAGAAAGTTGCACAGGAAATGTTCAGGGTTAAAGGAAAACTGTTCTTTCTTATCCTTAATGGAGAGACTAATATAATTTGAAACAAATATGACTCTTTAGTCATTTCAAAAGTCTTGTGTTTCTTAAGATGTTCCACAAATTGTTATACTGTAAAATATTCAGCAGAGATAAGCTTCTGTGTTAACCAGTGCATTGCTCATTTTCTCCGAGTATATAAAAAAAATGACATTTCCCTGGCTCCATCCCTCTTGATGAGTCATGTGACTCTCCTCACTCTAGCCAATAGAATGGAAAGAAGCAATTTAACTACCTTCCAGGTCCTTAAATCCTCCCATGAGATGCTCCTATGCTACCCTCTCTCAACTCACTCCATGCTGGACATGAATATGCTAGTATTTAAACCCACATGATAGAAGGATTCAGGCTCCCCAAAGAATCACTCTGGAGAGCGAGTAGACTAAGCTCACTGACCTGTCATGTGTATGAGAATAAAACTTTTATTGTGATTCTCCAAAGACACATGCTAGATTGTAAAACGGAGACTACTATTAATTATCCTTATCAGTATAGACCCTAACCAAGATTCTTTATTGCTTAAAAAAAATTAGTGGCTTATACAATATACAATAAAACTGACATTAGGATAGTTCAGTTTGGAAGTATTTATTAAGTATTGCACTCCAAGTTCCTTGTAACTTTGGAAACTCATTGCTGCCCTGTGCCTGAAAATTTCTTCTTTTGCATATGGCCCACCTAACTCTCACTGGTACTTCAAAGCTCAGCTTATCCCAGATCTTTAGAGAAGCTCTTTAGCTAAAATAGAACCTCCATCATTTTCTCTTATTACATCCAGTTCATTTCCTTTCATAGTGCTAGTGGCAATTGCTAACAATGCATATTTCTAGGCATGTATTTTAAATTCTCCACTAGGTAATAATCTCTGTGAGACCAGACACAGAGTGTGTCTTGTTCTTTATTGAAGGGCCTGTACTCATTATAATGTATGACTTGTGGTAGGAAATTTTTATTTTATGGATGAATAAATGAATGAATGAATAAATGCAAGATTTGGTAGTTAACATTACAGAGGAACAAAGATGAATACAATGAATAAATGATAAACAATGATGCTTAGTCAAGCATACTAAAAAGGAAAAGATACAGACGCAACATAGAATTTTTAAAAAGTAATAGAATGAAACCAAACTGAACCAACTCCCATGGTTAAAAGAAAGAAAGAAAGAAATTGAGAAGAAAATAAATAACAGTATTGGATTATCATCCAAAATATAAAACAAATATCCAAGAGTCAATTCTGATAGAAATAAATGCTGGAATAAATAAATAAATAAATAAATGGTAACAAGAGACAAATTTCACACATATGAGAAATTCCAAGTAATTTATGCAGGTACTTCCCCTTCAAGGAGATGGAGATTAACTTTCCACACCTTAAGAATATGTATGCTTAGTGACTTGTTTCCAGAATAGAGTGTGAAAAGACAGGGAATAAAGTAAGTTCACAGTGGAGAAATTGGGCAAAAACTTCCAGAGTTGGGTGACTCAGGCTAATACTAATGATAGCACATGTTGGAAACATGCACCTTCAATATGATGTGAAATGCACAAACACACATAACCCAGTCAAGTGATGAGAAAAACATTGACAAAGTAAGATCGAGGGACGAATCATTCCTTAAAGTTCATCAGAAACAAGGATAGTCTGAAAAACTGTCACAATCAAGGGAAATCTGTATGAGGGTTCTCTAGACACACACACAAACAGAGAGAGAGAGAGAGAGAGAGAGAGAGAGAGAGAGAGTAAATATCAGTGATTTATTAAAAGGAATGGGCTCACATGATTATGAAGTCTGGCATATCTGAAATCTGTAGAGTTGATGTCTCAGTTTAAAAGCCATCAGACAGAGAAAGGGTCAGCTTTTGGGGCTATTCAGTTTTTAACTAAAGACCGACCCATTTTGGTAAGCAGTCTGCTTTAATCAGTTTTCCCACTTAAATACTAGTCTCATCTAAAAGCACCCTCACAGAAATACTAGAATAATGTTTGACCAAATATTGGGGTACGTCATTATGTAATCAGGGTGTCACAGGTGTCATAAAATTACCATTGCAGAACCTAAGGAGACATAACAACTAAATGTACTGTGTATTCTAAATCAGATCCTGGCACAGAAAAACAACATTAAGTAAAACTAGGGAAATGCAAATAAGGTACAGATTTAACTAATAATGTATCAATATTACCTTGGTTGTAATAAATGCACTGTATTAAGTGGTTAATAGTAGAGGAGACTGGGTGAGGGATATATAAGAACCCTACAATCTTTCCAACTTTTCTGGAAATCAAACAATTCAAAATAAAAATGCATTTTAAAATTTTTATCAGTGCACTATAACTATACATAATGGGCTTCATCATGCTATATTCGTACATGCACACAGCAAAATTTGATCTATCTCAGTCCCCAATACCTTCCTTTTCCCTCCTTTATCTTTCTCCCTTCCCTGATACATTTAAAAATTGTATTTTTTTGATAATGCAATTGTGTGTATATAGTAAATACCATCGTGGTTAAGTGGCATCATGAAAGCCTTGATGGAGGAGGTAATTTTATATATATATATATATATATATATATATATATATATATATATATATATATATAAACAGCGGAATTACAATTCTTATTACATATATAGAGCATAATTTTTCATATCTCTGATTGTATACATAGTATATTCACACCAATTTGTGTCTTCATACATGTACTTTGGATAATAATGATCATCACATTCAACCATCATTAATTACCCCATGCCCCCTCCCTTCCCCTCCCACCCCTCTGCACTATCTAAAGTTTGTCTATTCCTCCCATGCTCCCTCTCCCTATCCCACTATGAATCAGCATCCTTATATCAAAGAAAACATTCGGCATTTGTTTTTTTAGCTTTACCTTCTCTAACTCCATCCATTTCCCTGCAAATGCCATGATTTCATTCTCTTTTATTGCTGAGTAATATTCCATTGTGGATAGATGCCACATTTAGAGCACTAATCACTAGCGTATATAAAAAACTCAAAAAGCTAGACACCAAAAAAAAAACAACCCAATCAGTAAATGGGCCAAGGACCTGAAGAGACACTTCTCAGAAGATGATGTACAATCAATCAACAAACACATGAAAAAATGTTCATAATCACTAGAAATTAGAGAAATGCAAATCAAAACTACTCCAAGATTTCATCTCTCTCCAGTCAGAATGGCAGCTATTATGAAGACAAAGAACAATAAGTGTTGGCGAGGATGTGAGGAAAAACGTACACTCATACACTGCTGGTGGGACTGCAAATTGGTGCAGCCAATATGGAAAGCAGTATGGAGATTTCTTGGAAAAATTGGGAATGGAACCACCATTTGACCCAGCTATCCCACTCCTGGGTCTATACCCAAAGGACTTAAAACAGCATACTACAGGGACACAGCCACATCAATGTTTATAGCAGCACAATTCACAATAGCCAAATTGTGGAACCAACCTTGATGCCCTTCAATAGATGAAGAGGAGGTGACTTTTTAAATGCATGTTTTAAATGCAGGTGGGCATGAGGTCATGGCCCTTGAGTTCCAAAATGGCAATTATTTGGGTATGAATGTCTTAATCTGAACTGTAGATGTCAAACATTAGATAGAGAAATGTGGGGAAAGGGAACCCAATTGATGGATTATTGCTGGATAAAGAGAGATCCAATGTGGAGTCAGTTGTGGGAACAGAAAGGAAGCACTTGCTTTGGATAACACAGAGTGAATTGACAGGATTTAGGAACTGATCAGACATGATGAAGAAGGATTCAGGGGTTTTAAAGGATTTGAGGGACTTCAGCTGGCATGACCTAAAGGGTGGTGGTGATATAAATGAAAGCAAAACAAAAGCAAGAACTGATTTAAGGAAGAATGAAATGTTAGATTTGCCTTATCCTCAGATTTCTGGACAGGACACCTGGAAAGCCTTGGCAAATAGACACACAATGTATTTGAAAGAGTGTGCCTGGTTAACACGGGCACTGAAGTCCTCCTTAGAGGTGGGTAATAGCTGGAGTCCTGGCTAAACAAAAGATTGCCCAAACAATGAGGCTGGAAGGGGGTTAAAGACAGAGCACTGGAGGGCACCAATCTCTAAGGCAGAAGCTTGTGGAGACAGTACTTCAAGGGGTCAGAGGGGAGTGGGAACCAGTGTGTAGCTGTAACTTAATGTGATCTTCCTGTTCCTCTCAAAGAAACAAACCAAAAAAAAAAGAAAAACAACAACCCTATAAAATACACTCTGAATAGATAAAGCTGAATTGAAAAATCAGAAAGAGTAGATATAGGCTATTGAAAGTCTTCAATAGTTGTAAATGTGACTATTGTAGGTATGATTAATTTCAGGGGTAAATTATTATATAAAGAAGAGAATATTACCATGATAAGCTGGACCTATATATAAATTACAAATGAGATGAATAAAGTTGAATCACAGAATTAAATGTATATTTGTATTTAAAGAATAAGCAAACATTATGGTTTTGTCCTGACATTTAAGTTATTTACTGTATACCCTGAAAAGCAGATGGTTTTAAACAATAGGTGTAAGTCGTGATTTCTGGCAACTATACTACTTTAAAAGAGAAAATAAATGAAACAGCCTATCTGACCTAGAAAATAAATTATACAGCAAAGAAAAACAAAAAGCAAGAAATATTAAAGACATAGAAGTTTAACAAAATATATCAAACTTGACTAACTCTGAGTCAATGAGTCAAAACTATTAAAAAGGAAAAAATAGATTAGGCTAAAAACACTAAATAAAACCAAAAATGTTTTAACAGAAAAGTTAAAATAGACAGAGATACACTAGCAAAAATGCAAAATGATTTATGCACAAGGTTTTTCACGGTGACATTATTAACAGTACAGAAAGAATGCAAACAGTCCAATGTTCAATATTAGGACATGGGTTTCATGACTGTGAGACATCAGTGCAACAGAGCTCTGCCTTCTCTTTGGACTTTTAGCCAAAATAGTGTGATCTCTATGCCCTGCTATGGAGTTGTTTCCAGGACACAATACTGCAATTGTCATTTAGATTATTCTTTCCCATCAGACAATGGCAAGAGCTCAGTTCTTTGCTATAGGAAATGAAGAAACCATAGTGTTTTCTACCCTCAGTAACTCAACACATCTGACACCAGACGTGTTTGTGTGTGTGTGGGGGGGGGGGGGGGGCGGGGGGGCTGTTTCTACACCAAGCACTTCTACAGTGGACACTGGCTGGAAAAGCTCTTATTCAATTGTGACAGTATCTACCTGGAGATAGCAACTGATCCCACAAGTTGAGGGCTCAGTCCCAGCAGTAGGTGGCTCGAATATTGAGTGGAAACTGGTAGAAGGGTTATAAAGTGGTAGAACATTTGGTAACAGTTGATCAAAGAGAATAAGGGGAAGAGAAGAGCTTTCCAGAGAGCAGAGCAGTCCCAGTCAAGAAATAATCCTCAGGGTGGAGGAGTCTCACAACAGCTGCCCGGTAGATTGGGGTTCAGAGATGCCAAGGAGTCTGCTATATTCCTCCCATTAGTCCACTTTCCAATGGGAATGTCCACTGTGATTCTTATTTCATCTCATCATTGTGTATTGTGTGTGTGTTAAGAGATAGAAAATGTGTCTTGTTGCTGAATAGGTTTCTGAATCAAGGGAAGCGTATTAAATGTGAATAGATACCAACACCTTAGAGAACTGTTTAGCAGCTAATATAAATACGAATATATTGAAAGCAAAATATATGACTGTAACCAACCTAGCAATTTCACTCCTAGATATAAACCCAAGAGAAATGAGTGTGTATAGTCATCAAAAGAAAGGAACAAAAATGTTCACAGCTGCTTAATTAAAAATAACCTACAATAAGAAACAAGCCAAATGTTCTTCAATAGCAGAATGACTAAATTATGCTGTTTATACAATAGAATAATATTCAACAACACAAGGAAATAAAAATTTACTACACAAAACAACACGAATGAAACTCACAGACATAATGTTGAGCGAAAAGAGCCAAACATAAAAGAGTGTATACTATGTCAATTCTATTTGTATGAAGTTCAAGAACTGGTGAGCTGCTATATAAGTTAGAATAGGAGCTACCTCTGTGGTGGGGATAGTGGCTAGGAAGGGGTTCAGCGAAATATTTTAGTGCACTGTGAATGTTCTACTATACATCAACAAATATTTTTAAATAAAAATAAAATAAAGAAAGCCAAATCTGGACTCAATGTAGAGATATATATCTGATGTAGAGCCTCTAATACTACAAATGGGTCAGCATTCTTGAAAGGAGATGACTGTATTTAGGATGTAGGAAAGAACTTGAACTAAATAATTAGTGCCAAGAAGAGGGAACTGTGATTATTATTATGGCTGTTCACAAACATTCTGGCTTTCTCTCTTCCTAAGCATATCCTAAAAATCACCTTTCTCTGTTCACCTGAGGTTATCCATGGTTACGATATTTTCTTTAGGCAATACAATGTCAGCATTATGTTGATCCAGTGATCAATATAACGATCCAGTGAGTCCCGTTGAAAGTCAGGGTGGGCTCTGCCACTCACTGCTACAAGGTATAACTGCTCCCTTGGCCTCACAACACGAGAAACAGGCAGTGGCACAGTAGAACCTGTACTGCCCCAAAGTGACACAGACTGTGAGATGAGACATGACATTGTTTCCTTTTAAGCCACTGAGATTCTAGTATTGTTTTAAAATACGCAGATCCTCATGTATGTGCTTCCTTATGTGTATGTGCAGATCCTCTGCTTCCTTATTTGGAAAAAGAGGAATATATATATATATATATATATATATATATATATATATATATATATTCATTCATTTAGAAAAGAGGAATATGTATATGCACAAGTATATATCTATATATATTTATTTATTTATGTTTTCAAAAACAATAAAGCAAAAGTTATTTTTAAAGATTATCTATAACAAAATGGAGGAAATCATGTGAAGAGGACATGGATAGAAACCAGACTAGTCTGACTATGCCTCAATATAGAGTTCTGACTTTTGAATCATGTCATTGTTTTTCATAGTCAAAAAATTAAAGTAAATCAAGGGAGAGGCCCTAATAGGTGAGACTATTCAGTATCTTGACCAAGGTATTGGCATACATGATAAAATTGTTTAGGACTAAATACACACACACACACACACACATGCACACACACGCATGCACACATGCACCACACAATTTTACGCAAGTAAAATTGAGGGACTATGAATAAGATCTATGGATTGTCCGAGTGTTGATATTATGGTTATGATATACTATAACTTTTCAAGTGTTACCATTGGGAGAACTGAGTAGCATGTCCACAGCATCTCTGTATTATTTCTTACAACAGCATACAAATACTAAATTATTTCATTGAATTTTCAA
Organism: Marmota flaviventris; assembly: GCF_047511675.1. Classification (NCBI taxonomy): domain Eukaryota; kingdom Metazoa; phylum Chordata; class Mammalia; order Rodentia; family Sciuridae; genus Marmota; species Marmota flaviventris. Next base: position 100,788,557 of record NC_092498.1, on the reverse strand, counting down.
TTAAATATCAAAGTAAATCAAGAAGCATAAAAAGCATTACCTACAGATTGAAAGGAAATGGAACCAGATGATCCAATTTTATTTCAAATTAGTGACATAACCAGATGAAGAACAATTATTTCAAATGACAATAGAACCCAGTATTTTGATGAGGTATCTTTATTGAAATATATGGTAAATGGATTGATGGAAAAATGTTAACTTCATTCAGTAATCTTACCATCATTGGTAAGAGTGGTATTATTTTGAAATAATTTTTCTAAGTTGTAAGATCAAACAAATAAGTAATTATGCTAATGTTGAATTTTTCAGCATACAACAAAGCTACAAGTACAGAATCAAAGAAGTAAAAACCGTGTAAGTAACAGTGCAAACTCATTATTGTTGTCATTTTAAAAAACATATTTCTTAGTTTCAACAACTTAAAAGACTTGGTGGCAATGACAACTGGAAGCACTAGAAGCAATAAGCATCTGAATCAAGGAGATCAGTATTTCTAAATATTGTTCAACCCTTTGATAGACCGTTTGCAATGATGATCAAAATAATTCTCCATTTTCACACTTTCAGTGTTGCCTTTTCTCTGGAACTCTAGACTTGTCCACCTAATTTGCTCTAGGTGATAGGAAATCAGCAAATGTGATGTAAGCTGAGCCTTGAAAGCATTTGTTCCTTGGAGATTATTCTCTTGCTGCATTTGGGAACTCGGTGACCATTACTGTGTGGAGGAGCCCAGACAAACTACTGGGAGGAAAATAGGATCTGTTTGCTTCTGGTGCCCTGGGAAACAGAGTGCCAAAGGCCAGCTATGTGAGCAGGACCAGCTATAGAAATTGTGGGGCCAGTGCAAAGTGAAAATGTGGGGCTCCTTATTTTAAAATAATAAGAATTTCAAAAAAACAATAGCAGAGTATTTAATCAAGTGTGGTGCCTTTTAGAATACAAGGCCCTGTATGACCTAACCTGACCCTGCATATGAATAAGGCATCCTAGACCAGCCAGCTGCCTGTTAACTTTTCACAGGTTTATGAGAGAGTTAGCTCTCTCAGACTTAGAGAGTCATCCAACTAATGCACAGAATTAGAAGCTAAGCAAGTATGGTTTTAAAAGACATTAAGTTTGGCGGCATTTAGTTGCACTGCAGAAAATAATATAATCACTAAATGAACTAATAGTTGGTTACAGGTCTGGAGCAAGAAATATGTCAGATGAGACTGAGACATCTTTTGTGCCATAAAGCAAGAAAGCTCAAAGACTAATGAAGTAATGTCTAAAAGACAGAGTAAAAACTATAGATAAATATTGTAATCCAGTTAATGAAGTATTTAAGGGGAAGTAGCCTGGTGTTTGCACCCTACTTATAAATTTATCAGAAAAAGAATCCCTTTTGATTAATGGATCAATATAAGGATAGATACTAATCTGACTAATACATGGTGTATTTGTAACACTAATACATGTTGTATTTGTCAGATATCTGTCACTGTGACAAAACACCTGAGATAAACAATTTAAAAGGAGAAAAGGTTTGTTTTGGTTCATGGATTCTGAGGTTTCAGACCATGATCGTTTGGCTCCTTTGTTGTGGGCCCTGTGGTGAGACAGAGCATCACGGCATGGAGTGTGCATTGGAGCAAAGCTCCTCACATGGTGGCAGAGAAGCAAAGGGAGAAGAAGGGGCTAGGGTCTCAACATCCCCTCTAATGGCATGACACCAATGACCCGACTTTCTTCCACTAGGCTCCACCTCATGTAGGTTCCACTACCCTCCCAATAGCACCTTGGACTGGGGACTACACATATGGATCTCTGGGGGACATTTAATATTCAGACAATATAAGAGGAATACATATGACAAAAAAAAGTATACTAAAATATTCATGATAGAAACTTCCAAATTTTCAAGATTTTCTTTATATTTAAAATTTTTGAAGACAAAACCTTGAATAAAAAGGATAGAGGAGCCAAAAATTGATTGAAGCACACATTATATATATATATATATATAAAACCTGTGTGTTCATAATGAAACCACAAAAGTGATTTAAATTCAGTCACCACTAGTGATAACTAAGGCATCAAGTCTGTATTCTGAAAATTGATCAATAAAAGGAATTCTGATCCTGTTTTTCCTGTATGACCTCCATCTCAGGATAACTAGCAAATTTGATAAGGAAAAGTGTCCTTTACAGGATAATTCCAACAAGTAAAAATAGATGGAATGATACCATTAGGTACTCATCATTTTACAATTCCTAATGAAATAACAAAGATTTCAAAGATCACCAGTAGATGAAACCTTGTGATAAAGACTATCAGAAAATTTGACAATGGCAATCAGGATTAGAAGGATAAGAATGTCACTCCTTGAACCCAATGGTCAGACGAGGCATCTTCATGGTCACCACACATTATGTGTCAAATGTTGTAATGTATAAAGAAAGACACAGTATCACCTATGTAGTAATTGTGCCAAGTACACTTGAACCTGTATCTAATTAAGCTTTGGGGCTAATTCCGTGTTTACGTGGAGGGAGACAGAGAAATAAGTTAAATGACATCATAAAGGAGAAAACAATAAAATAAAATAAAACAATAAAATGTTGATAAATATTTTATCAAGTGACCCAATTTCTCTGAAAACTCAGTTGTTCAAAAGAGACAGAGTGTGTGTGGGGGGGTCACTCAAGATTGAAGACAGAGAAAAGAGAACTAAGGATTAAATGCAGTGTTTGGGTTTTCTTGCTTCTTAACTCCAAAAAACCAACTGTAAAAAGATGTGCTTAAACCCCGGTGTGGGTGTGGTCACGCCTGTAATCCCAGTGGCTTGGGAGGCTGAGGCAGAAGGATTGCAAGTTCAAAGCCAGCTTCAGCAAAAGCAAGGTACTAAGCAATTTAATGAGATACTGTCTCTAAGTAAAATGCAAAATAGGGCTGGGGATGTGGCTCAGTGGCGAATGCCCCTGAGTTTAATACCTGGTAACACCCCCCCCCACCCCACCTATCCGCCCACAAAAAAAAAAAAATAAAAAAAGGTGTGCTCAAAACAATCAGAGAAGTTTTCCTTCGGACTGTTATTTAAGGATAACAAGGAATTCTATGTTTTATCAAGTGTGATAATATCATTATGATTATGATTTAAAATATCCATATTTGCAAAAGTGAAATGACAAAATATCTGGGATTTGTTTTAAAATTCTTTAGAAAAATGGAAATTAAAAAAAAGGAAAGGTGAAACAACTACAGCTAATTTTTTATTATTGGCATATGAGGGTTTGTTATAATATTTTTTTTCTTTTTTGACTTTTATTGTGTATTTGAAAATTTTTTTCCAAAAGTCCCAGAGACATTCATGTGAAAATAGCATATTATCACAATGGATACCCTCACCCAGAAGACCTTTATCATGTGAAAATAGCATATTATCACAATGAATTATCAAATATTTAAAATATAAGGAGAGCCAGGTATAGTGACATACACTTGTATTCCGGCAACTTGTGCTGCTGAGGTAAGTTCAAGGCCATGCTTAGCAATTTTATGAGACCGACTCAAAATAAAAAATAAAAAGGACTGGGGATGTGGCTTGATGAAAGAGCTTCCCTGGATTAAATCCCAATACCACAAAAATTTAAAAATATACAAGGAGAAAACCCTAGAGACTAAATGGCCATGGCAAACTTTAACACTGTTCCCAGTCTATGACATCAGATAAAAAACCATATTTGGACTTGACTAACTTTATTATGTTTTGAATTAATGGATATCTGTCAAGTACTAAAGATAAAAGTCTGAAGTTAATGAATTGGAAAAACAAAAAAAGGGTAAGTTTATAATTACAGAATTGATACTTTTTGAAGAAAATCACAAATGAGAAACACATCTGTACAAAGTGCTTAATGTTAGGGATGGCATAGTGAGGTGGATTTTCACATATAACCCTAGAGAATTATAAAGTCAGTCAGTTGTTCCTTTAACCAAAATCACCTGATGTATAAAATAGAGGAAAGTTTCTCAGGATGCTTTTATCTCAATACTTTGTCACTAAGGACTTTTCTTTTTTATTTGCTAAGGACTTTTTGAAGACACTTGATAGAATTGTGTTTAGAATGAATTCTATTAAGACCACTTAGTTCCTTGATCAATTTTCTTCAGAACAGCACTATCTAATAGGCTTTTCTTAGACAATGGGAATGTTCAATATTTGCCTTTTTCAGTGTGGTAGCCACAAGTCCTACATGGCTCTTGAGGACTTGAAATGTGTCAACTGTAATTGAGAAAGCCAATTGTTTATTTTATTTTGATTAATTACCTATTTAAATTTAGATACCCACATGTGTCTTGTGGCCACCACATCTGACAACACAACTCTAGAGTAGAGTCAAAATATTGTGAGTTACTTAAATACTTTTGATAATCATGAAATGATGAATTATTTTCCATTTGTTTTAGAATAAATGTTTGATTTTGTTTGTTTTATCAGAATTACTCATTAAAGTTTCTGCCACTCTGTGGTTTCTTTTGAAGCCATTCTTTTTTTACCAATTCCATTCTCTCCCAACAAAACATTTTAAGATCTATATTTTATCAGGCAGATTTTTATTCTTCAATTAACTTTTATACAAAAATAAATTTTATCTTTGTAATTTAATTATCATTTTCATTGATAACTTTTAAGTAGACATGATCATTATGAATCAAATAAAAGGCTACTGCTTATATTTATTCCTTAAGTAAATATAAATAATGTGAAAAGTTTTGTGAATGATATATATATTGAATGAAATGCTTTTGTCCCCCTCCATCCCTCCCTCTCTCTCTCTCTGCTTTTCCCTTCTTAAGAAAATGAATAAAATTCTTAGGATCTCTGAATCAGATTAAGGCCAAAAGATACAAGAAAAAAAATAATGTTGGCTAAAATTTTACAATAATGTGTCACACAATAATGTAATAAATCATCTACATACAACTCTTAGCTGAGGGCCTGATATATTATAAACACTGAATAAACAGTGATCATGATTATTGCTATCCCTGAAGCATACTGGAGACCCTCACCCAGAAGACCCTTACCATAATTAAGCAGAAACCTCCATCATATTTGTAACATAAAAGTTTCTCCTCTTATCAGAAAGCTTTTTACACAGGATATCGGCAAAAACGTCTGCAGAGGGTACCGTGGCGTGTAGCTTCCTTTTTTTTTTTTTTGTAAATACCAGGTTTGCAGAAAAGAAAAAAAAAACTTGCAAAACCTCTTATCTAGTTTAAAAAAAAGGGACAAAAAGCATTTGCCATGTAAACCTCTAAGCCCATACCCCACCCCAGAATAAAGTTCAATGAATTTTCAGACTCATGGGCCACAGAATTTTAGGAGCAGTGCTTCCGGACCCTGCAGCCAATAAAGCTGTTTCCTGTCTTACATCATCCCCACAATGTTAAGAATTATTTAAGACATACAAAATATGCCTGATGAATGTTAGGTGTATAGGTGTACACCACTATGCTTAACTCATTCTCAATTTCTTATTTAAGAAAATGATTTTGACCTCAATATAAGAAATATGATATTAACAAATGTTAAATTTAAAATATTAAATATTTATGTTGATATTAGTAAATATCTTAGTTTTTGAATGAGGAAATTTACTGGAAATAGTAATTAAAAAAAAAACTTTGGGAATTTGTCTTATCGGTTACTAATTTTTATGACCTATAAACCAAATTCTGTGTTAACTCAAAGTATACATTCTGATGTTCCTAGCTTTCATACTCTGAAAGACAGTATCAGCAAAAATAACCATTAAGCTTTTGGAACAACATGTGACATATGACACCATCCATTAAATCATCAGTATATTGGACTGAATGGAATTACTTGCTTCATCTGAATCTAATGGCAGGAAAAAGGAAAAGCAAAATTATAGATGGGGCTGTGGTGAGGGCAGATTCAGAGACTGTGCTCTAGGCGTGTTCCAGGAAAGGATGAAATGATTCAGGCTTCTCAGGTTTCTTCCGGCTTCTAAGGCATCAGCCCAGATTTTCCAGGGGGTTTAACCTTCAGGTGTTACAATCCAGGATCCCTTGCCCTTTCTAATAAAAGCAAGCCTCAGGCTCCTCTTGGCACTACTTTGAAGAGGACTGTCTCTGTTTCTCTTTCTCTGCATCATTGTATCAGTGGTCTCCTATTTTACTGGATAATTTTCATCAGCATTAATGCATGTGCACTCTCAGTTTGTAACACACACACACACACACTTAATTTCCTATCCTCTTAAACCATTGCCTAATTTCTTTACTTCTGGCAGAGGAAAACTTCTGGAAAGAATTTTCTAGGAATGCTGCCTCCACCAACTCAGCAAACATCTATTCTTCAGCCCACTCCAATCTGGCTTCTGCTACCAATACTGAAATGAAATTGCTTTTGTCATGTCACAAATGAATTCCATTTGCCACAATCATCAGGCACTTTTCTATCCTCATCTTACTTCTCTTACCAGCAGCATCTGACAGAATGGTGATTACCTCCTCCTGAAAAGCTCTCCTCTCAGTACCACAGTCTTATGTCCCCTCGATTGACTCCCCCTCTTCAGAGATCCATGTAGTGTTTTCTTCTCTCTCTCCCTTGACTACTTGCCCGGATAATCTCATTGCTTTCCATGGCTTTAAATACACTCCATCTGCTGACTGTTTCCAAATTTATACACTCACACATACATTGCCCTCCTTGTCCATCTTAGTTTGGATGTTCAATAAGCATTTCAAATACAGCCTGTTGAAAATAGGAATCTTTTTTGTGGCCCTGGGGATTGAACCTAGGGCTTTGCGCATGCTAGCTGTGCGCTCTGGCTCTGAGCCACATCCCCAGCCCCAAGATGGGAATTTTGAATTTCCTCCATACCTAGCTCACCTTAAACAGGTTTTCTAATCACATCCCCTTTGTCACTCAAACTAGAAACTGGAAATCATTCATGCTTTATCCCTGTAGCATGTCTACAACCAAGTAATCACTAAGTCCTATCTATTCTACTTCTAAAATATATCTCATTTTCCTCTAGTTCTCTCTATATCCTTGGCCACTATCCTCTATATCCTGTCTGTGCTACATAATCACTGACCTAGATAACTGTTAGAGACCTGTATTCTGTTTCTATAGATCCATTCTTGCCGCACTTCAATACATTCTCCTTGCAGCATCCCTTCCTATCACTCCAAACTAAATGCTTCTTGGGGGTCAGGACTTGTTATGGGGGCAGAGTCAAAAGGAGTTGCTCATAAATTATACATGACATGAGAATAAATGGAGAAATTGAGAATGAGTTAAGCATAGTGGTGTACACCTGTAATCCCAGTGGCTTGGGAGAATGAGGCAGGAGGATCACAAGTTCAAAATCAGCCTCAGCAACTTAGAGAGGCCCTAAGGAACTTAATGAGACCTTGTCTTAAATAATAAATAAATAAATAAAAAGGGCTGGGGATGTGGCTCTGTGGTTAAAAGCACCCCTGTGTTTAGTCTCTGGTACCAAATAAATAAATAAAATTTTAAAAAATTAGGGGTTTGCTGGAGCAACTTGCCTTTTATCAAGGTGGGAAAGTTTGGGTCAAGTACAGGTTTGGCTAATGGGGATAATGGGTAGGAGTGATCAACAGTTCTATTTTTTAAAATTATTTTTTAGTTGTAGGTGGGCACAATACCTTTATTTATTTATTTTTTATGTGGTGCTGAGGATTGAACCCAGTGCTTCATGCATGCTAGGCAGCATGCTACCTCTGAGCCACAAGCCCAGCCCCAGCAGTTCTATTTTTGATGTGCTAACCTTGAAATGTCAATTAGTTAAGCAGAGGAGGTGCTATAGTCGAATCAAAATGTTAGACAATTGTTGAATTAATAAGTAAAAAGTAAATAATAAGAAAACCAATTTAGGTTACCAGAGAAGCAAATTTAGAAGGAAAACTTGGAAACGTTATTAAGAGTATGATGTGTTAAAGATGTTTATAATGTTCAAATGGAATCTTGTATTACTTGGACATGTGTGTGTAGAAATCTATAAGAAAATTAGATCTGGAGGCACAGACAAGAGAGTTATCTCTGAGATTTTAAAGTATGGAGAAGACAAGAGGGCATGGTGAGACTTTTATAACATTAAAATATTTTTCATGTCACATTTTTTATTCAAAATAGAATTTGCTTTATTGAGTCTGGTAGGGGAAACTGTTGAGCATCATCCCTGGTTTTTACCCTCTAGAATCCAGTAGCACTAGACATCCTCTCAAGTTATGACAATCAAAAATGTTTGTAAACTTTGTCAGTTGTTCCCTGGGGATGAGAAGGGAATTACTTCTGGTTGAGAATTACTGAATCAGAATAATGTTAGGGAGAAGCTCAGTATTTCTTTTCAGATGCTGAAATGTTAATATTGGGGAATAATGGAGAAGTAGCTACATAGCAGTAGCATTCTGAGCTTTTATCCTGAACAATGCTCTTGTGAAGGATTTTATAATTAAGCAGTCTGTAGTACCCAAGAATATAGTGTCGGAAAAAAGGGTCAGGGAGAGCACCCTGAAAGAAAGCAACACTGATCCCCTGGCAAAGGAAGAAAAGCTATAAACAGGGTTATAAGTGAGGATAGCCTTCACTCTGCATTGCAGACTTTTCTACCCCGCAGTAATTCTGTCTGCTAACCACAGGCTCATGGCTTTGGTGCAAGCAGACAATGTCCACAGTACTGCTAGACCTGACACATTATTTTAAGACTCTCAGTGCAATTCACCTGCTGCCCCCTAGTGAGACTGTATGGTAATGCCTGGCTAAATTGTGCCAGTTCCTGATGTTTTCAAAGCTTAAATGGTCAAGCTTGCTTAGCATTCCTGTTGGCCCTCTAGTTTTCCTCCCATCCTTGCTCGAAATTGCATCCCTAACCCTCACCGGTGACTTCCCAAATGTGGAGAAGATGGATGTTCAAATCAGTGGGGACAACAGAGAAACAGGCAGAAAACACGAAGGCATGAGCTTTGCGGGGAATGTTCTCAATAAGGTTAAAAGGGGTGGGTCAGGGCATGCACTGAGTGCAGGGGACATGCCCTTGATTTACCTTAGGTGTTGCTGATCTAGATGGCCTTGAAACCAGTGAGGGACATCAATTGGAAGAGACACCACCATTCTGTTACGGAGGCACAGATGACAATGTTATCACATAATACTGTGCTCCTTAAAAGTTGCAGTAGAAGACAGAGTATCTATTTTTGTGTATATGCCAAGAAAAGAAATGCAACCATAGACAGTAGAGTTCTGTAGAATGGATTTTAAAATAATGAGGGGCAAATCCTGCTCCTGAAACATAAAAACTGCATAGTGAGGCAGAGATGGAAAATAGTTCTCTGAGGAGAGGGCAAAAGCAATTTCCATACCACCAATGTCTTAAGGCTCCTATTCTTTGTACTTCCTTAAAGAAGAAATCTTGAATTTGCCACATCAAACATATGATCAGTTTTCTGTCCACACAGACTATGAAATTATTCATATTTTAAAAGATCTAATAATTTCTTTAAATTGGGATCATTCATAGTACATCTAAAGTATTTTTGGTTTATCAAAAACATGAAACATAATTCTTTTTTTGTTTGTTTGTTTGGTACCAGGGATTGAACCCAGGGGCACTAAACCACTGAGCCACATCCCCAATCCTATTTTGTATTTTATTTAGAGACAGGGTCTCACTGAGTTGCTTAGCACCTCACTTTTGCTGAGGCTGGCTTTGAACTCAATCCTCCTGTCTCAGGCTCCCAAGATGCTGGGATTACAGGTGCGCACCACCACGTCCAACTATAAAAGATAATTTTGCATAAGCAAAAGTCCTCATTTAAGATTTTGAATAAAGGTGTTTGAACAGAGAAGAAGACATATGTCCTGAAAAGATTCTGGCAGCTGTGTTGAGAACAGACCATGGAGACTGAGGTGGAAGCAGGGAGATCAAGTAGGGGTCAGTTCAATATTCTAGACAAGATAATGGAAGCTCTGATTGGGATGGTAGCAGTACAGGTGGAATTTGTGGTCAGATTCGAAGCATATTTTAAATGTAGGACCAGTGGGATTAGTAGATTTGCTCACAGGTTGGAAGTAAAAGAGAGAAAAGTTGGAATTATCAGGGTCAAGGATAAGTCTCTCCAGAATAGTCCAGTAAAATGTCTTAATGTAGTGGTGTAGGAGTAAGGGTGTTAATTTCTAATGTTCAACACATGAATGAATCAGTTATAAGTGACTTAATTCAAACTTACTGTGATGGTTAATCTTGGTTGTAAATTGACCTGAGAAACACCTAGGAAATTGGTAGAGCACACTTCTGAGTGTCTGTGAGAGTGTTTTCCAGAGATGATTGGCATGTGGGTCACAGAACTGAGTGAAGACCTGCCCTGAATGGAGGCAGCACTGTCCAATAGGCTGGACACCTGGATGGAATAAAAGTGAAAGGGAGAAGCTCACATATATACCCACACTTCATTCTAGTGAGTGTTGTTTTTGCTGTTTTCATTCTGTAGACGTCAACCTCCAAATTCTTCAGCTTTTGAATGTGGACTTAAACCAGTGACTCTCCAAAAGCCTTCCAGGCTGTCATCCTTGGACTAAGGCTGCATCCTTTGTTCCTTTCGTCCTGAGGCTTCCAGCTTCTTGGACTGAGTACCTAGCTACTTGTTTCTCCAGCTCTCCAGGCTGCAGACGGCCATTATAGGACCATGCAGCCTGATTATGTAGGCCCATAATAAATCCCCTCATATATATTCTATTGGTTCTACTCTTCTGAATAACTCATGATGCTCTTCTTTTCTGAGAGTAAAAACTGGAGGTATGAAGCAATAAGATGCATTATAATTTTGAGGGGGCAATCCATTCCTAAAAAAAATCATAATCATTTTTATGACATGGTTGTCCAACATGAACTAGAAATATGGTTTTGCTATCTATTGCCTAATTTGGAGATACAAAATGGTGACCCTGCCCACATAATCTTCCTAAAATAGAGCTTTCATAGTCAGTTTGGGTGCCTAAAACAATTTCTCACACTCTGGGGGCAGATTCAGTTCTGATAAGGACTGAATGGCTTCCTAGTTTGCAGATGGCCTTTTTCTTATATGCTTATGTGGTGGATAATAGGGAAACTTAGTGCCCCTTCTAACAAGGGCATTAATCCCTTTTGTGAGGGCTCCACCCATCCCCAAAGGCCCATATTTGCTAACACCATCACACTGGGTGCTGAACATGATGTGAATTTGGGGAGAAGAGTCAGTCCACATCAAAAGACAATCTGTTATTTAGAAATACAATTTGCAATGTATTAGTCAACTAGTTAACTGGCAATACTGAGTCAGCAGTGGAATATATTCAGGTAGATATTGGCTTTCTTGAACTTAAAAGATAATTTTGTACTCAAGGACATTTGCCTTAAGTTTGACATGTAATACTTTTGTGATTCAGCAAAGTAAAAAGCAATTATCTACAGATAATTACGCATTAGTAATATGCATATAACTAATTCTTCTAGATCCTCAAAATTTTTTTGTTGTTGTTTAGATTGAACCAAGGACTTTTCAATACTTTGGAAGTCTTAAGAGATTTCCTTTTTTCAGAACTGTACTTCAACACTGGGTTATAGTGTATCCTATGAAATTTATCCTTTTACCTCTAGAATTGGCAACATGGAGTACCCCATGACAATCTTTACTATGAAGCTCCACAGAAGTGTTCCTTAGGCTTCAGTTCCAATATAGCAATGTACCTTATGGAGACTGTTCCATTTAAGTCAATATTCCCTTTCCAAAGAAAATAAAGTTCAGCTGGGCACAGTAGCACATACCTTTTATCACAGCAGGTGGGGAGGTTGAGGCAAGTGATCTGAAGTTCAAGGCCAGCCTCAGCAATTTAGGGAGGCCCTAAGCAACTTAAGTGAGACCCTGTCTCAAAATAAAAAGGGCTGGGGATGTAGCTCAGTGGTAAAATGCCTCTTGATTCCAATTCCCAATATCAAATAAATAAATAAACTTCAGGGTCAATTTACTGCCTAATTCTAGTAATGTTCAGATTATTGTGGCATTCATTTTGTTTTAAATACATCCCTGGGCTTTGTTTTATCTGTTTACTGATTTTTTCCCCTTACCTGTAATTTCCTTAATTCTTATTACCATGTGTTTCAATAAGCTGTCTCACTTTCATTTTAAACAAAGCAGGAAATAAAACAGCAAATCTGGGACACAGGGCAGACACAGGGCAGATACAGGAGTGGGAGAGGGAGAAAAAAATAAAAAATGAATTTCAGGAAGTTAAAAAAGTTATTGCTATGAAGAGATAAAGATGATAAAGTGCACAATAAAAGGATATATTAGAAGTAAAATGCAGTCAACATCCTTCACACATTTTTTTGATGTATGAGAAATGTGCTCATCTCTTTACTAAAAATTCATTTCCCTAACTATGGAATTCAAATTTTGTGAGCCATCTAATGAATTTTGAATGTCTCTGATTTAATGTAAAATGTAAGGAATTATTTCTATCATCTAAACAAAACAAAATAGAACAAAATCTTTCTTATCAACACAACTATGACTTTAAAAAATAATACCCAGAGTTCAAATACCACCCTATTTCCATGTATTAGTGTTTATGCTTGTCTAAGAAAAAAACCACTGGCAAATAAAATGAGAAGCAAAACAGGTAATTCTTGCTATTAATTGTAAATTTTTTATTTTTGTGTGGAAATCTAATGTTTACTTAAAACCCCAAAGTATAATAGAAACAGATATATTAATCCATTGAGCCTTTCCATAAACATTTTAAGAGTTTACTCATGATATATTCTTTAAGTTAACTCACATAAAGCCAACTACTTATGAAGTATAACTTAAACTCTATTGATGATTTAATAACAAGCACAACATAAAAACCAAGACTCTTCCTCTGTTTCGGCATAAATGTTTTACTGTGAAGTTATCCTTTTAATATCTCTGGAGTCAATTCTGTGTGAACCAGGATGGCCGTTTCCTATCTCGTTCAATGATCCTCTTGCCTTGATCATTTTCTGATGGTGTCTCTCCTGAGTACAGCACAACAGTCTCCACTGTAGGAGCCTTAAAAGGCCCCCCTTCTTGCTTCCTTATCTGCTGTCTGATTTCTCGAGCCTCTTTGCACACCTTCTCATAGCAATAGCCACAAAGGACATGCTTCTGTTTCAGGTGACCACATTCAGGACAAATGTCTATATTGTTCTTTAAAACAAAAACATAATAAACAAAAACATATATAATACTTATATTTTAGAGATACTTACATCTTAGCTTTCTGAGAAGTGTTTGGGCTACATGAGTCATACACCATCTAGTTCAACCTCACTTTAATAGGGAAACTGAAAACAAGCAACACTGAATTTGAATCAATAGAAAATTTGGGGATATCAGGTTTACAAACTTTGCATCCGATACATTTTTACTTAAATACAGTAGTCATCTTCATATAAAAAGGTTCTCTATTCCCCAGCTTCAAATACTAAATATCCCATAATGAGTCCATCAACACAGTGGGGTGACCTATGTAGACAAACGAAGGAAAGATAAATTCACTTTCAGTTATCTTGTGGAAAACAAGATGACAAGATTATAACCCAATTTCCTCTGCTTTATTACTATGTGATTTGAATTTCTGTATAGAAATCATAGGTTTGGTGGATAGTCTATAATTTTTTTTGTATGTGAGCACTGATTAGTCCTTAATGTAAAATTCTCTGAACTTCTTCCCTGACTGCTTTAATATTTAGACTAGAGGACAGCACACTTACATAATGAGAATATTGTATTTCACTTAGGATGAATGATAGGCAGATCTAAGACTGTGAAGCTACTCAAGGACAGACTTGAGGAAAAGCACACCCACAAAAATCAACACATTACCTTAACTTTAATAAGTTTGTGAGGGTTTCTTCTCCTACACCGGTTCACTTCAATGCTGCGTCTGTTTTTGGGAGCTGCCATCCAAAAGATGTTATCCAAAAAGCTGGAATTCTCCTTACTTCCACTGGAATCATTTGTAAATATGGCTGGACCCTGGACTGCTAATGCTGGTCCTATAAAATAAAACATGGAGATACAAAATCAGTTTCTAGCTCCTAAGAGACTATTTACAGATATCACTATCCTTGCTAATCAACTGTGATATGTTAACCAACACAAACATGTGTAGACATATTGATAGTTTAGAATGTTCAATAGAAATTTAACATGAAACCTGAGCTAGTAAAATATATAGAATTAAAGCTAATAAAGAAAGGATAACTTAAAGAACACAAATAGAAATTTATTTTAATGAAAACTGCTGAAGTGAGTTAAGAGAAATTACATCAAGAGTTTCTCATCTCATGTAGTATAGAACTCAGGAATTTAGTAGTAAACATGAATAAAAGAATGACAGGTGCCTAACTTCAAAAAAAAAAAAAAAAAAGAAGAAGAAGAAACAAAATCACTCAATTGTCCACATTTTACTTGGTGGGCAGTTAAGTAATTAATTGATGTACACGTAGATCTGATTAAAATTGACTAAATGCACTTCTGACCTGCACTGGGATAACTGTGTACTAGCCTCTTAAAATTAGTTCATTTATCAAATCACATGGTAAGCTCCTCAAATCTCTAAGTTCTTCAATAATATTTAATCTTGACTCCTGTCTGATCACTATGGAAAAGACAGCTCACCATTTCTTTGTATATTTTTATTTATGTGACTATCAATGTCTCATTTTTGTTTTTCTAAATTGCTTATAAAAATCAAAGAGATTCCTTTACTCCTTCTTGGCTATTCTTGAGACTTACAATACTACTTTTGATTTTTAAGAGCTCTTAAAAGTACATAAAACTCTCTACATTTAACAACTGATATTCTTTTTCAATAGATCTAAAAGTATTGCTAAGCATGGCCCAATGGTTAATAACGCAGAATCTGGACTGTCTGTGGGACGCTGAGATTTTTCTAAGTCTATTTCTTCAGTTGAAAAGTGGTGAAAATTTA
The DNA here is from genome assembly GCF_047511675.1 of Marmota flaviventris. Taxonomy (NCBI): domain Eukaryota; kingdom Metazoa; phylum Chordata; class Mammalia; order Rodentia; family Sciuridae; genus Marmota; species Marmota flaviventris. The sequence continues at coordinate 100,773,517 of NC_092498.1, read as the reverse complement.
TGGGATTGTTGAGAAGCTTATCCCAGGAAGTGGTTGGTGAAAATGTACTTAGCCCAGTGTTTGGTATATTGTAGTACATATTTTCTTGGTCTGTATCTGTTTAGATTGCCTAGGTATTATCACTTTGGGGATATTTAGTAAATATCAAAGCAATAACAGCTTTAACATCCAAAATATTTTCAATTAAAACTCGTTCCTCAACGAATACAAGGAATCAGAATTAATCTGCACAGAGCTCAAACACCACAGAGAAGAACAAGTTGCATCCTGTGGACAATGGAACTGAAAGAAAAGACAATTGGGATCCGCAGTGGCCAGCCATAGTGCCAACTGAGAACTGCGTAAGTATACACACAGGACAACTCTAAACTCCTGGACAAATGAGACTTAACCGAACTCTAGCACCACTTCTGGCAACATAAGGTCATGTCCCTGGGATGACCTCAGCTCTCCTTAAAGTTTAAGCCTGAGAAAGTTTCACGCTGACAGGAAACTTTATTTTTGGTCTAGCCAATACACACCTGAATAGGCACCTGAATTCCTTATCTTACAGGATCTACTAAAAAGGAATTACAATTGTAAAGACATATCACTTTCACCTCCAAAGCGTCTCTCAAGAACCCAAGGCTCATCACAGAGAACAAACATTAAAAAAAAAAAAAGAACCCAAGGCCATTCCTTTGGAATATAATCAAGGATCAAGAAGGCTTCTGTCTCTCAGTCTCTTATGTGCGAACAGAACTCTACTAATCCCACTTACAATGACCAACCCCTCGCTCCATTTCACTTCTCTTACTCTTCGACTCACTTGCCTCCATTCTCCTTTTAAAACGCCCGTATCACCTCTGTAAATTGGAATGAAACTCAGTTCTTTCTTCCTTCAGAAATTACTCAAAAGCATCTGCTTTCAGCATTTTAACAAAATTCGGCTGTGCTAATCCTTAACAAGCTAAGGCGCTTGGGTAACAATCTACATACGAATGGACAAGCACAGAAACTTTATTTATTTGCTCGATGCGCACAAATAGCTGCTATGGTTTCCAGACTAAAGTAAGGAACCAAGTCCCCCTACGCGCCTCCGGGAATGAGAAAGGCCAAGGACAAAAACCAGGAACTGTGTCTACCAAGCAGCCGGGGTCTCCTCATTGATCCACTTCCTACGGAGCCTTTCTTTACCTACCCCACGGAGGAGCTGGATACCCTGGCCAGCTCTTTTGAAGTTTTCGCTGCAGAAGCTCCCAGCAGTTTCGGAGCAGCCCGCGTGCAGCGGGCCACGGAGGCACCACAACCAGGAGCATGCCAGACGCCATCTTCATTGCCAGAAAACGGAACTCACTGGGCTGCTGGATCCTGCCCCTATGAATGTGCGCAAAGACCCAGAGTCGGGCAAATCTACCTTATAGAACTACAACTCCCAGAATGCCCCTGAGGTGGCTCTGACTCTGCTCCAATCAGAGAAAGAGAAGGAAAGGAAGAGGGCGGGGAAATGGAAAGAAATCGACCGCGGTGCGCATATGCGCGAGTGTTCTTTGGTTCTCCGGGTAAAGATGGCGGAGCGCGGTTACAGCTTTTCGCTGACTACATTCAGGTATTGAATGGACCCCAGGGTCCTGCATGTAGCAAAGGTTGCAGGAGACTACCCGACCCCACTTTATTTGTAGTGGCCTGTGCCTTAGAATTTCCGGAGGGTCCAATGGGAAGTGGAGTTGGAAATGCAGCTTTGCAAAGTCATTTGCCGGGCCGGCTGGGGAACGGGAAAGCCTCGAAAGTCATGGTTCCGGCAGGCCTTAGGAGCCCATTTGGGGGACCTGGGAACAACTGGAGGTTGCGGAACCGGGAAGCTGCTAGGCAGGAATTCACTTTCGCCTTGAATACAAGAAAAGGAGGAGTTAGCTTGCTCCTGGTGACCCGTTCAGAATTCAGAATTTCCTTCTTGACCAAAGTAGGCCCCATGCAGGAGTGCCTGAAACTCGGAATCTCCACCAAAAATGTGGGGTTGCATTTTTTTTTTTTTTTTAAAGAATCTCGGCTTTACCATTAGGCCGGAGTCTTGGTTACAGTTTGGCCCTAGTGTCTTGAAACTTATGCTTTCGGTTTCTTCCGTGTCCCAATTAGAAGCGTAAGGACTGAAAAATGAAAGCGCTGATGTTTCTATAAAACAGTTAGGTTGTTGTGGGCCCCAAAATAACTAGGCTACGATATATGTTTTGGTCTTTTTGGTTTTGTACGGAGGAATGCTTAAAGAGTTTAGGTTTTTCTGTTATAAAACAGGGAATTAAAGTAATATTCTCAAAATACAGTTGAGGTGAAACATCGTACCCAATGTAAGAAAACCATCACTGAAGAATTTTTTAAAATGACCAGGGAAGGATTCTAGTTTGACCATTTTCTTAAGGATCAGTAATGTCCCATTTAGTTGTCCTGTCTGACTACTGAAGGCACAGAGGATCTAACTTGTTGAATTCTTTCTGTGTTGGTGCAACTTAATCCTCCACTGCTTTACCTACCACCTGAAATGAATGTTATCTCACCATGTTACTGAAGAGCTATCCACACTTGGACAAATTAACTTGTCCAAGGTCATTATTGAGTAATTAAGTGGACATACACTTTTTATTGCATGTTGTCTTACTAAAATTAAAAAAAAAAAATGCCTTCCTCTTGGCAGTTTTCAGTATGTCAAGGTGCAATAGTGTTTTGGCAAACTTTGAATGAAATTAGTTTAATTAAAGGGTTTTGTTATATACCTTGACAGAGACTAAAATGTGCGAGGTAACCACTGTTCACTTATGTGAATATAACACACAAGATTCTTTATCTCTAAGGATAATTTTGGTGGAGCTGAGGCACAAAACAACCATATTTCATCAGGGACTGAATGTTTTTTTTTTTTTTTTTTGTATTGGGAATTGAATTCAGGGGCACTCAACCCCTCCCCCCCAAGCCACATCCCCAGCCCTGTTTTGCCATTTATTTAGAGACAGGATCTCACTTTGTTGCTTAGCTCTTCCCCTTTGCTGAGGCTGGCTTTGTTGCTATCCTTCTGCCTCAGCCTCTGGAGCCACTGGGATTTCAGGTATGCTCCACTGCCCTGGTAGGACCTGAATTTTTTTTTTTTTTTTTTTTTAAAGAGAGAATTTTTTAATATTTATTTTTCATTTTTCTGTGGACACAGCATCTTTATTTTTATGTAGTGCTGAGGATTGAACCCAGCGCCCTGCGCATGCCTGGAAAGTGCTTTACAGCTTGAGCCACATCCCCAGCCCAACTGTTGTAATTAAAAAAAAAACATTTTTAGAATGTTATGATTAGAATTAAAACTGGTGGAACTGACTAGAGATTATGGGATGAAGAAGGTGTTTTTGTACCTTACATTTAGCTGAAGATATTGACAATAATTGAGCAACTTGGCTCTGTTAATGAATTCTGAAAAAAAAAAAAAATGTTTTTCTGTTACCCAGGAATTTTATTTAAAAAGGACAAGAGAAGAGGCATTAGTTTAAGTCATCAGGAAAGATCCATTTTTCAATGATTTTTTTTATTCTGGAAAATGAAAAGGAGCCAGCTGTTTGAAAATTTAGGAGTAAAGAGAATAGTTGATAGAAGATGGAATATAATGAGCAAGGAGGTAATATAGCTGAAGGCTAACCATTCAGGGTCTGCAGGCCAGAGTGAGTAGTTTTCATCTTATTTTAAGGGAACCAAGAAGTTTTTATAGGATTTAGTTGTGGATAACATGCTACAGAGATAATTCTGTCTGGGAGTATAAGTAAAGTAAAAAGGTTACTTTGGTTATTCCAAGTAGAGGTGCTGGTACTTTACACTGAGGTGAGGGTATTATTGACTATAAAACATGTTCAGTTGCACAGCAAGCTTGCAGGTTATTGAGCTTTCACAGAAAGTTGAAATGATAAAGGTATTTATAGGTGGCTCTGGGAGCAGAGAAAAGATAATTAAGTTTGCATGAGTCTTGAAATATTCCCTAGAGGTATTAAAACAATACTTGAAAGCTAGATGAACCCTGAAAGTTATGATTAGTGATCATTAAGTGTCAAAAAGTTTACCCAAATGTTATAATTTAAATGCTTATTAATATTTTCCTCTCAAGTCAGCTAATTTTATTTAGTCTGTAAGCTGCCACTTTATCAGTCAAATGACTCTGGATTCCCAGTACTAGGTTATTTCCTAAAAAACATAACCAGAGCTTACACTTTGTTGAGGAAGACACATATTATAAAAATAATTCATATATGATGAACTTTAGCCAAAGAGAAAGTATAGGACACCTTAGGCATGATTATATGGGATTCAAATTAGTCTGACAGGGTGGCATCCTTTGAGGGCATAGCATATCTACTAAGGACTGTAGGATGACCAGAAAGGAGTTTATTAGGCAATAGAGAAATGGGAGTCATGTGTAGGAATTAGCTTGTCAGAGGAGTTTTGACATCTAAAGAGCAGCCTGTGTGTCTGGAGCAGGGTGGGATGGTGAAAGTTGAGATTTGAGTGACAATACCTTTAATTGTATGAAGTTAAAACAGATGACCTTCTGGGGCTTAAGATCATCTTCATATTTTTCAATAGTAAAAGATATGGACCCAGTAGTGACACAGAACCAATTACTTTATTCAGGATTTTGTTTCTTGTTTCTATAAAATGAGGAGGTTGGTTTGTGATGCTGATTGTAACTCAGCAACTAGTCTGAAATAAAGTATTACCTAAAAGGTCAGTTTGGGACGAGTTATTTGCCTGCCAAACTCATGAAACTGGAGCTGTTAAATGTAACCATCTAATGGCTCTTAGAATTAGTTTTATATTATATGGAGAATACTTCATTGTGAATGATACTTATCTAGGTCTTGCATGTTAAGCCCTGTCTATTTTCTTAAAAAAAAAAAAAAAAAGAAGAAGAAGAAAAGAAAAGAAACCATAGAAAATACATGCTCTTTGGTTTTTAACAGACACATACATTTTCTTGATTATGTTACCATTCAGAATTTGCTTATTGCTAATTCATGCCAGAAACTTTTATAGGCATTATTTCGTTTAATCATTGCAATAACACTTTAAAAAGAGAACTGCTATGTACTATTAACCTCCATTTTACAGGTGGGAAAACAAAAAGCTTAAGTAACTTGTCTAAAATCACAAGGATGGTAAGTGGTGAAAAGAGACAATAGTAATGCTGTTATTCCAAGTACAAATACGAACCAACCAAAGGAAGTAGAATTTGTGATTCACCATGAGTATCTTCAAAATCATCTTGAAAATTACTAAACAGCTTCATATAGATAATCAAAGGCCAACCATTGCTTAGGTTTTGATTAATGGGATTTGAGTTGTACATCTGCACTCAAGATGTTTCTACAAAAAACATTTGAAAATAATATGAACTTAGCAAATACCTGTGTTTCCTTTTAAGCCCATCTGGTAAACTTGTCCAGATTGAATATGCTTTGGCTGCTGTAGCTGGAGGAGCCCCTTCAGTGGGAATTAAAGGTAATTAAGTGCTTTATTCACTTTAGGTGCTTGTTAATAGCTTTCCTGATGGAAGATTTAGTAATTAGTTTATAAGTAAATAGCTGTGACAGTATAATTTTTAAATTCTTTTTGTTAACTTAGAATACTTTGAAGTTTAAAGAAAATAGTAATAAAGACTAATGAGGTGATTAAAATTTCTTTTTAAAGTAAATGTAGAACCTTTACCTATTAGTTGTGATAACCTACATGTAGTCTTTCCCATTCAGAAAATGGGAAACGTTGTTCCCATTCAGAAAATCGAGTATTGTTTTGTTTTTCCACTGATTGTGTTGCTGCTCTCTTGCAGTTTTTGTCATATAACTTAGGATTTCCTAAGTTCATTATAAAACATAATTTAAAGATAATGTGATTGTTTCATATCTTAGTACTCTTAAAGAAGAAGTCTTGATGTTATAAGAACAGGGACAAAGTTATCCAAAATATGGTGTATTTTAGAACATGTAAATTCTCAGATATCCTATGGTACTTTAAGAGAAGTTGTGTTGTGTAGTGCCTTTAGTTTGGGGGACTCCCCCTCCCCCCAAGTGCATTTTAAATGACCAGTGAGGGAAAAATTGATTTACCATTTTTTAGGTGACTTTAGTACAGAATTTAAAACAGGAATCTAGAAGAAGAGGTTTCATAAATTAGAGGAAATAACAAAGTAGTTTGGGTTTAATCCACCAATAATTAGAAAATGATTGAAATAGAGGTTTAAAATGATTAAATATATAGGTCTTTATTTTGTTTTTTGTTTTTTTTTAAGCTGCAAATGGTGTGGTATTAGCAACTGAGAAGAAACAGAAATCCATTCTGTATGATGAACGAAGTGTACACAAAGTGGAACCAATTACCAAACATATAGGTTTGGTCTATAGTGGAATGGGTCCAGATTACAGGTACTTTATATTATTTATAGTTCTCTCTACCATCTCATGAATTGATTGTAAACTATACATTGAGGAAAAAAGTCAATGGATGTTCCTTTAATCTTTCAACTCTTTGTGTTTTGTTTAGCAACTTCAGCCTCATTAACAGCTTAATTTAGTTTGTCTATATACATTACTTTAAGGAGATTAACTCAGTTTCCCTCCATTTTAAAAGAGGAGATAGACATAGTACTTAGTCCTCTGTCTCTGTGTAGTGGATACCTTGATTCCTTCTGATCACTATCCTTCATCTGTCCTCCAAGGACTGGACATAAAGGGCTTCAGTGTTCCCTAATGCACTATTTATTTATTTTATTCATACCAGAATTGAAGTCATGCAACCACTGAGCCATCTCCTCAGCCCTATATTGTATTTTATTTAAAGACAGGGTCTCACTGAGTTGCTTAGCACCTTGCTTTTTTGCTGAGGCTGGGTTCGAACTCTACAATCCTCCTATCTCAGTCTCCTGAGCTGCTGGGATTACAGGCTTGTGCCATTGCGCCTGGCCCTAATGCACTTTTTAAATTTGTATATATATCAAAAGAACTAGAACCATAAGTATTGCAAGCACTTTCGCCAGCAGGGGAATTAAATGACTTTGTAGCTTTTTTTTTTTTGGTTTATTTTGTTTTGGGTGATAGGGATAAACTTGGAGCCTCACATGTTTTGGCAAGTGCTCTTTCACTGCTCTACCCCTCTCCCTAATGCAATTTAAAAATGATTAAAACAGTATATGTTATAGTAAACCATATTTTAAAAAGTATCAGATGGCAAAAGAAAGCATCATCATAAAACTTCATTATATTTATGGTTCTTGTCAAAGGGACAGAATTCTTAAAGGCCACTGAAAGTTGTTCAGTATGACAGCCTTCTGGGATCCAGAAGCTCAAAGACACATTCCCTTTGTATTTCATGGGAAAAGAGAGTATTGCTATTATATCAGGTTACCAACAAATAGAAAGCTTTTTATTCATGATTTTGTAGAATAAGATAAATAGAGCCAAAATTTTACTTTAAGGAGTCAGGAAAAACAGCAAGATCACTGAAATGTAATCAGCTTTCACTATAGTGGATCTTGATACCATTGTATAGAAGGGAGACTGCAGTGTGCCACCACCAATAGAATAAACTTAAATGAGCATGAGCATCATACAAATACGTACAGGTAATGTACATATTTCAGATCAGTAGTATACGAGCAGGTACTATTATTTTGATAATATACTATTTATCTTAATATATTTGATTATTATATCATATTCTTAGTATCTTGACATTTTTTATATTTTAAGTTAAAATAGTTTGAGTTAAAATAGTTTCTTACTGTTTCTTAATCTCTGAAGGTTACTTGAAAGTGTAGACAGGGAGATTTAGGCAGTCTGCAGAAAAGACTGGTGCAGAGTAAGAAAAAAATGCTCTAAATTGTGTGTCTCTATGTTCACCCAAATTGTGTGTGTGTGTATGTTCATGTATGCATATGTGTGTGTTGGCTGGGGTGAAATCTAAAAAGACAGGGTGGCTGCTCTCAGGATAGGGGGCCATTCTTGAAGACTGTCTCCTATTGCTTGGCTCCTCTATGATGCTTTGATATTTTTTCCTAAATTAACTGGAATCTGATTTAAAAGTAAGACCGGCTCTGAGCTGGTAGCTATTATTAAAGCATACCTATAATCTTAGCTACTTGGGAAGCTTGAGACAGAATGTTTGCAAATTTGAGGTCAGCTTCAGCAACTAGGTGAGACCTTGTTTCAAAATAAAAATAAAAGGGGCTAGGGATGAGTGGTACAGCACTCCTGGGTTCAATCCCCAGTGCCCCCCAATACATACAAAAAGAGATACATATTAAACTTGTGTTGTAGGTATATGCCTACAGAAGGGTAATGGGTCTTTTTGAGTAGTAGAGCATCCTAATTTTAATTAAATCTTATTTCTTCCTTCTTTGTAGAGTGCTTGTGCATAGAGCTCGAAAACTTGCTCAGCAGTATTATCTTGTTTACCAAGAACCTATTCCCACAGCTCAGCTGGTACAGAGAGTAGCTTCTGTGATGCAAGAATACACCCAGTCAGGGTAAGTTGATTTTATTATTCAAAATGAGTTATGAATTACAAGGAAAAAAGTCATTTTAAAAGAGGAGATATATAAATAGAGATTTGCTCTCCCTGTATTTGCCTAAAAATGGAGGAAATCACTAAGATTATTTCTGATCTTAACTGTACTGAAAATGATTTCTTAAGGAAAAATGTGAACGCAACAGCAGAAAGTAGCTTTTAGATACCCAAAGACCTTTGGCTGGTTACTAATTAAAACATTTATGGGCAATGATTAGTATTTCTACATTTGTCTTCCCAGTGATAAACAATTATTAATGGTAATGAAAGTAATAGCTGTTGGATACATTTTATTCATTTTAATCCCGATGTTTTTAGGTTTGGGTGTGAATGAGAGTATATAGGTAGTTGTTGAAATGTAAACTCAATGGAAAAAAAGTTTATTTAGTTCACAGTTCTGGAGGTTCAGTAACATGCTGTTGGCATCAGCTTCTGAAGATGTTCTTCTGGCACGTAGCATTACACGGCCAGAGGGAGCCCTTGCAAGATAGGTCATGTGTTGAGAGAGGAAGCAAGACTATGTGAAGGAGCTAAACTTGCTGAATTGTAACTATCCACTCTTGTGGGAACTAGTCTATTCCTGTAATACCTAACCAATAGGCATTAATCCTTTCTGAGGATGGTGCCCCATGACCTAATTTCCTTCTACTAGGTTCCACCTCTTAAAGATCCACCACCTCTCATTCCATTACATTGGGAATCAAACTTCTATACATGAACTTGGAAATAAACCCTACCCAAACTAGGGTAAGGTGTTACTCCATTAATCCAAACTTAAATTTAATTATTGCTTCTCACTTCCATAAAGAGAATTATTTTGAATTGATTCATTTACAAAGACTTTAAATATTTTCTAAGGAACTTCTAAGTCTAATTCAGTTTATTTGATAATTTGCTTTTCTTGAGAGTATTGATAAATTTTCACTTGAGGGTGATTTTTAACACCATGAACATACCAAATAATTTTCATTTGCTTTCTGCAGTGGTGTTCGTCCATTTGGAGTTTCTTTACTTATTTGTGGATGGAATGAGGGACGACCATATTTATTTCAGTCAGATCCATCAGTAAGTATCATTAGATGTATTTGAGGGATTTGTTAAAGTACTCTTTCAATATCTAATAAAAGAAGCCATGAAGATTTTGAAATTTAGCAATATTTTCTCTTTTTTATTTGGAGTTTAGAAAGTACAAGGTGTGTATTAGTTTGCACATTTAAAATTCTGGTAACCTGGCCTTTTGCCAAGGAAGCTACCAGTTATAACTTTTCCCTCTTTTTCTGTCTGTTCATTAACATTGCATACTTGAGTAACTTGTTGAAATAGTTGTTATCAAACCTCATTAAATCTATAGAATTCTGTTACTTAGGAAAATGTTGCAATTAAACATATGAATCTGGAGAAATATTATCTTTGCTAGCAGGTTAATCTTGGAACTGATTTTTGAGTGTCACTCTTACCAGCAAAAATATTAATTTAATTCAGTGTTTTGCAAAGTGAATGTAACCAATATTTTGGGCAAGTTGTCTGCTCTAAAACAGAAGACTGGTATCTAGAATAGAAAGCATTCCTAAGTACCATTCCATATCATTCCATTTGTCATAAGAAAAAGTTTAAGATTAGGGACTAAATTTTCATTGTTAATGGTAGGTAATTACAAGTTCACTCAATGCTAACCTTATTTATAAACTTAAAAGGCAAAAAAAATTATATATATATATGATGGTTACTTAAATCAGAAAAGGAAGTATTGGGGGAATTTTGGCATTGTTTTTACCTCATCCCTGGGCTTCTGAAGCTAAATGACAATTTCTTTTACTTCACTTTCCAGTGGGTAGCAGAAGCTCCCATCTCTGGAACTGTATGCATTTTTCTTGCTCTGTTATCTAAAAGGCAATTGTTTAAATTGTTTTAATATGTTTGATATATCTTTCTTGGTATTTTTTACTATGTGCATATGTTTTTCAACAGATGATGTCATGCTATTTATGATATTGCTGCTGCTTTCATTTCACTTCAAATTACAAAATATCAAAACCTTTGAATATTTTTTTAATGAAAAGCTACCTCTTTAATTTATTCACTAATGGGTGATGAGTTGATCACCAATTTCCAGAGTTATGTGATAGATTTTAAGTCCCTTCAATCCAGTAAGCTAAACTGTTACTCTTAATTACTTGTTAACCCCAGTTTTCTTTAACTTTTTTTTTAATAGAATTTATGTATAGTACACTGCATCATCAACAATTCTCATCATTAGTTTGTTGAGTTTTGATATATATACATTTCAGAGGAAACTATCACCACAGACAAGATACCAACTTTTTCCTTAACTTCCAAGTTGTTTCATGCCTCTTTATCATCTATCCCTCTGACCTTTTTAAAAGATAATTTATTTGTGACATTTTCATTCCATTCCAATAAGTATTCTATGACCTTAGAAATTGAGACCAGTTACAGAATTTAAAAGCAAATGTTAAAATAATACAGTTGTATTAATTTTTAAAAATGGGTCTCTTTTCCCTTTATGATTAGGGAGCTTACTTTGCCTGGAAGGCCACAGCCATGGGAAAGAACTATGTAAATGGGAAAACATTCCTTGAGAAAAGGTAGGCTCACAATAACTGGATTCAGCAGCGAATTGACTTTATAGTTTTCAGCACACTTTATTATCATGGACCTAAATAAATTTGTGGTACTACTCTGTATTTGAACCTAGTTACAGATAGAAGAAACAGAAAACTTCTCAACATCCTATCTTCCTAGCTTTCAGAATAAGTGGTATATTAATTTCTTAAGGACATCTTTTTCACATTCATGTTTTTCTCTTAAATAATTTTTTTTTACTTCATTTTCCCTGTTATTAAAAAAAATTGTGCTAAGGAGGAGAAAAATGTTTAAATGATTTAATAGCAGGTGTATATTATGATGACAGAAACATTGTGAAATCAAGAAATTGTGATAACCAAACACCTGCTGTTGAGTAGATTTGTGTTCTTGATGAGGAGTGGAACACTGTATAAAAGTCTGCTCTCATTGCAGAGCACCACAAATTGCTTTCACTTATTCCCAGTAGTATTCCAGACTCAGCATTGTTATAGTCCTCAAAAATGTTTGACTTTTGGAACAGAAAGCTTTTGTAATTGACTTGAACAGATGACCCTTTTTAGTACATATTTAACATATTAATATTAGGGTTATTAAAGACATTAGACTTTCACTTAAATGGTAAACTTAATCTTGGAGTCTTAAAGCACTTTGCTTAAACTTTTACTTATTGAGTCCAAACATTTCACATGTCATAACATGTTATAGTTTATAAAAACAAACAAAATTTTAGCAAAGGTCTGATTTTTCTGCTTTATTTTGTAATTAAGTTTTATTAAAGTATTTATACTTAAGAAATTTCCTAAAACTTTTAGGATTATACTTTTTCCAATGTTTGGGAATTGAGCACCAAATGATGATAAATTTCTTATTTGGGGACAGCTATCAATGAAGTTATTAGAGGAATTAATGCATTATTTAGTATTTTTAAGAGTGTTAGATTTTTTAAAAAAAATCTTGGGGCTGGGGTTGTGGCTCAGTGGTAGAGTGCTTTCCTAGCATATGTGAGGCATTGGGTTCCATCCTTACTTAGTACCACATATCAATAAATAAAATAAAGGTCCATTGACAACTAAAAAAGTATATATAAAAAAACTTATGCTGTTGTTGTCATTGTATTTGAATTGATATGAAGAATATAAATAGTGCCATAAAGTCATTTTTTTTTTTTTTTTTTTTAATTTTCTTTAGATATAATGAAGATTTGGAACTGGAAGATGCCATTCATACAGCCATCTTAACCCTAAAGGTTAGTCTACTATCTGCTAACTGGATTTATGAGGATTTTATAATTAATTGGAAAACTGATTATTTCACCTTCTTCTCAATAGGAAAGTTTTGAAGGGCAAATGACAGAAGATAACATTGAAGTTGGAATCTGCAATGAAGCTGGATTTAGGCGGCTTACTCCAACTGAAGTTAAGGATTACTTGGCTGCCATAGCGTAATGATGAAGTGACTGAACAATCCAGAATTTCAGATAATCTATCTACTTAAACATGTTTAAAGAATGTTTTGTTTTGCAGACTTTTTGCATACTTATTTCTACATGGTTTAATGGACTGCTGTTTTTAAAAATGACACTTATAAATCATAATAAACTGTTAAATTCAACTTGCAGCTTTTTAGGAGTTAGTAAAATTTTAACACAGCTATTTCCTGCTTTTTATCATAGCTGATTTCTAGAAACTACATTGCAAAGCAGAATGATGAAATCACTCTTCAATTTTGGTGTACTTTTGGTTAAGTCAAATCTTGTTGCCCCATTTACCCCAGGATGCTGCCTATTTCTTAAAGTAAAGTGCTAATTTTGGGAAACACTGCTTTTAGAGCTGGGAGAATATGCAGACTTTCATGGACTCATGAGACAAGATATGAAGCATAGGTGTTAGGCACCAGTAAGTGTGTATCAGTGAGGTTCTTGAGTGCCCTGTGTGAATGTATTGGAGCTATGAAGAGGGGTCAGATAGGTCTCCTGTGGAAGATATGTCAAGTAAATAAACGACAATTTGCTGGTTCCTGTTGGTTTCTCTATCACAAGTAGGTAAGCATATTTAGAAGGAACCCTAGGTGGTATTAGGCTTGTGTTTTGTTTTTTACTTTTGGATAGGAAAAATGTTGTCTGCCTTATTCACAGCAAAGAGTTTATGAACATTGTTAGTCTTACTAACTTGAAGAGATAATAGGCAAATAAATGTAGTTCAAAAGATTTTGAGTAAGATTTAGCTAAGTTTCGGGGAAAAGTTTAGCTTTAGCCTTGCCTTGGAGCAATTTTGACAGGAGTCTCAGTTCTACTATTTGCCATCACCTTAACTCCATATATTATGAGTAGTGGAAATGTTTTAAGAGATAGTAGATGACACATTGATCTCCTGTTTTAAGATGTTTGTAATGAAGCTTCATCTGATAATCTCTTCTTATGGGCTGTTGGTATATTGTGTCTCCAGCACACTAGAAAGTGAATGTGTAGTAGTAGAAAAGAATGGACCTTGAAATAGGTCTCAGCTTATCCACTTATAGGCTAAGTGACTTGTACAAGTTAATTATCTCAGGCACTCATTAAAGGACTTAATTTGATAATGCAAGTGAAAGGCCTGGCATTGTTAATGGTTAAATACAGTGCTTTTTAATTTGCTTAGACCCTCAGTAATGTCCAGTATTAAAAAACTAGAGGAATGCCAAAGTTCTACAAATGAAAGAAGGGAAGAGATGGTACTGAATTTAAGACAAGGAAAATGCATGTAGATTCTTATTGGGTGCTAACAGTGCATTCTATAGAATAAAGGAGGAAAATTTAACTGAATTATATTCGATCGTGGGGCAATTTTCTGCCTCCTGTCCCCATTCACTTCAAAGCCCACTTTCAACTGAAGCTGCCCATAACTCCAGTCTCTTTGTTCAGCATTTATTCTTTTTCAGTGGCCTTAAAATTAAGCTGATCCTTTTTGTCCCAATTCTTGGGAAGCTCAATTCTTTTATGTAGCAACCCATTACATCCCTAAACATTCCCAAATCTTTGAATCATGCCTAGCCTGTGGATTCTAGCTTCTTTTAGTCTATTTAAGCATTATAATACTCCTAAATGTTCTTAACCCCTCCCTCCTCTTGGTTCAATTCTATCTTAAAAACGTTTGTCTCCACTCTGCCCTGTCCTTTCCTCTTTCCCAGTTCCTACTGAACCACGAATTTAAATTTGCAAAACAGTGATTAGCAGAGAAACATTGAAATGTTCAAAATTCATGTAAATGGTAGTATGAAGGGGTTGAAAAGGAAAGGGGAGTAAGAAAAAACTATTATAGTCTTTATAATTATTGAATGCCAATACATTGGGAATCAGGTATTTAGGAAACATCAAAGGAATTTTCAACTATTACTCAATTATTTTCATAGTATAAAACTCCCCGCCCTCAGTACTTAAGCTCACCTCTTTGCAAAGGCTTCATATATGCTAAGCAGTCTCTCTATCATTGAGCTATTTGTTTAGCCTATTACCTTCATCTCTTTATCAAGTGCCCCCTTACCTTGTAGGAAAGCTCTCTCAGACCCTAATTGTAAAGAAGAGCAAACTGATATTCACTGAATTGCTCAAGAACATGAAATAGTTAATAGGTCCCTTGGATTAGGATCCTGATTTCCTGAAAACCTGTCTAATGGTCTTATACTAATGTCATGTTGCCTCACAGGGGTTCTCTTCCTTCCACCTATATTGCTTATAGAACAAGTAACATCTGGCTACCAAGTGATAATTTCCGGAGCATGTGAATATTTTTAAAAAGTTAGGTAACCCACTTCATCAGAGGCCATGCACCTCAAGTTTCATCCCCTGAAAGCCAGGACTTTTGTAGGTACTTGCCTCCCTGTTTAAAAAAAAAAAATGGATGATATAGCCTTATATGGTTCCCAATATTTAACTACTGTCAGTTCAGATAAGAATATAGACCTCTGTACAAAAGTTCCCCTCCAGTTCCCTACTCCCTGACTCAACAGAAAAGACTTTTCTTTTTAGGACTATATAAGTATACTGTGATTATATTTTCTAAATAAATTCTCTGAAGGGGATACTGCATTTTTTTTTCTTTGTTTACTTTGATATCTGTGCAGCCATCTAGTTTTTGCTGTATTTCCCCAGCAGAACTTAGAAAACCCTCTGAATACTGTTTTCCTCATGGTCAGATGAAAGGTAATTTGTAATATTCTCTCCCACACACTTCCCAGAAGCTCCGCTCTTGGAGATGTCAGTCCTCAGGAACCAATGCCAGCTAGTTGCTTGTTTGAAACCATTCTCTCTCACTTGGCTGGGTTTAAAGATTCTAGGTTAGAAATAAATTATCTCCACATTTTGAAAGCAGTCCTCCCTTCTGAATTCCAGTGTTGCTGATGGAATCCTACTGTTTTTGTATATGTGATGCCAAATGGTTTGTTTATAACATTTTCCCTCTGCAGCTCTTAGGATTCTTTCTTTTATCTACAGTGTTCTGAAATTTCACAATGGTTTATTTGCCTTAGTGTTTTTTTGTTTTTTTTTTAACATTCACTGTATTAAGTATTTTAACAGACCCTATCACTGTAAAAACAAAACAAAAACCAAGAAAATCACTTAAAAGAAACTTTTAAAACTTTCCTTTTCTTTGTTGCCACTTTAGTTCTAAAAACATTTTTGAATACTGGACTCACTTTTTGCCCTGTTTTTCATTTCTCCTTTTCTGCTTTCTAGATTTTTTCCTCCACTTTTGGTGTTTTTCAAATTTGGGATATTCATTTTACATTTGAGGAATAATTTCTTATGCTCTGCTATCTCCCCTTCTTAAAAAAATAACTATTCTCATTTCGAAGCAAATATCTTTTATTTGAAGATGCTAATTATAAAATATTTTTTAAAGCCCTTTTGTCTGCTTTCTTTTTCCTTCAAATTCCAAACAAAACAATTTTTTAAAGTGCTGTGTTTGAAGCCTGAATCTATCTTCTGGGAGATGTTCATTGATTTTTCTTGGGTCTTTGCTTAATTTCTCCAGAGACATAGGGTTTTGAGGGAAAGGTGGAGTAACTATGAAAGGGTTGCCAGTACTCCTGAGGGAACAGAAAAGGAGCCAATGGCACCATTCAGTAAGAAAACTTTCAGTCTTCATTCCTAATGGCACCTGTTACAATCTTTTGTTGGGCCTTAAGTCTGAAACCTATCTTCAGCATCTCTAGCTTTCTGCCTGGGAAGAATGAGGAATGGCTGGGCCTCACTGGTTGGAAGAGAGGACTTATACAAAGTTAAGCACACTTCCATTTTTAATTCAGTCTCAGCTCCTCTCTACCTTTTGGGCACCTAAAGTTCCAAAGCCCTACTGGGGTTCTTTGTGAAGCACTTGCCCATTAGGGTCTGCAGGCAGCCGCCTCCATCTGCAGAGAGGCTTCCTGGATTTAGGTAACCTCTTGTGGCTCACTTATCTAAAAACTACAACTATCTCTTTAGGGTAAGATGACTGAATAAATAATATGTGTAAAATATTTAGAACACTGCCTGTCATACAGTAAGCACAAATACGTTATTGCTTCTATCTTCTAAAAATGTGTTATTGGTATTTCTTGTCTGCAGCCATCCCCTCTCTCTTCTTTGCCTTTGTGGGTTTATTCCCTTTTACTTTCGTCATTTAACCCATTTTTTCCCCTATCGTCCCAGATGTGGAACATCTGTAAAAAATTGAATAACAAATTCATGACTTATGATAACTTTGAAATAATATTTGACTATTATGCTCACAGTGGAAAACTTGGGGCTTAAAGGGTTAAATTGAGCTTGGAGAAGAAACAGGGTACATGGGATTAGTTATGACTGGAAATCTTTAATATTTAGTTTTACTTTGTCGAATATAATCTGAGTGATTTTGAATACTTGTCTAAATATCCCAGCCTCTCAGAAGCCGCCCAGTCATTTGCCCTCCAGTATGTCTATAATACTTTCTGGGGCGAGCTCAGGATGGTGTGATATGTGTCTTTTGATAAGCCTCTCTGGTGTTTTTCTCTATTAAAACGAGCCAGAAAAACACTTGAGATCCCAGTGGGATGAGTGCCACGCACTCAGTGGAATGAATTACCACCTCGGTGCTGTCCTCTGGGGGCCTGATGAGTGCATCGGGGCGCCTCTTCCCTTAGGGCTAAGGGTAGAAGCCAGCGCCCTCAATAAACATGGCTGCCGCGCTAGCGTCGGCCACGCTCGAGAGGCCGCGCTGCCGCCTGGGAATCGTGGCTTCGGCATCACCCGGCCCGGAACCACCTGACGCGTGAGGCGCGGGAGGCAGCGAAGCTCTCGCAGGCGGAGCGGCCTCGGCGTTGAGTGAGGTGGGGGCTGCAGGGTGAGCTTTCCCTGCGGGTCCCGGTCTCCGCGTGCCCGCTCCCGCCTGCTCGCGCTCGCAGTCCTGGGCGCTGCTGGTGAGGAGCCCGGGAGGGAGGAGGGACGGGAGGAAGGGAACGGGACTCGGCTTCTGAGGCCATCGGGGGCTGGGCTGGGCCGTCCTGGGAGAGGGGCACGATGCGTCCACCATACCTGGCCTCTAAGCCCTGGCGCCTGCAGGGGCCTGTTTGAGCCTGGACCGTGCCCGGCGGGACCCATCTGCGTAGATGGACGTGCTGGGCCCAGGGGCCAAAGCCCACCCGGAAGGCCCTGCGGACCTTGGCCCACCTGGCCGCCGGCGGGTTCTTGGAGTTCGGTTATCTTTGGGCTTTTCCTTACTGAGGAGTGGGAGGCAAATTGGTGGTCGCTCTAGGTCTTTCAAAGTATTCTGCTTTGACAACAAATGCAGACGTGGGGCAGTCTTGATTCCTTGACGTAAGTACCCTGTGTCCCAGGGGGACTTCAGAGGTAGCTGGTTAAAGTACACAAACTCCTGAAGGAGTTAAAAATGAGAGAGGCTAATTGGCCAGTTTAGGAGTGAAACACTTGCTTTGAACAGTTGGTTAGCCAGGTAGTCTGTATGGATTTTTTATTTTAAGTATTTTATCTGGGCGTTTTGAATCATGTATGAAAATTTCTCAGCAACAGAACAATAAGTCTGGTGATAAGAGATAAGGAGATGTTATACAGTACATAGACTCCTGCATTTAATCCTAACGTTGGATATGCTGCGAACTCCATGACGTTCTGAGGAAATGAAAGTCTAAAGTGTATGAGAATCCAACACCCAGATAAGGAAGAGTTCGGAAGTATAGCTTTCCTTAGTTACTATCAAAGAACTCACTCCAAAACACACATACAGAAGCCCAGGTTCATAGACTCAGTCTCCAAAAGCTTTGCTAGATTGAAGTTTTTAATCCTTATAATTTTGGGGGACTATTCAAATTTGCCTTGTTTGTTGTCTTTTCATAGGAAAGGAAGAATGCTGTCAGCATGTCTGCACACTCCATGCTCTGTGAACGAATCGCCATAGCCAAGGAACTGATTAAGAGAGCAGAATCACTTTCTAGATCAAGAAAAGGTGGTATAGAAGGTGGTGCAAAGCTATGCAGCAAATTGAAAGCAGAATTAAAATTCTTACAGAAAGTAGAAGCTGGGAAAGTAGCTATTAAAGAATCCCATTTGCAAAGCACAAATCTAACACATCTGAGAGCCATTGTGGAATCAGCAGAAAACCTGGAAGAAGTTGTTAGTGTTCTCCATGTCTTTGGTTACACAGATACCTTGGGAGAAAAGCAGACCCTTGTAGTGGATGTAGTTGCAAATGGTGGTCATACTTGGGTGAAAGCCATTGGCCGAAAGGCTGAAGCACTGCACAATATCTGGCTGGGCAGGGGCCAGTATGGGGACAAAAGCATCATTGAACAGGCCGAAGACTTCCTCCAGGCCAGTCATCAACAGCCAGTGCAGTATAGCAACCCTCACATCATCTTTGCATTTTACAACAGTGTCTCCAGCCCCATGGCAGAGAAGCTGAAAGAAATGGGCATATCTGTGAGAGGAGACATAGTAGCAGTCAACTCTCTGTTAGATCACCCTGAGGAGCTCCAGCTAAGTGAGAGTGAATCGGATGACGAGGGCCCAGAACTTTTGCAGGTGACCAGAGTAGACCGGGAAAATATACTAGCAAGTGTTGCATTTCCAACAGAGATTAAGGTCGATGTGTGTAAAAGAGTAAATCTGGACATTACTACTTTAATCACGTATGTATCTGCCCTCAGCTATGGAGGCTGCCGCTTTATCTTCAAAGAAAAAGTGCTCACAGAACAAGCAGAGCAAGAGAGGAAAGAGCAGGTTCTACCTCAGCTGGAGGCGTTTATGAAGGACAAGGAATTGTTTGCTTGTGAATCTGCTGTCAAGGATTTTCAGTCTATTCTAGATACTTTAGGAGGACCTGGGGAGAGAGAGAGGGCTACTATGCTAATTAAGCGAATTAATGTGGTGCCAGACCAGCCTTCTGAGCGTGCCTTGAGACTAGTGGCCAGTTCAAAAATTAATAGCCGTTCATTAACAATTTTTGGGACAGGAGACACCCTAAAAGCCATCACAATGACTGCCAACAGTGGTTTTGTTAGAGCTGCAAACAACCAAGGTGTTAAGTTTAGTGTGTTTATCCATCAGCCTAGAGCACTTACTGAAAGTAAAGAGGCTCTGGCCACCCCCTTACCAAACAACTACACAAATGTTGACAGTGATCAATAATGGTATCCTTTAAATATTGTCATTGAAATAAGTTATTTATACCAAAGGCTGGGTCTTCTCATCTAGATTGCAGTGGAGGGAGGTCTGTAGTAAAAAGAATACTTAGAACTCAAACCAGTAAAAAATTTTTGTGTGTCTCATCTGTATTTAAAGTATATTATTGCCTAAAGTAGAAAAAGCACAAGAAACAACCTTATTTATCAAACTGTCTACATTATAGTAATTAAGACAGATCCACCTATATAAAGCTTTTAGCTGTCTCGTAATACTTTTGTTTAATTCAGTAGGGCTGCAGCTTCCCTACTGGTAATCACATTTCATGGAATATGGCCACACTGCATCTTGCATTCATTAAATATCTGGAGAAAACTCTGATGCTTGGTTTTCATTGTATTGGTTTATCGGTTGATGTGGGTTGAGACTGGGACCTAATGGTTTATAATTAATTTCAGATTCAAGTTAGTGACCATTATTTATAGAAGGAAAATTATTTGATATGTGTCAGGCACAGCTTGGAGGGTATGTTTACAAAGAGTACATAGCAGAGAAGCAATGGAAATAAAGTGAAGTCTGATCATACAAGTGCCATTATCTATAGACACATCTTTCTAAAAAGAATGCCAGCAGATTTAACTATGATAAAAATAAACCTAGAACAATTAAGGTAAAATATTTAATTTGAATAAATTTGTAAAATGCATAAAATAATTTTTAAGATTTAGATTTTACTTTTAATTACAAAGAGCCCCATACTGTATGTATTTGAATTGTGAATACTGCTTTTCCTGTCCTGTTTGCAAGTGGCAAGTCACAACTGCATTAACTCACAAAATAATGACAGAAGAGAGACAAGGCCAGTTCCATGACACAAGTTGTAATTAAAACTACTCATGATCATATTGTACTCAGTACTTTATCAGTTTGCAATAAAGCAAAACAAATTAGCAAAGTAGATATATCACATTTTTTGAGACTTGAAGGTTAAATATTAACTAAATATTAATTAAATATTAACTAGCCAGTGTTAGAACTTAATTTTGTATAGACCCAGCCTGAACTCTTAATACTGTGCAAACTTCCCTATTTTGTGGGAAGAGAAACTCAGTTTCTAGCAGTAGTGCTGAGATGGAATTCCGTTACTGGGGTACAAGGACACTGAAATGAATACAGAATTAAGTAGATTGGGCAGTTCTCTGGGGATAGATTTATTTCTAAGTCAACATATTTCCTAGGGAAAAACTGATTGGGCTTCCAATTTAGTATAGTGTCTACTGTTAGAAATTGAATTTAGACTTTTTGAGCACATTAAATGCTAAAGTGCTTGGTACATTATTGTTTGGTATGCAAATATGAATAATTATCCTGTTCTAAGGAATTCTTAGTCTGAAAGGAGGCAAACAACTGAAATGTGATTAATGTGTTAAATTATGTTTAAAATACGGAGTAGGGGAATAATTCATGCTGTGGAGTCAGAGAGGAAGTGACTTGAGGATTTCAGGTGTGAGATTTTATGAAGTATGTAAACAAGAAAGTGCTCAAAAGTACAAGGAATAGGATTGGAAAATAATGGAATTATGAATGTGAGGGACTATTCAGGGACTAGGCTCAACTGGACAGTTTGTAAAATGAAATGAAGCTAAGAAAAGCTTTAAATTTTCTAAAGAATGACATTAGGGAGCTATTGGTAATTTTTTAAAAAGAGTGGTTTGTGATAAAATCAGATCTCTTAAGAAAACAACAAAAACCTGTAAAGGGATTTGTGGAAGAATGAGACTAATAATTATGGCCAGGCCAGACAAGGTGTATGCCTGTAACTAGTAACTCAGGAGGGTGAGGCAGGAGAATTGCAAGTTCAAAGGCAGCCTCAGCAACTTAGCAGTGTTCTGAGCAACTTAGTGAGAACTTGTCTCAAAATACAAAGGGCTGGGAATGTGGCTTAGTTGTTAAGTGCTTCTGGGTTCAATCCCTGGTACTACAAAAAAAAAAAAAAAAAAAAAGAAAAGAATTATAGCCAGAGTGGGAAGGATGGAATGTACTATCACTGGTATATGTTGAATTTGTTCAAGGAAGAAATGATGTAGGTGTTATTAATGTCATTTAATAAGCATTTATTGAGTGCCTGTTCTGTGTCAGCCACAATAGGAAGGGCTAGACATATAAAAGACTTGCTTTCAAAAAAGTAGATCTCATCCTGTCAGTATGAATCAATTCCTAAGAACCTGGAATCTTTGCCAACTAGACAGCCGCAGCACTCCTTGGAAAAACTTTTCAGTAGTGGCCATAGCTGTGGCCCTGTCCAAGACTTGACCTTTTTCTAGGCTTTCAGTTATTACAGTTTCTAATAATAATAATAATATTATTATAGTTTCTAAAATATATTTTTAAAACATAGATTAGACAGGGCTGTAGCTCAGTGGTATATAATAATGTAATTAATAGATATGGACATTAAGTAATGGGCACTGGATCTTGGGATGCAAGAAATAGTGTCTTTAGAAACTGCACATGCTTGACCTATACTGTACCCCAAGACCTATACTGTACCCCAGAGGCCTACTCCAGCTGACCAAAAGGATCAATTCATAAAGGTAAAAAATATGGAATTAAAAAGAGGGACATTATAAAGAGCATGTCCAATTAAATACTAGTTTTTTGTCAATTAAAGGAATTATGTAGTTGTAAAACAAAGCAAATGTCAAAAAAATTGTGAAGAGTGAAGACATATGAACTGTAATTATAATGACTGGGAATTGGAAGTGTAGAGGAAAGTAAGCATGTTAATATTTTAGAAAGAAGTCAACAATAACTTTAAAATTTTTCCATTAAAAAAGTAGAATGACATACTTTTGGGTATTAAACAAGAAGGTAACTGTTGTATAAATTAAACCAAGCTGAGTAAATTCCAAATGAGGGGGTAAGAATGGAGAATAAATGTAGTCCATGAAGGAAAAAATAAAAAGTATTCACAAGGATGCATAAAAACCAGTATAAAATGAAAGAGTTACAAAATAAAGACGGACATAAAACCAATTTGAATAAGTTAATTGTAGGGAAATAGTCTGTCTACACTATTTTGATAAATTTGAAGATCTCATTGGAGCATGATTTTTATAGGAAATGTGAATTAGAATTGAAATAGAAAAATAAGCAATAATGATTGAAAAAATGTTAAACTAGTAAAGCATTTTCCTCCAAAAAGTTCATTACATACGATTTTTCTTACTTTTAAATATTAGATAATCCTCTTGCTCTTAAAAATATGGAGCACACACCATAAATGGAGTTAAAATATTTAGCATGATCAGATGTGGTGTTCTGTTTATTCTGCATCCCCCTTCTCAAGATGAGAATGTTGGCCTGCTCCTGTTTGAGAACTGGAACCTGTGAGGCAGACCTTAATTTAGGTTAATAATAGGCTGGTTGTCTCAGGGCATCACTGTATTGGAAATGTTTTCAAACTCATTTTACAGAATATGAGCATAATACTGATACCAAAACCTGACAATATAGCATGAAATGGAAGGTGGAATAAAATTTCAATGTAAGAATGTACACACAACATCTAGATAATATATATTGCAGATATAATGGATTCCAGGCAGAGAATACCTCACCCTATAGGAATTTTGTTCCCAGGAGGAAATAGGGCAGAATGGAGTCTCCAACTTTAATAGTGGGCTAATCCTACTAGTTGGGGATTAGCCTTCATGATGGAGTAGAATCAGAGGCAAAAAGCCTGCTTGAAGTAAAGAGGTAACCCTGAGGCCCCTCTATGAAACCAGAACCTGTCATGGTCTGCAGCCCCCACAGTAGAGGATCTTGTAAACTATCATGTGATAGCACAAAGAAGTTTGATTCTAGTGGTTCTGAGTGGGAAAATAAAGTCTGAGAGAAACCAAAGTCTGTCCTGTGTTCTGCAACGGAGTTCAGGTATTAAAACATCATGGGAAAGACCTAGGGGTATGAAATTTTTATAAAAATTGGACCCAGGCAAGTACTATCCCTCAGACACCTGACAGAAACATTCATAGCGTTAGTCTGAACCCATGCTTCACAAATGACAATAGAATGAGAAAGCTTTGATTGGATGAGTTTACAGTGAGAAGTAAAAGCAAGAGAGGAAGGCTACCATTAACAGAGATTTCAATGTAAGAATGTACACACAACATTACCAAAAAGAAGCCTTAGTTTTCCAGGAACATAAAAGCAAGATATATATGTAGGCAATACAGAGAAAATATGTAACAAATTCATAAAATCTATATAATAGCCAAATATAAAGGGTATAGGTCTTTGACGTGGTCCCTATCTACATTCTGGAAAAAACAAAAAGTATTCAAAGTGATAGATGAAAGCTAATACCACTTGCAACAAAGCATTATTGCATGCTGTTTAATTGGAGGCTGTAGTTCATTTCTGCAGTTAGTGTATCCCAATACTGAACTCCTGAATTAGGCAGATATGAGGCATTGGGTTCAATCCTCAGCACCGCAAAATTTTTAAAAAGTATTTTTTAAAAAAGTAGATTAGACAAAGCTGAAAAATAAATTGAAATGGAAATAGATCTTAGTAAATTTCTAGGAATTCATTAGCGATGGAAAATGTAAGAGAGAGACTAAGACAGAGTTAAAATAAGAGGGTCAACAAAGGTCCTGGCATACGGTAAGGACTGACATCCTGTGCCTGCCTGTTCCATCAAGGCACAAACCCTGACACTTTGTTTTCCCAGTCGTGCATTTAGCTAGGGATAGCCAGGTTCCTTGCCACACAGACACAAGGAGAAATCCGTTGATACTGCCAACTACTTCACTGAGGCCTGATTTGACCTTGGTTCATGACCGTGTGCACTAACATGTTATGGTAATGAGAGAAAGGCCAAGAGCATCTTTAGTACAGACACATACTTTCCCCAATTTATATAAGCCACTGTGCTTAGCTTTTTGGTTGCATGTAGTTGAAGACGTTTCTAACTAATATTTAAGGGTATTTGTTCCAAAAAGAGGGACAAAGCATAGAAGAGAGGCAATGAATACATTTTTCAAACACACAGAAAACAGAATAGAATATAAGCACCCGAGTACCTATCACCTACGTTTTAAAAAAATGTTATTTTGTCTTATTTGTTTTATCTAGGGTTTTTTAAAGTAAAATTATTCTCAAGTATGTTGTAGACATTATGACCATTGACTTATACATCCCTCGGTGTTCAGCTCTAAAAAGAACATTTTTTCTACAAAGCCATGATTTCATATTAGCACATCTAACAAAATTAGTCATAATTCTGCACATCCTTTTATATCCTCTCATCTGTGCTCAAATGTCAGAAGATTTGTGTAACCAGGATGCAATCAAGCGCCAGGCATTGCATCTGAGTTTATTGTTTCTTATCTATTTAAATCTGAAGCATTTTTTCATGTCTTTTTGAAGACATCAGAATAGTTGTTTTAGAGAATGTCCTATGTTCTTGACTTGCCCGATTGTTCTGTAATGATAAATTGTGTTCCCTGAAAGCTGCAGATGAGATTCTAAAGGCTGGGTTCAATTCCAGTTAGTTATTTGGGGCAAGAATATAGGTGATTCTGTGTTCCTCATTTTCATTATACCAGTGAGCAAGTAGTCTCTGCCTTTCCCACTGTTAAATACTGACTTGAATAAGGTAGTAAAAGCAAGAGCTGTCCATTATACAGTTATGATTTGCCCCTTGTGACTACTGAGTTGACTATGAAATAATACTTTGGGACCAGTGTCAATCAATATCAGTCTCCATGATCCTTTTGATAGGGAACAGACAGATATGAGTGATAGGAAAATGAGGTTAAAGGAATATTCTATAAAATGGACACACTCTACTGATCTCCACATGCTTTTTTTTTCTAAGAAGCAACTTACCTGCAGCCCTACTTGGCTTAAGTGGATAGGATATGTCACATTCCTCAGTAAACTACCTGTTATTGGCAAGAGAACTTCAGGTTGCAAATGCTAAAATGCTGGTGATAAGAACACAAGTTACCTTGGGGATAGGGGGGCACTTTTGTGATCTTTTCATAGAGCAGATTCTGGAACTCATGGAGATAAAGATAATTCCCCTTAACAATAAAGTTTGTAAGAACAGGTTCTAATTAGAACTGGTCAGCATGGGCCAAAGTGACCTAGAGTGGTCATGGCAGCTGGGACTTGAAAGTCTGATGTCTGCTGTCAGTCAAAAGTCAAGAGGTGGACCTAGACAGGGCTTTCTGGAAACTTCTCTGGGACCTCCAATAAAACTGGAGGGCAGGAGAGGCCCTAATCTCTCCCATGTGAGAGAGTTCCCTTTCCTTTTCCTACTCCTAATAAAGTCATGCCTGTTATTCGGGAAACATGTCTGAAATTTTTCTGACTTGATTGCAAGAATCAGGGTCCCTGCTGCCTCAGTTTCCTAGAGGGCCCCAAACCCGTAACACTTTTACTTATTGATTTCAGCATGCATTGGTGATTATATCCCAAATCAATTATTCCACAGCAGTGACAAAATGGTGATTTCCTGCTGGGAGCCATTAGCCAAGTAGGTATGACAATTTCCTTGCCAGCGTACCCCATGTTGCTTAGTGGAAGGACTCGTGGAAATAGGACATTTTGCAGTGACATTGCATGTAGGTGACCTTGCTCAAGGACCAGGGCGGATCTGGGTTTAGGGCGTTCCAGGTTTAAGGTTATTCCTGCTGGGAATAGGGCGTATCCTGCTGCCTGAGTTCCCCTTGAGTTCTCACGGGATTCAGACAGTATTTTTTGGGAGACAGAAGCCCAGTGGGGGTGGATTCAGGCAGAGAACGTGGATTTCCCCAGAACGTGATTGTAGATGGCTGGTGTGAGTTCAGGAATAAAGAGTTGCTGTTTGAATCTACAAGCTGTGTGGTGGCTCGTGATTTTGTGCCCAGCCAGACTGCGGCATTTGGCGGCTCGTACGGGGACGTCTAAAGCTTGGAGGTAAGTGAAATTGCTCGCCCCTGAGGAAGAGCGAAAGAATGGGTGACCAATTCAAAAAACAATGTGTTATTGTTTTGCTTTATTTTGTTTTTGTTTCAAGCTGCCTATCCTTAGAACTTTCTCAGGCAAACTGGGGAAAATGGTTGACTCAAGGTTTGAAGTTGTTCGCCTCCGAGGAAGAGAAATTGTTAGAGGAAAGAGGCACCCCAGTGAGACCAAGAACAATTAGGACATATGTTGATACAATACAAAAATGTAGCCCATGGCTTTTTAAAGACGAGTTATTAAGTATATCAATGAGACCATCATGGTATCCTGTAGAAGGATTTTTCTTCAAGAAAAAGATGGCTAGTTCTGTTTACTACATTTGTCTAAGATCTTGGTTTTTACAGACATCTGATTAATTTACAAAGCTAAAGTGTTAAAATATCAACCACTAAATATGAAATCAAGTACTCTTTACTTATTAAGTTCCATAAGGTAATATATTTAAACATTATGTGTGCTTTCATAAATTGGTAAATGGAAAAATGTTTAATATTGCTTTGTGTCTGTGCCTTTGCTAAAACAAGGTTACTAAGTGTTAAGATTCTATCATGTGTAATTTATATACAAAGAGTAGAAAAATTTTCAGTTGGGTTTCAATTATAGTATTATAGTATCATAAAAAACATGAAAGTCTTTCATCTTATTAAAGTGGAGTAATTTGTCTAAATCAGAAATTTTATAAGAGTTGTTTCAAAATGTGAATTTATAAAAAGGGTTAACGGTTAAAAAAGAGGTATAAAAAGATTCAAGATGTGGAAATATATTTTAATATAAAAGGTTAAAGGAAAAAGAAATGTTTCTAGATGAGATAATCTTTGTGTGGTAAAGTAAAAAGTTGTAAAATGTCTAAGTAAGTTGCAAAAGGCTTTAAAAGGTTAAATTGAAGGTGGTTAAAATGCCTTCATGACAGAGGAAAGATTTCGTCATTCGAAGCCTAGTTAATCGTAAAGGCATTACTTAAAAAAAAATGGGAAGATAATAGGATAAAAGATATTTAGATAAAGAAGATTAAAAATTTGAAGTGGAAAACTTTAAAGACAGAAGTATAGAAAGTTAAAAAGAAAAAAGATAAAGAGGATGTAGAAAGATAGAAAAGATGTAGGAAGACAATAATTTTAAACCCACAAAATAGGAAACAAGAAAACTAAGAGGAAAAAAAAGCAACTAAGGGTGAATGTACAAACCTTAGGGGGGAAAAAAAAAAACTAGAAGATAGAAATAAGATAAAAAATGGTTGAAAATGTCAAGTAAGGTGTTTCAGATAGAAAATGCAAAAGGCCAAGACAACTATTAGATACAGACATGTACTTATTAAAGCAAAAAGAGGGAATTGGAAAGGGGTATATATCCCCCAAAGATAAACTTAAAATAACCCTTTTTACTCTAAACTTTTTAAATTTGGATTCATAAGGACTTAGTGCTGCGGAAAGATATATGTATCCAAAAAATGTACATAAGCCTTAAGTACTTTGGAAAGATATTCTAACAGGACAATGGAAAGGTCCTGACCCAGTGATTGTCTGGAGTCGGGGGTTTTGTTTGTGTGTTTCCACAGGGAGAACAGCAGCCGATTTGGATTCCAGAGAGATTAACTAAAACAATTTCTACAGATGGAAAAGAAGATGATTTGACTCAAATCCATAACAGCTAATATCCAGAACTCCAGCTTGGCCATTCTTACATCTGCGACAGTGATTAACCAGTGATGCAATTTTTATTTCCTTGCCAGCGCACCCCATGTTAATTGTGGTAGTGCTGGCATATCTTTGCTGATGGTGTCACCAATGATGCAATTTTTCCCAAGGAGCCGTCAATTGGCTTGGTGTCGTGGCATTTCTGTATCCTCCTCCCTTCTGCTAGTGATGGTCTAAAATTTGGGGGCCAATGGCTATATGCTGGACAGGTAGTCAGTGACAGGTATGATCCAATTGCAGTGGTATCAACCTAAGACAGGAGGCTGACGCCTAAAGGTCAGTTTTCCGATGACGGGTAAGAACCATATGTTGAATTGGACAACCTACCAGGCACGGTCCTTAAGCCACATTGCTTGTTGTTTAATTAATCAGAAGGGGGGAGATGCTGGGAGCCATTAGCCAAGTAGGTATGACAATTTCCTTGCCAGCGCATTCCAGGTTTAAGGTTATTCCTGCTGGGAATAGGGCGTATCCTGCTGCCTGAGTTCCCCTTGAGTTCTCACGGGATTCAGACAGTATTTTTTGGGAGACAGAAGCCCAGTGGGGGTGGATTCGGGCAGAGAATGTGGATTTCCCCAGAACGTGATTGTAGATGGCTGGTGTGAGTTCAGGAATAAAGAGTTGCTGTTTGAATCTACAAGCTGTGTGGTGGCTCGTGATTTTGTGCCCAGCCAGACTGCGGCAATTTCCCCAGTTCTATCATTTTCTTTCTGATTATTAGTCATCATTCTTACATAAGTAAGAGCTTTCCCTTAGAACTAGAGCTATTTGATTGCCCTTCTACAATGGCAGTATGCATCCTTAATTTTTTCTCTATAAGAATTTGGTGTGACAGTTATCTCCAATAACATCAAATTAACTTGTTAAGCAGAGAAATTCTATTTTATGAGTACCACACTGGACTCATGAGTTGTTATGTATTTACTCTGCCCTAAACAATACACTTATTTTTTTTAAAGTTCTTATTTCACGATAAATATTGTGGATTCCCATGTAGTTAAAATAAGTAATACAGAAAGAGCCAGATATCCTTTACCCAGTTTCCCCAGTGGTAACATTTTAAAAACTATCGTTCAGTATCACAAGAATATCACCATGGATTATGTCAAGACACAGAGCATTTATATCACTGCAGGATCTCTCATCTTGCTTTTTATTTATTATTCTTTTGATGTTTTAACTACCCAAACCTTGGTTAATATAGACCCCTTCAAGATCATTTTGTCCCTTTGACATAATCCCATTGTTTTTGGTTTCTTGCTTTCTGCTAGAACAAGATATCTCAGAATTACCAGTAGTTTCCTGCCAGAGACCTAGAACCCGCTATTTTCAAGGAGACTTTATTAACCAATGGCGCTGTAGAATAAAAGTCCCAGGGTTCCAGGAACTTGTGCTACTCAGTTGTCATTGTTCCTGAGTCCTTGCGATGCATGGAAATGGAAATATTGGGAGCTGGGGATGTAGTTCAGTAATAGAGCACTTGCCTAAACTGTGAGACTCTGGGTTTGGTTCCAGCACCACCACCACCAAAAAAAAAAAAAAAAGTAAAGATGGAGGGAAGAAGTGTTTTATATCTTCAATTCAAGTTAATATTATTAAGTTTAAATATTGTGTCTCTTACACTGCAAATCTCTCTTCACGTAATTACTTAATTTGTTTTATTCTGTGGTATATGTGAAAAGTTTCAAAAGTATGATTATATCTGCTTATAATTAAGTCACTAAATAAATGTGGATATTTCTGTTTAGTTCTTTTTGTCCTTATAGCCCACCAAGGATATATGGCTAAAACACTGCTTTAAAGTCATATTAATATGTTTTATCTTCCCCCATGGGGCTGTTACTAATTGGATATATAGGTTTTACTTGTTTCAATTTTAGAGTTTACTTTTTTATTTAATTTTATTTCTTAATAAATATACAAAATATATGTGGTTCAAAAGTAAAACCTATATAAAAATTATCATCACCAATGTATTGTTTCTTTCTCTTTCCACATAATTTCCTGCCTTTCCTCCTTTCTTTCCTCTCTTTCTTCCTCCTTTTCCTTTCTTCCTTTTTATTTTCAATTAAGAATATATGAACAAATAGTCTTTTCCATTTCTTTTCTTCATGATAACATCTAAAATGTTTGCAGTTTTCTTTTCTTTTTTAATTTAAAAATATAGGATCTAGGTGAGTGGTAGAGCACTCACCTAGCATGCATTAGACCCTGGTTCAATGCCTGACACTGCAAATAAATAAGTAAGTAAGTAAGTAAATAAATAAATAAGAGATCACTCGCTGGTTGTAGTGGTGCACGCCTAAAACCCCAGTGGCTCAGGAGTCTGAGGCAGGAGGATCCAGAGTTCAAAGCTAGCCTAAACAAGTTAGTGAGACCCTGTGCAACTAACAGACCCTGTCTCTAGATAAAATATATAAAAGGACTAGGGATGTGGCTCAGTGGTAAAGTGCTGCTGGGTTCAATCCCTGGTACCAAAAAAAGAGAGATCACTCACACGAAGGGGTTCTTTCATGCTTATGGAAGGGGTGCAGTACACCATAGTGTGGAGTTGCCACAGTTGAGCCAACTACTCCCGCCCAAATGTGTGATTGGGTTGTGTCTAATACTTTGCTTTCACAGACTGAGCTGCCATGGATACTTTAAGCATAGTTGGTGATTGGGTCACAGTCTGCCTTCTCAGCAGTAATGACTGACAGGAAATGCCTTCCCACAGCCCATGGTGCAATGTTGTCACACTGTTGGTTGGTTGGTTTACATATTTATATGCATTTCCCTTTTAGGAATGAGCTTTAGAATCTTTTCATTGGTTTTAGGGCCATTTCCATTTTTCTTTTAAAGTTGTTTTTGTGAACTCTTCATGGTTCCATAAAGGTTTATCCTTTTGGTTATGTTGTCGATGTCTTCTATCTTCTCTTATTTTTTTTTCCATTGAATGTCTCTTAGATTAAGAAAGGTATAGTAAATTTTCCTTGAATATTCAGTAGTTTGTTTTGTGAAAGCTGCTGTTTATTAACTTGATGTATAAAAATGTGTTATATAAAAATCTCATTGTGAATTGCATCCTCTATTATAAAGTGTGCTTTTTTTGGTCATCCTTAATACACGTTTCATCTCGTCTAATACCTTGGTCAAAACTTTCATATAATTCTTAGACTCAGCTTTCCACCCCTCTCCCCTGCCAAAAAGCAATGGTATTTTTATTTGGATTATATTGGATCTATAGATCAACTTTGAGAGAATTGGCATCTTAATAAACACTGAGTTTTCCAATGAAGAGTATACATGCTATTTACTAAAGTATTTCCAAAAATTTCTCATTAATGTTTTGCAGTATTCGGTATAGAAGTCCTATACATCTCATTAGATATATTTATAGGTGTTTTATGTTTTGATGTTCCGGTAAATGCTAATTTAAAATTTTATTTTCTACATGTTTGTTGCTGTCATGTGGAAACACAGTTGATTATTGTATAGTGTTCTTGATAAATTCATTTATCATTATTAATAATGTGAAAGTTTATTTGAATTTTACAATTTGGTTTTTACCATTTATTTTGTTAATATGATTAATTATGTTGACTTTCAAATATTAAACCTACCTTTTATTGCTGGAATAAATTCCCCTTGGTCAGGATGTATTACCCTTTCTATACTTACCTACATCTGATATACTTAAGTTGTGTGTGTTCATGAAATATATTGACCTATGGTTTTCCTGATTAGTAATGTAATTCTAGGTTTGGAAATCAGTATTTTTTTTTTTTTTTTTGGAGAGGAGTGGGAGAGAACACTAGGAATTGAACCTAAAGTCTCCTGTTCTACACTCCCAACCCTGGAATTCAACATTCCAATGGCCACATAAAATGAGCTGGAATATATTTAATCCCACTTTACATTGTCACCCTCATTAAGTTTTAGTTTTTTCTTACATGTTAGGAAGAATTCACTAATGAAGCCACGTGGCCTAAAGTTTTCTTCATGGGAAGGTTTTTGTATTTTTTTTAAATCAATTCTTATCACAGATTCAATATCATTCACATTTTCTATTTCATTCGGTGCCAATTATGGTCTGTTGAGAGTTCAAGGTTTTTTTCCTCCATGTGATCTAAGTTTTTGACACAAACATGAAGTTTTTCATACCTCTGAAATCTGTGTGACTTCTCCTTTTTTATGCCTTATACTGATAATTTATATTTTTTTCTCCCTTTTCCATTTCACATACTAGTTTAGCTAGGTGTTTATCAATTGTAAGGAAGCAATTTTGACTTTGCTGACTATCTTTATTATATTCCATTTATTTCTGTTATTTTTGTCTTTTATATTTGGGTTCAATTTGTTTTTCTGAATTAGAGGCTTAGATCTGTGATTATAAATTTTTTTCTTGTCTTATACATGCATTTAAAGTTATTGATATTCTTCAAAACTGTATAAGTTTGGCTTATTGTGTTTTCTTCTTCATGTTTTGGCTCAAGTATTTTCTACTTTCCTTTGTGATTTGTTTCCTTGATTCATAGATAATTTTGTTTTTGTTGTACCTGAGAGTGAACCCAGGGGCACTTTACTGCCGAACTAAATTCCCAGCACTTTTTATTTTGAGTCAGTGTCTCACTAAATTGCTGAAGGCCTCACTAAATTGCTGAAAATAGTCTTAAAATTGAGATCCTCTTGCCTTGGTCTCCCCAGGTGCTGGGATTACAAGTGTGTACCACTATACCCAGCTCAATTCACAGGTAATTAGGTAATTTGAAGTATATTGCTTTTGTATTTATCTGTTGGTTATTTAGTACTCATTTAATTCCATAGTTGTATAAGAACATATAGTGTATGAGCTAAATCAATTTGAAATTTGTTGAAACTTGTTATGTGAGCCTAGGATGTGGTAAATATCCTATCACTAATTTATATGCCTATGAATGGATACATAGACACACATAGATTTATATTGAATTTTCCATATTTTCATCTGTGATGGTTAGTTTTGTGTGTCAATTCGACGGAGTACCCAGATATTTGGTTCAACTTTATTTTGGGTTGTATCTGAAAAGGTGTTTCTGGACAAGATTACATTTGAAAGAATAGACTGAGTAAAGAAAACATACTGCTTTACTTCATGTGGGTGGAGCTCAAGAACACATCTAGTACTCACATGAAAGAAGGAACACCATTACAGAAGAGGAAGGATGTCGGGGAGGGGGAAGGGAATAAAAAACTAGAAAACTAAAAAAAAAAAAAACCAAAAAACAATTTTTTTCTAGTGTTTATTTAGTTTTATTTCTATGTATACATGTTTGATGTACACACACACATACACACATATATATACACACACACAAAAAAGGGGGGGATCAACTATGTTATTCACATGTACAATATACCACAATGAAATTCATTATTCTATATAATTGAAATTCACAAAAGAAAGAAAGAAGGCAATAGAAAAAGAAACCCCAGAGAGCTTCATGATCCCTTCTATTACAGAAAGCAGATCCTTACCAGATCTCACAAGTGACAGTGCTTTGATTTTGGACTTCACAGCTTCAGAACTGTGAGAATAAATTTCTGTTGTTTATAAGCTACACAGATTAAGGTATTTTATTATAGGGATTAGAAAAAACTAAGACAATTTCCTTTTGCTATTTTTTTCCTCTTATCTAAGATGTTTTACTTTTTCCTATTGATATTTAAAATCAGTTTATATAAATTAGGGATTATTCCCGTTATCTATTGTTACATAATAAACAATTCCAAAATATAGTATCTTACAATAACCACCATTTTATTATATCTCATGATTTTGTAGGTTAGGAATTCAAATAGGGTGTGTCTGTATGTTGCTTCTACTCCAAGTGGCATTGATTGGGGCCACTATATGGTACTTAGCTGGAAGCTGGTGTGGTTTGGAGGTTCCAAGATGGCTCCACTCACATGGCTACCACCATGGCAGAGATCACTGGAAGGCTATGCTTAGCTGAGCACATGTGGCTCAGGAATCTTCCTGTGGACTTTCCAGCAGGATAATTGGAACTCGTACATGGTAGCTCAGGCCTCCCAGAGATAGTACTCCTAGAAACAGAAAGTAAAAGCCTTGTCTCTTAAGATCCAACTGAGCCCCCAAACCAGCACAAGAGCTGCCATATTTTCATGGTTAAAGCAGCCTCAGGTAAACCCAGATTATACAGGGGCGGGGGGGGGGGGGACTTAGGGCCCATCAGGTAATGGGAGAGTGTCACAGATTTTACAATGATTTTTTTTTTTTTTGTACTGGGGATTAAACCTAGGGGGCTACATCCGTGAGCCCACATCCCCAGCTCTTTTTATTTTTTATTTTGAGACAGGGTCTCACTAAGTTGCTTAGGGCCTCATTAATTGCTGAGGCTGACTTTAAACTTGCTATCCTCCTGCCTCAGCCTGCCGAGCTTCTGGGATTACAGGCATGCATCACCACATCCAGCTTCAGCAATCTTTAATCCTTCATAAGGATGTAAACATCTTCCTGTTATATACATTGCAGATTTCCCCCCTGATTGTCTTTGGTATTTCAACTTTGTTTGTTATTACACAGAACTTACACAATTTTATGTAATAAAATATTTTAGAATTATTTTCATTATGGCTTCTGGATTTTATGTCATTCCTAGAAGGTCTTTACCACCCAAATTTACTTTTCAAAGATTCATCTACACTTTTTTTCTAGTGTTTATTTAATTTTATTTCGCTGTACACATGTTTGATGTACATGTACACATACACACACAAACATGTTTACATATCATAAAATTCACTTTGGGGTATAATATGAAGTCAGAACCTATGAAATATTTTCTAAAATAAGAAGAGTATTTTTTGTTATTTTCATTATTGCTTAGTGAACAGAATTCTCTTTTGGATTTATATATTATAAAATATCATTTCAGTTGTATATCAACATAATTTTAAAGACTAACCAATATAAATTGAGTTCTTCTCACAGATATTGAAGGTTTGTATTCTGAAAGACTGTCAAAGTTCCATAAAAAGCATTTCCACCAGGCTTACCTGTGTTATGTTCCTATTTTATTCTTTGCTTAATTCCACTCAGTTTTTAGAGATTTTATATTCTCATATCATTGTTTTTGAAAAGAATTTCTAATGCTTTGACTGATTCTTTGGTTCTAAGGAGAGTGCAATTCACACATCAGCGGAAGTCTTCTGGTTTAGGCAGTAGAATTAGTCCAAGATATAAACACTTCTAATGCAGAATATTTCATTTGATATTTTTTTCTCATCTTAGAATATGTAGTCACAAATGCCTAGACTACAAATATAAATTAAAATCAATTTCAATTGTCATTTTTTTGAATGACAACTGTTTGTACCAGTGAGCACAACACACATATATGACCTAGACATAGGCACTTACACTTATCCATAAAATATTCTTTCTTTGAATTAAAAGAATTATAAGTAGCTCTCTTCTAAAATATCTCCGCTAAGGCAAATAATTGCCCATGACTTAAGGATTACAGGTAGAATTCTTGATTGAGTCATTTTATATTGATTGATTGGTTTGAGTTCTTGATTGAGAGAAAAGTGGAAAGAAAAAGATGGGCAGTGGTGGGCAGAGGACTGTTGTTTCTAAATCTGTAGCTCAGAAGAAAAAGGTGAAGTGTTTGGAAGGCTGCTGCTTCTGGAATATTTCACAGTGGATGAAAAAGGGAGAATTTTCGGCCAGGAGAAGTACTGTAGAAGATGAAGACAATGATAAGAACAACAATAAGACTAATAGAGTAATAGTGGTTAGCATGGGCCCAATTTAATCACTTACACAACAGTTGTATATTGAATAAATAACCTGTAACTTTGGTTCTAGCTCTGAAGCCCTCTTGTTTCTGATTATTTTATTTTTCCAAAAGAGGGAAGCATAAACATAGTTTACTGATTTTATGCTAATCCCTTGCCATACACTAGTCATTTGTGAGTATGTCTAGTGAGAAAGACATTATTCTTGCTGCCAGGAAACAAAGGTGACCGGAGTTGCCTTGATTCTGGTCCTTGTGGAGCTTTATGTCTCCCAATAGTTATACTCTTCACGACTAGGATGGGAGATACACGAATTAATCAGAATAAGTAATTTGCTCTCAATTTAGTCATAAGTGTGTGTGGGGGGGTTGCCCTGCATAAGAGCAAAGCACCCCACCTCAGCCTTCAGTAATGGGGGTGTTGAATTGGCACCTCACTCCCCAGGCTGTGTGAAGCCAGTGGGCCTTACCAGTGCTTCAGCTCTGGGCTTGAGCATTACCCAATGGGATCGGGCAACCCCCCTTCTGAAATTTTATCCCCTGCTTTTTTTGGGGGTGGAATATTCTATCAAATATCTTTCCCCTAATAAATAGAGGGGTTCCAGGTGCACTTTCTCTCTTGCCTTCCAGCCTGAAAGAGGACCCCTGAGGTCGCAGAGCCATCCCTGACCCCCACTTAGTGAAAAAAGTACTTCGGTGTCAGTGTGATCTTTTTGTCCCCAGCCAAACCAATGAGAGTGATCTCGATTTCATCTCCTGCTGCGGACTTGGGCGATACATTAGGTCAAGATACTTAAGAATTAATTTGATATGCAGGCATAGCTCTGGTACACTTAAGAATGCTGGAAGTAAAATGCACCATGGCGACCATCTTTGCGCATTCAATCCTACCTTGTAGGTGAAGACTGCTGTATAGAAATGAACAGTCAAAATTCAGGTTTGTGAATTACCAACCACTTCCACCAGGAGGCGGCATACGCAAAAATCAGATGCTGACCTTTGGAGTTAGGTAGGTTGATTTTTTTTTTTTTAATTTTTACTTTTATTTTTCATTTTTTGGAAATTGACACGTTTGTACAAAGTTATGTGGTGCAGTGTGATAATTCAATATGTATATACTATATGTGATGATCAAATCAGAGTAATTAGCATTTCTGTCTCCTCAAACATTTATCATTTCTATGTACTGGAAACCTTCAGTCCTATCTAATTATTTTGAAACATGCCACAAGTTGTTGTAGACTATAGCTACTCTACTGTGATCTAGAACATCAGAATTAATTTCTCCCGTCTAATAATATTTTCATACCCATTTTCCAACCTGTATTTGATTTTTAGTTTTGTTACTATCTGGGTGACTGAATCTCACCAAGCTTAGTGTTCTTGTCTGTAAAATAAGAATAATATCTATTTTATAAAGCTTTTATGAGGAATAAAGTGAAATAAGATACTGTAAAGTATTTAAAGCAGAATCTGGCACAAAAATAAAGGTCAGTAGCTTTCAGTTCTTGTAGTTACCACATTTACCCCTCTTAAAAACAATTGCTTTTTAATGTTCTTCTAATTATTTATTTTTGAATAATTTTACATTTATGTTATGTATGTGTTACACATGTGCATATTCTCCCCCCCCATCTCTATCATTTTTCTTCTCAACTACTTTTTATTTTAAGAATCTCAGTTCTTTCTGGTGTTTTTGCTTGAATTCTAAGAACAATTTTCTCCTCTTTCCTGGTGATAATTCTGGCAGTACTTCAGGTGTGGTAAGTAGATAATGCTGTGAGTCTCCAGGATGGCACTTCATGACCAAACATCTCCCAGACAAGAGTGTCCTAACAACTTGTTATGAGGGCGTTTTCAGTCTCCACCGAGCACACTGATTTGGAGTCTCTCTCTTCCATGTATATTTGAAAGTAGGAGAGGGGTGCCATGTAGGGAGAAAGATGGGACTTCTGTGGGCTGTATATTGTATGTGGGAGAAGCTTTAGTGCAGATGGTAAATAACTCAAAGACAATTTAAATGAACAAATAAATCTTGGTCCCCAGACTCAAGACTATTCATCTATGCATTTACTGTTCGCCACTTGTTCAGCTAATTCTGAGTTTTGCCTCTGTCCAGCTATACCTGAACCCTATCGACAGGGAGAGGTAGTGAAGGTGATACCATTCCTCCTCTGCCACGGGCACTAGACATCACCCAGAGGAAGCTTGTGTTGCTTCTTAAAGATTAATTCAGTTCTTATACTAATGTTCTTGCTTCTATTTATCCTTTACCCTCTTTACTTATATACCATATTAAAGCCTTTTTTGGGGGGATCAACTTGGTTATATAAATAAAATAAGCTCTCATTAAATATTTTGTGAATTTAATATCCGCCAATTTATTAAAGATATGTCTGATAAAAGCAGGAATCATACAATGTCACGAGCGGAGTGTTTTGAACTGTGAGTCCCGATCCCGTTTTCCCTATTTTACCCTGAATGATGAAAAGAAGATGAAAAATATCTGCAAAGAATTTCAAGGGGGGAGGAGTCATCTCCCAATATTTATATTCTGTGTCATTTTCAGACTTGATGTCTTTGTCATCAGTCTGGTTTGCTTCATTATTAATACCACCATCTGTAGGATTCTAGCCCTTGTGGCATTTCTTCTGTTGAAGATTCTTGTGATCTTGATCTATAAAAGAAAAAAAAAATGGGGAATATGTGATTTGGACCAGAAAATAAATTTATTTCAGCTTAATAAGCTGCTTTGTGTATTCTTTGCTGTGTCCCTTTCTCTTTCTGTTTTGCACAAGGTGTGTTAAACTGAGGGAGTAGATCATACTCTTCTTTCATGGGTTTTAGAATACAGAACATAAATGTCAAAGAAAATATTTGACTGCAGGACAAGCTTGCAACCCCAAAGGAAGAAAATCAGATGGGAGATGCTAATGGATTCTATTCATTCCTGAGCATTAAGTTCGGTCATGGTTTGGCTACAGCAGAGGGGTGATCTTCTCACCATGTATCATGGCATTTCTTCCAGACTTCCACTGTCACTTCTTCCAGAAATCGAGTACTTCTTCTGGCATTTTAGTTAATGATTTCTCTTGCCTCAGCCCCATTCCAAGGTCATGTGTCCTCTCTTGACCATTCCCAGTGATTCTCAGATAGCAATTGGGGGGTTCTCCTTAGTATGCTGTGTGACCCCCGCATTCTCCTCTCTCAGATGAAGCCAGAAGCCCCTTCCTGGGTCCTGTTAGATCCTGAAGCATATGTAACCCAGTGGCCCAATGACCAGGCTCAAGGTGAGCTGCATTTAAACAAGCACAAGCCAATGGGCAAAAATCAAGAGAGGACATTAGGGGGATATTCAGTTTGTCAACCCAGGAAGCATTTGAATACCTCTATTACTGTTCCCAATTCTTTCTGTCTCTTGCCTGGACCCTCTCTTCTTTGATTCTCCAAGCCCATCTATACCTCCTGTCTTCCACCCTTCTCCATATCGCTTTCACCCAACCCTTTTCTTGTTCCTTGTACTTCACCTTTTCTTTTCTCCAAGTGCTGTTCCTCTTCATGCTGATCCTCGGGAACTGGTGTTGCAGGGGAGATTCACGAATTGAATAGGGAGCAGAGACTGATTCTCTTAGTAAGGCAAGTTGGGTTGTCTGCAAACTTTCCCAGTTTACTGAGTTTTATTAATGAAGTCCCTTTCCTAGGTCAGCTCCCCTTGACCACCGCCCATAGGTGCTGTCTCCATGTCACCCCAGGTAAAGGTTTGTTCAAGGCCAGGCTGGAGCAAAGATACTGGGTAGAGAGCCCTCCACATACTAACCTCACCCTGAGCTTCCATGTCCTTTACCTTCAGGCAGGACCTTTCCTAGCATAAATGGCTATTGAGAGGCATCTACCACTAGTTTCTGTGCAGGCAAATCTCTATATTTTGAGATGTGACTATTAAACTCAGTTCCTTTCCAATATCCAGAGTATAGGTGTCTCAAAGTAATAGTCAATTTAATAATCTTTATCCTGTTATTTTTTTCTAATTTTAAAAGCATAAAGATGAAAGCTTCTCAGAAATACATATAATAACACCATAAAATGTCCCTCAAAGAATCTCAAGAGAGATTCTTTGTCAACCATTTGGCTATGAATTCCTCCAGATATCTTTAGTATGTATGCTACTTTATAAAAGAGGAAAATACTCTAGATATGTTTATAAATGTTCTTATTTTTTGCCCTCAATTAAAATGCTTATATCTTGGATTAATTATGTTGATTCCAAAATCCTGTCTGCAGGTATTCCAGGGCAAACAGGCAACTTCTTCACATGAAAAAAATCTTGGTTATTATTATTTTTTGTACGAATGTACTATTTTCTTTTTGAAGCATATTTTTGCATTATGAAAATAGAATAGTTTGTAAAGGAATGCACTATGATGTGGTGCTAACTGAAGACACAAATATCCACCCTTAATCTCTAAAACAGAGTACATAAAAATAAAGCAAAAGTTTATCCTCAAAATAAATCCCTACCATCATCCTTAGAGCCATTGGACATGCATTTCTGAAAGTTCTGTTACATTTTTTTGCCTTGAAATTTTATTTCTAAATCCATTCAGGATTTAGAAATATTGTAGTCAAGTCTGAAAGTAGTGATATAGTTTACATAAAAATTTATAATATTGAAACAGATGGAATTTGGGGCCCAAATCCTTAATTAAAAAGAATTTCCTTATGCCAAGAAAAGTAGCTAAAGGGCTGTCCACCCCAGGGCCTAAGGAACTTGAGAATGGAAATTTTGTTTCTCCAGGTCTGTGTAGCTCAGGCTAACTAAATCTAGATATGTACATTTCCTGCCTTTTGTCTCACTTCCTGCAGCTTCTCCTTTAAAAGCTTTGCTCAGCTTCAGAGATTTCAAAGATTGAACTTTTGAGATGATGTTTCTTCTACCTTCCTTCAAAGTTGGCTTTGAATAGAACCTGTTTTGCCGCAGTCTGGCTGGGCACAATTCAGGAGCCACTTGTCAAAAGAAACGAACTTTATTTTTAGAACCACACATGCCAAACAAAACAGCTCCTCAGGAAAAACCTTCAGAGCCCAATTGCCCCACCGGCTTCCCATAAGCCTCTCTACCTCCCCCACTCCTCCTGCTCTTGAGGCCGATTGGCTGGGTCATGTGGGTGGAGCCAAGAAAAGTCCCCCAATGAGCAGCTCCATGGTCTGAAAGGGCGGGGGAAACAGCCCAATGAGCATCACCGCAGAGGAGCCAATCAGCTGGCAGCTAGAAGTTGCTGGGGCCGCTGTGAGCCAATCATCAGCTGGCAGCTGGAAGTTTGCTGGCAGCTGGAAGTTTGCTGGCAGCTGGAAGTTTGCTGGGGCCCCTTCAGCTATGGCTCTCAACACTGTTTTTCTGCCAATTTGATTCTGGATGTTTCTGAAGCAGGCAGCAATCCTGTAGCCTAACCTTCCCCCCACCCCCCAGGTAATATTAGTGTTGCCTGGTAACATTTGTGTGATCATTAAATATCTTTCACTTTGTTAGACAAGATGCTAAAATTCCCGAGTTCTTTGTCACATACACATAAAGAAATCCATGAGAATTGTAAATTGGGAAAAGAATCATTCTATTTCAATTTTTGTTTTCCTCCTTCAAGTTTTTGAACACTCCTGTATTCTCTATTTGGTCCAATCTTTCTGTCACTTCACCTGTGAGATTGTTACTGATTATGTGGGTTCTGTCAAAGGAACACCTTCCTTACAGGGATTATCCAAGACACCTTTAAATAAACAAAAGGAAAGTCAGAAGAGCATGAAGACAGCATTGGGAGATGGCTCATCGGTCAGCCATCTGAATTAGATAATCAGGAAATGGAAGTGAGGGAGTTTGGTTTACAAGCACTTTATTTTTCCTTTGAAAGACTATATGTACAGTCCCTCATGTGCATCTGATTCCTCAGATGCTCAGAGGTTGTCTTGCTCCACGGACTTAACAGCAGCCTTTTCAGCCCTTGGTGGCAGATGTCTCAGCTATGACCAAACTGGTATGCTCTGTTGAAAGAGTTTGCATATCTCTTTCCTCCAATCCTAGCCTGCACCTGGGAAAATACACAGACAGTACACCCCGGCGCTCCCTACTGGAGCTTTTTTATCATAATGTTTTTGTAAGGCATTGGAGGAATGGAACACAGAAGCTTCAGGTCTTCTCTTACAGATGAGCCAGAGACTCTTTATCACATCCCACCGGCCCTGGGAGTATCTCAAGACACAGAAGGGAGGAAGAACTGGGGCCAGGAGTTCTGAGCAGACCTCTTAAAGAACCTCTTCCAAACTACTGTTCTCAGTTGTCTGAAACACCATTGTTCTTCTTCAGCATTCTGTGAAGTGCTGTTACTTTATTCCTGCAGGTAGGTCTCCATTGCTTTGGGAAAGAAGTTGAGCAAATGCTCCTTCAAGGGCATTTTCTCTCTCTCCTATTGCCCCTTTGCATCCAGGAAAGTCTCTCCTCTCAGTTGATGTTATTAGTCTCTATGGTTCTTTCTGACTGTGGAGCATCTTTCAAAAACTTGGTGAGCTTTGCTGCCCAGGGCCTTGTGTGTCTCCCTAGAAATGATTGATTTTTTTCAGTGAAAGGGTTAGAGAATCCCACAACACCACAGGGGTGACTCATTCAAATGATGTCCTTTAATAGGAATGATCTCATGGGACCCTTGTTTTGGTGAGGTGAGGTTGTTAGTGTATCAAAATGCAACTGCATTTTGTTTGTTGATTTTTTTTTTTTAGAGAGAGT
Organism: Marmota flaviventris; assembly: GCF_047511675.1. Taxonomy (NCBI): domain Eukaryota; kingdom Metazoa; phylum Chordata; class Mammalia; order Rodentia; family Sciuridae; genus Marmota; species Marmota flaviventris. Next base: position 100,730,455 of record NC_092498.1, on the reverse strand, counting down.
GAGAGACAGACAGAGAGAGAGAGAATTTTTTTTTTATATTTATTTTTTAGTTTTCGGCGGACACAACATCTTTGTTTGTATGTGGTGCTGAGGATCGAACCTGGGCCGCATGCATGCCAGGTGAGCACGCTACCACTTGAGCCACATCCCCAGCCCTGTTTGTTGATTTTGTATCTTGCAATTGTACTGAACTCATTTATTAATTCTAACAGGTTTTTGGTAGACTATTTGAGGTTTTCTCTATACAAGATATTGCCATCTGCAAGCAGAGAACTTAATTTCTTCCCTTCTAACTTGGATGCTTTTCATTTATTTTCCTTGCCAAATTGCTCTGTCCAAGACTTCTGGTACTATGTTGAATAGGGGAGGTAAAAATTAGCACCTTCATCTATGCTAAACTTTCAGTTTTTCAAGACTGTATGATTTTAGCTGAGATTTGTCATAAATGACCTTTATTGTGTTGAAGAATATTTGTTTGTATCTCATTTAGTGAGAATTTTAATCATGAATGAATGCTGAATTTTGTCAAATTCTGTTCTTGTATAATTGAAATGATCACATGACTTTTACTACTCATTCTGTTAATGTGGTATATCACATTTGCTGACTTGCATATATTGAACCATCCCAGGGATAAATCCCACTTGATCATGCTGTTTGAGCATTTTAATGTGATGTTAAATTCCCTTTGCTAGTATTTTGTTGAAAGTTTTTGCTTTTATGTTCATCAGGGATATTGGTCTATAGATTTCTTTCTTATAGTGTCCCTATCTGTCTTTCATTTGATAAGGCTGACTTATCATATGAATTTGGAGGTGTTTCTTTCTCTACAATATTTTTTGGCAGAGTTTGAAATGAATTGGAATGAATATTTCAAATGTTTAGAAAAATTCACCTGAAAAGAATTTTTTACAGGTGAATGTAGAATGTCTGATCTTGAACTTTCCTTTGTTTGGAGGTTTTTAATTCTGATTAAATTTCCTTGATATTGGTTTGTTTAGATTTCCTATTTCCTTATGACTCAATCTTGGTAGGTTGTACATTTCTATTAATTGTTCCATTTTTTTCTAAGCTATCTAGTTTGTTGGTGTGTTCAGTCATCTCATAGGATCTTCTGTATTTCTAAGTTATCAGTTATAGTATCTCCCCTTTATTTCTGATTTTTAAAAAATTGAGCCCTCCTTTCTTAGTTTAACTAAAGATTTGTCAACTTTTTTGATTTCTTTAAAAAAACACAACCTTTAAATCCATTTTTCCTATTGTTTTTCTAGTTTCTATTTCTTGTATCTTTTATCTTTTTAATTTCCTTCTTTCTGCTGACTGTGGACTTAGTTTTGTTCATCATTTTATAGTTCTTTAAAGTGTGAAATCATATTGTTTGATATCTTTTCTTTTTCTTAATGGCATTTTTTTCAACCAGTAATTCTTTATTAAGTGCCTAGAATATGTTTAATGTTATACCAAAGATTCTTCTATGATATGATATAAAGTGTGAAGAAATTGTTCCATGTAAATCTTTCTAAATAATTTGATTTATTTCTTGGAGGAAGAAGAAGAAGAAGAAGACGAAGAAGAAGAAGAAGAAGGAGGAGGAGGAGGAGGAGGAGGAGGAGGAGGAGAGGAGGAGGAGGAGGAGAGCAGAGGAGTGGGTAGAGGAGGGAGGGAGGGAGGAAGAGGAGGAGGAGGAGGAAGAAAAATAAAAAGCTCTGGCACCTTTATGGAGTCTCAATTCTTTCTTTCTTTATTTTTAGATGTATATACACACAGTATCTTTATTTATTTTTATGTGGTGCTGAGGATCAAATCCAGGGCCTCACACATAGGCAAGCACTCTTCTACTGAGCCATAACCCCAGTCCTGGAGTCTCAATTCTGAGGCAACCAAATTTTGTTCTTGGCTGGAAAACTGAAGTGGGTAAATAATATATTGAAATAGTAAGACCTTGAGAAGGCCTGAGAGACTGCACAAAGATGGGTTGATTCAAATAGAAGAGGCAACTTGGTCAACAGGAAAGATGCCATAGCCCCCAACTCCATAAGTCTTTAATTTCAGTTTCAGCCATGTCATCAGCCAGAGCATGGGCAGACTCACCATGAACAAAATTCATAAGTAAACAATACAAATGGAGATGCTCATATATTAATCTTTACCAGAGACTAGTACTACCATGCCTGCCAGAATGTTCTCGTTAGTTGATTTTGTATTGCTATAATGAAATACTTGATGGTGGATAATATATTGTTAGAGTCTATAAACAAGTCAAAATAACACCTGGCATTTTGCCAGGGGAATGTTAGAGTTCATAAACAAGTCTGGATGGTGCCTGGCAAAATGCCAGAGGGAGTGGTTTGAGAAGTAACAAAAGTGAGCCATTAAGTGTGGAGATTCCTGATTGGTTGACTGCTGTATCTAGTTTATGTTAATTAGATAAGCTGTGTGGAATGTATAAATACCTCTGTTGTCCTGCAATAAACGGCTCCCTCTCCTGCTGTATCAATCCCCACACAAGTTCTTCGTCATCCCCCGGTTATTTTGCTGCAGCCGGACTGCGGCAATATATGAAGAAAAGAGGGCTCACGATTCTGGTGACTGGGAAGTGCAAACAGCAGGAGATCTGCTTCCTGAGTGTATCACAACATGTTAGAGAAGTAAAAAGGAAGATAGATGTGTGCAGAAAGGCCCAAGCACATGGGTGGACTTACTTCTTAACAACCCACTCTCATGATAGCTCATCCAATCCTGTGAAATGATTTTAATTCTTTCTAGTAGTGTTGTTCCCATAACCTACTCATCTTCCACTAGACCCCAATCTTTAAAGGTCCCACTACCTTTCAACATTGTGACGTTAGAGGCCTAGATTTTACCACAGGAACTTTTGTGGGAATCTCACAAACCGGATCCCAAACAACAATGCAATATCAAGAAGGCCAAAACACCCAGGAATTCCAAATGTCCTCAGAAGTTGCCTACAATCACGAGCACATGGGTTCACTGGGTGCTTATAATGGCCATGCCAGTCTTCTGAGAAGCACAAAAAATCAGTGACCATCCTGAAAGTCTAAGCTGACTTTCTAACATTTCATTTCATTCCTCTAGTTCTTTAGTTTCTTGCGATCAACTAGAGAATATCGTCTGTTCTGCTTTGTTTCTTATTTTTAGCTTCGTTTCTCCCGATTCTTCTTAAGAGGTATCATACTTTTTGAAAGGCAGATAGCACATTCTAGTAGGTATGTATGGATTCTACTTGTTTAATCTCAGATCAGGGGATGGGAGAATCTAATTTCCAATCCTGAGTATTGACAATAAGGAGTACTATCACTGATGAGTATATTCCTTTATTTCACAGAGTGAAAAAAAAAACAATGATGAAAATTTATCTTTTATGAGGATAGAGACAGAACTGGGTACAGGGGTCAGGTGGTGACTCACAAACCAATGCTCTGGCCCCACATGATAATGATTATTCTCTAGTTCTGAGAAGTGCAGAGTAAAGTGTGGCTTTTATGTAATATTTTAATTTTTGACATATTTCTTATAATTAGCTATAAAATTAATATTTTCAAATATTGCATAAAAATACAAATATTTTGTAATTCTAGTTTGTTTCTCTTATTCCTACCCTATAACATTGGTTTCCAAACTGTATTGTGCATCAAAATTATCTGGAGTGTTGGCCAAGCCTGTATATTTCCATGCTTCACACCTACACTTCTGCTTTGAAAGAGCACCTCAGATACCGAATTACATGCCCCCAAGAAGGCACCAGTATTATATTCTTCTCTAAAGTGTCATCCAAAGACCTTGGGGCCAAGGAATATCTTGTAGAGGTCACTCCATCTCAGTGGCCAAAGCTGTCATTTGTGTGTACTGAATTCTACCCACACCCTTGCCTTCGACAGCACCTCAAGGAGCTCAGCCTGGCTCATGCTGGAGAGATTGGCCAGCTGGGGACCCAGGAACCAGGAGTGTAAGGTGGCAGACTTATCTCAGGAAGAGAAAAGGGAACTGATGTGACAATTCTACAATGTTCCTGATGCTTTTCAGAGATTGCCACTGGATACCTCAACAATATATGGGGTGACACTCTTCTACTTTTTGCTGGACAAACAAGATCAGTGAAAAAAAAGTCCTTTTGCATGGAGGTCAGATACTAGGGGTCCAGTATTTTACTTTTGTTTCTCACATGGCTCTCTTCTTTTCCTTGGTAGATAAAACACAGAAGTTTGTGTTAATCATATTCCTGCATTCATTGATCTATTCTTCTATTGGTCTATGCCAGCCGCCCCCCCCCCCTTTTAAATCTTTTTGCAATGCTGGAAGTAAAAACCAGGGTCTTGCTCATGCTAGTAAATGTTATGCCACCAAGATACATTCTAAGCCTCTTTTTCTTGTTTTATTTTAAATAACTTATTTTCTTTTTTTTGCTCCACCCTCACCTGCATTTCCCTCACTTCCACCTCATCACCTCTAGTGGGCTTGTTGTATGTCATTAGGTCTGTGTATATCTTTGTAAACTCTGCTCTGTTACTTGGAATAGTTAACCCACTGGACTATACCCATATATAAACTATGCAAGCATTTTAGAAATATATTGAAGATTTTTTTAGTGTTTCTTCTCTTCTATAAGGAAATAATTACTTGGAAAATTTACTTATCTTTACCATTAGGATGTAGGTTTGGATTAACATTTAAGAGGGCATCGCACCTGGCAAAGTGAATACAAAGAGATAAAAAAATCTCTGCAGATGGCATTTGGATTTGAAGGGATAAGGAGACAATCAGGCACTTTTGCATATTGAATAAAGAGACAGCTTGTTTTAACACACACTGACCACATGGGGGTGCTTTAAGCCTTTTCTGTATAGTCAAGTGACCTCTCTCCTAGTATGTATCAATGGCACAACCAGGATCATGTTTTAGTCAAAGGACTGCCCCTTTCTGACAGTACCACCAAATCTGGTCTTCTGAGGTGGTCTTTATCAGTAAAAATCAGTATCAGTTTAAAATAAGAGGATATTCTTGCAAAAATGACTTGTATATAACATCGGATTTGCAGCCTAAGAAAGAATTAAATTTGCAAATAAGTCCTAGACTGCATATATTCTTACAGTGTTGATAAATGTAATTTGTCCTCAAGTTTGGAATGCAAAAGGTGTTATTTTATAAGATTCTTAAGCTCTTCAATTTTTTTAAATTATTTAAAATGTCAAATGTATGTAGTATACATTATAACTATACCATAATATACTGTTCTATGCCATGAAAATATGGTGAACAGATATAGTATTACTTATTCATACATACCATACACAATTGTAACTACTAATATCTAGGCAATCTTGTTTTAATTATACCCTCTTCAGTGTTATTTTGAACCAAATCCCAGACATTCCTTGGGATCTGTGGGGGATTGATTCCAGGACCCCCTCCAGGTACTAAAATCTGGATGCTTGGATCCCTTATGGGCATAGTATTTGCGTATAATATACAACATCCTCCCATAGTGTATTTTAACTAACTTCTCTCTTGATTCATTATAATACCTAATACAATGTAAATGTGTAAATAATTGTTATGCTATATTTTTTAGGAGTCATCACAAGAAAAATGTCTGTACATGTTCAATATAAACGAAATATTTTCTCTAATATTTTCAATCCACATTTGGTTGAGTCCCCAGATATAGAACTCATGGACTGACTGTACTTCATTATGTGCTTCTAAAATGTAAGATACTCATAACACTATCACACCAAATATGAGGCAATTTGACCAAATAGAAAAGGCTTAAAGCATCCCTGTGAGGTCAGCATAGGTTCAATTTTGTCTTTTTACTCAATATGTAAAACTGGCTGGTTGCCTCAAAATCGAGCAGCATTCTGCCTTGTGCAGTAGGCTATCCTTGTGCCTCTTTGACAGCCCAGTGATGCTGCTGAGACAGTACAGTTGACCAGCTCTGTCCAGGACGTTGGGCACACTTGGAATCCAACTTGACAGTGGTTGGTTGCTTGACATAATGGAAAGACAAGAGCAATACAATGGAAAAAAAACCTATATCATGTTCATAACTGGATATTTACTAGCTGTGTGCCACAGCCAGATTATTTAAGCTCTTTGAGCCCCAGTCTTCTAATTTGTAAATTAGAATTACTAACACCTGCCTCAGGTGTTTTTAAATGGGTCTTGATCTACATGAGCTTTTCTAGCTTAATGAATTTCACCTGCTAAAATCCCAGCATAGTACCCAAAACAGTAAATATATGAATAGTTAATATAGGTTATTATTTTATATTCCAAAATAATAAATTGGAGATTTTAATCCTAGTTAGAAATTAGCTAGTCTACCCCTAATTGAATCAAATATTATGCCAGTGTAAAACAGATGTGAGAAAGAAGTCTGGGCAATGGAATGGGTGAGCTATTAGCTGGTCTGGTGTTAACTCTTTATTAAGGTTGAACAAGTTCTATCCTTAGATAAACTTGTTAAGGCAAGTATCTTCCTATCCCTAATCTCCCAACTAGTTAGTGGCAAACATAATAATCATTCAGTTTATGAATTTAGACCAAGAGTACATTTTAAAAGCATTAAGCTAGAAAGCCCATGTCCAGGGCTCTTTGATTTACCATTGTAAATAAAAATCGTGCCATGTTTGTTCTTATTGAAACCAAGCCCTGTTGGATAGGTTAAAATCTTCTGCTGGGCACCTACCAAAAATATCTTATAACTGTAAACATGCATCGCTTGCAATTCAAAAGCATCTTTCAAAAACCTGGGAGCCACTCCTAAGGATGCAGTGATCAAAAGAATGAGATCTCTTCAAGACTCCATAGAACAGAATCTTAACTTTGATAATCAGCAGCCAATAGCCCACAGCTGGCCTCATATGTGAGCTATGGGTGCTTTTAAAAGTTCTTTTCATAATAACATAATGGAAAAATATAATTGAATTTGATTACTGATAAGAGTAAGTATTTTTCATGATTAGCAATTAGTTCTTAAGTTTGATTCATCATTTCATGTTTGATTACTTTAGGTTATATAATAATAATGGATCTTGACTAGATCTTAGCATTCATCTGTTCCGGTGTCCTTCATTTTTTTTTCCTTATAAACAGTAAGTTTGCATTGTGCAAATAAAATTCTGCCTACCCCAATATCTAAAACAGAAACAAATACAATTTTTGCTCTTGTTGAAGTGGTCATGGAGGTCCCCAACTTCTCAACTTCCTCAACCTATGAGGCTGCTTTGTGGGACACTAAGAGCTCTGTGAAACAGAGTTTGTGACCCACCCATATGTTTCTGGTCTGATCTTATTCTCTCTTGGTAGATGTCGTGGCTGAATTCCTGTAGAGGAAATTTAGTGGTGTGGATCACACTCTCTGTATGATCTGGGAATGAACTAAATTAGGGCTGTCAAGAAGTGCCATCCACAGAATCCCTTTAGGCAGGTAGGCAAGGAGTGGTTGTCTGCATGTGTGCGTTGGTAGTGTGCCAAGAATATCTCTGTGGAGGAGATTTACATGTCGTTTCTCTAACAGAACACCCTTTCATATTCTTACAACTAATGTTGGCATCTAAGCATCTTTCTTACTAAGTGCAACAATAAGGGGTGAAATGATTCACATTACAACAGGACCACAGGGTCTCTTTAAGAAGCATCTTCTTGGGAGCTTGTTTGTGGATCATTAAATACTTAATAGAGGGAGAAAGAAATAATTGATGTGTTCCAGCCCACTGGTGTTTAAGTGGCAATCAGATAGAAAAACAAAGTGGATCTGAAGTTGCACAGCTATGTGGCTGATTTTGAAATTTTAATTTAACTAGTCAGGGAGCTAACAGGATGAAACCATGTAATTCAGCATACAGACACTTGCCAATTAAAAGTTCTCTCTTCAGCTCATACACACCTGCAGATATTGCCCATGCAGTGCATTTTCTATATGCATAATAGTTTCTTGCTATGCTAGTCTTCTTAACAATGTGGATTCTGGTTAAAAAGTTCTGGGGTGGGGCTGCAGTGTCTTCATTTCTACCAACATTTCAAATGGTGCCAATGGTGTTGGTTTCAGAACGGTCTTTGGGTAGTTAGCATCCAGAGACTCTTTCAACAAATGCATAAGAAAATCAGAATTCCCTCCAATTTCTTTTTAGAACAAATTAGAACCACTCTTCCTGTACAGAGAATCGTATTCAAAAATTAGAATCACTCACTCACATGAACATAACTGACCTACTAGGTTATCAATGTACTAACCAAGTTCATCCCTGGAAGTTCTCAGGTTCTTATACTCTCTCCCAAGTCCCACTCTTTTACTTTATTTTATTTTATTTTTTTGCCATCTCATGGAATTAAATACAGGCACCCTCCCAGATTCAAAGAGCTGGTTTGTGAGCAGATATTGAGCTCCTTGTGTCGTTCTGGGGTTTCTCAACTTTGACATTATTGACATTTTGACCCGGATACTTCTTTGCTGTGTAGGCTGTCCTGGGTCTTGAAGGGTGTTTAGCAACATCCTTGACCTCTTCACAGTAGACACTACCAGATTCCCCTCCTTCACCATGAGGTAAACATGCATCTCTTGAGGCCCATTTGTGACAAATGAAATGTCTTCAGATATTGATAAATGTCCTAGGAATTGCTGTGGGTTGAGAACTGAGCTCTGGACTGTGCCTGGCCTGGGGAACAAACAGAAGAAACATTTGAGTTGAGAAAGGAAGAAAGCTACTTTTCCCACCCCCTAAACTTGACAGGCATTGGAATATCTGCTTCAGTCACTGCAGAAACCTCTGATGCCCCTCAGTCTGAGATTGTAAGAGAAAGAGGAGAAGCCCCAGAAGGGCTACTGACTTTTTGACCTTCACTGACTCTTTCCAAAGCGTGTATGGGGGCATCTTCTGTGTGGAACCCAATTACCTTCTGAATCCGAGTAACAAAAGAGTCTAGGAATAAGCTTCTTAACCTCCACAGTAGGGGAGGGTAAGTGGGAGGGTCCAACAGAGGAGCCTGGAATGAATGCTGAGGGAGCCAGTCTAAGGGCCTGCCCTTCTCCCAAGCCTCAGACTTGCCAGTAGCAACTAAGCCTAGAGAAACTGTCTTTGGCTAAGCAAAAAGCCCATTAAGGCTGTTTATAAACTATGGGCAGTTCTCCTAAAAAGCTTTAAAGTGATCATATTTTTCTTCTCTGCAAAAAATAAATTAATAGACAAATATGAAAGGCCTAAGCTAAACAACTTTCACCAGGCCCGTCTTATGGCTGATTGTTGATTACATAACGAGCACACACCCTCTCAAGAGAATGTTCCTCAAAATTGTGACCTTGTGAAAGATCAAGGATCGTTGCTGATCTATGATAAGCGCCAGGGACCATTTTAAGGGCTTTATTTATGTTAGCTTATTTGAACCTCACAACAAATCCCAAAATACTCTAATAGTTTTTACAAATGAGAAAACTGAGACCCTGAGATGGTTAAGAATCTTTCCCATCTAAGGAAATGGTAGGGCTGGAATTCCAATCCATGGAAATCTGCTTACAAAGTCTTTTTTATTATATCTGTGCTATAACTAGTATTCAATTAGACATTATCTTATTATTTATAAGGATGATGTGGTCCCAGGAGACAGGGCAAGTGTAAAAAAAAAAAAAGTCAAGTTTGAGATTGTTAACAGCTTGTGAAAAGAGATTTAAATATTATATGAAGGAAAGAAAAGGAAAGATCTAGTAGGTGATGTTAACAGCACAACAGAGGTAGCAGATTTTCTGAGAAGAATTCAATTAGGTATAGCTTGCTTTTAAGAGTCATAGGTGCTATGCAATACCAGCCTCTTCGTTAGCTATGAAGTCCCTGTTGTAATATGGACATATGGCTCATGGTGGCCTATTAGTGTCATTGGCTAGAATTCAGTTATCATCCTGCCTTATAATTCTAGCTGTTAAGAAGGTATCTCCTAAATTTTTGAGGATGATTTAATTGTATCTGAGTTGGTATCTTTTAACCCCCAAAAGATTTAGATGATGGAATTAAAACATAATGGTAATAGTTTCAGGACATCTGAGATTTGGCCTATTAGAAAAACAGTCATACTTGTCTCAAATGTGTGACTGAGTAATTGATTAAATTTGTCATTTTATTTTTTCAAAAATAGCAGTTTTTTTATACTTTGCATATCTCAAAAAAATTGAAAACAATGACAATTCAACAGAAAGTCAGCAAATGTTCATAGACCTGCCATCTCTAGCACTAAGAGAAAAGGAGTCTTGTGGCCCTTAGAAGTTGAAATCTTGATGGCGGAACTTCAAATGTTCTAATCGCTTGCCAAGGAAGTGCCATATTTGCTCTTCTATGTGACTTTCTTTATTTGGTGACGATGTTAAGACCGATTCAACTAATGATCTTGCTTCCTCCTGAGTGCAATGGAGAAGGCTATTTCCTACCTGCATATTTGTACAATTTATGGCCCCTCTCTCACACTTCTTCAAAAGCAGTGCTTTCTAACATTTATGAGCAGATTTTAATAACTTCAAGAGCAAAAGCCTTGTTTTTGAATTCTTTATTAAAAACAAACTTGTTTTATTTTTTTCTATCTGGCACGTTATAAAATCTCAACCAATTAAGAGTAGCTTCCTGGTAATTTGGTTTGAACTTCCTAACATCATCAATATGGTTTCCGAGGTCTCAGTTCACAGATGGTTGACTTCACTGATCTGGGCCTGGGGGGAGGCAGAACACATTGGCAGCAGGGTATAGGGGAGGAAAGCAGCTCAGGACATGGCAATTGGGAAGCAGAGAGAACAATTCATCATTTCTAAATGGAAATTACCCTAAGGTTGTAAACAATATTAGATCATCTAAGAAAGTTCAATTTTTTATTTGTAAGTTTAATTTATTAAATACATAGCATAATATTTACATATTCAGGAAAAGGTTATTTTAATCAAACAATTGTATTATTTAGAAGGAGGTCAATTATCTGACACTTATAAATGCCATTTTACCTATTGGAAGTTTAAAAATTAAGTTTGTAAATGGAATTAAACATAAAACACAGTCCTTTTTAAAGTGTTTGTCAAAACTCTTTAGACTTGCATATTAGTGTAAGATGTACAGATTAAACAAAAAATTAAGGAAGAACTAAGTGTTTTGCAGTTTTCTCCTTGTGATACTGGGAATTGAACCTATGTCCTCACACATGGTAGGCAAGCATTCTACCACTGAGCTACATCCATAGCCTTCCCCATCTCTAAATTTCAACTTTAATAAATAGAATACAGCCTTTTAAATATTAAAGTAAACCTCTGGGTCAGCTTTTCTGTGTTTAGGCACTCTCCTTGAAGACATTAAAAACAAAAGCCTGCCCCCACCCACCCACACCTGCAAAATTTTGAAGAAATAGCAAAAGGCTCTCCGGACAAAAACAGGAAGGCTGATTAATTTACTAAGGGATGGAGACAACAACCCATGCCTTTTCTATAGAAGTCCAAATTTTCCAATAAGAGAGAAAAACAATGAAATGGAATATTGATCAATAATGAGTTTCAACACTTTCACTTCATTCTCTGCTTTTTCTTTGGAAACATATGGATGAATTTCCCACTCAAAGATCAAAACAGCTTAATAGCAATTATGAAGTCAATGTTTTCACAACAGACTCCAGTGCTTGTCTTAAATGCTTTTCAGCACATTTCCTAATTGACTTATGCAAAGGAAGGCCTTCAACTTTGAAAACTTCAATCTTGAGGACAGGGCTAAATCAATACAGTGCTCATGAAAAATTCAGAATGAGACTTACCCTTTCGGATTAGAATGTAATTGCTGTTTTATTATAATGGATTCATATCTATTTGTTGGATTCTGGAAACTTCTAACTGTTGAAGTAGATGTTGTTTATTAGAGAAATAAACAAATATATTCAATGGACAACTATATAATATAATTAAAATATTGACATAGGAGTATTTCTTCAGTTATAAACCTTGATGTAGTTATTGAATTATATATATATATATATATATATATATATATATATATATATACATATTATATATATATATTATATATATTACATAATATATATTACATACCTATTCCCTTATTGAAATTGTAAAAGTTCATGTTTATTTGCATGTATGTTTCTGTTGTTTTTTTTTTCCCTAGAATCTGGACTAGCTTTTGGTCCTGCCGTAATTAGAGGTAGGGGCAGGTTACACATCAGGTAAGTAATCTGCTGCATGTCTCTGGCCCCTTTTGACCTTCAGAATTGCATCTCTAAAGAGAAGAGATTAAAGGTAGCATTGGAAAAATGTCCTGGCACTCAGAGGGCATTATTCTGGGGTGTATTATTCAGATTTAGCCCCTGTGTAAAAACAATAGAAAATTGTAACTTCATTTATGGCCATTTGAGCAGCTCTCATTAGGACAGTGAGTGACATAGACTTTTCCTCAGAGCAAAGCACCATAGTCTTGATTAAGATACCAAATCTTAATTTTCTACCTGTAAAATGGAGGGATTCATACCTTCCTCATAGGATTGTGAGGGACTCAGTCATGGGAACTCCTGACCCAGCCACCACTCATGATTGACAAAAATCTGGGTCCTTTACATAGCAAGACTGTAATTAAGGTGACCGCAGTCTCTCAGCAATTTCAAGATTTTTTTTTTCTTTTTCCTAGAAATCATCTCCCACTTGGTGTTGTCATCCTTTCTTCAACTAGTTTTTAGATTGTGTGCCCAACAGCTTTAGGGCCTATTCCTTCCTTTGATCACCTACCTTCCAGGAAAACCTGTTCTTATGAGAGAAGCTCAATAGTTTCTTGGTTTAAGCCATCGTTTTTTTTTTTTTTAATTTTTATTTATTTTCCACATCTACTGGGGTATAATTGACAAAAATTGTCTATATTTAAGGTGTATAACTTGTGAAATGTTCACTAAAATCAAGTGAATTTGAAAATCAGTCACCTCACATATTACTGTGTGTGTGTGTGTGTGTGTGTATGTGTGTTGAGAACACTGAAAATCTATCCTTTTGAGCAAATTTCAAGTATGCCATACAGTATTAACTGTAGTCATCATGTTGTGAATTTTTTCATCTTGCACGACTAAAACTTCATACCCCTTGGCTAACATTTCCCCCACTGCTCAGACCCGGACAACCACTATTCTATTCTCTTCTTTGATTGATTTGACTATTAAAAGTCTTTGTTTCCTGAACTATGATCCACAGATTGCCTATATCCAAACCACCCAAGGTGCTTAAACATTTCAGATCCCAGCTGGGTGTGGTGCCACATACCTAGAAGCCCAGCAACTCAGGAGGCTGAGGCAGGAGGATCACAAGTTTGAGGACAGCTTTAACAACTTAGAAACACCCTAAGATATTTAGCAACAGTCTATCTCAAAATAAACAAAATAAAAAGGGCTAGGGATTTCGTTCAGTGGTAAAGTGCTTCTGGGTTCAATGCTCAGGACAAAAAATAAAATTAGATCCATCAGCCTCAGCTAATTCTGGTCATTGAAACCAGGCTCTTGTTTTTAGTAAACTCTTTGGATGATTCTTAGTAATCCAATCTTTGAGATTTCATTTTCTAGGTATGAATGTGTCTATAACTTTACATATAAAATATACTTCAAAGGGCTACATGGCTTTAGTTAAAAAATAGAGTTTAAATTTTGCAATTCAGGCATTAGGGAGAAAGTAGGAGAGCTATTTGGAGGTTAGAAACACTTGTCCAAATTCTGCAAATTATAACCAAATTGTTGTTCACCTTCTCCACCTACTTGTAAAACTGGCCTCACTAGGCCAAGTGATTTCTGGCACCCTCCTCCCTGCATAAGCTGTTTCAGAGGTTACAGTGACCTCTTAAGAAGTGAGTTGTTCAGGAATGTCAAATCTGTCAGAAGGCATAATTCAAAAATCTTTGGGCATGGATGGGATATAGAGCAATTATTAAACCTTTTTTTTTTTTTTTTTTGCAGCTGGGCCTTGCACATGCTAAACAAGACCACTACCACTGAGCTGGATCCCAGCCCCCTAAGTTCTTTTTTTTAAATTTGAACTTGCTTAATTTTAAGTCTTTGGAAAATAAAAAAGGTGTTTGATTTTGTATGTTTGGTGTGTTCATGTGTGTGCAAACATGTGTGACTGTGTGTGTGAGTAGTAAGGATGAATATGAATATATATGATATGTGATGTGTGAATGCATGTGTGTGCATATGTTGCATGAATGGTGAGTGTGCATGTGTGTGATGTGTGTATGGAGTATGCATACATGTAAAATGCACATGTGGTACATGTGTGTGACTATGGTGTAGTCTATGTATACAGTGTATACAACCATGTGCACAGTGTGTGTGCATGTGTGTATGGTGTGGATGCATGTGTGAGATTGTGGGTGGTGTGTGCATCGTATGTGTGTATAAGTGCATTTGTGGCTGTGTGGTTTGTGACTTGTGTGCATGTGTGTCTCTGGGTTTGAATATTGTGTGTGGTTTGTTTGTGCATGACTGTGTGCTATAGGTGCCTCTGTGTGACTGTGTGTGGTGTGTTCTTGCTGTGTGTGTGACACTGTGTGTGATGTGTTTGACCTCTGCTGGAACAGCCATTCAGGTTATGGAAACCTCCTGTTCAGTCATAAAACAGATTGTTTTCCTCCAAATCCTCAGACATTGCTGGAGTTCTGAGCCAGGATCATTATCTCCACCATGGAGAGGGAATTCTTTCCAAATAAACAATGTCTGTAAAGCTGACGGATTCCTGAGTTGAACCTTAGTTTGGATTTCTATTTACTATAAGTTCCTAAGAAAACTATTTGAGAACATAATATATGTTCAAAATGCCTCCATTAGAATGTGTTAAAGGATGGAAGAGATAATTTGAATATTAACTCTGTGCAAATGCTGTATCTCATGTCTTTTTAGACCTTTTTTGGAGAAACTGGCTCAAGTACGTCAGTAACATTTCCTTCCCTGGCCAAAGGCCACTTGCTCCTTTGTCCTTTGGCTCTCCCTTTTGAACCATCACTTATCATTCCAGGTATTGCTAATTGAGCATATATGTGCCATGATCCTTACCCTTAACCTGGGAGCTGTCAGGTGGAAATGTAGGCTGATTAATGCTAAACCAAGGGAGCTTTGGAGCCAGCAGAGGGAGCTTTCTGTCCAAATTGGAACTGCCTTCAAACTTGAGGCACAGATTCATATTCTTTCCTTTTAATCTTTAGAAGAAATTTCCAGGCAGTCCAACTCTGCACATAAGATGGACATGTGTAATTCCATGTCTAAGGTACGTTTGCAATGTTGCTCATGAGAACCTTGCGTGAATTAGTATGCCACGGAGGGAGAAACACATACCTTTCCTCCATGTTTATGGTCTGCCCTTCCTTCCTTGTGGATGTGGAAATTGAACTCAGGGGTGCCTTACTATTGAGCTACATCCCAGGCCTTTTTATTTTGAGATAGGGTATTGCTAAACTGCTGAGGCTGGTCTTGAACTTGACATCCTTCTGCTTTGGTCTCCTGAGTCACTGGGATTACAGATGTGTGTCTTGGTGCCTGATCTCCTACCTGTTGATTTCAGGTTAACTTTCTAACTCTGTTTCCTGACTGGACTCTCCATGAACTTTCCTATTCTTTGTTCCTTCATTGATAAAAGGAGGCTGCTACAACCATGTAGTAGAGTAAACAATGACCTCAGCAATATAATACAACTCAGAGCTAAAGCTAACCTAGGATCAGAGAACAAAAGCATTTCGAAGCTAGAAGGAGATGTGAGTAGGGGTGCACTTGATCCAGGCCCCCATCTGAGAAGGTAGGAACCATTCCAGGGTGGGGGTCAGGTTTTCATGTGGCAGAAATCCCAGGATATAGTATCTCAGCCTATTGTTGTTCAATATATTGGGTTTCTTCTGCCTTATTTATGTGACTCCGAGGAACCACATTTTTTAACTTAAGGGACATAAAAAAAATGAACTTTTTTTTTGTGGTTCATGCATGAACCTCACATCTTTCTATGAAACAATACCACTTCATTGAGAAGTGGCAATGACCAACCTTATTCTATTTCTATTCCATCTGGAGAATTCATAGCTTATGCGATCCTTCATTCAGCAAATACTTCTTGAGTTTTTCTCATGTGTCACTTACTGTGCTACACAGTGCGGCTGTAGAGCCACAAGACAAATATTGCCTTTGCAACACAGTGCAAGGAATTCTGGGCTGAATGCAGCTAGTTTGACTGCTAGTTTGACCTTATGTGTTCACCTCCCTGCATTTCCATGGATCTATAGTTCTGCATCTTCACCCTGCACTTTGCTATTTCAGAGTTACTGTTTTATTATTTTCATTGGTGCCATATATAGAATTCACTTAATATTCCCAGTTCTCTGCCTTGCAGGTGGTCGGGAGGGCATTTCCTGGCCCTATGGGTTGGAAGAGGACCATGTCACCAGTTCTAGTTAGTGATCTGTGAGTGTAATGTGATGTATGCTAGGTGACAGCATTAATTCCAGGGATGGAGACTGCTCCTCAATCTGGTTCTCCAGGTGACTAAAATGAGCAGATTCTCCTGTTGAATCAAAAGGGTCATGTGCCAATAAATGAGAAATAAACCCCTGGAGTTTCCTACATGTAGTTTTCTATAGCCTATTTCAATTGATTTCCCTTATAGAACATGACAGTTGGGTTCCTACTTTATTTAAGCTGATAATCAGTGTTTATTAATTTATCTATTCTTTAATACAACAAATAGCTATTGCATGTCTCCTGTGTGCTAGGCACAGTTCTGGGGATTCATCTGTGAACATAGGTCAGCAATCTGTCCCTTCATTGAGCTTGTTATCTTTCAGTAGAGAAGAAGAGGTGTGATCACACTCAATAGGGAAGACAAACACACAGGAAATAAAAACAAAGGCACATAACCCAGTGGGCTTTGCCATTGATAGGATTACTCCTAACAAATCTTGACATTTCAGAGGGCTATGCAGGAGACTTACAGATGACACCATCAGAAACCCTGAACTATCATTTATCTGAAAATGCTAGAAGGAAACATAAAAGAATAGAGAAGGTCTGGAGTGTGTCAGTTTATTAGGGACCACTGATGTTGTTTCAAGACTGCTTGTCAGATGAAGGAATCCCTATGACTCCCAAATCAGCCACATTGAATTCTTTTTTGTTTACTTCCCCCAGCTCCAGCTCCCGCTCTCCCCTCAGCTCAATCGACAGTTTATTCTTTTGTTACATCATAGAGTCAGAAGTTGGTGAGGGGGGGTGAGTTAGGGGTCGGGGAAGAAAGAAAGGAAGGGAAAAAAAAAGATGGTCATAGAGGGAATGAGGAACCATCTATTGAAAAGGTGAATGGTCCTCTTCCTTAATCCCCCTCCCCCAGGCATATCAGGGAAAAATCAAACCACCCATAGCAATAACAATTTATCATCATCTTCTAGCAGAACCCTCTGCCTGGGACAAGTCACTTAGTCTCTGTAAGCTTCAATTTATTTCTCTAAGATGGAAATAGTAACTCTCTTACTGTGAAGAGGCAATGGGAAGGTTCCATGATCATATGGAAAGTACTCACAGGCAGCCACTGTTTGATGAAGGTAGGAAAGTTTTTCTCCACATGGTTAAAATCTCTCTCTCCTTTCCTGCTCAGCCCTCCTGAAGAGGCTGGGAGGAAAGGAACTCATTTCCTGTAATTCCTATTTCCCCAAATAAGAAAGATGCACATTTGGTTTACAGAACATGATCTCTTTGTTGTTAGATGACTCTAGTTAATTTTTGAGATATCTGCTTTCTATCAAACATCAATTTTTATGTTCCAAATAAAGAAACATCTGTAAGAATAGATGTCCGATTGAGTATAGATAAGGCGAGCCTTTAAATACCCGGATCAGAGGGATATTGAATGTTAGGTTTTAAGTTGTATTTGGAACCCATGAATTTAGCAATATTTCTAGTGTGTTTGTTAGTTGATATTTTAGAGAACTAACCATCTAGTATAAGTATTTAGATCTAGTTTGGGAACTCCTGAGGCCTGATTTAACCTGAAAATTGTGAACTTGTTAATGTTCATCTGTATGGAATTCTGCTTAATCTTTGGAGTGCCCTTACTCAAGAATGCAGATTGAATTGTTCCATATGAAAGATGCCCTAAAATTTAAATCCTTAAGCCAGTAGCCATCCACCTGGTTAAAGTTCAAGGTGGATTTATGCATGGAAACAATGCTAACCATTCAGTTTTTCTTTATGTGGGTTTGTTTAAGGAGTGATGGCAACTTGGGCACATAATACTATGGAAGAACTATTGCTTCTAGAAAATGATTTTTTTGTGTGTGTATCTATAGACCATGAGGCCAACCGTGAGTGTTGGCATTTGGTATTTTAGACAATAAATAATAAAAAATTGTGAATCAAGTCAATGTTGCTGCCATCATTCTAATGGAGTGTTGAATGTTACTCTGATAATGCCCTTAAAATAACTGAATAAAAATGGAAAACCCTCCAACCACAGCCATTAAACTTCCTCATATAAAAATGTAGGTTCTTTCTTTTTTATTGGGCTAAAAAACTATTTCAAGCAAATTAAAACCAAATGTGTATCAAAAAAAAAAAAGAAAGAAAGAAAGAAAGAAAGAGCCCACATATATTTTTAAAGTATACCTCTGTAGTCCATGCCTTTGGGTCTGGAGCAAAGACTAGTTCACTCTCCCTCTTTTCTTTGTTCCTTTAGGAGGAAATAAAATACATTCCTGTTGAGAATATGTCTGTGTCATTGTATTAAACAAATGATATATCAAAATATCCCTATATGTTTTGCACAGAATTCTTCCAATAAGTTAGAAACTATCAAATAAATAACAAATTCATGAACATTAAGTTCTAAATATTTACTATGGAAGAGAACATTTCTTTATAAGTAGAAATTTATCTTCTTTTTAATAGTTCCCAAATTTGAATATCTCTGATTTCTTAAAGCTGGATGAGCAAGAACCTGTCTATGGATATCTTAATCATCAATGGTAATTAAATTTAATGCTCTAAAATTTCCCCCTTAAGTCAATGGGCATTCCTCTTACATGGAGATCTGTGGGAGGAAGAAATGGGTGAAAAATATGACCAGAACAGAAAATGATCAAAGGAAAAATTTAGATTTTACAAATGCATGTATATATTAAAGCACATACTCACACGAATGTTTCCACATACAGACATTTAACTTGTAGGCTAAGTTCATACCAGAGAGTTTAAAATGTTTATTTGCAAGATTGAGAAAAACAGTACATTCAATTTGCAAATATTTTGAAGAAAGTATCTTTACTTTGTGTATTACTTCTTGAATTTTTCTTCTTTTTTACAAGACTAGACTCATAATGCTATCTTTTTGGCAAGTTGAGCTGCTGTGACAAACACAGTGTCATCAATAAACAAGCAATTAATGGCCTATTATGGGCCAAGCAGGCCTGGCTATCATCCAACATCAGCCTTCCCTGTCCTCTGTGTTTATTAGGCTTCCCATCACCCTTATTCACATTAATCTTAATAAAAGCTAAAAGAGATGCCAAAGAATAGATTTGTTGACTACGTGATGCCTGATTTCTCACCATTAAGGCATCAGCTCTGATTAGGAGGAGCACTACATCCAGCAGGAACCAGAGCCTGTAGTGGCATTTGGCGGGGGATTTCAAACGCACAGATGTGATCTTTGAATGATGAAAAATCAAATGAGCTGAAGTTGGACCAAACTCGATGTAGAGCCTCCAACCGTAACCGAATGAGTTATAAAGAGATGGTTGTTCGGTGGATCCAAAAGTCACACATTTGATAATGAATTAAATTGGACTAACCCAGCCCACACAATGCATCATCTTGAGGTTAATGTCCAAATCTCCCCAAAATGAGGAAATCATTCCAGCACATGTGTTTTAATGGGACACAAAAAGTAGAACTATCTATCATAGCCCTAGAGATGCAATGTCTGGACAGGTGTAGGTTTTGTAGGGTCCTCATGGTGCAGGCTACGTACTCATCATTTGAGCCAGAGGCAGTGTAATTCAAGGGACATTATTCATGCAAATCTCCCATTTGTATAACAGCTTTCCCCATAGAGTCCTTATTTCCTTCCTGAAATGAATGTACCCAAGGGACTGACTTTATTTTCAGAGGATTACTTATTAAGCTTTGGGTTGGGGTGAAAAACATTTTAAGGACACTGTCATACAGAGTCTTAGGAACTGTTCCCTGCATTATTCCAGAGAAAAACTCTGAGGCCTCAGTGCAATTCTTTTTCACTTGAACTGTAAAACTTTTGGCACAACAACTTTACCTGTTCTAGAATAACACCCATGAATACAACCCCACAATCCTTCTGTTTTTTTTTTCTTTCTGCATTTATAATTTTCAGTTTAATTTCTTTTCTTGATAGGTTAAAAATCCCATTGATGGTGGGATTCAGGGTAGCTCCCGCCCTCTTTCCCTCCTTCAGAACTGTAACTACACCTTAGATCTGGCATCTCATCAAGGTCTTGTAAACTGTCTCCTTTGGCTTTAAAGCTCAATTGTAGTAAGTAAATGTTTGGGTATTAGAAAGAGGGCTATCATGAAGAAGCCATAGTATAATTTGATTTATAAACTGATATGTTGATTTTAAGTTGTGTTCTAAAATGTTCAGAATGAGATCTCTTAGACTTTTCATGAGAGATCTCTACTGGAAAAGGAAGAAGAGATTAAAGCTTGAACTAACAATGAATGTGGGTTTTATTCTTACTCGTAAGGAACAAATGGGGTAGAGGCAAGGAGTAAGGTGCACTCCTGTGAACACTCAGGGGAATAAAAATCGCAAGTGAGTTGAACAGAAGTTAACGATATGTGATGAAGAAAGGAATCTGAACTTTTCCCTTGGTGTCTCTGTTTGATCGGGCAAAACAGCTGTTCCATGATAAGGAGTGGGCAAGAGAAAATGTACTCTAAGGCCCTCCTTGAATTCAGCTATTTGATGATAAAGATCAGTGGTAACATCAAGACATTCACATGCATAATAATGGTATGCTTCAGAGGAAGTCCAGAACTAGCATAATTTAAATAATTAATTAAGGGGATGTACATAGATTGTTAATAGAACTGAAGAGAGGAGATTTTGATAAAGATACCTGCCTTCCTCCCCACCTTCCTCTATCTTAAGGTCTTTTCTTCAAAGACAGATACTTTTGAACATTATTAAGTGATCATATATCTGAATAATGATTTTATTCTAATAAAGATATTGATAGCATGAGTTTATACTGATATTTCTTATCTTATTGACTTTTAGTATATATATATTACTGCTCAGTTACCTGGGTGATAGATGGGATTTTTTAGCTTCCTCAAACCTATATTTTTGTTTTTCATCATATATTTTTCTTTCTTTAAAATTTTTATTTTGATGTAACTATAGCTTTATATGCAAGAAATAATGCAGAGATATTTCATGCATTCTTTATTCAGTGTCCCCCAGTGATAGCATTTTGCAAAGGTGTAGTCCTATATCATACCCAGCCTATTGACATTGATAGTCATTGTGTCAACAGAATAGAAGAAAATATTTCCATCATTAGGAGGGTCCCTCAGGTAGTCACACTACTTCCTTCTCACCTTGGGTCTTCCTTAACCCTGGCAACCACTTCCTAATCTCCATTTCTGTTCTTTTGTTATTTCAAGAATGTAGAGTGAGGTTGCTTATTTGAGATCTTTCATCTTTTTTTTTTTTTCAGGGGTGTTGGTGGTGGTGGTACCAGGGATTGAACTCAGGGGCATTCAATCACTGAGCCACATCCCGAGCCCTATTTTGTATTTTATTTAGAGACAGGGTCTCACTGAGATGCTTAGCTCCTCGCTTTTGCTGAGGCTGGCTTTGAACTTGCCATCCTCTTGTCTCAGCCTCCCAAGCTGCTTATCTTTTTTAATGTAGACATTTATTGGTATAAAATTGTCTTTTAGAACTGCCTTTAGTGTATCCCATAGATTTTGGTATATTCTGGTTTATTTTCAGTTTGTTTCTATATAATTTTAAACTTCCCTTTTGACTTCCTTGATTCAGGTTGTTCAAGGGAGTGTTGTTTAGTTTTCATGTGTCTATGAATGTTGAGAGCCACAGCTGAAGGGGCCCCAGCAAACTTCCAGCTGCCAGCAAACTTCCAGCTGCCGGCTGATGATTGGCTCACAGCGGCCCCAGCAACATCTAGCTGATTGGCTCCTCTGCAGTGATGCTCATTGGGCTGTTTCCCTGCCCTTTCAGACCACGGAGCTGCTCATTGGGGGACTTTTTTGGCTCCGCCCACGTGACCCAGCCAATCGGCCTCAAGAGCAGGAGGATTGTGGGAGGTGGAGAGAAGCTTGTGTGGGAGAGAGAGGCTTGTGGAAAGCCGGTGGTGGCAGTTGAGGCTCTGAGGGTTTTTCCTGAGAGGCTGTTTTGTTTGGCGTGTGTGGTTCTAAACATAAAGTTAGTTTCTTTTGACAAGTGGCTCCTGATTGTGCCCAGCCAGACTGCAGCATTTGGTGGCTCGCACGGGGAGCGACTGAGGGTAAGTGAAACTGCTCGCCCCTGAGGGCAGGGCGAGAGGATGGGTAGCCATTTTAAGATTCCTCTTTTATTTTGCTTCACTTTTGTTTTAAGTTGCCTGTCCCTGGAGATGAGTGAGACGGAAGAAAAACCGCTCACATCTGAGGAAAAACTATTTACGTCTGAGGAACAGATAGGGAGAAAGGACGGATGCACATGTCAGGAGGATAGAAAGGCTATAATGACTTTTTGTTGTTCCCTTTTTATTTCATTCTGTCTCGGTTTTGTTTGGCATCATCTTGTTGGGTTGTATTATAGTAGAAATACGGGATCAGAAATTAGTAAAAAACAAACTGAAAGAGTGTTAAGTAAATTGTTAGAGGAAGGAGGCATCTCAGTAAAATCAAGAACAATCAGGGCATACGTTGATACAATACAAAAATGTAGCCCATGGCTTTTTAAGGAGGAGTTGTTAAATATATCACAATGGAACCATCATGGTGAAGATTTAAAAAGAATAGAAAAGAAAAGCCCAGGGACTCTGCCAGTTGGCACATTGCCATTGTGGACATTCATATCTTGTTTGCTTAGTCCAAAGCCTTCAGTTCAGACAATGGTAGAGGAAGAAGAAGACATAATGATTCAAGTAAAAGAAAAGGTCTCTCAAGTTAGTCAGACAGAGGAAAAGATTCAAGTAAAAGAGAAGGCCTCTCAAGCTAGTCAGACAGAGAAAGAAAGTGTAAAACAGAAAAAGCCATCAGGGGGAAAGTTACAACAGGAGACTGCTACTAACACCTTTCTATCACCAGAGGGTGTAAGTGTCCAACCAACAGCACCACCTCTACAGGAGACTGCCACTAACACCTTTCTATCACCAGAGGATGTAAGTGTCCAACTAACAAGGCCACCTCCATATGCTGGGAGGTCCCCAACCCCCGCAGTTGATAGTTGGGATCCTGAGACAAGATCTCAAATATTAACATGCCCTGTATTTGAGGCAGGAGGGCAGCGATTTTACCAAGTTTTAAATTTCAAAACAGTGAAGCAGCTAAAAGAGGCTGTAACAACCTATGGTCCTCAAGCACCCTTCACTGTAAGCATGGTCGAATCCATTAACAACTTGAACATGACGCCAGCAGATTGGGCTAATATGTGTAAAGCTGTGCTAAATGGAGGACAATACCTGTTATGGAAGGTTGCCAATGAGGAATTTTGCAAGGAGACGGCTAGGCGAAATGCAGCAGCTGGTTATCCTCAGAGAAATCTAGATATGTTGTTAGGAAAGGGACCTTATGAGGATCAGCAGCAACAAATTGCATATGATCCTGGTGTATATGCACAAATTGCTGTAGATGCAATTAAGGCATAGAAGACTTTACAAGGATATGGAGGTTTACAAGGTCAATTATCTAAGGTAATACAAGGAGCTAATGAACCTTATGCTGAATTTGTAGATAGGCTTATTCAAACAGCTACCAGAGTTTTTGGGAATACAGAACAAGCAATGCCATTACTAAAACACCTGGCTTATGAGCAAGCAAATCGTTGGTGCAGAGATATCATTAGACCATGGAAACATGAAGATTTAAACACATATATTAAATTATGTAGAGACATTAATGAACAAGAGCAAGTCGTGGCAGCTGCAGTAAAACAGGCTTTAGATGCCAGGCCAAGAACATGCTACAATTGTGAACAAACAGGACATTTTAAAAGGAATTGCCCCATTGGAGGAGGGTTTAACAAAACTAGGTATCAAAGGAGTAGAATACCAGGTATTTGCCCACGATGCCATAGAGGGAGACATTGGGCTAATGAATGCCGTTCTCAAACCACCATAGAGGGTACTCCATTATCAAAAAACGAACAAGGACCAGGTGTTTATCCACGATATCGTGGAGAAAGGCATCGGGCTCCATTGCCAAAAAATGGACAGGGGGGCCCAATGCTCCGGGGCCCAAAACCACAAATATACGGAGCACTGGAGGAACCCAGCAACCCCATCAGGGTAGTGCCCAGGACACATTGTCCATCAGATCCCTCATCAGACAAACCAGAGGGAGCGCAGGGTTGGACATCTGCGCCTCCGCCAGAGCAGTACTAACTCCAGAGATGGGAGTTCAAATCATTCCCACAGGGGTGAAAGGACCTCTTCCCAAAGGAACAGTAGGCTTATTATTGGGACGCAGCTCTTCTACTCTAAAAGGACTTATGATAAGTCCTGGGGTAATTGATCCCGATTATGAAGGTGAAATAAAAATTATAGCCAGTTCTCCAAAGGGTATATCAGTAATTTCACCAGGAGATAGAATAGCACAGTTACTAATAATACCCAGCCTACATGATAAATTTTCCAGTCGTACTGTAGAAAGAGGTTCCAAGGGATTAGGCTCCACAGGTGTAGATTGGGCTATGCTTTCTTTAAATTTAGATTCTCGCCCCATGCTAAAACTAAATATTCAAGGACATGAATTTAATGGACTACTGGATACAGGTGCAGACCTTAGCATCATCTCTCATCAAGAATGGCCAAAACATTGGCCATTACAACAAGCCACTCAAATGCTTCGAGGCCTAGGAGTGGCAACTAATCCCCATAGAAGTGCAATGGTATTAGATTGGAAGGATCCTGAAGGATGTGAAGGAACTATACAGCCATATGTATTGGATCATCTTCCCGTAAATTTATGGGGACGAGATGTCCTAGATCAATTAGGTTTGACATTAACAAATAACATCAACCAAAATGCACCCACTATTATGACTAGACAAGGTTTTAGGAAAGGAAAAAAATTAGAAAAACAAGAACAAGGTATAGCAGCACCAATACAAATAGATCAAGGAACAGAAAGACATGGGTTGGATTTTCAGAAAGGGCCACTGAGACAATAAAAATTACTTGGAAATCAGAAAGACCAGTATGGGTTCCTCAGTGGCCCCTGACTAAAGAAAAGATACAAGCAGCCCATGACCTGGTCAAACAACAATTAGCAGAAGGACATATACAACATTCTGTATCTCCCCATAATATTCCCATTTTTGTCATCAAAAAGAAATCTGGTAAATGGAGATTATTGCAAGATTTAAGAGCCATTAATAATGAGATGGTTATTATGGGACCTGCTCAATCAGGGATTCCTCAGCTGTCTGCTTTGCCAAAAACCTGGTATGTTTTAGTTATAGATATTAAAGATTGTTTTTTTTCAATTCCAATTCATCCTGAGGATAGTCCACGTTTTGCATTTACTATCCCTGCACTGAATCATGAAGGTCCTGATCAGAGATATGAATGGAAAGTACTCCCTCAAGGGATGGCTAACAGCCCAACTATGTGTCAAATTTATGTTAACAAAGTAATCCAGCCACTTAGAAATCAAAATCCTGAACTACAAATATTTCACTATATGGATGATGTATTATTAGCACACAAAGATAAAAACACATTGCTAGAATGTTATGCCACACTTACAAACTTATTAAAAAATTATAACCTAGAGATAGCAATAGATAAAGTACAATTAAATTTTCCAATTAATTATTTAGGAGTTCTATTATCCTCAACCATGGTCCATCCACCAAAAATTCAAATACGAGTAGATCAACTCAAATCACTTAATGACTTTCAAAAGTTATTTGGAGACATAAATTGGATAAGGCCTTATTTAGGTATACCAACAGGAGAGTTGGGACCTTTATTTGATATCCTAAAAGGTCCATCAGATCCAAATTCACCCCGAATGTTAACGCCTGAAGCAAGAAAGGCATTAAAAATCATTGAAACATATATGGAAAATATGCATTTGGATAGAATTGATATAAGTTTGCCTTTATTATTTATTGTACTACCAACAAAAAATATTCCTACAGGAGTGTTTTGGCAAGAAGGTCCATTATTATGGATACATTTATCTTATTCTCTTAACACTATTCTTACTAGGTATCCTGAGGCTGTAGGACAATTAATACTCAAAGGAATAAAAGCAGCAAAGGGAGTGTTTGGAATTTCTCCCAATAAAATTATTACTCCATATACTATGAATCAAATTGATGAGTTAGCTAATGAGTTAAATACTTGGGCAATAATCATGTGCAAATCTAATGTTTCATTTGATAACCACTTACCATCTAATCCTTTATTGTCTTTTTGGTCATCGCATCCTGTAATTTTTCCAAAAATGACAAGAAAAACACCTATCATGAATGCTCCAAATATATTCACTGATGGATCAAATAATGGTACAGCAGCAATAGTTACACCTGATCAAACTTTTACATTTTTAGTACCCAAACAATCAGCTCAAAAGGTAGAGCTTAATGCAGTATTACAAGCTTTTGTGATGTTTAAAGATTCTGTATTTAATTTATTTTCCTATAGTCAGTATATAGTTAACGCTATAGTATCCCTTGAAGATGCTGGTAGGATTTCCCCTTCCTCTACTGTTTTCTCTTTGCTTTCCACTATACAAAGTCTAATCTGGGACAGAAAACATCCATTCTTTATAGGACATATCAGGGCACATACAGGATTGCCTGGAGCCCTTAGTTTGGGCAATGATTTAGCAGATAAAACTACACATGACATACATATTTTCTCTACACTAGAAGAAGCTATAAATTTTCATAAAAAGTTCCATGTCAATGCTAATACTTTACAAAAGCATTTTAAAATAACTAAGGAACAAGCTAGACAAATAATAAAACAATGTCAAAATTGTGTGACCTTTTTACCACAAGTTAATCTTGGAGTCAATCCTAGAGGATTGATACCTAACCATATTTGGCAGATGGACATCACACACTTGCCAGAATTTGGAAAATTAAAATATTTGCATGTTACAGTTGATACTTCTTCTGGATTTTTGATGGGCTCCCTTCATGCCGGAGAAAAAACTAAAGATGTTATAGCTCATTGCTTACAAAATTTTGCCACTGTGGGTGTTCCAAAACAGTTAAAAACAGATAATGCCCCTGGTTATACTTCTACCTCTTTTAAACAATTTTGCTCAACATTTGGCATTACTCATATAACAGGAATCCCATACAATCCACAGGGACAAGGCATAGTTGAAAGAGCTCATCAAACTATTAAAATGTACTTATTAAAGCAAAAAGAAGGAATTGGGAAGGGGTATATATTCCCCAAAGATAAACTTAAAATAACCCTTTTTACTCTAAACTTTTTAAATTTGGATTCATCAGGACTTAGTGCTGCGGAAAGGCATATGTGTCCAAAAAATGTACATAAGCCCAAGGTACTTTGGAAGGATATTCTTACAGGACAATGGAAAGGTCCTGACCCAGTAATTGTCTGGAGTCGGGGGTCTGTTTGTGTGTTTCCACAGGGAGAACAGCAGCCGATTTGGATTCCAGAGAGATTAACCAAGGTCCTGACCCAGTGATTGTCTGGAGTCGGGGGTCTGTTTATGTGTTTCCACAGGGAGAACAGCAGCCGATTTGGATTCCAGAAAGATTAACTAAAGCAATTTCTACAGACCAAAAAGAAGATGATTTGGCTCACATCCATAACAGCTGATATCCAAAACTCCAGTTTGGCTATTCTTGCATCTGCAACAGAACCAGGATGCTTTTTTCAATATCTATTTTATTATTGCCCTTTGCCATATCATGAAGTTCTATTTTGTTTTTTGAGCTCATACAGACCTAGGTTAATGTTTTGCTGATCAGTTCTATTTTTTGACTATAGAGTTTTTAAACATTGCAATGGAGATTTCACCTGTAAAAAGTTATAAGGCCTTTACTATAATGTTATGTGTCGTATGTATTATATTATGTGTGCACACTTGTGTTTTGTGTTATATGTTTGAATGTACGTATGTCCATATATCATATATGATGAGCGCTCATGATAAAATGGATCCAAATATTTTTTTTCACGTGATTTATATGGTTTAATTTAAATTGGGTAAACAACTGTTGAGGATTGTTTTAATATGTAAACAAAAAAGAAGGTTAACAGATCTGTTTGTTTACTTTCACCTTTCCTTTTCATTATATTTAATAATTCTCTTAAAGATAATGTAAATTGTTAAGAAAATTGTTTTCTTTTAGTGCCTTCTGTAATGTTACATAATTTTTTCTTTAGCCATTATTGCCAGAATTCCTATCTTCATCCCAGTGCTGGTGAAGTCAGAGATAAAACCAATCTACAGCTTCTACAATAGCCATCACTGAACTGCTTGCAGAACTTGCCTGGACACATTGTGAGCTCACCTGTATGCATTGTGAACTATCTGTTGGTGCAGCGACTTGTGGTAGTGTTGGGGTATTTTTGCTGATGATGTCATTGGTGGTACAATTTTTCCAAAAGGAGCCGTCAATTGGCTTGGTGTATCTTCCTCCCTTCTGCTTGTCATGATCGTCCAGATAAAATTTGGGGGCCAACAGAGGTGAGGCAAAGAACCTCACCCCCCCGCTGGTACAAAGACCTCTCCACAGGTGTGGCTGTATACTGGACCGGTAGTCAGTGACGGGTAAGATCCAATTGCAATGGTACCAACCTAAGGACCATATGTACTATTGGACAACCTAAGGCAGGCACGGTCCCTAAGCCACATGCTTGTTGTTTAAACAGAGAGGGGGAAATGTTGAGAGCCACAGCCGAAGGGGTCCCAGCAAACTTCCAGCTGCCAGCAAACTTCCAGCTGCCGGCTGATGATTGGCTCACAGCGGCCCCAGCAACATCTAGCTGATTGGCTCCTCTGCAGTGATGCTCATTGGGCTGTTTCCCTGCCCTTTCAGACCATGGAGCTGCTCATTGGGGGACTTTTTTGGCTCCGCCCATGTGACCCAGCCAATCGGCCTCAAGAGCAGGAGGATTGTGGGAGGTGGAGAGAAGCTTGTGTGGGAGAGAGAGGCTTGTGGAAAGCTGGTGGTGGCAGTTGAGGCTCTGAGGGTTTTTCCTGAGAGGCTGTTTTGTTTGGCGTGTGTGGTTCTAAACATAAAGTTAGTTTCTTTTGACAAGTGGCTCCTGATTGTGCCCAGCCAGACTGCGGCATATGAAATTTTCAATTTTCTTGCTGTTTATTGTGGTCAGAAAAGATAATTGAAATTAGTTCAATTTTTAAAAATTTGCTAAGATATTTTTGGTGGTGTAATATGTGATCTGTCCTGGAGAGTGTTTCATGTGTGCTTGAGAAGAATGTGCATTCTTTTGCTTTTGGATGAAAAGTTATGTATATGCTGTTGTACTGCTGTTAATTTCTGTCTTCAGATCTGACAATATTTGCTTTAGGTGTTTCTGGGCACTAATATTATAATTGTTATATCTTCCTTTTGCATTGACCTTTTTATTTTATATAATGAATGCTTTTGCCTCTAGAGAAAGTTTCACAGTAAAAATTGAATTTGTCACTAAATAAGTATAGTTACATTTATTGATAGGATCATCTAATTTTTCTCCTTAAACTTGTCAGTGTGATGAGTTTTTAAATGTTGAATTAATCTTACATACCTGGGATAGGTCCTGCTTGTGTGTGATGTATAAATCTTTTAATACATTGTTGGATTTTGTTTGCTTTATTGAGAAATTTTTCATTAATACTCATGGGAAGCATTGATTTTAGTTTTATTTTCTTGAAATGCCTTTATCTGACTTTGGTGTTAAGGTAATGCTGGCATCACAGAATGGGTTAAAAAGTTTTACCTCTGCTTCTCTCTTTTGAAAGAGATTGTAGAGACTTGGCATACTTTCTTCCTTAAATGTTTGTTAGAACTTGACTATAAATGCATCTGGACTTGGCATTTTCTTTCTTTCTTAATTTTTTTTTTTAGTTGTAGATGGACACAATATCTTTATTTGTTTATCTTTATGTGGTGCTGGGGATCAAACCCAGTGCCTTACACATGCTATGCAAGCGCTCTACAACTGAACCATAACGCCAACCCATGGGGAAAGCTGTTATACAAATGGAAGATTTGCATGAATCATGTCCCTTGAATTACACTGCCTCTGGGTCTGTCCATTTCTGATAGGCATAAGTTGAATTCTCCAACTAGAATAGTGGATTCATTTATTTCTCCTTGCAGCTGTCAGTTTTTGCTCCAGCGTTTTCATGCTTTGTTGTTTTTAGTCACATAAACATTGCGCACTGTTATGTGTTCCTGGAGAAATGATTCCTTTATCATTATGTAATATCTCTATCCCTGATAATTTCCTTGTTCTGAAGTCCTCCCTGTCAGAACTTAATAGCATTATTCTTGCTTTCTTTTGGTTAGTGTTAACTTGGTATCTTTATTTACTCTAATCTATACATGTCTTTATATATAAAGTGGATTTATTATAGATAATATATATTTGGGTCTTATTTTAGATTCATTCTGACAATTTCTCTCTTTTAATTGGCTAATTCCGACTATTGAAGTTCAAAGTGATTTTTATATAGTTGGATTGATATCTATTATATTTATTACTATTTCCTATTTGTTGCCTTCATTCTTTGTTCCTATTTTTGTATTGTATTCTTTTCTGCCTTTTGTAGTTTTAATTGAGCATTTTGTATGATTATTTTTCTCCCTTAGCATTTCAGTTCTGCTTCTCTTTTTTACATTTTTTGGTGGCTGCCTTAGAGTTTGAAATATACATTTACAACTAATGCAAGTCTACTTTCAAATAACAATATGCCACATCACAGGTGGCAAAAGTAACTTTAATAGCAAAATAATATTAATTACTACCTCCTGTCTTTTGTGTTATTGCTGTCATTCATGTCCCTTATGCATAAACATAAAAAGTTGTCCTTCAGTATTGGTGGAAATTTGTTCCAGAATCCCCTGTGGATAAAAAACCCATGGATTCTGAACAATTGTACATAAAATGGTGTAGTATTTGCATATAACCTATGCACATGCTCCCAATTCATGAAACCATACCACATTATTTATCTTACCTAATGCGATATAAGTGCTATATAAATAGTTGTTATACTATATTGTTTAGGGAATAATGACAAGAAAAAGTCTGAACATCTTTAGTACAGACACAAATTTTTTTTTCCCTGAATAATTTCAGTCTGCTATTGATTGAATCCCTGGATGTAGAACTCACAGATGGAGAAGACTGGTCTCATGTGTATGTGCATGTATGAATATATGTGTGTGTGTGAATATATCATTACTTTATTATGATTTTGAACAAGAGTTTTTCCTGTTAGATCAAGGGATGAATAGAAGTACTTTGAATTAGACAAAGTGGAATGAGGGGAAGCCAGGGGGATTTGGAATAGGAAAGACAGTAGAATGATTTGGACACTACTATGTGCATATATGATTACACGACCAATGTAATTCTGTATCATGTACAACCAGAAGAATGAGAAGATATATATATATATATATATATATATATATATATATATATATATATATATATATATATGTGTGTGTGTGTGTGTGTGTGTGTGTGTGTGTATGATGTATCAAAATTCATTCTACTATTATGCATAATTAATTAGAATAAATAAAAATAATTAAAAAGAATATAAAAAGCAAGTTATTATTTCACCTTCACTTATTCCTTCTCTGATTTTCTTCCTTCCATATGTAGATATGACTTTATGAACTCAATAATTTTCCATCTCTATGAAGAACTTCTTTTAGTATTTCTTGTGAGACAGGCTTACTGGCAACAAATCACCTCAATTTTTGTCAGGAAATGTCTATTTTTCCCTCATTTTTGAAAGTGATTTCACGGGGTCTGGAATTTGAAGTTATTTTTTTTTTCTCCTATCATTTAAAGTATTTCATCCCACTTTCTGCTTGAGTTGGTTTTGAGAAGATGGATATTTCTTATGTTCTTATACAAGATTCCCTACCCCTTTTAGCTTCTCTCAGGATGTCTGTCTTTGATTTTCTGAAGTTTGAAAATGATAT
Source organism: Marmota flaviventris (assembly GCF_047511675.1). Lineage (NCBI taxonomy): Eukaryota > Metazoa > Chordata > Mammalia > Rodentia > Sciuridae > Marmota > Marmota flaviventris. Next base: position 100,698,036 of record NC_092498.1, on the reverse strand, counting down.
GCCTAGGTGTAGTGGGCATTTATTCTGCTTGGTGCTCTCTGAGCTTCCAGAATATGAGGTTTGGTGTATGACATTAACTTTTGGGAAATTCTCAGTCATTATTGTTCCAAATATTTCTCCTGTTCCTTTCTCCTTATGGAATCCTCACTATGGATATGTTATGCTTTTCATAGTTGTCTTACAATTCCCAGATACTCTATTCTGTTTTCTTTTTTCCAAAGTTTTCCTCTTTTCAGTTTTGGAGGTTCTTACTGAGATATCCTCAAGTTCAGAGATTCTTTCCTCAGCTGTTTCCAGTCTACTAGAAAGCCTACAAAATGCAATCTTCATTTTTGTTACAGTGGTTTTGATGTCTAGCATTGCCTTTTGGTTCTTTGTGAGAATTTCCATTTCTCTGTTTACATTTCCCATCTGTTCTTGCAGACTGCCTGCTTTATCCACTAGAGTGCTTAGCATATTAAGAGCCCTTGCATAGCCATTTTTAACTTCTGGTCTGATAAATTCAACATTTCTTCCATGTCCGAGTCTGGTTCTGTCTATTCAAACTGTGTGTTTTGCCTTTTTCTATGCCTACAATTTTCTCTTGATAGCCAGACATGATGCCTAACAAGATGATAAAGGAATATCTGTTTGTAAATAGGTCTTTAGTTAATATGATGCTAAGATGTGGGGACAGGGGAAGCATTTCATAGTCCTATGATTAGGTCTTGGTCTTGTAGCCAACATGTGCCTTTGGACCCTGAACTTCATAAGTGCTTCTTAGTCCCCTTCTCCCCTCCTTAGGTGAGACAAGATGGATGGATAGAGTTGAATATTTCTCTTTTCTCATGTGGAAAACTAAAGAGAGCTGGAATGGGGCACTTTCTTTCTTCTATGATGAAAGCTAGAAAAGCTGAATTTGAGTTTTTTTTTTTCACTTCCTCTCAAGACAGGCTCTATTCAAACCCCAGCAACTTAGACCCTGGCTAAATAGTTTCTTCTGAGAGCAGACCTTGTTGAGAACAGAATGCTCTAGAATATTTAAAAAGAGTTTCTTTCCCCTTCCCTTGTGGAAGCACAAAAGTTTTCCTGTAGTATTCATTTCTGGAACGTGGCAGAGTTCCAGCAAGTAAAGTTTACGAAACTATGGGGGTCTCTCCATGACGGAATGCCCCTAGAGTTTTTTGTGTTTAAATGTGTCCATGCTGAGCCTCCATACATTTGTCAGTTATAATTCACTCTTATCTTCCCTGGCTCTGTTTTTTGCTGAGGTTTCTACTCATGAATTTCAGCTCCAGTAAGTTGCAATTCTCTGTACTTGCCTGTCTGTCTCTATTGTTGGAGGTAGCGTCTTGCTTTGTTATTTCACATCTCTTATGAATCTAAGAATTGTTGATTTTTCAGTTTGTTTAGTTTTTTGTTTGCTGTTATGATGGAGTGGTGATTTCTATGGTGCTCACATGTGGAAAAGTAGATTATACAAATCCCCTGTAATCCTTCTGTTAGGTTGCACTGTGTTAAAAACATATTCTCCATTATCTTAGTTCTTTTTAATTTGTTGAGGTATGTCGCATGGCCTAGAATATGGTTGATCTTGGTGCATAATCCCCGGGCACTTGAATGTGTATTCTGCTGTTTTGGAGTAGAGTGTTTATAAATGTCAATTAAATAGATGATGGTGTCAAGTTATTCTGTATCCTTTTTAATTTTTCTTTAATTTTCTACCAATTTTTGATAAAAAAGTATTGAATTTTTAAAAACTATTTCTCTATTTCTCCTTTCAGTTTTATCTATTTTATTTATTTATTTATTTATTTATTTATTTATTTATCTATTTCTCCCTTCAGTTCTTTCAGGTTTGTTTCATGTATATCATTGTTCTGCTATTTGGTGTATATATAATTAAGAGTTATTATGTCTTATTGTTGTATTTATTCTTATCATTGTGTAATGTCCCTCTCTGTTTCTGGTAAATTTTTTTTTGTTGTTGTGCAGTCTACTTTATCCTGTTTATTTAGGATTAGTATGTGTATGATCTTTTTTACATTATTATAATTTCAGTGTGCCTAAATGTTCATATTTGAAGGGAATTTATTTTATTTGTATTGTCACATTATGCCATATCCATACATGTACATAACATAATTTGAACACTCTCATTCCACAGTACCTTCTTTTTCTTTTCTCTTGTCTCATACCCTGACCTACATGTTTTACTGATGGCTGAACAGAATTTCTTATAGACCGTGTATGGCAGGGTGTCATGTTTTTAAACTCACTCTTATAATCTCTGTCTTTTAATTTGTGTGTTTAAACCATTTACTTTTTATATAACTACCAATATATTAGATTTAAGTATGTAATTTAATTTTTCATTGTCTTTACCCCCTCTGTTTTCTTTTTCCTGGCTTCCTACAGGCTTTTTTTTTTTTTTTTTTTAGAATTTTATTGTGATTTATCTGTAGCATTTTTGAGTGCATTTCTTTCTATGCCAGTTTTGGTGTTTTAGGTAATGCATTATGTAATTTATTTAGGATTATACATATTACATTATCTAACAATATACTCCTAACCTCATTTTATTAGTTTAATTAAGGTATAGAACTCTTACTTTACATCTCCTTATTTTCCCTGTTTATAACTGCCTAAACTGTATTGAACAGTGTTATGGCTTTGTTTCAACTGTCATTCATAAATTAGAAAACTGAGAAGAAAAGCATATATTATTTCTCTATAGTTTTGCTTAATGTTTTCTTTCTTCCTGATGTTCCAAAGCCCATTTGTCCTAGAAAAACCTGGTTCTAGAGTATGGGTGTTACCACTGTTTACCGGTGAGGAGTCCTTGCTTCCCCGAATGCTGAAGTATAACACCAGAGAAGCATGCTGAGGCAAGTTTAGAGTGGAAAGTGGAAGGCTTTATTAAAGGACAGCAGAAAAGACTTCTCCCTGGAGGAAGAAGGGGACCCAAAAGGCAAACTTCATGGAAGGGGTAGGTCTTCCCTTTTTTATAGCTAAGGTCTTCTTTCAGCTTTCCCACACTCCTATTCTTTGTTTCCCTTTACCTTTCAGTGATAGAATGCAGGTGGGAAGGCCCAAAAAGTGGGAGATAGGTGGGATGAAGTAGTAATTTGGGCAGGAAGGGCCTGGGGCGGTTTTGGATTAGCACTTCCTTGTTTGCTGGGAGCTGTTTCATTAACAGTTCCTTAGGATGGGTTCTGGGCCTTGGGGACATTAAATTCAATTTCCCCAAGTGCTGCTCTGCTTTCCTGGACTCCATTCTCTATAATGGCCTCCATTTTCTTTATTTTACTCGATATTAGACCTGATTTACCTAACTACACTAACTACCTATCTTTGAATCTGGCTTCATAAGAACTAGTTTGTAAGGTGCTGTAAGTCTGAAGAAAGAGGCAGATAGATCCAGTATTATGCAGAATATAATTTATTGGGGGAATTATGTTGCAGAAGCATGGTCAAGGGCAGAAGAAAGACCAACAGATTTCCACAGTTTGGATCAGAGGAAAGGGGTTCATATAGTGATCAGGACAAAAGTGATTTCATCAAGCTGGAATGGACCTGGCTTATCTCAAAGACAGCAGGCACATTCCTGGCACTGATGATACCAGGATACAGTTGTAAAGCTGCAAATATCACTCTAATGGTTTTGTTTATAGTATATTGGGAAATCATGCAGGAAAACAGAGCAGGGGTACACAAGACCCTGATGGCTATAACACAAGATGGCTTCTGTCAGGTCAAGCTGAATCCATTCCTACATTCTTTATTTTATTATTTCATCCCTGCCACCATTTTTTTTAAAGAGTAGATCTGTTGGTGATAAATTCTTAGTTTCCATTCAATGTAGAACATTTTGACATCCCCCCCCCCCAACATACCATTTCTAAAGGTTATCTTTGGTAAATACAGGATTCTGGGTTGATAGTTCTGTTCTTTAAGCAAGTGGAAAATATCACACCATTTTCTTCTGCTCTGCAGGATGTCTGATGTAAAATTTGCTGTCAGTTCATTGATTTTTTTTTCTCCTATAGGTAAGATGTCGTTTGTTTTCTGAACTTCTTTCAAGATTTTTTTTGTCTTTGTCTTTAGTTTTCAGAGGTGGAATTTTCTTTTCTATTTTTTAATCCAGTTTGAGTTTCTCTCAACTTTTGTGGGTTTGTCTTGCCAAATTATAGAAGTTTTCAGCAATTAATTTTACTAATACTTTTTAGCCTCCACCTTTTTTTCTCCTCTCCTTTTTAAATTTGATACATTAATACTAAACTTTAATGTTCCTCAAAATTCTTGAGACTCTTTTTTTATAGTTCACTTTTTAATCATTCAGATTAGATAATTTTTATTTCTCTATATTCCAGTTAATTGAGTCTCTCCTCTTTTCCCTTATTCTGTTGTTGATCCCATTTATAGAGCTTTTATTTCAGTTATCCTACTTTTCATATCTAACATTTTCATCTGGTTCTTCTTCATATGTTCTATGTCATTTATGAAACTTTCTATTTATTTGTGAAGTTTCCTATTTCTAATTGCTTATTAAGATATTTTTGTCATGGCTACTTAAAATGTGTGTCACATAATTCTAAAATTTATGTTACTTTGTGTTGATGTCTATTGAATGTCTTTTGTCATTTAATTAGAGAAATTCTTCATTCTTGGTGCAAAGATGGTTTTTAATTGAAACATGGAAATTAATATAATATGTTATGAGACTCAGGATTTTATTTAAACATTCTGTTTTACCTGGATATACTGGGGGGAATAGTGGGTCCCCCAATACTTCATGCCCATCCAGAACCTTAAAAAGTGACCTTATTTAGAAATAGGGTCATTACAGATGTAATCAAGTTACAATGAGGATTGGCCCTAATCTGATGACTAGTTTCTCTGTAAGAAGGAAGAAATTTGGACTCATAGATACACATAGAAGAAAGGTAAGTTGAAGAAACATGGAAAAAATACCACATGACAATGAGAGTAGAGAAAGTAAAGACTGGAGTGATGTCAAAGATTGTCAACAACCACCAGAGGCAGAGAAGAGGTAAGGAAGAATCTTTTCAATTCGTCAGAGAAAAAGTGGCTCTGGTGTAACCTTTTATTTCCAGGTGTAGGTAGAACTCCAGTTCTCCTCTTGTATTTCCCTGGTACTCTAGAAGGAGATGCTTTTCTTTTTTTGACAGCTGACCAGGGGCAAGAGTTTTGGCTTTCACCTATCTTCCATCAACACTGTAGCACTATTGTCACCCCCCTTTTTTTTTCTGAGTGATGGTAAAAGATCTGACTCTCCACTAGGTTCTCTGGCACCTTAATATTTATGGGTGAAAAAAGTACTTCATTATTTCCAGGTGGGGAAAATCTAGGCTCCCTAATGGTCTCCACTGAGAATATGACTGGGGTGGGGATAGGGACTATAGGCAGTTGACAGAATGGAAGTATTGGCTCATTGTCCTTCCCTGATGCCAACATGGCAGGAGTTGTAGCACACTTGTTACAAACATATAAGAATGGATAACAATCCCCACTCTGCTTCTGCTAATATGATGGGCTGGGGCCTAAGATTTCCTGTGGTGTTTGGTTGGAGTAGAATGGCAATTGTCTAAAAGTTATTTTTGTTGCTAGATTGACAGAGACTTTTGTCTGCTCCAGTTGGCACTCTTGGGTTCCTGGCCTTTACTTCTCTAACATTGAAATATATAGAGCAACAAGAAAACCTAGAGATGTTACCACCCTTTCTTCCCTCCAGTCCCATGAGCTTCGTCAGTCTGTTTTCTTCCCTTAACGTTTCATTCTTCTATGTTTGTCTGATACATAATGCCAAGAGTTTTTAGTTGAACTTAGCTGGAAAAACTGGAAACTTTACCTTGACTTCATCTTCCTGGAACAAAAATCCTTTCAATGTATTTCATGTCACTGCTCTGAACTCTATTTATAAACTATGCAATTTTAAAAAGCTTAAACCTGCATTTTTTTGTTCCATCAAATGTACGATCATTTTGAATCCTATTTTTTAAGAGGAACACATTAATGATTCCATAAAAAGTATCCCGAACGTAGCCAATCTTCTGTCTCCTTACTCCTTTTCACTTCCTTGTCTCTCTCAGCAATACATTTCTTTTTCATTGAAAAGATTAATAATATCATTTTGTTAACATGATTGGAGCTATGTGATTTCTCTGTAGGTTGATATTAAGATTTAAAATCGATAAAATATTTTCTCATCATTATGACTACATAAAATGTTCTTTACTCTGAATCTAGTAATATACTAGGGTTAAGTTTCATCCTTTGTGGATTAAGTATTATAATCACTGCATCCTTCAAAGAAGAACATTCCTCCTTCTGAGGTTTAAATCTTAAGTATGTCCTCTTTGTCCATCCTTAATTTCCTTTACCTATTTCAGAATTTTTCTAAGTTCTGAATTTTACAATTTCCCCTTTTCCAATCTCAGCTATTATTTCCCATGAGATTTATATTATAGGTTAAACATATTCTTTTTTTTGAAGATTTATCTCTTTTTTTTTTTCCTTTTTCTTTTTGGTTTTCTCTGTATGCATGTTGCATTCATTTCATAAGAAGAGGAACTTATTGAGACCTTGATATCACTTAAGAATCCTTTTTTTTTTTTTTTGCAAGCAAGAGAAGCTTTCTCTTAAGAGAAAAAGAATAACTACGCACATTTCATATGAACAATATTGGGCTCTCAGGAGTTGGTATACATCCAAGAGACTAGATTAGAAATAGGAGGAACAAAGAACAGGCATCAGGAAACATGGCCACAGTCTCCTTTGAAGGAATATCTTACAGAGGTTGCTACTGACATCAGTGCTCTCCAGTTCCCGAAATCAAGGTGAAGAGCAGTTCCAAGAGTTTGTTTGAATTTCATAGTTCACCAGAGAAGAGTCATTTTTCTTGAATTAGACCATGGGCCCATACTGTGGCATATATCAAATGGTAGAAAATGAAAGAATTATATTCTCAGCTTGAGCAATGGTGAGTGGGATGTGGGAGATAGGAGCCAGGAATTTCCTTCCAGTAAGATTATGTCTAATGAGAGAGAGGTAAACATTCATAAACACATTTATCTTCTACTAGGAAAGAAATTGGGTGCTGGACAGCTCAGACCTGACAAATTTGGTAACGGCTATATGATTGGATGTGAAGGCTGAGAATGATTGGTCATGATTGGGAAAGGTATTATGCCTTCATCTTAGAACATCCAGTTACTGAGAAGCATGGTGTTTGTTCCCTTGTGCTTGAGGCTTTTTATGTATTTTTAACTTATGGGATTTCATAGGCCTTTTACTTTTATTTAGTATTCTGAAATTTCATTCCATACTTCTAGATAAGGAGGTTTATTTATTCATTGTCATGAACATTTGTTGAGGTTTTACTCTCTGAAGATCTTTAGTTCTGGAAAATTATCTTCGTTGTTATTTTATAGTTCTCTTTCTTCCCTTTTCTTAATGCTCCTTCTGAATCTACCAGGAGGAGACTGGACCTGTAGCCTTTCTCCTTTATGTCATTTGTTCTACTCTCCTCTTTCTATTTCTGTGATTTTGGTTGACTTACTTTAGTTCACCTTCCACCTCTTCCCTTAAGTTGTTTCTGCTTCACAAAATACTGTACTTGATTCATAAATGAATATAGTCTCAAAGTTTTCTAAGAATATTAATTATGTCAGTTTGAAATATTTATCATGATGTTCCTCGAATATATCTGTGACATTTTTGGCCATTTGTTCCAATAAATAATCATTGCTTGGGAACAGTGTCTACCTATTCTGATGGCTTCTTTTTAAAAAGAAATGGCAGTCCAACCACATAAAGGGCACAGTTGAATGGCTTTTAATATATTCACAGGTCTGTGCTACCATCACCATTATCGATTTTAGAACATTTTCATCACCTCTGAAAGAAACCCCATTCCTTTTTGTCACCACCCTTCTACTTCCTATCTCCTCTGGCTCTAGGAAACAACTGTACTGCTTCTGCCTCTGTAGATTTCTCTATGCACATTTCATATGAAGTAATATATATGTGGTCTTCTGTGGATAACTTCTTTCACTTAATATTTTTCAGGATTCATTCATGGTAAAGACTGTATTAGTACCATTGGTCTTTCAATATTTGTGGTTCTGTATCAACAAATTCCACCCACTGTGAGTGGAAAATATTTGGAAAAATAATGATTGCATCTAGCTGAGCACAGTGACATGTGTCTGTAGTCTAGTACTCATTTACTTAGAAAGCTGAGGAGGAATGATCACTTGAGGCCTGGAGTTCCAGACTCATCTAGGCAACATAGTGAGACTCAGTCTCAAAAGAAAAAAAAAAATTGCATCTGTGCTTCACACATACAGAATTTTAACTTGTCTTTATTCCCTAAACATACAGTGTAATGACTATTTACATAGCATTTACATTGTAATAGGTATTGTAAGTATATATACCTATTATTATATATACCTATATAGGTATATACCTATATATAATAATATGTATAATTATGTATTCCTATATACCTATACACCTATTATACATAGGTATAATTATATATACCTATTAAATAGGTATATATATACCTATTTAATATAGGTATATTAAATAGGTGTATATATATATATATATATATATATATATATATATATATATACCTATTATATAGGTATATATAGGTATTATAATACTTATATAAATACCTATATAATAGGTATATATACCTATATAGGTATATATAATAATACCTATATATACCTATATACCTATATAAATATATATAATAATAGGTATATATACTTATAATACCTATTAATGTATATAGGTATATATATACATTACATTAATGTATATAGGTATATATATATACATACAGTGTAATGACTATTTACATTACATAGCATTTACATTATGATAGGTATTATAAGTAATCTATTATAGGTATTATAAGTAATCTAGAGTTGATTTAAAATATATAATGAATATACTTGCACAGATTCTATGCAAATACTATGCCTTTATATAAAGGGACTTGAAGATTTACAGATTTTATTATCATAGGGTGGGGGTCCTGGAACCAATTCCTCATGGATGCCAAGGGACAACTGTACTTCTTTCCTTTTAATGGCTGAATAATCTTCTCTGGCATAGATATACTACATTCTATTTATCCTTAGGTCAGTGGATGAACATTTGGATTGCTTCCACCTTTGGATATTATGAATAATACTATAATAAACATTTATATATAAATTTTTGGGTGGACATATATTTTCATTTCTTTTGGGTATATCTTAGGTGTGGAATTTCTGAGTCAAATGTAACTCTATATCTAATTGCTTGAGGATTTTCCAGACTATTTTCCAAAACAGCTACACCATTTTACATTCCTACCATCAGGGTATAAGGATTCCATTTCCCCCATATACTTCCTAATACTTGTTATTATCTTGTATTTTCTTCTAGTCATACTAATAGATGTGAGGCAGTATCTCATTGTGCTTTGGTTTGGATTTCTCTAATGATTAATGATGTGAAATACCTCATGTATTTATTGGCCATTTGTGTATTTTCTTTGGAAAAATATCTATTCATATCTTTTATCCATTTAAAAAATTAGGTTATTTCTTTTTATTATTGAATTGTAAGAATTCTTTGTATATTTTGAGTGTCATTCTCTTATCAGAAACATTATTTGCAGGTGATTTTATTCCATTATTTGTGTTGTATTTTTCACTTTTTAATGGTCTTCATTGGAGCACAAAGTTTTTTTTTAATTTTACAAAGTCTAAATTATGTATTTTTTACTTTCATTATCATGCTTTCAGTATAATATCTAAGAATATTTTGTAAATCCAAGGCCCTGAAGATTTATCCTTATATTTTCTTTGATGAATTTTACATTTGGCTCTGGAACTCATGTCTTTCTTCCATTTTGAGTTAATTTTTTTTTTAATGTTTTTCAGGGGCACTTGACCACTGAGCCACATCCTCAGAACTATTTTGTATTTTATGTAGAGAGACAGGGACTTGAAGTTGACTGAGTTGCTTAGTGCCTTGCCTTTGCTGAGGCTGGCTTTGAACTTTTGATCTTCCTGCCTCAGCCTTCTGAGCTGCTGGGATTACAGGCATGCACCACCGCGTCTGGCTTGAGTTAATTTTTGTATACATATTCACTGTTTTTTTGACTATCTACTTGCCTTAGCACTATTTATTGAAAAAGACTATTCTTCTCCCATTGAATAGTTTGGCATCCTTATTTAAAATCACTTAACCATGGATACATGATTTCTGCACTTCATCTGTTATTCTAATGATATACCTGTCTATCCTTGTGTCAACAGCACACTGTTTTGATTATCATGGTTTTGCAGCAAGTTTTGAAATGAGGATATGTGAGTCTTCCTATTCTGTTCTTTTACAAGATTATTTTGGCCATACTAGATCCTTTGCAAGTTCATATGAATTTTTACAGCAGCTTGTCAATTTCAACAAAGAACTCATCTGAGATTCTGATAGGAATTGTATTGAAATTATCCTGTGGATTCTTAAATATCAAAATACAAAGGATTGAAACTCCAATACCTATAACAACTTCCTTAATTCTCTGAAAAATTTTCATTCAGTTACATTTTATAAAAACTTTTTATTGTAGACTAAAGACATATAAAACTACATAAAACAAATCTATAGCTTAATAAGTAATAAAGGAAACAGTCTTATAACTACTCGGTAAAAACCTGTTAGTCATTTCAGAAGTCCCCTTGTGTGTGCCTGGAAACCACAATCTCCCTCTTCCAAGAAGTAACTGTTATCTTGACTTTATATTAATCACATCTTTACTTTTGTTTATAGTTTTATCATCCTTATGTGCATCTCAAAATTACCACATTAAAAACAGATAGCTTAAGAGTTTCTTTTAATGTGTAAGTTATTGGTCTATCCTTTATTTTCCTTGCAATAGATCTTTTGAATAAGCTGGCATATTTGATGGAAGAGTTACAGTCTAAATTTTGTTGATTGCATTCTCTTGGTGCAGGTTACAAGGTTCCTTTAGTCTCCATTTTTTATAAATTGATGGTTGAATTCAGAGACTTGATCATATTCATGTTTGATCCTATTGGAATCATATCAAGAGAAATTCAATATGTAGCTGTCTTTCTTTTTGTGATGTTAGTATCTTTTGGTACTAAATACCTAAATCTATTAACTCACTGGACATTAAAAAATAGTTCTATTCCAATTTTATGACCAGTTTTTATTCAATAGTTAGAATATTTCTGTAACGAGGTGCTATATCTCATGTACTATTTGGTTACTCTATTACAATTCTTGTAAAATTCTAAAAAAGGATAAATGCTTGATTTCCCCCCCTTTATTTGCCATTTTGCAAAATAATGACTTTATTATCTATTTTCTAAGAAAATTAATTAAACTATTTCAATATGATTATAAACTCATGGATTTAAATATGTGTGGTGTTTCCCTCAATCACAATTGTTATCCATTTCCAAGCCCAAATTGTTCCATGTTCTGTCCAGAGGAGGCTGTTTGAGTTGGCCTGAGTCCTTTTGACATGACCTCACTGCCTACTATTACAAGATGTTTCAGATTCATATTGCACATTTTCTACTCCAAATCTTGAATTGGCTCAGAAGTTCTGGTTTATTTTAGTGGTTTTAAAATACAAAGTTTGATTGTTAGGGAGAATCTCTGTTTCTTGGTTGGTTGTTATATCTATGTTTCTTTGGTGGATAGAGCTAGAAATATGTTTCTTCTCTGTGAGTGTACATCAAAGACAAATTTAGAATTAGTACTATAAGTAACCACATATTTCCAGTTTACCATTAATCCTTATGTTCATGTTTCTTTAGTCATTTGTTTTTTTCTGAGACTTATCCTTGATAGAGTTCTCACAGGGGAAAATTTGGGAGAATTTTCTTGATTTATACTTTTTGGTATTTATTTTTCCCCTTGATTTATTTTTCATCTTCAGGGACTCATTATCTATATATGGTGACTCTTCTTTGCCTATCTTCAATGTTTGTCATTAACAAATCCTTTTTTTCTCTTTTAATATTTACTTTGGATTTTTTTCTCCTCTAACTTCTGCTTTTCTTAAAAAATGATTTGTATGTTTGCTTGTTCTTGATCTTCCTAGTTCAGTCTTCATCTCGGATGCTTTTTTATTTCTTGAGTTCCATCTTAGTTTCTAAGTATTTCTAATTTTGATTCATGATGCTTTTTTATATCTAGGTGCTGAGAGTACAAATATGAATAAGAGATAGTCCTTGTCTTTGATAAACCACAGTCTGGTACTTAAGATAATTGCAACAGATTGTTATATGTGTATAGCACAAAAGAAAAAGGAAGGAGCAATTCAGACAAATTTAACTTTTTAAGCTTTAAAATCTCCAAAATATGGTGTTTAATATTTCATACAAAAATTATATCAAGATTAAAGTATTTTTCTTATATCCATCCATATTCCTTCTCAGCTTTAGGAAATTAATTAAAATCAGTATTTGTTCTTTTTGCTTTAAATGGTGTTTTAAGATTAAATGTAGACATTTTGGCTGGGTTAACAAGATCAATAAATGCCACATTTTCTCATTGATGTGTGACACTACAGCCACAGTTTTCTTCCTCTTTCTCTCTCTTTTTATTTTTTGGACATGGACTCTGAACTAGAGGCTAGTGTTTAAAATGTCTATTAAGTAGTGCCGTTGGCATCAAATCTCTGAAAGGTAGAATGATGAAGGCGAATTGGGCAGAGTAAGAAGCTGAGCTGTGGTCTAGGTCCACAGTCTCAGCCAACTCCTTGGGGTAACTCTGGGCCTACAATGATCTGTTCAAGTTGTTCCATATTGTACAGAATGACATATCCTTGATACTTCTGTTTTAATGAATCACTTTAATGACTGCTCCTGGAAGGGTGTGATCTTGGTTGAGACAGAGTTCTATGCCTGATTTAATTCTTAGAGGGACTGCTAGTAGAAGACTATGCACTAAAAGCACTCTTAGCAATTGGGGCAATACAATCTTTTTAAAAGGGGGATATGACTGCCACATCTCCAGGTCTACCATCTACCACTGATGGGGGATTTACCAGATAAGCAATCAGAATTAGATTTTGTGTCTCATATCTCTAACCTACACCAAGGGCAGAAAACAACTAAAAATAAGAGATTATGGTGGTAATTTGGAAAGAAATATTAGTCTTGGATTATCCCCCACCACCTGCACCTTCTCAAATCAAGGCAGTGAGCCTGCAACAGAAACTGGTACAGAGTGCCAAAAGTGTTCATTACAGTTTAAGGAATATAGTGGATTGTTGCTAAAAGTCTGCTAAAAATGTACATGTTGAGATATGAGTCCAAAATCAGTTTAATGGAAGAGTGAAAGAGCAGTGGTTTACTTTTAATTTTTATTGGTGAATTTTAATTATACATAATAATGAGATTCATTATGCCATATTTATGCATGCACATAACATAATTTGGTCAATCTCATTTCCCTGTACTTTCCCTTTCCCTCCCCTCCTCACCTTCCCATTGCCTTATTCTACTCTTTTGAATTCCCTTCTATTTTTTATTATTTTAATTAGTTCATTACAATTATATATAAAAACTGTATTCATTGTGGTATATTTGTACATGAACATAACATAATTTGGTAGATTTCATTCCCCAGTTCCTTTTTTCCTCCTTTCCTCATAATACCTTTCCTCTACTCTATTAGTCTCCATTCTATTTTCATGAGTTTTTTTAAAATTTCTTTTTCTTTTTTCTCCTTACCTTCTTCAAATGAGAGAAAAGATTGAACCCTTGACTTTCAGAGCATGCTATAATCATACATGCATACAAATATTTATATTATATTTAATATTATAGTGCACAATCCACAATAGACAAGTTATAGTACCAGCCTAGGTGTCCATCAGCACCTAAAGAATACACAATAGAGCTCAGCCATAAAGAAGAATGAAATTATGCCACTTACTGGCAAATGGATAGAACTGGAGAATAACATGCTAACTGAAAAATAAGCCAGACACAGAAAGTCAAATGGCAAATGTTGTCTCTCACTTGTGAAACAGTGGTTTCTTAGGGAAGTTGACAGTGAAAGTGTTTGAATGGTCTCAGACTCAATAAATGTTTCCTAATGATGGGAATTTGACATGGAGAGTCAGTGTGGGGCTTTCCTCTTATTTTCATGAGGAGCAACTAGAGAGAGGAAATCTTAACATGAAGAAATTTCCCTTTGAGCTAGCTTCCCAATGGATAAGAAAGGAAATATAAATGATCAAGTAGGGAGAATGTATTACTTTCACCACAGAAATTGTAGATTAAAGACTTGTGGAGACAAAGGAGGTGGCATCTCCCAGACGATGGAAATACCCCAAGAGAGACTTGCAAAGATCAGAGAGCATGAAATGAAGTAGGGACTGTAAAAATTTTCTGCTACTCCTTTCCTGCACTCCAAAGCTAGAGAGTTAGGGCAAGAATATATAGAAATAGAAAATAAATAAAAAGAAGGAGTATTCCAACACTGACTTTCTGGACTCCAGGACTTCATCTCCAGTGTGTGGAGGGATTGAAGATTTAACCCTCTAGAATAAAGACACTTCTATTACACAGAACTAGACATTTTCCTTACTAAAACAAAACTTTTTATGATGGAAAATTACTCCAAGATTCATGGAACTTGTCTTAAATTTTACCCAAGAGAAGAATTAGGCCCGGAAAAGTTTAGGAAATAGCAATAAATATTACAATTACCTAATGGTTATATTCCAATGTATACTTGCTTGGGTAAATTTTATTTATTTATTTATTTTTATTTGTTATTTTTAAGTATACATGAAATTAGAGTGTATTTTGACATATTATTTATACATGGAGCATAACTTATTCTAATTAGGATCCCATTCTTTTGGTTGTACATGATGTAGAGTTTCACTGGTAGTGTATTCACAAATGGACTGAGGGAAGTTATGTCCAATTTATTCTACTGTCTTTCCTATTCCCATCTCCCTCCTTTCCCTTCATTCCCCTTTGTCTAGTTCAGTGCACTTCAATTTTTTCCTTTTCCACCTTATTGTATGTCAGCAATCACATATCATAGAGAACATTTGGCCTTAAGGTTTTTTTGGGGATTGGCTTATTTCACTTAGCATGATGGTCTCCAGTTCCATTTATCAGCAAATTTCATAATTTCATTCTTTTTTATGGTGAGTTATATTCCATTGTATACTTATGCCACATTTTCTTAATCCATTCATTTGTTGAAGGGCACCTCATAGCTTAGCTATTGTGAACTCATCTGCTATAAATATTTATGTGACTAGCATCACTATAGTATGCTGATTTTGAATCCTTTGGTATATACTGAGAAGTGGGATAATTGGGTCAAATGGTGGTTCCATTCCAAGTTTTATGAAGAATCTCCATACTGCTTTCCAGAGTGGTTGCACCAGTTTGCAGTCCCACTAGCAATGTATGAATGTACTTTTCTCCCCACATCCTTGCCAACATTTTTTGTTGTTTGTATTCTTGATAATTGCCATTCTGACTGAAGTGAGATGAAATCTCAGTGTAGTTTTAATTTACATTTCTCTAATTGTTAGATTGTTGAACATTTTTTCATATAATTTTGACCATTCATATTTCTTCTTCTCTGAAGTGCCTGTTCAGTTCCTTTGCCTATTTATTGATTGGGTTATTTAGTGTTTTTTTTTGGTGTTAAGTTTTTTTTTTTAATTCTTTATATATTCTTGAGATAACTGCTCTAACTTAAGTGCAGGTGGCAAATATTTTCTCTAATTTTGTAGGATCTCTCTTTAGGTTCTTGATTGTTCCCTTTGCTGTAAAGAAGCTTTTTAGTTTGATACCATCCCTTTATTGATTATTGATTGTACTTCTTGTGCTTTAGGAGTCTTATTGAGGAAGTTGATTCTAGGTTGACATGATAGAGAGTTGGGCCTACATTTTCTTCTAGCAGGCTCAGTGTCTCTGGTCTAATGAGATAGGTGAGAGATAGGGGTTCAATTTTTTTTCTGCTGCATATGGATTTCCAGTTTTACCAGCACCATTTTTGAAGAGGCTGTCTTTTCTCCAATATATATTTATAGTTTCTTTGTCTAGTATGAGATAACTGTATTTATGTGGATTTATCTCTGAGTTTTTTTGTTCTGTTCCATTGGTCTTCATGTCTGTTTTGGTGCTAATATTGCTCAGCTAAATTTTTAGAACGTTCAGGTTTTTGGTATTTCTAAACTGTTGCTTGTAATTTGCTTAGGCAAACTCAACTCAAGGGCTTCCTGCATCCTTGAAGCAAAATTATGTACTATTCAATATAATCAGTTGAAATAGATTTTCAGATTTTTTAGGAGAATGCTGTTCTCTGAATGTGCCATAATATTGAGTGTTTACTCATGTTGGAAGTAGAACAACAATTCCAGTCCAGAAAGTTCCTCAGTATTACAGAAATAAAAAAGGACATTGGAGAAAGACAATACTCTGAGAATTGATTCAGCCTTGGGCCTGAGTGTCACTAAGAATTCAGGCTGTAGAGGTGTCATGGGCATAGTATATATCTTCCCTAGAAAACACTGATAACCTGGCAATACCAGTAACTGAAATCTACCTCTGAATAGAGAGAACTACAGACCAGTATTCCTCATGAAAATATGCACAAAGATCTTCTAAAAAATTAGCAAATCAAACCTAACAGTATTTATATGAAGGTTAAACATTACCATAGAGGAAGAGATTTCATCCTAGAAAAGCAAGATGACTTTAATAAGTGAAAGTTAATTAATCCAATTCATCATACTAATAGCTTCAAGGAGAAGGAAACATAAAATCATTTCAAAAAACCACAGAAAAACATTTGAAAAATTCAATATTCATTCACAATTTAAAAAAGATTACTATGAATGAGGGGTTGCAGAATTAAAATTTCTCAACCAATAATGACAATTTTCAAAGAAACTACTGCAAACATTAAATTCAGTAATGAAGTTCAGTGACAAAATTCAAAGTTCAATGTTTTTTACTTAAGATCAAAAATAAATTAAGTATTTCTGATTCATCACTTCTACCTATCCTGTACTGTATAACTTTCATGTATACTGTATACTATATACTGTATACCTATCCTGAATACTTATGCTATACTGGAGATCCTAGCCAGTGCAGTAAAACAAGAAAAAGTATTTAAATAAAAGGCATAGAGACTAGAAAAGGAAAAGAAAAATGTTATTATTTGCAGATAACATGAACTTGAGAAATCTAAAAGTAAGTAAGAAAGAAGAAACCTAGTAGAACTAATGAATTTAATCAAGTTGCAGGATTTATAAGATCAATATATAAAACACAATAAACATTTCTATATACTAGCAATAAACCAGAAATGAGATAGAACATACCACTTACAAAGCATTAAGTTAGGGGTACATTTTTAAAATGATGTTCAAAATATACCAAAAGTAATTGATGAATGATCAATTTGAAGACTCAATATTGCTGATATCAATTCCACCCATTTAATCTATATATACAGTGACTCTCAGAATATGAGCAACAATTTGTCAATGAATAATGTTGATTTAAATCTTATATAGATAAGCAGAAGACATGGAATAACCAAAACAATTTTTTTAAAAAAAAGAGAAATAAGGTTGAAGAATGTACACTACCTGATTTCAAGATCTGCTATAAAACTATAGTAATTAAGTTAGAGTGGTAGGGTATAAAGCTAGATATAATGATCCATGTAACATAACAGAGAGTTAAGAACTTGACCCAGACTTATGTGTTTAATTGATTTTTCCATAAAGGTGCCAAATGGATTTTCATGGGGAAAATAACTTCTTTTCAATAAATTTTGCTTGGAAAATTGGATATCTGTTTGGAAAAAAATAATCTGGACCCTTATTTTATGCTATACACAAAAAATTAACTCATAAGGAATCATAGACTTAACTGTAAATGCTAAAATACTTTAATTTTTAGGCTGAAGAGGAAAACAATGATAAAAGTTAAATATGATATTTTTAAAATGATCTGAAAATGCACGCAACTAAGTGTTGTAATTGTAAAAAGCTAAAGAGATTGCATGCATGCGGAATTACAACCTGTGATTTTCTACATATACAACATATTTCATGATAAAAATACAGTAATGTCTTACAATGAGGAATAGTAATGAAGTAACTAACAGTAATGGAGATGAGTATAAAATAACAGAGTTTCATAGTTAGAAGCTTATTTGATCATGAAGCAATAAGTTATGTTTTATAAAACCACTATAAACATAATTAAGAAACCTAGTTGTATAATGATTTATAACATTCAAATAGTAAACTTAAAAGGCATAGTTGCTTTAAAATCATAGTAAAAAGTAGATGCTAGTAGAAAAAAAAATAAATATTACTAAGAAATCCACAAACAATACAAATAAAAATAAAAAAATTAAAATTGATTATTCTACTAATAATCGAATGTTGAGAATTAGAGACCACTTTTTTAAAAAAAAAATTTAATTGGCAAAAGTAAAACTGATGATAATGTTCATGGTTGGCAAGGAAATGTTTAGCTTCGCACATAGGTTCTGGAAAAAAAAACACATTTGTATACAGGATATTAGGCAACATATTCAAAGATTGTTAGAAATATGACACAATTTGACCAAGAAATTTCACTTCTATTAAGCAGCGTAGTATTGAGAGAGCCTAATTCCCGAATTCCTTCCTTGAAATTCTGGTTTCCACAACTTTGAACTGTGTAACCTTGGAAAGGCTACTCCATTCCATTGGGCCTCAGTTTCCCTAATCTGTATAATTTTGTGAAATAACTCATAGGGGTGCCATGATGCTAATGAGTGCAAACACACGTAAGACAACTTAGAGCAGTGTATGTCATGTGGTGAGTAGTGTGTAAATGTTAGTTCCTCCTCCTTCTTTCCCTTATCATTTTATTAGAATAAAAAAAAATTCAGGAGACTTGGCCTGACCTCTATCTTTGATTTTGGAGGGCAGTTGCTCCACCAGGGTAGCCTCAGCAATATTTTCTTGGACCTCTGGTTGACCCATAAGCAGAACTCTTTGACTGTGTTTCTGAGTTATAGCTTCTGTCCTCCATGAACCTCGACTCCCTCCCTTAAGTGCCATGTAATTACCTTGAGTGGTTCTAACTCACCTATATCTTGTACTTATTTCCATGTGCCCACTCATTAACCCCAGGCTGGCAGCTTGCTTTCATACCTGGGCTCCCCATGATCACATGCTTAAGACCTAGAAGTATTATAGGAGACATTTGCTGGCTGCAGTTGGTTTGTTCTTTGTTCACACAAGCTGAAATATGGGCAAAAGGGAAAATGTTGGAAGAGATTGGGTGAAAGATCCTCTCCTTTCCATGCATGTGAATTAGACGTTCCCTGGGGGGAAACTTCGAATCACTAATTCCAAACATATAAAATGTGTTCCATTTCTTGTCTTATTTAGATGGTGACTCATTTAACTTTCATCACTCATCAGCATGTATTTATAGAGTGCATATTCTATGTCAGGCACTGGGCCAGGCACAGAGGATGTGAGTTTGAAAAAGACATGATCTTGGCCCTAAAGCAATCACACACTTAGACCATCATGTAAACAAAAAAGAATTTGCAATGCAGTGGGATAAAGATGAGTATAGAGTTGTATACATATTTCCAGGGTGGCACAGAGAAGGGAGGGCCTAACCTGGTCTGCATTGAATGGTGCACTGACAAAGGATTTGATTTTGACCATGTTCCAGGTGGCCTTGGAGACCTGTTCAATCATAAGACTGGCATGTGAAAAAAGCACAGAACTGTGTCAGAAGCTTGGTTTGCTCCGTGGCAGCAATGCCTGGCACAACTGGTACAGGAAGTATAGGTGATATGAAACCAGAGTTTTGCATTATATGAAACCAGAGGCCACATCAGAGAGAGAGCACTGCTTGTCAAAGATGAGATATACTTTCCAAGATGATAAGGAATATAAAGCAAGAGACTAACAAGATCAGATTTGTGTTTTATTAAGACAATTTTGGGTCTGACATGGAAGATGAATTGCAGATGGAGAGATGAACTTGGAATCTTCTGCAACAGCTTACATGGGATGGAGAGGGCATTTCGGGAAGATGGGTGGGAGGAGAAGAAGTGGAGATAGAGTTATTTGGCAGGTCCTGGTGATAAATCAGATTTGGTGAGTGAGGGACAGAGAACATTAAAAAAGTTGACTCTTGGATTTCTGACTGGGGTCAGAAGATGTATGTATCTGGGAGATCATCTGGTGTGATGGGTGATAAGGACACTGAGCTAATTTGGAAATGTTGAACTTGAGGTACCTGTGGGATATCCAGAGAGAAATATCCAGAAGGCCAATAAGATGACATGTCAGTTACACAAGAACAGAAGCATGAACTGAATATTTGTTTTGGGGAGTTTTCATCATATATGTAGTATTTAAAATTATTGAATCAGATGAATTTGCCTGGTGAGCATGAGGAGTAGTTCAGTGCATAGAATGGAATAGTGGAGAAGGTTTTCATGTAGAGTGAATTCAGAGCTGCCCTGTACAGGTTGAACAGTGCACATTTCCAAGAACTGGTCATTTCACAGTCCAGATGGAGGGCAACTCCTGAAGTTGCATACTATACAACTTGTGTGGCTGTAAATGGCAACCCAGGTAAGGAGAAGAATATTTATAGAAGGTCAAGGATGAATAATACTGTGGATAGGAGAGGAACAAGGAAAGAATGTGACACAGAAGCCACAGGAGCAGAGTATTTCTCCAGGAGGGAGCCCAATAGACTATGTCTGAAAGCTCAGATCCCAAGAGTTTGCTTGAGAGGAACTCTTTGGTGACCTTAGGGGGAGAGTTTTCCATGCAGTGGCAGGAACAAAAGCCCTAACTCAGGGGACTGAAGCACAGTCGAGGGTGAGGAGGCTGAGGGTGAATCTGTGAAGAAGGGAGGAGGGTAGGTGAAGGGAGCAGAGCCCGTGGGAGGGTTTTCTCTGAGGCCATAATACAGTGCATATCACAGAGAAGAGTAAAAGGCAGAGGACTGATTAATAAAGAAAGAAGGAGGTACCACGCACTGTGGCGCAGGCCTGTAATCCCAGTGGCTCTGGAGGCTGAGGCAGGAGGATCGCGAGTTCAAAGCCAGCTTCAGCAAAAGTGAGGCACTAAGCAACTCAGTGAGACCCTGTCTGTAAATAAAATACCAAAATGGGGCTGGGGATGTGGATCAGTGTTTGAGTGCCCTTGAGTTCAATCCCTGGTACCCCCTCCCTTCCAAAAATAAGAAGGAAGGAGGTGGGGGCACAAAGGGACTTGGGCAGGAAAAGCGAGAAAGGAGAGGGATTAAGACCATCACTCAAAGTGTCCTTTGTCTCTGGCTCTGGGAAGTTGGGGAAGGCTTTTTATGCATTTCATAGGCAGCAGGAGAGTTGGGGTGGAGTCACTCATGGTGTGGGCACAGGGGGCAGGAGTGCAGGCAGACATCCTGGGAGGCAGTCATCAAGGGGGACTGTCCCAGTCAGGAGAACACTGTCAACTCTGTGCTAGAGGCAGGGCTCACACTACAGGAGGGGGCCGAGGAGGATCAACAGCCCCCACCCTCAGAACCTGCTTCCTCTGAGTCCTGTGAATACCTGCCAGACTGTCTCCCCCATCACGCTCTCCTCACTTGGGTTCTCTCATGGGGAGTCATCCCTTTCACCAAAAATTTAGAAAGAGCCTGCCAAGTACCAGGCTCCAGGCACTGGGCATCCACACAGCCAGGAATAAACTAAGGGGTGTTCCTTCTCACTCTCTAAAGAGGATCAGCAGATGATGACATCAGTAAGCTCTATGGCAAGTGGTGACAAGAGAGATGAATAAAATACAGTAATTGGAGGAGAAGAATACAACAACATGGTGACAGCAGGGGAGAGCTTCTCTGATTGGTAGCCTTTGAACACGTGACCCTGCAGGAGTGAGAGAAGGAGCCCAGGCAAAGAGGAGCCTGTGGAAGACACAGAAGGTGTAAAGGCCAAGGGTTAGGGAACTGGTTAAATGGTCAGAGGATGGGGCAGGAACCTATCACATACCGTGTAGGAGGGTGTTGATGAAGAGTGTTCATTTTACTGAGATGATCAGAAGCCACTAGAGAATATTAAAGTCCCTTTCAGGCTCAGGGAAGAAAAAACATTGGGTGAAAACCTTGAAACCAGTTTGGAGACTCCATCAATAACAACCAGAAGGCAATTATTTTTTTATTGATTTTTCTCATTCTGGCTGTCTTGCTCTGACTGTTTCTATGCAGCACTTTGTTAATGTGTGGTTTTAAATTTATTTTTAACATTTTTTTACTGTCTATGGATTGTCCCAGTCAAGAGGTTTTGAAGGTCATCTGGCACAATATCCAAAAAAGCTTGCTGGAGAAAACTGGGCTCTTCTGGGAGAGACTCCAATAGGAAATATGGTAGCGGGCTACAACACAGGGATTAAAATCTTGCCTCTAAATGAGGTGACAAAAGCAGCGATAGAAATAATTTGAATGCTAACCAAGTTTAATACCCCATTAAACTACCTGGCTGAAATTCAGTGTCTAGGTGCAATTACCAGATTTTTTTTATATGAAAATATAGGATTTCAAATACTACATGGGACATGCATTCTAAAAATTATCCATTGTGAATCTCAAATTCCAATTTAATGAAGTGTTGAGTATTTTATATGACAATCTTATATCTCTAAATGTGGTGATCTAGGGAATGGTAATCTATGGGGGAAATAATTTTATTTTTTAAGCCAAAGTTCTTCTCTACATTGGAGATTAATATAATGGAAAGAACGGTTACCTTTTGGTAATACTTCCTTAGATCTTAAAACATATTTGTTGCTTCAAAAATCTTGTATTTCTTAGCAAACCAGGCTAACGCTGTCCTTCCTCGCTAGCTGGGTGCCTTGGACAAGTCACTTACCTTCTCTGAATCCCAGTTTTCCCAGCTCTAACTGCTTTGAGGATTGCATAGTGAAAAATATTTCTTAAACTTGTGAAATGTTATCTAAATATAAATACATTATTATTTTTTCACTCATTTTTCTTTTAATCTCGCTTTCTGCAAGAACTATGAAGCATATGTTGATGGATTTTAGAATTAGTACTGGGGACTGAAGTGGAGAAAATTATATTCCAAACATGTATGATTATGTCAAAATGCACCCAATGCTATGTGTGACATAAAGCACTAATAATACAAATATTTTAAAAATAAAATAAAATTACCATAGTCTTACAGATTTCCCAGAAAAATTGTGTATTTTTTCCACAGGGAAAGATGTTTCACTGTGCCTCACTTACTAAGTGTTCCAAGTCTATTCCTCTCAGGAATTCCTATCCTCAGGCCTCCCGGGAAAATTGCTGACCCTTGCACTTTAGATAAACATAGAAGATGCTTCCAAAATATTTCTTGCTTCTTTGACCCTAGTGCTGAACGACATGAATTTTCCAAATCCCACTCTTTCCTGTTGACCCCACAACCTAGGAGGCCATGTGGTTGCTGGTGATCTCACACGGCTTCACTGATGCTCTGTAGCCAAGCAGGCAGTATGTTCGTGAACCCCTTTAAACACCTTCCTTAAGGGGTGGGGCTGGTGGACTCCAGGTAACTTTCATTAACCCAAACCAAGCTCTTACATCACTCCTCAGAAACATTGGCAAGGTGAGCTGTAGAAAAGGTTCAGATTGAGGAAAAGTGTGGTGAAGGAATTAAATGTAATCAGAAATCCCACTATCCAAAGAAAAACATCAGAGGTTGATTGATATATACAATTAGAAAATTTCGAGTGTTGGATCATAGTGTTGAGTCCTTTATTTTTCATATAGTGCAAGATTATTTTTTATACTACTCCACAGTTTTCAAAATGAGTTAAAGATCTTACTTAATTTCCTTCTTTCTAGTCCCTCACACGGATGCACCAGAATTTATTCAAGCATTTTCTATATTCGAAGGCATTTTTAAGATAGAAATTTCATTAAACAAGTGCTATTCTGAGGACATAATCAAAGGGTGTGTTAATTTCTGAATGCCAAGGTTTTTCCTCGTCGGGGCAGGATCCATGACTTCTCTATCATCTCCCAAGTAATAGAAGGTCCTTGGGATTTCCTCTGATAATTAGAATTCTCAGATTTGTGTGTATTTGCAAATCCCTGAACTTGATTTCGAGTTTAATTTTCTTTTCTGCCAGGTGGTTGTGGGCAAGCAGCTGCCATCTGCAGAGTGAAGGTGCTCCTCATGCATTTGTCTCCTGGCTACTGCTGAAAACATGGTTTTCTTTAGGAGCAGTTTCCTGGTCTTTAGAGGGTCTCCTGCTGGGACCTTCTGACTATATTCCTGTGATCTTCCACCTGGATTCTCTTTTGTCATCTCACCTTGTGACAGGAGTCCCTTTGAAATGGATCCCATTAAAAATGATTCCAAACTGCTGTCCTTCTCTGGATGTCACATCTGATATTTGGGCCTTGGGCAATTTTGAGGAGATATCACTTTTCTGTTCAATTCTTTGTATGGATTCTTTGTTTTCATTTCTCTTCTTTAAGTACCTAGTAGAGGAAAGGCAGGGTCATATTTAGGAGTGATTATTTTACATTACCACCAGCAGTGTAAAAGAGTTTCGGTTAATTTACATACCCACCAACACTTAGTATGGTGTCTTTTTAATTTTAGCTATTCTAATAGATGTGCAGTGGTATCACACTGAGATTTTAATTTTCATTTCCCTAATGACTAATGATGTGACAATTTTCTTGTTACCCACAGCCAGAGTGTAGAATGTTAGAGATGCAGAAGTTTAGTGTGTCCTGCTTGGGCAGGAGGAGCATGTAGGTGCACACAGAACTATGGACTAGAAGGGCCAGAGTGAGGAGATAGAGCCAGGGAACTGCATTCCTGAAGATCATGGAAGGACCCATAGACCAGACCAAGTGGGCATCAGTTAAAGAAGACATGGAGAATCAGGGAGGCCTTGGTGAGCACTAGTGGGTGTCCAAGGGATACTTTCCCCTTCCAAACGTCCTCCAAGCAGCAAGGGAGTGGAGTCTTGTCCTTGTGTATACTATTGTATGGAAATCATGCTTGATATGAGTCTAAGCTTTGAACTGACTGTATATTTACTTAAAAGAGACTAAAAGCCAAAGGGATGCAT
This sequence comes from Marmota flaviventris, assembly GCF_047511675.1. Lineage (NCBI taxonomy): Eukaryota > Metazoa > Chordata > Mammalia > Rodentia > Sciuridae > Marmota > Marmota flaviventris. The sequence goes on along the minus strand of NC_092498.1, from coordinate 100,672,826 downwards.
GTCAAGGAGGACACAGAACAAGGACATGCTGGCCAAGAGTAAAGGGGTAAGGAGAGGTGATTACCCAGAAATAAACCACGTTGGTGGCTGGGTGCTGTAATAGTCCCTAGAACCTGATGAACTTGTTAGTGAATCAGCCATATTTGAGGCCACATAAGAGATGGACATCATGCTGTTGATCAATTCAGAGGATATTCTCAATTAATACCCCTAATTTTCTTTTATAAGTCTGTATATATTTAAGCCAACTTTCCCATTCTGTGTTGAGCATCTATTTTTTAACTTTTCAAATCCAGAGCCTTTTTGTGTTTATCTTGTTGAATTTGGACTATGTTCAAGTCTGTTAAAAGCATCTCATATCTTAATTTCTTCACTGATAGGATACTGTGGAAAGATCAAAAGTTTGGAGACAGACAGTATTTATATTGATATTTGATCTCTTATAGACTGCAGGAAGGCTGCTCAGCCTTTATTACCTTTGGTTTTCTTCTCTACAAAATGCAACACATTTAATAATATGATGTGAATCAAGTACTGGATCAATAAATAGTGGTGATAGTAAGCAGTATGCTGATAAATGGTTAACTAGCTCTGTGAAATGTTTGTTAACTTCTGTGATGTAGACACTCTTATCATGACTGATTTTGCATCCTAATTCCCATGGGTATGAGATGCACATGACCTGCTTTTGTGAGCTGGCAAACTGATGCTGGTTATATTTCAGTTCCGTCTACTGAAGTGTTAGATAGTGTCATTATTTTAATATCTTTATCCAAATCACAATGAACATTTCTGTCAAACAGAAAAGAGATTGAAGTTGGCTAGGAGGTCTCCCTTGGGTTGTTACTGCTCTTTTTCAGCCAATTTTAATTTTTTTATCCGTTTTTAATCAATATAATTGCTGATTGAACACAATTTGGCCTGAGGATGCCTCCATGCATCAATCCTTACGTAATGAACTCAGCCCATCTCAGCAGTCAAGCTTCAGTCAATCACATGCAACCCACTGATCAGACCATGTTCAAATGAGGTAAATGCCAAACTGCAGTCAGTCAAGCCATCTGTACCTCACTTCTGTTTTCTCTTCATGTGTGCTGCCTGTCCACATTGGGGAGTGGAGTTCTCTGAACTTCTGGTTTCAATGGCTGCCCTCTTAGAGAATTGGTCGTAGCTCAGTGAAGTTCTGCTATATTTAATTTGCCTAAAGTTTTTATTCTAAGCATAGTTGTAACTTGATCCACTCAACATTTGTCCATCTTGACTCTGAGGCCATCTTGAGATTTTGTTAAATCCCTTGTTGAAGTTGAATTGCTTTCTTTTCTACCACATTCCTTCAGCGGGCAATTCCCCTCACTGACCACCATTAGAATCACCTGGGAAACCTTGAAAATAATCTGAAGGCCTAGCTAGCCCAGTACTAGTTACATAATTTATGAAGACCAGTACAAAATGAAAATGTGGGTTCCTTGTTCAAAAATTATTAGGAACTTCAAAATTATGATAGCAGAACATTAATCCAATACTCAAATGTGGGATCCTGCCAAGCCTGGACCCAATGCAACTGCACAGGCTGGACACCCATACGTAAACTCTCTTCCAGCCTCACTTACTTATTTACTAATTGGTTGAAGGTGAAATTAGGAACGTGATTTTTTTTTTAAAAACTCTTTATGGGTGGCTGTAATATGTAGCCAGGGTTGAGAACTTAGTGGTCCTCAAATTTATTGTAGCAGAATTACCTGGAGAGGTTGGTGAAACACAGATTGCTGGACCCTGCCTAGAGTTTCTGATTTTGTAAGCCTATGGTGGCTTACAAACTAGAGTTTACATTACTAATGAGACTTCAGTGATGTGGCTGCTGCTGGTATGAGAACCACCTTTGAGAATCACTGACCCAAAGGGTGAAGCTCCAAGCATGCACTGCCCCTGTGACCCAGACCCTGTCTATCTCCTGATGCTGGAACCCAAACTCAAGTAATTTGGAATTCTCCCCCCCGCACCTTCAAATTCCCATGTTCTTGTCTTCATGCAAGAAGTGCAGTTCTCATATCTGCAAGAAAATTTCTTTTTCTTCCTTGAAGGTTTCCTTTGACAATCCCTTTATCTCTCCCTGAAGCAGGAATCTTCTATGCTCTGTGGCATCTTAGCACTCATCATGGTCACCGTCTGCTTGTTTGCTTCTCTGACAGTAGATGTTCTCTGACTTTCATCTGTATTTTCCCAGGGTCTACCATACTATGACCATTCAATAAAATCCACTGAGAAATAAATTATTCAGTCTATGTAAATACATGATTATTTTTCCTGACTGTATGATTATTATTGTTTGATAGAACTTAAGAACGAATGAGGGTACTCATTTTTTCTTTTAACCATCCATGATGACTTAAAAATACATGCTCATGGTCTGAAAGAGAATTGGGCTAGAGAGAGAGATCAATTATTGAAGAGCCCTTTCTATATGCAGATGAGCAACAAAAACCATATTTGCTACTGAATCGACATTTGGAATTTTACCTTTAGTGAATGGGTTTTTAAAGGACGTTTTCATCTCAAAAGCTATTACCCATCATATTGTCTATGCAATAAAGTAAACTTTTGCAAAGTGTGATTGTAGTTTAGGTGAAAAGTCCAGCAGCATGTGGGGTTTTGTTTTTTCCACTTGACTGCAGATGACCAAATGTTGATTGGACTGGGCAATGATGTGAAAATGAGAATATAACAAACATGTGTATAGTTAAAATATTAAAACACATATTAAAAAGTCTTTGGGTCAGAGCCCTACTGTGGAGTGTATGTGTATACATGTATATGTGAGGCTGTGTGTGTGGTAAATGTGGGGCTGTGTATGTGTGTGTGCATAAGTGTGTGCATGTGTGTGTGTGTCTGTGTGCATGAGAGGTGTGGGTTGGGATGGAGGTGGCAAGGAAAAGAAAGGTTGCTTGAGGTTTCTCCCTCAAGGGATCATGCACACCCACATAAAATCCAAATATAATAAATTTCGGAATGCAAGCACAGATTATCCATCTAGCTGCAGAGGTGGAAGGCTGCCTTCAGACATGGAAAATGACAGATAATTATCCAGTCTTTTGACAGCATGTCTGCTACCTAATAATTCAAGCTATTGGTATGAAGAAGAAAGCCAAGAATCTTGATGAAGTTGGAAAAGGAGCTTAATAATTTGCCTCCACCTCCTGCATTGGAGTCTATTCTTCTCCATTTAGCTGGAGAAGTGGCAAAAAGTAGCCAAGCAGAGAACAACTTGCATACTTAGGAGAGCTGCAATTTTAGCTTTCAATTCATATGTAGCACCCCTTTCTGGTAATGTTAAGACAAAAATGCAACTCCAAAGAACAATTGAATAATAACAATCCCTTACATTTGCAGAGTGCTTAAGAATTAAAAAATGTTTGCATTTATTTCATAAGAACACTAACTCGGCATGGACACCAAGTGGGTATCATCTTTCCCTTTTTATAGATGGGAGCAAACAAGGCCATATGCATGGCCCCTGGCTAACAGTAATGCACAGCTCTGCTTCTTTGTCCACATATTCTCCTTTTAAATCAAAATATGGTGCTACTTTTATATTCGTGAGGTTGAGTTTTTACTAAGGAGCACTTAGAAGTGCCTGAGCAATTTTATTTGGAATAATCTGATTAGTGTACATGATTTCACAAATTCCCTTTTCACCAAAAAGGAGTCTTTAAGGAAAGAATTACGTAGATAGTTGTCTCAAATCTTTACTTGACTTTGCTTCCATTTACTCACACATTCTTTATTTATTACCTTGCTTTCCTACATATGATCTGGTTTAACAAACCTCTAATGATACATAAATCACTATTGTCAGCATAATCGGTCCTCATTAAGAGCAGAAATCCAGCCAGGGGCCACAAATGCATTGTGACATTCCTGTTTCATTAGTTATCTGATTTAGGTCCCCAGAAAGAAATTCATCATTAGATTATATGGTAACAATTGTTCAGATGTATTTTTCTCTAATTGTTAACACACACAGATACAGACACACACACAGAGTCTTGAGTTACTTAGGCAAATTGTATAAGTGTCTATAATACAAGTTTCACTCTACAGGAAAACTTCTAAAAATGTTTTCGTAGGTCCCTAGTGAACCTGGTTGAAGGATGATATGTAATGAACTAAAACTCAGTGCCTTATATTTTCTCTTACAAGAAAATCAATTTATTATTCAAGAAACTAGGAGGAATATATTAAAATTCCTTAAACACTATTTGTATGCAAGTCTTTTGTACTCAACATGGAAATGATGTGAAGTTTTCCTCCTTAGTTTTGGTTGAAATAAATGTAAATAACAATAATTCCCAAGTGAATCCCTCCTTATTCATAGTTGATGATGCCGGCCTTGCTGCCTCTGGGGTAGATGGAAAGAGAAAACTTTCCTAAGCTCTTCACCACATCATTCCCTTCAGCCAGGTTTGAATTAGCTCACACTGGTGTTCTCATGCTTTGAGAAAAAGCCAAGACATTTGGTAAAGCCATTAGGAATCACTGCTGGGGATGTAGCCGTGTCCCCTGCAGGCAGCAGGGCCTCCGGTGAATCCCACTCAGCCTCTCTGGGCCCATCAGTTTTGGGAGGTGAAACCAGCGAAGGAAGGGGTCGCCCTTTTATCCTCTGCTTTCTAGGACACTAAGGACAGCCCCAAGCAGCTCTGTGCACACAGACAGCTCTGAGGAACTTGCCTAACCCATGCTGGACTTTGGTGATTTCAAAGAAAAATGAGGGTTTCATGAAGGCAAAGCATGGCAGGACCTCATCCCAACAGTGATTTAATGTTGAGCATACAGTCCCAGCATGCTCCGTTCTTCCTTTCCTTCCTTTTGTTCCTGCTGTTCATACACCTGAAATTCTCTTTTTATTCTTCTTTCTAGAACTATTTTGATGTCATCTCCATGAAGTCCCGGGGAATTAACCAATATCTCTACTTACACATCTGGGACAGGATTTTCCCATGGGTAAAAATAACTTCTAGTTGGAACCTATCACAAAGGCCAGTCAGCTATAACCATCCTTTCACAAGACAACCCAAGGCCTTAGGGGCACTGACTTTTCTTAGTACTGAGTTGCATTTGGAACTCGGACTCCAGCTAATCTTTCAGATCCAAATACTGGCATCAAAGCATCACAGGTCATTTAATCTCCTTTCATGCTTCAGATCCTCTTTGCTCCAAACTTTCCATGGTGCCCTCTGTCAACTCTGCTCCAAGAGAAAACCAATCCCTCTGCTGTCTAATGACTCTTCATAGAATGCAAACTCTTGTCCTCAGTATAATCAACAAGGACATTTCTTCTCCTGCTGCTTTACAAGAGGACTCTCTTTTCCACACCTAATGTAGTAGGACAGGAGAGAAATGGTTTTCTAAACCTTACACCTCATCTTCTGCTTTGTCATTTTAATGTATCTTATTTGGTTCTTTTTCTCTCTTTACTAATGAGTTGGTCATACACCACCCAACCCCATCCTTGCCCTTAACCAGGGTGACTATGATGGTCAGTGAATGATGTAGGCAAGCAACCTAGCATCGGAGTTCCTTGAATGAAGAGGCCATATTGACCTTGGCTTTCATTTCAGCCACCCATAACCATGGTATCATCTTGCACCAAGATAGCACATAAGTTTTTATTATTAATATCCAACAGTTCAGACACAGTATCTCATTTAAATTTTTTTTCTTACTCTTTTACTTGCCCCAACACCTTCTCGGCAATTTCATCAGCAATTCCCCTTAATCCTGTGGTTCTCAAATTTTAAGTAACATAATAATCACCCTAGGATTGAGCAAAAATGCAGACTCCGAAAACCTTCTCCTTGGATTCTGTTGTCTAGTTTCGGGCATTGCCTAGACATATGCATTTTATATACATGCTGCATGATTTTGGCACTTGTCCCTCAGACAACTCTTTGAGAGACTCTGCTTGAAGCCTTTGTCTTAACTCAGGGTGTTAGGCTTCTCCTTCTGCACTTCTCTTATGAGCAGTAGAGGCTTTTATCTGTAATATAAATCACTTTCCTACTATTATCATTGTGACAGCTAATTTTATGTGTCAACTTGTCTAGGCTCTAGTGCCTAGACATTTGGTTAAATACTAATCTAAATATTGCTGTGAAGGCATTTTTTAAAGATAAGATTAAAACTTAAATGAGTGGGCTTCCAGTAGAGCAGCTGATCTTTCATAATGTGGGTGGGCCTCATCCAATCAGTTAAAGGCCACAGAAGAAAAAAGACAGAGGTACCTGTGGGGAGAAGAAATTCTGCCTTCAGAGAATGCCTTTGGACTTCTGCTGCAACATCAACTCTTTTCTGGGTTTCTGGTCTGATGGCCTGCCCTATAGAATTTGCATGTGTCAGCCCTCACAATTGTACAAGCTGATTCCTTAACATACACCATGAGTCTTCTGTCTCTGTCTCTCTCTTTCTCTGTCTTCCTCCCTCATTCTCTCCATCCCTCCACATGCTATTGGTTTTATTTCGCTGAAGACTCTAATACAACCATATACACTTATCTCAAAGTTAAATAAATATATCCTTCAGGATTCAAGGCTTCCCTCTTACCATTGCTGAACCTGACCTACAGGATTGAGACCAGGACAAAACCACATCCTTCCATCCTGCAGGGATCTCAGTACTTCCCCAGTGTCTTTCTGAACAACTGTATATTGTGCAGCTTTAAGTTCCCACACTGCTTTTTCAAACCTAATCACTGTCCAAAACCCCCTTCACATTCATCTCTGCTATAGAAATCCACTGGTAACTAGTGTCCTTCTTTGCAGGGGAAATACAAGCCAACTTAGGAACTTGATTTCCTACTGTTCAGCCCCAGGGCTGCCAACTCCCCAGCCCCTGCATACTGTTTACCAATTCTAAAGGAAGAACTTGGAGCACTCAACAGAGAGGTTTTGGACATTTGGTTACTCATGTGTTCCTCTATGGTGGCAGGCTGGGATACAATGAAGGGCTGTACCATGCCCAAAGAAGGGGGAATATATGTAGGATAGGCTGTGTGCCCACTGTACAGGTGGAGTTCTTTGGGTATTTTATGAGTACATCTTTTAATTTACAACCACCCTCACTCTGTTTTGAGTCTCACCTAAAGACTGGAGATAAGGGAAGTGGCCTGCTTTCCCTCTCCATTTCCTTCATTATCACATTCCTTAGAGTCCTTCTTATCTTTACCACAAGCTTTCCTAGAAACTGATTCATGTTTACCCCTAACACCTACTCACCATCAAGTTTACCATTGTACATTTATCATTTGTTCTAGTTTTTGTGGGCAAGACACATCCAGGATAGATGTTCTTTTTGTTGGATTCCTTCTTTTTGCTCTTACTTAAAGGGTCTTTTTTATTATTAATTGCCCATGTTCCTCTACTGGGGCCATTTCTACTCCCTTTTTCTTCTTGGCCACATTCTATCTAGACCGTATTAAACAAGTTAATGCAACTTCTCCCACCATTTCTCCTTCCTTTATTACTACCTCCTCTTTTTCAACTTAGAACCAGTTAATAGTGCCTAGAATTTATCTTCTGTTCCCACCATTTTACTGAAAATCTTCCCATCAAAGTCATCTTCCAGCTGCTACAGTGAGAGAAATATTTTCCATCCTTATCTCACTCAGTATCTCTACACTACTTTCCACTGTCATCAGGAACTCTCCAGCATAACTGCTAATGAACAAGTTAGATGTGGACAGAGGCAGGGGGAAAAGGGTGGGCATCAACAGGCTCAGAATCCTTTGTAAGCTATTTTTTTTTCTTTTCCTATCCCTTAACTATTGGTTTCCCCAGTGCTCCTTGTTCCATTTTCCTTTCTCTCCACACTTACCTCCCAGGGGTACTTATCCACTTTTATCCTTTAATTACCTTGATTCCAAAATAGATATTTCCTGCCCAGATTTGTCTCCTGAGTTGACTGTGAAAATATCCTCCTGTGGGTCCCATGAGCTTTGTAATTTATGCAACATTGAATCCATCATGTCTATAGACTATCCTTTTTCCACCCCCAGACTCCAAAGTCACTTCTGCTCTATGTTTCATTCTTCCTTCCTTCCTTCATTTTTTTCTTTTAAAATATTTTTAGTTGTAGATGGACACAATACCTTCATTTTACTTATTTATTTTATGTGGTACTGAGGATCGAACCCAGTGCCTCACATGGGTGAGGCAAATACTCTACCATTGAGCCCCAGCCCCAGCCCTGTCATTCTTTCTTGAAGAATGGTACGATCAGGCACAAGCTGTGACAGTCAGAAAACCTAGAGAGAAGGCATTCTGAAGTCAAGTTCTCTGTTACATCATACCAATTACTGAATTTGCACCCAGGGTAACTCTCTTCAGTCTGGCTCCTTTCTTCTTTCATAGGTATTACTTCAAGCCCTTATCAGTAATGTTTCCCTCCCAGATAGATTTCCTTCCTGAAGTCTTACTCATTCCTTATATACACATAACTTACCAACCAAAAGGATGACAATGTGCTTAAAAAGAGAGATCTGATAATAACTGATATCTCTCATATATAAACACTCTGGAATTTAGAGATTATTTTCAATTCCCTCTTCCTCCGCTCCCTCTTCTATGGTATTGTCAACCACGACCAGGTCCAGAATAACTTAGCCTGTGTTAGTGAAGTCGTATTCCAGATTCCATTGTTTCATTAGGACCCAATGTGACCTGATCCTAAACAAGGAAGAAACACGCTTACTGAATCCACTAAAACAGACTGAAAATAGGGAGCAGTGCTATTAGTTTTTATAACAGTTTGAAGATTGTTTATATTTGTCCTGAGGACAAAAGGGACTTGATAAAAATCATGGAACTATTCCTTTTGTAGGAGAAAATAAATAAATATTTAAAGTAAGTATTAAAAGATGAGACAGATTCTCCTGCCTGATTCCCCAAGATCAAAATAAAATCAGTACTATTAGCCTTGTTGGTTATGGAAACAGCATGGTTCTCCCACTCCATACATTACCAATATGTGTTTCCTATCTTAATAGCTAGCTTAACATTTATAGAATGGAATGGAAAACAGACAAAGCCCATAAATCCAGGTGAACCAAAAGAATTCCTAGGGGAGAGCACACTCCACTTGTAAATAATTTTCATTTAAATCTTATAACTTGGAAAGGCTGAAACCCACAATCATTAAAATGACATTTCCTGTATTTTTATCATTTTAGTAGGAATGTCAGTAATTACCCATATTAAAGGTCTCTAGGGGAGAGGATTAGTAGGAGGATAGGGCAGATCCTAAAATATTCAGGAAGCATAAATACAAAATGGAGCTTTATATCCTTGGATTTTCTAAGGAGAATAGTTTTTAGAAAACCCCCAATTTTATATTTAATTATTTTGAGAAATGTTATAAGCTTCTCACTGCATTTATAAAATTCAACTAATGTTTAAAAAATAACTGAAGACACATTGTTAGACTAGAGCATATGATTTCTCTGGCTAAAAATATACTTCAAAGGTCTTTGTTGATTTTTCAAGCTGTTTTTCATGCAGTAAATACAAACTCTCTTACTGTTATTGTTAGATATCAGGTGCTCAATAAATACCTGTCCACTAAATAAACAATTTTTTTTCATATTAAAATTTCCAAAGTCCTCCTTTGATTATATTTGTATATTGCTCAGAAATCTTCTATGGTTCCCTATTGCCTAGAGCTATGTAGTCCAAGATAGCAGCCATGAGGCACTTGTGGTTACTGAGCACTTGAAATGTATCATGTCTAAACTGAGATGTGCTGTAAGTGTAAAAAACACACCAGCCTTTGATAACATAGTGTAAGAAAAAGAATGCAAAAATATTTCATTAGTTGATTATTTATTGAAATGATATTTTGGATACATTGAATTGAGTAAGAAATTATAATTCACATTATCTATTTCTTCCCTCAAGTTTTGTTTTAAATTCGGCTACTAGATATTTTGAAACTACTTTCATTTTTGACTCACAGCACATTTCTATAAGAAATCAATGGTGTAGAGACCAAACTGCTTTTCCCTGTATACTTTACATTCTAACCTTATATCCTGTAACGGTTTCTCCTGTGCTTTTTTTCTTACTGCTTCCTCCTCTTAGAATGCTCTTCTTTTAAAGAACTAATTACCCTTTGAGATCTAGCTAAAATCCTCCTCTATGAAGAGTCTCTGATTCTCCTAGCCAGGAGCACTCTAAACTCCTAAATACATTTATTTGTAGTTTTATATGGCACCAATCAATCCCTGCCTGTATTATAGGCATTTGTGCTTTTGTATTACTTTCCCACTAAGTCTTTGAAGGAAAGAGTACTTTTAAGTCTATTTCAAATCCCTGAAACTGGGGCAAGATATCAGTGTACCAGTCAGAAACCTTGATTCAATGTAGGGAATTGGTTAATCTAGGATGGGAGGTCAGAATAGTGAAAAAAGGGGTATCAAGATAGAGGTCATCACTTCAAGAAGCAGCTACCACACTTATGGCAGGGGTGGAGATCTCAGGGGAGAAAGAAAATTATCAGAAGCTAGGAGCTGACCGAAGAACATGGTGGAGCTGGAACTCTGACCTCTGAGGGAGGTCCTCTGGCTGGTGCTCAGAGAAGGGGCTCCCCCAAGCCTCATTGAGAAGACACAATTGGTGTTGGGAGCTCTGAGGAGGTATGATGAAACTGGTTCTGGGAGTGTAAAATAATGTGGAGACTGTAAACAACTGCTACTGGATATACTACTGCTTCTAAGATTAAGGGCAATTGCTACAATGATAGTAATAGGAACAGAGGGAAAGATAAAGACACAATATTGTTCTTCCTCCTCATGCCTTCCTGAGACCTCTAGGGCTCCATATTGATGGACTTTAACAGGATCTCACTGACAATGGAGAAGGGTGAATTCCCAGGATCTCAATCATCCTGGTTTCCTGGTATTCATACCCTTGTATTATCCCCTCTTCTGTATGTGACCTGGACCTAGAGACTTGCTAGAGTATGGAAAAATTTAGATCATTTCTGTGTTTAGGTTATTAGACTTGCTAGAATACAGAAAAAATTCATAAGATATCATTTCTGTGTTTAAGATTTTCATCTTGCAGGTATACTCTATTGTATTCTTGGCTTTCATGCTATGATGAAAGAAGCTGTCAGGGGAACAAGCCGTGTCAGGTAATAGAGCGTGCATTCCATCCAGTGAGGATCCATGGTCAAACACCACTGAGTGAGTTTTGAAGTGATTCTTTCCCAGTTTGAGCCTTAAGATGAGTCTACAGACCCTGAGCTGATACATTGATTGCAGCTTTGCAAGAAGCTGTGAATCAGGGGATACCTAGTCATGTCTAGATTCTTGGTCCATAGACTGGGAGAAAATGCCTGCCTGTTGTTTTAAGCTGCTTAGTTTGGGGGTAATTTTTTACACAGTAGTAGCTAACTAATACATGCCTCTAGAATCACCAAGTATAGAAAAATAGACTTGAAGAAAAGATAATAGCTAGGCATGGTGGTGCACACCTGTAATCTCAGTGACTCAGGAGGATCCCAAGTTTAAGGCCAGCCTTAACAACTAAGCAAGGCCCTAAGCAACTAAGTAAGAACTTGTTGGAAAAAAAAAGGGCTGGGGATGTAGCTCAGTAGTTAAGAGCCCCTGGATTCAATCCACAGTACAAAAAAAAATGATAATAACTGGAAAAATTAACATCTAAAATATATATCTAGACATCTATATCTATCAATCATCTATCTGTATCTCTTGTAAAGCCATAGATATAAATACCAACAAACCAATAGAAAAATAGACAATATTTTGTGACCAAATATTTTATATTTGAATAAGCTCTTAAAAAAAGAGGAAATGTATAACCAATAAGGATATGACATGAACCTCAATGTCATTAGTAGTAAGGCAAGTACAAATTAACACCATAGAGAGAAACACAATTATACCCATATTGGTAATAACAAATTTGAAAGATGAAGGAAATGATGGATCTTCTTGTCCATTGCAAGCAGGAGTAAGAATTGTTGTAACCACTTTGGAAAATAAGTTGATATCACCTAGAAAAGTAGAATGTATATATAGCAACAACCCAGCAATTCAGCCCTACAGTATAGATTCCAGGCAGTCTTGCACATATGCACCAAAATGTCTGGGAAAGCATGAATATGTCAACCAAAAATTGGAAATCCAAATGAACATCAACAGAAGAATGGATAAGTAAATTGGCATATTTTCATAAAGTAGAATGATATCCAACAACAAAAATGATCGTACTAAACCTATTTCTATAATCATAGATGAATATTAGATATGTAATACTGAGCAAAAGAAGCCAAATACAAACTAATGAAAACTGTGTGATTCCTTGTATGTATATGTGAATCAGGTAAACCTAAACAAATATTTTTATAAGATGTTGTAATCAAACTAAAGCAAGGAAATGATTATTGCAAAAGCAATGAAGGTTAGGAGAATGTGATATAGGAGTTTTTAATTTCTTAACTTTTTGGCATTAGGTGAATATCCATATAATTCTTTTAAATGTATAGTTTAATTTTCAAAAACTTATCTAAGGTTCAGCAGTTTCTTTAGTATCATTTTACTTTCTCTTATTTGTTAAATTTGAGAATGTTAAATTAACTGTCCTCTACTCATAATAGCACATGATATGGTCATGCATCCATCCTTGGGAGAGATCTAGAAAGATGTTTACTAAATTTTAACACAGAATATTTCTGTATGATGGGAATTTGGGTAATTTGTCACTTTCTTTTAGAAGTTATCTATATTGTTTGAAATATAGGTAAAAGCAGCATTTTTAAAAATAAAATAATAATGCATCTGTCTCTCTTGTAAAGTCATAGATATAAATACCAACAAACCAATAGAAAAATAGACAATATTTTGTGACCAAATATTTTACATTTGAATATCCAAATGTTTTACATTTGGATATATATATATTTTTACAACATGTCCAAAAAAATGGACATGTTGTCAATGATTGTCTCAATGGAGCCTCAGGGGAACCACATAAATTGACATTAAATAAGTTAACTTGCCCAAGTTTACATCGGTAGAAACTGGCAAAGTTTGAAGGCAGGCCAGATTTTTTTTGGGGGGGTAGTGTGAATTTAACCCAGGGGGAGCTTAAGTACTGAGCCACATCTCTAACTAAGTTGCTTAGGGCCTTGCTAAGTTGCTGAGATTGTCTTTGAACTTGCGATCCTCCTGCCTCAATCTCCCCAGCTGCTGGGATTACAGGCATGTGCCATTGCGCCCAGTTAGACCTGGATTTTTTATGAACAAATATCTGAACTCTAGTGCCTATATTAAGTAGCTTGATGTCCTGTCCATAATTCTTGCACCTGAAAAGCTCAGAGCCTGTCCACACCCAAAAGTTCTTGATCTAAGACAGCAGGTCTGCTAAACACTTCAGCTGTTCTATGGTTTATTCATGTGACTGCAATCATTTGCTTCTACCCTGATGTTTCTAAACACTCCATAAACATTTAGAACTATAGCCAATCACATGTGCACCAATTAATTCACTGATCACTTCTTCCATTCCATCATGCAGTGGACGTGACTCACGAAGTCCGTAGCACAGCCCTCTTAATGAGTGATGTAATGGAAGCAGGGCACACTAGCCTTCTCTTCTGAGTTGAATAAATCCCTCTCTTCCCCTCATTCATTGCAGGTGTCTCAACTCTTGCAAGTGAAATCAGATTTTCCATGTTTAGACCAAACTTCTCAAATTTCCTACTGGCAGGGGGTAAGGCCCTAATTAGTTCATGTGTGCCAGCTAATTAGGTAAGAAATTATTTTGCTAAGAATCTCATGCAGCCCTTAACCTAGGGTCAACTAGTGTTTGAGCCAGAAACTGGATATTCACATCCCTGCTGTATTGATGAAATGACAGGATAATTTAGTTGAGAAAAAAGAAACAGTGGAGATTTTGATTTTTCCCTATGATTCAAACCAACCTTAGGCAAAACCACAGAGAGAGAGAGAGAGAGGCCAGGTTTGTTCCAGGTCACTCTAGTTTATATTTCATACTCTCCCCTGTGGGATTTTTCTAGTACCCAGGAAATGCTCTCTTGCTTTTTGCTTCTTCAAGGATTCTCTTAGAAAATTATCCAATGAACTCATTCATTCTAAGGAAAATAAATGACAATTTCTCATAGTGATATCTGCATTTCAAGATGAGGTAAATCCTTCAGTTTCAAATTTTGGTAAATGTTTTTCATATAACTTTTATTTGTATAGGTCTTTGGGAAGTATTCTTACCCGCTATCTTGTTTGGAATATGAAATAGAAACACATACTGAAGGTATTAAGATGAGTTCTTTATTAAAAAAGAATGGTGTTTAGAATTGAGACATCTACTTCTTTATAAAATCTGCATGAATAAATTTGTAGCAGGTCAATATAGTTCTCATTTGTTTCTCTGATCTGTGGCCACTTCTTATGTTGTTTAGAATAATATTTTCTGTAATTGTGATCTGGTTGTTTAAGTGGGTATATGTGTAAAGTCTTAGTTCTCTCTTTTCTGGACTTTCTAGGCAGCCTTTATAGAAAAGCCTTTTCAGATCTTCTGGAAACATACAAACAAAAAAGCTGCAATGTTCTCATCTAATTATGTCATGTGATTATTCTGTAGTAATAATAATGATAGGAAAATTTAAAAAAAACAGTTTAAAAGTTAATATTATGAGAATAGGAATAATAGGAGCTAACATTCAATGTTAGTCCACCCACGCCCTGTGCATAATGACATTTGAGAATTCAACTCTTGGTGTTGGAGTGCAGTGACAGTCTCTGCCTGTTTAAGTTTAACGGCATGGGCTAGGGATCCAGGGATACTGGCAGTTCTTTGTCAGGGTGACAACTGTTATTAGCAGAGTGATTTGCAGAAAATTCTCTCTCCACTGTAAGAACTGAGAACAGATATGGGTGGGGAGTGGGTCACAAAGACAGAGTTCTGGAATTTATTCTCCTTAAAAATAGGTCAATTCTGTTTTTCCTAGGCAGTCCCATGGGCAAAGACCCCATCCTGTACTCTTTCGAATACAAATTGACCCTGACAGTGAAACAACCTCCAACTTTTGCAACTCCCTTTGGGAAAGGGCTTTAAATACATTTCACCCTGTAAGTTCTGAAATGACTTTGGTGCTCTGGGAAGCTTGGGCTCAAGGTTATAACCTCTCTTGGGCCCTGGGGTTTAGAAGTCCAGAGGCCAAAAAGACCCAAGAAAGTAGGCTAGCTGGTTTGTGTTTCCCAAACTGAAAAGGTTGAAAGCAAATGTTTTCCTGCTTCCTCTAGCGTCTTTTCATTTTCTGGGCCTAGTGTTTCACATACTTGATGATATCCAGGCAATGCTAACCTCTGGACTCCATGGTGAAGTGTTTTAACTAATTACACTACCCTGAAAAATCAAGCCATCCAGAAGACGCAGATTAAACAGATCTAAATAGCTTTGGTTTGGGTTTCTTTGAAAACACTTTTTTTTCTTCTCTCCATCTCTTTGTGGTAAATAAGCTCTTTTAAATAGATTTCTCTTTATTCTTGAGAATTATGGGGATGGGTAAGAAAAAGAAATAATTAGTACTTATACTGATGAAGAAACATGCTAAGAATCTCAGAAACATGAATGTACTGTTGGAAAATATTGCTTAATAAAAGCAAATTGTCTTATAACAAAAACTTGTCTCATTCCATGCCTTGCAGTTGTGGTTATAAGACACAGTATGTTCAAATTTGATTATTTACAGAATCAAAGGACACATGTCAAATTCAGATTGGGTAAAGGCCCTTTTGTTTATGTTTTTAAAACAGATCAAAGGGGCTTTTTATTTGAAACAATGACTGCAATGCTCAGCTTGTGTCCAGACACTAGCATCCCAGCCTCTTGGGAAAGAAGAGAGAAATGGTCTCTACACCCTGTGGTCTGTTTCTCAGAATTTCTTCCTAATAAAGAGGAGGCTCATTTACTAGAGTGGTAGGCGAGTGTGTTGCTAGAGAGGGTGTCCAGGGCTCACTCATGGGTAGCCTGTGTGAGTGGGAGAATGCTCACTTCCTTAGCATGCCCCATTTCTTTGGTTGGTGTGGGTCTACACATAGAAGAAAATTTGTACAGATGTAAAAGCCAAGAGAAGTCTCTGAAATGTTTATTTAGCAAATATCACCAACACTGGTATCTAATGGATTGTATCAAGTCTCTTCATATACTGATAAGTTTGAACCTCATATTCTTGCTTTAAACATCTTCAAATTATGGCCGAGTCATATTCCATTGTGTATATATACCAAATTGTATCCATTCATCTGTTGTAGAACACCTAGATTGGTTCCATAGTTTGGCTATTGTGAATTGAGCTGCTATAAACATTGAAGTGGCTGCGTCACTGCAGTATGCTATTTTAAATCCTTTGGGTATAAACTGAGGAGTGGGATAAATGGGTCAAATGGTGGTTCCATTCCAAGTTTTCTGAGGAATCTACATAATACTTTCCAGAGTGGTTGCACCAATTTGCAGCCCCACCAGTAACGTATAAGTGAAACTTTTTTGCCACATCCTTGCCCAATATTTACTGTTACTTGTATTCTTGATAATTGCCATTCTGACTGGGATGAGATGGATTCTCAGTGTAGTTTTCATTTGCATTTCTCTAATTGCTAGAGATGTTGAACATTTTTTAAAATATATATTTGCTGATCATTCATACCATTTATTGATTGCTTTTTAAATTTTTTATTTATTTCTTTATTTTTAGTGTTAAGTGTTTTGAGTTCTTTTTTATATCCTGGAGATTAATGCTCTGTCTGAGGCACTGGTGGTAAAAATTTTCTTCCATCTTGTAGGCTCTCTGTTCATATTCTTAATTGTTTCCTTTGTGGTAAAAAAGGTTTTTGTTTGATACTATCCCATTTGTTGATTCTTGGTATTACTTCTTGAGCTTTAGGAGTCTTATTGAGGAAGTTCTTTCCTAAGCTGACTGGGTGGAGAGTTGGGTCTATTTTTTCTTCTAGTAGGCGCAGCATCTATGGTCTAATGCCTAGTGCCTTGTTCAATTTTGAGTTGAGTTTTGTACAGTATGAGAGATAGAAGTTCAATTTCCTGCTACTGTATTTGGATTTCCAGTTTCTCCAGCACCATCTGTTGAAGAGGCTATCTTAACTCCAATGTATGTTTATGACATTTTTGTCTAGTATGAGATAACTGTATTTATGTTAGTATGACTCTGTGTCTTCTATTCTGTTCCATTAGTTTTCATGTCTGTTTTTGTGCCAATACCATGCTATTTTTGCTATTATAGCTCTGTAGTATAATTTAAGTTCTTGTATTTTGATGTCTCCTGTATCATTTTTCTTGCTAAGAAGTGCTTTGGCAATCCTGGGCCTCTTAATTTTCCAAATGAATTTCATCACTGCTTCTTCTATTTCTATGAAGAATGTCATTGTAATTTTAACAGGAATTGCATTAAATCTATGTAGTGTTTTTGGTAGTATGATGATTTTGACAATATTAATTCTACCAATCTAAGAATATGTTAGGTCTTTCCATCTTCTAAGGTCCTCTTTGATTTCTTTCTTTAGTGTTCTATAGTTTTCATTGTGGGGGTATTTCACCTTTTTTGTTAGATTGATTCCCAAATATTTTATTTTTTGAGGCTATTGTGAATGGGATAGTTTTCCTGATTTCTCTTTAAGTTGATTTGCCATAAGTGTATAGGAACACAACCGATTTCTGGGTGTAAATTTTATATCCTTCTACTTTGTTGAATTCATTTATAGATTTGAGAAGTTTCTGTGGAGTTTTGGGGTCTTCTAAATATAGAATCATGGCATTGGCAAATAAGGATAATTTGAGCTCTTTGTTTCCTATTTGTATCCCTTTAATTTAATTTCTTTCTTTTGTCTAATTGCTAGGGTTTCAAGGACTTTGTTGCAATGTAGTATAATCTGTGTAGCTTAACGTTATCCTTACTAATATAGTTTAAATCTGTAGGCTGCTTCAGGCTAGATGAGAACACAAACTAATGATAAGAAAGTATATATGCATGTATAATATAGCCATATACCTGGTTCAGTTGTTTAAGACTAACATGGAGAAACAGACTTTGATACCAATAATCTGGTGTTCTACTTTCTGATTGTATCCAAAACAAGAAATGTTGAAGCCAAAAGAATAAAGATATTTTATAATTATCTAAGGTTATATAATTTAACATTGATCTAAAGAGCTTAGACTTTTTGAGGTGGAACTTTTTCTAAATGTGGAAGTTGCAGGAAGTCAGTGTAGGATCAATATTGAGAACAAGTTGCATATTGGGCTTCAGCTCTGGCAGGAAGGAAGGTAACAGTATCCTCTGATCAAAAATCTTGGTTACCCCAAGAAATAAAGGCAAACTGTAGGGTTTGGTTCTGGTTTTGCCTTCCTTATAGTCACCTGTACAAGTGGATGAATCTTTAAGTATAGGGTTTCAGATAATCCCATAGCTCAGGTGGGCACTGCTGAGTGCCAGTTGGTCCAAGGAAAAGTCACATCTCCAAATGGTATAGCATTGTAGAATGAGCTTCAGGATCAAATCACGAAGGTAGTTATTTTACTAGATGTATGTCTCAGTTTCATTTTCCATAAAAGAGAGCTAATACTTAATATATTGACTGATTCACAGGCAATAATGATAATTAAAAAATTATAGCTATTGTTGTATTGTCATTTTTATATGCCAAAAGCTGGAAGTATTAATGAGAAGATCTTCCCCAAGGAGTCTTTGATATCAAATTGTCCTATTGCTAAGATAAGTTGCATAAGATAAATTCTAACCCAGGTGATTGGGTGGGGGGTAGATGATAGTTGGATATTAAGGTTGTGTTGTTTTGTTTTGTCTTATTTTTAGTTATGAACTCTGTTTCATTTCTTATGTGGCCCAGCTGCATGTTTGTGGTGGAGTTTTCTGAGTCCTAGTTATTTCTAGATGAGCTTTCTGTCTTCCTCATTTCCATGTGTAACCATGGACACTCTCCCTAGTCCTCATTATTTGCTTAACCCCTAAAGTTCAAGACAAACCTGATATGTCTATCTGGGTTCTTTGAGTATGGCTTTGAGTATGGAGAATTCCCTTTTGAGCTCTAACATTGCTTACTCACATATAAGATTAGAGTGCCATTATGTACTTACTCCATTAGCACTGGCTGATATAACAAGCATGTTCTTAGAGGTGCAATCTTATAAACTCAAGGGGATATCTGGTTTGATGCCACTAAGTTTATATAAATAGTCATCATCAATCATCAGTTATAATAGAGATAAAAAAATCACCTGATAATATTTATTAGCCATACTGGCAAAAGAGACCAATTTTTGACTGGAATTAAGTTAGTCTTTCTGTGATTCTCAAAATGGACAAGGATCAGGGGTTATCTCAGTCTCATTCTTGGCTTGCGAGTTAATCTAACCCGTGGTATAAGAAAATGGGGCAGAATGTCTTCTAGATATGTTAGCATCTTGGTTTGTCATAAGGTCATATAATTTCTCCATGAGAAAAAAAATCTTGCTTTTCTTGTTGAAGAATTTTCAGTTTCTTCAGCAGAATTCAGTGGAGAAGAGTGAAATGATTACATAAATGGCGTTGGGAGTAACAGGATGGGAAAACACTTGAAAGAAACAGGCTGTTTAAAAACATTTGTATTTGCTGTTATCTAAACTCTTTCTGTGCATAATCATCTCTCTGGATAATATTCTCCATTGTTGTTCAAAGACAGTCTGACTACTAAAGTTGTGGGGATTGTAGGTTACCGAGGAACACAACTGTTTCTTTGCCTTCCAGAAGCTACTATTTATTTATTTATTTATTTTTGTGTCCACCTTTTTTATTGGTGCATTATAGTCCCCCCCTTAGATGCTGCCATTTAATTTCTGCCACACTTGGGCTCTCTGTCCCACATTATTTGGATGGTGTAATTTTTGTGGCTGCTCATTTGCATCGCCTCCCCCACCCCTCTCCAACATGATCTCCTTCCTTGCACTTGTAAGCTTTCTGAGTAGAGCTCCAGGGGATTTTATAGAACTTTGCAAAAGAATCATTCAAAGAACTCCTTTATTTTGATTTCTCCCTTTCTATCTTAGAGTAGGTGAGTCTCCAAATTTAGAAAAGGGTGGTCTACTTTTGAGTCTGATTAGAATGAAGGTGGAGTCTGCGACATGCCAGGATAAGATACCAGAGTCAGATCAGTTAAACTCCTGGGTAAAATGAATAGCACATAATCTGCATAGCCTTAAAAGGGGCTCAGTTTTAGGCAGTGGAGGAATTTTTAAAAATTATAAAATGAAACGCAAATGGAAAAGTGAAAAAAACTAATATTACTTGATATTAGAATAAAACAATAAAATATTGCACAGTAGTGATAAATGTTAATTACTTATCCAAAGATAGTCTTATCTTGGCACGTGGGGTCATCCAGAGGCATTTAGGAAAACTCCCTTTAAGTTCTTTGATTCTCACTTATTATTTACTGCAGTCAATGAACTTCTCCTGTTCTGTTTTCCTACTTCTCCCATTTTTCAGTTGAATGATTTTTACTTTGTCAAAATCTAACATTTACATAAAAATTTTCCACTCTTTTCCTTTATCTTTGTTTTAATCTCAGAACTATGAAATATAATCTGTTCTCATCTTTAGATTTTTTTTTTTTTTTGCCAGCTTCTGTAATCATCACTTGGTTGAAAAACTCATTCTTCATAGATTTGTCAGAAGGAGTCCTGGAATACAGCATTTTCTGAGTTCTTGCAGGTTTAAGTGTGTTTTTTACAACCTTGATAGCTGAAGGGAAGCTTGAGTAGATATCAGATCACTGAGCATATGTTTTCTTACATAGAATTTTTAAAAAATGTTGCCACAGTATGTCTCGCATGCATGTTACTATCAAGAAGTCTGAGCCTAGCCTGATTTTCCTTCCATTTTAAATGGCATGGCCTTTTCTGCCTGAAGATTTTTTCCTTTCTTTTTAAAGTCTTAAAAGTTTTGCTGAAATGTTTTGTGTTGACAGCAATGTATATTGTAACCATTTTCAATACATAGATTCAAATATCTTAAATTTTTAGACAGTTGTCTTGGATTGCAGTCTTAAGTGTGCTCAAATAAAATACATGTTGGATTATCTATGCATTTTTTTTCTCATATCCCTTTGATCTCTTTATGTGCTTTGGCTATTCTCCTCTTCAATGGTTTTCATCCACCTCTCTATTCCTTTGGGTACTTTCTAAATGGTCTTCGTTTCTGAATTGCTTTTCTTCATTTCATTTTTCATTCCGTTCCTTTCCTGAGTTTGATTAACCGTTTCACATCTCTGTGCTTTCTATTCATTCCTTCACTGAGTTTTGAATATTTGATTTCAAAGGAGTACCTTTACTCCTTCATTAAACAAGTCATCAAACAAATATTATAATATAATAACATTTAACTTACGTTGGAACGCTGTATTAAATTTCCTATATCTTCCCAATTTAGCATTGATTATGTGTTTTTAGTAGGTAGGGGAAAAGTGATGGGTGGTTTGCTAGATTTTTATGATTAACTTTATGTTCCAAATTGTTTGGTCCATCAGGGGCCCAGATAACTGGTTGAACATTATTTCTGGGTGGACCTGTGAAAGGTTTCCAGAAGAGAATAACTTTGGAATTGGTAAACTGAATAAAACAGACAGACTGCCCGAAAGTGGGTGGGTATCATCCAATCTATCAGGGGCTTGAATAGAACAAAAAAATGGAGGAAGGAGGGATTTGCTGTCTGCTTACTGTTTGAGCTGGGACATTGATCTTTTCTATTGGTGCTTCTGGTTCTTAAGCCTTCAGACTGGGATCTACACCACTGGCTTTCTACCTGTCAACTATCACAGACTTCCCTGGGTCTCCAGCTTGCAGATAGAAGATTAGGGGGCAGCCATCATAATCTCATGAGCCAATACCTTAAAATAAATTTTATTGTGTGTCTGTGTGTGTAATGATCATGTGTGTGTGAGATGATCACATATGTGTGTATGTGTACGTGTGTGCATTATCTTCCTTTAGTTTCTGTGGGAAACATGACTAATGTCGTTCCTTAGTCCGAATGTCTGTCAGTACAGTGAAATGAATATTTCTTTCACAGAAAATGTATTTTGGGTGGGTGAGGGGACATTGGAGGATTTCCTTATTTTTACTTGAATTTTTCTTTTCTAGATATGACGTCCTTCTTGTCTTTCACAATCATGCTCCTAAGGGCTGCCACCCCTTTCTAAGCTCTTTTGTCTTCTAGAACTTGTGATTTTCCAGCAATGTCTCTGGCTCTTCGTACTTTCAACCCCCACCTTTATAAGGTCTGTAGCATACGTGACTCTCTTTTACCAGTGACCAGATCTGTTTTTAGTATTGCTTCATTCAAGGTGGGCTCTTGGGGATGACTGTATTTACAGTCTGCACTGACACACCTTTATCTCCTCCTCCTCTTTTTAACCCAGCCAGCCCTGCCTGCCTCTCTAAGCAGAAGCTATCTGATGTGGTCTGGTATGTTCATTTCTCCGTTTTAATTAAAATCAAATTATAGTATTCATCATATTGTATGCCAGAGGAGTAAGTAATTTTATTTACCTCCTTTCTGATTTCCACGGTTTTGTGGTGTTATGATGCTCGGCTTTAGGGAGCCTTCATTAGTTCTGAGGAAACTGGCAGTCCAAGGATAGCCTTGGGTCGACAGTCTTTTTAAGAAATAAGATAAGACATGGAGTAATAAATGCCTTTATTGAGCAACTACCATGTCTGCCATTTGTTATCACATTCCCAAATATTTTGAGTTGGGCCTAGGCTATAATGGACATTCATTAAATATTGATGAAACATAGCCTATAATATCTGATTCCATATGGCAGACATCGTTATCACTGCTTTGTAGAGAAGAAATCAAGGTTAAAAAAAGGGTGACCAATTTCCTTTTGGTCACATAGCTAATAATAAATGGTAGAGCCAGAGTTTGAGCCTAGGTCACTCTGGCCTTTAACTATACCTTCTTTCACTTATACGAGGCTTCCTTAGAGACCTTAAGAAAGAAATTCAGAATGAAAATTAGGGAGACAGTTCTTGCAAGGAAGAAAAAGGAAGGGGATGAAAAGGAGCAAGAGTTCTAAAGAGAGCAACACAGATAAAATTAATTAGGCGGTAATTACCCTTTTCTTCATCTTAACTTCTTATTTATGCCACAATAAGGGACTCTGCACAAAGGGTGGAGTTGCTGGTACATTATTTGTTGATGTGGTCACATATTAAACCAAGCCTATTTAAAGTCTGTAAACTCCTAGATTGCCTCATCACATATGCCTTGAATGAGCAATCATTCCTCTGAAGACCATATCAAAGGTGCAGCAACAAAAAGTTATTGGAAGCCATGTCTAGCTTGAAACCAGATGGAACTAGAAATTGTAGCTACACTGTCTTATCTCTGCTATAAGCTTTATACTTACCAAGCATTGTCCCATAAATCATCCCTATTGATACATCTCAGGAGAAGGTGAAATGAATGTTATTAAGATAAGTATAAATATAGAGAAACTCAATTTTAGAGAAATTAAGTGACTTACCTAAAGTTTACAAGACCTGGTAAAACCGAAGCTAGAATCTAGATGTTCCAGTCTCTCAGAAAGGGCTTTTAATGGCATTTATAGGTAAATGAGTGAAGCTGCAGGATATCATGCTAAGTGAGATAAGCCAGTCTCAAAAAACCAAAGGGTGAATGTTTTCTCTGTTATGTGGATGCCGATTCACAATATGGTGGGGGGCTAGGGAAGAATAGAGGTACTTTAGATTAGTTGGGGGGGAGTGAAGAAAGGGGAGTGGGCATGGGAGTAGGAAGAATAGTAGAATGAATCTGACATTATTAACCTATGTGCATATATGACTACATAACTAGTGTGAACCTGCATCATGTATAACCAAAAGAATGAGAAGTTATACTCCATTTATGTATGATGTGTCACAATACATTCTATAGTCATGTATAACTAATTTGAACAAATTTTAAAAAGGGCTTTTACAAAAAAGAGATAAACAGACTGATACCATCAATGAGAGTGTCTATCATCTTTTTTAGCCAAAAAATTAGTTTTTCTAAAATTTGATGGATCTATTTTATTCTCTTCTTTGGATGAACAATCTTCCCTTTTGCCTGAGAGTGACTTGATCCTTCTTTGTATTTTATAACATTATCCAGTTCCTGAAATAAGACAAGAAGTACTTTTGACAAAAATGAAAGTAAATATTTTCTTTCTTCAAGTTGAAAATGTCAATATGACTGATTTGTTCACTTTATAATGAAACGTGATTGCAAGGACAACGATGACAGCAAATTGAAACACACGAAGAATTCTTTTGATTCATGGTGATCTGTGTGCTACTCAAACTGTTTGCCTGCAATATAGTGATCAGTACTTTTCTAGATCCCACCAGACTCTATAGTCAAGTAGGTGGTCATACATGACACATAGAGTAGGGTATTGCTGTGGATCTTGCCTCCATCTGCTGTTAAACGTTGTAGGATTTAACATGCCTCTTGTTAACACTTTTCCCAATTCACTCCTTATAGTTTTGAAAATATCTTTGATGTACCCATAAACACAACTTCTCAACCACCCCATGGAAGCCACCATTTCCTTTGCTTTTCTGTCATCTACTGTTAGGCTTTCTAATCCCTATGAAGCAGCATCCATCCACCCGGGACTCCCACTAGATTTTGAATGTTAGACAAAGGTGTCTCTGCTCATGATGATGCTTGTGTTATGTCCCAATTTTGGTGACTGATGCTTGCTCTCCAGGGCACTGGTATCAGTCTGCCTAAATGAGCTACTAGGAACTCCAAAGAGCATAAAAAGCCCAGAGTGGCTCTGTCCATCTCCCAGAACTTTGTGCAACAAGGCTCCAAAGCAAAGCCTTTTGATAATTCCAAAATCTTCCAGAAATTCAAATGCAATACTCATTCTGTTTTTGCTGACAGGGCTGAACCAAAACATCTTAAAAAGTCAAATTTATATAATTTTCTCATCCCTGCTTTTCAGTTAACTTCCTATCAACTACTACTATAAACTTATCAGAGTTGTCATTATTTATCCCCCTTAGGCATTTAAAAAAGTTAAGTTTTTACTACCCCTGAAATTTCAGCCTGAGGAGTTCAGTGGTTAGTGTATGACTACACTAGGGGAACAAAAGGCACCTTTCCAATTAAAGTTAATAGTGGATAACTTCAGACACACAAAGGGAGAAAAAGGCACTTATGAGTCATGGTGAGTTCAAAAGGAAAGTGTTGAGGTGGAATCACAAAGCATCATGGGAAATGCTATTCAAGCTCCCATGTCAAAAAGGCTGATTAACAGCAGTTCCAAGTCAGCCTGATCACCAGGGAGTCTTACTGATAAAATTATTTCCCCTCCAGAGAGAATCTCCCTGAACTGAATAAATGCTTTACTTCTGAATAGGATTCATGAAAAGGCAGGGGGATGGTGGTGGCAAGAATAAAGAGCCATATTCATTGAACATCTGAAATGTGTGACCTGATATTGTTTATCAGTCTTCACATCTTAATGAATAGAAATTTATGCTTGTTTTACGTCATGAGAGTGCCAAAACTTCAAGTGACTTTATGAATGTGTAATTAATAATGCTCTAACACAGGAAAAGGTAATTTCAGATAATTTCATTAATTCTCATTTTTAAAGTTAGTATTTTTGAAAAACTTGCTATTCATGAAGCTTTGAACAGCTTAATTTTTGTAGTAGTTAAACAATATTTTGAATTTCTTATGTTTTTCGTTCTTAAGATCTACTTTAATATCTTTTTACTATCTTATTTCTTTTAAACAAGCTTCCTTTTAATTTTCCTCCATATGAAACAAGCAAACAGTGTGCAATATATGTAGCAAATGATGCAAAGCCCAGGGGAAAATATAGCTGCAGGAAATAGGGTATTTGTGTGTGACATAGGAGCACATTATCTATAGGAGTGACATTCTGTTCTGCAATATCATAAATATGTCATCGCTCTAATGAAATGGTAATAAGGTACTTGTGACTGAATATTTGTTACCGCAGCAACAAACCATGACATCATAAGCACAAGTAACTGACATAATTGTTGGTGGCAGCTGGACGATAAAGGCAGAAATCTCATATATATCTAATTACTTTTGACTGCAGCAGCTGAAATAACATTTACAAAATTAAGTGCAATAAAATTGCTTAGGAGAAAGATAACGATAGTGAAGGGTTGCAGGTAAAGTGAAGTTTTTCAAGTCTTTACCACATATGAAATCCCTTTATGAAGGAGAGTTATATTGCAAAATCAGTTTTTTGCCACGAAATCCTAGTCAAAAGTTGCAAATGGTCTTGTAGCATATGTATTTAGCAATTGTCCAGATAAAGAGCTGAAAACATTGAGTGTGACCTGGAAAGACTGCTGGGAGTTAGCAGAGCAGAGGTTAGAGCTCTCAGCCATCCGAGAGAATTGCAGGAGTTGGGCCATTGCCTCATGGCTAGGGTTACCTGGTCCTGCTGAGGGCAGTAGGTCATAGACATAGAGTAGAATCTGGCTGAAAGTTGTATGTTTCAGTAGTGTAACATGCAGTTACAAAGGAGAGAGCAAGAGAGGAAGCAGATATAGACCTGGGCTGGGCCTCAGCAACTTTTGGTGTCCGAGCTCATTTTTAACACCGACAATTGAATTTTCTTGATTTTAGCCCTTCGTTCAAGTGCAATGTAACTTGGCTTCTCTTCAGAACCATAACCAGTTATTTCTCATTTGCTCAGTTTGAATGTGCTCATGTTGTTCTTGAAAATCAAAATGGTCCAAAATGGTCCATAGTAATAATAGGTATTATGTCATTGTTAACAATCAATCCTTCTCTTTCCCACCTATCTCCCTGGTGCCCATGATAAGCCTTTTCTTCATATATATATATATAAACTTTTTCCCCATATATTTTTAAAACAAAACCCATCATCTATATTAACTAAAGTGTAGAGACTCTGGCATGGGGTTGGCCTTAAACCCACAAACTCATTTTTTGTTTAAGCATAGCTGGCTCCGTGGCTGAAGCCCATGACTACTTTGATATTTCACACTTTATCATTAAAATAATCCATTTACCCCTAGCTATAAATCCCCATGTGAGATTTGTTCTTAGCTCTTTCTAATGCTATCCCTAATCTAATCCTATCTCTAGTCCCTAAATCCAAAATTGCTATCATTTATTCCTAAAAAGTACAGTATATTTTTATTTCTTGGTACTAGACTGAAGAAACTGCTTGGACTATCAATCTACTGCTTCCCCTGGACAGTACCCATATACATTTTGTTTAAGTAGCCTTCTAGCTCAGAACAAGTAACCTCTTGCCTACTAAGAACTGGTGTTCTCAAAGATTTCTTCATGCTACCTCTGAGCTTCTAGTTTACCTGTTCATAATTAAAAACCATTCTATCATATTAGGAATGTATTTGAGTGCTTTTAACCTATGATAACATGTGCCTCCACTAGGGTATTATAGGCCCCTTTCTCTTCCTGTCTTTCTATTTGCTTCTGGATTGACATGTACACTTGCTTGCTCCCAACATACATTTATTTCCACTACTGGCATTTTCCATATGCTATGAGGTGATGAAGTCAAAGGACAGCTCTCATGATGTCTGCCTACTCTACAGTATGTGAACTTTGGACAACCAAACTGAACTAAATAAACCTTTTCTCTTTATGAAGTTAGTTGTCTCAGGTATTTTGTTGTAGTAACAAGAAGCTAAAAAATAAATTGTGATTATCTTAATGATTCTATTGTAGCAGATAAAGACTACTTTGCTTGGGTAAGGACTTTAGTGACAATCAGTAAATAAAAATGTGACTGAATTTTCATAAATTAATTTAACTCTGAAACAAATAAGAATAAATGGTAAGCAGTTTGCAGCAGCAGTTTTTTATGCTAACAACTCTAAGCAAGACCTTGGGTTTAGTACAAATATTAGACTATCTGTGGAACTGTAATTTGTGAATTTATTACTTTTTCTTCCTTGCTGGGATTCTTGGCTATCTTTTTCTGCTAGGGCCTTGGAGAAACTAGTCTTATTACAGACACCCGTGAACACTTGTACTCAATGAAGTCAAATCCTAATGTGGATTGGTTTCATACTATGAGCCCCACTAGGTTTGGTTTGTGAATTGTGGTACAAGCAGTAACATATACTCAACTAAAGTGAAGGAAAGTGTAATTGGATATTTTTTCTTTCTGACTCATTTCTGGGAATGAAGTCTAAAATTTACTTAATGCCCATATCCCATGCAGCAATTCAAAATAAATCGATTAACCTTAAGTAATGATGTTTATTGATTAGCTTGAGAAAGATGTCTAATCATTGTTAGTTTTAAAATTCCCACAGAAGTGTGTATATTATTGGAAAACTTCTACTACTTTTCCTCTCTGGACCCTAATAGATTAAAAAGTCAATGGTCCAGCCATTGAATTCATCCATCCACAGAGATGCAGCTGAGGGCTGGCTTCTTGCCAAGACTCTAGGGTGGAAATTTCAGGAGTTTCTTACTGTTTTTCCTGCTCCCTGTGGCTGGTAGACTGGATTTCATGGAATCATAGCAAATTGGACGGTTTCTCACAACGCTGTTGTCCAACCCCTTATTTTACAGCTGAGAAAATAGAGACTCATAGGAGTTAAATGACTTGTCTGGAGTTGGGCAGCTTGCTGGTGGCTGTGTCCAGTCTTAATTCTATGTTTCTGATTAGAGAGTCATTACTTTGTCTTTTCTTCTTCTATTCTCCTTCCTCTGATGATGACCATTGTCTCCCTCCCTCATTCATATAAGCATATCAAAGTCTCTTTGCTTTTAATATTTTTTTCTTCCTGTAATAAGTAGAGTAGTCATAAAAGAGAATTTACCCTATCTCTGCCCCATGAGATGTTCTCTGACACTTTAAATTTTACCTTTGGCATTTTTGTTGTTATTTTTCTATTTGTGCAAGTGTGGAAATAAGCAGAATGGAAACTTTTAGGAGCCAAATCAAAACTATTTCAATAACAATCAAAGAAACAATTAAAAAACACTGCAATTTTTCAACTTCATGATTACTTTAAAAAGTATCCATAGGCACAGTTCTGTGAATAATTATGTTATGTCTGTGAGGTTAACTAAGTGTTAGATGACCAAAGTCACCAAAAAGAAAAAAAAAATGCTTTCACAGGCTGCCAAAGCCAGCAGGGCCCCAGTGGGCATGTGTGGCTCTCTCCATTGGAAAATATGCTTCAGCCAGTGATGAAAATATAAACCACACAAACCACTTGGTTTCTAAGAGAACAAGTTTTGAGAAACCATGTTGGAATAAAGCCTCAATTTTCCATTTCACAACAAAACTCCTCAAAGAAATCGTTTTAAATTATAAGGGATACTGAGGGTAGCATGATTAAAGAAGACTTAAAATAAAGGAAGAGAAAAACCTGGTATAATCACCAAAGGCTTCCAGAAGTAGTGTGTAAAGCTGTATTCTTCATTTCCCCATCTTCCAACTCCTTTCATAAAACCCTGACACTCTCTCCAAGCTTTTCAACTGAAGGCTCCCTGAAAAGTTGACTCTACAGCATAAGCTCCAGAACTCTATTAAACAAAATTCTTATAGAAAACACTAGACTGCATACTGATGTTAACTGATTTTAAACCCTCCTTGAGCATAGGTTTTGTAGAGAAATTAGTGTGAGAGTTTTTGGACACTCACAAGTCAATGGGAAAAGGAGACACAAAACTATTCTGCCCAATTCACCATGTCCAGTAGGGCTAGTGCTGCCAGCAGAACATAGTCCTTCCCATCATAAGGATGGGATGGGAATACGGCCAGAACTAGAACTCGGAATGCTAATTGAATAGCCCTGGGCAAGTGACTTAGCTTCTCTGAGTATCAGTCTTGCCTTATCTAAAGCATTATTAGGATCTTAATAAATTATCTCCTACTTAAAAGCATTATTAGGATCTTAATAAATTATCAAGTGCTATTTATTCAGAAGGATAAACATATCCAATTTTATTATTTTCAATTTCTAATTCAAATTTATTATTTTGAAAGGTTGAACAGAATAGAACCAACTATAAATAGTTTGGATGTGTTCAACTCCAGCAACAAATTGATTTTCACTTTCGGTTATTTTAAGCAACTATTGAATAATTTAAAATTATTTTAAATTAATAACTGTCTAGGGCTGGGGATGTGGCTCAAGCGGTAGCGCGCTCGCCTGGCATGCGTGCAGCGCTGGGTTCGATCCTCAGCACCATATACAAATAAAGATGTTATGTACGCCGAAAACTAAAATATATATATATATATATAAAAATTCTCTCTCTCTCTTTAAAAAAATTAATAACTGTCTAATTTTAATGCATAAAAACAATATAGGAAGAATCCAAAGTCTTACTCAAAAATATGAAGATGTGATACTTGAAAAACAATGTCCTTAGTTCAGAATTATTAAAACTAACATACTATGTTTGTTCACATTAACTTCAGTGCCATCAAATTTTAAAACAAACCACTAGAATATATATCTAGAATATATATATATATAATATAACCACTAGAATATATATATATAATATATTCTTTTCATAACACTTGTTCAACATTGGATTGAGACTTCCCATAAAGGTAAAAACTACAGAAAAAGACAAATCGTTGAATGCAAAATATCTACTTAATTTGTTAGAGGCAAACACTAAACTGTCACCTGTACAAACTGAGAATATTCCTAAATCCTACAATATCTTCTATAAACAAAAAAGACATAATTAGCAGAGTAAAAGAAACATGGTGTTGTGTTCTATGTCCAGGTGAATAATTATAGAGGCAGAATACAAATAATAGAAAGGAACATGGGAATACAAAGAGAAAATGCATATGAATGATAGATGGAATTTGATTGTTTAGCAACACATACACTGAAAGCAAAGCCTAGTAACTTCACAAGATACTTCTGATTCTGTCTTATACCCATGTTATTTATTTCTTGTCATGGTGTTTCAAAAAAGTTCTGATTTCCTATGGTAACTTTTTATGTAGAACCACAATAATTTGCAAATTCAAATTATTGTGTCTGTGAATGTCTTCAAATCTGGCTTGAAGATTGCCAGGGAATTTTGCATTGACTTATGAGTTTACCCAAGGTCACGAGATCATTCTCAAGGTCAAAAATATTTACAATCTGGCATACTTGGTCAATTTTCTAACTTCCCTGTGATTACTAAGGTCTGATTTAGTCAGTTGTTGGTTTTCCCTAGTTAGCATCCCAAGACAATTACAGACAGCATTCAATATAATTATAATCTCCTATTAAATAATTATTATTTGTTTCCTGCTATTTCTTTGTATGAACTTTGCATTGACTTTTAAAATTAAGTTTGGAAAAAAGTGCACATTTGCTGTTTGTCTCTATTGTGGATTTCTTTTGTGAAATATCCTTATGTGTTCTTCAAATTCAGTAAACATGGAAGCAGCAGATATTTTGGAAAGCAGATATTTTTGGAAAAATGTTTCATCAACCTTAAAGAGACGAAAAGACTTACATTTTTTTAAAAAAATTACAGTGTGTTGTGTACATTATCTATACGTCTGTCTTAGCCACCACCAGGGTAAGTGCCCTGAAAACTCAAAGCACGTAGCATGTCTGAACTGGAAGGGATTCTAGGACTTGGTTCAACTTCTCAGATTGAAAATGTAGGCTCTGACAAGTTTTTGAACCAACAATTCAATGCTGTGTGACAGATAAAGGACATGAACCCAGGTTTTATCATTACACTAAACCATTCTAATTGAAAGAGATGGAGAGATATACAGGACACATCTGTTGCTTTACATTGACTCTGAGAATTTACCAGGAAATTGTTCCTGTGAAGAGAAGGTGCTGCTGACACCTGGCCCACAATTCTTCACCACTCACTGTTCCCAGGTGCTGTGTGGCCAATCTCTTCCTGGAAGTACCTGTGAGGCTTAGCCTAAGGGCTTTCAGGAGAAAACTCCAGGAGGATCCCTCAACCAATAATGGACTGATAGGTTATCCTTTAAAATGGGACAACTCTGGGGTGAATTGTGCATTGTCTTCCAGAGTCTCCAGGGTGGTGGTTATGATAAGTGACCATTTTATTTATGCACAATCTTTGGGCTTCCTTTTCTCTCTCTCTCTCTCTCTCTCTCTCTCTCTCTCTCTCTTTTGTCTCACTTCCATACTCCTGTGTTAGGCAGAATAATGGCTGTCCCAACAATGTCTACACTTTAATTCCAAGGACTTGTGAATATGGCACCCTACATAGTAAAAGATGTGATTAAAGCTAAAGAACTTGAGATGTGGAAATTATCCTAGATTATCTAAATGGGGATTAATCTAATAACATGGTTCTTTCAAAGCTGAGAACATTTTCCTGCTGCAGTAAGAGACAGATGTACTAGCAGGAGCTCAGAGAAATACAGTGTTGGTGGCTTTGATGATGGAGAAAGAGTGCCATAAGCCAAGGGATGCAGGTGGCCTCTAAAAGCTGGAAAAGGCAAGAGGTGCCAGTGTCTTCATTTTAGCTCAGTGATATCTGTGTTGGGCTTCTGACACAGAGAACTATAAAATAATTGAGGTGCTCTGTTTGAATGTCCCCCAAAATTCATGTGATGAAAATGTAATCATCAATGAAATAGTGTTAAGAGGTGGAAACTTTAGGGTTTAATTAAGTTATAAGAATGGAGACTTCATGAATGAATAAGTGGCCTCATAACATGGCTAGAGGGACCTATTAAGTGCCCCTTTTGGCCTTGCATCCCTTCTGTCATATGAGGATGTGAGGTTGTTGTACTGAAGACAAAATCTTGGAAGCAAATAACCCAACCCTGACCAGAAACTATTGAAACTTTGAATTTGGATTTCCAGGGCTCAGAATTGTGAGAAATAATTTTCTGTTCATAAATTATCTGGTCTCAGATATTTGTAATAGTAGCATGAATAGACTAAAACAAAATTGTATGTTGTGATAATCTGTTAGTGATGGAAAGCTAATTCCAGCCTCTATTTTTTTGGAATTACATCCAAAATAAATTACTTGCATTCAAATCCTTGCATAAGGGATTGTTTCTTGGAAATAACTTTTCAAGTTACTATAGAGTACTGCTACCTCTTCTTTATGCGTCTTTTTTTTTCTCTAGTCAGGATTTATAGATTCAGTGTTTCTTATGTACTTCTTACTTTTTGGTATAGTGTCTGGAAGTAAGAAAATATTCAATAAGAATGTTTTGTTTTATTTGAAAGAATAAAAGCATTTACTAATTAAGTTGCCCTATCAAGAATAATTGGCTTAGAGAGATAACACTTGAGGTCAAGAAATTACTTGATCCCAGGACTTGCTGGGATGTAACTAACCAGATAGATATTGAATAAAATCAAATCTTCAAGCCAACATAGTACTAATAATTGTAGTAAAGAAACAGGAAACATACCTGGAATGTTTCATAGAGGAGTGGAGAACAAATAGCATTCCAGTGTTTCTAAGTGTTTATAAAGCTAGCATTCTTAAAATATTTTTGAGCCCTCTCTTAAGTTTGCATAAACATATTCATATCATCTTCATTTGGGGGGAAGAATTGAAAATACAAGGTTGTAGTTCTTCATTTCTCATTCCATTATCTACTTCATTTCCTTTGCTTTTGAGTGGTTAAATGTAGATTAGAAGTGTCTCTTTTGATCTTCACAATTCTTTTCTCCTTTTTCTCTTTCCCCTGATCTTTTGGTTCCTTCTATGACCCCCCTTTTCTCTTTTTGTCTATTGGAAATAATATTGATGGCAGTGGTGGATTTTTGTTTGTTATTCCTCTATTGCTCCCTTAACTCTTCCCCTTTCCAGAAGGCACCCATATTTTTCTTTGGTTGTTCAGTAACCACCATTTGTGGTAGGATTTTCTCTGCCAATTAGTTCTCCTGTTTGAATCTGCACAGTCCTTACCCATATAGTGTAATTTCATCACAATGACTCCAGTTAGCAGAGATTCTTATATAACTGAGATAGCAAGCAGCGATTGACTTTCTCATGGTCAAAGTGAAGTGTTTCAAGAGTGGGAAAGTGAATGGATTAGAACCAAATAGAACAAAGGCCAGCAAGTGTGACTGTTGGTTGCAAGAAGAGATGTTCTGGCTGAGCATGGTGGTGCACACTTGTAATCCCAGTGGCTTGGGAGGCTGAGGCAGGAGGATTGTGAGTTCAAAGCCACCCTCAACAAAACTGAGGTACTAAGCAACTCAGGGAGACCCTGTTTCTAAATAAAATACTAAATAGGACTGGGGATGTGGCTCAGTGGTCAAGTGCCCCTGAGCTCAATCCCCCCTGCCCCCAATAAGAAGAGATCTTTTTATATTTAGTGAAATATAATAAGCCAAACTCAAAAGGTCATGGCTGGCACGTTTCTCTCATACGTGGAAACTAGAGAGCAAAAAGGAACAAAAAAAAAAAAAAAAGGAAAAGAAAGTTGGGAGAGGTCTCATGAAAATCAAAGAGAGATCAGTAAAGGGATCAAGGGGAGGGAAAGGGGAAATACTGGGGAATTATATTGGCCAAATTCTACTGTTGTATCCTGTGCATGTACAAATACGTAACAGAAATACCACCATTATGTACAGCTATAATGCACGAGTGAAATATACGAGAAAAGAAAGAGAAGTTAAGTAAAATTATGGAAAAAGAAAGAAAAGTAAACTGCTGCAGCTCTGTATGCTAACAGGAAACCTGAGGACAGAGCTCACACCTGGAAGCGGGAAAAAGCCATGATAAAAGGGCCTCTGCCCTGTTTCACTGCTTCAACTCCATTGACCAGTTGGCCCAGAAAGAAAAAGTGTGCCCTGTATTATAGATGGTTCCTCACAGTACGTTGGGCATCATCTAGTAGTAGGATAGTTACAGTATAATAGTACTAAGTATGAATAAATGTCCCAAAAGATATCGTGGAAAGGAAATGTCTTCAGGGGGCAGAAGTTTGAGCAACATGTTCTGTTGTTTTTTTTGCCTGGATGGTTAGATGGCCATAGACGTACGTGTTAGAGTCTGTAAACAAGTCAAGATGGCGCCTGGCATTTTGCCGGGGGGAGTGGTTTGTGAAGTAATGCCAGGGAGCCATTAAGTGTGGAGATTCCTTATTGGTTGACTGCTGTATCTAGTTTATGTTAATTAAGATAAGCTGTGGAATGTATAAATACCTCTGTTGTCCTACAATAAACGGCTTCCACTCCTGCTGTATCAATGTACACAAGTTGTTCGTCACCCCCCGGTTATTTTGCTGCAGCCGGACTGCGGCAGTATGTATCTGAGTGGTTAATGTTTTGAAGAGGCATGTGGATGCACATTTTTTTTTTTAATATTTATTTTTTAGTTTTTTTTTAGGTGGACACAATATCTTTATTATATTTTTACGTGGTGCTGAGAATCGAACCCAGTGCCTCACGCATGCTAGGTAAGCATGCTATCCCTTGAGCCACATCCCCAGCCCTGTGGATGCACATTTTGAAATGGGGACAAAGTATGAGGACATTTGTATTCCATGTGAATACTAAGCAGAAATCACTCTTGGCAGAAGAGGCTCTCAAGAACTACATTGACAGCATGCCGAGGGCTAGATTATCCCCTGCTAGTGTCATGTGAACCTTCTACAGTGTTGGTGACTGGATCAACCTTGACAACCTTGAAGAAAGGCCTTCTCTCCATAACCTCTCTGGGCTGTAGCTCATGCCTGGGGGCAGGCGTTGGTGCTGGCAATAGGAATCTTCCTGTCGGAGAAAAGTTACCTTTGTTGGAGTATATTCTGTATATCATTTATTTCATCCTCACAATATTACTATGAGGCAGATATATCATTACAGGTTTTTGATATGAAAAGAAAAAATAAACTTGAGAGGAAATTAATCAAGACAATAGAGCTAGTTAGCAGAGGAAGCAGCATCCAGGACAGGTCTGTCTGACTCACAGACTGAGTTCCTTTCATGACCCAGGATCTCTTGGCTGCATGGGATAGGTGACCCTTAGGAGAGAGTTTGGGTCTACTGGGGCGGCTCCTCTGCCCTCCCTGGGATTCTTCCTATCTCCTTTGGGACTCATCTGTGCTGCAATCCTGAGGGATCTTCATACATGTGGACTATGAGTACCCCCATCACCTTAACTTAGTTCAAGCCATAATCACCTCTTGCCTGAATCACTGTAAAGCCTCCTAGCCGGGAACCCTGCTTCACCACCACCTTCTGTCTGTTCTCTACATGGTCCTGTCAAAATATGCTGCTCCTTCACTCTGAAATATTCTGACTATTCAAAATCCTATTTTGAGGGTATTCCAAGCTTGGAAAGCCCTGACTCCCACTTCCCTTTCTCCTTCTCTGACTTAACTTTCTCTAGTGCACACTCTCCCACTTTCATGTGTTTCACAGATGTCCTCTGCGTGAGCCCTTCCTCCATCTCCCCATTTCACACTACACAATGCTCCTGTTTTAGTCAACTTTTTCATTGCTGTGACTAAAAGATCTGACCAGAACAATTTTAAAGGAGGAAAAGCTTATTTGAGGACTCACTGTTTCAGAGGTCTTAGTCCATAGAAAGCTTACTCCATTTCTTGGGGCTTGAAGTGAGGCAGAACATCATGATGGAAGAGTGTGGCAGAGGGAAGCAGCTCATATCATGATCAGCAAGCAGAGAGAAAGAGACTCCATTCTCCAGATACAAAATATATACCCCATAGCCACGCCTCCAATAAACCACTCCCTCCAACCACACCTCACCTGCCTCCTGTTACCACTCAGTCCCATCAGGGATTAATGAATTCACTGATTAGGTTCAGGCTTTAACCCAATCAGTTCTCCTCCAAACCTTCTTGCCTTGTCTCACACGTGAGCTTTTAGGGGACACCTTACATTCAAACCATAACAGCCCCTTTCCCATGGGCGCACACTTTATTTCTTCCATGTTTTATTTTCCCTCAAAGCACTCATCACATCCTACCACAGTGAATCCTTCATTTACATTGTTTTGTTTTCCCACCGATTCCCTGAATGCTGTCTGCCTCCCCTCACTGGATATGATGGTTAATCTTGGTTGTCAACTTGATTGAGAGATAACTAGTAAAGCACCCATCTGAGTAAGTCTGTGAGGGTGTTTCCGGAAACAATTGGCACCATAGGTCAGCAAACTGAATGGAATAACCTGCTCTGAATTTGGGTAGCACCATCCAATAGGCTGGGGACCCCAGAGGGAACAAAAAGTGGAAGAAAGGGGAAAGGCTCAGGAAAGCATGTGTGCTTGAGTCTTCTTGAGCAGGAGCATTTTCCTGCTGCTGCCATCACAGATGGACATCAAAACCTAGATCCTTCCTTCAGCATTTGAGTGT
Organism: Marmota flaviventris; assembly: GCF_047511675.1. Lineage (NCBI taxonomy): Eukaryota > Metazoa > Chordata > Mammalia > Rodentia > Sciuridae > Marmota > Marmota flaviventris. The sequence goes on along the minus strand of NC_092498.1, from coordinate 100,635,364 downwards.
GGATTTGTACCAGTGACTCCAGAGGCCTTCCAGGCCCTCAGGCTCAGACTGGAGCTGCATTTGGTCCCTCTTGTGCTTAGTCTTCCAGTTTCTTGGACTGAGCAGTTACTGGTTTCTCTTCCTCTCCAGTCTGAAGATGGCTACTGTGAGACAATTCAGCCTCTGGTTATATAAGCTAATCTAGTAAACACCCTCTTATAACATATTCTGTTGGCTCTCTTCCTCTGCAGAACCCTGACTAGTACACTGGATTATGAACCTGCATGCAAGTATGATCTTTTAAATTAGTAGATTTATTTTCTAAAGTAGTTTTAGGTTCTAAACAAAGATTGAGAAGCAAGTATGTGCTATCTCAACTCCTCCCAACATCTTCTTCTATTTTAACATCATGTGGTACCTTTGTTACAATGGATAAGCCAATATTTATACAATATTATTTCCTAAAGTTTAGAGTTGGTTTTTGTGTATTGTACATTCCATGGGTTTTCACAAATGTATAATGATACATATCAACCATTACAATATCAGAGGGAGTAGTTCCACTGTCCTGAAAATCTCTACTGCCCCATTGATTCATCCTTTCCTCTGTCCCTCCTCCTCCCAACTGAACTGCTAAATGTTGATCTTTTACTGTTTCCATAGTTTTGCTTTTTGTAGCATGTTGGATAGTTGAAGTCATACACCATTTTCAAATTGGCTTTCAAAAACAAATAAATACAACACACACACACACACACACACACAAAAAAAAAAAAAACCTTAGCAATATTTATTTAAGTTTCTTTCATGTCTTTTTGTGACTTGGATCATTTCATTTTAGCACTGAATAATATTCGCTTGTCTGGCTATACCACAGTTTACTTATCCATTCACCTACTGAAGGGCATCTATGTTGCTCTAAACTTTCACAAATTTGAATAATGCTGCTATAAATATTTATATGCAGGTTTTTGTGTAGACATATATTTTTAAATTTATTTGAGGAAATAATAAAGTGAATGATTTCTGGGTTCAATGGTAAGAGTATGATAAGGTTTGTAAGAAACTGCCAAACTATATTCCAAAGTAGGTGACCATTTTGCATTTTAATCAGCAATAAATGAGAATTCCTGTTGCTTCACATTCTCACCATTATTTAATGTTGTTAGTACTCTGGATTTTATCCATTGTAATATGAAATGGTCTCTCATTATGTTTTAATTTACAATTCCCTAATGGCATGTGCTATTGAGCATCTTTTCAGGTGCTCATTTGCCATCTGTGGATCTTCTTTGGTAAGGTTTTTGTTAAGGTCTATGATCCATTTTATAGACTGGGTTGTTTGTTTTCTCATTATTATGTTTTAAGAATTCTTTGTGCATTTTGGATGCTGGTCTTTTAAAAACCATATGTGTTTTGCAAAGATTTTCTTCTAGTCTATGGCTTGTTCTTTTTTTATTTTCTAAACAGTGTCTTTCACAGAGTACACATTTTTTCATTATAATGAAGTTCAACTTCATTCAATTTTTTCTGGTGCTTTTGGTATGAGGGTAGAATTTCTCATGTGTTTTATTCATTGCTTTATCCTCAGTTCTTAGAATATTTCCTGGCAAATAGTAAGGACCCAATAAATATTTGTTGAATGACCAAAGGTTGTTTCCTCGGGGAATGCTTTCTTTCTTTCTTTCTTTTCTTGTACCCCCAAGGGAATAATTCAGTCACTGCATCACATTTGGGAAGCAACCACTGTCCAAATCCCATTATATAAAGGATCTATAATGCAGATGTGAAATGCTATTTTCCTGCATCAAGTGAATGGTAGCAGTTTAGAGTGTTCACATTATTTCAGGATGATAAGGTTTTCATTCACATTATTGCCTCAGCACTTCCCTTGTCCAATTTCACTCCCTCCTCCTTTTTTCTCTTGCACTGACTTGTCCTCCAACAAACCTTACTCAGTGTCTGCTTCCTGGGGGCCCTAACTTACAATGTCTTTATTCACCTCTAAGTTTTTTTTTAAATTATGCATAAATTAAGCATATTGTAAAAAACAGTGTACAAGTAGAGAGTATGGATAGATAAATAGTAGGTGTTATAGGGCTCGGACCTGCCAGTAAGCAGAGGCAGCTGCAGAGGCACCTCTTCACTTAGAGCAGCAGGCATGAATTTATTAGGAGGGATAGGAAAAGAGAAAAGGGGTCACTCTCAAAGGAGAAAATGGGTCCTTTCAAGAGAGGAGAAGGGTAACACCCCTCCTTCCCTCTGGTTTTATTGGGGACCCAAGGAAAGTTTCCAGAGTGTCTCACCTATGTCACCTCTTAGCTTGACTGATAGGATGGCATCAGACTTTCAAGTCCCTCCTACCATGACAACTTTAGATCACTCTGGCTCTGCTGATCAGTTCTAATTGGAACATGTTCTTACAGATTTTATGGTTAGGAGAGATTATCCTTATCTTCCTGAGTTCTGGGATCTGGTCTCTGTAAGGGTCACAAAAGTTCCCCTTTTCAGGGAAATTTGTGTTTTCTTATGGCATTTTGGGCCTGGATTTCTCCTGCATATAACAAGTTGTTTGCAGAGAAATGTAAAATATATCCTAAGCCAAGCAGGACTGAAGGTAAATTGCTTTTTTAAAAACATACAACGAAGAAAAGACAAATAGTGCTTTTAAACAATTAGTGCTGGGAAAACTGGTTATCCATATGTAGAAAAATGAAACTAGGCCCTTATCTCTCTCCCTGCACACACACATACACAAAAAATCGACTCAAAATGGATTAAAGACCTTGGAATTAGACCAGAAACTATGCAACTCCTAGAAAAAAATGTAGGGTTAACACTCCAACTTTTAGTCACAGGCAATGACTTTCTCAATTGAACCCCTAAAGCTCAGGAAACAATGCCAAGAGTTAATAAATGGGACAGCATCAAATTACAAAGCTTCTGAAAAGCAAAGGAAACAATTAGGAATGTGAAGAGAGAACCCACAGAATGGGAGAAAATCTTTGCTAGCTCTTCTTCTGACAGAGGATTAATACCTACAATACATAAAGAACTCAAAAAACTTCTCACCAAAAAAATCAAATAATAAAATCAATAAATGGAAAAATGAATTAAACAGATACTTAAAAAAAGAAATACAAATGGCCAACAAATATATGTAAAGATCTTCAACATCATTAGCAACTGGGGAAACACAAATCAAATGGATAAGACTCTGAGATTTCATCTCACACCAGTCAGAAGGGCAGTCATCAAGAATATAAACAATCATAAATGCTGGAGAGAGTGTGAAGAAAAAAGGAACACTGTTACACTGTTGGTGGGATTGTAAATTAGTACGACCACTGTGGAAATCAATATGGAGTTACTCAAAAAACTAGGCATGGAACCACCATGTGATCCAACTATACCATTTTTCAGTATTTATCCCAAAGAATTAAAGTCAACATACTATCATGATACATGCATACCCACGTTTATAGCAGCACAATTCACAATAACCAAACTATGGAGCCATACTATGTGTCTATCAATGGATGAATGGATAAAGAAAATGTGGTCCATATACATAATGGTGTTTTATTCAGCCATAAAGAAAAATGTAGTTACGTCATTTTCAGGAAAATGGATGGAATTTGAGGCCATTATGTTAATCAAAGTAAGCCAAATTCAGAAGGTCAAGAGTTATATGTTCTCTCTCATTTGTGGAAGATAGAAAAAGGGAAAAGAATAGGGGAGAAAGGAATTTTATGAAAATTAAAAGATCAATAGAGGAAAGTGATCAGGGGGATGGGAGGAGGGGAGAGACATGGGAAGTGCTGGAGAGTGACACTGGTCAAATTATATTGACATATTGTACATATGGATGAATATGGAAGAGCAAATCCCAACCTTATGTGAAACTATAATGCACTAATAAAAATGTGGAAAAAGGAAAAAAAAAAGAAGGCATGTGGGGGTCAGCACAGAGGACTCAGTTTGTAGACTTCTTCCATTCTCATGTTCCCACTAGTCCCGTCTCTATTATCTAATAAGTGGTAAGTGTAACTCTTGTCTGTGGTTATCCCCAGCTCCAGTTCTATGTCTCATAGGACATTTGGGCTCGGTATACATATTTTCCCATGTTTTTCTAAGAATATACCAATATATACAATTTTGTATGAAATAATTAAATTAACCCTCTCCCATTTGAGGCTATTATGTTAATCAAAAGAAGCCAAATTCAGCCATAAAGAATATATATATATATATATATATATATATATATGATTTTTTTCACCATGATTATTTTTAACAAAGCATTTCCTAAATACATTTTCATAGCAGGATAATAAATGATTCCCTTATTTTGGACCACTGTATAATATTATGTTTTTCAGAATTTCATTTATGTTTATATCTTCTTTCATCCCATTTTCTTGTTTGTTTTTCTTTAAATTTTTCTCCAAATAAAACAATTTAGAGATTAAAAATGCATACATTAAAAATGTTCACACGATATAAATTAAAGTGTAAATTTCACCTTTCTGTGCTGCTACACACACGTCTGACTCTCCAGAGACCAAAGCTTTCAATAATTTCTGATTTTCTTCTTTTGGTGCTGCTTGACTTTCAGTTATATATACTACTATTTATTTCTAAGATTTTATCAAAATAATAGTTACCATAGCCAAACAATTAAAGACTTATCATGAGCACAGTCATTTTAATGGACTGTAGGATAAACTGAAGGCTGTCGCTGTGCTTAGTGCACTATCTTGATGGCCTGCCCAGGTAGGATGATATCATGGTTGATGCCATGAACTCTACAAGCAGTCTGAGTTCAAATTCTGGCTGTCATTTCCTGGTGGTTCCATATTAGGTCCTGTGTGCCTTGCTTTTTCAAATCTAAAGTTAAGATAAAAACTGTACATGAGTTGTAGGATTTTCATGAGTTAAAGAGACATTTACTGTCAAATATATTAGGATTTGGATTTCACCCATGGAATAGAGTGACCATAGGTCACCAATGTCATCTTGGACTCTTTTTGAATATCAGTTCAAATGAAACTGGTGAGAGCTCTCTTCTAAAGTTATATGAGGATTTAGTTAATGAAATAGGGTATGTGAAATTATCTGGTATAGAGTACGTACTATACAAATGAAAGCTTCTCCTTTTCAATCCTGTTGGGATGTGAAGATGTTGGATAATTTTCTACAGTATCACAACAGTTCATGAGTTTCTTGATTACTTAAAGAATGTCCATAGAATACTGCAAGTATTGTATGAGCTTAAAACTTCAGCCTTTTTTTTTTTTTTTTTTTGCACTGGGAAATTAACCCATGGGGTCTTTACCACTGAGCCACATCCCCAGCACCGCACACCTCCTTTTTATTAATTACTTTTATTTTTTAAATACATGACAATGGAGTGCATCACAAATCTTATTACACATATAAAACACAATTTTTCATATCTCTGTTTCTATATGAAGTACGTTCACATCAATTCATGTCTTCATACATGTGCTTTGGATAATGATGTCCCATCACATTCCTCCATCATTGCTAACCCTCTGCCTCCTCCCTTCCCCTCCCACTGTTCTGCCCTATCTAGAATTCATCTATTCCTCCTATGCTTCCACTCCCTACCCCACTATGAGTCAGTCATCTTATATCAGAGAAAACATTAATCATTTGTTTTTCTGGGATTGGCTAACTTCACTTAGCATTATCTTATCCAACTGCATCCATTTACCTGCAAATGCAATGATTTTATTCTCTTTTATTGCTGAGTAATATTCCATTGTGTATATATGCCACATTTTTAAAATACATTCATATACTGAAGGGTATTTAGTTTGGTTCCCCAGTTTAGCTATTGTGAGTTGTGCAGCTATAAACATTGATGTGGCTATGTCCCTGCAGTAAGCTGTTTTTAAGACCTTTGGGAATAGGTCGAGGACTGGGATAGCTGGGTCAAATGGTGGTTCCAATCCAAGTTTTCCAATAAATCTCCATACTGCTTTCCAAATTGGCTGCACAAATTTGCAGTCCCACCAGCAATGTATGAGTGTGCCTTTTCCCCACATCCTCACCAACACTTATTGTTGTTTGTATTCTTAATAGCTGACATTCTACAGAAGTGAGATGAAATCTTAGAGTAGTTTTGATTTGCATCTCTCTCATTGCTTTAGATGTTGAATTTTTTTTATATATTTGTTGATTGACTGTATATCTTCTTCTGAGAAGTGTCTCTTCAGGTCCTTGGCCCATTTATTGATTGGGTTATCTGTGTTTTTGGTGTTAAGGTTTTTGAGTGATTTATATATCCTACAGATTAGTGCTTTATCTGACATGCGTGTGGGAAGAATTTATAGGTTCTAATTAATAGGTTCTATATTTACCTCACTGATTGTTTATTTTGCTGAGAAGAGTCTTTTTAGTTTGAATCCATCCCATTTATGGATTCTTGATATTAATTCTTGCGCTATAGGAGTCTTACTAAGAAGTTGAGGCCTAATCTGACATTATGGAGATTTGGGCCTACTTTTTCTTCTAATAGTTGCAGTGTCTCTGGTTTACTTCCTAGGCCCTTGAGTATTGTGCATGGTGAGAGACAGGGGTTAAATTTCATTTTGTTGCATATGGATTTCCAGTTTTCCCAGGTCCATTTGATGAATAGGCTCTTTTATAAAATGTACGTTTTTGATGCCTTTGTCAAATATAAGATAATTGTAATTATGTGGGTTAGTTTCTGTGTCTTCTATGCTGTACCGTTGGTCTACAGGTCTATTTTGGTGCCAATACCATGCTGTTTTTGTTACTATTTCTCTGTAGTGTGTAGTTTAAGGTCTGGAATAGTGATGCCACCAGCTTCCCCCTTCTTGCTAAGAATTGCTTTGGTTATTCTGGGTCACTTATTTTTCCAGATGAATTTCATGATTGCTTTTTCTATTTCTATGAGGAATACTATTGGGATTTTGATTGGAATGCATTGAAAATGTACAGTGCTATTGGCAGTATGGTCATTTTGATAATATTAATTGTGCCTATCCAAGAACATGGGAGTTCTTTCCATCTTCTTAGGTCTTCTTTCTTTCTTTAGTGTGCTGTAGTTTTCATTGTAGAAGCCTTTCACCTCTCTCATTAAGTTGATTCCCAAATATTTTATTTTTTTGAGGCTATTGTAAATGGGGTGTTTTACTAGTTTCTCTTTCTGAGGATTTGTCACTGATATACAGAAATGCTTTTGATTTGTGGGTGTTCATTTTATATCCAGCTACTTTGCTGAGTTCATTTATTAGTTCTAGATTATTTCTGGTGGAATGTTTTGGGTCTTCTAGGGATAGAATCATAGCATCTGCAAATAGTGATAATTTGAGTTATTTTTCTCCTATGTGTATCCCTTTAATTTCTTCATCTGTCTGATTGCTCTGGCTAAAATTATAAGAACTAAGTTAAATAGAAGTAGTGAAAGAGGGTATCCTGTCTTGTCCCATTTTTCAGAAGGAATGCTTTCAATTTTTCTCCATTTAGAAAGATGTTGGCCTGGGGCTTAGCATAGATAACCTGTACAATGTTGAGGTATGTTCCTGATATCTCTAGTTATTCTAGCATTTTGAACATAAAGGGGTGCATTTTGTCAAATGCTTTCTCTGCATCTATTGAGATGATCATAGGATTGTTGTCTTTGATTCAATTGATGTGATGAATTACATTTATTGATTTCCGTATGTTGAACCAAACTTACATCCCTGGGATGAAACCTACTTGATCATGGTACACTATCTTTTTGATATATTTTTGTATTCCATTTTCCAGAATTTTATTGAGAATGTTTGCATCTATATTCATTAGAGATATTGGTCTGAAGTTTTCTTTCTTTGATGTTTCTTTGTCTGGTTTTGGAATCAGGGTGATATTGGCCTCATAGAATGTGTTTGGAAGTGTTCCCTATTTTTCTATTTCATGAAATAGTTTGAGAAGTATTGGTGTGAGTTCTGACTTACAGAGCTTGTAGGACTCAGCTGTGCATCCATCCAATTCTGGGCTTTTTGGGGGTTGGTAGGCTACAGATGACATCCTTTATTTCCTTGCTTGAAATTGATCTTTTTAAATTGGTGTATGTTGAGGTTAAGTACAGGAGTATCTATGATGCCAACAGGTCAGAGCTCAGGAGGCAGCCTAACATTTCTCATATGAACTGCTGTAGGAACTTCCTCTTCAATGTAGGGAAGAATGGCAATATAAATAAGTTAGTTAAGAGGAGAGGTGACACTGTGTGAATCAGTGTCACCTGTTAATTTTTTGGAAAACAAGTTTTAACCACTAACACATAATCAAAACTTCCTGTCTCCTAAATACATTAGAAATATACAGTTTATCATAGAAAAATTGACAATCAAATTTTGTTCTAGTTGGAGTCGGACCTCTTTACATCTTTGGACTAGTTTAGTTTTCACCTTGTTAGACAAAGGTTTCTAATTCTGGATCCAAGATGGTGGACCAGAGGGAGGCAGCATTCTGCATTGCCCTGTGACCTGGGATGCAAGTAGTGAGACTACTGCTTCTCTGCAAGCTTATTCCTGCCCTCTGCACTTGTTCAGGGCTCCAAACCTCAGGGTCACAACTACTCACCCAGGCAGGGCAACCAGGTACCCAAGTGGGACCATAGGCAGCTGCAGCAGCACCCTCAAAGAACTTTTGGCCACCTACCCAAGCAGAAAGCACACATGCCGCTCCCATGGAGAACACCTGGCTGCTTCCCATGAGTAGAAACTGCAGTCACCATCCCCATGTGAACCCCATCTACCAATGTGGGGTTCTGCCAATCACCACCATCTTGGGACTTTGCAGCAGTGGACACAGTCCCCTATGTGCAGTAGCCTGCCTGCAACCAGGAACTTCACACAGGCTCCTAAGTCAGCTGACACTGCAAGCCACAGAGTTGGTCACTATTTTTTTTTCCCTTCTCCCTCTCCTGTCTCCTGCCCTCACATCCCCAACATGTGTCAAGCCAAGTACATTGCATGAATTAGGATTTTGAGGACTGGGATATCTGAATAGTATATTTTGAGTTGTGTTGTACATTCTTTCTATTCTTTTTTTGTATTTTTAACTTTTTTCTTTCTCTTTTCTCCCACCAATTTCTACTATTTTAACATTTTTAAAAAATTTTTCTTGATATATATGTGTGTTTGTTTTATATACTCTACTGTCTTCCCACTTTCTTGTCTGCTCTATATAGCCACTAGGTATTTTGTCTTCACTTCTTATTTTTGTAAATTAAGATAAAAATGAATCAAAAATTTCCAGCTCAAGTTATGTGAAATCAAAGAATAGAAAAAAGTGGATTATATAGCAAATAGTTCTCTGACACTTGCAAGTTCTAAAACCACTGAGAACATTTTGTCAAAATTAATTTTACTAAAATTCATATTAAATTATATAATGAATATTAAATAATTTGATTTCTATTAAATTTATTGAAATTAATTGTTAAGCTAAATTCAATAAAATTTCAAATATAAATCATTAGTTTTATTAAATTAATAAATAAAATCAATTAATAAAATGAATTAAATTAATGAAATGAATTAAATTCATAATTAAATTAATTAATAAAATAAATTAATGAAATTAATTCATAAAAATTGTAATATGATTTACTTTAAATAATTTAATTTATATTGAATTTTATTTGAATCCATTTTAATAAAAATGTTCTTAATGGTTTTAGAAATTTCAGGTGTCAGAGAAGCATTTGCTACATAATCTGCTTTCTCACTTCTGTGATATCAACTGACTTAAGCTAGAAATTTTTGATTTATTTTTTACCTTAACTTACCAAAATAAGAAAGGACTAAACTACTCCTTTGTTAACTTTTTCATCTTTCAAATTTTTGTATTGTCTTATTTCTCTACCCCATTTTTTTTCTTGATCAAATGTTTTTAAAAATCTCTTTGTTTATAAGTATTACTGAAGGGCCCAGAGCAAAGTATGTAAACAGTCCAGATATTTAATGATACATTCTTACAAGTTAAAAAGGATGGCATGTGATTATACTTTGGGTCTGACTGACAAAAGTCATCTTCCTTCTGGACAAATATAACATCTAGAAAACGAAATGTTAAAGTCAAGTGACTTTTTTATAGAATGAAGTAAAATGGATAGGTATCATAGTATTTGGATTAAAAGAATCTTAGAATTTATCCACTAAACTTCATGTTCAGGCCCTCCCACTGTAATTTTCTTTTAGTAGTTATTCAGTGTTTTCTTTTATAAACTAAACAATTCACAAATTTTTGCTACATCATATTTTGTTTTCAGCTAGCCTAAATTCTCAGGTATGTATCTTTTTCATATGGGTTTCATATGGGTTGGACTTTTCTTCTGTTCTGTTATATAAATGTATCATTTTTATCTTAATACAATTAAATGTAACAAATATGATCCTTAAAAAAGGAGTTGGAACGATGGTTATTATTGCTGTTGATTACCTGATAGCATCAGAACAAAATATCATATGAAAAAGAGGACTACGGTAAACAAAGAAAATTTATTTTAAAACAGTGCTACAGCAAACAAACACACACGAAAAATGGGGAGGGGGAGACAAAATACCTGAAACTTCTATGTATCAACTTTTTTCTTTGTCTCTACAAATACACCCCTTCTTTTTGAAAAAGCCACTTTATAAAAAGAACAAAATGTTTATTTCTTCTTGAAAGTGCTAACTCATTTCTGGCTTGAGAATCACTTTGAATTTCTTTCAAAGGTCCTTTAGTACAACCCTGGCACTATTGTTCGGCAACACTGGCAATGGTGTAAAGGTGGGCATGAAGTCTGCGATGGGATTCAAAAGGAGATTCCCAGGTCCACCAGGTCCAAGTCCATCTAGGCTAATCAGTGGCACAGCTGCAGAACGCGGTGCCAAGAATGCATTCACAGCCTCTCTTTTACCAGCTCTGAATTCTGCTGCGTCTGTCACACTTCTTGGTATTTTTGCACGTTCCTTTCTCCTTCCTCTGGAGTCTAGAGACTTCAGGGCACGAGCAGAAAGTTTTGGTGATGGAATGGATGAATGAGATTCTGTTTCCAGAAATTGGACAAAAAGTTCTGAAAAAGAACTCTTCAGCCCAGGTTGCTCATTTGGTGTCACAGGTGTGTTGGGGACACATTGGGATCCTCCTGCAAGCCATCCCGTCATCCACTTAGTAACACCACCATCATCTCCACTCAACAACTGCTCCATTTCCTCCTTTTGAATGCCCAGGATGCTTCCCATTAACCTTAACACTTTGGGACGCTGATTTTTCGGTGTCTGGAAATGCCCAATGAACAGGTTTCTCATTAGGGCTTTGTCCACTTTTCCTTCGGTGCCATTTTCTGAGTTCATCCATTCCTTTTGGGCATCGTCCAATATTTCTCGTGGGAGCTCACTTTGTTCAATCTGTTTTTCCTTTTGATGTAACTGTTGTGTAGGTCTGGTTGCTGAATCCAACACACGGTTGGCTTTCTCCAAGCGTTCCTGTAATAACAATGCCTCTCTTTCTAGATTTTCTGCCTTTTCCTTCCATTCCGATGTATGTTGTCTTTCCTTTTGTAATTCAGCGGAATACATAGCCTTTTCTTCTTGTTGGGAACGCTCTAGAACCTTTTGCAGGTTAGTGAGTGACATGGCATACTGCTTTCCTAGTTCCTGGTAGAGCGAAAGCTGCAGTGCGTTCTCATCCCTCTCTTGGGAGAGGAAACGCACCTGTTTCTGCAGGGACTCTACTTGCACACTGGCTTGATGACTTGCATTAGAAGAGGAGAGCAGCTTTTCCTCCAATAGTGTGACTTTCTCTCTCAGGTTCCTCTCTCTCTTCTCCGCAGCCCCAATTTCCCAGCTGTAAGAATCTTCTGATTCTAGAAGATGGCTCCTCAGGTTTTGTACCTCTTGCTTCAAGTGTAATTCTTTGTCACGTAAGTGTTGAACTTCTTGCTCTAAGGTCCAGTGGACCATCTGGTTGGTGCTTTAGAGACAAGGTGACTTGGTCTCTCCCCTGCTGAAATAGGATGGTCTTCTCCTGCATGGATTCAAGTGCTCTTAAAAGCTGACTGAGGTCCCCAGCCTTGCCATCTTCTTTTTCTAGTAACAGCTGCTCAAAGGCAAGAGCTTGCTCCTTCATGTACTGGCACTCGTACTCTTGTTCTAGCAGGACCACAGAGAACTTCAAGTTGGTCTCTTGTAATGCTTGATACTCCATTTCCTTTTCTTGGGATGTTTCTGTCATTCTTTCATTTTCCCCTTTGAGTTGAGAAATGACCATTTCTAAAATTAATATCCTCTCTTTTAGGTTGGTTATTGCTTGCCTCAACAACTCGTTTTCATTCACTTTGTCAGTGAGCTTTTCATTGGAAGAAAGAAACTGATCACTTTGGACTTGGATGAAGAGGTCTTTTTCCTTCAGTAAAGTGTTTAACACATCTTGTTCTTCCTTGAGCTGTTTAATTTCGGAATCCATTTCTTCATGTCCTTTGTTTTCTCTGGCTGTGGCAGCAGCAATTGCATCAGACAACCTGTGGTTATTTTCCTGGAGCATCCTAATGGTGGCCTCTTTTTCATGCAGTGACTGTCTCAACTCTTGGACCTCTGCTGACTGGGAGGTACGTGATGATGCAGCCAAGAGCTGGGGTGGAATCATATCAAGTTTTCCTGAATAAGTTTTAGCCTGAAGAGCTTTTTGCGGGATAGTTTGAGTGAGTTGACCAACTTCATCTTCAGACAGCTGATCAATCTGATTGGTTAAAATCCTAGTCTTTTCATTTACAAGTTGAATTTCAAGTTCCTGTTGTTGGATTCCTTTCTCTCCTTTTACAGTTTCATGGTTACACAGGTCGTGTTTTTCACTTCCGTTTTCTATACGAAGACTTTTAACTTTTGTTATTTGGAAACTATCAGAATTGTCTGCTGGAGTGTTGTGTGTGTCTTCCTGCAACTGGGCTTTTATTTGTTCACTGGTTTTCTGAACATTCCCAATTTCCTCCTGTTTCTGCTCCATCACAGAAGGCTGCAATTGACTCCATTCCAGCTTCAAGGTTTCACACTGTTCCATTATTTGTTGCTTTTCCACACTGAGCTGCTCTTTTTCTCTCTTCAAGACCTCTGTGTCATTTTGTGCCAAAGATAATTGTTCATTTATGTCTTTTAGTTGATCCTCAAGTTCTTCGATCTTCCTGGCAGACTCTAGTTTTTCAGTTTGTAGAACCTGAATCATGTTTTGCAAGTCACAGATTTTAGACTCATCAGTTACTGTTACTCCTGAGTCACCTTGCTGTAACTGATTTTCAAGTTTTTTAATTCTTTCTTCAGAGTCATTTAGTTCCCTTCGATACCGGCGACTCATATCTGCCAGTTTCTGTTGATGTACATTCTGCAAAACTGCAATTTCACCTTGGTGATTATCAAGGTCTTGATTTCGGTTTTGTTCAAGTAGCTTAATAGTATTTTGTAGTTGGCAGATTTCACTTTGATCTGAATTATGTGTTTGATGTGCCTGAGCAATAGCGCTCCCACGGCGGACTTCGGATTCGAGTCTTGAAACTTCAATTGACAGTCTGTTGATTTCTTGTTGTGCTGAAATGATGTCACTGAAGTCCATGTCATCACCGGGAAAAGCTGAACCGTGACTGATATCATGACCGAATGAAGACGGGGCAGTGGTTGATGGTACACCACCAGCTCCTGAATGCAGTGGTTGGGCAGCTGACTTCAGTTGAAACAACTCATCCTCTAGTACAAACTGTCTTGCTTTCAGTTGCCTGATTTCGACTTCTCTCTGTGCCACTTCATTTCGGTAATTTGCAGATTGATGTTGGATGCGTAGCTCAGATGCTGCATACCTTTCTTCCAGGTCAGCACAATAGTTTTTAAGTCTTTCATTGTCATATCTGATCATCCATTTGGTATCTTCAATGTTCTTTCTCCAATAACTAGGTAAACCTGCTTCTACGTCCTCGAATTCATCAAGAACCTCGTCCTCGGAGACCTTGGACTTATGGCTGGTGAGGGAAGCCAAGCTGTCCCCCACCTGACCCAAGGAGTGGCCCAAGCTGGAGCCTGGGCCTCTAAACCAGGATGACATCTCCCCTATTTCAGTGAGCCATCAGACCCACTCTGAAAACCACCTCTGTCTGTATCCACCTCTGAAAACCACCTCTGTCTCTATCCACCTCTGAAAAACCACCTCTGTCTCTATCCACCTCTGAAAACCACCTCCGTCTCTATCCACCTCTGCTCTGAAACTCCTGGAATGCTGGGGGGGTCAATTATGACCCAAGCTCTCAGAATTCCAGGAAGGGCGGGGCTGTGGGGCTCTTGCCAACCATTGCTATCTGCCTAGAAATGCAGAGGCCTGACCTGGGCTTGCACCAGGGACTTGCCACCAGTGGCCCAGTTATGCCTGTGGTGCTTGGGCTCCTTCTCTCCACTTTCCACCCTCGGACTTGGGTGACTTCTAGCCCAGTGTTAGCAACTTTCCCCAGCTGGCGGGCTGCCCCTGCCGCCTTTACACTGGCTGCCATATCACCCCTACCTCATTCTTAATGATAATAAACTTGAAACTTTCCCATTAAGAACAGGAACAATCAAGGGTATCCTCTCCTACTATTCTTTTTAACATCTTGCTGAGTTCCTAGCTAATGTCCTAAGTCAAGAAAATGAAATTAAAGACATAGAGGAATGGGAAGAAAGATAAACATGCTTAAGGTGTCTTCTACTTAGGGACCATCTTATAATTTTTAACTTATTCTGGGTTGGTAATTAATATCTTTACAGCAAAAGGAAATTTACATTCAACTTCTTCAAGTGTCAAATCAGTTTTGACCCCTTCCTAACATGTTGAGCTTCCATAACTTGATATGTATGTGTCAAAACTGACATATATATATATATATATATATATAGTTTTAGATGGACACAATACCTGTATTTATTTTTTTATTCATTGCTGAAGATTGAACGCAGTGCTTTTATACTAGGTGAGCACTGTACAACAGAGCCCCACCCCCAACCCTCAAACTTTTTTTTTTTAATGGGTTGTGAGTATATCAGTGTTAGAGCACTTGCCTACTAGGTATGCATTCCTTGGTTTATTCCCCAACACCAAATATGATGATTTTTATTATTGATTTTATTTTTTTAAATACATGACAGTGGAATGCATTACAATTCTTATTAAATATATGGAGCACAATTTTTTATATCTCTGTTTATATATAACATATGGTCATACCAATTCATGTCTTCATAGATGTACTTTTGATAAGGATGTCTATCATGTTACACCATCATTCTTACCCCCCTGACCCCTCCCTTCACCTGTCACCACTCTGCTCCCCTGTATTCCCCCCATGCTCCCCCTCCCTGTCCCATTATGGGTCAGTTTCCTAATATCAGAGAACTATTGGCATTTGTTTTTTGTTTTTTGGTTTTTTTTGGATTGGCTAACTTCACTCATCATTATCTCTCCAACTGCATCCATTTACCTGCAAATGCCATGGTATTATTCTCTTTTATTGCTGAGTAATATTCAACAATGGTGCTGGGATAACTAGAAGTCTACATGCAACAAAATGAAACTAAACCCCTGCCTCTCACCATGTACTATACTCATCAGAAAATGGATCAAGGACCTAGGAATTAAACCAGAGACTCTGCATGCAATAGAAGAAAAAGTAGGCCCTAATCTTCATCATGTGTGAGTATGCCCCAACCTCCTTAATAAGACTCCTATAGCACAAGAATTAAAGCCAAGTATCAATAAATATGATGGACTCAAATAAAAAGCAAAAGAAACAATCTGTGAGGTGAATCGAGAGCCTACATCTTGGGAGCAAATTTTTACCACTCCCACAACAGATAGAGCAGTAATCTCTAGGGCATATAAAGAACTAAAAAAGCTAAACACCAAAAAACTCAGATAACCCAGTCAGTAGATGGGCCAAGTACATGAACAGACACTTCTCAGAAGAGGATATTTGTCGCTTTGCTCACAACTAAAACACTCAGGGTTACTCCAGGGGAACTGGGCTGTGCAAAATAACCACACAAGAGACAGAGATACCTTTTTCTTTGGGGGTGCTGTGAATGCTCCTCTGACCTTAAGGGTCTGCAAAAAGAGAGAGAGAGAATCTACACATGCTGACCCCTTTTATTGAGGAGAAGCCACTCAAATGAGGCAAGGAGTCATGTTTCAAGGGGCTGAGTCTAGCTCACAATGTCTGCTGTCAGCAGGTTGACTGACGTCCATGAAGGTCACACCCAAGGGCAGAGTAAGAGAAGGGGACACACAAAGGGCATTTCCATGGAACATTCTATCCCAAACAGGGCAAAGGGGTAATATCACAAAGGAAAAGGTGAGTGTGGGGCTGCAGGAAGGCACACCTTCACATGAGCACACATTTGTTGCATTTTTACTACTCTCAAGATTGGGGGTACTGTCTTCAGCTACTTAAAAATGGCCAGATCACGGGGAGTGACCGACAGTGCCTCAACTGATCAGGAGAGTGAAAAAGATGGTCACATGACGTGAGGGCCTCCCACAGATATTCAATCAATCAACAAATAAATGAAAATATGTTCATCATCTCTAGCAATTAGAGAAATGCACATCAAAACTACTCTAAGATAACTTTTGCTTTTTAATACAGTTCTCACTAAGTTGCTTAGGGCCTCAATAAGTTGCTGAGGCTGGCCTTAGACTGGTGGATCCTCCTGCCTCAGCCTCCCTATAACTGCTGGGAGTATAGGCATACACCACCACACCTGGAAAAACTTTAATCTTTGATAAAGATAACAAAAACATTTGTTACAATGACCTACCTTCTATTTGAAAATAACACCTGATTATTAATTATATGTCAAGACTATAGACATTTTATTGACTTGATGAAGAAATGTGATTTTATTTAATTTTTATTGGCTTAATATTTTCTTGGCTACTACTTATTTCAGTGTTAAAATGAATTATTATTGACTTTAAGTTGCATGTATTTATGATTTTGATTAATTTGAAGAAAGCATTCTAAAGATGAAGAAACAGGAAGACTTGGTATAATATTTCCTTAGTTACCAATCTCCCCCACATATTCATTAGGATTAATCATAAATTTTTTAAAATTCCAAATTACATTCATGCCATAAAAGAAATCCATTACAGTTCCTAACATTTACAATATAGTGCAAAAAAAGACATTTCAAATTTCTAGTTGATTGTCCAAAGTCAACAGATCTGTGAATTCTGGGAGCATTGCCCATTTCATGGAAGATTTATAGTTAAAGTGAAATACCAGCAGTAATATCATAGAACATGAACAATTTTATGTTTTTAGAAAAAGTAACAACAGGGCTGGGGATGTGGCTCAAGCGGTAGCGCGTTCGCCTGGTATGCGTGCGGCCCGGGTTCGATCCTCAGCACCACATACAAACAAAGATGTTGTGTCTGCCGAAAACTAAAAAAAAAAATAAAAATATTAAAATTCTCTCTCCCTCTCTTTAAAAAAAAATCACATAATGGAGGGATTTATTTATTAAAAAAAAAAAAAAAGAAAAAGTAACAACAGTGTGAAAGAAAGGCCTTGATGACAAAGGCCCATCTGAAGTACAGTGTACTATTCAAATTATTTTCAGCTTTTATTTCTCTAGCTGGTTGGATCTGGAGACTTGGCTGACCAGCAGTTCACCTGAACAGGATTGTCTGAACTCCAACTTGATTTATTAGCCATTTTGATACAATCAATGGTATTGGGAAAGAAAACTAAAGATGCTTTTGACAATGTTTATGCAGCCTGAAGTGAACAGTTTAGAGAGATAGACTCATTTTTGAGATTTCCCACTTGTTTATTTTGAAGTTCAGAGTCCAATAGCATTTAGAAGATGATGACTTACAAGTTTCATTTAGAATCAACATTGCCCAGATTTACCTTTCCCCAAATGGCTTATCATGTAGTAGGCCTGCCATTTCTCCATTTACAGAGAGAGATTTTGATTCACAGAAGCAATATTCACCAACAATCTAACCATGTGTCAAGTACCCTTCTTGTTACTTTATTTTTTTATGTTCTTGTCTCAGTTTTCATTTAAAAAATGCATACATTATAATTATATAGAATAGTGGGATTCATTGTGATATATTTGTAGATGTGTGTAACATAATTTGGTTAATTTCATTGACTGCCAAGCACTCTTAAGAAATACAGACATTGTTCCAATTTAGCACTCTACTTCACTTCTATGACAAACCAAACTGGGAGAGAAAAGCCATTGTAAAATGCTCTACTAAAGGCAAATAGGGAGCACAGAGGGAATAGCAAAGAAGGATTAAGAACCTCTCCAGATTGCTTGATGCATTGAGTTAAAATTTTGAGCTAAGCCAGGCATGTGGTGCACACCTGTAATCCAAGCTACTCAGGAGGCTGACACTGGAAAACAGAAAGTTCTAGCACAACCTGAGCAACATAGTTAGACCCTTGTTTCAACATTTTTCTTTTTTTTAGTTATGACTATGTGACTTAATGTCCACTGGCATTATGAATCTATGTCTATATCTATATATGCAAATTCTATCCAGATGCTGGTGAGCATCAGTTGTCATCCATGTAGAATATTAACTTGGGAAGCTTGCTCCATTTCCATTCAGGAGGTCTCGGGTGGGCTCTAAGAATTTGCATTATTAAGTAGTTCCCAGGTGTTGCAGATGCCATTGGTCCCACAACTGGAGTATCATTAATATGAAACTTTCACATGTTTGCATTTTTGTACGAGGAAGACTTCGGTTGCACATCGTAGTCATTTTCTTATAGTTGATAAACTAATAGATTAATTTTGTTTTCCTTTGCAATTCTTCGGTATATATTTTGATGTGAATATGTTGATGATGTAGCAAATTCATTGTGTCATTACATATAATATAGTGATGTCAGCAGTTGCATTTTTAATTTGCAGAATACTAAAGGGACTTTAGAAACAAAGCTTAAACTTCCTTTACCCTGCTGATCACTAGTAGTCAGTTAATAAAATGATGTATTGTTTTTGTTTTTTCACTTTCAGTAAGATGGACAGGAAAAAAACATATTTAGTTTATGTGTTGTAGAAAAGATACCAATTTTAAAAAAGTATAATATAATAGCTGAAAAGATCAGTAGAATAAAGAGAACAGAGGGAAGGAGTAGGGAAGGAAAAAGGAAGTACTGGGGACTAAATTAGAACAAATTCCATTCCACACTTTTATAATTATGTCAAAATGAATCCTAATGTTGGGTATAACCAAATAGAACCAAATAAAAAGAAAGCCTAATACTGAGAAAGCAGTTTCAGGTGCCATTAGATTCAAATGGAGCAGTATAAATAAACTCTCAAATAATGTTGGTTTATATGTTGACATCTTGAATTAAACAATATGTCTAACCCATGAAGCAATGTGGTTAGACATTCTAAACTGTAGCAGGAACCTGACTTCCTTTATTCCTCTCCCCATCTCACTCTCATTTCTGCCCAACTTTATCAAGAATTAGGGCCTATCATCTTAGTCAAGGACAACCTGGGTTCCAAGGTCACAATAAGGTCACAAGGTAGAGGGAGTACATTTTGTAGAGCAGGAATAGTGAGATTATAAAAAGAATTGGACTAAGGAACCTGCTTTTTTATGGTGTTTCTCATGCTGGAAAGGTTGGGCCCTGCCTTGGTCATGCGAGGTTTGGTAAAATATGGTTTGAGAACAACTGCATAACCTATGAAATGACACCACTTAAGTGATAACTTTGTGCTGAAAGCAGAAATGTAGAGGCTGAAATATTAATCACAAAATTGTTAGCAAGAAAATCTAAAATATGTTTATATTAGTTTGTTTCATAGTTGGAATAGAAATAAAGTTAAGCAAACAACTCTTTTTTTTTATTTGTTCTAATTAGTTATACGTGACCGTAGAATGCACTTTGACACATCATACATTAAATGGAGTATAACTTCTCATTCTTCTGATTGTACATGATGTAGAATCATACTGGTCATGAGGTCATTTATGTACTAGGGTAATAATGTCAGATTTATTCTACTATCCTTCCTATCCCCATAACCTTCCTCTCTCATCACTCCCCTCTACCTAATCCAAAGTAACTCTATTCTTCCTTAACCACCCCCATTGTGATTTAGCATCCATAGATGAGAGAAAACATTTGGCCTTTGTGTTTTTGGGATTGGCTTATTTTGCTTAGCATGGTACTCTCTAGTTTCATTCACTTACCTGCCAATGCCATAATTTCATTCTTCTTTAAAGCTAAGTAATATTCCATTGTGCATGTATACAATATTTTAAGCAAACAATTCTTGTAAAAAATTTCCAGACATCTGAGAGTGAATTTGTAGACCTCCAGAAGCCTCTTTTGATAATCATGTTTTGATGGGTTTTTTGGACCACATTCCTTCTTTAAATTGATTCCCTATTTCCTCATTTATAGGACTATTATAATGAGAAGGCTGGTTCTTCTCTCTTCTAAAGCTGTAGTACCCCTACCTTGGCTTCTGTCCCTCAACTCAAGGAGAATTTGGGGTGATGGGTTCAAGGGAAATGGAGTAAAAAACACAGGCCTGCTCAGTTCTATGATATAGGAAGAAGCATTTTCTCTTGAATTTAGCTTCTCATGCCTTTTCCTTATCAACCTTGAAGGCCATGCTCTGACGACAAAGCAAAGGGAAAATGTCTAAGCAGAAGCTCCAAACTACTTGATGTTCTGGCAAAAGGATCTCTCAAATCTTATACAGGATCCTAGTCTCATCACCAATGTAGGAGAATAGAGAGGAATTGGGAGCTGAGGATCAATCTGATATATTTTTTTAAAGGTTTGTTTTCTATAAAAGGTAGCCATTGGAAATCTGTAGTCATGGAATGTGCCAAAAGGTCCTGGTGATATTCATCATAGTAAATAAAACATGTGGAACTACCCGTGAGTGGAGTTTCCTGCCACAGAGGTCATGCCAGAGTCATTACTCTGCCTTATTTTCCCATCATGGAAGAATTGTGGAAACATTTTCCATTTCTCTATTTTTTAAAGCTCAAAATTTTAACCTGAGCTTGGATGGCTGACAAGTCAGCATGGTTTCCAAGTTGTTGATTTTATGTGAGCTGAGTTTTTATCCAGTGTGGATTGAATGAGGAGTCTGTGAGTAGCTTGGGGACAAGCTGCAAGACTTGGGAATTTGGTCAGGATTACCATTTAAGACAAGAGGGTCTTTGAAACAGCAGGCATTGTTTCAACTAGAAACTACAATTAGGAAAGTATATAATAGCAAAATCATAGAATCTCAGTTCCAGACCTCAAAGAACATTCGATGGGTGTTTGGATATTTTCTATGACATCAACCCATCTTTACAACATATTGTCTAAACATCTGAGCTTAGGAGAGATTTCCTGATGTAGTTAATACATTTTTTTCCATAATTTTTTTCTTACCTAGATTACTGATAATTGCTGTTTGGAGTTACATTTTTTGAGAGATTCATAGTACTCTTTTTCCTCTTGAATTCTGTAGTTTCGTTCCACGTAATCATGACTGGAATATTTTCAATTTTATTTTCCTAATGTTGATGACACCATTGACCTTTTTCTAGTTTTTCAAAGGTGATAAGGTCACTCTCTGTCTTCCTTTTCTTAGCTTTATTTCTAAATGCAGATCAAGATTAGTTCTATCGTATTTATTCTTAAGAAATTCCCACTATCAAGAGATGGTCAATAGTTTAGTTTTTGTTTTTGTAAACCTTGTTTTTAAATTGCTACAATATCTTTGGAGGGTTTTGTTGGTGGTGATGTCATCTGCATCAAAACCCTGGAGTCACCTTTTGAATATGGTAATAAAGGAATATTAATCCCATTTTTCAGCCAGTACCTCTATAACTTTCAAAGATGAGAGGAGAGTCAACAAATTCTTAAGGGATTTTATAGAGGATTGAAGGCACAGAGTTAATACTTATATCATCACCAAGGTGTCTGCCACATATGTACAGATGTAAACACCAGAAAATATATGGCTTTTAATTTACACATTTTGCATAGAAAGTAGAATTATATACCACCTTGATCCAGGTAAAAGCTGTCAATATTGGCTATAAAGTCACGTTTTAAAGTGGCTGTGTACACAGAATTTCTGTTCTAATTGGTCTGCCATAAGCTATTGGGAAATGGAAAAGAGCTTTCAAATGGTTTTGGATGAAAAATCAGAATGTTATTCTAAGTTTCACTAGAGGTTGTAGATGCCATAGGAATTTTTTTCTCTAAATAATTTGAGAAGAGAGCTTGCTTCCTTCTTTAACCAGTTAGGCAATGGGAACATCATGCTGCCTATTCCATAATTATGTAATTTACCTCTATTTTAGAAATGTAGTAATTTTAAAATTAGGGTGCCAATTTATTTATTTTCCAGAGTTTGAGCAAATGAAAAAAATAGAACTCCAAGGCCCTGTGCTGCTCAGGCTTGCCTGCTTTGTCAGCTTGTGGATCATCTCCATGCAGTGTTGGAATGTCACACATTTCCCTCCAACTCAGAAGCAGTCAGGGAACAAAATCGCTGTCTCAGGAGATAAGCTTGTATCACATCCCCCAACATTCCCCTAAAAATACTCCTCGGGTTCATTTTGAGTAATGGAAAAAGAAATCAGACACAGCCTTACACACTCCTGATTTGGGTTCTAAAATGATGAAATGAATGAGGATAAAGGGGCTTCTGACACATCTCTCAGTCATGGGCACTGACCTGTCATACATCTGTCGAAGTCACACTGAAATAAACCCAGGGACTTAATATCTTTGAGGTAATAGAGAACTTCTCTTTCAGTTGGACTTAAAGAAATGAATTAAGGCTTGTCAGTGTGAGTTTTCAACAGACACAACTCCAGTTTAAACCTTCACGCTGGAAGACAGATGGATACCCAGCGTCCTAAGTTCAGAAAGAAGTATTCATTGGTTGTGAGAGCCAATGAGATAGAAAAAATGATAAAAGATCTCCAGGGGACATCAACGGATTGGCCTGCTCTTTGAAACTCTTTCCCTCTGCATGATCTGGAGACTCATCCAAAGCCGGGTCGGCTGGTGCCGTTCCTGCCTTTTGCACCCCTCCTCTCTTGCATTGCTCAGCACTTGCCAACCATTCCAGAAAATTCTCTGTCACAGTTGCTCTTTCTCAGAAGTGGGTATTAACGTCTGCATCCATTTTGTGTTTTTCCTCTAATAGGTATGAAAGTTCTAATTCATACCTAAGTAACAAAATGGAATTTTCTTTGGGAGGAAATAATTTGTATTAGGAAAAAAGAATAATGTACCACATAAAGTTCTTCTTCCTGGGGAGCCGATTACCAGATCTGGCCAGCTCAGGCAACCAAATCTTGGACCCAGTAACCGGGCAGGAGCTGCTCAATGGTGGTGGTGGTGGGTGTTGATATATAAGAATGTCTGGAGGAATTACTTAATTTATGACTTCATGAAAAAAAGAAGTATATAAATTAGTTAATCAGAATATACTATGGCTTTAGTTTTTAGTTTGGAAACCTATAAACATGTAAAAAATTATCAAGTATGTTAATCACAGATTTTCCTCATAAAGAAAAGTCTGATACATTTAAGAAGTTGGGTAACATATAGTTCCCTTGCTCGCCTCCCCAAGACAAAATAACAACATGGAGATTGATGAAGTCTTGTCTGGAGAGGCAAAAAAGAAGAATTACAAAAGTAATCAGTGTTTTAAAGAAGTGAGTGAAACAATTAGACCTGTTGAAAAATCATATAAGTTGAGCACCAAAAAGTGACAACTGGACATGAAAAATATCCCCTGGAGGGTTCATTTCATTTTAGGTCACCTCTGGAGCTTAGAGTTACTTCTAACTTCGGGAAGGGTTTTGCCCTTGGTTGTTCTACCAACTCCAGAGGCCTTTGGTCTCCTGCCCTCACAGGAAGTTTTCTTGGTGCCAGGCTGGTGATAGCTCCCTGGAAACCAGAAAGCTGACCACCCACTCTCACCCAAACCACCTGTCTAAGATCCATGGACCTGCTGCTGCATGTGAGGCTGTGCTCTGTTCTCTCTGTGCAACCTGATTTGGATCTCACTGTCTTTTTCCAGCTGTATGACTGCCTTGGTCTGTTGGCATCTCACCACTCTGCCAATTTGGAGTCAGCCATGGCCAGAACATTTCTTATGGCAGCTCTGCTGATTATGATCTTTCTTTGTACATCTCTGCCAGAAATATAGGTTTCCATGAGGTTCTCCTTATCTTGGTAAGAAACCAGAAGCAGTATAAAACTGAGCATGTAAGACCTAAGACCTATGTGAACTTTGGGAGGACTTTCCTGGCCTGCCATCTTCCACAAGGTAATTGGATTATATCCTCAGGCCTGCTGCCCATTGGAAGAGGGAATGAAGGCTGGGCACTCTTCCTTGTGTACTCATCACTGGCAGGCTCTGATCATTCTTAAATGGGCATCTTGGAGGCTCTGTCTCCAGAACCAAGACCTTCACCTCTTCATGTCCATGTTCCATGTAGCTACCCTTTGCAACTTTTATCAACTACCAAGGCATACTCAGCCTTGAGCTACAAGTAGACCTGCATTAATGACTTGAATATAAGTAGTTTATTTGACTCCAAGAAACACTAGTGCTTAATCCTATACAGGAAGTGTGGGAGCCAGTGTAAATCATGTGACTCAGAATGACTGCATTGGACGGGGAGAGTCACACCATTGCTGGGGAGCTGCTGAGTGAGGGGAGGTTGAACTCTGGCATTTTTGGCCTACTTCTTGGGGGGCCCAATAGGGCACTGGCAGGTACAGGAACTCATGGGCAGATGGCAGCAATTGGAATTCAGGTTGGTGTGCTCAGGTGGGGATATAGAGAAGGGACATGCACAGGGTCTCCACTCTGAGCTCTCCCTTTCACACTACCTATACCCATCCTGTCACTCACTTCAGGCACTCTCGGATCAGTGGCTGGGGAAGGTTAAGCACTGAGAAATGGGCCTGCCACTGGCTTTCTATGTATATGCCCCATGGTGTGTGTGTGTGTGTGTGTGTGTGTGTGTGTGTGTACTATGTTAGCCAGTTTATGAAGCCCACACCTACTCTTCGTTCAACTGATTCAACTGAGATTAGTTTTCTAAGACAGGTAGCTACTTCAACATACCACTAGGGGTGCTCCTCAACCAAAACCATATTTCTGATACCCTAACCTGCTTGGACTCCCCAGTCATCATAGCTCCTTATGGAACCTTCTTGATGTATCTGTACCTCCAACAAGATTTTTTACTAACTACCATGGTCCGGTATGAAAGGTTACAGCCAGGATTTATTGTTTCTTAGTCTACATGCCGTGAGTGGGGGTTTGAACTGTATGGAAGTTTCTTGACACATTGGTGGACAAGAAAGGCAGGGAGATGAGGCTGTACTTCCAAGAGTTTCAGACTGTGGCAGACAGTTTCCAGCCCCCCGTTTCTAATGTACCTCTTCTGGCAGGACTGTTAGATAAAGATGGTGCTCATGGTCTTAAGTCCGAGGGTGTGGTCTCCAAAAACTAAGAACTGGACAGCCTTTACTTCAGTCTCTTGTGGCCTCAAGAGGAAGACTTGTTGCTTTTTAATTAATCAATCAATCAATTAGTAGAGTGATAAATGTTAATTAGACAACTTCTTTGCTATACAGAGCTCCAGGATGCTTAAGGAAATGTGGATGTGGATTATTAATTCTGGCTTTTTGGCACATTTGCTTGAAGTGTTCACATTTATAATGTGCAACTCTAAGGTAGCATGACTGAATTTTTAAAATAAACATGGCAGAATTTTTATATAGCTAATGACCTCTGTCTGCTCTTATATTAAATATTATCACTTCAAATTATGTAATATTTATATTATAGCTACACAAATTTACACTGCATTGTTTAAGATAACTAAGTTGGACAGCAAAAATGTGAAAATAAAATGATTTTTCTCAGCCACTGTTTAACCTGAGATTATCTTCCTTGATCACTGGGCAGTAATGCAACCTTTTATGGAATCTACTGAGAGCTTGAAGACAAAGCTAAAGTGCTCATAAACCAGTAGCAGGACATGGAGGCAAACTGACTTCACCATTATTGCATAATACAATTTGAGCTGGTATAGAACAGGGGTTTTTCTCCCTTTGAAAAAAATTATGATGATCCTTTCTTTACATAGAGGGGAACTGATTTCTAGAGACACAGAGTACTAAGGTGAGATCAGTATTTTCTTTTGGCGTCATACAACCTTACTGGGTAAATTTCATTTACCTTTGCTTTTCAGATGAGGAAACTGTGGCTCAGGGAGTTTAGATAATTTGCCCAACATGGTTTACTCAGAAGTCAAGGCAGGTCTAA
The DNA here is from genome assembly GCF_047511675.1 of Marmota flaviventris. Lineage (NCBI taxonomy): Eukaryota > Metazoa > Chordata > Mammalia > Rodentia > Sciuridae > Marmota > Marmota flaviventris. The sequence continues at coordinate 100,608,986 of NC_092498.1, read as the reverse complement.
ATGCTGATCTGTGGAACTCCAAGGTCATCATCATACATGCTTTTTCCTAGTGAGAAGTTCTATCAGCAATGGCTACAATTAATATAGCCCTGTGTCTTTATTTAGTTGAAAAAGCAAAAGCTCTGTCAGAATTTTTGTTCCCAGAAAAACAAAGTTGGAAACCTGCCAGAGGCTGAGCAGGGACGCTGGCCGGGCTGCTACAGCGTTTGCTCTCTCACTTTGCAGACCCAGAGGCTGAAGTGGCATCGTCTTTGGAGAAACTGAATCTGTGCCATCAACACAGATTCTAAACTCTGAATCTAAATCTTGGTGTGAGAGATACAGAGCAAGGTGAGAGATGTCCTAATAAAGGAGCCAGCGCCGTGTGCAAATTCCATTTCTTAGAAAGAATCTTAAGAAGTTCTTCCTTTTGTGTGCATTGTCATCACCTTTCCGCCTGCTGTGATGGCTTTCTTCCCCAGTCTCCCTTCCCCTCCATATGCATCTCAACTTCTTTCTCTCTTTTGTTCAGTGTAGCAGGAATGATCTTTGGAGAAGAAGGAGTGGGCGCCTTTAGCAAGCTCAGATATCAAATAATTTTTCACCTCCCTGTAATTGAAATCACAGGATCAGGATTTTCTTCCTCTTGTTCTCCAGGATCACAGGTGGAGTGGGGCGAGGGTGCTATTGACTTCCACACTGCTTGTCATGTGGTAGACGGATGGACGCTCAGGCCAGGAAGGGATCTGACTCTTAGATGAATTCTTTTATCCTCAAAGGGGCTTCCTGCAAAGGAAACCATTAGTGTTTTGCTATTGGGTTTCTACTCCCTGTGGTGTCTAAGAAACCATTCATTTAATTTTGTGACATTTTGAGTGGATTTGGAGAGCTAAGCCCATTTGAAAGAGCCTGTTCCTGTGGAGGAACACAGAGGGAATGCAAATAGAATCCAAATGGTCAAACCACCAGCGGCTGACTGTGGTCTGCCTGGCCCTGGGGGCCTTTCTGCATCCTCTTCAGCCTGCCAGACATCTGTCATGGGTTACAGTCCTAATAGTCCAGTTGGCGATGCGGTACCCAGCCTCTTCCTTTATCATGACCAGAAACTGACCCCAGAACACGAGCAAACTGGAAGTTGAGCAGCCGAAGCAGTTAAGAAATAAATCTTATGTTTTAAAGAGAGCCATGTTAACTTTTTCTAGCCTCTGGAGGTGAGGAGGATGTCCAGGTGGATGACAGCACATGCTTCAGTCTCCAGCAAACCTGCCATTCATTGGCTGTGTGACCTGGGTGAGGTCACAGTAATGCTGTTGAAAAATGTGGGGGATATCTGTCACATGGGGTTGTTCTGAGACCAGAAATGGGATGATTTATGTCACACAGTTAGCATAGTTCTGGTACATAGTAAAATTGCAGTAAAAGTTCATTTTGTCACTCATATCGTTTCTGATATTGCTCTTACTTTTGTTTGTATCCAAGGGGTTTGTCTTTTATCCCTCTTTCCCTAGATCAGCTCTGTCTAATAAAAATGTGATGCAAGACACATGTATAATTTGAAGTTCTTTACTAAGCCACATTAAAAGGTAAGAAGAGCCTGATGCGGTAGTGCATACCTATAATCCCAGCAGCTCAGGAGTCTGAGGCAAGAGGATCACAAGTTCTAGGCCATCCTTAGAACTTAGTGAGGTCCTAAGCAACTTACCAAGATCCTGTCTCAAAATTTAAAAATAAATAAATAAAAGGGCTGGGGATGTGGCTAATGGTTAAGTTTCCCTGGGTTCAATCTTGGGTACTAGGGGGCTGGGGGGTGAGAATAAACAGGCAAAATTAACTTTCATAGTAAATTTGAACCCCTCAAATAAAAAGGCTGCCATTTTAACATGTAATCAATATAAAATTATTAATGAGATATTTTACCTGTTTTTCGTCCTAAATCTTTTGAATACTTATAGATTTCCATGTATAGAACATCTCAATTCAGTCAAGCCACATTTCAACTCCTCAATAACCACATGGAGCTGGTGGTTACACTATTAGACAGCACTGATGTAGGCTCTGTCACCTGTCACCTATAGCACAGGAAGTATATATCTCTCGACATTTGTTTTAAAAAAATATCTTATGCAAAACCACAAAGTCGTTCTTTATTCCATGTTTTTATTTCCTTTTGAGTCAACTTTAGTGATTTGTATTTTTCTAGATATTAATTTATTCCATTGATATTTCTAAATTAGGTATTCAATGTTTGACATATTATTCTCTTTTGGTCTAAAAACTCAGTCTAAATAAAACTTTGGTCTAAATATTTCAGTTCCATGAGATAAGAGGTGTTATGCCCATATGCCCCAGCAATGAGTTGTGGAAGATAATATGGACAAGGTTCTTGTTTTGGACACTATTAATGAATTTCTATTTTAACTCTGACAGGGAAGTATCCTTTGAAATCTAAACCAGGAAGCCAGTGAAGACCCTGGTAGGAACAGATCTGAAATCAGAGCAGAAATAGAAGTAGATTGAAGAGAACAAGAAAGCCACAGAGGCAGAAGCAGACTATGTGTAGGTTGCTCAGAGTGGGGAAAGGTAGAGGTTGAGATTAACAAATGTGCCACTAGTAGTCAGTGACTCCCCAGTGAGTGGTTCTTGTCCACCCAAACATGCACTCCCCAGAAAAACTTACCTAACCCCAGCCCCAAGAGGTATTCTTTACTGTACTCTTTCATAGAAGATTGTGCTTATCTTTGATAGTTTTTAAATATTTCTGGTGATATACTTATTTTGTATGCTTTACATATTGTCTCTCTCCATTGAACCCTAAGTTCCATGAAGGTGTGGAACACATTTGCTTGGTTTGCCTGTAATTTTTTATGCCTGTTATCCATAATCAGCAAGCTCCCAGTAGATATTTCTCAAGTGAAAAGATGTAAAAATTCATTTCAGTTTTGATTTTGTGCTAGAGGGGAGATAATTGTAGGGTATGGAGAAATAGAGAGAGAGAGAGAGAGAGAGAGAGAGAGAGAGAAATCATGTCAAGATTCTTCACAAAGTGGGATTAAATGGGACTAAGAACAAGAAAAGAAAGGAAAATAATTAAGGAGGAGGAAGAAAAGAGATACCCATATTTTGAAGTAAATCAAGCTTGGCATATGGGTTTATATGTGAGAGAAAGACATGCAGGGCCATCATTTCCTAGTAACCCTAATTATCCTGGGAAAATGAGATGAGAGCTGATGTTTTGAGAGATGGATGAGAGAAGTAGTGAGGACTGAAGAGAAGGGCAGAAGAAAAGCGAATAGACAAGGCCAAGTCCAAGAACCTGTGATGGACCTCAGCATTCAGTGGAAGATGGAAGGCATGTTTTGATCTGCTCAGTAGTTCAGTGGGGAAAAAAAAGAGTAGATTATGGAAAGATCTAGGGCAACGTTTCAGCTGGTTGGGTGTAGTGGAAGTGCAAGGAAGCAAAGGTACTGAGGAACTGGTGAGAATTTAGGGGATTAACCCAGGGGTATGGACCGAACAGCTAAGAAAGTGTGACCAGGAGGCTGCTGATTATGTGAGGTGTCAAGAAGTAGGAGGGTTTGGGTCAGAGAACTGGATATTGGAGTTCATGTTTTCAGAGGCAGAGTTATTCTGGGTGATGGTGGGGTCCCTGGAGTAGGTAACTGAAGCCAGTAGAAATGAGGATCAGGTTTCAGATGGCTATCATCCTGACCATTGGTGCCCTTGGCATGATATCACTGTACACACTAGAAAGGAAGATTAGGTTTCATGTCTTGATGATCATACAATAGGGGTAGTTGATATTTAATGGGACCCAGCAGAGGTGGAGCCAGAGAAGGATCAGCCTCAAAACTAGAGGGCCCTTATAAGAATGGAGAGCAAGTTGTGTGACAGGGATTTGACAAAATCAGAGGAGTGCAGATCCTGACTTTGAGGTTAATACCTGAAAAGTCATTGTGGCTCTCACAGGTGCCTTCTGAAGCACCCTCTCTGAGTGGTGACTCTCATATAGACAGCTGCCATGTTTCTTATGCCCAGTCTTTCTCAGTCACTAAAACATCATCTTTCTGCCTAACTGAGAAGGTATCCATAGGGAGACTTATAAGCCCAGAAAGCCATTAGGTTTGATTAAGGGCTAGGGATTCTCAAAGCCCAGAAACTAAGATGTTGAATGGAAACATGGAAAAACATAGTCAGAACTACCTCTTGAAGTCATTGCCAGCAACCAATGTGCTAAGAACTTTGTAGTCCAAACACCCACATCATTTCTCCATCTGAGGAATGTTTGTGCAAATAAAAGCCAGTTTGTTCTCCTTGGTGTTCTCATCACAGCTTGAGGGCAGTCATCACTCATCTTAGATATTGTGTTAATAAGCCCATGAAATTCAGGATCATAAAATGCACCATGCTACTTAAAAGCATTATGAGTCTGCATTTCCTCTTGTCCCTCATTTTTCCCAGGAACATCTATGAGCCGTATCTTGCCTTTTGTCCCACTTGCTATCTATATTTCCCATGAGTGACCCCAGACTGGAAGCCTTGTATGACTCCATCACATGCATAAAGGTCTGAAGTGAAATAGATACCTGTTGTTCAATTGCCTGCTCACTTTTGGAAAAGTAAAAGAACTTTGCAAGCTTAGCAAACTTTCAGGCTTACCTAAGAGTGATAAAAATCTTCAGGGAAAAAAAAACTATTTGGGATGTAGACTAAAATATCTTTAGATTAATCAGATATTCACCAGAGGCTTGGATGGCCTGTCAGCCAGTTACTGAGAGAAATGAAAGATCCCATAGTTTGAAAAAGAGTCAAGGGACTTGATGGACACAATCTGTTCTGTCTAAAGATGCTGCTTTTAGGGCTGCAAAGTCCATTTCTCCAGGAAGCATAAGACTCCTCTGTTTCATGAACATAAGAGAAAGGAGTCATCCATAGGGAGTCTTCAGGAGCCCATGACATGATCTGTTTCTGCCATTATTTGGCAAGTCTTTTGGTACTTCAACTTGTTTTTCCATCTAGAAAGTGGAGCTGGTGACCAAGATATATATATTTAAATTTAACCTTTAATTAATTAATTATGGGGTGCTGAGGATCAAATTCAGGGACTCACTCATGCTAGGAAAGTATTCTACCACTGAGCCACAACCCCAGCCCCAAGTCTGATATTTTTAATGAGGGTTCCAGTTAGAAAGCTAAGGGGATATAACAGAACATCTCATGGTTCTTGTTTTCAACTTCTTGACTTTAAGATTCTTGGTCTCATGGTCCCAATTTTGATACTTTGGTCATATTTGAGTCTCTACTTTGACACTTTGGACCTTGTCTCATCACTTTATTCTTGCCTGTGCTTATTTTTCCAGTACAAGGATCCCTCCAAAACTCCAGAAATTGGATCCTTTTTATTTTCTAGAGAGAACTCAGATACCCTACCACCAGAAAACCCCTGTGTCCATGGAGGGGCACCCAGGCGGGTTCTGTACCCCATACCTATCACACATAGGCCTCAGCTTACCACTAACAGATGTCTACCTGTCGGTCCACATCATCATAATACATTCCAGAGAAACCATGGGCCAAGTTCTAGCCCCTGGAAGGTTTCACAAGAGCCTCTGACATCCCAGTGGCCATAGTCTGTGCCTCAGTCAAGAAGTGTGTTTTAGAGCTCTGTCTTTCAGACATTCCATGTTTAGTTGTGTGCTATACACTTTTGAAGAATGCTTTTTATAATATGATGCAAAAGGCATCCCTGAGAGCTAGATTGGGCATGTATTGCATGGCCATATACGGAAGACCTTCCATTCTTACCCTTGGAATGTAGACTTTCATTAGGCTGTTTGGAAAAGAACTCATGGTTTTATTAGGAGGACAGATTATTTGATATGTGGGAGTTATCCTCTCTTGATGGCTTAGAGGTACTGCCTTAAATGGTGTAGTATATTGTGACATTATGATCCTATTAGTGATACCTGAAGTTCAGCTATTGCCAGGTGTGGTTGGCCATATCTTCCAAATAGTTTGATTTTGATATTATCAATCATTTAGCATCCCAAGACATTGATCAGAAAATTCATGATGAGTCAGAACACCAGATGGAAACCCAGAACACTAATAAACCCTCTGATTTGAGAAGCTTTTTCAGCCTTCTGAGACTGTGAAGCAGCTGATAGCAATAATTTAGGGATTGGGACAGACAAGGGTTTACTCACAACAGCTCAGGGCTGAGATCCATCCAGTGGCAGAGGACACAGAGCACTGGATGTCCAGAACAGACAGTTCTATTTCCCAGAAGGGGAAGTATGCATGCAAGGGCTGTGTCTCTGCTTTAATACTTGCACATTCCAAGTTTCTTGAAATGGTCCATGGAAGTGCTATGAATCCTACTTCAGAAATGGCAACTGCCAATTCTGATTTCCTCATGAACCATTGAAGGGTAGAGGTCTGTTTGTAAACTGATCTATCCCAAGGCCTAAAACACAGTAGGTGATCAATAAATATCTATTGAATGAATGAATGAATACTAATCCATAATTCAACAATGGCTCTGGACTCCCCAAAATTTAAACATGTATTCCGACTCCTGAAAATGTCCTAGGGTACCATCTCAATGCACTGTTTTGAGAAGCTGACCCCAAGAGAAGACTCGATTCTTCTCAACACTGGTCAGATATTTGCATCAGATTTAACTTTTCTAGTTACTACAGAGATCTGAGTACATAGACAATCAAACCCCTTGATCTACAACCATGGCCACTTAGACCCACAATTCTTTTTCTGATTTCAGAAAAACATCAGCCATAGATGTCCATTTCTGGACCCAATAGTCCACTTTCAAGTGCCACATGGAGTTCAATGACAGGTCCATTGATATATTATCAACAGTGGCATTATGCTGGACAAGTCTCTGTCTTTGAAGATGGTACACAGTGTAACCGATGTGATTCTGCAATCTTTATATGGGGTAAAAATGGGAGTTCATAACCCACTTGAATCTAAAGTATGAAATATGATATGTCAAGAGCTATGTAATGTTTTGAACAACCAATTAAAAAAATACAAAAAAAAAAAAAGAAATCCATTCTCTATCTCTGTAGTAGGCTGAAGAATGGTCCTCAAATATCTCTATCCTAATCCTTGAGCCAGTGAACTTTTTTTTATATGGCCAAACAAAAAAATGAACTTTGCGGGACCCAGGTTCAATCCTCAGGACCACAAAAAAATAAAAAATAAATAAAGGCATTGTGTTGTGTCCATCTACACCTAAAAAAAAAAAAAAAGAGCATCTATAACCACCAGCATCTTTATAAGATAGAGGCAAAGAGAATTTTGAACAAACAAGAGGAGAAGGTAATGAGAACATGGAAGCAGAGATTGGAATGATGTGATCACAAGACAAGGCATGCCACAGCCACCCCAAACTGGAAGAGACATGAAATAGATTCTCCCGAGAGCCTCCAGAAATAACCAGCCCTGCCATCATATTGATTTTAGGCCCATAAGACTCATTCTGGACTTCTGGTCTCCAGAACTGTATGATAATGTTTGTACTGCTTTAAATCACTAAGTTTGTGGTAATTTTTTTTCAGCAGCAATGGGCAACTAATACGGTCTCCATGTAAGAAGCTCCTTTTTCAGATGATGACAGATATATCATAGCACCTCTGAACACCATAATTTCCACTCAGCCATCCAGTTCCTAGAAGACTACAAATTGCTCAAAAGAATTATGCTCTGACCTGTCCAGCAAGGACATCAGTCACAGCGAGATAGGAGCTAAAAGGGCCTACCCAGAAGCTTATTTCCTGCAAACTCCACCACTCAGGGCCAACCTTTGGCACCAGTCAGGTTTCCAACAGGCCTGCCCATCTCCAATCTGTATGGAATTTGATGACATCTATCACTGGAGTGTGTATACCTACCTATAGCTTGACAATGAATGATGCTCTGATTGATAAACCCAATGTTTTTAGAGGACTGCTGTCTTACTTTTATCTAGGGCCAGTCTGTTCCCTGTGAGAATCTGCTTCCTTCCTTTTTCATATGACTTTGAAGCCTTTTGCTGTTCCCCAGCATCTCTCGTGTGAGGCAAAGAGAGAAAATAAGATTCAATAGGTTCACTTACATCTTTGTTAAAAAGCAACCCTGCTTTGACTTTAGGTTGAGGCTAACAATTTTGTGATTTTTAAGCTTTTTTTGATGATTTTTTATGCTCTATATAATCTTCACTTTTCCTCACTTAGTTGAAGTTCTGATGGACTACCAAAACTATTTTTTTTAATTAAAGGAATATAGTCAGAAAATATTTATTAAGGATAAAGAGGTACTGAACTTTTTACCCAGATGTAACTGACTGCGCCCCAACTCGGAGCCAGCCACTATAGATGCTTTAATATGCCACCTCACTTAATATGTTCAACAACCCAATATAAGAGAATTATTCACGTTTAAGATAACTAAGTCACAGGGACTTGAAGTAACTTGTCAAAGTCTGCATGGCTAGTGAGAGGTAGATGGTAGAATTTGCATCTTGTTTGTTTGCAAGCTTCTGCTAATTTCACAGCACTACCCACATGGCTGAAGAAATGTTCAGCTAACTACTCCAGGAGTCTCTAGTCAAACTCAGATACTCCCCTAGGCACAACAGCCTTTGCACTCTCGGCCATTTTGAAGTCTCTGAGATGGTGATTTTGGCTTGGAACTTTCTAGGGATTCCCAGAAATAATTCAAGCAGGTGGAAAATAGTGAATGACTAACTGGAATGAAGATTGTTGGCCTAAAATATTATCACATATTCTATTTCCCAGTACAGCTGAAGTTTTATTATGGAGGATTCGATGGTCCTGGGGCAGGATGGTCCTTCTTGGGTATCTATCAATTTAGGTTCCCATAAGAGGCAGCTGTGGTTGAACAGGATGACTAGTTGGGTATGCTGCCATCTTTCTCCCATCCCTACCCTGGGCAGAGTACCTGCTCATGAAGGAAAGTCTGACAGGGTCAGCTATGAGGGCATGAGGGAGTCTGTGCTTTGCCAGTACCCTTAAGCTGATAAAAACAAGGAGCTGGGAGGTGTCCTGAAGGGGTCTGGGAGGTGAGAAGATTTTAACATTCTTTTTGGCACACCAATTTAAATTTCTCATTATCTTATGAGTGACCGGCTGATTCTCTCCATCCTGGCCTTCTGTACTGGGATGACTGAGATTTGAGAAAGTTCCAATATTCTCACATATGCCCAATCAGGTGGAAAGGACCTGCTATTTCTAACCTGGGTAGTTCAATATCAAGTAAAATGTACACAGTGTTTGTTTAAATATTATACCATTCAAGCAAGCCATTGGTAGCAGTCCTGTATCATTTAGGAAAAAATGAATCTCAAATTACATATTTTTTTTTAAATTCACTGAGTGGTGGTACCCATAGTTTTCAATTAAACTGAATCTGTGACTTCTGTTGTATAATAAAAAGAATGCTATTATCCAAAAAAATTGAGGATATGGTATCTTCTCTTTCTTTTTAATCTTGGATTAACCTTTTTTCAGATGTTGATGGACCTTTATTTTATTCATTTATTTTATGCGGTGCTGAGAATGGAGCCCAGTGCCTCACAGGCAAGTTCTAGGCAAGCACTCTACCACTGAACCACAACCCCAGCGCCTCTTCTGTATCTTTTTGGAGATTGACAATGGCAAAATAAGGTCCCTTATAAATTCTGCAACAGACAAACTTGTCATGACTTAATGTTTTCAAACACACTTGACCAAAGCATTCATTTAGGTATATCATCTATCAACATATCTTAAACCTGTATTCTCCAACATTATCTTTGGGAAAGACTGGGAAATGAATATCTTACAGGTGGAAGCCTGGACCCAGAAGTGCAGTGGTCCCTAAGCCACTATATACTTGTCTCGGCTACATACAAGGCACACAAATAAAGCAAAACTTCCCAATCATGTGGGAAATTTAATCCACCAACAGCCCTCCTGCATCATCCTGAGTCCTTCGGGTGTGTATTACAGGGCGTATTACCTGGTGAGGCTGTCTACACAGATTACATTTTACCAGATGACTGCCAAATCTGTACTTCCTTTGAACTCCATAAGGCCCTAATGGGGGAAGTGAAATAAGTCTTTTGATTTTTGATACCTAAACTTCACCATCTATAAAATGGGACCTACACTTACATTTCTGAGAGGCACAGTGAAAATGAGGTGAAAGATGCTTGGAAATCGCTAGACAGTGTAGCATTATCTCAGTTCTGAGTACCACTCTTAGAGGTAATGACCACTATCAGTACTGTGGGGGAGGTGAGGCCCATTTAATGTAAAGGAAAGAGATGCTATTTTGAACCATGTTCATACGGTACCTGTTATATAAAATTTAGCTTGAAGTTAGAGTGACGAAGACAGAGGAAGTGAAATAATTCTACCAGTGAGCTGCAGAACTCCATGTCTGTGCTCCATATGAGGGTGTACTGACAATAATACATATTTAGTTAATGAGAAATCAAAATGCCTCTACATTTTCAATATTCGAGTATACAGGGAAATATTGGTGACTTCGTTTATTACGTCCTCATTTCAACACAAACAAATCTTTTCCTCTTTTGGGATCAGTGTGGTTTTAGTCTACCTTTCTGCACACTTTTAAAACTGATATCTGGAGGATATAGTGTATTTATTTTATTACACTATAGGATTGATATTCTGAGATGTATAAGATCCTAAATCTTCCAAAATATTATGTCTCTAGGATTGTTTGACTACCCAAAAGAAACATAGAGAAGCCTTTATTTACCTATTTTGTTCAATATGCCCTGCCTAGTTCCAAAAAGAATTTATAGTAGTTTATAATAAAATGTATAATGAGAAATATTTAGAACATATTTAAATTAAGTTTAAGAGAAAATAAAGTAGAAAAAATAAGACCAAGCCTGAAATGACATTAGTAAAAGACATATCCATGCAACTCTCTATAATTTTATTTAAAATCTAAAGATTCCATCAAAATTGACAAGCTGAATCTAAAAAACAAGTAGGACAGTAAAGGGTAACAAATGATCCAAGCAAACTTTTCAAGACCATCATGAGGAAAGATTTTGCCCTAAAAGATAGAAGGCAGGAGAAAGCTGGAGGACTTAGGCAGCATCCCAGCTTATAATCTTTTTGTTTTGCTTGTTGTTATTTCTTGAATATCTGTAAACAGCACGTATGTTGACAGCATTCTTGGTATCATGAGCAGATGATTCTAAAAAATTACACATTTTTTGTGTACATATGCAACAACCCCGTCACTCATCCGATAACATTCTTCCAACATTCACTGAAGTATTAAGTACTGAGCATTGTTCCAGACAACAGAGTTAGTTTTAATGCAAAAGGCTAACATGCTCATGTGCATAGATTGTACATCGGTGTCTTCATTTAGTCCAAAGGGTGATTCAGATTGAAAACTCTTTCATCCTCCTTCTGGGGACCTCAGAAGTGTTCTCTTGCTTTGCTGAACCCAGAGCAGAGGTCTGTGGATCTATTTTTCTATTTGTTTGTTTGGTTTTTTTCCTGACTGTGCTCAACACAGCTGAACATGGGCTTTATGTCCATTCAAAATTTTGAGCTGCATGGAACAGAAACCTAGTTATACTACCTCAAGTAGTGGGATTCTATGGGGATACAGGTGATACTAGGAGAGATGAAATCTCAGGGGAAGATGTAATAGAGCCAGGAAATGCACAGAAGGGATCTAGATGCTCCTTGTGGAGGCCAGGAGGCTGGAGGGCCCAGGTTAACCCTTTACTTTCCTATTGCTTTCTGTGGATTGCTGCCACATTGACTCCATGAGTCACCTACCTCATCGTTGAGAAATTTCTGGGTTACTCTCCTTCTACATGGGCCTATTGCTAAGATTACATGTGTTAATAAAGACATTAAAATAGAGGTTGGCATTGTAAAAACACTATACATTATTACTTTTTATTATTGTTATTGCTGTTGTTGCCTTGAAGTTTCCACCAATGAACTCTTGAGTTTGCTTAGAACTTGAACTTATTTGGTGGTCCCAACTACTTTCCTTCTCCTTATTAATTTATCTTCAACTCATACTAAAAATGAATAACTGAATCTCATTTTCAAAGTCCCTAAAAAGGCAATGTCACTTGTGCAAGTTTTGTCAAGCCATCTCACAGTTGGAAGGTCACTTTGCTGTTGAGCAATGGAGATGGGCCATGGAGGTAGGATGTTGGGGGAAGTCAGAGCATTATGGTACAATGGATGGTACCCAGCTCACAGGACAATCTGGGGCTCTTTATGTAATACAGACAGTGGCTTGGACGTTTTTTAGAAGAGACTGAGGCAGTCACTAAAACTGACCTATTTGACACAAGCCTACTGTTAGGTATGAGGTATCACCCAAAATTTCACGCATGAGAAAATGCAAGAAAGACTAGAGGTGAAATGATTGGGTTCTGAGCGTCCTAACCTAATCAGTGCATTAATTCCCTGATAGGAATTAATTGGGTGGTAACTGTAGGCAGGTAGTGTATGGCTGGAGGAGGTGGGACACTGGGCATGCCTTTGGTATATATATTTTGTCCTTGGTGAGAGGAGTCTCTCTCTGTTTCCTGGTGCCATATTCCCCGCCACTTTCCTCCACCAAACCCTTCCACCATGATGTCCTGCCTTTTCTCAGGCCCCAAAGAATGGAGTCAGCTGTCTATGGACTAAGACTAATGAAACTTTGAGCCCCCAAATAAACTTTTCCTCCTTAAAATTATTTTTGACATGTCTTTTGGTAACAGCAATGAAAAAGCTGACTAAAATACCTATCCTTCCTTGTTAAGATGTTTATGTCAAAAAATTGCTTACCGGAGTCTTAATGATCCTCAAATAAGGAACCAATGGTAGTGATTTGAAGTCATCATACCCATATACTAAAGTAGCTTTAGTATTATTTTCTTTTGATGGGGGAATGATTTCAATTTGTGCAGAAATATTTCTATTGAGGAAAGAACCCTAGGTTGTCCCCTGAGCTGGGTGTCATTCACTGTACCAAGAGTCTCTTTCCAGACATCCTGTTTTGTTCCTCAATCAACTTGAAAGTAATTATGAGTAATATAATAATCCTCAGTAAATTTTAGACTTACTAAGATTATTGTCTCATAAACAACAGCTTGGAAAGCTGATCTCATACTTTTTTTTCCATGTCTACACGTTAGAAATATTCTGACAATACTATGATTCTTGGTGTCAAAGAACTTGAGGTGGAATTCTGACTGTCACTCAAGAAATGGGGACCATTTTGTTATTTAGCCTGAGACTAATAAGCTTCGTTTCAAAGTTTTTCAATATTATTAGCACAGTCATGTTATAGAAATGTGATATAACATGTTTTTCAAAGGGAGATATTCCAAGCCAAATACCGGAGATATAGTAGGTTAAAAAAATGAACATAAAATTATAGACCTGAAATTTTTTATTACACCATATTATTTATTTTTAAAAATTATCTCCAAGAACATGATATCATTCATGAGAATTAAAGAAAGTGTATAAATATGACCTAAACATATACTGAATGAACAAAGTACAACAAAAAGTTTTGTTGACTTTGAATTACTATAGGCTACATCTTTGTTTGCAGTAGGCAGAATGATTAATTGGTCACTAAAAGATCTCCATTACTTTTATTTCTATTTTGTCAAATCATATAATTGTGCATACTGAGGATATGCAAAACCCAGGGGCCAAAAGGATTCCTGAACAGATTGGAGCCTCTTATAGGCCAGAATTTTATTTGCATAAGGGTATGACTCTTTCCTAATTTATGGACACTACAGTTGTGTTAATACTCTGTGTTTTTATGTCGTATTCTTAAATACTGGTATAATTTGGAAGCATTTTCTCCTTGGAGTAAAGACATTATTACCTAATAGGATTGAATTAATTTGTCAGAAGGTGAGTTTAGGATACATTTCAGCACTGATAGGTTTTCTTCAAGGTTGACACAGAGTAGGAAGGGGAGAGATGGGAGTGGCACTGCTGAACTGTCTGGCTCCCCAACTGGGCCTGGGGATCCTTTGCTCATAGAAGATCCCACTACTTGCTGCAGCTAAGAACACGCTTTCTGAAATCCAGGTAGACACAGGGTAATTCTGTTTCCTATCAGCATATCCTCAGAGCTGAGATGTAAAATGAAACTTGAACTTAGAAAGACTCACTGATGAGAATTTTGGTGGTGTTTTGTTCGATACTTTTGTTAGCAAATATATGGGAATTTCCCAGTCTCCTTGCTTTCATCCACCTCTTCTTTATCTTTTTATGCTGAGGGCTTTTACAAAAATCACTGTTATCTCTATCTTTAACTTGCTCAGAAATTATCATAAAAAATAGAAGAAAATTATTAATAATGGGCATATACCGAACATGTACTTGTTACCAGAAATTATAAATAAAATGCATAATTTAATCCCAGTGAAATTCCACAAACAGCTGCTTTAGATTTATTTTACAGGTGAAGAAATATGAGACTTAGAGATGTTAAATTTTAGAAGGTCAAGTTTGCGTAGCTAGTAAATCACCAGCTCGGAGCCAAATTGAGGCCCTTCTGTTTCCAGAGTCTGAGTGCATGTGCTGTTGCTCTGAGGAGGCAGGGCAAGTGGGAGCCTGTTAGTCAGCTTTATGTCACTATAACAAATGCCTGAGATAATTAATTTAAAAGGGGAAAAGATTTATTTTGGTTCTTGGTTTTGGAGGTTTCAGTCCATGACCTATTGACCTTGTGGCTTCGTGCCCATGACAAAGTAGCCCATCATAGTGGGAGTACATGGTGGAGCAAAAATGTTCATCCCATGGCCAGAAAGCAAAAAAGAGAAGAAGGAAGGAGCCAAGGTCCCACAATTCCTGTTGAAGACTTGACTCCAATGATCTAAAGACCTCTCATTAGGCCCCACCTCTTAGAGGCTCCATCATCTCACATTAGCTCCACCTTGGGGATCAAGCTTTTAATACATGGGTCTTTGGGGGTCATTCAAGATCCAAACTACAGCAGAGCCTTTGCAAAGAAGAGGAGAATTCCCAAAGAAGGGTGCCTGTGAATATGTGTGTGTGGAGCAGGTGGTGGTCAAAACTACTTTACATTTCTAAGCACAGCATTTGCAAATCTGTGTTTTGTTTTTTTTTCTACTTAGTTGTTTTCCCCTTAATTTCCTACAATTAGAGTTGTCTCCTGACTTGGATGAGTAGTGAAGGTGAATACTTTTGACTTTGTTTCTTGAGGATGGCCTTTCTAATGATGTGGATTATTAGGAGAGAACTTGGCATAGCTTTTCACATAAATGTCTTCAAAAATGTTTGAAAAAAATATCTTCTTTGTTTCAGAACTGACATTACCCCAAATTACTAATTTCATCAGACAGTCCCCAACTTGGAAACACTACCATTCACAACTCATTTTTCATTTGGTTGTTTAAAAATTCAGACCACATTTTAGAAATAGTATTATAAATGTCAGTTAGGTTTCCAGGCTACCTCATAAAAACTACTTAATGCATAACATAGCTGAAATATTTTGTGTTTATAATAAAATAGTAGAGAATAATGCCATTGTAATGCTAGAAATTAAGTAATAATAGTGGGCTAATTAACTTTTATGTATTTTGTGTGGCCTATAGCTTGAGGAAATCCAGTATATTATGAGAGCTAAGAGCTCATTCAAGTCAAAACATCTGGTTTAAATATTATTAGCTCTATGGTCTAATGTCTGAGTGGGTAGGGGACAAGGTATGACTCAGTTTACTCAACCATAAAATAAGGGTGAAAAATAGTTCATAGAATTGATGTAAGGATTAGGTGAGATAACATGACTAAAGTACTACTATTGTAGAACTTGACACTTACAGAATACTGGATTATGATAAATCTCATAGGTATGATTGATGTCTGCTGTTTATTGAACCCTTCCCACTGAATGGACAGTGTGCCAAAGATTTTGTTTATAGTTTAAACCTAATAGTCCAGTGAGGAATTAGCTCCAATTCCACAAAAGACATAGTTGAGGTGCTCTAAGATTAAATAATTTACCCAAAATTACATAAAAATGTGTCAACTTGTCTAGGCTACAAGGTGCCCAGATAGTTGGTTAAACATGATTCTGATTGTGTCTATCAAAGTATCTTTGGATGAGATTAATATTTGAATCAGTAAGCTGAGTAAAGCAGATCACCTTTCCTAATGTATGTGGGCCTTGTCTAATATGTAAGGGGCCTGAATAGAAGAAAAAGTCCAAGGAAAGGAAAATTATCTCTTTCTATTTTCTTCTGCCTTTAAAGTTGGACCATCAGCTCTGTAGGTTTTCTCCTTGACAACTATAGATTGTGGGACTTCTCAAACTTCATAATTGCATGAGCCAATTCCAAATAAAAAACTCTTTAGATGTGTAGATAAGGAGGAAAGTGGTCGGGTAGGGTTGGGGTGGGGAGATCCCATTTTCTCTGGAAAATGCTGACTAATAAAGTCACATAGACAGAAGGTGGAAGAATGGGACCTGGCAGCTAGGTATGTAGGTTTGGAAGCCAAGAATCCTCTGGGGATTTTCATTTCCTATGGATCCACAGATTGGACTGCCCAGCCCTTATTCTGTACAGGATGGTGCTACTCAAAAGTAGCAGGGAAGGGGAAATCAGTGTTACCCAGGCCAGGAGTGGGATAGAGAAATAGTGGGGAAGAGCATTCCAGGTTGAGTGAGTTGTGTGCTCCAAGGCAGAAATGGGTCTCCAATTCTTATCAGTTATTGCTTAATTTAACTTTGGAGTTTCACCAGGGTTTATCTTTGGAGTTCCTCCAAGCTGGAGACTTTTAAATTACTCCAAAACTTAGTGATAGAAGTCCAAAGTCCTGCCATGTCCACATGACTTTAGATCCTCTAGCACCATGCCTGGTGCACCGTAGGCATACGATAAAAATTGTAACTCTAAATAAACTGTGATGACACTTACATAATTTTGTCTGCTACTTTCAATGACTTTAGGCTTCCTTGAGAAGTAGAGATGAAGCATTTGATTTCTGGAGATTTCCTAAATGGTAGAGCCACATCACTACCACTGTGTTAGGAGCAGAGAAAGACATAATTTTGCTAACTATAGATGCCAAGAAAGAAATTTTAAAATGTGACACTTCATAGTGCACTTGAACCCACCATTATGTTTTTCCTGGCCAGAAAGAGCTCCCCTCCTGCTTTATTAACCTGGCTCCCAGCTTTTCCCTTTCAGAAATTGATCTTTCCCAGGTGGTGTTAAATTATCTTCAATGCAATGATTATGTTAATTTGTTTAGATGTCCCTCGAGTTTCAACTCACAAACTTGATTTTATTCATTTCTTTTCTGACTCCGAGTAAATTCTTTATTTACAATTAAGGCTTAACCAAACCTCAGCACACAGAAACATGGCACAATTTTGAGAGTACTGATTAATAAATGCAATCTAAACATGAACTGTATAGAGACTAAGAAAATGACAGTCATCTTAGAAAATCTGGAAAAACACAAAGAAGCTAAAAAGAGATGTTTTTTTTAAGTAGCACTAGCCAAAGAAAACCATGGCCATACCATTACCACTTTATTATAAATTAAGCATAGAGGGTTTTTAAAAAAATGTATTAATGTGAGGTTCTCAGTGTAAGGTGTCAGCCACTTCCTCTATCTCGTTAGACATCCCTGGCTGCCTTTACCACCAATCTCTGCCAGGCCTCGGTCTGCAGGTCCTAGGTGCTGTGTGGCACAGGCAGTATGGGCTGCAGCTGCTTACCCCTGTCACCACTGCCTTTCTTTTTTATGGAAATACCAGAGGCTGGTATTTCTGGATGCTGAAAATACCCAATCAGGCTCTCTCTACTGGAATGCATAGCGTCCCCTTGTTTCCTGGGCTTCCTGAATGGTGGAGGTCAATCTTAAAAAGGTGACAACCTTATCTACTAGGACCCAGTTGCCCTGTCCTCTCTTCCCGTCCATGTGCTTTTTCTCCCTACAGAACTTCTGACACAGATATTTGTACATGGAAATGATACTCAGAAAGCTGAGAGACTGGAATCTCTCCCCTTATCTACTTCCTTGTGGCTGCTGACAACAGAGATATATAACTCCTGGGGTACATCCAACACGTTAAGGGCTGGAACATCCATATATCACCCACTACTTTCTTTCAAGAAGAGTTTCCTAATTTTTGCAATCACTTGGCAGGTCTATATTTCACTGCTTCATCCACTTTCTCCCCCTCACTGATTGCTGATATAAATGTGGGGAGCAAAGGATCAGTCTTAAGACTTTTGCCTGGTCTTTGCAGATGCTACCAACTATTTTGCCAGAAAGCTACAAATAAAAAACAGGCTCTGTAATGAATGAAATAAACAGAGGTCTTGTAGCAATCAATGAATTGGTGCCTAGAAATACATTTTTCCTTTGTGTGCAGCTTCTTGGCAAAATGAGCACATTTTCACTAACCTATATGCTTCAATTACAGACTTTTATTGCATTTTTAAAATTATTTTATATCCAGCCCATAGTTGCAGAGAGATGTGGCAATGATCCAATTTTTTCTTTCTTTGCTTTAGTTTTCTTCTTCCATGGATTAGGACAAAAGTAGGTTTAAAGTAGAATTTTACTGGGAAAAAAAAACATACACTTTGGCATAGTTTGGCATAGGCCAACTGCAAACATAATGCTTTAGTGTTTAGCAGTTGCCCATTGAAATGTAAAATTGCCAAAAAAAAATGTTTAAAATGATTCTTTACCCCATTAATGAACGACTCCCAGGAGAAGGAGATAATGTAAAACTCAGCATATGCCAACAGCTGGTGTGAATATGAAGAGTCGTTGGGACTTGATTAAACTCATCAAATTTAGTTCCCTCATCCTGCCATACATTTCAAGTAGAGTGATGCCTGAGCTCTGACAAATGATAAAGAGACTAATATTAAAACTGAACATCTAGATATATGTAGCCTATCAGGGAAATTGACTTGAATGGTTATTCTCACATTCCAGTGACCACATGCATTCCTCGACTTCTCTGAAATTTCTCTTTGCGTCAGTTTGAGTCATGTGGGAAAATTATGCTTGCTATTTTATGATAATCAAACCTACTTTCAAAGAAAAAAAATATTATTATCATCGCTAATATTCCTAAAGTTGGATCTATTTAGAGATTATCAATAGGTCTACTAAAACCAACCAAGGACATATAGCAGTTGACTCTTTCGATTCTTGCCTGTAAATGCATGTTAACCTATACCACAGAGGTCACACAATTGAGTGTCACACAATTGAGGCAGCTCTGGAGAGACTGGACCTGCCATGGTTCTGTTGGCACTGAAATAGAGAACCATCAAGAAGACAAGATTCATAGGAAAGACTGCATGCCCTTAAGCTGGTCCAAGGACAAGTTTTCAGTGTTAGAGGGGAGACACACCTGAGACTCATGTGGTACTTATCACTTATGTAAGTTCTGCCAAGTAGGAAGAGAAGATTGCAATTAAAACTGAAGGTGCTGCTTTATTAAGTGGCTGAAAATCCAAAGCTGTGTTGGTCAGCTTCGTGTCTTTGTGACAAAATACCTATGAGATAAGCAACTTTTAAGGAGCAAAGATTTACTTTCGCTCAGAGTTTCAGTCTGGTCATTCTGCCCCATTGCTTTGTGTTCATGGCGAGGCCAAGGATCATGACAGGGAACACATGCTAGATCAGTGCTGCTCACCTCATGGTGGCTGGGAAGAAAAAGAGAGAGACGAGATGGGGCCAGGGTCCCATTATATCCTTCAATGGCACATTCCTAGTATCCTTCCTCCAACTAAGCTTACAAAGCCTCCACTGCTTCCCAACAGCACCATCAACTGCAAACCAACCCTTTGGGTCCATTTGACATCCAAACTCTTTCAATAGTAGAGTGTAAGGAGCTAAAAAAAAAAATAGAGAAATGCTATTTTCATTGTTATTGTGGATCTATTGTTTATCTCTCAATAATTATAATTATGCAGGAAACACACATTAGAACCATCTATGTGGTAAAAAAAAAAAAAAAAAAAAAACACCATAGACCTGGTCCTTCAACATTTATTGTGTCTTCTTACAAATGCTTTTGAAATATTTGTCTAAAGAATCTAGATTATCACAGGAGTTTTATCAACAGGCACTCTTGTGGTATAGTAGTTAAAGAGAACAGGCTTCAAAATGAAATTTTTTGTGGGTTTGAATCCCGATGTATATGACCTCAGTCATGTTACATATCCTCTCTAAGTCTCAGTTTCCTGTTCTGTACCAAAGTGTTGATTAAATACCTAGTATATTATCATATCACAGTTGAGTTTCTGGGTCATCCAGTATGAGTCCTGGGGAACTAAATCTGTCTCCACTTTTCTGAGAAAATTTTCTAACTACTAAAAAAAGCTCAGATAACTGTCTATACAATAGTCCTGTAGATAAGAATTGGCTGGGGTAAAAGAGAAAATAAAATATTGACCCTTCAGAACATTGTCCTGTGATTCTTTGTTTATGCCTCTTGGGAGCAGCAACTGTACAATGAAGTAGAGATTGTTCCTAGGAGGCCCAACTTAAAGTCTAAATCTCTTTTAGAAATTCTTATTTTTTTTTCTTCTACAAACCCTGTAATCTTTCTCCAACTTCTCATGTATGCTGTTTATTTTTTAACATTCACCTTCTTTAACCTCTTTCCTATTCTCACAGAACCTAACTTCACCCACACTTTGGAAATGTTCTAGACAGATTGAAAGGGGGAAAATAAATTCTTTACTTCTTTTATCATTTCTTTCCTGAAAAGCTCTTCTCTAATCTCCCTGCCTCCCATATTATAGCCATCTAAACTAGAGCAAGAATAATTTTTCTAAAGACAAAAGTGGCCATTTCTATTCTCATTCTTCCTTCTCAAACTATTTCAGCGGTTCCTCAGGTCCTCCAAGACAAAGGTCACACAGCTGTGCCTGGCCTATATGACTCTTTGCAATCTAGCGCCTGCTTCTTTCTTTCAATTCCTCTGTCTGGAAGCTTCTGCAG
Organism: Marmota flaviventris; assembly: GCF_047511675.1. Taxonomy (NCBI): domain Eukaryota; kingdom Metazoa; phylum Chordata; class Mammalia; order Rodentia; family Sciuridae; genus Marmota; species Marmota flaviventris. The sequence goes on along the minus strand of NC_092498.1, from coordinate 100,587,963 downwards.
CACCCCCCTGTCTTGTTTTGGAAATCTTTGCTCTTGCTCCTGGCCTGCCCTCAGGAGCGCATCCCCTTTCTTCTCCCTGCCACATGGCTGACCACTGCTCCTCATTCAAGAGTCAGCACATGCCTGCTTATTCCAGAAAGTTCTCTCTCTCTCTCTCTCCCTCTCCCTCTGTACAGTCTGGTCAGGTGTCCTTCATAACAGGGATGAAAGAAGATAGAATGCATGACAACACATGACATGTAGTAGGTCTTCCATAAATGTTAATTTTCTTCTAGTGATGAAGAACCACTCTGAACATTCTGTATACTCATTCCTGCATGGCTTTCAGAATTTCTTTTAAAAAATGATTCCATCTTTCTGCAACCTAATGCCTTTCCATCCCTTGTTCAAACATGCTGTGTATCTTGTCAGGTGTATGAATTACTATCCAACTGAAATTTATTTTCCAAAACATCCTTATCAAGTCCCTTATTCCAGGATAAATGTGGCCTTATCTATACCCTTTAATAGATAAGGTTCTAAGGATCTTTTTAAAGGTCTCTTCCAACTCTAACATTCTTTGATTATAAGATTTATTTTTTAGAAAACCTCTTAACTCAGATGAAGTCAAATTTCTGGAACCTGATTATACAATTTAAAGATTATCTTGGGCCTTAGTTCCTCCTCCACCTCCTCCTTCCTTCGCCTCCTCTTCCTTCCATGCCCTTTAGTCATTCTTACTCCTCATAAGATCTCAGGCAGGAAGACAGCAGATGCAGTCGTAACTAGCAGCATTCAGAAGATTCATAATGGGAGAGGTTGAAACTGTCATTTGAAAAAGATTTCTCAGGTTCATTATAGCTCCACCTCTTTAGATCAGACAGTTTAGCTGGACTATTACTATGCTTCTTCTAATGTTTTAAAATAACAAATACTTCGTCCAAATAATTCGTTAGCTTCCCACCATGACAGTTACCATTGCATCCCATTCCATTGTCTTCTTTCCAACCTTCAGTCCTCTCCCCTAACTAAGCCACCTTGGGGATGTCTTTCTTCTGCTTCTCTCTGTGTGCTCTGTCACACTCACACTCCTCTACTTGGTGAAATATGGAAGGAAGGGCAGGAGGACTTGGAGTCTTGGAACATTTAGCTGTTTCACCCTGGCACTTTCTATTCCCTCAGGAAACCTGACTGAAATTGCCAGTGAATGCTATAAAGAGATCTCCTAGTTGTAATGTCTGAAACTGACCTGGAGATTTTTATGTAGAACTCTGCAATGTCAGCAGCTGCTTAGCTACACATTATTCCACACACAACCCCTTTTATAGCTTTGACTTAGAGCCAACTTCTGTTTCCAGCTCCAGTGCCAAAAGCCAATGGCTGCTTAGGTTCAAGACAGCTCATTCTGTCCTAGAACTTTCTTTTCTATTCAGCTGACAGAGGCAGAACTTTGGGGCCCTAAATTATCCTAGGGAACATCCTGATGCTGCTTGCAGCATTAGACTGGGTCTGGGTAGCAAGTCTGAAGTCTGCTGTTCTCAGGAATTTGCTGCCCACCTCTACGGTTTGTCACAGGTGTCTTCACTGTGGAGAAGCCTGGCAAAGAAAACCAGTGAGTCCAGTTCTGGTTTGTGTTTACCCATTACTGATTTTTTTTTCTCTTTGTATTCATGGCCAAGTATGATGTCACCTCATGACACTTCATAATATGGTGACCCATAGGGATTGGTCTTGCTCCCAGCCTATGGATGATGACGGGAGGGGTCAGGTCAGTGGCCCACTGTGGCAAGGATAGGAATGTGGCCCCATTGTCAAAGCAGTGTCCTTGATTAAGGTAGTGGCCCTGCTTTTGAGTATTGATAGCAATATAATATTTCTTAATTATACATGTGTGACTCCATACATTCTTCACAATAGCTCTATTTTATTCATGGCCCTATTAGTCTGGTAGCAATCTTGTCCCCATTTTATAACTGAAGAAAATGCAGCATAAAGAACATACATGATGTTTCTAGAATCATGTAGCTGGTATTAGGCAAGAATGGATCTTGAACCACACGATGTGTTTTCATAGATTATGTTTGTACCATATTTATACTGTTCCTTGGGGGTATTGCAACATGATCTTTTCCCTCTTCTTTGGTCATTTCTCCAAGCTACAGTTTTTCTATTCAAGTTTAATGGAATCTCTATGTTTCAAACATCCATCTTTAACTCCGGGTGTGGTGATTGGGTGAATTCTGTCACTAATTCAATAGATCTTTGCAAATATTTTACCAAAGCCTGAGGCAGAGTGGGATCCCTGTGGCCATATAATGTCATGGTGAACACAGGATCTAAGAAATTTGTTATAGTTGAGGTATAAAAAGGAATTTACCAGACACTGGAGCAGGTCACCATGAGGATCCTAATCCAGGGGATCAACTGGAGAGTGGAGGATGAATAGAAGTTAGTCCTGGGACAAAGCAACAAGGACATTCTAAGTTGGGCAGAGTCATGATCAAAACTGGGAGCTCAATTAAAAACAGCTTTACAAGGTTCCTCCAAATCATATCTGGAGTCTGAAGTACCTGGATATGACTCCTTCAACGCTACACATTGGTATCTGAAGAATGAACATAACCTGTGGCCTGGAGCCAAACAGGCTCATCAATATTGAATGAGTGCCATCCCTGGTCAGCCTCCTCCCCAGTGCATCTCTGTGGAGTGGGAAGAAAGCTGAGAGCCTAATTTGGAGTCTCAGGGAGATTCCAGGTAGCACAAAGGGGAGAAATGGCAGACCGACTCCAAACCATTGTAGATAAACAAAAGATCCCTGGGAGAATGGAAGTCAGGATGGAGTCAGACATAAAAATAAAATAAATCCACCCAGCTCATCATTTAGAGAAAAAAGTCAAGTGTCCCGTTGGGTTATGTGTTTCTTTCAGAATTTTTTTCAAAGTATGTGTTATTTATTAATATTTAAAGTGGGGTGTGTGCTATAGGATACATCAGGACTATTCCTAATGAGGAATAGGAAAGAATGATCCTGATACACTTTTACTTCTGGCAACTTGGTGATACTTTAGTCACTGGGTTCTTGCTGTCATGATGAAAAATTTCTCTTTTGAGTGAGGCATTGTCTCTCTGAATATCCTTGGTTTCGGTAATGCTAAGCCAGAATTTTCTGATGAAGATCTGAAGATTTGTTTATGGGGGTTACTCCTCATAAGAAGTGAGCTAAGTGGTTACAGGCAGTCAAGTAGCTCCTTGAGAATCAGACAAGAAAGGAGAATCATTCATTCTAGCATCTCTCAAATATTTGATAATGATTGCATCCCAGATATAGAGCCAGGTAGTGGAAAAATATATAGCTTGCTGGAGTCCATTGGGGCATCATGGTTTCTTGGGAGGAGAGGCTGAGAAAGAGGAAGAGACTAAAAAGGGAGTTAAGAAAGGGCCCAGGATCAAACACACCTGCTTTCCAGGTGTGTGTGGGGAGCAAATGGGGCAAAGAGTGCAGGCACCAGGAAAGAGCGCCGACATAGGAAGATAATAAATGTTCTGAGACTTCAGAACCATGGAAGAGTTCTCAAACATTACTGCCAAGGCTTAGTTCTCTCTCTGATTCATATCTCTTCTCTGCTATGGAATCACTTGGTTCTTGAGCCTGTAGAATTACTGACTGATTCCTTTCTGGTCAGATTCTTTTTAGCTACACACAGACTCCTCTCTTGTAATGAAAACCAGGTTTCCTGTTACAGTTTGCTTAACATTCAGGTAACATGTTGCCGTCTGGAATGAGCAAGTGTTGAGTTTGAGTCATATTTTCCACATTGATGCTAAGCCTTCCTGCTTCCTACGTCTGGTGTTGAAGGGGAGACTAGGAAATAAAAAACTGCAGCTAGGTCAGAAAATTCATTTCTCACCCAAAGGGTTAATTGGCTTCTGGAGGGAACAAAGACATGGAGCTACTACGGCTGCTTCCTGAGTACAAGAGAGTGGAGTGAGGAGGCTGCAAAGCTACCAAGAGGGCAGACCCTCTGAGCCTCTGTCAGTGGGGAATGGATCCATCTGTCCACAGAGCACAGGACGGTGGTTGAGGGAGGGTGTCCCAAGAAGCCATCAGATCATCCATATCTCTGAGAACCATGTTTCTAGCTGCCTTCAGAGATGCTCACAGAAGGCCTTTATGTCTCTGATTAAAAGGGGGAAATTGGGAAAAAAAAAAAAACACTTACTGGGAAATATTTTTTTTTCAAGGGTTGTGGTAAGTAGGAATAAGCAAAATTGCGAAGTTCCTTGCCAACGCAAAGATTGTGTACACATTGAACAAGAATTGTTTTTGTTACTGAAAAAGTTGAATAATTTTAAAAATAGTTATTGAGACTCATTTAATTAGAATTATTTTCCTTCCTAGGGCTGGAGATTTCACTCAGTGGTAGAGCATGTGCTTAGCATGTGCAAGGCCCTGGGTTCAATTCCCAGCATCAAATAACAACAACAAAAAGAATTATTTTTCTTCCTTTCCAAAGCAAAAATAAAGAATGTTTGAATGACTAGAATGTACACATAAATACATACACATAACATGCACTACACACATACACATCTAACACACATATACATGTATAGCAAAATGTGTATACACATACATACACACAGATGCACACCCATAACATTTACACTAATCTAAACATACACATTTACAAATACGTGCATCTAGTGCTACCTACAATACACCTACATATTCCTTCCCTTTCCTTACACACACACACACACACACACACACACGCACACAAAGGGCAGGATGTGGGGAGAATTGCCAACATCTGGAAGTACTTAGAATGTACTTTCTTATAAAGTAGACAAAATTACTTTTCTTTGTTTGTTTGTTTATTTGGTACCAGGGATCTAATACCCAGAGGGCCTTACCCACTGAGCCACATCCACAGTCTTTTTTATTTTTTTATTTTAGGACAGGGTCTCTCTATGTTACCTAGGCCTAAGTTGGTGAGGCTGGCTTTGAATTTGTGATCCCCCTGACTCAGCCTCCTGAGCTGCTGAAATTACAGGCGTACTCCACCTGGCAAAATTACCTTTTAATAAGGAAAATATCTTTAAGCTAATTAAGAAAAAAGGTAAGGCCCTTGGGGTAGCTTAGATAGGAAAGTGAATGTTAGGACTGAGGCACTGTAGAATGGGGGAGAAGCTCCGGCAGGGAAAAAAGCCTGGGGGACGGGAAGGATGGATGGGCCAATAAGGAGCTCCCCAAGGATCTAAATGGTCCATGGGCTTTCCAGACAGGGATGCTGAAAATCGAACTTAGAATTATTTCTTCTTTGATATGTAGTTCCTCTCAGCTACCCCTAAACTTTACAATCCATTTCTCTAGAATTGAGTTTTCTCAGGAACAAAGAGTGGACAAGAATGGTAGGGTGGAGGCCCTCAAACCTAGAGGCTGAGAGGGGTAGGGCACATGGCTACAGGGGGTGGGGGTGGGGGTGACAAAGCCCATTTCCCAAGGTGCATTGAAAGTGACACTGGATGATGATGACAGACTGGGGAAAGGAAGGGGATCCTGGCTTACTCCTGCATCACTATGTTGCCTCTTTTTGATCAGAAAAAATATTTCTAGCCACTCTCCACCACATTGCTCTGCCCCTCCCACATGGCCCTCTGTGAGACAACAGAGCGGCTAGTTAGCATCTTCTACATCTTCATATTGCCCTTGGCACAAAGATTTCTGAATGTTTGTGTGGATGCGAAGAGGAGTCTGACCCCTAGAGGGTGATCACACCCTATTGTAAAGGGGAGGGCACGGGAAAGGCAGCACAAAAGATCAGAAAACAGTCCCACATTCCCTAATTCCAGTTGCAGTGGCCATAATTGCCTCTGTCTAGTGACATTCCTCAGATTGAAAAGCAGATTCCTCTCTGGACTTGGAGTTTGGTGCCTTCAAGATGAGGGATATGGGAGCTGGTGAGCCCCAGGACTTCCTCTCACCCACAGGAGGCTGGGGGAACAAGGCTGGGAGGACAGGGGTTCCTTCTATTTCTGCAGCAGACAGCAGCCACCCCTGATGAGAACAGGCATTTTCTGCAGACAAATTGAGGGCAGCCAGGCTGACCCTGCCAGGGGATGGAATATAAAGCTCCTCAGGGTGACTTGGAGACTGAAAACTAGGAATTGGAAACAATAAAACAATAGACGTTCATCCAAATATAACTGACTCTCAGTACAGTTCTGGTGCAGCTCCCTAGCATTGTGAGGCGCAGAGTTGAAAATGGAGTAGAGAATTAACACCAGCTGGTCTCGGCAGGACACAATCTCCCCTCCAACACTGGCCTCCTTGACTGCAACTGGATAAGGAACCTGACCTCTCTCTTCTTAGTTGTGGGGAGGCTGGTGAACCTGCAAGCTCACTTTCCTAGCCCCAGCAAGCTGGGGGATGCCCCAGGCATCCTCTAGTAGAGAATGGTGGCAGTACCCCACACCATGATGGACAGGAAAATACTTATTCTGCAGCCTGTCCACAAAAACAAGCAAAAGCCAAACCAAGACAAAAATAAACCAAAAACACACCCAAACTGTTTTATGTGTACTTTCCAAGGACTTTGACAAAATTATACATATGTGTAACAACCATCATGAACAACACATAGAACATTTCAGTTTGTCCCCAAAGTTCCCCTGTGCCCCTTCTCAATCAGTCCTCCTAATTCCCAGCCTAGACAACTGCTGATCTGTTTCTATCACTACAGATTATTTTGTCTTGCCTAGAGTTTCTTATCAATGGAATTATATATTATGTGCCCTTTTGTATTATGTAGTATATAACTACTTTCTGTCATTCAGCATGCTGTATGTTGTTGTATATCAGTAGTTCATTCCTTTTTATTCTTAGCTAGTACCTATTCTTCTAGACGTACAAAAGTGCTATGTCCTCAAAAATCCATTGCAAATTGAAAACATCATATGTTGAAAATGTATTTAATATACCTCACCTACTGAGCATTATAACCTTGTCTGGCCTACCTAAAATATGCTCAGAACATTACATTAGCAAAATCATCTAACACAAAGCCTATTTTATAATAAAGTGTTGAATATCTCACACAATTTATTAAATAGTGTACTGAAAGTGAAAAACAGAATAGTTATATGGATTCAAGAGACACAGTTGGGTGTTTTGGACATCTGATGAGTTACAAATCAATATCCAAGACACACCAACAACCCATTTCACTACAGAGTATTGGTCTTTTGCCCTCTTGATTGCCTGGCTGACTGGCAGCTGTGGTTTGCTACCTCTGCCTAGTATGGTTAGAGACTATCCATTGAGTAGCACAAGCCCAGGAAAAGATAGGATTTCAAAAGTTAAAGTATGGTTTCTCCTGAATGTATATTGCTTTCATACCACAGTTATGTTGAGGAATATTAAGTGGAACCATCATAAGTCAGAGACTTTCTATATTCCATAGGTGGATGAGTTCATAAGTTGATGGACATGGTGTTACTCCCAGTTTCTTACTATTGTACAAATCTTTGCATAAACTAATATTTCGATTTCTCTTAGGTAAATAATTAGACATAGAATTGCTGGTTGTATAGTAAAGTTTGTGTTTAACAGTAACCTGTTTTTCGATTAGCTGCACCATTTTACATTCTGACTGGTGATATGTAAAAGTTCCAGTTGCTCCACATTTTCTCCAATGCTCAGTGCTGAGTCTTTTTATTTGGCCATTCCATAGAGCATGGTGTGATCTCTCCTTGTGACTACTGATGCTCAGCATCTCATCATATGCTGATTAGTCATTTGAAGATCTTCTTTGTGTGGTGTCTGCTCAAATATTTTCCTCACTTTTTACGAAGTAATTTGTCTTATTTGTTAGAAGTTTTTGGAAATATATTCTGGATTTTATCTGAGTTTTCTTAGCAGTATGTTCAAAGAGCAAAAGTTTTCAATTTTCAGGAAGTATATTTTATCCTTAATAGTTTGTTTTTGTTGTCCTACATAAGAAATACTTGATCATGCCAAGATAATGATTTTGTCCTGTATTCTTTGCAAGCAGTTTTATACATTAGCTTTTGTATTGGGGTTTATAATCCATTTAGAATTAAATTTTGTTATGGCATGAAATAAGGATTGAAATTCTTTTTAAAAATCTGGCTATTTACTTGTTGCCACATCACTTAATAAAAAAACCTATCATTTCTCCAATGAATTAACTCAGTGCCTTTGTAAAGATCAGTTGAACATGTCCACGTGCATTAACTTGTGGTTTCTTGATTTTTTCCATCAATCATGTCTTAGTCTGGGCTGTTAAAATACCATAGACTAAGTGGCTAAAAAACAATAGACATTTATTTCTCAGAGTTCTGGAGACTGGGAAGTTCAAGATCAAGGGCCAGCAGATTTGATGTCTGGTAAACACCATTTCCTGGTTTATACATGGCACCTCTTTGCTGTGTCTTTGCATGGTGGAGGGAAGAAAGTCCTCTTTTAGAAGGTACTTAGCCTACTCGTGAGAGCTCTTTTTTATGACCTATCAATTCCAAAAGACACCCCACTTCTAAATTCCATCATATTGTAAATTAGATCTTAACATATGTTTGTGGGGACACAAACATTCAGATCATAAAAATCTAGAATTTTAGAATGTCTATTTTTTTTTTTACTTATTTTGTAGTAAGTCTTGAAATCAGAGTAATTCCTTCAACTTTGTACTTCTTTTTCCTTTTTTTCCCCTAAATTGTCTTGGCTATTCCAGATCATTTGCATTTGCATATAAATTATAAAGTTAATTTAATTTCTACAAATAATATACTGTAATTTTGATTAGAATTATGCTATTGATAAATTTGGGAAGAATTGACCTTAACATTATTAACTCTCCAGATACATGAACACAATATGAATTACCATATATTTAGGTCTTCTTGAGTTTCTTTCAGTCTTATTTTTTGTATATTTCAGTTTACACATCTTGTACCTGTTTTGGTAAGTGTATGCTTAAGTCTTTCCTGTTCTTTGGTGTTGTAGATGATGTTTTTGTTTCAATGTCTATTTATTGTCTAATGTAGAAATAATATGAGCTTGATATGTTCCAAATTGCTTCAGCCTAATGGATCTGTTTAAGATATTAGTACCCATATCTCTTCTTTCTCTGTATATAAATGCAAATGATGTCTATTGTGCCTAAAAATATCATAGATTAAATAGGACAACTCACTCTGAGAGTTATCTAATGAGATGCTGGTACATAATGAGATCATTACTGATCTCGAAACAATTTTCTTTTTAAAGAAATAAAACAAGAGAGAAGAAAATATAAAAATTCCAGAACGATTATTTGCACTGGAATAACTTCCATACATTGCTCACTCTCTCCTTCCTGCTTCTCTTTACTTATAGTCTTGGCATGCTTGGTTGTGTGCTGAAATCAGTGTCAGCATAGAACCATTTGCTACATATATAGCAAAAGAAAAGACAAGTCATAATACACACCCAAACCACCCCAACAAAAGGCTCTGCTTATTTTGCTTATGTTATTGAAGATAGGTTTTTATATACAAATCACCTTAGAGTCAAGAAGGAAAATGAGAGCAACCCAATTGGAAAGCTGATTTGTGACTTTCTTTGGAAATCTCTGATCTTAGATTTCTTCTCCTGGTGGACTTTGTTGTTGTTTTGCAAGTTCTGCTATAAAGTAAGATTAAAAAACAACAGAATATTTACAACTTTTGTTTTGCTGTGTCTTACTTTGGGTGAGACTAGTGTTGAAAGCTCAATACCTGCAAATATGCTAAATAGACAAAAGATACAATCATGAACAATTACATGGATGCCTATTGGCTTTTCTTGGGACACCTTTGTTCATGCCAAGAGCTGTCACTGTGTGGATGTAGATGAATTATTTTTCTGGGAGTAAGAAGTGGAGAAAAGCAAAGGACATCTCCTTCGTTTCTTTAACCTTGGGGGAACAGGATAAATCTGGTTTTGGCATCTCTCTGAGGGAAAGAATATCTTGACACATACATAGAGCTCTTGGAGCAAGCTTCCTATCCATTGGCAAGAAAGGGCGAGATTCTGAATACATCTAAATAATCGGCACAGCATTGAAGTGCCTGCCTATGGCAGACTGCTTACCAGGATATAAATCATGCTGCTTGCCATGTGCAACACATCAGGCATAGAGTATGACTCCAGCTCACTTAGTGAAATGGCTTTTATGAAGTTTGTATAGATAAGTTCAAGCAGCATTGCTATTTTGTTCATAGTCCAATTTTGAGATCAGAGCTCAATGGACAATGCTACATCCATAATGAAAAACTAAACATTTCTCTGTAGAGATACACACAGGCAAGCAATTGATCAGGGTATTACATGTGCAAGAAATCCACATGATCCTCCTAAAAAGTCAGGGGAAACTGGTGTGAGTTTTGGCATCCATCCTAACTACTATGCTTGTTCTCAATTTATTCTCAAACTACAAGGTACAAGATCCCCTTGGGGACAATGACTGCAAGGACTCTGCCTACCCTGGGGAGAAATTATGCCTCCGAAAGCACTTCTTTTTCCCCAGGGTGTTGTATGTTGCTAAAATATTCTCAACATAGAAGTTAGGATTCCTTTGATATCGCCCCCTGACTTTTCCTTTAAGTAGTATAGGACAAAACTAAAGCAAAAGGCATCTTTCTTTTCTCGTCCTCCTGTTATCTAAAGGTTAATTTTCTGTGCCTCTTTCCAAGGGGTCTTGACTCAGAATCTGTACAGAGGATCCTTTCTTCCTAAGAGTCTGTTATGGCCAAGGAAAGTTGAGACTGGGTAAAAGGGACAGGCATGTGGAAATCTTCCCAGTGAAGAATTTAAGACTCCCATTTACCTGTATGGTTAGTTCAGCTCTGTTCTGATCTGAATATATTTTTTCCTTAGTGATGTTATTCAAGGGTCAAATTCCTAGGTACCCTGGTGTAAATAAATCTACGTTGTATAACTAGTCTATAACAGAAGGCATATCACCGTATATAGAATGTAAGAGAGGTTTCCCTTTGATGAAAAACAAAAGTTAAATGTTTATACAAGATTCTGTAGGTCTGGATACCATTAAACGCTAAACAATTAATAAAAGTGACACTGGGACACAATAAATTCTGGTTTTCAAAGAAACAATTTGACTTTATACATTGCTTCTGCCTCACTGGTGTTTGAGATGAAAGGGATAGTAATTGAAATGAAACTCATCAGCATTAAAGAAGGCTTCATGGGGAGAAGCGGAGGGGGGCGGAGGTAAAGAAGGCTGTGGAATCCTGAAACACAGGCAGGAGCTTAGGGATCTGAAGGAGGTGGACAGGGGGACATGCATCCATTTAGGAGCAAGACCAGGGGATGATGGACCAAATTTAAGTTTCAAAAAGATCAGAGGAGAAGCAAGTGGTGAATTAAACACATTTTCATGTTGTACCTTCCTTTGCTTCAGCTCCATTATTAAAATAAAACAACAACAACAAAAATCCTAAGCTTTGACTAGAGAGACTTCTATAGGATGACTTTAAAACCTAATGGAAAATAGGTAAAACACACAAATAAAGAAATAATGAATATATAACTTAAATGATCTCAAGTTATCTCACCATCCTGGGGTTCCCCTTCTTTTGAAATCTAAATAGTTCTGATTGCTAACATTTGTTGAGTGTTCAGTACACTCCATGTGCTGTTCTCAGTGCCTTCTGTGACTCCTATCATTCGATCTTTTCCGGAACGTATCTAATCTTCCATATCTAATCTTACCTTCTCCGCCCCTCTCCCCCCAATCCATTCTCCACAGAGTAGTTGAAATGATCTTTTCAAAGCAAATCTAATTTTGTCATTCCCTTGTTTCCAACCTTTCAATCACTCCCCATTCTCTCAGGAAAATGTGCAGAATTTTTTATTTGGCCTCCAGGGTGCTGTGGTCTCAGGGCACTTCCGCCACAGCTGGAACTGTGCCCCCACCCCCATCCCCATGGGGCCACAGAGATCTGTCCTCTTTTTTCCATTAGCCACGTGCTCACACTACCCCCACTCAGGGCCACTGCCCATGCTACAACCTTTTCTGGGCTGCTGTGATCCCCCTCTGCTCTCTGGGATTAGCTCCCAGGAGTTTCTCAGATCTCAGCTCAAATACCCATGTCCTGGAGCAGATGGTCCTGGCTCCCCTTGGAAGGTCAGGCCCCACACCACAAGTTTTCTGTGCACCTGCACCTCTCTTTTGTTGCCTTCACTACAGGGTAATTGTTCATTTCAGGGTGACCCTTTGGTTCAGCACATTACTCCCACAAGACTGGAAGAGCCATGGGGGCAGGTGTCCCCTCTATTTTTGTTTAACACATTTTCGAGCTCCTAATGCAATGCTTGTCACAGAAAAGGTACTAAAAACCCAGAAATTGAATGAATAGATGGTTGCTGAATAAATCAAATGAAATCTTCAGAAACCAACAGTTTATATGGAAAGAAGCCACATGCATATGCAATTGATTTGCTGCTAAGAGACTTCATTTTAGGGGTGGGTTGGTTTGTTGTAAGAAATCCTAACCCCATTTGTTTAAGCCCTCATTTTCATTGTGAAGGAACTTTGCCTCACTGTGTCCGTCAGTGGGCTGGTTGAGAACAGAGCTTGTGTTCCATAGGCTATATTTCCTCTGAGCTTATATTGGTCACAAAACGCTTTCTCCATCCAACTTTCTCCATCCTACTTCAGCTCCCTGTTACCATAATTGTATCCCTTTTGCTTTTTTCTTATTTTAAATAAAAAAGCTCTTTTCCTTTAGAGCTCATATTTGATTTCATTAACTCCCCTCTGCTCCCCTGTACATCCTTCGAAGATGTTGGTACCCAGCTTAATCTTCTTTAACTCAGTCTCCTCTATTATCTGGGAGATTTCAATGTTCAGGAAGCTAGTTCATGCTAAGCACTGTTCTTACAGCCTCCCACCCACCAAGACTATAGTCACTCCTGGATTCACTGTACCTCCAAAACAGCTTCCACATTTCCATCTCACATTCATTGTATTGCAACCATCCCTCAAACACACAGCACTTCCAGCCCCATCTTTCTTCCACTTTAAACTAGAGCCCTGTACTCTGCCACCAGACCCTCATCTCTCTAGAAACTCTGCCCTGAAAATTCCCAACTTTAGATCAATAAAAAAATACTCCATCTCTATACCTCTATCTGAGCTTCATTGAAGAACCTCCCACAGCTGTACAGATGACTGTCATGGCTCATTGATGGTCCACAATGGCAGCTGAGATCACAATTCAGTATGAAGTATCTTCTGTTCTAGCAAATAATCTGTGGCAATAAGACTTTACAATTAAATAAAAATAAATTATTTTAGATTTACAATAGACTAAAGGTAAAAATCTTTTTTTTTTTTTTTTTTTTTTTTTTTGGTACAAACTGAGAAGCAAATGGGTTATGTAAAATGACTCATTAAAAAAAAAAAGACTACAATGCTCCTCTCTCCCCCACCCAACTTTCACCAACGCTATGCAGGTGACCTAGCCTCTTATTGCATCAGGAGATTGAAAGGGAAGGGATGTGAGTGACTTCACCACCCATTGCTCTTCCATTTTCAAATTTGGGTGCAACTACATCAATCCCTTTGCCTGCATAAGTCCATAAAGTGACAGGTCCTCTGCTGTTTAAGGACAGACTTCTTTGACACCTCTGCTAATGATCAAATCTCCTCCTCCTACCCCTTCTTCTCCTTCCTGTTGGCATTTGGCCATATTATACTGTTCGATGTTCACTTTGCCTTGGACTCGTTAATGGATCTGGCAAGTTGGATGGATGCAATGTCTGCAGGGACAAATGCCCCAAACAGCTCCAGAATCCCTCCAGTGTCACCCCAGCCCCCTTAGCTTGCATCTTGTGAATTCTTTATCCTCTTCTTCATCAGTTTGCATCATTATCAGTTTGCATCGTTGGCACACTTCCAGACACTTTGTCACTGTTCTCTCCGTGTTTTTCTTCAGGACACTTTTTTTAAGAGTTCATGCTTTCATTCTAAGCACAGTACTTTCAAGTAGACTGTGTCAAAATCCTGGAACCTGATCTGACCAGGTGCAGGTCTTTGAGCTACCCACTCCCAAAATGAAGAAGGATGGAAAATGAGATATTTGCACTTTTATAAAAATGCTGTTTTCCTTTGAATGCTGTTATAATCATTATCTACAGGTACATAAAACTAGTCATGGGTTGGGCTCATGAAATGTGAATGTGATGTGCCTGTTGGTAGAGGTGGGAGCATGGAGAGGAACAATGGTTTGAATGAAGGAAGAAAAAGAAAATTGAAAATCAGCAATTAGAAATAAAGACATGATAGAGAGATATCATTTATTACTTTTTTTATTTCCTAGCTCTATAAGGTGGGAAATTTCTGAACATAAACACTTGCCTGTTACTATGGTCATAAAAGCACAAGATAAAAGACATATGTTCCTTAGAGTATATAAATCTATGTTTTGGAAAGATACAAACTTGTTAAATAAGTGTTTTGCTTGAAGGAGCCCTGTAGGCAAAGAGTGCTCATGTGGTGATCTGGACACCCTGGTGTATTATGTGACATGTAAGTGTCACAGTTTATCATCTGTAATGAAATCTCCAATATCTCTTTTTTTTGGGGGGGTGGGGGGGGTACCAGGGATTGAACTCAGGGGCACTAAACCACTGAGCCACATTCCCAGCCCTATTTTGCATTTTATATAGAGACAGGGTCTCACTGAATTGCTTAGTGCTTCACTTTTGCTGAGGCTGGCTTTGAACTCACCATCCCTCAACCTCAGCCTCTCAAGCCACTGGGATTACAGACATGTGCCACCGCGCCCAGCTTCGATATCTCTTCAAAGCTGAAATTCACTATTACCTTTGTTCATCTTGAAGACATAAGACCAAAAACTGAGAAAGCACTTACCTAACTTTTAATTTTATGTGTATTTTGGATTTGCCTGTTATAAAATGTGTATGTCCTTAAATGTCAGGTAAATTAAAAGAAAGGGAAAGAATTTGTTAGAAAAATTACTTGTCTCAGGAGCCAATCCACTCTCAAAAATCACATCCATGAAACAGGCAGCTGAGTAGGGACTATATGAGGGCATTCTAAATTCCACAGAAATTGATCTCACCTACTGCGTAGCCTACAGGGAATCTGATCTGCAATTAGTATAGCCTCCCCCTCCCTAAGAAGTGTTAAAATCTGCTTGTATCGCAACATCTTCTTTTCTCTAGGCACCTAAAATGTTTCATAGTCTCTTCTGGTGTTGGCAGTATGGAGTGAGAGGGTGGGTAGAGACCAGAAAGGATGATGAATTGAGTTTTTTTTTTTTTTTTCTTTCTTGAGAAAGAGGTTCTGTCCATCAACTTCTTCTATAGCTCTTCTGGTTTCTGATTTTCAAAAATCTCTATGTGATTGTACTTGAAGTTCTGGGGCACTGAGAAGTTTATGTTCATGTTTCATTTTGTTTCTTTTTGTAATCCCTTAAATATGTTTTCAGAAAACTTGTTCCCAGATGTTGGTGAATTTTATTTTTTTAATTAAGGATGTACTTTGCTTTAGTACAATTTCTTTAACACACACAACCACTATCTAAAATAATAAGCATTTCATTTAAAACAACATTAGAATACTGAAAATGGAGAGAGAGACATTCATCTTACACCACACTACAGTCTCTACCACAGGAGTTGGAAGTTTCACCAGGATGTCTTTGAAAACTAGATATTATCATTACTTTTCTCATTTTTGTCTTAAACTGGTTAAAACTATACTGCAGTATGGCATAAGCATTTTGGGCTTACTCTTTTAGAGAACACTCCATACATATAAAACGATTTTATATTTTTGTACAATTTTATTAACACTCTTGTATATTAGGAAACTCCACAGAAAGATCCCATCACTGCTAATTTTGCAGTGTCTGTATAGTGTACATATTTTAACAAAGCATGTGCTGTATTGCAGTATGTGTGCCTTTCACTAATGTGTCAGGAATGTGGGGACAATTTTGCAGTCTCCTCTTCCTCAAAGAAGGGGAATGGGCTGGTTTTCATCAGGCACTCCTCTTTTGTCTGAAAAAGCACCACTGCCTATACATGTGTCCACAGATAAAGGATCCTTTGAACTCCAACAAGGAACCAAAAATTTTTTGGTTTAATCATTGTTGAGTATAAATTTTTTTTCCAAGTCAATTTGATAGAAATTTTTAAATAAATATGAGACTAATACAAATTGAAATGGGCTCCTTCTGTGTTCTGTTTCTAATTTCTAATGAGATTACATGCACTACAATATCCAACTATGCTAACTTTTCTAATATAAAGATTTAAAAACTCATGTAGTTGATGGAAGTTGTGAAAAAACTTTGGCTGGCAGTGTGATTGATGGGTGTTAAAATTTTGGTGAGAAACAGATCCCAGACAGAAGGAAGAGTAAGACCAAGAAAATTAAATTGGTCTTTCCAATACAGTAAGGAGAATTTAAAAGATTTCAAGGTAACTTAAGAGGGAAAAAGGGAGCTAGAACTTCTGCATGAACAGGAAGTAGAGCTAGCTGCATGGAGAGTGGGAGGAGGCAGGGATCAGTCATGGAGATGCTTCTTCCAAGAAGTGGCCAGGAGATTTCCAGAAGCACTGAGCTCCTTTTCTTAGGATCCTTTGGTAAATTTTGGTTACAGTACCATCTCCTGTGGGTGATGCCTTAGAAAAATCATGGGGGAGCCTCATCCATGAATGCACATTTGTTTTGATGAGGAGTGGAGAGGCAGAGGACCCTAGAGGCAAGAACCTGAGAAAAAAGATAATTAAACTGAAGAAGGATATGATGAGAGGGAGTAACTATGAGAAACGGAAAGTCCCCGAGATTCCTGAGAAATGCAGGGAGTCAGCTAAATGTGGGATGAGGAATAAATTCACTTGTATTTCCACATTAAAGAAAAGGGTGGTCACAAGATGGAAGACTTGGAAACACCCACACAGCCGATTCGATTCTTGGGTTGTACTTGCAAACACAGCTGACATTTTTACAAATGGCAGTGCCTCCTGACTTGTGTTACTGACAAGTTGAGCAATGTCTTCAACTCCATGGTGTAAACAGAAACGGGAATCCTGCCTGCGACATCAACAGCCTGACGTCATGGGAGGCTCCTTGTAGAGTTATTCTCAGCACCCAGAATTTTTCCTAGGAAAATGACTATGATGGTAAAATTTCATCAAAAAGATCTGTTTTTGGTGCTTAAGCCCATAAAGCAGCATTATGTAAAATATTGTTTCCTCCAGAAAGCATGGCTTTTTGAGAAGGCAACATCAAACAGAAATTTCTGAGATCAAGAACAGGAAATGAATGATTCAGCAGGCTGGATTTCACCCAAGGAGCTGTCTCCACAGCTGTAGAGAAAAGCTGCAAAAAGTTCCAGAGGATTTGCCTGGTACCATTTGAAAGCAGTCAGACTGGGAACCGCAGAGAACTCTCCAGAGTGTGATGAAGGGCAGTTGGAAAGCCCAGCTTGGACTCCCCAGAAATATGTCAGCCTGGTGCAATGCTTGATTTGAGTATCTTCTAACTGCCTCTGAATCCAAATTTGGAGGTGGTCCAGGGTGACTCAGGAACAGGAGAGAGAGTGAGCATCTCTCATGGCAGAAGCAACAAGGTGTTTGTTCAGCTCTGAGAAACTGAATGGATGATTTATTGAGGAAGCTGGCACAGCTGTGCTCTTTTCCAAAATTTAATATAGTTTTGGCTATCGGGCAAGGAATGCCATTCGGGTAGGGTTGGGATGGGATTCTGTTAGTGCTGATTCATTTGTTCTTTCTCTCTCTTTCTCCCTCTTTTTTTTTAAAAAAAGTACACAGTAAACACTTAGATTTTGGGCAGCTCTCATTTAATTTCCCCAGTGATTCTCAGGTGTTCATTTCTACTGACTCTGTGGAGCACCATTTTGGAGTCAATTGCCCAGGCAATAAGATTGGAGACCTGTCATTGGAAGAGAGGAGTGGCTCTTAAGTATGTGCTTTTGAACACAAGTGCTTAGTTCAACAGGAGAGCAAAGCCCTTCTATATCCTGTAAGCATTTCTAGTTCTTAGAAATGCCCCTTGCCTGTCCCATATGGCCTCCTGCCACCACGCCACCTGCATACTTGTGACTACCCTACTCTGTACTTAGATTCCTGTGGCAGACCTTACTGGGTCTGCCTGTCTCCAGATTGTTCATATTCTCATCCATTCTTGATCCCACACTTAGTTTAATGTTTCTAAAATACATATTTCATCATGTCACTCCTGTGCTCAAAAATCTTCAAAAGATTTGCCATATCTTTGTAGTATCTGAGGGATTTTTTTTCCTGCATCTTACCTGTGTTCTGTTGCATTTTTGCATCTTCACACACCTTTTAAAAATGAGTCAGGGTATATGTGCGGGGAGACATACATGCATTATATGTGATAAGATGTCACTTGTACTTTTTCTGTCATCTAACACTTTTGTCAAAGGTCCCAAGTAGAGGACAAGGGTTAAGTATCTCCTCCAGGGATTATTAAGAGTGGTCAAAATGGGGCTATAAGCCTGTCTCCCAAATCCCATGTATTCATAGGAGGAGCAAGCTAGACATTTGAGGGAGTGGAATACATTGGGGAGGTTTGTGTAGATTCAGCTCTGCACTGTAGGCCAAGTGGAGTGCTGAGATTTCTTTTTCTGCTCTCAAGCCAAATCATAAGGGTGCTAGGAAAATCATGTATGAAAAATTGGGGATCCCTGAAAGAAAGGAAACCTGAATTCCTATCCACAGTAAGATGTTTGCTCTGCTCTGGTGTCTGCAGGCCTGCCTCACAGCTGCCAGCCTAGCAGAGGGAAATTTTATAGGAGAGTCCTCTGGATTACTTTATGTATCTCTAAGAGGATGCAGTGTTTATGAACATGATGGACACTTCTTATATGATGTGACTGGATTAAGCTGCTACCTTTGCTGGATGAAGACAAAGGTCAGCAATGTGGTAAGGATGCTCAAGTTTCTCAAGGTGCAGGGAGCTTGAAGAACAGGACCAGATTCAAGATGTCTTAAAGAAGCCCCCTGTGGAAATTGTTAGCTTTGGAGCCAACTCCAGCCCTGAGAGTCTTTCTGGAGTGTACTCTTGGGGTCAGGGGTTTGGGAAGGTCACAGAGGAGAGTTAGATAGAATAGCATCTATCTCAGTCTGCACAGGGCCACTTGAGAAGCTGCACGTGCACCCCATGAAAATTAGAGCCCCAGGCCAGGCTGTGTTGGCTGGAGAGCTACATCAGCAGGAAGAGTGGAGTAACATAAGCTAATATCTTCTGCATCCCTTTCTCATTGCCTGAGAGCAGCTGTGGAATCTGGCCAAGGTGTTGAAGGAAGGGAGGGCTGGTACAGCACATTAAGGCACTGGAGGAACAAAATAAAACAGTTTCTTGTTTTTACTTCATTGAGTTTAGACTACAATAGTTTTTTACACACACACACACACACACACACACACACACTCACACAAATACCTAAAAGTTTTATTATTTTAATAAATTAACTAGATAAGCACTTCATAGATCTATTGTATCCTAGCAAGATGTATGGCATTTGTGATACAGGAATAAATAATTAACCGTTTTTTCTTTAGGAATTCATATAAAGAAGATTTTCAAGAAAACATATAACTCAAGCATAATTTATATTTTCATTTAACAGACATTTAGTGATTATTTACTATTCCATAGGAGTGTGCTCTAAAGTAGCATGTATTAATACATATATGGGAAAGAGTATCTAAATAGTATTCTTACCTCCAGAGACTTGGTCATCCATTTTATTCATAACTACCTCTTCAAAACTGACTTCTCTGGTTTTCTGCAGGACAAAACTTTGGATTCTCTTTGTCCTCATTTTACTCTGACTTGTGCTATGGTTTTTACATTTGTGTTGTCCCCCAAATTTGTATGTTGAAATTCTAGCCCCCAAGGTGATGATATGAGGAAGTGAGGCACTAGGAGGTGATTATATCATGGGCTTAGAGGCCTAGGAGCTCCTCTGTCCCTTCTGCTCTGTGAAGATTTGGTGAGAAGAAAACCAGATAGCCATCTATGAACCAGGAAGCAGGTCCTCATCAGACACTGAATCTGCTGGCACCTTGATTGTGACTTTATCAACCTATAGAACTGTAAGGAATAAATTTCTGTAGTTTATAAAGCCACACCATTTATGATATTTTTGTAGCATCCAGAACTGACTAATACAAAGTATTCCATGTAAAATATCATGCCTCCTATTCTTTACTTATTAAATGCTACTTATCTTTGCATTTCAGTTCAAATCCTGGATCCCTCCCCTAATCATGACCCATCCTTCAAGTTTGAGATATTTGTACTTCTCATTAGTGCTTGATCACACACTATCATTGTTATCTCTTGACTGAAATTTTACTGCAAGCTTGTTACGGACACTGTTGCTGCCTATCAATAGCAACTCCCCACCTTGAAGGGTCAGGAGCATGGTTTTATAGCTTTCCTTTTACTAGTCACAAATATGTGACTCAGTCCTGGGTAATGAAGCACAGGGATATATCTTATCAGACACAAGAAAAAATGTCCCTCTATGTCCTTCTCCAGAAATTATTTTGTCCATATGTAGTGTTTGTCACATAGCAGTCATCTTATAATTTTAAGGAAAGACATTGTCCACATATTAAGATTATTCATCCATCATTTAGGGGCCAGCCAAGAGACAGCAATTTGAGAAAGTTTCATATAAAGGATTATTAACTAACAGGGAGTCACTACAAAGGGGAAATGAAAACTCTAAAGCATACAGAACATAGATTATGGTATAGCCAGGCTTATAGAGCCGACATAGAGTACAGAAGGAAAGAACAAATCCACAAGAAAACCCTATACCCCAAGACTGAGATTCAAAGCTCATTGCAGGGCATGACTGAGGCCCTCTGAACAGTAAAGAAGTTGGCTGAGGCACCCCAGGACAGGGCTGGCAAAAAGGAAACTGACCACTGGGATGTTGGCTAGACTGAAAGCACCCTCAGGACCTCCTAAGAAATGCAGGGAAGTTGCTATAAGGGCAATGCTGAAACTTGCTAAGAAGCTGGTGCAAGGGGAACTCACTGGAAAGCTGCTCTCTGGGATACCTCTGAAGCATATTGAACATGAGCCGGTTGTAGCACCTGACATCCATCGGGAGGCTGGCTGGGCCATTGGCAGAAGTCACTGGGAATGCATTCTTTGGAGTGGAGTAGGCACCACTCGGTGCCTCATACCCTGCCAACCACCGTGCGCTGTCAGAGCAAGCAGGAAGAGCTCACCAGAATGTGGAAAAGAATCTCTTTGCTCCTGCAGTGTCCTCAAGTCCCCTCTATTGAAAAGACTTCACATTGTGCCCACTAGCAAAGAAGAAATGCTTACCGAGTCCAAAGGCAGCATAAGGAAGCAGAGCAAAGAAGAGCAAATTTGAAGCAGGGAAGCAGTGAACTGAGAATGGGGGCAGGTGAGCACAATGAATAAATGGCCAGACACTTTCACCAAGACAGCATAGGGGGCCTGCCTGCCAATCCAAGCCTAAAGAAGCTCTGCTTTCAGACTGTTCTTTATATGTGATCATAAAATTTTCATACCACTTTTAGCTGGGAATTCTCTTACTTGCAGCTGAAAGTACAATCACGCACCACATAGTGATGTTTCTATGAAGGACCACATAGATGATGGTGGTCCCCTAAGATCTTAATGGAGCTGGAAAATTCCTATTGTTATACAAACCTACTGTGCTGCCAGTCATGTAATAGAATAGTACCTACAATTATGCTCAATATATAATACTTGTTATTAAACTGCTATGTCACTGGTTTATGCATTTACTATATTTTAATCTTTATTTTAGAGTGCGTTCCTTATGTTAATATATTTACAAAGCTTACTGTGCAATAGTATATCTTGCTATTCAGGCAGGCAGCAGCCTCATTTGTCTCATGTTTACCTGATCTCTTGATTGTATCAAGAGCCCATGTCAAGTGGTGGTACACTTAGAATAAGTACAGTCTGTGATGTTCACAGGATGACAGCGTGGCCTAACAAAACATTGCTCACAATATAGCTGTTGTTAAGTAATACATGACTGCATTGTATCGGGTAAAAAACTTGTTTTATATTTATAAAAATTTTGTATGCACATGGCTAATAAACCTACATAATATGGAAGGGTTTTCAATAAAACACAGCAGCCCTGAACTCTAGCCATCACTAACCAATTACATTTTTTAAAAAAAATTCAATTGTAAAACACACATAAGATTTAACCATCTGACCCATTTTTAAGTACCTGATTAAGTGTGGCATTGTGTATATTTGCTTTGTTATATAACTGATTCTGTTTTACAAATTTGTTTTTAGTTGCTTTCACTTAACTACAATATTTGTTTCAAAAAATAGTGGTTTTCATTTATCACTTGTAGACATTATCATTTATTTCCTGCTATAGTGCAGGCATGAAGCTCACTTGATATCCCCTTCTTCAACCCAAATAACTATGTAATGGTTTCAATTATAACTCTGTAATTATTTGTTATTCTAGGAACCTATAATAACTTCCTTTTTTTCTTTTTGTGGTTCTCTGAGTTGAACTCAGGAATGGTCTACCACTGAGCTACATTCCCAGCCATTTTTGTGCTTTACTTTGAGATAAGGTCTTAATAAGTAGCCCAGGCTGGCCTTGAATTTGCTATACTACTACCTCAACCTCTTGAGTCATTGGGATTGCAGGTGTGTGCCACCACACCTGGCTACAATAACATTTAAACAATTATTTCTTTATCATAAATTATAGGCAGAATCTCTTTTACTCTGTTTGAAAATCAAATATGCCTTATTTTCTGAAGTTAAAAGGAGAGTTATAAAAACCAATTTACCAAACTACCATGTTAATAACTGAGTCAAGTTTTGGATCTTTTTACTAGAATCTCCAAGTGATTCAAAGCTATAGGCAGAAGGCCAAATTTCTGTGTTTTATTTCCCAACTTAGCTTTCTGAAGTTTTCTAAATAAGTCAGTCCTTTTCAGTAGTATTTTCTCTGCCAGGAAAGATCTGAGCATTAAGTACCATATGTGGTCTATAACTATGCTACCCTAAACATGCCTGATCTTGTCTGATCTCCAAAGCTAAGTGGGGTTGGTCCTGGCTAGTTCTACGATGGGAGAAATGCCATATTGTGCTGCTGCTACAAATTTATGGCTGAGTGTCTCTCTTGTGTTCAAACCATCCTTTTGGGGAATTTTGGCAGCCTTGGTAATTGCATTCTTGTAGCAGAGCCTGCTACACAGCTCTTGTCTTGCAACCTGTCTTCTATCTTCATGGTTCCCCAGATTTTATGTTTTCCTTTTTTATTTTTGAATCCTTTGTTCCCCCAAGGCACATTCTTTAGGAGTTTCTTCAGAATGGTCCATTTCTTAAACTCCTACATATATGAATATTTTAATTTGCATGTACATCTAATGAATAGTCTGCATTTTGTTATTGTTTAATAAAACTGACATACCATAAAATTCATCCTTTTAAAGTATAATATTCAACTTTACTCCATTTATTTTTTTATTAGGTTCAAAAAGTTGTGCAACCTCACCCACTACCTAATTCCAAAACATATCCATTATTAACTTGGCATTTAAAGTTTAGGTCTTTATGCATGAAGTCTTCCACATCAGCTCTTGTGAGGAAGGACTGCATATCATAACCTGGTGTTGGGCAAAAACAGGTGCTCATTCAATAGAAGGAAAGAGAAAGGAAAGTCTGGAAACTGCTATTGCAGCCCTGATAGAGTAATATGCCATGGTAGGAAGGTCTGAGTGGTACTAAGCCTAGAGGATCTGAGGGTGACACTCGACTAAGAGGCAGCAAGAAGCCAGGTCCTTCGGTTCACAACTACAAGGGAATGATTCTGCCAACTGCATGAGTGAATTTGGAAGCAGATTCTGTCCCTCCAGATGAAAACAGAGCCCAGGCAATCCCTTGATTACAGCCTTGTATGATCACACAAGCAGAAAACCCAGCTAAGCTATCTCCAGAATCTTGACTCATAGAAACTGTAAGATAAATGTCTGTTAAGTTGCTAATTTTGTGGTAATATGTCACACTGCAGCAGAAAAGGAATACATCTGGCCTCAACATCTTCTCGTTGCTTATTTCAGCACAAAGCACCCAAACTTCATTCAACATTAGACACCACCAAGATAAGGCCTTCTAAATGGTTGAAGGAGTCACACAACTGTTATGGATTCCACTCCAATTTTGGAAGAAGTCATTATACCTCACATTCCTGTAAGCAGCAACAGTCTGAAGGTCCAAAAGAAAATCTGCAAGATCGGGATAGGGTGAATGTCTACAGGAGTCTTCCTATCATGTGGAAAAGGCTGAGGAATACAGAGTCAATCCCAGCACTGTCATCTCTAGGACTGTAAATATGAAAGACAAGGAAGGTGTCTTTTGTTTTGATCCTGCCATCGTTTCTTGGGGATTGTTTGAGTGTTTGTTTGTTTTCATGGCTGTGGAGATTGAAGTTCAGAGATCATGGGAGACAGCTTGCTGGAGTCCAGGGATGACTCTGTTCACATTCTAGTCCTGCTACTTCCTGACCTCTGCAAAGCTGCTTCATACCTATGATTAAGTCATCTCATTGGGGGGGGGGGGGGGAAATGCAGCCAAACACTATTTTAAGTTTTTATTGGGATGACTAATTAGTGTCATGGAAAGCATTTAGGATGGAGTGGCTTGGGGTGCATACTAAACTCTCTTATAAATTCCTGTTCTCACTTACTCATGGCCATATATATAGTTAAGTTCCCCAAGAGCTAACACTGTTCACAGTTTTGTTTTTTTTTTTTTTTTAACTTTTCCATTCTAATTCTTGTAAAGCTTCTTCCAGGCAGATCCTGGCCTAGTCATGATTCTGGCTTCTGTGCAGCCTGGATCAACATCCTCGCAGCAGAAGTTCAGCCACCCTCATGACTTTGGGTAAAATCTGCACCTTGAGCTTTGGAGCTAATCAGGAAACAAATATGCAGAGGGGCCAAGTGTCGGGGATTTCCTTGACCTGTTGGAATTTGCTTTTTTGTATCAAGCCTTGTTGTTCTCAGGCTCACAGTGATCTCCTAGCAACAGGGTATGAGACTCTACTGGTCACTTTGCTCTGGTTTGCACTTGACCGAATGCCCATAACTTGTCATGGCTCTCAAACTCCTTAAATTGGATGGAACGTGAAGATCAACCATTAACGGGCAGTGTTTCCTCTGCCCGAACATGACCTTGCTCCAAGGGGTCTTTTTACATTTCCAGGGACACCTTTTTTCTTAGTCATTATTACTAAGGTATCTTCTTCGGAGAAGCAATAGCAGAAAATCAGGGAAATATTTGAAGCATTAGAGGAACTAATGCAAGGTCACTGTGTTTGGGAAGTGATAAATATTAGATAGCAAATAAGAAAACAGAGAGGGGCCAAGCAGAATAAATCCCACAGGTTGCAGAAAGAATTTTGAAAATGCTTTTAATTAGAATGAGGTTTTTATTTTTTTTATCAACTGAATTAATGAAACAAACAACCAAGCTTAAGTACATACAAGAGCAATACCAACAGTGTCCAATGTCATTCTGTGCCTCTCATTGTGATTCCAATCACTTCCTAGCTTAGTCTCACTTGTAGGACGTTTATTTTGATGATTCATTTACTTTTGGTGTGACTTTCTCTCATAAGAATGATTTTCCAAATAATGACATTGTTCCATTCTGCTTCATTTATTTTTGACTTTTATATAAATGAAACAATTCTTCCTGTGTTCTTTGGCAACTGTTTTGTTTTCTCAACTTTTCATTTTTCAGATTCGTCCATGCAGATGTGTTATAGTAGTTTAATTTCACTCTGTAAGCTATTACATGGTATGGCCATACCAATGAATACTTGGTGTTCCCAGTTTTTGTTATAACGAATAATGGTACTGTGGACATTTTGCACGTTATATTGGCTGACTTGCAAGAGTTTGAGACATAAATAATAGAAACTTGCTGAGCCATTCATTTTGCATATCTTCACATTTAAGAGAAAATGCCAAATTATTTTCCAAAATGTTTGATCCAATTTACACTATCAACAACAGAGTATGAATACCCATTTTTCTGCATGCTTCTCATTGCAAAATGTTTTCCAGCTTTAAGAAATTTGTCATTTTGGCAAGATATAAAATTATATTTCATGATTTGAATGTTCCTTGGCTCATTACTAATAAAATTTGTCATTGTATCATTTATTAATTTGTTGTCACTCTTCTTTTTCTACAAAATGTTTAGTTATATTTTTTTGCCTATTTTCATAGTAGGTTGTATTTTTCTTATTGACTTACAAGTTCTTTGTAGATAGTAGATAATGATTATTTTTGGTTTTAAGCATTGAAAATATCTTTGCCCAATTTGTGACTTGTCTTTTCATTTATTGATAATTCTTTCATAAACAGACATTTATAATATATAAATAGTAAAATTTATTCTCTTTTGATTTTTGTTTTTTGTATCTTGTTTACTGAATCTTTTCTTACCTGGAGGTAATATTCTCTTCTAAAGTTATATACTTCTTTTTCTCTTTTTTTCCCCATAAATATATCTAAGTTGTAAACATTGTAGAGAATCTCAACCAAATATCTGTATCTTTATTTATTTCATATATGTACATAGGACATAGTTTTCCTACGTACATACATGAATATACCATGGTGAATCCCACCAATGTGTGCATTCTCAGGACTGGTGTCCTAATTAGATAATATGTTCCATGATTGTATCAAAATGAACTCTATTTTCATGTATAACTAAAAAGAAGCATTAAAATAAGGAAAAAACCCCAAGTGTTTTTAAAGTCTTTAATTTATCTGGAATTAATTTTCCAGTTTGGTGTAGGGTGAAAGGATCTTATTTCATTAGTTTTTTCTGTGAGATCAAGCCATTAGTTAAACACTGTTAATTGAGTCCTGTCTCAATTGATCTGCCCACGACACTTCTATATGTGGTATTGATAATATAATAATCATCTCAGTCTTTCAAGATCTCTTATACTGTCCCACTTTTCTAGATGTTTACTTATTAACTTCTTTGCACTATTTCAAGAGCTTGGGAGGAAAAAAAAAAGATTTTTTACCCAGCATTTTTAATTCTTCTTAGCAGGAAGTTTAGTCTGAGGAACTGGCCCACCATTTTCAACATCTGCAGATTACCCAACTTTAAATCATTCTTACATTTCTTGGATAAGCTCAATTTAGCCATGTCATATTATTATCTTTTTAGCACTAATGGATTTGCAGTGTCAAATTTTGTTTAGGATTTTTGCATATATTACTTAAGAGTGATGTTGGCCTCTAATTTCCTTGTGCATACTGTTTTTCTCTGGTTATTTTGTCACAGTAATCCTAGTGTTCCTCTATTTATACTCTCTGGAAGACTTTGTATAACATTCCAATGATTTGTCGTTTTTGGTGGAATTTTCCAATGAAATATTCTGGGCTTGCTGTTTCCTTTCTGGGTTGATTTTAACCTCTTGATTCAAATTCTTACTGTTGTGAGATTATTCTGGCACTCCATTCCTCTGCATTAATTTCCATAAGTTATACTTTGCAAAAATGTGTCCATTTCTAAGTTTTAAAATATATTGGTTAAGGTGGATATTTTAAAGCATTTTCTTCACTAATGCTCATTTATGCTTCCCCTTTGTCCTTCATTTGGTCATCTCATTTGAACTTTGTCTCGCGTTTTTTTCAAATTACCAACTTTAAGATTTGTTCATCACTAACTTATCTTTATTTCATGTTTCATTGGTACATAATATGGTATTTATTCTCTACGTTTGGAGTTTATTTTGTGATTCTTTTTGCATCATCTTTAGCTGGATGCTTGGCTCATTAATTTTATTTCTCTTATATTTCTAATTAAACATTTAAGACTACAAATGTCTTCTAAGGAATAATTTAGCTTTATCTTTTTTTTTTTTTCTCTTGGTACCAGGGATTCTTAACCACTGACCCACACACATCTCTTCCCTCGTCCTTTTTTTTTTTTCTTTTAGAGACAGGATCTCTCTAAGTTGCTTGGGGCCTCACTAAGTTGCTGAGGCTGGCTTTGAACACTCAATCTTCCTGCCTCAGCCTTCTGAGTCCCTGGAAGTACAGGCATAAGCCATTGCACCCCGTTAGCTTTACTCTTTTTAAGTTTGAAAATGTTTTAGTCTGTATTTTCTAATATGATTTCTACTTTAAATGTGTATTACTTAGATGGCTTACAATTTCCATATAAATGCATTTTCTTAAGGGGTTAGATATACATTTTAATAATAATGGGCATAGAATATATAGACTGTGCATTTTGTATATAGAAAATGTGTGTTTTTTTCCAGATATCTGGTTTTCTAAACCTTTACCTATTTATTTATCTATCTCAAGTGTGTACATTTTATTGTTCAAATTTCCTATGTTTTTACTATTGGAGGATCAGTTTGGCTTATCAACAGATGTTAATGTTTTTCCACAATGATGATGTATTTATCAGTTTCTCTTTTCATTTTTCAAATAATTTTATTTATATATTTGAGATATATAAATATATTTAAAATAGATAATTTTATTTATATATTTGAGATATTATGTGATACAATTTCTAGTAATAATTTTTTCATTTGTATCAATTCTTATGATATCTAATAGTCCTATCTGAAAATTTTTGTTTTATATGAAACTTTTCAATCCTTTTACATGTAATCATGTAGTAAGCCATGACTTTTCTATATTATTTTACAAATAAGTATTTTTCCTGAAGTCAACAATGTTCTTTATTTCCCAATTGTTTAATCTAATATATCATTAACATATATCCCAACTTGCTGAGAGCCATCCCGTTCTGGCAAAAATGCCATGCGTCATTCCGACTCGGCTATGGCTCTCAGCACAAACTCTCCCTTTTTAAACTAAGGTACCTGTAAATATTTCTCATACATTGTCATATAATTTTCATTTTCTTGGAGACCTCTGACTTCATCCAGGATATGCTAATTGCTCTTTAGATCTATTACTCTTGTGAAAATTTTAGAATCTACTGTCATCATCATCTTGGAAATTTTCTTTTCATCTTTTGTGAATTGGAAACTCTTCCTTGGTCTAATTTCTTCCATTTTTTCGTCAGTTTTAGTATCAGTTTGGGAAAGTGTGCTGGACTTCCACTCTTCACAACTATGAGTCAAACAAGCTTCTATTCTTTATAAATTACCTGGTCTCCAGCATTTTGTTATAGCAACAGAAATGGATTAAGATATACCATAACATAGAATTGTAGATTGATACCTATATAATTCTGTTATAAGTAATTTTCTTTTGAAATTTTGAAGGATTCATTATCTGTTAGGTTTCAACATTATTTTTAACAAATGCATTCTTTGGAACTCTTCTTAGTCCTCAGTGTTGAGAAATTTCATAATGTGATCTATTGCTTATTCTGTTTCATCCATTTTGTTGGGCACCAAATGGTAATTTTCAATTGGAAAATTACATTCTTTAATTCTGGAAAAAATCTGAATTATCTCTGAAATTTTGTTTTTTCTTTTTATTGTTTTACTGATTGTTTTCCATGTTGTCCTTTTGTTCTATTTCCTGGGAGACTTCCTCTGCTTATCTTGGAACTCATGTGTTGAATCTTTCTTTTTTGCTAACATTATTTTATTTTCCAAGAGCTTGTTCCAATTTTTTATGATTTTTTCCTAATGCCATAAGAATTTCTCTTAAAATAACAATACATTTTTAAGACTTCATTTCCCTGCATAGTCTGTTTTATCCAAGTTGATTTTATTTGCTCCTACTCTGTACTCTCATGCTTGAGATCTTGAGATCTTCTGTCCAGTGATCCTTGGCTAGTTCCTTATTATAAGAGCAGAACACTATATTGTTGATTTGAAAATTAGATCACAGGGCTGCAGTTTAGTTTATAGAAAACTTTTCCAACTGTCAAACAACAAAAGCATCTGAGATCAAAATAGGACTTTAACTTAGTAAGAAGTTAATGGAGACTCTGAAACTAGTCTGTGGTTATTGATGGTATAATGTTAGAGCTATTGGCACTCACTTAGACCTATGTGTGCAGCATGTAGAATTATGCTTCCATACATCTTATGAGTAGAATAATGCAGTCATGCTCAAGACTTAATGAGGAGCTAGAATAACATGTCTACACATGCAATTTGTAGAAAACTCTTTTGGAATTGCATGATGAGAAACCAGTCAATGAATCAAGGACCTATTTGTAACAAATAAATGTAATATTGAAAGGCCAATATTTACATTTTCCTTGATTCTGATAATCTTGCTCTGCTGGTTCAAAACAGCATACAGCAGAATCTGACACAAGCCTTTCTTTGGGTAAGCTCCGGACTCTCTTGAGGTTCATATAGCCCTCCACCTGCCTTCTGCCCCAATGCAAACCCTGTGTCACCCACAACTCTTGCCTTGATGGCAGCTGCTCCTATTCTATCCCATATGAATTATAGTTTCTCCTCTTATTCCTTCTTTAGATAATTCTTTCTCTTCTATTTCTTCCTGCCTCCTTTTTTATTCTCTTATAATTTAGGTTAGTCATTGACCACCAACCATTTTTACAGTGTTCTTATTACTGATGTTAAAATATTTATTGAGTACTTAATATATGATAAGCAGTTTTCTATTTGTCCAAGTATTTTGCTTATATTAGATCATTTAATATTCCCTAAAAAGTTGAGTGGCAGGTATTATAAATATTCCCATTTTTCAGATGATGAAATGAAAATAAAGTGGAGTTAAGCAAGTTGCCCAGGGTCACCCAGGGAGTCAATTGTGGAGCAGAGATTTGAACCCATGAATTTCTGTATCAACAGAATCTTCAGTGAGGAATCAAATTGAGCTATTTAATGAAAATGAGTAGATAGATTAGCATTCAATGACCAAGGTGTCAGATTACTCTTATATTACCAAATAGCCATGTTCTTTGAAGAAGGTAGATACTAGATCACTTGTGGTCCTGGCCAGGATAGATATACACTGTGGTGAGGGTGTGGTAGATGGGAGATGCCATCCATCTTCACCAGGGAAAAGCTTATGAACCAAGACTTCCAGGATGTCAACCCTTCGCTTTTACAAACAGTGAATTTAATTTTCCTCCCTTGAAGTTAAGACAGAGTGAAAGTGTTCTGAGCCAGCCTTTCTTCAGGCTGGGGTTGCAGGCTGATTTTTACAAGCCTCTAAAGCCTTTCTCTTTGTAGGCAGCCATTGTAACTACCAAGAATCAAAGAAAATTTAACCACCAATAAATGTTTGTTAACTTGATTAATCCAAGTGGCAGGACCCTTGGAGGTGGAGACACAGTATGTTTGAAGACCCAGACGTGTGCAGGGAAACTCTGTGTTCTGAGTGGATGCAGGAGCACTGTCCTGGTGGACCTGAATGCCTGCATGGATTGCAGTATGCTTCTGGTGAGTTGCTGGCTGAGTAAAGTGTATGGGCCTGGGGGTGGGACATGAGTTTGGATGGGACAGTTGGGGAGAAGACTAGGGAAGGACTTGTATACACACCAAACATTTGGAGATTAGTTTGGAGGTTAATAAGGAGCTGTTGGGATTTCCTGTATTGTAAATGCATGCATCAAAAAATTATTCCTTAGTTATAATAAAAGATCTTTCAGGATTCTTTTCTATGATAACATTTATTGAGGTTGAAGAAATATTTATTTTAAGTTCAGTGATCCCTTTAGCCTCTTTTTGGTGTTTTTATCTTTTGTAAAATTTGATTAAAATGAAATGTGATTAAATGCTTTTAGAGTAATGTAATATATATATATATATATATATATATATATATATATATATATATATAATATGCCATTTTTAATAAGTTAACTATCTGTGTATCCTATCCTTCTTCTAAATTATATATAATACATACAAGTTTATTACATGTAATTTCATTTTATTATGTATATAATGGTATGTGTTAATAGACTATTATTTGTAGGCAATTGGATTTAAGCTAATATTTACTTGTTTTTTGAATAAGTATTTTCAATATAAATATAAAAAGTAAAACTTCCTTTGATGACACTGTTGTATGATGAATTCCCTTCCCACCCTGCACACGCATGGTGGATGAATCCACTGTCCAACTCTGAGGATGATGGACAGCTTCCAAGCCTTTTTCTCCAGACTGACACATATTCAAAATAAAACAGATTTATTTGGACAGTTCCAACAGGATAATCTAAGGCAAATTTTCTCTGTAAGGACAGTGAAGTCATCATTTACTCCCCTCTTAAATCAGTTCCTTCTGTATTGTCCAGCTGCCTATGCCAGAAACTCAGGAGCCATCTTTGATTCCTCTCTTTATTTCACTAAAACATTAAATTATCAAATCCTTTTAATTTCCATTAGTTTTTCCATTCCCACACTCTATTGGTACAATCTCTTATTTTTATTTATTTATTTTTCTTAAATTACTGCAAAAGCTTAAGTCTTCCTGTTCCGGGCTTTATGGGAGTGATCTTTCAAAGCCGTAAATCTGATCGTATCACTCTGCTCCTTGAAAGCTTTCATGTCCGCCACACTATCTTCAGGACTGTTTCTGGAATCATGGAGATAATTATAGCACTGTCCCCTGGGTTTGATAGTTGCAGATGGTAACATTCAAATTTAGAAGTACATCTATTTGTCAACCTTGCCTTAATTTTTTAAAAATTTCATCTTCAGCATTGATTTTCTGCTATTTTACTTATGCCTTCACGATTATTTTTGCTACTATTACTCTACTTGGAACTAAACATGCATTCTAAATTTGAAGATTTTATTTTTGCCCAATTCTGGAAAATATTTCTCCATTTTGTCTGCAAATAGTGCCTTTTACCCATTCCACTTATTCTTTCTAAAATTCCTATTTAACATAGGACAGACCTGCTTCTATGCTGTTTCTTTCTTTCCCTTTTTTTTAATAAAGGAAGCTTTACTGAGGTTAATAGGCATGCAATTATTATTATAATTTATTATTATTATAGCTACAATGAAAATAACAATAATCACTTTGATAAGTTTTGTCATACCCACAACTAACATAATTAATATGTCCCAATTTCCTCATGATTTTACTTCTTCCTTTTTTGTCTTTATAACCACTGAACAACTTTCTGTCACTTTAGATTAGTTTGCATTTTAAAAAGTTTTATATAAATAGAATCATGTAGCATGTACCTTTTGTTCTATTTTCTTTTATTTAGCATAATTATTTTGATATTCATTCACATTGTAGCATATATCGATAGTTCATTCCTGTTTATTTGACTAGTATCCCGTTGTATGGATATACCGTAGGTTATTCATTTACCTATTGATGCATATTTATATTGTTTCTAGTATTTTTGTGTTTTATTAAAGAAGCTACTATAAAAAGTGTATACATGTCTTTGTATGTACATGTGCTTTTATTTCTCTTTGGTAAATACTAGGGGGAGAATAGCTGGATCATAGAGTAGATGTATGTTTAACTGTTGAGATATTCATTTGAATTTCCATTATGATGAATGATGCTGAGCATCTTTTTATGTGTTCATTTGCTGTACATACGCTTTCTTTGTTGAAGCATCTGCTCTTATGCACATGTAAGAAATGGGTTGTTTTCTTATTGTTGATTTTTAAAGAGGTCATTATGTATTTTGGATACAAGTCCTCTATCAGATATGCAATGAATGCTTTGTGCAGTATGTGACTTGCACTCTTAATGTCTTAATTGCCTTTTGAAAACAAAAGTTTTAAACTTTAATAATGTAAAATTTACCAATTTTTTCCTTTAAAAGTCATGTTTTTGGTGTCTTATCTAAAATTTTTTTCTCTAACTTAAGGTCACAAATGTTTTCTACAGTGCTTTCTTTTACTGGTTTTATAGTTTTAAGTTTGTATTTAGGTAAAAATGATCACTTTGAGATGTTTTAACTTTTTATTTGTTGTGAAGAATTAATTAAAGTTGTCTTTTTTTGGTGGTTGGGGGGGCGGGTAATCAGACATCCAATTGTTTAAGCACCTAAATTTTGTTCTCACCTTTGTAAAAACTGTGTGGTTCATCCCTGTGTGGTTCTATTTTTAAACTATTTGTTCCATTGATCTATTTTTTTGATATTGATACACCACAATGACTTTGTTAGTGTAATTTTATAAGTCTTAAGGCATGTTATTATTCCAACTTTCTTCTTCAGAAGTGTTTTTGATATTCTAAGTTCTACGCTTTTCCTTATCTATTGACATCTTAACAATATTGACTTTTCTGAACCCCAAATGTCTCCGATTATGAAAGGTCCATTTAGGTCTTTTAAAATGCTATAAGTCTGATCAAAAACCTCATTCAGAATAAAAAGCAAAAAATTAGACAACTTTTATTTGTAGTGGACATAGTCATCTATGCAGCAAATACTATGAAATCTCCAAAAAGCTATCATCTTGGTATTTTTTTCTGTTTGTCCCATGGTTTCTTTTTCTTTTTTTTTTTCATTTTTTATTTGTTCTTTTTATATACATCATGACAGTAGAGTGTATTTTGACATATTACACATTCATGGAATATAATTTATTCTAATTAGGATCCCATTCTTGTGGATGTACATGATGTGGAGTTTCACTATATAAATACATGATGTTGGAAAGTTATGTCTGATTCATTCTACTGTCTTTCCTATTCCCATGGTTTCTTTACTACATTTTCTTCCATTTATACCTTGCTTTTAATGAATTGAGTATTTTTTAATAATTTTATTTTATCTTCTTTGTTGAATCATGATGTAGAAATTCTTGCTTTGTTACTTTAATGGTTGCTTTGAATTTATGGTATGTAATGTTAAGGTATCAAAGTCTCCCTCCACATGATATCATGCCCTTCATATGTAAGAATCTAATAGAAGTGTATGTTCATTTCATTCTTCCCAAACTGTTTGCAATTATTGTCCAATATTTTATTTTTTCCATAAATTATAAAACCCTCATTCAATTGCTATTATTTTATTGAATATTCAGTCACATCTTAAAGAGATCAAAATAAGAAAATTCCTATTTTTTTGCATTTGGTTACCATTTTTACCAACTCTATATATCCAGATTTCTATTTGCTAACTTTCAGTCTGCTGGTAGTTAATTTTTCCAATACCTTATTTATTTAACCTTCATTTTTTGAAGGCTAGAATTCTCAGCTGACAGCTTATTTCTTTCAGTACTTTAAAGATGTAGCTTTACTATGTACTTGCTTGCATTTTTCTGCTAAGGAATCAGCTGTCACCATTCTTTGTCCCTTGAATACCTTTTTTCTCTTGCTCCTTTATCATTCCTTTTTGACCAATTTAAGTATGCTGTGTCTTGGTGAGTTTTTTTTCCCTCTTTGGATTAAGCTTGGGGTTTGTTATGATTCTAGGATCTGTGGGTGTATAGTTTTCAACAGTTTAAAAACTTTTTAGCCAAGTGTTTTTCTTTCCCCACATTTCCCTCTTCTCTTACCAGAAATCAAATTACATGTTTGAAAATTTTCCACTTCCCCTGCTCATTCAATTTCTGTTTATTTTTTAAACTGTCTTTCTCACTCTATTTAAACTTGAATAGTTTTATTGCCATATCTTTAAGTTTGCTGATTTGTTTTCCCTGCAGGGTCTAGTTGCCATGAATCTTATCCATGAATTTTTCATTTTACTGTTGCTTTCATCTCTATAAATAGATTCAGTTTTTTTTCTATCTTTTATGTCTACCATGTAACTCTGAGTATATGATCACAGTTAATGTCCTTCTCTTCTAATACCTGCATCAGTTCTGTTTCAATTGATCAATTTATCTCCTTATTAAATAGTGTGTCTTCCATACTTCAGCTTATAATCATTGCTACATGAGCAATTTTATTTACCAGTGCTGTGTGCATAGTGGACAGGTTCTTATGTAGAATATCTAGTCCTTCTAGATATTTAAAAGTGGCTTAGTAAACTTAAAAGTAGACAAAGTAAAACAAAACTTTTAGTAAACAACTTTTAAAAACTGATGGGAAAGACTGTGTTTGGAATTATTAAACCATCTCTGAACAGAATACTCTCTGTATCTGTTCATTGGGTTGAGGGAGGTGGGAGGGAAGAAGTTATAAAAGGTATTTGTTAGAGTGTGCTAGAATATTTCAGCTTACCCATTGCTCTGTAATGTGCATTTCATTTAATTTTGCTGTACTGTATATGTTGTGTATATACTGGATGAAGGAGTCCTAATTTTATAATATCTAGTTTCTAGATGTTAAGAGAGGTTGTCAGTGGATGACAAAACTAGAGTTAGTAAACTAACACATTTTGTATGCGTTTTGTAACACATTCATAGAAATTCACTTTCATGAATTTGTGTTAAAATTCATAGAAAAGCAGTCTTCTGAAAAGGACTTTTGGAAGTGAAATTGTAACATCACATCCGAGTGACACATGTGCCTCTATCACATGTAAAATAGGAGAAAGAAGTAGAAGAAATGAAGGATTCTATATCAGAATGATCCTACTTAGAAGACACTTTCAGATATAATATTCATTATATCTGATGGTAACATTACAGGAGTATAGTTTTTCAGCAGTACTATGTACATAGAGGACAACCTTAAGTCCTTATTTGAAACATCTAGTCTTTCTAGATGTTTAGAAGTGAACAAAGTATGTTAAAAATAGAAGTAATAAAAAAAACATTTTGTGGATATCATTTTGTTATAATAAATAAATATTATATCTTCCTATTCTTTTGCATATCTGAAAACTTTATAAATTAAATTCTAGTTGTGAATTTTATCTTGTTGAGTTCAGGTTATCTTTGTATTCCTACAATCTTCTGGAGTTTTAAAAATTTTTCCCCTCCTCTGGGAAACTACTCACAGGCAAACTGTTTTATTCTTCTGGGTATTGCTTTGAAGATTTGTTAGGTAGTCTTCATCCAGATATACTCTTGTCTCACTGGTGCTACAAGATCCCTTAGGTGTTCCACTCGATATATCATCATGATGAAGTTATTATTCAGACTGGCTAGAATAAGCATCATTCCTGGTCAGGGCACTATTACCTCTGTTCCTTTTAGGTTCTTTTCCCATTCGTGGGTATTTTCTTTAAATGCCTGAGGTGATCAGCCTTTAAATGAACACTTGAAGGATTCCCTTTGCACAACTCCAGAACTCTCTCTGTGCCCCGCTCTCTTTTATTTGTTTATTGTATAATAATTTTTTATTTATATATGACAGCATACGTCACAATTATTTGTATGTGACAGAATACATCACAATTCTTATTACACATATAGAGCACAATTTTTCATATCTCTGGTTGTATACACAGTATATTCACACCAATTTGTGTCTTCATACCTGAACTTCTCTTTTCTCAGTACTCTGCCCTGGGTATTCCAGCTGCCTCTTTCCCCACCTGATGAGGCTCCCACTGGTTTCTACCTATGCTCTCCTCCCTGTCTTGGGAATTCCCTCAAGGTCTTCAGTTGAACCAAAGGCAGAGCTCATGCAATTTGTTTTCTTCAAGGACTCACTGTTCTTCATTGCCTGACGCCAAGTGCAAAATCTGTTGTTTCATGTACTCTGTATTCCCTACATTTTTGTCTTTTAAAAAAAATTGTTTCAGATGGTAAAATAAATATGGTTCCTATTTATTCATTTTGGCTGGAAGCAGAAGTCATTTGCATGTTTTCTAACCTCTTTTTTATATTTTCCATAATCTTCTCATTTTATTTTTCATATATTTGTCATTTTTTTTCATTTTTGTATATTTTTCAAATTTATCTTCTGTTTTCAAATTCTTTGTTCTGAGTTGTGTCTAATTTATTTAATCTCTTTAGTGAAATATATATATATATGTGTGTGTGTGTGTGTGTGTATACATATATATATATTATAGCTTTAGCGATCCTTTATTATTTCTTATGGTTTATTTCTTATACCTTTTTTTTAACCCTTTGATACTGGGGATTTAACCCAGGGGCACTTTATCACAGAACCACATACCATCCCCACTTTTTAAAATTTTTGAGACAGAGTGTCACTAAGTTGCTTAGGGCCTTACTAAGTTGTTGAGGGTGGCCTTGAACTTGCATATCCTCCTGTCTCAGCCTCCCAAGTCACTGGAATTACAGGCATGAGCCACCACATATGGCTGCATCTAATATCTTTTCTATGATTCATTTAAAGAAGACCTATCATTAATAGTGAAAAGATTTTCATAGTGTCTAATTTGTAGAGCAGCAAGTCTCCCTTTTATTATGTTTACTAAGTCATTCTTGTAATTTTCTCCCTCATGTGATTTTATTTGTATTTTATTCTGTCAGTCTGTGTTTTATATTTGTTTAATTTTGCTCTGTTACCTGCAGGATTTATGGCCTATGGACCCTGAGTTATAGCTATAACCTTATAAAATAATTTTGTATTTGCTTCTGCAGAACTGTCAGGTGTTTCTTTTTTCGGAGGGGGACATTGGGGATTGAAATCAGGGGCACTCGACCACTGAGTCACATCCCTAGCCCTATTTTGTATTTTATTTAGAGACAGGGTGTCACTGAGTTGCAAAGCGCCTCGCTTTTACTGAGGCTGGCTTTGAACTCGAGGTCCTCCTGCCTCAGCTTTCTGAGCAACTGGGATTACAGGCATGTGCCACTGCACCCAGCTTGCCAGGTGTTTCTTGATTCTGGGGTGATATTTTATTTTAAGGCCCTGACTAGTGTTTATCACATCATAGAGCTGGTATAGATTCTGACTGTGTACCTGCTCATCCTGAAAGCTGTTTTTTTGTCTTTTATTTTTTTGGAACTGGAGATCTAACCCAGGACTCTGTGAATGTGAGGCAAAGACTTTGCCGCTGAGTTGCATCCTAGCCCCTGAAAATTTTTTTGACTTTCCATGATACTGTTTTTCTCCCTCTGATACCTGGTTTCTCCATTGGGGTCTACGTACTGTAATTGGTTCTATTTTAAAACTATAACATTTATTTAAACATTCTGTCCTTTTCTTTTATTTCATCCTTAAATGCCTTAAAATTGTGATTTAAATGCACTCCTACTTATTTCTCAACTACTACCCTTATGCAAAAATAACTTATTAAAGAAATTCTCAAAACCTCCATAAAATGGTCTGGTATAATCTTCATCCTTTATCTCTGAAACACTTGATGATGCTGATCTCCTTCATTCTTCTAATGCTTTTCTTGTTTTTACTTATGATCTAGTGAAGCAAAGAGGAAATGCAATTTAAATTAAAAGTCTCCATCTCTGCATCTACCCCATCGATGAAGGAAACTACATACAGGGGTGGGTGGGGTAGCTATTTGTCATGTTAGTTCTGATAAATTAAAATATGACTGACCAAGGAACTGAATTTGTCATAGTTTTCAATTAATTGACATTTATATAACACATATGACTAATATCTTTGCAAACTTTCCATAAAAAATTTTGTGGACCACATATGGTCTATGTAGATATGTAGCTTTTGATATTATTCCCTTCAGTTACAGATATTGGTGGGAAAACAGAAAGAAAATTTCAGTTTTTTTTTTCTAATTCTTCTACATTGCTAAATGGTAACTTATTAGTTCTCACATTGTTTGACACAATATATTTATGAGTTTTTAAATATGTAAATGTAGACCCAAAGCCAAGAAAGATAGTTAGGAATAAAATTTTTCTAAATAAAAAAAGTGAAGGAAATTGCATTTAGGCAGAGAAGGCAGATGGAAGAAAAACTTGAGATACTAAATGACAGAGGTGCTGGCGGAAACTTGAAGGAGACAGAAAGGACACTGTGAAGGCAGTCGCCAACAAGACTCTTCCTGTCTGCTACAGCTTGCCACAGGCTTCTGTGCTTGTCAGATGACAAGTAAGGTCAGCCATACATTTAGTTTCTGAGTGCCACAGTGGCCCAATGTACAAGTGAGAGCTTCAGAAGCAGATGCCTCAGCTGGAAATCCATCAGAAACCAGTCAGGACTCTTTTTTGAAAGGCTAATATTGTCTACACCACTTTAATCAATGTTCTTAAATGTAGCAACACAAAACTGCCACAACAGTGCTACCCTGACATCAATGGAAAGTTTTATCTAGACTAGCAAAATTCTGCAGTGTTGGGAGTATCTGTATCTGCATTTGCCAATATGGTAGCTATTAGCCACATGTAGCTGAGTTCAGTCATAATATGGCTAATGTGACCAAGGAGCTAAATTTTTAAATTTTCTTAATTTTCAATTAATTTAAATTTAAACACATGTGGCTAATAGCTATACAATCTTTTTCTATAAAGGGTTTTGTGGACCACATATGGTCTCTGTCACATATACTTTCTGTTTGCTTGATATGTTTTCACAGCTCTTTAATGTTCTTGAGACCCAAATTTGGCTGATAGGCCATAGTGTGCCAATCCCTCACCTAACATCAATGCTCTTGGGAGAAAAATTTAGTATTATTAAAAATAATTGACATGATGATTATAGTTTTAGATGTGTAAGCACTTTTTTTTCCAATTGTTCTGATAGACTATTTAGCAGAAAGTATTCCAAAGCATACCCATCCACTGTAGAAGCTCACCATAAAGAAAGAGCCCTGTGTTCACATAGGTCAGGAAACATTGCATACTAAAATTCTACTTTAAAAAATTTATAATGGATATTATGGGTATATTAAAGACTGAGAGCTCATGAAGAATAATCTTTTCTGCTTGCTTTTTCTCTACTTTTTTGACCATTATGTATGTGGCATGCATGGTGTGTGTGTGTGTGTGTGTGTGTGTGTGTGTGTATATATATAATATACAGTGTATATAGCTACAGGGTGTATGTGCATATAGTGTGCATATGGGCATATGTACTATATGCATTGTATACAGGTATATGATGTGTGTGTGTGTGTGTGTGTAGGCACTGTAGGGTATATGTGTATGTGTACACATATGTATTTTCTGTATACAGAGTGTATAACTCCTGTATGGATGTATGTGCATATGGTGTGCATGTGTGCATATGTACTATATACTATGTGTATAGATCCATGGTGTGTGTGTGTGTGTGTGTGTGTGCGCGCGCACATGTATATGTGTAGGCTCCTGAAGGGTGTGTGTGTGGCAGGCAACACCCATTAATATTCCTCAGAATGAGTGTTCTGCAGACCTCCTCGGAGAAATGCTTGCTGAACAAGCCTGAATATAAAAGTCTTTCTCTCAGGGACTCGGAGCAGAGGCACAGGTAGTAATTAAGTGCTAGTCAGAGGGAGTAGGAGGATTGTTCCTGTGGAACTAGTGCAGAGAGGTTGTCATTAAGACTTTTCAAGAAGGCTGGTGAGATCAATTCACCCTGGGATGTTCTGGAAGGAAGCCCTAGGGCCCTTCTGTCTGCCACAGTCTGCTTTGGTCCATGCAGCCCGGCAGCACTGTAGACACATGCTTGTGGGGTTGGCTCTACGGGGGCTTCAGGGACACTTGGAAGAGCAATTAAAAGTCCCAGTACCTCTGTGAGAAAAGAGAAGAAAAGTTCTTGGCTCACTTTAATTGAGGAAATGGAGAATGACTGACCTGAATTCAGTGGAGAATGAACAGCAGATTTTGAGGATAGCACTCAGGAGTCCTAACTATTTAATAAGGAGGAAATCCTTCCCTGAAGACAGGGAAATTGAACTCCTCCACTGCTCTGCTAATATCTGAAAAAGCAAGTTCAGGGATAGAAATGGCTCTCCGTCCAGGGGCCCTCAAGGAACACTTTCCATTTCTCTGAGACAATAAAATTCCTAGATCCTGTTTGGATGTTGTTTTGCACTTCTAGAAAATGCCAGCATTTGTCTTATGGCCAGGAGAGGCACAAAGCGTCTGTCTGTAAAGCTTGTCCTTCCTGTAGAATGGAGTGGTGCTGCTACTTCCCAAGGCTGTGACTTTATACATTTACCTCCTGCTAAAGCCATTTTCATGTCTGCTTCTTACCTAGGGAGACTGGTATTTTAGTTTAGATTCTGCAGATCTTTATAGTGACATTCTCTCTCTACAATGGCTCAGTTATGTGACATTTATTTCTTCTCTTGATTATTTTTAATAACATTCAAGGCTAATGAAGTGTGATGAACAATTTTCTTTTCTTCCTCAAGCTCAGTTGGGACATGGCTGAGGTCCATGAATGTGCCTCAGCTAGATTCTTGCCGGACCTGCCATGCTGGTTTGTGGCCTAAATTGTCGAGTACCTGAGGGGCATGGGCCATGTGCCCTTGGCCCAAGGTTGGGTTGGGGTTGGTGGGGTGGGGACATGGGCAGTTCCTAGAGAAGGAACGGGGCTGTGTGATACCATCACGTTTATTTGCTCCATTCTCCTACAGAGCTAATGGAACTTTTCTTGGAATATTTAGACTTTAAAGTTATCTAACGAAGCTAGAAATGTCCTGGCTATCTAAAGGGACACATTTTGGGTACCGAAGTTTCATGCTCTCACTCCTCAGACACTCATCAAAGATACAGATGTGACCCCCTGAGTTATTGACCCTAAAGGCGAATGCTGCAGGCAAAATGTTGAGACAAACTGTGTTTTTCTTTTCTTTCTTTCTTTTTTTTTTTTTTTTTTTAAGCCTG
Organism: Marmota flaviventris; assembly: GCF_047511675.1. Classification (NCBI taxonomy): domain Eukaryota; kingdom Metazoa; phylum Chordata; class Mammalia; order Rodentia; family Sciuridae; genus Marmota; species Marmota flaviventris. The sequence continues at coordinate 100,545,300 of NC_092498.1, read as the reverse complement.
AAGTAGCAATGAGAAATGAGCAGCCCTGCATGTTAGTGAGAGCCCATAGATGGGTAGGGCCCACTCAGCCTGAACATTGAGCCTGAACAAAGAACACAGAATGACACACAGGGCTGGCTCCGGCAAAATTCCCACTTCAACACCAAAACAATCTACTTGCTGTTGCTGAGTTTTATGACTGTGATGTCATTGAATGCTGCCAACAACAGAGCTGTTATATCACAAATGAAAAGGTCTTAAAAGTAACTGAGGGACCCCGTTATGCCGAGACTGGAGCTTGTCAGGAAAATCATTGGTCATTGATGTCTCTGAGCTTGAGTCAGGCCTCCAGGGAAAAGTTGTGAAATTTGGGTTCAATTTGGTTGTTTTGATCTGGACTTCTTTAGGAATAGAAAGAATTAAATTGGCCATATGTGACCTTGTATTTTGAGGAAATCAAATCATTGAAACAAGATAATTTAGCTTCTTGGCCAACAATTCCTTCTTTTCTCTTCAACTCCAGGGTTATTGATTGAGGCCCTGCCTGCATACATTTTATTAGCATTTAGAGAATTGTAATAGGCATTGCTGCTCTGGTTATAACCCCCAAATGCACTGCAGACTTCTTCAACTGAAATCATTCCTTGCTGTAATATGATGTGGAATGAAAGAACTGGAACTTTACCACTAGAGGAGACAGTGGCAAGGACACACCAAGTAGTGGTAACAGCATGGGTTCTCTCTTCCTGTCTTCACTGTTTCTCTGTTCACCTGACAATAATCATCAAACAACAATTACATGCCATGTGATAGCCCCAGGTACAGAAAATACAATATAAACTTGTAAAGTAGCCCCCTTCCTGGCCTCAGGGAGCTTTGAATTGCTGATAGTTGATATGCTTTTCTTTTGTTTTCTTACCTCCACATTAAACCATTTCATATCCAAAAATGCCTAAACATTTGATGGCAGAAATGATTATTTTGTACAATCATGAGTAAACAATAGAAGCTGGACTTGAATTTTTAAAAGTGCTCATGGAATTCTACACAGTAGTTTCAATAAATACACAAACATACAAAACAATGCTCTCTATACCATATATGTGGGGACGTATCTGAACACCCAGTCATAGTGTCATCTGTGCACGGGGGGAGAATGATATTAGAGACCAAAGAGAAAGACAGAGGCCTTTAGTGAATTTTCACATTATAATATTTTAGCTGGGTACATTTGTAATGTGTGTGTTTGTATGTGTGTGTGTGTGCATATACATGTATAACATATTTGTACACTATATGCACATACGTATACACGAATACACAGTGCATTTACAGTACATTGCAATTAAGAAAGTACAGTTGAAGAATCATGCCACAGAAAACCAGGTACAGGCCCTGGTTTGTAATTGTTCTTTCCCACATCTTTATCCCAAGCCCAATGCTCCGCAGCCAATCTTTCTATTTCTTTCAACATTTCAATGTTTCACATTAGCCCCAGATCTTTTTCTTTCCAAGGTCTCCATCTCTACATGGGATCCTTAGTTCCAAAGCAGCCTAACAAGTAAAGGGGAGTCAGGGAGGCAGCAGTGGATAAAATCATACTGTCTTTGGTCAATTGCCTGTACTATATGAGGGGTGACATGGAGTCTGATTCCATCCTTAAGTACCCATTTTGAAAAACTAATATTTACTTGGCACATTTTGCAATTTGCTGAGAATGGTGTTGAAGCTGGGAGACAATGGGGAGCTAACATTGCTATGTGAAGGCCTGAGTGAACTTCCTCTGAAGTTTTATGTTGAATTGCTCTGAGGGGAAGTGAAGTTGTTTTAATTACTACAACTATTCTGTGCTTTGTGTATTTGGATTTTAGTTAATTTGTTATTATTTTTTTTTTACTTCACCCTGAGTCAGTTCCACCAAAGATACAATTTTGAAAATAATAAAGATAAAAACATCATTTTTTCCCCTAGTAGGTGTAGATTATGTACTTCTCACAGCAGTGGAGAAATTTGACAAGGTCAGACCATTATATTTGTTCTCTATGTTTTATGAGTGAATGAATTCAGAAAGGCTGAACTGTCCAAGACAAACATCAAGTTTGCCCAGACTGTAAACCTATCTTGATTTTTAGGGACTTTCACACAGCCATTACATGAATGAGCAATTCACTCCAGGGCATCATGCATCTAAATTGGTATTTCAAAGGTTGATATTAAATGCTAGAACCAGGTGTACTAAGTGGATAGGAGGGAATAGGAGGCAGAAGTGTGGGGACTAGAGATGAAAAATAAGAATTCCTTAAATTGATTTCATCCCGAGTTCTGGAGCTCACAGTAGAGAGATAGTCACCCAAGGATAGGTTTTGTTTAGATGATTTTCTCAAGTACACATTGCCACTCACAACCACATAAGTAAGCCCTCCTGAGGTCATTGCTTGGGCAATTTCTCTACTCTGGATGCTGGAACAATAATATATAATTGGTCCTCTGTATCTAAGCATTCCATATCCATGGAGTTAAGCAACTGTGGATCAAAGATATTCAGGGAAAAACTGCATCAGTACTAAGAGTGTATAGACTATTTTCACCCCTTGTCTTTCTTCCATAAATAATATAGTGTAACAACTATTTACATAGCATTTACATTTTATGAGTTATCAGAAATAATCTAGAGACGATTTCAAGTATCTGGGAGGATGTGCATAGGCTATATGCAAATGTTACACCATTTGAAATAAGAAACTTGAGCACCCACAGATTTTGGTATCTTTGGAAGTCCTGGAACCAATCCTTCATACATACTGAAAGACAATGGTACCTTTTGTATATTTGAGGAAGTAGAAACATATAGTCTGACATGGTTTATTTATCGTGATAGTAGGAAAGGGTATTTGAAGTCCTAACTATTCCAGAAATCTAGTCACCATAATTATACTTTGAACAGACAAGTTATCTGAATTTCAAAAAAAAAAAATGGTAATAGCAGAAAGTCTTTTATATTCAGGGCTTGAATAACCAATAAGAAATAGTTGCTAAATGTTAATGATTTTATTTTGACTGTGAATGAAATAACTGGCATTTACCAGGGTGCCAGATTTGGGAATGGATTACCACATAACAAGAAAAGACAGTTTCATTTGATGCTCACAATGTTCTGTCAATTTACAGTGGTTCTGAAAAGAAGGTATGGATAAAATAACTTATCCAAGGTCACAGAGTTACTAACAATAGAGCTGGTGTTTCAACAACTGGACTCCAAAGCCCATTTGTCTAACCTTTGTTCTAGGCAGTCTCTTGATATTAAGCTTTTCTAACGTTGTTTCTCCTCTCCTCTGCCCTTCATCTTCCTTTGCTTCCTGGCTCCCTATTTCTTTATCTTTGTACATCTCCCAGACTCTTCTTTGGCTCGCTGCCTTACCTTTGCTTCTTTCTGTTTCTGTTTCTCCTCTTTGTTCCTTCTGGCTTGCTCTTTTTCTCCTTCAGCCCCTGAACTGGCTTTGCCAGTGCATGTTCATGGGTGCTCTCTTTTCATTTATGTCCCAAATATTTCTTTTCTGTAAAAACGGGGGTCACGGCACACAGTAATGTTGCTTATTGATATAGCATCATATGCATATATGTACATATATACAGAATGCCATACTATATGGATTTGGGCTTCTTTAAATGATTTAATTTAAAAAGAGGTTAAGCAAAATATTTTCTACCTTTAAAAATAATGCAATTGAAGATCAATGTATAATACTTAATAGCTACATTACCTGCACAGTTTTACCCTTGAAAGAAAGGAAAGAGAATTTTTTAAAAAATCATCCATTAATTAGCATTGAGTTGGAAACTTGAATGTAAATTTTATTTGGTTAAGGTAGGTTTCTTGGAAGATGATGACTAAAAGATATGTCCCTTTTGGAAGAATCAGGAAACCACTCCTGTGTAGGAGAAGCACAAATGTAAATGGAGAATCTGTATGGCCAGGTGACCTCTAAGAGTTCCTTTAAATCTGAGGTTCTATGAATATGAATCTAGGTGAAGTCACTTAGTGTAGAAATATTCACTTTAGTATGGATTTTTTTTCCAGTGATACTCTGCAAATAGACTAATCCTAAATAAACCTGCTTATGTGTGTCCTGAAAGACAACTGAAGAGACAAGCCTCCTCCTCCATTGCCTTGGATTTGTATTCTTTTCAACAATCATTCGCAAATGCCTGCTGCAGGAAGGAAGTGGGCTAAACACTGTGGCTAGAAGTAAAATGAGGCCAGAACCTTGCCACAAAGGAGCTCAAGGGTTAGAGCAGAGACAGATCCCTGTGGTCTTGCTGAGGAACAGGGAAGCTACGTCATCTGCTGGGCTGTCCACCCAGCAATTAGAGGAGGATGAGAAAACTGCACATTGACAACCACAAAGAAGTCATCACCGTGAGTCACTCTGCAAATATATCCAACTTTATGTCACAGGTGGACCATCTATATTTCCTCTGGAAACCATCTGCTGGGCTAAATTTTGGGGCTGATTTGTTTTTCTCTTGTAGGGGAGAAGGTAACTAGGATATGCCTGGACTTTGAGTTTCAGGAACAAGGACAAGGATGAAGTGCTTTTGAAATTCTCCTTCCCCTACTGTGTGCAAAATTTTGAGCTGCTAAATGTTAGCTCATCTTTCAAACACTCAAACTATGAGAGGAAATAAGAACTTCACAGTGAGAATTACAGTATAGGGTTATGGTTGGCTTTCTGATCTCTTTGTCTTTAGCTGCTAGTAGTTAAAAGTCAAGGTACAGAAAGGAAAGGTAGATTTATAACTAGTTTCACCTTTTTTGCACACTATTAATTCTAATGTTTAATTTGAAAAACAATTTTTACTGTTACTGAAAGCAAAAAAATAAAACTATTGACTATTTCCATTCATGTCTTCATCTGGGAAAAAGAAATTCTGGTATGGAAAACCAAAGGAAATTGAAGTCTGAAAATGTGAATATAAGAGTGGAGAAATTTAAGGTTTCCTTTATCTACTTGAACATAGCATTCCAACACTACCCTGAAATGGAATTTCTTGTGTCTGAGTTCATTTTCCCTTAGAGATGAAGTTATATTTTCCTGGAAAGTTCTGTAGAAACTTGGTGTAATGAAATAATAATTAATATTATAGGAGGCCTTAAAATCACAAATATGAAGAAAAGCTATTTTTAAGTTAATAATCACAATGATTATATTAGCAATGATACTATATTATTTTCATAAATGGAAAAATAAACAAATGAAAAGGAAAAAATGAATCATCTTGATAAAGTGATCACCTACCTTAGCTTATATCTTACTCCCAGGTTGCTTGGAAAATCAATGTTGGCGAATTCAGACTTTCTTGACCTGGAAACTGTTTTTACTGAGGGTAAATGGCAAAATAGCTGTTTAAATTCAGCCCCTAATGATTTAGAGATGTAATGTCCCCCAAAAGCTGACATGTGAGAAATATGGTATCCAGTGCAGGAATGTTCAGAGATGAAATTATGAGGCTATGAGAGCTGTAACATCAGTATGTGCTGCCTCACCTCAGGCCCAAGCAATGGAGTTGACCATCCATGGATTGCAGCTCTTGATCTGTGAACCCATATTAATCTTTTCCTCCTCTAAATTGTTCTTGTCATGTATTTTGTTTACAACAATGAGAAACTAATACACAGCCTCAGAAAATTCTGCATTCTGGAGCTGTGCAAGCCTAATTCCTCCTAGTGGTCCTTAAAATATTGGTAGGTACTCGTGTTGTCTGTCTTCAATTCCTTTGTCTCTATGTTCAATTTACTGAAGGGCTCAGATATCTCCACATTTGCTAGAACATTCTCTCCAGTTTGGTTTTGACATGGTTCTCCTGGATGGCATTGTCCAATGAAACTGTTAGCAAAATCAAACTTCACAATGCTTTGGCATATGTTCGATTAGCAGTTCTGGAGTAGAAGAGGAGACAGGGTTAGAGGGGAGCAATGTCCCACAGAATGGTTGAGTAGGTCTTCTGACTTTTCCTCCTAGGGGTGACACATTTGCTTTTTCTTTGGCCAAGAGTCTGGATTCACTCAACCTTTTCTGCCTTTTGCTTCATTTAAAATAGTTCCCAGGTCATGAACCTCTTCCTCTTGCCTAGGTTTTCAGAGCAAGATCTACTTTCAAACATCTGCCTGGTCCTTAGTAGTTAACTTTTTATTGAGGATCATTTCTTCTTCTTACATATTTGCTTGTTAAACCACAAATGTCAGGCATGTATGGAAAAGCGACAATTGAGTATTGGTGTATCTAACTGAATGAATTTCTAGTATACTTGGGACATTGGGTGAGAAGCACTGACCAGGAGATAGGCATTTGTGTTCCTAAAATCTCACCTTTGCTTTCTTAACCCTTACTGTGACTGACTGTTAAAATAAACATACTGTAAGTCCTCCACCAGGCTAAATGTCAGCCAATAAATATCTAGCTGTGCTGGACTTTGTTTTTAGTTCTGGTTATGAATGCTTCTATTACCCACCAGATATAGTTGCAGCAAGTCAAGAAAATGCCTCTCTTTTCTAGGGATGGAAAAGTCATAACTAGTGCCCAAAAGTCTCTTGGGGACTCCTAAACTGGGATTAGGAGAGATCCAAACCACAAAATCCCTGCTGCTGATAATGTCCACTATCCAATTGGCACTTGAGTGAGTTAATTTATATATGTCAAGTTGACTCTAAAACTGAGCTTCCTAATGCTGTTTTATTTTATAAAAAGGACCCCAAAATTTCCTTTATCAGTGTGCCTAGGAAAAGACTCATAGAGGGGAAAATGAGGAGATTTTGCATAAAAATGTGAGAGCAGTACTCTTTAAAGAGTTCCTCAGGTAAATATGGCCTTATTCAAATATAAGTGGTGAGTCCCACAAACATTCTAGGACTAATGTAGTCCTACCCTTTTGATTCTGAGGAAGTCAAAAAAGTTGAAGGAAATCTATACGAGGGCAGTGGTCTTAAAGAAATACCAGATTTTTTTGGCTGCATGCAGAATGATGATGAGAACAGAGGGCTCCCTGTTTCATAGCCAGTGAGAGCTGAGTTAGGGAAGTGGAAAGCAGCCTGGTCTAGAAGAGGTCAAGGTCCACATTTCTGCTCTCTTAGGGAAAATAGGAGAAAAGTCTGGCTTTGGCCTATTTCTGTTGCTATACATTTGCATAGTTATCTTAGCCTCATCCTGTATTTCCTCTGGACCTCATATTTTTTCATCGCACACCTTAATACTGAGGGTACTGTACCAGAAAAGTTGCAAGAAAACTTCTCAAATTCTGGAGTTTATTTTATACGCAAGAGTAGAATCCAATGACATGATGAAAGAGAATGATTACAGATGTGTCTTCCTTCCTCCCTCCTTCCCTCCCTTCACCAGAGACTTTGAGGTTGTAGATTCATGAGAAGTTGTCTAGGAAACACTTAATGGATCTTCTCAGTCTTCCCAAACCCTCCTGCTTAGTCTTGAGAAGTCAGTACTAGGACATATTTTCCTGAGCCTGTTTCCTCTCAAAAAGGGACCCCAAAGCAATTATGATGGCCATGTGGAAAACCACACTGCTTGTGTGTATCAGGCAGGGATCATGCCTTACAGAGTCTCACTATTATGTATAATTATAATGCACCAATAAATGAGGCATAGACACTCATTTGAATCTTGCAGTAAAAAATTATCAATGTAAATAGTATATATATATAAAACATGCAAAAAAAAATCAAATACAGTATGCATATTCCACCAACACAACTCCATGCTCCTCCCACCCCCACTTCTTTCCTAGAGGAAAGCTCCTTTCTGTCTTAAAGTTTCAACTGTGAGTCATCTGCCAGGAAAGCTCCTTGCTTCCTTTCTTCACTCAGGAACTTCCTACTCAACTCCAACCCTTAACTTAAATTCCACTTCTCTCTACAGCTCATCAGAAAGGGTAATAACAACTGTATACATTTAAATTCAGTAACTTCAATGAAAGGTCTTATTTCTCAAAAACTTATCACAACACATATGAGATGATGAAATAGGTAATTTGAATAGTCTTATCACTATAAAGAAAACAAATTCATGTCAAACGCTCCAAAAGTAATTCTCTAACCCAAATACTTTTACTTGCCAAGTTTACTAATCATTTACAGAATTTTACCCAGTTTCTTCCAGCAAACAGAATAGGAAGGATTGCTTTTCAACTAATTTTACTAAGCCAGCATTAATTACCCTGATACTAAAATAATTCAGTTCCCAAAATAGCCATAGATCAGTATTTCTCATGGACATAGACAAAAATGTCCTCAAAAAATATATTAGTATATGGTAAGAAGAACACATCCTGATCAAGTGGGGCTCATCCTGGGAATGTAATACTGATTCAGTATTTTGAAAACCAATCTATGCTATTCACCCTGTTGACAGTCTAAAGAAGAAAATCCACCTATCTTATTGAATGACAAGCATTTGACAAAATACAACATTAATTCATGTTAACAACTCTCAAAAAATCTGCAACAGAAGAAATTCTCCTGAAATAAAGGGCATTTGTAAAAAGCCTATAACTAACATTATACTTAATCATGAAAGACTGAATGTTTTACCTCTGAGACTGAGAATAAAGCAAGAATGTCCACCCTCAAAATCCTACTTACTATTATATAAGACTGGATAATGATACTAATTAAATTATGTTATGCACATGCAAATATGGCATCAAGAATCCCACTATTATGTATAATTTATAATGGACCAATAAATGGAGCATACATACTCATTTGAATCTTGCAGTAACAAATTATCAATGTAAATAGCATATATATACATATATATATATATATATATATATATATATAAAACATGCAAAAATAAAATCAATATAGTATGTATAATACACACAAAAATAAATATATTTCTGTGAAAAACTTTGTATTAGAAGAATTAGCCAGAGTAATGAGGCAAAAAAGGGAAAATATATAAAATAAATATAACTGAAAAAGAGAGAAAAATAAAATTATTCATATCCATAGACCCCATTAATGTTTATGTAGACAGTTCTAAGAAGTCATTATCAAAAACAAACTTCTAGAAATTGTAAGTAAGATAATCAAGGTCGCAGTATACAAATTTAACACAAAAATATCAGTATATTGAAATAGATAGAAATACATGTTTCTATACACTAGCAATGTACAAATGGAAAATTTTTAAAAATATGTGTGATTTATAATAGGTATAAAATGAAATACTTAAATCTAACAAAATATATAGAGTAAATAATAATAATCAGAAAACACAAAACTCCAACTAGATAAATTAAGAAGGAACTTAATATTGAGATTACACATCATATTTCTAAATTGGAAGATGCAAGACAGTAAATTAAAAAAAAAGACATTTTTTTTCCAAATCAAAACCCCAGCAAAATACTTTTTTGTAAATACAGAAAAACTAATATTAGAATTTAAAGGCACTTAAAAGAGCTAAAACAATTTTGAAAAAGAACTTAAAAGTGGGAGGAATCATATGAGATTTAAAGATGTACTATGATTAAAATGCTCTGATATTAGAAAAAAAAAAAAAAAGACAGGTAGATGAATGGAACAGAACAGAGTCCAGAGACAGATCCACACACACACATAAGGCTGGTTGATTTCTGACACAGGTGCAAAAAGTAGTTCAAAGCTGGATTATTCGAACATCCATTTGCAAAAAAAAAAAAAAAAAAATTAACCTAAACTTTGTGCTTCATATAAAAATTAACTTCACATGACTGTGATCTCAGCTTCTCAGAGACTGAGGCGGGAGGATGGTGAGTTCAAAGTCAGCTTCAGCAATTTAGTGAAGCCCTAAGCAACTCAGTGAGACACTGTTTCTAAATAAAATTCAAAGGAAAAAAATAAAAATAAAAAAAGCTGGGGATGTGGCTCAGTGATTAAGTACTCCCAAGTTCAATTCCTGGTACCAAAATAATAAAAAATAAATAGAAAAATAAAATTAACTCCGAAAAAGAAAATTAACTCCAAAGGAGTTATAGATGAAACTAATAAACTTTTAGAAGAAAAGAGGAAAAATTCTTGTGACTTTTTGTCAGGCTTTTAGCATTCTTTAATATGAAAAAACAAAACAGTATTCATAAAAGAAAATATTGATAAACTGGATCTCATTAAAATTAAAGCCCCCTATCGTTTTTAAAGATACTGCTAAGAGAATGAAAACATTAGCTACATTCTAGGATAAAAACATGTGCAAATCAGATATCTGCTAAGGGCTTTGTATACAGAATATAGAAAGAACACTGTCCTAACTCAACAATAAGAAAACGAATAACTGCATTCATAAGTCGGCTAGTGACACAAGGAAACAAAACACCAAAGGGAATATTAGGATTCTGAAAATGCACTGGACAGGCTGGGGTGTGTAACTCAGTGGTAGAGGGCGTGCTCAGCATGCACAAGACCCAAGGTTCCATCCTTAGCACCAAACAATTTTTTGTTTTTTAAAGCAGCACATGGAAAGATGTTCAATGCATTCAATCTCAATACCAGGGTATAAGGGAAAAAGTGTCTCAAGTTTGATGGGCAGGAAGGCTTCTGGATGGGCAGTCCTCGTTGAGCAGTCAGAGGGGCTGGAATCTCATGGGGAAGTTCCAGCTGCGAGCTCCTTCTGAGGTTGTGGGGGATCTCAAGACCCAGACCTCGGGGGCTGCTGATGGTTCCTAGTGCTCCCCCCACACACACACACACAGTGTCCCGGTCTGCCCCAGCCTCCAAGAGAGGAACAAACACGCCCTCTTATCTCTCACCCAGGACTGCGTGATTAACAAACCAGCTGGCTGCTGAAGCCCTTCCTGAAGTGGCCTGGATCTCCTGCAAGGAGACTTTGGAGTGTCCCTGGATCACTGTTACTCTTTCTTTCTCCTACAGCCTTTTCCTGCCCGCGCTCAGCTAGCTGCCTTCTTGTTGGATTTGTTGCTTTTCTTTTTCCTTTTCTTTTGGGTGTATAAATCTCTTAATAGATAACAACCAGCACCAGCTGTGAACTTGACATCGCTAAAAAAGCATCAGGGCCCTGTAGATCCATCTGGATTATCAATGATGGTGATAAAATAACTTAAGACCTAAGCAGTGAATTTCCAAAGAGCTGAAAGCATTCTGCATATAATCCGTCATTTATTTCACCAATAACTCTGTCAGAAAGGGCACACATATGCTTCCTCCTTTTCTTCCTTTCTTCCTCCTTTCTTTTTTTCCCTTCATCTTTTTTTCAATAAACATTAATTGATCACATACTTGATGCCAAACATTCTTCTATATATTATATACAGTAAAGCCTAAACCATGAGGCACTTCCTGAAGTCATCTATTGGCTTGAGGTATACAGTTGAAAAACTGGTCCTTTCTTCTTCTAGGATATTGAGCCATTTATTATGATTCATAATTCAGATATGAGACTTTACGGATAGATCATGGTTTAGTCAATGAGGTGGAGGCAGCCAGGATCCTGCTGAATATCTGGACCTTCAAACTGAATGAGTCTGGGAAAACTGATCCGTCCATGGAGGCAGATGGTGGGTGTGCCCCAAATGAGTCAGGGATAATGTCCACATGCCTCAGCTTCAGAAAGGGTAGACAGCAGGAGAGTGTGAGGTAAAGATTTTGATGCTTGGGCAGCTCATGGGGAAGGGAAATCTTGGAATCTGCTCCTCAGGTAGGAAGTCTGAAAGACTTGCATGGGCAACCAGCCTCAGCCACTGCGCTAGGGATTCAGGGACATGGCTCTTGTGTCAAGGAGGGAGACTTGGAGGGTTAAGGTAAGTTATGACTCAATGATCATCAGAAGACAGGTGGACCGTATGAAGTAACCATCAGAACTCAGGAGAATTGAGTCAAGGCAGAAGAAGAAGGCCTCAATGAAATGGGCAATAAAAGCGTTTGTGTGAGAAGGGGAAGGTCCAAGCTGTGGGCTACATGGAAACTGACAACCTTGAACTTCATCTGAACTCTGTACTCTCAAAAAGCAGACAGGTGAGAAATCCTCCAGTGTTTTGTGTTCTAAAGCCCAAGGACTAGCCTCCTTTCTATATTCTGAAATAAGACCCATCTCAAATCTTCCTTTAAAACTATGACTCCCTGTGTTTCTGCCTCTATGGAACTCTTTCCTTTTCTATCAGATTTGGTTGTGATGAGGTTTAGGACACATTACCCCCAAATATACCTCTGTGGCATTTGAGAAAACAGCAGAAGCAGGAAAGTCTCCCTTCTTCTCTAAGCAGATAAGATTGTTATTCAAGAGGGCCTTCCCTTATACCTAGGAAGCCAGTGATACAGAGATGCAGAGAAAAATGAGAATGAACAGGCTTTCCTAAGTTTTCCCCAGTCTATTATCTTTAGCTCATACCTGCTTTGTCCAATCATTTTTGTCCACGACTGTCCATTCTTTCTCATACCTACAAAAAAATATACAAGTTTACTGTTTCTTGGGGTCTGCATTTCTTCATAAAAGCACCTGCTCACATTAAACCTTATACTGAATACATTTATATGCTTTTTTTTTCTCTTGTTAATCTTTCTTGTAAGGTCTTCAGTCATGAACCTAAGGTGGAAAGGAAAGATGTGTTTTTATTTCTCCTATAGTTCTCATGAGTGGATATTCTCCCACAAAGTCATTTATTCAGTTTTAAGGGTGTATTTTGTCTTTCAAAGGCTCTGCATTAAGTCCAGTTGAGTAGAGAATAATAACAAGTGGGGTTGGCTTAGCTAAAACTTGGCTCTGGGGTACTGTTATAAATTGGATATGAGGTGTCCCCCAAAAGGTCATGTGTGAGACAATGCAAGAAGATTCAGAGGAGAAATGATTGGGTAAGAGTCTAAACCCAATCAATAATTTACTTCCCTGAAAGGGATGAACTGAGTCTTAACTGAAGTGGTAGGGTATGGCTGCAGGAGCTGGGAATTAGGGTGTGGATTTGGTATATATATATTTGTATCTGGAGAGTGGAGTCGCTCTCTCTCTGCTTCTTGATCACCATGATGTGAGCTGCTTCCCTCTGCCACACACTCCACCATGATATTCAGCCTCAAGAAATGGAGCCAGCCTTCTATGGACTAAGTCCTCTAAAATCGTGAGCCCTCAAATAAACTTGTCCTCCTCTATAGTTGTTCTAGTCAGATCCTTTAGCCAGAGCAGCAAAAAAGCTGTCTAAAACAGGCACCAAAATTCTGGAGTTGGTGAGATGCATTTTCTAAATTACCTCAAATAGAGACTTGAGCTATATAATCTGTATCTGAACAGCAGTAAGGATTTGCCTAGGAATTAGAGCAGAGTAGAGAATGGTGTGTTGGCTACCAGACTTTATCCTGCTTCTCAATTGCTTGGAAGGCTTGTTAAAAGACAGATTCCTGCCCCTGACCCCTGAGTTTCTGGTTTACTAGGTTTGGGGTAGACCCTGAGAATTTGCCTGAGTACCTGAGTGATGCTGATTCTGTTGGTCCAGGGGCCACACTTGGAAAACCACTGGAGTAGCCACTACAGGTTGATTCACCTATGGAAACTCATGAAGACAAAGATGAAGAAAAAGAAGTTAGTATCAGTGAAACAGAAATGGCCCGTGACATTCACTTCACAGGATTCTTGAAGACTCATGAAGTGTAGTTAATATACGTGCACATGTATATATGAATTATCAAATGCAGTACAAATATATTTTTATTATGACAGTCAAAACCCAAGTTCCATGATGTGGTCTTTAATTTTGAGGATCAAGTAATATTTCTCTGTAAATCATTGAATTTAGGAAATGCCAGCTAGGTGGAGAGCAGTCAGTACTTAGCAATAATAGACTTCCTTCATGGTGGAATAGATGAAGGGCCTGATCCTTTCTGTTTCTAGGCTACATTAGTAAGTCTTAAGAAGAATATATAACTGACATTTAGAGATATAAACCACCTTGGAGATCCCCCAATTTATGACTTAGGTGTTCAGTTTTGAATGTGCCGAGTTTTACAGTCTTGCAGAACGGCCAATGGTTAGTCACCGCCCTCCTTGGAATACTTGGCATTCTGAGTCCTGTTTGGTGTACTCTTACATTGCGCTTCTCTTTTTAAAATGTTAATATGAGGATGTGGCTGCTGGAATACTTTGCTTCCAACTTCAGTTATCTCTTTCCAGCTCCCACTGCCAGTTTAGGAATCTTTTGAGTGAATCTCTAGTCATTTTTTGTTTTTTGTTGTTTGGTCAGATGAGACATTGTGCCTTTTAGATACAACTACTTGAAAACCTGGCTCTTTTCCCTTCCTCTTCTCTCTCCTTAACCATAGATAACCAGGTCATATCTGACCCTCCTTACCTCCTTCCCTCCCTCCCTCCCTTCCTTCCTTCCTTCCTTCCTTCCTTCCTTCCTTCCTTCCTTCCTTCCTTCCTTCCTTCCTTCCTTCCCTTCTTCCATTTCCCCTTTGTTACTGGGGATTGAATTCAGGGGCACTTTACCACTGAGCTACTGCCCCATTCCTTTTTATTTATTTTTAATTTTTAGACAGGGTCTCATTTAAGTAGCTGAGGGTCTTGATAAGTTGCTGGAAGGTAGCCTCAAACTTGGGATCCTTCTATCTCAACCTCCTGAGTCAGTGGGATTGCAGGCATGTGTCACCATGCTTGGCATGCTTGTTTATTTCTGAGGAATCATCCTGTATTAAGTTCATCAAAATGTAAAAAAAAAACCCAAGTACTTTAAACTCCCCAAGCAAAGATAGCTGGCATCATTACTTTTAAATCTGTTATCTAACATGAATGCTATTTCTCCAAGTTATCTGTTAACTGGGCTCCAAGCATTCAATAGAGCCCCTTTAAGCCTCTTCCTAAAAGTTTTAACTTCTCTTTATGTAGAAGATTTAATGCCATAAACAGTAACAGAAACTTCTCCCTCCTTCATAATACGTGCAACATTGTGGTCCTATGGTGATGTCAAGAAGGCTTTGACCATGAAGACTGGCACTGGTTAAAAACATAGAGAAGAATGATAACCTTCTTCATCCTCAGATAATTGGATCAACACCTCATTCCCACTCTTATTTTTACTATCAAGCATGTAGGACTTCAGGTGAGAAACAAACATTTCTTTTCTCTAACATTTCAGGAGGTTCTGCTAAGCTCCAGTGAGAAGCACATTGCTGATAAGACTTTCGCATAGGCAGACTATATATAGTCTCATAAAGATCATCTTTTGGACAAATGTGAAGGAAAATCCTTGTTTCCTGAAGACAACCCCTTGTTTCATTTCACATCCATTAACATTACTTAACTATATGGTCTTACATAAGGATCAGCCTTTTTAGGGCTTGATTTTCAAACAGAAATTAAGGAACTGGGCTAGAAAATGTATAAAACACTTCCTTTGATTCTGCAGAATGTATGTATGAGAAAAATAGGCTTGAACTTGGGTTCCATATCACTGATCCTGGGCCCAGTTTTAGTTTGTTTTTATTAGTTTTTGTTTGTGCTTTTTGAAATAACTAAATAGTTTAAATGGGCATATTTAAATGTATTTACCAAAATAGAAGAAATTGTGTTTTGTAGATCAAAACTGGTCAAACATTTGCTGTGGTTCAACTTACAATATTCTAGCTAAGATAAGAAAAAAGCCATACTTTAAAGGGAATTAAACTTTTGTACTGAGTTTTGTAGAATTAGATTTTATTTTTTTTTTAAATTTTTTATTGTGGGTTGTTCAAAACATTACAAATTTCTTGACATATCATATTCCACACTTTGATTCAAGTGGGTTATGAACTCCCACCTTCACCCCATACACAGATTGCAGAATCACATCAGTTACACATCCATTGATTTACAAATTGCCATACTAGTGTCTGTTGTGCTCCGCTGCCTTTCCCATCCTCCACCCTCCCCCCTCCTCACCTCTCCCCTCCCCTCCCCTCCTCTCTCTCTACCCCGTCCACTGTATAACCCTGAGGGTCTCCTTCCATTACCATGCAATTTCCCTTCTCTCTCCCTTTCCCTCCCACCTCTCATCCCTGTTAAATGTTAATCTTCTTCTCCTGCTCTTCGTCCCTACTCTGTTCTTAGTTACTCTCCTTATATCAAAGAAGACATTTGGCATTTGTTTTTTAGGGATTGGCTAGCTTCACTTAGCATAATCTGCTCTAATGCCATCCATTTCCCTGTAAATTCTATGATTTTGTCATTTTTTAATGCAGAGTAATACTCCATTGTGTATAAATGCCACATTTTTTTTTATCCATTCGTCTATTGAAGGGCATCTAGGTTGGTTCCACAGTCTTACTATTGTGAACTGTGCTGCTATGAACATCGATGTAGCAGTGTCCCTGTAGCATGCTCTTTTTAGGTCTTTAGGGAATAGACCAAGAAGGGGAATAGCTGGGTCAAATGGTGGCTCCATTCCCAGCTTTCCAAGAAATCTCCATACTGCTTTCCAAATTGGCTGCACCAATCTGCAGTCCCACCAGCAATGTACAAGTGTACCCTTTTCCCCACATCCTCGCCAGCACTTGTTGTTGTTTGACTTCCTAATGGCTGCCAATCTTACTGGAGTGAGATGGTATCTTAGGGTGGTTTTGATTTGCATTTCTCTGACAGCTAGAGATGTTGAGCATTTTTTCATGTACTTGTTGATTGACTGTATGTCCTCCTCTGAGAAGTGTCTGTTCAGGTCCTTGGCCCATTTGTTGATTGGGTTGTTTGTTCTCTTATTGTCTAATTTTTTGAGTTCTTTGTATACTCTGGATATTAGGGCTCTATCTGAAGTGTGAGGAGTAAAGATTTGTTCCCAGGGTGTAGGCTCCCTATTTACCTCTCTTATTGTTTCTTTTTCTGAAAAAAAACTTTTTAGTTTGAGTAAGTCCCATTTGTTGATTCTAGTTATTAACTTTTGTGCTATGGGTGTCCTATTGAGGAATTTGGAGCCCGACCCCACCGAATGTAGATCGTAGCCAACTTTTTCTTCTATCAGACGGCGCGTCTCTGATTTGATATCAAGCTCCTTGATCCATTTTGAATTCACTTTTGTGCATGGCGAGAGAAAGGGATTCAGTTTCATTTTGTTGCATATGGATTTCCAGTTTTCCCAGCACCATTTGTTGAAGATGCTATCCTTCCTCCATTGCATGCTTTTAGCCCCTTTATCAAATATAAGATAGTTGTAGTTTTGTGGATTGGTTTCTGTGTCCTCTATTCTGTACCATTGGTCCACCTGCCTGTTTTGGTACCAGTACCATGCTGTTTTTGTTACTATTGCTCTGTAGTATAGTTTGAAGTCTGGTATCGCTATACCGCCTGATTCACACTTCCTGCTTAGCATTGTTTTTGCTATTCTGGGTCTTTTATTTTTCCATATGAATTTCATGATTGCTTCATCTATTTCTACAAGAAATGCCGTTGGGATTTTGATTGGCATTGCATTAAACCTATAGAGAACTTTTGGTAATATCGCCATTTTGATGATGTTAGTTCTGCCTATCCATGAACAGGGTATATTTTTCCATCTTCTAAGATCTTCTTCTATTTCTCTCTTTAGGGTTCTGTAGTTTTCATTGTATAAGTCTTTCTTAGGTTGATTCCCAAGTTTTTTTTTTTTTTTTTGAGGATATTGTGAATGGAGTGGTTGTCCTCATTTCCATTTCAGAGGATTTGTCACTGATATACAGGAATGCCTTTGATTTATGCGTGTTGATTTTATATCCTGCCACTTTGCTGAATTCATTCATTAGCTCTAATAGTTTCTTTGTATACCCTTTTATTTGTACCCCGCCGGCAGGCTCCTGGGCCTGATCCGCCGGTCTGTTGTAGGTCTGCCTACCTTGGAGGCGCGGGCGGCGGATCTGCCCTGCCCCTCCTACCACGCCTGCGGACCCCTGGGCCTGATCTGTAGGTTGATCACTGGTCTGCTCACCCTGCGGGCACGGGTGGCGGTTCCGCTCCGCCCCCCACTCCAATTGGGGTCACGTGACCACCACACCGGCAGGGCCTGTTCCGGGCGTGGGAGAAGGATCTGCTCTGCCCCTACTCCAGTTGGGGTGACGTGTGTACCACACTGGCAGGTCACTGGGCCTGACCCGCCAGGCTGTCACAGGTCTGTTTACCTTGCAAGCGCGAACGGCGGCTCTGCCCTGCCCCTCCTACCACGCCCATGTACCACTGGGTCGCGGGTCTGCCCACCTTGCAGGTGCGGGTGGCGGCTCCGCTCCGCCCCCTCTCCAATTGGGGTCACGCGGTCACCACGCTGGCGAGCCGCTGGGCCTGCTCCAGGCGCTGGCGGCGGCCCGGCTCCTCCCCTCTGGCTCGAGGACAAATTGAGGAGACTCGGGTGTCTGTGCCTCACCTCCCCTACCAGGAGACCAACTGTTTCTGTCGCCGCTGGTATTGATGAAGTTCTCTCCTCCGCCGCTTTCTGCAGACATCAGATCTCTGCCATGTTGGTATCCTATGCGAATGGCAGCATTTCGTTCCCCTTGCTGGGCAACCAAAGCAACAGGTGAGTCCTGACCGGCCCTCAGCAGGACCCGGACCGAGAAGCAGTTTCCGCGGGCTCCTAGCCCTGGGCCAGGGAAGTTCTGGGAGCCGGAACTCGGCCGCTCCGTGCTCGGTGTAAGCTCCTATAAGTGTAAGCTCCAAGAAGCAGTCCCCGCGGGCTCAGTTCCGGGAGCCGGAATTCGGCTGCTTAGTGCTTGGTGTATGCTCTGATAGGAGCAGGGTCCAAGAAGCAGCCTTCGCAGGCTCCGCAGCCCTGGGCCAGAGCGGTTCCGGGACGGTTCCGGGAGCCGGAACTCGGCCGCCCCGCGCTCGGTGTTCGCTCTGATAAGATCAGGTTCTAAGAAGCACCCAGGCGCTGAACCCTAGCAATCTGTCTGCAAGCCGCAGGCGAATTGCAGCCTGAAATTACCTGTTCTATGGCTGAATGAGCTGCGGTCAGTCGAAAACAGGGGTGGTGACGTCAGTTTACCAACATGGTGGCTGCTGGCCTCCTCTGTGGTCTGACCAGTGTGGAGAACCGAGATGGACCGCTTCCTTCCCCTGTCTTGAACCCAGAATTCAGCCCTGAGTACGGTGCTTGCATGGCTGGCAGAAACTGCAGTGCTGTAACCCTGCGTCTCTATCCCAGCGCGCGCTGCAGACTCTAGCCGCGGGGCGATTTGCTGAATAAGCAGTGTTACCCTCCATGCGACAAACCTCTCGCGTTTGAGTCCCCGAGCCGATCCTCGTGCAATGGAAATCCTTCCTCCAGGTTCCGGAGCACCCCACTATTGCTGGAAATTCCTAACAAGATATCCTTTAGCCGTCCTGACTTGTCATACTCCCACACAGTGACGCAGCACACGGGGGCAATGCACTCCCCTCGCCACCATCTTCCTTCCCTCCTAGAATTAGACTTTAAACTGACATTTCTGTTAGGATCTATGATTTCATTTAGCTTTTCATTTAATGTTTATGAAATCTCTTTGTCAATGAAATTGATATATTTCCTTCTATTCTTCCTCCTTTATGGAATATCAACTTCCAGATCTTTAATCTTGACATGATGGCCTTAAATTTCTCCTAAGCCTGGAGAATCTCAGGACCTGGCTCAGAGATGTGTGGTACCTATATGACTTTTATTTTAAATGAAAGCTCAAATATTCCTTTTTTTTTTAATAAGTCACCGCATTAGCGTAAAAAATCAGGATCTAGCCAAAACTTTCAACAGCATTGGACTTATATGCTCTCTAGTTAATCATCAGTTCTCCCTTGCCTTACATCTCTACCGGGATGTAAGTACCTTGACAGATGGAAGGTGTGGACCCCTTCCATCCAACTAGCTCAAATCAGTTTTAACTCATTTGGCTGCCTCTCCTTTTTGCCAGGATTTATTTTGAGTTTTTGCTATGATTTAAAAAGTGGGAAAAATGGGTGATCATCACTGTATGATGATCAATGTCCAACAGAATCCATATGGAAATGTAAGGTATCAAAGCCAAATGGAGGCTACTGTTTCAGACATTGGGAAGGACACACTGCAGCTTTCAGTGATTTCTGCTGGAGTCATCCCTCGGCTACAGATATTAAGAAAGTCTCATAATGATTTATTGGTATCTCAACTTTATTGACATTTTAAGGGGAACTACATAACATCCTTTGGATGTTTCCTCCAGAAATCTCAACCACTATATTACTCAGGTCTGTTCTAAATGGAACGGAAAAAAATGGAACTTTGCAAGTTATCCCCCTAACATTGATGTCTGTTTTGTTCCTGCAATACACCTAATGCTGGAGCATCTAATTATGTAATGAAAATATTGGATACGAAGGGGAAAATAGATAAAACAGTATTACTAAGGGACTTCAATACTTCTTTGAACAATGGACAGGTCAACCATACAGAAAATCCACAAGGAAAAACTGGAACTAAACTTTAAACAAAATGTACCTAACAGGTGTGTCCAGAACTTTCCATTCAATAGCAACAAAAACCACCTTCTTCTCTAGTATACATGGAACATTCATTAGCATAGACCACATGTTAGGCCACAAAGCAAGTCTTAGTAAATTTATGAAGACCAAAATAATATCAAGTGTCATTTCTGACTATAAGGGTATGAATTCAGAAATCAACAACAAAATGAATTTTGGAAAATTAAAAAAAAATATGTGGAAGTTAAACAACATGGTCCTGAGCAACTAATTGGTCAAAGAAGAAATAAAAGTATATTCTGAGAGAAAATGACAATGGAAAGAACAAAATATCCAAACTTTATGGGATGCAGCAAAAGTTATTGCAAGTGGGAAGTTTATAGCAATAAATGCCTACATTAAAGAATAAAGTTTCCAAATAAATAGGCAAACACTGTGCCTTGAGGAACTAGAAAAAAAAAGCTCAAACTAAACACAAAGTTAGCAGAGGGATGGAAATACAAACATCAGAACAGAAATAAATCAAATAGAGAACAGAAAAAAACCCTAAAAAAATCAATAAAAGTAAGAGTGTTTTTTAAAAAAATAAGTAAAATCAATAAACCTTTAGCTACACTAAGAAAAAAGAGAGAAGACTCTATATAAAATCAGAAATGCAACAGAGACATTACAACAGACCCCTCAAAAATAAATATGATTTTAAAGGATTGTTATGAATAATTATGTGAATAAATTTGGTAACCTAAATCAAATAGATAAATTCCTAGTAAAATAGAACCTACCAAAATTGAAAAAAAATTCTGAATAGGTCATAACAAAAAAATGACTAAAAATTAAATAATAATTTAATTAATCTAATTTAATTATTAAAAATTATTAAAATGAGGGCTGGGGTTGTAGCTCAGTGGTAGAGCACTTGCCTACCACAGTGGGGCATTGGGTTCGATTCTCAGCACCACATAAAAAATAAGTAAATAAAATAAAGGTATTGTGTCCATCTACAACTAAAGATTTTTTAAATGGTTAAAATGAAATAATAATTAAAAACCTCCCACCAAAAAAGGCTTACAGCCAGATGGCTTTATAGCTGAATTCTACTGAATTTTCAAAGAATTAATATCCATACTTTTTTAACTCTTCCAAAAAATAGAGCCAGAGGGAATACCTTACTTCCTAACACATTTAACAAAACCATCATCACCACAATAAATAAGTCAAGGACATCAGAGAAAAAGAAAACTACAGGCCAATATCTTAGATGAACATCAGTGCAAACAACCTCAATAAAATATTAGCAAATTAAATTTAACAGCATATCAAAAAGATTATATCACGATGAAGTGGGATTCATCCCTTATGTACAAGACTGTTTTAACATATGCAGATTTGTCCATATGATTCATTACATGAACAGACATAAAACAAAAACCACATGAGTATTTCAATTGACTAAAAAAAAGCATTTGGCAAAATTCAATACCCTTTCTTGATATTCTCAAGAGTTTAAGTATAGAAGGAAAGATCCTCATTATAATAAAGGTCATTTATGAAAACCCCACAGGAAGGAAATTGAAAACTTTTCTTCTAAGACCTTGTATAAGGCAAGGATGCATACTCCTACCACTTCTATTCAAGATAGCCCTGGAACCACTATCAAGAGAAATTGGAAAAGGAAAATAAGTAAGAAGTATTTCAATCAGCAAGGAGGAAGTAAAATTATCTTGATTTGCAGATGACACAGTCATCAACACAGAAAACCCCAAAGACTCAACCTAAAAACCTGTTAGGTACCATAAATTCAAGAAAGTTGCAGGAGATAAAATTAACATACAAAAATCTATAACATTTTTATACACAAATAATGACCTACAAAAATAGAAATAAAATGATTCTATATGATAGTATAAAATATCAAGGATATGAAAAACCTATATAAACTGAAGTTTATAAAATATTGATGAAATAAATTGAAGAGGACATAGATAAATGGAAAGATACTCCATGCTCACATGTTAGAAGTACTGTTAAAATGTCCATTCTACACAAGGAAACATACAGATACATCTTAATTTTTTATCAAACTCCACTGACACCTTTCACAGAAATAAAAATAGTAATTCTAAAATTTGTGTGAAACTATAAATATTCCAAGTAGCCAAAACAATTGTGAGAAAGGAAAACAAAGTTGGAGGCATACCATTTCTTGAATTAAATTGTCTTACAAAGCTGTAGTAATCAAAACAGTATTGCACTATCATAAAAACAGACTCAGACCTGTGTCACAGGACAGAAAGCCCAGAAATAAATGCAAAAATATATTGTCGACTAATTCCTAAGAAGGATACCAAGAAGACATAATGGGGAAAGGAGAGTCTCTTTAATAAATAGTTCTTGGGAAACTGTATTCCTACATAAAAAGAATGAAATTTTATTATATATAAAAATCAATTCAAAATGCATAAAAGATGTAAACATTAAGACCTAAAACCATAAAACTCCCTGGAATCTCCTTAATATTGGCCTTGTCAATGTTTTCTTGGGTAGCATACCAAAAGCTCAGGTCACAAAAGCAAAAATAAATAAATGGGATTATATCAAACCAAAAAGTTTCTGCATAGCAAAGGAAATAATTACCAAAATGAAAAAGTAACAAACAGATTGGGAGAAAATGTATTTGCAAACCATGTATCTGAAAAGAAGTTAGTATTCAAATTTATAAAGAACTGATTCAATTCAACAACAACAACAACAAACATATTCTGATTTAAAAATTGACAAAAGACCCAATTAGATATTTCTCCAAATAAGTCACAGACATGGCCAACAAATATATGATAAAGTACTCAACATCACTAATCATCAGGGAAATGCAAATCAAGACCTCACATCTGACAAGATAGCTATTGTCAAAAAGACAGGTGCATTGGTTCAGAGGGTGTGGAGAAGACAGCCCTTGTTTACTGTGGCTGGGAATGTAGATTGGAACAGCCATTACAGAAAACAATGTGGGGTTTCCAAAGAAATTAAAAATAGAATTTCCATATGACCCAACAATCCCTCTTCTGGGCATATACTCAGAGTAAATGAAATCATTATAATTTAGTCTGAAACAAGAGGTCTTGCCATTTGCCACAACATGATGGACTTAGAGCACAGTGTGCTAAGTAAAAAAGAGCACAGAAGGAAAACACTGCATGATTGCACGATTGCATGTGTGTATTTCTGTGTGTAGATAGAGAATAAACCTGGTTAAGAGAGTTGAGTTGGAGGAGGAAATAGAGTGCTACAGGTCAAAGATGCAAATAAGCATGTATGGAAGATGAAAAAGTAAAAAGATCTCATGTAAACAGGAGATTTATAGTTAATAATGGCATATTGTATTCCAAACCTTTACTAAATGAGAAGATTATAGCTGCTCTTGAATGTGGGGCGATGGATATCTATGGAGATGATGCATACATCTTTCACTAATGTAACTAGTTGGCTATATATGCATTTTATATTATGTTAAATAGTTTAAATATAAATAATAATATTTATTTTATGAAAGGAAAAATGTTGCATGATTACATTTATGTCTAAAATAGTCAGATTCACAGAGAAAGAGGTAGTGGTAGCCAGGGCTGGAGGGAGGTTGGAGAGTTAGTGTTAACTATGTGCATATGTCAGGTGAGGAAGATGAGAAATCTCTGGAGATGAATGATAATATGATGTTTGCCTAACAGCATGAATATGATACCACAAAATGTCTATCTAAATAGGTAAAATGATAATTTCGTGCTATGAATGTATTACCACAATAATACTTTTTAAAATTCATGCAAAAAATATATTATGCTTTAGAAAAAATGGCTTTCAATGGCTGTGAATGAATGAATAAATGGATGGAGGGGGTGATAAATACTATTTTTTATTAAGTTATTATATGATGTTAACCCAGGCCTTTTCACCTAGATTACAAGCTTTTAGAAGACAGGCATGATCTTGTATTCCACGCATATATTCCTTAGTCCCTAGTGCAATGCTGGGTCCTAGGCACTGCACAAACTCTCATGAGGGAGCACATCTAAGTAACAATCCCCTCTGAGGTGAGGAGAGGAAAGTTGGGAGTGATAATAATCTCAGATGGCATTTACCAAATTTTTTTTAAATTTTTTATTGTTGGTTGTTCAAAATATTACAAATTTCTTGACATATCATATTCCACACTTTGATTCAAGTGGGTTATGAAATCCCACCTTCACCCCATACACAGATTGCAGAATCACACAGTTACACAACCATTGATTTACATATTGCCATACTAGTGTCTGTTGTGCTCCGCTGCCTTTCCCATCCTCCACCATCCCCCCTCCACTCCTCTCCCCTCCCCTCCCCTCCTCTCTCTCTAACCCCTCCACTGTATAACCCTGAGGGTCTCCTTCCATTTCCATGCAATTTCCCTTCTCTCTCCCTTTCCCTCCCACCTCTCATCCCAGTTTAATGTTAATCTTCTTCTCATGCTCTTCGTCCCTACTCTGTTCTTAGTTACTCTCCTTATATCAAAGAAGACATTTGGCATTTGTTTTTTAGGGATTGGCTAGCTTCACTTAGCATAATCTGCTCTAATGCCATCCATTTCCCTGTAAATTCTATGATTTTGTCATTTTTTAATGCAGAGTAATACTCCATTGTGTATAAATGCCACATTTTTTTTTATCCATTCGTCTATTGAAGGGCATCTAGGTTGGTTCCACAGTCTTACTATTGTGAATTGTGCTGCTATAAACATCAATGTAGCAGTGTCCCTGTAGCATGCTCTTTTTAGGTCTTTAGGGAATAGACCAAGAAGGGGAATAGCTGGGTCAAATGGTGGCTCCATTCCCAGCTTTCCAAGAAATCTCCATACTGCTTTCCAAATTGGCTGCACCAATTTGCAGTCCCACCAGCAATGTAAAAGTGTACCCTTTTCCCCACATCCTCGCCAACACTTCTTGTTGTTTGACTTCATAATGGCTGCCAATCTTACTGGAGTGAGATGGTATCTTAGGGTGGTTTTGATTTGCATTTCTCTGACTGCTAGAGATGTTGAGCATTTTTTCATGTACTTGTTGATTGACTGTATGTCCTCCTCTGAGAAGTGTCTGTTCAGGTCCTTGGCCCATTTGTTGATTGGGTTGTTTGTTCTCTTATTGTCTAATTTTTTGAGTTCTTTGTATACTCTGGATATTAGGGCTCTATCTGAAGTGTGAGGAGTAAAGATTTGTTCCCAGGGTGTAGGCTCTCTATTTACCTCTCTTATTGTTTCTTTTGCTGAGAAAAAACTTTTTAGTTTGAGTAAGTCCCACTTGTTGATTCTAGTTATCAACTTTTGTGCTATGGGTGTCCTATTGAGGAATTTGGAGCCCGACCCCACCGACTGTAGATCGTAGCCAACTTTTTCTTCTATCAGACGGCGCGTCTCTGATTTGATATCAAGCTCCTTGATCCATTTTGAATTCACTTTTGTGCATGGCGAGAGAAAGGGATTCAGTTTCATTTTGTTGCATATGGATTTCCAGTTTTCCCAGCACCATTTGTTGAAGATGCTATCCTTCCTCCATTGCATGCTTTTAGCCCCTTTATCAAATATAAGATAGTTGTAGTTTTGTGGATTGGTTTCTGTGTCCTCTATTCTGTACCATTGGTCCACCCGCCTGTTTTGGTACCAGTACCATGCTGTTTTTGTTACTATTGCTCTGTAGTATAGTTTGAAGTCTGGTATCGCTATACCGCCTGATTCACATTTCCTGCTTAGCATTGTTTTTGCTATTCTGGGTCTTTTATTTTTCCATATGAATTTCATGATTGCTTTCTCTATTTCTACAAGAAATGCCGTTGGGATTTTGATTGGCATTGCATTAAACCTATAGAGAACTTTTGGTAATATCGCCATTTTGATGATGTTAGTTCTGCCTATCCATGAACAGGGTATATTTTTCCATCTTCTAAGATCTTCTTCTATTTCTCTCTTTAGGGTTCTGTAGTTTTCATTGTATAAGACTTTCACCTCTTTTGTTAGGTTGATTCCCAAGTATTTTATTTTTTTTGAAGATATTGTGAATGGAGTGGTTGTCCTAATTTCCATTTCAGAGGATTTGTCGCTGATATACAGGAATGCCTTTGATTTATGCGTGTTGATTTTATATCCTGCCACTTTGCTGAATTCATTTATTAGCTCTAATAGTTTCTTTGTAGAGCCTTTTGGGTCTGCTAGGTATAGAATCATGTCATCAGCAAATAGTGATAATTTAAGTTCTTCTTTTCCTATTTTTATGCCTTTAATTTCTTTCGTCTGTCTAATTGCTCTGGCCAGTGTTTCGAGAATTATGTTGAACAGAAGTGGAGAGAGAGGGCATCCCTGTCTTGTTCCAGCTTTTAGAGGGAATGCCTTCAATTTTTCTCCATTCAGAATGATGCTAGCCTGAGGCTTAGCATAGATTGCTTTTACAATATTGAGGTATGTTCCTGTTATCCCTAGTTTTTCTAGAGTTTTGAACATAAAGGAATGCTGTACTTTGTCGAATGCTTTTTCCGCATCTATCGAGATGATCATATGGTTCTTATTTTTAAGTCTATTGATGTGGTGAATAACATTTATTGATTTCCGTATATTGAACCAGCCTTGCATCCCAGGGATGAATCCTACTTGATCATGGTGCACAATTTTTTTGATATGCTTTTGTATCCGATTCGCCAGAATTTTATTGAGGATTTTTGCATCTAGGTTCATTAGAGATATTGGTCTGTAGTTTACTTTCTTTGAAGTGTCTTTGTCTGGTTTAGGTATCAGGGTGATGTTGGCCTCGTAGAATGAATTTGGAAGTTCTCCCTCTTTTTCTATTTCCTGAAGTAGCTTGAAAAGTATTGGTATTAGTTCTTCTTTAAAGGTTTTGTAAAACTCTGCTGTATACCCATCCGGTCCTGGGCTTTTCTTAGTTGGTAGTCTTTTGATGGTTTCTTCTATTTCCTCAATTGATATTGGTCTGTTTAGGTTGTCTATATCCTCCTGACTCAATCTGGGCAGATCATATGACTTAAGAAATTTATCTATGCCTTCACTATCTTCTAATTTATTTGGAGTATAAGGATTCAAAATAGTTTTTGATTATCTTCTGTATTTCTGGAGTGTCTGTTGTGATATTGCCTTTTTCATCCCATATGCTAGTAATTTGAGTTCTCTCTCTTCTTCTCTTCGCTAGCATGGCTAAGGGTCTGTCGATTTTGTTTATTTTTTCAAAGAACCAACTTTTAGTTTTGTCAATTTTTTCAATTGTTTCTTTTGTTTCGATTTCATTAATTTCAGCTCTGATTTTCATTATTTCTTGCCTTCTACTTCTTTTGCTGTTGTTTTGCTCTTCTTTTTCTAGGATTTTGAGATGAAGTATGAGATCATTTATTTGTTGGTTTTTTCTTTTTTTAAGGAATGAACTCCAAGCAATGAATTTTCCTCTTAGAACTGCTTTCAATGTGTCCCATAGATTCCGATATGTTGTGTCTGTGTTTTCATTTATCTCTAAGAATTTTTTAATTTCCTCCTTGATGTCTTCTATAACCCATTGATCATTCAGTAACCTATTGTTCATTCTCCAAGTGATGTATGCTTTTTCCTTCCTTCTTTTATCATTGATTTTCAGTTTCATTCCATTATTATCAGATAAGATGCATGGTATTATCTCTACTCCTTTATATTGTCTAAGAGTTTCCCTGTGACATAATATATGATCTATTTTTGAGAAGGATCCATGTACTGCTGAGAAAAATGTGTAACTGCTTGATGTTGGGTTGTATATTCTATATATGTCAATTAAGTCTAGGTTATTAATTGTGTTATTGAGTTCTATAGTTTCCTTATTCAACTTTTGTTTGGAAGATCTGTCCAGTGGCGAGAGAGGTGTGTTGAAGTCTCCCATGATTATTGTATGGTGGTCTATTAGACTCTTGAACTTGAGAAGAGTTTGTTTGATGAAATAGCTGCACCATTGTTTGGGGCATATATATTTATGATTGTTATGTCTTGTTGGTGTATGGTTCCCTTGAGCAGTATGTAGTGTCCCTCTTTATCCCTTTTGATTAACTTTGGCTTGAAATCTATTTTATTTGATATGAGTATGGACACTCCCGCTTGTTTCCGAAGTCCATATGAGTGATATGATTTTTCCCAACCTTTCACCTTCATCCTATGTATGTCTTTTCCTATCAAATGCGTCTCCTGTAGGCAGCATATTGTTGGGTCTTGTTTTGTGATCCATTCTACTAGCCTGTGTCTCTTAATTGGTGAGTTTAAGCCATTAACATTTAGGGTTATTATTGAGATATGGGTTGTTCTTCCAGCCATATTTGTTTATTTATGTTACTAAACATGGTTTGTTTTCCTCTTTGATTATTTCTCCCCCCCCTTTACTGTCCTACCTCCCACTGTTGGTTTTCATTCTTATTTTCTATTTCCTCTTCCTGTAATGTTTTGCCGAGGATGTTTTGAAGAGATGATTTTCTAGCTGCGAATTCTTTAAACTTTTGTTTATCGTGGAAGGTTTTAATTTCATCTTCCATCCTGGAGCTTAATTTCACTGGATACACAATTCTTGGTTGGAACCCATTTTCTTTCAGTGTTTGAAATATTTTATTCCAGGATCTTCTAGCTTTCAGAGTCTGTGTTGAAAGATCAGCTGTTATCCTGATTGGCTTACCCCTAAATGTGATCTGCTTCCTTTCTCTTGTAGCTTTTAAAATTCTCTCCTTATTCTGTATGTTGGGCATCTTCATTATAATGTGTCTAGGTGTGGATCTCTTATGATTTTGCACATTCGGCGTCCTGTAGGCTTCTAGGATTTGGGATTCTGTCTCATTCTTCAAGTCTGGGAAGTTTTCTCGTATTACTTCATTGAATAGACTGCTCATTCCTTTGGTTTGGAGCTCTGTACCTTCCTGTATCCCAATGACTCTTAAGTTTGGTCTCTTAATGTTATCCCATATTTCTTGGATGTTCTGCTCATGGTTTCTTAACAGTCTTGCTGAGCTGTCTATGTTCTTTTCCAGTTGAAATACTTTGTCTTCATTGTCTGATGTTCTATCTTCTAAGTGTTCTACTCTGCTGGTAGTATTCTCCATTGAGTTTTTAAGTTGGTTTATTGCTTCCTGCATTTCTAGGATTTCTGTTTGTTTGTTTTTTATAACCTCTATCTCCCTGTATAATTGATCCTTTGCTTCCTGGATTTGTTTGCATAATTCATTGTCGAAGTGATCTTTCATTGTCTGATTTTGCTGTCTAATGTCTTCCTTGATACTCCAGATCATCTGAAGCATGTATATCCTGAATTCTTTATCTGACATTCCATCTGCTGCAGCTGTTACCTCTTCTAAAGTTGCGTTGACCTGCATTGCTTGTGGTCCTTTCTTTCCTTGTCTTTTCATACTGCTTGCATTTCTTTCTTGCAGGCGCGGGCGGTGGCTCTGCTCTCTCCTTATTCCAATTGGGGTGTCGTGACTACCACGCCGGCAGGTCACTGGGCCTGTTCTGGGCGCTGGCGGCGGCTCTGTTCTGCCCCTACTCCAATTGGGGTGTCGAGTGTACCACGCCGGCAGGCCACCGGGCCTGATCCGCCGGTCGGTTGCAGGTTTGCCTACCCTGCAGGCGCGGGCGGCCGCTCTGCTCTGCCCCTACTCCAAATGGGGTGACGTGTCTGTCGTACCGGCAGGCCACTGGGCCTGTCCCGCTGGTCGGTCGCAGGTCTGCCCACCTTTCGGGCACGGGTGGTGGCTCTGCTCTGCCCCTACTCCAATTGGGGTGTCGTGACTACCCCGCCGGCAGGTCACTGGGCCTGTTCCTGGCACGGGCGGCGACTCTGCTCTGCCCCTACTCCAATTGGGGTGACGTGTGTACCACGCCGGCAGGCTCATGGGCCTGATCCGCCGGTCTGTTGCAGGTCTGCCTACCTTGCAGGCGCGGGTGGAGGCTCTGCCCTGCCCCTCCTACCACGCCTGCGGACCGCTGGGACTGATCTGCAGGTTGGTCACAGGTCTGCTCACCCTGCGGGCATGTGTGGCGGTTCCCCTCCGCCCCCACTCCAATTGGGGTCACGTGACCACCACACCGGCAGGGCCTGACCCGGGCACGGGCGAAGGATCTGCTCTGCCCCTACTCCAGTTGGGGTGACATGTGTACCACGCTGGCAGGCCGCTGGGCCTGACCCGCCAGTCTGTCACAGGTCTGCTTACCTTGCAGGCGCGGGCGGCGGCTCTGCCATGCCCCTCCTACAAGCCCGTGTACCACTGGGTCGCGGGTCTGCCCACCTTGCGGGCGCGGGTGGCGGCTCCGCTCCGCCCCCTCTCCAATTGGGGTCACACGATCACCACGCCGGCGAGCTGCTGGGCCTGCTCCGGGCGCTGGTGGCGGCCCGGCTCCTCCCCTCTGGCTCGACAACAAATCGAGAGAGACTCGGGTGTCTGTGCCTCACTCCCCCTACCAGGAGACCAACTGTTTCTGTCGCCGCTGGTATTGATGAAGTTTGCTAAGAGCCAAGTATATGATGCATGGCATTTTTGGTCTAAAGGTGACGCCAGCTAGCCATTGAGATGATATGATTATGTTAAGATTTGCATTCATATGGATATTGGACTCCTGCTGTTCACCTAGGCCGGCTACGGGACTCCTGGAGAGTTCCCATTGGTTGGGGAAGTACAGTAGGAGGGAGTTCCGGGGGAGGAGCTCGCTCTGCGGTCCGGGAGGAGGTGCGTGGGTGGAAAAAATCTTCCCGGGCGGTACCGGACATTGGCGGCAGTTTCAAAAAATAAACTTTGTTCCTGCTTGAGTGGCTTGTGATTTTGTGCCCAGCAAGACTGCAGCAACTGGCGGCCCGCACGGGGAATGCCTGAAGTTTGGAGGTGAGTAAAATTGCTCGCCCCTGAGGGAAGGCAACATAATGGGTGACCATTTCAAAAAACAATGTGTTCTCGTTTTGATTTATCTTGTTTTTGTTTCAAGCTGCCTATCCCTAGAATTTTCTCAGGCAAACTGGGAAAATTGGTTGGCTCAAGGTTTGAAGTTGTTCGGCCCTGAGAAAGAGAAAATTGATACAACTATTCTTTGTTCGGTTTTTGTTTCATTCTGTTTCGGTTTTGTTTTATGCTATCTTATTGGGTTGCGTTACCTTTATAGTAGATTAGAAACTAGTAAAAAACAAACCGAAAGACTGTTAAGTAAATTGTTAGAGGTCCAGACTATGGTAGAAAACATGTTAGGTCAAGCGAAAGAGAAGGTCTCTCAAGCTAGTCAGACAGAGGAAGATTTGAAGAAAGAAAGCTTAGAGGAAAAACAATCATCAGGAGGGGAATTACAACAGGAGGCTGCTACTAACCCCGTTCTATCACCAGAGTGCGTAATTCAACCAACAGCTCCATCTACAGCTGAGCGGCCCTCAACTCCCGTAGTTGATGGACGGAATCCTGAGGCAGGACCCCAAAGATTAGCATGCCCTGTACTTGAGCAGGCAGGAGGGCAACAAATTCACCGTGCTTTAGATTTCAAAACAGTGAAGCAATTAAAGGAGGCTGTAACAACCTACGGGCCGCAAGCACCCTTCACTGTGAGCATGGTTGAATCCATTACCAACTTAGACATGACGCCAGCAGATTGGGCTAACATGTGTCGATCTGTGCTAAATGGAGGACAATATTTGTTATGGAAGGTTGCCAATGAGGAATTTTGCATGGAGACAGCTAGGCGAAATGCAACAGCCGGTTACCCTCAAAGAAATCTAGAGATGTTATTAGGAAAAGGACCTTATGAGGGTCAACGGCAACAAATTGAATATGATCCTGGCGTATACGCACAAATTGCTGCAGACGCAGTTAGGGCATGGAAAACTTTACAGGGGCATGGAGATTTACAAGGACAATTATCTAAGGTAATACAAGGAGCTAATGAACCTTACGCTGAATTTGTAGATAGGCTTATTCAGACAGCATCTAGAGTATTTGGAGATACAGAACAGGCAATGCCATTTATAAAACAACTGGCTTATGACCAAGCAAATCGTTGCTGCAGAGAGGTCATCAGACCATGGAAACATGAAGATTTAAACACATATATTAAATTATGTAGAGACATTAATGAACA
The DNA here is from genome assembly GCF_047511675.1 of Marmota flaviventris. Taxonomy (NCBI): domain Eukaryota; kingdom Metazoa; phylum Chordata; class Mammalia; order Rodentia; family Sciuridae; genus Marmota; species Marmota flaviventris. The sequence continues at coordinate 100,512,768 of NC_092498.1, read as the reverse complement.
AGGGCAAGTCTTAGCAGCAGTACAACAGGCTTTAGATGCCAGGCCAAAAACATGCTATAATTGTGATCAAACAGGACATTTTAAAAGGAGTTGCCCCATAGGAGGAGGGTTTAACAAGGCCAGGTATCAAAGGAATAGAATACAGGGTATTTGCCCATGATGCCGTAGAGGGAAACATTGGGCTAATGAATGCTGTTCTCAAACCACCATAGAAGGTATTCCGTTATCAAAAAACAGACAAGGACCAAGTGTTTACCCACGATATCGTGGAGAAAGACATCAGGCTCCATTGCCAAAAAACGGACTGGAGGGCCCAATGCTCCGGGGCCCAAAACCACAAATATACGGGGCAGTGGAGGAACCCAGCAACACCATCAAGGTAGTGCCCAGGACGCATTATCCATTAAATCCCTCATCAGACAAACTAGAGGGAGCGCAGGGTTGGACATCTGCGCCTCTGCCAGAGCAGTACTAACTCCAGAGATGGGAGTTCAAATCATTCCCACAGGAGTAAAAGGACCTCTTCCCCAAGGAACAGTAGGCTTATTATTGGGACGCAGTTCTTCAACACTAAAAGGACTTATGATAAGTCCTGGGGTAATTGATCCCGATTATGAAGGTGAAATAAAAATTATAGCTAGTTCTCCAAGAGGTATATCAGTAATTTCACCAGGAGATAGAATAGCACAGTTATTAATAATACCCAGCCTACATGATAAATTTTCCAGTCGTACTGTAGAAAGAGGTTCCAGGGGATTAGGCTCCACAGGTGTAGATTGGGCTATGCTGTCTTTAAATCTAGATTCTCGCCCAATGCTAAAACTAAATATTCAAGGACATGACTTTAATGGGCTACTTGATACAGGTGCAGACCTTAGCATCATATCTCATAAAGAATGGCCGAAACATTGGCCATTACAACAAGCCACTCAAACGCTTCGAGGCCTAGGAGTGGCAACTAATCCCCATAGAAGTGCAATAGTATTAGATTGGAAGGATCCTGAAGGATGTGAAGGAACTATACAGCCCTATGTATTGGATCATCTTCCTATAAATTTATGGGGACGAGATGTCCTAGATCAATTAGGTTTGACATTAACAAATAACATCAATCCTAATGCGCCCACTACTAGGGCTAGACAAGGCTTTAGGAAAGAAGAAAGATTAAGAGAACAAGAACAAGGTATGACAGCACCAATTCAAATAGATCAAAAAACAAATAGACATGGATTGGGTTTTCAGAAAGGGCCACTGAGACAATCAAAATTACTTGGAAATCAGAAAGACCAGTGTGGGTTCCTCAGTGGCCCCTGACTAAAGAAAAGATACAAATAGCCCATGACCTGATCAAACAACAATTAGCGGAGGGACATATACAACCTTCCGTATCTCCCCATAATACTCCCATTTTTGTCATTAAAAAGAAATCTGGTAAATGGAGATTATTACAAGATTTAAGAGCCATTAATAATGAGATGGTTATTATGGGACCTGCTCAATCAGGGATTCCCCAATTGTCTGCTTTACCAAAAACCTGGTATGTTTTAGCTATAGATATTAAAGACTGTTTTTTTTCAATTCCAATTCATCCCGAGGATAGTCCACATTTTGCATTTACTATCCCTGCACTAAATCATGAAGGTCCTGATCAGAGATATGAATGGAAAGTACTCCCTCAAGGGATGGCTAATAGTCCAACTATGTGTCAAATTTATGTTAACAAAGCAATCCAGCCACTTAGAAATCAAAATCCTGAACTACAAATATTTCACTATATGGATGATGTGTTATTGGCACATAAAGATAAAAACACATTGCTAGAATGTTATGCCACACTTACAAATTTATTAAAAAATTATAATCTAGAGATAGCAATAGATAAAGTACAATTAAATCTTCCAATTAATTATTTAGGGGTTTTATTTTCCTCAACCATGGTCCGTCCACCCAAAATTCAAATACGAGTAGATCAACTCAAATCACTTAACGACTTTCAAAAGTTATTAGGAGACATAAATTGGATAAGGCCTTATCTAGGCATACCAACAGGAGAGTTGGGACCTTTATTTGATATTCTAAAAGGTCCATCAGATCCAAATTCACCCCGCATGTTGACGCCTGAAGCAAGAAAGGCATTAAAAATCATTGAAACATATATGGAAAATATGCATTTGGATAGAATTGATATAAGTTTGCCTTTATTATTTATTGTACTACCAACAAAAAATATTCCTACAGGAGTATTCTGGCAAGAAGGTCCATTATTGTGGATACCTTTATCTTATTCTCCTAACACTATTCTTACTAGGTATCCTGAGGCTGTAGAACAATTAATACTCAAAGGAATAAAAGCAGCCAAGGGAGTGTTTGGGATTTCTCCCAATAAAATTATTACTCCATATACTATAGATCAAATTGATGAGTTAGCTAATGAGTTAAATACTTGGGCAATAATCATGTGTAAATCTAATGTTTCATTTGATAATCACCGTCTAATCCTTTGTTGTCTTTTTGGTCTAAACATCCTGTAGTTTTTCCAAAGATGACAAAAAAAACCCCTATCATGAATGCTCCAAATATATTCACTGATGGGTCAAATAATGGTACAGCAGCAGTAGTTACCCCTGATCAAACTTTTACATTTTTAGTACCCAAACAATCAGCTCAAAAGGTAGAGCTTAATGCAGTATTACAAGCTTTTATGATGTTTAAAGATTCTGTATTTAATTTATTTTCTGATAGTCAGTATGTAGTTAATGCTATAGTATCCCTTGAAGATGCTGGTAGGATTTCCCCTTCTTCTACTGTTTTCTCTTTGTTTTCCACTATACAAAGTCTAATCTGGGACAGAAAAGATCCATTCTTTATAGGACATATCAGGACACATACAGGATTGCCTGGAGCCCTTAGTTTGGGCAATGAGTTAGCAGATAAATCTACACATGACATACATATTTTCTCCACAATAGAAGAAGCTATAAATTTTCATAAAAGGTTCCATGTCAATGCTAATACTTTACAAAAGCGTTTTAAAATAACTAAAGAACAAGCCCGACATATAATAAAACAATGTCAAAATTGTGTGACATTTTTACCACAAGTTAATCTTGGAGTCAATCCTAGAGGACTGATACCTAACCATATTTGGCAGATGGACGTCACACACTTGCCAAAATTTGGAAAATTAAAATATTTACATGTTACAGTTGATACTTCTTCCGGATTTCTGATGGGCTCCCTTCATGCCGGAGAAAAAACTAAAGATGTTATAGCTCATTGCTTACAAAATTTTGCCACTGTGGGCGTTCCAAAACAGTTAAAAACCGATAATGGTCCTGGTTATACGTCCACCTCTTTTAAACAATTTTGCTCATCATTTGGCATTACTCACATAACAGGAATTCCATACAATCCACAAGGACAAGGCATAGTTGAAAGAGCTCATCAAACTATTAAAATGTACTTATTAAAACAAAAGGAGGGAATTGGAAAGGGGTATATATCCCCCAAAGATAAACTTAAAATAACCCTTTTTACTCTAAACTTTTTAAATTTGGATTCATCAGGGCTTAGTGCTGCGGAAAGACATTTGTATCCAAAAAATGTACATAAGCCTAAGGTACTTTGGAAAGATATTCTAACAGGACAATGGAAAGGTCCTGACCCAGTGATAGTCTGGAGTCGGGGCTCTGTTTGTGTTTTTCCACAGGGAGAACAGCAACCGATTTGGATTCCAGAGAGATTAACTAAAACAATTTCTACAGACCAAAAGGAAAATGATTCGACTCAAATCTATAACAGCTGATATCCAGATCTCCAGCTTGTCTATTCTTACATCTGCGACAGTGATTAACCAGGATGCTTTTTTCAATATCTATTTTATTATTGCTTTTTCCCACATCATAAAGTTCTATTTTATTTTTGAGCTCATACAGACCTAGGTTAATGTTTTTTCTGATCAGTTTTATTTTTTGACTATGGAGTTTTTGAACATTGCAATGGAGATTTCACCTAGGTAAAGCTACAAGGCCTTTACTATTGTCTTATGTGTTATATGTTACGTGTGCACATTTCTGTTTGTGTTGTATGTCTGTATGTGCGTATGTCCATATATCACATATGAGGAGCGCTCATGCACATGGATCCAAAAAATTTTTTTTTATTATTCACGTGATTTTAATAGTTTAATTTAATTTGGGTAAACAGCTGTTGAGGATTGTTTTAATATATGAACAAATAGAAGGTTAACAGATCTGTTTGTTTACTTTCACCTTTCCTTTTCATTATATTTAATAATTCTGTTCAGGATAATGTAAATTGTTCTAAATATTGTTCTCTTAGTACCTGTTGAAATGTTACATATTTTTTTTTTTTTAGCATCATTGTCAAAATTCCTATTTTCATCCCAGTGCCGGTGAAGACAAAGATAAAACCAAACTACAACTTCTTCGAGAGTTATCACAACAAACCGTGTAAACTGATACATCAATGATTTATAACTCAACAAGTAATGCTCAATCAATGAGTCGATTTATTTTGGAAGGATATGGACATATTGATAGATTCCTCTGCTTTGAACTGCTTACAGAACTTGCCTGGACTATGTATCACTTGTATGCTTTATTTTGGGAGGATATGGACATATTGATAGATTCCTCTGCTTTGAACTGCTTACAGAACTTGCCTGGACTATGTATCACTTGTATGCTTTGTGATCTATTTGTTGATGCAGCGAATTATGGTAGTGCTAGCGTATCTTTGCTGATGTGTCACCAGTGATGTAATTTTTCCTAGGAGCCGTTAATTGACTTGGTGTCATGACATTTCTGTATCCTCCTCCCTTCTACTAGTGATGGTCTAATTTTGGGGGCCAACAGAGGTGAGGTAAAGAACCTCACCCCCCCACCGGCACCAAGGGCCAAATTTGGGGGCCAACAAAGGTGAGGCAAAGAACCTCACCCCCCCACTGGTACATAGGCCTATCCACAAGTATGGCTATATGCTGGACAGGTAGTCAGTGACGGGTATGATCCAATTGCAGTGGTATCAACCTAAGACAGGAGGCTGATGCCTAAAAGTCATTTTTCCGATGACGGGTAAGAACCATGTGTTAAATTGGACAAACCTAACAGGCACGGTCCCTAGCCAGATTGCTTGTTACTTAAACAGAAGGGGGGAGATGCTAAGAGCCAAGTATATGATGCATGGCATTTTTGGTCTAAAGGTGACGCCAGCTAGCCATTGAGATGATATGATTATGTTAAGATTTGCATTCATATGGATATTGGACTCCTGCTGTTCACCTAGGCCGGCTACGGGACTCCTGGAGAGTTCCCATTGGTTGGGGAAGTACAGTAGGAGGGAGTTCCGGGGGAGGAGCTAGCTCTGCGGTCCAGGAGGAGGCGCGTGGGTGGAAAAAATCTTCCCGGGCGGTACCGGACATTGGCGGCAGTTTCAAAAAATAAACTTTGTTCCTGCTTGAGTGGCTCGTGATTTTGTGCCCAGCAAGACTGCGGCAAAAGTTCTCTCCTCCGCCGCTTTCTGATGACATCATATCTCTGCATGCGAATGGCAGCATTTCGTTCCCCTTGCCGGGCAACCAAAGCAACGGGTGAGTCCTGACCGGCCCTCAGCAGGACCCGGACTGAGAAGCAGTTTCCGCGGGCTCCTAGCCCTGGGCCAGGGCAGTTCCGGGAGCTGGAACTCGGCCGCTCCGTGCTCGGTGTATGCTCTGATAAGAGCAGGCTCCAAGAAGCAGCCTCCGCGGGCTCCCCAGCCCTGGGCAAGGGCAGTTCCGCGAGCCGGAACTCAGCCGCCCCGCGCTCGGTGCACGCTCCGATAAGAGCAGGCTCTAAGAAGCACCCAGGCACTGAGCCCGAGCAATCTGTCCGCAAGCCGCAGGCGAATGGCAGCCTGAAATTACCTGTTCTATGGCTGAATGAGCTGCGGTCAGTCGAAAACAGGGATGGTGACGTCAGCTCTCCAACATGGTGGCCGCTGGCCTCCTCTGTGGTCTGACCGGTGTGGAGAACTGAAATGGACCGCTTCCTTCCCCCATCTCGAACCCAGAATTCAGCCCTGAGTACGGTGCTTGCACGGCTGGCAGAAACTGCAGCGCTGCATCCCTGCGTCGCTATCTCCTCGTTTCCCAGCACGCGCTGCAGACTCTAGCCGCGGGGCGATTTGCTGAATAAGCAGTGTTACCCTCCGTGCGACAAGTCTCTCACGTTTGAGTCCCCGTAGCCGATCCTCGTGCGATGGAAATCCTTCCTCCAGGTTCCGGAGCTCCCACTATTGCTGGAAATTCCTAACAAGATAGCCTTTAGCCGTCCTGACTTGTCATACTCCCACACAGTGACGCAGCACACGGGGGCAATGCACTCCCCTCGCCGCCATCTTCCCGAATCGCATTTACCAAATTTTGCTGAAGACTCAAAACTTAGTATGAGTTTAAGGAGATAACTGTGAAGTGGGAGAACATACCATTAGTGGTTGGAGAAACATGGGTATGTGACTTCATTTTCCTGTTTTGAGTAGCTAATCTGGAAAATGGGATTCACCGGTCTTTCCACACTTAATTAAGTTTAATAAAAGAAAGGCATGGGTCATATAGCAAGTGCTCAACTATTGCTAATACCCCTCCTCTAGCTTCTCTGAAGGATTTGTTTCCTACATGGAATTGAGCTTCACTTAGAATACGTGCTCATGCATAATAATCAGCATTAATTTTAGCTCAACCCAGATTACATACAATGAGTTGAGTGCTGAGTGTTCATTGCCTTGAAATCTGACATTAGGCAAGTAATGCCTTATGTCAGCTATCCTTAAATGACATCTGGGGTATCTGTCATTCTCCTGAGATCATTCTTTTGAAACACAATGAAGGAGTCTAAAATCATTTTAGCCTTCCCATGCAACAGACTATTATAACATAATTTTTCTTCATAAAACCAGTCTATTGGTTCTATAAGAGATAATTCTGCATTAGCTCTGAACCCTAAACATACTTTCACTTCATACATAATCACAAAGAAAGGTATTCACAACTGCGTGGATACTGCATCACTCCCAAAGGATTTTATTGACCCAGAGAATAAGTGCTAGGAATGAGGGATAACATTTGTGTTGTCATGTGGGATACCACCTTGCACATTACAACATACCCTGATGAGAGGCTGGAGAATGTTATTCACAAGAGGCCAGGATTGGATCCTGGGCAAATCAATAGGTGTTTCTTGTAAGATATGAATCACATCCATTATCTGGCCCATGCTTTAGATTCTCAGTCCATCAATGGAGTTGGTTAAATTGGCAAAGTGTCTGTCCTGGTCTCTGTGAACATAAGAGAGCTATAAAATTGCTCTGGATGGAAAATTCAACTCTAGCAGAAATTACAAGTTGGCAGCCAACACCACCAAGTGAACTGAAAACCAGCCAGAATATTAAAAAAAAAAAAAGACCACAAACCCTACAAAATATTCAGATCCATGGTATTAAAAAAAAAAAAAAAACACTCTCAGAAATCCAAAGGTCTGATTTATTAAAGACGTGGGTTCTTGCAAATGTATAAAATTGCACAATTACTCATAGAAAATCAGTCCTTGATGCATTTTGTACCAAGTAGAAGATATATGAAAAAAAACTCCATTTATATAAGGAGCCTATGATCACTATGATTTATTAGGCAATTTCCCCACGTGCAATACTGTGTGAACACCAGGCCCGGCATGGGACCCTAACCAGGAGAAATCAAGACACAGCCAGAGGGCCCAGAAAATGTCTAGCTTAAAAGGGCATGTGTGTGTGCAATTTGGCAGTAATGAGACCAAAGAGGGAGGTTGGAAATCTAAAGGAAAGAAACAAAAAATTAATCCCCCTTGGACATCAAGAGAAGAAGTCAGGTTTTTCCTGAGGAAAGCCATTCAGTTCACAGATAACTCTGCTTTTCCTGCTCTTTCCCAAGAATGCAGGGGGCCAGCTAGTCCGCTGTGATGGAGGACTAGACACACAGAAGCTGTGAACATACTCAGACAGGGACCTCACTAGAAGTAACTAGATCTCTAGTGGAAAGCTCATTCCCCAAGGAATGGTTCAGTGGTGCTTGTCCAGAAGATTCTATCTTGCTCTGAGTTGCACAGAATTATTATGCCCCAGGGATGCAGAGGCAGGGAAGAGAATACTAGGTGATAATCCTGAAGTGGTATTTGTTGCCGAGAAAAAGTAGTGTGGACTTTAGTCTAAAAATACCTAAAACCTCTCTCCTACATCAATAAACTCATTGTTCTTTAAGGAAAATTCAGTCCAACAGATGGCTAGCAACTAGGCTCGATGTCTTCCATGCTTCCTCCATTTATAGGTACACACCCGGGGAGCTTCACATATAAGCTGCAACATTACTCATGGCAGGATGTCATGAATTTCTCCAAGCAGTCCCATGGAATATTGCCACATGGCATATTTCCTTCTTTAGGCACTCACAGAATATTTAAATTACATGACTGGACTCAACAAAAGATTATACTAAAAAGTTTAATTAGAAAATTCAAATGCAAACACTCAAAATGATATATGTATAGACTTTATTGTAAATTGGAAGTATAGTAAATTGAAAATGCATTTAATACATCTAACCTACTGAACATCACTGCTTACCTCAGCATATCTTTACTGTGCTCAGAACACGTAGAAACATTAACCTACACTGGGCAAAATCATCTAACCTAAAGCCTATTTTATAATCAAGTGTTGACTAGCTCAGGTAATTTATTGAATACTGTACTGGAAGCAAAAAAAAAAAAAAGAAGAAGAAGAATGTTTGTATGGGCATGCTTTTGCACCATTGTTAAGTCATGACTATGTCCCCCTGCACTTGTCTCCTAAGTGGATTTAACAAAAGTCAGGGACTCTTTCTATGTATACACATATTTATATATGTATGTAGCCAGAGACCAAGAGAATTCCAGGGCAACTTTGGCCAGGAAAACCCATTCTCTCTCCTTTAGGAATGCTCAGGGCATGTGTAGCCTTGTTCTAGCCTTCTCACTTTGTCATTGTGGAATTCTGTTTAATATGGTGACTTTGTGCCGCAGTCGGGCTGCAGCAAAATAACCAGGTGACAAGCAACTTGTGTAGATTGATACAGCAGGAGAGGGAGCCATTTATTGTAGGACAACAGAAGTATTTGTACATTCCACACAGCTTATCTTAATTAACATAAACTAGATACAGCAGTCAACCAATAAGGAATCTCCACACTTAATGGCTCCCTGGCATTACTTCACAAACCACTCCCTCTGGCATTTTGCCAGGCGCCATCCAGACTTGTTTACAGACTCTAACAATTCCCCCTTTTGTTTAATTTAAATAAAGACTATAGTGGTTTTTACACAAACACCATAAATAACCTGCTACAAACAGAAAGGGAGGATACAAAATGCCACAATACCAAGCCAATTGATGGCTCCATGCAAGAAGCCCTTGGAAAAATTATACCAGCAATGACACCATTACCAAAGATACCGAGTTATAATTTGTTGTAGATTACAGTTTGTTGTCTCAGTCCAGGTAAAGCAGTGTCTCAATAGATTAATTCACAGTCCAGGTAAAACACAGTCCAGGTAAGTTTTGCAGGCAGCTAGCTTGATCCGAAGTCTCGTCCGTTTCTCAGCCAAAGTTTCCTCAGGTTCTCAGTAACACTGGAAATTCTTCCACCTTCATCTTCACTGACACTGGGACGAAGGCAGGAACTCTGGATGGCTAAAGAAAATCCTGTAGTATTCCAGCAGGCACTAAGAAAACAACCTTCTGAACAATTTAGTACATTATCTCAAGTTTTTTTTTTTACATTTGAAATAAGCCTTAATAGTGCTTATTACTCATTAGCTTCCAGGTGTGGGAGAAACATTGTAGTTACTTGCCTTGGAAATGATCAAACTTCAGGGACGCAGGGTGGTCTTCTGCCAGCTGTAGTGTCCTGGGCAGCCCCAGATGGCCCTGGGGAGTGTCTCGGACTCAAACTGCTTCGGGGCACAGGGAGCAAGAGCCTGCGAGACTGTGCCTCCGGGTCAGGTTTGGATTTGGGCTCTCGAAATGGCATCCCACTCCCTGGGTGGGGGGCGGGGAAGAGCCCGCTGCCACCGCTTGAAAAGTCCTTGCTGCGCCATGACGGGCTAGCGCATGTGGCAGCTGCAGCTGCGCTGATTCATGCACCCTCCAGTAACAAAAAGTATTTAGTAGTAGCCTTTTGCTGCAACTTTTTTCCTGATAATCCTTCTTCTTCTGAACTTTCTTTTTCTTTCTGACTAGAGTTCCTGGGCTTCCATCAACACATGCCCTAACTATTATTGTGTCCACTGGGGTGCCTCTTTCCCTTATCAATTTACTTCTCACCCCTTCCATATTTTCATCACAAAGACAATACAATACACTGAGACAAAACAAGACACAAACATACTGTATCAATCTTCTCCATCTTCTTAAAATGGCCATTTTTCCTCTCGCCCTATCTGTCTAGGGAGGAGCAGATTTGCTCCCGTCCTATCTATGGACGGGCAGCTTTTTTTTTCCATCACTTACCCCCGAGTGTCCCGGGGCTCCCTGTACGGGCCACCATCTGCCGCAGTCCGGCTGCAGCAGGTGGCGAGCAACTTGTGTAGATTGATACAGCAGGAGAGGGAGCCATTTATTGTAGGACAACAGAAGTATTTGTACATTCCACACAGCTTATCTTAATTAACATAAACTAGATACAGCAGTCAACCAATAAGGAATCTCCACACTTAATGGCTCGCTGGCATTACTTCACAAACCACTCCCTCTGGCATTTTGCCAGGCGCCATCCAGACTTGTTTACAGACTCTAACAACTTTGTATTCTTTTCCATGAGCAATTATACCAAATAGAAGTTGGTAGAGCTTCACGTATCTTCCTGCCACCTCTGTCCAGTCCTCTAGGAGCTTCATCAACTGATCATCCGCAGAGAATGAATGGGGTTAGCTCAGGCTCCACTCTGTTTGCCTTTTTAATTGTGGCTCCTGGTCAATGAATCCAAGCTCCTCCCAAGGGGTGTGAATAGGGATGAAGGAAAAGAACTTCATTTGATTCACTTGAGGTTCTTCCTAGTCTCCATTTTCCCCAATAAGGTTTTTTGTTTTCTACCAGCAGAGCATCATTTCCTGATCCTTGGGTTATCTTTTCCCAGGATTTGCTTACTCAACCCCACCCCAAAGAATGTTAAAAAAAGGAGAATATTTAAAAAAAAAGAAACAAGCAACATTAACTCATCCAAACATCTATTTTCAAACAACCATTTGGATTCAGATAGATGCAGTTTATAATCTCAGCTTCACAGTTTGTCAACATTTAGTTAATGTTTGTTCTTTTACTGAATGAGGATAATAATAGTCAACTCAAAATTTAAGAGCATAGCATACATGCAAAATGTTTAATAAAAAGGGATAAACATCATCATTAATATTGATAGATGCTTGATGATGACTTGATTACTAAATCATTAGCAATTCAAATCCAGCCAATTTTTTCTCAAACATGTTTTGTATGTGTACTGCCCAACATAACTTGGGATATACTAAGGAGCATATCTGGCATACTGGCATGGTAACTCCACTCCAACATTTCCCCAACTGTGCCTCATATATTATTTTGGATAACCCACCAGACCCTTTCTTATTCATAAAATTAGTGCATTTGAAAAAATTCTTATAGTTGCTTACTGCTTTAAGTCCCCATGTCCCCCCGTACTTGAGCGGCACGGCAAAATCCAGACATGTTGGCTGTGATACTGATGAGCACAAGGCAGTGCACAAAAGGCTTCATCACATTTAAAAGACTTTCTGCAACTTTACTGTGGCTCTTCATGCCCTATAATGCTCTTCAGTTGCTCTTTATTCTAGTTACCCAATCAGTGATTTGACAAACCCTTAATCAAACTATGTGTTTTCAAAGGGAAACTTACAAAATGGAAATCTAAGCTAATGTATTCACATATATTGTCCTGGTGGAGGACTAAAACTTTGAAGTCACCAATCTCTCTCTCTCTCTTTTTATTCTTTAAACTAGATTAGAACATCTGTTCTAGTGTCAGAAACATGTTTAGAGCAATAACAGTAAAATTATCCTTGACTTATTCAATGACTCAGCTGCCAATGAACAAGTCACTGTTTCAAGCTAGTTCTTCCAAGTGATATCAGGGTATTACACTCACTCACCAAGAAAGATGTTGGCCTTTTGAATTTACCAAGTGAGGGTACTGGGATGTAGCTCCAGTGGTAAAGTGTCTGCCTCCCATCCCCAAAGCCCTGGGTTCAACCCCCAGGTCCAAAAAAAGACAAAAAGAGAACCCCATCAATTTACCAAGTGATAAAAAACAAAACAAAACAACCACCAGTTACTATTAATACACTATATTAGGCCACTGTACTTGTCCTCAACCTTCAATTTTGGAGCCTTGTGAGTCTCAATTGTTAAAATATCAACTTATAAAACCCTAAAGTTAAATACGGACAATACACTTCAGCTTGAAAACAAATCTATTTGGGAGCACTGTGGTTTAAAGTATTAAATTCCAAAACGATAAATGGAATCATTATAGAAGTTAATTAAGTAGTTGTGTGTATTACATACCTTGCTAACTCACTCTTTGAGTGAGACTATAAAATATAGTTGGTACTTGGCATTTACAAGGAAGAGAAAAGGCTATGAACTTTATGTTCAATAATTCCCAAGGACTAACCCCCAAATAAATCATTCACTCATTTTATCTTACCAAACAAGGGAAAGTTTCAGTGACTACTTGGTTAAATAAAGGACAGAAAGGAGAATATTTTAGTCATTTTTTTTTCCCAGTAAGACTAAATGATGGAAAAGAAGTATAAAGTGTAAAAAAATGGATGAGTTTATGGTCTAATATGAATGGAATCATGCAGAATTTTGTGTAATTTTTTTTTCTTATTTGGGGACTCATTCTGATTCATTGCTAATATGTTTTTAAAAAATCAAGGAGGAACTTATCCAAACCTCAGTTCATAGGAATGGAATTAATATTGCTATAAAAACAAGAGTGGGGGGAATAAACTCTGGAACTCTGGCTAACAGAAACCATTGAACTCAGAAGCCATGTGGACCTTGTGACTCATTCCGGGAAAAAAAAACTTTCCTCTACTGTTCTCAGAAGCGATCTGACCACTTCCATCAGCCATTAGCCCAGCTCCATGAATTGAGCATATTAAAAGCCATCAAAATTACATGAAAAAAAAGCATATGTTGTGTCATCAACGAATTTGAAGATAGTGACAAGAATTGTGAGAAATGACATGCTCTGCCAAATTTTTTATTTCTTTAGCATTTCTTTCAAAGTAAAAAATATAAGAGTTGAAAAAATAAAGCTTTATGGAAAAAAAATCAAAGGTCTTTTCAAATGGAAAACATTATGGGCATTATTTTTAATTTTAACCTCAGTGAGTCTTGTTTTCATATAAATATGACACTTGCCATGTAAAAACTTCAAGATGGAAGAATAAAAGTCATATGCTTCCAATTAATATAGCTTCTTTAATCTCCCAGAGAAGTATTTAAATATTCCATGAAAGTTTGAGGAATAAGTATAGGGTTTTGCTTTTTCAGAAGGGGTGTGCTGCAGTTATCCCCTAAACCCTACCCTATGGTCTAGTCTCTTGCAATTTTCCCAATTTTCCTAGAAGAAGAAGGCCACTTACTAGCTGGTTGAAACAAATTTCCCTTTTACATATTCTATTTGCGAATGCTGTGTAATTAATCCTCAAAACTTAGGGCTAAAATCACAGTGGCTTATTTTTTATTCAGGCTACACAACTGCACCTCCATGATAGTCACCTTGGGGTCTCTAATCATCAGATTTTGGGAAATAGTAACCATCTAGATTTTCCTGAGAGTCAGGTGAAGAGAGAACTCTGAAAGGTCTTGTATTAGCAATTAAATGCTCTGCCCTGAATCAACTCACGTGAGATGTTGGCCAGAAAGAGTCACAAGGAAGCCAGAAATACAATCCTTCCATGTACCAGAAATATTTGATAAACTACATTAAATGTGACCAAATGTATAATTGTACATTTACATGAATTACTTAGAAGTTGGCCTTTAATTATTCCTTCTTGGCCCGAGGTATCAATGAATTCTAAAATCACTTGTAATTGATGCAAGTTGATGTGATACAAATTGTTCCATCTCTTCCCACTTCCTCTTTGTCACTAGACATTATTTTAGGTAAAATACATGAACTGAGTATGGTTATCATCAAGCTAGTGGTTGAACATAGGTGTAACTTTGATCCCTATGTTTTCATAAACCTGATAACCCACTGCAGTAGATAAATAGTCCCTTATCTTTAATTTTGCTTTTCATAGTTTCAATTGCATAAGGTCAACTCCCATCTGAAAATATTAAGTGAAGAATTCTGGAAGTAACAATTCATAAGTTTTCAATTGCAATCATTCTGAGTAGCATAATGACATCTTAGGCTGTCCTGCTCCATTCTGATCAGGATATGAATCATCCTTTCATCCAATGTAACCATACTCTATACACTACTCTTCTGTTAGTCACTTAGTAGCCATCTTAGTGACCAGATTGACTGTCAAGGTATCCACAATGCCTATGTCATTTACTTTACTTCATCTTATCAAATAGGCATTGAATCATCTCACATCATCACAAGGTGAGAGCACAGTATTTGTATATTTTGAAAGAGAGGCCACTTTCACATATTTTTATAATAGTGTATTGCTATAATTGTCCTAATTATTAATTGCTAAACTCCTGCTGTTCCTAGTTTATAAATTCAACTTTATTATAGGTTTGGTTTATGTGTATAAGGAAAAAAACCATATATATATATATATATATATATATATATATATATATATATATATATATATATATACACACACACACACACACACACACACATACGGTTGGGAGTCGCCCTGGCTCCAAAGACTAACTTCCTGGATGGGAAAGGCAGCGGAGCACAACAGACACTAGTATGGCAATATGTAAATCAATGGATGTGTAACTGATGTGATTCTGCAATCTGTGTATGGGGTGAAGGTGGGAGTTTATAACCCACTTGAATCAAAGTGTGGAATATGATATGTCAAGAAATTTGTAATGTTTTGAACAACCAACAATAAAAAATAAAAAAACAAAGACTAACTTCCTCATCCCCCAAGAAGAGCTGTCCAATGGTGAGCCCTGCTGGCTCACATGATCCTGCCTTCAGTCCAGTGGTGAGCGCTGCTGGCTCACATGATCCTGCCATCCAATGGTGAGCCCTGCTGGCTCACATGTCCTTACCCACCAATCAGAAAGCACCCCAGCCAACTGTCAAACCATTCAACCATTAAACTGTCATAACTGTCAAACCACCCCCGGCTCTATAAATATGCAGAGCTGTTCCTTAATAAACGGGCATTTTCTCCGATGGCAAGCCTTGATAGTTCTTTCATATACAGTTTGAATGACTGGATGTTTTAGATAGCCACTGGGGGGGGGGGGTCTTGGAATGTATCCCTGACAGGTAAGGAGGACGCTGTATTTATCAACTAACTGAGTATTTATTTGTGTTCTCCATTAATATGAGATTTTATATTTTTCAATTATAATATGGTAGAGATATCACTAATTGAAAAGTGCTTCCATGAATACACCCCATGAATACACGAAATGTAGCTCTTTTTTCTAATTAGGGAAAAAAGAGATGTTTTCATAAATTAATCTTAGTATTTGTCAAATACTTTGAATATAGTTGAAGGATTTTGCAAGTATTTTGGAAATCACTGCAAAATAGACTGATAGTAATTTTCAGATCATGTCTAATTCTATATGTTCAGTCTAATGACTATTATGTGAAGGCATCTGGCAAATGCTTTGAAATTATATTATTTTGAATTTTAAGGATATTAATTATGAAAAGTCGACAAGCTGCTAAAATGAATTACTACTACTGCTAGGGAAAAAAATGTACTAAAAACCGTAAATCAAAGTGTTAAAAATATTTTGAGTTTAATCTGAAAATCTACCTGAAGTGGAGTGATCTTTAAACATTTCTCTTCATCAAATAAAAATTGACCTAGAGATATAAAACTGGTAGGGGTAAAAGGAAGGCTTTTTTCCTTGACATAACATTGCAGGAAGCAGGTGGAGGGTTTACCAATTTTAAAACTGGGCTTAGTTCTTGCCTTCTGCATGATGGCTTCTGGGGCAATTCCAGAAACATCTAGGGTTCCATAAAATGTGGGTTGAAATTTGCCATCATCTACAGTTACTTAGTTAGCAGCAGAAGAAATGAGATAGAATGATCAACCAGTGGGATAGAGTGGCACAGCCAGATGATGGAAAAGCCAGGTGTTTAAACCATTGAGTAAACCATTGAGGTTTGGGGATTTAAAAAAAAATTACTTTATTGACAGACTGCAGGCCTGGAATGTAGTTTGGCAATGTTTGCCAAATATACATAAAGCGCCTCAATATGCATATATTTATTATGTCTCTACTTATTTACTAAGTAGGTAACTAGATCTTAGCCTCAGAGTATATGTATGTGTATATATATATATATATATATATATATATATATATATATATATATATATAATTACATTTATTTATTGGGTTATTTGGTTTTTTATGGTGCTTAGTTTTTTGAGTTCTTCATATACCCTAGAGATTAGTGCTCTATCTGATGTGTGAGGGGTAAAAATTTGCTCCTAAGATATAGGCTCTCTATTCACCTCACAGATTTTTTTTTTTTTTTTTGCTGAGAAGAAACTTTTTAGTTTGAGGGGTAGGGAGGGGGAGCATGGGAGGAATAGACGAACTCTAGATAGGACAGAGGGGTGGATGGGGAGGGGAGGGGGCAGGGGTTAGCAAGGATGGTGGAATGTGATGGGCATCATTATTCAAAGTACATGTATGAAGACATGAATTGGGTGTCAACATACTTTATATACAAAGAGAGATATAGAAAATTGTATTATATATGTGTAATAAGAATTGTAATGCATTCCTCTGTCATTTATTTTTTAAAAATCAATTAAAAATTAAAAAATTAAAAAGATATTTTAAAAATCACATATCCCACCTTGTCTAGTTGTGAAGGGAAAAACTATATATTTTTCTAAATCTAGTATCCATTCTTCTATGCATTCTACATCATTTGTCAAAAAAAAAGTTTCAAACCTTTTTTTTATTTTAGTCAATTTTCATTATGCCTCTTTTACCTCTTCTGTGTTTTCTCCTGCTTTATAACTTGCCTCCTTTCCTTTTCTTATTCTTAATTTCTCCCTCATTTTCTTTCTCCTCCTTTACCACCATCATCTAAAATGTCCCTGTAAACTAGTTAAAGTCTGGAATTTCATTTAGCATAGGAAATAGTCTTTCACTCCATGTTAGAAGATAAAAGGATTAAAATGCAAATGAAAGGTTGAAAGCACAGGTTCTACCTGTGTGACTGGATTTCAGTTAAAGTGCAATTAATCAATCCATCATCAAGCCTAAAGTGACTGATAACAGAGTCTTTCCTGTTTTCATAGGTGTAGTGGGTGGGAAAGGGAAGGGGGAGTGAAGACAGCCAGAGGCCTTTGGGCAAATGAAGGGGACAGGAAAAGGTGCCATCTCTAAAAAGAAGGGGTCTGGGACTATCCAGGTCTTGATACTTAGTTCTGCCTGGAACAAATGGAAGCATACCCTGAAGTATCTGTGGAGTGCAGCTGCAGAAGGAAGGCAGCACTATGTGATTTATGAAAGGGCTCGCATGATTTATGAAGACTTAACAAAACATCAGCACGCAGCTGATAGAAAGCTGGACTTTCTATAAAGGAGTTTCTTTCCCCGGGGATTCAAGGAGCTTGGAATTTAATGAGGGAAACCGAATCTACAATGAGAGACGATAAGGAAATGAGACTGTTTCTCACACAGACATACCAGAATTTATGTAGCCTGATACTCTGGCCTTCATTGGCCCCAGCCAGACCCAGCTACTCCTTGTTCCCAAAACCCTCCTTGGAACTCTTCCACATTGCCTTTCCCCCTGACAACCTCTCTAATAAAGATCACCACTCAGAATTTTCTCAGAACCTACAGTTTTCCTAGAATGAGCAACCCCCACATCTCCCCGTCTCCCCATTGCTGCCAGTTGAAATCCTATACATCCTTCAAGTTGTAATCCAAGTGTCACATAGGAGCTGTCTTAACTCCAAACTTACAGAGCATTCTGTTCATGTCTCAATTATACCATGAAATATGTTTCACTTTAGGTTATTGGTAAACATGTTCTAAGTGTCTGTGTGTGAGAGAGTGCGCAGGTGTGTGAGTGCATGTGTATATGTATATGTTAAAGACAAACAATAATTAAAAACAAAAAAAGCAAGAAAGTTTTAGGTCTAGATAGACTATGTGTAGCTAGTATATAGATATGGATATGAATAACATGTGTCATATATAGATGCATATAAACAGTAGATAAAGGAATCCCCATTTTCTGATTGACTTCCATTGTCTCTGAGTAGAATGGGATTGTCATTGTTTGTCCAATAAGCATTGTCATTACCCTAGCCTTCTGCCACCCAGAGTCTGGCTGGTGGCTGATGCCTGTGAAGGCTGTACATTCCCCATTCACTTACTCCCATACCTGTAGACATAGTGATGGCTCTCTGTAAAAAGAGCCAGTAGGTGTTTCTAGACAAGTCAATCAGTATTCTTATCCACCATCTCTCGATCTGAAGTTAAGTGAGAAGCATTTTGGCCAAGAGGCTGGCCTATGGGGTTGCTGGTATTTGTCTGCAACAAGAAAGAATGAAGTCAAACAGACAAGTAAGGATGAAAGAGATAGAGGAAGAAGGAGATCTATTAAATCCCCCATTTCAACCCCCAAGGTTATGATTGCTTTGGTCTTTTATTTATATGGTAGCCCTAGTACCCCCTGTTTTTGTATAGCTAAAACAAGTTATTTAAGTTGGGTGTCACTCACTTGAAACCATATGTCTTTGCTAAGTAGATTTCAGTTAAAGAGAATGATCTTAAGACTTAAATGGGTAGAACCAATTTTTTAAAGTAGAAATAGAATCATTTAGTAAGTGAAGTAATTCCAGTTGCGTATGGTGCTCACCTGTAACCCTAGCTACTTGGGAGGCTGAGGAAAGAAGACTGCTTTTGCCCAGGAGTTCAAGAGTTCAAGGCCAGCCTGGACAACATAGAAAATTATAAAAAAATTAATAATAATAAGGTTGTGTATCCTGGCCTCAGTACACAGGCCTTGCCATTGCTCAAGGAAAAATAGTGTGTGTGTGTGTGTGTGGCGGGGGGAAGGTGCCTCATTAGATATTTGTATATATGGCTACAACTTCCAAAAGGAAATATCTTGTTAGAGAGGGCCAGCTGCCCTTTAGTGCCTGGAATTTTCTTTCTGTAGTTTTGAATATGGCTGGGAAGAGGCTGGCATGGGGTTCCTTTTTGGTACAAGAGTCATGTGCAGTTTCACACCAATGACAGGTAAGTAAAGGTGATAAAAGGTTATGAGGCAGGTGTATCTTCCCTACCTTCCTTTTCCCTCTCTGAAGCCTTAGGAGAAGACAGAATCTTGAGTGATCAAGTCCCAAAGCCAGATTATGGAACAGTTCTAAGAATGAAACAAACTTTGCAGGAATTCAGTTTATCTATTTTAGCAGGAAGAAATACCCTCTCCATGACAGATGGGTTTTTCAAGCTCAGACCATAGAACCATACCATCAAGTCCCTGAAAAACTCTGTGCCATATCTTGTGTATTTTTAGAAAAGGAGATCAGTATCTAAGAATTTATGTCAGTCAACTCTCAGAGTCTTATTTGAAATAACTCTTCACTCAGAATTATATTTGGTATATCTGGTATAACCAGATATTTGGTATATCTGGATGTAAACAAGATCATTAACACTATTCTCTTGATATCCCTAAAATACAGGCACATTTGTAAACAACTAAAGCAGAGGGGTTTCCCTATACTGATTTTAGATTGATATTATCTGGGTGATGTCTCTAGTGGTACATAGCAGGACTCCTGCTATCTTAATCCTGTCTTTCTCTGTGTGCACTTTGAGATTTTACAAAAGATAGAATATGTCATCATTATTAGATTGGAGTCCTTGCAAAAATGAATTATTATGCAATATTCAACAACAGAATTAAATCAGGACTAAAGTTTGGTCAAATTTTCCCATATATTCACCCTGTAAGTAGTTTATACTTTATAGGACAAGAGGTAAAGTTGAAGATCTTATATAAGTATTTTCCTATAATTTTCATGAATCATTGATTTTTTTCTTCTGATTTTTTTTCATTCACTTAAAAATGTAAAAAAGATTTCTTAGATGATAGTCAAAACAAAACAGGTGGCGGGCCAGATTCAGCCCATCAGCTGCTACTTATTGACCTCAATCTAGAACGAAGGATTGGAATCAAAATAAAAATATGATTATTATAGATTTAAAATGAGATGCTGGCATTAGATCTAAAGAATCAGCTTCACAAGCACAGGAGGGAGAGAAGGCTTAGGACTACAATGAGTTTCAGTGACTTTAAATATTCCTCCATGGGTCACATCTCAGAGGGATGGTTGAAGACTGGAGAATGTACAAGGAGGGTCACAGGACACTGGGTTTGGGATATATGATGAGCTGCTCCTTGAAACAGGGCCAATGCTTAGTGAATCACTAGGAGTATTCTTCCCCGGGGCTCAAATTCTGCCAAATAAGAAGATAACTCAGGAGAACTGAGCTCTCAGGGATGGTTGGCCTACCTGAACCTTAACCCCTTTCTAATTTTAAGAGTATGTTTTTCTTCTCTTTAATCGGGGTTTTTAAAAAGACATGAGAGCTATCTATTTCCTGACTCTCTCAGTATAAAGGTTCCCAGAACATTTACAGAACAAACCTACTAAAATTTGCAAATTGCCTTGATCTATGAGACA
Source organism: Marmota flaviventris (assembly GCF_047511675.1). NCBI lineage: Eukaryota > Metazoa > Chordata > Mammalia > Rodentia > Sciuridae > Marmota > Marmota flaviventris. Next base: position 100,491,772 of record NC_092498.1, on the reverse strand, counting down.
AGAATAAATTCTCCCAACAGGGAGGTGGGCTGCCTGAGTGAGGGGTTTTGTGGTTTGCGATGCTAAGGGATTACTGGATTCAATGCAAAGTTTGGCTCCTGTTCTTTTTAACCATGACTTTGAGGGAAGGACAGCAACCTTGAGGGTTTTATTCCCGTCCTGGGACTACATCATTACATTAGTGCTTTCAAAACCAAAGCAGGAGGAACGTGTTCCTCTGGCTTTCAGGCCAAGATAATCCCGGATGCCCTCAAACACTCACCCACACATTAGAGGGCAGGAACCTTCCCTATGAAAGGGTGAATTTTACAGCTTGGCTCCAGAACAGACAGCACACAAGACCTCAGAAACCCATTTAACAAATGTCATCCAGGACTTTCAAGCTGGCTGGAGAGAGAGAGAGAGAGAGAGAGAGAGAGAGAGAGAGAGAGAGAGAGAGAGATAGAGAGAGAGAATGACCAAGAGAGTGCTAGCTCAGTAAAACACCCAGTGGTTTCAGAGCTCCTGGAAACAGTGCAGGCACTGGGGATCTCTCAGCAAAAGTAATTTCCAGAGCTTACTTATGGTCAGCAGCGGGCACTTTGATAAGCATTTAGAAAGGGTCCTATTACTACCGGGAATTATCAGGCATTTGCCCCAGCTGGATTTTGCCCCTAGGGGCAGGGTCAGCAGAAGGTCACCCCATTGTACTGCAGAGACAAGGGGGCTCTCACCCAGCGTGGGGGTGGGGGCACAACACCCGTTGTGTCCTTACACACAGGAGCAGACAATGTCCTCAGAACAAATTGCATCAGGAGCGCAGCCTGGCCTGGGTGCCAAGGTAAGCGGGTCATTTCCAGGAGGAAAGGAATTTGGTTGTCAGCTGCGTCCCTGTGAGGCTTTGGGCCAGAGAAGTGAAACAGGCAGGCTGCATATCTCATCCCCAGGATCTCAAATAGAAGTGTAAATGGCTCTTGGTTGCTGCACATAGAGCCCAACAGCCTTTACAGACACTGAAAAGCTTGTTGTTTTTAAGAAGAGTTCTTTAAAGACAAGCCCCACCTGTTCCTTCTGCTCCCGGGGGACACGTCAGTTTATTCAACAATTCGGTCATTTCCCATGTGTGTATAATCAGGAAGGCTGAGCCTCACTGCTCCCGACCCCTCCTGGCCTCTCTGACCACTCCCCTCTGCCTCCAACTAGGCTGAACTGCTGCTCTGTGCGCTGGTTTCAAGGTGTCTGGTGTCCTGCCGGTGCCCTGGAGCCCGGATGTTCAGCAATGGCTTCCAGTTTCAGACTTTCTGGGTGAATTCAAAACTCTAAATAGGGCTGAACTCTGCAAATACATGCATGAGATTTGGCAAAAGAGGAATGAATTTGTTTCCTTCCTGGTACTCTTTATGGCATCCAATTCAATGGGGCATCACCAAAGTGCAGGGAAGGTAAAAGAGCTCTATGGATCAACATTCTGGAGGAGGAGGGACAAATGTGTAAAAGAAACAAGAGGCTCTTGTTTTTTTTTAATTAATTAATTTATTTTTTATTATTTCTTACATACATCATAATAGAGGAGTGCATTTCATTCATAATTTTTTTGCATTGCAATTCTTAATACACATTTATACCTCAATTTATCAAATCTCTGTTTGTATATAAGGCATGTTGACACCAAATTCACATCTTCATACTTGAATTTTGTATGCTCCCTCGTTGCTAGTGGCTCCCAGGACAGGGCGGAACCTTGATGGTTCTCTGCACCCCACCTCCCCACCCCCACCCAGCCTTGCAATGGTGGTGGTGATGGGTGATAGTGGTGATGTAGTGGGGTATGCATGTGTTTGCAGGGGTGGGAGGTGGGGAGTAGAGGTTGCTTCAAACTGAACATGCACCACATGTTTGTTGTCTGCCTGGGACTCTCATCCTGCTCGAAACTCTTTAGTGTGCCCAGCATGCATGAGGGAGGTTTAATCCCCAACACAGCAAAAATAGAAATAAATTAATAATTTTTAAAAATGGCTTCTCTATGAAGTGTAAAGTTCTTAGAAAGGCCTCAGGGGCCCTGCACGTTCTGGGCCTCCTTGCCTTCTAGCCCTCTAGTAACATCTATTGACATTCCTTCTCCTAGCCTCTTCCACTGCGCCTCTCCACTGCTCCTCTGACTCTGTCTACATCGCCTACCCCTGCACTCTGAGCATACACAGACCTCCACCACCTGACTAACATCTGCTTGCCTAGTACATATCAGCTCTGATGCCCCTGCCAGAGGGAGCCTTCCCTGAGCCCTATCCTCAACTTCCCCAAAAGTGTGCTCTTTATCCAACAACCTCTAAAATTCTGTACCGTACTTACCTCCATGGTTTAATGGTCATAGCATTATGTCTGTGATACCCATTGGGAAGTTCCATGAGGGAGGGACCATGCCTTTTTTTTTTTTTTTTTTTTTAAATAATCATTGTTTCCAAGTATCTAGGACAGATCCTGGAACTAATAGGAAAACTCATTCACTGAATGAAAGAATGAATGAATGAGTGTGCTTTCCACTGCTTTGTTCCATTGGTTGGCTGAGATTACACCACAGCTTCTGCATCTGTGCCCCTGGATGCTCTGCGAAGGGTGCATGTGCTGGAGCTACTCTGGACTTCCCTCTGCCAACGGATTCCAGCACAACAGCTGCCCTCATTCCCATGTGAAATGGACTACAGGTCCCGGCCTTTCTTAGTCTGCTTTCTTGGATTACAGTTGACTGGGACTATCTGTGTGGTGCCTAAAGAACTGACAATGAAGCTTTATAAAGATGCAATGTGGCACCACTATTATGTATAATTATATACTAATAAAAAAAAGATACAATCGGGCAACAAAATATCAAGGAATGTCCTCAGAATTTTAGCTAGGATTGAGTGTCTGCCCATGAAGCTGGGGAGGACACCATTCAGCTAGTGGACTGCACTTCCTGTTGATAGATGTTGATAGAAAGGATACAGTGACCCATCTTGCTATGTAAACCTACAGAGCCAAATGCAGACCCACATGCAGTTCAGGACATCACTCCAAAAGGAAAGTGGACAGATTCAGTTTTGGGAGAGGCATAATAACCAAGGAAAGGCTTATATAAGTCAAGTTGAAGGTGGAGAAGAAAAAGAACATAGTATATGAAAGAACATTTCAGATAGTTAATGGCTATCATTTAGAAGGTATATTAGACCTTAGGAGAGCTGTAGATATGCTTTGTTGGAAAAGACTGGTCCACGAATTCCATGAATTATAAACAAATTTCAGTTGTATGCAGGCAGGGAGAGTGATAACTGTCTTGTTTTTGAAGACATCCCCAAAATAATTAAAAATCAAAATATGATTAAAAGCCAAAAATTTCAAAAACCACTTATGTCAATTATCAAGTGGAGATTGGTTAAAGGTAGGTCGTAATGTCCAGGTATGTTAAGATATATCCATAAAGGGAGGGAGCAAAGGAAAGGATAGACTGGAAAGGGAAACTCCACATTGGTTATGGCAATTGTTTACAAAGAAGCCCTTGAGGTGAGGTTTCCAGCTGAGGTTTTCTCCTGTACATTTTGCTGAAGACTGATACTGCCTGTAGTTTGCCCCTGTATTTTGCTTCAGCTGACCTTAACAGTGTGCTTTTCTAGTCTTTGATACCGTTAGTAGGGTATTAACCTTTAGTATAATTTTATATTTTCTTCCAAAATATCTTTACCTATGTCCAGCTCCTAGTTGGAGAGCAGTCAGCTCCAGAACCAGGCCCAGATGATCCCTGAAATAATCTTGATTCTATGCAATCACCCAGAATCTCCCACACATCTCTGTGAACCCCCAAAAGCAGCCAGCACAGGTGTGTGGTGACCCAGAGTTTGTAAGAAAGACTTTGGCCTTCCCTGCTAAAACAGAGGGAGTCAGCACAGAGCAGCATGAGGGTCTCGCTCTCACTCCCCAAAGCTCCAAGAGTAGCCCTGCTTCCAGGAGCATGACAGAGTTGAGTATTAATTACTTGCTGAATTTCATGCCGAATAAAACCACATGTGTCTTTCAGCTGTGGTTTGGAAACATTTCCACCCTGGATATTATCTGTGAAAATTGGATGGGATTACATCACCTTGCTGCTGGTTTATGCATGTTCAAATTTCATGTCAGCAGAGAAGAGAAAAAGTGCTTCTGTGTGTTTCCTCTGGAGTCTTCCACAGAGAGGCAGCAGGCAGTAGAAGGCATGGTGAGGCCTGGCTGTGGAGACCTGCATCTGCCATCTTGGGAGGCTGGAGTTACCCTACAGGCAACAGGGAGCCCAGGATGAGTTTGTTTAAAAAATGTTGAGGGATGGATTCATGTTAACCTGATGGCAGAATGCAGTGAAGAAAGGTTCAGATGAGTTGCAGAGAGAAAAGCTAAAAAGTGAGTGCCTAAAAAATACCACATATAAGAGGTGGGAACAGTCTTTTAAATATTTAGGATAAAAGGTGGATAACTTTGATTCTTTTTGGGATATTGAACAGTGAGGAGAGGGGAGAATCTTAAAGGATTTCCAGATTTCTGGCCTAAGTTTAGTGGCTACTGCACGGTGGAACCATGAGATCGAATTGGGGATTATATGGAATATAACTTAGGTATAAATAAAAGAAGCATATTGGATTTCTAGGAGGGCAAGTAGGTATTTGCATTTGAGGTGCTGGTAAAAGTCAAGTTCCAGACAATGTCCCAAGGTAGTTTATGAACCATGAGTGTGGGTGACATTCTCTTGGGACACCAAAGAAGGAACATAGTGAGCCAAGGAGGGAATCCTGGGAATTCCAATTATATTAGTCATCTTTTCACCACTGTGACAAAACACCAGAGAAATAATCAACTTTTAAGGAGGAAAGGTTTATTTTGGTTCACAATTTCAAACATTTCATTTCATGGTTGTTTGATTGGTAGTTTTGGGCCTGTGGTGACATAGTATTTATGGAAGGGGTGCATAGCAAAAGAGGCTTGTTCACATCATGGTGGCTAAGAAAGGGACAGGAGAGAGACAGGAAAGGGCTGGGATCACAATATTCCCTTCAAGGGAAATGACTTAACTTTCTTCCATTGGTCTTCCTCCTAAAGGTTCTAGCACCTCCCTATAGTATCACAATTTGGTGATCAAGCCTTTCACACCTGAGTTGGAGGAAACATTCATAATCTAGACCACAGCACTAAATTTCCCATGAAGGAGATGGAGAAGAAATGCTCTGATTTGAGGAAAGTATATCACATCCGAGTGAAGAAGGAAAAAAGTGAGTAGGATTAGTGGAAAGTCAATCAGGAGGTAGTCATTATAAGAAATGAGGTGTGTATAAAATTTCAAGAAGTGGAATATCAGAATGTATCCAATTATGTAGAGGATCAAGAACAGTAACAGAAAAATATAAATGTTCTCCTTAAAATGTCAATAGAGGCAGAGAGGAAATATATTCCAATTTTCTAGGATGTTTAACTGACAAAAGAAGAGAGAGAGAGAGGTCAAAGGTGAAAGGGTACTATTCAGGATATGATTTAAGTTTAAATCATAAGTGATGGAGCCAGGTCTTCAGCGACAGAAGCAGGGAGGACCACAGCACAGGTGAATAGGTTGATGGTTAACAGAGGGAACAACAAGGTGTACGGGGGCAGAGCGTGGGATGGCTTATGGTTGAGAAAATCCTAGTCAGTCCCTCGATATGTGCCAAATAATGCAAAATGCAAGGTCACCTTTGCAGAGGAGGAGAGGAGGCATAGGAAAGAGACCTTAAGGAAAGGGTGAGTGTTTTATATCATTGCTTAGGTGAGTGGAGAGTGAGTGAATCAAAGACCAGGGTTTGTTAAGACATATTATAAGGCAACCAGGGAATGAGTTGTGGAATTTTCCCACCAGCTTTCAGCCTCTCAAGTGTAACTGTTGGCTATGAACTTTATGATGCAGCAGACCTCATGGACATGGAATTCCCCTGGGAAGAAAAGAAACAAAGAGTAGAGAGGGAGGCTGGGTCTTTTGTTAGAGTTTTCAGTGAAAATGAGGAGTGGTTGGTAGTACGCTTAAGAATAGGAGAATTGTTGGGTGTGGTGATGCACACCTGTAATCCCAGCAATTCAGGAGGCTGAGGCAGGAGGATCACAAGTCTGAGGCCAGCTTCAGCAACTTAGAGAGACCCTGCCTCTACATAAAAGTACAAAAAAGGCCTGGGGATGTGGCTCAGTGATTAGACACTCCTGGGTTCAATCCCCAGAACAACAACAACAACAAAAGACTTAAATACAATGAAGTTCAACCACTGTCTAGCTGTGAGATCTGACTAGTGGCCCTGTGGCTTCTTGTGTCTTGCAGACTGCAGAATGCTTCTTGTACCATATCACTGGAGTCTGAAAGAAATGAGCTGTCTCTAGACACATGTGTCCAAGAAGACTATTTTGTCAGCCAATATCTGTATGCCCCAAAGAGGTGTTTCACCTGGGGATACTTGAGGAAAGAGGGTGGAGTATTGCTGGCTGTCTTTCTGCAATAAAGTGAAAACTCCGCTTACCTGTCACACCTAGATGAGACCATGGTAAAAACTGGAGGTACACAAGGTGTATCTGACCTTTCTCAACATACTTTAATGCAACTACCTTTAATTATACTTTGTTAGAAACTGAAAAGTCCTATCCATGCCAGGCAGAGTGGTGCAAGCCTGTAACCCCAGTAACTCAGGAGGCTAAGGCAGGAGGAGTCCAAGTTTGAGGTCAGCCTCAACAACTTAGCAAGACCCTAAGCAACTTAGTGTGAGACACTGTCTTAAAATAATAATAAAACAATAAATAAAAAGGGGTGGGGAAGTTGCTTAGAGGTAAAGTATCACTAGGTTCAATGCCCACTATTGAAAAAAGAAAAATCCAGGACAAATGCTAAACCAAAAAGGATATTGGTACAGCTGGAACAAGCCAGCACTCTGAGGCAAATTGGAAAGTATGGTTCCCCTTGGAAGGATGAATACCAATCCCCAGAGAAGGTGCAGTAAAAACATCTTTAGGGGCACAGCTTCAGATGGAGTTGAGAGCAGGCCCAGGTCTGGCTTTAGGCAGCTGTCCCAAGGCCGTTTCCCACCGGACCAATAAATCTCCACCCTCAGACACAACTGTAGAAGCAGGCATTTTCCAGGCACTGCTTGGCCTAGTCAGAAGCGTGGGCAGCCCTTGGGCATTCTTCCACAGCAGCCTCTTTGGGTTTGACTTCTTGCTTTTTGCAGTGGCAGCAGCTTAGAAGGATTTTTTCCTCCTTAAAGATTAGCTTTCATCTTTGAATTGTGGTTTCTGGTTTGCAGGCCACCGAATAAGACTAAAACCTTCTTCCTGCTGTGAAGAGTCCCCTTACTCAAAATAGACAAAGTTTTCCAGAGCATAGAGCCTCTGCAAGCAAATAAGGGTCGGGCCCACCTGAAGTCATACAAAAGGCCCAGTCAAGACACCTCTCCAAAGTTCTCCTATTTGGCTGGTGCTTTCTGATAACTTTGCCCTTACCATTTCCCTTGTGAAATGTGCATAGCTCCAGGAAATATGGAATAGCTGCCCCCCCACCCCATTTCATATCTCACTGTCAGTTATTTTATTAGACTTTTTTTCCCCATAAGTATTAAAAAATGAGTACACGAAGAAATCTGGGTGGAGTGTGGTATGAGGGTGGGACTTAAAAATTAAAGGGGCCATGATAGAGGCAAACGAGTAGCCAGGGCAGAGGTGGACAGGTAGGAGCCAGCTGCCTGAGATAAGTGACCTGTGGCATCACTTGGCTAGGAGCAGGTCCACTGGGAGAACCTGGCAGAAAACTCTTAGCTTTGCTGTTTGAATTTTGGTCATATTAATACTGTAGGTGAAATTAGTGACAGAGTCCATATTTATTGTCCCTGCATCTGATCCAAACTTGGCAGAGAGACTGAAGTGTTTGAGAAATGGCTTTCTTTACTTTCTAGCCCTTCGGGAGATATTTAGTGTCCAAGATATTTTGATTGTTAGGGTTTACAACTTCAATGGGTATGCAAACAGTAACAAGAACTCCCCAACTACTGAGTCCAAATTTTAAAAGTTCTGTACACATTTATTTTATTGTGAAGTTTATAGTCTATGCACAAAAATGTGTGATATTGTATAGATAGACAATTCAAAAGTAATAAAGAACTGAACAGACTGTTTCTGTATGCGACAATATGGATCAATTTCATAAACAAAATGAGGAAAACCAGGCAGACCCAAAGAGCATGCTCTATGCAACTCCATTTATAAAGTTCAAAAAAACAGACAAAACTTGATTTTGGTGTTAGAGGTCAAAATAGTGTTTACCTTTGAGAGGGGGGCCATTGACTTGCCAGTCTTGGTATATTTTTATAGTTTTGCTTGCTATCTTTTTGTCTCCATTAGGATAGCTTGGGATTCGGAGGTAGGGGAATTTGATGCTGGCGTAATGGGAAATCTTTTGCTTCTTTCATTGAACTGCATGCTTTTTGTGCATTTTTGGGAATTAAAACTTTGCTAAAATAATAATGCAGCAAATACTTGAATACCCACCATCCCGGTAAAGAAATATTTTGTGCTATTTTCTTAGTTATTCCCCTGTGCTTCAGCTCACCCTCTCTGCCAAATGTAGTCACTGTTCTGACTTTTGTGTTAATCACTGCTGTGATTTTCTTTAGGATTTTATGACTTTCAAAGGTGTCCACATAATAATTATTAAAGGTGGAACTTTGTATTGATGGGTTTGGCACCCACATATTCTACCAACTGTACATCAAAACTGTTGCTTTGAAAATTGTGACTGCACTGAACGCATACAAACATTTTTCTTGTTCTGATTCCCTAAATAATACAGCACAATAGTTATTTAGGAAGCATTTGTGTTGCATTAGTTATTATAAATAGTCTAGCGATTACTTAAATTATACAGGATATATATGTGCATAGGTTTTATGCAATCACTTTGCTATTTTATGTCAGGGACTTGACCATCCGCAGACTTTGGTCTCTGCAGGGGGTCCTGGAACCATCCTCCCCAGATACTGAGGAGTGATTTCTGAAATTCATACAAATGAAATTATGTGGTTGTAGTGTCTCTGACTTGATAACTTTGCTTACTATGATGTGGTTCTTCTATGTTGATATATAAAGCCATGGTGTATTCATTTGTACTACTTCGCAATATTTCATTACATAGATACACCACAATTCTTTTGGCCACTGATGAATTTATTTTCAAATATTTGTTACAAAATTGAAGTCTTGGAGTTATCTATATCATCTGTGTTTACATATGTAGTTTATATATGATATAGATATATGTAAAATTTATATGTATGGAATATATAAATATACAGTATATTTGTATTTCACATTATAGTTTAGGTATTTTTTATATATATATATATATATATATATATATGCACAAACATATATAGATACACACACATATTTCTACATATATATGTGTGCATTCTTGAACACCATCTCTTGGGGTACATGACCAAGAATTTCTTTCTCTAGGGTGTTGCTATAGTTTAGATATCATTTGAGTCTGTCTCGCAAGGGCTCATGTGCTAGAAGGTTAGTCCCCTTGTGAGACAAACAATGTGAGAAGTCATGAAATCTTTAGAGGTAGGGCCTAGTAGGAAATTATTATGTCCTTGGGGTTGCTGCCCTTGGAAGGGATTGGTGTTAGTCCTGTGGAATAAGACCAAGTTCTTATGAGAATGAGCTGTTATAAAAGAACAAGTCTGGCCCAAGAATCTCTTTCTGACTTTGTGTCTCACTTTGTGATCTTTCCTTCTACATGCATTGCTGTCAGGATGCCATCTTCTATTTTATGTAGATAAGGAGTCCCTCACAAGAGTCTCAGCAGATGTGGTAGCACTTGATCTTGAACTTTCAGCCTATAAAATTATGAGCTAAGCAAACCTCTTTACTTTATAAAATACTAAGCCTCAGGAATTTTGTTATAGCAATGGAAAATTGACTATATACTGGAAGTAGAATTACTTGACCAAAATTATGTATTGCTAATTATAACCTACCGCTATGGAGGAAGTATATTTTCATTTTTATCAAAATGAGATTTGAGTTTTGTTGAATTCTCTTTATATCATTGTGAAGACAGCATAGAATTTTTTCTTATAACATATTTATAGATTTACCTGTATTGTTCCATTCCTGGAACAAGCCTTACTTTGTTAATGGATTATATTTTTACCAGGCTATTGTATTCTCTTTATGAACATTTTATATGAAATTTTATACTTATAAATTATGATACTCACAAGGGAGATTACTTCACATTTTTGACTAATTAGATTTCCTTTATACATATATATATATATATATATATATATATATATATATATATATATATATATATTATTTGTAGATGGACACAATACCTTTATTTTATTTATTTCTATGTGGTGCCAGGGATTGAACCCAATGCCTCACATATGCTAGGCAAGCGCTCTACCACTGAGCCACAACCCTAGCCCCTTATTCTATATTTTAATGTAAATAGCACAGAATTATCTGGATTATATAGGTTTGATAGAACTAAAACATCTAAGCCTTGTCTTTTATGAACAATGACCTTTTTATACCTTTAACTCTTTTATTTTAAAGTTTTAAAACATGTTTTGCTTTATCTGCAATTTTAGTAAATTCTATTGTATTAGAAAGTTATTTTATCTACTTAAAAATTCTTTCCATAGAGGTGGGTAACAATCATGCGCCTTTATTTTTATTTTGTTTTGTTTTCCATTCTGTATTATTTTGTGCATTTTTGCTTGCTACCTTTTTTTTTTTCTTCTTCTTCTTCTTTTTCTTAGGGATAGCTAGTGATTCCAACATAGGGGAGTTTTAATGCTTTTTGTCTTTTTATTTGAGTTTCTTTCAAAATGATTTCTATTCCTTTCAAAGAAAAACATCCCTTTGAATGAGGAACTCCTTTCCCTGGATGCGTTGTTAAGATGTTCATTCCTTGGACAACTTCACAGGATTGTCTTCTGTTGCTTCAGAGAAGGAGCTCCTAGGAAAGTCCGCCCTCTCTGGTTGGTCAGGTGTACTTTCTCTCCTAACCAAGATGTCTTCTGTGAGGAGCCCTGCATTTATATGGATTCTCTAGCAACAAAACAAGAGGCCCTGTCTTTCAGGATGTTGCCCTCACTCTCAAACGTTTACTCTTTCTTTCTTACCTCTAGACCCTTGGAGCACACTATGTACTTTCTTTCTCAGCCTCACCCAGGAAGTATATCCTTGTCCACTAAAACTTATTTGCAGTGGGTTTCAAGCAGAATAGGTCTTTTCTTTCTGGGAGTGAATATTTCCTGGAAAGTTCTGAGGTCTGTCATTTCTAAGCCTCCTCATCCTTCCTGACAAGGCCACTGGAGCTCCGTGGCTTCCCAAGCAGAGCCGTGATATTGGGTGCATACACATTTGGAAATGGTATATCACACTGGTGGACTGAATCATTAATAATTGGAAATTATGTCTAGGAAATAATTTTGCCCCTTACGATCGATTTTGTATATGAACACAACTACAGTAGCTTCTGTTGTTATTAATATTTCCTGATAGATGTTTTCTATGCTTTCACTTTTAGTCTTCAGTGTCCTCATTGTTGGAGATCAGCCTTATATAAATATGCCTTGTAGAATCCAATTATTTTGTTTTATTTTTGCTCCGCCAGACATTCATAGGTTACTTAGTCTATTTACACTTGCTGTAATATCTAATTTGGATTTATACTTTTGTTTATACTTGCATAATGTATTTATATCTGTCATCTATATCTGAATACTATTACTATGATTTTTTTTTTTTTTTGGTTTTGTTTTGTTTTTGTGGCATTGGAGATTGAACTCAGGGGCATTCTACCACTGAGCTACACCCTCAGCCCTTTTTTTATTTTGAGGCCGTGTCTCATTAAATTGCATAGGCTGGCCTCAAACTGGCAATCCTCCTGCCTCAACCTCTCAAGTACCATCTTCGAAATTATATCAGTATCTATTATTGTTTTCCTCATCTGTAATTGTCTTCTGTGTAATTGGCCTATTTTTTTCCCCTCTTTGGAGACTTTGGGAAACTGAATATTTTTAAAAATCTTTTTCTTCCTCTAAAGTTTGGATGTAGTAAAATTAGTTTTTTTTTTCTTTTAATGTTTACCAAAGAAATTATAACATACACACTTATCAAAATTAAATTTCATTAATATCTATCATCTTCCCAGAAACATAAGGATCTTAGAACACCTTAACTTCAGTCACCTGTCTCCCAAATTGAATGATATTGTTGTGGTGTGTATTATTATCTCTCTCTATCTCAGTACAGTTATGGATTTCCTCACTCAATGGTTATTAACTATGACCCAGACTTGTATCACTTTCTTTCCTCTTTATTCCTCCTGGTGTTGGAATTGCCCACCTGGAAATTACTTTCCTTGGGGTCTGTAGATCATCCTTTAGAATTTCCTTTAATGTCTGTAAGCCCCCAAATCTTTCAGTTTTTGATTCTCTAAAAGTATTTAATCTTATTCTTGAATGATACTTTCCTTGAGCATTGTTGTAGTTTGGATCTTGAATGTTCCCCAAGGTCTAGCTCTTACAGGCTTGGTGGCCAGCCTGGGGCACTATTGGAAAGTGGTGGAACCCTAAGGAGGTGGGGGCTAATGGGAGGAAGTTGGTCACGGGAGGTGTGCCCTTGAGGGGATATTGGGAACTTTGCCCCTTTCTGTCTCTTTTACTTCCTGACCATCATGAGGTGAGTGAGCTCTGCCAGATGCTCCCACCCTGATGTACTACCATAGGCCCAAAGCAAGAGGAACAATGAATATGGAAGGAAACCTTTGAAATCATGAGATAAAATAAACCTTTTCTCTTCATAAGTTGTTTATGTCAGATATTTTGTCACAGTGATGGAAAGCTGGCTAACACAAACAGAGTCTAGGTCAGACAGTTTGGGGGGGTTATTTTGTTAATTTGGTTGGTTTTATTCTCAGTAGAATGAAAATTCCATTTCATGTCTTCTGATGTCCATTGTGGCTTTTGAGAAACTTCCTCTCAATCTGATTCTTTTTGAAGGTAGTCATCTCTTCTCCTTAGCTTCCTTCAATATCTTTAAGAGACTGTTCTTTTTCCTCCTTTATGTATGTTAATTAAATAAAATTATATCTTTCATAATTCCCTTTTATATTTATTTTTCTTTTTTCTTCTGTATTCTGGATGAACCCTTGAACCTAATCTATCATTTTTTTCTGATCTGTTTTCAAACATACCCATTAATATTTAAATTTTTATCATTGTATGTTTCCTTTTTATAAGTTTTATTTTATTTTTAAGTTCAAATGTGCCTGATTTTTCTTTACAATATTTATTTTATGCCTACATCTGAAAATATATAACTTGTATTTATTTCAACATTTGTACACATAGTCATTTTGTTTATGTCAAAAGTCTTTTCAAAGATTATTTGGCTTTCTGCTGTCTCTGATTTGGTGTGTCTTGTTTCTTCATCTATTTAGTGATTTTTAAAATTGAGCTACCAATTTTTCTATGTGACTTTTCTTGTGTGCAGAAATCGTAAAAGGGCTCAGACAGATTTGTATTTTTGAAATTGATTATTACTTTCCTCTGCCAGGTAACAACCAATCTAGGGTTGTTTAAGCTAAATTCTACTTAAAAAGATTTTTGGTTATCCATGTGCTATGAAATTGGGACAGCAAATCCAGATGCAAACTAATCTATGAATATAATTTCTCAGGGTCTTTCACTGGCTTTTACTCATTGCCAAGATTTAAAAACAGACAATTTCACTCTCTCATCCCACTTTTTTTTTCTTTTCTGGTAGGAGGGTGGGGAAAGTTTATATCTAGTACACACGGATACTTCAGATACAGGCTTTTGGTGATCCAGTTCTATGGGGGACATCTCCCATGATGCATACCTCCTTGGGGGAGGCCTGTGCTTTATTTTCTGACCTCTGCACCCCACAGGCTCTGTGAGATTCTGCCAACAATCTCAAGGTAAAATACTGGATGAAAGGCTAGGCTTGCTTCCCAAAGTTTTCACTTTCCTTTAGATTTTGGCCTAAGCATTTATTATCTTTTTGCCAATTTGCCAAGTTAATCATTCAACAAACATTTGTGGAATATTTAATATATCAACTACTGTTCTACATGCTGGGGACACAACAGTGTAGAAAGTAGACAACACATTGTGCCCACCAGGAATTTATATCCCAACAATTGAGCAATAGTTTTAATGACTTAAAAAAAAAAGACCAACTTTTCATTCAGCTTTCCTTTTGTTATTTTCCATGGGTGTTCTGGGCACCTAGATTAACAACAGAATATCTTTCATTCAATCAAGTCTTGGAAGGAATAGGATGGTGACAGTTTTAGGTACCTTGTATTTAGTGCCAGAACACAGTTCTGAGGAATTTGGAGAAGACTAGATGTTAGCAACATTCTTCATCTTACCAAGTCCAAATATCCACCTTAATTTAAAAATCAATTAAATGCATCCTCCTGATATTTAAAAAATCCTATTCATTATTCTATTGAGATACCGTCAATAGGAATTATTTGGTGGCACTAATTGTATGATGTAAATGAATTCATCTTGTAAAGAGTATTCAAATGTGAATATTCTTATTGGTTTTGAACCAGAGAAATAGTCTAAAGGCATTGAGTATCATATCGCAAATCAGGCCATAATAACCCATTGTTCAAATCTAATCTGTCTTCTTCTAGTGGGAGGTTAAGTGTAAGAGGATCTAGTCCTTCCAAGGAAAAGAACTTCACTGGCCCCTACATTTATAGCAATAGTGTGTTTCTGAATTCACAGACCACCCTACCCATTAAATGAGGTGTGGTGACATCACTGTGGTCACTGAAGAGTTGTGCTAAAGCCACACCCTGCACATTCAAGAGAGCTGAAGAAGGAAGGTGGAGTACATGTGTGAGACAGAAGGCCCAACCTCTGCCCAAGGTCCTGCTTTCTAACACCCTTAGCCCTTAAAGGAACTACCTAGGTTCACTCCATTCCCCCCCACCTCCGCCCATATTAGTGAGCACCCATACCAAGGAGGCTCTAAAGCAGGCAACAGTCTTTGTGGCCTCTTCTGTGATCTCTTAAGAAGGAAATGCTAGTAGAGGTATGCTTCTGCTACCAAAAATTTGTTGGCCTTTCTCCTTAGAGAAAGCCCCTCACCCCTCATGCCCCGCACACATAAATGGAATATCTTTTTCCATTGGGTGTCATGAAGTCCAAAAGTGAAACTGAGGTTGGGTGACAACAGCACAAATTCATCCAAGGACCAGAGAGTGAACGAGCAGGACTTGCTCATAAGTCAGCTTTTCCACTCATTAGGGGTATAGAAATCATAGATATAAGGCGAAAGAAAAAGAGGAGAGGACAGGCTAATGAAGTGGGGGAGAGATATTCATGATTTTTTCCTGGGATAGTTGGAGAATTTTCAGAAGTTTGGGCACCTCCTTTTATTGCTGATTTTATGATTCTTTCTGGCCATCCTTACAGTAATTGTTGACCATCATGGTGCCTGGGTGGGGGTATGTCATTTAGCGTGTAGATGGGTTTAAAATGGGGTTAGGGTCTATTTGGAGTTATTGAGGATCTGAGTTGTTTCAGTCCATAATTATGAAGAGGAGCTTCTAAACTTGTATTGTGTTCTCAAAGATAGGCACAGTTAGGGTGCAGGGCCAGGCAAGCCCATCTGTGTAAACATTTCCTGGGCAATACTGCTCAGGGGTCCAAGCTTCTTTGGGCCATGCTGTTTTGTGCACATCAGAACAGTCCTGTGTCCCAAGCTTCTGCACTATGGCTGAATCAACAGCACATGGGGCTAGGCAGACGCCTGCAATGTATTAGCTAATTATTTTTCATTCTCTGTGTCCACTGATGGATTCTAGAGAGATTTAGAATGTACCTTATGCTTCTGGCATAATGCTCAAGTTGCTCAGGAAATACAACCCGCCCCCTCCCCCCCCCCCTGCCCGGACTAATGGAATTCACAATCTTTCCCGGACAAAGTATTTATTTATAAATAAAAGGAGAATTTTTCTAATAAAGGGAGGCAGCTGTTAACCATCTTGATTCATTTTAAATGTGGCTGGGTGAATTCAACAAGCTTCAAATGGGGGATCAGAGGGCAAGCCCTGTTTTCCTTATATTCTTCAGGGTCACATTAAATCCATGTTGTGTTTTCTGAGAGATTAGAAACAGATTGCAAAGTGGACTCAACAGATTTTGAGTTGCAACTTTTCTTCCCTGAACATAAACCCCTCAGTTTTGTTTTCATGCTTACTTTGTAGGAGTTGGTATTTATGCTAAATACCCTTTTATTCAAAATCTCAAAGCTGTAGGGAGGCTGGCTTACATGCCAATCATTTTACACCTTCCTCCTATTCATCATCAAGTGCCAATGATACCAACCTGAGTAAAATTCAAGCGGGTTAACAGAAATGTTGTTAATTTCTTAACAATAAAATATATATGCTTCTCAAACAGAAAGAAGCACTTTATGAATAAGACCCCCTTTGAGTCCAAGGGATGATATTTAACTCTCTCTGAGAAGTTTACTCTTGCCTCAAGTAAAATGAAACTAGTAAATATTAAGTCCCAATACAGATGGACTGATTAACAAATTGCTTTAGTGCAAACGGCAAGGCTCAAATATTTTGACTTCGCCATTTTTCACTGAAGTCTTTCACTAAACCTGACCACAGCTGTCCTTGAGGCCAGATGTTAGCTGTAAAATTCAGTGAATTTAATATACCATGCAACCTCCCTGCCTTTTTAGCCAGTCTGAAGCCCGCAGCGTCTGTGTGTCTTAGCCTTACACAGCTCCGGTCGCTGTGTCGAGATGCCTATTATCCTCCTGTGGTTTGGCGGTGGCTCAGATTTCCCCTAAGCCTGTGCACAATCACTTCATTTAGAAGCTATCTCCTATTGAGGTGAAGGAACCTCACAAATGCACTTGATACTGGCTGTTCCTGAAAGTAATTGGATGAAGTCAAATACCTCCCCTTGATATCACTGTTAAGCGGCCCAAGCCCTGTTAATTGTGGCCTCGCCAAATGCTTTTTCCTGGAAGGTTACAGTAGAGGGGCCTGGCATACCTCGCAGAAGAGTGAGTGGTTTGCAGACTGTGGAGTTGTCAGGACCTCTGCTCCCCACCTTCTCCAGTGCATTTTCTGGGCTGTTAATTAGAGACTCAGGACTTTGCAAATGCCTGTCTGTAACTCCTCCGGGCGAATCTGCAAAGCCCAGGGAGCAGTGATGCAATGGAAAGAGCTCGGGGTTTCAGAACTGGAAAGACCTGGGCTTAAATCAAGCAACACCATTGAATTCCCTGAATGCCCATTGATTCCAGTCTAAGCCCTTCTCCTCCTGACTTAAGGCAGTAATTTTCAAGCCAAGTGCAGGACTGCTTCAGGGTCTGCAAATGTTTGAGTGGTTTAAAAAAAATTAAACTTTTAATAAAATTAGAATTAAAAAGTACATGCACTCATGTGTTAGCTACCAAAATCTGATGTTACTAAAGCAATCTCATTGTTCTAATGGATGGCTGTTACAAATGTGAAATTATGAATTAAACTTTTACTCATAAAGTTTTATTTTAATCAGTACTCTAAGTTGGAATCCTAATGTTTCATGTAGAAGAAAAAAAAAAAGGCTGAACAACCACTTCTGGAAAAATACTTCTTAGCGTGTGATTTTAACCTTTCCAGAATGTTCTTTCTCTCCCAGGGAATTTTGGTGTTGTCCATGAGCCCATGAAATGCAGCCATTTTAAGGTGCTTAACTTTTAGATCTGCCTGTCATCATTCCTTCTAGGGTTTGCAGATGGGCTCATCCTTGTGCTGGCCAAGGGGTGGGTGGAACCTGGTGCAGATTGTCCCATCCAGTGAGCATTCCAGAGAGGAGGATGCTTCTCACCTTGGCCTGGTTGTTGGGCTCTTAGACATGATGGGTAATTAATGTCCCAGACCTAGAGAGTAGTGCTAGCCAAGGCAGAAGACAGCAATGCATATGAAAATTAGAAATTGTTCCATGTGACTGGAAGTAGCATGAAAA
This sequence comes from Marmota flaviventris, assembly GCF_047511675.1. Classification (NCBI taxonomy): domain Eukaryota; kingdom Metazoa; phylum Chordata; class Mammalia; order Rodentia; family Sciuridae; genus Marmota; species Marmota flaviventris. The sequence continues at coordinate 100,473,692 of NC_092498.1, read as the reverse complement.
AGAGGCTGATGAGTCTGTGTTGAAATCAGCAATGAGCAGATGGCAAAGTTTTTGCATTTCATGAAAATTTATTTGAACTTCATCCAGAAGGAAGTTGGTAAGCCATTGAATGTTTTTAGCAAAGAGATATTTGGACATTTCTACATGTAGCTTCTGTATTTTCTCAGTGGTAATAGGACTCTTTTTCAGTTCATGCAGCTAAATTATATTAGCTTCTTTTAAGGATTCAGTAGGTGTTTAGGTTTTGACTATACTTTGCCACTTCCTAGTATGACTTTAGCGGAGTCCTTGAATATTTGAGTCGAGCTTCCCAGGTATGGTTCCTCTAAAGCAAATTTTGGCTTCCCATTAAGGGATAAATTCCTTTGCATATGTTCTTTCTTCCAAAACATTCCTCGGACTCCTCTTTACCCAGCAAACTCTTTTTTTTCTTAGCACAAATGTGCTTGCCATAGGGTCACCATCTTCAGATACTCAGACACACCAGGTCCTCAAGAGCATCTTGGAACAGTCTGTGGCAATGGCAATCCTCATGCTGGAAAAGATTTGTAATTATTTACTTTTTAAAAAGAAACTTTCATAAATGCTGTATTGTTGATATACTTACAAATTTGAGAAAGTCTGTCAATTGCCTTCATAAAATCACTAAGCACATAAAATAAAGGATATGGTCATGGAGAAATCTGCAGTTACCATGATTTTTTTTTTTCATCCCTCTTGGTACTTGGCTTTTATCTTTAGATGACCAATTTTTAGAACTTTATTGAGGTATAATTTACTGACAATGAACCACACATATTATAGTATACAATTTGGTGAGAGAGAGAAAAACGAGATGATAGATAGATAGATAGATGAATCTATCTATATACTTCTGTGAAATAAGCCATACCATAAAGATAATGAAATTCTTCACCACCTCCAAAGGTGTCCTTTTGCCCATTTGTAATTTCTCCACCTTTTCCTCACTCCCTTCCCCAGGCCACTGATCTGCTTCATGTGACTGTATGTTGACCTTTATTTTCTAGAGTTACACATAAATGGAATCACACAGAATGTACACTTTCCTTTTGGGAAGTCTGGCTTCTTTCACTAAACATAATTATTTTGAGATTTATTTATATTGTTATATATGAATAATTCACTTGTTTTTTTATTGCTGAGTACTCTTTCATTGTATAGATATACCAAAATTTATGTATCCATTCAGCTGTTGATGGCATTTGTGTTATTGTTAGTTTTTGACTATTACAAATAAAGCTTTGATTATACCGCTCCTTGGTATTTATCTAAAAGTATTAAAGTCAGCATACCTTAGAGATACATGCATAACCATGTTTATTACGGCACAGTTCATCATAGCCAAGTTATGGAACCAGTCTAGCTGTCCATCAGCAGATGAATGGATAAAGAAAATGTGGTATATAGACACAGTGGAGTTTTATTCAGCCCTAAAAAAGAACAAAATTATGGTATTTTCAGGAATATGAATGGAACTAGAGATCATAATTTTGAGCAAAATAAGTCAGACTTAGAAAAGCATCAGTGTATTATGTTTTCTCTCATATGTGGAAGCTAGAAGGAGAAACAGAAAAGGGGTCCCTATGAAAATAGGAGAAGATCATTAGGGTAAAGGGAGATTATGGAGAGGCAGGAGGAGAGGATAGCGAGGAGTGAAATTGATCAAGTTGTGTCTTTCTGGATGCACAAATATGCCACACTGAAACCCAAAGTTCTATATAATTGACATGCACCAATAAAAAACATAAATAAATAAAGCTGCTATGAATATTTGTATATATGTGTATTGATAAATTGGGATTTATCACAATAAGAACTTTTGCCCATTGAAAGACATGGTTTAAAGAATGCAAATACAAAGCACACACTGGAGAAAAATATTTGCAAACCACATATTATGTCTCGTATTAAGAATATCTGAAGGACTCTTAAAACTCAGTAATAGAAAACAAAACCCAACTGAAAAAAAAAAAAAAAAAAAACAGGCAAAGGATTTGATTAGAAAAGATCCAAAGTTTTGAATCTTGTTTCTAAGCCTTGCTAGGCCAGATTGGGCAGGACTGGGTTTGGAGATGATCTTGGAAATGACAATGGAGGCATTTGTACCTCAGGAATCATGAGGTTTTCCAGTTTGATGTATGGGGACAGGGATAGTTTCTGGCTCTGTGCAAACCCCAAAATTATTTCCTTGGATTCTTTGGTATGGTTCTCTCCCTGGTTTCTGAGAGTTTCCTTGCGGACCTGTGATGATCCTTGCTCAGATAAAGACCCAAGGGGCCCCATGCACATCTTCAGAGTTGGCTGGCTATGCAGCTCTGTCTTCTCCAGTACTTTGTCCTGTGAAATCTGGACACCTGGGCCTCCCCAGATACCCGTTTTCCTTAACTCAACTCCAGGAAACTGGCAGCCTCTGTCTGGGGTTCTCCCACTGGCACCAGACAGAAAAATGGAGGCAGTCATAGGACTCATGGAGTTTCCTGCTGTTTCTTAGAGATCCCTGTGGTTTATTGCCTTGATAAGTCTTGAAAACATTTCCTTCAAAGTTTGGTCCATTTTCTAAAGTTTCAGATAGGTAAGTAAATTCTGGATTGGTGGGTAAATTGATTCCCTGTTATTTCATGACATCCATAGCAGATTTCTGAGTGACTGTTTTTAGTTCTCATGATACCTCACAGTTATGGAACACATTTATGGACAGTGGCATAATCTTCAAGACAATCCAATGAGGAGTGCACTATTTTGACACCCAGAGAGATGGCATAGATTGCCTTGGAGGAAATGTGTGGTAACTGGAAAGACTGTGATCTGAGCTCTGATAGTGTGAGTTGTGACCTGATGCGCTTAAATCATATACTAGAGGGCTAATTTTTAAAATATGAGATCTTCATCAAAATGTCAATATCATATCTCCCATACATGAATTCTATATTCTTTTCTGGAACAGAGTGTATCTTATTTCATGCGTGTTTCTTAAAGTTTTGAATATACCTTCAAAATCCATCCTTTGTATTGTTTACAGAGACATCAGTCATTCTTATATTGGATTATCTTTGAAACAGATGTACATCAATGGTGGAATGACAAGATGTGATGTTTTCTCTCTTTCTTTATTTTTATGTGATTCTGAGGATCAAACCCAGGGCCTCACATGTGCTAGGCGAGCACTGTACTGCTGAGCCATAACCCCAGCCCTACAAGATGTGATATTTTCTTACCAAACAATATGTGCCCCCAATTTGGTGAGGCTGTGTTTATTGCTATAGTACTGAGATATTTAATCAGAAAGGCGTAGACATCAATGACTCTGAATTGAAGAATGATTCAGAACATTTGGACACAATGTGAAGAACCAGGAATGTTTTAACTAATTTATTGTGTATATAGTATTCTTTTTGTATACACCAGAATGCTGTTACAAAAAAAAAAAAAAAGAACAGCATTGGTCCATAGTGTAACTATCAGCACATCTTTTCCATTTTGAGTGGTACGTAAAATAACAGTATGTCTTAAAATTTATGGCACATTTGATTTAATGAAATATGGCATCACTTATCTGAAAGTTTTAATTTTTTATATTTCCCTTCTGCGACTAAGCCTTACATTTCAAACCTTATTTTAATAATTAAATTTCAGCCATGGTAGTCTGCTTATTATAGTTTACAAAGTATGTTTTCATATTGTTGTTTTGTACCCTATTTTATTTCTTTAACAGGGCAATTTCCTCTTTTTTTCCAGTTCATTCTATTGTTTTTACTATCCATTTTATTTTACCTTATTTTATTTTTGAGTTTTCTTTGAAAATGGGTGCTTATCAAGTTCTATGGGAGGAAAGGAATTTCTCTCTTTTACTTGAACTATGTTTTTGCTTATGAAATTAATTTCCCCAAAGAACGTTCCAGCTAATTTTTTTTTTTACACTTAGCTCCATTCCAGTTTGTCCCATATTTTTCCATGGCCTACTGCTACAATGTCATGCTCTGTACCATCTTCAGTGGCAGCTTGTCAAATTCCCATCTGTCCCTGAAGGTCTATTGCATATATATTTTTTAAATTTTTAAAAATTTTTCTTTAAACTTTTTTTTGACAAAATTATATACACATGGGATATAATTTGCTCCATTTCAGTGTCTGTATTTCCTCTTTCTCTCTTCTCATCCCTCCTCCTATTCCCTTTCCTCTACTTTATTGATCTTCCTTCTATTTATTTATTTATTTTTAACTGGTGCTTTACAGACACACATAAAGGTGAACTTCACTGTGCTATATTCATATATGTATACAGCATAATTTGGTCAATTTCATTTTGCAGTGCCTCCCTCTTCCCATCCCTCCTTCCTCCCCACTCCTCCTCTACTGCACTGATAGCTCTTCTACTTCCATGATACCCTTCCCCTTTTTTTTATTATTGTGCTCCTGCTTCCATATACAAGAGAAAACATTTGACCCTGACTTTCTGAATCTGTCTTACTTCACGTAATATGATGTTCTCCAGTCTATCCATTCACCAGCGAATGCCATAATTTCATTCTTCCTTATGACTCAGTAAAACTTCATTGTGTATACAAACCACATTATCTTTGTTCATTCACCTGTTGACAGACACCTGGGATAGTTCCAAAACATGCTATTGTGAACTGTGCAGCCATAAATATTTTTTGGTATAAATATTAATATGGCTCTATAACTATAGTTTAGTGTTATAGTATATGGTACATAGATTTTAGTTCTTTGGATAGATACCAAGCAGTGGGACACCTGGGTTGTATGCTACTTTCATTGGTAGTTTATTTATTTTTAGAAATTTTCACATCACTTTCCAAAGTGGTTGTACTAATTTGCAGTTCCACCATAATATATAAGTGTAACTTTTCCCCCACATCCTCACCAACATTTATTATTAGTACTTTTTCTTTTCTTTTCTCTCCTCCTCCTCCTCCTCCTCCTCCTCCTCCTCCTCCTTCTCCTCCTCCTCCTCTTCCTCATTCTTCTCCTCCTCCTCCTCTTCCTCCTCTTCTTTCTCCTTCTTCTTAATTTTGTAATGGTAATTAAACCCAGGACATTTCACCACTGAGTCACATCCCCTGCCCTTTTTATTTTGATACAGTGTCTTGCTAAATTACTGAGAGCCTTGCTAAATTGCTGAGGCTGGCCTTCAACTTGTCATCCTCCTGTCCCCGGCTCTGAGTCTCTGGGATTACAGGCATGCTCCATCATGCCCAGCATTATGAGTATTCTTGATGATTGCCATTCAAACTAGAGTGAGATGCAAAATCTCAGTGTATTTTGATTCAAATTTCCACGATTGTTAGTGATGTGGAACATTTTTTCATATATTTGTTGGCCATTTGTATTTCTTCTTTTGAGAAATGTCTGCTTAGTTCTTTTTTTTCATTAATTTTTTTATTCATAGATGATAGCAAAATGCATTATAATTCTTCTTACACATACAGAACACAATGTTTCATATCTCTGGTTGTGTACAAAGTTGTTCACACTAATTCATGTCTTCATACATGTACTTTGCATAACTATGTCCATCACATTTCACCATCATTTCTAACCCCAGGACCTCTCCCTCCCCCCGCCCCCACTCTCTGCCCTATCTAGAGTTTGTCTATTCCTCCCATGTTCCCCCTCCCTACTCCACTAAGAATCAGCCTCCTTATGCCAGAGAAAACATTTAGCATTGGATTTTTGGTATTGGATAAAATCACGTAGCATTATCTTCTCTAACTCCATCCATTTACCTGCAAATGCCATGATTTTATTCTCATTTACTGCTGAGTAATATTCCATTGGGTATGTATGCCACATTTTTTTAATCCATTTATCTACTAAAGGGCATCTAGGTTGGTTCCACAGTTTAGCTATTGTGAATTGTGCTGCTATAAATATTGATGTGGCTGTGTCCCTGTAATATGCTCTTTTGAAGTCCTTTGGGTAAGGACTGAGGAGAGTAGGTTAGCTGGGTCAAACGGTGGTTCCGTTCCCAATTTTCCAAGAAATCTCCATACTGTTCCCCATATTGGCTCTACCAATTTGCAGTCCCACCAGCAGTGTGTGAGTGTACCTTTTTCCCTACATCCTCAGCAATGCTTAATTTTGTTTCTATTCTTAATGGCTGCCATTCTGACTGCATTTCTCTCATTGTTTAGATGTTGAAAATTTTTTCATATATTTGTTGATTGATTGTATATCTTCTTCTGAGAAGTGTCTCTTCAGGTCCTTGGCCCATTTATTGATTGGGTTATTTGTGTTTTTGGTGTTAAGGTTTTTGAGTGATTTATATATCATACAGATTAGTGCTCTATCAGACATGCGTTCGAGAAGAATTTATTTCTAATTTATAGGTTCTATATTCACCTCACTGATTGTTCCTTTTGCTGACAAAAAGCTTTTTAGTATGAATCCATCTCATTTATGGATTCTTGATATTAATTCTTGCGCTATAGGAGTCTTATTAAAGAAGTGGGCCTAATCTGATATCATGGAGATTTGGGCCTACTTTTGCTTCTAATAGTCACAGTGTCTCTGGTTTAATTCCTAGGTCCTTGATTGACTTTGAGTTGAGTTTTGTGCATGCTGAGAGATAGGGGTTAAATTCCATTTTGTTGCATATGGATTTGCAGTTTTCCCAGGACCATTTGCTGAACAGGCTATCTTTTATCCAGTGTACGTTTTTGGTGCCTTTGTCAAATATAACTGTAATTATGTGGGTTAGTCTCTGTGTCTTCTATGCTGTACCATTGGTCTACAGGTCTATTTTGGTGCCAATACCATGCTGTTTTTGTGACTATTGCTCTGTAGTATAGTTTAAGGTCTGGTATAGTGATGCCACCAGTTTCACCCTTCTTGTTAAGGATCGCTTTGACTATTCTGGGTCTCTTGTTTTTCCCAGATGAATTTCATGATTGCTTTTTCTATTTCAGTGAGGAATGCCATTGGTATTTTGATTGGAATGCATTGAACCAGTACAGTGCTTTTGGTAGTATGGTCATTTTGACATCATTAATTTTGACTATCCAAGAACCTGGGAGTTCTTTCCATCTTCTAAGGTCTTGTTTCTTTCTTTAGCATGCTGCAGTTTTCATTGTAGAAGTCTTTCACATCTTTCATTAAGTTGATTCCCAAGATTTTTTATTTTATTTTTGAGGCTGTTGTAAATGGGGTGGTTTTCCTCATTTTTCTCTTTCTGAGGATTTGTCACTGATATACAGAAATGCCTTTGATTTATGGGTGTTGATTTGATATCCAGCTTCTTGGCTGAGTTCATTTATTAGTTCTAGAAGATTTCTGGTGGAATGTTTTGGGTCTTCTAGGTACAGAATCATATTGTGCGCAAACAGTGATAATTTGAGTTCTTCTTTTCCTATGTGTATCCCTTTAATTTCTTTCATCTGTCTGATTGCTCTAGCTAAAATTTCAAGAACTCTGTTAAATAGAAGTGGTAAAAGAGGGGATCCCTGTCTTGTCCCAGTTTTCAGAAGGAATGTTTTCAAATTTTCTCCATTTAGAAAGATGTTGCTGTGGGGCTTAGCATAGCTAACCTTTACAATGTTGAGGTATGTTCCTGATATCTCTAGTTTTTCTAGTATTTTGAACATAAAGGGATGCATTTTGTAAAATGCTTTCTCTGCATCTATTGCGATGATCATAGGATTTTTGTCTTTGATCCTATTGTTGCTGATGAATTACATTTATTGATTTCTGTATGTTGAACCAACTTGCGTATATGGGATGAACCATATTTGATCATGGACACTATCTTTTTGATATGATTTTGTGTTCCATTTGCCAGTATTTTATTGAGAATTTTTGCATCTATGTTCATTAGAGTTATTGGTCTGAAGTTTTCTTTCTTTGATGAGTCTTTGTCTGGTTTTGGAATCCGGGTGATATTGGCCTCATAGAATGTGTTTGGAAGTGTTCCCTCTTTTTCTATTTCATGAAATAATTTGAGAAGTGTTGGTGTGAGTTCTTAGTTATATATTTCATATAACTCATCAGTGCATCCATCTGGTCCTGGGCTTTTCTTGGTTGGTAGGCTACTGATCCATCCTCTATTTCCTTGCTTGAAATTGATCTGTTTAAATTGTGTATGGTGGGGTTGAGTAGAGGAGCACCTATGATGCCAACTGGGCAGAGCTCAGGATGCAGTTGAACATTTCTCATAGGAACTGCTATGGGAACTTCCTTTTCAATGTATGCAAGAATGGCAATATAAATAAGTTAAGAAGAGAGGTGAGACTGTATGAATCAGTGTCACCTGTTAATTTTTTGAAAAATAGTTTTAACCATTAACACATAATCAAAACTTCCTATCTCCTAAATACATTAGAAATATACAGTTAATCATGGCAGAATTGACAATCAAATTTCGTTCTAGTTGGAGTCAGACCTCTTTACATCTTTGGACTAGTTTAGTTTTCACCTTGTTAGACAAAGGTTTCTAATTCTGGATCCAAGATGGTAGACCAGAGGGAGGCAGCATTCTGCATTGCCCTGTGACCTGGGATGCAAGTAGTGAGACTACTGCTTCTCTGCAAGCTTATTCCTTCCCTCTGCACTTGTTCAGGGCTCCAAACCTCGAGGTCACAACTACTCTTCCAGGCAGGGCAACCAGGTACCCAAGTGAGACCATAGGCAGCTGCAGCAGCACCCTCAAAGAACTTTCGGCCACCCACCTGAGCAGAAAGCACACATGCGGCTCCCATGGAGAACACCTGGCAGCTTCCCATGAGTAGAAACTGTGGTCACCATCCCCATGTGAACCCTATTTACCAACGTGGGGTTCCCCCAGTCACCACCATCTTGGTTGGGACTCTGTAGCAGTGGACACAGTCCCCTATGTGCAGTAGCCTGCCTGCAACCAGGAACTTCACACAGGCTCTGAAGTCAGCAGACACTGCAAGCCACAGAGTTGGTCAGTGAACTCATCTTCCAACACCATCTCCTGGCTCCCCTGGCCCGACCTGACACCCACTGCTGAAAGCAGGAGCCTCCATCTTGGGTCACCTTCATCACCATCTTCCACATACCCAGTTTCTAACTCCCCCTTCTCCAGCAGCCACTAACCTGGCACAGTGACACTCTAATTACTCTCACCATCCTGAGGGTGGAGATACCATCTAACAACAGAGGACACCACCTATCAGATGAGAAGGGAAGCAGGAAAGATACCAATCACCAAGCAAAACAAGCCCTTTGTCTTCATTCAAGATTTTTTTTCTCCTTTTTTTTCCCTTCTCCCTCTCCTGTCTCCTGCCCTCACATCCCCGACATGTGTGAAGCCTAGTACATTGCACAAATTAGGATTTTGAGGACTGGGATGTCTGAATAGTATATTTGAGTTCTGTTGTACATTCTTTTTATTCTTTTTTTGTTTTTCTTTCTCTATTCTCCCACCAATTTCTGGTATTTTAACATTTTCTTTTTATTTTTTGATATATATGTGTGTTTGTTTTTTATACTCTACTGTCTTCCCACTTTCTTGTCTAATCTATATAGCCACTAGGTATTGTGTCTTCACTTTTTGTTTTTGTAAATTAAGATAAAAGATGAATCAAAAGTTTCCAGCTCAACTTACGTGAAATCGAAGAAGAGAAAAAAGTAGATTATATAGCAAATAGTTCTCTGACACCTGCAATTTCGAAAAACATTGAGAATATTTTATCAAAATTAAATTAATTTTATTAGAATTCATATTAAAATATATAATGAATATTAAATAATTAGATTTATATTAAAATTTAGTACAATGAATTTTTAGACTAATCTTTAAAAAATTCAATAAAATTTTGAATGTAAATAATTAATATTATTAAATTAATAAATAAAATCAATTAATAAAGTGATTTAAATTAATGAAATCAATTAAATTCATAATTAAATTATTAAATTAAATTATTGCAATTAATTCATAATAAATTATAATATGATTTATTTTAAATAATTTAATTTACATTAAATTTTATTTGAACCAATTTTAATAAAAATGTTCTTAATGGTTTTAGAAATTACAGGTGTCAGAGAAGCATTTGCTACATCATCTGCTTTTTCACTTCTCTGATATCACCTGACTTAAGCTAGAAACTTTTGATTTATCTTTTACATTCATTTACCAAAATAAGAAAGGATTTAACTACCCCTTTGTTCATTTTTTCATCTTTCAAAACTTTATAATGTTTTATTTCTCTACCCCACTTTTATTCTTGATCAAATGTTTTTAAAAATGTGTTTATAAGCATTCCTGAGGGGCCAAGCAAAGTATTTGAACAGTCCAGATATTTAATGATATATTCTTACAAATTAAAAAGGATGGCATATGATTATATTTTGGGTCTGACTGACAAAAGTCATCTTCCTTCTGGACATATTTAACATCTAGAAAACGAAATGAACATCAAGTGACCTTTTTGTAGAAGGAAGTAAAATGGATAGGTGTCATAGTATTTGGATTAAAAGAATCTTAAAGAATTTATCCTCTAAATGTCATCTTCAGGCCCTCCCACTGTAATTTTCTTTTAGTAGTTATACAGTGTTTTCTTTTATAAACTAAAGAATTTACAACTTTTTACTACATCATATTTTCTTTTCATCTAGCCCAAATTTGAGGTATGTATCTTTTTCATATGGGTTTCATATGGGTTGGATTTTTCTTCTATTCTGCCTGTTATATAAATGTTTCATTTTTATCTTAATTCAATTAAATGTAACAAATATAATCCTAAAAAAGGGGGGGGGGGTTGGAGCTATAGTTATTATTGCTGTTGATTACCTGATAGCATCAGAGCAAAATATCACATGAAAACGAGGACTGCGGTAAACAAAGAAAAATTTATTTTAAAACAGTGCTACAGCAAACACACACACACTAAAAATGCGGGGGGGGGGGAGACAAAATACCTGGTACTTCTATGTGTCAACTTTTTTCTTTGTCCCTACAAATACAGGACCTCTTTTTGAAACGGCCACTTTATAAATATAAAGAACAGAGTGTTTATTTCTTCTTGAAAGTGCTAACTCATCTCTGGCTTGAGAATCACTTTGAATTGCTTTCAAAGGTCCTTTAGTACAACCCTGGCGCTATTGTCTGGCGACAATGGCAATGGTGTAAAGGTGGGCATGAAGTCTGCGATGGGATTCAAAAGGAGATACCCAGGTCCAAGTCCATCTAGGCTAATCAGTGGCACAGGCGCAGAACGCAGTGCCAAGAATGCATTCACAGCCTCTCTTTTACCAGCTCTGAATTCTGCTGCGTCTGTCACACTTCTTGGTATTTTTGCACGTTCCTTTCTCCTTCCTCTGGAGTCTAGAGACTTCATGGCACGAGCAGAAAGTTTTGGTGATGGAATGGATGAATGAGATTCTGTTTCCAGAAATTGGACAAAAAGTTCTGAAAAAGAACTCTTCAGCCCAGGTTGCTCATTTGGTGTCACAGGTGTGTTGGGGACACATTGGGATCCTCCTGCAAGCCATCCCGTCATCCACTTAGTAACACCACCATCATCTCCACTCAACAACTGCTCCATTTCCTCCTTTTGAATGCCCAGGATGCTTCCCATTAACCTTAACACTTTGAGACGCTGATTTTTCGGTGTCTGGAAATGCCCAATGAACAGGTTTCTCATTAGGGCTTTGTCCACTTTTCCTTCGGTGCCATTTTCTGAGTTCATCCATTCCTTTTGGGCATCATCCAATATTTCTCCTGGGAGCTCACTTTGTTCAATCTGTTTTTCCTTTTGATGTAACTGTTGTGTAGGTCTGGTTGCTGAATCCAACACACGGTTGGCTTTCTCCAAGCATTCCTGTAATAACAATGCCTCTCTTTCTAGATTTTCTGCCTTTTCCTTCCATTCCGATGTATGTTGTCTTTCCTTTTGTAATTCAGTGGAATACATAGCTTTTTCTTCCTGTTGGGAATGCTCTAGAACCTTTTGCAGGTTAGTGAGTGACATGGCATACTGCTTTCCTTGTTCCAGGTAGAGCGAAAGCTGCAGTGCCTTCTCATCCCTCTCTTGGGAGGAGGAAACGCACCTGTTTCTGCAGGGACTCTACCTGCACACTGGCTTGATGACTTGCATTAGAAGAGGAGAGCAGCTTTTCCTCCAATAGTGTGACTTTCTCTCTCAGGTTCCTCTCTCTCTTCTCCGCAACCCCAATCTCCCGGCTGTAAGAATCTTCTGATTCTAGAAGATGGCTCCTCAGGCTTTGTACCTCCTGCTTCAAGTGTAATTCTTTGTCACGTAAGTGTTGAACCTCTTGCTCTAAGGTCCGTTTGGCCATCTGTTGGTGCTTTAGAGACAAGGTGATTTGGTCTCTCTCCTGCTGAAATAGGATGGTCTTCTCTGCATGGATTCAAGTGCTCTTAAAAGCTGACTGAGGTCCCCCAGCCTTGCCATCTTCTTTTTCTAGTAACAGCTGCTCAAAGGCAAGAGCTTGCTCCTTCATGGACTGGCACTTGTACTCTTGTACTAGCAGGACCACAGAGAACTTCAAGTTGGTCTCTTGTAATGCTTGATACTCCATTTCTTTTCTTGGGATATTTCCATCATTTTTTCATTTTCCCCTTTGAGTTGAGAAATGACCATTTCTAAAATTAATATCCTCTCTTTTAGGTTGGTTATTGCTTGCCTCAACAACTCGTTTTCATTCACTTTGTCAGTGAGCTTTTCATTGGAAGAAAGAAACTGATCACTTTGGACTTGGATGAAGAGGTCTTTCTCCTTCAGTAAAGTTTTTAACACATCTTGTTCTTCCTTGAGCTGTTTAATTTCGGAATCCATTTCTTCATGTCCTTTGTTTTCTCTGTCTGTGGCAGCAGCAATTGCATCAGACAACCTGTGGTTATTTTCCTGGAGCATCCTAATGGTGGCCTCTTTTTCATGCAGTGACTGTCTCAGCTCTTGGACCTCTGCTGACTGGGAGGTATGTGATGACGCAGCCAATAGCTGGGGTGCAATCATATCAAGTTTTCCTGAATAAGTTTTAGCCTGAAGAGCTTGTTGCGGGATAGCTTGAGTGAGTTGACCAACTTCTTCTTCAGACAGCTGATCAGTCTGGTTGGTTAAAAATCTACTCTTTTCATTTACAAGCTGAATTTCAAGTTCCTGTTGTTGGTTTCCTTTCCCTGCTTGTACAGTTTCATGGTTACACAGGTCGTGTTTTTTACTTCCGTTTTCTATACGAAGACTTTTAACTTTTGTTATTTGGAAACTATCAGAATTGTCTGCTGGAGTGTTGTGTGTGTCTTCCTTCAACTGGGCTTTTATTTGTTCACTGGTTTTCTGCACATTCCCAATTTCCTCCTCTTTCTGCTCCATCACAGAAGGCTGCAATTGACTCCATTCCAGCTTCAAGGTTTCACACTGTTCCATTATTTGTTGCTTTTCCACACTGAGCTGCTCTTTTTCTCTCTTCAAGACCTCTGTGTCATTTTGTGCCAAAGATAATTGTTCATTTATGTCTTTTAGTTGATCCTCAAGTTCTTCGATCTTCCTGGCAGACTCTTGTTTTTCATTTTGTAGAACCTGAATCGTGTTTTGCAAGTCACAGATTTTAGACTCATCAGTTACTGTTACTCCTGAGTCACCTTGCTGTAACTGATTTTCAAGTTTTTTAATTCTTTCTTCAGAGTCATTTAGTTCCCTTCGATACCGGCGACTCATCTCTGCCAGTTTCTGTTGATGTACATTCTGCAAAACTGCAATTTCACCTTGGTGATTATCAAGGTCTTGATTTCGGTTTTGTTCAAGTAGCTTAATAGTATTTTGTAGTTGGCAGATTTCACTTTGATCTGAATTATGTGTTTGCTGTGCCTGAGCAATAGCGCTCCAACGGTCGACTTCGGATTCAAGTCTCAAAACTTTAATTGACAGTCTGTTGATTTCTTGTTGTGCTGAAATGATGTCACTGAAGTCCATGTCATCACCGGGAAAAGCTGAACCGTGACTGATATCATGACCGAATGAAGACGGGGCAGTGGTTGATGGTACACCACCAGCTCCTGAATGCAGTGGTTGGGCAGCTGACTTCAGTTGAAACAACTCATCCTCTAGGTCATACTGTCTTGCTTTCAGTTGCCTGATTTGGACTTCTTTCTGTGCCAGTTCATTTCGGTAATTTGCAGATCGATGTTGGATGCGTAGCTCAGATGCTGCATACCTTTCTTCCAGGTCAGCACAATAGGTTTTAAGTCTTTCATTGTCATATCTGATCATCCATTTGGTATCTTCAATGTTCTTTCTCCAATAACTAGGTAAACCTGCTTCTACGTCCTCGAATTCATCAAGAACCTCGTCCTCGGGGACCTTGGACTTATGGCTGGTGAGGGAAGCCAAGCTGTCCCCCTCCTGACCCAAGGAGTGGCCCAAGCTGGAGCCTAGGCCTCTAAACCAGGATGACATCTGCCCAATTTCAGTGAGCCATCAGACCCACTCTGAAAACCACCTCCCTCTCTGTCCACCTCTGGAAACCACCTCTGTCCTTATCCACCTCTGAAAACCACCTCTGTCTCTATCCACCTCTGAAAACCACCTCCATCTCTATCCACCTCTGCTCTGAAACTCCTGGAATGCTGGGGGGTCAATTATGACCCAAGCTCTCAGAATTCCACGAAGGGCGGGGCTGTGGGGCTCTTGCCAACCATTGCTATCTGCCTAGAAATGCAGAGGCCTGGCCTGGGCTTGCACCAGGGACTTGCCACCAGTGGCCCAGTTATGCCTGTGGTGCTTGGGCTCCTTCTCTCCACTTTCCACCCTCGGACTTGGGTGACTTCTAGCCCAGTGTTAGCAACTTTCCCCAGCTGGCGGGCTGCCCCTGCCGCCTTTACACTGGCTGCCATATCACCCCTACCTCATTCTTAATGATAATAAACTTGAAACTTTCCCATTAAGAACAGGAACAATCAAGGGTACCCTCTCCTACTATTCTTTTTAACATCTTGCTGAGTTCCTAGCTAATGTCCTAAGTTAAGAAAATGAAATTAAAGACATAGAGGAATGGGAAGAAACATAAACATGCTAGTAAGGTGTCTTCTACTTAGGGACCATCTTATAATTTTTATCTTATTCTGGGTTGGTAATTAATATCTTTACAGCAAAAGGAAGGTTACATTCAACTTCTTCAAATGTCAAATTAGTTTTTACCACTTCCTAACATGTTGAGCTTCCATAATTTGATATGTGAGGAAAATGTCAAACTGAAAAAAAAAAATATATATATATATATAGTTTTAGATGGACACAATACCTTTTTTTTTCAAGTCATTATGAAGATCGAATGCAGTGCCTCATGTGTATATGGTGAGCACTCTACAACTGAGCCCCAGCCCCAACCTCAAAACTGTTTTTTTTTTTTTAATCGGTTGGGAGTATATCTCAGTGGTAGAGCACTTGCCTACTAGGTATGCAGTCCTGGGTTAATTCTCCAACACCAAATATTATGATTTTTATTATTTATTTTATTTTTTAAATACATGACAGTGGAAGCAGTGTAATAAGAATTATAATTCTTAATACACACATAGAGCATTATTTTTTATATTTCTGTTTCTATATAAAGTATGTTCACACCAATTCATGTCTCCATACATGTACTTTGGATAAAGATGTGTATCACATTTCACCATCATTGCTAACCTCCTGCTTCCTCCCTTCCCCTCCCACCACTCTCGCCTATCTAGAGTTCCTCTATTCTCCGATGCACTCCCTCTCTACCCCATTATGATCAGTCACCTTATATCAGAGAAAACATTCAGCATTTGTTTTTTGGGATTGGCTAACTTCACTTAGCATTATTTTATCCAATGCCATCCTTTTACCTACAAATACCATGATTTTATTGTCTTTTATTGCTGAGTAATATTCAACAAATGGTGCTGGAAAAACTGGAAATCTATATGCAACAAAATGAAATTAAACCCCTATCTCTCACCATGCACTAAACTCAATTCAAAGTGGATCAAGGACCTAGGACTTAAACCAGAGACTCTGCATCTATTAGAAGAAAAAGTAGGCCTTAATCTTCATCATGTGGGATTAGGCCCAAACTTCCTGAATAAGACCCCTAAAGCACAAGAATTAAATCCAAGAATCAATAAATGGGATGGACTCAAACTAAAAAGTTTCTTCTCAGCAAAAGAGACAATCTGTGAGGTGAATAGAGAGCCTACATCTTGGGAGCAATTTTTTACCCCTGACGCATCAGATAGAGCACTAATCTCTAGGGTATACAAAGAACTCAAAAACGTAAGCACTATGAAAACAAATAACCCTATCAATAGATGATCTTTTTAAAGAAAGAATTATTTCATAAAGATAGTATCAATCATTATATATAGATTATAAATAAATTATGAAATGTATTGGATACTATTCATCTTAACCACACTGAAGGCAAGATTGTAAATGCAGATGTCCAAATCAAAACATCACCAATTAACAGGGAAAGGGCTCATTACTACTGGGCTGGGGAGAATAATATTGAATTTCAGAGACTCGTTTTCCACATGTATGCCTTGTAAACCTAATGTGCTTTTGTTATTTGTACATTGAGATGTTCTTGCTACAAGACCAGACTTGATTTATTTATATGACTAGGAGTTATATGACTTAGACTTATTTATGAGACTGGGATTTTTAATTTTTTTTTATAAATAAGTCCCAATCTTATTTATTTATTTGTTTATTCATTCATTCATTCATTCATTCATTCATTTACTTTAAGCATAGTATTAAAGCTATAATTTTAAAGCAAATGTATACAAAATGTTGCTTTTCTCATATTTTTTTCTGAAATATCAGGCTGTCTGATTTACCTGCTAACTTGGGAAAGCCTGTGGAGCTCTGATGCTCTCTGCTCTGTCCTGTGCATCCTGTGGTTACAGGCAGCATGTAGTGTGTGCTCTGGCATGGAGTGGCATGGCACTGCCCTGGCATATAGAGCTGGTCCATCCAGAGTTGAAACCTAGGGGCAGCAAGTTATTTTTTAATTTTCCAAACATACCCTTCCTTTCTGAGGCTAGGGCCTTTCCTGGACCCCTGCTGGGGAGTACCTGAAGCCTGGACAGGGGAGCCTGGATTCTACTCAACTGCTCTAGTGAGTCAGGTCATGCATTTCTTCATACTGCAGCTTCATGGCAGCTTCTATTCGAATAACATTCTGAGCTAGGTTTGGGGTTTGAAAAGCAAGATATGATTATTAATAACAAAGGAATGAAAGGAACAAGATGGGAGGTAAACAACCTGTTAGCCAGAGGACAGTGTACCAGCAGTAGTTCCTCCCAGTGACCTGCTTTCCAACAGCCATCAGGAGGAATTGCCTTGGTTTGTGCTCTCCGTGCTTCTGGAGGGAAGTGAGCTCTCCACGGGAGATAGTGTGTCTGGCTCTGGTGCTCCACCCTGAGTTCCTGATGTCTGCTTCCCTCAGGAGCCCTGTCTTTCTGTTTTTTTATTGCTACAATGGAAGACCACAGACTGGGTAATTTATAAAGAAGAGAGGTGTTCTTTTTAGATTACTTTTTATTAGTTCTAATCAGTTATACAAGAGAGCAGAAAGCTTTTCGATTCATTGTACACAGATGGAACACAACTTTTTGTTTCTCTGGTTGTACATGATGTAGAGTCGCACCACATGTGCAGTCATACTTGTACCTAGGGTAATGATGTCCATCTCATTCCACCATCTTTCCTAGCCCCATTTCCTCTCCCTTCTCTCCCTCCCCTTGGCCCAATGAAAGTTCTTCCATTTTCACCCCCTTCCCCATTATTCATCAACATCCACTTAAAGAGGGAACATTCAGCTTTTGGTTTTTCAGATTGGCTTACTTTTCTGAGCATGATATTCTCCAACTCCATCCATTTAGTCCAACTGCCATAATTTTATTCTCTTTTAATGCTGAGCAATATTCCATGGTGTACATTTACCACATTTTCTTTATCCATTTATCTAGTGAAAGGCATGTAGGTTGGTTCCATAGTTTAGTTATTGTGAATTGAGCTGCTGTAAACGTTGATGTGGCTGTGTTACTACAGTATGCTGATTTTAAGTCCTTTGGCTATAGACTGAGGAGAGGGTTAGCTGGGTCAAATGGTGGTCAATGGTGGTTCCGTTACAAGATTTTCAAGGAATCTCCATACTGCTTTCTATATTAGCTGCACCAGTTTGCAGTCCCACCAGCAGTGTATGAGTGTGTCTTTCCCCCACATCCTCACCAACACTTAAGTTTGTTTCTATTCTTAAAAGCTGCTATTCTGACTGCTTTCCTGACAGTGCTTTAGTTGATGAACATTTTTTCATATATTTGTTGATTGGCTGTATATCTTCTTCTGAGAAGTGTCTCTTCAGGTCCTTGGCTCATTTATTGATTGGGTTATTTGTGTTTTTGGTGTTAAGGTTTTTGAGTGATTTATATATCATACAGATTAGTGCTTTATCTGACATGCGTGTGGGAAGAATTGATAGGTTCTAATTAATAGGTTCTATATTTACCTCACTGATTATTTATTTTGCTGAGACGAATCTTTTTATTTTGAATCCATCCCATTTATGGATTCTTGATATTAATTCTTGCACTATAGGAGTCTTACTAAGAAGTTGAGGCCTAATCTGACATAGAGATTTGGGCCTACTTTTTCTTCTAATAGTCACAGTGTCTTTGGTTTAATTCCTAGGCCCTTGAGTTTTGTGCATGGTGAGAGACAGGGGTTAAATTTCATTTTGTTGCATATGGATTTCCAGTTTTCCCAGGTCCACTTGCTGAACAGGCTATCTTTTATCCAATGTACGTTTTTGGTGCCTTTGTCAAAAATAAGATAACTGTAATTATGTGGGTTAGTTTCTGTGTCTGTATGCTGTACCATTGGTCTGCAGGTGCCAATGCCATGCTGTTTTTGTTACTATTTCTCTGTAGTGTACTTTAAGGTCTGAAATAGTGGTGCCACCAGCTTCCCCCTTCTTGCTAAGGACTGCTTTGGCTATTCTGGGTCTCTTATTTTTTCAGATGAATTTCATGATTGCTTTTTCTATTTCTATAAGGAATGCCATTGGGATTTGATTCGAATGCATTAAACCTGTACAGTGCTATTGGTATTTTGGTCATTTTGATAATATTAATTGTACTCATCCAAGAACATGGGAGTTCTTTCCTTCTTCTAAGGTCTTCTTTCTTTCTTTAGCATGCTGTAGTTTTCATTGTAGAAGCCTTTCACCTCTCTCATTAAGTTGATTCCCAAATATTTTATTTTTTGAGGCTATTGTATATGGGGTGTTTTTACTAGTTTCTCTTTCTGAGGATTTGTCACTGATATACAGAAATGCGTTTGATTTGTGGGTGTTCATTTTATATCCAGCTACTTTGCTGAGTTCATTTATTAGTTCTAGATTATTTCTGGTGGAATATTTTGGGTCTTCTAGGGATAGAATCATAGCATCTGCAAATAGTGATAATTTGAGTTATTTTTCTCCTATGTGTATCCCTTTAATTTCTTCATCTGTCTGCTTGCTCTGGCTAAAATTATAAGAACTAAGTTAAATAGAAGTAGTGAAAGAGGGTATCCTGTCTTGTCCCATTTTTCAGAAGGAATGCTTTCAATTTTTCTCCATTTAGAAAGATGTTGGCCTGGGGCTTAGCATAGATAACCTGTACAATGTTGAGGTATGTTCCTGATATCTCTAGTTATTCTAGCATTTTGAACATAAAGGGGTGCATTTTGTCAAATGCTTTCTCTGCATCTATTGAGATGATCATAGGATTGTTGTCTTTGATTCAATTGATGCGATGAAATACATTTATTGATTTCCATATGTTGAACCAAACTTACATCCCTGGGATGAAACCTACTTGATCATGGTACACTATCTTTTTGATATATTTTTGTATTCCATTTTCCAGAATTTTATTGAGAATGTTTGCATCTGTATTCATTAGAGATATTGGTCTGAAGTTTTCTTTCTTTGATGTTTCTTTGTCTGGTTTTGGAATCAGGGTGATATTGGCCTCATAGAATGTGTTTGGAAGTGTTCCCTATTTTTCTATTTCATGAAATAGTTTGAGAAGTATTGGTGTGAGTTCTGACTTACAGAGCTTGTAGGACTCAGCTGTGCATCCATCAGATTCTGGGCTTTTGGGGGGTTGGTAGGCTACAGATGACATCCTTTATTTCCTTGCTTGAAATTGATCTTTTTAAATTGGTGTATGTTGAGGTTAAGTACAGGAGTATCTATGATGCCAACAGGTCAGAGCTCAGGAGGCAGCCTAACATTTCTCATATGAACTGCTGTAGGAACTTCCTCTTCTATGTAGGGAAGAATGGCAATATAAATAAGTTAGTTAAGAAGAGAGGTGACACTGTGTGAATCAGTGTCACCTGTTAATTTTTTGGAAAACAAGTTTTAACCACTAACACATAATCAAAACTTCCTGTCTCCTAAATACATTAGAAATATACAGTTTATCATAGAAAAATTGACAATCAAATTTTGTTCTAGTTGGAGTCGGACCTCTTTACATCTTTGGACTAGTTTAGTTTTCACCTTGTTAGACAAAGGTTTCTAATTCTGGATCCAAGATGGTGGACCAGAGGGAGGCAGCATTCTGCATTGCCCTGTGACCTGGGATGCAAGTAGTGAGACTACTGCTTCTCTGCAAGCTTATTCCTACCCTCTGCACTTGTTCAGGGCTCCAAACCTCAGGGTCACACCTACTCACCCAGGCAGGGCAACCAGGTACCCAAGTGGGACCATAGGCAGCTGCAGCAGCACCCTCAAAGAACTTTTGGCCACCTACCCAAGCAGAAAGCACACATGCCGCTCCCATGGGGAACACCTGGCAGCTTCCCATGAGTAGAAACTGTGGTCACCATCCCCATGTGAACCCCATCTACCAATGTGGGGTTCCACCAGTCACCACCATCTTGGGACTCTGCAGCAGTGGACACAGTCCCCTATGTGCAGTAGCCTGCCTGCAACCAGGAACTTCACACAGGCTCCTAAGTCAGCTGACACTGCAAGCCACAGAGTTGGTCACTATTTTTTTTCCCTTCTCCCTCTCCTGTCTCCTGCCCTCACATCCCCAACATGTGTCAAGCCAAGTACATTGCATGAATTAGGGTTTTGAGGACTGGGATATCTGAATAGTATATTTTGAGTTGTGTTGTACATTCTTTTTATTCTTTTTTTTATTTTTAACTTTTTTCTTTCTCTTTTCTCCCACCAATTTTTGCTATTTTAACATTTTTTTAAAATTTTTCTTGATATATATGTGTGTTTGTTTTATATACTCTACTGTCTTCCCACTTTCTTGTCTGCTCTATATAGCCACTAGGTATTTTGTCTTCACTTCTTATTTTTGTAAATTAAGATAAAAATGAATCAAAAATTTCCAGCTCAAGTTATGTGAAATCAAAGAATAGAAAAAAGTGGATTATATAGCAAATAGTTCTCTGACACTTGCAAGTTCTAAAACCATTGAGAACATTTTGTCAAAATTAATTTTACTAAAATTCATATTACATTATATAATGAATATTAAATAATTTGATTTCTATTAAATTTATTGAAATTAATTGTTAAGCTAAATTCAATAAAATTTCAAATATAAATCATTAGTTTTATTAAATTAATAAATAAAATCAATTAATAAAATGAATTAAATTAATGAAATGAATTAAATTCATAATTAAATTAATTAATAAAATAAATTAGTGAAATTAATTCATAAAAATTGTAATATGATTTACTTTAAATAATTTAATTTATATTGAATTTTATTTGAATCCATTTTAATAAAAATGTTCTTAATGGTTTTAGAAATTTCAGGTGTCAGAGAAGCATTTGCTACATAATCTGCTTTCTCACTTCTGTGATATCACCTGACTTAAGCTAGAAATTTTTGATTTATTTTTTACCTTAACTTACCAAAATAAGAAAGGACTAAACTACTCCTTTGTTAACTTTTTCATCTTTCAAAATTTTGTATTGTCTTATTTCTCTACCCCATTTTTTTTCTTGATCAAATATTTTTAAAAATCTCTTTGTTTATAAGCATTACTGAAGGGCCCAGAGCAAAGTATGTAAACAGTCCAGATATTTAATGATACATTCTTACAAGTTAAAAAGGATGGCATGTGATTATACTTTGGGTCTGACTGGCAAAAGTCATCTTCCTTCTGGACAAATATAACATCTAGAAAATGAAATATTAAAGTCAAGTGACTTTTTTATAGAATGAAGTAAAATGGATAGGTGTCATAGTATTTGGATTAAAAGAATCTTAGAATTTATCCACTAAACTTCATGTTCAGGCCCTCCCACTGTAATTTTCTTTTAGTAGTTATTCAGTGTTTTCTTTTATAAACTAAACAATTCACAGATTTTTGCTACATCATATTTTGTTTTCAGCTAGCCTAAATTCTCAGGTATGTATCTTTTTCATATGGGTTTCATATGGGTTGGACTTTTCTTCTGTTCTGTTATATAAATGTATCATTTTTATCTTAATACAATTAAATGTAACAAATATGATCCTTAAAAAAGGAGTTGGAACGATGGTTATTATTGCTGTTGATTACCTGATAGCATCAGAACAAAATATCATATGAAAAAGAGGACTACGGTAAACAAAGAAAATAAATTTATTTTAAAACAGTGCTACAAAGGTAGATGTAACTATGACCACCCACAGAACAGGCCCAGTGGCCTGCTGAGGGGCAGAGCCGCCCCCCACCCCCCGCGCCTGCCAGGTAGGCAGAACTGTGACCACCAACGGAAAAGGCCCAGTGGCCCGCGGAGGGCCAGAGCTGCCAACCAGTCCTCCAAGGTAGGCGGGCCTGGGACCCACTGGCAGAACAGGAGCAGCGGCCTGCTGAGAGGCAGAGCCGCCCCCCCCCCCCCCCGCGCCTGCAAGGTAGGCAGAACTGTGACCACCAACAGAACAGGCCAGACCTGCAACCGACAGACAGAACAGGCCCAGTGGCCTGTGGAAGGGTAGAGCTGCCCACCCCCCGTGCCTGCAAGGTAGGCGGACCTGCGACCCACAGGCAGAACAGCCCCAGAGGCCTGCAGAGGGGCAGTGCCGCTGCCTGCGCCTGCAAAGTAGGCAGAACTGCGACCACCGACAAAACAAGCCTAGCGGCCCGCAGAGGGACAGAGCCGCCGCCCATGCCTGCAAGGTAGGAGGACCTGCTACCTACCGGCAGAACAGGCCCAGCCAGCCTGCCGGCGTGGTAGGCACATTGCCCCAATTGGAGGAGGAGCAGAGCCGCTGCCCGCGCCTGCGAGGGAGACTTTGCAACTATACAAGACCAATATAAATATATAGAGGGAAAATTCAATAGCACAACAGTTTCACCAAGCAGAAAGAAACGCAAACAGTATGAAGAGACAAGGAAAGAAAGGACCACAAGCAATGCAGGTCAACTCAACGTTAGAAGAGGTAATAGCTGCAGCAGATGGAATGTCAGATAAAGAATTCAGGATATACATGCTTCAGATGATCTGGAGTCTCAAGGAAGACATCAGACAGCAAAATCAGACAATGAAAGATCACTTCAACAATGAATTACATAAACAAATCCAAGAAGCAAAAGATCAACTATACAGGGAGATAGAGGTTATAAAAAACAAACAAACAGAAATCCTAGAAATGCAGGAAGCAATAAACCAACTTAAAAACTCAATTGAGAATACTACCAGCAGAGTAGAACACTTAGAAGATAGAACATCAGACAATGAAGATAAAGTATTTCAACTTGAAAAGAACATAGACAGCTCAGCAAGACTGTTAAGAAACCATGAGCAGAACATCCAAGAAATATGGGATAACATCAAGAGACCAAATTTAAGAGTCATTGGGATACAGGAAGGGACAGAGTTTCAAACCAAAGGAAAGAGCAATCTATTCAATGAAATAATACAAGAAAACTTCCCAGACTTGAAGAATGAGACAGAATCCCAAATCCTAGAACCCTACAGGACGCCGAATGTGCAAAATCATAAGAGATCCACACCTAGACACATTATAATGAAGATGCCCAACATACAGAATAAGGAGAGAATTTTAAAAGCTACAAGAGAAAGGAAGCAGATTACATTTAGGGGTAAGCCAATCAGGATAACAGCTGATCTTTCAACACAGACTCTGAAAGCTAGAAGATCCTGGAATAATATATTTCAAACACTGAAAGAAAATGGGTTCCAACCAAGAATTGTGTATCCAGCAAAATTAAGTTTCAGGATGGAAGATGAAATTAAAACCTTCCACGATAAACAAAAGTTAAAAGAATTTGCAGCTAGAAAAACATCTCTTCAAAACATCCTCGGCAAAACATTACAGGAGGAGGAAATGGAAAATAACAATGAAAACCAACAGTGGGAGGTAGGACAGTAAAGGGGGGAAAAATCAAAGAGGAAAACAAACCATGTTTAGTAACATAAATAAACAAATATGGCTGGAAGAACAACCCATATATCAATAATAACCCTAAATGTTAATGGCTTAAACTCACCAATTAAGAGACACAGGCTAGTAGAATGGATCACAAAACAAGACCCAACAATATGCTGCCTACAGGAGACGCATTTGATAGGAAAAGACATATATAGGCTGAAGGTGAAAGGTTGGGAAAAATCATATCACTAATATGGACTTCGGAAACAAGCAGGTGTGTCCATACTCATATCAAATAAAATAGATTTCAAGCCAAAGTTAATCAAAAGGGATAAAGAGGGACACTACATACTGCTCAAGGGAACCATACACCAACAAGACATAAACAATCATAAATATATATGCCCCTAACAATGGTGCAGCTATGTTCATCAAACAAACTCTTCTCAAGTTCAAGAGTCTAATAGAACACCATACAATAATCATGGGAGACTTCAACACACCTCTCTCACCAATGGACAGATCTTCCAAACAAAAGTTGAATAAGGAAACTATAGAACTCAATAACACAATTAATAACCTAGACTTAATTGACATATATAGAATATACTACCCAACATCAAGCAGTTACACTTTTTTCTCAGCAGCACATGGATCCTTCTCAAAAAATAGATCACATATTATGTCACAGGGCAACTCTTAGACAATATAAAGGAGTAGAGATAATACCATGCATCTTATCTGATCATAATGGAATGAAACTGAAAATCAACGATAAAAGAAGGAAGGAAAAAGCATACATCACTTGGAGAATGAACAATAGGTTACTGAATGATCAATGGGTTATAGAAGACATCAAGGAGGAAATTAAAAAATTCTTAGAGATAAATGAAAACACAGACACAACATATCGGAATCTATGGGACACATTGAAAGCAGTTCTAAGAGGAAAATTCATTGCGTGGAGTTCATTCCTTAAAAAAAGAAAAAACCAACAAATAAATGATCTCATACTTCATCTCAAAATCCTAGAAAAAGAAGAGCAAAACAACAGCAAAAGAAGTAGAAGGCAAGAAATAATGAAAATCAGAGCTGAAATTAATGAAATCGAAACAAAAGAAACAATTGAAAAAATTGACAAAACTAAAAGTTGGTTCTTTGAAAAAATAAACAAAATCGACAGACCCTTAGCCATGCTAGCAAAGGGAAGAAGATAGAGAACTCAAATTACTAGCATACTGGATGAAAAAAGGCAATATCACAACAGACACTTCAGAAATACAGAAGATAATCAAAAATTATTTTGAATCCTTATACTCCAATAAATTAGAAGATAGTGAAGGCATAGATAAATTTCTTAAGTCATATGATCTGCCCAGATTGAGTCAGGAAGATATAGACAACCTAAACAGACCAATATCAATTGAGGAAATAGAAGAAACCATCAAAAGCCTACCAACTAAGAAAAGCCCAGGACTGGATGGGTATACAGCAGAGTTTTACAAAACCTTTAAAGAGGAACTAATACCAATCCTTTTCAAGCTACTTCAGGAAATAGAAAAAGAGGGAGAACTTCCAAATTCATTCTACGAGGCCAACATCACCCTGATACCTAAACCAGACAAAGACACTTCAAAGAAAGAAAACTACAGACCAATATCTCTAATGATCCTAGATGCAAAAATCGTCAATAAAATTCTGGCGAATCGGATACAAAAACATATCAAAAAAATTTTGCACCATGATCAGGTAGGATTCATCCCTGGGATGCAAGGCTGGTTCAATATACGGAAATCAATAAATGTTATTCACCACATCAATAGACTTAAAAATAAGAACCATATGATCATCTCGATAGATGCGGAAAAAGCATTCGACAAAGTACAGCATCCCTTTATGTTCAAAACTCTAGAAAAACTAGGGATAACAGGAACATACCTCAATATTGTAAAAGCAATCTATGCTAAGCCTCAGGCTAGCATCATTCTGAATGGAGAAAAATTGAAGGCATTCCCTCTAAAAGCTGGAACAAGACAGGGATGCCCTCTCTCTCCACTTCTGTTCAACATAGTTCTTGAAACACTGGCCAGAGCAATTAGACAGACGAAAGAAATTAAAGGCATAAAAATAGGTAAAGAAGAACTTAAATTATCACTATTTGCTGATGACATGATTCTATACCTAGCAGACCCAAAAGGGTCTACAAAGAAACTATTAGAGCTAATAAATGAATTCAGCAAAGTGGAAGGATATAAAATCAACACGCATAAATCAAAGGCATTCCTGTATATCAGCGTCAAATCCTCTGAAATGGAAATGAGGACAATCACACCATTCACAATATCTTCAAAAAAAAATAAAATACTTGGGAATCAACCTAACAAAAGAGGTGAAAGACTTATACAATGAAAACTACAGAACCCTAAAGAGAGAAATAGAAGAAGATCTTAGAAGATGGAAAAATATACCCTGTTCATGGATAGGCAGAACTAACATCATCAAAATGGCGATATTACCAAAAGTTCTCTATAGGTTTAATGCAATGCCAATCAAAATCCCAACGGCATTTCTTGTAGAAATAGAGAAAGCAATCATGAAATTCATATGGAAAAATAAAAGACCCAGAATAGCAACAACAATGCTAAGCAGGAAGTGTGAATCAGGCGGTATAGCGATACCAGACTTCAAACTATACTACAGAGCAATAGTAACAAAAACAGCATGGTACTGGTACCAAAACAGGCGGGTGGACCAATGGTACAGAATAGAGGACACAGAAACCAATCCACAAAACTACAACTATCTTATATTTGATAAAGGGACTAAAAGCATGCAATGGAGGAAGGATAGCATCTTCAACAAATGGTGCTGGGAAAACTGGAAATCCATATGCAACAAAATGAAACTGAATCCCTTTCTCTCGCCATGCACAAAAGTTAATTCAAAATGGATCAAGGAGCTTGATATCAAATCAGAGACACGCCGTCTGATAGAAGAAAAAGTTGGCTACGATCTACATATGGTGGGGTCGGGCTCCAAATTCCTCAATAGGACACCCATAGCACAAAAGTTAATAACTAGAATCAACAAATGGGACTTACTCAAACTAAAAAGTTTTTTCTCAGCAAAAGAAACAATAAGAGAGGTAAATAGGGAGCCTACATCCTGGGAACAAATCTTTACTCCTCACACTTCAGATAGAGCCCTAATATCCAGAGTATACAAAGAACTCAAAAAATTAGACAATAAAATAACAAACAACCCAATCAACAAATGGGCCAAGGACCTGAACAGACACTTCTCAGAGGAGGACATACAATCAATCAACAAGTACATGAAAAAATGCTCACCATCTCTAGCAGTCAGAGAAATGCAAATCAAAACCACCCTAAGATACCATCTCACTCCAGTAAGATTGGCAGCCATTATGAAGTCAAACAACAACAAGTGCTGGCGAGGATGTGGGGAAAAGGCTACACTTGTACATTGCTGGTGGGACTGCAAATTGGTGCAGCCAATTTGGAAAGCAGTATGGAGATTTCTTGGAAAGCTGGGAATGGAGCCACCATTTGACCCAGCTATTCCCCTTCTCGGTCTATTCCCTAAAGACCTAAAAAGAGCATGTTACAGGGACACTGCTACATCGATGTTCATAGCAGCACAATTCACAATAGCAAGACTGTGGAACCAACCTAGATGCCCTTCAATAGACGAATGGATAAAAAAAAATGTGGCATTTATACACAATGGAGTATTACTCTGCATTAAAAAAATGACAAAATCATAGAATTTGCAGGGAAATGGATGGCATTAGAGCAGATTATGCTAAGTGAAGCTAGCCAATCCCTAAAAAACAAATGCCAAATGTCTTCTTTGATATAAGGAGAGTAACTAAGAACAGAGTAGGGATGAAGAGCATGAGAAGAAGATTAACTTTAAACAGGGATGAGAGGTGGGAGGGAAAGGGAGAGAGAAGGGAAATTGCATGGAAATGGAAGGAGACCCTCAGGATTATACAAAAGTACATACAAGAGGAAGTGAGGGGAAAGGGAAAAATAATACAAGGGGGACAAATGAATGACAGTAGAGGGGGCAGAGAGAGAAGAGGGGAGGGGAGGGGAGGGGAGGGGGAATAGTAGAGGATAGGAAAGGCAGCAGAACACAACAGAGACTAGTATGGCAATATGTAAATCAATGGATGTGTAACTGATGTGATTCTGCAATCTGTATATGGGGTAAAAATGGGAGTTCATAACCCACTTGAATCAAAGTGTGAAATATGATAGATCAAGAACTATGTAATGTTTTGAACAACCAACAATAAAAAATTTAAAAAAAAGAAAACAAAAAAAAAAAAACAGTGCTACAGCAAACAAATACACACGAAAAATGGGGAGGGGGAGACAAAATACCTGAAATTTCTATGTATCAACTTTTTTCTTTGTCTCTACAAATACACCGCTTCTTTTTGAAAAAGCCACTTTAAAAAAAGAACAAAATGTTTATTTCTTCTTGAAAGTGCTAACTCATTTCTGCCTTGAGAATCACTTTGAATTGCTTTCAAAGGTCCTTTAGTACAACCCTGGCGCTATTGTTCGGCGACACTGGCAATGGTGTAATGGTGGGCATGATGTCTGCGATGGAATTCAAAAGGAGATTCCCAGGTCCACCAGGTCCAAGTCCATCTAGGCTAATCAGTGGCACAGCTGCAGAACGCGGTGCCAAGAATGCATCCACAGCCTCTCTTTTACCAGCTCTGAATTCTGCTGCGTCTGTCACACTTCTTGGTATTTTTGCACATTCCTTTCTCCTTCCTCTGGAGTCTAGAGACTTCAGGGCACGAGCAGAAAGTTTTGGTGATGGAATGGATGAATGAGATTCTGTTTCCAGAAATTGGACAAAAAGTTCTGAAAAAGAACTCTTCAGCCCAGGTTGCTCATTTGGTGTCACAGGTGTGTTGGGGACACATTGGGATCCTCCTGCAAGCCATCCCGTCATCCACTTAGTAACACCACCATCATCTCCACTCAACAACTGCTCCATTTCTTCCTTTTGAATGCCCAGGATGCTTCCCATTAACCTTAACACTTTGGGACGCTGATTTTTCGGTGTCTGGAAATGCCCAATGAACAGGTTTCTCATTAGGGCTTTGTCCACTTTTCCTTCGGTGCCATTTTCTGAGTTCATCCATTCCTTTTGGGCATCGTCCAATATTTCTCCTGGGAGATCACTTTGTTCAATCTGTTTTTCCTTTTGATGTAACTGTTGTGTAGGTCTGGTTGCTGAATCCAACACATGGTTGGCTTTCTCCAAGCTTTCCTGTAATAACAATGCCTCTCTTTCTAGATTTTCTGCCTTTTCCTTCCATTCGGTTGTACATTGTCTTTCCTTTTGTAATTCAGCGGAATACATAGCTTTTTCTTCCTGTTGGGAATGCTCTAGAACCTTTTGCAGGTTAGTGAGTGACATGGCATACTGCTTTCCTTGTTCCAGGTAGAGCGAAAGCTGCAGTGCGTTCTCATCCCTCTCTTGGGAGAGGAAACGCACCTGTTTCTGCAGGGACTCTACCTGCACACTGGCTTGATGACTTGCATTAGAAGAGGAGAGCAGCTTTTCCTCCAATAGTGTGACTTTCTCTCTCAGGTTCCTCTCTCTCTTCTCCGCAGCCCCAATCTGTAAGAATCTTCTGATTCTAGAAGATGGCTCCTCAGGCTTTGTACCTCCTGCTTCAAGTGTAATTCTTTGTCACATAAGTGTTAAACCTCTTGCTCTAAGGTCCGTTTGGCCATCTGTTGGTGCTTTAGAGACAAGGTAACTTGGTCTCTCTCCTGCTGAAATAGGATGGTCTTCTCCTGCATGGATTCAAGTGCTCTTAAAAGCTGACTTAAGTCCCCAGCTTTGCCATCTTCTTTTTCTAGTAACAGCTGCTCAAAGGCAAGAGCTTGCTCCTTCATGGACTGGCACTTGTACTCTTGTTCTAGCAGGACCACAGAGAACTTCAAGTTGGTCTCTTGTAATGCTTGATACTCCATTTCCTTTTCTTGTGATGTTTCTGTCATTTTTCATTTTCCCCTTTGAGTTGAGAAATGACCATTTCTAAAATTAATATCCTCTCTTTTAGGTTGGTTATTGCTTGCCTCAACAACTCGTTTTCATTCACTTTGTCAGTGAGCTTTTCATTGGAAGAAAGAAACTGATCACTTTGGACTTGGATGAAGAGGTCTTTCTCCTTCAGTAAAGTTTTTAACACATCTTGTTCTTCCTTGAGCTGTTTAATTTCGGAATCCATTTCTTCATGTCCTTTGTTTTCTCTGTCTGTGGCAGCAGCAATTGCATCAGACAACCTGTGGTTATTTTCCTGGAGCATCCT
The DNA here is from genome assembly GCF_047511675.1 of Marmota flaviventris. NCBI lineage: Eukaryota > Metazoa > Chordata > Mammalia > Rodentia > Sciuridae > Marmota > Marmota flaviventris. The sequence continues at coordinate 100,442,916 of NC_092498.1, read as the reverse complement.
AATGGTGGCCTCTTTTTCATGCAGTGACTGTCTCAGCTCTTGGACCTCTGCTGACTGGGAGGTATGTGATGACGCAGCCAACAGCTGGGGTGCAATCATATCAAGTTTTCCTGAATAAGTTTTAGCCTGAAGAGCTTGTTGCGGGATAGCTTGAGTGAGTTGACCAACTTCTTCTTCAGACAGCTGATCAGTCTGGTTGGTTAAAAATCTACTCTTTTCATTTACAAGCTGAATTTCAAGTTCCTGTTGTTGGTTTCCTTTCCCTGCTTGTACAGTTTCATGGTTACACAGGTCGTGTTTTTTACTTCCGTTTTCTATACGAAGACTTTTAACTTTTGTTATTTGGAAACTATCAGAATTGTCTGCTGGAGTGTTGTGTGTGTCTTCCTTCAACTGGGCTTTTATTTGTTCACTGGTTTTCTGCACATTCCCAATTTCCTCCTCTTTCTGCTCCATCACAGAAGGCTGCAATTGACTCCATTCCAGCTTCAAGGTTTCACACTGTTCCATTATTTGTTGCTTTTCTACACTGAGCTGCTCTTTTTCTCTCTTCAAGACCTCTGTGTCATTTTGTGCCAAAGATAATTGTTCATTTATGTCTTTTAGTTGATCCTCAAGTTCTTCGATCTTCCTGGCAGACTCTTGTTTTTCATTTTGTAGAACCTGAATCGTGTTTTGCAAGTCACAGATTTTAGACTCATCAGTTACTGTTACTCCTGAGTCACCTTGCTGTAACTGATTTTCAAGTTTTTTAATTCTTTCTTTAGAGTCATTTAGTTCCCTTCGATACCGGCGACTCATCTCTGCCAGTTTCTGTTGATGTACATTCTGCAAAACTGCAATTTCACCTTGGTGATTATCAAGGTCTTGATTTCGGTTTTGTTCAAGTAGCTTAATAGTATTTTGTAGTTGGCAGATTTCACTTTGATCTGAATTATGTGTTTGCTGTGCCTGAGCAATAGCGCTCCAACGGTCGACTTCGGATTCAAGTCTCAAAACTTTAATTGACAGTCTGTTGATTTCTTGTTGTGCTGAAATGATGTCACTGAAGTCCATGTCATCACCGGGAAAAGCTGAACCGTGACTGATATCATGACCGAATGAAGACGGGGCAGTGGTTGATGGTACACCACCAGCTCCTGAATGCAGTGGTTGGGCAGCTGACTTCAGTTGAAACAACTCATCCTCTAGGTCATACTGTCTTGCTTTCAGTTGCCTGATTTGGACTTCTTTCTGTGCCAGTTCATTTCGGTAATTTGCAGATTGATGTTGGATGCGTAGCTCAGATGCTGCATACTTTTCTTCCAGGTCAGCACAATAGGTTTTAAGTCTTTCATTGTCATATCTGATCATCCATTTGGTATCTTCAATGTTCTTTCTCCAATAACTAGGTAAACCTGCTTCTACGTCCTCAAAATCATCAAGAACCTCATCCTTGGGGACCTTGGACTTATGGCTGGTGAGGGAAGCCAAGCTGTCCCCCACCTGACCCAAGGAGTGGCCCAAGCTGGAACCTAGGCCTCTAAACCAGGATGACATCTCCCCAATTTCAGTGAGCCATCAGACCCACTCTGAAAAACACCTCTGTCTCTATCCACCTCTGAAAAACACCTCTGTCTGTATCAACCTCTGAAAACCACCTCTGTCTCTATCCACCTCTGAAAACCACCTCCGACTCTCTCCACCTCTGAAAACCACCTCTGTCTCTATCCACCTGTGCTCTGAAACTCCTGGAATGCTGGGGGGTCAATTATGACCCAAACACTCAGAATTCCACGCAGGGTGGGGCTCATAGCAACTGTTGCTTTCTGCCTAGAAATGCACAGGCCTGGCCTGGGCTTGCTCCAGTGACTAGCCACCAGTGGCCCAGTCACCCCCGGGGGGCCTGGGCTCCTTCTCTCCACTTTCCACCCTTGGGCTTGGGTGACTTCTAGCCCAGTGTTAGCAAATTTTTCCAACTGGCAGGCTGCTCCTGCCACCTGGGCGCTGGCTGCCATATCACCCCTAACACATTCTTAATGATAATAAACTTGAAACTTTCCCACTAAGATCAGGAATAACCAAGGGTCTCCTCTCCTACTATTTCTTTTTAACATCTTACTGAGTTGCTAGCTAATGTCATAAGACAAGAAAATTAAATTAAAGACAGAGAAATGGGAAGCAAGATAACCTTACTTGGTAAGGTGTCTTCTACTTAGGGAACATCTTATAATCTTTACCATATTCTATGTTGGTCATTAATATCTTTACAGCAAAAGTTAGGTTACATCCAACTTCTTCTAGTGTCAAATCAGTTTGGACCCCTTCCTAACATGCTGAGTTCACATAACTTGTTATGTGAGAAAGGTGTCAAAACTGATATATATTTGTAGTTTCAGGTGGACTCAATATATTTTTCTTTTTATTCGTTGCTGAAGCTTGAACGCAGTGCCTCAGGTGTACCTGGTGAGCACTATACAACTGAGCCCTAGGCCCAACCCCACAACTGATTTTTTTTTAATGGGTTGGGAGTATATCTCAGTGGTAGAGCCCTTGTCTACTAGATATGCAGTCCTGGGTTTATTCCCCAACACCAAATAAGATGACTTTTTTGTTGATTTTATATTTTTTAATACATGACAGTAGAATCAGTGTAGTAAGAATTACAATTCTTACTACACATATAGAGCATAATTTTTATATCTCTGTATATAAAGTATGGTCACACCAATTCATGTCTTCATACATGTACTTTGGATAGGGATGTGGATCCCATTTCACCATCATTTCTAACCCCCTGCTTCCTCCCTTCCCCTCCCACAACTGTGCCCTATCTAGAACTCTATTCTCCCAAGCATCCCCTCCCTACCTCATTATGGTCAGTCACCTTATATCAGAGAAAACATTCAGCATTTGATTTTTGGGATTGGCTAACTTCACTTAGCATTATTTTCTCCAATGCCATCCATTTACCTGCAAGTGTCATGATTTTATTGTCTTTTATTGCTGAGTAATATTCCACAAATGGTGCTGGCAAAACTGGAAATCTATATGCAACAAAATGAAATCAAACCCCTATCTCTCAGCATGCACTAAACCCAACTCAAAGTGGATCAAGGACCTAGTACTTAAACCAGAGACTCTGCATCTAATTGAAGAAAAAGGAGGCCCTAATCCTCATCATGTGGGATTAGGCCCCAACTTCCTGAATAAGACTCCTAAAGCACAAGAATTAAATTAACACCTTTAATTTAATTGAGTCCATCAATAAATGGGATGGACTCAAACTAAAAAGTTTCTTCTCAGCCAGAGAAACAATCTGTGAGGTGAATAGAGAGCCTACATCTTGGGAGCAATTTTTTACCCCTCACACATCAGATAGAGCACTCATCTCTAGGATATACAAAGAACTCAAAAAGGTAAGCACCCAGAAAAACAAATAACCCAATCAATAGATGATCTTTTTAAAGAAAGAATGATTTCATAAGGGTAGTATCAATTATTATATATAGATTTTTAAATAAATTATGAAATATATTGGATACTATTCTTCTTAACCACACTGAAGGCAAGAATGTAAATGCAGATTCCCAAATCAAACCATCACCAATTAACAGGGAAAGACTGGGAAGAACCATATTGAAGATCAGAGACTCCTTTTTCACATGTATGCCTTGTAATCCTAATGTGCTTTTGTTATTTGTACATTGAGATGCACTTGCTACAAGACTAGACTTGACTTATTTATAAGACTAGGGTTTATATGACTGACTTATTTATGAGACTGGGACTTCTAATTTTTTATATAAATAAGTCCTAATCTTATTTATTTATTATTTACTTTAAGCATAGTTTTCAAGCTATAATTTAAAGCTGATGTATACAGGAAATGTTGCTTTTCTCGTATTTTCTCTGAAATATCAGGCTGTCTGCTTTACCTGCTAACTTGGGAAAGCCTGTGGAGCACTGAGGCTCTCTGCTCTGTCCTGTGCATCCTGTGGTTACAGGCAGCATGTAGTGGGTGCTCTGGTGTGAGGTGGCATGGCACTGCCCTGGCATATAGAGCTGGTCCATCCAGAGCTGAAACCTAGGGGCAGCAAGTTATTTTTTATTTTTCCAAACACACCCTTCCTTGCTGAGACTAGGGCCTTTCCTGGACCCCTGCTGGGGTGTACCTGAAGCCTGCACAGGGGAGCCTGGATTCTACCCAACTGCTCTAGTGAGTCAGGTCATGCATTTCTTCATACTGCAGCTTCATGGAAGCTTCTATTCAAATAACATTCTGAGCTAGGTTTGGGGTTTGAAAAGCAAGATATGATTATTAATAACAAAGGAATGAAAGGAACAAGATGGGAGGTAAAGAACCTGTTAGCCAGAGAACAGTGTACCAGCAGTAGTTCCTCCCAGTGACCTGCTTTCCAACAGCCATCAGGAGGAATTGCCTTGGTTTGTTCTCTCCTTGGGTCTGGAGGGAAGCAAGCTCTCCATGGGAGATAGTGTGTCTGGCTCTGGTGCTCCACCCTGAGTTCCTGATCTCTACTTCTCTCAGGAGCCCTGTCTTTCTGTTTTTTATTGCTACAATGGAAGACCACAGACTGGGCAATTTATAAAGAAGAGAGTTGTTCTTTTTAGTTTAATTTTACTAATTTAATCAGTTATACAAGAGAGCAGAAAGCTTTTCTATTCATTGTACACAAATGGAGCACAAATCTTTGTTTCTCTGGTTGTACATGATGTAGAGTCACACCACATGTGCAGCCATACTTGTACCTAGGGTAATTATGTCCATCTCATTCACCATCTTTCCTAGCCCCATCTTCCCTCCTCTTCTCTCACTCCCAATTGACCAAAGAAAGTTCCTTCATTTTTACCCTCTCCCCCATTATTTATCAGCATCCACTTCTCAGAGGGAACATTTGGCCTTTGGTTTTTCAAGATTGGCTTACTTTTCTGAGCATGATATTCTCCAACTCCATCCATTTAGTCCCACTGCCATAATTTTATTCTCTTTAATGCTGAGCAATATTCCATGGTGTACATTTACCACATTTTCTTTATCCATTTATCTAGTGAAAGGCATGTAGGTTCGTTCCACAGTTTACTTATTGTGAACTGACCTGCTGTAAACATTGATGTGGCTGTGTTACTACAGTATGCTGATTTTAAGTCCTTTGGCTATAGACTGAGGGGATGGTTAGCTGGGTTAAATGGTGGTTCCGTTCCAAGTTTTTCAAGGAATCTCCATACTGCTTTTGGTATTGGCTCTACCAATTTGCATTCCCACCAGCAGTGTGTGAGTGTACCTTTTTCCCTACATCCTCAGCAATACTTAATTTTGTTTCTATTCTTAACGGCTGCCATTCTGACTGCTTTCTCTCATTGCTTTAGATGTTGCACATTTTTTTTTATATATAATTGTTGATTGATTATATATCTTCTTTTGAGAAGTGTCTCTTCAGGTCCTTGGCCCATTTATTGATTGGGTTATTTGTGTTTTTGGTGTTAAGGTTTTTGAGTGATTTATATATCATACAGATTAGTTCTCTATCTGACATGCGTGTGGGAAGAATTTGTTCCTAATTAATGGGTTCTATATTCACCTCGCTGATTGTTCCTTTTGCTGACAAGAAGCTTTTTACTTTGAATCCATCCCATTTATGGATTGTTGATATTAATTCTTGCACTATCGGAGTCTTATTAAGGAAGTTGTGGCCTAATGTGACATCATGGAGATTTGGGCCTACTTTTGCTTTTAATAGTCACAGTGTCTCTTGTTTAACTCCTAGGTCCTTGATCGACTTTGAGTTGAGTTTTGTGCATGCTAAGAGATAGGGTTAAATTCCATTTTGTTGCAAATGGATTTCCAATTTTCCCAGGACCATTTGCTGAACAGGCTATCTTTTTTCCAATGTACGTTTTTGGTGCCTTTGTCAAAGATAAAATAATTTTAATTATGTGGGTTCGTCTGTGTATCTTCTATGCTGTACCATTGGTCTACAGGTCTATTTTGGTGCCAATACCATGCTGTTTTTGTGACTATTGCTCTGTAGTATAGTTTAAGGTCTGGTATAGTGATGCCACCTGCTTCACTCTTCTTGCTAAAAATTGCTTTGACTATTCTTGGTGTCTTAATTTTCCAGATGAATTTCATGATTGCTTCTTCTATTTCTATGAGTAATGTCATTGAGATTATAGTTGGAATTGCATTAAATCTGTATGGTGCTTTTGGTAGTATGGTCATTTTGACAATATTAATTCTTCCTATCCTGGAATAAGGAAGTTCTTTCCATCTTCTAAGGCCTTCTTTAATTCCTTTCTTTAGTGTTCTGTAGTTTTCCTTGTATTGGTTTTTTACTCCTTTTGTTTGATTGATTCCCACGATATTTTAGAGTTTTTTATGCTATTTTAAATGGGGTTGTTTTCCTTTCAGAAGATTTGTCACTGATATATAAAAATGCTGTTGACTTATGAATGTTGATTTTGTCTTCTGTTACTTTGCTGAATTCATTTACTAGTTCTGGAAGTTTTCTGGGTCTTGTAGGTAGAGAATCATATCATCTACAAAGACTTCTTTACCTATCTCTATCTCTTTAATTATTTTTGACTGTCTAATTCCTCTGGTCAGTATTTCAAGAACTATGTTAAATATAAGTGGTGAAAGAGGGTATCCCTATCTTGTGCCAGTTTTTAGAGGGAATGCTTTCAATTTTTCTCCATTTAGAATGTTGGCTTGGGGCTTAGCATAGATAACTTTCATGATGTTGAGATATGTTCCTGTTATCCTAGTTTTTTTTTTTTTTTTAACATGAAGGGGTGCCGCATTTTGTTGAATTCTTTTTCTGAATCTATTGAGATGATCATATGATTCTTATCTCTAAGTCTATTGATATGATGAATTACATTTATTAATTTCCATATGTTGAACCATCCTTGCATCCCTGGAATGAACCTGGCTTGATCATGGTGTACTATATTTTTGATATGTTTTGTATTTGATTTGCCAGAATTTTACTGAGGATGTTTGCATTTATGTTCATTAGAGATACTGGTCTGAAGTTTTCTTTTTTGGATGTGACTTTGCCTGGTTTTGGAATCAGGGCGATTTTGGCTTCATGGAATGAGTTTGAAAGTGCTTCCTCTTTTTCTACTTCCTAAAATAAATTGAAGAGTACTGGTATTAGTTCTTCTTTTAAGGTCTTGTAGAACTCAGCTGTGTGTTCATCTGGTCCTGGGCTTTTCTAGGTTGGTAAGCTTCTGATGGCATCTTCTATTTCATCGCTTGAAATTGATCTGTTTAAATTGTGCAGATCCTGATTTAATTTGGGCAAATCATATGACTCTAAAAATTTGTCAATATCTTTCATTTTTTCTATGTTTATTTCTATTTTATTGGACTACAAGTTTTCAACATAATTTCTAATCTCTTCTGTATTTCTGTCGTGTGTATTGTGATATTTCCTTTTTAATCACGTATGTTTGTAATTTAAATTTTCTCTCTCCTTCTCTTTGTTAGCATAAGAAGGCCAAGGGTTTTTCAATTTTATTTATTTTTTCAAAGAACCAACTTTTTGTTTTGTCAATTTTTTTCAATTGTTTCTTTCTTTTCAATTTCATTGTTTTCAGCTCTGATTTCAATTATTTCTTGTCTTCTACTGCTGTGGTTGTTGATTTGTTCTTTTTGTAGGGCATTGAGATGTAATATTAAGTCATTTATTTGTTGACTTTTTCATCTTTTAAGGCATTAACCCCATGCAATGGACTTTTAGAACTGCCTACATAGTGTCCCGGAGATTTTGATATGTTGTATCTGTGTTCTCATTCACCTCTAGAATTTTTTAATATCCTCCTTGATGTCTTCTGCAACCCATTGATCATTCAGTAGCATATTGTTTAATCTCCAGGTGTTGGAGTAGCTTTTATTTCTTATTTTATCATTGATTTTTAATATCATTCCATTGTGATCTGATAGAATACAGGGTAGTATCTCTACTTTTTTTATATTTGCTAAGAGTTGCTTTGTGGCACAACATATTGTCTATTTTAGAGAGGGATCTTTGTGCTGCTAAGAAGAACGTGTATTTCCGCATTGAAAGATGAAATATTCTATATATGTCACTTAAGTCTAAGTTAAAAATTGAATTAATCTGTTCCATGGTTTGTTTGTTCAGCTTTTGTCTGGAAGAACTATCCAGTGGTAAAAGAGTTGTGTTAAAGTCACCGAAAATTATTGTGTTGTGGTCTATTTGACTCTTGAATTTTAGGAGAGTTTGTTTGATGAATGTAGATGCCCCATTATTTGGGGCGTATATATTTATAAATTTTAAGTCCTTTTGGTGATGGTTCCCTTGAGTAGTTTGTAATGTCCCTGTTTATCCCTTTTGATTAACTTTCGTTTAAAGTCGATTTATTTGAGTTGAGAATGGAAGCCCCTGCTTGCTTCCACAGTCCATGTGAGTGGTATGATTTTTCCCAACCTTTCACCTTCAGTCTTTGGATGTCTTTTCCTATAAGATGAGTGTCTTGGAGGCAGCATAATTTTTGGTCATTATTTTTTCATCCAATCTGATACTCTATGTGTTTTGATTGGTGAGTTTAAGCCATTAACATTCAGGGTTATTATTGAGACATGATTTGTATTTCCAGCCATTTTTGTTCATTTTTGGTATTTAATGCGACCTCATTTCTCCCCTGATTTGATTTTCCTTTACTATAATACATCCCTCTGCTGATTTTCATCATTAATTTTCCCTTCCTCTTTGTGGAATATTTTGCTGAGAATGTTCTTTAGTTCAGGCTTTCTAGTTGTAAATTCTTTTACATTTTGTTTATCATGGAAGGTTTTTATTTCAGTGTCAAATCTAAAGCTTAATTTTGCTGGATATAAGGTTCTTGGTTGGCATCCATTTTTCTTTCAGAGCTTGGTATATGTTGTTCCATGATCTCCTGGCTTTGAGGGTTTGCATTGAAAAATCTGCTGTGATATGAATTGGTCTCCCCCTATATGTAATCTGGTTTCTCTCTCTTATGGCTTTTAAGATTCTATCCTTATTCTGTATACTAGGTGTTTACATTATAATGTGCTTTGGTGTAGATATGTTGTAATTTTGTATATTTGGTGTCCTATAAGCCTCTTGTATTTGGTTTTCTAATTCATTCTTCATGCTTGGGAAATTTTTTGATATTATCTCATTGAAGAGATTGGGCATTCATTCCTTTGGTTTGAAATTCTATGCTTTCCTGTATTCCAATAACTCTTAGCTTTTGTCTTTTGATGCTGTCCCATAATTCTTGTATGTTCTGTTCCTGGTTTCTTACTATCTTTACTGTGTGATCAACTTTATTTTCCAGATTGTATATTTTGTCTTCATTATCTGACATTCTTTCTTCCAAGTGATCTAGTCTGTTGGTTATGCTTCTATTGTGTTTTTTATTTGGTTTACTGTATCCTTCATTTCAAGGATTTCTGGCTGTTTTTCTTCAGGGTTTCTGTCTCTTTCTTAAAGTAATCTTTTGCTTCCTGTATTTGCTCTCTTATGTGTTTCTTGAAGTGAACAATTTTTGCCTATATTTGTTCATTAGGTCATTCTTTAATTCACAGATCTGAACTCCTTCTCTGACATTTCATTAACTTTGCTGTCCATGGGATCTGTTATTTTAGTATACTGATTTGTTTGGGGGTTCTTTCTTCCCTTGTTTTTCATGTTGTCTATGTGTCTTTCTTCCCTGCAGTGTGAATTTGGTATATTACAGTGTCTACCCTATATTTTTGTAGTATCTGTGCAGATTGTCTGTACCTCACCTTGATTTTGGGCTTCTAGACCCTGCTAGTGTCACTCAATGTATCCTACTGCATCTAAAGTTTGTGGCGGCAATAACCAAGGTAACTCAGGATAATATTTGAGGTGCCCAGAGATGGAAACAGAGATGGGGCTGAAAAAGTGGGCCTCACACTGTTTTGGGGATGATTTCTCTGAGATACAGCTGCTTCTAGGACCTGTCTTTTGTCAAAAAGTTAGAGGCTACTTCATGGGGAAGGCTATATCAATGATTGCAGTTTACCAAGTTGGAAGTGGGTTAGGCTTGGGCTCCCAGGTGGGGGCAGGCAAACTCGGACCTATCCTGGACCTGGGTCCTGGGCAAGTCAGTGTGGGCAGATCTGGGCCACTGGGCTTGACCTCCCTTGGTAGTCTGCTTGTCCAAAGAGGCAGCCCTGTGCAGTAGGCTGGGCTCCAGCAGGTGCCTGCTGGTGGAGGGCCTACTGTGAGCCTGGGTCTTGCAGGCCAGTGTGGGTGGATCCCTGTTTAGTTCTTTGCCCTATTTCATTTGTTTTGCTTTGTTATTGTTGTTGTAATTCTGTTGTTAAGTTTTTTGAATTCCTTGTATATTTGGGACATAATCTCCTATTGAGGGGTAGTTAGCAAAGATTTTCTCTCAATTTGTAGGTTCTTTCTTTATGCTTTAATAGTTTCCTTTGGAATGTAGAAATTTTAAATTTGATTCCATCTCTCTTTTTGATTTTTTGTTTTATTTTTTGAGTTTGGGGGGTTTGTTTAGGTAGTCAGTGTCTTGTGCCAATATATTGGAGTGTTGGGTTTATGTTTTCTTCCAGAAGTTACAAAGTCTCTGGTCGAATTCCTAGGTCTTGGATCTACTTCAATTTGACTTTTGTGCAGAGTGGAAGTTCAGGATCTAGTCTCATTCCAGTACATATGGATATACAGTTAATCATTTGTTAAAAAGGTTACCTTTACTCCAATGTGAATTTTTGGCACCTTTGTCAAGAATCACAACTGTATCTGTATGGTTATGGGCCTGTTTTTTTGTCTTCTATTCCATTGGTGTTCCTATCAGTTTTGATGCCAATACCATGTTGTTTTTTGTTACTATAGCTCTAAAGTATAATGTGAAGTCAGGTATTGTGATGCCTTGTTATGGTTTAGATGTTAGGTATCCCCCAAAATCTCATGTGTGATATAATGCAAGAACATTTAGAGATTAAATGATTGGGCTGGAAGAGGCTTAAATTAATCAGTGCATTAATCCCCTGATAGGAATTAAATTGGTGGTAATGGTAGACAGGCAGGTGTGTCTGGAAGAGGTGGGTCTCTGTGTGTATGCCTTTGGGGTTTATATTCTTTCCTTGTTGAAAATTGCTTTCTCAATTTTCAACACCTTCTCAATTTCCTCCACCACACACTTCTGCCATGATATTCTGCCTTACAACAGCACCTGAGGAATGGAGTCACCCATCTATGGGCTAAGATCTCTAAATCCATAAGCACTCAAATAAACTTTTCCTCTTAAAATTGCCCTTATCTTTTGTCACAGCAGAAAAAAGCTGACTAAAACATGCCTCCAGCACCCACTCTTCTTGCTGTGTCTTGCTTTGACTATTTTGGGTCTTTTATTCTTCCAAATAAATTTTAGGACTACTTTTTTTTTAAAAAGAATACCATTGGTATGTTGGTGGGAATTGCATTGAATGGGTATGTTGCTTTTGGTAGTATGGCCATTTGACAATATTAATTCTGCTATCGAAAAATATGGGAGGTCTTTCTATCTTCTAAGGTCTCTCTCTTTTTTTAATTTCTTCAGCATTCTATAGTTTTCATTGTAGAAATCTTTTACCTCCTCAGTTAGATTTATTCCCAGGTTTTTACTTTTTGAGGTCATCATGAATGGGGTTGTTTTTCTGATTTCTTTTTCAGTATTGGAGTGTAGGAAAGCTATTGATTTATTAATGCTGATCTTGTATCCTGCTACTTTGCTGAATTTATTGATCAGTTCTAGAAGTCTTCTAGCAAAATTTTTTGGGTCTCTTGAATCATGATATCAGCACACAGAGATAATTCAACTTTTTTTTTTATGAGTATCACTTTAATTTTCTTCTCTTGCCTGTTGGCTGTGGCTAAAGTTTAAATAATTATTTTGAGTAAGATATTGGCTTTGAGTTTTTCATATGTTGCCTTCATAATGGTGAGGTAAGTTCCTTCTATCCCTAGTTTCTCCAGTGTTTTTAACATAAATGAGGGTTTGTATCCCTTAGATGAAACCCACTTGATCATAATATACTGTCTTCTTAATATGTTTTTTAATGTGATTCGCCAATAGTTTATTTAAGGATTTTTGCAATTATGTTCACCAGGGATATTGGTCTGTAGTTTTCTTTCCTTTATGTATCTTTGTCTGGTTTTGGAATCAGGTCATCATAGATACCCTGTTATCAGTTGCATAGAATGAATCTGGAATGTTCTCTATCTTTCTATTTAATGAAATAATTTGATCAGAATTAGGATTAGTTCTTAAAAGTTCTGGTAGAATTTGGCTGAGAATCCACATGGTCCTGATTTTTTGTTGTCGTTAGAAAGATTTTACTTGCTGCTTTAATTTCATTGCTAGATTTTTGTCTGTTTAGGTTTTCCATTTTCTAATGATTCAATTGGATAGGTCATATGTATCTAGAGATTTGTCTATATCTTCTATATTTATCAGTTTATCAGAGTATAAATTTTACAAATAGTTTATAATGATCTTTTGAATTTCAGAAGCACTGTCAAATTCAGGGATTTAGGATGCCTTGTTTTTATTTTGGAGTGGTGTGGTGGTCTGAGATAGAGGTATTATAGTCTGATGTAGCACTGGTTGGCCCATGATGGGGTGGAGTTGCTGCCCCCTTTGGATTGCACACTTTGCAGGTTGTATCTTGGCACACTGGGTGGTAGCTGATGTCTGTGGGGTGCTCCTCTGTAAGACCCTCTGTGGGGTGTACCACAATTGCATATGCATGAGATTTGCTGCTGGCTGCTTGGTGGTTGTCCTTGGGAATTGCCTTCTGTGAGTCTGTGTATCTGAATGAGAACTGAATTAATTGGCATCTCTGTAACTTGCAGTTGTGAATCTTCCAAGAGTTCCAGGGCACAAGAGCTGCTTCCCTAGTCACTAAGGTTTCACCAGCCAGTGCTTATTAGTCAGCCCAGAAATAGGAATCTACACTTGGAAGGTTCTGCATCTGTTGGCTGTTGGGTAAGGGGCACAGGGTCCAGGACTCAGAACTGTTGCCGACCACTGTGGGATGCTGAGCACCAGCTCCCACTTCTTTATAGTAGCATTCAGCTTGGTGAGTGCAACTGTGGGTTTTGTGACTGCAGGCTCTCTGTGGACAGACTGTGACACAGAAACCCTGACCCTGGTTATTGCTATCATCATAACAGCTGTAGGATGTCAGTTCACTCATCTTGGCCTGAACTCCTGCAGAAGCTGAGTAGGAGTTAGCCCTCCCAGGAGTGATTTGCCATCAGGTCAGCTCCACCCCATTCTTCTTGTCCTTAATGAGGGGGAAAGGTTTTCTGTAGCCTTTAGCTAATGATGATTCCTCTCCAAATTTCTTCTAGATGGATTACTGAGATATCCCATTTCAGAGGTATTCCCTATGGTTTTATTAGTTGCTATCTGTAGGTGGGCAGAATCTGTATTTATTTCCCCTAGGAATGTTGCATAGATGTAGCCTCTACAAAATGATTGCCCTTTCTAGCAGTTTTCAGACCACAATTTGGGCTAAGCTGTGTGATCTACTTCACTGTCTGTTGCTTCTGTTTCACTTTAACTTGGTTTACTTTTCTTTCCAATTATTGTTAGAGAAGTAGGCTAATGGGCATTTCCTCTCCCTCTTTCTCTGTTTGTTACCCTTTACTCCTCCCCCATCCTGCCCAGAGTTTGGGGTCAAGGAATCCTGTCTTATTTTCTGCTCTGGTAACCAAATTCCAAGTCCTTTCAAGTCTCAAGCTGTTTAATATTGAGTTTTAGAGTGTTTACTCTGTCATTCACCTCTCTGGTAAGCTATTCTTTCACTAGTTCATTTCTGGGCTGTGGAGGGGTTGAGGGTTGCTACTTACATCTGCTCCGCCATCTTTTCTCTCCAACATATTCTTTATTTAATAAGATTTTCTTGATTTAATGGGATTAAGACCTCTCCCTCCTTCACATTTCAAAAGGCATTATAAAGACACCCCTTTTCCTATCTTTTGTGGATCCTTCCATATTCTCTCTTAGAGTGTAATTATTAGTGCATCTATGTAATATTATTCATTTATTTTGGTTTAGGGTTTTTTAACATATCTTATATTTCCCCAATCAGAGAAAGGTGATTTATATGTAGTCTATATTTTATAAATACTAGTGGAATTGGATTAACTTCATATATCAGAGAAACATAGGAAACTGTTATGTGAACAGTTAATTTTCTAACATAATTTAAAAACATTTAGGACCCATCAGAATTATTGTGTATGTATTTAAAATTTTTTTAGATAGCAATTCTTGGCTCAAAACAAATCTATGAAAATTCCAATTGCTAAGAATGGGTTCCAGGAAATTCTTTGCAAAGGATTTTTCAGGGTATTTTGGTGCTCACAAAAGGGTTTAAAATGCTGACTTTTAGAAATTTGATGTTGGTGAGCTCTATGTAAGTTTGGGGGAACTTCCTTACATCTCCTACTAACTAGGAACATGTCTTAATAAACAAAATGGTGAATATACTAGAATTGCCAATCTTTTTATACCAGGAAGGAAATAGATACAACAAATAAAAATGGGATTGCTACAAGCCATTTCTTTACAGAGTCAATATAAGTTTTGATGTAAAATTTATCTGGCTAGCCCTAACAATATTCTCTTTCCAAGTATGTGGTAGGACAAAAGAGAAATGCACATTTTAATTACTTTGCACCTCTTCAATTTTGTAGACTCCTACAAAAGGACATACATTTTTCAAATAAGAATAACACTTTTTAAAGAAAAAAATTTGGCAACATCAGCTTAATTTTGTAAAAATAGTCTGGAAGCATGATTTTCATCATGGCAAGCAAAGCCTGTGTGGACAAGGTTGTAAGAGCATATTTATACACCATTCAAGGTAAGTCATTATTCAGATAATATGTAAAGTTTTCTAATATATACTGAGAAACTCAGTGTTTAATTATCATGAAGTTTTGGTGTCTTCATTAAAAATTAATGTGTTTAACTTAGTGTCTATACAAATTTCAGAGTAGCTGTAAGATCCCTGTCCTCCAGAAATTTAGAAATTTAAATGGATAAAAGAATGCGGATATAACTGAATTTGTTTAAATAACAGAGGTGATAGAATAAATATTTTCCCCATTGGTTATAAACGGACATGTTTATTGTGGATCTGAGACTACTGATAAATTTACAGCAGAAAAACTATGAATCCTTCTAAAAGGATAGACACTTTGGAGATATAGGATTGCAACTCTGAGTTCTTTGAGACAATGAGTCTGGATTTATATCACTGATATACTTTAGATCCAGAGTTTCCTCTAAAAGTCAGGTATAAAGGTTTGGTTCCCAACCCATGACATTGTTGGAAGGTGGTAGAGCTTTTAAGAGGCAGGGCCTAGTGGAAGAAAGTTAGGTTACTGGGAGTGTGCCCTTGAAGGGCATATGGGGTTCTGGGCACTTCCCCCTCTCTCTTACTCTTTCTTTGCTTCCTGAATGCCAGGAGGTGAACAGGTCTCCTCCACCATATGCTCTCACCACAATGTACTGTGCTGCCACAGGCCCAAAACAACATGATCAAGAGACCATGGACTAAATATTCTGAAACTGGGTCAAACTAAAACTTTACTCCTTTTAGTTGTTATTCTCAGGTATTTGACACAACGACAGGAAGCTAACTAACACAGAAACCAATATCTTCTGTTATAGTATCAGGTACCTGACCACTCTGCCATGACTTTGTTGGCTTATCTGTGAGTGGTTTACTGTTGAATAATGTCCACACTAGTAGAGAACTCCTCCTGAGATAGTTGAGTCAAAATAAAAACATGTGGCTCATGATTCCCCATTCAGTGCTAATTCCTTGGAGCCATTAAAACATATTATTTATGTAGCAGAATCTGGGGAAGCTGGTTTTGTGTGATCTGTTACTGAAACATAAGGTCCTAGAGGGCAGAAACATTATGTTGTCCTGTTATACCTAGAATTGTTCAAACCAAATAACATACTAAATGTTCAATAAATATTTGGTTGAATATTATTGAATTATGAAAATCTACTCAATGTCTTCAATTTAATAAAATATTTTGATTTTATTTTAATCATTTAGTTCTTACTTATAAAGTAAGTATGTTCATTATAGAAAATTTAAGAAAAATTTAAAAGCCACAAGAGGAAATAAATAATTGGTGATATCATTAACTAAAGATAATAATAACTGAGATTTTTATATATGTTTTTACAGTTCATGTCTGAGTGCTTTTGTAAACATTTTCATGGAAAATAACTGAAATCAGAACAATAAATTCTGAGCTTAATATATGAGCATTTTTTCATATAATTAAATTCTTTAAGATTGATTGTTAATGGTCACATAATTTTCAATTTTAATTACTTATTTTTGTTAAAAATAAATAAATAATACAATCTTGAATATTTTTATATTTTTGAATTTTAAGATCACTAGTTATTCAGGTAGGATAATTTCTCTCTGGACTAGTTGTAGAATTATATAAATGACCTAAAAATTCATACTTTACTTCATGCTTGACAATAGTGATAATCATTCTTTATAATCTTTTCAAACTTTGTGTGAAATAACCCATGAACTGTGAATTTGCACTTAATTTAGTTTCTATTTATGGCAATATGTTTTCAGAGTGAATTGTTATTGAATATATTCATTGTGTATGTTATTTAGGTTTCTGTTATCTTTTTTAATGATTTGTAGAAGCACTTAACATATTATAGATGGTAGGCCTTTATGCAACATACATGCTTTCCTCTTTCCCATTTCATTTTAAATTTTGTCATGTTTATCAATTCTGAAACTGGGACAAACTAAAACTTTCCTCCTTTTAGCTGTTATTCTCAAGTATTTTGACACAGTGACAGAAAGCTACCTAACACAGAAATCCATCTTCTGTTATGCCATCAGGTAAGCCACCCCTCTGCCATAAATGTTTTCACTTATCTGTAAGTGGATTACTGTTGGCCACTTCTACAGAAGATTTTTGTATATGCCAACATATTAAGTCATGATTTCTTTTGTAGCTTTTCTTCATGAGACACTCTTTACTGTTTTTTCACCTATATTTTTTTTTATTGGTGCATTGCAGTTGCACATAATGATAGGATTTTGGATTTGTTGTTACATATTCATACAAGATACTCTTTCTTAAATGATATTGCCTGTATTATTTCATTTGGGTTCTTTTATATCTTTATATTTTACACATTTATTTTTTATTTGCCATTTTTCATGGTGTTAGTGATAGAACCCAGTGCCTTGTACATGCTTGACAAATGTTCTACCATTGAACTAATACCATGAGCTCCAGGAAGTTTACATTTTTTTAATCTATCTGAAATTTATTTCATCATGAAATATGAGAAAAATTGAATTTTATCTTTTACCAGTTGTCTTCTTATAAATTTACTCAATAATTATTTCTCTCAACTATTTTATAAGCAAATTTAGTCACTTTTAAAATTATGTTCCTGATTTCTTCTACTCAGTTAAAATATTTGCTTTCTCATATTTGTACAAGTATTGAAACTTAATAATACTTTATATACGGTAGAATAACTTTCTTAATTTTATTTTTCAACCTCAAGAAAATTATCATTATTTCTGAAATTTCATGTAAACTTCAGAATCCTACTGATAAGCACAAAAAGGAGAGAGGTGAGAGTTCAACAAAAATTAAATAATTCACTTAAATTTTAAAAATAACTGGGATTAATTAATTTATTTATAGTGTTAAGTTTTCTAACATATTATACATATATTCAGTACAAAATTCTGTTTACATAAATGTACGTTTTTCCAAGTCTTGTTTTATGTTCCTCATCAAAGGTACAATGCTTTCTTCACATAGAACTAGTGTATTTCATACCATATTAACATGTATTTAATAATTTTCCTGGACTTTCTTTAAACAATGTGGGACATGTGCCTTTTTGCTTTGGGGCTATGAAGAACACTGCTTCTATGAACATTCATATATAAGTATATGTGTGGACTTGCATTTTCATTTCTCATGGGTAATTATGAATGGAAGTGCTGAATCATATGTTAGTTCTGTTTAATCATTTGAGGAACCATCAGACCAATTTCCATACCAGCTATACCATTTTGCATTTCCACCAATTGTGTATGATCATTTGAACTTCACCACCCACCGTTCTCACCAATACTTGCTATTATCTGATGTTTTTTTTTTAATCACAGCCTTCATTGTAGTATCTCACTGTGATCTTGAATTAAGAGTTTTATGATACCTTTAAATTAGTTGTTGTTATAAAATAAAACTACAGAAACTCTTGTAACATGAATACTTTGGGCAGATAAGCAGCTATCCAGCATCTACATATGGTAAGGAAGATTCTATGTCCACACCACCTGGGCTCAAGTCTCAGGTCTGTCACTTACCAGCTTGTCTGAACTTGGGTATGTTATTCACATCAGGTCACAGATGTCTTCAAAATCTTGCACTAATGAATGCGTTTTATGCAGGAAAAACAAAAGGGAATATTAACAAATACATTTTAACAAATACACATTTTAAAATAAATGTCCTTAGATTTGTACTTATAAAATAGGTAAGTTCTCATAAATATCTTTTATGTTGAAAGAATATTTTCCAGGTGTGTGTGTGTGTGTGTGTGTGTGTGTGTATGATTTTTAATGAGTCTCTCCTTTAATAGTTTTATGATACCTTTTAAGTCTTGTTTTGAATTTAAAAATCCAATCCTTCAATAAATTTTATCAAAGAAAAGTAAAACCCAAGAACTTTTATATTAATTTTGTATACTTTTCCAGTCAATTCTACTTGATTTTCAAGAAGCAATTATTATCTACAAATAGTGATGTGCTGGTGAATGTTTAATAATTGGCTCTAGAAAAGCTTGTGTATGTGTTTATGCATGTGTGTACACTTGTATACAAATGTAGGTTTATTATATGTTTTGAAAAATTACATTTATATATGATTGTACCCAAAGTTAGAAATTATATAAAATCATAAACACATAGGTTTATTATGAATTTTATAAAATAATATATATATTAAATTATATAAAATATTAAAATTTTACTTTGTATAACACACAAATTTATTATAAATTTTGCTGTTATAAAGGATAATAGCACACAATTTATAATACAAAATAAAAATATATAATACATTTAAATTGTTGCCAAACTCTTATATTTGTAGCTAATCTATGACCAAGTCAATCATGGATTGAAAAGTGAAATTACAACTCAATTTGCATTTCTCAATACATTTATTGTCATCGAATTCAGTACATGATCTATGGTTAAACTCCTTCTCACCCTTGATCAAGAGCAGGCCAAGGACATTAATCTATAATATACAGATCACCACTGCCAAGATTCTGCTACTCAGGATATTGTCCAAAGAATTCTGTCTGTAGTTGGACTACATTAGTTGCTTCTGTTCCTTTTACTGCAGAATGAAATGATGAATCATTTAATGGGATAGGAACATTTAAGACACTGTTCAGATAGATCAGCCAACTGCATGTAGTACAGGGAATTACTAGAAAAACTTAACTTTTTATTTTGCTCTCCTTATCTTTTCCGTGTAACTTTGAAATTTTTCAAGCATCTACTCATTTTCCCATGTGATTTTTACCAAAGTTCACCTATCATGTTCCACCTGTATTGTTTACAATTCCTCAATCAGTCATATATATTTTATTCTTTATGTAGACTACCATGATCTCTATTTCTAAATTCTTAAATTTGCTTCACAGATAAAAACAGGCTCTTCAATCATTTAGAATTGATACTGATAATCCAAGATGGTGGGATAAAGGGAGACTGCTTTCCTTGTCTGTGACCTGGGATTTAAGCAGTGGAATACAGCTTCACTGACAGTTATTAGAGGACCCCCAACAGCTACTCCCATGCAGGAATCCTGCCCACTATGTCTGCACAGGTTCCCCTGGCTTCAGCATCTGTGCAGGACCCCAAGCCACTGTGCCTGAGCGTCCTGCTGCCAGGACCCCCAGCTACTGCTCCCATGTAGACCCCCATCTACCAGCATGGGGAATCCCCTGGTTGCCTCCATCTTGGGACACTGGAACTGCTGCAATAGTTTTCTTCATATATTAGCCTGTACCTGGGGACACCAGAAAGGGTCTGGAGATAGCTACCCACCACAACACTGAATGCCAGAGAGCTGCATCTTTGAACATACTACCCAACATCACCACCTGGCCCACCCGACACCCCATCTCTGAAAGCAGCTGCCTCCATCTTTGTTGCCATCTTGGATTATCCTTGCTACCACAGGTGCCATCTTTAGTTGGGGCAACTCCCAGCTTGGGACACCAGCTGGGGCCTAGAAGAAATATCAAGGTACCTATAGTCCCCCAATTCCCCCCACTCTCCCACAGCCACTAACCTGGCACAATTCTTGCAGCTACATAGCTGGTTCATAGCTCTCAAAGCCTGGTTCTGATCTGCCTGATATGAAACAGCTCTCCACAACAGATGTGCCAGCACCAGAGCACAGCCCAAGACCTCTGGAGAGAGGTTCCTGACTGGGAACAATGAAATAGAAGACACCATCAAAAGACTACCAACCTAGAAAAGCCCAAAACCAGATGAATTCATAGCTGAGTTCTACAAGACCTTCAAAAAAGAACTAATACCAATACTCCTCAAATTAGTCCATGAAATACAAAAAGAGGGAACACTTCCAAACTCATTCTATGAGGCCAATATGACCCTGATTCCAAAACCAGACAAAGACACATCAAGGAAAGAAAACTTTAGACCAATAACTGTGATGAACATAGATGCAGAAATTCTCAATAAAATTCTGGCAAATTGAATAAAAAAACATATTAAAAAGATAGAGCACCACGATCAAGTGGGGTTCATTGCAGGGATCCAAGTTTGTTTCAACATATGGAAATCAATAAATGTAATTCATCACATCAATAGATTTAAAGATAAGAATCATATGATCATCTCAATAGATGCAGAAAAAGCATTCAACAAAATACAGCACCCCTTCATGTTCAAAACACTAGAAAAATTAGGATAACAGGAACATATCTTAACATCATAAAGGCTATCTATGCTAAGCCCCAGGCCAACATCATTCTAAGTGGAGAAAAATTGAAAGCATTCCCTCTAAAAGCTGGAACAAGACAGGGATGCCCTCTTTCACCACTTCTATTTAATATAGCCCTTGAAACTGTAACCAGAGCAAATATATGAAGGAAATCAAAAGGATACAGATGGAAAAAGAAGAACCCAAACTATCACTATTTGCCAATGACATGATTCTATACTTAGCAGATTTGAAAAATTCCGCCAGAAAACTTCTAGAATTAATAAATGAATACAGAAAAGTAGCAGAATATAAATCCACCAGAAAAATTCTAGAATTAATAAATGAATACAGAAAAGTAGCAGAATATAAAATTAATACCCATAAATCAAATGCATTTCTGTACATCAGTAACAAATCCTCTGAAAGAGAAACTGGAAAAACTATCCCTAAAAAAATTTTTTAAAAAAAAACCTTGAGAATCAACTTAATGGAAAGAGGTGAAAGACCTCTACATGTTCTTGGATAGGCAAAATTAATATTTTCAAAATGACCATACTACCAAAAGCACTATACAGATTTAATGTAATTCCAATCAAATTTCCAATGACATTCCTCATAGAAATAGAAAAAGAAATCCTGAAATTCATTTGGAAAATTAAGAGACCCAGAATATCCAAAGCAATCCTTAGCAAGAAGAATGAAGCAGGTGGCATCACTATACCAAACCTTAAACTATACTACATAGCAATAGTAATGAAAATGACATGGTATTGGCATCAAAATAGACTGGTATACCAATGGTATAGAATAGAGGACACAGAGACAAACCCACATAAATACGGTTATCTCATACTAGACAAGGCACCAAAAACATATTGAAAAAAAGATAGTCTCTTCACCAAATGGTGCTAGGAAAACTGGAAATCCATATGCAGCAAAATGAAATGAAGCCCCTATCTCTATCTCTCACCATGCACAAACCTTTACTCAAAGTGGATCAAAAATCTAGGAATTAGACCAGTGACCTTGCACCTAATAGAAGAAAGAGTAGAGCCTAACTCCTCATAATGTCAGATTAGGCCCCAACTTCCTTAACAAGACTCCTATAATGCAAGAAATAAAATCAAGATCAATAAATGGGATGGATCCAAACTGAAAAGGTTCTTCTCACCAAAGAAACAATCAGTGAGGTGAAGAGAGAGCCTACAGAATGGGAACAAATTTTTACCACACGCACATCAGATAGAGCACTAATCTCCAGGATATAAAAAGAAATTTTAAAAAATTTAATACTAATAAAACAAATAATCCAATAAACAAATGGACTAAGGAACTGAACAGACACTTCTCAATTGACCAATAAATATATGAAAAAAATGTTCAATATCTCTAGTAATTAGAGAAATGCAAATCAAAACTAATCTAAGATTTTATCTCACACTGGTCAGAATGGCACTTATCAAGAATACAAACAACAACAAGTGTTGGTGTGGATGTGGGGAAAAAGGCACAATCATATATTGCTGGTGGGACAGCAAATTGGTGCAGCCAATATGGAAAGCAGTATGGAGATTCCTTAGAAAACTTGGAATGGAGCCACCATTTGACTCAGCTATCCCACTCCTCAGTTTATACCCAAAGGACGTAAAAACAGCATACTACAGTGATGCAGCCACATCAATGTCTATAGCAGCACAAATCACAATAGCTAAATTGTGAAACCAAACTAGAGGCCCTTTGATAGATGAATGGATAAAGAAACTATGATACATATAACCATGGAATATTACTCAGCATTAAAAGAGAATAAAATTATGGCAACTGCAGGTAAATGGATGGAGTTGGAGAATATCATGCTAAGCAAATTAAGCCAATCTCGAAAAACCAAATACTGAATGTTTTCTCTAATAAATGGATGTTAATCCATAATAGGGGTGGAAGGGGGAGCGTGGTAGGAATGGAGGAACTTTGGATTGGGCAAAGGGGAAGGAGGGGAAGGGGAAAGGGATGGGGTAGAAAAATGGTGGATGAGATAGATATCATTACTCTAGGTAATGAAGACAAAAAGGATGTGACTTTACTTTGTGTACAATCAGAAAAATGAAAAATTGTGCTCCATATGTATACTATAGATCGAAATCCATTCTGCTGTCATATATAACAAATTAAAACAAATACATAAATTAACTAAAAAAACAGAATTGAAATTTTTTTCCTGTTCTTGCCAGCGAGTTTCTCTGGTTTCCTGGAGATTTTTCTTCCATTGGCCTGTACTATCCTTGCAAAGAATTGGTGATTTCTCTCCCTTTGCTCTTCTTTACATATTGGTTTTTACAGTTAAAACATGAGTTATAGCTATTCCAAAGGATAAACAGGTAAGCACCTTGCTGAAATTTTTGAGTCTAGAATAAAAAGAAAAATAAAGGTGCCATTTACTGTACTTTTTATTAATTTAAAAAGATCAGCAAATCAACAGAACTCAATTTATAATTCCATAGTACTTTGCTTATATCTTTTCACTGTTTTTGCAGAACCCAAAGATGGACATTAGCCCTTCTGCCAATTTTCTTTTTCACACAATCCAAGCCCCAGGAACATATTATAGCGAGAGGTGGAGCTCCCTTTCTGTCCTAAATCATGTACTGCATCCCCACCCTCCAAACTCCTATGGTATTCCAATGACTTCTAGGTGGCAGATGGCTCCAAGTGCCTTTTTGTCTTTACTTACCTCTGGCTCTGTTCTCTGAACTGAGAGACCTTAGAGGAATTTTATTGACATCTCTGATGACTTCTCAGGAAGGGTGACCAATTTCCATGACTTTCTGCTGACTACATACCCTGAAGTTTCTATTATGTGTGGAAGGTATTCCTAATGCTCATGGAGGTTTATCTCTATTTTTACTTCCATCCATAATTTAAATTAAAAAAATGGAAAGCTGAAGGTATGTGTTTTTGCTGATTTTACTATTCTTCTCTGGATCTGTCTTTATTTAAAAATGTCATTAAAGTGGGAAAAGCAAAAAGAGTCAATTCAAAAATTTTAAATACAATTCAAATTAGAAATATTTGTGAGGCAAATTTGACCTGTTTCAGAATTGGTTGAACATAATTTCATAGGCAGTCTTTCCCTGTATTTTTTAGGAAAACTTGATCTGAGTTTTATAATACTGTTGCAGTAAAAACATCTTATCTCTGACTTTTGAGGAAGAGGACAAGCTACACAAGAAGAAAATGCAAGACAGAAAATTATATTCAAATTACTGAAACAGATAAAATAAAAAAACAGATCTAAAGTTCTAGCTGGCCTTTAAGACTACAATGAGATGATGTCCTCTCTCTTTCATTTTTTTTCCCTCTCCCCTGTTCCCTCATGTAGATTCTGGTGGAGCCTTTAGCCTGGGTAAATCCATTGTAGTACACTTGAATGCACCTACATATAGATTCTATCCTTAAAATTGGTTGTATTAGTTTACTACCAATGTTGAAGCAAATTATAAAAAGTTGGCTTAAAACAACCTAATTTAATTATCTTACTCTTCTGGAGGTCAGCAGTCCTAAATAGGTTATTGCGGTTAAAATCAAGGGCTACATTCTTTTTGGAGGCTGCAGAGAAGAACCTATTCTATGTTTTTCTCATCTTTAGGTTACCTGCATTCTTTGTCTTGTGATTATATCACTCCCACCTCTGCTCCTGTCATCATACTACCTTTGAGTTTTCTTCCTCCCTCTCTCCCTCAGGAGGAAACTGTGGTTACATTGTGCCCATTTGAATGTTCCAGTATAATCTCCCTATCTCAAGATACCTACCTTAATCATATATGTATTTTTTTTGTTATAAAGGTGATAGATTCACTGGTTCCAAGGATTAGTATACAGATATATGTGAAAGGCCATTATTTTGCCTACAATGTGTGTACTCTGCCATTTGTGTGTGTGTGTGTGTGCGCGCGCGCGCACATGTGTGTTTGCAAACTGGGTTACCATTAGTAAGAGGCTTATGAACTTCTGCTGTGAGTTTAGTAAAAATATACAGTGATTTCTGGGCAAATTTTGATTATGAATTTTGTTCATATTCTTATAATTTTATTCATATTCTTTTAATGTAAACAAGAAAATTAGAGTAATCAAATAACATTGGCATTTAAAAAAAACTGAGACCATGTGTTATGGTTTTGATACCAGATTTCCCCCAAAAGCTCATGTGTGAGACAATGCAGGAAGTTTCAGAGGAGAAATTATTGGATTGTAAGAGTCTTAACCTGAATTTACCCCTAATGGGATTAATTGAGTGATAACTAGAGGCAGGTGGGGTGTGGCTGGAGGAAGTGGTTCATTGAGGGTGTGGCTATGGGGCATATATTTTGTATATGGAGCTGGAGTCTCTCTCTCTCTCTCTCTGCTTCTTGACCACCATGATGTGAGCTGCTTTCCTTTGCTACAGATTCCACCATGATGTTCTACTTCATTTCAAGCCCCAAGGAATGGAGCTGGCCTTCTCTGGACTAAGACCTCTGAAACCGTCAGCCCTCACATAAACTTTTTGTCCCATACAGTTATACTGGTCAGATCCTTTAGTCACAGCAGTGGTAAAGCTATCTAAAACACCATGCTTATGAATACAGTCAAAATTTTGTTTTGTATGAAGGAAATAATAGAATAATCCTAGCAGTTGGTTGGTAGGAAAATGGGAAAGACCTCACAATCTTGGATGTCAAATTGAACATTCAACATGTGTAGCAGAAGGGATTCTGACACCTATAGATTAGTTTTTACTTCACATAATAATTTAGGGACCTCCTTTGAATATTAATCTGATGCAGTTTCTACTATATTTTATGATAGCAAAAGATAAGCTACAAGTTTGCACTTGACTTTTCTGATTGGTTAGTCTCTACTAGTTCTTTGTAACATAGATTGTCTTAGTCCACTTCTTCTTGCTATTACTGAATACCACAAATTAAGTAACTTATAAAGAATAATTGTTTATTCAACTCACAACTGTGAAGACTGAGAAATTCAAAATGTGTTGGGGAGGCTGCATCTGGTGAGGGCCTTCTTGCTTGACTTTACATAGAGTCCCAAGGTGGCACATGATGTCACATGTGAGACAGAATGTTCCAATGTCTTTTCTCATCTCTTCTAATAATGCCACAATCTCATTGGATTAGGAAAAAATCTACCCCTTTATCGTCTCATTTAATGTTAATACCTTTCAAATGTCCCTCCTCTAAATACCATAGTTGGACTAAGTTTTCACTACCTTCATATCTCACAACAGGGATTATATTTCAACATGAGTCTTGGTGGGACATTCAAACCATAGTACAGACCATGAGTTTCATTCTCAGATGTGGACCCTTATATTGACCAAATCTTATTGTGGGTTTCTATGGAAGATTGAACCTCCTACCTCTTCACTTTTAATTCAATTTGGTCTTAAATTATTAGTTGAACTGTCACTTTATTTAATGAGCATCTTTAAATAAGAGATGCTCTAGTTGAGTAACATTTTACATAAATTCTGAGAATATTGTAAATGCTGATGTCTTGATGATAAATCTTTCAGTATGGTAGGTCTTAATGGTTGAAGGGAGGAGTTATAATTTTAGTTTGAATTTTGGCTTTGAAATTCATCAAAGATCGGATCTAACATAAAATTTAATAACCTTAGAGTCATGGTAAAATGAAATATTTCTCAGAAGAGACTGAAAAGTAGACATATCATGCTGTACTACAAAGATAAAACATTCAAAACAACATCATTTTCATAATGACAATAGGAGCAGGGCCACACCCAATAGGGCAGATGCAATAATTTGAGATGTTTCCTTGTGGAAAATTTTAACTAAAAAAAAAAATTGTGTTCTTAAGATTCATGTTCCAGGCTATATGGAGTAAATCCAATCTATCCTATGACACTCTGTTACTGAGTGTGACTGCTAAACTCTGGACAGAATAATGAAGTAGCTGAGAACTCCAAAAAGTAAATGATAGCAGATAGATTAGAAAAGAGAGCACCATTTGACGTGATATACCTCCAAGAAGTAAGTTTCTCATTTTTTTTTATGTCCAGCATCATTTTGCCTCAAAAGTCACCAAAACCTGGAAGTACACAGTCCGTGGAAATGGAAAAAACTTCCAAAAGAATTCCTGTCTTACAGATCCAAGAGCAGAAAATGAGACTGCCAAGTGTCATTCAGAGTGTGGGGAAATGCCCACTTTTCTTAGTCTCTCTCAGCATCCCCCTTCCCACACACAGTATCACAACAGCACTGTAGAGGAGATAATGGCAGCAGTACCTGGAAAGGAACCACTCTAAGGAGGAGGATTCATTCTACCAGAGGAGTTGTAGTCACGAGAGAGTGGGGCAACTTCTTTGACTGTTTTTCCTCTGTTCTCTTAATTCTTGATCCTAACACAGTTGTTGTCAAGGGAATTCTGAAGCAGAACAGATAAAATAAAGCCCCCGGTTTTTTGATTAATCTGCCAGGAAAAGAAGAGGGGGGCCTGGGGCTATGAAAACATCAGAGAGATTAAAAAGGAGGGAAGCTCAGGAGATCCATCTTATAAT
Source organism: Marmota flaviventris (assembly GCF_047511675.1). Taxonomy (NCBI): domain Eukaryota; kingdom Metazoa; phylum Chordata; class Mammalia; order Rodentia; family Sciuridae; genus Marmota; species Marmota flaviventris. The sequence continues at coordinate 100,415,256 of NC_092498.1, read as the reverse complement.
GTTGTTTATGAACTACTAGGCTTTCCTGAGAGGTGTTCATGGGTTTATCTAATCTTAAACAGCATGCTACTGACTTTGAGAACTTCATTACAGGATAGACCACCAGCCAGACCCAAGATTGGCCACTGGGGTTACATATATGGTACAGATTTAAGAAGTGTTACAAAGCATTGAAAAAAATCAATGGAAATTAGAACCACAGCTGAAAAATGGTAAATAAAAACTGTGGAATAAAAATAAAGAGATACATTTTCTGCTTAAAAAAATCAACATTTTCCTTATGATTTAAACAAAACCCATGATCTCATGATGTAAAAATCACAATGTCTAATCCAAACTGCTCAGCAAATGAAAGTTTAGGTAAATCTCAATTCATAATAAATGGAGAAGATAATAAAAACAGCCATGACTATGCTCTACAAAGTAAAGCTAAACATTCTTGAAACAAATAAAAAGATAGAAAATCTCAACAAAGGAAATAAAAAATGTAAAGAAAAACCAAATGGAAATTTGAGAGTTAAAAAAAGTAATATAAAAGGTTCAATGAAGGCAATTAAGGGCAGAATGACAATGACATATGAAATAGTTAAGACATTTGCAAAGAGAAATTATGCCACTAAATAGCAGGGAGAAAAAATAAGATTGAAAAAACTAATGAGCAAAGATTCAGATACCTCTAGAAAAAGAAAAGATAGATCAATTGTCATCAGAGTCCCAAAGGAAGAAGACAAAGAGTGTGTCACACACACACACACAAAAAAAAAAAAAAAAAAAAAAAAAAACCTTGTTTGAGAAACAATGACTTAAAATGTTCTAAATTTGGCAAGAGTCATGAGCTTACAGATGTTAAAAGCAAACTCCAAAAAATGATAATCTCAAAGAAATTCATGCTGTAATATTTTATGCTCTAACAACTATGAATTAAAGAAATAGGTAAATTTTGAAATCAGTCATAGAAAAAAAATGCGTTATCACAGGGAAATATTGGTTAGAATCACTGCAGATTTCTTCCTGGAAACCAAAAAAGTCAAAAGGCAACATTACAATGTGAAGGAAAAGAACTTTCCATTGAGAATAGTATCTCCATCAAAAATATTTTTTAAGAATAAAGATATCATATATTCTCAGATAAAAGAAAACTTTAAGAGAATGTGTCACTAGTAGGACAGCAATAAAAGAACTGCTGAAGTAATTCCATTAGGCAGAGGGAAAGAATATTAGAGAGAAATGTAATAGCAATGAAAAGAGAATGAAAAAAAAATTGTAAATATATAAATAAATAATACAGTCTGTTTTCTTCCTTTCTTTAAAATATTTATTTATCCAGTTGAAAGAAATGTTGTAGCACTTTCTGAAGGAGTTTTAAAAGTATGTAGATGTAATATATGAAAACTAAGACAAAAAATGGAGGAGAATAATGAAACCTATATAGTAGGAATGTTTTAACATTCCAGGTTAAAGAGGAAAATATTAATCCTAAGTACACTGTAACAAATTAAGTTTGTATACTATAATATCTACAGCAATCACCTAAAAAATATCAAGATACTATAGATAGAAAAGTTAAAATGAAATGCTCAAAATTTTTAAATAATTCAGAAGAAAGCATAAAAGGTGGATAAGAGGAATGAAAGACAGATTACAAAAAGAAGCAAACAAATACAAAACCAAAAATAATCTAATCATACCAATTAAAAGATGGAGATTGTTCTATAAGTTATCTAAAAGGAGTCATTTTAAAAGAATGATGTAGATTGAATAAGGGGCAAAAATGGAGAAATTACTCTGTATAAACAATAATGGAAAAAAAACTATGTTACTATATAAAAGTCATATATAAAGTAGACTTCAGGGCAAGGAAAATCACCAGGTATAAAGAGAGGCATTACATAATGATAACCTCAAATGAACATAATAAGATAAAATTTAATGCACTGTTATGTTTTAGATATTAGGTGTCCCCCAAAAGCTCATGTGTGAGAAAATGCAAGAAAGTTTAGAGGGGAAATGATTGGGTTATGAGAGCCTTAACCTAGTGAATTAATCCCCTGCTAGGGATTAACTGAATGGTGACTATACGCAGGTAGGTCATGGCTAGAGGAGGTGGGTCATTGGGGGTGTGCCTTTGTCCTTGATGAGAGAAGTCTCTCTCCTTCCTGAGTGCCATGATCTGAGATGCTTTCCTCTGCCACACAATTTCACCATGATGTTCTGCCTCACCTTGTTCCCCAAGAAATGGAGCTGGCTACCTATAGACTGAGACCTCTAAAACCATAAGCCCCCACATAAACTTTTCCTCTTTGAAATTGTTTTTGTTAGAATTTTTTGGTCACCGTGTTAAAACACTGACTAAAACAACAGAGCTTTAAGACAGAAAAAAGAAAAGTGCCAGAAATAAAAGAAATTACACTTGGAGATTTCAAATCCCCTTTCAGTAATTAATAAATAGATAGAAATAAAATCAACAAGGAAACAGAGAGAAAAATAACAGTCAAATGGTTCTAACTGATATTTATTGAATGTTCTGCTTCACAACAGCAGAATCCACATTCTTTTAAAGTATGCATGAACATTTACCAAGGCTGATTATATTTGAGTCATAAACCAATTTATCAATTTAAAAGAAAGAAAGTCATGCAAAGTTATGTTTCTGAACTTGATGGAATTAAACTAAATATCAATGATAGGAAGAGGACAGTAAAATCTCCAAACTGTTAAAAATTAAACAAACAATATACATCTTTAAGGATCAATAGATCCAAGAGGAAATCTTTGAAACAGGAAAATGTATCAAAATTTGTGGGATGCAGTTAAAGTAGTCCTTAGAAGGATATTTATAACGTGAAATGAGCATAATAGGGCAGAGATGTCCAGAACTGGTTTCTGCTTAAGGATCTCTAGGCCAGATAAAGATAGTTTGGGATGGAGACATGGAGGTTATGTGTTGATGCTCTGTTAGGGTTCAGGGAACAAGGGAAAACTTAGGTAACTTCACTGATAGTTTATTTTAAAAATGAACAGAAAATACAAAACAAGGCAAAACTCAGTGATGCGAGTTCTGTGTTTAGGCTCTGTTAAATTTCAAGGAACAAGGAAAAGCTCAGGGAACCTCAGTGTGAGCCTATAGAGGGAATACAAAAGGAGGCAAACACTGGTGGGAAAGAAGTGTTGGCAAGAACCCTTGGTTCACTGAGTACTGAAGTAGTCTTTGAGGGTATAACAAGTGCATGGGCATTGGATTTTAGTATATTCAGGTTCAGATCTAGGATCTGACACTTAAGTTGGATAATAAAAGGAAATGTAGTTGAGACTTGGCCTAGAGCAGGTCCTCAAAAATGGAAGGTAACAAGTGTGGTGGTAGTGGTGGTAAGAACAGCCAGTCGCTTTAGAGATGCAGCAACAGCTCTGGTAACCTGTGTGCTATTGGCTCAGTTCCTACATTCTTGTTTCTAGCAGCTTCTTTCTTTTGTCTTGTTTGTTTTCCTCTCTTTTGGATCCTCCAGGATCCTGTTGGGTTCTCTCATTTGGCAGCACTAATAGGATGGAGAGACAGTACCCTTTGCTGAGGACTCAGTAACCCATTTAGTTCTGATCAGAACATCTGGTGCAAGTAATACACCTTACCACAGAGAAGTTCAATCTAAAAGAGAATAAAGTCTAACAGATGGCAATTCCATTCCCTCTTTCCTAGACTACACTTCCTGGGGAGAGTCCAGATAAACAGCATTCCCCACTCTGCAGTTTCTGCAGAGAGGTTATGGTCCCTAGGAATATTACGAGGTCACTTCCTGTAGCAGAGCTGCTACCCCAGAGCAAAACTGATTTGAGTTTCCCCCTCCAATTTTCATCCATTATTAGTCCTTGGTGGAAGTTTTAAGAAGCAGTGAAATGATTAAAAGTAGATAGGAAAAGAAGCAAAAGGCCACGGGAGTCCACCAACTGGAATGTCCCTTATTAACCAGTCAAGAGCACACTGTGCTCTAATTTGGATTGTCAGGGAGTCCCTCAGAGAGTCTTCAGAGGATTATTTAAACCTAATAGGTTCTGTTTGCCTCATTCTCTCAAGTCCTCAATGCTTTGGCAATCTGTGTATCAAAAACCATTCCACATCTGCTTCCTTGGATGGAATTTGCAGAGATATAAGGGACTATCTCAGAGCAGATCTCTGAGAGTTCTGGCACCACCCCAGAAGACAGCCCCCTCTGGGGAAGGGCCTTCCTCAGCCTCCCGAGGTGATCCATTCTGGTGTCTGCATCTCAAGACTTTCCCGTCAGAAAGGATCTCCTTACACTGACTTGCATTTCTGTGTTGCCACTTAAGCCCACATCCTCTGGGAGAGAGAACAGCTGGTCACTATTCCCTGTAATTATTTCTCAGGAAATCAAGCACATTTGCTGCTCATATTTCTAATACATACTGAGATCTCTGAGGCTGCTGAGGTTCTTATTGAAGTGTCTTTGCCTTCCGTATTCCAAGATGAAGAGTCTGAAGGGTTGTTTTCTCTGTTTGTCAGGAGGGCTGACTTGGCATCTTGGAAAATGTCTGTGTGAATATTGCCTATAGCCTGTGACTGAAGAATCTGTTGCTGCATTGGGTTCTGCTTCCTGACCTTGCATGATTATCTAATGCTTCTGCTCAAATGCTCTGCTCTTGTCCCCTGTCCCGTGCCTTCCAAATCATTCTCATATTGCTGAGTTGCAGGAACCCCTCACTTCCTGGGTTCCCGAGTATTGCTCGGTCATGCCACATCACATTTCATTAGCCTTCCTGGCTTGAGTTCTTTCTGTAACAACTGCTTTCAAATCCTGGGGTCATTCGGTTTCCAATCTGTTCCAACAAACACTCTACACTGGTTGAAATTTAGCCACCAGATTTACTTAATCATTTTGCTCTTTTCAAATAGTGGTCCTCACACTGGGGTATGCACTTGAATTACTGGAGGACTTGGATAAAGTACAGATGAATAAACACCATCTTGTTCACCTATTGAATCAAATTGATCGAAGAAGCACACTTCACCCAGATTATTAAGAAAAAGTTGCCACCTAAGGTTCTGAAGTGACTAATAGTTTGGATAGTGGTTGTTCTGAAATTGTCATGTGGTTAGGAACACCTGGGGCTAGGAACTTGAGAAAACAGAGTGCTGGGTCTCACCTCAGAGATTTGATTTAGTAGGTCTGAGGCAGGGTCCAGGTATTTGACTTTTTAACAAGTTTCCAGGTGATATTGCTGCTGCTGCTCTAGGACCATACATTGAGTGTAACTCCTTTAGAAAAATCTTTTTACTATTTGTTTTATAGGGTTAAAAATTTGTACAAGGTAAAAGAGAATATGACTGTCACAGAGATGTTTCCTTTCTAGTAAATTCACCTGGCTGATCTGATGACTAATACAGAATCAAAGATGACGATTGTGACATAGGATTAATAAGTAAAAAGCCTAAACAGGGCGAGGCACCCTGCCAGACATTAGGTATGCATGAAAAATCAAAGTGGACATCTGTTGATTTTTGCCCTGTGTGGCATCTCTTAGTCTGTCTCTTGTTAGAATTCTCTTATCAAAAATCTATTCCATGTAATTCAAATGGAAATAACACCTCCTCCTTTACTTCCATCATGGGGTGGACACATGACCTAGACTTGACCTGTCATAATGCTGTATATGCCATGTTTGTCTGAGGGATGCACAAATCACCCAAGTTAGCCCAAGAGTACTGACTCTGGATTTTGCTGGGATTCGTAGAAAAGAGGCATTTCTTTCCTTTTGAAATCCTAGATTTGCCACCCCGGTAGAAAGAATTTGCTTGGAAGAGAAAACAAATAAAATATCAAATACAAAATAAAACCAACCAACCAAACAACAACAACAAACAAACAAACAACAAAAAAAAAAAAAAAAAAGAGAGAGAGAGAGAGAGAAAAGTGGAGCTGCAAGATGAAAGGGGAGAGAAGTGTCCCTGGAAGCTCAAGATAGATTCCTCCTTTGAACACTCAGTAAGTCTCACAATACAGTGCTGTGACACTCTATTCTGCTGTGTGGCCAGTGAATTTCATTTTTAGCCAAACTATTTTGTATTAAATTTTTCATTACTTTTAGCCCTAAGAGTTCTGCATACTACAATGTATACTCTCAGATTACTACCATTCTAAGCAAATTGCTGTCCCATAATAAATTGATATTTTAAAACATGCAAAGAACAATTGTGTGTTGTATAATATTATAGTATACAAAAGGGTCTCATTGTTCAGATACATTTGAATACAACTTCAAATTATAAACTGGAATTTGAACTGTATTTCATATATTAGTTTATTTGAGAACCTGAGAAGGTTAGAAGTAAACAAACCATTTAATTTTTTTAACTGACCTCTCTCTAATATATTTGGATAGAATTTTTTTTTTTCACTAGAATAGGCTATCTAACATCCATATCCTTTATTTTACTTCTGTGATGAATTTGAAGCAATTTTACAATAGTCTATAGATGAAGTATTACTCATATATAAACCATTTCTCCAGAAAACACATTACATCTGTTATAGAATAAATACTTTGTGAAATTAAAAGGCATGGGACCCCTTTCCTGGAAGAATCTCTCTATAAATAGTACATTTTTAGAACAGAATTTGAAAGATTAAATGACATAGTCAAAGTTAGGAGAAAAATAAGTCTCTCTCTCTCTCTCTCTCTCTCTCTCTCTCTCTCTCTCTCTCTTTGGAGGCAGGATTTGGGAAGAGGCTATATTTTCTTAGCAGCTGGTCTTTCTTTACAATAGCTATTTTGAAGCTTCTTCTCAAAAGTTCTGCGAGTAGGGTGAAGGTGTGCTTGCACTGGCTCTCACTAAACTTGCAGAGAAAAGTACGTCCCAGGATGCCATCAGATTTTTATCAAAGAAAAAATGTGTGGACTGAAGGTAGAAGGAATAGATAAGTAAAAGTACATTATTTTTCTTTGTTATATTCCTGCTGGTCCAAGAAAATTTTCTCTGATTCCTTCAGCTAGTTTTAAACAAAAGCAAAAACAATTTTGACTTTAAAAATATTCATTTCTTTCAGTTCAGTATGGTCTTTTGGAAAACTCAGGAAGTTGGCTGAGGATTCATTGCTGAGCAACAGTCTCTAAAGGGTATCCAGTTCTTCCAGGTTCCTCAGTCTCAGGGGATCTTCCAACGTTCCCTCTGCATTTATACAGTAGTCTCCACCAAGATCCAAGGTGCTCTTTGTTCAATCTATCTGTTCAACCAAACCTCATTAAATAAGGACTTCTATCTCTACTGCAGTGCATCACCTTGGTTACCACATCCCTTGACACCAAAACCTCACCAGAGTCAACACATTGTCAAAACTATATATTTGTTATGTGGCACCATGGGGAGAGATGTACCTTTTCTTTTCATTTGTGTTTGTTTCTCTTCAAAACGACTCCACAGCAGCACTGCATATGAGTGATTTCTCAAAAAGACTGTTATAGTTTAGATCTGGAATGTCCCCACAAAGGCTCATGTCTTAAAAGCTTCATTTACAGGTGGTGGATCTATTGAGAGGCAATGAAACTTTAGGAGATGGGGCTTAGTTGAAGAGGTGAGTCATTGATGATATATTTTTGAAGGGTCTATTTTGTCCCTGGACTCTTCCTCTCTCCCTCTCTGCTTCTGGGACACCATGAAGTGAGCATCCTTTCTCCACTACAGGCTCCCCATCATGATGTTCTGCCTCACTGCAGGCCCCCACAACAGTGGAACTGGGCCAGTCATACAGATTGAAGACTCTGAAATCTTCCCTCCTTTATTTTTTTAACCATTTATTTATTTATTTTGCATTACAATTCTTAATACACCATTATACAATAATTTATCATATCTCTGATTACATATGAGGTATGTTGACACCAAATTCACATCTTCATACATGTATTTTGTATAATGATGAGGGTCTCCTTCCACCATCCATGCTATTCCCCTTCTCCCTCCTGTGGTGAGCCGTTCCTATAGACCGTGGCCGCCATTAGAAGATGGCGCCGGCTTCCACTGTGGCCTGTGATAAACAACTCCTTTTTTGGAGAGTTGGCACGTAATCCCTTATCACCCTATGAGAAAGCTCCACGTGGCAGCTTTGCATTGGGGCTTGAGATGCTTTATTAAGGCTGGGAGGGGCATCCGGGAGTTAGAAGAAGAAATATCAAGGGCCTGAATAAACTGCTGAAAGAAGATTCCTGAGTTGCGTCTTCCTTGCAGGCAAGGGGTCGCGACAAGTGGTGCCGAGACCCGGGAACCAGAACTTTCAGCAGTCAGGGGTGGTGCACCGGTTAGTCCCAGGTAAGTGGGATCCGCGACCAAAGCGGGGTTAGTCCCTAGTAAGTGGGATCCGCGACCAAAGCGGGGCAGCTCCTCTGTAAAGAAAGAGAGAGCATTACATTTTATTGCAGCTGCACTGTGTACTTTCGCTTTTGTTTTTTGTGCTTCTTTTGTTGTTGTGTCATGGGTGCCGCATCTTCAAGTCCGCTTCTCCTGGCCCTAGATGGCCTGTTGCGTTCCAAGGGCCTGGAAGTGAAACATAGTACTTTACAGAGATTTTTACAGAAGATAGATATTGCTGCACCGTGGTTTGCATTTTCGGGCAGCCTTACTGTACCTAGTTGGGATAAATTAGGCAAAGATCTTGACTTTGCTTCTGAGCAGGGCATATTAGAGGGTGGGGTGATACCCCTTTGGAAAATGGTCCGTAGTTGCCTTACAGATGGTAAATGCTGAGAAGCTGTGAGTGAGGGTCAGGCCGTTCTTGAACAACTACATGAGGAAAAATCTGAAGGATCACATAGTGAAGTGGCAGAGAGTATCAAAAGTAACAGTAGTGAGAAGGCAAAAGAGCCTGAAGATAAAAATAGGAGAAGGCTCTACCCAGACTTGACCGAATTCAGAACGCCTGAGAACACAAGCGACTCAGAGAGTTCTGAGGACCTTGATATATTGTTACAACAACTACATAAGATAAAAATGAAAAAGAAGAAAAAGGAGACACAAGGCGCGCATGCCTACTGTAAGAAGGGGGAGGGATCTAATATTGGCCAACAGAATTCTGAGGAGGAGGAGGTTGAAAATTTAGAAGAAGATATGATGCCTGTTGCCCCACCCCCATATGTGGGGGGGAGCCAAGGTTCCGGGAGGTCTTTTCATGCGCAAGTTTGGAGGACAGATAATACAGATATGGGACTTGCATACCCTGTATTTCAGGACAATAACAGGGGAAGATATCATGAGCCTTTAGACTTTAAGATAGTTAAAACCTTGGCAGAATCCATCCGCACTTATGGCATAGATGCCGCTTTCACTCTCACTCAGGTGGAGGGACTTACTAGATTTTGTATGACTCCCTCAGATTGGGCTAGTCTAGTCCGCGCTTGTGTTTCCCCAGGGAAATATTAGGAGTCCAAAGTTGGCTGTTTAATGTTTCTGGCATTACCCAAGACTCGGAGCGAGGTAGGAGGCTTAAAATTTTTGCAAATAATTCACAATTATCTAATGCTACATTACCCTCCGCAGCAGTCTGTCTCCAATCTCCGTTCCTGTTTCTTTTGGCTAATGTTACATTACAGGGGATGCTTAATTGTTCTAATGTTACTTGCTACTTGTTTGAGTGTTGGAATGGCTCCTGGACTATGGCAGTGATTATGAAAATTCCAACCTTTGTCCCGATCCCGGTTACTGCAGATCCAGAATCCTTTCCTATTGTTGAATTGATTAGAACCCGTAGAGATTTTGGAATTACGGCAGCTATAGTGACAGCTGTGGCAGTATCTGCTGCTGCAGCGGTTACGGCCGGAGTGGCCATGGCCAGTCAAGTACAAACTGCTGCCACTATTAATCAAGTTGTTCAACAAACTTCCACCATACTTGAATCCCAAAATACAATTAATCAACATATTTTGTCAGGGATTTTAGCTGCCAACCAAAGAATAGATTTACTCCAAACTCAGGTAGAAGAATTGGCTGACTTGGTGCTTTTGGGTTGTGTTGACCAACGTGCACATTTATGTATAACCTCTGTCAGATTTAATGATTCCAGAAATGCCTCTCGCATCATCGGAGAGTATCTATCCGGAACCTGGTCCATGGAAGCAGAAAACTTGATCCAGTCTCAACTAACTCAGATTGCTGTTTTGAATAGTACCCATGTCGAACCAGTGACTTTGGGTCAATTCACCAGTTGGCTATCCTCTGCTTTTTCCTTCTTTAAGGAATGGGTGGGAGTGGGCATTTTTGGTGCAATGTGTTGCTTCGGTGTTGTACTTTGTTTGTGGCTTCTCTGTCGCCTTAAAGCTCGCCATGCGCAAGAGAAAGCTATGATTGTACAGGCTCTTGCGGCCTTAGAAAATGGCATTTCTCCACAAATCTGGCTTGCACATCTTAAACAGTGATTTCTGGGCATGGCCATTGCACCCCAAGTTAGTTTCACATTGCACTGGGATTGGCATGTCCTCTTCTTTATGCTCTCCCAGTACTGAATAGCCCTTGCACTCTGCAGGTCTTGTTACCATTGCACGCAGATGGGTTTCAGGACTGGTCTTTCTTCTCGGCTACAGACTCTTTACCTTCCTCTGGGGCTTAGGGATTGTGTTGCCAACTTAAATTTTGTCATCATTACCAGGCTACCTGTGTTATCCTACTTCTCATCGTCGTCACGATGCAGGATGCGAGGCAAGGCACTGCACTTGAGTGAGCCCTCAACGGACCTCAAGGAGAGCATGTCCTATTGCATGCGGGTTTGACGTCCACGCCCCGCCCTACGAAAAAAGGCGTCGGCTGATATGGCCTCAGATCTGGGGAAGGCGCCTCCTTAGGACTGAGTCATACTATGCAGCCACTTCTGCACAGTGGGATAGGACCTCTACTTTCGCCTGCATTGTTTTATAAAACAGAAGGGGGAACTGTGGTGAGCCGTTCCTATAGACCGTGGCCGCCATTAGAAGATGGCGCCGGCTTCCACTGTGGCCTGTGATAAACAACTCCTTTTTTGGAGAGTTGGCATGTAATCCCTTATCACCCTATGAGAAAGCTCCACGTGGCAGCTTTGCATTGGGGCTTGAGATGCTTTATTAAGGCTGGGAGGGGCATCCGAGAGGAGGAAGAAGAAATATCAAGGGCCTGAATAAACTGCTGAAAGAAGATTCCTGAGTTGCGTCTTCCTTGCGGGCAAGGGGTCGCGACACCCTCCCTTTCCCTCCCACCCCTATTCTCTATCTAGAGGTAATCTTCCTCCCATGCTCTCCCTTCCAACCCCATTTTGAGTCACCCCTCCTTATATCAGAGAAGACATTCGGCAGTTGTTTCTTTGGGGATTGGCTAACTTCACTTAGCATAACTCTCTCTGGTACTCAAGTTGACTTGTCACAGTGATAGAAATCTGACGAACACAGTGAAATAACTGGGAAAAATTTTTGTCCTGGACTTAATGAGAGCAAAAAGGTGAATTGGATGAAGTTGCAATAAGAAAATAAATTCAAATAACTGAGACTGACCTGTACTCAGAATGCCCCTCGATGGCAGCCAATACTTTCTTACTGGACAGACCATTGTTCTGACTCTATCTTCTCTCTTGTTGAATCCTACAAAGATGCTTTCTAGTCCCCAGGGAAGTGGATTTCTGGAGCTCTTGTCCTGGCTAGATATAGTTGAAGTTTGTACTCATGTTGGAACAATCGCTATAAAGTCATTAAAATGCATTAACAAAAGCAGCAAAGGAAATAACAAGATTATCAGTGATATTCTGGTAGTAATAGATATTTGTAAATACAATTATCATTTATCTTTTCTGTATCAGGCATTGGAAAAAGTTTTTCTTTTCTTGGGGCGAGGGGTACCAGGGATGAACTCAGGGTCACTCGACCACTGAGCCACATTCCCAGCCCTGTTTTGTATTTTATTTTTTACAGGGTCTCACTGAGTTGCTAAGTGCTTTACTTTTGCTGAGGCTGGCTTCAAACTCGCAATCCTCCTGTCTCAGCCTCCAGAGCCGCTGAGATAACAAGCATGCACCATGGTGCCCGGCAAAAAAACCTTTTCTGTAAAAGGACAGATAATAAATACTTTGGCTTTGCAGGCCATCTGGTCTGTGTCAGAACTACTCAGCTCTGCTGTGATAACCCCCCAAAACAACCATGGGCAACAGGTAAGTGAACGGGTATCTACGTGTTCCAATAAAACTTTATTTTACAAAACAGAGGGCAGACCAGATTTGGTCTGAAGGTTTCAGTTTAACATCCTCCATTCTATGTGACAGAAATATTTCAAGTGCTTTCATCTTTAACGTGTGTAAATGATATACTTGTAATCCATTTTGCTGATGCACATATTGAAAGAAAACATTTGATAGATATTTTCTTTTGTTGTTGTTGTTCTTGGTCTTCCATTCAACGCTTTATAATTGGGAGCTGTTGAAACATGCGTTTAAGGTCTCACATTGCAGTTAGCTTGGAAGCTTGAGATATGAACAGTCTGGGAAATGTTTATTTAACTCAGTCATACTGCCAAGGCTAAGTAGGTGTTTCTCAACCTCTCTTCCAAATACAGAAGTTAAACACAGCCTTGACTCCATATAACAGGCACATGAAAAGACAGAAGATGCACTGACATGCTTCTTTTTCATCCAACCTATTCCTGAGTATAGTTTTAAAGCTAAATTGATTTTGCTTCTGCTTCTCATAGCTGAGACAGAGACTGTACTATAAAAGCTTGTGACTTTGCCTTCTGCCCTGTTTCCTTTTCATTTCCACCCCAAGTTCTATCCTCTTGCAATTATTCCTTAAATGAGTGTTTAAAAATCTGTGCATAGCAAAATTAGGTTATCTTGATTATGAAAAATATATGAAGAAGTAAATGCCATACATTGTAATTTCATAGAAGAGGATCTCAGGGTTGGAAAAAAATAGTCCCCTTTCTAATTGAAGAACAGTTTGACATTCTTGTTCTACTTAATAAACAAGAATGGAACATCCAGCATGCATTTGACACTGTTCCTAAAGTTTTATAAGGATTAGACACTTAGACACTATTGGACTGTGCTTCCTAATGATCCACTCCAATTGTGAATTACAACCACCATTGTTATAGGTTTATGCGCTATTACAAGACAAAAATGGGTTTATATGCAAACATACCCTACTGGTTACTCTAGTGAAAACACCAGAAGGAAATATAAAAGTGAAATCTATCACCAAGAAATTAAAACTGTAACTTCATAGAGAAATTATATCAAACAATATTTTTGAAGTTATTTTTTAAACTTTTAACTTTCCCCAAATATCTATTTAAAAGCAAAGAAGAGTGAAAGGACATGCAAACATCCCCAAGAACTCACATCCCAATTCTGTGGTTTCGTCTTGTCTGGGAACTTAGCTAAGCTGGCTTGTCTGCTCTCTTCATGCTGCAGCCCGCCAGCCTGGGCTTGCTCACCTGGTGACAGAAGGCTCCTGACAGCAAGAGAGCAAGCGTCAATGTGCAAGCATTTTCAAATCAGTCTGCATTATTTTTGCATTCTTTGAATTGGCCAAGACAAGTTACTATTCATGGAGTAGTGAAATAGACTCCGTTTCTTGTGCAAGAAGCAACAAAATCACAATGCAAAGAAGCAGGTATACAAGGGGGTATAAATACATTGGGGACCATGATTGCACGAACCTAACCCAGCCAACTTAATTTACAGCTGCATACATGAACTACAGGGTGAAATACAGAGGAACGAGTTCAAGAAAATCATGGCACTCTCTTTGAATATGAGTCACTGTCATGCTGCCAGGGAAATGCTGAAGAAAGAAGAAGACTGCCCAATTGTGGGTGAAAAAAAACCCCAAAAACTAAAAGACCATCAACTCAGAAGGAGGAAAAAGTTGCTATCAAGGGTTCCTGGAAAAGAGGGTTCCGTTAAGGCAAGACTGATCCATAAGAGTGATGTTAATTTTTTTGATCTTAGACTAGAAAGGGAACAAAGAGACAAAGAGTCTAGAGTCAAAAAGAAGAAAAAAATGAATAAAAAGTTAACAAAGAAATCATTGAATGTGATGGGAATGAAAGAAGGGAAATAAGTAGAATGGAGGGGGAGAGCGAGAAGACAAGAAATACTGAGAAAGAGAGCTCCAGGGAGAGGGAACCCTAGTTCAAGGTCAGACACCCTAGAGAGAGTTTATACACATTACTCAGGCTGGTGGTGATGAAGGGGAGCAACTTTGATTCTGAAACTTATTTTCCTTCATTAGTTAGTATATCTTAGTTGAAATCAAATCCCAGAAGCAAATTCCCTCTAGACCACAGCATAATAAATAGGTCTTTGAGGTCTTCTCTGCAAGCTGTTGAAGGAGATCCTCCCCTCCATGGTTGTGGAATTTTTCCCCCTAAAAGAGAATAAGCAAATAGTGCTGCCAAAAATACAACTGATGGTAGCACAGGAGAAGGCAGTGGTTGTGTTGCCAGGTTGTGAGTGATGTAACCCAGAGTCCTCACACAATGGTTCTGCAAATTATACTGGGGTGGACTCATGGCTTTCTGCTTCATATAGCTGCCCTATTGGCAAAACAATGAATAAAAAGCAAAAGAAAAAAAATATACCCCACTCTGCACTTTATTGTGGGCCCCAGAATTGTCCTGTATTTAACAGTGGAACCCATTATTTGAATGTCTTTTCAACCTTCTAGATGTTGAATGTAATAGAGAAAAAGTTACCCTTCTCCTGTGCGCCAGTGAAATCAACACACCTCATAGCCAGGAAGGAATACTGGGCAGGAATTTCTAATGCACACGGTTGTGAAGATAAGGTCATGATTCACAGACATGTCATGTCCTACAGAACTGAAAAGCCAAGAAAGGAAGGAGTCCCTGGTAGGAAGAGTAAGTAGAGAGTATTGCGGGAATCAAACAATGCGGCCAAGAAACACAGAATTCACAAGGACCAAAATCTAATGGCTGTTTTCATTACAATTATAACTTTTAGGCCTCTTCTGAAACCTGGATTTTAACTTTTTGCTGAAAGTATTTCTGCCAGTTAGGTTTCTGGTACTTGCTCTTAGTTAGTGTAGGCAGGAGACCACAAAACAAAACAAAACAAGTGACTCTCATAAGGGTTTGGAGGAAGCGGGGGAGTGTGAGAGATGCTGCAAGTATGGTCCCCTTTATCAGCCATGGTTAATTCAGGAAAGAAGAAATCACTGTCAACCTTTCACAGTTAGGGGGTTTACCTCGCGGACTTGGTTACTAAGTGCTATGAGAACCGAGAAGCTGAACAGAGAAGGATCACGCCATCAAAGATTCAGAACAGCAAGAAGATGCTCACACCCCACGGCTGGGGGGACCATGAATGGGAGAAGACAGTGGTAGCAAAGGTCAGCAGCGAGGGCCCTGCTTGAAAACTAGGATCCCAGGAGCTGTTCCGGGAGCTGGAGGCACACAAGTGTGGGTACAGATGAGGCAGGGAGATGCTGGTGACGCTGCACACTCCTCCTTCTAGGCTGATGCCAATTTTCCTTTAGTTCACCCAGTGGTCTTTCAGAGTCTTTAGAAGCTTCTTCATTCTTTGATCATCACATAGGGACCCTTTTCTGGGCTTCTGACCATCTCGTTTTTCATACTCTTTTGATTCCTACTTAAAGGTTGACAATTCAAAAATCTATCTCTCTCCCAAAACAACTCTCTTCTGGGTTTATTTCACACACACACACACACACACACACACAATCTTTACTCAGGTTTGACCTGCAGTACATCAGTCTTAACATAATTACAACCCAAGCAACCTTCTCTTTCTTCCAGTCTGTCACTTTTCACTTTTTCTTTGGGTCCCGGCTCAGTGGATAGCATCTTTGTGGCTCTGGTAGCTCCAACAGAAACCTGGATACCAGCATTGACACTTTCTCACCCCTCCCCCACTTACCTGGATTATTCTTCATCGTTCACTCTGAATTTTCCCACTTCTATTCATCTCATAGCTGTGAACTTGGTTCAGGCTACCATCATTCCCTGCCTAGATTGTTCCTACAGTACCCGGGTTGATGTTCTTGCCTCCAGTCTTGATCCTCAGGCCTTCTCCCTACCATGTATCAGCCAATTTGAGCTTTCTAAACTGCAAATCATTTTAGCACCCTTTGGTGCTTCCTTGTTGCCCTAAAGTCCTTAGTGTGTGGTTTACAAGGACAGCCATTATACAGCAATGTGGTCCCCCACTTCTTTTCATTCCCCATCCCTAAATCTGTCTTCACCCTCCTTTTTCTCCCTCTTCTTCCCCATTCCTTTCTCCTCCTCCTCCCTCTCGGTCCTCTATCCCCATTTCAGATCATGTGTAAGCAAGTGTAGTTTTCTGAACACGGTATTTCTTACATTTGTAAATCTCTATGTCAATAACCTCTCTTCTTGGAAGATCTCCACACCCTTCAACTCTGCCAAAGGCAATGCCTCCGTGGTTCACCCTCATCAGGCTAATCCGACCTCTTCTTCCCCTAACACTTCACCCCCTTGCTTAGACGACTGTCATATTTCCATGTAAGACCACCCTTCTTCTCATGTAGGCTTTAAATGCACTTACTCTAATCTCCTGTTCCCCTGTCATTTCTTCCAAGAATGGCTCTTTGAGGGTATAGGAACATCTTTTATCCACTGTGTCTCTAAGACAAAACACGACTTGGCAGGATGAAGATCTATTTTTTGAATGAATAAATATTTTGCTTTAAAACTATTAAATATTTGCCTTTAATTAACATTTTTTCTCAGGAAATCATATGCCTAAAGATAATTATTGATCATTTAAAATGACTAGACTTTGAAAAGACATTTATTTTTGTAGTTGGAATCTTGCATGCTAAGTCTTTGGTTTGTAAAAAAAAAAAAAAAAAAAAAAAAAACCTGCACAATTATGTTTGATAAAAGAAAAGTATAATTTTTTAGAAAGAAAATTGCCTGTAGGAAAAAATAACTCAATATTATATTGCCTTTTCATACAAGGAACTATTTAAGAAATCTTGATGTTTGGCCTGTTTAATTCTCAGAGAAACTGATAACTGATTTATAGATATTTTTAAAAGGAGAAGGAATTGTCTTGATGCAATTAAGATGTAGATCTAAGACTAATGGATGGAAAATATAAACAAATTATAAGAATGAACCTTATCCCCAGAAGGCACAGCTGAGGTGAGTTCGTCTTCACTACAGTTATTCAAGTATAGATTAGGTTAAAACTGCAGGTAATGGAAGGACTCATCCGATGATATTTAAGGTTCTTTCTAATCCAGAAAGAATATTTTTATTCTGATAATATATACATATATATATATATATATATATATATATATTAACCTGAAAATATCTTGAATGTTACTACAGAATGTTAGGATAGAAATCTTGGAGGAAGTTATCCAAGAGCCTTAGAACAAGCATGTTTGTTTGAGTAGCAAATATTTTTTTAATTTTAAGAGAAAATAAATTTTAAAAAATTGAGATCAAGCTGTTTTACATTTATAAATAATTATCTTGGAATAATAAACCTCTAATATACTAAATAAAGATTAACTTGGAATTTTACTAATATCATAGTTAGTTTTGAGCTATTGACTGAGTATTCAGGGAGCAATCAGCAATGTGTACATTTGGTTTGTTTTCTAGTCATAGCTTTTGGTATTTTTCCATAAAATTGCAAAATTCATCATTTGTTCCTCCTTTCCTGCCCAAGTCCTGTGCCTACTTCATCTCCCAAGATTTTTATCCCCAGATTTCTCCCCCTTTGATTCATCATCTGGAACAGCTCCTCTGGGTGACAAACCACAACCAATGGGCATATGCCAAGCCATGCCATGTTCTTCAGTAGACTCGTCTGTGGAGACAGATTTTAGACAATGTGTATATATATACAGAGGCACCTTTGGGTACAGGAATTATCTTGGTCCATTTTGTGTTGCTATGACAAAATACCTAATGCTAGGTAATATATAAAGAAAAGAGGGATTTTTTTTTTTTTTTGGCTTACAATTCTGGTGACTAGAAGTCCAAACAGCATGGTCCTATCATTTGACTGCACCACAACATAATGGAGAAGTAGGGAACTGGTCCTGTGCAGAAAGATCACATTTGTGAGCAAGAAAGCAAGATAGTAGGGAGGGCCCAGGCCCCCTCTTTTATAACAACTCACTATCTCAGAAATTAATCCAATCCCACGAGACCTGACTAATTCCCAAGAGACAGCATTAATTTATTCATAAAGATGGAGAACCCATGACCTAATTACTTCTCCCTAGGCCTTTCCTCTTAGAATTCCACCCCCTAAATACCAACACATGGGGACCACTTCCAGCACATGAAATTTTGGGGGATGAATCACATCCAACTGCAGCAGGCATACACTTCTGAAGAAGCCTCTCCCAATTTCACCATTCCTGACAGTCACTTTCTTTTGCATTGTAATTTACAATACTGGGCCTCTGAGAAATAATGACAAGACATTTCTAAACTTTTTACTTCATGTTTTATGGTTTGGACATTAAATATACCCCCAAAGACTTGGTCACCTGTCTGTGGTGCTGTTAGGAGGTGGTGGAACCTTTGGGGACTGGGGCCTAGTGGAAAAAAGTTAGGTCACAGTGGGCATGCCCTTAAAGAAGGTATTGGGACCCTATCCCTTTCTCTCTCTTTGCTTCCCAGCCACCATGAGGTGACCAACTTTGTTTCACTATGTGCGCCTGCCATGATGTTTCACCTCACCACAGGCCCCAAATCAATGAAGCCAAGTGGCTATATATTGAAACCTCTGAAACTGATCCAAAATAAGACTCTCCTCCTCTTAAGTTGATTTTTCTCAGGTATTTTGTCATAGCAACAGACAACTAACCAATATACTATAGTATTCTAGTTTATGATCTATCATGACTTCTTAGATAAAAATACATAAACAAAACAAAACCAGCAGAAAAGACTGTGATCATTTGCCAAAGATTCAACAGTAAACAAATTCTATATCCCACAAAAATCTTTTCTGGTAACCTTAATTAATACATCCGTTCTTGTTCAATCCATTCATTTTTATCTAAACTAACTGTTTTACTCCCATTTCCTCAGGGCCCTTTTAAATGAATTATCTTCTAATTCCTGAAAAATCTTTTCATTAGACTATTAATGCTCACCACTCTTTAACATATCTTCTCTCAGAAAATATTTGCATTTTGTATCATCGGTGTCTTAATCAGAATTCTGAGCAATATGTTAATTTTAGTCATCATGTCAAATCATAGGGAGATATTAAATTTTAGAGGAAACCACCCATACTGAGTGCTATTCTAAATTATGATTCCAGTCATTAGAAAGTTTTTGAGCTTATGCTGGGAAAAAAGGTTCCTAAAGATTAAATTCGACATACCAGCTGCTGGAGGGTGGTTAGGAGGAATCTGCTTTGGATCCAGCGTCCATAATTCACTGCCAGACTTTGCACTGCTTAGCTTTTTAACCTTGGACATATTATTGGCCCTCTCTTTGCCTCTGTTTCTTTCTCTCAAAGGGTTCTTTCCATAAGAAATGCCATGAGAATTTGCCATAAATTATCTGTTACAGATTAGAAATGCCTCACTGAGAAACACTGTAAATATGAAATATTTACTAAGCAATGCCTGCAGTCTTCAGTGACTTGTTACAATGGGATTAGAAAAGTCATTCTTTTGTTGGTGACAGGAGAAATGACATGTAGAATGGCTGAGGACAGACAGTAGAGCTGGCCCAACATTTTGAGCGAGTTGGCCTGGCTTTGTTATGTGGCAGGCTCTTCTTTCCCCCTAACTAGTTGATTCATCTTTTGTTTATGGAATCTTGAGCCTCTGTTTATATTCTAAAGGCAACAGAACTTTGCTTCCTTTCTTAACATAGAGGGAAAGCACAGAAGGTATCCTGAATGTGGTATTCAACCTTTAAAGGAGGGGGATGCCATTCAACCTCAGACGTCAGACTCCCCAGCGGATTATTTTAAAGAGGGCTGCACAAAGCTGGCTTCACCACAACCTAGAAAATAGTAAGCCATTTGCTCTCCAGGGGTGACCTTTTTTTCCTAAACAAATGGAGATAATTGTCTATTTAATTTATGACTTGGAGCAAGTCACTTATTGCCTGAAAATATTCATTGGAAGAGTCTGGCATTTAGATTAAAATACACTGTAATTTTGGTCACAATTGGTCATTTATTTTAATCTAATCATCTTATTTCACTTTTATATCAACAATATTCATTGATAATGTATGTTTTTAAAAACCATCTCCTTTCCCAACTTCCTACCAAATTACCTGTTAAAGGCCCAGAAAACATAAACACACACAACAACAGAGAAAACTAGAACTCTAGCCCACTGCCAGAATCTAGGGAAAAGGTCTGCTAATTACAAGGGTAAGATAACTAGTTTAAAGTAAGGAGAACTTGATTAGGCCACCAGCCAAGTGGTGTCAGAGATTGGGTTCGGTAACTCTGTGAGAGGAAAGGGTGCTACCATCAGCAACACAGGACACCAGGAAATGGAGAAACAGTTCAGGTCACAGTCTTTCAAGGAAATACATGCTATTACAGTAGAAATATCATGTTTTGAATAACATAATATTTGTTATTAATAACAGATAGTTGTTCAAGTATTTATCAAATGAACATATTTTTCTCTTATTACTTAAAAACAAATGAATTACAGTAGATGGGGTAGAGAGAGAAGATGGGAGGGGAGGGGAGGGGGGATAGTAGAGGATAGGAAAGGTAGCAGAATACAACAGTTACTAATAGGGCATTATGTAAAAATGTGGATGTGTAACCAATGTGATTCTGCAATCTGTATTTGGGGTAAAATTGGGAGTTCATAACCAACTTGAATGTAATGTATGAAATATGATATGTCAAGAACTTTGTAATGTTTTGAACAACCAATAAAAAATATATATATACTTTGTCCTAGTGGAGGCAAAAGCTTGTAATCACAGTAACTCAAGAGGCTGAGGCAGGAGGAAAGCAAATGCCAGCCTCAGTAACTTACTGAGGCCCTAAGCAACTTAGCAAGACCTTGTCTCAAAATAAAAAATAAAAAGGACTGGAGATGTGGCTCAGTAGTTGAGTGCCCCTGGGTTCGATCCCAAGTACTAAAATACAAACAACAAAACATACACTTCACAGAATACAAAGGAAGTTTTGGTATTGTTCTGCTTTGCTTGAAAAAACTCAATGAAATTTATCTGAGAGAAGATGATCTGAGAGGTATCTTCTACTCACTGTAGTAATATTACAGTCTATAAATAGAAAGGCATGCCTAAAACCATACCAAAATATATACCTTATATTGAAAAGAATAGGAAGAACTTAGTAGCATTTTATTGGTATATGCAGTAATTTTAACATTCACAGTTTTTGCTATGAACATCATTATGAAATGTTGCCTTAAAGAGTTCTAAGACTTCTCATTTGAAATTCATTTCCTAAACTTCCAGTTTAAAATTATATCTGATGGTAGCTCATGACAAAACTTCTTCCAAATGTCTAGTAAATACCTCCTAAGAGAAATTCCATTGAGAGTGATGCTAAGGTAGGCTGTTTCAAAATCAATATGGTGGCAGTGTATACACAGAAAAAGCAGACAAGATGATTTTAAGTACCACAGAGCTACAAGGTAGTGAGAATTTTGAAGTCAAGATTTCAAAGAAGAGGTATATTAAATGATGGACAATTTTGAGAGAAAAAAATTATGACCGAAAGGCCAAGAGGCTGACTCACTAAGGCAGAAAGTCAAAAGTTGAAAGGGAGGCTCAGATACAAATATCAGCTCTTACTTAATGCCCTAAAAGGTTATCCATTAAAAGTAATGGTGAACTGGGCATGGTGGCGCACACCTGTAATCCCAGCAGTTTAGGAGGCTGAGACAGGAGAATCATGAGTTCAAAGCCAGTCTCAGCAAAAGGGAGGCACTAAACAACTCAATAAGACCCTGTCTCTAAATCAGATACAAAATAGGGCTAGGGATGTGGCTCAGTGGTTGAGTACCCCTGAGTTCAATCCCTGGCACAACCCCTCCCCCCCAAAAAAAAAGTAATGTTAAGATGGAAACAAAAGTTTTCAAAAGGACTGAAACCAAAATTTGAGTGTTCTAAATTTCTATTGTATGAATATGATCTAAGCCTAATTTAGGTGTCTGCCAAAAGCAAAAAATGTCCTCTTAATCTTAAAATACAGTACTCTAAAATTCTATTATATTTTTTACTACACAATGTCTATAATCAGAACAACAACAACAAAAAAAAAACTTAGGCAAACAAGAAGATAGAAATTAGACAAACATAACAAAAATCATGCAATAGAAAGAAATTGGTAGAAAATTATAATCCTGGCTTTAACATATATGAACATTAAAATAACTATGTACATATACCATGTTTGTGAAATAAAAAACTAAATATACACTTTTGGCCCAAATTAATGAATAAGTTAGACACCATCCTAACTGAAATGCTAGCAGGTTTTTTTAAACAGAAATGCTCAAGACCATCTAAAACTTACAAGGAAATGCAAAGGATCCAGTATATCCAAACAATTTTGAAAAGAAGAAATCTTAGAGGACTTATACTATCTGAACAAAGTAGAGTATAGAAATGGACCCACACTTAATGTGATCATATATAGGGCAAGCTATCAAAGAAACTCAATAGGGGAAATAAACTGTTTTCAATAAGATATTCCAGATCAATTAGATACCACACAGAGAACATGAAGCTAATTTCCTATATCACACCATACACAAAAATTAATTGAAAATGAACATAGAACTAAGCATAAATCTTCTAGTAAAAAACGTAATAGAATAACTTCATGATTCTTTGTAAATATCTCTTATATAGGACAGAAAATGTGTTAATGATAAAGGAAAAAAATATCATGTGGACTTCATAAAAACTAAAATTATTGCTCCCCCAAAGACACCATTAAAATATAAAAGGCAAGCTAGAAACTGGATAAAATGTTTATATATATATATATATATATATATATATATATATATATATACACATACATAGATATGTATCTACATATATATTAGATATATTCAAAGCTTTCTACTCAGAATATAAAAAGAACCAAAGAACATACAACTCAATAATTAAAATATAAATAAACCAATTGATAAGTGGGGGAAGAAACTATATTCTTAAGATACCTATATTGTACTGTATGTAAATTAACCTTAACTTAAAAAATGTAAAGCACTAAGCAAAATCATTGAATTTAAGGAATTAAAAGACAAGAAAGTAAATTCTTAAAGAGTACTTCCAACTTGTTTTAACTTGGGTGCCATAAAAGCACATTTTGAGACAATGATTCAATGTAATTTGTTCAGGGAACAATGGGAAGGGGTGGGAATTAAAACAGGGAAAGGAATTCAGCCATTAAAGTGTGTGTTTTAAGAGATTACACACTGGACAACTAAAACTTAAATTCCTGGGAAAACTGGTATTGTTATACAGCACAGATTTCAGTATTATTCTGTGGGGAGAGGAAATTTCTGTACTCATGTACCTTGCTCCCATTAGCCTTTGGTTGAGGCTGTTGGCACAGGTTATCTCACTTTCTTAACACTTCCATGTTGGCATGTGAGTGAGAAGAGAAATATTCTGTGGTTCCATAAAAAGTCTGCAGGCATACAAATGCAGATACCAGCAGTTAGTAGTAATTTGTACCACACTAAATAATGTCCAAGGGGTATGTGCTAGATAGCATCTGCGAAAATCATCTTTTAAATAATCCAATGGAGAAGTTTAGCTTCAAGCTGTGACATATGGGTGATATTAGATTGCCCTACTGCTTCAAAAAACTGCAAAAGATGACCAATAAAAAAAAAGAAAAAGAAGAGATGGATGAACAAAGGAAGGAAAGCAGGAAAGAAGGTGAGTCAAACAATCAAACAAACAAACAAAACAAAACCAGGTGATGTTAGAGAATAGTCAAGTTGGCCAGAACTTAAAGAGCTAAGATTCTTGAGAAAGGGAAACATATAGAAGTAACCCCTATATTTGAAATTGCTTTATCCCTTTGAGAAAATTGCCAATCATAGTATGGAGCACAGAAAACAGTAGTTTAGAGCAGTATTGTCCAATAGAAATATCTGAGCTATATAATTATAATGGTCTTGTAGCAAGCAACATTAAAATGGCTAAAAAGGCAAAGTAATTTTATAATGTATTTTATTTCATTAAACATATTCAGAATATCGTTTTAACTGATATTTGGTATAAAAAGCATTGGAATGTTTTACAATATGTTTGTACTACAACTTCCAAGTCTCACGTATGTATTACACTTAAAGTATATGCCATCTGTGGCGCATGACTACCATATTGGATGGCACAGGTCTAGAACTTGCAAAAAACTCATTGGATTATGATGGGAATAAGGACATTCAGGATGAGGTAACAGCATCTCCAAGAAAAAGGAAGTGTGGACAAGTGAGCCAGATATTCTATGTGCAAGTTTTCCCCTAATCCTAAACATACAAGTTCAGAGAGATAGAGGGAAAGAATGAGAGAGAGAAAGTGAGACCATAAAAACTTGAAAATCCAAGCAAAATGGAGCCTCTAAGAGAAGAAGTTTGAGCAGTTTCAAGGGGTGGAGAAAAACCATATTTTGAGTTTAGAGTCTCTTAATTTGGAGGGTTTGGGGTCTACAACATAAGTTGTAATTGAAGCCAGTTAAAGAGTGATGGCAAAGAATAAGAAGTAACAGACAAAAAGCAGTATAAATTGGATTCAGTTGAGATCCTTATACTATATTCCCAAGAATAAAATTTAGATTGTCTTTAGAAGATAGCATTATCCAGAGTCCCTATAATATTTCATTAGAAATATCTAATGTTTAGACAAAAATTACCAAACATTTCAGGAAGCACTTCCAAATGGCCAAATCCAAGGGGAGGAAAAATAGCACACATTTAAAACAGGTCAATGTGATTTATATATTTGGAGTTATCAGACATGAACTTGAAAGTAACTGAATGAAAATAGTATAGAAAGAGATAAAACATGAATTGTTTTGCCAGAAAACTAAAATCCATCAAAAGTATGCAATGTAAATCTTCAAATTAAAAAAAAACAAACTCAAATTAAGAATTGAACAGATGGATTTAGAAACTGACTAAATACAATGGGGGAATTTTAGAAAATTGGATGGTAGGTAAATAGAAAACATGCAAATTGAAGCACAAAGAGAATAAGATGAAATATAAAATAAAGACTGTGAGGGAAAAATTGTGACTCAGTGAAAAGGTCTGACATAATTAAGAACAGAGAAAAACACCAAACGATAAAAGCAGAGAAGATATCTTACTTGTATCCTCAGAGAAAGAAATGGCATTTTACTTTGAAAGTAAAAGTAATAAAACTAATGGCAATTTCTCAATATAAACATAAGAAGCAAGTAGACTGATGTCTTTAAAATTATTATGGATTTAATTGTACAACCCTAGATTCATATGTTAAAGTCTGAATCCCCAGCTCCTCTGGTACCTCCTAACATGGTCTTATATGGAGACAGGATCTTTACAGAGGTAATAATGTTAAAATGAGGTTATTTGAGTGGGTCCTAATCCCATCTGATTGTTGTTTTTTAAAAAAGGGTAAAATTTGGAGACAGATGCACACACAGGGAGGATGCTGTGTGAAGATGAAGATAGAGATCAATGAAGTTTCGGTAGGACAAGGTTCACCAAAGATTGCCAGCAAACCACAGAAGTTAGGTAAGGAACATGGAACTGATAATATGTCAACACATCGAGAAGGAATTAACCATGCCAACTCCTTGATCTTGGACTTTTAGCATATAGAACTGGGAGATAATTTTTTTTTTATCATTTTTATTACCTAGTTTGTGACAGTTTGTTATTCAGCCCTAGCAAATTAATACAAAAATAATGAAGGAAAATAACTGCCATTCTAGATTTCTAAGTCACACAAAGTATCATTCAAAGGAAAAGATAGATTAAAAAATTGCATCAATGAACCAAACCTATGAAAATGTATCATCAGCAGACCTGCATGGAAGACAAAAAGGTGAAGAGGGAGAAGGAGGAGGAAGAACAAGAATATTTTAAGCAAAAAATAATGAACCAATATGACAGTATAGTGATGCAAGAAGGAAGGAAGATCACTGAGAAAGGGTATATAAGTGGATAAATCTAAATCAACATTGACTCTTCAAACAAGAAGAATAATAATGCACAATTAAATTTTATATATACATAATATAAAAATTTCTGATGATACTAAAGAAAATGCTATGGGAGGTATACATGAAATGAAAAGTAAGTTCAAATGTTTTAAGTTCCATGTTTTCATTTTTTTAAAAAAAGGTATACATCAATGAGTGAATGAATAAATTATTTGCTAAAAAAGTCAGATAGAAGAAATGAAACAGTGAGAAAATTATGGACGGTTAAAAAATAAAGGTAAAATAAGAAAAGCCCAAATAGAGTGAATGAAACAAATACAAAATGGATAGTAAGATGTCAGATTTCAGCCCTAACACATTACTAATTACACTAAATGATTCAGTGTAACTGGATGGGGATAATACTGTTGAACAGCAAAATTTCAAACTGGCTAAAGATAAAGCAAAGTTATATGTCTTATAACAATTTTCCCATTTCTATCTCACATTCTTGTGCCATTCTTGTCAAACATTTCACTTATCTACACATAACATGAATACCTAATACATGGCTACTGTTAACTGTTTAAATACTTTCCTAAGCAATTAAAAATAAGAGAAAAAGACTATATTTACTTTCAGTTATTTCATTTCAGATGGTCTTCATTTCTTTGTGTAGATCTGTTTTAACATTAATCATATTTCCTGTGCTGGAAAAACTTCGTTTACCCAATTGTAGGGTAAAAGGGTAGGTCTGCTGTCCATGAATTCCCTGTTTTGGTTTTGGTTATTTATCTGAGAAAGTCTTTTTCTTCTCTTTCACTATTAAGGATATTTGTACTGAACATAGAATTCTGAGTTAACTGGTTTATTCTTTCTTTCAACACTGTAAACTGTCACTCCATAGTCTGTGGGCTTCCATAGTTTTTGATGAGAAGTCTGCCATATTTCAGATTCTCCTTCTTTTCCCTTTGGTTTCTTTCATGATTTTATCTTTGTCTTTGTTTTCTACAGTTTAATATGATACTGCTGATGATTGTTTGTGGGGTTTTGTTTTGTTTTATTTTGATGTTGTTATTTATCCTGCTTGGCATACTCTGAGCTTCTTGTATGGTTTGTATGGTTTGACATTTGCCATTAATTTTTCAGGAATTTCAGCTATTATCTCTCTAATATCTGAAACTGTTAAGACTACCAGAGACTCTTGGAGATGAACTAAATGCATTTTGCATTGTGATATGGGCTTGCACTTTGGGGGACCAGTTGTATGATGTTATGGATTGGGTATGACATGGCCCCCAAAAGCTTCTGTTTTAATGCAGAAATATTCAGGGGTGAAATTATTGGATTATGAAAGCTGTAACCTTATCAGTATATCCTAGTTTGAATAGACTAACTGGGTAGTAACTGTGGGCAGGTGGGGCATGATTGGAGGATGGGTCACTAGGGGTGCCCTTGGGGTTTATTTTCCTGCAGTCCCCTTCGCTTTCTCTCTCTCCCTACTTTCTAGCCACCATGAATGATGAAACGTTCCTCTACCACACCATTCTATCATGATGTTCTTTCTCATCTTGGGCCCAGAGCAGTGCAGTCAGCCTACCATGGACTGAATCTCTGAAACCATGAGCCAAACCAAACTTTTCAACTTCTAAGTTGTTCTTGTCAAGTATTCTGGTCACAGTGATGCTAAGATGACTAACACATCTATCTTTGCTGGTATAGACTTTACATATTAATCATAGTTACTTTAAATTCCCTGCCTGATAATTCCAAAATTTAGGTCATATCCAAGTCTGGTTTTAATGAATACTTTGTGTTTGGGGGGTTTATATTGCCTTTGGATGTATTATAATTTTTTTTGAAAGTCAAATCTGTTGTATAGAGCAGTAGACACAAAAGTAAATAGACTTTTGTGTGTGGAGATTTATATTAATCTTCCAGGAGCTGGGCTGTGTTCATTAATTATTGTAATGTTTACTATTGGCTTTAAAATTCTTCCAGTAACCTTGTTTTATCTCCACTCTTGGCTCTGGGCATTCCTCTTTGTGTAGCTTCTCAGAGAGAGACTGTCTCTTGAAGCTCTTTCTACTGTAATCTGCTGGAAGCCTGTTATTGTGACTTGTTTGGGAGATGAGGTATTTCTAATATTGTGATGAAGTTTCACTCTTTTGAGTGCCTAGCAGCTCTATGTCTCTTAAGTGTGTTCCTCACAAGTGTGTCTGTTCCTGTTTTCAAGATACAGTCTCCCGTTCCCCCACCCCTACCCCTACCCCCACCCCCATCATCATCAACCACCACTTCCTATTCCCCTCACGACTATATTTACCCTTGAATGTTCTCAGCTGATTTCCTTGGGCTTCTCACTCCTGAAAATTATGTCTTTTTTTCTTTCTTCTTTTTTAACCTGGGAAGTGTTCACTTCTATGACTTGGAATGTTTTTTACCAGCGACCCCCATCCTTCCCCTATAGGTTAAGTCTATGGGAGAAGGACCTAGGAAGATGTCACAGTGACAGCTATTCCACCCAAGAGCCAGCATCACAGAAGGAATATCCTCTGAATTCTTCTAGATCCTTCCTTTAACATCTTGATGGAAAATCCTGCAATGAGGGAGAGAAGTCCAATATCAGCCTGCAAAAAATTTCACTCTCACACTAGCCAAATTTTAGTATCTGGCAATTCTTCAAAATTTCTCATTTACTATTCCTTTCTTCTCGCGTGGTATCTGGCAGCTTTGGCTCCAGGTAAGCAAATGCTCAGAGCTTATGTCCAGCAAGTTGCAGGAGACTAGACTATGCCATACCAAATCTCTTTTGCTCTTTTGCATGAGGATTTTCTTTTGAGAAATAGCATACATGGGAGAGGCTCTGCAAAAAGAATATAAATTACCCTATGTTTAAGGAATTTTATACTTGTAAAGGAAATCTCCATTTGTAATTGTGTGTCTCTCTCTCTTTTTACCAGGACTAGAAGGATAACTTTCAAACAGGAGAGACTCTAACCAATGAGGAGGCATCTTACATCAGCATGACAAACCTTACCCTTACTTATCATATACCTTTCCCGGCCACTCTTTTACAGCTTGCCTTCCCCATGCTCATCTTTTTTTTTTTTTTTTTTTTCAGCTGGAGACTGGCATTTAAACTCAAGTTCTAGCCACCTTTCTAGTAGAGTACATAAAATAAACACACATATTTATTTAGAAAAATACAGATGTTGAAAGGGGGAAGATTTGGAGGGGGAAAAATGAAAGAATAAAAATGAAAAGAAAAAAAAAGGTGCATATACAACACCTTTATATTATATTATTCAGATGACTCAGGCCTCAAAGTCCTATTTCATGCAAAGTTCTTGGTTTCACATGTGTTTGGAATGTGAGGGCTGGCGGATGGAGGGGTAGAAGTGAAAAAAACCAACCAACCAACCAACAAACCAACCAAGAAACAAACAAAAAACTCAAAGGAAGAAACCAGGGTTGTAGCTAGCTTTAGCGATCCATTTCTTTCCTGCTTCTCTTCTCATCCAGTAGGTGGCGTTGTCTGTTGTAAACTGGTGTCTCTGCCCTCAGGATGGTGGAGGTAACCAGGGTGGGAAGACTGGTTCTGGTGCAGGGCGCCTGGATGTGGGGAGTTGCACCCACCAGTCCCTGGCAGAAAGACTGCACCTCACGGGTCTCTTTTTGGGACCGTTCACTCATATGATGTGAGTGCCCAGTAATATCTCCCTCTCTTGCCTAGAGATTTCCCAGTTCCTGGTCTCTCCCTCTCCCCTAGCAGTTCCCAATTGAGGAAACAGTCACCCAGGGCCCCCGTGGATGGCTCTCTGGTCGCACTGCACACCTGTGTTGGGCAACTTCTGTATTGGGTTACCTAAGCTGGGGAGGGGTGAAGGTTGGAAATCTGGTACCTGGCTGCTGGGGATCCCATCTGGGAACTACCCCCAGCTAAAAGGCAAGAATGTTGAGTCAAGATGGCGCCGGCCTGCTTTCAGTGCCAGGGTGTCTGGTGAGGTGGAGGGAGCCTGGTGAGGTGGTGTGGGTAGGGAGCAGCTGAGCGAAGTCTTGGCGATCTGCAGGAGTGTTGATAGGTGATTCTGTTAAGGCGCTCACCTAGTCTTGTGTGGACTGGAAGTTCGGGGTTTGGGTCCTGCTCCAATGCTGGGCGTCCTACTAAAATGCTGAGGCCCCGAGCCCTGTGTAGGATCACAGTGCTGGTGATTTCTGTGGAGAGCAGCTGGATAGGGGTCCTTTAACACTCTCAGAGATGTAGTATTCCATCGAGGTCAGATCTGCAGGTCTGGATGTGCGGGCATGGGGCGGCTTAGTCCCTTCCCGCCGCCATGTTGGATCTCCCTCATATTTTTTTAATCTTTTTTTATAAGGGCTCAAATTATATATAAATTGAACCCTCTTTTTCTCTCTTTTATTTCAGAACTGTTGTCTGTGAACATCTTTACTTCTTTACTTATTTTATGTTTTTATTTTAGCTATATTTTCTTTTGTTTCCATTCCTTTTATTAAAAGTTTATTAAAATTAATTTTTCTAGGGCACCTTATAATTTCTTTTTATTGTGTAGTATAATTTTGATTATTTTTCTTCTCTGCCTTTCAGGAGTTTCATCAAATCCCATTTCCTTTCTTGTTCCTTTATTCCCCATTTTCTTGGTTTTGAATTTCTGATTCAAGGTAGGATTTTTTATAATCTAAAATGCTGAGGAATCAGTCATAGCTTTATCCTGCTTGATTATCCTTGCCGTAGTCCAGCTGGGCAAAATAACCAGGAGGTGACAAGCAACTTGAAGGTTGAAGCGGGAACTACTTTATTGTGGAACAGCAGAGGTATATATACCTAACTGATTACACACAGCTTGACTCAATTAGCATCATCCAGATACAGCAATCAGCCAATAAGGAATCCCCACCATCTTAATGGCTTGGTGGCGTTGCCTCACAAACCACTCCTCCTAGCAAACTGCCAGGCGCCATCTTGACTTGATTGCAGCCCCCAACATTCCTGCTTGATTTTTTTCTGGGGTGGGAAAGGAGGATTTACCAGTTGAAAAGTTTTACTTTTTTTTTTTTTTTTTGGAAAGTGAGGATAGTTTATTTATAAATTTCTTATATGAAATTTCTCATCCTACATTTTGATCCTAGTTTTTCTATTTTCTTTTTACATTACATATGCATTGATAAATATGGCTTGTATCTATGTCTTTATTTCGAATTCAGTTCTGTTGGTATGAACTAGTTTACCAGAGAATGAGTTCATGATCACCCTCTTTTGTCAGAAAAGTAATAGGCAGTTCATTTACCAAATGGTTTATGGGGTGGGAGAGAGAAGAATGCTTCTATGCCCTTTGATATTTGATATCATTTTTTTTGCAGGATTCTGAATATCTTTCTGGCCTTTTTTTGGTCTTCCTTTTGCTGCACAGTGTTTAAAGGGCCACTGTTGCTTGCATTTCTTCTCCCTTCTGAAGCATTGCCTTTGAAAGACTCTTTCCTAGAGTCTTTTAAGTCTTTTTTCTTGTCTGTACTCATCCATAAGGATTCTTTTTCAATCTTAACAGACTTAGAGTTTACTTTCTCTTCTGTTAGTGGTTTTATGTCAGTGGTGGGCTTTCCACTCTCTCCCCTTTATTTCTCACACACAGATTTTTTGGCTTTTTTTTTTTTCCTGGACTGCCCATACGTCTAATAAAGCTTACAGTGGGAATGCTATAGATTTCATTCAATAGCAACAGAAATCTCAGGACACTTTAGTTTTTTGAGTTGCAAATGCAGGACATCTAGAATATCCAAGTAACACTTGATAAAGATAACAAGTTGGTGGATTTATTCTGATTTTTATTTCAAAACTTAATATGAAACCATGGCAATAAGATAGTAGGCTAATGGTCAACATATAGACGTATATATTGATGACACAGAAAAAAAGAATATAGGAATAGAAGCATTTGGATATTTTCAATGATTTTTTGGCAAAGTACCAAGATATTTTAATGTGGTAAGGAACATCTTTATAAAGAGATGTGTCAGAGCAACTGAATAAATGTAGGGAAAAGATAAACCTTGAAATATACCCCACCCCAAAGTGTATTTATAATGGATTATAAATCTATGTATGAAGTCTGAAATTATAAAATTTCTAGAAGAAAAGGTAAAATAAGCCAACCACCCTAGGGTTGGCAAAGATATCTTGAAGAGGATTTTGAAGTAATAAATATTTAAAGATTAGATAAACTGGACTTCATGAAAAAGAAAAATTTCTGTCCAGCAAAATACAAGATTAATAAAAGTAATAGGCAAATCATATAGTAAACAGTATTCACAACATGTGGATCTGATAGCAGCTTAAACCCAGAATGCATTAAGAAATTAATATAGAAGACAAACACCTTAATTTAAAAAAGCCAAAGAATTGGACACTTCACAAGTGAAGATGGAGAATTAATAAATAAGTACATGAAAATTTATTCATTATTATGTCTTTAGTTGACAGAAATTCAAATTAAAACCATAGTAAAATACTAACTTATATTTACTACAATGACAAGAGTTACCAATTCTCAACACAATATGAGGTGAGATGATCAAACAATTGGCAGGTTATGCAGTATAGTTGGGAGTGCAAAACAGGACAATCACTTTGGAAGGTTTCCTAGCTATACTCATAAAGTTAAACATGACTACATTCAGGAGCAGCAATTCCAATCCTGTATGTCCCCAAGACAAGTGAAAGTTCATTTCTACAGTAGACTTTGCATGAATATTAACATAAGATTTGATCGAAATAGCCCTAACTAGAAACAACCAACATTGGAAACACTGAGAAATCTCACATACTCAAGACTGAAAGAAGACAGGCACAAAAAAGAATAGAATTGTAGACTATGTCTAAGTATAACCAAAACTAACACACAATGGATATTCAGAACTACAGCTGCCTATGGGGAGTGAGCAATTCCTGGGAAGGGTGGGAGAGAGCTTTTGGAGGTGATGGAAATGTTCTGTACCTTGGTTTTGGTGGTTAGCACAAGGCTTCACATATACATAAAAACTCACCCAATTATTCACTTGATATTTGTGTGTTTAACTCACAGTGAATTGTATATCATTTTTAAAAATGAAAAGAAAAAAGTGACTGGGTTGAGTCTATTTAACAAAACAGTTTAATGCCACACATAAAGACAAAGCAGCAACACTTACAGCTGTGTTACCTCATGAGAGTTACATAATGTCTCTGAGGTTATATAATTATAAATTGTACCTTTTCTATGTATAGTTTCTTCTGCAAATTGAGACTATATACCTCATGGGGCTCAGAGACTTACCCATGACAAAGAATAAAAGGTAATTCTCAGAGGATCAGACACATATCAAATGATCAATATATGTTAAAAAAATATTCTGCCTTATACACCTTATAAAAAACTTTTTCTTTCTTACATTGTTAAATATATTATTGTTTTATTTTCTTTTGTTTTATATTAGAGGTTTGATGCTTTACCACTGAGCTATATTCCAGCCCTTTTTTAAAAAAAAATTTAGGGTGTACCAGGGATTGAACCCAGAGGTACTTAACCACTAAGCCACGTTCCCTGTTTTGGTTATTTTGAGACAGGTTCTTGCTAAATTGCTTAGGTTGGCTTTGAACTTATGATCCTCCTGCCTCAGCCTCCTGAACCACTGGGACTATAGGCATGTGCCACCACACCCAGACCTTTTTATTTATTTTTTTTAAATTTTGAGACAGGGTCTCCCTAAGTTGACCACGCTGTGGACCTTGTGATCCTCCTGCTTCAGCCTCCCAAGTTGCTGGGATTACAGGTGTGCACCAGGTACACCATTTTGTTTTTGTTTTGTCAAAATACTTTCTCTTTGCCCTCTATTTCTGCATCTGTATGTATTGCTTTGTGTGTTCTCACCAATGAAGACACAGACCCAACCCCTTTACCACTTTCACACTAAATATTTTGTGAACTTGCTGTATTACTCACCTCTTCTACTATTACTTTGCTTTCTCTTGCTCTTTGGAAGAACCTGAAAAAAGCCTGCTTTCTGTGATATGTACATCAGAATTTTTGGAATATCATTTTCTATCATCAAAAGTATGTGTATATATGCACACACATGCCTATATATACTTTTTTTAAAGAGAGAGGGAGAGAGAGAGAGAGAGAATTATTTTAATATTTATTTTTTAGTTTTCGGCGGACACAACATCTTTGTTTGTATGTGGTGCTGAGGAACGATCCCGAGCCACACACACGCCAGACGAGCATGCTACCGCTTGAGCCAAATCCCCAGCCCCATCCTATATATACTTTTTAAATATCATTTTCTTCCTAAGAAGAATATGATGACCTCACTACTGTCTGAGCATATGACAACTACTGTTTTTTACAATATCTATATTCCCATATAACAGGCTGTCTTTCTAAGAGAGAGGCAACAACACTCGGAATGTGTGACAGGCCACGGTCCCCTTTTGACCAAGCAAGCCACGGCAAAGAGTTCATTACATACAGGGTGTGACCCTGCTGCCCTGGCTGGCCACAGCTGAATGGGCAGGGCTGGTTGCTGACAGCATGAACCTTTCCCATCAAGTGCTCAGATCTTCCCTTCAGGGAGTTTGAACAGTAGACTCCGGCAGACAGTTGGAGAACAGTGAGTGATAAACAGAGAGAAGATAATAAGTGGAATCCACAGGGAGCAGAAGCCCTATGGTGAGTAGAAATCAGTTCATGTATATACTAACCAGCAAGTAACCAAGTGCTAGAATGGAAGAGCATGGAGCAGCAATAATTGGCAAATACCCATTAAACAAATGGTTGGTCCTGGATCTGTCCTTACTACTATCCTATTTCTCTAGAAGGCCTGATTTTTCAAATGCAGGTGCATTTATTTCTCTGTGAGACATAGTTCTAAATCTAAATCTGTTGCACTTATAATATTCCCCTCCTACTGACTGAAGATATGTTCCAAGATCCCCAGTGGATATTAAAACTGCAGATAAGACCAAACCCCATATATAGCTTTTCCTATATATATAACTATGATAAAATTAATTTGTAAATGAGGCCCAGTAAAAGATGAACAAAAAAATTAGAACAATACACCATGATAAAAGTTATTTCAAATGTTTGAAGTGTTTATTTCTAGAATTTTCCATACTCAATGGAAAATTTTCCATACTAAATGGAAAATTACAATTTTCAAATTGTAATTGACCAGGGTAACTGAAATCATGGAAATTGATACCACAGGTAAGGAGGAATTACCAAATTCATCTTCTAGCTTAGTTGCCCTACATGGTTCCAGGTGAAGGGTTGTAGGATTCAAGTTTTGTTCTTTGCGACAAAACCTGATTAGGTCAAAAATAGAAGAGCTAGTGACATTTAGAAATTCAGGGA
Organism: Marmota flaviventris; assembly: GCF_047511675.1. Lineage (NCBI taxonomy): Eukaryota > Metazoa > Chordata > Mammalia > Rodentia > Sciuridae > Marmota > Marmota flaviventris. Next base: position 100,379,678 of record NC_092498.1, on the reverse strand, counting down.
AGTCTGTCCTAGTAATTCTGGTTTACCCAAACTTTGGTTTATTCTCTCCTCTCCTCTCCTCCCCTCTGCTCTTCTCTCCTCTCTTCTGTGGCAAATATGACCAGAACAGAAATATTCCCTTAACCCTAGGAAAAATCTCTTCCATCATTTTCTGGTTATTTTAGGCAGCAATAGTTCAGACTGAAGGAGGCCAAGGAGCCAGCTTGAACTCTGATCAAGCAGAGCAAATGTTCTTCCCCTCTTGCCCTTCTCAGAGGATTGGTGGAAGGCTCACACCTTTCTTCCAGTGAGACCTTAGTGTTCCAGGTAGAGGCATGGATACACTTCACGCCCCTCCAACCTGCACCATATGATGTGCACACAGGCACAGGCATGCAGGCTCTGGGGCCCTCCACGGCAGACGAATGAAGTTCTCATCCCATTTCTCTTCAGGTCTGATGTCCTCTTGGGTCTCACTGTTGGCTCTTCTTTTGAAGCTACTGTAGTGCTGCACATCCCTGCTCATGCCTTGCTCCTGGTTTCCTCTGGTGCCTTTGGTCTTCTAGGTCTTCTTTGCCAGGGCCTTGCATTGCTCCTGGGCTCATCTAGAGTAGTCTTATCCTAGTGGAGCCTGAACTTCACTGGAAAGAAATGATTTCTTCACACAAAAACTTAAGGTCATTACGTGTACATGGTCAATCAGCATATGCAGTGTTCCATGCCACTGGAACTTCCAAGGAGTGTCCCCCATGTTGACTTTCACTCTCCAAGTAAGAACTGGACTAAGACCCCCCTTGGAAGCTCCCTCTAGGAAGTTCTACCTGCAGTGTGTGTGTGGAGTGGACCTACTTGTTCCAGTAAGTTTGCCAAGTAGCTGGAGCTCTGATATCTTTTTTTTCTAAAGTATTTGCCAAAGTTCTTCTGGAGGCCTACATCCCATTTTTAAAGAAACCTCAGGTATCTGATTCTAACCTTTCTCTGCCCTTTTCTCCAAATGGCTGGTATATTTAGTCTCATCACGACTGTTTATTCATGATCTTGTCCCAAGATTCTGCACAAAGATGGATTTCACATAATTCTCTTGTACAACTCTCATTCACAGAACATATAAATCATGTGAGTTCCCTCATAAAAAGTATTTTTTCATAACAGGAAAAAAAAATAGAAGACCTGTAAAAGAAAAAAAAAAAAAAAAGATCAAGTTTGAAATTGATCAAATGTGGTTAGAAAAGTTTCTGCAACAAGAAAATCACTGCACTTTCTCCTCCCACTCTAATTATTACCTTCCATTTTATACAGAAGCTAAATTATTGTTGTCACACCACAGGACATCAAATTATCACTGGAAGCCAGCCAACTGCATAGAAGTTGGCGTCTGGCTGAAATGCCAAGTGGGTTCATACTCCAAGTTCAGGAGCAACAGAGGAAAATGTGCAGTGAAGGGACTGGAGCTCAGGCATGTTCACTTTCACTGACGGTTGGTACGGGGAGATTCCATATATGGGTTTTGTGGGTTCTTTTCTCTCTCTGACCATGGTCAGCCAAAAGGCAGACACCATGCCATCATGTAAACCAATTCCTTTTAATAAATCTCTTGATATATATATCTCCTATTTACTCTGATCCTGTGATCATGCCCTGGCTTAGACAATAGGTGAATAAACAAAGCCAAGGAGGTTAAATAAACCTACTCAAGGTGATAGGGCCCAAAGATGCAAAGGGAGAATTAAACTCAGTAGTGAGTTTGTATGCAAAGTCCTTGTGTGGAACAACTATGTCCATGTGTCTGCTAGAAATACTGGTTCCAGAGAGGGCCAAAGGAGATAATTATCAATTCTGATTGAAAGAATTGGTGATGGATTAAGAAGGCCTCTTTAGAAAGATTTAAGGTGGAGGAAGTGCTTGGATTGGATTTTCAGGGCTACACTGAACATTGTAAAGTGTTCACCAGACAAGGAGCCACAGAAACTCTAGATGTGATTCAACAGGGCATAAAAATAAACACACGTACATGAATAGGGCATTTCACATCACCCCCTGAAGTTTTCTCTCATCTGTGAAAAGTTGGATTAGATGAACTCTAAATGCTGTTCTAAATAGAGAACATGTATAAAGAATCTTACCAGCTCTCTGGCCCAGAGAGGTACTCTGTAAAAGTCATTTTCCTCCTTCCCCATGCCAACTCTTCTCTCCCTTCCAAAATGTCCCATGCTATGATCCCGATGATAAATTAATTACACATTCCATTGTATTCAACTGCTTTCTCTCTACAACTAAACAGAAGATAGCCACCGTGTGCCAAAAACTGGCCTGGACTCAGGAGATCTAACAATGAAGAAAACAGGCATCCTCTCTAACCTCAAATTGCTTACAATCTGATCTTCCTGGCATAATTTTAAGAGGGTTAAAATAACTGATATAAAGCAGAAAATACATAAGGCTAAGTAAAGGAACAGGAAGAGGTCCCAACTCAGGCAGGGCTTGCCAAGGAAGACCTCCTAGAAGAAGAGACATCTCAACTAGGACTTGAAAACATGACGACTGGGAATTAGGGAAATGTCCAGAGTTGTAGTAAGTGGGATGAGGATGTGTGAGATTTGGACCTGACAGCAGGTCCCAAAGGCTGCCGTCATTACTCATTGTTGAAGGAGTTCTAAAGCATATCCTACCCACCCCCCTAAAGATTGTCTGTGGACTGTCAATGTGAAGGCTGGCTCTCCAAGTCTAGAATCTTCAGGGCAGGCTGTCAGGAAGGGGTGAAACTCTGGGGAAATGGGCAAAATTTGTTGTTCAAATTTAGAATTTCTTTTTTTTTTTTTTCATGGAAGGCTCAGCCCTGCTCTGAAGACCTTTCAACTGATTAAACCAGGCCTACCCAGATTATGTGGGATAATCTCGCTTGTTTAAAGTATACTAATTATGGATTTATTTAAAATATACTTATTGTAGACATGAAATATCTCTAAAATACACCACCATGGCAACGCCAGGATTAGGGTTTGATTGGATAGCGGGAGGCTGTATCAGAGTCCATCAAACTCATTAGGAGGGAGGGATAATCATAGAAGGTGCCTCATACAGCCATGTGGGGATTAAATGAGTCTATTCACATCATGAATTTATCAGTGTTTGGTAGTTGTCACTTGTCAGGCCTCCATAAATGTTGACTCTCTGTACAGTGTTTATCATACTATGCTGTAATTTTTTTCACAAATCTTCTTTCTTTACTAGACTTTGATTATTTTATTCAAGAATGCACCCCCACCTACAGTATGAATTAGTAAAATTCTTTGGATGAATAATTTTCCTCCCATTTTGAAAAGGCTCACAGACAACCTTGAAAAATGCCATATGAAGGGTCCATTAATGAAGACAATAACTCTTCATGAATTTTTTCCTTTCCCTGGAGAGTTACGGAGATAGAACATTTTGAGCGATTTTCTAAGGAAGGAAAGGGCATGTTTGTATCTGCCAATTGGATTCTACAGCTTCCTTTTTATTATTATTTTCTAAAGGTGAAACACAGAGATATTATACTGTTGTTTGAAAGCAGTCCAGATAGCAGAAGGTCCCCAAATGGCCTAGGGATTTGAAACTGTATTAAGCCTAAGAGCATCAGTCATTTGATTTTCTGTAGAGTTACTGTGTGAAGATTATGAAAAGGGCATAGCAAAAAATGTTTTATTTTTTTAATGCTTCAGAAATAAGTTTATTTCCATGTATATATTATGCCACACTGAAGGGATTTTTATTCCATAAACTTGAATAATGACTAAGGTCTAAGTCCATATGTTCCTGAGATGAGAAAACTAAGCTGAATTCATACTGGGAGCCAAACCTTGCAGAATACCATTTTCTACATTCCTTCTGTCCAAATCCTGACAGTAGATTTGTTTTACACAGTATAACCCAATACAGTAGGGGGTGAAGCTCAGCAGTAATCTCTACTTTTGTGTGGTAAGAATGTTGCAAAATCTAAGATTCAAAGAATATGGCTGTAGTGTTAGGGATTCACATCAACTCTTCATTTTTATCTTTCTTTGGATTTTACTTTTCATCTGTAGAAGTTACTTAGCCTCAACACTCGTGTGCAAATATCACCCTTAAGCACAGTTGCAAAGAAAGCTCACTGGGGTGGCTTTAGAATGATCCCGTTTGGAAAGCTAAGTGTAAGCAATGTTGAACATTTAAGAAATGAGGATAAACTTTAGGTGTTGGTTAACAGTTTGTGTGCCTTACTTGAGCTATAAGATCAGATAAAATTTTTCTGTTGTATTATCTAACACTTCCTGTCAGTTCAGATATCATGCATGTATGGTCTACATTTCAGAAGAAATTGTCACTAAAGTTTTGAAAGTATTACTTGTATTTATCCAGTGTCACATATGCACTCCATTCTTCACAAAATCTTTACATATTAACTATCTACAGATAACCAAAGATGAAAAGTGTAATGTAATTCCTAATTTCTTTTGTCTTGAATTAGATTGCTTTTAACTGAAATATCTTTTTTTTTCTTATTTATTAACTTATATAAAGATTTTTAAGGTGGCCAGTTTTCATTACAATTTATTTAAGGAATGACATTCATGAAGAACTAAATTTACTAGCCAGATGAACAATGGATTTTTTAATTTACTCTTTACCTACTAAAATTCATCAAGCACCCACGATTTACAGTGAATGTGAGAGGCCACTGGTGATACAAAAATAAAATAGAAATTCCTACTTAAGGGACATGTTATAGAACTATTTCAGAGAAGGATGGCATGCTCAGGCTCTAAGTTTTATGAAAACCTTCCTTGAAGCCACAGCCTCTTTCCTGAGACCCGCATGAGCTCATCAGGTGAAATGCATGTGAGAGAAAGTGATCAAACAGTTGCAAACAATGATAGTAGAATATTGGAGGATTGTGTGCCTGGCAGACACAGGACTCATTCCCACTGTACAGTATTCAGTACAACTGAAACAGAGAGTGTTTGGGTCTATTTGATACAGGGGTGGAAGGAGTATGAATGGTAAGACTGGAGAAGTAAGTAGAAACCCAAAAGGAGAGTAATTGATGGATTTAAGAGACATTTAAGAGGTAGTTTGTCCAGTTTTTATTAATTTTATTTCAGTGGTGAAGGAAATGAATGAAGGGTGGTGCACTGAGTTCTGGTATGAGGAAGTCAGTGGATGGGTGTACTGTTGATTTTTTTTAAAAAAAATGTACACAGGAGGAGAATCTTTCAAGAGAAGATGACATATTTTGTGTTTGAAGTGCCTGTGGGGTATCAAGTGGAAAGAGTCAGTGACAGCTGGAAATGTGGCTCTGACTCTCAGGAGCTCCAGTAGGGAAACAGACTTGGACTTGTCATCCTAGAGACTAGAGTTTCTCAGCTATTATGGCACGATTGACATTTTGGGCCAGATATTGCTTTGTCTTAGGGGCTGCCCTGGGCACTGTAGGATGTGTAGCATCAACCCTCCCTCTAACTACTACTGTCTCCCTCCGGTCATTACACTGATACATGTTTCTAGATAGTGCCAAATATCTGGACAAAATCTCTGGCCACTGAGAACCAGTGATATAGATGTTAGCAGATCTCTAAGTGTAGAAGAGTATAAGAAGTGAGAGGAGAGAAAGTCCAGGCATGGAACACCAAAGCACACCATGTAGGACAAAGAAGAGACAGAGAAAAAGAAGACCATTAAAGCCACAGAGAAGGAATGGTCATAGAAATAGCAGGAAAAACACAGAAGCCAAGGGGGAGAGATATTTCAGTTATGATGATGTGATCACCAGGGCAAATGCTGCTATAGAACAATTAATATGAAACCTAAAAAGTAAGCTTGGTTTAGCAGTGAGAATATCATTGGCAATTTGAATGAAAAGAAATTTTCATGAAGTCGTGGGGCAGAAGCCAGAGGGCAGTGAGGTGAGAAGTAAGTGCATTTATAAATGGCACTAATAAATTATTTTATCTGGCCAGATGTGGCAGCTAGAAGAATGCTGACAGTTAAAAAGATCTTGGGTTGAGGTTTTGAAGGAGAGTTCAAGAGACAGTTGTAGTGGCCAATGAAAACTGAGGATATTGGCAGGAGAGGGATGGAACAGGAAGACTGAGGAACATAATAAACTAGACAGTGAAAGAAATGAAGACAAAGAGAATCGATGGGTATGTAGAAGGCAGACAGCTTAGATTCATAATCTCTAGAAAGAGGAGGTAAAATGAGGATCACTGAGAGAAAAATTTGGAAGTACATCAGGATATTCATTCATCCAAATTGGTCTTGATTTCTTTGTCCTTCAAGGGGTTAACCTAGATGCCTTCGATATCCCCTCAGACTTGATTGTTTGGGGCTTCGAGTTATAACAACATCTTTCTGAATCTTATGTGATGGAGACATTACCCTCATTTCCTAGAGCACATGTAGAGTGTATGTCTATGAATACTTATTGACAGCAAATTTTTCTTTGACAGGCTGTCTTTGTAATTTTAGGTCATCCTGATTTTGACACTGTAAGTTCACTTTAAGGCATTTTATTGCCAATATTTGGGTCTAACCAATTTTGATGGATTCTTCATATTATAAAAAGGAAACATGGCTATAAGTGATAAGTTCAGTGACTTGACTTTGTAGAGAAGTGTAAATTCTAAGACAACTGAAAATCAGGGAACCCTGGCTTCTATGGCCTTTCTTCCCTGTTGGCATAATTTTCTTTGGTATGGTTTCCCTCATTCCCTTAAGATCCTTTCTGATAGATTAGCAAGAGTAAAGGCTTAAATGGATAATAAGAATATAATGCAGAGTCAGAAAATATGGGGACCTTCACCTCTACTTTTCCTCTGACACTCCAGGCTGGCATCACGAGCTGATTTCAGCACTCCTTCCTCCACAATCTGGATGTGTGCTTACAGCCATGATTCTTACCTCTGATTGGGTGTCAGAATCACTTGAGGAGATTTAAGAAAAATAAACTTTCTCAGGTCTCATCCAGGGTTCACTCACTCAGCATCTTCAGTGAGTCCAATGTGCTCTCTTTAAGACTGACTTTGTACACATGGCTCCAGGCAGACAAATTGGAGCTGGCACCTGAGATGAAAGATACATCATCTCAGCTGGAGAGTAGCTGTCAGTTCTCACTCCCCTCCCTCATCTCTGTGCCTTCAAAAAGTTACCAATTCATTTTCCTTCAAAAAGTTACCAATTCTGAATTAGAACATGACTTAATTCATAAAGAAGCTAGACCAAGACTAGGGTAATTGTCCTTAAAGATAAGAGTATCTAGAATTTCATGGAAGGATTATTCAACTGAGGTTCAAGCATTGATTCACTTATTCTGAAAACACTTATTAAATGCTGATATACTCAAGAGATGGTGTACATTTCAGGTTGTAAGTAGAAGAGGTGATAAAAATATGTCTTGAAGCAAAGATTGGCTCTTGCTAACATGTTTCCCCAACAAGCTGGCTTTCCAAGAAAATATTGACTCAAAATCTCAATAAACAGGGTTTCCCTAAATGAGGTATAAATGAAGTGTAAGAGCAGGAAGTGTGGAAAAGTCAGCTTATCTTGGGCTGTGTTCCAAGAAGACTTTACCAATAAGCCACACCCATGATTCTAAGAGAAGTCCCAAAAGAAACCAAGATGGCAGCATTTGAGTTCATCTGGCTCTTTAGTTCATCTTTCCCAACATGGTGTCTTTTTATTTGGGGTATTAGAATTTCTAGTGCTCTTTTGTGAAGAGAGGCCAGTGTTAATTTTTTGACAAATGTTTAAGTTAGACTTTTATTGATTCCCCTTTTGTACTATCCTCTAAATCTTTGACTAGCTTTTTACTAAATTGACAATTGTAAGATTTCTTCTCAGCAGCTATCTTCTCTGAGATAAGAGAATTTTTTAGTTTAGTGTTTCAACTCTTTTTCAGAAAAGTGAAAATGAAACAGGTTCGACAAAAGGTTGGCCACCTGCTCTATTGAGCTACTATAATCAAGAATGGTATTGGAGCCTAGAGAAGAAGCCTAGAGAACTGGGACTTGATGTTCCCTATTTCCACTGCACATATGGAAACTCTGGCTTGCATTTTATCAAGAAATATTTCAAATGAAATACAAACAAATGCTTGCTCTTCTTAAAACATTTGGTAATAAGACACTGGAATCTTAAAGTGAGACATAAAATATCCTAAAACAAATGTTAATCATTGAAGGACTGATTAAACCCCAGGTTTCTGGATTCCATCTCTAGATATTCTAGTTCAGTAGATCTGAAGTCAAACCTGATGATTTATATTTAAAAAAAATACTTTTTATTTTTAATTGACACATGATATTTGTACATACTTATGGGGTACAGATGTGGTGTTTTCATACATGCATATTTTGTAGACTGATCAAATTGGGGTAATTAGCATACCCATCATCTCAAACATTTGTATTTTCCTTGAAGTGAGAACATTCAAATCCTCTTTTCTGATAATTTTTAAAATATGCAGTACATTATTGTTAAATATATTTTCCCTGCTGTGCAGTAAAACATATATCTCCTAATTGTAACTGAGTACCTCTCCCATTCTTCCCTATCCCTTAATTTCCCTAGCCTCAGGTGACCCACTATTCTACTCTCTATTTCTATGAGATCCATTTTTATTTTTGTTTTTATGTGGTGCTGCGGATTGAACCCGGTGCCTCACACGTGCCAGGCAAGTGCTTTACCACAACAACAGCCCTGAGATCCACTTTTTAAAATTTCATGTACTGGTGAAATCATGCAGTATTTAACCTTCTCTAAGTGGCTTATTTCATTTAGCACTTCATCCTCTGAGTTCATTCATGTTGTCTCAAATGACAGGGTTTCATCTTTTCTTAGGGCTGAAAAATATTCCACTAATTTGCATTTTAACTGTTTCCAGATGATGTGATTCTGCTTTCTGTACTTTCCCTGTACATGCCATTGCCCTAGAAATATGTAGTTACAAGCCCTATCAGTCTTGTGCTCCCATTGTTTTAATAACAGGCATCTCCCTGAAGACCTTAAAAGAGCGTACTACAGGGATACTGCCACATCGATGTTCATAGCAGCACAATTCACAATAGCTAGACTGTGGAACCAACCCAGATGCCCTTCAATAGATGAATGGATAAAAAAAAAAAATGTGGCATTTATACACCATGGAGTATTACGCAGCATTAAAAAATGACAAAATCATGGAATTTGCAGGGAAATGGATGGCACTAGAGCAGATTATGCTAAGTGAAGCTAGCCAATCCCTAAAAAACAAATGCCAAAGTCTTCTTTGATATAATGAGAGCAACTAAGAACAGAGCAGGGAGGAAGAGCAGGAGGAAATGATTAACATTAAACAGAGACATGAGGTGGGAGGGAAAGGGAGAGAAAAGGGTAATTGCATGGAAATGGAAGGAGACCCTCATTGTTATACAAAATTACATATAAGAGGTTGTGAGGGGAATGGGAAAATAAACAAGGAGAGAAATGAATTACAGTAGATGGGGTAGAGGATAGGAAAGGTAGCAGAATACAACAGTTACTAATATGGCATTATGTAAAAATGTGGATGTGTAACCAATGTGATTCTGCAATCTGTATTTGGGGTAAAAATGGGAGTTCATAACCCACTTGAATCTAATGTATGAAATATGATATGTCAAGAGCTTTGTAATGTTTTGAACAACCAATAAAAATAAATAAATAAATAAATAAATAAAAATTAATAACAGGCATCTTTAGTACCATCTAAGATCTTTATATTCGTAGACTTATTATAAATTTATGTGACTTTTCCCTTAATTCTTTAAATGAGGTGCTAGAAACTTATTTGCCAAACAGAAGTTGTTTACATTTTTAAACAAGATGCCAGTTTGTTCTTATATTGGAGATTTCACATATAAATTTGGAGTTGTCTCTTCTTTTGAAAAAAAAAAATCAGAATACTGCAGAAAAATGCATAGGCTTCTGCACTACCATCTGGGAGCCTTTGGCTGTAGATGGGCAGCTGCTCTCCCATTTCAGAGGTATGGCCTTCCCTTGCCATGGATTCTCCCTCATCCTCTTCATGGTCAAGGAATCATATGCACTAGTATTCAAATCTCAAAGCTGATTGAAAGTTTTTTTTTTTTTTTTGGAGTTTTGCAGCTGATAGGTTAGGATTAATCCTTCCTTGTTGTCATGGATTGAAAGGCCTCTGCTATAGCACACAGAACGAAGAATAATTTCCTACTATATTTGCTCTCTGCATCCAATATGGTATCCTATAGTGTTAAATGTGGATAAATTTACAGGAAATTGAGAGTACTATAAACTTATATGAAATATAATATTCCAGATGAAAACTATATCCCAAGACCCCCACTTTGGCTTAGAAGTCTTAACTAACACCCGATGGAATACTTCACTCGGGCTTTAAAGGAAATTTCACTGAATTCTACTCATCTGCCAATGCTGGCAACTTCCTGAGTTTATATAAAAAAATGGTTCTGTATTATGAAGACTGGAAAAACAAACACATATAAAATTCTTAAACTCTTTGGAGAATCTATTGCTCCCCTTGACTCTATGATATTTCTCTAAATTCTTTGGAACAAAGACTCAGCCTCTGGGTTGTTCATAGAAAGGATTTGCAGTAAAACCAATATCCCTTGTTTGTGCTCTTCGGGGTCAGAGGCTGCCTTTCCCACCGAGATCCCTCAATATTCATAATCATTTCACAATGTAATTGGGTTGCTTTCCCTAAATTCAAAAGCAGAAAGTCCCATAGAACTTGCTTTTTTTAAAAAAACACAAAGAAGGCTTTCTTTCCCAGACCCCTCTGGCTTTGGTGACTTGGAAAATCTTATTAGCCAGATTGAAAAAAAAAAAATTCCACACCAACTTGGGAACTTGAACAGCTATTTGGAGACGGTTGAAGAGCAAGAACCCAATTAAGCAGCTCAGCTGCACAAGCCGGAGTGTAGCATGGTAGACCTGGTGTGTCCTTGCACACCTCCTCCAACTCTGCCTGCTGAGCTGCCTTTAAGCTGTCTGTCAAAATGGCATGAGTCTGAGTGATGCATTTCCCAACCACAGGACACTAGCAGAGGGTAAGGCTAATGCAGACTGGGAGTAGCTGGATCAAGGAGATATGACTCTGATATCTAAACAGGGATTTGGATAGGGCAGAGGCAGGCTTAAAACAACTTTCTTATGACAAAATAGAATGGCTAAGTGGAGCTGCAAAAGCATGTTCTCTGACCCTTTTGTCCTTCTTTTCAAGAGGAACAAATATGTTCTACTTTGTTCTCTTGACCTCTTATCTAAGAAAAAATGACCCTTAGCCCCTAAGAATAGTGCTGACAAGTCTTATAGGTCTGGCAATGTGTTTGAAAGAAATGAACCCCAGGTGGTTGTTGAATCAGCAAAAGAATCTGGGGAATTTTAGGGTACCCTTTATTGAAGAATTCATGAAAAGCTAGGAGATGTTTCCTGGTCAAACACCAACAGCTACACACAGGGAGGACTCAGAATATTGAACCCAAGGTATGACAGATTAAAAATGGAGAGTTAGTTAAAATGATAGGTTTCCAAGGGATTACTATAAAATAGTGCTATCCTTAAAGCACAGGATAGCCTGTTTTCTCTTGCTATAACAGAATGCCTGAGACTAGCTAATTTATAAAGGAAAGAAGATTATTTGGGTTTATGGTTCTGGAGGTGCAAAAGCATGGCACTAGCATTTGCTTGGTTGCTGGTGAGAACCTCATGGCAGAAAGAAGAGGGCAAATGGATGGGTGTGGAAAAGACAATATTCAAGGGGTCAGCTTGGTTACAACAATCCACTCTCAAGTATCTAATCCAGTTCCTTGAAAGTAAAAATTTGCTCCTACAAGATAGTGTAATTCCATTCATGAGGGCTCTGCTCCCATGACCCAGATACCTTCTGCAAGGCAACCCTCCCAACAAGGCCACACTGAGGAATGGAGCCTCAACACAGATTTCAATGGGCAAAACTCATTCAAACCATAGCACATATTTCATTTTAAAAGCAGAACCACATAACAGTATTTATTAAAATCCTAAGCTATCCTGATCCATCAAAACTTCATTAAAACAAAGTCCATTTTTCACCTATACTGAGCTCAGTGTCATCAAAATTGAACAATGGGACTGAGGTTGTAACTCAGAGGCAGAGTGCTTGCCTAATATTTGTGAGGCACTGGGTTCAATCCTTAGCACCACATAAAAATAAATAAAGGCATACTGTCCATCTACAACTACAAAAACAAATTTTTTAAAGTGAACAATGTTGTAACTATTAATTAGTTTCATAACTTGTAGGTTTGGAAAGAGCCCAAATTTTATGGGTTTTTTTCCCCATGATTCTCCCATTTATTTCCATTTAATTTTTACTTCCTAAGTTCTATCCTGAATGTATTTATCAAAATAACTTCCATATCTGTATTTTATTTTCTGACCTGACTTTTCAGCCTGTATTATGTGTCAAATAATTTGTCGGGTGCCTTGAGGCCAATAGCAACAACAACAAACCTTCAAGACTGGTTTTTTTTTTTTTTCCAAGATTTTTTTTGTGTTTTTTTTTTGTTTTTTCTCAAAGGTATGTAGCTAGGGAAGTGAGTCTAATCATGAAATTGTTAAGAAAATGCACAGATCTAGAGGATTCACTTTTTCCCCAGCAAACTCATACCAATCAAATACAAATTATTATGTGAGCAAAGTCGAGTAGAACAAAGGAAAGAGGAAGGAGGAGGACAAAAGGGAAAAAGGAGAGGGAAAAGAGGGGATCATAAACTAAAATTGATTTCCATGGATGTAGGAGGATTCACTCTGAAGCAATAACGTAATCAAAGTTCTATCCTCCTCCTCTTTGTCCAGTCATTTCCACACTCTCTTTGGAGGGTCTCATATGTGCTCATGGGTGTCTCCTACATCCAACCCCCACTTTCCTCCTGACATACACATGTTTGTTTGAACCCCCTCCTGGAAACCATCCTTGGCTTTCTCACAAAATAGTTCAATAATGACCTTTTCAGAATCCTTGTGGTCATATCTCCTGCCCCTTCCTAATCAGGGGCCACTTATCTTCATGATGACATTGACATGTACCCAGCTAACCAAGTGAGATTTCAGAATAATTCTAAGCTCTTTCCTCTATCTTTTTTACAGAAAACCACCTGATTAAATATCTGTATTACTCTCCCATGTATCCCTGTTATGCTTATTTTAGTCCTTGGGCATCACTGAGTGATTGTATCCACCTACAGGTTGAATTGCCATCTTAATGCTGTCTTCTCAAATCTTTATTTGCAGTCCAAATCTCATTCCTGGATTTTATTTATAGATTTAAAATATTTGTCTCTCCTTTTTGAAAAAATGGACATTTTTTGGCAGAAGTTGCTACTTGTCCCCACCCCCCCCCCCCAAATTTTTTAAACAATAAGATCCCATTTTTTTTTCCAGGGTGACAACATTTTCAAAATGCTTACTTTCCCAGATTCTTTCAGAGGCAAGACGATAATCAGATGTAGATGAAATTCATTTGGTGGGACTTTAGGGCAGAATTTGTGAAGAACAAACCTGGTTGGATGTATCTAGAGTCCTTTCTTTACTTTCCTCTTCTTTCTGAGGAACATGTACATTTTTTGACATATCCTAAGTAAAATTTTTGTCTTTCCCTGACTGTATAAAATTTATGCAATGGGGTAAGCTTCTCCTTTATTTCTCAGTAAATGGCAACACAATTAACTCAATTGTTCAACACGTACAACTTATTTTTTCACCTTCTTTCCTACCTCAGGAGTATAATCAGCTTCCAAGTTCTGTTGCTTCTACTTCCTGGATTTTTTTTTTAACCATTTCACCTTTCTCTATTTCCACTGCCTTCTCCCCAGTAAGAACCAAATTTACATTGTACCTAGGTAAAAGCCACAGGTATTCCTGCAAACTGCAATTGCCGCTTCCAGTTATTCCCACTTCAATCCCATCGCTGTTTTACAGTCAGAGAAATTTTTCCTAATCTGCCATTCTGATCCAGCCACTTATCTTTCTGGTGCCCAAAGTTATAACTCCATCTCTTTTTTGGGGGGGGGGGGCATCTTCTGCTTAGATTATCACATGATGGTATGAATAGCAATGACCTTCACACTTAAGTGGCTGTTTGAGATTCTCAGTGTTCCCTCAATGAGGAAACTCTTATGGCAAACACTAAAGGTGTATGTTGAGACAAAAGTACCCTAAGACTGTGGAGTGTTAAAAAAAAAAAAAACCTGGATCATCAATGATTACAATGGGTACAGATTCCCTCTAGAGAGATACAAAGGAAAAAAAAAAAAAAAAACTATTGTTTTCAACAAGAGCACTTGAGGTGGTTTATTATTTCAGTATTCAAAGTAAGGAGTGATGGGCATGGTGTAATCACTGGCCCATAGCAATCCTGAAATCCTTCTGACATACAGGAATAAGTCGCCATGATGGAATACAGAACTGGATTCCTTGATTAGTCCCAAAATCTGACAATTCTCCTCCAGGACTCCTTTACTTCCCCAAAGGGGGCTTTCTGCTTTTTCAGGATTTTCCTTGGCTACATCTATATGGGGATTATGAAAATGCCCTCCTCCAAAGATATGCAAACCTTGAAGTTACCTCCTGTTCAAGGAAGATTGAGGAATAGGCACAGAGATGGGGACAGGGTTAATTTAGAACTCCAACAGAGAAGGCATCTAATCGGGTCGTGTTGTATATTTGACAATCCAGTTTTCTCAAATTAGAAAACTTCTGACCGTTTTTGCTCTGCTAAGTTTCCCATGCCAATAACCACGCCTCTCATTCTTCAGGATATGGTTCTCTAGTCCACTTTATGTCCTTGCTCTATTAACCCCACATCTCACCTGACTTATGGAAGGAAACTGGAGGCCAAACAAAACCAGTGCAGCATACTGTTCACATGCTGTTTCCTAGTCCTGGCCTTACCATACAAGTCAAGTAGGTACATACTCTACCTTCCAAGGTAGAATAAGGAAAAGTTTATAAAGGTGTGTCTATGTCTTTGCAGTCATGAATAGTGGTTTCCTTAATATGTGCTGCCAGAATTATCCATATATTAGAATTTTTAGAGTTAAGAGGAACACAGAACATTTTACCCAGAAAAAACAACAACATTAAGGCTATAATTATGAGGGCAAGCATTAAATAAAACACTTCTTAAGAAGAAAGCCAAATATGCCTGCCCAGAAATCTCTCAGTTGTGTTTCTTGACCATAAATAATTGTAATAACAGGAATACAAACTTATGTTGGTAATACATTTTTTTTTTTGATTTGTAAAGATCCTTTACATAAATTAACTAAGGACAGTTTTTTATTGGAGCTTTATAGTTATTAATAGTTGGGTTCATCCCATCAAATTCACTCATGTATGGAATTGATTTCAATTCATGATTTCCACCCCCCAGCCTTTTCCCTCTTTCCCACCATTCTTCCTCTCCTCTCCCATTCTCCTTCCTCTACTCTACTTGATTTCCTTCCACTCATCCATTTATTTACATTTGATAGGTTACTAAAGACAATTTATTAAATTATTTTTAAAAAGCTTTAAGTTTACATAATGTTTGAATGGAAAATAGAGGTCTCATATATTCCCTTACCACCTTTTAAATTTTTTTTCCTATGATTAATAACCTGCATTAATGTGGTACATTTAGTATAATCTATGAATCAAAATTGATATATTATTAGTAACTGAAGTCCATTGTTTACATTATGGTCACTCTTTGTGTTGTACAGTCCATCAGTTTAACAGAGCTATAATGACAGGTCTCTATCATTACAATGTCATTTAGAATGTCTTGAAAATCCCTGGTGTCCCACCTATGCATCTCTGTCTGCCTTTCCTCAAGCCCCTGGCTAAAGACAATTTTTTAAAGGTGAATAAAATAAATACATCAATTAATGTTGTATTACTTTAGTGCAGTGAAGGACTCAAATGTTTAGTCTGCATTGTGATAAATACTTACATGCCAGCTCCATCCCACTGGAGTCATTCAAACACTGTATGGAAGTTAAAAAAAAAAAAAAAGTGAAAATGAAAAATGAAATCACCTAATTTCTCACTGCAGAGCTGAATGATACTAATGGTTTGATGGCTCTTCACCTAAATATTTTTCTCTATATAAATGTAGTTTATGCACATACACACTTAAATATATGTTTACAGTAATGGCATTAGGGGACATCTTCTATACCCTGCTATTTAAAAGCATGTATTCTATGTCTTCATCTGAGTAAGACTTACATGGGTATGATGAAAACCCATGATGCATGCATGCATATGTGTGTGAGAGACAGATCTTGAAAATAATCTCCCTACTAATTTCCATTATTATTTTTTTAATTTTTAAATATGTTTTTTAAAATTTACATTAATAAATAAAAATCTTACATAAATAAATAAAACATTTATTTTTAAATTTACATAGAGTAAAATTTACTCTTTTTATTTATGGTTCTATAAGTTTTGGCAGATGCACTTTCCATTATTATTTTAAAATAACTTTTGGGGGCTCCAGATGTGGCTCAAGTGGTAAAGCGCTTGCCTGGCATGCGTGAGGCACTGAGTTCGATCCTCAGCACCACATAAAAATAAAATATATTGTGTCCACCTAAAATTTAAAAATAAACATTTAAAAAATAACTTTTATACAACAACATTGGTTTTCTATTGCTACAGTAACAAATTAAAATTAGTGGCTTGACCAACACAAATTCATCATTTTCCATTCTAGAAGTCCAAGATGGGTTTCACTCCATTATACGGAGGTGCAAACAAGAAGAATGCCTTCTCATTTCTTCTAGAGGCCCTGGGAGAGAGCTCAGTGCCTGACTTCTTGATCTTCTAGGGCTGTCTGCATTCATAGGCTCTTGGCTGCATCTCTCCAACCTCTGCTTTTTTATGTATCCACATCTCCTTCTCTAACCCCTCTGCTTACATCTTTTTCTCTTAATCATTCATGATTATACTGGGTACATGCTGGTAATACAGGAAAATCTTCCCACTTAAGATACTTAATTTAATTACATCTGCATAGTTCCTTTAGTCATATAAGGTCACTTATTTACAAGTTTCAATAATTAAAATGAGGATATCTTTAAAGGTCCATTGTTCTGGTTATCACAGTAGCCCATGGGCAATCAAAGAAATCACAACAGAAATAAGAAAATGTTTTCAACTGAATGGGAAAAAAACCACAACATATTAAAATGTGTAAGAATCAATGAAAGAATGCTTGGAGGGACATTTCTAGCTTTACATAATTTTCAAAAAGTAACAAGTATTCAAATCTGTGATTTCTTTAACACTTTATTACTCTAAAGAAAGAAGAGCAAATTAAATACAAAGCATACAGAAGGAAGTAAAAAGAAGGAGAGAATGTAAGTAAAATAGAAAAAAAATATACAATAAACAAACTCACAAAAGCAAAAGCTGTTTTTTGAAGATGTGAGGAAAATTGCTTGACTTCTAGACAGACTTTTCAAGACAGAAGACACAAGTTACTAATATCAGAAATGAAAAAGGAATCAATGAAGGGACATTTGTGGAATTTTATTAATAATATTTTGGCACTAAATATAAATTAACTGAAATATAAAGAGACACAAAATACCAAGGCTTATTCAAGAAGACACAGATAACTGCAATGACTCTATTAAAGAAACATAATGTATAGTTTAAAACATTCTCATAAAGATAGATTGATTTATAGATGATAGGTAGATAAATAGGTGATAGATTCTTCAAATAAAAACTCAGCTTGAGGGACCTACACTGATGATTTCTACAAAACATTCATGAAGAAATAATATCAATTCTACATATTTTTCCAGACAATTAAAGAGGATGAATTTCCCAAATTAATCTGTGAAGACAGCATCACACTGAGTCCAAAAGTGGTTACATTTTTAGAAAAGAAAGCTACAGATAAATATCGATTACAAACGTAGATGCAAAAAATGTTTAGCCCAATATTAGCAAGCTGAGCCCAACATTGTATAAAAAAGATAAGAAACCATCATCAGTTGAAGTTAAGTCAAGGAATACAAATTTGCCTTAATATTCAAAAATAAAATCTGTGAATAGGTACAAAATAATTCAAAACCATTCATGAGAGTGAGATGAATTAACTAGAAATGGGAAGAAACTTTTTCAACCCTATACAGTGTATCTGTGAAGCATCTATTGCTAAATGTGCATGTATTGTGGGAAGGAGATGAGCTCTGAGATATACAACAAGGCCAAGATGCTGCTCTCATCACTTCTACCCAACGTTTTGCTTAAGGTTCTACCTGTGCAACAAATCCAGTTAAAAAATATATTTGGAAGGGAATAAAACTATTTCATTTGCAAATGATATAATTATGTACATAGAAAATCCTAAGGAATCTACAGAGATGCATCTTATGTTAATAGGTGAATTTAGAAAATTTTGCATAACAAATCTCTATTTCATGTTCCTTATAGGAGTAGCAAACAATCAAAAATTTGAAAATTATTTTATTTAATATAGTGTTCAAAGGACGAAATACTTAGGAGTAAAGTTAATAAAATATGCAAGATATCTATACGTAAAGCAACAAAATTACTGGAGAAAATTAAGACAGTTATAAACAACTGGAATAATATACCATGTTCATAATTTAATAGTTTCCATATGACTTTAATATCAGTTTTCTTTCTGAATAATCTGTAAATTCAATCCCAGTGAAAACTTTAGCAGACCATTTTGTATAAATTACTGGCAAATAAGTATGTATAATCATGTACAAAAATTGTAGAGCATTAGAAGGGTGAACAATAAAACCTGAAGAGTACAACACTCTATTCCCACTGCAATGGATTAAATCAATGCAAATGATATTGCTGAATTAGGTATGAATATGAAACAACTGAAAATCTATATATTGTAGAAGAAATGCAAAATACTACAACCACTCTGAAAAATACTTTGTAGTTTTCTCATAAGATTAAATATGCACTTAACATATGATAGATCTTTGGCTCTTAAATATTTCCCAAGGAGAAATAAAGACAATATGCAGAAAAAAAAATCTGTACACAAATGCTCATAGCAGCTTTCTCATTATAACCCCAAATCTGAAAACAACCCAATTATCCACTAACTAGTGAACTGATACACAAACAGTGGTTCATCCATTAAGTGAAGTAGTATTCAGTAAAACAAAGGATGAACAAATTACATGTAAAAATGTTGATGAAAGAAAAAACCCTGGCACAAAAGTCTATTCTGTATGATGCCATTTCTATGACATTCTGCAAAATGTAAAACTTTAGAGACAGAAAGTAAATCAGTGGTTTCCAAAGGGTAGGAGAAGAGTAAAGGGACTGTCTACAAAGGATCATGACTCATGAGGGACCTTTTCTGCAGTGATAGAAATGTTTTACATCTTGATTTTGGTGATGGTTTCATGACATTCCACATTCATCAAGATTTATCAAACCATACTCTGAAAATGGGTGAACTTCATTGGGTATAAATTATACCTCAATTTATTTGACTTTAAAATGCAAGGGAAAAATAAACTTAAAACTCAGGATAGTTGTAAAACCCAATTGACACTGTCCACTGTTCTATTCAGGTAGGCAATTTCCTCTATCTTACACTCTGCTGATTCCAGTTAAATGACTTCATATCTATGCCTTCCTGTTCCAAAGTACTCCAAACCTACACAAATTGATGTGTTATGTTGGGATAACTGGAAAGGTAAGCATTGGTACACATGGGAAGAGACTGTAATTGAAAGAATTTAAGCAAATGCTATTTTAAATTACTGAAAAAAATATCCAATAATCTGCTATAAACAGAAATGGTCAGGAAAGGATAAAAGAGTCAAGCCTGAGGAATCTTTATGGAGAAAGCTGATTATTATAATGCTAATGCCACACCCTTTTCAAATCTGTAATTGCTTGGTAAGAAATATTGGTTCACCTATCTTGGCTTGGTGACTGACATCAGTCAAAAATCATCTCAGGGTACTATTGGTCAGAAAAACATTTGGGAAAAATCAAGGAATTATAGGAAGTGAGACTATAGACGTAGGCAAAAATATAGTACAGATAAAATGTTGTCTATAGAAGATATGAATCAATTATAAAGAATTAAAAATTGAAAAAAATACTATTAAAACAAAGAAAATAAATGCATAGTTCTCTAAAGGAAAATAATTTATGTTATTAATATAATGAGGATTTTTTTGTCCAGGAAATTAAAATTAATCTACCTAAAATTTTTTAAAGAAACTTCAGATTTTATTTTGATCTGAAGATTCATAACCTTCTCTTCTAGTAGGGAAAGAAAGCATACACAAGGAAATCACAAGGTTTCTTGGTTAATTTTATTCATCAACTTGACGAGAGCATGAAATGCCCAGATCAACCATTATTTCTGGGTCAGTCTGCATGGATGTCTCCAGATGCAATTATCATTTCAGACTTTGCCATCAGGGATTGTCATGGTTTTGGTTTTCATGAATTATTAGTTTTCCATATTCTAGAATAGTTTTCCCTGATTTTTTTTTTTTTTTGTGGTATTGTTATTTCGGAAATAAGTTGTTTCATAGAATGTGTAAGAATCTAGATTTCACTAATTATGGTCTTACTATAAGATTCAGATTAAATATTTTTTGGTATGAATACTGTAAAGGAGATATTGTGTATGTTCAATGTCCTCAAAGTAGTGAGAATCTCACCTCCCAAATATTATTGTACTATTTATTTGTTCACTTCCACAGTTTATACAAAATGGTTTCAGCCTTACCTCTACCAATAACAAACCTATAAAGCAAAGTCCCAGATTTCTTTTTTTTGTCCCAAAATATATCCTACTAAGTATATATAATCAGAACAACATGCATATAAAAGTTACACACATTAACACTTTTTTTCCAGATTTAGGTTAGTTAGGTTAACTGCATGATATGGAGTCAAATTCATTTTCTATTTGTATTCAATTATAGAGTTTATTTTTAAAATAATTTAATTATATTTTTGGATATATAAACTTTTAAATGGTCCAAATCAAAGTTGTATCAAAAGATATACTGGAAAATCTCATGTCTTTTTTTTAAAATCTATTTTGAATCATTTCTACCTACCTCATATCGGTAAACATTTGCATTAATATTTACCTTTTCTGTGTTTCTTGCTTTCACAAAAGAGAGCATACTCCTTTTATTCTTTTACATATTATGTTTTCTCACTTGACCACTTATCTTTATTGTTGTCTCATAATAATGCACAAAGATTTCTGTTACTTTTTTTTTTTTTTTGGTGGCTGCATAGAACTCTATTGTACAGAGATATCATTGCTTGTTCAACCAATCTCCTAAGACAGACATTGAGAATCTTTCTAATATTTTATAATTACAAGATCAAAATAAATAATCCTGTATTATGTATGAACAACCTTCTAATATGACAAAAATGCATTAGCAATAAAATATTATACTGAGTTATATAAAACTGAAGCAGAGAAGACAAAACTAAATAAGATAGAACAAAACTGAAAGAAAATATTTACACTCTATATCCTAGATACAAAACTATCTCTTTAACATATAAATAATTTTTATCAATGATAACATATATTTCTTATCAATGGGAACAGGGGACCAACATCAAAAATGGTCATGGTATAAAAAGAGTTGGAAGACCCCAGGTGGCTTCAGTTTGACATTTTGATGTCTTAGCTACTGAGGCTAGGTCTCTTTGGTCCTCTCTTTTTTATCATTGCTTATTCTCCAGGGCCTCCCTGCACATGGCCCGTCTTTTCAGCAGGATAAGAATACTTTAAAACATGATCAAGGGAACAATTGCAAAATCTTTGAAGGCCTAGGCTCTGGAATGGGTGGATCCACTTCCAGCACAATCTATTGCTCATAGGAAGTCACAGGGCCACCCCAGATCTGACATAGAAGAATATGCAATTCCACCTCTTGCTGGGAAAACTGGCAAAGAATTTGTGGCCACTTTTAATCCATGACAGTTATGAAATACTCATTCTCAAGAAATCTGTGTTCATGTGCAGTTTATCCATTACAAAATTATAACCTGTATCAAAGTCATTCCCTACTAGAAGGTTGAATGTTCTAGACATTCAAATTCAGACTCAACTGCTCCCCTGACTGAGCTGGACACATAGTCCACTCCCATTCTGAGCAGCCTTTCACTGTCTTTTCCCTGACATGGCTCCTATAGTGAATCCATATTTGTATTTCCCTGTTGGTTTACTTTCTAATGATATAGAAAGACCTCGGGGAAATATGAAATGAAAAGCCATGTCAAAATATGTCCCCAGTAGAATGAATGTAGGTCAAAGTATGGGGACTCGTGGTCATGTGAATACACATAAACTTATCACAGCAAATTTTATTTCACCTAACATTGATTTTGGCAATTATAATATAGCTCAGTTGGCAGAGCCCTTGCCGAGCATGCATAGGCCCTGGGTTCAATCCCTAGCACCACAAAAAATAAAAATAAATTAACAAATATTCAGTTTAATAACTAACTAGTTTCATTCATTAAAAGAATTACTAATTAATTATGAATGAAGAACAGATTGATTTAGCTGCTAATTTCATGGAGGATCAGAAATGGAGTGTACCTCAGCTATAGGCTGGAATTCTGAGGTGGGATGAGAAATCGGGTAGAGTGGGAGAAGTTTACTCCTCTAAATTATACAAGGATGAGGGATCAGATAGAGCCCGTGGGTGGGGATGAAATGAGTTTCAGGAATTACTGAAGTTCAGTTACAGGATAAGGATCAAAGAGAGTGTTCTGTACCAAATTATTAGTATTATTAATATTCACTTTTTGTTGTAAGTAAAATAATTCTTGAAAAAAAATTATAAAATCTTAAGATCCACTGGTTTTCATTTCATTTTGGTGCCAATACCATGCTGTTTTTGTTATTATAGCTCGGTGGGATAATTTAAGAAAGTGATGCCTCCTGCATCACTTTTCACATTAAGGATTGCTTTGGCTATTCTGGGCGTCTTATTTTCCCAAATGAATTTCATGATTGCTTTTTCTATTTCTGCGAAAGATTTCATTGGAATCTTAATACAGATTGCATTAAATCTGTGTAGCACTTTTGGTAATATGGCCATTTTGATAATATTAATTCTGCCTATCCAGGAACATGGGAGATCTTTTCGTTTTCTGAGGTCTTCTTCAATTACTTTCTTTAGTATTTTATAGTTTTCATTATGGAAGTCTTTCACCTCTTTTTGTTAGGTTGGTTCCCAAATATTTTATTATTTTTTGAGGCTATTATAAAGGGGTTAGTTTTCCTGCTTTCTCTTTCAGCTGATATATCCTTGATGTACAGAAATGCTATTGATTTATTGGTGTTGACTTTATTCCCTGCTACTTTGCTGAATTTGTTTTTGAGTTATAGAAACTTTCTAGTAGAGTTTGTTTTGGTCTTCTAAATATAGAATCACATAGTAGGCAAATGGGGATAGTTTGAGCTCTTCTTTTCATATTCAGATTCCTTTAGTTTCTTCATTTTGTCTATTTGCTCTGGCTAGGGTTTTGAGGATTATGTTGAATAGGAGTGGTAAAAGAGGGCATCTCTCTCTTGTTCCAGTTTTTAGAGGGCTTTCAATGTTTTCTCCATTTAGACCAATGGAACAGAATAGAAGATGCAGAGACACACTCACATCTCATTCTAGACAAAGATGCCATAAACCTACATCGGAGAAAAGATAGACTCCTCAACATCTGGTGCTGGAAAAACTGGAAATCCATGATAATAGAATTAAATTGAATCCCTATCTCTCACCCTGCACAAAACTCAACTCTAAGTGGATAAAGGACATTAGACCAGGGAACCTGCACTTACTAGTCTTGGGAACTGACTTCTTTAATATAATTCCTAAAGCATAAGAAATAAAATCAAGAATCAATAAATGGGATGATATCAAATTGAAAAGCTTCTTCATAGCAAAGGAAATAATCAATAACATGATCAAAGATCCTACAGAGTGGGAAAAATATTTACCATTAGTACATCCTAATAAGGCATTAATTTCTAGGATATACAAAGAAAAACTCAAAATATTTAACACCAGAAAAATATATAATCTAGTAAATAAATGGGCAAAGGAACTTATCAAACACTTCACAGAAGAAATATGAATGATTAAAAAACATCTCTGGCAATTAGAAAAATGTAAAATAGAACTACAATGAGGGCTAGTGTCATGGCCCAGTGGTAAAGTGCTTGCCTAACATGTGTGAGGCACTAGGTTGGATTCTCAGTACCACATACAAATAAATGAATAAAATAAAGGTCCATCAACATCTAAAAAAAGTATTAAAAAATACACTGAGTTTCTCTCTCTTCAGTCAGAATGACAATTATCAAGAATACAAGTAATAATAAATGTTGGCGAGGATGTGGGGGAAAAGATTGACTTATACATTGCTGGTGGGACTGCAAAATGATGCAACTACTCTGGAAAGCAGTTTGGAGATTCCTAAGAAAATCTGGAATGTAATGACCATTTGAACCAGTTATCCCACTCCTCACTCTATACCCAAGGACTTAAGAACAGCATACTACAGTGACACAGCCACATCAATGTTTATAGAAGTTCAACTTACAATAGCCAAGCTATGGAAACAACCTAGGTGTCCTTCAACAGATGAATAGATTAAACAAATGTGGTACATATGTACAATGGAAAATTACTCAGTCATAAAGAAGAATGAAACAGTGGAATTTGCTGGTAAATGGATGGAACTGGAGATTAACATGCTAAGTGAAATAAGCTAATCCCCAAAAACCAGAAGCCAAATGTTCTGATTTGTGGATACTAACTCAAAATAAGGTAAGTTGTGGAGGGGGAATAATAGAAATCCATTTGACCACACAAAGAGAAACAAAGGAAGGGGAGGAGAAGGGGAATAGGAAAGACAGTAGAATTAATTGGATATAACTTTCCTGGCCTTGTATTTGAACACATGAATCATATGTTGTACTCTGAATCATGTACCAACCCTAGAGTGGGATCCTAAATAGATTGTTATACTCTCTCTATATATAATTTGCTAAAATACATTCTACTGTCATGTATAACTTAAAATAAACAAATGAAAACAAACAAAAAGAGAACACTTTGGTATTGAAATATTTTTTAATTCTCCAAAGAGGATATTCAACATTGATCATCATTTGGTATATATTAGGTACTGACATGGTTAACTGAAGATGTAGTAAAGTAAAAGCTATTTTTTGTTATTAAAAAATATGAAAAGCTAAAGATTGTACTTCTACTGCTATTCCCCAAGGTCTTCCACCCATACTCTGCTCTTCTCCCTGTTGATGTCTCCTCCTTTGCTATTTTCTCAACAGCCATCCCTCCTCCTCTCCACCAGCTTTATTACACCTAATCAGCAAAGTTCACTCTGATGCTCACCTTCTAATGAGCATTCCCTAAGGATAAATCCATACTTGTGGCACTTAAACAGATAGACTCAGCACCATTTCATTAATACTACACAATTTATTACATGGATATTTACTATATAAAATGAAACATATTATGTCACTTTTCTTCCTTTTATTTCATCAAACAATTCCCTGTATCTTACATAAATCAGAAACTATTACTTTTGGCTAGGAGATACTCCACTAATATGCACTAAATTGAATGGTATTAAATTGCTGTATAATGATTGACTAGAAAAATTTATTTCCATTTATATGTTGTGCAAGTCTGGTCTTCCTACTAATCACCACACTAAGTAGTTCCTCCTTAACCCCAGAGGACATTTTCCAAGATTTTCCAATGGATACCTCAAACCAAGTATAATATTGAACTTCATATATACTATATTTTCCTAAACATATATATGTATAATGTGGCAATATGCTGTAATATATATGTGATCTCTCAATCTCTCTCTCTCTCTCTTAAAAATATCTTATTGTACTGTATGTGCCACTTTTTGTGATGTTGTAGGATGGATTATGGAACCATGATGATGATAAGCAGATAGTGTCTACAGAGTGGATACACTAAACAAAGGAATGAGTCACACCCTTGGGAAGACTGGGTGGGACAGCATGAGATTTCATCAGAATGACACACAATTTAAAAATTTATGAACTTTTTCTGCAATTTCCCATTTAATATTTTTGGACCACAGTTGATGCAAAACTAAACTGTGGAAAGTGAAACTATGAATAAGGAAAGACTACTGTAGTTGAAAAGAAGCAAATGTGTGCAAGAAACTAAAATTGAGAACACAACCAGTTCTCAGAAATCCTAGGTGCTTTCTCTACCTCCCACAATGTTTTTTTTTTTTTTTTTTTTTTTTTTTTTTTTGTGGTTTGTTTGTTTGAATGCTAACCACTCTTGACCTCTCAGCTTTTTTCTTTTCGGGACACCAGTAACAATACACACTCTGGATCCCTCAAAGATGCTATAATGATAACACATGATGATGTCCAGGAAAAGACCTTGAAAACTCTGAAGCCTTATATATTGCCATGTCTCTTGAGGGAAGAAAATTTTGTTCTCTAATTTTGTTTACCCAAGTTCTTAAGACAATACAAGGTATACAATTTGGGTTTTATGAAAATTGTTTGAATTGAATTCTCATGTAATTAGCTTTTCTCATTAACTAGCTTTTTCTGATCTTATTTATTAATCAGAGGCTCCTAAGTCCGGACCAAACAGTGGTATGTCTTCAGTGAACTGCCTTCCGTGGTTTATGGTATTAATCCTGAACCACTAGCCTAACTGGTCAGTCACACATGCCAAATGCCCTCAATGTTTCTTACTGTGATCTTAGTTACTTGTTCTCATATTTAGGGGTTCATCTCGCTCCTCAAACCCAAAATTTAATCTTGTATTTCTCAATACAACCTCAGTATTTTTCCTCAAGTATAATTCATACATATCCTCATGTAAGCACTTGATCTGATGCCATCTCTCACCTCAGCACAGAGAGCTGTCTTAATTTGCATTCCCAGGAAGGACACCTGGAGACAATGATTGATGTGACCCCAGAACTGCTAGGGGAGTAGAGAAGGAAGACAGGAAAGGGCATGTTCTCAAGCTGCTTGTCACAGTGGTTGACAGGTAATCTGGAAGGACAATGTGGGACACCTGCCTCAGAATTATCTCACCTATGAGATATGGGAATTGAGGCATTTACTTGTACATTCCCTTTAGTCATTTGCAGGGTGGAACTGGAGGTTGAATGGCAATGATGTTGGTATTTTCTGGAAATTGTAGCTTCCCCTGCCTTTAGCCTGAGCAGATAAAGGCAGTTGGAAATTGAGCTATTGTGTATAATGCCTAATGGGATCCAGAGGGGCACCTACTCCTTCAGTGGCTCCGTCTTTGTGTCCTGGCTCTGCCCTACAAGAATTAATGTTTGAGTGATGGGTATTCCTTCTCATATTAAAAACCTGCTCAGCACTTCCGTGTATAACTGAGATGTTTATGCTTTACCATCGCCTCCCTTTGCTCAAACATGAACATTTCTCCAATAGATAATCCCCCCACAAAATCAGTTCCACCAAAAACCACTGTGAGCATGTAGGCTTGCTTTGAGAGAATTTGACAGACTAAGTAGTAGTGAGCTCTGGCAGAAAAGCAAGAGTCTATGGTTACCAGTAGTTTTCTGTCTTCTGATCATTGTGCTACCAACAATCTGTTTTTCTTCTCAAGCATAAGAAAAATGAGGCATTTCTGTTTTTCTCTTCTGCTAAACATTTTTCTCCAGCTACAAATATCATTCTTGTTCCTTTGCAGGTCTCTTTCTGTCATGAATTTCCGCATGATTTATAAACAGATGGTCTCAACTGACTCTAGTCCAATAAGCATAGCTTATTTGCAACATTTCAGTTGTTATTCTTTAATAAACATCTTCTCAGGAGATAGACCTTTTATTACCAATAGTTCTCTTTCCTGCACAATCTGACTGTCTTTGCCCATAGTAATGGTCTTACTGCCTTTACCCACATTACCTTTCTCCCACCCAGGCCACCCTCCTCCCATGCTTCTATCCTCATTAATATATCTCTGTCCTAGAGTTAGTATCTTTATGTCATGGCATATTCCTTAGAGCAGGGGTTTTTTGCAAATAATAAGATAGAAAATATTTTGTTTGTGGGTGATATGATCTCTGTGACAGCTATTCAACTCTGCCATGGTAGAGTGAAAGCAGCTATAGACAACATGTGAAAGAATGAGGATGGCTGGGTTCCAATAATTTTTTTTTTAGACAGGCAGTGGGCCAGATTGGGCCTATAGGCTATTATTGGTTGACCCTCTACCTTATGACAGCTTTCTTTTAGAAGGCCTAGTACATGCTCATTCAACAAATATTTGTTAAATATTTTGAGACATGTTGAAGAAAATAAATTAATATTCTTAGCTGAGATGTTTGATGGAAACAATAGATTTTCATGCTGCTATAGGAAGGAATTTGCATGATCTTCTCCATCTAAATGAGAAATTAGCACACTATTTTTTAAACTGAAGGAATCATTATGTATAATTGTACTCCTTCAGCATTCTTCTGATTTTTAAATACCTATCTGAGCTATTTTCAAGCTAATTATAAAGGTGAAGAGCTCCCTAGGTTTTAATACCCACTTATTACAATAGAGATGTGTATCTCTAAAATATTCCAGTCAACTCGTTCCAAGTATTTTTGATTTTATCAATGAACAGTTCACTTCCTAGGCTGCTGTGCCATTTGGTATTCCATGAACTTCAACAGTGAAAATATATATTTTTACATTCATTATGATACTTAATAAAACTCTGATGTTGAACAAAGATGAAGGTAACTTAAAGAGAGCAACTAAATCAGAATGCTAGTTGACCATCCTCAAATAGGAATTGTTGATGAGAGCAACTGATCTCACATCAAGTATAATTCCTGATAAATATGATAAATATAATAATTCATGAATGGAATTTTGAAGAGAGAAATTATAAAATTTAGAAAATACAGGAAATAGAATGACTTGATTAGGGAATTGTGAGATTGCTGAGAACTCGACTTTCTGGCTTGAGGTTGTCAATAATAAATTTAAAATGATATCAATAACCATTGCCTTGTGCTTTTCCTCTAGTTGTGTTCATCTTTAGATATGAGAGCGCATTAGGCAGAGTTAATCCTTGATCATCATTGTTAGTTCACAAGACAGTGAATACAGGTGTGTATAATGTGGAGGGGGGTGAGACAAGAAAGATAAAGTATTTATAAAGGAGAGTTTATAATAATGGTATGAAATTCCTGCTTTGCGAAAAGGAAAATGTAGGCATTTAAGGGTATGAAAGACAGTTTCAAAAAGTGAGTCATGTCATTGTTTGGATCTGGAATATCTCCCAAAGGTTCGTGTGTTATCTTGGTTCCCAATTCAGCCATGTTAGTTGGTGGGATCATCAGTGAACTAGTCAGTTGATTGAGAGATTTATAGGTGGATGGTAGTGGGAACAGGGAGAGGCATGGCCTAGTTCAAGAAAGAAGCATGCCCTGAAATCAGGTCCCTTCCCCTCGCTCTTTCTGCTACCCATCTCCCATGAGGTAAGCAGCTTTTCTCCTGTAAGCCCTTCTGCCATGATGTTCTGGTTCAAAGTAAGGAACCAGTTGGTCATGGACAAAACCTTCAAAACTGTGAGTCAAATAAATCTTTCCTACTCCAAGTTGTTTTCATCAGGTATCACAGTCATGGAAAGATAACTCACACAGACCCCTATAGTGTTTATCTTGGTAGGTTAAAGAATTGTTGAGTAAATGTAATGACCATTACTTTTCTTTCTCTAAAACTCCACACCTACCTATCTGCAAATTCCGTTCACTCTGTTTTAGTTAGCTTTTGGTTACCGTGACCAAAGACCCAAAAAGATAAATTTAAAGGGGGAAAAGTTTATTCTGGCTTTCAATTTCAGAGGCTCAGTCCATGGTCAGCCAACTCTACAACTCTTGGGCTGAGGTGAGGTATAACATCAGGGCAGAAGGGTATGAGGTCGAGGAAAGCAGTTCAAGACATGACAATCAGGAAGCAGAGAGAGAGAGAGAATGCTGCTCATCAAGAACAAAATACAAACCCCAAAGGCACACTTGCAGTGATCCACCTCCTCCACTCACATCATACCTGCCTACAGTTACCACCCAGTTAATGCCCATCAGTGGATTAATCCATTGATTAATTTACATTTCTGGTAATCTAGTGGTTTCACCTCTGAAAACCTTGGATTGTCTCACACATAAGCTTCCGGGGAACACTGCATATCTAAGCCATAACACTCTCCTTCCAAATATATACAGATTCGGAGCATTTCTCACCATTCTATAAATCATCACTTTGGCCCAAGCCAACCTCATAACCTCATTTCTTGCCTTGATTATTTCAGTAACTTATTAAGTGAGCTCCATATATCCACTATTGTCATGTATCACCCCTCTAGGTTATAGTTCACAAAGGTCTAGAGTAATTTGTATTTTTAATTGATTTTATGTTTTTAAATACACGACAGTGGAATGCATTACAATTCTTATTACACATATAGAGCACTATTTTCCATACCTTTGTACATAAAGTATGTTCACGCCAATTCATGTCTTTATACATGTACTTTGTGTTTTTTTGCATTACAATTTTTATTACACATATATAACACATTTTTTTCATCTCTGTTTGTATATAAATTATGTTGATACCCAATTCGTATCTTTATACGTGTACTTTGGATAATGATGTCCATCATATTCCACCATCCTTGCTAATCCCCTGCCCCCTCCCCTTTCCTCCCACCCCTCTTCCCTATCTACAATTCATCTATTCCTCCCATGCTCCCCCTCCCTACCCCACTATGTGTCAGCCTCCTTATATCAGAGAAAACATTTGCATTTGTTTTATTGAAATTGGTTAAGTTCATTTATCATTATCTTCTTCAATGCCACCCATTAACCTGCAAGTGCCATGATTCTCCATTCTAAATGGAGAAAAATTGAAAGCTTTCCTTCTAAAAACTGGAACAAGACAGGGATGCTCTCTTTAAACACTTCTATATAACATTGTTATTGAAACACTGGCAAGAGGAATTAGACAGACAAACATAATTAAATGGATACAGATAGGTAAAGAAGAATTCAAATTAGCACTCTTAGCAGACGATATGATTCTATACCTAGAAGAACCAGAAAATTCCACCAGAAAACTTCTATAACTACTAAATGAATTCAGCAAAGTAAAAGGATACAAAATCAACATCCATAAGTCAAAGGCATTTCTATATATCAGTGACAAATCCTGTGAAAGGAAAACTACCCCATTTACAATAGCATCAAAAATTCTAAAATACTTGGGAATCAACCTAACGAAAGAAGTGAAAACTAGAGAACACTAAAGAAAGAAATTCAAGAAGGCCTTAGAAGATGGAAAGAACTCCCTTGTTCCTGAATAGGAAGAATTAATATTGTCAAAATAACCATACTACCAAAAACACTATACAGATTTAAGACAATTCCAATCATGATCCCAATGACATTCCTCATAGAAAAAGAAAAAGAAATCATGAAATTCATCTGAAAAAAATGAGACCCAGAATAGCTAAAGCAATCCTTAGCAAAAACAGTGAAGCAGGTGGCATAACTATACCAGACTTTAAACTATACTACAGAGCAATAGTAACAAAAACAGCATGGTAATGGCACCAAAATAGACCAAAGACCAATAGACCAAAGGTACAGCATAACCCACATAATGACAGTTATCTTATATTTGACAAAGACACCTAAAACGTACATTGGATAAAAGATAGCCTGTTCAGCAAATGGTCCTGGGAAAACTGGAAATCTATATGAAAAAATTTAAACTAAACCCCTATCTCTCACCATGCACAAAACTCAACTCAAAGTTGATCAAGGAACTAGGAATTAAACCAGAGACACTGCGACTATAGGAGAAAAAGTAAGTCCAAATCTCCATAGTGACATTTTGGCCTCAACTTCTTAATAAGTCTCCTGTAGTGCAAGAATTAATATCAAGAATCCATAAATGGGATGGATACAAACTAAAAAGATTCTTCTAGACAAAATAAACAATCAGTAACATGGATAGAGAACTTACTAATTAGGAATAAATTCTTCCCACAGGCATGTCAGATAGAGCAGCAATCTGTAGGATGTATGAATCACTCAAAAATATTAACACCCAAAACACAAATAACCCAATCAATAAATGAGCCAAGGACCTGAAGAGACACTACTAAGAAGAAGATATACAATCAATCGACAAATATATGAAAAAATGTTCAAAATCTCTAAAAATTAGAGAAATGAATGTCAAAGCTACTCTTAAGATTTAATCTCCCTTGAGTCAGAATGGCAGCTTACTGAATATAAACAATGAATACAAACAATAAGTATTGGTGAGGATGAGGGTAAAGGCACACTCATACACTGCTAGGGGACTGCAAATTGGTGCAGCTCATATGGAAAGCACTAGGGAGATTCCTTGAAAAACTTAAAATGCAATCACCATTTGACACAGCTAAACCTATCCTCAGTCTATTCCCAAAGGACTTAAAATCAGCATACTGTAGTAACACAGCCACATCAATGTGTACAGAAGCTCATTCACAATAACTAAGTTGTGGACCCAACCTACATGCTTTTCAGTAGATAAATGGGTAAATTAAATGTGGTATATGTAGACCATGAAATATAGATTAGCATTAAAATAGAATAAAATTATGGCAGTTGGACTAAATGAATGGAGTTGGAAAATATCATGCTCAGAAACTAAGCCAATCTTGAGAAACCAAAGGCCAAATATTCCCTCTGATAACTGAATGCTGATAAATAATGGGTAACAGGGTAAAAATGGAGAAACTTTCGTTGGGCTAAGGGGAGGGAGAGAAGGGGAGAGGAAATGGGGCTAGGAAAGATGGTGGAATGAGATGGACACCATTACCCTATGGACAAGCATGGCTGCCCATGTGGTGTGACTCTACATCATGTACAACCAGAGAAACAAAGAGTTGTGCTCCATTTCTGTACAATGAATCAAAAAGCTGTCTGCTGTCTTGTATAACTGAGTAGAACTAATAAAACTAAACAAAAATGAACACCTAACTACATTATAAATTGCCCAGTCTGTGGTCTTCCATTGTGGCAATAAAAACCAGAAAGACAGGGCTCCTGAGGGAAGCAGAGATCAGGAGCTCAGGGTGGAGCCCCACAGAGAGAACAAACCAAGGCAATTCCTCCTGATGGCTGTTGGAAAGCAGGTCACTGGGAGGAACTACTGCTAGTACACTGTCCTCTGGCTAACAGGTTCTTTACCTCCCATCTTGTTCCTTTCATTCCTCTGTTATTAATAATCATATCTTGCTTTTCAAACCCCAAACCTAGCGCAGAATGTTATTCGAATAGAAGCTGCCATGAAGCTGCAGTATGAAGAAATGCATGACCTGACTCACTAGAACAGTTGGGTAGAATCCAAGCTCCCCTGTCCAGGCTCCAGGCACTCTCCAGCAGGGTCCAGGAAAGGCCCTAGTCTCAGCAAGGAAGGGTGTGTTTGGAAAAATAAAAAATAACTTGCTGCCCATAGGTTTCAGCTCTGGATGGACCAGCTCTATATGCCAGGGCAGTGCCATGCCACTCCATGCCAGAGCACACACTACATGCTGCCTGTAACCACAGGATGCACAGGACAGAGCAGAGAGCATCAGAGCTCCACAGGCTTTCCCAAGTTAGCAGGTAAAGCAGACAGCCTGATATTTCAGAGAAAAGAGGAGAAAAGCAACATTTCCTATACACATCTGCTTTAAAATTACAGCTTAAATACTATGCTTAAAGTAAATAATAAATAAATAAGATTAGGACTTATTTATATAAAAAATTGAAAGTCCCAGTCTCGTAAATAAGTCAAAGCCATATAAAGCCTAGTCTTATAAATAAGTCAAGTCTAGTCTTGTAGCAAGTACATCTCAATGTACAAATAACAAAAGCACATTAGGTTTACAAGGCATACATGAGGAAAAGGAGTCTCTGATCTTCAATATCGTTCTCCCCAGCCTAGTAGTAATGAGCCCTTTCCCTGTTAATTGGTGATGGTTTGATTTGGGAATCTGCATTTATATCCTTGCCTTCAGTGTGGTTAAGATGAATAGTATCAATACATTTCATAATTTATTTGAAAATCTATATATAATGATTGATACTATCTTTAGGAAATCATTCTTTCTTTAAAAAAGAAATTGATTGGGTTATTTGTTTCTTTGGTGCTTACCTTTTTGAGTTCTTTGTATATCCTAGAGATGAGTGCTCTATCTGATGTGTGAGGGGTAAAAAATTGCTCCCAAGATGTAGGCTCTCTATTCACCTCACAGATTGTTTCTTTGGCTGAGAAGAAACTTTTTAGTTTGAGTCCATCCCATTTTATTGATGGACACAATTAGATTAAAGATGTTAATTTAATTCTTGTGCTTTAGGAGTCTTATTCAGGAAGTTGGGGCCTATTCCCACATGTTGAAGATTAGGGCCTCCTTTTTCTTCTATTAGATGCAGAGTCTCTGGCTTAAGTCCTAGGTCCTTGATCCACTTTGAGTTGAGTTTAGTGTATGGTGAGAGATAGAGGTTTAATTTCATTTTGTTGCATATAGATTTCCAGTTTTCCCAGCACAATTTGTTGAATATTACTCAGCAATAAAAGACAACAAAATCATGGCATTTGCAGGTAAATGGATGGCGTTGGAGAAAATAATGCTAAGTGAAGTTAGCCAATCCCAAAACACAAATGCTGAATGTTTTCTCTGATATAAGGTGACTGACCATAATGGGATAGGGAGGGGGTGCATGGGAAAATAGAGTAGAGTTCTAGATAGGGCATAGTCGTGGGAGGGGAAGGGAGGAAGCAGGGTGAAATGTGATAGCAATGATGGTGAAATGGGATACACATCCTTATCCAAAGTACATGTATGAAGACATGAATTGGTGTTACCACACTTTATATACAAGCAGAGATATGAAAAAATTATGCTGTATATGTGTAGTAAGAATTGTAAATCTTCTTACACTGATTCCACTGTCATGTATTAAAAAATACAAAATCAATTAAAAAATCATCTTATTTGGTGTTGGGGAATAAACCCAGGACTGCATACCTAGTAGGCAAGGGCTTTACCACTGAGATATACTCCCAACACATTAAAAAAATCAGTTTTGGGGTTGGGGCTGGGGCTCAGTTGTAGAGTGCTCACCAGGTGCACCTGAGGCACTGCGTTTGATCTTCAGCAACGAATAAAAACTAAAATGTATTGAGTCCATCTAAAACTACAAATATATATCAGTTTTGACACCTTCCCTCACATAACAAGTTATGTGAACTCAACATGTAAGGAAGGAGTCAAAACTGATTTGACACCTGAAGAAGTTGGATGTAACCTAATTTTTGCTGTAAAGATATTAATGACTAACATAGTAAAGATTATAAGATGTTCCTTAAGTAGAAGACGCCTTACCAAGCAAATTTATCTTTCTTCCCATTCCTCTATGTCTTTAATTTCATTTTCTTGCCTTATGATATTAGCTAGCAACTCAGCAAGATGTTAAAAAGAAGTAGTAGGAGAGGAGACCCTCAATTGTCCCTGATCTTAGTGGGAAAGTTTCAAGTTTATTATCATTAAGAATGTGGTAGGGGTGATATGGCAGCCAGCGCCCAGGTGGCAGGGGCAGCCCGCCAGCTGGCAAAACTTGCTAACACCAAACCCGAGGGTGGAAAGTGGAGAGAAGAGGCCCAGGCCCCGCGGGGGTAACTGGGCCACTGGTGGCTAGTCACTGGCACAAGCCCAGGCCAGGCCTCTGCATTTCTAGGCAGAAAGTAATAGTTGGCACGAGCCCCACCCTGCACGGAATTTTGAGTGTTTGGGTCAAAATTGACCCCCCAGCATTCCAGGAGTTACAGAACAGAGGTGGATAGAGACGACGGAGGTGGTTTTCAGAGGTAGATAGAGACAGAGGTGGTTAGAGAGGGAGGTGGTATTCACAGCATGTCTGATGGCTCACTAAAATTGCAGAGATGTCAGTCTGGTTTAGGGGCCTAGGCTCCAGCTTGGGCCACTCCTTGGATCAGGTGGGGGACAGCTTGGCTTTCCTCACCGGCCATATGTCCAATGTCACCAAGGACGAGGTTCTCGACGATTTCGAGGACGTAGAAGCAGGTTTACCTAGTTATTGGAGAAAGAACATCGAAGATACCAAATGGATGATCAGATATGACAATGAAAGACTTAAACACTATTGTACTGACCTGGAAGAAAGGTATGCAGCATCCGAGCTGCAGATCCAACATCAGTCTGCAAGTTACCGAAATGAACTGGCACAGAAAGAAGTCCAAATCAGGCAACTGAAAGCAAGACAGTTTGAACTAGAGGATGAGTTGTTGCAACTGAAGTCAGCTGCCCAACCACTGCATTCAGGAGCTGGTGGTGTACCATCAACCACTGCCCCGTCTTCATTCGGTCATGACATCAGTCATGGTTCAGCTTTTCCGGGTGATGACATGGACTTCAGTAACATCATTTCAGCACAACAAGAAATCAACAGACTGTCAATTGAAGTTCCAAGACTCGAATTCGAAGTTGGCCATTGGAGCGCTATAGCTCAGGAACAGGCAACACATAATTCAGATCAAAGTGAAATCTGCCAACTACAAAATACTATTAAGCTGCTTGAACAAAACTGAAATCAAGACCTTGATAATCACCAAGGTGAAATTGCAGTTTTGCAGAATGTACATCAACAGAAACTGGCAGAGATGAGTAGCCAGTATCGAGAGGAACTAAAGGCCCCTGAAGAAAGAATTTAAAAACTTGAAAATCAGTTACAGCAAGGTGACTCAGGAGTAACAGTAACTGATGAGTCTAAAATCTGTGACTTGCAAAACACGATTCAGGTTCTACAAACTGAAAAACTAGAGTCTGCCAGGAAGATTGAAGAACTTGAGGATCAACTAAAAGACAAAAATGAACAATTATCTTTGGCACAAAATGACACAGAGGTCTTAAAGAGAGAAAAAGAGCAGCTCAGTGTGGAAAAGCAACAAATAATGGAACAGTGTGAAACCTTGAAGGTGGAATGGAGTCAATTGCAGCCTTCTGTGATGCAGCCGAAAGATGAGGAAATTGGGAATTTGCGGAAATCCAGTGAACAATTAAAAGCCCAGTTGCAGGAAGACACACACAACACTCCAGCCGA
This sequence comes from Marmota flaviventris, assembly GCF_047511675.1. NCBI lineage: Eukaryota > Metazoa > Chordata > Mammalia > Rodentia > Sciuridae > Marmota > Marmota flaviventris. The sequence continues at coordinate 100,342,391 of NC_092498.1, read as the reverse complement.
CAATTCTGATAGTTTTCAAATAACAAAAGTTCAAAGTCTTCATAGAGAAAACGCAAGTGAAAACAAAGACCTGTATCATTATGAAACTGAAAAAGGAGTGAAAGGAATCCAACAACGGGAACTTGAAATTCAGCTTGTAAATGAAAAGAGTAGATTTTTAACCAACCAGACTGATCAGCTGTCTGAAGATGAAGTTGGTCAACTCACTCAAGCTATCCCGCAACAAGCTCTTCAGGCTAAAACTTATTCAGGACAACTTGATATGATTCCACCCCAGCTCTTGGCTGCATCATCACGTACCTCCCAGTCAGCAGAGGTCCAAGAGCTGAGACAGTCACTGCAAGAAAAAGAGGTCACCATTAGGATGCTCCAGGAAAATAACCACAGGTTGTCTGATGCAATTGCTGCTGCCACAGACAGAGAAAACAAAGAACATGAAGAAATGGATTCCGAAATTAAACAGCTCAAGGAAAAACAAGATGTGTTAAACACTTTACTGAAGGAGAAAGACCTCTTCATCCAAGCCAAAAGTGATCAGTTACTTTCTTCCAATGAAAAGCTCACTGACAAAGTGGATGAAAACGAGTTGTTGAGGCAAGCAACAACCAACCTAAAAGACAGAATATTAATTTTAGAAATGGTCATTTCTCACCAAAAAGGGGAAAATGAAAAAATGATGGCAACATCCCAAGAAAAGGAAATGGAGTATCAAGCATTGCAACAGGCCAACATGAAGTTCTCTGTGGTCCTGCTAGAACAAGAGTACGAGTGCCAGTACATGAAGGAGCAAGCTCTTGCCTTTGAGCAGCTGTTACTAGAAAAAGAAGATGGCAAGGCTGGGGACTTAAGTCAACTTTTAAAAGCACTTGAATCCATGCAGGAGAAGACCATCCTATTTCAGCAGGGGAAAGACCAATTCACCTTGTCTCTAAAGCACCAACAGATGGCAAAGCGGACCTTAGAGCAAGAGGTTCAACACTTACGTGACAAAGAATTACACTTGAAGCAAGAGGTACAAAGCCTGAGGAGCCATCTTCTAGAATCAGAAGATTCTTACAGCCGGGAAATTGGGGCTGCGGAGAAGAGAGAGAGGAACCTGAGAGAGAAAGTCACACTATTGAAGGAAAAGCTGCTCTCCTCTTCTAATTCAAGTCATCAAGCCAGTGTGCAGGGAGAGTCCCTGCAGAAACAGGTGCGTTTCCTCTCCCAAGAGAGGGATGAGAACGCACTGCAGCTTTCGCTCTACCAGGAACAAGGAAAGCAGTATGCCATGTCACTCACTAACCTGCAAAAGGTTCTAGAGCATTCCCAAGAAGAAGAAAAAGCTATGTATTCCACTGAAATAGAAAAGGAAAGACAATGTACAACCGAATGGAAGGAAAAGGCAGAAAATCTAGAAAGAGAGGCATTGTTATTACAGGAACGCTTGGATGAAGCCAACCGTGTGTTGGATTCAGCAACCACTCTTACACAACAGTTCCATCGAAAGGAGGAACAGATTGAACAAAGTGAGCTCCCATGAGAAATATTGGATGATGCACCAAAGGAATGGATGAACTCGGAAAATGGCACAGAAGGAAAAGTGGACAAAGCCCTAATGAGAAACCTGTTCATTGGGCATTTCCAGACACCCAAAAATCAGCGTCCCAAAGTGTTAAGATTAATGGGAAGCATCCTGGGCATTCAAAAGGAGGAAATTGAGCAGTTGTTGAGTGGAGATGATGGTGGTGTTACTAAGTGGATGACGGGATGGCTTGCAGGAAGCTCCCAATGTGTCCCCAACACACCTTTGACAGCAAATGAGCAACCTGGGCTGAAGAGTTCTTTTTCAGAACTTTTTGTCCAATTTCTGGAAACAGAATCTCATTCATCCATTCCATCACCAAAACTTTCTGCTCGTGCCATGAAGTGTCTAGACTCCAGAGGAAGGAGAAAGGAACATGCCAATGTACCAAGAAGTGTGACAGACACAGCAGAATTCAGAGCTGGTAAAAGAGGCTGTGAATCCATTCTTGGCACCGCGTTCTGCGGCTGTGCCACTGATTAGCCCTGATGGAGTTGGACCTGGTGGACCTGGGAATCTCCTTTTGAATCCCATCTCAGACTTCATGCCCACCTTTACACCATTGCCAGTGTCGCCAGACAATAGCGCCAGGGTTGTACTAAAGGACCTTTGAAAGCAATTCAAAGTGATTCTCAAGCTAGAGATGAGTTAGCACTGTAAAGAAGAAATAAACACTCTGTTCTTTATATTTATAAAGTGGCCTTTTCAAAAAGAAGTGGTGTGTTTGTAGGGACAAAGAAAAAATTGATCCATAGAAGTTCCAGGTATTTGTCTCCCCCTCCCCATTTTTAGTGTGTGTTTGTTTGCTGTAGCACTGTTTTAAAATAAATTTTTCTTTGTTTACCGTAGTCCTCTTTTTCATGTGATATTTTGCTCTGAGGCTATCAGGTAATCAACAGCGATAATAACTATAGCTCCAACCCACCTTTTCAGGATTATATTTGTTAAATTTAATTATATTAAGATAAAAATGATACATTTATATAACAGAATAGAAGAAAAATCCAACCCATATGAAACCCATATGAAAAAGATACATATCTCAGAATTTGGGCTAGCTGAAAACAAAACATGATGTAGCAAAAAGTTGTAAATTCTTTAGTTTATAAAAGAAAACACTGTATAACTACTAAAAGAAAATTACAGTGGGAGGGCCTGAACATGAAGTTTAGTGGATAAATTATCTAAGATTCTTTTAATCCAAATGCTATGAGACCTATCCATTTTACTTCATTCTATAAAAAAGTCACTTTTCGTTCATTTTGTTTTCTAGATATTAAATATGTCCAGAAGGAAGAGGACTTTCGTCAGTCAGACCCAAAATATAATCACATGCCATCCTTTTAAATTTGTAAGAATGTATCATTTAATATCTGGACTGTTTACATACTTTGCTGGGCCCTTCAGGAATGCTGATAAACACATTTTTAAAAACATTTGATCAAGAAAACAAGTGGGGTAGAGAAATAAAACATTACAAAGTTTTGAAAGATGAAAAAGTTAACAAAGGGGTAGTTGAATCCTTTCATATTTTGGTAAATTAAGGTAAAAGATAAATCAAAAGTTTCTAGCTTAAGTCAGGTGATATCAGAGAAGTGAGAAAGCAGATAATGTAGCAAATGCTTCTCTGACACCTGTAATTTCTAAAACCATTAAGAACATTTTTATTAAAATTGATTCAAATGAAATTTAATATAAATTAAATTATTTAAAATAAATCATATCATAATTTATTATGAATTAATTTCACTAATTTAATTTATATAATTATGAATTTAATTTTTTCATTAATTTAATTCATTTTATTAGTTGATTTTATTTATTAATTTAATAAAATTAATGATTTGCATTTAAAATTTTATTGAATTTTTTAAAGATTTGTTTAAAAATTAATTTTAGTAAATTTTAATAGAAATCAAATTATTTAATATTCATTATATAATTTAATATGAATTTTAATAAAATTAATTCAATTTTGATACAACGTTCTCAATGTTTTTCGAAATTGCATGTGTCAGAGGACTATTTGATGTATAATCTACTTTTTTCTCTTCTTCGGTTTCACTTAACTTGACCTGGAAACTTTTGATTCATCTCTTATCTTAATTTACAAAAATAAAAAGTGAAGACAAAATACCTAGTGGCTATATAGATCAGACAAGAAAGTGGGATGACCGTAGAGTATATAAAACAAACACACATATATATCAAGAAAAAAATTTTTAAAAATGTTAAAATAGCAGAAATTGGTTTTAGGAAAGAAAAGAAAAAAGAAAAAGAAAAAAAGAATAAAAAGAAAATACAACACAACTCAAATATACTATTCAGACATCCCAGTCCTCAAAATTCTAATTCATACAATGTACTAGGCTTCACACATGTTGGGAATGTGAGGACAGGAGACAGGAGAGGGAGAGGGGGACAAAAAGGGGGAAAAAATCTTGAATGAAGACACAGGGTTTGTTTTGCTTGGTGATTGGTATCTTTCCTGCTTCCCTTCTCATCAGATAGGTGGTGCCCTCTGTTGTTAGATGGTATCTCCACCCTCAGGGTGGTGAGGGTAATTAGAGTATCACTGTGCCAGGTTAGTGGCTGCTGGAGAGGGGGGAGTTAGAAACTGGGTACGTGGAAGATGGTGATGAAGGTGACCCAAGGTGGAGGCTCCTGCTTTCAGCAGTGGGGTGTCAGGTCGGGTGGGGGGAGCCAGGAGATGGTGTTGGAAGATGAGTTCAGTGACCAACTCTGTGGCTTGCAGTGTCGGCTGACTTAGGAGCCTGTGTGAAGTTCCTGGTTGCAGGCAGGCTACTGCACATAGGGGACTGTGTCCACTGCTGCAGAGTCCCAAGATGGTGGTGACTGGGGGAACCCCACGTTGGTAGATGGGGTTCACATGGAGATGGTGACTGCAGTTTCTACTCATGGGAAGCTGCCAGGTGTTCTCCATGGGAGCGGCATGTGTGCTTTCTGCTCACCTAGGTGGCCAAAAATTCTTTGAGGGTGCTGCTGCAGCTACTTTTGCTCTCACTTGGGTACCTGGTTGCCCTGCCTGGGTGAGTAGTTGTGACCCTGAGGGTTGGAGCCCTGAACAAATGCGGAGGGCAGGTATAAGCTTGCAGAGAAGCAGTAGTCTCACTACTTGCATCCCAGGTCACAGGGCAATGCAGAATGCTGCCTCCCTCTGGCCCACCATCTTGGATCCAGAAATAGAAACATTTGTAGAACAAGGCGAAAACAAAACTAGTCCAAAGATGTAAAGAGGTCTGACTCCAAGTAGAAAGAAATTTGATTGTAAATTTTGCCATGACTAACTGTATATTTCAAATGTATTTAGGAGACAGGAAGTTTTGATTACGTGTTAATGGTTAAAACTATTTTTCCAAAAAATTAACAGGTGACACTGATTCACAAAGTCTCACCTCTCTTCTTAACTAACTTATTTATATTGCCATTCTTCCATACATTGAAAAGGAAGTTCTCATAGCAGTTCATATGAGAAATGTTCAACTGCCTCCTGAGCTCTGCCCAGTTGGCATCATAGATGCTCCTCTACTTAACCCCACCATACACAATTTAAACAGATCAATTTCAAGCAACGAAATAGAGGATGCCATCAGTAGCCTACCTCCCACAAAAAGCCCAGAATCGGATGGATGCGCAGCTGAGTTCTACAAACTGTATAAATAAGAACTAACACCAATACTTCTCAATCTGTTTCATGAAATAAAAAAGTAGGTAACACTTCTAAACACATTCTATGAGGCCAATATCCCTGATTCCAAAAGCAGACAAAGACACATCAAAGAAAGCAAATTTCAGACCAACATCTTTAATGAATATAGATGCAAAAATTCTCAATAAAATTCTGGAAATTTGAAATAAAAAATACATAAAAAAATAGTGCCCATGATCAAGTATGGTTCATCCCAGGGATGCAAGTTTGGTTCAACATACGGAAATCAATATATGTAATTCATCACATCAATAGAATCAAAGACAAAAATCATATGATCATCTCAATAGATGCAGAGAAAGCATTTGACAAAATGCACCCCTTTATCTTCAAAATGATAGAAAATCTAATGATATTAGAAACATACCTCAACATTGTAAGTGCTATATATACTTAGCCCCTAGTAAACATCTTTCTAAATGGAAAAAAATATTGAAAGCATTGCCTCTAAATACTGGGACAAGACAGGTACGCCCTCTTTCACCACTTCTAATTAACAGAGTTTTTGAAATTTTAGCCAGAGCAATCAGACAGAAAAAAGAAGTTAAAGGGATACACATAGGAAAAGAAGAACTCAAATTATCACTATTTGCACATGATATGATTCTACACCTAGATACCCAAACATTCCACCAGAAATCTTCTAGAACTAATAAATAAACTCATCAAAGTAGCTGGATATAAAATCAACACCCATAAATCAAAGGCATTTCTGCATATCAGTGACAAATCCTCAGTGAAACTAAGAAAACCACCCCATTTACAACAGCCTCAAAAAAATAAAATAAAATTCTTGGGAATCAACTTATGAAAGAGGTGAAAGATTTATACAATGAAAATACAGAACCCTAAAGAAAGAAATCAAAGAAGACCTTAGAAGATGGAAAGTTCTACCTTGCTCTTGGATAGGCAGAATTAATATTATCATAATGACGATACTACCAAAAGCACTATACAGATTTAATGCAATTCTGATCAACATCCCAATGGCATTCCTCATAGAAATAGAAAAAATAAATTATGAAATTCATCTGGAAAAGTAAGAAACCTAGAATAGCTAAAGCAATCCTTAGCAGGAAGAGTGAAGCATGTGGCATCGCTATACCAGACTTTAAACTATACTACAAAGCAATAGTAACAATAACATCTTGGTATTGGCACCAAAACAGACTGATAGACCAGTTGAACAGAATAGAGGACACAGAGACCAACCCACAAAATTATAATTACTTTATATTAGATAAAGATGCCAAAAACATGCACTGGAAAAAAGATAGCCTCTTCAACAAATAGTGCTGGGAAAACTGGAAATCCATATGCAAGAAAATGAAATTAAATCCCTATCTTTCACCACCCACAAAACTTATCTCAACGTGGATCAAGTACCTAGGAATTAAACCAGAGACTCTGCGTTTAATAGAAGAAAAAGTAGCCCCTAATCTTCATCATATGGGATTAGGCCCCAACTTCCTTAATAAAACTCCTATAGTGCAAGAATTAAAACCACGAATCAATAAATAGAATGTAATCAAACTAAAAAGTTTCTTCTGTGCAAAAGAAACAATCTGTGAGGTGAAAAGACAGCCTACATCCTGGGAGCAAATTTTTACCCCTCACACATCAGATAGAACACTAATCTCTAGAGTATATAAAGAACTCACAAAGCTAAGCACTGAAAAATCAAATAACCCAATCAATAAATGGGCCAAGGACCTGAACAGACACTTCTTAGAAGGGATATACAATCAATCAACAAATATATGAAAAAATGCTCCTCATCTCTAACAATCGGAGAAATGCAAATCAAAACTACTCTAAGATATCATCTCACTCTATCAGAATGGCAGCTATTATGAAGACAACAATAAGTGTTGGAGAGGATATGGAGTAAAAGGTACACTCATACATTGCTGGTGGGACTGCAAATTGGTACAGCCAATATGTAAAGCAGTATGGAGATTCCTTGGAAATCTGGAAATGGAACAACCATTTGACCCAGCTATCCCTCTCCTCAAACCATATCCAAAGGACTTCAAAACAGCATACTACAGGGACACAGCCACATCAATATTTCTAGCAGTACAATTCACAAGAGCTAAACTGTGGAGCCAACCTAGATGCCCTTCAGTGGATGAATGGACCAAAAAATGTGCCATATATACACAATGGAATTTGACTCAGCATTATAAGAGAATAAAATCTTCGAATTTGCGGGTAAATGGATGGCATTGGAGAAAATAATGCTAAGTGAAGTTAGCCAATCCCCCCCCAAAAAAAATGCCAAATATTTTCTCTGATATGAGGAGGCTAACTCATAGTGAGGTATTGACGGGGAGCATGGGAGGATTAGATGAATTCTAGATAGGGAAGAGGGGTGGGAGAGAAAGGGAGGGGGCAGGGGATTAGCAAGGATGGTAGAATGTTATAGACATCATTATCCAAAGTACATGTATGAAGACTAGAATTGGGTGTCAACATACTTTATATATAAACAGAGATACAAAAAAATTGTGGTATATATGTGTAATAAGAATTGTAATGCAAAAAATAAAAACAAAGTACATGTATAAAGGCATGAATTGGCGTGAACATACTCTATATACAAAATGTATAAAAAATTGTACTGTATATGTGTAATAAGAATTGTAATGCATTCCGCTGTCATGTATTTAAAAAAATAAAATCAATAAAACTAAAAAAACAAACAAGAATTATTGAGCACAGCTTTAAAATAATTTTTTAAAAAATTTAAAAAGTAAAACACAAGGATACAAGGACTTATATGGTTGTGAAAATTTCTAAATTCATTTGAATTTGATTAAAATTGTTTCTAAGTAGATTCTGGAAAGATAAATACGTGTATTACAATTTCTAAAACAACCAGGAAATTATTCAAAGAAATTGAGTAAATGTTAGATAAATTTTAAGAGTATAAAAAGTATTAAACTATTTCAAAATAAGGTAGAAAAAGAAAACCAAGCAACAAGATAGAGAGGGAACAAACAGAAACCAAATATGATAACCACAGATTAAACCCAAATATAATTAAATACAAACTGCATTAAATGTAAATTATCAAAGAAAAACATTTAAAAGACAGAGATTGTCAGAATGACTATATGCTCTTAATAGGAAGCTCACTTCAAATATAATCATATAAGTAGGTTAAAAGTTAAAGGTTGCATAAAGGTATACCATGCAAACACTAACCAAAAGAAAACTAGAGTAGCTATCAGAAAAATTAAACTTCAGAGAAAAAAAGTCCAAGAATACTTACAATAGGATTAACTTACAAGAAGATATCAAAATCCTAAATGTGTATGTACCTAATAAGTGAGCTTTTTAAAATGAAACAAAAATCTAAGTAGAAAAATCCAGTTATCATTAGGCTTCAAAACTCCTTTCCACAGCAACTGATAGAATTACAAAGCAGAAAACCAGCAAGACTATAGATAATAAGAAAAACACCACTGACCACCTGCTTCTAACTGATGTTTTTAGAAATTCCACTCATCAACAATAAAATATACACCACTTTTAAGTTATGATGCATGTTTACCAAAATACATGACATAGCTGGTCATAGGAAAAATAACAAATTTAAAATAATCTAAATTACATAAACTATGTCATCTTCAAATATTTGAACTAAGTCAGTAACAGAATGATAAAAGGAAAATCTTATAGAAACAAAACAATGCTTATAATAACAAATAGGTCTAAGAGGTGTCCTCTAGGGAAATTTAAACATATTTTAAAGTGAACAAAAATAAAAATACATCATACCAAAATCCATAAGATGCTCTTATTAGAAAAGATAAATAGTAAACTGCAGATATAGCTCAGTTGGTAGAGTACTTGCCCCAAATGCAGAAGGCCCTGGGTTTGATCCCCAGCACCAAAAAAAAAAAAGCTAAATAGAAAATGTGGCCCACTCTCTGAAAGTGCTTCTATGAAGGTTTATAGTTTTAACAAAAGAGGTAAAATTAATTAATATTTGTTGAACCCTCATGCTGATCCAGATACTATGCCAAGCATTTATTCCTTTTCTTATTTCAAAATCATAACAAATCTGAAAGGTAAATAGTCTCATTACATTTATTTTGTAAATAAGAGAACCAAGGTTCAAAGATGCTAACTCCCCCCAAAACCACAGAAGTCCATTGCCAAGACTGATTTAGCTCCTCAGTAAAATAGCAGCTAAATGATTGAACACTAGATAAACACATGATGCATGGATGAAGAAATGGATGAATGGACCCACCAACAGATGAAGGGACAAAGAGAAAGATGGTGGATAGAGAAAAATTTTTAAAAAGTGATAAGAGCCATGATTCAAATGTATATAAATTTGATTTTTAAAAATCATGATTCTTCCATTACACAGGTATTTCCAAAACCTAGCACATCATAACCATTATCTTGTTCAACCACAGATACTCACGTTCTCTCTTGGAAGAGCTGAGTTTCATGGGTCTATGGAAGAAAGTGGGAATCCGTATTTTTTAAGCTACCCAGATGGTATCTATGCCAAGGAAAACTGTGAATGCTGTAATATATATATTCCTAATGAAGATGTAGGTGATGTAAGGAGCTGTCTCTGTCTTCTGAGGAATTATTTCAGATCCCAACACAGAAAGATGCATCAAACCCCATACAGTGGCAATACCTTATGTCAGCAGAGTGGGTTTACTGATCAGTGGGCAAACTGTGAATGTCTGCAAAGATGTGAATCACTGCCAAGATAATGAATCAACCACAGGAAGGGAGAGGTCAGGAGAAGGTCATCTGTTTGAGTATCCCAGGGATTTTGTGTCTGAGCCTGGCAGAAGTCCTTTGAGATGACTTTCATTATTTCATTCAACAAATATTCTTGGAAATATCAAAATCTGAATTTTTCTGAGGCATGAATTTGAATAGTTTTGGTGCGTATATAGAGTGAGCATCAAAGAAACCCACCAACCTTTCAAAATTTGCCTTTCTCCACTCTTCATTGCTTATAGCATGAATTTTGTGGAATGATAATAAAAATTTTTGTTTTATTACATGACCAAAACAAGTTCATCACAAAAGTTAAAATTTTGCTCACATGTATTATGAAAATATAAGAAAAATGTCACAAAAAGTGTGATTTGGCAACGAACTCAAAGATGTTTTGGATGTAAAAGAAAACCCAAAGAATTACACATTTCCAAATTATAAACTTCTCTATTTGTGAACATTTTTAGTTCTATTAAGCAAAAATTAAAACTTATATAAGATTACTCCTTTAAATATGACATTACATTCTAAACAATTAATTAAAATAGGCACATGTTGGAAATATCACTCAGAATTTGAAGGAAAAGCCATATTTGTTTAACACATTTATAAATGCCTCACCATTAAAACTTCATTGAGTTTATTACTTTTATTTGCCTACTTTCCACTATCTTGGAATGTAATGATGTAGCTTCAGACTAGTGTAAACAAGTATCATATTCAATGTAGGAAATCTGCTACACTAGAAGAGCGGAACAAATTAATCTGCATCAAAAGATAATGAGCAACTGCTTTATATTCTTCAATATGTGTTCTGACAATGGAGTAGGTCATTGTTCACTCATTTATTAATAGTGAAATTCCTATGACATAGAAGAGATCCCTGAGCTATCCATTAACTAATCCAACAGGGCTCCAGGGATTCAAAGGTGATTATTCATTTCACATCTTAAATGGAGAAAAGAATACATCCCCATTGTGGTTCCTTGAAATTCAGTAGTGGGGCTTACTTTAAATTTAGGATGATAAATATTTCATAGGTACCCCCATGTTTGGCCTTTTAAACTAATAGAAGACATCATTAGTCGATTAGTAGATTATGTATCTTACTTAAGTGCTGATACTAGGAAGCCACTCATAATCGAAGAAAATTATAATAAAAGAATCCTGTTTGCTAAACGTGTTAACTTTGGGAAGAACTGAGTCTAAAAAGGAGAAGGCATGATCTGGATTAGGAACAAAAATAAAGAATACCACTACACAAAAACTGAAATGTTTGAGATGTTAATGTCTTGTCATACCCTTTGGGAAGAATGTGGTGTGACTGAAACTCCTATTCATTGTTAGAATAGAAACAGATTCTACCATTTGGGGAAACTGGCAATAAAACATACACTTTCCTTACATTCTGATAATTCTACTCCTAGGTAGTATACATAGAAATAATATGTATTATATTACCTAGGTAAGTATATATACAAGAGAAAGGTATTTTGTATGCCTGTAAAAATGACTTGTAAATGAGGACTGAGAATTAACTTTGTTCATAATAACCAAATATACAATTATAGAAGAATTGATAAACAAATTACAGAATTTCGTACAATGGAATATTGCATAGCCCCCCAAATTAATATTTACAGAACAATCTAAATATTAACAGACTTATTCATAGAATACTATAAATACTGATATACAAAACAGCATGGATGAAATATCAAAAGATTGACTACTACAGGATTCTGTTTTCATGAAGTTCAGGAAACGTTCTGGGGTGATAATAATTTTCCAAATTTTGATCTGGGTTACAGTTACAATGGTGTAGACACAGGTAAAAATTCACCAAACTGTATACTTAAGATTAGTGCACTTTATATTAGTTATTGCTAAATAGAAAACAGAATGACAACTTAAAATAACATACCATAAAATGAAATAAAGAATAGGATGTGTCTAGGGATTGGCGATTACTGTAAGAAGCTCAACAAAGTTAAAATCTTCTTTTCCTTTTTGTTACATTTTGAATCTAAAATGCACCCCCTCCCATGCTCATGTGTTAGATAAAGCAGCTAAGTTGAGAGGTGGATCATGAGGGCTCTTGGATCATGAGAGCTCTGACCTCATCGGTGGATTAATCCATTTTAATATTTTGAAAGGATTTACTGGGAGGTGGTGAAAACCATAGGCAGGTGGGGCATGGCCAGAGGAAGTTCGTCCCTGGGGACATGGCTTTGGGAACTATACCTTGACCCTAGCCACTTCTTGGCTTGCTCTCTCTTTAGTTGCTATGATTTGAGCAGCTTTCCTCTACCATGCCCTTCCACCATGAGGTTTCCACCTTGGAAGGGACTGACCATGGACAGAGACCTCTGGAAATTGAGACAAACTTCTCCTCCACTAAGTTGTTCTTGTCAGGTATTTTGGTCACAGTGATGCAAAGCTAACACTGTTAGTTCTTTCTGTTGGCTTTTACTGTTCAGTCCCTCTGTAGCCCCTATGTAGATATGTATTAAAGGACTTCAGCCCCTTTCCTGGAGAAAAGGAACCTGTCCTTAAAAGTTCCAAAGGACTGATTTGGGACTGGAGGAGGACAGAAGCCTACAGCAGGTATGTGAATCAGCTTCTTGAAGTACAAAAATAGCCCAACCTATGTAAAGAGGCAAAAATATAACTCAGGCTTTCAATGCCAATGCTTTTATTTATTTTCAGTGCTAGGATTGAATCCAGGAGTGCTCTATCACCAAACTGCATCCCGATTCCTTTTCATTTTTTGTTTTGAGACTGGGTCTGGCTTTGTTGCCCAAGCTGCCTTTGAACTTGTGATTTTTCTGCCTCAACCTCCCGAGTAGCTAGGATCACAGACAAGAGCCACTGTAGCCAGCCAATGTTTTTATTTTTATTGAGTGTCCCTGGGATTCCTGGAGGAATCTCTTGAGATTGTTTCAAGGACCTAGTGGGGAAGATATAACCACAGCAGCAGCTGGTAAGGATTTGGGGATTTGAAGTTTCAGTAATCTTTTCTTAATCAAAAACACAACCTCTAAAGGTTTTTGTTTGTTTGTTTTTTGTTGTGGGTTTTTTTACTCCAAGGAACAGAAGTATACACAAGCTAACTCAAGTAAGAAGGAAGATTGTTATATGGATGGAAAGAAATCTCATAGAATCCAAACAAAGTATTGCAGGACACCATATGGAACAAAGAACAATTACAAAGTTAATCAGAAACTAAAGCAGAGATTTCTTTCCCTCTGTCTTGCTTCTCTTTGTATTTCTATTATTCTCCCATTACAGAGAAGTCTTGCCTGCATACAGATCTATTGCTCAACACAACCATGCTAATGTGGGTGACAACGTGGCAAATTCAACCCCTACATGTGGCTCTCCATATAGAAATAGTTTACTGTCTTTTACTGTAGGTCCAATTAGTTGTGGCTCATGAAAACATTTTAAACTTTCAAGATCTTGATGTTGGGCTAATTCTCAGGGATTTCTGAATCAAAGTGCTAGATTGACCTTAAGATAATATTTCATATACTCATACATAAATGCTATAAAAGCAAATAAATATCTGTATACATTTCAAAAGTATGTATATATATATATATATATATATATATATATATATACACATACACAAAACCTGAACACAAATGTTTATAGAAGCTTTATTCATAATTGCCAGAAACTGAAAGGAACCAAGATATCCTGTAATAGATGAATGAAAAAATCAAACAAAACTCTGGTGCATTCATGCAATTGAATACTATTCAGCAATAAAAAGAATTAAATATCAAAGCATACAAAATATGGATGAATCATATGTATGTATGTAGATGAATGAGTCATATATATATATATATATATATATATATATATATATATATATATGACAATTTAAAATAACATACCATAAAATGAAATAAAGAATAGGATGTGTCTAGGGATGTGTCACTTAGTCATATATATGACTAAGTGAAATAAGCCAGTCTTAGAAGGCTTATTCCTTTTATATGACTTTCTGGTAAGTTATACAGACAACTGAACAGACCAGTGGTTGTCATAAAATTGAGACAGGAAAAAGACTGAATAGATGAAGAGCAAAGGACTCCTTTTTAGGATGATAAAACTATCCTGTATGCTAAGATGGTAGTACATACACGCTTTTATGAATTTGTTAAAACTTGTAGAAGTTTCCAGAACAAAGAATGCAACTGAAAATTGCTAAGAAAGTAGATTTTATATATTCTAATCACAAAAAAATTAATCAGGTGAGGTAATACATATGTTAATTGGCTTGATTTAGCTATTTGACAAGGTATACATGTGTCAGAAAATTATAAGGAAAGACTGGGATCCCAGGATGAGTTCAAACTCTGACATGAGACTGTATTTACATCTGAGTGCCTGAAATGACTTCATTGGAAAAGATGGGGAGAAAACATGCTGACCTAGGTAACTTCAGAAAAGAGCAAAGACAATATCAACACTAAAGGCTGTTAGAGTTTGTAAACAAGTCTGGATGGCGCCTGGCAAAATGCCAGAGGGAGTGGTTTGTGAGGTGGAGCCAGCAAGCCATTAAGTGTGGAGATTTCTTATTGGTTGACTGTTGTATCTAGTTTATGCTAATTAAGATAAGCTGTGTGGAATGTATAAATACCTCTGTTGTCCTACAATAAACGGCTCCTACTCCTGCTGTATCAACGTACACAAGTTATTCGTCACCCCCTGGTTATTTTGCTGCAGCCGGACTGCGGCAAAAGGCAAAGAAATTGTACATAGGCACTGTGGTCTAGTTGATAGTTCTTTGATAGGAATAAGGTTTAGTTAGCAATTCTGAAGCCCTTACATTTCTACTGGAATTGTACGGTTGGTTAATAAATGGATGGTGGATGGTGGGAGGCAGTACAGATCTATAAGAGGATGATAAAATGATCCACAGAGCAATCAGGTAGAGTTGTAGGCATTAGCATGAATTCATCTTTAACTTAATATGGATAGAGGTGGAAAAAAATATTTATATATGCATACCATATTTGTATGTATATATATGTATACATACATACACATATGCACACATATATATGTTAGAATTTGTGTTAGTGTACACATATTTCCTGGAAGCTGAGTTGGCCTCGAAGCAACAAACTCTAGTAGAAACATGTACATCAGACACCCAGATCTTGCTTTCTAGTGCTATTCTTCAGTAAAAAGGAAGCAGGAATCTTCAGAGGCAATGTTTGTTTCTAATACTAACTTGGAATACACAAGATGAGTTTCAAGTACCTTGTGTGCAGAATGTTAAGTAAGTACTCTAAAAAGGAGTACACACACACAATGATGGATGGGAATATGTCAATGTGACACAGGAGCCAACCGAATAGCCAAAGCTATAGCACTTCAAGCAATAAAATAAGCAATGTAGTATTGGGTTATAACCTAAAATATAAAATAAATTTCCATGAATTCATAAGAAGAGACAAAATTCTCTGTGCAGAAGTATTCCAAATAATTTATGTAATTACTCCCCCTCTCAAGGAGATGGAGCATAACTCCCCACTCCTTAAGTGTGGGCTGCACATAGTGACTTTCTTCCTAAGAAAGTCCCAGAAAAAGCCTTACTTCCCACATTCCTCTGATACAATGAAATGAGAATGCCTGTGGTCCTCCTTTCTGAAACCTGTAACTCCAGTCTAACTATCAGAAAAGCATCAAGCAAATTCCCAGCTGAAAGATGTTCTATAAACATATCTGATGGATACTCCTCAAAACTGCCAAAGTTGGGCTGGGACTGTAGCTCAGTGGTGGAGTGCCTGCCTCACACATTGAGGCACTGGGTTTTATCCTCAGCACCACATAAAAATGAAAACATTGTGTCCATCTCTCTCTCTTCTTCTCTCTCTCTCTCTCTCTCTCTCCCTCTCTCTCTCTCCTTCCTCCTTCCCTCCCTCCTCTCTCTCTCTCCTTCCTCCTTCCCTCCCTCCTCTCTCTCTCTCTCTCTCTCTCTCTCTCTCTCTCTCTCTCTCTCTATATATATATATATATATATATATATATATATATATATATATCTGCAAAGTCATCTGCAAAAAACAAGGAAAGTCTAGAAAACCATCACAGCCTAAGGAGACATGACACCTAAATCTAATGTCATGTCCTAGGGCAGAGAGAGGATTTGGGTAAAAACTAAGGGCATGAATTAAAAAAAAAAAAAAAAAAGAATTTTAACTAATAATGCTGTCAATATTGGTTCATTAATTGTAACAAATGTAACATTTTATATACAGAATTTTCTTTACTATCTACAACTTTTCTACAAATTTAAAATTATCTACACTAAAAATTTCATTAAGGAAATACATACACTAACTTAAAAACAAGAAAGGTAAATCTTCATGTGAAGGGGAAATGGAGAGAAAATCCATGAGTATTCAGGAGCAGATGTGAAAGTAAAAATATTGACATGAGAAAAATAGACATTGAGTGGGGATAAAAGGCACAGAATGTTCTAATCAATGGTCTTTAGCTCTAGTTACATATCATAGTCACCGTCACTCATTCCAGACCAAGGAATTGGACATAGGGATGGATGCACAATCTGTAATACCAGTCAAAGAACTGGAACTGGCTCACCAGTTAACTGGAATCCAGAAATATAAGTTTACATTATAAAGTTTGAGACATTCTTATCCTCCAGACTGAAAATTAGCCTTGTGCTCCAGGTACAAATTGAGCATCCCTAATTTTAAAAAAATTAGAAAATCTGAAATCTGAAAATTTGTGAATGCCAACATGAATCTACAAGTGGAAAATTCCACACCTGACCTCTCATGACAGGTTGTGGTCCAAATCCAGGCACACTAGCCATGTTGTAAAACCAAATACCGGGATATTGTGTACCTGTAAATAAAATATAAATGAATTTCATGTTTAGACTTGTATTCCATCCCAAAGATATCTCATTATGTATATGCAGATATTCCAAAATTCAAACAATAATCCCAAATCTAAAACACTTCAAACAATAATCCCAAATCCAAGCATTCCTGATAAGGGAAACTCAACCTATAGCGAATGTGAAACCTGTTTCTTGCTTGAGCTCAGACCACCATACCTATGTGTAACTAGATACAGATCTTGATTTTAAACACTTATATAAAAAAAGAAAATGGTTTTTCAGTTAAATTCATAGGACCAGGCACAGTGTGAAAAGAGTCTATTAGAAGTTCTTCAAAACCTAAGGCACAAGATTCAAGATGGATTGACAGTAAAAAATTACAAAGTTTGTGAGGAAGTTTGATACCATTTAGTCTACAGATTCAATCAATATCAAAATTTACATTTTTGGAGTTAGAGATCTAAAACAGCTAAAAGAGACTCAAATTACAAATGTTTAAATGTTCTAACAATTGAATAGAATTTGTAAAACAAGAACAAGATTTAGTAGATTAAATAAAGGGGAAATGCTGGATATGAAAAATACAGTCAAGGAGAAATAAAATCCACAAAATATTCAAGTCAGTGGTTCTTGGCTCTTGTTACACATCATAGTTGACTTCAGACTTCAAAGTACTATGTTCATGCCTTGACTCACACCAATTAAATCAGGCATTGAGTGATTTTAGAAATGCTGGGTGATTCTAGATTACACACTGTGAAGTGCTTTGCTATATAACCTATTTACACAGATGAAGAGAGTGTTAACACAAAAATGAAACGCAAGCAAATAGACAATAAAAAACTAAACACAGCTTAAGTCAGAATGCAGGAGGAAAAAGAGTTGACAAGACGATAAACATCCAAGGGAGTTAAGAAACACAAAGATGTAATAAGGAAAGTCCAGCATACATCTAACGAGCGTTCCAGAAGGAGAGAATGCACAGAGTGGTGGAGAAGAAATACTCAAAGAAAATATGGTTAACTCTTTTCCAGATATAAGAAAATATAGAAAAATTGTATTGGATGCTGAGTGGGAAAATAAAACGAATCCATACCTAGAGATCTAGGGGTGTTAAGAGAAAATGCTGGAAGTAGGTGTGGGCAGAGGGCAATGAAGCATCTCTAATACTGATGTGTTTATTACAAAAAAAAAAAAGCTTAAAGTGCCCTTGCAGCATCACAGCCTATTCTATAATCATGTTCAAACCAGTGCCAGGTTGCTTAGTGAATAGTGACTACTTGCCAAGTACTGTCCTAGGAACTGGTAGACAGGAAGATAAATAAGACACAATGAAAGAACTCTGGGAAACAAGAGACAGGCATGTATACAACTGTAGTGGATTGCATTAATAGTATCAATACTTCAACCTTCCCTGTGTGCAGTCATTTTGTCTTGTGACTTTATAGTTCTTTACAGAGTTTATTTCCCAATGCCTTAAAAATGGGCTGACCTTGATATTTCCTTTGTCCTATAAAATTCACTGGACTTGATAGTGTGCCAGTTCTGAGTCTATGCCTCAAGAGGCCATGCATGTTTCTACCATACTCTGCCTTTACTGTGATAACGTGCCCAGGCTAGCCTGCTGGAGGATGAGAGAACTGGAAACTAGAGATCCATCACCCTAGTCACTCCAGACAACAGCCAGCCACGAAATGTAGGTGACCTCAGCCAAGATCAGCAAAGCCAACCACCCCAGAAACATGATGAATACGTATACTGTGGGTCACATCACACAGACACCTTTGATATATCAACTCCAGCAATCTAATATGACAGAGGGCACAGAAATACTCAGCACAAAAATAACCACACATTTTTACCCTTTTTCCTTGTACCATATTAAACTTGGTTTCCTTGGTTTCACAAAGTTCCAGCTTGTAAATGTGTTGGTGGCAAAAGCTGTGCAAGGTGGTGGCAGCTGAAATCTCTTGCCCTTAAATAGCTGTCAGCTCAAAACTATAAACAGTAAATACTCTGAAGCCTGTCTTAAACCGCAGCCCAAGGGAGCAGCAGAAATTGGATGCCTCATAGAAATGATCTTTAAGTAAAGGTTGAATACAATAGCCTTGGGGATATTTTCAAATGGTGGCTGAAGACAGTTGTCTGATGGGAAGTGTTACTAGTCTGGGCTTCCTGGAGTTTGCCAGCTTGATGATGCATAATTAAAAAGATAGCTTTGGCGTTCATCAGGGGGATCACCCAGGGGCTAGAAAAATCCAAAGTATTTGAAAATGTCCAGGTAAGTCCTCCACTTGTGGATGCATTAATCAGACTTAGGCCAAGCAAAAAGCTGAACTTTTTCCTCAAAGATTACATTCATCTCACTTAGAAGCATGCAAAATGCCTGTCACAAGAGATCATTTCCTCTTTCCAGGGACAGCAGGACCTGCCTCTGGTGTGTGTGTGTGTGTATGTGTGTGCGTGCGTGTGTGTGTGAGTGAGAGAGAGAGAGAGAGAGAGAGAGAGAGAGAGAGAGAGAGAGAGAAATTGATTTGGGGTGTTGAAAGCTGGCCCTCGCGAGCAGGAACGTCCGGCTCAGCATGGCAGCTAGGGAAGGAGTTACTCTGCAGAGAGGGGACCTTGATGCATGCCTTTCGAGAATGGAGC
Organism: Marmota flaviventris; assembly: GCF_047511675.1. NCBI lineage: Eukaryota > Metazoa > Chordata > Mammalia > Rodentia > Sciuridae > Marmota > Marmota flaviventris. Next base: position 100,322,792 of record NC_092498.1, on the reverse strand, counting down.
AGTTCTCAAAAGCGCCTGAGAGATGAAGGGACCCTGGGGTCTACAGTAGGGGATGGATCCTGATAAGAATGGCTGTCTGCTACTGTTTCCCGGAGGCCAGGGTTTCCCAGGCTGAACTGGGTCTGGGACAGCCTGGCACGGAGAGTGTCTATACTTGCTGTGGTCAGAACCAGAATGGAGTGTGCGAAGGATGAAACAGAGGTTTTCCGTAAACCTGGCTCATTTTCAAAGCACTTTGGGGTTGGTTTCCCAGAGGGCGGACATTCCTAGAAATGGTGCAGGCGCTCAGCTCCTCCTTCCAGGGCGCCGCCCCAGCAGCCCCGGACTTAGCAACCGCAGACTTTTGTTTGCCTGCTCTAAATAACAGCACGCTCCGCGCAAACTCCCTTGAGCCCTGGGCAGTCTCATCTCCTCCCTTTGGGTCTTCACACTCAACTCCACACTCAACTCCCTTGAGCCCTGGCAGTCTCATCTCCTCCCTTTGGGTCTTCACCACAGCCCCCTCGGTTCTGGACTTTCTCACACTCCAAGAACAGGCTACCCATACTGTAAGGCACCCATGTGTCTCAGCACCTGTCAGGAGTTTGCCTTATCCTGCAAATCAATGCCAGGTGGTTAGGGTTGACTTTTAAAATTCAGTCCCTTCACCACCTGGACATTTAAAGGTATAAAGGTTCAAGGTTTTTTTGTTGTTGTTTTAGAATCACGTGGTCCCATGCTAAGAGTTCCTAGTGTGAAATTTGTCCATTTTTCATCAAAATGCCCAGAATTTTATTTAAAACATTCCATTTTATTATCACATTTATCATCTGTCCATTTCACAGTGAGTGTTAACCAGTAGCATCTTTAGCATGGGTCATGCAAATTTGAACTTCTCATTGAGGAGAGGGAAGAAAACATCACATTTAAAAGGGGTCGGGGGAGGGACTGGGGTTGTGGCTCAAGTGGTAGAGCGCTCACCTAGTACCCATGAGGCACTGGGTTCGATCCTCAGCACCACATACAAATAAAATCAAGATACTGTATTAAAAAAAGTTGAAAAAATAAAAGACCAGCATTGTATCTGCTCAAAATGAATCTCACTACACACTCATCAGGCTTGCAGCTGTTTAATACTTCAGCCCTTGGTTTTTGTGGCTGCTAGTCGTACCTGTTCTGTTTTTCCCCCCAGTCTTTTCCCTACCTCTAGTTCTTTTGTTTTAAAATACACAACTGGTATTAAGTGCTGAACTGAATGCTTAGCACATGGCAAGCACTCAGTGTTAGATCAGTATTATAATTATTGGGTTCACAAACACTATTGCTCCATCCACATTGGTGAATGACAGAAAGCCTTTCTGGAAGTAAAGTATTTTTTTTCCCAAGGCAAAGTCCCTCAGTTTCATATTTTTTCTGATAAATACAAGAAAAGCTGGATGAAGATGAAATGACAACTTTAAGCAAAGATATTAAATAAGAGAAAAACAGAAGCAGGGAGATAAATTTAATATTGAACGAAGCAAAAACATTAAGAAGGAGAGACAGAGGGCCATTTTTTTGTGGTTGTTCATTGACTATATAATGACTACATTGAAAATAAATAGTAGAAAACATACAAGAATACTAGCAATTTTATTTTCACAATTTTTGAAAGTTTTTTCTGAAGAGTGACTTCCCAAATTCCATAAAATACAGGCCCCATGAACCTGAATATGCCCCTGAAAACATGTAAAGAAAGCTCTTAGAAGAATGAGGAAGTTTATAGCTTACATACATTTGATTAGAAAACAGTTGTAATAGAATATTAAATAATGCAGGAAGATGGCCATGATAATACAAAGAAGAATGCATAACAGTTTTAAATACATATGTCCTAAGGTCAAGAACACTCAGACCAGTTTTTCCTTGAGATTGACCTTTAAAGTCTTACTGAGCATATTAAACATATTAAAGACTGACTCAAAGTACAAATCTTTTTATAACTTGTTTTTGTTTGTTTAACTCATTTCAGTTTCTTTATTTTTGCTTTTGTTTTGTTTTTTAGATGCTATGGATGGAACCCGGGGACCTCATACCAACTCTTTTATATAAACATTTCCCACTACTTTTATTTGAGCATGCAACACTCTTTTTCACAACATTCACATGAAGATCCTTTCAAATAACCTTTAATAAACACATTTTGGGGATATACTATCCTACAACATTCCTATTAAAATAAAAAAAAGGGAAAACTGAATCTATCAACTATATATAAATTATAGAACTATGTAAGTTTTATATAAAAAGTTCTTGAAAAGAATATAGTTTCAATCTGGTTTATCCCTCAAAGGACCATGCATTAAAGGGCTGACCCTCTGAAATGGCGCTATTGGGAGGTGGTGGAACCTTCAACAGGTGAAGCCTAGTAGAGGAAAGTCAGATTAGGGGTGTGTGTTAAAGATGATCCTAGGCCCCTGACTCCTTCCTCTTTCTCTTTTTTGCCTCCTGTCCATCATTAGGATTCCTCTGCCACTTTCAGAGCTTTAAATATATTAAAAATGGTATCTATAACATCTTAGAAAACTCACTAATAAAAATATTTTATTTACAGTAATAAAAGAATTACCTATCTAGAATTCCTTTCAGTCTGGGTTCATATCAACTCCCTGTAGAATCCCCACCATGTGCTCTTTCTTTCCTGCATTCACCTTGCCTTCTGTGCCTGTAAGCTCCTCTCCTTGAATCTTATACAATTATTAATTTACTCATCACTTTATCCACTATATGCTAACTTAGCTCCTCATGAGCAGGGAGTATTTTCATCCTAGCACCGCAGTATATGTACAGTGGCTGGTTCAACACATTTATCCTTTTAATTAATTAATCAACTATTTAAGCATTACAAAGATATAAATATATAAGAAATGTAAATATAAATAATATAAATAAATATCTGTCTCTTAGGTCAGCTTCTTTGACTTGATCTCTTTGTCTTCTATATGGTTGCACTGTTATATTTTTACTTTTTCATGATGTAATATCCTTTTTACAATCAAAAATGTCTCTTCCTCTAAATTAAAAGAAGACAAGAATCTTCCAAATTTTTGTGGTGTTGTGGAATAGAGCTCACCCCAGTTGCCTACAGATGGCACAATGCGAGGTCCCTTCTCCCATGTCTCCCAGGGGAAGGAGTACCCCAAATCCAGTTTCCCTCAAGTCCTGGATTTTCCCGCCCCCCCCCCATTCAATCTGCCATTTCTCAGAATCCTTCTGAACAGCTGGCACTTGAACTCAGACTGCTGATGCCCAAGCCCCAAATGTCACTTGGAGCCTACCAAATTACTTACTCCAGCTATTCATTTTCTCTAAGGAAAAAGGCAGCAAGGGAAATCATGATCCTCCTCTGGGGCAGAGTCCAGGGCACCAGGGTTCAGATGCTTGCAAATGGCACCTGTGTACCCACTTGTCTTCTGCCAACACTCTCAGCCTACCTCATGATCCTGTCTAGTGTCTGCCATGTGCTTTGGCTCAACAGCTGCACATGACTGGTTTTTCAGGTGTTTAATGGAGCAGGCTGTGCAAATAAGTTAATTTTATTTAAGGAAGCATAAAATAGATACTTTAATAGATAACCCCATCATCTTGAAAAATTAAACTCCAGGGACTCAGTGGTACAGCGCTTGCCTAGCATATGTGAGACTCTGGGTTCAATCCCCAGCTTCCCAAAATAATTAAATAAATAAACCAACATAAACTTTACATCTGAAGGTAGGCCTACTGAATACAAGGAATTTGTTTTATTTTGTTTCATTAAGGTAAGCATGTTATGTTAACTCATACTTTGCAACTGAAATTTTAGAAGGAATTTAACAAATGATGAAAATTGTATTGCCCCCAATTTGTAGGAGGTGCAATAGACTCACTTCAGAGTACAGAATTTAGATAGTTTTAATATTAGTTACTAAGATGCCACCATTGTTCATCCTATGTTTTCTCTTGTAATATTAGTAAATTTTCTTATTTCTAATTGTCTTACATTATTACCAAGGGCATTATCCTATAATAAATACCACATTAAATTAAAAAAAGAAACTCAAGGTGAATAGTTTATTCACTGGCAACCTTTTATTTATTATATTTAGGGACTGATGTATCATTTTGACTACAGATAATTTGAGAATCAATCTACTTATATGCATAAATTCAAGGAATATATATATACACACACATAAATTTTAAAATATAAAATATAAATATAACATAATAAATTTTATATTTTTAATTTTTAATCAATATTTTAAAAATAAATGACAGTGGAATGCATTACAATTCTTATTACACATATAGAGCACAATTTTTCATATCTCTGGTTGTATATAAAGTATGTTCAAAACAATTCGTGTCTTCATACATGTACTTTGGATAATGATGTTCATCACATTCCACCATCCTTGCTAATCCCCTGCCCCCTTCCTTCCCCTTGTTAGAGTCTGTAAACAAGTCAAAAATAACACCTGGCATTTTGCCAGGGGAATGTTAGAGTTCGTAAACAAGTCTGGATGGTGCCTGGCAAAATGCCAGAGGGAGTGGTTTGAGAAGTAACAAAAACAAGCCATTAAGTGTGGAGATTCCTTATTGGTTGACTGATGTATCTAGTTTATGCTAATTAGATAAGCTGTGTGGAATGTATAAATACTGCTCATGTCCTGCAATAAATGGCTCCCACTCCTGCTGTATCAACATACACAAGTTATTCGTCACCCCCCTGGTTAGTTTGCAGCAGCCGGACTGCGGCATCCCCTCCCACCCCTCTGCCCTATCTAGAGTTCGTCTATTCCTCCCATGCTCCCACTCCCTACCCCACTATGAATCAGTCTCCTTATACCAGAGAAAACATTATATATATATATATATATATATATATATATATATATATATATATATATATATATATAAATATAAATTTTAAAACAGAAAATAGCAATTACTTTATCTATGAAGGGTCACATACTGACCAAATCACTTTTTTAAAATTAAATTTAATTTTTTAAATTTTTTTTTGGGGGGGTACTTAGGATTGAATCTATAGGCTCTTTTTTAAAATATTGTTTTTAGTTTTTGATGGACCTTTATTTTATTTATTTATATGTGGTGCTGAGAATTGGACCCAGTGCCTCACACATGCTAGGCAAGCGCTCTACCACTGAGCCACAACCCCAACCCCTAACATATAGGCTCTTAACCACTGAACCATATCCACAGTACTTTTTATTTTTTTTTTTTATTTTGAGACAGGATCTTTCTCACTTGCTGAGGCTGGCTTTAAACTTGAGATCCTCCTGCCTCAGCCTCCTTCCTCAGCTTTCTGAGCCTCTGGGATTACGTGTGTGTGCCACCACACCTGACATCGCTCTTGATTTTTAAGGTCTAAAAATATGTTCTAGCTCACCTGCTTGTTTACTCAAATTAAATTATGAATTCCTTTTGAGCATAATAGTACCTTATTGGATGAATGCACAAGAGCTATTGGAAGTAAGTTCAACAAGATAAAAGTATGCAGTGGTAGGGCCAAATCTTAAAATAGGAGCAGCTTAAAGCACACAACTGAAAAGAGAATGGGAACAAGAGGCCAAGCTAGATGCCCACATCCTGTAGATCTGGCCCAAGTTCATCATCTGGGCCTGGAGAGGAGTTTGGAAGTACCATATTCAGAACTTTGGGGCATGTTCTTTGCTGCCCCTGAGGGATGAGTCAGTATAGAACTCCAGGAGCATTCGCAACCTCCTCCCTCATGGGCTTGCAGAACAACAAAATTGGCCCAGTGCCTATTAGAAAAAGTTCTTTAGAACAGCCGAAACTGACAAAAAAAATTTCAGACTGAAGAAAACCAAGATAAATCTTTCTTTTATGTTGCCTTTTATATTATGTCATAGAAGGAAAGGAACTAAAGAACCACAATTTAGCTCTTTTTTTTTTTTAAGGCAAGTAATCATCAAGAGAATATAGCCTTTATATTGTTCTAAACCTAATGAAGCAGATGCCCCTAATGTGACCTCTGGTGGTGACACCAGCTGAGGCTTAATGTGACAGGCCCCACTGAATCCTCCCATTGTCATAACCTCTGTCTGTCTCTCAGTCCCTCTCCCATTCTTTGGCTCTATGTTACACTTGCACATTCTCAAACAGCTTCTTCACAGAGCTCCAACCATTGAACAGAAAGCTTGTCCAAACTAAGAAACCAAGATCTTGTCTTGCATTCCTTCCTAGCACAGAAGTTCCAAACCTTTTTTAGGAAGGCAAAACTTGTCTCACATCCAGACCTACATAAGAGTCTAGATAGATAGATACCAGGCACTTGCTACTTAATGCCTTGCCAGAACTTTCTGTAGTGTCTCTCCTTTTCATTTTTTCCATTTGAATCTGTTTGATAAAAATGTTCACATAATCTCTTTTTTTTTTTGAGAGAGAGAGAGAGAGAGAGAATTTTAATATTTATTTTTTAGTTTTCGGCGGACACAATATCTTTGTTTGTATGTGGTCCTGAGGATCGAACCCGGGCCGCACGCATGCCAGGTGAGCACGCTACCACTTGAGCTACATCCTCAGCCCTCACATTATCTCTTATTATTACTAACAGATAAGTATGTGAGAAGTAAGGATGCCTGAAGTTATCAACTTTGAATATGAAGAATATAGGTATGTGTTATATAAGCTTATACCTATATTATATAAAATTTAAAAATAAACCATCTGGTGATGAATTTTTGCTTGAGAAATGGCTTGTGCAAGAGAACATGTTGTACAGGGAATCCACCAGAAGAATCACATAAGGATCAGGTGATTGAATAAATAGAGACAAGATTGATATCTTCTCCATAGCCATATACCCCAAGTACACTCAGAGCAACTTCACAATTGTACCTTCTTGGTCAGACAATATACCTCTTATATTGTTGATTTTAAATGGTGGTTTAACTCTAAAGGGAAGCCAGTAAGAACAAATAGTGTCTGTCATCGTCATGGTGAGTAGGGTTCAGAGTGGCAAACCCACTGGCGTATTCCAACTGGTGAGCAATCATTTCAGTGGATCCAAGAACTCAGACCAAGGTCAGGAAAGCTAGGAATGCAAGGGACCATAAGGTGTGTGATGCATGTCTTCAGGATCAATAGGGAATGTTTTCAATTCTTCTGCCATCAATTTCAAAGGCCAAGTGTGGATGCCAAAAGACAATACCAGGAGGCTCAGGAAGCAGGGAGCCCAAGACACAAAGCAAAATAGAGCGTAAAAAGGAGATGAAAGAACACAACAGCATGAAGGCAGGTGCTTATTTTGATGGGCACACAAAGATGGCACAAGAGTGGTTTGATCTGGTTTAAAAGTCATGGGATCACAGCAGACAGGTTGGTCAAAGAAGATGGTCAATCTATCTCAACCCTGGGATTTCATGTATTCTTTCTCAATTAATGCCAAACAGAAGAGTATTCATGCCTTTCAGGTTGCCTAGAGTTTTAAAGGGAAGCCAGATGGAAATGTACAAAAAGGAAGAGGACCAGGGACCCCTACTAATGGAGAGAATACAGCTGCACTGGGTCCTAGAGAGGAGCCAAGAAGCCTCCATTTCTCTGCTTTTGTTGGCTGCTCCTTCCTTTATAATACTTGTTGTTAAAGGATAAAACAACATTTCAGTTAGATAAGAGGGAAAGTTTAAAAGATCTATGGTACAACAAAGTGACTGTAGTTAATAATGAGACATTATTTTCTGGAAAATTGCTAAGAGTAGATTTTAAGTGTTCTTATCACAAAGAAGATATATATACAAGGTGATGAATATGTTCTTTAGTGTGACTTCATTGTTCCACAATGTGTACATTGGTTAAAACACCATGATGTATATAATAACTATACATATAATTGTCATTTAAAATAATTAAAACTTCTGTAAGTTAGAAAGTTTTCCTCTCTCCAGGTAATGTTGCCTTCCATGCATTCTCTATCAATTTGCTTGATAAATTCCAATTGTGTTACCTGAGCATTGTGCCTAATTTTCTCCCAAGATTAATGCCAGGCCCACTGCTTTTCTCACTTTATATACTCTTGCTGTTCACTGCAAAAAAAGCTTTTGAATGACTTAGGATTGCCCAAAGGATAAAACCTAAGCTCTTTTAAAACTAGTTCAAGATCTCTCAAGATCTAAGGCATGGTACTCGCACAAAACTAGACATGAAGACCAATGGAACAGAATGGAAGACACAGAGTCAAACCCACATAAATACAGTTATTTCATGCTAAACAAAGGTGCCATAAACATACATTGAAAAAAGAGATAGTCTCTTCAACAAATTATACTTGGAAAACCAGAAATCCATGTAGAATATGTAGTAGAATGAAGTTAAAGCCTTATTTCTCACCCTGCACAAAACTCAACTTAAAGTTGATCAAGGACTCAAGCATTAGACCAGAAACCCTGCGCTTACTAGAAGAAAAATTGGGCCTATATCTCCACCATGTTGGCTTAGGAACTGACTTCCTCAACAAGATTCCCAAAGTGCAAGAAGTACAATCAAGAATCAATAAGTGGGATGGTATCAAACTAAGAAGTTTCTTCGCAGCAAAGGAAACAATCATGAACGTGAAGAGAGAGCCTAGAGAATGGGAGAAAACCTTTGAAACCTGCATCTCAAATAGAGCATTAATCTCCAGGATATATACAAAGAACTTGTAAAACTTAACCCAGAAAAAAACAAATAACCCAATCAATAAATGAGCAAAGGAACTAAACAGGCACTTCAAAAAACAAATAATATGAATAGTCAAAAAATAGATAAAAAATGTTCAACATCTCTAGCAATTAAAGAAATTCAAATTAAAGCCACACTGAGATTCCATCTATCCAATCAGAATGTCAATTATCAGGAATCACAAGTAACAATAAATATTAGCAAGGATGTGGGGGAATGGTTGAATCATGCATTGCTAGTGGGACTGCAAATGGTACAAGCACTGTGAAAAGCAGTATGGAGATAAACTTGGAATGGAACTACAATTTGACCCAGTTATATCACTCCTCAGCATATACCCAAGGACTTAAAATCAACATACTACAGTGATGCAGCCACATCAATGTCTATAGTAGCTCAATTCACAATAACTAAGATATGGAACCAACATAGATGCCCTTCAACAGATGAATGGATTAAAAAATGGAATATATATACAATGGAAACTACTCAGCCATGAAGAAGAATGAAATTATGGCATTTGCCAGTGAATAGATGGAACGGGAGACTATCATGCTAAATTAAATAAGCACATCCCAAAAAACAAACGCCGAATGTTCTCTCTGATATAAACACTAGCACATAATAAGGGTGGTGGAAAGAATAGAAGTTTATTGGATTAGACAATAATAAGACATAATAAGGATGGGAAGAGGAAAGATAGTAGAATGAATTAGACCTACCTTTCCTGTGTTGATATATGAATACATGACCAGTGAAACTTCACATCGTGTACAACTGCAATAATGGAATCTCAATTAGAATAGGTTATCCAGGAATATGTAATATGTCAAAATACACTCTACTGTCATGTATATCTAAAAAGAACAAATAATAAATAAATCCAAGTCTTACAATTTGCATCTCTTATACCCCTAACCCTACCCCAATATGTAACTTTGTCAAACTGTTCAACTAATAGTAGACTACATTTCCCATGTTTTCAAATTCATATATTTCACTACTCCATTTGCCTAAAGTATTTTCCCCCAGTTCATCATCTGACAAATCCCTTTGTGAGGACTAGCTAAGTAATTTGTGGGGCCTAGTATGAAATGAAAATTCAGTTCCCTTTTTAAAAACAAAATGAAGACTTTCAAAATAACAACAGTAAGGCATTAAACCAAGCATGTGATAGTCAAAGAACAAGGGTTGGATCATATTGCAAATTCATGAAGCTGGCTCTATTCTCAGCTCAGTTTTCTCTTCCTTTGAAACTTTTCCCACCCTCTCCCCAAGAGATCTGTAATTCTTCTCTATTTCCACTATGTACCACAGGCATCACTATTTTAACTGTCATCCATATTTTTTATTTTGGGTGTGCATGTTTCTTCACTAGGCTGTAAATGCCTGAGGACAGAAAATTGGCCTTGGCTAATATTATATATTTGCATCTGGCATTGCACATGGTACAATATAGGTCCTCAGGATGTGTTTGCTGAGTGATAAAATCAGCTATCATGACATCTGTGATAACTTGTTTTCTTCATGATACTATTATTATCTCATTATTTTATAATTATTTTGTATCACTTTACACTCAGTGATTTTGTTTTAGGAACCATTCAGAAATCTATAGTACCACAGAGCTTTAGTAATAGAATTTCTAGAGATTTTGTACTTTGAGGGCCTATGCCCACAACACAGGATATTTCAAATATCATTTGAATGCTGACATTGAAAAGAAAATTAATAACAGGTAAAAAAAATCTTCTTACTATTTATATTTCTTTATTTTTGGAGGGGGAGTATCAGGGATGGAATTCAGGGTACTTGACCAGTGAGCCACATTCCCAGCCCTATTTTGAATTTTATTTAGAGACAGAGTCTCACTGAGTTGCTTATTACCTCACTTTTGCTGAGGCTTGGCTTTGAACTCAGGATTCTCCTGCTTCAGCCTCCCTACCTGCTGGGATTACAGGCGTATACCACTGCACCTGTCATCATTTATAATTCCATTTATGCACTTTGATACATGCATAAAAAGTTGTATTTTTCAGATAATTTTCAGAACTGGTTATGCTTCAAACAAACTCCTGTTATTACAATAATACTCAGAAGGAAGATTAGTCTGTGTTTCACAGACCTATGCTATCCTCTAGATGGGCGCTCTTGGATTCTTTCCCATGGCTCCCAAGTACCATTTATTCAAAAGAGATTTTATCCAGAGGACAAATATATAGAAATAAAGACAGGATTCATCTTATTGAAGGAGAGGTGGGATTAGGTAGGGTAGGGCATTTGTTTCTTAATCCTGGCTCCCCTCCCATCTCCTACCAAGTGAGTGGTCTTGAAGATGAAGTGTATATATGTATAAGTATACACTTTTGATCCTTTTTGTTTTTTTTTTTTTAATTTTTGGCTAACATGAATTAATTGTACTTATTCATGACATGATATTTCAATATATACATATAGTGTGCACTAATCAAATCCAGGCTCCTTTTATCCAGCTTCTTGCCCCTGTTTCCCAATCTCTAGTAATCACCATTATACAGTTATGTTGATTTTATTTTAACTTCCACACATGAGAGAGAACATGTAGCACTTATATTCCTGTGTCTGGCTTATTTCACCTAACATGATGTCCTCAAGTTCCATCCATTTTACTGTAAAGGACAGGATTTCATTCTTCTTTCTGGCTGAATGATATTCCATTATATGTATACCACATTTTCTTTACCCACTCATATGTTGATTCCATATCTTAGCTATTGTGAATAATGCTGCCATAAATATGGATGTACAGATATTTATTTGGTTTGCTGAATTCATTTCCTCTGGATAAATACCCAGATTGCTCAGCAATACCACAGCAATCTAATCCATCAAACTCCTACAATGTGAGCCAAGACTACTCATTTAGTCAAAGTTTCTATGTAGAAAATCAGGCTAATAATAGTCTGTGGCATTTTTCAACCATAAATTTTGGTAAGTAGTTTGATGAGTAGATATACTCATCAGAGGGTGTACTATCAGAGGCTCTGATAACTAGGTTTTAGGATATCTCTCTAGCCATTCAGTGTTCATGGGAGTTGATTAGATGCCATAGAAGATAAGCTGTTTAACTTCAAAAATATGAAAAAGACCTTAAATGCCTTTCAAACATGGAAGCAAACTTTTCCCATAGTTGCGCATTCAGAAGTCCATATGAAAACAATCATTCGAACATGGGCTAAATATTCATTGCACAATTATTTATATTGGTCTAATATTGTAAACAAATGTGCAAAACTGTAGAATTATTAAGTATGCTGCAAGTGATGAAATTCCACTTGATAAACTATCATGCTGCTATTAAAACCGGTGTTTACAAAGAGGTTTTAAGGCTTGGAAAGATGTTTACATTATACTGCTGAGTGAATTACGAGACTTCAACAATGCATGTGCCATACGATCTCTAGTATTTCTTAGCATGTACAAAGAAGTGAAGATAAAACATCTACACATTTAAACTATGATTCTTTCATAAGATCATTTTTATTCTTCTACTGTCTCTCACTTTTAATAAACTTATATGACTTTTATAACGAGATAAATATAAAATGTTTTCAAAGGTAATAGAAAAGCAGCACTTGACATCACTGTGGCCCTTTCACAAATGAGTCAGCATGACTGAGATCTGAGTGGCTCCGACCTATTCTTACAAAATATGTGGGTCAGTCAGAATCAGAACTGAGTGAACCCCCATGAAGCTTGATAGGATATGAAGCCATATTTGCAGAAGAATAATGAAAATGTGATTATTATTTGTGGGGAGTTCAGACACTTTTAATACATTTCTAGTTATTATTTTCTTATACTGCTTTCTACCAGTCAGGGAAACATTGCCTTTTTGTTTAATAAAAGAGGGTGAGAAGAGTGCACAAACTCTTTATCTGTGACAAAATTCAATATTTGAATGTGACAAAACAAACAGCTAAGAAGTAAACTATATTTAAAAGTTTTTATTGCAAACTTCAGAGACTCATTAAAGTTAGTTCAATTGAAAGCAGTGCTTATGAAGGACACATATGCTCTTGCATCAAAACAACTCACTTCGGGCATCTGATTTTCCAGCTCTGGTACAAACTTGATTCTACATCTTCTCTATATTTATTTTTTCTGCTTCTGTCCCTGGCCAGTTCGGTTTGCATACAGCTCATCGCAGTCACCCTAAAATCCTATTACATGGCAATCTGTGAGCTTCAACTCTCATTGCCAGCTGAATCATTCTCTATATTCTGCCTTCAACAAGAAACTAGAGCTCCTCAGCTCTTCTGTTTGGAGTAAACCACTTTATAAGCCTGTGCAATAGCTGCTCTGGGTTCACTTGTTCTGCTCTCTTCCATGAAACAAAATTTTTACCTATGACTGCCCACTGGGAAGGGTTCTTGGGCTAGGCATTTCATTTAAAAGAGAAGAGTGGGGGAAGGCATATGGCATCTAAGATTTAGGCTTAATATCCTGTGAATGACCATTGATTGAGAAATTATTTTGCTTTCCTAATAGCAAGGTAGGGTGAAGAGTTCTGGTCCTGGAATGTTGACACATCTACCTCAAATTGACACATTGGCCTCAAATTAAATTGACATCATTAAGCCCATTGAACAGGACAGCTCTGTAAACTAATTTGTGCCTACATTTTTAAAAAATTATTTATTTTGTTTTAACTTTAACTCATTATATATAACAGCAGAATGCATTACAATTCATAGCACACATTTATAGCACGATTTTTCATATTTCTGGTTGTACGCAAAGTAGAGTCACATCTTTCCTGTCTTCATACATGTATTTAGGGTAATGGTGAACATCTAATTTCACTGTCTTTCTTACCCCTATGAACCCTCCCTTCTCCTCCCTCCCCTTTTCCCCTTTGCCCTATCTAGAGTTCATTTAATCCTCCCATCCCCAGCCCACCCTGCCGTCCTGCAGCATATTATGAATCAGCATCTTTAAATCAGAAAAATCATTTGGCATTTGTTTTTTGGGGATTGGCTAATTTCACTTAGCAGTATATTCTTCAGCTCCATCCATTTACCTGTATTCTCTTTTAATGTTGAGCAATATTCCATTGTGTATATATACCACATTTTCTATATCCGTTCTTCTGAGAGCATCTAGGTTGGTTCCGTAGTTTAATTATTGTGAAATGTGCTTCTATAAACACTAATGTGACTGTGTCCCTATATATGCTGTTTTTAAGTCCTTTGGGTATAAGCAGAGGAGTGGGATAGCTAAGTCAAATGGTGTTTTGATTCACCATTTTCAAGGATTCTCCATACTGCTTCCCATATTGGCTGCACCAGTTTGCAATCCCACCAACAATGTATGAGTATGTCTTTTTCCCCACATCCTCACCAACACTTATTGTTTCTCTTATTATTAGCTGCATTTAGGGTAATAAATGACTGGAGTGAGAAAAATCTCACTGATTTGCATTTTCTAATTACTTTAGATATTGAACATTTTTTCATATATTTGTTGATTGATTGTATATCTTCTTCTGAGAAATGTCTCTTTAGGTCCTTGGCCCATTTAGATTGATTGAGTTATTTGTGGTTTTGGTGTTAAGGTTTTTGAGTGATTTATATATCCTACAGATTAGTGCTTTATCTGACATGCATGTGGGAAGAATTTATTCCTAATTAATAGGTTATATATTTACCTCACTGATTGTTCCTTTTGCTGAAAAGAATCTTTTTAGTTTGAATCCATCCCATTTATGGATTCTTGATATTAATTCTTGTGCTACAGGAGTCTTATTAAGGAAGTTGAGGCCTAATCTGACAACATGGATATTTGGGCCTACTTTTGCTTCTAATAGTCACAGTGTCTCTGGTTTAATTCCTAAGTCCTTGATCAACTTTGAGTTGAGTTTTGTACATGGTGAGAGATAGGGGTTTAATTTCATTTTGTTGCATATGGATTTCCAGTTTTCCCAGAACCATTTGCTGAACAGGCTATCTTTTATCCAATGTACGTTTTTGGTGCCTTTGTCAAATATAACTGTAATTAGGTGGGTTAGTCTTTGTGTCTTCTATGCTGTACCATTGGTCTACAGGTCTATTTTGGTACCAATACCATGCTGTTTTTGTGACTCTGTAGTATAGTTTAAGGTCTAGAATAGTGATGCCACCAGCTTCACCCTTCTTGCTAAGGATCGCTTTGACTTTTCTGGGTCTCTTGTTTTTCCCAGATGAATTTCATGATTGCTTTTTCTATTTCAGTGAGGAATGCCATTGGTATTTTGATTGGAATGCATTGAACCTGTACAGTGCTTTTGGTAGTATGGTCATTTTGACATCATTAATTTTGCCTATCCAAGAGCATGAGAGATTTTTCCGTCTTCTAAGGTCTTTTTTCTTTCTTTTGCATGCTATAGTTTACATTGAAGAAGTCTTTCACCTCTTTCATTAAGTTGATTCCCAAGGTTTTTTGTTTGTTTGTTTGTTTGTTTGTTTGAGGCTATTGTAAATGGGGTGGTTTTCCTAGTTTCTCTTTATGAGGATTTGTCACTGATATACAGAAATGCCTTTGATTTGGGGGTGTTGATTTTATATCCAGCTACTATGCTGAGTATATTTATTAGTTCTAGAAGATTTCTGGTGGAATGTTTTGGGTCTTCTAGGTGTAGAATCATCTCCTGTACAAATAGTGATAATTTGAGTTCTTCTTTTCCTATGTGTATCCCTTTAATTTCTTTCCTCGGTCTGATTGCTCTGGCTAAAATTTCAAGAACTCTGTTAATTAGAAGTGGTGAAAGACGGTATCCCTGTCCTGTCCCAGTTTTTAGAAAGAATGCATTCAGTTTCTCTCCATTTAGAAAGATGTTGGCTGGGGTTCAGCATAGGTAGCATTTACAATGTTGAGGTATGTTTCTAATATTTTTAGATTTTCTATCATTTTGAACATAAAGGGATGAATTTTTTCAAATGCTTTCTCTGCATCTATTGAGATGATCATATGATTTTTGTCTTTGATTCTATTGATGCGATAAATTACATTTATAGATTTCTGTATATTGAACCAACCTTGCATGCCTGGGATGAACCCTGCCTTGATCATGGTGCACTATCTTTTTGATATATTTTTGTATTCCATTTGCCAGTATTTTATTGATAATTTTTGCATCTATGTTCATTAGATATAGTGATCTTATGTTTTCTTTCTTTGATGAGTCTTTGTCTGGTTTTGAAATCAGGGTGATATTAGCCTCAAAGAATGTGTTTGGAAGTATTCCCTCTTTTTCTATTTCATGAAATAGTTTGAGAAGTATTGGCGTAAGTTTTTATTTATAGAGCTTGTAGAACTCAGCTGTGCATCCATTGATTCTGGGCTTATTTTGGTTGGTAGGCTACTGATGGTGTCCTCTATTTCCTGGCTTAAAATTGATCTGTTTAAATTGTGTATGATGGGGTTAAGTAGTGGAGCTTCTGTGACGCCAACTGGGCAGGGCTCAGCAGGCAGTTGAACACTTCTCTTATGAACTGCTATGGGAACTTCCTTTTCAATGTACGGGAGAATGACAATATAAATAAGTTAGTTAAGAAGAGAGGTGACACTGGGTGAATCAGTGTTACCTTTTAATATTTGGAAAAATAGTTCTAACAATTAACATATAATCAAAACTTCCTGCCTCCCGAATACATTAGAAATATACAGTTAGTCAAGGAAAAAATTGACAATCAAATTTCGTTCTAGTAGGAATCAGACTTCTTTACATCATTGGATTAGTTTTGTTTTCACCTTGTTATACAAAGGTTTCTATTTCTGAGTCCAAGAAGGTGGGTCAGAATGAGGCAGCATTCTGCATTGCCCTGTGACCTGGGATGCAAGTAGTGAGACTATTGCTTCTCTGCAAGCTTATTCCTGCCCTCTGCACTTTTTCAAGGCTCCAAACCTCAGGGTCATAACTACTAATCCAGGTAGGGCAAACAGGTACTCAAGTGAGACCATAGGCAGCTGCAGCAGCACCCTCAATGAACTTTTGGCCACCTACCCAAGCAGAAAGCACACATGCCGCTCCCATGGAGAACACCAAGCAACTTCCCATGAGTAGAAACTGTGGTCACCATCCCCTTGTGAACCCCATCTACCAATGTGGGGTTCCCCCGGAACCCACGATCTTGGGACTCTGCAGCAGTGGACACAGTCCCCTATGTGCAGTAGCCTGCCTGCAACCAAGAACTTCACACAGGCTCTGAAGTCAGCCGACACTGCAAGCCACAGAGTTGGTCACTGAACTCATCTTCCAACACCATCTCCTGGCTCCCCCCACCCGACCCGACACCCCACTGCTGAAAGCAGGAGCCTCCATCTTGGGTCACATTCATCACCATGTTCCATGTACCCAGTTTCTAACTCCCCCTCTCTCCAGCAGCCACTAAACTGGCACAGTGACACTCTAATTACCTTCACCATCCTGAGGGTGGAGATACCATCTAACAACAGAGGACACCACCTATCGGATGAGAAAGAAAGCAGGAAAGATAGCCAAGCAAAACAAGCCCTGTGTCTTCAAGTTTTTTTTTCCTTTTTTTTTTTACCTCTCCCTCTCCTGTCTCCTGCCCTCACATCTCCAACATGTGTGAAGCCTAGTACATTGCACGAATTAGGACTTTGAGGACTTGGATGTCTGAATAGTATATTTGAGTTGTGTTGTACATTCTTTTTATTCTTTTTTTATTTTTATTTGTTTTCTTTCTCTATTCTCCCAACAATTTCTGGTATTTGAACATTTTTTTTTAATTTTTCTTGATATGTTTGTTTTATATACTCTACTGTCTTCCCACTTTCTTGTCTGATCTATATAGCCACTAGGTATTTTGTCTTCACTTTTTATTTTTGTAAATTAAAAGATAAATCATAAGTTTCCAGCTCAAGTTAGGTGAAATTGAAGAAGAGAAAAAAGTAGAATAAATAGCAAATATTTCTCTTGACACCTGAAATATCTAAAACAATTGAGAATATTTTATCAAAATTAATTTCATTTTATTAAAATTCATATTAAATTATATAATGAATTTTAAATAATTTGATTTATATAAAAATTTACTAAAATTAAGTGTTAAACTAATCTTTTAAAAATTCAATAAAATTTTAAATGTAAATAATTTTAATTTTATTAAATTAATAAATAAAATCAATAAAATGAATTAAATTAATGAAATCAATTAAATTCATAATTAATATATTAAATAAATTAAATTAGCGAAATTAATTCATAATGAATTATGATTTATTTTAAATAATTTAATTTATATTAAATTTTATTTGAATCAATTTTAATAAAAATGTTCTTAATGGTTTTAGAAATTATAGGTGTCAGAGAAACATTTGCTACATCATCTGCTTTTTCACTTCTGATATCACCTGACTTAAGCTAGAAAATTTGATTTATCTTTTACATTAATTTACCAAAATAAGAAAGGATTTAACTACCCCTTTGTTCACTTTTTCATCTTTCAAAACTTTGTAATGTTTTATTTCTCTACCCCACTTTTTTTCTTGATCAAATGTTTTTAAAAATGTGTTTATAAGCATTCCTGAGGGGCCCAAGCAAAGTATTTGAACAGTCCAGATATTTAATGATATATTCTTACAAATTAAAAAGGATGCATGTGATTATACTTTGGGTCTGACTGACAAAAGTCATCTTCCTTCTGGACATATTTAACATCTAGAAAACGAAATGAATGTCAAGTGACCTTTTTATAGAATGAAGTAAAATGGATAGGTGTCATAGTATTTGGATTAAAAGAATCTTAAAGAATTTATCCACTAAACTTCATGTTCAGGCCCTCCCACTGTAATTTTCTTTTAGTAGTTATACAGTGTTTTCTTTTATAAACTAAAGCATTTACAACATTTTACTACATCATATTTTCTTTTCAGCTAGCCCAAATTCTGAGGTATGTATCTTTTTCATATGGGTTTCATATGGGTTGGATTTTTCTTCTATTCTGCCTGTTATATAAATGTATCATTGTTATCTTAATTCAATTAAATGTAACAAATATAATCCTAAAAAAAGGGGGGGTTGGAGCTATAGTTATTATTGTGTTGATTTCCTGATAGCATCAGAGCAAAATATCACATGAAAACGAGGACTACGGTAAACAAAGAAAAATTTATTTTAAAACAGTGCTACAGCAAACACACACACACTAAAAATGGGGAGGGGGAAACAAAATACCTGGTACTTCTATGTGTCAACTTGTTTCTTTGTCCCTACAAATACAGGACCTCTTTTTGAAACGGCCACTTTATAAATATAAAGAACAGAGTGTTTATTTCTTCTTTAAAGTGCTAACTCATCCCTGGCTTGAGAATCACTTTGAATTGCTTTCAAAGGTCCTTTAGTACAACCCTGGCGCTATTGTCTGGCGACACTGGCAATGGTGTAAAGGTGGGCATGAAGTCTGAGATGGGATTCAAAAGGAGATTCCCAGGTCCACCAGGTCCAAGTCCATCTAGGATAATCAGTGGCACAGCTGCAGAACGTGGTGCCAAGAATGGATTCACAGCCTCTCTTTTACCAGCTCTGAATTCTGCTGTGTCTGTCACACTTCTTGGTACATTGGCATGTTCCTTTCTCCTTCCTCTGGAGTCTAGACACTTCATGGCACGAGCAGAAAGTTTTGGTGATGGATTGGATGAATGAGATTCTGTTTCCAGAAATTGGACAAAAAGTTCTGAAAAAGAACTCTTCAGCCCAGGTTGCTCATTTGCTGTCAAAGGTGTGTTGGGGACACATTGGGAGCTTCCTGCAAGCCATCCCTTCATCCACTTAGTAACACCACCATCATCTCCACTCAACAACTGCTCCATTGCCTCCTTTTGAATGCCCAGCATGCTTCCCATTAATCTTAACACTTTGGGACGCTGATTTTTGGGTGTCTGGAAATGCCCAATGAACAGGTTTCTCATTAGGGCTTTGTCCACTTTTCCTTCTGTGCCATTTTCCGAGTTCATCCATTCCTTTGGTGCATCATCCAATATTTCTCATGGGAGCTCACTTTGTTCAATCTGTTCCTCCTTTCGATGGAACTGTTGTGTAAGAGTGGTTGCTGAATCCAACACACGGTTGGCTTCATCCAAGCGTTCCTGTAATAACAATGCCTCTCTTTCTAGATTTTCTGCCTTTTCCTTCCATTCGGTTGTACGTTGTCTTTCCTTTTCTATTTCAGTGGAATACATAGCTTTTTCTTCTTCTTGGGAATGCTCTAGAACCTTTTGCAGGTTAGTGAGTGACATGGCATACTGCTTTCCTTGTTCCTGGTAGAGCGAAAGCTGCAGTGCGTTCTCATCCCTCTCTTGGGAGAGGAAACGCACCTGTTTCTGCAGGGACTCTACCTGCACACTGGCTTGATAACTTGCATTAGAAGAGGAGAGCAGATTTTCCTCCAATAGTGTGACTTTCTCTCTCAGGTTCCTCTCTCTCTTCTCCGCAGCCCCAATTTCCCGGCTGTAAGAATCTTCTGATTCTAGAAGATGGCTCCTCAGGCTTTGTACCTCTTGCTTCAAGTGTAATTCTTTGTCACGTAAGTGTTGAACTTCTTGCTCTAAGGTCCGGTGGACCATCTGGTTGGTGCTTTAGAGACAAGGTGACTTGGTCTCTCCCCTGCTGAAATAGGATGGTCTTCTCCTGCATGGATTCAAGTGCTCTTAAAAGCTGACTGAGGTCCCCAGCCTTGCCATCTTCTTTTTCTAGTAACAGCTGCTCAAAGGCAAGAGCTTGCTCCTTCATGTACTGGCACTCGTACTCTTGTTCTAGCAGGATCACAGAGAACTTCAAGTTGGTCTCTTGTAATGCTTGATACTCCATTTCCTTTTCTTGGGATGTTTCCATCATTTTTTCATTTTCCCCTTTGAGGTGAGAAATGACCATTTCTAAAATTAATGTTCTCTCTTTCAGGTTGGTTACTGCTTGCCTCAACAACTCGTTTTCATTCACATTATCAGTGAGCTTTTCATTGGAAGAAATAAACTGATCAGTTTGGACTTGGATGAAGAGGTCTTTCTCCTTCAGTAAAGTTGTTAACACATCTTGTTCTTCCTTGAGCTGTTTAGTTTCGGAATCCATTTCTTCATGTTCTTTGTTTTCTCTGTCTGTGGCAGCAGCAATTGCATCAGACAACCTGTGGTTATTTTCCTGGAGCATCCTAATGGTGGCCTCTTTTTCTTGCAGTGACTGTCTCAGCTCTTGGACCTCTGCTGACTGGGAGGTACGTGATGACGCAGCCAACAGCTGGGGTGGAATCATATCAAGTTGTCCTGAATAAGTTTTAGCCTGAAGAGCTTGTTGCGGGATAGCTTGAGTGAGTTGACCAACTTCATCTTCAGACAGCTGATCAATCTGGTTGGTTAAAAATCTACTCTTTTCATTTACAAGCTGAATTTCAAGTTCCCGTTGTTGGATTCCTTTCACTCCTTTTTCAGTTTCATAATGATACAGGTCTTTGTTTTCACTTGCGTTTTCTCTATGAAGACTTTGAACTTTTGTTATTTGAAAACTATCAGAATTGTCGGCTGGAGTGTTGTGTGTGTCTTCCTGCAACTGGGCTTTTAATTGTTCACTGGATTTCCGCAAATTCCCAATTTCCTCATCTTTCGGCTGCATCACAGAAGGCTGCAATTGACTCCATTCCACTTTCAAGGTTTCACACTGTTCCATTATTTGTTGCTTTTCAACACTGAGCTGCTCTTTTTCTCTCTTCAAGACCTCTGTGTCATTTTGTGCCAAAGATAATTGTTCATTTATGTCTTTTAGTTGATCCTCAAGTTCTTGGATCTTCCTGGCAGACTCTAGTTTTTCAGTTTGTAGAACCTGAATCGTGTTTTGCAAGTCACAGATTTTAGACTCATCAGTTACTGTTACTCCCGAGTCACCTTGCTGTAACTGATTTTCAAGTTTTTTAATTCTTTCTTCAGGGGCATTTAGTTCCTCTCGATACTGGCGACTCATCTCTGCCAGTTTCTGTTGATGTACATTCTGCAAAACTGCAATTTCACCTTGGTGATTATCAAGGTCTTGATTTCGGTTTTGTTCAAGTAGCTTAATAGTATTTTGTAGTTGGCAGATTTCACTTTGATCTGAATTATGTGTTTGCTGTGCCTGAGCAATAGTGCTCCAACGGTCGACTTCGGATTCAAGTCTCAAAACTTTAATTGACAGTCTGTTGATTTCTTGTTGTGCTGAAATGATGTCACTGAAGTCCATGCCATCACCGGGAAAAGCTGAACCATGACTGATGTCATGACCGAATGAAGACGGGGCAGTGGTTGATGGTACACCACCAGCTCCTGAATGCAGTGGTTGGGCAGCTGAGTTCAGTTGCAACAACTCATCCTCTAGGTCAAACTGTCTTGCTTTCAGTTGCCTGATTTCGACTTCTTTCTGTGCCAGTTCATTTCAGTAATTTGCAGACTGATGTTGGATCCCTAGCTCGGATGCTGCATACCTTTCTTCCAGGTCAGTACAATAGTTTTTAAGTCTCTCATTGTCATATCTGATCATCCATTTGGTATCTTCAATGTTCTTTCTCCAATAACTAGGTAAACCTGCTTCTACGTCCTCGAAATCATCGAGAACCTCGTCCTTGGTGACGTTGGACATATGGCCGGTGAGGGAAGCCAAGCTGTCCCCCACCTGGCCCAAGGAGTGGCCCAAGCTTGAGCCTAGGCCTCTAAACCAGGATGACATCTGCCCAATTTCAGTGAGCCATCAGACCCACTCTGAAAACCACCTCCCTCTCTGTCCACCTCTGAAAACCACCTCTGTCTCTATCCACCTCTGAAAACCACCTCTGTCTCTACCCACCTCTGTTCTGAAACTCCTGGAATGCTGGCGCATCTATTATGACCCAAACACTCAGAATTCCACGCAGGGTGGGGCTCATGCCAACTGTTGGTATCTGCCTAGAAATGCAGAGGCCTGGCCTGGGCTTGCACCAGTGACTAGCCTCCAGTGTCACAGTAACCCGGGCGGGGCCTGGGCTCCTTCTCTCCACTTTCCACCCTCGGGCTTGGGTGACTTCTAGCCCAGTTTTAGCAAGTTTTCCCAGCTGGCAGGCTGCCCCTGCCACCTGGGTGCTGGCTGCCATATCATCCCTACCACATTCATAATGATAATAAACTTGAAACTTTCCCACTAAGATCAGGAACAATCAAGTGTCTCCTCTCCTACTATTTCTTTTTTACATCTTGCTGAGTTGCTAGCTAATGTCACAAGGCAAGAAAATGAAATTAAAGACATAGAGGAATGGGAAGCAAGATAACCTTGCTTGGTAAGGCGTCTTCTACTTAGGGAACATCTTATAATCTTTACCTTATTCTATGTTGGTAATTAATATCTTTACAGCAAAAGTTAGGTTACATCCAACTTCTTCAGGTGTCAAGTCAGTTTTGACCCCTTCCTAACATGCTGAGTTCACATAACTTTTTATGTGCGGGAAGGTGTCAAAACTGATATATATTTGTAGTTTTAGGTGGACTCAATACATTTTTCTTTTTATTCGTTGCTGAAGCTCGAATGCAGTGCCTCAGGTGTACCTGGTGAGCACTATACAACTGAGCCCTACGCCCAACCCCACAACTGATTTTTTTTAATGGGTTGGGAGTATATCTCAGTGGTAGAGCCCTTCCTACTAGCTATGCCGTCCTGTGTTTATTCCCCAACACCAAATAAGATGACTTTTTTGTTGATTTTATATTTTTTAGTATATGACAGTGGAATCAGTGTAATAAATATTACAATTCTTACTACACATATAGAGCATAATTTTTATATCTCTGTATATAAAGTATGGTCACACCAATTCATGTCTTCATACATGTACTTTGGATAAGGATGTGTATCACATTTCATCATCATTTCTAACCCCCTGCTTCCTCCCTTCCCCTCCCACAACTATGCCCTATCTAGAATTCTACTCTATTCTCCCACGCATCCCTCCCTACCTCATTATGGTCAGTCACCTTATATCAGAGAAAACATTCAGCATTTGTGTTTTGGGATTGGCTAACTTCACTTAGCATTATTTTCTCCACCGCCATCCGTTTACCTGCAAATGCCATGATTTTATTGTCTTTTATTGCTGAGTAATATTCCACAAATGGTGCTGCCCAAACTGGAAATCTTTATGTAATAAAATGAAATTAAATCCCTGTCTCTCACCATGCACTAAACACAACTCAAAGTGGATCAAGGACCTAGGATTTAAACCAGAGACTCTGCATCTAATAGAAGTAAAAGGAGGCCCTCATCCTCATCATGTGGGATTAGGCCCCAACTTCCTGAATAAGACTCCTAAAGCACAAGAATTAAATTAACATCTTTAATTTAATTGAGTCCATCAATAAATGGGATGGACTCAAACTAAAAAGTTTCTTCTCAGGCAAAGAAACAATCTGTGAGGTGAATAGAGAGCCTACATCTTGGGAGCAATTTTTTACCCCTCACACATCAGATAGAGCACTAATCTCTAGCGTATATAAAGAACTCAAAATGGTAAGCACCCAAAAAACAAATAACCCAATCAATAGATGATCTTTTTAAAGAAAGAATGATTTCATAAGGATAGTATCAATCATTATATATAGATTTTCAAATAAATTATGAAATGTATTGGATACTATTCATCTTAACCACACTGAAGGCAAGAATGTAAATGCAGATTCCCAAATCAAACCATCACCAACTAACAGGAAAAGGGCTCATTACTACTAGGCTGGGGAGAACAATATTGAATATCAGAGAATCCTTTTCCACATGTATGCCTTGTAAACCTAATGTGCTTTTGTTATTTGTACATTGAGATGCACTTGCTACAAGAATAGACTTGACTTATTTCTAAGACTAGGCTTTATATGGCTTTGACTTATTTATGAGACTGGAACTTTCAATTTTTTATATAAATAAGTCCTAATCTTATTTATTTATTATTTACTTTAAGCATAGTATTTAAGCTATAATTTTAAAGCAGATGTGTACAAGAAATGTTGCTTTTATCCTCTTTTCTTTGAAATATCAGGCTGTCTGCTTTATCTGCTAACTTGGGAAAGCCTGTGGAGCACTGATGCTCTCTGCTCTATCTTGTGCATCCTGTGGTTACAGGCAGCATGTAGTGTGTGCTCTGGCATGGAGTGGCATGGCACTGCCCTGGCATATAGAGCTGGTCCATCCAGAGTTGAAACCTAGGGGCAACAAGTTTTTTTTTTTTTTCCAAACATACCCTTCCTTGCTGAGACTAGGGCCTTTCCTGGACCCCTGCTGGGGAGTACCTGAAGCCTGGACAGGGGAGCCTGGATTCTACCCAAGGGCTCTAGTGAGTCAGGTCATGCATTTCTTCATACTGCAGCTTCATGGCAGCTTCTATTCGAATAACATTCTGCGCTAGGTTTGGGGTTTGAAAAGCAAGATATGATTATTAATAACAAGGGAATGAAAGGAACAAGATGGGAGGTAAGGAACCTGTTTGCCAGAAGACAGTGTACCAGCAATAGTTCCTCCCAGTGACCTGCTTTCCAACAGCCATCAGGAAGAATTGCCTTGGTTTGTTCTCTCCGTGGGTCTGGAAGGAAGTAAGCTCTCCACAAGAGATAGTGTGTCTGGCTCTGGTGCTCAACCCTGAGCTCCTGATCTCTGCTTCTCTCAGGAGCCCGTGGGGTCTTCATTTGTTTTTAATTGCTACAATGGAAGACCACAGACTGGGCAATTTATAAAGAAGAGAGGTGTTCTATTTAGTTTATTTTTTAATAGTTCTAATCAGTTATACAAGACAGCAGAAAGCTTTTTGATTCATTGTAAACAAATGGAGCACAACTTTTTGTTCCTCTGGTTGTAAATGATGTAGAGTCACACCACATGTGCAGTCATACTTGTACCTAAGTTAATGATGTCCATCTCATTCACTATCTTTCCTAGCCCCATTTCTCCTCCCCTTTTCTCCCTCCCCTTGGCCCAATGAAAGTTTCTCCATTTTCATCCCCTTCCCCATTATTTATCAGCATCCACTTATCTGAGGGATCATTTGGCCTTTGGTTTTTCAAGATTGGCTTACTTTTCTGAGCATGATATTCTCCAACTCCATCCATTTAGTGCAACTGCCATAATTTTATTCTCTTTTAATGCTGAGCAATATTCTATGGTGTACATTTACCACATTTTCTTTATCCATTTATCTAGTGAAAGGCATCTAGGTTGGTTCCACAGTTTAATTATTGTGAATTTAGCTGCTGTAAACCTTGTTGTGGCTGCGTTACTACATTATGCTGATTTTAAGTCCTTTGGGTATAGACTGAGGACTGGGATAGCTGGGTCAAAAGGTTGTTCCATTCCAAGTTTTTCAAGAAATCTTTATACTGCTTTCCATATTCGCTACACAATTTGCAGTCCCACCAGCAGGGTATGAGTGTGCCTTTTCCCCCCATCCTCACCAACACTTATTGTTTGTATTGTTAATAGCTGCTATTCTGACTGAAGGGAGATGAAATCTTAAGAGTAGTTTTGATTTGCATTTCTCTAATTGCTAGAGATGTTGAACATTTTTTCATATATTTATTGATTGATTATACATCTTCTTCTGAGAAGTGTCTCTTCAGGTCCTTGGCCCATTTATTGATTGGGTTATTTGTGTTTTTGGTGTTAAGATTTTTGAGTGATTTATATATCCTACAGATTAGTGCTCTGACATGTGTGGGAAGAATTTATTCCCAATTTGTAGGTTCTATATTCACCTCATTGATTGTTTCTTTTGCTGAGATAATTTTTTTAGTTTGAATCCACCCTATTTATCAATTTTAATATTAATTCTTGCGCTATAGGAGTCTTATTAAGAAGTTGAAGCCTAATCTGATATCATGGACATTTTGGCCTACTTTTTCTTCTAATAGTTACAGTGTCTCTGGTTTAACTCCTAGGTCCTTGATCAACTTTGAGTTTTTTGCATGATGAGAGATATCTGTTTAATTTCATTTTATTGCATATGGATTTTCCAGCATCATTTTCTAAATATGCTATCTTTTATTCATATTTTATTTATGTTTTGGTTCTTTTGTCAAATATAAAATAACTTTAATTATGTGGGTTATGCTGTATTATTGGTCTACAGGTCTATTTTGGTGCCAATGCTATGTTTTTGTTTTTGTTTTTTTTTTTTTTTTAATATTGCTTTGTAGTAAAGTTTAAAGTTTGGTATAGTGATGCCACCTGCTTCACTCTTCTTGCTAAGAATTACTTTAGCTATTCTGGATCTCTTATTCTTTTCAGATGAATTTCATGATTTCTTCTTTTTTTTCTATGAGGAATGTCATTGGGATCATTATTGGAATTGTGTTAAATCTGTATAGTGCTTTTGGTAGTATGGTCATTTTGACAATATTAATTCTTCCTATTCAGGAACAAGGGAGTTCTTTCCATCTTCTAAGGCCTTCTTTAATTTCTTTCTTTAGTGTTCTGTAGTTTTCCTTGTAGAGGTCTTTCACTTCTTTCATTAGGTTGATTCCCAAGTATTTTAGAGTTTTTGATGCTATTGTAAATGGGGTAGTTTTCCTTTCAGAGAATTTGTCACTGATATACAGAAATGTCTTTGACTTGTGGATGTTGATTTTGTACCCTGTTACTTTGCTGAATTCATTTACTAGTTCTAGCAGTTTTCTGGTGGAATTTTCTGGGTCTTGTAGATATAGAATCATGTCTGCAATTACTGCTAAGTTGAGTTCTTCTTTACCTGTCTGTATCTCTTTAACTATGTTTGTCTGTCTATTTCCTCTGGCCAGTGTTTTCAGAACTGTGTGTTGAAAGAGGGGATCCCTGTCTTGTCCCAGTTTTTACAGGGAATGCTTTCAATTTTTCTCCATTTAGAATGATGTTGGCTTGGGGCTTAGCATAGATAGGTTTCATGATGTTGAGATATGTTCCTGTTATCTCTATTTTTTTTTTTAATATGAAGGGGTGCTGTATTTTGTTGAATGCTTCTTCTGAATCTATTGAGATGATCATATGGTTCTTATCTCTAAGTCTATTGATATGATGAATTACGTTTATTGATTTCCATATGTTGAACCAACCTTGCATCCCTGGAATGAACCCTGCTTGAGCATGGTGTACTATCTTTTTTTTTTTCATTTTATTTTTTTTAAATTTTTATTGTTGGTTGTTCAAAACATTACATAGTTCTTGACATATCATATTTCACACGTTTGATTCAAGTGGCTTATGAACTCCCATTTTTACCCCGTATACAGATTGCAGAATCACATTGGTTACACATCCACTGTTTTACATATTGCCATACTAGTGTCTGTTGTATTCTGCTGCCTTTCCTATCCTCTACTATCCCCCCTCCCCTCCCCTCCCCTCCCCTCTCATCTTCTCTCTCTACCCCCTCTACTGTCATTCATTTCTCCCCCTTGTTTTTTTTCCGATTCCCCTCACTTCCTCTTGTATGTAATTTTGTATAACAATGAGGGTCTCCTTCCATTTCCATGCAATTACCCTTCTCTCTCCCTTTCCCTCCCATCTCTCATCCCTGTTTAATGTTAATCTTCTTCTCCTGCTCTTCCTCCCTACTCTGTTCTTAGTTGCTCTCCTTATATCAAAGAAGACATTTGGCATTTGTTTTTTAGGGATTGGCTGGCTTCACTTAGCATAATATGCTCTAATGCCATCCATTTACCTGCAAATTCCATGATTTTGTCATTTTTTAATGGAGAGTAATACTCCATTGTGTATAAATGCCACATTTTTTTTTATCCATTCATCTATTGAAGGGCATCTGGGTTGGTTCCACAGTCTTGCTGTTGTGAATTGTGCTGCTATGAACATCGATGTAGCAGTGTCCCTGTAGTATGCTCTTTTTAGGTCTTTAGGGAATAGACCGAGAAGGGGAATAGCTGGGTCAAATGGTGGTTCCATTCCCAGCTTTCCAAGAAATCTCCATACTGCTTTCCAAATTGGCCGCACCAATTTGCAGTCCCACCAGCAATGTACAAGTGTACCCTTTTCCCCACATCCTCGCCAACACTTGTTGTTGTTTGACTTCATAATGGCTGGCAATCTTACTGGAGTGAGATGGTATCTTAGGGTGGTTTTGATTTGCATTTCTCTGACTGCTAGAGATGGTGAGCATTTTTTCATGTACTTGTTGATTGATTGTATGTCCTCCTCTGAGAAGTGTCTGTTCAGGTCCTTGGCCCATTTGTTGATTGGGTTATTTATTTTCTTGTTGTTTAATTTTTTGAGTTCTTTGTATACTCTGGATATTAGGGCTCTATCTGAAGTGTGAGGAGTAAAAATTTGTTCCCATGATGTAGGCTCCCTATTTACCTCTCTTATTGTTTCTCTTGCTGAGAAAAAACTTTTTAGTTTGAGTAAGTCCCATTTGTTGATTCTAGTTATTAACTCTTGTGCTATGGGTGTCCTATTGAGGAATTTGGAGCCTGACCCCACAATATGTAGATCGGAGCCAACTTTTTCTTCTATCAGATGCAGTGTCTCTGATTTGGTATCAAGCTCCTTGATCCATTTTGAGTTAACTTTTGTGCATGGCGAGAGAAAGGGATTCAGTTTCATTTTGTTGCATATGGATTTCCAGTTCTCCCAGCACCATTTGTTGAAGATGCTATCCTTCCTCCATTGCATGCTTTTAGCCCCTTTATCAAATATAAGATAGTTGTAATTTTGTGGATTGG
Organism: Marmota flaviventris; assembly: GCF_047511675.1. Classification (NCBI taxonomy): domain Eukaryota; kingdom Metazoa; phylum Chordata; class Mammalia; order Rodentia; family Sciuridae; genus Marmota; species Marmota flaviventris. Next base: position 100,293,374 of record NC_092498.1, on the reverse strand, counting down.
TCTCTGTGTCCTCTATTCTGTACCATTGGTCCACCCGCCTGTTTTGATACCAGTACCATGTTGTTTTTGTTACTATTGCTCTGTAGTATAGTTTGAAGTCTGATATCACTATACTGCCTAATTCACACTTCCTGCTTAGAATTGTTTTTGCTATTCTGGGTCTTTTATTTTTCCATATGAATTTCATGATTGCTTTCTCTATTTCTACAAAAATGCCGTTGGAATTTTGATTGGCATTGCATTAAACCTATAGAGAACTTTTGGTAATATCGCCATTTTGATGATGTTAGTTCTGCCTATCCACGAACAGGTTATATTTTTCCATCTTCTAAGATCTTCTTCTATTTATCTCTTTAGGGTTCTGTAGTTTTCATTGTATAAGTCTTTCACCCCTTTTGTTAGGTTGATTCCCAAGTATTTTATTTTTTTTGAGGATATTGTGAATGGAGTGGTTGTCCTCATTTCCATTTCAGAATGTACTATGTTTTTGATGTCCTCTTGTATTTGATTTGCCAGAATTTTACTGAGAATGTTTGCATCTATATTCATTAGAGACATTGGTCTGAAGTTTTCTTTTTTGGATGTGTCTTTGCCTGGTTTTGGAATCAGGGTGATATTGGCCTCATAGAATGAGTTTGGAAGTGCTCTCTCTTTTTCAACTTCTTTTAATAAATTGAAGAGTATTGGTATTAGTTCTTCTTTAAAGGTCATGTAGAACTCAGCTGTGTGTTCATCTTGACCTGGCCTTTTCTAGATTGGTAGGCTTCTGATGGCATCTTCTATTTCATTGCTTGAAATTGATCTGTTTAAATTGTGCAGATCCTGATTTAAATTGGGAAAAGAATGTGACTCTAGAAATTTGTTGATGTCTTTGATTTTTTTCTATGTCTATTTCTATTTCATTGGACTACAAGTTTTCAACATAATTTCTAATCATCTTCTGTATTTCTGTCGTGTCTCTTGTGATATTTCCTTCTTAATAATGTATATTAGTTATTTGGGTTTTCTCTCTCCTTCTCTTTGTTAGCAGAAGGTGGCTATGGGTTTTTCAATTTTATTTATTTTTTCAAAGAACCAACTTTTTGTTTTGTCAATTTTTTCAGTTGTTTCTTTCTTTTCAATTTCATTGATTTCAGCTCCGATTTTAATTATTTCTTGTCTTCTACTGCTTTGGGTGTTGATTTGTTCTTCTTTTTCTAGGGCATTGAGATGTAATTTTAAGTCATTTATTTGTTGACATTTTCATCTTTTAAGGCATGAACCCCATGCAATGGACTTTTCTCTTAGAACTGCCTACATAGTGTCCCGGAGATTTTGATATGTTGTATCCGTATTCTCATTCACCTCCAAAATTTTTTTAATCTCCTCCTTGATGTCTTCTGCAACCCACTGATCATTCAGTAGCATATTATTTAATCTCCAGGTTTTGTGCTGAGAGCCACGGCTGAGTCTGTATGGCCCCTGGCATTTTGCCAACAGTATTGATTGACAGGCGCCTCTGCCTGTCCGCCTCTGCCGCAACTTTTGAGTTCTCGCACTATTTTGGAGTTCTCGTGGGGATTTCCGGGGATTCCCCGAGAGTTCCCATTGGTTGGGGAAGTGCAGGAGGAGGGATTTCCGGGAGAGATAGTTCCGGCTGGGGGTTCCTGGACAAGCCTCGTGGCGCGTTCGGGAGGATTTCCCCGGGAGCTGTGTGAAGTGTTTTTCTGCGTTTTAAAAATAAAGTTTGTTCCTGCTTCAGTGGCTCGTGATTTGTGCCCAGCCAGACTGCGGCATTTGGTGGCCCGTGCGGGGAACGTCTGAAGCTTCGGGGTAAGTGAAATTGATTGCCCCTAAGGGAAGGCGAGAGAATGGGTGACCATTTTAAAAAACAATGTGTTCTTGTTTTGATTTGTTTTGTGTTTGTTTCAAGCTGCCTATCCCTAGAATTTTATCAGGCAGATTGGGAAAAATGGTTGGCTCAAGGTTTGAAGTTGTTCGCCCCTGAGGAAGAGATAGAAATAGACCACAAATGCACATATCAAGAAAATAGGAAAATTGATACAACGATTTTTTGTTCCGTTTTTGTTTCATTCTGTTTCGGTTTTGTTTTGTGTTATCTTATTGGGTTGCGTTATCTTTATAACAGATTAGAAATTAGTAAAAAACAAACTGAAAGAGTGTTAAGTAAATTGTTAGAGGTTCAGACCATGGAGAAAGACATTTTAGATCAAGCAAAAGAGAAGGTCTCTCAAGCTAGTCAGACAGAGGAAGAAAATTTAAAGGAAGAAAGCTTAGAGGAGAAACAGGTATTAGGGAAAAAGCTACAACAGGAGGCTGCTACTAACACCGTTCTATCACCAGAGGGCGTAATTCAACCAACAGCACCCCCTATGGAGATAGCTGAGTGGCCCTCAAACCCCGTAGTTGATAGATGGGATCCTGAGACAGGACCTCAAAGATTAGCATGCCCTGTACTTGAGCAGGCAGGAGGGCAGCGAATTCACCGTGCTTTAGATTTCAAAACAGTGAAGCAGTTAAAGGAGGCTGTAACAACCTATGGTCCTCAAGCACCCTTCACTGTAAGCATGGTCGAATCCATTACCAACTTGGACATGACGCCAGCAGATTGGGCTAGTATGTGTAAATCTGTGCTAAATGGAGGACAATATTTGTTATGGAAGGTTGCCAATGAGGAATTTTGCAGGGAGACAGCTAGGCGAAATGCAGCAGCCGGTTACCCTCAAAGAAATCTAGATATGTTGTTAGGAAAAGGACCTTATGAGGGTCAACGGCAACAAATTGAATATGATCCTGGTGTATACGCACAAATTGCTGTAGATGCGGTTAGGGCATGGAAAACTTTACAGGGGCATGGAGGTTTACAAGGTCAATTATCTAAGGTAATACAAGGAACTAATGAACCTTACGCTGAATTTGTAGATAGGCTTATTCAAGCAGCTTCCAGAATTTTTGGGGATACAGAACAGGCAATGCCATTTATAAAACAACTGGCTTATGACCAAGCAAATCGTTGTTGCAGAGAGGTCATTAGACCATGGAGACATGAAGATTTAAACACATATATTAAATTATGTAGAGACGTTAATGAACAAGGGCAAGTCTTGGCAGCAGTACAACAGGCTTTAGATGCCAGGCCAAAAACATGCTATAATTGTGATCAAACAGGACATTTTAAAAGGAGTTGCCCCATAGGAGGAGGGTTTAACAAAGCTAGATATCAAACGAATAGAATACCGGGTATTTGCCCACGATGCCGTAGAGGGAAACATTGGGCTAATGAATGCCGCAGTCTGGCTGGGCACAAATCACGAGCCACTGAAGCAGGAACAAACTTTATTTTTAAAACGCAGAAAAACACTTCACACAGCTCCCGGGGAAATCCTCCCGAACGCGCCACGAGGCTTGTCCAGGAACCCCCAGCCGGAACTATCTCTCCCGGAAATCCCTCCTCCTGCACTTCCCCAACCAATGGGAACTCTCGGGGAATCCCCGGAAATCCCCACGAGAACTCCAAAATAGTGCGAGAACTCAAAAGTTGCGGCAGAGGCGGACAGGCAGAGGCGCCTGTCAATCAATACTGTTGGCAAAATGCCAGGGGCCATACAGACTCAGCCGTGGCTCTCAGCAGTTTTGGATTATTTTTTATTTCTTATTTTATCATTGATTTCTAATATCATTCCATTATCACCTGATAGAATCATGGTAGTATCTCTACTATTTTGTATTTGCTAAGAGTTGCTTTGTGGCATAACATATAGTTGATTTTAGAGACAGATCCATGTGCTGCTGAGAAGAAAGTGTATTTGCTCATTGAAGGATGAAATATTCTATATATGTCAGTTAAGTCTAAGTTAATAATCGTATTATTGAGTTCCATAGTTTCTTTGTTCAGTTTTTGTTTGGAAGAGCTACCCAGTGGTAAAAGAGGTGTGTTAAAGTCACCCAAAATTATTGTGTTGTGGTCTATTTGACTCTTGAATTTGAGTAGAGTTTGTTTGAGGAACATAGATGCTCCATTGTTTGGGGCATAATATTTATAATTTTTAAGTCATTTTGGTGATCGTTCCCTTGAGTAGTCTGTAGTGTCCCTCTTTATCCCTTTTGATTTAGTTTGAAGTCTACTTTATTTAATGAGTATGGAAACCTCTGCCTGCTTCCACAGTCCATGTGAGTGGTATCATTTTTCCAAACCTTTCATCTTCAGTCTGTGGATGTCTTTTCCTATGACATGAGACTCTTGGAGGCAGCATATTGTTTTTTTCTTTTTTGTTTTTTTGATCCAATCTGCTAGTCTATATTTTTTTGATGGGTAAGTTTAGGCCTTAACATTCAGGGTTGTTATTAAGACATGATTTGTATTCCCAGCCATTTTTGTTATTTTTGGTATTTAATGTGACTTGGTTTCTCCTCTGTTTAGTTTTTCGTTTACTGTAATTACCACCCTCACTGATTTTCATCATTGTTTTTCATTCCCTCTTCATGGAGTATTTTGCCAAGGATGTTCTGTAGGGCAGGTTTTCTATTTATAAATTCTTTTAACTTTTGTTTATCATGGAAGGTGTTTTATTTCATTGTCAAATCTAAAGCTTAATTTTGCTGGATATAAGATTCTTGGCTGGCACCTATTTTCTTTCAGAGATTGGAATATGTTGTTCCACAATCTCCTAGCTTTGAGGGTCTGGGTTGAAAAATCTGCTGTGATAGAAATTGGTCTCCCTGTATATGTGATCTCATTTCTCTCTCTTATGGCTTTTAAGATTCTATCCTTATTCTGTATGCTAGGTGTTTTCATTATAATGTGCCTTGGTGTAGATCTGTTGTAATTTTGTATATATGATGTCCTGTAAGTCTCTTGTATTTGGTTTTCCAATTCATTCTTCATGCTTGGGAAAATTTTTGATATTATCTTATTGAAGAGATTGTGCATTTCTTTGGTTTGAAACTCTGTACCTTCCTCTATTCCAATAACTCTTATATTTTGTCTTTTGATGCTGTCCCATAATTCTTGTATGTTCTGTTCATGGTTTCTTACTATCTTCACTGTGTGGTCAACTTTATTTTCCAGATTATATACTTTGTCTTCATTACCTAACATTCTTTCTTCCAAGTGATATAGTCTATTGGTTATGATTTCTATTGGGTTTTTTGTTTTCTTCATTTCAATGATTTATGACATTTTTTTTTCAGAGTCTTTCTCTCTTTCTTGAAGTAATCTTTTGCTACTGTATTTGCTCTCTTATCTCTTTGTTGGAGTGAACAACTTTTGCCTGTATTTGCTCATTTAGGTCATTCTTTAATTCACAGATCATTTTAATTATGAACCTTCTGAACTCCTTCTCTGACATTTCATCAACTTTGCTGTGCATGAGTTCTGTTATTATAGTATCCTGGTTTCTTGGGGGCACTTTTCTCCCTTTTTTTTGTTTGTTTGTGTGTGTGTGTGTTGTCTATGTGTCTTCCTTTCTTGCAGTGTGGATCTGAGATATTACAGTTTCTACCCTATATTCTTGTAGTATCCATGTAGATTGTCTGTACCTCACATTGATGTTGGACTTCTAGACCTTGCTGATGTCCCTCAATGCATGCTTCTGCAACAAAAAATGGTGGTGACAATAGCTGAAGTAACTCGAGGTTATAGTGGAGGTGCCCCAAAATTAATGCAATGTCTTACAGAGATTGGACTGCAAGAGTGAGCTTCACATTCCTTTTGGAATGCCTTCTCTGAGATGCAGCTGCTTCTAGGCCCTGTCTTTTGTCAAAAGGTAAGGGCTACTGCATTGGGAAGGCTGTGGCAATGTCTGCAATGTCCCAAGATGGAATTGGGTTAGGCTTCAGCTCCCAGGTGGTGGGAAGGTGGACTTGGACCCACCCTGGGCCTGGGTCCTGCCTATGTAGGTGTAGGCAGATCTGGGCTGGGCCTGGGTTCCAGCAATGGCCTGCTTGTTGGAAGAGGCAGTCCTATGCTGGAATAGGTCCTATGCAGATACCTATTCCAGTGGGTATCTGCCAGTGGCGGGATGAACCTAGGCCTACTCTGAGCCTGAGTTCTGTGCAGGTTGGTGTGGGAGGATCTGGGCCAGGCCTGAGCTCTGGCAGGGGAGGGGCAGTCTGCCTTGTGCCTACTTTTTAATAAATATTTTTATGTACAGAAAGAAAAAAGACAAGGTATTAATATATTTAGCTTAGAACCAGATTATATTCCTGGTAATGTATTATGTTTCATATAAACATGTGAGTAATGATTTTGGTCATATTAACAAAGAGTCTGGTAACATCTAGATTGCTATATATTTTTAAGAAAAAAATTTCTTAAACATGCATTATTGCAGTCACTTAGGACATTCCCACCCGTTTGTTCAGAACCCAAAATAAAATAATGCAAATCTACTTCCTCATTTTCATTACTATTTTTTCTTTTAATCAGTTTTCCCCCACATTTTTATTAGTGCATTATAGTTGTACATGTTAGTGGGATTTGTTGTTACATATTTGTACATGCATACAATATAACAATATAATCTGACCAATATCATTCCCCATCACTCCCCTGTCTCTCTGCCTCTCACCCATTGGTCATTTTTCTCTTTTGATCTCCCTTTGATTTTTAGGAGATCCATCCCCATAATTTTCCTTTCTAGCTTCCACATATGAGAGAAAATATACAACTCTTAAACCTCTAAGTTTGACTTATTGCACTTAACATGATGGTGTGCGGTTCCATCAATTTTCCTGAAAGTGCCATAATTTTATTTTTTAATGGCTAAATAAAACTCAATTTTGTGTGTGTGTATGTGTGTGTGTATAGCTATGTGAATTGTGCTACTATAAACATGTGTATGCATGTAACACTGTAGTAAGATAAATTTAATTCTTCAGAGTAAATACTGAGAAGTAGTATAGCTAGGTCATATGATAGTTCCATGCCTTATCTTTTGAAGAGACTTCATATTGAATTTCCATAGAGGTTGTACTAATTTACAGTACTACCAATGGTATAAAAGTGTTCCTTTTATCCAAATCCTCTCCAGCATTTATTATTATTTATATTCTTGATGACTGCCATTCTGACTTGTGTGAGATAAAAATATCAGTTTTGATTTGCATTTCTCTAATTGCTAATAGTTGTCGGCTATTTGTATTTCTTCTTTTGAGATCTGTTTAATTCATTTGCCCATTTATTAATTTTGTTATTTGAATTATTGTGGTGTAAATTTTTTGAGATCTTTATATATTCTAGATATTAATCCTTTGTCAGGAGTATAGCTAGCAAAAAATTTTCTCACCTCCTGTGGGTTCTCTTTTCATATTCCTATTTGTTTTCTTTGCTGTTCAGAAGTTTTTAATTTGATGCTGTCCCACTTATTAACTCTTGGCATTGTTTCCTTAGCTTCAGGGGTCTTATTAAGAAAGTCATTGCTTCTGCCTAAAAGCTGGAGTGTTGATCTTACGTTTTCTTCTAGGAGTTGCATATTTTCTGGTCTAATTCTGAGGTGTTTGATCCATTTTGAGTTGATTGGGGCAGAGTGAAAGATAAGGATCTAGTTTCATTTTTCTACATATGAATAACCAGTTTTCTCAGCACCATTTGTTTAAAGAACTGTCTGTTCTCCACTGTATGTTTTTGGCATCTTTGTTAGCGATCAGATGACTGTATCTATGTGGGTTTGTCTCTGTGTCTTTTATTCTGTACTATTTGTCTATGTGTCTGTTTTTATGCTAGTGTCATGCAGTTTTTATTACTATAGCTCTATAGTATAATTTGAAGTGAGGAATTATGATGCCTTCAGCATTGCTTTCTTGGCTTAAAATCACAATTCAAATGAATTTCATGATTGTTGTTTCTAGTTTTGTGAAGAATGTCATGGCATTGTGATGACAATTGCATTGAATCTGTATATTGCTTTTGGTAATATGGCCATTTTAATATTAATTCTGCCTATGAACATGAGATGTCTTTACATCTTCTTGTGTGTTCTTCACTTTCTTTCTTTAATGTTCTATAGTTTTTATTGTAGAGGTCTTTCAACTTTTTGTCAGATTTATTCTTAGGTTTTGTTTTGTTTTGTTTGAGGCTATTGTGTATAGAACTGATATCCTGATTTCTGTCTCAGCATATTCATTATTGGTATATAGAAAAGCTATTGATTTTTGTATGTTGATTTTATAGACTGCTACTTTGCCAAATTTATTTATTAGCTCTATAAGTCTTTTGTGGAGATTCATTTTCACAACTATTTATTTGTTTTTGGCAAAGCTATCATTAAAAATAGAGAATCTTGATTTTAACATGTAGATGTGTCTTGAATCAAAAATCTAGAATAAAGATAGTTTAAAGAGGGGAAATGGCCTTAATGGTGGGGCAGTGCTAATTTGTGAAAGAAAGACATCATAATAGGCTCTTTTTATAACAGGATATGAAGTCCTCAATCCTCCTTGGTTTCTCAAGTAGATTTTCTCATGTAGGCCTCACAAAATATTTGGGTTTTAGGTCTTCAGTCTCTCAAAAAACTGAGAATTAGAGGGCTAACTTAAAAATCCTAATTGGGTGAGCTGGAGCTATATTTTGTTGTTGTTGTTGTTGTTTGTTTGTTTGTTTTTGTTGTTGTTGTTGTTTGTTTGTTTTTTTGCCTCCAACTTGCTCATTATAGAGTAACACTAGCTATTACACTCTCCTGTTCTCACAATAGAGTTGGCATCAAGATGTTCAAAATACTATGGCTGGTGGACTATCTGATAGCAGGGACTGGACATACTTTGTGATGATGTAACTTGAGGCATTTAGGACCTTGCCGGGGGTCCCTTTTCCTTCCCAGGAGGCTATAAACCAGTGGAGAAGATAAGTCAGAAATAATTAGTGAAAAACAAAAGACAGAGTCAGGATTATAATTTTAAGGGAGCTTGGAGTGCCTGATAGGTCCCCACACACAGGAGCTGGAGCTGAACAATTAGAAATTTGCTCCATTGTTTATTTAAAGGGGGAACATCAAAGACAGGGATTAGATTTCAGGGGTGGAGATTTGCTTCATAATGTCTTGCAGTCAGCAGGTTGATTGGCATCCTGGCAGGCTATACCCATCTCTGAGAGGCAGTGTGGTTGCAGCAGTTCACCCCATCTCCGGTGCTGTGTGGGACCAGGCAGAGCTGAATAAGGCTCACATGTGTCTGTACAGTCTTGGCTGGAGAAAATTTCCACTGGAAGTTCCCAGAGATCAGATTCTTTTATTCACTGACTGTGAGGCCAATTTTTGGTTCACACGTAGCCCACAGATTGCCCTTTGCCAGTGATGGAGAAGAAGACAGAAGTCTAATGAGAAGCTGAGAGTAGGTCATACTACACCACAGATAAGATGGTGGTGCATTCAAACAGAAACAGTCTTCCCGTCTCACTGCCTTCAGCTAAAGACCTTATTTCTGTCTTCATTATCAATTTTATTTCAGTCATCCATGCCCATTTGTTCAAAACCTCAAATAAAGTAATAAGCACCCTATCATTTTTGAAAAACATATGAATAATGGAGAATGTAGTCTTCTTCCATTGTGGTTGCAATCTATCAAATACCTGTTTACACAGATAAAAATTTCTTTGCACTTATGTGGTAGGAAAAAAACTCATAAATATCCTTGAGTTTGGATAGGAAAGAGCTAGTTTCAAGGTTTAGTGCTAATGAACTTTCCTCCATTTTTCAGAAGTCTTCAATTTAATAGTTGCCTTCCACACCTACAGCAAATGCCTTGTGGAGAAGACAAGGTGACTACTTTCTTCCTTTCTGCCTAGTTGGAATCTTTCTTGCATTGTCTCATAGCCACTTACATATAAATTTCCTGCATTGACACACCCACACTCACTTTCGGGAATCTCTTTCAGAAGTTGAGTTAGGTGGTTGCATAGTGCTGACTGTCCTTTTACTAGATGTCTTGCCTCATAAATGAAACCTGTGCATAGTTCTCTGTTGATATTCAAAATGACAGGAACTATGAGTGACAATTGGATGAATCAGCAGGGCCACCAGGGAATGAATTATTGAGAAGTGTGTACATAGAAATGAAGAATCCAACTGAAATCTTAATAATGTGTAAGTTTAAGGAAACAGTCAAATTTCTGAATCCAACAAGATACTTTAAGTCATTGTCTATAATCATTCAGCCCACAGAGTGTGAGAGGACACAGGAAAAAGACATCTAAGTGAGTGAAAAGATGTCAGCAAGACTCAAACTGAACAACAACCAAAAAAAAAAAAAAAATGGAAGGAGAGAACTACTGTTATGGTTTAGATCTGAGGTGTTCTCCAAAAGCTCATGTGAGAGATAATTCAAGAAGGCTTGGAAGTGAAATGATTGGTTTTTAAGAGGTTTAACCTAATCAGTGAATGAATTCCCTGATAGAGATTAACTGGGTTGTAACCATAGGCAGGTAGGGTATGACTGGAGGAGGTAGATCACTGGGGCCTGACTTTGGGTATATATTTTATATCTGCTGAGTAGAGTCTCTCTTTACTTCCTGGTACCAATATTCACACCCTTCTGCCCTGATGTTCTGCCTTACCTGGACATCTAAGGAATGGAGCTGGCTCTGTATGGACTGAGACCTCTGAAACTATGAGCCCCCAAATAAATGTTTCCTTCTCTAAAATTGTTCTTGTCAGGTATTTTAGTAACTGCAGTGAAATATCTGACTAAAACACCTGAAATGTCAATGTTGCTGCTTAATCTCAAGTTACCATCTTGGTACATGTGAAAGCTGCTTTCTGAAAACAGCAGAACAATATAATAGAAAGCATGAAGATCTCTGATGTCTATGGATTTCACTACCATTTCCACACTGTCTACACATTGTTTTTCAGAATGACATTAGTAAGATGACAGAATACAAGTTCCCTGGCTTTACTACACTTTATAGAAACTCAACTAGTAGAAACAGGCAAGAATAACAACCTAACTCTCTAGAACTCAGAAATGAGGCAGAGACATGCTGATAACTACAGAATTCAGAGCTGCAATTGAATGGTAAGAGATGTTTTTTGACTCTGTCAGCCCTCCCTCAAGCTGGCATAGTGCTACTCAGAGAATTCCCCTGGGACCAAGGTTTGTACAGTGGGAAAAGTTTCTTCACTGTTTCAGTCAGAATTTTTGCTGCTGTGACTAAAATACCTGACCAGAACAATTGTAGAGGAGGAAAAGTTTATTTGAGGGCTCAGGGTTTCAGAGTTCTCAGTCCGCTTATAGCCAGCTCCATTCCCTGAGGCTCCAGGTGAGGTTAAACAGCTGGTGAAAGAGTGTGGCAGAGGGAAGCAGCTGATTAGGAAAGCAGAGCAAGATCTCCACTTGCCAAAAACAACTATATACTGTTAGAGTCCGTAAACAAGTCAAGATGGCGCCTGGCATTTTGCAGAGGGTGTGGTTTGTGAAGTAACGCCAGCGAGCCATTAAGTGTGGAGATTCCTTATTGGTTGACTACTGTATCTAGTTTATGTTAATTAAGATAAGCTGTGTGTAATGTATATATATACCCCTCCGTTCCTACAATAAATGGCTCCCACTCCTGCTGTATCAATCTACACAAGTTGTTCGTCACCTCCCGGTTATTTTGCTGCAGCCAGACTGCGGCAATATACCCCAAAGTCATGCCCCCAATGCCCCACTTCCTCCAGCCACACCCCATCTGCGTTCAGTTAGCACTCAGTTAATACCATCTCAGATTAATTCACTGATTGAGTTAAGGCTTTCACAGCCCAATCATTTCCTCCTCTGAACCTTCTTGCATTGTCTCACGCATGAGCTTCTGGGAAACACCTTACACCCAAACTATAACACCCACCATGCTGGAAACCTCTGCAGTAAGCTCAATCCTGTATCATACCACCAGAAGTACTGGGGAAATCCATATGTAAATCAACTTTCTCTTGCTGTGACAAATACCAGAGATAAATCCACATAACGAGAGGAAAGAAAAATTTTGGCTCACAGTTTCAGAGGTTTCAGTCCATGGTCAGTTACCTCTGTTGTTTTAGGGATGTGGTAAGTTGGAACATCATAGCAAGAATCTCCTCACCTGATGGTGGATGGGAAGCCAGGGGAGGGGGATGCTGCAGGAGTCCCAATATTCCCTTCAAGGGAACACTCCCAATAACCCAACTTCTTTCCAATAGGCCCCACCTCCCAAAATTTCCATAACCTCCCAATAGCACTATCATCTAGTGATCACATACAATTTTGGTGGACACTTTCAAATCATATCAGCCAGAAAGGATATACCACCAGGGGTCAATTAGAAAAACATAGAGTGCACAGTGCTCAGAGCAAAACAAAACAAAACAAAAAAAAAACAACAATGCAGACCTTGATGGTTTCTCTGGACCAGAGAAACAAGCCAGTGGCATCATACTGCTGCAAACATTGTGCCCAGAAAGCAGCTGCAGGTTACCAATTAAATTTCTGTACTTACATTAAATCTTCCTCAGGTTGGGAAAGAACTATAGGTCAGTGATTAAGTTCTGGTGCAATTATCAAGTTCTGATGTTCATTATATGTCTTCCCTCAAACAGAAAACAACTACAAGTCTAGGATTAAGTTCCACTATTAAATACTAAAGGTCAGAGAACATCTGTAGAGGCCAAAAGAAATAAGAGCCTCCTCAAATGTGCAGGCATCAATATAAGAACACAGGATTATGAAAAATCAGGGAAATATGACACAAACGAAAGAAAGCAATAAAGCTCCAAAAATACACCACAAAGAAGTGGAATGACAAGCAATTCAGAATAATCCTTAAAGAAGTTCAGAGAACTATTTTTTAAAAAAATAAAAATAAAAAATTGGGTTAAATTTTTAAAACAATTCATAAATAGAAAAGTCTGAGAAAAGAATAGGAAGAATTTTAAAAAATAGAACTCCTAAAATATAGCAATTAAACTAAAACAGTTAATAAAAAACTTTAACAGCAAACTTGATTAAGTAGAAGAAATCAGTGAGCTTGAAGACAAAGCATGTGAAATTATCCAATCTGAGAAGAAAAAATAAAAAAGGAATAAAAATATTAAAGAAGTTCTATATGACATCATCAAGTGAACTAAACTTTCATGTGATTGGATACCTAAGACCTAGAAAATATATTTAAGAAAACACTAGCTGAAAGATTTCCAAACCTGGAGAAAGACTTTACAAAATCCAGGTGTGGGAAGCTTGGAGGTTACCAATCAAAGTCAACACAAGAAAACCTTTACCATGACACATCATAATCAGATTATCAGAAAATCAAAGACAAAGAACACTGAATGCAGCAAGAGAATTCAAACATGTCACATTCACAGGGGCATCGATACAGCTTTCAGTTATTTCATCAACAGAAATACTGCAAGAGAAGAGTGGGTTTTTAAAAATTTTTTATTATAAAAGCAATGCAAATAAAAACTGAAAACTAAAGTCATCCATTTATTGCCCTGCCATCCTACAGTAACCATAGTTAGTAATTTGAATACTATTATTTGTAGCAATGATTTCATTCATTCATTCATACACTTTTTTATCTTGCAATTTTTTAAATTTAATATAACATTTTCTCATGCTTTTCATTAGTAATTTTTTGTTATTTTTTAAAAATTTTATTTGTTCTTTTTAGTTATACATAACAGTAGAGTCTATTTTGATATATTTATACAAACATGGAGTATATCTTATTCTAATTAGGATCCCAGTCTTGTGGATGTACACAATGTTGGGATTCACTGTGGTGTATTCATAGATGTATATAGGAAAGTTATGTCAGATTCTTTACACTTTGCTATTCTTATTCTCCCCTCCCTTCCCTTAATTCCCTTTTGTCTAATCCACTGAATGTCTACTCCTCCCTCCCCCATTTTGTGTTAGCTTCCACATATTAGAGAAACCATTCAACTTTCAGTTTGGGGGAATTGGCTTGTTTCATTTAGCATGAAAGTCTCTGGATCCCTCTATTTACCAGCAGATATCATAAAGTCATTCTTCTTTATAGCTAAGTAATGCTCCATCATATATATAAAGGAGTTAAAATCAGCATTCTACAGTGATGTAGCCACATCAATGCTTATAGTGGCTCAATTCATTACTAATTTTAATGAGTAAATAATGTAACCTCCATAGATATCTAATTATTGGGTATATACCTAGACCAGAGGATGACAAACTATAACACCACATTTTATAAGTTTTATTGGAAAATATCCATCCTGTTTTTCTACATATTGTCTATGGTTGCTCTCATACTACAAACAGCAGCACTGAGAAGATGTAATAGTATGGTCTGCCTAGCCTAAAATACTTATTTTCTGACTCTTTATAGAAAAGAGTCTGGCTGATTAGTGCTCTAAACTTTTAAGTGGTTCATAATTTGGATAATATAAGTAATGCCACCTGAAAAAATCTTTGTGCATATAATTTTTCATACTTTGGATGACTTTATTGGGGGACATTAATAAAAGTGAAAAAACAATGCCAAATATTGTCCCCTACTCTCTCACTCATAATATTCTAGCTATCATATATTAAGGGTGGTAGGGATAAAAATGGAAAGGAAATTTTTGTACTAATGTAGGCAGCATTTTTCTGGCATAGTTTTAGTTTTGATTTAAGTCAACCAAAGAGGGAAATAATAGTAAGTGTGACAGGAAAACAAACCAATTCCAAGAAATCTTTGAAGTTATATGAAGACAAAAAAAGCAGGCAGAAGTAAACTGTACAGGTGACAAAGCGCTTATGAAGTGTCATCCCAAGCTAGCTGTAGTGTCCTGAAGGCACAAGAAGAGCTGAGTAAGGGAAAGAGGAAGTAGTTTCAACAACAAGCCCACAGTCCCAACAACAAGCAGCTGCAAGTGTGGGGTGACAGAAGCAGAATGTGAGTTCCCCCCATCTGAACATATCCTCAGCATAAACCTGCACACAACTGTAGTTAAAGGGTCTCCAATAGGGAAGTCCTAGAACTACTCTGTAGTTTTGAGTTTTGAGTTTAATATAAGTTCTTCTATCTGAGAAAGTTTCATTCTTCAAAAAGAAAACTTAAGGAATGGGACCAGCTAAATCAACTCTGTTAGATAAAAAATGAAGCAAGAAGATGGGTCTCAAATGTAATCTTTTATGAATAAAATAAGTATCAGAAAGTATAGATGTCATATTCCAAGGGAAATATTCTGAGGATCTGGCATCCTAAATCCCTCTGTAAATTTATTATAACAGACCATAGTGTAATCAAACTCCATTAGGACCAAAGTGAAAGACTTAGCATATCTGGATCACCTTGCAATTTTCAAGATTTTTGAAGATCTGTTATCCTGTTATGGCTGTGAAGGAGAGATGGGTGTAGGCACCACAGTCTGTAATCCTTTGCCTTCTCTCTCAGAACCAACCAGGCAGATGAGCTGGCATTCAGGTATTCCTGCACAGTTTACTTACTTCCTGCCAACCTGTACTCTCTGTGGGGTCCATGTAAACCAAGAATGGTATATAAACTTGAGTAGCATCTCCACCAATTCCATCATTTCTAAATACTTAAGGTGGGTGCCCATCCAGGTGTCCCTGGGGGCCCATAAGGAAGTACCAGTGCCATTGCAAAAGTTGCCTGTGTCCAGACCACTGCAGCCTGGGGCTGGCTCAGTATCATTCATCTCCTCCATCAGGGATGATATTCTAATTGTTGAAGAAAAAAAGCCTCCTAATCAAGAATATGGTACTCAGCTACCCAGCAAAGCTGCTGAAGAAAGGACAAAGGGTTTCCTAGACAAACAGAAGGTTTATCATCACCAAACCTGTCTAATAAGAAATGTGTTCTTCATGCTGATAAAAAAGAATGCTGATGAATAATATGAAAACAACTGAAAGTTTGAGATCTTGCTTTTATTTTGATGTAGTCTTTCTTATAAGCTTCTGTCTTTGAATTGCTTTTGCTCTCTCCTATGAGTTTTGGTATGCTACATCTCCATTTTCATTTGTCTCAAAAATTTCTAATTTTCCTTTTAATTTATTTATTGATCCACTGGTTATTTGGGGGCATGTTATTTAATTTCCATGTATTTCAAAAGTTTCCAAATTTCCTCTTTTAATTGATTTCTAGTTTTATATCATTGTGGACAAAAAGATACTCAACATAATTAATATAATTTCAATCTTCTAAAATTGTTGACTTGTTTTGTAGCCTGACATCTGGTTTATCCTGTGCAATTGAAAAGAATCCATATTCTTTAGCTATTGCATTAATTTTTTTGTAAATGTCTGTTTTTCCATCTTTTTTCATTCCTTCACTTTCAATATAAAATTAATCTCTTGTGGCCCTCTAAAACCTGGAACAAGACAGGGATGACCTCTTTCACCACTTCTATTCAACATAGCCCTTAAAACTCTAGCCAGAGCAATTAGATGAAAGAAATTAAACGAATACAAATAGGAAAAGAAGAATCCAAATTCTCATTATTTGCTGATGACAGGATTCCAGAAAACTTATAGAATTAATAAATGAATTCAGCAAAGTACCAGGATATAAAATCAATACCCAGAAATCAAATGCATTTATACACATCAGTGATGAATCCTCTGAAAGAGAAATTAGGAAAACTACTCCATTCACGATATCCTAAAAACAAAACAAACAAACAAACAAAAAAAAAAACCTGGAAATCAATTTAACAAGAAAGGTGAAAGACCTTTACAGTGAAAACTACAGAACACTAAATAAAGAAGTTGAAGAAGACCTTAGAAGATGGAAAGATTTCCCATGCTTTTGGATAGGCAGAATTAGTATTGTCAAAATGGCCATACTACCCAAAGCGCTGTATACATTAAATGCAATTTCAATGGAAATCCCATTGTCATTCCTTATAGGAATAAAAAAAAGCAATCATTAAATTCATCTGGAAAAATAAGAGACCCAGAATAGTCAAAACAATCTTTAGCAAAAAGAGCGAAGCAGGAGGCATCACAATACCAGACATTAAACTATACTACAAAGCTATAGTAACAAAAACGGCATGGTATTGACACAAAAAATAGACTGGTAGACCCATAGTACAGAATAGAAGACACAGAGACAAACCCACATAAATATGGTTATCTCATACTAGACAAAGGAGCCAAAACATTCACTGGAGGAAAAGATAGCCTCTTCAAGAAATGGTGCTGGAAGAATTGGAAATCCATATGAAGCAAAATGAAATGAAACCCTTTTCTTCCACTATGCACAAAACTCAACTTAAAGTGGATCAAGGACCTAGGAATTAGACCAGATACCCTGTACCTAATAGAGGAAAAAGTATGTCCAAATCTTTATCATGTTGGATTAGGCCCCAGCTTCCTAAACAAGACTCCTAAAGTACAAGAAATAAAATCAAGAATTAATAAATTGGATTGATTCAAACTAAAAAGCTTCTTCTCAGCAAAAGAAACAATCGATGAGGTGAAGAGAGAGCCTACATTTTGATAGCAAATTTTTGCCACAAGCACATCAGATAGAGCACTAATCTCCAGGATATATATATCAAAAACCTTAACATAAAAAAAAACAAAGACCCCAATCAACAAATGGGCTAAGGAGCTGAACAGACACTTCTCAGAAGAAGATATACAATTAATCAACAAATATATGAAAAAAATGTTCAATGTATCTAGTAATTAGAGTAATTCAAATCAAAATTACCCTAAGATTTCATCTCATTCCAGTTAGAATGGCAGTTATCAAGAATACAAACAACAGTAAGTATTAGTAAGGATGTGGGGGAAAAGGCACTCTCATAATTGTGGGTGGGAATGCAAATTGTTGCAACCACTCTGGAAAGCACTATGGAGATTCCTTAGAAAACTTGTAATGGAACCACCATTTGACCCAGCTATCCCAGTCTTCAGTCTATACCCAAAGGACTATAGTAAAACAGCCCACATCGATATTTATAGTAGTCTCAATTCACAACAAGCCAAGCTATGGAAACAACCTAGGTGCCCTTCAATAGATGAATGAATAAAGAAACTGTGGTAAATATACACAATAAAATATTACTCAGCATTAAAATTACGGCATTTGCAGGTAAATGGATGGAGTTGGAGAATATCATGCTAAGTGAAGTAAGTCAATCCCCAAAAACCAAAGGCTGAATGTTGTCTCTGATAAGTGGATGCTGATCCATAATGGGGGAGGGTATGGGGAAAATGGAGGAACTTTAATTGAGCAAAGGAGGGGGAGGGAAGGGTGTGAGTGTGGGGGCAGGAAAGATGATGGAATGTGATGGATATTATTACCTTAGGTACATGGATGACTGCACATATGGTGCAACACTACATCATGTACAATCAGAGAAATGAAAAATTGTGCTGCAATCATGTACAATGAATCAAAATGCATTATGCTATCATATATACCTAATTAAAATAAATAAATTAATTAAAAAAATAAAACTACAGGAAATATCTTTGGTGAATATAGATGAAAACATAGTTAAAACAATGGAAGCAGAATTAATTTGACTTTACATTATAAAGATCATTCATTGTGATGAAGTGGCATTTACCCGAGTAATGCAAAAACAGATCAATTAATAAATGTCATTAATAGAATTAAGGACCAAAACCATGTGATTATTTCAAAAGATTCAGGAAAAACTTTTGACCAAATCCAAGATTCTTTAATAATAAAAACTCTCAACAAATTAGGTATAGAAGAAACATATCTCAGCACAATAAATATCACACATTACAAACCTATGGCTAATAGACCATTAAATAGAGAAAAGCTGAAAGTTTTCCTATGAATTCTGTAAAAAGACATAGATGACACCTTTTGCCATTTCTCTTCAACAAAGTACTGGAAGTCCTACCAAGGCAATTAAGCAAGCAAAAGAAATAAAAATAAAATTGTAAAGAAATAAGTTAAATTAGCTCTGTAGATGACACAATCCTGTTAAAAAAATTCAAAATACTCCACCTCAATACTGTTAGGTTTAATATGTTAATTTAATAAATTTGCAGGATACAAAAACAACATACAAAATCAGTAACATTTCTATGTATTCATAGTAAACTATATGAAAAAAGAAAACAATTTAATTTACAATTTTCACAAAAAGTAACATATTTAAAAATAAATTTAAAGGAGTTGAAAGTTCTCTCTACAATAGAAACTATGAAACATTGAAGGAATCTGAAGAAGACACAAATAAATGAAAAAATACTACATACTTCTGGACTGGAAGAACAAATATGGTCAAAAAATACTGCCCAAAGTAATCATAGATTCAATGCAATTCCTATTAAAATGCCAATTAATTATTCACAGAAATATTTTGAAATTCTGACAATTCATATGGAACAATAAAAGTCCCAAAGCAGTTTTGAGCAAAAAAGAACAAAGCTAGAAACATCACTCTCTCTGATCTCAAAATATACGACAAAGCTATAGTAATTAAAACAGAGTGGTATGGCATTAAAAACAGATGCACAGACCTATGGAATAGAATAAAAAGCCCAGAACTAAATTCATACATTTACAGTCAATTGAATTTTCAACAAAATGCCAAGAATACTCAATGGGGAAAGGACAAGCACTTCAATGATTAGTGTTGGAAAATCGGGTTTTCATATGTGCAAGAATGTAATTAGAACCTTATATCTCACCACACACAAAAGTCTACTGAAACAATTTTGAATCTAAATGTATTATTGATTTAAATGTAAGACCCCAAATTATGAATCTGTTATAAGAATTCATAGGGGAAATCTCCATGATATTGGTCTAGGAAATTATATTTTTTAAAAATACAACTTTAATAATATAGGAAACAAAAGGAAAAAATAGACAATTGGATATATCAGACTACAAAGTTTTCTGCACAGCCAAAGAAACAATCAACAGAATGAAGAAAAAATTTATAGATTGAGAGAAAATATTTGCAAACCATACATCTAAGAGGGGATTAATGCCCCAAATATTTAAGGAACTCAAACAAGCAAGAAATAATGTAAGCAATGGGCAAAAGACTTGATTAGATATTTCTCAAAAGAAGATATACAAGGTGTATAAATATATAATACCTATAGATTACATATAACATAGATATAGGTATAGAATATATACAGTTATAGATGTATGTCTATATCTATCAACCCTTGTCTACCCAACATCACTAATTTTCAGAGAAATAAAATCAAAATCACAATGAGATATCACCTCCACTTCAGTTAGAATGGCTACTATCAAAAAGACAATCAAATGTGTTATTGAGGGTGTGAAGTAAAGGGAAACCTAACACACAGCTGTAAATTAATGTAGCCATTATGTAAAATGGTATGAAGTTTCTTCAAATTATTAAAACTAGAACTACCTTATGATGCAGCAGTCTCAGTAGCTAGTATATATCCAAAGATAATGAAATCATACGTGAAAGAGCTATGTGCACTCCATTGTTTATTGCAGTACTATTCACAACAGCCAAGATATGCAATCAACCTGAGTGTCCATCAATAAATAAATGGGTAAGGAAATATAATGTGTATACATGGTGCAGTATTATTCAATCATAAAGAAAGAGAAAATCTTGTCATTTATTACAACATTAAGGAACCTGGAGTACATTATGTTAAGTGAAATAAGTTAAGCACAGAAAGACAAACACTGCTTGATATCACTCCTATGTAGAATCTAAAAACACTGACCTCATAGAAGTAGAGAGTAGAATGGTGATTAGCAGATGTTGGTGTGGTTGGGGAGACGGGGAAATGTGGGGCAAGAGATACATAATTACACTTAGATTGGAGATAAGTTCAAGAGGCCCATTGTATAGTATGATGACTATGATTAATGACAATACACCATATTCTTATTTTATTTATTATAATTTGTTATAAATGAAAGCAGAATAAATTTCAATTCACAGTATACATATAGAGCACAATTTTCCATGTCTTTGGTTATACACAAATTAGAGTCACACCATTCATGTCTTCATACATGTACTTAGAGTAATGATGTCCATCTCATTCCACCATCTCACCTACTCCCTGCACCCTCTCCTCCCCCCACCTTTGCCCTATCTAAAGTTCATCTATTCCTCCCATGGTCCCCCATCCTCATTCTTACTATGAATCAGCCTCCTTATATCAAAGAAAACTTAACTTTGGCATTTGTTTTGTCAGGAAATTGGATAACTTCACTTAGCATTATATTCTCCAAATCCATTGCATTTACCTGCAAATGCCATGATTTTATTCTCTTTTAATGCTGAGTAATATTCCATGGACTACACCATATTCTTAAAAGAATGCAAAGAGGCTAGATGTCAAGAGTTCTCGCCATAAAAATAAAAACTGTGTAAGGTAATGCACTAGTTAAATTTAGCCATTCCACAATGTATGTGTGCTTCAAACATCATGTAGTACGGGATACATAGGTACAGTTTTATTTTTCAATTTAGAAGAAAGATAAAAATAAGGAAAGAGAAGGAAGAAAAGACACAAGAAAAAGGTAAACTGTATGCTGGGTGTATTAAGTTCAAACTAGGCTGAAAAATCTGAGGGGAAATTTCTCTAATAGTTTCTCCATTGGCATTTAACAAGTTGGTTAATACTCAGATTTGAGTGTGCCTCAGAATCTCCTGGAGGGGTCAATAAAATGCAGATTACTGACCTCTCCCCAGAGACTTTAATTCAGTGAATTTTAGGAGTGACCTGAGAATTTTCACTTTGAACAACTTCTCAGATGAGTCTGATGCTGCTGGTCTGGGGAGACCAATTTGAGAAGTGTGGGTTTGGCAGGTGCACCAAGCAGCATAATGGGGGAAGCCAGTCACCCTGGAACAGTACCCAGTGTCTTCTTGCTGCAGGGCTCCCCTTGCTTTGGGCAAATATGCCAACAGGTGGTCACGGCTGCCCATAGCAAGGTACCACACCTGCTTCTTATTTGGTAGGGTTGATTTCTTTAAGTTAACTGAGAGGAAATTAAACCATATTGTGTGTGATTATTTTTGTTTTATTTCCCCATTGCTTCCAATGAAAACAATGCAAATAACAAAATAATAATAATAATAATAAATGATGAGCATATTTGAGGCTTAGGCTGGAAATGGCAGAACACATGTAGGAAGGAAGATAAGAGAAAATATATTGGAAAAAACTAATAGGGTCTAAGAAAATACATGAGTTTCAGCTGATGTTAGAATGAGGAAGATGATAGATTCCATAATTGTCAGCATATATAAAACAGGTAGAATGGTTCTTCAGGTGAGACCCATATATGTGGGATTTTAAATAATAGGGAGGAAAGTTAAAGGGCAATTTAGAAAGGTGGTATTACATGACTAGTTATTCAAAGATTAAAAGTGTAGAACATGTGCAGGATGCCAAGGAGAGTGGTTGAAGGAAAGTGGGAGTTAATTTTGAGGATAAATGAGAAGTGTCTCAGCACCCGACAGGCAGATATTCTGGTGGGACTAATGTTAGTCCCGGAAAATCTCAGGCCTTCATGCTTATCACACACCCTGAGCTGCAGAAACAAAGATGTGAATTGTTGCTGGCTCACTAGGAAAACCAGACCAACTTCCTGTGAGCCCTGGCACTGGTCAGCTCTGCTCATAAAAGCAACAGCTGATAGGAGAACAGGGGAGAGTATCAGGTTTGGAGAAAGGCCAGAGGGGATTCTCTGGAAACTTGCACAGGGTCACCTGCCATAAAGCAAGTACCAACGTACTTATAAAATGCCCAAGAAACACTTCCATACAAAACACTCTCAACCTCCTCAGTCTGCTCACAGTGTTCTGTGAGATGATTCATGGCTGCTAGTCAAACTCCTGTCATATGGTCAGACTTTCCAGACTACTAGGACATTTGGCTTAGACCGGGTGTTACATCTTCTGTCGAGGGACTGTCTCCTGCCAGGATGGGTGGGGTGGCTGAAAAGGAATAATCCAATCGGATCCTTCCACTCCCACTTCTGTGGTTTCTCCTTTTGAGTCTCATCACATCTTCGTGTGAATCAAAACAATCTTGACACACATGGTTATACTGATGTCCCAACATGCCTTATGTCCCTAGTGGCATCTTTCTCAGAAAAACAAAGTCCTCTAAATAAACACCACTGGCTTTGGAATCATCTGGAAGGAGAGGGCAGCTGAGCAACATCTCGTCTATGCACAGTCATGTGCTATTTTGTTTATACCCAGCAATGAGGATAAGCATCTAAAGCAAAGGTATGTGGTTCTAACTTTTGCTAGCCTGGGCTTACTGTTTACTTTTGCCTTGCTGTCAAATCTGTCATGAGTGTCTCTTATTATCTTTCCCATAAATGCACCAGACTCAGTGGAAAGAACATTCCTCTGGGCTGCTTAACAAGCAAATTATTTTTCAACTGCTTCCTCCCCTTCCTCCCCACCCTCGTTGAATAAACATTTGGGAGACACAATCCTGTGGCCTGGCAATTTGCAAAGATATTCTTTGTCCTCACAAAGGCAAAACAAGACGGACGAGGTTAATGGAGGATATGAGTTATCTTGGATAATCAGTTGAAATATCCACATCTCTAATTCAAGGCTTCCTTTGATTTATCAATGTCATATTTCACATTAAGGCCCCCAACGTCCATTTTCTTCATTTCCTTTCTAATTATTGCTTCCCAACTCAATAATTTGCTGTTCTATAGTTTCTGAAGTCTTGCATCTAGTTTGTTCAGCATCTTGGAATGTGCTGAGAAAAATGGGCTCTCTGTTAGAAAATCCATGTGGACCTTTATTTTTTTCATTCACTCTTACCATTGCTCTCTCACTTGTCAGTAATTATGTCCAGCCTAGAAACTAACCATTTCAGAGGCAAAGAGTAAATAGCTTTTCTGAGATTAGTACGGGAAGGGCTACAAAGCCTAGATCGAAACCAGTTACCACTTATGGGACTGAAATTTATACAGGTTCCTTAATCTGTAAGAGACCAAGTTGTCTGTAAATGATGAGAGATTTTAAACTCTCAGCAGGTTCAACAGCAACTCATCTTCCCAGATCATTGAGAGAATTACACAGAATGTGTACTGCTTCTTGCCCCACCCCTGCTTCTCCCCCAGTGTAAGCTATTATCATCTCCCATCAGGATTAAGTGAATCAGCCTCCAGAATAGCTCTCCCCACTTCTCAAATTCCCCCAGCCTGAGTCCATTCTTAGCATAGCAGCCAATCAGCCTTTTAGAACGTAAATCAGTCCATGTTACACTCTGTCAAATTCTGCAATGGCCCCATTTCTCCTGCAGAGTCAAGGCCAAGAGTCCTCTCAGTGGTCTAATCAGGTCTTCTCGAACAAGCCTTTGTTGCCTTTCTTGACCAAAACTCCTACTATTGTCTTCCTTCCTTATTATACCCAGGCACATTTGCCTTCCTGTGTTACTTGAAAGTCTCAGGCTTTCTCTGCCTCCTGGCCTTTGTACTGGCCGTTTCCTCTGCCTAGAATGCTGTGTACCCCGTGCCTTTAGCCTAGCTGATTTCAGCAGAGCTCCAGAAGGCTCTACAATGAACATCACTAGCTTCAACGTCATGAGCATGGCATTGCCTCCCCCTGCTTGGTTACTGCTGGAATTCGTCAGAAGCCAGAGAAAACCAGAGATTGAAGGTCTGGACCAGAAGGAAAAATAACATGCTAGAAACATCCCAACTGCAGGAGGATGGGGTTTGGCAATTAACCACCAGCCTCTTACCTCTGGACGGGACCATACTGAGATTTGTTCTCCATGAATCCTTCGAGGACTCGCTAAAATATGGCCCTTATCTGGGCACAGCAGTGAGCTATTAGGGATGCACCTTCTGTTATTTTTCTTTCTCCCATTCCACTCTTCCCTGCTTCTTTACTTTTGCATTCTGGGATCATATTTCCAATCTCAAATCTCCAAATTGCATTCCTTTGTAACAGTCTAAGATGAGAATCAAAGAAAACATGTCCCTTTTCAGTTTGATTAGCATGAGAGCCAGAAAAGCATGTCTGAGATCAAAGCATCTGCAGGTTTGGGTCCTATGGACTCCCTCCTTGGCTTAAAGATGGCCGCCCACATCAGTGTCTTTCCACAGCATGTCCTCTGTGTGCACATGTGTGTGGTGTCTCTCCCTCTGACCTAGTTTCCTCTTCTTAGAAAGACACCAGTTAGATTGGGTTAGGGTCCACTGGTATGACCTCATTTTACATTAACCACTTCTTTAAAGATCCTATCTCCAAATACAGTCACATATGAAGGTCTCTGGTATCAATATTTCAACATATCAATTGGGGAAGAGGGCACAATTTAGCCCATGGCAAACAGAAAGAGAATTGTTGAACTACACATGTCACTGTCTGGCTCTCTCACTGATCCTCACTTCACAATGGGCCCTGAATCTGAACCTTTCCTAGAACACATACTTCAGAATCATGACTCTCCCTGGACAAGTCTATACGCCATCATGGTTTTGGCCAGCTACATTGTCTTCTGTCCTGATCTGGCACCCTTTGCTTGGTTGAGTGCTCTTGGGCCAGCATGTAGACACATGACCTGTGGTCACCTACTAAATAATTGTGTACCCTGGACATATCAAGCCTAAGCCACTCTGCTCCAAAGGCAGAGTCCTTGATATTGCCCCTTGGTGCTACATATGGCGTATGGTTCCTAACATCTCACAGAGGTGGGGTGTGACATCTGCCCTGCCATTACTGCTTCTAGTATGTTCTATGACCCACCAATGCCCTCAGAGCAACCTTAGAGACAGACACCAGTCTATCTTCAACACCCCTCCCCTCAAGAGTACAAGTGCTCTGTAACCAAAGAAAAAAATCCTTCTCTTCTTCTCTTTCCTGTCACCCACAATACCCCATAATAATCAGTTTTGAATTTGGTGTCTTAGTCTGTGCTGTATTCTCCTCATACAAAAGAGCCAAGAGCTTCAAAGTCTGGATCAAGCAATATTTCAAGAGTTACTCCTTCATTTCCAGATATGACCCTACTGAAAACAACAATGACAGCAATGATAATAACAGTAATTCCTACACTCGTGCAGCATTTTAGAGTCTAGTAAAATGTATCATATCTTCACCTGATCTTCCAAAAGCTCTGGAATTTTTTCATCTCCAGAAGAAAACTGAGAGAGAAAAATGTTCCTGACATGACCACATGAACAATAGCAGGTTCATGGAAGAGCTGAGACTGGAACTTGGATCTTCACATGCTTGTTTCAACGTTTCTTTTGTAACGATTGTCATTCTCCCCTAGCCACCCTTAAGATGTATTACAAAATTCCTGCTATGTTCTGGGTGTGTCCGCTGGAATTCATGCATTGGAAACTTAATCTCCAAAAATCCTGCATTAATGATATTTGGAGATGTGATATCTTTGGGAAGTAATTAGGGGTAGATGAGGTCATGAGGGTGGGGCCCCCTGTGATGCCATTAGTGGCTTTATAAGAAAAGAATGAGAGAACTGAGCTAGCATTCTTGCTCTGTCTCACCATGGGATACTCTCTACCATGTATGATACAGCAAGAAACCTCATCTGATGCCAAATAGCTGCCAACACCATGCAGCTAGACATCCCAGACTCTGAAAATGTGAATAAATAAAACCCTATTCTTTAAAAATCACCCAGCCTTGGGTATTTTGCTACAGCAACAGAAAACAGACGGCACAACTCCTAAGTTAATATTTATCTCAGATGCATGAGAAATATCCGTGTAAAAGTGGTTATAATGTGACAAATAATTAAATGCCTCTACTGTCTTCCCTTTAAATATTAACCATGGTGTACCAATTTACTATTATAACAACTCCAGTGATTCTTTCAACAACCCTGAAAGACATTTTCATTTCTAGGGCTGACAGAACAAAGTTCCATAAACTAGGCAGCTTAAAACAACATAAATTTATTCTCTCAGTTTTAGAGGACTGAATCTGAAATCAGGGTGTCAGCAAGACCGTACTTTCTCTGACATCTTCTGAGGAGAATTTTTCTTTCCTCTTTTAGCATCGGTCCTTGAAGACAATTCTCGGTGACCACTGGCTTGTAGTCATGTTTCACTCCGACCTCTACCTCCTTCTTAATATGGCTGCTCTCTCTCTCTGTATTCCTTCTCTCCTTATAAGAACACCAACCATTGGATTAGGCCTATTGGAATCCAGTATGACCTCATAATAACTTTATTACGTCTGCAATAACTCTGATTTCAAACAAGGTTACATCCACAGGGATTAGTACATGAATGTATCTTTTGGAGGGACATAATTCAATCCAATCCAGGTATAGAGCACTGTCCCATTATCACTGTATTGTACAGATGAGGACCTTGGGAGGTTCAGGGCAGGTAAGTCAGCGTTTCTCTAAGCACCTGCATGAGAACGACCTGGGGGTTCGTTATTGTAAACTTCTGAGCCTCACCACAGGACTATGGAAGAGAATTCAGAACTGGTGTATTAAAGGAGGGGCAGAAGTGGCTCTCAGGCATCCTTAATTCTGGGGAAACCCTGAATAGAAAGATCCATCAGGGATTCTGTGAATAAGTGGTAGAAACTGAATACAGGCTCTGGTACTCAGGTCTCAAACTTTTTATTTTTGTCTTTTATTCTCAAATCCAAGAATCTGCACCATTCTTTCCCCAGGCCCTGGTGAAGGTCAGTTTTCTCCTTGCTCGGTGTCTTGGTCTGTGTTTTGTTGCTGTAACAGAATACTGTAGACTGGGTAATGGGCTGAATTTGGACAGGGCCTTCTTGCTGTGTCACTCTACAGTGAAAAGCAAAGGGCAGAAGGGCAAGATAGTGTGAGAAAGCAAAAGAAGGCCAAACTTCCCTCCTGCATACCTCTTCTTGCAGTAACAAGTCTGCTCCCTGGATAACTAATGCAGTCTCGCAATAATAACATTAACAAGTTCATAAGGGCAGAGCTGTAATAAACTAATCACCTCTTCAAAGGTCCCACCTCTTAACATTATTTCATTGGGGCTTGAGTTTCCAACACATGAACTTGGAGGAACACATTCAAAACATAGCACAGGGCTTGCATTCCCTTTCTAGGACCTTTGTGTAATACAGTTCAGGTTGGCACTGCCCAGCCACATGAAAAAGCCCCAGATTTTCACCAAGCCTTGCTGCATCTCCCCTTAAGTTGTGTAGTTTCTTTCCACATCACCTAATGCTACAGGGCTATCTTATCCCTATGGAGAGGAGCTACTCCTCACTGTGGTGCATGCTGTGTCTTTAGATCTTTGGGGCTTGATTTCCAACACATGAACTTGGAGGAACTACCTCCTTCACATTGCCACACAGCTCATTCCTACTTCCTGTTCCTCCAAGTGCATCTCATTTTGTCCCTCCATATATATGGTTAGATATTGTCATTACATATGAGAGCAGACAAGAGTATGTTCCTATCACTTATCCCACTAGGAGGGTTGTGGGCACAAGTTACTGTATCCTGATGAATGAAGGCAGAACATGGTAGGAATGACAACTCTGCACACAGCGGCAACCCTGCACCGAGAGTCAGACACCATGCCTTCCGTCCTTGCCTCTGTTTTGCAGAAGAATTATGCCTGGGTACATCAATTCATCTTCCTGGCCAGTACGGAGAAGAGTTGGGCTACATGATTTCTGAAGTCTTGTCCAGGTCTAACACTCTCTAAATCTCAGTCCTACTTCTTCCTCGAAGACACTCCTATAACTTTTGCCAATACTGATCGCTTCTATTCTTAATCAAGTCCATATTTCAGTACTGAAAATCAGGACCCAATTTGACAGAAATATTTTGTACCACTTCTGGATTTGAGAAGCAATGAAATTGGAGCTTCCGTGCCAAAAATGATGCTATGCCTCGGATATGTTGGTAGGAACAAAGGGGCAGAATACATGAAAACAAGAAAATGCAGAATGTGTGTTCGGTCCTCATACAGTATACATTTTTGCTCTTAATTAAATACCATTTTTTGGCATTTTTGTATATTTTCTATATTCTATATTCTTTGCAATATGTATGAACCTTAGTTCCTTCAGATAAATTCTTTAAGACAGAAAACTGACATTCAATTCTGACATTCAGCTCTTACTCCAATACATATAGTGGAGGCCCAATATATACAGATATCCTTGAAAATAACAAAGTTAGACATGCAATATAAATTCTTTGTGTGAATTAAGCCTGAAACATTTGATACAGACCATTAGCTAGAACTCCAAGAAAGGGATCATTTTATTCTGGTAAAGTTCAGAAAGGTGTCAACAGAAAGGTGGGGGAAACATTGTAACTTTGCTTTTCCAAAATCATTCATTCATATCCACTAAAACTTTGCTGTGACTCTGAATAGATCATCAGACTTTAATAAAAATGTTACAATTTATTTTTTTATTTCTTATTCTCACAATAAACTTGTATCCAAACCTAAAGGAATTAGGGTGTATGAGAATTACCTATTTATTGGCATAGATTCTCACAGTCATAGAGGGCTCCTGTGTCCGTGGATAGTGAAGACCATCTTGTTCTGGAATTGGAGAATTAAAAAGGAATTGGGAAATCTGCCTTCCTTGTTTTGCTGATGAAGAGAGTAAGGACCAGGATGATAAGGCAAATTGCCTAAGGTCCCAAAGTAGTTTGGAGTCCAGGTAGAGATGGAAATAAGCCCTTTGCTTTTTGGCTGGCCTCTCTCACTAGATATATCGAGACATTTTTAATTAGTCCATAAGGGTACTTATTTGGCTGGAGTCTTTTCTCCCCATTCTCTGCTCCCATCTTCCCTTTAGATTTTAGGACCAAGTTGGAGGCTCTTAAAAAGAAGGTTAGTCTTCTATCCCAGAGTGGGATGACCTACACATCCTGGTCTGCCCAGGACCCTCCAGGTATTGGCATGGAAATTCTCACAGCCTGGGAACATCATCAGTTTCAGAAAAACCAGGACATGTTTTACCTTCTTCCAGAAAAGTATATATTCCAGACTCTGCAGTTTGCCATGCTGGATTACCAGAGAAGCTGCTGATCCACAATCTGCCAATCCATCAGCTCCCAGCGTTCTCTTCTGCTTGACATCCCATGTCTCATGCATGAGTTTGTCACCATGTTCCATACAATGGAGGTTCAGATTCTGGTTCTGTCACATACAGCTGGGGGACATTAGTCCAGGGGTTGAATTCACCTGTGCCTCAGTTTCTTCATCCATAAAAGGGAGGATAACAATACATCATCTCTGCAGGAAGTTGTAATCCTCTGTGTAGCATTTCAGTGGCCTACTTTTCAAGCATATTTTGATGATCTGCACAGTACTCAGAGCAGTGACTGCAGAGTAGTATGTGCTCAATAAATGTAGATCTTGTTAGGAAATCCCTGCTTCCTTTTGCCTCAGAATTCAGTTTATCTCCTCTACAGACCCTGATGGCTGCTTATCCAATGTCTGTTTTCCCTTTCTTCATTCCCAGTCAGGTTATCAATGAGTCTGGTTAAGAACATTCACTTCCCCAGACTCCCTTAGCAGCCAGGGATGGGCATGTGACCCTGGTCTGCCCACATAGTCTATGAGCAGAAGCTCCTGGGTAGGGCTGCCAGAAAACCTGGTGAACGGCTGGACTCGGGTTTGTGTCTTTTCAGGTCTTTGCTTTCTGTCCTCTGTGAGGGTTGCCAAACATAGGAATTCTACCAGAACATCATTCATTGCTTTTCTGAAAATCAAATTAATGAGATGTGTTGTATTTTTGTAAATTTGGCAACCCTACTCTGCCCTTCTTTTTTTCCTTCATGCCTGGTAGGTAGATACCATTACCTGGAGTGCAAACATTATCTTGAGACCAGTGGCCATGAGTTCAGGATAGTGGTAGAGAAAGACTGAGGGAAACTGGCCACTGCGGTCATGATAAGGTCTCTCTAGAAGCCTGAATTGATGAAGCCACTGCTTCTTTATAGACAGCTGAAGGGAGTCCCTATCTAGTATGTTTATGGGGTATTATGGTTTAGATGTGGTGTCCCCCAAAATCTCACATGTGAGACAATGCCAGAAGGTTTAGAGGAGAAATGATTGGGTTATAGCCTTAACCTAATCAGTGTATCAATCCCTGATGTGACTGAGTGGAAACCCAAGGCAGGTGGGTGTGGCCAGAGGAAGTGGTCCACTGAGACCGTGGCTATAGGGTATATATTTTGTATCTGGAGCATGGAGTCTCTCTCTCTCTCTCTCTCTCTCTCTCTCTCTCTCTCTCTCTCTCTCTGCTTCCTGGTCATCATGTGGGCTAGTTCCTTCTGCCACACTCTTCCGCCATGATGTTCTGCCTTACCTAGAGCCCTGAGGAATGGAGCAAACTTCTATGGACTAAGACCTCTGAAACCATGAGCCCTCAAATAAACCTCTATAGTTGTGCTGGTCAGGTCCATTAATAAAAAAAAAAAATTGACTAAAACATAGGGCCACAAGTTTTATCCTTCTCTCCTTGTTAATTTCTCAGTATCAGTCTCCTCTGGGAATACTCAACTTCTGGTCACAATGATCACTTCAAGTCCAATCCCTCTCACATTGGAGTTTCCTAGTTTCCCTCTCTTTTTGTATCACCCTTCATGATTTTCTTCAATGTGAGCGTGTTATAGCTTCTGAATCTGCAAAATCACTGACCTCCAAGGGTTTAAAAATGGAAACTTTGATATATTTTAAGCACAAATTTATGAATATACCTATGTACTTATCCTAAAATCGTGATAATTTTCAGTAAGTTTAGTTTGTGTTTAGTGCAGTTAATTTAATAAATTCTTCATTTTGAACTTAAAAAGTTGTTTTTTTCCAGAAAAATCAGTTTCTCCCTTCCCCCATTAAGTGTTAAACCAAGTGTAAAGAATATTGATGTGAAGAACTGTCGACTTCTTGGCCCACCCAGTGATCCTCCCAACCCAGGCTGACTGCCAACCCAGAACCCGATCAAATTCAACTTCCAGCTCTTTTCTCCAGTAAATATGTCCGGTTTAGTGCACCAAGGAATAGAGCAAAAAGATTCACATCAGAAGTTGCTGCCTGGCTCAGAAACCTCTCTGAGGTTTCCAGTATAGCATGATCATCTGCCTCCCAAACTCCATGCTGTTGTTGCAGTCTACAAGGACTGCCTTGTCCCCACACAGACTCCACTCCATTTTCTATCTTTCCTGCAAAGAAGCAAAGGCATGTACCAGGAGTCTTGCCTTTACCTATGGCATTAATGCCTCAGAGAACACCCTCTTCACACTCTTTCCTACTTTGTATCCTGCTTTCCATTCAGGACTAGCTTTCAGAGCTGTTTAGCTGTAAGGA
The DNA here is from genome assembly GCF_047511675.1 of Marmota flaviventris. Classification (NCBI taxonomy): domain Eukaryota; kingdom Metazoa; phylum Chordata; class Mammalia; order Rodentia; family Sciuridae; genus Marmota; species Marmota flaviventris. The sequence goes on along the minus strand of NC_092498.1, from coordinate 100,261,138 downwards.
CCTTCCCTGCAGTTCAATTGTGTTCATTCTTGCCTTGACTTGCAGGGATGAACAACAGGAATTCTCAGTTTTCATTGTATTTCCAGCCAGGGTGAGATTTCTAGCACAGTATGATATACAGCAAACCTGCTTACCAACATATTACATACTCTCTGTGCCTGAGATCCCTTAAACACATGCAGAGAGAACAGATTAACAGTGTGTGGTCATACTTCTTATTTGCAAAAGCTCTTCTTATTTTCAGAAAAAAAAAAAAGTCTCCACTTTGTCTGCCTCTGAGAAGTTTCCATTCCCCACACAGAGCAAGCCCAATGCTGCTGAAATCAGGGCCTCCTGTAGTCACAGCACTTTGCAGTATAGCACAGCCTTCTGGGCTCCACACAGACAGCTCTTCATATCATCACTGCTCCGGAAATGGCCACATGACTTTTGTCTTCTCATTTGGTGTCATTTTGCACTTATCACAAGGCACCCAGAGTATTCAGTCCCTTGCTTCAGAATCTTTCCTTTAGATTAGGGATTGGCATACTACCTGGTATGCAGACCATATCCAGTCCCATCACCTGTTTTTTAAATAAAAACTCATTTCTTTACATATTATCCATAGCTTCTCTCATGCTCCAATGATGGTTGCGATAGAGGCTTCATGGCCTGCAAAGCCAAAAATACCGATTTTCTGGCTATTTACAGATGAAATTTGCTGGCCCCTGGTCTAAATCACCAAGAACATAGGCAAAATAGTCATTAGGAGTGAGATTTTTCTATCACCATGGTCAAATATATTGATGTGGCTTTTTAATTTATAATTGTGGCTTTATTTATTATTTTGGCCTACAATATTGAGATGCATACATGATATTGGATGACTGGCTTTTGGCAATTGAGGAAATGAAGTAAGACCTATAGAAAATGAGAGGCAGAAGGGGAACTGATGTTTCTGGGCACTTTTGTAAGAAGTACCCCTTTTCTGGTCAAGGCTGGATCATGTCATGACAGATCACAGTGAGGAACAACCATTGAGTTATCTCCAGGTTATCTAGAACCAGCAGAGCAGTCATTACCTACAAAATAGCAATGCTAACTCCCCCAGACAAAGTAAAATGATTAAGTTGGTTGTCAACAGATGGACTCCATGGTCCAATAGATTACTAGTTGATCACCCACAGGCAATTGTGTATTCTCAAAAAGGAAATGATATATTGAATAGAAAACAATGCATTTTTAAAAACATATGGCTCAAACAAGATAGATATGTACGTTTTTCACTTTTATGCAAAGACCCAAAGAAAGGACTGGTTTGATTGTCTTCAGGGTCCCAGACTCCTCTGTGTTCTTTCTGTTTTATCCACCTAGTATGTGGCTTCCAGCCTAAACATCATCAAGACAGATGCTGTAGCTCCAGTCATTATTTTCCACTTGTAAGTTAAAAGGAAGAAAGCTGAAGTGGTCTAGCATGCACATAGGAGTCAATGCCTTTTAGAAAGGCTTCTAGTTGATACCACCTAATACCTCAGCTCCTCTATAGGTCAGTATTCTGCAAAGAACCACACATAGGATATAGACATGAGACAATGGATAGATGGGCAAATAAACAGGTATATATGGATGGAGATGGGTATAGATGAGATAGATCTGTAGATAGATTTACCTACAGATAAGGGGATTTACTGTGGGAATTGACTCAAATGATTATGGAGGCTAAGAAGTACCATGATATGCTGGCTAGAGGTTGGAGAACTAAGGGAGTCAGCAGTGTGGCTCAGTCTTTGTCCAAACACCTCAGAAACAGGGGAGTCAATGGTATAACTCTTAGCTCAAGGCCTTAGGTCCAAGAACCTGAGGGATTACTGGTAAGTCCAACAGTTCAAAGGCCAGGGAAGCTGGACTCCAAGGTCAAGAGAAGAAAGGTATTCCACCGACAAAAGAGAGAGTGAGCAAATTCACCTTTTCTTTTCCTTTCTGTGCTCTCTAGGCCCTCAGCCAAGCAGATGGTGCCCACCCACATTGGATGAGGATGGATCTTCCTTAATCAGGCCATAAAATCAAATGTCGACCCCCCTGGAAATACCTTCACAGACATCCAGAAATAATGCTTTATATCAACTACCTTGGGAACTCTTAATATAATCAAGTGGGTACCTAATATCAACCATCTCATTGGCCCGTTCACCTGGCCACACCTACTCACAAGGGAGGTCAGAAGCTATAGTCATTTAGGTGAATATGTGGATAAAGCTAGAAATCTGTTATTAAAGAAAAGGGGGCAGCCAATTAGCAATCTCTGCCTCCTACTGGCACATGAAAACTCTGAGGAGGAAGCTCACCCACTTAGATTTGCCTTTATGAATTTTCTCTGACTTTTGTACTCTGTCAACAGAGAATGGGACAGCTGAAAATGACATTATTTAGACTTTGTGCCCATCATTTCACCACACATTTTTTTTTTCCAGAGGAGGCTACCACAAGAGGGAATTTGATGGATGCCAGTGTCCATGGATGAGAGAGGGGATTGTACCCTGTGTTGTTTTCATGCTCCAGAGAAAGGAGAGTCTGGAAATGCCAGGAGGACAAACATCTTGTGGGTTTGGAGTCCTCCCATCTGTCCACTTGCAGTCTCACTTGAACTCATTTCCCTCAAGGGAGAGGAGAAAGAGTCCCTTGTCAGTACCTTGGACGAGGGGCTCTGCCCTCAGTGGCAGCTGCACACACAGAGGAGGAGCACAGTGCTCAGTCCCTCGCACCCCTCTGAAGAGCCACTTGATGGCATCACCTAGGAATGTGGTCACAGTTCCTGCCTGAGTTACACTTGCTGTGTAAATAAGGAGCTAAAATAGATCCTTGGCAGGGGTGAGGGGTGTTATGAGGTGAGGAGCCCTGAGAGGACGGCTGTTTGTGAGGAAAGGCATAGCACTTCCTCACTTCCTCACATAGCACTTATCCTGAGTGTCTTTTCTGCATCCTTTTGAATACTCCTCTGCAGTCCTAAAAAAGAAAAAAAAAAGGAAAAAGAAAAAGAAAGTACTAGCAGGGAAATGGATGGCATTAGAGCAGATTATGCTAAGTGAAGCTAGCCAATCCCTAAAAAACAAATGCCAAATGTCTTCTTTGATATAAGGAGAGTAACTAAGAACAGAGTAGGGACGAAGAGCATGAGAAGAAGATTGACATTAAACAGGGATGAGAGGTGGAAGGGAAAGGGAGAGAGAAGGGAAATTGCATGGAAATGGAAGGAGACCCTCAGGGTTATACAAAATTACATACAAGAGGAAGTGAGGAGAAAGGGAAAAAATACAAGGGGGAGAAATGAATTACAGTAGAGGGGGCAGAGAGAGAAGAGGGGAGGGGAGGGGAGGGGGGATAGTAGAGGATAGGAAAGGCAGCAGAACACAACAGACACTAGTATGGCAATATGTAAATCAATGGATGTGTAACTGATGTAATTCTGCAATCTGTATATGGGGTAAAAATGGGAGTTCATAACCCACTTGAATCAAAGTGTGAAATATGATATATGAAGAACTATGTAATGTTTTGAACAACCAACAACAAAAATTAAAATAAATAAATATTAGTCTCATATTTAAAAATTTAAAAAAAAAAAGATTCCGGGGGAGCCAGGAAGCTGGAGAGAACAGAAGGCAGAGGAGGTCACGCAGCCGAGCCCTGACTGCCCAGGAGGCAGGGAGCTCCCCAGGGAGACGTGCAGGGTGGGCTGGTGGTGGGGCCATGTCATGAGGAGCCACAATGGTAGCCATGTGTCACTCACCAAGAACCCCAGCCCCTGCTCCTTAAATCACATGCCTTGACCTCCAGTAAGGGCCTTGAGAAAGAAGTAAATAGCAAGCATGCTGCAGGAGGGGAGCTGGGTTAAGCCCCCACAGAGCCATGGGATTTCAGGCCTGGTCCAGAGTCCCTCCTTCTACCCACCTGCAACACCAAAGCCACTCTGATGGCATTATTTTCTGTCACTGCCCATTGTAATCTGGCCTTCCTCAAGAAAATAAACAAGAATTAAAATAAAATGGGAACAATGATACAATACTATCCCCAGGAGGCCAAATGTTACTTTTCAGGGAAGCTGGATATTCTTCCCTGATGGGCTCTATACTCCAAGACAACTGTCCTTTTCAAGTGGCCTCATACCTCATGTTGAATACATTTTTTACCCAAGTCAGAGGCTATGTGACAGCATGTTAACAGAAAACCCTAGTTTGATGACCTATGGGTTCCCAGACCCAAATCTCACTGCGCCTGAAGACATTTTTCCAATGTCTGTCATCTTTAGCCACTTGCTCCCCAGCCCTCCACCACCCCATGCAACCCACAGCACTGATCTTCCACGACATGTCCATGCTGACCTCCAAGGAGACACAGGCCGGCCATGACCACAGGTACACTAAGCTATATTCTCAGAGCACTACTCTGTGCTCTCCAAGGTCCCATAGGTTTGGACCAAAGGAGCGCATCGTCCAGATCTGCACCATGGGCCCTCTTAGTGCAGGTTCCAGGCCATTAGTAGGCGAGCAGGGTGGGACATTCCCAGCTGCTTGGTCCTAGTGGATAAGCCCTTGCTTATGAGAGATGCTGAACCCTGAACAAGTCTCAACTCTTCCAGTAATGTTTTCCACAAGGGGGTTAGCACAGAGACAGCCTCCATTTGATGTTTGACTCCTCATAAATATGAACCAAGAGCACTAATCCTACCAGTAAGTAAATTGCCTGTGTTTGGATTATAATTGAACTGTTTTGCTGCAAGCCTTGCACTTGGAAAATTATAGCTTTATCGCAATGAGGAGCCAGAAAGGGTTAATTCACCTCCAAAGGGAGCATAGTTCACTCCTTCCTCTCCGGAAGGATCAGATCAAGAGGTAATTATAAATGACTGACAACCTTATTTATATTTTTATTGAGCTATAATTAAGCATTATAGTATTCATCTTCATTATTCCAGCAATTCCACTTTGGATACATCTTCAGAGGGAGAATTTGGAAGTCATAGACCAGACTTCTCCTAATAAAGCCTCTTTTAAAGGATGAAAAGTCACAATTCTGAGGGACAAAAACTTGATCTGAATTAGTAGTTCTATTCCCAGAGTCCAGTGTAGCTCTCAACTGTCACTTGCTCATCCCAAGGTAGTAGGACGATGGGAGAGTTCACATGCCCTGTGGGCTTTCCTCCATGGCCAAGAACTAAGGACACCTGTGCAAGGCTCAAGGACCATCTTCAAATAAATATTGAAAAGCAGATCTAGATGCCATAGGGAAGACCATTTGGATTCATGTTTAAGAAAGTCTAAACGATAAGGTTCCATGGGAATGTTGGATAGTCAACTAATCCACAAGACAGACATGCACCCTGACAGTTTGAGTAAGAGCTGGATAATAATAGCATGAAAGACATGTAGGGCATATTTTCTGACTATGGCAAGTGGCCTGAGTGAAAGAGCAAGGCATGGAAGTACAGACACAGAATAAGGGGGGTAGGGAACATGTCTAGAAAAGTAAGGGGGAACTTCGGAGGAGGCGGCCATAGATCTGAACCTCTAAGTTATAAGGAAAGGGAGAGAACATGTGTGAAGGACTAGATAGAAAAAGAGATTTTTCAACCTCCTGATCTGTGTGGAGCAGACTGATTGAAGAGAAGAGTCCTAGCAGTTGGGATTAAAGAGCTGTAACTGGTCAACCACTTGCTGGAAATACTGTAGTGAGAGTGGAAGACAGAATGAATGTTATTGACTTTTTCAATTTGGGGATGATTAATTTGCCATCATGGAAGACCTCATTGTAGCCCAGGTGTCAAAAGAACTATGAAGCCTGTTCCATGTCTTTGCTTGGAGTAAAGCCAACAGATACTAAAGCACATCCTATTCCCTAACTTGAGCCCTAAAACTCGTCGTTTCAGATCCTGCCTGCCTGAGCAGTCCCAACTCTTCGCTTGCCCATTCCTCCCTCCCTAGTTCAGTCTCTACACTGCACACTGCACATGATCTTTCTAAAACCACACTTGGTTAGATTATTTAAATAAATAATTCCTTATTATGTACAAAATAACGTACAAGTTAATGAGCAAACTCTTTCTTGGCTTTATCTCTTCCAGTTTTTACTCTAATAATCTCAACTACATTTAACTTCCAAACTCCATTTCACCCATCTCTGTGTCCGTCAACACTTTTTTGCAGATCCACCCACCTCTAAGCTGGAGCAAAAGATGACCACAGACTGCATCTGACTGTCTCTGAGAAACTTCCTCAGATCTATCCCTTCTCCAGATATGAGCTAATACTAAGGACCTTCCCCTGCTCTCTTGTCCATCCTCCTTATATTCATGCAATCAGTTCTCAATGGCTCATGGACCACAGTTACAAGCCCACGGTTGCAAGCCCATAATTGCAATCCTCTCAGTCCCACCTTGGTTGGGCAGTGTAGTGGAGGATAGTAGACAAAGATTGATGCACATCATTCTATCTCGACTCTTAGCCTTTACTCTTGTGCTTTCTTCTGCCTAGAACACCCTTCCCTCATTTCTTCACCTAGCTATCTTGTTTTGATCATTTAGCAATCAATCTAAAGTGTTATTGCCATTAGAAGCTGTACATAAGCAACTAGCTTGATCTAATTCTCCCTCTTCTCTGCTCAGTATATATACACAGAATGTAGATATATATTATACATATGTGTCCCATATTTGTACATGTATACATATATGTATCTCATTATACATATGTGATTAATATATATTTAACATATATATATAATATATACCAAATATATTTAAATTATCTGTTAGTATGTGCATGTCCCCCATTGTATGATCCTTAATGTTATCACTGCCTCACAATTCTGTATATATCTCATTTCATCACTCTCTGCATATCATTTAGACACTCACTAAATGCTTATAAGACTTTAAAAACTAAACAAGGAAAGTAAATTAGAGAACCAATTGTAAAAGGTAATCCTTGACCCTCTGGTCCTAGAGAGTGGCATGTACTGAAAACTTAGAATAGCTCATCTAAGCAGATGAAGCAATCACAGCTTGGACATTTACCCAGGCCTAACACTGTTTAGATTTAGATTGGAGGGCCTGAACTTAGCCTTGATTGGCTGAACTCATTCTCAACTCTCACAGTCCTTCATCTAAATCTCTTTGAGGGTACTTGTGTCTTTCTACTTTTATATTCTGTTGTTTTATGACTTTATGCCTCTTTACAGCTAACGTATCAACTCATGGATGATTGTGCCTAGGATATAGTTGGTTCTTTTGGCAAATAAATATCTTTGGTTGCATTCACACCAACCATTCTGTGTCCCTAATGAGTTACATGCTATGATCAAATTCAGTGTAAATATCAACCTCACATGTAGAGAATTTCAGCACTTGCCAGCTGCTATTGAGGACACCAGGAAAGATCCTTAATATAATACTGAGATCACAAACAAGTGGAAGCCTAAGGATCACTCAGAGTTTCCCAAAAGTACCAGAACAAGATGATTTTTAACGTTGCGTGCATAGCTATGTTTTAAATATTTGCAAATAGGTACCTACTTTGAACCATTATATTTATTTTAAAGATAATAAGAATGATTAAATTCAAATAATTGTATTCAAATAAATAGCAACAACAAACATCACTCTGATTAACCCATAAAAGAACTACTGTGAGATTCAGATTCTATAAGTGAGATTCAGATCATTTAAGAATCTATTTGGCCTAAAAGGATTGTGTTAAGACAGAAATAAGGGCACAATGTATTATATATAAAATACTAACCACATAATTCACTTCACACCACAATAATATTAATGATGACTGACATGACTTGCATGGGACTTTTTGTCTAAGAAGATTACATCATAAGTGCAAATAACCATGTAATTGCTCTAATGTGAACTTAGTTTTAATCACAATACCAAGGTTTGATCTTTGACAATTCACCAGACCATTATCCAAAAGAGAACTTATAAAATGTTAAATTGGACTATTAGAACCCACTTTATTCTTGGTCAGGGCAATAAAATTTGGGTTTCAGTTGATGATACATGAAGAAGACTGGAAATCCTACCTACAAGGAATTTCATTTGTTTCATTTATGCGGTGCATATCAAAGAAAATGATGTTCAATCTTTAGTTTTTTAAAGACTATACATTAACTGAGAAAAGAAAACAGTCATTATGTTGTGGTAATGGAATAAATAGTTGCCTTTAAAGATGGGCTGTTTTGTAAACATACCTCCAAAAAGATTTTCTGATTACAATAGTAATTCACTTATTTTTAACTTTGATTTTAAATTTTATGTTTATCTATTTTTGTTTGTAAATTAAATGGATGACATTAAAGTACAACACATGGGCATCCTGTACATGTGTTCATATTTTAATGTCATCCATTTATATATATTGTACTAATAATGGGGAATATTTCCTCTATTACCTTGCTCTATCTTTATGTGCTTTATACTTCATGACTGTTCCCTTTTGTGTGTGTGTTGTGTTTGCGTTTGGGGATTTTGTTTTGTTTTTGTTTTCTGTTTTTATCTTTTGCTAGGTGGAAACTTGTTTTCTATCCTTTTTGAAGCCTATAATTTTAAAAACAAAAAAAATACAATAGTACATATGTACACATATATGTATGTATATATATATATGTGTGTGTGTGTGTGTGTGTGTATATATATAGTATATATATATGTGTGTGTGTTTATATAAGTGTATATATACTCTGTTCATAGTTATACTAATAGTTAATTCAAGTGCAAATTTGTAAATGTTCCAGTGTGCATTTTTCTCCTAGAAAGAAACAGGGCTTTTGAACCTCTGCCTCTCATAATGAGTAAGTTGGGGAAAGATCATAGGTTTACTGTCTCTTTCTTTCCTTCTTCCAAGTTCCTCCGGAATAGGGAATGATTTTGATGCTTATGATCCTTTTGGCCCTATTGTTAGGGCCATTACTTCTATTTTCTCTTACCCTCTTTTTTTTAACATTTCCATTTAATTTCTAATCACATTCACAATGATTATTGAGACTTCATTCAATATTATTTGGTTTCCATTATATCATTACCTTCCCACTTTGGGCTACTTAATTTTAACAGGCTTAATGTTCCATTACACGTCTTTTGAGCATTTTTTAGAATGAAAATGAAGGTGGTTTACTGGTAAGCCTTTCCTATAGTAAATCTTAATTCAAAAGGCCTCCTATGTCTTCACATTGATGATCCATTTTTTCCCCCTTGACACTATAGGGGATTTTTTTCCTCTGTTTACTCATACTTGAATAATCAGTATGAGTAAAGTGCCTAAAGTTCGCCAGTACTTACAATGCAGAGAATAACATGTTGCAATCTTCCTCTCAGCTCCTAAACTAGAAAGCTGCTTCATTTGCAGATCTCCATCTAAATTCACAGTCTCCAAAAATCTGCATGGTATAGCCCTTTGAGTGGATAACGGGGTTGTTTCCCCACTCACCTTAGACTTAGAAACACAACTTATTTGTAGATTAACTGCATATTCTGCATTTCTTTCCTGTACAATTGTAGGCTTACACGGCAATCCTCACAGTGTGCCCTTGTCACTACTCTCCTATCTTTATTATTGTCAGTATCCCACACCTGCATTTTGACTATTTCTGGCCTACTGCATTACCCACTACCCACTATCTAAGTGGCAATCAAAAACAAAGCGACAAGGAAAGGGTTTGGTTGGGTAAGTGACCTTAGCCAAGAGAGAAACAGTTGCTTCCACATTTAATTAGGGAAGGCTCCAGAGATCCAGAACACATAACTCAGTAAGATGGGGTAGAAATTTCCTTCTTGATCCAGCTTGTCTATCTCAGGCCCCATCCAAGATTAAGTTGGTAGAAATTCCTCCTGGCTTCTAGCACTTCATTGGTCTGTGTTCCTAATTTCCAAAATCCCGTAGAAACATTTTTTGTCTCATTATTTCAGTGAGAATTAGAGAAGGCACATGACATGTTCCTAACTAGTTGCCAACTTACCTGGGAAATTCATCTTCACAATGAACTGGCAAAAGGAATGCTAATCTGCCACCATGTTGAGAGAAAAGTTCATCCCCTTGAGTTTCTTGATAGTGGTGACAGCCTAAGTAAACTTAAAAAAAAAGGCAAAAATAGGACACCAGTTCCATTAACCTGCCCCATTTCACTGACCATCAAAGTAGGCAAAGGTCATTGCCTGGGAGAGATGCTCACCTCACACTAAGACCATTTCTCAATAAAGAAGAGTTAGCCAAGGCAACAGCTGCTCTCACAAACCAAGACTGCTGAGGACAAAGCTGAGGAGTGGCTGGAAGGGGTCATTTTCTGAGGAAGCATGCCCAAAACTGGTGTAGGAGAGTAAGACATAGTCCTGCCATGGGCTCTGCTTCTGACTTCTTGGTTTCAAATCCTGACTCTGCTGGCAGAGACAGGTCCTTAGGCAAGTAACATCTCCTGGGTTCCTTGTTTTAAAGACAGTATACATTTCAAAGGGTAGTTGTAAGAAAAAAAAATGACATTAAACATGCAAAATGCTTGCAATAGTATCTGGCCCCTGGTGAAGGCTCATTAGTGTTAGTTATTATTATTATCCTCGCCCACACATCTTAAACAGAGAGAGATCAGACATAGACAAGGCAGAGCACAGCTAGTAGACATACCCTTGAGCAACATGGGAGATGAGAGAGAAAGAAGGCTGTTGGTTCCAGACTGTTGTAGTGGCTGTTAGTGGTGGGGGCAGGGAGGGACAGGAACTCAGACTTGGCAGAGGGGGCCCACTGCAGTTGAAGGGAGATGAAGCCCCAGGTTAAAAGTTGCTGATCTGTGTACCCACTGAGGACAGAATTACTGCCTATTTTCCTTGAAATCACTATATTTTCTATATCCAGCCAAGAGACCTACATATAAAGCCATTGAATAAGTATTTTTTAAATGAAGGCAGTAGGATAGGAACAAACCTGGGCGAATCAGAGCAGACCAGGGGCATACAGAAGCAGTGATAAAGTTTGATAGTCACAATGCTACGTCCAAAATAACGATTTGTCATGTCTGGTGTTGGTGGTGTAGTGGTGAGCATGGCTACCTTCTACCTTAATAGCTGGTGCTATTTATTCACCACTTTAAATGGTCCCATGGAGGAACTTTACATATGTTACTCTCTTTTCAATTATCACCAAAAATTTCATTTTTGACATGAAGAAACTGAGTATTAAAGGAGCTAACAAACTCAGCCTCTCTCTGTTAGTGTGTGTGTCCAAGTCACACCATAAACTCAGGCTGGCCTGAAATCAAAGCTCATGCTTTTTCCCCTGATCTCTCTAGTTCCCAAAGCCTCTGATAAGAACAAAGTGTTCTGAGCCTGGGGAAGGGAACCCAACACAGAGGCCCTTGGAGTCTTTGCAAAGCAAATACTTACCTCAGACTATGGGTCTGGATGTAGAGGAAGAGGAAGGCATAGAGGGATCTGCTCCTGAAGATTTATCCTTGGGCATAAGAAAAAACAAATGATGGCTGGAGACTCCAGATAATCCATGAGGGACCTCTGGCTGCGCCAGTCCCCACACTGTTTTGATCATATCTTAGCCATTACTGGGAATCAAAATAATTGCAACAATAAAATATCCCAAATATTCCACTTCAGTTTTTTAATAGGTTATGGCAACATCCAAAAGGAAATTTGCCCTGACAGTTGCAAGAAAAAATGTGGAAATTGCTGGGTCACCACAAGAGAGAAAATGATAGATACCTGAATGGAACTCCAATTATCATATGATTTTAATTCACTTCAAAGGAAAAGCCATGCTTTAAAAGAAAAATGAGATGTGAATATTGCAATGGAACAAATATGGTACATCCTAAATTAATAATCTCCCACTTCCCATCTCCCAAATGACCATGATTATGAATATGACCATTTTGGCTGATGTTTTAAGACAGAAAGATGTACAAATCAGTTGTTGCCTGTCTCTGTGGAGTGATTCACAACTGAATTTTGAAGGTGATCCTGGGCAGCCCAAAAGTACTCTAAGAGGCCCCTCACAATCCTTCCTCACATTAGGCCTGGAGGGCCAACACATTCCCAAAGAACCGGAAGAGGAAGTGCATGGGTAATCAAATTTTTCCTGAAAGAGATGCTTTTATTATCTATCATCCAGTGGAGGTGACCATGCTCCAGGACCAGCAGAGGTCCCATAATAATCCCATAGAAGGAGAGACTTCCCAGTTACAAGACATGTGCTGCCCACTTCGGGCACACTGTCAGCAGAGAGGTGATGGTGTTGGTGCAGGTCACATTTGCCCTGGAGAGTTTGCTGTTCAGAAGAAACCCTGCCAACTCTGTAGGACTCCTCCCTACTCCTCTTCAGAAGAAAACATAGAGGCGAAGTTGTTAGTGCCCAGACCAGGAAGCTGGAACGGGCAGCCTCTGCCTCCTCATTTGCCAATATGTTTCAGGTCAGTGTTGGTTCAGGGGTTAGAGATGACTCAGTTCTTAACTGATGGTTGATGGTTGTGGATACTGAAAACCCTAATCTACTTGCCCAAATCCACTGCCTTTCACAGGACACATGGGGACTACAGCAACCTGGGAATAAGGTTTCACACAGCTGAAGTCTGAAGACAAGAATTTGCCCTTGGGGTAACAGAGGATAACACAGGATGTGTTTTGATTTTGTGGTGTTTTAAAATCTAGTTATCTGGTAGTTATAGTACCATGATCCTCTGGGGTGGGGGTGGGGGAGGGTCACAACATCAAGGGTGAAAGGACTTCTCCATCAAGGTGATCTTGAATCAGGGCTCTAGAAAATGAGAGCAAGAATACACTAGCATTAGAGGAAAGGTCCTGAGAGAAAGGGGCTGTATTCAGTTCATGAGCAAAAATCTGAGCCTCAGAAAATATCAGAATCAGTCAAATGAGTCACAGCCAAGGAATAACTGTATAAAAATTATCTTCATTATGTATCAGAAATGCAGATGCCCCTGTCCTTCCTCAGGCCTGTGCAGCTGAGTCTTTTGCGTTAGCCTGATCTGAAGGGAGAAGACCAGAGAAGAAAGACTGATTCAAACCTGTCTCAGCAGAGGGTTCCTTTATTTTCCCAGACTTTTCCTGGGCCAGTGGCTCTAAGACAGGTCTCCAAGGCCTACAGCACATAGGACAAACCCCCAACTCCACTTAGCTAGTACACGGCTCATCACCTCTTGGTACTAATCCCCAGCCCCTTGCCTGCTGTGCTAATGAGCCCTGCACCAATTGTCCATTCCCATGTGGGCCAAGAGCGCCAGCTCACCCTTATCCCAAGCTCAAATGGGGACCTGTGCCAAGCCCCACCTTGACTCCAAGTCTTGTCTGCCTCAGCTCCTTGGGGTGAGAGCTGCTGCAGAACCCTAACAGGCTTTATTCGGTGCAGTTAAGGAAACAATTACAGATTCAGAACAAATTCAATTTTCTGAGAGAATCAGAAAAATTATTTGAATTATTTGTAGCCTAAACCTTGTGGTGTTGTTCAGAGTTAAGTTCTACTAGGATAAACCCAAAAGCTGCTGGCTATAGGGCTTAGGATATCAGGTACATGATAAACTCTCAACAAGAAGTTATTTAATGAATGAAGTTTGTGAAGTTCCAGGTCACAGTCTACCTTCCCCCACTGAGGCTGGCTGCCTCCCTGGGAAGTGTCCTGCCCAGTTCTCTGTGTTCTCTAGGCCAAACACCTTCCCTAAAACACAGGCTGTCATGTTAAGGCCTAGGTTTGAAACAACCTGTTTCTATTTTCCTTTGAGCTCTTTCTTTCTGCATGTGTTCCCAGCCCTCAAGTAAAGGTAGACTATCATAAAGGAGAGATCATTCAAGTTTTCAAGGAGCGGACAGTAAATATCTGAGGCTTTGCAGGCTGCACATTCTCTGTCACAACTTCCCAACTGTGCTACTGCACCACCCAAGCATCTATAGAGCAGAACCAAACAACGGGGATAGCTGTGTTCCAATAAAATACTAATGACCCAAACAGGCAGTGGTCTGGATTTGGCCTAGGGCCATCATTTGCCAATTCCTGGCATAGAGGCTAAAATGAAAGACTCTAAAGACAGAAGGTTGGGTTCTTCAGGCTCTAACAGTGGCGACTGGGCAGCCTTAGCCTAATTATTTGACTTTCTATATTATATGACTTTCTATATTATTCTCTGCTCATACAGCTTAGGTGAGAGGCATGCACAGAAAGTACTGAAGGGATTTTCTAAGCACTTAGTGAAGAATCATTAGCTGATTACTGTTACTCCTGCAGATGACAATTCTAACATTTCCTAGCAATTGGCCCCTGCTACTTTCCCTGGCTTTCCACAGTGTGATAGCCCTTGCCCTGCCCTTGCTTAATGATACTTCAGTCTCTGAACATTGTTTCGTTGATTGTCCATTTGTCCTGACTGGACCTAGCCTCTGTGACTTAGTTGTACCGCACTGCCCACTCCCCTACCCTACTGAGCAGGGCTCCTCTGTTCAATGCTGCTGCTTGGCTATAGTATGCCTCAAGCAGCAGCCTCTGCCCTTTGTGACAGCCTGGATGAGTGAATAGGATCAGGGCTTCCCAATAGCATTCTGAGGGCTGATTCATTCTCTGAAACATTAACAAGTGTTTGCAAAAGGGAACAGTGTTCTGTGGGCCAATAATTGGGGAGAACACAAGGATGAAGACAGTTCGAAAAAGTCTCTTTCCTCTAAGACATCCTGGGGATTTTAATAGGCTAATATATTTCACTCATCTTCAAGAGAGGAATCAAAGCACTCTGCAGCATTTCCAAAATTGCTCTGGCTATAGAACAGTTTTTGAGTCATCCACATGTGATCAAGATTCTGAGGAACACATTCTGGGAAATAGTAGACAAATAGTAGACAAAGAGCCAAGTATCCCTGCTCTCTGGATTGATGAATGGCAAAGGTTAACTGAGTGTGCACAGTAGAGAAATCATTAAAACCCTTCTTGTTCATTAGACTGGTATCCACTGCTCATCACAACTTGCTCGGCACATTTGCATTGTGGGCCCTGCTCTCCTGGCTTGGGGATGTGGGTTTTTCAAACATAAGACTTGGCTCCCTCTGTCAGCCAGACTAGCCGGATCTATAAAGAATCCCCTGGTTAGTGAAATACAATGCCCCTTACTTCCTGAAGCTACCCAGTCACCCCAGTCAATCTGGATCTTTCCAAATGTTCTCCTCTTTGACTCTTAAAAGAAGTTCACAGTGGCCCACAATTCATGTCAAATGGACTGGCCTGCAGTTTCCTAGTTTGTCCCCATGGGCTCTTTTATAAAACCATGGCTTTATTGGTCTTAGTCATCCCATCTCCTTTGGGGCCTTTGCTGAACTCCATGAACTTATTTAAACATCCCTGGGGCTTCTCCTATTTCCCTCGGCCTCCTTTCTGTGTGCCCAGAGCCTGGTAGGGCTGACCCACGGAGGCGGTTGTGGAAATGCTAAATCTTTCTAGCAATTCCCAGCGTTGCTGTTTGCATTCTTCACCTTCCATCTGTGTCCACACAGCCTCAGCTCTTGTTGCCCAGGTGGAGTCTCTTGCTTTGTCTCAGTGGGAGCCAGAGTTAAGTCCCTTGCTCCAGAGGCAACCCCCACTTCTGCCACCAGCTAATACTTGTTCATTGACAGGAGACTTCTCTTTTCTTCTTCATTGCCTTTATTGCAGATCAGTGGTAGAAGAGCTTACAATCAAACAATGCCTGGGAAGTACCTTGAAGTCTCCTGATGAAAGGTGCTACCCAGGTACTACATATTATTATTTCTGCAGACAAGGGCAATAATAGCTTGTTGCTTCATCTTAATTCCCCTGAGTGGGCTCAGGCTCTGTAATTACCTGGGTTATAGGGCACTTGCTCAGAAGGCTGCATCCGAAGGCACAGGCGGCCAGATGGCCCCAACGGGGTTTCACAACATGTTCTCTGAGTGTTCATTCAAGCATATCTGCTGTGAGGCTGTCTTTGGGGTGGGGGGAGGGTTAAGCCAGGTTTTTAATATGTGGAAATCAACTTTAATAGAAGAATCTACAAACCCATGAGGCAAGTTCGAGCCAGTTCCTCCCTGTGGTCCAAGCACCCATGCAGAGGGAACAGATGTCTGTCTTTTCCAAGTAGGGGCTGAGGCAATGGAAAGATAATCTGGGGCAGGGGTATAAACAATTCTCACTGACAAGGAGTCGAAGCCGCCTTCTAACTTTCTTCCTTTTTTTCTTGGCAAACCTGCTCAGTACCTTTGTCTCCAAAATGAGAAAATTGATAAAGTTCACAATGTCCAGAATGCTTCTCCCAGGCTCAAGATCTTCAGGGGACCTTTGTGGCCACTCTATAGGCCAACGGGTTATCTATTGGGGGCTGAGATCTTGGGAATCTGGCCCTATTACATTCAGATCTACAGCTAATATTATCCAACTATGATTCTCCATGAGATTTTATTGGAGGCTCAGAAGTTTCTTGTTTATGAAAATGATCAGGTTACAGTGTCATCAAGATCATTTTAATGTCCTGTTATCCCCATCCTAAGCATCTCACTCAGGTAGGTGCTTACCCCAAGACTGAGACTTCACTCTGAATGTTTTCTCTCAGATTTACCCAAGTATTACTGAAAATTATTAGGATGTGCTTATAAGAATAAAATATGTTTTGATTTTGTGGTGTTTTAAAATCTAGTTATCTGGTAGATTTAGAATTTTGTCTTTAATCATTTGTCAGGAGCTTTTGGGGGGGATTTCTCCCCATCCGTGCTTTTCACAGTGTTTTCCCTGAACTTCCATTTTTACAGTCGTTCTATGGGTCAGTTCCTACCAGCCCAGCAAGGATGTTGACACCCTGCCCAGCAGCCAGCCAGAAATCAATAGCCTCATCAACCTTCTCTTCCTACTCTTAAAGCATATCCATATGCTTCTGTCCCCCAGAGAGTTTCAGTTCTAAAAGGCTTCCCTGAACATACAGTCGGTGGCAAATAGCCTCCCCCTTTGTACTTTCCTACTGGAAGTTGAGGCAAAGAATCCTGCCCAGCCCATGGCTTCTAAAGGACAGCATGAGAGGCCCATCTACAGCTCTAGTTCATCTCTTCTCCTTCAGGTTGTTCAACCTCCACGCGGCTCCAGTGCCCCTGAGAGCCACTTG
The DNA here is from genome assembly GCF_047511675.1 of Marmota flaviventris. Taxonomy (NCBI): domain Eukaryota; kingdom Metazoa; phylum Chordata; class Mammalia; order Rodentia; family Sciuridae; genus Marmota; species Marmota flaviventris. Next base: position 100,244,002 of record NC_092498.1, on the reverse strand, counting down.
TGAAGTGCTTCTTTCTATGTATCGAACGGTTGGAATTGCTGGCCTCTTTCCTTCCTGCCAGAAGCCTGCCCACCTCTGCCAGTTTGACCTGTTCAGATCTGTCAGAACCTTTAAAAGTACTGATTGTCCCTGCCTATGTCCCCTCCTTGTGTGTCCACCAGAGTCAAAAGGACTTTGGCAATGCTGACTTCCGTGGTGCTCCTGGATAGGACAGGGGAGGGACTGAAACTGGGAGCTTTAACAGCAGGCTCCCTGCCTGGGTTTACCAAAGAAATTTCCTAAGCTATCAAAGACTGCCCTGGACTCCATATAGTGCTCGAGTTTTTTATCTTCTCCTTAGCAGTTCTCTGGCTATGAGACCCTTAGTCCTCAACTTTTCCACTGGGAACAGCTGGGGTCAGATCAGTCCCCAGATGTTCTCTTAGAGTCCTCACACTTGGAAAATCTCACCCAAGTCACTGGACACCAAGGTCAGTGGGACAGATGGCTCAGCCAGCTCTGAAGAGATGCATATCCTCACGGAGGGACAAAGAATGACTTCATGGTTGCAATTCCTGAAAGAGAGAGAGATGGTTTCCTGTGGGGCTCTCTCTTTCTTGCCTTCCTTCCTAGCATAAAACATTACCAAGCTCCCTACTTCCCTGGCTCTGGGTACTCTCTTCACCCTGCCCTCTGCTGGGACACATGTGACCAGACCCTTGGAGAATGACATCCTTCTCCCTGGCACCTTCTGAAGCTTCCTCTGAACTGGGACCCCACACAATTCCTGGGCTCCTCTCTTGCTAACACTGGTATAAGGCTATTGGTTAAGATGTTTCAAAGCCATAGGCTGACCTGACATGTTCTTGATATTTCCTTACCTTCCTCTCTTTCCCCCAGCTCCAGGCCTCCATAATAAAGGTTTCTCATCAGGGCTGGGGGGTCTGAGAACAGAGCTTTCTTCTCTCTGATTCCTTTCCTGTGGTAGGGCCCACCAGGGCCCATGGCTGCGTAGATTCTGAGCAGCATTTGGCTTGGGCTGGTCTGTGGAGATCTGGAATCCAAACAGTTTAAAGAGTTATGGCTCCAGGAACTGTGGATGGCAACGTTTTCTATTATTAACAGTTCCAACTTTCCCATCTGGCTGTTTTCAGAATGAAAGCTGGAGATTACTGTCAGCATTAATTACAATCAGGTGCACTTTTCTTCTACTCCATTTTGCCCCGACGGTTTCTCACACAGCAAGAAATCCTTAAAATGCATGTCCTTTGAAATGTGGCACATAAATCCTTGTTGCTGGTGAGAGCTGCTGTCAGCCCTTCCGGCTCTCTCTGGATCTAGGTGAACCTCGCCAAGTTCACGGGAGCTTCCTCAGGTGGGGAGAGTCACCCAAGCCCCTGGGCTCTGAGGCAGGAAATGTCAAGAGATCAGCTTCTTTGCAAGATTTCTGGCACTTCCTGCTTCTAGTCTAACCAGAGCTACCTCAAGAACAGTTTTGTGGAATGTCTGCCTTCAGAGCCCTCGCTGAATCCAAGGGCAACATTAACAAAGGAAGAAAACCAAGCAGCTGAGCCTCGGCCCACACAGTCACTCAAATTTCTAACCAGCTTTCTTCCCCACATATCTTTTTTCACCTTCTTTTCCCACATTCCTGGCCCTATTTTAAGTTAAATATTAAATATTGTTTGAAAAAGCAATATTTCATCTTGAAATATTTTCTTTCCCTTCGTCTTTGTACCTATATGCATATTTATGTGCATGCTACTTTTCTGGAAACTTCTTTTCATTAATCTCAGTAAATCTCTCCAAAAATTCTCCACAGATATTAATACTGAGGAAATAATTAAACATCAGGACCATTCTCCTTTTGTACAGACATTTGAATTTAATTCAGATGGGCCATTTGAGTAATTTTAGTTATTCCTCTATAATAGCTCAGCTACAGAAGCCATGGCTTTGCCATTATTAATTCGGTGACCCTGGTTAAGCTGCTTACTATAGTTTGGATCTTGCATGTCTCCTAAAGGCCCATGTGATAAGGGCTGGGTCCCTAGGGTGGTACTATTGGACATGATAGAACCTATAAGATGTAGGGAGGTCTTTAGGTAATTGGGGATGTATCCCCCAAAGGGATTGTGGACCCCAGTCCCTTTCTCTTCCTCTTTCTTTTGTATCCAGGCTATGAGGTGTACAGATTTGTTCCACCACATGTTCCCACCATAATAATGCTGCTTTGCCACAGGCCCAAAACAATGGAACCAATCTATTATAGACTAAAACCTCCAAAACTGTGAGGAAAAATAAGTCTTTCCTCTTTATAAGCTAATTATGTCAGATATTTATTTGTTAGGAATGAAGAGCTGAGTGAGACACTGTTTAAACCTGCTGAGCTTCTATTTCTTTGTCCGCAAAATGCAGACATTATCTTCTCAGTGTTGCTAAATAGATTAGCATAAACATGACAACTCAGTACTGGCAGGTGATACAGAAGCACCACCACTTTTAATACCATCATCTTTTCATAAAAAGAGCTAGATATTCATGGGTTATTTTTGTCATACGTGGCTCATTCCATTTTATAATTGTTCAGATTTTTTTCCCCTTCAGCTATTGCAATGTAAGTTTCTAGTGTCTGAAAGAGGAAACCATTAACCTAAAAATCTTTGTTCCATCTTACTCTGGTACACCACCCACAAAATAGTACACTTGGTAAAAAAGGGTGGCAGGTGTGGGAGAGTGGACAACCTTGAAAGAGCTGAACAGAGTATGACTTATTTCCTCAATAAAAACAGGATGGAGGAATTTACCATAACCACATTGGTTGTGCTACGAATTCGGCCCTGGCTATGACTTGCCCTAATTGGCTGGGCCCAAGTCACTTGCCCCTTCTGGCTCAGGTGATGCTGGTTCTGCCTCGTTCCACCCACCGGCTTCCTCACCTCAACAGCCGGGAGACCACAGGTAGTGGGTGTTAACCTCATGGAGCTCCGGCAGCCATCTTTCAGATGAGTTCTTCAGCTGCATTTCATAGTCTCAGTAGAATAAATGAAGTTTTTGACAGTTCATTTATTTCCCTGATATATTTCAGATGTCTCTTCAGAAAAAGCGCTGGATTAGTCCTGTTGGTTGTCTTGAATCGGATATGAGGTGAGAACACTTCCTGGACACCCATTATTGAGATGTGCATTAATTGTATTTGCACACAGTCATAGAGCTCAGCGGCCTTCTGAGCCCCTAATTTTTCTACTTCATTAAACTCAATGGGTGTGCTGAGTTTCATAAATGAGACAGTTATGAATGTGGTCACAACCGCGTGGGTCTGCTTAAAATCGGTCAGCTCATCCCCGTACTTATGAGTGTACAGGAATCATCCATTATGAGCAAAATTAAGGGAAATATGTTATATAGACAAATGGCTTTAGTCAAACACTCCCTTTCCATGATTTTAAATGTTTTTTGTGCAAGTGTTTTTTATTATTAAAGTTGGCAAGTCCTATTACTTTCCCTGTGTGCAAAACTTCAGAAGGTAGTATCTCTACGTGGGCCCCCTTCCCTAATGAAGGCTTTAGGACATAGTGGAGTACCTGAGAGATATCTTGGGATCAATAGGGCCCAAAGAAAAGACTGTAGGTTGAGTTAACACAAATTCTGAGTGTGGCTATTGTTTCCTATTTCTAAAACCCACACCATAGACAGCTCCTGCACAGGGAAAACCACATTGTTACTGGAAGTCTATAGCTCTTGGAGCACCCCTGAACTACTGCAAATGCATGGCCACCTTATATAATGGTGGCAGCCATGCAGCAGGGACTGGGATATAACTTTCAGACAAATATGTAATCCTGGGCTCTGCTTCATACTAAAGTTGTGATATCAAAATGTTGCCCGACTTCTTGGGGACTCTGTTTCTCTGTATGTGCAGTGGGCTTCCACCTATTTCATGGAATCAATTTGTTAATAAATATAAAACTTGGGGGACTGTTTCAAAGCCTGGCATACAGTGCAGGCTCTGTGAATGGTAAGTTTATTATTAAAAGCCCAAAAGGAAAAAAGAGACATGACCCACAATGGGATCCACGGACTCTTCTCTTGCCATGGGTTATTTCTGTCTGTTTCAGATGTTAGACTACACTAGTGTATGGGTTTTCTAGGGTGCATAACAAATAACTAAATACTTACTCACCTAAGACAACATATATTTATCCTCTTAAGTTTATATGTTAGAAGGCTGGACTTTGCCTAACCGAATCCCCTGTTTAGGGTGTTACAAGGTATTGCAATTGAGGTGTCAGTGGAGCTGTGTTCCCATACGGAGGCTGGACTGGAAATATAAGTTCACTTGGTGCTGGAAGATGTCAATTTCTTGCAGATGACACACTGGCAAACCTAACTTTATTTTTTTTAACAATCAGAAGCTGCTCTCAGCTCCTAGAGGTGGCACATACTATTCATTGCTCTCCATGCCTCTTCATGGGCATTCTCAAAACATGGCAACTTGCTTCTTCAAAAGCAAGAGAGAGAACAAAAAGCAAATATGCCAGCAATACAGGGGCTTATATAATATAATCTTCCCATCGCTGTCCCCATATTCTATTGGTTACAAGCAGAACAGGCCATATCCACACTCAGCGACAGGGGACTGTATAAGGAGATACCAGCAGGAGAAGACAATGACGCCAAAGTCGGTCACAACTATAAAAGACCTCAGCGGATGAGAGGTACAAGTAGTCTCTCAGAGTCTCTCAGCTTCTCAGCATCTGACCCTCTGGCCAGCATCGTCAGCATCTCTCCATATTTCCAACAAAATCCCACCCCAGCCTTACTGTATTAGTGTTCTATTGCTGCTGTAACAAAAATATAAAGATTTAACAGATGAAATAAACTTATTACCTTACAGAGTTGGAGGTCAAAAGCCCAAAATGGGACTCACTGGACTAAAATCGAGGTATCAGCATGGCTGCGTGTTATTTGGAATCTCTAATGGAGAATTCATTTCCTTGCCCTTTGGAGCTTCCAGAGGCCTCCTCCAACTCTGGCTGATGGCCAGGCCACCCAATCTTCAAAGGCAGCAACAGTGAGTCAAGTCCTTCTTACATTGCATCACTCTGACCTCCTCTTCTGCCTCCCTCTTCTACATCTAAGTATGTTCATGATTCTATTCATCCACATGGATAATCCAGGATAAACTCCTTATTTTAAGGTCAGCTCATTAGCAATCTTAATTCTATCTTCAAACTTAATTACCCTTACCACGTACCATGTCCACTGGTACAGGGATTAGAATACAGACATCTTTAGGGGCCATTTTTCTGCCTACTATACAGAATCAGATGAGGAGTTCCAGATTTAACAAGTCTTCCAGGTGATTCTAATGCAACCAAGTTTGGGAGCAGTGGTCTACACCAATAGGATTGAGAATAGTTAATTTATAATATAGAGGTGTCAACACTTGGTCACTGGAGAGAGATAAGCAGAAGATTATTGTGTTAGTTAAATATGTTAACCAAAATATTACATATCTGATAGACTCTAATTATAGTGATTCTTCTTTTGATTAGAGTTTTTGAAATCTGTACTCTATCCACCAAAAAACTAGGTGCAATAAGCCCCCTACCTCCATGTCAATGCATTAAAATGAGAGTTCTAATGGAGATGGAGATGGGAAATTAGCTGTAGCTGCTGATATTTTACAGAGATGGTGTAGAGGAGGAAAGCACACCCTTTCATGACATCAATGAGAATGCAAATCATTAGTCACTGCAGAAGAAGCACCTCAGAATCTTTGTGGTTAGTAATGAAACCCAGAGGCCAGTGATAAGGAGATCATTCCAATACTGTAAATCTGAACAGTGAAGAATTCAAAACAGGAAAATGTAAGTGAGAGGATGCTTCATTGGGTGAAAATATTCATCTTGGTGTTACCTCCAGATAGTCACTGAGTGCATTCTCATAATGTGACTTGAGATCAGTCCAATCGGATGCTACATATGGTTTGCTGCATATTGTAAAGATTAAATAGCTTGGAGAGTTGAAGTCTCAGCTCATGGTTTCCACCACAGACTTGAGACTTAGCTGCCAAAAGATTCAGGGCCACCCATATCCAAAGCATATTGAACAGCTTATGAAGGAACCTCCAAAGACCTTCTGCTATGCAGTCACAGGAGCCAGGTGTCCCTTGGAAAGCAGCCAGAAAAGGAAAGAGGCAAAGACTACAAATCAGGAGAGAATGAGTATTTACAAAGGATAATTCAAATCACCAAATGTTATGGTTTGGATATGGGGTGTCCCCAGAATGTTCGTGTGTTGAAAGAATGGTCCCCAGTACAGCAAGTTCAGAAGTGGGGCTTTCAGGACATGACTGGATCATAATAGTTGAATGGACTCCTGGGAGGTGAGAGCTAGTTGGAGGAAGTAGTTTACTAGGGGTGTGCCCTGGAAGGGCTTATCTTCTTCCCAGTCTCTCCCTCCCTCCCCACCCCACTTTCTCAGCTGCCATGAGCTAAGAAACTTTGCTTTGCTTTTCCACCATGAGGTTTCTGCATTGGAGCCAGTCTACCATGGACTGAGAGCTCCAAAACCATGAATCAAATAAATCTTTCTTCCTCTAAGTTGTTCTTTCAGGTATTTTGATCAGTGATGAAAAGCTAACATATCAAGATTTTAAAACTTATAGATCCAAAAGCTAATTTATTGACAATGATCAAGAATTTATTGTCTATGAAAACAATGATAAAATGGATGGTCCAATTTGTGTCAATGTCCATGGAGCACTGGCTTCCTTGAATGCTGCATTGAGGATCTGGAAGTTTCCAGAGGGCTCAATGACAACCTTTATGTCTCATGATTGCCATCAATGGCACATGCTATGCTCTAATTCTAGGTGATTGAATCTAAGCACAAATTCATAAAGATAGACAAAGAATCGTCTTTTTTTTTTCTGGACTTGGAAGTGTATCTTTTTGTAACAGAGATAAAATGAAATATAGACTTTGAGACTTAAGCAATTAGGCCATGCAATTATTGTCAAAAAGGATTGGAGCGAATGTAATGTACCCTATATTCCCTACTCTGCTTCAAGAGACATGGATAGCAGAGAAGGAAGAGAATTATGACATTTTCAACAAATTCACATCTAGTATCTTCATATGCAAGACTCCATTATGGTTTTCATGGGTAACACAAAGTATGATACAGACAGATCTTCTTAATGAAAAGTACGATTATTCTTCAATGCCTGCATACCTATATGCATGTCTTAAAAATGTGGGTACCTCTGAGTCTACAAGACAGGTTAAAATGACAAGAGCAATGGAAAATTGCCTTCTATTTCCCCAAATCCCTCTAAGACCCCTTCCTTGGCAACAAAGAGCAATCACAACACAGGCATTTCAAGAGCACCCTGTGTCTCCTCCCCAAATCCATTATGCAGTTCCAGCAAAGCTTCCAGGGAATATGTTTTTGGTAATAACTGTAGTTTTTTATAAGTTCGCCTATTTAACCTATGGAATCACCCCCATGTAATGAAACAAACCCCTGAGCATTGATGAGAACAAAGATTCACAGATGGAGCTTTTTCCTGCTAGTCACACCTGGTGTGAATATTGTACAGTTTTCATTCCAGTGGTAACAACTTGGTAAAAATGTAGAATCTTCTTGTGGATTTCTTCCAGTTGTTGAATTTTCTTTTTCTTTTTTCTTTTTTTTTTTTTTTTTTTTTTTTTTTTTTTGGTATTCCCTGGGTTTCAGATCTAAAAGAAAAATGCCAAAAGTATATTTTTATGAAAGAAGCAGTGTTCTAGAATGTGCATGGTATAACTCCCACTTCATCAGTCATGTTCCATGCTCTTATGCAGATCATTGGGTTGATATCTAAAATCACATATAAATTGTTGTATGTCTGATCCATTTATAAAATCTATTCTGGGGTTATTATTTCTTTTAAATCCATATGAAATCTATTACTAAATCATATTACAGTGGGTTTGGGAGGTAATTTATGAATAACTTCTGTTAGTGCCATGGTTTAATTAAAAAATACATATCTATTAAAATATTTGGTTAGATAGAAATTAGAAAAAGTCATGATACCAAAAGTTCAGTTTGTCTAAAGTTTGATTTCATATAATAATATTTGCTCCTTCTAAGGAATTCAAAAATGATGCCGAATTATGTTTTTCATGTCTAGTGTAAGTGTATCAGAATCTAATGAATGCATAGTAGATCATCAATTAATCAGAATGCTTGGGAGAACAATGTTCCTTTTAGTTAATTGAATTTCCCACTAAATTCTGGCTTCAATGGCAAATATTTTGCTTCTTACTCTTGTTAAGGAATCCTTCAGAAATGCATTAGTCCGCATTACAGTGTACCAGGAATTAACATTTGATAGTCACAAAAGATTGGTTTTTTTATGTGCCTCATTTTTATCAGTCTAAACACTGGTTCTTCTTACAGAGTATTGAAAATGTGCTGATGGTCATTGCTTTGAGCCTGGGGTATATAATTTGCTTCTTTCTCCTTAATAGTGAAGTACAACAAAATATCTCAGTTAATGGAAAGTCTTCATTAATTGGTTTTCTCTCTAATATCTTTTACTAAAATAGTTTTACAAGTTCAAAAGTGCAAAATAGGATATTTTCTTTTTCATCAAAAAGGAAATTCCCAGGTAAAAGCATTGTGCCTTATGAACTTTCAAACAGGCGCCCCTATCAGGGGAGAGCCTCATTCTTGAAAGCTTTATGGCCCAGGCTAGAATTACAGTCAGTAAGAATGTGAGCCTTGGTCTAGGACAGGTGTTTCTATTCTTTTCAGATGCTTATCTTAACATTGGAGCAAAGTTGAGTCTATAAAACAGGGGTGGAAATTTCACTGGGGTAGCTTTGGGCTGGACCATAAAATGCCTCTATTCTGTTCCTTCTCTGTCTGTGCATGGGCCCTCAAAGAACCTTCTAGAAATGTGAGCAAGGACCTCAATCTCCCTGGTATGTATGTGTGGTGTGTGCTTGTGGGAATGTGTTTGAACATGTTCTTTTTTGTGTGTGGTATTGGAAATTGAACCCAAGTGTACTCTACCACTGAACTACTTCCCAGCCCTTTAATTTTTTGTTTTTAGACATGATCTCATTAAATTTTCCAGGCTAGTATTGGACTTGCAATCTTCTTCTCTGCCTCTTTAATAGATGGGATTATAGGCAGGAACCACCACACCCTGCCACATATACATTTTTAAAAAATATGTTATAGATAGGCACAATACCTTTATTTCATTTGTTTATTTTTATATGGTGCTGAGGATCAAACCTTGTGCCTCACATGTGCTAGGCAAGCATTCTACCACTGAACTACAACCCCAACCCCATATATGTATTTTTAATACTTTGTAATGAGTAAGAATTCACAAAGAATTATTAAACATCTATTTTACAGTTTCAACTGTACTATCAGAGGCTGAGGTTATTTGAAAGCAATTATAGAGTCCTTGTCCTCAGAGACATTAGTCTTTTGGGTTAAAGAAAAGGGGCCCAGGTAAAATCCATAAAAAATATTTAACTGCTTGAACTGTGTCACTATTAGAGGTGCTCACAGATTTATTGAGGCCAGGAGGTTTGTTCATGATCTCTGTAGCTAATTCTAAAAAGTCATGTTTTAACATACAGTTTGGATCATGTAACTCCCCTACATAAAACCTTCTAGAGCCCACTCTTCCATTTCAGATAAATTTTAAATTCTTTGAGTCCTATACACCTGTCCATGGGTCACAAAATCAAACTCTTCTTGGGCTGCCAGCCCTCTTTTTCCCTAGCTCTGGTCACAGAGTCTTTCAAGTTTTTTTTCCTGAAAGTACCAGATATTTCCCTGTTTGGAACCTTCTCAAATGCTGTGCCGTTCCGCTGTGGAGTCTCTATCCGGTTTGCCTCATTCATTTTTCCATTCAGCTCATGCATAAAATGTCACCTCTCCACAATTCATCATTGACTGCCCACTTTCCAATGGCATAGCCAAATTTACTTTTAAACTTTGTCTTTATTAAACTAGTCAGAATTTGTGCCTAGAGGTATATTTGGATATTTAGGAGTTTCTCTTCCCACTAGAAGAATGAAAAGAGGAATCATAATCACATACATCATTTTAGCTTGCCTCTGTATCCCTAATGCCCAGTACAATAACCAAACATAGGAAGTATTCAATAAATATCATGAAATGCATGAAAAAATAAATCAATAAACAGACACACCAGATAATATGACAGACATAGACTACATGTGTCCTTAAGTGATGCTGCTAGCGATAAGCACCATCATCAAGTGATTTCTATCCCTTATTAATTTATTCATTAAAAATTTATTGTGTCTGCTATGTACTAGATATTGTGTTGGGTATTGAGAATATGGCAGTAAATATGGCAGGGCTAAAGTCTTAACTTTAACTCTTGGCTCTACCAATTATTCATGATAGAATCTGTATATCTTAAACTCTGTAGGCTAGAATTTTCTCACATGCAGAACAAGATAATAAGACCCACCTTTTGTAGTTCTTGTGTTACTTGAAAGAGTTAATGTAAATAAGGAATTAGAGCATTCACAGGTGCCTAGGACATGCTATCTCTGTGTCTGTGACCCTTGTGCACAGGGTGACTGTCTACTGGGCTGTGTTGATGAGTTAGAACGAAATATTTGATCCTATGCTTAGACCAGGTCTCAATTTCCTCATCCACATAGTTGGGGAGAACGCAGGACCTGCCACACATAACTGAGAGATCATAACTACAAAGCACAATGCTGGTATAAACTAATGATTTTTCCATGGAAGACTTCTTTATTTCACTTGGCTTGTATTTCCAAATTCAAAGTGTTCTGATACCCATTCTTCTAAGTGCTCATTCTACTTTGCTTGATGTTTTATAATTCCTGCAGGATACAAGAGAACTATTTATCTTTTTCAATCTTTTTTTTCTTTCTTCATTTCTGTGCAAATCTAAATAATATTTGTAGCCAGGTGTGGTGGTGAACACCTGTAATCCCAGCAGCTTGGGAAGCAAAGGCAGGAGGATCACGAGTTTAAAAGCCAGCCTCAGCAAAAGTGAGGCACTAAGCAACTCAGTGAGACCCTGTCTCTAAATAAAATTCCAAAAAATAGGGCTGGGGAAGTGGCTCAGTGGTTGAGTGCCCTTGAGTTCAATCCCTGGTACCCAAATAAATAAATAAATAATTGATATCCTATATGTATATTGGACGTTCCAGTAGTTCAAGATTGAAATAGGAGAGCTGAGCAGGCTTTTCAAGAAGACACATGTATTTTCTCAGTCTCTTTTTATATAGGTCTACTATTATTTATTGTTATTATTATAACTGTCTTCTAAACTTTTAAAATGTTGACTTTTTCAAACCATTTGCAGAATTTCCAAGGGAATAAGTTAAAATATAAAATCATGGGGAAAATGCACAATTTCCCAGGAGCATAAGGAAGGGTGAAGCACTGGACTAACGAGTCTGATTTTATTTTATTTTATACCGGGGATTGGATGCAGAGGGGCTTAGCCACTGAACCACGCTCCAAGACCTTTTTTATATTTATCTTTTATTTAGAGACAGGGTCTCGCTGAGTTGCTTAGTGCCTTGATAAGTTGCTGAGGTCGGCGTTGAACTTGTGATCCTCCTGCTTCAGGCTTCCAAGCCACTGGGATTACAAGGGTGTGCCACCAAGCCTGGGTGAGCCTGATTTTCTACATGTAATTGCTGTTTTCTCAGTGGAGGCTACAAAGGGCATCCCACATCACCAATCACGTTCCAGCCTCTTTTGCAGGTTGTTGGGATTTGGTTTGGTTTTGTGCTTTTCACCCTATGACTATAACGCAAGAAAGAAATCAGAAATTCAACATTTCTGACCTGCACAGAGTAGTGCATAAATAGATATATTTGATAGATTAATATTTTTGTTTTAAAATTTTCTGGCTGTTTGCTTTGTTATACAAAGTTCTTAAGTAAGAGATTCATTACACTCTTATTCATCATTTATTATCTTGCCTCTGTACAAGAAATACTAGGTGAGTTTTTAAAGCCTCGCCTGTAAAGTAGTTATGGGGGCCCCCAAAAGAAGAAGATTGTTGTTATATTGTTATTGGCATCCTTGTCATCATTTATAATAATCATCTTAGGAAAGAGCTTACCATTTCTGGATGGTCTATAATCCCAAATAATATTCATAGCAACTGCCATAATAATGAGCAATATAATAACCATTCATTAAGATGGTGATTCATAATCTTAGCCATTATCATATTATGTTTAATTATGATGACGATGGTGAAAATTACTGTTTCTAGCTACTGAGAATGCAAAGAATTTCAGAACTCACGGGAGGAAAGTAGAATTTAAAAAAAAAATTGATGCAGCTTTTTTTCCTTTAACGATCTCAAGAAGAAGCTATTTAAAAACAAAGCTAAAAATTCAAAGTTTATCTTGACTCATGCCCATTTGCACAATCTCTAAGAGATGAAATTATCAAGTTATTAAAAGCCCTTTATTTGATCCCCAGCATGGGGATAGAAAGCCTTCCTATATGTATGACTTTTTCCTCACAGATTTCCAACAAAAATATTTTTGCTGAATTCTAATCTAAAAATAATCATGAATAATCCTGACAGATGGATGAGCTTGATTTTTAAAAGTCATAAAGCATGTTTTTGACAAAATTGGAGACTTGTGGTTTGCTCTGGTCATTCTAGGAAGCATCACAGAAGGACAAGGAAAGATGGGTTTCTTGGCTCTGCCACTAGGGAACTGTATGCCCTTAATGGTCTTGTCTATGAAGAAAACAAAGGAGAGTGTTTTAAGCTCTTGGTCACTGAGAGTCCTTTTAGGCATGACATGAGTCTCAATGATCATAAAGTTATTCATTTTTATGGCTGAGTAATATTCCATTGTGTATAAATTCTGCAATTTCTTTATCCATTCATCTGTAGAAGGACACCTGGGTGCCCACATGGCTCAGCTATTATGAATTGGGCTTCTGTACATTGATGTAGCTACATTACTATAGGATTTGCCAATTGATGAATCTGAAGACTATCATGCTAAGTGAAATAAGCCAATCCCCAAAAACCGAAGGTCAAATGGTCTCTCTGACATGTGAATGCTAACACACAACAAGATGGGTAGAAAATAGAAGTTCAGTTTAGATAAAGGAGAATGAAGGGAAGGGTTTCAAGAACAGGAATAGGAAAGACAATGAAATGAATCTGATGCAAATTTCCTATGTACATATATGAATATTACCACAGTGAATCTCACCATTGTGTACATCCACAAGACTGGGATCCTAATTAGAATAAGATATACTCTATGTTTGTATAAATGTGTCAAATATACTCTACTGTCATGTAGATCTAAGAAGAAAAAATAAATTCTTAAAAAAAAAGAAAATCAAAATGGTGCAATTATGATAAATATTTATAAAATTATAGAATCTGAATGATGTAGAATGCATTCCTGCTCCCAACTTAGCCCCTCTGCTAACTTCCTCATCCAGGAAGAAGTGGGAGAAACCAGGTTTCTCTCCAGGCCAGGCATCTTGACAGACAGTGGGAACATAGCAACCAGCAAGACGCATGATCACTGCATTCATAAACTTAAGTAGTGAAGGAAATGGATGATGAAAATTGAAAGCACTAATCATTGCAAAATGTGCCACAGTCATAGCCCTGAAGCCACTGGAGGCTTAGGGTTCCTGAGAAACCATCAAAATAAGAATTATTCCAGAAAAAGGAAATCAGTTATGGAGCACAAACTTCAAGGGAAGAGACTTCAAGGGAAGGAAGCAAGAGCATTTGGAGGATGCTCAGGAGCCCCATGAAACACCTTACAAGCCGTACAAAGGGTTTTAATTTTGCCCTCAGTGCATAGAAAATTCAGGAAGAGTTTAGGCAGGAAACTGATATCAGATTTGTGTTTCTGAGAGATGCATACCTCTGGCCACCATGAGGAATGGAGCCAAGACTTCTGTTTCTAACATCAGACCTGACTAGAAACTTTGGAGGACAATATAATTTGATCCTGCATCTCAAAGTGGGCTTTTTCATGAATTTTGTTTTGTTTTAATCACTGGGTTTTCAGACAGCATGAGAAAGGATGGGGGAAGCCAACAGTATTTTATATCAATGGTTCTCAAAATATAGCCCACAGGTCCCTAGGGACCCCCCAAGAATTTTTCAGGGCGCTAAGAGGTCAAGATTATTTTCATAATAAGAAGTAATTTGTTCTTTTTTGTATGTTTGTCTTGTGGTGCTGGAGATCTAACCCAGGTTCTCACACATATTAGGCAAGTGCTTTTCCACTGAGACCCCCCAATCGCTCCTTTTGCTGATTGAGCTTTTGCTCTGGTCATGTATAGGCAATGACACTACCATCAAGGCAGCTGCACAGACCTGTAGTCACTTCACCTCTAGAGGCTCACAATGAAATAAACGCCAGGTTCACATAGGAACTACCTTGATGAGGCGGCAGACAAGTTTCATTTCATCGACCTCAACCCCGGAAAATCCGTCTTTTTAGTATTCTTTGTGAAGTACGTTTGAAGAACTTCTGGTGCCGTGGAAGTAGAAGATTGTCTCAAGGAAAAACACTTGTGAGATGGTCACAGCTGGGAACTCAACTGACCACATTTTCCATAAAACATTATTTTTACTTGAAAGAACAACTCAAAAATTAATTATCCAGACTTGGGCATTTGTCAGACATTTTCTTGAAATTAAATGAGGTAAGCTTTTCATTTCAAGAAAAATAACAGACAGTATTTCTCCCCGATGATTACATTGAAATTTTCAAACAAAAAATAAAATTTGGGAAAACTGTACCCTCCACGGTGAGTTTGGAGACTCTACAAAATTCAAGACTTGAATGAATTTTTAACAAACGTGTTTTTAACTTTTTTTTTTAATATGGTACAATGAAGTGGAAAAAACCTGTTAAGATCTGTAAAGCTCAGTGAACCAATATTGTCCAAATGACCAATATGTAATCTATAAAATCATACATGGTCAAAAGATTCATCCAAATTGTAAGATAAACAGAATGGATTTTTTTAATATTTATTTTTTAGTTTTAGGTGGACAAAATATCTTCATTCCATTTCTATGTTGAGGATCGAACCCAGTGCCCCGCGCATGCCAGGAGAGCATGCTACCACTTGAGCCACATCCCCAGCCCCAGAATGGATTTTAATGTAAAAGAGAACAAAGAATTTTGTGGATAAAAGAACAGATCCCACATTACAACTAACATTTACGAAATTATCTCTTGTTGAGTTTTGGTATTATATCAGAGAAGAATATCCACAACTATCTGAAAAGATATTAACTATATAAAAAACACTGAATTCATGACAGAGTTCCTTTGATGTGTGGATTTTTTACTCCTTATGGCTGAATTAACCATGAATTTAGGCATGGATTTTTGATAATGAGTTATTGGGAATCTGTGTCTAACCAGTGGGGTTACTTTTCTCCTTAGAATGCTTATTTTATGATTTGATTGGCAATTAAAATGAGTCTGGTCTAGTACTAGTTACATACAATTTCAGTGACTGAAGATAACATTCCTCCAAACTGAGAAAAGCTTATTATCCAATGAAGTAGTAGAAGTATTAGTCAATATGATGTGAAACAGACATTAATTATATGAAATCTGAAGCTGGATACAGTGACACATGTCTATAATTCCAGCAATTTGGGAGGCTGAAGCAAGAGAATCACAAGTTCAAGGCCAGCCTCAGCAATTTAGCAAGAACCTAAGCAATTTGCCAAGACCTCGTGGAGTGGCATCAAATTAAAAGCTTCTACACAGCAAAGAAAGAGAAAAAAAAAGATCCTACAGAATGGGAGAAACTCTGCCAGCTACTATTCTGACACAAGGTTAATATCCAGAATGTATAAAAAGCTTAGAAACCGATAGATAGATAGATAGATAGATAGATAGATAGATAGATAGATAGATAGATAATCCAATCAATAAATGGACTAATCTACTAAACATACATTTCTCAAAAGAAGAAATACAAATGGACAACAAATACATGAAAAAAAGTTTAACATCTTTATCAATCAGAGAAATGCAAATGAAAACTACACTGAGATTTGATGTCACTCTAGTTATAATGACAACCACTAAGAATACAAAAATTAATAAATGCTGTCAAGGGTATAAGCAGGAGTGAAGAGGAACAACTATTCACTTTTGATGGGATTGTAGATTAGTACAACCAACATGGAAATCAGTATAGAGGTTCATCCAAAGAGCAGGCACAGAACCACCATATGACCCAGCTATGCCACTCCTCAGTATTTATCCAAAAGAATTAAAGTCAGCATACTGTCGCATCACATGCACACATATGTTAATAGCAGCACAACACACAATAGCCAAATTATGGAACCAACCTAGGTATCCATCAACAGATGGATGGATGAAATGTTTTTTTCTGCACACAATGGAGTTTTATTCAGCCATGAAGAAGATCAAAATTGTGTCATTCACAGGAAAATTGGTGGAACTAGAGAACATCATGCTAAGTGAGAAAAGGCAGACACAGAAAGTCAGGGGTCTTATGTTTTTTCTCATATGTGAAAGAGAGAAAAAAAGGAAAGAAAAGGGACCTCTGGAAATTAGAAGAGAGACCTGTAGAATACAGAAGGAGGAGGTAAGGGAAAGTAGAAAGGGAGGAAAAAGGAGGTCTGGGGGAATAAAAGAAATCAATTTATGTCCCATGCATATATGAATATGTCACAATAAATCCCACTATTATGTATAATTATAATGCATCAATAATTTTTTAAATGACCAATTAAAATGTAAAAGAGAAAAAAAATCTTGTTCATAATGGAAACAAAAATGTTTAAATACCCAGAACATATTTTTAAAATTGTTTTCAAGACCTCAATGAAGAATATTATAAAACATTGACAAAAGACAGTAAAGAACATGAGTGGATGGAGTGGATTGATGTCGTTCAGATGTTTACGGCATACAAACACAATGCAATTTCAATCACAATTCCTAAAATATAGCTTTTTGACATTTGAATAATATTCTAAAATTTATATGAAAGAGAAAAGAGTCAAAATGAGCAAGAAATTCTGAACAAAGATAATCCCCTGTGCCCCTTTGTCGTCTCTCCCCCTCCTCTCAGTACTCCCACAAACCCTTCCCTTCCCAGGCAACTACTGATCTGTTTTTTGTCATAATGATTTGTTTTCATTTTTCTAGAATTTTATACAAATTGAACCATACAGTATATATGTGGTGATGAATTCGTACATGTGTACGGGGGTTATGGGTGTATGCTTCTTAGATTGATTTGATGGGTGTATGTACATATGCCAAAACCTATTAAATTGCATCTTAAAATATGTGTAGTTCATACCTCAATAAAGCTGAAAATATTCAAAGAATTAGGAGAGTTATTTATTAGTGGGAAAAAAACAACTGTCAATTTCACATGAAATTAAAAACAAGTACATTACAACAGTGACATACTACTTCACACACTTAGGTCTGGCAAAAAGAAAATATGTGAACATATCAAGTATTAGGAATGATTTGGAAAAATGAGTGTTTATTTTATTACTTGGGTGTAACAACTACACCCTTATTCACTTAGAAGAATAATCTGGTGAGTTCATTTAAGGTAGAAATACATACAACTTAATACTCAATATTGCATATTTCTAGCTGTAGATCTGTAAGAGAATTTTCCACATAATTTAAAAAAGATAAGCACAAGGCTGTTCAGTATTTTTATAATAGTAAAAAATTATAACAGGGCATGGTAATACATGCCTATAATTCCAGCAGCTTGGGAAGCTGAGACAGGAGGATTGCAAGTTCAAAGCCAGACTCATCAAAAGCAAGTCACTAAGTAACTCAGAGAGACTCTGTCTCTAAATAAAATACAAAATAGGGCTGCGGATGTGGCTTACTGTTGGAGTGCCCCTGAGTTCAATCCCTGGTATGCACCCCCCCAAAAAAAAAAAAGAAATTAACAACCTAAATAAATACATATATTATGGACATGGACCCATTCAAATGAGAGGAAAATAGGAACTTTTTGAAAAATGAGTAATGTATTCGATTTTTATTATCAAATTGGAAAAAAATCGTTTACTCATAACCACACGCAACAATAAATTATAAATGGACTTAAAAACTAAATATAAACATGAAATTTTGTATTTATAAATAAGATTTTCAGATAAATCAGGTTTTTATTTATTTTTTTTTGTTTGTTTGTTTGTTTTTGTATTTTTTTTTAATTTTTTATTGTTGGTTGTTCAAAACATTACAAATTTCTTGACATATCATATTCCACACTTTGATTCAAGTGGGTTATGAACTCCCACCTTCCCCCCATACACAGATTGCAGAATCACATCAGTTACACATCCATTGATTTACATATTGCCATACTAGTGTCTGTTGTGCTCCGCTGCCTTTCCCATCCTCCACCCTCCCCCCTCCCCACCTCTCCCCTCCCCTCCCCTCCTCTCTCTCTACCCCCTCCACTGTATAACCCTGAGGGTCTCCTTCCATTTCCACGCAATTCCCCTTCTCTCTCCCTTTCCCTCCCACCTCTCATCCCTGTTAAATGTTAATCTTCTTCTCCTGCTCTTCGTCCCTACTCTGATAGTAGTTACTCTCCTTATATCAAAGAAGACATTTGGCATTTGTTTTTTAGGGATTGGCTAGCTTCACTTAGCATAATCTGCTCTAATGCCATCCATTTCCCTGCAAATTATATGATTTTGTCATTTTTTAATGCAGAGTAATACTCCATTGTGTATAAATGCCACATTTTTTTTATCCATTCGTCTATTGAAGGGCATCTAGGTTGGTTCCACAGTCTTGCTATTGTGAATTGTGCTGCTATGAACATTGATGTAGCAGTGTCCCTGTAGCATGCTCTTTTAGGTCTTTAGGGAATAGACCAAGAAGGGGAATAGCTGGGTCAAATGGTGGCTCCATTCCCAGCTTTCCAAGAAATCTCCATACTGCTTTCCAAATTGGCTGCACCAATCTGCAGTCCCACCAGCAATGTACAAGTGTACCCTTTTCCACACATCCTCACCAGCACTTGTTGTTGTTTGACTTCCTAATGGCTGCCAATCTTACTGGAGTGAGATGGTATCTTAGGGTGGTTTTGATTTGCATTTCTCTGACTGCTAGAGATGGTGAGCATTTTTTCATGTACTTGTTGATTGATTGTATGTCCTGCTCTGAGAAGTGTCTGTTCAGGTCCTTGGCCCATTTGTTGATTGGGTTGTTTGTTCTCTTATTGTCTAATTTTTTGAGTTCTTTGTATACTCTGGATATTAGGGCTCTATCTGAAGTGTGAGGAGTAAAGATTTGTTCCCAGGGTGTAGGCTCCCTATTTACCTCTCTTATTGTTTCTTTTGCTGAGAAAAAACTTTTTAGTTTGAGTAAGTCCCATTTGTTGATTCTAGTTATTAACTTTTGTGCTATGGGTGTCCTATTGAGGAATTTGGAGCCCGACCCCACCGAATGTAGATCGTAGCCAACTTTTTCTTCTATCAGACGGCGTGTCTCTGATTTGATATCAAGCTCCGTGATCCATTTTGAATTCACTTTTGTGCATGGCGAGAGAAAGGGATTCAGTTTCATTTTGTTTCATATGGATTTCCAGTTTTCCCAGCACCATTTGTTGAAGATGCTATCCTTCCTCCATTGCATGCTTTTAGCCCCTTTATCAAATATAAGATAGTTGTAGTTTTGTGGATTGGTTTCTGTGTCCTCTATTCTGTACCATTGGTCCACCAACCTGTTTTGGTACCAGTACCATGCTGTTTTTGTTACTATTGCTCTGTAGTATAGTTTGAAGTCTGGTATCGCTATACCGCCTGATTCACACTTCCTGCTTAGCATTGTTTTTGCTATTCTGGGTCGTTTATTTTTCCATATGAATTTCATGATTGCTTTCTCTATTTCTACAAGAAATGCCGTTGGGATTTTGATTGGCATTGCATTAAACCTATAGAGAACTTTTGGTAATATCGCCATTTTGATGATGTTAGTTCTGCCTATCCATGAACAGGGTATATTTTTCCATCTTCTAAGATCTTCTTCTATTTCTCTCTTTAGGGTTCTGTAGTTTTCATTGTATAAGTCTTTCACCTCTTTTGTTAGGTTGACTCCCAAGTATTTTATTTTTTTGAAGATATTGTGAATGGAGTGGTTGTCCTCATTTCCATTTCAGAGGATTTGTCGCTGATATACAGGAATGCCTTTGATTTATGCGTGTTGATTTTATATCCTGCCACTTTGCTGAATTCATTTATTTAGCTCTAATAGTTTCTTTGTAGAGCCTTTTGGGTCTGCTAGGTATAGAATCATATCATCTGCAAATAGTGATAATTTAAGTTCTTCTTTTCCTATTTTTATGCCTTTAATTTCTTTCGTCTGTCTAATTGCTCTGGCCAGTGTTTCGAGAACTATGTTGAACAGAAGTGGAGAGAGAGGGCATCCCTGTCTTGTTCCAGATTTTAGAGGGAATGCCTTCAGTTTTTCTCCATTCAGAATGATGCTAGCCTGAGGCTTAGCATAGATTGCTTTTACAATATTGAGGTATGTTTCTGTTATCCCTAGTTTTTCTAGAGTTTTGAACATAAAGGGATGCTGTACTTTGTCGAATGCTTTTTCCGCATCTATCGAGATGATCATATGGTTCTTATTTTTAAGTCTATTGATGTGGTGAATAACATTTATTGATTTCCGTATATTGAACCAGCCTTGCATCCCAGGGATGAATCCTACTTGATCATGGTGCACAATTTTTTTGATATGTTTTTGTATCCGATTCGCCAGAATTTTATTGAGGATTTTTGCATCTAGGTTCATTAGAGATATTGGTCTGTAGTTTTCTTTCTTTGAAGTGTCTTTGTCTGGTTTAGGTATCAGGGTGATGTTGGCCTCATAGAATGAATTTGGAAGTTCTCCCTCTTTTTCTATTTCCTGAAGTAGCTTGAAAAGTATTGGTATTAGTTCTTCTTTAAAGGTTTTGTAAAATTCTGCTGTATACCCATCCGGTCCTGGGCTTTTCTTAGTTGGTAGTCTTTTTATGGTTTCTTCTATTTCCTCAATTGATATTGGTCTGTTTAGGTTGTCTATATCCTCCTGACTCAATCTGGGCAGATCATATGACTTAAGAAATTTATCGATGCCTTCACTATCTTCTAATTTATTGGAGTATAAGGATTCAAAATAGTTTTTGATTGTCTTCTGTATTTCTGAAGTGTCTGTTGTGATATTGCCTTTTTCATCCCGTATGCTAGTAATTTCAGTTCTCTCTCTTCTTCTCTTCGCTAGCATCGCTAAGGGTCTGTCGATTTTGTTTATTTTTTCAAAGAACCAACTTTTAGTTTTGTCAATTTTTTCAATTGTTTCTTTTGTTTTGATTTCATTAATTTCAGCTCTGATTTTAATTATTTCTTGCCTTCTACTTCTTTTGCTGTTGTTTTGCTCTTCTTTTTCTAGGATTTTGAGATGAAGTATGAGATCATTTATTTGTTGGTTTTTTCTTTTTTTAAGGAATGAACTCCAAGCAATGAATTTTCCTCTTAGAACTGCTTTCAATGTGTCCCATAGATTCCGATATGTTGTGTCTGTGTTTTCATTTATCTCTAAGAATTTTTTAATTTCCTCCTTGATGTCTTCTATAACCCATTGATCATTCAGTAACCTATTGTTCATTCTCCAAGTGATGTATGCTTTTTCCTTCCTTCTTTTATCGTTGATTTTCAGTTTCATTCCATTATGATCAGATAAGATGCATGGTATTATCTCTACTCCTTTATATTGTCTAAGAGTTGCCCTGTGACATAATATATGATCTATTTTTGAGAAGGATCCATGTGCTGCTGAGAAAAAAGTATAACTGCTTGATGTTGGGTGGTATACTCTATATATGTCAATTAAGTCTAGGTTATTAATTGTGTTATTGAGTTCTATAGTTTCCTTATTCAACTTTTGTTTGGAAGATCTGTCCAGTGGCGAGAGAGGTGTGTTGAAGTCTCCCATGATTATGGTATGGTGGTCTATTAGACTCTTGAACTTGAGAAGAGTTTGTTTGACGAACATAGCTGCACCATTGTTTGGGGCATAAATACTTATGATTGTTATGTCTTGTTGGTGTATGGTTCCCTTAAGCAGTATGTACTGTCCCTCTTTATCCCTTTTGATTAACTTTGGCTTGAAATCTATTTTATTTAATATGAGTATGGACACTCCTGCTTGTTTCCGAAGTCCATATGAGTGATATGATTTTTCCCAACCTTTCACCTTCAGCCTATGTATGTCTTTTCCTATCAAATGCGTCTCCTGTAGGCAGCATATTGTTGGGTCTTGTTTTGTGATCCATTCTACTAGCCTGTGTCTCTTAATTGGTGAGTTTAAGCCATTAACATTTAGGGTTATTATTGAGATATGGGTTGTTCTTCCAGCCATATTTGTTTATTTATGTTACTAAACATGGTTTGTTTTCCTCTTTGATTATTCCCCCCCCCTTTACTGTCCTACCTCCCACTGTTGGTTTTCATTGTTATTTTCCATTTCCTCTTCCTGTAATGTTTTGCCGAGGATGTTTTGAAGAGATGGTTTTCTAGCTGCGAATTCTTTTAACTTTTGTTTATCGTGGAAGGTTTTAATTTCATCTTCCTTCCTGAAGCTTAATTTCGCTGGATACACAATTCTTGGTTGGAACCCATTTTCTTTCAGTGTTTGAAATATGTTATTCCAGGATCTTCTAGCTTTCAGAGTCTGTGTTGAAAGATCAGCTGTTATCCTGATTGGCTTACCCCTAAATGTAATCTGCTTCCTTTCTCTTGTAGCTTTTAAAATTCTCTCCTTATTCTGTATGTTGGGCATCTTCATTATAATGTGTCTAGGTGTGGATCTCTTATGATTTTGCACATTCGGCGTCCTGTAGGCTTCTAGGATTTGGGATTCTGTCTCATTCTTCAAGTCTGGGAAGTTTTCTCGTATTATTTCATTGAATAGACTGCTCATTCCTTTGGTTTGGAGCTCTGTACCTTCCTGTATCCCAATGACTCTTAAGTTTGGTCTCTTAATGTTATCCCATATTTCTTGGATGTTCTGCTCATGGTTTCTTAACAGTCTTGCTGAGCTGTCTATGTTCTTTTCCAGTTGAAATACTTTGTCTTCATTGTCTGATGTTCTATCTTCTAAGTGTTCTACTCTGCTGGTAGTATTCTCCATTGAGTTTTTAAGTTGGTTTATTGCTTCCTGCATTTCTAGGATTTCTGTTTGTTTGTTTTTTATAACCTCTATCTCCCTGTATAGTTGATCCTTTGCTTCCTGGATTTGTTTGCGTAATTCATTGTCGAAGTGATCTTTCATTGTCTGATTTTGCTGTCTAATGTCTTCCTTGATACTCCAGATCATCTGAAGCATGTATATCCTGAATTCTTTATCTGACATTCCATCTGCTGCAGCTGTTACCTCTTCTAAAGTTGCGTTGACCTGCATTGCTTGTGGTCCTTTCTTTCCTTGTCTTTTCATACTGCTTGCGTATCTTTCCTGCAGGCGCGGGCGGCGGCTCTGCTCTCTCCTTATTCCAATTGGGGTGTCGTGGCTACCACGCCGGCAGGTCACTGGGCCTGTTCTGGGCGCTGCCGGTGGCTCTGTTCTGCCCCTACTCCAATTGGGGTGACGAGTGTACCACGCCGGCAGGCCACGGGGCCTGATCCGCCAGTCGGTTGCAGGTTTGCCTACCCTGCAGGCGCGGGCGGCGGCTCTACTCTGCCCCTACTCCAAATGGGGTGACGTGTCTGTCGTACCGGCAGGCCACTGGGCCTGTCCCGCTGGTCGGTCGCAGATCTGCCCACCTTTCAGGCACGGTGGCGGCTCTGCTCTGCCCCTACTCCAATTGGGGTGTCGTGACTACCCCGCCTGCAGGTCGCTGGGCCTGTTCCTGGCACGGGCGGCGACTCTGCTCTGCCCCTACTCCAATTAGGGTGGTGTGTGTACCACGCCGGCAGGCTCCTGGGCCTGATCCACCGGTCTGTCGCAGGTCTGCTTACCTTGGAGGCGTGGGCGGCGGATATGCCTTGCCCCTCCTACCACGCCTGCAGACCCCTGGGCCTGATCTGCAGGTTGGTCACAGGTCTGCTCACCCTGCGGGCACGGGTGGCGGTTCCGCTCTGCCCCCACTCCAATTGGGGTCACGTGGCCACCACACCGGCAGGGCCTGATCCGGGCGTGTGAGAAGGATCTGCTCTGCCCCTACTCCAGTTGGGGTGACGTTTGTACCACACTGGCAGGCCACTGGGCCTGACCCGCCAGTCTGTGACAGGTCTGTTTACCTTGCAAGCGCGGGCAGCGGCTCTGCCCTGCCCCTCCTACCACGCCCATGTACCACTGGGTCGCGGGTCTGCCCACCTTGCGGGTGCGGGTGGCGGCTCCGCTCCGCCCCCTCTCCAATTGGGGTCACGCGGTCACCACACTGGCGAGCCGCTGGGCCTGCTCCGGGCGCTGGCGGCGGCCCGGCTCCTCCCCTCTGGCTTGACGACAAATTGAGGAGACTCGGGTGTCTGTGCCTCACCCCCCCTACCAGGAGACCAACTGTTTCTGTCGCCGCTGGTATTGATGAAGTTCTCTCCTCCGCCGCTTTCTGATGACATCAGATCTCTGCCATGTTGGTATCCTATGCGAATGGCAGATGGCAGCATTTCGTTCCCCTTGCCGTGCAACCAAAGCAACGGGTGAGTCCTGACCGGCCCTCAGCAGGACCCGGACCAAGAAGCAGTTTCCATGGGCTCCTAGCCCTGGGCCAGGGCAGTTCCGGGAGCCAGAACTCGGCCGCTCTGTGCTCGGTGTAAGCTCCGATAAGAGTAGGCTCCAAGAAGCAGTCCCCGCGGGCTCAGTTCCGGGAGCCGGAATTCGGCCGCTTAGTGCTTGGTGTATGCTCTGATAGGAGCAGGGTCCAAGAAGCAGCCTCCACAGGCTCCCCAGCTCTGGGCGAGGGCGGTTCCGGGAGCCGGAACTCTGCCGCCCCAAGCTCGGTGTTCGCTCCGATAAGATCAGGTTCTAAGAAGCCCCCAGGCACTGAACCCTAGCAATCTGTCTGCAAGCCGCAGGCGAATGGCAGCCTGAAATTACTTGTTCTATGGCTGAATGAGCTGCGGTCAGTCGAAAACAGGGATGGTGACGTCAGCTTTCCAACATGGTGGCTGCTGGCCTCCTCTGTGGTCTGACCGGTGTGGAGAACCAAGATGGACTGCTTCCTTCCCCCGTCTCAAACCCAGAATTCAGCCCTGAGTACGGTGCTTGCACAGCTGGCAGAAACTGCAGCGCTGTATTCCTGCGTCGCTATCTCCTCGTTTCCCAGCGCGCGCTGCAGACTCTAGCAGCGGGGCGATTTGCTGAATAAGCAGTGTTACCCTCCGTGCGACAAACCTCTCGCGTTTGAGTCCCCGTAGCCGATCCTCGTGCGATGGAAATCCTTCCTCCAGGTTCCGGAGCACCCCACTATTGCTGGAAATTCCTAACAAGATAGCCTTTAGCCGTCCTGACTTGTCATACTCCCACACAGTGAAGCAGCACACGGGGGCAATGCACTCCCCTCGCCGCCATCTTCTATCTCCAAAAAAAACTATTTTAAATAAAGGATATATATCTATTATGGTTTGTATCTTTAATGTTCCCTAAAGGCCCTGTGGCCAAATGCTTTTTCCCCAGCTGATGGAGTTGTTGAGAGGTGGGAAAAATATTAGGAACTGAGGCCTACTTGGAGAAAATAGAGGGGAGAATACGTTTATTCTGTTTTGAAGCTCTCACCCCTTCCCCACTCCTCTATTGCTTAATGGCCACCATGAGTTGAGCAGCTTCATTCCACCACATGCTCCCAGCCATGATGCTCTGCCTCACTACATGCCCAGAATCACTGGAGCCAGGAGCTAGGAGCCAGCTGACCATGAACGAAAACTTTTGAAACTTTGAACCAAAATAAATCTTTCCCACTTCAAGTAGATTTTCTCAGGTGTTTTGTCATAGAGACAAAAAAACGAACACACTATTTTTATTGCTATTTTTTTTAAGGATGACTTTCCTAAACAAAATATTCAGAATTTAAGCAATGTTGCTGGATTTGAAAACATGGAAATAAAAGTTTATTGTATATTTTGTTATATCAAATTAAAATAAAAATGCCCTCAACATAGATGTGTTTACAGCATATATCAATAACATATTGCTTTCATAGTATAAAAGAGCTATATCTAGCTCAGCAAGAACAAAATATACAAAAATAATCCATTGGAAAGTATCTGAAAAAGAAATATCTAAGATGAAATAGAAATAGCCAACAAACTTATAAAAAGATATTCAAGTTAACAAAGCAGTTTATCAGCAATCATACTGTGAAAATTTGTATTTGAAAGGTTGATACCATTCAGTGTTGGAGACACTGTGTCTTCATGCTCTGTTTGGAATTGAGAGTTGAAGACAAAAATTTGGGGGCATGATTTTGCAATATCATTAAAAATTTTAAGTTTTGGCTCAGTGGTAGAGCACTCGCCTAGCACAGGCGTGACCCGGGTTGGATTCTCAGCACCACATAAAAAAATAAAACAAAAAGGCATTGTGTTATGTCCATCTACAAAAAAAGCACTCTTGCTTTCTCTCATTCTCTCATTCGCTCTCTCTCTCTCTCTCTCGCTCTCGCTTTCGCTCTCTCCTTTAAAAAAAATTAAGTTTTCATCCTTTGATGCATTAAAAAATGTTGTGGTTTTTAAGTTTTTTATTGTAGATAGGCTTTTAAGTCTCCATGTCATGTTAAATCCATATTACTATCTCAGATGCTAATGAATATAGATAGTGAGAAAATACATATATATTACAGATTCTTTTGTTTCATCTTGGACATCATATAGACTGATTTAAACTCTTCTGGATACTGAGGTATTGTTTCATGTCTCTCTTCCTCTGGAAAGCTCAAATAATATATTCATTCTGGTATGACAAAACTTTTCACCAATATTCATTATCTTTCTACTTGTTCTCCATCCTCCCAAAGAGAAATTAAGATATTTAATTGAGGAACTTGAAACATGGCAAGATAAGACAGAAGAAAGACTAATGAAATGGAGGAAAAAACAAGACTGAAATATAAATTGAAAAACAGAAATTCAGTCACTGTGAAAAGAAAAAAAAAAAACAATGCATCATAATTTTATGTCCCTCGAAAAATCAGGATATATAGCTTGGTTCCAAGAATTCTAAAACTCAATATGAGGAGAGGAGCAAGATTGTTGCAGTGTTCCTAAGACAGCATAAGTCAGTCACTCAGGAGAACCTCAGTTTGTCTTTATAATTTAATACAAGGAATAAACTCCCCCCAGAGTTCACAGAAAGACCAGGGGGCAGTGTATCAAGAGATGTCCCCGCTACAGCCTTACAATGAACAGTGACTCTTTTTGGTGGGGATTTCCTCCTGATACAGATTATACCATGATTCTATAAAATGTATTAAATGGGGAGCCAATTCCATGCATAGCTTTCCAGGAAGCTGGCTCCCACCCAAAAGAAGACTTTTCAGAGACTGCAGACAGGCTGCTCTGGGGCTAAAATGTGGCCTAAACTAATTTTTTTTTTTTTTTGGTTTGGGCACAATAATGAAAGTTTAAATTAAACACACATAAAAATTGGACAACTGTACATAAAATTCCTGATTTTTTTTTCAGCATTCCTTAAATACTTGTAAAATCTGGCAAATTGGACTCATGTGGCCATGGTTAGTTGGCACTGAGTAACAGCTGTCCCTTTTGGGCAGTAGATGAACAATGGATTTTCCACAGTCCTCACTATTGGCCCCCTTAGGCATTTTAGTATGTGATCCATTTACAGACTCTCTTTTTGTAATCTCCACACTGGTTCTGCCATCAAAACATCCATGTATATACTTAGCAATACAGATATCTAGGTCGCACTCTAGATCTGCTGATTCAGACAGAATTCCCATGAAAATCCTAATGAAAAACTCAGCTAAAAGCCCAGGCATTATAATCGCAAGTGATTCCAATATATAGCCAAGGTTGAAAACCATAAATCTAGAGAAACTAATTACTAAGGCAGTCCTCTCCAAATACTGTTTCTCTCAACCAAGCTTCCCACAGGTATTGAAAACCCATGAGTTGGAGGTGAGCCCTCAAGGACAATTATTTTATGCTGCCATGTTAAATAATAATAGTTAAATAAAGCCATGAGCTATCACAGCAAAATAAGCTTAGCTGGAAATATGTTTTGGCTGTGTTGACGTCTGTTGACAACACCTCTAAAAATGTGCCATGCTACATCTTCTTTTACCTAAGAACAAACTGGAAAGAGTCAAATTTCTTGACACATAATCTGGAACTGCCCCAAAGCAAGAAAAAATTAGACAATACCTACCCATCCTTCCCCTGGAAAGAATATGAACATGTTCTACCATCAGGACCCACTGGGCAGGCAAGCACTTGCTACCAGAAGTACTTCCTGCCCTTGGGGTCACATTGAGAGATGACTCAAGAAGAATTACCAGTTTCAGGGGTCCCCAAGGTGGAGTGATTTTATCTACTCCCCATCCTTGAGCCCCTCATCCCTATTAGCAGCTAGAGCTATTTGTCACCGCAGCAAATCTCAAACATTTTAGTTTCAAGACCCCTTCACATTCTTAAAATTATTGAAGAGAAGAGAAATTAGGAAGAGAAGAGAAAGGGGAAAGAAAGGAAGGTAGGCAGGTTCAGGTCAAACTTTTGTAATACGTTCTGAAAGACCTTCCTCTTATGAACTATCTATAATAGGAAAAAAGAGACATTTCTTCCTATTGAGGACAACTCAAAAGGGAAGAATTGCAGAATAACTAATAACTAAAGCCCACACCTAAATATTTACCGGATAATTTCATTTTTAGATTTGGCTGTTTGAACGTTCAATTCTTTTTATTAAGGCTTAGAACAACAAGTGAGCTTGCTTTCTTTATTTAATAAGCAGAGACTGCTTGGGTTTTCTTTGGATTTGATGGAAGTCAAAAAAGCAAGAGAAAGATACAAAAGCAGACAATGAGTTGGAAAGGATTTTGTGGAGAAAGACAAAAGTAGAGGGAAAAGGTGAAAGGTATGTTCCAGGCCTTTGGAGGCAGAATGGGCTGGAGCTAGGAATCACACAGAAAACCCCAAGCAAACCTCTGCCAAGAGCCTCCTCTGTGTTTCAGATTGTCCCTCAGCTCTATCTCCCAAGGCCTTTGCACCATCTCCTAGACTCCAGACTGGAGAATAAATGCACCAAGAAACAGGCGTTCTTATTTATGCAGAAGCTAAAGCTGCCAGGGCTTTATTATTATTATTATTATTATTATTATTATTATTATTATTATTATTGGTCTTGCCCAGAGAAAATGGTATGATTCTACCTGCATTTCTTTTTTTCTCAAGTACTCAAGGACTCCTTTGTGAGCAGAGGATTTGCGGTAATTGGTCGGGGAGGGTGCTTCCTGACTTTCTTGGAACATAGTCCTACACCTGCTTTAAGCTCTGTATCTACGCATGGAAACTTCCAGTAAAGCCTTTCCATAGTGCAATCTATAAATCACCCTGTGGAGCAATATTAAATTTTAAAAATCCCCTTCCCACCTATGACTGCTTACTGGATGAAACTTGTTCTTTCTTTAGCTGTGTGTGAGGGTGACTGCTGTCTTTGAAATATACTTACCTGATAATGGGTCTTCCACTTCTTTTATTCCTCACCCCTGAGTCATCCACTTCACCTCGACCATCAGACAGGGTTAAGAATTACTGTAAACAAGTTCTTACAGCTGTCTACACCCCCTTTGTAGCTCGAATTGCCACACTTAGCCACTTAAAATATAGGGTATCTGCTTCTATTTGAATTTCAGACAAACAATAAGTAATAACTTTCTAGTATAAATCAGTTGCAAATATCTATCTGAAATTCATATTAAACTGGGTGCCCTGTATCTCCCCTGGCAACTCTATCCATAGCCCATTGTAATTAATAAGCATTTGCATAATTATTTATGATCTGTCTTCTCCTGGTAGTTTGTGGCTAATCTCTCTTGATCTTAGTCACAATTAAATTCTCAGCACTTATCCCAAGGTGGCCACATGGTGGAAGTTTTCAAGGTATTTGTGAAATGAATAAATATCCACTGTGAAATGCGTAGTCATCGCACATCACGGAGAGAATATTATTCCCTTGACAGCTTGGTTAGTGGCCAGAGCAATATTACTTTAAGATTCAGTCCAAGTAGTAGATATTTTTCCAAAGTCCACTATTGCCTACCTCTGATGTAGTTGTGCTATTGCTTCATAAAAAAAATATATATGAAGAAGAGAGGTACTATGTGTGTTTGTCCTTCTACTCACGTGCAAATCATATGCTATGAGAGCAAGAATAACCTTGCATACAATTCTGGGATTCCAGTCTCATAAGATGAGGGGGGGGTCTATATACCCTATCTAAAGTACTGCTGCCAGGTGATTATAAATAGGGAGACAAAGGGTCTAGATGCCTGACCCAGGTAAGAGAAGCATGGTTTGTCAAAAGCATGCACCAAGTGGAATCCAGCTTCCTGACATTCTCCCAGGAAGAGTCCCGGCCTGCCTTAGGATGGTCAAAGGAGAAGAGCCAGCCCATCACATCTCTGTGAGGGAAGAGAAGGCTGGCACATGGAGGAGATAATAGGTCAAAAGCTTACTGACTCTTCTCCCCAAGCCACATGCCTCTTCTGTGCATAGATGCCTCTTTAAAGTCCATAGAAGTGCAGTCTAAGCTAGGAAAAATATGAAACAGTTGGACCAAAGCCACGGAAGGCAACCTATAAATTACACATCTTGGTAACTTTCAAAACTTCTCTTTGTTAAGCTAAGCAAAACCAGCTTCATGATAATAATACCTTATGTTCTCAGGGGCCCCAAGGGTGTTTTTATAATTCCCATTCACAGAGGAACATTACAGTCTCCAAGGCCCTTTGACATATATTATCTCAATTAATCCCCATGGCAACCTTGGGAGAAAGGTACCAGTTCCTTTCACAGAAAAGGAAACAGGTTCACAGATGTATTTGGTACTTGGTAAACACTACTGCATGACACAAACAGCATCCAAACTCCCAAATCCATGGCTATGTCTTTATGCAATGTTGGTCAGCATCTTTCTGTTTCTGTCATACTCATGTCAACTGACCCATTTCTCATAACCAGCTTCAGGGTTTCCTCCCATACCCCAAGTTGACAACCCTCCTGGACCAATATTCAGAATACTCTATTGCTGGTCCTGGTGGTACACATCTGTAATCCGAGCGGCTCCGGAGGCTGAAACAGGAGGATCACGAATTCAAAGCCAGTCTCAGCAGTGGCAAGGTGCTAAGCAACTCAGTGAGACCTTGTCTCTAAATAAAATACAAAATAGGGCTGGGGATGTGGTGGAGTGGTCAAGTGCCCTTGACTTCAATCCCCAGTACCCCCCCCCCAAAGAAAAAGATGTATTAAATCCCAAACATTATCACTTGAGCATGAATTAGCTCACAGTTCTACCAAGGAAAGTAAATGCCAAAGTTTTGCCTCTATTTTACTGTGTATTTCCCTTCCACTCTCTTGTTTGCCATTCTGTCAGGAAACAGAACACAAATGTGAAGAAGCAGCTCCTGAGGGTGGGATCTCTGGATTGCATGCATTCTGAGATGCATGTTTGCTTCCACTGACTATAAAAACTAGTCTTCCAACAAGAAGGAGGAGCTGCTGATAAGAGACTGGAAAATGGAGAAGGGAGGGTTTTTAAAGTGAGAGAAAATGTAAATATCAATATTAGAGACATCAAGAAACACAGCAAAGGGACTTGGTCCAGCTATTCCCAGTGCAAACACCTTACCCACATTTCATCCTTGGACAACATTCTGAAGAAGTAAGGGCGTTGGACAATTCGGAGGCATGCATGTTGAGACAAAGACTTCATCCCTTGCCCAAGATATAGTTGAATATAACAAACACATAGACTCATTGCTACTGATGCAAGTAAACTCCAGGTACGTGGGGTCGTTTTAGGCTCAGGGCAGAGCAAGAGTCCCAAGACTTTTAACAAACCATAGCTGTCAAAGGAAGACACAGAAACAAAACCACAGGAGGAGGCGAGAGCAGCTCAAAGACAGAGAACCCTGGCCAAGAACTTACCTCCTATTCCAACATCTTCACCAAGAAAACTCTGGAACCAGTAGAAGGGGAATCTGAGAGAAATTTTCATGTGGGTGCAGAACTCCAAGTCTTAGAGTTCCAAAGCCTTCCAGAGGCAGGGTAAGCTCTGTTACTGCAGTCATCAAAGCCCCCCTGCCACTACCACCACACACAAGGGGTTCTGGGCACCATGGAGAATTTATAAGAAAGGGGAATCTGGAAACAGGGGTGCATGCCTGTAAACCAGCAGCTCAGGAGGCTGAGGCAGGAGGATCACAAGTTCAAAGCCAGCCTCAGCAACTTAGCAAGGTCCTAAGTGAGACCCTATCTCTAAATAAAATTATATTGAAAAGGGAGGTGGGGTGTGCCTGGGATATGGCTCAGTGGTTAAGCGACCCTGCATTCAATCCCAGGTACCTAACAATTAAAAAAGGGGGGGGGGCAGTGCTCCCAGGGTTAACTCAGAGTCAGCGTGGTGGAGGGTGGGTGGCTTTCCTTTCCCTTTTTCATAAGGTAGTTCAGGGATGGACACCCCTGAGCACAAACAGCAATGCTAATGGGCCAAGAACAGTGCTACCAAGAGGGAAAGTGCACGGGACTTTTGTTCTGAGTAGGCTGGTTCTCCGTTGTGCTGTGGACTTGCTGTTCTGTCCATGGCTCCTGTTTGAAGCAAGAAAATAAAAGAGGGAGACAGAAGAAAGAGAAATGGTGACACACACCTGCACCCACAGATGGCCTGACAAGGACCCTCGGGTGCCTGTAGATACTTTGGATTAACCACCCAGCACAATGCAAAGAAAATGTGCGGAAAGCATGTCCCTGCAGCAAAGGTCCCCAGCAGCGGATGCCTGTGCCCATGAAGAGCAGCAGTCAGATAACTGCCGCTCCAAGGGCAACACACCTGTCAGGGTCAGGCAGAGAGGCAGACTCTGATGCAGAAGCATCTGAGACAGGATGTGACCCTTTCCCCTATTCTTTTCCCTGGCCCAGTAGCAGATATAGGAATTCAGAAGGGAGAAAGGACAGAGCACATCAGTTCTCTGTCCCAAGGACTCATTGAAACTGGTTGCCAGGGATGGGGCAGGCCTGTTAAGTCAAGTGAGATTTTGAAGTACTTTTTGCCTCACCAATGGTTTTGTTTTATTTCTACTGTTTTATTTACTAAATTAAATAATGTTTTATTTATTTTTGTCTTATTTCTAGTGCATTATTTTAGTTTAGTGGGCATAGATACTTGGGGTAATAGTATCTATTTTTTTTGATACTATCATTTGAATGAGTGTCTCCTAAAGATCCACATGTAAAATCTTGGTCCCTAGGATGGTTGTATTGGGAGGTGCTGTGGAACAGCCAATAGGTATTTTTTTTTTACTTTTAAGTTAAATAAGTTAACAGATGGGGCCTTATGGGAGATGGCTAGGTCACATGGAGTACACCCTCAAAGGGTATTATAAGACTTTAGTTCCATTCTCTCTCTCTCTCTCTCTCTCTCTCTCTCTCTCTCTCTCTCTCTCTCTCTCTCTCTCTCCTTCCTGGCTTATGTTGTGATCTCTGGAATATGCTCACACCATACTGTGCCACTCTTCCCAGAGACCCAAACTGATTGAGATGCCTGATCTTGGACTTAAGCCCCTAGAACTGTTAGCTAAAATAAAACTCTCTTTACTTCATCACTATATGATGACCTATGTCAGGTCTTCGGTTATAGTGATGCAAAGCTAACTAATACAAGTAATAATCACAAAAGTTTTTAAACTTTTTATCACAGAAATTATCAAACATATTCAGAAGTAAAGCATTTGTAATGATGAGCTCACACTACCCAGCTTCAACCATTATCAGCTCATGCCAATCTTAACTTCATTTATACATTTACCCAAGGGCCTCCTCCATCATTACTCCCTTACCATTGATTTTAAATAAATCCAAGGCATAATTTATTTTCTCTGTGAATAGTTAAGAATATATCTCTAAAATGTAGAGCCTCCAAACTAAAGTTTTTACCCTGATCTATAACATTTTATATCCATCTTTATATTGATCTGGGCTCCATGTGAATTGCTTGAGGCATACACTGAGAGAGTGGTTAAGAAGGTTTCCATAGCTTGTGGTTGAAGGCCTAGGTTAGAATACAATGAGCCATTTAATAATATTTGTACTGTGTTAAGTTTTAAGCTATTCAATAAAATTATTACAACTTGCATATAAACTACTTTATAAGATTCACACAATGAGTTGATTCAGGGGCAAGAATTCAGGAAGTTGAAGCCCTAAATCAGGACAACATGGCCTTGACCTCAAAGATGGCGGTGACTGGGCTGGAAAAACACAAAGGGTGGCCTGGCTCTGTCAAAGGATGACTTTTCAATAAAACAGTAGCATATCTGGTTTAGAATCTAATCTACTACTTTTTAGTTTTTATTACAAAATGATATTCAAAATTTATATGGACTTATCCAAGTAGCATTGTTGTGTTGGGGAGAAACATGTCACATATGTAATCAAAAAAGGAAAATGAATAATTTCCTCTTCTGTGTGTAGAAAGGAAAGTTGGCAATATCTAAAGAACTTCATAACATTTTAGCCTTCTAAACTTATGTTGATTAGCTTTTAAATAGTACTTATATAGCCTCTTTCCCCCAATATCATCTAATTATCACAAGTGGAAGGGAGGAGTTGAGGTTTTTTCCCAAAAGATTCCTTTAGCACAGTAATTCCCTAACTTGGGACTATGGACTATTCAGAAATCTGAGAATTAGTGACTAGAGTATTCAAATCCATGTCACACAAGCATCATCATTTTGGTTCTTATTTAAATCCAATAAAATATGCAGCCTGAATAATGAGTTTTACATGTAAAACACCATCTATTTTATTGAATAGGTGCATTAGTATTAGCGAGCTATCATATATTTCATAGACTGAATAAATTATAGCCTTCCACATTGTCCTACCAGTTCTAATACATGTAGATATAATTTTGATTAATTCTTAGAATAATTTTAAAACTCATTAGCAGATTCATAGTTACTTTCTCAATCAGTGTTTACTGACAAGGACATTTAACCGTATGAGGATCAATAAGACATTTGGATGTTTAAAGAGGATCCTTGTATCCAAAGACAGGGGAAGTACAGGGGTTTCCAAGGATTGTATGAATAAGCACGGAGGACAAAAACCCTGTACCTCAAGGACTCCCATCACCAGAAAGCAGGGAAATAGAAGAAAATATCCCAGAAGCACATGCTTACACACACATGAAGGGGCGGGGCCCATGTTTTATCTCAAAGGAACACAGGGAAAGGAAAGAAATGGCCCACACAGGGTTTTGGGTAGGCTGGAGTTCACAGGTGATAAAGACTACAGCCTACGTCAGCAGGATGGATGCTCTTCCCTCAACAGAAACAGGGAACGAGGGGTTTCTGATGTCTGAAAAGAGTCACCCCCACACCAAGAGTGGTTGCCCTTGGCCCAAAAAGATGTTAAGCAGTGTTTAGTTCCTTCTTTGAACTTCTGTTCCTTCTCTTGTTTTGCCATCAACATGCATTATTTAGATCAGGAAAACCAATACCTCTATTTTAGTTTTGAAAAATAACAAAGTCGCTATGGTGGTTGGATTTGTTTTCACTAGGAGAAAGGAACCCCAGGCCACTGGTGGCTGCTGGAACAGTTCCACTTCTGAAACAGAGGAAATCAAAATGGAACATACACAAGCCAGGGACCCTCTGCCTGACTTCCAGACTTGAGGAATTTCAAAGAAAGTTAGATCTATATATTTCTAGTGTGTTTTGTATGGAATCTTCAAATTGTTCTTTTCTTTGTTTTCTGGTTATCTTTGAAATCTTTTGAACCTTTTTCTTAAAATAATGTTTGCATTTGCACTGAAATTACTGGGTTAATGGGGTCTCATCCCAACACATTGTCAGAGAGATCTCTTGTTTTGGATTAAAACTCGTAGGGAGCATTTTTTCTGTTGTTTTGTAACATGCCATTGAAAAATGAGCAGTCACCTACATTGCAACAGGGATGGATTTAGAGTGAGATGAGGGGGGCTCACAATGATTCATCATTCCTAGCAGGTTACTTCGTCCTGAGCCTCAGTGTCCTCAGATGGGAAGTGTTGAGGGGATCAAGGAGCCTTATGGGTGAAAACCCTGGGGCAGAAGTAAATCTCCTTGTTGGAGAGGGCTGTCAGCTGTGTGCCAAAGCCCACCGAAACTGACTGAAGCAAAACTGACTGAAGCAATGATTTGGTTGACAAATCACAGCTGAGAAGGGAGTTGAAAAACCCCATTAGGGTATGACTCTGTTTCTTCAGCTTGTGGCAGTCCCTTGTCATGGTGGCCCACAGCATTTTCAAGGTTAGACTTCACCAGAGTAGTAAGTCTCCTGTTCCAGAAGCTCCAAGAAAAATTCTGGGCTGGGCTCTTACTGGCCTAGCTGGGGTTATACTCCTATCCTGTGTTCTGAGCCTATGGAGGGATGGGGTGTTTACATGGGCCAGCCAAGGTCTGTGCCCACCCAATGTGCTGGGGGGTGGGTTTACATGAATCAGAAGTGGGGAGGCCCTAGAGAAAAATCAGCATGAATTACCTAAGGGAAAATGAATGATGGATTGATCAGGCCCTAAGATACACGTCAATCATATATTAGTAATTACACACTAGGTATTGCTTTAGCTTATTAAACAAGCTCCATGTAGCTAACAAAAGTAAGAAAAATCACTATCCAATACTCTTTGTGATGAGATGCCCAATATTATATAATATTCTCTCTTGGAGAAATTTTATAACCAAGTATGATACTTGATGTTAAGCTAGCTGTGCTAGTTTTTTGTCACTGTGGCCAAAATAGCTGACAAGGAAAACTTAGAGGAGGAAAAGCTTATTTGGGTTCATGTTCTCTGAGGTTCAGTTCTCGGTCAGTGGACTCCAAAGCTGTGGGCTCAAGGTGAGGCAGAACCTTATGGTGGGAGATCATAGTGGTCCACCTGCAGTCAGGAGCCAAAGAGTGAGTGAATGATGAAGAAAGGGACGCCAGGGAAGATGAGCTTCCAGGACACGCCCCCAGTGACCCACCTCCTCCGACCACACCCCAACTTCCTACAGTTACCATCCAGTTCATCCATTCAATGTAGGATAGACTAACTGGGTGGTTATAGCTCTCATAATTTAATCATTTCAACTCTGAATATTCCTTCGTTAACACAGGAGCTTTGAAGAGACGCCTCATATTCAAACATAATAGACACGAACTGGTTCAAAACAAGATTTGATGAAGTTTTTCTATAAATTCTTTCAACAAATGTTTTTGGCTTTGTGAGTCATATGGTCTTTGTAGCAACTATGCAATACTACTATTGCAGCACAAAAGCAACCATACAGCGTACACAAATGAATGAGCTTGGCCATGTTCCAAAAAATATCATTTATGGATACTGAAATCGAGTGGAATTTTTATATGTCACAAACTCCTTTTTTTTAATCATTTAAAAATAGAAAACTCATAGATCAAACCAGAGTTGGCCAATGAGCCATTATTGATCCCTGGTTTAGAGAAGAAAGTTGAAGCAAGATGCCATAGCAACTGGGCCTCTGTCTTTCCCATGAGGATCCCTGAACTGAAACAGCCTTACAGAGTTCCCTGAAACAAGGGTAGGTTGCCCCTGAACTGGAAACTTGGATGCTAGATGTCCATAGGAAGTAGGAATGAACTTGATGAGACAGATTTCATCTGCACAGGACAAGTCCTAAAGAGGGACCCTGATGAGAGCTGTCACCTACAATACTTTCAGCCATTGCAGTAATGAATGCCTTAGTCCAGGAGGGAAGAAGAACCCTGATACCAAGGACTAGTTCCATTATGACTGATTCCACAGTATATTGCGTTTGATCACAAGCAAATCCCATCATTTCCAGAGAATAGTCCTCCTGAAGTGAGGACTACTTCGAATGAAGCTCAATTCTCTACAATAAACAAAAATAAATGAATAAAAATAAAACAAATTCTTTAGGACCATCATCTTTTCAAGTCTCAACTCCAGTAAGCAGGAGGGCTGCTGAGTATTTATGGTTCCCTTCAAGTTCAATCTCATTAACATGGCTCACTCACAGAGTGCCAGGGATGGTGGTGTTTTTTACAGATTCTGAGAGGATAATCTAGTTCCTATAACAGGAGAATTAAGGAATCAAACCTGCAATAGTTTTCTTTTAAATGCTTATCTATTTCCCACTACCAAATCCCTATATCTTAATCCTTTCAACAACTCTTTTGTTCTAGCCATTGCAACAATACTTAATCCTAGAATTCAGTACTCTACTCTTCTCCTTTCCTTAATGAATGCTGCAGCTGTGATCAGGGTAGAACAGGACCAGACTCCTCCTCTGACTTTGGGAAGCAGATAAGGGTGGTTTGAGGAGACCAGCAGTGGTCCCAACAGGCCACAGTGATAAAGAGCTTATTTCTGGCACTAGTCACCCTGGTGACTGGACTGCATCTCCAGCTGAAGGCATCACACACATACCTGGGACCCAGCCCCTGAGCCCCAAACTTCTACCACCTACTGCTCATTTCAATGGGATCAACTTCTAGAACTCTCCGGGACTCAGCAAGTCCTGGCCTTTTCTACCCCTGGAAGTCTACCAAAATGACATCTCTGCTCAATTTCTTTGAGCTTCTCAAAACCTTAGTGGTACAGAGGCAGGTCCAGAAGGTCAGGTGAACATCCTGTCTCCCTGTCTTATAGGAGCTCTCTTCCAGAGCAATGCTTACCCTTACTCCTCCTGTGATTACAAGAAAAAGAATTAGTAACAACCCAAATTCAGTTCCCAGTATAAGAGTTGAGAAGAAAAACTTCCGATATTCAGGATTCCTCAAGTCTTTACTGTGATGGCAAGGGTATAGGTGACAAGGCTACCTCTCTCCTGCCACCTGTCTGGAAGCCTTCTGGTAAGACGGCTGGCCAGATTGCTGGGAGCACTCTGAACTTAGATTTTCAGGAACTGAGTACCACTTGTCCATAATTTGGGGTTTTAAATGAAGTTCCTGACAATAGGGAAGATATCATTCTAAACTCTCTGACATGTTTTTCACATTATTTGGTTTGATTTGAATTGGGTTGGTTTTGTTTTCTTTTGTCTTAGCAAGTAATACATACTAGAAATCAAACAACAAAAATCAAAGAACACCTCCCTCTGAGAAGTCTGTTTTTGCTTTTGTGATCCCTTTTTGAAAAGTCCTCTCTATTGCTTCTGATGACTGCGTTTGCTGTGCTTTGCAAGAGTGAAAAGCAAACTCAAATTTGCAAAGCTGATAGCCATCTTTCAAAGGTTTTTATTTCATGACTGATTTTAAACTTTAAATGAGGTACTTGGATATACAAGGGTAGAATAGTCCTTGTGAGATTTAACTTTCT
This sequence comes from Marmota flaviventris, assembly GCF_047511675.1. Taxonomy (NCBI): domain Eukaryota; kingdom Metazoa; phylum Chordata; class Mammalia; order Rodentia; family Sciuridae; genus Marmota; species Marmota flaviventris. The sequence goes on along the minus strand of NC_092498.1, from coordinate 100,204,364 downwards.
TATAATTCTGCACTCTATAATTTTACTTTTGAAATTGACCATTGCAGAAAAGCTGGTACCTAAAGTTAGGGAGTCAGTCTCTATTACAGACTATATACATGAATATCTACTAAATCAAGATCTAAGCACACGGGTTTGCACATATATGACTTCCAGGTACACATTTCCATTCTTACAATAACCTGCATTAAAGAAGATTAAGGAAGAAAAAAAAGCTTTCAATGGGCTATTAACAGAAATGGGGCAGTAGAGAGGAGGACAGAAATGGAGCTCAACCATGTTGCCACAGCTTTCTAAGACATCTACAGACTCAACTGTTCTAGGAATTCAGATAGGTTTGAAAGAGGTTGGATATAAAGCAGACCTACCAAATAGGAAGAGGAAGCTCTGTGATCTTCCTCTGGCTGTTGTAGAAAGTGGCAGAAAACAAATCAATGATCATTCTTTTTTAACAACCCATTGAAAAAGAAACAGTGAGTCCTTTATTCCCCCAGCTACTCACATATATGCAACTTTGTAAAAGAAATTACATCCATGTTTAACTTTTTTGGAAAAATTATAGCATCACTCTCTCTCATTCCCCCCTACTCCCCGCTGCCCGCTGCACCTTCTCTTTCACTCTTTCTCTTTCTCTCTCTCCCATAATTCAAAAACAGCACAGTCCTTTTGATTCTACAAAACCCACACTGAAAACAGGAAGTGTGATCTTTCAAGATCTATCTTAGGGTGGGCATTTGCCAACAGTTCCTGGGACCTCTCCAGAGGACCCTCTTCTTGCCTACTTGACACCTACTTCAGGTAATTCTAATCTAGCCTGGGGATCTAACAGGATGCTGATGCCAGCCCACTAAAGCAAGCAGAGGACATGTGCAAAAGCTCACCCTTTGGCTTTACCCTGGAATAAGCTTCTCCAACACCATATGGACTTGATTCACCCCCTGGAGTGAAGGCTGCTGCTGTTGTCCTGCAATTGCTGGGAATTTTATGCCTAATAAAGGCTTCTCTAATGCACAATGCAATGCTTGGCAAGTATACATATTAGTATATTTTATATTGAGATGTGCATAATCTTTCATTAGTACTTTTTATAAAACAAGTGAAAATAATGGGAATACGTCCTTCACAAATGAATCTACGTGCACCTCCTAGTAAAGGAGAAATCATATGAGGACACTTTATTTGTAGATATGAATTTAATTGAGGAACAGAATAAAAGAAGTAAGTATCAAATTTTGTTAATACAGGAGATGAGTCTCCTTCACCTAACAATCTTTGATATTAAAAGTGGATTTCCACAGAGATGGATTTTTTCCAAAGATACAGTGTACACTGTAACAGTAAGCTTTGCGTTATTATAATGAAATGCCTGAGGTAGTTAATTATAAAGAGAAAAGGCTGGTTTTCTATTATAATTTTGGAGGTTCCAGTTCTAGATCAACTGGCCCCATTGCTTTGGGATTCTGACATCATGGTAGGAGCACAGAGCAGAGCAAAAATGTTAACTTCATAAGCCAGAAAGCTAAAAGGAAGAGGAAGAGTCTGGAGTCCCAAAGCCCACTTCAAGGTCACAACTCCAATGATCTAAGCAACTCTCATAAAGCCTCACCTCCTAAAGGTTTCACACCCTCCCAAAAATGCCACCCTGGAGACCAAGCCTTCAGGACATTGACCTTTGGGGAACATTCAAGATCAAAACTGCAGCATATACTTTGCTAGCTATACCTTAACAAATGCTACAGGTAAACTGAAGAGATTTAAAAGGTACAAAGATGGCCTCAGCACTTATTTTGTTCTGGGTCCCACCAAGAACTTCTGCTACCTCTGCTGATGCCTACATTTTGGTTACCTCGAATGGTTTGCTTCTCTGGCTCAGAAAGAGAATTATTTCCATTAGCTTTCACTTCTATCTCCTCATTAACCCTTCACCTTGAAAAGGGGAAAAAAATGACAACCTCTAAAAACACTCTGTTTGGGCTTTTGTGTGGTACTTATAGGAAGCCTAAATTAGCCAAGAGGATTCTTGACTGGGAAGCCTTATTACATCTATTGTGAACTCATCAGCAGACCAAAACGACATAAACCAAGTTTTCCACTCAATAATTAGTCAATGGTTTCATTTGGTGGTTTCTTCAATCAACTAATTGCAACCTTCAAAAGAATGATATCACTGCTTGGCTAAAGGAAAAGTTAAGCTAATCAAAAGCCATTTTCAGAGATGCCTGAAAAGAGAAAATGAATTCAAATTATTAAAGAAATCATACTGCCAGTTTCAAGGAGACAGAGAATCTACATGCTTGGGATTCTGAACTTAATCTTTAACACTGTGCTTCCTTGGATAAAAGGTGTCAATAAGAACTTAGAGATGTCAGCAACCTAAAAGGAATGTTAGAAATAAACTGATCCAGACTTTTCCGTTTACAAATGCAAAAGTGAAGTCTGGAAATTTAAAATCACTTGCTCTTAGATTAGAACAAAAATTACATTAAAGTCTCAGTCCCTATAAAGTTTTGTATAGCTTTTGGTATCAAATTCTGTGTTCCAATCAAGTTAAACCAAGAACAGACAAAGCAAAATCTTATACTTATTTGAAAATATTCACAATCATTTTCAAGCATAATAATTAGTTACAATCATTTTCAAGCATAATAATTAGTCATTCATGTGTAGGAATAGTTTTCAAAGGCGACTTCGGTTTTTGCAAATTTCACAGACCCAAACCAGAATATCTGAGTCGCCAACCACTTTATTGAATTTGTGGCTCCTGCTGATATAGAGGTACTTGTTCACTACCATTACTTAATTGTTTAAGCTGTGAGTTGGGAGATTACAAAATATATGGGTAACATGTTTCAGTCTCTTCCTAGTGTTTTTGTTCTTCATACCTACTTGATAAATTATTTCCTCTCACAAAGCCTCACCTCCTAAAGGCTTCACACCCTCCCAAAATTGCCACCCTGGAGACCAAGACTTCAGGACATTGGCCTTTGGGGAACATTCAAGATAAAAAGTTTTTTTTTTTTTTATCTTGAGTTTTATTGCTTTAGTTAATCTTGAACTTAGTTTTGTTTATGAAATGAGGAAAAATCTGATTTTATCTTTACTCCAAGTGAACAACCTAATATTTTATTGGTTAATTTATTTGTTCCTCTCTGATTCACAATACCACATCCCTCATATACTTCTCAAGGATGCATTTGCAGTTTTTTACTGGATTCTTCATTTTATTCTCTTGGTTCATTGGTCTAACCTAGAACTAATACTATTTTGCTTTAATTACTCTTTTTTCTAAATCTTCCAATCTAGTACTATAATTTTCTATTTATTTTTCATCTTGTCCAAAACTGCCCTGGATATACTTGATCATGTATTCTTTGTATAAATTTTAGCATCAATTCATAAAGTGAAAAATAATGCTGGAACATTATTTGTAATTGCATTAAATTCACATTTTTATTTTAGAAGGCTAGCCATTGAGTATTTCCTGCTATAAAAATAAAACATAGCATAATCTTCATTTTATTTAGATTTCCTCTTATTCTTTTCATATTTTTCTTTTGTTCCTTGCTGCCTTAAAACATTTGTCTCCATAGTGAATTGCTCTTCCTGATTGTGCCTGCTGTGACCTATAGGGTACCTTTGATTTTTGCATGTGGTTACTATATCTAGAAACTTTACTGAACCACTTTATAATTTCAAATAAGTTTTCTATGAGAAAAGGCACATTGTTTCTGTTTAAAAATTCTTCCTTTCACACTGCCTATGACCCCCAATCTAAGTGAGATAAAGAAGCGCTGATACTTAATATACTTGTCCTGTCTCAGTTTTGAAGGAATTACTTCTAAGGGTTCATATTGATGTGTATTTATTGTAGATGTTTGTGTTTCTTTAAATCCTTTATTGGGTTAGGAAAGTTTCTCATCATAGTTGTTCAAATCAAAAAAGGAAAAACCTTCAGTCAACATTTCAATTTACTGAATCCCAGTTTGCCCAAGGCCATTTTGAATCTCATGAAGACAGGGTTACTGAAGAGCTTCTCTGGAGAGGTTTTGTATCTGCTTTTACTAGCTGTCCCAGAAGTATAAAACAAACACTTGGAATCAATTCTTAAATAACTCCTTGGTTTGTGATTTTTCACCCTTCTAGGATTAGGTGCAGGCTCAGGGTACATTTTCTCATAAAAATTTATGTTTCATGTCAAATTCATGGCATGAATGGGCTTTTTTAGCATTTCCCCCAAGCCTGTGAAGGGAGTTTATTATTATTATTCAATTATTATTATTGATCCAGGGTTGTAGGTCTTTAAAAGTCTTGGCTTTGGGCAAAGTCCTCACACCCAACTCCCATTTTTGCAGGAATGAGGAATAAGAACCCTGTGAGGACATTCAAATTCAAACCCAGAGCCCCACTTGGCCACTCATCCCTTGGGACTAAGCTGCGTAGCTCATGGCTTCACTGCCCTGGTGACCAGCATTTCCCTGCTTCAGGCACAATTGAAATCACTGACTCCCAAACGTTTTACTTTCAGAAGTCCTTTGTACTTGTGAAACTTACTGATGACTTCAAATAACTTTTATTCCAGTGAATTACATTTATTAATAGTTTCTGTATTAGAAATGAAAACAAAAATGCAATTATTAATTTGAGAATTCATTTTAAGACACAACAAAATAAGTCCATTAAGTATTAACCTAAAGAATTTATTTTATTTAAAACATGTTTCCCAGAAGGTGAACGTTTGTGAACAGAGCAGTACGGCTTTACATTTTTGTGAATCTCTTTAACATCTGGTTTAATGAGAAGTAACTGGAGTCTCTTGTCTGCTTCTGCATTCAATCTGTTGTGATACAATGGTTTTGGTAAGTATATAAAGGAAATCCTTCCTCATACAGGTAGATAGTTGAAAAGGGAAGGAGACATTTAGTAGCATTTCCAAATAACTGTAGATATTCTCCTTTGATACCATACCAAAACTGAACAAGAGGCTGTTTCTTAGAGACTAGTTGCAATGTGGAGTCTTAAATCATCAAATGAGGCTCTCATCCCCTGATACATTAAAACAGATTTGCATAGTAGTGATTACTAGAGGCTGGGACAGGTCATGGGGAGAGGAGAGAAAGGGAGGTTGGGTAACAGATGTCCAAACACGGTTACATAGAAGTAATAAGATCTAGTGTTCCCAGCACAGCAGGGTGACTATAGTTCACAATAATCTTTTCTATATTTTATGAATAGCTTGAAGAGAGGAGTTTGAAAGTTTCAAACAGAAAGTAATGATTAGGGGATGAAAATGCTAACTGCCCTGATTTGATCATTACTCACAGTATGCATGTATGGAATTTTCACACTGTACCCCACACATTTATACAATTCAAATGACATTTAAAAAAAAAAAACACATCTGGTCTACCTTACAATTGGATTGAATCTTGTATGAATTATTTTATACATTTATAAAAACAGCAATTTAAGTTGATTATGATGGTGCAGACCTGTAGTCTCAGATATTTGAGGGACTGAGGCAGGAATATTGCTTGAGCGCAGGAGTTCATGACCATCCTGGGTCACAGTAAGACTCTGACTCAAAATAGTAAAACTTACTCCAAGTTTTGCAACTCCTCTAAATGTTTATACATTTTATCCTATAGTATAAAAAAAATTCGTTAATATTCCCAGCAATCTTATAAATATTATTATGAAAATTGCTCAACACAATGCTACATAGGGTACTTCTGGGTCCCTAGACCACACTTTTAAGAATCACTGCCTAAAATAATATAGTTATATTTTATTCACTTCCTTTGAGATTTCAGCTTTTCTATGTCTGCCATTTTTCCTGAACCAGAAGTCAGAAACCTTTTCTATCACCAAAGAAATATACCACAATGAAGAATTACAAAGCACTATGAATGATCACAAGAGCTCATTGGAGCACACACAAATCTCTTGCATGCTTTCCATGGGCCAGCCACACAGGGCTCCAGCAACCTTCTGGTTAGTAGGGGAGAATAAATGAATCCATGCAACAGAATAATTTTATTGGTTTCTATCTGAGATACAGTTTTGTTTCTCTTAAAATAGTCCAATTACTGCCTACATCAGGAACTATTGTTCCTCAAAGATTTCACACTTGCATTTTAAAAGTACAAGTTGCTGAGAGTTACATAAGAACTCTTTGTACTATCTTTGCAACTTTTCTATAAATCTAAAATTATCCAAAATAAATGTTTAATTTTAAATTAGTTCATGCGGTGTGCTTCCATGTTTTCATGAGTCAAAAGTACTGGATGAAAAAAATCAGTCTAAGCTGGTAGCTTCTTTTTTTTGTTTAATAAAGAAATTGACTTCACTTAGAAATTTTATTTTCAAATCCTAGTGATACATGTAACATAAGGAATAAATAAGTTTGGGGAAAGTGTAGAAAAGAATTAAGAAGCACTATAAATTATTAAAACACTGGTTGTATTACATTATCATGTGTCCTATACCTTTCTGTGTTACTTCATGTCAGTCTCTAAGCTTAATGGGCATTTTTTTTTTTTTGTAATTTTTAAAATGACCCTCTGCATTAGGCACAACGATTCTCCAACTCTTACAGAGAAACTTGTTTGTCAGTAGCAGAGCCAGAGCTAGAAACTTAGTCTCTCTGGATCCAGAGCTCCTGCTTTCAGTCATTTGGCTTTATAGCTCTTACTGATGTGATTTCCAGAAATGGAAAAATTCACAATCTTTGAAGCCATAGCAGTGAACAGAGAAATGCTTTCATTATTGTTGGAATCCATCCCTAATTTTCATGCTACCTATACCCTTGAGCCAATTATAAGGATAGGACTGTGGTCTGGGTCAGGTTGGGTGTGTGGAGTGTGGTTTTAAACTAAGGTGTCTTATATATACTTTGGGTGATAAATCAAGGTATCCAGGAGTAAGAAGCCCAGAAATCCAAAACAGTCCTTGGAGAGAGAAAGGGGATTTAAAATATTTCCCTCACCAGAAGGGAAATTAAGCAAATAAATTAAATGCAACAAATGTTCAATTTTGATTAGGTAATGCTTATACATTTTACAAGCATTTTATTCTGGTGACTTTGGAAATATATTCAAAAGTAGAAAGAATAGGCTTTTAAACCCTAGTCAACTAGGTTAAACAATTACCAACATTTTGAAAATCTTTTTCTATCTTTCACTCTCATGTTATATCAGGAGGATGACTAGAGTAGTTTAAAGTTATCCTATATTCTATATAATTTCACCCATAAACATTTTGTATCATTCTTATTCAATAGAATAAGTATTGTTATTAATATAATCACAGTACAGCAATCTCATTTAATAAAATGAACAATTTCTTAATATCATCTGATACTAGGTTTGGATTTTCATTCTCATGATGTATGGAATGTACTCCATGAATGTGTACAATTAAAATAATATTAATTTTTTTAAAACCACGTCTTGTCAACCTTACAATTGAATTGGATCTTGCAAGAATTATTTTATATCTTTAAAAAACAGTGATTTAAGTTGATTGTGATGATGCAGGTCTGTAGTCCCATATACTTGGGAGACTGAGACAGGAGGATTGCCTAAACTAAATATGATTAATTTATTTAAATCACAATCCAAATAAGTCACATATATGGCATTTGGTTGATATGTCTCTAAGATTCCTTTTGATTTCTAAGTCTCCTTTCCCTCATCTTCTTCTGTGCCACTTGTTACAATGGTCAAATCATTTGCCCTGTTGCATTTCCTACATTTTATAGTTGGTTGGGTTTGATTTCTTCCTTGTGGTGTCATTTAATATGTTCTTTAACTCCCTATATTTCCTCTAAACTGATAGATGAAAAATTTTGATTAGATGCTGGTTTAATTTTGTGCTAAGAATACATACTAGGTGTCCCATTCTGGGTGATGCTAGATGCTAGAATTGAATCCGAAGATTGCAATGTGGTCAGCCTGGCTGAGCCATTATAAAGGTCCCCATCGACCTGCACTTAATGGTTTTAGCAGGCAATTTTTATGGTTGCCTATATCCAGTTTCTCAAGGAGACTGCAAAATGATTATCTAATTCTGTCATTCCTTCTGCACTTATTACCTGAAAGTCTTCTACAAATGTCACTCTGAAGCATAATGTGTACCCTTCCCCAAAGAATTAATGCTTGATTCTATATACCCTTAATTACCACTTATTAAGAATAATGACTTAGTGCCCTAGAAACTTCCAAAGGTAACCAATTTTGTTAATATCATTTAAAATCACATATTTTTGCATACTTAAGATGTTTCAAGCTATTACAGTCATTATTTTTGATGCCGAAATTGTCCCACTTTTAGCTAGGTAAGTCTCTTTCAAATCCCCTGTGTCCTTTTGACATCATCTCAAGATGATCCAGGATTATGTTGTACATTCGTAGACGTAAATTTCTAGACACTGGAGTCAGATGTGGAATAGGTGAGCTCTCCAAGTGCCTGGTTATTGCACGTGAAAAACAGTATTGAGTAAAAAAAAATCTAGGCATATCATAATTTTGTGTTTTTAGAAAGTTAACTTGTTCTTTAGCCATACTGCCTTGGGAAATTATACTAACTTTACCTAAGATTGCATATTGAAGCACACATAAATAACACATAAACATGTAGAGAGAAATAGTTTTATGCAAATAGACTGTGAATCTTGATTTTGTGTGTGTGTGTGTGTGTGTGTGTGTGTGTGTGTGTGGGTATGTGTGAGAAATTGTTTTACATAAGCAGGTAAGACTTTTGCACTCTTGGCAATAGAATATAGAAATCAGTAAATAGCTGTTTTATAGAATATGAAATGACTGTCTTGTTACAGAAACAAAAAGAAGCTAATGTAGTTGCTACATCAACCCGAAGGTGCACATGCTGGATAGGATGCGTTTTTATCCTAAGTACCATGTCTGCCACACTCATCAGTCATGCAGAATGACATCTCAGAACCTTGATCACAAGACCGTCTTATTTGTTATTAATTCATCTATCAAACACATACCATGTACTGAATACTTACTTTATTGCCAACTAAATTGAATGACACTGATAAAGTTCCAAAAAATATTTGTTGCAAAGTAACTAGTTCTGCTTATGGGAAACGTATAATTTGCTCTATCTATATTTTAAGTCTGTGCTTTTTTTCAGTTTTATAATTAAAACTTGCCCACTTCAAGAAACATTTTTATGTATGATGTAGGGGGAAAAAACAGAAAACAAAGCATAAACTTCGGTCATATTCAGTTGCCTGATGAAATATTAAAATCATTTAAAAGAAATTATTAAAAACAATGATTACACCTCAGGAAATTTCTAACAAATGAAAAGAACAGTAGGCAAAGTACTTTTAATTTATTATCTTTTTTTTTTTTAATTCTGCAAGCCTTTGTTCTGAGGCAGAAAACTGCTGTTTCACTTCCCTGAAGCCACTGATAAAACCATGCAAGAACATCAGAGAAAAAACGAATCCAAGATAGGTGCCGTCCCCAAGGGAATGCAGTGCTTCTTTGTTTTACATTTCCATTGGAAATCTGGAGATTTTGCATGCAAACATCTTATTTCATGGCACTGCTTCTCAAATTGAGAGATTAAATCTAGCTCTGCATAAAGGTTTTTCAATAAAGTAGGTTGCACAGTCTCCTGTTTATGGAAAATTGATGCATCATCTGATATGCTTTCAATTGCTAACTTTTGTTTCACAAAAGCTGGAAGGAATTTCAACCAACCATTATCTAATCAAGAAAATATTTCCTACCTATCTTGTCTTCAACATAACTTGCTGCCAAATGTAGTTTTGACTATTGTAAATCACCATGCATTTTAACAAGCAAAACAGACTCTCTAGTTTTGTTTGAAAAGGTGCAAATTGTAGAAACTATCCATCATGATCAGTGGAATGCCCCCAATTTTGTGCTTGTTGCAAAATGACTATTATATGACATAATTTAATGTTGTATTGGTTATACTACTTTATTGAAGTAGAATTTTTACCATCTTGAGATACAAACAGTAAGGCACTGTAATAATTTCAGTAAGTCTTTCTATGTTTATACCCAACTTTCACTACAGAATAAAGAATACAATTTGAGTGTTTATTTAGCTATAAAATTTACAATGACTTAAAATATCAAAACTCCTCCTGACTTTCACATAATATAAAGTATAGAAAGAAGAAAACTAAACAGAAGTTGTGTTTTTGTGTGGGTTTCAAAAAAAAAAAGAATATTATCTCAATCTATCCAGCTATCAATGCCTCATGGGCACAAAGCATGCTTGAAAAAACCTGCCCAACCTCCATCGTGGCTTCTCTCTCCAGAAATGTTTGCACCTGGCCTTCCTCTTTGGCTGGATTCAAGGGAACAGCAACACATGCAATGCCAGAGCTAAGGATGACTTTCAGATTGGATTCTTGAGTCTTTAGAAATTCATGTTCAGAGAAAGGGGGAGAAGGTGACTAAACACTAGAATTTTTACCATCTTGAGCAGCCCAGACCCTGCTTCAGCCCCCTGGCTCTTTGACCTGAGGTGAGACACTTCATCTCTGTGCCTGTGCTTATGGACATTTGGAATGTTTTAAATCAGAAATTTAAATTAATAACACAGATAAAGTTTTTAGAAGAAGGCTGGACACATGAAAAATACTATATACATGGTAGCAAGTATTATTTATTACAGAACTACTGCCTAGGCTATTCCTTCCTTCATTCAGCAAATTCATGCATCTACAGTGGAGGTACATAATGGTGCTCTTTTAACTTATGAGAATGCAACTATAAGACGTGAGAGAGAGAACCATTGAAAAAACACAGCCCCCACTGTTCTCTTCACAGGTAATTGCCCCAGAGAAAACTGGAAAATCACAAAGGAAAAGACACCTGCTCTTCCCTTAAGGGGTTCTCACTCCCTGTGGGTATCTCCTCAAGAGCAACAGGCTGTGACTCTAGTGTTTGAAGCACAAGCCTCTGGTGATGACTGTCTAAGCAAAAAACAAGGGTCTGTTTGTTCCAAAGCTGAAGAAAATTCAGGCTGTGTTGAAAGGAGACAGGTACATGTGCATGCTCTCTCTCTCTCTCTCTCTCTCTCTCTCTCTCTCTCTCTCTCTTTCTCTCTCTCTCTCTCTCTCTCTCTCTCTCTCTCTCTCTCTCTCTCACACACACACACACACACACACACACACACACACACACATACACAACGCATACAAACAAACACACCCAGTGAGTCTTCTTAGGAAATTGTAAGCACCACATTCCCATACCAGCAATTGCCTCCTTGCTCTGGAATCTCCTTCCCAGGATGGTGATCCTGAGTGTTGCATGGCAGATGGCAAAGATATTCTTGTCAACAACACACCATTGTCCTCAGAACTTGATAGTCTAGTACAGATGTCCTCAAATTCAGTGTTAAAGAATTATCTGAGGTGTCTTTTAAAGGGCAGATTCGTGTGTCTCATCCCAGGGTTTCTGATTGAGCAGTCCTGGAGTTTGGCTTGATAGCCTGATGCTGAATAAGCACTCCAGGTGTTGCTGATACACACTGCCCCAAGACCACCTACCTGTCGGATGGTCAGGAAGATTTTGATTGCAAGAGGCACTGCAGGGACTAGGAAACAGGAATTTATCATAGAACCCACAAGCCAGCGTCATGTTGAAGACATCACCCACACAGCCCCTGCTTCAGCTGACCCCTTCCTTTTGAGAGCCCTGAGACTTCTGAAGGCAGTCCAGTTCTAGGTTCTTACAGATGGGGCGCTGTCATTCCTCTGTCCCAGGGATCAAAGTCCAGCAGAACCTGGAGGCAAAGAGGCCCTTCTCCTCCTCCCTATTTGTGCTTTTGGAGGAGTCTTCTGGGGAGGAGCCAAGGCAGAGCCAAAAGGGCAGTGTATCCTGATCAGGAAGAAAGAGGATCAGACTTGAAGTCTCTCAACCTCTACATGGCAATTTGAGAACTTTCAGTCCAGCTATGGACTCCCACTGGTGGAAATCAAGTGATGCCTTTACAGATGCAGTCCCAGAGTCCAACAGGGTGTGTAGGAACAGTGAGAGATGAAGGGAAACCAAGTTCCCAAGCAAGGACTGCCAGTCTCTGAGTGAGCCCAGAAGAGCAAATCCCAAGTTCAACCCCTCTGGACATAAGCCTCAGATGCCAGCAAAAATAATCAAGGATGGGTCCAGACAGCCTCCAAGGACCTGAGAAGGGCGGGGCTCTCCTCAACCCATTCATTCCAGAGAAGAATCTGAAAGCCTAAATAGTGTTTCTCCTGGTGGGTATATTCACTCTCAAGGGTATATTTAACTTAGTAACTAAATCTAAGTTTATAAATATGAAGACTAGGAGTTCTCAACATGTGTTCTTGGCTCAGCAACATCGGCATCACTTGAGAACTTGTTAGAAGTGCAAATTCTTTGGTCCCACCCCAGACTTCCTGAATCAGAAACTCTGGGAGCCAGTGCCTGAAGCCCCCAGGGAACTCTGGTGATGCTGAACTTCGAGAACCACCAGTCTAGACTTGAGGTTCTCAAACTTGTCCACACACTGGAGTCACCTGGGTCGCTTCCAAATTCTCATGATGCCTGCGTCCCAGCCCCAGGGACTGTGATTTCATCTGCCAAGGGTGTGGCCCTGGTTCTGGAAAATGTTAGGATCACAGGTACTCCAATGAGCAGACAAGTTTGAGAACAACTAGGCCAGACTGACCTGAGTTTTTCACCTTCCTAGTGAAAAATTTGTCATCAATACAACTGCATTTCCTCCCCAGGACTGACAGGGTATAGGCGACTTTGTAACTCGTCACCTTTCAGTTCCTGTTCCCTCCAATTTGGTGCCTTCTCACCCCACATAAGTGCTCTTCTATACTCCCTCTGACCTCCTCCCACATCCAGATTGTCCTAGGACATTTCTTGAGTGGAAGTTGTACCTACTGGACTATACTATTCTCTAGTGAGGCCATTCTATGGGCAAAGAATGGAGATTTCCTCTGGAATAGTGGATTTCCCTCCAGGCTGCCAACGATCTAGGGAAAGGAATCTTCAGGAAGGAGACCACATCTTGGAGGGAGGGACTGTGGCCAGCAGAGAGGTGAGTTCTGGTTGTTTGGCTGCCTCTGGGCTGCTCCCTCTTAGGCCTGAGCAAGGATTAAACTAGATTAAGCCCTAGTGTGATGAGACAGTAACTCACTCTGTTAGGTTGTGTGGTGTGGCAGTAGCAATTAGTGATGTCACCAAACAGACAGTGAGGCTGGTGGCCAGGAGGTGTGCAGTGCTGTGTAGCCACACTTTCCTGAGTACTAGCTTCAGAGTACCAGCTTAGTTCAATTAGTAGAATTGGTTTCTCACCAAGAGGTCAAGGCCAAGGCCCTCAGCCTCCTTTCCCAAGACTAAGAACTGATTCCCTCAATATACTACAAACTCATAACTCACTCCTCCTTCCTTACTCTTCAAAATCCCATTCCCTCAGGAAGATGTAAAAGGCTGGACGATTCACACAGTATCATATTTGCAGGATTTCCAAAACCCATTGCAGTGTGTGGAACATGCACCATGTGATACTCATCCATGCTTAACGTCCCCTGGGGGCAGAGGAGAAAGGGCAAATGCAAAGCAGTCAGGGTCACTCCAAATGGGTGGCCATCTGTAGATATCAGAGTATAATTTGCAAAAAAATGACTCACCAGTAGCCTAATGGTTACTCTCAGCAATTGAATTCTGGGAATAGAGACCTACATAAAAGGTGGTTCTGTCCTGCAAGGAGCCTAGCTAGGGTTCTAGGGTGTGAGACAGCATAGATAACTGCAATTAGTTTAGCTGCCAATTTAGCACTCTGAGTGCAAGAGTGTGTGTGTGTGTGTGTGTGTGTGTGTGTGTGTAATTTGAATGGAATATTGAATCATGCTCCTATGAGGTCAAGATTCTCTTCAGGAATAGGGTTGGTAATAGAAGCTATTCTGTGCCATGAACTAAAATATATTTCTGCATATTAAAATAGCCTTCAGGAGCTGTTTTTTGCATATTTAGGACCTAGACTTGGATATTAAACATTTGTTTGTGAAGTTCCAGAACTGAAACCCTGGGGCAAATGGAATGTCTTTTTTCATGGCAGGGTGACCAGGCAAAGAACTGACCTAGACTAGTGTCCTTGCCTACACTCATGTTACTCATAACTAAAGAGCCACAATAATAGAGCTTGATTATCTATCCAGAGGCTTAGGACAAAACTCTACCTGCAGAACAGGTTGTGTGCCCCCCAAAAGGAAAAGATGTTCCCCCCATATGGGGGGAAGGAGAACCCCAGTGTGGAGATTGAGGCTAGGGCCAGGTATGCTTACTCCCAATGTCGCCATTTCTTCCTGAGGAAAAGAAGCAATTAGCGTGGCTTGCTGGGCCCTGCCCACCGCCCTACCTCTCAGCTCAATGTGGGCCAGAGCTAGCATCATTGAGGTAATTCCAGTCTGGACTCAATATTGGAAGCTCACTTGACTGCAGATATAAGCCACATTCTTTAAAATTCACTATCAGTAAAAATAAATTGTTATTTTGGTTTCATTAGTTGACACCTGTCTCATTTCTCCGAAATCATTCAGAATTAAGGTAACAAACAGAAGCATAATGTACCAGGCCCTCTCAGACCCAAAATATTTCGAGGAAAGAAACAAAAAGTGAATTATGGAGAAAAATGTTCTGGGATTAGACAGATAGATGCCCAATTTTGAATATGTGCAAATAATACTGAAATGTTCAACCAAATGTGGTGAATTTTTTGGTACATGAATTATTTCTCAATAGGAACAATATGAATTTTGAAAAATCCTTCAACATGAATATATAATGGGAAAGGGTGAGGGAGGCATCTTTCCCTAGGAGATTTCCGAGGTTTAGGCCCAGTATCTGAGACAAAGGAAGCCTCAAAGCTCTCCCAGTGCTCAGTGCAAATGTGGTACCCACCATGTGGAGTTTGGCCAGAGTGTGGACCAGGGGGATGATGCTCTTTAAGTGTTCCTCAAACTAAGTCTTGGTAGGTGGGCTCTTTGCACATCCATATTTAGTAGTTGCTCTCTGTTATATTTAATTATAAAATTTAACTAATGTCTCATAAAAAATTATAGTCTGAGTCTTTCTATTGATCTAGGCAATCCATCAGCATCTATACCCATAACAAAGACCTACTAGTGAACAGAGCAGTCAACATGAGGCAGATGGTCTTAAGGGTATAGAGGCAACCTATAAGACAGCAATTTGTGCCTCTAGGAGCCATAGGAATTGTGTGGGAACACAGATCAGATCACTAGCTGAGGCCAACCTCCAGGAGTCCCCAGAAACACAAGCAGGGGGACTCCCAGAAAGAAATGAAATTTCTGTAACTGAAGTATTCGTAGGGATTTGAACAATTACTACACTGTTATTTGGGCATAAAAAGAAAGTGTACCCTTAATTTTTAGTCATGTGTTGGTGAAGTCAGGTTATTTGCAACATTTGTAATTTTAATGTAAATTTAATAATACCACATTTACCATTTTTTAAAATTTACATATTCCCATAATGGTAGATTATACACTGTGTTAGCTTTCCATTGCTGTGACAACATGCCTGAGATAAACAACTTGTTTTTATTTTCTTAAATGTGCTTGTGGGTTATTGCTGATGTATAAGAAAATTATAAATCAGAATAAGAAAATTAGAGGCCCATACGTGTGGCAATATTCCAAAATGGCAAGACAGCAGCTATCTGTTGTAGTTAGAGCTATGCTCTCCCAACAAGCCTAGGCCTGCTATTCCTGTGGAACAGTTTCCTGGACACTGAAGCTGAATGTCAGTTGCCACTTATCATTTTATTTTTAATAGCATTGTTCTTATTTTAAAGTTATGTGAAAGTTAACTATTTCTCAGATTTATGTCTCTATCAAAATCTGGGAAAATAAAATTTTTAAAGGAAAGAACAGCTATTTTTGGAAGAGAAGAATGTCAGTTCAAGTGTAATATGCAAGTTTAATTAAGGTGTCATTTTATAATCAACAAGAATTTGAATATATATACTTATAGTTGGAAAAATAAGTGATGTAAGTCTTAAATTGAATTTAACATACCAGAGTTTTAAAATTTGAATGAAATAGTTGTGTTGCAGTAAAATGAAGTCATATGTTAAACAGAAAAACAATGCATGGACATCAGATCATTTTCTAGACAAGGAGTGTACATAAAACTGCCTATTCAATGCAACAAAACTGTATATCTTGATCAAATAAGCATTTGCAAATGGAAACCTACTACAAAACACCACCACTCTAACAGAGGTTAATAGTTTTCTGCCAAAACCTACATGGAAACCATACTAAAGACTAGTTCCTCATCCCTCTTCATGGCAATCAGGTTGACATGTACTCAATATGTGACTTATGAAATATGAACAAAAGGGGTAGATACCAATTCTGCATTGCTTTGTAAGTAATATCTACCTTGTAGTTCAACAGATTTCCAGAACATTGCTTTAAATATGTGAACAAGTCAACACCATCCCCCAAGAGAAGGTAAAACAAAATAGAACTTGAGTTTCCAAATTGAGTGCATGAAACAAAGCAATCCAGTCAACTTGAGCCTGCACTCCTTGAATTTTACATATTACACACACAAGGGTAAAACAAAAGTCTTTTACACCTGTTTTTCTTGTCTGCTACAGAAGCTTAAATTTTACTTGAGTATTCTCAGTGAGTTGGAAAACATGGCTGAAAACTTATAGGGCAAGCGGCATAAAAGTTTTTAATTACTTCTGGTGTTTGTCATCGTAGCAGAAAACACACACACACACACACAAATGCTAATACTACCTCATCAACAATTTTAATTTATGAACTCAATGGAAGGTTTTATGCATCATAAGAAATTATGGACACAGTTTCCATTACACAAAATCAGGAAATGAGATATTTCTGTGTTGAAATATATCAGGAATTTTAATTACAACTGGTCAAAATTAGTGAGCTACCTGCCAATGATACTCCTTCCATTCTGGATGTTAGCACTCTCCTTATCAGAAAATCTAGATCTAAGCTAGCAACTTTTAATTTCAGGTGTTGCCTCATCTACTTGGAGCTAAAGAAGCAGAAGTGGAATATAGCATAGATATGGAGTGATTAATGCCACGACACAGATGCATTCAGGTCACCTAACCCTTGGTCAAAGGTTCAGTGCTACCCCTGATGGCTTCAGTGCACTTAATAGTAAACTGCTCTTCTAAATGGAGTGGATTGGAAATGAATTGACTTGTTAGGTCATCCAAGGAAAATGCCCCACCTTCGCTCACAAAGTCTCAATCAAAGACTTGGCTTTTGCGTTGACAGTCATACATACTTTGAAAATTGTCTGGAAGAAAGCCTATAGACAAATAGCCAGTTATGATTTGGCACCCTCAGACATGGTAAAATTGGGTCTGGCTCACCCTTCTCTACATTGCAATCTGCTTCCAAAGATGATAATATGCCAGCATGAACTATATTCCCTAGATAGCAGAATTTCAGACTGAATTCAAAAACAGGTTCTTCCTAATAACTAACACAATGTGCTTACTCTGCACTGGGCATCATTCTAAGAACTTTGCACTGATGAGGTAATTCGATCCTCCTTCTGATGGAGGGACTACTGTCATCACTTTGTAGTTGAGGAAGTGAGGCCCAGAGAGGTTGAGAAATTGGCCCACAGTCACAACTCCAAAGCTTTGGATCTGGGATAAAACCCAGCAGTCTGGCTACAGAGGCATAGTTTTTAACCTCTATATCATATAATAATCCTATTTTCATATTTTAGGAAAAACAACCAAAAGTGCTTACTTGGTCTTTATCAGAGACAAAAAAAAAAAAAAAAAACATGAACCACAAGCTACAAATGAAAGTTTCTGAACTCAGTTCAATACTATGATACATGTATTATATAATTTTGTCAGAACTGAGATATGAAAAACTGTGCTCTATATATGTAATAAGAATTGTAATGTATTCTGCTGTCATATATAAAGAAAAAAGAAAAAAGAACTCCATAGTTCTACACATATACAGGTTATATTGCAGTGAATAGAAAAAAATCTTTGTGCAAAGATTTTGTTAGGAATTTCCAAAATTTGTGAGCAGCTGTTTTCAATTATGAAATATGAAACTATACAAAACCAAATATTGCTCCCAGTTAAAGAATTCAAGGTTGAATTCTGTTCTGCACATTACAATGGAAATACAAAACTTGATATTGATATCTTAATATAAAATGTGTCATTTCTTTGAGGCTTAAATCATCATCCCTAAGTGAAAAAAAATTATAAAATAAAACTGTTCAGATTTATCAATTTGTATTTTCTACTTCAAATTTAACATTAATCTCTACTATCACTAGAAAGAGTCAAAAATTAATAAAATGAAAATTTTCTGTAACCTTTCTAATGGTTTATTTTCTTTCATCCATTTTCATTAGGTGAAAATGCTGTAAGTATTTGAACTGTGACCCCCCAGTTATAGATCAGTGTGGATTTATTGATTAACTGGCAACCTTACTAAACTCTCAGTATTTCTATTTATTTCAATGAATTTTCAGGGAATACAGAGGAAAAGTTATCAGAGCTAACAAACATAATAATATGTAATATGATATAATAAACATAATAATATTCTTTCTAATTTTATAATTTAGTATTTATCATCTAGTATTTATCATTCTAATTTAAGATTATAACTTATCCTAATAGTTGGCATTTCCAGATCAATGTTCAATAACAGTAAAATAAAGGCAATAGTAGAATATTCCTGTCATTCTCAGGTATAATCTTCATGTAATGAAACAGAGATCTCAAATGCACAGTTTGATGAGTTTGACAAATGTATATCCCTTGTATACCCCATACCAATCAAGATACAAAACATCAAGAAGAGGGATTTAAGTTCTGCTGTTCTTTTGGATTCCACTGGAATATAGCATTAGGACATCCTATATTCACAGGAAAACAGAGTAACTTTATGAAAGTCCTACAGAGCCAAGAAATCCAGGTGTGATAACCAACCATGGCTTTGGCATCCCCCATTCTCTACACCTCCCCAATCCCAGAGCTGATGAGATGCTGTTCCTTTGGATGAGTTTATAGATGACTTCCTGGCCTGGGGGTTGGCTGGTGGACCACAGCAAACAGTTGGTGATCTGATCGATGGAGTTCTGTGAATTCACCCTTTGCTCTCCACCTAATGATACAATATCATGGGAACTAGAATGTGTCTTTTGGTCTTTCCCCTGTGCACATCACAGGATAAGGTAACTGATAATCCCAGGGAAACTGAAAGTCATAGAAGAAAACAGACAAAAAATAAAAAATAAAACCACTTAAAAAAAACAACAAATGCAGAAAACATATTGCAAAGGGAGAATTATTAAATCATTGAGCAGAGAGTTTAAAATAAGGATAATAATAACTCTAAGGCATAAGGGGACATATTATTAATATGAAGCAGGAAGAAGTCATAAAAAGAACCAAATTAAATATAAAATGTGAAAAACAAAAGTGTTGAAATAATATACGAAAGGCAATGCAATCCCAATCAAAATCCTAGCTAGACATTTTATAAAGAAATTGATAGACTTACTCTAAAAGTCCATTGAAGAATGAAAAATCTATGAATAGCTAAGTTAACTTAGAACTAGAAGACCACTTTGAGAGGCAGAACTTGTTCTCCCTGATATTAACACATATCACAGAGTCACAAAAAAAAATAGTATAATACAGACATAAAAACAAACAAAATAGAACTTGGAACTTCAGAAAGATCCATGCGTAAGTGGAAATCAATGGCTTAAAGAGAAGAAAATTCATTCAGAAACAAAGATGAAGGTGATCTCTACACACACATATACACACACACAAAAAAAAAAACCACAAAATTGAATCCTAACCTAAAATCATATAAAAATGTATCTTCTAGCTAGATAAAAGACCTGGTGGTGAAAGATGGAACTGAAATGTTGATAGAAGTTGTAAAAAAATATTTCCATGACTAAAGATGGAAAAATTGTTTGTTTTTCTAATACAACAAATTAGTACTTAATTTAGAACATCTTAGGAAGAATTGCGGGATATTTTTTTCCTTTGTATATATTTCTGCTGAGTGGAGTTCTATGTGCTTGCTTAAATAAATAACACTTATTTCTAACATTGTCAATTAGTTGTTTTAGAGTAAAAAATTAGAGAACTCAGGTACATTTTTTAATTAATTGTTTTTCTATTTTTAATTGGGATATAATTTACATAAAATATAAAACTCATAAGTGTACAATTTAATGAATTTTTACACATGTATACAATTGTGTAGCCACCATGAAAATAAAAATTTAGGTACTTGCCTAAACCCAGAAAGTTCCTTTGTGCTCTTTCCTAGGAAAAAGAATCAACAATTCCAGCCATTACTATTCTAAAGTCAAATATCATGGGTTAATTTTGACTACTGAATTTACAGACTAAATTGGTAATATATTCTCTTTTGAATCTGATGGCTTAAGAAAATGTTTTCGATATTCATCTGTGTTGTTGTATAAGTCAGAGTTTGTTCTTGTATTGTTGTTGGTATTCCAGGACATAAATATGACACAGAGTGTTTGTTTTAGTCAGGTTTTTGGCTACCATGACCAGAAGAACTGACAAGAATTGGGGCTGGGGATGTGGCTCAAGCGGTAGCGCACTCACCTGGCATGCGTGCGGCCCGGGTTTGATCCTCAGCATCACATACAAAGATGTTGTGTCCGCTGAAAACTAAAAAATAAATATTAAAATTCTCTCTCTCTCTCTCTCTCTCTCTCTCTCTCTCTCTCTCTCTCTCTCTCCCCTTTATAAAACAAGAACTGATAAGAATAATTTTAAAGGAAGGAAAATGTATTTGGAGCTCAGGATTTCAGAGGTCTTGGTCCATAGAGAGCCAGCTTTATTCCTTGGGTTTGAGATGAGGCAGAACATAATGGAGGGAGAGTGTGGCAGAGGGAAGCAGCTTAGAACACAGCACCAGGAAGCAGAGAGAGAGAGAAAGCTCTGCTCAGCAACAACAAAATATAAACCCCAAAGTCATGTCTCCTTGGACCCACTTCCTCCAGCCACACCCCACCTGCCTACAGTTACCACCAAGTTAATCCCTATCAAGGGATTAATACACCAATTAGGTTAAACCTCTTATAACCCAATCATTCCAACTCTAAACTTTCTTGCATTGTCTCACACATGAGCTTTTGGGGGACACCTAAACCATAACAGTGTTTATCCTTTCTCCAATTAATATTGGAGCTCCCCCTCCTACCACAGTTTCAGGGTTTTTATTTGAGGGTGTGGAGGGTACCAGGGATTGAATTCAGGGGCACTCGACCACCGAGCTATATCCTCAGTCCTATTTTGTATTTTATTTAGAGACAGGGTCTCACTGAGTTGCTTAGCACCTCACTTTTGCTGAGGCTGGTTTTGAATTTGCGATCCTCCTGCCTCGGCTTCTTGAGCCTCTGGGATTACAGGCATGAGCCACCATTGATTTTCTGTATTATATGCCTGCTTTCTGTTTCATTTATTTCTACCCTTAAATTTTTTTTTCTCTCAGTTTTAATTTTCTCTTCTTGTCTATTTTAATTTGGGGTTTTGATTTTTTTGAGTTTCTGAATGCAATATTTAAGTCATAATAGTTTATTTTTTAATACATGCATTTGAATTTATAAACTCCTTCTGAACAACTGCATCCTACAATTTCTGAAATATATTTTCATGATCTTTCTGCTCATAATAATAATAAAATTCTATTATAATTCTACCTTGGCCTATGGATCATGGATCAATTATAAGTGTACTTTTAAAAAATTCTCAAAGATTTTCTACTCATCTTCCTATTTTTGAGTTCTAATTTGATTCCTTTTTCTTTATCTCCTGTCCCTCCCCTCTGAGTGGGGGCACTTACACTTATGTTAGGCCTCTTGTCCCATGATGTCTTTGGCCTCTTTTTTGGGTTTTTGTTGTTGTTTTTTTCATTTTTTCCTTCTTTGCTTCCCTTTGGCTATTTTCTATCAATCTGTCTAATACACTAATTCTGACTTTTGCTCCATCCCTCTATCTTGTAACTTATTCCATTTTTTAAATTTTCAGATATTTCAATTCAACTCGCAAATGTCTATTTTAATTTGGGATTTTGTTTCTTTTTTGAAATATGCTTCTTTTCACCCAATTTCTTTCTCTTTTCCTGTTTTTTCCTTAGCATATTACTCAGTTACTGGAAGTCCTCATTTGCAGAATCATCACTGGGTGCAGTAAATGAGGTACCCAGAACACAACTTCAAAGGAGCCTCTACTCTCAGGGTCATGAAATTTGCACCCAGAGCATCTTGCTCACCTAGCCCTCATCTCAGAAGCTTATTTTATTCCTAGAGTACAGTCTTTTCCCCTAGGAAATGGCATTTCTGGGCTATGTGGTGTATTTACCAAGGTTCCTCCACTTTGACAGAGTCAGAACTGTAATTTACCCCACCCTGAGATCTGTACCATCTCTGTTCAATTGGCTGTCCTCAGTGCCGAGTCCAGCCTTCTACAGTCTCATCTTGGCCAAGCACAGCTTTGAAGCCGGCCAAGGAAACAGGCAACACTTTCAAACAGATTTTTTGAACTTCCTTTCTGCAGCTTCATTGTCTCTGGAATCCTGCTATTCAAGTCCCAGCCACTTGAGCAATCCCAAACACCCATTTCTGCGTCTTCCATTCTGTGAGATTGATACTGTATGCTTGGGTTCCATTTTCCTGTACCATGATTTGGAGAGTGTCCTCAGGGAGAAAATCTGATAAATATAAAGCTCATGCATGTGCTTTCCATTTTTCAAGGATTATAACTGTGTGTTGGTTGTTGTCCAACACCTGCCAACAGTTGCTTTATTTTTTAATGTTTACGTAATTGTTGACAGCAGGTCTACCCAAGACAGGTGTCTGGAAGGGCCATCTAAGATACAATGCCAAAAGCATAAACAGTAGAAAAACATCTGATATATTTTATTATCTAAATTTCAGGATTTCCATTCAAAACAAGAGTATTTCCTAGGGGTAGGATTGGGGCTGAGGAATGGAAAGCAATGGATAAATAAGTAAATGAGCAAAACAAGAAAGGGGGTTTGTTTGGACAACCATGTGAACATGCCATGAACACAACCCTCAGTCCCTGTTATCCTAAACCACATACAGAACAATCTCTGCTGGAACATAGAAAGATAGCCGTAAGAGAGAACATGCCGGCAGTAAGTTTTAGGGATGCTAAATCAGCATTTTACCTGTTTCACAAAGTGAAATTAGCAAGAATTTGTGCGGCCTTATGATTCGATTCAAACTTTCTCTAGGTCTTTGGATAAATAGATAAATGAAGGTAAGAGAAACAGATAAAACTTTTCGGTAGAGCAAACAGCATACTGGGCATCCACAATCTGCAACTTAGAATGATCTAATGTTTTCTGTTTTTTGATTTCAGGCCTAAATCCTTGCTTCCCAGTATCCAGAGGCAGGGAGATGCAAAGCACCTTCTTTTCTTTCCTCAAGTGGTTTCTGCTTCATTAGGAAAAGCCAAGATACTCCATATGATAAGCCTTGATTGCTTTTTTTTTCCTCAGTCCTGTGTCATCTGACATGTAATTAATGTCAGTTCCTCTCAGAATCTAACATTAGGTCAGCTGCCTATCTTAATTTGAAGTTTCATTTTATGTTTTCAACCTTTTCTGAGTCTTCATAGATATTTTAGGGAGAATCAAGGGAGAATACACTAGAGACTGCTAGCCAGTTGCCCTATTCAAAAAGAGGTTTCATTAGAATCATTTATTATGATTTCAAAGGATGTTCATTTTTTAATTTTTTCCAGATCTTACTGAATTATATTTCTTTCCTCAGCCCCTCAATATAGGAATCACTGAAATCTTTTTCTTCAAACTTTCTCTGAAATTTAAAGTATATTGAAGCATACATTAAAGAGTGAGGAATTTTGATTCACCAAGGAAACAATTATAAAATACATAAAAGTAACTCTTATACAAAAATAAAAACTGAATAAAAATAACTGAGGACTAAATACAGACTTGTGTAAATAGATAAGCTTCATTTTCACTGGCTAAAGATGTTGATGGTCCCTGATTATCATATCTTCTATAAAAATAACACATACACACACACACACACACACAAACACACTTCAAACAAAAAAAAAAAAACAGGTTTTAATGAAAAATAAATTTTTAATAGAAACAATGTGCTAAGTATGCAAATTAATGTTAAATATTGATATTTGTGATGTGGATGACAGATTAAAGGTTAATCTCCATATTGCAAAAGAGGTTTTGAATACTGATAATGAATCGGCAAAACTTCAAAATGGACAGGGATGTAGCTGTAGCTGTAGCTTAATGATAGAGCCCTTACCTAGCATGAACAAAGTGCTGGGTTTGATTCCCAGGAGAGAGAGAGAGAGAGAGAGAGAGAGAGAGAGAGAGAGAGAGGGAGGGAGGAATAGAAATTTCACAGAAGAATATATAAAAATAAAGTAAATAATCAAAATAATATATCCAATAAACAAATGAAAATATTCTCCACCAACTTCACAGTCAAGGAAATAACACATTAAGTTACAAGCTAGACATCATTTATAACCATTAGATTGGTTAAAAAAAAAAATTAGTGACTGCCAGTACCTATTGGGAACAATGTGAGAAAAAAAGAGAATTTTCATTAATTGCAGTTGTAAATATAAATTGATTTAGTTTATTTTGGGAAGCAATTTGACAATACCCTTAAACTGAAAATATACATACCTTTTGACACAGCATTTGACTCTTGCAGATTTATTCCACAGAAACATAAAGATGAATCTGAATATAAGACAAAAATACTGATTACAGATGTGTCTATAAAGACAAAAATCTCAGAAACAGCACAAGCTGTTTCAGGGAACAGTTGAATAAATTTTGCAATATCAGCAAAATACAAACTTACACAATCAATAAAAAGAATAAGTTAGATTTATCAGCTTACTTGGAAGAACTTACAAAACATACTGAAAGACTCAGAAGGGAGTGGCAGAAAGCAGGAAATTCTATGTCAACAGTAAAAACACTAAGAAGTTGCAATCAGAAAAACTACAACAAAAGGAGAAGATAAATTCACTCAGGACATGAATTATATATGCATTTATCATGCCTTGAGACTGGAGTGAAAATTTATAGCAAGGGGGAAGGCCAAGGGGAAAAGATGATTTCAATTTCAAATATATTTGTTAATCTTAATTCAAAACAGGGTGGGAAACACCAGCCATAAGTGATGGGGCCAAAGGAGAAGCTGACTGCTTTTCTTAAGCACTTCCATTACTGTGGGATCAAAGCTGGGCCTGGGTGGGAATCTGCTGCTCAGAGAAGTCAAGGTGCTCACGTTTTATATCTGATTTACATGACTTTGAGCTGAGCACAACATCACAGACCTACAGAGCACTAGAAATCAGACATCTTT
The DNA here is from genome assembly GCF_047511675.1 of Marmota flaviventris. Classification (NCBI taxonomy): domain Eukaryota; kingdom Metazoa; phylum Chordata; class Mammalia; order Rodentia; family Sciuridae; genus Marmota; species Marmota flaviventris. The sequence goes on along the minus strand of NC_092498.1, from coordinate 100,178,853 downwards.
ATAAATATAGATGTTTTTGCTTTAAGGTCTCTGGAAAGAAAATTCTTACATGCTCCCTACCCCCACTTCCACTGCATTAGAAAACCTGATCCGTTGACATAAAGAGGGTCATTTAATCCATTCAGCTTCGGGCCTCCCTGCCATCCTTCACAACATTTATGGCTGAGATTGAACCCTAATAACCCACTTCAGAACAAAAAGGACCAGTAATTAAAGTCTTTTTTTTTTTAATCAGGGAACTCTTTTTTTATTGATGCCATTTTAATTATACTTATATATTTATTTAAGCTATAGCAGCAATGTCAAATAAGGAACACTGAATTTGGAGCCAATAGATCTGGGTTAACATCTCTTTATGCCAGTGATCCTTTTTAATAGGAGGGTAACACTAAAGGGTTGCTGTAAAGATAAAAAATGAAATCATTTATCTGAAACCATGTCGTAAATTCTAAAGAATAAGCAAACAGAAGATGCTGGTATTAAGTATTATTTTAATCAAGAAAGAAATATTAGGTCAAGTGGAAGGGGAAAAAATATCAAAGAATGAATCAATCTTTTAACCATTCAGATTATTATGAGTATTGGGGGGTTTCCAACCGAATATATTAGTAAGTGCATTTTTTAATAAATAATAGTTCTTTATTCTGAATGAGAACATGGGATTGAGAAATTATTATGCATATATGTATATTATATTTGTGGGAATGGACATATGTTTTGTCTGTAGCCAAAGGACAACATTTGCCTTCTACTCCCACATTATAAAATAAAAAAGGCATCTAAGCATAACTCGGAAAGCACGTAGCTAATAACTAATTTTGTGACCCATAGCTGAAACTTCTCCAGATGTTTTAAAGATTTGTGGTTAGAAACTTCAGAGAGGATTACTGTATTATTATGCAGAAAGTTGTCAGAGGTGCTGTGATTTCTGTCCCTCCCATGACTTAGGGAAAGAAGCTAGGTGAAAACTCAGGGAGAGGTCACGTGTTCCTCCAGCAGCACAGGAGAGTAGAGGGCTATGGTTTAACGTAACTAAACTCCCAAGTATCTGAGTGAAAGGTACATGCTTCCTAAGGGCCAGATATGGGCTGGGAATGTGTGAGTCAACCAGGCATCTGACCACCACTTTGGGGGTGCCCTGGAGTTACAACTGGATATTTCATGGCATCTAAGAACAGGAAGTGCAAAAGACCCCCGAATGATTGGATTTAGAAAGGAAAGAGCCAAGCCTAACCTAGAAGGTCAGGTGGGACTCTCTTTTTATCCTTTTCTCTCTCCTTTAACCACTCTCCTCTGTATTCAGTTTTTGGATATATTTACAGCTGTGCTCAATTCTTTTCTTTTTCCTCAATTTCTACCATGAAGTCTGCAGAAACTGGAGCACAGCTCCAATTTTTGTTGTTGTTTTTGTTTGGGTTTTGTTTGTTTGGTTGGTTGGTTTTCTTACTTCTAGAGATAACCCAAACTGACTAGCTCAGTTAGTCAGATGTCTACCCAAGTTCCCTTGACCAGGGCTAGTATTGTAGGTCCATGACCTACAAATATGGCTCCCAAGGGTTCACCCACAATGTGGATGTGAGGTCTGTGTTAGACAAAGGAACATGACCTAAGAAGGTATTCCAAAAATTACCTACCATATATACACGCTCCAAATCACTGAATAACATAAGTACAGTTTCATTATAGAAAAGGGGAACAAAGAGAAAGAAAAGTAACAGAAGCTGACTATACTCCCTAAAAATAAGTAGTTGGATTCCTCATTGAAAGATAAGCACTCTTAGATGAATTTATAGCAAAGCAAAATAAAACCCAACTCTAGGCTGTTTGTAGGATATTCTAAAATGAGTAAATAAAATAAGCCAAAGAAATGAGTTATGCACATACACAAATGGTAACATAAAAATATGAGGCCAAAATACTATTTCCAGACAATGTATAATTCATGGTACAGGTAGTAATGAGACATAAGGGGCATTTTATGCTGTTAAAAGTTCAATTGAAAATAAAGATGTATTAATCATAAAGATTAATATGACAATCTGTAAAGATAATTAAATTAAATTAGAGGAAAATAATAGGAGATATGACAAAAACATAACAGTGGAAGAAATAAATAGATCCCAGCGTTTGTCAAGGAAATAGACAAATATCTTTAAAGATTATAAGAGAGCTGGCAATGTGGCTCTACGATAGAGCCCTTGTTCCTAGCATGTGGGAGTCTCTGGGTTCTATACACAGAACCAAAAAAAATTATAAGAGATTTATTAATGTAATGAATAATAATTATAATAATATAATAATCATTTTAACTTTTAACCTTATGAGAAGAAAGCATCATTTTGTTGGCAGCATCCATAAATAGTTCTTAGAAAAATGATCTTATTTTTCTTATTTTAAGCCATGAATTAAATTTCAATTTATTTGGAAAAACACATTCTCTACCTTCCATAAAATAAAATTAGAAGCAACAGTAAAAATTTAAGTAAAAAAATGCCTGCAATTAGAAATTTTACAATGGTCTTCTAAATAACTCCTGGGTCGAAGAGGAAATAAAAACTACATGTATAAAAAAATTTTAAATGCAGTTCAAGAATGCTACTCATCAAAATTTGCTGAAGCCATGCTCAGAAAGAATGACATGCCCTGGTAGCTTTATTAGTTCATTTCTGATGAAGTATAAATATTTAAGTCACTAAAAGTGAAACAGGAACCGTTATATTAATATATTAGCATTAACTGTAGGCAGACATACATTTTCTGAGCATTCAAGCAAAAGCAAAACCCCAAATTTTAAATATTGGAAGATTGCAGCCAACTCCAGATCCAAATGTGGATTGTTGCTAGTAGAATTAGAAAGTAACCAGACGTGAAAAAGGAGCAAACTCAATAGAAGGTCAATTATCATGACTTCTTTTAGCTGTTTCATGTCACACACTCAATCAGAATTAAGACTTTCACACTTGCCTGGATCAGTGGTGACTATTTCCATTGATGCCATTTTGAACATATATCCAAAAATAGGCAAGGTCACACAGGATAGATGAACCAACCCACTGCATTTGTGCAAATGTTTGCTTGATTGTTTGAGCAGATTTTATTCTTTAGAGCAGTTTTAATTTCACAGAAAAATAGTGGAAAGTACAGAGATATGGGAGATCAAATGATGCTGTAGGGATAAGGTCTGACTCCCTCTACCTCTGGGTTCTACTTTCCTCTGTTGGTTTCCTTTTCAGGCCAGCTTTTCCAACTTGATAGCAAGAATAGACCCCAAGGTAGCACTAAGCTACATTACGCCAGGCCTTTTTGCCTACAATCTTGATGTGACATAGATAAATAGCTAGATAGATAGATATTAAAGAAAAGCAGAAAAACTCATTGAAGAGAAAAGAAATATGTTTGCTGACAGGTCATTATGATTGTGGAAGGGCAGCCTGGGGGCATAGGCAATTGATCCAGAAATAGAGAGATCATATACTTTAATATTCAAATGATGAGATCTTAGAGGATAAGAGGGGGCACTATTAATAACTTCATTGGGATGACAAACATAATCTAGTATTGTTTCCTACAAACCTAAGCATATGACCCCTATTCTGAAAAAAAAAAATGAGGCTAAGAGACACCTAAGTCAATATGCATTTAAAAAATAAAAATAATAAAGACCACAATAAGATGGTAAGTTTAAAATGACTGACCATATCAAGTGTTAGTGAGGATGCAGGGCAACTGAAATTCGCATTCATTGCTGGTGGGAGTGTTAGATGGTACAAGCACATTGGAAATGAGGGTTAAGATGAGATTTGAAAGGTGCATAGGAAATGATACCCTAACCCCCTAACTGTGGGTCTGTGTAAGGCAACCCCCATTTCCCTAGTCCTTGAGGTACATCCAGGCAACAGAAAGCAACTGTGACACCAACATTTGTGCATTGGCCAAGTTGGATGCTGTCAGTGTGATAAAGTAATGTCTCCTACTGGTGTGACCTTGTGAGAAACATGTTCACTTGTCTAAACCCAAAGAATGGACTGAGAGACAAAAAGGTACAGAGGAATTGAGAGTTTAACGATGGTCTTGCAAGATCTGATGTCTGGGTGAGCAGTCACACCCATTTACAACCAACGTTTTATTCCAAGTGCACAAGATCTCTCCCATGGATCCTCTTTGGTTGAGAACTATGGAATGCACACTTTTCCCTAATGTCACCTAGGTTTTATTGTCTCCCATTAGATTATTTAAAGAAATGTACCTTTAGTTGTCCCCATGTCCCTTTGTTCTTTTGTGGATGGGGCCTTCTTTGGTTGTGGGTACATTTTGGCACTTACTCTGTTTCTCTCTGTTGGTCAGGTAGGTCCTTTCCCTCTCACTTCCTGTTTGTAGAGTAGCTATAAAGTTTTCCACTCCAATGTTAACTGCCTGTCACTCTCCATTCTTCTCTCCAGCTGCCTTTCTTACATCACAATTTTACATTTAAGATAAATACTGTCTTCTGAAAAATGGACCCTTGGACTTTCTGTTTCTCACAACCTCAACAGAGATTTGTTCCTCTCTACTAAAGTAGGTTCCCTGTGTTTCCAAACTGATGAAATTCCAGGCTCTGGTAGCCTCTTAAAAACTCTAAATAAGAACCTTTGTCACTGGGAATGTAGTCTAAAATGGCAGAGAACAACCTCTGAGAGACAACGTGGACAGTGGCAATGGATGTAGCTTGAGCCTCCACATGTATCATGGAATTCTGCTTTCTCTTCTACTCCTGTGTCCAGACACTCATCCATGAATCCCACCACCAGGAGCATGTTTATTCACTTCTCTGAATAAGTCTATTGCTGTATTACTGAGCAGTATGTGCAGACTGTTACACTGGTGGCCCTAGGGAGCCAGGCCTCCCAGAATTCTCCTCCCTGTGTACTACCTTCCCACATTGACTCTGGGCCTGATCATTTGCAAGAGTGAGGCAAGCAGAGGTTTGAAAAGCACTTTGGGGCTAGTTTTCCTAGAATAGTACCATCTGGAACCCAGATGCAGTGCTGCAGGAAAGGTCCAGCTCATCTGCTATAAGAGAGGTTTCATGGAGAAGAACTATGGCAGCCTAGCCCTCGGTCAGCTCCAAGGCCACAGAGTGAGAGGAAAGCCTCTAGAACCTTGCAGCTCAGCCCAGGCACCCACTGGATGTACCATAGGAGTGAGTCCAGCACAGAACCACAGGGTCAGAGGTGCCCTTGCCTGAACCCAGTCAGTCATAGGACACAAGAGAGAGCACATGGGATTATTTGAGACTTACATACAGCAGATTGTTCTTCTCACAGCCATATTTGCAATAAAGCTGTGGTCCTTGGGCTTGTTTTCCAGTAAGAAAAATTATCCACTGCTCTGATGTGGACCTGTTTACATTCATGGACATTTTCTTACCTTCATAGGAGTCTTACCAGGCTTTGGTTTTCCATGATGGATGTATTTTAGGGTTTTGTTTCAGTGGGTCAACAAAGAATTTTGAAGGATTCAGGGCCTTCCTGGTATGAAATTATGGATACTATCTTTTGACAATTGAAGTGATAAAACAAAGTCCTTTTTGGAACTATTATATTCTATCATAATGAATCAGCACGTATATTCTTACATATGTTCATTGTGCTTATTTATTTTTATAGATCTCTCTCTTCTCCTCCTCCCCAGTAAACATAGAAGACAAGAACCAGAGTTACAGAGGAAAGGAGGATAGACCCCAGGAAAGAGTCCATTCTCTGAGGAAGTAGTCCATCTCTCCCATGTGAGAGCATAGAGGCAGACCTGCAGGTAGGGACATCTCATACTCCTCTTATACCCCAGGTGGTTCTGGGCAGGATTTTTAGACCAGAGCTTACCTTGCAGACAATGCTTTTTGAAGGCCATGGAGGTATAGGGTATGCACTTGCTAGCAGTTTGTACATCTCAGGTAGGCTGTGTGTGCCTAGACTGTGTGCTTCCTGCTCATTCCCACCCACAGCTGTCCCCATTCAGCACAGGCCCATTGCCTGCACCTCTGGAGCTTCACAGAGGTAAGGACTTTTTTTCTCTGTGTAAAGTGCAGAGAGTGCAGCTCAGCCTCCCCACACACTTTCTTATGTTTATCATGGCCTCACTACCAATCACCTGAGGTTTCACATCTCCACTCTGCTTTCATCTTCATTCCAGCTCTTTCTGGCTGACCTGAAACATGGGTATTTGCAGAGAAAAATGAAGAACTTCCCAGTTGCCCCACTAGCCATAGGGGAGAGCCTGGGGTCATGCTAGGGGGCAAGTTCTGCTGCTCCTGCACCTATCCAAGCTGCCCAACATATAGGGAGTTTCCTTTGCGGGATACCCACGCAGAGAAGATGACTCCATCTGAGCTCCACTACTGCCACCAGTGTGCAGGTGGAGGGGGACGTCATAGGGACTCACACTGGGGTGCTCTCCATGTCCAGGCTGGGAGGGAATTGGCAGGCACTTTGGCTGGTCTGCTGGCCTTCCATCTTGAGTCCTGGTCCTCCCAAAGCCTCTAGTTTCTGCACTGCTTTTTAGAGTATTATCAAGGAGGAACTGAAGATGGGAATGGCCATCTCACTGAAACTCTGCTGCTAGGTAGAGACCCTATGCTGTACCTTGCAGGATAAGGAAGGAGCACTGCTGGTGGTGGGATCATCTGCTGATGGGGCTTCAGGATGATGTGGTACCTTCCAGCTCAGATCTTTGGTAATCCAGGAGCAGTCATGTAGTTAACCCATCATTGTACTTCTGGCCCTGCAGTGAATCCTGTATCCCTTTCCACATCCAGCCCATGGACACCATCCACTCAGTCTGCTCAAAGTCTTTGTAGTCAGGGAGTGGTTTGATATCAAGCTTTAGTTTATCCTCATGGTCATGTTCATCCATAGACCCTTCAAGATTTCCTCTAAAAAGCCTTTCTTGGTGTTGATGAGGATGAGGACTTTATTGAACAGTTTTTCACTCTCTGTGGATATGTAAAAGGAAGTGCTATAATATTCCACTCCACACCTGCTCCAACTACTCCTTGAAGTTCTGTCCATTGAAAGTCAGGGCCTGGGACAGGGTGGGTAGTTCAGTGGTGGAGCACTTGACTAACATATATGAGACCCTGAGTTTAATCCCCAGCACTAAATAAATAAAAATAAATAAATAGAGAAATAGACAGATAGATTAATAAATTTAAAAGATAGGAACTGACTGACCAGCATATGGATGATTCCCAGGCTCCACCCATCCAACATGGGACCAGCCATCATACTTTTGGACCTGGAAGAGTTCTGGGATAGCCACAGAAGGTATACAACTTTTTCCCAAAGGTGAACTTATTGTTGATGCTCAATGGTTCAACCCGATGTTCAAGTCAGCATCCAAAAGCAGCCATGAAGTCCAGTATGTTCTAATGCTAGACAGTATAGCAGACACTATCTGGTGGAATCTGCTTCAGTCACTTTTCTCTTTCATGCTGCCATGAACCACTAGATACTCAAACACCTCTCTCCCCCTAGCATAATCCATGTCCATATAAAGTGCTTCCTTAATCTCAGTCACCTCAATCAAGTTTATAATGTTGGGGTGAGTCAGGCCTTCATGATATGGACTTTGCAGGAGAGTCTCCAGGAGGCTGGAGATCTACTGAGCCTTGTTAATGATATTCACTGCCACAACCTGTCCCAATCCTAAAACTGGGACACATCCTATGTGCTGGGCTAACTTCACCTTGGCGGAGGCACCCATGGTGAAGGCTCCCTGGGCAACGGTCTTGAGAAACTGGTAGTTGCTGATGTGGTATACTCATCAGCAGAGAAGACCCCCTATAGCATGCTGGATTTACTGCTAATGAGGCTAATCAACAATAATAACAAGCTAAATAAAAGAAGATAAAGTGAGAACAAATAAAGAATAAACGAAAAAGGAAATAAAATGAAAATAAGAAATGAAAAAAATTCTTTATTTACATTACAGTTTTTGAACCTCTAGCATTTCTTATGCTTAACCATTACTCCTCTGTTCTTGTGTGCTACCTACATGTGTCATTAATCTTTAGCCTACTAGTCATAATTATTTTATATTCCTGCTAGGATAATTTCAATATCCCTGCCATACATATGACTCTTTGTAGACTTTTGTGTCTGACTTTGTTTATTTGGGATGATGTTTTCAGATTCATTCATCTTGCATAGATCACATTCATAATGCATTCCTTTTTGTGGTTGTGTAGTAGTCCTTGGTACGGCTTTGGCATACTCTGTATATCAGTCAGCAGTTGATGGATATTGGATTTGTTTCCAGGTTAGATAATTATAATTAAAAATTTACATACCAATGTTTGTGTGGACATATGTTATTATTTCTTTTGGATAAATAACTAGGAGTAAGACTGATGGGTCATAAGTTAAAAGAATGTTTAATTTTCTAAGAAACTGCCAAACAATTTTCCTAGGTGGCTATACCATTTTGCATTGCCACAGTGATGAGTGAGAGTTCCAGGGGCTAGGCCTCCCTGCCTACCACTTGGTATTGTCTTGTTTTGTTGTTGTTGTTTTATTGTTTTTATATTGTTTTGTTATTTTTAAAATCTAGCTATTCCAAGTGATATGTAGTACTACTTTAATTTTGATTTGACTTTACCTAAAAATAATGATATTTAACATCATTTCCTTGTTCATTTGCCATCTGTCAGCCTTTTTTGGTGAAGTGACTATTCAGATATTTATTTATTAGATTGATTTATAAAAAAAAATAATAATATGTAAAAAATCTTATATATCTCATAAACAGGCCCTTATATCTTCTGCTAGAAGTCTGGGTCCATTATCAATTTATTACCTCTTGACTTCATCCTCTTTGCTTGCTCTCTGAAAATGGATCTAGGCCCCTTGACGTTTTTCCTTTGCCTGTCGGCACTGAGGCCTTGTCAGTAGATTATACTAGAGAGACTTCACAGGAGGAAATGGCATTCACTTCCTGGTTGTAGAGGACCTCCTCCATTGGCCCTCACAACACACACACACAGACTTCTTCAGCACATCAGTCGAAGCACTCAGCAGCCAGCAGCACCCCGTGGCACTCCCCTGAGCCGTTGTGTAGTAGAGTGGCCCATGAACAAGTTCTTGAGATAGATTTCAAGAATATTTCACCATCACTGTCTGCCAACCACGGAACCACCGGCATGCTCTAACAAGGTTTAATGACTTACCCCAGAGACAGGGACCTATTTTTTTATACTCTGTTTCAGTCTTGGGGGTAGTGGCTGCTGTTTATAGCTGGTATACATCCATTTTTTTTTCTGTAGTTCTTTTTTTTGTTTTTTAAATTTTTATTGTTGGTTGTTCAAAACATTACATAGTTCTTGACATATCTTTAGAGTTTGTTTCTTACAAGACAATCCATTGTTACTTTAATCCTCTATAAATCATGTTGACTTCCATCTGTTTTTATGATGTCAAATGTTAATATAAGGTATCATATGGCTATCCAATGTACTATGATCATTTATTAAAAGGATTATTCTCCATTTAATTCTTTCAGGCCCTTTATCAAAAATCAATTGCCTATATTTGTGTGAGTCTATTTCTGGGATTTACATTCTATTCCATCCAACTACTTGTTTATTAATTCATTGTTATCATACTATCTTCATTATTGTAATTTTATATAAATCTTGAAATCAACTAGTGTGAACTCTTCAGTGTTGTTCTTCTTTTTCAATATTGTTTTGTCTTTATTAAATCCTTTGATTTTCCATGTAGAATATAGCTTATCAATTTCTTCCTCCAAAAGTGGTGGTGGTGGTGGGGGAGCTAGGGTTGTGGCTCAGTGGTAGAGCACTTGCCTAGCATGAGGCACTGGGCTCAATTCTCAGCATCGAATATAAATAAAAATAAAGGTCCATTGACAACTCAAAAAAAATTTAAAAAAAAAAAAGAGAAAATGCCAAAAAACAAAGAGTAAATTAAATTTTTTTTTTAAAAAGTGTGTGGGGAGGGTAATTGGTTAGGCAAACAGAATCTACAGATCAATTCTGGATGAACAGACATAGTAACAATATAAACAATAAACATTTGTGATCCATGAACATGATAGAGTCCCCCTTTTACTCACCTTGACTTTGATTTCGCTTATCATTTTTTTTTAAGTTTTTAGGATATACATATCTCACATTTTCCATTAAGTATTAGAAATTAATTATTTCATGCTTTGTTATTATGTTATTATGATACTTATAAATTTTTTTTATTTTCAAAATTTTTATTTTTGTTAAGTTTTGTATCATATGAACTTACTTAATTTAGCTATTACTTCCAGGAGCTTTTTTGTAGACACTTGGGGATCCTCAACACAGATTATCTGTAAATAAAGACAGATTTCTTTCTTCCTTTCCAGTCTATATGCCTTTTTCTCCCTCTTTTTCTTCTCTGATTGTCTTGAATAACAAACCCATTTAAAAATCTGAATAGGAGTGATGAGAGCAGAAAGCTTTACTTTGTTCACAATCTTAGGATAAAAGCACTCCATCTTTCATTAGGACATAAGAAGTAGAAATATTTGCTTAGCTATAAGTTTGTCCCACATGTCTTGTCAGGTTATGAAAATTCTTATTTTTTTCTAAATTTACGGAGAGATTTTACATGAATGGATCTTAAATTCTGTCTTTTGTGCATTTATTGAGATGGTCATATGGTTTTTATTTTTTAGATCTCCTAATACAGTGAATCATAACACTTGGTTTTCTAATATTGAAACAAACTTGTATATCAGAGATTGACAGCCTTTGCTTAATCTACCCTTGGTTCCTAGGAAGACAGCATTCAGATTAGTTATGAATATATAATCAGTTATTATTGGTTATGATTAGCTATGACACAGGCTTCAAGGTTCATTCATTCATTCCTTCAACAAGTATTTATTGAGGTCTACTATTCTCCTAAATTAGGTGACTAGGGAGATCTGTGGTTGGCTTTCTAATAAGATAATCTTGGCTCTACTAGTTTTTACTTACATGACCTTCAGCAAGTCATTTAACTCTTCAAAGCCTCTTTTTTTTAATCCATCAAACAGAAACAATAATCACACTTTCATATTCCCAGATACCCACAGGGCTCACTTCCTCACTTCTTTAAGTTCTATTCTCGTGGCGCCAACTTGCAGAAGCTTTCATTTACCACCCCTTGGAGTTATGCCCCGCCGCCCCCCCCCCCGCCCCCGCCCTCCTAACTCTGGATCTTACCCCAAACTCTTGGCCATACTATGAATTCATAGTCTACTTCTGACCCTTCCCATATGCAAACAGCCCCCAATTTACATTATAATGGCTTGACTTACAAATTTTTAGCTTCACAATGATGGAAAATCAATACATGTTTAGTGGTAACTGAACTTAGAATTTTGAACTTTGAAATCTTCCCTGGATAGCATTATGTGACTCAATACTCTTTTTCAGTGCTGAGCAGCAGCCAACTAAGGGTCCTCTACAGCGGCCCAGTCACAAGGGTGGACAATCAATACTCTACAGTGCAGTATTGCTAAGTTATGATGTTCAGTAGGTTAGGTATATTAAAGACATTTTTTTCGGTACTGGGGATTGAACTCAGGGGTACTTTACCACTGAGCCATATCCTCAGTCCTTTTTATTTTTTATTTTGAGATAGGGTCTCACCAAGTTGCTGAAGCTGGCCTTGAACTTTTAATCCTTTTGAGTCACTGGAATTACAGACATGTGCCACTGCACCCGAGTGAATACATTGTTGACTCATGAAATTTTCAATTTACTGTGAGTTTATTAGGGACTTTTACTATAAGTTGAGGAGCATCTTTTACTATAAGTCGAGGAGCATCTGAAACGTAAGCTCTGAGAGTTCAAAGTTGTCTTCTGCTTTTGGCACTAGCTTTTCAAAACCGAGAATTATGCCCGAGATAGAGTTATCATCCAAGTATACGCTTAATGAAGAATATCCTAAGTGACATTCAACCTGTAAACTTATCCGGCCCAAAGTAGATGTTAATTAAACTTAACTGTTTATATAAATATTGATTCATTTTGCTTTCACAGACATGCTGCAGTCATGAATCATCAGGTCCCAGGAGATGGTACACTCAGAGTATTTGAAGAGAGTAAGGAATGGATTCTTCACAAAAGGTGACTTGGAGTGGGAAAGGGATTAAGGGAAACTGACAAGGGAAGATGGTGCCCTTGGGGCTAGTGACATTACAGAACCCTTGTCACTGTTAGGTCTGAGAAGTAAGGAATGCAGCTATGGCTGTAGGAGATTGCCCCCTTGTGAGAACTGCAGGCTTTGAAGTGGGGATCACTGCCAGAAGGGACATAAACTTCCCCACATCACTGCTGTCCAACCATGGGCTGAGCCCAGGATACAGGCTGCAGGGGAACCCCAGCAAGGCACTCCATCAAAGCCAGCCTCTCAAGACAAACAGACTGGCAGGGCAGAGGATAGTTCCAGAGGCGAAGAGGGAAAGGGTCCAGCTCCCAGAACACACAAACCAACTGTATGAGTTAAAATTCTCAATAGTCAGAAAATTTTACAAAGTGCGACCTTTCTAGGCCATTTCCCAGAAACATCTTTTTATCCAATCCTTTCCCTGGCCTGGCCTACGAGCTCCCAAAGGGCTGCTTGGCTGGGATGTACGCCTTGGGTAAAATCTTTATTCCTCTAAGACCCTATGAAGTCCACATTCATCTGAGAGCAGTATGCTCCCAGGCAATGTCCTGATTCTGGTCTTCTGATCTGCATCTCTTGCCATGCACAATAAAAGAGCTCTGAGCCCAGCAGCCTCCCGTGTTCACGCTGGGGTACAGTATGTCTGTGTATTGTTAAGCAGCTGCCACAGTTTCCCCCAGAGGTTGCTACATTTCAGAGTGGGATGAGGTAATGGGGATATTTAGCCCAAGTTAAGCTTATAAAAGTGCTTGGGGAATCATTGGAATGAAAAGAACTGTGCATACCCAAAGAGTTTGTTATTAATTACACAATGTATGCCCAGAGTTGGAAAAAAAAGAGCTCCATTTGGGTGTCTCCCACCTAGTAAAAATGACTACTTCTTTGCACAGACAAGATTAATCTGAGAACTGAAGGGCAGTAAAATAAATTGCAAGCAGTTATTAGAAGTAGAAAAATTTTAGATAATTCCCCTACCTACAAGATGGGAGTATCTATGATTATTACATCATCAAGATCAGAAAAGGGTGTAATGGCAATAACGTGTGTGAATTAGTTTATGAGGTCTTCTTTTGAGGTGTCAGATAAGCTTCTTGGAATTGTGGTTACATGGTTGTAAGGGTCCTTGTAATGCAAGAGCTATCCTCCTGGAAACTCAATGCAACTTCTCCCTGTCTCCAGGTTGCATCTTGGAACACAGCCAGGCATGACTCAGTTAATTGAGGGGACTGAGGATCTTCCAGAGTGGGACTGAGGAGGGGCCAGAACCTTAAAACCAGTTCTTCCCTCCTGGGGTGGGACAGGTGGTAGGCAGCTTGACCCAGCTGCTGATGCTTGGAATAAATCCAGCCCAGCAGGCAGAGTTTAGCATCCAAGAGAGATGCAAGGAGACAAGCCAATAGTTGATTTCAGAGGGTCTAACAAGAAGTGTCTTCATGGGGTAGAACAGTTCAACCAGGAACATGGGAAAGGCAGACGCATGGACTCCAGCCAGACAAGAGTCGCCTCGGATATTGTTCAGCAAGGACTGTGGCTGCCAACAAGGGACTCAGGCTCTGGTTTTACACTACAGAAGGAAGACTAACCGTTGCAAACCACAGACTGGGATAAGAGATAGGAAGTCCATAGAGAAAGTCACCTAAGGAATAGGCCTAAACCAGCAACAGTCCAAAATGTCTAGATAGAGTGTATTTGGGAAAGGCATTCTGGTTGGAAGGACAGGTTTGAAACTGTCTTCACCTAGAACTTTACATAAGGTTCATAAAATAATAGTTTCCCATATTAAAAATGTAATAATCACCAGGTGCAGTGGTGCATACCTATAATCCTAGAGGTTAGAGAGGCTGAGGCAGGAGGATCAAAAGTTCAAAGCCAGCCTCAGCAAATTAGTGAGGCCCTAAGCAACTTAGTGAGACCCTGTCTCTAAATAAAATATTAAAAAGGGCTGGGGAATGTGGCTCAGTGGTTAAGCACCCCTGGGTTCAGTCCCCAATGTTGAAAAGAAAAAGAAATGTAATAATTGTGGAAGAAAATGGATTAGAGCCTCCCTCCTCTCTCTCTCTCTCTCTCTCTCTCTCTCTCTCTCTCTCTCTCTCACACACACACACACACACACACACACACACACATACACACACACACACACACACACACAGAGGCATGCCCACATGGGCTACCTCATGCACTAACAGTGAATCCAAACTAGACATCAGAATTGAAGTGCAAAATTAGAGTGGATAAGCAGGCAGCAAGACTGTGGTACATAGGTCAGCTCAGTTAACTCAGCCAAGCACTGGGTGGTGCCTAAAAGTCCCATCCTAAATCACTCCTTATATTTCTGAAGTTCACTCCTGAATAGTCCTCTGCACCCACATGTACAATAGAATTAGTATCTCAGCATTCGCAAGGACACTATATCATATATACCACAAGACCACAGGGCTATGACTACCGTAAGTGATCAATAAATGTCTGAAATTATACTTAAGCAGAATAATGCATTGAGGACACTTCCCATGCAATATATTGGCATTGTAAGGTAATTCTTATGAACCAAAGACACGAATGCAACCCATCAAATTGCAGATGACAGACATTTAGAAATAAAAATAATTTGAAAGTTCAACAAAATGCGTTTTTCTCCATGAAACACAATAAAGAGAATTCAAATCCAGAGACCTCATCTCTCCCACTGTACCATGTTCTATATGTGAGACTGTGCAGCCTTCCACACCATGACATGCTCTTTGAGCTTTTCCCCATAGTGTTTGAAAATCTAGCATCAGGGATGTGATAAATATCCCTTGCCAGATTGGCAGAGGCACTCCGTAAAGGCAGCTCTAAACAAGAAGGCTCTGGCCCCGTGTTGTGAGGATTTCAGGGATCTATCCTGAGTGTCAACTAAATTCATCTTGACCTTAGAACAGATGTTTCCACTTAATTTTTCAGAGTCATAGATGGTAATCAACTTACAGCAAATCTTTGTCTCAGACACAGCCACCTGGCCTCCCAGAGCAAAACCCACAGCATTTCAGCCAATCTCTGGGCAGAAAAGTTTGAGAAAGGCAGAGAAATGGAATGCTTTGTAAGTGCCAGTCATTGTAGGTACATAGAAAGAAAAATAGATTTAGATTGGAGAGATTGAAAGATACATTCTGTAATCAAGGACCTTAGAGACCAAACAGGATTTGTGCTTCAGGATCCCCTCAGGAAATAAAACTCAGACCCTCTGAGATAGAGTTCCTCAGATTTTAACATGCATACAAACCACCTGCGGTCTTGTTAAAACACATATTCTGATTTAGTGGTGGATCTTGCATTTCTAAAAGTACCCCAGATAGTGCCGATGTTGCCATTCCAAAGACCTTTCTTTCTTTCTTTCTCTTTCTTTCTTTCTCTCTCTCTCTCTCTCTCTCTCTCTCTCTCTCTCTCTCTCTCTCTCTCTCTCATTATTTTTTTGGATTGCAAGGCCCTGTGCTGCCCCAGTCCTCAGAACTGAGTTCCACAGATAAATCAACTCTGGAGGGTCAGTGCCCCAGAGGCCATGGGGACTTAAAGGCCAAAAAAGAACTTGATCCTCATCAGGTCATCCAGGGGACATGGACCTCTTTATCCCTTGAGATGCAAAATAAATTTACCTCCTCTCTTTCCCTTTTTATCTGATGAGAACTCTAGAGAACCTGTTATGTAGATTCAGAGTGTTTTGCAATTGTGATTAAGAGAAGGTGATGCTAGGATGATTTCAAATGTGGAATAAAAAAATCATGCCTGTTTCTTAGGAAATGTTTAATTCATGCTCCCTCAATTTATTGGCTTGTGGGATGGCAGGGAGTGAGGGGGGGGGGAAAGTTTGGCTTCAACAACATTGTCACAGCTACCCTTTTGACAGAGGAATGAATAGTCGGATTCTGGCGGGAATTGATACACGTTCAGCTCTGTGCCTCTGCCATATTCTGCCCTCAGATTTCCTTGAGATGAATGGTATATATTTTTGAGCTCAGGCTAGGACTGCTGGCTGTGCTTACAGACCTATATGAGGATGGAGCCTGGGCCTGGAACCCATCAGAACAGCCATGGGAAAGCATAGGAACAACCAACCAATGAATGTGGCTAAAGGGGATTGCCTACTTGGATAAGAATAGGCCTCAAATCCTAGGGCTAAAATCATGGTGACATATAATTGCTTAGTCCATTTCCTCAAGGGTGCAACCATGTCTCCTAGATAAACATTTCCCTTCTCCTGCTACAACAATTCAGAATATATTATCCCCTTACCATGACATTTTTTAGCAGTCAAAATTGAATACTTTTTCATTGTTGTCATAAAGTGGAAAAATGCTTTTTTCCAAAAAAGCTTGCTGTTATTTATGGATGGAATATAGGATTTACCAGAATCAAGCTAATAGAATCCACCAAGTAGCTCATCCCCCCCCCCCACTATAGGCATGACTAATACTTAAACCAGATTATTAAGACTTCTTATGCTATTTTTAATAAGCATTAAAGAAAAGAATTCCATAACCTTCCTAAAGAATGTCACTTATAGTTAAAAGCATTTGCAGTAAGGAAATTCTTTGGCCACCTGACTATTTCTTTGTGCTAAGATTTGTAAAAGAAAAAAGGAAACAAAAGGTCACAACCCAACTACCATGAATTCCACTTTCAAGGACACACCTGTTCATGCACATCTTTCACAGCATATTCCCTGTGGTCCTAGAACAAAATGACAAAACCACTACTCAGTACCACAAACAAACCCTGGGGAGTGAAGCCAGCAAGTTCCTGGTACTAATAGTTTCCAGGCATTCCTTTTTGACCAGGATAAATAAAATGTGTTTTTTAAAACTCTTTATGTTTATACTGGACACATTTAGAGAAAAGTTATAGAACTGTTTTGCCCAAGTTATTCACATATAAGTCTGAAATCATTAAAATTAAATTATAAGAACATTTTAATTCTTCAATCACATCCTTCATATTTTAAGTGTTTAGTAGTTATGAACGGCTAGGAGGTGTCCTATACTAAACAGCACAGTCTGAGAACATTTCCATCATTGCAGAAGGTTCTAGTGGAAAAAATGGTCTAAAAGTATACACATCAAATTAACTGCAGCAGCTATCTCTAGAAATTGAGATTGGAGGATAGTAGAAAGAATTTTTGCTTTTTTCTTTTTTTTTTTTCATTTATATGCTTTTTTAGTTCATATTCTCCACCCTCCTCCCTCTTCCCCCCCCACCCCCGAATGTGCTATGATTTGAATCTGGAATATCTTTCAAAGAGCTCATGTGTTGAAAGCATGGTTCCCAATATAGCAAAGTCCAGAGGTGGGGTTTTTATGCAATGATTGTATTTGTATTATGAAGGCTTAAATCTCATCAGTGAAGTAATCCATTGATAACTAAATTGATAACTAACTACTGAGATGGAACCTATTTGAAGGATCACAGGGGGCATGCCCTGAAAGGGTTAGTCTTCTCCCTGGCCCTTTCTCTCTCTTTGCTTCCTGGTTGCCATGAACAGAGCAGATTTCCCCTGCCATAACCTTCCATTACGATGTTTCTGCTTTGTAGTCTGCTGACCATGGATTGAACCTCTAAAACCATGAGCTGAAATAAACCTTTCCTCCTCCTACTTGTTCTTGTTAGGTATTTTGGTCACAGTGACAATAAGCTGACTAATCCAGAGTGTGATGTACTTTTTTAAGACAAACATCATGGAAAATTTGAAGTGTTGGCTGGAAATCTAATTTTAAATTAAATATGTTTAGGGACCACATTTGGTCAATGTGTCCTTTTTCTTTATGTACATTTAGGAACAACGTTCATATTAAGTAGATATGGAATATGTTCATGGGAGCACTGGCTCATGAACAAAGAAAAATCATTCTCCCTGTTTTTATTTTTAATTTTTCATTTCCACTCTATAGATAAAGGAATGGAGGAACATTACTTTTGAAAATAACATTTGCTGACGAAATTTAGCTTAATTTAACAAACAGTTATTGAGTTTCTAATAGGGTCAAGCCCGTGTTAGAGTAAAAGAATGAATGTGACCCTCAAGAATTTATAGTGTAGTAGGATGCAAGTCTACAAATAGATTATCCCAAACCAGAGAGCTAGGTAAAAGAAGAAGATTCAGCCAGTGATTTGGGAATTCAATTTGATCAATTAGCCCAGCCCTCCAGGTTGGAAATATCATCACTAGAAAAGGATGAGAACATATTAATTAAGTAAAGAAGGAATTCAGGGAGAGGACACTTTCTTGGAAAAATAACATAACAAAGGCAGGGACTTAAACTAGAAGGGAGGTTTTGCAGATCCCCAAGGGTCCCAGTGGAACAAGCCAAACTTTGGCTAAGAGGCTTATGCTATTGAGAAAGGGTTGCACACTGTTCTGTCCATGGAGAGGATTTCAGAAGAAGGGCCACGATTCAACCCAACAGACAGTCCCAGGTCTGAATTCTGCTTCCCAGCTAGTTAAATACGTAACACACCCAAATTATTTGGGCCTCCTTTCTCCCTGAACAAAATGTCTAATGATTAAACAACTGGTAAGATGGAATGAGGATCAGATGAGGTAAGACACACACACACACTGCTGGCCCTGATGCCCTATAATACCTATTATCTTTATCTCAATTTTATCATCATTAATAAATTGCTAATATCAACATCATCACTAAACTGCCTTATTCTGAACCCTTACCCTAGGGATTTGTCCCTAGCCAGGGATATTTACAGTACCGGTTTCCATCCACCTAACAAAATTCTGAAATAAGCACTGTTTTCCCATTTGGTACAAGGGAAGTTAAGGCTTGAAAAGGTGGAGTAACTTTCCTTGGGATCCCACACTCTCATGGAAGCTCAGAATTTGACCAGGGTGGCAAAACTGCAAAGCCTGTCTGTTAACCTCTCTCCTCCATTCTTCTCCAAGGGAATAAGTGTCTGTGTGATGTGGCTGCCTATCCACTTTTCAGAAAAGTTTTGGCAAATAATTGAACAAAGAATTAGCATTCACCATCTTGTTAAGAATGGCACACAGTTTCTCTCTGTAATGTGTCTACACAGCTTTATCCTTTTCCAAATTCTAAAAAGCCTGATTTTAATAGGGCCCCAGTCCTCTCCCTTCAGCAAGCCTGGGCAGATTTCTGCACACCCTTCCAGCCTGCAGGGGCTTCCGGTAACTGCAAGATGACTCCAGGAGAAGGACCACAGATCTAACTGCAGGCACTTACATTGTGATCATGGAATAATTTAAATAATAATCATTTGAATGACAGCTGCATGCTGTTTCTCCATTCAATAGTAGGCACATCTTTAGACCCCTACTTCCCACTGAAGGCAATATCCCAGGTCAGGTATGGCCACACCACGGAGCTGAGAGCCTGTGGGGCCATACAGTCTACAACACTCTGAGTCTCAAGTACACCCTGCCCACTCCACTCCTCCTCCATTTCTTCAATGCCCAGCCCCATTCCCTCCCAGAAGCCCTCCACTTTTGGCCAGTTTCTTGATTAGAGAGGGAACAGAGAGAGCCACAAACTGGGAAAGACATTTTTAATCAGTTACCAGACTCCTTTGAACTTTGACATGAGTCCCCCCAAGGTGTGCTTACAATTTAGAGTGGAAGTCGCCGAGAGAAGCTGTCTGAGATAATCCAAACCAGAGTGGCAGTGGCCAGGGTTGCATGTGTGTGTCGGCCAGACCCCAAGCCCTGTCTGGCTAACACAGACATTATGCATGGACAGGGGCATGAATCTGAGGCAGTCCTTTCTATGCTGAGGTTTGCCCTGTAACTCTGTTAGTGTACAGTGTAAGAACCAAGTGGGCACTCCCCCCAGGTCCCTATTGGAACCAACATGTTTCTGGGGACACCAAAATTTGTGAGTTTCTCTTCTGCAAGCATGACATTCTAGTTATCTTTCTTATATTATTACTTAATATTTAGTACTAAAAAAATACTCAGAACCACCAAGCATCATACTAAACACTTTACCATTAATACCACATCTAATGGTTGTCAAAAAACCTTACAAGGAAGGTATAGGTTAAGCATCAGTGGTCCAAAAATTGGAACTCTGAAATGCCCCCAAATTTGAAGGACCAACATGATGCCAAATGGGGAAAATTCCACACCTGATCTCATGTGACAGATCACAGTCAAAACACAGGGTTTACTAAAAATATTCTACAGAATTACATTCAGCTGGGCACAGTGGCACAAGCCTGTAATCCCAGCAGCTCAGGAGGCTGAGAGGAGGATATCGAGTTCAAAGGCAGCCTCAGCAATTTAGCAAGATCCAGTACAACTTAGTGAGATCCTGTCTGTAGATAAAAAATAAACAAAGGCTGGGGATGTGGCTCAAAAGGAAAGCAACCCTGAGTTCAATCCCCAGTACCAACAGAAAAAAAAAATTACATTCAAATTGTGTATAAGGTGTCTATGAAATATAAATGAATCTTGATGTTAGACTTGAGTCATACCCCCCAGATATCTCACTACATATATGCAGATATGCCAAAAATTAAAACTTTTTAAATCCAAAACTCAAAATATTTCTTGTCCCAAGCATTTCCAATAATGGATACTCAACCTGTACCATCACTGGTCACTATACAGATTCCAAAACTGAGCCTTGGAGAAAATAAATTGCAGCAATGCAAGGTGGGACAGGGATTACTAGAACATGTTCTGATTATTAGGAAATAAGGACTGGAGAGCAGAAACCTGTGTTTAAAGGAAAAGATGTTAATTGCCTGCAAGTGACATCTGGGCAATTAGCCCTCATGTTGAAAGGATCTTAATTTCCTCTGGGCCACAAATCTCCACTCAGGAAAATGGGACTCAGGACTCTGCCCAATAAAGACCGCCTCGCTAATTAATTGACTCATCTATATCCCATAGGTGCAAGGTAAAGCACTTACATCTATCTGCTCCATGTTACAAAGAACGCTTTACAAAAGGCACGGCAGGCTGTGTGGAGTGCATGCCGGAGCTCACATGGGTTAAAATGCAATATCTCTTTAATGAGCGTTCACCAACTCAGGCAGAGCGTGGGACTGTCTGCAAAGCAAATTTAAATGATGATGGGGGAAGCTGAAGAGAACACATCTCTTTAGGAAAAACAATGAGGTCTTTGTCTAATTGCTCATTTATCACAGATTTTTATCTCAGTCTGCCAACAAGTGAAAAGGAAAAGGTGGCAACTGGTGAGCCCTGTTGATCTGCAAGTTTAACCAGCATGTGCTTCTAATGAAGCCAAGACTTTCTGCTAACTGAATGTTCTATCACCTCCCCTAATTGAAAAGTAATAAAAACGTCACAAACAGCGTCAATTAGCCATTGAAGGGCTGCTTTGCTCTTATTTACCTTTTAAGACATCAGGTGGTTTCAGAAAATACTCTAAGCTCCTTCCCCATTTCTCTACTCCTATAATATTTCTTTTTAAAATTTACAAGAAGAAACAGAATTGCTGGATTGGTGTCTGGTCATTAAATTCTTGTCAGAATCTAGGACTTAGGTTGGGTCCAGACATTTAAACACAGATGGGGGGGGGGGGAGGAAAATAACTGCAAAATGTGAGTGTTGGTTAATTATGATCTGAAAGTCAATAAAGTCATCTGATGGCAGATTTAGGGGAACTCATTAGAAAGTGGAATTCAATCGCAGAGAACTGCAAGCTGCTACAGCTCTGAAACTAGCTTGTTTCATTAGGGTCTTCAAATGGGATGAGAGAAATGCCTCTGGGGCGTGCATTTTGCCCCCTCTCTGCAGCCTCTGGTGGAAGACCTGTAAAGCATTTGCAGCAATAGTAAGTGAAGAACAATATGCAGGTAGCCTGCACAAGTGATTTGTTTTTCATTTCATTTCTCCAAATAAAATCACAGGGGTAAAAAATTCAGCACACATTTTAAAAGCCATTCAAACTTTAAGAGCCATAAGAATCCCACTGGAGGTGGATTCCAGAGTGTTTGCTCAACCAGCATCGGGCATCTTAAAATCACAGGTTGCAGGAGTGAGCTACATGCCCTGTGGAGTGTGGCTATTGATAGGAACTGCTGTAGATGTCTGTGAATGCTCTTTGGGAACCCTATAGGATATATTTGCTTAAGTGTGGAATTAGCTCTGCCTGCCCTGGAATTTAAGTCTCCTGGAGAGACACTATAAAATGGGCAATGTTTACCTTTGCTTTCTCACTGCCAGAATACTCTCCTTTTGGGGGGACCTATACTCCCTGCTCATTTGTCCTCTTTGCTTAAGGTCATGCTCCTCAGTCTCTTAAAATTTGCCCATCAATCTCTTACGTACTGAACACCCATCTTGCAACAAAGATGAAGCACATAACAGCCTTTGTTAACATTCTTAGAAAAATAAGAACTGTACATACCACCAATGTCATATTACTCTTTCTGAGATATTCCCTAAAAGAATAATGTCCAGATGACCTTGTTGTATAAATGTCCCTATTTAACAGAAAAGGTCATCTGGTTTGAGATTTGTAAAATTGGGTCACTATATATGCATTCAGATCCCCATACCAAAAAATAAAATAAAAGCAACAACAAAAATAGCCAAACACAAAACTTTATAAAATTGTAGATCTTCTAAAACAATTAGATCCACAGAAAGGATAAGAAGGAAGGCAGCAAATAATAATGGTAAATTTGCATCACTGGGTTTGCTGACTTGGGTGCATTTCTATTGTTGAGTCCCTAGAAGTCAGGTTTTCTCTGCCTTAAAAATGGAAGTAAAGAACTGGAATCACATATTTCTCAAAGCTGTTCCGTCTGTAGTAGGGAGAAATCTCACAAATCAAGATGAAATATATGAACCCCAAATGGAAGAAAATAAGAAGATAGGAGAGGACAACGGCATTCAAAAAAGAAATTCATGCAGATGTCCAAAACCCATTAAAAGAGAAAAGAATTTAACTTTATTAATACTCAAATACAAACGAAACAACTACAAGTTGTAATTTTTCATCTATTGTTAACATCCAACATTAATGAGGGTTGGTAAAAAGGGTACAGCACTTGGCTGGTTAGTGAAGGTATAAATATTAAACAAACTTTTTTTATGAAGCAATTTTTAATCAGGGACATAAAAATGTTCATATCCTCAGGCCTGGTTATTCTTCTAAAAATGTATCTTAGGAAATAAACTGAGATGCATTTGAAGCTCAGAGCACAGAAAATGTCCATCACCTCCCACCCCAACCCCCCACCCATCCCCCTTCCTCCAATCCTGTCCCTGTCCCTGTCTCCCTGAAGTGGCTGCAGTGAGCCCCTTTGCTCTGGCTCCCTCTCCCCTCCAGAGAGCAGCTCACTCTTTTCAAACACACTGACGGAATCCAGATGTTCTCCTGACCTCCTTAAAGTCTAACCTCATGTCCAGTCCTTGCTCCTTTCACCTAAGGGCTATTAGCAGGTTTCTGCCTGTAACTCTGCCACTTACTCTGTCTGCACACTGCTCTTCTTCCGCTTAGGGTGAGTCATGAGTTCGCCTTTTCTCTCAATTCATTCTCATCTAACAGAAATTCTTGGAGATCTGGTGTATACATTTCTGCCTTCCCAAGCGTCAGCACTGGTGCAGCTTTTTTTTCTCTTATTTTTATGTCTATCGGTCATTTTAATGGGAATCTGGAAGGAGAGGAATTAGACACTTGTGCTGACATCACATTCTTACCCAGAAGTCCTGGGTTGTTTTTCTAAAACAAAAGAAAATCAAAGGCAGAGAAAGGCAAGGCGGAAAGGAGGAGGGAGGAGGAGGAGAGCCAGGGACAGAGGGGTATATCCATTTGTGTAACCTCCCTTCATAATTTAGATAACTCTCTGCAAGTTTACTTATTAACGTGAATTATTTTAAGCAGTTTGCCATTTGCCTAAGATGTTAATGGACAGGAATTTTTTTTTCTTGTTGTTGGAAGAGGGGATTAGGAGATTAGGAGCAGAAAGGGAAATAACCATGGGTGGCAGACTTCTGGTGGAAGAACAGATAACCTGTAATACTCCAGGCCCCTGGATGAGGCTGGTTTGCCATTCAGGCAGGACTTCTTGAATCTAGAGTCAAGATCACTGGCATCCAAACAAAGTATGAAGTGAGGGGAAGTGTATCAAAAAGTGGAAGGAAGAATGGAAAAGTCTAATTTGTCCTCTCTGAAATTTTGTCCACAAACCCTGTGGCAGCAACTGGCTCATCTGCAATCTATGAATAAAAGGTTCACCCTGCTGAATTGCTTTGGGACCTTTGGCTACACAAAATCCATTTCCACATAGAATGTTTAATTCAACTGGCTACTTTAAACGTGAATATTAGGCCAGTGGCTTTGAAGTAATGAATAGATTTGACAGAATACAACCATAATTTTTCAGGGATAGAGCTGGCATCCCCAAACCTCTCAGAATATACTAAACTACAGAGTTACAGCAATTGTATATAATGCCCGTTGAAAGTCTACAAATCTCTTCCCATCTTTGATGTAGCAAATATTTGATCTTCACTAGATGGTCTTTGGTTCAATCTGGCACATCATAGCAAAGACACCCACACAGACATGGAAAATTCAGGGAATATTTTACCATTATTTTCCCATCATTGATAAACCTCACAAAATTGTCATTTGGTTTTTACAAAAGTCTTGTCATAACATTTATTGGATTTGTGTGTGTGTGTGTGTGTGTGTGTGTGTGTGTGTGTAAGAAATATGTCTTAAAACCAGAATGATTTTAACTGGGAAATGCTTGAGAGATGAAAAAGAAAAAGCTGATCAAGGAAATTCTGGTGATTTTTAACAGCTGTTTCATGGGTACATATCTGTTATATTTTTTAGACCACAATTAAATGTGATTTTAATAATCATTTGGTATTTAAATAATATACTATGATTGTCATATGGAATTTTAATTAAATGCACATTTTCTCCTAAAATATGAAGCGTTACCCCTGTGAAAAGACCTTTTCTCTCCTAGGAACATTTTTTTTAAAGTAATGTTCCCTGTGATTCAGTAAAGAAAAAAAAATCTTTTTGCAATATTATTTACCCTTCTACATGAATCCAACATTTGATGAGTCTTGGGGGAATGAAAGGCAAGAATTTAAAACTAAGTAAGTGTTCTCATAATCTCCTAATGAGGATAATGAAAACAGCACACAGAAGGATATGTTTAAGATAAAACACGCTTCAAGTAAATAGCATATAAGAAGCAGAAGTTCCTTCCATTCTGTCTGGTTCCGGGCATTTCCGGCATGCCGTGTTTGTAAAGCAGTCACATTCCATCTTCTTCACCTTTGTTCTCATTTTCTTTAAGAAACTTTATATCTCCTGTTCCCCCACCTCCCCACCCCCAGCATCCAAAGGCTAAGAACTTAGATCTTATTTAAAAGTAAGCTTGTGACTATAACTGCTCAACTCACCATCCCTGCTTTCCACAGACTTCCTCCAGAACATTTCAGTGTTTGGTGCTCACAAAATTTGCATTTGAAAGACTCCCTTCCTCACTGTATTTGTAGGTTGTTTTTAAAGTATCGCTTTTTATGACTTCTGCTGTCTCTTCACCTATTCTTACCTCTGCAATCAAAATGCCAGTTCGACCTGAACACTAACCGTGATGGGCCTAGGACCTAAGGATTAGTGTTCATAAACTAAAAATCTGATCAATTCAATGATGTTTTAAAAATAGAAAACAAAAATGTGCAACTCTTTCCCTTCATCCAGAGGCAGTGGTTCTAGCATCTGCCTTTTCTTTTAGTCCCTGTGATTGTTTTCCATCAACCTGAGAGTCTAAGAACCCTCCCTTTAGAAACATGTTAACCACATTTGAGCTCAGTTCAGGGTGAAGGACAGTTTGCCATCCAAGTGAATACAAGACAACTTCCAGTTGCTTTTTAAAGCCAAGGGTTAGCAAAATACAGGGGGACCACTGAGCTTCTACTTGTTATGAAAATGCCAGCAAGTTTTTCTCAAATGTATTTAACCTTGAAAAGCCATCAGTAGGTCAACTGCGCTTCTAATATTCTTGGTCATTGTTTTCTAGCAATAAAAAACATTATATTTTCTGAGGGTTGGAAGAATTACATAAAGTATAATTGATTGATTTTTCTGCCCTCTGGTTCTGCCCCCCTATATAGACTCTCTGGGTTAAGTAGAAGATATCAGAGCTATTGCAGTTGATCACAAACTCTGTACAGATACTGTTCTACAGTTTGGTTCTTATATGTCCCTCAAAGGCCCATGTGTTAAGGGCTTGGTCCCCGGTCTGTGGTGCTATTGGGAGTTGGAGGCATCTTTAGGAGGTGGGGCCTAGTAGGTGGACTTCCAGCCAGAGGGGTTGTGCCCTAGAAGAGGAGTGTAGGATCCAGGTCTCTTCCAGCATTTTGTTGTTTCCTGGCCAGGAGGTGAGTAACTCTGCTCCACCACAGGCTACTTGCCATGATGTGCTGCCTCACCACCAGCCCAAAAGTAACAGGGTCAAAATAACAGGGACTGGAACATCCAAAACCGAAAGCCAAAATAAACCTTTTCTCTTTCTCAAGTTGATTTTTCTCAGGTATTTGGTATAGTAACAGAAGCTGACTAACACATACAGTGTAGATAATCTCAGTGAGAATATCTAATTGGAATTGTGAATTACCACCCAATCTCTCCCCTACAGTGGAATCAGGGAGGGATTTCTGAAAGAAGGGAGAGGCAACAGAAGCTGCATCTGCTTGGAAAGGGATTCTTGAGCTTCAGGTTAGGTAAGAGAATGTCTCTTCCTGTGACAGGTTGAACGGATGAGAGGTTGATATTGTTGAGGCAGAGAAAGGTTTATAATTTAGCCATGAAATTGAGAAGGCTGAGTAGATACCATAGGAATGAACCAAAGACTGAGCAGATATCATAGGTATGAACCAAGAAGGCCAAGGAGACAAGATCATGGAGTTCCATACCATAGCTCCCCCGAGTGTAAACCAGGGTCCTCTGTGAGTATAACTGATTGATTTTTCTGCACTCTGGTTTTAACCCCCTATATAGACTCTCTAAGTTAAATAGAAGATAACGGAGCTAACAGTTGATCACAAACTCTGTACAGATACTGTTCTACAGTTTGGATCTTATATGTCCCTCAAAGGCCCATGTGTTAAGGGCTTGGTCCCCAGTCTGCAGTGCTATTGGGAGGGTCACTCAGGGTCCTCTTGAATCTACCATCCTGACCACTTGGACAGAAGAATAAGAAAAGATATGGAGGTGGAGTCCAAAAGGCAGCAGCGAATACTGAAAGGCAGGGGTAGGGAGGTATCTCTGGTACCTGGACCACAGAACTATATTTGTAGCATGGGAAGATGATGCATAGCTGTGAAAGAGAGTCTAGTAGACTCCCTATTCCAGCAGACTCCTCGACTGCTTAGTTGGAAAAATATGTTTATAAAAGGGACAAAAATATTGGAATGAAATCTAATATTCCCTCCTTCTTAACCTGTAGTCAAATTGCTCATAGTCTATAGGACCGTCTGCATAACAAAGCTTCCCAATTATTTTCAATACAGCCATCTGAGTTACAATTGATAAGTGTTGGCACCCACGTTAAACCATTTGCCATCTCTGCTTCACTCTGTTCCTTGACATGCAGGAAAATAGCTCTTGCATCTTTATTACTTCCAGTTACTGGCAGCTTACAAGAGCCAAGTGTTTTCATTTTCAGGAACCTTGTGAGATAGTTAAGTGCAGTGATTACTTAGAGTTCAATTATATAAAGTTACAGTTTAAATCAGCTATATTAAAAGCAAGTAAGTCCTCAAAACTCATCACTTCCTAATTACCATCACTCATGCTCTTGAGATTATTTATATCTATTGTACATGTACGATGGAAATGCCATAGAATGCTCCACCACCACATTCTCTTCATCACTCCATGTCCAGTGACAACATTGGTAGTTTGAGATTGGCCAGGGTGTAAACAATGAAATAGTCAAGCACTATAAATCAGGGCTTCCCCCCACCCCAGGAGGCATTGTTACTAAACACTTTCCAGCACACTGCTGGAGGGAGTGGTACTTGGAGGTGTAGAGTAATTGCAGAAGTGGAAGCCAGACATTTGAAAAGATGTCATATGGGTAGAAGAATAGAGTAAGACTTTATGTAAGGACTGGCATTTATGTGCTCATCTCTGTGTACTCCACGTGGGCAAATCAAAAGTGTTTTCAGGATCAGTGAAATGGTAAACAGTGATGCTTCCAAAAGGACCATTAATATTAACAAATGAAAAAGTGCTTCTCGAATGATGGAATTTTTGTAAACTGTCATGGACAACCTTTGAGGTGATTCTGAAGAAAATGAATACAGTACAGGTGTCCAGAAAAGGAATGGAAATTAAAGTAAATCAGCATAAAAGAGCTATAAGGAAAAATGAAGAATGGAGATATAAGAAATTGGGTATTTCAGAATTCTAATCCATTGATCTGTATGTCTATTCCATTGATCTGTATGTTAGTACCACACTTTCTGACTACCACTGTTTCATAGAAAATTTTCAAATCAGAAAGTATCAGTTCTCCAACTGTACATTTTCAGGATTATTTTAGATATTCTAGCTCCTCACATCTCCCTCTGAATTTTAGAATCAGCTTATTGTCTTCTGCAAAAATAAAAATAATATGGCAGCTGGGATTTTTGTAAGAATTTTGGCGACTTTATAGATAAATTCAAAGAACATCACCATCTTAATAATATTAAGTCTTCCAATCAATGGACATGGAATGATTTTCCATTAGGCCTTCTTTCATTTGCTTCATCGATATTTTATAGTTTATAGTGTATAAGACTTGCATTTCTTTTTTTTAATAAAAATTATTCCTAAATATCTAATTATTTTTGATGTTACTTAAAGTGGATTTTTTAAAACTTTATTTTAGATTGTCTAATTAATAGTGCATAGAAACATAATTTAATTTAATATTCAGATTTTGCATACCACCATATTGCTGATCTTGTTTATTGGTCCTAAAGTGTTCTTTTTTTTTTTCTTTTTTTCTGGATTCCTTAGTATTTTCTATGTAACAGATGACACCATTGGAAAAAAGAGATAGTTTTTACTATTTTTTTTTCCAATCTGAATGTCTTTTTCTGCTTGTTTGCATGCTCTGGTTAGAAGCTCCAGTAAAATATTGAATAAGAATGATGAAAGCACACGTTTTTGTCATTTCATTCTTCTTCACTTTGATGAAGAATTTTTCTGGATTTAGAATTCTTGACAGACTTTCTTTAAACCTTTTAACTACATAATCCTACTGCCTTCGGACCTCCATGATTTTTGATGAAAAATGAACTCTCAGTCTTATTTCTCTTCTCTTGCTTTCAAAATTCTGTTTCTGGCTTTTGACAATTTGATTATGATATATTTAGCTCTGAACATCTTTGAATTTTTTCTTCCTGGATTTCACTGTGTTTCTTGGATACAGAAATATTTTATGAAGTTTGGTAAATTTTTGGCCATTATTTCTTCAGTCTTTTCCCCCTTTCCCTCTTTCCTCTCCTTTTGAGACTCACCTTATACATGTATTATACTCTTCATGATATTCTACATTCTTTTTCTTTTTGTTCTTCATATGGTATAATATCAACTGGCTTCTCTTCAAATGTATTGACTCTTTTCTCTGCCTATTCAAATATCGCTGTTGGGCCCCTCTTGTGAATTTTTAATTTATTTTACTTTTCAACTTCAGATTTTCTTTTATATCATTTCTGTCTTTTCATTGATAATCTATATTTGATTAGATATCATTCTCATACTTTCCTTTAGTTGTTTAGACATGGTTTACTTTAGTTATTTGAACATATTTGAAATAATGACTTACATCTTTGTCTAGTAAATTCAATATCTGGTGTTCCTCAGGGACAGTTTCTATTAGCTGTTTTTTTTTCCCTAAGTATGAACCATTCTTCTTTCATTCCATATCACATTTTTATTGTTGTTATTGGAAAGTTGGACATTTAAAAATACATATATCTCATATGGCAACTCTGGAAAGAGTTTTTTATTCTTGTTGTATGTTGTTGTTGGTCTTGCTCTGCTGTTTTGTGGTGACTTCTCTGAATTATCTGTAAATTCAGCATTTTTTGTCATGTATGACACTGAAATCTCTGCCTACTTAGTTTATTGGTAAGCTGGAAAGACATTTCCTTAAATGCCTGGAACTAGTAAGTCTTCCAGACTTTGCTAAGGGCCTCTGTATAGATATTGAGGGGGGTACCTTCAATATTTAGTCAGGCAATTTAAAATTGTGCCTTTATTTTCTACTTGGGTAAGTCCTCAGTGTTAGCCAGAATGGAGAGTTTAGGACCTTCTCAAGTATTTCTGAGCATGCATACAACTCTACATATGCACGTGGCTTCCTAAATCCCCAAGAATATGTCAGAGCATTTCCAGATATTCTTTATAGAACTCACTATCCATGTTTCCCATTTAAACTTTTCTAGTGAGCTTTCTGTTTGCCCCCAAGTGTCTTCACCTGTGGCAACTGTGATGTTAAATAATTACTGCTCATCATTTTTGACAAATGTCTCCATGGAGAAGGTTGTTGTATTAGGTGATCCCTTGGTTAGATCTAATGAAGACAATATTTGCATGTGGGGGTTTCTGGGAATTATCTGTGTCAGTCAGTTTCATGTTACTACAGCAAAATACTCAACACAGACTACTTACGAAATAAAGAGAGATTTATTTGGGCTTGTGGTTTTGGAGGTTTAAGTCAAAGTTCAGGCAACCCCATTTATTTGGGTGTCTAGTGAAGGTGGCAAATCATGGCAGGAGTGTGTGTTGGAGCAATTGCTAACATCATGAACCAGGATGCAGAGAGAAACTGAGAGGCAGGGCCTCACAGTCTCCTTCAAGGATATGCCTTCTGTAACCTAAGAACCTCTGTTCTACCATGTCTACAGTACCTATCCCACTACCACTACTCTGGACACCATCTCTTCAACATATGGGCCAATGGAGGACATTCATCTAAACCACAGCACAATCCTATATATAGTCAAGTAATGACAATGCTCTGAGAGGGGCAACTTCAAAGATGTCTTAACACTTTTCTGACCCCTGCAGTATCTGCTAGGCTGCTCAATTTCCACTGTTCTGAAAAAGTGGATTTAAAAATTTTTTTTGAAATATTTGCAATATTTTTATGGAAAAGAAAATTTTCAGAAGTCCTTGCCATTTTTGATAATATCCTCCAGGTCATTTTAAATCATGAAATCTTCTGTACATATTTGTGTTAATAATGGAATATTTTTCACAAATTTGTGAAATATTTAGCTTTGACTATATAATCACACTATCATGTCTGTCTAATAACTAAAAAATGATTTTAAATGGACTTTATATTCCAGGTCTGCTTTGCATTTTAAGAGCAAAATTCTGTATTCCTAAAGTGAATTTTATTTATTACAACTCCTCAAATATTTTGTAGGATCAATGGTAATAAATGAACAAAGGCAAATATAAAATAACAGTCATCTCTCATAGGTCTTGAAATCTACTCTCAAAATTGATTAATTATTAGGATTTAAATACCAACTTTTTAAAAATGAGTAAGGTCTGATAACTGAGGTGTTTATTCCCTTTGTAAATTAGATTAAATTCAGACTATTTTATTTGCCATATCTAACATTCAGGTTCCAGTGGACTTTCGTGATTGTCTTTCTTTTCTTAATTATATCAAATCTGCTGTGTAAAGATATGTACTTTAAAATTTGATCCTGGATTTTAATCAAGTTCCTTACTTTATAACACTAATACTGGTTTATGTTATTAATTTGGCATCTTTCTTACCCACAGGAACTTCTCTAAGATGCTTAAATTTTCATTTTATGAAAACATATTTCACACATTTACCTATGCTGAACACTAATGAGTAAGATTTACTTGGTAAAATAATAATTTTATATTATAGTACTAAGTCAGCTGCAAAAAAACATCTTGCAAAGGAGCATTATAGCTTCTTTAAAAAGATGTAGGTGAGGCCCATAGTTTAAGACCTTCTTATCTAAAAGGCTCTCTTATTCTAATCTTCAGGGCTTGATTTTCCATTCATGTGGAAGTTTAGAGTCGCCATAGTTAAGGCCTGGTGATTGATGGAGGGGTAAACCACCCTGGGAAGAAAAGAGAAACAGCATCTCCTGTTTCCTGCAGGCCAGGCCTTGTGCCAGACCTATATGCACATTGACTCTCTAATTCCTTACAGTCTGGATTGGTATGAATGCTCCCATGTTTAAATCGGGACACTGTTCTTGAAAGAAGTAAAATTGCACAAGTTCAGTAAATGGTAGGTACAAGAAAAGAACCAGGAACGTCTCTTTACTTCATAGTCTTCTAGGACATCACACCTGGGTAACCATTAATCTGCAAAAGG
This sequence comes from Marmota flaviventris, assembly GCF_047511675.1. NCBI lineage: Eukaryota > Metazoa > Chordata > Mammalia > Rodentia > Sciuridae > Marmota > Marmota flaviventris. Next base: position 100,146,289 of record NC_092498.1, on the reverse strand, counting down.
CAATGAAGAAGAGAAAGAAGTATCTACACTGGTTGAAGTTCCATCGTGAAACATATTAGTCAGCAATTGACGTGTGTTATCTCATTTTATCTTTTCAATGACATTGTAAGGAACCAGAAATATAGAGAAGTTAAATAATTTGATAAAATCATACTTTTAGAAAATGCCAGGCACATAAATGATGATCAATAATTATTTCATAAAGAAATAATGAAAGTAGGAGAAATTGGTATTAACATAGATAGATTGTCTGTTATAGTGTCTGCCTCCTCAGATGATACATAAGCATAGAGCCACATAGCTGATTCTTATTCTCTCTTTTTTTCTTTCTTCCTTTCTTTTCTTTTCTTTTTTTTCCCCCTTTGCCTGTTTGAGAACCAGACCCTGAAAGAATCAGATCCTTGCTTTGGTAGGGAAAGGAGATAAGGACAAGCAAGATAAGAGTATGTGCCCAGATCAATAAGCCAGGATACCAGTATGGAAAACCCTACAAGGTAAAGACAGAGAACATGTCAGGCAAAGTCCAGGCTTTCCTTCCACCTCCAGAGCCTCCAAAAAACCCACTCTCTTATTAGTCCTAAATTCAACTGATGATTTCACAATAATCTTTCTACTTTCATGATGTCAAAAGATTAAAGATTTCAGGAAAGGTGGGAAGAGAACTTCAAAAGTTCCCCTCACAACTCTTTTGGATCAAAGGAATTTTATTTTCCTGGCACTGAAGAAATAAAGGTAAATAAAAAGGCACAATATTTTATAGGGTTCTTCATTGATGGGCCATTCGTTAAATGTTGAGGAAGAAAACAAATAACACTCCTTGACTATTTAATTAAAGTGTATCTAAAACCAGTGCTCTACTGTGTTAGCAGCACCTTCTCAGACTTGTTAATGAGTGGGTCAAAGTCAATGAAGAGCAGTTTTACAAACGTTTTGGTAATTACCACTTACCTGCCAACAGCCCCTTCCCCTAATCTCCAGAGCATAAAAAAAGCACAGTCACTTGATTTACCTATAAAGATCAATCCAAAGGATGATGTTAGAATTTAATTTAAAACAACTGGTTTTGGAGAAGTGGTGATTTTCAATAAGTAAAAACATAAGTCAGGATAGTGAATACAGAATAGGAAGGGGAAGAAACCAACAGAGGGTCAGAGACAAGGACTGTCAAAGCTGCCCCTGCCCACGTCTTTGGCTTCATTTAGACCACCCAGGCATACACTTTTTCCATCTCCTCCTATGGTTCTCCAAGCCAGTCATAGCAGTTTTAAACCACAGCTTTTAAACACAAATTTAGAATGTTTAGTGTTTCAGTTGACTCGTGTGTATGTCTGCTCATGTTTCTCTCCATGAACCCTCTGCTTCCCAAGCTATGAAAATGCCTTGTCCCTCCTACATTGTGTCTTTGTTCTGGCCTTATCCCACAAGCTCCTCAGAGCCTAATCCAATAACATCTTCATCCAGAAGTCTTAGCAAATAGGTCCCGTTCGTTTGTTTCAAAACCTCAACCTCTGAGGACACAGGACATTCTCTGTGCCACTCACGTAGCACGCTCTGAACACTTTGATTCAATTCACACACTTCCTTAATACAGGATTCAAATACAGATTCAATCCTCTCCACTCTTCTATTGACCCTTTTCAAGGACTTAGGCTAGCATTCTATGACTTGAGAACTCAAGGCTCTTTGTCACTGTGAGCCCATAAAAGTGAATAGGTTATTAGGAGTAACTGACAAAGTACTCACTTGTGACTGACACCATTTTGACAATGTATAATCATGGTTGAAATGTTTGCAGTCCCATTTTATTTCAGGATCTAATGGTCTACTTCCTCTATCATACTTGTTTATCTAACTAACTTTATGTAGGAGACCCATTTTGGTAAGTAAAAGTAAATGGTTAAAATTTATGATAAGATTTCAAAACTAACAGGTCTATTAAGAATCTATGCTATGCTGTAGCATATGATTCTGTACCAGATGATAAGGAAGCAAAGGAGCACAATATCTTGATGCACCTACAAATGCATCCATGCACCTGGAGTGCTGAGGGTTTCAAACAACAGTACCTGATATGAGATGAATTGTCTCTCCCAAATTCTTATGTCAACCTTCTAATCCCCTATACTTCAGCATATGACTACATTTGGAGATATGGGCTTTAAAGAGGTCATTAAATTAAAATGAGGTTATTAAGGTAACTACTAATCCAATCCAATTTGTGTTCTTATAAGAAAAGATGATTAAGAAACAGACAGACATGGTGAAGACACAGGGAGATAACAGCCACCTATTAACCAACCCTGCTGACACCTTGATCTCCCACATTCAGCCTCTAAACTTCTGAGAACAACAACAAAAAAAAATCAGGTGTTGAAACTACCCAGTCTGTATCACTTTGTTATGGCAGCCCTAGCAAACTAAGAAGAGTCTTCTCTTCTTTAAAGTTCAAAGTCAATTGAGAGACTGAAATAGAAGTCAATCATATTGCACTATGTTTATGACAGCGCTGATTAAAGACCATGTCTTTGTTTCTATGGCTCAATAAGCCTGGCTAATATTTTCTTTCTAAATTAGACAAACTTTCCTATTCAGTTACAGGCATGTTCAAATAATTCAGGCCATGGAAGTCAGGTCCGTTATTATGTAGCAGAAAACTGGCCAGAATGCATGCTTCTTATAAACAGGAAGATCTGAAAGTGAAAGAAAAAAAAAATCAGCACATTTTCTTTTAGAAAATTGACATCAAGATAGAACTGAGGGGTATAGAGAGAAGCCAGGAATGTTTCTAAAGAAGTTCCAAGTTCAAACTCAGTAAGGACAGAAAGAAAAAGTGAGTTATAGGACAGAAATACAGGGGACAGGTAATTAAAGAATAAAGGAACTACTGGTCCCATTCTCGCCAGTCCTGCTTGTCCAAGGTCCTGCCACCAGATCCCTCTGGCATGGGACATGGAGAAATGTATGCCCATCTGTGGCAACAAATCCTACCAACCAAGGAAATATGAAACAGTCCCATGAGCTGGCTCTAGCCCTACTCTATCAAGGTATGTCACAGGAATCTGGCCAAGGGACCCAGTACCTGAGCCTCTCAAAACCCCTGGTAACAGACACACTGACCTGAGAATTGACTGTGGTCCCTAAAGCAGTCCTATGACTTGACCACTGTCCCATTCTACAGGAATCACAAAGATCCAGGCAAAGGAAACTAATGACACTCTAACAACTGACCCTAAAGGAATAGACATCCACAAACTGCTTGACCAAAAAATTTAAAATAATTGTCTTAAAGAAGCTCTATGATCTCAAAAGAACATGAATAGGCAGCTCAGTGACAAGAGAAAAAGAATAGGAGCAAAATAAGACGTCTGATAAAGAAATAATACTTTTTAAAAAAAAAAACATGAAAAAGAACAAACAAAAACCTGGAGCTGAGAATACAAAGTCTGACCTAAAAACTTCAATAAAAAGCTTGATCATCAGTCTCAGTCATGTAGAAGAAAGAATGATTGAACTAAAAAAAAAGTCATTTGAAATTATCTGATAATAGGAACAAAAAAAAATGAATTGAAAAGACTGAAATAAATTGTATGGGACCATCAAGTGGACAAATGCATGCATTTGGGGAGTTCTGGAAGAAACAGAGAAAGAAAAAGAGACAGAAAGTTTATTTAAATAAATAATGATAGGAAACTTTCTAAATCTGAAAAAGAAGAGAATTAAACATCTATATTCATGATGCAGAAAAATTTTAAAAATAGGCTGAACGGTAAGAAATCTACAGATTCTATGTAATCTCTATCAAAATTCTGCCATTTTTCACAGATATAGAAAAGATAATCTTAAATAGAACTACAAAGACTTCAAATAGCCAAAGCAATCTTGAAGAAAAAAGTGCAAATGTACAGCCTTACACCTCCTGATTCAAAATTGTATTACAAAGCTATCATATCAACAAAAAACAGACAGGTAAAACAATGGAACTGAATAGATCCCAGCAACAAACACATGTATACACAAGTCAACTGTTTTTTTCCTATGAGCACGAAAACACAAGCAACAAAACCAAAAACACACAAATAAGACTCATTACACTTAAAAGTTTAAGTACAACCAAAGGGAAAAAAGAACTTATAGCATGGGAGAAAATGTTTATAAACTATATAACTGATAGTATCCAAAATACATAAAGAACTACTACAGCTCAATAGGAGGACAAAAAATAAATAAAAAAACAATAACAAAGCCCCACAAATAAACCTATGAAAATTGGGGAAAGCTCCTGGATTGTCATTTCTCAAAAGAAGATATATTTTCTGAGATGCACATGCATGTTTAATAGATGTCTGACAAGGTGCTCAACATCACTAATCATCTGGAAAATACAAATTAAAACCAGAATTAAATAACAACTCATACCTTTTAGAATAAAAGGTAAATGTTAGCAAGAATGTGTAGAAAAGAAACCTTTATTTTTTTGTTGGGAATGGAGATAGTTGTTGTCATTACAGTCTGTGGGTTCAGACAGCACAGAAAATAGTAGGGAGGACTCTGAAAATATTAAAAATAGAACTGCCATATGACCTAGTATCCCCACACATGGGTATTTATTCAAAAGAAAAAAAAAATCAGAACTCAGGTACCCATACTCCTATGTTCAGTGCAACATTATTCACAATAAGCAAGACATGGGAAACAACCTACATGTCCATCAGTGGATGAATGGTAAAAAAAAAAACAAAAAAAAAAAACCTTGGTTTATACACACAATGGAATAGTATTCAGCCTTTTAAGGAAGGAAATCCCACCATTTGCAAAATCATGGGTGGATCAAGAGAACATTCTGCTATGTTAAAAAAGTCAGATACAGAGAGACAAAGCGTGATCTCACTTCTAAAACAGAATGTAAAAGAATCAAACTCATAGAAGGAGAGAATAAGAAGGTGGGTTGCCCAGAGCTGGGGAGGCTGTGAAGGAAATGAGGAGTTGGTTAAAGTGTACAAAGTTTCATTTATACTAGATGAAGACATTCTGATGATTTAGTACAGCTTGGTGACAAGGGCCAATAATTTTGGATATCTAAATTTATTTATTTATTTATTTATTTTTAATTTTTTATTGTTGGTTGTTCAAAACATTACATAGTTCTTGACATATCATATTTCACACTTTGATTCAAGTGGGTTATGAACTCCCATTTTTACCCCGTATACAGATTGCATTAAGAACGTGGATCTTAAGGGTGCCCATCACAAAACAAATGGTATTGTGTGAGATGATAGATGTGGGTATGCTTAATTATGGTAATCATTTCATAATGTATAGGTCTATTAAAACACCACATGGTACAGCTTAAATGTATACAACAATTAAACCTCCAGAAAGTTAAAAAATAATTTAAAAGTAGAAAGATGCTATCTTCAAAATGAAATAAGTCCCACTTTTTGATACATCTTAGATTTAGAAGAAGAACAAAGAAAAGCTATCCTAAAAGCCTCAGAAGTGGGAGGAGTGTCAATGTTTATTTACCAATGAAGAGGAATTAGAATAGCAAAATCCTTAGAAGAATGTTAGATAAAAACAAACCAAGCCTGGCATGGTGGCACATGCCTATAATCCCAGCAGCCAGGGAGGCTTAGGCAGGAGGACTGCAGTTCAAAGCCAGCCTCATCAACAGCAAGGCTCTAAGCAACTCAGTAAGACCCTGTCTCTAAATAAAATGCAAAATAGAGCTGGGGATGTGGCTCAGTGGCCAAGTGCCCTTGAATTCAATCCCTGGTACCTAAAAAAAAAAAAAGAAAGAAAGAAAGAAAAGAAAAGAAAAAAATTCTAAGGGATATGAATTTCAAACTTAAGATTCTATGGCCAGCCCCACCACAGTCAGTTCTTTTCTCTCTATGCCCTTACTGAAAAGTGCTATTGCACTTTTTATTTATTTGTTTGTTTGTTTATTTTGTATAAAGATGAGACTAGAATCTAACAAAGAAAAGTTCTGGGATCCAGGACATCATGGAATCATGCTAGAAGAGAAATGGAAAGAAATCTCAGGGTACTGGCTGTTTAATTGGTCGAAACTGGAATAGAAGACTTAGGGGCCTGGTAGTCACTTCAAGAGGGAAGAGATTAAGAAGCTGAGAGATCAAAGTGATGTGACAAAAGTTTATCTTAACAAGTAAACATTCACCCAGAAGGACTGCCTTGTCTTCAGGAAAGAAAGAATCTCTTCATGTGCATCTCAGAAAAGCAAGAGAATGGACAAAACAGTTCTCAAGCATCAGTGCTAGGATTAGATTAATCTGAAAATTTTAGGATGTCCTGTAAAGAGTGTAAACCTGCAGGTCTGAAGACGGATTTAAAGTGCTCAGAACATGAACTAGCGTGATAGCACTCAGAAGCAAGCAGGAGCAAAAGCCAGAAAGAATTTCCATGTAGGCAACACAGCAAATAGTGAATATTTATTAAATACTTAGGGTTTATTTTTAGTCATCTTGTGTGCTATTTTTCAGTCATTATCAGTTTAATCCTCACTATAGTATTATAAGGTGCTTATGATGATCCCAATTTTACTTATGAAGAGATTAAATAACTTGCCCCAGGTCACTAACCTGTAAGTAGCAGAATCAGCCTTCCCAAACAGGCTGGTTTTTTATTATTAAAAATTATGAGCTTTCTCTCCTCCCTTCCACCTGCATAAGGAATACACAACTCTAACATGTCACTGTGGAGTCTTCAGTTAGGACTGAGAAGATGTAAGAAGCATCTCAATTGTTCTTTAAAGATCTGAAATCCAAATTTGTTCAAATATGACTTTTTCCTCAGGGAAAAGGAATATTTCCTTCCTTTGAACACAGCAATAAAATGCCATCTTCAATTCTTGTCTATGCTTCTCAAGAAAAACTTCATAAAATCAGAGAAGTTCCAGGAAAAAGCAATTCAAATGACCAAGGGGCAATTATATAGAGATAGACTAAAAGTTTTGCAAGTTCAAGGCTAGCCTCAGCAACTTAGCGAGGCCCTAAACAAGTTGTGAGACCGTCTCTCAAAAATTTTAAAAAATGGGCTGGAGGCGTAGTCAATGGTAAAGTACCTCTGAGTTCAATCCCCAATACAAAAAATACACACACACACACACACATACATATGAAGGCTATAAACAAGAACATTCTCTAGATCACACACACAAAAATCTCAATAAGACTTCCAAAAAGGAAAATTTAGAAAAAGTAAAGGAAGAAAAACAAGCCAATTTTATTTAAAATGAACAAATGTTTTAAATATTTCCGCAAAGACACACAAATTGCCAGTAAGTACATGAAAATGTGTTCAATACCATTTGCTGTTAGGGAAATGCTAATACAAGTTAAAATGAGATACCACTTCACCTCCAATAGTATGACTATAATAAAAAGATAGACAATAACAAGTATTGGTGAGGATCTACAGAAATACAGACACTCGTGCATTACTGGTAGGAATGTAAAATGGGAACACAGTTCCTCCAAAATATGAACATAAGTTACCATAAATGCAGCTCTTCCAGTTTCAGCTGAACAAATACATCCAAATGAAATAAAATAGATCCTGTAAGAAACCTGCATGTGAATGTTTATAGGTACATTATTCATAATAGCCAAAAAAAATGAAAGGAACCCAGAGAATCCATCCACTGATGAATGAATAAGCAAGTGTGGTATACCAATAGAATGAAATATTATTTGACAAAAATAAAATAAAATAAACTATTGGTACATGTATGAACCTTGAAAGCATTATGCTAAGGCAAAGACACCAGTCACAAGTGGAAACACACTGTATGACTGCATTTATATGCAATCTCCAGAATAGACAAATTCACAGAGAAGGAAAGTAGATTGGAGATTCTCTCAGGCTGGAGCAGGAGGAAATGGAAAAGACAGCTAATGAGTACAGGGCTTCTTTTGAGTGATAAAATGTTCAAAAATAAGATTGTACACACTTCTTTGTTCTCAGAAACACTGAATTGTATACTTTCATATGTGAACTTTAGAGTAGGTGAGTTATATCTCATAAGGCTATTTTCTAGAAAAATTAAGGAAGAACCAATTCTCTCTTGTTATAAAAACTTTCAGCAAATTGGACTTCAACTTGACCAGCAATATGTATACCTGTATGTATGCCTAAAGCTAACATATACTTAATGGGGAGAAACTTAGAAGCTTTTTCACTATCATCAGAAAAGGGCAAGGATATCTCCTTTCAACACTGATTGTCAGCATTATACCTGGAAATCTCAGCTAAAGCAATTAAACAAGAAAAAGAAATTAAAGCTGTATACATTGGGAAGAAATAAATGCCTTTACTCAGATGACATGATCATGTAGGTAGATAAGCCAAAAGAATTAACAAAACTCTTGGAGATAATAAGAAATCATAGAAAGTTTGCAGGATACAAGGTTAATATAAAAAAACTCAATTACTTTCCTATATACCAGCAATAAACAAGTAAAATTTGAAATTAAAACCACAATGTAAGAATATGTAACAACAAATCCCATCATCATGTGTAATTATAATGCACAAATAAAAATGTGGGGGAAAATGTCATTTACATGAGCATGTCCCAAAAATAAAATGCTTAGGAATAAATCTGACAAAATATTTACAAGATGTTTATAAGGGAAGTTATAGAATTCTAATAAAACCAATCAAAGAACTACAAAATAAATGGACAGATTCCATATCCAAGAATAGAAACACTCCATAATGTAAGGTTGGCAGTTCTTCCCAATTTGATCTATAGAATCAATGCAATTTTAATCAAAATCCCAATGACTTATTGTGTGGATTTTAGCCAACTGATTCTCAATTTTATATGGAAAGGCAAAACGCCCTGAAAAACAAACACATTGAAAAAGAACAAAGTTGGGAGACTTAAACTATGGACTTCAAGACTTCCTATAAAGCTACAGTAATCAAGAAAGTAGGATGTGGGTGAAAGAATAGATAAACAGAGCCATAGCACAGAATAGAGAGTCCATAAATAGAGTCAAGTGATCTTTGACAAAAGAACAGCAGTAATACAACAGAGCAAAGCTAGCATTTTAAAAAATGGGCTGGGACAACTGAACAACCACATGCTTCAAAATGAATCTTTTCACAATAGCCCAAGATACAGAATCAACCTAAGTGCATGTCATTGGCAAATGGATAATGAAAATATGGTATATTAAGACAATGGAAGCTGGGCGCCATGGCACACACCTGTAATCCCAGTGGCTCAGGAGGCTGAGACAGGAGGATCACAAGTTCAAAGCCAGCCTCAGCAAAAGCAAGGTGCTAGCAACTCAGTGAGACCCTGTCTCTGAATAAAATACAAAATAGGGCTGGGGATGTGGCTTGGTGGCCAAGTGCCACAGAATTCAATACTCACTATCAAAAAAAAAAAAAAAAAAGACAATGGAATACTATTCAGCCTTAAATAAGAAGAAAATCTTGCAATTTGTGACAGCATGGTGAACTAAGTCAAGCATAGAAAGACAAATATCATATGATCTCATTCATATGTAGAATTTAAAAACAACAAACTCATAGAAGCAGATAATAGAAGGATGGTGATCAGGGGCTTTAATTAGGAGGTATACTAGGAATGTGTTGGCAAAAGGGAACATTTCAGTTAGATAGAAGAAATAAGTTCAAAAGACCAACTTCACTCTGGGAGATGGAAGGCTTCCAAAGAGTGGGCCAAGATTTTCATGGTTGCCCCAGTCCTTCTAGCAATGAGATGCCAAAGGGAAAGCAATGATCAGACTTTTTTCTCTTTGCAACTTTGATAATTGGCTAGAGCAAAAAGTGATGCCCCTCAGAGGTGTAGATTTTTCTGGCAACAGAAAACCAGGGTCAAAGAACAGAGAAATTTATGAATCATTTACTTCTAAATAAATCAAGTGGTGACTATAGTTAATAACAATGTATTATAAACTTGGAGATTGCTAAGAGACTAGGTTATAAGCACTCTTGCCACAAAGAAAATTATGTGAGATAATACAAATGTTAATTAGCTCAAATTAACCATTTCACAATGTATACATATATCAGAATATCAAGTTGTATACCCTGAATACATATATTTGTCATTTTAAATAAAGTTAATCTAGATGCAATCTTTACAGCTTTCTTGTGAATGAATTCAAAATGAGTCATAGACATAAAGTAAAACACAACACTTTAAAACTGCTAGAAGATAATATAGGAGAGAAACCTCATGACCTTGGGTTTGGCATTGACTTAGATACAGTATTAGAAAGATGACCTATGGGGCCTGGGGTTGTGGCTCAGCGGTAGAGTGCTTGCCTGGCACATGTGGGGCCTTGGGTTCGATCCTCAGCACCACATTTTAAAAAAAAAACGGATAAAATAAAGGTTTAAAAAAATTTTTTAAAAAATGAAGGATGACCCATGAAAGAAAGAATTGATGAACTGGACTTTATGAAAATCAAAAATTTATTCTCTGCAAATGACTATCAAAAACTAAAAAGACTAGCCAAGACTAGCCAAAGAATGGCAGAAAATATTAGCAAAAGCCTAAGAACTCTAAGAGCATTTACCTGCAAATTTTGCAGCAAAATGGAAACTACCTCAATGCGTACAGTACAAAGGAAATGTTTTCTCCACATTGCTTACGCTCTTTACCCCCAACTAGAACAAAACTCCCACAAACATACATCTGAGAAAAATTTCTTGTGGATGGAAAATCAATTGTTGAAGTTTTTATTTTCTCCAAGAAGTCATTGTAATATTATTTTATTAAGGTTGGGAGATGATGAGCAATTGTTTGTCCAATGAACATTGAAGTAGCATAGTTTACCAAATTGTCTCACCACAGAGCAGTTTTATGTGTGCAGCACAGCTGGGAGTAAAAATGCTCACAAAAGAGAAAAAAACAAACCACAGAACTGTTAAGCTGAGACAGTGGAGTAGCAATGAAAGCAGTCTGGATATTTTCCCCCTTTTCCACATAAAGATATCATTTAGTTGAATAAACAGTACATTCTTTGCATTTAAATAAACTTAATTTTTAAACAGCAGAGGGAGAGGGGGAAATGAAACTAAACCCAACATAAAACAAAAACCAAAGATCGCTAAGAAAAAGAAAAAAAAAAACTTCAAACCAAGTTTTTATTTTAATTAAGGCAACATCCAACAAGGGAAATCTGGGAAGAATGTTGATGCAAAAAAACAACAGTTTTTTCTTCCAATTTAACTAATCAGATTATGAAGGTGGCACCCAATGAATATATAAATGGAAAAGATGATCGCATACCCACGTGGGATGCTGCTTAGGAGTTGTGGTGGTTTCTTACAGAAAGCCTAAAAACAATGCGTGCTTCCTGACTAACACATAACTAGAACCCAGGAGGTTAAAAAAACAAACCCACATTCTTCTGAGTCTAAACAAACTCCTTTGAAGTATCTTCTGCCACATGAAATGCACCTCTGCTCCCTTCTGCAAAGAGGGCATAGGAAGATCACTGGAACACTCTGATGGGGGGAGAGATTTTCTTACATACTTTAGAAATTCGTGGCTGCCTCAAGGGATGTCTATTATCCTAATCTTGCCAAAGTCTCAGCTCCTTCTAAAGTTCTGGCCAAAAGGCAAATCTTCTCCAACATGTTCTAATTATTGGATTAATCTTTGCTCACTCCATCTTTGTTCACTTATGGGTTTCTTTAACCAAGGATGATAGTACGAATCCTAAAAATCTATTACCACAATCTACTACTTTTACCTTAAAAAAAAAAAAATAACTTTCAGAAATCAGATAGTAGGGGATAAACAAGACATGTGACCAATCTGAAGCTGAGAGGTAAAGAGATTCCAAGGATTGGGCTAAGATGTTCATGATTTCCCCAATCCCTCTAGCAACAAGAGGTTAAAGGAAAAACAAGTATTGGTCCAGGAAAATACAATGTTAGATTTCTTCTCTTTCCAATTTTGATAATTGGCTAGAGCAAAACATGGTGCCTCTGAAAGGCACAGGTTTTTCTGACAACAGAAAATCAGGGTTTAAAGAACAGAGGAAATTATGAGTGATTTATTTGTAGAAATGTAGACTTGGTTCCCTTCTCACTCTTCATCCACGTTTCTGTTTTACTTATGTAACAGTAAAAAAAGTGAAGGGGAGCTAAGGAATTTTTTTTTTTAATTGGGGATTTAACCCAGGATGTTTTACCCCTGAGCTGTGTCCCCAGCCCCTTCTTCTTCTTTTTTTTTTTTTTTAATTTTGAATCAGGGTCTCACTAAGTTGCTTAGGGCCTTGATAAGTTGCTGAGGCTGGCCTTGAACTTAAGATCCTCTTGTCTCAGCCTTCTGCAGTCATGCACCATCATGCCTGGTATGATTTTTTTAATTAACTAACATATTTTATATATATATTTTAAGTAATACACAAATAATAAAGGATTGTGTTATGTGACCTAATTTCTTACTGAAAATAATTAGACAGTTCAAATATATTTGAAAGCTTCACAAAACTAAAATAGTGAACTACCACACCAGGATCTAAGGAAGGATGAAGACCAAGAAAGAAAAGCTCAGCATTTGGAAGCATTAGAAGTTAAGTACCATTGTTAAGAGCCTCACCGAATTGCAGAACAAAGACTGGAATCTAGGGCTTTACAAAATGAGATGGCCCCAGCTAACTCCCAATGCATTCCTTGGGAACTCAAAGGTTTGATCCTAGAAGTAAGAATGAATTGATAGAGTCAGCTTCTTTCAGGGGGTTCAGGTCAGCTTGGAATCATCACTGAATTAGGGTAACCCCATATATGATGGTAGTTCACATATCTGGCAAAGAAGAATGTAAATTCTCTGTGGGGAAGAATAATTTCATATTAGACTTCCAATTTTTTTTGTAAAGTACACTGAAAATAGATTGTTCAACACAATTAAAAGTAACCAAATATACAAGAAAACAAAATATATTAAATAGGGATTGGGCTTCCATGTCTGTACTTTTAGATGTGTCTTTTATAAACATTTTAAGGGACATACTAGATAACCAGAAAGGCAGCCTCTACTCCCTGGAGTTCCATAACAAGAAAACCAGTAAAAATTTCCATAAGATACTGGCAACATGCTTCATAACGAATTAAATGAAACTAATATGTTATAAGTTTTGTGATACATAATACTATCAAGACGAATTCCTAAGTTACCAACATGTGCAGATGAGTACTCAGAACACTCAATATTGCTCTGATACGAAAATAAAATTAATTGCTGGAGGGGGAAAATATATCAAACAACTTCAATATTCAACTGGCAGCTCAGAGAGTGTCATGAAAATAAGAAGGGGTTAATACCCCTTGCTCTCTATTTGTACATAACTCAAGAAGAAGTGGAAAGACTATTGGACATAGAGACCACCCAATCTGGTCAACTATTTTGACCACCTCAGCAGAGATGGTGCCTTCATTCTTCATTAAGATTTTTTTTTCTTTTTCTGTGTGAATGTGTGAATTCTTTTGTGCTGGTTGGTTCAGGGACATATATACATACACTTATGTTTCTTTATCTCTCATTTTTAGCATTTTTTAATATAGTTATTTTTTCCTTGCCTTTTCTTGTGAAGGTTTGGGTTTTGGGATTGCATATTTTGGTTTGGTTTTGTATTATTTTCATTTGTTTATTTCTCTTGTTTTTCTTTCTCTATTCTCTTGCTAATGGCCAAATTCTATTGTCTCTCTCCCTCTCTCTCAATACTTTGCATCTTCTATTTTTCCCCTCCTCCATATAAATATCACTTGCTACATCTTTTCTGCATTCTCTCTGTTTGCTTTTTGAAATTCTAAACTCTTTTCAAACTTCCTGACACATTTACTTTTTCCCTAATTAACTGCATTTGTACCATCTTTCAGAATTAATTGGCATATATAACTCCTGCCCCAACTATTAATACTGATGCAGTCATTACTGCTGTGGATGATATAGTTGACATCTGCTATTTGCTTTAAAGCCAGATCTAGTTCATGGTTATTGTTTTTACTGTTCACCATTGCTGAACCCACCATTCCTGTTTTTTGATGATAATTAATGTTAAAGATGTCATAGTAGGAACTGGGTATTTACTTTAATGGAGTGTACTGTTTGCAACAGTTATTACTATTGTGTATCTCTATTCTGTGAGTGCTGGGAACCTAAAGGGACACTGAAAGTTCACAGGTTAGAGACTCTGCTGCTGAATTAAACTGAACCAAAAGATAGCACACTTGATCCACACATGAATTAATGACACTCAATCTTCAGCTACACTTTATACAAAGCATAGAAGAGACAAAAACCAACACTAACCATTACATCCCTCCCCCATTCACCCTTTCAAGTTAGGGTAATCATTAATATGCTAGACAATATAGTAGACAACTTATGTTGAATTTCTGACCTAGCTCTTGGTACTTTTATTGTTGATACTGTTATTAAATGCTGACCCACCATTCCTAAATAGGTGGCAAATAGTATTACAGAGGTCAAAGTGAACACAGGATACTTATCATAAAGCTGTGCTTCTGTTGCTGACATTACTGCCACTCCTGGCTCCCCCTCCCTCCAAGAAGAACCAGGGAGAGATTAGACATTTTAGGCTCACAGAGTAGAGATCCTGTGGCTGAAAAATACCACACTTCAACCAAGCAGTAGTGAATCTCACTTCACACACAATCTACTCCACCTGACATGACTCCAACTCAAAGAAGTAAGGAGACAAAAGTCCCTAAATCAACAACAAGGACCAAAGAAGGAACAATCAAAGAGGAACCCCAGGTCCCACTCCTTGGCATCTATTCATATATCAAAAACAGAGAGAAGTCCCAGAACAAATAAGATAATTACACAATAAATGACACACATTAAAAAGAAGTAGGGGAAATTCACCTCAGTTGATGTACAAGTCCAAGACCTCTGAAAAATGAGGAAACAGGAAAAAGAAACAAAAAACCCTCTACCCAGAATCCACAATCCTCCAACAAAGAATCCCACTGATAGTAAAGTGGACAAAATCCCAGAGTAATATTATTTTTAAAAATTACTAAAATGTTCAGTGAGGTAAAAAAAAAAAGATCTAGGGAAAGAATTAAGAGAGCAATTACAGGAGATAAGAGACCACTTTAATAAAGAAATATAAATAGTGAAAAGAACCAAGTAAAACTCCTAGAAATGAAATATACAATCAATACAAGTAAAAATTCACTTGACAATATTAATAACAGATTAGAATACATAGAAAATAGAATCTCATCCCTTGAAGACAGAACTTCAGGCCTTAAAGACAGGACAGAGGATTCCGAATGCAATGAAGGGTAAAAAATTATAGACCATGACTAAAATATATAAGAACTCTGGAACAACATTAAAAGACCAAACCTGTGAAACAATGGTATAGACGAGAACATGGAGATATAAACTAAAGGCAAAAAGAACGGTTTCAATTAGATAGTTACAGAAAACATATTCCTTATCAGAAATGAGATGGACATTCACATACAGGAGATTTACATATCCCCAAATACACCAGCTCCAATGGGAAGCTCACCAAGACATATAATCAAAATGCCTAGCATAGAAAATAAAGAAAGAATATTAAAAGATGCAAGAGAGAAATATCAGGTCACATCTAGATACCTCTAGATGTGAACAATTAGACTGACTCAGACTTCTAAGTTCAGATCCTAAAACCAAGGAGGGCCTGTATTGAGATATTCCAAGCCATTAAAAAAAAGAAAAATTGCCAGCCAAGTTTACTATACCTATAAAAGCTCAGTTCAAATTTGAGGAAGAAATAAAAACTTTCCATGATAAGAATAAACTAAAAGACTTTGTGAGCACCTAGCCAGAAAGAATACTCAAAATAAAATTGCACACAGAGGAGCTAAAAAAACAATTCCTAAGCTCCCAAACAGATATTTCAATAGAAGAATAATCTGGTAAGTGAGAATCAAGATAGGATACAGTATCACGAAAAAACAAAATGTCAGGAAACCACAAACATATATGCATACTAATGCTGAATGTTAATGGTCTCAACTACCAATTAAAAGACACAGATTAGAAGAATTGGTCAAAAAACAAGATCCAAATATATGCTGTTTACAAAAGATTCATCTTATAGGCAAAGGCGTTCACAGACTGAAGGTAAAAGGATGGAAAAAATATTCCAAACATACAAACCATGAAAACAAGCAAAAGAAGCTATTCTAATATCTGGAAAAACAGATTTCAAGGAAAAATTAATCAGAAGAGACAAAGAAGGCCACCACAACCGGGTAAATGGGAAAATCCAACAAGAAGATATAATGATAGTAAAGATTTATGCCCCAAATGTCAATGCACCCAAAACATTTTAAAAAAACAAAAATATTCCATGATATTGAGTGGTTTCAAATCACCGATCTCACCAGTAAACAGGCCATCAAAACATAAAATCCACAAAGGTAACTGCAACCTAAATAACACTATAAAGCAAATGGACCAAACAGATATCTACAGAATACTTCACCCCAAAACAGTTGAATTTACTTTCTTCCCAGCTGTGCATGAAACTTTTTCCAAAATGAATCATATTCTAGGCCACAAAGCAAATATTAGAAAATTTTAAAAAATAAATATACTCACATGTGTCCTATCAGATCATAATGGAATGAAATTAGAAATCAGCAGTTAGAAAAAAATTATAGAAACTGTACAAACACATGAAGATTAAACAATACTCTCCTAAATGAAGAATAGATCAAAGAATGAGAATAAAATCAAAAACAAGAACAGAGCTATCATATATCAAAATCTCTGGGGCAGTATGAAAGCAGTTCTAAAAGGAAAGTTTAGAGTGTCTCCATTAAAAAAAAAAATAGAGAAATCCCAAATAAATAAACTTATGCTCCATCTCAAGGCTTAGAAAAAGAATAGCAAACTAACTCCATAATCATTAGAAAACAGGAAATAATTAAGATCAGAGCTGAGGGCTGCCATTGTGACTCAGCAGTAGAGTGCTTGCCTAGCATATGTGAGGCCCTGGGTTCGATACTCAGCACCATATAAAAATAAATAAACAGACAAAACAAAGGTGTTGTGTCCAACTATAACTAAGAAATAAATACAAAAAAAAATCGGAGCTGAAATCAATGAAATTGAGAAAAAGAAAACAATACACAGGATCAATGCAATTGATTCTTTGAAAAGATAAATAAAATTGACAAATCCTTAGGCAAACTAACAAAAAGAGTGAGAAGACCCAAATAACAAGATCAGAGATGAAAAAAAGAGATTATTACTGCAGACCCTTCTGAAACCCAGAGGATTCTTAGAACCTATTTTGAAAATTTATATTCCAATAAACTATAAAATGTGGAGACACTGACAAATTTCTAAACATATATGACCTGCCCAAATTGAATCAGGAAGATATAGAAAACCTAAACAGGCCAATATCAAGTAATGAAATTGAAACAGCAATTAAAAGCCTTCCCAAACAGAAAAGCTCAAGGCCAAATGGGTTCTCCGCTGAGTTCTATTAGACCTTTACAGAAGAACTAACACCTGTCTCTCTCAAAGTATTCCATAAAATTTCAATGAAGGGAACACATCAAAAAGATAATACACCATGATCAAGTGGGTTTCATCCCAGGATACAAGTTTGGTTCAACATATATGAATCAGTAAAAGTAATATACCACTTAAATGGCGTTAAGGAAAAGAATCACATGAATATCTCAATAGATGCATAAAAGGCCTTTGATAAAATATAGCATCTAGTCATGTTAAAAACACTAGAGAAGCTAGGAATTGAAAGAACTTAACACTGTAAAGGTCATTTATGACAAACCCAAAGCCAACATCATATTGAAAGGAGAAAAAAAAAGCATTTCCTCTAAAAGAAAGAATAAGACAAGAAAAACAGCATGGTATTGACATCAAAATAGAAATAAAGACCAATGGAACAGAAGACACAGAAACAAATTCACATACATATAGTCATCTAGTATTTGACAAAGGCATATTTATTTATTGCAGCTTTTTAAACAAATGGTGCTAGGAAAACTGGATAGCTATGTGTACAAAAGTGGAACTAGATTCCTATCTCTCACCCTGAACAAAACTTAAATTGAAATAGAGCAAAGACTTATGAATTAGACCAGAAATTTTACAATTGCTAGAAGAAAACATAGGATCAACACTCCATCACATAGATGCTGGCACCAACTTCCTTAACAAGACGCCCAAAGTGCAAAAAATAAAATCAATAAGTGGGATGCTATTAAACTAAAAATCTTCTGCCCAGCAAAGGAAACAATTCAGAATATGAAGAAAGAGCCTACCAAATGAGAGAAAAATCTTGCTCCACTACTTCTCCACTAGGGGATTGACAAAAACTCAAAAAAGTTAATGATAATAATAATAACAACAACCACCCAATCAATGAATGGGCAAAAGAACTAAACAGGAACTTCTTAAAAGAAGAAATACAAATGGTAAACAAATATATGACAAAAAAATGTTCAAGATCTTTAGCAATCAGGGAAATGCAAATCAAAACCACACTAAGATTTCATCTCTCTCCAGTCAGAATGACAATGATCAGGAATATGAACAATAATAAATGCTGGTGAGGACATGGGGAAAAGTTATACTTGTACATTGTTGGTAGGACTACAGACAAGCACAACCACTCTGGAAAACAGCATGGAGGTTCCTCAAAAAACTAGAAATGGAACCACATATGACCCAGGGATTTCATGCCTTGGTATTTTCCCCAAAGATCTAAAATCAGCATACTATAGTGACATAGCCATCTCAATGTTTATAGCAGCATAACTCACTATAGCTAAATTATGGAATCAACCCAGATGCCCATAAATAGATGAATGGATTAAGAAGTTGTGTGTGTGTATGTGTGTGTGTGTGTGTATAACTTCTACTCAGTGATGAAAAATGAAGAATGAAATTCTGACATTAGCAGGTAAGTGGAAGGAAATGAAGAATATCATGCTAAGTGAAATAAGCCAATCTCAGAAACTGAATGATTGAATGTTTTCTCTCATATGTGGAAGCTAGAGTAAAGTAAAGGGAAGGTGGCGGTCAGGATAGGATAACATAAAGGGAAGATCAAGAGGCAGAATGGTGGAATGGGTAAGGGGAGACAATGCAGAATGTAGCCTTTAAAAATCCTATTATGTGCATATATAAATATACAATAGGGTACTTCATCTTTATGCATAGGTGGAAAGAACCAATAAATTATAAATTAATAGACAAATGAAAGGAAGTCTAGTAGAGTAAAGAAAGAAGAATGGGAGAGGGGAGAGAGGACAAAGAAAATGGGGGGAATCATGAACCAAAATAGAATTTCATGCATGTGAGTTGGTCAGGATGAACCCAACTATTATGTATAACTATAAACTCTAATACAAATAAATAAATTTACAAAAAAAAGGCAGCAAGAAAAATAAGATGATAGGAATAGTCTATACATTGGGATCATGCAAACCAGTCTCTAAAATAATACCCTTACTATGCACAAGGAGCTAAAAGATAGGATAATCAGTCCATCCCAATCTGCCTTGAAAAAACACTTTGGCTATTCTAAGTGGTATATCTAGGAAGCCCCTCATTCTTGGCAAACCAAATGTGTCAGTCACCTTAGAAAAGACAAAATTGAGAATTTAAGTGAAGAACTAGAAACTACAAGAATATGTAAATTCTACAAATGAAAAATACAATAACAAATTTCCAACCCAATAAATGTGCTTAACAGCACATTAGATATACTGAAGAGAGAAAGTAAAATAAAAATTGGGCATAAGAACACAGCCAGAGAAAGAAGGAAATATCCAAAATAAAGAAAAAAGGAAAGGAAACAGAAAGGAAAAAAAAGTAAGAGAAGTAGAAAAGAGGCCTAAAATACACATCATTTGAGTTCCAAAATGAGAAAGATAAAGGTGGTTGGTATTAATATTTCAAACTTTAATGACTGAAATGCTAATACACAACACTGGTAGTGGAGAGAATAGAAGTTCAGTAGAGTAGAAAAAAAAAGGATGAAAAGAAGGGATAGAAACAGGAAAGACAGTGGAATGAATCAGACATAACTGTCCTATGTACATATCTGAATACAGCACAAGTGAGACTCCACTCATGTACAATCACAAGAATGGGATCCTAATTAAAATAAGTTAATTTCCATGTATGGAGAATATGCCAAAATATACTCTATTGTCATGTATATCTAAAAAGAATAAATATTTTTTTAAAATTTAATGGCTGATAATATTTCAAAACTGATTAAAGTCATCTAACCATCAATTCTAAAAGCACTATGAACCATGATCAGGAGGAAATTGTAGGCACATCATAGTAAACATGATTAAAATGGAGAAAAAAAAAAACATAAAACTTTGAAATTGTCAAGGAAAGTGAGAGATGACTTGCTGTCACTAGCGTGACACTTTGATTGACATCTAACTTCTAAACAGAAATGATAAGATCCCAAAACAATAGAAATACATCCCTGAAGAAACCAAAGAGAATGATCTCCAGGACAACTATAGGCTAAGATCAGTCACCTAAATCTGAAACTCTTAATAAATTCTTTAAAATTAAACAGAATAATAAAGACAGCAAATTAAACCATCTCCAACTATGCCCAGAGCATGAATAATAAAGAGCTATCTACTAACATCAAGTTCCATGTGAACTGAAAAACATATACTTCAAAACCAGCAAAGTTAGCTCCAGTGCACATGGTGAAGCAGCACCAAAGAAAGTTCAAAAAAAAAAAAAAAAAAAGAAAAATCAGAAAGTGCATAATGACATTAACAGTGCTGGGTAAGAATTAAACCACCCGACCCTCCCTCCAAACATGAGTTCACCTCTGAATGAAGAAATAGTTAGAATAGGTCTGAGACCTGGCAGATTTCCCATACATGGAGCTGATAAAAAGAAAAGAAAAAGTGCAGGATCAGAGGTTGTATTCTTAGGTACCGTTTTAGGGTCAGAGGGAATGATTTGAAACTGGTGGAAGTACTTTGGTGGTCTGGTGGTCAGGAGAAAGAAGGAATCACAAGCAGTGAAAATCAAGGGCCCACAGAAAAACCATCAAATTCAAAAGATATATAAACTTACTCTCCCCCCAAATAGGGAACCATCATTTTTTAAAGTTGCACTTTATTATTCAAAAGAAAAGAGTTCTTAAGAAACAGTAAGCCACTCAAACTCATCGTAGCTTCCTATTATTGTTTGTTCACTGAAGAGTGATCAACTCGAAATGTGCAGACAATATTCCCACAGGTAGTATGAGAGAACATGGGGGAAAATTAATATTTCAGCTGACAAAAATTCTCACCATTAAGACAATCATCAAATACAACACCTCAAACTAAATACATATCATTAGGCAAGCATTTTCAGATTTTTTAAAAAAGTGCTAGTAGGGAATTTAAAACTGAAATCAGGAAGGACATGAATACAGAATCACATGAACCAAGAATTTAGAGACCTCAGCAGGAATCTTTCAAAATAGACAAAATTATCTGAAACATTAAAATAAAATTGGACTATGTCAAATGAGGAATAGATTCAACAAAAAATATAAGGGGAACTGAGGAGAAGAATGAAAACAACAAAGTGAAAATAATAAAATAAGTCAAGGATAAATGGAATCAGAGTGAAAGAACTAGCTATAAAGGGCAAGCAAAGAACATCCAACATACATATAATTTGACTTCTGGGGGTGGAGACAATTTTTAAAATGGAACTGAAAAACATTTAAAACTATTTTTAAAAAGTTTCAGGAAAAAAAGATTTTGAAAGAACCAACCATGTACTTGGACAAAAATTAACCCAGAATGTTAAGGTATGTCATAATAAATTAGCAGAGTCAAAAGAGAAAAGTGATTCTGCACCTGTAGGCAAAAGACCAAGTTGTTTACAAAAGGACATATAAGTTAGGCAAACAGATTTCATCAGATAAATGCAAGACAAAGAATCAGTAGCTCAATGTTTTCATAAAAGGAAGAATGGAAATATCAATAAAGCATTTTATATCCAGCCAAGCTCTCCTTATTATGTGAACAATCTCAAGAAAAATTGGATTCAGGGCTGGGGATGTGGCTCAAGCAGTAGCATGCTCGCCTGGGTTCGATCCTCAGCACCACATACAAAGATGTTGTGTCCGCTGAAAACTAAAAAGTAAATATTAAAAAAAAATTCTCTCTCTCTCTCTCTCTCTCTCTCTCTCTCTCTCTCTCTCTCTTTAAAAAAAATTGGATTCAAAACCCATTCCTAAGCATGCTATTAGAGAGTCAGCCTCATTATCAAAAAAATAGCCATAAAAATTTTATCAAAGTATTATTTGTAAAAACAAAATATACTTGTAGACTTTTTTTTTTTTTGCAATGCTAGGGATTGAACCCAGGGCCTTGCACATGCTAAGCAAGTGCTCTATCACTGAGCTATAAGCTATATCCCCAGCCCACAACTAAATATATTTAAAATCTGAGAATAAGGGAGGGGAAAAGAAAAAGATAGTATGTAGGTGTTATAAGTTATAAATAACATGATTAGAGAAAAACTAATGGAACTTAATAATAACTTTATAACAATTAAAACTGAAGAATAAAATTGCAACAAGTAGATTATAACCTTTACAAAACTGGAAAAAAATGGAAACTATTATGGATGGAAAAAAATAATAAACAGAATGGATGTGGAAAATAGGGAAATAATATGACTAATGAATAAACCAAAATACTATTTCATTGAAGGATGAAAATTACCAATAAAAAAAAACTACTAGGAAATTTATTTAAGAAAAAATAGAAAAAAAGGAAAAGTATACAAAATAATAAATGACTAAGGAAAAATAACCATTAAAAGAAATTAAAATTTCAAAGTCATAGGGATTATTCTGTACAATGTGCAAATAAATTTGAAAAACAATATGGATGAAATGCATAATTTCCTAGGAGAACATGATTTAAAAAATTGACCCCAGTAGAAATAGAAAGTATAACCAACCAATTTCTTCAAAAGATACTTGAAGGTATCAAACAATTGCCCCATAAAAATTGATCCAGGTCAGACAACTTCCCAGAAGAATTCTATCAAATGACTAAAGAACAGATAATTAAAATCCTACACATATTGTTCCATAAAATACAAGGGCAAAAATGAGAACCTCAAATATTTTTATGAAGCTGATACAAAAATGATACCTACAACTGATAAAGACAGCATAAACAAAGGCTGTGCACCCATCATAGAAACAGTGATGAAAAATTCAAACTAAAATATTACTAACTAGTTCACAACCTATTAAAATATCAATGTATCATGAACATCCTGGAATATTTATTCCAAGAATATAAGACTGACTCAATATCAGGAAATTTACTCACATATTTTACTTAAATTTAAACATATATTATCTATATGTACTTTGAGAAAGTCTATGATATACAATATTCTATAATTATTCACTGAAGTAAGTACTAATGACATATAAAAAAAATACTTGTTTAAGAACTGATAAGAATCAACAAAACAAAATAAATAAATAAAATTACTGAGTAACCCATTCAATTCAAAGCCATTATATTACTTGATAGGAAAACACTAGAGGCATTTATACTATAGGTAGGAAATAAGGAAGTATATATTATGTTTATTAGTAGTTTACATTCAATTAGGTGCTTAATAAAGGGATAGGCATGATTAAAACAATTGAAGGCATTAAAAGTTAGAAACAAAAAGAGTAAAATTTTGTTTGCACAAAATAAAATTGTCTACCTGAAAACCCAAGAGAATAAATGAAAAAATACAGTAAAACAAACAAAAGTCAATAGGATATGTTATAAAATTAGCATTAAAAGTTAGTAACAAACTAAATGTTATGTAATAACTGAAAAAGATAAACTTTCTTAGGAAGAAGGAAGAATAAATAAGACATTTGTAAAGTCTCTGTAAGGAAAATTTGAAAATATTTGTTAAACACAAAAATATACATAAGTAAATAGAGGGACACCCCTGGTATTGGATAGTATAAATCAAAACTGTAAGTATGTCAGTTCTCCCCTAGATAATACATAGGTTTAAATGACCCCAATACAAAATGTTAACAGCTTTCTTTCTGAAGCTAGGTAGGTTGATTCTGAAGTTCACATGGAGAATTAAAAATTCGGGAGATGCTAGGAACTTCTGGAACAACAAAAAAAGAAAAATAATAAAAGAAAGAAAACTATTGAAGACTACTCTTGCCAAACAGAGGGAATCAGAACACTGTCATATTGCTATAGATCTGGTTCAAGATTCAGGATCAGACTTAACAGCATATAGAAACAGAATAGATGAGATAAGAATAGAAATAGTGATGAGATGAGATGTGAGAGAGAGAGAGAGAGAGAGAGAGAGAGAGAGAGAGAACCTGCAGGGGCTGGGGGCTGGGGTTGTGGCTCAGAGGTAGAATACTCACCTAGCATGTGTGAGCCACTAGGTTCGATCCTGAGCACCACATAAAAATAAAATAAAGGTATTGTGCCCACCTATAACTAAAAACTAAATTTTTTTTAAAAAAAGAAAGAACCTGTGGGTTTACATTTAAATGGGAAGAGTCAGTATGAATTCATGATTTATAAAAATGTATTTTCTAGCTATCTTCTGTTAGATCCACAAATCAATAATGTTATAGTTACAGTGGGCACAACTAGAGCCAGATCTTGGCTTGCATGGTAAGCAGAATAAACTATCAATCACCTACTTACCCTCAAAAAGTTCACATTAAAATTCCCAGAACAATGGACATGTTATAAGTCAAGAGGGAAATAATGCTGCTTATTTTGAATTATCCTTTACGTATAGAATTATCATAAGGAAACTTAAAAGATGAAACAGGCAGAAGAATAGGTTGTACCAAAATGAGGCAATGTGAGAAAGACCTAACCAGCCAGTGTTAGGACTTTAAAATAGAAGCAGCAACAAACCAAAAGTATGGGAAGCCTCTAGATGCTGAGAAAGGTGAGAAAACAGATTCTTCTGTAGTGCCTTCATTAGGGAATGCAGCCCTGATAATATTTTCACATCATTCTAGTGAAATCTGTTTCAGACTCCTGACCTTCATAACAGTAATATATTTTTTTAAAGTTTCTTAAGCCACTAAATAAACAATAATTTGTTACAGCAGCAATGGGAAGCTAATACCATCTACCATTATATACCAATAGGTGTCACAGCTAACTGGCGAAATGTCTGATTCCCAGGCTGGGACAGGGACAGTTTATTAAGTCAGAAGACAAAGAAAGAAGATGTGAAAGAATGAAGATGGCATGTCAAATGGACACAAGTTTAAAGGAGTTCCACCTAGCCAAATAGGAAATGCTTGGTGCATATAATAATAATAATAATAATAATAATAATAATAATGGCAATGGTCCATAACATGATAATTAAGAAGAGTATCATCAATAAGTTTATAGATATAACAAAAGAAACAGTGTTTGCTAATAAATACAGAAGTTAACAATAGAATAAAATTAACCTTTGGCAATCTCAATGGTAAAATTGATTTAAGTCATCAGTGTCTGCTAAATTGATTTGGTGAACACATTATTAAAGGGAATATTTATATGGTCTCAAATGATCACCTGATATAACCCACCAACTTCTTATTAATACCCCAATAATTCATTCAAATTATTAATTTATAAAATTGTTTAATCCACTGCTAAAGTCACAGCTTTCATAATCTAATCATTTCATCTCTGAACATTCCTACATTGCGACATGAACTTTTCAGGAGACGTCACATGTCAAACCACAACATCAGAATAACTATGATAAGTCAAGAATGCACACTGCAATCTCTAAATTAATCAGGAAAATAGTAAAACACATATTAGTCCTAGGTTAATAGAAGGAAAAAATATTATAAAAATATTCAATATATCAAAAAAGGAGGAAAGAAAGAAAAATGGAATATTGAGGAACAAGGCAAATAGAAAATAGTAAGATGGCAATTTAAACTCAAATATATCAGATAACCAGTTGCAATAAGTGTAAATTAACAAAATGTTGCAATTTAGATAGATTGTCAGGTTGGATTTAGGAGGGGGATATATCTGGTTACCAGACAGTCATCTAAAACACGAAGAATACAGAAAGATTGGAAGTAAAAAGATCATGTATGAATAAACTGTTGCTGTTGCTATATTATTAAGACTGATAACAGTTGGGGAAATAAAGCAAGTTACAACCAATTCCAAAAGACTAAAAAATAAAGAGAATGTTTTCTGATTGCAATGCCTTAAGCAAGAAATCAATAAGGAAAGACCACATGTTTGGAAATGTAGCACTATACCTTTAAATGACAGAAATCCTAAGAAATTAAAATGGAGTAAGTAAATACTCTGAATTGTATGGCAATGAAAATGGAAACTTATAGGATGCAACTGAGCTTAGAAGAATATTTATGGTCTACAATGCATATCTCAGAAAAACAAAAACTGAGAGTCAATGAAGTAAAGAATAGAAAGAACATATCAAAGTAAACTAAAATAAAGTAGATAAGAGCATAAATTAATAATAGAAAAAAAAACAGAAGAAAGAGGATCAAAAACAAAGCATAAAAGTGACTAATAAAATTTATTACTGTCTAACAAGACTTTTCAAGAAAAATAAAAAGAAGCAAAAAACCATGTCATGAATAAAAGAAAATGGGGTCAGGGGCACATCTTTACCAATTCTGTAAACATCAAAAGCATAATAAGAGAAATATACAGGACTATCAAAGCATCATGTTGTATTCCTGAAATATATATAATTTTTGTTTGCCAATAATACCTCAATAAATCAGGGAAGTAGGGGAAGCTAATGAAAACATATTACGAACTTTTTGTTTTACAATAAATTGGAAATTTTAGTCAAATTTTTTTAAGTTCCTAAAAAAATAATGCTGGGTGTGGTGGTGCATACCTGTAGTCCCAGCAGCTCAGGAAGCCAAGTCAGGAAAATCAGAAGTTCAAAGCCAGGCTCAGCAACTTAGCAAGGCCCTAAGCAACTTAGAAAGACCCTATCTCAAAATAAAAAATAAAAAGAAATGACGATGGCTTACTGATTAAGTACTCCTGGGTTCAATCCCCAGTACCAAAATAAATATATAGTATACATATAACATATATGTATATTTATATTATATATATCCTACCAAAATTGACACAAGAATATAAATTGGTTTAGTTTTTATTAAAATTAGAAGAGAAATTGAGTTTATAATTAGAGATTTCAAATCTCATCAGAAGTTTCTGCAGCCCAGATTGTATACTGTACATGTATGAATGTACCACAATAAATCCCATTATTATATATGATAATAGTACACCAATAAAATATTTTTAAAAGGTTTCTGGCTAAGATGATATCACTGGTGAACTCTCCCAAACATTGCAAGAAGAAATAATTCCAATTTTTTTTAAAAATTCATCAAGCAAATAGAAAAATAGGGAATACTGATGTTTATTTTATGAAACTAGCATAGTATCAATATCAAAACCTGACACATTACAGAAAACAAAACTATGTATCAACTTCACTTATAAATGCAGATGCAAAAATTCTCAACAAAATATCAAATATGGAATCCAGTGATACATAGAAAGGATAATACATCACAAGTAATTTCAGTTTGATCTAGAAATGCTCAGTTAATTTAATATTCATGCTAGTGAATTCTTCATTACTGTAACAATCAGTTGAGATAAATAAACTTATAAACATGAGAGTTTCATTTGGCTCAGGGTTTCTGAGGATTTAGTCCATGGTTGCTTGACTCTATTGCTTTAGGCCTGTGGTGGCCCTGTACATCACGATGGGAGAACATGGTGGAAGAGGTCTGTTGACCTCATGATGGCCAGAAGGCAAAGAGAGTAGCAGACAGAGGCCAAGATTTTAATACCCCTTTGAAGGCCATGCCCCCAGCAATCTAGCTTCCTTTCTCTAAACCCCACCTCCTAAAGGTTCTGCCATATCCTAATAGTGCCACAGGCTGGTGACCAAACCTTTATCACATGGTCTTTAAAGGACTCTTATCCAAACCCCAGTGATGCTAAAACATCAATTGATGTAATTCCCATACAAAAAGGAAAAGGAAAAAATTATGCTCATTTCAATAGGTGAAAAAAAAAAAAACAAAACATTGGATAGAAATAGCATCTATCTCGATTTTTTAAGCACACTTATAATTGAGGAGACTTCCTTAATTTAATAATTAAAAGTAATTTAGTAATTAATAATAATAATCAAATAATTAAAGTAATTTAATTATGAAGATACCTAAATTTAAGAGTATCATAAACAAAACCTACAGCACATCATTTTGCTACATAATTAACCACCCCAAAGCTTACTAGTTTAGAATAAAACCAGTCTATTTGCTCAAGGTTCTGTAGTTCAACCACATGGATTGGGTCATCATCTGCTGTCTTTTGCTTATGGCTATCTTTTGCTGGACAAGGTCAAGTTGGTCCAAAACAGCCTCATTGACAGGTCGGGCAGTTGGTGCTGACCATGACAGCTGGAGAGGTGGCCCTCTCTCTCTGCATAGTATCTCCCAGACCTTCCTGTTTTCTTCTTCCTTCTTTTCTCCTCTCTCTCTCTCTCTCTCTCTCTCTCTCTCTCTCTCTCTCTCTCTCTCTATCTCTCTCTCTCTTCTATATATCTATATAGATAGAGCTATATCGATATCTCTGTTTCTTTCTCTCTCTGTCTTCTATATATCTATATAGGTATAGATCTGTTTCTCTTGCTCTTCTTTCTTTTCTTTTTCTTTTTCTTTTTTCTTTTCTTTTTCTTTCTTTCTTTTTTTTTTTTTTTTTTTTTTTTTTTTGAGACATGGCCTCACCCCAAACTCACGATCTTCCTGCCTCAGCACTGCCAGTGAGGGATCACAGGCACACACCCGTGCACCCAGCTTAACCCGAGCTTCTTGACACAGCAATGGAAGCATTCCCAAGAGCAAGAGCAGAAGCTATGGCTTTTTGAGGCCTGAGCTGTGGCTTTCTCACATGGTCATTTATGCCACATTCTCTTAATTAATCAAAGCAAGTCACAAGGCCAGCCCTGATTCTGAAGTGTGGACCAATAGACCCTCCCCTTGATGAACAGAGTAAAAAAGTCACATTACAAAGCAGCAATGACAGGAAAAGCAATGACAGGAACCAGAGACCATATGTTTTAATGTGATACAACATATCAATGGTAAAATGTTAAACACTTTCCCTTTGAGTTTAAGAATGAGAGAAGGATACCCATTATCATTCTTTTACTTTAGTACTATACTGGAGATTCTAGCCAGTTTTGTAAGACCAGAAAGAATCTTTCTAAAAGATGTAGTTTTTGAAGATAAAATAATTGTCATTATATACATAGGGCACAGGTAAAATAAACTAAAAAAATCTACAGATTAATTATTAGAAATAATACTTTAGGTAAGTGTCTAAAATGTATACATTTCTATATGTCAGCAACCAACAACAAATTTCTAGTAACATTGCTTGTAATGACTTCACTTTGAAATAATTTGTTGTAATATCATGCAATAACATCAAAATGATCAAACAGCTAAGAATATATCAAAGAATTCACAAAATTTTAAGCAAAAAAAAATATTAAAAATAATCAAAACTAAGAATAATGAAAAGACACACCACATATTGGTGGAAAACTTCGTGACACAAGCAACTGACAAAGGACATGTATCCAAAATACATAAAGAGCTGTTAAGCTCAATAATAAGAAAACAAACAACCCAATTAAACAGTAGGCAAAAGGTCTGACAGACAGCTGGGCATGGTGATGCACACCTGTAATCCCAGTGGCTCAGGATGCTGAGGCAAGAGGATCTTGAAGTTAAAGCCAGCCTCAGCAACTTAGTGAGGGCCTTAGGAACTCAGTGCCTGTCTCTAAATAAAAAACAAAAAAAGGGCTAGGGATGTGGCTCAGCGGTTAGGAATCCCTGGATTCACTCCCCAGTACCAAAAAAAAAAAAAAAAAAAAAAAAAGATCTGTACAGACACCTCACCAAAAAGATAGTATGTAAAGTGGCAAATAAACGCATGAAAGTCATATCACAAGTCATCATGGAATTGCAAATTAAGACAACAGTAAGATAGCAGCACACACTGATTAAAATGGCAGAAAATCCAGAAAGCCAAACCAAATGTTAAAAAGAATAGGAAATAAAAGGAACTGATTCATTGCTGGTGCAGCCACTTTGGGACACAGTTTCTTACAAAGTTAACCATAGTCTTACCATATGACTCAGTAACTGTACTCCTGAATGAGTTGAACATTTGTGTTCACCCATAAACGTAGACAGGAATGTTCTCTGAAATTTTATTCATAACCACCAAAATCTAGAAGCAAATAAGATGCATTTCAATAGGTGCATAAAAAAAGCAAACTACATGACACTTAGACAAAAGAGTATTATTTAGTAGTTAACAAGGAACTATCAAGCCATTAAAGGACTTGGAAAATTCTTACGTGCATATTGCTTTGCAGAAGAAACCAGTCTGAAAGGGTAATTCATGATTCCAATGGCATGACATCAGAAAAAGGCAAAACTACAGAGAAAGGAAGAATGCCAGGATTGCCTGGATATAGGAGAAGAGAAGGATGAAGAGCAGGTGAAGCAGGTGAGAACCTATTCTGTACAATAGTGAATGGTGGATACAAGACATTATGATTTTTTTTAAATCCATAGAACTGAACAAAAGAAAGAGTGGGGCCGGGGCTGTAGCTCAGTGGCAGAGCACTTGCCTCGCATGTGTGAGGCACTGGGTTCGATCCTCAGCACCACATAAAAGACAAATAAATAAAATAAAGGCATGCTGTCCATCTACAACTATATCAAAAATTTTTTAAAAAAAGAAATAGTGAAGCTTATCGACACACTGAGCTTTAGCTAATAATAATGTATCAATCATAGTTCACTAATCATAACAAACACACCACACTAATACAAGATGTTAATGGTAGGGTATATTGGACAACTGTATATTGGGGAAAATAATATGATAATTCTCTACTATCTGCTCAATTTTCCTGTAAATCTGAAATTATTGAAAAAATAAAATCTATTAATTTAAAAAGAATTATGGGATGTGGGGAAAAAGGTACACTCATGCATTGCTGGTGGGACTGCTAATTGGTGCCGCCAATTTGGAAAGCAGTATGGAGATTACTTGGAAATCTGGGAATGGAACCACCATTTGACCCAGCTATTCCTCTTCTCGGACTATACCCAAAAGACCTAAAAACAGCATACTACAAGGACACAGCCACATCAATGTTTCTAGTAGCACAATTCACAATAGCTAGACTGTGGAACCAACCTAGATGCCCTTCAATGGATGAATGGATAAAAAAAAAAATGTGGCTAATACACACAACAGAATACTACTCAGCACTAAAAAATAACAAGATCATGATATTTGCCGGGAAATGGATGGCATTAGAGCAGATTATGCTAAGTGAAGTTAGCCAATCCCTACAAAAAAGTGCCGAATGTCTTCTCTGATATAAGGGGGGTGACTCAAAATAGGGTAGGGAGGAAGAGCATGAGAAGAAAATTATCACTAATTAGGAAGAAAGGTGGGAGGGAAAGGGAGGAAGAAGGGGAATTGCTCGGAAGATGGAAGGAGACCCTCATTGTTATACAGATACATGTATGACGATGGGAGGAAAAAGAAAAAAAAAGTGTGTCACATTAGATTGGGGAGAGAGAAGTAATGGGAGGGGAGGGGAAAGAAAAATAAAAAGAATTATGGAGAAAGAAAAGTGAGCTAAGTAAATACTTATGAATTAAGACTAAATTGTAGATTAAATATAATACCAACCAAGTTGCTATTGTTCTGGCAGAATTGGGTTGGGGGTTGTTTTGTTTTATTTTGTTTTTGTTTAATTTGATTTGATTCTGGTGGTACTTCACAATCTGGTTCTAAAATTGGGGTTAAAATGCTAAGAGCCAAAAGTAGCTAAGATGGTTGGAGGGCAAATTAGACTTGCTCTATCATATATCAAGTCTTGTTTTAAATCTGTAGTAATTAAGACAGTATGGAATTTTGGTCAAAACAAATAGATCAATGGAATGAAATAGCATCTATAAACAGACTTCTATATGTATACTTGCTTGTCTGAAAAGGAAGCCCTGAAAACTAAAAGCAGACAAAGGTTCTTTTCAGTCAGTAGTGCTAAGAGAACTTGGAAATCTATGTGGAAAAAAAATGAAATTTAATCCCTATTTCACACCATAACTAATACCAGTTCCAAATGGATTATGCAACTGCATGCCTAAACTAAAACAATGGAGCTTCCAGAACAAGAGCGTTTAGCTTAATGTCTACAGGCCCCAAAAAGTTCACGTCTAGAACTCAGAAAGTTCATAAATTTGATGGGAAAAGAACTATGTTAACTTTTTATTAACTTATAACCAAAATGCATTATTCCCTTCCATTATGAACATAGATAACTAACCACAGTATTATCAGCAGTACCCATCCAATGGGTACCAAGAGCAATCAAAGGTATCTTCATAACACTCTACAGGTGTTGCAGATTTCTTTATCACTTACACTCATCCCCACTTCAAAATCATTACAGTTGTTAAAACTCTGTGTCACTACTAAAAATTAAAAATACATTACACCATGACCAAAACATTTCAATCTTAACATTCAACAGAAATGTTGCTCCAAAAAGAAATGTACAAGAATGTTTCTAGCAGTATTATTTATAATGGTCCCAAACTGTAAACTTAATTACTCTTTAACGGTAGGTGTTAAAAATGTGACATCCATGCACTGGCATTCTGTACAGTCATGCAAGGGAACAAAGGACAAACACAGGGAGCAACATTGATGAATTTCACAAACATGAGATTGAGCAACAGAAGCCACATACAAGGTACAATATTAATCTACTTAGGTAAGGGTCTAAATTTATGTAAAACTAAGTTGCAGTGCTTTAATGAGAAAGAAAAGCAGATTGTTTGTCACAGGAGAAGAGATCCTGATTACCTCTGGAGAAATGAAGGGCAATTGAGCAGGTGCTCAGAGGTGTTTCCAGAGAGCAGACAGGTTCTGTTCTTTCCCCAGAGTGGTGGTTGTGTGATACATCCACCGTGCACACTGTGGAATATATCACTGACCTGTGTCTTTTCTGTTTTGTGCAAGTGAGACTGGGAAAACAAAAGTCAATGGGCAAGGTTAGCAATTGATTTTATAATAAAGTGCTACAATAAAAATTATATATGCTTTTGATTCAATAAAGTTTAAATAGTACAAAAAGAGTACATGATGAATACCACAGGTAACATTTTCTGTTCATCCTTCAAAGTGTTTCCATGAATAAACAGATATAGATAGATAGATAGATAGATAGATAGATAGATAGATAGATAGATAGACAGATAGATAGACAGATACAGACAGATAGATATGATGGATAGCAGACAGTGGGTAGATGGATAGATGGATTGATAAATGGATAGATGGATGGTTGGACAGACAATGAGTGGAAGGAAGAAAGCAAGGGAGAGAGGGGGAAAAAGTAAGGAGAAATTCAGGCAAGATGGAAGGCAAGAAAGAAGGAGATAAGAAAAGGAAGAGAGAAGTTCTAAAGAGAAACATGTTATACAAAAAGAAACATTGTATTCACATGGTTCTGTATCAGACTTTTTTCATTAGACTGAAGGTCGTGGAAGCTTTTCCATACAAGCACATATAAATATATCATGTTCTTTTTAATGGCAGTATTATACCTCTATAAGTGTACCATAATTTCTTCTTCATTAAGGTAGAGATTTAGATTGCTTTCAGTCATTTGCCAATACAAATAATATTGCAAATGACAATCTTTATAAGTTGCACTGATAAATGAGAATCTATGATATAAGTCAGTTTCTGGGAGAGACACTGCTAGATCATAGGGCACATTGATAGCTAATGATGATCTCACAAGAGATGGGTTTATTTGCCTCCTACCAACAGTGTATGAGAAAACTTATTTCTCAGCATTCTCGTCAATACTCTATTATTAAGTAATAGTTTGATTTTTGTCAATTAATATGTAAAAATTCTCCTCTAATTTAAATTTACATTTCTTTTGTTAATACTTTGTGCATCTTTACATATCTTTGTAAATGTTGCTATTTCGTTGTGGATTATTTATTTATTTATAGACATTGCCCATTTATATTTGGAATAGATAATGCATGTTCTTGATTCAGAAGTCAAAAGTTCCAAATAAGACAGGTAATATTTATCTCCCATATCCTATTCCACTATAACAATGTCCCTGTCTCATAAGCAACCAGTTCTACACATTCTTCTACAATAATCTATGCATAAGCATGTAAACATCTCCTTATGAAAATTTGTGTATGAACTATTTGTCTCCCTTTTTCCTCCCCAAATGGTAGCTCACCATGAACATTCTCCTTTATCATGCCAAAAATTTTCAAAGACTTTTGAGGCTTTCTGCAGTTCCAGCTGATCAAGTAGAGACCTGATAGGCACAATAATTGTTACCAACTAGATACAGCAAGGGAAGCTTCAGTGCAGATTGCAGGAGGAGAAACCCAGGAGAAAGAGGTTGTTTCTAAGACATGTTTTTCATAAGACTCTGCCCTGAAGCTATTTCTTCCCACCAGAAACCACAGGATTGGATAAACAGCCCCTCCCAAAGTGCTGAGAAAAGCAAACAGCAGATGTACAGCAGTGACCTGAGCACATCCAGAGGGGCACAGCACAGGCATGAGAGAACTAGACAGCAGCAGGATGAAGGATGGTCCATCTGAAGCCACATGGGTGAGAAAGTAACTAGCAACTAGCACAGCCAAGCTGACAGCAAACCAGGAGCAGAATTCTGACCTGTGAAGACAGCTGCCAATCCTCTGCCTGCGTGCAAGGCAAAATAATGCCAAACTTACAGTGGCCCAAGCAGCAGGGACCATACTGTGGGAGGGGGACAAGGAACTGCGCTGACAAAATGCAGAGCAGCATGAGATTCTAGAGCAGACTATATGAGTCAGGCACTGAGGGTGGGGCTGAATCCCACACCAGGATTCCAACAGAGACGTGGCCTCTAGGCACTGTGATTAACCAGTAGGGATTAGTGATTAAACAAGATCTTACCTGCATTCTGCATATTGTAATTAGCTATGTGCATGTTTAAATTAATTAGGAGATAGATTTGTATATACCTTGCCCATAGGATTATTTGGTTCTGCTCAACTCAAATGCCTTTCTTGTTTTTCAATATTCCTAATCAAAGAACTAGATCAGTAGCTGGAAAACAGAAACCTCTAAATTAATATACAAACTGACTGGCCAGTTGTGGTAATGAATGCCTCCTCGGGGCAGCCTTTGCGTCAGTTCATTTTATTTATTCTTCACACATAGGTCAACACTAAGCTTCTATTATGTTCCAGGCAAAGTGTTAGGAACTGAGGACCTGACAAGTGAAGGAGGCACAGTCCCTACTCTAATGAAATCCAATCTATGATGAGGAAGAAAGATAAATAAGACAGATCATTAAAATGCAGTACAAAAAGTTCTGCCATAAAAATATTAGTTGAGTGCCTAATAAGTACAGGGGAAGAAGCCACCAAATCTGTCTGAAGTTGTCAGGAAAAGACTCCTAGAGGAAATGGTTAGGTCTTAAAAGGGATTTATAGGAGTTTTCTAGGCAGAGACATGAAGAAAATCATCCCTGGCTTGGAGGACTGTGTGCATATAAATGCAGAACCATATCTGGGCATAGCATTTCCAGGGAAGACTTAGAAATCCATTGTCACTCAGGCAAAGGCATATGTGGGAAGAGAAGGTAAGAAAAGAAACAAGTAATGCCCAAACAGCTAAAGCATTTGAGAAACTCACAATACCCATCCAGCCCTCATGGACGTGAGTGAGAGGAACTGATAATCAGGTCTCCAGGTAGGTAATGCAATCAACCTAGGAGAAACCCGAGGACCACCAGGGAAGCAAGCACATTGTCCACCAAGACCTAACAATAATAAGGTTTTCCAGAGTGTCATAGTTTACATATCATTGCCAAGTAGGGAGTGCTGTCTCATCCTTGCCCTACACCAGTGTTCCTCAACCAAGGTGGGACAGGGCAACCATGTTGAAGTGGGAGGGAGCTACAGGCATCTAGGAGGCAAAGGCCAGGGATGCTGCTGAACAACTACCATGCACAGGACATCCCACAACAGAATTATCCAGTCCAAGTGTCAGCAGGACTTGCAATGAAAATTGTGCTGCAATTGTGTACAATGAATCAAAATATATTCTGCTCTCATATATACCTAATTAAAATTCGGTATATTTAATTAATTAATTAAATTTAAAAAATATATTTAATTAATTAAATTTTTTAAGAAAATAGAAAAAGCCACATGACCAAGCCACTTTCTTGTAAAATAATTTATTATCTTGTTTTTTTTTGTTCTGAAACATTATAAATAAAACTACTTTTAAATTTTAAAAAAAAAAAAGATGCTAGCAACACGTAGTAGAAACATCTTAACTACAAAGAAACCACACATTACAGGCACCATTTTATAATGATTTTTTTTTAAAATTATATTCCTTTTAAAATTTAAGAAATGGAATATAATAATTTATGTCAGCTTATTTCTTATCAAATTTTTCTGATGGTTTGTCTTCTGCCCTGGCCCTTTAACTTCCTGCACTAGCATTTCACCACTTCCACAACACAACGCCCTCTCTTAAGTTCTTGGCTTCATGCCCTTAAACTTCCATAAGAATACCTGGCATTTGTGTTCAGCATGCTCTCACCTGAGTTTTGTAATATTATCCTCACAACAGCCCTGTGAAACAGATAAATAGTTTGCTAGTCAGGGACTTGAAATCACATGGCCCACAAGTGCCTTTGTCAGGCCTTCCACCTGGACAGACTGTTGACTTCATGTGTCACCCCTGCCCTTACCCCCACACTAGAGCAGTTTGCCTTCAAATATTTTAACTGGGGACCCAGAGCTGCTATAAATGCTTCATCAATGTGCAAGCAATTTCAATAATAATATATATTTAATGATCCTTCATTTATACATTCACCATGTCCTGTGTCTTGTAAGGGCCATTATAGGTGAAAATGACCCTTGCCATCAATGTCCCCCTTCTTCCTGATGTGCAAGGAATCACAGTTCTGCATAGGAGACCTAGTGAGTATCTTTTCAGCTCCAGGAAGCTCTTGGTGGCATGATGGACTCACTTAGAACTGTCAGGTTTATGTTCTGAGCCATATACCTGAACCCAAATGGACCAATTGTAGTTCCCTGAGATTTTAACATTGAGCCCATGAATAGGATTTAGCCTTTCCCTGGGTAGCTGGAACGCATGTAAAGTTGGGAGCTATTTGTTTTCATGTATTTCTAATATGTAAACCAAAACCAAAACAAACAAGAAAGATACAGAAAAACTAGTTTGCA
Source organism: Marmota flaviventris (assembly GCF_047511675.1). Classification (NCBI taxonomy): domain Eukaryota; kingdom Metazoa; phylum Chordata; class Mammalia; order Rodentia; family Sciuridae; genus Marmota; species Marmota flaviventris. The sequence continues at coordinate 100,108,766 of NC_092498.1, read as the reverse complement.
GAAACAGGATAAGGAAGCAGATGACAAAAAAAAAAAAAAAAAATAGAATGCAATGGATACCTTCCTCACAACATACACAAAAATCAGCTCAAAAACAAATCTTAGACTTAAATGCAAATGATAAAATGATTAAAAATTCTTAGAAGAAAACATAGGTATCAATTTTTGTGACCTTAGAGTAGGCAAGGATATCATCTTGAATATGACAGCAAAGCATAAATAACAAAAAAATAAATAAATTGGGCTTTATCAAACTTAAAGATGTGCTTGAGAGAACATCAGAAAGTTAAAACACTATCCACAGAATGTGATAAGGGAAATGCATCCAGAATATATCAAAGCCTCTTATAACTCAACCATAAAAGGATAAAGCAACTGAAAAATACCTAAAGAAGCTGGATAGAAAGCATTCTTTGCCTGCTCTAACATACCTATGCAAACAAATCAATTATCAAAATTAAGAAGCCCAGGAACTAGGGCCAAAGATTAATAATGATTGACCAATAAGGTGAGAAAAGATTCTCAACATTGTCAGTTATCAAGGAGTCGTTAAAACCACAATGAGATATTGCATCACACTAACTAGGATGGCTATAATCAAAAAGGCAAAATAAATAAATAAAAATAAGGAGCATTGGCAAGGATATGGAGAAATTGGAACCCTTGTGCATTTTTGGTGGAAATGAGAAATGATTCAGCCACTCTGGAAAACAGTTTGGCAGTTCTTCAAAATGTTAAGAAGTGTGGAGTTGCCGTATGATTCAGCAACTCAACTCCTACTTATACATCCAAGAGAAATTAAATTGTATGTCAAGTCAAAACTCACACAAATGTTCATAGCAGCCCCATTTGTAATCACCAAAAAGTGGAAAAACCCAAATATCCATCAACTGATGAATGGATAAGCAAGTAGCATATTCATGCAATGAAACATTATTTGACAATAAAAAGGAAAAAAGTACTTTAGATATTGCAGCACGGATGAGCCTCGAAAGCATTATGGCACATGAAATAAGGCAGACACAAATTGTATGATTCCATGTGCATGATATGTCTCCAGAATAGACAAATCCTTAGAGACAGAACTCAGGCCAGGGATTGCCAAGAGCTGTTGGAGTTTGGAGGTAAATGGGGAGAAATGACCACTAATGAGCCTATAGAGATTCTTTGGGGGATGATAAAAATGTTCTCAAATAGATATTGGTGATGGTTGCACAACTCTGTGAATGTGAATAATACTATTGAATTATAAACTTCAAATGGATGGATTTATGACAGTTTGTATCTCAATCTAATAAAAAATGAAAAATAGAATTCTAAAAATATTCCCAGGTTCATCCCATTCCTGAGACTCAGCAGTATCCAGTCCTTATGATTTGTGAGACATTGCCATATGCTAATAATTAAGTCTCCATGGGGCATAAATGGCTTAAGGGGATCTACATTATTTGCTACCAAAAGTGTGTGCTAGAATTGGATGTGCTGAGCACCAATGATTTTCAGTTCAAGATAACACAGAAACTTTTGCTCTTTTTTCAGTATTTAAGTGGATAGAAACTCAGCCTTTATCTGCAGCTTTGGCTTGCCCTACTTACCCTCAGGGAATTGATGGGAAGTGTCAGGGAGATGTTGGATATGGAAATGTTTAAATTAGGAGAATGTACAAAGGCATGATAACATCTAGTTTCTAGACCTCTTAACTTTGATAATTGATTTTTTCCCATAAGTATGTTATAGGACGCAAAGAATCTTTTCTTTTTACAGCTCCAATGCATATTTTTTTGTTGGTTGATATTCAGTTTGTTAAAGCTGTATCCTAAGAACTGAGATACAAGACCAGTCTACTCACCTTGGAGGCACTAATAACACTCCTCATCAGAAGACACAATTGGTAGAGCTCAGTGGAGAGGCCACACCATTCTCCAAAAGATCTCACTCTGGCAAGGCCATCAGAGAGACTCTGCAATTTTTCTCAGTGCTGTCAGAGTGCTCTGATGGGACAACCCTTGCTTGGTGGTCTTTAGGCCTTTAGGATCCGGGTAACCTGCCAACTTCATGGCATGACACAGAAATGTGCTTCACCTCTGAACCAGAAATCCAGCCCCTCAGCCCACCATAGGTTCTCAGGTGTCCTGCACAGTGTGGTGACTAATTATCCTTTTCCATTGCACTGTGTTCCTTCCCACCCCACATTTCTGCATAAATACCACTTCACCTCTCCTAAGAACAGGAATGAAACTGCTCATTCCTGAGGCCACTCCAGGGTCAATTCTCATGTGAATCTTGTCTAATTTTCTCACTGGCCTTGGCCACCCTTTCTTCTGCATCCTCATCATGCCTTATGCAAGTCTCCACTGGAACATGTTATCATATTGTCTTGCAATTTCTGAAAAGAAAAAAAAAAAAAAAAACAACACCAAATCTTCTAGATAGTGAGACACTTTTTTCCAAGTCTCCTTCACTAGGAACCTGGACGAGGTTGGCAGGGTTCTAATCAAATGAGCAAATACCACTCATAGAGTATGAGTTCTGAGCAAAAGTTTGTGCAAAAGGGCAAGTTCCAAAGCCAGTGGGTACCAGTGTGATAAATCTATGTCTTTTTTAAATGGTTGTTGTCCCTGCAATGGTTTTTAATGCATTTTGAATGTCTATCCTGGCATTGTTTACCCAAGTCCCCTTGGAATAGGAAAAGTTATCAATTGAACTTAGGAAAGTATCTAAAGAAAAGCCAAAGGTTTAGAAATAAAATGAAAAATGAGTTGAGAAGCCAAAAAGACACAAGATAGAACCAAAAGCAAAGTGAGGACAGGCACCAAAGTACCAGGATCTAAATACAGGGAACCTGATAGGGGAAGGACTGCAGACTTGGGAATCACAGTTCAACCCAAACATTCCCCCATTTAATTGATCTGTTTACATAAGTCAACCTTTCTGATCACCAGCTTCCAAATTAGTAAAAATGGCAGGCTGAAAACCTATCTACTTTTCAAAGTTGCTAAAACAATTGGAAGAATACACATTTTCTTTAGTAAGAAAGCAGTCATGTAAGAGCACAGGGATTCTCTCTCTTGTTCTCCATATGATTCTAGGACAATTCAAAGAACAAAATAGGCTCTAAACAATAAAACTCAGCTACTAAAAACTGCCCTGTGATCTATCTGAATCATGCATTTACTTCTTTCTATATGTTTCTCGGGGTGCATTCTCATTAATTTGTTATTATTTCTCTCCACTAGGCCGTGAGTTGTTTAGGGGCAGGGACTTCATCCTAGTAACCTGGCACTCTGTTCACCTTTCCCACAGGTGTTGCACTGAAGGGAAACAGTGAATGATTGAGTGATGTATGGAATGGATCCTTGGGTGAGATCAGGGAGAAATGACTGATTACAGTTTTAGAAGCAGAACAACCTAAGATACATAAGTTACAATCATACTAAATTTTCCATGCCTATGCCATGGAAGGAATAGAAAGTGTCTGTACTCTGCCTTTCACTGAACTTTAAAGAATGAGTAGGAATTAGCTAGGGAAATAAGACATAGAAATAGAAAGGAATTGTGCACAGATAAAACAATAAGTGTGACCAAAGGCAAGCTGATGTATTTGTGAGATATTCGAGGAAGTGAAGGAGGCAGAATTTGTGGTCAGGGTGGGATTGCTCAGGACTTAGAACTTTAGGGAAAAAAGAGCTGTATATGGGGATGAAACAGAAAAGTATGGTGGTATTACCATGAAAGGAAGACCAACATAGATTTTGTATCAAAGAAGTTAGAATTAGTTAGGAGATGATTGTGATGCTTCCAAAGAGATGATTAAAACCAGAACAAAGCTAGCAAAGTGGAGATGAAGGTGATGGAGCTGAATGGAAAATTCTGAGATGATTCACTAAAGCAGGGCTATGTTTATAAGCACAGGTCTTTGACCATAACACTGAATAAAATGTCAAAAGGAGACATTTTCTTAATTAATTAAGACTATCCATTTTGAATCATTGATGTCAGTGCCATTTTAATTGAGATAAATCTCATACGTAAAACACACCCTTTCTAGTGGACAGTTCTCTTAATTTCAACAAATGCATACACCATCACAATCAATATTCCACAGAGTTCCATCACCTTAAAGAACTCCCTTCAAAGTCTACTGGAGTCAATTCCTCTCCTAATTCCCAGCACCATGGATGTTTTCTGTCCTGTAGTTTTGCTGCTTCCAGACTATCATATAAATGGAATTATATGGTATGTAGCTATTGTATCTGGCTTCTTTCATTCATAATAATGTATTTTGTATCCATTCAAGTTGTTGTATGTATAAATAGTTCAATCCTTGGCTGAGTAGATTACATAGTATGAACATACGATTATTTGCTTGTTCATTTACCTGTCTAAAGAAATTTAGTTCACTTCCAGTGCTTGGCAGCAAAAAAGCTATTATTAATATACATGTGTAGGTTTTCTTGTAAATATAAGTTTTCATTTCTCTTAGGAAATACCAAGGAGGCAGTTGGCTGGGTGGTATGCTAACGTGTATGTTTGGCTTTATAAGGAACCATCAAAGTTTTTCTAAAGTGGTTGCTATATTTTGCTTTACCACCGTCAATGAATGAGCGTTCCAGTTGCTTGATTCTCTCCAGAATTCAGTATTGTTAGCATGCACTTTTTTATTGTTTCTTGTTTCATTTGGTGGTGTTGTTGCTGTTGGCCATTCTAATAGTGCAGGGTGGCATCTTGTTGTTGTTTTAATTCACATTTCCCCAACTTTAATGATGTGGAGCAGCTTTTCTTGCACTAATTTGCCATTCGTGTATTTTCTTGAGTGAAACATCTATTGGAGCCTCTTTTCATTTTTTTAAAAATTGGGTTACTTAGGACTGGGGCTGTGACTCAGTGGTAGAGCACTTGCATGGCATGTGTGAGGCACTGGGTTCGATTCTCAGCACCAAATAAAAATAAAATAAAGGTATTGTGTCCATAGACAACTAAAAAATACATACTAAAAAAATTAAGTTGCTTTGTTTCTTCATTATTAAGTCTCAAAGTTCTTTATATAATTCTGGATACAAGGTATGTGTCAGATGTGCACTTTACAAATATAGTTGTGTATCACTTAACAAGAGGAATACTGAGAACTGCATTGTGAGGTGATTCCATCACCATATGAACATCATGGAGTGTGCCTACACCAACCTAGAAGGTGTAGGTCAACCTTCCCCACGTGGTCCTCTTGATGCAAGACCAGGTAGACGAGGTGGCCACTGGCATTCAGGCATACTGTTTTAAAGCTAACTCCTCTTTTTAGTAAGTGGGAACAGCACAATCCAAAACAACAATAGAGTATTTTATGTACATCAACCAGTAACAGTTGTATATTACCATTATTATGTACTTACATAGTTGCACATGCTGGAATTTTATAGGCAGGCAGCACAGCAGGTTTGTTTACACCAGCATCTCCAGGAACACGTGAGCAATGTATTGTGCCACGGCTCTGCTGTGGCTCTGATGTCGGGAAGTGACAGGACATCTTCAGCTCTGCTGTAATTTTAAGGAACTACTGTCTCATAGGAGATCTGTTGTTGGCCAAAACATCAATCAAGATGCAGGCATGACTGTATTTTCTCCCTGTGTTTGTCTGGTTTTCATTCTCTTAATAGAACCTCTCAGAGAAAGGAAGTGTTTAATCTTGATGGAGTTCCATCTACCATTTCTTTTATCTTGGCCTCGTATCTAAGAAATCCTTGCATAACCCAAGGTTATGGAGATGTTGCCCTACATTTTCTTTTGGATATTTCCTTGCTTTACATTTTATATTTATATCCCATTTTAGTTACTTGTTGTATGTGGTGCCTAGTGGTAGATTTTGTTAACTACAGCTTGGAGAATGAATTGTTTGTATTCATAGTCTCAACATTTTGCCTAAAAAACAAAAGGAAATTCCTTCTCTCCAAACTTTCTGCAAGCAGATCAAAAGTGGGAGAGATAACATGAGGCTAGATCCCAGATAACCTGCAGAAATACTTAACAGAATTCTAAAACAGGAGACGATTGGATTTCCTAAACATTTCATTGTTTATCTAAAGCAAATAATCAGTGAGTCTAACTTTATCATTATAGCCTGTTTTTATGATTCCTATAAAAACACCCTTAGTATAATACTTAGCTTCAGATGACTCTTTGGTTTCTGTTTTTTTAACCTTCAACTTAAGAGTTAGACTCTAGTGGCAAGTTTATCTTTTGTATGTCCCCTATGCTGTTTCCTAATAAATTATCAGTAATTAAATTAAAGGCCCGACATTCCTCACAAAAATCTAATGTGGTTTGTTCCTTTGACCCCAAGTTCTTAACCCTGGTGACACATTAATTAAGAGGGCTGCTTGTTGGTTTTATTACCAAAGTGGTTAAAGTTTTGATAAATAATTCTCACCACTTAAGCTAGATAGCTAAACAGATAGCAGCAATGGGTTTGTGTACATGGGTCAACAATAATGAGGTGTCTTTTGGGGTTTTTTGCTTTTTATTTTTAACAAGATGAAACTGTTTCCAACTAGATAGGTTGACATTTGAACCTCAGGCTCAAGTGGTATGTTTTATATTTGGACCAGTATTTACAGTTGAAGACTCTATCTAAAACATGTGGCTAAATTCATAGCACTGAGCACTGAGCAAAGGTTTTTAATTAGCATTACCACTGACAGAGCAAGACTAAGGGCAAACCAGGAGGTAGCTATCATTCCATCTATGAAGGACAGAAAAACACAACTGTAACTTCAACCTTGGCTGGAAATAGAAAGAAGCAGAGAAAACCTTATCTCATGGAGTTCTTCTCATGGAGAAAATTGTATGTGATTGGAAGAACTTTAATGGGCCACTTTAAAGGTATGTGGGGTTAAAATTCCTAGAAAAAGGAAAAGGTACAGTGCTAAGAGTCTTTATATCACTTTCTAAGGTCAGGGTGTCCGACAATTTACCTTTTTTCCTAAGAAAGGCATGTACTTAAGACCCTAGGTCCTTCTCAGCAACCCCCACAGCCACTCCCAGACTTCCCCCAAAATGGATGTCCAATATCTCTTAAAAACATCATATTAAACCCCTCAAATGACCAGTCTGCCTGAAGGCTCATGTCCTGACCTTGAAGTAGTGGACATTGCTAACACCTCGATCAAAGCAATCAAAGGATTTTGAGAGAGATGTGGTAAAGACTGCATATTATTCAAATTCAGGGTTCAAGCAAAGCTATCCCTCAAGACTTTTAGGGATTAGCTTTGAGAAATGTTACATTTGAAATTGAAAGACAGGGTTGGTTGCCGGTTGGTTGGTTGGTTGTTTGTTTCAGAGACTGTTTTGCAATTGAGGGGAGAGACACATTATGTGCCACCCAAAAGTGATTATCTTTAAGAGGTGCAGATGCCATTGTAAGAGCTGTTGGAGTCTGATCTAAGAGAATAATTGTAATGAAGGAGGAACTCTTTGCACCCTCCTAGAAACTATTACTGAGAATCTATTCATCTCCCCAAGCTCCGGTGATTTAGGAAGTTGGCATGGCCCCAGTTTATATAATGGGAAACGCTGCAGAGCTGGGCTCTAGATGATATCTCTTGAGGAAGCCTAGGGAACCTCTGCCTTACTCAACCTCCAGAAGCCCCCAGAAGCCCCTAATGGAGAGAAGAGCTGTTCTGCTCTTTCTTGCTAACACTATCCCAGAAGCATCTGAGGAAAAATGACTCCTAAGTTAAGTGGTTGTTTTAGTCAGTTTCACATTACTGGAAAAAATACTTGAGATAACTGAATTATAAAGAGAAAAGATTAGTTCAGTTCATGGTTTCAAGGTTTCAGACAATGGTCAGTGGCCAAGTTGTTTCTGATTCATGGTAAGGTAGCGGCACATCATGGCAAAATGACAATAGAAGAGCCAAACTGTTTATCTCATGGCCAGGGAGCAAGACAGAGGAAGAATAAGGGTCTGAGGTCCCCCAGTTCCCTTTAGAGACACACCCCCAGTAACCTAACTTCCTCCCAATAGGCCCCACCTCTTAACTTTTCCACTACCTCCCAATAGTACCAAGCTGGGAAACAAACCTTTAACACATGAACCTTTAGGGAACATTCCAGGTCCCAGTTATAGCAATGACCAAAAAGTAAAGCTGAGGAGTCTAGTGACCACAGGACACAAAGATTTTCTTGGAGCAGATATTTATTGAAACACTTCAGTCCTAGCTTCATAACTTACGGTTCCTATTAAGTTCCAATCTCCATTCTATAGTATTTCCTTATCATGGAGGTAGAAAACTTGAAATAGTTTATTTTTAATTTTAATTTTTTTTGGTAGGCCATATTTTCTAAAAAGAACTTAGGGAAATATACATGACAATTATGAGAATAATTGTGAATGAAGGCATTTGGTAAGGGTGTAATCATTCTTAGAAATAGAAGCTAGCTTGTATTTGTCATCTGTATTCCTTTTAATTCTGTGAGGCAATGTAAACCATGTATGCATATTGTATTTAAATGAATCATTCCCATGACAAGAATCTGAAAATGTTGTCAGCCATGGGGATCTAACCCTCTGTGGGCTGCCAGAGAGAGCAGCTACTGACAGCCCTTGGGATGGATTTTCACAAATAACATGTTCCATGTTGCTCCTTTTACCCCAGGTGTAAAGTGGTGGCATAACACTTGCTACTCTGGACTCCCACCCACCCCTACAAACACACACCCAAGTGGATTCGAAAGATAAATAACATGCTGGGAAGCCATTGGGGGTGAAAGATATAAAAAAACGTACAGAGACTTCAGTAATCCAAGCTCCTACTCTGCAAACTACCAGGTCAGAACTGAGCACCCATTATTATTAAATACTATTGTCCTGGACAGGAGCCAGGGCACCCAAGACTCTTTCTCTGTAGCACCATTAAATGCATGAGAATCAAAAGAAGGTAATTTCCCAGCTATAATCATCCCTTCATTACAAGCTAACTCTGGGGGTAATTAGCTTCTTCCTCAGAGTTATTTCCTCTCCTTACATCACCCCTACCTCACATCTTTCTTTGCTACGACTTACCCTCCAAGAAGTACAGGGCTCCTACCTGTCACCCTACCTATCAGACCTCTGCATCTCTGAATCTCTTTGCTCATGATAGTAGCTATGATTTACTTTTCTATATTTTTCAATAGTGCTCCAAGTGCCAATTGTTAAAGGACAGCTTCTAAGTACACATTCTAATGGACATAAATCTGTAAGCCGTCTTTGGAAATGATTAGGAAGAAAAAAAATACTTAATTTGTTGCAGTGGTGATGAGACAGAAGATAGAAAGCTTTGGTAGGAAAGCAGTCCAGCCAGCTGCTCAGAGAGCCTCCTAAAACGCCACTACCTTAATAGGGTCCACATGTTCCCAAAGTGAGACCTCAGCAAATGAGGAATAGAAAGTGGATTTATCAGTTTTCCACATTGTATAAAACTCAGGGAAAATAACTCATATTAATGAAACTGACATATAAAAAAGAGGTTGTAAAAACCAGAATTTTGGGAACAACAAAGTAGACCCACGTGTTCTCACCAGAGATCTGAACATTTTATCCTCTCAAGAAAATCCTCCCAGAAGACAAACGATAAAGATTTTGAGTACAGTGCCTCCCGGAAGCCTGTCTTCAGATGGGCAACATCACTAGTTTGGGAAGCATGTTAGGTTTTCTGGAGAAACAGCCCGGGAATCTGTGCTTTAGCCACTCTCCCAGTGATCCTTATGTCTGTTGAAATTTGGTTTAGTGGACATGGAATTTAAACAAGTAGAGTTGCACAAAGGATCCACTCATCCAGTGAGTACTAGTGAGCCCCTCCAGTGCAGGAACACAGAGGTAAAAAGAAAAGTCCTTCACTATAAGACAAAGTGAAGAGAGGTCTTTTTTTCTTTTCTTTTTCTTTCTTTCTTTTTTTTTTTTTTTTTTTTTTTTTTTTTTTTTTTTTTTGTACTGGGGATTGAACCCAGTAGCACTCTACCACTTAGCTACATCCCCAGCCTTTGTTATTTTTTATTTTGAGATGGGGTCTCTAAATTGTCCAGGCTGGTCTGGAACTTGGCAATCCTTCCTTGCCTCATCAGTTGTTGGGATTATAGGCATGGACCACCACAGGCCTACAGGGAGAGATCTTCAATGCATCAGAGGGTGGCATGACCACCTGGGAAGAAAATATAGACTTGAGTTGAGCAAAGTTTTAAAAAAGAAAATCAGAAAAAAAGACTTCCCATGTGGTTAGACAGTGACATCTGAAAGACTCTTAAAGAAAGATTTCTACATTAGTCAGTTTTCCATTACCATAACAAATGCCCAACATAATAAACTTATAAAGAGAAAAGTTTTACTCACAGTTTTAGAGGTTTCAGTCCATGATGAGTTGGTCCTGTTGCTTTGGGCCTGTATCAGTACATCACTGCAAGAGCCTACAGAACAAAACTGCTCACCTCATGGTCAGGGCACGAAAGAGAATAAGTAGAGAGTTACTGTCCCACTGTCCTCTTGGAGAGCACATCTCCAATGACCTGAACCAACAGGCCACAATCTCACCACCTCTCAATTGCACCTAGCAATATACCCTTTGACCCATGGGCCTTTGGGAAACCCTTAAGAACCAATCTGTAGCAGAAGAATACTAATTAATCAGATAGATATATATGAAAAGTATTTATAATAAAATAAAATTGATCAGAACTTAAATACCCAACCATAGAAAACTGGCTAAGTTCTTCAAATTGAAATTGACAAGCCTATTTTTTTTGACTTATGGATCCTTATACTTTCAGTCTTTAAACAAAATATTAAGCAGAAGTCCAACAAGATAAGTAACTAAATGCAAAGTTACACTATTTGAACTCAAAATGAAGGGTCCTATCTCCTTCCCACAGCTTTCCTGGCACCCTTTGCAGGAACTCTCTCTGATCAATATAAGGTTAGGGAGCCATGTGGAAACACTGGTGATGAACGAAAGTGAACACTACAGGAAAATCTCCATGGTGTACTATTAGGCAAAAGGAGCATATTACAACCTAGGCAGCCTCTTTCAAGGTCATCTTCCAAGGTCATCCTTAGGTGCCCATCCTTAGGCTCATTGAGTGGACAAAGGCAGGTGTTTGGGATTTGGGAGGAAAGGAGATGTACAGATTTATGTGGTCACAGCTGTATTTTCCAAGTCCTCTTTGGGAACAAAGGGACAGGCCTCTGCAGGGTGGGAGTCACAGCTTTGTGCTATCACTTGCACAGCCTCCAAAGAGTTCACAAGCCCAAGAATTCTGTATTCAACCCTGGGCTTCCAGGTTGTTTTAAGGTTTATGTGTCAGAGAGGAGGTAGAGGGAAGATATTTAACAGTTGTGGGCTTGACTTTCAACTTTAAAATATTGAGGGCTATGACATGTGGACCTCCATCTGGTTCAATATTTTTTTTTTTTAATGAATCTGACAACTTTTTTATCTTACATAGGGGATTTATTGATTTAGTTTTAATATGGTCAATGATTGTCCTTATACATTATGTTGCTTATGTTTACTTGAATTTTTTAAACTTCATCTTTTTTTTGTCTTGTTATGTGTGTGTTTGTCCTTGATAGGAAGGATAAACTTAAAAGGTAAACATCCTGTTTTAATTACATATGATATTATTTTTAAGTTAAAAAAACTTTATTCCCTCATCAATATGAAAAATGAAAAAGTATCTTTTGACTCCTCATTGCTTAAAAAGGAAATTTATTCCAGCTTTATTTCCTTCATTTCCTATTCCTTGTTAATATAAAATGAGGTTTCCAAACCAGAATATTCTTTTTTTTTCATTTTGCATAATCCTTTATTAGAAATAACTTTTCCTATCAGTACTAGATTCTACAATGATATTTATGCTTTCCATCAAGCTAAGTAATTCTTGTGATCTTAATTTGATTAAATTTTCAGTAAGGACAGCATATTTCAAAAGTAACATTTTTATTGATATTTTTAGTTGAGATAATGGTAGGTTCACATGAAGTTGCAGGAAATAATAAAGATATCAAGTGTATCTTTTAATGTAAAGATGGTGACATCTTGCAAAACTCTAGTACAATATCACTACCAGGACACTGACATTGATACCATCTCTGGCTTTGACTCAGATTTCCCCAATTTACTTGTACCCATTCATTTGTGTTTATATGTGGGTTTGTGTTTATGGAGGTTTATCTCATGTCAGTTCATATATCCACCACCACACAGCACAATTCCAGCTCTACATGGATCCCTCAGTTTGCCCTTTTGTGACCACACATCCTTTCTCTACATTCCCACCTCTATCAACTCTGTAGCTAACTAATCTATTCTCCATTTTTTTTTCCATTTCAAGAATGCTATGTAGATGGAATCATATTGTATAATATCTGGAGGGATGGGCTATTTCACTCAGCATAATTCTCTAGAGATTTACTAAAATTGTTTACATCAGTTGTTTGATCTTTTGTTTTATTTTTTGTTTTTGGAGAGCAGGGGACCAAACACAGGGCCTTGAGCATGCTAAGAACACACTCTACCACTGAGCTACACCCCAAACTCTAGTTGATTGCTTTGTATTGTTAAGTAGTACTTCATGGGCTAGACATACCACAATTAGTGTGCACCTTTTGAAGGATGTCTGACTGTTTCTAGTTGAAGCTCTTACTAACAACGCTCCTATGAACACTCATGGACTGGGTCTGTGTGAACATAGGGTTCAATTTTTCTGGGATAAATGCCAAGAATGTAATTGCTAGGTCATATGGCAATAGCACATTTAGCTTTATGAGAAACTGACACACTGTTTTCTGGAGTGACTGTACCATTTTACTCAAACAATTTTAAGAAAGCAAGAATTTATATTTTCTGTGCTCTTATTTATTTATCTTAGAATATCTCTCTGTTGCTTTCACATTCATGATAAATTGAGAAAATATCCTTGTTTCATGAGAGGTTTCATTAAAATTCTATAGAATTTCTTCCAATATCTTCTGGGAGTCTAAGTTTCAAAGAAATCTGTTTCTAGCCTAATTTTTTGGTCCTTTACCAACAACCAGTCTGTTGTTCCATTTTGATACTTTACTAATGCTTTGTTTTCTTTATTTAAAAAATCACAGTAATGATACTTTTATTTTTTAAAAAATCCCTTCAATTACGTTTTATGAAATATTGGGGTTTTTTAATATTTTTAGCCCTTTGTTTTTGCTGAGAAAAAAAATTCCCCAGCTATGATTATTGAGTTTATTGTTCTGAATCTACCATTCTCCTTCACTCAGTTGACTACTTATACTTTTATTGTTTTCTTATTCATTTTGTCTTTTTGCATTCTGAGAAAATAAATTTTTCTTTTGCATATCAGTGGTTTACTTTTCTGGTGTAAATTCAGGTTTTAACCACCTTCAACTGAATTTAAATTCTGCTAAGAAATTATAATGTTGTTCCAAACTTTTCATATCTCACATAACTTCCATTTCCCATATCATCTTGTTGTCTTAACTCAGAAAATGTTAATCATTACATATCTCTGCACCTGTAAATTTCATACCTTCTCACATTCAAAGTCATTGAGAAGACTTTTTTTTTAACTAATTTTTATAGTACTTCATTTTCAAAGGCAAAGTTCTTCCCGAATTATCAATTATCAAAGTGACATTTCCTTCTCTTGTGTTGCAGGATTTAAAATTTTTTCTTTTTCTTTTTTGGACCAAGGATTAAACTCAGGGGACGTGACCACTGAGCAATATCCCCAGACCTATTTTGTATTTTATTTAGAGACAGGGTCTCACTAAGTTGCTTTGTACTATTACTTAGTGCCATTACTGATGCTGGCTTTGTGCTCGCAATCCTTCTGTCTCAGCCTCCCGAGCTGCTGGGATTACAGGCGTGCACCACCACACCTGGGTCTTAAATATTTTTAATTAAGGAAAATTTCACATAACATAAGAATCACTATATTAACCTCTTTTAGTTATACCATTCAATGGTTTCGGTACATTTCCAATGTTGTATGATCACTAGAACCCCTACCTAGTTTCAGAATATTTCATCACCCCCAGAAAACCCCTGTACCCACTAAAGAGCTACTTTTCATTCCTCCCCTCCTGTCCTGGTAGCCACTATCCTGCTTTCTTTCTCTGCAGATTTGTCTATTCTGGATATTTTATATAAGTGCCCTCACACAATATTGGTCTTTTGTGTTTGGCTTCTTTTACTTAGCATAATATATTTTGTAGTAACTTTTTAATCAATAATAGATTTTATTCTTAGTGCAAATTTAGGTTCACAGTAAACCAGAGCAGAAGGTAACAATATTTTTCATATGTAGTAACCCCACCCTTAACCATGGGGGATATGTTCCAATACCCCCAGTGAGTGCTTAAAATCATTCCTAGTTCTGCACTCTACATATACTGTACTACTTTTCTGCATATATAACCATTATAACCTTTTAAAAAATATTTTTAGTTGTTAATAGAACTTTATTTTTATTTATTTATATATGGTGCTGATAATTGAACCAGCACCTCACACATGCTAGGCAAGCGCTTTAACACTGAGTTACAATCCCAGCCCCATCATGATAAACTTTTATCTTTTCACTTAAAGAAAGCATGTTATAGCTTCTCTTTGGCACACTAAAATTGCCAGTATCATGACTTGGGTATGTTAGAGCTATTTTTATATAAAGTAAGTGTTATTTGAATACAAGTGCTACCATAGTGCAACAGTCAATTTGATAACCAAGATATCTACTAAGCAACTAGCAGGAGGGCAGTGTATACAACGTGGATATGTTGGACAAAGGGATGATTCACCTCCTAGATGAGTTGGAACAGGACTGCAGGAGATTTCATCATGTTACTCAGAATGCCTCATGATTTAAGACTTATGGATTATTTGTACAATTTCCCAACCAATATTTCCAGACTGCAGTTTCCACACGTAACCAAAACTATAGAAAGAGAAACCATGGATAATGGGAAACTACTGTACTCCTATTATCAACATCCAGCAGTAGAGTGGTATATTTGTTATAACTAATGAATCTACACTGATACATCATCATTACCCAGAGTCATAGTTTTCATTCGGTTTCATACTTGGTGATGTACTTTGTCTATGGGTTTGAACAAATGTATAATGATGTATATTTGCCCATTATAATATTAAATAGGGTAATTTCATTGCCCTAATATGTGGTGCCTATTGCAGTATTTTTAATGTTAAATTTTTTGTTCAATCATTATTCTTACCCACATAAGATTAATCTGGGAGTGTGTTTGTCAGGACATTGCAAAGTTGAATAGCCTTCTTGGCATTTTCTTGGTAATCAGGAAAAGCACCTTCTCCACTCTATAGCTATGGAGCACATAGAAGAAGTAAGATCTCATGCCAGGCCCCAGAACCTGATGGCTTTCATCCAGTGTACTTATGCTAGAATTGGAGTCCGTCCTCTGTCTCATCTCTCCCCTATGCTGGCTAATTAAAAAAACCTGCAATATTTTCAGAAAAAGAGGTTTCCTTGACCAGTTTAAGTAAATATTTCATAATAATAACTTTGAAAATAGGTTTATTCTGAAAAGCTAGGGATAAAAAAGATATTTTCAAAGTGACAAGAATTTTGTGTTCAAGATAGATTATGTAATTGGAAGGCAGATTAGCACAGTGCTGAAGAACTGGGGTTTAGGATTCAGCAGACTGAGTTAAATTTTGCTCTGTCACTTACAGAAAGACCGCAAGCAAATTCCTTAAATGCTGTTTACATTTGCAGGGGAAAATAGTATATCACAGTGTTATTTGGGGAATTAAATGAGTTAATTTTCATTTGTTAATACCCATTATTAACACTCAATATAGCACAACCCAGTTCATAGAAAAAAAGATAGGATGATATTTGTTAAAATATCAAGAAATAGTTGATAATTGTTCAATTGAAGCATACATTTTCAGCCAACACATAAAGCAAATTATTATTCATGTCCCATATTTTCTGGCAATTCAGAGAGCTCATTTTTTCATATTTCGTTTTCTTTCAGCATTCAATGTATGAAAGAATAGGGTAGCAACTCAATATCTGATTTCTTTCTTCTAAACATGAAGTTTATTCTTGGTCTTTCTTTCTCTACTCTCAGGAATATCCTTGCCCAATATCACTTTGAGTTTTCTGCCAACTTATTATAAACACACTGCACACCATGTTTAATGCAGCTGAATCCCAAAACATGTTTTCAGTCAGGATTCATCTCTCCCTGATCCAGACCTACCCACCTTAACAGAGTAGTTTAGGAGCCATTAAATGAGACCCTGGAGAGGTACAACTCTTTTGAGTTTCACAGGTCATCCTGCCATGAGACCAAGGATAAGAATGGTTCTTCTAAGTGATCAATTCCTAAATATCCTTCCAAATCAATTACTGCACAAATTGAAGTCAATTCTTTAAATCTTCTTTTCCTTTTAACAGAGCCCTTAACTTCTATTAATTCAGGAAGGGGTATATTGTGGACACTTACTTATTCTCAAATTTTAGTCTAATCACACTTGGGTAAGGACTCAGGCATATATTCCTTTAAGGGAAAAATCATCCTTCATAAGAAAAATTGACAATACTTAGAAATCTAAGGCCTGCTAAAAATAGCTATTCCTGGGGAATCCCAGCAGGCTGATGCAGATGGAGACAACCCACATTGCTATGAAAAGGTCATGGAAGGCTTTGGGAGTTGCACATTAGGAGGGAGCCACCTTACTAGATAAAAGACTTTAAGAAAAGTGACTGGGAAGGAATATTTCTGTATATTTGGGTCTTTTGGAGCTGGAAATAACAAAAAAAAATTTTTTAATGATATATGAAATAGGCAAGTACTATGTGATGGCCATAGCTTGCCCATCAATACATCCCATCAATAGCCTGGTACACTAGACATGTTGGCCCTGATTTTATAACTGGTCAAGACTCTGAGCTTGCCTGTGCCTGAGTTACTTCTTATATAGAAGTATCTAACTCATAAATAAATACAGATGTTAAATAATAAAACTATCTCTCACTCCTAGAAAATATAACCACCTGGACACCATATTATATGGAAAATATCCCTGAACAGGGAGCTCTAGAATTGGATCTAGCCTTCTCATTTACTAGCTTTTGTTTTTTGCATAGTGAGAAACTGCTTAAGTCTTATTTTCCTTAGTTCTTGGCACATGGGCCATCAATGAGTATTAGTTAACCATAGACTGAGTGGATGAAATATGACTATTAGCTCTGTCTACCTATTAGGAATTTGGCAAGGGCCATTTGAGAAAATATGGGTACAAATGTTTACAAACTAAAAATATCATTAGAAATGTACAGTAGTGTTAATAAGATCAATAATGATAGTAATCTAAAACTTATTAAATATGTAAGGAAAAAAACAACCTTTGTGTGCAACCAAAACAATGTCTCAAAATTCAAGTAATGATTTCCTATGCTATGTCAGAGAAGAATCACAATTTTTGAACTTTTTTATTCATAAAAAAGTCCATATGTGATTAGAATATTTTTAAAAAGGTAATCAGTTCTTTACAACATAGTAGTTTCCAGTTCAGATCGGCTGGGCTAGTTCAGAGAAGCGTGAGCTGAAAATTGATAAGCTGATAGCAAGAAAGAGGACTGGGAAAAAAAAAAAAACTATTAAAACTCTGGACTTAAGTAGTAGATTATGATGGTATGCTAACTTGAGAGATAGCTTTATTATTTAACATTTAGATGCAAGTATTCTACTCTTAGAAAACCCTGTGGGTATCATTTTATTACAATGTTTTGCAACAACTAATATTAACAGTGATGACAAAGATCACTTAATTGGTGAGTATACTCTGGTTAAAAGGCAAAGAAATGATTAGCATACATCTTCAGAATAATTTTCATTAAAAATGCTTCTTAAAAATTTGGGGCTTTGAAGAGCAAGTCTCAACTTGTGGTGGAGGAATATTACATAATTCTGTATCTCATTCCCCAAGGGTCAGGTTTTCTCTGCCTTAAAGATTGGCAATAAATAAGTCTACTAGCTCCAAGAAAGACCTTCGTTGTCTTCCTTCCTAAACTGAGGACGTTCCAGCCCAGTGGTTCTTGAGGCTTCGTCCTCAGGGTCCTGCTAATGTCTAAAAGCCCACTTGTGAATTCCTATGGGTGATTGATTCTCAATTCTTTATATCCTTACTACTTACAGCTATTATTTGTAGCTTACTATCAAGAGATTAAATATAACTAAAATTGGGTATTTAGACTAAAATTAGCAAGTTAACTGAGTTTCTGGAAGATTCTAAATCAGTACAAGGCTCTGACTTTACAAAGACTCTACTGTGCATGTAGGCACAGATTGCAAAATTTTCAATCAGGGAGGAACTTCATTACTTCCCCAATTTTGCTGTTGGAATCAGTTGCAATTTTAATTGCTGCTATTTTTGCTTTTTTTTAAATATAAATTATTCTTTAACCTGTTATTAATTCATTATGTTGTGGGTTGACCGGGTAATCCTAAAATGTGGTGAGACATAGTTACATCAACACTATTTCTGACATAAAACTTCCAATTACTCGGCATTAACACATGCATGTATTGTATTTCAAACATGACTCATTCTCTATTACTAAAACATGTATAGAAAATCATTCCATATTCTGTTTTGTACAATGCCTGTGCATTTGCATTATTTATACTATTAATTTAACTGTAAAGAAATTACTGGACAATTTTTTAAATTTACAGAGTGTAATTTCTTAATATAAAACCTTACATAGAAGCTAATAATTTTCCTCTATATTATAAATAATAAGCAATTCATATATGCTTCTACTAAGTTTATTTGTGTACTTTGTCCTTCTCTAATTCTTTATAATACCCAAGTTTTTTCTACTAAAAATAGACAATGAAAATTAGCACCTAGGAGGCTTTTGCCTATCTCAGAGAGTTGAGGTTGGGGTATAAGGGCCAAGAGTCTTTAAAAATAATAGGGAGTCTTATAGGGATATTCCTCTAAGTGACACAAACTGTATTGTCCTACAGAATGAATCATTCTGTGCAGGTGCCAGATAACTGAATTAGTGCTGTACATGGAGACCCATCCAAAATACTTTCACCCATGAGCTTCATAAACAAGCTGTCAACAAACATGTGGCTCTGTTTCCCTGCAAATGGAATCTTTTGACTCTCCTAGCTGGTCATCTGACTAGCAGAAGAAAATTTACTTCTGGGCAATTTTATTCAGACTGAGCTTCTCTGTTAAACAAAGGAGTATAGGAATTTTCATTCCCCAGAATGTGCTGTTCCATCCTCAGCACAGGATGCACTGAGCAACTTCCCAACCTCAGAAGCCCTACTCTCATTCCTTGCCTCTGCTGCAGGCTGAGTCACGGGCATCCTTGCAGGCATTCTTGCTCTCTCTTGCTGTCTTCAGTTGGAGCATGCTGCCTTCTGCCTCATGTTTGCCTTTCATCTTGGCTCTTATCTTTGATAATATAAACAAAACAAAACTCCTTTCTGTTTGATTTATAACCTTCACTTCAGCTGGTATGCTAACTTGAGAATTCACCCTGGATGGTTCACTTAATAGTTTCACTCATTTTCACAGTTTATTAGGAGGTTTGTTGCATGAGCAGAGCTTCCTGCTCATTTGTAAGGGGCATTGCTTTTAGTTAAGCTCCGACACTAAGCTGAAAAGCCTCCCCATCCTATGGTTGATTCTCTGATAATATGAAGCACAGGCATATACACACACTCATCTGATATGGCTTGGATATTTTTTGAGTGTGTCCCCAAAGGTTCACATGCTAGAAGCATGGTTCCCTTGTCACAGCGTCAGGAGATGGTGAAACCTCTAAGACAAAGGGCCTAGGGAAAGGTGATTTGGTCATTGGAGGCACCTCCTTTGAAAGGGATTAATATAGTTCTCAATGAACTCCAGTTAGTTCCTGAAAGAACAAGCCTATACAAAAGAGCAAGCCAAGCCCCTGAATCTCTCTGCCTTCCCATCTTACCATGTGCTTTCTTCTGTGTATATTCTTGCTGTGGTGTTGCCATCCACCATAAAACCTTCATCAGAGGCTGAACAGATTAGGCCACTCATTGTAGGACTTTCAGACTCCAAAACTCTGTGCTAAATAAATGTCTTTTCTTTATAAAGTCCAAGCTCCTGGTATTGTGTTATAGCTACAGAAAACAGACTAATACACTATCCAATTAAGTATCTCTCCAGATAAAATGCATCACGGCAAGTCCCACACTTATTCCTCATAAACCTCAGAAAGTGATATAGAAATGTATGGTAGAGAAGAACACCTCTATAGTAAAGAGGTGATCACCATCTTTCCTAGTTGATTCAAATCCTGGTTCTGAGTCAGAGGTCACAGTATGGGGAGGAGGGGAAGAGATAAAATATCTTGCCTCTTTACTTTCATCAATTTTTTTTTGAGCAGGAATACTATGTCTTAACAAAGTAAAGGTAGGTAAACTACTAAATCTCATCTCAAATTCATCCACAAACCTTATAGTTTATGAAAATTGTTCAAATATTTTTCAGCAAATTTTTTTGAGAAAATTTTCAAAAAAAATATTTCTCAGAATGATTTTAGAAAGTTTAGTGTTAAGATAGGAAAAATCAAATACCATTTTTTTTTAGTATATTTGACAAAGTATTTAACTTGAAAGTAGGGATCTACAAATTTAAGAGTTTATCCCACAGTTCTTTCACAATAACCAGAAAAAAAATCAAAGCAACTCTGAAAAAAGATCACATATGCAGATGCTAACACACAATAAGGTGTGTGTGAGGGAGTGGTAAGGTAATATAAAATTCATTGGATTAGACAGAGGGGAATGAAGGGATGGGAGGGGGTATGAGAATAGGAAAGACAGTAGAATAACTGTCCTACATTATAGTAACTTTCCTCTGTTCATATATGAATACACGACCAGTGTAACTTCACATCATGTACACCACAAGAATGGGAAGTTATATTCCATGTATGTATGACATGTCAAAGTACATTCTGCTGTCATGGATAACTAAAAAGAACAAATAAAAAAAAAAAACAAGGATCACAGTCAACCTTTTAGAAAGTTCTTAGATGCATTCTTAAAAATTACTACCAAGCATAGTTAGTTGGAAGTGAATTAAGAAGCAGAACAGGTTTCTACACGCTTTACTCTTTGAAATTTAAGATCACCTTTCACAAACTAGGTAGGAAGAAGGTTTACATTTCCCCCACTATCTACTCCTAACTGGAATATTCATGGTCTAAAGCTGATGGATGGAAGAAAGAGAGAGAGTAAAGAAAAGAAGAGAGGAAAGGAGGGAGGGAGAGAGAATTGGTATAGCCACCAGTGCTAAGGTACTAATTTATGACACACAGATTTATGCTCACCAAATCCATTCAGCATTCCACTCATTATTAGCATTTTCCTTCTGCATTTGTCCACAGGTTTGATCTCAATGGAAAAAGGTCTATTTTCTAGACAGAGATTCCTTTGCCTTCCTGGTTTCTAATTCAGCTCTGATAAATAGCAAGTTGAAGAGTCACCCTGCCTACAATCAGTATATGAATCGCAGGCATCCATAAAATCCTTCCCCGGTAAGTGAACTCATCCAGCTGAGTTCTAGCCCCAAGTAAGAAGCAGAAGAATGTATAGTTCTTTTCAAGTAAAATGCTACAGGTGGGAGTCAGGGTAGAACCCAGCCCAGAATGAGTACACCCTAGGCTGACAGCTTTACCCACATATCCAAGCAAGTAAACCTCTATTTATATGAAATATAAGTGCTCCCCTAATTCCAAGAGAATGCACAAATTTTCCCACAACATAGAAGAACCAAAAATGAGGAATACCTCTGAGGAAGTGAGCTTGGTGCATGGCCTCCTTGACTGCTTTCCACTTGGGTGAAGTCCTCATGGACTCAAGGGCAGGTGCATGGGACCAAAGAGTCTGAGTGGTCTCACTTTATCAAATGATAATTCATGAGTAAACAACCACAATAACGACATGGAATCAATGGGGGAAGAACAGCACCACAATAAAAGAGTAGTAGCTGGAAGTCCTGGAGTCACAGTTTGCCTCTGAAGATTATTTTTGACAAGAAACACAAGAATATTTCAAAGGGCTGCTTGGTGTTCCCAGTAAGAGAGAGGAATTTAAAGCTCCTAGGAAAGGGAGAATTGGCTTGTTTGGAAAGATCAAAGATAAAGAGATGCAAAAACAACAGCCTGAGAAGCAGACTGAGAGGTAAATTGAAAGTAAAGCAATGCTAATTCAGAAAAAGCAAATGTACTTTGACATCTACATATAGATCATATATAATGTATACAGAAGTACGAAGCAATGGAAGTTAAAATATTAATGGCAGCATTAAGGTTAATTTTATTCTCCACAATTTTCTGCATTATCTGTGTTTTCTAAAGTAAGCATTGTTTCATAAATAGGAAAAATAAAAGTAATGAATAATGCTACTGTGTTTTAATTATAAAAGCAATATAATAATGTAATAGAAAAATTTAATGATAAGAAAGATGTATGACTCAGCCACCCTATTACCATTTTGTGAACTCTCTTTCTTACTTCCTTTGTATTTATATTTTATATGCTTTTTATAATGCTACACATAAATTTTCTTCCTTATGTTTTCAATTTATGTTATTTGGGTATTTCTGTTCATTTTATTTCTCTGCATAAGCTTTGTGAGTGTTCCCGTAAGGGCTGCAAAACATATCACCAAAAAACGATTCAATAATGTGCTTAATGGTTCTCTTATTGATGGCCATTTAACTGGCTTTAAATTTTTTAAATTATGAATGATGTTAAAAGAAACACATTTGCACATACAATCTTTCAATTCTTTTGGGCTAGTTATTTAACTTAGATTCCCTAAAATAATTGTTATTCTTATTTAATCCTAGAAATACCTCTTCTAAATTAGATGTTAATATCATTTTCTTTTTTACATAAAAGGAAATTCAGCCTTAGAGAAAGGTGACACGTCCCCAAGTCTTACCATTGATGGGTAGTGGAATTGTGTCCCACCAGGCAGTCTGCAGGGTCAGCTCATAATGCCACCTGACTTTCCAACACTGGTTCTTCACAGGTTAACATTGCTAATACTCAAGCTGGTAGTTCTTATTTCCTGAAATCTTTACTGTCAATTGGGCATTTAAGTTATATTTTGAGTGATTTAATTAGCTGGGAAGAAAAAGATAACCAATTTTTTTTTTGTGCTAATCTCTACATGCTACTCAATGGGCATTATTTTCTTTGCTGACTATTAAGGTCACTAAGAGAATTGTTTAAATATAGAGCACTGCCTTCCAAATAATGACTAACTAGACTCTTTCCTACTCCTCCTATTTTAGACTCAAATAAGCAGAATCTATTAAACATCAAAAAATCAAAGGAAAAGGATAAAAACATAAAGCCCTAAATGCAAACTAAAATCTCTTGCAAGATTAAAATTAATGTATTAAAAGTAATCTGTGTACCATGAGATTGCATTGTTCTAGATGCAATGCATTAGGCTGAAAAAACCCTCCTCTACAGGTCCCAGGAAAGAAATCCACTGGATTAAAGGCACATGAGTTTTGGCATGAAAACCATGACTTGAAACTGCAGCTTTCCACATCCAAGTATTCATAATAGTCCTTCACAGTCTCTCAGATCACCTTCTATTAAAACTGTCCATAATCTCAAGGGGAAAAGGAGAGATAATATGAAAATAGCTACCAAAATGAATTCTAATTTCCTAAAAAAGTAACATCCCTGTATCTATATAACATCCAGATTACAAAATACATATTTCACACCTCCCCACCGAAGTACCCAATTCCTGATTGTGAAACTCCATGGCTGTTAAGTGATTATGTTGCTGTAAGAATGAGAGATTTCTATTTTGGCTTAGGGACAACTTCTCAGGATAGGCCCCATTCATTCCTCACCTACCTTCCCACTTGGACTCCCCTCCTCAGCCATCAAAACCTTCCCATGTAGGATGGAGGGTAGGACTTGAGTGCAAGCACAGGAGGCCCTGTTGGGGACAGGCTGAGCCTAGGCAGATCCACCCACTCCACTTAGAGCATGAGTCCAAGCCTCAGACCTAGCTGAGGACTCAGCAACCTTAGAATGTCTATGCCCAGGAACAGGTACTGCTGGGCTCTGTTTCCCATGCCCTCTGACTGAAAATTTCATATTACTGGCAATTTGCTTTGGACCCAACTTTTGGTTTCCAAGTGTTTCCTTGGACTTGATGCTTCAGGCATCTCATGCCCACAGAACTTCTGCTCACACCATTCCTTAACACCACAGCCATACCTCCTCATTACCACCTACTCACACATGGAGCCTGGCTCAGACAACCAACTGCTGAGCCTAAAACAAGCCCTCAGTTTCTGACTCTATTGGTGTGGAAGTTCTGAAAATCAGGATTGTGTGAATTGGATGTGTTAGTCAAAATAAGTAAAATCAATGGAGAACCCAAAGGAACTTAAGAACTCTCCCCCAAATTTAGTGAACATCTATCATTTCCCAAGCACTTAACTCTGAAATGAGTACAGCAGCCATTGCAAAAATATGAGACATACCTGCCTTTGTCAGATTTCTGTCACTGTAACAAATACCTGAGATAAATAAACTTAAAGAAAGGAAAAGATTTTATTTGGGCCCATAGTTTCAGAGGCTTTAGTCCATAGTCAAATGGCCTGTTCCTTTGGGGCTTGTGGTGAGGCACCACATCATGGTGGGAACACATGGCAGAGAAAGCTACTCACCTTATGGAGGTGGGAAGCAAAAGAGAGAGAACGAGGGTGGAAGAGACCTGAGTCTGTCACAGGGCCCCACATCTTAATAGCTGCACCACCTCTCAATGGTGCCACACTGAGGAACAGCCCTTTAACACCTGAGTCTTTGGGGAACATTCAAGATCCAAACTATAGTAGGCACTGAATCATAATAACATGCTTTATGACATGATGGCCTTTACTATAAGAGTAAGAAGCGAGCTGGGCTGGACACAGTGGCACAGTCCTGTAATCCCAGCAATTTGGGAGGCCAAGGCAGGAGGATCATGAGTTCAAAGCCAGCCTCAGCATAAACAAGCCACTAAGCAACTCAGTGAGACTCAGTCTCTAAATAAAATACAAAATAGGGCCGGGGATATGGCACAGTGTTCAAGTGCCCCTGAGTTCAATCCCCAGTACCAAAAAAAAAAAAAAGAAAGAAAGAAGAGAGCAGAGCTAAGAAGCAGAAGTGAGAATCCTACTATACCCCTTTAGGCTTCAGTTTTTTAATTCATGAAATAGTCATAACAGCAATGTCTACCTGGTGCATAGAGTAAGTGATTGAGTAAACACGTACAAAGGGCTAGCACAAAATAAATGCTACTTACTACATGTTAGCTCTATGGGACACAGGGCTGTGGGTAATAGGGTAGTTATGGTAGGGATGTGGCCCAGGAAAATTGAATAATTGAATATTGTTTGGTGATTGCCTCATGTGGCTAATCCCTGTGTTCCTAAGGTTCCTACAGGAAACCAACTAAGTGATTGACATTTCCTTTGTACTCACCAGTATATAGTCTAGTGCCAGTAAAATCAGCAGAAACTCATCAAAGTTACCTGAAGCAACTTAATATATGTACTTCTTTCCATACTCTTTTATTTTACTTCTGCAGGTCTTCACATGCCCATGAATACAAGACCAGGGTATCGGTCTTCAAGCAGTTGAGTCATTTTTTTTTTCCTTTGGGTTAGTCTTTTCATAGTTTGGTTTTGAACACAGAAATTCAAATATTTAAATTCTAGATTGGGGGAGAAAGAAAAGGAAATACATAAAGTAAAGACAATAGGCAAATAAATGAAAGGAATGTTTGTGCTTATTTAAATGTGATTCAGTAATAACACAGAGAGAAGGATAAATCTTCAGGGATACGAGGATTTTATTCTAGAAATAGTGGTTTCCCAGATGTTATTTTAGTACATATTATTCCCAAGGGTCCTTGGGAGATCCAGAGCCCCTCAGATCCTGGTTATCTATCTAGAGAATGAGATTAGAGCTAAGGCTATAGGTTTGGGGCCTGAGAGTGCACCAAGACCAAGAAATCTGTGGGTAGGAGACCTACATCAGCAAATGCCACTGAGCAAAATACCTTAATAATTACAAAAAGTATATTGGCAACATGCACGGCATACAAACCATATGCCAGGCTTTGTGCCAATGCAGTCTCAATGCCATGGTGAGAAAGCACCTTGCAACATAAAAGTCTGTACTTTTCTTTTCTTCCCTTCCTTGTACAGCTCCCATAGAACCTGAAGGAGAATGAGGACAGTGGGAATACAGAGAGAAAGAAATAGTCTATGTTCAGTTCTAACTTCCAAAATAAGCTCTTGATCCCAGATCAGAAACAATACTTTTGAAAGCCAAAGTTTTTGAAATGCAAGAGGAAGGTTGTTCAGAGAAGAAAAGGCTATTAAGAACCAAAAAGAGAAGGCCTTAGAGGAAAGAGGGCCGAGCAGCCGTGCCAGACAAGAGGTTGAAAAGAAGGTGGAGAAAGACCAGACTCCCACGCTCCCCCAACACAGACAGAGCAGATGAAGTTCAACCAGACTGGGGGCTGGAGCACTCAGCCAGGGGAGTCCAAGGCTGAGTGTCCCCGGGAAGGGGACCAGAGGTGCAGGCTGAGACAAGGTCAGTGATCATCATGATTCAGCAGTATAGCGTGTGTGGAAGGGGGGCAAAAGTCATCCACTGAGACTTGCTGTAGATGTCATTTGGAGGGACATGGGTAGGATGTAGTTGACCCCATTCTACATAGCTGGTGTGAACAACTCCTTTTCAGCGGGTGCTATAAATGTGGCCACAGAAAGGGTGGCTCCACCAATCACCAGCAGGTGACATTGAGTAAGTTCCTTAGCTGTGCGTCTTAGAAGCATAGCTTTTCAGATACAAGTACTTTACAGAGGGGTTGTTTCTAGGCAAAGCCTACAGGAAGTAAGGAAGCAGAAAGGGAGAGGATAGGGAGGAGGGGTAAATGCGTGAAGTAGTTGCAGTACAGCCTGGAGAGACTCCATCCCTCACCTGAGAGGAATTCCAGAAGATACACCAAGGACAATGGCAGTGTGGCATTAATTCTGCACCTACCAGAATTAAAGAAAGATATGGGTTTTCTCAGAAAGTAGGCATTGTGTGCCAAGAATATCTGCCACTAAATCTATCCTGGTGAAACGACAGAGCTTCAAAGAGTAAAATAAAATGCATTTTTGTAAAAAACGGTACTTATGGGTACAGTGGCTTTCTTACAAGCAACAACTGAGGCCAAAAGTCTAGAAAGTAATATTTTTTAAAGTGCTGAGAATAAGGAGCAACAAAAACTATTGACCTAGAATTCCGTACTTGACTTTTTAAAAAACTACAACAGATTACTACCCATGAACCCTGACTGAAAAAAGTGAAAAAGGATGGGCTGGGGCTGGGGCTCAGAGGTACAGTGCTTGCCTGGCACATTTGAGGTACTGGTTCAATCCTCAGCACCACATAAAAATAAGTAAATAAATAAATACAGTTATTGTGTGCAACTATAGCTAAAAATATTTTTTAAGAAAAAAAAAAAAGAAGTACAAAAGGAAGGAATTTAGCAAGAAGAAAAATGAACCAAAGGAAAAACTGTGATTCTAGCAGCCTTGATAGGCAACTCTTGACAGGATACTATAGGGCCAAATTGAATTATTCACCAAAAATACAAAACAGCATCATGAGTATGACCCAATTTTTTGTATAATCAAAAAGGTAGAACTAAAACTTGGAGTAATAATAAGATTAACAACCAGAGAAAATAATTTGAAGTATAGTGAGAGTGCTAAAATATTTTGGTTTTTCCTCAGGAGGAAAAATAAGACTAAATTACTTTATATATTACTTGAATACAAAGTTAATTGTATATGGTAAAAACTAAAAAAAAAAAAAAATCACTCCTAAAAGTAAGAAGACAAGGTGTAACCCAAGATGACAAGATGAGAAAAGTGAACAAATTTCATTAATCACAAAAAGTAGGAAAGAAACAGTAAAAGGAAAACATAAAGTATAAAACAAAATGAGATGGCAGGAATTCATCTGAATATATCAGTAATCGTGATGAATATAAACAGATTAAACTCACCCACCAAACACATACTATTTAGTTGTACTAGAAAAACAAGACCAAAATCAAGATATATGTTTTGGTTACATGAAACGCACTAAAAAACAAAATAAATAAAATTCCAAAATGAATAAAATTATAAAGGATATATTAAGAAATACATACCATGGGCCTGGGGTTGTAGCTTATTGGTAGAGCGCTTGCCTCACATGAGTGAGGCCCTGAGTTTGATCCTCAGCACCAATCAAAAAATAAATAGAGCTGGGGATGTGGCTCAAGCTGTAGCGCGCTCGCCTGGCATGTCTGCGGCCCGGGTTCGATCCTCAGGACCACATACAAACAAAGATGTTGTGTCCGCTGAAAACTAAAAAATAAATATTAAAATTCTCTCTCTCTCTCTCTCTCTCTCTCTCTCTCTCTCTCTCTCTGTCTTTAAAAAAAAAGAAAAGAAAGAAAGAAAAGTAAAGATATTGTGTCCACCTACAACTAAAAAAAAAATTTTTAAAAGAAAGAAATACATACCATAAAAAGTCTAGGAATATTTGAACTCATACTGGATAACAGATTAAAATAAGAAACTATATAAAGATGTCAAAAAATTAAAAGAAACAATCTTCTAAAAAGAATCAGTAATTATAAAATTGAATGCTCCTAAAATCAGAAACTCAAAGTATATACAGACTTATGAAAAGAGTAAATAATTCCACAACTAAGGTAAAAGGTTTTAAGATATTTCTTTTAGAGAATGTTAGATCAAGACCAAAAATTAGTAAGATTATAATTAATTTGAAAAAATGCAATTAAAAATTCTGACCCTGAAAAAGAGAACATTCATGTCTCTTGAGAATGCACAAAAATTGACCAATTTTTAAGTCACCAACAAAGTTTCATGAATTTTAAGGAGTTAGGGATCATGTGTAAGGTTTTTTAATTAAATTAGATGTCAACAATTAAAAGAGAGGTAAAAATTGTTTGAAAAGTCAAAACTAATTGTAAAATAAGCCATAAATTATACTAGGTTTTGTGGTACACACCTGTAATCCCAGCACCTTGGAAGATGGAGACAGAAGGATCACAAATTTTAGGAAAGCCTCAGCAACTTAAGGAGACCCTGTCTCAAAAGAAGGACTGGTGCGGGGAGTGCTGTAGTTCAGTGGTAAAGTGCTTGCCTCACATGTGTGAGATACTGGATTGATCCTCAGCACCACATAAAAATACATAATGATACTGTGTGTTCATCTACAACGAAATATATATATATATATATATATATATATATATATATATATATATATATATATTTTTTTTTTTTTTTTTTTTTTTAGTTTTTTTAAAGAAGGACTGGGGATGTAGCTCAGTGGTAGAGTACCTCTGCATTCAATCCCTATTACAAAAAAAAAATTAATTAAATTAAATTTAAATTAAATAAGTCACAAATTAAAGGAAAAAATCAGTGAAAATTTAAAAAATACTTAGAAATACTTATAATCTCAGTGCTACAAAGAAATCTTTTGATTTTTTAACATTTTTTTTTAGTTGTAGGTGGACACAATACCTTTATTTTATTTATGTGGTGCTGAAGATCAAATCTAGGTCCTCACACATGTGAGACAAGTGCTCTACCACTGAGCCCCAGCCCCAGTCCCAACAAAGAAATCTTTAACCAAGTTCTAAAGCAATATTGAGACTTTAATATATTGAGGGGAAAGTCTACCTTTACATATATGTATGTGAAAAAATAAAAAAAAATAAATTACCTATATGTTCAACTCAGAAAATCAGAAAAAGAATAGATTAAACTTGAAAAAGTTAAAAAGGAAAAAATTTAAATATTAATAGTTAACAAAATAGAAAAAAAGTACATATAACTGAATAAAAGGCAATTTACAGAAATGTTTAAAGAAATAATTATCTAAAACCAATTATCAAGAAAAAAATTAAAAAGTTACCAAAATATAAATAATGAAAGATAAAATTTCTGAAGCAAAATCTCCCTTCTCTCCCCCCAAACTATCAGGTTTTGGATGGTTTGACCCCTGTTTTATCAAACCTTTAAGAAAGAGATGGTTCTTCACATAACCTTTATTACTAAGACTGTTCTAACAATAATAAAGGAGTAATGGTTTAATTTTTAGATGCTATTTTAACCAGGATAGTAGCACTTAACAAAGAGAATGCTAGGGGAGAAAATGAAACCAATTTGTTTTTAAAAGGTAGACTGATCATACACATTTAACTCCTGTTCCTCCAAAAAACCCACTAACCTGTGAGGAAGAAACATTTTAAAAACTGTTAACCCACAAGATAAAAGGAGCAAGAAAAGACATGGTGGATCAAAGAAGTTAAGTAACATGGTGCAGCTGCCTTGCACATTCCCTGAGAGGAACTGTGGGGCTGAGAGGCTGCTGAAAACAGAGTACCTGTCAAGACCCAGTGGTAAAGAATGCCCCATATCCAACCACAACAAGCAGACTGTCCTGACACCCACCCATGCCCTGCAGAAAGCCAAAGCTTATTTCCTGGCAAAATGGAATCGGTGTGGATCTAGACAGTCTTAGTCAGGTTGGGCTGCTATAACAAAATATTATACATTTGTGGCTTACACAGAGATGTTTGTTTCTCACATCTGGAAGCTGAGAAGTCCAAGGTCTCAAGGTGCTGACAAATCAGTTTCCAGTGAAGGCCCATTTCCTGGCTGGAGGTTATCTTCTCACTGAACCCTCAAGTGGCAGGGATGGGATAATAACCCCATGAGAGGGACCCTACCCTCATGACCTCATCTAAACATACTTACCTCTAACTGGCCCCTCTCAAAAGAGCCCATTTCCAAATATCATCACATTGGGGCTCAAGACTTTAATATATGAATTTGGGGAGGGGGAGAAATACCTAGCCCATAAAATGGACTTCCCAAAAAGAAAACAAGAGAACAGAGAAAACTCACCTTCCCCTGATTTTAATTGAAGACAAGTCCTCAAATCCAAACTGGTTGAGGAAAATGTTCCTTTGCTTTCTGAAATGAATATTACAAAAAAAAAAAAAAAAAAAAAAAGAATTCCTTTCTCCCTTTTTACTTTGTCTTTAGCTTATAAACAGGCAAAGAACTTGGCTGGATTGTGTCCATGCCAGACAGCTCTGTGGAATGCAGAACTTAAAAGCCATGAATTAGACTACCTGTCAAAAGAAATGTCTAAGCAGCAAGACATTCAGGCTGCTGCATGGCTACTTTTAACCACCCATGGTAAGCTGTGAGAGGAAAAAGTGACTTGAACATAGAATTTATAAAGCGAAAGGGAAACAGTGAGAAAAAAGATTTAGAAAACTTCTCAGCATGTACAGAATGAAAAAGCATTTCCAGGAGAAACTCAGGGTATGGCCAAGAGACCTCTTGCTGAGAAGGATCCTCAACATACTGGGAGAAAGACCCTGAAGGCATTTCACAGATCTTTCCAGCGGCTCATCTCATCACCAGCCCAGAACTCCTGGAGGGCAGGCCCAGGCTCACTGCCTTGAGCCACCTCAAGTCTCTGTTCCCCACATTCTAGCACAGCGCCCCTCAGCCGCTCCAAACAGGCCCAAGTGTGGCCCCACCCGCTGCTCTGCTTGGGAAGGTGCAGTGTCTGGGTGGCTCCATCTCCACAGGTGCTCAGAATACAAGAGCTGTGCAGGCGTAGCTTCCTCCACCAGACTGCAAAGGATGTGCTGAGCACCCAGGGGCCAAGGCCAAGAGACACAGACCCCACCTTGGCAACCCCCAGTGGAGCTGCAAGGGCTACCACCACTGAGACCCCAGGACTGTAGAGCCACTAGTGAGCAGCACCACCCTGGGAAAGCCAAAGTCATGAGCCTCAACCAAGAGAGCTGCAGCATGGACAGGTCTGGAAAAGCTGTGGCCTTACAGCATCTTGACCCTTTGGGGGCCCAACGCTGTACCAAGACTCACAGGAAGCAGAATGTGAAGTCATGGAGATTATCATGGAGATTTAAGATTTGATGTTGTTGTCCCTGTTGGGAATTAGACTTACTTGGACTTACTTACTTTCTTTTTTCCTCTCTCTTCTGCCATCAGGATGTTGCCCCTATGCATTTTGGAAGTAGATAACTTGTTTGATTCCACAAGTTCATTGCTAGGGTAAACTTACCCAATGTGCTTTGAGTCTAACCTGTACCAGGTTCATATGACACTCTGGACTTTGTGCATTTGAGTTGGTGCTGGAACAAGTTAAGACTTCAGGACAGTTGCAATGGAATGATTGTATTCTACATGTAAGAAAAACCTAAACTGGGGGCCAAGGACAGAATGTGATGGCTTAAATGTGTCCCCCAGAGATTCTTGTATTGGAAATTTTACCCTCAGATATAGATAGATGGATGTATAGATAGATAGATAGATAGATAGATAGATAGATAGACAGACAGACAGACAGATAGATAGATAGATAGATAGATAGATAAGGAGAGATAGAAGGTTAGATGGGGTCATGAAGGTGGGACCCCTTGGTGGTATAGTGGCTTTATAAAAAGAAGAAGAGAGACCTAAGTTAGCACATTGGTTCTGTCTCACCATGTGATGCACTTCACCATGTTTTCATGCAGCAGGAAGGACCTCACCAGATGCTGGCACCACGCTCTTGAATTTCCTGGCCTCTAGAACCATAAGCCAAATAAATTTCTATTCTTTATAAATTACTTTCTCTCAGATAGTTTGTAATAGCAACAGAAAATGGACTAAGACACGTTGCAAGGTACTATTACATCTTGAAAAAACACTGAGTTCTATTTTCTACCAGTCTATGGCAAATGTAGAGAAAATCCATCCTAGGTATAAAGATAAATAAAATATGAAAGGTATCACATACATAATAGTCATGTTAGGAAAGATACTTAAGAATTCTTGGGAATTAATTCTTGGGCTGATAAAGATCATTTCCCACATGTGATTTTGTTTACATTATTAATTAAATGTACAGATATTATTTATAAATACTGTCATGTGTAGTGCCATAAATAACTATTTTTTTGTACCAGGGATTGAACCAAAGAGTGCTGAACCACTGAGCCACATCCCTAACCCTTTTTATTTATTTCTTTTTTTAAATTTTGAGACAAGTTCTCACTAAAATGCTGAGGATAGCTTTGAACTTGTGATGCTCCCACCTCAGCCTCTTAAACACACTAAACGACTGAAACATTCTGCCACCAAAAATTCTAAATTTGTTCAATGACCAGTTAGAAAACAGACTGCCACTTGAAGATGCCAGTATTAACCCAATGCTCTTCAATTCATTCAAAACTCTATGTTCAAAGAAAACCTTTCCAAACCAAACCTCTTAACAAAGCACAACCTCATCTTCTAATCTGTGGCTTGCTCAATAGTAACATCTAAAAAAAAGCGGCTGAGCTACTAGACATCAGGGAAATGAAAAAAACTGCAATAAAATACCATTTCAATGTAGAAATAAATAGTCAATACCAAGTGTCAATGACAGCATGAAAAAACTGGAACCCTCATACGTCACTGGAAATAAGGTAAAATGGCATGGCCACTTTGAAAAACAGTTCATCAGTTTCTTATAAAACTTAATATGACTCGCCAAATGACCCTGAAATTTCACCATGAATAATCTATCCAAGCCAGGCGCAGTCATGCATATCTATAATCCCCCTGACTCAGGAGGCTGAGGCAGGAAGATCACAAGTTCAAAGCCAGCCTCAGCAAAAGCAAGGTGCTAAGCAACTCAGTGAGATCCTGTCTCTAAATAGTATACAAAATAGGGCTGGGGATGTGGCTCAGTGGATGAGTGTCCTTGAGTTCAGTCTCTGGTATTCCCCGCAAAAGAACCTCTCCAAAAAAAATTTAAAACATATGTCTACACAAAGACATGTGCGTGAATGTTATAGCAGCAGTATTCATTAAGCTTAAAACTGGAAACAAGCCAAATGCCCATCAATTGATGACAAGATAAAATGTTGGGCAACCATATAATGGAATACTATTCATCAGTGAAAAAGAATGAACTAGCTATGACATGGATGATCCTCAGTAACCTTAGTTAACTAAATTAAGCAATATGTAAAGAGTACATATCATATGATTCCATGTATTTGAAATGTCCCCAAAGGCAAATTTAGATAGAAAGCTTATTAATCATGGCTAAATCTGCAAAGATTAAAGCAAGTAGGCATGAGAGATTTGTTTTGATCTAATGGAAATGGTCTAAAAAAGATAGTAATGAGGTCTCCACAGCTATAAATGTACTAAACATTATTAAGTTGTGTACCCACAGTGGGTAAATTTTATAGTATGCAAATTATGCCTTAATAAGTCTGTTTAGAAACATAATAAGTAAGGCTGAGAGCTTCACCATCGAATGTTACCAAAATAGAATGTAACCAAAAGAGGAGATCGGAATCCCACTGAGAGGGTTGGGGAAATGATTTTTAAGGAAAAGACATTTATATTTTGACCTGAAAAAAAAAAGATGTTTTGCTGAGTAACCTGATAGTGAGGGTAAAGGAAAGATGGAAAGGAAAGGTGTGGAAATTAATAGCATCCCATCCAGAAAGAATCACAGGTACAAAGATCGTGGGTGTGAGCGGGAGAGTAACAGGCCACAAGAAGCACAAAGGACATTGGCAGGTGGAGCATGTGAGCAGGCAGTGGAGAGGAGGCAGACGGTCAGTATGGATCCAGGATGGACCTTTCAGTAGAGTAAATATTTTGGATTTTGTTCCAAGAACCATAGGAAATCATTGAAAGATTTTAAACAAAACAGGAATGTGACCATACTTGGATCTTAGGAAATTCACTCCTTGCTGCAGATCAAGGGTCAGCCAACAATTTCTGAAGAGAAGCATTCCAGACTCTGAAGGCTGTTTGATTTTTATTGCAACTACTTGGTGCTTTTTGTGGAGCAAAAGCTGCCACAGATGATGTGCGAACAAATGAGCTGGTTCCTGTGCTAGAAAAACTACTTAGAAACAAAGAGTGAGCAGGATTTGGCCCTTGGAACACAATAGACTATAGGTGGCTAAGGGATTAGAGCACAAGTCTGGATCAAGTATGGAAACCAGGTTAGAAAGCCAGTGGAAAATGATGTATCTTGTGTTAAGAATTGTTACCATCTCTTAGAGGGTTGGAGGAGCCACATAGGAATAAGGAGGTGAGGTAGAGGGAGGGGTGGAGAATAACTGCCCATTCTCTGGAATGAGTAGCTGGGAAAATGGTGATCATCTCAGTACCTTGGTGGAGAAGTGGCCTTGGATGTGGGAGCACAGTATTGAAGGACATACAGTCATAGAATCTAAGTATTAGGGTAGACCTTAGGTGAACTCTTCAACATCAGGGGTCAATAGAAGAATACTCATACTATTCTCCCCCAGCCACCTGACATTCCTTCCACTCTCTTTTACTCCTTGTGGCTCAAACAAATTTGGACAGGTGGATGAACCAAATAATGTGGTTGGGTTCCTATTTTATTGGCAATTGGTAGCTGTTAGGCTTTGCATCAAATGGAGCAAGCAGATGAAAGCCATTTCAGGAGGTTCTAGCAACAGACTAAAAATAAATTTTTAAGGTACTAGACTTCAATCCTTCATTCAGTCAATAGATGCTGAGTACCCAGCACTGTGGAAAGTGATGGAGTATAGGGGAGAAAAACAGATGATTTTAATTGGGATTGTTAAGGGAAAAAATATTGAAACAACTTTCTAGTTACTTAGCAAAGAGGATTTTAGAAGAGGAAAAAAATTTAAATTAATTTGAAGTTGTGAACTCAAGTGACCAGGAGAATTAGTCCCCTAATAGGATCAGCCAACAGGGAAATTTAGGAAATTTCCCTAATGTAAAGACTAAGGAGAAAAGACATTACGTTCTGCTTGGTTTATGTTGAATTTGGACTCCCAATAGGTTGGTTGGGAACCACTGGCACCAAGTTATATGTTGATGCCATATGAGCTGATGAATTTTTAAAGTGAGGATGAAGGGAGAAAAGAAAGGACCCAAATTAAATTCCTCCCCCTAACTGATCTCTCTTGCTGTGAATCAGAGGGCAAGAGAAAGAAGAATGTGGAAAAAAAAAAAAAGAACAAGTAAGTACTTTACCAGGTGAAGCAAGAGAATGTAGGCATCTGAAAACCATCAAGTTTTCAAATGTGAAACCTATTTCTCCTTCAAATGTGTTCTCTTCTCCTCCATTGCTATTCCCTAGTTTGGACTCCCAACATCTATCAGGTAGATTCGACAGTATCCTTTTAACCCTCCTCCATGCTCCTGGTCTTTTCTTGAATCTGGACTCTGGAATTCCTTCTTCTATGGTTTCCCATTCTCTATTGGATACACCTGAAACTCCTTAGCATGAACTCTTCTTCCTGAGCAGATTCCTCATCTATTCCTCCTGAATTCACTTCCACACCACTTCTTTCTTACCTTTAGTGCCCAACTACCTGAACCTGCATCTCAAAGTTCCTCAACTATGGTCCAACTCATCCTGTCTCTGAGGATTGTGGTGTATCACAAGGAATACTTTGCTAATAATAAAATTCTGAAGTTTGTGACTATTTTCCTTTTTAATTAATAGGAGCAAGTTCAGAAGTCTCCCTATAAATTGCACATTCTCTTTTGCCCCTATTCCAACAAGCTAAGCTGGAATAGACAGGAGTGGTTTGTGAAATTTGTCATACATGTGAAAATCATCTGCCATGGGGTTAATGTAGAAAAAAATGCAGAGAACCACTGATATAGATGTTGTAATGCAATAATCAGTGTTCCACCTGTAGCAACTGCCAAACTTAATTATAATTGCATATTGCTCCCACTGTGAGTGCCTCAAGAGTATAAACTGTTACCTCTGCACCTGGAACTTGAAAATACCTAGTAAAAATAGAAGGAATTCTTTTCTTCCAAGGGTCAAATGAAGTTAGAGCTCCTTGGGCTTGTCCTGAAGATGGCGCATGATGTTTATTGGAAGTGAGAACTTTGTGGGCTTTGTCTAGGAATAGAGAAGGGAATGGGTAGTTAGAAAAGAGAGGATAACAGTTGTAAGCTATTATTTCAGTGATTTTTGGTCCATAAAATGAAGGAAAAATATTCAGCAGTGCATAGAAAAGAAACTAAGTTCCAATGAACACTTCTTAGCTTTCTCAGTTCCCATTGTACCCAGTCTGGCTCTTTTTTGACCTTTTCATAAAATGGTGTGGCCAAGGTCACTGATAACTTGTTTCCAAATGCATCATGCATTTAAACGCTCATCTCCCTTAATGTCTCAGAAGCATTCAACTCAGTAGGCCAATCTGTCCTCTGAACTACCACCCTCCTTTCCCTATTCCCATGTCATTCACAGGCTGACCTATGAGGATGGGATTTTCTTCTCTCTTTTTCAATCCCTCCTCTACTGGTGCCTCCTGCATCTACATGCTGGAGCAGAGGTTTTGAACTGAGCCATCTGGGCCCTCACCTTTCATTCTGGCCCACTCCTCTAATGGCTTTGAATACCAACTATGTCAATGGCTCCCCTTTTTTCTTTGAAAAAAAAAATCAGTCCACTATTATGCAGGTAGAGTCAATTGCATATCCAGACATCTTCACATAACTATCTCACAAACACCTCAGTGCATTTTCAAAATTAAATTATCTTTTTTTCTCAAATCCCAGTAAAATGGCACTGCCATCTAGGTACTTGCTCAAGACTGACAACTTAGAATCATAATTCTCTCTGCCTTCTTCCTGACCTTTCCTTCATATCCAATTTCTAACCAGGTCTTGTCAAAGTATCTCACTTTTGAAATATATTATCATCCATCTCTGTCTCTCCATCTCCACTCCCACCATTTGGTTTAAACCACCATCATCTCTCACCCAAGGTTATTGCAAATAACACTTAATGGGCTCTCGGC
Organism: Marmota flaviventris; assembly: GCF_047511675.1. Taxonomy (NCBI): domain Eukaryota; kingdom Metazoa; phylum Chordata; class Mammalia; order Rodentia; family Sciuridae; genus Marmota; species Marmota flaviventris. The sequence goes on along the minus strand of NC_092498.1, from coordinate 100,070,724 downwards.
TTCCATTGCCTTCCAATCCATTTTACGTGCACCAGAGTTTGGACCATATTTCTACTCTACTCTCAAAACCCTTCAAAATCTTAGGGTAAAAATGAAATTTTCTGAGATGGCCTATCAGGACCTTGCAAAATCTGACCACTTCTTATTTCTCCAGCCCTTCTCCAGACCAGTCCTGTCCACTGTCATGCTTGTGATGTGCAACCACCAGGTTTCTCTATTTCTCACAGATGCCAACTTTCATTCTGCCTAAAGACTTTGTACATGTGATTTTCTTAACCCAGAACTAATTCTCAGCTCCTGCCCAGGCCCTTGACGATTCCTACTCAATCTGCATGTCTCAACTAAAATGTCCCTTGTTCACTATGCAATTCCCTGCCACCTTTCAAATAGAATTACAAAATTTAATGCTACTGTTAAATTATCTTTCAATGTCCTTTATTTTTCTTCATAGCGCTTATCAGAATTAGTCTCTATGTTTATGCATATTTGTTTAAAGTCTTTCTTTCTTATTAGACTGTAAACTTCATGAATTCAGGAGCATAGTTCAGGGCTTGCATATAATAAGTGCTATAATAAACAATTATCAAATGAGTGGATAAATAAGTGAATTATTTATTAAGTGATTATTTGAGAATGAAAGAGAAAAGAATCTTAGAACTTATACACTTCAACAATTAAAACCATATCTAAAGGCAGTCACTAATAAGTGATGCTTGGCTCATAGATTTGGCAAAAAATATTGATGGCTCATATTTACTAAGTAATGAGGAGAGGCTTAAAGCACCTCATGTGTAAAGTCACTTACACATAAAAGCCTATGAGCTTACATATGAGAAAGTTAGGAAATAGAAATTTTAATTAACATGCCCAAAAGACAAAAATCTGGGAAGAAGAGAAACTGAGATTCAAACCTAGGCAGTCTGTCTCCAGAGCCTTCATGCTTAAGCACAATTTAATTCAGAATTTTCCAATTGGTGAACCATGAATGAATTACAGATGTGCCACCAGAAATTGATTCGTTTGGCCCTGGGGTGGCCAGCCTGGTGGCCTAAGGCTGTGGGAAGCTTTAACCAGGGCTTCTCAGAAGGTGGAAGATTAGGTCTGATGTACCAAGTCCCCTGAACTTGGGTGTCTATCTTGGCAGCAGCTGCAGAGCGAGTTACTGTGTTGTAGATAGAGTGTCCCTGAAGCTATTAGAGAAGTTATGTCCCAGATGCTCCAGAGGTGCAGAGAGCTGCCTGAGATGCTAATGGTGGTGGGCAGGACAGTAGAGAATGTCAGGGAGAAAACTCCGTCTTCACGTAATTAAGAACAGCTGTCTGGTTGTGGCAGACATGTCCTAGGTATAACTCTGCTAGCAGCAAGGCATCTGCCCTAACACTGCACAAGGATTCTGCTAATGCAAGCTTCATCATTATCTTGAAATTCTTTATTTAAAACTGATTGCTTTAGAAATCCCTTCTCATTTCCACCTTTGTCAATGAAAGCAAAAGAAGAACTTTTAGACACTTCAATATAATTTTGACTTTTGTAAATTTTGAATAGTTGTAAAATAAAACGCTTAAAATGTTTTATTACCTGTCTGTGAACAAAGTTTCTCATTGATGGTGACTATAAAGGCTTTAAAGAAATGAGCTTTAAATCTCTTAATTGGAAGTTCTTTGTAGTCATTTGAAGCATAAAACCTGTTATGTAAAAGTTATGTTCATGAAAGCAGGCTCCAACTCTTCACCAAAAAAAAAAAAAAATGTTGAAAAGATATTATGTAGAACTCTCCCATAAATTTTATATGAACGCATTTTATTTTATTTTTATTTTCCTAACTATATAATATAAAGAAAATGTAACCTTTTTTTCCACCAAGCACCGTATAGATGCCCCAAATCCTATCCAGCTTACTCCAATGATCATTTTCTGTGTGTACTATAATGAGACTAAGCCTGACAACTCCCTCTCTGCACGATACTCTATTTGAAGTGTGCTCATTTTTTGATGCATTTATGTACTGCAGAGAAATGGCCCCATTCAACCACACTAGACAACTTTCAGTTACTTCTGAACAAAGCACGTTCTCTTGCTGTTTTCTCTGTGTAGTTGTTAAGAGCAGAGGCTCTGGAGCTGGAATGCCTGATTGGAATTTCAGTTTTGCCACTTACTAGCTGTGTGACACTGAGAAGGCAGCTAACCCTTCTGTTTTGTCATATAAAAAGGGATCACGATAGTAACAAGCTCAGAACTAAAGCAATTATACACACACACACACACACACACACACACACACACATATATATATATATATATATATATATATATATATATATATATATATATATATATACATATATATGATGCCTGGCATATAGCAAGTACCCCTAAAATGTCAGTTGTTTTTTCTCTGTCTCCTTTTTTTTCTATTGCTTACCTTCTGTGATATTTCCTCCAGCTCTTTCTTTCCCTACCCACCAAGGACTAGAGACTCTCTTAGGAGAATACAAAACCTAGTGTCACCCTGTCATTAGTACTTACCACGGAACATGACATTCTTATTTTCTTGCCCGATGCCCAGCCCTCCCTCATTAGAGCAAACTCCTTGAGAACAAATATTGTTCCATTAGCTCATAAATCCCCAGCTCCTGCTGTGATCCTAGGTACTCACTAACTAGTCAATGGACATTTGCCTGAATGAAGGAGCCCCATTTCTGCAGCAATGGCTTGGGAAAACAGGAAGAAGGTGTGTAACTTTTCTAACACATATTTAGAAGTATGATTTCAGAGTAAGTTTCCATGATATTTCCCCATTCGCCCCTTCTTGTCCTGACTCCTCCCTAACCTTTATATCATGGAATATGACAGCCCCCCTTTTTCCATACAAATCCATCCAGCTGCTCTTTTGCTTCTTGACATCCCTTTCTGTGTTGCAGATGGCTCGGAGGAAGGCTTGGGGCACTTTGGTGCTAGCCGCATACTAGGCTGTCTGTTGGTGGGAGTTTCTCAAGTGCTAGCTAGCAATGTGTAGAGCGTTTGTCATGATGAGATGGCTCTGGCTGATTGAAGTTCAGCTGAGTTGGTCCCTGAGTCAAGGCCTGAGCAAGGGCAGCAACTGCTGGACAACACACATCATCACGGTGAGAGCTCCCAGTGCCAGCTGCGGAAGGCTCTGGATTCTGATTCAGTCAGTAAACTGAAGCCCACTTACTTCAAAGCAATAGACGTTTGTCAAGCATTCTCATTCTTGCCTTAATTAATCACCCAAGTCTACTTTTCTGTTGTTTCCGACATCTGTACAGCTGAAGGTGTTGATTTCTTGTAAGTGGTTTGTTGCTATTGTTTTTCTTTAACAAGTTAAAATAGCAGAGAAAACAGTGGGCTACGTTACAGAGAATGCTGATTTTCTAACTAGCACAATAAGAGTCTTGAATAAGCCTTTAAAAACTTCAGTGCCCACAGGGAGTAACTTCAAAAAATGATGACCAAAAATAGGAAGGAAAGAAACCTTTTTTAATGTAAAAAGTGTCCTATATATGCATGTGTCATGAGCCGTCCATGGGCTGTGTGTGTGTGAACTATTGTGCATAGTAGCCCAATGAGGGGACAGGCCTGGCACTGTGGGCTCCCTTTAGGCTAAAATCCTACACAGCACCTGAGATGGGTGTGACTTGCCAAGATGTCAATCAATCTGCTGACCACAAGACATCAGGAAGCAACCCTCCAACCTTGAAACCTTATCCCCTCCTCTGATGTCTCGGCTATAAAATAAAGGAAAAGAGGGCTTGCACTCCCCTTCCAGTGTGGGAGCTGACCTTTAAGGTAGCAGAGCCGTCTTGCCCTCTATTTGAAAAGCTTATGTCTGTGATGCGTGAATTTTCTCCACTTTCTTAGCTTGATGTTGCAGCTAGCTCTTTTAAACCCAGTTCTCTTGCCTGTGAGGGTCATGGGCCAGATGCCTGTTTGGACATATTGGTATGAAAAGAGCAAGGAACAGTTTGCACTGAGTTAATCCAGTGCCCACAACCACCCCATGAAATAGATAGTATCACCACATTTACAAATGGACAAACTGCAACACATAAGAATTAAATCACAACCTCAAGGCACAAATTTTGAAACTAGATCTTTCCCACTTGACCCTCTCCTCACTTTTTTCCGCCTTAGTTTCTTTCCATTCCTGGCTTCTTTGTGATTTTATTTTATTTTTGTTCTTTGTAGATGTACATGACAGTAGAGTATATTTTGTCATATTATACATACGTGTAGTATAGCTTTCCATTCTTGTCGTTGTACATGATGTGGGGTTGTGTATTCATATATGAACATAAGAAAGTTAGGTCTGATTTATTCTACCATCTTTCCTATTCCCATCTCCCCCTCCCTTCTCTTTGTCTAATCTAATGAATTTCTATTCTTCCCTAACCACTCCCCCACCTTATTCTGTGTTAGCATCCATATATCAGAGAGAACATTCAGCCCTTGGTTTGGGGGGGGGGGGATTGGCTTAATTCACTTAGCATGGTACTCTCAAGTTGCATCCATTTACTGGCAAATGCTATAATTTCATTCTTCTTCATGGCTCAGTAATTTCCATTGTATGTATGTGTATATATATATATATATATCACATTTTCTTTATCCATTCATCTGTTGAAGGCACTTAGATTGGTTCCATAGCTTAGCTCTTAAAAATTGAACTGCTATAAACATTGATGTGGCTGTGTTACTACACTATACTGATTTTAAGTCCTTTGGGTATAAACTGAGGAGTGGGATAACTGGGTCAAATGGTGGTTCCATTCCAAGTTGTCTGAAGAATCTCCATACTGCTTTCCACAGTGGTTGTACCAATTTACATTCTTACCAGCAATGTATGAGTGTGCCTTTTCCTCACATCCTTGCCAACATTTATTGTTGCTTGTATTCTTGATCATTGCCATTCTGACTGGAGTGAGATGAAAGCTCCGTGTAGTTTTCATTTGTATTTCTCTAATTGCTAGAGATGTTGAACATTTTTCTCCTATATTTGTTGACCATTTGTCTTTCTTCTGTGAAATGCCTGTTCCATTCCTTTGACATTTATTGGATTATTTCAGGGTTTTTGGTGTTAATTTTTTTGAGTTCTTTATGTATCCTGAAAATTAATGTTCTATCTGAGGTGCATGTGGCAAACAATTTCTCCCATTCTGTAGGCTCTCTCTTCATGTTCATGATTGTTTCCTTTGCTGTGAAGAAGCTTTTTAGTTTGAAATTATCTCATTTATTGATTCTTGATTTTACTTCTTGTGCTTTAGTAATCTTGTTGAGGAATTATGTTCCTAAACTGACATGATAGAGATTTGGGCCTAGGTTTTCTCTAGTAGGTGTAGGGTCTCAGATCTAATGCCTTGATCCATTTTGAGATGATTTTTGTGCAGAGTGAGAGATAGGGGTTTAATTTCATTTTGCCACATATGGATTTCCAGTTTTCCCAGCTCTCCACCTGTTTGTTTTTTTTTTTTTTTTTTTTTTTTTGTACAGATGGGAATAGTTTTTATATTTTTAAATAGTTGGGAAAAATCAGATGAAGAATAACATTTTGTGACCCATGAACATTGGAAAAACTACATGAAATTCAAGAAGCAGTCTCAATAAATAGAGATGTACTGGAACATACCAATTATTTTGCGTATTGTGTCTCGCTGCTTTGCACTACAATGGCAGAACTGAGCGAAGACTGTATGGCCTGAAAAGTCTAAAATATTTGATACAGATTGAATTTCCCTAATTCAAAAATCAAAGGTCCAAAATGCTCCATAATCCAAACCTTTTGAGCATTGACATTGACACCCCAAGTGAAAAATTCCACACTATGAAACTTCGTTTCACTCACAAAACTATAAAAAATACTGTACAAAATTACCTTCAGTTTATGTGTATGTATTATATATGAAACATAAATGAATTTCATGTTTAGACTTGGGTTCCCTCCCCAACATACTTCACTAAATATACACAACTATTCCCCAGTCTCAAAAAACTCAATATCAAAACACTTCTGGTCCCAAGCATGTCAAACAAAGGAGACTCAGTCTGTGCCTGGGCTTTACAGAAGAAGTTTGCCAACGTTTTTACTAAGGCAATAATTTTGCTTAGGGAAGTTTATTAAGAAGCAAAAGAAGGAATCATTTTGTTTCTTAAAATATTCTGTTAAATTCTCAGAAGGAAAAGCCACCCATTAACTCATGTCAAATTGATATTTTATCACAGTAAATATCTTAATCTTTCCTCACCTAGATGATGAACTAACTTCTGTCTCCTCTATGCATAGCTTTACCCTTTTCTTCTCAGTATTTCTCTGTGTAATTGGCAGGGTATTTGCCAAGGAAAAACTTAGCAGAGGGGAAGAATGAAGAGAGTCCTTTTCTGGCTCTGCTTCTAACTAAATTAAGCAAATCACTTAATCTTCTTTGATTTAAATTTTCTTATCTCCAAATTGTGGGGCTGGACAAGATAATCCCTATGGTCCCTTACAGTAATAAAATTACAGGCCTCTGTGACTTAGAACATAATTTTAAAATGTTAAATGATCACTAAGGTTTATAGCCGTTATGGTTTTGCATTTATGGTAGATTGGTGGCCATATTTATGATTTATTTGACTCCAATCCTTAGTCAGTATCTCGACTCCCAATTATGGCACTGTCCCTGTAGGAAAATATGAGCAACTTTATGATGATTTGCTTCTCAAGAAGATTTCCAGAGATGCATTGGGGGAAAAACTATGTAAACTTTTATAGTTCTCTAGTTTATCGCCAAATGGAGATTTGGGGGTCTTTAGGAAAGGACTCAAATGTACTCTGGTATGAGTTTTAAATGAGTACTTTTTTTTTAGTTAAATAATGCACTTCTAGTAATTGTCAATAAAGATTTTGAATCACTTTTCCAAAGTGTTCCATCCATTTGATTTACCCATCCAACCACTGTGTTTCTTAGTGGAACATGTTGAAAACCTGAGCTCCTGGTCTCTTCTGATTGTTGAACCCCATAGGGAAGCTCAAAAGCAGAATTGTCTTTCTACCCAGGGCAAGTTCATTTCATTCTGCATTGCCACTGTGTCACTCGCTGACTTCAGGTGGAGTTGGCATGACCATAACATGTCAGTAGCAAGAACTCCTCATCCAAGGAGCCTCCCAGAGCTGGGGCTCCGGATCAGAAGATGCTAAGCCTAACCTCCCTGGGGAAAGAGCTGAGTTGTAAGAATGAGTGGGAGTCTTCTGTAGCCTCTGTCCAAGATAGTATCAGTGATTTCCAATTCTCTCCTAATACTTTGGCTTCATGTCACCCAGCCATCAAGTTAAGTACTGGACTATGTCCTACAAATTTCTACATGGAAGTAGAAACACTGCGGTGGACTGAATAGAAATGGCATATGTTGGATTTCTTTTTAAAATAAACGTGTTTTATTTTTGCCCCCTGGAGATCTCAGGTGGTTTACAGCTGGATAAGACACAAAGTCTCTTCATATGTGAGAAGATGACTATATGGTATGTCATCCTGTATCTGGAATGGCTCCCAAAAGCTGGTGTGTTGAAGGCTTGGTCCCCAATGAACCAAAAATATCAACATAGAAGACACTGGTCCAAGAAATTAACATTCCAAATTTCGAAATGCATCTTTCTTGCTAATATTTCAAGTCCAAACTTTTTTATTTGTGTAATTATAGGCCTGGGATAGACCAAATTCTAAGCTATATGCCTGATCAGACTGGAAGGGCTTCAAAAATGACATATGCTATGTTTGAAAAACAAAAAAGAAGAAGGAAAGTCCTGGTTGAGGGCCAGAAGATGATATCAGGAAAATCTTCTTGCTGTGATGGCTTTCATTACAGTTGTGTTGCTACCAACCAAAACTCCACTTTTTCACAGGGGTTCACCTCCTCCCTCTGACCTCCCTGCCACTACTCTACTCCATGTCTACTGGCTTCAATCCCACAGTCCTGTGACACACCCCAAAGGCACTAGTAGTTTCCATTATTTTACTGAGAATCAAAGTTGGCTCCACATAATAACGGATAACATCACATTGTCTAATCTCGATGCTCCAAGTGGGACGTTTGGATCAACTGTATTCACATCATCTGGGAGACTGCTAGAAATGCAGAAACTCAGTTCCCAGTCCAGACTACTGAAAAAGATTGTACCCTGTACCAGCATTCTTGGCTGGGATGCACATTTAAATTTGAGAGTTACCATGTTAATCCTAGTTCTTTCACCCTCTCCCTGCATCTGCAACAGTGTTCAGAACATATAAATGCTCAATAAATATTTATTCCGGAAAGTAAATGAACAAATTTGGTGGACACTGTTTTAATTCACAACTCATTTAACCTCTTTTGGTGCTTGTACAGACTTTGTTCTCTGACAACTCCTTTTCTTGCTTTTCTTCACACTGCTGTAGCTTTGCTTTCTCAGTATTATGTTCTGGATCATCATCAGTAGCCTATCACTTGGATATTGTCACTGCCCAACTTTGTGCTACCTCCTCTTCTCCTTCAGGTCTATAAGCCTGTCCTTCTTCTTACTTTCCATGAACATATACTTAGGATTCCCAAGTTTTCATCTCCAGCTCAAAACTTCCCTCCCCTGACTCATCATTTGTGTATCTAGTATCCTAAGAACATTTCTAACTCTTATTACCACAAAGACTTCACACTCAAGATATCAAACTGGCACATATCTTCCCTGCCGTGCCACCCACAAATCCCGTCAACTCCACTTGCCCTTCCAACCTGTACCCTATATTAGATCGATACCACCAACATCTCACCAATATAAAAAATTACTCTCCATTTTATCCCCTACAAATCAAAGCAATCAGGATGTCCTATTTCTTACATCTGGATGTAACAGATTCATCCCAAGGAATTTATGAAATGACTTTGAGGTAGAGAGTCATTCCTTCTCTCTCCAGAGTCTGAAGCTGTAAACAGTGAACTTTCTTGCTACCTGAGGTCATGTTTTCTACCACGATTGGAGAGAACCAGTCCTCAGCAAGATATTCTGGATAAATATAGAGGTAGAGATGAAGAGAAGGTGCTGACAGAAATGCCTTTATGTCATTTGCATTCTTGCTCCCTGGAACTTGCTCTTATTTTATCCATCGAATTACTCCTTTTCATTTAAACCACTGGGTTTCTCTGACCTGAAAATAAAGAAAGGTTCATGAACCTCAGCTAAGAGACCACAGCAGGAACCATTATGTTCCAAGACTGATGACTACACACTGGCTCACTTGGGGTGCTGGCATGTGAGAGATCGGATGTATACAAATCCATTCTCAAAAGGTTTTAAGGGTTAAAAAAAATTTCAGTCAGATGGTTTTGGCAGAAAGGATATTGGCCCCTAAAAAAAAAAAAATGACCCTATTATCCAATGAGCCTTTAACTCTCAAGGATTAAAAATATACAAATTGTTGAAAATAATAGCTTCAAAGAGTTTGAGGGTCTTTATCAATATATTTGGAACATCCAGTGGTGCACACCTAGAATCCCAGAAACTCAGGATGATGAGGCAGGAGGATTACAAGTTCAAAGCCAGCCTTAGCAAATTAGTGAGGCCCTAATGAACTTAGCAAGAACTTGTCTCTAAATAAAATATAAAAAGAGCTGGGAATGTAGTTCAGTAGTTAAGTACTCTCAATTTAATCCCCAGTATCCCCCCCAAAAAAGAAAGATATTTAAACAGATGAAGATAACATTGGGATTCCCTTAGATGCAAGAGTTGTAGGTTCAATGAAGTTGTCTATTTTGCAGTTTTGCTCTTTTAAAAGCTATGTGGGTCCATGACAAGGCTCATTCATTCATCTTTCCCTCCTTGGGAATCCATATGCAGTGCTCAGAGACAGCTTATCCAGTGGAAAGCACACAATTGCAAATAAACAAATGAGAACAAAAACTTCTTAACACATGATTTTACTCCCCTGAGACCTTTCTAACATATAGAATAAAAATAGAGAGAATTAAAATTGGGAAAGCTGAAAAGAAGTGTTTGGGGCCAGGATTTAGAATTGGTTGAACCCTATGAACCCTATGGACTGATACCTAGCCTAGCAACATACCTGTCCATTCCCTCATTGAGAAGAATGAGTATTAAAAAAAAAAAAAAAAAGATGAAGAAGGAGGAGGAGGAGAAGGAGGAGGAGGAGGAGGATGAGGAGGGTGAGGAGGAGGAGGGGGTGGAGGGTGAGAGAGTCCCTCTACCCCAGGTACACAGATTCACAGTATACTGATTTTAAATGGGCAACTTTTTAGACCCACACTAGGTTGAAATTGGTAAAGAAGGGGCTGAAGCTAAGAGGAGCCAGCCCAATACTAGAGGAAGTGTGGCTTCTGCCCAATCCAGTTCCCCCCAAACTTGAATTGAGAGCACTCTTTCTAGACCTTTAAGGTACCTGTATGCCAAATAAACCCTCCAGCTCCTATTTGAGAGCAATAATATCCAGCTACATTTTCTTATGCTTTAGCGCCCCTTTGTCACTCATTCATTCATTCTAAAAATGTTTATTGAGATCCTACCCTGGAACACTCTAAGTAACTTTAAATAAGGGGGGAAGAAAAAAAGTTGAATATCTATGCACCCAGCATGAAAGAAGTATCATCTTATTGAATCCTCTCAATTATTTTATAAAGTAGATCTTAGGATTCCATGTCACCTCTCAGGAAACGGCAACTCAGAGGGCCTGAGTCACTTGCTCCAAAATATATGACCAAGAAGGAATAGAACGAAAATTATGGTGGTTCTTTGTACCCAGTCTTTGATACCAACATGGAGCTGAATCTTAAGGTTAAAGGGGTTTCCTCTGGACTTCACAGCAAGTGAATGGAGTAAATACTTTTCTTCCATCACTAGGTAGAGCTTCTGCAAACTGGATAAGAAGGGGAAGACCTGGTCCATCATAAACCAGGAAAGCCTTTTGTGAATGCTCCCAGAAAGCAAGCTATGGCTGACTTTATGATTCTGGGAGGTGAGTTATATCTCTCGGGAAGCATGGATCTTTGTCCCCATTCCTGCAGCAGAGCATGGTGTAACTGACAGTGCTTAAAAAAAAAAAAAAAGTCTCTTAAAACCTTATCCTTAGTACAAGACCTATTATGAAAAGTGCCCTGTCTGCACAGAACACTTTCTCTTTCCTGAAAATATGCAGGAATTTAATTAGTGCCTAAATCTCTCTTATTTTGGGCAAGCTTGAATGGATTCTTCATGGCCAGTATCCTTCTTTGGGAAACTCTAACCTTGATGTCTATCTATCCAGCATTTTTCCAATCAACACTGTGATTATTTAACATTTTAAAAAAGAAAGGTGTTTTATTCTGACTTTCCAATGCAGCCCTCTGATAAGACCAGAATCCAGATAATCCAGGATAACTAACTACTTTTTGCCTTAATTGCCTGGCCCATATAAAGATAATTTACTCAATTCTCCACTTCATTTTTCATGTGTAGATGAAGTCTGACTGTAGTTGCTCAGGCACTATTAATTCAACTTAACAAGCAACCTAGATGGCAATAAATTTGTATTTCAGGCTCAACTCTGATTTTACTTAGAGTTTTCATACATATGTGCTCATTGGTGTGCCTTTCTTTGAAATTTGCTTGAAGATAGATACCACATGTAACCTTGAATAATTAGGCTCTAAAACATATTTCATATTTGTTGGCTTTAAGTAGTTAGCAGAATGAATATTTTTATTTGGTACTTTGAATGGTAAATAAGTGGAGCATGTTTCTCTAGATGGTATCTTGGGAACTGAAGCAACATGTAGAATCAATGCTTTTGAATATTATGTGAAACTTCAAAAAAGAAAAAGTAAATGCAATAAGTGGTTCTTAATTGATGCAAGAGTAAAATTAAGAACTAAGTATATATTGATATTTCACTCTAATAGCATGTCTTTTAAACCAAAATCTTGAATCCCTTTTATTAGGATCACCTAATTTCATGTATCAGGTGGAATAAACAAAGCTAATATTGACCTTTTTTTTTTTTTTTTTTTGGCACTGGGGATTGAACCCAGGGGCACTTAACCACTGAGCCACTTGCCCAGCCCTTTTTATATTTTATTTAGAGACAGGGTCTCACTAAGTCATTAGGGCCTCTCTAAGTTGCTGAGGTTGGCTTTGAACTCACAATCCTCCAACCAGCCACTGGGATTGCAGGTGTGGGCCTCCAACCTACCAACAACATTGACCTTCTGTCTCTAGAATTTGACAACCTCAGATTCTGTCAGCCTCACCATTGTGCTTCATCCCAGGAGCTCAGCCTCAGTCATCACTTCCTATTGTCAATGGGATCCATAATAGTAATTCCTTGGGTTTCATGTCAACCAATTATAAAAGAGAGTACAGGACCACAGACCATAAACTTATCTGGAAGTAGAATATTAAGAAAAACCTGGTGGTGGGCTGAAAAGAAGTGGGGTACATTGTAGTCTCCCTTTCTATAATTGTTCTCTTTGTTCCCCTTGAGATGGCAGGATGTTTGTGTAGTGCTTGATGACTGTATAGGGCAAGGTCATAAGTTCCTCATCAAGAGAGAATTTAGAGCCAGGTGCGGTGGTGCACACCTGTAATCCCAGTGTCTCGGGAGGTTGAGACAGGAGGATTGTGAGTTCAAAGCCAGCCTCAGCAATGATGAGGCTCTAAGCAACTCAGTGAGACCCTGTCTCTGAATAAAATATAAAATGGGGCTGGGGATGTGGCTCAGTGGTCAAATGCCCCTGAATTCAATTCCAGGTACCTCTCACCAAAAAAAAAGAAAGAAAGAAAGAAAAGAAAAGAAAGAGAGAACCTAGAAATTCATACTGATTAGTCCACATCAGTCCAAATTAGGCCACATCAGTCCAAGGAGACTGTAGTTGCAAACATAAACCACCCCTAGTTCCACGCAGCTGAGGCCTGGAGAAAGGACATTATAGATCATCCCCCACCTGCAACGGGTTCCCAATCCTGATATCTGTCAAGTATCACTCTGTGCATTTCCTTTATAGTGCTCATCATGCGTGTGTGGGGGTATGAGTACATTCGTGTTTGTCTTCCCTTGGATTCTAAGCTTTGTCAGGGCAGGGAACGGGATCATTGGTTCACAGTCATATTCCCCACTAGCTTGTGCAGCCTGTCACACCTATCCTGGGCACAATGGCATTTATTGAATGAATATATAATTGAATGGAGAATCAATCTAAAGTCCCTTGGACTGTAGGCAATCAGAAGTGAGAAGGAGACACCATCTCTTCACTGAAATTTGCCTGTGCACTGTCATCCTGCAACCCATACTTGCTGGTGGGTTTGTGTAAAGAGAAACCTAGAATGTGGCAAAGGGTCAGGTGCCTTTATCTTGGCTTTTTTTTCCTGAATGGTATATCATTTAATGACTTCTAAAATGATATTGGGCGTGGAAGAGGAGCCTATTACCTAGAACTAGCAAGTTGTGTCTTTGGGGGAGAAATTCTGCATCCAAGAGCTCTTTGAGAAATGGACTCTTGATGTAGTTTTGTGACACTGTGTATTTCTGCAGACAAACTATTCGAAATGAGTCACACCTTCATAGAAGAGGTAGGATGTGTCTTCCTTACTAAGTACAAAAAAGCTGTAAATGGCAACGTGGGGTTCAGTTGGCCTAAAAAAGAAATAGGGGAAGAGGAAATTTGTTTTTCTTGGCATTTACCAATTCAGACATTAGGCTCATCTTTTCATATACTCCATCTTATTTCCTTTCCATGATAATTCTGTGAGATGGATATCATTATTTCCAATTTATAGGTGGCAAACAGCAAACTGATTTGGCAAAGCTACAAAACTAGGTAAAGACGGAGGAAGAATTTAAATCCAGATCTGCTCTGTTTTCTATGTGCTCCAGATTAATATTAAAACCCCAAAGAAGTAAGACTATTTGTCATTATCATAAAAAAATAGAACCATATGCCACATGTTATGGATAGACAGATAGATGGATGAACAGAGAGATAAATAGGTGGACTCCCACCTGTTACCTTCTCTGCACAACTTGTGCTTCTTTCTTAAGTCATGCCGGACCATGAATGAGATTTCACAATAACAACAGTTAAGAAAAAAAAATCACTGGCTTTGAGCTCTCAGCTATTGGAGTCATAGGGTCCTATGTCATTTCCTTCCTCTGCTAGGGATCCTCTGGGGCCTCGCATCTTCTTTGGTATTCATTAACGTTCTCCCGTGTCCATCATATCCATTGCTTTCCCTACCAGTCCCTCTAGGCCTGGCTGAGTTGGCTGTAGTTTGCAGGGGTGGGGTGGGGGGTGGAGTAAGACCCATTGTTTTTATTATTATTCATGTTAACCTCTCACTCTGATCTCAGAACTCTTCCTCTCAATTCCACAGCTCTTGAGGTGGAGGGAGACCTCTGCCCATAAGTATCATGGTTCCTAAGTACAAGATGACTCTTTCTTGTCTTGCCTTGAAATAGTCCATCTCATCATTCTATTCCCAAATGTGTGGCCTCTGTCTTGTCCATTTCTTATGTAACAACATAGAGGAAATTTTATTCAACAAAAATTTTCCTTGGAATTCCTTATACTGGTTTGGAGAAAGAACATTTAATTTTCTGCTGATTGTGTGGTAGAGAAGGTGAGTAGAGGGTAAAATTCCAAAGAGATTAACCTGTACAAGACATTATAAACCACCTCATAAGGAGGATGTATCTTGCTACCTGGGGCGGGGGGTACTCTGTATTCCTGCACACTGGAGTCTCTCAGAATACTCAGTTTGATGGGTCAGAAGTGAATTGCTCTGCCCAAGAGATTTAAAAAGTCACTGGGGCTGGGCACTAAGTAGAAGGGCAGAGTGTGTAAAATGAGTCAGTGGAGGCCTGGCTGAAAAAGGACCAAAGACAGAAATTCTGTTAGGAAATGTTGAAGTTGATGGCTAGGACATGTTAAATATGGCATCCTTTCTCTTGTAGCCTGGTTTTGAAGAAATTCAGCAAAACCTATCATTTGTGTAAATGACTTATTTCGGGCAACGACAGCCAACTCAAGGTTTCCAGGAGTGAGGCAAGTTTTGTAAATGAGAGACACTTCTGTCCCATAGGCCACTGCTCATTGCCCCAGTGTTAAGGAAACTAAGAGCAATCCTGAGCATGGCTCCTAGGCCGATGGGGAGATGATTAGGAGCAGACACTGGGACTAAAAGAAGAGTCAAGTGAATCCAGGTTTCACATGAATAAACTCCCAGGAAAGGAAGTTAAGGCCTCAAGAAACAGATGCTGGTCACTAAATGTCTTTGAGACACAGAGAGTTATTTTATGTTTTGGAAAAAGAGCGATGGAGAAGGTCATCAGTGGACTGCCCAAATCATCAGTAAAATCTACCAAGCTCACACCATGCCTGCAGGGAGTGGGTTTCCTATGGAGTGGGCAAGGATTCGAGTGTGGGGTATAGGTCAATGTCATGCAGCATCCACAGAAGCTCTGAAATTTGCAGAAATCCAAAGAGAGGGTTTTCGATCTTCCCAACTTGTGGGATTGGCTGAGGTCCAAGCCAATTATAGCTACATCTCCAAGGTGAAGAAGGACACAGCAGACATCTGGGTTCCATTTATAATCCCAATGATCCAGGAAGATGGCGGAACTACTTACGTGGGTGCTGAGTGAGAGACTCTCAGAAGGGCCATGCGTGTGATGCACTTGAAAGCATTTTCCTCCCTGGCAGCTGACCAGTGTCATGGGGAGGCTCAGTCTCATCCATTCTGCACTATGTGGAGGAGTGTGTCCTTTCTTCGCAGAGGTTTGTGTGGCAAGGATCTGCCTGTGTTCCACAACACTTTCCCAGCATGAATGATGGCAGGCACAGTGCAGGCAGAACCCCCAGTGAGCAGGAATCAGAGTGGGCAGCAGCAAACCTAAAGAGATAAGCTGGGGGCTCGGGATGTGGCTCAAGTAGTAGCGCGCTCGCCTGGCATGCGTGCGGCCCGGGTTCGATCCTCAGCACCACATACAAACAAAGATGTTGTGTCCGCCGAAAACTAAAAAATAAATATTAAAAATTCTCTCTCTCTCTCTGAGAGAGAGAGAGAGAGAGAGAGAGAGAGCGAAGCTGGGGAGTGAGGGCCTGGTGTTTAGGAATGGGCCATCATGGCCCTGGGAGTGAATTTACTAGAGATCCCTTTAGGATACCAGGAGTTGAGGAAGGTGGTGAGACCAAGCCGTGTCCAATTTGGGGGTGATTTTTCTGGATATTTTCATGTGCAGGCACCTTCGCACTTATTAAGGTATTAAAATCAGTCCTGGTACCCTCAGTATCCTGGGGTCTTGATCCTTAAAACTTGTCCCTGGGTGTTCTATTTGCTCCACTGTGACCTGGATCACTAGTAGGTAGACTTGGAGGATAGACACCTTATTCTCTTCTCTTTCTGACAGCTCATATATCTTGCTCAGGCTTGTGCTCCTCTGGTTACAGGAAGAGAGCTAGAGTTGGGAGAGGGATGGAGGGCAGAGAGAAAAGGAGAGGTTAGGAGAGGAGAGAAGGAGAAAGAGAAGAGAGAAGAGAGAAAGCCTTTGGATCCAGTGTAACTCCCAAGAGCAAGAGAATCCTTCTCTCCACACATAGGTGGGGTGTACTGTGGATCCCTGGGAATGCAGTAGACTGATAATGTCATCTCCCAGTCAGCAGTTCCATGAAGGGACACCTAAAGCACAACTGGCATGTCCACAATATAAGAAGGAGACCAGCCCCAAAGTGGAGGAAAATGGTGGCCTTTATGGAGAACATGGGTTGAGCTTTATAGAGGACAAGTGTTAATTGTTTACCTATGAACGGCCAAGGATTCCTTGCCAAGAATATCTCATCCTCTTGGGAAAGGTGATTATTCTCTGGGAATGCAAACTGTAAGACTGATTATGTGGAATTCAACTGCCTTCAGCTACCCCTGCTTGGTTGCTTAAAGCAAGTTTATATGAAGTGGAAAAAAAGCAGAGCTGAAAGATTGTTTGAGTTCCTGGGTCCTGCCATGCCTGCAGCCTACTTTTCATACTTCTGGGCTTTCTATTCAATAGAGCACCTACATTTTAAAATTTTACTTAATTAAATTTGACTTATAACTGGAAGTTTATCAGTGCACATGAAACACCCCCTTACCATTTCCAAATTATCAATTGGGAAGAACTGCTGTTCAGGAAAATGGAAGAATTGCAATGGTAACTGAGGGCAAGAAGAGTATTTATAACCACACATATATCAGGGGAAAAATGGAGAAGAACATGGGAAGTGTATACTCAGTTTCACCATTTGTCGTCTCTGTTACAGATCTTTCATTCCAACCTCTTTGTCTCTATTAGTTTATTTTCCATTGCTAACACAAAATACCTGAGGCTGAACACTTTATAAAGCAGAGAGGCTTATTTAACTCACAGTTTTAGCTTAAAGTCCAAGATCAGGATTCCTCATCAATTTGTCCAGTGGTGAGGGCCTCATGACAAGATGGCATCACGGTGGGAGCACTTGTGACTCACACAGTGAGAAAAGAAACCAGAGACTGGGAAGGGGTCTGTCTTGCTCTTTTATAATAATGAGCTTTCTTGAGCACAACTGGGGTGCCCATGGAATTCCCTTAATCTCTTCCCAGGGCAGCACCCCCAATGACCTAATCACCTTCTACTTAGGGCCCACCTCAACATCACCAGACTGAGGACCAAGCCTCCAACACCCACAGCTTTAAGGAACTGTGTTGTTATGAGTTAAATTGTATCCCCCTAAAAGAAATGTTGTACTTCTAATCCCAAGAATTTTAGAAAATAATCTTATTTGGAAACAGTGTTGCAGATATAATTACTTTAGATGAGGTCATTCTGGAGTAAGGTGGGCCTCTAATCCAACATGACTTCTGCCATTATAAGAGGAGTGACAAAGGGAGAAGGCCTTATAAGGACAGAGGCAGAGAGTGGAGTAAAGCAGCTGCAAGCCAAGGGACATCAGGGATTAGCAGCTGCTTGAAGAAGCCAGTTAGTAACAAAGTATAGAAATAATCCCTGAAAGTATGGTCTCTTATGTGTGTAGCAGTTCAATTCACAAAAGCTAAACTATGGAAACAATAGAGGTGTTTTTCAAGGGATGAATGGATAAAGAAAATGTGGTGTATATATACACAAAGGAATATTACTTAGCCACAAAGAAGAATGAAATTATGGCACTTGATGATAAATGGAACTGGAAACTATCATGGTAAGTGAAATAAACCAATCTCCAAAAACCAAAGGCACAATGTTTGTTCTCTCTGATTTGTGGATGCTGATCCACAATAAGGGAGGTTGAGGAGGAGAAGAATAGAAATCTATTGGATTAGACAAAGGGAAATGAAGTGAAGGGAAGGAGGAGGAAATTGGAAAGATAGCAGAATTAATTAAATAGAACTTTCAGAGCTTCATATTTGAATACACGACCAGGGTATCTTGGCATCATGTACAACAAGAGTGGGATCCTAAATAGAATAAGTCATACTCTCTGTGAGTATAAATTGCCAAAATACATTCTTTTGTCATGTGTAACTAAAATGAACAACAACAACAAAAAGACAGACAGGGGCAAGGAAAGATTTTCCCGTAAGGGTTTCAGAGGGAGCATGGCCTTTCATGACCCTTTAATTTTGGAGTTCTGGTCTCCAAAAACATAAGACAATGAATTTCTGCTGTTAAAGCCACTCAGTTTGTGATACTTTGTTAGGGCAGCCCTAGGAAACTAATGAGAGCATCTTCAAATCTCCTACTTCATTGTTGCAAAAAAAAAAAAAAAAAAAAAAAAAAAAAAAAAATCTGTTTTAAACGCTTAATTATTCTGAGGACTTACTGTATTACAATTTCCTAAGACATTTGCATTTGAAAAGAGAACTGGTGAGAGGAGGCAATAAGTGAATCCTTAATGGTAGAATTGCAGGCATCAAGGAGGGGCAGTCTCAGAGCCCAGTAAGTCTGTAAGTGCCTGTTTATCATGACAAGAGAAGTTTCAATACTGAGTTTCAGGGTGAGTTTCTTACAGATGTCTTAGGAGCCATTGCGGAAAAGGGAATGGGTGAAAAGAGAAAGGCTTAGGGGCTAGATTCTGAAAGTTCTCTCTAACTTAAACTGGAGTAACCCCTTTTTTATATTTTGGGATTTTTAGAGAGATTAACTTGAAGTTAACATAGATTGAAAATCATTGCACTATGGCATCATTTAACTCATAATAAGGCAAAAATGTATGTTTTTTTTCCCTGTTTTCCTACACTACTTCTGACAAATGTGCACACTTAAATTATGTTTACTACGAAAGCAGAGAGAGGTCTGCTTCCACCAAGAAGGTAAGGTGAGGAAATTGGAATACACAGGGGATACAGCATTATTCTTCCTTTAAAAATTTATTTTGATGGGTATAGAGCAAAGATTAGCTGCTTTGTCTTTGTTCTAGTATTTTTAGAACTGAAAAATCAAGATCCTTATTACTCAAAATATGCTAGAAGACTGAAGTGAAAGTCAAAATATCTAGTTGATTCTACTTGTTGATTTATTGGCTGTCCTTTATTTATTTACCATGCATGAACAGAGAAAGCGATAGGATATATTATTTGCATTCATGTGATTGAGGCAGAAGCAGTCCTGAATAAAAATTTTTTAAAAAGACTGATGCTGCAGGAATATATAAGGGAAAGAATAGCTTGTAGCTCTCTGCAATTGGAAGAGTAAAATAATTCTTACATGCTGTGTCCTTTTATACTTTCACAGATATAATAGATAGCATGTATGTGGCCTGGTATTCCTGACCCTAACCCACAGATGAGTTCAGGGCCTAAGGATCTGAGGATCCTGCCAGGCCTGAGACCAGTTAGCTAGAGGAAGCTGGTCTTGTTTTCTGAGACTTCTGCTCTCTATGATCAATGAGTGTTTTATTTATTTATTTTGTTTTGTTTTGTTTTTTAAGAGTGGTGAGGTAGAGAAAATTCTTAAAACAAATGGCTAACAAGTGACTTGGACCCTACTTTATTTCTACTACTTTTACCATAAAAGCTTAAGTCACTATCGGCTTTTGTCATGTTTTTGTGATAAGCAACAAGGCCCAGGAAACAAATAGTGAATATCATGGTGGATTCTCTTAAAAAAATTTTCCAGTTAAGCACTTGAATCTCAAAATGCTCTTCAAATCATAATAGCTAATCATTCATCCACCCACTCTTTTTTTTTTTTTTTTTTTTTCCCAGTTAAGACTCCCAGAGACTCCCTAGGAGCCTCCTGAGCTAACAGGTACTTCTGGCTGGGGAGGTGGGTAGTAGTAGACTCTGCTTACCCCAGATTCTAGAGTATAACAGGGGTTTGCTTTTAATCCACGCCTCTCTCCCGCCCTGCCCCCAACCAGATCTCCTTTTTTAAAGGTCCAGGTCCAGGTTGGGTACATTGAAAGGGTGCAGATGAATGTAGACTGGTGGTTGAAGAAAGGGGGGAAGTTTTTACACTATGGGCCTCTGAAAACAAATCAAGGACAGAGAGACTTTGTAATCCAAGGAAAAGCAACACGTTCGAATCCAGGCTCTAAGCCCGGGGTCTTTGTTTTTGTGTCCTTTATAAGTGGCGCTAGGGGACTTGGGGCTGTGTGGTGGGAGTTCCTACTTCCCAGATTTGGCCCCAAGGGCAGATGAGTCCAGCAGAGAGGAAAATCCTGGACTTCCAAATGCATCATCCCGCGCGAGAGAGGAGTTTTAGGGTTTGCCTGGGTAAATGTTAAAATAGGAGAGGGGGAAGGTGAGGTGTGTTTGAGGCGGGGAGAGGGCAGTGATCAGAGAGTCCTTAAAAGAAGGGAGTCCAACCCCAGAGCGAAAGAAAGGGAAGAGCAGAGGCTGAGTGAGAAGAGAGAGGTGCAGGGAGGACATGGCCCCAGAGCCTGGGCGAGCGGTTGGGGGGCGTCTGGGCGGTGCAGCTGCCGCAGGCCAAGAGGGAGCCCGTGACATCACGCCCCGGCCCCCTTCCCCTCGTCGGGTGGGTGGGGCCTCGGCGCGCCAAGCGGGCGCGGGGTCAAGGAGGGGGAAGAGGAGGAGCAGGCATGAATGTGTCTGTGTGAGGACCGGGGAGGGGCGGAGGAGGCGGAGGGCGGGGAGGGAGCGCGCGCGTGGCTCCGGGCGCCTGGGCTCCCCCCCGACCAGCCGCCGACCCCAGCCCGCGACGCGCGGCCTCCTCGCTACCGCCGCCCGCTTCGCTGCTGGGACCCGCTCTCAGAGCGGGGACCCGCCGGGCGGGGGAAGCGCGGGCCCCCGGCGCGGCCTGGAAGGAGCCAGAAAGCAAAAGTAAGGCGAGCAGCACTCCAAGTTTTCCCAACTTCGCCCCCTGCGGCGGCAGGCGTCCTGCTGCTCGGCGCGTCCCCACCGAGCTCTGGAGTGGCAGAAAGAAAAGGGACCGGGCGGGGGCGGGGGCGGAGGAAGAGGGAGCCCAAGGAAGAGTGGAGAGTCCGGCAACATCTGTTAAAACTTGGGGGAGGAGGAATGCGGGGAGGAGGAGGAGGAAGAGGAGGAGAGGAGGAAAGGAGGGAGCGCGCGGGAGGGAAGCACGGAACCGAGGGACAACTTTTCCACCCCGTGAGTAGCGCTGGCAGCTCCGTGTCTGGGCGGGGGGCTCCTCCACCCTGCGAGGGGTTCCAGGCCGGGATGGGACCTTTTTCCAGAAAGTGGATTGGACGCCGGGAGGGGCAGACGGTGGGGGGTTTCTTTCTTTCTCTTTCCCCTCCCTCCCTCCCGCGGTTGAACCAAATCAGAACTGTCACTCAGGGCCTGTGAGTCAGAAGGGATCGGATTACACGATCCCTGAAACTGATGCCGGAGCTGCACGAGCGGGAGGGAGCGGGCTGGGGCAGCGCCACCGGCGCGCTCGCACACTCGCACTCGCGCACACTCGTCGCTCCCACTCGCTGGCGCCGCTCGCCAGCCCTCCCTGAGCGCCCCGCGGCTGCCCGCGTCGCAACATGCCCGCTGCGGGCGCCACCCGCGCCCAGCCCAGCCGCTTGCGGTAGCCCGAGCCACCCGCGACCGCGCGGAGCCGGGAGCCGTCCGCTCGCGCCCCGGACGCGGGTCTATGGGAAGTTCGGGGACTTGACAGTCGCCGCCACCGCAGGTACGTCCCGCCCGAAGTTCTTTGTTTTGCGGGCCCGGCAGCCCGCTCCTGCGGCCGCGCCCCCGCCTGCGAGTCCAGAGGTGGTCCTCCAAGGGGAAACGAATAGTATGAAAATGGCTGTCAAAGGGCGCCCAGATTTAGACAGTCATCCGTAAGGCGTCGAACAAGTCTTTCATTTGCTCCCTCCTTCTTGAAGGTCCGCTTCCCAGTGTCTGATCCCTTGGCGGTCCGGAGACGGACTGCAGAATTTAACATCCCAGAGAGGGGACGAAGTTTGCAGCTGCGGCGACTGCGCCCCTCTTCTTCACTCTCTCTCCCAAAAGGGTTAAAAAGAACTACGTTAGACCCCAAAGCTCCCGTGTCCTTCCTTTGCTCTGTTGCGCTCTCGGGCTCCGACGCCAGGCGCGCACCGCCACCCGGATGGGCGGAAGGAGGCGGGCGGCGAGGTGGGTAGCGCGGGGACCACAGCTGCCGGGGCTTTCTTCTGCTAGAGCTCCACTTCGAAGGGTGGGGGTGTGGTGTGAGCGGATGGAGAGAGGCGCGCCTCCGTCGGTAGAGGAAAAGTGAAAGTTGTACCATCTGTGTATGATTTGGGATTCTCTTTTATTTCTTTTCCTTTCCAGGGCCAGCACGCTCAAAAAAGAAAAAAAGTAGCTGTGGCCCTTGCAGTAATCATTTAAGAGGCCGCGTTTACACAGAGCAGAGTTGGGTATGAATCGCTCTGCAGGGGACAGTTACTTTCTTGAGTTGTAGCGGGAAAATGGGCGGGAGGAGGTGGAGAAGGAGTAAATATTGACCCCAAAGTTGGAGAGTTTGTGAAGCGACTCTTAAGCCGATTGCCAGATGCAGACGCTCCACTCCACACCCGGCTTTTTATCCTTTTCTGAAATTTGTGCTCGTGTCCCCGACTGCACCTTTTCCAGAAGGATGCAGTTCCCCCCGCCCCCCCCCCCCAGAGGTGCAGGATCTCAGGCTTCCCGTGCACACTGTGTGGAAAGATGATTAAGGAGGTTTCCTCCGACGCTGTTCCTCCTGCCCCCCAACTTCTCATCTCCCTAGTGTAGACTGCCGGAGAGATTCTGGCCTTGGGTACAGTGCTCATGGCCCTCTGCCAGTTTATATGTACATATATTTATGTAAAACATTTTCTCCCAGCTCTTTGCCAGCTGTTCCACATTTTCCAGCTGCCACTTCAGTTTGAAATGATGGACTGTCCGCGTCTCCAAGTAAAAGAACCCTTTAGTCAGAGGTATGGAGGACCGGCCGCTGTGCAAAGACATGGGCAGTGCCATTATCCAGGCTGGTATTATTAGTTCTAAAAAACATCTCCTGCACTCCTTTCCCTCTCTTCCCTCTTCTCTCAAATATGTCTTTGCAGAGCACAATATATACCTAAACTGAAAATTCAAGTAATTAGGCCTTGCATTCCTAAATGTGATTTTGTACAGCATTTGGATGAAGCCATTTTTTTTTTGATCTCTGAAATATGGGTCTGATGGAAATAAATTAACTTTTAAAAAAGAGTTGCTGCTTGAGTGCATTGGGCATGGCTGGTGGGGGGCCTAATGACCTCATTTCAGCCTATTTAAGGCAGGAACTATTCATCCTCCCCATGTTTCACTTTTTGTGTTGTTTGATGTCTTCGCATGTTATAGACTGAAATCTTCAAGAATTGGCCTAAAGTATTAATTTTGAGTATTTATGTAATTGCTCTGTAATTTGAATAGGTGCCTTATTGATTGATTCCTGTAATTATTTCATTTAGGTTTTAAATTAAAAATTAATAATAGTCTGACAGTTTCTTAATTACATGTGTCAAGATTATTTTGAAGGAGGAAAATGCTATGTTTTAAAATAGTGAAATAACCTCAAAATCTTTTCATTTTTTCTAAAGCAGAACAGTATTTCAGTGGAGGGAATTTATTAAAGCACTGGCGATTGGTTCTAACAATGTAAACTGTGCGAAGTATCTAAAGAATTTGTTTATGTTAGGAAATATTGGTCTTAACAACCTGGTACACAAACACTTTGGCCAGTTAGATTATAGTCAACCCTAACACAAACATGAAGTAACATTTAAATTAGTTGGAATAGCATATTTATACAGAGCAGAGAGTTTATTTTACACTAAAAGCTATTTAATTAGAAACTCTCTGCCTAAGGGGAGATCCTTTCAGGGAGTATAATTCTTAAAGTCAGCCTAGGGAAGCTTTGGTTTAAGATGCGTGAATGAGTTCAATGGGAGAGGTGTCTAGTGAAATTTCACACAAGGAGAATCACTTTAAAAGGTATAGATTGCATTATTGCTAATAGGCCAGTAGGTTTGGCCCAGATGCCTACCAATTCCCCGTGCTTTTAACATACTTGTATTCCTTGATTGAACCCTGATATACACACATTTTTATTGTATATCTAATTTGCAAAGGACCCCAGATAGAAATGAGAAAATTCAGCCCTGATGAAAAATGGCTCCATTGAGTTATTTCATTACTTATTTAATGAAAGAATCGTTAATTTATCAACTTGATGCCCAAGCCTAAAAGTTGGACTTTTCTTTTGTTTCTTAGCCAGTGAAGTTTCCTTAATTACCTGCATGCTATAAGGCTTTCAGACTTCCTCTGAGTTTAGCCATTTAGAGGTCTTTCCTTCTATGTAAGGTATCCTGCTTACTGAGACACCTCCCCCCCTCCCCTTTTGAGGATAGAGTTTGGGAGCTTATGAAAGGAAACAATTTAATGATCATCCTTGCATGCACTCACTTATATGGAGATAGTAATGTACTCAGAATAACCAATCTTGGAGAAATGAATCAATGAGTCATGAAATACTCAAAAAACCTTAGTAATGGAATGTTAATGCTTTTAGACTATAGTAGATTATCTTAAAAGTCAAACTTTTCTTCTTTATGCAATTGTTGTAAATCTCCAGCTAAAGAATTCTTTGAAGGAGTTTTAAGTTGTGCTGGCATTCATATTCTAAGGTCTGTCTGATTTGTTTTGGAAGATTCAAGAAATTTTCTGCCAACTTATACCAGGAGAGGCAATTAAAATGCTGAAATGACTACAGAGGCAACAAATACATATATATTTGTTAAACAAAAGATTCCACTGTAATGATGATTTCAGGTTGTCTTCTCATTAAAGTCTGGGAGAAGCTGCTTCCTTTCACTTCATGATGTCATTTTTCTAGATGAAAATTGATCCGTTCTAGTTTCAAAGCAAATAAAGGGAGACAGAATAAACAACAACAGGGCAGGAGTACTGCTGCAAACTTTCTCAAGTACTTTCAGTGCATTTTTCATCTTTACTTTTATTTGATGGGCCTGTGAAATAGAGCTGTAGACTGGCGAAGACTTTAAATGAAATTTCACACTTTGATGATTTTTTTTAAACTTTGATATATTGACAGCAAAAGGAGCTGCAAAGCTTTTATATAACTTGAGCAGTAACGCCAAGCAGCAGTCAAACGTCTCCATGCATTTGTGTTTAACTGCAGAAGAAAAACATGTCCATGGGCAGTAGAGGTTCTTATCAACCCCTTAATCCCAGATCCCAGCAAACCTTGAGGGCATGCCTCAGATCTTGTTGAAATCACTGTGGACTCTCACAGTTTGCAGATTAAATATGCTATGTGTTCCTGGCTCCAACAACAGTTTTATGAGCTCACTAAGCTTCCTGTTTTAAGATCCTTTTCTTAAGTTTTTAGGACCTGCTAAAGGCAATGCTGTCTGGAGTAAGTGGTACTTGTTAATTTGGAGACACTTGATATTTCATTCTCTCTTTAAAAATTGCCAAAATTATTATTTTTAAATCGAAAGGCTAATTAAGCTGGGAAGAGGGAGGAGAGCTGTGGAAAAGACATTGGATGTTAAGTGTGTTTGTAAGTGCATTTGATTGCAAACTTTACGCTGGTGTCTCCGTTGTTTTATGACACTTTTCCTTTGCCTGGCCCCTGAAAATTAGACTTTTTCCATTTGTAAATCTAAACGCACTATGTTTTAGTGCCAAATTTCTTAACTACTCATTACCTGTGTGTGTGTGTGTGTGTGTGTGTGTGTGTGTTTAATGTGAAAGTGTTTTTTGTTCTGGGTGTGTATATTTCAACCCGACAAAATGTCTCAGAAAATCTATGGCTTTCTAAAGAAGCTGAATGAAAAAGCCATTACATAGTTAATAAGGTGGCACTGGAACATTTCAGCCCCCTCCTGAAAGGCAATATTGTGTTGAGTTCCACGTCTGCGTCTATGGTATCTATAGCTGTATCCTCGTATATGGTGCTCTTGTGTTTTGCGTAAGAGTCATAATTAAAAAAGAAAATACTTACATCATTGTCCAGCAACATGTCATATCATTCCCAAGAGAACCCGAGCCAATTTTGTGCTTAAAGGTTATTCAATGAATGAAATCTTGAAAGCCCATTTGTCAAAGTACTGCATGGTTTCTGTTAGTTTTCAAGCCCCAAATTCATTGTCTGCCCCGGCCCAGCCATTAGTCATCAGTGTATTAGTGCTGCCTTCAGGCCATGCTGCCCAGCACTTCTTCACACCATTATAGCTTTGAAAGTGTACTCTGTCGACTTGTAGAATTACTGCTCTGATTTCCGCTTGGCTGGGTTTGAGGTAAGTCCCCTCCCTACCTTCTAGCTGACTGTAATCCTTGCTTTCTTTTAAAGCTCCTTTCCAGAGATTTAGGGGAAAACTTTCTTAAGGGCCATGTTGGCATCACACTGTGGTTTTGTTGTGGCATGCACTGTACATATAAATTGTACCTGCAGTAAATTGGATTGATTGCTGGCCTGAAACAGCTAGAGGGGCTTTTCTTTTCTTTACTTCTTTCTGGAGGAAAGGGGGCCATGAGTGTATGTGTGTTTGGGGGTGGGGGGTGGCACAGAAGTAACATACAAGCATTTGATTGTGTACTTGTGGAATTTTTATACCACAGAATTAAATTAATTTAATAATGGGAGATAAGTGCAATTTTCAAAAAGTGATATAACTTCAGAATGCTGCATGCCATTATATATGCTTATTTTCAGGTAGAAATTTTTACCTTAGCTGCTTTGACTTTTTTTTTTTTTTTGAAGATTACATAAAATGCCTAACAAGACTCCAGAGTGCTTTACATTTCAAACTATCGATTTTTACAAAAAGAGACTGAAAACTCACCATTTAGATGAAAGATAAGTTTCAAATTGCAGTAATGAAGGAATGAGGCAGTTAAGCCCTGTTATTGATTTCATTTTGTGATATTTTTAAAAAGAATAATTCATTCTGAAGAAAGTTATCAGTGTGTAGAGAAACCTCATCCAGCAGCTTAAGAATGAAGCCTTAATAACTCACATCTATGGAAACCTGGAATAGAGTGACCAGATGTGTGGACCAGGCCACACCACTCGAGGACAATGTCTGCTATTTGAACTGTGGATGTTAAAATGAAATTCCATACCAGAGAGTCTCATTGGAGGGTATGTAGTTTGGTGTAGGTTAGATTGGCAGTTCTGTGCCTACAAAGGGTCAGAAATAAGACAGCTGGAGAATGTTGTGTGTGAATAGGCATAGTTTATAGGATAAGTGAACCGTGGATAGTTTTTACAAATAAGTCTTCATTTAAAAAAAAAATCCTAAATTTTGAAAAAGTGGCTTTGAAAATTATACTCAAGATTTAAGAATCAAAAGTTTAAAAATTAGGAGAATACAGTGTGGTGAATAGTCCTTCGCAAAAACTATCTTAAGTTTTCTTGGATTATCTGTAGCTGATTTTTAAAACCCAGAAGGTATTGGTCTAATATTTATGATGGTTTGAATGTCACTTACTATTCATAGAACATGCTGTCTATCCCCTTAAGCTTTATTGTAAAGAGCCACGATTCTGGGAATTCAAAGTTATATAAGTTCTATACAAATAATTAAACATTGTTTTCTCAAAATATGTGGGAACTTTTAATTCCTTTAAACCTCAGTGAAGTGAGAGAGGGACACATTTGATCAGTCACGGTGTTTTTATGATATATATGGGTTTAAGGGGAATACACTTTTCATGAGCTTAACTGATCTATAGCTGATAACTGACTGCAGATCTAGGTTTCTGAGGATTGACTGTATTCATCTAACCTGCAGAAAGTGGGGATGTCAGTTTGCTCCACATTATTGCTCATTCTTTAACGGTACCTGCTATGTAGGTTGCTTCCTGCAGTGTGTAAGCAAAGCACAGAGTACTGATATTTTATAGTTTTGCAGAATTCAGAAATTGTAACATATTAAATAGAGATCTTATACTCTCCTGGAATGTTTGTTATAAAGTACTTCTGGCATCCGAGAAAGAGTAGCTTATGATCTTTTCTTTTAAATACACAAGGCAGAAGAGTAAAACTGCCTCACAAATGCCATTTGTGATTTTAACTGAAATAGCACTGATTACTTTCATGTTGAGTAGGCTTTTCAGTAGGTGAAGTTAAACATAGATTTCTTAAAAGTTCAGATGTAGTTAATTTCCCAAAACTAAATTCCCTTAATCCATAACCAGGCAATTATTTCCCTTTTTGAGTAATTCCATTTGGTTTGTCTGTTATGAATACTGCTTGTCTATGATCAGAAGCATCAGAAATGTAGGAAAGAAAAATTGAAAACAATAGGCAGCAGATTTGGGGAGCCCTGTATGCTACTAATGACCACTAGGACAGATAGCAGATCTTATTTGCAGTTTAGGTTTTGAGCTTTCCTGACCACAGGGAAAAACAATCCTATATAAAGGAGAAATAATTGTACATTAAAAGATACTATAGTTAAAAATTCATGAAGATTTCATTAAGAACTTATGAAGTTGGGCCTCTTTTCCTGCAGAAAAAGGAAGGCATTACAGACAGGAAGGGAGAGAAAGCCTTAGAAATCCTAGAAACTGTTGGTGTGTCACAAAGGTTATGCCTACCTAATTGATTTTAAGTTCAGAAAGATATTTTGAACACAAGGAACCGTCAACCACATTACAAACTTAGAAGAGATTTTCTCCAGTGCATGATTACATGGGAGGCACTGATGTGTTTTAAATGTCCTATGTTTTGCTCATTTGCTCAAGACTATTTTTCACTTCCAAAATTGACAAAAAAAGTTTTTAAAGTCAGAATTTGCTTGTGTTTCTCTCTTCTGTAAAAATTATCTTTCTAGATGACTTTTTTTTTTTTTTTTTGGACATGAGTTGTGTAATAGCTATAGGAAGGTATAAATATTTAATAGGAATTTTTCCTAAACATTGCTCCAAGAGCAGCATCCTGAAGTAGCAGCTGATCTATTAGTAATAAAGTGTGAGAGAAGTGTCACTCTCTGTGAGAGAAGTGACACAGGGGAGGCTGTCTCAGAAATCCCCACCCAGACTGATTTCTCCTGGAATTTTATCAAAGTAAGGAGATCATTCAGCTTACCAGTATACAGAGAGATGTAAATAAATGTGATTTCTCTGAAGGAAAACTTATTTCCCTTGGAGCAGTGGTTCCCTCACCTATACAGTCATTTCTCACTTCAAACTTCATCATTGTGGTATTAAGAACATTACATTGCCTATTGGAATGTCTTCTGTTTCTGATCTTTTGTGACCAGTAACTGTTCTGACCTATTCGAAACTGATCAGGTTATCGTCGTGAGTCAGGCATTTCACTTAGTTGTTTTGAATCTTTAAAAGCACTAGAAAAAAGAAGCAAAGCCAAGTTCAGGCAACTTAAAAATAAATTCCACTGCATTAGGAAAATAAATGAAGTACACTGTTCAGGAAGGATGCTCTAGCAGTTTATAACTGAACATCCACTTCATTTTAGATTAGAAAGTTGCTTCATTCAGTTCAAACATCACTTTCAAAGATGGTTTACCAACTGATGCTTTCTTTAAAAAAAAAATGTTTTGTTTAAACAATAGAAGAATCCTGCTTGTCTGTGGGTTGGAGGCTTCACTGCAGACCTTCTATGGGGGAAAGGCTGATTTTTGCACACTTTTCCAGAATTAGGATTTTTCATGCTCTCTATTGACTACTACATAAAGCCTCTGGTGGTGAAGGTTGATTTGGAACTTCATGAAGGGCTTCCCTGAGAGACAATGAGGCCATGCGTCTGTGCCTTAACCATTCAGCACCTGCATCTATTTGTGGCAATTAATGAAGAAAAATGTTTGGGGGGGGGGCAGGTTAATAGTGAATTAGAATTCTTGTGAGTGAAGTACACATCCATTGGTTTCCTGAAGAGTTTTCAAGTTTTCCCAGTGTTTTATTATAGTTTTTTCTCAATTTCTCTCTCTCTCTCTCCCTCTCTCTCTCACACACACACACACACACACACACACACACACAGTACTGCACTGCAAAGTACCCATAAGGATTACACCTTCCTGAATTTAGCTAGTTAAAACGTCCGTATGAATGCAACCAGGGCCCTCCCCTACGTCTGTTTGCTGAGCCAACTGTAGAGAGTTTGCAGATGCCCAGGGATATTCCCAAGGAGCAGGGTAACTAATGTGATCCAAATTGATAAGGGCTGCTTCTGTGCGCTACAGAGGGACTGCCGGGCTCTGCTGGCTCTAGACACCGCCCTCCCCCCCATCCCCTTATCCCGCCTCCCCGCCCCCCACTCCTGCCCGCCAGTGTTTTTCCCTTTCCCGCGGCTTGGCTGCCGGACATGCATTGTCTCCCGAAAGGCAGCTTCAGGAATGTGGATCAAAGCGGGGCTTGGGAGCACCTCCTCTGCCCCCAGATACCCAGAGCTATTTCTGAGAAATTCACCATGCTCTGTTTGCCGGCGCGCTGGCTGGGGCGCGCCAGGGGCCGGGAGCACTCGGCGTGGACTTCCCCGCGCTGATGTAATGATGATGGATGCGGCGACATCGCGCTCAGACGGCGCTGCGCGGGCTCGGCGCTTGCTAATGAATTGGCCGCGCCGCTGCTGCGGAGAGGGACAGCCAGAGAGGAATTAAGACGCAGGCGCGGGGGACCCGGGCGCGGGGAAAAGTGGTTCAAGGTGTGAAAAACGTGCATTGCAACCGTCCGAGGTGACCGGACAGGAAGTGAGAGACCGTTCAAACAAAATAGAACATAACCACACAGCCCGATCAGAATAATTAGGGTGATAAAGGTCTTTGTAAAGATGAGAGTTTCTGTTTGGGGGTACCCCCTCCGCCCCCCCTGCATCACTCAATGCCGACTCTAAAGCAGACCTCATGAAGTGTTTTGCGTGAAAGTTTGGTTTAAAACGTAGGTCCCCCTTAAGAATTCTCGAATTTAGGAAATGTTCCCGCCCCCCACCGCTCATTTTCCAAGGGGAACCTGCTTTACAGCATCACTCGGTCTGTGGCTGCAGGAAGCTTTATGTGCCTTGGAGGCTGATGTACGTTTAGATTTATCATTTAGAAAGAAAACACCCACCTGCAGGCAGGTTAAAATAGGGTCTGGAATGAATTGTGCCCTTGGTTTTGACTTCAGGAATTACAAAAGGTTCAGTGATAGTTAAGTAGGAAAAGTCTGGATTGTTTCCAAGAGAGAATTCTCATCCCTCATGTTTTTTTTTTTTTTTTTTTTAATCTACGAAACTTAAAATTTTAGGAGTAATATACTAGGAGAACAGTTTTTTATTGGTTGCAGGTTTATGTATTTTTTGTTTTAATTTTCGTGTACTCAAGTTTGGAGACTCAAACATCAGCTACATTTTTCCCCCCTTAAGCACAAAAAGTCAAGGGGCATGTTGCAAATCTTTCATGTAATGTTTCAATGGTGAAAGGGACTAAAGGGGAACTGTATGGAGTTGTAAGCAAGGAAACTGTATCAGGCGGGAAAATGTCTCCTTTCATCCACATCTGAAAAACAGTGGCATGTTTCCTTCAGAGAAAAGTCTTTGAAGTGGACCACAGCTTAAATTTTTTTTTGTCTTGATACTAATGTTCTAAATAAGTTAAACTTTATTATTTAAGAAACCAGGCTTTAAGAGTAGTGCTATGGAACCCATTGTGGGTTAGGATTCCATCAGAACATTTTACTGGTCACTTCTATTCCTAATGCTTTAATGAATTGACTCAGGACTGAGTTTCCAAAGCTCTTACTGTCCTGTGAAAAGCCACCACCTCAGCTAGAAGCAGCCACATTTTTTGGCTCATTGGTTTTCCTCCACAGTTTGATGAGGTGTGAGTTACCAAAATGTTAAAACTTTCTCTTGATAAGAGACAGAAACAAAATTATGTTTTTATCAGTAAAATAAGCTGATATAATTTATAGGGATATACAGGAAGCAGATGTCTGCTTTGGCAAGTTGCCATTTTTATAGCCCCATTTCAAGCATCAACCACACTTAAATAATTAGTTACTAACTAATGAGATCCAAAAATGAGTTGTCAAAATAGAAGAAGGGAGTAGACTCTTGAGTGACCAAGGGCCTAATTTTTTAAAAAAATCCATTTCAAACAGGGGTAGGAATTAGTATTCTTTTAGACCATTAATTAGTGTGATTTCAGGCAGTGCCTGGAGCTTTACCTCTTCTCACATGACCCTCTCTCTTGATGAGTATTGGGAGGGTTTTATTGCTTTGTTAAAATGAAGTCCTTTGCCTTGGGGGAAAAGCCAACAACTCCACAAAAACCAAGTTTGTCAAGGAACTTTGGTGACTTATCTCACTACTGTTAATTAGCTTCCTCTACTAAGGAAGAAAACTTAGTTTTTCTAGAAACTCCATCTCTTAATGCGGTTTTCGGGGCCACTTACATGTTTACGTGTGCAGTTTTAACAGTAGACTATATTCAAATTCAACTAATAAAACCGTATTTGGGTTTTGGAAGAAGCAGAGATGGTTAAGTGCCTATTTATCAGTGGTTAAGAATAGAGTATTTTGATGAAGTATTCCTGTTAAAATTTTAGTTTTTACATTTGCCTGTTTTAAAGGAAACACTAGATATAGAATAAAATGTACATAACTAACTCAGTGGTGACTAAAATCAAGATACTGCAGACTCATTGAAGTCACAGAGACATCAATGAGATAATTTATTTACTAATTAAACAATCTTCCCTGTACTAGGTGCTGGGAAGACAGAAGCCTTGTCCTGGTGGGGCTTACAGCCTAGAGGGGGAGATGGACATTCTGTAAAGATTTATCTAGGTGAAAAGTTTATCATTGTGTGCTGAGATAGGTTTATGTAAGGTGCGAATTTAGTATTCTGGATGCACTTTGTTCATGAATTTGTCTAGTTCTTGAAGGATTCCATGAGGCTCTCTTTTACCCATCTAAAGCAGAGAGCAAAATTAAATATGTTGAACAACTGTTTAAAAGCTTTAGTGAGCCTGATAATTAGTGCTTGTTAAAATACATGTTCCCAGGTGCCACCCTCCAAGACAGATGCATTGCCTTGGAAGTGGATGTGGGAGTCAGAATACCTGGTAAGCACTATTGCAACACTGGTGCAAATGTTTCCTGTACCACTGTGACAAACAGTGATGTTCACAAGG
Source organism: Marmota flaviventris (assembly GCF_047511675.1). NCBI lineage: Eukaryota > Metazoa > Chordata > Mammalia > Rodentia > Sciuridae > Marmota > Marmota flaviventris. Next base: position 100,037,144 of record NC_092498.1, on the reverse strand, counting down.
TTGAGTTGTACTTGTGACATACTTTAATTTTCTTTCTTTAATTTTTTTTTTCCCTGAGGATTGAACCCAGGATGTTTTACCTCTGAACTACATTTTCAGCCCTGCCCCTACTTTTTAATTTTGAATTTGTGATCCTCCTGCCTCAGCCTCCTGAGTCACTGGGATTACAGGCATGTGCCACTACACCAGCCACTCATGACATACTTTAAAGAAGATATTTAAATTAGTTTTTTTGGGAAGCATTAAAAACCAGGTAATGAATAATTCTGGGATTGTTAGAGCTAGCGGGAACATCACAGAGTTATCTTTTAAGAATTCTGTATCTGGACTCATGGAAAAGTTTCAGAGGGTCTGTTATCCCTTGGAAATGAAATGCACACATTTTGCATTTCAAGATATTTCTAGGAAGAAGATCCTTAACTTTTAGCATGTTCTGAAAAAGGATGTGCTTCTTCTAACCCAAAGCGGGAGGGGAAAAGAAAGGATCCAATGCTACTGTCTGATTCTGTCATTTGAAAGATGAGACACTGGAAGCTTGGCAACAGATTGCTGGAGGTTGAGTGCTGGACAGCTCCAGAGTCACCATTTAGATGGCCTTGGCCTTTGGACTTGGACCTGGTGGCAGCCCTGCTGCGGGGCGCCTGCAGACCCTTCACTTGTCCTACCCTTTGTCAGTGCTCTTTGAAGGATGTATCTGAATTTGGAGTGGATCTTACAATTGATATGTAAATTTAACTTAGTGCTTCTTTTTTTCTTTTTTATTCTACAAAAGCTGTTCTTAAATAACTTGTGTGTTTTCCAATGAATGACACTGGATAATCTCAAAAAAGAAATGGAAGTTAGTGGAGGAGCCATTGCCCACAGTACCATGTGGCCTCTGGTTATTAAGCCTTCTGGTTACTTGAAATCCAGGTCAAGGGGAATTTATTGTATGTTAAAGAATTTGCAGTTCCCTTGCATATATGAGTTAAAAGTGACTAAATATATTTCATCTGGCATTTTAACTTTTTGAGCCAGTTAAGCAGTTGCTTCTTTTATTTCAGTAATCACTGTTTTGATTGAACACTGTGGCGTCTGGTAAATGTGGAAAAATAAGCAGATGACTAGACAGATGAAATGCCTACCATGGGTGTTGCAATCTAGATAGCTCGAAGAAAACATGAAAACATGCCAGAGAGGGGACTTTTCATCTTGTATTCTTTGTAGGTGTAGAACATTGCTGCAAAAAAGAGAACATGAACTAAATAGAGTGAAAATTGATGAATGATGAGTTAGAGCAATTACCACATGAATGAAGCTAGTGAAAGACAGACAACTGAACTTGTCTTTAGTTTAGATTTCATATTTCCTAAATGATCCCAGTCTTTGCTTTCGATGATCTTTTGACTTTTCCTCGTGGAACTGAGAGCATGCTGTTCTATTACCTTTGTTATAAAAATGTAATTCAAATGAACTGAAACACTCTCATGTTTTAAGAAGGCTTAAAGAATATGGTTTACCTGAACGATTTTGAATTAAGAAGCACATTGCAATTCAGATATCTTCATGAACATAGGAAAGATCACTGTCGGTTTAGCTAAATCACCCTCTGATTCAGAACTTTTAGTCGATCGAGTATGCTTATGAGAAATTGTGGGACACTCTTTGAAACATCTAATTTATAGTTTAAAAATATCTTCCCTGTTTTGGAAGTTGTCCTGATGCCCCTTCCTGTAAAATTGACTGCCTGTAGAGACTTTTGTAGACATGGCTTAAAAGAGGAATGTGGCACTTGAGTTTCATACTGTAAACACAATTGGAGATGGAGATATTTAGATCATGGGAAAATTTTCCACATTTTGGCTATTTCCCTCTGTTCTCCTTGTGCATGCGTGGACAACATTTGACTGGATTGTTAAGACTGAAAGCATGATCGCCTGAAAAATCTGTGGAGAAGCTCTGTTCGGATGTTGAGTTTTTGCTAAAGCTCTGGGTTCTTCTCAGGCAACATGCGACAGGCACTTTTGAGTGAGGTCTTCTTTTCCATCGTTTCTGATGGCACTGTGGCTTTTTGTAGGCGTTCCTCCTAGAAGACAGCTGAAGTAATGAGAAGACATCATGGAGGCCCAGTCCCACAGCTCCACGAACACTGAGAAGAAGAAAGTTGAGAATTCCATCGTGAAATGCTCCACTCGAACAGATGTCAGCGAGAAAGCCGTGGCCTCCAGCACCACTTCCAATGGTGAGCAGCCACAGGGATTACCAGCGGCCAAGCCTGCAGTCATTTTTATGTTCTCTGCATTCCTTGGGAATTGAGCATTTGCACCTGGACCGGTGTTTGTTCTATGAGAGGCAAAAGAAAGCCAATGGGTGGGTTGGGTGGGGGTGTGTGGAATGGGCAGGCTTTAGTAATCTCTATTTTGGCACCCAACCTACACGTTTTCTTCCAAATTTTCTAATTTGAGATGTAAATGTGATAGGTTATTTATTATAGGAAGTTCCTGTTTTGGCATTTTGGAAATCATCTTGATTAGTCTGGCAAGAGTTCAAAATGTTTTGCATTTCACATAGAAAGTCTATATGAGTTGGAATAATTAGTTTTCTACAAAAGACACAAAAGTTGTCTTGTCAAAATTAGTGTCAGGGTCTCCCCCTAGCAAATTTTAAGTAGTCTCTACTAAAGGATTTTAAAATTTAAAAGTTGAACCTCAAGGTAGCATGAGTACCTTGAGATGGGTTTTGTTGTTGGATTCAATAAATTTAATTCACTTAATTGTGCTCAGAGATAACAGAGTCACTGTTTCTGTCTGCTGTGTTTTTAAAATTTAAGCAAAGTGTTGAGAGGCATTTCAGTTGAAGCATGGAGTACGAAAAATAAATTCCAGAGTCCTCTGTGGTAAGAACAGACTGAATAGGTTAGTGGTAACCTTTGCTTCCTTTGCAGGCTTTTTCATCCTTGTAGACTATTAAGTAAGGCCTTTGCTTTTTGTAGATTTCACAGCCATTCCTGACCTCCCTGAGTTTCACTCCACTTCTCTATGTGCCCTTAGGATGAATGAGCTGACCTGCTCTCCAAGTTCCTGGATACTGTATATCTGGGCTCACTGATTTGCATGAGCCAACCTGCTCCCTCCTTGCCTGTAGGCTTATAATTTATTTATTCCAAGAAGGATTTTACTAGGTTGAATTACAGTGTTTTTTTTTTTTTTTTTTTTAAATGTACAATTGGAGAGTCAGAATCTTCTCTGGAATGTAACTAACTGCAGCCCAAACCTTCGCCTCTGAGGATAGGTATTCCTGAGGAGCCTGGCTGCCACTCTGAGTCTGTGCTTCTGGTCTCATTCCTTCACCTGGTTTCATGAGTGGGTGCTTCTTGTTGTGCCAGGGAAGGGAGGGAGTTGACTGGCTGGTGAACCCGCTAACTAATGAGTCCAGTTTTGCATTGATCTTTCGGGACATATATTTAAGTCTGGGTTACAATAATAAGTTTACTTTACATATGCATATGCAAACATATGTCTGTATTGCCCCCTTTATTTGTGGTGTTTAAATTCAGGACTGGAGCTTATTTTAATTGAGCTAGAATATTTGCATTGTTTTTCCAATGTGGTTATGAAAAGCATATTTCCCATTAAAAAATAGGCGATCCTATTTCTTTTTCCTGCAATTGTTAAAAATTAGGCCAATTTATTATTTCAGAAGTGGAATCAATACACACAGTATTGGTTATCTGGTAATTTTAATAGCAATTTGGTAGGGTAAGAGCTTTCTGCTTCATGAAACAGCATCTTCCGGTTGTCTTCATAGTTTGTGTAAGTATGGGTAAGCATTCATGGGTGTGGTTGAGTGAGAAAGAGTCGGGGTGAGTGAGATAATGGGGGAGCATGTGTATGTTGTATGTGTGAGCACACGTGTGTATAAGGAAGATGATGGAAGATGCTGTTGCACTGTGTGCAGCCTGCAGGAGCCACTGTCCTGCTCATGAATGCCAGCAGAGTCTTCTCAGTAATATCTTATTAGGAAGATGCTTTGCTTCTGCTGCTTGCATACCAGACACATGCTCAGGAAATATTTTACTGCTGCTGCATTTGTCTTGAAATGCTTTTTGACCACAGGTTCCCCTCATGACACCAGTGAGGGTTATTGGCAACAGAATTAATCAGAATAGCCCCATGGCAGGCAGGAAGGTTCCAGAGAAAACTAGTCAGAGAAGGAGCAGTCATGACTTACAAAAGCCTGTCCCATAGTTTGGAATAATCACAGACCTGTTTCCTAAACCACACTCCACTGGCCTCCTGCCCTGTCAGCCTGTGCCCCTGAAGCCTGCATCTCCTCCTATAAATCCTGTCCCATTTAGGGCAAACACTCATTAGTCAAGTTTGCAGGGCACATACCTGAATGAAAGCTGTCCTAGAAATCCTGGGAGCCCTGACTGTTTTTTCAGTGTTCCTGTTTCTTCTAAGAGATTGACCACTTTTCAATACTGGACAACAGAGTTACAACCAAATAAAAGAAAAATGGAAATGGTGTTTTTAAAACACTGATTTCAGCCTGACAGGAGGACTCCAGTAAAATGAGCAAACATATTTAAAAACAGAATAAATAAAATAAAGGAAAATAAAACTTTTTCTTTGTTTGGGTGAATGCTAATAATTACAATGATTGTTTTTACAGGGTACTCTATAGTTTTCATCTGACTATTTAGAGTCTCTTTACAGTCTTGGGACTATGGAAAGGGGTGTGGATCGTTGGAACTGCACAGCCTCTTTGTTTTGCAAGCTCCCTCTCTGGCCACATATTCCCCCTCTCTCTGCCCTGGCCATGAACCAGTGTGTGGGCTTTGGTCCTGTGCCCTGTTTGAGTTCAGAGCTCATAGTGTGCAGACTTTCAAAGATTGGTGTGCTGTGTGTGTGTGTGTATGCATGCGCGGGATGGTGGCTACCATTGCTATGGCTGTTGTTCATCCATTCATCTGTCTGTCAGTCTGTCTGTTTGTCTTTCTACAAACATTTCAGAAATGCCTGGATCCCTACTCCAAGGCTATTCACAGAAAGGAAAATAGAATTATTTGGATGCTATGACATGTAGTACTGATTGCTCCTGCTTCCAGGGGTTTCTTATGCTTTCTTTACAAAGCTCTGAGCTTCAGTTTATAACTGGACAGTCAAAAGATGAATTCAGCGCCAAGAACCCAATGAATGTAATGTATGCGATTTCTCTCCCATCTTCCATGTTACAGTTAAAATCCAAACAAACAAAAAAGTTTTGTTATTGGTGAAATTATTGGTTAAGTTAACTTAATTAACTTTTCCAGCTATTATGTGGTGTAATTTGTTCTTGATTGTGAGCCTCTCAGCCAAACCATGCACATTCCACTGCGTGTCCTTGCAGGTCTGTTTTCTTGCTTTTCTCAGCTGAGTCTCTGCTCCTAGAATAACATTCATATAGAGTTTTGTTTAAACACACACAGACTCACAGCCAAAATGCATGGTTCAAAAACCTTGAACAGCATTTGCTACAGAAGATCAAAATTTAAAATAACAAAAGTGAAAAACTGCCTTAGATTTTGTATGGGAAAAAAGACAAGTTAGATTTGATTTTTGTAATATTTAAGAACCTCTATCTACTTCTAAAGTCTTTGATGATCTGTACATTGGAACCATAGTATGCCCAGAGTTTCATGTGTGCATAATTCAATTTTAAGCTTTAGTGTTCATGAAATGGAAATGACAAAGGAAAGTTTTCTGAATGTTTCTAACATTTCCAATATCATCTACTATGGTGGCTTTCACATATAATACATGTACATTCAGATATTAGATGTCATTGATAGCTTAAGAATGCCCAAGTCTGCTAATGTGCTAGACAAAAAGTAAAATGCTTTAATAATCTGTGTTTCTGGTATGGTTTTACTACTTCTAAGCTACATGTTGTGTTTCCCAAATAATAAGAGTTTTAAAATCTAGACCTTCCAGTGTTTTACACATTCTTATTATCCTATAAAATTTTCTTCTATCACTTATCGACTCGTCAATTTGAAGTGTTTTGCCTCATTTTTGGCCTATAATTTTTTTAAAAATATTTTTTAGTTGTAGATGGGCACAATATCCCCATTTAATTTATTTATTTTTATGTGTTGCTGAGGATTGAACCCCAGTACCCGACATGTGCTAGGTGAGTGCTTCACCACTGAACCACAACCCTAGCCCCCCACCTTTTTTGTTTTGTTTTACAGGAGTAATCTGGTAGATCTTATTAACCTATGATTCTGCTTTAAAATGAGAAGAACCCATGCTCACACCTGTAATCCCAGCAGCTTGGGAGGCTGAGGCAGGAGGATCATGAACTCAAAGCCAGCCTCAGCAAAAGTGAGGCACTAAGCAACTCAGTGAGACCCAGTCTCTAAATAAAATAAAAAGAATAGGGCTGGGGATGTGGCTCAGTGGTTGAGAGCCATTGAGTTCAATCCTCAGTACTTCCCCACCAAAAAAAAAAAAAAAAAAAAGGTAGAAACTCATGTTAAATGATTGTGGTCTCCAGAATCTTTTATCAGACCTAATGGTTTGATGGTGGGGACCTTCAGGTGATAGAAAGCAGAAATTGTTATCCTAATGGCAAACAATGTGAAATCAAAGTTATTAGATTAATAATGGAGAGGAAATTCCCTGGTCACTTTGCTTCTTTCAAAAGAAGAGCTTGGTTCTCTGCTTAAAAACTCTTTTGAGTTTTATAAAGGGAAAGTATTGTGGTCTGTAAATACCTAAGGAGATGTTTTTGTTTTTAGTTTTCACTTTTCCTTTGGTTACTTCCTGGCTCAGCAGTGTGCTTTCCAATTACCCAGGTGTTCATTGTCATCTCTGTGGGTCTTCTGACTAGGGGTGGGAGTTTTGTTGAAAATTTGAAATTCATTGCCATTCTCCATTGTGGGCTCTTGTCTCCTTGACCTTTTTTTATGTGGAGTCTATGTACTTGATTCTGTTGAGAAGGAGGCAGGCGATTCACAGTGCGGTTAGAATGAGTTTTAGGTTTCTTATCCCTTTAAATGTTCAGCCCTTCTTTTCCCTGTCACCTCCCAGCTAGAGGATGGAAAGGACTTTCAGATAAAATGGATTTCCTATTACAGGATTTCGTTTTTTGGAGGACACACAGGTTTTTGCATCTGAAAGCGTGGGCTGAATTTTGGCAATGCTGAGCCCTGGCTCTGAGTGTGGCCAATGACCTTCTCCACATCTCAGTTTCCTTGTCTGTTTAGCAAGAAAATAATCACCCCTACTTCACAGGACCTATGTTGGGAGGATTAAGTGAGGCAGTCCCTGGATTGGGCCAGGAATATGTAATAGGAAGAACTCAGCAAAGATCCGCCATTGCTCTTAGGATAAAGTAATGCTGAGGAATTAAATGCTACGAATCTAAAATAAAAGGATTGGGTTTTTCCTTGAAAATACACATAGGTTTTCAAATTAAGGGGAAAATGTTTGGCAAATGTAACATTGAATTTGCTGGACTCAGATGTCTGAAAAATAGTTCAAGATGTTGCACAAATCCCAAATGGGACTGTGTTTGCTCGTCTTAAGGGAGGGTGGATTAGAAAGAAACCAAATTTTCTCTATCCTTCTTCTGAATGCCTCCTTAAATCAGAAAATAGGGAAGATAACTTTAAGGAAACTTATTTGATTTCTTGAACCTTGAAAACCATCCTTGTGCTAATTGTCTTGCATTGGAATCAGCATGTTTCTTGCCCCCACCTCTTGCCCCCACCCCCAGGTTGAACTCTTTCCTTTAGGGGGTCTATTACCATTTGTAGGGTAGGGTGCTTTGGGCTGTATTAGAATTTGATTTTATTTTTTAAAAAGAGCTGTCAAGTTTTTAAACCAGCTGACTGATGCTGACTAATCTGATTCTCATTAAGAGCTCTCTTCTGGGCTCTAAACTTACATCCCCCTGAATACTGGCTACCACTGTGCTTTTTATTTTGGTGAACTATATCACCTTTCCTGTGGTCACCCAGGCTTGACACCACACCATCACCTTTTACCCTCCCCCTCTCAAGCTTCCCAGGTCCTGCCAGTTTTGAAGACTTGTTAGATGTCCTTCAGGCCACCCTGCTACACGGCGGGCGGCGATATTTAAATCGCCCCAACCTCATGCCTAGATGATTAAAGTGACTTTCTGCCCACTCACCTTGACTTTGGTGTCTCCTCTTCTCATGCATTAGACATGATCCTGCCAAATTAGTATTATAGTTCTATGTAGGGCACAAACTTGCTCTAGAATCTTTGGTGACTCCCACCTACCTCTAGAATAAAGCCTAAAGCCTTTCACTTGATATTTATACATCTTCAAAAATCTGACCCCAGCCTGACTTTCCAGTCTAATACATGGGTCTTCTACTGTGCCATCCCATAACGTATACTTTGGTTAAACAGAAGGGTTCTTTGCCTTTGTTCCTGTGTTTTTCTGTAGTGTGTTTTGCTAACATCAGTTTGTGTTGAAATCTTTCTTAAATATATGTCCTCGGTCTCTCTTCCCATATAGTCTTATATCCTTTTGGGAACTACCCAGTGACAATTTAATTTTTTTAAAAAAAAATTTAAAAGTTATTATTTTAATTAATAAGCTTTAAATTTTGGAGCAATTTTAGGTTTATAGAAAAAAATTGAACAGAAAGTACAGGGTTCCTACATGTCCCCCCTGCCAGTTCTCAGTTTCCTCTTTTATTAACATCTTGCATTAGTATGATCCATTTGTTAGAATCATTGAACCAATATTGATATATTACTGTAAACAGCAGTCCCTAGTTTACATTAGATTCACAGTTGTACACTATGTGGCTTTTGCAAATGCATAATGACACATATTCAACATTGCAACATCCTATAGAGAAGTAAAACTGCCCTAAAAATTCTGTATGCCACCTCTTATAATACTTTTTTTTTACATTTTCATTAAACTTCATTAAATCTAGTTTATCTACCTTCCTCACCATGCCCTGTTCCAATTTGATGTTTTGTGCTGATCTGAGAGGCCCTCAGCCAGTACTGAATGAACCTGCAAAGTACAACAGTAACTTGCCAGACCTATGGGGCAGTGGGAGAGGGAGTATTTGTAACAAAGTACTCAGTAGTGTTATGTGGCTGAAAGCCAAGGTTTGAACCTTAGTCCTGCTGGGAGACTACTGTGTGATTTTGGACTAAATACTTAACTCTCTTGACTCTGGCACAGTTATACTCTAAGAGACTAGCTATTATTAATAACAGTAGTGGATTTAATTTATGGATATGTTTCATCCTAGTACTTTCAGGACAATATCATTTTGGGGGTATTTATAAATGGTTACACTTTGAGAGAATTAGAAAGCATTGGCTAATAGAAAATCTTGAGGTGGTCATCAGGTCCTAACCTGAAAGGTCAGTAGATGGTAGGAACTAGGATCGGAGAACAGTAGCACAAATCACGGGTCCTGAAATTGGCATCAGTTTAGATTTAAAAAATCAGATAGATTTAGGGTTTATTTCTCATTGAGTACAAATAGTCCAATATTGAAATTATTGAATGAAGTCAATAATTTTGTGCCGAATTGCTTCCCTAAGGGCAAAGGCTGCCTCCCAACCCCCCTAGCTGTTATATTCCTCCTCTAAAAGAACAGTTCCCGGAGGCTTAGATAATCAGGAGAAAACATCACCCCCATTATGCTGCAGCTCCATAGGCTTGGAGTGACAAGAATCCACAGCTTGATGTGTTTTGCTTGTGGAAAGTTTCTGGGTTGCCTTGGATTACTTGTGATCAAGTGGGGTGGGTGTTCCAAATTTTCAGAACCAAACTGATCAGAATCAGAAACCACTACTAAGTAGTAGAAGCCCAAGGGGCCAAAGGGTGATTGTGGGAGGAAGATCTCCCCACCCTGGGAAGTGGCTGGTGGCCTCTAGCTCCTGCCACTCACCCCAGCTAGGGAGGGCTAGTTCTCCCAGACAGCTTGCAGCAGACAGGGTGATAGCAAATGGGAACACCTCCTGTTACTTTGTGTACATGAAAACCTTTCTGGGTACATCTGCTTTAGTTTATGTTTATTTTAAAAATTTACATACAGTAAAATTCACTCTTTGTTGTGTGCAGATCTGTGAGTTTTGACAAATCCATAAGGTCATGTAATCATCATCATAATCAACACATGAGACAGTTCCAGCGCCTCCCCTTACCCCAAATTTCAACAAATCCTTGTGCCTTAGACCTGACTTAGTAGTTAATGCGTACCATTTAAGTCACCAGCAACAACAGAAAGCATAAGAACTGCAGTAGCTGCTCGGCACTGTGTTTATTTCAGGTTTTAAGAAGAATCCATGATTTTTAGGTCCTGTGAGCAGTATTTGCTGTTGTTGTTTCTCTTTTATTTAAACATTTCCTGTTGAATTCCTAGTAGAAATGAAATGTCCTTGAAAACTGCTTAGAAATCAACACCCTAGTGTTTCTTCCAGTCTGAGTCTCTTTTCAGTGTCCTGACCATGGACATTTTAGGCTAATTTAAATTTCCATTTGAAGTTTAAAATTACAACCATAGTAATAAGGGTGTTTTGTTGTTGTTTTTACTTTGAATTAATTGCAGGAGAAAATGAGGATCTGAACATTTAATGCTGCTATAACTTAGAGGAAAAATAAGAAAGACTTTACTAAGGGTTCTCCCTCTTTTTTTCAGAAGCCTCTGTCCACCCTATCTCCCCTCTACCTTTTTTTTTGGTTTTGTAGACAGGACTTCATCTCAGGTAGGGAAAATTTTTACATAAAAGTCCTGGTGCAATCCAGGCTGCTTTTTTTTTTTTCCCCCTCTGTCTTACACATTCTCTTTCCTTTCTTCAACTCTTTCTCCTTCTTGGTTTCTTTCTTTCGTCTTCATCTTTTTCCCCCCTTTTTTCCCCCTTAGTTGTAGAAAGTTGAGTTCCATCCCAATTATTAAATCTTAGGAGACCATTCCCACATGGTTCCGTAAATGGTAGCTTCATCCCTGTTCTTTCATCTCTCTCTCTGCTCTCTGGCTTGACAGCTGAAAAGGTCTGACTGTGCCACACAATGGTTTGATTGGTTTCTCTGGGGGAGACTTTTCCCTGCCTCATCATTCGCCAGGCAGGTGGACCAGAAAGTCTCTTGATTCTTTTGTTGCCTCTCAAAGTCTGAGGTCTTTGACTGAATAAATCCGCCGTCATGGGATAATTTGCTAAAAGGAGACTGAAAGATGTGAGAGAAAAGCCTCACTACTTGGGTGCTGCATTAATGAAATAACGGGGTCTTGGAGTTTGCAATTGAAAAATCACCAGGAATGCAATGGGTGGAGACGGGCTTCTTTTATTTCCCATAATAAACTTTTAGTTCTATCATTGAAAGCATGCCTATCCTTTTGCAGGACTGCAGGCCTGAGTGTGTTTGCATTTGTACCCATGTTTAAGAGGACAGCCTTGCCTGGCTGAAAGCCGTTGGGGTGCTGTGTCTAGTTAGTCATTAGATTATTACTAGTGGATGGAAAGAATTCCATATGACAGAACTAAGGTTGAGTTAACACAGGACGAAAAGTAATTTACAGATAGGCTGTCCCCAGCCATCTTTGTAGCCCCTGATAAGGTTTCATTTCAGAATGGATAGGCGACATTTCCACTTACGGGCCCATTCTGCGACACCTGTGATAACAGCTTCTGGATCCTAATTGAAATTGGTTTCAAAATGGATTTTCACTTTTCTCTGTCTGTGGAAAATATTGAATGGACTCAGAGCTGCCACAGAGAACCCCAGACCTTGGAAAATGGAGCGGGAAGCTAGGATCATCTTTCATAACAGTGTCGATGATATGACAGTTTTGTTATCTGTCTTATTAATGAAATCATTGATCACCTGATGAGGGAGATAATAAACTACATTCCACCAGTGTTCCTGAAGCTCAATTAGACTGGTATTACAAATAAGGACGGGAAAGCAGCAAACAACAATGGAACTAAAGTAATAAGAATCAATTAAAACTTTTCCTTCCCAGAGTGATGGTTGCAGATGGGGACTTTCTGAGTGACTGTACATCCAAGTGTTTTGAAATCATTTTAAGGTCATCATTATATTCAAGGACTTTCTTTTGCATCTGGATGGAGTCACTAGTAGTTTCATTAAGTAAAATTTAAAAGAAATTAAACTTTATTTTAAACATATTACTTGTTTTATGAAGTAAAATTAAGAAGTGGAAGTTCTGCATTGTAGTGCTTTGTAATGGGCGGAAGGGTAGGGGGGAGGGGGATCCATACTTTCCCTCCCCCTATGGAGAAAGGATTTGAGGCTTGTCCTGTGTAGGTATATTGGATAAGAAGACCAAACTGGAGGGTTCATAACCTACATTCTTTGAAAGCAAAGTAGCTTATCATCCCTTCCTCTCTTAAAGCGCTTTGGGAATCCTAGTCAGAAGGGAATTAGGTTTGGATTTAATGAGGTGGCTCTATTGTTTGGTGTTGGGTCGCCCTGGAATGTGCTCTCTCTGTCCCTCTTGAAGGGGGGGGGGGGCTGCTGATGACTTCTCATGTTTCATGGTGAATTGTATTCCTAGGTGTTTCTCCATTCTCCGTGCCAGCAAGGATCAATCCAGCCCCATCTGAGCTTGAAAGAGGAGCTGTGATCAAAGGCGCTAATGATGTCACTGATCTCTGGTGATTGATTAGGAACAGAAGTTCTGGAGAATTCAGCCTTTCCTTATAATTTCAAATTCATTAGTGTCTACTATTAGGATAGTTAGCTCTTAATCAGCAAAATTACCACAATGAATGATACGGAAAATATTGTGTTTTTCTACTTGATCTCTCACAATTTTTTCCCCCTTCTGGCACTGCTGGGGATGGAGGCCAGGGGCTTGCATGCAGGGCAAGTGCTCTACCCTGAGGTATATCCCTGGCCCTACTACTAGTTTTAAGCTCTTGGAAACTTGATCACATTTTATAAGCAACCTTTATAAGTAAAGGAGAGAAGACCTTTACTTCCAAGGCAGTTTAATCATATGCAGTTAATTGCATGTGAAGGTCTCATTATATATATTTAAGGGTTCGATTAACTTGGAAATTTGTTTCATATGCAGATTTTAAAATTCTTTGAGTTATTTTTATGGAACTAGCTAACATTTTCCCTTTGTCACTCAAGAGAGTGACTCATTTCTGTGTGTGCGCTTTTCTTAAAAAACAAAAACAAATGCATTTCATGCCAAGAGGTGACAAGTCTTACAACTGGGGAAGGCACCACTGCACAGGAAATAGTAAAAATACAAGAGAGAGTGAGAGAGTGAGAGGTCTCTTTCTGGAACGCTTCACAACTGTGCTGTAGCTATTGGCTTAGATCCACATGGAGTAGGGATTGATTGCAAAAGCATAGGAAAAAAATTCTGTTTTGGAAGGTATTGGAGTCCAAGAAAGAAAAGTTGAATGGAAAATAGAGAATGTAAAGTTTTATTAAGATTGCTGTTACCTTGTATGGTCTGTTGTAGGTTGTCAAGGACTCTTGGTTCATGCTGGCTTGTAGCTAATTCCTTTCACAGAGAACTTTGTTTGGAGGACTGAGTAAGACTGAAAAATATGTTTATAGTCTATGATGAGAATATAAAGGGAAGAGATCAGACAGATGAGCCTTTGGGAGAAGATGGTGTGGCAATTTTGAATACCAACTTTGTTTTTAAGAATTTTTTCATTTTTGTTCTTTTTAGTTTACATGACTGTAGAGTATAATTTGACTTATTTATACAAGCATGGAGTAAATCTTATTCTAATTAAGACCCCAGTCTCATGATGAATATCAACTTTTAATGGATGTTGAGGACTCTTTAAGGAATTTTTTTTTTGTCTGTTGGCAGTGATAAAGAAAATAATTTGAGACCCTTTCGTGTAGTCAAAGAGAGCTTCTAGAAAGAACAGAACCAATGGCATGGTTAAAAATAATGGAGGTCCCAGCAATGTAGATAGTTTCTGATGTTATATGAAGAATCCTTCAAGCATTTAGAAACTAGAAAACACATAGCAGTCCATTTCATATTAAGTTTAACTCAGATCCCTCCTTAAAAAAACTAATGTTCCTAGGCTTGTTTTCAAATCCTGGCAAGAGATTCAGAGCAGTAGAAAGGTTCCTTTCCTATAAATGTTGACAGTAGTTCCTGTGTAGGCTAACAATGTTTTATAAATAGAGTTTACTTAGCAAAAACCATATGTATGCCCAGTGAAATAATCTCACATTTATTTATGTTTTGATTTATAGAAAACATGTGCCCTTTGACAAAGCCTTTGGGCTCTTTTCCGCAATTAAAAGGAATCATGTTTGAAAAAATAGCTACCATCTTAATAGGAAACTTTTTCACATAAATTCAAAGCACTTTCTTTGATCAGTTTTACACAAAATCAGAATATTTTTATCCATTAGTTTGACCCCCAAAGCTGGGTGAATTGGGGAAAAATCTACTTGTAAATCTATCTACTTACCTACCATTCTACCTATGTGATCTCTCATACACATGCATATCAGCATAAAATTTTGGCTGAATATTGGGGAAATCTAAAGATTAAAAAATCTGGGTGATATGGGAGTTATGATGTGTAATGTTAACAACAGAAAAATGTCTGCTGTTGCTTGTTCTTGTTGGTGGCTAGTGGTTGCTTTAGCATGAAGTAGTTCTCTTGTCTTGTTTAGTTTCTTTAAAGAAGAACATAGTCCTATATAAACCTGTTCTAGGCCTTCATTTGGATATCTGCAAAGCATGTATACCTTTCATTCCATCAACAATTGATCATAAGGAAAGAAAAGGATAAGAGGTGTTTTGCAAATCTTTTAACCCTTTCCTACTTTTTTTTGAGAAAGCTTCTATAGAATATGTTTCTTTTGTTTAAGGTCAGGGTTAGGAGTGAGTTGTAGAAAAGAAAAACCTTTTCTTTTCATAGTAAAGAAGTGCATACATTAACTGGGGCCAGGTTATAAAATATAGTTTCATCAATATTCTAGACTAGATCTGTGGTATTCTAGCAGTTGGAGGACAAGTTGGAAATAGGTAGAAAAGTCAATGTGTATTAAATGTAGAAACTTCATCATATTAGGGTATACTAATGATAAAAGTACAAATCTTACATTTACATACATGCTAGTATAATAAAAATGTCATTTTAATGAGTGGGGGGCTTTCATTTTTGAATATAAATGAGACATTATCTGTGCTTAAGAAACAAAGAGACCCTGGGCCTGGTGGTTCGTGCCTGTAATCCCAGAATTCAAAGCTAGCCTCAGCAACTTAGCAAGGCTCCAAGCAACTCAGCAAGACTCTGTTTCAAAATAAAATAAAATAAAATAAAAAGGGTTGAAGATGTGGCACAGTGGTAAAGCACCCTTGAGTTCAATCCCTGATACCAAAAAAAGAAACTAAGAAAAGAAATTCTATCTCATGAAGGTAATATCTGTTTTCTGATCCCTCAGTGGCAGCCACCTTAAGACTACTATGGTATCTAAGAGATATGAGCCATCTTCTACAGTGTGGGGATTTCCCCAACATCTTAGGGACCCTTGAGATTCATGGATAGGCTTCAGAGAATGAGTAAATCCTTTGGAATTATTGATTGCAACACTTTATGGATTTATACCCTTTCTCCACTGGGGTATTAAAGAATATTAAGACCCAGTGTTTACCAGGAGCAGTGGTGTACAGGTAAGTTTTGGAGCTAACTTTCTCTGGGAAAATATTGGTTGTGTGATTAGAATTGCTCTTTGAAGAAGGAATGATTATAGGACACAGCCTCCCAGCAATTAGGGAACAGGAAACTGAATTTTTCTCATATGCAGTGTGATGTGCTAACCATGGTTGTGACGTGGCTGACTGTGTAGGGGCTGCACATTGAAGAGCTTTCCCTCTTCAGATATTCTGTCTCCATGATATTCACTTTAAGTTCTACAGGGATTTAGAAGAATGTAAAAGAACAGCAAAGATGTCAGGTAAATAAGAGCAGCTTGAGAGGAATGAGTTAATAAAATCTTAGTTTAGAAAAGGAAATTCAGAATTCTCTTTAAATTAAACTGTTTAAATCCCATGTTTGGTTACATCTCAGGTAAAAAACAAAAATAAAAACAAAAAAAACTACCAAAGATTTTAGGTTAGTATTAAAGGTGCCATCATATTGTTGAGTCAAAAACAATTCCAGGTGTTTTGAAGAGTAGTCTGTAGATGCCGGTTTCATTTGCAAATCAAGGGAGATTTTTGCCCAATTTTGGCTCAAGTCTTGATGATTATAGGTAAGTTGCCACAATGTAGTTGATCCTCTGAAATTGGAGATGTGTGTTTTGCACTCACTTACTGGTGTCTCTGTGTGTGTGGCTGCTAGAAGGAGCATCGGGACTTTTGTGTGACTAATGCCTGCCAGACCATAGCCCTCTTTTAAACCTCTTGAACATCCTTGTGGAGTGCTTTGCACAGTCTTCTATTATGGCATCTGGTTTTATGTAGCCATATTTCATCATGGCTTCACTGAGAGCTTTTGTAAATTTCTTTGATGCTAATTTAGTTGCTTTAAACTTTTTGGAGTGGAAAAAAGAAACAAAACCAAGAGTACAATAAACTTTGATTACCAGACCCCTAAACACTGAAGCTCTCAACCAACCCATATTTGTAATTTATTCTTTGAGCATGGAATTTATAGACAGACGCTGGGGAGCGTTGTTACTGGAAAGTTAGGCAGCAGTGTTCAGATGCCGCAGAGGGAAGGGGCCGAGTCTGCTCTTCACAGGGACACTTGGAGAAGAGGCCACATCATCTAAGGAAGATGAGGTGGTTTGTTATATAATAGTGATTAAAGTAATGCATTGTAGAGAAACTTTCAGTAAAAATGGAACTTGCAGAGGTCTGAGGAATGCACAGCCCCTTTTACTTAACCAGTATCTCGGTGCCTGCTCACCACAGCCTGAGCCCTGAGTGATCCATATTATTCCCTGCTTTCCTGTCTTAAACCTACTTCTGTGTATTTTTATTGAAGGAATCCCTGATTACTGATAAATTCAGAAATGCATAAAGGACAACATAAATGTGGCCTGGAATCTCACTGCTTAGACTGTTGTTAACATTTTGCATTCTGATATTATTTCGAGTTCCACATTAATTTTCGAATTGGCCATCGTCAGACAACCATAGTCAGGGAGCATTTTCCATGTCATGGACCATTCTTCTCCAGCTTGGGCTTAATGACTCTGCAATCTATTCAACCAATTCTCTGTCATTGGACATTTTTGTTTTTCTATGAAAATCCTTTTAAACAAATCTGTGTGCTTTGAATAGATTTTACAAATTAGCTCAGAGAATTGTAGCAACTTACATTTCCATCAACTATTTATGTGAATGCTCATTTTCAGAAATACTGGTCACCATTTGTGAAATATTTTAAAAGAAGGTACAATAGGTGAAAACCTCACCTCATTCTTTAAATTTTTTATGGGGGTACAATTTTTACAAAAAAAAAAAAAATGCATGTAGCGCAAGTGAGTAGCTTGATAAATTTTCCTGAAGTGAACATATCATGTAAACAGTGCCCCGATCAAGAAAGAAACACTTGCTGTGTTTATCCATTTTCCCGCTGGTGGGCATCTGGATTGGTGCCAGCATTTGGCTGTTAGCAGCATTGGCTGCCGGGTGCCCATCTTTCGGTGGACCTGAGTAAACATTTATGCTGGGCATGTACCTTGCAGTGAAATTAGGGCATCCTTGGTTATACTGCCCAGTGGTTTTTCTGAGTGCCTGTGCAGTTTTCTGCCTCATTCTTGGTAAGATTATTTTTCATATTTTTCCTTTTGCTGGCTGTGAAGTGGTGTCTGATTGTGCTTTTAATTTGTCCCGTTAACATCTCTTTAGGTATTTATTGACCATTTGGATAGCCTCTTTTGCAAAATGTCTTTGGAAGCCTTTTGTATTTCTTTTGTTCAGGTTCTTTGCAGGGGAGACAACTTTACCAGTTGTCCTATTAGTGACTTGAAATGATACCTTTATATGACACTGCTTTAAATATATTTTGGCTTCTTTTTCTGAATGATTGGATTCTATGGATCAATCTGTCTTTTGCCAGTATCACACTTTTTTAGATGTTATAAATAGAATACATTTTATCTGATAATGTATGTTATTGTTTGTTATTTTCCCTTTTCAAATGGTTCATAGCTCTTATTCTTCTATGTGAACTTTAGGATCATCATTTTAGAATTGTTCTCAAATTTGTATATATGCAATAAAAATGTGAGGACATAGGAGGATACAATCAAGTTCAGCCATTCTGGTTACCTCTGGTGGAAAGGAAATAAGGAGAGGGTTCAGCTGTACCTGTACCATTTTATTTCTTTAAAGAGGAAGGGTTTCAAGCAAATCTGACAAAATATTAGCATGTATTAAGTCTTGGATGTGGTTTACCTGGCTATTGCATAGGCTCTCTGAAATATGTCATGATTAAAAAAGTATCTCATTGGGATTTTGTTAGGAATTACAGTATGCTAACTTACTCAGGCTTTATTATAATTATACTGGCTGCAGAAAACAGTCTGAGTTGTTTTTCTGCCACATTCTCACCAAGTTACTCTCTTCCCAGGAGAACATCAAAGCCATACAAATGCACAATTGCCAAAGCGTCTACATTCTGCATTCATATTCAGAAGTGTGTGTGTTTTTTTTTTTAAATCTGTCAGTAATAAGAAAATACATGGGAAATAGCAGTTGGCAAGACCTACCAGGTGTTTGCTGCATTTTCACCTTTTATACTTTTACCATGTTCTGGAAGCAATTTGGGTTTACTTGGTCTCATCTGTCTTGAATTGAAAGTTGCAGGTACATTGATAAGTACTTTGCTTAATGTAAATACCTCTTGTATCCTCTCAGGAAAAATACAGTTCTCCAGATTCTCTGTATCAGGCTGCATTTTTATCAAGTCAAAGCAGTTGCCCTCTAAATTCTTGAGTAGTGGATATACTACTTGGTACCTTTTTCTTCTGAAATCTGTCAATCTGCCTATCCTGGGAGGATGTTGAGGCTATTTATTTGTTTGTTATTGTTGGAGTTATATTCATAGCAATGGATAAAACCAAGGGACATTGGAGGTTTTATTTCTGGACTTCAATAAGTTATCCTAACTTTGGAGTAACCTTACGGAACTAGTGACTTAGGGATACGAGATTCAAGATGGCACTTGCTAAGATCAGTCAAGAAAAAGACATGCTGGGCCTGTTGATGCGTGCCTGTAATCTCAGTGGCTCAGGAAGCTGAGACAAGTTCAAAGTCAGGCTCAGCAACTTAGAGAGGCCCTAAGCAACTTAGTGAGACTCTGTCTCAAAATAAGATTTTGGGAAATACCAGTTAATGTAGGTTAAAAGGGCTGGGGATATAACTCAATGGTAAAGCATCCTGGGTTTAATTCCTGGTACCAAAACCAACCAAACAAAAACAAATAACAACAAAAAGGTATATGAAGGATGTGATCTCAGTTCTGTATGTAATATATTGCTATGACGCAGAACTCTTAGGAAAAGAGATAAATCACAAACATCTCTAAGAATGCTAAGTAGTAGGATGTGCATCCCTTTGAAGATAGGAAGCATTGCCTTATAAGTGTAATTCCAGTAGTTTCTTACAGCTTCAACTTCATACACTTGAAAGCTTGCCCACAACCTGCTCTTGAAAGCTTTTGGAAATAGCTGAGAGATATGACTCTTGTTTATTCTCCAAATTTCAGATCATCCAGCATTTGGTTGGCCTTTTGTAAGGGGAGATACAAATTCACCAGAGCTGTGCCAATAAGTACAGAAGATTTGCCAGCCCACAGAGAAATTCAGACTTCCTTCTTTCCCCGCAGGAGTGTCTCAGGGAAATTGTGCATACAATAGAACTTTTCATGTCTAGACCCTGCCCAGGGGATTTCTGTCTAATAAGAACCCTTTCTTTTTTTCTTTAGCATTCTCAAATGGAACAAAGCGCAGGAAGAGATTGTAGGCAGAATGCAGGGAAAGAAAATATAGCCAGCCCCAGACCATCATGTTTTCTCAACCCCCTTACTCCCAATTTCATTCAATTCTATATGCAAGTTTCTTTTTAACCATTGTGCTATGGAGGTTGCACGAAGTACCAGATGCTATTTGTGTAGGTTAATACAATATGACACTAGCTCTCAAAGAGGCTCATATTTGGATGAGTAAGCCACCAAGTTACATTATACTTATTAAATGCAATATAAATGTTACCTATAGAATGTTAAGGAAAATCTCATAGAAGAGACATGGTATAGGTTAACTACTTTACATGTCAATGGTGAAGGCTGGACAGATGAGAGTGGGGACTTGGAGCTGGAGATAAATAAGCTAAAGAAGAAAAGCATTTGTGGCCGAGGGAGCCACAGAAGTGAAGACTTGGAAGTAGGAATGTGCTTGGCGATTTGGGGAAATACCAGTCCATGTAGGTAGATGATTGGATGGGCGTGGGTTGGTTGGGAATGACGGTTGTGGTTGCAAATGTGAATGGAAAGGAATTGGAGGCCAGTTGGTGAAGCCCTGTGAAGGCAGTGTAAAGGAGTTTGGGAAGAGGAGAGTTTTGATGCCATCTGTTTGAAAAACCAACAAACCAAAGAACTTAAAAATCTTTTGGCCCCAGTGGGAAGGATGAGTTGGAGCAAGAAGATGGAGGTAATTTGGAGACTGCAGAGGTCCAAAGGGCAAGAGATCATGTCAGATCAGTATATCAAAGTGATTTCTGCACTCACACCTTCATTGCTGTGTTGTTCACAGTAGCCAGGATATGGAACCAACCTAAGTGTCCATCAGTGGATTATGGGCAAGGACTGTGATCTGTATGCACAAAGGAGTACTATTCAGTCCTAAAAGAAGTAATCCTGTCATTTATGGCAACATGGATGACCCTGAAGGACATCATATAAAGTGAAGTAAGCCAGACATTACTCATAATCTCACTCATCTAAAAAGGCTGATTTTATAGAATCAGAGAGTTAGAATGGAGCCTAGCTAGGGCAGTTGGGGACAGTTTGGGGAGATGTTGGTTACAGGATAATAAATTGATATTAGGTAGGAGGAATGAGTTCAGGAGGTCCTCGTACAATGTAGTGATGATAGTTAATGACAGTATATTGTGTTCTTGAAAAATGCTAAGGGAGTGGATGTTAAATATGCTCACCACAAAAATAATGACTGTGTTAGGAAAGGCACATTTTAGTTAGCTAGATTTAACTGTTCCACAAAGTACCTAGTCCTCAAACATCACATTATACATTTAATTTTGTCAGTTTTAAACAAATTAGTAAATAAATTTGACAATAAAAATAAGAGGATAGAAGGAGAGTCTCTTCCAAGGTCCATGGCATCTGTGAGGTGGCCTTCCCTGGCACTGCCCCTTGCTCTCAGACCTGGGGTGGGAATACCCCTTGCCTTTGCCTCCCCCCAGGTTAGTGGGTCCAGGGAACTGTTGCAGCATTCTTTGAGGTTTCTCCAGACCTTACTCATACCTTTGTCAAGAATTCCTTTAATAAATGTTCTTCCAAACTCTTCAACTTTCTCAAAATAGACAAAACCCAAAACAAAAACCCGAACACACACAGGTGATCAAGTCAGAGGAAGGCAGAAGCAGGAAGTGGGATGCAGAAATAATTGGGACCTGGAAGAACATTCTATATATGGGGAAAGTCATAAGAGGAAGAGAAGCTTTAGGGGTGCGAGGAAGTATTTGTGTTTTAAGCATCTTGATCTCAGCATGTACTTGAATGTACATCCGCAGCACAGGAGGTGGGTGATGACAGGAGATGAGTCAGGATTCAGCTCCTTGGCATGTAGGTTGTAAAGGCACAGGGGATGGTGACATGGCTTATGACTAAGAGCAGTCTATTACAAAAGGAGACTCCTTGAAAGAAGCATGCACATGGGCTGGAGGGAGGACAAAGATGGTGGATGAAACTCAAGAGGAGCATTTTGGAGAGAAGGGATGGAGATCAGGGCCTGGAACCTTGCCAGGCTCAGGCAGGGTTGGGAGATGGCAGTGGTTTTTTGAATGTGGGAAAGAGGGCGGGAAGATTGAGAGCTGGGGAGAAAGTACAGGATTTGGCTATGGTGATTTGGGGAGCTATTGCAGGTGTTAGCAGAAAGATGGAATCACAAGGGAGGCTCTGAAGGTGTAAGATCCTTGAGACTTGTGGGTGCCTGGGCAGGAGACATCCAGAGATTAGGTGGTTCTTTAGAGGAGATAAAGGAGAGTCAGAGCTGGAGCTGGAACTGCACCTTGAGGTGAGGACAAGGGCTTCTCAGTTGGGGACGATTAAGCCTGGGTGTAGGTGGAGGGCAGAGGGGGAAGAGAGAATAGAAAATAAAGACAGTGACAATCAACAGTGAGACTGGCAGGTCCTCAGGGGACCTTGCTTCTCTATCCAACCAGCCACACCTTGGGACTTTGGAATCCTGAAGCTTCCAAAAAGCATAACCTGGCATGGCGGTGCATACCTGTAGTCCCAGCTACTCAGGAGGCTGAGGCAGGAGGCTCAATTCAGTCCAGGAGTTGAAGGCCAGCCTGGGTAACACAACAAGACCCTGTCCCCTGCTCTTTTTTTTTTTTTTTTTTTGCCAGTACTAGAGATTGGACCTAGGGGCACTCTACCACTAAGCTACATGCTCCTCCCTTTTTAAATTTTTTATTTTGAGACATGGTCTTACCAAGTTGCTGAGTGTCTCACAGAATTGAGTCTGGCTTCAAACTTGTGATCCCCCAGAGTTGTAGGGATTATAGGTGTGTGTTACTGTGTCTGGCTTTGAAGCCCTAAGTCTCTCTCTCTCTCTCTCTTTTTTTTTAGTGTTTTTTTCTTTGTTTTTAGTTTTAGATAGACACAATACCTTTATTTTATTTATTTATTTTTCATGTGGTGCTGAAAATTAAATGCAGTGCCTCATATGTGCTAGGCAAGGGCTCTAGCACTGAGCTACAACCCCAGCCTGTGAACCTCTCTCTTAAAAAGAATAAATAAATTAAAAGCCCCTCAAGTGATTCCAATGTGCATTTGGGTTGAGCATCAAAAACTTATGGAAAAGAATTCGCTGTCCAGAAAAGGGAACCTGTCATCTGAGAAAGGACGGAAGTCAGGGAAACTAAATCTGTAAATAAAACTCAAAAGTGAGCTGGGAATGGTGGTACACGCCTCTAATCCCAGCCACTTTGGAGGCTGAGGCAGGGGGATTGCAAGTTTGAGTCCACCCTCAGCAATTTAGCAAGACCCTAAGGACCCTGTTTCAAAATAGAAAATAATGTAAGAAAAAGGGCTGGGATGTTGCTCAGTGGTTAAGCACACCGGGATTTAATCTCTGGTACAAACAAAACAAAACAAAACAAATAAAGGTGAGCTGTGACCCACACCTGTAATCCCACCACACCTGTAATCCCAGCTATTCAGAAAGCTGATGTAGCTCAGTGATAGTAGAGTGCCCCTGGGAATCCCTGGTACCTCAAACAAATAAATAAATAAAAAATCAGGTAGAGGTCTGGAAAATTAAGTGACTCTGCTCTGAGGGTGTCGCTCAGTGATAGAGCACTAGCCTAGCACACATGAGCCCCTGAGTTGAACGCCCCACATCGCAAACAAAACAAAACATACAGCAGAGATTCTGCTCCCGCTTCTCCTTTTCCCAGACAGGTTTTGAGAGTAAGTGGGGGTGAGTTCAGGAATGGTGAGTACTTGAACTGGTTTTGTTTGGAATGGGAATGTTCCCTGAATTCATCTGAGTAGGGTTGCCCACTCATGGGGTGGGGGTAGGGGCCAGCTGAGGTCAGGCACTGTATTTGAAGATCACCATCTAAAACCCCATCCACTTGCTGCAGCTTCCAGCAGAGCAGAGAGAATAGGAGGCTGCCCTGGGGCTAGGGGTGGGCAGCCCAGGGGTCTAGAGGGCACTTGTGGAGGACAGGACGTTTGTTCACTGGTTTGTTTTCTCTCCCCATCACCCTGGTGATGCACATTTCTGTAAGGGGATCACAAACTTCAGTCATTCCTTTGTGCAGGGTGACAGTTTTGAATGTACCCTTGTGGAGATGAGACCCATGCCATTTGCCTTCATTCATAGTGATGCTGACTTATCATTGACATAAAATGAATACGATCAATACAGATGACTGCTCTGGCATAATTTAGAAGAATTGCTGTTTACAAGGTTTTAGAACGGGGAGGATGTCTGGCAAGACCATTGACTACACTGCTTTGGTGTGTGTGTGTGTGTGTGTGTGTGTACATGTGTGTGATCATTTTGTGTTATGAGCTACTAGCTTTGGGTCTTAGAATGATGAAATTGTCTCTAAGCTGTGGTAGTAACAGTTTCTATCTCATGGATTAATCCTGTCAATTGCCAACACAGTATTGGACACTTATTTACTCATTAATAGTAAGTACTAAAGTGCATGTAATCTAGTTCAAAGCCACATGTTGAACAAGTGACCTTTCTGATCTCCTGGAAATGGTTCTGTATTGGTGTGTTTTAGTCTGGCCTTATGTTTTCAGACAAGCTCATCTTTAACAGATCCAGATGTAAATGTTTTTATTTTTTTTCCTGAAAAGTCTCAACTAAAGGGGATTCTTCCCTCTCCTAATTTGCTCACAGTACCCAGGAAAGCAGCAGAGAGCTAGAATAAGTGTTGAAGCCAGACCTTCCTCTCATAACCTGAATGCCCAGATCAGCTTGTCTAGTATGAGAAACATTTTCTCAGACACATGAAAATAGTCCTTGCTGACTTCCACTTTAAAATTATGTAATTCCACCAGGTGCAGTGGTGCATGCCTGTAATCCAGCAATTTGGAGACTGAGGCAGGAGGATTGCAGGTTTGAGGCCAGCCTGGGCAATGTAGCAAGGCCCTAAGTCACATAGTGAGACTCTGTCTCAAAAATTAAAATAAAAATAAAAAAGGCTTTGATTGTAGCTTAGTAGTAAAGTATCCTTGGGTTTAATCCCTAGTAGCCCCCACACCCTATATATATATATATATACACACACACACACACATATATATTATATACACTATACATATGTATAGAGTTATATGTATATGTCATATACATATATGTAGAAATAATTACTTTTTAATACATGCCACATGTATTTTTGGAACAAATTATTTTTAAAAATACAACTTAATATTTAAAAAAATTGGCTAGCCATTTTTTTTTTTAAATTTTCACATGAAAATAGTGTTGGCAAAGTGTTAATCTTTTGGAAACAAAGCTGGGTGGGATACAGAAGAAGTTACTGGAGGTTTTCCAGACTGTTCCATTCCCCTGTATTCTGAGTTGGTGTGCTGGCTGAAGAAGAAGAGGATGCTGAAATGATAATCAATCATTGTATAAACCTGGACATGTTGGAGCTGGGGAAGGTGTGGGGTGGTGCATTTGTATGGTAGGTATTGTGTGAACCAGACTAGACTGTGACCGTGTGTGCTGTCTCCCTGATTGGGAAACACCATATATCCACCAAACTCTCAGGTAAGGTAATAAGTCAATGCTCATCAAAATACTCCATTTATAAGAAAGATGCTTTGGGTGTGAAAATGGATCACTGGAGAGCAACCGTTCTAATGGGTGTGCCTTGTAATCTGTAGACCTTAGATTCATTGCCAACATCAAATGATGTGGATTAATCTTCCCTCCCCTATCCTCTCATTTCTTCTTCTCTACTCCTCTTCACTTCCCTCTTCTTCCTTCTCCTCTTTCCTTTCTGCTCTGTCCTTTTCATATTTTTTCCAGAGGGATATTTTTTTCTTAGTGGTTAAGGGCACCAGCACACAGGCAGACACACCCAGAGGAGAGAATTCTTTATGGAACCATAGCCTCCTGCAGATGGGAAGACTTCATAGGTCTTGAAGCCTACCCCTTCTTGGATATATGAATCCACTGATAAGAGCCCTAAAAAGTTCTTCTATAGCTCCTAAGAAGAAGAGAAGAAGTACTTGGCAATGTCTTCCATTCCTTTTGCAGACAGTTCTGATGGTTAAAATATTCTTCCTTGTGTACCTCAGAAGTCTACCTCCCCATAACTCCAGCACGGTCTGCACCCTTCTCGCCCTGTTGCCTTTAAAAGCACTTTAAAATAACCATCATAGGAGAGAATGAATGGTTCTCTGGCCCTTGGGATCCATGCAAGTTAGTGCTAATTGTTCATCCCTAGGTAATGTTCAGATCTTTGAAGAATAAGGCCCCAGGATCTCTGTCCTTCCTTCTTTTTACATTATCTGGGTTGGCTTTGTGTGTTCATTGTTCACCTGGGCCTGGCTCCTATCATTGTATGCGGCTCCTTTTGAAAATATACAATAAGCTGTGTGCATGGGGATGTACAGTTAAGTAATACCCTTCCGTTAATGCAGGAAGATTGAAATGGGATTGGAGAATCCATGTGTCATAGCAGATCCACTTCCTGACATAAAACAGTGTCCCTAGGTATTTTTCCATATCTGGTGCCAAGTCATCTTTCTGCTACTTGGTACTGAAAATGACTTAAGTGGTAATGTTTTGGCACTAGGTATATGTCTTTTTATTTCTTCTTATTCCACTTCTTCTTTCTAGACTTAGCTCATCATCCCAGGATAAAACTGAGAGGATGGTGCTCCTGCCTTTAAAGAATGCACCACATTGTCCAGATCCAAGGCTAAGGGAGAGGGAAGACACACACATGCACACACACCCACGCGCGCACACACACACACACACACACACATGCACACACAGCCTTCTATTTATCTCTTGCATATGGGACATAACATATACAAACTCACTTAAAAAACAAAACAAAACAAAATATAACAAACTCCTCACTCTAAGTTGTCATGACCATCAAAACAAGGAAACTGATAGGCATTTGAGATGGACTTGCCTAACATGGTCAGTGCTGGAACTTATTGTTAACGCACTAGAGTCAAAGCAGGCAGCAGCCCTTATCTACCTGTCCTCTGCCTGTGCATACTGAGGTAAATCCGAGTTCTAATGGGCTTTTAATGTGCTTTCTGTAAACTTATTACAAATAGATATCTTGCCTGATGCCTGTTATTTACCTTGCATACTAATGACTGTGCATCAACAATGGAAATTTTTCATCTGCTCCCAAGTAGGCTAGAGGCCTGAAAATCATTTTCAGAAATTTTAGAAATGTTAGTAACCCAGCTTTGTGGTGAGTTGCTAAAACCACATCTAACATTTGGATCAAACTTGGTGCATTTTCAAAGCGCTGTTGCCTCTTGCATGTCTGACTGGCATTTTTCTAGCTCTGTTCTTAGTAGTGGCAGTCTATTCTTTTTTTGTTTCTGGTTATTGACCAACTGCTTTATAGATGCCATTTGTTATCTATCATCACAGTAAATTTAGGGAGAAAAGAAATGCTTTGTCACTCTAGTTGGCAGTGACAATGTCCCCAGTCTCTAGCCAAAAAAAAAAGAATTTTATGCTATGCATTTTTGATACCCTTAGTTCTTTCTAAACTGCAACCATCTAACATTTTTTTTTCTGCAGAATTAACCTGTGCATGTGGGGTGTGTGTGTGTGTGTGTGTGTGTGTGAGGTGTGTGTGTGTGTGTGTGTGTGTGTGTGTGAGGTGTGTGTGTGTGTGTGAGGTGTGTGTGTGTGCAATGTGTGTCTCATGGGGTATCAAAGTTACATCCCAGGGAAGTGCTGATTTTTGGGGATTTTAGATACTGTATCAGTCTCTTGAAAGGTGTTCTGCAGACTTGACACCTTTAAAAAGGCCCCAGCCATTTGCCTTGAAGGCCTCAATTCCGGTCTTTCCAAATCACCTTGAGATGAAGTAGAGGATCTTTGGAGAACAAACAAAACCTGTCCTGGCCTGTGAGTACAGTGATGCAGTCCTCCTACATCCCTGAAGTGCAGCATCCCCAGGTTTGGCTCACAGCTGAGGTATGGGGCTGGGAAAAAAATCACCACAGTGGGCATAATCCTTGCTCCTGGCTTTTTCTGGGTGGCCCAAACTTAGCCCCTCTCTGAAGCCTTCCCTCAGCTTGTAACTCAGCACTTCTCCTTTCAATTTTTATTTAAAGAACTGATTGCTCTAGTAAAGCTATTCTATCTTTTTTTTTTTTTTTTTGTCCTGGAGATTGAATCCAGGGGCCCTTTACCACTGAAAAACATCCACATCCCTTTTTATTTTTTATTTTGAGACAGGGTCTTGCTAAGTTGCTTAGGGCCTTGCTAAATTGCTGAGGCTGACCTTGAACTTGTGATCCTACTTCCTCAGTCTCCCAAGTTGCTAGGATTGCAAGCATGTACCACCATACTGGGTTATTCTATATTTTATGCGTTTGCATATTTAATGTCTCCCCTTGGGATATAAGAACCAGGTTACCTCTCCTGTCTCTGTCACACCTCAGTGCATGGAAGAGAATCTAGGACAGTACAAGGGCTCAGGACAGAATTGTTGAGTAAAAATGACCTTAGCCACACCTGCAGGGTCTAGAATTTTATTCTCTTTAGATAACAAAATATCATTGATTAGTTGTGTGTGAAGATATTCCCCCTAAATTTGCAGAGTAGATGTTGTGCAATATATTTTGGGGGACTACATTCATATGTGCCAAAACTGCCCTTTGCTTGCCCGCTGCAGTCTGTCTTAACCATTGTTGATTGGTTTTCTTAAAAATATCAGTCTAGGCTGTTTCTGCCTCTGGAGATGTGTATCCCTTGCTTTACCCCAAAGCTTCTCTCACACTTGGGATAGCCCATATTGTCCCTTGAATGTGTTTCTGCTTTCCTGAATAAACTTTTGTCAATGTCTCTGAAGAAAAAAAAAATCAGTATAGTCTTCCTGAAGATTATGTGGAACAAGAGTCTTCCATAAATATGGATTTCATCTTCAGGGATTTGTGCAGTTTCTCTCAAATCCAATCAGATAGTTTCTTTCAGACCAGAATACATGAGCAACTGCTTACTCTTACTCCTGGGACAGCAAAGCTTGCTGTGTGAGTAGTGAACTGTTCCCCTTGCCAACCAGAACATTACAAAGTGGTGAATTCCAGCTGTGGTCAAAGGTCCACTCCTCTAGGTACTAGGTAAGGCCCTGATTTAGTGTAGGACATTTATTTTGGCTTTGAAGTTTTATAATGACAGATAACTCAATAGGCATTGGAACATATGGCTTTAAGACTATCCAGTGGTCAAATACCTCTCTTCTCTAATAAGTGATTAGTTTTAACCTTGGTTGTGTTACTTGGAGGATCAAATTAAGAAAAGGCCACTGGGTGTGGTGGTGCACACCTGTAATCCCAGCGGCTTGGTAGGCTGAGGCAGGAGGATCATGAGTTCAAAGCAAGCCTCATTAAAGACACCATCTCTGTGAGCTGCTTAGGACCTTCAGCAGGCCTTAGCAACTGAGCCAGGCTCTAAGCAACTCATAGAGACCCTGTCTCTAATGAGGCTGGCTTTGAACTTGCAATCCTCCTCCCTTAGCCTCCCAAGTCGCTGGGATTACAGGCGTGACCCACCATGCCTAGCTTATGTAATATATTTTTAATGTTTCATTTAAATGTAGACTTTTAAAAGGTCTTTCTTGGGAGATATATCTTTTGCAATGAAATGTTAATCAGGATTCCTTTTTGAGAAGATACAATATTTTGTCTCCTATATGTCTATCCTCTCCCCACCCGCTTATTTTCTGAAGCTCCCCCTCTTTTTTTTTTTTTTTTCTAAATAGTGGTGAGAAGAATTCTTATTTAAAATTGTAACAGTGCTTAGGAGATATGGTGCATGTGTGTAATCTCAGCTACTTCAGAGGCTGAAATAGGAGGATTGCAAGTTTGAGACCAGACTGGGTAACTTAGCAGGATCCTGTGTCAAAAGGGGGTTGGGGTAAAGAACCAGAAGTATAGCTTAGTGACAGGGTACTTGCCTAACATGCACTAGTTTCTGGGTTCAATTCCCAGTATTGCAAAAAGCAAATAATGATAACAAAAACCAAAATCAGATGAACAAAAGCATGTAAAATTTCAAAACTGGACAGATATGTCTAGCATAGATAAACCAACTATCTTTCTTTACAATTTTTTGCTAAAGAGATTTATAGTACATCTATATTCACAAGTAAATTCCTTTTAAAAATACTTTCTTTTTCTGGGACCACTAACATATCTTTAATTATGACTAAATGAACCGAGTCAGCTATGTTTTTGAAGCATCTTGGGGATCTCTCTCACTTGTTTATGAACTGTTGGGTATTAGTGAGGATAAAGGAAGCTGTTTCTACTCTTCTCACCCATTAATTTTTGTGTCACAGTGTTTAGCTTACTAGAGATGCTCCACCTGGACAGCCTGGCAATAAAGTCATGTATGAAAAATGATTAAAAAAGGAAATACATTCGGTTGTAGCATTCCAGTTAGAGCCAAGATGCATTTAGAAGTTGACATACTGTGTCTGTCCCTTTGGCCCGTCTGTCTTGGGGCAGGAAGACAGCAACCCAGATTTATTGAGTTCCTTCTAATCCCTCCATCCATTCATCCATCTATCCATCCATTCAGTTATTATTCATTATTTCTTCAGTAAATATTTTCCCCAAAATGACCCCTGTGCTGAACACTGCACTAAGTACTGAGGGGATAGACCCAGACATTGTTGGATACTCTGGTGGTGAAGTTGGTTTTACGTGAACTGTCCTAATACATTGCGATAATGGCTGTGATGGAGCAGCACTGTGGATGTGAGAGCCCACCAGGACACTGGTGGTCCTAGGACTGGAGCTGGGCACTGGGGGATGCTTCCTGGAGGAAGGGGTTATTAAGCCAAAAACTGTAAAATAAAAGAATTGGAGAAAGTGAGGTAAAAGCAGGGGAGAGCTGGTAGTTACAGAGGGATGCTATGTTTCTGGACAAGGGTATAGTCAGGGAGACTTCCCGAGGTGAAAGTCATCCTTGTATTTCAAGCAACTAAAATCATTTTAGTAGACCTAGAGAACAGGGTGAAAAATAGTGAATCAGCACGAAGCTGTTTAAACAGGGTCTAGCTTAAGAAGGTCTGAGAAGTCCCATTTCCTTGTATCTCAAGGGCAGCTAGGAAGGTATTCAAGCATCCTTTCAAAGTAGATGAAATTATATTTGGGTTATATCAGTCTAGCTATAATATATATTAGGTTGGAAGGGGCAGCACAGAAGGTAAGAAGGCTTTTTTTTTTTTAAATCAGGGTTTGAACCCAGCAGTACTAATCCACTAAGCCCCATCCCCAGCAATTTTTATTTATTTGAAACACAGCCTTGCTAAGTTGCTTAAGGCCTCAGTATGTTGCTGAAGTTGTCTTTGAACTTGGTGATCCTCCTGCCTCAGCCTCCCAAGCTTCTGGGATCATAGGCATGTGCCATCTCATCTAGCAATAAGACCTTTTAGAAGGCTCTTAGGGTAGTGTGTTTGTCAGCTTTCTGTTGCTATGATGCAATATCTGATATAAATCAACTTAAAAAGATGAAGGGTTTATTTTGGTTTACTGTTTTGGAGGTTTTAGTCCACTACCAATTGGCCCCATTGCTTTAGGCCTTTGGCCGCACAGTACACCATGGTGGGCATATGTGACAGTAGAAGAGGCCTATTCACCTCTGGTGATCAAAAAAATAATTGGTAGAAAAACAAAAGCAAGATATTCGTGTCGCACAGTCTCCTTCAAGGTCATGCCCCCAGTGACCTATTACTTCCCACTAGGCCCTACCTCTTAAAGGTTTCCACCATTCCCAATAGTGCCAAGTGGAAGAGCAAGCTTTTAACATATGGGCCTCTGGGGAACTTTCCAGATCCAAGTTACAGCATATGGGTGGTGGTACAATTGACTGAGATAGGAGAAGAGTAAGTTTGGAGACAATGATGACATCAATCTGACCGGCTTGGTTTGATGGCATCCAAGTGGTCAAATACAAATCTCAGAAATTTAGAAAAGAGACCTGGGTTGGAAATGTTGATGGTAATTGGGAAAAGATGAGGTCCAGGAAGTAGAGCAAGATGAGGTGAGTGTAGGCCTGAACCTCTTGAAACAACAGACAGAAGACATGCCATCTTTCCAAAGAGCTTTGTTAACTGAGAAAACTTTGGTGGGTCTTCATAGACCGTCATCTTAAAGTTTGGGCTTATCCTTTCTTATGGTAAAAATGGATGAGTCTCTTTTCATTAGTTAATTCTTTTCTAAGTTTCTTGTCCTCATTTGGATATTGTACAGACATTAACACAGCTATGATGAGGTTGATCAATACTGGGACACATAGGGCTGGAGTTGTGACCTAGTGGCGGAATGTTTGCTTAGAATATGTGAGGCCTCGGTTTGATCCCCCTACTCCCAAACACACACACACACACACACACACACACACACACACACACGAACACATATAGTGGGAAGGAACTGAAAGTTTCTTTTGTTATTTGCTACACTAAACTGATATTGGGTGGAAATAGGGCAAAAGGCTATTCTTTATGTTTTATTAAAATGCAAAAATCAATACTACAGTCATGGGCAAAATTAAAAAAAAATCTGTAAGATACATAAACATTAATTCAAATTCTTGGTTGTTTTTGTATTTCTGGAGGGGGGGAATGAAATAAATTTTGAGGAGGAGAATTTAGCAGTGTGTGTTATTTCCTTAAAACTAACTGAAGCAAATTTGGGAATCTGCTAGTATTTCTTAAATCTTGAGTTGTAGATAACATGGATAACTATAATGTCTGTAGGATATGTTTATATGTTGGGAATATTTCACAATCAAGTTTTTAGGAAGAAGTGAAAGTAAGATTGGATGTTATGTGTGCTGATTGCCTCCTTAGCTTAGCTCAGGAATCCCTGAGAACCAGATAGGTCACACTGAGTCCGAAGGGGGCCATATTCAGAAACCTAGCCTTTGGTGTATGTGAATGTTCAGGTAGTTCTACATAAAAGTTAGAAAAACTAAAAACCTCTGCTGTTTGCTCTGCCTAGAAGGAAAGTCCCACCTGGGAGCAAATTAGTTCTTTGTGAAGCCTTTAATTTTCTCTCACCTCTTGTTACCAATAGAATTCCTGAGTAATTTGAGTCAGACCTTTTTTTTTTTTCTTTCTTGGACCTACTGATCAAAGGTTTTGCCTTCTTACCTTCCAAATGTAGGCAGAATAGTTTCTGGAAGCTGGGTGTTCACAGGCAGGAGAAAAGGGTGAGCCATACTTTGGGCCCAGGAGATAGAAGCTTCCTCTAGGGATTTTTTTAAAACCCCCTTTGAATGGGCTCATTGTGTATAAGAACAGCTCCTTAATGGAAAAACAAAAACTCACTGGGGTCTGTAATGTGCTCTCTGCTTTCCTTTGCTGGCCTCATTGTTTATTTGATTTATCAAGTCTCAAGTAGTTGCACTGCCTTGTGACCTTCCTTTAGCTGTTTCTCTGGAGTATCCATTTACTTTATTTAGAAACATAATATTTTTAAAAAGCTGGAGCTGAGTCAAAAAATCATCACCTTTTTGATGTGGCCTTTCTCCCCCTTTTTTGAAACTTTAAACTTTCTGAGGGCCATGCAAGCCGAACTGTAGTCTCTTAATCAGCAAGTCTTTCTGGGTGCTAGGTTCTGGACTTGGGGTACCTCCAGGGCTTGTCCTCTGCGTGGGGCAGGGGTTGGGGGAGAGGCAGGGAAGTCTCAGTCCTTTCTTACTAGGTTCTGCAGGCCTGTTAGCACACAATTAGGGGACACAATGCCAGAAAATTTGGTGCTAAGTGATAGAGAAGGACTTCCAAAGGTGCTAACTAGAGGTGGTGCTGGGACTCTGGGGATAGCTTCCTGGCTGAGGTGGCCCTGAAGTGGGACTGCAAGGACTGACCAGTGTTGTGTGTTTATGTGAAGAGATGACAAGTAATAAGGAATGCTAGTTGTCATCTCTTTGTATTTTAATTCTGTCACTTTAACATATGAGCTATGTTTAATTTAAGCATTGTTTGAATCTTCTCCTATCTCTTGTTTTTAGGTTTTGTTGGTTCTTTCATACTTTATCTTCCTTAGTACCAAGGGGGTCACCAAAGGTGTACACAGAACTTTTTAAGGACACTGACTGCAAGGAAGAGGAGCTACCTATGTAGACCTAGGCATGGAGGCTATGATGACTAGCTTTATGATGACAAGGACATTTTAATTCCCATGATTGAGATTTCCTGACTGGCCCTTCACTTTTTTTACTACTTGATAAACTTCAGAATCACATCATTAAACTCTGTCTCCCACCTCTGTGCAAAACACAGCATCCACAAGAAGTCATTCTACCTCCATATGCGGTGATAGGCATTGCACTAGGTCTATTTATTATATGGAGTCTGACTGACCTTTATATAAAGTATAATATTCCTGTGGGGAAGTATGGTATGTCTCTATTCAAATAGGGTGTTTTTATGCTTGTTGGTCTAGTTTTTTTTTAAATTTTTATTTTTAATGTCTATGTAGGGGTTGCATGGCTTTCTTGCTGAGTTTATTCTTAACATTTTGTCTTGTGTCACCTTTTGGTTTCATTGAAGGTGGTACTGTGGTGCCGTGGTTTCTCAGTAGGACTTTGCCTTCAGACTGCCTGGTGCTGCTCTTGGTTTTGGCATTTTTTAACAGTGAGACTTCGGCAAGATGCTTAGTTCTCCTAAGCCTTGGCTTTCTTACCTAAGAGGCAGATCACAATGGTATCTATTTTGTAGGGTTGGTGTGAAAATTCACTGTGTAAATATGTTAAGGGATCGACACTTCCTGGCATTTTGCAAGTGTTCAAAAGTATTGTCTACTTTTAAAACTGATAATTGCTGGTAAATAGAAAGCTATTGATTTCTGGATATTTATTTTCCAGTTTATGGCCTTGCTAAATGTTTTATTTGTCCTAATAATTTCTGTGTTACATCTTTTGTGCTTTCTAGGTTAAATTATAACACTGTCTGCCAATAATAATATTGTTCTTTCCCTTCCAATTGCTGTATACATGATTTCTGTTTTAAATAACCTTGAACTGGCTTCAAGGTTATTTAAAATAATAATAGCAATTAGTAGTGATGATAACCATCTTAACTGTAAATATTATATTTTTTTAACACAGGTTAAAGAAGTGTGTTTTTACTTCGGATTTGGTACTTTTTTTAAAAAAAATCAAGAATGAGTATTATATCTTTTGAAATTCTGTTTCATTATCTTTTGCTTTTTTTAATTTGTGATTTTTTCCTTTGACTAATTATATCTGCCTATTTTCTCATAATATTTTTAATCGTGTTTTCTGGTATAAAATCTATTTAATTTCAGATTTTTTTTATTCAACCTGATACACTGATATTGCATTTAGGAGCTTAGTATTTTTCTGTGCGTCCATATGTAGTTTCGATTTTTAATTCCCTTTTTTGTCCTTATAATATTACATTTTGGTATTGTGATTGGATTCATTTTTTGAAACGAATTGGAATTTTTTTTTTAAATGCCTTAATCTAGAAATGTTTTCATCACATGGAATTATCTTTCCCCTGGAAGTTTGAACAAACTCACACAAACCCACAAAGATCAAAGTCTGGAGCCTTTATTGGAAATAAGTTTGAAAGCTATTCCAGTTTTTTCCATTCTTATTGGCTTGCTTATATTTTCTATTCCTTGTCAGTTTTTGGTCCCTTATATTTTAGGAAAAATTTAAAGTTTAATTACATAGAATTTTAGTAGCTTCATTAGAGGAAAAAAAAAAAAAAAACAGCAAACAGCTCTTCCTTATCTGTGTTTGTATTTTCTGTCCTTTTAAGTCTTTTGCAGACTTGCCAGTAGTGCCGCAGCTTATTGTGCTTCCTGCTCCCCAGACAGCCTGCTTTAGGATATATTTATCAATTCTAATGGCTTTCATTTTGCCAGCTCATAATTTGTTTTTTTTCCCATTATCATAATTTTCATGTCTGTTTTTCTTTTTCTTTTCAGCTTCTGGAAATGTAACGTGTGAGTCCATATATTGCACTTTGTAAGAGTTAAGATGGTCTTCATGCCATCAGCATTGTTACTGTTATAAAATGACCATTGGTAATATTATTTTGCAAATGTAAATACTTTTTAAAAATTACCCTTTAGATTTGCAAAACTGTGTGTGTGTGTGTGTGTGTGTGTGTGTGTGTGTGTGTGAGAGAGAGAGAGAGAGAGAGAGAGAGAGAGAGAGAGAGAATGAGTGTTACATGTGGATATCCATTCATGCATGCATATGTTGCTTGTACGTGAATGTTCATTAGGGAATATACTTGGCTCTGTCGAGATGTAGGGTGATATGTGATAGCTTTTTAAAAAAATATTTCTTTATATGTTGATGAACCTTTATTTTATTCATTTATTTATATGTGGTGCTGAGAATCGAACCCAGTGCCTCACACATGCTAGGCAAGTGCTGTACCATGGAGCCACAACTCCAGCCCTGTGATAGCTTTTGAAAAGACTTGAACAGTAACTTGATTCAGGCTTGCTTCTTATAATGCAAGAAAGGAAATGGTTCATCCTGTTGTTAATAATCAGCAGGGAGGAAGAGGGACTTGTGTTACCCTTGCTAATTTACTCCAGGACTCTGAAATTTTGGTAAGAATATTCTCACGTCTATGTTATCAGGTCTTACTTGCTATGTTTTGAGCCTATTTCCTCTTCTTTATTCTTCAAAGCCATTGGAGTACAAAGTGGGTGTTCTTTGTAATCTGTCACATGCTTGAAAATATGTGTTAGATTATCTGAGCATTCCATGTTTTATTTTATTTTTTTCCACCCATCGTTTTATTTTGGTTTTGGCTGATTGCAGCTTTTCCTGGCTAGCTTTTACAAATGGAGACTGAAAGACCCTTAGCTTTGATGATTAGTGCTCAATACCGGAAGGAGCTCTGAAATGCTAACTATCGATTAGTTCTTCACCATAGTGGTTTTATGTCTATTTCTACCTTGTTCTTACACAGAGTGCCTTTCTGCACTGTTTGTTGTATGAATTCTGTTTAGAATTTCTATACATTGCATAGTCTCTTGTTGGATCATCATTCTACAATTGTTTTTCCTTGCAAACACCCCATTGTTTGGCTGGATCAAACTTTATATTTTATCAGTTCTTTATTGTTGCTTATATAGGGCATTAATTTTGTTGTTGTTCTATTTCTTTTTCTTTTAATTTATTTTATTTTCTTCGATCAGTCTCAGGTTCCTGAGATTTCCAACGCACACCCTCTTCCACCCATGACAACCTTCCCCATTATCAGCGTGCACCACCAGAGTGGTGTATTTGTGAAAACACTGGTGAACTACATCAAAACATATCATTATTACTGAAAGTGAGTCGTTTACATTAATGTTCACTCTTGGTCTTATACTTTCTATAAGTTTGGACAAATGTGTGTGGCATGTATTTACTACAA
This sequence comes from Marmota flaviventris, assembly GCF_047511675.1. Classification (NCBI taxonomy): domain Eukaryota; kingdom Metazoa; phylum Chordata; class Mammalia; order Rodentia; family Sciuridae; genus Marmota; species Marmota flaviventris. The sequence goes on along the minus strand of NC_092498.1, from coordinate 99,999,784 downwards.
TACAAAGTAGTTTCACTGACCTAAAAGTCTCCTCCTGTTCATCCCTCCCTCTGCCTGTTCATTCTTTTCAACCTCTGGCAACTGATGATCTCCACAGTTCTGCCTTTTCCCGGATGTCACATGGCTGGAACCACACGACATGTAGTCTTTTTAGTTTGGCTTCTTTCACTTAGTAATATGCATTTGTGTGCCTGGTATTTCTTTCTGAGTTTCATAGCTCATTTCTTTTTAGCACTGAGTAATATTCCATTGTCTAGATGTACCATACTTTATTTATTCATTCACCTAGTGAAGGACATCTGATCCTTCACTAAGTTTTGGCCTTTAGGAATAAAGCTGCTATAAGAATCCGAGGTCAATTTGTTTTATAGTTTCTTTTTACCAATGTAAACAATGTGGTAGTTGTCCTTATAGATACTTTTTTTGTTGTTGTTCCTACCTCTGTTTATTTATGTCACTTCCTTAAAGCAGAATTTCTGGATCATGAAATACGCTTTTAGGCTTTGATACATATTCAGAAAGGCTGAGTCAACTCACCCTCTCACCAGCAATGTGAGTATTTTTATTATTAGTCATTCATAATACAGGAGCTGAAAAGGTAGAGTTCTTTCTCCTTAGGTAGTTTACTCAGGCTGCTGTAACAGATCACCACAAACTGGGTGGCTTAAAACAACAGAGATTTAGTACTCACTGTTCTGGAAGCCAGAAGTCTGAACTTAAGGTGTTGCCCAGGCTGAGATCCTTCCAATGGCTCCAGGGGAGTGTCCTTCCTTGCTTTTCATCCTTTGGTGGTTGGGGCCATCTTTGGCATGCATCAACTTGCCCATGTGTCACTTCAGTGCCACATGGTGTCCTCCTCACTGTGGGTCTGTGTGTATACCAGCTTCTCATCAGGACACAACTAAGTAGATTTAGGCCATCTTCATCCCATGTGACCTCATCTTAATTAATTGTAGCTGTGAAGACCCTATTTCCAATTAAGGTCACATTCTGAAGTTCTAAAGTTCTAAGTGGATATAATTCTTTTTCTTTTTTTTTGGAGGGGGAGATATTCAGTCCAGAACAATTTTTTTTTTTTTTACCATTCAATTTAAAAATGTACTAAAACTTTGAGTATATATGGATTAGAAAAGTAATACCAAGTAGCAGCCATAGGAATGGCTGGTTAATGGACTTCTACCTTTTGCTTTATGTGGGCATCATTTTCAGGGCTAAATTTGATAAGCTTACTCTTATTTTCTCCTTTATTATTAATTTACATGTTAAATAGCTATATGGTAGACATTAAAATTCATTCTAACATTTAAAAAAAGAAAATGTATATAACAAAAATGCATTTTAGTTAAATATGAAGTGAGCTTTCCTTTTCATTTTATTGCCACTGCTATTCCTAATGGTACTTTTTAGTGTTCCTTAGTCTTTTATTTTTTGGTACCAGATATTGAATCTCAGCCCCTTTTTTATATTATATTCAGAGACAGGATCTCGCTGAGTTGCTTAGTGACTCAATAAGCAGCTGAGGCTGGCTTTGAACTCACATCCACCTGCCTCAGCCTCCCAGGTCACTGGGATTACAGGTGAGCACCACCGCACCTGGCTACTTATTTTATTCTAGATAGATGAGACACGTTTAAGTGTTCACTTTAGTTCTTTAATTCCAAAATGAGACATGATAATATACAAATGCTGATTTGATGTAGAACCAGAAGCGAAGTCTATTTGAACTAACTGAAAATTCAAATGTTTAGGCCTAGGATTTATTATTTTCAAAGATGATATTCATCTAGGCTTAATAAGTCAATTGGATTTGCTTGTTATGAATGTTGTGGGCCTTCTAACAGGTAAACACGAGGAGATACTGAGAGATTATTTCCATCCTCTCCAGGATAGTTAATGTGGATGGGTCAGGCGTATGGCCCCCAAGTAGGTAGGTGTCATTCTACTACTATTCCCTCTGCATGGTTACGTGGGGCTATTTGGTTCTGATGTGCTGAACCACATTTAAGGGCAGAATTTCATACCTGGGATTGCTGATGATATGCTCAGGCTTGTTTGATCATTTGCTTAATGCGTGGTGACAGGGAGGCTAAATTCTCAGGCACTGCTCTGATTAGGCCTGATCTACACCAGTGTCACTGCCTAGAGTGGAAACCGAGCACAGGGCACCATGACGCCATGGTCAGGGTAAGCCTCTACACTCCAAGCCTTTGTACAGATGGCCAATCCAAGAAAGCGAGTTTTAAATGCTGCTTCCAGGGCATGTTTTATTTAAAACAAACTTTTTAAAAAAAAAAGTTGTAATTCTTCATCCTTGATACTGACAGCCCCTGTTGTGGGATGGGGAGTCGCTGGTTGGTATGTGGACTGTACACTTATAGGAGAACATCTGTGGTGCATAGGATTGCACAAGAGAAGCTGTAGCACATCTGAGCAGCTCCACAAGGTCACGAACAAAGCATTTGGATATTCGTATTTTCTGAGAGCTGTGGGACAGAAGCAGACTCAAGCTCATCTGCAGAATCTGAGATTTGCATGAGAAATATCCCTGAGCATCCTGCCATAATTTTAAGAAAAGTATGGCTTAAGAGTTTGGAGTTAAATACTCACTTTAAGGTTTTCTGTGCATGTTTTTGAATTCTCTCTGAATGGATGCCAGAAGAGATGCAGGATTGCATGCATGAATGATAGGGAATAAGAAAGCAGGTGAGGGGGTGGTTGGAGTGGGAGATGGAAGCAGTCTTTTAGATGGTCCCTAAACTCCTTCCCATGAGTCAGAAAAAAACCACTTGACTAAATTATAGTGAAAGTAGCAGTTCTGGATTTGAATATATATGGATTCCTATGGACTCAGGAAACATGCTCTAAAATCCCAACAATAAGGAAGGTTTTAGTGTGCACCCTGGGCACCATAGGTATAAACCCCACAAGTTCAGGCAGAAGATGGGACCCAGTAGCATAGGGCAGAAAGGTGCCAGGTATGCAGACCTATCCTGCCTCCTACATGCCCATGTGGGCTGGGAGCCAGTGTTCCTCGTACCAGGTATCACATGTAGTACAGGTTGCACTTCTTGGGAGGTAGCCTCTGAGATAAAAGTTTAATGTGCAGGATGTTTATTAGGTGTGCCCTTGAGATCTGCACCTGGGAGAGGAAGGGAGGGAGCAGGAGTGGGTGCAATGAGATGTTGAGATGCAGTATAGGTCCCATGCTGGCTTCTGCCAACCCACAGAGAGCTTCTGCTAACCCATGGGGAACTCTGTAGTTAGAATGGACTGTAAGATTTGTTTCACATTCGATTTGTGTGCCTTTGCAGATCAGTTATCATTTGACTGCTGTCCCGGAGGAGCATGACCTTAAGCAAGGCAGTTCCCTGGAGCTTGGGCAACACCTGCATGGGCTGACTACTGAAGGGTGCCTGCTCTCAGCAGCTGGGACAAAAAGTTATTCATTCAACAGGATCCAGAGCAGGCAACATGATGTTCACCACAATACATGGCTGTACCCATTTATTCACTTATTCGCTCATTTATTCACTCATGAATTCATGGGAAGCAGTGTTCTTTGTGCACTTGCTAAAGCCAGGCACTGTTGTAGGTCCTGGAGATACTTTGAATACAACAGACAGAGTTCCTGCAATGTAGGAGGGATAAGGTAGTCAGAAGGCAGGAAACTAGGTAGGATGGGAACAGTAGTCACCACAGAACAACTGATGAGAGGCTGGGAACACCAGAAAGTACAGCCATGGGAAGATCTGTAGACTAAGATCATTGCAAGGTGGCTCCCTGGAGAAAACACCAATGTAGTATGTTCCCGAACAGAAACAAATGATGCAGGGAGGAGCAAAATGAGATGAGGCCAAGGCAAGAGTTTGGGTTTTATTCTTAGTACGATGGGAATTATCAGGAGATTTGAAAGCAGTGGGGAGCTTTTCCTAGAGGGCTTAGGACACTCTCATCCTATTCTGAGTGTTTCATTTGAGTAATTCATCTAAACCTTGATAATGTTATAACTAGGTACTGTCATTATCCCTGTGTTACAGATGAGGAAACTGAGGCACAGAGGTTAACTGATTTTCTTGGATCATAAGTTACCGAGCTGAGGACCCAAACTGAGGAAGTCAGACCTTTGATTCTCAGCTTCTAACACCCCATGATCTGATCTCTGTTATTGGGTTACTATGTGGGGCAAGAGTAGAGTCAGGAGGCCGTTCAGAAATATGCGAGAGAAAGTGGTGGTTCTGCCCTGGCAATAGGTAGAAGTGGATGGACTTGGGCTTTGCCATGGAGGTATGGCTAGACTGGATGTGGGAGGTAAGAAAAAGGGAAGAGAGGACTCCGAGATGACTCATCATTTCTTGACTTGAACAAATACATAAGATAAATATAGTTATAATAGAATAAATCATGTGTTCTTTATTTGAGAGCTATCAGGGGTATCAAGAAATCTTTGTGTTGTCACAAATACTTTAGTAAACTGGAAGGAAGACTAACTAAAAGTAACTTCACTGGAAGGAACATGGATTTCTGATTGGGAACTGCTTCCTCCTCCTTCTCTCCAGAAATCATTCACTCCCCTAGGGTTGGATTGACTTGAACTCTTGCTGTGGGTCTGGTTGGGATAAGATAAGATACCCATGAGGTGCCTCAGGTCTCTTCCCCATCACTCCCCTCCCCAAAGAACAGCCTGTACATGAAAGCTAATTAGCATTCAGCCTGTTGCTGCCTGTCCTGGTGCTCTTGCCAGCACACAGTGAAAGGCAATTACAGAGATTGGCACCGCCAATATGGTGGTGTTTATACCCCGCAAGGATAGTAAAGCTGATGTTCAATAGGGATTTGTTTGGAACTCTGTTTGCCAAAAATTTAATTCCTATACAGACAGAGAATATGTCTTTCAGTCATGTGAGGTTTTATCTTCCACGGAAAGTTGGAAAGTTGGTTAATAATCTTGACTGGTGGAGAAGTGAAATGTGAGCTCCTTTGGAGAAACTGTTTAGGGATCAAGTATTTTTTTCCTTTCTTTTCTTTTTTTTTTTTTTTTTGTAAGGTGCATGTCTTTGCAGGGAGTATTATTATTATTTTAAAGCAAAGATTATAAAGTAGGATCCTTGGGATCATTTGGAGAGTTTAGGCAGAAAAAGAAGAAAGTAATGCCTAATTATGCTTTGGTTTTCATTTCTTTTTCTTAAAGCTGCTGTGGCCCACATGGTAGCCACTACTCATATTTGGCCACTCATATTAAAATTTAAATAAATGAATATTAAATATTCAAGCCCTCCGTCACAATAGCCACATTTGGAGTGCTCACTAGCCACATGTGGCTACTGGCCACAGAAGATTCTGGTGAACACAGCTGCTCAGAGCCTTAGAATCTTAGAAACTTGGACTCAGGGTCACATTGAAAATTGTGGTGCCCCAGGAACCTAGGAAAGAATCCTTGTAGAGAAAATTTTAGATGGACCTAAATGTGAGAAAGTTACCCCGTCTAAAAGGATTACTCTGAAGTTCTATAATCTGAAGATGAGATTTTAATTTTCCTGCCTCAGTCAAGAAATAGAATGTCAATTCTTAGAATGTTGGTTACATGAATGATTTTCTACCTAGTGAGTGCTAGATTTGTGTTTGTTTAGAAGTATAGGAATGTTTTTCCTTTTAAAATGCACTTTAACGTGAGCCTTATTGTCTGCAAAATGGGTATGATCATGTCAGAGGAATGCATTGTGGGGTAATGGAATGTTTTTATTAAACCTTCACATCCTGGTGAAAGACATTTGTAGTGTTACACTAAAAGAACTATATGAATTAGCCTTTGGAAGCTTTGAATCAATTTGAAGTTTAAATCCTGTTGCTCCTTAGGCTGGGTGTTGCATCTGGACCTTCCTTTTGTTAGACACTAGTGTTTTCTGTGAATAGGTGAGAAGTTATGATACTCTACGCTAATCCTTAGAAGATGTCTGTGTTTTATGTTACAGGAGTTGGCAAAGTATAGCTTGAAGGCTGAATCCAGCCTACTGACTGTTTGTGTAAATAAAGTTTTATTGGAATATACCCATATCCTTTGTTTATTATTGTCTGTGGCTGCTTTAGCCCTACAATGACAGGACTGCAACAGAATGTCCTGCAAAACTGAAAATATTTATGCTCTGGCTGTTGACAGAAAAAAGTTTGCCAGCCCCTGGTCCAGATAATGGGCAAATGATGGGAGTCTCTTTCCAGTAAGGAAACATCTGCATAGGCCCACGTTTGCTAACGGCTTTTAGAGTAGGGAGAGATCTCCCCTTGCTTCTAAAGGTTTTTGAGGTTGTGTAATTTAGTAGACAATAGAAAACGCAGTTACACATGGTGCTCTTTTGGGCTTCAGAGACAGAATGTGGCTTCTTAGGAACACGCCCTCTACCCAACTCTTCTGTTTTCCCATTATTCCTGGAAGAATGTTTTATATTTTCTGCAATCATCTCTCTCCAATAGCCCTTTTTCATCCTCATTTCTCAGCCGAGAGCCTTACCTTCTACTTTAACTAAGTAAATGGAAGAGGACAGGAGAGAACATCGCTGTTTCCTACAACCACATCTCACCTCCTGGTGTCGCTGCCCACATGCTCTGCTGTCCTACCAGTCATTGCTGGTAAACTGCCCAGCTAGTGTCGAAAGCCAATTCCTCCAGATGCACCCTTGGTCCCATACCTCTTGTCTTCTGCAGGCCATTATTCCAGCCACCCTCTTCTTTCTGTGCCATTTATTTTGTCTTTTTGCTGGGTCTCTGTCGGTGTGCAATCCTCCTCTTTAAAAAAAAAACAATGCTCCTTGACCCTGTTCGCTCCCACCAATTACCGCTCCCATCTTTGCTGCAGGTCTCCTTCAAAGAGTCAGTCATTTATGTGCGTTGCCTCCACCTTCTTCTTCAAACCCACTCTGGTTTTTGCCTGGGCCACTTATTCCATGGAATCTGCCTTTTCCAGGACTCCAGTGTTGCTCATGTTGCTCAGTCCATTGGTCTATTTTCAGTCCTCATTATTCTTCGGTGCATTGGACCCAGCTCTGCATTCCTTCCTCTGCAGTCTGAGTCATGGGCATCTTAATTGGCCCTCCTGGTCATCTCTCTGCCTGATTTCTGCTTGTGCTCCACTGCTTGTCAGTCTCCTCCACTGGCATTTCTTCTGTTCTCCATCCTGCTAATGCTGGAGTGCCTCAGAGTTCAGTCCTGGGTTCTTCTCTCTCTCTCTCTCTCTCTCTCCCCTCATATCTTGGGTGACATCAACTGGTTTTATGGATGGAAATACCACAGATGTGCTCATGACTCCCAATTTTATTTTTCCAGATCAGATCCCTTCCTTCCAAATGTCAGACTTGTCTATCATATCTCAGCTCTGCATCAGACATTTCTGTTTTGATATCTGATACACATCTTTTGTGTTGTTGATCTTTCTATTTATTTATTTATTTTTGAGCTCACTAAGTTGCCTGGGCTAGTCTCGAACTTCTAGGCTCAACTGATCCTCCTGCCTCAGCCTCTCCAGTAGCTGGGATTGCAGGCATTAGCCTCCATGTCTGGCTTTGAACATGACATTGTCAAACTGAGCTCATCTCCCCAACCTCTTTCTGAGCTTGCTAACTTTTTCTAACTAGTTGATGTCAAGGCCGTTCTAGTTGTTGCGGGTTAAAATGTTGGAACCATTTTTTTCTCTCTTTTTTTACACACACACACACACACACACACACACACATACTCATTCCCAATCTAGCTTATCAGGAAGTTCCATCCTGAAGCTATTTTTTTTTGGTTCATATCTCTAATTATCTCAGTTCCATAAAGCAGAATTACTGAATCAAGAAAGACTCACATTTTGAGACGTCCATACATACTCAGAAAGGCTAAATCAACTTACCCTTTCACCAGCAATGTGTGTATTTTTCTTATCAATCTTTCACAATTCAGGAGATGAAAAGGTAGGGATCTTTCTATGTAAGTAGTTTATTTAGGCTGTTGTAACAAATTACCACAAAAATATAGCAGATATTAGCCCTAGTACACATAGGAGATTAGTACGTATTTGTTGAATGAACGAGAGGGCCCAGATTCAGTCTGGTGGAGTTCTGTGTGCTTCCAAAGGAATATCTCTCCTTGAGAAGGGACAGTGAGTCCCTTGGAGGTCGAAGTCCTGGTCTTTAGTGTTCTTTGGTCTTCCTGCAGGTGGAGGGTGGGCTATCTTATTGAAGGCACACATATCATGGCTTCTGCAGTCCTTGTCACTGCCCAAGGGGCATTTCACAGTGACTGTGAAATAAAGCACCTGCTTCTTGGTAGCCTGTAGTTACATCTGTAAACTGAGTACTGGTGGAAGCTGCAGAGATGAAACGGTTAATGTCTTAAACTTTCTCAACCCTTGGGTGTTGCACATTTCTTTCCTGATCGTCCTCCTGAGAACCTCCTGTTCCTTGGAAAGCCATCATGTGGGCAGCTTCTGTTGTGACATTTGGTGGGCATTGGCTTTGGTCAATGTCCTGTCAGCTGGGACACAGCTGGGCCCTCACTTGGGTCCAGAGACAGGGCATCACACTGTGCCTCTTGGTTTCTGACGTGTGCAGTCCTTGAAATCTGTGTGAACGCTGATTTGGTTCCATGTGCAGCTCAGTGGGCACACTTGGAGATCCACGAGGGCAGAGCTGTCTTACCGGCCGGGTTCATTGAATGTTTGTGGAGTTGTGAGTGGCACTGCCTAAAGCAAAGCCCTATCATGAATGTACATTAGGCATGCCACCAGCATGTGATACTCCAGTCCTGTCTTACTGGACAGGTCATGATCAGGAAGCCTGGGATACCCTGCTGAGGAGCACATGGTTATCTGAGTTAGTTTCACTCGGTTACAACTGCCCTTTACTCTTCTGCTGATCCATTTATGTTTTTAACATTGATCATCTCTGCAGTTTCTCTTCTGTCCCCATATCTCCTTGATAAACTGCTTATTAACTATCTTCATCAAATTTAGCATTTTAAATATCTATTTTTATAGCCCTAGGAATGTAAGAACTCAATGACCCAAGGCTTGTGTTCTGGATCATACCCACTGGGTTTGAATTTTGGTGTTGCCAATCACTAGATGTGTTCCTTTGCCTTTCTGTGCACTGGTTTCCATATTTGCAAACTGGTGCTAGTCACAAACCCTACTCCTTTGTTATTTACTTATTTGACTTTTCCATTTCACTTCTTTTCATTCCCAAAAGGCCATCGTGATGGAATCTTCCTATTTAAGTCATAAAATTCTTTATGTTTTGATATGTCACTTTCTGCCACAGGGCTTTTGCGCTTACCATTCCCTCTGCGTCTGTCTTTTCTCTCAGCTCTGCAAAAGTGGATATTCCTTATTATTCAGTCACAGGGTCTTCTAATGCTCCTTCTCCACTTCTGTCTCTCTCTTTCCGACACCCCCACCTGCCCCAACTAGAATACAGAGTCTGGCAGGGACTTACAAGATCCCTAAGGGAAGGACTAACTGTCCCTTCACTGTGATCTTCAGTGCCTTGTATAATAAGGTGGGTGCTCAGGAAGCAGGTCCGTCAGACAGGGATGAATGAGAAGTGAATGGAGTCCCTTCTCTGTTCCATAGGAGTTCACTTGCCATTCTATTTGAGTCTGGCCTCTTATTTTAGGGTATGCTTTCTATTAAATAGCTTGGCTGCTGCCTGGAAATTTGAGGGAAAGGTTTTATTTATGTACTTATTGGTGATTGAACCCAGAGCCTTGTACATGACAGGCAAGCGCTCTACCTCTGAGCTAAGTCCCCAGCCCAAAGAGGAAGGTTTTAAAAGAGCCTGAGGGGAGAGGGGGAGAGCTCCTGGGCCCTTCCTGAAGTCCTTGCCTTGCCTGGATTCTCAGGACCCCCGGGGCAGTTTTGAGGAGCAAGGCAGGACTTGGAAAGCTAGTGAATCATCTTCCTAACTTCAACTGGGGTCCAAAGGAGAGCAGCACAGCCAGTTGAAGATTCAGGAAGTAGCTCCTTTGAGGAAACACTCACTGGATTAAGTTTGAACCTTTTATTTTTCTCAGTAGCCTGGGGCTGAAGAAGCAGATTGTCTTAGACACATAAAAGGTAGGAAGCAGTCTGTCCCAGCTGAGTTCAGACTAGGGGCGGGAGCCCTACTGTTTGTGCAAAGGATGGGCTTGTGCCTTTCTGAGCATGTGCCTCTCTGGGCATGGTCTTGCATGAATTCACATCTCCTTATGTTTCTTCTGCCAGAACAAGGGCTTCCCACCCCCACCCCAGGGCCAGGGATTTGGGTGCAGGGGAAGATGAAGGAAGAATGAGAGAATCCATGAAGAATTTTATGTGACCTATGAGCCTGAGTAGGATTTGCCAGGACCTAGGGGCCAAGTGCTGTACAAAACAGGGGAGAGGGCATTCTCCTTACCTCTGCTGAGAACCCAGCTGGCATCTCGATGGATCTCTGAGGATATCTTTGTGTTGGTACCAGCATATGTGGGCTTCAAGTAATGGGGTTTGAGTAAATGTTTAATCAAATTAAAATAGGACTTCATGACAGGCTGGCTCAGCCATCTGTCCCCTTGTTGGTCACTGTCCTCCCTGTGTGACCATCCTCCTCTATTATCCTGTCTGTGACTTGGAGCCTAAATGACAAATTCAGACTTGATACAAATAAGAGGGTGGTTCTAGAGCCTGTACCTTCCTGACTGTGGGGTCCCATATGCCCAGGCTTAATTTGTGACTAGGCTATGTGACTTTGGCAATGAGAACCTTCTTACCTTCTCCGAGTCTTGGTTTTCTCATTGATTAAATGGGGATAATAAACTTGTGATGAGGATTTAAGGAAATTGAAGACGTAAAGGGATTTGGACTTTGATGTTCAATAGATATTGTTAGTGATATACATCATTCTATGCAAATTGGAATCTACTCCCTCCCACATCACAGCTTATGAGTTTTTAAAATTATTTGGGCATCCCTCTATAATTTTGTTTTACTTACCTCATTTTCTTTCTACAAAAGTTTATGAGGGAAGCTGCTGTCGCCTGCGTTTTACAAGGGGTGAAGTTTATACCTTCAACTCCCAGGCTGGGGTGGAGTGTGGGATGCAGACATACTGAAGGGTTGACCCAGCATACTTCCTTCAAGTATTTGCTAGCATCGTTGGCAAATGGCAGCTTTAAAAGCATTGGTCGCTTTGTTGGTGACAGACACACAAGCTGACCCGGTATTACATGTGCGGTTGTGTTTTTGATCAGGTCGACTCACAGAGTCTCTCTGGGACCTTTGTGGACTTAAAATGTTGCCCAGGGTGCATCTCTGAAGTGAGAGCCTGAATTTACGGTAAACCAGGCAGGACAGCAAATCCCCCCACTTCACAGACACACTTCCTATCAGCATGGGGTCAAGGGTTCTGCTGAGAGCTGACATCTACAGAAGGCTCTTCTCCTGCATCCTCACTTAATCCTTCCCGCAAGCCCTCTGCTCTTTCCACGTTTTACAGATGAGGAAACGGGTGCTCAGGGAGTTCAGTGACTTGCCCCAGCCGGAGCTTGTGTGTAGTGGCGGGAGCCAGGCCTTGCACCCTGGGCAGCCAGACTCTTCGCCTGTGCCGTCACCCTCTGTGCAGCCCTGGGGGGTGGTTGATGAACACAGTTCATCAAAAATGAACTGTGATCCAACGGATGAAAGAAGAGGTCTGTGAACATGTGAATGTTCTTTTGTGAGCTGAAATGTGCTTCAGTTGTTTTCTCTGCGTGTCAAGGAAGAGCCGCCATGAACTCCAGTTCTTCTGGCAAAGGGCTGATTTATGAGGATTTGCTCAGCTCTACCAGCTGGTTAACAGCACAGAGCTTTTAACGTCTCCAGGGGAGGAAATGAATAAACAGGCGCTTGGGATGGAGCCCACCAAGTCTGTGGGACTGGCTGAAAGGTGAATCAATTCATTTGAAAGAGGTTTTGGACATGCAGGATGTACATCTCTTGACCCATTTTGGCACCAGAATTCCCTGTAAATGAGAGTCAGTAAGTCAGAATTTGCAGGTTAATTCCCTATTTCAGATAGATTAAAAAAATATCAAAAGAAAATTTTATTTCAGGAAAACTCACTTGGTTTAGGTGCAATGAGTCAGATGAAAAAGAAGAATTAATTGCCCAGATATATATGAGTGATAGGCATCCTTCCTTGATTTTTTAAAAAATATTTATTTTTTAGTTGTAGTTGGACACATGCCTTTGTTTTATTTGTTTATTTTTATGTGGTGCTGAGGATCCAACCCAGGGCCTTGCACGTGCTAGGCGAGGGCTCTACGCTGAGCCACAACCCCAACCCCTTAGTTGATTTTTAAATCTGATAAAATTGCCACCTGAAAATTTTGAGCAATTAGAACATGTTTTTTTGTATTCTATTTAACCTTATTGCCTTGTACATATTTGTGAATCTTTTGTACCCTAGAATAGGAAACTGTACTGCATTTAACTTTTTTAAAGTTAAAATCTGTTTTTTATTGTCTTTTTCGGTCCTTTGGAAGAAATGTTAAATTAGAATATTTTTTTGTGGAATTAACACAGTGGACAAGATTTCTAGGCTCCTTCAGCAACTTCTGAGGAGTGAAAGCTCTGTGGGGTCAAGTGTGTGCCCAGCATATAATGACTGAAAATATACAGTTATAGGGACCCAAATGAAGAAGCTCTGCTTTTGTTCACTGGTTCTCACAACTTCAATTTTTCTTCCTTGTCTCCCCTTGGTCGCTTGTCCTATGGCAGGAACAGGGACCTTCTTGAGTCTGTCCCTGTGTTTCAGTGGACCATCTTCCTAATGAATTCTCTGAACTTCTTTCTGCTTTGGGAGAATAGGTGGTCCAGAAAACTACTTGGAATATTCTAGTCAGCCTCTGACAAATCCTTAAAGAAAGGAAAAGACAGAAAATAAAAGCAATTGAAGAATAATATACTACTTATTTGCTTCTCAATCAGAATACATGAACATTTTTTAATGAAAGCCAAAGTAGACTGCCCAGTAATTACCCAGCTCTGTGAAAGACACTCAGAGACCAAAAAGGTGATATTAATGAAAATTTAAAATTATTTTTCAGAAATTAGGGCCAGATTTGGGCCTTAGAAGTATGTCCCTTAAAGTTGCTTGGGGTGTGAGGTAAGATGAGGAGAGGGAGAGGGAGAGGGAGAGGGAGAGGGAGAGAGAAGGAGAGGAGAGGGAGGCATTTCAGTTGATTCTTTTAGAATAGTTCTTGTGCATGTGCCTGTCAATTTGACAGCTCTTGGTGCTCATGAAGGCTCCATCTCTCCCAAACAGCCAGGCCTGAGATATTTTATGAGCACCTGTTGTGCATTTGCCCTTGGGAGGATGCAAAAGAAATGTATAACTGTTTTCATGACAGTTTGACTTGTAGGGAAGAGAGTAGGACCAACCAGGCCTGACAGCACTCCTTCTGCCCTCCAGAGGGCGAGGTGCTGCCTGGGCAAGAAGGCTGCTCTCCCTGTCAGATGTCAGTGGTCTGGACTCCTAGTTTCTCTCCTCCAGATGAGGGCTTTGAGTAAGATGCTTCATCTCTCAGAGCCTCAATTTCCACAACTGCAAAATGTGGCATTGTCCTCAGTGTTCACAAGTTGGCTGTGACAGTGACATTAGCTATAAGGGGAATGTAAGTCTCTTTGGGAGTCCTCTATGACTTCTGAAGTGCCCTGTTAAGTACCAGGGGATAATAGTAAATGATGAACTGTGTTAACTTGACTCAAGGAAAAATTTCATTTCTATTGCTGAAAACTCTTCCCCTACTCCTGGATAACTATGTTGGAGGCCCAGGTCAGAGGAGGGGCCAGGAGGGATATCAGCCTTGTCCATCTCAGGCTGTACCAGCTGCTTAGAAGAGGAGCCTGTTGGCTGGGCTATGATGAAGGGAGGAGAACACCAAAGAAAGTGTATGAGAACCTATACATTTACCTGGGCAAGGGATGATTTCAAGACCATTTTATCCATGAACCTATTTAATATTTCTAGTTTTTCATGTCCATCCAATTCGCTTGGTTGGTAGAAATGCCTGTGGCCTACACCCTCCACCTCTGGGGTTGCTCCATGGTGACCAACCATGATTGGCATCCATCTCCTTCATCATAGGGGCTGCCTTGGGCTAGGCAGGACACACAGGAAAATCCCCCTTTTCTGCTGAAATCCAAAGTTGGGATTTAGCTGAAAGAGGAGCTATTTGAACTTGAGCAACACGTGTGTGAATCCTGAAGACGCTCTCCACTCCTGCCTTTGGAGTTTAAGTTAATGTTGTTTTACCTTTATAGGTGGGGTGAGGGCCCACTGTTCAATTTTCTTAGGGTTGATACCCGTCCCCGACAAACCACCATTGAAATGCACAAGGAAAATAGATAAAAACAGATTGTATTCTAGTAGTAGGTCTTTTCTTTTTTCTCCCCTGTATCTTCAACCTCCCTCATGGATAATAGATACCAAGTAGTTTTCTGCAGTGATAGACTGAATTTTCAGAGGACATAGGTACCTTAGCTTTGACACACCTTTGGAACAAAGCTTTGGAAACTGCATAACTGGGAATTGTGAGGAGTCTCAAGTCCCAAGGCCTTTGGTATACTTCCCTCACCACATTCTCTGGGTCTGGTAGCATTTGATTATGGTTTGCTAAAAACAAAAGCGACCCTCCATTAATAAAGAATATTTGAAACATGTTGAAAAACATTGCAAATGAACATAAAAATCATTCTTATTCCACTACTTTTTTATAGATGAAAAAATTTAATATTGTTGTGCATTTCCTTCTAATCTTTTTTCTACACATGTATATATACACATTGCTTATATGTAGTGACATAAGAGTTGGCAATTCTCCTTTTCAATTTGCTCATTTCATACTTAGATTCATTATCTCCTGCTCAGCTCTCTTCACAGGAAAAGCTTTTTTTTTTTTCCCCCTTGAAGTTTTTACTTAAGACAAAGGTTCTTCCTCTCCCAGAAGGCAGAATGTCCATTTAGTGAAACCTGCCACACATTTACTTATAGAACAGCCAGTGAAATCACATTCCACCCAGACTTCTGAACAATCTTGAAAATTTTGCAATCAAGACGGCTTTTGAATCTCATGCTTATTAGAAGCTAAGGTGAGAAGTGGGACAGAGAGATCTGATAATGCAATTCCTAGAGCTGCAGGGCGTGGGAAGAGCTGGGAAGTGGTGTGTGTACTGTGGAAGACACTGCACAATTGTGATAGGGCTTTGTAATTGTGCATAGGATAATTAATAAATAACTGTGTACTCAGTCCATTGGGAGAAGCCACTGCTGAATCCTTGCAGGTTATGTTTTGTCTGGGGAATTAGGGTAAAAAGGGGCATGCTCTCCTTGAATGGGTAATTTATTCAACTCACCCCCACAGGGGATTTAGGATAGAAAATAAATGCTCAAGCAAATACTCAATTGTGGCAATTGCGGTGCGAGGGCTGGCAGGCTGGCATCTCTTTAGCTTACCAGTAGCTTTTATTTCAAAATTATCCAGAGCTTTCTTTAAAAAGTCAGTAAGCAGCTATAAAATACTGTTTCAAATACATTCAGTCTATTAATGTTCAGTGATTACTTATTCATATACATTGGCTGATAAATAGGTATTATTTAGGAATTTCTTGAAGAATTAGGTTTGCTCTTTCATATTTCATTAAATTCAACAAAACTCCTCGTAAATATTCAAGTTACATTGTTTGAGCATATTGTATTAGCTATTGTCTTCCTTTAAAGAGTAGTAAATATCTCCCTGCTAATTATATTATTAAATATTGCATAACATGTTGGTATGGCTGCAGGGAAATATACAGAGAGGTACAGAGGTTAACTTTGAGTGACTTCTATTTTTTTAATGTTTTGTTTTCAGATTTTCTATCACAACAATGTATTATGTGCAATAATTAAAATGACATCTTGAAGATGAGTAAGCCAAAAAAATTGGAACTCAATATGGCTATATTTAAAATCGTAATATATGGGGAAAAAGTAATTTCTCTATAAAAACTATGGTAGTTAAGCTTGAATGGCTCAAAAACCATTTTTCCTAAATTGATCATGTTTAGTTTTCCAATTTCAGCAAAATATTAGCAAATGCAACAAATACACAGTAATTTAAAAAAGCATCAGTAATTGACTTCTGAGAGATGTTGCCAAGATTTTGATATATGCTTCCTATCCTTTTTTCTGTGCTTTGCTTTTGTTTTTATTTTCTCTACTTTATGGGTCCTATAAATCCCTATTGTTACCATTTAGGAGTTCCCCCACCCCCACCGCCACCCTCTCCTGCCCTCCTCACTCCCCCCCCCCCCCCCCGCTATTTTCAATAATGTTTCCGTGAACACTCTTTTAGCTAAGTCTTTGCAGAGAACCTAAATTACTCCTTTGGGTAAATACTCAGCAAGGAAGGATTAGGTCAGCTGGTACATACATGACAGACAAACTTGTTATCCACATCACCAGACTGGTGAACAGACATGTGAATACACAGAATGGAGCAGGTTTTCCCTGGTGATAGTAACATGTGCTCTTGTAATCAACCTCAGCACTTCCTAGTTTGTGTAACACCAAGACAAAAGACAGTACCTTGTTTCAACTTTATTTTTCATAATATAATGAAAAAAACTAGGTTTCATTTTCTTATTGGACATTGAAATAAATTTCTTCTTCAATGATCTGGCTCTCCCTCTACCCCAATTCAGCCCATTTTGCAGGTTCTTTTATGTCATATCCTATAGATGTTTGAATACCCTCCTGTTGGAGTATCTGGGTTACACAGCTAGAAGTTTCCTCTGTAAGGAAGATAACGACATTCTTGAAAATGAGACAAATCTGAAGCAGACGTTTAGGAACTGTCTAGAAGTTTTTAGACTTGACACGAACCCACTTTTATGGAAGAAAACATGCCTGTGGATAAATGCACCTATCATAAATTGTGCAGATGTCACAAACATCCTTATGAAATAGAACCAAGGTAAAGAAATAGCCTATCATTCGCACCTTTTACTTTCTCTGGATCCTTGACTTCTACTAGCATAGATTTGCTGTAGCTGTTTTGTTCTTTATAAATTTGTTATTTGTGTGTGTGTGTGTCTGGCTTCTAGGTTCTGCTTTATAAGATCCATCCACATTATGTGTCATTGTAGATGTTCATTTTCCTGGCTATATAATATTCGGTTGTGTGACTATACCACATTTAAATATTCATCCTGCTGCTGATGGGCATTTGGTTGTCTCAGATTTTCAGTCATGAAGAGTGTTGCTATGAATATGCTAGTATGTGTTTTTTTGTCACCTCTCGTAATAGAGCACAGCTGACATATGGACAAATTTTTAGGCATCTTTCTCTGTCCTCTGCACCTACATCTCTTGAGCAAAGTCAAGAAGAGCTCAAACTTGCAATATATAGCATTTTTGTTTTCTTTTTCCTTGGCATTACTTCTGCTATGAATGAGAGTAATGAAGTTCTCTTAACTAGGTGCTTGGTTCTGATTTAAATTGTAGATAATGAATGTTGGCCTCAGGCTGGGCTCTCATTTCTAAATGAAGAATTACTTCTTTTATCTTATTATTTTTTTTTCTTTATCAGTTCTTCATGAGTCACTGTAGTAAATTGAAGGTCCAAAATTGTCTTAGGAGGAAGGACCTGATTAACTTATTGGTTCCACAAGCAATCTTCTTAGGTTTACTAGTTTAATGAAAAACACACACTTGAGTTCAAAATTTGGATTGAGGCCATGTGCGTGCATGAGTTGAGGTTGAGAGATGTACCAAATCTGGATTGTACTGCAGTGTGATCTTCTGGTAGAATTAAATAAAAGGCATTAAAAAAATTTATAGCTGCCTTTTACCAGCTTTATGTCTGATTTTCTTTTTTCCTCTCTCTCTAGATTCTTTGGCTGACATGAGTTTTGAAGTTCTGCCATATTCACTTATCAGCCTGTGGCAAATGTAGTCCTCACCAGAGTTAAGATAAAAGCCTGATAGTTAAAAAAAAAAAAAAAAAAAAATTCATGTGCTACATAAAAATGCCCTACCTTTTACAGGAATTGCAAGGGTTACCTTTATTCCGCCCCCACCTCCATATGTGCAGTGGAAAAGCTAAATTCTGAAATTTGCATTCTTTAATCCTGCAAGTATGCGTACATCTATTAAAAAGTTATCAATACTTCCCCAAACGCATCTACACTGACAATTTGATGACTAGAGGAGGGCCAAGTATTTGCTGGTTCTTTTCCAATTTTATGGGTATCTCTGCAAACTATGAATCACTTTGTACTTCACTCATATACATGGGCTAAATATTAATCTCCACAGTAACTCCCATGAGAACTGAACAGATGAAAAATTGATGCTGAGAGAGAAGAAGCCTGTGGTACAGAAGTTTGTGTCCGTCTATTTTTTCATGTCTTTATCTGTTTATTTTCCTTTGCATTGCTTTGATGTCCCTTAACATTTTAGCTGCCATTAAAGCATACTAGTCTTAAGTCAATGAATAACAATTTAATGTTCTCAAATGATAATCTGGCAACAGTTAACAAGGGCATAAAAAATCAGAGCCCAAGCCTGGCTAACTGCGGCTCCTGGGAGACTCCATCTGTTGCGGTCCCTTGGTGTTTGGAGCTGTATTCTTCACTTTTAGAATCTTGTTTCTTTAGGGTGCCGTTGCCAGGGTCCATGGGGTCCTGATCTTGATCAGAAGGGTGCTTTTGGCTGCTGTGGCTGTTACCCCTGGGAAACAGTGACAGAGGACAACTTACTCCATTGCTATCAGACAATCCTTGGAAGCCTCACCCCACCATTCTGTTCTCCTTCCTCCCTAGAATCCTCCTCTAGTGTCTGCAGTTTGCAATGTGTAAGAGATGCAGCTGCTGCCCTGAGGGACCTTAGGTTCCTCTGGTGGAGATGTTCAAGTAAATAGCTGAGAGATTTCCTGGCAGGCTGTGGGTGGGGAGTTGGGCAGGCACAGAGGGTGAGCGGGAGAGGCTGAACACGGTTCCTCTCATTCAGAGCCCTGATTCAGGAGAAGCCATTTGGAATTGGTCTTGTGGACACCTGGGCTTCCTAGGAGATTTGTCACAGAGAAATGAGTGGCCTGTGCTTCTAGAAGGACTTTTAAGTGGGTGAGTGTGAAGAAGACCATTGCTTCTGTTTTCACCAAGAGTTTGCTTTGGCACTCTTTAAATGAAGATCAAATATATGTGGTTTTTTTTTTTTTTTGGATTCTCAAAGCATCTGTGTCGCTGTGTTTCGGATTTTCTTCTCTAGTTTGAACTTTCTTAGCACAACTCGGTTTCATATTTTCGATTGAATTTTTCAGAATGTTAATATGCTAGGTTTAAAAAAGTAATTAAATAAAAATATCTCAAGAACCCATGAAAATCCTGATGCATTTGCCCATTTGCGTAACTGTTTTTTAAGAAAATATTTTTTATTGGTTCTTTTGAGTTATACATGACAGTAGAATCCATTTTGACATAATTATACAAACAGGGAATATATCTTATTCTGATTCAGACCCTAGTACCTCTCCTTCTCCTTCCCTCTCTTATTGATTTTTCTGTCATTTACCCACAGTTATTTATTTATTTTTTTAAGATTAAGTTCTTGTAGATGTACACAATGTTGAGAATCACTGTGGTGTATCTATCTATATACATAGGAAAGCTATGTCAGATTCCTTCTTTCCTTTTCCCCTCCCCCTCCCTTCCCTTCATTTCTCTTAGTCTACTCCACTGAATTCTGTTCCCCTCTGCCCCCGTCACTTATTGGGGGTTAGTTTCCATATATCAGAGAAAACACTCGACCTTTGGTTTTTTAGGATTGGCTTATTTCACTTAGCATGATAGTATCCAGGTTCATCCATTTATCAGCAAATGTCATAAAGTCATTCTTCTTTATGGCCAAGTAACATTCCATTGTGTATATATACCACATTTTCTTTATCCATTCATTTGTTGAAGGGCACTTAGGTTGGCTCCATAGCTTAGCTATGGAGAATTGTGCTGCTATAAACTTTGATGTGACTTCATCACTGTAGTATGCTGTAGTATTTAAAATCCATTCCAGATTTTTTGAGGAATGTTCATACTGTTTTCCAGAGTGGTTGCACCAATTTGCAGTCTCACCAGCAATGTATGAGTGTACCCTTTTCCCCACATCCTTGCCACCATTTATTGCTGCTTTATATTCTTGATAATTGCCATTCTGATTGGAGTGAGATGGAATCTCAGTGTAGTTTTAATTTGCATTTCTTTAATTGTTAGAGATGTTGAACACTTTTTCATTTGTTGACTATTCATACTTCTTTTGAGAAACGTCCTTTTAGCCTTCAAATAGAAATATAGCTAGACAGTTTACAGAGGCTAAGCAAGTATTTTACTAAAACCTTTGGAGTTTTCTTTAGTTTCTATTGGCAAGATAATTTAAAACCAAAAGTTTTCAACAGAGTTGCAATACTTTCCAAGGAGCCCAACATTTTGAATAGGATTTGAAAGTCTCATTCCTTCATCATTATTTCATTATTGCATTCTCTAGCAACCATAAGAGAACTCAAAAAAATTCATTACACAAAAGCAAAAACTCTTTTTATTTTTTGTGGTACTGGGGATTGAACCCAGGGTTGCTTAACCACTGAGCCACATCCCCAATGCTTTCTATTTTTTATTTAGAGACAGGGTTTTGCTAGTTGTTCAGGGCTGTGCTAAGTTGCTGAGGCTGGCTTTGAACTTGCAATCCTCCTTCCTCAGCCTCCCAAGCTTCTGGGATTATAGGAGAGTGCACCACTGTGCCCTGCAAAACTTCTTTTTAGGTTGTTCAAAGGGATTAAAATGCAGGCGTGTACAGCTACATAAGCTACAACAGTAGCCTTAAGAACTCATCTGTACAGGACGAGAGTATTCACAGAATGTTTTAGTGGTTGATTCTGTGCTTATTCCAATTAAATTAGAACTTATATTTTTGCACACACTCTGATATATTTTCCCCAACAATTAATTTCTGATCTATCAAGGTAGACCCAATAAAAAAGGAGAAAAATGCAAAAAACAAAAACCAGAAATGAATATCGAAGCCATTCCAATGTAGGAGATAGAAAAAGATAAGCAAAGATGATTTGAAGAGAGTGGAGGAAAACATCAGCCCACAGAGGAAGCCATTGGATTGGTCCAAGAACAGTCCTTGGAAACACCATAGGGAAACTTCATGGCTGAAGTGCAAACCAAGAAGGTCAAGAAGGAGAGGCACGGGGGCCATGGCATCCGTGTTTGCGCAGGGATTCTGATGTCTGAAGATGAGAGATGGTGTGTTGGAAGGAGGCAATGATGGGTCCAACAGTGGGCGAGAGTGACAA
Organism: Marmota flaviventris; assembly: GCF_047511675.1. Lineage (NCBI taxonomy): Eukaryota > Metazoa > Chordata > Mammalia > Rodentia > Sciuridae > Marmota > Marmota flaviventris. The sequence goes on along the minus strand of NC_092498.1, from coordinate 99,978,427 downwards.
CATAGGGACAAGTGCAATTGGCGACTGTCAGAGAGCTCAAAGGTGAGCTGACTGATGGAGGGGACCGTGCTTTTTGACAGTGACAGGAAGAGTGCCACTGAAGACCCCTCTTGCATGAGGGCAATGAGAGGAAGCCAGGTATACAAAAATAAATGGTTGTTATGACTTTTATCCCTAGTAACTTCTGAGGCCCCTGATGACAAGATAGTGGCTTGAATATTATAGAAAAAATGGTCAGAGTGGCACAGAATCTGTGGATGGAAGACCCACAATTTGTGACTGTGATTGTAACTTGACAAGAAAACACAGGTGTATGGTGTAGATTTCCTCATCCTTCTGGAACACTCTTCCCAGGACTCCAGAGCCAGTGATGCTTAGGAGGGAGAACAAAATACAGCTTCTCAGAGGCAGGAGAATCTTATGAGGCTGAGTTGCTCCAGAGCCAAGTGTTGGCAGCTTCTCTTTGACCCAGTAGAGACTGAGGTTTGAACAATCCCCGATGTCCTGCTGGGTGAACTGTGAGATGCATTCATTTTATAGGAAGGGGCTGTTACATTTGCTAGGTGGGCCCGACTAGGATTCCCACCCCCACCCCCACCCCCCCAGTTTTTTGGCAGCGGGGAGCCCTGCAAATCACAGAGTAGATTAACGGGACCCAATCGAATCAATAAAATTGTCAGGCACAATAAAATAGTGTGGATTATGTGTTTTAGTTGCTGTCTTTGCCAACTCTTCTTGAAGACTTTAGTAGAACTGGGCCAGACAGGGAGATTAGGATGGAAGGACTCTTATTTGAATGACTTGGCAGCAGCATGATGTGAAATCTATCTATTATGACTCCTCTAAACGTAAAGATTTTCTGCCAAGAAATGTAAATTTCCACTTGTGTCAACAAGATGTGAACTGAAGAATAAAGAAAAGTGAGAAAAAAAAATCCAGATGTCCTCAACTTAAAACCAAAGATGCAATGTTTTTGAGTATTAGAGTAATTATTAATACTATGCTATTCAGTTGAAAGTATCCCTGGGGTAGGGTGTTAGGTTGACATGGGCCAGCCTCATTCACAATTTGAATTTGAGACTTTCTCCAATCAAGTCTTGTCCAAAACCTCTGAGAATGTCCTTCATCTCAACCCCAACATCTAATACCTGAGAGTCCTTTCCTCTCCCAAGCCTTCCCTGACATTGACTCCACTGCCTACTCTGTGCTAACCCCTAACATGGTACCCTGAGGCTCCTGAGGACAGCAGCTATTCGGGTTATTTTATTTTATTTTTTTGTGGTGGGGGTTACCCAGAATTGAACTTGGGGCCACTCGACCACTGAGCCACATTCCCAGCCCTATTTTGTGTTTTATTTAGGGACAGGATGTTTTAGTCAGCTTTTTCACTGCTGTGACTAGAAGATCTGACCAGAGGAACTGTAGAGGAGGAAAAGTTGATTTGAGGGCTCATGGTTTCAGAGGTCTTAGTCCATAGAAGGTCAGCTCCATTTCTCAGAGTTTGAGATGAGGGTGAACATGATGGTAGCAGAGGAAAGCAGCTCATATCTTGGTGATCAAGAAGCAGAGAGACTCCACAGGCCAGATACAAATATATACCCAAAGCCACGGCCTGATTCCCACCTCCTCCAGCCACACCCTACCTAGTACTTCAGTTACCACTCAGTCCCTATCAGGGGATTAAATCGCTGATTGGGTTAAGACTCTTACAAACCAATCATTTCTCCTCTGAACCTTCTTGCATTGTCTCACGTGAACTTTTGGGGGGACACCACATCTAAACCATAACACACGATCTCACTGAGTTGCTTAGCATCTTGATTTTGCTGAGGCTGGCTTTGAACTTGCACTCTTGCCTGCTTCAGCATCCCAAGCCTCTGGGAATACAGGGGTGTGCCACCGAGCCTGACCAAACCATTCTGTTTTTACTCTTCTTATAAGGTCAGGTTTTGTGCTAGCACTCACTGCATCCTTGATATGGATGTGTCTGTATGAACTGAGTGTGGAGAAGGACTCATCTGGGCCAGTTTATCTTGTCGATGTTAACTCAGCCTGCTCTACTCTGAACCCCAGGGACAGGATACATTTCTTAGTCAGCTTTTCTGCTGCTGTGACTAACGGATCTGACCAGCACAACTGTAGTGGAGGAAAAGTTTACTTGAGGGCTCCTGGTTTCAGAGGTCTTAGTCCAGAGAAGGCCTGCTGCATTCCTTAGAGCTCAAGGTGAGGCAGAACATCATGGCAGAGTGTGTGGCAAAGGGAAGCAGCTCACATCATGGTGGTCATGAAGCAAAGAGAGAGAGAGAGACTCTAGCTTCAGATACCAAATACATATCCCATAGTCACACCCCCAATTAACCACTTCCTCCACCCACACCCCACCTGCCTCCAGTTACCACTCAGTTAATCCTATCAGGGATTAATTCACTGACTGGGTGATAACACTCATAATCCATCCAATCATTTCTCCTCTGAACCCTCTTGCACTGTCTCACGTGAGTTTTTTGGGGATACCTCACACCCATACCATAACAATACAGAGTCCTTTTTTGACAGCATTTGCTTCTGCATCTGGTCAGGAGATTCCCAATTCATTGGGAAAAGGAAGTCTCAAAATTTTGCTCTTGGATGTGCCTCCCCCTTCCCTGTGAACAAAAGGGGCTTCCAGTCTAGGGCATATGATTATCTGGGAACTAATTCAATCCCCCCGACTTACTCACTTTGTGACTTTGAGGGAGTTAATTTCTCTATGTCTGTTTCCTTCATCTGTAAAGTGGGACCATGTGATTATCCATTTCACAGACTTTAAAGTTTGGAAGCATTAATACAAAGTACTTTGGAAATGGTAGTTGCTTTATTCTTTTGTATATTATTTCCCGAGTATATTTCATAAGTTTACTAATGTTCTTAACATGTCCTAAGATAGGTACATCAGGGGACAGCATACTTTTTCTACAAAAGACTGGTTCTATAGTTTGGATCTTAAATGTTCCTGCAGGTCTGGTATGTTAAGGGCTTTGTCCCCAGGGTTGCATTATTAGGATGTGGTGGGCCTAGTGAGAAATTTTTAGGTCACTGGAGGTGCATCCCCAAATGAGATTATGGGACTCTGGCCTACCCACCCCATCTCCCCCCCGCCTTGTTTCTTGGCCATGAAGTAAGCAGTTTTGCTACACTATTTGATCCTACCATGATGTGCTTGCCTTGCTACATGGACTTCCACCTCTAAAACTATGAATCAGAATAAACTGGTTTTCTTTATAAATTGATTATCTCAGATGATTTGTTATAGTGTCAGAAAGATGACTACCATAGCCAGCTAGTGAATATTTTTTAATTTGTATAGGCCATTTGGTCTCTGTCACTAATAATTTTACTCCTGTAGCTCAAAGGCAGCTGTTGGCAACATGAAAATGAGTAAGCCTGGTTGTGTTCCAATAAAACTTTATTTATGAACACTGAAATTTGAATTTCCCATAATTTTATGGTCATGAAATATTTTTTGATTATATTTCAGTCATTAAAAATGGTAAAATCCATATTTAACTCACAAGCTATACGAAAACAGGCCCTGGGTACAGGTTACCAATAACCAACCTAAGATAATTTGCTTGATCATTTTTAGCAAATGTCACTTAAGGAGAATCATAAAATAGATTCCTCAGGAAAGTTTAAATTTCTGAAGCTATTGTTGAAAACTAAGCAGAGAAGATTGATATTCACAGAAATTTGAAAACCTAAGCATACTCTTGTGGTAAATGTTGAATTTGACTCAAGATAGGTCAAGAGGAGGGAATATTAAGTATTAATACCAGAGCATCAAGTTGAATCTTTTCTCTGGCTATGAAACAGGGACTGCCCTCTCTCTAGTGCTTGGTGAAAATGTTCACTGGCTTGTCCCTTAGAGGAACATCTGAGAGAAGGAGTGAGGAGTAGAGGGGTGGTGACCCATTTTGTATGAAGTGAAGCAGCAACTTAGATAAATTCTGTGACTTGTCTAAGGCTAAACCCTTTTTTAGCAGGAGCATCAGCTTGGAAATTGTCTCCAAATCTGGCCCCGAGCACTACATTTTACCACCTTGTTTTGCATTCTTATCCTACAAATAATAGGGATTAATGACTATTCCTAGCATTCACAAATGCCACAGTTCACAGTTACGCCTGCTATTATATATTTAACCCTCAGAAAACCCTATGAAGATAGAGAGGCAAGTTTTATCCTCTGCCTCTTATAGGGGAGGCAAATGACAATCTGATATATTTTAAGGTACCCCAGGTCATACCCGATTAAGGGCTAGAGGCAAGTCTAGGAGCGAGGTTTTCTAACTTTTATTACCCCATGCTGCCTTATTACATTACATGGCCGTTGATGTCATTAATACCCAAACATTAAAAAATAAATTGAAAAAGAAATAACATCCTGCCATGGTCCCAGCGCTTGGCAGTAAGTTTTAAGTGGGGGTTTGTGTTATGAGAATTTTTGCTTTCAAAATGTTGCATGTGCCTCCTGTAAAAGGTTGGATGAAATGATTTTATTTTTGGTGAGTGGCCCATGTAAGTTTATTATTTATTTATTTTGATCCTGTTTTTTTTCTTTCTTTCTTTCTTCAGTTCCTTTGGCTCAATGAAACACTGCTGTATTTTTATTGCCTATGCCATCATTAAAAGAAATTGAAAAGAGGCTTGTTAGTTTTAATATTGCATGGATGGAAATAGATCTGGCACTTTTAGGAACAGTTGCAATTCCTAATAGTGCATTTTAAGAAGTAGTCTGGTTTTGTTCTTGATTTAAAAAAAAAGAAAAGAAAGAAAGAAAGGTAAACTTGGTTAAAGTTGCTAAAATTTGATAATCATCTTTAGTTGGGGAGGGTGAATGTGTCCGTGGAGTGTGACTCTCACTTTATTGACTCATTGCACATTCTTTTCCAGCCTGTGGGAGGGGATTATACCCTTGGGCAGCATGAAGGGCCTTTCATTTGTTGGTAAATAATCCAGGCAAAGCTGCTTGCAACTGCAAGTCTTTCCCCTTTCTCTGAAAACCATATGCTTCTTTAACATTGGACATATGCCCCCCTTTCAGTAAACGATGAGAGGCTTTTCTTGAACTGCTGGAGCTATTGTTAAACACAGACCCACTACTCAGAGTGCTTCTTACATCGAAGCCTGCAGCACAGTCTCCCAGAAGACAGGGTTAAATATTCCTTTGCGGAATAGCTGTTCAGAACCTGGGAACACTGTGGCAAAATAGCAGGTTGTGATGAGGAAGGATATGGAGGAGGGATGGGGAAGAAACACAGGCACAAGGGAAAAATCATTCAACTTGAGCATGAGAAGTGTCATTTGCTCTGCAAGAGGCTAAACCTGCCCAAATCTGGCAATAACAGCAACAGAAGTAGAGGAAGAAATTCAGAGAAGTTTCTGAACTGCATTTTGTGACTTTAGTGCGAACTTCACAATTAAGTTAATGTGGAAAAAGCCTGAGGCATACTTTCCTGACAGCCTTTTTAAGAAGAGGTAGACTAGTATTAGCAATGACAATAATCTTCATGTATACTTTCAGAAAAATGGAAAGAAAATAAGTGTGGTTTTCAGATTTTGTTTGAAGATACTCCCCAGCGACTACAGGAGTTAATTTTATTTTGCAATCTCTGAGAAAGTCATGATTAGTTGGTCACTTACTTGAAGGAGGATGTCAGTCTGTTTTCTGTTGCTATAACAGGATTCCTGAGACTGGGTAATTTATGAACAATAGAGGTTTATTTGGCTCACAGTTCTGGAGACTAGGAAGTCCAAGAACATGGCACCTGCACCTCCTCACCCTTTGGTAAGAGCCTTCTTGCTGCATCTTACGATGGGGAAGGGCATTGCACAGTAAGACTGGGTGACCTAGCTAGAGAGAGTTCACTTTTTATTATAAAGCTTCCACCGCAATAACCTGTTCATCTGTTAATTACTGGATTAATCCATTCATCTCTGGCAGAGTCTTCATGACCCAATCACTTCCCAGAGATACTACCTCTGATACTACTTCTGCTGCATTAGGAACCCAGTTTCCAACTTATGAACTTTGAGGAACATAGTCAAACCATAGCAAATGACTTTAAGCACATTGCTTAACCCTGGTTAAGCCTCAGGATTTTGTCCTGAATAGCTATGTGATGGTACTCCATGCCTGACAGACCTGTGGGGACTGAGTGGGATTAATGCGTATGAAATGCTTAGTGCTTGTCTGGCATGTAGTAAGTGCTCAGTAAATGAGAGTGGCTTCCAGGGTAGTAATTAGTATCGCTAACACATTTTCCTCTTTTATGCTTTTCAAGAGTGACGTGGTGAAAGCAAGTTAACAAGTCACTGGGAAAGATATTAAAACATCTTTGATATTTATTTGGAAGGCATTTGGCATCATACAATCTTAAATGTACTAATTTATTGAAATCTCTGTAAAACCTTATGTCAGTGACAGGTTTCATTGATATGCATAAAAGTAATCTTTGTATCTTAACTGTATCTTATAAATTTAAGAGGTGGAACAAATAGTTTAAAACAAGCCTTCAATAGATAAACTTATGGGAGAAGTTTTCTTTAAGAATTATAGCAAAGGTCACACTTAAAATAGAATTTAAAATACAAGTTAAACAGATCAGCCTTTTCCATAATCCAAAATGATTGAGAATTATAGAAACATAAAGAAAGAAATAATCCATAGAAATATTTTTATGTTCCTTTGGTACATTTTCTTTTTTTTTTAATTTGGGAATTTAGAGTAGAAACCACTATATATTTCTTTTCCTCTGAAAACATTGAAAGAATTAGAGATAAATTAGGATAAAGAGTGTTCTCTGGATTCTAATCCAAGGTCTGCCATTTTCTGGCTGTGAATTCCTAGACAATTATACCTCAGCTTTTGTATCTATAGAGTTTGGATAATAATCATAGCGAGTCTGGTGGGTTCTCTTGTGAGGTGTACACAGTAGTACCTAACACTAAGTAAAGTTTCTTACCTTCCTATGTTTATTTAGATTCACAAAAACACTATAACATTCCATCATATCATAGGGGACATTTATTTGAACTTATTTTTCTTATTTTAAATAATACTATGATGAACATCTTTGAACATGAACCATCATCTTTCCTATTTTTCCCTTATGGTACATCCTAGAAGGCAATCCCTTGACACATCTGGCCAGTTTGGGAAATATTTATTCTTTTTTTTTTTTTTGTATTGGGGATTGGACCCATGGACACTTAACCACTAAGCCAAGTCCTCAACCTTTTTTTTTAATTTTTTAATTTGAGACAGGATCTTGCCAAGTTGCTTAGAGCCTTGCTAAGTTGCTGAGGTTGGCTTTGAACTTGAGATCTTCCTGCCTCAGCTTCCTGAGCCACTGGATTATAGATGTGTGCCTGTCTGGCGGAAATATTTATTCTTTTGATAGTGTATGAAAGTTACCATCCTCTATATTCTCCTTAATACTCAATAGTATTGCTTTTTTGTTGTTGTTGTTGTAATGTTGCTAATTGTTTTCTGAGTGCAAGTTTTTTATCTAAAATATGTATGTTCTAGAGGGGAGGGCTGACAAACTGCAGCTAGCTGTCTATGGGGCTCAATCCAGCCTGCTACCCACTTATTATTATTGTTATTATTATTAAAAGAACTGTTATTATGCATATTTAAGATATCGAGCACAAGGTTATGAGATTCATGTAGATAGTAAAAAGTTTATTGCAGTAAAGCAAATGAAGGTATCTATCATCTCACATAGTTACCAATTAATTTTTGTTTTTGTGGCAAGAGCAACTAGAATGTACTCATTTACTGTTGATTTCCAGGCATGGTACATTTTTATTCCCTGGGGGGTCCTCATGTTGTCTATTAGATTTCTAGATTTATGCATCCTGCATATCTGCCACTTTGTATTTTCTACCCCTTGTGTACAATCTGTGAGCTAAGAATGGTTTTTACATGTTTTTAAGTGTGACATGTGAAAATTATATTACCTTCAGATTTCAGTGTCCATCAAATTTTACTGGAACACAGCCACACACATTGGTTTCCATATTGTCTAAGGTTGCTTTCACCCAACACCAGCAGAATGAGTGAGTTTTGTGTGGTTTGCAGCCCCATGCTTTGGGTATTGACCAAAATTCAAGTCAAATTTATTATGTATTTCTTGGCACTGGGAAGGGAGGTCCGATAGCCAAATATATAAGTGTTGGCTTTCGAGTATGACTGCCTAGGGTTCCCGTTTCCACCCATGAACCAACTTGTGACCCGGGTAAGTCACTTCCCTTCCTGGTGCCATCATTTTCTCTTCTGGTTAATGAGGATAAAGACAGTACCTTCACATGAGGGTATACTGAAGACTGTGGGAACGAGACAGGTGAGGCACTCCCTACCTCCGGGTAAGCAGCTGTCATTAATTGGTGCATGGTTAATAGATTTTAGTTGGCAAGCTTGAGAAAGACTGGTAGGAAGTGTGAATGGACTAACATTATTTGTATTTTAGGATAGATACATTTGATCTTCTGTTTGTGTTATTAATTGCTTTCGTTGTTACTCATTTTAAGTAAAAATGCGTTTCCCTTGGCTTCGGGACATTGTGTTCTCCTGAATGTGCCTGGAAGACTGGAGCAAGGCTAAGAAGAAAGCCTACTCAGTCTCCCTGCAGGGGCGATGGGGTTGGTGCTGCCTCTGCCAGTGTCTGCCTTGCTCATCTCCTCTGGCCTCTGGCCCAAGAAGAGGACAGCTGCTGAGGTGGCAGAGCATCCTCTCTTGGCTGTGACCACGAAGATGTGCTTTGGGAGAGCTTAGGTTTTGTGGCCCTCAGCTCTTCCTTCTTAAATAGTAGCTGAGCCATTATCTGAGAGTTTTCTAAAATTGCAGACTTCTCATGGGTAACTAACTGGACTGACTGCGTAGTTAAAATTGGGGAGAATCAAAATGTGGTATTTTAATTTGGGTTTCTCAAATACACATTTCATAACTGAGGTCACAGCGGATCATAGCTTGAGGGTTTTTTTTTTTTTCCTTGTCACAGAAATTTGAGGCAGGCAGCACCTGGCCTTTGTCCAGAGGCAGATTCAGCATTGATTGGTGAGTCCTGCTCACTGTCCCTCAGGGTGTCATGGTGACCTCCAGTTCATCTGGGTACAATAATGGTATTATCTTGATGTTTGAATGTACTCTCCAGGAGGATGTGATTTCTGCATCGGAGTCAGCATGGTCTGTAAAATTGTATTAAAAATATAATACCACCATATGCTTCGGCTTTCTCATTACATGATCCTCTAAAGACAAAAACATGCAACATAAATACACCAGATGAACCCAGTTAAGTTTGTGTTCATTTCTGTCATTAAGAAAATGGTAGCAATGTTCAGCAGTGGGACTTTGCTGTCAAGAGGGAAAGATGGAAACCTGGGAACCATCATTTCAAAGTGCTGCAGGAAGGAACTGCGAAGTGCATTGATTTATTCCCTCTGCCTTAAAGGAAAACCAGGCTCTAAGTCCTGTACCACCAGGGCTGAGCTTGATCTCTAGAGTGATAGGATTGTTCCATCAGAGGATGCAGGCAGGAGACTGCAACCTGGACACCCTGGCCTGTGAGCAGGACTTTCATTGTTTCTGTCAAACTGTTGACTGTGGATCTCTTTATGGAATCTTAATAGCTCAGGCCTATATGTGCAAAGACGAGAGGAGGTGCAGGGGAGACTCTGCAAATCTTAGCTTAAAAAAACTAAAACTGAGTTCTCAAAGAAATCTCTAATACCTAAATGTTTAGGAGACTGTTACTTGCAGATAGGCATAAACGTGCTATTAAGCAGAAGGAAAAAATTTGACCCTCCTGGGAATTTATTTTACGGCTTTTGATGTCACTCATTAACTCACAATGTGTAAGCAGAGACTAGCAACTAATAGCCGGCTAATGGAATAAGCTTCGAGTCGTTTGAGAATTCTTAATTCCAGTAAGAGTCTTAGGATTCTTCATTCAGGGAAGGGTCGTTGGAAGCTCATAGAAAATAAGAAAGAATGTCCTTTACCCCTTTTAAGGAGAGCCCATGGGCCCCCTCCAGGGTACAGTGTTGTTTGTATTTTCCTTTCTCTGATGTATGTGGGGTTTGGCTAGTTTTATCTGTGGGGAACTTTGAAAGTTGGTTAGTACCATTGCATTTGAACTTGGACTGAAATATGTGCTCAGGGCAGTGTTCAGCCAAGTCACAGAGATCTTGTCATCAACCTTCAGGAACATCCTCCCAAGGGAAAGGTTGGGGTTGTTGATCTCTTATTTGGGAGGGTTTCAGGAGTATAAAGAAAATGAATGGAAACTCTGGAGGCCACAGGGCCTACTTGATGAGGCACCAGAGAAGCCTGTGTTATCAGCTTATCATTGTCATTATGTTTTCCTAGAGGTAAGAGACTGTTGGCCTGCATGCCGGTCAAAGCTGTGCTGCAGAGAAGGTAGCAGCCACTTGAGGTTTTGCATTGTAAGTTTATCTAAAACCTTATCTTGCTGTCTGCCTGATCCTTTCTATCCCAGGGACCACTTTTGAAGTTATAGGGAGCTCTGTAAGCTAAGTGGTGAGGTGAAAGTTTAGCCTTGGCTTCAGCACCCACCTGCTGCTCTTAGGAGCACATAGCTTTAGCCAAGGGCTAGTACATTGTTGGTCAATTTGGACTAGGTTTTATTCTTTGGCCAAAAAAAAAAAAAAAAAGCCTTAGAAATGTTCAAATAATGAAGATGCTCATGTGTCTCTGATTATGGGGACAGTTTTTACTTTCTCTCTTCTGACCCTGGGACCTCCTGGTTGATGAAAGTAGGGAGAGGGAGCTACCCCATCATCTTTGAGGGAGGGTTGTCACTTGAATTTGTCTAAAGCTTCAAATCCTGCTGCAGCCCTCTCAAGTTGCAGGCCTGGCAGTGGGGTTTTTAAAGGTTGCAAACAAAGCCCAGCGCTCCCTCTTGATCCATCTGGGCCCCTCCTTCTGTCATCCGTCATTGTCAATGGGAGATGTATGTGTAGCCACACAAGGGCAATGTCTGACCCCAAGGGTATTGGCGATGTTCTTAGAGAAGGCATTGTTTGTTCAGGCTCTTTGGAAGCCAAGCTCTAGGCATTCTAGGGAACAGTCCCTGGTTCAGGCGCAACTGCAAACTAGGTGGAAAGGGAGTGCTAGTCTGCTGTTATAAACTAGAGGAACTTTATTCCCCCTGCCTGACATAATTCTGCCCTGCTCGTGAATACACTTAGGCTCCTCTCTTTTTCATTTCTGATCTCTCTTTGGTCAAAGTCATAGGGAGGATTCTGAAACTGGGAAGGGAGAGGACTGGGTTTCCATTGGTTTTTATTCAGAGAGCATCGAAATGTAAATAACCAAAGGAATAAAAGCTGATAAGATGCAACAAATGCAGAAGAGGAAAGAAATGAAAGAATGCCCTCTTCAAACACAGCAAGGCAGCTGCCTGGGAGGAAGCAGAAAATGATGCCCTGTGTCTTGAGCAGGACAGGAGGGTGGGGCCTCAAGCTCCTGGAAGCACATTAAAAAGTCCAGGAATACACAAAAGCCACTGGCTGAGCCTCAAGTGTCCTGGAGTGGATGACAGCACTGAGTGAGGCCTGCCGGTGTCTTGTGCCTGGGAGGGAGAGAATGATGCTCCTGCCCAGGTGCTCCGCTGGCTCAAAGTCTCACCATAGATTTGTTGTTAGGGTCCCACTTGGTGTTTTCCAAGAGTGGGTTTATGTTTTCCAAAGACCTATATAGGAACACATGCCTCCTTCACATGGCTGTGTGGATTCAGTAAGGAGTGGCTGGAATTCTCTGTGCATCACTTCCCTGGGATTTCAGTTTGGGAACCAAGCCTAATGCCCTCTCCTAACACCATCCTTGGGTGGCTGAGAGGATCAAATGAGATGATGTGAATGATGTTGGATTATTTATTGTCTTCAAGAAGGGAGAGATGTTTGCTGACGAGAGGTCAGAACTAGTCACCTGCATATTTATTGAGCCTTGGCCCTGTGTTTTAATTTACTTGAAGATGACCTTATCTTTCCATATCAAAATTATGAGCTTTCACAAACTCAGACCTTAAACCCGGGAATATGGTTTTCTTGTAAAAATCCCATTCAGCTAGAAATTTGAGTATCCAGTCTTTTTCTTCCTCCCCCCTTAACATTTTCTTGCCTCCTCCCCACCCCCACCCGCCCTTCTTTTTGGTTCACTGCAACCTGAGTGCCACTTTTCTGGGAAAGCCTGATATTCTGACTTCAGTTTTGTAATTTAATGATGGAGAGTTTCCTTAGTAAACCAAATTTAGAGTCCTAGAATGCTTATCTTATATCCAGACCTTGAACATAAAAGGCATTTTATACCCGCAATTGTTCATTTAATGAGCAATTGCAGAGTGCAGGCCGGTTAAGGGATTGAGCTATATGCACTATTATTGCAAGAAGTATTCCGAAATACCAGAAATAGGACGTAAGCTCTGATCAGGGAGACTGCGAGCACAATTACCTTCTTTTCAAATCCTTCTGTGACACTGCGGGAGGAAAAAGGACTTTGAAACTTGAAAGGAAAGAGCTTGCTTTCAACCTCAAAAGCTAGGAGGAAAGGGCTCTGAAATTTGCTCAGAATTCCCAATTCACCATTAGCCTGTTTCTTCCTTTAGCCTCAAGGCATTCTCCGCTTTTTGAAAAGATGTTAAGAAATTCAGTCACAATAGAGAGCCTAGTTTTGAACATGTTTCACTCGGTCCATTGAGGTCTGGGCTCCAGCCTTTGTGTGGGGTGAATTGAGCTGAGCGGCTAGCTGGTTGGAGAGAGGTGAATGAAGAGTCGCTGTGCAAGTCGCAAATTCTGGCAAAGAAAAAAGCTCACCCCTTCCTTTATTTTACAATATGCATTCCTGTACAATCCTGCTAGTGGCAATATGTGGAGCTGAGCCTGTCCCTAAGTCAATACGGAGTACTTGGTTTATAGCAACTCTTGTTAAGTTTGTCTTGTAATTGAAGCTGCTGTTGACCTTGCTTGGGGACCATTTGTAAAACCGTTTATTTAGCATAAACTGAAATAATAAACCCTCCTTCTCTGGGGCCGATTGTGATAGGGTGACATTAGTTTGATTTAATGATTAGCCGCCTGACCCTTCTGCTGGAGAGAGCGGCTTGAATAGGGAGAGTTCACTCCGAAGCACTCGGGAAGAATACTAATGAGCTTGTTAAATTTAGCATGGCTCCAACCACTTTTAATTCCTCTAATGGGAGCCGCACTGCCTGGGAGAGGGAGAGAGAGAGCCAGAGAGAGGCCGAGAGACACCGAGAATGTTTCTAGAGGGTGCGCACAGCTAGAAAGAGCTCACCAAGAGAAGTTTGCAGGAAGTAGCTAGCCAGAGCTTGGGGACTGAGTTGTAAGTATTGTCTGCTTTTTTACCCTTGGTGGCTTCTAGGTCTTGGGGCAAGACAGGAGAAATGGTATTCAAATGGGGTTGGGGGGGGGGTAGTTGAAAATCGGTGTTCAGGGAAAGAGGGTAAGCACATGCATTGTGAGCTCCTCATCCGCCAGTTTCATTGGGTGACAGGAGGGTGTCCTTACTTAGTGATGCCTGACAGAGTTTTGTTTTTGCACTGAAAGAATTGTCTGAAACTATTCTCCCCGAAAAAGATGCTTACCTCTTCCGTTACAAGAAACCCTACAGGAGTTGGTGGCGTAGGAGTGTGTATTCGAATCCTGCTTCATGCAACAGGGTGACTTTCTCCAGACCTTTTTTATTGTCAATGTCCTAAGCACTGTATGTGGTGAAGCAGCTTTGGATATTTCCAAGTTTCTGGCATCAAGAGTGTGGCACCCCAAGTAGGTTGCTTTTGGATGAGTTTGGCAAATCTTGGACAGTTTTTAAAACACGATGCTTTGGGCAGCTCTTCATTTGAGGGCAGGAATTCATTCACTTCATCTTGAGCATGGATATACAGAAAGAAGGAGGTACCAAGTAGGATTATGATGACAGTATTTAAAGTGATTTTTTTTCCTGAAAGTTTTGAGTGAATTGCATGTTTCAGTTTGACCCCCGAGCTTGCAGCTGTTAAACATAGAGAAGCTCGAACAGTTGCCTTGTGTTTGGCTGTTAAAGTCCATTGGCAGATGCTCTTGGAGCAGTGGGCTGTTTGCTTACATTTTTGTAGCAGACTTCTGCTTGTTGCCATGGTGGACAGTATGTTTCTGTCAATAATTTGGCCTGGCGTAGCCTGTCTGCACTGACTCTCAAACTTTATTGAACAGCTCAACTCAAATGAACAAGATTAGACAGCTCTCGTCTTTTGGCTTGCTGAAGTGGTTGCTGAATTTATAAGAGCAGGCAGGAATATTCCTCGGAAAGTATCTCTTTCACTGTATACTGAGTGCTTTCAAGCCTTGTAGCTGTTTGTATTCCGGAGTGTGTGTACTGTCAGGTTTTCATCTGAATGTGCATCAAAAGCAGCTCAGTGCAGGAGGTAAACTTCATGAAATATTTGTCTGCTAGAATTTTATTTGGTGGGGGGGAACGGGTGTTGGGTTAAAATGTTATAGCATCAACTACTGTAAAAGTTAAAAGTCTCCTGAAAAAAGTTTGTACATTACAAACCTTCTTGCCTGCATTTAAAGGAATTACTTAATTTCTTTTTGTATTAAATATTTGAACTTTGGTTACTCCTTGTTTTATTTTAATATTCATACATGCTGGGGTAACTGATTAAGAAAAAATCATTTAGCTAGCAGGTATCCCCCATTTCCATTCATCCCCCCTTTCTTCTCCCCTAACTTCCTTTTCCCAGGAGCTTGGGATCTGAGGAGGGTGGGAGAACTCTCTGATCAGACCACACCAATTATTCAATTATTGGTGAAGTTGATTCCAATTCTCATCATAGAAAGACATCATTTCAAAGAAACTTGAGTTTATTATAGGGATGCAGTTTCAAGAGAAGAAAAGTTAATTTCTTCTTAGGAAGATTAAGTCAAGGAAATCCCGTTTTAAACCTGGAACAGATTAGTAGAGCTTGGGTATTCATCTTAGAGAATGCTAATTACGTGTCAGAGCCCCTGTCAGGAAAGGCTTTCTGGCCTCCAAAAGAAGGTCCCATTCTACAGAATGTGTGCCTCACTGCTACAAGTTCACTTCAGGTTGAAATTTAAAATAAAGGTTTTATACAGAGCCTAAATTAGTGGAAAATATGACTTGGGCCATTTGTAGGCTAGAGGAAGTTTTATAAAACCGACATAGGTTTTAGTGTTTTTGACACCCAGTTGCTCTTACATAACTGCAAAAACCCTGTTTCTATAGCCTGCAGCTTCAGTGCAAATAAAGTACAGGGGTGGACCAGTGCCTAAAAGAGTTAGTCAGAAGGGAAAATAAGAAAGTTCTTTTTTTTTCCATTTCTTTTTGGTTGTTTATTTTAAAATTAGCAAAAGCATGATTTGAATTGGTTTTGGAAAGGTCAATGTGAACATGTGGGATTACAGCAATTTTTGTGTTTTTTTATAAAATTTGATAGATTAAACCCATAATTTACTCCCCTTTTAATGTAAGGTTTTGGTTGAGGGTCTGCACAGAACAATACTAAAATAATTTTTCAAAGTTACCTTGTAGTCGTCAGCAAATTCACTGTAAAGACTAAAACAGACCTCATGGTCCATTCTATTTTGCAAGTCATTTGCTAGGCTAAAACAATCCATTGTTCATTTTTCAACTTCTCCACGTAGGCACAAAGACTGAACTTGCTACTGACTTTAAGTAGTTCAAGTCCTTAGTCAACACAAAATAGTTGTTATTTTAGCTTGTATTTTTATGGGTCGTCTTTGTGTACTGCTCTGCTTTCTTCTGAATTGGAACAAAGAGCTATGAAAATGCTAGAGCATAGTTTTTCTGTTTGGGGGGTCTCTTATCCAGTCATATCTGCATTGTGGATGACTTGGAAGATAAGTTCATATGTTGTTTATTTCAACATATTGTGTTTGAAATCTGTCCATTCAACATGTATAATAATATTTCATACATATTGTGTTTGAAATCTGTCCATTCAACATGTATAATAATGTTGTTAGTTATACCAAAATATTGTTTTTTTTTAAAAAAAAGGAATATGAAATATGTTTTGAATGAGATGCCTAAGTGGTACCTGGACAGCTTTGCTTCCATTAGCACCTACCTGCCAGAGTGCAGGCTGCTGATTATATCCAGAGCTGCTTTGGGAGTACACTAGTTTTGAATGTGTGTGTGTGATTCTGACAGGTTGGTCCACTTGTTGTGGGTTCAGCTGGCCAATTTGGTTTCATTGTGTGCCTTGGTTCTTGGATCCACTATTCCAGAATGGTCATCCGATTATATTTGCAGGAGGTTCTTACAGATTGAAAGGAGATGAAGTATCAGGGGGCTGGAATACTAACTGTGGAATTTCCTCAAACTGATTCTTACTTGTTTGAAGGACCATATGCCCTGCTCCCTCTGCAGAGCACGGATGGGTGCCACCATCACTGACACTTGCCCTCCTTCCCCACATAGCTACCTCACACTTGATTTTTCACTCAGTTTTCTTCTTGGTTCCCAACTTTGCTTTATGAGCAGAAGCAGGAAGGTCTCTCAGGAGGTTCTGCATGTTTTCCTGATTGGTACCTTTCTTCCTTGTCACCAACAAGTGTTCAGTTTCATTTCTGGCTCTGTTAAATCTCTCAGTGGGTTACAAGTCTGACTTAAAAAACAACAACAAAAACCACACAAGAATTCTTGGATCCCTTTCTAACAGGTCATCCTCTGAACAGCAAAGCCCTTAACACCCCTTGCAGCCACCTAGAACCCTCCTGGGCAGCTGGACTTCTCATCGCTCCAGAGGCACTGCTTCCTAAAGAGGCAAAGGGAAGCTGGACACTCAGAGTCTGAGGCTGGCAAAGGTTTCAGTCCCACATTGGACCTGCAGGATGTAGGCATGTCTGCCAGGAAAGCCTCACTGGCAGAATCAGTCATAAGCTGCTGCTGATACTTTGCTGACCCCCTGCATCTCCCTTTAACAGGCTCATTTGCTGCTTCATCCTTCCATGTGTAATTTGGACCCTTATTCATAGGCAATTTTGTCTTGCAAATATCCCATCACAGGTGTGTAGCTTGCAGAGTTGCCATGAAGGAGAAAAAGGTTTCTCTTTGGGGCAGGGAGACCTAATTGATGACTTTTTTTTATCCTCCTTAAAGTAGTTTCTAGAGTCTTTTCATTTTTCTTCTTTCTTTAGAGGATGAAAGTCCTGGACAGATCTATCACCGAGAGAGAAGAAACGCCATCACTATGCAGCCACAGAGTGTGCAGGGGCTCAGCAAAATCAGTGAGGAGCCTTCAACGTCTAGTGACGAGAGGGCCTCATTGATCAAGAAGGAGATCCATGGATCCCTACCACACTTGGCGGAGCCCTCGGTACCTTACCGTGGGACGGTGTTTGCCATGGACCCCAGGAATGGTTATATGGAGCCCCACTATCGTAAGTAGTTCCTTCTGGCTGACACTTGTTCCAGGAGCCATGGGGGTGGGAGGCTGTGTGTGTGTGTGTGTGTGTGTGTGTGTGTGTGCATGTGCATGCACAAGCATGCACACGCACTGTATGAATTATTGGTCTTGTATAAGCTATAAAAATGTTTAATTTTTTTCCACTTTTCTCCCTCCACTTCTTCCTGTCCATTCTTCTTAAAGGCATTTTTCTTCATGTCTAAGCAATTTTAGGCCTTTTGAGGTGGCCTTCAGGAAGATGGTCCATTAGTGACGAATCCACATGGGCCTTTTCTGGGAACTAGAACCAGATTTGCTCCATGCAAGGAGACTCTGCAGGAGAAAAAATTGGTTGTTGGTAGGCAATTATTAAAGCAGGCTGCATTCGGAGATGTCTTTAATAGCAGCTGTTCCCATTTTTAATGATTTTTGATTTAATGATTTTGGCTGTTCCCATGTTTAATGGTTTGTTAAAACAAACCACTTTTAACAAATAAGTGCCAAATTCATTAATGGAAGATTTTTTCATGAGTCCTTCTCTCTAACCAGCATGCCAGAGACATTGGGAGCTCTTTTTCTAGCACTAAGAAAGTTTAAGAAATTGAGTAGGATTCTGAACACAAGTATATGATGACTTTCTCCAAAGGTAAAATATAAAGAAAAATATAGAAAGGTTGAATTTATTTCTGGCCTGTTTCTAGTTAAAAAAGTACAATTTGGTTGTGGAGTAATGAAGTTCATATTGAGGTGCCAAAGCTCACAGCTCTTGATTACAGATTTATCACCTTGCCGGGATACAGACTTGCCTTTTAACCTTCTCGGCTCCAGTTCCAGATGATCCATTGAGCTCCAGAGAAAGGGACTGGTTTGCGTTTCCCTTTTTCCACATCATTCAGAAATTTTAGTGTTTTAAGGCAAAAGGTCATTAGCCAGATGACTGATTAGTGAGGACAGCTGATTAGTGCATGTTTTTTTGCTCAAGAAAGTGCCCAGGATAAAAGCTAATTTCATCCCTTCATTAGTTGGCTTGCAGCGAAGGGGAATGCTCACTCCTCAGATCAAAGGGCTTCGAGACAACCTGAAGTCTCAGGCACTGCCTTCCACCCCCCACCAGATTATATTGTTGGGAAAGATGGAAGATGCATTATTTTTTAAATGGAAAGGGTATTTTTAAAGAATTGTTCAGAAGCATGGAGGGAAAAGTCTTATACATTCTTTAAGCTTTTTTATAAAGGCTCCTGCTTCTGTGTTTAAAAAGTGTTTCTCAGTCCTGCTGCTGCAGAGGTTCCTTCTAGAGATTCAGAAATAAGGAGGAGACGTATTGGGCAAGTGCCTTGCCTTCCCTAATTCAAGGTTTATTTTGTTCTCATTTCTTTTGGCAATGAAGATTTTAAAAACAATGTGGGTAGGATTTTTCTCTGAGCACATACTCTTCTGAATCTCTGTTATATACTATGCATAAAGAAAACATCCAGGCTTTCTACATATGCCCTACCTGTATTTGTATACCCTACCCTGCTACTAAGGTTTTTTTGTTTTGTTTTGTTTTGCCCCCTGAATCAAGTCTAGATGTTTGCCCACAAGCTCCTCACGTTGTTTCTGTTCTTATGTGTGAACACAAACTTTTCTCATCGAATAGCGAGGTTTTGTTTTCTTTTCCAGATGCCCACTAATTAGTGAGGTATTTAATTAGTCAGGACAGCTGATGAGTACTTCTCTTTTGGCTGATGGTAGTGGGCAGAGGACCGTTAGCTTTCTCTGTGCCGTTCAACTTGCAGCTTGTTCTTGGTTGGTTTGTTTCAACGGTTGCCCCATTCAACCCTCTACCAGTCATCGGAGGGGCTGGTTCTCTCCATGCAATGTGATAGTAGCTAACCCTGGGCACTGGTGAGCTTTGAATCATTCACTGTCCCTCTGTTTTGAGGACACAGCACCCATACTTTGGTTATTCTTCAGTCCCCCCCCCTTTATTTTCAAAGCAGAATTAATATTGTATTATAACATATAAGCTATATACATTTTCTGTAACTAAATGGCAAACGCAATTGTGACTACTGTCCCAATACGCCCCCTAAATTGGTCATAAATAAATTATATCATTATCTAGATAATACAAACAGGGAGTCCTAGAGCTTGCACAGATTGCCCCAGGACTCAGGGAATATGAGTTCAAGTCTCAGCTATCCATTTGCTGCTGTGAGACCTTGACCAAGTGCATTGACTTAAGAATAATTTTCTTGCTCTTGAATAAGGGGAATAATATACGATTGCCTGCATCATGGTGTTCTTTACTAAGCATTCATTAAAATCTCTGGCACATAGTAGGTTCCTCAAAATTATTATGTTCTCTTCTTGCTTATCCTATTCCTCTTCTTCATTTGTTTTTCTCTTTCTCTCCACCAACATCACCATCATCATGTCATTTGTTTACTCTCTAAACCAAACCAAGTGGTTTTTGTGAGTGTTCCAGTGAAGCTCAGCGTAGATGGCTTCATTTCTGCCAGACCCAGTCACCTAGAAACACTGATTAGAAAATTAACGGATTGTAAGTCTGAAAAAAACTGCTGGTCTGCTTAGAACTCTGTGTTGTGACTTCCCTAAAAGTAGTCCTTCCCCGCTGACCCCCTAGATTGGCTGTGATTTTTTATAAGTGAAGTCATTATAAAGCTTTATTTGTTTGAGAAGCCTTACCATTTTAAATTCTTGAGAGAAAGTATTTTATGTCACAAACACAAACATCATACGGAAAAACAAAAAGATACAGTATTTTTTATTTATCTTAAATCATTGAAAGACATCCTAAACTAAGACAGTATATGATTCGATTTCCTAGAACCCCTGTTGAGTTACTGAATCTTCTTCCAGTTTGATGAGAATTTGGGGGGTACTTTATAATAAAATCTATTTATCTCACATGGATTTAATTATCCAGGCAAAGCTAATGACTGATGTGAACTAAGGTGATAAAATTTTCTAAGAATTTTACTTTAGTTTCCAATTGCATCTGTAAACTATCCTCTTTTGAAGACAAGACATATAGTTTTGATCATCTTAATATACCTTGTGTCTCTGTCTTGCAGTACTGTCCGTCATACAAGTGCATTGCAGATCTTCAGTAGCTCAAGGCCTGGAAACATCTTTGTAGGCCATTCCCCTTCCCCTGGAGTTATTTGCCAGCTTTATGGGGGCAGTTGGAGAGAAAAGACTCCCAGTCCAGTGCAGCTGGCTGTGTGAACACGCACAGTAATTCCTTCATTTCTCTGTGGTTGGAAAATGTCGACGTCTCAAGATGCCTAATTTGTGCTTCTATATATACTAACTTTGTATTTCTAAAGTGTGGGTAGGTTTCCTGTAAGACCGGAAAGGGGGGGGGGCGTCTTTTTCTCCCCTCCCCTTCAAAAGGACATCTGAAAAATTTTTATTGCACAAGATTGTATTATACTTGGGTATGCAGTGCCGCATCTTCACAAATTGCACTGAGGCAGAATTCAAAGCATTTTAGGTTTTTGAGTTTGACTTAAGAAAAGAAAAAACAACAACAACAACAAAAGAAAACCCAGGGATAAGTGCGGGCACTTCAAACATTCACAACATATGTTTGGAATAAAATCCTCCTGGGGGGTATGGGGATTTTTTTTTTTTTTTCATGAAGGGAAGCTGTGGCAGGGCTGTATATCAATGCAAGAAGGTAGACATGCAAGTTGCATGGCTCAGACCTGGTGTGGTGCTGACAGGCTCTCAGCTCTAGGCTCACTAGTGCTTAATAAGTTGGGAGACTATGAGAGAGGCTGAGTGGGGGTCCCCGATTTGCTTCTACTGAAGTCAGGATGAAAGTCCCCATCTCCTGCCTGGAGATTTCTCAGCAATGTTTTCTGCCCCTGCTCCATCTGTAGCCAGATATTCCAAACTTCCCTCATCCCTGCTTTCATTTACTGCTGTGCATTTATTGTTTTATAAACTTGCATAGGCAGGTGACATAAAAGTTCAAGCATTCCTCTACCCTGACCAACACTTAACTTTTATTCTCTTTCCTTTTACAGAAAACATGTGTTTCATTGTCTTCCCTCTTACTGTGAAGTCTAGTTTTTGAGCTGTTCTTGCAGGGATCTGTGTGCAAAGTGCCTTTGGATTCATTAACTGCATCTTAGAGGTCCTCTGCTGGTTTTGCTAAAGGGGGCAGGGCAGGAAAATGCCTCCTTTTCCAAAAGTTCAGGTCTCGTTTACAGTTTTATAGTTGTGTGAAGATTGCTTTTCTTCTGCCCCCAACTGCTCCCAAGCAGTAATTCCTCATGGAAAATATGATTCATTCCTCCATGCAAATGCTTTGATTGAAAACACACCACTGGTATTCTTCCTTATGTTCCTCAGCTCAAATGACAGAACTATTAGTTGCTAATTAGCAAAACCTGAGGAATTAGCTTAAAGAAAAGAAACTGAATTTTTAATTGGCTTGCATTTATTTTCGGCAGAGAGCTGTCGTGCTGAGATTCTTGTGTGCTTAAAAAAAAAAATGCACGTAAGATTTTTTTCCCCCTACCTGTCTTTCTTTCTATTAGTTGACTTTCCACACCCCTTAGAAATACATCTTCTGAGAAAGTGGAAGAGGATGTGTAGTTTACATATTTAATAGGTGCACCTGCTCACATTTCTCTTATGATGTGAGTGTTGTCTTGAGACTATGAGAGACAAAAAATGCCTACAAGGCATAAATGAATGGTTGGGTGTTGACCAGACTGTAAAGGAAGTGACAGTTCCCCAAGCACATAGTTCCATTCTCATCTAGATTGTTTTTTATCTCTTTCAAGAACAGCTGATGAGCCAATCAGGAATTTTTTTTTTTTAATATTAGATTGTTAAACTAGAAAGACTGACACTGGGTTGTACTCTGCGGGCTCTGCTGAGCAACTTGCTTCTTAGCTGCTATTCCTGAATTGAAAGGGATTGCTGGAGAGAGAAGATCTAGTCTCAGCGCCTGTGCATAACTGTTATTTGTGAGCTTAAGAATAGTTCCCTGTTTATTCTTGTCTTTCTGTTAGAAGTTCAATATGATGACCTGGCTTTCCTTCAAAAGCCCAGAGTTCATGTTTTAAGACTAGAAACAGTAAGCTACTTCTACAGACTTTTGAAGAGCCACATTGCAATATAACTTTGAATAAAGCAGTAGAAATGGAGGGATAATGCTTAGAAACTCAGATTTGAACTCTTGCTTATGAACCGTGACTTGGCTTGAACCTGACATGACTGTAATTCTGTTTTATTTCAGTCTAAGGAGATTGTGATTGAAAGTGGGAATGAAATTACTGGGAGTTGGGGGAAAGAACCATAGTAGCATTTTGAAAAATTAGTTATCGATTTTATCTATTAATTTTGGAGATAAGTTTATTAGAAGGGACTGGGAGAAGTGTGAAGACCGCTCAGGAAAAGAAAGAAAGCCAAAGGAGATCCTGTTTTCTAGAGAGTCACTTAGCCTGTTGGCAGGCTGGCCCAGCCCTCTTCCAAGGCCTTGGCCTCACAGCTCTGCCCTCTCTGCAGGTGGGTCCCTCCCTCTGGCCCACTGCTCTGGTGCTGGCCTGCCCCTGTTGCTCTGCTCACAGGTTGCTTCTCCTGGACCAGTTTTGTTTTTTAAACTTTTATTTTTGCCTGCAAGTTCTACCTATTCTGAAGACCTGCTCTGCCTATCTAATGACCTTGCTCCTTTGAAAATCTCCTTCAGGTACCATCTTACCAGGATGTGCTTCTACCCTGGACACTAGGAGTTGTGCTGTTCTCACCTAAACGTATCACTGCTACTTCCCGGTGTTGTCCTTATGAAACAATCAGATATTTACAATAACCTAATTAGTCCAAGGGATGTACTTGATTTTTATTTCTACCAGAATTTCCAGAGCAGGCCTGGGAGGACTCATGCATGCTCCCTCCCATAGGGCAGAGAAGTTAGGAGATGTTGGGTGGCTTGATCACCTGCCTGGTGGGAGATGAGGTCCAGACATTCTTTGTCCACAGCTTCCCCACAGGAGGTGGCTTTTCAGCAATCAGAAGAGATGTAGATGCTTCTACTGTCATTTAATAGTCATTGGTTGTAACCTCTGATCTAAACCCAGTCTTTTCTGAGAGTAGGCCAGGTATAAACAATAATTGATACGTTCAAAACACTTTGAAATGTACATTTTTGAATCAGTAAAAGTATTTGCTTCTACATATGTATGACACCTTTAAAGTTGCTAGAATGCTCATGAGAGATGTATTGTGGCCCTTTGGAATAAATGTCAGATTATTCATAGAATTGGACAACAATCCTCCTTTTAAATACTGTGGGATTAACACAGGAGAATGGCCTCTTTTATATGACTCAATACGTGTCTCAAGTGGGACAGGTGGGTATTTTTTCTGCAGTTGAGGTGAGCCTGATGTTTGCTTACCTTTTACCAAATTTCAGTGATTTGCCTTATCTTCAATGATCTCTAGGCAGTTCATGATTTTGGTAACATCTTCCCCAACTTGTTAGTGTCCCAATGTGTCTGTAGTTAACAGGAGTCTCAGTCTTCAACTGAATTTAGAATCATGCATCCAGTGGTTTAAAGGTTCCATGTAATTATTATTATTTTTTCTTATTTGGCACCCATTCAAATGTCACATTTTAAAGAACTGTTCATGGTTTCTTGTCCACCCTCCCTTTTCTCCTTCCTTCTTTTACTCCTTCCTAGAGTAAAGCATGCTAAACACAGCATCTCTTGCCATTTCATAGCCATCTGCTAACAGCTTCCCCTCCCCGTTTCCTAATAGAGGCAACATTATCCTTGGCCCTCCTCCTTTTTCTTGTATAATTAAAGAATGTTATCTTTGATGTCTCTTGAAAGCTGCATCTCCCATCCTGCTTTAGCTTTCTTGATCTTGTATCTATAAATTTGTGCCGTGTCTTCATACTTCTTAGTGAAAGGGCTTGATTTTTCTCTCTTTGTGCCTTTCACAGTTTGGATTAATGTAGAGTAACCAATCTGGCATTTTATTGCTCTTCTGTTCCTATGTTCTGATGTAGTTTGAATTCTCATAGTGCTCTTTGAAAAGTATCCAAATCCCACAATTATTTAAACTTGTAAATTGGGGTCTCTGCCTTGATCTGTCCTAAAATAATTGTTTATATTTTCCTAATATGGCCCATTTATTTTGGGAACTTCAGGTTTCTAATTAGCCTCCATTTTCAATGAGTTTCTTCTTCTTAGAATACAGTGAAAGAACGATTTGATTTGATTCACCTTTCTTTCTTTTCTTTTCTTTTTTGCAAGGGAGGCAGTTCTTTCTGTCATTCATTTGTCTGTCAAGTGAGCATGTGCTTGTAAGTTGCCTAAGTGTCCAACAGTTCTGAACAAAATGGACAAGTCCTGGCTTCTGCATCCTTATAGGATGTGAAGACAAGCAGAAAAGCTCAGAAAGCATATGTTAGAAGAGATGGAATGTGTTGTCCTTTGGTAGTAAGTTGGAGACATAGGTGACCCATACTGGATAGTCCAGAAGGCTTCCTGGAGGGGGTGATATTTGAACTAAGTCCTGTGGCAGAGAGAACAGAGGAATCCAGGTAGACAGGAATATTTGTGAGTAGGCCAGAAGAAAATATGACACTTGTAAGGACCTTTGATGAAGCTTTTGGAGGGGAGTGGCAGGAGATTGGGCTAAAGAGATGCCCCAGCAAGTATCCATGGCAAGCAGCTTGTTCCTTTTCAACAGGGTGATTCCCAAGAATAGTACCAGGGTTTTAGGAATGTTTAAGGAGACATTTAAGTAACTCAGTTTTCCATCACTCATCCAGAGTCTCTCTGTTGCAGAGTTTAATTCATCTCCATCTCTGGATTTGCCAGTGTGAGATTCCTATTGTAGGGCGTCCCTGCTGGACATCCCTGGCTGCCTGCTATTTCTTTGGCCCTCGACTGTGTGCTCTTGTATCCTTTGTGTAGCATGCCATAATTAACTCGAAGACAACAAAATCCATTTGTGCTGGTTCTCCAGTTGCCGAGCTGTTCTGTACTAGGTAATCCCAAGAACTACAACTTCTTCATCACAAACTACGAATCCTAAATATGAGAAGTAAAGGGGTCTTAAGAGTGTTCTGTACCAAGACATGTGCTAACTTCAGAATAGAATTCACCATGAAAAAACTCAGACCCTTGAGTTTTATTTTATCATAAAACTCCCACATCCCCTCACATCTGTCAAACCAGAGAAGTTGTGCAAGGGGCCTATGGTGAAGCTGGAGATGGGGGCCAGAAATAGTAGGGACATTCAGCTGGGAAATCCAGTAGATAAAACCTCCAGGGGGAAATGAGAACAAAGGCTTGCATTACTGGAAGAAGCCTTCAATCCCCCTGGCCTGAAAGAGTCTTGAGGGAGATGCTGGGACCCTGGAGGGAGAGACTTTGGCTCTCTCTGTGGGGGGGTGCAGGCCTAATCAGGGGACATTGTGCAGGTCAGAGGGAGCCCACTCAAGGAAGCTGGGTGTTTACCTCATCCACTGGGGGGACCCAAATCTGCATCCTGATTGTGCTTCTGACTTGAGAGTGGAATCAAAGGAGGTGCCTGTTGCCTAGGCAATTTACAGAGAGGAGCAGAGAAGTACATGCAGGAGGTGCTGAGAAACAAACATCGCCTCTTCTTTTGGTTTGCCTTCAGGGAACAAGACTGCTCTCAAATTGGGTAGAATTTCAATATTCCACTTCTTGCCCCTGTTTGTGCCCTCTGTAATAAATGGCAACCCCCTTCTACCACTCCCCAGGGATTAGAGAAGATAACACAGTATGGGAGTTTCTTGTGGCCTGGCTCCCTGCTAGGAGACCTGCTGTCCTCCCACTTCGCTTCCAGGATCCCAGCTTGTACCTCTTTAGCCCACTCCCCTACAGAAATCTCCCCTTTGCCCACAAAATTTCCTCTCGGGTCCTTAGAGGTTGTCAGCTCCTCCTTTGGTCTTCAGGCCTTTGCAAGTGTTCCTACCTAGATCCTTCCTTTCTCACTTCTTCTGTCAGGAAGCCTTCTGAACCACCCAAGTGGGTTGACCCTTTTTGAATCCAGTATGCAGTTTACTTCTATTTTTAATGTATATATGGGTATGTGTGTGTCTGGGGATACATTTTCATACAGCTTCTGCCTTCTTATCACAAATAATATGTTAAATATGGTGTATGTGCATCACATTGCCACAAATTGATTGTGGAGGGACTGTTAGTGAACACTTGGAGGCACCTGAGTGCATCATCACTCTGACCTGCTGCAAGTCTCATCCCCTTGGGTACAGGGCGCCTGATATTTATTCTCATTTTAAAAACTCCCTGCATTTTCGGAAAGCCTTGCTGTGACTCAGATGCTATTCTAGGTCTGGAGGTGGCCAGTGTTTGCCAAGACAAATCAGTTCCTTGTTCTCAAAACGGACATTCTGGCTAGAGGAGACACAACACCTAGGCAGACACTGCAGCAAGAAGATAGCGGCTTGTGTCCTGAGGTGGATGCAGCAGGTGATGTGCTGAGGAGAGACCCAGGTGGAGGGATGGACCTTAGATTGTGTGGGAGGGACAAGAAGAACCTTGCTCAGGAAGTATCTTTTCAGCCACCCTGAAGCCAGCATGGGAAGATTGAGGGGATAGGGATAGAAGCAGAGACAGGGACAGTGTGGACCTGGGCAGGAAGTAGAATAGTAGGGGAGATGAATGGGGGACACTGTGGACCTATGGGGAGCCAAGGGAGGAAGTGGGGTGATTTGAGTTTTGTTTTAGGACTATCACTCAGGCTTGTGTGAGGTGACTCTCATGGAGGGGTTGAATGTAAAATACAGGAGACTTGGCAAACTGTCACAGTGGCCTGGCTGTCACTGGACCTGTAACCAGCAAACATTGCATCCTCTCTCTGCACTACATTTGATGCCACGGGCTTTGCTCTCGAGCTCCTTAACTCCTCACAGCAATCTTAGGAGAGGTTATCCTGATTTTCTTCTTTGACACAGAACACACTGAGGCCCAAGTAGGCTAAAGAAGCTGCCCATTTTTACAAGGTTTAGAAGTGGCTGAACCAGGCATTTTGGCTTTTGAGCTCAGACTCTTCACTCATGCTTCATAACTGATAAGATTCCAGAATGATAGCCCAGACCCCATGCAAGGGCCTGGGTTGGTGGGCAGTGGTTTGTGCTCAGGCCTGTGGAGAAGAGCTTCAGAGCTCTGTCCCAGGGCCCAGATGGTGGTGCTGCCAGTGGGCCATTGGTACGGATTTGGAGTATAGGTATGTGGAGAAGGAGGGCAGGCTGACCCCTACTCCAGGCTCTGGGTGTTGTTCAGTGGTATCCCAGCCTTGGGGAGAGGCAACAGTTATCACCACTTTGTGTGTTGCTGTTATTGTTGAAAAAATTTCTGATTCATTGATACCTTCCTAAAAGAATTTGAAACAACCTATATCTTAATTGTTGGGAGTCTTTTGGGTCCTCTCTGTGCCCCCACTGGAGAATATAAATGTGGGGAAGCAGTAGCAGTCATAATAAATAGGCCCACATGTGGGGCACTTCCTGTGTGCCAAGCACTGGGCTGAGGGCCTTGTGACATAGTCTCCATTAATTTTCACAGAGACTGTTAGTCAGCTTTTCCAAGAGCTGTGACCAAAATACCTGGCAAGAACAACTTAGAGAATCAAAATTTATTTGGTTCAGAAAATGGTTGACTGACTCCATTGCTCCGGGCCTGAGGTGAGGCAGAACATTAAGGTGGAGGAAAGTTGTTCAGTTCAAGGCAGCCAGGAAGCAGAGCACCAGACAAAATATAAACCCCAAAGTCACTTCCCAGAGACCTGCTTCCTCCAGCCACACCCTATGCTTACAGGTACCACCCAGAACAGTAATCCTTTCAAATCTTTAGCCCAACAATAAAGTAGTCCATTGATTGGGTTACAGCTCTCCTGATCTGATCATTTCATCTCTGATCATTTCTGCACCTTCTCACATATGCGCCTCTGGGGGACACCTCATATCCAAACCCTAACACCAGTGTAGCACTTGAATGACCTGAGATTTAGAGAGATCATGTGACCTGAGCATGGTGTCAATTTGAGTCTAGACTCCAGATCTCAGGTTTGGGAGGAGGGAGGGGGGTTCTGGGTGCCTTGCTTTTCAGCCTGGCTTGTTCATCTTTGTCTTCCCTACTATGTTCCTGTTGCCTCCAGCCCGGCTTCTTTGGATGGTGCAGTAATTTTCAGACTGAAGGCTGTTTGAATGTTTTAAAAAAGTCTCCATTTGTAATGTATGTGAACTCTGAATTCTAAAGAACAGCCAGTCGAAGGACCTAGGGCTTTCCCATGTCAACAGGTTATATGGTATCTGGCCCTCCCTGTGCGTTTCTGGGGCTAGCACCACCATCTGCACAGAAGACACTGCAAGATCTGTCACTTGTCCCTCTGGGTGACTCTGCAAGGATACAAACCATCCTGCTCCATCCAGGGGGAGGGATTGACTCCATTATTTGTAAATGTACTTGAAATGTTTACATCAGAGGAAGAGACAGAGTCAGAGAGAAAGAACACAAACCTTCCTACAAAGGCATGTTGGTGTCCAACAGCCCCACTAATATGGACAGTTCATCGTTTCATGACTTTGGCGTCTCTGATAAACTGAAAGAATCTTAAGCATGATTAAGGGACTAGAGGAATGATTTATGAGAAAAGATGAAAAGGACCGCATATTGCTAACAGGGCCAGTGCAGGCTAACGACAGACCCGGCAAAAGACTAAGGAGAACCGAGACTGACACCAAAGGGCCCTGCATAGAAGATCTATGCAGATGATCAAGGAGACCAGGGGAATCCCTTTCTGATGCAGAGAACTGCAGGTAGCACTGAGGGTTGCTTTTTTTAAAGACAAATGTGAGATATCAGCCCCGATCTGTATGAAGTTATGTTTCAGGGGATTTGATTTGACCCGATATATATCTGGATCCGTGTAATAAAGATACATGTCGTAACAATGCTCCCTCTGTATCGGGAAAATAAGAAAAGTTAATGTCGAGACTTTTAAGAGTGACTGTGATCCCCTGAGAAACCTGTA
The DNA here is from genome assembly GCF_047511675.1 of Marmota flaviventris. Taxonomy (NCBI): domain Eukaryota; kingdom Metazoa; phylum Chordata; class Mammalia; order Rodentia; family Sciuridae; genus Marmota; species Marmota flaviventris. Next base: position 99,948,869 of record NC_092498.1, on the reverse strand, counting down.
ACTAGAATAGTCTAAAAATTATGGAAAATTGTTACAAGGCTTTTAGAGAAGGCAGAGGGATGACTTCTTAGGTATTTTCATTGGTTCCCCCGACATTAATTGAGCTTCACAAACAGTAGAATAAAAGGTATGACCCTGGCTCTTGATTCTGTATTTCGCAGAGAGAAAGCACAAAGCAACACATGAAAACAATTAAGTCACATATCGACAAGTATAAACTAGCAAGATGAAAGTCAGAACCCAGGTCTGGCAAGGGTGATTTCTGATTCCAAGGGGGCTTTTACAATAGAGCTTTGACTCCATGGCAAATTTAAATCCAGTATGAAATTTCTCCTAATTAACATTTCCCTTCTTCCTTCCAAATATCAAATTTATGGACTCTAAAGAAATTCACATAACACATATGCCGATGCTGCGTTTTCTTTCTGCTTGATCCGTTCCAGCTGTTATTAACTTTAATGTCGGACTTTCATTAATTTATGAGGCGTTCTGAACTGCAATCTGAAATGTTCCCCCGAATTTTACTTTTGGGGAGGGGGGCAGATTTCACATGAGTTCACCCTGACCCTTGCTAATCTTTCAGTGGTGCATGTTGGTTTATTGCTCTTCGGGAACCTTCCGTGGCCTTTCAGCAGTGGGGTTGGCGCGTGCTGTGTGTCCTCAGTGCAAGTTGTCTTTGTCTCCCTACCTCATACCTGATTAATCAAACCTGCAGGTCCTCAACACGTCGCTTTTGCCACACGGCACCTGCCCCTAAAACCCAAGAAGCTCTTACGCAACAGGCTGTCTGGGTGGTTTTTAGGTATGCTCTCTGATCTCCTGGAGTTAAAAGTTTCATTCGGCATGTTTCGTTTACCCATCCAGCCTGGTGAAATGCACTTTTTTTGGGGGGTGGGTCCTGTACACCCTCAGATGGTTCACAGAAACAAGGAACTGATTCTTGGGCTTGAAGTGCTCAGTTTGTATCATTAATACTAGATTTTTCTTCACATACTTGGTTATTTGAAGTTAATATTTCATACAGGCAACCACGTGTTCTTATGTCTGGGAGCACAGCCATCAGACTGCAGGACTGCAGAATTGCCCAGTCAGAATGGAGAAGGGTTTGTCCCTGGGAACTGCCTACCCCATCCCCAGAAAAAGAGACATTAGAGACCCACCCTATAGCTCCTTTTTTGAAATTTCCTCCAAGAGGATATTCTTTAAAAAAAAAAAAATTTTTTTTTTTTTTTTTTTTTTTACTCCTTTGGTAACAGTGCAGGCTTGCTCTTTTCAGATTTTCTAAAGTATTCCTCTGATAATGAGCCACCAGGTGAGCATGACTGTAAGGCACAAATTCTTTTCTACCACTTTGTGTCCAGAGTATGAAGGTTCCAATTACATGCGCTGTTGCACAGAGCTTGATGTTACACCTGTGATTGGCCCTTCTTCTAAGAAGAGCCGAGATCCTACTGGGTGACCATGTAGTGCCTAGCATGAGCTGGCTTTGTGTCCCTGACCCTGTATAAGGAGGGAACTCACTGCTGTTAGGAGGGAGACTCACATGCAGGTGGCTGAGAAGCTCTACAGCTGCATTGTCCCATGGAGTTTTGCCTGAACTTGGAGGCTCAGGCAGCACTAGTGTACGACTGTGTCCTCACTTTCCTCACCTTGTTTAGCTAACAAACGGGAGACCAAGGTAGAATATTTATTTCATAGTCCCTGGCTTTCTTTGGCTGCCAAGCTAGTTTTGTCAAGAGCCAAGGGAGAAACAGAACATTCTGAGGACTTGAAATTTTGTTTTCTTTTCCCTCAGGTAGGTGGATAGCATGAAGGAAATACATTTTCACGTTTAAGTTTTATTTGTATTTCAAAAGATTCATTCTTTAAGCATTCTCTTATAAAAGAGTATTTCTCTTGGAAATTAATATTGGAGGTGGCCTTCTGGTGTTTTGAAATTGGAAGAGAGCTTTTTGGCACAGGGAATGGAGGTGTGCAGTGTTTGAACAAAGGATTCTTGGTAAAGTGGTAGGTGAAGGTTATTGTGTTCTTTATGGCCTCTTTTTTTCTTAATGTGTTTTGTTGTTGTAGATGGACACAATACCTTTATTTATTTATTTATGTTTAATTTTTATGTGGTGCCAGGATCAAACCCAGTGCTTCACGCATGCTCTTCAAGTGCTCTATCCCTGAGCCACAACCCCGGCCCCTAGGGCCTCTTTTTTGTTCAAATCCTCGTAGGCTCTCTTTTTGGTCTCAGTGTTTCATGACATGATACTCTGCTAAAAACTTCACAAAATCAACCTGTTCATGTTGGCTCATCTCTGTCCAGTGATGTCAGATTTAGCAGAAAATAAGAGCTGATTTTTCTGAGGATACCAGAATGGCATGGAACTCATGAGGCCACGGATCCACTTATAGATTGTCAGGAGAATTTACCAGGTTTGTGGTCCAGAGTGATTTTCCAAAATGGGAAAGCTGTGTCGAGTAGATAGGAAGTTCTCTCCTTGAAACCAATTTGTGGAAGCTGAGTTCTTTCTTTTGTTTTTCATGTACAATGATGATTTGATTACTGTGATACGTTTGTTATTTTTTTTTTGTAGGAAAAAATCCAAAATGAAAGAAACCTTGAAGCTCTCTTTATCTTTTAGCATATTATTATATTTCTATTACAATTTATAATTGACAAGTAATACATGTTCCTTTTAACCACTCACAAAGTACTGAAGACCTTAGAATGGAAAGTTACAGTGGCCTCCTTTTTCCTTCTTCATCCCTCGTCCCAAGAATACTTGGTGCTGTTTCTGTTTTAGCTCTTTGGTAGACCATTGTGACAGCTCCAGAATGTGCCAGTACCTTTACTTCCTAACATATTAGAACCACATATTTTTTTACTCAGTGCTATTTATTGTCTCTTTAACATGAAAGTTCACCTTTAATTATCTTAACACTCTGCCCTGCCTCCTCTCAGTATTGTGGTTTTATGTTATTTGTTTATTGACTACTTTTATAGCTTCAGAAGGAATATCTTAAACCTCTATTTCTTTTCTTAATCAATTTTCTACAGTAACTTGGTTTTCCAGTTCAATAGATGAGGATATTAGACCTTCCTCCCCCATCTTCTGGAGCTTCTAGTAGCATCAAGGTTGTTAGTGTGTTCATGGTGTCTTATAATTGTAACCACATCTGCCATGTTTTGTCCATAGGTTGATTTAAAATGTTTAAAGTCAAGAAAGCACCTACAGCATTGTAACTGTGGACATTGTCCTCTGTGTTGTTTGAATCACACTTACTTTCTTTGAGGACCCAGTGTCCTGAATCCCTGTACCACCCAGCAGTGTTGCAGCTAGCCTTAGAACAAGTGCTTTATTACTCTTTCTGAATTGCTTACGCACCTGTTATGTTACTTTGTGGTAGTTGCTTCAGCTTTTTCTTTCTTATTTGCCTCTGTACTTTCCTCCAACCTCCCAACTCTTTTGCACTTAAGGGAGTACATTGTCCTTACTGGGACTTCCTTCTCCTGAATAGTCGATACGAGGTGACTCCAGACATCCCTTCATGATCTTCTGGCATGGAACCAGTGTTTCTTGGGTCTTATGACTTTGCAATTCTTGGTTTATTTATTTATTTATTTTTTAACTTTACTGGAGTACATCATGTAACTTCCCAACAACAGAGGAGATATGTTTTCTGAGGCTTTGCATGTGTGAAAACATCTTTATTCTGCTTCTGCTTCTGCCAGATAGTTCAGCTAAAGTTCTAACTGTAAAAGTTTCCCTTCCTGAGATCTTGGTACATTTTTTTTCTGTTACATCCAAAGATGGAGATGAGAAGTCTGATGCCTGTTCGATTTGTATGACTTTACAGATGGTTTATTTTATCCTTTCTGGAAGTGTTATGGTCCTAGTTGAATGTTAAACCTCCTGGGTTACTTCTCTGTGTCTCTTATCTTTTCTTCCATATCCTCCTTTTCTTTGTTTTTGGGTCTGTGTTCTGGAAAACTTACTTTATTTTTAAGTGCTTTTAACATTTTAATTTAAGGATTCATATTTTAATAAGCTTTAAAATTTTATTTCTTAATATCTTGCTCTTGCCTTTTACATGTAATAATCTCTCAAAACCCTCCAAGCATTTCCTTCAGGGTTAGTGTTATGGTTTGGAACATGTGGTGTACCCCCAAAACTCCTGTATTCATGCAGAAATGTGGAGGTGAGATGGTCAGACTTTGAGAGCTATATCCTAATTTGTGCATCCTAGTTTGAATAGACTGGGTAGAAACTAAAGGCAGGGGGCACCTGACTGGAGGAGGTAGGATGAATGCCCTGGAGGGGGTGCATTTCCCTGTGGCTCCTTTCCTTCCTCTCTCTTTGCTTCTGGACCTGCAGGAGCTGAGCAATTATCTTGCACTGTGCCCTTCCCCCATGATGTGCTGCCTCACCTCGGGCTCAGAGCATGAAGTTGGCTGTCTTTGAACTGAGACTTCTGAAACCAGGAGTCCCAAATAAACTTTTTCTCTTCTGGGTTGCTCGTGTTGGTTATTTTGGTCATAGTGGTATAAAAGCTGACTGAAACAGTTTTTCCTGTTCATTTTGTTTATCCTGTTCTCGTTTATGTTCTTCATCTCATAAGCCTGGAGATCTCTGAGTGTTATTCATGTTGAAATATGGGAAAGGATGGCTGTCCTGTTTCTTTCTGCTCAGGCACAGGGAGGCTTACTTTCCTGAGAGCCAGTGTTTTAATCAGTTTCTTCACTGCTGTGACTGAAGGAGGCAATCAGAACAATTGTAAAGGAGGAGAGGTTTATTTAGGGGCTCATGGTTTCAGAAGTCTCAGTCCATAGAAGGCCGGCTTCATTCCTCAGGGCTCAAATGAGGCAGGACATCATGGTAGAGAGCATGGCAAAGAGGAACAGCTCACATGGTGATCAGAAAGCAGAGAGAGAGGTCACCACTTGCAAGGTACTAACATATATCCCAAAGCCACGCCCCTAATAAAAGACTTCCTTCAGCCACACCCCACCTGCCTCCAGTTACCACTCCTATCAGGGGATTAATTCACTGATTGGGTTAAGGCTATAACCCAGTCATTTCTCCTGCAAACCTTCTTGCATTGTATCACACAAGAGCTTTTTGGGGACACCTCACATCCAAACCCTAATAGGCAGCATTTGAATCTCATGTGTCAGTTAGTGGGATTTCCTTCAGGGAAATGAAGCAGGGACTTTCATGTGCTAGAATGAGGGGATTGCTTCTGGGGAGCTGGAAGAACTTATTTGTGGAGAACATACTAACCTGCTAGGACCAATGCCAGAAGTCAGCTGGTGTGGTGTTCATAGTGAAGGACCTGGGAGGGGAAAAAAAGCACTAAAATCCATACTAGAGCCTGCACAGTCCCAGGAGAGGAGTTCATTCCATTTTTTGAAGAGGAGGCATATAGATGTTGCTTGGGAAAATGTTAGCTCATTCTGCTTGCATGGTGCACTAGACAGGTCACATGACTGGCACAGGTGTTCCATGCAAAGGTCTGTGAAGAATAAGCCTTCTTGGGCAGAGAGCGACTGTCAATCTTTCTTTGCCTTCTTAGAGAACACTCTAGACTGCTGCTTTTCTGTATGCTTTATCCATTTATAATTCTAGTCTTATTCATTTTGCATCTTGTAGGAACGAGTCAAATTTCCATCTTGATTTTATTTTTTCATTTTATTTAAATGCTGATTCTACTGATGGGATCTTGAGCAACTTAGTTAATCTTTCTGGGCACTGTCTTCTCCACAGTGGTGCTACTGGAAACACCTACTTCATAGGCTAATTTTTGAGTATTTAGTTATTTAATATAATGAAAGCTACAAAGTAAGTGCTCAGCAAATTTATTAACATTTATTTCTTTATTTTTATCATTACTGTGACACCTACTTCTCATGCTTTTTTTAATTCGAGAAAGGTCTTCAGAGGGACAGGTGAGAATAGTATTTGCCCAGCCTGCCAATTTGAACTGGAATGATAGAATAAATTTGCTGCATTTTTGGTACACTGTAAGAGATCTAGAGCCAGTTAAAGTTTGGATCCAGTCCCAGCTGTACCACCTTCTGGAAAAGTAATCTTAAGCAAATTCTGAAATATTGGTTTCTCTTTTTTGTCGTGTAGCAAAATACATGACATTGGGTACTTTGAAAACAAAAGAGGTTTGTTTACCTCGCAGTTCTGGAGGTTCAAGCATATGGTGCCCAGGTCCTAGCAAGGGGCCTGGGTTGCATCACAACATGAGGGAAAAACAGGAAGGGAACCGACTGTGTACAGAAGATGCCCAGCACCTTGCTTGCTAACAACCCACTCTGATGAGAATTGACTTATTCCTGGAGACCAGCGTTAACCCCTTCAGAGCACAGAGCTCCACGTGGCCTAATTACTTTGCACAAGGCTCCACATCTTAAAGGTTCCACCACCTCAGCACCGCCCCACTGGAGACTAAGCTTCCCAGATATGAACTTTTGGGGGATGCACTCAAATCATATTCACACCATAGTAGGTAGCACCAAGGGTGGTAGCAGCAATGAAATGAGAGAATGTTCAAGTCACTGACTACATTGACTTCCACCATCTCTCATTCCTTCATGTCTTGATTTTTTTCCATAAGGAAAGACTCTGACACCAGGAGTGGATGGCTCATGGCTCTGCCACTGAGGGTTCTTTCCTCTCTACATGGAGTCTCCCTTTTGATGCTATTAAACCCTCCTAGAGAATTTCTTGTATTTCTAGTTTTAGAGTGCATTATTTTTTTAGTTTTTCAAATTTGAAATATCTGAAAGTAAAGGAAATTAATCTTAAAGCCCTACCTAGATAAAAATTAGGCATGGTAATTGTGTCATAGTTTACAGAATAACCTACAAAGATGAAACAGCACAGCTGCTCAAAGCTGACCCCCATTCTAGCCAAAGTCTTTTAAAGTCTTGTTCCTTTCTCCTGGAAGGGATAGACATTCATTTCCTAAGGAAAGTGACCCCTCGTTTATTTTGTTACCCAAAGCAGATTTAAAAAATAGCAATAAATAATTAGTGGTATTCAATAGAAATATACGGTGGTTTGATAGAAATTTAAATGAAATAGTTTGACTCTGGCAACATACCAACAATTAACATGGGTGATGTCCTTGAATTCTTGAATCACGTCTTACATTGCTGCCCATTTACTACAGACTTGCTATGCAGGAGAGCTTTTCTCCTGACCTCTATACATGAATTCCTATTTATGTGTCTGCTTCTCTTGATTATATTTTTGTTGCATATTGTGTTTTAAGATAATCGGTTAATACATCCTGTATTAAATTTATTTTTTATCATAGTTTATTTTAATGGTCACCATGCTATGAAAAAAGGTCATGAACTTGGAGAAATTAACAATACCATCAAAACTTACCTTGTTTTCAAATTGGAAAAATTATTTTCTATCTATCCCAAATATTATTAAGGTTTAAAGATTTTAAAGTGAGCTCTGTATTATAATAAGCTGTTCCATCATGGATATTGGCCATGTGTAAGAGATGGGCACAGTGAAAAATGGGGATGTAAGTGATTGTATAGAAAGTTCTTCGATCTGCAAACAGTTTTACAAGTCGGATCTTATTGAAGAGAGGGAGGCTGGTAGATTTATGAGCCTTAACTACATGTTGCCCACCTTGCCTGAAGTACCTGTCAGTGCGTTCCTCTTGTAAATCATGCATCCCTGGAAAATGTGTGACGGACTGTAGTATCAGGGAAAATATCTTTGCTCCAGCTTTGGCAGACAAGCATGAAGTTGTGTGTCTGCTCAGAGCCTGAGAGCAGTGGTCCCACCTATTGCAGGGCCCCTCTGTCCTGAGTTGCAGAGGCTTGTTATGAGAAGGGCTGCCTGAAATCCAGAGCCATGTCAGAACTGGGAAGATAGGCTCTCCGTCAGAGAACAAGACCAAGTGTTTGGAAGCTGGTGAAAAACTGAAAGCTAAGTCCAAACTGAAAGAACTGGAGTAGACCCAGAGCCGGTGAGGCTACCCTGGAAGTGGGTATGTCAAGGGGCCAGGTGTTTCAAGAGCTGACTTCAGAATAGTCTTCATTGTTGGGTATTTCTATGGGATCTTTAACTCTTCTATGCAGGAGGCAACCCTGTGAGCCAGAACCATGAAGCCATAGCTGCCTAGTCCTACTGGCTCCTGAATAAGGGGATTTTGGAACTCAGACCACAGCAACAAATTTTCTCATTTATTTCTGGGAAGCAAGTTGGGGGGGGCACATATTTGAAGTTTTAAAATATTGAATACAAAGAGCACAAGACTATGACACAAGACAACATAGTTCATGTGACTTCCTGCAAGGTATAGCATGTAGCTGATTTTTAAAAAAATTTTTTTATTGTTGGTTGTTCAAAACATTACAAATTTCTTGATATATCATATTTCACACTTTGATTCAAGTGGGTTATGAACTCCCATTTTTACCCCATATACAGATTGCAGAATCACATCAGTTACACATCCATTGATTTACATATCATGTAGCTGATTTTATTTCCCTTTTCTCTTTGGCTACCAGGACGCTTGGATGTAATTGGCTGTTCAATGATTCCAAGTCTATTGGATGTGTGGCCTGCCTATTTTCTATTTAACTTTCTCCTGGCCTTGACCCTCTAGAATGTTCTCTGATCAGGTTTTTATTTTGTTAGTGTTTTCTACCTTATGATTTCTGGTATGCTTCCTGCAATTTTTAGTGAAACGAGGCAATGTATTAAAATAATACCATGCTTATTCAGTCAGTGAAGAGTGTTAGGATTTCACAAGGTGTGAGAAATAGTCACAAAAATGAGTGTTATTAAAGCAATATGTGGAGACAGACTTGTGTGACCGCATAATAAGGTTGTTGAAAAATCTTATGTTGAATGAATTTGATTACAGCAGTGTTCCCTCCCCTTAAATGGCAGACCTTTCCAGAGAATTATACACATTGCCCATCTTCCCAGGGTGACTTGGAAATGCCGGATACCTCCAGCTTCAGAGAGAAGTGTTTCACTCTTTGAGGTTTTTTAACTTTTCTCACCTACGGTACATGTGTGTATGAATTTTTCTCTTTCCCATCACTCTAAAAATATATATATATATATATATATATATATATATATCCTTTTATATATATATATATATATATCCTTTTATATATATATATATATATATATATATATATATATATATATATATATATATCCTTTTTAAGTTGAATCAGGTTGGGGAACATTTCCTTTTTGCCATCCTTTTTCCAAGTCCCAATGTGCTGTGAATTGGTAAGCCTGTTTTAATATTTCAGTATTTGTATTCCTCCTGTTAAAAAATGTGATTATTAATCGAGTTGCCTATGATCATTCCTTGTGTTTTCAAGTTATCTCAGATATACAGCTTTCATATCTTGGCTTCCAGCTCCGTGGAACCCCATTGTATAGCGCCTTCACTTCAATGCCGTCTAGTTACACTCTCAAAAATAAGAGGCTTGTCTCCCGAGGACAGCTCCATATTACAGGCAGAGTATAATCCTGAACATTGTTTTTCTTTGCTCTCAAATGGCTGGGGACAGTGAGTCAGAAGTGAGAACTCCCTTTGTTTCATGTCGTGTGCATGGCAGGGGAAGAATGTCGCAGGGCAGAAAACGAAGAAAGACATAAAAGGATCTCAGCTCAAGGAGGTCAGATCCATCAGAGGCTTAGCGTTGCCTTCAAAGATGCCTGGGACAGGTGGCAGTTCAAGACAATCACAGCCGCGGCGTCCGCTGGAGCTGAGATAAGGGATTGCAGCAGAAGCCTGCTATCTGGTGCCCGCTGGCTTTGATGTAACTCTGCTAGCAAGACTTTGGGGAGCAGGCGACTGCCTTCCTCCGCGGTCGGTCGGCTGCTGTTGTTCAGCCTTTTAAGGTCTCATTACAGTGCTCCTTGAGGATTAATCCTCTTTAAGGTTTACATGGGATGGTTTTGTCCAGGGGCCCAGGCAGGGACTTTGGTGTCACCTGTACAAGGCACCAGAGCTGCCTTTTCTTTCTGTCTCCCCTGTACAAGTTGCTGATATTGAAAAGTATCTGTTAAAATGAGAACTGGAAGCATGCAGCTCTCTTTGCTTGCCTTTCTGGGCATTGCCGTGTTTTTCCTTTGGCCTGAGCAGTTTCTGTGGAGGTTGTTGCTGCATAGAGAACAGTGCCATTAGCACAAAATTGTCAGCATCTCTCATGCTCCCTGGGATTTCTTCACACTCACACTCCCTGCCACTCTAATCCCTGTCTACTGTGTCCCCTTTTAGAAAGAAAGTCTGATGTTGCTTGGCTCTCCAATGGGTTGTTGAGTCCTTTTGGCCCATTGCTCTTGCAAACTGTTTACAAGAAAGACTCAATAAGTATATCAAGGAAAACACCTATATTTGCATAAGTTGCATCCATTTGGAACACTTAATTTAAAAGATGTATTCTTTTAATGAACAAACCAACCTGCCATTTTTTTTTCTTTCTCCTGGTGGTTAGGGATGCTTAGGTAAGTGCTCTATCACTGACCTAAACCCCCAGCTCCAGGTTTGCTATTTTAAATAATATTAATTAGGGGAAGGAAAGCTGCAGTTTTGAGTTGCAGCTTGACACACAGGCTACAGAAGTATCAGCATCCAGAAGAGCAACTGCAATAACCAAAACAAAACCGTCTCCTAAATTTCAGAAATAAACTTTGTCCTGACACTTTGAATTTGGGGGTTAAATAAGGCATTTCACTATTATTTAAAAACCCTCACCAGGTGTCTTGGCGCACACCTGTAATCCCAGCCACTTGGAAGGCTGAGTAAAGAGGATGGCAAGTTCCAAGCCAGCTTCAGCAACTTAGAGAGGCCCTAAGGAACTTAGTGAGACCCTATCTCAAAATAAAAAATTAAAAAAAAGAAAGAAAAGGGCCAGGGCTGTGGCTCAGTGGTTAATCACCAGTACCAAATAAATGAATGACTGAATACTCTCAAGTGGCACTGGAAGCTGGTCAAGTAGGGACTTTTGAGACCTGCATTTGAGTTTGGCCCCATGATACCACATTCAGCTTGCTCGTCTTGGGGATGGAGATAATTCTGGGAATTACTGGTGGGATCTGGAGGGTTTTCATCCCTCAGTTCAGTGGTATAGGGTGAAATTTATTGTCAGGGACCAAAAGGTAATTAACGTCCAGCTGACTGCCTTTACTCAGCCTCTCTAGTGTGTTTGTCTGGATCCTCAGGAAGAAGAACACTGAGAATTGAAATAGGGAAAAGTAGCTGGTTATCAATTCCATGGTAAGTACTGTCTTCATGTTAATTCAGCCTAGACTTTTTCTAAATTTAAATACTCTATAAAATAACAACAGAAGCAAGCTAAACTCTTGCAGTCAATTTACATAGGGAAAACAAACTGTTTGTCATATAGGCCACCTGACCTCCTAGAGATAAACATGTGCTTCACTTTTAAACTTCTGCAAGGGATTGGTTTGCCATGTGTTTGCTTTGATTGAAACTTAGCATAGTTATCAAAAGGAAAATTACCCCTTCGGAGGGTGTTTTCCTGGGGTGACTGCCCATTCTCCATGAGTGAGTGTTTAATGGAAGGCAAGACAGGGGGAGAGGCATTAGGGAGGTAGAGGGGGGTTACACAGAACAGAATGACAACTTTTGGTGTTTTGGGAGGTCTTTGACTCTGAGGCCTCTGTGACTTTCTAACTGTGTTATCAAAACCAACCTTGGGGCCCTGTGTAACCATATTCTGGGATCCACCTGAGATCTCCTGCATCAGAATTTCTGGGAAATAGTGATTCTCTGTGTTTAAAACAATGGAGTGAGAACCACTGCTTTTAAAGGTCAGATGTCAATCTCAATTTCTTTAAATTCCCAATTGACCAGCACTTAGATTTTCTGTCTTAAAAAGACACTGTAAATTTGCTCACCTAAATGTCGCTTGCAGATTCCTGTCCGAATTGCACTTTAGTCAAAAGTAACTTAAACAAAAATTTGGCTACTTATGAGAAAATCAGTTTACTTTCTCTAAAAGGTATGGAAGGTTGGATGCCAAATTATTTGATGCTGTGTGGAATTTTTGTTTATTTCATTCCAAATATTAGGCCTAAACTGAATTATCAACAAGTAATAGGATAATTTGTACAATTTTGTTTTTGTATATCTGAATTTCTATTTGGAAATTGGATATAGTAGTCTCTTTTATTAGGAGTGGATATGTTCTGAGATCCCCAGTGAAAGCCAGAAGTCCTAGATAGAACTGAACTCTATACATATTTGATTTTTTCATAAGCATACATACCTATGATAAAATTTATTATATAAATTAAGCACAAGAGTTCAACGATAATAATAAATAAGACAGAAAAATGATAACGTAATAAAAGTAGTGTGAATAAGAGCACTTGCTTTCTTTCTTTATAATAGTATTTTGTTATACTTTTACCTCTTCACCTAAAGGGAACACATTGGCTTCCCTTTGGAATTTCTGAATTGCCAGCATTATTATTCTTGTGCTTTGGAACCATTATTAAGTAAAATAAGAGTTACTTAAACATAAACAAACACTGTGATATTAGGATAGTTGTTCTCATAATTGAGTGTGTGGGTAGCCTATACAGCATGGATACTTGGACAAATGGATGATTCACATCTGTGGGACCATGTGAGACTTTATCATGCTTCTCAGAATGGTGTGAAACTTAAAAACTACGAATTGTTTATTTATGGGATTTTCCATGTAATATTTTTGGATTGTAGTTGACTTTGGATAATTGAAACTATAGAAAATAAAACCATGGACGAGGGGGGACAACCATATAACCCCTTGTATGCTTCTTAATGAAGTTGCATTTTGATATGTGTTGTCAATAAAAACAGATCACACTAATTCACCAAATTTATTAGTTATTTTTCTCGTTTTAGTTTTTTGATCAAGACTTTACATTTGTTTCAAAGGAAGTTCTTGAGATTAGCACAATAAGGATGTAAAAATGTTGACTAAGGTTGATTCAAGAAAAGTGAAATTATAAACATGGCTAGTAAAAAATGTTTTGGCCTGGCCTGTCCAAAGGCCCCATCAAAACAAGAGCTGTTAATTTAAGAGATGAGTCACACATACTTCAGATATAGGCAGATAAAAGACACTCTTGGATGTTCTAATAAAAATATTCCACATTCAATCATTTTTCACCCTGCTGCAGGTTCTAGGAAAATATGATTATTAAAAAAACAAGGTGTCTTTTCTGATTCATCATCATTAGGTCCATTGGGGATTGGTAAGGCTGTGTTTCCTCTGTCCATTTTAATAGCTGATTATCTTCTAAAATGGTCTTTTATTCCTGCTTCTAAAAAAGAAAAGGTGGTTCTTTGGAGGAAAACCAGGTGTGATTTTGGAATCTGAAAGTATAGGATTCTACTTTCACCCGTTGGCTGGCTGATTTACCTTATGTAAATCACTCAACACCTCAGTTTCCTGACTGACCATCAGTGCCTGCTTCTGAAGCCTGGTGTGAAGGTGGCACAAGTCTGTGAACATCTGGTACCAAAAGTTGGCACGCGCTGGGCTCTTGGTCATGAGCATTCTTATCAGTATAAAGCACTTACCTCTCTTAAGCTACTTAAATGAGATACTTGAGGCACAGAACAGTCCAGTTTCCTCTTTCAGAAGTATCACTTTCAGGCAGTTTGTGATTTTGTGCACAGGACTTGTAGTTCCTCTCTAATAAAAATAATAGAAACTCTGATTTTACATGAGCAGGAGATGATGATCTTATAATTGGGAAAACTATGTAAAAGCCTGGACTTCTTCTATAGAATACTTAAAAAAAAGAAAAAGAAAAAGAAACAAAACAAGTGCATGCTCTATCTGATTTTCTTGCCTGGCTTATTTTTATCAAATAGCATTTTTCATTTCAATATTCCTCCATGGTCACTAATTCATTTGTCTTCATGTCACAGACATTGGGAGATAAGTCTGTTTTAAAGATACAGGTGCTGATGCTGGAGAAATATGAGCCTGAGCCAAGGGGAAAGGAGATGGGCTGCCGTCTGTCTCTATTATTCATCTTAGAAACCTTCTAATTGATGAGACAACTTGGGATTTTTTAAAGATCTGGGACTTAGTAATTGCAAATGCTAAAATTAAAATAATCAGAATTTCCATGCTGAGTTTTCAGCCTCCAGCTTATAAAAAACAACTTCAGGCTTGTTATTGTGCTTGATTTTGCCCTAATGATGATCATATTAAAACAATTGTAGCTAGTATTCAATGTGAGCCTAAGGCTTCCCAGGTATGGTGCTTGGTGCCCTGTGTGTAGTCTTATACACCTCAGGTCATGGATGTTCTGTTGGTGAAGAAGCAGAAAGTGGGGATGTGTTTTTATTCCTCAGAAAAGCAGATATAAAAACTGGAAGCTTCACTTTCCAGCTTGTTAGTGGAGTCAGATGGAAGGAAAAGTGGTACAAGGACCAACACGGAAGAGGTGGAAGTAGTATCATCAATCACATGATTAAGTGGGTGGCAATAGACATTTGTTGGCTAAAATAACAGACATTGGTATTTCATTTCTGTATGAGGAAAGAGGATGAAATGCAATCTGGCTGTCATTAGTTTCCATTAAAATACATATACATACATATACACATATATAAAAAATATATACACACATATAAAATATATGTATACATATATATATATGTGTGTGTGTATGTGTATATGTAGGTTTTTATATGTGTGTATGTGTATGTGTAATTTTTTTTTGAGGGGTGCCTTCAGCTTTCATTGCACCAAACTCTTGCTTACTTACCTGCTAGACCAGCAGTTCTCAAAGTATGGTCCCAGGTGAACTCTAGATAGGACAGAGGGGTGGGAGAGGAAGGGAAGGGGCAGGAGGTTAGTAATGATGATGGAATGTGATGGACATCATTATCCAAAGTACATGTATGAAGACACAAATTGGTGTGAACATATTTTATATACAACCAGAGATATGAAAGGCTGTGCTCTATATGTGTAATAAGAATTGTGACGCATTCCGCTGTCATTTATTTAAAAAAAATCAATAAAATATTTTTAGAAAGGTACATAATACATATACTTTATGATTTAAAAAAAAAAAAAAGTATGGTCCCAGGATCAGTGGCAACTGCATCCCAGTAAATTTGATAGAAACGCAAGTGGTGGGGCCTGCCTCAGACCTACTAATCAGATACACTAGGCCAGAGGCCCAGCAGTCTGTGTTAAGGAGCTCTTTAGGTGAGGCTGATGCAGCTCTAGTTGGATTATACTGTAGAAGGATTGGGTCTATCATTAAAATGAGACTGGAGCAGATGAAGAGCTGTTATCAAAGTCAGGAGAGGGGAGGAGTGTCACCTGTCTGGTTTCTTCTGACCTCTACTGCTGGATTAAAACCCAAAGCAACTGCTGGCCTAGGAATTCAAACACAGGAGCCACTGAATGTAATAGCTTTCTTTTTGTTGTTATTGTTAAGTTACTCCCTTTTTAATCAATAACATTTCTGAGCCTGTCATTATATATCCTTTGAATATGTGCCCATTCTGAACTCAGATTTCCACACTGCGATGCGAGAGCAATAACAGAAATTGCATAGGGAAAAATTGTAATTGTTGATCCCGCAAATAATGGATTCATGGAAACATGAATTTTTTTTTTTAATTTTTTATTGTTGGCTGTTCAAAACATTACATAGTTCTTGATATATCATATTTCACACTTTGATTCAAGTGGGTTATAAACTCCCATTTTTACCCCATATACAGATTGCAGAATCACATCAGTTACACATCCATTGATTTACATATTGCCATACTCGTGTCTGTTGTTTTTTTTTTTTTTAAGTTAAGTTATACAAGATTAAATAAGAACAGCTCTAGAGCCATGTTCGTGATTCAATTTCAAGTAAGAGGCAATAGCTGTTCACAGTGTGTCCAATTTCAGCTTCTTCCTTAAATTCTTTACAAATACTGTTTTGGCCCCTTAATTTAAAGAAATGAGAAGAGCCAAAGACTTTATTCCCTTCTACAAGGCATCAAGGAGAGGGAGTAATAAACAGTACCTTGCTGATGTATTTTAATAAATACTGGTTTACTGCATCCCACAACAGAAAGCAAATACATGCAATTACTTGCAAATTTCTTCGGTGTTTGTACTTATAAATCTCTGCCTAAACCTTCCCAGCTGGGAGTTCGGTTAGTCTTTCTGCTGTGGAACCAGGGCTTTGTTCTCATGTTCAGCCTCAGCAGAGTCTGGAATAATTCAGAAACGTATTAGAGAGATTGCTGCTCCCAAAAGACATAAGGAAATAACCTTCACTCTCGGCCTTAGGGAAATCAGCCCAATCAGAGTTCAGGCAGATTTCTCCATTAAACAAAGAACTAACTGTGCACAAATTGCACCTTAACAATTTGTAAGGAGTCCACCTTAGAAATGTCTTGCAGATGGAAAGCTGATATTTTTTTCATCAGGGCAGTGGGGCTGCGAAAGTCAAAATGTCGCCAGCATTTTCCCACCACTGCACAATTAGCATCCCACCAAATTAAATTTAAAGTTGCATTCATCAGCAGCCCTTGGCTTGGAGGCCTATGGCCCTGAGTTGTCAAATACAGATGGAGTGGGGGTTCAGTGTGTGTGTGTGTGTGTCTGTGAGTGTGTGTGTATGTCTGTGAGTGTGTCCCTGCATCTGCGAGTGTGTGTGGATGACTCGATTCATCTGGAACACATCCCGGGGAGCTTTGGGCTGTCAAGTTTTATTTCAGCAAATTTCAATTTGGGAACCAAAAAGGGGGTAGAAAGTTATTGCACTTAATGTTGTTGTGACTTTTCTTGCTCCTAGTCAAATTATTCAGATATCAAAGTCAGGCCTCTGTGTCGCTATGGAACATTGTGTAGATTGGGCCTTTGTGGGAGGGATTTAGTAGATTTCTGATGATTGTAAGAGATGCTTGTGCCAAACCACCACCCTTATGAAGTTTTTTGAGAAATGACTGTATTTTTTGTTGGGGAATCTGAGCTATTGGAAGCGGTATTATTTTCAATATCATTTACTTGTTTTAATGCAGGGAAGGGACCCCGCAAAAATGCAAATGACTCCTCCTAATCCTTCATACCCATGCTGGAAACCCCCAAAGCCTCTCTGCTGGTTTAAGAAGGAAATGAATTTTACTGTAGACCTGGTGACCACATTCTGGCCTGAATTTCACAGCCTTGCATCCTTAGCACAGCAGTGCAATCAAGGATGCCACAAAGTGTGGTTTGGGGAGGCTGAGTTCTGCTTTTGTGAGAGGAAACTATGGCTCTATCCACCCCTCAGAAATTTTGATTTCAAAACCAGGTTGAGGGGGAAACACACACACACACACACACACACACACACACACAAAGTGATTTTGTGATTTAAAAAATTGCTCCCTTCCAGGGTTCTTTTTGGTTTTCTTGTTTTGTTCCATAGAAATGTAGGCACAGGACTCATTGATTGACAAGGTCCTTTTCCCTAATAAAAGTCTAAAGGAATGAATACTCCATGCAAGTCAAAAGTCAAACCGGATTCTTGGCTTTTCTGGTTGGTGTGCTCTGGCCGGTGCACTCCTTCTTTTGGCTCAGGCTTGTCATTTGTTCAAGAGGGAAGTTCAGGCCACCCTTGCTTGCTTCCAGGGCTAAGGGCAAATTTATATGAGAGTAGATTGAAGGACCCTTGCCTGGCTATCACAGAGGACAGAAAAATGGTATTCTTCATTTGAAAGTTGTAGCACACTTGCGGAAATGCTGGTTTGGCCCTTTCTCATTCAGAACAGTGATCCCTTTGGTTGGGCCCATGTCCATTCTACTTACTTTAGGAACTTAAACAGTGGCGACCTCTGTCACTCTATACTTATAATGTCAAACAAGCAAGATCAGCTGGTGGGAACTCAATTGTGGGACTCAGAGGGCCACTGGCACCCCTGGATGCAGCTGGAGGGTGGGTGGAGTGTTATGGATCAGACTGGTCTAGGATATATGTCTTATTTAAGACTTGGAATTAAAAGGTCCATTTCTGTATCATGGTTCTTCCACTTTCTAACTCTGTGACCTTAGACAGTTACTTACTTTATTTATTTCTTCTAAACTTTGCATTCATCCTGGGGTTAAGTGTATTGTCAACCTGGACCTGCTGGAAAGAGTTAAATGAGATCGAAAATATTAAAAAATCACTTAGTCCTCAGGTAGGACTAGGAAGTCAACCTGGAGGTCAGTGTAAACTAGTTTTGAAGGTAACATATGCATTAAAAAGTAAAAAAAAAGTTGGGCTGGGGATGTGGCTCAAGCAGTAGCGCGCTCGCCTGGCATGCATGTGGCCCGGGTTTGATCCTCAGCACCACATACAAACAAAGATGTTGTGTCCGCCGAAAACTTAAAAAAAAAAAAAATAAATATTAAAAATTCTCTCTCTTTCTCTTTAAAAAAAAGTAAAAAAAGAAAAAAGTTGAAAGATGAAAAAACCCTTGAATGTATCTTATTAACATTATTAACTTTCGGAGGAAACGAGAATATTTGCAAACCTGAGGTTGGCGTGTTGAGCTTCTGCTTTAAAAAAAATCCTGTATTAAAGGCAAATCCATCTTATCTTTCCTCTGTTATGTTTGATAGGACCTTCTGACAGCTCTGGCCCATCAAGTATATTCTGATAACTGCACTCCCAGTGTTAGATAATGAACTTTACTGTTAGAGTGGACATTTAATTAACTGCAGTGTCGTCCTGCCATGGAGACTGCAGCTGCTAGTCAAGGGGCAGTGTCTCCCAAACTGTGGAATCCGCAGAGGCACGTAGGGCAGGAAAGTCCCAACGTAGGTTTCTTTTTAAATGGCATTTAAATATACACCAGATCCACATTCATCACTTTAATCTCAACTCCACTTTAAAATAACATGTATGGCCTCTGAGATCACACCCTTTACTAGAAGGGCTTTAATGTAACCTGGCAGCTTCAGCTTGCAGCATCATTTGTTCTATTTGCCCACAAAAGAAGGAGAAAAGCAAGTCAAAATGATTTCTGTTCTTTCGGAAAGCTGCAGTTCCCTGTGTCTCCTGCACCCGTTTCATCGAGTCTGGATTGCACCCCCCAGGGGGAAAGCTGCTGTATTCAGAATGCTCGGCCCCATTGCTGGTCATTTTTCTTAAAACCGAGTTATGGCAATTAGTGTCAAAGAGACTTGTCATTCTCCAAACTGTTACCAAAAGGCATTTGGTACTCAGGACTGCAACATGTTACACTACCTGTCAGAGAGCTACAGGAGTTATAAATAAAGAACTGCAACCATATAAGGGTGTACCTAGGTGGTGCAAATGAAAACATTGCTTAAAAAGGCACTTGTGGAATCAGGCCCTTCCTTTTGTGGCGGACATGCCTATTTCCTCCTGCAAGTTGCCTCTCTTTTTCTCTCTCCTCCCTTCTGCCCTCTGACCACATCCTTAACAACCCACATCCTTGACACAGTGATTTTTAAAAGCCAACACAAAAAGTTAGAATTGGATGAAGGAGCTGGGACTTCCAACCAAATAGGAACTCTGGTGGTACGTTGAACATTTTCCCCAAATTTAAAAGTATGTGTGTTTAAAAGTATGCTGTCTTCTTTATAATCCTAGAGAAAAGACACTTTGGCGTGCATACATGTTATCTGTGTATGCCTGAATGTTGCTAAAAGTGACAACTTAGAGAACTTCATGGATTGGCAAGAATTGCTCTGAGTTGCTAAGATAGAAGGGACTTCAAAATGACACACTCGGTGTTATGAGACCATGGAATTAACTCCAGTTAAATTAAAGGATGTTGAAAGTGATGGAGCTTTATTCATTTTTTATGCATTTTGTTAGTGTTCTGGTATATTTTGTGTTCCTGGAAAGCATCTGGCGAGATGATCTGCATAACTGAAATGTGAAACTTAATTTGGTTTGCAGACCACTTTGGCCAAATCTGGTAATCAAGATCCACACATTACCCCATGAAGTGATATATCTGGCACTTTTTAAATTGTTTACATAATTGGGAGGCTGAGGCAGGAAGATTGTAAGTTCAAAGTTAGTGTCAGCAAAAGTGAGGCACTAAACAACTCAGTGAGACCCTGTCTTTAAATAAAATACAAAATAGGGTTGGGTTGCAAATGTGGCTCAGGGGTCGAGTACTCCTGAGTTCAATCCCTAGTACCCCCTTGTCCCCCCAAAAATTGTTTATATAATGATAAAAACAAATGTGGAAATTTTATGAATGAGTTGACAAAAGATTCTATATTCAGGAAAGGGACAGAAAACTTCAATTTGAATTAGTTCTTTGCAAATGTAAAACTTGTACCTGACCCTCTGGGTACGAATGAAGATTTTCAGTTTCTTGTGTATGTGTTTTTTTTATTTTTAAATTTTTTTTCTCCTTTTTTTTTGCAGTACTAGGGATCAAATAAAAAGTCTCACACTTGCTACATAAGGGCTTTGCCACAGAGCTATATCTCCAGCCCCACGATTTTCAATGTCTTTAGTTTATTCATCCAGTTTCAAAGGCAGGGAACCTCTCAGCCATCATTGTAGTTTGCAAGTTGTTCATCTTGTTCCTTACCTCTGTTCTTTGGTGAATTTTAGCCAAAACTCACATTTGATCACACCAGATTAATCCCCATGAGTTCATGTGCTGCTGCTGTTTGAAATTTAGGAGTTTTAACTGAGCACTTACACAGAATTTTAATGGAACACTTAAACTCGGAGAACTACCTGAAAGTCGGTCACATAAACACATAAAATTTTATTCAAATTTGAAATCTTCATAAATGTGACATTTGGGACCTGATGGTTTCCAAGGTAGGTTTTGCAGAATTTTTACAGTTCATGGAATGTTATATATATGTTGATTTTTGCAGTACTTTTTTTCCTTAAGATTTTTGAGGGAAAACCCAAGACATCCCACAACAATCTCTATTTCAGTCATATTTTTAATGTAGTCGTGGGTAGGTATGACAGTTGTTATTAGCACTTGCCACCAACCTAATATTATATAATGTGCTGTGAAAATAAAAATTTCTTTGCCAACTCCTTCCCACTCTCAGGTGGGATAAGAAATCTCTTGAGGCCTAAAATTGAATATGTGTAACTGTGGCCATCATAAAATGACATTACTCAGAAAAGAAATTTTGTTTCTCTCTTCCAAGCCGCTAACCAGCTCCAGTCTCTCACCACCTTGGCTCCTTGGGAAGCATCAACTTTCCCTTGTAGGGAACTGGGACTAGAAATGTGGCACTAGCTTACTAGCAGCTGGCTGCCAGGGTGTTTACTAGCAGCCTGGAGGCATGATGGAGCTAATGCAACCGTGCCATGTCCCTGAACTGCCAGGTATCTGGTGGAAAAGAAGGCAGAGGTGATCCAGTAGCCTTTCATTTGGAGAAATGAAACTGCAAGGATGACTTCAAGTTTGCAAAAAATGTAAGAAAGCAATTTGGGCCCACATTTTTGTCTGCTCCTCTGCTTCCTAATGATTGCAAGTGCTCTGTTGTTCTGTTTTATCCATGGCCCTCTCAAGCTTACACACATGTATGCATCTGCACTGATGGGGATTTCTGAAGGTGTTAATGCAAACCTATCCAGGCAAGGGCTCCTATCCAGAATGAGATTTTAAGGGTTCTTGGGCCCCATAGCATGATGCAGAAGTGTCACTTAAAGGAAGCTGAGGCTTTTTTCCTCAGACCTCTTCAATCTCACAACCAGTTCAGTCCTTCACACATACCTGCTATTAAGAAAGTGCTTCTGTATTTCTTACTCACCAGAGACATAGATGCCACCCTGCCATCTTTGTCATTCTTTTTACTGGGTATCTCTTCTCTCCTGGTCAGGCTGTGATGCATGAGCTCAGTTTCCTCACCTGTGAAATGGGTACGGCAATAGAAGTTTCTTTAGGATGGCCACATGCTGGCTTTTCTTTTGCAATCCCTACCCCTGGTGCATTGCCTATAGTAGTTCATTGTGTTGGTCAGTCTTCTCTCACTGCAACAAATATCTGAGAAAAATGAACTCATAAGGAAGGAAGGTTTATTTATTTATTTATTTAAAAAATTGTGTAGTTGTAGATGGACAGAATGCCTTTATTTTATTTATTTTAATGTGGTGCTAGGGATGAAACCCAGTGCCTCACACATGCTAGGCAAGTGCTTTGCCACTGAGCTACAGCCCCAGCCCAGAAGCTTTATTTCAGCTAGCAGATTCAGACGTTTCAATTCTTGGTCACTTGACCTCACTGCTTTTGGGCCTGTGGCAAAGCAGCACATCATGGCAGAGTGCACATGGTAGATCAAGTTGCTTACCTTGTGATGGCTAGGGGAGGAAAGAGAGGAAGAGGAAGAGACTGGCATCCCATAGTCCCCTGTGAGGGCACCCCCAGCTCAATAACCTAACACCTCCTACTAAGCCCCACCTCTTAAAGGTTCTCCCAATAGACTGGGAATCAAGCCTTTAGCAAATGGCCCTCTGGAGGACATTCCGGATACAAACCACAGTGATCATTAGGTAAACTCTTTCTAGTTTTCCCAGCTTGCCCACAATGCTCAGGATTGCACAAAACATGTGCCAACCTGAAACCATCACCACTTGCTTTGTATGGTCATTTTTCTTGGCCTAAAGAGTAAGAGCCAAGAAAAGAGGAGAGCTGGATGAACTGGTCCAGTAGAAATGGTGCTTAACTTCATGGATACCCGGTGCTCTAGAACAGTTCTTGTTGCTGTGTCTGATGCACTTGATATTAGCTGGTGCACACATTTTCTACCTCCTCTAGGCTTCCTTTCTTGCCTTCAGCCCATAGAAAATGATGAGTTCTTGGTGTTATCACCTCCATTCTATTCCTGGTGCCCTGTTCATGCTTACACTATTGTAATGGCTTCAGGCTTTCTGTCCTGTTTGATCCTCAGGTTCCTGTATTGCTCAACTTCTTGAAATGCCTCTTAAGATTATCCTCTTCTCAGAAACTGTGGTTCCTTATTGACAACATCCTCCAAACTTCTTACTTTGATCTCTGACTGTCTTGCAACATGGTACCTAACAGAACTCTCAGCTTCTTCAGATGCTTAACTCTCCAGCTCCTAATTGGGCCTCATTCTTTGGTTCTGCCAATATCCACAGCTGAAATGTTCATCGATTCCCATACTATGTGTTGTAGATACCCTGCCCCTTGCTTTAGCTCAGTTCAGGCTTCCTCTTTCTAGGACACTTTCCTGCAAAGCTTTGTTTGGATACTAGTTGTAGACTACTCAAATTATCAGTTATTCATAATTTTTTTTCCTGCCCACTCTGTAGTAGGTCCTTTATGATCTTTAATTCTCCTTTCCCTACTATGATTGATAGTAATTACAGAGGGAAATTTAGGCTGGGAGTTGATGAAAATGAGTTTGCATAATTCATGGTAGAGATGAGATCAAACCTAAGTCTGACTGGTTTCCCCAGCCTGTGCTCTTCTGCACTGTCCTGTCATTCTGCCCACCAGAATTGGGATCTGTTTTGTCCTCTAAGTAATCATGAACTGGATAAATTGCCATTACTTTTTAGAAACACAGTTATTAAAACAAAACCCATCTATGCTACTATTTATTCATTTAAATGCCAGCTCCTCCCTTCTCTCTGTCATTTATAGTTGGTCTATGGCCAGTTATCTGTAATTAAAAATAATTTTATTTTGCTAATAGTTTAGAAAAACATCTAAGATAATTGGCAGCACTATGGTGTTCACAAAACCAAGAATGGGCACATGAGCTTTGTAGAGACAGTGCATTTTTGACCTGAGATTGTTCTGAATTATCTGGTTTATTCTGGCTTTATCTTTACACCTTGGGCTTTTCCTTCCTTGAGATTACCATAATTTTAAATCAGATTATTATTTGTAGCATAATTGTCTGTCCCCCTCATTCTGCTGCTAACACCATAAGAGCCAGGACTACCTCTGTGTTCCTGACACTGCCTCTGGATTCCCTAGCACAGGACTGGTAATTAGTAGATATTTGATCAGAATTTGTTGAAGTTTGAAGAAGTGAAAGAGTGAACATATGTCTTATTTAGGTATTTTATGCTGGATTTGCCAAAATGTTGATTGTAAAAGGAATTTTTTAAATTTTTTTTTTAGTTGTTGATAGACCTTTATGTTATTTATTTATATGTGGTGCTGAGAATCGAACCCAGTGCCTCACACATGCCAGGCAAGTGCGCTACTGCTGAGCCACAGCCCCAGCCCAAGGAATTTTTCTTTTATCAGTCATATCATAAAACTAAAAAATTACTTGGTACAGTGGTGCACTGTAGACCCAGCTACTTGGGAGACTGAGGCAGGAGGATCAAGGCCAGCCTGGGTAACCCAGTGATTCCTCCTTTCAAAATAAAAATAAACATGGGTAGCTCAGTGGTTGAGCAGTGTCTGAAAATGCATGAAGTTCTACATCCAATTTCTAGTACTATAAAAAAAAAATGCTGAAAATTTACTTTAGTGGATAAACTATCTATAATATAATCTTTAGAAACATTTGAAGAAGAGATTAAGACAAAGGCTAACTCCTCTGCCTTTTGGTTGCACATAATTTTTGTGAGATTTTTCCACTTCTTTATTTTTCCTTGTCAATAGCTATGGCTTTCATCTAGTGCCGCAGTCTGGCTGGGCACAAATGCCGCAGTCTGGCTGGGCACACAATCACGAGCCACCACACAGCTTGTAGATTCAAACAGCAACTCTTTATTCCCGAACTCACACCAGCCGTCTACAATCACGTTCTGGGGAAATCCACGTTCTCTGCCCAAATCCACCTCCACTGGGCTTCTATATCCAAAATATACTGTCTGAATCCCGTGAGAACTCAAGGGGAACTCAGGCAGCAAGATACGCCCTATTCCCAGCAGGAATAATCTTAAACCTTAAACCTGGAACCTAAACCATGAACGCCCTAATCCGCCTTGGTCCTTGAGCAAGGTCACCTACATTCAATGTCACTGTCCTTGAGCAAGGTCACCTACATTCAATGTCACTGCAACATGGGGTACGCTGGCAAGGAAATTGTCATACCTACTTGGCTAATGGCTCCCAGCAATCTAGCTAGAATTCCTGCTATTCTAGTAAACAAGGCCTTATATAAGAAAGATATGCATATTCCTCATATTTAATTCCACTAACCTGTAATAAAGTATCTAAAATGAGAACGACCAGCATCCTGTAATAGTGGGATCCATAACTTGTTTTTATGGTGTGTGTCAGGAAAAGGTTAAAAATCTTACTTATGCAAGCTGAAAAGACGTTGCTTATAATTGCTGCTAATTGCATTTATTTTGGAGTACTTTTTCTTTCCACCAGTTAGATCTGTAGTTCCAGATATGGAGTTTGAGTCTTCATTATCTTTTTCCTATTTGTTGATTCTTCATTGTTTTAAATCTTCTCCAACAGCATTAGCATCAGTTTTTTCAGGAAACACGTTTTCCTGGATAAAGCCTGTTTCCACTCTAGTGTGTCTCCTTCATTACATTCACCATCAGCCCAGAATGCTCAGCAGGAAAATGCCAACACCCTTTGGTTTTCTGCAGTTGTCTCCCTTTCTAACAGTGTGGGTCCCAGTGCAGGTCAGAGCTGTTATTCATTATGTTCCCTAGGCCACTTGCCCCTCGTGGCTCTCTGGCGTATATCAGTCAAAACTTCAGCAATATCTTATTACAGCCCACAGGGTTGGAGTGTTCCTTAAATTTCCTGAGGTGCCAGACTTCCAGGAATTCTGTTTTCCAAAACACAGGATTGCCTGTCAGTGGAAGCAAGGGTGACCCTCCCGGGCAGCTCTGTAGTTACTGTGATGAACTACAGATTCTTTCATGGACACTGTCAGCAATTACCTACCTTAGTTTTGGAGAAGTGGTTAGATGAATGCAATGGGCTTTTATTTAGCTAGGAAAATAGAAGAATTGCAGGGTTGGGGGGTCTGGTTAGCTATCTTTAAATACTTAAAAGTCATCGCACAGAAATTCTCTGACACCTGTAGCAGGTGGCTTCAGAGTACAGAGCTAAGATGGACTGATGGGAAAAATTTAGAGGGAGGCTTGCCAGTGTAGATGGGACAGGGTTCACATAGCAGCACGAAAGGGAACAAATGGCTTCTTCAGCCTGCCAATTCTCTGATGAGGGATGAGTGGTGTTTCAGGTTAGGCTGTAGGACTATGATAGGGCAGAGATGAGAGGGTTTCTTTCAAGGCAGCATTGGAGTAGTTAAGTGGATCACTTTGAAGATACCTTCCATGGGTAAGTCACTCTGGGGAACTCCTGTCCCACCCCTCCTTTCCCTTCCCCTCACCTCCCTCTGTTCCCTCTATTATCAACCTCCCCCTCCTCTCCCACCTCTTTCTCCTCTTCCTCCTTTTTCTTCATGAAGCAGGGAGTGTGGATTCTTTTTGTGCTCAAGCTGAGGAAATCTTATCAGGAACCATTTCTCATCCTCTTGATTTGTGTTACGGTTTAAATGAGAGTTGTCTACAAAAGTTCACTTGATACATTGAAGAATTTTTATAGGTGAAATGATTAGATTTGGGGGGTTGTGACATAAGGATTGGATTAACCCACTGCTAGGGATTAACTGGGTAGTAGCTATAGGCAGGTAGGGTGTGCCTGGAGGAAGCCGGTCACTAAGGATATGACTTTGGGGGTTCATGTTTTGTCCCTGGTGAGTGGAACTCTTTGCCTTCTTCCTGGATGTCATGAACTGGGCAACTTTGCTCCACCATACCCTTCCATTGTGATGTTTTGCCACATCTTGGGCCTAGAGAAATGAAGTTGGCCAACCATGGACTGGACCTCTGAAACTGTGAGCCAGAATAAACTTTTTCCCCCTCTAAGTTGTTCTTGTCAAGTCTTTTGGTCACTGTGATGAAAAACTGACTAAAACAATTTGAAATAATCATACTGCCCATCAGATTGTATTTGGATGCTGTAGAGGAAGGCAGGGCCCCTGTGTAGAGTTGTATAGGCTATTTACTGCATAAAGGACCCAGCTACTCAGCTGGAGCACTCACTTTGTTGGCCAAGCTATGTGCCTATCCAGAGGAAGGGTACATCTTCCTAATCTGCAAAAAATTATCAGCACACTTAGGTGAGTGCTGAGGGGCTGGGTCTCCCTAGAGGAGGCATACTTTTGTGATCTGTTGGAATAGATCTCTTTCTGGGCTGGAGATATAGCTCAGTTGGTGGAGTGCTTGCCTTGCGTCCACAAGGCCCTGGGTTCAATCCCCAGCACCACAAAACAAAAAGAAAAACAAAAACTGGTTTCTGATCCCATCTGAATTTGCTGGTCATGACCCCTGGAGGGAAGCTTAACATTTCTTTTATTTTTGGAGGAGGGAGTTCCAGAGATTGAACTCAGGGGCACTCAACCACTGAACCACATTCCCAGCCCTATTTTGTATTTTATTTAGAGACAGGGTCTCACTGAGTTGCTTAGTGCCTTGCCATTGCTGAGGCTGGCTTTGAACTTGTGATCTTCCTGCCTCAGCCTCCTAAGCGGCTGGGATTACAGGTTTGTACCATCATGCCCAGAAACCTTTCATTCTTAATTCATCCGAATTGATGAAATTAAACTTAGACTCACCTATAAATTTGTTTGTGGGTTTTACAAACACTGAGGTAACCATTGCCACTAATAGTGCAGAGTTCCAAGCATCCAAGAATTCCCGGAGTCACCAAGCGTTTAGGTCCTTGGAAGCACTGGAGTATTGGCAATGTATGGGCATTAGTTACCCTTGTGCATTCTCCTTCTGAGCCCAGGTTTCTTTGGACTCCTCTCTTCACCCTCAAACCTTTGAGGCAATAAATGTGGTGGAAGAACAGTGGAAGATACATGGATACTAGGCACATCAACCTCTTTGGGCTCTCTGATCGGATTTGTGAATGTGTATGTGATGAGGAAGAACATGGAAGAATCCATTGCACCATGGGCAAGATTACTTATTTTCTGAAATAACAACAACAATAAACAAAACGAAAACAAAATGCGCCTGAGGTTGCTAATACAGAGCAGCTGTTCTTTCAATAGGCATCCAGAGATTCAAAGGTTGCTGTGCATTTGTGAAGTGTCCCTAGAGAGGATTCCTTGAGCTTCTCTCCACCCTCAGGCCTTGAGATTGTTCCTCCCTCCTCTGGAACGTGGAGGAAACACTCCACACCCATCCATTCACAAAAAGCCTTCCTTCTGCTCTTCTTTCACAGACCAGCTCTGGCCCTCTTTCCCTGGCCCGTCCACCTCCTCCAGAGCCATTCTCAGGCAAGTGAGGGACTTGTTCCCTTCCCTTCTGCCTTCTGCATCAGCACTGTGACTGTCCTGAGATGACCTCTTTCTCATGCCAGACACACTGTGTCCCCTGAGTTTAATAGACATAATGCTTCTGATCAGATTCACTCAGGAATCGCTACTATTTCTTTTTGTTTACTTTTTGCATTTTATTTCTTTCTTCAGACTCCTCTACTGTCCTTCATTACTATAAATCAGTAGTTCCCAGATTTTTTTGACAGTGAAATTATTACTCCTTCCCCCAGGGGTGGGGAACACCACCTGTAGGGGAGATCAACACAGGGATACCAGATACTATTTGTCCAAATAAAGACATAGGGGTGGAGTGAGTTCTGATGGAAAATAGAAAAGGATCCCTAAAGCGTCATCTGCTATGATCATCAGTTTCAAAACAGGAAGTCTGCATTCACACCAAAAGATAGGAAGAACAGATTTTTAAGCAGATCATGAGTATTCTTTCAAAGTGAATGACTTTAGCCATGTGAAGAAATCACTACCCTTATCCTTTTCTCATTTTGCCTCCTTTATTTAATATAATTATAGATTTCCCACCAATATTTGGAGGCCACTGCTGCACATGACTCCCAAAGAATGAGCTCTTTTTTTCAGCAGCAAAACATATACAAAACCTACCAGGGAAGCTCATCACACTTGGGCAAGAAGCTACCAGATGCTGTGGTCTAGAGCCTGTCCCTAGATGTGAGGCCATAAAACCTGTTGTGATTGGGAGGTCCTGCTGCTTTAGCTGCTATGGCCTCAGAAGTGGCAGCCTGTGAGACACTGAGAGATTCTGTGGCACTGTCCTATATAGATTTTTGCTAGATCCCTTGAGGTGGGAATTGGACCCTGAGGTCTTTGGCTGGGGAATGGCCCAGTTCTGACTCAGGTTCTGAGCACCTGTGAGCAAGTTCAACTTCTTTTTTTTTTTTTAATTGGTTGTTGTTTTATTTTTTTCTTCTCTCTCTCAAAATCAGTGCAGATATCAAATGTTTTTAGTTACCAGTGTGGAAACTGCAGACTGTAGGAGGAGGTTGCTTTTGGGACTGAGGCACACTTACACTTGCTCAGTTGCAGAACACATTGGAACCCCTGGCAAATGGGTTCAGAAAAACACTAGCTTCGGCCTGCTTGCCTGGCTGTTCCCACCTCTGCCTCATTTGACTGCCAAACCTTTCAGCTTGCTTGGCTGAAAACTGAATGTTTGAGAAAGCATGAGAGGCTCAAGAAGGCTCAACATGTAGGTATATACTGAGAAATTTGATTTCCCAGTGGGGCGTCTGGGCCTCTTGGATGAGCTAATGCACCTAGGGCCTGACCTCACACCTTGCTCATTAAAATTAGTCTTCTGTGACAGCAGACTTGGAGGCGCTCACATACAAGGAGGCAGAGCTGCCTCTTTGCATGAGGAAAATTCATTTCCATTCAACAGATGTGGTTGAGAGCTAGTTATTCCCAAGGCTCAGACTGGACGCACACAGTTTATTAAGACCCAGCCCTGCGTGGAAAGATTCACACCTTGCAAGCTCTGCTGTTTGCTTGCTGAAGGGGAACTAAGAGATGGGCTTTTTAATTCAGACATAAATTTCCTCAAAAGATTTTCTATCATCTGTAATTTACTTAAGTACGTATTATCTTAATATCTTCTTTTAAAATCATTCCCTGATTTTCTTTCTTCTTCCTGATGGCTTCTTCTTATCTCTTCTCCTCTCATTTTTTTTTCTTTGCTATTACTTACTCTCTCTCTCTCTCTCCTATTTTTTTTTAAGATTAATAAACTAAATTTGTGCTTCGTGGAAACAAGATTCTGAAAAAAGTAATTGGAGGCATAAAAACATTCCAGTTCTTTATCTAGATGTAAAATATGAAGCAGAAGAAAGCAAAACACATTTAGAATCTGATTATCCATCCAGACAAAGGTGAACTCAGTGCCCTCCTCATATTGCCCTTTTGAATGCAGGGCACACAGGTGGCAGAAATGTATCACCATATGAGTTAATACCATAAAGCTTCAAGTGTGGCCCTGAAAGATCCAGGTGGGTTATTTATCCCATCTAAATCTTGGTTTTCTTAATGAAGTTAGAATTTCACAAAAAACTTCAGATTAGAATAATTTGGGTTTCTGGTAATATCTCTGTTTTAGTCTGTTTGGACTGCTATTCTAAAATACCATAGATTAGGTAGCTAATCAGCAATAGGAATTTATTTCTCACCATTCTGGAGGTTGGGAAATCCAAGATCAAGGTGCTGGATGATTCCGTGTCTGGTGAGGTCACTCTTCCTGGCCCATAGGTTGCTGATTCTAGGCTCTGTCCTCATCTGTTGGAAGGACCAAGGACCTCTCTGAGGCCTCTGTTATAAGGAACCCCATTTATAAAGGCTCCACTCTTACACTGCAACGACCTTTCAAAGACCCCTCCATATACCATGACACTGGGGATTAGGTTCCAGTGTGAATTTTGCGGGGACAGAAACATTCAATCTATAGCAATCTTATAACTTTAAATGTTTCCCTGAGCCCATCTGTCTTTAAATACTTGGAAGCCAGGTGTTTGAAACTCAGAAAAGTGTTTATTAAATGATGGTTTTATCATCTCACATCCATTATTCATGGTAATCTCAGAAGTGGTTCATTGAATTATTAAAAATTTGGAAATGCCTACTATATGGTAGGTTCCTTGCTGGGTTAATGGGATTTAAAAACATTTTTTTTTCTGTCCTGTTTATTCACTGTAGAAGCCAGCAGTGAGAAGTGCTATAAATACTAGAACTGATATGGGAATAAGTTTGGAGGGTGGAGATGCCAGAGCACGCCTTAGAGGGGAGGTGACATTTTGGTTGGGTATTAAAGGATACTGAATATGTATGTGTAAGTTTATGTGATGTATTATCATATTTTTTTCTGACATTAGTCTTTGATTTGAACGTAATGATGACTGTCAATGAAGTTAACATTCAAGATTTTACTGATTTATGATAGATGCTTAACCAGTAACCTAACCATTGGGCACTGTTTTCCTATGCAATGCTTTTGTCCCTTATTTATTAACCCCCCTTCAAGTGGAGTTAATGAATATCCTCATATACTTGGTGTACAAGGCACCTCACAAAACACATGGTCCTCACAGATATTATAATGAATAATAAAGAAAAGATATTGCTATGATTTGTTTAATTATCTCCCAAAGGCCCATATTTTATAGGCGTACTTACAAGACTGTGGACCTATTAGGAGGTGGAGCCTTCAGGAAGTGGACCTCTGGGGGCAGAAATTAGGTCACTGGGGGTGTGCCTTTGAGGGCCATATTAGAAACCCAGCCCTTTCCTTCTCCCTCTTTGCTTCCTTGTTGCCATCAGGTAAGTGGCTTTCCCTACCTTGTGTTCCTTTCCACAGGCTCAAAAGCCGTGGCCAATTGACCATAAACTGAAACCTCTAAAACTGTAAGCCAAAACAAACTTTTCTTTTTTTTATAAGTTGATTTTTCTCAGATATTTGTAAGAGTAACAAAAAAGCCAAGCAAACACAGAAACACAGAGTAAGTAAGTACTAGAAACTTATCTAACCACTCAGATGACACATACATGTCTCTCATCGGCATTGGCATTATTATAGCTACCATTATCTCTTCTCTTCTTTTGTTAACTCTGGTATTATTTATGGTTCATGGTATTATCTTATCAAATCATATGCTGTTATTTTTTATTTTTTTTTACTCTTTTCTGCCTCTCTTCACATGCTCTTCTTAAGAGGAAGCTTTAGGGCCCCATCCTGGCCCCTGAGTGATCTTGGATATGCTATTTAACCTATTGTGCCTCAGTGTCCACAGCTGAAAAATGAAGGTTATTCAAATATCTCTGTCATTAGAATGTGAAAAGGACCCTGTGAGATCATGCATGTAGAGCACAGTGCTTGGCCAGAGTATAATAGCTGAAGAAAATGGACTTGCAGAGAGGTCCCCCAATTATCTTGTGGAACCAATTATCTTAGTTCCCCATTACCACATTGAGCTGCTATCAAAACTTGGATCAAAGCCACCGTCTTCTGGCTCCTAGTTCTGCTTCCATTTTAATAGGATACATTTGATATTCGAATCATCTCACTGGATAAATTGGAGATTAAATAAGAAGTTCAGCTATTTATGGCACTGTGGGGGGTTTTGAGGACATGTCTACACATCTTTGATACTCCCTCCCTTAAAAGGTAGGATTTAATTCTTTTTCCCCTTAAGTATGGACTGGACTTATTGACTGACTTCTCACAAATAGAAACTGCAAAAGTGATGAGATGTCATTTCTGAAACTAGGTTATAAAAGGACTGTGGCTTCTGTCTTGGGTGGCTCTCCTGCCCTCCTTCTTGAGTCACTCACTCTGGGGCACATCAAGACCAAACAGCCTACGGAGAGGCCTATATGGTAAGGAATTGAATTTGGAAAAACATCTTTCCCCAACTGGGTCTTAAGATGACTGCAGCTTCCTGAGAGACCCCGAGAGATCTAGTTAAGCTGCTCCCAGATTCCTGACCCAGATGAACTATGAGATAATAAATATTTGTTGACTTAAGCTGCTACACATGAGGTAATTTGTGACTACTATAACATCTATATGTAGAATGGGGTTTGAAGCCTTATAATTTTTTAATTTGATGCATGTTATAAATATGTCTCTGTTAGGCATCTCTGTGCCCGTGTGGCTGAGTCGTTGAAACAGCATCCCCAGAGAGATGTATTCATGTGGTTTTTAAGGATGAAAATTTCAGAGGATCTGGGTTGACTTCTGGGCAGGTCAGAGCAGGATTGCTATATACCTGCAGTTCAGGTCCGAATTTCCTTAGAATCATAGGTGATTTGCTGCTTTAGGAGAAACACTGAGAACCACTGACACTCTCTGATCTTAGGCCCAGAAAGAGAATTGGGCCTTGCTCTCCTTGATGAGGTCCTGAAATCAAGGAAGTTAAGTGATGGTGTAGCTGGTCAGTGACTGGACTGTTAAGGTTTTCCTGCTTCAGCCAGGGCGGTTAAATTCTCAGCAACAGAAACTGACTCTAACTATTACACCAATGCCGAGATGTCATCAGGGGCTTGGAGCTGTCTGAAAATCTAGAAAGTAGGTGTCTGCAGAGACCCAGGAGTGAGAGTCTCCCTGCAACCATGAACGAACTGCAATCATTTCTCCTGGCCTATAAAAAACAAGACTGTGAGGAAGCCCAGGTGGGTGTGTTTTCTTAGGCTACCATAACAAAGCACCATAATCCAGGTGCTTCAGTCCATAGAAATCAATTATGTCACAGTTGAAGTTGCAAAGTCCATAATCAAGGTGCTGGCAGGGCCAGCCTTCCTCTGAAACCTCTGGAGGAGGATCATCATTTCCTGGTTCCAGCTTCTGGAGGCCCCAGGTATTCCTTGGCTTGTAGAAGCATTGCTCCATCCTCCGCTTCTCTCTTCCTGTGTGTCTGTCCAAATCCTGCTCTGATAAAGACACTAGGCATATTGATTTGAGGCTCATCCCAGTAAACTTGTCTGATCTGATTACTTCTGCAAGGAACCCTATTTGCAAATATATTCACAGTCACACCTGCCAGAAGTTAGGGCTTCATACCCTCTCTTCAGGGGACATGGTTTAACCCAAGGCACCAGGTGACTGTAGCATCCTCAGCCTGCAGCATAGAAGTGAGCACAGGCTCCTAGGCTTTCTCATTCAGGCACCTGGATTTGTGCTTGGGCCACACTGTGGGCAGTTCCCAAAGCTTTGCTGTTAGCTGCTAGAGGAGACACTTGCGGGGCCTGGCTTGGTAGATATTGCATACTTTCTCCCCACCTGCTTTAGAAAGCGGCTGGTGTTTAGGCTTGGTGAGGGTGACATAGACTTTAAACAGATCACTGAGTGAGAAATCTTTCCTTACAAAAACATGTTAATGCCAGTTAAAAAGGAAGAAAGCAGGTCAGTACTAACGTGGATGGATATCCTGCTTGTGGGGAGAAAAAAGACTGGCATGAGCAGGCTTTCACAGAAGCTTCCAGAATGTCAGACTCTGTTAAGAAAATGTGTTTTGTTTTGAATTTTTTTTAATGGATGTTCACAAAAATTTGAAGTTACAGAGGAAAACAAAGGTAATAAGTAACAAATATGCTTGCTATTAACTTAAAAAAAAACTCGAGTATGCTCTATTTCATGTATTGATTGATCGAGTCATTGATTGGTTAGTGGATTGATTTTCTGTTAAGAAAATAACTTGGGAGATGGCTTTTGAATTCAAAAGAACCAATCACTCAAAGTCAGTATTAAAGGAGACTGAGATCTTGGTCATATTTGTATTTCCTAACCTAGTTAACAGCAACTGGTTCCTCTGAAAATGTCACGTCTCAGGGATTCCTTGGATGGATTATTTGGAAACAGGCTGTCTTAGTCTGATTTCTGCTGCTATAACAAAATGCAACAGACTGGATAAATTGTAAACAATAGAAGTTTATTTAGCTCATTTTTCTGAAAGCTGGGAAATCGAGGATTCAGGGGTCTTCTGTGGGGGAGAGCCTTCTTGCTGCATCAGACATGACAGAAGGGCCAGTAAGCACCTGTGAGACAGAGGGGACAGGAGGAGCCCAGACGTAGAACAATCTCACTCTCTCAGTAATTGATCCACTCCCAAGATAATGGCGTTAACCCACTGATGAAGGTAGAGCCCCCATAAACTATTTAGTCACCTCCTAAGGGCCCGCCTCTTTATACTGTGACAGTGGCAACTCTGTTTCAACATGAGTTTTGGAGGAAGATTCACAGGGACCCTGACATCTGAGCAGAGCTTTCCTGGCCTCTGTAGATTGTGCTCCTTGACATCGTCACCTTCTCCTCTGCACAGGGGAGGGGACAGGGGTGCCCTCAGAGCCACATGTGACTCTGGATGAATGGCCACAGCTTATCCTTATGGTATTCCAGTCCCAGGGTCACCTGAGAAAATAGATGTTCAGAGAAGTGGGTTCATTTGTAGGAGGTTCTCCCCAAGGACTCCCACAGAGCCCTTTGCCACTCATTAGGGTGCACATGGAGCAGCAGCAGACCAGCTCTTCAGTTCTGTCGGGGAGGAACTTGGGGCTCTGGAACCTGGACAGGGAAGCATCCAAAGGTCTTATTCTGTAACTGGCTAATTTGGGGCTAAACCTAGAGCGTCCTTTCCCGCTTGTATGCATCTCTCTCTAGTCCATCACGCAGAGGCTGAGAGATAGGGGAAGGGGAGAATAAAGTCTTCTTTGGTTTAGGAATTTGGATTCAGTTAAGTGTTTGAAGAGGATCCACGTAGGCATATTTGCATCCATTCTAACTTTCTGAGGGCCACTTCATATACTTTTTCATAAATCATTTTTCTTTATAGTAGCACGAGGATGCACTAGAAAACATACAAGCTTTAGGACCCTGAGGTTTGGGGTTTAGATTCTTCCTCTTTCAACAAGCAGCTGGGCAACTTTGGGCCTGTTGCTCATCCTCTCTGAGCACAAATCTTATTATCTGTAAAGAGATTACATCATGTGCCTCCTGGGATTGTTGTGGGATTTGAATAAGGTAAACAAAATTCTCAGAAGAGTGCTGGGCACGTAGCACGATAAGTGCTCAATAGATGATTTTCTTTCCCTTGCATATCTGGTACAGAACCTAAGACATCTATCTGTCTATTAGGGGTATCCTGGAAGAAACACGGCAGGCACAGGATGGAGACTCTTTACTCAGATTGTCATGAAAGGCACTTAAGGTCATAAGGAATATTTCCGTGGAGTCATGTCGTTACTCACTTTAGGATAAAGAAAATGTACGATACTTTTTAAAAGGTTAATTTTTCTTCTTTCAAGTCTGCCTGGAAGCTTACAAGAAATATGTTGTAAAAATTTTAGATCAATAAATGCAACTTACCAAGTAAAGTCCAAGAGGGGAGGTTCCAGCCATTGCTGTGGATGTGTGGGCCCTGGTAGGGTTTTGTGCTCCCGGTGGGGAGAGGCAGGAGGAACCCGCCCTTGGGGGTGGGCTCTGTGCGTCACCTGCCTGTCCCTCCGACAGCGCCCCTCCTGTTTAATTGGAGTTTGGGCAAGGGCCTGTGAAGCCCACACCGTCTGGGGTCTGATGCCTGCTGCTTGATGTCTCATCTCCCACCCCGGGGCCTCCCCATCTTCCAGGGGGAGCAACTGTCTCTAATAGGGTGGCTGTGACAGATGCTGTGGGAATTCTGAGTTTGGGATAATGAGCTGTCATATGTCATTTCACTTAAACACAATAATACAAATATTTTGATCAAACATTTTCTCCAGCTGTTGAGCGAAAGCAATAAAAGCAGCAGGGAGTGCCAGTGAATTCGCTGTTTCTGAATCGCTTTACCCTTTCAAAGCTGTTGCCTATTAACTCTTCCTGTCTCTGTTGGTCTCCCTTCCAGCTCCTTTTCCTTGGCCCCTCATGGCATGCTGAGTCCAGGGTTGTAAATAAAGAGACCAAATTCAGGGATATGAAAGGGGTCAAATTGACCAGAGCTTTTATTAGACAACCCTGTCCCTTGGGCTGGCCTCGGACAGAGCAGCTGCAGCTGCTGCAGATTCATAAACCCCGGCTTGGTCTGGCCCCTGCAGCCAGTCCCCAGATCCCTAAACCAGCCTCCACCTCCCTGCTCTGGGATGCAAACCTGAGCCTAACCTGAACCTAGGGGACTCTGATGGTCACACCCAACTTTTAGACAACAGTCTTTTAAGACAACCTATCTTTGATGGCACCTGGCCCTTGGACCTTCCTCGTGGTTGGAGTCTGGTTGGACTTTGCTTTGATGGTTTTCATTGTGGAATTCTCCAGCCTCTTCCTATTTGCTCTCTTTGCCCTGATCTGGCTTCTGAAATCTCTTTCTTCCTTCTCTCTTGGCCAGCGTTGAAGGCAGACACAGTGGAGGGTCAGATCTGGAGGGGTCCCGGAGCATACATGCCTGGGACATTGCCCCAGTTCTACTTGCAACCTCTAGTCTCCCCGCCTCCTTTTAGTCTGTGGCCTCAATTTTAAAAGAGCAGTCTGACTCAGCTGCGCCACTGGGCTTGATGTTTCTCATGCTGGCCGCCATTCAGAAAAGGGAGCAGATTAGATGCTTCAAAATGCTTTCAAGCCAGCTGCTCCCAGTACTCTCTCTTCCCTCTCATTTGTTCCTGGGAAGTGAATCTTTCTAAACTGACCTGCATCCCCTTCTGGGTTCCAGTGACCCTGACCCCATGGGCCATATTCTCTTCTCTCATTCAGTCTTTAAGCCCTGGCTGTGACTTGAAGCTACTACTTCCACTTCCTTTGCTCAGATGTCTTCCTGCCATAAACAGAGAACCGCTCACCTCCTCCTGACCTGGAGCTCTCCTGTCCTCTCCTCTCTGCTGGCAGCCTGACTTCCCAGAGTGTGGGTCATCCCTCTGGCCCTCCCTCTCCCAGCCCAGCTCCCTGTAGGTGCACACTCATCTCATGCTCCCTGCCCAGGCTCTGCCCCAGCTTCTTCATTTTTTGCTTAAAACCACTACCTCCCTCTGGCTCCTGGGATACTGCTGGCTGCTGCTCCTCCAGTATCTCTGTCATTTTCTGCTTCCACAGAGTTACCCTCTCTGCTCATCCCTTGCCTACTGGCTTTTGTCCAGGTGTGCTTTTATCATTCTGTACCCTGCCCCTGGCTGATGTCACTCACCCCATGAATCACCACCTGCCCTGTGATGCCATCTCCAACCTTGATCTCCAGGACAGACTTGGCTCTGGAATTTCACACTTGGGTCCACCTCTCTGCAGACCTCTCCTGGAGCCTGGATAGATGCCAGCATCCTCCCAGTTGCCATACTTTCTAGACTGAACCTTCTCTTGCCTACCCCGTCCTTCTGAGCCACTGGCTCCCAGGACACCACTGACACTCACTTGGGCCACAGCCCTGGGAGTCAGCCCCACCTTCTTTCTTTCTCTTCCCACCCATATCCTTTATCCTTTTTTCCTTTATCAGGAGACCCTCTTTGACTCCATTTGCCTTCATTCCCACTTCCCTGCCTGGACTTTTGAACCTTATGTCTCTTGCTTCCCAACTGAATATCATCTCACACCAATAATTCTCTCCTTTACCACCCAAGCCCTATTTCCAAAAGGCATTATCTGGGCTTCTTGGTCACCTGAGTGAACCTCCCAGCTGATAGACACAGCCTATGGGGCCTGACCTCCTTTTCTTCCAGGCCTTCCTAAAGGGGCAGGTCTCCATATATGGTTCCTACACTAGCAGCGTCAGCATCACCTGGGAATATCCTAGAAAGGTTGATTCTCTTGCCTTACCTCAGGTTTACTGAGACAGAAACGCTGGGGTGGGATTTGGCAATGTGCCCACCCCAACAGCCTGCTATTTGCATGTTAACAAGCTCTGCAGGTAATTTGTGGGCATGTGGAAGTTCTGACCTGCTCACGGGTCACTGAGCATTTCTTCTGCTCTGAATGTGCCCTCTGTCTGTAGTATCTTCTCCACATCCTGCTCATCTTTATGAACAATGCTTGTTTTAAAAGAAAGCAGATCTCTCAGACCCTCTTCCCTCCTCTGACTGTTTCCTACCCTCTGCTCCCCTGTGTGCTCTTGTTCCAGAACACATTCCTTTGAGCTCCTGGAACTGTTGGTGGCTTGTGATTCAGTGTCTGCATGCTCCCTTTCCCTCTGGGGGTTCCTGGAGATAGGCTTGCCTCTTAGTTTCTTGAAGCTGTCATGAGGCCTGGGACTGTGAGTTGCTGGAGAGGTTCCTACACCTACAGTGAATCTATTCTTATTTATTGATGTATTTCATGATGACTTATCAAGTCCTAAGGTATCAGGACAGAAGCAGCTGGTTCTAAATTGTCCTTTCTAAAATTCTAAGATTCAGAGTGCCAGAAGAGCTAAGAACACTTGTTAACCAGCCCAGCAGCATGAAGAGCCCTACTGTTATTCCTTCATCATACTTCCCTGAAGCCCCAGAACACCTGTTGGACCCTGGGCTCTCCAGGGTCCTTCTCTCCTAACCATTTACCTCACCACCCTTCTCTCTGTTCCTTAACAAGATAATGCAGGATTGCATTCAATTTTTGGTCTTTTCAGCATTGAAGACTGAGTTGTATCTTTGGTGCTCAGTCCTGAGTTTATTTGGGAATGTGGCCCTTTTGTGATTTTGACCTCCTGAGGCCCCCTAGCTATGGAAAGGAAAATATGCTTTATTCTCTGGACACTAGCATTTCTCTTATAGCTCCCAGACAGGACCATTCCCTTACTGTTAAGATTCTCCATTATTGTGTGGTGTGTGTTTTTCTTTTGTAGATTTATTACATTAGCATTTAATTACTCTTCATGACAGTATTAGATTTCATGAGTGATTTATAGTTTTAATAGAGACTTGTATGATTTATTGCAGTTGGCATTTGAGGTTTACCAAATCCTTAAGAGCCAGGAATACTGGAATTGCTTAATCTGACCCCATCCAGCACAACCACAACATGGGTGAAGCCCCAAATTCAAATATAATAGAGATGGCCACACGGCCTACCCCATTTTTATTTGATTTGCTGTCTACCATTTTGATGTGTGTGGGGGGAGATGATGGGATATAAATGTGTTCTTAAATATAAAAGAGAGAGGAACTCTTCTGTTATTAAAAAAAAAAATGTCAAATAGTTTCCTGTCTTGGATGGATTGTTATGTTCTGGCATCTGTTGGTCACTTGAGGAACTGGTCGTGGTGGATCCCCAGGTGCTCTTGAGCTGCAAGGGCCTCAAGAAATCTGGTGACAGGCATGGAGCTCTGTCTCTGTCTTCAGAAGGGTTCCAAGGCCAGAGCAATGTGCTGAGTACCCTGCAGGACAAAGCCAGGGCTTGCTTGCTTTGCAACAGATACCTTCAGGTCTCAGTGGGCTGCAAATCCTGCTCCTGCTCCATCCTGGGTTCTGTGACAAAGAGGAGCTTTGACCCTAAGCGGCTTATAACTGTCCCCCAGTGTTTTCTGTGCACCCTGAATCTTTGTTGAGAAAAGCATTGTCTCCCTCTTCCCAAGTGGAATTCTGAGAACACATCACAGGCTTAGTCCTC
Source organism: Marmota flaviventris (assembly GCF_047511675.1). NCBI lineage: Eukaryota > Metazoa > Chordata > Mammalia > Rodentia > Sciuridae > Marmota > Marmota flaviventris. The sequence continues at coordinate 99,908,493 of NC_092498.1, read as the reverse complement.
CTGCCCTGGTCCCTGCCTTGAATTTCCTACCTGTACATGCATCCACCTATTGCTCCAGTCCAAGTGTTTTTCCCAGGCACAGCATGCAGCTGTTGCTAAAATGAATATCATTTCAAGGAGGTGTGGCTTTGTTATTTTAACTGGGGATGGGGGAAGAGGGAAGCTTTCACTTTCCTTTTTTCACAGATGACTTTATCCACTTGTACTTCTAGGGAAAGGGAAAAAAAAAAAGGTGTACTCTTGGGTTCTGCCTTCTCCCTCTGGGGTGGTGTGGATAATCCTCTAGGGCCCTTGGCTGAGGGGCAGATAATCTCTCTGGGGTTATCTGTTAATTACCAGTGAATGTGTGAAGTATTTGTGAAAAGGCTTTTGAAGTGAGCTCCACACGCTGCTGTCTGGGCTCCAGCACAGCCCTCCTTCCCAGGCAGAGGGTTTCTCGCCCAGCTTGGTTCCCCCTCAAGTGCTGGTGGTATGCTCTTGCTAAATTGTTTGCCTTTCTAATGAAGTGAACTGTTTGTTTGACTCTGCGGTGGAAGGTATTTAACCAGTGACTAAAGTAAACGTTGGAGACATTCAAATAAGCCATGCATATCTGCTTTGTGAAGGGAAGGAAAATAGTTTGGCCTCCCTCACCTCCGGGAAGAGTCGTTAAGGAACTGTTTAAATAATAAACTGAGCAGAGGGAGCGGATATTGCTGCAGCCCAGTCTGGGGCTTTTGTGCTAGCCCTGGCTGGCCTGGGAATTCCTCTGTAGCACCCACGAGGGGAGGAGAGAGCTGCTCAATTCTTGCAGTTAGTAATTGTGATTTATTTATGTGTTGCGGGACTTCTGTTTCATTCAGTCTTGATTAAAACAAGGCCAATTAGCCCTCAGGATGGCGGGCAAATGGCGGGATGACTTTGTCAGCAATGGCCAAGGCCTTGTTTGCAGCAAATGGATCACCCTGGAGTTTATGCCTGTGTCCTGTTAGCCTGGCTGGTCCTTAGTGCTTGTGAGAGCAGTCTGAAGTATGGGGCATGCAAGGCTAAAGTGGGGACCCCATGGAGGTAGGGGCCATATTGCTGGCCAGGGCCTCTGGGTGAGGGTGGAGTGTGAATGCTAATGGGTTCGTTCACGAGGATGCCTTTTAGCAGCTTTTAGCGTTTGTTGTACACGAGGGTGAAGCAGAAAAGGTTGGAAATAGAAAGTGTAGTTGGACTCAGGACTGCTACATGGATTGTGAGACTCAAGGCAAAATGCAAACTGTGGGGCCCTTGTTCAAAAATTTTGAAGGAAGAATTTCAAGATGGCGACTGACAGCAGAATATTAAACCAAATTTGGGACCTTCTGAGTGTCGGCCAGAGCTGCACACAGGTCCTGCCCATGAAGCCAGGGATCTGCAGTTAGGCAGATCTGGACTCCAAACCAAGCTTAGTCACTTCCCACCTGAGTGACTTTCATTTTTATTTTCTCTGACCCATTTTCTCATTTGGAAAATAAAGATACTAATGCCTACTTCCTTGAGTTGTCATGTGGTATGAACAAGAAAGTATATGAAAAGTGTTTAGCATAGTCCTTAGTATAAACAAATGCTAAACAAGTGACAGTCATTTTTTAAAAAATAAATATGTGTCTGTAGCATTTTTCCCCCTTTTTCCACGTGGTTGAACTGAAGACAGTATGTGGCTGCCCTGAAGCTCAGGAGCCAGAGTAGGTCCTGGCCCCAGAATTTACTTAGGGATGAAGATATGCAGAACCCTTCTTGTGCCTCATGATTAGTGAGGGCTTGAGGACCAGGGAGCTGAATGCCCTGAGCCATCATATTATCTGCAAAGCTGAAGATGCCCATATAAAGCTGTTACTGACAAGTTAACTGGATATTGGTATTGAATGAGAAGGACTGAGAAATAAGTCCTTAAGTGTGCCTGCTTCAGGATTTATGAACCACTTTCACATGCATCACTCGTAGTGCCTTGAACAACTTTAGGGAGTAAATAGGACTGAGTCTCACTGGCTTTATTTTATGGATGAAAAAGAGATCTGTATTATGACCCTGGTTGTTATTGTAATTTGTTTATATGGAAAGCTATAAAATATAGTTTAAAATGGGGAATGTTTCCAGCTGCTGCAGATGCAATGTAGAGCAGATGGGTTGTAGTGAGAAGGGTGCACCCAGCTAAGGGTCACAGGATGGGATGCATCCCTCTGTGTACTAAATGTTGACTTCATCCTAGTTTTGGAGAAAGGGAAACTAAATAGAAAGGATGGTGTTTCTGAAGATCCATTCTGAGAGGGATGTTTTGTATAAATATACACTGGCGCCAAGGTAACCAACAGATCCCCATCAATTAGGTCTATTGCCTCCTATCAGTTATTAAATCTATGTTTTTAAATGCACCAATAACCTCATCACACCTTTAATCTTTAGTAACACTTGCAAACAGCAGAGAAGTATGGGAAGCAGTTTTGTTTTCTAGAAATGTTCGTACATACCACTCTGACAAGTGGCAGCTCATTGAGGAAGCATAGGATGTGGTCATCTTTGTGAGGGTGTGACCACTCTTTCCAGGGGACAAGCATGTCTATGCATTGAGGCTTCAGTTCCTATGATGAATGTGTTCTCAGATGAACCAGGTGGAGATACAGACTCCAGAAATAGACCAGGTTCTCTGTCCTCAGATGCCCATGGGAACAAATGGACACCATTGAGTTTAGACACCTGTCAAAGTTTGTAAAGACTGAGCCTCAGGTGGTTAGTCTGGAAACCAGGGATCACTTTGGGTGACCAGATGGAGATCTCCAGATGGAGATCACATAGACATCAGGTGGAGCCTGGGCCTCAGTAGATGATACAGATAGCTGCTGGGTCCTGATCAAGGGTCTCTGGAGGAGGCAGCAGAGAGGTCACCAGCTGAGGTACCTGTAGGGGAAGTGGCAGGAGAACTTGAGGCCTCAAGAGGTAGACAGCCAAAACAACCCTCTGCTCACTAAGAGCAGTTTTGGAACTATTGGCCTCTCCAGGAAGGAGAGTCTTCAATAATGCCCAGGTGAATAGATGAAAGGATTTGTTGACATTTTCAAATCTACATCCCTCCCGCAATCCTAAAGGAGAATGTTGGCCATTTGAATTCCTCTTGGATTGAATGAGCTGTTTAGTTTGCCTGGACTTTGGGAAACAGCAAGGGAAAGAATGAGAATTGAGTGACCTCTGTGTTTGGTGGGTGTGGTGGACTTGGGAGACCCAGGGTAAGGTGCCTCTTAGACATCCAAGGGCAGCAGATCAGAGATAATCTGAAATTTATTTCAGCATTTTGAATAGGATTAAGCTGAGAATCAGGATACGAAGCTGGTGATAGTGATGAAGAGTAGCTAAGGAGAAAGTAAGTCACAACATGAACTTCAAGGAGTGGAGCTTGGAGTCATTCTGAATCAACATGCAGGCAGCTGTGTGCTTTGTATCTGCACATTCGGTAACATGTCTAGGGCTTCTGCAGGCTTGATGAGGGTTTAGGAAGATGCTCTTAAGCAGAAAGACATTTTAGGTTACTTCAGGTGATGCCATTTAATATAAGACCACATTTAATATAAGTCTTTGTAAAATGTGTGACTAATTCTTAGTGGCTAATACAGAATTCCAGGGGAAGGAGAAATACGAGAAACATAGGGAATGTTTTCTGACTTGCATTCTTAAGAGCCAAGGATATGAAGGGAATTTTTTTCCCCTCTAAGCAGAGGGGATTCTCACTCTTCTCTCTCGTTTCTTTGCTTATCCTTGCAAGGGAACCATGCTTTATTATTTTACAATCATGGTGGAAGAAGCACTTAAAATAAACTCTTTGCTTAAAAGCTTTGTGTGTTCCTGCAAACAATGATGCTTCATAGACAGTGAAAGTTCAGAGTTTAAGGGACAAGAAGTGAAGCCTTTTAATGCTCCCAGTGTGCAATAAACATGCTGGAATTTCAATGGATTCCAAAGGCGTAACAATAATAGCATTAAGAACAGGCTAGGTCCTTTGATGTTATTGACAAAAAAGGGGGAGGCGGGGGCAAAGGGGCCCCTGTCATTTCTGTCATGAGCTTTTAAACTTTTGACCTCCAACCTTTTGTGTCAAAGAGCTTTTTCCATATGGGCATTAGCAGCCTGCTCAAGTAGCCTGAATTCACTGGAGCATCAACATTTCCTTGGTGGGAAAAGACTTTTGGAGTCTTGGAAAGGTCCCAATGTGGGCTGCTATTGCTGAGGGCCCACCATTGTCTGCCCTGTTGTAGGAGTGGGATGGGGTGAGGTGGTGAGGTGCCCACATAACGTTATACACTGTTCAGCAGGCAGCAGAAAGTCTGGCAGACTAGAAGGTGAACTTCAGAACTCTAGGATTTGGCTCAGGATATATAGGAATCTGCTCAGCATTGACCCTGTGCATGCCCTGAACATAGGGAATGCATGGAAACCTGCATAGGATTCCCAAGAGAAGGTGGGCCTGTCCCTCTGGGTTAAAGTTGCCAGTTTCTGGAGGCCTGTTAGGTGGATGGAAGTGCCCTGCAGAGCTCAGGAGGGACAGCTGCCTGGACTATGGCTACCATTTCATGGCCCTGGTTTCTTGTCTTCCCTCCCTATCTTCATTTTTTCTATAGCAAACATTTATTAAGTATTTATGGGGATACAGGAATAAGGGAGCGTCTTCTGCTCTCACAGCCCGGTTAGCCAGGGAAGAACGTACACATTCTGACCTGACTGTGTGTGCCAGGTGGGACTCATCAGCACATTGCTCAGCAAGGATAGCGGGACCTGGTAAATGCAATATGGTGTGCTCATCCCCTCAGCCGGGATTCCCATTAGTTTTTCAGCCAATAAGTATAATTTATGTGAGGGAGAATGTTCCAGTACAAACACAAGGGCCTAGAGTCTAGTGAGAGGGAGGGATGGCAAGGACAGGCGGTAGGTTCTACAGGTAGCGTGCACATAGAGTTCTACAGGTAGCTCTTATGGTCCCGGCTCATCCAAATTGTGAAGAGGGGAGGAAGAAGTGTGCACTCCCATGGGCCATTCAGGAAGCTTGATTGAGGAGGTGGCACTAGCATTGGACCCTAAAGAGATGGAAGAGCTGGAATAAGAAAGAACTCTTTCTCAACTGAGGGGAGAAGGTAAGCCAGGGACATGCATGGCTGCCTAAAGAGCGTGAGCTGTGTCAAAGATGGCTCTAGGTTGTTGGACTTAGAAGGTCCTCTTATAGAGGTTGGGCTGGACCAGACAAGCTTTCCTGAGAACCACAGATTTGGAGAGAAGAGCAGGACATGGGTGTGGGGATGCACAAGTCTGGGTTTGGGGATGTAAGTCTGGGGAGTTCAGTAGTCACCTCTATCCACAGATGAAATGTTCCTATTTTTTCTTGACATGCATACCTGTGATAAAGTATGATTTATAATCTGTATTATAAATATATATAATTTATAATTAGGCCAATGTAAGAGATTAGCATTAATAACTAATAATAAAATGGAATAATTAAAACAATATACTGTAATAAAAGTTATATGAATGTGAGCTCTCTTTCTTAAAATATCTTTATTGCACTATAACGTATTTTCAGACAATAGCTCACTGTGGGCGCTAAAACTATAGATAAGAGGGGAATCCTAAATAGTTCATATGTTAAAAAGAAAAGATAAAAATCCCTTACTCTGACAGCATCGGAGTTAGAGGTGTGGCTCAGTGATAGAGTGATTGCCTATCGTGTGTGATGCCCTGGGTTTGATCCCCAAAAAATGAGGGAGGGAGAACAAGAAAAAATAGAATGTCTAAGAGCGCTGGCATTGGAATCAAGAAGATCCCTAGCTCTGCCACTCTCTTCCCTTATGACATGGAGCAAGGTCCTTACCCAGTTTCTTTATTCATAGTCATAATACCTGCTTCTCACAGTCATACTCTTAAGAAGAAATAAATGAAATTATGAATCTGAAAGGTTTTGTATAGTACTTAACACATTTCAGAGTATTGTGTGAATGGTACTTATACTTGTGATTGATTTTATTATTATTCTTCACTAATAATGGGGCAAATCTTGAAAGACCTGTAGTTATTGATTGACCAGAACTATAAACTGGGTAGATGGTGTAGATTAAGGGGAAGAGTCAAAAATCTACTCTCCAAAGATTTCTTGTATCACTTTGAGCAAAAGGAATATGGGTATCATTCATTTCACAGCTGGTTTTCTGTTGACTTCAAAACATTTCTGGAGGTGGTCTTTGATGAGATGTCTCACTGACTGGTGGCATCATTTTCTTGTGGAATTGGGGAGACAAAAGTAAACGTGCAGGGCTGGGGATGTGGCTCAAGCAGTAGTGTGCTCGCCTGGCATGCGTGTGGCCCGGGTTCGATCCTCAGCACCACATACAAACAGAGATGTTGTGTCCGCCGAAAACTAAAAATAAATATTAAAAAAAAAAAAAGTAAACCTGCAGATGCTCTGAGTCCTATCCCACCCTGGGTTTGTGTTGCTTGACAGCTGCTCCAGGTTCTTGCTTTAGGGTTGAGAATTGTGCTGGGGCACCATGATGGTGTCAGGATTGCTGTCATGTTTGGAGTGCTGGTTCCAGTGTCCTCTGGTATTGGGATAGAAAGAGCATCAACAGCATCTTAAAACCATAGTTTTATAGGACATGGGATAGATCATTTAACTCATCTGAACATTTAACTCATCTTTAGTTCTCAGGATTATCCTGATAATAGAAAATAAGGACAAATAAGACTTGGAATAATAATAAAGCTTTTGGAGGTGCTGATTTTAGTGTTGTCAAGAAGATTAAATAAGAAAATGTATGTAAGATTTATAAAATATTAAGCACTATGTTTCTTTCATATTTTCTTACTGCTAATTTTGCAGCTCTGAAAAAATTCATAAAAGATCTTTTTAATGTTGATTTATTTTGGATAGAATGTAGCTTCTATACCTCATTTTTGCTGATTGATAGTTAACTAACTAAATAAACCAGGCAACTCTGAGTCCATTGACTCTTAGGCTTTAGTTGTTGAATCTGAGATATCAGACACATTCCAGGGAAACATTTTATCTTCTACTTTTGTTTCATACACACTAAGGATCCCAACATACATATTTAGAACTGTGAATCTGACTTTTGAATTCTGCTATACAAAATGTATTGTTATTGATAAAAGAATTTGTCACTTGTAACCATTTTCCATCTTCTAGTTTCCAAAATTATTTATTGTCACCAAAAGTACACCATTAGTATATTTCAAAGTGAGTGGATTTGTCAGTTTTCAGTGTAGTAGTTCTTCATATGTTTTCATGTGATTTCCCTCAGAGAGCTCTGCAGTTTAGGTATAATGGCTATGAACCTTCTTTTATTTCTCTTTGCTGCCTTTCCCGCTGGTTATTTTTTTCCTCTCTCATCCTGGCAGGAAAGCTGGAAGCAACAAAAATGTCACGAATGCATATATATGGGATCGTAGGCAGAACACATCCCAGAGACTCTGGATGGAAGAATTTGATTGGTTGACCCACAAGGAGATGTGGTTTTGCTTCTGCCATTGGGCATCCAATAGATGTGTTCTTTGGGCTGGAAACATGCAGATTTAGACGTTTCCAGAAAGGGAAATTATTTACTCACTACCCAGAACACATTTGAGTTAGTAAAGACAGAAATTTCCTTTTTTCAATTCACTTGCAGAGAACTGTTTATCACTTGTGAAAAACTTGTAATTATTTGTTAAGAAGCATAGCGTAGATTCAACTATTATAAAAAGTATCAGTCTTAGTATGACCAGAGTGTAGTGGGAGGTAGCAGTTAAGTCTAAAATATTAATTAAATTAATTTGATATGCATACATACTTGCACAGAATAAGTGATAGAAAGCTTTCATCTTGAATGGTGGGGAATGCCCATGAATGTGTGTGTGTGTGTGTGTGTGTGTGTGTGTGTATAAAGTCAGGACTGTTGGGGCATTGCCAGAAGTAAAATATGGTAGGTTTTTTTGTCATTAATTATCTTTTAATATAAATTTTTATGTTTTACTTAATTGGTAAAGCAAATTTACAAATGTTAAGCAATCATTCCCATGATTTACTAGATTTCTGGTCAATTTCATCCATTATTATATATATATTTTTAATATTTAGTTGTCAATGGATCTTTACTTATTTTTATGTGGTGCTGAGAATTAAACCCAATGCTTCATACATGCTAGGCAGCCACAACCTCAGCCCTCCATTATCTTTTTTTTTTATCTTAGACTTTATGTACTCTTTATAAGTTTTGCTAAAATCAGATGTGTCTCTTTAATAATTATTAGTGGGATGCTTTTACCCTAAAGTTATTTTTTAAAGTCATATATTGTTGGAAAATAAGAAAGTGTGGCATTTAAAGTAACACAAATGTCATGTTATCAAAGACAGGTATCCATACAGAAAAAAATTGATGAGTGATTTTATTTTCCTGAAATGTAAGTTTCTGAAAATTACTTCATAGTGGTATTCTAGCAGAGGATTTATCAAACTTTCTCTATAAAGGGCCAGGTATTGAATATTTTAAGCATAACTCTGCCATTGTGCAAACACAGCTCTAGGAATAGGTAAACAAATGAACATAACGGTATTTCAATAAACTTTATTTACAAAAATTGGACCATGTGCAATAGATTTTATATCCTCCTGTAGAATACACTCTCCAAATTAAGGCTCCTGTCATGGTATAAAGTGACAAAATAGTAGTGTTTTTTTTTGTTGTTGTTGTTTTGTTTTTTTAATGTAGAACATCTATAAGATATTTAAAATATACTAGAACCACTGTAAGTTTTCTTCTAGAGGGTCATATAATTAAGATAGTCCCTTCCAATGACTAGAGAAGTTTTCATTTCCACATGATATGCATATGAATCCAGAAGAAATATGCTTCATGCTTCATGGGATAATGCTATGGGGATGCCAGCCAGGTTCACAGCTGTCCTGTGAGGTAGGATATCTCAGAGTCAAAACTCATAGCAAACCATAAAGGGCCACCTTGCTCAAGCCTTGTTGCTCCAGATCCTTCTAGTCAAGTATCTCAGGGTATCAGAGCAACTAGGTCAGCTTCTTTCTGCTGCTCTGTTGTCTAGAGACAGGAATAGTAGGACATCTGACTCATGAGTCCAGCTGGGTCCTGGAGTCAGCCCCTAGTGACAATGTCTCTCTTAGGTGACTGAGTCCTGCAGGCACTGATGACTGGAGATGCCTGCATCAGGTTGGGAAGAGGCAGTGATAAGGCCTGGGCTGTGTCTCTGCCATCTCATTGGACTGGGTTTCCTGGCAGTGGGTTACCCCTCATCCCCCTGGAGACCTAATTTTATAGAAGGTGAATGGTTATTTTTATTTTAACCTAGTGGATGTTATATTCAGGAACCCATGTGTGTTTTTAATGGGATACTTGTGCTGATGGCAGGTGATGAGTCTGAGGGTACTAGTCATTCTTATGGGTGGGGCTAACCCTAGCAACAGGAAAACAATCTCTAGCTCCTGTGTAGAATAAATCCTGTGGCCAGATACAGACCCTTTCAATATTTAAATGAGCCAGGAGAACTTCTCCACTGGGTACTTCACTCCAGTGGATCTCTCTTGTGCTGTTTCCTGGGCACTGTCAGGCTGCTCAAGTATCATTTGGTGAATTACTCCTTCAGGGCACTCACTGAGGAGACTTTGATCTCTCTTTTTTAATCTACAATTTTTGTATGTAAATTTCAAACCTTAAAAGACAGTTTCCCAGGATGGCATCCAAGAGATCTTATAGCCTGAGGATACTAAAACTATTTCTTGGGAGAAGGATGCAACTGAAGATAAATCTCCAAGTGTCTTTCTTGGTTATTCTCTTGCTACAGGTTTTATGATCAACCCAGGCTGTTGTGAAGAGACCTAAAAATCAATGCCTCTCATTCTTAATGAGACCCTTAATGCTTAGCATGATGACAGCCAGTGTGAAATTGAATACTGACAACTCTACCCAGCACAAATATTTTTACTATGCATTTCAATTTAAACATGTGTCAAGTCAATTACATATATATAGGGTTTAAAGACTATTGCACTCAAGGCTTGGGTAGTACACACTCTTCAAATCTCTGTTCAGTATAAGAGGACTCTGGCACAATAGGCAAGCCTCTTGCAAGTCTGTAATAAATCATCTTTGCAACCATAAGCATGTACAGTTGACTGCTTACCACTGTTCCACAGACCCACCCCCACCTGGTAGAATTTTAATTCCCTCAGTAAAATTGATTCCACCAGTTCTGCACATTATTCTCCCTGTCTTCCATTTAGCGCGTTAGTTTGCTGACAGTAGAGTACACAGCACTTAGCAGCTGGTTTGTGGAACCATCAGTCAGGAAATTGTATGATAAATAGGAGGTAGCCAGGTTTAGTGGCACTTCCTTCTGCTTCAGCAGTTTTCGCCTGACTTTGGAGAAGTCATCATGTGGTGTTTTGTCAAGGGCCAGGGCAGGAGATGGCTGCGGTGCGGTAACTTATTACACATACACTTGAGTTATGATGCGCCACAGCTGCGCTGCTCATGTGTAAATAATAAACCGAGAGGCGGATAATTACGGTGGCTGCTGGCGACAGGAGCCTCGTCTTGTCATGTGGGTTTTCTTGGACAGCTTTTTGGGTCTGTGATCATCGAACATGCTGCTGAACCACGTAGAAATGACAAACGGAGACTTGAGACGGGAACCCAGTGTTTGAGGATTCAAGAGCATCTTTTGCCAAACAAGTGAGGGTTAATGTCACGCGATGCCGTGCGTGGCAAATGCTCACACGGCTTTCTGTTCTTTATTAATTGTTTGGGGCTATGGTCAAGCATGTCTTGAATTGGAAGAGGGGTGTTTCATTGAGTTTTTCCAAAAAGTGGAGTCGGAGGTGCGATTTCCACTAATGACCCACGCAAGCTACAGTGGTTCACAGAGACTTCAGCTGGACAGGAAATACTTGTTTTAAACTTAAGAGGGAAACAGAAACTGTGAAACACTTAAACTAAAGCCAGATGCCTTTTGGTCAAATCTGATCATATCCATTAATTTTCTGTTCTTTATTTAAACCTAATTCCAGAATGCACAATTCATAATAAATTTCCTTGGAACATAAACACTGTGTAAACAGTATTACAAGATGCACCAGATACTTTCAGTCAGAATTAACTTTGAAACTCACAAAATGCTATTGGGTTCAATAGTTGAGAAATGACTACTGAATGCCTCAGTCATTGTGTTTTATATTTTCCTCTCAATTTTTTTTTTTTTTTTTGCAGTGCTTGGTCACTTTCTCTTTAATTCTGAAAAAAAAAAAAAAAAAAAAAAAAACGAAAGAGAGAGGGTAAAAGTGAACAAAATCCTGAAAGAATAATTTTGTGGAAATGAAAAGATGGCAAAGTCTCTTCAATGTCACTGTTAGCATAGGTTTTCCTGGGGGAAGAGATTTTTATGCTGCTTGGGTACTCTTCATTTTATAGGATTAACTGGTTAGTCTTCATCCCTATGCACATAATCACTATAACTTTGTTATAAATGTTCACATACAAGATAATGACTGTTATTTCCTGGATATGGGAGGCATATATTAAATGTGGAATAGATTCACACATTAGCCCTATGTGTATGAAATGCCTGCTTGTGCTTTTTCATAATTCATAGTTATGTTAACAATTAAAAAATCCAGAAACAGTTACTATCCACTTATATGATGGAGAGAATTTAATTTTGAAAAATGTATCAAGAACCAAAACGTAGAGAAGTAAAATTCCATATCTTCTACCTCTGATATAGTTGTCACAATGTTCCTTAAAACAGCCTTATAAATGGTGCGCTGAAGAAGCCTTTAGGAGGTGGATCATATTTTATGAGTGCTTAATTTACGTAGGGTTCTAATAAGTTTACTTCTCTGATTTCCAAGAGCAGGGTGATATGTATTAAGTGAGAAGTCTGTTTGCATCAGCAGGGACAGCTTTTAGGTGTGGAAGAGAAAGTAGAGCCATCCCCATATTTGATGGCCATCTACCTTACCCCAGATTTGAATCCTATTAGCATGGGTTTGTTTCAAAATTTAAAATCAGGAAACATTCACTGAGTATTTATCAGACTTGCAAACTAGTATCCAAGATTATGTCACTCAGTTTTGTTATTTTAAGGAGGATGAGTAATTTTCAAGAAAAATGGTTAAATAAAATACAATGATTTAGCCAGGTATAGTGGCACATGCCTGTAATCCCAGCAGCTGCAGAGGCTGAGGCAGGAGGATCACAAGTTCAAAGCCAGCTTCAGCAAAAGCGAGCTACTAAGCAACTCAGTGAGATTCTAAAATACAAAATAGGGCTGGAGATGTGGCTCAGTGATTCAGTGCCTGAGTTCAAACCCTGGTAACTGGTACCCGCTCTCCACCCAAAAATATAGAATGGTTTAGCTCTCTATGGGTGACATTAATTGCTGGAGTTAGGTGCAACAGGGAATTTGCCAACATTGCTGGATGAACTTTCAACTTAATAAATCAACTATTAATATTTGCATTACAAAAGAACTGACCCAACCTTCTTTACATCCTTAATGGTGAGCTTAAAATGCAATTATTTTTTTCATTTAAACTTTATGAAATGTCTTAACACGTTATAAATGATTGGACAGTTAGTGTTTTCCTCACTTGTTGAATTTCCAGCATTGTTGCATGTCATATCACAGTGACAATGATTTGATAGTACCAAAGTGTTTCCTTCCCTTTTTCCATACCACTGCATCCCTCCTTCTGCAACCTTATAACAAGCACAGAATATATTTGAATAAGAGTGTCATTTTTCAGTATGATATCCCCCTTGGACTATTTTCTAAGTCTTAGATACAGTGGAACATTGACAGAATTATAACTTTGGGCCTCTTCCTGGCACACAGCTTCTATCAATGTGATACCCATAGTTTTTACACTCTTATTTTTTTCTCAATAACCATAGACTTATATTATCAAAGGATAATAGCAAGAGTAAAGCTCAAAACAAGGGAGGCAATCTGTATTAAAATTATTTTTAAAATATTTGTTATGCTCACATTCTAAAAGATGCTGAAAAACATTTGGAAAATTGAAGGATGTACAGGGAAGAAAGTTACAACCACTTGGATTCAGCAGAGGTGCATGTATTGGTCATCCACTTATCCACTTCCTCTTATGAAAATGAACACTTGGAGTGTGTGTTGCCAACCTCAGGGGATGAGGTCCTCATCCTGGCTTTTGGACACCTCCCACACCCCACAGCCTAGTCTTCTTCCAATGGTCACCCACAACCTGTTCATAGGGCCCCATTTGGATTGTCCTTACAGCCTGATTTCCTCAGCCCAAGAAAAAATCTTGAGGCTTCTAGAGGTAACTCAGAACCATTCTGAGGCTTGTTTAGTACACATATCACCTTCTGAAGTGCTGGAGATGCCTGGGTTCCCACGATGACCAAGTGTGGTGGGCTCATATTTGAAGAAGTCTCTGCACATTTGCTATCATTATCGGTCTTAAAGCTGTGAAGTCAAACTTCCAGATTCAGTCTCCTTTATCTTGTTTCTTGAAACTTGGGAGAAGCCTTAGTATCATTACAAAGTATTGGTCTTGCTTCTAATTATAAAATCTCCTAAAACTTTTCATTTTTTTTAAAGAGTACATCAACTACTTTTTGAAATAAAAATTTCTTTTCAGATGTGCAAGAGATGATGGATATCAGTTAGGAAGTGCCAAGTGGTGTAAAGGAGCTATTAGAAGGCACACAGGACCCAGGAACTAGTGACCAGTATATGAGAGGAAAGGGGGGGGGGGTCTGGGTCCAAAGCCAGTGTCCAGGCTACACTGTTAGGAACCCCCTGCACTTGCTCTAAATTCCCTAAGTCTATGTGAATCTGCTCATCTCTCCCAACTAGGCCCTCAGTCTTTCTCTGGCCAGGGTATAGATTTGATGCCTTGGTGATGGGACTATGGATGTTTAACCCAGGCCCTGAAGGAGGGGAACATACATTTAAATTAAAAAAAAAAAAAGTGTGTGTATGTGCACACATAGAGTATAGCAAAAACTTCGGATTGTTAAAAAATAAATAAATTTAAAAAACAGCAAGGGCATGGGAGACATGAGACTAGTATTTATATTATGATGCCTTTGTCTAAAATTTACTGGACAGTATAATTTTTCCGCATTGGCTTTGTGGCTCCTTTCAGTCTTTGCTTCTGGGCAACTTTTCTTCTAGAGTAGAAGCTATGCCGTTCTTCTTCTTACTTTCCTGCCTGGGATTTAGTGGGACTGTACTTTTTCTGAGTGGGTATGTAATATTCACCCAGACATTCTCACCTCAATGAGCCCAATCATTAAATTTCAAGAGTTCTTTCAGAAATTCTGAAAGTAGATTCAGCCTCAGTAGTGAAGATAGCACGGCAGTGTCACCTCATGAATTGAAATGCTGTTTCCAGGTGTTCCTCTTATGTATGGTGGACTTTCTTTCTTTTTCAGATCCTCCTCATCTTTTTCCTGCCTTCCACCCTCCTGTGCCAATTGATGCCAGACATCATGAGGGCCGTTACCATTATGATCCGTCTCCTATTCCTCCATTGCATGTGTAAGTATTAAAACTGTACCCATTAATGAAATGGAACAAAATACCAGCTTTGATGAGCTCAGGATGTTTTCTTAATGGCACATCTACTGGGCTTTAAAGATGTGATAGAAGTATAAGATTTACTTCTGAAATGCAGCAGGTCTATCTGTTTCTGGATTCACTGAAGCAAATCCCTGCTGTTTCTTGAGGAATGCCTGTCACACTAGGTAGCTGGCAAGTATTTCCTATATATTTTGCTGACGTGTGTTCTGTGGGCTATAAATACAAAATTAAAATTAGAGGCTTACTGTAAGAGTTAGCTCTGAGAATATGTATTTGGTCAAGATTAGGTTTGAAGTTTTTCATGCTAAAATTTTCATCAGAAGAAATGCCTGTCCTGGGGATCGCAATGAATCATAATGAAATTTTTATGGTAAATTTTCATAGCCCCCATGGTATGTACACCAACAGTCACTTGATTGATGGCAATGTCACCCAATACAAAATGGTAAATGTGATCCAGCACATGGTTTACACAAAGATAAAGGAAAGAATGGTGGTGATAATGTGTATTATAAAAGGAAAAAGAAACCTAAATACCTAAATTGAAAGAATAGTAGATTTGCAAACTAAAATAGTATTTATTTGGAGTACTATCTAGAAAACTGTCCTACACTGTAATAATTGGAGCCATTCTCTGGGAGGGGCCGTCTTCTGCTAATGGCCTTGATATACACATTTAGTCATATGTAATAATCACCCTTCATTCTGAGACAGTAAAGTTAAAAAAAGCACAAATAATACTTTGAAGAATAATGCTGGTTATTTAGTTGGTAGATTGCATCTCCCTGGCTATTAGTTACAGCTGTGTAATTACATATTATGCTGAAGAAAAATGAAGTTGTTTTAAAACAAGTCCTCCTCTGTGAACAGAATTAATTGATATTAACAGTCCTAACTACATGCCCAAGTACACATATAATATTTTACCAACAGTTTTTTGGATCCATCTCCCATTACTGAATTGTAATTTCAGTGTAGATTTGCCTGGAGGTAAGTAATAAATCTGTGTTGCAGACTTCTTTAAGCATTAAAGGAAAAGTGGGTATTTATAGAGAGAGAATGCAAGAAACTTGTGACTTATTCTTCAACTTTTCTCTGCAACACAAGTAAGTATTTACAGCGTTCTGAAGCCTGCTAAAAATACACTCACATAAAACCAAGAGGCCAATTTAAGACCCCTATACAAAGGGAAGGAAATTCCAAATTCAGACTGAAACATGACATGTAATTCACCCCATTATACAGAGCTTTTATGGTACAGATGGGACCACATGGATCTCAGATGAGGCTCTACCCTGTGGCATGTAGGCCCTGGAGACAAGGATAGCTAATTCCTCCCAGACTTGAGGTTCTATGATGAAGTAATTTAAATCATATTTCTTATGGAATTTTGGAGTTCTTTGCTCTTTCCAAAATCATGTTCTAAAGAAATTTTTTAAAATGAGTTAAGTCTTACCTGTTTCCTCTAGGTTCATCATAGTTTGTCTTGTAATTAAATTCAAATATGAATTTATCAGTAAAAGTCCCAATTCTTGGTTCTTTGACAGGATACGACAGTAAGCCCTCCTATGGTCCCTATGGTGTGCTGTAGACTCTACTTGTGCTATCTGCCCTGGCTCCTAGTGATAACAGTGCCACAGGATAAGGATCAGACAGTTCAGGAATAGAGAATGCTGGGGTAGGGTAGGGCAGTTACATTTTAGGTGTTACTTTGAGCTGGGATTTCTGTGCATTTTAATGCTTCCTACTTTCTCAACCAAGATTTAAGATATTTATTTTTACAGCAATTAATGAAATGTTTCTCCAGCAGCCTACCTGTGTAATTATCTAAGTTTCACAATGTACGTCTGGTAGGTCTTCCTGAGCCTCAACAGAGAAGTTCTGGAGGATTCTGAGATGGAATGTCATTGCTGGTGTGTAGGGATCATGAGGAGTCTATGGGTCTGTGGCCTCCTGGGATAGCTCCACTTTCACTCATCCTAGCAAGTCTCTAGGTGGATGCTGAGCTAATGGAGTGAGCTCCAGGAAGTTGGTGCAAGTCACAACTGCATGCCCTCATCGCATGACATTCTCTCTGCATTGCCCTGAATGATCCTTCCTCTCTGCAGGATGAATTCTGGCTCATATTCATCCTCAGAATCTGAGTCAATTGCCACCTTCCCCTGCAGACCCAGAGGCTCTGTTGTAGTGATACCTTTATTGCAGTGATTTTCCTTTTGCTTGGTAATTTATTATTAGCGATCACTGCCCCTTGCTAGTTTTCTGGGCAGTGTTCAGCACTTGGACAAGCCCTTTGCCGAAGGTGTTAGTGAGCAGTCACGTTGGTTGGTCCAGTGTGTGAGAGGATGGAGGGACAATCAGAGGGCTTGATTTCCCCTTTTCATTTTGCCGCTCACTTGTGCTGTGACCTCTGGTTACTTGTTCTTGATGTGATGGTTTCATTGCATGGAAATGAAACAATCATTTGTTTAAACTTTAACCAGTTCTTCAAATTGCAGGAAGAATTCAAAAGAAATAACGTTCATGCAAGCACACTGAAAGACATGGAGCTCTGAACAAATGCTGGGGGTTAGCAGGTGAGATGGCCAGGGCTGTGGGGAACCAGGAGTTCCTCTCTTGGCCTAACTCAGTGATGAGTGCTTGGGCTGCTTCACACCTGCTGACATGTGATGGGGAGGTGTCTGTGATCATCTTGAAAGTGGACGGTAATGTTCCTGAATAACCAAAATCTGCAAAGCAAGTCTTTGCTCTGCACTAAAGCACAACTGGAAAAAAAAGAAAATGATTTCATCTAGAATCTAAATTTCAAAATGCTTTCTGTATCATTGTGTTCTAGAAAATGAGATCAAGTGAGCTTATTAAGCTCGGAGAGTAATATTTTAACTCTAAGAAGACAAAATTTAGGGGGAAATTCTCATTATTCTGTGCACACAATTGTTCTTCGGGTGCCAACTTTAGAAAATAAATTATAAGTCTCTGAAAAACAAGGATTTGTGTTGATGGAAATGCCGACAGATCTCTGTTTAGAAGGATGGCAGGCACTGTGATAATTATGCTATCATATCCCATCATTAAAGATTCTATTGAAAGAGGTTTATAAATTGCTCCTCTTTTTAGATAAACCGCCCTATATTAAGGCATCAACGATATGGTGCAGAATTAAATTAAAATCTCATAAAATGAAATATGTTCTGTATTAGCTGTTTGACACTTAATTTGCCTCTGAATGAGTAGAGGAAATCACAAATTAACCTGCCTTTGTTTTTCCAACCATGGCTTATTAGGTGTTAGAACAACTGCAATTACAGCCTAATAATAACCACTAAGCCTTATAAATATGTACGGAAATACGTCAGCTTGTGTGAACGAACCCAGTTTGTTAAATGGAGAGCCTTCAGCTTACCCTGCTTGCTCACAGTGTTATCCACAGTTTATGGTTAGGTGGTGTAGATATAGAAACTTAAATTGATTCAAATGCAATCCTGGAAATAATATTAAAATTTATTAGTATTTCCTTTAGCTCAGAATCATGAATTTAGATTTAGAACATATAAGTAGGACATCGAATGTGGATATCCTCTTTCTCTGAGTTGTCACATAAAGCCTTTTTATAAAATGTACAATTCCTGCATTGTTTTTGTGTATTTTGAGTAGTTTCTTAAACAGTGCATAAGTGGAATCTTCTCTTATCTTCTGAATTATTCTCCACTGAATTCACTAGAATTTATGCCTGATAGACTACCAAAGTGTCTTTATCAAATCATTTGTTATGACCATGGATTCTGATAAGTCATATAGCAAAATTTAGACTATATTTTGTTTAATTACTGAGATTATTTGGACCATGAATGAAACTTGAACCTGTATACACACAGTCGAGGCAGTAATTTTATGTGTATTTTTACTTGGTCTTCTCTATATTTGCTGCCTGACTTGTTTACATCAAAGCTGTGTCCTTGTACAACCTGGGATTGCACTACTATATTCTATGAGAATTAATGATTCCCTCTAGACTAAAATTATTAGCAGCTTTAAAAATTTCATTTGGAAATTTAGACATTGGTGTTTACATGTTTCTACCTTATAATACACTATAGAAGTAAAGTACTTTTTTCTCTTGCATTTTGAGTGTGTTCTTTTTTTTTAAGTGTTAGAATTCACCTAAGTATTCCTTCTTTTAAAAAGTAGAAATGGTATATTTCTAGAAACTCAAATTATAAAGTAACTTTAAATTCTAATTTGATTTTATCCAATCTGGATTTTCCTGGGATATTTCCACACAATCTTTTTGAGCTCCAATCTTCTCATTCATGGACCAATATGAATTGGATTTAGGACTATCCCATTGCTTCATACTGAGATCTGCAATTCATTTTCCAAAGCAGTGTCCTTAGTTACTAACCCATTACAATAATCCAAGCCCCACACATCTTGCCAGTGGAGCTGAGCTGCGCTTGCTTTGTGCTGTGGATATGTACAGTCCTGAACTCAAGCTGCATCCTGAGCCAGCACATAGAGGCTGGTGCATTCCTCCATCCACTTTCCTAATTGATTTTAGAAAACTCTTTATGTTTTCTGTCTTGGAGGAAGTGAGGACTTACATTCTGTTCCTTCCATTGAGTCACTGTTGTTCATTCTGGGCAAGAATGCCTGACTCACTGAAATCACTCTACCAAAGTAAGAAGAGCTGTTTCCCCTACTAAGAGGGGTAGCTGGGGAGAGGATTCAGTACAAGCAAGATAATTAATATTAGCTGTGAAATAAAATGAACTGGATATAGGTAAGGCTTTGCCCCCAGGATTAGACTGCCTTTTAGGCATGAGAGTAGAGAAAGAAGCAGCAAGTTTAGAGAATGAATACATTCATTACTTCTCAGAAATAAGACACTGAGAAAAAGATATACCATTATAGTAAAAGTCTGGAGAAAAAAGTAGATGACCAGAGGAATTCCTGAGTCACACTCCTCTTCCCTAAACTTAGAGCCTTCCTTGTTGGGAGTTCATATAATATTTATTCAGGAGAAGCCGGCAGCCTAGCTACTTACTGAGAACTGTAAGATGGGCCTGTATGCCTCATATTGATTTCATTCGTTTTATTCTCAGGAAAGCCTCCAGTAAAATATGGAGATTTAGCAAAATCTTATAATTGTGTTTGGGGCCGTAAGTAGTTTGGAATATTTCAATAGCATAATTTAAAATTAACAAAGTAAAGTCCTTCTTTCTTTTCCAATGTTTGTATACTACCATAAACATTATTGGAATTGATAAAGTATAATGGATCACAAAGTATAATAGATCATATCAAATATTATAGCTAACTTTAAAAAAAGTAAAAAGGAAAAAGAAAAAAAAATGAACTAGACTGTAATTTACAATTACTTCTCCCAGGGCACGGACAGTGCATTTCTCTGCATTTGCAAGGCTGAGTCTATGCCTTATTGATCATAGCTCCTAAATAATTATTATTTTTAATGGTAATAATGGGCCATTGTTTTGTTAGGCTATTGTTACTAATATTACTTTTTTTTTCTTACTTTTATTAGAGTGTGTAATCTCATGCCAACAATGCTAGCACACTCAGGAGTAAAAATCTAAAAGCTCAGTTGCTAAGGTTCTATTAAAAGTACCTATTGCTTTGGCAAATGCTCTCCACTGCAAAGTTGTTTCCCTGATATTAAATCAGTTACTGTTGTAGATATTTGAAGTTACCTTACATGACTGGGTGCCATTTTATTTATATCTATAGCTGTTTCCCAGACCCTTTACATGAAAGGAGAATTAAGGAAATTAGCAATTTTAAATGGACAATTTAAGGAGAATACAAAATTTGATAAAGTAAAAAAAGAAACACAATTAAACATGAAAATAAATGTAAAATTAAACATTAATTTTTTAATCATATTTTTATAAATGTTTTTTAGTTATAGATGGAGACAATATCTTTATTCTATTTATTTATTTGTATGTGGTGCTAAGGATTGAACCCAGTGCTTTATATGTGCAAGGCAAGTGTTCTGCCACTGAGCCACAACTCCAGCCCTAATCATATTTTGAACATAAAAAATATGTAGAATTATATATGAAAAAAATGGAGTGTCGCATTGCTTATAATCCCATGACTAGGGAGACTGAGGCAGGAGGATCTTTAGTTTGAGGTCAGTCTCAGCACTTAGTGAAACCCTGCCTCAAAATAAAAAGACTGGGGATGTAGCTCAGTAGTAAAGTACCCTGGGTTCAATCCCTGAACCAAAACAAAATACAACCAAACAAAAACAAACAAAATAAGCAAGAAAACAAATTCCAGTGATTAACGCTAATGTTGAGTACTTATCAGTGAGGCACAATTTTAAAGACTTTCTCTAGTTATCTCAAATAATACTTACAGCAAGTTGATTATGATGGAGTTACTGTGATTGGCCTCATTTTAAGAGACCTTGACATGGAGAACTCATTTAGGTTAGGAGTAGGTGGTGCCATTATTTTAACCCAGATATCAAACCCTACTCCCTTTCCTCATGACTGTCATGGTGTGCCAGTGAAAATGGACACCATACACTTTGCAGCTCTAGACTTTACTTAATGAATATGCACAACTAAATTCCAACCACATTTGAAAGGAAGTGTCCAGTGTCACTGGCTGCATTCATCTGCAAATTTCTAAGGCAGAAATATGGCAGTGTGAAGAAGAGCCATAAATAGTTACATTCAAGTGTTTGAACTAATAAGCTTGTATGTAGCCAAAAATATAATAAGACACATACCAGTGTTTACTGCTGTAGAATTTATGGTGCTAAACTGGGCAATTTCTGTATCTAGACACAGGTGTGGTTTTGTACACTGTGATTCATTAGTTCCGTGGAATGTGGACCAACACTTAATTACATCTGAGAAAACTATATTAAAACATGGGTAAACGATGATTAGTGATTATAGCAGTATATCCAAGAGAATGTAATCCACGTTGAGCCAGACCCCAGTGTCTTTCTGACTGGAACCTTTTTCTTTCAGATACCCATGGTTTGCCTCCTCACTTCATAGTTTCCCTGATTGGATGTCTGCTTATCAGAAAGTTCTGTGAAGAACTATCTAAAATAGGTTATGGCTTATGAGCCAGCTCAGGCCCACAAACTGGTTTTGTCAATAAAGTTTTATTGGAATGCAGTTTTGCCCATTGTTTGCTATCTCCTGTGAATAGCTTTAACAGTACAAGGGCAGAGTATAGTAACCGTAACAAAGAGGTTATAACCTGAGAAAGCTAAAAGAGAGTCTGCCAACTCATGCTCTGAAATAATACCTCATCTAGCTTCACTCTTTGCCACATTCTTTGCTTTAGGTGTTATTATTTAAAAAACAAACAAACAACAACAACAAAAAAACAGTGCCACGCATCATATTTTATACTTTCAGCCTTTACTGCTACTACTCCCAAGATGTTTTCATTGCATGTCATGTTAGTTCAAAAAAAGAAAGTGAACCCTATTTGTCATGGTGTCTCACAATCAACAGAAAAAAATTAAAGCCTGCCAAATTTTCAAGAACTCCCTTAGGCCATCTACCTGCATAGTTAGTCCCTCAGATTAAGTATGAATATGTGGTTGAGTTTCATTTCCTTAACTTTTAAAATTTTGATGAGGGGGGCAACATAAATCCAGATCAACCAATACACATGGTATTTTGCATTAAGAAATGAACATGAAACCAATAAATTGTACTCAAAGGGCATAATACTTTGTTCTGTTTTACAGTGTTTCTAATGACTGAAATATTGAATTTGGTCCTCAGTTGCAGGGAAGTGGGCCCTAATTATAGAGTGTATTCAGAGTCTGAGCGCCAGCTTCTTGGATAAAATTCCTGTGTTCTTTGTGCTGTGCTCAGCAGCATGGTCCGGGAGCAGATATTGACTGAAGTATTCACATTCACTGAACCGGAAGCCGCCGACTCTATAGAGGCTGCTGTCAAACCTGTTGCGGGGGCCTGGGAGGTACTGGACTGTAACCGACTTTTTTCTTTGCGTACAATGCTTCCACTCATGTTAAGCCTGGCTTCAAAGAAAACAGAAATTTACTGCCACCGTTTTATTTATTTTTCAAAATATGCATTTGAGAAAATTGAACTTTAACAGAATTTGTCCCCACGGGAAGATGCTTGGAGGTGAGTTTTACATGATGAATACTGCCCAAACTGAAGCTGCCTGTAGCTCTTCCTATGTGGCCATCTTTCCTTCACTTAGGTAACAGAGCCCACTTTTCACTAAACAAAGACATGCCATTTCCTATAGCTGCACAGCAAGCTGAGTTCATTTCAGTCCTTTCCCCAGGGGAACAAAGGCCGATGACACAGGACTGCCTGTCATTCATTCTTATTATTGTTGCATCCCTGTCCCTGCCCCCAGGGAAATTCATCCATCAAAAACTAAAATGTGAGCAGATATGTTTCCAGGAACTGCTTGCTAACTTTTTGAATACTAAGTAACAAATTAGCTATAGTTTTTTACCTCTTCCCTGATCCAAGCCCACTAAAAGGAAATAGCAGGAGAGAGGTAGTGTTTAAAACTTATCCACAGAGACTTTAGTAAGGTATAGAGTATTCACTAGCTGCACTGAAAGAAATTGGGAAAAAAAAAAAAGCCATTTTTAGTTTTGGTCTGATCTTTGTAAAAAGCATATCAGAATAGTAATGAGTAGGCTTATTTCAGTTTGGTAAAATGTAATATTGAGTGGTTCCTGTGCTGACCAAAGTGAAGGTGTGACATTACATCAATATTTAAAATTCTGATGTGGAAAATCATCCTTTCCCTCCCCCTTCCTCTACCCCAGAGTATGCACACACAGGAAGAGAAAGCATGCTGGAAAGGGATTGCCTTAGGGAATGAGGTGCATTTTCACTAGAGAAAAAAGTGATGATCCATAGCCCAAAGCCAAAGGCTGCCTAAAATTCCTTCATCTAATATTCTGGGTTATGCAGCATCTCACATGTTTAAAAGTGACTGACGTTTAAAACTTTTTATGCAACAGCATTCATTAATAAGAAGTTCTGGTTTGGGACTGTTACAGGGATCAGAAACAGCCCCCATCTAAAATTCTGAACCAATACTAAAGTGAGTTATATGTGCAGTTGCAGTTGAAAGCTTTCTCTTTTTATTTTTTAAGGCATTCTTTTAAAGATTTACCTGTTGAAGGATGCCTGGCTTCTAGACAGCAACTGTAAATTGTTCCTAAGGAGCGGATGCTCTCACCACAGCCCCAGTCACTCTAGGTAGCAAGTACTCAGTTTGAGTGAGGTATGTCAACTCAGCACATTAAATGATCCCCACACCTACCCGCCACCCCCAGCCCCAGGTTTGACAAGGTTAATGTGCATCACTCCCTACCTGGGAATGAGTTAGACACCAAATGACAACCACCAGTACTCTGAAATGGATTCAAATAGTATCCAAATCTTGCCAAGTTCATCCTGAGTGAACAGTGTCTCTATCAGGTGGAGGTGAGGTTGGGTGAGCACAACACCAACAGTTAAATGATTTACTTCATTTACAAAACAAATCAGTAAACCATGTTGCTTGAATATGATTTACATTTTTAAGATAGCCTCTAAAGAAAGTATTCCTGCCTTACTCAAATGCTTCTTAATTCTATTCAAAGTAACCTCTGGCTCCTTCATAGGACGAAATCCCTGTATTCCTAGCCAGTGTTGTTTTCAACATATGATATACACACCTGAGAAATTTTTCAGCAACAAATTTGCAATTATAAACTGTAACAAAGGCACTCTGATTTTTCATATCCTATTTCCCGGGGATATAACTGATTGATATTAGCCTTATGTTAAATCATATTTACGTTACATGACCTAACATGTTGGCTATATTTATTTAAAGTAAGCATTTTATGTTATTTTGTGTAGATTCAGTATGTTACTGTATATCTACACACACTGCACTCGCATCTGTTCATTTTCTCTGTGGTAATGTCTTGTTATTGGAACTTGTCAGTCAAAGACAGCATAGTCTTCCATCTTAGTAGAAGCAGTTAAGAGGGCAAAGAAAGGTCAGCCTCAAGTATTCTAATCTTGTTTTAATGATCAAAATATGAGCACCTCTGATGTTAGATTTTAAGTCTGCCATGATACACATAGTCATTGGACTGAGGAAAGAGTAGCCAAAGTCAAGTTTTCACTGGAAATAGAGGAATCGTGGGGCTGGGCTAAGGCAGATACAAATTGCTTCAGAAGCTAAATCCTGGGGAGAGACTCTCTCCAGTTGCAAAGTTACACCATTGCTGATGCCATGTACTGTTTGTGAGCGAGCCCTTGACCATTTCAAGAGTGGCTCTTCATTTTCCCAAGTGTGGGTAGCAGGATGTGGGGATCTAACTTAGCTGGTTCATGTGCTTCCAAAGGCTTTCCAGTGATCTGAGGAATAATCGAAAGGTGCATTGCAGCATGTGTAATTTGTTACCCTCCCCCACCCTTCCTCATCTTTTAGCCCAGTCGGACATAGGACTTCGTTATTTAGGTTATTGTTTGTTGTTTCTGTGTTGTTGGGAGGAGGGAGTTGTGGAAGTTGAATTGGAGGTAATGAAAAGCAGAGTCCACCCCCTTCCTCCAAGTGTATGGAGGGAAACCTCCTTCCTTGGTCTGTTTGCTTTGCAAGGGTGTTCTTTGATGAGGTCTTTGTTGCAGGCACCCACTGAAGTCTCAGTGTACTCAAGCTTTAGAAAAGGCGATTGGCCCGTCTTTGTTTTCTTTGTTGAACTGTTTATTTTGCTTTCTTCCCACGAGGTTCCCTGGCCCTGCTCTGACAACGCTTTTCTGCATGAATTACATTCCTCGGAGCCACAAGTCTCCTAATTCTTCCAGTCCATTTGATTCCAGCCTGTGTGATTAGTCTATGGCTTCGATCTGCCATGGGTCTTTGCCAAGCGGAGTGCTTGCTAAGTGCCCCTAATGTGGGGACCTAAAGACATTTTTTAACCTCATTAGCGAGGAGAGAAGTGCTTCATGCCAGCTTAATAACGTGGTTACTCTTGAATCATAGCTTTACTAGCTTTAAAATCAGTGAAGGAGGCTACTAAGTCATTTGGTTTCCTTTGAGTGTGAAGAAGGCAGTTGAAGGAGGAGGACTGAGGTTATTGTATTCCTGTCCACTTTAGAAACATAGTTGTCCTGGGTGGGATGGGAGGGGAGCCCCTTCATGCCATTTAAGTTAGTTCTCATTTCTAAGGCATCTCATAATTTACATTTCTGAATTTAAGATGTTTGCATCTTTAAATCACACAGAATGTATTGGGCCTCTGTGTTGAACTATGAAAAAAAATTATTCAGCTATTTTAATTATGGCTATTTCTTTTTCTTCTACATATATATTATTTTCTGAAGCATGGTTTATAACTGGGACAGAGATGAACAATTGATAGATTTTAAGATCATATCTGTTTAAGTCCTAGTAAATATTTCATTCTTCAATGCATTATACATTTGTTACTGGTACTGGTAAAACAGTATCATATAACTCAATAAAATTCAGCTATCTTAAGAGCAAAGTTCTGTGAGGGGTATGTTCATCGGTTTTTACCTGTGTGTGCATGCATGTATGCCCGTGCATGTTAGAATCTTGACTTCACAAGCAAGTGAAATGCACTATACCTCACTGGGAGCCTGCATTCACTGGTGGCATACCCAGAGTAGTTTTAACTTGAGACTTCCTAAAAAAAAGACCAAGGACTTTGTCAGAAATGATGGAACACAATTATTGATTGAAATCATACAGTGTAAATGCCCACTTACACAAGGAAGATCTTCCGTAAATGGGAAGTCCCAAGCAGTGTGCAAGGGCATAGGTTTCTTTGGGATCTACTTTTCTTAGCAAGGCCTGGTTTGAACTGGGCTCTTGACCTCTGACCTTTGTGAGACCACTCAAATAGCTGGGTATCCTCAGGGCAAACTTTTTGGTGAGTGTCTTTCCAGTGCTTTCTTAAACAATGATGGTGGTTCTACACATAGGGAGGATTTATTAGGGAGACAGAAGTTAAACCTCCTTTGGTTAGAAGAGGTACTTCTTGCTTGGATTGGTCTCTGAAACCAGATCCCCCAGAGAGCTGGAAATAGCTCCTCTGATACTTCCCATGTAGCACAGAGAAGCATCCCTCATAGTGGGTGGGGGCTGGATTACAGCTTTGCTAAATAATTGCCTCTGAGCACATGCCCTGTCTCCCATACAGTACTGGTCAAGTTAGTCCCTGATAATGCTGTTTTCATGGACCTCGAAGTGTAATCCTAGAAAATGCAAGCATAATTCTTTTGGCACTTGGCTTCTGATGATCCTCAAAACCTGTTAACCACCATTTTCGTGATACATGTGGACCTCAGTCAGGTTCCTTCTCACCTCTGCCACTTGCTGGCTGTCATTGGACGTTTTCTCTGACCTCAGTGGGCCTTGTTCTCAAGTTTGATATAACATAGTTGTATCAAATGATTATGGGAATGTCTAGATTTGTTCAGATTTGTGCTTTGTTTTGTCCTTGTGTGTGGACGTTTAGGTCTTATACGTATTACATGTGGGTATAAATGTGAATTCAGAAAAAAATTCAATTCTTTGTCAAGTCTTTTCTCCTAAGATCTTAGACACTTTAAAAACATATATTACAATAATGCACCTAGTTGCAGGAGTGCAAAGTTAAAATGTATAGAGAATGTTTTCAAAATGCTGTTACGGCCCAAATCCTAGAAAGTGAAAAACGAGGACATCTTCAGCTTGGAACAGCATAAAGGAGAAAAGCATGTGTTGCGTGCTGGTTATGCTGGTGTATTTGTGCAGATGCATAGCACAGGCTCGGAGAGGGTAAGACTTCATGATTAATGGTGTTTATTCTTGACAGAAGCCTCCTTTATTTATCTGCAATACAGTTTAGCGATTTTATCAGGCCCCTGAATGAAAAATATTCAGTCATACCAATATTGCAGTGTAAATTGAGTAGAGTCACTTTTTATTATATCTTTCTGCCTTATCATCTGCACAGTAATTTTCTAGCAGAGGTTTGATATGGAAAGGCTGGATTTAGCTGTACTTGACACAAAGCCTCTTCAATTTCCCCTAAAAGTTCAGGCTGCTCTTAGAAATGTGTGTGTGTATGTGTGTGACTCTGTGTGTGTGTGTGTGTGTGAGTGTGTGTGTGTGTGTGTGTAATATATAAACCCTCCTTTCTTATCCAAGCAATTTCAGGATTTGAAAGAATAAAGATAAAATGCACAAACCTGGATAGGAAAAATATTGTTAATATAAAAATATCTAACAGCTGTGAACTCACAGGTGAAAGCTCCTTTAGTGTTTAAGCTTGTGGCTCAGTATTGCACCTTTTGCATGGCTTTGTGGTCCCACTTTCTTCTAATCAATCACCATCCAAATCCAATCAGCATAAAGCCAGACCCTATCATTTCTCCTGAGAGTGATATCAAAACTGAAGACCAGAGTGGCCCAGAGAAGACATCAGTTGCCAGGATGATGGCAGTGCAGTTGTAGAGGAATGGAGAGAGGAAAAGAAGATACCTCATTTGTAGAATTTGCACAGCTTTTTGTAGAATATACAAATAATGTGTCAGTAAACTTTTAACAAGGGTTTATTCAAGCTTCAGACTTTATGGCATTAATTGTCAAAGCTGGTCAATGAGAGCCAGGGACAATTGTAGATGTTGTTAAATTTCAGGACCAATGGGGACTTTAAACCTGGTATATAGAATAGAGATCATTTAGTCAAAATTTTCTCATTTTTACAGATTTATAAAGTAAAGCCCAAAAGCTATTGCCAATATATCTCCAGTCTCATGCACAGATTTTTCAAGGGTAATATGAGCAAATAATTCTTTCACATCATTTACATGTTGCCAATTAGTTTAATCTTTCCTCTCTTGTGGAACCTGAAGATTTGCTTTCCCTATAAATAAGGGGTTACAGGAGCAGACTTTGTGGGTCCAGAGCAAGTCATCAGGATCACTTTTATTCTTCAACAATGCTATTCTGTATTCCTGGACAAAGTTCTGTGAAACTATAACAAGACCCCTAAGAAAAGTATCTCCTTATGTGGAAATTAATGCTTCTTCTCTCCTAAATAATATAGAGGAATTGTTTTCTTGTACAGAAGATAGTCTCTTTTCCCATATTTAATTAGTTATTTTATTTATTAATTTTTTCCGTAGTACTGGGATTGAATCCAGGGGCGCTTTACCACTGAGCTATAGCCCCAGCCCTTTTTATTTTTTGTTGTGAGACAGAATCTCACTAAATTGCTGAGGCTGGCCTGGGATTTGTGATTCTCCTGCCTCAGCCTACTGTGTTGCTGACATTTCAGGCGTGTAATGAATTTATTTTTTGAGAGGTTTATACCCGCAAAGAGGATGAGATTCGGGAATATTGAGAAGTGTGTCTAGGATGTAAAGTCTTAGTTCACAGATAGTAGAGTCCAGCAAGCTCTCTTCCCAGTTAATCTAAAAAGCCTGCTACTTTAAAAAGGCCCGCCTTTTTCACCTCTATTAGTCCAGAGGCCCTGACAAACATTGAGGATTTCATTCTAGAGGAGAATTATTGAGATCATTAATAATAGTTCCTTGTTAGACATTCCTGTTTACTTAAAATAAGGATGATTCAAAGAATGAAGGAAAGTTGAAGTCAGGTGTATCTTACCAAGGATCCTCAGAGACAATCCAAATTTGGGATCTAAGGGACAATATAGTTGGTGGTAAATAATGGTAATAATGATGGTGATGATGATATAGGAAAAAGTCCACACAGGAGCTACAATAAGCTCAGTGAACCAGGCTGCTCTTTACAAAAGATTTATTCTGTCTTATTCTTGGTGATGCTTTATACAGAAATGGCCCAGAATTTCAAACGCATCCTATTGTCTGTGTAAGTATCCTTTAGAACACCTGTAAGCAGATGCAACATGAAGCAAGCATTAATTTGTTGGAGTCCACCTTCATGTTTCTAATTATTTCCACCCATTAACTGAGACCTCCTGCTGGGAGAGTTCCTACTTAGATAATACATCTTGACCTGTGCTCCTGAGATTTTAAAAATACTTGTTTACCTTAAGTTATTTAAATGAGGCAGGTGAAAGATACCAGCAAAGCTGGCTTGCTTTTTAAATAAACAATTCTATTGGAATCTCTTGTGGGTACTTTAGGGTTATTTGTTCCTTTGGTCCTGGGCATCATGAGTAAAGCTGAAAAGTTTCTATAAAAGAAGGTCATGATGAATAGGATTCTACTGTGGCAGAAAATGTGACACCTCGGCAAATGTCATGCTTCCCAGTAGCTTTCTAAGTGCAGTTAATTCAGTTTAAATGGGACCCAGTTGCCCAATGAACTCCTCTTTCTTTGCTACTGTGTTTCAACATCTTTCTACTTAATGTATATTTTCTTTTGGAAAGGATATTATTTTTCTTATTTGAGTACTGTTGTGGAACACTTCCACAAAAATAGGATCTATAGAGCCAGGCACAATGGTGCACACCTATAATCCCAACAGCTGGGGAGACTGAGGCAGGAGGATCATAATTTCAAAGCCAGCCTCAGCAACTTAAGGAGACCCTATCTCTAAATAAAATATAAAAAGGGGGCTGGGATTGTGGCTCAATGGTAGAGTGCTTGCCTAGCATGTATGAGGCACTGGGTTCGATCCCCAGCACCACATTAAAAAATAAATAAACAAAATAAAGGTATTGTGTCCATCTACAACTAAGAAAAAAAAATCTTAAAAAAGAATATATAAAAAGAAGTGCTAGGGATGTGGCTTAGTGGCTGAGTGCCCCTAGGTTAATTTCCAGTACCACACCCCCCCCCAAAAAAAAAGGATCTATAGAATGAGTGGGAAATTGGCAGAAAAGTCACAGAAATCAAACCTATTTGAAATTTTTCACACATTTTTAAACCTTTGCTCATCATGATGTTCTGTTTAAAAATAATTTTTAAAATTTGTTCTAATTAGTTATATGTGACAGTAGAATGCATTTAGGCACATCATACATAAATGGAGTATAACTTCTCATTCTTCTGTTTGTACATTATGTAGAGTTACACTAGTCATGTAATCATATATGCACAAAGGGTAATAATGTCCGACTCATTGTACTATCCTTCCTCCCAGAAAACCTCCTCCCCTCCCTTAACTGCCCTCTGTCTAATCCTAAGTTCCTCTATTCTTCCCTAGCCAGCCTGCTCCTTATAGTGAATTAGCAACTGCATATCAGAGAAAACATTTGGCATTTGGTTCTTTGGGATTGGCTCATTTCACTTAAGATGATATTCTCCTGCTCTATCCATTTACCTGAAATGCCATAATTTCATTCTTCTTTGATGCTGAGTAATATTCCATTGTGTATATATACAGCATTTCTTTGTCCATTTGTCTGTTGAAGGGCATGTAGGTTGATTCCATAGTTTGGCTATTGTGAATGAATTGCTGCTATAAACACTGATATGGCTGCATTACTGTAGTATGCTGATTTTAAGTCCTTTGGGTATAAACTGAGGAGTGGGATAACTGTAAAATGGTTGTTTTCCCAATCTTTAAAGGAAAAAAAAAAGTTTTCTTTTTTAATCAAAAATAAAGTCAATCCCCAGCACCACAAAAAAAAAAAAAAAAAAAAAAGAAGTTGCTGAACTAAAATTACATATTAACCATGCTCTTGAATTGACTTTGGTGGGGAAAATCACATCAATTTTACTAAGGTCAAATCAAGTCACTTCCTCTATCTGTTTTATTAGAAGAAGAGGTGAGATGGGGGTGCTCTTATATAATGCCCAGGGTGTCCAAATATTTGAACATGTCCCAGCTTTAGGACAGCTCACTCCCTATGAGGTCCTAGAGAGAAACCATTACACAAGAATGCAATGACTTCAAAACACCTTTGATCTTAATTAGCCCAGAGCTCTAGTAATAGAGGCAGCAGGAATGAGAGTGTTGGTCACAAGGCCAGCTTCCACTGAGTACTTACCTTGTGACAGGTGCCAGGCTAAATGCTTTCTGTACACAGTAGTACCCTCAACCCAACACCATCCATGGTTTCACTTGCCTCAATTCTAAAATATTAAATGGAAAATTTCAGAAACACTGAAATTTATTTTCATAAACAAATATTCATAAGTTAAATGACCTATTACAGTATGTTGTTATAATTGTTTGGTTTTATCATTGGTTATTGTGGTTAATCCCTTATTGTACCTAATTTATAAATTGAACTTTATCATAGGCATGGAAGCATGGGGGGAAAAATAGCAGTATAGCCAGATGTGATGGTGCACACCTGTAATCCCAGCTATTGAGGAGGCTGAGGCAGGAGGATTGAAAGTTCTAGGACAGCGTAGCAATTTAGGAATAGAAAAAGGGCTGAGCATGTGTAGCTCAGTGGTGAAGCAACCCAGAGTTGAATCCCCAAGACCAGGAAAAAAAAAAAAAAAAAAGAAAAGAAACAGTATCTGTAGAGTTTGGTGCTATCTGCAGTTTCAGGCTTCCACTGAGAGTTGGTCTCCTGGGCTTGGCTGGGTTGACTTCCACATGGTCGTCACCCCTGGAGAAAGATAAAGAATGCAAAGGAAAAAAAAGTAGTATTTGAGCCAAAAGACTTATTTCAGGGCAAGAAGAGAAAAAAGGACAGAGTCTATGTGCTTTAAGGCAAATGGTTGGGAAGTTCTCAAGGAAAGAGGGTCCCCATGGGACGGGCCAGAATTCAGCTCCTAAGACAGTTTCCATCAATCCCCAAGGCACAGAAAGTAGGAAAGAATCACAATTAGACACCCCAGTATCTCTCCTGATCACTACAGCTGTTTTCTCATCAGAGTGGTATCCGTGGAATTCATACAAATGAATGTGACATATTAATTCTCCTAATAATTGATTATGTTTATGCTAATTACATTATGTTTTATATATAATATCATACATATTATTTATCCAAATATGTATTGTATATATTAATTATATTTCTAATTAGTTCTAAAAAATTACATAACATTAATGTTTTTGCAATTTTTAATAAACTTTATAATAAGTGAGAGAAGAAAAAATTTCTCTTTCATTTATTGCACATTGCAAAAGCAGGAATACCTTTGCATGGAATATTTGAACACCTTTTCATGACATCAAAAGCTGCTAAAATAATGGTTTTAAATGTAATCTGCACTGATGTTATGAAACAATGGATTTATCAGCTATCATTTTACTCTGGTATACTGTCTTTCCCATTAGTTTTCCCTCTTCTGCTTGTTTCTAAAGTGTTAGAGACATACATTGAGCTTTCTCTATACTTGGGATAATTGGGGCAGGAAGAAGGAACTATGAGGGTGTTTGCTTAGCTCCTAAGTACTTATTTGGACCAATAATATGTTTATTAAGGGATTTTTAAAATAATAATGCATTGCACATTATAGTTGGTTGGATAGACTTTCTTTTAATTCTTTGACCTTGAAATTACAATCTATTAATATAGAAATATTTACAGAATTTTTTTTAGCAAATTGCTTTTGGCAGCCTCCTCTGGGAGGAATAAAATCAATTTTAGCTATAAATAATTTCATTGCTCTTGCAAGACGGCACTTATATAACATTTTTTCAGCTGTCAGAAGGATATGACTAACATAATGTGAATGGTCGCTTGGCCTCTCCATTCACAGAAAGTTCCTTTGATTGGCTTAGATGTGGCTTCCGCCTATCCCCGCCCAGAGTTAATATACAAAAGCCTAACTTCCATAATTTATCTACTCAAGTATCCAGGGTCCAACTGTTTTCCAAGAGGTTGTGCCAGCTTGTACTCACATAGTTTGAGAGTTCCTACTGCACCAAGTCCTTGTCAATATTTCGCACTGTCACTTTTTAAAATCTTAGCCATTCTGGTGGATGTTTAATAATAACTGATTGTGATTTTGATTTGAACTGCACAACACATGATGTTTATAAAAGTTTGTTAAAAGACAATAGAAAAACTATTCTTAAGAGAGAAAACTTAAATGTAATTGTATCATTTTTATTTGAAATATGTACAAAGTGCATATTACCTGGAAAATTCTGGAAGTAAATACTAAAAAATGTTGACATTGGTCAGAGGTGGATAGTTGGGATATAGAGAATGGCTCCTTTTGTAAAAAAAAAATAATAATTTCTTAATTTTTACATTCATGGATATGAATTCTTTTTATTCTCAAATATAAATGAAAAGTAGTTACGGAAGTCATTCTCAAGAATATCTCGAAATGATGTTTCACAAGTAAAACTAATATTACTCTCTATTATAAAGAAATCAATTATAAACCTTAAATTCTCCTATTAAGAGAATATTTACCTTATTGTGAATGTGTGTACACTAAATAACATGGGGCCTTCTCTGGCTGCTTCTGTTCAGATCCTATCTGCCTTTACTGCTGGTTCATGTTTTATATTTTTCATGATCAAGATATGTCCTAAAGGTCTCTTATTAATGCTTTTGGGTTCTGCCACTCACCATACTATATTCACTCCTATTCCTTATGTGTAATTGTCTACCTCTTTGACTTTAAACTCTTTGGAGAAGGGGCCAAGGATTGTGTAAACATATGATATGTCTCTTGAAATCTCTCCAAGTGCTGAAATCATATTGGTGTCTTAGTAGATGGATTTTTCAATAAAATATATGTCCAAAGAATAGACATTGAAACATTCATCTGTGTTTCTATACAAGTGGTTTTTAAAAATTGAAATATCAAATGGTAAATTTGTAAAAGACACAAGTTAGTTAAACTGTCAAGGGAAACATTATTTAGCGTCAAGATGAAAGGAACCACATTATCAGCCTTGGCAGTGTAATGGAGTTGATTTTTTTCTTTTCTTTTCTTTCTTTTTTTTTTTTTTTCTGGTACCAGGGATTGAACCCAGGGGCACCTAACCAGTGAGCCACACCCCCAACCATTTTTATTCTTTATTTTGAGACAGGGTCTCACTAAGTTGCCGAGGGCCTTGCTAAGTTGCTGAGGCTGCCCTGGAACTTTCAATCCTCTTGCCTCAGCCTCCTGAGCTGCTGGGATTACAGGCGTGCACCAGCATGCTTAGCTGATGGAGTGGATTTGGGGTAGAGTTAAGGGGATGAGCAAGTGATAAGAATGCCCCCCAGAAGAGTAGATTTATAAAGAAAAAGTGATTCAGTGAGGGCTGGAGCTGCTGAAAAGGGCTGTCCATCAGGACCAGTAGCTATGAGGAAAGAATTCTCACTGCACAACTGTAGCTAGAAGAGAAGAAAGGAGGGCAAAAAAATACGTTTGCTTCTTTCTCACCACCTCCAATTTCTCCCAGCACATCTCATTAATGGAGATCCAAGGAAGTGAGGCAGCTGATCCAGCCCTTAAAGACCAGCCCCTGGGCCTGTGGTGGCTGTGGAGTGAAGGAGGGTGAAATGAAATCACTTCCACAGCCATCTAAATTTCAGGGTCACCTGGTACTTCCAGGGCAGAGGTTATCTGGAAGCATACCTTGCACTCAACAAAAGACAAAGTATAGAACTGTGCAAACTTCTGATGTATCTAGTGTATGAGTTGTGAATACTGAAATTATTTGTTTTTTGACTAAATGAAAAACCAAATTTTTACTACAAATTGTAGTTTAATAATATTGTGATTTTATTGAATGATTAATACTTTGAAAACATACTATAAGGGGTAAGTCCCCTTTGATCTTTGTTAGGCCACTGCTTAGAAATGAGGAACGGTATATCCTTGCGCTATATAAAACAAAATGAAACAAACAAATGAAAATCTTGTTATGTAAAAACTCAACACATTTTAGTCTTCAGTAGTGAGAAGCAAGGGGGAAGTGTATACATTTCCAGCATTCCAAGCAGTGTGAAAACAAACTGTAATAATCTGGTATATAAACCTTGGTTAATGCTCTCATAATGGGTAATGCAAGTGATTAAACACTCTGATTTTAATCTTGGCATTTTAGTAACCCAATAAGATAGATGAAAAGGCAGTAACGAATTAGATTACATAATAATATTTCATTCTAGCTAAGAAGTCCAGCTATTCCCTGCAATATGTGCTTTTTGTTTTTAAGTTTATCATACTATAGTGTTAAAAATGCTCTAATAAGAATCCTCTACTCTTTTCATTATAATCTATTTTCATGGTCTTATAAAAAATTAATCTGAATTCAAATTATGGCCACAAACAAAAACAGCTTCATAATATTTTATTGTCTTTGGGGAAAACACCAAAATAACCCCTACCTTTTTTCTTGTCTAAAATTGTGTTTCATGTACAAATACCCAATTCCACTGAGCAGTCAGAAACAAAATGGCAGCTATACTCATTATGTTTGCATGGCCTTGGAGAGACACATGGGTAGAAACAATAGAGGAGATGTTATTGCTGTGTAGGGAACTGGGGCCTTGCATACGTGAGCCAAGTTGCAGGGGTAATGAAGCAACACCTCATCTCCTCAGCCCAGCCTTGGCAGCCCAGACAACTCTCACCTGGGAATCTCTGGTTTCCAGACAGCAGTTTGTATGATTTTGTTTGGAGTCTCACAGGTGTGTTTCTGTCATCTTTTGCTACAGCATAAATAGCACAGAAAGTCTGTTTTTAGACTAGTTCTAAGTTTCAGGGTTTTTCCCAGAATGTTTGTTGTTTGGTTTTTCCCTCTCCATGATTTGGGTCCACCTTCAGCAATTGAGCACACAGTCCCAGAGCTTTGTGGAGAGCCACAAAGACAGAAAAAGTGATGGAGGCCCACAGTTATCTTCAGTTCCATCCCTATGTGTATCTCCTGAAAATATAAACCAAGAGAGAGACACCTACCAGTTTTTTCTTAGCAATGCTTTAATTCTCAAAAGCAGATTCTTAATAAATTTAACAAACATTTACCAGGTCGAGTACAAGATAGTTTGTAAAATAATATGTGTCATTTATATGAGGACTTTGTGGCTACCTTCTTTCCACCTCCCCCTCCTCTTCCTTTGATAGAATTCTCCCTCCTCTGGTCATAATCTTGAATGGCTCCTGTACACAGTAGTGAACATACATCTGACCTGTTCAATTTAAGAAGCTTAACCTTCCCTCTCAGATTTTTCTTTACAGGTAAAAACATAATAACTGACAAATGATCTTGCTGCCAAGAATTTGAAAGTGGATCTGTTAGGTAATGTAAAAAGCAGCTTTATTGAAAGACTCTAATTTATATACAGTTACATCCATGTCAGGCGGCTGCTAGAGCCATTGTAGTTCAAGGTTGAATGCTCAGAGTTGTTGGCTTAGAAACTCATTTTTGTCAGCCCTAGAGAAACATCATGCTAGCCTGACTCACAAGAGCCTGATGTGGAAACATAATTAATATTACCAACTTTCGGTGAGAAATCAAACAAGCAAGGGAAGTGGAATACCAGCTGCTGCTCTCCTAGGAAGCCAAACTGCCATTTGAACTTTTTTGCTGAGTCTAGAATCAGAAGAAAAGAAGTTTGGCTGGTTTTACAAAGTCATTTACCAAATGCCTTACACAGCAGGCACCAAGTTCCCATCTTTACATGCATGGACTCCAATCCTCTTAGCATCTTCTTGTTATTGTTTTGTGTGTAAACAAATTGATCCCTGAGTGAAAGTGACAGAACTTGAGGTCAAGTCCAGTTCCTTTTCAAAACTCTTGCATTACCTAGTTTATGTTCTGAACCACGTCATGTGACTTTATGACTATTGCCAGATAACCTTGGGAAACCCAAGGACACACTTCCAACATGCTCTCAGAAGGGGAAAAATGCAGACTCAAGCATCCAGATTTGCTTTGCAAGGAACGTGCTCAGGAATCTCCCAAGCTTTCCTTCAGTAGGAGAATGGATACATAAACTGGGCTACATCCAGACAATGGAATATTACTCTGCCCTAGAAAGAAATGAGCTTTTAGGCCATGAAATGACAGAGTGGAAACAGATGTCTATTACTAAGTGAGAGGGGCCAGTATGAAAAAGGCTACCTATTGTATGATTCCAGCTATGTGGCATTCTGCAAAAGGCAAAATTAGGAAGAGAGTAAAAAGACCAGTGGTTTCTAGGGGTTGAAAGATGGGGGAAGGAAGAAAGAATTGGTGAAACACAGAGGACTTTAGGGACAGTAAAACTACTCTTTAATACTCTAATGCTGGGTACATATCATTAGACATGTGAATTATGGATGTTCACATTATAATGACGTATCAATGTAGGATCATCGGTTTGTAAAACAATGTACTGCTCTGGTGGGGAATGTTGATAATGGCAAGAAGCTGTGTATGTGTGGGGGGCAGTGGGGATGCAGGAAATCTCTTTACTGTAGCTCAGTTTTGCTGTAAATCTAAAAACAATCCTTAAAAAAAAAGAAAAAAACAACAGAAAGAAGGTCCTAGCATTTCAGTATTTGAAATAATATAGAATGCTGTATTTGCACCCCTAATATATATGTACATGATGATATATTTATGTATTACCTGCGATTTTATATGTATAAAGACGTGTGTATGTAGTGAATATTCATTATGTACTGGACTTAGTATATGGGGATACTTATGTTAACTTCTCAAGACCCTTTCAAAGTAGGTATCCTCCCTGATGAACAGTTGAGTACAAAAATGAGAGGGTGGAGATCATAGCCAAGGTCACACAGCTGCTGGGAGCAGAGCTGGGCTCCCACCCTTACTGCTTCCCACTGTGCTGAGGTCTAACACCTGTGTCCAGAGTTCCTGATGACCTCCGAATGAGTAACCTTTATTAAAGACTCTTCTATTCCTGTAACTCCTGATCACTTTCCATTCACAGGAGTTAATTACTAGATGGTTTGTTTCTTGAGGGATATCAGCTTGCTTATTTTGCACTCTTATCTAAATGCATGTCTCATCCACCTAATGGGGATCCTATCTCCTCTACTGTATCACTCTGGAAAGGACACCATTTGAATGCAATAGAGTGAAGAACCCCAACTTCATCTCCAAATCCTGGAGGAACACTCCTTCCTGGTGTTGCTTCTTTCTTGTGTGTGTGTGGCCAGCAGAACCCAATGCTTCTGCCAGGGAACTCATGGCCCGGTCTTAGATCCTGACTCACAGGAAGCTTGCAGAGCATTTACCTTTAGACTGTGGGAAAGGACAAATGAGAGTGACACAGTAGTGCAGATGTCAGATTTCCAGACTTTCACAAGGAGAGGAGAGTGCCAGCCATCTCTGAGCATCCTTGGCTTTCTTTGGGATTGGTGACCACTCCTGCCTGATCTCTATAATTTTCATATTTTTCTGGATGCTGATTTGTCTTCCTGTGCATAATTCTCCAAAACAGAATTTGGACCTCTGGAGGTATTCTTACTACTCTTTTCTACTCTGGAATTTTAGAAAAATAGTAGGTTCTCATCTTTGTCTAAATCAAAGAATCCCAGTAAGAAATGTGGTGACTTCCCTTGGCTTTTAGCTCATATGGTTCAGACAGAATTTGTTATGTTCAAAAAAGCCTGTCAGGAGGTGAAATCCCAGGGGCTTTTTGAAGCCACCGCTCTTCAGTGTCCTCTGTGCTGGTGTCTCAGCATAAACTTACAAATAAGCTTGTGTTTTGCAAAAATTATTTTTTTGATCCATATTGGAAGAATTTATTGTCCTTTCTGATTGAAAACAAATGTTGGGCGTGGTTCATGCCTGTGATCCCATTGACTTGGGAGACTGAGGCAGGGGATGGCAAATTCAAGGCCATCCGCAACAATTTAATGAGATCCTCAGCAACTTTATGGGACCTGTTTCAAAAACAAAAAATTAAAAAAAAAAAAAAGATTGGGAATGCAGCTCAGTTGTAGACTGTCCCTGGTTCAATCACTAAAAAGAAAGAAAGAAGGAAAGAATATATGAATTTGAGCATCTCCCTTACCCTGTAATGTAACAAACATGTCTGAATGGATTTAACCAGTGATAGACATGTCTAAATGGAGGTCAGGTTTCACAGTGACACAAAGCTAACTTGTAGTAACAAAGCTACAAAATTATAACCAAGGCGGGAGCTCCAATTGGTCATGCCAGTTTCTATTTATCTTATGATTGTCTCAGGTGGGCTGTTTTATTTTTATTTTTTTTAATTGACATATATGTTATTGTACATACTTATGGGGTGATACATTTATGGGTTACTATATGTTGTATCAGTACATGTACACACATCATCCTAGTTAATCAATTTAAACATACCCAATTCGACTAATTTCTGAGTGGATATGAAATCCTTGCATTGTTTTGTAAAGAAATAGCTGGTTTATGGTAGTGACTTATAAATCTAGTAAACTCTGGATTTTTTGTTTTACCTCACTGGAAGTAGAATCTGAGTAACAAATAAAAAGCTTTATTTTTTTTCTTAGTTCATAATGAAGAAATCACCCCAACCATACTTGAGCTTCGTTTTATTTTCTACTGAGAGAGAATTCACCCCTTGAACTTCAGCGCACTCATTTCAGCACCTGTGGTGTGCACTTGGTGAGGCCCATGTTGGTTTACCAAGGCTCTGTTCTGACAGAGTGGTGAGGGTGAGATCCAGTCAGCAGTGCCTTTGCTTCTCGAGGACAAAATGTTCTTCTCCCTCTCTTTCATTTAACTCCTCAAGCCAGTGGAATAAGAGGAATTTGCTGTTCTCATTTGATTTGGATCTATCAGGGCCTCTCTCTCTTATGGCCATGCCCTCTGTGAAGGGGGAAAATGAAGAGCACCATGTTTAACTTTTCAGCCAATTCACTGGATTCTCCACACAAAATCTTTTCCACTAGGGAAGGAACAAGGCAGTGTGAGGGCTATGCAGACTGGCCATTCTAGTCATGGTGTCCCCAGGGACTTCAGGGGTGGCTGGGGTTGGTGAGTATGAAAGAGTTCAGGGACCAGGCAGAGAAGTCTCCAAGAGCAGACCAGGATGGTGGCAGCAAGGGGTATTTCATGACTTACTTGAATTTGTTCAGAGCTTGCATTCTGCCTTAGCTCATTATAACCAAGGCATGAGCTCGATCAAAATCCCATTCTTGGCCAACTTTCTAATCCTAGAAGTACTTAGTTTCTGATTGTTTGCTAAACACAGCCAATTAGAAGGTCATGTGAAAAATGGACCTAAGCTTGGTGCAGTGCCACATGCCTGTAATCCCAGCATATCGGGAGGCTGAGGCGTAAGGATCGCAAGTTCAAAGACAGCCTCAGAAACTTAAGTGAGGCCCTAAACAACTCAGTGAGACCCTGTTTCTAAATAAAATACAAAAGGACTGGGCATGTGGCTCAGTGTTTAAGCACCTCTGGGTTCAATCCCTGATATGAAAAAAAAAAAAAAAAGAAAGAAAATGGACATAAGCAGAAAGCTGATTCTCACAGAGAAAAGAAACTGCCTTCAAAGCAGTGAATCCCAAATCCATAAAACTGGTTTTACTCACCCCATGAGTACTTTGGCAGTCAAGTGTGTGCGTGTATATATGGAATGGCCAATTTCACATTTCTTGTAGACTTTAGTCTTCCCTCTCATTTATGGGCAGCCCTGCCATGGGTGTGCCTAGACTTTCGACCAGATGAATTTGGGGTTTCTCTCTCACACTCTTTCTCTCTCTCTCTCTATGCAACCCCTAATGGTAAGAAATAAGTTTTAAATGGTGCTGCTAATGTTTGAATCAAATTAAAAATTAACTGTAGCAACCACTTTAAGCTCATTTGCCTGTTTTTTAGAATTTCTTCTCATGGGGGAAGCCAAAGGCTGACCTTTATTTTCTTATATTCAGAGTGTGATGAAATTTTTCAGTGGTCACTTTTCTTTGCCCAAATAATTGCCTGACGGCATTCTACCTTCAGTGTACTGTCCCGATTTTAAGGTAAGAGTACTGGAAATATATGTGCCTGTCACTTTTTCTCAAAGACACCTTAAGGTCATTTAAAATCTTATTTATTTTATTTCACAGACAGCCTCTGCCTATGCTGATGCTTGTCTCATGCATACCTCTTGTGTTTGATTTTCTCCATACACAGGCCTTCTGCCTTATCTAGTAGCCCGACGTATTCAGACCTGCCCTTCA
The DNA here is from genome assembly GCF_047511675.1 of Marmota flaviventris. Taxonomy (NCBI): domain Eukaryota; kingdom Metazoa; phylum Chordata; class Mammalia; order Rodentia; family Sciuridae; genus Marmota; species Marmota flaviventris. The sequence goes on along the minus strand of NC_092498.1, from coordinate 99,866,818 downwards.
TTAGGATCTCCCCACATCGGAACCCTGCTGCAGCTTCTGAGTCTCCCTTCAGCCCTCCACACCCCTATATTAATCCTTACATGGACTACATCCGATCCCTGCACAGCAGCCCATCCCTCTCCATGATCTCAGCAGCCCGGGGGCTGAGCCCTACAGATGGTAAGTCTTAGGCCAATTCTGCTTCCCTAGATTGCCTTCCCCCTGCACCTCACCTGGGACATTATATAAAGTAGATGTGATATTTAGTGAGTGTTTCCCATGTGTCAGACACAGTACCAAATGCTTCAAGGGCATGATTTTATTTTAACCTCATAACACTTCTATGTGGATAGTGTTATCTCCATTTTCAGGTAAGGATAGCAGGGTGCAGAGGGATATACTAACTTGGAACCTGCTTATCCATGGCTAGTAAATGGCAGAGGTGGAACTCAAAGTCACATTTTGCTGACTCCCCAATCCTTGCTCCTAACTACTATCCTCTTCTGCTCTCCATATATGATTAGACTGTCTCTGCAGCCATTTCCACATGTGTATGGGTAACCTGAGCGTTTTCCTTACCTTCTCATGAACACTTCTCTTTTCTGTATCTCAGAGACACATTTGTACAGATGTACAAATTAGAGCAGTAATTCACAAATTTTAATGTATGTAACAATCATCTAGGGATCCTGACAGAATTGACTCTACATCAGGTGGGACCTGAGATTCTGCATTTCTAAAAACCTTCCAGGTGATGTCAAAACTGTTGGTCCATGGACCACACTCTGAGTAGCAAGATCTCAGAATATGTGATGGCTCAAACCTGTTGCATGTACTTTTTATTCTTGACCACACAAAATAAAAACTGTAATCAGAAGAGTTGGAAAAGAAATAAATTTAGACATTATTTTTATAACACTTCATATATTCCTGTTGATTCTGTTAGCCTCCCAATTAATTATTCTTCACATCACTTTTAATTTGAGCTGTGTATTACCCTGACTATAAAGTTATGACCCATTCCTTATATTTAGGAAAAGTATTCCCAGTCTTTTGCACACATGTACAAATCTGTTTGCCCATAATTGCTGAAATCTGAATTAAGATCCAGAGTCCCTTGAGTTTTATTAATTGCAGATAGGAGGTTATGAGTTCTATGCAACATATTACAGGTCACTTGTGATTGTTTTGAAAGCAAAGAGAAACATCATGCCCTTCATTTCCCTGAAGAATATTTAATGTGCCTTCTATGCACCCTCTTCCATGTTCTCCAAGCCAGCTGCTTCCTAGGTTGACTGTGCACAGTGGGAAGCTACACAACATTTCTTAGGAAGCATCCAGTCCACTGTGTTCCCAGGAATAGCTGTCTTCCAACAGTAACCACTAGCTCATTTGCTTTGTTTTCTCCTGATTCAATGCAATGAACATACTTGTAAGGTACTCTACTCAAGAAGTGAGTTTTGCCATTCAAACCAGAGTCGCATTTTAAAAATAAAATAAAACCGAGAGACAGTCAAATATGAGTTAGCTTTTCTGCTTTGGATATGATTTTGCAATGAGAGAAATGGAGCATCCTCTCTGCGGAGTGCTTGGGAGTTGTGGAAATGATCAGCAAGCAGAGCACACAGAGGGCGGGCAGGAGGCAGCTCAAAGTGGACTTGGAATTATGCCTGGCTTGTGGAAATTTAATCTGGTCAGGGGTAAGTTGTACTTCTAGTCACTTTGCTGAAAAGCGTGCTTATCATCTGCTTTCCATGATGAGAATGATGAGAATGGATAAATCATCCTTCCATTGGTTGACATGTCTTCCTTTTCCTGCTTCTCCGGTCTCCAGTTAACACCCAATCAAATAATACCTCTACTATTTCCCTCCTGTGGTCTGTTTTCATTTTTTAAAAATATTTCTGTCTTTACCATGTCCCATGTAAAAACTATATGGACACAAATAAAAAAAAAATCCACAGACCTCTTGCCAGAATGCTGGTGTTGGTAGATAATCATTGTAGCACTAACTTTTATTGATCAGATGCTATGTGCTAAGCACTTTACATGCATGCTTTTACTTTTTTGCTCTCAACAACCTCCTCTAGCTGGTTTGAATCCAGATCTCTGTGAATCTGGAGGCCACCCTCAGAACTGCTACAATATCTTGCTGCTTTTGCACATAAATTGGCAGGTGGAAACCAATTATTATCCCACTCATATAAAGCTGACTCTTGCCAGTAAATTGCTCTAGATTGATAGGTATATTTTCTTTTTGATTTTGTAATGAAAAAAAAAGGGAAAAGAGAGCTTTTAAATTATGGAACATGAAATTGCAGCTTATCATTCAGTTGTGTGTCATTAAAACTGTGCTCCCTTTCTTTTTTTTTTTTCTTCTGGTAAACCCTGACTCCTCGTGTTCGTGAACATTAACTCAGACACTCCTGTCAAGAGCTTAGGGAAGTATTTTAAGTATGTCTGGAAAGATATCACAGTTGTCTGAGTCGTCTACTATTGTAAGAAATGTGAACATGCTGTGATTTGGTATAAGAAACTGTTTTATTTTGGAGGTCAATCGTGGTTCTGTACACAAAGCCATGTGCCACATAATAATGTTTTGGTCAATAACAGATGGATACACAATGAAAGATCCATGTACAGTGAAGGTCCCATTATAGCACTTCGTGATAGCATTACTGTCTTAGTTTGCTTAGATACCTTCTATGATGTTCCCACAACAACAAAATACCCTAATGATATATTTCTCAGAATATATCCCCATCTTAAGGGATGCATTTTAATCATTTTGAATTCTTGTTGATTTTTTTTCAGCTGAACAACGAAAACTTTATAACATATTTCGTTCTTTCAGTTCCTTCAGTTTTACTTTCAAATAAAAGATACTTAATATATTTTGAGTTAAAGGAATAATGAGCCATGAAAGAAATTGCATTCAAGGGGTGCATGACAGGTGGACCTGAGATGCCTCAAGAAAAGTGTCTAGTTCTTCCAACTGTCACTGTGCCTCTCTGTCTCCTCCTCTAGCCCCCCACGCTGGAGTCAGCCCTGCGGAGTACTATCACCAGATGGCCCTGCTGGCCGGCCAGCGCAGCCCCTATGCTGACATCCTCCCCTCTGCTGCCACTGCTGGTGCAGGGGCCATCCACATGGAATATCTTCATGCCATGGATAGTAAGTGACAGGGCTATTTTCTAAAGCCCTGGTGGGGTGCGGGTGGGGGTGGGGGTGAGAAATACTAACTTATGAAATGGAAAGGAAGGTACAAAAATTAGGTTACTGTCTAACTTTTCAATTCTGAGAAGGGTAGAAGAACCACTGATACTCAGAGCTCTGGTCCCTTGGTTTCTTAGAAAGATTCCTTAGATGTGATCAGCTGGATCATTTGGCTCAGGGACACAGTGAACAGCGCAGGCAACTGTAGTTTGGAAGTTGTATATAAATAAAAACAATTGGTAAATTATCCTGCCCTGATTCTTTTGATGACAAAACAAAGGGGCATTTGCTCAGTTGTTCTTAACTTCATGGTTTAATGCTTTAAAAATTAAGTGAAAAAAAAAAACTAAAATTGGTTTTGCATTTTTTACATTAAATGATTGTTTTGCCCTATCTTCTGAACATTAAAACTTACATTTCATTAAGACATTTTGTAGCTGCTGAGTAAGTGAAAGGGTCAAAATAGTTACATGTAAGAAAAAAATAAAAATACATTTAGGGAAAAAAAATCAGAAGAGTCTACTTCTGTTACAAAGCAGTGGAAGAAGATGGGCTCATGAGGTGTGTGCATCATGTATTTTGGGATCCCTAAGGTGTATGATGATCACAAGTGAGTCCCTGATCATGGCTTTTCAATACATCCCAGGACTTTCATTTATCCTATCACGTATTCTTTCCAAGATCCCGAATGGTGAACCTAAAGCCTCACCCACCTCATACCTCAACTCAGTCCCCCCATTGGATATGACAGTGGGACTTTGAATAGGGCATTTGTTGGGAGTTTTGTTTTTCTTAACAACAGCAGTCAACTTATGCATTTCTGTCTAGAGTCTGTTTAGGTTCTTCTGTGTGAGAAGGTGTGCATTTGTCATCTCTTTGGCAATTCATTTATCAGGTTTGGAAAAGAGAAGGTGATTGGTTCACACAGGGATGTGAATCCACAGCCTTAGTTTCAGTACCACCCAGAAGTACCTCAGTGCAGCCTTTGAAAGCACCCTGTATTGGTTTCCATCCAGCAGCTCCCCCCCCCCACTCCCCCCAAACACAAAGAAGTAAAAGAAATATGTTACATCTTGTGCAGGGGTTTTGTTGTTTGGCTCTGTAGAGAGCTTGCATTTCAGATTCATCATAACCACATTTCAATTAGCGATTGTTGGGGGAAAAAGTTCAGCGTTATTATGCAAATCAGTTATTTAAAATCGGCAAATAAAGAATTAAAATAAGAGAGACTCCTTGGAAGGTCAGCCCACATTACTTTCCGTATTTGATGAGAATGTATTTAGTCAGGCAGTGGCGGTTTTTATCTAAATAAAGGATGAAGCTACCCTTTTACTTTGTAAAAACTAATTAAAGGAATTTTAATTTGCTGGAGTATATGGTAAATTGATTGTCATTAAGTAGGAATATAGATGTCCTATCATTCATCACATAAAACAGATACCTCCTTTTTCTTTGTCAGATTTTTTATTACCATAGAGAAACAAAACAATTAACAGGAAGCCAGATTGGAACTCTTCTTGTTGGAACAATAAGAATACTCTGGCTTCTGTTTCAGAAGGCAGCCGCCTGATTGGTGAAGGACTGCTTCCCTTTCAGCTGCCTTGAAAATGCTTACCTTGTGTTCTAGCAACTCCATTTGGTGGAACCCCCAAACCACTGTCCCCACATACAGCACTCACTTCTTTTCCTTCACTCAGTTACTTGGGAAGGACATATTAAAAAGTCTGTAGGAAAGTACTAAATTCCTTCCCTGTTAAATAGCTGAAATAGCATTTGGTTAGACAGAATTTACAGTGATGAGCGCATGGGAATTTCTGTCATAGGAGATTTGTCCAATGGAGAATTGAAACATTAATCTTAAATTCCTACATTGCCACCTACAGTGGTAGATACAAATTGGGATCCACCTGATCAGGCTGATCCATTGTTATGGATCTTCAGGACTAGTTCATTGGCAGATACCACAATAAACTGGTTTCAGATGAACACTCCTGATTTGTAGATGTGCCAATGGTAGGCATGTTTGGGTTTCAGCAAGGTGAAGTTAGAGTATTTATATGTAGCATGTTAGAATAAACAGGTCTGTGTATGGCTCTAATTATTCCTTTTGGGATTAGAGGCACCTTAGAGGATACAAAAACTTATAATCTCTATAAAGAACATCTAGAGGTGAGGGCCCCTGAGATCCACACTGTTTATATTGACACAGACCCTCGTAACTGAGAACCACTGTTGGAGGGGAAAAACAGATATCCCAAGCAGGCCATGTGTGACCCTAAGGGTTCCATGGTGGGTGAAAAGGTCATGCAAGGCTCTATCTTTGCATGATGTGTGGGGGATGTGACGCCTCTGGTGTTTTATTATGTCCAATGACCCCCTTATCCATCTCTTGCATCATTGCAAGAGTTAGTGAGTTAACAAGCTAGAGTTGTTCCAGGGACAAGCGCTGTCAAGCGTGTGTTGCTGCTTCTAACTCTGAGTCCCATTGAGAAAGGTTATTATCCAGCATTACATGGAAATCAACAGTAAGTCTGCTCTCTCCTTGGAATGTTAGGAAGTGGTATGCCTATCTTCTTTAAAACCTTCCATGATTAAATCAGAATGTGAAATAGGTATGTTTAAGGCAAATATTATAGTAAAAGTAAAATGCTGATTTAAATAGTAAAAGGTGTGCATAGTTTGGATTACAGTTCTGTACCAACATGGCCCTAAATCAGACTGGGAATGAAACTGTTCTAAATGAGCAAACTCATTTTAAATATGCCCAAAAGAAAAATTTGAGTAGGCACCACATTTGTCAAATTGGTTTTCCAGTTGTATACAAGGATAGTACTAACTAAATTCCAGTTTGTGATTACAGTATTAACTATGCAGGCTTTCATATTCATCTAACCCTTTTCGTTAAATTATCACAAAGCTCACTTGATCGTTACTTGTGTCAAGACCCATCTCTGGGTGAAGAAAGTATTCCTAGTGAATTATCCGGGGATCAAGCGCCTACATCTTTTTCTGTAGAGAAGGTTTACCTAGTACTTCAGTTTTCTGGGTACTTCAAAATTGCCTTCTTCCTGTAAGCACGTATACCCATGCTATAATATAGTAGAAACCCTGGTTGGTGTTTTAAGCTATTCGTGTTTGATTTGCCTCTTTCCTGGGGTATTATGTTTCTATTCTTTTGTTAAATTTTAGGTTCGATAACTCTGTCATAAATGTGACCTTCTCAAAGGTGGGAGTGGAACCTGTGGGCCACATTCTTCCCTAAGAGATTCAGATCTTCATATTTACCAAATATGAATGCAAATGGGAATTTAATTTTTAATTCCTCAGGTAAACCCAATTGTATTAAGTTGGAATCTTAAGATGAGTTGCTGATCTCCAGATCAGGACTGCATGGTGGAATCTTCTTGAAGGCTAAAAATTCTAATAAATGCATTATCCTCTGTTGGTTCTGATTGGAGAAGCAAGCTCCAGAGAAAAATTAACATGCACGTGGAATCTCATTATCACTCTCACAGAGCTTTTTGCCTGCCCTCTTGGAAAACCTATACACAAATAACATCCCAAGACTTTTAATGTTTCTTGGGATCTATGTTTTTCGAGTTTGGGGAATTTAGGGCAGCTGTCCTCAAGCTTGCTACTGTTGAGCCAGATAGTCTTTAGTGTGGGGCTGCCCTGTACATTTCAGCAGCACCCCTAGCCTCTCCCCACTAGATGCCAGTAGCACTCCCTGAGTTGTGAGGCCTATAATGTCTCCAGATGTTGTCACAGTTCTCCTGGGGTACGAAATAACCCCCAATCGAGAACCACTGATTTAGGGTAATATAAGTTGTTTTAGTAATGCTTTAAGCATTCCAGGGAGCAGATAACTCCAGAAATCATGGGGGAAAGAAGGGCATAGCGAAGCTGAAGTTTTATTTTAGGATGCTCTAGCTCATATTTTCCTTCGGCTCATTGCCTTAAAATGGCGTGTGCAGGGGTGGGGAGGGCGGTGTGTTGCAACTGTGGGAACCACTGTCTTTGTCGCTTGTGGTGAATTAATGATGGGAATATCTAAACAGCCGTCAGATTCATAAATCACTAGCAATGAGAGGGATAACACATAAAAGTCTCTCCCTTTTGTTTAGCGATTTATCATTTTGCCTGCACATTAATAAACAGAGCTCCCCCGAGGTAAGCCTCTGGAAGATAAATATTTCTCCCTGATTTCCTCAATTGTAGCCAGTAGATCACAAGGGGGAGGAACGGTGCTTGTCACCACAAGTTGCCGGCTTCTTATCCTTCACTTCTCTCTCACAGGCCAGTCGCAATCAATAACAGGTATAGAGTCCAACTGCAGGTAATCAGGTTCTGTTTTGTTTATATAACAGGCACCAGATTCCCCAGCCCCAGGCTGTCAGCCAGGCCGAGCCGAAAACGCACCCTGTCCATATCACCACTGTCCGATCATAGCTTTGACCTTCAGACCATGATAAGGACATCTCCCAACTCCCTGGTCACAATTCTCAATAATTCCCGTAGCAGCTCTTCAGCCAGTGGCTCCTATGGTCACTTATCTGCAAGTGCAATCAGGTATGTATTTTCCTGAATCCATTATATGTGTTTTTAGTGAAATGTCATCACTTGAGTGCACCCATCATGATGCATGTTCTGTACTGATTGCTTTAAAAGGAAGAATAAAAACCTGTCCCGGGACACAAGTCACATATCAGGACAGTGAATCGAAGACTATTAATCCGGCCCCAGATAATTTTTTTACATACATGAGTCAGTAGTAGCCCATGTATAGAAAGAGTAGTTGTTCATTTATGATGAAATGAGACAGGGAGTATGGCAAGCCTTTTTATCTAGGTCTTTCCTTACTAATAATACTTCTCCAGAGCAAAACCCATTTTGTACCTGGTTGTGTGTACAGAACAGGAACAAAAATAAGAAGGCCAGTTGTGGCAAAAACTTTATCCTACTATTGTTAAAGGAATGCAATCCACTGAGAGGAAAAAATAAAAAGTTAAGAGTGGATTTTTAGTACAGTAGAAAATAAATGTAGATGACTTTGGAAAACAAAACCCGGTTGGTATTGGTCAGTTATCACAGGGAATGTGGTAACAGAATGTATCCTGGTTTTTCTATTACATATTTTCAGCTTAATTTCAAAGAGCTTAGCTTTGATCATGCCTTTTCTATAGAATGAAAGCACTTTGACACTTCCTTACATGAAAGTAAGGAAAGTAAACATGATTGTAAACACAATTAATATGAAGTATTTCTCTTCACTTATGATTGCACTTGGACTGATATCAATAGAGAATAAGCCAAAATGGAATTTTATGTGTATTTATACTGCTTTTGTCTGCTCATAATTTAGTGTTTGAACTGAGCTAGTTCACAAATGATGGAGATAGAATTAACTTGGTAATCTAATTAGTTAATTAAGAAATCCTGGTTGTGAACTTCAGCTCTCATTTCACCTAAAATTTTCACTTTTGCAAACCACAGATGATTCTTGGCCTTAAAAGTACAGACTAAAGGCTGTTTTCGCTAGTCTTGCTTTTAATAAGTGAGGGAAATATGTTTTAATGTTTGTTTCTATGAAAGGGCAAAAGCATTCATTGTTAATTGATGGGTTTTCCATGGTGAGTCCATGTTTGAGAAACCTCAAGTGTCCAGGAAAAAAAAAATGTTAGCAGTAGGAACATAACCATATTTACTAGAAATAATAAATGACATAATGTTCTTCACTGCAGTATATTTTTTTAAAAAATTTCATTGATGCATTATAATTATAGATAATATTCACTACAGTTTTGATTCTCTTCTAGTTCAGTTATCCATGATGCTCCTTTCAGGCAAGTTAATGTTTAAATATCATAAATCTTGGTTTAGTTAATGTTTAAATATCATAAATCTTGGTTTTTGTGTGTCATTTTCTGCTGCTTTTCTTTATTCTTTTCACTTGACCAATAACATGTAGAAACATGAAGTAAAACAAGTAACTGTACTTCCGTAATGGTAGTCAGTACACTGACAGTGAGTTTTCTGGGGTGCTTTCAAGATTAGCCACTGTAATCATTATAGGTGTTGGAGTCAGATCTATTTGGAGTCAGATTCCAGCTTTGCCACCAAGCAGCTGTGTAAGCCTAAATTACCCTTCTGCTCTGAAATTCTGTCTTCACATTTGTAAGCTGCAAATATGATACCCAGTATATAGGAAAGGGGCACTTTTTATTAAAGCTAGTGTGGATCTACAGTGGTAGGATACTACCTTCTGCCTCCCCACATAGGTGAAGTCACAGTAGAACCGACCCAGGATTGTCCCTGATGGGGCTGAAACTACTATGGGTCCGGCTATGCTATACCAGTGACCATTCCATTCTGGCCATGAGGAAGTGAGCCACTCGATACCTGGATGTTCCTGCACTTCTGGCAAATATGCTTAGGTCATAGAGTGCCATTGGCTGTATCTCAATTTGCTCAGATTGTGCAGTTAGTACATGGCTTGACTGGAAATGTGGCATACTGTGATGTTCATACAAGCTTTCATTCACATATAAACACTCTGTCAACAACCTTTCTCTCCCTTCTGTTCAATTTCTCATCCTTCTTGATCTCTGCCAAGCTAGTTCTAGTAGTTGAGAGACCATCAGTGTCCTGACTTGGAATAATGATTTTCCCTCTTACCTCCAGGGCAAATGCCTTCATTCTCATTAGAGGTGGAGGAAGAGATTCACTTTAAAAATCAGTCAGGTTTCAGGAGAGCCTGTGACAGTCAGCTGACCCAGAGCCATCACACCCTCATTTTCCTTCTTGCCTCTGAGCCTTTGTATATTCTCTGACTCTTGAATACACAAGAACACTATGTTAAGATAAATATGTCATTTCTAATAAGTAGGAGATAATCAAGATAACCCAAGATGAGATCCACTTGCCTTGTTAAGATGATAATTAGGATAACTGTAACTAGCTACACCACCATTTGCCAGTTCTTGGGCTAGAAGAACAGTAGTACTTTGCCTTTCCCTGTTCTAAGTTTCATTTTGTGAGATCTAAAAACTGACTTTATCAATAGCCAGTTAGTGGTAGGACCAATGGATGGCAGGAAAGGAAGACTTCTGAAAGGGCAGCCAACTTTCTCCAGAGTGAGAGGTGGAAGAGAGAACGTGGATGGAGGTGCATTTGATCTCTTTGATGTACCAGGTAACAGGGCAGTGGAGACCCAAGACACACTCACCTGTTTTTACCTCACAGCAGTTTTGAAAAACAAAGTAATGTTCTTTTTGTTTTAAGAACAAGCACAGTGGGTCTTTGCAAGATGAAGTTGGCCCAGGTCCTGTGCCTGGTGAATATCAATGTCTGCATTCCAATCTTCTGCTTGTTAACTTAATCCAAGCACATGTGACTTTTATTTTTACATGTTTTCTAATACCTAAATTGCCTTTGGTATTGGCAGTCCATAGGTAAAGATGTCATTAAATTTTTAAGGATACTATTAAACTTAATGACTTAACTTTAATGACTTGAATGTTTAATGTCATTCAGATTTCTACAGCATGCCATGGCCATCTGCTTCATATTTATACCTCAGTTCTTGTCAAAGAGATCAATAAAAGCATTTATCATTATTTGATAAAAATATATTTACTTCTTCATTGAATGGCTTGCTTCTTGCCTTTAATAGACACAACATTAAAAAGCTCTAGTCCCACCCTTCAACCCCTGTGTCCTTTTACAATGGTACCACCAACAAATAGCCCTTGAATAAATAAATTAAGGAGCTCTTTCATGAGTAAGTAGAATGTCAATTGACACTTGTATTAAAGGTCGTTTCTATAGGGTAGATGTATAATACTATTTTTTCCAAAAATTAAGGTCTATATGAAGGCTATTTTACCTCCTGATTGATAGATAGATATGGAAACAAAGGGATAGATTCAAAATAAAAGGTTAAAAGAGCAAGTGTCTATCTAAAAGTTTGTATATGGTCTTGTACTTTTTATATATTTGCTTAATAATTCAGACAGCTCTAAAAATGCCATATAAAACAAATATTCACAAAAGCCCACTGGCATATCAAAATATAGTACTTGGTTATGTCAGACTTTTTCAAACATGTTGTCCAGATGTACATCACAAGTCTTTTTTTAATCTTATAGCTAATATAACTCAAAGAATAACAGCACACATGGGAAAGTATATTGTGAAATATTTCAAGTCTCCTGAAGTTGTAAGTTCTCCATCACACTGGAGAATTCCATCTAAGACTAGACGGTTCACATTATCAAAAGCAGCCAGTAGTCCTCGCCCCACAAAGTTAAAGCTAATGCTGTAAATACCCAGTTATTCACATTAAATTAAATTAAAAATATCTTACTCATGCTAATACCTTCTCTTAGATATTGAACTGCCATTAGAAGATAAGGTATTTCAAATGATCCTCATCTTCCTATAGTCTTTTGGCTAATGTAAATGGAAAGGAGAAATTTCTAACCCTCCAATATAGCTTTCTTGCTTTCAATTGAATAGCTAAAATGGTTTCCTACCCTTAATAATTTTAGGTCTGGTGTGGTCAGGAAAGATATCTCAATAAAAATGACCTTTTCCTATTCCACTTCACCCATTGAGTTGGGTGGCAAGACCTACAACTTAATCAGTGCAGATTTTTCTGTTGCTAACCTAACATACAGGAGCTCAGCCTTGAGACCAGAGAGTAGATCATGGTCTCTGTTCAGTGCCTCATCAGCCTTCTCTGTAGGACAGTAGGATCCTGGAGGAAGAATGTATCTGGCAGGTTCATCAATGCTGCCGGATGGGAGGTAGGAACCTGTCTGTCCTTCATGCTGTTTGCTGAAAGTAAATGCCTTGTTTGTGTTGGAGAGACAACACAAAAATGAATAAAGAAACACTTTGGAAACTAGGTGAATTCAGTGCCAGATTATCAGTGTCTTTAAAAATCTCTGGTTCCATCTTCTAAATATTATGAAATGACTTTCTTTATCTTATAGTATCAGTAAAAGTAATAAGTACTATCTAAAAGAGAGAGAGAGAGAGTTTTAGGGTTTTTTTTTTAATTATTCATTCCCAAATATTTAACTGAGTTGAATAACTACTTGTTGCTGTCTGTGCTGGGAATGGGGGACTTATAAAAATGAGTGAGACATGATTCTCGTGGAACAGAGGGAAAGAAAGGCCTCTGAGAAGAAATGAGTAAATAAATGAGTGCACAAATGAACTTCTAGGGGTTCAGTGCAATAGAGGAAATGGCTCAGGTATTAACAGAGAATATTAATGGCCCAGGTATTAACAGAGGGCCTAATTTAGGTGTGTTGAAAATTGAGACCTGGGAGATGAAGATGAGCCACCTCGGGTAGAGCTTTCTACAACTTTCTAAGAAGGGTCAGCCAATACAGAACTTGAGATAGGAAGAACAGGCCACCAAAGAATAATAACCAAAGGGCAGTTCCTCTGGGACACAAGGTTGGTGACATAGGCAGGGACTGGTTATGCCATAGTATATCCTGATATATCTGATCCAGAGCAATAGAGAGAAGACTTGGAGCCTCTTTCTGCAGCTTTTTGATTTTATGGATGAGAAAACTGATGCTCGAGAGATGGGTGAATCAACTATATAAGTAGTTGAGGCACAAATTCAACCTGGTTGGTCTACCCCTGAATTTCCTCTTTTTATTCTCCATGCCAACTTCCTTCTGTCTTAGAATCCCTCAAATGTGAGAAGCTGGCTCAGAGGAAGGTGGGAAGAACTATTTGTAACAGAAAAATAATATCTAATGATGTTTACAAGAAATTGATTATCCTTATATTTACATGGATGATCAATTACATGATTTGAATGTTTTGAGCCAGATCTCACTGGAGAGTATATCACATGAATATCATATGAAATCATCATGTTCATGGGGGGTCTTTATTTGTCTGTTCAATGGCAAGTAGCTTTTTAGTGTTTTCTTTTTCTTCTTCTTCTTCGTCTTCTTCTTCTTCTTCTTCTTCTTCTTCTCCTTCTCCTTCTTCTTCTTCTTTTTGTGGTACTAGTACTTAAACCCAGGGACATGACCACTTAACTACATCCCAGGCCCTTTTTATTTTTATTTATTTATTTATTTTTGAGATAGAGTCTTGTTACATTGCCAAAGGTCTTATTAAGATGCTGAGGCTACCTTGAACTTGCAATCTTAGCCTTAGTCACTGGGATTATAGGCGAGTGCCACTGTGTCCAGCAGCTTTTAGTTTTTTTATAACACTCTCATAATATAAAGCCCAGTGCATTTTTCTCCAAATCTTTTCAGAGTGTGTATGCCTGAAATAAATGTTGGAATACTTATTCATTTTGTGACTGTGTGGGTCTTTATATGTATGCTCTTTACTACTGATACTGGGCTGGGTTTTCCAATAAACTTGCCCTGGGTATTTTTATGAATGAAAGTGGAAGCTTTATTTTGTTCCTCCAAAATGATAGCACATGGGTGCATGGGTAAGTGCCTATATCTACCCATACCCCAATAATGGTAGCTGTTGGCCCATTCTCTGCAAAACTGGAAAGAATTGTTATTTGAATGGCAGCTGTTGTACAATCAATCCTATTCTAATACAGCTGTAACCAGAAAGTGGAAGACCGAATTAGTACAACAACCACAGAGTGGCTAGGGAGTTTGGTTTTGATTAGAATGGTCTCTCCCTGACCCCTCTTTTCTTGAATTTCTGAAGTTGTGGTGCCATCATGTTACCTGACTTCACCTCCAATACTTTCATGAGTAAAAGGATTAATAAAAGAGATTGGATACCAGGAAGCAAATAGCACCATCGAATTCTTGAGCCTTTAGGCAACTGAGTGTCATTTGGCACAGATTTCTTAATCCTAGTGTCCTAACCTAAAATGATCATATGAGTTTGCATATAAGTTTCTTCTAATGTTGTTTTAAAAGAAAAATCTAAATCTGAACAAATTTACCAACCAAGGCAATTTAAAAAATATGTTTATAGGTGACTAGTAGGTAGAGTTGATTTTACATTTAATACAGAGATGCCACCTATTTTTTTTTTTTTTCTTCCTAATGGACTAAGAGATTGGTGCCTCTGTGATTTGGGCAATCCTGAGTTCCCACTAGAGGTCTGCTGTTGCTTAGTTCTCTAATCAGTTGCATGCCTGCCTAGTTCTGTGCAGGCCATTCTAGATCATGGAGAGATTCCAGAGATGAATCTGGAAACTGATGAGCCTTCCTGCGGAAACAAATGTAGATAAAAGATGTGGAAGACTTACTGCTCAATTACTCCCATACCCCAAGTATACTGTGCCCTGGCACAAACAAACAAAGAAATTTAAAAAAAAAAAAAAAGTGTCCTTAGCATTGCTATTATATGAGATAGTCCATGAAAACTCTAAGGGAAAACTGTTATTTTAGTGGAGGGTTAAATTGACCTGTGGATTGCAATTATTTCAAATAATAAAATAACTGGGTGCTGTGGCCCACTCCTGTAATTCCAGCAGCTCTGGAGGCTAAGGCAGGAGGTTTGCAAGTTCAAGCTCAGCCTCAGCAAAAGTGAGGTGCTAAGCAACTCAGTGAGACCCTGTCTCTAAATAAAATACAAAATAAGGCTGGGGATGTGGTTTAGTGGTCAAGTGCAACTGGGTTCAATCCCCAGTACCCAAAATAAAATAAAATAAAATAATGGCTTTAACCTTTAAGTGTGCAGTAACTAGGTAATATAGCCTCTTAACATCTGATTTTTTTTCTCAATTATTTTTCATTTTCAAGTAAAAACAATCAGCTCCATTTTCTCTTCCAATACAGAGGACTTCAACAAGCCATTGTGCTGCATTACATATGATTATTAAGGAACCCAGCATATCCCCCACCCTCAACCACCCACCATATGTAGAATTGCTGAAGTATTTTAAAAACACATTATGGAATTTTTTTCATATGCTACTTTAATTGATTTTTATTCACTTGCTTTGAATATTAGTGCCTTTGAAATGCTTATATTTTAAATAAACGTTTAAAGAGCAATTTTCTACAATATAAACTTTTAGTGTCCCTACTTCTATACAGTCCAGGAATTAAATATGAATTTGGTTTACAGATTTATCACAAGGACTTCTGTACAAATGTTGATTCACATCACTTCATTTGTGTGAAAAAAATAATGTTTGTTGTGAAAATCAAACATAATTATGTATTTCAAAGCTTTATTTTCTGATTATAATTAATATATAACTTTCTAGTTAGAATAATTATTTTATTCTTTGGAAAAATAAATGGGATATGCAGCTAGTACTCAGGTAAAACTTGTTGAATTAATGGAAATACAGTGCGTAGATTTTATGGTATTTATTTTAGTAGTTTATCATCCTTCCTTTCTGCTTACACCTCGAAGTTAGTCCAGTTGGGGATAGTTATTGAGGTTCCCCACAGGAGACTTCCACATAAGTGAAGCTTTCCTATACTATTTACTGCAAAATTAAGAACTAAAGCCCAATTTTCAAATTTTGGGGTATGTGTGCTGGGAATCAAACCCACGACCTCATATATGCTAATTACATGCTCTGCCACTGAGTTGTTTCTCAGCCCAAGTTTGTAAAACAAAATCACACTTTGTAAATGGGTACTGATAAAACTTTATACCTCTGATTTTTTATAGAGAATAAATAAATATGAATCATAACTTTCTTAAAAAGACTGAAATTTTGAGAATTATATTTTTAAATCTGTGGAAAAGAGAAATGCTTCCCACTCAGACACAGGTGGTTGATCCCTTGGAACTCAGCTTTGAGCTGAACATAAAGGAGGAGCAGTTATGTAACTGTGAGCAGTTATCCTTAAATAGAGAAGTCCAGAATTCTGCATCTGCATCATGGTATTCAGTGAAATGCCTCTTTAAACAATCCATCGATCATAAATCTTTTCTGATAGTCAGCGATCTAAAATAGACATTTGTTTTCTTTTCTACTCTTTAGTAAAATAAAGGGTAAGTTAATACTTAATTTATCCTCTTTAAAACTAATATTTTAGATAAGTGTTTCTCAAAGTGTGTCTCAAGGAACTCTTATCTCTAGAAACTTCTCCAAATTCTGCTGTAAACAGTATCTAGGATGGGACTTTTGGAACATATATTCCTAATTAATAGTTCCTTCAGGACCATAATCCCTGAATTTTATGCCCTTGGCACTTCCTTAATGGACCATTATCTGACAGGGCCCATGATTCGGTTAGCATGGTGCTAGGGATGGTCTGGGCCATCTAACACTTTCTTCCTAAGGTCTTATTGATGAAATAAAGACTAACAATTATGTCACATTTTTATAAATGTCACTCTTTTCTTAAAGGACTCTACTATTCTTGTAGTTAGTTAGAAAAGATGACTACAGAAATAGTTTTTTAAACATTACTTTTAATGATTGAATGAAAAGAATTCAGAATCAGAATATAAAATTAATCTTTCATCAAGTAACTCAGAAAAGAATAGGTGACCAATGGGACGGTCTTGAGGTCGTAATACTTAGGTTTAAACTCCAGTGTTAAATCGTTTTATATCTGAAGAGGAGAGAGTAGTGAGTTATGAAAAATTTCAACAATATTAATACTTTATGTGTCTAGGAAATTGTGAAATGAATACATGAACTATTTAGGAAGGCCCCCTTCCGCACCCAGGGCCTTTAAAGGTAGAATTTACCTTTTCTTTTTAATTCTGTTCTTTGTAATCTGCAAAGTCTTTGCTGAGCTGCTGAGATGCTATAGGAAGAAGTGAATTTAGACACTAGCTTTGATGATGTAACACTAGTTTATAGGCATGATGTCTGGTTGTAGTTTTCAGGGGGAAAGTGGTTGCTTTTCTCTCTCTCTCTCTCTCTCTCTCTCTCTCTCTCTCTCTCTCTCCCCCCCCTCCCCCCCCAACCCCTCTCTCTCAAGTAAAAAAAATAACTATTTCTAGACAGAAAAATGATCGGTCCTGAAGATGTCACATCATAATCCCTGGAACCTGTGAAAAATACATTACTTTGCATGCTAAAAGGAATTTTGCAGATGCTATGAAGCTAGAGATCTTGAGATGAGATTAGCCTGGATTATCTAGGTGGCTCTAAGGTGATCACAGGGTCCTCATAAGAGGGAAGCAGGAGGGTCAGGCTTAGTTGAAGGGAGGATCAGAGTGAGGCAAAGCTCTGAGCCAAGGGATGTGAGCATCCTCTCAAAGATGTGGATGAGGTAAGGGAGATACAAACCTGCCAATCCATTTTTGACCTCTGATATCTATAAGATGCTGGATAACATGTGCTGTTTCAAGTCTCTAACTTTGTGGTCCTTTGTTGCAACAGCACAGGAAAATGAATGTACTGAGGAAGATATCCAGTCACTTACAGATTCAGCATTGAGCACCGGCTGTGTGTCCCGTGCCGTTCGTTACCCAGCTCATCTGGGCCTTCCTTTCTAGGAGGGGAGAGAAAGAATATAATTTTCGAAAATGCTGTGTGCCAGCCACCATGAGAAAAGAATCCTCCAAAGTTGATAACATCTATGTGGCAGGGAGATGCAGATGGAGCTCTGAGGAGCTTTTGATGAGGGCCTTGGTTCAAGAAGACCTCTGTATGTAGGTGATGCGTGAGCTGAAGCCCAAATGACAAAAAGGAAGTAGCTATGGAAGCAAAGGTTCTAAGCAGGGAACATAGCAAATGCCAAATGCTACTGTGCCGAGAGGCAAGAGTTTGTTAGAGTGCAGGACTCCCCTCTTCTGTGGCCCTCCTCACTTGGATGTAGAGCTTAACAGGCAGTGTCTTGAGTTTCCTTACCCCTCAATCACCAGAAACGCTCAGATGCTTTTTTCTCCCCCCACACATTTTTCTCACTCAAGAGAGTAGAGGGTGCATGTGGGAGGCATCATTTATAGAAAGGGCATTCTGTCTGTTGTTCTTGGTATCCCATGTGGTGTGCCCAATCGCGGTCCCTCTTCTGCTTCTTTCCTTAGAAAACAGTCTGAGAACTCCTCAGGCAGCTTATGAGAACAGAGGAGTTTTGACTCCCCAGCCAAAAGCTTTCCTCTTCTACCGTTATTGCTAAACAGGCTTTGTAATCTGGAGCTGAGCAGCTCTCCTATCTGCAGCACCTCCCAGGAGCCAAGTGGCAGCTCTTTTGGGCTAAGAGAAGGCATCCTGGTGCCTCTCTGCCCAGTTTTTTGTATGCAGAGAAGTGCTTGTTTTACTTGCTGCATCATTATGTATAAGCTGGGAAGGCTGAAAATCATAGATCCATGTGTGCCCTCATGGTGCCTGCAGTCTATTAGTTGAAGAGGATTTTTTTAGAGCATGTTTATTTCCATCACCTGGTTTTACCAAAGGAAAGGAGACATTCCCAAAGTATGCTGAAAGTGCTGCAGCTCCTGTCCAGTCACCCTGAGGATAAGGAATACTGACAACCCAGGGAACAACTGTGGGAATGTTGAGCCTCAGTTGGCTTCTCTCCTGCATCTTTTTAAAAGGTGCCTTCTCTGTCTGGCAATCAGTATTTATGAATTGCTCGTATATAAAAACCAAGGGAATTTTCTGCCTTGTGAAACGGGTTTTTTTAATGGTCTTGATTCCTGATCAGGTACTAACTTCTTTAAGCCCCAAATTCTGTGCCTCGCCAAATTAGAAGTGTCAGTGACCTTCTGGGACTGCTTTCTGAGTCTGTCTGATAGTCTGGAACCCTGGAACTCTGGAAAGGCGTGCCAAGGTTCACACAAAGTCTGCGTGACATTGTAATTATACATGAAGTGGGGTCCTTTGGTTTTTGTTTCTTTAATGAACAGAATAAGGTAGTTACACACTTAGTAATACCCATTCACCCAAAGGAAGGGGGTGGTGTTAAATCATTGCGTTTTTTGATGAATGGCTTGTACACTGAAAAATAAATTGGACAAACTGGCATAGAGCTCAGTGAACATGAAATCAGCTATTAGAAGAAAGCTTGTGAACAAATTCTGAGGCAGATATGCATCTTTTGATTAATGCCCTATCAATCATCCACACAGCTACCTTAGCTAAGTCTTGCTGTAATCATTCATGGTTGCTTTTGGAAACACTGGCAGAAACTATAGCGCTGCAGAAACGGAATATTATTACTGATTCCTCCCTAACTTACTGTGAACAATGACTGTTTTCACCATGTTTCTGCTTTCCTTTATTAAAGAAATACAATGCAGAATGAAAAGAGAGTTCCTCAAAGCCTGGTGGAATTCTCCTAGGGTATTCTTAATGATATTCAGTCTTAAATGGGCAAGCTATTATAATGGAAGGTTCTCTGTAGGAATAATAGTAATGTAATCCCATTGAAGCTGCCTTTTATGGATTGTAGTCAAATAGGCAAAAATGTAGAGTCACATTAATGAACAGAGTATATCTCTGGAATTATTACTTAAAGTTGTTGAAATGGTCTGAATTTTGTTATTGTAATTATTTTATTCTCAGCTAATATGCTTAACAGCAATAGCAATTAACCCACCAGATTGGAAATTTGCATGAGTTCTACCTTTGACATTACAAGAAACCCTGATTCTTTCTGAGTATTACACAGCAGGAGAGGAAGCTACATATATAATTTTTTTTCACTGATTATTTTTTTAAAAAGGAAATTTCCATGAATGCAATGATTAGTTTTTCATGCATTTTTAAGCCATTGGCAAAGTCCTCAAGAGCCCTTCTTTCTTTTAAGAGGATTTGATTCCTAAACTGTGGCTGGCACAAAGAACAATTTACCACTGCCTGCTAGTCGGGAAATCTTTAGGTAATAGCAGAGCTTCTTCGGAACTTACCATAGCCTGAGATACTGTGGCATAATAAAGTGGTGACAGGCATTAGCATGCATAATGGGCTGTAATAGACATTTAATGCTGTTTAGCTAGAGGAGGGAGCTGTGCTCTCCCATTGGAATATTCCTCCATCGAAGCCCATTGATCACCGATTTCAGTGGGGAGAGGTTAATCCATCAGCTTCTGTAACCAGACGGCGCTGATGGAAATTCTTTAGGTGGCATTCTGGATGAACCAAGCTTTCCATCTTTACAAACAAATGAGTGATATGACAAGCATGGTGTTCAAAACACATTTAACCAATTGATTTTCTTTCCTCTTGTAATAAGATCTGGAGACATATGAAAGCGCGTGGTGTGAGCTAAGATTAAAGGAATTGCTTCATGCACAGGAACATACGGAACGCGGAGCCCATAAAAGTACTATAAAGCATGTAGTCGCCCATTCTCTTTTTTATATAAAGTTTGTTATTGCAATAAATAGTTATTATTGAGCTGATGCCTTTTATTTCCGTTTTGCAGAATCTTATTTCAGGTCTGCGGGTATGTGCACATGCACATACGTGTCTCCTCTCAGTAGTCATCTTGCTCTTGGAAGTTTTCCAGATCTTTGGCAGCAATCATTTCTATTTTCTCATTTAAACAGACCTCATATGATTTGGGTTGGTACCATTGTTGGTCTAAAGCTGCAGATGTTGTGTATTTGTGATAGTCTCTGAGGTCAGCGTAAGTGATGGTCATGTTTTTTTATCTTTCCCCATACAGTCCCGCCTTGAGCTTCACCTACCCGTCTGCACCCGTCTCTCTCCATATGCATCAACAGATCTTAAGTCGACAGCAAAGCTTAGGCTCTGCCTTTGGACACAGCCCTCCACTCATTCACCCCGCCCCAACTTTTCCAACACAGAGGCCTATTCCAGGGATCCCTACAGTTCTTAACCCAGTCCAGGTCAGCTCCGGCCCTTCTGAGTCCTCACAGGTGAGAGAGACAGCTTCATGAGCTTATCCATGTTGGTCAACAGAAGAAAGGTCTTGCCACCATTTCAGCCATTATCACCATAAGATGTTGGCATTCTCACAGCTTTATCCCGGCATCCTGTCTTCTTAACCCAGGAGTGTATTGTTCAGCTTAATGAACATGCTCTGTATATGCCCCTCAGTAAGCAAGAGCATCTTCCACGGAGTCATTTTTTTCAAGGGTCATTTTTTTTTGAAGGCCATGCTCTGACCTGGCAACATCTATAAGCCACATCTATTATAAATTAGATTTCATGAATGTATAGCTATCATTTAGCCACATCTACTCCTGCTACTGAGCACCATGTTATACACTAGAATAAGAATACAATGATGCCATTCCCTCCACTGTTATTGCCACTCTGATATTTGTTTGCAGAAGACTCTGGACTCTCTAATTAAGAACTTCACAAATGGTTCCTGATGGTCTTCTCAGTTTTTTTTCTTTTGAAATAAGCTACTGGTGCTTGTTAAAAACCTAGGTTCCCAGCTCTATCAGAAGCTAGAAGAGTTTTGAAAAGCCATAGGGAGTTTATACTCGTGAATCAAAAATGAAGAGCTGCTTCATGAACATATCCTCTGCCTTTGAGCACATTGTCTGAACTCTATCACCAGGGATTTGGGGCATTATCAGCGTCATTGCTCTATTACCAAATAAGCCTGCTTGTCTCCAGTTGCAGGTTTTAATTATGGTCCCTTTCATTGATCAAAAACTAATTTTTGTCTTTGGTCCTACAAATGTGACCAGCAGAACAAGCCCACAAGTGAGTCTGCAGTGAGCAGCACCGGCGACCCGATGCACAATAAACGGTCCAAGATCAAACCTGACGAAGACCTCCCCAGCCCAGGGGCACGGGGGCAGCAGGTAGGACACCTGGACCATTCAGTTTCCACCTTCCTGCCTGGTGTCTTTTCACAGCACTTTCTCATCCACTGCGTTGTTGGACTTGGCCATACTTACTGTGCTTGATCAAAGACCAGTTATAGAGTGAGTGAATTCGTTTCTCTGACTCAAAAACAAATATGAGCAACGCAGAAAGCTATGTGGGGTCTATGTTCTTGATAGCTGAGACAGCTTAGGAGTTTAGGCAGCTATAGTTCAGAAAGTCAGTGATTGGATTCATTTGTTGCTGACCACAGATATGACCAGGGTTCAGTTCTTATCCCTGACCCTGGACCTGAATTACTGAGCTCCTGCCCCAAGCATAAGCTGGAGCAGAGCTACTGATATTCCCTGCACTGATCATGTTCTTTTTTTTTTTTTTCCTTCTTCTGACTTTGCTACTTCCAGGAGGGATCAAGACATGAGCCACCTAAGACTAATTAGATTCTGTACTACTTCTAGTACTTTAGTCTCTAGCCTCTTTTGAAGCATGTGTGGGTTATACCCCAAAGACCATCTCATGTGTTCTTGTGCCTGACATGGGAAGGAGCTCAAATGTTAATTTCCCAAAGTGTGAACTGGACAAGAGTCTGTATGTCCACAGAATCTGGATCTTGCTATCATCAGGCTGCTTCAGTCCAAATCTCAAACTGCTTTGCACCAAATTTCTTCTTCAGTGAGATCTTGGAGGATGGAATGAACCAGTGATGTGGGTTTTGAAATCTATTCTCCCTCATACATTTTGCTAGATAACCACCTTGCTGAATATACCTGAATACCTGAATAGTTTTATCATCTGGGCCTGGACTCAAATTCACAGGCCTAATAATTTCCCAGAATTCTGGAAAAAAAATTTTTTTAACACCTTGCTGGGAAGGTGCCATAGAAGACTAGAAAGGGGACTATGTCCCAGAGCATGAGGTGCTATGGTTCTTGGGCCTTGGATCACCAGCATGTCCTTGGAAGCCAGAGGCTTAGCCAATAAGATGTAATCCCTCAAAATGCCTCTCACAGCAGGGAAAAGAGACTTAGAAGTAAATTACCCTGAATTGCAAAATATAAGAATAGACAAATTAATATACTGAAAAGATTGAAAACAACCAAAGTAGAAGTACCAGTCTTTGGAGTAAAAAGGTTATATGATCTAATTTAATGACTTTTCTTATGGGTTTTGTTTTGAGTTTTTTTAAAGATGACATTTTAGGTTGTTTTGTTGTTATTATTGTTGGTGTGTGTGGTGCTGGGGATTAAACCCAGGGCCTTGTGCATGGGAGGCAAGCACTTTACCAACTGAGCTATATCCCCAGCCCTGGCTTTGACTTTTTATCTCACTGTGATTTGGGTAGTTGTCTTAAAGCACCAGTTAAAAAACTCTCCAAAGGTGTGTTTGGCAAATCTGAAAATATGCACACAAATGATTCCAGGTCTTTGACTTTGTGAGTTTACAAAACCCAGCTGATAGACCAGGACTCTGCTTTATTTTCCCTGAAAAATTACATCAGGAGGAAGACAAATCCAAATCAAATTTCTGCTTTCCCTTCTTGTCTTTCTTCCCATTGTGTCTGATTTTTTCCTCCCTCTTGCTCTCTTCTCCCAACCCCCTACCTTTTCAGGAACAGCCAGAAGGAACAACGCTAGTCAAGGAGGAAGGGGACAAAGATGAGAGCAAACAGGAGCCTGAAGTCATCTATGAGACCAACTGCCACTGGGAAGGCTGCACAAGGGAGTTTGACACCCAGGATCAACTTGTGCACGTAAGTGAGCAGTGTTCAGGAACTGGGCCTTCCAACCATGTGACCTTTCCATGGAGGTCGGCTTCCCTGACCCTGCGCTGAGTCAAGTTTCTTAGCTAGCTGCGTTGCAAACTGGAGGGGGCTTTATGACTTTCTGAGAATAAAGAAAACTCTGAGCCATGGTGCTTGACCTGTTCAGTCAGCTAAAGCTTAGTGGAAAATTCAATAAAGTCTTCAATAGAGAGTGTAATGACTCTGATCCTGTAAGCCAGCAAACACTATTTTGAGTTAGCGACTTTGATGGTTATTGAGTAATAGTAAGCTGGACATGAATTATTATTAACCTTTTAACCAATTTTGATTCCCCTTCCAAGACCTGGTAGCAATAGAAAAAATGGTAGGGGTAGGATTCCATTTTTTTTTTTTTTTTTTTTTTGCCCCTCTTGCAAATCCTCACAGCCTAAGGAATATCCCTTTATTCTATGTAGCAATTCCTACTCTGTTGAAGTTAGGTAAACATTTGCAGTAAGTTATTCCATAATTTTTGACCTGTGGGGTTAATAGTTCCATGGAAAAGGTCGTATGTGTTTTTAAATGTTTTTAAAAACCACATGGCGGTCAGATAGAGAACTACATCTCCTACAGAACCAGGTTCAGATGTCTCTCCTGTGTATTATTTCAGATAATGTAGTGTGTGTGCACACACACACGCACACGCACACACATGCGTGCACACACCCACTTACCCATTACCTCATTTTCCAGTACTTCTTGATACTTGACACTTTCTTGAAGGCCAGCAAAGTCTCTCTGGCAGGTAGAACCGAGGACAACTGACGTAAAAGGGCATTTAGAACATCCAGAATAAAAAGATACAGGCTCACACAACTTTTGTGCAGAAGTGCAAGGTTCTTAAAGCATTAAGGATGGCTTTACCAAGCAGGGCAGCTTCTTAAGCTTTAATATGGTGGAAAATCTGACAGAGCATGTGTTGTGATTGTCTCTCTGACACTTGTGCCCACACACACACACATGTACACACATATACACACTAATACTATCCATTCTTTCACAGTAACTGTTTTTTTTAATTTGATACATATTTCTTGATAACTCTCTTTACTTAAACATTTAAATTATAAAGCCCCTCTGACATGTTTCATGGGTTGCATGAGCTCTTTTTAAACATTTGTCCATTATTTTTATTCCCTTGTTTTGATCCTCTCTGAAAATAATTACAAAAAAAGCAAATGGCAATAAGAGCAACAAAAGTAAAATAACCAATTCAAACCACTTATATTCCAGGCCTTGCTCTGTGCTCAAGGACCTAAGAAAGGACATTCTTCCATCCTAACATTCTTTCTCACGTGATTCGTGGTGTGATGTGTCAGCTTAGGACTGCACTTTTTCTCTAACCCCAATCTTCTTTTTGTTTGTATTTGTTTTTTATTTTATTTTCTTACATTTTTTGTATTAGTGCACTATAGTTATACATAATAGTTGGGTTCATTTTGACAAATACATGCACAGAATTGTATTTACTCCATTTCAATACCTGGTGTCCCTCTCTTTCCCTCCTTTTCTCCCTCCATTCTCCTACCTCTCCTCTACTGGTATTCCTTTCACTCATTTATTTATTTTTGATTGGTGCCTTATAGATACTCATAGAGGTGGAATTCACTGTGTTATACCTATATAATGCATGAAGTCAAAGTGTGTCTTTTGCAACTTAGCCCACCCCCATGTAATATATCCCATTGCAGTTATGTAGTTGTTTAAATATATGGATTGCCAGGTTATGAGAAATGTTACATTCAGGGTGTTTTGAGGATTTAGCATGACATTAGCAGTTTGTCCCCCTCATTTCTTTTTAATCATGTCTCTTTGTAATCATATGGAAAGAATGATAGCTTTCTGAGCACAGATGAAAACTGGAAAGTCAACTGTTTTTAATTCAGGTGTATTTCCTCATTTTTTCATGAACATGATTTGACTTTTTTCTATTTAGTTTGATGCAAATATTGTTTTTAAACAAAGTCTGACTTAATCACTCTTTGTTCTTTCAGTCCACTTTAAGGAAACCACAAAGACATTGTAATACTAAAGGGGAGAGGGAGTATTTTTTTTAATAAGGAGATAGTCTCATATGCCATTAATATAATGAAGAAATGAAGAAAATCATTTGTGTCAAAGCTGCTGTTACAGAAAAGATGGGTGCTGTGCTGCTTGATTTTAAAAAATATCCTTCTGAGCATCTGGGGGTGTAGCTCAATGGTAGAGTACATGTTTAGCATGTACAAGGCTCTGAATCAGATCCCCAGCACCAGGGAAAAAAATCTTCCTAAGGGTCTGAGGGATGACCAAGTCTCAGCATGCTTTTTTGGAGTGTAAGTCATTGTAGTTTCCAAAGAGCACTGTGTTCCTGTGATTAATTATCAAATAAGTCTACATTTAAAATGAACTGGGCTTCTCATGATAGGTTGGGCTTAGGGTAACATTTTTAGAGTGTGATAGGAGCTTAACCCTTTAACTGCCCAGATGTGAAAGTATTTCAAAGACCTTGAATATTGCAAGTATTTGTATTTAAGCTAGTGACAAAAGGTCCCTATGGTGTTTGCCTAGAGATATCTGAATTGTTTTAAGGAATGGCTGTTTAAACTGCAAAGTGAATGATTATCATGTTTTCTATTTTATGGAAACTGTGTTTAAAAAA
Source organism: Marmota flaviventris (assembly GCF_047511675.1). Classification (NCBI taxonomy): domain Eukaryota; kingdom Metazoa; phylum Chordata; class Mammalia; order Rodentia; family Sciuridae; genus Marmota; species Marmota flaviventris. The sequence goes on along the minus strand of NC_092498.1, from coordinate 99,840,490 downwards.
TAGGAATGTAAATATAAACAGTGGATTTTCCTTTTTTTCCAAGTCAGTTGGAAGAAATTCATGTCAGGATTAGAAAAAAGTCCTATGTGTTATCTTTATGATATTAATTTTAGTCTGAGCTAAATTATATGAGTAGGTAAACTTAATTAAATAAATTACAAATTATAATTTAAATAAAGACACTAGCTCATATCACTTATAATCCACCTTTTTTTTATAACTTTATTTTACTTATTTATTTTTTTTTATGTGGTACTGAGGATCGAACCCAGTGCTCACACATGCTAGGCAAGTGCTCTATGACTGAGCTATAACCCCGGCCCATATTCCACCTTTTTACTCATGTTGTAAGTGTGAAAATTCCAAATTTGTGTATTTAAATTGATTTCACATTGTGTGGCGCTCAGGTACCTTACTGCTCATAGGGTATCTGGTAGCATTAGTGGTGGCCTAGGATAGAATAGGTGCTTTCAATTTTGTTCATTGAAGGAACAGCTACTTCAAGTCCACCTAATTACTTTGGTGGCAGATGGAATAAATACCAGTTACAAAGCTCACATTTTTTTAGGGACAGGGGAAGCATTAACCCTTTCTTTTCCCATGGCTTTCCTTGGAGAGAAAATGTTCCCTGAATTAGTTGATTTTCATGCTACATACAACCAAGAGGCAAGGTGTTAAACCATTCTGATGCTCTGCCTTATTTATAGCCATGACCCATTCTTTTTCCCCCTCTTACAGTTAATAGAAAGATTCATGATTCTTCATGGTTGTCTATCTAGTGTCTGACAGTCCCGACTGCCTGCTAAAGCAAGTCACTATCTATAATTGATATCCTTCCGTGGAATAGGGTGCTGGCTGCAATTGAAGGGCTTTGCTGAAAGCTCTTAAATCCTGACAAGTTCTCCCCTTGTTCTGGTTCAGTCGCTGAGCTGCACGGTTGGAATTCCAGAGTTTTTTGAACTTGGTGCAAAAGGGAGACATGTGTTTCACATTAGCAAATCACAAAGTTGAAGAAGAGAATTAGGAACTTGGCTGACTTTGCCTGCCAGGTAGTCTCATTTCCAGTGTAATGCACTCCATGTACTCTTGAAAAGACTACCTCGTCGATTACTGTCCGAACAGATGGGCTAAATATTGCCTCCCCTTCTCTTCCCCTTTATTTCAGGCCCCTCTTCTTCTCCAGTGTGTGTTTATTCTAGGTTTGCTGATGGTGTCTTTATCACTGGGATGTTTAATTAATTTCTCTTCCCAGCAAGATAATTATAATTGGGCTTTGTTGCTCTTAAGCTAGTATTAAATTTGCCATAAATTTACTTTTAAGACGCTAAGAAATTTTATATATATATAAATATGTGTATTATACAAATATATGTATATATATATACACACACATATATTTTCCTTGTTGTTAACCAGGTTTTTTTTGTACTTTGTCCCTTCCTTGATGTCAGTTAAAATAACAGCAAGAAATCCATAGGAGTAGATGGTAAAAGCATTAATTTCAAGCACATTTGATTAAGACCCAAGTTTAATATCGATTCATCAAGATTCCATATTTTCTCTTCCCTTGACCTCTGAAAGACACATATGTTAACATCTCAAAATAAGTTGAAAGTACACATTTTTCTTCACTTTTAAGTTAACTAGACTCTTTGTGTCTTTGTACATTACATTACGAAAGACTTGAATCTGAAATTTGTTTCTGAAAATCTTACAGTGTCAGTTCGCAAAGTAATATTTGGTTTGGGCTTTGGTTTTCCTTATGTTACTTGGTTTAGCTTGTGTTATTATGCAAAGAAACTCAGCCTGGCTTCTCACATGGACGAGAGAGGCTATAGGCCTTGCTGAGATCCATCTCCCTCATGTTTTAATTTTGTCATAGACCGAAGTTCTATTTTTTGATTCTTTGATGGTTAAAGTAGCATAAATTCATCTCAGGTTCTCTGAAACTTGCACATTTCGGTCGTGAATGACTCTGGGCCTCTATCAGTGTTTTGTAAGGTTTCTTAAATAGGGAAAAAGGAATAAATGCAAAGGATATGCATCTTAGAGTGGAGTCCCCACTGCTAGGTGCCTCATTATACTGGAAAACATCATTGCTGACATCTGGAAAAAGTAAAAATAGCATCATCACCATACATACCTCTTACCCACCTGTTTGCTATCTCCCCACAACGTTTTGCTCTCACTTTCAACAATTCAGACCTCTATTTCTGTTTTAAAAGTAACCTATAAAATTATTCTTACTGGTCTTCAAAAAGTCATATTATTTCAATGGTTTTATTTCTTACCCTGATCCCCTGCAGAGTAACCTTACAGAGGACCATGGTAATTATACTGGGGAATGCTGTCTTCTCTTTGTACAGCAGAACTACAGAGAACGTGAGAGCACCCAGCTTCAATTGGGTGGCATTTAAGTCACTATAATCCTCCATTTGTATCTTTTTAGCATGATGTCAAAAATTCCCCTTTTTGTAGAGTGATTAACCACCTACTTGGATTTTAAATGCTTTCAAGGCTGCAAATTTTGATCTCTAAAAGCATGTTAAAGTTTCTTTTATCCAAAGAATACAGTTATAATCACCTTTGCTGCCATTTGGAAACAAATTGTATACACTGGCAGCATGATCAGCAGCATGAAAATGAAGAGCTTTCTTTTTAATATCATAGAGATTTAGATGTAAAGAAAGCACATCTAATTTGTGAAGAATTGATGTATCCGTAGAAACCCGAGGAAGAGTTACAACGTGAAAACATTATTTTCATATTAATACCATGATCCTAAATTTGCATTTTAAATGTTTTCCATCTAATTTTGATCCTTTTGCTAAAGTGGCATTGTACATCCTTACCTAAGAGAAAATTGGGTTTAAGATGTGATAGGGGCCTCAGATATGAGGCAGAAATTAGTTTTATGTGCACATAAAACCTAAAATGAATGAGTGGAGATTTTGATCTTATTTTCCTGTACATGGAGTTGCCAGTTAATTTAGTTACTCTAATTATTTGGAAACATGGCATATAAAATATAGACGTAAGAACTACCAACTTCAAAGCCATCCTTTGACAATTTTGCCTTAAGGGTCACATTCTTTGTAAAGTTGCTGACTAAATTGCACCTGCAGAAATTGTTCCCATGAAAAGACACTCAGAAGATGGGGCTGGGGCCAGGGTGTGAGGGTTGTGTGGTCCACCAGCTAACCCCCCCACCCAAGACCCAGCTGGAATTCTGAGTGGCAGCCCCATCTCTGCCCTGACTCTTGGGATGACCTCCATGGAACCATTTGACCCTTTCGAACGTTATTTTCTCACTTATCATACTGTGAAACAGCCGTGAAAATAAACGCTGTCCCCAACGTCCAAGGCCAAGAAGAGATCACATGCAGGAGGCCTAATGAGAAACAGACAGAGGGTCTAAACGAGGTCACTCCATCTCTGGTTGTTTTATGTGTTTGTTTTTTGCAGGGTTGAGTGGGGGAGGAGAGTGGATTTGTGCTGTCGGTCTTTGTAGCTTCTGTGTGTTAGCTCTAAGGCTTATTTTATATTATTGCTAAACTGGGACACACTTCACCGAAGCCAGGAGACCCCCTTCTCTTCCAGTGTGTCTGATGAATGGACCTTGGCCAAGACACTACCCCTCCTTGAACCTCAGTTTTAATCGAAGCAAATGAAGGTGTTGAATTGAATAGTCTTTAGGGGTAAGGATGGCAAACAGGTTTCATCTCAAGTGCCATATTGGCCGGCAGCTAGTGTGAGTGCTGTGCTGAGCTCTCCCTTTCCTTTCAGTATGGGAGGAGTGGTGGAAATGGATGGGGGGAGACACTGCAGTCTGTTACAGTTAACTGCCCCTGGATGGAGCTTAGGGAAGAGGCAGTGTATAGTTACTTTCTTCTATTGGTTCATCCATTGTATCCTTTATAGAATATTTCATCAAAATGTTCATTGAATAAGTGTTTTCTGGGCTGGGATTGTGGCTCAGTGGTAGAGCACTTGCCTAGCGTGTGTGAGGCACTGGGTTCGATTCTCAGCACCACAGACAAATAAGTAAAATAAAGGTCCATCAACAACTAAAAAGTATATTTTAAAAAAAAGGATAAGTGTTTTCTCCATCAAAGGAGCATTTTCCTACTGAGAGTTTTTTTTTTTTTTTATTAGTTCTGACTGATACTGTAGGTAGACCCTGGATTCTGCCAGTAATTAGTCTTCCTTGACATTGGGTATGAACCCACTTTATACAAGAGGGAGTCATGGTCACTTTGGGCTATGCTCATTTAAATATACTTGCCTACAGCAGATTGCTAGCATAATGTACATACAGTCTCTTTATGTTTATTAGGAAAAGTAGGAGCTAACTTTATCAAATTAGCTGTTGGTTCAACAGCTCTTCACTGGAAGACTTGCAGAGCCCTGGCAGGTGCCCCAGTGGATTGATGACACCTGCATGGTCCTCACAGGCCCAACATTTGGAGTGAGCACATTAAAAGCATGATATAAACCCTCAAGCACTGGTCTAAAATAAGAACATAAAACCATAGAAACAATATGAGACAAGACATCATGAAGCCTTCACTGTATAGTTGAGAATGTAGGACTTAATAGGGATGAGTTCATAAGAGAAACCAGAAAAATTTGTGGAAAATAGGTAGGGAATATGGGTAGGAGCAAAGCGAATCATATTGATAAACTTTTGAGGCCTGATTGTTATTCTTGTTATTCTTTATAAGATGAAATAGCTCCTAATCTAAAAGAACACTTTTGCTTACCACTGTTACCCCACAGCAGTCCAATGTGAGTTTCAAAGCTGACAGACTTTGTTCATGGCCTGCTTTTCACCCTAGGAAGGTCATGTTGACCTTCTGATCCTCAGTTTCTTTGTCTGTAAAATAAGCATAATAATAGTATTGGACTCACAAATTGGTCAGGGAATTAGTGAAACAATATTCTACTCAATAAAATGTTAGTGATTTTCCTTATAAAAAGAAAAAATGTAGTGACTTAGAGGCTGCTATAACCATACATGCTACCTGTCAAAAAAGGTTTAGATTGGTATTCAGATAGTGTTTTGGTTGGCACAATAGCATAAAATTAATATGTGCATAGAGATATTGACTGGGCCTCCAGTTCATGAAACCCTCTGAGGTGGTCCTCTGGTCCCTTCTTGTTCTCAATTGTGCTGTGCTGAGATTCAGAGTCTCATTCTCTCTGTGTGTTCTGGTGTCCTGATGTACTTCTCTCCTGAATGATAAGCCTCAACCAAAATGTCTCAGCCTTAGCACATTGGGGCCAATCATTCTGTTGTGGCAACTGCCCTGCATCCTCGGCCTCTGCCAATTAGATTCCAGTAGCATCTCTCCCCCATTGTGACAACCAAAACTATCTCCTGACATTTTCAAGAGTCTCCTGGGGGTCAAAATGGCCTTTAGTTCTGCCATAAAGTTCCTCTTCCTGTGTGTGTGTGTGTGTTTTGGGGTGGGTGTAAGATCATACGTATGAATAGAATATATATCACATATATTTATAATCTCTAACATTTTAATCATACACATGTGATTAAAGAAGCAATTTCTCAGCTTAAATGTTCAGGTTAAAAGAAAAGAAGGATGACTTGATTTAAGTCTCTAGCAAAAGGCTATTTAAATATATGTATGTAGGGGGTGTGGGCATGTGTGTGTAAATTGGCAGAGTTTAATTCAAAAACCACATTTGCCAAGGTTGGCCACTCAGTAGCTCTCAGCAAGACCAGTAACCAGCTAAGCCCTTTTTCTTGGTGGAGAAACACCATAGTTGTTTCTTCTGCAACCCAAGGGAAGTCATTCAGACTCCAGCTTCTGAAATCATGGCAAGCAGAGCTGGAGATCAGGCTCATGACTTGACATAGAACAGAGCTCTGAGTTCTGAAAGCAGTTTTCTCATGCACGAATTTTTTGAAGATTGAGAGGACATTTAGGTTTTTCTGGGATTAGCCATATACTGCCAGGGTAAAGTTATTATTGTTTTGCTGTTGTTCTTGTTTGTTTGCTTTTTCCCCCCCCTAGAACACCTGATATCAATGAAAAGTCTATGTACAGGCTAAGACCTTAAACTTAAGCCACCCCATCTAGTCACCCAAAACCTCACTAGCAGTCATCAGCTAGTGGAGGTTTAAAGAGAACTCTGAATAGTGTGTTGGAAATCTTATTTCTACATTTGATAAACACTGTGTCTCACTTTGTTCAAGTCACTCTACAATTTCAGTCCCACTTTCTTATCTGTAAGTCTATGGGATTTTTATTTTGTTTTGTTTGTAAAGCTAGAATGACGTCTTATAATGGAAATACTATATAAACTTGAGAATATTATTCAAACACAAGGAAAAATAGAATCTATAAGTAGTACTAATAAACTCAATTGAAGAGTGGAGAGATTAAGGAGACTTTTTATGAAAGTTAAATTAAATAGTAGTAAGTATGCCATTAATTCAAGACTGCAGATTTCCTATCTGTGGCTGGCCATGCTTACTATGACACATCACCACCTAGTGGCTACTACACAAATTGCAGGCGTAGTGTCTGGAAGTAAAAAGCTTCATGCTAGACCTAGAAAACTGGAACCTAAAGTAGTGGGGAGAACAAGACCTAACACACACACACACACACACACACACACACACACACATATTTTTCATGTCTGTCCCTTTGGGTAAAAGCAACCCACATGTAAAGTCTTTAGGAATACTGTAGATGTACAAGCAGGGCTGAGGGGAAACAAATAAGAAAAAGATGCAGAAGAAGAAATGAGAGAAGGGTCTTATAGATATTGAATTTGTGCATGGTCTTCAATAAGCAGGTGGATTTAAACAGGAAAGACCATTGCAGGGAGGTGTTGAGTATTCTATGTTGAGAAGACAATAGAAAGGAGTTAATACTATAGGAGAATTTTATGTATGATTATGATAATATAATAAAAGGCTGAGGTTTTTGAAATTTCCTTGGATTAGAAATATAAGTATAAAATTGATTAATTTGATGCTGTTTGGTTTAAGAATGGTAAGTTATGCAATTAGGGCAGAGCCAAAGTGTATCTGTCTGGAAGGCCTGAGGACAATGGAGGTAAGATTTGAAGAACATTGTTCTTGGGGATGGGATTGCTAGACTGGTAGTCTAATGTCTATTCCAGATGGAGTAAGGAGAAGTAAATGTTTTTGGCGAGTGGAATGGCTTGAGCCACAGTGATCTTTAAAAATGTCTTGAACTGATTTTTGCAGAGCCCCAGTAACCATAAGTACGATATATTAAACAAGGCTTGTGTGTGATGGAGCAGGGTCAGACATGAGACCTCCAGTGGAAATTCTTTAGTTATTTTTAAGAATACGGAAGTATGAATCACAAGAATGGGATCCTAATTAGAATAAGTTATACTCCACATATGTATAAAATGTCCACATATACTCTATTGTCATATGTATCTAAAAAGAGCAAATAAAAAAATAAAAATTAAATAAACCTTTAGGGTTAAGCTTCATCTTAAACCTTAATGTTACATATTTTTTTTAAAAAAATGAATTTGGAAGTACAATTTAGAGATGTTTCACAATTACAGTTTTGGCAACTAATATGGATATTGTAGAAGAAGTTCAAAGAGAAGTCAGAATTTTTCTAGGTTGCTGGCTGAGCCTTGTTTGAGTTGGTTTTGTGCATGGAATCATTGTCTCTTACTTGTGTGATCTCAGGTTCATTATTTAAGGGTTGTAAGATTCTTTTGTCACTCTTAAAGTAGGTTTATCAGCAAATATGGTGGCACACACCTATAATCCCAGTGAACTCCAGTCTGAGGTAGGAGGATTTCAATTTTGAGGCCAGTCTGGGCGAGTTAGTAAGACCCTATCATAAAATAAAAAATAAAAAGGGCTGGGGATGTAGCTCCATGGTAGAGCACCCCTGGGTTCAATATCACAAAATAAGTCAATAAATACCAGGTAAACTAGATTATCAAAGTTTGGGTGAGAGAATTATCTCTGGTAATTTCTGGAAATTGCCTGCTGGAGCACTAGTCAAGTTTTTAGAGCCAGTGAGTAATGGTTTCATTGGGATTATTATCATCTTCCTTTTTTCATTGTTTGGTTTTCTTGGTGTGCCTTGTTCCCTAGTTATGAATACATAACCTTGAGTTCCAAACATGTCTTTCTAATCAGGATGACAAAACTGGACCAGCTGTCTCCTGTTACATCTGCAGGATTCCTCTAACATGGCTCGTCGTCTTGTTTGGTCCCTCCTGCCTACCTTCATGGACTTGGCATTTCTTTGGGTGTTACATTATGCTTCAGCATACATGATGTGTCCCCAAGAACTTTCCAGGACAAGAGGGAGAGCCCTGGTTCACAAGAAGCCGGTCTTCCTAGTGGCTTTTCTTAAAGGTCGTGAAAGTTCTCATACCTTCTTCCTCTGGCGCAGTTTCCACCGCAAGATAAAGTAGTCAAGCTGCAAATGAAACACAGCCCTCACTGTATCCCTCCTTGTGTTTAGCAGAGATAAACTTCAGTGGAGTCTCAGTGCTGAGCCATTTGGCTTCTGGCAGCAGCTTTAATTGGTAAAATGCAGATTTTTTTTTTTCTTGATCAAGAGGGGATTATTCTTGTTATCAGTCCAGAGCATCTTATTTCAAGATGAAAAGCCTTTGCGGAATTACAGATGCCAGCGCTTGTACAAAGCTTTTTTGGCGATTGACAACTCAAAGAGAAAGTATGATTTATTAGCCTATAATGGCTAACCCTGAGCAATGGTCTAGGTCCTACTGATTTGTGAAATTGCTTAATGTGAACTGCCTTTTTATGCCACTCAAGCCCCAGGTTACGCAAATAAACGTAGAGTCTACATTACATGAAATGGTATGGGAGAGAGAAAACGAAAAAGGGGGGGGGGAGGGAAAAGGTGGCTTCTAAAATCCATCTTGGTGGTGCCTTTTACAGTAGTTTGGCTGATAAGCCGGCAGAGGAAAGATTAATAACAAGGCTTGTTGCTATCAGTACCTGCTTGTCGATTCTCTGTAACAGGGCTGTCTGTTCAGCATGGAAATTATTGATTAAATAAAAATTGCTATTAGATTGTGATGTGATCCATAATCACAAACAATGGTAGACATTCCTCTTTTAGATCCTCAGCCATGCATCAACTTGTTTCTTTTTTCCCCTTGCTGTAATTTATATTGCGCTGACACTTGGGCTCATTAGGTTTATCCTTTCTGCTCCAAGGCATGAGCAGTGTGACCTGCAGGAGGTGGGGGAGGGAGGGAGGGAGGAGACAAGGACAGCCCTGGGCAGGGCCTGGCCAGCTTATTCCCTGGGCTAGAGTAAAGACTGAGTGGCTGAGTGCACATAGCAGGAAATGGACCATTTTGGACATTTTAAAGTGGCGTTTCACACATCCAGGTTGTACAGCCCTCACCTCAAATTCCAGAACATTTTCACTACCCACATAGCAACTTGTACCCAGTAAATAGCCACCTCTTGTTCCCTCTCTCCGAGGCCCTGAAAATCACCAATCCACTTTCTATCTCTGTGGATGTGTCTCGCCTGGATATTTCTTATAAGTGGAATCACATAATCTGTGACCTTTTGTGTCTGCCTTTTTTCACTTTGCCTTATGATCTCAAAGTTCATTCATGCGATGGCATAAGTTCCTTATTCCTTTCTTTTGCTTGAATACTATTCCACTGAGTGGCCCCCACTACATTTTGCTTATTTAAGCACTTGAGTTGGGATGAGCATTAGGGCTGTTTCGACCTCTTTGCTCTTGTGTTGTTATGAACATTTCTGGATGCGTTTTGGCTTGAATACCGTTTTCAGTTCTTGTGAATATAGCCCTAGGAGTGGGATTGCTATGTCCTTATGTTAACTTTTTTGAGAAACTGCCAAAGCTGTGGCAGGTTTTAAGCTGTCCTATGTAGGCTCTGCTTTCTCAGGTGGTGTTGCCTCCAACTTCATCAATCCCCTGGAAGTATGACCCATCATCCCTTCCTCAGCACCACATACTCCCCTGGGAGCAGTCAAGTGAGCTGTGCAGGTCCTGGTGTTGCTTCATACCTCTGCTGTGGCCACTTTTTCCCAAACAGGCTAGGACTGTTGAAAAAACAGAAAGAGTATTCAAAACATTAGATCTAATGGGCTTAGACAAAATAGACAGATAGGTTGACTGAATTGTATTTCTTTTTTAAAATATATATATTTTTTTAATTTTTAAAAAGTACATTTTAATTTTTAATTGGTACATAGTATGGTATATATCTATGGAGTGCAGCTTCACATTTCAATTCATGTAAATGATGTGTAATGATGAGGTCAGGGTAATTGGAAAAATCTATCCCCTTAGATACATATTATTTCTTTACATCATAAACATCCAGAATCCTCTCTACTAGTTGTTTTGAAATATTCAATTAGTTGTTGTCAACCATAGTTATCTTATTGTGCTACCAGTGGCAATTCTGATGAATGGGATTGTACTTCTTGCTCTGTTCAGTAAAAATGGGCATAATGCTCTTACAGTACCTACTTTGTGTGTCCTCCTTATCATACAACCATCTAGGACTGAACATGTTGACTCCAGCTAAATCGTAAACTCAAGAACAGGCACCTGTTCTTTGCTATTGAGAGTCAGTATAATAATGATTATACTAAACTGAAAGCTGGGAGCAACACTTGGAGAAGGCTAATATTTTGCAACTGGAAACTTCACACTAGGTTTCCACTTCTACCCTCTACTCCCACAGCTCACTTTATTTAGTAGTTTAACTTGAAGCTTTATTGCTTCAAAGGCAGAGAGGCAAAAAATGAGACTTTTCTAGGGGGAAATAGCTAGCAAGTCAGCCCCATGATCCTTCACACAGTATCAGCTATCCAGGCGCCATTCAGAGTAGGAATGTGAGCTTCACAGTGAGCCCAGCTGAATATTAAAAGACCTTAGAGAAGATGCTCCAAGGGATTTAGGGTCACTCAAGAAAGGCACTTGGAACAATCACAAATTATCTAAGAAAACAAGCATAAAAGCCTGGTGTGGTGGTGCAATACTGTAATCTCAGCAACTCAAGAGGCTGAGGAAGCAGGATGGTAAGTTCAAGACCAGCCTTAGCAACTTAGCCAGGCCCTAAGCAACTTAGCAAGGTCCGTATCAAAATAAAAAATAAAAAGAGCTGGTGATGTGGCTCAATGGTAAAGCACCCCTGGGTTCAATCTCCAGTGGAAGGAAGGAAGGAAGGAAGGAAGGAAGGAAGGAAGGGAGGGAGGGAGGGAGGGAGGAAGGAGAAAGTATGAAAAATATGTATGAAAGATGGAAAGTGAATGCATAGAAATAAGAAAGAAGTGGTGACATGGACTTATTGAACCACATCTAGATCACTGGTGCTGCAGAGGCATGTTGATCACCACAACAGGGGCTCCGTGGGATCCGGGAAAGGAGAGGCCCCATGCCTTGGAACTGATGGTTTAGAATGGACATGGCAGTGAAAGCAAGCCACTCACTTCCTACTGTCTCTTCTTGTCTCTTGTATTTGAGTAAACACTCATTTGTTAATGCCTTGATTAATTTGGAACAAGGGTCTGAGGATACAGCCAAGATCTTCATGAGGCCCTCTGTGGGTTTTCCTTCTAAAAAAAGGGGAGGGGTTAACAGGAAGATGAGAAAGAGTGCCTTTCTAATTGAAATGAGGGAGTCAGACAAATGAGATCAGAGGCCAACTGGGTAGCAACATCTCTCAAGCAGATAGGATTCTCTGATCCCAGAGGATTGAGATTCCTTACAAATCAAACCATGAACCAATAAAAGAAATCTTTGATCAATGATCAAAAATGGGTGAGGTGCTAGAAGATGAAAGGTGGTAAATGTCATTCTGTTCTATCAAGGGGACAAGAAAATGAATTCTGAAAATCATATAAGCAGAGGCTTTCAAGTCATTTCTGGAAAAAAAAAACTATAGTTTTGTTAAAAATGTGGTGTCCTATTACAAGATAAAATAGTAAACAGTGGAACACTCTTGGTTCACCAAGAAATAGTCACGATAGACCCAACTGATGTTTTCTTTGACAGTACCATTAGACTGATTGGTCAGGGAAATGCAGTAAATATGATATGTTGAGACTTCAGCAAAAACATTTTATACACTGCTATGACCAAGGCAGAGAAAGATGGTGGTACAAACAGCAGCTTCTAGATATAGTCCTTGGATGGATGATAAGGTGTGGCTAGGCATCATCAAGGGAGCTGCTTCTGGCTGCACACAGTGTTGTTGGGCTTGGCCCTCAGCCCTGGATTGCCTAACAAATTATGTGTTTGTTTCCAGGACATAGTTGTGGAGGATGATTGTCCTCAAAATTGTTGATGATAAATTTTCATAACCAGTTAATAACTGAATCAGGCTCCTCAAAGATCTTGGAAAATCAAAACACTAAAATGGTACCAAGGAGATTAAAGGTTATGATAATAAGATATAGGGCCTTTAATTATATGCTCACTATTACTAGGTGTTATGGTTTAGATGTGAGGTGTCCCCCAAAAGCTCATGTGTGAGACAATGCAAGAATTCTTAGGATGACATGATTAGATTAAGAGGCGTAGCTTAATCAGTGGATTACTCCATTGATATGAATTAACTAGCTGGGTCGTAACTCTGGGCAGGTAGGGTGTGACTGGATAGGTCACTGGGGTTGTGCTTTTAGGGTGTATGTTTTGTCCCTAGTGAGTGGAGCTCTCTCTGCTTCCTGGTTGTTCTGTCCTGAGCTTCTTCCCTCTGCCATACCCTTCTGCCATGATGTTTTGCCTCACCTAGGACCCAGACCTGTGGTGTTATCCAACTGTGGACTAAACCTTGGAAACTGTGAGCCAAAATAAACTCTTCTTCCTCTAAATTGCTCTTGTCAGGTATTTAGGTTACAGCCATGAAAAAAAACTGACTGAAATCTAGGCAATGGGATTTGCCACCAAAACTAGCCAATGGGAGTCTCAGTTACAGAAACTGAAATACACTATTAGAGTCATGCTCAAGTAATTTCTGGAAAATAGTACTTAGCCTACCTCTCCTCATTCTAAAGATATACTGAGTGATAGTCATTGGATCAGGTAGAGAAATAGCCCAGCAAACCTTGGTAGAGTGGTTGGTAGAACCAGGGAAGAGAAATTGGGGGATTTGAGGGCGGATCTATGGAGCTGAGTGGAGGTCATGATAGCTGTCTTCTGGCATTAGAAGGTAGTCAACTTTCTTATGGAAGCTGGCTCTGGCTTGTTCTCAGTGTGTGGATCACAGATCCAATGCATGGAAACCACAGGCAGACAGACATAGGTTTGCTGTAAGGAAAACTAAACACTGAGAGCTGGCCACTCTGCGATCCCCGGTAAAAGGGAGTTCCAGTATTAGAATGTGAGGTATTTAAATTGGGCAGTCCTCGGTTCAGGGAACCGTACAGGTAATCCAGAGCATCCAGTGGGTTGCTGGACTCAATGAACTGTCACCCCCTCTCAAACTTGGGTGAAATCTTTTTATCCTGTCAAAGTTTCTCGCAAGCCAGTTCACGTGTGTGTGTTCTAAGGAGGGACAGGTTGGCATTTGTTCTCACAAAAACATGATGACATCATTTCAGTTTTATAACATGTCCAACAGTCTTTCCTCTATTTTCCTCTCCCATCTAGTTCAAGATTTCTTTCTTTATTTCTTTTTGTCTATTTTTAAAGTTTCGGTTATAGAATATATTACTAATTAGTAAAACCAATTACATTGACATGCTATCAGAGAGGCTGAGGCCTGGGTTCCTCAGGTAACAAACCAGCTAAGAGTTGAATGCTCTGACATCTGTGCTTTTCCTTGTACCCCAGAACTACCTTGGGTCCCCAAAATTCTTGAGGGCTGAGGATATAGCTCAGTGACAGAGCACTTGCTTAGCATATGTGAGGCACTGAATTTGAGCCCCAGCAGCACAAAATTTAAAAAGGGCAGGGGGGCGGTGGATTGAGCTCAAGGACACTCGACTACTGAGTCTCATCCTCAGCCCTATTTTGTATTTTAGTTAGCGTCAGGATCTCACTGAGTTGCTTAGTGCCTTACGTTTGCTGAGGCTGGCTTTGAACTTGTGATTTCCTGCCTCAGCCTCAGCCTCCTGAGCCACTGGGATTGCGGGCATGCACCACTGCTCCTGACTTACCCTAAATCTTTTATATGAAATTTCTCTTAGAATTTTTTTTTATCAGAAACCAGTCTTGATGGCTGAGTATTTTATAACCTATATACTTTATTCTGAGATCCTTTCAAAAGTGCTAATGTTAAACCCATTGAGAGGTAAATAATCAACTACTTTTAGAATAGTAGAAAAGGGATTTAGTGGATCCTCATGTTGGACCTGTGGAACCTAGCAACACCCCCATACCCTGAGAAGTGGCCCGACACTATTATTACTTTTACTGTCAGTGTGCTTTTATCAGAAATTCCTGAAAAGTGTTAATAAACTTAGAGATTCAAGGAAGTTCTTTAATTATTAAAGAGTACTTTGTGAAATGGTCTTACTATTTTTCCTTTAACCTGTCCCCTTTAGGGATTCTGGGTCAGAAATGTCTTCCCTGGGTCTACGTGTCTGGTTCGCTTGAAGGAATCAATGTTTCCTTTGGGATAACCCAATCCCAGCTTGGGAATAAATGTAACTGACCCTAGCCACACAAATCACGAGTTTTAGTTCTCTTTGGAACCTTTTTGGCCTGCCCTTTAAAATATCTGCAAGAATACAAATGGGGACTCACACACCCTATACCTAAGTATTTAGAAGCTGTAAAACAGGATAACAAACTATTAAATAAAATGCTTTATACTTTAACCTTGTCAATCAACAAGGTCCTGCCTAATGACTGGGGTGGTCAGGTTTCAAAGGGAAGTCTTAGACTTCTCAGAGTTCAGTGCATGAATGTGAGGACAGGCATTTTCTGCTTACCGGCTTCTCTTCCTACTCCTGGCTGTGGAGAGGCGTGAAGAAGCTGACTTTTATATCTGCCCTGCATGTCGCTACCCCTCAGTAGCTTGACCTAGCACACCTAATAGGGATGATGATGGGGTTTGTTTTCAGAGGAGGGAACTTAAGAAGAGTCCTGTCCATGTGCTGGCAGCAGGCTCAGTTTCTGTTTGACCCAGTCATTCCAGTCTCAATTGTTCATAATGTCCTGCAGAAGCAAAGTTGAGCTCGAGGTCTTTTTGTCTGCTCATCCCTTGTGGGGAGGCTCTTGGCCAGAGGAGGTCAGAACAAGACCTTCTAACTTGGCGTTACCAGAGTGTGGTCTGCACCCCGGCTTCTAGGTCACAGACTGTCACTGGGCTGCAGTGAGAGAAGAAGGCTGTGCCAGATGTCAGTCAGTACACTGCTTCCTTCATCCAGAAAGTCTTCCTTCAAAAAACAAGTGTCAGCTGAGCTGAGCAGCATGCTGAGCTGGCTTGCCATCCCACACAGTCCCTTATCTTGTCAGGTTTGATACAGGGAAGAGTGCTTCCCAAAGGGCTGGGCCCTAGCAGGAGGCTTTTCTTGGATAAGTCTTATGAGGGAACTGCTTGGTGGATTGTGCCTTCTACTGGATCCAAGGTTCTAAGACAAGAGTCTATGAGATAGCCTGTGTTTTCATGTCACCAGGTGAATTTCTACTTTACTTGGTAAAATCCTGTAAATAGACTGCTTCCTACCCTCTTTATGACTTCCCTGGGACACCCCCCTGGTCACAGATGATGGTCATTTTCTAAGTAGTAATTAGGTATCATCGCAGAGTAAAGCCCAGGAACTGCATCAGTGCTACTGCTTGTTTCTAAGCCTTATCCTAGACCTAGTAGGGGGCACTTAGGAATCTGCATTTCTCACAAGCATATACAGGGATTTGAGAACTGTCTTTAAAGTTTGGGAAGCACCAGTAGCTCAAAGCAAGACAGACACAGTTGGGGCTTGTTTTTTTGCTTGTTTGTTTTGGTACAAGAGATTGAACCCTGGGGCATGCTGTTTAACCACTGAATCACATCCCCATCCCTTCATTTATTTATTTTGACATAAGGCCTCACTAAATTGCTGAGGCAGACTTTGAACTTGCAGTCTTCCTGCCTCAGCCTCCCCACCCTGAGCCACTGGTATTATAGGTGTTTGGGACAGCATTGTGCTTAAAATTTTTGTCCCTGTAATGTACTTAAGGAGAAGCTGTACATTCTGTTTAGAATCTGTCCCCTGCATAATTTGCTAAGCCTAGGTTGTTACCTTTGGAGGAGTGACATATTCTAATTAGAGTTAAGTAGGAAAACAACTAGATTTCTTTGGGTAGAAACACATGTTTGGTATGGTTCTAAGAGTTGTAGCATCATATTTCTTATGGAGACCATGCTGAACTTGAGCCTTGACAAGAAAGTGATTTAAGATGTCAACCTTGCACCGCCTGCACCCCCCCTCCCCAAAGCTGCCTCATTCCCTATTTCCCCTTTCTCCACTCTTGTCATTTACTGGCGCACGCCCAGCTGACTCTGCCTTTGGACTCTGGAACTAGAGATGGAATTTACTAGAGAGTAAAAGAAGGAAAGAGGACTTGAACCAGAAGCTACAGTAGTAAGAAAATAAACATCCTTTGACTTCATTCCCTTCTCACCTTCCCCCTTAGGCAGTGGTTCCTGATGAAGCAGAGTTGGGTGGTGTCTGAACAATGAATGGATAGAAGGAGGTTTGTGGAAGCCAGCAACTGTGCTTTTTAGGGGGCGAGTATTGGTTGCATCCTGACAGGTGTGCCAAAAGGCAACTGTGTCCTACTCCACAGGTCCCCAGGACTTCAAGGAGGCCAGCCCAAGACATGGCTCAGATTCACAGTGGTCTCTACTCTGGAACCATTAGAAAGTGCCTCAGGGCCCAGCCCAGGGCTTTCAGGGAAGTTTGAAGAGCTTTTACTGGGGGGGGGTGGGGGGGTCGATTTCTTGGCCATTAGGCACCATTGGCTCTGGTGTGTGTCACAGAAATAACCAGTGCAGCACTGGTTATTCATACATTTTCTCCTGCTAAGGGCTCATTAATGCAGCGAATAATTACAGAGGATGGGAGGACTCAGGTCCCTAGCATTTGATTTTGGTTTCAAAGCTCCCCAGCTTCACTGGAACTCTCATTCCATCACACTCCTGACTTTTTCAGACCTGTAATTTGGCTCCTGGGATTAAGTGCTTTGTCTGTACTCATAAAACACTATAAAGCTGCTGGCCTCTATAGATGCATTTAAACTCAAAGAGGCAGTTGGCTCCAACATGCTGGAAGTTTCTGTCCAAAATTTTTAATTGCAGTGCAGCATTCGGTTTAAGAGGATTTAGGGGAGTAGTTAAACATATGCAATTAATGAAGTGTCTCGATAGCTCTTCCTGTTAATTTTCACAATGCAAATACTGTTTTCCTTACGTATCCTTTCCAGCCCCATGGCCTCTTTACGAGTACCAAATTCAAGGCCATGCCCTCTGCAGGACACTGGCAGTGGCCATGCCCTCTGCTTGGTTCAGTCTTCTCATGGAATATGCAGACCTTCATTCAGGTCTCCACTGAAGTTCTGCTCACGTTGGAAAGCCTCCCTGATCAGCCTGTAAAAATAGACACTTGGACCCCTCTTCACTTCCTTTATGTGGCTTTTTAACTTTTTTTTTTTTCATTTTTCATGGTCTAAAACATTGCATTTAAAAAAAAATCATATTGCTTGTATTCCACTACAAAGATATAGGCACCACGAGATTAAAAACTTTTTAAAATTTATTTTTTCTTTTTAGTTATAATGACAATGAAATGTATTTTGACCCATCATATATACATGGAGTATAACTTGCCATTTTTGTGGTTGTTCATGATGTGGAGTTACACTGGTCGTTTTTTCATATATGAACTTGGGAAAGTGATGTCTGAATCATTCTACTGTCTTTCCCATCCCACTCCCAATCCCTTACCCCCATTCCACCCTGTCCCATCCAGTGAATCTTCCCTTCTCCCTCTCTGCTCCCAGTGCCCACCTATAGTGAGTCAGCATCTGCATATCAGAACATTTGGATTTTGGTTTTTTGGAATTGGCTTATTTCATTTAGCATGGTAGTCTCCAGTTCCATGCATTTCCCAGCAAATGCTATAATTTCATTCTGCTTTTTGGCTGTGTAATATTCCATTGTGTATATGTACCACATTTTCTTTATCCATTCATCTGTTGAAGGGCACCTAGGTTGGTTCCATAGTTTAGCTATTGTGAATTGAGCTGCTATAAACATTGATGTGGCTGCATCACTATAGTATGCTGATTTTAAGTCTTTTGAATATAAACCAAATAATGGGATAGCTGGGTCAAATGGTGGTTCCATTTCAAGTTTTCTGAGGAATCTCCATACTGCTTTCCAGAGTGGTTGCACCGATTTACAATCCCACCAGCGATGTATGAGTGTACCCTATTCCCCACATCTTTGCCAACATTTATTGTTGCTTGTATAATTGATAATTGCCATTCTGATTAGAGTGAGATAAAATCTCAATGCAGTTTTAATTTGCATTTCTTTAATTATTAGTGATGATGAACATTTTTCATACATGTTGATGGATCATACTTCTTCTGTGAAATGTCTGTTCAGATAGCCCGCTTATTAATTGGGTTATTTCAGGGGTTTTTTGATGTTAAGTTGTTTGAGTTCTTTATATATCCTAGAGATTAATGCTTTATCTGAGGTGCAGGTGGCAAAGATTTTCTCCCATTCTATAGACTCTCTTCACATTCATGACTGTTCCCTTTGCTGTGAAGAAGCCTTTTTAGTTTGATACCATCCCATTTATTGATTCTTCATTTTAATTCTTGCATTTTAGGAATCTTGTTGAGGAATTCAGTTCCTAAGCTGACATGATAGAGAGTTGGGCATACTTTTCTTCTAGTAGGTCCTTGATCCACTTTGAGTTGAGGTCCTTGATCCACTTTGAGTTGAGTTTTATGCATGGTGAGAAGTAGGGGTCTAATTTCATTTTGTTACATATGGATTTCTAGTTTTCCCAGCACCATTTGTTGAAGAGGCTATCCTTTCTCTAATGTATGTTTATGGTGCCTTTGTCTAGTATAAGATAACTGTACGTATCTGGGATTATCTCTGTGTCTTCTATTCTGTACCATTTGTCAACCTGTCTGTTTTTGTGTCAATACCATGCCATTTTTGTTACTATTGCTCTGTAATATAATCTAAGATCTGGTATTGTAAGGTCTCCTGCTTCACTTTTCTCGCTGAAGATTGCTTTGGCTATTTGGGGCCTCTTATTTTTCCAAATAAATTTCATGACTGCTTTTTCTATTTCTATGAAGAATGTCACTGGAAACTTAATAAGCATTTCATTAAACCTGTATAGTACTTTTGGAACTATGGCCATTTTGGCAATAATAATTCTGCCTGTCCAAGAACATGGGAGATCTTTCCATCTTTTAAGGTCTTCTTTTAATTTCTTTCTTCAGAGTTCTGTAGTTTTCATTGTAAAAGTCTTTCACCTCTTTTGTTAGATTGATTCCCAATTTTCTTTTGAGACTATTGTGAATGGGATATTTAAAACATTTTATTGCTATATTTCCAGGACTTGGACTAATCTGGCATATAGTAGACATGCTGGACACATCATTTAATTAATTAATTAACTAATATTATTTTTTCTCCTTAACACAAAGACTAGAAAAGTGTGTGTGTGTGTGTCCCCTTGTATATGCTCATGTGTGCATGTGTTTAAATTCAGAGTGGCAAACAATTTTTTTTAACTGGTGCTTTATAGTTGTACAAAATGGTGGGATTTATTGTTACATATTCAAACATGCACACAACGTAACAATAAAACTTGGCCAATATCGTTCCCTTGTGTTTACCCTTTCCCTTCCCTCCTCCCTCCTCCCTCCCCCAGGCTCTTTCCTCTATTCTATTGATCTTCTTTTAATTTTCATGACACCCCCCTTCTTTTTTTTTTCTCTTTTTCTCTTTAACTCCCACAAATGAGCAAAAACATATGACTCCTGAATTTCTGAGTTTGGTTTGTTTTGCTTAACATAATGTTCTCAAGTTTCATTCATTTTCCCCAAAATTACATGATTTCATTCTTCTTTATGGCTGAGGAAAACTTCATTGTGTGAAGTTTATCCATTCATCCATTGATGGATACTGAGGCTGGTTCCATAGTTTGGCTATTGTGAATTGTGCTGCTATAAACATGGATCTGCATGCATCGCTACCATACTGTAATTTTTTAGGCTAAATACAGCCTGGGTTACGTGGTGGTTCCATTCCTAGTCTTTGGAGGAACCTCCATACTGATTTCCATAGTGACTGTAGCAATTTACAATCACACTAACAGTGTAAAAGTGTTCCTTTGTCTCTGTATCCTATCCAGCATTGATTATTGTTTGTATTCTTGATGACTGTCATTCAGAATGGAGTGAGATAAAATCTCCATGTAGTTGTTTTGCATTTCCCTAATTGCTAAAGATGTTGAATATTTTTTCATGTATTTGTTGCCCTTTGTATTTCTTCTTTCGAGAACTATCTGTTTAGTTCATTTGCCCAGTTACTAATTGACGTTTTGTTTTGTTGTTAAGATTTTTGAGTTATTTATATCTTCTGGATGTTAATCCTCTGTCAGAATACTAGGTAGCAAAGATTTTCTCCCATTCTACCATATCTCTCTTCACACTCTTAATTTTTTTCCTTTGCTGTGTAAAAGCTTTTTAATTTGATTCAATTCCATTTATTAACTCTTGGCCTTGTTTCCTGAGCTATAGAGGGTCCTATTGAGAAAGTCCTTCCCTGGAGTTTTATAATTTCTGACCTATTCCTAGGTCTTTGATCCATTTTGAGTTGACTTTTATGCAGGGGTGAGAAATAAGGTTCTAATTTTATTCTTTGGATAACCAGTTTTCCTAACACCATTTGTTTAAAAGGTTGTCTTTTCCCCAATATTTGTTTTTGGCACCTATGTCAAGGATCAGATGGCTGTGTCTATGTGGGTTTGTCTCTGTGTCTTCTGTTATGTACCATTGGTCTGTGTGTCTGTTTTTATGCCAATACCATGCAGTTTTTGTTACTATAACTCTGTAGTATATTTTTTGAAGTCATGTATTGTGATGCCTCCAGCATTGCTTTTTTTTTTTTTTTTTTTTTTTTGGTGTAGAATTGCTTTGGCTCTTCTGGGTCTTGTTTTTTTTTGGCAAAGAAAAATTTACTTTTACTTTATTTTTTTGCCGTTATACATGAGGTCTCTCTCTCTCTCTCTCTCTCTTTTTGCATACAATTCTTAATATACTTTATACCACAATTTATCATATCTCTGTTTCTATATAAGGTATGCTGACACCAAATTTACATCTTCATACATGTATTTTGTATAATGATGACTGTCTCCTTCCACCAACCATGCTATTCCCCTTCTCCCTCCCTTTCCCGCCCACCCCTGTTCCCTATCTAGAGGTAATTTTCCTCCCATGCTCTGGGTCTTGTTTTTGAAGAACAATTTTTAATCAATCATTTGACTACCCATTCAGCCATTTATTCATTCTTAAAACAGACTTTGAATTTCCCAAATGTGTTGAATACTATATTGACATATGGATAAGAGCCTAAAAAGAGACCACACTCACTGAAGTATTAAATAGGGGGACAGCAGTGGCGATTGCTAAAGCAACAGGGAAACTTTAAAGGTTAAATAACTATTTTAAATAATAATAATAATATTCTGTCATGCCTTCAAGAGCAGCAAAATCAAAGGCAACTTTTAGTAAAATTTTGATTTTCTTTGTTTGTTTTTTATTTTTCCCTTTAACTTCTAAGAATGAAAAACACTTCTTCATTTCTTTCTTTTTTAAATACTGAATGCTCTTAAAGATGTTCACAAGCACCTTCATTCAATTTTGACTCCTCTAAGTCTTTCTTTTGATATATTTAAATAGTCTGTAGTTTTTTTATGGTTTATTCAATAGATAAATCACTTATTCACCAACATAATTTTTTTGACTTGCTGGTTTAGGCCAGGTCCTATTTTAGGCTTGGGAGGTATAGCAGGGAGCAAAATGGTCAAAAGTCCCTGTCCTCCTGGGGCCTACATTCCTGTGTTAATACAGCCACTAGTTGAGCAATAACTGACACTTGATTTGT
The DNA here is from genome assembly GCF_047511675.1 of Marmota flaviventris. NCBI lineage: Eukaryota > Metazoa > Chordata > Mammalia > Rodentia > Sciuridae > Marmota > Marmota flaviventris. The sequence continues at coordinate 99,818,356 of NC_092498.1, read as the reverse complement.
TGCATGAGCTATGTGCCAGGCTCTGTTCTAAGAGGATGCGCTCACTCAGTTAATCCTCTCAATAGCCAAATGAGATAGATATTATTATCATCAGCCTTGTTTTACAAATGCTGAAGGCAAGTCATGAGAGTGTAAGTAGCTCGTCCCTTGTCACATTGCCAGTAAGTGGTAGAGCCAAGCTAGCTTCTTAATAACTATGCCAACGAGTGTGCCATGATTCGTTGTAGCCCCTGGTCATGGAATTTTGCAGATTAGTGTTAAAGCTTGTGTTACAATTTTATAATTTTATCTGGTCAATGGAGATTTGAATATGTTATTGAGGTTATTTTCATAGTGTGATATATATTCATCTTTTTTTTAAATCCAGGGACCAGTAAAAATAGAATCTTGAGCAACAAAGATTTGTATGGATCTCGTCTTTCATCCTTCCTAATGATTTAAATTGTTTTCGTCTGTACTTCTTTATCTACTTATTATATAAACAACTGATGCTGGTGTATTAAATCTCATGTGATTGTTTCTAGCTGTGTCTCTCTTAATTTTAACAGGCTTTGTCATATATATTTTGAAGTTCTTTCATTTGTTAGAGGAAAAATATTGCTTTTCATTAATGATAATGCATTTATCAAAGGAAAACTCTTGATTCTCCATTTACATCTTTTTGTCCTAAAGTCTGATTTATTTAATAGCAAGATTACTATCACTAATATATCTACTGTCTAGGTTTTAACAAGTATTTATCATTTCCTTTTTACTGACTCTCTTATAAGGATTATCATTTTCCTCTCCATTGATGAGACTTTGTCTTATACTGGGTAGGTTTGAGTCATTTTGTTTTGAATATAAATATTCTATATTACCTCAATTCTTCTCTTTGCTTCTGTGTTTAGCTATATTTTCTTTACTTTTATCATGATCAATTTGAAAGTAAACATGGTGCTTTAAATGTTAGTGTATTTACCTCTGCATTTATTAAGTATGTACTTTACTGTGTAATTTCTAATTCTAGAAAAATACATACCATCCTCAACACACGCATAATAATTTATCATTTAAAATAATATTTTTAAATAATTTAAAAATTGAATTATAATTTATCATTTTGAAAGCTTATTTCCCTTTTAGCTGCCACATAATGTAGAACAGTGATTTCTAGAGATTGGGAAGGGTGGAAGAGGCTGGGTTTGATTAGTGCATGTGTCAAAATATCACCCCTCTAATATGTACAATTTATACATATTCATCAAAAATAAAATAAAAATGTGCAGGGGCAGAAAAATATCGTCATCTTTTTTTTCTTCCTTTTTCAGTCTATAGACTCTATTATTATATAATTATTAATTTTACCATATAAGTCTAACTTGCTTATTGCTTTGCATGTTTCCTTTCTGAACAGACTTATTTATTTATTTATAATTTATTCTGTCTGTGCAATTGACTTTGATGCTTATTTCTCTTCTGCAATGCTTCTCCTTTACTGAAAAAAAAAAAAAAAAAACATTTTCTATCATTTTGTCAACAGCAAAAACTTAAGATTGCTGCCTTCCTACATTAGTAACAATTTCACCGAGTCAAGAATTTTGTGCAGAAAATTCTCCTGTATCCATTATAAATCAACATTTCCCAAGGTGCCTGTTTTATTGACTACTAGTTCTTCAGAACGTTGCTAGGTACCTGGTGATGATGAAAGCTAGGATAGATAAAGTTGGTCATTTCTTGCTGTGCACGTCTCCATGCCTTCTATGTGCTACTAATGTCATGTGGCTCCTCAAGAGGGAGGTTGTGGTGAGCTTGGCCTTCTGATGTCATCCGACCACAGAATCCTATTTCTGTGTAGTGTGTAGCACAAGTTTTTTCCTCTTTATTTCATGATACCAAATATATATAGGTCTTTTACATGAAGTGCAGGTTCATTTTATGCAGAGAACATTTACTTTGGCTTTAGTTTACCTCTACATTCTTTATTCTACTTTCTTGTGTCAGGACATATATAACTTGTGCTCTGCCTTTATTTGGCTTGATTTGATTTCCATGATCTCCATTCAGCTTCCTCCTGCCTCCATAGGATTTGTTCTGCTGATAAATGTTTAAACCTGATTCTTTTTCTCCTCCATCTTCTATTTATCTGCTTCCCCACTTGAGCATGTTTTTTTTGGGGGGGGGTTGGGGGGGTGTTTGTTTTTCTGATTGTGTTTTTAACTCATTGTTCACAAACTCTTATTTACAGAGCTTTGGCAGTCCTTGCCTTTCAGAAAACTTTTTCATGAGCCTCATGTGATGGTGGATGTTTTTGGCAACTGCCCATTTCTAAGGTGTGCTATTTATCCTGCTTGCTAGCAGTAGATTTCCTTTCTCAATTCATACAATTTTTTTAAAGATTTTTTTTTATTGTTAATTTGTCTTTATGAATATCTTTTACATTTTTTCCTGGAGTTTTAAACTAAAATAAAATCATATAGTCCAAAAAAATAAAAGTCATCAAAGGTATGTGTTAAAGTCTTATTCTTTTCATTGTACATCTGCCTAATTCTTCCCTCCCTCTGCAAATTAACTACTTATAACACCCATATCTTTATAGAATTCCTGGATGACTACGTAAGCAAAGGCGAAATAAATTCTTTTCCTCCCTCCCCTTTTTAACATCAAAGGTTTCTCTCTGTGCTGTCTGTATTTAACACTATAAACAGAGTGGTGTGTTAGGCCCAGCCAGAACCAGCTTCTGTGATGGGCCATCATGGCGGGCTCTCTGTGCCCCTCTAGATGAGCATTCTTGGTTCTTCTTTCGCTGGTGTGCTTCGTCATGGTGAGGATTCCTTCTTGCCTGGCTTTCTGTTCTAGTGCTGGTCTGAAATGAGACACAGGCCAGGAGGTATCCTGTGCATTGTGGACATTTCTCTGCTTTCGGTTCTGTAAGAGCTGCAGGATTCAGAGTGCTCCACAGACACCAAAAAGACAGTATTTTCTCCTGTGTCCATGTAGGAGAAACTTTTGTGGCATTTTGGCCACCCGTTTGACACCTAAGTGCACATCAGTGGTTCCTCTGGATGAACAGTTTGAGGTATTGTCAAACTCTGTGGCCCCAACTGTTCTGTGGTCATGTGTAGCAGGATCACATAGCCATTGGCAGCAAACAGGAGGAGGTGGAATGGACCTTCACCACAGAGATTCAGAACCACAGATGGAGGCTCCTTGGAGATACCATGCCTCAAAAATATAAGAGAAGAGTCAGTGAGAACACGAAGAGCTGCTCCAGATGACTGTGAAGTACTTGTGGCTTATGGGAGGGAGGTGCCTAGTGTAGCCCAAGAACCCAGAACCAGTGGAACAAAGTAATATCAATCACAACTTTTTTCTGTGCTTGTGGACAGAGATCTGGTTCAGGAGATGTGTCCCAAGGGTCACATTACCTAATTGCAGACTATGCTTGACCTAGTGACACATCCTTCTGCTGTGTGAATGTTCAGTGCTGTTTTGCACACTGTGATGAAGGCAAATGTTCTGAGTCATTTTCATGTGTCCCCATGTTAATCCAGATGGTTCCATTTTTCTCCTTGATAGTTCTTGCCATCTGAAGCCAGACATTTATTCAGTAATGCCTTCTCATGCAGTTCCACCCAATGGAAAGTCAAGAAAATGATTTTCTACCCCTTCTTCAATAGGAAATTCCCTCATCTGAATAATCTCCTTTACAAACAAGTGAAGGTCCTACTTTTCAGGTATTGCTGTACTAAATGTAGAAGACATCAGAGTCACTCCAATAAGATTGAAATCCATGTACTGGTCATACTCCATAGGGGCTGAAAAGGGGTGTGGGTGAAAAACAGAAAAGTAAATTGGACATTGAAATAGTTTGGGATGAAAAAAATAATACTTTTAACAGGAGAGGGAGAAAAAAAAATCAGAATAACTGAAGATGTTAGTTCACATTCACTTTAACAAAGAAGTGCTTTGACTATTGATGTCCAAAGTTGATGGATAATTTGGTGAGTAATATAGAGGTGAAAATATCCATAGCTTGAGCATTAAGTCAACTGTGTAAGTCTAATTTGTACTGAGCCAATATTATGTTAACACTATCCAGACTCTCTGCCAATAAAATTAAGTACTCTACTGAAATGCTGTAATTCATTATTTTACTCTCCTGCTAAGAGTAATGCATTTTGTGCTTCACAGTCTGATGAGGGTGTTAAATTTCAAAATGAAATTTATTTTTGAGGCATTAAAGAAGGGAAAAAATTATATAACCGGTGGCTATGGAATATAGCCCATTAATGCTTCATTACCAATTTATTTGACATAACCCAAGTTCTGCTACAGAGAGAAGCAGTTGGTTGCAGCAAATCTTGGGCATCCTTTGAATGGATTTTGCAGATTCTCTGGATACCTCAGATAAGAAGGAGTGAAAGAGCTATTTTTAAAAAATTATGTCTAAAGAAAATACAGGGCTCTCTGACACATGCTTAGAATTTGCGCCTGTGGTGTGAATACCTTAGAAGAGGTGCCATATATTGATTACTTCAGCCATCTCAGTTTACTGATAAAATAAATGAAGTCAGCACTTGGCTCCTCTAAGTCCCAAATGACCACTTCCATCATTTACCTCCTCTTTGCAAGCATTACCCTAGAATGACCTGGTACCGCCAGCTTAATGACAACATCGGAGCAAAAAGATACCTAATCCTTGCCCCTGGAAAATAAATTAAATTAAATTAAAATGAAAGAAAAGAAAATTTTAAAGTCTCTTGAGTTCAGCAGGCACTAGACCTCAAGGTTCTCTCCTCTGAATTATGGCAGGAAAACATCAGTATTACAGCGAGGCTGAGAAAATGTTTTCAGAGCATCTGGCTGAGTGAATAGCCTCGCTCCAGCTCCAGTGAAATATGAGGAAGCAGATTATTGGATCACGTTCTGTATTCACGTTGTCCCACTGAGCACTGGTTCCTGAGCACCTGCTGTGTGGAAGTCAAGGTGAAGGCCCATGGGTGGCCAAAGAATGAAATGCAGTCCCTCTGCTCAGGAAGCCATGGAGAAAGGGTCAAAGCCATGCTCGTGCAAAACAACCCAAGTAGAATGCAAAGCAGAGGTGTCACTGGAAAAATTTTTAATGTTCAGAGAGTTAGGACATCTGGAACACCAGCTCATTTGTTCATTCTTATTAAATGTATTTTTAAGCATACAATTTTTTTTTTTTTTTTTTTTTTGCTTGGCTGGTCATATGAATGCAGAGAGCAGTAGTGGCTCTAATACTCTGAGATCTGGAATGATTGTTGGCTTCTGCAGGGGTTGTCAATAGCATTCACTTTAATAAAATGTGGACATTTTGGGAAACAGGCAAACCGAGTGTAAAAACGTCAGCCTGCAAAGTTGGCGGAGTACAGCCATCACGTAGTGACTTTTAAGGATGTTGTAAATTCTTTCCATAAATAATGTTAAAGCAGGAAAAAAAAAAAAAGTAACTGAACTTCTCAAAATGTCAAGTCTCTTCATCAACCCTCCAACCCATCAGTCAGGGATGCCATTTTCCCTAGGAGATGGCACCTTAGGGTTAGATTATATCATGTATGAAAACATCAAGGGAAGGGAAAAAAAAACTTGGTTTAAAATATATATTTTATATAGCCATAAAAGGAAAATGGTGAACGCCCCTACCACTCACAGCTGAGATGATGGGAGTGGCTCTAACAGCAGTTTTCCCATATGAAGAAATAAAAATCTCAATTCTTCTGCCCATTGTTTTATGGCCACATGGACTTGCACAGGAAATCAGGGAAGAATTGTAAAACACTGCCTTCAGAGAGCTCCGTTTCACCTTACCACACTTGCCACATACAGATGCATCAAATCAAATCAGAACAAGATGTGATCTTACTGAGAAAGAATCCTTATAATATCATGTTACCGCCCCCTGAAAATTTCCCCAAGCATGCATAAAATCATGGAGACCTAAAGTAGAATATGGAAGAGCGCCTTTAAGGCTGAGAAACAAGCCGTCTTTACCTTCCTTGTCTCATATTATATATACATATTACAATTATGTCAGCGATTAAAAGCATTGTCATGCTGCATTATGAAGTGTTTTTATGTTTAGGATTAGATAACTCTCCCCTACACCCCCACAGAGTCCTTTTATGTCCTAAGGGCAAATCCTTTCTCTTGGGTCAGGAATGTAATAAGGTAGGTTTTCCTCTCTCTGGGATATTGTGTCTGTCTCACTGTGTTTAAATTGATGCAGAAAGCTCTTCAGAGCAAAATACAGTATTTTCTTTGTATATGAGCCAGCAGTTGACTAACCCATGGGAAATTCTCTGTATTGAGCAGTTTAAAGGTACAGTTTGGGTAGGTTTGAGCTGCTGATGCTCAGCAAAGACCCCTGGGAGGTGGATTGGCTGAGCTCCTGAAAAGAGAAGCCTTCTCTTTCTTTTGGTCTTGAAGAAAGGGGAAAAAAATGGTCTAAGTAACAACTTCTAAGTGACAAAATAATTCAGGAAAGTTACTCAACTTGTTTTAATAATAATGGTTCAAGACAAAAATAAAGAGGAATTACAGTTTATGTAAATAGATGTACTTATAACTGAAAGGCATCTAACCACCAAAAAAGAATTTCCTAAACACAGCATTTCCTGCCCATCCAATGTATGAAGTGTTAACATATCCCTACTGGGAGTTGAGCCACAGAGACTAAGATTCAAAAACAGCAAATACCTCATTTAAACTAAAGTGAAATTTCTCTTAGATTTGATATCTCCTTGTAGACCACCAGTTACCAGAGGTCAAGGCTGTTACCAACCAAGGATAACCCTTGTAATGTTGGTTATGTGTTTTTAATAGTACCCCAGAGTCTAGGATCTTAGAATACATCCAAAGTTTAAGCAGTACACTCCATCCATGTATGTGGTGTGCATGTGCATGTGTGTGTGCCTGTCTGTGTGAATACTGGTGTTTGTTACTATAATGAAATACATGAGACAGGCTACTTTACAAAGAAAAGAGGTTTACGTGGCTCAGTTTGAGAGGCTGGATATCCAAACAGGATTTCATAGGCTGTGTGGCAAGCTGGTTGCATGACATCATGGTGGAGGTACATGTGTGTCTCTATCTTTGTGGTCTCTCCCTTTCCTTATAAAACCACCAGGATTCAATCATTGAGTCTCTACCCTAGTGACCTAATCTAATCTAATCACTTTTCCAAGTCTCCACCTCTAAACATCCTAGCTAGATTAAGTTTCCCCTCTCTTAATACAATTAACATATGACTTTGAGGATTAAACTCCTACATTGGTTGGGGAAGGGAAAAACAAATCATATTCACACTATAGCAAATAAATATTATACTCTCCCTCCCTTGTTTCTTTCTTTTTTATGGGTACACATCACCCTCTCTTGTGTGTGAATTTTCTGTAGCATTTAATTAAAAGGAACTCCACAAACTTTCCTCTGCTGATGAGCCCTTTGAATGAGCAGATTAATCTTGTATTAACCATTTTTTTTTTCTTAGCCCTATCTCTGCAATAGGTAGAAAGTTTAGTCCTGGGTTCTGTTCTGACAGATGCCACAGTTCACTGAAATGTGAGTTTCTGAACCTTTCTGGCCATCAGGAAACCATTCTGATTCCTCCTGATTCCTGAGAAATCAGGAAAGAAACCGGACCAGCAGGTCAGGCAGAATAAATGGCATGAGAAACACTCACTGTGTGTAGTGTACACATTAGGTCAACAGAAACAGATGAGAGAAGAAGACAAGGCAAGAATGGTCATGATCCTGGTGGCCATCTTCCCATAGCCCTGTACAATTGGTCACCATCCATCATGGGTCAAAAGGGCCTAGGTATACAAACCCCAGAACCAGGTGTCCATCTCAACTCTTTACCAAGAAAAATGTTGTCTTGATACTTGGGGTTGTGTTGACTGACAAATGAAATACACTGATGTTATTTTGTTATAAAAATAACAAACAAATAGCATACGTTCACTTTAAATGTGCAGATGACAAAATTTCAACCAAATGTTGAGTTTCAGTTAGCTTTGGTCTGGTTTACTTTGTAAACGCATTAACTGTTTTTTTCTCAAGGGTGTTGAAATTCATCAGCTTTTAACTAGTTGCTGTGGCATTATAATCACACTATATTAATATTGTGTTCATATGGAATGTGGAGACTTATGAAAGCTATATATATTTGGGAGGCATATGTTTGAAGGGTCAAAGGAAAGACTTAAATGAAACTTTTAAAAAGTTTTGAATGTTTTGCAATATATACTGTGTATATAATCCTAGGAAAATGTGCTTATAAAAATAAGTTTATGGAATCAAGTCCCAAATTAAAAACATATTTTTTAGGAATAAATTAGCACTTCTGGAGGAATGAAATTCTTACTTTGGTGGGGAGGTAAAAAGCAAAGAAAAAAAAATCAGAAATGGCTCAAATTTAAAAGTTCCCCTCCCCTAGGAGTGACTTCACCATGTGAAGAATGGTGCTTGGCACAGACAGGCCATCTTCCTAGTTCTCTTTTGGAAGATCATTTTGTGTACACATGCATGTGCAACACACACACAAACACACATACATTTATTGCTTCAAATTGCCAAGTTTCAACCTGTGTTTCTAGGTAAAGTTTCTTCCTCTTCTGTTTTTCTAGTGGAAACTCTATATGGCCAACCTTGCTTCCTTGTTTCTCTCTTTAAACACTTTAGTCATGGTAGGGGGCAAAATTTCCATTACATTAATGAGATTTCCACAAGCAGATTAAAGAGGAAATATGCCCTTCAGTCTTCTCTTACTTAACAGCATTGCATTGGGAAGAAATCTCTGTGTAAACCATCGACAAGAACAATAGCCAAGGGGCAAAATTCCACTGAGGTAGAGTGTAGCTCAATCACAGTAACATGGTCTTTTTTTTTTTCCCTTACCTTCATCTGGAGCTTTATTGAATAATTTCAAGAAAAATCTACTGCAAAACATCAGATTATTTGCTTTCTACAACTACTGGGACCTAACACTTCAAGCCAGGATTACCTCTTCAATGCCAGAGTCCTTACCCCATGTTAACATTACCATGGCCATGGTGGGAAAAATGGATTTCAGAATTATTTTCATTTATAAAGAATAGGAACCAACTAAGAAAACTCTGAATTGTGTCATCACTAACTCAAAACCTCAACCTCCATTTGCAATATAAAAGGAGGTTGTTCTGAGGGACCCTAAATGTATCTGTGATAGGGAAGTTTATCAGATTGTTGGGTTTACAGCCATCATAGGAAATGGCTTCCCTTTTCTGTGGCTTCTGACTCTCCTAACACAAATATAAGGCAGTTGGAAAATTGGGAGTATATTAAGATCTGGTACCACACATTGGTTCCAAACTAGTTATTTCCAGTAACACATTTCTGGTAACACATTTCTCCAACAAATATTTACTGAGTTCCTGCTGTATGCTGGGCATTGCTCCAAGCACTTGGAATACATCATTGAACAAAACTGGTAACCCCCCACCCCCCACCCCCCGCCACCTTTATGCCATTCCTATTCTAGTGGAGGGTCAGGAAGAGCAGGCAATAAATAATAAATATTCTCTGTAAGTCAATTATATATTAGAAGTGATGAGAGCCCTAGGAGAAAGAGAGGGCAGAGGGGAGGCAGATGGAACTGTAAATGGTGTGATCAGGAGCAGCATCAAGTTGGGAAATGAGTGTCAATGAGGAAGCATGTAAAGAAGGACATGGAGGGATTCCAGTAATCGTGCCTTAGTGATCCCATCCTAGAAGGAACCCAGGATTCCTGAGCAAACCTCTACATTTCCCAACCTCGAGGGGGCATTTTCCTTGAAGGACTGACTCTGCTCTTTCTTCCACATCCCATGGGAAGTCAGTGCGTCCTCTGTGTGGTCCTTGGATTCACTCTGATTCCACCTCCTTTCTTGCAGGCCACACCATTGCACGAGTACCTGTGTTCCAGCCTTGCAGACTTCCTCAACACAAGGCTGTTATACAGGACTGAATTTTGCAGGCAACTTGGGAGATACAGAGAGGGTTCAAAACAGCAAACAGCCTAAAAATTGAGTACACTGGATTCCTGTCTACAGTTCCAATGGCATTTCCATGTGGGAAGGGGCTAAGGAACTGTAGACAGGACTTAGAGCTAGTTTCCTCTAAGTCCATGCTCTGCTCCATTTCCTGGACATTTTCTTTCTTTCCTGTGATTCCCAAAAACTTACTGAAACTGGGAAGCTAGCACTGGTAGAGAATTTACCCTTTTTATTCCCTAACTTCTGTTGGTACAGTGCCAAGGTGTCCTCCAAATACAATCCACAGGATGATGTCCCCTGTCCCCTGCTTTTTTCTGTCTCCTTTGTTCTCTTCTGAAGTTTTTTGCTTCCGTAGTATCCCATTGTTTCCCATCTTTCATCCAGTGTACAGTGTCCTTAGGTCAGGGCTTTTCACATTGGGATTTGTGAAACCTTTAAAATTTTGTGTAGGTACTTTGGGGATACAAAAGATAACATAGGGTAAGAATTGGGTTTCCACTCTTTATTCAGCTATCATCTTTCTTAAATTATATATATATATATATATATATATATATATATATATATATATATATATATATTTTTTTTTTTTTTTTTTTTTAAGTGGTTAGTATCAAACCCAGGGCTTCACACATGCTAGCCAAACACTCTACCATGGAGCTACAGCCTCATTCCACATTCTTGAATCTTTTTGTCCAACCTTGTCTCCTCTTCTGTTTTTCTCTCTCTGCAGAGATGTAATGGAGATACTTCCACTGTGTGTTCTCCCAAACAGAAACATAATTTCCCTCCCCAAATCTGCAGGACTTTCTGAATCTTTCAAGCTACAAACTTCTATATTATTTAGCATTCCTGTCTCTAAGCCACCATCCAAAAGTTATCCCCAAAGTTCTCTCAAATCTATCCCCTTCTCTGCATCTTCATGGCCTCTGCCTTGGTTCAAGTCCATGGTTCTCCCTTGGATGATTGTAGCAGCTCCCTAAGTTACCCTGTCTTTGCTCAGCTTCTCTGTGACACTACCAGAGTTACCTTTTCCAAGCACAGATCTCATCATTGCCTTGCTGAGAACCTTCTCTGGATTGCCTGGTATCTGAGTGCCTTGGAGCATTCAGCAACTCTTCTAGTTTTCCCATCCTACCTCCCTTAGATTCCCCCCTATAGCACATGTCCAAACACCCACACGCACTCCCCCACCCTACACTTGTCCTCATTTTCCAACATTCCGTGCTTTATCTTGGTCCTGGGAGTCTGTCTCTATTCCCTTCTACAATTCAGCTTAGTTATCAAGCTTTGCAGCCTTCCCTTCCCTCTTATTAGTACATCTCTCTTTTATTTTAAATACTGTTTCCCACTCATCCCATTTAAACTATCATCTTCTCAGGCACAGTGCCTGTGCTTGCTTTGCCCACAATCCACAAATATTTAATCCCTATAACCTAATATCTGAGCCTGTGCATTTTCTATAACCTCAATGCCTTCTACTAACATGGCACAGAAAAATTAAATCTAGATATGGAATTTTGTTAGTGGCTACCCATATTATATAGGAAGTTTATTTTTATGTATTTAGATGTACCATCAATAATGGATTAAGATGTTTTAGAGGGGCACTGCCCACTAAAATGGCTGATTAATAAGAGTTGATTAAAAAATGGTAGAGGTGATACTTCTACATGTAGAAAAGCTTGCTACAAAAGAGATGTTCCAGGGCTTCCTCCCGATCTTGATTTGCTGCAACAAACCTGAAGAGCCCTGGGCAATGGGCCTGCTACTATTCTGTGATGTGAGGACCTGCAAGAAGGAAGAAAGCCATGCATTCTTGCAAGTAGCTAGCTATTTAATTGCGAAGCAAAGGTGTCCATGATGTGAAGGCTAATTTAAGCAGTATTCCTTTCTGCATTTCTTCAGCTGATCTTGGATAAGATCCAGTGGACGTGTCTTATTCCATCTTGCCTCTTCAGTGTTGAGCACAGTAACTGTCATATGCTAAATAAGCTTTGAGTTAATAGTGAATGAATGAGTCAGCTCAGTGGGGACTGTGGGCAGATTTCCAAATAGATAATTTTTGCCTGCTTGCCTGCCTTCTTCCCTTCCTCCAGTCATTCTTGAGATTTGCCTGTGTTTCAATCATCAGTAGTTACTTTCCCTCCTCTTTACACACACACGCACACACCCCTAATCTCTTATTAACTGCTGAAGGAAAGTTCTCCCAGCACTTTTCACACAAGATCCTCTTTTAGCAACATGATTGGCAGAAGACCTTCAGGAATAGTCACAGCTAGGGATATGGTTTGGACTATGGCTGGTACCAGAATAACTCTTCTACCTTGTCTCTTCAAAGGATTTCATTACAAAAAAAAAAAAAAAAATCTTGACTTTTCTTAACTTTTCTCCAAATATTAAAAATAGATTATCCATCTATTTGAAATCCAAATGCATTTAAAACAATAAAATGTTTTAACAGATATTATTTATAGTCATCAAAATTGTGATATCAAATAGGTAAACCAGTGTGCAGATCCAAGGGCAGATTTTTGTAATGTTAAGAATCAGAATTCAGTGATGAGGAGGAAGTGTGGTTGCTTTTGTGGGGCAGTGAGGGCAGAGACCACTTATTAAAAGTTGGATCTCATTTTCCATTTATATTTAAAATTTCAATTTTCTTGGAATCACACTGTATATTCAGACCTTTTTCGAAGAGCAATCTGTATGCGCAGGATCTGTGTGGATAACTGAGATCATAAAAGTTAGGAAGTAATTAAAGGCTAACATTTTGTGTACTTTTAGATAATGGAACTCTTAGTATCTCACGTTTCAAACAGAAAACAAATTGTATTTACCTTGGTAATCAGGGAGACTTATAAAATGAGTCCTTTCTACTCTTCCTAGTGTAAGTCTGTGTGTGTATGTGTGTATGTGTGTGTGTGTGTGTGTGTGCATGCAAGCAATTGTGCATTAACCACCTTAAAATTAAAAGTCCAGGATTTGTTATTGTAAATACTATTACACCTAACCAATCTATCTTTCAAAGTTTTATAACAAAGTAATAATTATTTCCACAGTAGATTGAAAATAGTAACATTGTACAGATACCCATATACAAATAAGCTTTCCACAACCCTCCTTTCTGTTCTTGACAAAAGCCCACACATACAAGGTGAGAAGATTTTAATGTTTTGGGACACCGACAGGCTTCTGAAATCCTTCCTTGGAAATGTGTGCAATTGCTATGAATGGTAATGCTTTCCATATACACTGGAATGCATGGGAATGAGCCATACATAAGAATGACGAATTCATCTGGACTTTGGGAGATGTTGCATTTTACCACCACTTTCCTGGCCCTTTTGAGCTTAGCACTCATCTCAGTCCAGGAGCCAGGTGAGGTATAGGAGAGCAGTTTTTACCTTAATCTCCTCTGTAGCTGGAGTTCAGGTCAAAAACCCTGGTGCCTGTCATGTTTGCTGGATGTGCTCATTGCAAAGAAGGGAAAGGAAAAGAAAGCCCTTTTTTTGGAGACTGGTTTTCCAAATGACTCCATTCCATGGCTACACAATTCAAACTATGCTGTGTGTTTGCCTTTAATACTCTTTTTCTCCTTGTTTCTAGAATTTCTAGAATACCATTAAATCCTAACTTGCTTAATTCTTTTTTAAAAAAAAATATTTTAAGTTTTATATGGACACATTTTATTATTTATTTTTATGTGAACCTAGTGCCTCACACGTGCTAGGCAAGTGCTGTACTGCTGAACTACAACCCCAGCCCTTGCTTAATTCTTTATGTCTTTCATTTTGGTAATCAAATCAATTTTCTTAAAAAATGTTTTTGTTGTTATTTTGACTGAAACAAAGTTGTCATTTAAAAAGAATAAGAAGATAAAAAATTAAATGTGTCCATAATTTGTAGAAAAGTGTAAATAGTTTTAAATTTTACATCTCTGTGGAAAATCTCAGTGGAATTTAAATACCAACCCTTTGCAGAAAGAAACTGAAAATTTCTTTAAGAATAATTACCTAATTAAGCTATAACAGAAACCTCTGAAAAGAGAAGTGTTACATCTATCTTTTAGAAAAATAACTAAGAATTCAAAGCACAAAAATTGTAAGAAAAAGAGCATTTTCATAGTTTCTACAAGGAATTAGATATCCTTGCTCTACTTTCAAGAAGGAAGATATTTTCTTTATTAGGTAACTAATGTAAGTAATGTTAACCAATTATAGTACTATTTACATACTGCTTCTTAAAAGCTCTCAAAAGCTAAATTTTCCTTAAATTGCAGGTCATCTTAATATTAACTCAGTACATTATTATTTTACAGGAATCCGAGCCTGAAACAAGCAACTCGTTGGGGTGAAGTTGGAGAATCAAATAAATTATTCCACAAATTATACATTCACACCTAGTTTTTATAAATTGAGGAAACAGAAAATAGAAATATAGAGATTCTGAATTCACAGTGCTTAAATTTTACAGGAGGTTCCAGTGAGTTAAAGAATCTATCGTAGAGAAGAAAGTATCTGTTTTTTTTCAAACCATGGATGATTTCGCATTAGCATACTTCAACTGATATTAGCGTGTGATGTTTGTGGTTTGGTTTTGTTAACAACTCCATTTGGGGTTGTTCCATCCATTTTTTTCCACTCATCTCTACAACTTGAATGAGAAGGAAGGGAAACATGAAGACCGTATCTTTTATGACCGATTCCCAGATTATTAACTTGTGAGTCTAATATAAAATCCACCAGGAACTAAAAATGTTTCACTTTAACTCAACCTGCTGAGTGTGTGTGTGTGTGTGTGTGTGTGTGTTTTGTGTGTGTTGTGGTGGAAATTGTGACTGAGATGTAGCCTTGTGCTTCCATGAAAAATGACTTGCCAGGCCCCACCTGCAATCTATTTGATGTCCTGGAGATGGTCAGATCCCACCTTGTTCTTCCTTCAGTCACTCTTCCTCCCCGCCCCAGGACATCCACAGACTTCATCACCAAGAACACTTAGGGGAAGGGTAACATCCTTATTGGAATATAATTTACCCGTTAAAGAGTATAATAATTCAAACATATAAAGTATGCAGCCATGACCCCAGTGACTTTTCATCACCCCAAAAAGAGATCCCATCAGTTTTAGTTGTCATTCCCTAATTTCTCCATTCACTCCTAGTCATAGCCAACTATTGACCTACTTTCTTTCTTCACAGACTTACCTACCATTTCTGAGCACTAAAAGAAATGGAATCATGTAGCATTTATCCTTTTTAGACTGGCTTCTTTGGAAACTTAGCAAATTGTCAAGGTTCATTCATGTATGTATACTTCCTTTGTTTTTACATACTTTTGTTTTAAATGTGAACTATGATGGGTTTCCACTGCAGTGGAACAAATGTGCAGCGTACCTTGGTGCTGATTAGGGAGATGGTGGGATGGGGGCTGTATTTTAAGTCACTTAATTCTGTTCTGGAATTCTAGCATGGCAAAGCGCTTCATTCAGACAACATGTTTGCCTTGTTCAAGAACTTCGCCTTTCTTACACATAAATGAAAATCATTTTTATGTATTTGTGCCTGGAAACAGGAATCAAATTGCTGTCAAGAGGATTCCTCTTATTTATTTATTTGTTTCTAACCAAGAAGCCTATTTCTGTCTTTTATTCATCCTAATTCTTAATGTTCATAAATCAGAAATAGGAAATTGTTTTATTTTTATAAAGAAAAGACTGTTTTGTACATGAAATCTTGAGTCCTTTTGATGTTTTTCTGTACGATTTTGCAGTTCTGTCAAAAAGCTGAAAGATGCTCTGGTATTTTTATTAACCAGTTTGAATTGAAACAGTCACTCTGTGAAGTCTTCAGGAAGAGCCCCCCTGCAGCAAACTGCTGCAGCTTCTTAAATAATCTGTTAGGAAGATTGATGGGTGCCACCAAAACAATTTAAATTATTTTATTTATCTAAAATTAAAGTGCATATTTAGATATAAGGCCTATTTTGGTGATAGTCTCTGATTCATGCTTTTTTTCCTATTTCTGCCTAGTGAAGCCTTTAGGAATCCAATCACAATGTGTCCCTAACATAATCCATGTCATGACAGTTGTAAAACTTTTAAAAAATGTTGTGTTTATCAAATAATACACAAAACAAGAAGGTGTAAGCCTTATTTGAGACGGAAAGTATTAAGGGATTCTTGTGGGGAGTCTTCTTTTAGGTAAAGCATTTCAGTCTCGCCCCCAAATCAGTTTTAATGTGAATTAAATTTTAATAGATTCCAAATCACTTTTCCCTTTTACTCCTTTTCAGAAATATCTCTGGACTTATAAAAGTAATGAGGTAGTTCTAGGATTTAAATTCAGGAAACAAATTGAAAATTGAGTTTTCTTAAAATTGTTTATTTCTCTATATCTCCTGCCAACATCAAAGGTTTTTGTAGCATACCACTTCACCAAATCCCCAGAAGTTTCCAGTGATTGCATTCTGTTCAACATACTCACTCCCTCAAGCCCTGCTTATGAGCTAACCTGGCAGCAATGTGAAAAGATGAAGAAAGTATGAAACCTTTTCAGTCTGACATTATGAGAAGGAAATGTTTCCATTTTATTTCCTTCCTTTTAAAAAAATATAATCATGGAATCAAATGGTGGCATGCTAGTCGGTCAGTATACATGGAAATGTAGACAAGACAGGAGTCCAAGATAAAACTGAGGGTGAGGCAAGTGTATGCACCCAGCCTGCAGCCAGTGGTTGGCACACCAACCAATTGCAAGCCCAGATACTCATATGTGAAATACACCACTCTCCAGGCCCTTACCTTCTTTCCTATTAAAGCCATAATACTGTGT
This sequence comes from Marmota flaviventris, assembly GCF_047511675.1. Lineage (NCBI taxonomy): Eukaryota > Metazoa > Chordata > Mammalia > Rodentia > Sciuridae > Marmota > Marmota flaviventris. Next base: position 99,801,505 of record NC_092498.1, on the reverse strand, counting down.
GTGTGTGTGTGTGTGTGTGTGTGTGTGACACATGAGTGTTTGTTTATATGTGAATTCACATATATTTGACCACCGACCTAAGGATCTTTTTTTTAAAAAAAAATTATTATTTATATGTATGTTTTGCAGCAAAAACTTGGCTACACACTTTGTAAAAACCTTTTTAAAAAAAATATTTTTAGTTATAGATGGATGCGATACCTTTATTTTATTTATTGTTATGTGGTGCTGAGGCTTGAACCCAGTGCCTCACATGTGTTAGGCAAGTGCTGTACCACTGAGCTACAACCCCAGCCCTGGAAAAACCTCTTAAATCAGTTGAAAAAGTGCTGTGTTATTTAGGAAACATTGGATGCTGATGGAAAAGACCGGAGGAGGGCGGGTAATGTACATGCACAGGGGCATCAAAGGAAAAATGGTGAGGGTGAAGTTCTGCATTTCCTGCTTTCACTGTTTTCAGGTGTGCTTAACGGCAATATTTTCATAACAGCTTTGGAAGGAGTTTGTCTTCTTGATGTGAAGGAGTTGGCTGATGTAAAAAGCAACAGGTTTTGAGCTGGCCAGAGTGGCTCAGGCCTGTTAATCCCAGCGGGCTTGGTAGGCTGAGTCAGGAGGATTGCGAGTTCAAAGCCAGCTTCTGCAACTTCCCTGAACAACTCAGTGAGACTTTGTCTCTAAATAAAATACAAAATGGGGGAGGGAGGTTGGAATGTGGCTCAGTGGTTAAGAGCCTCTGGATTCAATCCCCAGTACATATCCCTCACCAAAAAAAAAAAAAAAAAGAGTAAAGGGTTTTGGAGGCAGTGGTATTTGTCTATTGGCTAGTGAATCAGAGGCAGAGCTTGAATGGAGATTGATCAGGTCTCTTGGGAACACCTCAAGCCAGGCTCCATCCTCTCCTCTTAGGAAGTCACTTAGAATGGAGGCTACTTACACATCTAGAGAGCTGTGCTTTCTGAGTGGGAATCTGAGAGTCTGGCCAAAGGAGAGGGAGGCAGAAAGAAAGCAGAAGTGCCCTTCCAAGCTCTGTGAACTGCTTGAATAGCTGCTTTATTTAGAGTGCTGTGAGCATTGAGCATCGATGGACCACATGCATGCGTTTCATCTGAAGGGTTAGGAAAACTGCCTGCGCTGAGCTCATAGTGAAATAACAAAGCAAGAAGAAAGGACCCTGATTAGCTCAGTGAAGTCCATTGTGGGCTTCCATTCTGCAGCTAGTGAAAGAAAAGCTCCACTTTCCCCTTCCTTCAGGTCTTTCTTCCCATACCTCTCGAAGCCTCCTTGGTTGACAATCAGGGCTGGGCATCCCAAAGAGAGTCCCTTGAAATAAAGAGGCGCCTTCCGCCTCCTCGACTGCCAAACCAGCTAGTGATTTCTCCTGCCTTTCTCTGGTCTCCCAGAGCCCTGGTCCAGTGGAAGAGACTGCAATACCAAGTCTTGGCTCATGTTGCTACAGACATGATCACAATTGGGAAATATCAACTGTGTTGGTTTGCTGTGGGCTCCTGAGGTGTTTGATTTGCTTCATCAGCCATCAGTTTCCAGAAGCAAATATTTACAACCATAAATGGAAACCCAATCAAGAAGCTCCGTGGTTGGATTCAGCCTTTGAGGGGGAAATTGTTGGTCCCAGTATCCCTGTCCTGTTTATTCAGACAGGGAAAGTTCAGAGTGGCCACATGAATTGGCATACAACATTGTAATTTACACCATCTATCTCTTTCTGGCTTTGGGGCCTCTGGCAAATTGCGTGTCTTTGTGTTGGATTAGTTTGGAATTTAATCATGCATTATTTTCCCTCCAATTAAATTATTTATATATTTGATTAACGTTTTTCACTGTTAGGAAGTCAAAGTTTTTCAGTGAAACCACAAATAAACTCTTGCCCATTGAATTTCAGGCCCACTTCACATGGGCTTCATCTGTCTGCTGATTGTTAAGAATTCATTGCATATTACTCTTCTTTTAGCTTCCTTAGAGTTTGGTGAGAAAAGAATGTGTGCATTTTCAACTCAATCCTAGGGAAATGCTGCAGACCTGAAACGTGTCTGGCCTAACTCCCTCCTTTCATTGAACTCCCCTTTTGGCCCCAGATCCTGGTTTTTATTCCTTTCTAGTTTCTTTTCTTCTCTCTGGCACTAAACCATACATCCTCCTGATTTTACTTTCACAGGCTTGAGAGCAAACCTGATAAATGTTAGAGTAAGAAAGAAACTTTGAAATCATCTAGTGTGGGGGCAAGTAACCTAATAGCTAGCTCACAGGCTATATTCAGTCCACTGTTTGTTTTTAATACAAACAGTGGTGAGCTAAGAATAAGTTTTTACGGTTTTAAATAATTTTTTAAAACTTTAAGGGACTATTTCATAACATGCAAACTTTCCATATTCATAAATGAACAGCTACATTTTGTTCATTCATATATTGATTAGAACTGTTCAACTTTGGACTACAGTGAATAAAACTTTTCTAACTGGCTTCATACAGAAAAAACTTTGCCCACACCTGATCTAGTTCATCAATATAATTTTATAGATGAGAAAATTAAGCCCCAAGGAGGCAAATCTGCCTATCCAAAGTACACAGCACATCAGAAATTGGTCAGAGATGCATCTGTGGGAACCATCCAGTATCTGCCCAAATGAATCCTCCCTGGGATTTTGCTGCAGAGGCCAATGCAGTTTTCTTAAAGGAAAGTAAATATTTAGTAAATATCACATGGATATGTGAAGTCTATGATTTCTTAGAATTTTAATTTTCACTTAAAATCTATCTTTCAAAAATATTTTAAGCTTAAAACACATTTGAATTACCTAAATAGAAAGACGCCTCCTTATTTCTTTATAGTAATTGATTATGTCCTCTACTTAGCATTTGAGCTTTAAGAAAAATGAGATTAACTTGGTCTCTACACTCCTAGATTGTAGACTTTTCTTTCCAGAAAAAAAAAAAACAAACCTGTGGTCTCAGTGTATGTGTGAATTCAAGGGTCACTTCAGACTACTACAAAAACAGGTTAATTTGGACACCACAGTCTAAGAAGACAGAAAGGGAAAATTCCAAAGAGGCTAGCCTTACTGAAAGTGAAGTTGCTTTAACTGTCCCATGTATGTTCCTCCCTTTTCCTCCTTATGTGGGGACAACACTGAGGGGTTCCTGCTGGCTGGTCAGCACAGAATATCACTCCAATCACATTTCCATACATTGTCCCAGAGGCAAAGAAAGATGAAGTTCGGTGAAATCTAAATATGAAATTAATTTGATTTTTCTGGCAATTGCCCTCTGTTATTGACAGTTCTTCCTTCCTGCTTATTGGCAGACACTTCAGCTCCACTATAGGTAGATTCCACAAGTTCCAGTCTGTCCACTTTAGGCCTCTAATCTCATCCAGAACCTTCACCTTCCTATCACCAGTGAAGGACACTTTGCAAGGGAGCTGGCAGGTTGCTTGATCTCCCTCTTCCACCTCACCTAGAGGAGCCACAGTCCAGAAAAGCCCCCTCCCTGTCCTTCTAGAGTGCAGTTCCTCCAGTATGTTAGCCAGGACAGGAGGGGAAGCCAAAGACTTTTTTAACTTGTTGCTATTGGTGCCTCCCGCTATGGGTCATTTAATGGCCCTGAATAGCATCAGTTACCCTGATGCTGTCCTCCTTGGGGACAGGCATGCAAAAGCTTGCTTTCTCATAGGAGAAATGTGAGTCCTGTCCAGGAGTACCACCCACAGCCTCACAGCTGAGGTTCTGACTTAGCATATTGCATTTTGAGCCCTGGCAAGCCAACCCACACGTGACCACCCCAGCAGAGTCTATTTCCTCTGTGGTGAAAGCTTGTGCCTTCTCACCATGCCCAGCAGAGGCAGTACCTGAGGCCTGCAGGGTCTGCCTGGCCAATTCTCTTCTGCCTTGTGTGGTGGGCCTCACCCTGATCCTCAATAAGGCACTGAGCTCTGCCTTCTGCGGGTGCATCCATGTCATCTGTCTACAATAGTGTCTGTCCCCTTTTTTTTTTCTACTTCCACCCTAATCTGCACACCTGGCAGGTCTCCGTTCATCTTTCAGGTTCTGCTTTTGATGCAGCTTCATTTGAGAAGCCAAGCCTGATGCCTAATGCTCCGCTCTGATTTAGGACTGGCTGTTATGTGTTTATATAAAACCCATTATTTCCCTTCACAACACTTATCACGACTTTAATTGTATAGTAATTTAAGTCATTATCTATTTTCCTTCAGGAGACTGTAATTTCCTTGGGGCAGGATTCATGTGTGTCTTACTCCCCAGCTCACGGCCCAGTGCGAATACAGCCAGTACAACCCCATGAATGCGTGAGAGGAAATAAATGTTGCAATCCCAGTGCATTCCTTTGGTTCCACCCAGCAAGAGGGGATTCATGTTTGAATATCTTTTAAATCTTTCTGAATTCTTGAGAGTATATTATTTTAAAGTAATGAAATATCTCTTGTTGAATTCATAGTGTCCAAGTACCAGGTAAAATGAAGTTTCATTCAGATAAACAAAAGTGTACAGTATAATTTATTTTGCCCAGTGAACATTCACTTTGCTGTATGGGTCAAATCAGTTCAACAGATATTTATTGAGTACCTGCCAGGTACCAGCACACTACCAAGACACTGTGGCTGAGAATATGAAACTAAAAAGCCATGATTCCTGACTTCAAGGAGTTGGCTCAGTACAGTTTGAAATTCCATTTCCCAATTTTAACTTTTATTCCCTTTCTCTCTCCCTCCCTCCTTTCATTCTTCCCTTCCTTCCTGCTTTTTCTTAATCCAAGCACCCAACTTATTTATCCCTAATAACTTGGAAAACTGAACCAAGTACAATTTTTATGAAGTGGTTTTGTGTGGTCATTTATTTTTCTCTCAGGAAGGGAGAATTCATACAGCCCCTCCTATTATGTGGGCTTGGTTTCAAGGGCTGGGTTTCAACACACGCTTTGGATAAGTCTGGGTAATGTATATGGGCCACAAAGATGTACTTGAAACATGGATGTAATGATTGCACATCGTCCCCTGTTTAGCAGGTCTGTTCTCTTTATTAACTTATGTACACAATCACAACTTTTAAGAAGCACTTATTCATGGGACAGCTGGTTTCTGGTAGGAAACCCACATCCATTGGCCACAGGGATGCTATACCACATGGTATTTGAGTATCGGTTAGCATCTTTGTCATTTACATTTTCCAGGAGATGATGGTTGTCTGCTGGTGTGCTCTGATATGCTTCTGTTTTCTGTTTATCAGAGCCTCTCAAGGAAAGAAAAAATTAAAAAAAAAAAAAAAAAATCTGTGCCCTCAACCAGTTTTTAGCTCCAGAAACAGCACAAAAAACTTTGTTTTGTTTTTTTTTTAAGTGAAACTTTTTTTTTTCCTGAAGCAGAAGGCCACCTAGTGGAGTAACTGGGGAAGGCCAACTTTGATGGTTGCATTTTATCACTTAGGAGCTGGAGACTTTGCAGTTCATAATTAAATGTTGTGAAACTCCCATGCAGTGCACAGAACTGGAGGAAGCTGTCAATCATTCGATGAATTTTTAAGTGATATATTTCTATGTATGTTTGGGAAAATGCTTAAATTTGCCTTAAATTAAGGCAAATGCAGGATGACAAGAGAATAAAAACAGGATACAACTCTCCTCAATAGTCTTAAACTGGACTTTTAAATAGTGCACTCAGCTTACTTAAATTAATGTTAATTGGATCCAAATGAAGAACTTCTGATCCTCCTGGGGCTTCCAGAGGTTTCTCGAGTCTCCTGTTTAGAGGGTACTTGATATGTTCATCCAAGGAATCAGATAAAAAGTGGTTTTAAAGCTTTGAATTGATGTCGAATTTAGGGGAATCCATATTCATCTTAAAGACCTCATTAATTGAATTCTAAAGCTGGAAACCACCTGAGAAACTAGGGAGTCCATTCCTTTATCTTGTACGTGAAGAAAAAGAAGACCCAAGAGACCAAATCATTTGTTCACTGTTATGTACTCCTTTTCTTCAGAACCTATTTCTTCTCTCTGTGATTCAGGAAGAAACTTCACCAAACCCAGTGTTCAGTTTGAAAAGTGCTTTTCTTGTACCATTTTATGAAATTGTGCATGCATGTGAGTGTAACAGGTACACGTGTATCCCCTCCCAAAGCACATGAGAACTGGAGAGTATGTGAGCAGCCCATTGGCCTTGACCCTCCTTTGAGATGAAAAATGATAGAGGCCCAGAGAGAACAAGAATGGCTTGCTCCATTTCACAAATAGTCATCCCCAAAACTCAGCATTGAACTCTGCTCTTTAGATGCTTGGTATGGTACTTTTCCTGAGATGCCAGGCTTCCTCTCATTTCATGTCATGGCTGCTATCTGGGGAGCATACATATGCAATTAGCAAGAGAACATTTACTTGAGAAGTATACTAACTAGAATTCTTAAAAACATATAACTTGGTTAAGTTCTTCATATCTCCTTTAGGACTTCCTATTGAGCATATTTTGCACTTTCTTCTGTTGCTTTCAGAAATGAGTAATGCATTTCCATTTTATTTCTTCTTCTCCAACCCCAGCATATTAATAATGACCATATTCATGGAGAGAAAAAGGAGTTTGTGTGCCGGTGGCTTGACTGCTCAAGGGAACAGAAACCCTTCAAAGCCCAGTACATGTTGGTAGTGCATATGAGGAGACACACGGGCGAGAAGCCTCACAAATGCACTGTGAGTACACAAGTGGGTAGCAGGCAGGCAACCTGGGTGTCCCCTCCCATGGGTGGGTGTTAGGCCTCACCTCATGGGTCCTTCCTCATATTCTTCATGGTTGTGTAGGCTGATAACTTCAGCTTGTGGGAAGCAAGGTTGGTAAGAAGAGAGAAGGTGCATCATCTATTGATGAATATCTGGGTTTTTGAGCTGCCTGATTAGACAGGTTAGCAGGTAGAAGGCTGATACTGGGAATGAGCTCTTGGCCATTTTCCCCAGCCCAATAACTCATCACACGCAGAGGGTCAAAAAGCAAAGGGAGGTACCAGCTTCCAACTTAAAAAGTTTAAGTTGACTTTTTAAAAAGAATCACTGCATAGGTTGAACATCCATAATTAAAAAAAAAAAAAGGAAAATAAATCAAAAAATGCTCCAAAATTTGTAAAAATCTAGCCCCAATATCATGCTAGAAGTGGAAAATCCCACACTTGACCTCATGTGACTGGTTGTAGTCAAAACACAGGTACACTAAAAATACTATACAAAATTATCATCAGGTAGTGTATATAAGGTATATATATATATATAAAGAATAAATGAATATGCCCAAATCTGAAAAAAAAAATCCAAGACACTCTGATTCCAAGTATTTTGGGTAAGGGATACTCAACCTTCACCTGATTTTAAAGTTTCTCCTGGTTAGTCTCCAGTGACACCGTGTAGACTTCAGGAGTGGGCCAGGGCTTCCATGAAGTTGAACATTGTCTCAGTGATGTACCCGGAAGGCACACTGGGCCCTACTCAGCCTTGGTACTTTACATCTTAAAGGCCCTTTACAAACATGATCAAATTCCAGGTCTTTGTATGGACACAAAGCCATATTAATGAACTTTGTGCTGAATCTGAAATCAGTGGGAATTTGAGGAGATCAATGAGCAGATAATGAAATCCATTGTCCACATTGAGCGGTCTATTAAAAAAAAAAAAAAAACTTCAGGACTTTTATTGGCACTGAAAATGCTTTATCTTGAACTGCCCCAAGCCACATCTGAATCCCAATAAATGCAGAGTTTAGTGGAGTTTTTGTTCCGTGGTTTTGAAAAGCTGCTGACCCTTGAAACGTCAGGTTTTCATCCACTTTGAGGGAGGGTTAGGCATAAGCTGCCGGTGCATTGTGTGGAGTAATCCAGATTTACCTGTTGTCCTCAGTTTGAAGGTTGCACAAAGGCCTACTCGAGACTAGAAAACTTGAAAACGCACTTGAGATCTCACACTGGAGAGAAACCATACGTCTGTGAGCATGAAGGCTGCAACAAGGCCTTCTCAAATGCCTCTGATCGCGCCAAGCACCAAAACAGAACACATTCCAATGAGGTAAGCATCCATGGGCCCTGAGCTCATGGGCAGAAACAAAGAACCCTCATGAGGGTATCCTTAGAAAGGCAGGCATATTTTCCTTTTTTTTCTTTTGACTGTTCCCAGCATAAGCTAGCTCCAAGAGGACAGGTGGAGGCTTGGGCTTGGAGGTGGGGCGGAAAACTGGACCTCAATTGGGGCATGATACAGAGGAAGCAGGAACTATTAAATTGCACAATTCCATGGCATTTAGTACACTCATGAACTTAGTTTCATGTTGTTCAGAACTGCCACCTACTGGTCAGACAGTACAAGCATTTAACTTGGATTTCCAGCCACTTGCTCTGCTCAGAGTAATAAGTCCATGGAGTTCAAAGGGTGACTCTGAAAGCACCAAAGATAGATTCAGAAGGAGCACATTGACAAGTGATAGCCTACTGCTGAAATAGCCAGTTTTATTTGCTTTCTCTAAGTGGTATCTTCAAATATGTTATTTAAAAAAAAAAAAAAGAACAACCAGCCATAGCTCAAATACAGTTTCCAGACGTTCTGAATTCCAAAGGATCTTGGAAGATATTCTCAGAAACCCAGTTAGTTATTTAAGATAATTTATTGAATGAAGCTTCATGGTAATAGGTGGTTCCTGGGGTGATGCTCTTGTTTTTAGGTAGTCATCCTCTCAGGTTGCAGAGAAGCAAGTTGGTATCAGTGAATTTTATTTTGCTTATATTTTGAGGCATATCTACCCACAGATCTGTAACTTCTTCTTGGAGTTGTAGGTCAAATGCTAGCTCCTCTCTTGAATGAATCAAGAGACTAACACCAAGGTTCCTCCCATTTTTGGTAGAAATGGGAGAGCCATGTAGAAACACAACACATATCTCAGTCTATAAAACTTGTCATCAGTTTGCTTGAAATGTGTTAAAGAAGGAGGATTTTGTACACATAAGATCTTGTAGTGACTGTCATGACCTCAACAGATGCAGATAGAGAGAGAGAGAGAACATCTGGTCAAAATATAGTGAGCTATGCCACTTGGGGCTATTTGGCCTTAAGGTCTTCACCAAGTTTTCTTTCAGCTGAACTGATAGAACAAGAACAAAATGGTTTCTAATAGGATTGACCACACATTCCAAAAAGTACACTCACACCATATTCACACTTGCAAGTCCATGTACACCAACTCTTTTATTATTATTATTATTATTATTATTATTATTATTATTATTATTTTAGCTGTAGATGGACACAATACCTTATTTTATTTATTTATTTTTATGTGGTGCTGAGGATCGAATTCCATGCCTCACATGTACTAGTCAAGTGCTTTACCACTGAGCTACAACCCCAGCCCACACCAACTCTTTTTGAAAAGGTTAAACTGGACTAAGGAAATGAGAGACATTTGTAATGTCTTATTGATTTAAAGGAGATGACACATTCTGTTCTTTGTGTCAAAAATGCTTTTACTGTGTGCAATAGCTGCATTATCATCTGTTGCACAATTTTTTTTTGTACAAAATTTTAGGGAGTCTAAAGAATAGGCAAATGCACAGAGACAGGTAGTAGATGAGTATTTGCCAAATAGCTGGTGGAGGGGAGAAGGGGCGACTGCTAATGGGTACAAGGTTTCATTTTGGGGTGATGAAAATGTTCTGGAATTAGGCAGTAGTGATGATTGCATAACACCAAGAGTGTACTAAATGCTATGGAATTGTGCAATTTAAAAGGATTATTTTGCTACATAAATTGTATTTTGATTTCAAGTTTTTAGGGGATTCAATTAATTAATGTTTTTAACTGTATTTCATATATTTCACTATAAGAGAATATTCATTCCTATATAATTTAATTAATTAGTTAATTAATTTTTGGTACTAGGAATTGAACCCAAGGACATTCTAGCACTGAGCAGCATCCCCAGCCTTTTTTATTTTTTTTATTTTGAGACAGGCCTCACTAAATTTCTGAGACTGGCCCTGAATTTGCCACTCTCCTGCTTTAGTTGTCTAGAGTTGCTGGGATCACTGACATGTGTGACTGTGCCCAGCTACAGTTTATAGATTTTGGACCAACTTTCTCCCGCATCATGAAGAAATTCAGGCAGTGGATATGTTAGAATTAGCAGTGCACATATATAAGATGTTTCCTAAGGGTTTTTTGGTTTTTTTTAATCTTTTCATTGACTTAAAATATGTGACTACATCTGTTTGCTTTAGTCAAGTGTGTTGTAGTTGAGCTTATCTTCTGTGAGGTCAAAAGTTCACTGTTATAAGAATTGAATACCTTATTATACTAAAAAAATACCTTTTTTATCAAGTTTGAGCCAATAAACATTTTTTAACCTTAATTATAAATACATAATTCAAATTTTATTCATAAACATGTAAATCATTTTTTTCTCCATTCTCCATGCAAATCTTTGGCCTTGTGCATGAAATGATAGATCATCTAAGAGATACCCAAAATAAGTTTGTTCAGGAAATCCAGATTTGGTAATAAGATAATACTAGGTAAATCAAGATAATCAGTTTCACCTAATTTAATTGCTCTCTTACTTATAACTTCATTTATTCACTCAACAAATATTGACAGCTAGTTTTGTGCTGAGCCCTTTGCTATTCTAGGTCTGGCAAAGAATTTAATAAATTAGAAATAGATTAGGAAGGGTTTGGGTTAATCACATGACCTTCCTGGCTGCCACAAAATTTATGAACCCTGTTGTAGTATTATCCTATTAGATACTAGTTAAATTATCTAGCATTTTTCTCATTCTAAGCCATTCCAGTGCTTCTCTGTCCATTAGGCTGTCCTGCCCTTCAGGGACCCTGGACTGTAGCAGTGGCAGTTCTGACCCCATAGTTCACATTCCTCCCAAAGTTACCTCTGAAGAACTTTCCTCGCTCTGATTAGATTGGATATCCCTCTCCCAAAAGCTTCAATGGTACTTTCTTTCCTGCAGGAAAAATTTAGACTCCCCAAACTTGTGTCAGTACGCATTCTCACTCCTCCCAAGCCTGCCCTTCCGGTCCCGACCTCTCACTATCATGACTATGAATGGAACCTTTCAGAAGCCTGTGCTGTCCAGCACATGTCAACATGTGTGACGTGGTCCTGCTGCTGGAACTCTGCTCAGGACTCTCTTTTTGGCATCCTCTTGCCCTCCTTTTAATCTCTGGGAATTTTATTCTCCTTTTAGAACCCAACAAAACTGCTTTCTCCTAATAAAAGGTCCATCTGTTGAGGGCTTACCCTGTGTCATGCATTGTGGTAAGAACTTGATGGTCATGGTCTCACTTGGCAACTAACATAAACTCACAACCTGAGCATTAGACCCAGATACAGACACTTAATAACTGACCCCTTCCAGGATCATCCCAACTGAAAAGAGATTCCTCCTTTGTCTGCATCCTTAGTATTCACACTTTACATTGTGGATAATTACATGGTATCTTATTTTTCATACCAGAAAATGAGATTTTTATATATCAAGTGCAAGGATTACATTAAGGATTTTATATTCCTCGAGGTTAAATTCTGCAATATACAATATTGGGATCACAGAACATTGCATGGAATAGGAGTCATTGAATGTTTAATGATAAAATTTATTTGGGTGAATTCTACAAAGTAGGTAGAAAACGTATCAGCTGATTTCACCCAGTGCCTATGAGTATAGTGAGTCAAAATGGTAAGTATCATGTCAAAAGTCGAATACTGAGCACATGAATGATGCTACTCGGTCTGACAACATATTTTTAGCCTGTATATGAATATATCATTGCAAATATTGATCACAACAAAATTTGAAGGCCAAACTATATAATTGGGCTAATGTGCCTCTCTGTAAGGCTTTAATGTCCTGAATTTGTATTCTTATGGGTTTTTTGTAGATGGATAATGTGTATATTTACATGCACGGGCACATAGTTTCAGGTATACTAGTGTGTGCTGTTATTTTTGGCAATACAGGTTCTGAACATTCTTGTTTTCATTAGACATCAACTATCTCCACATTTCTAAAGCAATCCATTTTATTCATATGTATATATTTATAGAAATGTAGTAGCACCACCTTGTACTCCATCTTCCCTCTGCACACAAATGCCCTATGCACCCATTCTGCCTGTTCATGGAACAATTTGTCATGGCAGTGCCAGGAACAAGCATAGAGCCTATGTCAGAACATGGGAAGGTAATGGCACCAATCAACAGAGCCATTCTTCTATCCTTAATGCATAGAATTTGATGCGCTCATTTCATTATATATATGTGTGTGTGTGCTGCAATTCACACAAGATCCTGAGTAGACATAATTCAAGTTAATGGGAATCAATTCTACCCAGAGGAATCTCATATTTGAAGGTGAAGTCTCTCAGGATAATTTTCGGAATCTTTGCTGCACTGCATTAGGGCACTTCAGCATTTTTAGTTCGCATTCAGTCTGTTCTTGGGCTTTTAGTGAAAAAGCATCTTTTAGACATACATTCTACAAGACAGGGCATTTTTTAAAATGTAATAGATACATTATATTAATCATGGTTTTATAACAATTGCTTACCTAATGGCTCATCTCTGGTATACATGGATATAAATGTATACAGTCATCTCTAGGTATCTGCAGATTATTTCCTGATCTCCCCAGATACCAAAATCCAAGAATGCAAAAGTTTCTTATATAAAATGGCATAGTATTTGCATACAACTTATATACATCCTCCCATATACTCCAAATCATCTTTAGGTTACTTATCATGTCTATGGAAATAGTTATTATACTACATTATTTAGCAGATAACAACAAGAAGAAAGTTTGTGCACACCAAGTTCTTTTTTGTTGTTGTTGTTGTTTGTTTGTTTGTTTTAATATTCCCAATCTGTGATTGGTTGAATCTGATAATGCAGAACCCTTGGATATAAAGGACCAAATTTGCTTACACAATCATCCATGAATAGATTATTTTGGAGCCAATTAAACAAGATCACAATTTGGGTGTTGATCATGAGCAGAGACCAGCAGTTTTAATAAATATCTAACTATTAGCATCCATATAATGTTTATAACTATATCTAGAGACTTGACCACTGACTCACATAGAAAATGAAATGAGCATGAAATAATTTATAGAATTGAGCACTCAGGAAAGAAGCACAGACCAGGAATCCTGGTTCCCAGCACACTAACCAGCTGCCTTGGGCAGCATGTCAGCATGGAGCATCTGCAGCAAGGCTTGACTGTTCTGAACCAGAGAGGTTCTGGACCTTTTGAGCCCTGAATGTCCCCCATGCAGTTGCAGTCCTACCCAGAGGAACACATTTTAGCGACATCTAACATTGGAGAGGCTAAAAGCAATCTTTTTTTTTATTATACCTATACGTAAGTAGTCCATTTCCAAAGTACATAATGATATTAACTTCCCAAAAAAAGGATTTACATAAAGAAATTTCTTGACACAACCTCTCCTGAAAAGTGTGCAGCATTCTCCTGATTAGATGATGAGAATCCCTTAAGCCTCCTTCCATCATCATCATCATCATCACCAGATGTCTCCTGAGTGCCTGTCATGGTACCATGGTACTTCTTCCCACTCACAGCATAAATGCTTCCAAGAACAGGAAGGCAATTTACACATTCTTAGCTCTCCCCGAGCTCTCTTGAAAATAATAATCTATTTAGCCAGATTCTATGGACACTGGACCATGTCCAAACGGCCTTATTAAACCACTAGTTCCTACAGGTATTTGAGTACCACTGAGCTTTGTAAAAGTGTTTTGAAAGAATTAAAATTGTAATGAGCAACCACAGAGGACTGTGGGGCTGGAGCTTAATCACTTTTATAACAACCTATTGTGTTTCTGTTGGATTTGGCAGAAACCTTATGTGTGCAAAATCCCAGGCTGCACTAAACGTTACACAGACCCAAGCTCCCTTCGGAAACACGTGAAGACTGTGCATGGCCCTGAGGCTCATGTCACCAAGAAGCAGCGTGGAGACATGCATCCTCGGCCCCCACCCCCGAGAGATTCTGGCAGTCATTCACAGTCCAGGTCACCTGGCCGGCCGACTCAGGGAGCCCTTGGGGAGCAGAAGGACCTCAGCAACACTACCTCAAAGCGGGAGGAGTGCCTCCAGGTGAAGACGGTCAAGGCCGAGAAACCCATGGTATGTCATTCACTCTCCTGATTTTCCCAGAGTTGGCCGAGGGTCATTTGAAAGAGCCCAGCAGGGCATTCGGAGGGACAAGACCATTCCCATCCTCACTGCATCGGGTCACTCTGATTTGAGGAGGTCATGAGCCCAGTAACCTGGATTGCTTACTTGAAGTTTATCTGCTTAGAATAACTCTACTCAGAAAAGAGCTTCCAAGTTTCCTAACTGATTTTTGAAATTGATCCAGAGACATACCATACCACTCATGGCAGGCAGAGACACGACTGTGTATCTTGTCAATGTGCCTCGAAGGTACAAAATCATTTATTGAGCCTTTTTTGTAGACATGTTTTCTCTCTTCTTTGTCCTGGTGACTCAAAGGTAAATAAGCTACAATCCGTATCCTTTAGGGGTATGCAGTCCAGTGGGAGAGACAGATTGAAAAACAAATACCACTCAGGGTGATGGGAGCTTGAACATGGGTCTTTGTAAGGAGCCTTCAGGAGAGAGGTGCACTCTGAGGTCAGAAGCCATGAGGACATGGAATTTAGCACTCCCACTTGGCATGAGTGAGGCTTGAGGAAGGAAGGTCAGGCAGAAATACACCAGTCTCTGGGCCTCACAGGGATGCACAGGAGCAAAGTGGGCAGGAGAGGAAGTGTAGGTTTTTCTAGAAATGGGGAATGCAAAGGGTTGATGTTTATAAACATCTACTCCAGAATCGGAGCAGAGATTGGATACACTGGGACCATTTCTCTTGTGCCTGAGTCTATGAGATTGAGAATGAAGAAGGGTTTTGAAAAGTTCTTGTAATCAGGCATTATTTCGGTCTGGTAATTATTAGAATATATGGACAATACTATTCTTTCAGTTGCTTTCAAACTTCACTTGGTGATTTTGTGTCATGTACATATTTTTTTTTATAAAGCACCTAAAATTTCAGAAGAATAAAAAGAAAAATTAAAAGAATACATATGAAAGAAGATTCAGTGCATTTATATTGGTCATGCGTACAATGGATTTAATTATGCATATATATTGGGATAAATTTGCCACTCTGACCTGTGGAAGAAATGTACCAGATAGAAATAATATGTTTAGCTTTCTGGGGACAAGGAAATGGTTGGATGGGCAAATTTTACTAAATTTAAGGAAGCATTTTCTTAAAATGTGAGAAGTCCAGCAATTGAAAGAATTCTATGAATTCACCAATCAGTTCACTATTCAGAAGTGTAACGTGGGCTGGAAATAATGCACATACCATCCCAGCATTGGTAAGGAAACTACGTTTTAATGATTAACCAGGTTTGTCTTTAAATTCTAGAGTCTTAAAAAGTGACATTAAGTTTAGCCAAAAATAACACAAATAGGATATTCAGCTTTATCATAATTTCTCATGGTATTTTGCATTTGTAAAGTATCTTAATAAAATGTGTATATATACTAATGATCATGATATTTTTTAAGTTAATCAATTCATACAAAAGTGCTTTATATAATTTTTTGGAGGTGAGCATGTATCTATTTCATAAAATAAAGTCCATCTATATAATTGTGCAAAATATTCAGCAGTTTATTCTCAAATGTTTAAGGAAAATGAATTTATTGTCTCTTAGATTATGTCATCAAACACTATGATTTATGTTCTTAGACCATTCTAAGAACCCAGAGTATCTTATTTCTTCAATGTGCATCCCAGGCTCAAGAAAGTCTTGTTTTGCTAGAGAATTTCAACAAAGCTAGAAGGTGTCCAGGGATCTTTTGTGATTAATCATGTGAATTTCAATTAATGTAAGTCATGTATTAAAATGCATTCTGGAAAAAAAGGTTTTTGCAAGAATATGGGAAATAAATTACATTGTCAAAAGCTAAAAAAAAAAAAAAACAGAAAAAAGAAAGTTTGCCCTCTTTTCCCCAAACACCCATTATATAAAAAGAAAATTGGTAGAAATAAATATTTGTCATGATTTGGTTCAGTGACATTTGAGATGCCCCAATGGGTGAAATATTTTATAAACTAAGTCATAGAAACATAAGATCACGAGATGTTTTACAGGGAAGAAACTGAAGCTCCCTGAGGTTAATAATGTAATCACATTCCTACAGTAGACTATTTTATGTATGCATGTATATACACACATTTAAATGTATGCAGATATTTTCATAAACATTTACTAATGGAGATGAAATTTACATTCCTAATGCTTTCTTTAAAAAAACATGTCTTTAATTTTACCATCATGCTATAAATTAAATTCTTTCTTCTTTTTTTCTTATTAATGCAACCTCTCTTCTGTCTAATGCTCCTAAATGTCTTGTTCTCACTTCCTAAGGACAGTGGGTAATAAGGTGAGGGAATTTTGGCTTGTCTGTTCTTTTAGTTTCGTTTTCATTTGAACATTTAACTTTTTTCATTTCATTTTTCTTGAGTTTTTGTGGCTTGGTGATATCTTTGGTAGTGAACATTATTCAGCTATGTTTCAAATAGAGAAGCAATGTGTTTTGAACGCTCAGCATGTGGAAAATGTGGAGTTTTGATTGTTAAATTCATTGTTCCGTTTGTCTAGGTTTTCATAAGAAATCATACTGGAGTGGACCAAGCAGATGTTAGATTCTACTAAATTACTGTACTGACTAGTATATATTCCATCTTGGACCTTCGAAGAAGGTCTAGATACATCTTGTGTTAGCAATTTACCCTCTATTCAAATGTCAGAGCTCACATAAGCAGTTTTCTGATTGTAAGTGCTTATGCACCTTCTCGCACACTCTATGGAAGTGTGTATTGGCATGTGTGTGCATGAATACTCATATACACAGGTTCACATACACACACATTCTGATTTGGTAGTCCAAGAGTGAAAGACATCCAAAGCTCTGGAAACTCCAAGTACATTAGGAAGGAGCAAGTGGTCTGGCAACCCAAGACTTTGCTAAGGCAAAAAATTATGTAAGGCTTTACATACCCATGATCAGATTTGCATCTTTCTTCAATCTGCTTGGTTGCCCAGGACAGAGTTAGTGTATCATATGGCACTCACTTAGAAAGTGTTCATTTGCTTGGATATATGTACTGTGATAGCAGGGGGGAATAAAAGTTAAGGGCTCTACTGAGAAAGCCTCCTTCTATAGACCTTCATGCCAACATTGTGTTTTCCATCTTAGATTAACTGAGTAGTCTCCAGGAGGAAGTGGAGTTCTCTTTCCCTGGAAGTTTGCTCTGTTAGCTGTTGTCAGGAGCTCTGGTTTTTATAATAACCCCGGAGAAACTGCTGCAGAAGCATGGAAGTAGCCAGCTTAGACTACCGCGTCTGGCTGCTCCATGAACTTTGTGACTTTGGGCAGTCACTGACTTTTCTGAACATCACTTTTCTTATGCTTATGAAAGGATTTGACTGTTTATCAACCAGGACACCACTGGAATTTTAGATAGAACAGTTTGATGTTGTGCCAATTGCCCTGGACATTTGCAGGCCCTTTTATTCTGTGCTCCCCAGACACTGGGATAGTCAGGCTTTCCACCCTCTATTTCCAGAAACCCTGGGGTGGGGAGAAGATGATACTTTCCCTGATTGGGAACCACTGGGTTGGATTAAGTTCCCATTAGTTGCATAATTTTTTTATAGAGTCCACTTGTGTGTGGTGAGGGGAATATTTCCCAGTTCTCCGAGTGAAATGCCACAGCACACCAAGGAGAATTATAAAAAATCATGCCACAGACTCCTGACAGCTGTGGGTTGATGCCTTTCTTCCCTTGTATTTGGCAGAAGCAAAGTGACTGAAGTTTTACCTCTTATAGCTGCCTTGATGCACAACCTGCTTCAGGTTCTACAATAGCCAAACAACAACAACAAAAAAAAGTAAAAGTGGGGAGGAAGGGTTACAAAGCTTAAGTACCAGCTCAGAGGGGCTTTTCTTAGGAAGTAATGTGTCCTATCAAGCATATATGTTTTAGCTGAGCAAAAAACAAAAACAAAACAATCCCTAAAATTAGAACCACCTGAGACAATAATTACTAATGTTTTGTAATCTAATTATTATTACTTATTAGGTGTTTTTATACTTCTGTGATCTCTGGGTTTTATATAGATTCCCAACAATAATCCATAATATAAACTGTCCCCATTTTATAGATGAGGAAACTGAGGTTGAGAGTGCCTTTGTCATTTGCCCAAAGCATAAAGTCCTGGCAGTAGGATTGGAAATAAAAAGCTGTGTTAGCAGAGTTGGCATTCAGGACAGGATTCCATTTCTGATATCATGCTGGTCACACCACATCTAATCTTCTCTGTTGTTCATTGCTTCCCCCTGCACATCAGCCTGGTGATCCATCAGTCGTTCTGGCCCCAAAGGCCACCTCCATCACTGGAACATATTTTTTTCTTCTCATTCAACCAGCTGATAACCTGAAGGTCTTCACCTGCATGAGCTGTCATTATTGGTGTCCTTTCCTTTGTTCTTCCTGGTGACAGTTCTTTCCTTTCCTCTTGACCTCAACAGACATCTCAGCCAAGCCCTGGTGGTCAGTCTTCATGCAGCAGCCAACAGTCCCCCATCAGCAACTATTCCAACAGTGGGCTCGAGCTTCCTCTGACCGATGGAGGTAGTGTAGCAGACCTCAGTGCCATCGATGAAACCCCAGTCATGGACTCGACCATTTCCACTGCAACCACAGCCCTTGCTTTGCAAGCCAGGAGGAACCCTGCAGGGACCAAATGGATGGAGCACGTAAAACTAGAAAGGCTAAAACAAGTGAATGGAATGCTTCCTCGACTGAACCCCATTCTACCCCCCAAAGCCCCTGCGGTCTCTCCTCTCATAGGAAATGGTGAGTCCCACATCGGACCATGCCTCCCCTCAGGTGTTTTCTCTTCTTTCAAATGTGGCCAGAGCACTGTGAGAGGAACCAGGGTCCTCGCTTTTATATTTGCTGGTTTCACCACCAGTCTCAAGGTTATGCTAACTCACTCTGCTCTATGAATGTCGAACCCATTTGAGTTGCCTTTCTGGAGGATCCATATCTTAAAACTAGACAATAACAGAATAGTATTAAAACAAAAAGTAAGACTGTGAATAACTCATATTCTAATGGTGAAATCATAATTATTCAACCAAAGTAAGAAAATCCCAGAAGAAGATGCATTAATGAGGGGCTGGAGTTGTGGCTCAGAGGTAGAATGCTTGCCTAGCATGTGTGAAGCACTAGGTTCTATTCTCAGCACCACAATATAAAAAATAAATAAAAGTCCATTGACAACTAAAAATTTTTTTTAAAAAAGATGCATTAATGATTAGCATTCTGGTTTCCAAAATTAAAAACCAAGAGGTTAGCCACTACTTTCATTTATGTTGGCTAAGTTCAAGGAAAGACAAACATTATTCTCCATAGTCAGCCCCCATGTCAACTTTTAATTCTGAGATGACACTATCTGAACCACATCCTAAAAGTGACCCTTGCCACTCCAACTCAGGTGTTTGTAGGATGTGAAATAAACAGGAAACCCGGAGTGTGATTGTGAAATTCCTGGAATACCTTGGGCCCCTGTACTTGCATGGATCCTGAGCAATTGTGTATGTCCCGAAAGTCTTGTCCTTGCACTGCACCTGTGGAAAAGCTTAATCAAATTTAGGGAGTAATTGTTAGTGCTTTAAGCCAGGGATTTACAAACTACAGCCTGGGGGTTACATACAGCCTGCCACTTGTTTTTGTAAAGAAAATATTACTGGCACCCAGCCACACCTAGTCCTTCACTATTGTCTGTGGCCACTTGAATGCTAAACTGCAGAGTGGAGAGTAATTGTGCTAGAGACCACAGTGACCTCAAAAGCAGAAAAAAGTTACTACCAGCCCTTTACAGAAAACGTTGCCTGATACCTTGCTTAAGTTATCCTGAGTCTCACATCCTCTCTCCTTTTCTTCCCTCCACTCTTGTCTCTCCAGGCACACAGTCCAGTAACAACTGCAGTTCGGGCGGGCCCATGACTCTTCTTCCGAACAGAAGTGAGCTCTCCGGGGTGGACCTCACCATGCTGAACATGCTCAACAGGAGGGACAGCAGCACCAGCACCATCAGTTCTGCCTACCTGAGCAGCCGCCGCTCCTCGGGCATCTCGCCCTGCTTCTCCAGCCGCAGGTCCAGTGAGGCATCACAGGCTGAGGGACGGCCCCAGAACGTGAGCGTTGCGGACTCCTACGACCCCATCTCCACGGACGCCTCACGCAGGTCCAGCGAGGCCAGCCAGGGTGACGGGCTGCCCAGCCTGCTCAGCCTCACTCCTGCCCAGCAGTATCGCCTAAAGGCCAAGTACGCTGCTGCCACGGGAGGGCCACCACCCACGCCCCTGCCGCACATGGAGAGGCTGAGCCTGAAGACCAGGATGGCCCTACTAGGGGACAGCAGGGAGACGGGCGTGACGCTGCCTCCTGTCCACCCTCCGCGGAGATGCAGCGACGGGGGTACCCACAGCTACGGCCGCCGCCATCTGCTGCCTCATGATGCACTGGGGAATGGCGTGAGGAGAGCCAGCGACCCTGTGCGGACCGTGTCGGAGAACCTGACCCTACCCAGGGTTCAGCGTTTCAGCAGCCTCAACAGCTTTAATCCTCCGGGTTTGCCTCCATCTGTGGAAAAGCGAAACTTAGTGCTTCAGAATTACACCCGGCCTGAGGGCAGCCAGCCCCGTCACTTCCATACGTCCCCCTGTCCTCCCAGCATCACCGAGAACGTTACCCTGGAGTCCCTGACCATGGATGCCGATGCCAACTTGAACGACGAGGACTTCTTACCAGATGACGTGGTGCAGTATTTAAATTCCCAGAACCAAGCAGGGTATGGGCAGCACTTGCAGAGTGCCATCTCAGATGACAGCAAGGTATCCCATGGGCCCAGCGACTTTGACCCACCTGGGCTGCCAGACAGCCACATTGGCCAGCAATACCATTCCCTGGAGCAGCCTTGCACTGAAGGCAGCAAAACCGATTTACCTATTCAGTGGAATGAAGTCAGCTCTGGAAGTGCAGACCTGTCCTCCTCCAAGCTAAAATGTGGCCAGCAGTCCAGGGTGCAGCAGGCCCGAGCTTTTGGGTTATATAACAACATGGTGGTCCACCCCCAGAATCCATGGAGGGGTGAGAACAGCCCTGCAGGGGGATATCAGACCCTGGGGGAGAATGGCAGCTCCTACAGTGGCCCAGAGCACTTGGTGATACACAGTGGCAGGGGCACTGGCATGAATGGAAATGCCTTCCATGAACAGTCCTATAAAGCCCAGCAGTATGGGAGCTGTCTCAACAGGCAGCCAGTGGCCCCTAGTGCTCTAGACAGTACCTGCAGTGCTGGGATACAAGGTTCGAAGCTGAAAAGCACCACCATGCAAGGGAATGGGGGTCCGCTGGATTTTGGCCTGTCTGCGGCACCAAATGAGTCAGCTGGCAGCACAGTGAATGGCATGCAGACCCAAGACCCAATAGGACAGGGGTATCTCCCTCACCAGCTACTCAGCGACAGCATGCAGCATCAGGGGGCAGGCCGCCCCAGTCAGCAGATGCTAGGACAGGTTAGTGCTACCTCACACATCAACGTCTATCAAGGGCCAGAGAGCTGCCTACCTGGGACTCACAGCATCAGCAGCCAACCATCAAGCTTGGCAGTTGTCAGGGGCTACCAGCCATGTGCCAGCTATGGGGGCAGCAGGCGCCAGGCTATGCCGAGGGGCGGCCTCACTCTGCAGCAAGGACAGCTCAGTGACACAAATCAAGCCTGCAGGGTGAATGGCATCAAGATGGAGATGCAAGGACAGCCCCAGCAGCTCTGTTCTAATATGCAGAATTACTCTGGTCAGTTCTATGACCAAACCATGGGCTTCAGTCAGCAAGACACGAAAGCCGGTTCATTTTCCATTTCAGATGCCAACTGCCTGCTACAGGGAGCCGGCGCCGAAAACTCTGAATTACTTTCCCCAGGTGCTAACCAGGTGACAAGCACAGTTGACAGCCTCGACAGCCATGACCTAGAAGGGGTGCAGATTGATTTTGATGCCATTATAGATGACGGGGACCACTCCAGCCTGATGTCAGGGGCCCTGAGCCCAAGTATCATTCAGAACCTTTCCCATAGTTCCTCCCGCCTCACCACACCAAGAGCGTCCCTCCCATTCCCAGCCCTATCTGTGAGCACCACCAACATGGCTATCGGGGACATGAGTTCTTTGCTGACCTCCCTCGCGGAAGAAAGCAAATTCCTTGCAGTTATGCAATAGGCGTTAGGCAAGAAAGACTGCAAACAGACGTAAAACTTTAGGAGTTGAAAGATTAAATTGACTCCGTTTTTGGCTGGTTTGTTTTTTTAGTTCTGTATGTATTTTAGCAATCTCATCTCATCAAACTGGGATGTGTTTCAAGTATATTCCTTTTATGGAAAAGGACTCTGAAAAACCCTAAGGTATTCTAGGGAGAAACTGTCTTCCATTTCAGTTTTGAATCAGTATTGTTACACTCAAACCACCCTCTTCTTTTTTTTTTTTTTAACTGTAAGCCCGCCCCCTTTTTTAGTAAACCAATGTAAATGTGTGATGTGCATGTTCTTTCTTTTAGAAGAGAAGTCAAGTTAAAGGATTTGACATGTTTCTCTGTTACTCCAAGGAAAACGGAGTTAGTATGCTTGTGACCGAAGGGGTTACATGTCCAGTTTTCTTCCTTTTTTTTTTTTTTCTTCTTTCTTACATATGCTCAATGTTTTGTTTTTGTGTTTTCTATTTTTTAATTCCCACATTGGGCACAAGAATCAGAATATGGATAGTGAGTTTAAGAATCTTCCGTGGGTGCACTGTAGCATAGATAGCAGATTTTGACATGCTCCCAAACCCTAATCCAATTCAGGGCATACTTTTGAAAGCTACACAGAAGTGGAGACCTGGGGCTCTTGCAAATGAAAATAGTTTGCTCACAGTTTGGGTTTTCAATTCTTCCTATCCATAAGCGTGTTTGGGGTGGGTATTTCTATATGGTCAGTTCTCAGTTATCTTATTTGCCTTCCCTCTCTATCTTCACGAGCATTCAGCACTGTTTAATGCTGCAGGGAGAGAGAGAGGACAGGCAGTTGGTGACACTCAGACATGCTGCTACTTTTATTTGTTCTAGTAAGAAGTTAGGTAGATTCTAGATTGAAGCAATTAGGTAGAATTAGTTTGGGGAATACTGCTGGGCTTGCTATATTTGTTGATTAGATCCCATCTCTTTCTCCATTGACATAGATAACTGAGAATTGATGTTCATAGTTCTAAGTATATAGGTATTTAAACAACCCCACAACTGGCTATACCATTAACATTTATTAATTCCACTATAGGATTTCTATTCTATGTGCCCTATTGAAAGGGATTTGTAAAATTTAGTTGTAAAAGGAAAAGCTCACATACATTGATATTGGGAATAAATTGCTTCAACCATTTGTAGCATTTGAGAACATAAAAGAAGATACTTAATAGCTGTGTGTGGATACCGTTGTTCTTATTCTCTCTGTCCAGTGCAGCATCCATTTAAGAAGTTAAATGTTATATACCATTAGTCCTTATTATGGACTAGTATCTTTTCTTCTGTTTTGGATTAAAACATATAAAGATTTAAAAAGTGCAGCTACTCCCCATGTGCAATTGATACACATAAAAGTCATACTGTGTGTGCAAAAAGAGTACATGGATTATTCAGCATATTGCTTTTAAAAATATGTAATTATTAAAAATATTAACACCTCAAGCAACCTGCTGTATTCTGTCCCCTATTAACCCCTGGAGTTGGATTTATCCAAAGTGATTCACTCTTCAATTGTGTGGCTTTGTCCCTTAATTTGTACCTTTTAAATTAATAGAAAGACAACAATCAAGTAAAACAAAGTGATAAATAATAGAAAAAATGTTAGGACCTGCCTTTTTATATATATATATATATACATTTATTTTCTGTTACTTGGACCAAGAATCTCAGCACAGAGGTAAATTTGCCATTTAAGATTTTGTGGCTAAGACTATTGGGTTTGCTTTCAACTAGATGTTCCTGAGACTTAGCAGAGTAATAGTGGCAAATCTTCCTTCATGTCCTACTGTCCTTCCACAAGTAGCCCCTCCTTTTAAATCAAAGGATATCTCCCATTTGGAACAGCCCATAAGCAAAAGAGAACTGATCTGAGCTCAGGACAGTAGAGTTTCTATAACTTTTCAGCTGAAAAGCAAGGTTTTTCTCTATTCCTCAGACAGGTCACCTTCTTATTACAAAATCAATGATCTGTTCCCTGAATCTCATTTTTCCGCAAACCTTACAGTCTCCAGGAACTAGGTTTATCTTGAATGCTGCTATGGTTTGGCCTCATCTGTTCCCTATTCCTGAGCAAGGAGACTGGATCCTGTCATACTGCTCTCTCTCCAGCAGACTTCTTTCCTGGTAGTATTCTTGCAGGGGACCTGCATTACCATAATCCTTCTTGGAAGGATGGACAGCAGTGGGGACCAGGACTATCATCATCCTAATCTTCTGCTTTTCCCTCTGGTTTCATGTTACTCTCTGATTTTCCTCCTTTAAGTTTTCTTTTCTGTCCTTGTTTTCCTTGCTGTGGCTTTGAACTTGCAGGAGACACACGTTTCAACTTAATATTTGGCCTCTCTATATATATGGAAATCTTCAGAAAGGAGGGAAGAAGAAAGTGCTTTCCCAGGATTTTGATGATCTGTAGTGACAGTCAAATGGAAGGAAGGTCTTGTGAGATCACTTAGAAGTATCCTATGGGGACAAGGGATTTCTGCAGACTTGTTATCTCATATCGAAGGACCACCCACAACCTCCAACCTTCTTTCCATTTCTCTGACCTGTGCATCTAGAAAGATAGCAGTTACTCATTAATGTCACCATTTACTCTTTAATAAAAAATGCAGGCCCATACAATCTGCATTAAACATGTTTTTATTTTTCAAGCCATTTTTACTGTCTAAAGAACAAATTAAACCACCCCTGTGCTCCTCACACATTGCTCATCCTCTTGAGCCACGAAGTTTTGATTCTTGCAATGTATGTGCCTTATTTTATGTTGATCTTGTCAATGAGAGGGACCAGTTGGTGTGGCCCAATCAGCGCGCCAAGGCTGTTTGCTCAGTGAGCCCGCAGGCAAGCGAGCAACTGTTGCAGAGTCTAAGCTTTCTTGTAACCTGGTTTCCTGTGTTGTTTTGAACTGATAGGAGGATGTTCTCGTCTGACAAGTTACCCTTGTGTATCCTGCAAATGTGTAAGATAAAATACAAGTTCGTTTTTTTCACCTTTTTTAGATTTTTAAAAAATAAAATGTGTAATCCTTTTTAAAAAGAAACACATGTAAATACATTTAAGTATTGTAGGCAAAGTGTTCGAATGTGACCGGCCCCGGCCTTCCGTGGAAAAGCCTGCAGCCGCTCCATGCTCCGCACCCACCTGGAGCCCAGAGCACCGCAGCCCAGACACAGATGAACTCTACCTTGACTTTCAGAACCACTTAGTCCTTTTGTAACAAAGAAAAAAAAAATGTTTCTTACAATGTCAATAAAAAACTCTTTGTACTGAATTTTTTTATTGGATTGTTTATTTAATACACAATTGAATAGAAAGAGTGCTTTCCTTGGAAAAATCCAGAGCCCATGATTGGATGTAGACCCCCCACCATATAAGCTGAGTGAACTTCTGCTATAAGACTCAGATTCTGCATCCCTCAAATAGAGACTAAGATGCTGGTATGAACTGCTTGTGGTGTCCTGAGATGAGTATATCACACACACAAACATACACACAGGGATCTACTGGGGACATGCTAATCTCATCATTATTGTGTTTCTTGTTTTTGTTGTTTTGCCAAAGTCTAATTTAGGATTGTAATAGGATTTAAGATATAGTATCCTAATTCATCCCTCTTTTACATATTATTCTTCATTACTGAGATATCGTAACACATTAAAAGAAAATCTGGCTAGGTGTGGTGGTGCACACCTGTAATCCCAGCAGCTCTGGAAGCTGAGATAGGAGGATCCCAAGTTCAAAGCCAGCCTCAGCAAAAGCAAGGTGCTAAGCAACTCAGTGAGACTCTGTCTTTAAATAAAATACAACATAAGGCTGGGATGTGACTCAGTGGTCGAGTGCCCCTGAGTTCAATCCACAGTACCCCCCCCCAAAAAAAATCTGATATAACCTCAGTTAAAAATATAAGTTATTTGTCTTGTTTGTCTTTTCGTGTGAGTTTGCAATATTAACTCTAGATCACCATAAGATTCCAAAATATGGTTCCTTTCCTCCAGTAGCAGCACATCTTTTCAGCCACCTGCTCGGGATAGTTATAGGATGGTGGTCCTGGGTATGGGTATCTCAAGGACACAGGACAGGTGCAGCCATGTAAATGTTCACTCACATGCTCACTCACACACTCACGTGCCTCTTCATGTGTCGCAGAGGAACCTTATGTCTTATGAGTGACAGACACTTCCTTTTCTGTTACCTAACAAGGTTTCCCAGCCCTAAGGATGCTTCATACTTTCCTGATTCACAGGGGAGAATTTCATATCCCAAACACTCTGCTTTAATAACTACAGCTTTCACCAAAGGCGTCCAAATGAATTCAGGGAAAAAAAATGAGAAAACATGAATTTATACTCTTCCTCAGGTATAAATTCTCAGCTCACAAAGATGCATGTCATGGATCAAGTCAAAATGGAAGAAATAAAGAGAAATGGTGCTAATAGAAAGGAAAATGGGAAAAGGGATGCTCCCAGGAACAAGGGGAGGCATGTGCTATAGATGCCTTTAATCCACACGAGCTGGCAGGGGTATGGCTCACAGCTCTGTTTTAAAAAATGCCTCCTATGGAAGAAATGTGATAGAAACAGATTTGAGGTAAATATATATATATATTTGATATTTCATTAAGCTCTATTTTTAATCTTTTGGGGAATTTAAAAACATACGTTACTCAAACAAGCATATAATAGGACAATGCTAAAATGAGATGGGAAAAAAAAAAAAAAAAAACATTGCCCGGGCTGGGATTGTGGCTCAGCAGTAGAGTGCTTGCCTGGCATAAGCGAGGCCCTGGGTTCAATCCTCAGAACCACATAAAAATAAATAAATAAAGGTATTGTGTCCAACTACAACTAAAAAATAAATATTAAAAAAAAAAACACCCACGGCCAAAGTATCTTATTCATCCTTTTTCCTCCTAGGTTTTCTATTTATTTGCTTGGCAGTTTCCCCTTCCATTCTATTTTAGAGTATATTTGCCATTCCAAACACAATCTGGGTTCATCTTTCCTTTAATGTTAGTTTTTAAATATCATTTTCCAACACAGACCTTGTTTATGCCCTCTATATCTAGTTATTCAACCACCTGATGACTTTTTAAAATAATAATAGGATTTAACTTTGTTGTTAGGCTTGTTTTCTGTAAATTTATCACCTGTCCCTGAACCTTCTACTTCTTCACATATTGTTCAAATTCTTCCTCAACATCCAGTTCACTGTAGCTCATGATGGTCCCTCCCTTCAGAAAACGTATAATATCTGGAATATGAGACAGACAATGATGGCATTCATTCAACAGTGCTTCCTACATATCTACTATCCCATTCCCATTCCTTTAAAGGGACTGGAAATTAAAGATGAATAAAACACAATGTGCCCATAAGTTCCATCCCAACAGAGACAGACATTGTAAACACAAAGACAATGCCAGGCACTAGTGGAAAAAGTTCAAGGGGAACTTCAGCTTGTCTATCAAAAGTGGACATAGCAAGACCTCTTAAACTTGGAACTCTTGACGTGATGGGCTAGATAGTTCATTGTTGTAGGATACTGTCTTGAGGTTCTCAAAATTATTTAATAGTGTCTCTGGTCAATACTCATTAGATGCCAGTAGCATCCCCCTAAGTTAAGAACCAAAAACATGCTGCTTTCAGGTAAAATCACTCCAGGTTGAGATCCCTGGTTTATGGGATGAAAATACATCAAGAGACATATCATAGGCAGGAAACCAGAGAGAGATTCCAAGAATGACCTAGACTTGGAAGCCTTTGGTCTGTAGATGACAGATGAAGGGTAATAATGCCATTGATGGACACAGGAGTCACATGTGAAAAGGACAGGAACAAACCTGAGGAATACCAGCCTCAGGAACTAAGAGACAGGCAAAGTGGAGTTAGGAAGAAGATGGAAGAGGAGAGGCAGATAAGAAAGGAGGAGGGAAGGCATTCTCTGAAAACCCCGGGAAGCCAATATGGCCAAAAACAGCATCTGGGTCAAGAAGGTCTGGGATTAAAACATACCAGTTTCGAGAGTTAGGAGACCCCAGCTGATCTGGGAAGGCCTTTTCTAATGGGATGGCTGAGAGAAGGAATCAGATTCAATAGTTGAGAATTAAGTGGCACATGATACACTTGGAAACTCGGTGGCTTTTTTTTTTTTTTCAAGTAACATGCCACATTTCCTTATCACTGACAATTAAATTACAATCTAATTTTTTTATCCTGTAAAAAAAACATATTATATTTTCAATAGTTCTCCAGCTAGAAGAATTCCTACTTCAAGGTTCTGATTCATACAGTTTCCTCAGGAAAGAGAAGAGGTAATGCATAAAGGAGAGGTTAAAAGTTCTTTGGGTTTTTCCCTTTTGTGGTTGTTTTTCTTTCTTCTTCTTTTTCCTACTCTCTCATCCTCTACCTCTCTTTCTTCCCCTCCTTCTCCTTCTCCTTCTTTTATTCCTCCCTCCCTCTCTGCAAGGGACTAGACTGTGTTGATCAACCAATAAGACAGAGGCAGGAGACAGAAAACGTTTGATGTTAACATGAGCAGAGCAAGCATCAGAATCACCGGGACTGTGAGATGAGACACCTTTCCTTCTGGAAAATAAGGGCAGATGGTGCAGATGAAGTCAGGTTTGGATAGGTGTGCCGGAAGGGGCATAGGTCAAGCCACTACAAGAAAGCAAGGGTGACTCTGCTGAAGTTGGAGCAGTCTGGCAATGTGTCAGGAAGGCCACTGAACTTGACTAGGCCTTTGGAATACATGGATAGCGGGGACGTGTTGGAATATAGGAGAAAAGAGCATGAAGCCACTGCAAGGGTCACAAGTGAATACTCCCCTCTCATTCCTATAGGATCTGGATGGAATGACTGGGACCAAAACTGAGTTATATTGATTTCTTTAGGGAGAATGATTTTTAATAAATACCTTTTGGCATTAATAGTGGGTGGCTTGTGATGGGGGTTGCTGGGGAGGAGCTAGAGGGAAGCATGGTGGAGGAGGCACCCTTAAACCCTGTGCTTGTAGGCACAGCCCCTCCTATGCTCTTAGTTCCTCCCTGCAGAGAGGAAGCAGGAGAGGAGGCAACAGAGGGTCTGTGGAGGGTGCAGAATGCTGTGCGTTTCTCTCCCCAGCCTCTTCCCACCAGCCTCAGGAAGCTGTTCCCAACGCTGACAAGGGCAGAGCATGACCATGATCATGGGGGTGTTGGGTAGAGCCAGGACCAGAGACAGGACTTTTCATCACCAGTTCTTCCCCAAGTAAGCAAGATGCTTCAGATGGAATTCTAAGTTAGCAATATCTATGAATTAAAGTCACATTCGGGAATACTTGGATGAAGTGGATGGCTAATTTCCTCATTGGTACCTCTACTTCCCACCCTGCCCCAGTTCTGTGGGGCTGAGCTCATACTTCCCTCTCCTACTTGAAACTTCCTAGCTGTAGCTGAGTGGCTGAAGGTGGAGGAGGCCTGGACAGTATGCAAACCAAACCAGAAGACCAGCCTTGCTTGGAGGGAGGCCTCCCCTGGGGAGAGCATTTTGCTACTGGTTTGATTAAGCGTTTACTAACTGGGGTAGATTATGGATTGACTATACTTGCCACACTGCTTATGTCTCATAGGGCTTCCTTCTCATGGCCTATCTAAAGAAAGTTCCTCAAAGTACAGGCAGCTAAAACCTGATCACATCCCTGCTTCTGAAAAAGGTCCAGCCCTGGAATGCATAGCTCTAATGCCAGTGGTACAAGGTGTATGTCAGCAGTCATAGCTATCCTGGCCCCCAGCACCTGAACCATCGAAATAAAAACCCAGAATATGCATTTGGTTGCATTTATAACCCAGAACATTACTCCTGGTGTTCTGTTAACCCTTTGATGGACAACTGAAGAGCTTATACAACAGAAGATTAAGTTATCTGAGGTCATTAGAGAGGAGGGACAGGAAGAGGACCAATATGTCTGTGTGCTTGCTTGGCAACCTGCAAGAACCTCTGCTCCTGGAAGGGTCCTTAAGGAGAGCGGGGGGAAGAGAAAGTACTTGCCCTGGGAGCAGAGCAGCCAGTTCATTTTGAATACTACCATGCTTCTGGGCCAGTGTTCTTCCCTGCAGCTGGGAAGCCTCCTGGGCTCAGAAATTCCAAGGGCCCAACATAATCTATGCTCAGAAGTTGGGCTGCAGCTCCTCCTTGCTGGCAGACACTAGCCTCAGCCTTTCTGGGCTTGCAAGAGCCAAATGCGCTGCGGAGGTGTGATTCACTGAGTTCCCAGAGGAAGGGGAGGCAGCCAGCTGGCAGAGGATTACTGAACAGCCAGGCCAAGGAATTCCATTGCTGTTTGGATGGAGACAAGCAGCCAGCTACCTCCCATCTCCTCCTCCCTGGCTGAGGCACAGAGCTGGAGTCCAGCCAGGTCTCTGGGGGGAAGGAAAGAAAGAGCTGAGCTGCTTCACTTACAACCAAGATAAGAAGTCTGTGGCTGGTGAGTCAAGACAAGAAATACTTGTGTTTGCATTTGAAGGTGATTGTGATGCCCCCAAATGTTTACCCCCAAATATACCTAGATGCTTTCCCCAGAGGTAATTTTGTAACAAACAGCAAACTTGTTAGGCAAGAAAAATAATATTGGGGGGCTGGGGTTGTGGCTCAGTGGTAGAGCGCTTGCCTAGCATATGTGAGGCAATGGGTTCAATTCTCTGCACCACATATAAATAAAATAAAGATCCATTGCCAACTAAAAAGTATTCTTTAAAAATAATAATAATAATATTGGCTATCAAACAAACAAAAAACCCAATGTGCATGTCAAAGATTAAGGATAGTCTATAATTTCCTGAATAAGAGGGCTCTTTCCCTTGTACCTTGGATACCTCAGGGTCTCTGGGGTGAAAAGTTACTGCTTCATTGCTTAGCCATTTTTAATCTTGTTATTCTTTTTTTATTTGTTTTAGTTAGTTACACATGACAGTACAATAAGAAATTAACTGGGCTGTGAACCCAGACCCCCTTGACACCTTTGGTCTGACCCACATCCTTCCAAAGATGAGGTCATGAAACATCAGGATAAATATTTCCCCTGAAGTTCATGCAAAGAACAAAAACCAAAGATCCCATCCAAGCTTCCTCCCTCTGAAGCTTAGATCAATGTGTCACTTGGATCAAGGTAACAGCCAAGAAAGATCCTATCTCATCTACCTCTGCCCTATCTACAGGTCAGTAACAAACAAGCTTCTCTCTTGTGCCTTCAAAGCAGTGGGGAGAACATTCCAGCACCCTACTAGACAGAAGGTCAAGGAACAACCTTTCCTTAGGTTGCCTTGACCCAGCTTTCTTCACTTGCTCTTCAGTTTTAAATAATTTAGTATCTCTTCCCGCTCTTCTGCCTGAACATCCTACAGCTTCCAACGTGGTGCTGATTCCAACTTGTACAAAATGCGTTTGGAGACTATCCTAAATCAAGTGCATTTAACATGAAGCCAAAAGGAAAGTTTTTCAAAACAAGCTGATTTTAATCCAGCCATGTGCACTGAAATTCTAGCTTCATCCTGTCATAGGGTTTTCCCCTATAAGAAGAAATGTAAAGAGGTTAAAAAAAATGGGTGCTTAGAGAACAACTTCAACTGGTGTCCTGCAGTTTAATT
This sequence comes from Marmota flaviventris, assembly GCF_047511675.1. NCBI lineage: Eukaryota > Metazoa > Chordata > Mammalia > Rodentia > Sciuridae > Marmota > Marmota flaviventris. The sequence goes on along the minus strand of NC_092498.1, from coordinate 99,769,372 downwards.
CTGTACTAACCACTCAGACAGTGAGATGAGTTTGAACCCCACAAATGAACAGCTCAGTCCTCCATAAGACTGACCCAAGTTCCCGTGCCAGCAATAAGTATATGGGTTCCTTAGGCTATTATACTTCTGAATGGCTACAGATTCAGGGGTTCTCATGACTCCCTCAGGTTGGTAAATTCTCCAGAATTATGCCCAGAACTTAGGCAATTGTCATCCTTAGGTTTACAGTTTCATTATAAAGACTATAAGTGAGAGGTAGCCAAATGTGAAGATGTATACGATGAGGCGGGGAAGACCGCGAATCCAGAGCTTTCACACTCTTTCCTTGCAGAGTCAGGCTGCATCACCTTGTAGTGGTATCAGTGTGTTCAACAACCAGGGAACTTTTCTCAGTCTCTGTGTCTAGAGGTTTTATAGGGATTTTATTGTCTGGGCATAATTGATTAAATCATTGGCCACATGATTGAACTCAGTCTCCAGCCTTTTCCTTTCCCCAGAAACTAGGCTAGCTCAATGTCCAAATCTTCCAATCATATGGTTGGTCTTCTGGTGACCAGCCCCTGTCTAGGAGCCCACCATAAGTCAGATCATGAATATAAACTAGGATGTGATCCAAGGGTCTCTAAATCACAAAGACATGCCTTTCACTGGGGAAATCCCAAGAGTTTTAGAATCTGCCTTCCAATAGCCAGTGACAAAGTTCAGCCAATTCCTCACCAAACAAACAGACCCAGAACTGAGAAAGAAGAATAGACAAGAGCAACAGATGCCTGGAGCTATGGGATCCCAGGTCCCTGGAGAAGCCCTGACTCTGACTGGCATTTGGACTGAAGGCCAACACTGTCTCTAATCACTAGATATGAGGTTTACTTGCTCCTTGGATCTTCAAAGTTCTCATCTGGAAAAGAGGACTTGACATTGTGAATTCAGCAACCAGGAGGCAGCAGCCACAGGGTACTCAGTGAAAGTTTCTCTTATTTCTTTTCACTTAACCCTGGCAGTGACTGCACATGACTGAAGTACAGGAAAGGAGGCCCACAGTGTGCAGGAAAGCAGAGGAGCTTCCAACAGTGGCAAGACACATAGGTCTCTCCTTCCCATCTGGTCTGCCTGTTTGTTAGTCCTGGAATTTGTACTTTAAGAGGGGGGAAGGGGACACTGTAAAGGGATCTTCATTCAGACCTATCTTATAGGAATCAAAAAGTTCAAAGAAGCAAATACTATAGATGGTACTTTACTAAAACATCCAGCATATAATTATATATAGTAATTCTAGAACTTAGATTTCTTAATCCTAAAATAACAAAAAGGAATACAGTGCTTAAAAAGACATTGCATTTTTATATGTACCTGTGCATGTAGATGTATCTACACAATCCAGATGCACTCTGCAGCAGCCTGATCTTTGCACATGTCACAAATCAGCAAGGTTCCCACCTCTTGTTACCACAGTAAGAAATGAGCTCAAGACAATCCATATTTCACCACATATATCACAATACCAAATTCATCTTCAATTATTTTATTTGAGCAATCTTGAAAATGGGTGATCATTTCTTAATGTTAATTTTATTGCTAAGTTTGTTGTTTGGATAATTCAAGTATTTTGAATTTAAGGTAAATTACCTCCTTTAGAACTCAAGAACACAACCCAGTGACAACCTGGTGAATAAAAGCTTATACTTCTGCACAAAGAAAGCCACTGTTAATGTTTTGGTGTTTACTCCCAGTCTTCATGTTGCTGCATTTTTTCAAATTACATTCATGTTCTTCTTGTTGCAAGATGCATACATACTCTTTGTGAAAACTAAAGGAAAATATCCAAAGCAGATAAAATCCACCTGTCAATTGACCACCCAGAAATAAATTCTGTTTTCATCTGGTGATCTATTTCTGGGTCTTACTTTTACAAATAATATTTAATGATAAGTATTTTTCCATGCCATTAAAAATTCTTCCAAAACATGTGGGTGTAGGAGGGAGAGGAGAGATCAGTGATGGAAAATCAGGAGATTGGACTTCCTATCTTATAGTTGTAGGCCAGTGATGTTCTGCTTTTTTCTTTCCTAATGAAGGGATCCCAAGAGCAGATGCAGAGAGAACTCTTATCTGAATGCACCTTATCTGGATTTAAGAAGAGCTTTAAGAGATCACCTGCACCACCACCCCCCCCCCCCAACACACACACCTCCAAACCAATAAAAGGAAGTCTCCAGTTGGAAAGGTGACTGACCGGGCACCTAGATATTAAAAAAAAAACACTAACAGCCTCATCAGAACATTCTTTGAAGCCCCAAACTCTCCCTCTTGTCAAGTTATAAACCTTTTGTTCAACTCTGGCTGCTTCAGTGAATTACTCATTATAAAGTGCTGCTGCATACATAAGAATAAAAATATTTTTTCTATTGATTCATCCATTGTCAACTACATCATAGGTTTCAAACCATTTAGAGCTAAGATGACAGGTTTCTTCTCAGCAGTTTTGGGGATGAAGGTGACCTGGTCTGACGTGGGAGACTGCAGCTGAGCCCTCTATCCAGAGGTGCAAAAGTACACTTTCTTACTAGCTATGACTCCCAGATGTCTGTTCTGGGTCTGGGTCAATAAGGGTGGTGAGAACCTCTCTTTTCTTTTCTTTAGATTTATAGGAGAAAAGTTTGATTAGAACTAGTTGTTGGGATACTATGGCTCATGTTATAGTTAGCAAACGTATGTCCTATTGTACTGTTTTCTGTTGTGCAATCTAAAAGTGTCATTTGTCATTAGAAGGTAAAATCATAGGGCAGAACTCAGGTATAAGACCTTTGCTCACTAATAAGCCCAGGTTCTGCTTCCATTTGACTTTGTGTCCCAGCAGCTTGGCTTTGGAAATCAGAGAACTGATCTAATCTTCCACATGCTAAAGTTGCAGGCTGTTGGATCTGTGTGTTGAAGGGACAACTATCAGGATTAGGGTGTGAGACACCAAGTACATTATCTTCTTACCAAGTCCATTGTGCATTCTTATATCATCAACATCTCTCATGGGATTTTCCAAATCTAAATCCTTTCTTTTCTCATTGCTTTTGCCACCTTGACATGTTATTCCCTGCTTTTTTTACTACCTTTGAATGATCTTATGGGGCGTACCTTTTCCATGCCCTCTTTGGGCTGTCTCTTGTGTCCATAGTTAAGTCATCAAAGGGTGTATTCATTCGAGTCACATTTAGTATGAGTATGATCTTTGAAGCAGAATTAGGATCCCAGTCTTCTCTGGCTGAAAGGTGCCAAAAGTTCTTCCCAACATTTGTTTCAAGACCTCTCTGATCTCCCTACTTTATCCTCCTTCTCTCATGGGAAGATCTTCATCAACTGAAACCCCATCTCCCCCAAATCCCTGCTGATGCTGCACCATTATTGGACTAGTTTGTCTTTCTGGTTGGTATGACTTCACTAAAGGTAATATAGAACTTAAATGCTCCTCTGAAAAGAGTTAAATGTCCCATTCTGGCTCTTCTAAGACCCTTCCCTTCCCACTCTAGTCCCTCAACTCCCTAGAATCGCTGGGACTTTAGACCTCTACCTGCCCACCTGGAACCTTCAAAGAGAGCCACTTGCATGTTAAAATGCTAATTTGAAGCAGGTTAGATATTTTATCCACTTGTATGGACTTTGGAGATATCCAGAGAGCCATGTGATATATCCTCAGTCCCTCACCGAGAACTTCACTCAGAACTCTATCTTATGAGAATCCACGCCAGGCAGAGAAAAATCTTAAAAGTCTCCTCTAAAAATATCAGCGAGAAGGGGCTGGGATTGTGGCTCAGTGGTAGAGCGCTCACCTAGTATGTGCAAAGCCCTGGGTTCGATCCTCAGCACCACATTAAAAATCAAATAAATAAATAAAATAAAGATATTGTGTCCAACTACAGCTGATAAAAAACATATCAGAGGGAAATGTTAACCCTCACATTGACCTCAATTTATTCCATCTTCCAGAAACAAAATTTGGGTGAAATTTTTAAGTGGACCAAAGACAAAAACAACTCTTAATGTAAACTAGTGAGTTTTGCATTCCTCTGTTAATGCCTGACTTGGAGCTTATATTTTAGAATGAAAGCTATAACCTCTCCATTTGTGTCTATCTATAGTTTATGGATGAAAATGTGGTATTTTGCTGCTTCTGCATGGGTTTTACTAAATCAGCATATGAAATTGCTTTATAAATTCTATTTTAATAGGCTTAGAGAGAAATAAGCACATATAAGTTAATTCTTTCTAAGTCTCTCAGAGGTGTAAGAACTAAGTTCTATGTTTTACATGGTCACGTGATTTGGGTAAATATGGTCAATAAGACTAATTTGATATTGTTGATTTAATAAAAACAGGTATGTTTTCTGAATTATCAGCATTAAGCATAATATAAGCATACATTTTTTTCTACTTGAGTTTGCTAATCAAATAAGTTTATGTTATACCCACTAGAAATATAAGTTTATAATAATTATACATTAAAAAAATGACAGAAACAGCAGGGCATGGTGGCGAATGCCTATAATCCCAGCAGCTTGGGAGACTGAGGTAGGAGAATCACGAGTTCAAAGCCAGCTTCAGCAACTTAGGGAGGCCCTAAGCAACTCAGTGAGACTCTGTCTCTAAATAAAATACAAAAAAAAAGAGCTGAGGATATGGCTCAGTGGTTAAGCACCCCTGAGTTTAATCCTTGGTACCAAAAAAAAAAAAAGACAGATGCAATAAAAATGAATAGCTTGATATCTATTGCTTTTGTTTATTAAAAACAGCAGAAGAGGGGCTAGGGTTGTGGCTCAGTGATAGAGCACTTGCCTAGCATGCATGAGACACTGGGTTCGATCCTCAGTACCACATAAGTGTAAAATAAAGATATTGTCTCCACCTAAAGCTAAAGTAAATATTTTAAAAAACATTTATTTTAAATACTTAAAAAAATAAATATTTTTTTTTTAAAAAAAGAACAGCAGAAGAACAAAACAAGAAACATGTACTTAACTTTTATAGGTTTCTTGCTTTTGTTTTCAAGGTTTTTGTTTTGCTTTATTTTTTTTTATTTTACAGTCTTCAATTAAGCAAAAATATGGAACTACTTAGTATGTTTCTCCAGGAACTTTTTATGAAATTCAGATCTCAGTGTATCATTTACAAATCTTTCATCTTTCTTCTGATCATCTATACCTTTTGCGCAGTTCTCAAAGACACCACCACCTTCTTTTAACTTTGAAGTTGGCCTGAGGCTGGGATAGGCCTGTGAGATCAAGGAGAGGGTTTCCACGGAGAATGTTTTCTGTGAGAATTCTTTTTCAGGTTTTTGTTCTAGTTCCTTCCTGGCCTGCTCTTCTGTTCTTTCTTTTTTACTTTTTTCCAGTTCTGCAAGAAGAGCTGTGGTGTCACCAACATCACACTCCTCTTCAAAATCTCCATCTTCCTCATCTGTTGGAGGAGCATGCACATGGAGGTGGGCAGGCTTCTTTGACACTGAAGAGGAGATTGTATGTCCTCAGGTGGGACATTGCTTGTTTTTTCCTCTTGCACTGGCTCTCATGCTTCTCTTGAAACTCCTTCCTGAAGTTATGGTTATGAACTTCTTCAGGGGTCTCCTCAGTATTTTGTCTGGATTTATCTTTGAAGGAGAGGGCGGGTCTCTGTTTGAAAACTGCTTTAAGAGTTGGCTCAAATCACCTTCTCCTCTTCCTCTTCTACCCCTTGCAGGTTCAAAGTTGGCCCTGGATGCTGTTGTCATCTTTTAGTTTGGCCAAGGTCTGATGCAGTAGCCTCTGAAGATCACGTAGACACCATTGTGACCTGTTTTGGAAATTTTTGATACTTGCCTAACATGCATGTGTTGTAAACATAGTTAACCGGGAAATAGCTTCAGATAATAAGAGTTAAATTGTGGTTAATTTTGCTTAATAGCCTATGAAATTTTCCTAGCTGTTAAAATGCAAATTAAGTTGATATAAATAGAATATTTTTTTTCCCTGAATGGACTTTCCAACAATAACTATATTTGATAATATGTCTGCTTAAAAAGTTTCAGTGACTCAGTGGTCTAGTGCTTGCCTAGCACTGGGTTCGATTCTCTGCACCACATAAAAAAATAAATAAAATAGATATCTATCAACAACTAAAAAAAAAAAAAAAATTTAAAGTTTCCACAATCTGTTAGTGCCTTGCAACCTTAAAGTTATGCTAAATAATGAAGTAATTGGTATGTATTAAGTGTCTAGATCATTTCTAAGTAAAATATCTTTAGAATACTAATTATTAAACATAAGTTTAAACTTTAATATTTTGGGTTTATTTCTTTCACAGAGAGACTAAAAATAAGAGGGTCCCTTAATAGACTATTTTTTTTCAGTAGTGTGGATGGAACATGACCCTGCACATGCTAGGCAACTGCTCTTCTAAGCTGTCTCTCTAGTACTTTCATAGATTTTTTTTAACATATGTATAAAAATCCTCTCTAAGGAAGCATTTAAAAATTGTGAGATGGAATATTCATAAACTTTGCTTTCTGTTGAAGAATGCTAGTGTATAATCCCGTTTACAATTATCCATGTTCTAGTTTTCTAAGTAAAGTAAAAGTTACTACATGACAAAAATTAATTATAATCAATATATGTAAATGAAACTACTAGAAATAATAATAGTAAAAGGAAAATGACATTATACAAAAGCATACAAGCAACGTAAGATATATTTTTGTCAAAATAAAGAACAATTTTGTCCTAAAATAAAACCACTGGTAGTTCCAGAATAATAAAGAGGGAGAGTAGAAAGAAAAAATCTGAATGGATATAGAAAGCTGCAGAAGATTTTCAGCAAAAAGAATTTTATGTCATGCAGTCTAAGCTGGCTATGGTTGGATGGTTCTCTTTTTAAGGTTCTGTTTTCAGTGTAAGCTTTTATATTAATAGTACCTGAATGCAAAACAAAAGATCTGTTTTCTCCTTGCTAAAAAATGACAAAAGTTTTCTTGGGTTGGTAGTCTGCTCTTAATAAAACATTTTAAAGATTTTCTTCACCTTTTGAATAATCCATCTATTATGGTTTAGATGTGGAATAATCCCCAAAGGCTCATGTATTGAAGATTTGGTCTTCAGTACAGTTATGTTCAGAGGTGGGACTTTTGGGAAGAGACTGGATTATAAGGACTATACTAATAGTGTGCAGGCATTACTGTGAGCTAAAGGAGGTGGGACCTAATTATAAGAGTAGGTCCTTGGAGAGATGCCCTTGAGGATTATATGTTGTCCCTGGATCTCTACTCCTCCCCACCCACTCCCCATCCCATATGTCTCTCTCTCTCTGCTCTCTGGCTGCCATGAGCTGAGAAGCTTTCCTCCAACATGCTCTTCTTCCATGATATTCTGCCTCAACTCAGGCTTAACACAATGGAGCCAATCATGAATTAAAATCTCTGAAATCATGAGCTAAAATAAATCTTTCCTTCTCTAAGTTGTTCTTGTCAGGTATTTTGGTCACAGCAACAAAGAGCTTACTAATAATCATTCATACAACTAAGATTCTGCATCTTAATAATTTACTGTGTTCCATGTTGACTTAATCATGTGCTTGAATAAGAGAACAAAGTATTTTCTCACTTTTTAAAAGAGCTAAGGTTTTCATTTCTGTTTCTTCTTCTTCCTCCCCCTCCCTAGCCTCCTCCTCCCCTCCTCCTCCTCCTCCTCCTCTTCTCCTCCTTTTCCTTCTTCTCCTATCATATTACCTTCTATATTTACTTGTGGAATCTTTTATTGTCACTCCGGTTAAATAAATAACTATTATTTCACAGTGATCTATTATCCAACTTCATCAACTCTTCAAATCATTGGGTATTCCTGACATTTTGCTCTCTATTATAGGATACAAATATATAGAGTAAATGCTGAATACAAATATATTAATGTTCACTTCTCCCAAATCACACCCTAAATGAAATATTGATTTCATACTGACTTTAAGATTTTCCAGAGAATCCTAAAAAATCTTAAAAGGAGTAATTTCACCTTGTGAAAAGAGAATTGTTAAAAATTAATTACACAGGTTAAATAACATAAGAACATTGTCAAATAAGAGATGCATAACCTTCCCTAGGTTATATATGTATGGTTAAAAATTATTAATAGAAACACATTTCCAGAATTATATAAAATTACAGAAAGTTCATCCATGCCTTCACTGTCGATGATGTATCCTGGAATACTAAATGTTTATACTCATAATAATACAGGTAATATTTAAAGAGTCATATTTTCCAGAAGCAACCAAATTTCCTTTCAATTTTGTTATTTTTATAACAAACTCTCATCAAATCTTGAACCGTGACCAATGTAAGATTGTTCATCCACAAGAAGTAGTTCTTTTACTCTGATGCATTCCCCCAAAAGCCCTTAAAACTACCTGCAAAGTAGAATGCTTTGTCTTCCACAAAAAGGGCTGTCAGACACGTGGGGAGGACAAAACAAGTCCTCTGGAATACAAGCCTCTAATGGCATTGCTTAAATAACTAAAATTAAACCACTGGACTGAGCAAGAATTTCCAGAACTCTAGTAAAGAAACTGATGAGTTCATGAAAATGCTAATCCCAGATCCAGCAGGACAAGAACAAATCAAATGAGACTGAATGAATTGATGAACAATGATTATAATTTTTATGGCTTTGGGGGGATTTAAAGAAACTCCATGTGTGTGTGTGTGTGTGTGTGTGTGTGTGTGTGTTACCAGGGATTGAACCCAGGGGCACTTGACCACTGAACCATATCCTCAGCCCGATTTTGTATTTTATTTAGAGACAGGGTCTCACTGAGTTGCTAAGTGCCTCAAAATTCCTGAGGCTGGCTTTGAACTTGCGATCCTTCTGTCTCAGCCTCTCAAGCCGCTGGGATACAGGGGTGCACCACGGCGCCTGACTCCTCCTTCTTTTATCTATAACTCATAATCATTTCATAGGTTATATCTTGTAAATAGAAACAAAACATCTATCTTTTTTCTCTCCCTTACTGATGCCTCCAGAATTAGGATCTCTTGTTAAGTTCCTAATTCTTCTCCTGTGACAATATAAGTATTTGCATATATGTTCAATACTAATCTCTTCTCCTGTAATGACAATTAATTGGAAACATTGGTTATCTAACCCTGGCTTTGTCCAGAATGTCATGTTTGGGAATGACAGACATAGAACCAATATGACCATACAATATTGTATCAGTAAGAGTTCTCTAGAGGAACAGAATTAACAAGGAGAATGATTGTATAGAGGGGATTTATTCTATTGGTTTATATGTCCAGAAGCTGGATAGTCCACAATGGCTCTCTGCAGGATGACGAGCTAGAAGTACCAGTAGCTGAGCATTCCAAGAGGCTAAAGCTTTAGAACAAGAGGGATAAACAGTGCTATCTCAGTCTGAGATTGGAGGCTTCTGGAAACTCCCTGGAAAATCACGGGCAGAGTCTTCTTTGGAACAGTGAAGGCAGGAGAGTCTATATCCTCAGGTAAACGCAGCAACAATCAGAAGCCCTTTCCAGAAGAATCAAGCTTGCATCTGTTGTTGCTTCCTTGCTCTTCTAACATTTATTCCATCCAAGCCACCATCTTATTGGACAATGCTACCCATGCTTAGGAACGGTCTCCACTTCAGTTGGCTATACCACTTGCCAATCATTCCTAGACACACCTTCATTGACACACCCAGAAGCCTCTTAATCCTGGCATCTCTTAATCCATTCAAGTTGACAATTCAAATTAACCATTACAAATTCAAAAAGACTAAGGGTGATATTATGGAGCCAATGCTTACAAAGCTGTCTTGGAAGACCTGGTTTCATGCCTGGCTTAGAGGATTTTCTGCTTTACAGGTGAGTAAGGAGGAGCTTGTCTTAGAAGACCCAAGAACCTCAGGATGTTCTAGGGATCTCAGTAAAGAAGGAATTCATTCAAACCTACGGGTAATACAGGTGAGGTCCGATGGCAAGTTCTTGGCTTGTTTTGTTAGCTTTGAATGGCCTTTGAACATCCAATCTAAGGTTCCTCATGAAGAAATCCCAGCAAAACAAACTTTTAAAAAAGACCTGTGTGGTCAGTTACCACTCCTACTACACTTGTATAAATAATCAGGCTGTACCTAATGAGACCAGGTTTATTCTGTAATAAATAATCTTACTTTGATTATCTTTTGGTCAAAGAAAGGGACTATAGAAGGAAATTTTGTATTTCAACAGAAAGCTATCATACACCCTGTGATTTATCAAATTCTAATCCTGTTTCTTACATTTGAGATTATATTGTCTATCTTTAAACAGGACTAGATACTGTCATCTGCATATATTATCAGTTCTTACCAAAATTTAAATTCTTCTGCTTTCCTCCAATATCTCCAAAATCCTCCTTTTCTCTTTCTCTACTCAACTGGGGTCCATGAAAACTAAAGCCTGATTTCCTGGGGCTGTACATTGCTTTGTCTATAAGATAGTTCCCAAAGATCTGAAAAAGCCCTGTGAGCAGAAGCTGGACAACTTCAAAGTCTCATCAAGAGATTAGGTATGGACAATCTCTGTGCCTGCAGCTGCTGCTCCGTGGACCACTCAGGATGTTGACCAGAACAGCCACATTCTCCTTGTTCCACTCCAGGAAGGAATCGTGACCCCGATGCCTGTTACTAACAAAGACATTAAAACCACAGACTGGGAAAAACATCACGTTGCTCCTTCTATCCTCCCTTCATTATCTAAAACCTCTCCCAACCCAATGTTTGAAAGGCTTAAAGGATCACCCCCTGAACTCAGAACTGTTTATTGTTTGCTCCAACCATTGTTTTTATTTTCATTTCTCATTATAATCAATTATTTTTTTTCTCTGCAGATTTGCTTGTTTCCCTTTCTATTTTTATTTATTTATTTTTTCCTGTACTGAGGATTTAACCAGGGGTTCTTCACCATTGGACTATATCCCCACCTCTTTTTATTTGAGACAAGGCCCTCGGTAAGTTGCTAAGGCTGGTCTCGAACTTAGGATTCTCCTACCTCAGGCTCCTGAGTGGCTGGGATTACAGGCTTGTGCCACCACCCAGCCTTGCCTCCCAATATCTCCCAATATCTAACATGAGTTTTTTCTCCACAGCAATCAATCAAGCTCCCTGTCTGTGAAACTTCTTAGGAAGTTTCAAATAGAGGAAATAAAAGAACCCCAAATCCAAAGGTGGGTGCAGATACAGATCTCATCTGAATGGAATTCATGTGATTAAAGCTGAGCTTTATGAGAGTTGGTTGCTACAACTCCTCCTTCCCCATAGTCCAGGGAGGTCTCTAGTCAGGGAAGCAACTGATCTTGGCAGCCGCACATTCCCTGCAAAATAATGTTAACAAGACTCATCAGATCTTTTGTCCCTTGAAAGTACCACTTCCTCATCCCTTTTGAGTTGGATTATAAACCTTTTCCACTGAATTACTCATTCCTGAGTACTCCTATACAGGCGTGGACAAAATTTGTCTCTTCATTACCTTGAATTTGCACACTCCGGGTCCGTTCAAGCATAATATAATAGAGAAAAAGGTTTGTTCTCATCTTGTGAGTTTGCATGTCTGTAAAACTGTAACAACTTCTATGCATTGCATAAGATACAGAAGAAGTAAGTGAATGCTGCTAACTGCATGATGACTCCTTATCAAATGGGAAGTCATGATAAATGTGGAATTGTGTTAAAGGACAGGCACTGCAGGTAGAGTCAAAGGAAAGCTGGCTTCAGCTTTGAGTCCAGGTCAAACTCTGCATGAAGTTCAGTCCCTGAGCGCGGCAGGAGACAGAGAGAGAGATGTGTCCAGACGATAAATGAAATTTACACCATACGTTTGTTGTGAGGACAAGATGAATGATCCATATACAGCACTAATCCCAGATTATAGTGCATGCAAATGCTGAATTACTGTTACTAATGTTACTGTGCATTTGCCGTGTAACCCTGAGCAAGCTACTGAATCTCTCTAAACTTCAGTTTATTTTAGCAAATCATATAAAAATAACTGTGAAAACACAAAACCAAAATGTAAATGGCTGTATAAGTGTTCATTGCACTTAGTGTCAACAGCATGGGCTGGGGTGTGCCATGTTGACAAAGGAACTCAAGATCTTGGTGTTTCTTACTCATGCTGCACACCCATCCTGGGTAACTGCAGGGGGACCCATCATCGTCAGGCCCAGACCCAGGCTGACAGCTCTATCTCATACTTGCTTTCTCAATCATAGTGGTGGGAAAGTAAAGAGACTGATCATCTCCCCACAGGTGAGATCAGTAGTGGCAGAGGGTGCAATTATCATCATTATTTCTTCTTAGGTCAATTTCATAACTGAAACTTATTCTGTCTAAAGAGAGAGTTTTTCTGTTTGTTTGTGTTTCTTTTTGACTCCACCAGTTCTATGCCCCTGAGTTTTGCTGTAATGAGATGACAAGGTGCGTAAAAGACTAGGCAGCTGAGGTCCTGGCAATGGTGGTGCTCTGGCTGGAGGATCTCTTGAAATGTAAGTCATCTGAAACAGTGTGTCTGAGGGATCCTGGACACCACACCCTGCTGCGTCACCCTCTGACTGTACTTTAAGTCCCATTGCAGAAGGTCAGATGTGCTAATGAGATGGAGAGGAGACTGACACAGGATGGAGTATTGCCACACAAACATTGGCACCAGGACTTTTTATAATGGAGACATTTTAAGGTGATCCAAAACCTCAGTTAAACTTGGGCATGACCTGTTCAGGAGTGTCCTGGACATGCCTGCCTGTCCATACCTTTCCCATGTTCCATCCCTTAGTTTGTGCCTCACTGTCTATTTCAGACAGGTTCTGCCTGGCTGGTGAAAGATGGCAGACCACAGGGCCCTTAGTTCAGAGTTACTGTCACCTGAAGAGACTCATTCTTTCTCAGTCCCAATTCCAAAATTCCTGGGTGAAAAGCTAGGAAGGGGTTGGCCTAAGCCAAGGTAAGGTGTTCAATCACGCAAATGAGGGCTACAGATGCATCTTCCCCTTGTGTGAGTGTGTGGGCTGGGGGTGGGGGCATGAGGTCAGGGTTACTATGAACCAGCACACATAATGAAATCATCTGTAAGCTGGCAAGTGGGTCCCTCTGGAGAATGATGTTCTCAGAAAATTAGAGGAGGCTCCTTGGACCCCAGCTTCTTCCATCTGGTCCCTATAAGGCACATGTTAGCACTATGGGATTTATCTCACTTGGGAGATAAATCGTCAAAGAAGGGGCCCTATCAGGTTTTAATCCTTCAGTTCACCTTGATTTTGAGGGTTTGACTGAATGTATTCATGTTTACAGAATCGTGCCATGTTCTTGACTACGGAATAATCAGTGAAATATCTCACGAGTCCTATTATTATCATCACCATTTCAAAAATGTGGAAGAGAGAGAGAGAGCAAGAGAAGATGGAATTCCAGCCTGGGATCATGCAGCCAGCACATGCCAGAACAGGGATTTCCACCTTCACTTCACTTCTCCATGTCTGCGGTCATAACTGATCGTAAGGGAGCATAGCCGCCAAGTCTCAGGGACGATGATTCATGGTCATTTCCTCCCATGACTTACTATAGCTGTGGGACCTCAGGCACGTCGATTTCTCTGTGCCTCAGTGTCCTGTGAAACAGGATGGCTGAACCACTGCAAGTGGGAGATGAGTTGAGTCTTGTACAAGGCCGGGAGGCACCAGGTAGCTAACATGCATATTATTATGAATATTTCAGAAGTCAGGGAGGGCTTCCAAGGATATGAATTAAATACTGGGGCTTTATTACCTCTCATCAAAAGATGAAAAAGAGGAGAAGGCAAAGAAAAATGGTGTGAGATTGAAAACACACCCCTGGCGGGGGGTGGGGAGTGGTCAGGAAAGAGAACTATTTGGCTGGAAGAGGGGATGAGCAGAAATAAAAGTAAAGCTCAGGGCTAAGATGTTGCATACCCCTGAACAACCAGGAGGGAAGCTGCACTTTGCCCTGAAGGAATCCTGGAGAGGAGACAAGCTGAGCTGGTGATGTGTGTTTTTGAAGACTATTTTAGAAGGGGAGGGAAGAGGCCAAGGGAAGCCAACAATGCCTAGTCTATATGTTATATAGCTTCTGTCAGCGAGGAAGCCTCCAATATAATGAGAACAGACCTACCCTTATGGGATTTTTGAGTTAAAAACCAGGTATGTTGTAGTGTCTGCAGAAAAAAAAAATCCTGACCCTTGTGTAATCTCTAGAAGGTCCCAGGAAACAGCAATTTGAACAGCATTGAAAAGTGGCTTCTCTATGTAACTGAAAAAAAAAAAAAAAGATCTCAGGCCCTTCATCCCATGCTGCTGCCGCCACCTCGTGGCCAATATGGGGAATTCCCACCGACTCTACACCCACCCAGGGCAAAGACACCCAAGCCTCCTCCCTCCACTCTGGGCAGAAGGGAAAAGATTGTGTGGATCTATAACACAAGAGGAATGTTTCCCTTTTATATAGTGTAACCTGGAAATTTAATAATAGGCGAAAAGAGTATCTTTGGAGATGAGGGTCTTAACAGTTGTGATATGCTGGGGATTCCTCATTTTACAATCAAGATAAAACTCCTTGAGAGAGACATCTCTGTTGCCCCTCTTGTAAATTTCTTGCATCCGAAATAAACACTATTTTCCGCCCCTGATCCAAACAAGACGGATTCCTGGACTGCACTGGCTGGAGAGGCGGATGCGAAGTGACAGCAGAGCCACCACTGACTGCACCTGCGCAAGCCCACGGGGCCCTGGGTGTTACGTCATGCCTGGGGGCTCTCAGCGTCTCTGCAGAGCCATCCGCCCACGTCCCTGCAGCGAGAGAATCCTGGCACACCTGGTGTTCCCTGTAACGTAGTTTCTCTCTGAAAACTAAGGAAAGGAGAAAGGTGTTACTCTTTATTTCTGTTGTACAGAATGCCTGTCTTCAACGCTTTTGTGAGACAGAGACATGAGGAATGTGCCAGGAGTTACAAAGGGAAAGTGGTAACACGGGAGTTAATGAACCTCTGTTTCCGCCTGTGTGCAATGGATGATCGCTCCCTGGTGGAGTGTGGGGAGGGACAAATGCATCGTCCTTGCCCTTTATTCCACTCCACCCCAGACCACCTCGCAGGGTCCTCTTCCCGCCTTATTCCCTTTAACTATTTAAATATTCATGTCCCTTTAACTATTTAAATATTCATGTCCAGGCAATCATTTCAAACACGGATGTAGGTGAACAACCATAGGCTTATCAACTCTTCTGTCCAAAAGGAGAGGCAGGGAGGCTGTCCATAGCAGCGAGGCTATGGTAATAAGCACATATCCAGGGAAGGTTCACATGTACTAGAGGAAGCCCAGGGGGGAGGAAATGGGGATCTGGAGGGCAGAAAAGAAGAGAGGTTAAGGCAGGTGTCCAAAGCCACCTATCCGGTCAGTGACGGGGATGGGAAAGTGTGAAGAGACCTGTTTTATTGGAAAACAAACAAAAACCTGCTTGATGGCGCTGAGAGGCGCTGAATGAGAGATGGTGGTCGCACATTGCCCCCTCGTGTTCGTAAGCGTTTATTGCACCTTGACTGCATCCTGAGTTTCTGTTGGGCTCAGGCTTGGTTGGTCCTACCTTACAAATGTTCTTCCCAGGTGTTTTGGGTCTTACAAGTGCTCTTCCCAACAGTCTGATGAGGACCAGTTTCAGTGTTTACCAACGTTTGCACAATGGTTGACCATATAACTCCTCAGAGGAAAAAACAACCACAGAAAAAGAGAAGTCAGCTTGGGCTCTTCTCCCTGGCAGGGGTTAAAAAGCATACAGTTGATTATATGTCAATCATATCTCAATAAAGTAATAAAAAATTCTGGGCTTTATAGGCAGATTACTACCACATAATAGCTGTGTGTCATTGGGTGGGCTGTCAGTCAACCTGGCTGCACTCCACAGCACCACTGTGCTAGGAAGCCAGAGATGAACACAAATGACCTCAATCTCCAGTGGCTGGCAGGGGGTGGAGGATTCAGGCCACAGGAGGGCATTCTTAACACAGCACCTTAGGTGTCAGGAGAGGTAGATATTGGGACCCTTTATCTGAAACAGTAAATGACAGTGATGAAAATTCTCAAGGGACCTTTCAGTTGGGGACAGCAGTAGGTCTAAGAGTGGGGTGGAGGAAAAGAGTGGTGTTCTGAGGGAGGAATTGTATAGACCAGTACAGTGTAAAGAGAACATAACATGAAGTGCAAATTCAAGCCCCAGATATGATCTTAAAATTTCTAGTGAAATTTTAAAAATGTTTTTAAAAGTTTAAGAATTTTATAATACATTTTATTTAATCTTATATATCAAAAATGTTATTCACATATAATTGATATCCATTGTGTGTGTGTGTGTGTGTGTGTGTGTGTGTGTGTTATGCTAGGGACTGAATACAAGATCTTGCACACATTAAGGCAAACGCTCTGCCACTGAGCTACATCCCTCATCTTCAAAAACTGTTAATGAAAAGCAGTATGGAGATTCCTCAAGAATCTTGGAATGGAACCACCATTTGACCCAATTATCCCATTCCTTGGCATATCAATGTTTATAGCAGCTCAATTCACTGTAGCTAAGCTATGGAACCAACCTAGGTGTCCTTCAACAGATGAATGGATAAAGAAAATGTGGTACATATACACAATGTAATGTTACTCAGCCATAAAGAGTGAAATGATGGTATTTGCTGGTAAATGGATGGAACTGAAGACTATCATGCTAAGTGAAAGAAGCCAGTCCCCCCAAGCCAAAAGCCAAATGTTCTCTCTAATATGCACATGCTAACTCACATTAAGAGGGGGTAGGGAAGAATAGAAGTCCACTGGATTAGACAAAGGGGAATGAAGGGAAGGGAGGGAGTAGGAATGGGAAAGACGGTAGAATGAATCAGATATAACTTTCCTATGTTGTTATATGAATACACGACTGGTGTAACTCCACATCACGTACAACCACAAAAAAATGGGAAGTTACACAATGTGTATATATGATATGTTGAAATACATTCCACTGCCCTGTATAAATAAAAAGAACAACAACACCAACAAAAAGTTAATGAGCCTGGTGTGGTGGCATATGCCTGTAATCCCAGCAGCTTGGGAGGCTGAGGCAGAACGATCACCAGTTTGAGGCCAACCTCAAGTGAATTTTCAGGTCCAATCGCTTCTTTTTTTTTCCAGTGTGGACAATGCATTGTTTTGAAGGGCAAAACAATATATCTTCCTGTTTTTTTCCTATGTCTCCTTTTAGACAGTGTGGCTGAAACAAAGGTGGTGGGGTGAGGAGGGAGTTAATAATTATGGAGTGGGCATGACTATCTTGCCAGGTTTTCCTTTTTCGATTTTCTTCACCTGGAATTGAGACTTGGCTGTGCTCAATCACTTACGCCAACATGCAGCATTCTCCTCCGGCCCACACAGCTTGGTGCAGGCAGACAAAGTAAATTTTTCCACCAGATCAGAGAAGGCGATACTTACCACCAGTGGAAAACCAGCCTGTGGCCCATCCAAGACTGTGAGTACCCCAATCCCACATCCTCACAATGTTCCCTCACCTTGCCTCATCTCCTCCACCAGAGGAGGCAAAAGGAGGAATTTCTTCTTATCTAATTTATATCCTTTAAAATTTGTGTGTTGGGAATTGTCTTCTATGTGACAGTGCAACAGAGGTGGGTCTCAGGGAGAAAGGCGCTGTCCTCATGATTGGGTTAATGCTATTGGAAAATACCTGGATTTCAAGATTCATTCCTTTTTATTCTCCTGCCATGTTGATGACATGGTTCCTCCCCAGCAGAGTGCACTGCATGAAGGCCCTTGCCAGACACCAGTTGCCAGTACCTTGATCCTGGCATTTCCAAATTCCAAAATTCTGAAAAAAATACATGTGTTCTTTATGAATTACCCAGTCTCAGGTATTCTGTTAGAGCAACACAAAACAGGCTAAGATACTGGTCTGCTCTCTGATTATTGTCTCCCTCCCTCAGAACCTCCTTCCATGAAAGCTCTGTGTGTAAAGACAGACAAGAGACAGAATAGTGCTATAGAATCAAAGCTGTCAGAAATCAAGACATTTCATATTTAAAACTAGTAACCTCGCTCTCAGGATAATGCGTGTTTTTGATACTAAATACTAAGCTATTTATTCTGTGAAGGATTCCTAGGTACATCAATCTTATCAATATAGCTACTGCTATATCCCAGCACATATGTAAGAAAAGAGAATCTCAGAATTTTAGTAACTTTTCCAAAATCACACAGCAGCAAGTGCATAGTGGGAAAAAAACACTGTTAGACCCCAAAAGATGGGAGAGGAAAGAGCAATGAATGGAGAGACATGAAACAGGGGTTCCATTCTATTCCCTTTGGGGATCACTAACCAAAATAACATATTTTATTTTTTTGGAACCTAAGTTTCTTTCCATGAAAATTGAACACTTAAGCTAGATGGAATTGATCTTCTCTCTCTCCTTTTTTTTTTTTTTGGTGTGGGGGGGGGACTGTTTATTTATCTGTTTATTTTATGTTAAGTTTCCTGGAAAACTGACTCAGACCCTGAGCACTTCATGCAAAACTAGTAACTAGTATTTATTGGAGAATGCTCTTGAATGATGTCAAAAGCAATAATCGGCAGAGGGAGAACTTGAAACTTGATACAATTTTAATAAAAGTCTACAGGGGGTTCTGAACCTGAGAATTATACTCACTGAGGCAAGGGAGCCAGATCTTTGTGTCCCTAGAAAGACTAGACATGAGTATAGGCTGCCCCCAGGATGGGGGAGTAACCTTGGGAAATTCTTTTTTTTTTTTTTCAGCTTATGGTAATTCAGGAAAGGAACTCACCTGTAAGCCATCACTACCCCCAACACTCTCAGCACCAGGGAGATTGGGTGTCCCCAATTAGAAGAAGGGGTTTGGTGTTGTCCTTCTCGGATGCTTTTCTATCTCATTTACTTTGCCCACTGAGTTCCATCCACCTCTAGAAGCAGCTGCTACAGGATTATCCAACTGATCTAGTTTCTTGCAGAAACTTGCAAGAGGAAGAAAGCTAGTGGAAGGAACTACACCCCAACCACAGGAGTCTTAAGTCTGCAACATATACTCACCTCATATAGCCCCCTCCTCTGCTACCCATTCTAGATGATCCTCATCCTTGGCTAGCATTTCTGCTTGTGGCATCCTTGATCCCTTCCATGAGGTCTGAGTTCCTCATGCCATGGCACCAACTATGGTTGCTACACTTGTCTAATTTGAGCTGGAGAGAACACAGGGATATCTCACTCGATCACTTGGGGGTCACATTTATTTCTTGTCCTTCTGTGTAACAGGAGCTGAATCTCTTCTTAATGACCAGCTCAATTATATCTGCAACTATGGTGATTCCTTCCTTGACTGCCAAACTCTTGCTACCAGGGGCCTTAAGTAACCAGGCTTCAGACAGCCTTACAGTTGAATGGAACACTTGCCACATTTCTCTTGATCCCTGTCTGAGAATCAGGGCTTCTAGTTATGTAGAACCTAGAGTTTTAGGACTGACAAGCACAGATTTTCCAAGTGGATCATTGAGAACAATGATGAGCTGGATAATTTCTATTTCAATCTCTTCATTCATAGACTATAAATACCGTACTTCCTTGGTCACAACTTCTTGGTCTGATGCAATGTCATGTGGAATCTCATGTCAAGAAGTCCTATAATCTTCAAACTTTTGGTCGTGTTATAGGCAAGAAAGGCAAACCTATACCCAGAATATTTCTTTTGGTCAAGATGAATCTCTATCAAGTCAATGGTGAAAATCATCCCAAGTAGGTAGTTGCTCATAGTGAGAAATGGCTCAGCATTGATGCCTCTTGCTGGAAGATTAGTCACAAGGCAGCAGTAGTAGCTCATCAGCTTTGGGGCATGGAAACCTAGCTGTGTGACTCATGCACAGCTTCCTTCTCTACTATTCTGAAAACATTGTTCATGAGCTCTTTGCATAGATGTGATGGGCCCATGACAGGCTGACTGCTGTCAATTGTTAAGGTCATTCTATCTACTAGTTGTTTACTGGCTGTCCTGTGGTGATTGCTTTCTCTAAGCATTAAAATATGATGGAGGAAACTTCATACTTGTGCCTACCACATACCAATTCTACAGATATCCTTATTCCGGATATTCCAGTCTTTCTTTTCTCAGGGCCATGATCAACAGCCACGTCATTCCCTATAGCCCACATGTCCATGCTTATTCTTACCTCTAATTGCTTCTCTTTCCACACAGTGGGAATGACCACCTGTACTACTCAATCCTCTCGGGAGGAGTTAGCCTCAATAGCAACTCTCAGAACCACCATCTGCATCAAGCGGTGTTTCAAAAGAGTGCAATTTTAACATGTACCCACACACTTGCCAACTACTTTTCAACTAGTACACACTTCTCTACTGCAGAGAGTCAGGTTTTTATCCAGAAACTTAGGCACATAGGTTGTGAGTTTCCCATCAGAACTCACCTCAAACTCTACAGAATGATATCTTTTCCACCACAAATATCAGTAAAACCACAGGGTCTTTGATGCCATAAAGACCAAGTGGAAGAACTGTTTGAATTGAAGTCAGTCTATTAAAGAGTCCTGATGTGTTCTTGATAGGAAGAGCAATGTCTTGTGTTTCAGAATCAGCATGTCAATGAGGCAAAGATGGCTTCTATATTTAAGTATCTCTTATAGTAAGCCTTGTCTACAGAGAAAAGTCACCACTGATCTGAATAGTATTTTTTCCAACTTGTCAATAAAATGGTTGTTCCCCTGGAACATAGTTTTGGCTGGTAGATTTCTAACCTTATGTAGTCTACCTGTGATTGTATGTCCAAATCTCTGAGCATTTTGTACCCTTTCTCCACCATTGACCCCAAAATCCAAGTGTAACATGCTAAAGCTCTCAAGGGTTATCCAACAGTGTGTAATCTTTATCTGCCAGGGAACTTGTTACAATGTTAAGTCTTATATTGTAGGACAGTGTGTACATACAGAGGGAGGGACTCTTCCTTATCCCTCTTGATCCAGTAGCCTCGGATCCAGGTTTAGATATACTTTCCTCGTTTCTATTTGCACATGTTGATTAGATCCTATAGCTCCTCCAAGATTGTTCGTTATTCTTACTGCATGACTGTTGTGGGCTGTTTGAAATAAATAACTGGGTCAGTCTTGAAGCCGGGCATGGAACTTTATTCACAGGCAGTCTGAAAGGGCAGCAAACAAGTTGCCTTGGCACCCCTCAAACCCCACCACAAGTTAGAGCACACTCTTTGTAGCCCCAAACCATAAGTAAAGTATGTTAAAACCATTGCAACGTAAGAAGTGGGTCAGAAGGACCCAGTTCAGGGTACAGCCAGAGTACATTGTCAAAGAAAAATGGAAACTAAAAAGAGAACATCTTACAAAAGCATTTCTTAATAATACATTGTATAAGAATAAAAGAAATATTTTTCAGGTACTATGCATTGCCAAACAGGGTGTGCTTAGCAGGAGTTGGGTTAGAGAGGTGGGGTTTTCACATGGGAGAAACATTTCTTATATGAAATAGAGTCAGGATACAATGGAGTTTTTCTGGGGAAGGCAGATACAGTTTGGCCCACAACATGACAAATCATTCTAAAAGCAGTGTAGTGAAACAACAGTCTATTATTATTATTATTATTATTACTATTTCTCCATAGTTATAGAAGTTGACTGGGCTTAGCTGAGCAGTTCTTACTCTAGCTCTCTCATGTGGCCAAAGTCAGACACAGACTAGGACTAGATTCTTGGTTTTAATTCTTGCATTATGGGAGTCTCATTAAGGAAGTTGGGGCCTAATCCCACATGATGGAGATTTGGTGTGACCCCATGATTTTTTGCATTGTGTGTTTCTTCCATTAGGCATAACGTCTCTGGTTTAATTCCTAGGTCCTTGATCCACTTTAAGTTGAGTTTTGTGCATGGTAAGAGACAGATATTTAGTTTCATTTTGTTACATGTGGATTTCCAGTTTTCCGAGCTCTATTTGTTGAAGAGGCTATCTTTTCTCCAGTGTACGTTTTTGGCACCTTTGTATAATATAAGATAACTGTAGCTGGTGCAGCCAATCTGGAAAGCAGTATGGAGATTCCTTGGAAAACTTGGAATTGAACCACCATTTGACCCAGCT
Source organism: Marmota flaviventris (assembly GCF_047511675.1). Classification (NCBI taxonomy): domain Eukaryota; kingdom Metazoa; phylum Chordata; class Mammalia; order Rodentia; family Sciuridae; genus Marmota; species Marmota flaviventris. The sequence goes on along the minus strand of NC_092498.1, from coordinate 99,747,165 downwards.
CTTCCACTCCTCGGTTTATACCCAGAGGACTTAAAAACAGCATACTACAAGGGACACAGCCACAGCAATGTTTATAGCAGCACAATTCATAAATTGTGGAACTAACCCAGCTGCCCTTCAGTAGAAGAATGGATACACACACACACACACACACACACAATGGAACATTACTCAGCATTAAAAGAGAATAAAATCATGGCATTTGCAGGTAAATGGGTGGAGTTAGAGAATATAATGCTAAGTGAAGTAAGCCAATCCCAGAAAACCAAAGGCCAAATGTTTTCTTTGATAGGAGGATGCTGACTCATAATGGTAATGGGGGTGGGGAGCATGGGAGGAATGGAGGAACTTTAGATAGGGCAAAGGGGAGGGTTGGAAAGGGAGGGGGAAAGGGGGTAGGAATAATGGTGGAATGAGTTAGACATCATTACCCTAAGTACATGTATAAAGAAACGAATGGTGTGAAAATACTTTGTGTACAATCAGTGACTTGAAAAGTTGTGCTCTATATGTATAACATGAAACGAATTGCATTCTGCCATCATGTATAACAAATTAGAATAAATAAATAATTTAATAAAAACAACCCTCCCCCCCAAACAAAAATAAAACCACAAACCAGTCCAGTAATGAAGAAGGAGGATGTGAAAAATGAAAGCTGGAGGGGAAGACTAGGTAGAAAGGGAACCTTTGCAGTCATCTAGGTGGGAGACAGTGGCCAGCCATGGTGGAAACGAAGAGGTGAGTGCAGGCTGGGAATTGAGTGATGAGATGTGTGGTGTGACCCTATGATTTTTTGCATTGTGTGTTATTAAACATTGACATATCTAATTAAGATAGCAGTCATACAAAAATACAGTTTCAGAATCAACATTTATTTTTGTTGTTTGCATTTGAGGTACCTATAGGACATCACAGTGTCCTAGTAGGTAATGAGAAATGAGGCCTGAGCATATTCATTGAAAAACTAACAACGTTTCATTGATTATTAAGGCCAGGAACACAAATGGAACAAGTCAGGCCACATGTAGACTTTGGAGCAAGGATCTGTAACTTAGAATATGTGTGTCAATGTCCTCCAGCCAAAGACCAGCATGGAGTTGAATTTATTCCTCATTGCATAAGCAATGATAAGTAATGCAAAAAACTGTGTGTGTCCCTATAAAAGAGTTTAGAAATGGGGCCCAGGTTGTGGCTCAGTGGTAGAGCACTTGCCTAGTGTGTGTGAGGCACTGGGTTCGATTCTTAGCACCTATTTAAATAAATAAAATGAAGGTCAATTAACAACTAAAAAAATATTTTTTAATAAGGACCTATTAAACAGTTTGGGCTTTAGTTGGATGAATTTGAAAAGAATTTAAGAAAGCAGGGATTCAGTTCACTTGAAGTTGGGCGTTAGCAAAAATAGATGCAACACAAATGTCCACCAATTAATGAATGAATTAAATAATGCAATATATCCAATACAATTCAATATTATTTTTCCACGAAAAAGAATACACATTGATACAAGCTACAACATGGATGAACCTAAAAATTCTATGCTAACTGAAAGAAGATAGTTATATGCACAGAGAAAAAACATATATGCTAAGATTCCCTTCATAGGAAATGTTAAGAAATGGAAAATAGAGAGAAAGCAGATAAGTGGTTGCTTGCACTGGGTGAAAGGGCTGATTGGGGATGACAGCTACATTTCTTTTTTGAGATGGAAAAAAATGTTATAAAATTCTCTGTGATGGTTGCACAACTCTGAATGAACTAAAACTCCTGACTGAACACTTTAAATAGGTGTATTCACATTGCTGATGTTGGTCTTTGGTGGGGTTGTTCATCTCCCTTGAGGAAATAACAGGGCCTCATTGTGAGGGCCAGCAAGCTAGGAGTAGTCCTGAGGCCAGGCTCCATGAGTGAGCAAGCTTCTGGGTGCTGGGACTGCTTCTGGATTTTCAGACATGGATCCTCTGGAGTGCTTTGGGAGCACTTCAGTGGACTTGTAACCCCTGAATTTCCCTACAATATTTTTGATGCGAGTATGAATTTTACAGGTAATAAAATTCATAGAATTCATCAAAAGTTGATTGTCATCAGATAAGTCTAAGACCCACTGATCCAAATTAAACAGTGAAAAAGACTAAAGACTCTGAAGCGCCAGGATTTTAAGGGGACTTGTAGAAAGAGAAGCTGTAGCAATGGGGGCCCAGGAACCTTGAGGAGAGAAAGAGGAAAGAACTGATACCCTGGGCACAGAAAGGTCAGAATAAAACTCTCTGAAGTAATTAAACAGCCCCATCTTGAGGATGAACAGAAGAGATGCTGTTCTAAGAGATATTTTTGTAAGAAAATAGACATTCATTTCCCCAGAGGGTTTTAGTCATCGACCTGCATGAAATACCTCCTGGTTTTCAGATGCTTTGGGTCTGTGATTTTAGGGAGTCATACTCCTTTCCCCAGAGGCTGACGGGATGCAAAGGTCACTGGTCTCTGTGAGTTACTGGGAAAGCAAGGAAGAGGCTGTGAGCCTCCCCCAGGTCTGCCATCCCCTAACCAGCTTCCTGACTCATCTCATCCAACCTTCTGTGAGCTTTGCAAGGCAATAGTGAGTGGAAAATTTTAAAATTCCCAACTGCATGTTTTCTGAGGCATTCACCAAGGAAACAGGAAGTTGCACACCTCATCAGTCTGTGTCTCCAGCTTATGAATGTGCTCACTCCTTAGAGCCAGGAAGAATTTGCTCACAGCTCCACTTGATCTGAAAAAAGCCAGAGATGAGTTTTCCTGAAATATTCTTGTGTCTTCCTGTTCTTCGTCATCGCGACCATGGTTTTCTGCTTCTACCTGCCTTCATTGCCCATGGGACAAGTGTGTGTACGGGAGAGGATTAGCTATCCCTATGACTTTATTTGGAATATTTCATCACCAGCTCAGGGTCTCTCATTCTGGCAAAAGACCAGATTCCAAGTGGGAATCTGTTACTCACTATTCAATTTTGTTTTTTCTCAAACTCAGAATATTAGAATGATTCTGTAGAAATACTCAGAGTAATGGCTAACGTTTACAAAGTACTTATTGTTTACCAAGTAATTACTTTCCAGATACCAGCTCATTTAATCTATACAATTCTATTCTATAAATGCTATTATTATTAACATTTCACAGATGAGAATCTGAGGTATGGATACTTTAACTGTTCACACTACTTATTATCTATTCCATAAATACCATGAAACTCTGTCCTATAAAAATGCTGTTACTGTGAATATTCTGCTATTACATATTCAACAAATATTTATTTTTAATTTTTGCAGTACTGGGAATTGAATTCCGGGCCTTACACAGGCTAAGCAAGCATTCTACCATTGAACTTTAGATCCCCAGCTCTCAACAAATATTTTATTACTCCTATTTTGCAGAAGAAAAAGTAAGGCACAAAGATTTTTTTCCCCATTGCTCAATATCACATAGCTGAAGCTTTAACAAGAAGGCAGTGCTATAGTTTGGGATCCATATCTTACTTCTCAGTAGCAGAACACTCATGATCTATACCAACCTTTGCAGAAGGCTTAGGGTCATTCTGATAACCATGATGATGGATGTCCTTGCCCAGGTACACAGTCTCCTTGTCTCTCATTGCCTCCAGCCCCTGGCAGGTTGATTCATGGCTGGAATGGGGGAAAGGTACCATCCATGGCCTAAAAAGGATTCTTGGATATTTGAGGACCTGGAAGAGCATTGTCCTCATGGTGGGAAGTTGTGTGTTGGAGGCACATTCTATGAGGTGAAAGTGCTGAGAGAGAGGCTGAATTTTCCAAGAATGTCCAATGTGATTCATGAATGTACAGACACTGGCATTTAGGTTCAGTGAGGCCAGCATTGCCTAGCAGAGGCCATAACCACAGATTCTGAGATCTGGGGTCAGAGTTGTGGTGAAGAAGGCCATGGGTGCTCTGGACTCTTTGGCCCCTCTGGCCTCTCCTCAGCATTTGGACACCCCTCTGCTCACTAGCTTACCCCCATTTTTAGTTCCACTCACTTTGATATTCTTCCTATTATTAAACATTTTCTGGGGAAATATTCTTAGTTGTTATCAGTTGCAGGATCTCATAAAACAATTTACATTTAATAAAAGATTTTGACTGACTCCCTCAAGGGTCCGCCTCCTGACTGCATTAGTGTTAAAACATGAATAATTCAAGGGCATCTCCATCCCTCCCAACAAGGTTGTGCAGTTTTGTGTGATGTGCTGGTAGTACTGGGCAGCAAGGGTTCGAGGAGATAGCTCCAACCAGGGGATCTTTAGAGCATCCTCATTTGTTCCTCACATCCTGTTGTCTTCTTTTTGCTCAGCACATTACATTCCTGTGTAAGTGGGAAGAGAATGGTTAGCACTCTTGTGAATCTTCCCATTCCATTTTTTAATCGATTGAGTATTTCAATTATGTAAACCTTGAGCTCAGCATCTAAAAGCTACTGTTAATAAACCTATCACACATAATGATAATACTGAAATACTAACAACTAAATATTTCTCTCTGTGTGTACATGTGTGTATGTGTGTATTGGGTGGGGGATGATGTATCTCATAATGCAAAAATGCCAGTGGACCAAGCTTTGGTTTGAAGGTGCTGTGAGGGTGACATTGCGTTCTGGGAGCTGAAGGGCTGGGATATTAGGATGTAAATGGATACACCTTGAAAAACTACTTTTGGAGAGAGGGCTAGGAAGAAAAATATTTATATATGTACATAACTATATACATATAGGCTGATATGGAAATACAGAGAAAAGTTCAATGTCTCCCTATGACCAGATGGGGACATAAAGAAGATGTTTCTTAAGTGGAAATAAGGCAGTCTATAGGGATCAATGGGCTGAGGAAGAAGGATTTATTCAATGGCAAATGTAAGTAGAGAGAGAGGACTCTTCCTGAAGCCTAGCTCCTGATTTGAATGAAGCCTAATCTGCATATAACATAAGCTATAAATCAGACCAAATAAGATTATGGTGTGTATCATGTGCTTCTGCTTTACCCCTGATATATTTACTTTAAAGAAGAATTAACTTGCTGGCCCGGTTGTGCATGTCTGTAATCCCAGCAGCTCTGGAGGCTGAGGAGGAGGATAGTGAGTTCAAAGCCAGCCTCAGCAAAAGCAAGGTGCTAAGCAACTTAGTGACACCTTGTCTCTAAATAAAACATAAGATAGGTTTGGGATGTAGCTCAGTGATTGAGTGCCCCTGAGTTCAGTCTCTGGTACAAAAAAAAAAAAAAAAAAAGAAGAAGAAGAAGAAGTATTAGCTTGAAATTTGATTTCTCACTGAATTGTACTTAATTTAATTTGCCTTCCACAGATTATATTTTACTTAGGAATGGAGCCTTGAAGATGTATAGTTATAATGCTTGGATACAGAAGAGGGCCCTTGTATCTCAGGAATGGTAGATCCCTTGAATGATGAATACAATGGGAGGTGCAAGCTGCACACTCGAATTTCAGGAAGAGAAAATGATGATGTCCTTAAAAACAGGCCACAAACAAATGGGCAATCAACTCCTTGACTGCTAACTAGCTTTACTTCAGTGGTATAAATTCAGCATCTATAATGTATTGTGGGGAAAGGAAGTGACTTTTTTTTTTTTTTTTGGACTGGGGATTGAACTCAGGGGCACTCAGCCACTGAGCCCCATCCCCAGCCCTATTTTGTATTTTATTTAGAGAAAGGGTCTTACTGAGTTGCTTAGTGCCTTGCTTTTGCTGAGGCTGGCTTTGAACTCTTGATCTTCTTGTCTTGGCCTCCAGAGCCAATGAGATTACAGTCATGCTCTACAGTGCCCAGTAGAGGTGACTTTTTATGTAGCAACAGGTGAGCTTCCATGCTAGATGGAACAAGCTTTGCCTATGTGAGGCCAGCTGGACTTGAGGTCTCTGGGGTGAACTCTGAGAGGGACTGTGCAAGTTGCAAAAGTGGAGTAAACAAAATGTGGAGGACTAACGTTCAGGACCTAAGATACACGCTCTGTGAGGAAGGCAGGAGACAATAAGACAGAGGAAACCCACCTGGAGCCTGAGAGCACAGGCTACAGAGAGAATGGAGTAATCAGGGTTCCCAGAGAAGGGGATTAGATGGCAGGAGGGCAGGTCATCCCCATATGAAACCACAAGAATCATTCACCCAGCCTAAGAAGTCAAGGGTCTTGCTTCCTTGACAGCCTGATTGCATGACCATAACAAAAACAAACGGACTGGAAGGTACAGGCAGGCTCTGTGACAGCCACCAAGTGGTCAGAAATAGAGGAAGGGACTTCTAGGCAAAAAGGAGTGAAGACAAGGGGAGACCAGAAAGGCATGTTTGGTACTTAAATATTTCCCAGATAATTGAGAAAGTCTGAATCATCCAGGGCTTCCTGCTGGCTTTATTTGGCCCCCTTCCGTACATTGTGCACACTTAATAATTATACTTGAAACAGTATATATTTTGAAGTGAACCAGATGATAGAAGAATGGAGGAGTGAGGACAGCCAGGCCACAGTGGCTGGATCGTTGACTTCCAGTCAATAGGAGGACATCATGTGCCCAAGTTCATTCTTTTCCACAATAATCCAAAATGGGGGCACATTAAGGCACATGGAGGTAAAGAGGGGTGAGATTAGTGAATTGGCTACAGAGAGGGGAAGAGATTCAAGAAGGAGAAGCATCACCTTGGCTGCAATGGCAATCTTCCTTTGTTCAAAATGATGCAACTCTAATAGGACTGTGTGTGCCCTCTGATCTATGCAAATCCACCTGGTGCCTCATGTCACAACTAAGCCATCTTTCCTGCCTCATTAGAGGAGGAAGTGTTTCCTTTTACTTTAAGCTAATTTCGTATCATGGCATATTTGAGGTGTTTAGATCATAGCAGTTAAACACTGAGCTCCTGAGCCAAGCAATTGTGATACCATAATGACATTATCAATAACAATATCCCAAGAACAAACCCTTCTAGAGCAGTCAGTATGTGCCAGGCACTATTCTATGCACTTTGAATATATTATGACCTTATAGAATCCTATAACAAATTAGGTATAATTTGTATCTGCATTTTAGAGCTGAAGAAGTCCAGGTGGAGAGAAGTTAAGAAACACAAGATCACATGGCTCTGTGTGCTTGAGTGAGAATCTGAGCTCCTGCAGTCTGGTTCCAGAGCACTTTTATCTTTGCCAGATGCATAATTTGGATTCGTTCTCAAATCCACCCAGCTTAGCAAAAGAAGTTCCTAAGTAATGGTGCCCAGTGCATCTCCACCCTGTTAATCCAACTTGAAATTTATGTCAGAGGCCAAGAAGACCGTAAGGGCAGTGATACTTAAATTCGAAAATGTGGGTTTAACTTTTTTCATCACAAAGCCATGTAGGATTCTGGGTATCACTTTTAATTCTCTTAGTCTCAATTTCCTCAAATAAAATTAATAATCCCTTTCTTGCCTATATCATAAGATTTTGGGTAATATCAGCTGAAACTAGCTTACATAAAGGTTTGATCAATTCTAAAAGGGTGTGGGGGCATAAGGGTTTTCCATGTCTCCGTGGAAACCACGTAACATGGCATAACCAATGCTTGGCTTAGGTTAAAACCATAGCAATGCTGTCACTCATGAAGGGCAGCATATTATTTCTATATCACTGGGAAAGTAAAAACAGGAAGTATGGGAAACTGAAATGATGGGCTCCGGTCAAAGGACACATTTGCCCTGACCCATTGTGTTAAATTAATTATGTTGTCTTTAGGAAAAACCATAAAAGGCTAATGAACTCAGAGATTGTGATGATGTTAAAAGGCACTGGTGAATGTCCTTCATCTTTGGGTTTATTCTACTACATTCCTTGCACTATCGCTCAGGGAGATTTCCAAGGAGCACAAAAACAGTTGAATGTGTGTGTGTTACTCCAAAGGCAGGCAGAGTCTCAGATGGAAATTTTCCTCTTCAGAAAACTAAAGAGTCAGACTCTGAACTCAAGGCCACAAGTTTAAATTCAATTCACATCAGTGTGACTAAATCCTCTACTAATGACTGTTCAAGGGCTGAAGAGGAAGACATTGGTCACATTGGGAAGCTCCCAGGAGACACATCAGTCTCAGATCACAGCCATAGCAGACACCCTCTGACTGGCTTGATGACTCTTCAGTAGACATAGGGAAGTCATAAGTCATCAAGCATACATTTAGGTGAAAAATAGGAGAAAACATATGTTCAAAAGAAGAAATATCCCGAGGAACACTCATGAAAAGAGAAGCCATTTAAAACTTCCAAGCATTTGTTGAAAAATCCCCATGTTATATGTTTGTTGGATACAGGGCTCATATTAGATCAATTTAGGAGATTCTCAGATCTATTTGTATAATTATTTATAGATACTTTCTCCTTACTAGTGATTTGTAGACTTAAGCTATTAATGTAATGCAATTATGTCAAATTCTTTGTTGGCTTGTCATTATCTCCTAATCTCCTAAATTAACTCAGGATTTCTGTGTTTTAAGGATTTTTGCTTAGGCACATACACGTTTACAATGAATTTAATCTGACAGCTCTGTAATGAATATGTTGTGTACCCTATTTATCCTTATTAAGATGTTTTGTCTTAAATTTCATTTTAAATTAATACTGTTACATCACCTGATTTTAGATTCTGGATGCACAGAACCTAAAATAATATTTGTTTTTCCTTTTAATTTTTCTGTATATTTTAGTTTTAAGTGTGTATATTTTTAGGTGCATATTGGATCCTGTTTTGTTTTGTCTAAATGATAATTTCTGCCTTTTAGTTGTTAGTTGTTTAGTTGTTACATTTGAATATATTTATTGTGATTAATGTTATATTGATATTTATTTCTAACCCAGAGAAACAACTCAGTACTCTATCAGAGAAATTTCATAGAGAGATTGAAGTTATTAAAAAAGTATCAAACAGAAATCCTTAAGCTGAAAAGTGTACTAAACAAAATTTAAAAGGTGATAAAGGAAATCAAAGGCAAGTAGATGAAACAGAAAAAAGAATCAGTGAGCTCAAAAATAGGCTATTTGAAAATACACATTCAAAGGAGAAAAAATAAAAATTAATAAAAAGGAATGAAGAGGGGCTGGGATTGTGGCTCAGCAGTTGAGCGTTCACCTCCCACTTGCAAGACCCTGGGTTCCATCCTCAGCACCACATAAAAATTAATAAGTGAAATAAAGGTATTGTGTCAAACTACAGTTAAAAATAAATATTAAAAAAAAGGAATGAAAAAAACTGAATAAGAAATTTGAGAAAGCTTTAAAAAAGTAAATAATTTGGGGTTTTGGTGTTAAAAAGGGTCTTAGGAATGCCAAAGGGGTAAAAGTATATTCAAAGACACAAAAATGGAACATTTTCTGAATTTATAGGAGGACAAAAAATATTCAGGTACAGACAAGTCAAAGGCACCTGTCAGATTTCACTCAAACAATCTACCCTGTAACATATTATGATCAAGCTCTCAAAGATTAATAACAAAGAGGATTCTCAAAGCAACACAAGAAAACAAAACAAAACGCATAAAGGTTTTCCAATTTACCTGAAAAAAGGTTTCTTAGCAAAAACCTCAGGCCATGAGGGAGTGTCATGAGATTTATATAGTGATGAAGGAAAAGTTGGCTAATCAAGAATACAATACCCAGCAAAGCTATCCTTTGGGAATGAAAAAGTGATACAAATGTTTTCAGGCAAACAAAAACTGAGATTTTTTTTTATTACCATATATGAAATGCTAAAGGGAGTTCTTCAAACTGAAAGAGATACGAATAAGTATAAAGAAAACATCAGAAGGTATAAAACTCACTGGTAAATGTGACTATTCAGACAAATTCAGAATGCTCTTATACTGTAAACAGTGTCCAAACAGTTTATATCTTTAATCTGAAAAGTAAAACATAGAAATTAAAATAATGATTACAACAACATAGTTAAAATATAGGTGATTAAAAGATGAAAAATGAGACATCAAAATTAAAAACATTGAAGTAAAGGGGTAAAAGTGTAGTTTTTTAATTAATATTTTTCTATTCCTTTTTTGTTTTATTGTCTCTATGATCAATGTTAAGTTACTATAATTTCATAATAGCTTGTTATAATCAAAAGATGTATTTTTGTAAGTTTCATGGTAGCCACAAAACACAAATTTATAACCAGTACACCCAAAATAAGCAAGGAATCAAAACACACTACTAGAAAACAAAATCACCTAACTGTAAAATAGACTGTTAAGAGGGGAAGGAATTATATTTTTTTAAAAAAGTAACAAAATAGTGTAAGCATACCTACTGATAATTATCTTAAATGTAAATGAATTAAGTTATTCAATTGAAAGACATAGTGACTGAATGGATTAAAAAAAAAAGAAAAACAGATCCAACTATATGCTCCTTATAAGAAACTCATTGCATGTTTAAGAACATACAAAGACTAAAAGTGAAGTGTTGAAAAAAAAATGTCTATGCATATGGAACCCAAAAGAAAGCAGGAATTTCCATAATTTTAATAGGTAACGTAGACTTTAAATTAAAACACATAAAAACACAAGAAAAGTCAATTTGTAATGATAAGGGGGTCAATTCATCAAGAGGAAATAAAAATTTTTAATATATGGGCACACAATTTTGGAGCAGCTAAATATCTGAAGGACTATTAATAGACTTACAGGGAAAGAAAAAAAAAATGAAAACATAACATTCTAAACTTATAGGATGAATCAAAAGCAGTAGTAAGAATCCAGTCATTACTATCCATGTCTACATCAAAAAAGCATGAAGATCTTAAACAACTTATCACAGTACCTCAAGGAACTAGAAAAACAAGAACAAATGAAACCTCAAATTAGTAGAAGGGAAGAAGAAATAAAGATCAGAACAGAAACAAATAAAATGGAGACTGAAAGAAACATTCAAAGATTGATGAAACAAAGAGGTAGATTTTTGAAAGGATAAGCAACCTTGACAAACCCTTAGCATGACTAAGAAAAAAGAGAGAAGACTCAAATAAAATCACAGATGAAAAAGAAGGCATTACAATCAACACCCCAGGCATATACAGGATCATTAGAGACTATTATAAACCATTACATGCCAAAAAATTTAATAACCTATAAGAAATGGACACATACACCTTATAAACACTGAATCATGAAGAAGCAAAAAATCCGGCATTGAGGATGTAGCTCAGTGGTAGAGCACATGAGCAGCATGTGGCAGGCCCGGGGTTCAACCTCCAGCAACAAGAAGAAAAACAGAAAAAGAATAAAAATTTAAAGAACAGATCAAGGGGCTGGGTTTGTGGCTCAGCAGTAGAGCACTAGCCTAGCATGTGTGTGCCCTGGGTTCGATCCTCAGCACCACATAAAAATAAATAAGGTTATTGTGTCCAACTACAACTAAAAAAAATATAAATATTTTTTAAAAATAAAAAACAGATCAAGAATGAGCAATAAAATCAAATCAGTACTAAAACATCTTCCATCAAAAAAAAGCCCAGAGCAAGATGGCTTCACTGCTAAACTCTACCAAATGTTTAAAGAATAATAAATAGTAACTCTTCTTAAATTATTTTGAAAAATTGAAGAGGAGGGAATTTTACCAAACTCATCCAATGAGGCCAGCATTATACCAAATCCAGACAATGAGATGACAAGTACAGCAGCAAAATAAAAGCTTCAGGTTAATTTCTTGATGAACATTCATGCAAAAGGCCTCAACCAAATACTAGCAAACCAAGTCAGGCAGAGTCCCAGACGGAAATTTTCCTCTTCAGAAAACTAAAGAGTCAGACTCAAGGCCACAAGTTTAAATTCAATTCACATCATGCAAAAGGCCTCAACAAAATACTAGCAGACATCATGGTCAACTGGGATTCAGCCCACATGATGATGGTTCAGCACATACACAAATCAACCAACGTGACAAAAACAGAAGGAAGGTTTCAACCACATGGTCATCCCAATAGACATAGAAAGGCATTTCATAAAACTTAAAATATTTTCATGATAAATACTCTTAACAATTTAGGCCTAGAAGGAACACACCTCAACATAATAAAGGCCATAGATAATAATCCTACAACTAACATTATTCTGAATAAGGAAAATCAAAAGGCTTTCTTTCTAAAATCTTGAACTAGACAAGGGGGCCCATTTTCACTACTTTTATTCAACTTAATACTGAAAGTCTTAGTTTGAGCAGTCAGGCAAAAAAAAAAATCAATCAAGAAATAAAAATAAAGTGCATCTAAAGTGGAAAGAGGGGAAGTCAAATTGCCACTGTTTAATATATAAGATCTTATTTTACATATTAAAAAAGAAAAAAAAATTCCACCAGGAAACTACTAGAACTAATAAATAAGCTAACAAATAAACATGTGGTATAAAAAGTTAACATACAAAAATCAGTAGTGTTATTGTATGCCAATTATAAGCCAATAGTGAATTGTCTAAAAAGGAATTAAGAAGGCAATTCAATTGAAAATACTACAAAAGTAAACGGCATTAAATTTAATCAGAGGGGAGAAAGAAAATCTCTGTGGTAAAAAACCATAAAACACTGGTGAAATGAGTTGAGGACACACACACACACACACACACAGGAAAGACATCTTGAAATCATGGATTGGGATAATCAAAATTACTAGAATGTCCATACTACCCAAAGTGATCTAAAGATTTAATGCAATCCCTATCAATACTAATGGCATCCTTCACAGAACCAGAAAAAAGAACCCTAAAATTCATTTGGAACTACAAAACTCCCCAAATAGTCAAAGCAATCTTGAGCAAAGAGAACAACACAGGAGACATTACATTACCTGATTTCAAAGTATACTACAAAGCTATTGTAACCAAAACAGGGTGGTATTGGCATAAGAATGGATACATAGACCAATGAAAAAATAGAGAGCCTATGAATAAGCCCATAAATCTTCTATCGGTTAATCATCCAGGTGCTAGGAGCACACACAGTGGAGAAAGGAGAGTCTCTTTGCTAAAAGGTGCTAGAAAAATTGTGTATTCACATGCAGAAAAATGAAACTAGATCCATAAATAAAATATCAATGCAGAACGTATTAAATACTGAGAACTTACTAGAAGATAATATAGGAGGGATGCTTCAGGACCTTGCATTGGGTAGGTGTTGTTTTTGGTAAGAACCAAATGCACAGGAAACAAAAGCAAATACAGGCAAATGGAATTATGACAATCTACAAAGCTTCTATACAGCAAAGAAAACATACAACAATGAGATAAACTACAGAATGGGAGAAAATATTTTCAAACTATCCATCACTCTCTTTTGCGCGTGTGTGTGGCATTAGGGATTAAACTCAGGGTCACTTAACCATTGAGCCACAACCCCAGCCCTATTTTGTATTTTATTTAGAGACAGGGTCTCACTGAGTTGCTTAGTGCCTCACTTTTGCTGAGGCTGGTTTTGAACTGGAGATCTTCTGTCTCATCCTCCTGAGCTTCTAGGATTACAGGTGTGCACCACCATGCCCAGCCCAAACTATACATCTTACAAGGGGTTAATATCTAGAATATGTAAGTAACCCAAAAGACCCAGTAGTAAAAGAAAGATTAATCTGATTAAAATATGGACAATTGACCTAAGTAGATATTTCTAAAAAGATGAAATAAAAATGGACAACAAGGTTATGCAAAATGCTCAACATCTCTCATCATCAGGGAAATGCAAATCAAAACCACAATGAGACATCACCTCCCTCCAGTTAGAATGTTATTATCAAAAAGAAACAAAGTGAAGAAGTGCCAGCCAGGTTGTGGGGGAGGGGAACTCACATGGGCTATTAGTGGGAATGTAAATTAGTACAGTCATCATGGGAAAGAGTACAGAGATTCTTCAAAAGATCAAAAACAGACCTACCATGTGATTCAGCAATCCCACTCCTGGGTTTATATCCAAAGGAAATGAAACCAGTGTTGAAGAGACATCTGCAGTCAAGTGTTTACAGCAGCAATATTCAAAATAGCCATGAAATTAAAAAAAAAACTTAAATGGCCATCAACTAATGAATGGATAAAGAAAACACGATGCATATACTCAGTGGAATACTAGTCAGCCATAAAAAGAATGAAGTCGTTTGCATCAACATGAAGGGACTGGAGGACACGATGCTGAATGAAATGGGCAGGGCACAGAAAGACAAGTACTGCATAATCTCACACATATGTAAACCTAAAAATATTGATTTCACAGAAGTGCAGAGTAGAAGAGTGGTTACCAGAGGCTGGTGAGAGAGAAAGGTGGGAGGGATGGGGAGATGGTGATTAACAGGTACTAGGTTATAGTTAGACTGGAGAAATAATTTCCGGCTTCGTATTGCATAGTAGGGTGTCTGTAGGTAACAATAACGTACAATGTATCTCAAAATAGCTAGAATAAAAGATTTTGAATATTTTTGCACAAAGAAATAATAAATGTTTGAGCATTTGAACACTGTTCAATGTATACATGGATTAAAACATCACACTGTACTCCATAAATATGTATGTGTGTATTTTTTTTTTTTTTTTAGTGCCTGGGCAGACCCAGGGCCTTGTGCATGCTTAACATGTGCTTTACTACGAATGACATCCCCAGAACAATATATATTATTTTTATAGGTCAATGAAAGAAACTGAAAACAAAAATACAAAATCCCCAACAAGTGTGCAAGATCCTTCCCATTCTCACCAGAATTAGCATTTCCTTCCTTGTTCCCTTGAATTCTTTAAAAATCACAATATATTGTAATTATCCACTTACACGTTCCTTTCCTCAGGGAGAGCTTAAGAGCTTTTTGAGGGCAAGAAATAACTCCCTCTATACATCAAACATTCGGATCATTGCCTGTCAAAGTTGTCGTGAAATTTTTTTTGGATGAATTTTCAATGGCAAAGAGAATTCATTATGGTTTAAAACTAATCTTTCTCTCTTTTGAAATTTTTATTCTGGACCACCCTCCGCTGACAGTTGGAGCTGATTTGATTTGGTATTGTTCAATTTTTTTTCCCTGTCCCAGAAGGTTGCAATCATATCCTGCAAAAAGGGACAAGCAAACTCAGCTCTGTCCTCTCGTTATATGGGCTCTTTGACACTCTTTTTTCAAATGACAGGGTTCAGCGAGTTCTCAACCATATCCAGCAATGGCACTTCCCCTGCCGCATTTCGAAGCCAACATGGGAAAGACAATCTGTCTGTTTTTGGTTGGTTAACACTTAACTCGTCAAAAATATGTTTTGTAACACGTAGTCCATGTCCAAGAGGTCTTGCAAGATTTCCAAAGCTTTTCCCACACTCTTTTTCTTCTCACCCTCAAAAAAAGAAACAGTGTTTTGCCAAAAACAAATTATCCCAATTCTCAAAAAGGACTGCTCTTGCATAGGAATCTTTAAGCCACAAGAGTTCATGTTAGGCCTGATCTTGGCCAATACTGCCTGCCAAGCAGTCTGAATGTATCTGATTTGCCTCCTGCACTACCACCTCCTCTTAACCCTCAAGGATGCTGGCCTTGACTCAGAGGGGCCTGGGGATGGCCTGCCCTGGGGGGAGAGTGGATCTGGGAAATGCTTGGGATTTATACACCAAGATGCTCCCCGAAAACTCACTGAGGTCAGATGCTCTGTGTTCAACCAAAGACCAGGAAAAGATTCTTTTCTTTTTTAAGGAAAATGAGGACCTGACTGGACTTGACCTCAGTTTTTACTTTGTCACCAGGCTGAACTAGACAAAGAAAAAGAAAGCAGGCAAAATTCCACAATAAAAAGCTTTCACTTTATTAACAATTCGGCAATTTCATGTAAATTCTGAGAGATGGAGTTCTTTTTGCTCAAGTAATGAAATGGCTTTAAAATGTTTTTGTAGAAAGAGAATAAAAAAGGATATAAAATTGGGTGTAAGGAGGAATAAAAGACACACACACACACACACACAAAGTTGAAAATGTGTATAATTTGTATAAGTCCAAACAATGTCTTAAGAAATATCTCAAATATGGGGCTGGGGTTGTGGCTCAGTGGTAAAGCACTTGCCAGTGAGGCACTGGGTTTGATCCTTGGCCCCAAATAAAAATAAAATAAAGGTTATTGTATCCACTTAAAAGTAAAAGCAAATATTAAAATAAATAAATATCTCAAATGTGTGTATGTGTGTGTGTGTGTGTATATATATATATATATATATATATATATATATATATATATATATATATATATAATTTTTTTGGGGGGGTGGTCATGGGATTGAACTCAGGGGCACTCAACCACTGAGCCACATCCCCAGACCTATTATGTATTTTATTTAGAGACAGGGTCTCACTGAGTTGCTTAGCACCTTGCTTTTGCTGAGGCTGGCTTTGAACTTGTGATCCTCCTGTCTCAGCCTCCCAAGCCACTGGGATTACAGGTGTGTGCCACTAAACCCAGCTGCAAATATATTTTAACTATTACAATCAGGATTCTGAATGTCTCTTTTCCCCTGAGGAAGGTCAAGCTGAGGGAAATATAAAGCATCTTTGCCATTCTTTCCCACTATGCTAAACTCACTGACACCACCAGAGCACCTTTTCTGGAACATTCCAAGAGCCTCCTGGAATCCCATCTCTGCTTACTGAGAGTCATCATAGCTACTAGTGTAAGAAAATTTTCTCTCAAATGCAGAACTGGTCAGAGTGAATGTTCACAAAAACCTTTAGTAGCACCTCACTTAAAATGTTTTACTGGACTCTTAAAGGTCATCATGAGCAGCTACATCTCACAGAGCAGCCTGTATGTAGTCAACCTCCACTCCTGCCAATCCAAGATAAGGGAGATAATTTATATGCAAGATTATTAACAAGTTGAGTTAATACTACTAAAGTCATAAAGAAAGGAATAGAACTATAATCTTAAAACTGGACATTAAGAAATAAGGATATTTATAGAACCAGAAATGAAAAGTAAAGCCATTGAAATGAGCCTATAAACAGGCTAAATGACAGAAACTGCTGAATTAATAATTGAAAAGCAGAGCAGGGGAACCAGCCCAGAAAGCATCTCAGAGATGAAGAAATGGGATGTTACAAGGTATGGGAAAGAGAAAACTCAGCATCCATCTCATGAGAATTCTCAAAGTAAAACAGTATTTGCAGGGAGAAAATTTGAAAAGACTATGACTGATAAATGCTCAGCATTGAAGGAATTTGCAAACACAGAGTCTAAAGAACCACAGCTTCAAGAATGTAAACCCAGGTAAATTAAGAAGAAAAAATATATATATACATATAATTATACGTAGAAAACCAAACCGAAAAATCCTAACAATCAGAGAGAGAAGTCATAAGCTAGAAAAGAAGAAAACTTGGATTAACAGAAGTCTGTGCGTCAGAAAAATGTAACAAATTAATAGGAACATATCTTTCTTATGGGGAGAGAAAATCTGTCATTTTAGAATTCTATACATAGAGATACTAGAATTCGATGTGACAGAGAAATAAAGATATTTTTGGATAAGACTGAGAGAATTTACTACTCACAGCCTATTCACTTCTTTAAGAAGTGAATTTAATTCAAAAGAACAACTGAGGTTTACAGATGAACTGAAATGATATTTTAGAAGCAGAATCCATAATTCCATAAAGAGGAAAAGTCTGTAAATTCCCCTACTCTTGAGTGAATTTATTATATGTGCTGGCCTCAATTTTTTATTATCATTGTTTCAGCATTTTATTAATCCTGATCAGATCTAAGTGGATATTTATTTGTCCCTTTGATATAATCTTACTGATTTTAGCAGTTAGATTCCTCCAATAAGATTTTGGAATTTAATGAAAACAGGATATTTTGTGTCAAGGTAGACCTGGAGGGACTGATTACATTCTGAAAAATGTCTTAGCAGAATCCATTTATGGCAAAATTCTGGTTCTTCATTTTCATTTGTATATCCTAAATTTGTAATCTCCTTGTAAGTTTTGCAAGGATTATTTTAGGGATCATTTTGTTATTAACAGGCTGTAGAGACAGCATGAATAAGCAGAGCTATTTTAAATCTTCATGTCCTGGCAAGTTTTTTAACTTCTATGAACCACAGTTCACCTCATCTGGAAAATGGAGTTAATGATCATTTCCTCTCTGAGTTATGATGATGATTAAGGGCACTATTGTAAATGTACTTCTTCCCAGCTACATGCCCTATGAGAAAAGATAGTACTGCCCTCCAGGCTGACACAAGAGTATCAGAAATGGAGCCTGATGCTCATCTGAGTGTATGGAATCTCCCCTGTTCTCACTCAACAACTCTGACCCAAACATAAACCTGATATTTCACATGAAGATTGTGTCCCAATCCACTTCCTTTACCTTCTATGAAATCTAAAATGTAAGATGTGGTCACAGAATATACCAGAAGATAAACATCCTCTGGAGTGAGTGCTGTCAGACAATTTCTGGTTAGGGACATCATTTGTCCTAACCTGAATTTCCCATCCCCTTGAGTGTATCATAAAAGTGTGGCTTTACTTTTTCTGGTCACTAAGTTTCCCCCCAGGGTCTGTGACTCATAGAAATAGCATACATGCTTTTCTCATGGGAATTAATGTTCACTCACTGCTCTCAGTTATACTTTGCTTAACTTAATAGTGAATGTAAGGATTTTAGTTTTCTGAACAGAAGCAAGCTACATAACCATTTTAGTTTGGAAGAAATTCTCCTAAACTATCGTCTTGCTTTGCAATTCTCTGTACCATGGAAAAATCATTTGGAATCCCCTAATTTTCAGTCCTGTAGAGTGATATATAAATGGGAGTAGGGTGGTCCATTAGCTATATATCTAACACTAGTTAGACAACACGGTTCAATTCCTATTTCTCTAGCAGCATCCAAAGTCCTCTAAGAAAGAGATGAAGTGCATTGTTACCTGGGAATCCATCAATGAATAGACATATCTCTTGATGATCAAGATTTTAGAGTGACCCGAAGATCACCCTTTCACTCTTGCAATGCGCATGAGGGTCTTATATCTCTGCATCTGCAGTCATCATGATGATAAGAGCAACAAACGTCATGCACTGATTAATGGGACTGACTGACTCCAGCAATACAAAGATATATTCTGTGAAGCATGGAGTGGAAAGTGTGGGTTAAAAAAAAAAATGTCTGGCAGCTTGGGACTTGAAGAAATAGTGTCGGGGAGAAGGCCAGTGGCCTGGGTCTGGTAACGTCCAGTCAGAGCATGGGCAAAGAAGAAATGCATTAAAGCCTTAGGATTATAGCAAGAAGGGATTTGGGGTGTTATCTATTCCTACATTTCATAAGAGGTAGCATCTAGTCCCACCAGATACTCAATGATATAAAATAAATCTCTCATTAGTTTGGGAAATAACAGAAAACTACATTCCCCTGGAAAAATACATATTAGCAAGTTAGAAATCAAAGCATTTAGGCAATCTTAGGGTAAAGGCACATGTTACCTGGAACTCTCGAAACATTTGACCATTGACTACTGCTTACCATCGAACAGATCAAATGTTCTAGAGAGTTCATTTTGGGAATCAAAGTTCTAGTCTCATCTTTACATATCACTGAGTTAACTGAGGCTCCCAAGAGCTAAATGACTTACTTAAGAAGAGAGACAGAGCTAAAAGACCTTACTCCTGATATCAATGTACATTATAAAGTACCCCTTATCACTGTAAAAATCAAAAATACATAATTATTACCAATAAAATTATATCTATGTGGTTATATAATTATTATTATTTGCTCACCAAAGCATTAACCACATACACTTGAAAAAAATATTCTACAAAGAAAGAATTTTTAAAATTATTATTTTTATTCATTTATTTTTATGTGGTGCTGAGGATCGAACCCAGGGCTTCACACATGTGAGGCAAGCACTCTATCGCTGAGCTACAACCCCAGCCCAAAAAATAAAAATTTTTTTTTAGAGAGAGAGAGAGAGAGAGAGAGAGAGAATTTTTCAATATTTATTTTTTTTAGTTCTCGGCGGACACAATATCTTTATTTTTTATTTTTATGTGGTGTTGAGGATCGAACCCAGCGCCCCGCACATGTCAGGCGAGCACGCTACCGCTTGAGCCACATCTCCAGTCCCCCAAATAATTGTTTTAAAACTAACTTTCAGTCAAGTAGGATCTACCATTCCAGCATGATTCTTAGAATCCTAGTCCTACAAGATGCTCAATAAGAAAAATCTCTAATCAGTATTTGGAAAATACAGAAAATTGCATTACCCTGGAATGAAATTTATTAGTAAGTTTGAGTTAAAAATATTTGGGAAATCTGTATATTGAAGTTATAGTATACAACAGTTTTCATCCTAATAATTTTTTAGCATATATATATATATATATATATATATATATATATAGTCCCATTTGTTGACTGGTGATAAAACAATTAATAATAAATAAGCCTGATGTTCCAAGCTCTGTAAGAAGGGCTTTGTATGTATTTTCTCAGTTAATTCTAATAGTTCTATAAATTAATTAGTATTATCCTCCCATTAAATCTGAAGAAACTGAGATGCAAGGAAGGAGGTGGACCCAAACCACAGAATTTGTAGGTGAGAGAATTGAGTTTTCTGACCCAGGTCTAGATGACCCCGATGCTTATAATCTTAACCACCATGTTTTCATAATATTCAGGAAGCTTGTGGATTTAAAAGATTCCACACTGACATCTCAAAGTGTTCCAAATCATCGACCCTGTTAGGGAAAGCAAGTGATTCCATGGCTGAGGAATTCATACTAAGGCCATGACAACATGTTGAGCAAGTCTCCAGCCTGATATTTATTCTACAAAGACCTCTATAAATCATGAAGCCTTAAGAAAGAGACGGGATTTTGTATGGTCAGCTTTGAAATAGATCACAGAGGCCAGAGTCACATTGTCAGGTTAGATCTGTGACTTATGACTGCTTTGTCATCACTTGAGCCACTGGGTGACACAGGCAGACCATCAGAGAGCACCCCAAGCAGGACAATGTGGGACCCACATGCACATACACAGGCATGCTGTTCTTTGCCTTCCCATGTCTTGGTGACCTCTGATGGAATGCTGTGGGAAAACATTCAATTCCTGAAGTTCCACTGACTATGGAGACAAAGATATTTGAACTAACTCTGGCTGAGAAACCATAATTCAGCATGCCATAATTGTACTTGTAAATTTTGCTTTGTTTTCTTTAATTTCCTTCTAACTGAAGTTGTCTCAGAAAATTGGAGAGCTATCTCCCTTCCTGCATGTAGAATTTATTAGCTATGAAAATGATTTTTCATGTTTTAGGGTAAAAAACATAAGGAAGACTTATCTGGTAGCTAGAAAATCTTCTATTTGCAGTGTTCTCCATCCTAAAGCCATGTTCACAACTATTTGATCTTGTCCTCACAAGAGGCTTTGGAAGGTGCTTACAAATGGGTAGGCAGATTCTTTGCCATTCTGGAGTGTGTATCTACGGACCCTGAAATAATAAACAGATGAGTAATTAAACAATACTGAAGAATCTTAAGTACCATTCAGAGAAATAGGTGGCTGTGAGACAGAGGATTTGGGGAGCTATTTTAGATGGGGTGGGAAAGAAAGCCATTTCTAAGCAGGGGACATTTTTATCTGAGACCTGAATGATAGAAGCTATCTCTGTAAGGACTGTGGGGAAACAGAGTTCATAGATAATAGAATGGAGACTCGGAGCTTTAGTCACTCCAAGGTCATAGAGTTAGTCCACAGGGAACTTGACTTCAATCTTAAATTTCAGAGTCTAAGACCCATGCTATTTCTCTCCATCATATACTTCCATTTGTGGATATGGTGGATTATGTAAATAATGCTGTGCTCTGCTTTTGTACCCTGGGAGCTAGGTTAAATCATAGAAGTGGTACCTTGGAAAATTTACTACTTAACATGTTAATTTTGAAATCACTTCTAAATAAATGAGAAAGTTGTAGTTTAAACTTTTAAGCAATTTGTATCTAATCACAAATGAATGATTTCCTGGTCAAGAGGAATTCATAACAAGACAAATAAAAGAATTTCCTTTCTCTTTTTTGTTAAATGTTATACGCATTTAACAAAATCTCTTGGTACTTGGATAATTACAAAAATATCTTTTCCTTTCACCCTCTTATTCCAGGCAGCAAAAGGCACATGTCATAACAGCCCCTGCGAGTCTTCCTGTTTCCTGAGATTGACAATTTCTAGTTCCCTCTCCATTGCTGGATGAGTCAAAGCATTTGAGCATCTCTCTTTCCCTCTCTCTTTTTTTCCCTCTTTTTCTGGTACAGAGGATTGAACTCAGGCACACTCAACCACTGAGCCACATCCCCAGCCCTATTTTGCATTTTATTTACAGACAGGGTCTCACTGAGTTGCTTAGTGCCTCACTGTTGCTGAGGCTGGCTTTGAACTTGCGATCTTCCTGCTCAGCCTCCTGAGCTGCTGGGATTACAGACATGTGCCACCATGCCTGGTGCATGCTCTCTCTTTCTCTCTCTGTCTCTCTCTTTTGCAAGTGTACAAACAGTATTACAAGGGCAGGCTTTTGGTGGAATAATGTCATTAATGCAGCTTGAAAAAATATCTTAGATGATTAAGGAGTATTGTTAAAAAAAAGTGTTGACAAAAATGCCTTCCAGAAATGGATTGAATTAAAATCCAGGAAGATATATATATATATATATATATATATATATATATATATATATATATATATATATATATAAAATGTATATATACATATTTTAACTAGAATTCTTAAAAGGTCATCGTCATTCTTTGTAGGAAAAGAGCCAATTAACATATACGCATTTAACAAAATCTCTTGGTACTTGGATAATTACAAAAATATCCTGCCAAAAATCCCTGACTAACGATAGTCATCATGGGCCAAAAATGTTTTAATTTATTTCTATTGATATATAAATCATATGCCTTACAATTAACCATTTCAAAGTGTATATACTTCAGTGGTTTTTTTCGTGTGTTCCCAAGGCTGTGCAACCTTCACAGTTATCTATTTCTAGAACATTCTTATCATCCCCCCAAAGAAACTCTACCCCCATTACCAGTGTCCTCATTCCCTCCTTTCATCAGCCCCTGACAAATGCTAATCTACTTTCTTTCCAGGTTGATTTAGAAATTCTGAGCATTTTGAATAAATGAAATTACACAACATATGGCCTTTTGAGTCTGGCATCGTTTTCTGTTTACTGAGCATGATGTTTTCAATATTCATACATGTTAGAGCACGCACAGTACTTCCTCCCTTTTCATGGATGAGTAATACTCCACAGGGATGATGCACCAGGTTGTTTATCCCTTCAACAGTTGATGGGTTATTTTCATTTTTGGTAAGTAAAGAATAATGCTGTTATGAACATTTGTATACACAAATTTGTGTGGACCATATGGTTTCATTTCTATTTGGTTTATACCAAGGAATGAAATTGCTATGCTAAATGGTAAGTCTCTCACTTTTTGAAGAAGTACCATACCATTTTGTGCAGCCCTTGTACCATTTCACATGCCTGTTAATGAGGACTTCCAAATTTTTCCATATCCCTCCTAACACTTATTAGTTTCTCTTTTTGTTTGTTTATTGGTTTTTAATTACAACCATCTTCGTGGGTTTGACTCACATTTTCCTAATGATGAATGATGACACATCTTTGCTTATTGGCCATTCCCGCATCTTCACTGGAGAAAATGTCTATTCTGGTCTTTGGCTCACTTTTAAAACGTGTTAGTTCATATTTATTTTTCAACTGTAAACATTCTTTGTATATTATGGATGTTAGACCCTTATCAGATATATTTGGCAAATATTTTCCCTAGTTCTGTGGGCGGTTAGTTCATTTTCTGTCTCAACACCATGCCCGCACCCGTCTTTATCAGATGATAGCATTCTTCTTTTTTCTTCCATCTATGAGTTTCTAGCTGGTCAACCTTCATGCCTTTCCCTGTCTCCTATCTCCGCACCCATCAGGATGTCATATGACCCACATTTGGTCAATTCTAATCCATTGTTGGAACCTTTCATAGAGGTTGGAGGTTAAAGATCTTTTTTCCTGCTGCCAAACCTGCGAGAAGGTAACAGCTAAACTGTGTTCTTCATATTCCCTTCCTTGCAAAGTGCCCTTTGGTAGTTGGAGAGAGTGAAGTTAACAAGCAGAGAAGTAAAGCTCATAGAGACAGAGTGTGTCAAGACACACTTTTTCCCCTTTGCTAACCAGCTCTTCCCTTGCCTTTCTTTGTTATGTAAGCCAATAATGTTCTTTTTAGGCTTGATTGGAATTAGATTTCTGTCACTCGGACTTCCTGACTAATGCAGCCAGTATATGCCTTATCAAAGACATTGCCAGTAAGTCTTGCACAGGGAGCGTTTGTAATAGTCTGTGGGAAGCAATGCAAGAGAAATATAACAACTGGATCAAATTTGGGAAAACACAGACTAGCACCCCTTGACAAACAGGAGAAAAATGTTTGAGTTTATGGGAAAGAGATTTGGAGGGGAAAGAGTCATGGCAAAGTAGTTGTTATGAATGGTAGATGACAATGAATCACAACATATGAATCGATGATCTGAAATAACAAGTAAAATGGCCTCTGAGGTATGGAATAGATGATAGTCGAAGGTATGGTGAGTCAGACGGCATTCAGATGAAGCCCACTTTTCAGAGCTCATTATGGATAGAGACGAGCTGTCAGAACCAGCTGGCTTGTGACACGGAGGAACATGACTGGCTTTTCCCTGTTTCCCTTTTGGGTCACCTTTTTATACCTTTCTCTGTTTTTACCCCATCCTTCCTTAGCAGTCTATCTTTTGATTCTTGTAGATTGTGTAGATATTGGAGATCTTTATGAGGATGATTAGGAATTTTAAACCCCAAAGAGCATCATTTGTAAGTTACCTACACAGCGAATTCTGCCTTGGTTCTAGTCTCTTGCTATGACTTGAGAACCGTTCCTGACCTACATAGCCTAGAAGCCCATTACAGTCCCCCCCCACCGCTAATTTTTCTCTTTGAGGCATAGGGAGGTATAAGGAGAATTTTAATCAATGACTTTGGATTTTTAAGTAGGTAAGTAAATCAAAGAACAAGGAAGAGAAAAAATGTAAAACACTAGTTGTTAAGCTGTTATATTTTAACTTGCAAATGACTTTAGATTCTAGGGCCTGCAAAAACTAAAATAAATCTTATGGAAGTGTTAAGTATCTTGTAATGCTCTTTGCATAATCTGTGTTTCTGAACTGACCTTCGTTCCAATCTTGGAAGAACTCTTCATCATCTCTCCTTAATCCAAAGTGTTCCAGAGTCTGTGGAACTTTAGTGGTTTTTGAGAAAGGGTCAGATGGACCATATTCATGTTTCCTATCATGGTGCATTAGTTATCTCCTGCTATGTAAGAAATTTCTCCCTCTTCCCCAAGTATATGATTTAGAACATCAAGCTTTTATTATCTCACAGAATTTGGGTGTTGCTTAGCTAGGTGATTCTAGCTCAGGGTTTCTCAAGGTGGAAATCAAGATATCTTTTAGGACTGCAAGCATCTGAAGACTTCAGTGAGGCTGGAGGATTTGCCTCCAGACTCACCTATGTGACTGTTGTCAGGAGGCCTCAGCTCCTCATGTAAGATGATCTGTTGGTCAGGTGGGGTGTTATTACAATATGGCAGCTGGTTCCCCCTGAGTGAATGCTTCAAAAGAGAGAGAAAGCAAGATAAAAGCTGAAATATCTTATAGTTTGTCAGCAGAAGACATACTGTTTTATTTCTGCCACTTTCTGTAAGTTAACATACGCTCACATCATGTAAGGGGGAAAGGGAATTATAGAAATTGGTGGAAATACTTGAAGAAATACCAGAGGTAATATACACCAATGGTAGTTATAATGCAAATACAAAGATGGCAAATAACATTAATTTAGTAGAATAAAAACATAAAAGGATAATAGTCTTTGATTAGCAGAATGAGCCAGCAAATGGAAATGAGAGAGCAGTTGCATCCTTAATTGTTTATAGACTACAGAGAAGATTCAGTCTACACAAACTATCTTAAAGCTTCTTTGCCCAATCACTTTAATTATTTTATTGACATAATATATGTGCATGTTTGAAATAATTAAGTAGTGCTAAACTACATCAATAAAATATTGATCCCAGTCCAGAGCCTTACCAGCCAGTAGTCATGCATGCTGGAGGCAAGCATTTTAATTCTGGTGCTGATTCCTAATATAAATTAATTATAAATAATGAAGCTTCAATATTATTTATTGGTTTATAAATTTGAGATATTTTTTATTGTTAATTATTACCACACTTGAGGATTTAGGCTCTTACCTGTCACCAATACATTATTCCTCTATTCTTCTCATGTAGCGCAAAGACTTTTACCAACATAATCATGACGGGTGGTTGATCATTTAAATAAAAAAGTGAATTAAAGCAAGTAATCATAAAAATTACATATAAAATTTCCTGTTTATTTTATCTTAACATAAAGCATATGATCTTATGAAGTAGGGCCAAGAACCTCTCCTTGAGTATGAACCTTGCAAAGAACAAACCCAGAACACATCTTTAATGACTGAGTTCCAGTTTTGGTTTCTTTAAAGTGGGATAAGAAATTAAAAACATTTGTAAGGCCAACTGAGTATGGAATGCCTCTAGAGTCTGAATTTTTCTCTCCAGTCGTTAATAATTATCTCTGATTTATAACAATATTTTTAGTACTTTGTCATTATCCAGTCTTTCAACTTAGCTTCCTTAGAAACAAAGAACTCTTTGTCACACCCTCATTTCATTAATTTTTGTAATATAAAACAAAATCAAGTAATTACCATAACAAATACAACTTGAATAAACAGTTCAAAAAACTGGAAGAGCAGAGCTCACCAGGAGGCATTAGGTGTAACATGATAAATTCAGTCTCCTCCTGCTGCTAGTATCACACTGGATATTATCAGAATGACTCAGTGCTTATATACTACTTTAAATTCTTAACAGTCTTACCACATAAATACCCATTATCAGAACAATTGTGTGAAATTTGGGAACACCAAAAGAGATTTCTGGGTATTCTTTTACTGTAGTGCCAGGATTTTTTTTTTGTTGTTGTTGTTGGACACAATACCTGTATTTTTAATTGTTTTTATTTTTGTGCTGAGGATGGAACCCAGTGCCTCTCATGTGCCAGGTGAGTGCAGCCACAACCTCAGGGGCTACTCCTGAGCCACAACCTCAGCCCCTGCACTGGGATTTGACTGGCCTATTTTACAACCATGTAGGATAAGAGGCTAGTTTATACTTTTTTTTTGTTTGGTAGAAATGAAAATTATTTATATTTGATAGCCTCCAAAACTGTGAGCAATCATCCCAAGGGTTATGATTTATGGATGCCTGAGATAATACCAGTTTTGTGTTGAACCCGGCAATCTTAAATATTTAGATATCCTACCAATTAAATTGCATAGATATGGTTCCTCAAATGCTCTTTGAATTGATTTAAATCTTACTGCTCTAATTCTTCATGAATGGGTTGAATAAAAATTGGGGGACATATTATTTATACGGGGGAGTCATTATTTTATCCTTTTGGAAAATTAACATCACATTTTAACAGATGAAGATAACAAAGTCAAAGTGAGATGACCTAATCATATCCCAAAGGCCTCACCTCCAAATACCGACACATTGGGGTTTGGTTTTCAACCTAGGAATTTTGGGGGGACACAAACAGTCTGAGTAATGAACTTTGGGGTTATTTTCCAGCTTTTGGTGATTTTAAAGTGTCTATGAAGAATTATATAGAGACTTTGGGGTGAACACGTTTTAATTTCTCTCAAGTAAATGGTTAGGAGTGAGGTTGCTGAATCATGCTACACATATATTTAACTTTATAAAAAATTGCCAAATGGTTTCTAAAATAGCTAGAAATGCATACATTTCCAGTTGTATTCCAACTGGAAATGTATGCATAAATATTCCAGTTGTTCTGTGTCTTTATCAACCGTTATTGTTATGATTCATGTTTGTGTATTAAATCCCTTTAGAACTCATATGTTGAAATCCCAACCCCTAAATAATGGTGTTTGGGAGCTGAGGACTCTACCCTCATAAACAAGATTAGTGCCATTATGATAGATCTCCCAAGAGAGCTCAGGCACCCTTACTATCATGTGAGGACACAACTACAAGGCATCATCTATGAACCAGAAAGTGACTCTCACCAGACACTAAAATTGCTAGTGCTTTGATCTTGGACTTTGCAGCCTCCAGAACTATGAGCAATAAATTGCTGTTGTTTGAAAGGCATCCAGATTATGGTTGTTTGTTTTAGAAGCTCAAATGGACTAATACAGTTGGCATTATCAAATTGATTGATTTTATTGTAGCCCTTTTAGCAGGTTTGTAGTGGTATCTCATTGTAGTTTTAATGATTGACGATTTCTTTTTCCATCTCTCCCAGTTTCTATGTTCCAAAACATTCGTTTTCTTTCCACACTCCTATTTGTCAATTAGGTTTTCTTACATGCTGAAAAGTGCAATGACCTTTTAAAACAGCTTCTATGAAAACAAAAAACACAAATGTTTCTTGGGGCCCTTCTTGAAACTAACTTACTACTTTTTCTGAAGTTAATTTCTAAAGACCTGATCTTCAGTTAGAGATTATTTATGATGCTGAACAGGATCTAATAAAAGATGAAAAAGACACTATTAACTGAATTTTAGAATCTTAGGATTTAGTTGAAGAGAGAGAGAGAGAGAGAGAGAGAGAGACAGAGAGAGACAGAGAGAGAGAGAGAAGGAGAGCACGGAGCACGCAAGCGTTCTCAGGTCTATGAAACAGTTAAGTAGGGATGCTCTGCAGTCTAGAGAGTCACAAAGACAGGAAAGCATACACAGGGGCCATCCAGCTCCTAGTTCTCCAACCTCAGCTTCACATTAACTTACTTGGAGAACTTTAAAAACAATACTGATGCAGAACCTCACCTGCAGAGATGCTCATGGACCTTATTTGGGGTGGACAGTGTGTATCCACCATTGTTTAAATTCCCCAGGCTTTTTAATGTGTCTCCAAATCACAGGATAACTCCAATTGTCTGATGTGCTTCAGTGACTCCCAGAAGTCAAAGACACCAGCATGCTGACTATATACAAATATTACAACATCAACAGAAACCCATCATCTGCTATCATCGTTGCTTTATTAAAAAGACCTTCTACCACCAAAACATAGAAAGTACAAAATTAAAGAATAAAGTCATGGTCTTTACAAGGAATGCATTGAGATTTAGGCATGCCCCTTTGACATATTCTCTATTATCTTTTCTCCTTTTTTGCATCTCAAACAATTGCCAGCTGTATCCTAAGTCATTATAAACCCCTGAAGAGGCATTTGAGAACTTTGGGAATCAGGCAGATTAGTGGTTATTTCCTTGGATGAGAAATACCACTGAGCTTTCATGCAGGTGAGGATTTGCTTCTTTCTCAAGCAATCTGCTGAGTACCTGAAAATAAGCCATCCTTCCTCTATTCCTTTGCTTTTCTAGCATCAAAATCTTGCAAACACCTGGAAGTAATAGGCAAGCAGATTGATTGTGAGTGTGCAGTATCTTGATGTGAATTTTCAAAGATTACTTATGCCCTGTCTGACATTTTTTTGGAAACGATATAACTAATACATTCCTAATTGACCTGTTTTCATGTGAGTCTGATAAACATCTGTATGAATACCAATATATGTGTGGCTAAGTTCAAAAAGAAGCTGAAGGGTGGGCTCTCTTCTCTGCCTTTTCTTTTTCCTTGGTTTTCTGAGTATTTCCTCCTGTGGTGGATCTTAATATGATGACATAATCAGGAGACAATGAATGACCCTTTGAGATGAAGACAGAAAAAAATATCCCAATAATTTCTTTGTTTCATCTTAAATAGCAACCCTGGGTCAGTGGGCAGTGTATGCCAGTAAATTAAAAAGAAAATCCGTACTTAAAAGGCAAATATCTCAGGGAGTACAGAAGAGAGAAACAATTATGGTTTGTTTGATCACCAGCTTCCTGTCAAAGCTGACATCTCAAATTTCATATATTTTACTGCTTCTTTTCCATTTCATTTTCCCACTAGAGTGCTTTTGGTGAATGTTTTTTAATTTTTTTCCCAGAAGCCTTGGCTTAGCACCCTCATAGTGTTCTTTGTTGGACGAAAAAGTAAAGATGTTTTCCTGTATGATGGCAATCACCAAGAAAATGACTGGTGATGAAAATGTAGCCTCGGTAGAGTTTGTTTTCAGAAACGCAAAGAATAAAGCAGTTTACTCCCTGTATGTGTCAAACACACTAAATCACCTTCACTATTTGCTAGATTTTCAGGAACCACCAACAGAAACAAAAATTCAGGCAAATATTCAAAGTATAAGATTGTGATGCAAATTTCAAGCTAACCTGGAAAAAGAAAAGGAAAATCTTAACCTTCTATTGTACCCTGCACTCATTTAGAATAGGTTCCTTGGATAGGTGTCTATTTTCCTCTGTCCAGAGAAGGTTTGAGAAACCATGAACTTGGTTGCAAAGTGGGGCTATTGAAGTTTGGTGGATAGACTGTCCTTTGAGAGAAGAGCTAAATACTTCTAGGAAGAAAATATTCAGATTTTGGTTTACAGCTATTTAAGAGATAATAAAAACTTATGATCTTTTATATCAAGCCAAACCTTAGCAAGGCTCCAAGTCACACCGCTGGTGGGTTCCTGCAGAGTGTTGAGGGAATAAAGCAGTCAGATGATGTGTGATAAAGACACAGGTCCTGTGCCACCACTGAGAGTGTTTGCAACTCTGACCTAATGTACTGGGGTTTTCTGTTTCCCCAACAGACTGCCTTTGGGCTCTCCTTTGAGTCCCACTCCACCTCTGAATCTGACCACATAACTCAATATTTTGGTGCACTGATCTCCTAATCTCAGGCATTCTGGCATTTTACATTCAGCCACATTTCTAGAATAATAATGAAAATGCCTTTCTTGGGGTTCCTCTTATTCCATCTCAGTATTGCTTGGGACAAAAGGATCATCCATACCACAGGGGCATTTGTGAAGTCTGAAACTGGACTTGTATTGAAAATCGGGGTGGATGATTTTATAACAACAGCTGACAAAGTAGTACAACACAGCCGTACTCATATCTATGTACTTGAGGTGTTTATTGGTGGTGTATAAGGGGCCAAACCACTTTATTTTCACTCACATCTACTTCTTAGTAAGGATGATGAAAAGGGTTGGGCTCCATGTTGCCCCTGTTAATTTGCCACTCTGTTTCAGGGAATAGCACCTCAAAACACATCTTGATCTAGGGAACATGGACTTAAAATTGATTGGCAGGTCGTCTGAAAGAGGGTAAAGGAGATGAGACATAGAAGACTGAGCTACACTGATGTGGGTAGGGAGGGCTGGGTTGAGGATGGGGTTGATGAAGTGTGTTAGGGGACTTGACAGATTGGGCCATCTCTTTTTCCATATATCTGAATTTCTTAAACAGTCTCCACAGTTATTCTTTTCCTTCTTTGTATAATTTTCTATAACTTCAGTGTTTTGTCCCTGTGATCCCCCACAAGAGCAGACATTAAATGACTAAACAGGGACTGGGGATATAGCTTAGTTGGTAGAATTCCTGCCTCAAACACCCAGGGCCCTGGGTTCAATCCCTGGCAACACACACACACACACACACGCACACACACACACACAAACAAAATAAATAAATAAATAAAATGACCAAACATTTTAAAGTATTAGGAGAGGGAAGTTCAAGTCACATACTCTAGTAATCATCACTTTGTGTTGTGTTGTAAAGGCAAAGCTCCCTAAGATTATGGAGAGTTTCTAGGATATAAACCTGACAGGCATGGATACGGTATATAAAGACCTATCTACTGCAAAACAGCAGAATGCTTTCATCCAGGATATTTTTTGTACATTCTTGGTTGGGTTCTTTCTTCTCTAGGAAGCAATGAATGCATTTGATTCAATGGGAAATTAGCTGGGTGGTGGCTACAAGACACTGGAACCATTTCACTCTAAAAATGAATACATTGGGTTGATATCACAAACATCACCTCCATCTCATGTGGATCTATGTGGAATTGAGATGGAAGGGGAAAAGCTAACCATACACAAAAGTAGTTGCTGAAGCTTTTGCCTTTACAGGTAAAATTTAAAACTTATAGTTTTCAAGTATTAGAAACTTTCCAAATGAAAGAAAAAGACACCATCCAAGTTATACATGTTTGTGCAATGTAGAACAGAGGATGAGGCAGGGGTGCAGGCTCAGAACGAGAGAGACAAAAATCTGACACAGCCTTCTGAATCAAGACTCATCTCACCATCTCACTACAATGGAGACCCTGATTGCCGCAGTCTGGCTGCAGCAAACTAACCGGCGGCGGGGGGGGGGGGGGGGGTGATTACAGACCCTAACACCTGATCATTTAATTTATTGTTTCTGTAATTTGCTTAAAAGAACTGTTGCATATTGATTCATCGAATAGTTACTGTCATTGTTTCCTACTTAGAACTGTGAGCTGAAGTCCCCCATACAGCAGAGTTCAGTTGTTCAGATCCCTAGGGCCAGGTGAAACAACCAATAGGTATTACTGAGATTCTGAGGTTGAGAGTGAGAAAAGGAGGAAAGCAGTGCACCTATGACCTGGGACATATTTCTGTGCAGAAATCGGGTGAGGATATGTCCACTTTAGGTTTTAGGAAAGGCAGCAGAATACAACAGTCACTAGTATGGCACTATGTAAAAACGTGGATGTGTAACCGATGTGATTCTGCAATCTGTATACAGGGTAAAAATGGGAGTTCATAACCCACTTGAATCAAATGTATGAAATATGATATGTCAAGAGCTTTGTAATGTTTTGAACAACTAATAATAATAAGGAAAATAAATAAATAAAATTGAATTAATGCATTTGGGGAAAATTTATAAAATAGAGACAACCTCCCCCCAAAGATTTAATATTTCTTATCTTCATTACTGAGAAAGTGTCTTTGTTAGTACTATAGTGTGAATCCCCAGACTCTTTATCCATCTTCCCTTTCTCTTTCCCTCTCTCCTTCCTTCTCCCTCTTTTCCCCTCACTCTCCCACTGACTACCTTCCTTCCCTCCTCCCTTCCTTCCTTCTATTTATACATCCATCTGTCTCTTCCTTTTTCATACTGCACACATGGAATAATAATATTAGCTTTGTTCTATGACCTTACACATCATCTCCAACTTCATGAGGATCAGCCATAAATCACTTAATCCCATTATTAAACATCTTTTCCACTTGGCATGCTTTTACTATTACAAACAATGCTTCATTGAATAGCTTTCTATTTACTATTTTGAAACTTCTGAGTCAAAGGGGTAAACATTTTAAGACATTTGATGTAGTAGTCAAAATTGTCCGTTGACTTACAAATAGATTTTACTAATTTTTCTTCTATTTTTGTGGAAATCGAGATTACCATTATCTTGAATTCTTAAAAAAAAAATCCTTCCTAGATGGAACTCATCAAAATAGAATAGTTTCATGGAGAGTTATTGATATTATATCTTTTTTTTAAGGTAAATTGTTTCTAGTAGCAAGGACACCCAAAAAATAAATATGGGAATCTGCTTTTTGGTAAAAGTAGGAGTCAACTTAAAGCTCAAGTGCCAAAATATTTTAAAATGCTCTCAAAAGCAGGAACAATCCGTTGATGGAGGACAGATGGAAAAGATGCTAGAAACAGAGGACATTGTATCTGCAAATATCAAAGAGATTTATAAGAAAACCTAGTTTTCCAAAACGAGGTCGGTAATAGTGGGAACATGAGTACACACTGGCTGCAGCTGCTTCTGTTGCACACTTGGTCCTGAGGGTCAAGACAAGAGGGGCTGTTTGAAGACCACGTAGACAAGCCATGTTTGCTGGAAGCAATTTGTCTTTGTGGCTTTGGAAAAGAAAGACTTTGCAATGGGAAAACCCAATAGCTACTCATGATCCTTGGCTGGGAAAGAGTAAAGGAAACTTGTGCAAAACCAGAGATTATAAGAAATGTTTCAGTGTGTGAGTCTATGCCTGTACCTCTGCCTTTTTGTGGGCATGAATTTCCAGAATTCAGCTGTTTAGGAAAACCTCATTTCTTAGTGATGAATAATAAACAAGAAATCAGAGCATCAAGTCCAAGATATTATGAGAAAAAGAGAGGAGCAAAGAGACCAGGAGAAAATAGTAGATGACGATCAATAGTATAAAACCAGTTTGATCAGATGAAAACTTCATACAAACTTCTCACCATGGATAATGCTGAAAGGCAATAGGTTGGGGGAAGGGGTGGCAAGGCAATCAGAGCAGATGAAAGAAATAGAAGAAAGATCAAAGCTATCACAAAAATGAAGGTAAAATCAGAAGGAACACAACATACACCACCTTAGTCAGAATAACAGAAATGAAAACAGAAATGAGAAACCTGAGTAAAATGACATGAAAATAACTACAAAAGGTTATAAGAAGGATGATAGGATGTGGAAGACAGCAATGCCTCAGATACATAAGGTTAGTCAGAACTTCTAAAGGAGAAATTGGATCTAATGGAAAAAGATTAATATTGAGGTCGTGATCTAAGATAACTCATAAAATGAGAGAACTTAAAATTACCTACTGAAGTGATATTGTGAAATAGGGACAATTGACTCATCTCAACAACTTGGTAAACTTACTGGGTTCAAAAAATATTTTAAATAGCTCTCCACACTTTGCTTCCCACAGGTTATTTATAATGGGACAAATAAGTCCTCTCCATTAGAAAACAATAGAATAAAAGCAAAAATTGCCAAGCAAGGGCTGGGGGTGCAGTTCAGTGATAGAGTGCTCACCTACCAAGCACAGGGCCATGGATTCAATCTCCAACACTACAAAAGTATAAAAAAAAAAATCATCAAACCAAACCAAACAACCAACCAACCAAACAACAACAACAACAAAACAGAATAAAACTAAAAGGGGTAAAAAAAAAAGTAATGCGTACAAATTTTATCATCAACCAAATGAGACAGTTTCTAGCATACAAATGTTCAGACAATATCAGTCTGATGAGCTTTAGAGAAAAATGTATAGGAAAAGTATTGAAAGTGACAAGTGAATCTATTTATTCTTTGAACTAATAGGACTGAGATGAAGATAAATATGAAGATTAAATCAGAACACAAAATGTAAGAGATATAGACAGAGGCAATATGTGAAAAGTATAAATATAAATCCATTAGTGTAAAATAATAAAGCAATAGTAAATTGAATTCAATGACACTTTAAAAACATAATATATTATGATCAAGTGGTGTTGACTGTAGAATTCAAGGATGAAGTTACATTACAAAATCAAAACCCTTTCTTTTCTTCCTGAATACTTGAGCATTAAAATATTTTATCATTTGTTATCATTAAAATATTCATTCAACAAACTTGAAAGAATTTTACAATGAACACTCATATATTCATCTCTACTATTAAATTTCATTCTACTTGATTTGTTATGCATCTATTCTTCAATTCATGTTAATCCATCTTATTATTTATGTATTTCAAAGTAAAGTAAATAAATTGTAGATATTAGTACACTGCCTCCTGCATCTTTTAATATATAATACTTTTTTTCAGTGCTGGGGATCAAACTCACGGCTTTGTGTATGCTGGTAAGCACTTTACCACTGAGCTATACCCCCAGCCCACAATATTCATTCTTGATAAAAAATTTTAACAATGCAAAATAGATGACTACTTCATTTGCATGATAAAAATATAGCTTTCTGCTATAGTTTGGATCTGGAATGATTCCCAAAGGTCCATGTGTTAAAGGCTTATTCTTAGCTTGACACCATTAAGAACTGGTGGTATCTTTAAAAAGTAGGGCTTAGTGGGAGGTTTTAGGTTATTGGGGGCATGCCCTTAAGGGGGTTTGTGGGAGTCTGGTCTCTCCTCTCTCTCTCTTTATATATATATATATATATATATATATATATATATATATACACACACACACACACACACACATACAGATATATATATCTGTATGTGTGTGTGTGTGTGTGTCTCACTTCTGCTTTTGGATCATGAAGAGAATGGCTTTGTTTCATCATGTGCTTCTACCATGGTATGCTCCATAGTCCCAAAACAATAGAACCAATCAGTTGTGAACTGAAACCTCTGAAATTATAACAATAATAGGCCTTTTAAGCTCTATAAGTTGATTTGTCAACAGATTTGTCTACAGTGAGACAAAGCTGACTACCATACTTTCTCAACTTAATACCCAGCCTCATACTCAGGTGGAGACACTAACAGTATTCCTAGCAAAGGCAAAGGCAAGACAAGAATATCTATAACACCAATATTATTAAGCATTTTCCTTCAAGTTTAGTCAATAAATTGGGAAAGAAAAAAGAGACATGTAAGACAGAAGAAAGCAAAATTATTATTATTTGTGGATGATAAACTAATATACAAAGAAATCAGGAGAATCACCTAGAAAATCATCCTAATAAATAAGAGAATCTGTTAAAAGGTTTAACGTCAACATACAAGAGGCAACCACTTTGATATTTATAAACAAAAACAATTTATGAGACATTTTATAAAAATAAATTTTTACTTATAATAGCAATTACTAAAATAAAATAATTAATAATGTGCTTTAAAAGTTCATATATATGTATATAATGCATGCACTTCACATGTGCATATATACATATGCATATTTCATATATATATATATATATATATATATATATATATATATATATATTTTTTTTTTTTTTTGAAAAGATTTAAAATGCTCCTCTGGGAAAGAAAACTTGAATAATTGGAAAGTCATACCATGTTCTTATATAGAACATAATTAAGTCATGAAGATGTTAGTATTTTCCAAAGAAATTTCCAAATCTAACTCGATCCCAATAAATACATTTACAGTTTTATTATTTTTTGAACCATTCAAGTTGACAGTATAGTTGATGTAGAAAAATTAAAAAGCAAGCTATTTAGGGACTTCTGAAAACAAAGGTTAATGCTGGTAGTCCAGAAATGTATGCAAACACATCCAACAAATAGCACTGAATAAAGGTGGCATCTCAAGGGTGGTTGGAAAATGTGGATTGTTGAATGGCTGATTTAGAACAACAGTCTCCCTATTTATAAATGAAAGCAGATTTGGATTCATACCTTACATTCACACAAGATACATTCCAAGGAGAGTCAGAGATTTACTTGTTAAAACACAAAACAACAACAAACCTTGAAATAATTAGAGGGAACCCTGAGAGAATTATTTTATATCACCAGAGTTGGAAGGACTTTGCTAGTACACAAACTTAAGAAATCACAAATGAGACTGACCCTTCATCCCTGTCAAATCTAAGAACTTCTGCATGGAAAAAGTTTACCATCAGTGAAGCCAAAAGAGGAGCATACCAGCCTGTACCACACAGTATACCCTCCTTAAGTGTAAAGAGTTCTAAAGGGAATAAAACGTGAACAACCGCTCTAGTTCAACATACAGAAATCAATAAATGTAACTCATCACATCAATAGACTTAAGGACAAAAATCACGTGATTATCTCAATAGATGCAGGAAAGGCATTTCACAAAATATAGCATCCATTCATGCTCAAAACACTAGAAAAAACTGGGATAGTAGGAACATACCCCAACATTGTAAAAGCTATATATGCTAAACCCAAGACCACATCATTCTAAATAAAGAAAATTGGAAAGCATTCCTTCTAAAAACAAGAACAAGACAGGATGCCCTCTTTCACCACTTCTATTCAACATAGTTCTTGAAACCCTAGCCAGAGCAATGAGGCAAAAGAAAGAAAATAAAGAATATGAATAGGCAAAGAAGAGCTGAAACTATCCCTATTTGCCAATGACATGATTCTATTTATAGAACACCCCAGAAACTCTACCAGAAAGCTTCTAGAACTCATAAATGGATTCAGCAAAGTAGCAGGATATAAAATTAACACCCATAAGTAAACTACATTCCTATACACCAATGATGAATCAGCTGAAAGAGAAATTAGGAAAAATATCCCATTCACAAAACCTTAAAAATAATACTTGAGAACCAATCTAACAAAAGAAATGAAAGACTTATAAAATAAAAACTAAAGAACACTAAAGAAGGAAAATGAAGAAGGCCTTAGAAGATGGAAATGGCTCCCATGTTCTTGGTTAAGCAGAATTAATATAATCAAAATGGCCACACTACTAAAAGGCCGTACAGATTTAATGCAATTCCTATTAAATTCAATGACATTCTTCATAGAAATTAAAAAAGTGGTCATGAAATTCATTACAAACTAATTCATAGCCAAACTAATCCTTAGTGAGAAAAGTAAAGCAAGATGCATCACAATACCAGACCTCAAATTATGCCACAGGGCTATAGTAACAAAAACAGAACGGTATTGGGACAAATACAGATATGAAGACCAATGGAACAGAATAGAAGACACAGAGACAAGCCCACATAAATACAGTTATATCATCCTAGACAAAGATGCCACAAACATACATTGGAAAAAAGATAGCTTCTTCAACAAATGGTGCTGGGAAAACTGGAAATCCATATGTAGTAGAATGAAATTTAATCCCTATTTCTCATCGTGCACAAAACTCAACTCAAAGTGGATTAAGGACCTAGGAAACAGACCAGAGACCCTGCACCTACTATAAGAAAATGTAAAGCCCAACTCTTCATCATGTGAGCTTAGGAACCAACTTTCTCAACAAAACTCCTAAAATGCAAGAAGTAAAATCAAGAATCAATAAGTGGGATGGTATCAAACTAAAAGCTTCTTCACAGCAAAGGAAACAATTAAGAATGTGAAGAGAGAAACTACAGAATGGGAGAAAATCTTTACTGCTTTTACCTCAGATAGAAACATTAATATTCAGGATATTCAAAAAACTTAACACCAACAAAACAAAACAAATAAGCCAATCAATAAATGGGCAAAAGAAGTGAATAGGCATTTCACAGAAGAAATATAAATGGCCAACAAATATATGAAAAAATGCTTAACATCTGTAGCAATTAGAGAAATGCAAATTAAAACTACACTGAGATTCCATCTCACTCTAGTCAGAATGGCAATTATCAAGAATACAAGTAACAATAAATGTTGGCCAGGGTGGGGGTGGGGGAAGGTACAATCATACATTGCTGGTGGGGCTGCAAATTGGTGCAACAATTATGGAAAACAGTATGGAGATTCCTCAGAAAATTTGGAATAGAACCACCATTTGACCCAGTTATTCTTCTCCTTGGTTTGTCCAAAGGACTTAAAATCAGCATACTACAGTGACACAATCACACCAATGTTTATTGCAGCTCCATTCACAATAGATAAGCTATAGAACCAACCAACCTAGGTGTCCTTCATCAAATGAATGGATAAAGAAAACATGATACATATATACAATGGAATATTACTCAGCCATAAGGAAGAATGAAATTATATCATTGGTTGGTAAATGTATGGAACTGGAGACTATCATGCTAAATGAAATAAGCCAGTCCCCCCAAACAGGCCAAATGTTCTCTCTGATATGTGGGTGCTGACACACAATAAAGGACAGGAGGTAAAAAATAGAAAATCATTGGATTGAACAAAGGGAATAGAAAGAAAGTGAGGGGAAATGAGATGGGGAAAGATAGTAGAATAAATCAGACACAATTTCTTGTGTTCATATGTGAATACACCAGTGAAACTCCACATGTTGTACAACTACAAGAATGGGATTTTAATTAGAATAAGTTATACATCCTGTATGTATAATATGTCAAAATACTCTCTGCTATTATATATATCTAAAAGGAACAAATAAAAGAGGTTTAAAAAAAATGAACAATCTCCCAATAAAGTGGACAAATACTATGA
Organism: Marmota flaviventris; assembly: GCF_047511675.1. Lineage (NCBI taxonomy): Eukaryota > Metazoa > Chordata > Mammalia > Rodentia > Sciuridae > Marmota > Marmota flaviventris. Next base: position 99,707,169 of record NC_092498.1, on the reverse strand, counting down.
CAGATTATTTTTATTTATTTATTTATTTGTTTGTTTATGTATAATGGTGGAATGCATTAAAATTCTTATTACATATATAGAGCTCAATTTTTCATATCTCGGGCTGTATACATAGAGTACTCAAACCAATTCGTGTCTTCATATATGTACTTTGGATAACAATGGTCTTCACATTCCACCATCATTAATTACCCCATGATCCTTCCCTTCCCCTCCCACTCCTCTGCCCTATCTAGAGTTCATCTATTCCTCCCATGATCCCTCTCCCTATCCCACTATGAATCAGCTTTCTTATATCAAAAAAAAAATCACTGGTGCAGCCAATTGGAAAGCAGTATGGAGATTTCTTGGAAAATTGGGAATGGAACCACCATTTGACTCAGTTATTCCTCTCCTCAGTCAATACCCAAAGAACTTAAGAACAGCATACTACAGGGACATAGCCACATCAATGTTCATAGCAGCACAATTCACAATAGCTAAACTATGGGACCAACCTATGTGCCCTTCAGTAGATGAATGGATAAAAAAAATGTGGCATATATACACAATAGAATATTACTCAGCAATAAAAGAGAATAAAATCATGGCATTTGCAGTTAAATGGATGGAGTTAGAGAAGATAATGCTAAGTGAAATAAGCCAATCCCCAAAAGACAAACGCCTAATGTTTTCTATGACAGATTCTTTATAGAAAAATAAATGTACAGGGGCTGGGGATGTGGCTCAAGCGGTAATGCGCTCGCCTGGCATGCGCGGGGTGCTGGGTTTGATCCTCAGCACCACATAAAAAAGAAAAATAAAGATGTTGTGTCCACCGAAAAACTAAAAAAAAAAAAATTAAAAAGATTTTCTCTCTCTCTCTGTCTTAAAAAAAAAAAGAAAAAGAAATGTACAAATTAAGCTTTATCATGGGTATGTGTGTGTTAGAAACAACATTGTATATATAGAATTTGGTACTCTTTGTAGTTTCGGGAATCCACTAGGGTCTTGGATATTATCCCCCAAGGGTAAGGGGGAGCTACTTCCAGCTACATAGTGTAATTTGTTTCTCTTATTTTAAGTAGCTTTGAACACCGGTTTCCATATTCCATATAGAACCACTTTCATTTGCTATATTCTTGTAGTTGGGAAGGTGCAGAGAGAATGTGTTGGCTGGCTGTGGGCAGAGGAGAATGAGGATGGCAGAGGAGGAGAACGGGCTTCCCAGCCATGCTGGGCCTCTATTATAGTTTGGATTTCTAATGTCCCCAAAAGGCTCATGTGTTGGAAGCTTGGTCCTCACCCAGCTGGTGGCACTGTTGGGACATAGTGGAGACTTTAGGAGTTGGGACCTAGTTGGAGGAAGTGGGTCACTGGAGGCACAGTTTTCAAGGTAAATTTGTTCCAGGGCTCCTGCACCTGCCATTCTGCCTCCTGGCTACCATGAGGTAAGCAGCTTCTTCCCTCACACTCTTGTGCCATGATGTTTCTATCTCTCCACAGGACTAAAAGTAGTGGAGCTGGCCAGCCATGGACTGCAACCATTTTGAACTTTTCTTTGTTTTTGAAGTTGTTATACTCAGGCATTTTGTCATAGCAATGGAAAGCCGACTAACATAGTGCCTTTGCGGGTGTTTATAAGTGGATAGAATTATTTTAAAAGCGTGTTTGGGAAGGCTTTGAGAATAAGAATCACCTCCTTGGGTTGAGGTAATAAGGGATCCAGTGAGTTGGGGGGGGGGTCATTCTCCCATCCTGGTGGAACCCAGCCCTGAGCTGACGCACACGGGAACCAGCTGGAAACCTCCTTCAGGCAGCCTGGAGGCTGCAGAGGTGTTGACAGCCAGAGCTGAGAGGGGAAACAAGGGGGCTGCTGCATAAAGCAGCAGCAGACAATGCTGAGTGCCTGAGGCGTCATTTGGGGGCTCCCGGTGGTAAATGGGGACACTAGTCATAAAGTCACAAGAGAAGTTTCCCACAGAGAGCAGGGCCGTGGGGGTGGTTGAAGTGTGAGTGTCAGCAGGCAGGGAGGCTCAGAGCCATCCAAATTTGGGTCTAAATATGAATCTGTTCCACAATCACATCCAGCAACCAGACCCGCTTTGGGTTACTAGTTCACATCTGTTGAAAGAATTCTTAATTGAATATAATTTCAATTCTCTCTAGAGATTAGATGTATTTTACAGGAAAAATGGTCCTCTCGATTTGAGAAGGCATTGTTCTTAAATTAGAGACTCTGGTCGGACCTACCAAGTTCTCATCTTGCAGTGGGCACCTTGAATTATTAGTGGTGCCTCAACTCCTCAGCTTTCTTCCCACTGTGCCTGTGATCATGGCTCTCCTCTTCCTGGAATCCCCACCCCACCCACACTCCACCCTGGAAAATTCCTACTCATATTTTAAGACCAAGGCTAGTTCCTTTAAAAAACTCTTCATGCCCTTTCCTGTACACTGATGATTTTTTTTCCTTCCTTCTCTGTGCTCCCAAAGCAGGATGTATCTCCTTCTGTCTGGGTAACATGATAAATTCTGATTCACAGGACACTCCACTATGGAGTTCTGGAGGCACAGGTCTGCTCTACCTGGCCCAGAGCCCACTGGTAGGTATTTAGTGTAACATAGAAATGGTTCATTTTTCTCCATAGGATTCCATGGTAGCAGCACTAACCTCCAGGGAAGAATACCAGACTTCATTTCCTGTTCACGCCTTGCCCTTCTCTCCCACACAATCCACACTTCAAAAATGGGGATGTTAAAATGGATGAGTGGAGACTAATTGGACTTTGAGTTCTCACTGGGTTTTCTTTCTCCTCCTCTTCCTTCTTTTCCTTTTCTTTCCCCCTCTCTTCCTCCTCCTCTTCTCTCTTGATTTCATAAATGCCCCGTGGTGAGAAGACTTAGCTGGTCTCCTGGGTAATTGCGCGGCTATGTGGAAGTCAGGGGTGGATGGAATAGAACAGGCCTGTTCTCTGTTGGGGGAGACCACCTGCCTCTTACACATCTGCCTTCGATGCTACATTTGAATGGTGGGAAGAAGTAGACCAAGCAGGGGAAAGAGTCTTGCTTAGGAAATAGAGGACACCTTTCAAGGATCCACCCCAATCTCACAGAGAACCATACTCGGTTTTATTCAGTAAACAACTTACGACACCTGAAGGCCTGGAATACTGCTTAGCTTATAGTCGGAGCTCAAATAATACTTACTGAGTACATGAGAGAATGGGAGGAGGTTCTCATCTTGCAGGCACACACCTCTATTAGGATCTTGTTGGACTTGAAAGAAGGGAAGAAGTCGGAGAGAGGAATGTTGGTAGGGTAGGACAGGTCTAAGTATGGAAGGTTCCAGATCTATTGCCATCACGATTTTACTCCAAAATGTCTAATGGGCAACACATCATTTTATGTACTATAAATATAGTGGCATTTTAAAAGTTCTATAGATTTTCTTGGAGTCTCAATTCATGAGGTTTCAGTCATTTTAGTCTGACAATTTTTTGCCAGTTTAATTGCTTATCACTTAGCCAAACCAGCCTTTGTAAGAGAAGGGACACAGGAAATTTAGACATTCTCGTCTTACTCCCTCCCACCCTTTCAATCACTGTGATAAAAACTGATCTACAGAAGTAGAGTGGGTGGAGCCACTCATGGCCATGGTCTCCTTGCCCCATCGCTGTGAGCAGAACCATATGACATTACAGATCAACACAGACAGCAGGGGGTTGCTCCATTGTCTAAGATTAACTGTGAGAGCTGTATCTCACACTTCTACGTGGCTTTGTGCTTTATGTCACATTTCATGTATGTGTTAGTGCTATTGTCCAGCTTGGCTCCCCTAACTGACCAGAGCACCCCCTCCCAGCGGCTGGGACTCATGAATGTCCCCTTCTCTGGGAGCCATTTAGCTTCATGGGTTAGTCCCTTTTCCTCCTCCTTTCCATCTGAATGCATCTGATCCACAGGGCTTTCCTTGCTTTTCCATACAATCTTTCCTGGGATCATCAAGAAACATATCAAAGAGCAGTGGTACCAGCTGTGTGTTAAGATCAAGTGGGAAGCTGTCTCCAGCAGTCTCCTGGGTCAGCCAACTCCTAGTGGTCCTTCTTTATCCACTTTGCCCAAGCCTGTGCATGTTCACCTGCCCCACTGTCCTGGGCATGCCAACTTCTGCCACTTGCACCTAGGAGACTGTGTTCAAGTATGCAATCTCTCTATGCCTCCATTTTTTTTTCACCTATGAGGTGGGTGCTGCTTACCTAAAAAATAAGGTTGTGTGGATATAATCAGGTAACTGTGAACACTTGATGAGTTTTTAGAAAGATTACTGGGTAGGGAAGATTCATTAGCTTAGAGAGAACAGACTTTAGTGGTTAAAATAAGGTGAACATTAATTTCCATCTAAAGCATAGGAGGGGGATTAATCAGGGCCAGAAAGGCAGATGTCATCAGAGACTTTGGCTCTTTCTCTGGTTTAATAGTCCCAAATTGACCTCATGGTCCAAAATGTCTTCTGAAGCTCCAGCAATCATATTCATGTTCCAAGCAGGAAGGGAAAAAAAAGAGTTTAACTCCATTTTGTTAAGGAAATTTACCAAAAACTTATTATAATAATTAAACAGTTCCGTACAGAGCATGAAATCTTGTAGACATTAAATGCTCAGTAAGTGTAGCATGTTATGATTATTGCTTCTTATTTCCTCCACCACTCTGTGCTACATCCCTTGTGATATCTGAGAACCCCACCACCATCATATACACTTGAATCTACTGCCACACTTCTTTCCTGTGGTCTTGAAGTTCCCTGTCTGAGACATTTTGGGTGATTCATGTCATTATGGTAGGACATGACCTACAGGAGGCCATTGTTCTTTGCTGAGGTCCTTGACAGTCTTATGTTTTTCTAGTTAACTAAAACTAAGTGTCTGCTACCAAGTAAGTACATGGCAGCCGGACTCAGGGGAAACCAGGAGATGGAAGAGGAGGTGTGACTATGCAAATGATCCTGGCTGGAGCAGATGGGGTCTTCTCGAGGAGGGGCACTGAAGCACAGGGGTGTTGGGCTTACTTATCCTGCATTGTTCTCTTGCTTATGGAAAAGAAGACATAATAGGACATAATGGAAGTGTTGCTGGTTGGCTGGTTCTTGAGAGTTTCTCTCTGAAGGTCTGTAGTGTCTGCTGATGTGCACTGAACATGCAGGGCCCCTGGTCTAGCCAGGAGAAGGCCATGCTTTTGGTCCAGACCCACAGCATCCCAGTTGTTCCTGGTGTCTGGACTGCAGGAAGACCTGACATCTATGTGCTGTAGACAATGGTCCAAGCATGCAAGGGACAGAGAGAGCCATTTGCCTGTCACATTTGGGTTCTGGATGTGAAAATACTCTTATTTTTTTTCTTTGAGGATGAACTTATGAATACAACTTTTTTTTTTCATATGGGTGGGTGGCATTGCATTTGGAGTCCAAAATTTTATATTTAGGACGTACCTTGACCTCTGACTTGTCATGAGATGTTTGCTGTAGCTTACTACTTCTTGCTCAGATTTTCATTTGGAGAACAAAAATAGCAATATATTCTGTGACTTGGCTCCACATTTTTTTTTTCAGGAGAAAAACTTGAATAGTGGTAAAGAAACAGGAGAGAGGATTATTTGTGTTTCCAGAAAATTGTGCTATAGGTTTTTCTTGGTGTAGGTACCTATAACCACAGGTGATCCATGATACTTATATATTTAATTAATTACGGCTTATATGATGATGACTTTAAGTTTCAAAAAGTGAACAAAGGAAACCTTTCCTTGCTTCTTAGAGTTCTCCCATCCTTCCATCCATGCTCCGAATCCCTGGCATATGGAATGGGGATAACTGAGGATTCAGCACACATATTTGGAATGTGAAAAGTATGACCAACTGTGTTTGTGTGTGTTCTTTCTGGAGGAGAAGGTAACAAAATGGGAAAGATAATAAATGATGTGATCTTTACCTTTAAAAGAGCTTAGAATATAGTAGAAGTGACAAGAAAAACATCAAAACAGATTTCTAAAAAAAAAAAAAAAGAAAGAAAGAAGAAGAATGGGTTATATTTGAATATCCTGAAAGAAATTTCTTAGGTCTGTTTACCTTCCTTCCTGGATTGACTGAGAAGACCCAATGAAGATCAAGACATTGTGTATATGAGCCATTATGAAAACTGTAAAGGCCCAGGTGGATACTGTAATTTACTCTTGGTTAGACAAAGCTTCATAAAGGAGGTGGGGTACAAATCTGACCTTAAAGCATAGGCAGAGAAGAGGAAAGAAAAAAAATTTTACAAGTGGGGACGATGGAGGTGCTACTGGGGGCAGAATTGAGTATGGTCAGGAAGGACTTGCGCTCTCCATGAGTCGAACTTAGAGATTGGTGTTCCTAGCTCCATTTACAGATGAGGACCTGGGGGAGAAGAGAGCAGCTTGCTGAAAGTTGCAGTTAGTAACAACCAGGTCAACAGTTCTTTAGCTTGTAAGCACCTAATTTGAGCTTTCAAGTTCAAAGTCATAGCCCAGGGGCAACTAACTCAAGGCCTAAAATTTGTCTATGGAGATGTGATTTGCTTTCTTCAGCACAGAGTCAGCAAAGGAAATGTATAAAGGAGTGAGGCTGGGGGAGAAGGACCTTGTAGGTTTTGAGGTGACCTGAAGAAGCCTGGAAGCCTACAGACCAGACTGATGACTGACTGACTAGATGGCTGATTTGCGGCCTTATTGCTAAAGAGATTTTAAAGAAACAAAAGGGACCCATAACACCAAGATAAAATTAAGTTAAAATAAGTGAAGAAATAAGGCAAAGGGAAGATAAAAATAGGAGAGAAAGATGAATCCAGAAGTGAGGTCATTGCATAAAATGCATAATGTAATTTCCTGGGCATTTGCTAGAGATGGGCCAGACATTTGGCACTATACCATGTGAACAGGAGACAAAATCAGTTATAGGATCTACAGTATCCATAAAAGAAAAGAGTACCTCTGAGCTGATTCTGTTGCGATGAAAGAACTAGATCAAGAGGGGTTCTGTTCTTCAAAACCAAAGAATCCCTGATAATGACATTGGCTTCTCACAAACATAGCCTCTTTCTGTTTGTTTGTTTGTTTGTTTGTTTGTTTGTTTTTGTTTTTCCTTCTTCTTCTTCTTCTAGCTCACCCTCTGAGCAATAGGAAGGGCAGAGAAAATAATCAGTCTAGTGTACTGCCCTAATAAACCTATTTTCTGGTTGCTGAGCAAAGGGGGTCGAGCAGGTGCTGTGGCAGGGCCACAGAGACTGCAAGTGACCTGCAGAGTCAGTGAGTCTGAACTGAAGCTTTGGAACCTTTCACAACCTGCCTGCTTCTTCTGAGCCAGAGACAGACAGTTGGCCAGCGCTACAGGAGAATCACTGTACTTCTGGGGAGGCCATTCCCAGCAGGGCCAGTGGGGCCAGCCCCGTCTGCAGTCCTGTATGTGAGCCTTCCGGGTTCTGCTTGTAGAAACTGCCCTAATCCAGATGGCCCAGAGCCAAGGGGCGGCTTGCTGTGTAATACCCATTCCTGGGCAGTTAGCTGTTAGTGGAGCTGCATTTCATGAGAGGAGCTTTGCCAAGGAATGGGAGCCAGAGAAAATGAGGGCCCCACCCAGAAGCTAAGGCAAACACATCAGGAGCAATTTAGGATCTGCACCTGCAAAATATGAACTGTTCTGTTTAAAGTGTTTTGTGATCAGTAAAAGATGACTTTGCTGCCTGTCTTTAATTTTATCTTGGAAGCTCTGTGGATGTAATGCTAAGACTTAAGGTAGAGTACAGAGAGGATAAAATTATTTTCATTTTCTCTCTATTCTTTTCTTTCATCCTCCTGTTTGCCCCTGTGATCAATTTGTACACACACACACACACACACACACACACACAGAGCCTTTGGTGGCTTAAGTAGAAATAGTAGCTCCTGGAAGCCACCTAGGAAAGTAGGAGTCCACATTTTTCTGTTTCAAGGAAGCTAACTGCACTCCTGGGGAGCTGTTGCTTCTCTCTCCTGGCTTGCAGAGGCAGCCTGTCCTCCTCCCTTGTCAAGAGCACTTAGCCCTGACAGAGCCAGCGGAGGTTTCACATGACCTGACTCATACCTTCAGAGGCTGCATTCACTTAGAGGTCCCCAAAGCCTTAGTCAGGACTGAGCCTGGAGAGTCTGGGAGCATAATGCAGATACCAGGGCCCAAAGCTTCCTGTTGTGTGGTAGGCCAATAGCCAGGAGGGACCCAGGAGGGGATGGGTTGTGGAATATTCCTTCTTAGCTTCAGAACTTGCAGGACTGTGCTGGGGCCCTTTCCCTGCTGCAGATGGTGGGTGTGTTACTCCACATCTTCAGCCACACACTGGGAAGGAACTGGGTGGGCTCAGGTTGCTACCATTGGTCAGATTGAGGTAGCTGGATCCTATGCTTGTACTCTATGTGTTCCCCAGCTGAATAAATCCTCCTTGAAAGCAAAAACTGAAAATTTGGGGGAAGGGTTCATTTCTATTTAACAGGTGATTTAGGTCTTGGTATGCAATCATAGCCCTGATTATTCTCAGACCAAAGGCAAAATTAGATCATTCAGCCAGTGCCCCCTTGTAACATGTGCTCCAGATGTCAGCCACAGGGCGGGGTGGTTCTTGAAGCAGGGAAGAAGGGAGGAATGGCAGAGGAGAAGCGGGGATAAAGGAGGGATGTTTGGATAGCTTTCTCTTGGTATCACACAGAAATCTCTAAGTCAACAAATCCAAATTGCCTTTATTGTCTTTATTCCCCTAATTACTGCTTCTTCCCTGTGACTCCTTCACCTTGTCCCCAAGCCCATAATCCAGTCACCAGGTCTGACCAAGTCCACCCACTCTGTGATGGCTGACAACTGCTGGTGTCCCAGCCACCACCTCCTGGCCATCCCCAGCCCTTACTTCACCCTCAGATAGAGTCATCTTTAACTGTGTCCTACCGAAGCCCTGGGAGACTTCCTTTCACCCCAGGGCAAAGTTCAAAGTCCTAATAAAACTTAAGTAGGAGGAAGAGGCTTCCATAGAATGAGAGCTAGTTCTGCTGACTTCCAGACCCAGCCCATCCTCTCAACTAGGATCTTAATGTCACCTTTTGGGCTTCTAGAGCTACCCTCCCACCCTCATTTCTTGCTCTTTCCTCTCTGAATCTTCCCACACGTAGATCCTTTTTCCTGAACGGACTTCCTCTTTCTTGGGTAATTCAAGTTCATCCCCCAGGTCTCAATTTAAATATCTACTTTCTGTAAAATCCCCTCTGTCTAGTGGACCCTTCTCCCTGTTCCTTTGAAATGATCTACCCCTGCAGTCCCTCATCATTGTCTGTTAACTTTGCAGTTATCCCTATGCTCTGTGATGGCAAAGGCCATGTTTCTATTGTTCTGCTGGATTTATAGAATCTACTATAGTACTCAACAGGTAACAGGTACTTTCTAAATATTTCTTGAATGGGGGAGTGGATTAACTGAACGGGTTCAATGCCTATCTCTGGCAATCTTGGTAAGGTCTTGCTATGGGAAAAGAGCATCAACTCTGGAACCAGACTAGGACCTACTTAAACCCCAAGTCCATGAGTAGTGGGGTGCACTGGGGTTCTTTGAAGAACGGAACCAACAGGGAACACAGTATATACAAATATAAACAAACACATTATGTATACACACACACACACACACACACACCTGTATAGGATATATAGAAATCTATCTATAATCTATTAAAATATTGAGATTGAGATTTATTTCAAGGAATTGGTTCACACATGATTGTGGGGTTGGCAAGTCTGAAATCTACAGAGCAGGTCACAGGCTTCAGGCTCAGGGAAGAGTTTATGTCATAGTTCAAGGCTGAGAAGTCTGCTGGTCAAATTCCCTGCCCTTCAGGGACCTCACATTTTATTCTATTCAGATCCCCCAAAGGGAGAGCTGTACTGTAGCAGAGCTTCTCAATGTTGGGCTTTTTCTGTTCCTTCTATACCTATCTCATTTAGGGACTGCTCCAGATGGAGAAAACCCTTTTGTCTGTTTGAAACAGCTGACTGTGTGCAGCTCTTTCATTCTATTTCCATACCTGTGTTAAAGGGGAATAAGGAATGAAAATTCACTGAGGTCAAAGTCGTGTATGGAGTCTTCAGTGGCAGTTGGGGGTCATACCCAGATAAAATTGGAATTCTGTGCTCCTGTGGATTTTATTACCCCTATCGATGTTGGTTTCATACACGTTCCAGAGTCAATGGATGCCAGGAAAACAAGACCTGATTCCTAGCAAGGACCCACTGAGCTCCCTCTCTGTCCACAGACCTCACTAGCATATGTGCATACATGCTGCTGCGTGTTTGGCGTTGGTTCTAATTTCCTTAAAATAGTCAGAGATAATTTTGTGTGATAAAAAAGGCTTATTTCTTTGATAAATGCAAGACCCATAGACCTCCTTCTATTTTAAGCAAAATTAGCTTTCATTTTTTTTTTTTTGTAAAATAGGAGGAAAAAATATTGCCCATCCTGTGTGTGGCCTGAAGGCAACCCTCAAAACATCTGAAAGGTTATCTGTCAAAGTTTTTAAAAGGAAATATATTGTTCTTAATTATTCTTATCTCATTTTTATATAATACTTTGTGGATTTATTTTTTTAATCTATAATCTTATGCCAAAAGAGGCCATCTAGGCTCATTTTTATTTGCAGACTGATACAGAGACAAAATATACAGGACTGTGTTTAACCATTTTAAATTCTCCTTTCCATTCCTTTTCCTTTCAACTAGAAAAGGACTTTTGTGCTGCAGACCACATCTGACCTAGGGTCAGTGCCTTCCCTGCAGACCAGTGGGGAAGGCCTGAGAGAGCTCTGGACCAGCAGGCAGCCATATATTTCTTCCATAATCCTGTGTGCGTGGGCGAAGTATCAGGCAAAGGTATAAATAAAGTATTCTGACTCCACATATGGTATTTTGGGTTTACAAATCCTTCATAAACTTTTTCCATTCCTATCAGCAGTTTTATTCATTATGGGACATCCAGCGAGTCTCCTTTCGGGATTATTTGAGAAGCAGCAAAGACTTCCTGTGAAAGGAGCATGTTTGCTGTAAGATTTGTGCAAAGATTGAGTGCCTGTGGGAGAATAATCCCGATGTAGTCAGATCTCAAATGTTCGGTGGGGTTTCCCCTGTCATGGACTTTCATGTTCTCAGCACATGGATGCTGTAGGAGCGCAGCCCCTATGATGGAAAAGTGCATTCTCGCTTTCCTCTAGGGTACCAAGGTCATGTCCATGATCTGGCTGACGTGTTTTCTCCTTTCTGTCTGCCTTCAGTTTGTGTTTTTACTGATTTGGAGGGTCCAGAATGAGAAATCAGGCCTGAAACTTACAATTTTAAAATTTAAAAACTGAGGTAGGCTCAATGTATCCCGGCAAATTGAAATCACGTCCGTATTTCCAACTCTGTGAGCCACTGGGCTTTGACCAGGCTTTAGAAAGAGTATATCTTGGATCAAAAATAGCCAATAGAGGAGTGTGTCCCAGGAGGAAAAGTATTTAGACACAGATCCTTGGGTGGTCTCATTCACAGGAACAAAGAGAAAGAGCCCCTACTGACTGATAACTGGAGTAACAAATGTCCATGGCCAAGCTTGGCATAGGATGCTACAGCATATCAGTCAATATAATTCAAAGCCCTGATCTCTCTCTCTCTCTCTCTCTCTCTCTCTCTCTCTCTCACACACACACACACACACACACACACACCTGTCTGCATGATTGCAAACTCTGTGCCCCTACCTGGAATTGATTGAGGATGAATGTACTGAATAAATCAAGAGTACAAGTGCCAGACTAGATGGTGCCATGCTTTTCTGTTTGCTTCCATCCCTAGTCATCATCAGATGATGTTGATTCCACCTACTAGGGACAATACAAATGTACCCTTTTAACCACAGGGGCACCACATTGCACTTCAATAATTCACTCTCAGAGCTCTTTATTATTATTCCAGGAGGGCGTCCTCAGCTGCAATCAGACCAGCATGTATATGGGAACCTTAGAGAAGGTCCCACCTTGTAGCTAATAAATGAATAAAGCTTCAGCTTTGGCCCTTTTCAGTTGCACAGGCCTCTTCCAAGAGCTGGGAGGAGCCCTTGTAATGTGTTCGCACTGTTGTGTATTCTTGTAAAATGTATTATAAGCAAGATATATTTAGCCATTGTTGGTTAAGACTGTTTTCTCTTTCAGTTCCAACTTCCCCTCCATGTTCCTACTGCGGGGGTGTCAGTGCAGTCACGAGCACTCTGGGTCTCCAGCTAGAGGGAAGTTGAGTTGGGAATACATTTAGTGTGGGCTAAGGAGGGGATATTTTTGTGGTTGGTAGTTGTTTCCAAGTGCACTTAGGTTATTGCTAACCTTCCTGGTGTAAGAACGGTTTCTAGGAACACTCCTACAGCCTCTGCACAGACGCAGCCAGCCACATGACAGGAAGTAGAGGGCCAGCATCAGATCATGATGTAAAAGGGCCCTACCAGCCTCTGACACCAACCATGTATGTAGAGTCAAGGACAAGCAAAGTTTAAAATGCACAAAGCAGGAAGCTTGTCTGTGGGAAATTCTTCTGAAGTCTGATGACTAAATTGTAAGCATTGGACTTTATTTTCAGTAACAAATAGAACAGAAGTCCTCTCCTTTCAGGAATATAGTATGCCACATTATGTATAAAATTGCAAACGCATGGTGCCTGTTTTCTCTTTTAATGAGAATTCTAGAGAAAAGTGTTATTGTAATTCCCATGCTTTGACCTATGAGGATGGTATTTGTTATCATCCTAAAATTTTTATTTTGTTGTGGTTTATTTCCTCCTTTTAAATAATTATTCCATTTTGTACCAAATTGAGTATTCTTGGCTTTGAAATTTCTTTTCCTTAATGAGGACTCTCTAAGTCTTCTTTAAGCAAAAGGCCCTAGAAAATCTGGATCAGAAACAGTCTGTCCCCCAGGTTGTAGTCAGGCGGGTCTTTCTAAAGCAGGAATTTAATAGGTGACAAACCTTAATACAAATCCTTTGATGATTTTCATCTCTTTATAAACTGGCACCTGCTACTGCACCCTCTATCTTCCTCCTTCCTCTCCCTCCCTGTGCACCAGAAACTGGCCAGCCCACAGCACCTGGTATGCATAGCTTTGTCATTTGCTCCACCTCCTGTGCCCATGTGTTTCCCTCTAATCACAGATTATTTCAAATATTTGTTTGCTTGTTTGATAAACTATTGGTCCTTCAGAATGTAGCAAGGCAAGGCTGAAGGTTGTAGATCAGTGGTACAGCACTTGCCTAGCATGCATGGGGCCCTGGGTTCCATCCTCATCATCACAAAAAAATATGTAGCAAGGGAGAAAATTACACTGATGAGCTGGAAACTGGCCAGGAGTAGCACTGGCATAGGGTGGCCTGAAGGAATTTAAGTGATCACAGCCAGTCTTTGTGAGCTAGCATAGGCCCAGAGCACAATGATCAGTAGGAAGTTTCCCAGATATACCCGGTGCCTGGGTTCTGGCTTGACATAGAGCAGATGCAGAATGCAGGCTGTTAAAGGAGTTCAGGAAGCATTCCGCTGCCTGTCCACCCCCTAGTGCTCTGCAGCAGAGCGGATGCACCCTGGGCGGTGGCTTTTCTCCCATTCCTGGCTCCCGGCTGGCTTCTTCCTACTTTATATCCTGTGGTGCTCTTTTGCTTCAATGACTGTCTGGTCTGAATTTGGGACATTTCTGGCCACCCTCATTCTTATCCTCAAATCCAGGGATTCTGCTGTGTCCCTCTTTCAACACCAGAGCTGTGGGGATGCCCTGGAGAAAGCCATTTTTTTTCCTCCTTCATTCTTCATTTATCAGGGTTGTCTCATTTTTTCTTTTCATTCTTAATTAGTATCTCCCAAGGAAATGATATCTATAAATAGAATTCATCTTATATTTGTGACTCAAGAGTCCAAACCACATGTGTCCAAACCAGTGTGGTAAGTGCAGTCGTAGATTTTCTTTGATTTCGTGGGATGGTATTATTAGCACCAACATTTATGATAATAAAGCAAAGGCCAATTATTGTTTACAACATTTACTGAAAGCCTTTTCAAGCAAGCACTTTTTCATTATTTAGTGTGGGCTTTAATTAGTCACAGGACTGTTATGCTAAATTAACTCAGAGTTCTATTAAAATGTGCAGATTACGTCCCCCTCTTTATTTCCTTTCCTGTCATCTTCTCTCTGTGAGTGTGTCATCCAATCTTTTCCTTCAGTTCAGAGATTTACATGTAAGAAAGATGGCGCCAAGTCCCAATCCTCCCCTGCTGCCTTAGAATGACATTATGTATCAAGAAAAGATATAAGGAGACTCTGGGAAATTTCCAGGCCAAAGAAAGCAAACATTAAATCTATCATTCTTTAGGCATGGCCTCAGAGAACTTTGCAGAGCAATCCGGTGCTTAGTTTTTTGGGGAATAATGGAAACAGTTTCCTTCACATCCCCAATATTTCATTTTCTACATATTCAGTTAGCTAATAAATAGCCACTCAGTTTCTCTGGCCAGACAGAGTGACAAATACAGCTCTTCCTCTGAATCCTACCAGCTGCAAATACACATAGAAAAATTTGCTCTTCAGATTATGTTATCTTCTGTGTTACTTCATTTAGAAAGCAGAGGGAAGAGGCCTTAAGGACAGAGTCTGGCGTGTACCTGTCCTCAAAGAAGGTAGAAGTTCACCCATTATATTGGTTCATTTTCTGTAGCTATAACTGATACCAGACTGGGAAACATTTTTTTTTTCTTACAGTTCTGGAGACTGGGAAGTCCAAGACTGAGGAGCTGGTGAGGGTATTTTTGTTGGTAGAGACTCCATTGCAGAATCCCAAGATGGCATAGAGCCTTACATGGTGAGACAGCTGAAGCAAGCCAAAGACAGCTCCAGCCATGCCCTCAATAACCAATTAATCTACTAATCCATGAAATTATTAATCTATCCATGAGAGCAAAGCCCTTGTGACCCAATCAACTCTTAAAGATCTTACCTTGTTCTGTCTCCTAATACTTCAAAATGGGGATTAAATTTCATCATGAGTTTCAAAGTGCCATTGTTCTGTCAACTTGACCTTGAGGAGAAAGTAAGAGAAGCAAGCATGTCTCTCAGCCTCTTTTCTCCAGGCCAGAGATCTATAAGTAAGATCAGTTTGAAAGTTGATCTACCTGAAGTGTATTATGTTCTGTTGGATTTTCCTTTAAATCCCTACTGGGTGAATGGGTTTGGGAGCTACTGATAGAAGATAGACTACAACTTCCAAAATACAATTTCACCCAGCTGGACTTGATACCAAATGTCAAGGACCAGAGAATCATAACAACCTAGACATTTTTTTTCAAGAGTGAAATGCTTTCAAGGACATTTGCTGTTATTCTAACAAACTACAGTCCAATTTCTTATTCCACAAAATGCTGATCCTTCTTTCATCTCCTGTAAGAAATAAGGGTTACAGTAGGATCAAGGGCACAGGCTGGGAGTATAAGATAAATGACAACTCACCACGCCTTCTAGAGGATACAGAAAGGAGGTTATTTATTTTATGCAAAAATAGTTATAACTCTTATATGTGCTCAGATCTATTTTGCCCCAAGAGATAAGTAATCTTTTTTTTTTTTTTTCTGGAAGATAATTAATAGTTTCTTATCTAGATTTCCCTTGTCCAAATTAAGCTGCTAGGCAGGGTAGGAGAAAAACATGGGCATGTTCAGTGTGTTAATTATAAGGTTATAAAATGTAACCCAAATGCAATGGACTTAAAAATTCTGAGATCTGTACCAAAAATGAATCACAGAAGGACAGAGATACTGCAAAACATTCAAGAAGTGACCATTGCCATTCATAGTGAAAAACCAGCCTCTACCTCAGAGCAAAGCCTGTCCAAGGAAGGGGGCGTGACCTTTGTCCTTGGAAAGACCCACCGAGCACTCCTAGGCACATACCCACCCTGCTGAGTTGTTTATCTACAAATACCAGGAGAGATCTGCTGCTCCAGGTGTCCCTGACTAAGTCAGGCTAGGTGGGGACCCATTGCAACTCCCTAGCAGCCACCAATCAGCCTGAGACAGGGAAATACCTGGGATGCCAGATGACCCTCCCAGTAGTTTATGGTGTTTGATAACATGTTGGGAAACCATGTAGTTCAGCACGTACACGCCTCGTGGCCTAAACCAATCAGTTCAAACGAATCCCCCTCTTGTATTAACCAATCACCCCTACCCAAATTGTTCCCGCCAGTGAATGTGCTAATCAATGTTAAGAGTTGTTTTATGATTTTTCCGCGGTGTGTGATGATTTGCTAAGAGATGCTATGATGTATGTGAAGTCCCTGCCTTCTCCAAAGAGTGTATACAACTGCTGCAAACCCTGGGCTCGGGGCCTCTCAGCATCACCAGTTGCTGTGTGAGCGTGGAGGACGGAGCTAGCTCACAATAAACACCTCTTTGCTGCTTACATGGATCTTGGTCTCTGGTGGTCTTTTAGGGGTCCCGAATTCGAGCATAACAATAGCTTATTTATCATTTTTTTGAATAAAACTTATGTTCTCTTCTTTTTAATTTTTTTGATTTGTCCACTCTTTCAATGGGTTATATGAAGTGTTGGGTGGAAAGATTGGATACAACCACAACATGGATATTCTGAGACTGAGATGTGTTCAATGCTTTGAAAAGTCAATAGACAAGCTAAGCAAATAAAGACTCTAACTGGCATCAAGTTCTCCGGTATCTACATTGCTTATCTGGTCCATACCCTGCACTCTAAGGGACTGAGAGCACATGGCAAGCCTAAGAGGTCAGCAGGCAGGCTGGCCTCCACTTGGATAGTTTTTTGCTAATGTAACTGTGAAGGTAAGGAAGGACTAACAAAGAGACAAAGGGAAAGTTTTCCTACTTCCAAATCTTGTGATAACCTGGTATTTGGACTTGAAGCCATGTCCTCCTGGAGTTGGGGTGGATTCCTCTTGTTTTACTTTCTCTTGAGCAAACCCCTTTGGTGCTAATATCTTACATCAAATCTGATGCTTTCATTTTCTTCATAAATCTCATTGACTCCCACAAATTGCATTTTGTTTTTTAAAAAGTTGGAGAGAAGTTTGAAAATGAAAAAAAAAATCATATTGCATATACGATATTCACTTTTATATTCTTAGTTGCCCAAATTCTATCCTTTTGCCTGATTTCCAGGGCAGAATTCTGCAGGGAAACCATTTAGCTATTCACACTTCTCATAAACACTCAGAGCATGTAAGCAGTGATCTGGATGCCCAGGCCCACCTCTAGGTGCCAATACTCTCCTACTGAGGCCAGATTTAAAGATAGGTTAGTGTAGTTAGGTAGATTGGGGTCTAATATCCAGTACAATAAAGAAAATGGAGACCTTATGGAGTCCAGATGACCAGAACAACACCTGGGGAAATTGAAATGTTAATGTCCCCAAGGCCAGAACCCATCCTAAAGAATTGCTAATGAAGTAGCTCCCAGCAAACCCAGAGGTGCTAATAAACCACCCCAGGCCCTTCCTTCCCAGATTACTCCTCCCTGCCCCATCACTCAATCTCCCACCTTTTGGCCTTCCCACCTGCATTCTATCACTGCAGGATAGAGGGAAACAAAGGACAGGTATGTGGGAGGACTAAAAGAAGACTTTAGCTATAAAAAAGGAAAGACCTCCCCCTTCCATGGATTATGCCTTTCGGGTCCCCTGAATCCTCATGGAGGAAATCTCTTCAGTGTGCTTCTCTGGTGTTATACTTCAGCATTGGGAAACAAGGACTGGTCACCAGTTAACAGAACTAACAATACTTGGCAGGTGGAGGGAGTGGAGCTGGGACTTTGGGAGGAAAGGGTTTCTACTCCAAACAAAGTCAGCTGCCTTAGTTCCACATTTCTTTATCCTCTGTTGCCTTCCCATACATTTCGGTGTTCTACTACATTTCTCTCCACCTCTTTCTTTCCCATCCTCCTCCTTTTTCTTTTTGGTACTGGGGATTGAACCCAGGTGTGCTTTACCACTGAGCCACACCCCCAGCTATTTTTATCTTTTATTTTGAGACAGGGTCTCACTAAGTTGCTGAGATCGGCTATCCATTTTACTCAATCTCCCAAGCCGATTACAGGCATGCACCACCATACCCGGCTCATCCTCCCTCTTGAGTTTAAATCTGCATTCCAGAATCTCTCCACCATGGGCCCACCTGCCTCTGCCACCCAATACTGAATGTCTCCCGAGCATCCCACTATGTTTCAGGTGTGGCACATACTAGATATGATTATTCCAAGTGGCTGGTTTTTGGCAAGTCCCATATTGTACTTTGCCAATCACATTTTTCCCCCTAAATATTCAATCCTTTGTGTATTTTAGGAGGAAATTTAATCCATCTGTTTCTGGTTCATTTGCTATTACAGTAATTCTCCAGAACCTTTTGTTTTAAGACTTATTTGATGTTCAAGAAGCCTTATGAACTTTTTCACAGGATTTTGAAAACATCCTTCCTAGAACCAGGAAGCAGTCTTTGGCCAGTTATCAATCAATTTCAACATGACACTGTGTGATTTTAATTGAAGACCTTCATTAGCTGAAAGGTGTCCTCTCACTCCTATTATGCAATTGTTCAGACTACAATAGGCTGTTGCATCCCTCAGGAAGATACCTAATTAGGAAAGATTACTTGTACCTAATTAGGAAAGATTACTTGTACCTGGAGGGCAAAGCCTTACTCTATATCAACAGTTACAGGGTGAGGTGGGTGGGAAGCCCTAAGAAGATGGCTTTAGAGTTTAAACCCTTTATGATAATTCTTGCACTGTAATGAATATGAAGAATCTAAGAGCCAATCATCCTGGTTACTGATAGGAAGACTCATACATTACATCATTAAAGGTGTTCAATAGAATTGGATGGTGGCTAAAGTGGGATTTTGTATGAGATTAAGTCTTTGGGGATGGATGTCACTGTAAGTGGAGTTTCTTGTACAATGATATGTAGACAACGGTGGTGGGGAGGGGGGTAGAGTTTTCGTTCCAAGAAAGTGAAAGAAGTGAGAATAGCTTTCACAGTTGTAACTTTGCTAGGCCTGGGAAATTATATACGGACTGAAGTGTAGACTGGTTGTTGAGATGTCTAGACCATTCCTTCTGTAGGTGTGGATAAGGAATTTGCTACAGGAGGAAAAGTTGGGGTAGCAAGTGTTCTCTGGGAAAATTAGTCTCTAAAGGTGCATACATGGCATACAGTCATGGCATCCCAAACAACTAGTACTGAATGCTCAGTCTATGAAGAATATGAGTGGGAACTGGGGCTTGGTGGTGTTCACCCTTAGAGGTCGGTATGCAGCCAGTATGAGCTGGGGTCCATTCTGGTGGGTCATTGCCCATGTTTTGTTGGTGGCTAATTACTTTGTAGCTTTCTCTTTTGGTTTACAAATTGTAAGTCACGCACAAGCTTTCCAGAACATAGTTGGGGTTTGAGAGCCATGACAAGCAGTAATAAGCAGCAATTGATTTTGATACAAAACATGTATCTTCCACCAGAACAGTATTACACAGATTGCATGGTAGGAATCACACCAGGAACAATTATGAGAGAAAAAAGTTAATTGGTTGAGAAGAGAGATCCAGTTTTATCACAGTTAGGAGCCCAGCTATAGGCTACCTTCAGACCTGTACCACCTCGAATTCAAAAAGTGAATTTTTTGTGTGGTCAAACATGAGCCTTCTTTCCAGGGAATGGAAAGCTTCTTGAATGGCCAACTTGATAGGAGCAGCAGTCAGTACAGGCCCTGTCCTTTTCACCAGAATCTTTTCTCCTTCTTTACCACGTTTACAAATCCTATACATCTTTCAAGTGCAGCTGAAGCCCCATCTTTCTAGGCAACTTCCTTTGGTGTCCTACATGGCAATCCTGTTCATTTTCTAGGTGGACACTGACAGTACATGAAGTTTTGTTGGTGTTTCTTTGCGTGGGTAGTCTTCTTATAGATGTGTGTCTGGTCTTCACTATTATGTGGTTACATTCTCCAGGACTAGGATTCTATCTGCCCTGCTTTGGTTTCTAATGCCTTACCCAGAACTTGCTATACAGAAAAATCCCTGAAGCTCCCAATGCCTTCTGAACACTATTGTCATTCCATGTGGCCACACTGCACAGTTTTTTGGTGAATTTTTTCATCTGAGTGAGAGAATATGCTGCTGCGAAAGAAGGTAAGAAAAAGAGATCAGGCTACAGCAGAAATGAGAATCTGAGAGGTGGCCATGGTGGAATGGGAGGGGTGTTTATGGTGGTACCTGCACAAAAAGCCACTTATCTGTGTGTCCTGGGCATGATGAGAACTCAAAGTCCACGACAGAACAAAAACAAGCATTTGGCTTTAGGTTCATGAGGTCAGACAATATGGAGCAGCCAGAATTGCTGTCTTCTCTTTTGGGAACTTTCTGTTTTCCTGCCTGGTATATCTCACCAAAATGAGGATGCAGATCAGCAACACTGTTATACCACATTTTCTCTGTCCCCTTTCTCTCTCTAGTACAGAGAACATATGCCATCCCCATGAGGGACACTTAGTAATTCAATATAATTTAAATCAAAATTTACTTACAGTGCACATTTTATGAAATGCCCAGTGCTTCAGCCTAACATAATTTTAAGTCACTCTCTGAGCTCTACTATCTATATATAATGCCACCTCCTTTTAAATTTATTAATTTACACTATTTTTTATTGTACCGGTAACCCACTGTAACAAATTTTCAATGTTAGGGGCTTTCTTCTGCCCAGAAAGCATGCCAAGAGATAATATGGTGTGAAACCAAGGGAAAAGCAGAGACATCGACCTAGACAGTCTTGTGAGAAAATGTGAGTGACTATTTGCATCAGTAACTGTCTTTAATGCCACTTGGAGGCCATATGACAAGTCAGAAAAAGAAATGTTGGATCTGGATCTGTGAATGTAGTTGTTCATTTGGACCAGCACAGGATCAGGAATATCTATGGGAAAGAAGCTAGAATGGAATTTTTTGAAGAATGAACTGGAGGTAAAAATAGAGACTTTTGCAGAATATTTTCATTGCGATTTTTATTCTCCTTCTATTAAGCAGATGACAAGGGCTGCATGTTTATGTTCATGAAAAACTTAGGAAGAGAATACAATGCACAGACTAGGAAGAGAGAACAGAGAATCAATGAAAGATACCTCTTCAGGTAATTACTCTCGTGTCCAACTGCATTTTCAGGAGGATATGTAAAAAGATCTTACATCCTCCAATTCCATTCCAGTGACTTCCAGGCCTGAAAATCACTGGACAAGATATAATTGTTATTTGTGCCTTTTCCATATATATTTATTTTAAAAGATTTTCCATAAATCAGCATTTTCTGAATGCACAGTAGTAAGCATGAAGAATTTTTTTTTTCTTCTTTCTTCCTAAGAGTTACCTTAATTTCAAATTTTTTTGGGCTAATTTGCAAAGCTAAAACTTAAATCAATGACAAATAAAATAAGAAAGAGTGAACATCCTGGTATTCTTTCTGAATTCTCATGTTTCCTGTGCAAATTATGATATTGGCTATTGATTTATTATCCATATTCTTCCCTGTGTCATGGAAGTATCCACTTAGTAGCATGAGTCTTAATTTTGCATTAACATAAAAAATGAATGTTTCTGTTTCAAGATTTACTACAATGATAATATGATTTTCCTCCTAGAACTTACTGTGACAAATTATAATGGAGTTTGCACTTCTAATCCATTCTTGCATTCTTATAATAAATTCAACTTTCACACAAGTATTTGTTGTCTGATTAATTAGATTTTTGTTTAAGAATGTTTAAGAATATGTAAGACAATTTTTTATTGTTCATATTTTACAAAGGCCTGTTTTCTTTCTTCTGTTACATTGTCCAATTTTTGACATAATAGCTGTGCTAAAATGAAATAGATTGTTTCTCCTATTTTTCTTTTTTTTTTTTTTTTTTTTTTTTTTAATTTTTTTTTTATTGGTTGTTAAAAACATTATAAAGCTCTTGACATATCATATTTCATACATTAGATTCAAGTTGGTTATGAACTCCCAATTTTACCCCAAATACAGATTGCAGAATCACATCAGTTACACACCCACGTTTTTACATATTGCCATACTAGTGACTGTTGCATTCTGCTACCTATCCTATCCTCTACCATCCCCCCTCCCTCCCCTCCCATCTTCTCTCTCTACCCCATCCACTGTAATTCGTATCTCTCCTTGTTTATTTTCCCATTCCCCTCACAACCTCTTATATGTAATTTTGTATAACAATGAGGGTCTCCCTCCATTACCATGCAATTTCCCTTTTCTCTCCCTTTCCATCCCACCTCATCTATCTGTTTAATGTTAATCTTTTCTTCCTGCTCTTCCTCCCTGCTCTGTTCTTAGTTGCTCTCATTATATCAAAGAAGACATTTGGTATTTGTTTTTTAGGGATTGGCTAGCTTCACTAAGCATAATCTGCTCTAGTGCCATCCATTTCCCTGCAAATTCTATGATTTTGTCATTTTTTAGTGCTGCGTAATACTCCATGGTGTATAAATGCCACATTTTTTTTATCCATTCATCTATTGAAGGGCATCTGGGTTGGTTCCACAGTCTAGCAATTGTGTATTGTGCTGCTATGAACATCGATGTAGCAGTATCCCTGTAGTACGCTCTTTTAAGGTCTTCGGGGAAAAGTCCAAGAAGGGCAATAGCTGGGTCAAATGGTGGTTCCATTCCCAGCTTTCCCAGGAATCTCCATACTGATTTCCAGATTGGCCGCACCAGTTTGCAGTCCCACCAGCAATGTACAAGAGTACCCTTTTCCCCACATCCTCTCCAGCACTTGTTGTTGTTTGACTTCATAGTGGCTGCCAATCTTACTGGAGTGAGATGGTATCTTAGGGTGGTTTTGATTTGCATTTCTCTGACTGCTAGAGATGGTGAGCATTTTTTCATGTACTTGTTGATTGATTGTATGTCCTCCTCTGAGAAGTGTCTGTTCAGGTCTTTGGCCCATTTGTTGATTGGGTTATTTGTTTTCTTATTGTTTAATTTTTTGAGTTCTTTGTATACTCTGGATATTAGGGCTCTATCTGAAGTGTGAGGAGTAAAAATTTGTTCCCATGATGTAGGCTCCCTATTTACCTCTTTTATTGTTTCTCTTGCTGAGAGAAAACTTTTCAGTTTAAGTAAGTCCCATTTGTTGATTTTTGTTATCAACTTTTGTGCTATGGGTGTCCTATTAAGGAATTTGGAGCCCGACCCTACAATATGTAGATCGTAGCCAACTTTTTCTTCTATCAGACTCAGAGTCTCTGATTTGATATCTAGCTCCTTGATCCACTTTGAGTTAACTTTTGTGCATGGCGAGAGGAGGGGATTCAGTTTCATTTTGTTGCATATGGATTTCCAGTTTTCCCAGCACCATTTGTTGAAGATGCTATCCTCCCTCCATTGCATGCTTTTAGCTCCTTTATCAAATATAAGATAGTTGTAGCTTTGTGGATTAGTCTCTGTGTCCTCTATTCTGTACCATTGGTCCACCCTCCTGTTTTGGTACCAGTACCATGCTGTTTTTGTTACTATTGCTCTGTAATATAGTTTTAAGTCTGGTATCGCTATACCGCCTGATTCGCACTTCCTACTTAGAATTGCTTTTGCTATTCTGGGTCTTTTATTCTTCCATATGAATTTCATGATTGCTTTATCCATTTCTACAAGAAATGCCGTTGGGATTTTGATTGGCATTGCATTAAACCTATAGAGAACTTTTGGTAATATCGCCATTTTGATGATGTTAGTTCTGCCTATCCATGAACAGGGTATATTTTTCCATCTTCTAAGATCTTCTTCTACTTCTCTTTTTAGGGTTTTGTAGTTTTCATTATATAAATCTTTCACCTCTTTTGTTAGGTTGATTCCCAAGTATTTTATTTTTTTTGAGGATATTGTGAATGGAGTGTTTTTCCTCATTTCCGTTTCAGAAGTTTTGTCGCTGATATACAGAAATGCCTTTGATTTATGCGTGTTGATTTTATATCCTGCCACTTTGCTGAATTCATTTATTAGTTCTAGTAGTTTTTTTGTAGACCCTTTTGGGTCTTCTAGGTATAGAATCATGTCATCTGCAAATAGTGATAATTTAAGTTCTTCCTTTCCTATTTTTATGCCTTTAATTTCTTTCGTCTGTCTAATTGCTCTGGCCAGTGTTTCGAGAACAATATTGAATAGAAGTGGTGATAGAGGGCATCCCTGTCTTGTTCCAGATTTTAGGGGGAATGCCTTCAATTTTTCTCCATTGAGAATGATGCTAGCCTGAGGCTTAGCATAGATAGCTTTTACAATGTCGAGGTAAGTTCCTGTTATCCCTATTTTTTCTAATGTTTTGAACATAAAGGGATGCTGTACTTTGTCGAATGCTTTTTCTGCGTCTATTGAGATGATCATATGGTTCTTATTTTTAAGTCTATTGATGTGGTGAATAACATTTATTGATTTCCGTATATTGAACCATCCTTGCATCCCAGGGATGAATCCTACTTGATCATGGTGCACAATTTTTTTGATGTGCCTTTGTATCCGATTCGCCAGAATTTTATTGAGAATTTTTGCATCTAGGTTCATCAGAGATATTGGTCTGTAGTTTTCTTTCTTTGAGGTGTCTTTGTCTGGTTTCGGAATCAGGGTGATGTTGGCCTCATAGAATGAATTTGGCAGAGCTCCTTCTTTTTCTATTTCCTGAAATAACTTGAAAAGTATTGGCATTAATTCTTCCTTAAAGGTTTTGTAAAACTCTGCTGTATACCCATCCGGTCCCGGGCTTTTCTTGGTTGGAAGTCTGTTGATTGCTTCTTCTATTTCATCTATTGTTATTGGTCTGTTTAAGTTGTGAGTATCCTCCTGACTCAGTCTGGGTAAATCGTATGACTTAAGGAATTTATCGATGTCTTCACTATCTTCTATTTTATTGGAATATAGGTTTTCAAAATAATTTCTAATTGTCTTCTGTATTTCTGTAGTGTCTGTTGTGATATTG
Organism: Marmota flaviventris; assembly: GCF_047511675.1. NCBI lineage: Eukaryota > Metazoa > Chordata > Mammalia > Rodentia > Sciuridae > Marmota > Marmota flaviventris. The sequence goes on along the minus strand of NC_092498.1, from coordinate 99,682,065 downwards.
CCTTTTCCATCCCGTATGTTAGTGATTTGAGTTCTCTCTCTTCTTCTCTTCGTTAGCATGGCTAAAGGTCTGTCGATCTTATTTATTTTTTCAAAGAACCAACTTTTAGTTCTGTTAATTTTTTCAATAGTTTCTTTTGTTTCAATTTCGTTGATTTCCGCTCTGATTTTGATTATTTCTTGCCTTCTGCTACATTTGCTGTTGTTTTGCTCTTCCTTTTCTAGGGCTTTGAGGTGAAGTGTGAGCTCATTTATTTGTTGGTTTTTCCTTTTTTTGAGGAATGACCTCCAAGCGATGAATTTCCCTCTTAAAACTGCTTTCATTGTGTCCCATAGGTTCCGATATGTTGTGTCTGTATTTTCATTTATCTCTAAGAATTTTCTGATTTCTTCCTTTATGTCTTCGGTAACCCATTGATCATTCAGTAACATATTGTTCATTTTCCATGTGATGTAGGATTTTTCCTTCCTTCTTTTATCATTGATTTCCAGTTTCATTCCATTATGATCAGATAAAATGCATGGTATTATCTCCACCCCTGTATATTTACTGAGGGTTGCCCTATGGCATAATATATGGTCTATTTTTGAGGAGGATCCATGTGCTGCTGAGTAAAAAGTATATCCACTTGATGATGGTTGATATATTCTATATATGTCAGTTAAGTCTAGGTTGTTGATTGTGATATTGAGTTCTATAGTTTCTTTATTCAGCTTTTGTTTGGAGGATCTGTCCAATTGTGAGAGAGGTGTGTTGAAGTCACCCATAATTATTGTGTTGTGGTCTATTTGATTCTTGAACTTGAGGAGAATTTGTTTTATGAACGTCGCAGCACCATTATTTGGTGCATAAATATTGATAATTGTTATGTCTTGTTGGTGAATGGTTCCTTTTAACAGTATATAATGTCCTTCCTTATCCCTTTTGATTAATTTAGTCTTGAAGTCAATTTTATTCGATATGAGGATGGCCACCCCTGCTTGCTTACGAGGACCGTGTGCGTGGTATATTTTTTCCCAACCTTTCACCTTCAGCCTGTGTATGTCTTTTCCAATTAGATGTGTCTCCTGGAGGCAGCATATTGTTGGATTTGTTTTTTTAATCCATGTTACCAGCCTATGTCGCTTTATTGGAGAGTTTAAGCCATTAATGTTTAGAGTTACTATTGATATATGGTTTGTACTTCCAGCCATGTTTGATTATTTATCTTCTTCTTTTTTTTTTTTTTAATTTAGTTTGTTTCTCCATGGTTAGCTTTCCCCCCGCCCTCTGTCTTTATAGAGGCACTTCCCACTGATGGTTTTGGTTATTGTTTTTTATTTCTTCCTCGTGTAGTGTTTTGCTCAAGATGCTTTGCAATGCTGGTTTTCTGGCTGCAAATTCTTTTAGCTTTTGTTTATCATGAAAGATTTTTATTTCGTTATCGTACCTGAAGCTTAATTTTGCTGGATACAGAATTCTTGGTTGGCATCCATTGTCTTTCAGTGTTTGAAATACGTTGTTCCAGGATCTTCTCGCTTTCAGCGTCTGTGATGAAAAATCCGTTGTTAACCTTATTGGTTTACCCCTGAATGTAATCTGCCTCCTTTCTCTTGTAGCTTTTAGTATTTTCTCTTTGTTCTGTATATTGGATATCTTCATAACAATGTGTCTTGGCGTTGGTCTACTGTGATTTTGTGTGCTCGGTGTCCTGTATGCATCTACAATTTGTATATCCGTTTCCTTTTTTATTTCTGGAAAGTTTTCTGTAATTATTTCTTTCAGCAGGTTACTCATTCCCTTGGTTTGAATCTCTGTACCTTCTTCTATCCCAATGACTCGTAGGTTTGGTTTCTTTATGTTATCCCATATCTCTTGGATGTTTTTTTCGTGGTTTTTAACCAGCCTTTCTGAGTTGGCTAGGCTCTTTTCAAGATGATATATTTTGTCTTCATTATCTGATGTTCTGGCTTCTACTTGCTCCACTCTGTTAGTGATACTCTCAATTGAGTTTTTAATTTGGTTTATCGTTTCCTTCATTTCTAGAATTATTGTTTGGTTTTTTTTTATAATCTCAATCTCCTGATAAAGATGCTTAACTTCTTCTTTTATCTGTCTATGTAATTCATTTTCAAAGTGTTCTTTCACTGTTTGAATTTGCTGTCTCGTATCTTCTTTAAGGTTCCATTCCATCTGTCTAAGGTATTCCTTGAGTTCTTTATATGACCATTTTTCTGCTGACTCTAGGTCCTCCTGAATATTTAGGCTGTCCTTCATTGTTTGTACTACTTTTCTTCCTTGCTTTTTTATGCTGCTCATGTTTCTTCTTGTTCTGTTTGACTGCTGAGTTACTGTTTACTCTTGTAGATTTATTTGATGCTTGAGAGGAAAGATATTAGAAGGGAAGGGAAGAAGTCACTAAAGAGAATGAGAGTAGGCAGGTAGAATTCAAAGAAGGGGGAATAAGAAAATTGAAAAGAAATTAAAAGACAAAAGAAACAAGAATAACAAAGATTAGATAATAAAGAAAGAAAGGAAAGATGAAAAAAAATTTTTTTAAGAAAAATAATAGTGATAATAAAAAATTAAAATTAAAATTAAAAAAAAAATAATAATAAAATAAAAAAAAAATTAAAAAAAAAATAGAAACATTGAAAAAAGTTAAAGAACAACAACAAATAAAAATTGAAAATGAAAGAAAAAGAAGAGAAATAAAGAAAGAAAAAAAAACAAAAAAGAAAAAGAAAAAAAAAATGATAATAATAATAATAAATGCAGTCCTAGAGTTCTATTAACTTCTCTTCCAGTAGGTGGCGCTGTGCCCACTGGGCCAAGCTTCTCCTCTCAACAGGTGGGAACCATTCACTGTGCAGCCGCTCTTTCTCCTAGACTGGGCGGGTCTCCAATCCTGAGTGTCTAGGGCCTTGTCTTGTGTTTCCTCAAGCCAGGCCGTGCTCACCTGTGGCGCTCACCACAATACTGGCTACACGCCAGGCCTGCTGCTCCTGGGAGCCCTGTTTTCATGAACACCTGGGCTCACTCTCCCTGTTTGCCTCCCTCAGACCCTAAGTTTGTAGAGCTTGGGGCTGAGATCCCCCAGCGAATTTGCTTGCCCTCCTGTAGCCACGCCCCCGGTAGCTGGTGCAAGAGACCTCAGTTGTCAGCACTGGTGGGAGCGGTAGCCGGGAGTTCCGCGCCGCGAGTCCCACGCTACTCCTGATTCCCTCGGTCTGGTTATTGCGTTCACAGGAGAGCTGGGAGTGGCCCTTAAGTTTTCCCTGCTGTGTGGAGAGAGATGACTAGGGGATTACACACCTGTCGCGCTGGTTTCAATGCAGTTATCTCCTCCGCCCGTGACGCCGTTTCTCTGCCACGGTGATATCCCATGCAAATGGTGACCGTTTGTTCCCTTTGCCAGGTGACCAATGCAACGGGTGGGTCCTGACTGTCTCTCCCAATCCCCGTTTCAGTCCTGTGGCCACTGCTTATGAAGGCTCGGTTGGCTTTTACCTCTGTAAGTTCCTAAGGGCCGGCCAATTATTTCAGCGGGATCGTTAGTGCTGAGTCACAGGAAGCAGGCGAACCGGAGCTTAATTGCTTACGATTCGGGCTCTGTGTGTGTGTTCTGAGGGGCCCAGCCTGTACACCCCAGATCCACGTCAGCTCAGCATTGCCTAGTGATCCTGAGCAAACAGCATTTAGACAGTTTACGGCTCCCTATGCCCGCGCAGTTGAAGATGTCAGAGACTTGATCTCTCTGCGCCTGCCACCATGTTACATCTCCTCAATGCTATTCATGTTGCCCTTACAGCTTCCTGGTATAAGCAAGTTCTTGGGATTATACAAACTGCTGCTTCTGTTTCCAGTCCAGATTTCTAGAAATGAAACCCTGCCGCTGTCGCTGTCTCTGGGCCACGCTTGTCTGCGACCGTAGCAGAGCCGCCCTGGCTTCCGCAGCTCTTCAGCCCTGTGCCCGGCCCCAGGGGCCCAAGCGGCTGCCGCCGCGGCTCTCCGTCCCCCTCCTCCGGAGCACGGGTCCCCTGGCAGGGGGGTGCAGAACGACCCCAGAGCAGGCTCTGCCCGAAGGTGCAGCGGCGAACAGGCCACCGAGACACTCGAGGCTGCAGTCCAGCCTTCGGAGGACAGGGCTCGGCACGCAGCCCAGCTCCAACCTCTAGGTTCGGCTGCCGGACAGTGTATACAGAGCCATCAAGACAGCAAGCAGAAAGCAAATGGCGGCTCCCGCGGAGTGGATTTTCGGCACAGAAACCACAGCCCCGCCAACAAACCCAATCCACAAACTCTCCCTGTATAAAAAGTATTCAAAAAAAAAAAAAAAAAAAAAAAGAAGGCGGGGCGCACTGAGCTTTCTTTGCCTCGGGTACTTACAATCCACTGCTGATTACACATTCAGCTTCTCCGCCCGGAGCGAAGCGAAAGAGGAAGCAGATGGGAGCAAAGCGCCCACGGCTCTGGGCAGCCAAGCGTCTCTTTTTCGATTTCTTTGTTCTTCCTGCTCCTTGGCAAAGTGGTCCGCTACAGATTAACGGTGAAATGAGCTCTAACAGAAATCTCTATTAAAGCTGCTGCTTTGAGCACCACGCTCAGCACTTCAGCAACCCCCGTACGCAGCGGCCATCTTTTCTAGTCTCTCTCCTATTTTTCCAAGTAGCAGATTATATTAGTTAAGGTGGCTCTGTCTAGTTGTTACCACCAGCCACCCTCAAATCTCAGAGGCTAAACCCAATATGTTTATTTCTTTAATTCTCAATGACGACAAAGTTGAATGTGGGCTGGGGGCTGTGGCATGGTAGAGCTGATTCATTCTGGCTCATGAGAACTGGTTGTGTGTCTCCTCCCAATTTTGTGGTCACACTGTGACATCACATTGGTTACCTAAATTCAGCCAGAGTGGGAGCACTTCATTATAGAAACTGACAAGTGCTACCAAGAGAATCCCCCATCTCTACCACCAAAAGCTGATTGTTCGACATTTACCAGCTCATCATCACTTATTGGATGGATCTCCTGGGCCTCTGAGTGATGACTCAAGGTTCCTGTCTCTATTCCATCCTATGATTCTGAGCTCTCAGGGTGCTTCACTTTGAGCTGCAAGAAAGGGGAGGGGAGCCTATAAGGGCCTCTAGGACCTTTTCATAGGTCAGAACTGGAAGTAATTTCCTTCATTTTTTTTTTCCTGACATTCCACTGGCCACCACTTATCACACAGATCCATTTAAATGCAAGGAATATGAAAATGGCATCCTTCTATGTGTATATCTCCTTTGGGACATTTCATTTTGTCTACTTATCTGTCTATTCTGGCCCTGGACTAAGTTTTCTCATTGCTATAGTTTCCTATTTTGCAGGTCCATTTCTCCTTCCTTGCCCTCACCTCTGCAATATTTTATTTTATATCCTTAACACTTTGATTTTAGCGACCATTTCTCAAATTCTAAGGAAAAAAATCCCATTTGTACTATATTCAAACTGCATGAAATCTATAGATTTTTGAGGATAAAATTGACACATATATATGTCAAAATAAATCCATATTACACTGTGAGGTTGACTAACATTAAATAACTCAATTCCTAGAATTGAATCTGTTAGAGCAATTAGGTATTTTTAAATAATCTATTCAATATTGAATGAATGCAAAGTGATTTAGAATTTTCACATGTAATTGACAAATAGGATTGCTTTTTAGTCCCAGCCTTGATCTTTCCTCCCCAGTTCCCTTTTTATATCACTGTCAGATTTTACTCCACACCTGAGAAAAATAAATCAAGAATGATCCCATCCTTTTCTATGCATGATAGCAGTTCAATGGCCTGATTCTGTTCCCTGAATCATCTGACATTATTTACTAACTTTTAAAATGTATTCTACTGTTTTGTTTCCTTTTATTGTCTATTTTTTTTACATCAATTATTTTAGTTATTTGAGTCTTAGAAAATTATTCCTTTAGTTGAAATTTTCAAAATCACTAGCATAAAACTGATCATGGGATTTGTGCCAGGGGAAGGAGGAGTGGGGAACAGACTGGGTTGGGGCACTTTCTGAGATAATGGGAAGTTCTACATCTTGGTTATGGTGTGCTTTCGTGAAGTATAAATTTGCCAAAACTGATGGAAATTTACACTTGAAATCGGTGCATTTTACTGCAAACAAGCGGTAATTCAATAAAGCTGATTTCTTTACAAAGTCTTTTATATTCACTTATTTTCAATGTATCAGTCAAATACAAAATGTAGTCATATTTTTCAATTTTATGTTTGTGATCATAATAAGAATGCTTTCATCTTTCATTTGATTTCATTTTGTTTTGTTTTCTGTTTTAAGGTTTTCATGCAGTTTCTTTTGTTTACAGCTCTTGTTCTCTAAATTGGTTTCTTTTTTTGATTTTTTTTTTCATTAGAGAAGGAGAAGATGTGAACTTAATTTTCAATTCTGATTCCTCTGATTCTCAATGTCAAGAGTTAAGCAGTATCTACTGGCCTCCCGGATGAAGAAAGCAGCTATCTTAACTTCTTCCCATCATCAGCCACATACAGTGGGCTCAGAGCAAGAGCACCATCATCATGCATCATCTTTGGGTTGATGGCGAGTATCTCCTCATAGAAAGGACAAGTTCACTGGTACAATATCCATGACAGTGTCAGGTACCACATGTGCTTATGAAATGAATGCAAATGTGTATTAGAAAATAATTTTATTGGTAGGACACTAGAAGTGAGAAATAGTGATCACCTTGGTCTCAATTTCTTGCTTCTTATTCAGTACTAATGGTAACTGGAAGCTCTCATCCTGCCTAACATTGACTAAGCAATGTGTCAGTTTTATGAGTTGGGTAAATGAGGAAAATAACTGCTAATATCTAATGTAAAACAGGAATTACACCTAGTCTCTGGAGATGAAAGCTTCGTATACATACCACACTGCCATCCTCTCTCCAAGAATTATAATCTGCAATTTATTATGGAAGAGGGTGACCCAGGATCCTGGTTGGTCAGAGGTTAAAGAATATCGTGGAATGAAGGGCTCTCATTGTGCTAAAACCCAAGGTCTCCAACAAACCAGGGAAGTTCTAGAAAAACTGGAATGAGCTGACTACCCTAAATATCCAGCTGACACATAAGGCATTTTAGTGACATAGATGACACAATGTGTTTTATAGCAATATAGAAGAGCCCCTGCATGAGTCTGAAATTTTAGATAGCTGGTTATAAGACTGCTATACAGCATGGTCACTATAGCAGATGGAATTTACACAGTAAGTAATTTTTTACATGATCTGAGAGGGTTTCAATAAAGGATCAAACTTTGATGGTATTTATAGATCTCGAGGACCCAGGGACCATGCTTGCCCTGGCAATTGCACGTCCTCTCTCAGGTTTTGGAGACTGTGTTGAAACTTACAGACTCTTTCTGACTCTGCTCTGCTGTCATCAAAAAAATACCACACATTGAACAAAAGTGCCAAGTCACCGGACCCATGGGGTTAGCTCATTTCGAAAACGGAACTGGCCTTTCTACCCAAAGCCAGAGAAATGTTGAAAACATAAAACAACAAAAAATCTGTGGTGTGTTTGTAAAACCCAAGACTCTAACCCTGATCTAAACCAGACTGCTCTCCTCCTGGCTTCCTCCCTTTTTCCCTTAATTAAGCTAACTGGAAAGAAAAGGCTTTCATCAGAGCAAGACGGCAATCTTCCTACCCTCATCTCTAGGACGAAACAGAGAATCTGGTCTGGAATTGAATTTGAAATATTAAAGAAAAATGACTACCAGCTTAATGCTGTCACTGTCCTATGTTTATTTTTCTTTCTTTTATGTCTGATGTCAAGGAGAAAACAATGTCATCTACTGGAAACTTGAGCATGTTTGCATTTTGAGATAATTAGAATTAATGTTGGAGGGCCAAACCAGCACCGAGCAGTCCCTGTGCTTCCCATGTGTGTAAAACATTTTGTAATGACTTTCACTTAATCTGGGAGCCTGGCAGGCTGCCACAAGCCACCTAGATCCAAGCAGCAAAGTTACTTTTTCAAAAAGGAAAATTGAGACGTTGGACGTTAGAAATTAGGGCATCGGTAAAATAGTTAGGACTCTGCAGATTGCTTTATCGTTTTGCATTTCTCTTCCATCTATATTTCTTCCTTTTGCAGCTTGGAGGAATGTGCTTCCAGCACACACAGCATGCAGCAGCAGATCTGCATCATCCCTCAGCTATTGTGAAGGAGAGTCTATCAGAGGAAGGCACAGCAGTGAATGTCTGTAAGTATCTCTAAAGCCGAGGAGTCAGGCTCTGAGAGATCATCTGTGAGATTTGTTCAGTGAGAGGACCCAGACACAATGGATACTGGTTGGAGGGCAGGCAGTAGTTGACAGGATGTTTAACTTTTCCATAAACTGTTTTGCCAACTGAACACACAGTCTGTGTGATTCATGCATAAGAAGCTCTTGCTTAAAATCTTTCAGTAGCCTCTCATTACCCACAGGGTAAAAACCCCAATCCCTAAACCTCTTGGTATGAAGCTCAAGTCTTTTTTTGAATCGTGTCATCCTCAACTCCCTAGATTCATTTCCTTAGTGCCACAAATCAGATACCAAACGCCTGGCAGTTCCCTGAACATAAGATTCTGTTCCGTGTACATCACTCCTTTCCATTGAGGAGCCTCGATTCACCTTCATGCATAATCTAGCACTTTGCATCTGGGAGGGGCTCAATATTTTGTTGTACAAATGAATTTCAAAACTTTAGGCAAGCATCACTTTTTCTGACTCCTCCACATGGAATACGGACTCCGTTCTCTGGGCTTCCACAATTTTTAGAATGTGCTTTTAGTACAATGGTTCAAAACCAAGCCATGGTTTTGCCTCCCTGGAATATCTGACAGTGTGGGGCAATATTTTTGGTTGTTGCCCTAGGAGGGTGCTACTATCTTCTAGTGGGAAGAGGTCAGGAATATTGCTAAATATTCCACAATGTACAGGATAGCCTCCACAACAAAGAAATATCCAACCCAAAATATCAACAGTGCCAAGGTTCTGTTTAGCAGAACTCATTTTTTTTAGAATCGTCATCTTGGGGGACATCTGTCTCCTCTGCTGATTGGTAAGCTCCTTATGTCAGGGTCCATATCTTAATTATCATTGCATTCTCATTGTTTAACACAATGTCTGGCATTTGCAAGATAAATGTTGAATGAGTGAACAAAGGGTCAGAGCATTGCAGAACTACTGAGTAGTAATCACTCTCTGAGGAATTATGAAAAATACAGATATAGCTGTTTTCCACATGGGACAATATGAATTCTAAGTTGCCCAGCTTCAAGAAAATGGCATCTCTCCACTCTTTTCACTCCATACGGATTTTTTTTTTCCCAATGGTTCATAACTTTGCCAGTAGTACTATGTCGGGGAGCCCCTTCTGCCTTGGGAGAAGTAACTTCTACAACGCTGCACTTTTCTCAACCCCTAAAAATTCACACTAAAGGTTGACATTCTATTTTTATGCCAACTCTCAAAAGCTTGGTCTTTGTAATTGGTGTCAGCTATAGCATTTCAGAATGCCCCATAAATAGACCCTGTTTGGGAGCTTTTTGAAGTGCTATTTTGATACTTCTTCCCCGCGTATTCACTTGGACTCCAGCCATTTGTCAGGGGAACCATTTGAAAAGGCAATTTGGAAGCCCACCCACATGATCCTGGTAACTCTTTCTTCTTGCTGATGGTATTAGACTAAAATTGGTCTGGTTTTGACTTTACCCACCCCTCTCACTAAATAACTAGATTATGTTTAGAATAAGAACTCAAAGCATAATGGATTAACTGTGGAGTTTGTGTTTCTTTAGCAAGAACCTCCTCTTTGCATTGTAATTCCTCCATAGAATTGTATTTTGCTTGGAAACACTGCAAGCAAATTATGGCCATAGTTGATGTTGTCATAATAAAAATGTGAGGGGTACGATTTTTATTTAAATTTGTCCTCCCAGGAGTAGCCAGGACATTTAGGGAGAATCATCCTGCTTTGCTAAACATTTGGGGTGGGGTTATCCTTACCAAACAAATAAAAGTATGCACAGTTCTGTTTAGATCCCTGTGAGAATTAAGCTCACTTGGTAACATTTTTTTCCATTGTTCCATGAGAGAATTTCACCCAACAGTCTTTGTGAAATGTGAATTTATTATATTGAAGATTATGTGTTGGACTTAATAAAATAATTTGTGAATGTTAATGAGCATGTTTCACAATGACCATTTGCTTTATTTTAAAAAATTAACAAATAATTATCATGCATTATGACATGCAAACAGTAGATGAAGATTTAAAGAAACATAGCACTTGAAATTGACATTATATCCAAAGAACTTGGAGAGGGACCAGGATGCATAGCCGCAAAAGTCGTACAGAGAGACCATGACAATGACTGATTGGCAGCTAAGTTGGGGAGAAAGGCAGAGTTCATAAAATGAAGTAGATGTAAGTATGGATTAAAGATCTTAGAGAAGCTTTCATCAAAGAAATAGAATTGATGAATAGTTTTTCAAACCCTGTTCTGGAGCATCCTGGTGCTTAAATTTGTAACCCTCAGAATGGTCATATGATGGGTTTGCTTAATGTATGTCTTCTCTTTCTCTGATCTTGTCAGCTTCTGGAGGGCAGAAGCTGCAGTTATCATCTCTTATCTGCATAGCAGTTGGCACAGTGTCTATTAGTGAGAAGATCTCAGCAAAAGTTATAGTTGAATAGAAATGGACAATTCTCCTTGGTGTCACTTCTTAAAAGTGCCCACTATCATGACATCAGAACCAGACACCAAAGAATTTATGGTCTTCCATAGTGTCAAAGGAGGAGGAGTAGCCAATTGCAGATCTGCAATCATGACTCAATACCATAGTTTTATTTTGTTTTTATTTATTTTTTTTTATTTTATGTTTTTTTTTTTTTTTTTGCTGGATCAAAGTCCAATTGCTTTTGTTCTTTTCAAGGGTTATAAAGAATTAGAATTTGACCTTTGTGTCCACTTAAAATAGTTTATTCAGTTTTAATCTCCCATCCACATTCTTAAAATGACTCAATGCAAAATAATTCAAAAGCCACATTTAAAATAAAATCAAATTCTGCAAGTCAATGCCTTCATCTCTTTTTTCATGGCCTAATTCACAACTTCTTTAGAGCCTGGAATCTACTCCAGGGCAACTCTGCAAATATTCGGTATTTAATTGCAGTTTGTAGTTTGGGATCGTTATTCATGCTCATGAATTGCATTGAATTTACACATAAATTTTACTTGTCTAATTTACTAATTACTGAGAAGGGGTAATGTGGCGGTATCTTAATCTAGGAAAAACATCTCAAACGCTTTTGCACACGTTTTGTATTTGGCATAACCTAAAACACATTTCCCCACAAAAACTTTTTCCCTTAACTCTTAAGCCCCTGAGTATTTCAATGGAAACACAATACTTTTTATCTGGATTCATTTACACTCTCATTTACTCATCAGCATGGTGTTTTGTAAGAGATATTTAATATTCTCCAAGAGCCCTTTTTTCTCCCACACATTTCAAAGTTTTTCCTGTAGGAAACACTGTGTTCCAAGCCATAAATTGAGTCTGAATCCAGAAAACAGGAGTTGGGGGAAGCCATAAATTCCAAATGAGTTCCAAGTGGTACTGATCTAAACTGCCTATTATACATATAATGTGGTTACCAAAATGAGGATCGAGTGCTCTGAATGAAGAAGACTTTTTAAATTTGGCGGCATTAATTTACCACCAGTGCAGATGGTTAGGAAATAGTAACTTGCATCCTCTCTTTCACTTGGTTGACTGAAGATGGCTTCTTTTTCAGGAAACAGGTGTCACTACTGAAGAATTCTCTCTGAGAGTAATCAGCTTCCCGTGGAGTAACTTTCTTCTCCTGGAAATGAAGTCTCAGCATCATGAGTAACCAGCCTGTCACAGTAGCCAGAGGATTCTCCCACACAGGACCTGCTGAATAATACCATACTGGTGCTAACTCTTCCTGCAACTCATGCAAGGCTGATAGCTAACTATCTTGGTGAATTTATTTTTATTGCAAGTATTGGAAAACAGTTCTAGTGAGCTAGTTAAAAAGGACATTTGTTGGAAGGATACCAAAGCCTTCCTTAGGAATTCAAAGAAAAGTTAAAAATCCAGTTCCTTAAGATACAGGACCAAAGGGATAGTGTCAAGGAGGCTGCTAGGAGCCCAGTGGGACAGGTGAATTGGACAAATCATAGAACCCAATACACAGGTTGGGCAGTCAGTCACCTGGTGGGGTCTAATAGTACCAACTATTATAATAGCTTCCTAACTGCTTAAACTTTGATCTGTTCTTTCCTTCTTCTTCTCTTCAGTGGGGATATTGTGGCCACCCTATTTACTTTGATTTTAAAATTACTTTTTCCTTATATTATAGTAATTACAATACTATTTATCTGTAGTGCTAAATATATTATCATTTACAGATTTCACATGAAAAAATTTCCTCTTATTTTCTATATTATTTGCTTATGTTGACTCCTGAGACTATAGGTTTTCCACATGATCAAACAATTTTTATAACTAACTCACTCTGGTCATGGAAGATAGCTTTCTCTCCATCACAGTGAATCAAAAAATTCTCTTCAATTCTGAAAGCTTATAACCGATGGGATTTTTTCTTTGTGACAAGAATATCCCCAAACCTAAGAAACCCGGATTTGAGCAATTTAGTTTCTTTCTTTCAAATATTTCGTTTCCAAATAAAATAATTTTAAAAGCAATTATTTCATCAATACATCTCCCCGAATGGTTGCACATGAAACTAATGCTTAATTACTAATCACATAAAGTCATAAATTCATCTTTTTCCAAAATAATAGGATTTATTTAAGAATTTATTTATGAATTACTGATGGAAAATCAACAGTTTGTTTGGAACTACTTAAGTCTATGCATTTCAGATATGGTGAATTTCTGTTTGTGGCCAAAGGATGCAAAACTTATTCCTTACAACCCTAGACATTGTAAAAAAAAATTATCCTACATCTAAGAAGTAGACCTATTTAAGGACTGAAAATAAAACAAAGCCTTATTGAAGGCAGTTTCTCCAGCTACACTATTTACTGGTGTGCTTGCCAACATGAATCCAAAGTGCTCTTTCTGGGGAGTCATCACATCCATGTTCCAAAGGTTTAAAAATCCTTGCAGAGAGGAAAGTCAGTAATGTGGTCTTTCTCTTTTCTCTGATTTTACTGGGTCAAAAGAAAAACCTGTAAACAGAGCTTGCTTTAATCATCTGCCAAACACATGGACCCAAGGTTTTCTTCCAAGGGGAGGAGGTCTTGTGGTCAGTCCAAGGGAACAGTACCCACAAGGAGGGAAAAATATGCTTCAGGAAGCACCTTCTTCTTAGGTGTACATACATTCAACATTTTTAACTCTCTTGGAAGATAATATTCAGAAGGCAAGAGGCATCAATAGTAAAGAAATAAGCTATTGGTAGAGAGCACGGAGGCAATATAATATTTCATCTATTCTCAATATGGCACTGCACGTGCTTATAAATTAACATGGGTCTGAAAGAAATCAGGCTGTGGTCAAATAAAAATTTGAACTTAAAATGCCTTAAAACATGTTTCTAATCGATTATAGGTTTTTGCATAGAAGCTTTAGAAGGATATTACGGTTTGGAAATATTTATAATCATAAAGCAATAAAGCAAAAGGGCATGAAGAGAGACATCAGTACCATGCTCTGGTTTAGCAGATGAGAACTAGAGAAATGAGTTCCTCCAAATGACCTGGTCGTTATTTAGGAGGTTGTAAACCAGAATTGGATTTCACGACTTTTAATAGTATTTTCCAGTTCATTTGGATTGAAGTGTGAATTATGATTTAAGGATTTGTGAAAACAATTTGCAATTCCACCATCAAATATGGTCTGTGAACTCTTTATGCTATGAGATTTCATGGAGGACATTAAAATGAGTAGGATAATCTCTGCCCTAACTAATCTGTGAATTAAATAATAATATGAATATCAGGTTCCATCAGTCATAGAAAGTGAAATTCTTAGTAATATTTTGCATAAATTAATCGAATTAATAAATTTGATTAGAACTTTATATTTACTTCTATTCAAAAGCAGAATGCAGTTAAATATGTGCAATGATAACCTTGGAAAAAGGAAGCAATTTGTTCAGGCTTAGTTTCCTTACTTGTATCATAGGGAAAATAATTGCTTCTTGCTATGATTGACAGGAGTCTTCAATAAGATAACTTCTACATGTGTATTGACTTATTGACAGAAATTATCCATAAGGTAACTTCTACATGTGTAAACTTGTTCCATCTACATTGTGGATGCTAGTTTCCTTGAGGAATAACTAATATTCTTTTAGGAATATTAAAATCCTCATAATTTCATGACTTCAATTCTTTAGGATGAGACATAGCATAAATTCATTGACACACAAAGAACTCAGAAATGAATTCAAAGACATTGGTTAAGAATATTAATTTAGTTCTCCTTAATTTTATTTGGACTTGTCAAATGGCTATACAAGTTCAGATCTCCAATCTTTTGTGTGTCATTCCTTTATGAGGCTGGCTTTCAGCTTTGGTAGGTAAGGGCATTTGCCCCTCAGTACTTGAGTTATTTCTTCAAATACCTACTGATCCGGGGCTCTCCTCAAAATTATGTCCATGAGCAATTTGTCAATGTGACCTTATTTAGAAATAAGTTCTTTATAGATGTAATCAAGTTGAGGTCATACTGAATTACTGTGGGCCCCAAATTCACTATGACTATTGTCCTTGTAACAAGGGTCATTAGAGATACAGAAGATGCAGATAAAGAATGCTCAGGGTTGCAGCAATCACCAGAACAAAGACAGATCCTTCACTAGAGGTTTCAGAGAGAACCTGTCCCTGCTGACTTTTTGGTATTGGACATCTGGACTCTAAGAACTGCCAGAGAATATACTTCTCTTCTTGAAAGACACTCAGTTTGTGGTAATTTGTTACAGCAACCCTAGGAAACTAATGCACTGGCTCGTCTGAAGGTCATGAGGTTTGCCAGTGATTCTGTAGACCATCCTCTGTACTATACCAGTTTGAATGGAATTCCCTTAATTTTCCAGCCTTGATACAGGATTTGGATTTCTGTAATCTACACCATCCCTATTATTTCCTTCAGAGAAAGAATGCTGAAAAATGAGGTCACCTCAAGTCTCTCTTCCAAGGAGTCCAGACTTATATTCTTCTCTTCGACATTATGACTTAGACTCTCTTTGGGACCAGACAAGTTCCCAGTCCTAATGAAGCAGAGAACTGCAAAATCCAGAATGCCTTGGAGAAGTATCATTAGTGAGCAATTATGACAACTGGGAATTTTAGGCAAGAACATATTTATGGTTAATTTGCCTTCTGGATATTAAAGTGAGTTTTAGCATTTGGACCTTCCCTATTTGAACTTCCTCATTAATCCCTTTCTATAGAGAAGGTGCATAAGACATGGTGTGAGAAGTGGGTTTCTATTCACTGGAGTGCACTGTAGTTTCTCAGTTAATGTCAGACTAAGCTCATATATGCCATCTTGGGTGAGTGTGACATATTTGACTTCATTCATATGATATTAATATTAAATGTAAAGGGCAGTATATTAAAATGTATAATATAGAGTAAACCTCCTTAATATTTACTAGCCATATAAAGAGTATATGCACGTAAACATTTAATATTAATCAGTATATTTCATCTGTCTTTTCCATTCCAGTCTTCACTCCATTAAAAAACAATTGCAGGAAACTTCCATTTGGGCCTCTGGGTCATTCCTCATTCAAAAAGTCCTTTCAACAAACAAAGCTGTGTGCAGCCCTGAGCTGGAACAAAAAACTACAAAAAATGAAGGCCAAACATAGTTCTATGTTTCAGAACTAATTTTTCTATAATGGGCAAACATACACACACACACACACACACACACACACACACACACACACACACACACTTAGGACAAAATGGAAAAGGACTGTGTATATGAAGAAAAAAGATCAATTAGCTCTTCATGAGAGAGTCAAATCAATCTTCAGAGATAAAATGTGAATATGTGAACTGGTCTTAGGAAGTGAGAAGGTGTGAGAAGGGCCAGGGGAAGGTCTGCAAAAGTAGGTTCTTAAACTCATGTCCTGTCCAAGCAACACTGTTTTCAGACCCGATTAATCTACCTGCAGCACAGTTCTGCACATCCCTTGTCATATCTCTCCTGCCCTTACTCTGTACCTGTTGCTTCCATAGCAACGTTTTGACACCTCAGCTGGAATTTAAGACATTCCATAATCATATTTCAATTTTATTTCTGTTTTTTCCTATCCCCTACTCTGCTCCCTCTGCCCAGCATTTCCTAGGACGTTGCCTTCATACCTGCAAGTTTCTAATTCTACTTCCTTTAACCATTTTCATCCAGTTTCCAATATTTCAGAACCCAGCTTAACATCACCTCCTCCAGAAATTCTTCTTTTTACTTTCAGTTAGAAGTGTTCTTCATGAACACTTCTAACTGAAAGTAGAAACCACTTTCTCCATTCCTCTCTCATGATGCATGTGATGAATTGTATTATATTTCTCAAATATTTGCAGCCTTTGCAATGGTGTCTATCCCCATGTCTTCTCCCTGGTGCTCTACTGACATCAGAGGGGGCCAATGACGTTCCCTAGTCAATGGAACCTGAGAGAAAGTGGTGTGCCATTTCTATACAGAAGCTCTCTGTGCTGTTCCACCTGATGCTGCCATAAAGCCAACATGTCCCACAGGGGCCATTCCTTCTGCCTGATTCCAGGGATGATGGCAACATGGAACAGAAGAGCAGCTGAGCATGAAGTACTGTTACTGAATGAGAACTGTTGAGGCTACTTGTGGTTGTATTATCAATGAATAGTCTACTGTAAGATCATCTGTATGACAGGCCTTATTTTCCTTCATAAAAGATCAATATTTGTATTTGTAACATTTCTTCATTATTAGGCTATTGAGCTCCTTTAAAATCTATGTGGGATTCCCCCAATGAACTTATCATGCCCACCACAGGGCTGGGCATTCAGTAGTTGTTGACTAAATATTTATTGATTTGCATGACAAATGAATGTGTAATTTCAGAAAGTAGTGTACACATGCACTGGTAGGAGCCTTCAAAGTGGGGTAAAGGAGGCTATGAAGAAGAGGGGAAAAGAATCAGCTCATCTTTTAGCCTTAGCTTGGTCCAACTCTTTTTCCTTAATGGCTCTGTGGCTTGTGGGCTGCATATGAATTATCCCTTTCATCACAAACCCAGTGAGAGATGTCCATGGGTGAACAGAGCATTTGCAAAGCATTCCCTTGCACTGGGGAGAGTTGAAGGGCTTGGTTGGATGACTGGATTGCTGAGTCAGGCCTTAGTGACAACATGTAGATTGCTGTGATAAAATGTGCCTGGGACTCCAGTACTTGTAGGGTCAAGTGATGCTTGTTTGTTTCTAATGGAGCTGAAGAGACTCACAAATATGCGTGCACGTGCATACACACACACACACACACACACACAGAGAGAGAGAGAGAGAGAGAGAGAGTGCACAAAGCCAGGAATGTGGCCACCTTCAATAGTGATACCCATCAATAAGAAGCTGAAGGTTAATAGAGATATTCCCTGAGATTTTTTTTTACTTGGAGTGTAGATCTTTCAGGATCAAGCAAAACTGATGGAGACTCTAGAGAACAAAGGAATACCTGAAGGGAAAGAAGTAAGCCTCACTCATCTACGACAATAATGCTCTTCATTTCCTCTTTCCACTCCAACTTCTTTCTATTCTGACCTGATAATAAAACAATTGGCAAGATCAGGGCCATTGGAGGGTGAAGTCTCAGCAGGAGAAAGAAAGACTACACCTTACTTAAGGCTGCAGGTCTCTAGATGAGGAAGGGGAGAGCAGACATTAAATAAAGTTTGGTGTTTTGATTAAATCTTGGGTATTTTGACGGTAGCATTAAGACTTTCAAAGTTATTACTTATTGTAGCTGGGGTGTACGTCAGGGGTGGAGCATGTGTTTAACAAACAGGAAGCCCTGTGTTTACTCCCCAGCACCACCTCCCACCCACCAAAAAAAGTTTACTTAGCATCTATTACCCATCTCTTACCTAGGGTTGAACAGAAAATTCAACTGATGTTTTTATATAGAAGTCATTGAAAGTAACCTCCTTAAATAATTGTAATGAGATAGAAAGGGAAGGATAAATAATAATCATAATAATAAGTTGTATAACAATTACATAACAGTAGTCCTTATTATCAAACTGGTTAAATTTATCTTGGAACTAGAACCAGACTCCTTCATGACAACTGGGCCTGATCCAAGGAGAAAGTACCCAAAGAAGATAGCGAGAAGCTAAGAGCCTGCTAAGAGAAGGATTGGAACCACCTTGGGGGTCCATGGAAATAGGCATCTCTAGAGACTGGGGAATCTTGATTTATGTAGAGAGAGCTCAAGAACCAAAAATCAGATCATTTTCACCCAAAGAAGGGGCCTGGGGCAGCAATAGAGGTATTCTCATTATCATTGTGAACACTCGCTAAGCCGTGACTGTCTGTCTTCCTGCTCCCCTTCCCCAACCCCAGCGTAAGGACAGCAGTTGAAGAGATGTTTCCAAAACCTTAGAGTGAAGGCTATCTCAATTCCAAACTGATGATGTAATTTTAATCCTCATTTTAATATCTGGTTCAGGTCGAGTCAAAGAGGCAATTATTAAGGCACAAATGCATTGTTCCTGAGTTACATGAAAAATCATCTGGATTCCTTTCTCCCTTGCTCTCTCTTCCAGTGGCAGCCTGTAAACCAGCCTTCCTCCCCAGCCTCCTTCTTTGCTCCTGACCTCCCACCATCTCCAGAGAGTTGAACAATTTTGATACCTTTCTCCTAATGATCCAATTTCCTGGCTGTATTCTCTTAAGGCACTTTAAAAAAAAAATTTTTTTTAACTTACTAGGGCAAAAAAAATGGAGGGAGTCCTGAGGTGTCGATCTGATACAGTGCAAAAGGAGAAATGGATCTTTCCTCTTTTGATGAAACTTCTGGGAGTGGGGCTCTTTCAGTAGGCCCCCTACAGACCACTCTTCCTTATTTTTATACATTTGAATGTGTGAGGACTGCAAATACATTGCATTTGTACAATAAAGTCTGTGTGTCACCGCAACAGAATATCATGGCTCCTGCTCTCTCCCTTAGAGATCACACTACAGTAGGAAGAACACAGACTTTAAGAATGCACACATCTGTCAGAGTTCCAGCTGTTAGATTTTGTACCTTCCATCACTGAGCCATTTATTACTGCAACACAATTTCCAAAA
This sequence comes from Marmota flaviventris, assembly GCF_047511675.1. NCBI lineage: Eukaryota > Metazoa > Chordata > Mammalia > Rodentia > Sciuridae > Marmota > Marmota flaviventris. The sequence continues at coordinate 99,662,689 of NC_092498.1, read as the reverse complement.
GCACTATCTCTGTGGGGAGTGCTGGGGAGACACTGGGGGCTTACTGATCCAGAATTTGAGTGCTTGCCTTCAAGCAACCTTTAGTATAGTGGGGGAGATGGACATAGTGACAAATAAATAGGGAGCCATGTGACTAGCATAAATTTGGAGGTATGTGGTCTTCCTGTTACTCTGTGGGGAACTGAAGTGGACGTGGAGAATGGTTATGAGCTCACTGGTTGGACATCACACCAAGTGGAGGACATGCCAGGTATGTATTGATCCACAGAGGATTGGAGTGACATGGTGCATCTGAAGGAGTGTGCATTTTTCCATATGAGCTTAGCACAGGGTGGTGCTGGGAAGAGGTGGAAGGTGAGAACAGAAAGACAGGCAGGGGCAGGATCTTGATATTATGCAGAGCCCTGTAAGCCTTGCTAAAGAGACTGTATTTTATCATGCATACAATGTAAGTCACTAATGAGTTTCATGCCAGGGAAAGTCTGTGATCATATTTATGTTTTTGAAAACTTTCTTTGAAGGAAGGGTTTGAAGGAAAAAAAATTGAAGACTGAGAGAGGAAAGCTAGGATATTGCTCAACAGTTCAAGTGCAATAAAATGAATTTATGACGTACAGAGGGAATGGAGAGATGTCTTAAGTTACGTTATCTGAGAAGCAGACACAACAATAGTTGAGTGCAATTAGTTTATTTTGGAGAACAGAAAAATAGGATAGTAAGTCTGAGAAGTGGCAGAAGGAAGGAAGCAAAAGAGGATGCAAGAATGATCCGTTTCCCATGGTGGAATTGAAGCTGAATCCTGCTAGGACCCTATATGGAGTGTGTTAAGCATTGCCCCATTCATTTAGGGGAGTCGAAGGTTATTTATGGACCAACTCCCATCTGTCATTGATTGGGGTTCTCTCCCAAGAGTACTAGCTTCCTGACACTTCAGGCTTGCCTTGGACATACGCAGAGTAGGTTTTCGAAGAAACCTGAATCCCTTAGGTGGAGAATTTTGAGGTCTTAAAGTCAGAAACAATTGACACAGGCTGCTGTGATGTGTGTCCAGGGGAAACAGGGTGCCAACAGTGTCTGAAGTGGGAGATAACAAGTTAGGAGGCAGAATGAGTAAAGAATTGGATGCAGGGGATAAAAGGGAGGGAACAGTCTGGAATAATTTCCAACTTTCTGATAGGAGTGCCTGTATAAATATTAATGAGCTCTAATTAAGTATAAGGAGGAGTTGAAGACTGTGGATTGAAAACAAAAATTAAGTTCAAAAAGTTTCTTAAGCTCTCTGAATTTCAAGTTTTCTTTTTTTAAAATACAAGAATACCTATATTAAAGAATTAGTGTAAGAATTAAATGATCCAATATTTATGAAGAAATGAGTTAGGTCTCTAGCATGAAATGAATGCTAAATAATAAGTGATATTTTTGGGGTGGTTATTATATAAAGAGAAATGATTTTTATGAACTTTATTTGCATTATCTCATTTAATTCCCAGGAGCCTACAGTAGGTACCACTCTTATTCCCATTTAACAGACAAGATACCAAAATATGGAGTAATGAAGCAGTTACATAATATTTAAATGGATTCATTGCAGTGCATTGTGAAAACCCATCACATTTTATTTGAACAACACCAAAATTAGTGGAAGACAGGAAATAATTAAAAATCAGGGCTGAAATCAATGAAGTTGAAACAAAAGAAACAATTTTAAAAATTGTTAAAACAAAAAGCTGGTTCTTTAAAAAAATAAAATAAAATTGACAAACCCTTAGCCACCCTAATGAAAAGAAGGAGAGAGAAAACTCAAAATTTCTAAACTTCATGGTGAAAAAGGAAATATCATGACAGACACCATTGTAATACAGAAGACAATTAGAAACCATTTTGAAAATGTATGTGCCAATAAAATAGAAAATCTCAAAGACACCAACAAATTTCTAGAGGCATGTAATCTATCCAAACTGAACCAGGAGAACATGCACAATTAAAACAGGTCAATTTTTCAAGCAAGGAAGTAGAAGATGCCATCAAAAGCCTATCAATCAAGAAAAGCCCAGGACCAGATGGATTCTCAGCTGAGTTCTACAAGACCTACAAAGAAGAATTAATACCTATACTCCTCAAATTATTCCATAAAATAAAAAAGAAGGGAACCCTTCCAGACTCATTCTATGAGACTAGTATTATCCTGATACCAAAAGCAGACAGAGACATATCAAGGAAAGAAAATTTCAGACCAATATCCCTGATGAACATTGATGCAAAAATTCTCAATGAAATTTTGACAAATTGCATAAAAACATATTTAAAAATAGTGCACTATGATTAAGTGGGGTTCATTCCAGGGATGCATGGTTGGTTCAACATATGGAAATCAATAAACATAATTCATCACATCAATAGACTTAAAGAATCATATGATTATATCAATTGATGTAAAGAAAGCTTTTGACCAAATGCAGCACTCTTTCATGTTCAAAACACTAGAAAAACTAGGGATAGTAGGAATATACCTCAACATTGTAAAAGCTATCTGTGCTAAACCCAAGGCCAACATCATTCTAAATGGAGAAAAATTGGAAGCATTCCCTCTAAGTACTGGAACAAGAAAGGGATGCCCTCTTTAACCACTGCTATTTAACATAGTCCTTGAAACTCTAGCAGAGAAATTAGATGAAAGAAATTAAAAGGATACAAATAGAAAAAGAGAACTCAAACTATTATTATTTGCAAATGACATGATTCTATACTTAGAGGATCCAAAAAATTCCACCAGGAAACTTCTAGAATGAATAAATGAATTCAGCAAAGTAGCAGAATATAAAATCAATACCAATAAATCAAATGCATTTTTATACATCAGTGATGAATCCTTTGAAAGAGAAATTAGGAAAACTACCCCATTCACAATAACCTCAGAAAAAAATAAAATAACTGGAATTCAATTTAACAATGAGGTGAAAGATCTCTACAATGAAAACTACAGAACACTAAAGAAAGAAATTGAAGAAGACCTTAGAAGATGAAAAGATCTCCAATGCTCTTGGATAGGCAGAATTAATATTGTTAAAAATGACCATGCTACCCAAAGCACTACACAATTTCAATGTGATTCTAATTAAAATCCCAACATCATTCCTTATAGAAATAGAAAAAACAATCATGAAATTCATTTGGAAAAATAAGAGACCCCAAAATAGCCAAGAAATCCTTAGCAAGAAGAGTGAAGCAGGAGGTATCACAATACCAGACCTTAACCTATACTACAAACCTATGGTAACAAAAATGGCATGGTATTGGCACCAAAATAGACATGTAGGCCAATGATACAGAATAGGAGACACAGAGACAAACCCACATAAATACAGTTATATGATACTAGACAGAGGCACCAAAAAGATATTTTTGGAGAAAAGATATTCACTTCAACAAATGGTGTTAGGGAAACTGGAAATTCATATGCAGTAAAATGAAACTAAACCCCAATATCTCAGCATGCACAAAACTTAACTCAAAGAGGGCCAACAACCTAGGAAATAGATCAGAGACCTTGCGCCTAATAGAAAAAAAAGTAGGCCCAAATCTTCATTATGTTGGATTAGGCCCCAACTTCCTTAGCAAGACTCTTTAAGTGTAAGAAATAAAATCAAGAATCAATAAATGGGATGGGTTCAAACTAAAAAAGCTTATTTTCAGCAAAAGAAACAATCAATCAGGTAAAGAGAGAACCTAGATTTTGTGAACAAATTTTTTTTCCACATGCACGTTAGAGCACTAATCTCCAGGATATATAAAGAACTTAAAAAACTAAACACACACACACACACACACAAAAACAAACAACTCAAACAATAAATGGGCTAAGAAGCTGAACAGACACTTCTCAGAAGAAGATATACAATTGATCAACAAATATATGAAAAAATGTTCAACATCTTTAGTAATTAGAGAAATATGAATCAAAACTACTCTAAGATTTCCATCTCACTTCAGTCAGAATGGCTATTATCAAGAATACAAGGGGGCTGGAGTTGTAGCTCAGTGACGGAGTACATGCCTAGCGTGTGTGAGGCACTAGATTAAATTCTCAGAACCATATAAAAATAAACAAGTAAAACAAAGGCATTCTGTCCATCTACAATTACAGTAATAAAAAAAAGAATACAAGCGACAATAAGTATTGGCGAGGATGTTGGGGGATAAGGCACACTCATACATTGCTGATGGGACTGCAAATTGATGCAACCACTCTGGAAAGCAGTATGGAGAGTCATTAGAAAGCTTGGAATGGAACCATCATTTAACCCAGCTATCCCACTCTTTGCTCTATACCCAAAGGACTTAAAAATAGCATACTATGGTGATGTAACCACATCAATGTTTATAGTAGCACAATTTACAATAGCCAAACTGTGGAGCCAACCTAGATGCCCTTCAATGGATAAAGAAACTGATATATACATATATATATATATATATATATATATATATATATATATATATATATATAATTATATATATATAATTATATATATAATTATATATATATAATTATATATATATATTATTCAGCAATAAAAGAAAATTATGGCATTTGAGGTAAATGGATGAAGTTGGAGAATATCATGCTAAGTGAAGTAAGCTAATCCCAAAAGACTAAGGGCTGAATGTTTTCTCTGATAAGTGGATGCTCATCCATAATGGGGGGTGAGGGTGGGATGAGTGAAGGGACTTTGGATTAGCCAAAGGGGAGGGAGGAGTGGGGAGGAGGCATGGGGATAGGAAAGATGGTAGAAAAATGAGAAAGTAATGTAATATAAATGTAAAATAAATATAAACATATCATATAAATATAAACATGAAATATAAATGTCCACTGTAGAAACTACAGGAGCAACCAACCCAGTAGCTCTCATTACTAATAAATTAAGAAATTATTGTTCCTTCAGTATCAATGGCCAGTTTATGTCAAACTTTTATGGTTGGTCTGCTAACATTTTTAAATGTTTGAACTGTAAGAGTAATAATTTTTTAATGAGAGTTTGGAAAAAATAAAGCTATGGTAATCAAGATAGTGTGGTATTGATGAAAGAATAGAGAAATCAATGAGTAAAACAGAAAAGAAATCCTCAAGTTTTAGGGTGGTAATATTAGTTTGTATAATACTATGATGATAAATACTATGATGATACATACATTGCAGTATATATTTATCAAAACCACAAAGTGTATCACCTAGAGTGAATCTTTATGTAGGCTATGGTGTTTGGGTAATAATGGTGTATCAGTGTAGGTTTCCAATTGTAGTGATACACTGTTCTGGTATAGGATGCTGATAGTGGCGTAAGCGGAGGTCACATTTTTGTAGAGGCAAGGGTCTATGGGAACACTGTAATTCCTGTTCAGTTTTGCTGTGAACCTTAAACTCCCCTAGGGCAAATTCTACAAAAGGGGGAAAATGGGCAAACTACATACATAGACATTTCTTCAAAGAAGATATACAAATGGCCAAAAAGCACATAAAAAGATTCTCAGTATCACTAATCATTAGAAAAATTAAACCCCTATGAGATACCAATTTAGAATGGCTAATATATATATAAAATTTGTAGAGACAGAAAGAATGTTGGTTTCCAGGGTTTGGAGTGGAGGGAAAGTAGGACTTCCTGTTTAACGTACGCAAAGTTTCAGATTGGGAAGATTCTGGAATTGGATGTTGGTAGTAGTTGCATAAGAGTACAAATGTACTTAATACTACAGAATGGTTTACTTAAAAGTGGTTAAAACAGTAAATTTTATGCTAAGGATATTTAGTAGCAACAAAAATAGAATGAGGAGCCTTAGTATCTAGAGATAAAGAAGACAAGAAAAATGTAAAACCAGACACACTCAAATCCACCATATATGAAGCTATTGGCTTTAAAAATAAACTAGAAATGTTTAAAAATATGAATGCATAATCAATAGCACCATAAGTCTTAATTGATAAATTGAAAAAGTATAATGAGCGAATGTTCTGGGACTGAAGGAGACAACATTGTAGAAGTCAACTCTTTCTTTTATTTTTGTGTTTTAACTTTTGTATCTAAAGAAATTCTATTCAAAAAGTGAACAAAGTGTACCGAATAGCCATCTGGTAAGAAAAAGGTAAATAATATTAAAAAAAAAAGTAATAATAGCCAAGAAAATGTTGAAAAAGAAAAGAAATTAGTGTTGATAAAAAATTACAGTACTGAAGGTAGTGTAATTCTAAGGCATAAAATAATCACTGGAAGAATGAAAAAGGAATCTGGGAAACAAATGCACGAGAAACTGCCTTTTATATACAATTAGGTTTGTTAAAATATTTGTACATAAAGGAGTAGAAGAAAACATAAAAAATATTAACAGTAATTATCTTGTTTTACAGATCACCCATGATTTTTACAACTTTGGCTTCTTTCTGTGTGTTTTATAGGTTTTCAGCAGTGATCAATATAGACTTTATAGTCAAGGAAGGATGTTGTTTTCAAAAAGGAAAAGAAAAGAAAATGTCTCCTGCCAGCCTGGAATAGCCTGGCTCTGCTCTTTTGAAAGGCCTATCCATTAGCCTTGGTGCTGATGTCTCCCCTGAGCAGCCTTGTGGTCTTTATATTCTTTGCTCCCACATTCAGCTTAATGTGTGGGCAGAGAGAGCAGAAAATGCTGATCTTGAGGAAACACTGTGAGATGCTATCGGGAAGAAATTAAGAAGTAGTTTTAAATGAAGATCGGAGGATTTGTCAACAAATTGGACAGAATCCAGAGAGGAACCAAGGAATGACTGAGGACCTGGGGCTGAAGGCTAGACTTGAGAGCACAGATGAAAAAGAAGATATGTTTTACTTGGCTAGACACTGAGTTGAGACTTTAAAACAGTATTGGAGCCCAATCAAACCACCATTAAGAACTGCCAGGCAGATCCCCATCCTGAATGACCCCCCAAAGGTTAAAAAATAAAATAAAATAAACTCTTACAATTTCCAGTACTTTTTAGTTCAACCTGGGGTTAAAGACGATATCTTCTACAGAGTACAGATTGCTTTTGCATGAATGCCAAGAGCTCATCTTCATTAAGGGATGTGTATTAAGAATGCACATATTGTATAGAGGAAATGAGTCTCTTTAGCTGAAGAGATTCCTGGTGACAGAAGGTGCTGACATGGCTGGAGTGAGTCAGAATTTTTTCCAGGTATGCTCAGTACAAATGCTCTGACCAAACGGTCTTTTCTTTTTGTGGTTCACTTTTCCTGCTTGTTTTCTCTTCACTTGGTGAGACAGAGGGTTGTTGAGAAAGTGATGACTGAAGAAGAAACAGAGACACACAGAAAAAGTGAGGCTAAAAGAGGCCCTAAGAGACCTGGGGAGGCCCCCACAGGGATAGAGGGCATACGTGACAATGAGCCAGAAATTCAGGAATTATGCTGAGATAAATGCTGCAGCAGAGAGAATCCAGGAGCCAACAGGAAGGAAGAGAGGGCTCGGTGATCTGTCCTGGGGTGGGGCACAGCAGGGGATCTTGACTCATTTGTACTTGTTCAAACTTAAAAGGAGAACAGAGATCTGTGGCAAGCCAGTACTGGTTATTTTTAATATGCTATTATAATTGGGTCACAGGAAAGAATGCAAAAGAAAATTTAGAATGGAGCCTGTATTACCTCTTGAGATTTTCTCAAAAAATGATTTCCCCTGCATCCAGGTAGCTCTGCTAGTCTCCTGTGGTCTCTTGGCCATCCTGTGCTCTAGCCAGGGAGAGAGGGTTGGGCTTATGAGTTCTGTTTTTCCCTATTCCTATGGTTGACATCTTACAATGGGGTAAGATGCTGTCAGAGGTATCAAGCTGGGCAATTCAAACTGGTTGCTTCACTCAGAGACCCTTAAATCCCATCACAAGGGCAGTTAATTGGAAATTTGTATATTTAGATGAACTCCTTTTTGATCTTGCCTTACACCCCAAATCTGGTGAGTTGAAGATCTGGGATTTTCTATCAGTAAACAAAAGCATGCACTTATGATTGTACTCCTGGTCATTCTCCTCTTGCTTATTCAGGGACATGTCACTAAAGTGACATAGTAAAACAAACATCTCTACTTTTCTATCTTTTCATGGTTTGATCATAAAAATACAAAAATCTCTTGAGGAAGAACATTAAAAAAATCCAAATTTATCTTGATTAACTCTTCACTAACAGGAATATTTTAATTCAGTTTGGGATTATCATCATGTCAAAATGACAGAGATGATGGTACAAGAAACAATGTATCATATTGAAGGAAAATACAAATCTATGACATTACTCAAAACTATGTTTACCTGTTTCTACAGTTGGAGCTGCCTATCTGAAGATCTGTTAAATTGTTTGCTTGCTTTTCAGGGTTAATTATTCTGAATTGAAACATGGATTCTTTTGAAATATGATGCATTTATACATTAAAATGCAATTAAATCAACATGCTTGCCTTGGAGATGTGCTCTCAGTGATGGGGGCAAGACCCATACCATTTGGATTCCACCTCTATAATCTGTGGTGAAGGACAAGAGTTCTCAGAGCACATCACATAAGAAGAAAGCCACAAAGGAACCGGAGCCAGACCAGACATATCTGCACACCAGAATTGCTTTGGGAACATTTTGAAACATACTCTTGGATTCATCCCAGTCCATTAAATAGGAACTCCATGGTGAGACCTAGGAATTTGTATTTTTTATGTATGGACTATCATTGTGAAAAACTGAACTGGACAACCTTTTATTTCCCTGCCTAGAGTTTTTGAACATGTCCTCAAGTATGATTACCAACTTAATGTACTCAGATGCTAATTATATCTTTCAGGAGCAAAAAAAAAAAATTAATTTCTTCAATATGGAAATTAGATGATATCTCTCAATGTTTTGATCACCAATTCTATCTAATAGCTCTAGAGTTACATGAACTTCATGTAGTGGGTACATGTTTGTTTGAACAAAGATAACCATGTTGATTTTATTGGTGCATTTTTTTAACCATATCAGCTTTATTAGGGTGAATTAATTTGAAATCATGTTCTGATTTCAGGTGAACATTATTTTGAAACTTTAGAAAACACGGCCCTTTAGTAACTCTCCTGAGGCCACAAGCAAATTAAGTTTCATGGTAGCTGTTTATTGCATGATAACATATTTGCTAACTTTTCCTTAATAAGTTTATTTTAAGATATTCATGGGTGTTTTATGATGGGACAGGGATGTAGAAGAAAGGAAAAGAAAGAATGGGGGAGGTGGGTATTCTAAATAATGCTCCAAGTCTGTGGGCCTAACTGTGGGTTAGTGCTCAGACTGTAGGCTGAAAGGCAGAGGAGGATGGACATTGACTCATTGTCACCAACTCTGAGTAAGACTTTTGACCTTTTGGTGTCTTAGTGACTGAATCCAAAAGCAAAGAAGCAGTGGGAAAAAGCAACACGGTCAAACTGTCCATGAGATCTCCTAGGTAAATACGTGATGATATTGGAGTTGAGTGTTCTTGTGACCTTCTGTGGCTTCTTTAGTCTGGGGAGTTATCCTCATTGCAACAGACAACCCTGTCATTTTCGCTTTGTGGTAACAAGGAGAAAGTCTCTGATGTGGAACTCTGGATCACTGTGTGAGCTAAGAAAAGAATAGTCATCTCATCCTTCCACCCACCAGCTCCAGGTCTATCCAGAACAGAGGCAGAGAGTCTCCCATGTAATTGTTTTTTTTTTTTAAATCAACTTTATCATGTCCATTTTAAGCTCGTAGTTTGAAGAAGAATTTCGAAAAATGCAAACACCTGGGTAATGGCCACTAAATCACCATATACAATCTTGTCTTCAACCCTTAACCATTTCTTTGTGTTCCTACCTGGAAAACCTTTCTCCCTTCCCAGTGTTAGACAACCCCTTACCTGCTTTTAATCATTGTAAATTAGATATGTCTTTTCTAGACTTCTCTCTAGATGCAACCATATAATATGTATTCTTTTACATCTGGTTTCTTTAATTCAACATAATGGTTTTGAGATTCACCCATGAAGTTGCCTCTATCAGTAGTTTGTATACTTTTATTGCTGAATAGTCTTCCATTGTATAATCATATCACAATTTATATCTTTATCTGCCAATGGATACTTGAGTTATTTCCAGGCCAGGTCGTTATGAATAAAGTTATTATAATCATTTTTGTGTGCCTGCCATGTGAACATCCATTTTAATTTCTCCTGGGTAAATTTCTCAGGAAGAAAGTGTGCTGTTTGTAATAAGTATTTGGTTAACTTTGGCAGACCCTGAACAGTGTCCCCAAAGTGACTGCCCCGTTGCATATTCCCACCAACAGTGTATGAGGGTTCTAATTTCTCCACAACTTCTCTAACACTTGTCATTAGTTGTCTTTTTTTCATTCCAGCCATTCTTGCAGGTGTGTGTAGTGCTATCTCCTTGTAGTTTTACTTGACAAGTTCCTGATGATGAAGGATGTTGAACATCTTTTCATGTGCTTATTGGCCATTTGATTGTTCATGCTATTAGTTGTAGATCAGAAACTTTTTAGTTGTTAATAAATTGAAGAAGCTGTTTACTATGTGATGTGTCTGGCCTTCTCCTTATGAGCAGAGGAACAGTAGACTCCACCGCCCCACCAATGGTGGAATCCCTGAGGTCTACCCCATGAAGTCAGCCCATCCACTGCCACCTCAGCCTCCCAGGAAGGATGAGTGCAGCGAGCTTCACCTCTACCACATCCTTTTCCCCAAGTTCACTCTTCCTTCTCAGTTCACTTATGGATATTACAGCAGCCTTTTTTCTCCTTCAAGTCTTCCCACAGAGTTTGCCTTGGATTTGCCAGTTTAAAAAAAATTGCTTTTGTAAAATCAACTCACAGAGATCCACTCTGGTTGATCTATTTTCCATGGTCTCCATCCTTGAGATGTTTCTTACTTGGACAATAATAACCACAGCACAGCCTTTGGTTGTAGCTGCTGTGAGGTGCCAACCAGATTCCCTGTTTTGAACTGATACCATCATTTCCCCAGCGGCTAGGGATGTTGGCCACTGATAGCTCACAATTAAGTCAACCCACTGGAATTGCGCTCTGTGGAAAAGAGCTGTCTTGTCTTATGATGCTTCACCCTCTTGAGAGTTGCTGTACTCAATACAGAGAATGAAAGCTTCAGTCCGGAAATAAGTAGTTCCGGCCTTCTTTCCCCAATTCAGGATATCTTTGAAGGGTTAGGTCAGCTTTAAGCTTTCAGTGGGATCAACTGAGCCCTTCTTGCCAATGCATTGGAGTTCACATTGTCCCTCTTCCCAATCCTGCTTCCATCTGCCTGAAAATCTGTCTCAGAATGTGTTTTCCTGGGCAGATTAGTTTCCTGTGGCTGCAATGACAAAGCATTACAAACTGGGTGACTTAAAACAGTAGAAACTTATTTTCTCATAACTCAAAAGTCCAGAAATCTGAGTCAAAGTGTTGGCAGGATTGGTTTCTTTCTCTGTTTTTTTTTTTTTTTTTGCTTTTCTTCCAGCTGCTGGTGTTTGCTGGCAATCATTAGCTCTTCTAGGCTTGTGGACCCATCACCCCAATACCTGCCTCTGTCTTCACATCACCTTCTCTTCTGTGTGTTTCTTAAAAAGACACTTTTCATTGGATGTAAGGCCCACACGGATAATCAGGGATGGTCTCATCTCAAACCCTTTCATTTCATTTTATCTGCCAGATCCTTTTCCCGAATATAATTGCATTCACTTGTTCTGGGCAGACACATCATTTGAGGCAGCACCATTTAATTCATTACCCTAAAAATCAGTTAGTATGGTGGAATATAGAGCTCTAAAAAGCATATTTAAAAATTGGGTTTAGGAGCCGAACCAGCCACCAACTGACCATCACTAGGGGTGAATGAGACCCCTGGATTTCAACAGGAGGGGTCAATTATTTAAACTTTCACTGTGGTAAACTGGGATGGAAAAGATGTACTCTGGCAAGGTGTCTCAGAGGTTCAAGTCAAGTAGTAAATATCAGGGCTGTGGAAGCAAATGGTTATTATATTAGGAAAGACAATGAAAGCCTGATAGTGATTAGTCATAATTTAAAATGAAATGTAAAAACCATACCTCTTTACTGGCAGCATATAAAAGACTCTCATTTTCTGCAGGTGGTGAGCCAAAAAAGTCTAGAATCAGTTTCAGGATCTAATTAGAAGAGTAGCCAAGCTCCAGAGGGTGCTATCTTCTTTATCTTGGTAGACTGCCCCTTTCAAGGAAGGGCCCTGATTGGAAAGGAGTGGGACCCTAAGGCTTTGAATAGCATGTCCAAATTGATGTACACAAAATCTTGAATTCCTGAAAATCTGGGCTTACAAAGGTAGCTAATTCTCCTTGAAACAAGCTTTAGGTAATATAGAGAACTCTGAAAAAAATAACTTGTTTCTCTCCTTTAGGATCAGTACCCACCTCCATTCCTGGCCATCAGAACAATCTCTCGCTTCATGTCACAACACAATTAGCTGGGAAAGTTCTGGATCTGCTAAAGAAGGAAGGGACTAGATCCCCCAGAGAAAGGAAGATCTAGACCACAGTTACTGGAAGACAGCTGGAGAGTGGGTAGGAACTGGATGCTGAGGGTGTTGGCTCAAAGGGTAAGTAGAATATATTTGGATAAGTTTTTGTATTTTTGATAGTTGTATTGTATTTTTGATAGTTGCCATTCTGACTGAAGTGAAATGAAGTCTTTATTTATTTATTTATTAATTAGAGAGGATTGAACTCAGGGGCACTCAAACACTGAACCACTTCCTCAACCCTATTTTGTATTTTAATTAGAGACAGGGTGTCCCTGAGTTATTTAGTGCCTTGCTTTTGCTAAGGCTGACTTTGAACTTGAGATCCTCCTGCCTTCCAAGCCACTGGGATTACAGGCATGTGCCATCATGCCTGGAAAGATGAAATCTGAGAGTAGTTTTGATTTGCATTTCAGGTGAGAGGTTCTTAATATGGAAGCACTCTCCTGTGATGTGGGAGCTTGACCCTGCCATAGCTTGACCCTAAAAGATGGTGTTAATATATTGCTTTAATGGCTTCTGAGGCTCAGAGAAAGCAATAGCCCATGTCAAGGTGGAACTGTCATGATTCCTTTATTACACACAGGGACAAAAGGATCAATGAGTTTAGAGAAATGGATGTGCTAGAATAAAGCCAGAAAACCCAGCTGCCCACTGTTCCTCAGGAGGTCCTGGAGAGCCTCATTCTCCAAAGTGACAAGGAATGTTCTGGTGAGAGTGGCGCAGCATTATTATAACCGTAGGAGATGCCATTTTAGAACTGATAGCCACAAGGATGAAAGGCTCCTAAAATAGTAGAGGGCAGGTGGTGGAGCATAACTGTCAGAAGAAAAGTGGCTGCTTGGGTATCCTCAAGGCCAGGCAGCTGGCTTCCTACAGGGGGCAGCATTTAGGAGAAACAGCGTGCCAAGTGCAAGGTGCCCTTTAAAGGACCCGGTCTTGGATGTCATTTCCACAGCATTATATTTGAAGGAAAGGAATCACTATGACAGGTGCACACACAGGGAAGGAAAATCAGGTTCACCTTTCGAAAGGAAAACTGTCAAAGAACTTGAACTTGCAAGTATATTTCAAAACAACCTAAGGGAAAGTCTTGGGGGGAATTAATGCTTCTTATCATGGCAACCTAAGAGTCTGTGGGTATCAAAGTCATGGTTTCCAAAGGGAACATTGTCAGTGGGGACATTGGGATTTAAGCTACAGCTGTTGCCGAGTCACAGAAGGACCTGTGTCAAAGAACCAGTAGGTAAAGGAAGGGGCTGATATCCTCACTTAGGGACATTGGCCCAATTACTAGATGGAGAAATGGTTGCTTAACTGAATGGGGAATGCACAAATTTGGCCCCCACTGGGACATATTTTGTTATTTTCCTATTTAATTCTGTCAGTCAAATGACCCCAGCCTAGGAGCCTGAGAAATACCACCCAGGTAAGCCACCTGGACTGGAAAAGTACAAAAGTAATCTAGAATATATAATGGAGGGAGATGATGAGCGTCAGTTTAGTCTCCAAGAATAGAGACTGCAGCCAGTTTGCAGTTCATCCCACTAAGCTTTGTGCAGTTTTCCTGCAGAACAAGAGCATTCACAATCTTGGAGGAATTTTATCCAGTTGGGGTCAATTTATCTCATGGAGAAAGTACCTCTGGGTCTCTTCAGGACTCAAGGACTCATTTCTCCAGTAGCTGGATGTTACCCACTGGTGGCTTACACCCAATTTGCTCAGAAACAGCCCTTAGCTGAAAAATGGAGGCTTGCCCAAAGTAATACCTCCCTCTCTGGGGGCTATTACATCCAGTGACTAGTGGGATCTGAAGGTATGAAGTCCAGTCCCCTTGACTCAAATTGGGAAATTTCTGGAAGACTATCCCAGCTCCATAGCTTTTGGTGGAGTCATAAGATGACCTGCTGCAATTTCACTGTAGTTCACCTTCCTCCTCTGCCTAGCCCTCTTGTCTTCACTGCTCTCAACTACATTCCAATAGGGTTCCCGTCACTGATAGTGACCTTAGCACCTGATTCCCTTAGAATGCCATCACTGATAGTGAGCTTAGCACCTGATTCCCATTGAATGCCATCAATGACACCACAATTTATATATTGTTTACTGAGTCAATTTATAGGTCTAAGTTCTTTAAATATATTGTCCCTTTAGGTCCACTCAATAATTCTATAAAGAAGCTATTATTTTGGGCTGGGGTTGTAGCTCAGCAGAGAGCACTTGCCTAGCATGCATGAGACACTGGGTTTGATTCTCAGCACCACATAAAAATCAACAAATAAAATGAAGGCATTCTCTCCATCTACAACTACAAAAAAGTTAAAATAGAAGCTATTATTTGTATTTGCATTGTACAGATAATAAATTGAAAATCACTTGTTGAAGTTCACAGAGATAATAAATGGCAGTCACCTTTAAACTCAGATCTGACTCTAGAACCTGAAGTCTTGACAGCTACCTTTGAATTTCCCTTATTTCATGGTCCTAAGACTATGATATTTATGTAGCATAAAAACTTGGTCATAATCTTGGATGGGCTCCTAAGTGATAATACAGACATATTAAAGATTTGAGTTAGCTTTGCTGCAGTAACAACCCCAAAGTCTCAATGATTGATAAAGACCAACACAGATTTCTCATCCATCATATGTGTTGGCAGCTCTGACTAGGCTGTGATGACTTTCCTTCCCACATCTTCTGCTAGAACTGATGCTCAGAATTCAGTTTCTGTTGGGGGTCTGATCTCTTTATGGCAGAGGGAGAAGGGCAAAAAACCTGATGGAAACTTGTGATGGGATATGTTACATTTACTCACTTCAACAAGTTACTTTGCAAGCCCAGAGACAATGACCTTCTCACTGCGAAAGGGAGAGTGATTATAAACAATAATGCCATTGACTGTAGTATTCATGTCAGGGTAAAAGCAAATTAATAATCCACTTCCACCAGTTAAACAATTTAAACTCAGAAAATATTTCCATAATGTGTCTTAGGTGCTGGGGTTACCATGATTGTCAACTGTTTCAGTAACTCATGGTGTTTATTCTTTTGGCTACTTATCAGAGATGCAGTATACCTCAGGGACCCTCTTCCCCACTTACTGGGATTCTCAGAAGAAATGCTAGTGTGTTACCAGCTACAAAGACTTCCCTATCAGGGAACTTGTGAAGAATAATGGGAAGCTTAGTTGGACACATCACTTTTGAAAGAAGGCAACATTTTTTATATTTCCATTGCCTAAAAGACAGGATTACACAGAGGGGATAAAGTTCTCAGATTAATACAAGTGCAGAGGAGTTGAAAGGGTCTACTTAAATTCAAGTTTCAGGGAGCTAGCAGAGAGGCATTTACAAAGTCAAATACCCTGTGCTAGAGAGGGGACATAGCAAGCAGAGATGCTTTGGGGCTTTACCAGATAAGTCTCTGTGATTGTGCAGTAAATCTTGTCTTTCCTCCAAGTTGGGGATCCTTTTTGTGGCTATAAGAAAGACCCCTGTTCTTACTACAAGTGTTAGGGAGATGTAAGTAAGCAAAAGCAGGATGCCTGGATTTAACATCATGGAAGAAAGCAAAGAAGGATAGTAAAGTTCTTCATTTTGCAAGAGAGGATTTTGGCCTTATATTTTTTATGTGAAAATCGTGATTTGAAAATACCTTTTCCTCCAATGTGCTTTCTGTCAATTTTGGTACCACTGAGACCCAAGGAACACTACTTGGCTGGCTGCCAAACTAAATACATCTCGGCCAAGCTCCTAATAATGGAAACTAACATGTGGTGGGAAAGCGTCTAAAGGATGTTTTGTAGAATAAAAAGTTCCTGATGAGATTGCAGAAACAATCATTTCTTCTTTGCTCTTTAAACCTAAATAAAATAGATTAAATCTATCAGCTTTCTTTTGTTCCGTTAGTACGGACTTAAATTCCAAATGGTTAACTTCAACTACTAACATTGTAAGGATTTTCTTAAATTTGTGTCTATTAAAGGGAAGCTCATATATGATAAGAAAGTTTCAAAATACAGTTTTTCCCCCAAATATAAAATACTTAGTTTCATATTTATTCAGTTGGATTCATATCCGGTTGCTATTAGATGAAAATTATGAATTATTTAAATTTTTTTTGACTAGTGCATTAAAAAAAAAAAAAAAAAACTAATGCACCCACTTTACCATAACAACTGCAGGGATCTAGAGTAAAGCTAGTGACATTGACATGTTGTCTATTCACTTGACTGAAGTTTGTGCTATTGCACGACAGCAACGGATGTTTCTAGTTCTATATGCACCCTCATATATGTCTGTACTGATGAATATACTTTGTCTCAGATACAACTTCCTCATTTGGGAAGTACAAATTTGTGATTATTTACATGCATGCCACCTTCATTTTGGCTTTAGAAAAGATAATGGCATGAGTCAGAGCCATTGGAATCATCCATAGCATCCAGCGCCTTTTTTTTTCCCCTTGTAAATATCAACATATGTTTTATTCCTATGTGAATGGGGCTAGCCATCCCTTTATTTTGAAATTAATTAATTAGAGTCAAGGAAAGACTTTCAGAAACCTGTCCAGGGAGCAAAAGTGTTTTGCTTTTTGATTTCAACATAAACAGAAGTTTAAATTTTGTCTTTTGAAAATTACTTTTTCTGAAGACTGTTTTAAAAAGATAATGGTCCAAAGAAACAAATTTCCAAAGTTTTGTGAGTTTGGTGACTGACTTGCTGGCAGTTTGCTCCTATACAGATGCCCTGAGTCTATCTTTGAGACACTGACTCCATTCGAGGCAGGGTAAAGCCAACACCTTAGAGACACATAGAACTTTGATCCATGCACCACGGCAGGTCCCAAGACATTTACTAACGAAAAATATTGCTCAGGTCACATGCACATTCAATGCTCATAGAAAAAGAAGTTCAAATCCAGGTGGGGATGTGTCAGATTCAGAACTAAGAAGATGGATATTATGTGATTTTTTTTTTTTTTTTTTTTTTTTTTTGGTATCAGGGATTGAATTAAGGGGCATGTAACCACTGAAACACATCCCCAGCCCTTTTTAATTTTTTTTTTATTTTGAGACAGGGTCTTCCTAATTTGCTTAGGGCCTCGCTAAATTGCTGGGGTGGCCTTGAACTTGTGATCTTCCTGTCTCAGCCTCCCAAGTCCCTGGGATTACAGTTATGTGTTATTGTGATGGGAAATTTTGTGGATTTCTGAAGAAATATTTTTAAATTAAGAAGAGTCAAGTGATATGCAAGTGGCCTCATTTTCAAGGATTTCACACAAGGGCTCTTCTTAAACATAAAAAAACTGTTTGATGTTTGAATATACCTTATACTTTGGGGTTTTATTTTTAAAATTAGGCTTACCTCTGCTTTTGCAAGGCCATACCTACTGGTGTAAGTTAATTCATTGTTTTAATTATTTATTTGTTCAAAAGATATTTATTGACTTTCTATTATTTGTTGGCAGTGGGAATATAGTAATTTGGACTTAGGCACTAAATAAATAAAAGAAGCTTCAGTTGTGAGAAGTGTCATTGAGGAAGTGAACAGTGGTATTAGAAGGACTTTGAGGTGGTGGTGGTTGGGGTAGGGGATGCCTGTGTTCAGGGTGGTCAAGCTGGTGTACCTAAGACACAGGAAGGAACCAACAGTGCAGAGATCCAAGGGGAAACCACCCAGGCAAAGTGACCAAGCAAAGGAAGACTCTGAGATGGTAAAGGGCTTGGTGTGCATTGGAATGGAACCCCCGTGGCACCAGTGCACCGTGAGAGGAGATTGTTAAGAAGCCTCCATTTTCTTCTAAGTGCAAACCAGGGGGGTGTAGGTGGGGGAACCATGTAATCTGAGTTAAATCAGAATCATAACAACATTAAAAGATAGCAGTTACGGGGCCTCATTTACATCATTGAAATTATTGGTCTTTCATGCCACCAAATTTTCTCCTTTGTACTAGATATTTACAGATATCTGATTCCTTATATGTGTTGCAAAGTTTCCAATTCTTGGGGTCTGCTCTCCTTTAGCCTTTCCTTCTCAACACTCACAGCAATTTCCCTGATCATATTCTGCCTTTATCCATCTTGGTTCAAGATGTTCTTGTCACTGGGTTGACGATGTACTCCCTGGATAAAGCCATTACTCTGTCATTTTCTCATGATGTCACCTCTGTAACTGGCTTCAACAGTTTTCCTTTACTGCACTCTGACAGTTTCTACAAGCAAAATGAAGAACATAGTCTCCTTCCATTTGTGTTCAAATGTGTAAAGTGCAAGGAATAGGCAGGGTTGGCTGGCATGGGAACCAGCCCTAGGGGAAAGACATTACAGAGTACATGGCAAAAAGAGTTGAAGAAGCAACCTGTCCATACCAGTCACTGTAGATACACGTTTCCCAGACCAGAGCAGTGGTAAAATCCAAGAGCATCTGTTTGAACTGTTGCAATTCTAAGACTGCTGTATTCTAAGAGGATACTCTCAATATAAATCTTCCGATTTCTGAAATTAAAAAACTATGCCTGAAGCATCTTATTTATGTCCTGGAAAATACTGGAGAAAGGATTTGCCATTGGTACTAATAGATGGGCTCAGAGTTGTCACATATGATTAGACATTCAGCAATACTGTTTGTCAAGGGTTTGCCTCTGGGGAGGGTGAAAGCCCAAGGGAAATCCATCCTTAAGGTTTGACTGAGGTTCTGAGAGTTCATTGTATTTTATGGGAGAGCAATCTTACAGTTCACTACTCCTTTCAGCAGAGGAAATTCATCCATAGCGTCCATGCATACACCATGAGTTAGGTCAGGGAATTTTAGGTTTGACTAGGCAAGGGCTGCTCTGCTTGGCAGAGTTCTCCAACCTTCTAAGGGAGGAACTCTGTAGCCCTCTATAGATTTGGAAAAACAGGATAAAAAGGGAGTATTGTGGTTAGAGTTGCCTTAGGAAAAAATTATTATGGGGAATTCATGGAAAAACATTGCTTTCCAATTTCAGAACTACTCAAAATATCTGGTAGGCTAAATATAGAAAACTGTTCACAACCTTGCAGGTCCTAAGGTCTGGCTAAATGTGAGCTCTCGGGGGAGGGTTTCCTCTCCTCTCTTTTTCTCTTTCATTCTTTCTCTCTTCTCTTATTTCCTTCTCAAGCTACCCTGGAAGCTTAACCAAGAATAATTGTTAAATAGAAATCTTAATTGTTGTCCTAGTACAAGCTGTTATTTAATTTAAAAAATATTAAGTGATGTTAATGAAATTTCCCTCTGAAAAATAATAGCTGAGATGAAACATGGAATGTTTCTCAAACTCAATGAGGTCACAAACACATCTTTCAGAAAACGGTCTATAAAGTTTGTGAAACTCAAAGGAATGCTGCAATCACCCAGTGTTCTACTAAGAATTATAGCAGAGGTAATTCAAAGAATTTTGCATGTTGGACTGGAAAATATTGATCTTTGTGCCCACTAAAATAGATATGTATCCACAGGAGGGAATTAAGGTTGGTGTAAAGTAAAAACTCCATTCTATGAAGTGTGAGGCCTAAAATTCACTTCTAAATAGAACCAACAAAATGAATTCTCTGTTGATTTAACTTTTGGTTATTTTATTCCCTTCTCGAAGGATGTGTGGGGGGATATCTATAATATTCAAACATTTTCTCCTACTTTACATGGATGTAGAGTCTAATTTCATTATCTATAGTAGTTATGTAAAGTCTTTGCAAACTGAGTGAACAAATATTGAGCAAATACTTCTGGGAAAAAGACTAAGTTAGAGCCCACAAGTCACTCATCACAACATGTTCATCAACAGATCAATGCATAGCCTTATTTTAAGTACATTTCTGTTCAAAGACTCCTTATCTAATATATATGGTTAGTTCATCCCATGGTTAACAGCTGCATAACTTATTCCTGTATGAAGATTCTTTAACACACATACACATTTTTTCCACAAAGCACATGACAGCCTCCTTGTGTTTTAAGAACATCAGGCAGCATTTTAGCACTAAGTTTAGGGGACATTTTAAATGCTAAAATTATCAAGAAAAATTGCAAAAAAAAATGCACATTAGATTGACAGTGTGAAGGACTCTTGTTTATAATAAAAGGGCTGAAATAAGGAGGCAGATAATGATCCATCCTTATTCCATCTCAGCTAGAATCAGGCATTTTGAATTTTTGCCAGTCTGTGCATGTCTGTGAATGGCCATGAAAGCCCAGGAACTGTTGCTTTGGGAGTTACAAATATATTTTAGGTAGGTGGATTTACAAATAAAAAATTTTGTTAATAATAAGAATCAACTGTGTATGCACATAAACATGTATTTTCCATTCTCTTCAACTCTGTCCTTGTCAAAAGTTCTTCTACATATACATTGGGGAAGACTCTAGGCAACTACATTCCATTGAGAGTGAAACTAGATGCTGGCAAGTGCACGTCTAAGAAGGGTAGAATTTACAATAAGTTGAAATGTGCTGGTTCATGCTGTACCCAAACAATTCATGGATTTGGAAAACTAGATGCAGTAGGACCATCTCTGTGTGCGTGTCTTTAGTTTAATCCTCAAGGCATGGTCACACACAGAATTTTTGAGGGTTACTGGTAAAGTGGAAGACTGGCAGATGTCAAAGGGACCTCTCCTCCCATAAACAGGATGGCTGAATCCACTTGAATCCATTCTAATGATTCAACATGTTTCCTGGCTAATAGATGAAAAGGTAATTTCTATATGACAAAAAAAGAAGCAAAGCCAACCTCTTGGGAAGCCTGGAGTGATGTTGAAGTAGCACGTGGGCTTTGGGCTTTAGGACGGAGGGAATCAGACAAGGGCAGAAGGTAAGCCTCATCCACAAGACCATGAAGCTGGAATCCAGCTTCTCTGCACTAACTAGGAGCCTCAGCATCTGCCATGTCTGCGCAAAGGGGTGAAGAAACTACCCACAAGGCTTGAGAAATGACCAGTGTTGTCATTCCTAAAAGATAAAGACTATAAATCTGTGCTGATGGGAGTAGTCCACACGTTCTCTTCCCATGATGGGAATTCATGTGAAAAAATAATGTCAATGGGTGACATTTCTGAAGCCCAGCTAATTCAGTCCTTTTCCATTACCAGAGGCAAGTGGAATTTTTATAGGGAACATAATCATACTAATTGATAAACACTAATAAAATATTATAAATCATGTGAAAAACACCACCATTAAGGAGATACAACCATTACAGCAAAAGGGAAAATTAGTATTCTAAACTTATAATAAAAATTTTGAAAGAGAATAGAAAATATTTTAAAATTGAAACATAAAAAGAAGGAAAATAAATTATAACAAGAGAAAAAAGACAATAGTAACAAAGAACTCTATGCTGAATTAAAACAGAAATTTTAGAAAATTATGACTGTTTATATTAAAAATTCTGTGCTTGATTTAAATCCCAACTTAGACACTTTTGAAGAGAGATTCAGTAAGCTGGAAAATAAATCTATCAAAATAATACACAAAAAGAAGAAGAAAAAAATGGAGAGGGCGTGTTTTAAAACTAAGCTTTCAAACATGTGGACTGTTTTAACATGAAAAAAATAATACAGAAAAAACCGCAAAAATGGGAAGTTACATTCCATGTGTATAATACATCGAGATACACTCTACTGTCATATATATCTAAAAGAATTTTTAAAAGTGATAAAGAAAAGTAAAATTAAAGAATTCTTAAGTTGAAATATTGTTCAGAAGGCAGATATAAAAGTTGATCACCTTTAAGTCGTGTTGAGTCAAATACATTTTTTAAAATTTTAGTGGTGTAAAATAATTTTTTCCTTAGTTCCTGAGAAGGGAGCCTCTAAAACTTGGAGTTTTCCAAATGATAGGAGTGTCTTTATTATTCATATATAATAATGAAAATAATAAATAATGCAACTGTAATTTTAAGTGTACTGCTTTCCTATGTTTCAGATCATTCTAGTGAATTCCAGAAGCTGAGTACTCTGAATGGTGAGTGGAAACTTCTAATTTTAGTCAGTTGATCACAGCATGGATGGTTTGGAATCCCCAGGCATGTGACTTGTGTCTAAGTGAGGGTAGACTTGTAGAGGACTCTGCCCTGCTCTGTGGCATATGACCCAACTCTGGGTAGTTGATATCAGAAGTCATTGTAAACAGCAACCACTGAAAGTAGGAATGAAATGAATAACTTCCAATCCTGTAGATGGTAAAAGAAGAATAAAGCAAACTTGATTAATTCACCAGAAAACTGAAGAGGAGAAAAAAGTAAACCAAGGAAAATCATGGTAAAAAGGGAAATACAAGGTAAGATGGTAGAAATAAAGCCAAGTGTATCCACCCCGATGACAATGAATGCCCCTTTCTTTCATCTTTTAACTTAGGATTTCTCTCAGCTATCACCTTTTCCAGGAAACAATCTCTAACACAGCTGTGTGGGATTAGGTGTCCCCTGTAAGCTTTCATGTTGGCTCCTTCTATTACCTGCTCCTACCCCAAAGACTAAAGGGGTTCAAGCCTTAGCGTGGGGACCTCCACTTTGCAAGCTCACTGCAGAGTGAGCCTCTCCCAGAGCCTGGCATACTGCAAAGATGCCAAGCATTTTTCTCATAGCAACTTGATGCATTTTTAGTTATAGATCTTAAAAGTTATTTCAAGTTCATTTAAAAACAAGGGCATCACAGAGGGGGGGAAAAGCACAGAATTACCAAAATTCTCTCAGAAGCAATTGTGATTGATATACATTTTTTGACTTCTTCTTAGGTACGTTTGGAATCATACAAAGATGTATGTGATATGTTCTTTATTTTTATTTCTGCTTAGAAATGTATTTTGGTCATCTATATCATGTTCATAGAGGTTGTCTTTCCTCATCAGTTAATATAGATGTATGTTCTATATGTTCATTTTAAATTTTTACATAGTATTCCATTAGATGAAAATAATTACAATAATCATCAACATTTATTGAGTGATTACTTTGAGCTATGTATTTTGCTAAGTATTGTACTAAGTACCTTATAGTCATCACTTTATTTAATCTTCACAGGAATTTATGAGACCTATGCTATGATTAGTTTTCCACTTTGCTATTGAGGAAACTATGGATCAGAGATGAGTATTGCCAGGGACTGTTTGAGACCATTGTCTACATCCTTCACAACTGCTTTCTGGTATCCTACCACATTGAACATGCCTGTATTGGTGGATGATTAAGGTTTTTCATTATTATTATTTTTGCAATAATAAACAAAATGTTGGAAAATAGAGATAACATGTGAGTTTATTAATCATGACCATTTTGCTGTTCCATCTTTTCTCTCCCTTGGCCTTTTTCTTGTTACTTAAATGTGGAAAAAAGAAATTCAGAATTCCATCACACTCATTTTTATGAAATATGACAGTACTTGGTATAGGCAGGCCCTCAAGACTCCTTGGAATCAGGAAATCTTTAGCTCATTGTAGGCCATTTAAAACAAATTCCTTGGAAATTCTTCAATGCTCACTTCGAATTTGATTAAGATCCTACTTCATGGCAGTTACTGTGGATTCAATTACACCAGGAACTTAGGTTATTGCTCTTTGAGAAGGACTGGAAAGTGGTTAGCTTCCCTTTTATAAAAAAAAAAATATTGTCATGAAGAATAAAGCAACGAATTTTCTCAGTTGGAAAGGTGTTGATACACATTTGCCAAACTTCCCAATTTATAGTTTGTGAAATGAAGACAGATGACATTTCCTACTTCACTACAACATGTAATTTAAGGAACTAGAAATCTGGAGATGGGGGACTCAGAGAAAGGGAAAAAATTCCTTTTGGATTAAACTTACTGCTTCATTCCCCCCCCCCCCCGCCCCCAATTATAATACCATAAACATTTTCCCATATTTGTCCTCTTTTGGAGAGGACAAATGAGATAAAAATTAAAATGCAGAACTTCCTTTATGTAATCAAGGTGCAGGTCTCTTCAGCTCAATTTATTTCACCTAAAATGGGTGTCTAAGAGAAGCAAGCACAAAAGGCATAAGTTGGCCTGGGTGATGAGAATTAATTCACATTTCTCACATAAACAATGCTAATATGCAGCCCCTGTTATTGATTTACTGAGAAGATGCTACATTCAATCATGCCATCTTCTTAAGAGGATGTGTGCCTGCTCAAAGTTGCTGGGAAAACAGGTTGCACTGAATTGATCTGAACCAGAGTCTCCATAGACCTCATGACTTTTTGTTTGCAAATACTTTCCCATTGATTCCTAATTCAGTTGCCTATGGCTTGCCCAATGCAGACTCTTTGGTCCCATTTCAAAGTTTTGTTCAGTTGTTAAGGAAATATTTGGAGATGTCTTCTGTGGACTAGCCAGCATTCTCACATATTTTTCCAAGTTAGCCCCTTGTGTTGTACTCTAGGGCTCCTAGAGATGCCAAATATTGGCACATGCCCACAAAAACACCTGCTGTGATCTGTGTGGAAATTCAGAGAAAGTCCCTTCCTTCCATTCATTGGTTTGGGCTTTGGTTTCCTTTGCATCTCATTTACAATGTTTCCTTAGTCCCCCTATAAATAGAGGCCTAAAGGAGATAAACTGTTCATTCTGTCCCCAAAAGTAAACTTTCACACACTTCCTTTCCCTGGTATAGAGATTCCAAATGATACTAACTCTGTAGAGTTACTTGGACATGCATGAATTCTAATGAGCACAAATATACCCAGACTGAGGTTGCTGTTTTAGATTTAGAATGAACTTGGATAAGATAGAGAATTTCCCTACTCTACTCTCAATGGCTGATCCAGAAACTCTGTGAATCCTGTTTTACAATATTGGATATTAATGAAATCTGAAGTGTCCAAGTGACTTACTAATAACTACAGAACTTTGGAAGCAGAGTTATTATACATGAATATTTGGTACACTAAAAAAAAATGTTCTTCACCAAAAAAAGTAGGAATGTGGTTGTTTGACTGTCATAAATATAGGGTTGACATATGAGATCATTGCAAGTTCAGAATAGCATAATATTAACAAACTGGAAGTTTTGATACTGGGAGAGAAACATTTCATGAAATAAAAAGGGTAAGACTTAATCTTGATTACTGTAGAGATCTTTCTTTTTATACCATTTGCAGTTTCTATAGACTTAACTTGGGTCAGAAAATACACAGTAGAGATGAGATTTGCTGCTTTCCAGAAAAGAAAAATAAAGGTGATTATTTTGGTGAAAAAGAGGAAATTGTTAGCTTATGCCTCAGGCCTTACCATAGCACTAGGATTACACCCCAGGTTAGCATGATAGTCCTATCTACTTAGAATCAGTGGAGTGGCAGTAATTATCTGGTTGAAAAAATCAACACTTTCTTTACTCTTCTCATCAACTATGAAAACTGGTCCATATAAGCAGAGAAAATAAGTTGAAGCCATATAACTGCCTTTCTTTCCTCTTGCTTGATCTAACTTTCTAGCAGAAAATGTATTCAAATGAAGACAAGTGACATTAGTAAAATGAAATAGGATATATGATCTCATCATTTGCTAGACCACTGTTTCTTAAATTTTAATGTGAGTGTACATCACCTAGAGTAGGGCCTTGTTAAAATGTTCATTCTGATATAGCAGGTTCTGACATGACCTGAAATCCTGAAGTTTAGCAAGCTCTGAAATGATGTTCATGGTGCTAAGGACCCAAATGTTGTTAATGGTGCTGAAGACTACACCTTGTACAGTGCTATAGTTTGGATCTTAAATATTCTCCAAATGTATGGCAGGTTTGGTCCCCAGACCATGACATTATTGGGAGGTGGTAGAACCTTCAGAAAGTGAGATTTAGTTAAAGAAAGTAAGATCAATTTGTTAAGTTAGGCCCTTGAAGAGGATATTAAGCTTCTGGGCCTCTCTTCTTCCCTCTGTCTGTTTTGGGGCCACCATGAGAAAAATACTCTCTTCCTCCACATGTTACCACCATAATGTACTATACCACCTCAGGCCAAAAGCAACTAGGCCAGGCGATCATGATCTGAAACTTCTAAAACCATAGGCCAAAATAATCCTTTCCTCCTTTTAAGTTGATTATCTGGGGTGTTTTTTCACAGTAATAGAAAACTGATTAATAAGTAGTTAGAAATGAAGAGATGTTTAAGCTGTTTTTTTTCTCCTTTGCCATTCTTTATATAGTCACATAGCCAACCCATTTGTACCTCTGAGACTTAAAGCTGAAAACTAAAAGTATTTGTAGCTTAACATTTGCTGGTTATTAGTAATTGTGGTAAAGGCTTAATGTAAAGAAGCTACAAACTGGAGAGCATTTTATGTTAAGTTTAATAATCCAGGCACAGATAGACAAATGCTCTGTGTTCTTACTTATTTGTGTAAGTTAAAAGTTGGTTTCATAGGAGCAAAAAAATAGAACAGGGGTTACTAGATGCCAGAAGGGGGAAGGGAAGGAACATAGAAAGAGGTAAGATAATAGGTAAAAAAAATATATATATTGTTAGAGAGGAGGAATTAATTCTAGCATCCTATAGAGCAGTAGGGTGACTGTAGTCTAGCAGAATTTATTATTTATTTCAAAATAACTAGAGGAGAACAAAAGGTTCCCAACACATAGAAATGATAAATGTTTGAGGAAACAGAGATGGTAATTCCCCGATTTGATTGTACACATTGTATACATATAACGAGTTATTATACTATCCCCCATAAGTATTTACAAATATTATGTGTTAATTAAAAAACAAAGATTCTAATTTAGTAGGCAGGGGTGAGGTCTGAAATGCTGCATTTCAAACATATTGCCAGGAAGCATCAAAGCTGCTGGTTCAAGGATCAAACTTTGAATGGTCAAGGTCTCTAAGGAACAGAATTTACAAAAATCTGCATCCCCCCCCCCCTTTTTTTTTTTCTTTTGTCTTTTTGCTCATTGTTTCACAATGTTCGTGCCTGTCCTGCGATCCCAAAGCCTGGAGGTGTCCAGACTGGTCATCACTCTGCTGTGCATCCCAGGCCACGTGGATGGCTGAGACAAATTATTGTAACCCAGAGAATTCCTTACATGACCAGGACTGACTCTGTTTTCCCCCGTTTTGAATAAATTGAAGTCAGCAGGATTTTGGTCACTTCTCACTTCTGCCCAATTCAAGTTTCTGTCTGCACATGTGTGTACGGATTATGTGGAAGCAAACGGAAAGTCAGGTTCCATCAGCCGCACACCAGACAGCTCTTCATTTCCTAGGCTGGCAGTGGCAACCCAGTGCAGTTTTCCATATGTACTTAACCTTTGTTCCCCCAAGTTGCGTCTACAGTGCATCCTCCCTCACCCCTCTCTGACTTCATTGTCAGCTTCCGGTTTCAGTCTAGGCTCTAACTGTTGGCCACTGACCCTGGAGGAGAAACAACACAGAGCAATCCCAAGACCCTGTTAACCCGTGCCCTGTGTCTATCTTCTTTCTCATTACACATCCAGACACCTCCAGATGGTCTTTTGTTTCTGTGCTAAACAAACATATACAGTGAGCCTTTTCTCTATGGATTTCTTCTGAACTCATATTGCACAAGCGTGAAAACCGAAAAACATCCCACTTCCTTACCAGCCAGTTGAAACTTTCCTGATGACAGTCCTAAGTAACCACAACAGGCAGTGAGTTCACATTTCAGTTGGGAGGATTTCCCCTCCCCTCCTCTCCTGTCACTGAGGCATAGAGTTCCCAGCTGATTTCTCCATCTGGCCCAGCCATTCCTGGAAACCTGCTTCCAAAGAAGTCAATGAGAAGATGCGGAAGAGTTGCCTGGGAAAGGGAGGTATGTGGTCTAGTGGCTCTTTCATGGGCCTGCTGCCTATTTTATTTTTATTGTTATAATTATGTGGTTATATTAATACTAATAATGACAATTATTAGTATTTTGTGGTGCCGGGGATTGAACCCAGGGCCACGTAAGCACTCTCCCACTGAGTTACATCCTCAGCGCTGCTGCCTAGGAACACAATTCTTACTTTGTTAAAGAGATATGAGCCACTAACTCCATTTCTTTTTCTTTTCTTTTCTTTCTTTTCCCTTCCTTCCTTCCTTCCTTCCTTCCTTCCTTCCTTCCTTCCTTCCTTCCTTCCTTCCTTAGTAGGATTGAATCCAGGAACACTTTACCACTGAGCCACATCCCCAGCCCTTTTTGTTCTTTAGTTTGAGACAGGTCTCACCAAGCTGCTTAGGCCCTTGCTAAATTGCTGAGGCTGACTTCAAACTTGTGATTCTCCTGCCTCAGCCTCCAGAGCTGCTGGGATTACAGATGTGACCACCATGCCCAGGTACTAAATTCTTCCAAATAAAATAAACAATAAAGAATAAAAGTGGTGAGGACATGCAGAGGAGTTACAATTCCTCACTGGGCACATCTTAGGCATTAAAAATTTCAAAGATTGATCTTATACATAACATCTCAATTGACTTAGATAAAATACAAACCATAATTTTAGCAAAAAAGGGCTTTACTAAACACACACTCACATTATATAGAAAACAGCCTTAATGCAATACAATGTCTTCAATATTGAAGAGCATACCATATCTCCTGCCGCACCCTAGCTTTTCTCAGCATTTATCCAAGCAGGAGGGCTACATGGTCTCAGCGAGAACAAATCAATCAGTGTTTCCAGGAGTTAGTTTTTCCAAACTGGGTGAGAAAAATTTTTAGAAATGTAATTACTTGTGGGTCAGATTAAGATGCTGTATAATGGAATGATATTATGCAAAGCAAACTGTGTCATTGAGAGGCAAAGAATTAACACAGGAGGATCACAAGTCCAAAGTTCAAAGAAGCTTCAGCAACTTAGAGAGGCCGTAAGCATCTCAGGGAGACCTGTCCCTAAATAAAATATGAAAAAGGCTGGGGATGTGGCTCAGTGGTTAAGTGTCCCTGGGTTAAAGCTCTGGACCAAAAAAAAAAAAGAAAGAAAGAAAAAAAAAAAAAAAAACACAAAGCAAAATGACTGTAATGGTGGTGTGGATGCAGGGAATGATCAAGGTTTCCCCTAGGACCTTTTATGGGGCAGAAAATATTCACCACAATGTAGAATCCCAGGAATTTGAGGAAACCCACATTCAAAGATTGCATACACCTAACCCCACTCTAACCCAATGGGTGCCTTCTTGGAGACTGTCTGCGTGTTTTACCACATTACTTCAGCAATTTCCATTACAAAAGAAGACTGTATCCTTTACCCATGGCATTGATGAGCACAGAAACCCAACATTTTTTCATGTGGCTCTAGAGGAGATACCACTGTTATTCTTATTTCAGACAGAGAACAATACCTTCCTGAATGGACAACCAGTTGTAGTACTTGGCCTTTTGATGTTCTGGACTTTGTGGAATATGGCAGTAAACACACCATTGTTCCCTTTATGCTTTTCAGATTCAGAGCTAAATAATTCACATATGTTACCACTTTTATACCTCTCCATGTCCCTTTAAAGTAGATGCCAGGATCCAGACTTTACAAATCTTCCCTTTTGAAGATAGAAGAGTTAAAGTTACTTAGCTGAATTGGTGGGATGGTTGGATCCTTAGAGGATGGCTCTTGATCTCCCTAGTAAGGATCAGTTGCTCAGGAAAGATCTTGAGAAATCTGCAAGAGACTGACTATAATCAATTCATGTAAAAAACTAAGGCAGTCCTCATTCTTCTATCTGATCCATGTTCAAAATTTTTGTGGCAGTTACTTAAGCAAATTTTATAATAGAATTTTTTTACCACAGGCTATAATCAATTCCAGGTGAATTAAGGGATTAACTGTCAAAAGCAATCCCTTAAAAACCTTAGAAAATTATTTAATTGAATGTCTTTTAGATATTAGGGTTGTTTCTTTCTTAAGCAATCACAAAAGCAATAACTACAGAAGAAAATATCAATGAGTTTACATATGAAATTGAGAGTTTCCATTCACCAAATAATACCATAAACTTGAAGGACATATTTTTAGCATATCAGTAAAGAACATACCAGGATATGAGAAAGATTTCTACAAGTAGATGAGGAAAAGAAAAGCAATTCAACAAGAAAATTTTTTAAAAAAAGAACTATATTGACATTTTTTTTTAATGGGAAGGGGGGTACCCAGAATTGAACTCAGGGGTACTCAACCACTGAGCCACATCCCTATCCCTATTTTGTATTTTATTTAGAGACAGGTTCTCACTGAGTTGCTTAGCACCTTGCTTTTGCTGAGGCTGGCTTTGAACTCATGATCCTCCTGTCTCAGCCTCTCCAGACGCTGGGATTACAGGTGTGCGCCACTGCATTTGGATATAGTGGCATTTTCCACTGCACTTGGATATACTGGCATTTTACTAAAATAAATACATACAGTTTAACATAAACAAGTGACAAGTTAATATGGTGCCTTCTTTCATAATAAGGGAAATACTGTATGGGTAAAGATGAGGCATAATAGGTACTCTGATACACACTGTTGATAGAAAAGCAAATTAGAACCACTTTGTAAAGCAGTTCTGCACTATTTAATGAGATTGAGGATATAAATTCTTATGATCTAGCAATTCTATCCCCCAACACACACACCACACATCAGCAGGCCTGTTTCAAATAATATGGTGTTAATGGAAGCTTCTGCATATTGGAAACATGTCCTTACTTTGTACAGTTCCATGGGGACCAAAGTAACAGTGATAAGTTACCTCTGAATCTGCAGAGAGGACACAGCACTGATATACACAAGTTTTAGATAACATGGCACTGTGCAAAGTGAGGATTAGATGTCTGTGTGTGTGTGTATATATATATATATATATATATATATATATATATATATATATATATATATATATATATATATATAAAAGAAATTTATGCATTTGTGGACCAAGATAAAGGACAGGAATATTCATTGCAATATTTTTTATCTAACACTTGGAAAAAAGTCTAAATGTCTATTAAAAATAGAATGGATATCGTATTTTTTTTAGAAGATGCAGTTTTAGGGAAGGGAATGGGGACTTGGGGGAGGGGGAAGAGAGAGGAGGACAAGAGGGAGTAGAAGGGAAGGTAGATATGATCAAAGTACGATATGTACATGTATGAAAATGTTATAGTGAAAACCATTAATTTGTACAGTTAATGTTTGAATAAGTATAAACAAAAATAAATTAATTAAATAAATCAAGGGAAATAGAATAGATGAGCAAATGCAGTATATGTATGTTAACTGAATAGTGAACAGCAGTGAAAGAGACAGCTACTGCTGCACAACAACGTGCATAAGTTTTAGAAGCACAATTTGAGACAAAGAAGTAAGACATTAAAAAAGAGACTATGTAATATAAATCAATTTTTATAAAATAAAAAAAAATTTTATCTGTGGATTCACACATATTTGCTACAGAAAAATCAGAAAATATTATTAACAAGAGTTAGCTAGATAGTGGTTACTTCTCCTTGGGAGGGAAGAATTAGTTTCGGGTACATACAAAGGGTTTTCTGTGCTTTAGGATCATTCTGCTTCTCGGCCTAAGTTTTAGCTACATATGATACCATAATGTGCTAATTATTTAACATTTTTTAAAAAAACACAGAATATTAGAATATAAGACCCATTAAGTGCAATTTAGACTAGTTCTATTCAAAGTCTAAATTAATTTAAAAAAATGGAAATAATTGAATTTTGGTCCTCAAACTTTTATGCTCACCCCAAACACTTGGGAACCATAAAAACAGATTTCTGGTTTCAACATAGAGATTTCAACTCAAAGGTTTTGTGGGTGGGGACTTATAACAAATTCCCTAAGTGATTTTGAGGGAGCCAGCCCGAGGACTGTCATTTGAAGTTAATGGTCTGGCTGGCACTGAACACCTGCACTGAACACGGGCACAGATAGAAAGATTTACTTTTTGCACCTTAAATAAAGCCCCATGACTATATTTAGACATTTAAATGAACAAAAATAAAATAAATGCAACTATTTAACGTCTTTCAGAAGAGATATTAGCTTTTATTGTTATTTAAAGAAAATTTCAATATCCCTTTCTGGATACCTGGTACAAATTTGGGCAGAATCATTCCCAGTTTTCATCAAGCTACATTGGTGAACTTTTGAACAATGCTACCTTATTTCTTATGGAATAGAACAATACTCTGAACTTAAAAGAAATACTACTTAATACAAATAATTTGCACTTTGTTCACTTTCTATTGATTATTTCTTTTGCCTATATAAAAATTATAGATGTTATCTTTTAAAAAATATTTTCAATGTATTTTTTGAGGAACTGTTGAAATGTAATCATCCCTTTAAAATTAAGTAGTAGACAAGATTGCTTCTGTCCCTAGTCTAGTCAAAATTGTGTTGGAGATCCTAGCCTACAAAATGACCCAAGGAAAGATATTAAAGACTTCAGGTTTGGGAAAATAGGCATAAAAATTTCATTATTTTAGGGGATAATATTGTCTATGTAAGAAAACATAAATACATCCATGGATAAATTACTTAGAAGTAGGTGAATTCAGCAAGTTGACGAGATCTAAGACCAGTAGTCATAAGTCTGTTGCTTCTCTTAGTAGTACTTGTATTCAATATGATGAAAACTTAATGTTGGCCAATATGGGAAGAAGTATGTCTGGGTAAAACAGCATACTCTAAAATTGCAGTGAGTTCTATGGGTGTGGCTTACAACTTAACCAATCACTTCAGAAGTTAAAACTCTTAATTAAATCAATTGCCAGTTGGTAGTGAGATGGGTTAGCATTGGTCTAACCCAGGAGACAAAGGAGATTCTTTACTGCAGAACTTTATAAAAAACAACAATGACAAAAATGAAATTGAGGATTCCACACTATGAAATGAACCTGTATGCAAAATACTCAATTATTATCAAGAGTAGTTATTCTATGAATACAACAAGCCACAATAATAAAATATTATTCTGACTGCAACTCCCACTTTCTTCTGATAAATTTGGTGAAACACAAAAGGATGGGAGAGTGGAGGATTGCTGTCTAAATCTCTTTTATTTTATTGTTGTTGTCTTGTCCAGATGCTGAGTTCCCTGTGGGTCCCTTTCTGGGTATCTGGTACAAATTTGCACAGGAAAGGTTACCACACATCAAACTTAATTAGAAGTATTAGGTTTGTTTTTAGTTGTAATTGGTTAGTGTTCTTGAGTTTAGTAGAAAAAATGTAGTGGCAACAGAAAAGATGAAATGCCTAGGAAAAAAGCAAGAATTGTGTAAAATCCATGTGAAGAAACTTTAAATCACTGAGATACATAAAGATAAAATTGAAAACTTGGAAAGGCATATCCTATTCTC
This sequence comes from Marmota flaviventris, assembly GCF_047511675.1. Lineage (NCBI taxonomy): Eukaryota > Metazoa > Chordata > Mammalia > Rodentia > Sciuridae > Marmota > Marmota flaviventris. The sequence goes on along the minus strand of NC_092498.1, from coordinate 99,628,818 downwards.
AGATGAGAAGACTCAACATTCTAATGAGGCCAATTCCCCTACAATCAAACTACAAATGTATCCTGAGCCTAGTGAAAGTACTACTGCAATACTTTTAGAACTATATAAAATTATTTTCAAGTTTATAAGAAAAATAACTGCAAAAGAATTATCTATAAAAACCAAAGAGAAAGAATAACTACAGAATTATAACTATGTTAACTAAATAGCATGCTGTGATACTATAAATAAACAACTAGATCGACAAAATTGCATAGACAGCCCAGAATCTTACCCAAAGAAATATGGGGATTTAGAATAAAAAAGTTATTAGCGTGTATCAGTGAATAAATGTGTTTTTTAAAAATATCTTTTTAGTAGTCAATGGACCTTTATTTATTTATTTATACATGGTGCTAGGAATCAAACCCAGTGCTTCACATATGCTAGGCAAGCACTCTACCACTGAGCCACAACCCTAGCCCAAATATGTTTTTTAAAATAAATGATTTGAAGACATTTGAATAATTACTTAAGAAATATAACAATTGATTTTTATCCCTTTCCTTACATTAAAATAAATACAAATCAAATTCAAAAGTAAATGTAAATAAAGAAATTACAATACTACTGGAAGAGAATTTTCATCTATTCTCCCTAAGGGCCAGACTTTTTGAAAGCATCACATAAATACTAAAAAAAGGAAACACTGATAAGTTTCATTACAAATCAATGAAATATTTATGTGAAAAATGTTATGTGCTATTGAAGAATACAGTTATGAGCTTAACACTTAAAAATTATCTGAATAAATACTTTTATACTTGTTAAAATCAAAAGACAGTTGCATAGAAAAGAGATTGTATGGGCTGGGGGTGTGGCTCAGTAGAAGAATACTTGCCTTGCAGGTGTAACTCAACCTATTATAACAATCACTAATAGAAGTGTAAGGCCCTGAGTTTGAGCTCTAGTCACTGAAGGAAAAAAAAAAAAAAAAAAACAAGATTTTATTTGTCTCTCAAATGCTAGCTATATTAATCACAAGACTACTTTTGTACTTTATATAATTTTTAGTTTAGTTTTTTATTCCTTTTCTTGTTTAAGACAAAATAAGCAGAAAGAATAGGTTCCTGGATGCTAATGTTGCAAACCTAAGCCTACCATTCCAGTCCTATGGAATCATACCATACAGTTACTTTGAAGGAAAATAGGATCCTTGGATTTCACTGGAGTGATGTATCAGTAAATCTTGCAATATGCTACAGTTATTAAGAAAGGTGAGGTAGAACTCTTGAGTACTTTCAGTCTTATATTTACTTGTTCAGTCATTCTATAATATTGCTAAAAAATATTTGTTAGAGATGGGGATGATAGTCATGGACAAGATGCAAATTGACTTGTCTGCTTCAGATTAGGGCAGTCTTTCAAAAAAAAAAAAAGTTACTGGGACCAAGAAATTGTGTCATTCTTTTTTTTTTTTTTTTTTTAAGAATTGCCAGTTGAAGGTGGTCAACAAATTTAAATTTATGTCCTTGTTTAAATACAATTTTTGAAACATTTTTCATAAATTTTAGACTTGGTAATAGTATGAATTACTGAAGATATTTGTATTCATTGCTTATTGTGGCAACCACCATGTATTTGATTAAGTAACCAGAGTGGCAAATTTAATCTTGAATATTCTATGGTTCATCTCTTCATCTACTTTTCTGGTAGTATTACTTAAGAAGGGGAAAACTGGTGAAGCTCATCTATTTGTGGGTTCCGGACTCTTTTAGCATCAGTTGTGAGTTGGTTTTTATTTGATGAAAATGTTTTCGGGGGTCAGTTGTGTAAGGTACTCCTAAGTTAACATAAATGTATTCACCTGGGTTTTCCCTTTATATGGACTAGCTATTATTTTATATTACTTTTATAGTTAATAGATATTCAACTAACTTTGCAAGAACATTTCACATACCTTTCCTTCTTCCTTGAAACCCATTTGCTTTCTCAGATAGCTTCTCCCTCTTGGAGTCCTAAAGTACCCTAAGAAGTGGTTCAAAGGTGAACCAGGTACTAAGCAGTATTTTCAAAGCAGAGTAATAGCCTGGTATGTGTCCTTCTGAGTTCCATACAAATAAATCAACCACGGATCATAAAACTCAACCTGTAATAACAATCACTAATATTTCATAAATCGCCAACTGGTTTGAAAACCTGTTCAAATATTTTGTACCACCCACAAAAGCTGTTGTAATAAACTGCTTGGTTATAAAAATCACGTAACACTTAATTATTGGCATTATCATGTTTATTTGTTCTCTCATTCTCTCTTTTTGGAAACAAAATTCTTGGTTTGAAAAACAACTTTCCGGTGGCATTTCCTATTCTGAATTGTGATGTGAATTTTAAGTTAAAAAATAAACTTGGGCAATGATACAAATGAAATTGGATCTTTTTAAAAATAAGAGATCCCAAACTATAATTTTAAATGAGTCACTTATGATTAATATAATAACAATTTTCATAGTGAATTTACTGCAATATAGAAAAGCCACTATGGAAACCCATAAAAGTGCTGTAGTTTGTCAAAGTTTTAGATTAATTTTTTTTTGCAAGAGTAATAACTTGGAAACTATAAACATGTGCCTGGGTGTAGCATGGGGAATTTTGGATTAAAAAAAAAAAAAAAGGAGATGAGGTCCTGGCTTATTTCTACTGGCTAGGACTTTAGTTTCTGAGGTACTAAGAAATATTTGTGTGCTTTGCATTCTACTAGAGATGGATATTCCAGCAACCGTGAGGCTTTGCCATTGTGCCTGTCTATATAATGGGTATTTTGTTTTAAAAAATCCTCAGGTAAGTAAGGAATCTATTTTGCTTCACAAGCCAGGGTCAAGAATTTTGTTAGCTCAGCCAAGTACTAGAAATATGTAGGAAAAACGAAGAGCTTTCCAATTTCAATGAAACTTGAACCAGTTAGCTGATAATATATTTAATGGGCATTTTGTTGCATAGCAGGGATCTTTGCCTTTCTGATGAGTACTGATCTCAGGAAATCAAGTACAATTGCCAAGCAACTGCCAAGCATCCTAATCATGGTCTACTTGCAGAGTGCCTCTACTCAGTGTCTCAACTTCTGGGACAATGGTGACCTCTTTTGTTTACACTTTCCTGTATAAACTAGATTAAAATCTCAGGCCACTTCCGGAAAGATGAATTAATTAAGTGGCAACGAAGTACCCATGATAAAGTGGGAAATCTAAATGAAAGCAAATCTAAATTTGCCTTACAGCATCTATGTAAAACCCATCAATCAAAGAGCAAATGGACATTTCACCGATGGGAATCAACACCTACCAGGTGTGGGGGAAAAGTGTGAAAAACACCTAGCACCTCTTAAAAGGCCTTCAAATTAATTTCAGCTGTTAAACCCTCTGAGCCCACATTATGTAATTTCTCTTGCTGTGGGGTTGCAGCCATCCTGTATCTTAACTATGCAGAAGGAAGTTAAACCACAGGGATGGGCGACTTACCAAAACATTGGGAGAAGTCTAATTAGAATTTTAATTAGGTTTGGTAACTTCTTTACTTTTCCCCTACAAGTTATGTTTTGGCTTTTGGGTGGTCATATGAACTGTTTGGATGAGGAAGTATGTTCTAATTCTGAATAAGAGTCATTACCCTCATGGCACAGCATGGACTACCCTGTTCTCAGAGGAGCCTCACATGTCAGCTGAAGATCTGAGTAGTAAATACCTGCAGATCATAAGATGTGGACAGATGGAAACACACCTGAAAGAAGAAGATAATATGTTATATTACTATCATACTGTAGTAGATGTTTTGGTTGATATTCCCCAACACCCACATCTCCATCCACCCCATCCATCCAGTGAATAGTATACACTAGTGTGTTAGATAGCTTTCTGTTGCTGCAACAAAATACCTGAGAAAAACAACTTAAAGGGGAAAGGATTTATTTTGGCTCATGGTATTAGAGGTTTCAGTCCATGATCACTTACCTCTGTTGTTTCTAGACCTGTCTTGAGGCAGAACATTGTGGCAGGGAGTGCATGTTAGAGCAAAGCTTCATACCTCAAGGTGCCCAGGAAGCAAAGAGAGAGAGGAAGGGGCCAAGATTCCAGTACACCCTTCAAGGGCATGCCTCCAAGGATCTACTTCCTCAAACTAGTTTCCACCTCCTCCCATTAGCCCATTAAACTATTAATTCATCAATGGTTTAATCCATTGAAGAGGTCAGAACTCTCATGATCCAATCATCTCGCAAAGGCTCCACCTCTGAAAATTGCTGCCTTGGGCCTTTAACACATAAGGTTTTATGGAACAGTTAAGACTCAAATCATAACAACTAGTAATTTATCCCTGTGGCTGGTAATTGCTTCTGGAATTGTCAGGCGTAAGCCAATCAGGGTCAAAGAAGTATGAGGAGAATTCAGAAAAGTTTAAAGAATCAGAGAGAATCACACATACACATACAGTTAAAATGGGGCACAAGCACAGCTTCTACGCTACCAGGAATGGAAAACCAACCCTCAGATACCGTGTTGCCTCCTGGTCCCCATTCTTACCTAACTGTCCCCAGATCAAAGATGCATATGTTCTTTACTGTAACTCATAAACCAGCCTCAGAATAAAGTTGACCTCATCAATATCTAGATGAGGGGATGCAAAACACCTAGATCTCTTTGATGGTATTCAAGAGCTACTATATCAGTCCAAGTCCTTTACCTGTCCCCCTGTCATGTGAATTAATATATTTTCTCATTATACAAGTCAGTTTGAGTTGGGTTTCTGCTCTCGAAATAGAAATCCTAACCAATATACAATAACACTTCACTTATAGTGTTTTGGGGGTCCGTATGTTGTCTGGTTACCCTCCCCCACAGGCTATCTGCCCTTCTTGTCCCAGAAGGCTGACCATCCTAGACGGACTGCATCACCTGGTCCCAGTGTTCTCTGGCCTCTGGTTCAGATCAGTCTGCAGTGGGGCCACCAGGAGGACATGGGAGGACAAAAGAAGAGTTGGGGTGTTTCTTCTCTATTTCTACTGGCTTAGAAGCTTTCTACTGGCTTAGAAACTGACTCTCCATGACCACAGCTCCTTTAGGGTGACCTTCCTCCTTGCCTCAATAACATGAATTTCCTGCTCTATTCCTTCTGTTCCAGGGGTGGTGACAGTTCTCTGTTCCCTGTCCCAATATCCCTTGCTCAAATCTTTAAATTTGTCCATACCTCTGGAAGTGGTCCTTTCACTAAAATCTCTGCATTTGAACTGATTGTGGGGAATTCTGTTTTCTTCTAGAACTTTGATGCTCTCTACTTTCTGTTTCAGTTTCTGGCTTTCGTTTATTTAAAGTGATGAAATTCTTCAACCCTGATCCATAAGCAAAATTGATTGGGGCAGAGACTGGCATTTGATAAGGATTTGAAACCATTTTCATTTTGCTTCTTGGCTGACTTCGAGTGAGAGGTGAACAAAGATTTTTGCAAGTATTTTAGACTTTGTGGGACAAGCAGTATCTGTGGCAACCATCAATGCTGCCACTTTGAAAGCATATGTTACAGCAGATTTTTATTAAAAAAAGAAAAAAGAAAAAACAGGTGGTGGAGCCAGATTTGATGTCCAGACTTCAGGCTTCTTCTGACCTCTGAGTTAGTTCATTTGGTTTATGGCTCTCGAGTGTGGGAACAAGATTCTAGTCTCCCAGACAGATTCAGATGAGAATGCTTTGTGAGGAAAGTTTTTTGTTTATAAGGTGAGGTTTGCATATGATAAAGCCATTCCAGGGAGATGATTTTTATGTTAAAAATAGCATGGGAGAGTAATTTCCTTTTTCTACCAGCAGAGAGACACAGAAAAACGTGGTAATGACCAGAATGGGAGCACTCCACACTTGGCCCTGCCTTTCAAACTCCTCTCTGGAGTCTGAGATGGATTCCTAGGTCCAGGGAAAAGCGTTAGGTTTGAGAAGCCAATTTACTACTTACTACTTTCTGTCAAGTACAGACAGGAACTCCCAAGGTGGCCCCAGAGACTAGAGGGAAGTTTAAATTGGCAAGCAGCATGAAGATCTACTACAATGCCATATATTCCCAAGAGCCTTTTTTCTGTTTTTCAAGGTCAAAAATCCCTTCCCTTTGTGGTTTTCCCATAGGACTTTCTCTGCTATAGCTTTCTTGGAGCTGTTATGACATAAGTGTGGTAATTATCTTTGCACATCTATGCCCTTCACTGCTAGGGAGCAAAGACCTGTGCACACACAGACTCAGCTCATCTCCCTGTGTACCATGAAGCCCAGCACTGTTCTTTACCTAGGGTGGATGCTCACTACCTACTCAAGTGAGCTGAATTTTAATTTTGAAATAAATTCTAGGCCTATCTTTCATATATCAGAGCCTGGGACAAGATCATGAATGGAGACATGGCTAAATATTTAATAGTTGTACATTAAACTATACCTTACTATGCCTTTAGCCTGGATTGTACTCCCATCCCTGACTCTATGGCCTGCTCAGTGGAGATTACCCATGGGATCTAGAGACTGTACCCCTGGGCCAATCCTGTTATTTTCAGTGTAGAGGTTGCAAAGTCCTGGGACAGAGCAGGGGGAAACTCAGTCCAGGCTCAGGACCTCTAGAAGGTTCTGGGTGAAACTGGGGAGTCCAGTGCTCAAGCTTCCTGGGGAGGCTAGGTCAGGAGACTTTCCTTATACCTCATTTGTCTAAATTGAGATTTCTAGGTAGTTCTAAAGCTTTCCTAGATCCACACCATCAAAGAGGAAGGGGAGAACAGAACAGATACCTAGGGAATTGGTTTGCTATCCATCTGCTTTGGGCAATGGGGGAGGGGAGGGGGCGGCAGCCAGCTTAAGCAAAGCAGTTCTCCCAGGGCACGGGTGGAGATCACATCCTTCCTGTCATCCTTTGTCCTCTTTCCCTATAATACTCTCAAGCATTCTCACCTTGCTTTTCTTGATCTGGGGGTTCTGTTCAGTTCATGTTTCCTTTTCGCATGATTCGCTCATTCAAATAGTTAATGAACTTCTTAAAATCTTTTGGCACAGAAAAAAAAAATCAAGCATCTTTTCTTGCACTTTGGGATATCTGGGGCACTGGGCAGAGATCCTCTCAATCCAGTCCATGGATACCTGGAGAATATTGTATCTTCCCAGTGAATCTGCCCACCGTGTCATTTGCTGCGGTTGGTGTGTATCAGTGGTCAGATTTTCTTTTAGGCTTGCTAAAATACACACCACTGGGCCCCATATCCAGAGTTTCTCATTTAGTGAACTGGGATAAAACCCCCAAATTCACACATCTTACAAGTTCCCAGGTGATGCTACTTGCTTGGGTCACCACGTGAGAGCCAGGGGTATATAGGATCGTGTATTCAGAGACCTCAAAATAACCGTGTCTCATAATTCTACAGACAAGCAGTGGGTTACCCTAGCTGGCACTGGCCCCAAGATATTGTTAGAAACTTGATCTTTAGTAGCTGGGAAAAGAGGGAAAATGTTTAAAGCTGCAAGCAATTTCCAGTCTCTAAGGGTAGGGACATGAATTTACCTCAGAGGCAAATTGTTGCTTTTGGTCTGGGAAAACCACTTGAGTCTGCCATTTATTTACAAAAATGTAAATCAAATATTCACCCACTGTTCTAGAGGGAAATGTGGAGTCAGTATTAACTCAAACACAGATGTTTTAGACTGAGAAGTTAAGTGTTCTATTTGATAGCATAAATTTTGGGGCAAGAATGAGCCAAACTTCTGTCTCGGAGACATACTTGTCTGGCGGGGAGGGTGTGTATATTCTAGGGTTTTTAGGCCTGTCTGATTTTAAGGGTGCTTTTCTATAAGCTGTTGCCTATTCTTATAGCTCTGTGTGTGCAAGTTTGTGTGTAGAGTTGTTTTCCAGAACTCCAGACCGAGACCCGAGGACTGAGGAGAGAAGAGCATCCATAGAACCACATCTCCAACAGGCACTTGGTATGTCTTACACAGGGTTACTTCTGCAGAATAACTCAACACATAGACTGTTACTGACTATTATTTTCTAAGGTAATTTTTCTATTGGGTGGAGGAGTTTTCTCTGGTGGAAAAAAATATTCCCATTTTCAGTCTACGTGGGGAAAAGTTGATTCTCAGCCTCAAAACACATGAAGGAAAGAGATGGTACTCTGAGAGAGAGAAGAGATTCTCCTCTTGACATCCAAAGGCAGATGGTCCTTGATTCTGAGGACCCCTTGGGGGACCTCAGGTGATTGTGGGAGAAGGAGGTGGCGTGAACTGGAAGATAGACTCGGGGAGGAATGCAAACAGATGGTAGGGGTTCTTGAAGACAGTTTGGGGACCATGGGCCACAAATTTCTTTGCTTCTATTCCAAGATTGCACTTCTTTCCTTAGAACTTGGGATTTTGGTGAAATATTGTTCCAAGTTAGAGTTTAGTATCTGTTGGAACATGAATATTTAAAAGAAGAATAATATGTAACAAGCTTGGAACTAATTGCTAAAGAGAGGACAGGGCTCATGTCCAAGGCCAGTTCTCAAGGACAGTGTGAGGCTCAGCTAAGGATTACTGCAGGGGTAACACAGAAAGTCAGGAGGGGGCAAGCCAGGCATAAAATGGAAGACATGTAAGGAGGGACAAATATTTTTATGGACAGGTTGGACTTCAAGATCAACCATGATAAACCTGGATATTTGAATTACAAAGGGAGTATAGTTGGCTCATTTGGCTACACATTACAGAGAATTTGCAAACAGGAATTATAGATGAACACCCATCCAAAAGATCAGATACCAGTAGAAAGAATCCCCTTTCTTTAATAGGATAAGGTAATTCAAATCTTCATGACAAGTGAATACATCCAAAGCTACATCAGCAAGAAATGGAACTCTTTATGTGCAGATTTTAGATAAGAAATAAAGTTTCATTGTATGAGCTTCAAAAACTCCCTCTAATTAGGCAATATGATTTCCATCAACTCAATTAATCTTCCATGGCACCTATATAAAAACCCTAAACATAGAAGGAAATAAAACCAAGTTAGAGCAACATGAAGGGTTGCGTAGGTGCAGGAGGTCACTAAAGAAAATCAATTTTCCTGTAATTTACTTGAGAGCTCCAAAAATAACAATCAAAGATCAATTTGGAACCAGATTTTTCCCTACTCCATCATGACTCCTTGAGCCTAGCAGACTGACCAAGGCCATCCAGAAGGTGGGACATCTTGACTTTAGCCAAAGTAAGCATATTTGTGCAGAAAACCCAAACAATTTTGGGGGAAGAAGCCAACATGTAACACATGCTGATTCAGTGAAAACGTGAATATATATCTAGTACATCAAAGAGTTGGAACAAGGACAGCACAATGTGGGTGCAGGAGCCTTCACAGTGACCACCAATAACTCACTCTGGGAGAGCTGTGGATTTTGCAGAAGACAGTATTGCCTAACAAGGAGGATTAATCTAGTTAATATCTCATTGTATCCATTGGTTTCTTGATCTTACAAAACTCAAAACAATGAGTATCCTACCCCAATGTTTTGATGAAGGTCAAAGCTATTATGTTCTTTAATAATTACTCTTTAGGAGTTTCAATGACATTTCATGGGAAGGTTCATGTGACTAAGTACAGATCTCACAGGAACATTTATAGACTTTATTGAGTGGCCTCCTGTCTTATGCCTCAGTGTCTCCTTTTGAAAAAGATTTGCATTTTGTTCAGACTATGAAACATTTAAAAATTGTTTTCCCTCATTAATAGGAAAGTTGAGGAACACTGTTTTCTACTTAGAATATATTATGGTCTAATTGGCACTGAACAGTATTTCTTGACTGTATAATTTTTCCCTGGTTGTGTAATTTCCTTGGGAAAAACCAGTGGTATGTAATTATCTTTTGACCACATTTTTCTAGTAGACATTTCAGAGAGCTTTACCAATATTTTCCTATCCATCTCCCACCTCTCTGAGCAAAGGAGACAGTGAAGAACACGCAGCGAAGTAGTTTGACCAGCACTATATGAGGAGTTTAGCAGGGCTTGGGCCCCATGCTTCTAACCAGGGCCAGCACACATGTTGATATTTTTATGGTGAAGCTACTGTCTCTATGATGCCAAGAACAAAAACAAAAACAGTGGCATTCTGTGGGTGAAATTTAGGAACACTTGAGAATTGAAGACAGTGGACACCAGAACTAGAGGACATCTGGCTTTGCTTGAAATAAGTTTTTTTTTTTTTTTTCTCTTGGACTGCACACTTTCTTAAGACCCTTGGTTTTTAGGACCTTTGTATTTCAAAGACCATCAAATATTTCTCATTAGCTTACCCTTCACTCATCAGAATAGTTGTCTTGCAAGGTTCATTTTGATGCCAAAGTGTTTGGGTGACTTTTAAAAGTATGTTTTGAAAGAGTTCTCCTTTGAAGTTATCAATTGACCTTTTTGGCAAATGTGAGTGGAATTAAAATTCTAATTCAAATTGACACGGATAATTCATTAAGTTTTTAAAGACTCTCATCTTGAAGATATTTATGATATATTTGGCAATTAGATCCTTTAGCATGTTACCCAAAATATTGGCTGTTTAACAGTCTGAAAAGAAAGCAGTAGAGAAGAGTGCCAGGAAACTTAAAGTTCCATGGTTGATTTAATTTATTTCTGCAGCAGCTACTGCTGCTTTTCAAGGCACTGAACCCTGTGTTTGGATGAATATGAAGCATGATCTTTGCTTTCAAGGGGTTTACCTTTGAATGAGGGAGAAAGAAACTCACACACAAAGGTAATAAAAGCTGTACTGGGTACAAAGAGCCTTGAAAGCACAGAGGTGGGAGAAATCATTTTATGTTAAACAAGAAAGGCTTCATGGCTCAGGCTGCCTTTGAACTTTCCAGTGGTTTGGGAATATTGCCCAGGGAGAAGAGGGCTGGGGTGCTCATTCAGGTGGACTAAAGGAAACAGGAGCTAATTCAGGAAAGAGTGATTGGTCTGATGAGAACCAAACCCAGGTTTTCCATCTTAGTAGCCCTCTCCAAACATGCTTATAAAGCATTAAGTAGAGATAATCAATCACAATGAACAACTATAAAGATCTGTGTGATCTTTTTACACTCCCCATTTTATAGCAATGAGTCAAATAGCCTGTCACAAAGGACAAATGGCTGGTTGAAACTTAAAGCTTTGGGTCCTGGACACCTCCAGGCATCTAGATGACCAATGTCATACCCTTGATTCTCATGCCATGATCCTGAATCCAAGTCTGTTTGCTGGTCTGGATATTGGCCTTTCTTTGACTCTATATCTTGGAAATATTGCTATTATATAATAAAAGATTTAAATATAAGTTTGTCTGGAATATTTGCAATCCCTAATTAGCATGTTCTCTCTCAGTGTGGGTTTTTTCACTGACTATAGGGGATTTATCATTATGGTGAATAAAATGTTAGTCAGTGATGTGCCTCCCCACATGTATGTGTGACTTTCCATTGAGTGCTGGGAAGACAATTTAGACATTTCTGTTTCTATTCAAATGTGAAAATAGAAAAGAAGTTTTACTAACAGGTAGTGTACAATAACAGGGGTGTGAAGCTCAGAGTCTCATGTCAACCTGTCCATGTTGAGTGTGAAGGCAGAGTGTCAATGGGTATGACCTTAGGTTTTTGCTCTCACTGGGACTTGCTACAGTTTATATGTTAAGTGAACTTACTCAGCATGTGTCTATAATGTTGTCATTTTGCATTATTACATTTTATAATATTATCAAGTTTAAACTCAACAAAATGCTCAGACATCCTAAAAATTTCCTATAAAGAAGTCATGAATTGAAGATTCATTTATTAGAAAAACAATGCAAGCCCAAGTGAGAAGCATGAATGGGGGCAGAGTGACCAAACTTTCTCAAGTGCTTCTGCCATGTAATGATGTCAAAAACAGGACAGCCTATTCTGATCTAAGAAATTGGCCACAAAATTAATACATGTATGTATATATGTGTATATTTATCTCTCTTTATCTAAGATATATATATATATATATATATATATATATATATATATATATATAAAAAATTACTAGTAAAAACATTAAGATGGGGATTTTCAAGACTTATTGTTAAGGATGATTTTGTTCTAAGAATATATGTTATTCCCTGAGTTAATAGTAGTAAATATAATTTATAAATAGACACATGTTAAGATATGTGCTTAAAATGTTGAAGATTACTAAATACAAACATCCTCTTCTCTGTGTCCTATACCTGAGAGGAAAAGCATCCCAAAGAGCATTGTGTCATAGATGGGGTGGCATCGGATGCTATTTTTCTGTTTTGCAACAAAGCATGACCTATGTGCTACTTCCCTGGGCCACACTGCCAAATTCTTGCAGTTTGGAGTCTCTTTTCTAGATTTCATGCTGAGCATCTCCATTCATTTTAGCATTCTATCTTTAGCTGTCTTAGTCACACCCTGTTTGTTCTTCTTTAGGTCTGGGACCATTGGATTATAAATTATATTTTGCCAAATACGTTTTTAATCTATTATATTTGGATTGTGCCAAGAGGTCACTGTCAATGTACTATCTGAAAAGAGTACCTTTTTTACATTTAATAAAGAAAAATTGCAATAAAGACATTGATAGACTAAAATGGAGAATGGATTTTTCCCCAAATCTGAGCTTCCTCTGTACTATGGAATTCCATTTATATTGCAAGAAAAATTAGAGTGGACATCAAAAATAATTACATGTATTTTTGGGCTGGGGATGTGGCTCAAGTGGTAGCGCGCTCGCCTGGCATGCGTGCGGCCTGGGTTCGATCCTCAGCACCACATACAAACAAAGATGTTGTGTCCGCCGAAAACTAAAAAAAAAAAATAAATAAATATTAAAAAATTCTCTATCTTTAAAAAAAATGCTTGGTACTGCAAGCTTGTGTATTTTTCAAGTTAAAAATAGTTACAATTTTCTAATTGTTTTTAGTCTCCTCTCCCTTTTCAGCCAAGGGTCCTGGGTAAAGGATATAATGCTCTTCCAACTCCTGGGATTTAATAAGAGGATCTGATAATATAATGTTCTTTGAGATCTACTGGCCTTGTAATGTGTCCTCCCCTCTCCACTTGAGTGGAACCACAAAACACTAAGAGTCAGAGGATAGGAGAGAGCTCATATTTACCACCAGCTTAGAAGTAAAATGTTATGTTAACAAGATAAAGCTATCAAATGAGATGGTACAAACTAGAGTAGGCTTCTCACCATTGATTGATTAAACCTGACAAAAGGAAAGAACTATGGGGGAGGTGAAGCACGCCATTTCAAATGATGAACCTGAGCACCATATTCCACAATGACAAAAAAATGGTTGTCGCTAGACTCTCTCAGAAGAAATCAATAGTGAAGACTGAAATCAATTAGTGAAAAAGTGAAATCAAACCAAAAGTGAAATTGATGAGTGAATCAATGCAAAATGGGTTTTATTGTTTCCTGCTAGGTGATATCAAGTACCTGATCTGAATGAGTTAATTTAGTTTATCAAACTCCCTAATTTACAGGAACTAGTGCATATCCTAAGAGAATGTTGCTCACTGTCCCTCTGCAATTTATGTCACCCTACAGGAATGTTAATTTCCCTTCAGTGCCTTGTCCACATTATGTAATGTGCCTTATCCTTCTGCATTTACCATTTAAGGTTTTGGGAGCTCTGCTTGGGGAGGTTAGCTAGTGGGGTCTTTCTCCACAGTTCACTGAAGGCTTTAATCTAACCCTCAGTTCCTCTGCAGGCTGTAGCAAGTTCTAATTGCAGCTCAGCAACCCAGAAACTAATTTTGAGGCCAGAGTCCAGCCTCATGCACATCTAGGAGGCCTGAGCCACTTAGCATAATGAACATATTTCCTTCAAACTACTATAAGTATCATAGCAGTAAGGCCAAATAGGCCCCAACAGGCTAGCCTGTCAGCTTTCTATCACAGGGCAATGGGGGCCGGAGAAATGCCTTAGCATACATTGGAGGAGGTTTATTTACATGGAAAAGTGCAGGAAGAAGGCTCACCACAAGAAACTAGACATTTTGGCAGAATGAGGACTTAGATTTTTAGATTTCTTTTTAGTTTAACGCAATTAAGATTGATTGCCACATTATCACCAAGAACAAAGTTGGGTAATGAAAGATTGAGTATAGCAACATCATTTAGAAGAATGATCAAGCACATGGCCGTCCCAAATATAGGTGCCAGCAATCAACATGGATAATGAGGGGCAGTTATTAAAATTATGTAGCTTACTGTAATTATCTCAAAAAATCATTTTCCTTTTTTTCAAAAGATAATAGAGATAGGAGTATTTTGTGTGTGTGTGTGTGTGTGTGTGTGTTCCCATTCATGTGCTCATGAGTACACCCTTGCTTTTGCCTGCGTGTGTTTGTCATATAACTTGAAAGAAGTGCAAGTTTTAGCTGGAGGGAAGGCTTTTTATAGCAGAGTTATAAATCACTTCAAGGAGTGAGTTGCTGTTAAGAGCTGACAGCTCACGAGTAGAGTGACCATGCCAGACATGCCATTCAAAGAAGGTTGGACACCAGTCTTATTTGTCATCTAAAATGGAAGTGATATGTTCTTGGGGAAACTACACAAGCAGGCAAGATTTAGCATTCCTGTCATTTGCACTATCTTTGGATGGAACTAGAAGGAGGTGTTAGTATGATGTAATATATAATATTGAGCATGAAGTGATTAAGCAGTTGTATGTGGAGCTACTGTTTGGGCAAGGTAGAGATAGAAATACTGTTTATTGTTACACCAAAATTCTGGCTACTATGTTGTTCAATAAATGATCCATTTGCAGTTAGGACTCCAAGAAGTAAGTTATTGTGCCACACTTTATAACCTTTTCCCATCATATAATGAGAACTCCAACCCTAGAGAGAGCTAGAGATGGAATGTGTGGTACAGCAAGAGTTAAAGCTAAAATCAATAAAGAATAACAGAAGTGTCTTGTCTATTTTCTGTTGTTAATAATACAATCCCACAGACTTAAAAAATTGTAAAGGAAAGAGCTTCATCGTATTGGTATGTCAAGGGGCTGCATCTGGTGATGTCTTCCTTGCTGGAAAAATCTAAAGACAGCTCAAGATCACAGAGCCATAGACAGGGAGCTCAGCAGAGACTTAGCCAAACTGGCTTTTATAGTAGACCCCTGTGGTAACAATCCTTTAATTCACTAATCATATATGTGGGTTGATCCATTTGTGAAAGCAAAATCCTAATTACTTCTTAAGGGTGCCTCCTGATTCTACCTCTTAACTCTCATAATGGGGAATTCATTTCAACATCAGTTTCAGAAGGGACAATCCATATACAAACCATAGCACGAAGTCAAAAAGAGTAAAAATCCATTGAGAGTTCACGTGTGATAGTGCAAACCTGTAATTCCAGAGACTTGAGAGGCTGAGGCAAGAGTATAATGTATTCAAGGCCAGTCTCAGCAATCTAATGAGACCCTGTCTTAAAATAATAAGAAGAATTTAAAAAAACAGAACCAAGAATATAGCTTGGCAATAGAGAACCTCTGGATTCAATTCCCAGAAACACACACACACACACACACACACACACACACACACACAAAGTCCATTGAGAAAGAATCCTCTTTAAGCAAGAGATTAAGTCATTAGTCTAGGAAGCAGGAAGTAGGCCTCCCAGAACTCTGGCCCAACAGTCATGAATAATGGAGGACACACATGTCTAGACCAGATAAGAACTCATCTCTATTCCCCCTTGTAGCACGAGTTCCCGAGTGCAAAGGAACTGGAGACTGGTATCAGAAACCACCATATTTTCCTTAGATTTCATTGGCTACAACTTTGTAACTCTTGACTGGTGTGAAAGTTGGACTTCTGAAAAAAAAGTGGGTTAAAATAAAAAAAGGACAATTAATATAAGAAAAAACATGCTCTGCTGCAAAATATTTCATCTTTTTTGTGCCATATCAACTACTTCATACAAAATTAAATATTAAGAAGAGCTTATTTATGAAAGAAACAAATCATGCACAATATCAGTTTTAGGTAGAGGTAGTTCAGCAAAAAGGATCTGGAAGTTGTTCTCAACTGTTATTAAAAATTCTCTCTGAAGAAGCCTCTGTTGCATTCAGTGTTAGCCAGACTTGACCTTTAATATGGTTTCACCATTGTGTCTGCTCTTCTGTGTCTACCTCTCCGTGAAGCTGGGGTCAAGGTCAGCAGCATGTTCACTGTTTTTAGCCTAGCGGAGAACCATCATTCTAGCTGGAGCTGTGTCTTCTGCTTTTTTTTCATTTATGGTCCTTCCAGTGATATGAATTAATGCTTTCCTTGCTTAATTTCAGATTTTTTTTAAAAAAACTACTGGGCAAATACATGCAACATTTCAGAAATTATTGCCTTCGTATTTTTGAACGGTATTAATTTCTCCCTCATTTTCTTCCTTTATATAGATATGAATTTTAACATATAATTTATATACATTTAATTTACACATAGCTTTACGTATCTATATAAATCTTGAGTAAATTGAGAAATGGCTATAATTCTCATTACAGAGTTAAGGGTTTATTTTTAAATTTTATCATATGCAAATATCTGAAGCAGTAGACTTTCACTGATTATCCCAGCCAAGATCCTATTGTGCAGAACAGGCAAAACCAGATAAGCAGCATCCTTTACAGCCCTCTGCCTTAGTGAGGCTTATTTCTGTCTGGGAATGCAACTTGCTATAATGGCTCCACCAGATGGGACACTTAACACTGTCAGCACCCCGTTCCGCCCCCAATATGCCACTGTTTATGCTCGATGGATGAGGATGAAATGAGGGCAGTGTTCTCCTTGAATTAAACATGGAGCATTTGCGAAACATCAGGATGAAGATTTAATTCAATAATTTGGAAATAGAGGTGGATTTAGGTAACTCATTGCATTGCCTGGGTTATTTCCTTTTCCATCACATAGCAAAGTTTATCCTGACCACATTGCTCCTCTTCTGTCAATCTCACTGACTTTACCCTTTTGTAGAATTAAAATAAAAATCATGGCACTTGTTATTAAAGTCTCAGTGTTCACACTTCCGGCCACTCATAGAAATTCCTGCACATTAATAGTTCACAAAATCTAGTGTCTTTTCATTTCCTCCAGGTTCCCTGTGTCTGACAAAGGGTCGACTCTGTAAATAAATGAAGGAATGCATCATATAGGCCTCGGCATAGTGTCCTCTTTGTGTCTCTGTTTTGGGAAGATAGAATTTTAAAAATCCATTGATAGAAAAGATTGAGAAAGAGTCCCCTCTTTGCTACCATCCATTCCCATAATCCAGTGTTGCTGCCTCAATAACTGGTTTCCTTTTTCTTTTCATTTAAATAGTGACTAACCTCCAACCCTCACTTCATTCTTTTGGTCTGTGCTTTGTGTGGTGTTTAGATACAATCACTGTGGAGTTCTTCTTCCCCTAAGCAAAGTTCCATAGGAACTGGCCAGAATGAGGGCTGACTACCTGTGGGTACTGCTCAGCTGCTCCAAGCATGTAGGAGCTGCAAAAGGCATTTTCTTGCTGCATTTCCTTTACACTCATGCACTTTAAACTCTAATAATAAGGTTTCATTTAGGGAAAAGTAAGTTGCTCTCTGTCAATGAGGCAGATCATTACTTTTCCATTTGCTAGCGTGGATATCATGCTGTCTTTCACAATTCACATTCTACAAACACACCGATCAATGAGAGGCAATATGAGTTATTTTTTCAATAAACAGCATACGATATTGTGCTGATCCAGGCATAGTACGTCATTCAGACCCCTAGTGAGCAATAACACGTATTTATAAAATTACTGGCTGGTTTGGAAATATGGCTTACAATATCTCTTTTCCTCTGTGAAGCTAAATTATTTATTTCAGTTCAACTCCTAGGCATTTCATGATTAGACTCTACGAAAAAGCAGCAAAACATTGAGGTTAAGAGAGTCTGAACTTTGGAAACAGAAAGCTCTTGATTAGAGTCCAGGCTTTGTTGTGAATGTCCAACCAACTTTCTGCAACTTGCACGTCAAACCCACATGACAGAAGTTATTTGTCTTTTCAAACCTTGGAATAAGAAACAAAGGAGACATGAGTTGTGTAGTGCCTGATACTTAATATGAGTCTAAGAAAGGTAACTTCTAACTACATTCAACTGATTCAATCTTGGTATGGTAGACAAACCTCATCCACAGAGTATGAAGGAATTCTTCATCTGCTTAACATTATTATAACTTCCCAGGATAATATTCCACCTCCACCCTTGGACTTTTATGGTATTATACCAGTTGGCTCTCTCATACCTCTTAGGCTTCTCACTGCCACATTGTTCTCTCCTAGCCATTAAATTCATCCTTGGCATCTAATTCTTGTTTTCCCACTAAGCCAATCCATCAGCACTCCTGTGATTTAGTCCTCTGAAATTCACTCACTCCTTTCCATGTCCATAACCTCTGCTGCAGCCCAGGCCCCCCAAACCAACGGAAATTTAAATAAATTGTCCCCAGTCAAATCTCTATTTCAAACCCTTCTTCAGTCTCATCCTCAGATCATGGATGTTACCACCATCTACCAGGCTCTGTGGGGCTTTGCTCCACCTGTCCAGTTTCACATGGAATCATTTCCCTTCTTTATTTCAACCATGCTGGCCTCCACCTCTTAGAAGCCAGGGGGTTTTGATGAAGCAATGATTGATTTTCTCTTCCTGCTTGTACTTTAGCATTTCTAACCAAGAAAAAAGAAATTTAGAACTTCCTTTTCCTTCCAAATGCATGGGGAGAGGTTTAGTGTGTTCTTATTTTCCACAGACTTTTGAAGAGTCTCACATGAAATGTCAAAAACAAGCCCAATATATTATTATGATTTGAATTAGGCCCAAACAACTTTGATATTTCCAGTAGGAATGAAATTATTAAACCAACTACTATTCCCCTTAGCATGTATGAACTTCAATTTCTAGGCCAAAGTCCAGCTACAAAAGTGCTGATATTTTGAATGTTATATAGTTAAAAAAAGGGAGGGGGGGGGGTAGTGGAGTGTTTTGTTGATTTGAAAATGTTTACTTTGGGATTTAGTTGCAGGTGTCAAAGCATGTTAGTCAGGTGACAGTGAAACATTCAAGGTGTATACATAACTCACCAGGAGGCCAGCAGCTTCAAAGTACCATTGGAAGTGAAGTCCCAGTGTATACAGCAGAAATCTGTTCTGTAATAATTTCTGGGTGACAATCCAACAGAGCCTCCTCCTCTATCCCTGCCACTATTCTGGTACCTCCATTTTATTTTTGTCTTGACTGGCAAGCACTCAGAGATAACCAAAAATGAGGCCAAATGATGGTAATGATAATTTGGACTATAGTTAAGCTCGGAAGGTACTACAGACCGCTGTTTGAGGGCATCCAACTACCAAAAATGTCTTTATGCTCTGAAAGCTGCCCAGGATGGAAATTCCTTGTTCTTCTGACACTTATAGGTATCTTCTAGAATATATGGCCAACACCTCTGTTGTGCTACCTGCCACTCCCTTAGTCACAACTGGACAGGGACATGGCAGGGGGTGGTAGCATGTGTGTTGCAGGCATCTGGCCTTTTATTAATTATTTTTTTCTATCATCATCTAAACTTCCTAGACATGAGTGAAAAAATAATGTTGAACTTATTGTTTTCAGTTTTGGTCAACCAAAGACTTTAAGCTTCAAAGATGAACATTTCTACTAATACCAACATCCATTGGCCAATTATTGCCATGGGAATATTATGACAATTTTGGGAGGTTGAAGGACCAATCCTCTGTTATATTGGGCCCCTTTGCTATGCCCTTCAGAGCACTTACTCTGTTCACAAAATTTATACCATCTATAATAATTGGTTTAATATCTTTATATCCTACCAGACTGGAAGTGCCTTATGAGTATAGGAGTCCTGCCCATATTATTCATTGTGGTTTTCCCACACATTAGATCTAAAGTAGGTAATGAATAACTTTTTTAAAAGAATGGGTAAATAGAAATAATTCCAAACCAAAGAAGACAACATAAAATGAGACTCCTTTAATATTAGTATGGGGTATATATAGAGAAAATTTATTGCTGTATTTTTAACTAGAATAACTTTTACTACTTCCTAAAAGTAATGTAAAAATAGCTATTTATTATAACAAAAGGTAAAAAGAAAAAGAAATAATAAACTAGACTTTGGTAAATTAAAAAATTTCTGCTCTGCGAAAGACACTGTCAAAAGAGTAAAAAGGCAATCCAAGACAGGAAAAAATATTTGCTAAAGACATATCCAATAAAGGCACATCATCCAAACTATGCAAAGTACTCTTAAAACTCAACAATGAGAAATCAAACAACCTGATTTTAAAATGGGCAAAAGGGGCTGGGGATGTGGCTCAAGCGGTAGCACGCTCGCCTGGCATGCATGCGGCCTGGGTTCGATCCTCAGCACCACATACAAATAAAGATGTCATGTCTGCCGAAAACTAAAAAATAAATATTAAAAAAATTCTCTCTCTCTCTCTCTCTTTCTCTCTCTCTCTCTCTTAAAAAAATGGGCAAAAGACCTGAACAGACCTCTCATCAAAGAAGATGTGCAGATAACCAATAGGCATATGAAAAGATGCTCAACATCATATATTCTGAGGGAAATTCAAATTAAAACAACAATGTGATACACATAGTAGAATGGCCAAAATTCAAAACCCTGACAATAACAAGTGCTGTTGAGGTTGTGGAACAACAGGAACACTCATTCTTTGCTGATGGGAGTGTGAGATGATTCAGCCACTTTGGAAGACAGTTTGATGGTTTCTTACAAAGTCAAAGGAACTCATCATACGCTTTGATACAGTAATCATGCTGCTGGGTATTTATTCAAAGGGACTGAAAACATGTTCATGTAAAAATCTGCACATGGATGCTTATAGCAGCTTTCATAATTTTGTCAAAATGTGAAGAAATTAAGATGTCCTTTAGTAGGTGGATGTATACATAAACTGCAGTATAGCTAGACAATGGACTCTTATTCAACACAAAAGAAAGAGATGAAAGTCATGAAAAGACCTGGGGGAAATTTAAATATATATAGTAGTCCCTCCTATCCTGGATGATTCATTCCAAGACCCTTAGCAGGTGTTTGAAACTGAAAATAAGGCTGAATCCCATATGAACTATGTTTTTCTTATTTGTACTTACCTTTGATACAGCTTAGTTCATAAATTAGGCACAATAAGATATTAACAAAAATAACTAATGATAAAATAGAACAATGACAACAATATACCCTAGTAAAAGTTATGTGTATGTGATCTCTTTCTCTCAAAAAGTCCTATTTGCACACTAGCACTGTGATACCATGGACACGCATCAGATAATCAAGTGACTAATGGATGGGTATGGTATATGCCATGGTACAGACAAAAGGATGATTCACATCCTTAGAGGGATGAAGCTGGTTGGCTCAAGATTATATTATGATACTCAAAAGGTCAGGCAAGTTAAAACCTGTAAATTGTTTATTTCTGGAATTTCTTATTTAATATTTTTGAACTATAGTTGGTTTTGAGTAGCTTGACTCTGCAGAAAGTGAAACCATAGTTGCCAGGTTTGGGGGAAGGGAGGGCTACTGTACTGCTAAGTGAAAGAAGCCAATCTGAAAAGGCGAATAGTGTGTAATTCCAGCTACATGAGACTCTGGAAAAGACGGAAAAAAAAATACAGACACTAAAAAGATCAGTACTTGTCAGGGGTTAGGAAGGAAAGGGAAAAATTGGTGCTGTAGAGATTTCTGGGGCAGTTAAGTATTCTGTGGTGGTGGGATCCATGCTATCAATTTGTCCAAACCCATATACCACCAAGAGTGACCCATAATGTCTCTGGGTAAAAATAATGTGTTCATGTAGTAGGTAGATCAACTGTAGTAACAAAGGTGTCACTCTGACAGCAGATGTTGATAATTACAGAAGTTGTACATGTGTGGTGGGGTCGTGGGCTATATGCAAATCTCTATACTTTTGATTTTGCTATGAACTTAAAAATGTTTTTTAAAAAGTCAAATATATAACAACAAAAAAACTAATGAAAAAAATGTCTAATGTGTAGATAATGCTCATAGTGGTTAGGGTGATATTCTAGCATTTTTATATGCATGAAATCATACCATCATTATAATAGCCATAGGAGGTAGGGACCATTACCCCCAACTTACAGATGAGGAAAATGAGGTTCAGAGAAGTTGGAGACTTTTCCAAGGTCAGAATACTGGTCCACATCCAGCTGTTTTCTTAACCTTATTCTTTTAGAGAAAGAAAGCAACTGATAAGATGAGGAGAACAACAAAAGAAGTATGTTCTGAGACCTGCTCTGACCAAGGGACCCAAAGACAGATGGATAGGCTTCTATCCTAGCCCTGAAAGAGTTGCCAGGAGATATGTAGCACTGAAAAAAAAAAAAACTAAATAAAAACACAGGACAATAAAATCCCTCTGGAGACAGGGCATGACTAATTGTTACATGAACTTTACTAAATGTCAGAGTACAGAGGAAAGAGAGAGGGATGGATGAGGCCTGGAGCAGCCCAGCAAGAGGATTCCATAGATAGCAACTGATCCTGAAGTTAGCCTAGAAGAATGAGCACAATGAGGATGGGTGGAGGGGATGTAAGAGATGCAAGGGGCAATGTAAACACATGCGTCATATTGGAAGTTGTTTTCTGCAGTGTGTTCTCAAGTGAATAGTTCAGGTTTCTCTACCTCTGAGAAAAATGTGACATTTTTGGTCAAGTCAGCAGTATTTTTCCCCTTTTGTTTCTCCAATTATAAAATGGAGATGTTATTTACCATGGTCCTTCCCCACAGATATGTTGAAATGGTTAAAGGATTCTTCAAAGCTTTAGGGTCTCTCTAAAGCAGTTATGCAAAGCCAAATTGTAATCACCACTGTTGTCTTTTGTTGTTGGTTTTTATTATTGTTATTATAAAATAGACTCTGGGGAAACATAACTTTAAGGATGGTCATAGCCTGCTGAAACAATTAACTGTCTCCTTGTGCCCCACCTGATGGAAAAGCCTGGTAGAAGCTTGGCCCCCCACAGATCCTTTTTCAGCAGTCTCTGCTGTTGCAGATGTCTCTCCT
Organism: Marmota flaviventris; assembly: GCF_047511675.1. Classification (NCBI taxonomy): domain Eukaryota; kingdom Metazoa; phylum Chordata; class Mammalia; order Rodentia; family Sciuridae; genus Marmota; species Marmota flaviventris. Next base: position 99,605,671 of record NC_092498.1, on the reverse strand, counting down.
GGGGCTGGGGCTGGAACCTGCTCCTGTTAGTTACATTTTGTACAAGAGTCATTCATAGATAGTTTTTTTTTTTTTTTTTTTTTTTGTGTGTGTGTGTGTGTGTGTGTGCGCGCGCTTGCGCTTGTGTGTGTGTTTATACATAGATTTATATATATATGTATATATATACATACATATGTTTATATATACATATATACATACAAATATACATACCTACAAATATATATATATATATTCCATACATGCAATTTATTAGAAAATGAAATAGTTACTGACATTTAATTATCAATAAATTTCAGGTAAGAATCTAGAATTCTGGCTTCTTTATCATATATCTTCTTTGTCATAGATCTACCAAATTTTAGTGCCTATCACAGCAAGAATTCAGTCTACTGAATGTATGTTCACACCTTGACCAAGCCCTATTTGGCCTTAATCCTCATGGGTCAACTGCCAGCCCTGAGAAAGGTTCATTAAGATACTTTGGCCACATCTGCCTACTTTCCATCTGAAGCACTGTCTGACCGAGGTAGGCTGCCCGTAAGGACTGCACTGAGTGAGGGAGCTGCCGGGGCTGAGTTGAACAGGACAGAGGTGGCATAGCTGTTTGCCAGTCCGTGGAAAACAAGCCAAAGGCAGAAAGAAGGGATCTGAATTCAGAGCCTGGAGCCAAAAACCAGAGCCAGGAAGTTGGGCATTAATGTCTCCCCTTGGAATATGAGAGCTAACAGCAAGAATTCTGGAGCCAATTCCACAAGCCCTGAGTATCTGCCAGAACATGCTCTTTAATGACACTGCTTATTTTTATAAGGTAGTCCACGCTTATACATTAGAACACTGGAGAAAATGCACATGTGTCCTTAACATCTGTATGCAATTATACCCAAACCAAAGCCTACCACCAGCAATTCTGACATGGCAATCAATATATCAATTCTGATATAATAGTTTCATTTCTGAAAAGCTCCAGACATTCTTCATGTATGATCTGAAGCCAGGTTTGAAAGCTCCTCTTTTAGGTGAGCTAAACTTCCTATGATGCACCCGCTCCATTCTCTAAATAATGAAAGCTAGTTATCTGGAGATTCCTCTTTCTCTTTTGGTTTCCTAAGATTTCGTCTGGGTGAATGAAGGTGGATTACTGTTTCTTAGGTGGGGAGGCTGGCACCTCTGTTATCTCTTTTGTCTTCCTAGTCACTGCAGCTCAAGCTCATGCTGGTGAAGCATGATTTGGCCATTCTTGACATGGTCAGGACATGACAGCCTCTGTGATTGACATAGACCCAGACTGGCTTATGTGAATGCCATGAACTCCTCAGAGCCTATGTCAGCCTATGTTTAGCTGTTCTCCTTGGCTCAGTCAACCCAGAGGACTCTTCTATGCTGGACCCCACACCAGTCCCTCTAGCCCCTGCCCCTGAGTATCCCTCAGGGTTTAGGCCAAGTATGCACTCTGTTTATACCATAAGAAATTAACCTGGCTTTCCAAAATGTCATAGACCACTATCACATTGAATCGTCTGTCATTTTACTTTGAAGGGGTTATTGCTTGTGTGGGTGTGAAGGCAACCTTTAAAGGGGATTGTAACCCAAAATCTTATTAAAATTAGAATAAACACACACTGCCCTCAGTTTCCCCCACAATCAGCTTACTTTACTCTCCCTCCTATTCAATTGTAAGTATTAGATGAAAAATTCATTATTTTAGAAAAAAGAATGTAAGTCCCAAATCATTCTGATTGGAAAAGGGAAACCTTGCACACTGTTGGTAGGAATGCAAATTAGAACAGCAATTATGGAAAACAGTATGGAGGTTGCTCAAAAAATTAAAAATAGAACTACCATATGATCCAAATCTACCACTTTCTCCAAAAGAGACGAATTCACTATCTCCCTGTTTATTGCAGCACTATTCACAAGAGCCAAAATGTGGAAACAACCTAAATGTCCATTGATTAATGAATAAAGAAAAAGTGATATATATATATATATATATATATATATATATATATATATACACACACAGAGAGAGAGAGAGAGAGAGAGAGAGAGAGAGAAAATAGAATACCATTCCATCATAAAAAGAAGAAAATCCTGTTTTTTTGTGACAGCTTGTATTACAGTTTGAATGTGAAGTGTCCCCCAAAAGCTCATGTGTGAAAGAAAGAAAGAAGGTTTAGAGGAGAAATGAATGAACCATGAGAGCTTTAACTCAATCAGTAAATTAATCCCATGATGGGGATTAATTGAGTGGGAACTGAAGGCAGGTAGGGTGTAGCTGGAGGAGCATGCCATTAGGGTGTATATGTTGTATCTGGAGAGTAGAGTCTCTTTTTGCTCTCTGATCACCACGTGAGCCACTTCCCTTCACCACACTCTTCTGCCATGTTGTTCTGCCTCATCTCAAGCACCAAGGAATGGAGCTGGCTGTCTAAGACTTCTGAATCTGTGATCCCTCAGATAAACTTTTCCTCCTCTACAATTGTTCAGGTCAGGTCTTTTAGTCACTGCAATGAAAAAGCTGACTAAAACTTAAATTGGTACTGAGAAGTGGGGTTGTTGCTGTGACTAACCTGACCGTGCAGTTCAGAAGCTTTTGGAGATTTTTAGAATTTGTGGGAAGAATTTTGACATGTTTAGCAGAGTAAGCTGGAACAGATGTAGATTGTTGTAAGCAGAGCTTAATGGATGATTCTGGTGGGAATTCAAAAGACCAGAATGCCAATAGGACTGCAGACAGTGAAGAAAGTGCTCAAAAGGATTCAGAGAAAAAAAATCTATTTGGATTATAGGCTATTCATGTTATATTCTGCCTAAGAAGTTGTTTGCATTTTGCTGGTTTCCTGAGACTTTCTGTGAGGCTGATTTTAAAAGTGATGAATTTCTTTATCTGGCGGAAGTAATTTCTAGGCAGCATAGCATTCAGGCAGTGGCATGGCTTTCCTTGGCAGCTTTTAGGCAAGTTTATTTTGATATTCAGGGGCAGAAAGTAGAGCAGAAAGATTTGAAAAACTTGGACTTGAAAGATGGGAGTAAAACTGGGGAAATTGCAGTTGTTAAAGACATTGCTGCCACTAAAGAAATGCTAAAGACTTCACCCAGAACCAATAAGAAAGATGGCTTGAGGGCATCTCAGGATTTAGCAAAATTATACCCATCTCAGACTCTGGGGAGTAAAAGTAAAAATTCTCTTGAGAAGGGACCAGTGGGGAACCCTTCTTGCACAAGAGGGGCAAGGAAGTTTTTTCAATGTGTTCAGCCCCCAACAGGCTACTGCAGATAGTGTCCCTGGAGGATTGGTGGCAGTTCAATATGGCAGCAGACCTTGGCAGCAGCCATGAGGTACTGGTTCTGCAGGAATGAAGCATGCTAGAGTTAGGGGGTCATGGAGGCTTCCACCAAGATTTCAAAGGAAGTCTCAGGAGGCTAGGCACAGTGATACTGGGATGGAGTTCCGAAGAAAGCCATCCATGGAAATGCAAGAAGAAAGCAGAAGTTGCAATGAAGACTCCTGAGATTAAGAAATGCCAGTAATGTGGGATGTCTGCCAAGGAAAGCTGCAGGAATTGAGCCGAGAAAAAATGAGAGGCCATATAGGCTGAAAGCAGAAAAGCTACAGGGGCAGAACTGCACACGTCTTTTGGAGAGAACATTATAATGCATTGTATCCCTGATGCTCAACATGGAGCTATAGGACTTGTTTGCTCAGCTGGATTTTGGTCTTGCTTTGGTCCCATCCCTTTTTTCTATGCCCCGATTTTTCTGAGTGGAAATGTTTACTCTATAGCTTTATATATTGGATACTTGTAAATTGCTTTTTTAAAAAAAAAAAAATTCAACAGTCTATTTTTTGTATATTTTTATTTGTTCTGATTAGTTGTACATGACAGTAAAATGCATTCTTTTGGGGGGGTACTGGGGATTGAACTCAGGGGCACTCAACCACTGAGCCACATACTCAGCCCTATTTTGTATTTTATTTAGAGACAGAATCTCACTGAGTTACTTAGTGCCTTGCTTTTGCTGAGGCTGACTTTAAAATTGTGATCCTCCTGCCTCAGCCTCTGGAACTGCTGGGATTAACTGGTGTGCACCACCATGCCTGGAAGTAGAATGCATTTTGACACATCATACATAAATTGTCATGTTTATACACCTTGAATATATACAATTTTTATTTGTCCATTAACTTTAGGGGGACTTCGGGGGAGCCCAGGGATGCTTTATCACTGGGCTACATCCCCCAATCTTTTTATTATTTATTTTGAGACAGGATCTCTTTAAGTTGTTGAACCTGGTCTTGAACTTGCATTCCTTTTGTCTCAACTTCCTGGGTCACTGTGCCCGACTGTCTGTTAAATATTTTTAAATTAAAAAACAAACAAAATCACTCTTATTCATTGAAGAAGTGGTCTAAAACAAGATCTAGGGGGAAATGAACAACTGAAGAAGGGAAAAGAACAGGAGGTTGGTGCTCTGTGTCCTGCTTATTGTTGGCCATGATGTTTCCTAAGAAATATGGAGAAAAGAGTACTCCAGGCACAGCGCACATTTCCTTAAGAGACAACCTTTGGAATTCTGCCCTACCTCTTCTTGGATCCCTACCTTGTAGTGCAGAAGAAAATCTAAGGGACTCATTATCACTCCGCTGAATACCGTGGTCAATCATAGCATAGGGGTAAACATTTACATCTCTAAATATACTTGAACATAGAAAATATATAGCAAACCATAGTAGAAAGGATAAAAATGGGACCCCCATATAGGGCACTCGCTATGACAGGAACTCATAGGACTAGAGACTTCCCCAGACATGCCAGTGAGTGGTGAGGGACTGAGAAGGCTTAAGCCATGACCTCACCTTCCTCTAGACTTATAAACACTGTGCATCTATGCCACATTAAATTTACATCAAAACTATCCTTCTTCACTAATAACCTAACCTTAACTCCCCATAATGGTTTTACCTTATGAAATTTTAAATTTTTTAAAACTTTGACTTCTTTATAATAACACTTTGCTTAAAATGCAAACACATTATATAGCTGTACAAAAAACATTTTCTTTCTTTATATCCTTATTCTCTAAATTTATTCTGCTTAAAAATATTTTTTTAATCATTTTGATTTTTAAGCTTTTTCTTTTGCCCTGAACACCCAGATGCAAACACACATTAGCCTAGGCCTAAACAGGGTGCAGATACCACAATACCACACTGTCTTTCATCTCCACACCTTGTCCCACTGGAAAGGCTTCAGGGGCCATAACATGCATGCAGCTGTCATCTCCTATGACAATAATGTATTCTTCTGGAATTCCTCCTGAAGGACCTGCCTGAGGCATTTTTGTAGTTAAATCTTTTTATTTTTTTTAATAAGTAGAAGGACTGCACTTTTAATAAATGACAAAAACTATAGTATATCAAACACTTAAATCAGTACCACCATCATTTATATCATTGTAAGTATTGTATACCTGCGATGTACATAATTGCATGTGCTGCACTTTTGTATGACTGGTACTATAGTAGGATTGTTTCACCTGCATCACCCCAATACACATGAGCAAGGTGCTGTGCTATGATATTATGGTGGTTACCACATTACAAGGCAATGGCAATTTTTCAGCACTATTATCATCTTATGGGACCACCATCTTTTATGCCATCCATTGTTGACTAAAATCTTATGCAGCATACAACATTAGTAACATGGATGTACACACCATGGAATTTTTTCCTCTTGCTAGATGTGGGCCCAAATATTATTTTCCTAAATATCTTTAAAGTTTCCATAGTGTCCATAAGGTTACACAAAATTAGTTCAGTAAAAGAGCAAAGATTTCCTAAAGCAAGACTCCACACAGTTCTCCAAGACTCTTCATGGAAGGAGACTGTATAAAGTAATGACAATATCTTCTCAACAGACATATGACAGACATACAGAGTTCTGGTCAATTCCAATTTCTCCAAGTAGAGGATGAGGTCATCATTTTTTATAAAACAATCTACAAGTGGTATTATGCCTATCCAGGAATTTAACTTGCTAATCAGCTGGCTTGATAGAAGAATAAAATTCAAGCTATCTATTAGAGTAAGTCCTCCATGGATTGATTGCCATTTATCTGGTTAAGCTTTTGAATGGTGCAGGATTACAGTGAATTTAAGAATATCTACCAAATCAAACATGCAATTCAGATATTTGACATGGCTAGTTAAGTGTAGAGCCATATGGGCTTTGTAGTCACCCTGTCCACTTAATGCAAACAACCCAAGGGAGTAAGGTCAAAAGACAATTCACATAAAAACTCTAAATGGTCAAAAGATAAATGAAGGTACCCTTAGACCATCCTAGTAGCCACATAGGTTAGTATAATATTGTTGCTAGGCATTGTGTTAATAGGTAGACTGATGTATATCCTTTGATCAAAAATTCTACCTCTAGATTGTCACCTAAGGAATTACTTAAGAATGTGCCGATATTAATGTATAATGATATTTGTCCTATAACTGTGTAAATTTATGAAAAAACAATGGAAATACTCTAAATGTCCATCTCTATAGGCAATGGAATACTATCTAATTATGAATCATAATGTCTTAGATGAATATTTATAGTCATGGTCAGTATTTATTATATATTGCTAAATTTTTTTTGCTAAAAAGTAGAGGTAGTGATCTAATTTTATTAAATGAATTACCAGTTTATCATGATGCATGGGTAATAGTTGACTTAGTATGAAATGATTTTTCCCTTTATTGCCTTCCAAGAAGCCCTTTCACTACCCAGTCCTTTCTTCTTTAACATTAGAGTCCATATATTTCTAGTCATTTTCCATAATTAAAAATATTCTCCAGTATGAAATTTCAATCTCAAATCCATTCCCAATCTCATCCCTGTCCCCTGAGTGTCAGTTTGAGAATTTTGGAATGAGAGAATGCTGTGCTGCTCTTGGTAGGGAGAAAGAAAAGGAAACTTCTTTCTCCTTACTGATCTGCCTGTGTCTCTGATAAGTGCTGACATTCTTTTCCATCAAGTACTCTAAAGACCCCACTTGTCCTGAATCCAAGGTTTCCTGCTCCATGATCTTCTCTGATCATGAAAGTCCCAAATAGTATCTCATAAATAAAAACATATTTACCATACACCTATAATACCAGTGACTTAGAAGGCTGAGGCAGGAGGATTTCAAGTTCAAGACCAGCCTCAGCTACTTAGTGAGTCCCTGTCTCCAAATAAAAAAAACAAAAAAAGGGGTAGGGATGTGGCTCAGTGGTTAAGCATCTCTGGGTTCAATCCCCAGTACCAAAAAACAAACAAAAACCCACCAAACAAACATATCTATCCATTCCCAGAAATAAGTTCTGAAAGATTATATATTGATGTGCTGTCCATAATGTTTATTTAACAAACTATGGTATCTATAATGTTCTGCCGTTTTCTTGCCTACGTGCTGTAATTTTTTTAATCCTAAACCTGCTTTGCTATTATGATGAAGGGGATAAATAAGAATAATCTTATTTCAAAAAACAAATGTTTATCCTAATAGGAAATAATATGAAAGCAATAATATAAAAGAACAACAATAACAACAACAACAACAAAAATATCAAGCTGAGCAAAAGATATCTGGCATAAAGAAGCACTATGTGTGATTTTATCTATGTAAGTTTCGAAAACAAATACAACTGATACATAGTGATACATATCAGATTTCACAGATGAAGAGAGCGGAAATCACAGAGATCTCAAGGGAAATTTCTGGGGTCATAGAAACCTCCATGTCTTTATTGTTGTGATTATTTGCGGTAGATATGTTTCTCCTAATTCAATGAATTGTACAGAAATGTCCATGTGTTTATTGTGGTGATTATTTGGGTAGGTATATTTGTCTTAATTCATTGAATTATATACTTAAAATGGCTGTTTTTGTCTATATAAATTATGGCTATCACGAGGATATTTAGAGAAAGTTTTTTTTTTTTTTCCTTTGTGTGAAATTTGTGAGGTCTGAGAAAACTATAAAACTCTTAAGAGAAAATATTGGGGTAAATCTTTATGACTTTGCATTTGGCAATAAATTTTTGAACATGATATTAAAAGCATAAGCAGAAAATAGGAAAGCTAAATTTTATCAAATTAAAGTTTTGTGCATCGAAAAACACTATCAAGAAAGCAGAAAGACAATTCATAGAATGGAAGAAAATATTTGCAAATCATATAGTTGATAAGGGTCTATTATTCAGAATATATAAAGAATGTTTAAAACTCAACAACAAAAGGCAAAGAATCTAATTTTAAAAAATTGTCCAAGGACTTAAAAGGACACTTCTTCAAACAGACATTCAAATAGGCACAATGAAAAAGTGCTTTATGTCATTAGTCATTAGGTAAATGCAAATCAAAACCATAATGTGGTACTACTTCACACCCACTAAGATGGCTATAGTTAAAAAAAATGAAAACAAGTATTGGGGAGGATGTGAAGAAATTGGAACCTTCAAAGATCACTGGTAAGAATGAAAAATTATGCAACTGCCTTGGGAAACACTTTGGAGATTTTTCCAAAAGTTAAACATGGAATCATCATATGATCCAGCAACTCCATTTCTGAATATATAAAGAATTGAAAGCAGGTGTTCAAACCAAAATTTGTACAATATTGTTCAGAGCAGTGCTGTCCATAAAGCCAAAAGATGAAAACAATGCAAGTGTCCATGATGCATTGAATGAATAAACCAAATGTGGTATATCCATACAATGGAATATCACTCTTCCATTAAAAGTAGTGAAGTACTGATATATGCTAAGGGAAGTACTGATTATATGCTACAAGGATGAACTATAGAAGCCAGACACTGAAACTCAGATACTGTATGATTTCATTTATATGAAATATCCAAACTAGATCAATTCATAGAGATAGAATAAAGACTAATGTTTGCCAGACGATTGGGGAGGGGGAAATGGTGGGCATGGTGTTTCCTTTAGGGTAATGAAAAAAATGTTCAGATGATAGTGGTGACAGTTTTACAACATTGTGAAGGTATTAAATGCATTGAATTTTGCACTTAAAAATGGCTAAAGTGATGAATTTTATGTTATATGTATTTTATCACAATAAAAATATCAGTGAACCAAAACTCCGGAAACAATCACATATTCTTCACTGTATTTATATTTCCTATCTTGGTTGAGTTCCTTGTACCTTTTTTCTTTGGGATGGATATGTTCCCTATGGTGGAGACCTGATTTTTCTTAGCCTGACTTGGGCTTGAATGAGGCTTCCTCATTCAGGCAAGTAGTCTTAGCAAGACCATTTAGCCCCTATCTAAATCCTGTCATCTACAGTATTAATAATAATGTGCTATTTTGGTCTCATTTGACTTCTTCATCTACCACTCTACATTTCCCGTTTTAAGTTGGAAGGGAAGAAGGATACTACTTTTTGAAACTTCCTCCTAAACACTTTCCCCAACTAAAAGCACTCCCACTTAATCCACAGTTCTAAACCATAAATCATGGCCACAGTTAACCTCTGAACTTCCTAAGTTAGGTGCAAACACTCACCTTGATTATTCAAAAATATTTCTAGCCAGAAACAAAAACCACAACAAAGTACATCTATTTTTGAGCAGTGAAACTTTCTGATCTGGCTTCAAGCTAAACTTATAAAATGTGCTTTATATAATCAAATAGGTTGGCCTACTCTAATCATAAAATATTTAAACACAGGGAGACATTTAAAAACAACATTTCAATGTTTTTATCTTTCCTTGTTTTTCTGCATATCTCTATCTTCTCTCATCTGTACATCACTCTTCCTTAAAGAGTGTGACTTCAGGGAGGTAATCCAGGGCTGTTAAGGAAAAAATATTATTTACAAGTGTAAAATGAGTTCTCAATATATCAGTAAGTATGGTATTGCATTTCAAACTTGAAAACTTGCTATTGGAATTCACCAATTTCTTTCTAAACAAACAAAAGGTACCTATATTTTATAAAACTGGTATCTGAATTGGATGCTTTTAAAATTCTTAGTTTCACACCAAAAGGGATATAGAAAATTTGTGTAACATACAAAGAAGAGGTGAGGAGTTTAAGAAATGGAAAGATGAAATTTGGAGAAAGAAAGTCTGATGGGCAATAAAATAAATACCCTTAAACATTTGAAGAGCTTAGCCCCAGGGTTTAATGGGCCGTAGATTTTGTCTCATTATCCAATTTTCTTCTAGAAAAACAATGATTTCTTAACAATGAGAATTACAAAACAGAGAAATAAACTCCCATCAGAAGCAAGAGAGTTTGAAGGAAGATGGTTTGTGTGACAGGGACATTCTTCTTCTGATGGATTGGTGCAAGCTTATTGAAGCCATTGATGATGGATATTGCATGCTTTCCTTCCTGTCCTCTAAATCTTTGTTTTTGGAGAGAGGGCTACCAGGGACTGAACTCAGGGGCACTCGACCACTGAGCCACATCCTAAGCCTTATTTTGTATTTTATTTAGAGACGGGTCTAACTGAGTTGCTTAGCTATTTTGCTGAGGCTGGCTTTGAACCCTCAATCTTCCTGCCTTGGCCTCCCAAGGTGCTGGGATTACAGGCGTATGCCACTGTCCCTGGCTCCTGTCCTCTAGTTCTATTAAGAATATCAACAGCTGCTAAGGGAATGCTCCTTGTGGTGGAAGAAGAGGGTGAGAAGGCATCCTGTGTGCCCCCAGCGAATTTTATTTCATTTTCATGTAATAACATCCCTGGCTGCTATGGATATTCTTTATACCTGAGAATCTTTTCTGTAACCCATATCATCTTCAATTTTATGTTCTGTACTGAACTGTGCTCTTTCAGATACGGAGAAAATTGGAGAGGCCAATGGCTATGACTTCAAGGAGGAAGGAATGTGGTCCACAGGACTCTCTTTCTTCCTCCCTTCTTTTCTTCCTTCCTTTCTCTCTCTTTCTCTCTAGTTATGCTAGTCAAGTGCTCTATCACTGACCTACATCCTAGCCCTCATTACTCTTTTTTTTTTTTTTTTTTTGGTAGGGGATTACTGGATTTTTTTGGCAGGGGATTGAACTCAGGGGCACTTGACCACTGAGTCACATCCTCCGCCCCCCCGCCATTTTGTATTTTATTTAGAGACGGGGTCTCACTGAGTTGCTTTGTGCCTCACTTTTGCTGAGGCTGGTTTTGAACTCTTGATCTGATTCTCCTGCCTAAAAAGTGTTAGTGACAAATGGGCCATACACATGGTTACCATTCAGGTTTGTGTTCCACTTTAATACTACAAGCTGTGTCCTCAGACTTGAGTATAAGAAAAGTAGAAATCCTTAAGTTCATATGGTTGAGAAAGACATAATTTGTTCCTATACAAATTACTTTACTCTTTCAAGAGCTATAATAGTTACTAAAATTAGTGATGACCATAGCTTTCCATGTAGCAATTCCTCTTCTAAGTATCTCTCCCACAGAAGAATTCATATGTTTATGCAACAGGGTTCATTAAAGTGTTATCTGTCACTCTAATGAATTAATAACAGCTTTAAAAAAATCGAATGGTTAAATTTTCTGTGGAACATTCAGACCATGAAATATTACACAATAATTATAAAAAGAGGTAGAGTTATATATTTAGATATAAAAGATATCTTAGATACATAGCTAAATGAAAAATCAATTTTCACAAATATTAAAAGAACACAGTTTTATTTATGTAAATAGCAACACATCTCTATATTACATACAGAGGTACAGATTTAAGATTGAAAATTTCTTATATTCCAGTCACTGTATTAATAGCTTTATAAAAACAATCTGATTTAAAACTCAAAGTAGATGCAGATGATGCTTATTATTATTATTGTTGTTAGAGAAGAGGAAACTGAGGCACAGAGGTCAATAACATGCCAAATGATCATTATGTAAGTATATGAAAATACACAGAAAAAGTCTAAGAGAAAATTTCATAAAACTGATAGTAGCTCTATCATGAAATCTCTACCCTTATGACCTCATCTTAACATAATTACCTCTCAAGTATACCACCTACGTACCATTGCTTTGGGGATTAGATTTTCAGCATATAAATTTGGAGGGACACAAATATTCAGGACTTATCTATTATCTATTTATCTATCTTTATTGCACGCACAGACATGTACATATCCACCCAACCTTCTTTTCAAGTAAGAGAAAAATAAAAATGGAAAGAAAAAAGTAAAGAGAGAAAAGGGACTATTGTTTTCTTCTTTTTAAGCCTTATTGGAATAAGTGAGAAGTTTCCCAGTGCCTTGAAGTTTGCCCTTTTATTCACATTCATAATGTTACCCTGAAACTCTGCTAGAATCCTTTTTCCATTTCTTTGTAGCTTTTGCCTCCTTTGGAGATACCAGCCTCATGGAGACAGGAAGTTAAGGATCAGCTAGCAGCACAGGGGTAATGCAAACACCACTTGTGTACCCCTCGGAAGGGGCAGAGTTCAGAGATCAGGGAATAGTTTTATTCATCCCAAGTTTCCAGGCTGCGCCCTGGAGAGTCAGTGAGACTCCACTTAAGTGTACATCATGTACCTGGCAGGGTACCAGGTGGTTGAGAGATTCTCCTTTATGATTGTCCTTGTGTTCCTATCTGAACACAACCCTGTTGTCCACCATGCTGTGACTATATTCAACACTCCTCACTTGCTTGCTACCTTTGGTTCCAGGTCTGCATCAATGAAAGGATTTTCTCTACTACTAATACTGGCATTTTAAATTTGTTTAATGTGTGCACACAGGTTCAGCAGAGAAAATTGTAACATTTTATACAAAAATGGCACTGCTCTGGAACAAATTGTGGCAAATCTTCCCCAGGACAGTCAGAGGATGCTTTAATAATACTAGCTAAAGTTCTCTCTTTATGCCATCTTTAACTGGAATCCAATGGTAGTACCCATGAACCTTGGGGTGCTGTGACCTCGAGCTGTGTTTTCTACTTGGACACTCTGCTCTGAAGTTAGGGGAAGACATTCTCTCCTCTCTTCTTTCAAGAGTCAACTTGTTAGTATCTTAAGAACTCAACTTTAATTTCTTTTCATTAATTCTTCAAGAAGGCCTATCAGAGGCACATACAGACATTACCTGCCAGTATACAACTTGGGATCTTGTTTCCCAAGTTAGACATGCAGATTCGGTTTTTTGCTCTTCTTTGTCTCTAGATACTTATAAAATACTTTCCTGAAGATAAAGTTGGAAAAACAAGACTTGTATGGAATGTGTGTACTCCTTAATCTCTTGAAAAGTTAAAAAAAATAAGAGATGTGTTTGTTTACTATATATTCAGCCTTAATGAGGATAAAATATGGAAAAATACATTTATATGAATATTCCATTGTAACCAAAACATTTCCCCTTCTTCCTTACTGTGCTTTTGCATATTGAGTATTTTCTAGTGTCATTGTGTATGTTCCACTCCAAAGTTGAAGTTCTGCTTGTAGCTTTGTCCTCTATAAAATTGGGGAAGATAATATTTAACTGTATCAGGGACGTAGACATTCATTCTGGTGTGTTCTTTGCTCAGTGAATACCTGTGAAAGAAATAGAAATCATCTTTCATGAAACTCTGCAGGACACCCATTAAGTTGACCAGAATTAAAAAAAAAAAGGAAACTGGTGTTGGTGAGGATATGAAGAAATTAGGATCCTCATGCATTGCTGTTGTCATTATTTGGTTCTCAGTCTTTCTTGAAAGATGGACCTTCTGGTACACAATTCTAGTGGGACCTTTCAGCATTTAGAAGCATTATTTGGAATTTGAAAGATATTATTCCACAGGCTTCTGGCTTCCATTATGACTGATGAGAAGTCTGCTACCAATTTACTTGTTGTTCCTTGTAGGGGTTCTTTTGGTCTTCTGCTTCTATCATTAGTATTATTATCATTTTTTTGGTATTTAAAGTTTTAGTATGAGGTGTTGTTATAGTCTATAAGTTGAATGTCCCCCAAAGGGCCATGTTTAAGCACTTACTCCCCAGATTGGTGTTTTGGGGAGGTGGTGGATCTTTTAAGAGGTGGGGCCTAGTGAGAGGTTTTTAGGTCTTTGGGGGAATGCTCTTGAAAAGTACTGTAGGACCCTGGTCACCCTATTTCTCTGTTTTGCTCCCTGACCATAAAGTTAGTGATTTTGTTTTACCACATGCTCCTTACCATGAAATGCTGCCTCACTACAGGCCCAAAAGCAATGGAACCAAATCATTATGGACTGGAACCTCTAAAAGTGGGAGCCAAAATAATTGTTTTTCTCATTATATGGTAATTATCTCATCTCAGTTATTTTGTTCTAGTTATGGAAAGCCTAGTGACACAAGAGTCTAGATATTATTATTATTATTATTATTATTATTATTATTATTATTATTAGTAGTAGTAGTAGTAGTAATAGTAGCATTTTAACTGCTTAAAATTTATTTCTTCCTTCCTTCCTTTCTTCCTTTCTTTTTTTGTTTTTCCCCAGTGTGGCTTCTTTTCTTCATGCTCTCTGAAATATTTTACAGTCAGTGTCTTTTATATGTAAACCTCCCATTCATTCTCTGCTTCTGGTACTCATATGATATTTTCTAGATCTTCTTACTCCGTCTTCCAAATCTTTTAATATTTTCCATCTCTTTGTCTTTGTGTACAGCATTTGGAATTGTGTCTCTCCATCTATTTTCCAGTTCAACAATTCTCTTTAAATTCTTTAAATATCTTGTGCAATTTTTTATGTCCTCTCTCTTACGATTTCAGTATTTGAAATTCTATGAAGATCTAAATTTGTTGGTGCTGTATATGACTTCTCTTTACTTTCACTTGAGGTTTTTCTTTTTTTCTTACTTTTATTTATGTTTTCACTTGTATGCTTGGTTGACTTTAATCTGTGGAAAACTTGATGGCCTAAATTGATGACGATTCTTTTTCCAGGGAGGGTTTACATTTAATTCAGCTGGGCGATGGCTATTCTGGGACAAGGCTAGTCTTTTGGATCCGAGTGCTTCAGAACCAAAGGCCAGTTTTCAGCTCAGGGTATTTTGTTTTGCTTTACTTTTAGAGACATCTTTGCAATCTGTCAGCCCAGCAATACCAATTTTCTTTTAATATAGAATTTGAAACAAGAGAGCCACTGAGGGCTCTGTGTCCTTTTATTGCTGGCAATAGATAGTTCTACTTTAAATTGGTTGACTTTATATTTTGCCAAATTTATTTTGTATACTAAGGGGCCTAAGAAATAAACAATAGGAAATAGTAGATCTTTTAACCCTTCACCACAAGCCAAAATCCTTTCAACAACATGAATTATTATTATTATTATTATTATTATTATTATTATTATTATTATTTGCACCCAAAGAGTAACATTAATCTAATTTCTCTGTGAACATTCTTTTGATTTAGTCACAGAACTAAGCCTGGTTTCTTTTGTTAAAACAAGAGCCAAACTATATGCTTTGGGCCATGTCCCCATTTGGTTAACAGCACCCCATTTTTTATTTGTGTTTTTCAATCTTTAAAAAAATGAAACATTATCCAAAGAATAATGCTATTTATTTGGGAATAACTGACCACTGCATTGGACATATGCATACCATAGAAAACTATGAGCATACTCAAAGAAGTCCAGGAAAAAAAAAAGAAGGTGTAAAAGGCAAAAAGGAAAAGTCGGCATGAGGGGTTGGGAGAATTTATGTAAGTTGCTTTAATACAAAATTCATTGACTTAGGAGGTGTCGGCAGGAGTTGACAGCTGCTCTTCAATGGAGGTGTCACTGGGCCAATGGCCTAATAAGAGAATCTTGTCTGAATTGTTTGGTCTTGAAGAATGTTAAAGGTAATCTTTGTTATAGAAGTCTATATATATATGTGACGCATGGAGTGTATGGGTATGTGTAGAGCAAGAAGAAATTTCTTTGGGGCCTTTAAAAAAGTCCTTGAGAATGTTCTTATCTGAGGCAGGCATGAGTCTTTCCCTTTCATAAACTCCTAGATCTAATTCTATCTGGATCTGACAAGAATGGTTTCATTTTGGTTTTATTAACTTTCACATATTAAAGAATACACGTTAAAGGGTTATAAAATCATGGCTCTTATACAGATAAAAAATGAACACCTGTCAGTGACTGTATTTAACACACACATATGTAAACATTAAAATACACGTATACATAGGCAAATGAGGAATGCTGACATGAGTTTATAAAAAGATGGAAAACAAGTCTAAACAAGGCCAATAATCACTGTGTTCTACTGTACACTATTCATTTTTTTTATTTTTATTGACAAAAATCATTTACATGATCAGTTTCATCTTTTATAACTTAATACAATTTTGAAATAGCAAAAAAAATAATAATAATAATTAAAGTTGGAGATAATCTGGATGGGCCCATTAGACAATATTTTTTTTAGTCCATTTACAATTCTTTCACAATTTTCCCCTACATTTACTTCTTTGTGTGTTTAAGTGTCTTTCACTTCCTTAACTGAATATTATCTTAAAAATTTGAGGCATGCTGTATCTCAGAAGCAGCTGGACAGTTAAGGGAAGAGAGAAATAGTTTTCATGTTTGATTTTAGACTGTTAAGAAGAATTTTTAAAGACCTGAAAATAAAGAAAAAAAATTCTGGGTGTCCTTTCAGTGGAATGGCAGCACCACCCAGTAGATCATCCTGTGGTCACATCCTATGCTCATATCTTACTTTAGTATGTTCATCCTGATCAGACTTTATAAGGAGTACACCATTGACTCAGTCACTAGAAATGCCTACAGGTGGAAGGTGTCATCTAGAAAGATGATCATAATAGAAATCATTTCTGCCTATTGCAATACAAATAATTCCAGTTCATAGCTATTCAAGTGGATTTTTTTTTCTAGTAGAGAATTTGCCTCTGTAATCATAGTCTCATTCGAGCCAGTTTTGACATCTTACTGGTACTAGCACTAATTCATGAGTTAAATGAAAATCTTCAACACGTTCAATTTATATTTCTATGAGAGTTATGACTCTACCGCTTTGAAAAATATCTTTTAGTGATATTCTGATTAAACATTATGGGACTATGAAAATGCTCCCAGAACATTCCCCTAGCCCCTCCCTAAATTCATAAAAACATAGAATACAGAAATCTTAGTTTAAAGGGTCCAGAACCACTTTCAAATCCCTCTTTGAGATTTACCTGGAGAATCTGAAAACCCCTTAGCTATTTTCTGTTATCCTTTTCTCTCTGTTACTATCACTTAGTATCATTCTTGAAAAAACAATGGTCCTGCCCAGGCAGATGCAATTCCTTGCCACCTTTGAGATGCCCTTGCTGGTCTTACACTGCTGCTCAGTGTGTAGTGAGGGGAAGGAAGAGCAGAAGAGGTCCTTCCTCTTGCTGTTGCAGTTCTTCCAAGGTGGTGCTGCTGTGGGCCAGTGTCGGAACCGGCCATAGTGGTGCTTCCAGCAAGGGCTACTCCATTACTCTACAAATCAGACTCCAAAGGAAAACATTTGCCAAAGGGGAATAGGTTCTGGCTCCCTGATACAGCAGACACTGGGGCCTGTTCCTAAGCAGATCTTCTGGAAGTGGGTCAATGTTCTGGGGAGGGGCTATTTGTGTGGATCTAAATTGTAGCAGGTTGGACGTCCAGGACATGACACCATTTATAACCAGGAAGTCTGTTGCAGCTTTTTGTCCTACTCCATCCAAAGATTTATGACTTGTCAACAAGAGTCTTCACATCTTCCCTTATCAAGTCCAGTTGGCATTCCCATGAGAATAAAACCCTCTGGCAAATTTGATGCTCACATCTTACTTTAGTATGTTCATCTTGATCAAGGACGGTAGCCAATAGCAGGGGATTCCTTGTTCCACTTAAATATCCCATTCATCTTCTTTTTCATTGTTTAAAAATATCTTTAAGGAAATAAACCTTAGTATAATAATAATGATTGCCCATTAGCATCATTATTTGTGTTCCCCTTATTTATACTCTTATAACATCACAAGTGAACTTGCTTCCCTATCGGAAGCCTTTTTTTTTTTCCATTCCTACTTCTTTATTGCTCTTATTCTCATTATCAGTGCTTCATTTTCCCACTAATGTCCTCCACTGAAAAGTGACATTTATATTTCCCTCCAAATAACTGCTCTGACCTTCGTCCCCTAGAGACCTTCTTCATGTTCTCTGAAGGTTGACCTTTTTATTTTCTTTTTTTCCCCCAGCACTTCTATAAACCCTCCAATGAACTCTTGAGAGTCCCCGTTTTTAAAATAATTCTCTGCTAATTAATAGACCTCTTTTCTACTCTGTAAGACTTACATATTGTGGAAATCTTTATAAGCTTTTGATCATTTTGCAAGAAGAAGCTATAGATTCTCATTATCTTCAGAAGTATACATTTCTTCTTTACAAAGAGAAGAATGTTTATGGGATATTGAATGGATAGATGCTTTATTTTTCTGTCTTTCACTATACTTATCATTCATTTACTTCTTGGAATATATTCATTGAGTACAAGGCAGTGTGGTCAATACTTGGAATAAAAGGGGGGATGAAACGACCATTAGCAGTTAGGAAGTCCTCATCTATTGAGTGCTATAGACACATAAACCAAGGCAATATCATGCATTTTATTAATGGAATGTGAAGAAATCCCTCTGAGGACAGGAGATGTGTCTTGTGTTGGACCATTGGAGAGGAGAGAGTTTTGAGACAATAGGAGTTTTCCTGGTAGGACACACAGGGAGGCATACATAGCACATGAGGAAGAGAAAAGCAGCAAGTGAGAATAAGGAAAAGTGAAGAACCTTGGCATTTTGAGAAAGCCACAGTTGGCTGTAAGCTTTGGGGAATAAGGGCAGGTGGGAGCAGAATGTACAGAGAGGCCAGAAAGCAATAATCCTTATATGTGATGTTAATGAATTTCCATTTGTTCTTCAGGGGATGATGAGATATTGGACACTTTAAAGACTGAATGGGCTTGAGGCATGGAAGCAGTTTGGAGGAATGCAATTTCCAGGACACAGGAACTATTCAGTAGTTTAGTTTAGGTGAAAGATTAGTGAACCATAGAAGTAGAGATAAGATGCAAGTTCATAAGAACAGGCATCCAACAAAACCTTGTTAAACATCCAACATAGAGATTAAAAGGGAAACCGTCAGAGCCTGTGGACCCATGATATTTGTGGAGGGAAAGGCCGAAAAGAATCAAGGATTTTTTAAGGTTTTGACTTGGGGCACCTGTGTAAATTTTGGATTATTGATTGAGACATGTAAATGTACGAGGAGGAAAAGGATGGGCAGTGAAACTGTTAACTTAGTTCAGTTAATACCATAATAAAATGTGAGTTTCCTGGTGGTCCTCAACTTGAGAGAGGAGACAGTACTTCAAAGGAAAAGTGAAGAACAATAATTTTATTTCAGATGCTAAACCCTGTGTGAGGTGCTTCAGGCTGGTATAGAGGGGACAATATAGAGATTCCAATGATTCAGGAAAGGTATTGCCTTTCTGGATTCTGGTAATTTTCTTTACTAGAGGTTCCACTTGATTGCAAAATTCACACTGCATCCTCTGGTCACATAGAAATAATCCAGGGATTACTCTAGGGTTCTTGGAGAAAAATGTAAAAATTATTATAAATACAAAACCAGAAGTTATAGTATGAGATATTAAGTGGACTGTGTAACCATGTAAGTTGGGTATATCTGTGGCTGACCAAAGTTCTTGAAGGCTTCCAGGCAAGTTTTCTATAAATTCCAATTTATACTTGACAATTGGTGTTTCCCACATAATATATTTTTAAGACATTAAACACAGATTTTGACAAATTCATGGTCACTTATGGGCTGTGGAAGACAAAGGAATGCACAGTCTGTGAATAGAACAAGGCAGTGGGTGTTCCTGGAAGAACCCATGGAAAACAAGTAAGATTCTATCCCTCCTTTCAGTAAGTCTGTGGTAGAAACAGACAGTTCAATAAAATCTGAAGGAACTTGGTGATTTTGGTGAAAGAGACAGAGATTCAATTGAGATATATGGAACCCTTAAGGGATGGGATACCAGACTCAGAAACAGTTGGAAAAAGGCAAGGGTAGAGTGGAGACCCTGCTTAGAGTAGGTGACATCGGTCCCAAGTTTTTGATGGTGGGAAGTGGCTAGCCAGATCAAAAAGGATGCATGGAAGACATTTCAGAGAGAGAAAAGGCTTCGGGATACAGAAGCAAGATCAGCTGCCATGTGAGCGAGCACATGGACCTTTGCACACCACCGTGTGTGGGAGTCTAGAGGCAGAGAGAGGCAGCTGGAACAGGAGCATTGAGGAGTTTGGGGGAGTTGTTTGGGGTGAAGAACTTGAACCACACCCACAGAGGATGGCTGAAGCTATCTAGTGATGCTAAGCAGGGGACCAATGTGCCACCCAGCAGCTATGTGGAAAACTGATGGGAGAAGAGGCTGGAGAAGGGAAACTCAATTAGCACTTGCAGTAGATTAAGTGAGAAATGTCGAAGGCCTGAATCAGATTACAATAACAGGGATGGAGAGGTGGGGCAGATCCAAAATATATATTAGGGTGGTAAAATGGATGGTGAGCTGAGACTTTGAGGCTATTGTTCAAGGTGGTGAATATGAGAGATGTGGAATGTGAAGCCCAAGTTCTTGAAGAAGCCCTGTCTACAGTAAAGATCTTGCAGACTATTTGACCTTGGCTGAGGAGAGCATCTTGATTGTGGGTGATGGAAACCCAAGGGGCAAAACCAAAATTACCTTAGGCGACCTTAGTCCCTTTAATCACCATTCACTTTCAACCTCTGTGTCTGACCTGATCTCCTTGTGACTATTAGCAAACCTCTGGAATGTATCTCAAAGTTTGGCCACCAACCCTATAGCCAAGAATGCTATTACATCTGAAACCAAGCAAAAAGATTTCCCCCTTTTGCTGAAACCTTATCTCATGCTACCACCAATGTATTTGATAAATGTGTTGATTTATGACCTTCTTTATTCTATGGCTGTAAAAGTACAGGTAACCTTTTCCACAGCACAACATATCATTTAGAGTAATTTGAATCCATGTTCCTGAAACATGATCACTCATATTTGGCTTGGAATATTGCCTTATTTCCTTAAAGCAGAGTTGTTATTTTACATCAATAGGAAATTTGATGAATTTAGCTATAGGCATGCTAAATTTTAGGTCTCTAAGAATACCAAGAGAGCTGTCCAGGCTAGAAGCAGATTCAGACCCTTGACTACAGGTGAGGTTGCAATGGGGATGGGGATGGGGATGATGGGGACCATGGTGCCAGGCTCACTGGGCACTTCCTCTGTGTGAAGCACTGTCGTTGTTTAACATTCAATAGCTTAGGTGATTCAAAGCTTAGGTGATTCTGCTTTATTCTTCATAGCTCCTGTCATTGTTGGATATTGATCCATTTGCTCATTTGTTCAATGTCTGTGGAACAATGTAACAGAAATGCCACATGGACAAGAATTTTTAAGGTGGTTTTTATCACTACATAGTATGGAGGATGTACTCAAAAAACGTTGACAAATAAATGACGGAAACTTTGTGATAACTGTAACACATAGGGGTGATTGCTTTTCCCATTTCATGAATTAAAAAAAAAGGAGGTTCAAGGAATTGCATATATTATCCCAGGTCATATAGCTCACTAGTAGAAGTGTCCAGATTCAAATCAGGGTCTTCATGATCCAGAAGTTAGGATCTTAACCACTCTCCAGACCAATACTAGCACAAGTGTTTATTAAAATCACAAGAAGATATGAATTGGATTCCCCAGGAAGAATGTGTAGAGTAAAAAAGGCAAGAAAGGCAAAGAGGAAATCCTACATAGACCCAAATGTTGTGGAAGGAAGAAGCTTCAAAAATAAAATAAAATAAAAAATGAAGAGCAGTACTAGAGAAATAATACAAGATAGATAAAGGAATGATGTTCCAGAAACTGAAGAAGGACAGCTTTCCCTTCTTTGGTGAGGAAGTACTCACTAGTGTCAAACTCAACTTATGTTTTTTAGGAAGGAAGGCTATGGAAAGGAAAAAGTCTGTAAATTGAGTGTCCTGTGGCTGACAATGGATTGAGGAGTTAGGTATAGTGGTTCACCAGAGCAGTAAGGAAGAGTGGAGACCATGGAATGATGTAACAGAAGCCAGTCTACAGGCAAGGACTGAGTGAAAGAGAGTGGGAGTCCTATTGTGGACAGTAGTGCCCATTAGTTGGCCATGAAAGCAAAGAGAAAAACAGGCCAGTGATCAGTAAGAAAGAGGTGAGGAAGCATTTATTTATTCAGATGGGAGAGGATCCAGCTTTTTGGCTTGTGCTTGACTGAGAATGAAAATATGCTTGTATCTGGGGTATTTGGATGGTTATCCATGTGTTTAAAGAGTGAATGAATCAACAGAATCTAATAATGGCTTCAAATCTGCTTTGAAAATTGGAAAATGCTCTGCTCAGCTTGATCTTTGGAGAATTGTGCCTTCAAAATCCCCACCTTATGCCTCATCAGTGGAAGGTTCTTGCTGTGAAGAGCCCCAACACTCCTTACCCTGTCATGAGGAACTATGTGTCCTTCCCCACACCACTATTGTTATAGGGAGTTTACAGGGGAAACTGTCTTATCTCTCAAGGAGAGGGAGGGTATCCTGCATTATTTATAGCCCTTCCAATGTCTCTGTGCTTTGAGGGGATCCAAGAGGGTCTGACAGTGCAAGCCCTTGCTGGCCACAAGGTCAGTCCACACCCACTGTGGTGAGGCACCAGCCTGTCCTTCCCCTGCTAACAAAAGAGCGTGGAGATTGTCCATTCCAAGGATGGGTTGCCTGAAGTCAGAAGCAGCTACATTATTGGCACAACCCAATGCAAAATGAAAACAGGTGGACCTTGTTAAACTATAATTATGAACTTCCAGTCAGTGACAGCAGAACATTAAATCAAGTGCAGGTTCTTCTGAGCATAAAGTCCCATCCCAACGTCCCAGAAGTGAGCTCAGGAAGTCATCTTTTTGCAGGAACGGCTACCAGAGGTCTACTGTTTGAATGGATGCTTTGGTTTTCAGAGCATGAGGTATCTTTGCAAATGTGACCATTCCTGAAATTTTTCTATTAATAAAATTATTTACTCAGACTAACATATACTCACGTGGTTTATCCCCCATCTTTCTGGCAAGTCCTTTCTCCTTTGTGGGATCCTCATCACTGCTTCCAAAGTCCTATCCTTAAACTTTTCTCCTTTCTTGCTACACTACCTAGGGAGAAACTCATTTGCTTTCATTCCTGGGAACCAAGGCAGGAAATTTCCCTAGCTTACAAATTTGATGAGTTCCTGATAATGCGAACCTATAGCTATTATTTAGATTTGATATTATATCTTCCCTTGGGTGTCCATTAAATGTTCAAGGATTTTCCCACAGGTGACTGCAGAGCAACACAAATACTTTTAAAAATGCAGGTCTATAATCTCTTATCCATAATTCAGGGGGAGAAAAAAACAACTAGACAAATATTTTTTAAAATACATTATTTGAACTGATATGAGATGATTTAATAGCATTTATCCCACTTATTGTGAATATTTACATTTTTTATTGAAGAAAACTTAATGAGTTTGAGTGCTTTCCTGGCCCCTGTGGGGTTGTTACACAATACACAGTGTGTGCTCATCTTACCTTCCAAAAACTACAACCAATCCTGAATTTTGGCCCACACAGGTTATGATTCAGAAATCGTAGCCCTGTGTTAATATTCACATTGGGAAACGATTTTCACTAGTCAATGCATAATGTATTACCATTTGATTTGTAGACAAACTCTCTGGGAATGCAATTCAATGGACATATAAGGCAACTCTTTCTTTTATATTCAAATAAAGGCTAAAAACTATGGTTACATTCTTCCCAGGTATTTCCAGTTCTTTGGGAATATTTGGTGACTACATGGGGTTTTAATATTTAAGTCTTAAATCTTCAGCAACCAATTAGTCACATATTTATTAATATTTATTTTGTTGAGTTAATAACCCTATGTATAAATACTATACTTAAGAGGTAACTCTTCACAGAAGAAGAAATATGATCAGTCAACAAATATATGAAAAAAATCCAACCATCT
This sequence comes from Marmota flaviventris, assembly GCF_047511675.1. Classification (NCBI taxonomy): domain Eukaryota; kingdom Metazoa; phylum Chordata; class Mammalia; order Rodentia; family Sciuridae; genus Marmota; species Marmota flaviventris. The sequence goes on along the minus strand of NC_092498.1, from coordinate 99,581,549 downwards.
CTAGAAATTAAAGAAATGCAAATTAAAAGTACATTGAGATTTCATCTCACTCCAGTCACAATCATCAATTGTGACTGCACTTATCAAGAATACAAGTAACAATAAATGTTTATGAGGATTTGGGGAAAAAGGTATACTCATACATTATTGGTGGTACTACAAATTAGTGCAACCACTATGGAAAGCAGTGTGGAGATTTCTCAGAACACTTGGAATGGACCCACCATTTGACCCAGTTACTCCCTCTTCAGTATGTACCCACAGGACTTAAAATCAGCATATGATAGTGACATGGGCATATCAATGTTTATGACAGCTCAATTCACAATAGCTAAGCTATGGAGTCAACCTAGGTACTCTTCAACAAATGAATGGATAAAGAAAATTTGGGACATACACAATGAAATGTTACTCAGTCATAAAGAAGAATTAAATTATGGCATTTGTTAGTAAAATGAATGGAACTGGTAACTATCATGCTAAGTAATAATCATGATAAGCAAATAAGCCAATCCCCCAGAACAAAAGGCCAAATGTTTTTTTCTGATATGTAGACACTAAATTACATGAGGCAGGGAGAAGGGAAGAATAGAAATATTTTGGATTAGACAAAGGGGAATGAAAGGAAAGGAAAAGGGATGGGAATGGAAAAGACAGTAGAATGAAGAGAACATAGCTTTCCTATGTTCACATATAAATATACTACCAGTGTAACTTCACATCATGTACAACCACAAGAATGAGATGTTAAATTCCATGTATGTGTGTCAAAATATTCTACTGCCATGTATAACTGAAAAGAACCAGTAGAAAATTTTTTTTAAAAGTTGCCTACTTTTAAAAATATGACATTACTGCAATCAATGAACATTTTAACTTCATTGGACCCAAACAAGCAAACTGCAGCCATCAAACAGACTTAATTGAAGGTGGAGTCATTCAAGGAGCAATGAAATTATTTTCTTTTCTCTGTGAAATGTATGTGCCTGATGGGCATTTACAGATTTGTAGTGAATTAATACTGAGCAATTATAAATTGTTCAACCTCCAAAGTAGGTTGATTTGAGATGGATCCCCGTTTACCAGATAAGCAAACTGACAAACAGGAAGAAAGAAGATACCCTGTATTCTACCTTTGAGTTTACTGTTAGCCCAAAGAAAAACTGCTTAGTTCTTTGTCATTATTTTCTTCCTCCTCCTCTTTTCTCCCCCCTCCTCTTTTCTCCCCCCCTCTCCTCCTCCTTCCTTTTTTCTGTAGTTCAATGCCATTCACTAACTGTTCATTCTTTTTTGATTTAGACTTTCTATAATACTCATTGGCACTAGGCATTTTTATGTTCTCTTGTGAAGCATACACCTGAGGTCTTCAAGGTAAATGATTATTGTCTTGAAGACAGAACTAAAAACAGTAAGAATTACATAAGGCATAGGATGGGCTTATGAGCCAATCTAAGAAACCCATTAGTTGATCGAGCCATTGAGGTTTAATACATAGAACTCTGAGGAAGATTGAGTGACTGTGATTGTATACATAAAAATGGGTGAGATTTTTTTAAACAGTCCTAAAATTAGGATTTGATACATTTGATAAATTTTGATTCATTTGATACAATTATGTTGTGATACAATTTACTAAGAATGACTGTTGACAAGGCATCAAAGAGATTGATGCTAGTCAGGTTAGAGAAGGATGCCAGTCTCCACTGAACTTCAGTAAAGACTTCACATTAATTTGATGTTCTTTACAGTTTGGTGCCGTGAATTACAGTTGAAATTTCCCTTCAAGGAAACAGAGGCATGGAGACATTTAATAGTATACCTATTCCAGAAATGAAGTCAGAGCACTAAATTAAAACGTAGGGCATCTGAGGATTCCATATCTGATATCACCCATTTAGCCATATAAAGGATGAATTGAGTCACCAGTGAAAATTCTGGGGGAGGGGGACCCTAAAATAATTTCTTCTGACTATGCTACATCTTATCTTGCCACACTGTGGGTGACAGAGCCTGTCCTCATTATCTTATGCCCAACCATGAGCCCTTGTGTAGGAGAAGTGAGAAAAGTGAAGTCTGGGGTGTGATTTTGATTGTCATGTGGGAAGAGAATGTAAACGACTCCCTCCCCGTGGACCAGGGATCTGAGTGTGCAGGCCTTTAAAGATGGATCCAGGGCACGGCACTCTCTTCTCTGCCTGACAGCCGAGAGCGCACCTCCTACTTCCTTGGCCACGAGCACACATTTTTAATAAGGCATCAGTTGAGCAGCAGAATAGCGGATAGGAGTTTTAATTGCATTCTGCTTCCCATAAACTCCATCCCTTCACTGTGAACGAAAATATCACCACCTTGAGGGTCCACAAGGTGACCTAGGCAGTCACCAAGATTTGCATAAAAATTCTGGTGAAGATTCAACCCACTTCACCAGCCTATGGTGCAAAATCAGGTCTCCTTTTCGCTGGTGTCCAGATCATCTGGTGTCCAGCCCTTGTCCTAGTGATCCTGACAAAGCTGTCCTTCTGGAGTTCCCTAACTCCCAGAGATTGGGGGGATCTTTAGAAAGGAATCTGATAATTAATAACTGTGGCAACTGGGGAAAATGAAATGTTTGGCCATTTCCCTTGAGGTAGACCCTTTCTCTGGGCTGCTGCCTCTGCATGGTGCTGCCAAATGAACCCAAGGTTTGAGAATTTCAGAGCAAGTTTAGAAGCTCCAAGGCATTGAAGTGCACCTGGCCTTGTTTCTGAGCACAGGGTGTGGAAGACACTGCTTCCCCACTCAGGCAAGGCTCATTCTTATTCATGGTTGCTTCACGCCAAACTAGGCCCTAACTAACACATAATCCTATCACTTTACACTCACACACAGACATGTTCCCATGGGTACGCCACTTTACCTTTACATGGATTCAGGAAAGCTTATAGAACTTGCTATGCCAGAAACAGCTCTCCCCATCAGCAACTCAGGCACTGATGTTGAACCTAAATCCAACTCCCTTGGGACCACCGTGTCTCATTTGTTGGCTTCATTGGGCCATCGGATATCCTCCACTAACTTAGAAACTGGATGCTTTGATTCCTTTCCTTCTATATGGCTATTTGTTCCTTCATAAGAATCTGTTGACAGAAACATATGCAAAGGAGAGAGATAACGCCCAGCTTTATCCACTGTGCAAACTGTGACTCAGCAACTTCCTATGCCAAGGAGAAAGCCAGCATGTGCTTGTCTCATATCACATTTTTAAACATGACTACCTGCTTTTTCCCCTGAGCACACAAAAAAAGAGTCTGCTATGCTGCTAAAATTAGAAACGATCAGAGATGTTGGATGCCAGTTTTCCAAAATAAAAAAAAATATAACTGACACAAACAAGCAAATTCAAATAAATAAAAAGATTCTCCATCCCCCTAAACAGTGCTATTTTTAACTATGAAGTCATCTCAGGAGAAACACTATTATTGAGGAAGAATAGATGATTTCTGATAAAAGTAATGTTTTGTGTGTGAAAAAGTAGCCACCAACATAGATATTCTGTTAGGGGTCGAGAGAGAGTCCATGGGATCCAATACAGATTGAACAAACCAGGTCCAAAAAGCAGCTCCAAAAGCCAAGCCTTTTTGAGTGCTGACATGATACCACAAGTGAAAAACCCCACAGCATGAAATTTTGTTTCATGCACACAATTATTCACAACATTGTATAAAATTACCTTTGGGCTCCGAGCACAAGGTTCATATGGAACATAAATGGATTTTGTATTTAGACTTGTGTCCCATCCAAAGTTATCTCATTATGTATGTGTACATTTCCAAAATCTGAAAAAATCCAGAATCCAAAACACTGCTGGTATCATATATTAAGGGATACACAACCTGCACTATAGCCAGGAAATTTGAGTGTAGGATGAGGAATACTCCACTTGAGTCATACAATGTTCAAAGGATGCTTAACTTGCTGGACAATGAGACGTGGAACATAAGGGTAACCTGTCAAGTCCCAAGTAAACTAGAGCTAAGAGTATTCCACACACATTTCCTGTGGATAGATATAAGGCCGGACAACTTTACCCCATGCCAGTTCAGACAGGGTGGAATCACATCAAACATTAGACTAGATTTCAAGATCAGCAAACAAAGCAAACATTATGTATAATTAAGTTGGAAAAAAAAGTGCTCCAATGCACCTGCAGAATGTATTTTGTGTGCATGTGTGGGTACCAACCCAAAAGAACATCAGAGTCATATCTGTTTCCACTATTCTTGGGCATATGCGTTGAGTGGAGTGGCAGGTGGAATCACCCACAATATTGTAATGTTCTATTTCTTTCAAGTGCATCTGAATTACAGATCACATTACTTAAATGTGCATATGATGCGACCACACTGCAAGTGGGAAGGGGAGATGTGCACACGCAAGGTCTTAAAAAAGTACATCACACAGGGAGAGGCAATGTTCACCAAGAAATGCAAAGGAAAATATCCTTCTTAAAATAATTTTTTTGTGTCAAAACAGGGAAAATAATTTTGGGGTGCTCTCAATAAGTTGCCAGTGTGAGATGAAGCCAAAAAATAAAAGAGGCTAAATGAGAGAGTGACACAATTCTTGAAACATGTTCTAAAGTATTTCTAGATTTTCTAAATATTTTATAGTGTTTCTCAGTCCAGGCAACCACACAATTTCTCCTATTGTACTAGTAGTTCCTTGTCTGTCTTTTTGCTCCTTCCCCCTCATCTTCCCAGCCTCTAAATTTTGGGCTCCCACTGGTCTTTGTCTTTGGATCTCTTCTATCCTATGTATATACTTGCTTACTTGATGTTGCTTCCATTCCCATGGCCTTATAGACTATGTATTATGGTTCAGATATGAGGTGTCTTCCAAAAGCTCATATGAGAGACAATGCAAGAAAGTTGAGAGATGAAATGATTGGGTTATGAGAGCCTCAACCTAATTGGTGCTTTAATCTCTTGGGTAGGGATTAGCTGGGTGGTAACTCTAGGCAGGTAAGTTGTGGCTGGAGGAGATGGGTCACAAAGGGGTGTGACTTTGGGGTGTATGGTAAGCCCAGCTTAGAGGTTCTCTCTGTTTTCTAATTGTCATTTTCTGAACTGCTTTCCTCTGTTATATCCTTCTGCCCTGATGTTCTGCCTCATTTGGGGTACAGAACAAAGAAATCAACCATCTATGGACTGAGATCTCTGAAACCATGAGCCCCAAATAAACTCCCCCCTCCCCCTGTAACTGTTCTTGGCAGATTTATTGGTCACAGTGGTAAAAATGCTGACTCAACCACTGTATACCCTGATGGTTCTGCATGTATATCTGAAGCTCGGAGCTCTAGACTCACCTATCAATCACCCATCTCACATTTCCACTCTGATGCAGTAGGCATCTTAGGCAAATGCGTCTAAGACTGACCCTTTGATTCCCCATTTCCAACATACTCTCTCTTCCTTCCGCATATCCTATCTTTGTCAGTGGTCACTATTCACCCAATTGCTCAGGTCAAAAATCTGGTATCAATCTTCATTTTCTCTCTCTTTTTATTTATTCATTTTCTTTCTCTCCATGTGTAATTCAACACAAAATCCCACTGCATAAATATTTAATATATATGTACCATCAACCTGATCATCATCTTTCTTGGTACCATCCTGGTCCAGGCCACCAGCATCTCTTTCTTGGATCACTGCCATCTTTTAACTGGTATTCCTTCTTCTACTCCAGACTCACCCACACTGTTCTTCTCATAGTGGTCAGAGATACCGTTTTAATCTACAAATCAGAACATGTGTCTCTTTTATTCCAAAGTTTCAGATGGTTTCCAAAGTTTCAGATGGTTTCAAGTCTCCATGGCTTTTAAGACTCTCCCTGACTCCTCCATCTGACCCCTGCCCAAGTAGTCTTCAGCTAAATCTTGTGATTTTGTAACTTTGCCCCCCACCCACCTTTTTTTTTTAAACTAACTTTGTAATTTTGGCTTTTAATAGTTCCCAGAACCACACTAAACTCTCATAGGAACACTTTTGTTTGCTAGTTCCTTCATCCTGCAACTCCCTTTTGTAGTTTTAATACAACTGGCTCCATACAACAAAGACAAAAAGCCATTCCAGAAGAGAAGAGTATGATTAAAAGAACTAACCAGGATTTACTCCACACTTCAGATCTTCAGCACCATGGATTCAACTGTGTTGGAAAGAAGAGGGAAGTTGTTTAAATCAAATTTGTGAGTGAATTGTTAATCAAAATGCATTTTTAATAAAGCAAATATTGTGTGATTTGCTCAACTGTTGTAAAAAATACAGATGGAAAATTCACTATAGCATAGTGGAAGGCAAATTTTGAGGTGATATTTAGAAGAAAGAATTAAAAATATTTTGTATTCATGGCACCTCCAATTGATACTTCTCAACAAGAGTTCCTGTGGTTTCAGAGAAAGCCAGCTATGCATACTTTTATCAGAAGCAACCACATTGCAAAACTTCTGTATTGGTTCTAATAATAGTTGATTCCTTTAAGTTTTCTCAGTAGTGTATCTGGGATATATTACAAGAATATTATACCCCAATTGAGCAGTAGTATGCATGAGGCAATGGAAAAAAATCTTAAAATGTGGATAGTCAGAAAATGGAACTTTCGTTTATTAAAACAAAACAAAACAATGACATACTTCAATTGATGAGGGTGGAAATTTAAACCATAAACAACTCAAGAAAGGTAAAACTCTATGAAAGTACCTGAGGTAAATATCAAAATCAATAAATCTACAGATGACATACATACTTGTAAATGTCAATTAGAAATATAAATGCATCAGTCAAAGCAGCTTTTTAAAAATAATTGCATATTATGAAATTAATCAAGCAATAGCAAAATGGATCTATTATTCCAAGCTGATTAATACTAATTAAGAAAATAAAGTAGAAATATACCAAACGTTTTATGGCAAATATTATTAGACTCAAGAGCTACTGAAAATCAGAAATGTGTGACTTAAAATGTCTCTCCGAAGAGAGACCAGGAGACTTAAAATGTCTCTCTGAAGCAGGCTCAGTAGAATAAAAAGCTTTTACTTTCAAATCACTGTAGGATAGAAAATAAAAACCATAATGTTGATATAATTGTTAAGTATCTTTGTGAATTGAAAAAAACACCACCACCACATCACTTTCATTTTATACAATGTTGGTTGTAAACATAGGGATACAAACATAAATGTAATATGTTGTAGTCATTAACACTATATCCACTAATTTTTTTTCAAAAAGCTTGCGCCCATAAAAGGATGCTAATATTCAGAAGATAAATTAATATATATTTATTTACTTTTTATTCAAAAAGCATGAGTATATTTTTGTTTATATGTTCATAAAACGCTTAGAACACACTTAGCAGTATTAGGATACAAATCTTCAATAATTTTCAAGTAATCGATATTGTACAGGTCAAAATGCCCTGAAGTCATACATAAATAAAAATATATTTTATTGCATTTATAAACTTTAATACCATTATTTTTATGCCTTTGTTTAGTATTTAGTATGCAAAATTTAATATGCCCAAATATTGGTGTCCTCCTTTTTCCTTATTAATAGAACAGATCATTTTTAGCGATAAACCAGAATAAAGACTTATTTCCCACTTTCCCTTGCAGCTAGGTTCAGTCATGTGACTACATTTTAGCACAACTTCTAGTAAATATTCTTCCAAGGATGGGGTGCACTTTTCTTTATCACTTCCTTCTTCCTCCTGGTGCAGCAATGGATTGGCGTGCAAGCAGCTGTGTGCGACTCTGGAGCCTCAGTGGAGGATGGCTAAGTGACAAGGTCAGTGCTCTTGGGGACCTGCTGTCACAGAGGACGTTGTTTTTACTTTTGTCTCAGCAGAGACAAAAAGTTAGTGAGAGAAACATGGAACTGCACTGAGTTGTGCAGAGGTGTAAGTAGTTGATGAAAAGAAGCAGTAAGGAGTGCAGGCTATTCTTCCAATAGGGCAGTAAAGGAAGTCTGGGGCAGAGCCTTGTGGGAGAGAGTCAAGTTTGGGAGCCAGCGGATCGTGCCTTTTCTGGGATAGGGAGGGGAGGAAAGTGGAGAATCTGCAATGTTTGTAGTCTGAATCCAAAGAAAGATTTATCACACTAATTAGAACAAAGAGAAAAAGAAAGAGTTACCATTGAAGGGAGAGGGGAAAAAAGGAACAAACTATTGGAACAAAAATCTAAGAAGAGTTGGAAGATTATAGCAAATGGGGAGATCTCCCAATGAATGGAGATAAATTTAGATGAATAGGATAAGGAAATAAAAAATTCAGTAGCATCAGTTTTTATTTTTAACTTAAGTAAATCATATAATAAGAAGCAGGGAAATACACAAGCTTTAATAATATTTGAGGGGTTAGGAAATCAGCAAATGGTAGAGAGGAAAAAGCATGGGGAGTATTCCTGAGGCCTCACCTGAAGCTGGCTGTAAAGACCTGTCATGAACAGGGAGCAAAGCAATACAACTGTCATCGGCAGCACTTTGCAGCTCAGAAAGTAGAGTGGGTCATAGTGAATCATTAGGCTGTGAGGGAATGGACTACTTGCAAGGCTTACAGAGCAGATCAAAGGGTCGGTGGAAATGAGTGTGTTGATGACAGTGTGGTTGAAATAATAAGTCATGAGGTCCACACAAGCTAGGGAATGAGTTGGAATAGGAGGGATTGAGAACCTGGTTAAATAGAGACAAGCAGGGAGCTCAGGCGTGGTCATGAGGTCAGTGGGTAGAGTAGATGTGAAGATGATGTGGCAACCAGGGAGCCTGTTGGTCCACCCAGGGAGACATAGAATACAGGAGTTCAGGGGCAGAGCAGAGAGTCCAGGAGGTAGCAGTGGATGGAGTTAAAGCAAAGAGAGAGGGGAACAGTAAGGGGAGAGGGGATCAAAGCCTGTGAAGCTGAAATATGAAATACCTCATCCAAATGAAAGTTGAAGTCACCCACGGTTTTGAAAGGAAAAAGGAAGAAGGAAACTGATCCAGGCCCCAACTTTGTTCCAGAGGCCGTGGCTGTAAACCAAAAACTAACAGCATGGAGATGTACAGTCACTGGAAATAAGCCAGTGAGCCAAACAACGGGTTTTTCGTAAACGTAAAACCCACAAAATGTGTACCATTAGTTCCATTTTAAAGTATTTTAAGAAAATGTTTTTATTACTTTTTGGCCACTGAGAGTGAGATATGTTGAATCCTTACTGTTGTTATTATCTTCCTAAGAATAACAATATTTTGGTAGTTAGGACAGAGCCATGCAAGACCTCTGTGCTATTGATTTTTTACTTTTTTCTTATTCCAGTAGAGGGCACTCAAAGCTCAAATAAATGTGTATAATCATTTTTACTGCAATTGATTTATATAACTAAAACTCATATTTACATGAAAAAAGAGAAATTCAGATCTCCTAAGACTTAATTACTAGTCATGCATGGACATTTCACTAAAATGAGATGAGATCTTATGAATGGCAAAACGAGCACAGGCCTCCATGGACATTGCCTCCATACTCACTCAACACCTACTAAAAATAGAAAGGACAGACTCTGGTCTGAAAAACAAGATGGGCTTCTAAACATCAGGCCTACAATAGATACTAGATCCTCAAGTTCCATTTTATTCCCACCTGGACCACTTTGAGAAGGGTTTTCAATAAACTACGGATCATCTTGTAGGCTATTGGGCAGATAATATTGTTCAGTGAAACAAGTCTAAGAATTAAGGCAGAAATAATTTTGGAACTAGAGAAGCCACCTCTGGCAAATACATAGCACAGATGAATGAGATCACTGACAGAGAGTTTGCAGCCACTGTGAGCAGCCCACAGGAAGTACTTAGGACAGTGGTGTTTTAGAGAGCTGTGAAAATCTAAGTATCGTCAGTACTTGAGGGGAGACTATCTTCCAAGCACAAGATTAACTTTATGTGGCTTTGGCTGCCAATCTGGCAGGATGATAGTAGAAGATGTGAACAGTGGTAACAAGTGGTAACATCGCTGTCAGCATTTCATCAAACACCCTTCTGGAGGAGTTAGACCCTGGGGTCAAATGATTCTACAGTAATCATCTCTGACACAGCTGATCTAGGCTGCTATGATCCAAACACTGTGGCTTTTCCAAACAGAAGATGGTTTGGTTTGGCCTTACTTCTTATGCCATATAAGGATTATTTGTAGGGAGTGAATGGGAATCTGGATAGCATCCTTCGATGGTGGTGATCTATCAGTATGAATTAGCTTCTTCGGTAGAATTCAGTTAAAGGGAAGGGAAGACTCTTTCCAGAAAAAAGTCTTTTTTTGGCAGGATGGTAACCCTGGCTTTCTAAAGAGTGTGTCATGACTTACTTGCAACATATTTTTTTTCCAAAGCATTTGTTGCAAGACTCTGAAACATTACGATTTAAACAACTTCCCTTATCTGCCCTCTGCCTTCACCAGACATACAGCCATCCAAGCACTCATAAACTGAGCCTTGTCATTTCTGGAATATCTTAGGACTGGGGTTTTCCAGTCATATTATAGCTGTATCAACTCCCCTATGCTCAGCGTGCACATGCTTGTGGGATGAAGGTCTGAGAAGCTATGCAAAATGTATTTTTTTAAAAAAACATGTTCCCTTTTCCCTAATAACATGGCAACACAAGATAAAGGATTTAGAATTTAAGACCCTGAGGGTGTCCAAACATCAATAATGAAAACTGAGCAACTTTAAGATTATGAGTTAAATATAGAATATATATTTATGTCTTGCTGTAAATGTTGGGCATGTCTAGCCTTGCCACATATTGTTGAAAGACCAGGGGCAGCTGTCTCATTGTTTATTCTTTTTCTCAGCTCTCTGACATTTACTTGATTTATAGTTGTTAAGTGATAAATTACAAGGTTGAGTCTAGTTTCTAACCCTCTGGCTAAATATTTCTCATTACCTGGTTAGGCAAGCTAAATATTTTATTTAAAATGACTGTGATGATATTAGAGCAGATTATGCTAAGTGAAGTTAGCCAATTCCTAAAAAAAAAATGCTGATATAAGGGAGGTGACTCAAAATGGGGTAGGGAGGAAGGGCATGAGAAGAAAATTACCTCTAGATAGGGAAGAGAGGTAGGAGGGAAAGGGAAGGAGAAGGGGAATTGCACGGAAGATGGAAGGAGACCCTCACCGTTATACAAAATACATGTATGATGATGTGAGGGGAAAAAAACACAGAAATGTGTCACATTAGATTGGGTAGAGAGAAGTGATGGGAGGGGAGGGGAGAGGAGGGGAAGGAGGGATAGGAAGGGCAGCAGAATAAAATAGACACTAGTATTGCTGTATGTATATACGTGTCTGTATAACCAATGTGATTCTGCAACCTGTACACTCAGAAAAATGAGAAATTATACCCCATTTGATTCAAATGTATGATATGTCAAGATCATTGTATTGCCATGTGCAACTAATAAAAAAATAAAATAAAATGATCATAAGAAAATCATTCAAATGTGAGTCATAATTTAGGTAGGACACTTTTTCCTCTGTGAATCTCAATTACTCCTTTTCCATTTTAACCAAATAGTCTCCAGATTCTGTGCCTGTAGTGATGGTTTTTGTATCACTCAGGATGGATTCTGCTACAAGCAGCAAAAGACTTGTCTCAAAGTGGCTTAATAAATGAAGGCTGGTATGGTCTTACCTAACAGGAAGCCTGGGTGCTGGGGGTAATTCTGGGGAAGTTCAGAGAGTCACTCAGTGATGTCATCTGTTCTGCAATAACCTTGGCTTTTTCTTCTTCAGGGTCACAAGATGGCTGTTCCCAGTATCACATCCTCACACATTGATGTTCAGAGACAAGGCTATAAGTATTTTTCTTATTTCCATTTTCTTAATGGCATGAAAAACTTTTCCATGAGTTCCAGTCTTTACCTCACTGGTAAGCAGAGTGTAATGCACCCATCCCTTGGTAAATCACCTCTCCAGACAATAAAGTCACCAGAGATAGCCCAGATCAATCAAGATGCACCGGCATAGAATTCCACCTGTCCTGGAATATGAGGTGAACATGAACAAAGTGAGGGTTCAGAGAAGAAAGGGTGATGGTGAGCGCTGTGAACTGTGATCCTGTGTGTCTGACATTCCCTGCTCATCTATGCTGCTTGTAAGGATGAGCAGAGACCTGCTCAGTCACCCACTAAATGACAAGTATTTGTATCCAATGGATATAATTACAATAGGTAGACACTGCCCTCATTACTCCACAGTTTGAACATATTTGCAGTTTGGTTAAAGTACTTGGGAGCACACAAAAGTCCCCACATGTTCAATTCCTACAGAAGGATCTCCTAAATCTCCTTTCACTCAATTGAATCCTGAACCTTAAAGACATCCCATGATATAGATCATGGTAGAAGTTGCTGCATGGTTACTTCAGGAATCTAGCTAAGGTATGAAACCAGAGGTGACTTATGACCAGAAGAAAAGCCACACAGCTCTCACTTTTGGTCCTTTCACCTCTGGCCTCACTGTGTTGGTCTGAAACTCTCCTGTTATGGGGGATGGAGAGAAAACGGAGCAAAAGGGGCCTGACTAGACTTCCTCCTTCTCTGAGTCCAGCTGAGTTGGGCCTGCAATTTGGAGTTCTAAGAGACTGTCACACTGGAAGAGCAACTGAGTTCATCAATTGTAAGAGAGATGAGGTCCAAAATACCAGAAGGTGAATCAGGATGTTCTCAACAGTCAGAGGAGCAGGGCAGAGGCGGATGTCAGTTGAGAAATGGATCCAAAAATTCAGAGCCAGGACAGTGTGAGTAAGAGAAAGCACACCATAATCAAGGGAACAAGTGGAGAGAGGGAGAACTGAGCCCTGGATGGACATGTGGGTCCCTCAGCCTGGCTGAACTGGGAGCAGCTGAGATAAAAATAGTCCTGGGAGTTGTTTACATCATCCGATTATTGAGGTTTTGACAGCGCCAGCAATGAAAACAAGAAAACATTTCTAATTCTCTAGAAGTTGAGAGTGGCTTCTTTAGAATCCAAAGCTATTTATCCTCCAAATAATCTGAGGTTCTGTCAACTGTCTTGCTCTTGTATTTTAACCTCATCTTGCTCAAGATGCTTTCTAGATTTAGGTATCATTATTCACAGGCAGTTAAAATATGACTTCAGGACAAATGAGTTGACATGAAATTTGTCCTGTCTGCCCACCTATTATTGCAGAAACTCTCAAAGGAATAACCTAAAGATACTATGCATGTAAATTTGGGTTCAGATGACAATTTAGTCTACAGATTCTCACTATGTGGAACAAGTAAGCTGTATTTTCTTTTATGAAAAATCAGAATGGTTTTGGAGTGGTGTGCTTTCTCTTACTCTCTGATCATATCTATGTCTATATTACTGTTAGGAAAACTTGTGGTTTCAAATGACAAGACTTGAATAATAGTAACTTAAGAAGCATTTCTCAGACGACAATATATTTGAAGGCAGATAGTCTGAGAACCACTCTTTTTATCTTTTTGCTCTGCCATTATGAACACAATGGCTTATTGCCTCAATTTCAAAAAAAAATGTCTACTTCAGCTCTAACCATCACATCTCACATCTGTGTTCAAGGCAAAAAGAAAGAAAATTGCTGGCACCATTTGTCTTTGTATCAAGAAAGGATATACTTCATTGGCCAATAGTGAGTCTCATTGCTTGCTACAAAGAAAGCTGAGAAAGTATCCATATTATTTTTTTCATTCTTTGGAAAGGAGATGGCCAAAGAAGAATGAGGTGTAAATGAAATTGTCTAACAATGACTGCCACACCTTGCTAAAATAAAGGCCCGGCACAGGGAAGCTATTAAAATCCAAAGGCTTATTTGTTTTAACTTAGGGACTTTTATAGGTTTTTCCTATTTAAATGAAACTTTGTGTGGCATGTCATAACAGCCCCTGAAAACTACGAGTAGACAACTAAAGTTTCAAAGACTGGATTTAGAAACATTCTGGGAGTTGGCAAGTAGAAATACAAAAAAACTATTTTTTAAAAATCTAATACATCTACTTATTTGCCTTCTAATTTTTCTTATACCTGTATTTTCATAAAAGGATTTCTGTAGTCTTATAAAAGTTCACAAATTATTACAAAGTGGGACAAATTAAAATTGGAGCAGAAGAAGTATAAATTTGGAGCACAAGGAGTACAAGAGGCAGAGAGTGACAGGAAGAAGGAATCTGACTGGATATGCACTCCGTGTTGATAGAACTCCAAATTTGCCTTTCAACTCTTTTTCAGTCAATAAGGAAAGTCAAGGCAGTTGCATACACAGTCCACCGGACATATAAAATGAAAAAAGAACAAGTGTTTTCAGGAAGAACACACAAAAGAGTCCTCAGTCCATCTATTTCATTTATTTGTCAAATTTCTTTTCTTTTTCCTTTGACTCAGGTTTCTTCTGGGAAAACAAAACAAAACCCTGTTCTGGATTTCTTCCCTTGTAGTGGGAATTAATTATTCCTGGGACCTGGAACAGAAACCAGCTGGGAAAGGAGGTACCCACCCATAGGTGCCTTCCTCCCTCCCCAGTGTCACTCCAGCTACCTCTTGGTACAGAGGTCTTTGCAACTGCTTGGCCACATGGAATGTTTTTTTCAGTACTTCCCCTGTTTAGGGTCATCTTATTATTATTATACCATAAAAAAATAATAATTTTGCTGTATTTCCTTTCTTGGGTTGAAAGAGAAATAATATATATATATTTTTGGCTTGCTCCGTGTCTTCCAGTGGCTCATTCAATCTTCCTGCTGCCGTGGGAGGAGTCACATATTACAGTTGGGTTAAATTATTTGCCCAAGGTTAGAACTAATCAATGGCAGAGCTGGGATTTGAGTTGGCATCTGACTCCAAAGCTCAGGTCCCTCCCATAATACCACTTCAAAGAGACTGCATTTATTCATAAAGCTGAGGCCCGCCATCAGAGTCGGACATCTGAGGTTAGGTCAATCTCTCTTACTCCCTCTGCTTCTCTGCCAGTTTCTCTGAAGGCTATAGTAGGAAGATTCCTGGACTTAAAATTAGAAAGCTGTGTGACCATGTTATAATTCACTGAAGACTTCTCAAAGCCAAGTTTACTCATCTGTGGAGTGGGGACAATGATTACACCCCCGCTCTCTTCAGGGCAATAATCGTAGTGGCCGGGAGGGATTGGCGTCAAACTCCAATGAGGTCCTATTTGTTGAAAATGCTTTGGAAAATTTATGAGCTTTAATCACATCCAATGAATTATTTTTTTATTTATTACTGTGACCTCAAGATGTTGTAATAGAATCCTCCTTCTTTGGTTTTCAGCAATTGGGTCACTTTTTAAGGAAAATATGGATGTCCTTTTCAGAAGGGAAAGATAAATGGTTTTGACTTAGACATTTTCCAAGGCTGAGCACTGACTCCATGAGACTCTGTTACAATCTGCAAAGAATCGACTGTTTATTTCTGCCTTCTCGCTAAGCCTCAGGTGAGATCGCCTGTTATAGTCAGAGCTGTGTTTCCAGCACTTACCGTAGGGTTAGCGTAGTTCAATAGGAATTTGGGGAATCTTAATTTTGTGAGGTTACTTAGGCAGTTTCTCAAAGATAAAGAAGTAAATTTTTCTTAGCAGTTATTTACCTGCTACTGGGGTTATAACTTTGGGATTGAAGGGCATTGAGGATCCTGTCAAAGGTGAAGGTGTTCTCATGAGGCTAAACCTACTCAGAGGTGAGGGAGAAAGGACTAATGCTGGAGGAGTAAGCAGAGGACCTGCTGGATAAAATTGATCATAACTGATTGACATTTTAGTGTCTCCCTAAAACATGAATTATTGTATTTACACAGACACAAAGTGATGCATATATAGGCCTATCTGAGTAGGCTCATGTGCATGGATACATGAGACACTTAAGTCTGAAGAGCATTCCTTGGGAAGATGGACAGCTTTGGAAAGTCAGCTATTAGCAGAAACAGTAGCCATCACTTGGGCACTTCCTGTCACTTGCCACTGTACCACCTCATGGCTTTCCAATCCTCTACCTCTGCCTCTAAGGTTTTTTAAAGAAATTAATAAGTAGAGATTTTCTTTCTTTCCTCCTTCCTTCCCTTCCCCGTCTCTCTTTCTTTTTCCTAACAATGAATGGATGCAAACCAAATTCAGCTGGTACCTAGAATCCAGGAACATATTCTTGGACTTGACTACCTGGAAACGAGAAATTCGAAACAAGTTCCTCCCAGCATGATGCCCTAACCACTAATGTAATTTTGGGTGGTACACATATGCAAGACA
Organism: Marmota flaviventris; assembly: GCF_047511675.1. Taxonomy (NCBI): domain Eukaryota; kingdom Metazoa; phylum Chordata; class Mammalia; order Rodentia; family Sciuridae; genus Marmota; species Marmota flaviventris. Next base: position 99,565,249 of record NC_092498.1, on the reverse strand, counting down.
AGGAGTAATGGGCTGAGTCTCAAAAGGAAAATGGAAACATTCAAGAGACACAGAAGGAAAAATCTTTCTGACTGTGTGCTCAATCCAGCAATGGAATAAATTACTTGGGGAAACATTTATGGCTCCCTAAATAGAGGTGTTCAGGAGGAAAGTGAGATGGAACACATGCTCTTGCTGTCATCGTTAAGCAGAGTTTATTCAGTGTGGACAGGGTTGGAGGTAGCGTTCCAAAGGCAAAAACACCCCCATTCATGTGGAACGGTGTAAGAAAGAGCTGCATTTTGGTAACTTTGGGCTGTGGTGGAACTCTTGACTCCAGAAGAGCCTGCAGTTGGTTAGCCACAGTGACTCCATGGCCCCTTTACAAACTCAGAGATGCATTCTGCTTGGAAAACCGTGTCTCAGTCAGGTTACAAATACAGAAACATCAATTATTGCTGTGATCACTAAGATGTTTAGAATTCTACATGTTGTCTTATTTGTTACCATATTTTAACTAATTACCAATAAGTCACATATCTTGTTTCTTGGGTATTTGACAGAGAACATTGTGATTAGAAATGGCAACTAAGTCATGAGGTGTATTGTCTATTTTGAATAGAAACATGATGGGTAACAGAAATGGTTTGAAAAATGGGTTGGGAAAGTATACATGAGACATAGAGAAAGGTAAGAAAAGTCTAGAAAGGACTTTATTCTTATCCAGAATCTTATAGTATATTAGAAGGAAAAATTGGTTGATCAATTTTGTTCTATAAAAAACTGCTCTTTCTTAGAACCACTTCAGGGATAGAAAACAGAAACATATTTAAATTATTTCATTGTTTCACAGAAAAGCCATGGTCCTGATTCCATTTTTTGTTATCTTCACTACCTATGTGAAGCTGAAGTCCTCTGAAGAAGCTGACTCTATATTGAACATCCTGCAGACTGTTTGATCTTGGTTGAGGAGGAGAATATCATGATTGTGAAGAGATAGAATCTGTACTTCAAGGGCCAAAATTACCCTGGGCTATCTTAGTACCTTTAATTGCCATCCACTTTCCACCTTTGAATCTGACCTAACCTCCTCGTGACTATTTAGTAAATCTCTGGAATGCATCCTTAAGCTCAGCAGCCCTCCAGTCTCTACCAACCCTACAGCAAAGAATGCTATAACATGACATTAGAAACTCAGAAAAGATTTCCCCCTTTTGCTGAAATCTTGTCCTATCTAATGCTCCCACCAATGTATTTGGTTAACATATTCTGTATGGGCTTGTTTGTTCTGTGGCTATGCAGGTACATGTAACCTCTTCCATGGAACAACATATCATTTAGGGCAACGTGAATCCATGTTACTGGGCCATGTTACTGGGCCATGTCACTCATACTTGGCTCAGAATATTTTCTTATTCCGTTATAGCAGAATTGTTCTTTTATATTGACACTGACAGACAACCAAGTAAAGAATTTGGGGGATATTATTATTAACTCTGATTTTCTAGGGTCTGACTAGCCAACATGCATTGATCCACAAAATGAAACAGCACTTATCATCAGAAAAAAAAAGAAAAATATTTTCCACCCTCCATTTCTGGACTTCTGGCTACAACTGAATATTCTTCCCACTTCTACTGCATAGATGAAACTTCCCCAAGGGCCTAGGATATTTCCCCTTTTCCTCTTTCTCCTTTCTTCTGCCCCTTCCATGTTTACAAAAATATTGGGACTCTTAGAAAATAAAAGGACAGATATTAACTCATTGAATCTGGCTGGCATCATCCCATTTGTTATACGCTCCTACAGAGTTAGACATGGAAGCACCTGTATAAAAGTGTGTATTGAAAATTGTAGGGTTTCACATTTACTACAGGTGAGACTATCATAAAACCAGTGATCTTTGGAAGAATGCTTGCTAGAATCTAAGAATTACTAATTACCTTCCTTCCAGGGCATTTTGCCAGCTTACAGAAGTCAGAGAAGTTCTGTAATAGAGGCACAGAGTTGACATTCTTTAATTTCAAATAGCTCTCTATCAAACATGTTTCAGCTCTTTACAGCTTAAAAAAAAAAGTTAAAAGAAAAAAAAGACCAAAAAAAGTTATGTAGTTGAAAAGTTCCCATGATGTTTATTTTTCAGTGGAAAAGGATTCTTTCTAAAAGTATTTACTAATAGAAGCACATTTTTAAATTTTGGAGTTCTGAAACAGTCAAAGCAAAAGTAGTCAAAGCAAAAGTGATCCAAAAAGAGAAAATGATATGATAAAAGAAATAGAATAATTTAGAAAGAAATAAAGGTTGAAAAAAAAGAGCTAAGAGATTTAAAAAGGATTTTATAGAAACTAAAGTTACAAACAGCATTAAAAGATGTTCTGGAGGTTGTGAAGGACAAGGTGACTCCTCCCCGTCAAAAATAAATTCAACACTGATAGGAGTGACACACCTTACTGACTCTTTAGGGAAGAAGAAGAAACCACCAACAGTGGAATCCTGAGAGAAGAAAGATATGGGGTTCACAAAGTGGAAATCCAGACTAGGAACTGGAGAGGAAGCCAGGCTACCTGAAAACTTTCTTGAACTAAAAAAGAAGTACCAGGGTATACCGATTGAAAATAACTAAACATTTTTCAGGAAATGTTAATACAAAGTGTCACCTACCATTCCATCATGAGTTTCTGAAATATAAAAGTCAAAAAAGAAAAAAATAAAGATAAATTTTAAGCATCTGTGAGAAAAAAAAACGTTAAAAAGACTTTAACAGGCTAACTTTGAGCGTATCAAAGATAAGGTTGGCTTCAGCCTCCTTCAGAAGCAAAAGGAAAACCACGGAGAGAGAACAACAGAATATAAAGATTAAGGGATTATTACCTGAGAATTTGATTCAATTGAGTTTGTATTCATGTTTGACAACCAGAAACATGTTCTCGGATGTGCTCCACTTCAATGAGATGTGTAATCCCAGGCTGTTTTTGAGAAACTATGGGTAGATATATGCTATGGTATGGTTTTGAGCTTAACTATGAAAGTGGGTGTTGGGTATTTGTAAAACATTTTATCTAAGGTGATGAAATATCTTATAAAATATTTACTTGAATTCCCACAAAACCCTGGGAAACAAGCAGTTGATTTATGGACTCTATATTTAGAGAAAGAAGGGTTTAGTTAAGTGATGCATCTTAAGATCTCTCTAGTACAAATAAAATCAGGATCATGTCTTCCCATTCTTAATGCAGAGGATACTGCTTATCAGATTAGTATTGCCTCTTTCTGTCTTGATTTAATATTAGAAAGTTTCTATAATAAAAATTTGAAAAAAGAAGGAAACTGGCTTGAAGGGTTGACCATGCTTAAAATAAATTCCTCTTTCTTTCCCAGGACTAGGTTAGTGCTTACGTTTCATTAGAAGCTTTCTTTAGAGTCTAGTAACAATTTGTTAACTTTAACAGGGAAAGGCTTTCCATAACAATGTATTCTTTTAGTTTGGGGGTTCTTATGATGTGCCAGACACTCTTCTAGGCAATAGGGTTAAGACACAGAGAGCTAAACCAAGTCAGACCATAGAGTTAGAGTGAGAGGACAGATACCTACTGAGCCTACTGCAAAACGCACCAGCTTTGGAAAGCAACAAGCCAGTTCTGGTAACTGATATATGCTACCTTGAAAATGAAGGGACAACTAGGACCAGCAGGCATCAGGAAAACCAAAGGCGTGAAGAATGAACAAGCAGAAAGTCTGATGATGCAGAAAACAGAAATTATTCAGGGTAAAGAACGGAAAGTATCTTTTCTAAAGGCACTTTTAAAATGTCCTTATTAATCTTTTAAATGAGATTAAATCCAAAGACAGAAAGAAAACAGACTAATACAAACACTTTTACAATAATTTTAACAGAATAAAGTTAAAACAAAAGTAGAAGAGATGGAAGGCAAAATTGAAGAAGTCTCAGAAGACACAGGAAAAAATATGGAAAATAAGAAAGAAAAAAACAATGGAAGTATTAATCCAAAGGGTCCAACATCTAATTAACAGCAGTGATTTGTGGTGGTACAATGTGCTTTTTTTGTGTGACCATTATTGTTTTTGTTTATATATTAGGAAAAAAATAGCAAATATTTGTTGAGATTTTAATTGTGTTAGATCCTGGGCAAAGGTCCTAATCATAATGTCTTGTTTAATTATTGGATCAATTTTTAAAAACGGAACAGAGATTCTAGATTAAAGAAATATTTAGAAAGTATATGGTTATAATGTGTTTCTTAACTGTATTTAGTTTCAGGAAAGTGAAAATAGTCAAGGGATAACTTTTTGGGTGATTGGATGATAACAATTGAGATTGAAATTCAAAAGTAGAAACTGGTTTTGGGGAAAACAAGATAAATTAGTGTTATCATGTTAATTTGAAGCAATTTAATAGACCTCTGAATGGATAAAACCAATGGATGGGTGTAAATAGAGTCTGAAGTTCAGGGGAAAGGAGGAATCAGAAAGTTTTGTGAATCACCAAGGTCATCTGTTAAAACCAGAGGTTGGACACAATCACTGAAATCCGAATCTAGACTGAGAAGAACAGAAAGCCAAGAAGAAGGGAACCTAGTGGAGAGGCTTGGAGGAAGCCCTCAGTGAGTGGGGACACAGGAACATTAGAGTCTATCTAGACAGCTGTGGAATGAGAGAAGTTTGGGGAGGGCGTGGCCAAGGAAAGAAACAAATACACTGAAATTTTCTATGTAGAAAGTTATTAGTAATGTTTGTCAGAAATATTTATTAGCTTTCTGGGAATGAGCCAGATTACAATTACAAGTAAATGAGGATTTAATTCATCAAGTTCTTCATCTTCATGGATTTTAATATCTATGTATGTATATTTTTAAGATTAAAAGAGATACAATGTCTGAAGAGTATTTACCAATGGATTCAGCACATAGGACATGCCCCTCAAATGCATACTTCATCGGTCCCTTAGAGTGACTGAATGCATGGATTTGGAACCTGGGTAGAGTTAGATTCATAGTCTAGCTCTGCCATTATATAGTTGTATAAACTTGAACTTATCAATTTGTTAATGTGTATTTTCTTTCATTTATAATATTGGAGTGGTGGAACATCTACCTTCTAAAACAATTTCAGGTATGTATGTTATTTTTTCATATTTTGAATGGTATACAAATAACTAAATATTTGTGTTGTGTCATTGAGCATATTAGTTTGTGAATTGGCATAGTGAGGGTTTTCCAGGTAAACGGGGAACACAGTTTATTTTAATATTGGTTTATATCTGTTCTCCCTAGCATTCTCTTTTCCTCAAATGACTGGTAGAAAGCCAGATCTTGCTTTGGGTACTTCAGTAGGGTAGATGCTTCTTAAATCTGGAAAAAGTAATGGTAGGTGTCTGGCATAAATGAGGGAGACTGACACCTACCTCCCAGCAGTATTGGAGACTCTCAGGGGGGTGGAAAGTTCCCAGGGAGGGCGTCAAGGACTCAGTCCTTGAGAACTTGTGCAACCAAGACTCTTGAGTCTCAGCACTGACTAGTGGGGACCTTGAAAATCTTAGAAAGAAGGACTTTTCTGTGGCTAAGACCCAGAAAATTTTAGGATAGGGTAAGGGAAAAAAATTCATAATAGGTCTGACATCCCATTTATTTGGGTTAGTTTGAGGACTAAAGAAATGTAATGTGTCTGGCATATGAATCTATATCCCAAACAATCTTATCAGTGGGCACATTCATATCCATATCCATCTACCAAGAAGTACTTGTAATTTTTTCTCCATGTTGCTGAGTTTTGCTCATCATTTTTATTTCTTTAGCTATTACACCAACCAGAAGTTTAAAAAATAAAAGGCCTCATAGTTAAGAATGAGGAACAATTTAGCTACAATCTGCATAGAACAAACAGAAAGAAGGATACCTGTGAGATGATGAACCACACTTCATGCTCTCCAGCCCAACAAGACAGTGAAGAAGTCAGACAACTCTTTCATTCTTTATCACTACTCCAACCAATTCCATCCCAGAATTATGTGTTGGTGGAAATTTGGAGACTTCAGGCAGAGTGAGATTCACTTACTGGCATATGAAAATTGAAATCTCATGATGGATATGTAATGCAATCATATAAAAATAAAGTTACCTCTCCTGAATATATATATAAATTAAGATTTCTCCCCACTCTGATGCTTCTAGAAGTTTTTGTCTTGTGTAATACCTTCACGGGAGCAGGTATAACAAGAACCAGTTGAATGGTACTATACTAACTAGACAGATGTTCTAAATTTATATTTTTATTCATCGTTAGTACTCTTCTATTATCTATTGGTAGATGTAAGCATTATACTTAAAAATTTATTCATGGCATGAGAAGTTACTATAGTACCTGCCATACATATCATATTCTCAGTGTGACAGTTCAAGATCAATTAATGTTTGCTTGTCAGCCTTTGGCACCACCCCAAATAAAGATCTTCTAAGAATCTGTCCTTTCCAGGAATTTCATCCAATAGACTCTGTGCTTCCACCTACCTCTCTTCCTCTCTCCCTGCACCCTTTGCAAATAACTCTCTTGTTCCACTGTAAATAAACTGCCACTCACTCTCAGTTTTTACCCTAAATCTTCGCTTTATCATCTGATTTTTTTTCTGACATTGACTCCTCCATGGGCTTTCTTCCTCCAATCAATCATGCATATTTTCCTGTGGTTCCCAGATCTGGAAGACATAAGTGAGAATTGGGGTGAGTAGGAGCCACTAAGGACTCTTATTGCCACCCACCGCTGCTCCAAATGAGAAGACAACAAAACATAGTGCTAAAATGGATGAGCCTTATTGTCAGTTTTCCTGGATTGAACCCTAGCAACATCCCAACTCCCTTGGACAAATTATTTGGTCTTTCTAAGACCCAATGGCCTTTATCTGTAAATGGCAATAATAAGAGAACCTACTTCAAAAGGTTGCTCAATGGACTAAAGATTATACATAGATCAAACACTTTGTACCATGACCAGCAGACATGAGTGCCTGACCATTAGTAACTGTTGATAACAATATCTTCATTGCGTTTTTCACCCTTGTATAAAAACAGCCTTGAGGCTCTGACTACCTCATTGTGCATCTTGGTGCCTGATACCCACTCCAGGTTTATTATTATTTTTTAAACTCTCTCTTAGGACTTTCATGCCCACTCCACATAAGAAATCCATCCCCATGACCATGCCTTACACTGTTTCACTATTCACAATTATTTACCCTTTGAAATCTTAAACTTCAGCATTCTATTTTCTGAGAACTATTTTCCTTCCAATCAGCTCTATGTCATTTCACACATATGTACACTTCACCTCATTAATACTTCTGATCCCTAGATATTTTTCACAGAGTATTCATTCCTTTCTAGCTTCACTATTTCCTTCACCAAAATCAGATGGGCACCTATCAGGATTTTTTTTTTTTTGGTCCTGTTTTGGCTCCTGCTCTTCCTGACTCTGGAACACTCTGCATGCACTGTCCAAAATAGCCACATTTCACATGTAGCCAATGCCTGCTCAATTGCACAGCACAGATTATTGGACATTTTCATCATGAAAGAAAGTTCTACTTTCAATCCTTTATCTAAGCATTTGACTTTCTCCCCTGTACATCTTGGGATAAAAACATTGCTGGATGAGATGGAACAACTTCAGTGCATCTGCTTTCAGTGGTCTTTATGAGTACCTGGAGCTCTTCTGAATTAGCTTCTTCTCTGTGTTTGCCAGCTTTCCATCACTGCGGACAAAATACTTGAGCTAATCAACTTAGAAGGAGGAGGGGCTTACTGTGGCTCATGGTTTCAAAGGTTTTCATCCATTGCTGCTTAGTACCATTGCCTTTGGGCCTGTGGCAGCACAGTACAACATGGCAGGAAGCACATCGTGGAGCACGTTGCTCACCTCTCTTGGCCAGAAAGCAAAGAGAGAGAGGAAAAGGAGGGGCCAGGGTCCACATATGTCCTTCCAGGGACCTAACTTGCTTCCAGTAGGCCATACTCCTGAAGGTTCCACCACCTCCTAATAGCACCATGGGCTGGGGACAAAGCCTTCAACACATGCAACATTTTGGGGGTGGTGACATTCCAGATCTAACCATAGCAAGCTTCTACTCCTTCTGCCACCATGATAAAATTTCCAGCTGTCTTTGCATATCTCCTACCCCATCACATTTACCCCCTTTGCATTTCTCTCAGCAGGTGAACTTACTCTTTTTCTCAATGATAATGGATGAAAACTCTCATCATGTCCTCTGACAATTATAATAATGTTTCTATATGACTTTTTATCTCCTTTAACCCATGCTTAGAATTCATTCACTAGCTAACAAATATTTTGAGCCTCTATTACATGCTACATTTTAGGTGCTGAGATTTAGCTGTTAACAAAAATTTTTATCCTTATTTTACAGTTGTCAAGTAGACAATAAATAAATATTTAAGACAGTGATAAGTATAATGTAGAAAAATAGAACAGGTAATATATTAGGATATGTGAGATTGTTGTTAGTTGCTATTTTATACTGATGGATCCAAGAAGACCTTATGGAGTTAGCTGACAAGAAAATCAGAGAGAGCTATGGGGTACCTGGTGAGGAGTACCTAGGAGAGGAAGAGAGTTGCAGAGGCTTGAGGCATGCATAGGGTTGTGTATTGGAAGAGACCCATGTGGGAATAAAGAAAGCAAAGAGTAACAGAGAAGAAGATATGGTCAAGGACATACCTAGATCAACTAACCCAATTCTACCATGGTGAGGATTTTGAAACCATGAAAGGGTATGAGTATAGAGGAAAGACCTTACCTGGCTTATAATTTTGAAGTGTCATTTTGAGTGTTGAGTCCTGAATACCCTGTGAGGATAAGAATGGAAGTAGAAAATATGCTAGGAGCATATTGTAATAATTCAATATGGTGGTGAATTTAAGTCAGTTGGGATGGTGGAATAGCAGTGATGGAGGGGGTCAGAAATGGTTTGAAACAAATCAGTCCATCATTTTGGGGGATACTGGGGATTGAACTTGGGGACACTCGACCACTGAGCCATATCCTCAGCCCCATTTTATATCTTATCTAGAGACAGGGTCTCAGTGAGTTGCTTTAGTCCCTCGCCATTGCTAAGGCTGGCTTTGAACTCCTGATATTCCTGCTTCAGCCTCCCGAGCAGGTGGGATTACCAGTTCATCATTTGTTAGTACTGCAGGAAATTTGCGTCTCTCCCTGCTCTTGTATCTTGAAGCTATCCTTCTTTATTTGCTTATTTCTCTCAAAAGAGAAAAATGTTCAACTTTTTTTTTGGGGGGGGGGAGTGGAGTAACTGGGATTCAACTCAGGGACACTCGACTGCTGAGCCACATCCCCAGCCCTATTTTGTATTTTATTTATAAACAGTGTCTCACTGAGTTGCTTAGTGCCTTGCTTTTTCTGAGGCTGGATTTGAAATCATGATCCTGCTGTTTTAGCTTCCCAAGCTGCTGGGATTACAGACAAGTACCACTGTGTCCGACTCATCTTTCTTGTATCTTAAAATAAAAGATTTGTTTCCAATCCGCAATGTCCCCATCTCTAGTCATTATTCCTTTTCTTTAGAACTTTTCGAAGAGTGTTCTATCAAACTGAATCCCTTTAGGCATCTCATCTCCTTTTCTTCCCACTGAAATTTGTCCAGAATCACAAAGTTCTGGCCTCAGGCAGGCCAAAACTGGCACTGGTCTGAATATTGTCAGATCTGTTAAACTTTTTTGTTTGTGTCTTAATGATTACCCTGCTTCATCTGACACCTCAAAATTCTCACTTTTCTTGGTTTCCTTGACAATGCTGCCTATCCCATTTTTCTCTTCCATATCTGGATCCCTCTCAAAATTCTTCATGGGTTTCTCTTCTTCCACTCACCTCTTAAATATGAGACTGTCTTTAAGTTTTGAATCCTCTCAGACTCTACTGTTTCCCAGGAAGGCATGGGGTACTGTGAGAAATAAACCCCCAAATGATGATTCTTCCAAATCAATAGTTAAGTCTCAATGTTACTCAAGCAATAATAGGAAATTAATATTCTTAGTCTATGGTGTTTTAAGATTGAAATTCTAACTCAGGGGCTGAGATACCAGATAGCTATCAGAGATGCCAGAGTGAGGGTTATATAAAAGATCATGAGAGTGTACAGAGAAAGGTTTTGTAAGATGCTTCTAGTAAATGCATCTGCCTTGTGTGAGCCTCAGCTCTATCAAGCTGGCACAGTTAATCTTCAACTTGAGTGACAGAACATAGTCCCAACAGTGCCCCCTGCAGTTGAGAAGAGCTACATATTGATGTCTGACTCCTACCTGATAAAATATACATTGGTCTATGGCAAGGTAGAGAAAAAAAAGGAGAGGATTATGTTTGTGAATAAACCATCTTGCACCAATGGGGGACCAGAGAAATGTATGTTTTCCATGGACCAAATACAGTCTCTGTTGTAGGGCAGGGCAGGGCATAGGACTGTCTCATTTCTACTCAAGAGGAGGACCCAGGAGGAGAACACACCAACCAAGAGCTGTATGTGGTTGACTCTGGGCAAACAAGGCCTGTATGGGAGCAGACAGCCACCAGAGGAGCTTGAACTGTGTCGGGGCTACTATAAGAGAAGGAAAAATCAAGAGGGGAACAGCCAGCCAATAGAAGGCTACAACCCATAGAATGGCAGCTGCAGGTGGAAAAACCCAAAGATTAGAACCCAAGCCAGATGTAAGCATCTGCCCTGCCTGGAGTGCACGCGGTCAACTTAGTTCTCCCTCAGTACGTTTTGTTAATGGAGGTACAGGCTTATCTCTAGGGATGGAGGAAAGAAGGACTTGTCACAAGTTGAGAAAAGAAAATAAGGCACAAGAGCCGTAAATATGGGGGATAATATGAAATAAAGCACACATAGCAGTTCAAAAGAAATGGGTTGTAGACTTCAGCATCTTTTGGACCCAGTTAATTTCAAAGCCAGGCGAGGAGCCAAGACCTACAGGATATTCCCCCAGTAGAAAAGGCTGTGTTCACAACTTGGCTGTATAGACCCTGACCACTCAGGTCACTTGGGAGCTCCTGCCCGTGGTCTCAGCTCTTTTTTTGAGTCTCAAGAAGCCATTAGGAGAGCTTCCAATCACTCCTGCAAGGTAGGCAGGCCTGCGACCCACCGGCAGAAGAGGAGCAGCGGCCTGCTGAGAGGCAGAGCTGCCCCCTCCCCCTGCGCCGGCAAGGTAGAGGGAACTGTGACCACGCACAGAGCAGGCCCAGCGGCCTGCTGAGGGGCAGAGCCGCCCCCCACCCCCCGCGCCTGCCAGGTAGGTGGAACGGTGACCACCGACAGAAAAGGCCCAGTGGCCCGCGGCGGGACAGAGCTTCCAATCACTTCTGCAAGGTAGGCGGGCCTGCGTCCCACCGGCAGAAGAGGAGCAGCGGCCTGCTGAGAGGCAGAGCCGCCCCCTCCCCCCCGCGCCTGCAAGGTAGACGGAACTGTGACCACCATCAGAACAGGCCAGACCTGCAACCGAGAGACAGAACAGGCCCAGTGGCCTGAGGAAGGGTAGAGCCGCACCCCCCCCCCCCCCGTGCCTGGAAGGTAGGCGGACCTGCGACCCACTGGCAGTACAGCCCCAGAGGCCTGCAGAGGGGCAGTGCCGCTGTCTGCGCCTGCAAAGTAGGCAGAACTGCGACCACCGACAGAACAAGCCTAGCGGCCCGCAGAGGGACAGAGCCGCCGCCCGCACCTGCAAGGTCGGCGGACCTGCTACCGACCGGTAGAGCAGGCCCAGCGGCCTGCCGGCGTGGTAGGCACATTGCCCCAATTGGAGGAGGGGCAGAGCCGCCGCCCGCGCCTGCGAGGGAGACTTTGCAACTATACAAGACCAATATAAATATATAGGGGGAAAATTCAATAGCACAACAGTTTCACCAAGTAGAAAGGAACGCGAACAGTATGAAGAGACAAGGAAAGAAAGGACCACAAGCATTGCAGGTCAACTCAACGTTAGAAGAGGTAATAGCTGCAGCTGATGGAATGTCAGATAAAGAATTCAGAATATACATGCTTCAGATGATCTGGAGTCTCAAGGAAGACATCAGACAGCAAAATCAGACAATGAAAGATCACTTCAACAATGAATTACATAAACAAATCCAAGAAGCAAAAGATCAACTATACAGGGAAATAGAGGTTATAAAAACACAAACAAACAGAAATCCTAGAAATGCAGGAAGCAATAAGCCAACTTAAAAACTCAATTGAGAATACTACCAGCAGAGTAGAACACTTAGAAGACAGAACATCAGACAATGAAGATAAAGTATTTCAACTTGAAAAGAACATAGACAGCTCAGCAAGACTGTTAAGAAACCATGAGCAGAACATCCAAGAAATATGGGATAACATCAAGAGACCAAATTTAAGAGTCATTGGGATACAGGAAGGGACAGAGTTTCAAACCAAAGGAATGAGCAATCTATTCAATGAAATAATACGAGAAAACTTCCCAGACTTGAAGAATGAGACAGAACCCCAAATCCTAGAAGCCTACAGGACGCCGAATGTGCAAAATCATAAGAGACCCACACCTAGACACATTATAATGAAGATGCCCAACATACAGAATAAGGAGAGAATTTTAAAAGCTACAAGAGAAAGGAAGCAGATCACATTTAGGGGTAAGCCAATCAGGATAACAGCTGATCTTTCAACACAGACTCTGAAAGCTAGAAGATCCTGGAATAACGTATTTCAAACACTGAAAGAAAATGGGTTCCAACCAAGAATTGTGTTTCCAGCGAAATTAAGCTTCAGGATGGAAGATGAAATTAAAACCTTCCACGATAAACAAAAGTTAAAAGAATTTGCAGCTAGAAAACCATCTCTTCAAAACATCCTCAGCAAAACATTACAGGAAGAGGAAATGGAAAATAACAATGAAAACCAACAGTGGGAGGTAGGACACTAAAGGGGGGAAAATAATCAAAGAGGAAAACAAACCATGTTTAGTAACATAAATAAACAAATATGGCTGGAAGAACAACCCATATCTCAATAATAACCCTAAATGTTAATGGCTTAAACTCACCAATCAAGAGACACAGGCTAGTAGAATGGATCACAAAACAAGACCCAACAATATGCTGCCTACAGGAGACGCATTTGATAGGAAAAGACATACATAGGCTGAAGGTGAAAGGTTGGGAAAAATCATATCACTCATATGGACTTCGGAAACAAGCAGGAGTATCCATACTCATATCAAATAAAATAGATTTCAAGCCAAAGTTAATCAAAAGGGATAAAGAGGGACACTACATACTGCTAAAGGGAACCATACACCAACAAGACATAACAATCATAAATATATATGCCCCAAACAATGGTGCAGCTATGTTCATCAAACAAACTCTTCTCAAGTTCAAGAGTCTAATAGACCACCATACAATAATCATGGGAGACTTCAACACACCTCTATCACCACTGGACAGATCTTCCAAACAAAAGTTGAATAAGGAAACTATAGAACTGAATAACACAATTAATAACCTAGACTTAATTGACATATATAGAATATACCACCCAACATCAAGCAGTTACACTTTTTTCTCAGCAGCACATGGATCCTTCTCAAAAATAGATCATATATTATGTCACAGGGAAACTCTTAGACAATATAAAGGAGTAGAGATAATACCATGCATCCTATCTGATCATAATGGAATGGAACTGAAAATCAACGATAAAAGAAGGAAGGAAAAAGAATACATCACTTGGAGAATGAACAATAGGTTACTGAATGATCAATGGGTTATAGAAGACATCAAGGAGGAAATTAAAAAATTCTTAGAGATTAATGAAAACACAGACACAACATATCGGAATCTATGGGACACATTGAAAGCAGTTCTAAGAGGAAAATTCATTGCTTGGAGTTCATTCCTTAAAAAAAGAAAAAAACCAACAAATAAATGATCTCATACTTCATCTCAAAATCCTAGAAAAAGAAGAGCAAAACAACAGCAAAAGAAGTAGAAGGCAAGAAATAATTAAAATCAGAGCTGAAATTAATGAAATCGAAACAAAAGAAACAATTGAAAAAATTGACAAAACTAAAAGTTGGTTCTTTGAAAAAATAAACAAAATCGACAGACCCTTAGCCATGCTAGCGAAGAGAAGAAGAGAGAGAACTCAAATCACTAACATACGGGATGAAAGAGGCAATATCACAACAGACACTTCAGAAATACAGAAGATAATCAAAAATTATTTTGAATCCTTATACTCCAATAAATTAGAAGATAGTGAAGGCATCGATAAATTTCTTAAATCATATGATCTGCCCAGATTGAGTCAGGAGGATATAGACAACCTAAACAGACCAATATCAATTGAGGAAATAGAAGAAACCATCAAAAGACTACCAACTAAGAAAAGCCCAGGACCGGATGGGTATACAGCAGAGTTTTACAAAACCTTTAAAGAGGAACTAATACCAATACTTTTCAAGCTACTTCGGGAAATAGAAAAAGAGGGAGAACTTCCAAATTCATTCTACGAGGCCAACATCACCCTGATACCTAAACCAGACAAAGACACTTCAAAGAAAGAAAACTACAGACCAATATCTCTAATGAACCTAGATGCAAAAATCCTCAATAAAATTCTGGCCACTCGGATACAAAAACATACCAAAAAAATTGTGCACCATGATCAAGTAGGATTCATCCCTGGGATGCAAGGCTGGTTCAATATACGGAAATCAATAAATGTTATTCACCACATCAATAGACTTAAAAATAAGAACCATATGATCATCTCGATAGATGCGGAAAAAGCATTCGACAAAGTACAGCATCCCTTTATGTTCAAAACTCTAGAAAAACTAGGGATAACAGGAACATACCTCAATATTGTAAAAGCAATCTATGCTAAGCCTCAGGCTGGCATCATTCTGAATGGAGAAAAACTGAAGGCATTCCCTCTAAAATCTGGAACAAGACAGGGATGCCCTCTCTCACCACTTCTGTTCAACATAGTTCTCGAAACACTGGCCAGAGCAATTAGACAGACGAAAGAAATTAAAGGCATCAAAATAGGAAAAGAAGAACTTAAATTATCACTATTTGCAGATGATATGATTCTATACCTAGCAGACCCAAAAGGGTCTACAAAGAAACTATTAGAGCTAATAAATGAATTCAGCAAAGTGGCAGGATATAAAATCAACACACATAAATCAAAGGCATTCCTGTATATCAGCGACAAATCCTCTGAAATGGAAATGAGGACAACCACTCCATGCACAATATCTTCAAAAAAAATAAAATACTTGGGAATCAACCTAACAAAAGAGGTGAAAGACTTATACAATGAAAACTACAGAACCCTAAAGAGAGAAATAGAAGAAGATCTTAGAAGATGGAAAAATATACCCTGTTCATGGATAGGCAGAACTAACATCATCAAAATGGCGATATTACCAAAAGTTCTCTATAGGTTTAATGCAATGCCAATCAAAATCCCAATGGCATTTCTTGTAGAAATAGAGAAAGCAATCATGAAATTCATATGGAAAAATAAAAGACCCAGAATAGCAAAAACAATGCTAAGCAGGAAGTGTGAATCAGGCGGTATAGCGATACCAGACTTCAAACTATACTACAGAGCAATAGTAACAAAAACAGCATGGTACTGGTACCAAAACAGGCGGGTGGACCAATGGTACAGAATAGAGGACACAGAAACCAATCCACAAAACTACAATTACCTTATATTTGATAAAGGGGCTAAAAGCATGCAATGGAGGAAGGATAGCATCTTCAACAAATGGTGCTGGGAAAACTGGAAATCCATATGCAACAAAATGAAACTGAATCCCTTTCTCTCGCCATGCACAAAAGTTAATTCAAAATGGATCAAGGAGCTTGATATCAAATCAGAGACACGCTGTCTGATAGAAGAAAAAGTTGGCTACGATCTACATACTGTGGGGTCGGGCTCCAAATTCCTCAATAGGACACCCATAGCACAAAAGTTAATAACTAGAATCAACAAATGGGACTTACTCAAACTAAAAAGTTTTTTCTCAGCAAAAGATACAATAAGAGAGGTAAATAGAGAGCCTACATCCTGGGAACAAATCTTACTCCTCACACTTCAGATAGAGCCCTAATATACAGAGTATACAAAGAACTCAAAAAATTAGACAATAAGAGAACAAACAACCCAATCAACAAATGGGCCAAGGACCTGAACAGACACTTCTCAGAGGAGGACATACAATCAATCAACAAGTACATGAAAAAATGCTCAACATCTCTAGCAGTCAGAGAAATGCAAATCAAAACCACCCTAAGATACCATCTCACTCCAGTTAGATTGGCAGCCATTATGAAGTCAAACAACAACAAGTGCTGGCGAGGATGTGGGGAAAAGGGTACACTTGTACATTGCTGGTGGGACTGCAAATTGGTGCAGCCAATTTGGAAAGCAGTTTGGAGATTTCTTGGAAAGCTGGGAATGGAGCCACCATTTGACCCAGCTATTCCCCTTCTCGGTCTATTCCCTAAAGACCTAAAAAGAGCATGCTACAGGGACACTGCTACATCGATGTTCATAGCAGCACAATTCACAATAGCTAGACTGTGGAACCAACCTAGATGCCCTTCAATGGATGAATGGATAAAAAAAAATGTGGCATTTATACACAATGGAGTATTACTCTGCATTAAAAAATGACAAAATCATAGAATTTACAGGGAAATGGATGGCATTAGAGCAGATTATGCTAAGTGAAGCTAGCCAATCCCTAAAAAACAAATGCCAAATGTCTTCTTTGATATAAGGAGAGTAACTAAGAACAGAGTAGGGTCGAAGAGCATGAGAAGAAGATTAACATTAAACAGGGATGAGAGGTGGGAGGGAAAGGGAGAGAGAAGGGAAAATGCATGGAAATGGAAGGAGACCCTCAGAGTTATACAAAAGTACATACAAGAGGAAGTGAGGGGAAGGGGAAAAATAATACAAGGGGGACAAACGAATGTCAGTAGAGGGGGCAGAGAGAGAAGAGGGGAGGGGAGGGGAGGGGAGGGGGGATAGTAGAGGATAGGAAAGGCAGCAGAATACAACAGACACTAGTATGGCAATATGTAAATCAATGGATGTGTAACTGATGTGATTCTGCAATCTGTATATGGGGTAAAAATGGGAGCTCATAACCCACTTGAATCAAATTGTGAAATATGATATATCAAGAACTATGTAATGTTTTGAACAGCCAACAATAAAAAATTAAAAAAAAAAAAAAAAAGAAGAAGCCATTAGTATTTGGTCCTCCAACTGAAGAGCTAATACAAGGTTTAAATGGTATTCAGAGAGGTAGAATACTTTTTGGTGGGCAGAGTGTATTATTCTATTAAAAACTAGTTAATAGAAAATAAATATAATGCCAACAAAGACCTTATGCATACATCCTGCAACTAACAAAAAAAAAAAATAAATAAGAGAGCTAAACCAAATAGCAAAGAAAGCTAAAGTGCATACTCAAAAACTGAAGAAGTTTTAAACCAACAATTTGTTTACACATTCAAGAAAACTTTAAAAAGAGATAAAAACACTGTCAAAACCAGTAGAATTGAGGAAGGGGATCTGAGGGAGGGAGGAGGGGTAAGAAAGGAGGAGTACTAGGGATTGAGAATGAGTAAACTATATGCATTTATGACTATGTCAAAATGAACCCCATTATTAGTTACAGCCATAATTTTTAAAATTTCAGTAGAATTTTGGGAGATGAAAAATGTTCTCTCCATTTCTGAAGGACATTAACTATGTCTCCCATTTTCTCTGGATAGGTAAATTCTAGGGAACTAACCTACCTATGTTTCTTCCCTCCTTCCTGCTCTCTCTCTCTTCCTTTTCTTCTTTTAGCCCCCATAGTGCTTGTATTTTAAAAATGAACAACTATCATCATTATAATCATAAAAATCCACTTTAATGAAAAATAAATACTGTTTAATGATATACTGTCATTAAATGACAAACTTTAAGTAGCTACAGGTAGAGAAACCTAGAATTATCTACAGTTGTTATAAAGACCTGGGACTAGGGAACACTATTTTAATCAAGATAGCTGCTGTATGTAAACTTGAGTCAGATACACAAAAAGATCTGAGATATATAAAACTACAATTAAAAGAACAACATTAGAACTGGAAAAATGTACATGGAATTAGACAGAAAGCTTAGCAACAGACACCTGATCAGCAGAACAAAGTATGGGGATCATATTTGTGCATATTCAATAAGTGATAAAAATACCTTCCCAAAAGAAAATTCCCTAAGTGGTGCTTATTCAGTCTTTAGAAAATAATTTTTAAAAATTTTAAGAAGTGTATATATAGCTTTTCTTTTTTCTGTTTATTAAACTATATTTCATATATTTTGCACTAAAAAGTAAAACATCATACTTTGAAGAAATAGAGATAAATATAGATTTGATTTCCTAATGGGGAAACCTCAACATAAAACATATATATATATATTCCTAGAATGGTCTATGTAAAAATGTAAGCTCTATTTTGAGTTTAAACACTGTAAACAAAAGTTATAGGCAAATGAAAAATGGGAAAAAAATCACAGTAAGACATATTCATACAAATTTATTTATGTAATGAAATACTATTTAAAATGTAAATAGTCATCACATGCCTATAATCCCAGCAACTCAGGAGGCTGAGGCAGAAGGATTGCAAGTTCAAGGCCAGCCTCAGCAAATTAGTGAGATCCTGCCTCAAAAATAAAATTAAAAAGGGGCTAGGAATGTAGCTGAGTGGTAGAGCACCACTAGCTTCTATTCTCAGTATCACACACACACACACACACACACACACACAATATATGACATGAAGAATGACTCAAAAGAAATTTGTGCAAATGGGCAATAAAATGTTTATTCTTAACTAATAATTTAAAAACCCAGATTGAAACAAAATGTATACCAAATTTGGCCTGAAAGGAGAGTGGGGGAACTATGATAATATCAAAGATAAAACATGGCCCTTATAATATTAGTTAGAATGTAAACAGTTAAAAACTGTTCAGAGGGCAGTTTATATATATATATAAATAAAGTTATATATATATGTATATGATGTATATGGATCTTAAATATGTTTATGTTCTTAGATTCATTATACAACTTCTAGGAATTTAAATCAAGGAAGTAACCAGAGATGCACTGAAAAACGTAAAAAAGATGTCTGGATATTAGTAATCATTACAAAGTTTTGAAAATAACTTTAAAATACAATAGTAGACCGGTTTAGCTATGTGAGTGGTGCATATCTGTAATCCCAGCAACTAAGGAGGCTAAGGTAGGAGGATGGCAAGTTCAAGGACGACTTTAGCAATTTACCTACACCCTGTCTCAAAATCAAAAAGAAATAAAAAGATCTGGGAATATAGTTCAGGGGTTAAAAAAAAGTATTCCCCCCACCAAAAAATAGTAAATGGAAAAAAATAGTAAATGGGTTTAAAAATAAGCAATTTACTTGATAGATTACTGCCCAGTCATTGTTTTCAAGAACTAATTTGGCCATTGATAGTATACAACATATAATGATGGGTGAAAAATATCATTTTATAAAATTACAATTCAATTGCAATTTTGTTTTACACATACACCAAAATTTTAATAGTTATTTCTGAATAAGATGATCACATGTGATTTATATTTTTTAAATTTTCAAACATTTTCTATATTTTATAAAGAATAAGTATTACTTTTAAAATGAGGATGCATGTTATCTAAAAGCAATGATCTGGGGATCAGGAGTGGCTAGATGAAGAAAAGGTGCCCCTCCTCGCTATCTTTATAGGGTTTCCTTCTATCCAGAGGCACCAGAAGAGGGAGCCTCTGCCTCTTCCCACTAGCATAATAGATCAATCACCTGGCAGGTCTGGAATATTCTACAAGCCAGTAGGATTCACTTTCCCTGGTGGTCAAATTTTCCAGGTCTTTCAGAAATATTCATAAAAGGATTACGTAGTTTTTAAGTAGCCTTGTGAAAGCTTCCTCCAGTGGTAGTATTAACAAACACTCTGTGTTAATGATTTGTGCTTGAGAAACCCTTTGCCCTGGTTCCACGTAGGCAGCTGCTGGAATTCAGAAGTATCTCTGCATCTGGAAAAGACCGGAGCAAAATATGGATATACTCGAAGACTTTGCCTTAGCAGCCACAAAAAGTTTCATGGAAAGGACCAGTTTCACAAATGCAACCCAAGGGGCTGATTTAGCTACCAACAAGTAACTGTACCTGAGATCTCTCCTATGCTACTTAAAAAAAAAAAAAAAATGTGTGCTATTCTTCATGGTACCAGTTAGGGGCAGCAGATATCTTGGCATTCTTTGTCACTTGAAGGAAGCTTCCAATCTGAAGATCTTAAAGTTGCTATGTATTATTATTTTATTTACTATGTTACATGGTCTGGCAGTTCTTTCCTGCACCAGCATATCATTCTGGAAGCCAAACCTGCCTCCTAGTCAAGTGTTTATAATTCAATAAAGAGCAAAGGTGAACCTAAGTAATAAATTATCCTATATAATTACTGCATTCTGCAATAGCTGAGTTTCATCATTATCTAAATATTACAAAGCCACAGCCTTCTCTTTTGGTCTTCTCATTGTGTCTCTCATGCATGCCTAAGTAAGCTTTATTTTGACTCTTTAAAATACCCTCAGGATGGGACTGCAAAAAAGGGGATGAGTGAAGACATCTATAAAATGGCTCTGTAAGGGCCCCAAGATGCTGGTTTAAAAGGATGAAGCACAGCTCTGACTGTGGTAAAAACATTTATTTTTCCTGATGCATATAATATTATGGAGACACACCTTTTCATATATATATATATATATATATATATATATATATATATATATATATATATATATTCACTATCAAATGGCCCAACAATCTTGTCTGTTTAAAAAGAAATGACAATAACAAGAAACTGAGCTCTTGAGAATCTTTGAGTCAATGTCTTTTTTTGATTGTAATCGTGTGCCTCTTTCAGTTTTCATAAGTTCTTCATAATTAGTAGTAGGTGGGAAACAGGACCACAAAGAGGTAGGCTGACTTACAACTTTCAGCCAGTGACATAGCTGAGTGTGTGACTGGGTGTCCCCCACACCAGTCTACCCTGGTGGCTAGTCACAGAATGTGTGTGCATCTCTCCAGAGCACTACAATGCTAGACACAGAAAGTTCAGTTCAGCC
This sequence comes from Marmota flaviventris, assembly GCF_047511675.1. Classification (NCBI taxonomy): domain Eukaryota; kingdom Metazoa; phylum Chordata; class Mammalia; order Rodentia; family Sciuridae; genus Marmota; species Marmota flaviventris. The sequence goes on along the minus strand of NC_092498.1, from coordinate 99,543,983 downwards.
AGCAAAACTTTTTAAGTAAAAGAACAGAAATAATGCCAGTGAGCAATATTTACTGGCACATTCTATAAGCCTTACATGTATTAATTCATTTATGCCTCACAACAATCCTATCTGTGAGGGAGGTGCATTACTATCAGCATTTACTCATCGGGAACCGAGCCGCTGAGAGGTACAGTTATTCACTTAGCATCCTCCAGTTTGAAAGTGGTGAATCTTGAATTTGAATCCAGGTTATCTAACTATAAGACCCATACTATTAACCACAACCTTTTACTACAACTACAAATGGAGTCTTTACATTTCAAAACCCAGGTGTGCAGAGCCATGCAAAGACCATGAGGCCACGCAAGGCAGTGCCCATCTGGACCCTCAAGGTCCTCTTTATGATGGCTGTTTTCTCCAATCAGATGTCACCACCAGGATTAGAGAGAACCCAGAGTCATCTGAGATGCTCTCATTCTAGAAACTGCCTCCATCTCAAGCTCAGCAAGAAGCTATTTGTAGGAGGACATTCCTTCCTGGAACAGGACCCTTAGTGAGATTTGGCCCTTCCATGTCTGCATCTGAAAAGCTAAGCTTTTCTCTGGGAGTTTGAATTGAAGGTTAGGGATGATTGCTCAGAGGGGGAAAGTGTGAAATGGTAATCACTTTCATATGACACTTGAGAAATGTTATAATAAAACTGAGTAAATTGGAGCATGAGTTAGCCGGTCCTTTGCCTAATGATGTCACCCACTTTGTGCTTCCTCCAGCCTATGATTAATAAAAGGGGGTTATTACAGTAACTCACTCCTAGTGGGCAGCAGTGACGTCAGCAGCAGCTGAGCAAACTGACTGCATTTAGTCGTGCGTGTGTATGTGGGCATTTTTTTTTTCCCTGTGACTAACATGAAGCTAGCAGCATCTAATAAAACAAAACCTCCTTGAAAGTTGAGGAACTTATTGGTTGAACTCTTTTCTACAGGGAGCACCATTTTAATTATTCTCATTTCATAACTAAATGATGTTGAAGTTGGCCATAATTAATATATTGGCTTACCTCCCCCATTTCATTAAGTGATCACGAATTAACCCCTGGACTTTGGGAGAGATTTGCTGGGAATTTTTTTCCTTCTAATATAATGGCTCTTCTTTCATTTATCATTCTATTCCATATTTCAAGAGCAGCTCAATCCATCTATGACAAAGGACTGTGGTCAGATTATTTCTTGAAAGTTTAAGGCTAGTTGTAGAATTCAATGATTCCAGTGAAATTCCCCCAAAATATCGTACTTACAGTTTGCTTTTCCACGTCAATTGAGGCTGAGAGAAGTCCTGCTTGCTATTTCACCTTTGCAAACTTGACCTTCCTAAAATTAGAGTGGAACACCTGGAAATATTTACTAATTGAGCTGAGCTCTTGCCAGAATGCCCGGTCAGTGTACGTTCATGAGAGTACACAATGCCCGTGGACAGTGGCACTCTGCTCTTGCTGGCCTGGAAGTGCCTGTGAGCTGCTCCCACAGAGGGGTAGGACCTTTGGACTCTATTAGGACATGAGGGAGGCGGCATACTGATAAAACACACACACACACACACACACACACACACACACACACACACACAGGGCGGCACTCAGGCTTTTCCGTTGGCTTTTGCCCTCCAAAGCTATAATTTGGGAAGAGGTCGTGGGGGTATCTTTGTGGATAAGCAAAACTGGATTAAAATCAAGATCTCTGCTCTTATCAATCCAATGGAATCTATATGCTAAACCTCTGTGTTCTCAAATCATCAACATGGAGCTTATTACCCGAGGGGATCCAGGTGAGAAAAATGATTATGACAATCTGTTATATGTTCCTTGGGGAGTATTTTTCAATAGTCTTCTGGGGAAATAAGAAGATCAATTGCTGTAGCAGATGTTTCCTGATTGGGTTAGAAGTGAGTTATGACAAACAATTTAGAAATACATGTTGGTTAAGAAGAACTTTGAGAGCATTTTTATTCAGTTGAAGTTAGTGTGTGTGTGTGTGTGTGTGTGTGTGAGGGGGTGTGTTTGTGTGTGTGTGGCTTTTATTCAATATATAATTCTCTATAGAGATTGTAAGTGATTATTGATTATTTTACTCAATATTGAGTTTTTCGTATGTACTAAATGGTTGCTTCTTGGGAAGAAATCCAGGCATTTCTGAATCATATGGAAGTTGATTGAAGCCTTTGGTTCCAAAATGACCATTTACCTGAGGAGACTGTGAATCATATCTTGGAGGAGATGACAAAGCGTCGGAGTATCTAAGATGTTCCCCTTGTGGCTCTCTTCATCTTAAAATGAACTCTGACCTACCTTCTCCTTTCTGCATGACCCAAGTTACTCAGGAGCTAAGCCATGAACCAGGGAAGTTAGTCCTCGTCAGCTGCACAATAGCATTTCACATGAAAGCTAGTTTGATCCAGGAAACTTCCCTTTTGTGAGTTTCACCATTTGTTGGTTATTATTATTTTCTGTGATGAAGGATTCTTCTCTATATCTTCCCAGTCCTCTCAGGAGAGCAACACCTGGAGGAGCATGGCTTTCCTTTAAAACCCACCACTTCCTTATGAAAAGGAAGGTTAGAGAATATAATGTTCCTTGGAACAAGCATTAGGATTTAGCCAAGCCCTCTGCTTTATCTCTTCAGATATTGATTGTCTGTCATTCCCCTAAGGTATTAAACAAATAAAATCAAGCTATATCATATATATTTATTTTGTTGGTTTTTTTATATTTATTTATTTGATTGAGAGAAAGGCATGGTAGTCTCATGCTTGTGAATTTGACTTCAGGGAATTCTCTGTTGCATGGATTTATCTGATACTGAATTGATAAAATGAACAACCAATTCTCCATTCATTTACTCTTTTTCATGAGTCCGTTGCCTCCTAACAACTTAGGAGTGGGCCAGCTCATCTTACTTTGTTGCTGATCACCAAGATCCTACTTGGGGTTTTTAACCAAAGCAGGAAATGCATTTGAGGCCATACAAGAAAGTTGGTTGGATTAACAATGTGCGGTGAGGAACTCTGGTATTGGTAGTCTGGTGTGGGTTTCCAGAGGTCAGACAGCACATTTGCTTGAGAAAGCAGAATCACTTGAACTATTAATATTTTGCATAGCTGTAATATTTTTGAGTGTTACAAGTTGGATTTCCAAAACCTCTTGCAGCATGGATGGAAAGGAAATTAGATAAAACTTTATCACTCTAAATCAGGATTTCTCAACTGCAGAACAATTGACATTTGGGCCAGATCATTCCTCTGTTGTGGGAACTGTTCTGTGCAATGCAGAATGTTTAGCAGCATCCCTGGCCTCTACCCACTAGATGCCAGTAGCACCTCCCTACCAGTTGTGAGAACCAAAAATGCCTTCCAATGTTGTCAAATGTCTGCTGGGGAGCAAAATCACCCAGTAGGAAACCACTACTCTGGGATGAAGAATAACAGTTTACTTATTGGATAGTTGTTCTTTTTTCTTTTCCTAATTGTTTTAGTTTGAGCATCTGGTACATCCTCTCTAACCCTCCCTGCCCCAGACCCTTCAGACAAGTGCATTCCCAAATACTTTGAGAATAGGTGCTCTTACAGAACACAAGGCCTTGTGGGATATTCTGGTGATTCTGAGAAAAAAATGTGAGGCTTAGGAACTGAGTTTTGGATTAACCATTTCTAACCTTCTTGTTCTGGATGGATTTGGAAGGAATTTTAACGTTTCCTTCTCTCCTGGTTTTCAACTATTCATTCAGTGATTTAAGTTAAAGGCAAAACAGCTTCCCAGTTTAATTTTGACTGTGAAATGCTAATCCATCTTTGTCCCAAATCTTTCTTCCTAACATTCAGCCCAAGCTATGTTCAGGCACACTGTCCAGGAAACAGGCAGGGTTTGCCAGTCCCATATTCAATTTAAACTATTTGATGAAACCCTTAGGCACCAACTCCTGCAATCTACTGCAGCAAATACCATTCTGGATCCTCCCCACGTTTTCTGGATACTGCGCTGCTTCTCTGAGGGAGTCACCACTCACCAACCAGGCCAGGTTTTCCTGCCTGAGCCCAGAATAACTCAGCTGCTAAGAACACCTCGCCAGTCCTTTTGATTTCTCTCCATAGTCACGTTTTATGTTCAGTTTCCCAGACGGGATGAAGCAGAAATCATGCTTCTTTGGAAACAGATTTTTCCATAGGAAGGAACTAAAACACCCTGACTCGTCAGCAGCCTCTGAACCCCCAGCCTTGTGTCATTTAGCTGAATCAGAGGACAACTTCCCAGTCACCTGCTTGGGGTGTTCACATCTCCTGGCTTGCATTTTTTTTTTTTTTTTTGACTGAATCACAGCAATCCGTGAGCAGCAGCTAAAATAACAGGGCCATGAAAAATGCCCCCCTTTTCCAGGCCTGTCTCCTTGTTCCAGGAGTAGTGAGGAAAGAGACCAATTAATAGCCTGGATGGAAGCCGAAGGACATACGGTTTGCTTAAGAAGAAAAGTGAACATTCTTGCTTCTTGATCTATGCCAACTTTGTATGGGGACAGCTGCTGCCACGGGTAAACACCACTACAGTATAGGGTTAGCCATGCCCCTAAGGTATGTGTCACCCACCGCAAGCCACAGGCCAGCACCGGGATGCAGGTCTCTCCCCCATGCACACAATTGAGCTCTTATCCTCAAACGAACTTTGTTTTTTGACCAGCTCGCTAATTGTGATTGAAAACACCAGCTCCCCAGCAATGCACAAGCATTGGAGTTAGCAGCAGCAAGACAGGCCCTAATTGCTCCATTTACATAAAAGTAGAAACATACAACTTCTAAATATAAATCTCTGGCACATCTTTCCTTTTGCAATTACAGTAAAATAAGGTACCAGTTTCCCTCCCGGCTCCTTCTCGCAGCAAGCTGCTCCACCGGGTTCGCTAGTGGCTGCTCTTCGAGGCGAGCACAGAGCCATGCAAATGCTCCAGCGTGGAGTTGGGAGCTTTGTGAAGTAGCCAGTAAATCAGACCGCCTCCGCTAGGTGAATAACGCGGTGGCAGCGGGCCACTCTGCTAGTGCAGTAGCTGCTAGGACCGAACTCCACACTGAGAAAGGGGCCAGTTTGCGGGTGCGGGTGCGGGTGCGTGAGCGCTCCCCAGCTCGCCTCTGTCCGCTGGGGAGCCCGCCGGCCCCACTGCAGGTCTTGGTCCCTGACATTTGCTGTGGTTACAGTCCCTGGCACTGAGGGCTGGGTTCAGAGATTCCCAGCTGCACTCACTGAACAGTGATTTTTTTTTTCCTCCCTGAATTCTTTAGCTGCCAAAAGGGGGGAAAAATCAAGAGCTGCTCTTAAAAGAAGTTGCCCTTGCTGGTGCTCAGGGTAAAAATAGAGGCGGCCGCTTGGAACGGCTTGGCCCTGACTCCAGGCATCCCGCGAGCTGGGCTCGAGCAGCGCGTTCCGGCGTGATCCCTGGAAGCTGCCAGCAGGTGTTGCTCAAGGTACAGTAGCAGGGCCGAGAAGCCGGGACCCGAAGGGCCTGGGGTGTGGGGAAACTCTGGGGGAGGGGGCAGGAAGTGAAAGAGAAACCAAACCGAGGAAGGAAAAGGAGATTCTTGTCAGGAACTGAGCTGTCCAGCTCATGCCCTGGGCCCTTGAGTTTGGCAGGGAAAAGCTAATTCCTAGTCCAGAATATTCCACAGAAGCTATTTTAACCTGCCTGCTTCCACTACCACCCCCACCTTGATTTGTACTGAGTGAGGAGGCTTTTCCACTGTGGTTTAGCTCTGAGGTTGGGATCCAGGTAGAGGATGACATCAGAGCTGCTAGGTGGCATTAGATGGCCAAGGTGGTTTCAGAGCCACATATATGGCATGGCCTCAGGGTCCTATGACACAGATGTTTCAAATGAACCTCCAGTCTTATTGAGAACATCACTTATTATTTTCTGAGCACTGGGCTTGACCCTGCAGTTTAGTAATATGAATCCCATTTCATAGATGGGAACGCTAAGGCCTGAGTTTACCTGATGAGGGAGCATTGGAACTGCGGTCTGATCTGGGTTCCTCTCGGGCCTCCACACTATTTTTTTTGGGGGGGGGGGCGGGTATGGTGGTACTTAGCACAACAGGATTCATGCATCTGCCAGGGGGTGAGCTTAGATGCACTGGATGCCATTGATCTCTACTCAGTATCACCTCCCCCTCCCACCAAAATGGGGAAGTTCCTTTCTTATAAGGGGTTTCAGTTCATCCCACTCTACACTGAAGGGCAGACGTGGAATTCATCATCATTGATCCTGTTTCTGTCATTGCCACTCAGATCCCCTCTCTTCCTCTACAACCGAATGACTTTATTTCCTACTTCAGTTCTGCATATGCAGTTCTTAGAATACTTTTCTCCCCTCCTCCTCCACATACAGCTAGCACCCACACTTTCTCTGTATCTAGCCAAGAGAGACCCTCTCACACAGAAAACTCCTGGTGTCCTAAAGGAACCTGCTTCAGACACACATCAGGAGGCCAGAGCCTCTATATTTTGCTTGTGGGCACAGTGAAAAGTTTATTTTATGCATGTTAAATCCTGCATACAAAACAACATATCAGGTCATATGGCTTTCATTAGCTCCCAATTTTGCACATTTTATCCAACTTGTCATGGGAACCCTGCTTGTGCTTCAGTTATACTCCTTCAAACAACCCTTCTCCATCAGACTTGTCTGAGGATTCCCCCCCTCCTGTGTTATTTTTGAGACTTGCCAGTGCCCTTCCTCCCAAACCTAACTTTACTTCTGTTTCAAGGAGCATTTGCCTCTTTTCATTAATCTCATTTTATATTTGTAACAATTTAGAAATCATAGGACTTGAAGTTCTGGTTAAAAAAAAAAAAAAGATGTGTGATTTTTTTTTTCCCTAGTTAGAATGGGATTCTAAAGACCTGGGAAGGATACTTATGAAGTTCATTTGCAGAGAATGAATATTTCCCAAGTTCTTGGTGATAAATGATTTATGAAGCAGGCATTCAATTTCAAGATGTAAAATAATAGTGCGGGTCGGGGAGGCAAGACCATCATCGTATGGGTATACATATTTTCCCTCAATGAAATAGCTATTTTAAAAAAATTAAATTACAATACCTATAAAGAACACTGTGAATTTTCTTCCTGTAAAAGACAATAAAATACTCTGTAAATAGAAACAACCTCACAAAGTAACAGATGTTTTATGTAAAGACATAAAACTGAACCTGAATATAACGAGACATGTGTGTATGAGTAGTAAAAGTTGAAAGTTGGACATTTGTTGAGATCTATTTAATTCCAATATTTTTGTAAAAGGTAGACTAGTCACAGCCAGAGGTTTCACTGGCTCAGTGCATCACCCTAGTAGTGTCTCAGAAGCCAAGAGGGATTTCCATTAGATAATGAATTATGAAATGTCTCACACTGGAAAAACCAGTCATCTGCTGATGTCATTCTGATTCTAACCAATCCCAAACAAAGCCCCAGCCCTCCTCTGTTCGAGTGGTACCAATGTGTGAGTGTACAAATAAGTAGTACAGTATAAAACTTCACAGTGCCAATACCATGAAGAGGAACTCAGACAGCTCTTACCACATGATACAAGAGCCGGCTGGTGAGAGAGAAGGGACCAGAAAGGTAATGCTTTTTCCTTCTTACTTATGAGCTCTTTGCACATTCTGAGTCAGAATGGATAGGAAGAATTTTACAACTTATTGGCACTTCCCTGGGCATTGTAATCTGTACCTTTTAAAATTTTTTTTCTATTCAGGCAGGTTAATACAGCTTTTAACAGTCCTAGAGCATGCAAATAGATTATGTGTTTATACAACCCACTCAGCACATATATACAAGTACATATGCCAAAGAGAAAGCTATTTTTAAGAGTTACATTTGCAAACAGTAAATTCAGGGAACACACACATACTCACATGCAGAGAGAATCCAAATATTGATAAGTTGCACTTATCTAAATGCTACTATTAGGTCTCTTGAGTTGTTTGGAGTCATTAAACTTTTAGTTCTATTTCAGACTCTCTTGTAAAACTTAATTGGGCTGCAACAGGCTTTGGGTACTGTATCTGTGACTCCAAATAGGTGGGCAATGTTAAATATTAGACTACAATGATGTTTTATTAAACCATTATAATGCAAATACCCCCTCTTCCCTCATCTTTTCACCATCTCCTGCTAAAAAACATGAGACTTCTAGGTAATGTGGACAAAGTCTTATCCCCAATAGCAGAGCAATTAATGTTCCTGGAGCTGAAACCCCAAAGATGTTAGAGAGCCTACTACAGAGAAAGTCTTGCAAATAGTTGTTTTTGAAAAGGGGACAGCCTGTGCAATTCAGAAAAGCACTGTTACCTCTGCAAACTGTAATTTTAACTTAGTGTCACAATTTTATCGTTATCTCCCCCTTGTACTCAGATCTTATGTGTGAAGTAATACTTATTAACTCTTTTCCAGCCAAGCTACCTTGCTTGACTAGAATGCTCTGAACACACTAGGTGTCAGATATAAGCTGACTGTATCTACAGAAACCAAGAGGGTTTATGTGTGGGAAAGAAACCGAGAAGGAGGGAAAGCTTTAACAGATGGACCCCTTAAAGATACTTCTGCAAGATAAAAGCAATAAGACAGAAAATGAAAAAAAGGAGTTGGGGGGGGGGTAAAAAAAAGCCTCAGAAAGGCATTGTTTAAACATGCACATTTTTCTTTTTCTGTGAGCACTAAAATCCATGATGATTTCATCTAGGCTGTTCCTTTGAGGGAAAAGAGAGCAGTGGAGGAGTCTCTCCATGAATGTACTGGTCAGGACTGGGCAGGGGACAAGCTGAAAAAACTATCACATGACAGAGAAAAATAATTTGCCAATATATTTTAGAGATTCTTTCCCCATAGGGCCAGTTATTCACGTCATACTGTACACTCTTTTTATGAAAGAATGTGGGAAAGGCCAAATGAATTTTGTGTTTTATCTGTGAAGTCGGGGCAAGAGGTGGTAGGCTGTAATTTGTGAAAGGGGGCAGCAAGAGAGAGGAGAGAGAAAAGTGCTTCTTAGAACTTAGACATGTTAAGTGCTGCCTGTCCTTTGGCTCTTTCTGTGCCCTGCTACATTGCCCAGTTGGGAAAAGTAAAGTATGTTCTATGGCCCCAAACAAAAGTTCTGTTGCGCTCCCTCAGATCGCCAGCCTGGGGTTGAAGACCCTGAACATTTAAATATGAATGAATGGGGGAAAAGGAGCCACTCTGGATTCCCTGGGGCAGAACACACAGTAGCACGCCCCTGGGCCCCTCTCCCCGACCTCTGCTACCTGTCAGCCCCACCTCAGCCAGGTGGGTGGGTCATCACCCAGGGCAGTGGAGGTGGAGTGGAGGGGCTGCGGGGGCAGACTTTTCCAATCAAACTATCCCTGTGGATTGAGATAGTGCCTTTGGTTGGGGTTTTTTTTTCCCCCTCCAAAAAAGGAAGAAGGTGAAGCAAGGGGACTAGGCTGAGAAAGAAAGAAAGAAAAAAAAAAGATAATAAGAAGAAGTGAACAAAATGAGGAGAATTTATTGTAGAGGGAACGTAGAACCCCCGAGAATGGTGATATTTGAAGAGAGGTGTGTGAGAGGGAGCAACGAGCAGAAGGAAAGCAGCCTGTCAGAAAAACGGGCTGTCCCTCCCTCCCTCCCTAATCACAGCCTTTACTCACAGACAAACTCCCTCCCTCTCCCATTCACTCACTCACTTAGGGCCAATCGTTCTCTCTCTCTCTCTCTCTCTCTCTCTCTCTCTCTCTCTCTCTCTCTCTCTCTCCCTCTCTCCCTCTCTCTCTCTCTCTCTCTCCCTTTCCCCCCCTTTCCCTCTCTCTTCTGTCCCCCTCTCTCCTCTCTCTCTGTCTCTCTCCCTCCCATCCTCTCTCTGTCTCTGTCTCCCCCCCACCCTGTCTCTCCCTCCCTCCCTCCCTCCCTCTCTCCCTCCCTCCCTCTCTCCCTCCCTCCCTCCTTCCTTCTCTTTTACTCGGAGACAGTCAGAACTCTCCTCCCTGACAGCCACAAACCTACAGCACTGACTGCATTCAGAGAGGGAACCTGCAAACAAAACTTCACAGAAAACTTTTTGCTCTTGTTCCAGAGAATTTGCTGAAGAGGAGAAGGAAAAAAAAAATCCAAAAAACCTGTGCGTGAGGGGGGAGGAAAAACAGGGCCTTTTTTAAAAAAAGGCAATCACAACAACTTTTCCTGCCAGGATGCCCTTGCTTTGGCTGAGAGGATTTCTGTGGGCAAGTTGCTGGATTATAGTGAGGAGTTCCCCCACCCCAGGATCCGAGGGGCACAGCGCAGCCCCCGACTGTCCGTCCTGTGCGCTGGCCACCCTCCCAAAGGATGTACCCAACTCTCAGCCAGAGATGGTGGAGGCCGTAAAGAAGCACATTTTAAACATGCTGCATTTGAAGAAGAGACCCGATGTCACCCAGCCGGTGCCCAAGGCGGCGCTTCTGAACGCGATCAGAAAGCTTCATGTGGGCAAAGTGGGGGAGAACGGGTATGTGGAGATTGAGGACGACATTGGAAGGAGGGCAGAAATGAATGAACTTATGGAGCAGACTTCGGAGATCATCACGTTTGCGGAATCAGGTTGGTGCTGGCATTTGCGGGGGGTGGGGGTGGGGGAGTGAGGGCGGGGGCAGTAAAATATATTTCTTTTGCAGTCCTAGGAGGAACTTCTTTTCTCTCCCGCTGGAAACTGCCTGGGAAGGTTATTAGTTGTTAGGTAGCAGACGGGGAGGAGTGGGAGAGGACTCCACAGAAATGGAATTATCGGGTGAGCTCTGCCTGGAGATGACTAGCTTACACTTGCTAAACTCAGCCGGTCACACAGGGAGGAAGCTCTTGGGCCAATCTGGAGCTAGAAGCCAATCTGAGAGGGGCTCCCTCGCCCTGCCTATGAAACCAGATCTGAGCAGTCAGATGAAAGCTGGGCATTTTCGGGTGCTAGGGGAAACAGTGTTGTCTTCAGGTCCTCATCCAAAGTTTTTATTGGGGGTGGGATGCGAGAGTGCAGGGGATCAGAGTAGATTGGCATAGATAAAGTCATTACCTAAAACACACCTTTCCTTTGAAAGTCCAATCTGGGGCCACATGAGAGACACAGGACATACATACTAGTGACAGTCATTTTTACCTTTAGAAACTGTCTGCAAGTGCACAGCACATACTAGGCAGTAAAAAGCTACTTTAGTGGACAGTTGACAATGAACCAGCAGTCACTTTTGGAGCACTGACTTTTGCTCTCTGTAAAAAAAAAAAAAAAAAAAAGCCAAAAGAAAATCCCAAAAAACCCAGTTTTGTTCTTTGTAAAGTTACCAGGAACTCTCTGCCAAGGAATGCAACCTTGACAAAGTGCTCTCAGATACTACAGTGAACTCTCACTCTATCCTTAAGAGGAAGAACTTTAATAAATAGATTCTAATTGTTGGCCCAAGACCACAGTAACCTGTTGCTGAATTGAAAATACCTGTCAAAACTATGGGTGGTGGACTTGGAGCCAAGCTATTTTTATAGTTACAGGACACAGATCTTTTTGCATGCCTACAAGCCCCTGCACGCTGGGCACACAGATGTGTTAATACCATGTTGCTTTCATGGTAATGCCAGGCTAAAGAATCAGCTCGCTTGCCAAATCCGTTTGAAAGGAATGCCATTGTTTTGTTTGGTAGAGCATATGGCCAGTAAAGTATGTGCAGGGACTCCCAGCATTTTGTTTAAAAGTTTGCCGCAGCAGTATAAACAATTAAGGCAACACTCAGAATTTCCAATCCTGAAAACCTGTTGACTCAGATGTTCTGTTTTCAAGAAAGCCATGGGAGACCAGAGCATCCTTTTGGGGGAAAGGATAGCCTGCATGTTTCATGGTTTCCCCCTGTGGAAGAAGCCTCAGTGGCCCTAAGCTTCCTGGGCAGGTTAGATCTCTCCCCTGAAGCCTCTGTGGTTTAAGGAAGATCCAACTTACTTCCTGAAAGTTCTTTTTGGATGCAGCCCCCCCAAAGCATTGTGACTTTATCTTCTGAAACTTATTGAGAAAAAAGTCAGGTTGGAGTTTTCAAGTTAACCACCTGATTTTCCTCAAGCTTTTCTTGTGGAAATGAAGGAAAGAAAATACTGTGACATTGGGCTGTGCCAGTAGAATGAATTCCAGTGGTCTAGAGGTTTGCTGTGTATGAAGGGACCCAGGTTGGTTTTTATATGCCAACCTCCACCTCTGACGGCCTTTGGTGCAGCTTCTACTCACTTGGCTCTAACCAGATAGGCTAAGTACACCCATGCTTCTGATCACTTTTAACTGTACATGCTAGCAATATGTCTCTCCTTCTGACTTACTGGACTTGTACAGAAAAGCACTCTCTTGGCATTTAGAGATTTGGCAGCGAAAGAATCGTACCATTTACATTCTTTCTTACTTATGGCCCTCGACTCAGTGCTAATCGATCTCTCAGTTATATAGGATCTTGTCATTTTTTACTTTTCTGTTTGGGGTTTAGTTTGGGAGAAAATGAGCTACTTTTTAAAAAGGCAGTTTATGTTGACTAAAGTTTAAGGTTTGTAATGGGAAACTTCTCCTGGTTGAGTTTACATCTTGACTTTGCATTCTTACAGGAGGGCTTAGTACAATTGCTTACTTTTCTCTTCTGAGAAGTTATAGACATCAACTTCAAGTTGATTTAATATAATTTCACAGATTTTATGATTGCTATATGAAATATAGCAATTTATATTGCTATTCTCTAAACCGTACCATGCAAGCATTTTGTTGCCAATTTTGCCTACCCAAGAAACACATTTGTCATTTGAATACTTGTAGTGAATATATAAAAATGATGGGCAAAGATCTATGTCTTGTTGCTTTTGGAATAATACAACTTTAATGACATTCCGACTATGTGGAATGTCCTGGTTCTTAGAGAATAAAGAGGGCATGCACTTTACTTTTCTTTATAACTATTTGGACAGAATAAAATTCAGACATAAGTGTCACCCTTGAGCGTGCCATAGATATGTCTTTCAACCTCAATATTCCTCAGTCTTGGGAGGCATATTTAATTTTGGCCTTTTCCCCCCCTGATTGTTTAATAAAGCCAAGGCATGACCACTGCAGTGGAGAGATCACAAAGCTGAAGGTGCCTTGAACTCTTTTAACTGAATTTGTTCCATTGTGCTCAGCTTTTCAAAAATGATGTGACTTATTGGCTAAACAGCGAGATCATTCTAAGGCTTTCTGAAATTTATCCCAACAAATAAGAATGATTTTCTTATTATGGCTATCACCCAGGATTGCTCCCCAAAGCTAGTGTGTTCTTTGCAGGGCTGGCCCCAAATCCTCAATGTTTATATAAGTCCTGGCTTCGAAGGGAAGGAAGTAGGGATGAGTAAAATGAAGCCAACTACCACTTTGTCAATGAAACTAAAGCAGAGACCTTTTTGCTTGGTATATCTCATTTTGCTTTCTCTTGATTCATGACAGTAGCCTGTCAGTCAACATACAATAACAATATACCCTTGGGTTTCCACAGGCTGCCAAACCTAGATGCTGATTCTCATGATTAACTTAGCAATTGAGAGCGCTTATTTTAGAAAGATGGGGAAAGACAAAAGATACATCAAGAAATGGATAATGCTCCCCTAGCATAGGCATTGTTGAAAGCAGCACATAAATCTCCCCTCTTGGAGGATGCCACTTACAGTAGATTTGAGTTAGAAGTGTACACTGCTCAAACAGGTGTCTTCCCAGGTTTCCTTGGTGACTATTTTCCCTAGCACCACCCCAGGAAAGACATCTCAAAGTGGAGTTGACTCCCAACCTTCCATTCCCCACCTGTCTTCTGAGCTGTCCTGTGAATCACTCCTCTGCTTGAACCTCTGAACCTTTAGGAGTTACACACTTTCTTCTCGGAATAATGGGGAAAGATTGGCCACAAGAGGGCGCATTCCAAAGACTTTTGGTCTTCATCTGTTCATCTGGGAAAGGCAGTCGCGCCTACTGGAAGCCCCAGTCTGTAGCACCCTAATCTTGGTGATTATCAATTACTTCCTGTCCCTTCTCATCCTGCTGAAAAAGTTAGGATTTTATGAGATGGGAGAAACACGACTACCTGTAATACATTAAAAGAGACAGAAGGCGAGGAAATGGGAATGCTAGTGATACATGTGAACATTCCGGAGCTCTATGGAAGGCAGACGAGTGATAAATTTCAAAAGCAAACAAAGCAGAGCATGGAGAAATGTGACCATGAATCATCAACGATACTGATTTGCTCACGAGTCTCTCCCTAATACGGTCGTCTGAGTTTTACAAAAACATCTTCCATCTCCCCTGATTCTGTTGCCTGGTTTGCCTGACTTATCAACACTTCTCACCAGCGACAAATGACAAGTGACTTCGAAAAGGGAGGAAAAAGGCTATTTATTTAACGCCTGGTAGGAACATGGTGTTCAGCTGCTGAGGATGCGAACTGGGGGTGTGGAGAGGAATGGAGGGGGGGAAGATGTGGAAGAGATTAATAGTGGTTTTCGGCCTGTGCAGTAGGTGAGCAGGAATGGGGGTGGGGGGAGATGTCAGGGTAGAAATTCAGGTTTTACATTTGAAGAATTGGAGTAATGCCTTCCCAGGCACTTTCCTTGAAAATACTTATTTATCTTGGCCCCTTCTTCTGCTAAAAAATACTTCAGCATGATCTCTTTAGCTGTATGTAGTACAGAATTCTTCATACTCGATTGGTTCTTGGGTTCAAAACCAAAAGTGTAAAAGTTCTCAGGGACTTTAGAAATCTCTAAAATACGGTAGGTTGACCCTTGAGAATTTTTTTTTTTTTTTAGGAAGCTAAGACCCCCTCATCAATATCCCACAATATTTAACCTTCTTATTACCACTTAAGTGGAAGAGTCATACGCAATGAATGTTTGTAACTGAACATTTACAACTGAACATTTACAATATGTGGATTCCAAGGAGAGAAATTGAGACTAAAAAGTAAAAGCAGTCAGTCAAGATAACTTACAACCAAACCTATAGTTCTTCTACAGGCAGGATCCTCTACTGTAGGTCAAAGGAGGAATAACCCTTAAATACCCTGCTTGCTGCCTTTTGCAGAAACTCCTGGAAGCAGTCCAGATGCAAAGTTAGTGCTTAGAGAACACACACGCTGTAAATGGCAGCTCTCTATGCTCTGCCATTGACTATGCCATATCTAGGCACAGGGAAACCTTGATGAAGAATGGAAAATTAAAGTAACAGACGCTTTTTACAGCAAGGCTTTCCTCCCCCCATGGTGAGTTAAATAAGCTCTATAAACAGCAAGGCTTTCCACATTAACATTAGAGACATAATTATTACCCATATATAAAAGGGCAGCATACTTTACGCAGGACCCTGGTGAGCAAAACAAAACAAAACAAAACCGAAACACTGCATGTGTGTATTGCTTATTTAATTGGAAGTGTTCAGACACCCACAAATCTGAGATGCTGGACTTTTGGATGAGCAGCGTTTTGCATTCTAAGGTGGGGGAAGGGAACAACAAGGGGGCTCACCAGCTTAACCCTTGGCATGCCTTCATGATTGAGTTATTGAAAAATTCTGAAAGCAAAGGAGAATGTGTTACAAACACCTTTCCTTCCAGCTTACGCAGTCTTTCCTCCATCCAGCCCTCCCACCAGGCAACATTTCAAAGGTATTCTCTGTAAGGTGCAAAATTGATCACAGTTTTCTGCACCATTTTTCTCTCCCTTTGGGATGTGTCCACCAAGCTCACAGGGGTTTCAGTGATGAGATATTATCACCCACATGGGTTTGCGTGGGACTTTCTTAGTGAATTACTCAGGCAGAGCAGGCTGTGATACAAACCTTGCTCACCAGCTTTGGGAGGGAAAAAAAATAGCACAGAAGATGAAAAGAAAATTATCAGAGAGTAGGTAATGAAAGGTTAGCAAAGCAACTAGCTATATCTGGATAGCTAGAAAACAGTGTAGGAACTCAGGGCACACCTATACAAACTCATGTCATACCTGCTCACGAAGCATTATGGGAGGCTTCCATTTCAGGATTTTCCAGCACCAGATATTTAAGTCAAACCTGAAACTGATTAGAAATTGATCCTAAACATCCCAGCCTTAGACAACCTTCTTCCATTTTTCAAATTGTTATGCGTAGAGATTTGCAGATTGGGGGCATCCTGAGAGCGACACTGCAGTACAGCAATCTCCCTCAGATAATATAGACATAGAGGGAATATAACAAATTGACTATTTATTGTATTTTTTCATCCCTAAGAAATCTAAGGGTTGTCATAGATTTCTGAAACCGACAGTCCTGATAAACAGTAATTCCATGTCAGCTTCTATCCAGCTCATTCTCCCCACCCCCTTCTGCAATGAAAGCTAATGTAAAAGAAAAAAAAATATGCACTGCTTAATCAGTCAGAATACAATAGAACCTGTAAAATGTACCTGCATATGAGGTAGACATTAGGAAGACTTGACTCTCTCTCTTCCCCCTGTCCTCCTGAGCATTATGGCAACAGCATTTTCATGAAATTGGATCTCAGTTTTATTTTTTTCCCTGATAAAATATCATGCAATATACAAATAGCAGTTCCAGAAATGGACACCAGGAGAAGGAGGCGACAGGCATGTCAATTAGTAGGGGGAAAATCCAAATGTCAGAAATATGGGGGAGAGAGAAAGCAGGCAGGCAGTGGATGCAACTACAGGGAACAGTCTTTCAGTTCAGATAATTAAACTGATGCATAAATCAGCACCCGTGCTTCCCCACAACACACAGGCGATGCCATACAGTTAATTATCAGCCAAGACCAGCGCGAAAGTCATTTTATGATGACTCTCTGATCCTAATATAACAGCACCTGACAGATTGAGCCCCCTCTAATGAGTACTCTCTTTGTACAATCCTCTCTCAGGAACACTAAATCATTTGCTTCCAAGTACAGCTGCCTGTGAAGAAGGGGTGGGGCTAGATCGTGCATTAGAAACCTGCTCTTGTGAAACGAGGGGCAGTCCTGCAGGGCTGTGTGATGGGCATCACGTGGCCTTGCCCTCCCCAGACCTACAAAAGCAGTTTGCATGTGGCTGTCACTTGTTTGGGTTGACCAATTAACCCTCCCTCATCCCCCCAACCCCAAGCCTCTGTGCCTAGCTCTGGATTTTATTCATGGAAAGTTCAGCATGAGGATTATCACAGCCATCCAGCCACCTTCACCCTTCCCCACTTCTCCCAGGTCAAGCATGTATGAGGGCAGAGCAGAGCCTGGGGTGGAGGGGATGTGTTACCTGTTACCTGAAATCCAATGATCCTTCCCATCCACGGCATTAGTTAGGTTTGCTTTCCTAGCAAAACAATATACAAACTTATGTCCTCTGGCTTCTTTTAGTAGCTACTATCTCTCTGTCTGTAGAGTGACACTCTGTCCAGCTTAGGATGTCAGAAGCTGTCCTGCACAGAGGCAGAAGGGGAAGCAGCATGCAGCTTGTCAATATTCTCCACCAAGTAGGGCCAAGGTACCCACACATAGGAGCAGGAACCTGCAGGTTCTTCTGGAGCAGTAGCAGAGGCTGGGAACATTTCTGTCAACCTTTCTTTCTGGTCTTCATTGGACCCTATCACCTAAAAATCAGCTTCTGATTGCCATTTTAGATTAAATGAGCTCCCTTAATTGTTTGCTTTCTTAAAAACAAAAACAAAAACACCATCAATTCTTAGCAAAGGGTAATATAGGATTCACATTTTTAAAAAAAGTCATCATGCTTTCTAAAATAAGACAGCTTCCCCCTCTAACTGCTCCCTGCTCTGGTGTTCTCTCTAATCACAAACCCTGCTTTATTATTCATTTCAACTCCTGCCAGATACATGAGGTTGGAGTCAGAGGAACTCCCGTGCCACCACCATCATCATCGTGGCAAGTTTGTACAAAGATGCCAGAGAACCCTTCATATCCATATGCAGCCCTTCTTGGCCCTTGCCTCAGTGAATTTACCACTATCATAATCACAGTGTGCAGAGCGTGTTAAATTAAGAACAGAATCGACAGTGCGCAGTGCACAGAAAAGCCTGCCTTCTGCCGCAGAGAACTTGAAACTGTGCCTGAAATTTATAGTACCGTAAACATCTCAGGGCCTCGAGTGATAAGTACTGCTGGATTTCCGTTAGCTATAGAAATCTAGGCAGGGAGATCCTCCTAGGGAGTTGTGACTTCTAAGATGAACTTCTTGAAGATTGCTCCCAGATTTGTACCTGGGATCCATGTACAGTGGACAGTTGTAAATAGGCCCATGCTCAGGTAAAGAGGACCTGTTTCTATACACCACCAAGTGGTAAACAGGGAAGAGAGGGAAAATATTTGATTAATCAAAGGATTCTAGTCAGAACACCTGCTTCTTGGAGTAAATGGTGTTGCATAATAAACATACAGGTGCATATGAAAAAAAAAGGAAATGGATGACTTTCTAATTTTAGAGTTAGGCTAGAACTGAATGGTTGCTGAATCTACTATTCTGACAATGCAAGGATTTCCCCTGTGTTAGCAGTCATTCCCATTTGAAATATGTTTTGGGTGCTCATTTATTACATTATAAAGGGAGAGAGGCAAAGTGAAGGATTCAGAGGTAGAAGGTGGCTCTTACTTTAATAGAACTCAATGCTAAGAATGCCTCCATTTGTTAAGTAGTGATCAAGAAATTGCCTACTCTGTACTAAACACTAGATTATGGCAGTGAATGAGATAATCAAATAAGACCTCAGACCTCAGGCATCCTAAACTAGACTGGCAAGAGGGTGGTGGCCAAGAAGATGAGAGGGAAAGCTTTTGAGGAAGTGTAGTCCAATCTGAAAACTGAAACATTATTAAGATCAGCCACTCAGGGTAGTGAGCTGGGGATGGGGCAGCAGTATCTAGGCAGCAGGGACAGCAGGTATCACTGCCTACAGGTGAGCCACAGCATGGGATTCATCACCCCTCAAGGAAATACCTTGAAACTGGACCACTGAGAGCAGGGTGCTGGGTAAGAGCTGGAGTTGAAGGCTGACACAGAGTTCAAAGTCCTGGGCAGTTGCCTTTGGATGCTGAGAGCTATAGGAAGTCAGAAAAGGACTCAAAAGAGGGGGTGGTGTGATCAGATCCATCTTTGGGGAACAATCCTTTAGCAGCTTAATGGAAAAAGGACTAGGAAGAGCCTGACTGGATCCTACAGAGGTCACTTTAAAGAAAAGCCTGCTGTAGTGAAAGACCCCAGGATTGAAGTGATAGAGGATTGAGGGCAGGGTGGTGACAGGGAAGGGGAGGCCAGCTCAAAGTGCTGCCCACACTGAGCCACACTGTGGGATGGGGAGAGGGTGTTACCCTGTTCATGTGAGAATATTCCCATAGCTTTCTAGAGTGTGTGGAGTGTTTTCATTTTGTTCTCCTACTTGGTCCTTCTGAGCCTGTGAGATGATAGGTCAAATATCATTATGTCATTCCCATTTCATAGAAGATGAAATTGAGATTAAGCAGTGAGGCAATAGACACAGGACAGCAGGCCCTCTTCATTCTAAACCAAGGGATTGCAAACTTTTTTTTTTCCATCAGAGGCCAGAGGGCAAATATTTTAGGTTTTTTGGTCCAGAGTCTTATAGCTACTAAATTCTGTATTATAGTGCAAATGTAGCCTTAAGCCACTTAGAAAGAGACGAGTGTAGCTGTTGCCATAGAACTTTATTTATGGGCACTAAAGTTTGAATTTCCCATGTTACAAAATATGAGTTTTCTTCAACCATTTAAGAATATAAAAACCAATCTTGAGGGCCTCTCTGAAATGGATTTGGCCAATGGGCTGTCCAATTTGCTCTCCCCTGTGTTAGACCGTCTGTAGCAGAAGACTCTTGCTTGCCTAGAAAAATAGTGAGTAGATGCAAACACTGGAATTAACAACTGTTCCTGTTCTATCTTGTGCTGCGTTTTGTCTTCAGGCACAGCCAGGAAGACTCTGCACTTTGAGATTTCCAAGGAAGGCAGCGACCTGTCTGTGGTGGAGCGTGCTGAAATCTGGCTCTTCCTGAAAGTCCCCAAGGCCAACAGAACCAGGAGCAAAGTCACCATCCGCCTCTTTCAGCAGCAGAAGCACCCACAGGGCAGCTTGGACACGGGGGATGAGGCCGAGGAAGTAGGCTTAAAGGGGGAGAGGAGTGAACTGTTGCTATCTGAGAAGGTGGTGGATGCTCGGAAGAGCACCTGGCACATCTTTCCTGTCTCCAGCAGCATCCAGCGATTGCTGGACCAGGGCAAGAGCTCCCTGGATGTGCGGATTGCCTGTGAGCAGTGCCAGGAGAGCGGCGCCAGCCTGGTGCTCCTGGGCAAGAAGAAGAAGAAAGAAGAGGACGGGGATGGGAAGAAGAAGGATGGAGGTGAAGGAGCAGCAGATGAGGAGAAGGAGCAGTCACACAGACCTTTCCTCATGCTGCAGGCTCGGCAGTCAGAAGACCACCCTCACCGCCGGCGAAGGCGGGGCCTGGAGTGTGACGGCAAGGTCAACATCTGCTGTAAGAAACAGTTCTTTGTCAGCTTCAAGGACATTGGCTGGAATGACTGGATCATCGCTCCCTCGGGCTATCATGCCAACTACTGCGAGGGTGAGTGCCCGAGCCACATAGCAGGCACGTCGGGGTCCTCACTGTCCTTTCACTCAACAGTCATCAACCACTACCGCATGCGGGGTCACAGCCCCTTTGCCAACCTCAAGTCGTGCTGTGTGCCCACCAAGCTGAGACCCATGTCCATGCTGTACTATGACGATGGGCAAAACATCATCAAAAAGGACATTCAGAACATGATCGTGGAGGAGTGTGGGTGTTCCTAGAGTCACCCACCTGGGGCGGGGGGAAAGGGAACTAGGGTTGTCCAGAGAAGACAGTGGCAAAATGAAGAAAAAAAAAATTAAGGTTTCTGAGTTTAACAACCAGAAAAAAATAGAAATTAAAAAACAAACAAAAAAACAAAAAAAAAATGAACAAAAAAAAGAGACAAAAACTAAAAACATGATGAAATAGATGAAGGAGGATGTGGGGGAAAAAAAAATCCTTAGCCAGGGCTCAGAGATGAAGCAGTGAAGGAGACAGGAATTGGGAGGGAAAGGGAGAAGGGTGTACCCTTCATTTCTTCCGAAATCAAACTGATGACCTCAGTTGTTTAACCGGGTATTGTCCTCTCCCCCCCTTGCGGTTCCCCTGTGAGCTCCAAGTCACCTTGTCTAGTCTGCAGTAACTGTGGACTAGCATGACCCAAATTATGTCTAGAAAGCCATGAATTTGGAAGGGCCAGTCCCACCCAGCTACCCAGGTCACATGCATGTCTGTGTGACACTATGTCTGCATATGTCACCAGACATGCCCACACAGGCGTTTCCACACACCACATACACACACATACCAGTAAAAGAACAGGCGTGTGCAGGTGGTCACACTTTCTTTTTCTGCACCACTTTCGCAACAAGACAAAACAAAACAAAAAAACCAACATTAAAAAAAAATTGAGAACAAGAATGGGAAGAATGAAAGATCAAGGAAAAAAGAATACCAAGTTACATTTCGTTAAGGTGCTTATGATCTTAGAACTATGCAACCTAATAGGTTTGAAACTGTTTACCTGAGAGAGAACAAAAAGAGAGACTTTTTTGTATCGGAAGTAACCTGATTAATTTTTATTTTCTTCAAGGAGAGATACTTGAAAGGAATATGTTTGTCCATCTGTTGGATCCAAACATTTCTATATTTTGTAAATGTTGTTTTTTTTTTTTTTTATCGTTTACTATTTGCACTACAATGGTGTTTGACCTGTCTAATCCTTATTTAACAAGTATTTTCTTTGGGTGGGGGTGGGGGTGGGGTTTAAGAGCTGCACTTAATGTGAGCTATAAAAGAACTGCTACAGCACACAAAATAGCTATTTTTATTATTATAATTATAATTATTATTATTATTTTGTACCTTAAAAAAATAGACACATACACCAAAGACATTTGTGTGAGCCTTTAAACAGTCTGTCTGTGGTTGGTATCATTTACCATCAATGAGTCAGGGGTTGAGATTCAAGGTTGAGTAAGGGGGGATTGTGTTCAGGCTTAAAAGCCCTGAGAAGTTTGGTTTTTGACTCCTTTTACATCCATGAAACAGGACATTTCATACTGGATGTGCAGTAGTTGTACACTGTTGGATATCAAGTTCAAATTCATGAGACTACATGCTTGTATGTGTATATATACATTGCTTGTGCATACGCATATCTGTATGTATATATACATGTATTGTACCATGTCCATACACATTTTAAGCACTTCAGGCTGTCATTTTTTAATGTTCTTAAAGCAATGAATGTTTGTGTGCAAAACACAGTATTTTTAAGAAGGATAGGCTATAGTTTTTGCTTTTACTCTGAACTAGGTGGGCACATTTCAAAAATTTGGTTGGGAAAAAGTCTGGAAATTCTAGTGAATATTCAGCAAGGCCCTCTTTAAATGTACAGGGATCAAACTCCCTCCTCTTTCTTGTCCCCACCACCCCTACAAGTTATCCCCTGTGGGGAAAACAGGATATTAATCAAAACTGTAGGTTAATTTTTTTTCAATTTCTATTTATTATCTATTGGAATCAATCTTAAATCAGAAACTTTTTCGGAAAAAAAATTAATCTGTAGACCAGAATAAAAGAGTTGAGTACATTTTTTTTTTTAATGGTGTAGGCCTGATTTTGAGAGATATTACTTGCACCCACTAGATTAAGTAATGTTAGTACTTAAGTAATTGGGAGGAAGATGTATAAGAGAATGGGAATTAAGGAAGAGAAGGGTTAAAAAAAAAGTTGGGATAAGGGCAGCAGTATGAATTTCTAATGTTTAATTTGCATTCAAAACTCGATATGTAAGTTTGTATGTATCAATTCAGATGCAAAAAGGGAAAAATATTTGTCTTATAAATCTCAAAGTATTGCTTAAAGCTAAGTTTCTAATTTATTCAGTATTTTGCTTGCCTAGAACAGCTAATAAGTCATTCATTTATGTGCTGATGAAAATACAGAGCCTTCTTTTTACTGACTTGTTTGAAACTGCAAACATTTGCAAAAATCGGAAAAATTTCTAATTGAGAAAAATTACATTCATCAGTATTTTGTAAGATGTTGAAGCTTTTAGCCTTATGTCAATCCATAGATTTTTTAAAAAGGAGTTTTAGGAAAATGAAATATCAGTGAGAAACCAAAATTACAAAAGGTGGTTTATCTTGTCTTAAAAATTATACTGTCAGTATAGTATAAAATTAGGCTATGTGTAGGAAAATTTGCCTCATTACTGGGGCAAATATACTTACCACATTCTAGGGGCCTGCCTGTCTTATGCAGGAAAGAACATGTACTGCATGAGAAACTCATTAGTGGATTCTAATTAAGGTCCTTTGACCTTAGATATCATGCATGTGGGGAAGGTAGGTATGGGGAGGGAAGTTAGGGAAAGAAGTAGATGGCATTTCAACTTCACCAGTTTCTATGAAAATCTTGGAGGGCCTCAAACTGTTGCTTCTTTGGTACTGGAACTAATACTGGAACCTGTGGTCACAGTGTGAGGAAATAAGTCCTACTTCACCTTGTGCTAAGAGATGGTCAAGGCCACAGGAAAGAACAGGCACTTGCAAAGGCAGCCATGTGGGGTTCCCATTCATCTCAAATGAATTTGCCATTTCGTTAAGTCCTTCCTTTCTCTCCTAGTGGTAAGAGGGGTTTGATTAGTGCCATGGCAATATAAAACTGAGTGAAATGAAATTCCATATGACGATATTTGGATTAGAAATTAAATGATAGGTTGGTCACTCACCCACAAACTTTAACCCTGTTTCATTAAATTTTTATGGCCTTGTGTTAGAATTATGAATTGCTACCATCTTTAATAATACAAAGCCCTGTGAACCACTGCTCTTTACATAGCTATATGGGGCCAAAATGATCAGCTTTTAATTCCTGTCATATTGGGTTCTTGGCAGTAGGTTTTACCTTATAGAAGGGTGGCCGTGTTGTATCCCACTCTCTCTCTACTCCTTCTCTAGGGCTGATATCTAGGCTCCTAAATATTTGCCCACACTAATTCTAGAAGCTTGGAAAAGCACTTGCCCTCAGTATATCTCTTAAAGAAAAAATAAGTATTTTGTAGACTGAATTGAAATTTTCTTTTTTTTTTTTTTTCCAAAAAAGTAAAGTGAATTCTAGCACACCGAGTTGTGATTTTCTTGTCTCAGAAGACCAACAAATTTCACATATGTTTAAGATTGATTCCACACTCCATTTTCAAGGCAAGTCCTTGCATTCTCCTCAAAGGTAGAGCAAGTAAAATTTTTTTTCTGCTCTTGTGGGATTGAACTTTAGGAGGTGACTCTAAAAAAAAAAACAGAGCAAATATGTCTCAGTTGTATTAAACATAGATTCAAATTATCATGTTCCCTTGAAAATATGAGTTCCTGTGGGCCTTTTGGCAACTTCCCTTTTCAATGTAGAGAAAAACTTAGTCACCCTGAAAACCTACATAATAAATGAAACTTGTAGATGTGGGCAGAAGGTTTGGGGGTGGACATTGTATGTGTTTAAATTAAACCCTGTATTACGGAGAAGCTATTGTATGGGTCAGAGAAAATGAATGCTAAGAAGCTGTTCACATCTTCAAGAGCAGAAGCAAACCACATGTCTCAGCTATATTATTATTTATTTTTATGCATAAAGTGAATCATTTCTTCTGTATTAATTTTCAATGGGTTTTACCCTCTATTTAAATGCTTTGAAAAACAGTGCATTGACAATGGGTTGATATTTTTCTTTAAAAGAAAAATATAATTATGAAAGCCAAGATAATCTGAAGCCTGTTTTGTTTTAAAACTTTATGTTCTGTGGTTGATGTTGTTTGTTTGTTTGTTTTTATTTTTATTTTGTGGGTCCTTTATTATTATTATTTTTTTTTTTTTTGCATACTACATGCAGTTCTTTAACCAATGTCTGTTTGGCTAATGTAATTAAAGTTGTTAATTTATATGAGTGCATTTCAACTATGTCAATGGTTTCTTAATATTTATTGTGTAGAAGTACTGGTAATTTTTTTATTTACAATATGTTTAAAGAGATAACAGTTTGATATGTTTTCATGTGTTTATAGCAGAAGTTATTTATTTCTATGGCATTCCAGCGGATATTTTGGTGTTTGCGAGGCATGCAGTCAATATTTTGTACAGTTAGTGGACAGTATTCAGCAACGCCTGATAGCTTCTTTGGCCTTATGTTAAATAAAAAGATCTGTTTGGGATTTATTTTTTATTTTTATTTTTATTTTATGTCTTTCTTATTGGTTTTCCACGGTCAACTTTGCACACATATTGCCACAACCTTTGCTGGATGATAATTTTGTTTCTATGTGTTTATCCAGAAGAGGAGGAGAAACAGACTGATTATGGGGACAGAGTACAAACTGTGCAGTTATAGAGCTCAAGTATTTCCATAGCAGAGGCTGGGAATAGGCTGTACATGCTTGGGCCAGCTATATTTTTATTTTATTGATTTTGTTCTTTTCCTATGTCTCCAAATGTAGTAGTAACTACTTCTAGGAAATAAAGAGGTATTATTTCCTTCCCTCCTTCCTTCTTTCTTCCTACCTTCTCTTCTTTCTTCCTCCTTTCCTTTCTGGCTAGAAAACTAGAAAGATATAGCTCAACCAGAGGTTGAGAACTATGCACATGCAAAAGAACCATACTTTGTCCTAATACCATGACCAAGAGAACCAATTTGGAAGTGAAAGTAAAGTGAAGAATTAATTTAACTGTTTCTTCTTTAGTTTTAGTCTAGTATCTATGTCCATCCCCAAGGTTATATGGAGAAAATAGCTTCCATAAATGTCTATATAGACCAAGAATGTCCCTATGCATAACTTTATTTGATATTTGCATATCATTATTTTAACTACCCTGCAAATAGTTGTGACCCCAACTCTGACAGAGGAATCTCAGTCACAGTTAAGTGACATTAGTGGTAACAAGGTTTCCAACTCAGGACTATCTATTTCACTTCTGAAGTTAATTTTCTTTTAGCTTTTCCATAATTTCATTTTTTTGTGATAATTTTGTTATGTATGAAGAAAAAAGGGAGATTGGATTGAGTATGAAAGACACAGCTTCTTAACACAGGCACTTTATAATCTCCAGATAGTTCACTTGCACTTATCTCCATGTGAAATCTCAAATTTATGTAAATTCACCCCAAACTCTTTATTTCAGCAGGAGAGTTCCAATTTTCTTGAATTAGAAAATGAGAATTATTGGAGTTTTGCTCCATATTTTTAATTTTGTTTTAGTTTTATATTTTTTATTTTTTTGCTAGAGGAAATCTTTTGTCTGAAGTACTCTGAGTCCAGTTACTGTGTGTGCGCATGCATAACTATGTGCATTAACCTCCATTTACTGCCAAGTTTAGTAACGAATGCATGTTAGGAGTGAGGTAAAAAGCGCACTGAATTATAAATGAGTACTATTGTTATGAAATTTCTATAGATGTTATAATCTGGACAAAAAGAACTGAAAGAAAACAAAATATTTTAATATGTATATGTATATGCACCCATGTACACACACATACACACACAATAAAAAGGGGAGTGAGAATGTGTCATGATTCCACACTTAAATCCATATCATGTAGGGATTTAATCCTTTCTCAGGAAAAACAAAAATTTTGTTTCAGGAAGGGATTGCCAAAAAGGACTAGAGCAGTGTAATGATTCCTTTTTGTGTCAAATAATTCCTTTTTTTTTTTTTTTTGCCCCTTTTCACCAATCCAATTTTAAGTCTTCTCTTTGGCTCATAAAAACACAAGATTCATTAGAAATTCTCCATTACGCCCTCTCAGGCTTTCTTTAATTGTCATGTAATTAGTGCCCACAATAAGGAAAATAGAAAAGGCAAATTGTTTGTTTGTCCATACGCAAAGAATCATGGAGTGGTTTTAAGACTTTTGGGAAGTACACAATTGCCCTGCTTGACGAAGTTCAAGTTCAAGAAGAGCCTATGATCCTATGATTTCCACCATGACTTCAAATTCACCCAGTGGACACCAGGGAAACATTTTTCTTGCAGAAAGCTTGGCAGTTGAGATCTAGAGGTAGTTTGGGGAAACAGTAGGCTAAATGATTGAGTAAAAATAATGTGGAATCTTCGGTTTGTTTTTGTTTTGTTTCAGTTGATTTTTCCTTGGGAAGAAGTCATTGCTGAGGGAAGGTCCATCACTGTCAAAAAGAGGGTTGAGAAAGCCACCCAGGGCCAGAGTTAATTTGCTGCTGTAATGCTTGCTGCCATGGTGGTAGTCCTGCCTGCATCCCTGTGATGTGGGAGACACAAATGTTCTAACACAAATACTATAATGTGGCAACAAAAGATCTCAGGAATCCGTCTTTTATTAATGAAGTTGTTTCAGCACAGTGGAGTACCAAAATCTAAGTCATTTGAAAAGCTTGGTACTCACATGGGATAGAAGCAGTCATTAAGGGGAAACTGTCCCATTGTGAGAGAAAGAAAGAAAAGAAAAGAAAAAAAAAAAGACAAACATTGCTAATCTATGCCAGAAACAGGCAGGCCTAAGGCAGGAGGATGAAAAAACACTGTGCTTCAAAGTGTTTATTGTGCTGGAGCTTCCAAGCACTTTGAAGACGGTCATCAAACCCTTCTAAATGGAACCAGGGAGACTTCTTGCCATTGAGCTCAACAACAAATGTTTGTGCTTCATGGCCATCTTATTTATCCCTCAAAGACTTTTAGTAATGTTGTCGTACAAAAACTAATTTTCCATCTGAGTAATCATAACCTAAACACAATCAAATTGCCAACAAGATGAAATGGTTTGGGTTGTTGCAATAGCATACCTGTAGTAGCCATTATTATACCAAGATATTATGGGGTTCGCAATTCTGAAATCAACTAACTCTAATGTCTGAAATAGTGAATTGAAGCAAGTCTTCTTCAGTTTGTGGACTAGCCCATAATGCCATGAAGTCATTTTTAATGACCTCAGGTTAAGTACTTGGTGCAGGCAAATATAGCCCCTTCCTTTTGGACTTTGGACAGGATGTCAATTACATTTAAAAATCTAGCAATTTGGGTTCATTGGATCATTTGATTAGCTACTATATGAAAATGGTCTGGGTACAGGACTCAAGAGTGGTTTCTGAGCTCAGTATTGCTTGCTTGGTGGATAGGATGACTCTCTGATTCTTTTAACAAGGAATGGACAGCAAACTTTAGTGGGCCTGACCAAGGTCCCCAGAAAGCCAAGTGTCAACAGGTAAAGAAAAAGAAGACAAACTTGCTTCCTTTTCCTAATTTATCTAGCTCTCTCCCAGGATCCAACCAACTCACCTCCCTCTTGCAACTAGGCATTATAGTAGGGTGAGGGACAGTGATACATGAACAGCTTCTATCTTTGGATTATAAACAATTCACAAAACAGGAAATATGATTCTGACTAAATCCATCTATCACTTGGGAGCTTGATTCTGAAAGTAGCCCAGAAGTGGTACTACATAGATTAGGAAGTTAATGCTATGGAAAATGAAATCTTTGTAATATTTAGCATTCAGATGATCAAAAAATGGAAGGAAAGGAGATGAAATCCAGGGGTGGTGAGGACAAGGGTGGTTGTTCCTCAGCTGTGCCAGGGATTTGTCAGAGAGTAATCTGAGGAAGTTATGGACAGTTTTCCTCTTGAAATTAAATTTTGTGAGGTTTCCTGTTGTATTCCTGAAGGATGAGAAAGGGTCAGGGGAATTTAGGGTGGGGTGGGGAAACACATCCTCCATCAGCAGTCTTCAGAACTCAGATCTAGGCCATTGAAAAGAGGTGGAAATAGAAGGATTCCCTTACCTCAAGAATTCATTGTAAAGGCACCAGGGTCCTTGGATCCCATATAAAAATTGTGATAATCTATGAAAGAGAGGGGCATTTTTCCTGATTTTGTTGCAAAATCAGCACCATGTATGTTGTATGGAAAATGAGCCAACAACCTTGGGAACCACAGGAGAAGGGACCTTCATCAGAGTTTGACGTTCACAAAGTGGCCTCTGAAAGTAGTGGCAGTGTGATAGGCCCCAAAGAGTGTGGGGTGCATGAGACATCAGAGGCTTCCCAGACATAAATGTGCAAAAGTTAGAGCCAGGGTCTGGAACAAAGTTCTACTTTGAAAAGATGAGTTAAGAACTAATGAAATTTGGTTGATTTCCTTTTTTATAACTTTGCTTTTACAAATTTGCAATGGTGGAGGGAACTAAATTTATATCAGAATTGCATACAATGACAGTAAAGTGTGGTAGATCCTCGAGCATCTTAGTTGTTGAACCCAATCCAAACAAACAACAAAAATACTTGTCTTGCTAATGAAGATCTCTAGAGTAACTTGAAAATTCGAGTTAGATTTTGCATAAGAAGTAAGGTCCAGGAACCAATACCTATGAATTACTAGAAGGAAGGACTTGGACAAAATAAAAGCCAGACTTGTAAATAGTTCCCCCTGTACAAAAGTACCTGAAAGAAACTAATTAGGAAGTGTATAGATATACCACACATTTATTTAACAAACTCCTATAAAGTTATTATGTTCTGAGCCCTGTTATGAATACTTTAAGTCTTATAAGAATTCTACCACCACTTTTTCAAAGATAGATCTTAGCTTCCATTTCACAAATGAGAAAAAATGTTATAGAGAATAGTTAAGTAACTCATTCAAGGAGAAACACCTGGGTTACAACAGAACTGGGGTTCAATCCCAGGGAATTGAACCCCGTCCTGCACTGGCTTTCTACAAACAGCATGATTGCCATTCCCCCATATTTTGGCTGATGCCGTACAACTGCCTTGGTCTACTTCTACATATGGTTTGCATTTTTATAGCTGCTGCAACCAAAAAGTTCTTCAGCTGGTAATCTGCACAGAGGAGGCATTGTAGTGAAGAGGAAAGGATGCTGGACCATGAGTTGGGAAATCCAAGCTTTATCCTGCTTCAGTCACTAAAATGACTGCCATATGAAGTCACATTGACATCTTTGGATTTCAACATCTACATCTATAAAAAGCACTGAGTGAGACTCTTTCAAGCACATTTCAACCTCAAAATTCTAAATTCCAAAGAAGCTAGGCACAGGCTAGACACAGATCTTTTGGCCAAAGTACCCACGTTTCCCTTCATAACAGATTATTACCATGGGCACCTGACAAATCATCAGATATATTTTTTAAATAGACTGGGATTTTTTTTTTGGTGTTCCAATAATTACTTTTTGTTATAATGGCACCAACAGTAAAACATCTGACTTAATTACTTGTTGTGGGAAAAAAAAATTGTCAAAAACCACTCAACCAAGAAGACTAGAGAATTGCTTCAGAATTATCCACGTAGTCTTTAAAGAAGAGGGCTGAAGCAAAGAGATGCGGTGTGGAGACATGAAATGTGTCTCATCCTAGGTTGTGATGAGACAGAAATGTTTCTTTATCTATCCCCCGCCCCAACCAATGTTTGGTCATTGTGGTTATTTTTTGCATGAATTTTACTGTTTCTGGATCCATGTTTCACTTGGCATATCATTAGCTTTCTCCTGTTTTTCACTGTTCATTGAGAGAGTATATGTTTTTACTGCTCTGTTTTATTTGCTATTATTCTTGATATTTCTGTTGGATATTCTTCTTCTGGTTTGTTCTGAAAGGCTACAGAGAAGTTCATGAAGAGTTAAATGTTTAGGCAAAAAGATTTCAAATGGAACATCAAACCCTACACCAGAAATTCTCCTATGTTAATGTGCATAATCACCTGGGAAGCTTATTAATATTCATATTCTTATTTTTCACCTACCAGAGATTTTGAGATAATAGGTTAGAATAGGACCTGGCAACACACATTTTGTCAAGGTTCTGGAACAGTGGCTTGGTGCTTCCCATTTTTATAATTATCTGGCAGGTCAGTAGAGAGGAAGGGCTGTGTGACAACAAGATTTTTAGTTTTTTGTTGTTTTTTTTTCTTAAGAAGATGGAAATATACCAATTAGAAAAACTGGAACATGCTCTACCATATTAATGACCTTGAATTCTTCTCTGAGAGGAAGTAGATGGTCTATTGGCTCAAGCTAGCCATAAGTTACTCCTATGCATGAACAGGTATTCCTCTTCTCAGTCTTTTCCAGATTCATGGGTAGTATGTTAGTCATTGCTATAGTTTGGTTAAGTGTTCCCCAAAGACCCATATGTGGGAGGCTTGGTTGCCAATTCATGGCACTATTGGGAGGTGATAGAACCTGTAAGTATGGGGCCTACTAGGCGGAAGTTAAGTCACTATGAGTGTGCTCTTGAGTGAAATATGGGGACCCAGCCCATTTCTCTCTCCCTTTTACTTCCAAGCTGTCTCATGAGGTGAGCAGATCATTCCACCATATATTCCTCATGATGGTGTGCTGCCTTGCTTCAGGCTCAAAAGCAATAAGCCCAACTAACCACAGACCCAAACCTCTGAAACTGTTAGCAGCAATAAGCTTTTCTACTTTTTAAGTTGATTATACCAAGTATTTCATTACAGCCACACAAAGCTGACTAATAGTTTTCCATCACTATAACAGAATACCTTAGATAACTAATTCGTGAAGAGAAAAGGCTTATTTTGCCCATGATTTTGGACGTTTCAGTTTCTCATTGGTTGGTAGCATTGTTTTGGGCCTGAACCAAGGCAATGCATCTGGTGGGAGCTCTTGGTAGAGCAAAACTACTCATCTCATCAGCCAGGAAGCAAAAGAGAAAGAAGAGCCTGTGTCCCACAATTCTCTTTGCAGGCATGCCCCCAATAACCTAAAGATCTCCCATGAGGCCCCATCTCTTGAAATGTCAAGGTATCTCCCAATAGTGCCACTTTTGATACCAAACTTCAACATATAGGCTTTTGGGGAGATTGTTCAAGATCTAAACTACAGAAGGTAGAAAGCTCATAGTAAAGTGACATCAGAATTGAATACATTTGCCAAAAGATTGTTAACCGTGGCCCAACTAGAACTGGACATTTTTTAAAACTGTATATTTAAGGCTTAGCGATATATTCTCACCATTTTGTTTTTTTTCTTTTTACATTTACTATGAAGCAAGTTTAATAATCTTATAGTTCCTCTCTGAGAAATATGCACTTGATTTCACATGCATGGCAAATGTGCACCATTAACTTTACTGCAAACTGTATATACATGAAAAAAACTGGAATTGACTTCTGGACAGAGTGCTGAACATACTCCATCCAGGGTGTCCTTTTACTCTGCGATATGATCTTGAACTAGATATTTTGTTGAACTATTATTTTGATTTTCAATTTATTCCTCTGTAGGGTAGAGCAAATGGTACCTAGTTTGTTGATGTCCCTGGGGTACTGTAAGGGTGAGAACATGTCAAACTGCTTTCGGGATTTAAGAATCATAAACACAATCTTCCAGGCTATTAATTTGTTTCCAATCTTTATTTTATTGAATCCAATGATATAATGTACACCAGTCACTCATTGTACCACTAAGAGATGAACTTATGATAAAGGAGCACATCTGTTCAAACATGAATATTAAGGAACGAGAGTGAGCATGCAGTACAATCTTGGTCAAGCTATATTTCTGACAGGGCATTTTTAAAATCAAGAGCTGTTTTTCCATAAAGTTTTCAAGGAAAGCCAATCTAAAATTCTCTTTAGATTGATTTGGTTCACATTTACTCTATCACTCTAATGTAAATTCATTAGAAATGCTTTTTTTTTTTTTTTTTTTGAAGATCCATCATCTTCTAAAGACATACTGCAGAAAACTTTTCTATTTGAAAAGATAGAGAGCTGCTTTAACACATGGAGAGGGTACATGCTATTAGAACAAGCAGAGCTGAGTTAACTGTCAGTAGAGCAAAGTGTTGGAAGATGTTTCTAATCATTATAGTTAGGCATGCCCTATAATGTTTGACTTACAAGTTTTTCTTTTCTTTTTTTTTTCTTAGCCAGTGTATTAAAGTATAAGTAAATACAATAAAATGCATACCATAGTGATGAATAGAATAGCTTCCAGATTAGATAATACAAATTTTAGGCTTAAAACTTAGCAGCTATTTGGCATTGGACAAACTATTTAAATTCAACAACCATTTTTTTTCCTTTCCCTTCTTTAAATTTGGGAATAACAGAATCTACCTGATAGGCTATTTAGAAAAGTTCAAGTGAAAATTCATCTTAATAGCAGAGCTCAGTGTCTGACATGGTGAGTTCACCATCAACCCCTGTAAGAAGTATTTATATTTTTTATATCCCTACCCTCCAAGGATTATCAGAAATACCTTCTACAATAATATCCTGAATTTATGAATCCCAGGACTTGAGTTCCAACAGTGGCCCCATAGGATCTCGGAGCAGATATGCTTCTTGTTTTCTCTCTCTGTTGTTAATCATGGAGGGTTGTATTTAACCCAGACAGCTTTCTTTAATGATCTTGCTGTTAACAATCCATTTCAGCTTAGTCCACTTCTTGGGGTAGTAAATTTTATTGTGCAATGTATAAATTAAAGTAGTACCTAGTTTCTTTGGGTTGATATTAATCAAAGGGTCTTATGTAAAGAATGTTTTTTTTTTTCATAAAGAAGAACTTTTTAAATACTAAAAATAAATTAGTATATATTTGTTTAAAAGTAGTAGAAACATGACCAAACAGGTACAAATAATAAGGATATGTGTTTCTTATGTAATTGAAGATCAAATTTTCAGGTACAATATACTTGTGGCACTGGTTCTATCCATAATTCTCTTATAACTCCATTTATCAGTGTTTTGACTTTACCATTAGGCTCATGATGCCAACAAGTCCCTTAGCAGATATCTGGGCCTTATTCATCTTCACTTACATCCAACCACAGATCACTTACCATAGCTTTCCTTTAAAAACAAAGAAGAAATTACTGGTAAGTCTTTCCTGGTAACTTTCTGGCTCAAGTTGGCAAAGGCCAGTTCTAAGGGCAGAAGGTTATATTTGATTCAAATAGAACCAACTTCTGGAGATGAAGGTCAGTTCCCTAAGTTATATTGCTACTAGATAACATGGAATTGGGTTGGGTTCAAGTTGATAGAACTCTTTGTACAGTGTCTCCATCTTTTATATCCTTTTATAGACATTCCTGAATGTAATTTACCCATATTGATGATGCAGAAATTACTCAGTAGTAATCTCAGTGGCTTCTATGTAATTGGGCAGTATTTTCTGTTTTCAAACTAAATAGTTCCAGGCTCTTTTTGAATTCATGACTGCTCTTCTAAATACTTTGTCTACTCAGTCATTGTGATGTTAACAATTAAAGTTCTGGTAGACAGCAAACCCCCTTCCCAATTTTGCTTTGGTATAGGAGAAAAATCATGGGAAATCTCTTTAAGGACCCACTGACTCTGGGAGTCATGGACAATCCTTGTGTCCACTGTAAGACACATTATCTGATGCTCTCAAAAGGTTGAACATGGGTAGCTAGATGGTCATTCTGAGTAATACCTGTGCACATTTGCTCTCACTGGTGGAGTTGTGTGCTTACTAAGGCGCAGGTGTGTTTGTTCCCAATTTTTTAATGCCATTCAGATTTGTGACTGTACCACAAGAAACATGAAATATGAGGATAGCATAAACAATATCTAACTTACAAATAATTGATTGATTCAGTAAAAGTTAAAGGAGCCAGGCATGGTGGTGCCCACCTGTAATCCCAGCAGCTTGGGAGGCGGAGGCAGGAGGATCTCAAGTTCAAAGTCAGCCTCAGCAAAAGCAAGGTGCTAAGCAATGCAGTGAGACCATGTCTCTAAATAAAAAGTACAAAGTAGGACAGGGGATGTGGCTCAGTGGTTGAGTGCCCCTGAGTTCAATTCCTGGTACTCCCCTCCAAAAAAAAAGTTAAAGGAAAATCATAAAAACATTTGCAACTAAATTAGCCCTAGGAGAAACAATTATAAAAGAATGAAGAAAAGAAAGGCAATCAAATATAGAAAGGTTCTACATTCAAAGAATTTTGCAAGGTTCTTTAAGTTCTTGTTCTGTTGTAGAGATTATAGAAAATGCATTGTAAATGTGATTCACACAGGAAACATGATGGCATCTTCTAATCAGCAGATCCACTCTCAAAGAAGAGGCCTTAACCCTTTATAAACAGCCTGATAAATGAATGTACAATGAAATATTTTAGGTTAAAACCAAATATTAAGGGCCTAAGTCATTTGTATAATTACCTTTTTTTTTTTTTTTTACCATTTTTAAGTGACTACTCCGTTAACCAGATAACTCCACATCAGTTAAGAAGGCTTTCATGGTATATTGGAAAAATTAGGTAGTGGAAGTTTGTAAGTGTGTGTATGGTGTCTGTGAGTGTGTGTGTGGGGGGGGGAGGAGAATAGGTGTGATGGGGAGGTGGTGTTGGTCTACAAGAGTAAAAAATGCTGTCATCATACAAGGTTTAAGTCATTGAGACTGCAGGCAATGTTTATATTTAATAAATAGAAAAGCATACAAATGTATATTGTTTAGTACTGTTGAATAACTACTCAAAAATGTTAAAGGTGTTAAAAATTCTTTGTATTTGGAAAGAAAGTGGGACTGATAACAGTGGAGAGGGGGCTACAGAGAGAGGACTGTTGTTCCTTTATATGTTTAATGATTCTGATTTTTTAAATTGTGTGTGAATTTTATTCTTCTAAATATAAAATATCAAACAATAGCATATACTAGAACTGATTTGTTGGTTTGGTAGCCAGTCTCAAGCAGAGCTTCCAGTAAGTCTTGCTTCTTGGCATTCACACCCTTGTGTAACCTCCTTTCTCATCACACATGATCTCAGGGCTGCTCTTTGTCGCCTATAACTGGATGTACAGAAGTGATGGTAACTCACTTCCAAGATCAGGTTATAAAATACCCTCTGGCTTCTGTCTCCATCTTATTTTCTCCTCTTAGTCTCTGTCTCGGTATGACTGTCCCTCTCCTTGGATCATTCACTCTGAGGGAAATCAGCCTTCATACCATGAGAAGCCTTATAAAAGTTCAAGGGGAGAAACTAAAGCCTCCTGAAAAGTTCTTTGAGTCTCATTCCTTATTTATAAGTTTTAGATACGGGGCCTTCCTTGTGAATTATTGTGAAATTTAGATTGCAAATATATACAATTCGATACAAGGTGTAGACCCTCAACCACAGCTGACTTTATCATTCTAAGCATTATTAATAATACGGATATAGTTATTAAAGTTGCCAAAGTCATTCAGCTTGTGTGTGCAGAGACAGGATCCAGCACAGATCTATCTGCATTCTTAATCCTTGGCCTCTCCAGAATTCACTGGGGGAAACAGACAACCATGGGATATTCAGGTAAAAATTCATGTTTTGTCAATTGTGAGAATTACTTTATTTCTCTTTCAGTGACCTCTGCAAAGAAGGAACCTCCAGTTAGTCCAAGGGGATCCCTAGTACCATGAGACAGAGTAATAAAAGTCAGAGTCAGCTTTACAGAATTGCATGCTTAGAGAAAAAGGAAAAAGATAGAGAAGAAAATAAATACTATATAACAGCTTAAGGTGAAGGAAATCTGGATAAAATGACCTGCTAGAAAGTGTTTTGATAAGAAAGGTAGGGAGTAGACGTAAGGGAGAGCCAAAAGATGGTTGCAATAAGAGAAAAGACCTATATACTGGCATTGATGAGTGGGTGAGGTTAACTATATATGGAGAGATTTGATGTCTATCACTAGGAGAAATATATAAAATTTGTAGATTTGAATCCAGAATGTATAAAGCTCCCAGGTTTGCAATGAGGCAAGTCAGGGTCAGGGAAGATATTAAAATTGAGCCAAAACCAGAAAAATATTTCTTGAACAAGTTAGAAGAGCTCATCTTGCCTAGAAGGTACAAATGAAATCAGTCAAGCCAGATGGGTAGTATCCTCAGCTGTGAGAGATGGAAAAGACTGACAGAAAAGAAGGGATGGGATGACATGGGCAACCTAAGAGGAAATGCTCTATGTTTGTGGTGATCAGCTTTCTGTCACTGTAGCAAATATCTGAGATAAATCAACTGAGAAGAGTTTTATCTTGGCCCACATTTTTGGAGGTTTCAGTTCATGATCAATTGGTGCTATTGCCGTGGGCCTGTGACAAAGCACCACACTGTGGCAGAAGTGTGTGGCAGAGCAAAACTCATGGTCAAAACAGAAGAGGAGGAGGGGACTGGAATTCCACTAGCTCCTTCAAGTATAGGCCTCCAATGACCTGAAGAGCTCCCACTTGGCCCCACTCTCAAAGATTCTTCCACCTGCCCATAGCTCCATGGTGAGAATCGAGATTACATCACATGGATCTTTGGGAACCATTAAAATCCAAACAGCAAGGATTATCCTTGGTTTTGTGAGATGGGCACCAAGGGACTGGTTGTTTTAAGGGAACACACTGTATCAAGTGTGGCAAAAATTAGTTGTTCACTTAGCTATTTTGCGACTGTATAGGACGAATATTCCTCAAGACTCAAGACAGAGGCATTTGATGTCAGTGATATGGAATCTGGGAAGGACATTTTTCATCCCCCGTACTTGGTCATCAACTAGGATTCTTAACTGATGGTTAAGAGACAGCCCACAGCACAGGATGGCTGTGCTGATGGAAATGGTCCTTGCTAGGAAAGGAAATAAGCAGGCACCATGATAAGGTGTCAGTGAAGAAGAGGAAGAGTATATTTCCTGAACCCAACTGAGAAGCAGAAATGGCATGTTATAAATGCTTGATTAACTAGAGCGTGAGCTCCCTGATGGGCAGGAGCTCTGTTTCCTTTAGAACTCTGGCCTTACCCCTAAAGAATGTCCATCACAAAAATTTCAATATATATTTAAATGAATACATGAATGAATGATGAGGGAGTGGCACATCCTGTGATGGAGTTGGACATGTGGATCTGAACATGGGAGAGAGGTCTTGGCACAATGTAGATGTGGGAGTAATTAAATCAAGGATTTAGATACAGTTCCAAGGAGAAAAGGGAAAATAAGGAGCATATGAGGAAACCAGGGAGGACTAAAGTTAGAGGAGCAAAAAGAAGAAGGCATGAAAGATCCAAGGATGTGGCCACTGAGGTGGGAATAATGCTAGGAAAGAATTTTAAGAGAAATCATAGAAACAAAGTGCTCAGAAGGGAATATTCAAAGGGGACAAATACCACAAAACTAAGAAGACCAAGGAATATACTGACTTAAAATTAACTCTTGTATTTTGCAACAAAGACTTTGGCAACAGCCATTTCATTAGAATAATAAAGACAGAAATCAGATTATGTTTATTTAAAAAAAAATTAGTGCTAGAGGTTGAACCCAGGACCTCATACATCTTGGCAAGCCCTCTACCACTGAGCTACAACCCAGCCTGTACTCATTATTATTATTATTTATTAAATTTTGAGACAGCACTTACTAAGTTGCCTGGGCTGGCCTTGAACTTGTGGTCCTCCTGCCATAGTTTCCCAAGTTGCTGAAACTGGTATGGGCTACCATACCAGGTTCACAGATTATTTTATTGAAGAAGTTAATGGAAAGTCAAGAGGCAAAACAAAGGAATGTATTATTTCAATGAACTTGACTGATAAGGGAAAGAAAGACATCAGACAGTCATAGGAGAAAGGCAGAAAATGTGGGATAGCTTTTTTTAAAGACTGATTTCAGCATACTTGAACTTTTAACTCAGATTTCAGCTTGGATGGTTTAGACTCTTGAGGCCAAAATAAAATGACCCCAATAACATTGCAAAGTAGGGGTTGATGTTAATGTTGGGAAAAGGTTTTCAATTGATTATATTCTTTTAATCTCCTCTGGCTTCGTCTAACCTCATACTTATTCAGATTTTTCAACTATCACTGAATTTACCAGACTAGTGTCAAGGAAAAAAAAAAGCAAAAATGGTGTAGCACTGGCTCCGGGCTTAAAATGGAGTTGGAAGCACTAATCAAATTGCAGAAGACACATTCTCTGCTGAACCTTTGAACTAAGTTACATACACACACACACACACACACACACACACACACACACACACCCTAAGTAAGAGCTGACCTTTGAAACATTGTTCATCTCTGATGATCTTCTGTGCAATGAACTCTTTTCCCCAAACTATCAAGAGATTGAGACATGTCCCAATCCCTTTCTCACAGAGCAGCTTCACTTCTGCCAGTGTCAATCATAATTCCTGACTAACAAATGATGTAATTAACAACCCTCTTGTGGCTTAAAGCTTTAAATACAGCCACCATTTTGTAGTACCTGGGAGCACATTTTCAAGATCGCTGGAATCTGTGTTTTCCAAGATTGAAATGATAATTGACCCCAAATAAATTTAATTTCTTTCTTCTCGACGAGGTTGGTTATTTTTTTTTTCTAAATCAACAACAGAAACTCATCTCTTTTGTATTCAATTAAATTTTGTGTCCATTGGTAATTAATGGGTATTTGTTGGGTATTGCTGAGAGCATGTTATTATCCATTTTATACTTCTAGAATAAGCTCAATTCCCACTTTCTAAGAGCCCACTCTTTCTTTGGCTGATTCCTGACTCTACACATTAAAGAGAAGTCCTTGCTCAGTTACCTTTGGGAATCCTCCTCCTATAGTAAACCTCAAATATCACTGTTTCCTCAACTCAAAGCTTACTTGAATTTTGGTATGGGATTATACATGTATTTGAATTTGTGGCCACTGCTGTATTTGTGTTCCACTCCATAAACACAATATATATATATTTTTTATTTATTCAGCTCATCTTGGATTTCTTACTGTGTCCTCAGGGTTTTTCCTTCTCTTTCGTACCCTTTACCAGAGAATTATAATCCATCATCCTCCATGGTTCATATCAGGTAACACAAGACTTTTCTTGACCTACAGAGTATTTTTTTTAAAGTTTTACATTTAAAATATTTTTTTTGAGATTGACATAGGGTTTTTAAAAATAGTACAGAGCTCTCAAGTATTCTTTGCTCAGTTTACCCAATGGTAACACCTTGGAAAATTTTAGTGCAATATCACAATAAGAATAGAGACACTCAAGATACAGAACATTTCTACCACAAAAAGATCCCTTTTGTTGTCCTTTTTTAGTGAGAGTCATGTCCCTTGTACTCTCACTTCTCCTCAATGTCTAGAAACCATTAATCTGTCCTCCATTTCTATAGTTTTGACATTTCAACATATTATGTGAATAGACTCATATATTTTATTGGATGGATGTACCATAGTTTGTTTAAGTGTTCACTTATTGAAGCACATTTGAGTTGTTTCTAGTTTTCATCTCTTATGGATAAATGTTCATTTATAGGCTTTTACAGGAAAATAAGCCTTCATCTCTCTGGAATAAATGACTAAGGGTGCAATTTCTGGATTATATGGTGGTTACATGATGAGTTTTATAAGAAACTAATAAACTGTTTCCCCAGTGGTAGGTACCATCTATTTTTATATTCCTACCAGCAATGTATGAGTGATCAATGTTCTCTGCATCCTTGTTACTATTTGGTATAATGATAATTTTTATTTTAACCATTCTGATAGTTGGGGAGTGGGATCCTACTATAGTTTTAATTTGCATTTTCCTAATGGCTCTGATGTTGAACATCTTTCCAGGTGCTTATTTGCTGTATGTCTTTCTATTTTGATATCCCTGAATTCATCTTTCTCTCCATTCTCTAATTATGTTGTTACTCTTCTTACTTTTGAGTAAGAAGAAGAAGAAGTACTTTTGGCTTCTCCTATTCCTTTTGTTTTAATTTTTTTACATAATTTTGTGTTATATGTTTAAATCCACAATTCATTTTGGGTTAATTGTTGTGTAAATTGACACACTAGGTGGAGTTATGCCTATTGATCTGTCCTACCATCATGTGTTGACAAGTTTTCTTTCCTCCATTGAAACTCTTTTGAACCTTTGTCAAAAATTAGGCATATTTCTGTGACTCTATTTCTGGGTTCTGTACTATGTTTCCTTGATCTATGTCCCTCTCCCTATATTACATATCACACAGTCTTGCTTATTGTAGGTGTCTAGTAAGTCTTCCACTTTATTCTTCTCTTTTAAAACTGTTTTAGCTATTATAGTTCCTCTGTTTTCACATAAGTTTTAGAATAATCTTATAGCTACAAAAAGCTTACTTGAATTTTGGTATGGGATTATACATGTATTTGAATTTGTGGGCACTGCTATATCAAGTGTTTCATTCCATTAACACATTTTTTTTTTGTTTATTCAGTTCTTCTTGGATTTCCTTTAGCATATAAGCCCTGTGCAGGTTTTATTAGCTTTATGTCAAAACAATTCTTTATTTTAAATACTATAAGTGGTATTGTATTTTTAATTTTAGTATCTAAGTATTCATTGCAACTATATAGAAAAACATTTATTTTTGTATGTTTTCCTTATATACTGCAACCTTGCTGAAAATGCTTATTCATTCTAGGAATGTTTTGGTACATTTCTTGGGATTTTCTGTCATTCATAAAGGGATGCTTTTATTTTTCCTTTATATCAATATGCCTCTTATTTCTTTTTCTTGCTTTATTTCACTAGCTAGAACTTCAAGCTCTATTTAAAACAGAGTTGAATAGAAGTGGACTTCCTTGCCTTGTTGCTGATCCTAGAGAGGTTTTCCATTCTTTACTATTAAATATAATGTTAGATATAGGTTTTTAAAATTGATTTTATTTTTTAAAATACATGACAGCAGAATGCATTATAATTCTTGTTACACATATTGAGCACAATTTTTCATTTCTCTGTTTGTATACAAAGTAGTCTTACACCTAATTCGTGTCTTCATACATGTACTTTGGATAATGATGTCCATCACATTCCACCATTCTTGCTAATCCCCTTCCTCCTCCCATTGCCTCCCTCCCCTCTTCCTTATCTACAACTCATCTATTCCTCTCATGTTCCCCCTTCCTACCCCACTATGAGTCAGCCTCCTTATATCAGAGAAAA
Organism: Marmota flaviventris; assembly: GCF_047511675.1. Classification (NCBI taxonomy): domain Eukaryota; kingdom Metazoa; phylum Chordata; class Mammalia; order Rodentia; family Sciuridae; genus Marmota; species Marmota flaviventris. Next base: position 99,501,881 of record NC_092498.1, on the reverse strand, counting down.
CATTTGGCATTTGTTATTTTGGGATTGGCTAACTTCACTTAGCATTATCTTCTCCAATGCCATCCATTTACCTGCAAATGCCATGATTTTATTCTCTTTTATTGCTGAGTAAAATTCCATTGTGTATATATGCTACAGTTTTTAATCCATTGATCCACTGAAGGGCATCTAGGCTGGCTCCACAGTTTAGCTTTGTGAATTGTGCTGCTATAAAAATTGATGTGGCTGTGTCCCTATCAAACTAAAGATGTTCCCCTCTATTCCTGCCCCACCCCCAGCCCCCTCACCCACACCAACTTCCAAGAGTTTCTAACCATGAATGGGTATTAGATTCTGCTGTGGTTTCTTTAAAAATATTTTTTTTACCTAATTCTAACATTTTTCTCCCTTTTAGCTCTTATAAACTATTGATTACCATTTTCCATTTAGTTTTATGTCTTCTTGATTCTTGGTATAATGAATGATTATCAGTGGAAACACAGACATTTTCATATCCTGATGTGCAACTAACTTCAGGTCATACTAAAACCTCCTGCTTTTGGTGGCTTCCCCTGATGCCCATTGTTGTCTGTACCACCTCTTTAATTCAATACCACTACAGATTGGTTTCCTTGGTTTACTAATTCTGGCCTTCCAGAGGCATATTCATTTCATCCAAACCAAATGTGAGATGTGAGATGAAGAGGGGAAAAATTAAGGCAAAGCAAAAGTGAGAGATGTGAAGTTCAAATATTTAAAAAGGTCACTTAGTGACAAAGCTATCCTGCTGTAAACAAGAGTGCCGGGTAGGTTATTGTCCACAGGCAGGGATGGGAAATATAGGTTCACAGTAAGCCCTGCACATGACTTCAAAGATATGAACATACCAGTTGGCAATAAATATTTATAAAATGAGACTTAGATAGACCATTAGCCCGCCACATACTCCTTCCACACAATGAAATATGAAGCTTAATTCATGACAAAGACAGGCAGAAAAAATAATAGAGGACCTAAATTTAGGCTTGAGTAAATGTTCAGATTTATTTTAAAATATGGATATAAATACACAACCATTATAGTCAAAACCAAAACTTTAAATAGTAACAACTAGCAGGGTGCAGTGGCTCACACCCATAATTTCAGCATCTTGGGAGGCTGAGGCATGAGGATAACAAATTCGAGGCCAGCCTTTGCAACTTAAAAGACCCTCAGCAACTTAGTAAGACCTTGTCTCAAAATTAAATAATAAAAAATGAGAAAAGGACTAGGAATGCAGCTTAGTGCACCCCCGTGTTAAATCCCCTATACCAAAAAAAAAAAAAAAAAAAAAAAAAAGCCACAACTAGTTTGCATTCATATCTCTTGGTTTCTTCTATGTTTCTTATGAAATAACTTTTTTCTCAATTTATAGTTTCTTTTCATAATATCTCATCACATCCAATACATCTACAGATACCCTTGCCTTGTGAAGCATGTGACTCAATTGTTAAAATAAAGGACAGAAGCCCTTGACTCAGAGAGGGCATATTTATTTCATCCAAACCAAATTTTCAAACTGCCTTCAAGGTCTAGGCTAAGCAATTCCCAGCACAGCTTTTAATGTAGAGTCTTCCTTTTATGCTGATCTTCCTCTAAATTTATCTATTATGAACTGATAAGTTTCAGAATTGAACATAACAGAGGGTTTAGGTGAAATGCAGTGCTTATTCCAAATTCTGGTCTTTCTGAACTTCTTGATGATTGTGCCCCATTTTCTTTACTTGAAGACAATAAGAAGCAATTCACTAATGAGACAAACTAATTTAAGCTAAGGAACTGACATTTGCTATACCTTCCAAATGAAAGGACTGCTTTTCCAGGGACCTTCAGGGTCTCCACCTCTGATGCATGACTGTTGTGGTCACCCAGTCTGAGGTGCTATCCAAACTGTATCATTTAGGCAAGGTCTAATAAACTAGCACAGTCTTTAGAGTTATAGGTTATGGTACAGAAAACAAGTATACTGTTTAGAGTTAGGTGATACAAGATCACATCTCACAGAGATGAACTTAAACTGGTTATTTAGAATTTCTGGGGCTTCTCCTGAACTCAAGAGATCCTCATGCCTCAGGCTCCCACTTTGGGGCTAGAACCTTGCCAAGTTTTTAATCAAGGTTTTGAAAAACATTGTTTCATCTTCTACTTCACTGTAGTCTTTGAACTTCCTGCCCAGTGAGGTCAAGTAAAAGAATTGTGATCATTCCCCTTTCAGTAAAGTAAAAATTATGTAGATAAATGGAGGGCGGGGGGTGGAGAAAGAGAAGAGTTATCTAAAGCCGCGTGGCTAATTTGTTTAGAACCAAGTCAAGAAACTTCTTTATGCTGATCTTTTATATGTAGTGGTTCAGTTTAATAGAATTAAAAGTCTAGTGATAATGCCCTTTTCACTGAACAAATGAAATTAAGATATTTCCAGGCAAGAACACTTTTGTTATGGCACCCACCAAGTTCTTTGTAGTCCTCATCTGCAGTTCACTGAATACAATTTCTATACCTCTACAATGGTTAGTTGTGACATATTAAAGTGTATACTTTAAATATGAACATGATTGAAATATCTTCTTTAATTCGCCCTCCTGCAGGCTGAAACATCACTACCAGTTTACAGATACACAAATTAAAGCAGAAGAGAGTTAAGCACCTTGGACTGCAGTTTGCCTGCAGCCAGGAAAGAAAGGAGTGGGGTCTCAAACACCTGGCTCTAATCCTGCCTGGTTAATCCCCTGCCTTGTGACCTTGGCCAAGTTATTTGGTCTCAGGAGCCTTAATTTCCTCAGATATAAAGATGTGATGAGGTTGAGGAGGGGGATGATAACTACCTCATAGGAATATTGTGAAAATTAAATAAAACATGCTTGAAAATTGCTCACACACTGTCAGGAACATAATAAACATTCATTCCTTTATTTCCTTTCCTCCCACATATTGTCTTCACTGTTATCTTTTAGGGGGCTGAGATCAGCGTACTAAATTTCCAATTTGCGTAGAAGCTCAGAATGTTTGCTCTTCTTTACAAACTAGGAGTTTCAACTAGTTAGATCTTGTATTCAATAAATGCATAAGTAATTTACTTGAATGAAGAATTTGCTGTGAACATTTCTTATGTTTCTGTGTTTGTTTGTTTTTTAACATTTCAAGGGGGCTAGAGCATTGATGAACTTTTAGAGAGAGGCTTTGTTTGTTTGTTGCTTTCTATTTTGAAAATACTTACTAATGAAATTTGTAAAGGCAGCTGGTCTACCCTCAAGGCAACCCCAAAACAGAAAAGAACAGATCCACTGAAAGTCTGACCTGGAATCCAAGTAATTGAACTGATGAGCCCTTCTGATAAAAAATAAACTGTGTTAAAAACTAGACTGGCTCTTTCTTCATGCTCTCTTAGAGGGGAAAATGATCCTATCTCTGAAGTCGCCAAATATTCTGTAAGCTACAGTGAGCTAAAAATGAAAAATAAGTTGTTCTCTATACAGAAACTTTTTTGTGTTACTAAATATTCACTTAAGATAGTCAAAAGCATACATGGAATTAAGCACACTAGCTTGTAGATACAAAGATTTTTGAAGGTGTGGGAGTTGGGGGAAGTCCACAGGTTTAACAATATGTGGAGACTTGAATTTGCCTTTAGGACTGTAAGAACACATATAAACATGGTGGGTCTACCACATGCTGTAGACTATGGGATAACTCCATGTAGACTTAGATTCTTGTATGCCTATCTAGTTATTGTATATGCTGGTGAAATTGGGAACTCATCCATTTGATAAAAATTCACTAAATGTTTACTAGGTTCCAGACAATGTTCTAAGCCCAAGGGACACAGTAGTGAAAGAACTTTAGGTAATTTATTTTCTAGCACAGGAAGATAGTCATGTGTTAATACATAGTATATACTAGTTAGTATATTAAAGTAGGGTATGAGTGTATATAGTTATTATCACAACTTAATGTGTCCAAAGCTCAAAAATGAACAAAAGAGATCACCAGATGTCTATTCAGTGAAATGCCTTGTCTTGAAGGTCCTCAAGGGATTATTTGAGTCTATATGCTATTTACCTTGGACAATATTTGATTGACTACACTATTTTATAATGCTGTAGGGATGGAATTGGTTGCAAAAGCTGATAGGGTGCAAAATTCCTATCCAGAGAAAAGAAAATGTTTACTGGCATGGAAATACGTGTGTGTGTGTGTGTGTGTGTGTGTGTGTGTGTGTAGCATAATGCTAATGTATAATTTTCAAAAAGGCCAAAGTCATGAATCTCATATAAACATAAAATAATATAAATCTTGGTGACCTAGTATAAACATCTTACTGGCTCATTCATTAATGAATAAACAGAATCTTTGGGCTGCGGTGTACCTTAGTGGTAAGCCACTTGCCTAGCATGTGCAAGGCCTTAGGTTTGACACTGCACCAGATTTCTTTTTCTTTTTTTTTTTACTTTTTTGAAAGTTTATGTTTGTATGACAAATGACAATCATGACTTTTGCCTTTTTCAAAATTAGACATTAGCATTAATCTATAGGTATGTGAACTATTTTGTTTGTGTATAATAAGGTGTATTATAAGGTAAAATGTGTTAGAAAGAAACAATGCATAGAAAAGAGATCAAGGGGAAGAATTCCAAGCAGAGGAAACTACCTGGGAAGAAATCCAGGGATATAATCTATCTATGTGTCCTGGGCACACCGAGGAGGCTCAAGGGTCAGGAGCAGATGAAGTCATAGAAGGGTAGGAAGGCAGATCTTATATAAACTTGAAAAACTGGAAAAGACTTTGGCTTTTGTCTGGAGGCATGGAAGACTCAGATAAGTTCATAACAGTTGTGGCGGTGTGGATAAGAAGAAAAAAAAGAGAACCATAGCTTCACCCTCACCCTCACCCTCGCCTAGGCCATCTCAAGAGCTGCTGGATATATGTAGGGCTGACCCAGGTCATCCTGGAGAGGGCAGATGGGGAAGAGGCTCTCTCACAGCAGTGGTCTCTGTCACCTGGTCAGAGGACTCCTGCCTAGGTGCTCAGACTGCAGCAGGTGAAAAAGAGGGAGAAAAGGAAGGCTCTTACCATCCCCTTCTTATGGCCTGCTAAGAAAACTCTCAACCTGAGGAGGGTCTTGAAACTGTGGAGCCCATAGCAGGAGCACTAAGGGTTGAACTGGAGGAGGTTGGAGCGTTTTGAACATAGTTGTGAAATAACCAGATCTGAATAGTAAAAGAATCTTTGTAACCACTGAGTAGAAAATATACTAATAATGGGGGGAAAAAAAGGTATAAACAAGGGTTCAAATTAATGGTCTCTGTTATTACAGGAAAATGTGATGTTTGATTGAAACTAGTAGTAATCTGGGCGGTCCTGAATAAGGCTTGCATTCTGAATATGTGCTGCAGATAGAGCAGATTTACAGCTGCTTTGGATATGGGCTCTGAGAGGAAAAGGGAATTCAGAGAAGACTCTAGAAGTTCCAGTCTGATTACCTGGAAGGATGGAAGAATGAGATTCACTTTACCTGAATTTCATGTTTTTCTTTCAAAATGCTGCATTTTCACTTTCTCAAGAGAAGATAAGCTGGGACAGAACCCTGTGAGGACATGATTAGGGTTTTCTTTTTATTTGGGAGTGTGGTGCTTAAGACTGGAGTTCAGGAGAAGCTCTCATTGGGGGACATACCTAGAAATTTCAAGATGAGGGAAATCTGGGAGTGAGGCAGTGGTGTTACCCTTCTCAGTGAGTCAAAAATTATTTTCCAAATTTTCACTTATATCCTCAAATTCCAGTGAAGTCTCCAAAAGTTTGGAGCTTGATCTTTACTATCATCTTTGCTATCACTCTGGGGAATTGAGGCAAGAGCTTGTTCTCAAACACAAAGACAAAGGCAAATGCTGTATGGCATCCTTGAAAGAATCCAGGCCTTAGGTGGTGAGAGGTGACTTTCCGTGACCTTCTCATGTGAAGACCACAGCATCAATTCAGAGCAACCTGTCTCCACTGATCTCTGATGAAAATGACACAGGATGAAACATTCTTGAGAGAGGGAGGCCCTGGTTTGAGCCTGGATTTCCCATAGCCTATTGGAATGGATGCTGATGCTCTTTAACCTCAGACAGTGAGATCCCACCGACTAATGCTATCAGGAAGACTCCTGACCTATTCTACAACTAATGAGAAATAATGGTGCATAACCAAAATTACAACCACTTGAATTAAATATCAGGGTTTCAAAAAAATCATCAGTAACAAAACAAACTATTCAGTATGATGAGATTTGTTTGCATGACTATGTTGGTAAATGTCCTGAGAACAGTCTGTGAGCCACTGAACACAGGATGATGCTACCAGGGACTCCATCCATCTCAAAACACTCTATCTGAGGATGAATTCAAGACACACCAGGAGTCTCTGGACTCCTTATTACACACTTATGGAGATCTGCTTTTTGTTGAATCTTGCACCTGGATATTTTTTAAGAGTTTACACAGTGTTCTCAGTTGCAGCTCAATGAATTTTTAACTTTGTCCTGACGATATAATAGTCTGACTTATTATGTAAAACATTTTAGTTTTTGGTAATGGGAATTGAACCCAGAGCCTTGCACATATTAAGCACATGCACATATTAGGCAAACCCTGTACAGCATCCTCAGTCCTTGTTAAACTTCTTTCCAAGTCAGTTATCGTCCTCCTGTTTTCCTCTTCATGTGTCATTTCCTTCTAGTTTGAGATGGAACAGCCACCATACCATCAGTTCCGTATCACTCATCAGAGCATTTTTCACTTTCTAACCCAGGCATGCTTTTCTTTTCCTAAACTGAAGGATAACATCATTGACATTCAACAATCTTACGTTTATTTCCCAGAAGGCATGGCAAGTTGTGAGGCATTGGTTTCCTTCAGTGGTGGTAACAATTTAGCATGAATTTGGTGGCTTCAAACAACAGAAATTGATTATTTTGCAGGTTTAGAGGCCAGAATTCCAAAAGTAAGGTATCAACAGATCATGCACTGACCAGCACCTCTAGGGAAGACAGGCATCTCTTACTTCTTACAGCTTTGGTGGCTCTGGGCATTCTTGGTTTGTGGTACATCACTACAATATCTGCTCCATCTTCGATATGGTCTTCTGTTCTGTGTCTGTGTATTTTCTTCTTCTGTTTGCCTTCAATCTTCCTCTGTCTCTTGTGAGTACATTTATCATTGGATGTTGGGTTCAACCAGATAACAGAGGATGAACTCATCTCATAATTTTTAACTTAATTAGATTTGCAAAGATCCTTTCCCAGATAAGGTCATATTCACAGGGTTCAGGAATTAAGACACAGACATATCTCTTTGAGGACCACAATTCAACTCACAATAGTTAGTCGCTGTAGGGAATGTACTTGGTTTTGTGGTCTTTGTTGCAACTGTTGGGGTTATCAAAAATGATCTTGGCTCTGTGGTAGAGTGCTTATCCAGCATGTATGAGACACTAGGTTTGATTCCTAGCACCACATATGAATAAATGAATAAAATAAGATTCATCAACATCTAAAAAAATATTTTTAAAAAATGATCTTGCCGGGGCTGGGGATGTGGCTCAAGCGGTAGCGCGCTCGCCTGGCATGCGTGCGGCCCGGGTTCAATCCTCAGCACCACATACAAACAAAGATGTTGTGTCTGCCGAAAACTAAAAAATAAATATTAAAATTCTCTCTCTCTCTCTCTCTTTAAAAAAAAAAATTGATCTTGCCAATATGAATTTCAGGAAGAAATAGAAGTCCCTTAGTTCCAGGTTGAGCAGTCATGGTATGAGTCTGCTTTTTATTAAGCACTGGAGTTCAAACACCTTTGACCAAACACAAACATTCCTTCTTCATTGTAAATTATAAACCATAAGCATATAATGTGCTAAGTATAAAGAATTTACTTAAGAATCATACCAAGTTGTGGTGAGGCTTATATAGTCAGCTTTGTATATTTCCTATTTTTTTAAAGTAGAAAAAAAAACCCTCAGGATTTCAACACTGCACTGTAGGCTGTCAGATTTAGCAGGTATCCAATGGAATAATGAGATTTTTATTAAAGGAAAATATTTTCTGGTAAGAAGTCTTCAATACTTCAAAGAAAGATTACACTGACTACATGATAGCAAGAGTGTGCAAAGGCATAATGACCACAAATAGTAATTGATTCAGACTGAAACTTCCAATGAATAGAAAGCCACAACTTGAATTCAGAAACAGTGTATAACTCTATTTGTTAAGATGGAGACACTATAGATAAATATAGCAATGTGAGCCTTCCATTTTAAACAAGCTTTATTAATTATGCAAATTAGTAAATTCAGTCTGCAAGTGCGCATCTATAACTTTCATTGGCCACATGGGTTATGGTCCCAATAGTAGACTTTGACTCAAAGTATGTTCATGTGTATGTTTGTGTGCTAACATATGCTCATCATTTAGACATGTGCAATGCACTCCTTCTTCTGTAAGAAATAACTTGTGAGTGACTGAAATTTGAAACACATGTTGTTGCCATAATAAGATAGGGTACCAAGGAAGAACTTAACTAATGTGATTAGCAAAGATCTAGGGGTTTCTAAGCAATTCTATTATATGTAGACGTTCTGGTACAAGCACATGAAAATTGATGAATGGTTTTGATTTAGAAGTATAATACTCTAATTATGGTACAGAAACAAGTTATAAATCCATTAAGAATTGGAAATGGCAGAATGCATAGGATTTGGGTGCATCTCAATGACACTTAAACATAGCATATTAGAAATGTTTTACAGGATCCTCCTACATTAAGAAGTTCAAGAAACAAGGAGATTTGGAGTACTCCCATTTCCATCCACATGAAATAATTTTCATCAACATTATCATTAACATGCTCTATAAGTCTTTCTGATTTAGCTCTGAGTTATGATGGAAAATGTTTGCATTTACACTGAGTTTGGTAATTAAATCCTTGTGGGAATGCCTGAAATATACCATGGAAATACAAAAGAAAGATACCTACAAGTTTTCCTTGTACTTAGAATTTAGACAACAAGCGGATTCTCTGTGGGGTTAGGCAAAGCATCCCAAAGTATTGCAAAGGTGGGAAATTGGTGGTTGTGGCATGGTTCTTTCTGGTACCAGATTTATAAAACGATGCATAGCCCATCTCCTGAGTCAGCAAGTTGAAGATTAAGGCAAAGGTAGGATTTTAGGGCCTTAGATTCACTGGTGCTTGTACTTCTCTCTGCAAATGTGACATAATTAAAATAATTTCCGCTAACACTTATGCTTCTTCAGGATAAGCATAACTTACCTGTGCTGATTGCCTAGGTCAATTGACTTTTGTAACTGGGTATTATTGGGGGTAGTGGTGTGAGACAGGCTGGTTGATGGATAAAGTAAACCTATTTTTTTTTTTTTTCACTTGACTTAAGGAATGTTAAGGAAGCCTCATTATGAGGCACCATGACAGATATCATTAGAAGAACTGTGCTAGCCACCAAGGAGTGTGATAATTTAGAACATTATTTTCAAACAGTTTCATGTTCCAAAAGCCAAACTATTAAATGGGAATGATTTACATGGATACTGGAAACTATTCTTTCAGAATCAGTCAAGCCCCAAACCTGGAAACTTATTCCACTCCTCCCTCAGCTCAGCTCCACTTCCCTTGGGGTCCCCTGAGACAGAATTGTGACACTCCATGACACATTGTTTGGGTTTGACAAATCATTCATTTACCATGAAGATCTGGAGACATACTGCCTTAGACCCAGGAAATGATCTCATCTCCTATTTTTTTCTTTTATTCACTTTCATGATGTCTTTATTTTTCTTTTCTTATCTCTCTTTCTCCTTTTTTTAACAATTTTGTTTTAAAAGTTTGATGTGTCATTTTTCCCAAAATTACACAATCATAATAAGTCTCCTCCTAAGGTTAGTTCAGTCTTGCCCTTGGGAAGAATAATTTCACATTTTGTTGTATGTAATCAGAGAGACTTCTTCATCCATTATCACCTTCTCAACCTTGTTTTCCTCTCTGAAACCCATTTTGTGTAGCCTTGAGACTTTCTAATGCATGTGCAAAAGATTCTTTGCTCTCTATATTATTGAGTTTAAACCTATTGTTTCATGTACATGCTTCCGAGTTCATCTTCCCCTTGTCCTCCGGACCCTTTTTCTAAAGCATTGTAATTGCTGTCCACAAAACCAGTCCTCATGCAACCCTCTATCCTGAAATGATAACATCTGCTAGCTCACCACATCAACTATAGGAATCCTGGGACTTGATTGAGAGGACATCACAGAATTAGATTGTCTGCATATCTGTCCACCCATCTATTCCTGACATCATGGTGGTAAGTCTGTTTACTATGGGAAGAGAATTTGGATGGAAGAGATTGTTCTCTGTTTGAATATGAGTATTCATAATCATAATTTCCTTTCTTTTCCTTCTGCCTCTCTCTCTCTCCCCCCACCCCTCTCCTTGTCTGTGTTTCCCTAATGGTTGGTATAAAATATGTTATAGAATATCTGCAGGTGATTATTTAACAAGCAATACTTAAATTTCTTCAAAATCAAATTCTTACGGCATGAAATAAAGTGAGCAGTGGCCAAGAAATTTAACCCCAAATAAATGCAAGTCATTAGTAAGGTTATGTGCATGTCCAATGTTTGTCTTCTCTCTCTTTTACTCTCAGTCACTATTTACAACAGATAAAAAAATTAAAAATAGCAAATTATAGAAGACAAGTCTTTCCTACTATGTCTGTACAGCAAGCTTGTCTCTGTAGAGCAGGGAGTCTGGGAATGTTTCATTGGTACATTCTGCCATAAGCTGTTAACGCTCAGCACAATGGAAAGTTAGTGTGTGCTGAACCAGATCACTACCAGTTTCTAATTAAGAGTGAGCCTGTGTTACAATGGTGCTGTGGCCTGTTACCACTGTCTCTGCAGATGGAGAAAACATACCCCTTGCCACTTGTGGAGAATCCAAGTATCATTTCTTTCTGGGGAGCCTTATCTTCTTCTTTATTATTGGACATGACCTCAGAATATGGACTGCCATAGTGATTCTTTTTCCTCATCATATAACCTGATTTTGGTGATGCTGTTGGGTAAGCATAAGGGGAGGGGAATCTGTCACCCTGAGGGTTTTAGCCTGGAAGGTAAATCCTTGGGTAGGGCTGGCTTTGCCTGTATGGCTCTTTCTTCCCAGCTTATGTCCCCTGTAGGAAAAGAGTGTGTCATGATAATGATCCACTGTGGCTTGATACACATACTTCTGGTTGAATGGAGGACCATCTTTTCTATCTACATTTATGTTTGGGAAGAAAAATACTAAAACAGAAATTTCTTCCCCAACTCCAGAGATTTGTAGCTAGTGCCCTCCTGAAAGAATAATGAAGTTGTTCATTAAGTGCTTGGTATGCTCCTAGGAGCTGGCTTTGGTTCTATGGCATGGGAATGGGGGTAGAGAAAAAGCCACAGTCCTCTCTGCCAGAAAACAGGCATGGCTGACCTTTCCAGTGGGCAGATGTGCCAGCTGCCAGCTTCTCTGCCCAACTGCCTGCCCCAGTTTCAGAAATGACACCATTAGAGTTTAATTCCTTTGGGTCTAGAAGTCTTTTTAGTCTGCAAACATTCTCTATTACCTGATCCTCACAATAAATTGTAGATAGGCAGATATCTTTGGGAGTGTTGAGTTCATTGAAAGCAAAGACCAATTAATGAAAATGAAATTTAGATTTCCAAAATTGTAAAAGAGAGTGTGTTTTACTTTTTTTTTGGTGAAGGTTCTGAGCTTAGGTTTATAAGGTTAAGTATATATTTTAAAATGCAATCTCCAACAAGGCAAGGGACTAATTTATTTTTCCCATTTGTACAGTGTTCATAAAAAGAATGTTCATGAGACATTCTCTCAATGACTCTTAGAATTCTAGAAGTGTAAAGCAAAGCACTTACACATCTTTTAATAATTGTCCACATGTGGAACACAAGTAAAATCATAGAGATTATTCTGATCTGAGAAACTATTTTCACAATTTTCTTTCATATGGTGAATTTCATTTCAAATTTAAATTAAAATGTGCAAGCTCTTATTGATAGAGTCCCAAGTATTGTCAAAACCCATAAACACATACAGAGCATCATAGACAAAGCAGAAACAGATGGAAATAAACACAAATACTGAATGGTTATAGTAGAGTGGAGCCCTCTTTTTGTTGAATCAATGATATAGAGGTAAAAATCTAGCTTTGCTGAAATAACAGAGTGTATTTCTTACTCTTTGGTTTGATTTCTGTTAGGTGTTGAAGCACATTATATTCCTGCTGGGTATTCCAATAAATTTTTGACAGTTACGTTTTTGAAATGGGAAGATCAAAGCTGGGCATCAATTGTGTGGAGGGCCTTGGAAGTAGGACATCAAGGAATACCAGTAAGTTGTGTACCCTCCCCACTTTTATCCTCCCAGGAAATACTGTGTGCTTTTATCCATTAGAGGCCACTTCTGGTGACCTACTTATACATTTGGGATGTGTTATGGAATGAAGGCCAACTGCCCTGCTGGCAAAGCTGGAAGATATACAAACCCCAGAGGACTCTATGGTAGTATTTGGGCACACAAAACATGCTCATGGCCATGTGCCTGCAATAACAACAGGACTTTGGTTATTATTTTCTGACTATAAGACCTTTACTTTCTTGAAGGTATCCACAGTTCAGAGAAAATTCAGCTACAACTGGAACCCTAAATTCACTCAGGAAATGTGGCAGTAATATGTGAGACATATTCCTGGTCTTGAGCCAGCAACATAGGCACAGTAACACCAGCGACTTAAGGGTTGGAAATGTGGTTTCAATAAGAATGTTCTCAAGGAAATGTGTGGATTGGAGATAATTTAGATCTACGTGGAGACTTGCGCAGACCCCTACAAAGCACTAGGATAAGTATCTGAGATCTGTGTAACAGAAAAACACTGAATCTAGTAAAAGGCTCATATTCCTTCCTAGGTCATCTCCTTTTATATTCAATATTACATGCTGCCAGATAGCATGGTTTGTTGGGAGATTTTTTTTTTTTGTCTTCCACTCGAAAGTTTACTTTGGATAAATTGTAACACAGATACCAATAATACAGATAGAATTTTGAAGGACAAGATTATTTATTGATTTATGTTTTACAAGTGAAGTAAATGAATGTGTGTATGTTTGTAAAGTAACATGATATACGTAGACTCTAAAGCTACTTAATAGTTAAAAATGTCATGATTCAACTAGGTCAGTCTAAATCTTGCACGGGGTAGGTAGAGATTTTTGCATTCAAAGATGTTGTTGTCGTACAAAGGCCATTTTTAGTTTGCATGACTCTAATAGCTGTAAAAACACAAACACAAAAACAAAACAGATAAAACCACTGAACAATTTTTGTGTGTATTTGCTACAAAGCACAGCAAGTAATAATCTCCATCCAGGTATGGCCCAGCATAGATTCCATCAGCTTTCCTGCCTTTTTCTGTTAGTTTGTGTTTTGGCACATACGATTGGAGCTCAATGCCCTTTTTTGTTATGTTGCAGAGGGAGAAGGCTCTGGTTGTAGCTGGAAGTTTGGCTTCAGAGCAATTAGATGTGTTGAACCTCAGAAAAATCTCAGACAGTGAGATTAGTTCCTGTACAAGTATTCAAAGGTTTATGGACACAAAGCTCATCTGAACTCTCTAAACCTATGGAGTCTGCCAAGTTGGCTGGAAAAACTGACAGGATTGGGCTTTTTCCCAAGCCTTCCATCACTTTCACTCTGATCCCTGCCAGAAGTCAAACAAGAAAAAGCCTTTCTTGTCGTGTTTTGACACCCCCTGCTCTAGTCCCTGCTATAAACTCTGCATCCAAATATTTCAGCATATCAACTGAAGGTTGATAATATACATGGGCAAGGGTTCAAAGGGTGGCTGAGAGTCTGAAAAAGGGTCACTCAACCTCCCATAAATAATGTACTACTAAAATAAATGAAAAAGTGACTGATCTCAGGGCCGGCCTTGTTAGCGGTGCCCTTTCCTACCGCTTGGGTGACTCCAGTAGCACAATACTGGGGGCAGTGTCCAGTTTAATAGGCATTCTCTAAGACTACAAAAAATGACATCTATAATTGAAAAAATTTTCTCCTATGATGAAAGAAAAAGAAAACCAGAATCCCTTAAACTGGAGGGATACAAATATAAACCTAGTTGGACATAGCCATAGGAAAAGCTAAAGTTTCATTCCTTCATTATACCCTGTTTTTTTTTTTTTTTTTTTTTTTTTGGTACTGGGTATTGAACCCAGGGGGAAATAACCACTGAGACACATCCGTAGCTCTTTTTATTTTTTATTTAGAAACCGGCTCTTACTAGGTTGCTTAGGGCCTAAGTTACTGAAACTGGCTTTGAACTCCTGATCCTCCTGCCTCAGCCTCCTGAGTCACTGAGATTGCAGGCATGTACCACTGTACCCAGCTAAATTTTAACCTGGTGTATCCACATATGATTTCTAATGTGAACCACACTACTATATTTTATTTTCAACTTAGTATTTGACATTAGTTTATCTCATCTTATTCCTTAATCAATATTATGTGGCTCAATATCTGAAAAATATCTGAGGTGAATATTGTCTTAAGTTGCCTCCACTATAAGCATATGGACTTAACATGATTTTAATCATTAAAACTAAAGGATCTCAGCTTTATCCAGGGTATTCTGCTCCAGGATTGTATAATAGCAGTCAATAGCACCTTGATTTATGCTAGGCAACATTTTGTCCAAAGAATCTGTTTCAAATGTTTTTAAAATTGCAGGTTATAACTGATGTATTTATATAATCAATTTACTGGGTGACAACCAGACATTTCAAAAGTGAAATGGAGAAACCATACAAGAATAGAAAATACAAGAGTCAATTCTATGCAGCATGAGTAACTAGTGCAAATATATGTTTTTTGTTTCAGTTACATATATGAATGTGTGAGTACACATATCCTGGTCATCATGTAGACTGTGATTCTCCCCGTGGGTCACAGTCAAAAGGTTTGACAGCCATTGATTTGCCATCAAATGGTAACTTTGAGGTATCAGTACTCTTAGTTTACATTTTAACTTATGTCTATTCTCACCACAGAGGCCAGAGTAGGACCTGTATGAATGAGATCATATCCCTTGCTTAGAACCCACCAATGGCTTCCCCTTGTGCTCTCCTACTGTCTCTGACCCTGTATCTCCTGACACTCCCCTTCACTCACTCTCTGAGACAGGTGTGATTCCTTTGTGGTACTCAAAGGTTTCAGGGGCCTCGGTTCTACATAGGTTGTTCTTTTGCCTGGAGTTGCTTTTTCCAGGGCATGACTCTTTCCCTCAGATCTTTTAAATTTCTCTCGGGTATGTCTTTCAATCTTTCAATCATCCCCTTTAAAATTGTGGATTAATGGCTATATAGGAAGAAGAGAGACCTGTGGTTCCCTAATGGCCCTACACACCCCCTCATTCTGTATTGGGTTTTTTTTTTTTTTTCTGGCTATTGCTATCCTGATTCACTTATTGTGCCATTATTTCTGTCTCTCTTGACTAAAGTGTGAACTCCACAGAGACAAGAATTTGTATGATTTGTCTGGGTATGTATACCTCTGACACTGAAAGCTATGTGTGCCGCAATGCAGGTGCTTAGTGGAATCTATTTGTGCAATTGTGGCATTTACAGAAGTGCATTCAAATCCATGCACTGGAACACTTTTCTTTGCCTCTGGTCAGTTACAAGTGGTAGAAATCTTTGGCTAATTCTCATGAACTGCTGCTCCTCCCTCCATTCTGCTATGGAGTGGGAGTAGTCACTGAGTGCCTTCCTCATGGCTCATACTAAGCACAGAAGATGACTAGATGAAAGGCCCATGTCAAAAACTCAAACCTTCTGGTCCCCATGTCCTTTGTAATCTAGTCCACACTGACCTTTCAAATCCCATTACTTATTTCTCTTGGCTCTTCACAAGCTTCTTACTGCACACTCAGATCCTGTTTTTGAACTCTAATGAAATTGTAGTCCTCTGGATGTATTATTTCATATTGTCCTATTGCCTGATACTTTATATTTATAATCTAGAATAAATCTAGATTTATTTATAATCTAGAATATTTATAATTATTTATAATCTAGAATAAAAATATTTCACTTTGTTTATGAACGGTTTTCCCTTGCTATGGTTTGAAGTTGCTTCTGCCCATTCATGGCTTGGAAATTTAATCCTCAAATTCAAATTCATAGTTGATATAGTATTTGAAGGTGGGGTCATTAGGGGATAATTGGGGTTGGATGAGGTCATGAGGATGGGGCCCCTGAGGGTATCAATGGCTGTATGGGAGGAAGAGACCTGCGTGTGTTAACTTTTCCTCACCATGTGATGCCTCCTAACATATCACCAAGCAGCAGGGAGACCCTTGCCAGATGCAGACCCTCAATCTTGGACTTTCCAGCCTCCAGATCTGTGAGCTCAATAAATTTCTGATTTTTATAAATTACCTAACCTGCAATATTCTGTTATAGTCACAGAAAATGGATTAAGACATTCCTCTTTGCCCCCCTGCTTCATCCAAGAATTTCTGGAGACTGAGAAGCAGCCTGATGAGTAAAAGAAGACATGGTAAGTCAAACCAGACTTTACCATATACTATCTATATGAACTTGGGCAAATTATGTTGCCTTGGTCTTCTTACTTATTGTGAGTGTGTGTGTGTGTGTGTGTGTGTGTGTGTGTGTGTGTATCTCATGGGGACATCCTAAACTTATTAAAGTGTCATTATCAAACCTTATGGCAACTATGGAAAGTATACATGTCACTTTACTCTTCTCTCAAGTACTGTATGCATATCCCTATCAGCACTCTTCCATTTGGGGCAATTGATTATTTATTCATCTGTCTTCTATAATTGAAGTTCCTGAAGGCCAAGGCCATGTCCTATCCGCCCCCCTCCCCTTTTATATTTTTCCTTGCAGCTCCCAACATGGTTCCTATAACAGGTGCTCTGTCAGTGCTTGTATAAAAGTGATGATGATGATACTGATATAATTATAAGTGACTACCACTTATTAAGGGCCATTGTGTCAACGTGTTACATGAACCACCTTGTCAATCCCTCACCATAGTGCTGTGAGTGTCTGCTCTTCCGGCCCCCATCTTACAGATGAGGTAACTAATTCTCACAAAAGTTTAAATAATTCAGCCAAAGGTGCAGAGCTCTGATGGGACAGACCTGGGGTTCAAAGGCAGTGAGTGCACTGAATGAGCTTCAAGCTATAGACCACACCTCTGAGTGGAATTTTCTTGTTTCAGGGGTAAGCCCTTGGTCAATCCTGATGCTATTTCCATGGTTCCCCACTCTACATACAAAACAATCCTGCCGGACAGGCCCAAACATCTGGCCAATGGGAACTGGACAAGACTCCATCTGGAAGCCATCAGCGCCTCTCATGGGTCAGCTGCAAAGGATTTTATTTCAAATGACCCAATACATTTCCTCTGCTTCCCCTTCACAGACAGATTTGTTGGCTGCACTATTCTGATATCTTAGGGGTAAAGGGGCCATTTTAATGGCAAGTTAATCTCAAATCAGTGAATTCCCAAATGATATTTGCTATTGTCAAAGAGTAAGTTTCCATTTTTCCAACCAAATCTACTTCATAAACATTAAAATTTCTTCCATAGATTCCAGGTATATCTGAGAGCTCAGACTGGTCCTAATTGTGCAAATGTACTATCTTTTCTACTCATTTAAACAATCTGAAGGCACATTGCCTTATTCCCAACCAATTTTCTGCTTTTAAGATTAAGAATTTGATGGTATATATTTCCTCAGCTTCCTCCTAACTGACCATGAGACCAAAAGGTGGAAAGTCAGAGAACTCCACTATAATCCCTTGTAAGCAACATTAATCACTTCCTCACACTTCACACCTTGATAAAGAGCAAAATTAAGGTACTAGGGTTAACTAGAGCCACAATGAAATCTTTGATTTCTATTTCACTCTCGTAACTCATAGTTATCAATCCAGCCAGAAAATCTCAGCTAAGTACTTAATGATACATGTTCAGACTTCAAGATGTAGAGACTTAAAAACAACAACAACAACAAAGTACACCAATTCCTTTTTCCACTCTTAACAACAACAACAACAACAAAAACTCGTCTTGATACTTCTATTGCAATATTCAGAAACCATACTTTTTTTTTTTTTTTCAGGAAACAAAACACCAGAATCAATGAATCAATGAATCAGATGAGTTTTCTAAGCAGTTAGTGTAGCATTTCTAAAAGATTCCAAAAGCTCGCTGATCTAATCAGGAAGGAGAAATACTTTAAGAACCAAACAGTCTGTCCACATAGCAACATGCAATTACAATTTAAAATGATGATTACTTTTCACGTGATTTCTTTTGCTCACGAAGCCATGCCATGCAATTCCTAAAGTTACATTAGTAAAAAAAAAAGTTGGAGTGGCAATCTTCTTAGTAAAATATGAAGCGATCTTTAAAAATTAATTATTTTTAAATTTTACACACACATACACAGAACCATCTTGATTTATCACCTAAAAATGAAGTTCTTGAAATTGTCAGATCAAGAGATGTTTACATCTTTAAAAAGTATATATTTCAGGAAATTGCTTTCCAGGAAAGTTGTATTACCCTATACAAACAATGGCAAATGAAAATTAATTTTTTAAATAAGAGAAATAGCTACATGGATAAATCATATTCAGACCAAATAAAATGTAATAAATGTGTATCATATACTATTGCAATATGTAAGGCAATAGTGGTGTCTACCTTGGTTTACCATGTTAGCTCTTAACAAAGTGTGATAGACTGTATTCTCTTGCATCAGAGCAATAGGCAAAAAAAAAAAAAAAAAAAAAGAAAAAAGTGATAGGATCAATGGTGTAATTGTGTATATGGGCTGGGGCTCAGCCTTTGGCCTTCTGAGTCACACTGTTCGCTTTTGTAATTCTCTCCTTATGCATCCTTACTTTTTAGCTTAGTATATTCAATGGTTCCTGGATAATGTGTCTCAAAATTATTGAAATTTAATTAGAAAATGTCATCATTAGGAAATTTTAGGCTAAAAAATAAATTCAGATGTACGATTAGTATAAAAAATGTCTTGGTATATCTATTCTTTAGGCTTACATAAAATAGTGACCCTCATTCATTAATTTAGTATTTATTGAGTGCTGGATAGGTATTAGGCCCTGTGGTACAGACTGAGTAGTCAGTGGTGAACTAAACAGGTTTTGTTCTTGTCCTTATGGAGTTCATATCCAAGTAAATACAGAATCAAACATTCATTAATTGCTATGAAGTATTGACTACTATAAAATGACATAAGGTAGAAGGGGAATAGGAACATTTTCTATGAATAAGTGTCTTTTACACAGTTGAATAAGTAACCAGATCAACAAATGGGAATTCTAACAGGTCCATAATAGTTTCAACATAGAGTTTACCATAGGAACCAGATATTTTACTCCAAGGTATGTACCTAAGAGCAATGAAACTTACATCTGTACAAAATCTTATACCCAAATGTTCATAGTAGCATTATTCAGAATAACTAAAAAGTGGAAACAACTGATGAATGTGTAGATTTAAAAGTGGAATTTTCAAAATATGGAATATTATATATCAAGAAAAAGAAATGGAGTCTTGATACATGCTACAACATGGATGCAACTTGGAAACCCCATGCTAAGTAAAAGAAGCCAACACAGAAAGCCACAGATTATATAATTCCTTTTATATTTAATGTCTGGGATGGCCCAATCTATGAAGATAAAAAGTACAATAGTGGTTGTTTGGGCTTGAGGTGGTATGGCGGGGGAAAATGAGGAGTGACTGCTAATGAATCAGAAGTTCTTTTGGAGTAATGAAAATGTTCTAGAATTGACGGTTGATGGTTTGCACAATTCTGTGAATGAACAAAAAACCATTTAATCATACATTTTGAATGAGTATGGAATGTGAATTATATATCAATAAAGCTGTTATATTAAAAAAGGAAAAAAATGGGAGCACTTTGGGAGATTCATTAATCAAGCATGAGTCCATTAGTTGAGGTCTGTGGGAAAAGGAGTCAGGGTTGATTTTTTTTTCTTACCTTGGGCTCCCTGGAAACTCATTTTCCTGTGGACAAATTAGAATAAAGCTCATCACATTTTACATCAGTCAAGTCACTTTATTACATGTCATTTTAGCTGCCAAAAACCACAGATTGGCTTAATATACAATCATTGATCAATGAGCCTCATTTTTCCCTAATTTTCTGCATATGTTATATTATAGCCAGTGGATATTAAGGAGGGGGTCATATAATTTTAAAATGTCTGCAGGATGTGCAATATGCAATAATCTCCATCAAACTTTCAGAAGATGTCCAGCAGCCTTTGGTTATCAGTGAACTTTCTAGCATACAATAAAAGTTGGAGTTTTCCTTGGAGTTTTTGGTAAAAATTATGATCACTATATAAATCATGGTCAGCAAGCTATAGTAGCTGTTTGAGTATTTTAATTAAACATAGAATCAGGTTTCTTCTAAAGTTGAGAAAAACATTCTCAAGCCACACTTTAGTCCCTTTTAAAGGTGATTTATCCATTAAAATCCAACTGTAAAGCTGGGAGATATAGTTGTGCTGGGATGCTCAATTCTAACAAAGGAGATCATCTCCAAAATGCAATGTCCTGGACCATGGGCATGGAATGGCTGCCATCTAAGAATGATGGACAAAGCAGGAGATTCTAAGAGTAACCAAGGTTTTTGGGTTCTCTTAAATTTTATTTTTAACTGACATAGGACATGGATATTGAATGACTTTTTTAAACATTGGCAGGAGATAGGACTTTTCTGAGGAGCTGGATATTATCCTTGCCAAGCTCTCAGTGGGATATGGCTCTGTATTTGGGGTTGAAGTCAGATTCCCTTTGAACTATCCTAGGATTTTTTTTTCCTTTATGCTGTTGTTTTTTATAAGAGAAAAAATGTAAATTGCTTTTCCTTATGCTTTAAAATATATACAACACAAAAATTTATATGAAAATGTATACAGTAAACTGGAAGATAATATATCAATTTAAATAGTGGTTATCTATAGTTTAGGATAATTTGTTTTCAAAATTTTCTGCAAAGAAGTTTTATTATATCCATGTCCAAGAAAAAAAAAAACATTCCCTTGAAATTTTTCTAGGAATGTCAATTACTTACTTGCTTCTTATTTCAAGGTAGCATCTGGAATTTTAGTTATTCTAGTGATGAGTCCTCTATTTATTACGTCATAGAGCATGGATTTTGGAGTCAGACAAATTAAGGTTTCAACCTCTGCCTTGGATGACAAGAAGAGAACTAATATAAGATGCTGGCTCCTGATGCCAAATCTGACTCTGGAGATGAAATGAAAACAGGTCAGGAGTTGATTATGCAAAGATCTCAAAAATTTTGAAAAATTCATAAGAGGCAAATATGGAAAGCAGGGGAACACCAGTCAAGGGAAGAAGTGGAATAAATACCTGAAAGGAGGAAATTACTGGGAATACTAACTCTGAGGGGAACAAAACACTCTTGGATTAGCAGATCAGTGAAGTTAATCTCGTCTTACTTCTACCTTAGAGCAGGTGCTTATAACAGAAAAAGGTTGTACTTCTTCAAATAAGTGTAATGAGAGGTTCTTTGGA
This sequence comes from Marmota flaviventris, assembly GCF_047511675.1. Taxonomy (NCBI): domain Eukaryota; kingdom Metazoa; phylum Chordata; class Mammalia; order Rodentia; family Sciuridae; genus Marmota; species Marmota flaviventris. The sequence goes on along the minus strand of NC_092498.1, from coordinate 99,480,134 downwards.
GATAAGGGAAATGGGGAGAGGGTAGTCCCAGGTTGTAATTTCATAGTTCTTCCCACTTCAAACATCCCCACAGTGAAACTTTCAGTATGACATCACAATGGTGATGCATGTCATTATACATATGTTCAAATCCATAGAATCTATTATCACCAAGAGTAAGCCCAATGTATGCTGTAGACTGTAGATGACAATTATGTGTAAATGTAGTTCATCAATTGCAAGAAATGAGCTATCATGTGCCAAAAATTGCTGGAGGGGGTAGGAGAGGTTATATATTTGTAGGGACAGGGAACGTAAGGGAAGATTCTTTCTTAATTTTCTTGTGAACCTAAAAATTGCTCTAAAATAGTTTATTAATTTTTTAAAAAAAGGTAAGGGTTATTGCACTAATTATAATGTAATTTAATATCATAATTAATCAATTCACCTCCAAATTTGAAATATAGGGCAACAGGGGAAAGTGACATTATCTCAATGACTGTAGAAATAAAATTGAATGTCTATTTATGATAAAATTCTCCAAAAAGGATTAGAAAGATATTTCCCTAACTTTACTCAATCTATCTATTTAAGGAAACTACAATAAATACAAGTTTTAATTAATGCACGTTAGATACACACTCATGTAGGGAGCAAGGCAAAGATAGCTACTCATTACTGTTCTTGCCATGGACCCTGAAAGTCCTATCTAAAACAATATGACATAAAAAAGATGCAAGAGTCTTAAGAATTGAGAATAAAAGACATAAGTATTCTATTTACAGGTATTTTAATCATCTTTACTGAAACCCCAATTAAATTAGCATATATTGATTATTATACCAAAGTAAATCAGATTGATAAACAAAGTCATAAGAATCAGTGATTCCCTTTCACACTAACAATAATTGAGTAGAAAATTTAATAGGAAATAAGACCCTCTTCACAAACACACACACACACACACAAACCAGCAACTATAAAATACCTAGAAATTAACCTATTCAAGAAGCAAAGAAGAGTTTTTTTTAACAAATGTACAAAAATGTAAAGCACTCTTAAAAGATTCAAATTAAGATCTGAATAAATAGAGGTTATAGACCATGTCCATGGATGACACAACCCAACATTGTTTTCAAAACATTTCTTCCCAAGACAATTTATACATTCCCATACAAAATTTAAGGAGAATTTTGTTTAGGGGCTTGGCAAAATGATTCCAAAGTGGATATGAAAAAAATAAATATATGTTACATAACCCAAATTTTGTAAAAAGAAAAGAACAAAATGACCCTAGTATTTGCAGATGGGGTGGACAGCATACATGGTTTACAAGTTATTTAGAAATACTACACAAATCAAATCACAACTATTAAAAATAATGTGCTATTAGCACAAGTATGACCATATAATAGAAGAGAGAGCCTGGTGTATATACGAGAACAGATATTTAAGCAACACCATAAGTCAACAAATTAAAAAATGGATTGCTTATTAGAAGCTCTTAGGGAGACTGGCTTTCTACATGGAAAAAAATAAAACTCTTGATATTCATCACAGATAGAAGTGAAGTCCAGGTGAAATAAAACTTAGAGGTGAAATACAACATACTAAATTGAGTAGAAAAAATGCAAAAAGAAAAGCTTCATGACTTTTGATGAAAACTTTTAGCTAGATCTAAAAATCATGAACCACAAAAGCCAAAAAAAAAACAAAAAAAACTTTTCTACATTTTATATGAGGAGGCTGGAAATGCAGCTCAGTGTTTGCCTCTAATGCATTAAGCTCTGGGTTCAATCCTAAGTATAGCTAAAAATTAATAATTGTAATCATTAATAAAATTAGGGTTATTGTTTAAGGAAGGAATTCCAAAGATAACAGATTGAGAGATATTTAAAAGTAAAAATTTACCAGAAAATGACAGAAAACACTGTAGAAAAATAGATATTTTGAACATTGAAAATACAAAGGAGAAGTCAAAATGGCTAGCATGGGATGAAGATACACTTGGTCTCTGAAACAATTAGCAAATGTAATGTCATAAAATTTTACATCCATTACAGTGGCAAAAAATAGAAAGTTGTACCATACCAAGTGTAATAGGAAATGGGGAAAAGGTAAATACTTTTACTCAAGTGAGAGAGTCCATTTTATATGAATTCTGGAAAACTCTAGGCAGCACTTAATAAAATTGAAAATGTTGTTATCTTATGATTCAGAAATAACTTCCTGAGACTAGGCCTTTAAAAAGACTTTGGTCCATAAAAGATTATGTTTGGAGTTGTTTATTGCTTCCTGGAGGTAGCAGTGATTTTGGATAGAGATCTAGAAATATCTAATAAAGGGCAGCGGATATATATGATGGAATACTATGTAGTAATCAGCAGCAATAAACTACAGCCTCATTATGAAAGCTGTGGAGTTTAAAAAACAGAATGATACCCACAATATAACATTTAGGCAAATTAAAAGCAGGCACTAAAATGCTATTTTTCAAGGAGACATTCAAGGAGTTGTTTGAAACACATTAGATTGGTGGCTTTGATGGGGAGATTGATGGCACGGTGCACTTAGAAATGCTGAGTAAAACATAAAATCAAGCACAAAAGGACCTTGCATGCTGATAATTAGCGTACCACAAACTGAACAGTAAGATGAACTCAAATCTCTTCGAGGCACATATACACACACACATAACCTAAAAATTCAAATCATAGCTCCCACCCTTTAGAGCTGTGACATTCATGGTTGAATCACTTTACTTCTCAGAGCTTTAGTTTCCTGAACTGTAAAAGGTAGTGGGGGAAAAATGCTTCATTCTTTCAAATTAGGGGTAAGTGAGATAAAGTGTAGCAAGCTCTGAGCCAAGTGTTAAAACAAGGTGAGTGTCCCTTAGGGCCAGCTGCCAGGCAACTGTCCATGGGACTTGGGGTTTAAAAAAGAGTCCTTGATGTCAGATGGGTTTGCTGCTTTTAAAATTGGTTGTATCCGGGCGCAATGGCACACACCTGTAATCCCAGCAGCTTGGGAGGCTGAGGCAGGAGGATTGCAAGTTCAAAGCTAACCTCAGCAACAGCGAGGCACTAAGCAACTCAGTGAGACCTGTCTCTAAATAAAATACAAAAATAGTGCTAGAGATGTGGCTCAGGGATCAAATGCCCCTGAGTTCAACCCCTAAAACTCCCCCGCAAAATAAAAACTTTCTCTGCCAGTAACCAGCTGTGACTGGCTACCCTGTCATTTATTCTGTTCTTTAAGCCATAAATCTACTCCCTGTAAAATGTGTATAGAATAAGGAATTCTATGTCATGAAGGTCACACACCAGCAATGTTAACAAAGTTCTTAGCTAAGAGCCAGTACAAAATAAGTTTCCAATGAACATTTAGCATTTTTACTAATCATTTGCTAAAATCTTTAAAATTGACATTTTGGTTCATCAGGTGTTCCATGAAAAAAATAGCTATCTCCATTACATACTCAATCACACAACTTCCTTCCTTGAGACAGCCAATCATGGTATTTCAATATGTAGCAAAGGGCTCCACACATCCTTCTGTTTTTTTTTTTTTTTGTACTTTATATTAAACATGAATTTAAATCTTAAAATACAATAAAATTAGTAATTTTTTCTTAGTAATTAGAAATTTTGTCAATGACATCTTAAATTGGCTTTTTGTCCCCCTTGTGTGTGGAGAATAGAATGACCACTACTACAGTCTGGTAAAACTTCCTTAATTCACACTAAGGTGCCAATAGTCATACCTACCATTTATTCTGGAAATAACATTTGATGGTTATTTTAAAAACAGCTCTGAGTTCATGAAACTCTGGACTCAACCTTGAGTCTTTGTATCTAATGTATTGAAGTTGGGATTTTCCTCTTATTTCCCAAGGTAGTGTCTTCCATATTCAACATCCAACCATCACCCTGATGTGATATGAAAGGAGAACTGAGCAAGAAATGTGTTTGAAAGAGATAGACAAAGGAATAAGAAGAAAATGTGTGTGTGTGTGTGTGTGTGTGTGCGCATGGCATGCACACATGGAGAGGATAGATTTGGTGGGGCACCATCATTCCATCACATAAGAAGAAACACTGTCTAGAATTCATGAACACATGCGGTCTGGTAAAGGACAGCAGTGGAACCAGTCTTCAGTTCCTACTGATTTTACCTGTGAGCAATGGGTCTCATAGAAAAGGACCTCTCTGTTTAAGGCAACTCTGTCATTGTCATCCAAGCTTCAGAAGGTAACAATTAACCATTAATCCTCCCCCACTGGCAGACTGTGATTTAATCCACAGACTCATTGGGGCAGTAAGAAAAGGAGATGCATGCCTACTCATTAGGACTTTTTTAGTGCCCTCTTGATACTTTCCCTTAAGTCCATGTGCTGTTTAGGAAATTCTGATTGCCCACAGCTATCATCACCAATTACTCCTTTTATGAATGGATAACCATTGTCAGGTTCAGCATCCCACAACCCCAATATTTCATGAATATATATGTTGCACCTCCCATTTATCTTATTTTCACTCTGCCCTTACCACCATCCCTCTCATTCTCCCCCTTCAACCCCATGATTATTAGCTGCTTGGTAATAAGGTATAAATCACTTTTTATGGCTTCTTCACCATATTTCTGCTAACAGCTACCATACCACATTAATGTTACATTATACACCCCAAAGGGAGGGGTATGACCCACACACACACTTTCTAACAGATTTATTACAGGGCCCAACCACTAGGCCCATGAACCTATTCATCTTGTGGCACCAGGAGCCTAATATATCCTGTTATCCCAACCCAGAAGCACTTCAGGGAAATGTCAATGTAGGAAACACTGATAGTATGCAGTCAGTTTAAATATTTGACTTTTTAACAAAGGAGATACTGTATCTCCAGTATTGTTTGTCAGGCAATTATAAAATGCATTAAAATAAATTCTTTCCTTTATCATCCAAGTCCCCTCCTATATACATACATACATAGGAGAAAATGTTGAGAGTAACATTGTATTCTTTTTTTTTTTTCTTATCAGAGATTCATGATTTTTAACTTCACTGCCTTTTCAAACTTAACCCTGGTGAGTGTCATGGAGACACAGGGTGGTACAGAAGCAGCTGATGGGAAAACAGACATGGGAGGGAGGCAGGAAATTTACATGGGAAAAGTAGAACTTGCTCCTAGACTCAAGGTCATCCATAAAAGGCAAATTAGCACTGAGACCTAGGAGACTCCCATATTACCTTGTGCTACTTGAGGTTTAAAACTTCTTTTATGTGGCCTAAAGAATGAGTAGTCCGAAGTACAGGTGAAAAGGGGCTAGATACCTGAAGATACCCTGAGAGATACAGGGTTGGGTCCCCTCTCAGCCTTTCCAGCCTCTGGACACTAGCACACTGGCTTTTGTTGTCCTCATTGCAAAGGGAGATCAGGTTATGCTTGCAGCCCTGTTCTGGCAATTAGGTTAAGTAACTTGCCTGAAGTCAACCAGGAGATCACTGTAGGACCGAGATGAGAACAGTGGATCAACTATCAGTCCAATGCCTTTGCTGTGACACTTTTGGTGTGAAATAGAAAAATATCACAGCAGGAGCAGCAGAAGAGAAAAAAGGGGTCCGGGCACCATCTGGTCTTGTCAATTAAGACCTGGCCACAGTGGGGGCTACTCCTCTGGAGGAAAAGGGGCTAACCTCACAAACTTACCCTCAAAGCACAGTGTACCTTACATAATAGGCACTCAAAACTATATTATTATTACTACTACATCAAACTATCTCCAACAGCATCGTCAAATTTGATGGTTTCTCAAAGACCCTGGTAACTCTTTTCATGATTCATCTCTTTTCAGGAATGTGCTCTATTTCATAACATAATTTACTTATGATTATTAATTGTATTTTCCTTACATCAGAAGCCATGTTTTAAAAATAAGAAAATTTTAAAGATTTTATTAAAGGACAACTAAAACCAGAAACTTTATTCAGATGATTATTTTGATATATTTCCTTCTAGTCTTTTTATTCTCTTTCGTGTGAGCGCGCGTGCACGTGCGTGCACACACGTTCTTTAGTGAAATTGGGATCATATAGTCTATTTATCTTGTGTACATAAAAAAAAAAAAACATGAGAACACTTCAGGCTTTAAAACAGTGTGATCTTTAAATGGCTCCATAAAATAATACATGAATGTGAGTTAATAATGGATTAACCCAATTAATGATGGCTTACATGGATTGGCTCTCCTTACATTGGACATTTAAGCTATTTGCAGCTTTTCTGTTTCCATAAACATTATGCAATAAGCATATTCATGTACCAATTTTCCATGATTATTTACTTGATTATTTTCTTAAGATAAATTCTGAGGTAGAATTACTGAATCAAAGTATGTAAAAGTTTTGAAAACTCATGATACATTTTAACAAATTAGTTTTCTGACTGATTATCCCGGTTTTTACAAGGACATGAGGATAGTTATCTCACTATATAATATATGATAGTATTTATTATTTTTATTCCTTCTCAATTTACTGGGAAAATATTATCATATTGATTATTTGAATATATACAGTCACTATTGATTGATTATTTTTCTACACTTTTGTAGGCTCTTTGCTTTTCTTCTTATTTGAATATTTTATTTATGTCCTATCTTCATTTTTCTACTGAGAAGTCAATACTAACATGGTAGACATGTTAAGAGCTTTTTTACTATTAAAGACATTACCCCTTTGCTGTCCATTTGTTACAATTTTCCATGTGGCTTATCATTTTTAAATTTCATTTATTAAGTCTTGTTCAAACATTTGAAATTCTAGTATTTGCACCCCTGTGCTTTTATATAAGAAAGATATTGCCCATTTCAATATCCTTTTACCATCTAAGTACAACTTTTATTTTTATAATTAAAAATTTTTTATTTCAATTGATTAGAAATTGAGTTTAGCTTAAGGTATAAAATGAGATTTTTCTTCTTTTTTTTTCAAAGAGCTATATTTCCCTCAATAACATAGTGAACAATTTATTCTTTCTTCAATATTTTGGTTTTATTATTTAAAAATATGTGTGTGTTTGGGAGAAACTCATCTAAATTTTTTTGTATTCACCTCATTAATTGGTAAATAAAGAAAGCTGAGTAAAGTGTGACTGAAAGTTGTTTTTACCCATCTTGAACATTTTACTGTGTGAATTTAATTTATTTGTTAATCTTTCAATGCAGTTCTAAGACTTAGTTGAGTATACCTCATTGACTGGAATTCTCTTTCCCTCTTTCTTATATAAACTACACCCTCATGGCATCATTTCTATTTTCTGGATTTAGATATTTAAAATTATTTTTAAATTTGTAGAACTTAAAAATGAAAACAAATATTAGAATCATTGTATGTTTTCTGATTTTTATTGGTTAGTTTTATTGTTTTCTGATTTTTATTTTTACTGGTTTTTATTCAGACTTAAGTTTTGTCTGAACTTTGTATTCAATATAGTTTTCAGCATATCAACAACTCTCATTAACACAAATATTCTGCATAACAAAAATAATACAAAATCAACTATATGAAGACTTTGGAGAGAGAAATCATTGACTTGGGAAACAATTAACTGTATGGCTCTTCCCTCATGAGTGAATTAAACCTTTCATATGATGAATGAATTCATGGGTTGTCTCAAGAGTGGGTCTGCAATTAAAGCCATTTTGGCTAGGTCTCTGCTAGGTCCCTGTCTCTTGCCATCTGATGAATTGCACTGTCTCAGGACTCTGCCAGCAAAAAGGCCATCACCATATGTGGTCCCTCAACTTTGGACCAGAACCTCTTTCCTTTATAACTTACCAGTCTGTGGTATTGTGTTATTAGTAACAGAAAATGAACTAAGGTGGCAAAACAGACACACATGCCTACATACACGCATTTATTTACTTGAATCCCTAAATATTCTGATTTCTGAGCATTGGTAATTTTGCTTTATAAAGGAAATGGAAAGTGTTGGATTGTGCACATTTGTTTAAAAGAGCTCTTTACAATATGTACATACATATGTGTGTGAATATGTTTTTATATTGATATAGCCTGGTTAGGGCTAGCGATTCTTTCTCAAATGTTTTTTTCCCGTTTCCATACCAGTAAGTAGTGTTTTAATTTTATCCTCATAACACATTTTATAGGGTTTAGGGAGAGAACTATCACATTATTATCTTTTAAATGTTTTTAGTGAATGTCACCTGTGAGGCCTTCCAGATGAATTTTAGAATGATTTAGAATCTAGAATAATTTTATTAACCTCCATGAAAAAAATTTACCCACAGGATCTTGATTGTCATTGTTTCAAGCATATACAATAACTGGAAAGATTTTATTTACCTGGCCACATCTTATGCCTCTGGTTATTCCAGTCTTGCCAGGACTATGCACTCTCTGCTCAGGTTGCTCACAGCCCCTGGGGATGCTGTTGTCAACCAGGCAGTGTGATCTCCACTCTGGAGAAACTGAAGGTTCCCTGCTCTTGTGGATGGAACAGACTGTCTTCAGGGTCTTCTGATCCCCTCTTTCTCTGCAGAACTTCCTTTTACTCTGCCTCCTGCAACCAGCTTCTTCTGCAGATACCACCTTTGGAAACCTCCCCATAGTTTCTCATTGCCATATCCTCTCAGCGGAACCCAGTTATGGTTCAGCTGCCTTCAGGCCTAACACCTCTCTGGATTATTTTTATTGTGATTACATTACAAGACAGAAAATGTACTAGAATTCTGCTGGCATAATCAGATGTTAGGATTTGAAAATGAAATATTAAGAAGACTGCATCAGAGGAAGGGCCTTTATCCTGAGTTAATCTATTCATGCTTTTGGCTATCTTGGGGAAGTCAATTTTCACCTCTTGATTTCTAGTTTCTTTATGTGTAAAACAAAGGGCCTTGAGCCATTTAAAGTTCCCTTTGGACCCTAGTATTTGTTGTCAAAAAAATCTTAGGCTGCAAGCCATAAGATCAAGTACTATACAATTATTCTGCTATGATTCAAATAAATTTCTATTTTGTGCACACAATATGCTGGTGGATACACAATTCGCTGTGGTTTCCATTTTTTCTGGGTCTGTAATTATGTTTCAGAATCTTTGGAAACACTGATTGGGAAAAGGAGACCTCTAGGACTTTGAACAAATTAGAAAATCCTGCTCCTTCTGGAAAGATGGCTGTAATTTCCAGGCACTCTTTCCTCCCACTGATGTCAGCCTGAGTCTGGGACCACAATGTGGCAAGCAGTCAGGGGTTCTATATTAGTCCCCACTGGCCTCTGACACTTGGATACTGTGGGAAGTACACAGCAGACACTAACTGGGCCAGCACCCCACACACTGCTTCTTGGACCTCTTCCTGGAGTATGTGGAGTGGCAAGACTGCTGAGAGGTACAGGGTCCTTGGGAAAGGTCTATGGTGCCTTGGCTTCCCTAGCAGAGTCCATGGGAGGTGGCACCCAGACAGGGTGGTCTATTGTTCACACAAGGCTAAGGCCAGGGACATAAACCACATTATAGAGATTTTCAGTTATAGAGATCTGCATGTTATGGCTTTCCACAATTCAGAATGTGAGTCCAACATGTACCAACCCAGTGAAAAAAGTCTTCTCTGTAGTCTTGCCATCTACTTACTCCAAAGCTGTGTCCAGGAAGTGGCCATAGAGTTTCTGCCTTCTGTCCCACCAATATGCCTATTGTCTTTACAGGGTCTAACTTTTTAAAAAAATGGAAGAGAGATCATTGATTTCTCCAAATGTATACTTGTTCAGATTAGTTAAATTTAAATGATTGTTGCATTTTTTTACTGATCATCTCTAAGAACTCTATTTGGGATAATGATCTCCTAGTATGCCCCTTTCCTTCATATTCAGCATGCAAGCTAGTGTTATAGTTTATATCTGAAGGGTTCCCAAAGCTCATGTGTTAGGCAATGTAACAAAGTCCAGAGGTGGGACTTTTGGAAGATAATTGGATCATGAGGGCTCTAACCTCATCAGTGGATTAATCCATTTGATGGTTTAATAAATTTAATGGACTACTGGGTGGTATCTGTAGGCATGTAGAGCATGGCTGGACGAAGTGGTTCACTACAAGCAAGCCCTTGGGGCTTGTCCTGGTTTCTCTCTCTTTCTCTCTCCTTCTCTCTCTCTCTCTCTCTCTCTCTCTCTCTCTCTCTCTCTCTCTCTCCCCTTCCCAGTTTCTTTGAGCTGAGCACTGTTCTGTCACACCCTTCCACCATAGTGTTCTGCCTTACCTCTGTTTCAGACCAATGAAGCTGCCAGTGACCCTGAGCTAAATCCTATGAAACCATGAACCAAAGTACATCTTTCTTCCTCTAAGTTGGACTTGTCAGGTATTTTGGGCACAACAACCAAAAGCTGACTAACACAGCTAGCTTGTAAAGAAAGCAGAATTAAACACTTGTGACTGTGGGCTCTTCTATGGAACATCAGCTTCAACCACACAAAAATGGCATTTTTCTGGGTCAAAATGATCAGATGTTAGCAATTTTATGTGATTCCGTGTAAATAGAATTATAAAATGACGGGCACAATAAAAACATAAGTACCGTTAATTTGCAATTCTCTTTTATTTCTACATAGTGCCCTAAACTTCTCGTATTTGATGGAGATAGTTGGTCTTAAGCTTATTGCCTCAGAGGACAGATGTGACAAAAACAGACTTCTCTCAGACTTTGATGTCCCCAAAGCCCAAGCTCTTAGAAAGTAGTTTGCACATGGCAGGGGAGGGAATGGGGGCAGGGAGAGTAGAGGCAAGGATGGTTTTCACAACTGGAGCTGGGGTGCTATTGGTGTCAGGTGGTTAGGAACCAGGGATGCTGTCAGACACCCTCTGTACAGAGGAGGACCCTCAAGACAAAGAAGCATCAGATGCCCAAAGTCAATTGTCAAGGTTGAGAACCCTTGTCTTAGGGATCTTGGAAACTCAGGAGTAGATAAAATATTTCATAGAAACTTACTGGACAGATTCTCTCCCTCAGGCAAATGCCCCCTTTCCTCTAAGACTAGAAAAATATGTCAAACTGAGGACTGAAAAGAGGCCTCTTCTCTGTCCTCTTAGAATTTATTCTGTATTTGAGTACAGTAAACATCAGAACTTCACAAGGCTGCTGGGCTTGTTTGTAAAACATTTTCAGAGTAGAGTGTGAAATGAGTGTTTCAGTTCCGTTCTTTCTGGGTGATTACTTATTCACTGACGACAAGCAGTTTCTGGACTGACGCTTTCCCTGGGGCTTCGATGCTACTGTACACAGGCCTGAGTGACTGGGGACAGCAGCTAGCAACACTTACAGGCTGCTGGGAGGATTCCGAACATCTCGGCTTTGATTTTTAACTTGCAAAGGATTCTCATATTCTGAAGTGTTTATTCATGGTAGAGGTAACAAACTGTCCTGTTCATTCATTAATCCAACACCTCAAATTCAGAGTACATGCAGTGCTTCTATTAACCCTGTCTTTTCATAACAGTTGCTGAGAAATATCATCCTAGGGAATTTTAAGTGACTTTAAACTTTCATCACACATTAGAAAAGGACCGGAAAGATTTTGGGGGGTGGTAAATTACAAATGTAAGAAAAATATACGTATTAAGTTTTAAATATTAAAATTTACTTGATTTATAATTATTTCCCTAAAGATTCCCCAAGTTTTCTAATATTTTTAGAAATTTTACATTTCTAAATGTACATATTACATTTATACATAAAAATGTCACATTTTTTTAATACTCAAAAATAGTTTTCTAAGATCATTAAATTAAAACAAGCTTTTTTTTTTTTTTTTTTTTTCTTTTAAGGTGTGTTTGAAACTATGATGTAGAAGGGGAAGAAACAGAAATGGGGCAAATCTTTCCCTAGGGAAAGCTATTTTCTTTTTCTGGAGGATATAAAGGGATATAAAGTTCTTCACACTCATGAATTTATGTAAAAAAGAATTGAGTATCTTTAATGACTATCTTTAATGAGACTTGTATTTCAATGGGGAGATTTTAACATTAAATGCAATGGTTATCTAGTGAGGAACTAGTCTGACCCATTAAGATTTAAGAAGTTTTGCAGGGAGACAAAGGTTATAAATACTCAAATCATTATCACTACCTAAATATTTTATTTAATTTTACTACTATTTATTTAATATGTACACAGTGGGTGTGTTTTCTAACAATGAGCCATTGTGAATCTCTTCCTAACTCCATTTTCAATGAGAACAGGTTGGCAACTTAAAAACTGTCATGTTGGGAACATTTGCACCAAGGAAATTAGCAAATCTACTGATCAAGACTTCCTTCCCTCCCTACCCCCAGACTACTCCCCATTGACTACTAAACATTTACAAGTCAATCAATGATAATAACCATAATAGCATATCCAAACCAGGTCCTGGAAAAGCCTTTGCCCCCTATTATCAAACTAGGTGGAAAACCAAAGCATGTGGTAAATGCAGAGATGGAGGTCTTCTTCTTAAGCCAAACCCGCAGAAAATGCTGGAAGGTGGCTCTCTTCTAGGCATGCCATCTACTCTTAGTAAAGAGAAAAACTCTCTTATGATGGGAGGAAAAAAGATTCTTTGTATATTATATTCTACTTTAAGAGTGGAATATAATATACAAAGAAGAGGGAAAGGCAGGTAAAAAGTGAAAAGGAAGCATACAGAAATCTCACCTCACCATGGCTTGTCATGGGACTCTGCAAGTCATTTTAACTTTCTCTCTCTGCATGGAAGTTCAAAGGATTTTAAAGATAGGAATGAAATGGCCAGGATTTTCTTTTAGAAAGACCCTTCCTTCTCTGGTGTCTGGCTATAGCTTAGAGAGAAGGAGTCTGCTTAGAACATGGAAACTTCTCATTCCAGTGAAAAAGTCATATACTGAACAGTCTGGACACAGGATGGTGGGCTAGTTTATCAATGCCACATGTTATTGGCTCAAGGCATACTGCTAAGCACAAAGTGATAGATATTCAGTAACTGCTTGATCAATAAAAGAAAAGATGGCTCATCCATGCTAATTTCTGTGCTCTATAATCTTTCCTCAGGGTTAGAACTGGTTTTACCTGAAGGCAGTAGGATGTGTTAAATGACATCTGCATGACACACCCCCACCCAAGTCCCACATCTCTCAATTTGCATTGTGGTTACTTTTCTACATTGAAATAAATTTTTACATTAGAAAAAATTTCCTCACAGTGAGTGAAGAAAAAAAATGAAGGATTATAACTTAGAGCAGTAGTTTTTAAACTTTTAAGTTTAAATGTAAGAAATTTTTAAGATTCAATGTAAGAAATATATATTTTTAGCATGATTCAGTAGGCATATTACATAAAAATATGTGTCGAGATAAAAAGGTAACAACACTTATATAAATTATTAGCCACCTTCATTCTATTTCATTATTAAATGCTGTTTAAGACTCTCTAAATTGATTTCATAACCCACAAATGTGTCAAAATCCACAGACCAGAAAACACTTTTCTGGTGAGAGGAGAAAAATATCATTAATGTTTTTTATTCATGGACAATATTTAGTATAGTTGTAAAAAATGACAGTATGTTGGTTATAGCTATGGAATTCTCCATCTTCACCCAGATAGTGAGTCTCTGTTTTACTCTGGGAGTGTTATTCCTAGCAAGATTTGTCAGTGTGATATTATCAGAAGCTTGTCTCATTTCATGTGTGATATGGCCTGAATGTTTGAGCACCCTCCACCCATTTTTTCTGTTGATGTCCTAACCCTCATTGTGATGGTATTTGAAGGTGGAGCCCTTGAGGTATAATTAGATTTAGATAAGGTCTGAGAGTAGGGCCCTCATGATGAGATTTGTATCCTTAGAAGAATAGGAAGAGAGGCCAGGAGAAGAGATCTCTCTCCCTCTTCACCACATGAGAACACAGAGAGAACAAGGCTGTCTACAAGCCAGGAAGAGAGCCCTCCATGGGAAACAGAATCCATCAGTTCCTTGATCTCGGATTTCCCAGCTTTCAGAACTGTGAGAGACAAATGTCTATTGCTTAAGCCACCCAGTCTATGGCATTTTGCTATAGCAGCCTGAATTGATTAAAACAGTGTGTGATCCACCTGCTTTTCCAGTAAAAGCCAGTAGTGATTCTCCATCTGGGAGATTCCCAAGAAGGCAAACCAACTTTTCCCATCATGTTCTCATTGAAAAATGTCATAAAATTTCTCAAATAAAAATGTAAACGTAACCCAAACCCAAATAACTTTGGAAACTCATTAGTATAAGAACACAGGAATAATACAGCATTCTGGGCCAGCATCCTGCTGTCAGTATGAAGCACTGATGGATTCTCAGCCACCCTGGTGCTCTCCTGAAGGACACTATCTTTGCAGTATCCAACAGAATTCGGAGCACACTTTACACTTGGTGAAATAAACAGTTTGAAAAAGAAAGTTGATTAATTTCTTCATTGGTTGAAGTTCCATAAGTATGAACTAGTGGTGTTATTTTGAAAGGTAGATATATAGCTGAGCACAGGTGGGTTACACATTTTGACCAGATACTTGAAGATCAATACTTTGTAGTAATTGCAAAAACTCTGTCCCTTTAACTTCTTACATCTTTCTTCCCCCAGGTAGTACAATTCTCCCTATTGCTTTCCTGGCCTGATCTTGAGATTGTAATGGGTAGACCCAAGATCTATGGAAAAAGATGACATAGGTTCTGATACATGATGGATGATCATCATGTACAACTTTACATTTGTCAGTAGCTACTTCTTATGGGAGTCTGGAGAACTCCACTGGGTCCTTCCCCTATATAGAAGCCAATGCTGGAAAATCTATGGCTAGTGAGACATCATTGTTAAAGATTACTTACCAAAGGACTGCTATGCCAAAGGCTTTGTGATTCCAGTTCCTAATGAGAAAAAAATGCTTTGATTAATTACATTTTGTGAGGTTGGTGAACTTGAGAAATTCTTCAGGTGGCTAGAAAGAAAGCCTGGAACTTTAAGTAACAAACGCTTGGATGAACTCAAGCATTCCCAGTTTTCCTGTGCTTAATATGTTACATTGCTATGTTGATATGTAATGTCACAGATGGTAATATTAGTCATGAAAGAACAAAGAAGCCAAGTTCATAGCCAAATGAAAGTTAAAAGGAGGGGACAAAAAAGTGAATTTACCCGATAGACAGGTTTTTCTTATTGAAAACATCTTAAACACCATGGAACACCTTCCCAAGATCCATGTGTTGGCATGAGCAGATGGGGAAGACTGTAAATCTCAAAACTGGCCTAGTTCCCACTGGAGAACTAAAGCTAGGAGTGTGGTGAAATCAAATTCAGCAATGAATGGATGATCCTAATATAACAATGGGCAGCCTTCCCACAAATTCTCATGCAAACCAGTGGTGGCTTCCTCTTTTTTTAATTAACTACACAGCATTTTCCAACCAGAAGATTTAAATGTTTACTTCTGTTTTCTTTGCGTCATTTGCATTTCTTTCGATTGTAAAAGTAAATTAACCCCTTAGGCCTAGGAGGGCATCCTTTGGAAGAAATAGACAAAATTGGGGGGAAAAAATGACCAAGTGAAGCTTTGCAAGAGATGAAACCATTGACAACACACAGTCCTGTCTAGCTAAATGAGAATGACCAGTATTCCAAATGCTAATAGTAGAATCATCTATATGCCACAGATGATGTTCTTTGGAAAGCCTCAAGGTAGGTAGCAAAGCAAAATCTGGATTCAGATCATGCTACTTTGACCTCCCCACCCCACCCCAATTCTTTAAATCCCTAAGAAGAAAGAGCAGGTTAGATATTGAATCACTGTAGAGCAATGCAAAAGGTAAATTCCTTTTCTACTGGAGAAATTACAGAGAATCCTTCTCCCCCTCAACCTTCAGATGAAATGTAGGAGGTAAAAAGAAAAGAGGAGTATTTCACCTACTCAGTATTTCTATTGTTGATTCATTTTGACAGATGCATTCTACTCATCTCAGGCACCTGGGCTATGACTAAGAGAGGATGTGAGAGCTGACTCTGACTACAAGAGCTATATTTGGAGGGTGTAGCAACAGAGAAGAAGGGCTGGCTTGGGTACTCTAAATGGTTGTAGTACAGGATAATTAGATGGAATTGTACACGGAAAAAATTTGTTAGAGTTACCAAAAATATTTCCTAACGAGAAGCCTGTTGTGCTCTGAAGTAGTCAAAGGGATGCAATGAATATTTCATCTCTTGAAACATTTAACAGAGCAAGAGATGCAGGAATAGAAAGTATATCTTAAAGCTTTTTTTTCTTTTTCTTTTTTTCCTTTTGGATAAAGAAAGGGGATCATGCATCTTCCTTGGCCTTTATTTCTGTTTCAAGTCCTAGGGCAGAGAGCGTGATACCATAGAGAAGGCATATCCCCACAGGGAAACTAAAATTATAAGAGCTGTAAAATGGTGGAGATAAATCTTATTTCTCTGTCTTATGTTGCGAACAAACAAATGTTCTCCACTTTTTCTGCTACTTACTTTGCTTTAACAGATTACTCCTTTAGTAGTTCCACTCCTAAAAAAAAATATGCAGATATTACCAGTTTATTGACTTTGAGGAGAGGTAGTTTACAGAAAAAAAGGACTAGTACTCATGACATTTTTGAGAATAAAATAATAGGTACCAGAGAAGTGTTACCTAAACAGAGGGTTACCATTCCAGAGAAAGGAAGAAAGAAAAGGCAGAAGCTATGAGGTTGGGTTCTATACAATACTCAATTAGGCAATTAAATCAGGCTTTATACATTTGACTAAAACTGAGGATTGAGCCCCGGGTTTCTTAACCAGTAAGCTACATCCTCTTTTAATATTTTATTTAGAGACAGAGTCTTACTGATTTCTTTAGGGCCTCACTAAATTACTGAGGCAGGCTTTGAACTCAAGATCCTCCTGCTTCAGCCTCCCAAGTCAGTGGGATTAAAGGCATGTATCACCATGGTTTCACTTTTAACTTACAGTAATGTGGCTACTTAAAGAAAAAATTAGTTCAGCTATTTCTGGGTATATTTCATGGTCATTTCAAATCTGAATTTTGCTTCATTCTGATTCTGATTCAGCAGGCTTCAGTAAAGTCTGAGATTCTGTTTCTTTAACAAACTCCTCAGTGATGCTGATGCTGCTGGGACCAGGAACCACAGTTTTCAATTATATCACTTCTTGCTCTTAATCCTGTGTTCTATGACTACAAACTAGAAAAAGGTATTTCTTTTTCTTTAATGTACCCAAGGAATGAATAAATAATATTGTTTCATATTGCTCCTGTATTTCCTAAAGTCATATCAAAACTCTGATGGCATAATACAAATCATTTAAAGCCAGTGGTCTCCAATCCCAATGGCCCATTAGAATCACCAGGGGATTTTTGAAAAATAGAAATGCCAGCCCCTACTCAAAAACAAGAGAGAATCTATGAGGATAAGATCAAAATATAATTTTTCTCCCAATCTACTAATTAGAAACTTTTCAAATTTACAGAAGAGTTGAAAGAATAACATATTGATTACCAATATATTTACCATAATAGCTTAATGATTACCAATATATCCATATGCATAAATCCATCAACTGTTAACATTTATCATATTTAAATTATTTAGGCCTTCATTTTTTTCCAAGGAAGTAGGTCTCAAGTGGGGGGAATTTTACCTTTGAGGACATTTAGCAATGTCTGAAGACATTTATGTTTGTCAAAAGTAGAGGGCAAGGAGCAGTTTGTGACATTGATAACTAAAAGATTGAGACAAAGAATTGTCAAACATCCAATAATGCACACAGGTTGGTCCCCCAGAACAAAGTTTATTCAATTTAAAATGTCAATAGTGAAGACCTTAGGAAACTCTGATTTAAATATCTTTAATACTGAGCCATTTGAAAGTAATTTGAAGATATTTTAAGCTATCTCTCCCGAATATCTTAGTATCTCCAAAATTAAGCATGTTCTCCCATATAACCATAATGTCAATATCATGCTTAAAAGGATGAACAATGCGTCCTTAATATCTTCTAATAATGAGTCCATATTCAGGGGTCTCAACTGTACTTTATAAGTTTTTAGATTTTTTTTTAACTAGAATCCAATTGCATTTTGTGTTGAAAATAAAAAAAAAAATATTTCTTTAGTTGTTTAAAATTTATATCAGTCCTATAAACATTGTAAAAATTGTTTTTGAAGAAAGCAATCCAATTATCTCACATGTAAAGTTGGACTCGATTGTTTCTTCCTGTTTCTGTTTCATTGTTTAATTTATTTTTCTATTCCTTATAGTTCCTATGAAATAGATGTTGAATGTATAGAAGATCTTCATTAGATTCAAATAAAATTTCAGTCAGAATATTTAGGTGCACTTATATCACATGGTAGCAAGAGCTATATGACTTCTGGTTCTCCTGTAGTAATATATCTAAATTTGATTACTTGGGTCAGGTAATGAACTTTCTCTATTTTATGCTTCATTTTCCACTTTCTGGTTAATAAGCACTGTTTCAGGTGATTCTTGATACCTAATCCTCAACAAATTTCACGTTACTGCTTTAGTACACACGGATGCTCCTTGCATGAATCATTGGAGGGTGTAGAACATCATGCTTATTCATTTATTAATGATTTTAAATTCTATAATCTCTACTTGTT
Organism: Marmota flaviventris; assembly: GCF_047511675.1. Classification (NCBI taxonomy): domain Eukaryota; kingdom Metazoa; phylum Chordata; class Mammalia; order Rodentia; family Sciuridae; genus Marmota; species Marmota flaviventris. The sequence continues at coordinate 99,461,480 of NC_092498.1, read as the reverse complement.
AGCTAGAATATATAATATATCCACTTTCTTTAAAGGGGAATAAACTACCATTTTTTTTTTCTAAAAAGGCAAGATAAATATTTACTTCTTTAACTTCAAATTTTCTGAATAGATTTCATAAGAAATTGACATAATAATCACTTAACAAGTAATATAGAATTTTCTGTATCAAAACATAGGCCCCCAAATAATCAAATATAGCAAGTGATATCACAAACTCTTTAATCAGAAAAAAAAGACAGAAAAACTGCAAGGTTTTCTTTATAGTCTTTTAGAGTATTGAAAATAGAATATATATTGATATACTTTGGGGGGTAATTCAATGTGAACTTCTAGAAGGGGACTTACTTTTATAAAGATACATGTGGAATATCAACTGTTTGAAGAAAGATGGATTAAAAGTCATCATGTTGAAACAGATTCTTGCATAACTGGGAATGTGTTTGAATGATCTGGTTAAAAAGTCTCTCCTGAATTCATGGGTGGTAAGGGATATGCAAAAGTCAAACTCTCTTAAGACAAAAGTTGAACAAATGTTAACCTAGGTTCTTGAGTTAAAAAGACTGTTGTATTTGGAAATCATCATTTTCCATGGAGGAAAATGAACATATTATAGGAAGCAACTAGTACAGGTTTTATCCCTTTGTTTTAAAGCCTTGACTTCTTGATTTTTTTTTACCCCAGAATTTCATGTCAGTTACTTTTCTTTGAGAAGAGCAACTTTTAGTTTATTGATCATTCTCAATTCACTTTGACATGGTACATTAGATTCTTAGACCAGATCCCATACCTATACCTGAAAGGGTAAAAATTAGTTCCTTTAATTCATTGTCTTAGATCTGGCCATAAAGGAGAGCTCTGCCTTCACTTCATAACATGGTAAATTTATTTTTATGATGAATAAATGGGCAGTTAGCACCAAAAAGTTGCAGGCACCATCCAGATGTTTCAAAACTTGACTAAACACATGGAACCGGTCACATGGAAGCTTCTGTTAGCTGAATGAATGCACAATCTGGAGAGAATATGCATTTTTTCAAGGTCTGGAAAATTTAACAGTATCTGGCAGCTACTTCATTTTCAAGATAATCCTGTCATTGTTTCTGGTTAAAAGCAGGGGTGTGGATAGGGGATCCAAAGGCAATGGTTTGGTGGCTTGTGGAAATTGGGTGGAGATGTTGTCACGTTGGAGCCTTGGAGTGTGAGCACAAATAAGCTTTGCGGGAAGGAACCTGTAATCAGGTTACTCTAGGTTACTTGAGGACCTATGTGTTGGGGGTGATGAGAGAGTGAGGGCGAGAGAAAAAAAGAGAACCAGAAAACAAGTTCTGTGGACACAAAGCCATTGGCTAACTCACTCAGACTTTCACTTTTAAATGATTGTTTAGCTGGTCCTTAATCCTTAGCCAAGTGGCTCCCTCAGGACTTATTAATTCATTATTTTATCTTTTAAAGATGTGCCATGAAAACAAGCATTTCTAAAATTACAAAACCATCTTCCCAGTCAGGCTTTGCTTGGTGGGCAAGACTTGATGAATTAAGTAGTGGACAGTCATGATGGTTCAGCCAGGGCTCTGCTTTCTCTCATCATCATCCCTAGTGGCCATGGCAAAAGAGTACACCATCACCAACTAGCACATGTACATGTTGTTAAAAAGAAACCAACCACTGGGCAAGTGACTTCTCAATTTTCTTTTCATTGAACGGAGAAATTTCCTTTAATGCCCCTTACGGAACATGCAAAAGTAGAAATCTACAAATCTACTTCCAAAGAGGGGAAGAACAAGACCATCCTGATCTCTTGTTTGTTCTGTAAGATGCTAATTTCACCCATGATGAAATCTAAGATCTATGATGGAATCTATCAGAGAGATTGGTGATTTAAATATGTATTAATATGTATTAATATCTAAAAAAATATGAGAGACGTTCTTCTGTTAGTAGAAGGGTTGCACTTCTGTCTCCTTAGACAGGAACTCCCTCTAATTGGAGAAACTGACATATTTTCAGTGGTTAAAAAGCTTGGTCCATCAGCTAGGAAAGCCTTATATTATATGTTCTTTCCTTGAAAGAACTATATTTATATTTGATTAAGTACAGAATATATTATCTATGTATATATTTACATAGATATTTACTTAACATATGACATAACATAGTTACCCTTAAGCCTAGAACCCATAAAGAACAAATAAAATTTTATAACCAAAGCATAACATCATGAAGAATGTAGTAGAAAACAAAAATGACCTATGCAAACTGCAAATTGATCGATGTTGTCTGTAGTTTCATAGGGTCCTATTAAAAAAGACCAAATAGGAACAAATTATAGGGTTCTGAGTTAAAATTATAAAGTTCTTCAAGAGAGGTTCTCCATTTTTGTCTGTAGCCCTATTACTTCTTATTTACTTGATTACATTACTCATCATTCCAAAATATTTGTTAGGTATCTATTGTGTGCTAGCCTTGTGCCAGATATTTAGAAATGAAAGAATGAACACAGAGATGGCCTCTTGGGGAATTTCTGTCTTGGGAAATATTGATGTATAAACATGATTGATGTATAAGCATGAGCTAAAGATGCTACAGTGGAAAAATGTCTGTAGGTGGTAGAGTCTCAGACAAAGGAAAAGCAAATTCTGTTTCTTGATCAAGATAGTTTGATAAAACATGGAAATTTGAAGTTGCCAATTACAATTGCTCCTATATCAAAACAGTCACCAATTCTTCCTATCAGAGTGGAAACAGTTTTCTGAGTAGTCTCCTACATGATCAGAAGTAAACAATGCATGTATTCTTGTTGTTGTTTGTATTCTTCCTTTACAAGTTCTACAATAAACCAAGGTGGCCAGAATCTGGGTATAAGCCCATAATGAGGGCTTAATTGACATGGAAAGGTAATGGAGATGAGAGCACCCTGTGAGCAGCCACCTAAATGCGACAGATGCCAACAGGGAGAAAGAAAAACATTCAAGGACCACAGAAGAAAAAGAGAAAAGGGGAAAAGAAATTCAAAAGGGAAATCGAAAAAATAAAATTAGTAGAAATTATTCAAAAATACCTTAACCTATGGGAATTAAATTTATGGTGACAGGAAGTGTTATTGGATAGTAAAGAGGAAACTACAAGCCAGGCCTCAAAGAGTAGGCAAGATGACAGCACTTTCTATTGTTGTTGCAGGCAAAGAAGTTTAGTGTCAAGTCAGCTGTATGCCAAAATCTGTTACGAATCCTTCCATCTCAACATTACATTAACACACAGGGGTTCATTTTCAAAGCAGTTGAGGGGAAGGGAGTCACTCTATATCCCCAAATAAATAGGAGTTGTGTGTCTGAAATTCCTCAGAACACTGAAAAACATAGCTCCCTTTAATGTCATTATATATTTTAACCATTTGAAACCAATTTATTACAGACATTAAAGTATTCCTGTCTGCAGTTGAGCTGGCACACAGCACTTCCTACATTAAACATTTCCAACAAGCTCCCATTCATGCCGCTCCTGGTGTTGCTGAAGTCTCTGAGCTTTTCTTAAGTGGCTCACTTACCCGGAGACATTTCTGAATCAGAGAGGACAATGACAACCACCCCTAATCGAAGAGACCCCTGAGAGTCCCAGAAATTCTTCCTGTGTGTCTCAGGAAGTGACGCGTCACAACATGAAAGATCTTCATTCAGCCTAGACAAGAAAAGTCAGCTTCCAGCTGAGAGTTCCACATCTATAACTGCTTATTTGTCTGGAATGCTGCTTAGGCAACCCTGGCAGTAAGGAGACCTGTGTGATCTTGACCTTGACCTTCCATGGCCTCAGAACAACACAGGGACATTCTCTTCTAGTGTTGCCTCTCCCTCTCTCTCTCCCTCCCTTCCTCCTTCTTATCCTGTGTTTTCTCTTGCCTTCCATATCTTTCTTTACCTTCCTCTTCCCTCTTTTTGTTATATTTATCTTGATTTCTTTATCTTTTCCCATTTTCTTTTCCCCATGCTCCAGACTTACATTCAGAACCCAATAATAACAAAGAGCAATTCTATTATTTTATATACTGAGTGTTTTGGTCAGCTTTTTCAGTGCTGTGATCAAAAGACCTGACAAGAACAATTTTAGAGAAGGAAAAATTGATTTGGGACTCATGGTTTCAGAGGTCTCAATCTATAGACAGCTGGCTCTGTGGATCTGGGCCCAAAGTGAGGCAGAACATTAGGGTAGAAGAGTGTGGCAGAGGAAAGTAGCTCAGAACCTCACACCAGAAAGCAGAAAGAGAGTCACTCTTCAGAGACAAAATATATACCCTAAAGGCAGGCCCCCAATGACCCACCTCCTCCAGCCACACCCTATATGCCTTTAGTTAAGACTTAGTTAATCCCCATCAAGGAATTAACACACTTATTGGGTTAAGGCTCTCATAACCCAATCATTTCACCTCTAAACTTTCTTACATTGTCACATACATGAGCTTTTGAGTGACAACTCATATCTAAACCTTCATACTGAGCAAATAGAGCTACTGGAACAGACATCAGTCAAAAACCTCTGCAAACCTTCCAGTTACAGAATTTTCATATGAAGTAAAATAACATATTCAAAGTAATATAGCTGCAGGTTTTAATTATGCTTAGAATATAAATGCCAATATAAATGCCTCTCTAGGATGATAGCATGGATGGATCTGTCCATTCCCAATCTTGCTCATCATGGTCAACAATGGACCACAGGAAGTAATCATGATGGTGCTTTTTTTTTTTTAAGTGACGAAAACTAAATTTTTCATTTTACCTCCTAACTTCCCTGAGAAGTTTCCCTGCTTGAGGAGAAACCTTGACACACTGACCTCTGGTTTTGTAATTATCCTGTGTTCTCCTTGTGTTCTACTTCCTGGCCTCTTCTGCAGTGGACATTATGGCTGCCATTCTTTCAGTGAATACATTGGGTTCCAGCTCTTTGAGGACATGCCATTGCCCTGCAGTTTTTTGGTACAAGAATGAGTAAGCCTAGGGCTATTTTGGACAGTGAGATATAAGGAGAGGCTATCCCTGGGTTGCTAGGAGAGTGATCCCACTCACTACCTCTCCTGTCCCCATGTGAGCCTTAGTTAATCCCCATCAAGGTATTAACACACTTATTGCTTCCATTGCTGCTGGTAGCCATCCGATGACTCTAAAGGAACCAGTGACAGGATCAAGTTGATGCCCCAGTGAACGGAGGCAGAGAGAATTAGAAAGACCTATCATCCTGGCAGTGTTCAATCAACCCTGAAACCTACCTGTCTCTGGATTTCTTTTTATATGTAATAATAAATATCCTTACTTAGGTTTGATTTAAAGTAGATTAAAAGAAGCCAGAAACATCCTAGTTGATAACATGTTCTAATTTAAGAAAAAACAAATCTTTGAAAGACTTTAAATAAAGAAGATTGGGAGCAAAGGAAGAGATAAATAAGTGGGTTGGAGAAGAGAGAAGTGAAGCCTTACCAGTGATCCAAGAGCTGGAAGTTGAGGCTAATGTCAAGGTCTATTATCTCAATCTTGAGCTTTCTACATTTTTGAAGACACTCGTCAGTCCTTAACTTCTCCACATACAATACCTCCATTTCTCTCATTTATATCTAATCTGAGGAAAATATAATCTAGAGATTGTGAGAAGCCTGAAAAGCCATGTGATCCTGTCCCTGGGTAACCTTGGGAAATATCTGTCAGTTTCCCAGGAGAGAAAATCCTTCACCGATTTTTGTCTTTCAACTCACATGAAGAACTCATATTCCATTGCCTGCTTTCCAGCTTTTGTCTTTATCTGGTATCTAGTTACTTCAAAACTAATATGCTTAACCATTCTATTGGTGTATAAAAACCTCCCACTTCCTCCATTAGTATCCTAATTTAGGAAAGCCTTTCCTTTGCCTGGATATTTCAATAAATTTTCTGACATCCCCATTTCTGTCCTTGGTTCCAAGACATAGACAAATCTCCAAAGAGAGGTAGAGCATATGTCAGACTAGGTCCCACCATGCCATCCATCTCTTTTCCATGAAGCCTTCCCTGGATTGTCTCTTTCTCCAGTCTGCTCTATTTTCTCCATAACACTTATTACAATGCAATAGCCTATTTATTTTATTCATTTGTTTATTAAAACACCTTCCCTTGCTCCATGAGGTTAAGGATGTACTTATTGCTATGCCACCAGCACTCAGAAAAGCACCCAGCATAAAGTCATCACTAGATAAGTATTTATTGATAAATATTTATTTATTGTTTTAAATGGCCTATGAAGTCCTACTTCATCCACCTCCCCATCCTTAGGCCACGCAGACTTCTGTCTCCATTGCTCATCTATACATTGGACTCCTCATAAACCTTGGGCATGCCAAACAACTCCCATCTCAGGCAGGGCCTTGACCTATATAATCCCTTCTTTTTTTCTGTTGTTGGGAAGCTCTTTTTGCAGATGTCTGCCCAGGTAACCCCTTCACTTCCTTTAGATCTCTGCTCAGATGACTGGGCAGCAGAATCTTCCCGGACCACCTGTCACAAAGTGATCTCCCCCACCCTGTACTTCCCATTCCCTTTGGCCAGCATTTTCTTTCTCTACAGAACTGCCACCATCTCACATAGTGACCTCCTGCATGTAGGTTTCTTTACTGGTTTATTGTCTATGCCCCTTGTCAAGTCTGCCTCACTAGAATGTAGGGGCTAACTTTGTTCTGTTGGCTACTGTATTCTAGCCTGGAACTTAATAGTTGCTTGATAAATATTGTTGAATAAATGAATGATTTTGTATGGGCTTTGAAGCTATTAATCTTTCCAATTACATTGATTTCAAATATTTCTCCCCCTTTCACATTTGACTTAAAATTTTTTGTTATTTTTTACATAGAGCAGCAGTTAATTTTTATGAGGTCAATTCTTTTTCTTTGTACGTACACTTGCCTGAAAAGTTCTTCCTGACCCTAACATCTGTTAAAGATACATGTGTGTTTCTTAAAATGCTTTACAGTTTTAATTTTTGCTTTTTAATCTCAACATACCCAGAATTGTGTGTGTGAGTTGTAAATTAATCGTTTTCTAAAAACCAATTTTCTGTATATAATTAAGATTTTTGACTAATCCATCCAATAATATTTGTCTATCTGTATCTTTCTATTTATAGATAATTTTAGATTCTTTTTTTTCAAGTGTGGGTAAGATGTTATTTTAGTCATTAAAATTTTATGATGTGGTTTAATAGTAAAGGAAAAAAATGCTCTTATGTTTCTTTACTCAAAATTTATTTCCTTTTAATTTTTTAACCTATTAAAACAATATTATTAAGATTTTTACTTGAAGTGTGTTGAACATCCTTATTAATTAAAGAAACAGAGAATTATCACAATATTTTAATACTTATTGTGATTCCAATGACAGTGTTCTAAGATAAAACGTCTTGGTGAAAATATCCTCCGCCAATTTTTTCCTCTGTAAAGTTAGTATTTTTTCCTCTTTTAATTAGTAAATATTTGGGGAATGATGCATTGACACTGTGAAACCGCTGTCCTCAAACTTTTATTCAATAATTTTCTCATCCACTGGTGGATCTTGCCAGCAGCATTCTTTCCTTGAAGATCTAATGGTGAGTCCCTCATTTCTTGGAGGTTCTCCCTTCTCTCCCATGTATTTATTCAGTTATTTATGTATAACAGTAAGAATTAATGCATATTTATTTTAGTCTACAGATTACAGTCCAGTACTGTTTTCATTCACTTTGTGATTCACTTTGTGATTCCCGGTCTTGCCTACTGGAAGCATTTAGTTAGCTTCTTTGCCCTTTGGATATATCCTGTGCCTTTAGTGTTTCCTTACCCCTGATACCACAAGGTTCTCCAGGACTGGCTTGCATTTTTCATGATCTCATCCTAGAATTGACCATTTCTCCAAAGAAAGTTGTGGCTAATTCCTAATTATTCAACATGGGTAAAACAACTTGCATAGTGTAGATTTATTTTTTCCCCATATGCAACCATTTTTAGACTATGAGAATGTTGATTATTGTACTATGAAAAAGAGAAATAGTTTAGGAAACAGAAAAAAAATGCCATTTTTGATATCTTTTATTTGAACCTTCTTGATAGCTTTTTTGAAATCTGATATGATTCTTAGAGATTTATTCTAACATACCATGATCTTAGCTTCTAATTTCCAGAAATAATCAGATCCCTGCTGTCTATTCTACAAATGAGTTTCAAGAGACCCCATCTTCTCCATCTCTCTCCCTCATCCTCTCTGATCCACCCTCTGGTGCTGGAGGCATCTCCACAGACCTAGGAATCCACACCATACCATACATGACTGACACTAGCATAGCCCCTTACACTCATTTTGTAGATACATTTTACAGATAAGCACATTGTAGTTGACAGTAAAATGAGTTCTCCAAATTTACAGAGTGAGTCAAGTTGAGAATAGAACTGTGTCTGGGGCCCATGCAAGTGTTCTTTCAGTTTCACTGAACATTGCTGAAGGAGGTAGGATTATATAAGTTCCTAAAAGTCTGGATAAAGGAAGTCAATAAGTGAACACTAAAATGGACAGAACCCAGATTAGACAATAAACAAAGCAAACTTCACTGACAACAAAATAAATGGCTTTAGGAGAAATTTTCTAAATAGAAATTTAACTTAGCTAAAGCCCACCTAATGTAAGCATGGCTGCTCTATCATGCACTCAGTGTTAGTCTCTCAAGCCTTTTAAATAAGAGTTATATTTGGTAAACTGAAATCTTATGCTACCCAAAGCCAAGGCTTATTTGTCCTGTTGGTTTTTAATATGCAAAAATATCTTAAGAGAAATATACATAAAAATCATATATGCATAGATGATTTCCCACCATTTTTCTGGTGATGATAAACTCAATTTTATTTACTAGTCTCATCTTTCAGGTGATCATGCCATCTTCCTGGTAAACAAGATTTTAATTCCTGCTCTGCGTTTTAAAAACAATTTTTTTAAAAAAAATATTTATTTTTTTAGGACACAATGTCTTTATTTTACATTTATGTGGTCCTGAGGATGGAACCCAGTGCCTCATGCTTGCTGGGCGAGCGATCTACCACTGAGCCACAGCCCCAGCTCCTAAAAACAAATTTAACCTACTATCTTTACCAAGTTCCAATTGCTTTTCCCTCCCTCTCTTGCTTCCTTCCTTCCCTCCTCTTTCTCTCCCCCTTACTCTATTTCTCTGTTTTGTAGTACTGAAGATTGAACCCAAGGACACTGTACCATGAACTACATCCCCAGCCCTGTTTAAAATGTTTTAAAAGGTGGCACACATCTGTAATCCCAGTGGCTTGGGAGGCTGTGACAGGAGGATCTGGAGTTCAAAGCCAGCCTCAGCAAAAAGCAAGGCACTAAGCAACTCAGTGAGACCCTGTCTCTAAATAAGAGACAAAATAGGGCTGGGGATGTGGCTCAGTGGTGGAGTGCTCCTGAGTTCAACCCCCAGTACCCCCGCCTGCAAAAAATTAAAAAATTCTAAGGTAGGGTCTTGCTAAGTTGCCCAGACCGGACTGGAACTTGCATTTCTACTGCCTCAGCCTCTAGATTTGTTGGGTTTATAGGTATGTACCGCCACACCCAGCTCTGAGAGTTTATTTTTTAAACAATGCTTCTATCTTACATTAATATCCTTTTCATGGATGTGACATTTTAAATATGTATTGGTTCCAATCAGGAAATAAACTGTAATGATCTGTTAGGAATTGGTAAACATATGAGAGGAAGAATAAAGGAAATGGTAAAAGAACTACTTTAAGGTAATCATCACACTGTATAAGAAAAAGCATATCTTCAGGAACATTGATAAATTTTCAGTTAGAGACTCACATTCATTTGGCTTCAAGAGAGGAAGAAATAAGTGATGTTATTCTAAGCGTCTACTTCAGGTCCTTTAACCAAATAAGAGTACTGTAATACTAAAAATAAAGGCATGACTTATGACTTTTCCTCTTTATCCCTATTCTTAATGACTTACTTGTTGCAGAATAAAATCTCTAAAATGATTTAGCTTGCATTTTTATGGCAGACAGAATAATGATTTCTAAAGAAGTTCCCATTCTAATTCCCAAAACATATGTATATGTCATGTTATGCATACAGGGGACTTAAGATAGCAGATGGAATTAAGGTTGATAATCAATAGAACTAGAGTCTCCCCTCTAGCTTTCTAAAGAAACACAGCCCTACCAACACCTTGAACCTAACCCAGTGAGACCCCTTCTGACTCCTGATTTCCAGAAATGTAAGACAAAATTTAGACTGTTTTAAACCACCAAGTTTATAGTAATTGGTTACATCAGCAGTGGGTAACAAATACAATTTTAAATAAATTTTTACCTACAATAAAAACAAGGTTACACACACCTCTTACGAAGGAAGTTTAGGGATTAATGAAATGAACGAAAACCTGAAATACTCATCTGAGAGTATGTGGTAGTCAAAGAAAGAAAGAACACACTACAAAGTTTAGAAAGTAGAACTTCTGAAAGTTTAGTGAAAAGTTTGCATTACTCCATAACATGAAGTTTTGAAAGGAAATATAACTTTAGAAGGTTGGAAAGTTCTCAAAAGATGTAATTATGACTGTATAATCCTATAGATTGAATTGTATGAAGCCACAGAAGGCATGCTTATCAAATATGTAGATGGCATGAAGCCTGGCAAGAGAATGAACACATTGTATGTCAGAACCAGAATTGAAACAACAAAAAAAAATCTTGTCAGTCTGTAGCAATGGGATGAATCTCTAAAAAGATAGAAGTTAACAGGGATTAACATAAGATCCTACACTTTGGTCCAAAAACCCAACTGCCCAACTGCAGTTGGAAGTGATGTAGCATAGCGGAATGTGATAAAACGACTGTTGAGTTTTAATAAACTGAAAAGTTAAAGAGATATGGTAATGAAATAATAGAAGTGCTAAACATATCCAAAAAAAATTTTTTTTTTCAACCATTGTCTGCTGGTCCGATCATATAAGGCAGTTGAGTGGTTCTGGGTCTCAGGAGAAAGGAATCAATAAAATAAATATGTGTTATACTAAATAGAAATGAAACATAGCTGGAGACATTCAGAGGTTTTGCTGAAGAAAAGAGGATTTCACATTAAAAGAGAGGAGGGGAATGATAGTTCTCATCCATATTTTAAGGATTTATGAGTCAAAGATACTAGGTTTGTTGTAATTGACTCTGAAGAATAGAACTAAGACTGATGAGCAGAAGCTCAGGAAGGTAGATTTCAATTCGATATAAACGAAAAGTTATAATCAAATTGACCTAAAAGTCAAAGGGGCTGTTGAAGTGTGGGTTACCCATTAATGAAAGTTGTCAAACACAAACTAGGTCACTACTTAGAGAACGTTGTGAAATTCATTCAAACAGTACAAGAAAATTTAGGTCAGATTACCATACAGTTTCTGAGGCTATGTCTGAGGACTGTAGAGGAAAAATAATTGCTGTATCAGACTTGTTATAATTAATTCTTTATAAGAACAAGATTAATTTGTTGGGCAGTATGCCCGTATCTTGGTAATAATAAACTATATGGATGTGGAAACACTTCTCGGAAAAGAGTAGAAAACATTAAATTTCAGGGAACTTTGAAAGATTTACTTTCTTATTGTGGCTTTTCATGCTGTGGTACTTACTGTGAATAGTGGCATTGAATTCATAGGAAGCTTGGTTCTCAGAAGAGCTGACTAAAATCTCACTATTGAATTGAAGAGGAAAAGAAGAATTCATCTTCAAATGTTCAAAACTGTATTCATAATGTAATAGTAAACAGTTTTCTGAGAAATGCCATGTACTTGTTTCAGAATCCCCAGCAATGCTCCTCCTGTCAAGCCATAAAAGTCCCAGCCCTGAAGACCTGTGACTTTCCAGTTTCCAGAGCACAGGGACACCCCAGGCTTTCAAAGCCTTTTCATACTAGTGCAGCCCGGGAAAGACTTTGTTGGCATTTTTAGATCTACAATCCTCTTTTCACCTTTCAAATATCTTCTTAGTTTTTCCCAGATTTATCACTTTAATCTCTCTCTTTCAACTCTATTGTTTTCATTCTATTGCTCTCCACTTGAATTGCTAAAAATCTCTTATAGTTCATTGTGATATATAAAACCACCATTTTCCCAAACCTAAAAGAAATAAAATGCAGAATGGAAGAGCTTGGAGACACAGGGGAAAGCATACTTTGAATTTTTGATTCACAGTCTTCTTGGGAAAGGCTGAGCCTTGCTAACTGAGAGCACTGGCGAGGACTTTGTCCATCCAGTTCACAGATATGTATTCAGGAAGAGTGAAACTTGAGCAAGAACATAATCAGATGAAAAAAGTTAATAAGTTAAGAGATTGAATTTGTGAGAGAATGAGTTCTCTTTGTTAATGTGATAGCTATTATTTTTGTGTGTCCACTTGCTAGGCCACCAAACTGAGTTTTTTTTCAAATATTAGTCTTGTTACTTCTCTGAGGGTGTAGTTTAGATATGACTGACATTTACATCAATACACTTTGAGTAAAGTACATTATCCTTTATAACATGAATGGGCCTCACCCAATCAGCTGAAGGCCTTAAGAGGCCTTATGAGGAAGAAATAATTCTGAAATTCTGACTCTACACTGCCATTAGGCTTCAGACTATAAATATAAATAAATAAATATATATACATATACATATCAATCAACATTTTCCTGGGTCTCCAGTTTACTGTCCTGTTTTCGATTTTGGATTTCTCAGCCCCCACCATTACATGAGCCAATCTCTTAAAATAAGTCAATTTCTTGTCATACCTATACCTATATCAACACTTATACCGTGTCCTGTTTTATTTCTCTGGAGAACCCTGAGTAATACAGTCATGAATGTTTTTAATCCCTTGTCTACTCACTCCACTTTCCTTCTTCTATTTCTATTGTTGAAATTTACCTTTCCATTGGGAAAGATATGATATGCTTCCACAAAACTTTCTGTATCAAGCCATTTCTATATCTGTTTTTACTACAGAACCATACTTTGTGTAATGATATCAGAAAAATCTGAATTTTAGCACATTTTTAAAATAAATTAACTCATAGTTATGTATATCTTCCTATTAAGAAAAAAGAAAATATGATAAACTTCATGAACACTTCCTCCAGGATTCATTTGAAAGGATCATCTGAAATCATATATGCGATGCAACTTTTCAGGAAAAAAAAAAGCCATACCACATATTAAATATTTTTCTTTCTTTTTGATGACTTCAACCTCATTGAAGGACTTTTCTGGAGTACAGGAAGTACAGAGTAGAAACCAAATTGGTGGAGTCCAACAAATATCATTGAGAATCTACCATGAGAAAAATGTTGGGCTACCCTGAAGGAATATTTATTCTATGATTTTGTGCAAGCTTACAGACTGGTAGAGGTGACCCTCATGTAAATATTTATATAACTCTAGGGTAGGTAGATCTAGAAAAAAAATACTTTAAGAGACTTAAAAGCAATGGATTACTATGGAATTGTAAGGTAAATAATTTAATGTTGATAAGAAAAAAATCACAATAGATTTTTGAAGAAGAAATAAAGTATGTTGGCTTTTAAATGAAGGATAAGAATTCAATAAATATCCAAGGAAAGTATCTTCTAGGTAATTATAATAGAAAATAATATGAATTTATTCCCTATTATGTTTTGAATCCAGGTTGTGTAACATTAGGGATTGTTATGTGCACTTTTCCCGCATGACCTTATTTAATTCTGTTAAGAAGTGCACTATTAATAGTCCCATGTTGTGGCTGGGGAGGCGACTCAAGCAGTAGCACGCTTGCCTGGAATTGTGGGGCGCTGGGTTCCATCCTCAGCACCACATAAAAATTAAAAAAAAGATGTTGTGTCCACTGAAAACTAAAAATAAATATTAAAAAATTCATTATCTCTCTCTCCTTCTGTTAAAAAAAAATAGTCCCATGTTATAGATTCAGAAAGAAGGCCTTGAATGATAATTAAATGGTCCAGGGTCACATGCTTTGAGCTTGCCAAAGCAAATACTTGAATTCAGAATGTTTAATTCTGAAGACCAAGCTCTTAACTGTCAAACATCAATGCTTTTTAAATCAAGAAATAGTAGAGTCAACATCTAGAAGTGGACAAATGTGGGATGAGTTTTCAATGTGATTGAGAAACAGCATAATTAAACTTCTATGTAAGGCAATATAGAAGCCAGAAGTTCAGAAATACACTGCCTGGTACCACATACCTAAAATGCTGGATTAAATGTTTAAAATAACTCAAGTAAAATTATCATTGTGAATAAAGTTAATTAAGGTATTCCCTCAGAAGTTGGCAATCATTAGTGTGAAATTGTAAGCAAATTTGAGAAGGTTGGTATTTGTCCTGGGAATATCTACCAAGGCTTGATGACCTAAAGCCCAGATATCATTGTTCTATAGACTTTAGGGACAGGAAAGAAAGCTTGAGCATGACAGATAGAGACTTCTGCACGAAGGTAGAACACCTGAAAGTTGATGTTCCTGGTGATTCATTTCAAACCCCCACACAAGTCATTAGTAGAGGCATATGCTTGGCTCAGGATGGAATAAAAAGGAAAAAAAAAAAAAAAAAAGACTCTCAAGCCTATCCCCATGGGATAGGAACTAGAATTAAAACAGGTATGAATACTAGAAAATCCTAAAAGGTGGTGGTGGAAAAGAGACTGTGAGGCTAAGAAGCTGAGCAGAATTTTTGGTCATGATAAGAAGCTTACCAATAAGATAGGAATAGCAGCAAACACCACAGGCTTTGAATTAAGAACTTTAAATGGCTGTACATAATGAGTAATGATTAGATGGAATAAGATTACTGTTCATAATGAATAAAGCACGTTCCAAATTAACTAAATATCAGACTACAAGACATCTGTAACAATGGAAAACATCATCTCTAGAGGGAAATTACATTTTCAAGAGGTTTAATTTGTCTCTTTGATTTTTCATAATGATGTTTGACTTTCCATGAGAAACAGTTACCATGCATTTCATTAGACAAAACAATTGATTGAAAACTCAGGAACAAAACAGACCAGATAATAAAATCCAAAATGATCTGACATGTTGTAATTAGTAGACTCCTGAGATTATTATATGTTCATAAAATTAGATGGAAAATTTAGTGGATTATTAACTCTAAAAAAGGAATAAAACAAATGCTCAAAGAAAAAAAAATGTACATTTATTTCAAGTAAAAACTCAGTGAAAAAAATTAAGAACAGTAAAATCTCAGCTAAATCAAGAATTAGTGAACTGGGAGGATATAGTTCAGTAAGAAATACACAAACTGGAAAACATAGAAACAAATGGGTAAGAAATGTAAACTAAACCAAAATATTCAAACAAAAGAAACTCAAAACCATCGTAAGAAATGAAGGATATCAAGGTGACAATTCAAATAGAATTTCAAAGCTTAAAGCATAATAAAAAGAAAATGATAAATGTAGAAACAACATATACTAAGCCGTATCATTGTAAAAGTAATTCAAATCAGAGAAAATGAAAAAAACAACAAAACAAAACAAAAAACAAACAAAAAACCTTGAAAGCAGCCAGAAAGAGAAAACGACATTGCTTTCAACAATTTCAATAATACAATACTTTGATTAACTTTATGGTCATAAATTAAAACGAATTCATGAACAAGATGATGGAAGCCAAAAGACAGTGGAATGGCATTTTAATATATATTTATTTTTTAATTTTTTTATTTGTTCTTTTTAGTCATACATGACAGTAGAATGTATTTTGACATATTATACATGCATGAAGTGGAGTTACACTGGTTGTACATTCATATATGAACATAGGAAAGTAATGTCCAATTCATTCTATTGTCTTTCTTATTCCCATTCCCCCTCCTCTCTCTTCATTCCCTTTGTCTACTTTAAAGACCTTCTATTCTTCCCTCTTATCCCTCACCCCACTTATTGTGTGTTAGCAAATGCATGTTGGCCTTTGTTTTTTTGGGATTGGCTTGTTTCGCTTGTCAGGATAGTCTCCAGTTCCATCCATTCATTGGCAAATGCCATAATTTCATTCTTCTTTAAGGCTAGGTAATATTCTATTGTGTATATATATACCACATTTTTCTTTATCCATTCATCTGTTGAAGGGAACTTAGGTTTGGTTCTGTAGCTTAGCTATTGTGAATTGAGCTGCTATAAACATTGATATGGCTGCATCACTATAGTATGCTGATTGTAAGTCCTTTGGGTATATGCTAAGGAGGGGATAACTGGGTTGAATGGTATAGAAGACATAGAGACAAACCCACATAAATATGGTTATCTCATACTAGACAAAGGAGCCATAAACATACATTGGAGAAAAGATAGCCTTTCCAACAAATGGTTCTTTGAAAACTGGAAATCCATATGTACCAAGATGAAATTAAACCCCCATCTCTCACTCTGGACAAAACTCAACTAAAAGTGGATCAAGGACTTGGGCATTAGACTAAAGACCCTGCACCTACTAGAAGAATAAGTAGGCCCACTCTCCATTGTGTCAGCTTAGGAACCAAATTCCCCAATAAGACTCCTGAAGCACAAGAAGTAAAATAAAAAATCAAAAAATGGTATGGTTTCAAACTAAAAAGCTTCTTCACAACAAAGGAATCTTTGCCACTTGCACCTCAGATACAGCATTAATTTCTAGGATATATTAAAAATTCAAAAATTAACACCAAAAAAACTAAACCCATCAATAAATGGGCTAAGGAACTGAGCAGATACTTCAGAGAACAATAAATATCATCAGTCAACAAATATGTGAAAAAATGTTCAACATCTCTAGCAATTAAAGAAAAACAAATTAAAACTACACTGAGATTTCATCTCACTCCAGTCAGAATGGCAATTATCTAGAATTCAAGTAATAATAAATGTTGGTAAGGATGTGGGGGGAAAGTTCTACTTATAAATTGCTGGTAAGACTGCAAATTGGTGCAACCACTGTGGAAAGCAGTATGGAGATTCTCCAGAAAACTTGGAATAGAATCACCATTTGACCCATTTATCCCACTCCTAGGAGCATACTACAGTGATGAAGACACATCAATGTTTGTAGCAGCTCAGTTCACTATAGCTAAACTCTGGAACCAACCTAGGTGCCCTTCAACAGATAAATTGTGGTATATATATACAAAATGGGATATTACTCAGCCTTAAAGAAGAATAAAATTATGGCATTTGCTGGTAAATGGATGCAACTAGAGAATATCATGCTAAGCAAAATAAGCCAATCCCAAAGAATCAAAGACTGAAAGTTTTTCTCTGATATGTGGATGCTAATTCACAATAAAGGGGGAGGGAAATTGTGGTACTTTGGATTAGACAGAGGAGAGTGAAGAGAGGAGTGGGGTATGGGGGTAGAAATGATAGTAGAATGAATCAGACACTATTACCTTATATGCATATGTGAGTATATGACCAGTGTAACTCTACATCATGTACAACCAGAAGAATGAGAAGTTATACTCCATTTATGTATGATGTGTCAAAATGCATTCTACTGTCATGTATAACTAAATAGAACAAATTAAATTTTTTTTGAAAAAGAATGGCAATTATCAATAGCACAAATAACAATAAATGTTGGCGAGGATGTGAGGAAAAGATACACTCATACATTCTGGTGGGACTGCAAATTGGTACAACCACTCTGGAAAGCAAATAGAGATTCCTCAGAAAACTTGGAATGGACCCACTGTTTGATCCAGAAATGGCAACTTTAAAGTGCTAACAGTGAATAACTACCAATCTTGAATTCTATAGGAAACAAATTGTTCCTTTGAAGATGACCTTGACTTCTGTACCAGCAAAAATGTTCTTTGAAAATGAATGTAAGTAAATACAATTCTGGTGAAAAAGCTAATCATCAGACACACATATTTAGAAAAGAAAAATAAAGAAGAAAAGAAAAGAAAAACAAACACAATTTTTCAGAAAGAAAAAAATTTGATCTTAGATGGGATAAAATAAAGAAGAGATGAAGGACAAAGAAAGGAATCAATATAGACACACATCTAAATGACTATTGACTACACATAATAAGTATATCATGTAAAGATTTAAGCATATGGGGAATTAATATTGTCATTTTAAATACAATAATGCAAAAATCAAAGACGATATTATTTAAAGTCTTTGCATTATAATGAAATGGTGAAAGTATTCATATAAACTCAAAAAATTGATAGATTCATGGTATAATTTATAGGTTAGCTATTAAATGAAGAATTAAAGAATATATAATTAATAAACTAATAGAAAGCAGATGGGGAACATTTTGAAATTAATCAATATAGAAGAAAGCAAGAAATAAAAAAAATGTCATAGTGTGGGACTATTAGAAATTAAGTAGTAAAGTGCTAGATGAAAATTCAAATACAACCATAATTTTAAAAAATGTAAGAGGACTAAATACATTGATTCAAAAACCAAAGCTCTGGGTAGATTAAAAAAGGAAAGCCAAACTATATGCTTCTTCCATGGGATTTGTTAAAGAGAAAGAGTGAAAGCAAAACAATATAAAGGTATTTAGCATGCATATTTTGACAAAAATAAACCCAGTGTAATTCCTAACATCAAACAAAGTACACTTTAAAGCAAGAACATTACTAGAAATAAATGTTTTCTCTGATATAAGGAGGCTGACTCATGGTGGGATAGGGATGGGGAGCATGAGAGGATTTGATGAATTCTAGATAGGGAAGACAATTGGGAGGGAGTGGGAGGGGACAGGGGGTTAACAAGGATGATGGAATGTGATGGTCATCATTATCTAAAGTACATGTATGAAGACACGAGTTGGTGTCAACATACTTATATACAACCAAAGATATGAAAAATTGTGCTGTATATGTGTAATATGAATTGTAATACATTCTGCTGTCATTTTTTTAATCAATAAAAAAGAAAAAAAAATATGACCAATAGAAAAAATAAAAAAGAAATAAAAAGGGATATTGATAAAGTTATAAAGGTCAGTCTATAAAAAGACAAAATAACTTGAAATGTATTTTAATTTAACCCAGCCATATAGCTTCAATATATTTGAATAAAAAATGACAAAACTAAATTGAAACTGACATTAATTTTATCAAACAGTAGCAATAATGTTTAGTTAAAGGGATTTAAAAAATCCATAAGTACAACCCAATCTGGAAAGGAATAACTGGAGTTACAGTGTTCTAAATTTCTTTTATGGTCTGGGTAGGGAAGGTAAATATGTTAACAAATTTTACACTTTTATAAGTTAATATACAATTTAAAATTTCTAGAATAATCTCTAAAAGAGTAGACTAAATTGCATTTAACTTCTAAACCAAGTCTGGATAAAACAGAAAGAAAGGGGAGGGGACCTCAATCTAAAGATATAAAATGAAAGGAGAATAAAAGGAGGAAACCCTCACACTCCTTAGGATAAAAAAAACAGATCCAAAACCCATAAAATAACATGTTGGCAAGGATGTGTAGAAACTGGAACCCTTGTGCACTATTGGTGGGATTGTAAAATGGTACAATTGCTATGAAAAACAGTATGGCAGTTCCTCAAAAAATTAAATATGGAGCTACAATATAATTCAGCAATCCTATTTCTGAATATATATCCAAAAGAATCAAAATCAGGGTCTTAAAGAGATATTTGTTCACTCATGCTTACTGCAATGCAACTCTACACCTAACAGCCAAGAGATAGAAGCAATGCAAATGTCAGCTCACAAACTGACAAACAAAATATACAAAGGGTGGAATATTAGTCTTAAAAAGGAAGGGAATCCTATCACTTGTTACAACATGGATAAACATTGAGGACACTATGCTAAGTGAAAGAAGCTAGCTAGTCACAGAGAGACAAATACTGTATGATTCCACTTATATTTTATATCTTAAGAAGTCAAATTCAATGGAACCATCATTTGACCCAGCTACTCCTCTTCTCGGACTATACCCAAAGGACCTAAAAACAGAATATTACAGGGACACAGTCACATCAATGTTTATAGCAGCACAATTCACAATAGCTAAACTATGGAGCCAACCTAGATGTCCTTCAGTGGATGAATGGATAAAAAATAATGAGGCATTTATACACAATGGAATATGACTCAGCAATAAAAAAAGAATAAGAGCGTGACATTTGCAGGGAAATGGATAGCATTAGAGAAGATTATGCTAAGTGAAGTTAGCCAATCCCAAAAAAAACAAATGCTGAATGTCTTCTCTGATATAAGGGGGGTGACTCAGAATGGGGTTGGGAGGGAGAGCAAGAAAGGAAGATTACCTCTAGATAGGGAATAGGGGTGGGAGGGAAAGGTAGGGAGAAGGGGAATAGCATGGATGGTGAAAGGAGACCCTCATCACTATACAAAATGCATGTATGAAGATGTGAATTTGGTGTAAACATACCTTATATATAATTAGAGATATGATAAATTATGATATAATGGTGTATTAAGAATTGTAATGAAAAAATAAATAAATTTAAAAAGACAAAAATAAAGAAGGCAAATTCATAGAAATAGAAAGTAAAATGGTGATTATTAGTGGCTAGGGAGAAGGGAAGAATTCAATTTTGGAAGGTGGACAAGTTCTTCACAATAATGTTCAAATCCTTAGCACTATTGAATTGTATACTTATAAAATAAGGTCAGGTAGGTACTAAGCATAATAAACCATGGGCTTACAAATAATTAACAAGATTTTTTATTACAAAACTATTACTAAGAGTAAAATGAATCATTTTATATGGGTAACATATATTCTTAAGATTTTTATTGCAAAACTATATGCATTTAACAGCAAAGCTTTGCAACTTATAAATCAAAACATTAACCAAATTAAAAAAACAAAACAAAACGAACCAACCTTCCTTTTGAGAGGGAAATTTCAATGCATCTTTTTAATACATTTTCACACAAAGAAGTCACATCAAGCACACCCATAGACCAAGTGCACAAATATATCATAAAGATAGGGAAGACTTGAAAAACACAGTTAACATACTTAAACTAACTGACAATTACAGAGCAATGTATGTCTAAAAATATTTGTTAT
Organism: Marmota flaviventris; assembly: GCF_047511675.1. Taxonomy (NCBI): domain Eukaryota; kingdom Metazoa; phylum Chordata; class Mammalia; order Rodentia; family Sciuridae; genus Marmota; species Marmota flaviventris. The sequence continues at coordinate 99,440,375 of NC_092498.1, read as the reverse complement.
TTTTAAGATGCTAACATTTACCAAATTCAACTAAGTACTTGAGTTTCAGTGAAATTTAAAAAGGATCAAATATCATAATTTTAAAAAATTATGATCATAGTGAAATTATTTTAGAAATGAATAACTCAAAGATGACTTTAGAAAGTCCACACATTTAGAAAATTTAAGGTACTTCTTAAGTATCTACAGGGCAAAGAATATCACAAGAAATTTTAAAGTACTTACTGTGGGATTCTGATTCAATAAAATATATAGAAGAATATATAGCCATAAATGTTTAAATTACAATGAAAGAAATATTGAAAGATAACAAGCTACTAACGAATAACAAATTACCCCAAAACTTAGTGATTTAAAATAACACATTATTTTATAGTCTTGTTGGGTCAAGAATTTAGAGTGGCTTGTTTTGGTGATGTAGCCTCAGGCTTTCTCATAAGATTGCAGTCAAGATGTTGCTGAGGGCTAGAAGTCATGCAAAGCTTTGACTAGGGGTTAACATATTTATTTCTAATGTGGCTCATTCCTGTTTCTTGCTCTGTGAGCTTATCTTAGGGTGACCTAACATCTTAGTTTGCCTAGAGCTGAAAGTTTATTAGGAATGTAAGATGTTCAGGGCTAAAACTGAGAAAGTCCCAGACAAACCAGAGCAGCGGGTCACCTTAGCCTCCCAAAGGACTATAAAAGCAAACTCTGTAGGGCTCTAAGATTAGAGCAAAGAAGGAGGCCACAATGCCTTTAATGATCCAGTATCAGAAGTCATACATCATCATTCTGCCATAATCTAGTCATTAGAAGCAATTCAGTAGCCCAGTGACAATCAGAAAGAAGTCTCCACCTTTTGGAAAGAAAAGAATTAAAGAATTTGTTTTTATTTTTGGTGGTGGTGGGAGTTGGGTACTGGGTATTGAACTCAGGGACACTCAACCATGGAGCCACATCCCCAGCCCTTTTGTGTATTTTTATTTAGAGACAGGGTCTCACTGAGTTGCTTAGCACCTTGCTGTTGCTGGCTTTGAACTCATGTCATTTGTTGACATGTTTTATTTATTTTCATTTGTTTATTTTTGTGGTGCTGGGGGATTTAACCTATGGCCTCATGCACATTAGGCAAGTGCTCTACCACTGAATTATACTGTTGATATATTTTAAAATTGCAAGAATGAATGTCCAACTGAAGAAGTTAGAAAAATTCAACAGAGTAAACACAAAGCAGAAGAAGGGAGTTAAGCCAGATGTGGTACCTGGCTTAACTGGAGTGGTGAGTCCCCGCTATCCTGGATGCAGCAGTATACCAGCTCCCCCCCTCCCCACCATAGCCAGATGGAAGGGTCTCCTGCCCGGAGGGGTGAGTCCTCTCTACCTTGGCTGCGGGGTATACGAAAACCCAGGTGGGAGGGTCTCCCATCTGGAGGGGCGAGTCCACTCTACCCTGGCTGCAGCGGTATATGAGCTCCCCACGAAACTCAGGTGGGAGGGGTCTCTTGCCTGGAGGGGACTTTAGATATTTGGGAGGCTGAGGAAGGAGGATCTTAAGTTCAAGGCAAGACTGGTCAACTTAATGAGAACCTGTCTCAAAATATTAAAAAACAAAAATGCCCTATGATAGAGCATCATTAGGTTTAATCCCCAATACCACAAAAGAAAAAGAAAGAAAGAAAGAACAGAGTAAAAAGTCAAGAGAAAGATATCAAAGATCTAAATAAATGAAGAGACATATTGTGTGCATTGATTGAAACATTCAACATAGTAAAGGATGTCCATTCTAATCAAACTGATTTAAATCTTCATATAATTTTAGTTAAGATGTCAGCAATTTTTGGTAGATATTTATTGCTAATTCTAAAATCTATGTGAAAAACCAAAGAAGAATAGTTAAAACAGTTTTAGAAAAAAAATAATAAATTTGAAGAATGTACACTACTATTTTAACATTTGATATAATGTATAATAACCAAGAAAGTATAATTTAGATCAGTGAAAAAGAATATAGTGTCCAGAAATAGATCCACACAAATATGGCCAATTGATTTTAACAAAGGTGCAGAAGCAATTCAAGGTGGAAATAGTCTCTTTAACACAGGTATTGAAATCATTGGATAACTCTTTACAAAAATATGAACCTTGACCTGCATCTCATACCTTATAGGAATATCAGCTCATGATGAATAATATCCAATCCATGTGTAAAAAACAACAACAATAACAACAAAATACCCTACATCACTTTTAGAATAAAACATGAAAAAAAATTCATGACTTTGGATTAAAGATTTCTTAGATATGACAAAAAAGAATAATGCACAAAAGAAAAAGTATTAAATTATTAGACTTCATCAAAAATTTTAAAAAGTTTGTTCTGTGAAAGACATTACTGTACTGAACTAAAAGACAAACTATGGAATTGGAGAAAATGTATGGAAATCACAAGTCACATATTCAACAAAAAAACTGTATACAGAATATATATAAAACTATGAAAATTTAAGAGCAAGTTTTAGTTTTGGCCTCAAATATTCTCCAAAGGTCCAATTGTTAAAGCTTGGTACCCAGGGTGGTGCTATTTGGAGGAGGTGGGGCCTATTGAGAGGTCTTCAGGTCACTGGGTTGTGTTCTTGAAGGGTATCATGGAATCCTGGCTCATCCTCAATCTCTTTTGCTTCCTGACCATGAGGTTAGTGGATTTGCCTTGCCATGCATTCTTTCCACCATGTGTTATCTCTTCATGGACTAGAACCTCCTAAACTCTGAGCCCAAATAAGCATCTTCTCTTTATAATTTTATAAACTCAGATATTTTGATTGTGACAAAAACTAAATTAAAAAGTTAACAAAACACTTGAACAGACACTTCATCAAATTGGATATAAGGATTGCAAATAAGCACATTGGCCATTAGGGAAATTCAAATTGAAACCATTATGATATACTACTTCACACCTATTAGAATAGCTAACATAGAAAAAAATGCCCAGCAATATCACATGCTGATAAACATATTGAACAATTGGACCTATCAGTTGTTGGTAGGCATGCAAAATGGTATAGACAATCTGGAAAAGAGTTTAGCAGTTTCTTATAAAGTCAAACATACATTTACCATATGGTGCAGTAATCTCACTCCTGGGTATTGAACCTAGAGGAATGAAGGCTTATGTTCACATAAAATCTATATATGAATGTTTATGGCAATTCTATTTACAATTACCCTAAACTGAAAATAACCTGAATGTTCTTCACTGGCTGTATGGCTAAACAAATTATAGTACATGCATACCATTAAGTATTGCTCAAAAATAGAAAGAATTATTGATGCACACTAATAATGCAACTGAGTCAATGCATTATGCTGAGTGCAAGAGGCCAGCCTCAAAAGATTACATACCGTGTGATTCCATTTGTATGACATTCTTGAAAGATAAAACTGTGGTGATGGAGAACAGATTGTAGTTGTTTGGGGATAGGAGTAGCTGGAGGATATGACTATAAAAGGATATCGAGAGAGAGATTTGGGGGATTATGGAACTGCTCTGTATCCTAATTGTGGTCATGGTCACATAAATCTATCCATATGTTAAAATTCATATAACTGCACACTGGAGAAAATAAAGTTTATTGTATGTAAATTTAAGAAAGAATATTGGGAATAAAACAAGGGAAAGGTTAATTTTTTAACAAGAAAAATGAAGTAAATGAATCAAGAAATGAAAGGTAACATGATTAATGTCAAAGAAATTTAAATTATAATTAAAGAATATTACAAACATGCTTATACCAATGCATTTCAAAACTTCACTGAAATGGATACATTTTTAGAAAAAGATATACAACCTAAACTATGATTTTTTTTGAAGAAACATTTTAAATAAATGAATTAGTAGTTGAAAATAACCTCACAAAGCAAGCTTCAGGCCTAAAGTTATAGGTGGATTTTCTCAAATTATCAGGAAACTAATAATTTCAATTAGATTGAAATAAATATTGATAATTACAGGGAGGATAACTTCCAAGTGATTTTGGGCATTTACTATATGCTTGATATCAAAACTGAAAAAAAGCTTATCAGAAAGGAATGACAATGATTTCAGTGTCACTTATCAGCACTGATGGGAGAGCAAAGTGAATCTAATAAATCTAGTGAGTTCAGATATTTATAATGGGCAGTATAATTAAGGTTGGTTGATTTTACAACTGCAAGGTTGACTCATAATTTAAAAATTATGAAGGACTGGGATTGTAGCTCAGTGATAAAGCACTTGACTAGCACGCACAAGGCCTTGGGTTCAATGTCCATCATGGCAAAAAACAGTATTAATATTATTTGCCATATTAACAAACTAAAGACAAAATTATATAATTATACCATTAGACAAAAAAATTCTTTGATAATTTAAGCATATATTAATGAGATAATGTATGGAATATCTGGGGACCATAAGTGAATATCCTTAAGATAAAAGGCATGTATAAAAATACCTATAACAAACATTGTATCCAATGGATAAATATCAAAAACATTTAATGTATTTTTAATTATTCATTAAAAATCACAAATATTCAATTTTTTGACTTCTTTTCAATATTGTAGTGAAAATCCTTTCTAACTTAAAAAGACAAGTAAAAATATAAAGCTATAAGAATTGATAAAATTGAGGGCTAGAGGTGTAGGTCAGTGGTAGAACACTTGCCCAGCATCTGTGAGGTCCTGGGATTCCATCCCCAGTACCAAACGGTGGTGGTTGGGGGAAGAATTGACAAAAGTAAATTTTCTGTCTGCTTACCATGAAAGACAAGAAAGAGATTGCAATTTTCAAAGGTACCATTTAAAAATGATGATGATGCCAGGTATCTGGAAATAAATTTCTCACATTATTTTCTAATCATTCATATAACACAGACAAAACATATCTAAGGCATGCATGAAAGTAGAACACAATAATTGTGTTTGCTAAATACACCATATTTATAAAGACAGACTCAGGATCATGAACTGCTCTATGGGTTCAAAACAATGGCAATTTAAAGTTCTTACAGGGTTTTTATTTTTAGTTTTCTAACCTGTCAGCATAGTTTTAAAATTTATGTAGAAAGCAAAGGGTCAGGAATCACTATCATGTTTCTGAAGAGGATTGGCCATGGAGATTTGTCTTCTGAAGTAGTAGGAGTTATTTTACACGTGTAGTGATTGAAAGGGTAGAATTGGTGCAAAAATGAACCAGTGTTTTAATAAAAAGAATAAAAGCAGAGAAACAATTTCCCATTTCTATGATAGGAGAAGAATGGGCTCATCTGTTAAGCTCAGACTTTCTCGAGACAGGATTGTGCTTCCTTGTGAAAGAATGAGCACCATAACAGGAGAAATAAGGTGGATATTTGACATCCTACAGGAGATAATTCCTAGGTCATTAAATACTTTACATGTAAAGATCAAAAGTTTAAGACATCTGTTACAAGTTAAAAAGCATAAGTGGATTTCTTTCAGAACCTTATTATATAGGAAAATGCTAAAAAGAAAATAATTTTTAAAAATATTTTTAGTTGTAGATGTACACAATACCTTTATTTTTTTATATGTGGTGCTGAGGATCCAACCCAGGGCCTCACACGTGCTAGGCGAGCGCTCTTCTGCTGAGCCACAACCCCAACCCAGAAAATAATTTTTAAACCAACAAGAACAGAGTGTTGGCACATGCCTATAATCCCAGCAACTCAGGAGGCTGAGCAAGAGGATCATAAGTTCAAGGCCACTCTCAGCAACTTAACAAGACCATGTCTCTAAATACAAATATAAAAAGAACTCGGAATGCAACTCCATGGTAGAGCAGCCTGGGTTCAATCTCCAGTACCAAAAAATGATAGATAAATAAATAAGAGTGATATATTTTATTATAATAATTGATATTTATCTAAAGAATTAATAAGAATTAAATAACATACTGCAAACAGGGAAATTTTTGTAATACATCTAACTAATACAACTTATATAAATATAGATAAAGCATATGTATAATCATTCATATATTTTATATATATAGAAAAGCATGTTCACAGAAATATTACAGATGAGCAAAGAATAAAAAGAAATTCACTGAAGCATCTATGTTTGACTATGTTACCAAATTCATAAATGTTCATATTATATACAATCCCATGACACATAACAATATATCCATCAACGATGGTCACATACACAGCAGTGGTCTCATAAAATTATAATAGAGCTAAAAAATTCCTATTGCCTAGTGACATAGTGGCCATCTCTACATCTGAGCACAATGCTTTGCTCATATTTCTGGTGACACTGGGGTAAACAAACTATGCCCCCAGTCTATAACAGTGCAGTGCGTACAATTGTGTACATAACATTTGACAATGGCACCAAACGACCATGCTGCTGATTTATGTATTTACTACATTTTTATTGTTATTTTGGAGTGCACTCCTTCTACTTATAAAAACAAAGTTTGCTGTAAAACAGTGTGCCATAGTAGGCAAGCAGCAGCCTCATACATCTCATGTTTACCAAGTCCTTGATTGCATCATGTTTTCTTGTGCTTGATTTAGTCTGAGGTAGTTTTGTTCTTCATTGCCTTAGGGGCAATAGGCTATACCATTTATGGGGGGTAGGCTGTGCCATCTGGGTTTGTGTAAGTACACTCTGGTGTTCACCTAATCACTAAATCACCTAATGATGTATTTCTCAGAATGTACCCCTTGCTTAAGTAATGTATGACTGTACTTTCATTGTGAACTGTATCCTTTTACAAATGAAACTTTGTGTGTATACTATATTTTAGCATCACAGGGGGCTAGCGTAAAAATCTTTTAGTGAATGTCTGTCTCCTTCATACTTTATAGGGTTTTTAAAAAAGATTTTCTCATTCGGATTCATTTGTCAACCTGGTCTTTCCTTTTCAAGTGTTTCTTTTTCAGATTTAAACTGAATAGAATATGTTTAAGTCTTAGATACATTTCTTTAAGGTCTTCATGAATAAGTCTCTTAAGCTTTGGATTATTTATTTGTAAATTTGGGCTTTTTAATCCTTGAAAAATATGCTTGTTTAAGATTTCAAATGTATTTGTTTAATATGAGTAATCTACATGTTTTACCATTTCTAATTTGTTGATAACCAGTTGATGCACAAGCAGATTAGATTTGTTCATTAGTGTTTAGAAAATAAATTCCTTGATAGATTTATTAATTTTACTGCTCTGATACTTTTTTATTAATTTGTTTCTGACTTTTATTCTTTATTAAATATTTCCTTCTGTCTAACTTTGGAATATTTTCCTATCCTTTTCCTTAAGATTTTAAGCAGGTATTTAATTTTATTATTTTTCTCTCTTTTCTTTTTTTTTTTTTTTGGAAAATGAACATGCCCAAATTTTGGCTATCATAATTTCTTCTAATTTTGAATCTATAAATTTTAAATTAGAATTATATTTTGCAAATACTTAATTATTGAGCTCTTTCTATTCTTATTTGACCTTGTCCTTTAACATACATTTTTCATTTAAACGTAATTGGAGATTTTAAATTTTCATTATTATGCATTTGTATTTGTATTATGTATATGCATATATATTGAACAATTTATTATTAAACAATACACAGGCTTTTAAAAATTATGTGGACTTTATTGTGGCATAATATGAAACAAGTTTTTTAGATAAGACATCGATGCTTTAGAATAAGGCATAATTTCGGTTTTGTGACCTAGATAAATCCACTAAGTATATTGTTGATGATCTACTGATGATACTCAATAAATAGGCCTGTATTAAATTAAAATGTACTTCTGTATATCTAGGACCACTGAAATATAGGATTGTGAAAGGCTAATCATTTTTCTCAAATATTGCTGTTGTTATTTAGGAATAAATGAGAGTATCCTGTGAAGCAATAACAAAATACATATTTGACAGATGCGATGCTGATTTTTAAATTTTTTTTTGGTGTTATGTTAGTTGTTTTCTAATAAATAAAACATTATTTAAAAATGAATGCCTCAAAAATTTGTAAAACTTTAGCAACATTTAAACCAATAGCTGTATACTTTCTGGGATGTTCTCTGATGGTTTAGAAGTTTTCTGGATGAGGATCTCTCAAAGCCAGCCTCAGCCAAATTGAGGTGCTAAACAACTCAGTGGGACCATATTTCTAAAAAAAATACAAAATAGGGCTGGGGATTGTCTCAGTGGTCAAGTGCCCCTGAGTTCAATCCCCAGTACTCCCAAATAAATAAATAAATAAATAAGCAAATAAATAAAAACAAAAGTTTCCTGTATTTCAGAGGAAGTGAAGGTATTAATGAAAAAAAATTTATCCCACATTTGTGCTTTTAGATTACCAAATTTTATCCTTTTAATAACACACCAAATTGCAGAAAATCTCACAGCAGACAGCTCAAAATTGAGAGTCAGAAGACGCCTTTTATTCAGGTTTGATGCAAACATGGAAGCTTCAGTCCTCATACTCTTCAGTTTTTATTTTGAAACCTCATACTCAATGTTTGGGGATTCCACTGCACAATCACTTTCATGAAGCTGATACACCAAACAGTGAGATTTGTTCTGAATTTGTTGTGCAACCTTAATGAAAAGACTTACTCAATCTGGGTTTTCATTTTTTTTGTACTCCTGAGAAAAGTACTTGTCTAATGTATCTATTTGTCTTTTTGTGGCTCATGCTTTTTGTATTATATTTAAGAATCTTTTGCCAAATCCAAAGTCATAAATATTTACCTTTATGTTTCCTTCTAAGAGTCTTAACTCTTACACTTAGGTCTTGGATCTATTCTAAGTCATTTTGCATATGGCTATCCAGCTTTCTCAGCATCATTTATTAAAAAACATTATTCTTTCTCCATTCAATGGTCTATATATACTTTAAAAAAAATCAATTGATCATAGATGCATGAGTTTTTTTAGGAGAAGCTCAATTCCATTCCCTGATCTACGTGTCCATCTCTACATAAGTACCATGCCACCTTGATTCCCATGGCTTTGTAATTATGTTTTGAAATAAAAAAATAAGAGTCCTCCTCCTTTTTTTCTGCTTTTTCAAGATTGATTTTGGCTATTCTGGATCTCTTGCAATTCCTGTTGAATGTTAGAATCGGTTTGTCAATTTCTGCAAAGTCAGTGGCATTCTGATCGGGATTGTATTAAATCTAAAGATATAGGGAGAAATGGCATTCTAACTACACTAAGTCTTTCAATTTATGAACCTGTGATTTTTTCCCATATGTTTATATATTTCATTTCTTCCAGCAGAATATGTTGTGCATAGCAGGTCACAGCAGATTGCAAGGGGCCTCTGTTCATCTCTCCTAAGGATTCCTAAACTGGGTTGAGGTGTGATTGGGGTAAAGGTTGCATTCTAGAATCTTGGAAAAGAGAGCTTTAAAGTGCATCCATTGCCCCTAAATGTGCTGATATCCTTCTTTACCAAGACTTACTGACCCATTGCAGGTTTCCTGTGCTGCAGGTAAGGAAACTGAAGCACAGATAAACGACTTCCTCCAAGTCACTATATTTTAGGTACCTAGTGAATATTAAATATTTTATAATAAGTATAAAAGTTTTCAATAAAACATGACACATCTATCAGAATAAAATGAATTATAGATTTTAAGTTAGGTTTTTTAAAAAGGTAAATTTAAAATCCTCAAAGATCGCTGGGATGTAGCCCATACATGCTTTGCAAATATTTTTTTTCCTGATGTCTCACTTATAAAATGTGACTTTGAGAATCATAGTCTTTCTTTTCATTCTGTTATAACAGAATAGAATGATACATATGAACATCTTCCCTCAGTCCTACCCATACTTTGATTGAAGGGGTGCAGAATAGCAATGGATAATTCAAGACACATGTCTTAATGGTGCAATGGCCTTTTATGTGATTTGAATTAACATCTTTCTAGTTAAAGTTTTCAAATAAATTTTAAATTTGAGAATTCCTTCTAGAAATGATTTTTATAGTATTCTATGGATAAGAAAGTTTTTACATCATCTTCCCATCTTTGCTTACTTATAAAATTTTCTTTTTCAATAGTTACATTTTCTGCATTTAGTTTTTCATCTGTGTCCTTTAAAGTCCATATCAGAGTTTAGTATTATATTATCTCATATAGACTCAAGATTGTTAATCCTCTCTTACTAAAAGTTACAGTTTGCAAGGGAATACCATTCCTCTAAGGTGACAAGCCAGGAAAAAAAAAATGCCTTAATAACTTGACAGAAGCTAAAAAAAAAAAAAAAATCTAATGGTGGGTGGTCTTCCCCCCATGGTAAATCTCAAACCTGGTCCTCACTCACATAAATGAGATGTGAATGGCAAACCTTTAAATATTTGGTCTTGTCTTTAAAATAGTATGAGTAAGGATAATATACAAAAGTACAGTACTGCCTTAAGGGTAGTCTAAATCTTAAGCATTCCACTCAACTATACTGTGTTTGATGCAGAGAACTTAGATAGTGTCAAGACTTAAGGTTTATGTGGAAGGCTTGGTGGAATGGGCTGAGATTTTGATTGCAACTCAGAGAACTGAAGTGCACTAGTTGTACAACAACTCTGGTGTGAAGAGGGCAACTTTCCCCTATGGGACCTGTCAAGTGAAGTCTTGGGAGCACTCCTCCCTTTTGAATGGAAAATTTTATTCTGTGCCACTGTATATTGGATATGTGGAAATTGCTTTTGATCTTTACTGTGGATCATAGCCAAGAGTTTTCCTTGAGTCTCAAAGGAAACCTCACACTTAGAGTGTGGGGCAATGCTGGAACTGTAAGATTATGGGGAATCTTTGATATGGACTAAATTCAGTTTGCATTGTGAGATGGACATGAGAATTTAGGGGGGAGAAGAATATTATGGCTTGGAGATAAGGTGTCCCCCCAGAACAGCTATGTTACTACAGGAAGTGAAATGATTAGATTTTGAGAGCTGTAACCTAATCAGTGGGTTAATCCACTTGATGGGTTAATAATTATTATGGGTTAACTGAGTGGTAACTAGACAAGAGGGACAAGGCAAGAAGTGGGTCACTGGGGGCATGTCTTTTTGGTTATACATTTTGTCTCTGGTTCTTTGCTTGCCCCCCCCACCCCCCCGTGTGTGTGTGTGTGTGTGTGTGTGTGTGTGTGGTGTGTTGTGTGTGTGTTCTTCACAACTACTCTGATATGATCAGTTTTCCTTACCAGGCCCTTCCACCATGATGTTCTGTCTCACCTTGGGCCCAGAGAAATGGAGTCTGCTGTCTATGGACTGAATCTTTTTAGCCATGAAACCAAAGTAAACCTTTCTTTCTTTAAGTTGTTTTACTTAGGTATTTTTGTCACAATGACAGAAACCTGACTAACACAGAAATGCCTGTGGTTGGGAGTGAAAAATCACACATAGATATGACCTAGAACTGGACTTCTGAGTGACAATTGTTTTTCTTCTTTTCCTAATCCCACTATTAATAGTGTAGTTCTAGGTTTCATATTGGGTGATGAAGATGAGAACCACACATGAAAGATGGCAGAAAGTGAGCTAGAAGGATACTGGGTCCCTGAAGACTTTGTGGAACCAAATTGCTAGGCTCTGACTCTTCCTGGACCAGCCTTAGCTTTCTTCTTTCATGTGACTAAAGGAAATACATTCCAACTTGATTCACTCACAGTTTTTTTTTTTAATTTGCTATACTGATCCCTAATAAATATAATCAGTTTAAAATGCATGGCCTTTGAAAAGTGAGCATATTATCCACTTTTTTGTTCATTAATTTATGAAATATCTCTGGGAGAGAAATGAATTACAGTAGATGGAGTAGAGAGAGAATATGAGAGGGGAGGGGAGGGGGGATAGTAGAGGATAGGAAAGGTAGCAGAATACAACAGTTACTAATATGGCATTATGTAAAAATGTGGATGTGTAACCTATGTGATTCTGCAATCTGTATACGGGGTAAAAATGGGAGTTCATAACCCACTTGAATCTAATGTATGAAATATGATATGTCAAGAGCTTTGTAATGTTTTGAACAACCAATAAAAAAATGAAAAAAAATAATTAAAAAAAAGAAATATCTCTGGGCTGTGAGGCTGGGGGTGATAGTGATACATATAGTACACATTATATGTGCCTGAGAGAAACTGTTCACTTCATGTCTTTGTATTTATTTTTAATTTTGCTAACCCAGTCAATATAGAAAGGAATGTTCACCATTCACTCTCTTCTCATTTAGCACTTACTATAAACTCACAATTTTATTTTGTAGTTTTCTATCAGATCTACTATGCAAAAGGTATTCCCTCTCTGTCCCAATTTGATTTAATGAGTTTCTGAAAACTACTTCTGTTCATATGACATTCTCTATAACAATTTGCATTTTTCCCTCTACCCATTCTGTGTATCTAGTAAACTCCTCCAACTTTGGCTTCTTACCATTCAATTAAGGCTTGATGGACCATTTTTCTTCCATTGACAACTGTTTCTGGTTAAGAAAATATACTCTGGAAGTAGACCCTTATACTGTGCTTTATGCCTTCCAAGGATACATGTGCCAACTTTGTATGGGATTTCTCTAGCAAATTATCTGTCTTGACAGCATTTTTTTTCTTCAAGAGAGGAGAGTCTGCTGGCTTCCAGATTTTCCATCACACCATGTCATAGCCCATGTCTTTCATTCACTGCTACTAAATGACTATGATGAATGCCAAAACCAGAACCTATCTACTAAATGACTCTTATTCAAAAATATATTGTAACAGGACCTGGGTTTGGATCAGGGGTAGTAGGCCAAGTAGCTGCAATTCAAGTTTCAGCATTTAGCTCTTTGCCTCATCCTGTCTGCTTAATAACCAGGGATCAGATGATGGCTACCATTTCCCTTCTGGGAGGAAATTAGGTCTGATTCTTTTCCTGGTTGTGAAGTATATGGTTCCTGGCTGATTCAGAATGTAATTTAGCTGCTTCCTTCAAACAGGGAGGCCTCAGAGCAGAGCTTCCATTAGGGAGACTGAATCATGGCAACAACATCCACTGAGCTAAAAGATTCAAATGAAAAACCTAACATCAGTGAGAAGGATTTGTTTCTAGCATTTTTGAGATATTACATTTATTTACAACTCAGAAAATAAATATTTTATGTAGAGAATCCTGTTGAACTTACTTTGAGTGAGACACCATACTAAATCCTGGGGTTATTATAGCTAAATAGAAGTTCAAAGTCTCCAGTAGAGAACACACAAATAACAGGTAAGTTACAAGTTTCCTATATGACTGGTGTGTAAGGGTGCTGGGGACAGGTAGTACTGAAAAGGTCAGGGAAGGCTTCCCCAAGGAGCTGCTCCTTCAACTTATTAACTACACATCTTAATGGAAAGACTATTTGGGGGTCTTTATTTTATCCATTAGCGAGAATAAATAGTCTCCTACACTTCAAATTTAACTGTTCTCTGCTATATGTCAGGGACCATTCAAGGCATTTTTTTTTTTATTTATCTCTTTATTGAACTGTGCAATCAATGAAGCAAGCACAGTACAAATTTCTTTGTGGAAGAAAGAGTTGCTACGTGTTCTATATGCTGTGAGTGCTGAAGAATAACCTAAGTGGGGTTTTGAATCACATTGTAAACATGATTTATTTTTATTTATTTAAATATTAAATAAATACTTAATAAATGAATAAAACATTCAATTAAGATAATCTAACAAATACAGTAAATAAATTAATAAGTAAAATAAAATATCAAATACATTTTTGATATATTTAAACATTAAATCACATGGCACCTTTGTCAGAACTCTGTGTTCAAAATAGTTACGCTGAGACGCAGGTGTTATAAAATTAAAACAGTCCTGATCTAGGTAGAAGGCCTTTTGGACACACTTATAAATCCCACAGTCTTCTCCTAGCACTTCAAATATAAAGGAAACTTCTTTAGACTTACTCATTTCACAACAAGAAATGTCAGAGAATGCTGGATAAAGAAGCAGAACTGTTTTCTTCCCTCAGCTGCATCTATATTAGCAGAAAATTGTGAGCTCATATTGGGGAGTTCCCTATTTCAAAGTTGCCTCCATTCTAATTTCAGAAGCAAGGAAGTTCCTATTCACCTGGTATAATGTCCCGAAACATCCCTGATGCCATTGGTTTTTTGATGTTTATTTCCTGGCAGTAAATCACAAGCTCCTTGAGGACAGGTCAATGTGACCCTTACTTACCCCATAGTCAACTGTACTGAATAGAACTTGGCACATACAGTGTACTCAGACAATGACAGTTGAATGGAGGAGGGAATTACAATGAATCTGTGGGAATGAGTCAACTTGGGTAGAAACTCCAGAGATGGATGTAATAGAAGTCAGGAAGGGAGACTTCCAGCATCGTCTCACATGGAGATATGTCCTACTTCAACAATGGTGAACTGTAAAATTCCTGCACAGTTGCTGAAGAAGCCAGCCACCTTGCTCTGTGTGATACTATCACGTATGTAATCTAAAACAAGAGGCAGAAAGCTTTTTTTTTTTTAGGAAAAAGCTAGTATTTTTAGTATTTGTGTTATTGTAGGCCATACTTCTCTGGAGTAACTATTCAACTTGACTGGTACAGTGGTGTAACCCAAAGCAGCCCTAGATGATAGGTTAACCAACAGGCATGGCTGTGGTCTAAGCTCCACTTATAAAATGTGTCACTGAGCCAGGTTTGGCCCATGAGCTATGGCTTACCAACTAAAAAGGACAGTGCAATCTATGATGTCATGGTGCTCATTCTGCCCACCTCCGCCAAATCTTGATTTCATGAGCACTGCCTTGAAGACAAACCTTGGGCAAAATGCCAAGATAAGCAAGTTGAGACTTAAGCCTCCCTCCTCCACAGAATCAGGCTAAGTCCTCTGAAATACTGTCACTGGGAATGGCTATGTGTTTTTATTATTTTATCTTTCTGGGATTTTTGAGTTGTGCTGTTTCAGGAATTTTGCATAATAAGCTTTCACTGTGGTTATGATAGGAAGATTCTGTCCATGATAAAGAACTTTCATGAGTCAGCCTCCTTATATCAGAGAAAACATTCAGCATTTGTTTTGGGGGGATTGGCTAACTTCACTTAGCATTGTCTTGTCCAGTGCCATCCATTTACCTGCAGATGCCATGATTTTATTCTCTTTTATTGCTGAGTAAAATTCCATTGTGTATATATGCCATATTTTTTTTATCCATTCATCCACTGAAGGGCATCTAGATTGGCTCCACAGTTTAGCTATTCTGAATTGTGCTGCTATAAACATTGATGTGGCTGTGTCCCTGTAGTATGCTGTTTTTAAGTCCTTTGGGTATAAACTGAGGAGAGAGGATTAGCTGGGTCAAATGGTGGTTCCATTCCCAGATTTCCAATGAATCTCCATACTGCTTTCCATATTGGCTGCACCAATTTGCAGTCCCACCAGCAATGTATGAGTGTACCTTTTCCCCACATCCTCACCAACACTTCTTGTTGTCTTGATAATAGCTGCCATTCTGACTGGAGTGAGATGATATCTTAGAATAGTTTTGATTTGCATTTCTCTGATTGCTGGAGATGATTTTTCATATATTTGCTGATTGGCTCTCTGTTCACCTCACAGATTATTTCTTTTGCTGAGAAGAAACTTTTTAGTTTGATTCCATCCCACTGATTCTTGGTTTTAATTCTTGCATTATGGAAGTCTTATTAAGGAACTTGGGGCCTAATCCCACATGATGGAGATTAGAGCCTATGTTTTTTTCTTTTAGACACAGAATCTCTGGTTTAATTCCTAGGTCCTTGATCCATTTTGAGTTAAGTTTTGTGCATGGTGAGAGATATGGTTTAAATTTCATTTTGTTGCATATGGATTTCCAGTTTTCCCAGCACCATTTGTTGGAGATGCTATCTTTTCTCCAGTGCATGTTTTTGGCACCTTTGTCTAATATAAGATAATTGTAATTTTGTGGGTTAGCCTCTGTGTCCTCAATTCTGTGCCATTGGTCTACCAGTATGTTTTGGTGCCAATACCATGCTATTTTTGTTACTATTGCTCTGTAGTATGGTTTAAGTTCTGGTATAGCGATGCCACCTGATTTGCTCTTCCTGCTAAGGATTGCTTTAGCTATTCTGGGTCTCTTATTTTTCCAGATGAATTTCATGATTGTTTTTTCTATTTCTATGAGGAATGCCATTGGGATTTTTATTGGAATTGCATTTAATCTGTATAGTGCTTTTGATAGTATCGTCATTTTGATAATATTAATTCTGCCTATCCAAAGCAAGGTAGATCTTTCCATCTGATATAAGGAGGCTGACTCATAGTGGGATAGGGAGGGGGAACATAATAGAAATAGATGAATTCTAGATAGGGAAGAAGGGAGGGAGGGAAAGGAAGGAGGCAGGGGATTAGCAAGGATGGTGGAATGTGATGGACATCATTATCCAAAGTACACATATGAAGACACGAGTTGGGTATCAACATACTATACATATAAACAGAGATATGAAAAATTGTGGTTTATATGTATAATAAGAATTGTAATGCAAAAAACAAAGTACATGTATATAGATATGAACTAGCGTGAACATACTTTATATACACAGATATGAAAAATTGTGCTCTATATGTGTAATAAAAATCATAATGCATTCTGCTGTCATGTATTTAAAAAATAAAATCATTAAAAAAAGAACTATCATTCCTAAAGGATGGGTTTGGGTTAGTATGAAAGTGTGGGTAGACACAAATGAGCATTTGCTATCAAATTCATAGCACCAGAGAAAAATATTATAGAGGAGGTGAGGCACTCACCTCTGCTGAAGGTTTACCAAGTACAGACAGACTTTATGTTGTGTCTTTATCATCTTAGGCTGCTATAACAAAACCTGACAGATTGGATAGTCTAAATACTTATTTTTCACAATACTGTAGACTAGGAAGTACAATCAAGGTGTTGGCAGATTTGGTTCTTTGTGAAGGCTCCCTGGCTTGCAGACAGCTGCCTTCTTGCTATTTCCCCACATGACGGAGAGGCAGTTCTGGTGTCTCTTCCTCTTCTTATAAAGACACAAATGCCCTATGGAGGTTTCACCCTCTTGATCTCATCTAAACCAATCACTCCCCAAAGGCCCTACCTCCTAACACCATCACATTGAGGTAGGGGAACTTTAGCACATGAATTTGTAGGGGACACAAATATTCAGTTCATAAAACACTGGGAGGACATAAACATTAAAATCCAAAACTTGAGTGTCAAAGGAACATAGTTAGTTTAGTTAGTTTTCCATCACTGTGACCAAAAGACTCAACAAAAATAATTGAAGGAGCAAAAGTTTATTTGGGTTCATGGTTTCAGAGGTTCACTCTATGGTTGACCAAATCTGCAGCTTTGGGCCTGAAGTGGGACAGAACCTCATGGCAGAAGAGTGTGGTGGAAGGAAACAGCCCAGGACATGGCAACAGGAAGAAGAGACAGAAGACTCTGCTCACCAGGGACAAGATATAAATCCCAAAGTCACACCCCTAGTGACCTGCCTTCCGTTAACTCCTGCTTCCAGTTAACTCCCAGTTAATCCATATCAGTGAATTAATGTACTGATTAGGTTAAAGTTCTCATAACCCAATCTTTCACCTCTGAAAATCCCTACATTGTCTCAGGCATGGGCTTTTGGGGGTCACCTCACACCTAAACCATAACAATATTTCAGTTTAGAAAAAAATTGATAAATTGATGTTAGGTTTTCAGGCTTTGTCCTGTCTATTTGGCAGGGAAATTTGTTCTCAGTCATTTCTGTGGTTTTCCTCTGTAATAAAAGGTACCCCCAGCCCTCTACCTTCAGGCCACATGAGTTGCTTCTGAAACCTTCAATCTGTGTAGATCTGAGCTTTCAGCAATGTGCCCCGAGCCTAGGAATATTGGGGAAGGCTGAGAGCTGTTTTGTCCTTTGTACGGCTTTCCTTCACAATTCTTTGAGGTCTTACTACCTCTCCACTGCTACATGAATGTTTATAGGTTTCTCTTTCACTTTCCAACCTCCAGTTTTCTTTGTTTGTGCTGTGCCTTTCCCATCCCCTATGATACTGAAATCTCCTCTGAGAACCTGGATAATGAAGAAAGGACAAGATGTACATTTCTAGTGAGACAGAGTTTTCCTTCAGGTGATGAAAAGTCCTTGACTTTTTCCTTGAAGGAAATCCAAAGATTTTGTGAGTTTGTGTGTCTGCGTGTGCTGGGGAGGAGATTCAAAATACAAATTAACATCTCAAAAAAATTCATACACGTTGTTTTATGTAATCACCGCGCCATTCCTAGAAAAGATATAGATGAAGAATGTGTGGTTTGGGGGAGTTAAGTAACCTCCAGAGCTCACAAGACTTCCTAGTAGAGCTGACCACTGATTTGTCTGCCTCAGCCCTCTGGCTACTTCCACTGGGCTACACTGCCTTCCCACTAATTCCTTGGTTTCTTGCTAAAGCAGCCTAGCTTCCCAAGGGAACTTTTCTTATTCTGTGTTTGAATAATCTTAGCTCCTAGTGGCTTAGGCTGTCAACAGTGAAGACCTCATCTTCCTTTACATCCAGATATAAACTTGATCCCAAGGGTAATTTCTGGCAGACAAACCTGGCTAGTGTGGTCATGGACTGGACCAGAAGGGAAATACTCCAATTCTTATATGAAATTCATCAGCTGTTAAGTATCTTCAAATTTTCCTCTAATAGTCTCATTAGGGATCTGGAACCTGTCTTCAGAAAAGCAGCATCATTCACCACTGGCTTTTTGAGGGATTATAGTATACATTGAATAGGAATTATAGCCAATTGTGGTTACATTCTTAATTTAAGAAAAAAAGAAGTAAACTAATCCCTGGGTCTGTTTTCCTGAGATAAGGGGAAAGTATAAGAATTGGGTTTGTTTACTTATATATTTTTTCTGGATGGAGTCACATTCAATGTTTACATTAACATAACAATTCAGAGCAAAGTCAAAACATTTAAATTACATTTTCTACATATTCCAGGAAGAGGGTACCATATGCACTAAGACACTAAAGTGAGAGAATGAACAGAATGTTCAGAATATTTCATCTGGTGTGGATCTAGCTAAGGACTTATATATGTGAAGGTAATAGATAAATTTTTATTTCATAAATAATAGAAATTCATTGATGAATGCTGAAGAGGAGTAACAATCAGTTTTATGGTTTACAAAAAATATAATAATAATAATATCTTTTCAGTGAAAGTGTATAAGTATGATGGAACAGAAAACTGAAATTAGAGAATATAGTTAGAAATGGCATAGTCCTGATGAGAGAGATAAAGAGCCTATCAGACACTTAGTCTCATGATATATTTCATTTGTTTTTATATTTTCTATACTTTCTTGCAATTAAGTGAGATTGCATAACTCATTCTGGGCAGTAGCCTGTCATCGCTGTTTTCACTTACAAGTTGCATCACTTTTCGCTTAAGGCAGTGGAGAACTGATCTGTTTCTTCTTTTATCTCTTCTCTTTCATCAGAGATCACAAAAGCTTGAGATAGCAGAGTCACAAGATGGCAGCAGAATGGATCCTGACTTACCACATAGAAGAGGGCCACTCTGGCAATCAGTCAACCTCCAACTGAATTGGGTAAATCTGTAACAAACTTGTTATCCTAAGCCACAAAGATATCCAAGTTTGACAACCATTGCAGCTAATGTCAATCATCCATCATCCTGGTGGATACAAAATATCCAAACCAAGACACAACAGCGGCATTTAGAAGAAAAAATATTTAAGAGATAAAATGAAGGAGACAATGACTGGTTTTGAGAGTAAGAAGTGAATGACCACCCTGAGCTTGTAGCCTGAGAGGATGGCAATGCCATTTACTTAGACATATGGGGAGGAAGTGGGAGAAAGAAGAAGGTGTTGAGTTTAAAGTGCCTGAAGAACATAGGAGGTAAGGTTTCCAGATGGCAGTGGAAAATACATGTCTGGCACTTAGGAAAGTGGTCACTGCTGGAAACAGGCTTGGGATTCATCCTTCTTGAGCAATAAAGTGAGAAAAGAGGAGAGGAAGTCCAAAATGGAAAGGTCTAAGGGTAAGATATGAGGAAAGTAGAATTACCCAAGCAAAGAGATAAAGAAGGGGGGGGATGGAAAGAAAAAAAAATCAAGAGGTTGTAGGAGACAAATTCAGAGCTGGCCAGTATATACAATATAGTACTGCAAGCAATGGTTTCCACAAGATAAGTACCAGCCCCAATCTGGCTGGCAGATATTAATAGGTACATGATGATTGATATGAATCAATTTGTTGGAATACAAAATTAGATATTAAGAGTAAAGAAAAGGGCTGTATATGGTTATGGGGAATATACCTATCCATTTTCTTTTAACTTTATTTATTGTAACATTTTATTATAACAAACACCAAACATTCAGAAAAGTTGAAAAAATGTGCACTGAATACCCATATACATAATCAGCTCCAAGATTCTCAAGCCGATATTCTGCTTTGTCTCATCCCAGGCACTGGTGTAGAGGCCTCTTCTATCCAGTGTCTTTGGTGCTCATAAACTACACCATGGTTCTGCAGAATCCCCATCCCCCTGCCTGCTTCTCCATCAGCCAGGCTGATCCCTTTCTCCTCTGAGTACCTGTGGCAATTACAGACTCAGATGTACAATGTAAAAAGTACAGTCCCCTCTTGGCCTTTCATATTCTTGGGGTCTACGTAGTGGACTCAACCACCTGCAGATTGAAAATATTTGAATAACAACAACAAAAGATTGCTCCAGTTCTGAACATGTACAGACTTTTTTCTTGTTGTTATTTCACAAACAAAAGAATGTAATAACGATTTTTGCAGAATTACATTGTAGTGGGTATTATAAGTAATTGAGAGATGATTTAAAGAATATGGGAGGATGTGTGTAGCTTATGTGTATTGTAAATACTATGCTATTTTATTTTATTGTTTTTCATTTTTTTGTGGTGCTGGGGATCATATCCAGGAAATCTCTGTGGGCTCCTCTTCCACTCTTTCTGTGAATTTTTACTTCTAGCTTCTCTCTTCCTTCCTCACAAATATTACCTATCCAATTTCTTTGTTCAAATCTTTCTGCCTAGACATTGAAAAAAAAAAAAAAAGACCTTACTTCTTAAAGTCATGGTCTATGTGTGAGAAAAACATTTGAAGCTGTCATCATAAGCATCATCTTCAATGAATGTTGAAGCTACATATAACTTCAGAGGCAGTTCCTGCTATATAGGAAGTTTATTCTAATTCCAGAAATGGATCACACACCAAGAGTTACCAAATGGGTGCAAATGCCTAGAGGATGACGAGTGCTAAAATAATGATTTAAGCAATAAATCGCTCCATGACTCTGGGATAGAGGCTGGGGCAGACTGAAGAAATTTCCTCAGGGGAAAGAACACTGGGGTAGAGTTTGAGAAAAGGGAGAATGAAGACAAGGTAGATAAAAGGACAGATTGGCACCGAGTAGACAAAGACCAGGAAGAGGCAAAGGCCTACAGATAGAAGTGTATGTGTCATGTTCTGAGTAGGCCCTCTGTACTGTGCCACTGTATGAAAGAATATTCAAAATGTGGTTCAGATTAACATGGCCCTCTGAGATTGTTTAAGACAGTGGCTCACTGTATTAGTCAGCTCTCCATCAATATATTCCAGCGATAAATCAATTTCTAAGGAAAAAAAATATTTATTTTGGCTCTGAGGTTTGAAGGTTTCAATCCACGATAAATTGGCCCTATTACTTTTAGGCCTAGAGTGAGGCAGCCTGTCATGGCAGAACAAAGCTGCTCACTCTGTATCCAGGAATTAAAAGAAAGAAGGAGGAAGATCCAGGTTCCCCCTGTTTCCTTCAGGGACACTCCCTCATTGATCTAAAGACCTCCCACCAGGCCCTACCTCTTAAGATTTCCACCACCTTTTAAGACCACCAAGCTGATGACTAAGCCTTTAACCCATGGACTTTTGGGAGACATTCTAGGTCCAAACAATAGCACTCCGTCTATGTATATTTATATAAACACTAGACATGGGCTGGACAAGAGGCCAGACAGATAGATCAGGACCATGTTCATGCCATTATGAAGGCATTTATATTGATCATAAGGACAATTGGAGGTTTTTGAAGAGAAGAATAAATTGGGAAGAATTGCATTGGAGAATTCCATTAGGAGAAGTATCTAGGTTAATTTTCAAAGTTAAAATAGTAGAGTCAGGGAGAAGAACAAGAAAGCCATTGCAAGAGTCCAGATTTTAGGTGGTGACGTTTTTAGTTGTAATAATGGGTCTGGGAAGTGAACAAGTCATTAGCTTATACACTATGGTCAGAACTCAAAAACTTAAGCAGTTAGGGAAGTTGAGAATCAGATACCATTTGAGTAGAAATAGGATTGATTTTTGTTTGGAAATGCTGATTTGGAAACTGTAGAAAGTCTCATAGGAGACATGGAATTAAGGTGAGAATGTGGGACCAAAATTTGAGCATGTTTGCTTGGGCTATAGATGGAGGTTGGAGGGGTAAATAGGATCCCCGAATCATTGAAAGTTCATATAAAGAAAAGAAGAGAGTGAAAGACTTAAGCCTCTGGTGCTACTGTATTTGAAGGCTGGAGAAGAAAGTGTTGCTGAAAGAAGTAATCTGCCCACAGAGAAGGACACAGAATGGGCAAACTTCAAGGGAGAGAGGGTTTCATGTGGAGGTAAGTGGCTGTACTGTCAAAGTGCCAACGAAAATACCACGTGGAGAATCTCCTGAACTCTAAATTTCCTCCTCTGTCCTTGGAGCAGTTATCACAACAGTAGCTGAGATAGATTACAAAGGGTCAGGGCTGCCATGTGCTTCTTTCTGGAAATGCCTTCTGGAGATGGGAAGAGGTGACCTTCAAGCCAGTTCCCTACAGAAAACTGCCCGCTCTGCTGTGAAGCAGTTAGAGGCAAAGTCCTTGGCTAAGAGCTTCCAGGGAGCCAAGCAGATGGCATCTCTGTCGACTGCAGCTGCAAACAGCTTCATCTTCACTTTATTTCCAGGAGCCAGAGGAGCTCAGAGATAGTTAACAGCTGTCTACCTGTAGGGACTCAAATGATCTCTGCGCCATCAAACCATCATATACACAATAGTGACTTGGCAATTCATCCAAAAGCTTCCTGGTGGCCTGAAAGAGCTATCTGAAGCCCTCCTTGCTGCTCCCACTGTGGGGCTTTTGCTGGTTCAAAATAGAATAAAATACGCTTTAATGACGACCTTCCACCAAATGAAAACACACTAAAACACAACTGTTGGTTGTTCTTTCTGAATATAATTATCTTACTTGGAAGTTTCTTTTCATAACAACCTCTCAGGGAAATATTTGTCCTTTATTTCTTGAAATCCATAGCCTAATCCATGGTGTTTAGAATAAGGAATGTTAAACATCAGCTAGAATCACTGCCAAACTCAAGTCCTGCCAGGCTATTGTGGAATTTCTATGAATATTTGAAAGCAAACAACTGGTTATGGGAAGTGCAGGGTTTGTATGTGATGTCACATGACACAGAATGTAGTGTTAGGTTATTAGATAATAAACATAGAGGCAACTCCACTCTTGAGCCCACTCTTGAGAAAGCAGTTTTCTATCAAGAGCTGGATTGAAAGGTATTTCAAAAAAAAAAAAAAGAAGAAGAAGAAGAAGAAGAAGCACAGGCTGGCCCTGACCTTGGGCAATCTTAGGTGCTGCCCTGAAACTGCCCCAAGGATGAGGGGTGGAGGAATGTTATAGAATTCTGGAGAATTCAGGGGTATTTATTTTTAAAACTTCACAATCAGTAATGGGAGACAATGTTTTTGAAATTAATATATATGGATGCACTCTAGCCAAGATAGAAGGCACATGGAATGCACTTATCTTCCCTTTGTACTTCTGTATACACACCACCTCAACACTCAGTGGCTTAAAACAACAAAGACTTAACACATCTCATCATGAAATGATAAGCTGGGTGGTCCTTTTTCTCCACGTGGTGGTGTTAGCTGGTGGTCACCTTGAATACAGTTAGGAGCTCAGCCAGAATTAGAGGGTTAAGATGGCTTCATTTATATGTCTGTCACCTCATCTGTGATGACTGAAATAGTTAAGGATGGGTTCTCTCTTGCTTGCTCTCTTGCTCTCTCTCTCAATCTCTTTTACTCTTCTCTCCAATGGGGTTGTTACGCTCCTTGCACTGTAGCTCAGGCTCCAAGAAAGCAAAGAAGAATGTGCCAAGCCCCAAACTTGGCATAGTGTCTGTTGATCAAAGCATATGAAACGGCCAGTCCAAATTCAAGTGAAAGTGAAATAGATTGCTCCTCTTACTGGGAGGAGAGGCTTGGGAAGAATTGTTGGCAGCTGTCTATGGAGATCCACAAAATAATACATATTGGTTAACTAAATGAAAATTGTCCTGCTTCCATGTACTTACTTGCGGCACAAATGAAGGAAATGCCAGATATTCCCATGGTTCAAACCACTCCCCTGTATACTTTTAAATCACTGAAAACACACAAACACTTCCAGATTTGCCCCTGGGTGGTACTTGTTGGTACACTTTGGTTGGTAGGACATGGTGATGAGCTCAATAATGAAATCTGAAAGTGAAAGAGAGCCAAGCTACAGTAGGGGCCTGCTGTTAAGGTCATGGGTGGATTAAAGAGTACTATCATAGCTGCAGGGGTGGTTTCTGGTGAAGGTAGCTTCACATTTGATCTCATAAATGATTCTGACCATTATCAATATCTGGGGCCTCAATTTGGAAAATAGAAGATAGGAGATGGGGAATCTCAGGCAAGAGTGTAATTCTCGAGGTAGGTGAGTGAAGTAGATGTGGTCGAAACATCTTCCCATCAGGGACAGATCTTGCTAGTGGTTGAGATGTGCTATGGTTTGGATGTTGTTGGTCCCCTTTTGTAGTTTGCAGTTTGCTTTCTTTTGTCCCCCAAACAATAATATGTTGGAAACTTGGTCCTCAGTGTGACTGTGTTGAGGTGGTGGGATCTTTAAGGGGTGGGGCCTAGTGGAAGATAGTTAGGTCATTGGGAATGCTGCCCTTAGGAGGGTGAATGTAGTTCCCACAGCACCCTAGTTATTTCCTGAGAGGGTAGGCTGTCTTAAAAAGAATAAGACTTCCCCCTCCCACTTCTTGCTTCCTTGCTCACCATGTGATCCCTGCCTCTTGCATATGCCATGATGCCATTGAATACACTGTGATACAGTCAAGGGGCCCTCACCAGAGGCCAAACAGAGGGTGCCTTCCAATCTTGGGCTTTCAGTCCTGAAAACTGTGAGCTAAACCCCCTTGTTAAATGGAGTATCCAGCATCAAGTAGTTTGTTACAGCAACAGAAAATGGGCTAATACGATGAGTAAGGAAGGATCGTTGATGAAAGAGAAGTGACCAGGATCTATGGTTGGGTCCCAGTTACTATATAAAGTTCTGAAAGTATCTCAGAACTGGCAGATACTGTAGTTAAGTCATATCCCAAATGAATAAGAAATCATTGAAAATACTTAGAGAAACACCTAGCTCCACAGGAAACACTCAGATACTAGAGATTTGCCTTTACCTGCATTCTGAGCTTCTGAGTGTTTTAGAAAGAGTGTGTGTGTGTGTGTGTGTGTGTGTGTGTGTGTGTGTGTGTGTGTATAGGTGGTTGGAGAAAAGATGTGCAATGTAAGTGCTCAGAATTCACAGATTCACTTTACTTAAAGAGAATGTTAGCACCCAAAAGTCTGAGTTCATCAATAAAAGGGAAACAACCGTAGTAAAAATTTCTTAAGGGAGTATTTTGAGGAATAAGGAGCTAAGATTTACATAATCCTTAATGTTTCAGTTGCCACATACTGAGTCTCAAAGACCATAAGTAAAACCCTTTTCACTTTGTGTCAAAATTTTAAAGATGATTGAACTTTAGTTTTTCCTAAAACTATGCTGTCACCAAGTGCTAGATTTGAATCTTGCCCCACATAGATAATTCTCAATATTTTGTTTACAAGGAAACATAACTTTTAAACATAAGTTGTGTTTCTAAATACTTTCTCCCTGCTGGATGACCATGGTGTTTATAGAAGTCCATCACCACCCCCATCCCCAACCCAAGTATTAGATCTTGATAAAATTACCAGCATCCCAAATCATGAATTTTGTATAAATTTGCCTTTGGAGACAACATCTACTGTCTTTTGGGTGACCCTTGTTTTCAGCGGCCTTCTCAAAGGATGGTTCTTCAACCATCTAAACCACAAAGATGATCTTATTAGATCATTCTGAGAATTGAAAAACCAACTCAACCACTTTAACAGCATGATTGTATAGATATGATGTTATGATTGATCTCAAATATGGAAAGAATTGAACTTTTTTGTGTGTCATAGCTTTGAACTTTGGCTTGTAACAGAGTAGGAATTCCACAGAGTAGTGAAGAGCCCATCCACAAACAAAATAAGGAACCAGATGCCCTTTTCCCCAGATTTGTGTGGGAAAAAGTATAGTGTTAGCATAGAGTAGATTTCATGCCAAAATTTTGTAAATATCTTATGCCTTGTGCTCTGTAAACCCTAATCACACTGCACATCACTTATGCAACCTCAGCTATTTATGGGGGTTGCGAAGGAAAATATGATTAACTCCAAGCAGAGAGTTCTGGCTTCAAACCTCCCAATGATTCCTGTATTCTCAATATTTACTCCATTTTAAAAAGAACTGTTTCTATGGAGAGCACACATACTCACAAGAATGCCTTCATCAATATCTTACCACCAAAAAATAAAAGTCGCCATTTAAAACAAAAGAAGTCTACCACACAATTAAGGACATAATTGAATTTTATCTGAGAAGTATTCAGTGCCCATGGTAGAGTGGAAAAGTGCAATGATTGTCAAGCTATAATGTGTATATGTTTAAATTCAACATGAGATCCTCAAGATAATGTTCATGGGCGTAATTTTCTCAGTGCTATTACATGCTGTTTGTACAGCATTTAAGCACAGTAAAATATGCAATCATAAATATCTGGTGGATTCTCATTGAAAATTAGGGAACAATGGCACTAGCAGGGGGGCGTGTTCACCTCGTATGTAGCTTGCCCCACATTACGTGCCAACAGATAACAGAACTTAAGGATCCTTCTTATTCATTGACTTCAAATCTTCTGGAAATGCAGGGACAAACAAGGTATATAATTCAAAGGGGCAAATTTGAAATACAGGCAGCACAGATTCTCTAAAGAAGGCTGTGTCCTGCTTTTTAATTCTCTAACTTCTCTCGCATGAATTGTCCCTTCGTTCTCCAACATCAGATCAGATCATCTAGGTTGCTATGTGAATTGTTGTCAATAATACCAGTGGCCAAAACAGACTACTCCTTAAATTTCAGTGGCTTATCCCAACCAAGGTTTATTCCTTACTGATAAAAAGTCATGTGGGTTCGCCTCCATCCCAGAGTGACATGTCTGGAGCACATGCCTCAAGGTTGTCGCAAGAGGGAAACAGGAACACAGAGGAAATAGAATCTATCTTGAGCTAAAAGGAGCACCCCTTACTTATTCTCACAGTCTATCCTCCAGAGCTATTCACATGACCTTAACTACCAGGGAAGCTGAGAAGGATAAGGCAGTGCATGGAATATTTGCGAACACTATGTGTTGTGGTTTGGGTATTTTTTGAATATCCTCCAGGGTCCATTGGGACTGGAGGCTTGGTCACCAGGGTGGTGTTATTGGAATATGGTATAACATTTAAGAGGTAGGGCCTTGTGAGAGGTCCTTAGGTCACTGGGAGTGTGAAGTGGTTCTCACATGAATTCTTGAGTTTTTCCAAGAGGGTTGTTACAAAAGGAACAAGCTTGGCCCCTCCCATCCTCTCTGCTCCTGGTTGGAGATTTCCTCAGCTTGCTCATTCATTTACCCCCACCATTGCTGTCTGTGCCATGTGGTAAAGCAAATAAAAAGTGGGCCCTCGCCACAAATCCTGTATTGTGTAGACGTCCACCTCCAGAACCATGAGCTAAGTGTATTTCTTTCCTTCCTAAGTGGTTTGTACCAGAAATTTTCATTTGTGACAAAAAGCTGATTAATACAACATATCTGCGCCACCCTTGGTGAATCTAGGTTCTAATTTGCAGGTGTTAAAAGGTGCTGGAGAAAAAGAAAGCAGTGAGTGCCCAGGCATTGGTCCATTGGTAAATTGGTTCAGGTCAGCTGGGCTGGCAGCTGAGGAGATATAAGGAGTGGATAGAGAGATGAGATGGCACCGAAATGCAAAATAAATGGAAAAGAAAAAGTTCCCGTACACCAAAGATAAAGAGGGCAAGAAGATGTGTGAGGGAACTTGGATTTAAGGGCACATTGTTCAGATTCAATAAGGTAAAACACTTCACTTCACCACTCCTGCAGCTCAGCCTTGTCTGGCTGATGGTCTAAAGTTTAAGATTTTTTATCCTCTTCTCTCATCTGAACTCTGCATCTGTGTTTGCAATAGCTTTATATGCTTCTTTGCTCAGAGTTATCTTATTCTTAATTAAACAGAAATGAGTACCTCACCCTCCAAAGTGGCTTGCTCCCAAAATGCGTCTTGGTCACTGTGGATTCCAAGTCCTACTCATCCAGCCTTAAAATTTACACTACCCATTAATCCCCCTATTTGCCTTCTCAGTGAGTTATCCACTGAATCCTGTTTTTGGCTTATTGAGTTGTTGGATTCTTTTTTGGATGGAGCCAGCCTGTCCTGTGTTTGCTCCCTTTCCTGCCATTTCTTTTATCATCCTATTCCGGGCCCTGATCATCTTAGTCATAGATGACTCCAGAAGCCTACCAGAGTTCAGTTGCTATCTGTCCTGCACACCGTCACAAGATTAGTCTTCATTCAACACTGCATTCACAAGATTGCACAAAAATCTTCATTGCTTCTTGTTTTCTTCCACAATCTACATTCAAAAACCTGTGATTATTTTTGTTCCACCCATCCTGTACAGTGAACCTAAAGTCCTTACCGCTTCATAACTTGTATGCTGCATACCACTTCAATTTCTTTCCTTAATGTGTTCCTCTTTGCATATCTCATAGCAATTAGCAGTATTCCTAGCATAGAGTGAGGTCTTATTGAATATGTTTTGCATAAACAAAGAGTAGAAGCTCAATAGATATTTGAATCAAGATGGGTGGGACCTGGGTTTAAATACCAATGGGACAGATCGTCTTGGGATAGAACCTTTCAAAATCCTTTTATGTTTAAAGGATGTTGATGGAAAATCAATGTGATAAAGACCTATTGAAACTTATTTAATTCAATACTATAGTTTCTTTTCACTCTGAATTTTTACTTGTCCCTATAACAGCCTACGTGAAATAGAGACAATTAAAAATCATTGATAATTTCACATACATACATTTACTCTGTCACACAAATTTAATATTTTAAATGTTTAGTACCACTGGGATTACTTTTCATACGGTTATTCCCTTTTTTTCTTTCAAATAAAATCCCATGGTGCATTTTTCCCCTTAAATTTGGGGACATTTTCAGGGGGACATTTTCATTTCTACCCTTCTTGTACTTCATGGACTGCCTTCCCTCACCTTATTCCACTCATTAATTTATCATTCCTCTTCCATTCATTGTCTTTATTATTTTTTAAACCCTTCTCTCTTTTGTTCTCTGCTATAGTCACTGCCATCTTTTACATGTCACTCTCTACTCCCTGAGATAAAATAAGTCAAAGGTAACTGGTATACTCTAGAACAGTGTGATCTATATGAGACACATGTTTTAGACACATAGAAGTATTTGCCAGTGGTTAGAAAAATCACAAGAATTTTACTCTACATATTCAGCAAATTAGCATTAGCAAAACAAATGTAATAAGGGCCCTTCTTAAAGACGACAATTTACTAAACAACTGAGGATCATTTCATGTTCTCCCCTTATCAGCAGTTTGACTTTCTAAAGTTTCAGTTATTCATGGTCACTCACAGCCTAAATATATTAAAAGGAAAATTCCAGAAATTAATAATTCATAAATTTTAAGTAGCTTTTCTCATAGTCTATTATTATAATTGTTCTATTTTATTATTTATTATCGCTGTGTTAATGTGCCCAATTTATCAATTAACCTTTATTACAGGCGTATAAAAAATAGTATGTATGGAGTTCAGTACTATCTTCAGTTTCAAACATCTACTGGGGATTTTAGAAGGTATCCCTACAGATAAGGGGGGTGGCTGTTATAAGTAATTGGAGGGGCAGGTGAAGGGTATAGGGCCCTCTACAATAATACCAAATATAATAACCAAGTAAATAGCAAATATAATGACTTGAAAGGTCCTTCACAGTGTTCCTCACTGTGACAGCCAAACCCTGGGTCTTGGAGGCAGCCTGCTTGTGGGCGAATCTTATCCCACTTCAGCATAGCAGCATGGTTTTCAATGAAGTACTTATCTGTATCTCCCTTTCTTCATCTCAAAATGAAGATGATAATAGCTGCTGCCTCACTTAGTTGTCTTAAGATTTGAATCTGCCCATAGGCAAAGGTGCTTGCACAGGACCTAACTTATGTATTAAGATGGTCTCCAATATCATGTGTTATTTTTGTATTATTGAAGCATGAGAAATGTAAAGGGTGACTTTAATTAATATTGTGACTTTTAAAATTCAGGGAGTACCTATGACAAATTAGGCTTCTTAAATAACATAGCATTGTACAACATCCTAGCCTCTGAGTTGATGGATTTAAATATAGAATAGTCCATAAATGAACAAGATTAAAAGATAGGATTATGTAGAAAATAAAAACAATGTTTTTAACTTGAAGCAGTATGGTCCAACTGGATGCTCCCTATTAAAAACAAATAACCAAACAAAGAAAAAAAAAAAAAAAAACACGACAACTCCATGATAAAACAAATGTGAGAAAAATTACAGGTTTTTCTTTTCCTACTAGAATTTAACAGTATTCTTTAGCATGTTAACAGCTTTGATGAATTTTCACAGGAAAGACTTATTTTTAAATTCTTTAACACAGGTTTTCTCAAATTATTTCATCATGAAAAAACTTTCAGGGCAGGAGTATTCATTTTAGTCCCAGATATATCCTACCACTAGCACACAGTAGGTGCTCAATACACATGGCTGCAAGTTTTAAGGAGGAATACATTAGGAAAGTGCTTGGAAAATAGAAGTGTGTTTGCCCTGACTTAGATTATTCCCTTGGAATCTACGCTTTATAAATGAGTTCAATTTTTCACCAAGCAGCAAGCTCAGGAGATGTTTGAAGGAACATATTCAAAGTCAATAGTGAACATTCTCTGACATATAGTAGGATTGGGGCCCAATGGTGTCAAGGGGCTGACTCTTGTCTTTGGAAGATAGTCAGGAGGCAGGTTCTGAGAGACCAATTCCTATAGGAAAAATTCCAAAAGTCTCTTATGGCATTTTGCTGGCCTCAGGCGGGTGTAATCTGAACTGCTGAGGAATCAAAATAGAAGAGCAATGGCAGCCAACTAACCAATTCATTTTTTTTTTCTTGCAATGGAGACTGGATCAACAGCTTCCATAAAAACCTGTGCCAGATGGTACCATGAGGGAGAAGAACCCCTCCAAAGATGATAAATAAATGCCACCAAAAAAGGCTTCGGGGCTGCAGCAACAGACTTTTGTTTATGCACAATCACGATCTCAACAGCAACAGCAAAATCCTTGCTCATAAAATTACCTTGGCTGCTTCACTATGTAAAATGTGAAAAGGAAACAAATCATTTTCCTGATACATGAGCTCACCGCTTATCTGAAATCAGTTACACACTGCAAAAAACCCTCTTTTACCCCCTGCCTAGTGAGTCCCATTAGTACACAATGTAATTTCACAGCTAGCGCTTGGGGAACTTTCTGGAAGCATTTTAGGCTGAAATAGTGAAGTAGAGGGTGGCATGGGTCTGGTTAATTTCAGAATATTGAAGTGTTGGAATTACAATGTGATGACAGGATTCATCAGAAGGATTTATTTCTTTGGGCCTGTGGCCTAATGAATTGGAAAATATTTTCCTATGTCTTCTCCTTCAGCCCTAAATTAAAGTGACACATTTTATTAAAAAAGTGTCATTTTTACATATTAATGTATGAGTTATGGTATGGCACATATGACAATAATGTCATCTGGGTGAAACATTTTAGTGATCGCGCGTGTTGATTTTCATTTCACTTAGAAGTGAGAACATAGAAAGAAAAGTATCTATGGAAAGCTTTATTATGTGTGTATGTTATCCAAATACACTGTGTAAATGTGTAGGGATTTTATGTGACGGCTCATATATACATCTGCCTAGGCCCTGTGTTTGGGGATGTAATTGCCTGAACTTGCACTGTTTTGTAGGGCAAAGAGAGAATAGAGGTAAAATAAAAATCTGGTCCATTTTCAGTTCAGACTCATGGTGATATAATCATTCAAAATGGCACAGCTAATGGAAATTGCTGGGCAATGGACTGAGGAGACCTCAAATAATTCTAATTTTGTTGAAGTCTAACCAAAGGATGGTGAATCTTACACCTTTCATTCTCAGATACATTTGGGAATTCTGCAAGGGTCATTTTTGGCACACTGTGTCAGAATGACATTGCTACATTGCCTACACACATCTGTCAAGAGCATGAGTCATTCTTTCTTGATAAACAAAGCTAGAAATACTGAGACAAATATGAACTGGAAGTGACCTGATGGCACTCAAACAATTCTCTCAGGACTAAAAGCACAAAAATTAGGTGAAAACGAAATTGTTAAAATAGAGAACTCTTGATGAAGACGAATATTGAAATATCTATATCTATATCTATCTATCTATCTATCTATCTATATATATATATATATTATATATACTACATGCTACTTATATTTGAATTAATTCTATATCTATATTCACATCTGTATGTCTATTTACCTGTGTCCATTTGACTAGATTTTATGGTTTATGCCCTTAATAAATAGCTTGGAAATTTGAGAGACATTAAGGCTATGACATATAAAAAGAAGATAATGAGATTATCTTTAATTTATCTATTAAGATTAGATTTCACTAGTATCAATAATATTGACTTATCTTAATTAAAAGTATCAAGTTATCAGGAATTGAATAAGCAATGGTACCTAAACAATGGTTTAGACTATTGTACTTTAATGTATTTTAAAAATCTAATGATAATAAACCAAATGTCCAAGATTTGAAATTATTGGATTCTTGGATCTATGTTCTTCAAGCATTTATATATATATAAATTGTGTATGTGTGTGTGTATAATTTTTGGTGACTTCATTTGTTAAATATGATACAACTATTTTGTTTTAGTAAATTTGGGTTGCTATAACAAACTACCAATAAGGTTGGTAGCTTGTAAAAAAGCAGAGATTAATTTCCCATAGATCTGAAAGCTGGAAGTCTAAGACCAAGGCAATAGCCAAGCCAGGTCTGGTGAGGACTGCTTTCAGTTTCACAGGTGGCACCTTCTTGCTGTGTTTGCACATGGCAGGAGTGAATGAGCTCCCTGGAGTTTCCTTCATAGGGATATTAATCCCATTGATGAGGAATAAGCACTTATAAAAGAGAATCATTAGTGAATGACACTAATCCCATTCACCTTCCAAAATACCCTTTCCTAATCACCTTCAGGATTTGAATTTCAATATATGAATTTGGGGAGGATAAAAAAGTTCAGACCATTTACCCCTAATTCTATAACTTCTGGCTATCTCTGGATCCTCTGTTTATTAAACTTGTCTACTGGGCATGTCTACTATATATATGGGTGTTTATCATCTAAAATTCAGTTTAACATCTGAAACTCAACAAGTCCAATAGAGCTCTCCCCATTTTACCTTTTTTGGTTGTCCTCAAATCTACTGTTAGAGTATTCATGCACTTAAAGGCATTCATGTCTTCATGGCTGCCAAATTTATAATCTCTCCATCAGCCTTTACATCCTATAGCTTGCTTAGACCTATAAACCTACTTCCTGAAATATCAGAGACATTCCCTTGTCTGCACCCCACTGCCTCTGCCTTAGATCAGCAATTTTTTTTTAATCTAGAATATTGCAACAGCATCTATTTCTTCCTATTTCTACTTGCTACTGTGTTAAACTGTATTTTAACTTTCTGCAAATATTATCTTTCCAAACAACAAGTCTAATCTTGTTACTTCCTTACTTAAAATCCTTGGGTGGAAATCTGTTGCAAATAATTTGCCATCTATCCATATCACCTTCTCTTCTGGTACCCCATCTTCTGCTCCCTCCCAAGCGTGCTGTGCTCCATCCACTCCAAATTGCATGGCTTTTCATACTTTGGAACATTACGTGTGTAGATTTCTCTACTTGGAATGAATACCTTTTCCCTTGGTCTCAGACTGGAGAATTTGTCCTCCCCACCTCAATTCAAATGCTGACCTCTCAGTGCAACCTTCCTGGGTTCTTCCACATACAATTTATTATTTATTCCAGCTTCCTAAGAGTACCCATCACACTGTATTTTTATTCCTAACTAAATGGTGAAAGAATACCTCAGG
The DNA here is from genome assembly GCF_047511675.1 of Marmota flaviventris. Lineage (NCBI taxonomy): Eukaryota > Metazoa > Chordata > Mammalia > Rodentia > Sciuridae > Marmota > Marmota flaviventris. The sequence goes on along the minus strand of NC_092498.1, from coordinate 99,405,802 downwards.
CCAAGGAATATATTCATCTGTGCAGAGGAAGGCAAAATGGATACCTATGCCAGTGCCTGGCACTTAGTAGGTGTTTGATAGCTGTTTACTGAGTGAAGAAATGATCAAATGGGTGACCACTTAGCCCCTCTTGATTTCCAAGATGATAAAGGAGGTGAGAGAGGATATGCTGTGTAGTAAATATAACTATTTTTCAGATTAGGGAACAGCCTTAGCCAAGTTACTGTCCAAATTGTGTTTTGTGTTCTAAAAGATAAATCAATTCCTCCAAGACTCCAAGTCACCACTTTGTGAATTATTAACAAAATATATCATTATCCTGGCCTTGAGTTGAAAGCCCCATGACATGATTTCAAATTCACAGCATATAATTTCCAAGAGCTAGTCTACATTCAATGAACAAATTGTATTTAATATACCAAATTTTGAGGTCTGTTGGGATTCCAAAACACTTTTAAAATTTGTAATGTGTTTGGAGTCTGTTTTATAGTTAAACGTATGTACTTAATGTTATACAAAATTACATACAAGAGGAAGTGAGGGGAAAGGGGAAAAAAAAACAAGGGGGAGAAATGAATTACAGTAGATGGGGTAGAGAGAGAAGATGGGAGGGGAGGGGAGGGGAGGGGGGATAGTAGAGGATAGGAAAGGCAGCAGAATACAACAGACACTAGTATGGCAATATGTAAAACAGTGGATGTGTAACCGATGTGATTCTGCAATCTGTATACGGGGTAAAAATGGGAGTTCATAACCCACTTGAATCAAATGTGTGAAATATGATATGTCAAGAACTATGTAATGTTTTGAACAACCAATAATAAAAATTAAAAAAATAATAATAAGATAAAAGTTGGTATGAACTTAATCTCTATAAAAGGAATCACAAAAATGTTTAGAAAAATGTTACAAAACTACTTGTTTCACTGCTTTAAATATAGTTTCACTTGCTTTGAGAAATAATTTCTTTTTAAGAGCATCATAATCTAAAAAAATGAATATCTAAAAGCTGATATAATAAGGAAACGGAAGAAATTGCAAAACTAACAGTTGTTATTATTAGTATACCAGGGACTTAAAACTTGTTAGTGTCCACTATTTTATTCTGAGTATATTGTGGAAACACAGAAGGAGACTGGGCTTTACAATGAAATGGCCTAACCTTTCTCTAGAAGTATGTTAACATCAAATAAAACCCAGAAGATCAATAGTTCAAAAGGACAGGTTTGGTCTTACTAGAAGCAACTATTTATGATTTGAATGCCATTTCCAGGAGACCAGACAGAAATTTAGTATTAAAGCCAGACAGAAATTTCTCATGACCATCTTGACTTCAGTCCCATTTAACTAATAATCACATTCAACATTGAAATCAGAGCAATGTGACCAGTCCAGGAGTCCTATACATGGTAAAGAGACGAGAACTTTGGGATGAACCACTCTGAGCACTGTCAGAAAGAATATTTAAACCTTGAAAGTAATCTTGGGCTGGGGATGTGGCTCAGCGGTAGAGTGCTTGCCTAGCACGTGCGAGGCCCTGGGTTCAATCCTCAGCACCACATAAAAATAATTAAACAAAATAAAGGTATTGTGTCGAACTACAACTAAAAAATAAAATATATTTTTTAAAAAGAAAGTAATCTCATTAATTTTTCTCATTAAACCAAAATATTTTTAGTCAGTAGCACCCTTTCATGTGACTCTGATTTCACCTTCTCTTCTCTCAGAAGTGTCAATATTATCTTCTTCCTTTAAAAAAAGATTACATTCATTTTTATCAAGTGGCAATTCTTAACCAAAAGAAGGAAATCTACTTGGATACTTTTCATGTTTCTGTTCTTTCTTAATCTTGGTTTAATGTTTCACTGTTTCAAAGTCTCCTCAACTCCTGGAACTGGTGGCTTCCTTTCTCAAGTATCTACCATAAATATGTCTGTTCCTATCATCCTTTCTCCTTCACAGCCCTCTGCATCTACAGCAGGTACTACAGTTGTAGAAATTTCAGAGTTAGTAAGCTGAATTTCTCTCCTCGTTGTTTTTTGCCCTTACTGTGTTCTTTATTAGCATGATTTTTCAAGACCTTCTTGCTATCAGTGCTACCTAACATCATTTTTCCAACCTCGTTCCTCATATCCAATCTCTTTCAAACAATGAAATAATGCCCACTTCAACTTTATTTGTCCTGGAGGCTCCAGGGAAATAATTGCCCTTCAATAACACTAACAATGAGAGTTTTTCAGCTGAGAGAGAACAACCCCCCAGGAAAGAGGGAGGGAGTACCCAGTGGACTTTTGGGTGATACTTTTTCTCGCTTACTCACATTCTTTCCTATGATCTGAATGTTTGTGTCCCCAACACAAATTTATATGTGAATCTTGATCACCAAAGTTTTAGAAGGTAGGGGCCTTTGAGAGGTGATTAGGTCAAGAGTAGAACCTTCTTGAATGAGAATAGTACCCTTATACAAGAGCTCTCGGGTTGCTGCCTTGCGTTTCTACCATGTGAAGACACAGAAGTTAGCATGTCTGAGGAAGCAGACCCTCACTACACCTTGATTTTTGATATCCCAACTTCTAGAACTATGAGAAATACATTTTTTTGTTGTTTATGTTACCCAGTTTAAAGCATTTTGCTATAGAAGTCCAAAAACACTTCCTACCTAATACACAATATCCCCAAATATGTTCCACTGTATTCTAATCACTTTGGATGTTCTCTGGAAAGAAAAGTTTCCAGGTTCACTAAGTTTGGAAACTGCCTATTTATCTTTCTCTTATAGATTCACAACACTAAAAGTTCAAAGAAACCCAACTGTAATAAAACCTGAGAGCTAAACAAACCAGAGATGCCTTTGTATTTTTGCCGTAGATCCTTTAAATTTAATTGTGATTTTGTGAAACTTCTGATATTGATGGGATGGATGTTCTGCAGAAAAATGAACACACTTTGGAGGTGGAGATGAGAAGTTGCAAGGGGACATGGCAGGAGGTCACCCACAGCATCTGTGCCACACAGTTGATGCCAACAAGCCAGACATGACTTGTGCCCGTCTTATTCTTCCACTGTCTGAGGAATGACCCATGGTCATAACCCATGAGCAAACATAGGGTCCAACCTTAAGCCACAAACATGAGTTCATTTGCTTATGGAAAGGCTGAACACAGCAGTGTAAGATCTGGAAATAGCTTTGCTTTTTTCCCATCACTGTTTTAAAATCCCTCCTGTCAATGTCCATTCCATGTCAATTCAGCAGTGTGACTAGAAGATACTGCCATTTTAAACTTTATACAATCTAGCGCAAGCCAAATGTTTATAAATTTAAAATTTTATAAATTAATCTTTTATTGAAATTTAAAACATCATCCTTCTCCACACTTTTGGCCTGACCTGAGATTCCCTTCACCAGCAGTAGGGAGGGGAGACACAACCTGTTTTCAGAAACCCATTATATATGGGTGGCACCATCCTTTATAGGGGTTTATGGGTAGGTTCCTCTGAGCCGCCATTTGCCCTGCCCCACACATTGTGTGGTAGCAGAAAACCCTCTTGATTATTTTTCAAGATGGCTTGAGCCTGCACCCACACCATCCAGGAATTCTTGCTTATCCTTACTCCACCACACTCTGAAGTGTAGTCAGCTCCTGCTGCTCACCCTTGCTCCTGTGTTACTGCTCAGCCCATCTGGGATTCTCAGGCATCTGGGTAGGGGGAGAGGGGAAATCTAGGCTTTCTCTGTACACAGACCCTTCCCCCAACCCCCAAAGGTATGAGTCATCTTTCTCACTCCAGCTGGAAACCTGTGGATATCTATGATCCTCCAGCATCCAGCTGGCAGGAGATACAGATCCTCTTTCCTCTCTCAGACCACCTCAATGTCTGTGAGTATACCTCCAGCCGCTCACTACTTGGGTTAAGGCATGGGGGCAGCAGGGGAAGAGTTTCAGTGCTCTGCATTCTCCTGGACTCACTTCAAAGAAATGACTTTCTTCCTCTCTACTGAAACCTTACTATTCTCTTTTTATAGACTCTCTGGGGTGATTTAGGAAGGCTTAGATACTGCTTAGCAAGCTCTGTAGGGGAGTATCTAATCTAGTGCCTCCTTTTGGAATGCAGTGATACTTTAAAAGCCATTAGGCTAAGCTTAAGGCTTTAGTTAAAATTCTCAGACAAGAGGAAATGTTCCATTCCATAACCTGTTTTGAGGTCCAAGAACCAGACACCATCTACTTGGCTATCGCCACACCATCATTTTGTGAACTATAGGCCTCACTAGTTGGTTGAATTAGGACCAAGCAACATTTGAGGAGTTGATGTTTACTCTCACAGAAATGTTTCTCCTTTCTTCCTCCAAATAGCTCAGAGCAGCACTGGAAGAGGATGACCTGTGGTTTGAGGGATGGAAGAGGCAATTCTGAGCCAGCCAAGTAAAAAAACCACTGGCAGAAATTCTCTAAAGGATGGCCAGTTACGAACCTCCTCCACCTTCTCTTGGATGGTAAGTGCTCATTCTCACCATTAAAATATCAATGCTGTGTGGGTGCCAGGAAAATCTAGACGGTGCTAATGTTATATCAAGAATAACAATAAAAACTGTAATTGAACTGTCATAGAACGGGAAAAATAAAGTTGAAGGAGACATTTTTATCTTAAGAATCCCAAATGCTATAGAGTTTCCCAGAAAAATGGGGCCAACATTGAAGTCCCTGGGGTCAGGGTCACACCTGGATTCAGAAGTATAGCATTACTGGGACCTGGCATTGGGATTGGGCATAGAAGAGGTGCTCGATAAACAATGTTCAGTGAATAAGTGATTGGTTCCTTGTGATGGTTTAAAAAGAGACATTAGAAAATTTTGGTGGTCACACTTGAGATATTTTGTGAAGAAAACAATTAGCTGTATAAGCTATAAATCTGTATTTCATTTTAAAATTTATTACCGCATTCAAAAAATTGCTCATATATTTATGCCAAACATGTTGAAAGGCCTTAGGGAAATAAGAGAAAAGCAAATTCCGGCCTCAAAGACCTTACCTTTTAGAGGGGAGAGAGGCCAACAAATAAGTACAATGAGAAAACATAACTTTAAAGGGGGTGTATACTCAGTACAGCTGGGAGGAAGAAGGCTCTACATCTGCTTTGGGGAGGAAGTACCATTTGAACTGTGATAAAATCTTGAGGCAGATTTTATAGGCTACAAATTGAGAGAGAGGCAGAAATGCATAAGCTTGAGGGAGCCTACAGTTTTCACTGCTGGGGAACCTAATGGTAAAGAATCACAGAGAAGGTTGCTAGACAGATGTTGATGAGAGCATTTTCAATCACTTTTGAGGAAAATAATTGTGCAGTTTTAATTGAAAGTCAACCATTTTTAATTGATGTGTAGGATGCAGAAAGGAATAATTGTCCCAGTTGTCCCAGCCCTAGACCTCTTGATCATGTTCCTAGGCTGAGCTCTTGGCTCAGAAACCACACCATGAATGAAATTCAGCAGAGAAGTTTCAGCCCAGCAATGAATCCTACCACAAGAGCTGATTAGAGACTCCCTAGCCACCATCCTGCCCTAGATCTAACATTATAACAAAAAGCAGGATGGACACTAACAATTCAGACAAGAAACAAAATGTTTCTAAGTGTCTGGATTTTAAGCACAATTCCAACCCTTTGAAGTTAGAGTTACGTTTAGCCTTTTAGCCTTGGCCAACATTTTGGTCCAATGAACAAAATAATAATGATAATGAAAAACTTTGGTTTAAAAAGTTTAACAGATCAAAAGGCCAAACAGGCTTCCTGGGCCCAAATTCTGTCTTACACAATAAAATTTGGATGGATTATTTTTAACTTATGATTTAAAAAGCACATAAATTATAATTATTTTATTTCTATCAAACTACTCATGTATCAAAATCAAAAGGAAATTTGATTGGCATTTGATTTTTCCAAACATCGAGTATTTATGTATGATGTCAAGAGACATATTCCCTAAACCAAAAGTCATGAACATCGATTTTAAATAGTCTATATTGTAAGTGGAGCTGAAATTAAAAAGTCATGAGGGGTAGCTTTCCTTAACTCTGAAGAGACACTGTATCCTCCCTGTCCATATTCCAGAGAGAAACCACACATCACTAATGAGGAAGAGCAGGAGCACCAGGTGGGTACTAAGAGAATTAACTTGGCAAAACTCTCCCTTTCATGAGGTAGCTGAAGTTAAAGGGAAAAAATATCAATTCCAAAACTTCAATGAATAAAAATATTTCCTAAAGCCAAAAGCAATAATTTGGGGATGAAATTGATCATTTTTAAACTTATTTTTAAAAGTTTACTTAATGTGTTGACTGACCCATGCAAACTAAAGCAGAAAAATTGCATCTACTTATGATCTAGCTTTAGATATTTTAACTGGTCACTCACCTTCTGGTTTTAGTCACCCACCTATCAGATACTTGCCTCACAGAGAACAATGTCATTTTGTAACATTCTAAATGCTGTATGTATCTTAAGTGCTAAAAGATAATAATTTTTTAAAAAATCATGGAGAACACAAAAATTCTACCATAAAGGAAACAACCAGAAACAATCTACTGTGGAAAGGTGACTGTAATTCATATTGATTCGTCTTTAGAACTTTTATTTGCTTACTTTTGCTTATGGCTATAAATATAGAAATGTTAATCATCTCAAAGTCCTTCAGATTTTTACTATAGGTTGAGAGTCTCCAGAGAACTGGGAAATAAAGCGGCAAAACATTTTATACAAAGGCTCCAGAATCAAACAGGAAAGGATTTGAATGTAGGGTCCAATCAGTTGTGTGTTTTTAGTCAGACAACTAAACAGCTCTGAAACCCATTTTCTCACCTACAAATTAAATAGGGAAGGAGGAATCACCAGGAGATAGAGCAGGACCTAGGAACTAGCTTTTTAGTGTTAGCAGCAATAGGAGGGCCCCAGTGACAGCCCGTGCTATGGAAGCACTCAGGCACTGCCCAAACCTTGATCAGGCAGGGAGGAAGGAATGAATGTTCCTGTCACTTTCCCTTCTAACACCCAATGTCCCTCTGGTGTGTTGCATTTATCAACCCCGATGGAAATTCAGAGGCCAGGGAGTTTAGGTGGTGCTTGCTGCAGAGATGAGTTCTCCGTGGGCCAGCACAGGGTGGAAAGGGTCGAGATGGACAGGAAGCAAACCGAGAAAACTCAGCACAAAGTGATAAAATAATATTTGTCCTTCGTTCATTTGAACTTCCCTATTCCCTTTTTGCCATGTGCACATTCTTAACAATGATGTCTACAGAAGGTTTAAATTTCCATGAAGTCCAACTCACCAGTTTTATTTCTTTCACAGATTGTGCCTTTTGTGTTGTACATAAAAATTCACTGCCAAACCCAAGGTCATGTAGATTTTTTTCCTGTTATCTTCTAGGAGTTTTACAGTTTTGCATTTTTCATTTACATTTATGATCCTTTTTGAGCAATTTCAGAAATCTATAAAGTCTGCATCTAGATGCAGTTTTTAAACATGTGAATGTCCAGCTGTTCTTGCCTCATGAGTTGAAAATACTAACCTTTCTACTCGGAATTGTCTTTGTTCATTTGCCAAAATCAGTGCCCGTATTAGTTTAAATCTATTTCCACACTGTCTAATTTATTCGAGTCACTTATTCATCTATTCCTTCACAATATCACACTCTCTTGATTATTGTATAGTTACAATAAGTCTTTAAGTTGGGTAGTGTTAGTTTTCTAATTTTATTCCTCTTAAATCTTATAATGATTTTTCTGGCATCTGCCTATAAGCTTCAGAATCAATTATCTATATCCACAAAATAACTTCCTGGAACTTTTATTAGTATTGCACAGAATCCATAAATCAAGTTTGGAAGAATTGACATCTTGAGAATATTGAATCTTACTGTTGTTAAACAGAATACCTCTCCATTTGCTTATCTCTGAGTACTTTCATCAGAGTTTTGTGGTTTTCTTCATATATATTCTATATGTATTTTGTTATTTTTATAGCTAAGTATTTCCTTTTGGGAGTACTAATATAAATGATATGTTTTTAATTTCAAATCTCAATCTTTCATTGTGGTATATTGGGAAGTAATTTACTTTTTATATTGATCTCACATCTTGAAATCTGTTTATAAAGCTTTTAGCTTTAGAAGTTATTTTTTATTTTAATTTTTTCTAATCCTTTTTAATTGATGGTCATTTCATATTCAAAAAAAGACAATTTTGTTTCTTCTTCCCTAATCTGTATATCTTTTATTTCCTTTTATTGTCTTATTGCATTGGCTAAGCCCTCCAGTAAAATGTAGAATAGAAGTGGTGAGAAAATAAGGGCTACAATTCCCTTTTTGATGATCTTAGTGAGAAAGCATATAGTTTTTATTTTAAAAATCCATTAATCATATTAGCTGTAAGTTTTTGTAGATATTAGTTTATCAATGTGGGGAAATTTCCTTCTGTTCATAGTTTATTAAGAGGCTTTATTCTGCATGGGGTTGGATTTTGTCAAATGTTTTTATGCATCTATTGATATGATTGTGTGTTTTCTACTTTAATCTGTTAATATGATAGATCACATTAATTGATTTTGAAATGTGGAGCTTTGCATAAATGGAATAAATCCCACTTGGTATATAATTCTTTTTATACATTTTTGAATTTGCTAATACTTTGTTGATAATTATAAAAAAAATCTCATTTTAATATAAAAGGTTTCTATAGCTATGATTATAATTAATAGTAGACAAATTGTCAAAAAAAATCAAAGATAAATATTATCTTAATAATTATAAAATATAAAAATCAAAATCTTATTGAAAATACATTCCTTAATAAGGTGAAAGGACCTCTAAGTTCATGTGTCTATAGATGACTAATATTTATCATTAGCATATCATAGTTTGCTAAAATATCTATTCCTGATTTTCTTTTGTAACTATTGCTCTACATTAGAAACTGGGAATGAAACAAGTTTTGCTGTGGAAACGTCACTTAATTTTTAAAATTTCTTACAAGATATATATACTGAGTAGCGTTTTATGCCCTTTTGAGGTTTTATTTTTGAGACAGGGTCTCACTGAGTTGCCCAGGTTGGCCTCAAACTTGTGATCCTCTTGCCTTGGGCTCCTGAGTCACTGGAATTACAGTCAGGCCAGGCTCAAGTTACATTTTTAATCTAACATTTGATCATTATATTAAGTTCTCCTTCAATTTTGTTGAAGCAAAGATCTAGAAAGATCTACCTGACAAGCCTAAGAATATGTTACGCAGTCACCAGCACCACTAACTTTCTCAACACCTACTACAAGTTTGTGAATATTACTTAGATGAGAGATTTGAATCTCTTCAGAAATTTCTATTCTTTGAAGCAATGCAACTAGTAAGATTCCAGATGGGTGAGAGCTCTGCCTTTCTTAGGATAAAGAGAAGAAAGATGATTGTGAAAGGATGTTGGGAAAGGAGTCATCCTGATGGCTTAACTTGATCCAGGCCCATTCTCAGGCAGATCACTTTTAAGAAAGACATCATAAAGGAGTTAAGAATGTGGTGACTAATTCCATTAAACAGTATTCATGCCTGGGCAGCCCTTACTTTTAGCAGTAACATAGTCTTCCCCATTTTTTGGTTCTTTGAGAATGAAGCATTGAGTAGTTAAAAGTAATAATAACACAGATAACGCAAAAATCCACTGATCATTCACACTAATAATTCCAATTATAAGGATATCCATGTGTAGACTAAATGAAACCATATCCATATCTCTCACCATACAAAAGTCAAATCAAAGTGATATAAGAATTAGACCAGAAACATTGCAACTGTTAGAGGAAAACAGGGTCAACAGTCCAACATGTTAGTTGTAGGCATCAACTTCCTCAATAAGACCCCTAAGCTCAAGAACTAAAACCACAGATCAATGAGTGGGATACCATCAAAATAAAAAGCTTCTGCACAAAAAAGGAAACAAGAATGTGAAGAGAGAGCCACAGAATGGGAGAAAATCTTTGCCAGCTATTCCTATGACAGAGGATTCATATCTAGAAAAAATATATATTATATATTACATATATAGATAGATATCTCAAAGAGCTTAACACCAAAAAAAAAAAGAATAATAATCAATCAATATATGGGGAAAAGAACTAAACAGACATTCTCAAAAGAACAAACACAGATGACAAACAAGTATATGAAAAAATTGTTCACAATCTGTAGCAATCAGGGAAAATATAGATCAGAACTACACTAAGATTTCATCTAACTCCAGTAGGAATGTCAGTCATCAATACAAATAATAATAAATGCTGACAAGAATGTTGGGGGGAAAGTCCACTCATACACTTGCTAGAACTGCAAATTAGTACAACCACTCCAGAAAGCAGTATGCAGATTCCTCAAAGAACTAGGAATGGAACCACTAAATGACCTAACTATCTCACGCCTCAGTATTTATCCAAAAGAAATAAACTCAGCATACTATAGTGATACAGTCACAATATTTATAGCAGCATGGTTCACAGAAACCACATTATGGTACCAGCCAAGATGCTCATCAATAGATGAATGGATTAAGAAAATTATATATATATATGGCATTTGTGGATAAGTGGATGGACACAAAGAACATCATGCTAAGTGAAATAAGCCAGACTAAGGAAAATAAAAAATCAAGGGTTGAATGTTTTCTCTCATACATGGAAGATAGAGCAAAATAAGGGAGAAATGGGGGCAGGATCAGATACCATAAAGATATAGGGAAGATCAGTAGAGTAGAAGGAGATCTGGAGGGAGGGAGGGAGGGTGGTAAAAGGGAGGAAATGCAGAATTAATATAACAAAAACACATTATGTATATACATAAATATGCCACAGGTAATTTCACCTTTAAGTCTATGTAGAAAGCACCAATCAAAACTAAATTTTAAAAAATGAGGGAAAAGAAGATCCATAGAGTAGAGGAAGAATAATAGGAGGAGGAAGGGGGAATGAGGACTGAAGTGAAGTAAGTCATTAAGAGTCCGTGCATGTACGATTTTGTCCATATGAACTCAATTACTATGTGTGACTATAATACTCTACTAAAAAATAATAATTGTGGTTATAAAAGTCCTAGAAAGGAGACTAGCAAACTAAATCCAATAATATATTTTAAATACATATATAAAGAAAAATAACCAGTAGAATTTATTCAGGAAATAGTTCTAAATAAGGAAATCAATTACTCCCAACCAAAAATTAATACAATAGTTCTTTATAAATATAATTCAATTCTAATAAGAATTTCAATGGCACCATATTTTAAACTTGACAAAACATGTGATATTTTGACAAAACTTTAAAGAACACTTAGTAAAATTCAAAACCTATTTCTAATGAAGTTCCACTGAAGGAAGCTAAAAATCAGTGGGTAAATGTTTTAGTCAGCTTTTTCACTGCTGTGACTAAAGGACCCAACCAGAACAACTGTAAAGGATGAAAGATTTATTTAGGGCTCACTGTTTCAGAAGTGTTAGTCCATAGAAGGCCAGCTCCATCCCTTGGGCTTGGAGGACATCACGGCAGGAGAGTATGTCAGAGGGAAGCAGCTCACGTGGTGATCAGCTAATAGAGACAGCAGAAAACTCTACTCTCCAGATAGGAAATATATACCCCATAGCCACGTCCTCAATGAACTACTTCCTCCAGCCACACCCCACCTGCCTCCAGTTACCACTCACTTAATCCCATGAGGGATTAATTCACTAATTAGGTTAGGCTATTACCCAATCATTTCTCCTCCAAACCTTCTTGCATTGTTTGACATGTGAGCTTTGGAGTAACACCTCACATCCAAACCATAACAATAAAAATTTGAGAGAAAAGAGGATTTGTTGTCTCACACTATCTTTCTCTTATTATTTGTAACCTCCAGCAACAAGGATAATTTATAATGGAGAAAACCTGACAGAAACCACCTTATAACCATCATGAACCTGGGGTTGTGATGTGAGATGATGAATGAAGGAGGACAGTATTATTTTCATGGTGTTCTTACCAAAACTGTATGAATCTTAAGATATTTTGCAAAACAACTAATCAATGCTCCTCAGTGGGATACTGGTGAAGAAAGACAAAGAAAGACTGAGAAACTATTGCAGCCTACCAGAGGAATGGTATGTGGGGCTTTGAATAGGATTACAGATCAACAATAACAATAATAAGATATTTGTTAAGAGAAAAAAAATGGTGAAATTGAAAGGTCTTTAGTTTTGTTAATGGTGTCATACCAGAATCAATTTCCTGGTTCTTATAATTGTTCTACGGTTTCATAGCATGTTAACACTGGTGAAGATGGGAAAGAGGAAAATATGGAAACCCTTGTGCTTGTTAAGTTGGGTTTAAGCTGCCTCTGTACATATTCTAAATTCGGCCTAAAGGTTTCTGTAACACAGTGTGTTATAACTTAACTCCCCATGTGTAAATAGAATGGAATCTACTTGTGTAACAAGTAGCCGAGTTTCAGCCAATCACAAGCACTTAACAGTTCAAACCCTGTTCAAATGAGAGACATAAGCTGTAACCAGCCTGGCTGTCTCTGTACCTCACTTCAGTTTTCTGTAAATCACTTCCTTTTCTCTGGCTATAAATATAACCTGACTGTGTGATGAAGCTGGGTATTTTGAACCATTTTTTTTTTTTTTTTTGGTCCAGACTGCTGCCCCATTCTAGAATTGCAAATAAAGCCAATTAAGATCCGCAAAACTATATTTGTTGTAATTTTATCTTTTAACATACTATTTTCAACTTTCTTATAAGTCTAAAAGTAGTTCAAAATAAAGTTAAAACATAAAATAAATGCTGTGCCAAGATTTTCTCAGTATGAAAACGAAGATTTTTCTTAACCTGATTTAAAAAATAGTATAGCTATCCCAAACCAAAAGCAAATCTCATGTTATGATGAACTACTAAAGACATTCTTATTAAAGTTCAGAAAAGTGTGTCTCCCATTGCCATTAGTACTCATGATTTTTATAAAAGGTCTTTATATCGTAAAAACAACAAAAGTCATAAGAAGCATAAAGTTTGGGAAGAAGGAAAAAAAATGTTGTTATTTTTAAATGATAATAATTTGCTACCCATAAAACATAAGTTAATCAGTGAAAAGTGCTAGAATTAGTGATAATTTAGAGAGGTGGTGAGTTACAAAATAAACATACAAAAATCAGTTGTTTTTCTATTTTTCAGTTCAAGGTTACATTGAATAAAATAAACTCACTGTTATCAACCAGCATATAAACTAAATGTCAATAAAATTAGCAAAGTTACTTATTACCTATATGAGAAAAACTAAAACTACTTACTGGCATAAAACAATATTTGATTAAAGGCAAAACTGATATTTTCCTTCTTAGGAAAATAGTTATTGAAAAAAATGTAACTTTTCTTCAAATTTCTCATGAATTTGATGCTATTTCAATTAAAATTGAAATCAAAATGTATTTGAAACTTTGATAGAGTGATTGTAATTGAGAAAATTTTGAAAATGAGACAAGTGAGGATAGAATTACATTTTTAATGTTAAGACGTAATATGAAACTGCTGTTATTAAAAAGTGTGATATTAGTGCCAGAAGACAATCAGTGTAACAGAAAACAATGAAATACACTCTTCTATATATAAACATCCTGTTATGATAATTTTGACATTTTAAATTAGAGAGGTTAAAAAAATGTAGTATTTATTAAAGAGTTCCTGGAAAAGCTGGTAAACTATTTGGAAAGAAATAAACAAGATCTCTTCAAATCATATGTGAAAATAGATTCCAGATGGATCACAGAATTAACCTATAGAGAACAACAACAACACAAAGATTATTTAGCCTACTGCAACTAAAGTGGGATATTCATATAGAAAAACTACAAAGAAGAACAATTACATTTTGTTGTCTATACTCTATATTTCATATCAAAGCAAGCAAATAAAAGCAAAGGCAAAATCAAGGATAATTAATATCTTACAAAAACTGAGAAAAATGAATGTTACTATCACTAACAAATACAGAAATCATATTAATTAGTAGGAAAAACAATGAACTGCTCAAAAAAAAAAAAAAAAAGAAAACAGAAACCCATAAAAGTTCAATGAACACATGGAATTTGTACCACTATTAGAAAACAAAATAATATGCATTAATATATAATGAAAAAAAATGTCATGTATTGGATTGAAGAAGGTTTTTTCGTAGAGTACAAATGTAAAGGAGTTAATGAGCTGGGCATTTTCACATTCTGCTTAAGGTTTTGCAACCTTCTAGAGTACAGTAAATCAGTAGCTTTAAAAATGCTTAAATCCTGAGCCTAGTAAATCCAGCAATCTGAACATCTGGCAATAGGAAAGTGATTAGATTCTCTAGATCTGTCCATGCAATACTATGTCATCTTTAGACATGGTTTCTAACAGTTGTTTTTAAAATGAGAAAATGGGTTGAATGTCAAAATCACCCAAGACAATCTTTGAAAATATGTACCTCTTCATGATGTATCATTCCCACCCCAGCAGTCTTCTGATTTTCTGATTCTGGTCACTTGGGAGTCTGAGTTTTTACATAAATCTCTAATGAAATCAGGTGAAAACCTTCCATTGTAAATCACTGTGCTAAAATAATACTCAACACCACTGGAAAAAACTCTTAGTATGAAAAGCAGTATGGAGATTCCTTGGAAAACTGGGAATGGAACCACCATTTGACCCAGCTATCCCTCTGCTTGGTTTATACCCAAAAGACCTAAAAATAGCATACTACAGGGACACAGCCACATCAATGTTTATAGCAGCACAATTCACAATAGTTAAACTATGGAGCCAATCTAGATGCCCTTCAGAGGATGAATGGATTAAAAAATGTGGCATATATGCACAATGGAATTTTACTCAACAATAGAAGAGAATAAAATCATGCTATTTGTAGGTAAATGGATGTCATTGGAGAAGATAATGCTAAGTGAAGTTAGCCAATCCCCCCAAAAAACAAATGCTGAATGTTTTTTCTGATATAAGGAGGCTGACTCATAGTGGGGTAGGGAGGGGAAGTATGGGAGGAATAGATGCATTCTAGATAGGGCAGAGGGGTGGGAGGGAAAGGGAGAGGGCAGGGGATTAGCAAGGATGGTGGAATGTGATAGACATCATTATCCAAAGTACATGTATGAAGACACAAATTGGTGTCAGTATACTTTATATACAACCAGAGATATGAAAAATTGTGCTGTATACACGTAATAAGAAGTGTAATGCATTCCGCTGTCATTTATTTTATTTTATTTTATTAAAGAGAAAGAGAATTTTTTAATATTTATTTTTCAGTTTTCGGAGGACACAACATCTTTATTTTATTTTTATGTGGGGCTGAGGATGGAACCCAGCGCCCTGCGCATGCCAGGCGAGCGCATTACCGCTTGAGCCACATCCCCAGCCCTGTCATTTATTTTTTTAAAAAATCAGTAAAAAAAAAAAACCTCTCAGTATAATGGGAAATTTAAAATACAAACACATTTACTTGTTATGATCCCAGTTTTAGATTATACAGAGTATAATCTTATGTGTGTGTATGTTTTTGGAAAAAGGAGAATGTTTTCCCTTTTTTTTGGGGGGGGGTTTACTTCCAAATTGTCTCTATGAACCTTCCTTAGGGTTAACCACTAATAATGATAATTGATTAAAAGAAAAAAAAATGCATTTTTTTAAAGGAGTTACTGTCCTCTCCTTCCCCAACTCTGTTGCTGCCAGAGATATCTATCCACCCTCTCTTTGCCTGTGCTTACTGAAATATGCCAGGTCCTCAGAGAGCACCTCAAATTTACCCCTAGACAACTCTGGCATTATATCCATGTGAATAGTAGAGAGAGAAAAGGAGAGAGAAAAAAGTAAAACATTGTGCACCCGGTGAAATGTAGAGTTTAGCTATTATCTAATGAATTTGATCACAGCAGGCAGCCAATCTTGATAATTGTTTTAAAAGATCTTTCCTCAATTGCAGTGGGGAGGGGGAGGGTGGTGGCTAGGATGGATAGCACAGGACAAAGGTAGTGGTGCCAGGGGAGCGGAAACAAACCAACTCAACCACAAATAACAACAGAAAAACTCATACACACTAAACAGAAACACAAGACTCCTGGGCTCTGCATCAAATATAAATGAGGGGTTCTGAGTGTTAAGAAAATCCTGGAGTCTCTTGCATATACAGATTTGCTCAGAGTACTCTGTGAAACTATTTCTCTATTTTATTCTATGTTTAAGACCCAAAGCATTTGAAAAACAGCTTGAACTGTGCATTGATAGATGAGATATGTACAATATATCCAGAGACAAGTATAAATACCCCTCAAGAAGGCAACTCCAGTGGCTTAGCAATATTAACTTGAAAGATATTAATTCTTTAATTAATTGGCTCCCATATTGCTGCTTTAGGGAAAGGTTGAAACTAGCCTGTTCAAAGAGTGGACTGGAGCTATGAATGTGGGGATTTGAAAATTCATCATGCAGTCTGGGCCCCTTTTAAGAATTCAAGGGGACACTAATAATAATTCTACTGGATAAAAACTGGAACTGTCATGGGTAAGTGCAGACATCTGCTTGATCGAGCTAAGAACCTTCTCAAAGCACACTGAAGGCATGGTGATACTATGCTATCTTCAAAGACAGTGATATGAAAAGGCTGAGGTGACAATCACAGATAATGCCATCAATGAAATGTGCTCTTGACTAGGTTCTCTGAACATGTCAAAAGTGTTAAAAGGTTACCACATCAAATCACTGGTTGTTATTACAATAGTAAATAAGGCAAACACGGACTCAACTTCAGAGTTTATGGTCCAGTTGGAGACACAGATGATTAAGCTGGAAAAACACCCAATAGAGTGTTAGAAGTTATAATGGGGATAAGTCAGGGTGTTGGCCATGGCTGGGGCTGGAACCTATTGAAGGGTGTACTCTTGGAGTGATGGTGTTTAGGCCAAAGATCAATGAAAGTTAGTAATCAAAGGGGAAGGCAGAAAATAAAGCATGAAGGGTATTCAGAGGAAAGAAAATAAGCCGTGTTAAAGCCTAAAGGAAGTTTGATTAATTTTTAAAATAGGAGGCAGGAAGTGGAGCAAGAAGAAGAAACACCTTATAATACAGGTTTAGAAGGCTGGAGTTTTATTGAAGGCTCGTGGAAGATTCTGAAGAGAAGCAGAGCAGAGCTGAACTTTCCTTCCAGTAGGAGTACAGTCAAAGTGTGGATATGGAATGGAGAGAGTAGGGCAAATAATAATTCTCAAGGGAGGAGGTGGTAATCTGCAAGGTAAGATGAGAGGGCAGCGGATGCACTATGGAGAAAACTTAGGAAGTAAAATCCATCTGCCTTGTCAGGTAAACAGTACTGTGAGGATGCTGCAGAATGTATAAAATATGGATGGGACAGCTACACATGTCTAAGATGTTTTCATCTTTGTGGGGAATTACTATCTCAAATCAGTTGTATCCTAGAGACGTCTACTTGGCTCAAGAGTTCTTACCACATTAATTTTCATAAATGAGGTCATATGAATGTAATTGATCTATTACCCATCAATGAATAGAAGTGAGGATGAAATGAAGCTATTTGGCTTATAAAATTCCAAGCAAATGGTTAAACCTTGCAATATAGTGACATATTTATAAGTAGTTCTGATGTTGCATTCACTCAGTCTTTAGACTGGTTTTTGAATAATTTATTTTTCCAGACACTAATATCTCTGCCAGAACCATAACAAAATGAATGAAGTTAGACAGGCTATAAAAATGTATACGTTGTAGGGGATTGGAGAACGGGGAGCTAACTTCCTTTCTATTTATCAAAATGGTTTAGCTGAAAAGATGTTGATTGGTATATACATGAGAAAACCTGATACAGAAGAATCTTGAATGAAATAGTAATGAAGCATTTGCCAGCCAGAGGGTGAACACAAGGTCTGTCCCACTCTTCTACCAAAGCTAAAAGGCACACCCCTAACCTTTTCACGTGATTCTTTATTCCAACTTCCACAACTTGCTCTCATATAATTAGTCTGTCTTTCAAACTGATACTGAGTCTGAGAAAGAGCAAAACAAAATACTTCTACAACATACACCTTCATAGAGAAGAAACCAAGAGTGTTGGCTGGTACGTTTATCTGGAGTGAGGCAGTGTCCTAAAGTCAGAGTCCCAGGCTCAGCAGACCATTAATGCAATCAGGGGAAAAAAGGGAGGAAGTAGAGGCTCAGCAAGAAAGCTCCATTGATGGCCCTGTGTTTTGAAGAAAATTTGGGATGTCAGGAGCATTTTCAGAGTCACAGTCAAGTAGTTTTCTGAACAACTGATTAGAAACCAAAGTATCCAAAAATCTGTCTCCATTCTTCTCTCTTTCACTTCCATCTGATTCCTTGGTGGGGGCCCAAGGGAGTGACACCGAAAACTGACGCTGCAGGGAACTGGCCTTGCAGATCCTGAGCCTTTGATTGTGTTGCCCAGTTCCCTGCCTGGTTCGCACTCAGATTACAGCCCTGCAGTCTGTATTGTCCTGACAAAGGAGCAGTGGCTCCTTTCTGAGGACTACCTGGAGCACAGCCACCCTCCCACTGTCTACCCCAATCACTAGCCTCCTCCTATTTCTTTCCTCAGCCCTCCCCTTCTGGCGGTCTTCACTTAAAAACTTAGAAACCAATCAATCTCTGCAGTGGATCTCACAGTGCCTTACAGATTTGGGACATCCCTTCCCAAATCCTCTCCCTCTTTCTGCAACAGGCTGCCATGAAATTTCCATTTCCCTTTATGGGCTTCTGGAAGGATGTACTCCTGCTCTCTGGAGATAATTCAGGGGAGACAGGATAGAGGGAGGGAGTGACCTCCATTTTAAAGGAGGGTCTTTGGTACCTAATAATATTTAGGTTCTTTATTTTCTACTATAACCCAACTATTCCACAATCTTAAATTTTTAAACAAAGATGTGTTAGGTGAACAAAGTCAGGTAAAGCTGTGTTGCCTGATTTTAAATGATGAGGGTTAGTTTTTAATACTTAACAATTTGAATTCTATTACACTGAGTCAGGTATTAGTCTAAAGAATTTACATCTTTTATACATTTTACCCTTATGACAATCCTCTCACGTGGTGTGTTCTCCTTATTTCACAGATGAGGAAATACATACAAAGAGGTAATATGCTTTAGTCAATGTCACATAAATAATAGGTTGCAGAGCTGAGATTTAAACCCAGGCCTTCTGTCTCTGAGATGTCTTTGTTACCTACTCCAACATTCATACAGCTATAAACCATTGGTTGATAAAAGGGTTATAGTTATACTTTTATACTTTCCAGTTACTTTCTCCTTTTTCAGACATTAATTGTTGATTCTCTGATAAATTCTAGAGCCTTTTCCTTCTGCCAAAGCTACTCTCCACTTAAGCTGTGTAAATAAACACTAATCATAGGGATTAAGAAGGTGTGGGGTGAAGGATGATTCAATAGAGCTTTTCATTCATGGAAATATTTGTGTTGAGTCTATTCTGCTTAAGAAGGCAGGGAAATAAGTAATATTTTCTAGAAAAATTTATACCACCATATTGGACACATACCATAAAAACCTTCATGACCTGAATGAAGGGAAGGTTGAAAGGGAAGGAGAAGATCAAAGTGGGGAACCCTAGGAAGTATTTAGGTCAGTGTATTAGAATGACCTGGAGGGCTTTCTGCAGCATAGTTTGTTAATCCCACTCTGAGTGCTACTTCAGTAGGCATAGATACAATCCCAAGGATTTACATTTCTAAGAAGTACACAGGTAAAGTTGATACTGTTGGTTGGGGGTCAATACACTGAGAACGACTGGTCTAAGAAGTTGCTTGAGGTAGCACTCTTAAACCTAGACCAACCAGGTTGTAGGAAAAACTCTCCAGGCAGATCCTTTTAGACTAGCCACAGATCCTCATCCTTCTATGGATTTGCTTCTTATTCAACAGCAAATAGATGTCTGAAAAAGGCAAGTCTGTAGAACGATTGTTGTTCGTGGAACCTCTCCAAGACCAATTTCAACAATTTGCTTAGAATTGTGCCTTTTTGTGTTTGTTTTAGTCACCTTTCTGTTGCTGTGACCAAAAGACCTGACAAGAACAACTTAGAGGAGGGAGGTTTATTTTGGGGCATTACAATTTCAGAGGTCCAGTCCATGGATGACCATCTGCATTGCTCTGGGTTCAAGGTGAGAGGCAGAACATCATGGCAAATGGGTGTGGCAGAGAAACAGCTCAGGAGATGGCAACCAAGAAGCAAACAGTGAGCTTTGCTCACCAGGGACAAAATATAAAATCCAAGGGCATACCCCCAGGGAACTACTTCTTCCAGCCACACCCTACCTGCCTACAGTTACTCTCCTGGTTAATCCATATCAGGGGATTGTCCACCAATTAGGCTATAAGTCTCATAAACTAATCATTTCACCTCTAAACCTTCTTGGATTGTTTCACACATGGGCTTTTAGAGGATACCTCATTCCGTATTTGATACTGGTTGGGTCAGATTGTTCTCATGAGATCTCTATGATTTTTTTCCTTTTCTGGTGTTTTAGAATCATTTTGCACATTTTGAACTGCTATGGACCCACTTTCCTGATTCCCCATTTTATGCAAGTGAGAGAATCTTGCAATTTTGCTTCTTTGTCTTATTTATCTTGGTACTAAATAGAGGATTTTTCACTTCCCCAAAATACAACAAAAATATTTTTAACCGTATCTCTTTTTCAAGACCTCCATGCAGAATACTCTAGAGGGAAGAATTAGAGGAGAGAAGAAAACCATTCAAAGAACGGTTCAAAGGTTAAATCTTTCTTATACTCTTTTCTTAGCTCACACACCTAAGATTGACCCCATGACCTTTTCTAGTCAAAGTCAGAGCATACTGAGTAGTTGATTTCTGATTTTAATCACAATAAACTCCACACATCAGAGAGCCTATAAGGGGAACTATCTCTTTTGAAAAATGTCCTATCTGGGGGTTTCAGAACTATCTACCCAGGCCCTATGTGGGGATCAGGTACTGATCACAGCTTGGTGTCTCAAGTGGTCAGTAGACGTTGCTTCCCTATAGCACCATCTTGGTCCTGACTTTTCCTCGGGATAGGCTTACCTGAGGTTGATAGTTTATATGTAAAAGCCACTCTTACAAAGAAAAATTGGGGATAATATGGTTCCTCAAGAATGGTGGTCGTAATAAGTTTGTGGGGAACAATAAAATACTCAGATTTTCAAAATGGCTACTTTCCCCTGCTTCAAAGGGGCTTAGGACAGTGGGGAGCTTAATTACAAAGTATGTGAAGCTGATCTTCAGGCATCTTCTGTCAATTCTTTCCAGATGCCCTCTTCTCACTTCGTGTCTATTTTTTACTCTTATTTAGGGTCCTTTGTATGGGTTGTGACAGGTTAAGTTAAGACTTAACCTCTCACAGAGGGTTTTGTATTCTACAGGGAACTTTTGAGTACAGGAAAGCAACATTGACCAATAAAGCATTCTATGAAAATGAAAATATTTGGTTGTGGCTGCCATTTTATGCCACGATATTGGATAGCACAGCATAGAAGCTTTTGTGTCCTGAATGAATGAATGGACAAAAATGATGGA
This sequence comes from Marmota flaviventris, assembly GCF_047511675.1. Classification (NCBI taxonomy): domain Eukaryota; kingdom Metazoa; phylum Chordata; class Mammalia; order Rodentia; family Sciuridae; genus Marmota; species Marmota flaviventris. The sequence goes on along the minus strand of NC_092498.1, from coordinate 99,384,147 downwards.
TGATGGGGTTGGTATTGTGCAATGGGGGTCTCTCAGATCATACTCTAGTCAATTACCAACAAATTAGACCATATCTTCATAGGAGTTAGAAAAGTAAAAACATCCATCTATTTGTTAGAACCTACTGTGTGATTTTTGATATGGTGGTGAGAATACAAACAAAACACTCGTTTATCTACCTTAAGAATCCTGCCATTAAAAACATCTAATAATAAAAAAATAATAATACAATATGAAAGCAGACATTAAGGCTAGAATAGATTCCAACTCTAACAGAAGAGAATGAAGCAAAGAGGCTTCATTTCAATTTCCATGTTGGCATAGAGTGTGTTTTGGCAGGGAGGAGGGAAATGGGATTGAAAGCAGGGAAACTGGAAAAAAATGTATGCATGGTAGTCAAAACGTGTGTGGCTTGTGTTGTGACAGCAAGAGTCCCGGCCTGGCGCGAACTAAATGTATTGGAGATGAATGAAAGAGAAAGCCAGGCAGATAAGATGGTGTTAATTAATGGATCCTGAATACCAGGCGCAACATTTGAATTTCCATAGGCAAGAGGGAGCTACTGCAGAATTTTCAGCCAGGAGATGACAAGATGAAAACTGTTTTAGGAAATTAATTAGGGAGTGGTAGTTGGTGTGGGCTGAAGATGGGAGAGAGCAGAGTCAGAGGAATCAGAAGGCTTTTGCAGTCCTCCATGGCTCAGAGCTGAGGCTGGCAGGAGAGTGCCAGAAGGAACTGCCCTCCTCTGTCTGACGTACTTCATGCTTCTGAAGATTCGCTTTTCCTTCTTGCTCTTGGTCTCAGTGATGTTTTAGTCTCTGCTTCTCCTTCATCTCTTTTTTTCTCTTTGGCCTTCTTTGCTGGCTTCTTTTCTTTGACTCTCCACTGATGTGGGGTGTTTCCCGAGATTTTGAGATTCTTTTCATGGTCTTTTTTTTTTTTTTTTAAATCCTCCACTCTGTGGCCTTCAGCTATAATCTACACAAATACTTATCGCAAATTTATGTCTCTAGTCTTGATCTCTATCCAGCTAACCTTTCCTGTATTTCCAAGTGCCTCTTGAACATTTCCACCTGAGCATATCGTCAGCACTTTAAAATTAATGTCTAAAATAATGTCCTCAGATTTTCCTCTTTCTGTAAATGGAAATAAGATCCTCTGAGTTACAGAAGCTCAAAATCTCAGACCTCCATCCAAAGTAAATTTTCCTTTTCCTGGCATTAAGGCCATAGACTCAAAATAACTTGGCTACCTTTTCTTTGTGCTCATGAGTTGTGAGGAGCTACAGATCATAGGTTCTTTCAGATTTTGATATTTATGCAAAATTCTAGTTCTGTCCTTTGGTCCTTCTTACTTACCTGCTTTGCATTGCTACCAAAGCACCCCTCTGTCCACAGCCTGTTCTGTCCCAAATCTTCCCACAGATTTCAGGGCAGCCTTTTCAAAATTTTAGGCCACAATTCCTTGACCTTTGACCTATACTACACCCCTACCTTACCACCAAATATACCACATTTATGCACCAAACCTCCATGCAACCACACTCTGGTCTCCTCAAGTTTCTTAAGTTTCATGAGCATGAAATTCTGATTTCTCCCTTATAATATCCACTCATAAAAATCTTTTTCACTTATTGAGGTCCATTCCAATTTCCACTTCCTCCTTAAAGATCTTCTAGATGCTTCCAACATGTAGTTATTTTCTTGCTTTGATCCTCCTGACAGTTATATTTTTCAGCATTATGCCATAATGCACCTATAGAACATTTTTGTTACAGCTTCTCTATGAAAAGGTAAGTTTTTCATGGCCCAGAAAAGTGTCTTAATGCCCTCTGTTATCTTTGCAGCTACAGGATTCCCTACTCACAGTTGACACTATATTAATATGACAGAAAGTAAATGAATCCAAATAAAAGAACAAAATGTCATGGCAATTCACAGAATCAAAGGAAGTGCAGGGTCCAGAGACAATTGGTACCATTGAGGAAAGACAGTCATTTGGGGGAAGCATCCTTAAAATATCCATACTACCTTTTCACTCTTGCTCAGAAAGTAGTGACACTTATATAATTGGCATTAGTGTAAGAAAATAGTTCAATTTATAATCTTTGAGATCATTCTGTACTGCTATGCCATGGATCATATTTATTCTTTTGCCATATGTAGCTTACCAAATTCTGCTTTTTTTTTTATAATAAACCAAAACAGAAGATTTTGCCTCATTCTCTCCTCAAGACCTTTTGTTTGTTTTATTTTTGTGTAGGAGGAAATAATGTTAGTCTAAGTGGACTTATTTCAAAACACATGAGTTGAACAGTAATTCTCTTTCCCTCATCTCATTGCTTTGACTGACTGGAACCAAGGAAAATTTACGGCCTAAAGCAGTCCCGAGTCTGGTTTATGTATTAGTAATGCTTTCTGACTCTACAGGGCAAGTGAAGGCAGAGCTCATGATCCATGGCTTTGCTAGGCCCTATATAATTTTCAAATCTTTCTGTGTTTTTGGTAATGACCTGACAATCTAAACAATTTGGTTTAAAAACTGTCCTAGGTCATCTTACCCTCATTGGCCTTATAATGAAATCCATGAAACTGTATTACAAATGTGTTAAAGGCCTTTCTGATATGAATGTAAATATAAAACATGTATTTTATATAGCAGTGGTTTCAGGAATTTACAAAATTATAAGTCTTGGCGTTCTGGTCAGAATTACTACCTCCCAGATTCTTAGTGGAGTCCACTTAAAATATAGCACAATGCAAACAACAACCAAATTGCAATATAGATATTTTAAAACATGTTGACAATAATAAACTAAGTAATCAAACCTCTTCCCAAAGATAAAGCAATGCTTCCCTAAATTTAGTCTTGTAACCCTCCTTGGAATTATCTTTTTCTTAATCCCACTAAGGTTTGCAATTAAAGTACTGTTTACTCTAATTGACTGAATGTTAGAGGATAAAAATATATTTTTCTATTAAAAATTTATGGAGTGTTAGGAACTAACAGACCTTGAGGGAAGAATACAGAGTGACAATAATTTTCAAAGATTTCATCACTCAAAGATGAAATAATAATTGGAAAAATTAAAAGAGGAACAATTAGAAATAGGTGGAAAAGTTTTAATTAAATATGAATCAACCCAAACATGGAACTTAAATGACCCAGAGCCCCCACAGGTTCTGAGGATCAGCATACTGTTTTTTTTTGTTTGTTTGTTTGTTTGTTTTGTTTTTTTGTCATTCTGTGAATAAATATTCTCTTTTTAAAAATATTCTTGTTCGGCAAGAGAATCAGTAAAATATCAAGTGAGATTTCTTAAACTAATGAACAAAGTAACAATTTTAAAATGAATTGAGAAAATGAAGTGGAGAAATGGGTATAGTAGAAAAAGCAGATATAAGAAATAGCATGTGACTCCAAAGCAACCTAACAAACTGTACCTAAGGAACAGATGTTCGTAAGTGATGCTGAGCTCTAGGTCTATTTGGAAATGATAATACAAAATAGCTCCCCCAGATCCCTGTACCTGCTATTGCATTAAGTTAGCAATCTTTCTAAGTATGAGTCAGAATGTAAAGGGAACTCCAAATTCTAAGGGAAAGGGGAGGCAGGATTCCTGAATATAACAAATACAGGGATTCGCTCATGCAGAATAAAGTTTGCTTTATGTACTTAGAAAACTCTTTGGATTACAAAATAATTAAAAGAAAAAAAAAGGGAGGGGGTGGGATTTGGATAAAAGGAAAAGAAAACGACTCCATGAATAGTGAAAAGAACAGAAGCATTGGGAGTTAGGAGCCCTCAGTTCTTGTTCGGCCCTGCAGCCACTTTCTCTTTAACCTGGTGGCTAAATCATCCAAAAATCTGGGTGTCTCCATTTCTTCACTGTGAAATAAGAAAAGGAGATGACCTCTTCTTTGGCCCAAACAAAGAAGAGAAAGGCCAATCCTCTAGTGTTTCCTGTATCAGTAAGTGGCAATATTTGGTATGTTATTGTTAGAACTGGAAACTTTGTTGTCATCCTTGGCTTTTCTTTGGCTTTAACTTCCACATTCAAAATAGTACTAACTCCTGCCCATTCCATTTCCTCTGTATCTATCAAAGAAGCCAACATATCTCTGTTTCCATAGATTCCACAATGATCTAGGCCACTGCAATCTCTCCCGCAAAATACTTCAATCATCTGTAACAGATCTCCCCAAATCTTCTCTTGCCTCCTGCCAAACCATTCTCTCTACACTGCAGCTGGAACCATACTCTAAAAATACAAATCTAACCTTTTCACTTCCCCTATTAAATTGTATCATTGAACTCAAGTTGCTCCTCAAAAAAAAAAAAAAAAAAAGAAAGAAAGAAAGAATCTATTTGCTTTGGTCTCTCTGTTCCACCTATACGAGATTCTTCTTAATTCATTTATCTCTACATTCTGCCCTCTAGACTGTGACCACCATTCTCATTAACCCTGTAGTGGTCTTCATGCGACATACATTCACTGTCACCCTTCAGCCTTAACTAACATGACCTCAGGAATGCTTCCCTTGATTCCCTAACTCTAGGCCAGCCACCTCTTGAGAGGCTTCCATTCTTCATACTCTACCTCTGCTATTGTGTTACCTGTAGTTATTTCCTTTGAAGCGAATGTACAGGTTGAGTGTGAACCCCTCAAAGATATGTGCATGTCCCAGCACCTGGAAACTGTAAGCATAAACTTATCTGGAGCAAGAGTTTTTGCAGATGTAATTAAGTTAAATCTCCCTAGATGAGGTCAACCTGGATTAGGGTGGCCTTAAGTCCAGTGGCAGGTGTCCTCATAAGAGAAAAGCAAAGGAAGGAGGTTTGAGTCACAGACACAGAGAAGGTGGTCATGGGAATACAAGAGCAGAGATTAGAGTTTTGCAACTCCAAGCCAAGAAACAACAAAAGCAGGAAGAAGCAAGAAAAGATCCTTCCCTGAAGCCTTACAACACAGTGCAGTCCTGCAGACAACTCAACTTCACACTAGTGGCCTCCAAAACTGTGAGAATAAAGTTCTGTTGTTTAATGACATCAAGTTTGTGATAATTTGTTATGGCAGTCCCAGGAAGCTAATATAATAAGAAAGAGTTTCTCTTCCCTGCTGGACTATAAGCACCAGGAGGCAAAACCCATGCCTGCTCACTCCTGGGCCTGGCATAATGTAGGCCACTTGTAACTAACAGGTCAATTAGATGGCTAAGTCTCAGCTATGTATAGACACACTTGAGGTTAAGGGAAACCTGTTAACTGCAGGGGTAGCCATTCAGGCCTGCCATCTTGAAGAAAGAACTAAGGAAGCAAAGATGATTCTTCCCTCTTCCTGAAGCTCAAACACTCTAGATGGTCTCTGCTAAGCCAATGACCTAGCTCAAAGCTTTGGATTAGGCTGTTGCTCTACATAGAAAACAAGCTCTATGCAGCACACCTAACAGGATTGACATTCAAAATATTTAATCAATAGCGTATTGTGAGTGCCATTCTCAAAAGATAAATACAACTACAGAGGGGAGCATTATCCTGGAGATTCCTATCATTGTGAACATTATCCCTGTAATTATGGGATTATAGAGATGTGGAGCTTAGTTGGGGGAGGGGCATTAACCAATATGGGAATATTTCAATAATGCTATGCGTGGCATGACCTTCCTGTCTTCTGCAGGTGTGCTTATGTCTTGCCCAAGCCATCTCAGTCACCTGCAATGTGAGTTCCTATTCCATTCTTACCTCTTCAAAAAAAAAAAAAAAAAAAAAAAGCAGGTCTAATGGCTAACTTTTCTGAGCTGTTTTGTCTCTGAATTTCCCTGCTTTTTCTTTTGAATCACATCCCATAGCAACTTGTACTGGCCTCTCGTTTATATTACATCATAGATTCATGCTGTATTAATGTTGCTTCTCAGCTGTAATTTAAGCTCCTTGACTATTCAAGGTCATGTTTTATTCTATGTATGTCTTTGGGTTTACTCAAAGTATTTTATTTTATTTTTTTTGAAGGCTTGATAATTCATTAAAAGTTTGATTACAGACAAGTGAATTGCATGAATCACTTCCTGAAATCAAAGCCAATTTTTATGTCAGTCACAGCTAGTAGAATAGGTTGTAAAAAATACTAATAATTGGAGTCATGGCCACTTGATAGACTGATGTGGATAAATAACAGAGGTAAGACATTTTTTTGCAACTTAATATCAGCTTCCTTCAATAATTGGTATAAAATATCATTAGTATTTGGGTAGAATTCAACTGCTTAACCACTTTTACATCTACTTGCTCATTAAGCCATTACAATAATCCTTTTGGATAAAATAATAATGTTTTGAGAAAAAATAACAAAATTTATAAGGAATCTTTGTTACAACACTTTCTCCCCAGGTACTTGGTTTCTTAATTTGGAGAGTGAACGTTTTTGATAGTGAGAGATAGGATTATTATCTCCTCTAGGTTTTCCTTGTCAAGTTCATATTGTAGGATGAATAAATTTCAACTAACAGAAAATGTCAATCCCCAGTACTCACATTCAAGGCAGCAGAACACAACAGACACTAGTATGGCAATATGTAAATCAATGGATGTGTAACTGATGTGATTCTGCAATCTGTATATGGGGTAAAAATGGGAGCTCATAACCCACTTGAATCAAAGTGTGAAATATGATATATCAAGAACTATGTAATGTTTTGAACAGCCAACAATAAAAAATTAAAAAAAAAAAAAGAAGTCTTAGGGTTGGAAAATTCTCTTGACTTCATGTTCTGGTTTTTGTTTGTTTGTTTCGTTTTACATAATTCATTTCTGTTGGAGTTTATAACCTCATTTCATTCACAAAGAAATAAGCACAGATAGATAATTCAAAGCATGGAATTTCAAAGGGTAACAAATCCAGAAACAGCATTAGAGTATGAAGGATTTTTGAGAATTGGGTGATCCTTGGTGTAGGCTTATGTGAAATCCCTTCTAGGAGTTGTCAAGAAACCCTGGAACCATGGGCATGGATGGGTCTCTGGGTTCTCCTTCCAGTTTCACCCAAAGCTGTATTGATGTTAATCTATTTTGCATCAGTGGCCCCCTAAAATCTCCTTTTGGGAAAGAGGATTTTAAACTTCTGAGAAGCAAACAAAATGAAACACAAGCACACAATTTAAATACCACATATCTAATCCCTAATTTCAAAGATGACACCTGTATCCCTGCAGAGCCTGGACAAGAACCCAGTCTCTGGACTCCCACAGTGTAGTGTTCCAGGCCTCTTTTCTCCTTTGTATCTTGAGGGAATGGATTCTCACCATCAAAGAAAGAGGACTTACAATAGTCTCTTAGTTAACCTTCCACACAATCTAGAAGCATTTTAACCTGGTTGAGAAGGAGAATGTCCTAGTGGCCGCTATGTCTATGTTTTTGGTCTAGGCTGAAATTTCAGGCCCAGTTGTGTCTTCCACAATAAAGTCTGTGGAAAGAATCTGCAGGACTTTTCCCCTCTTGACCTAAGCCAGGCAGTTTTGCAAGAGTGGGGGCTCTGTTTTCATTGGTAGAGCAACCTCTCGACAAAGAACACTTTAGCAAAAGTCTTCGTGGCCTGTTCTTTAACTCCTGCTAGTTTTTAGGACCAGACCATGGTATCAGGAAAGAGAACACATCCTTCTTCCAGTTTTCTCATTTCAGAAGAATATTTTGCAGCTACCTTGGGGGAAAGATACAGCCCTGATTCATGTTGGTCCAACAGTAGACATGGCAGCTGAGATAAGAACAGAGCTTGTCTTCCTCAACTATCGGAGTAACTTAGGAAGGCCACATGTAAGCGGCACACATGGAACTTGCCTGAGATGCTCCATCCCCTCTGAGAAATGCTAGGAGATCTTGAAGATGACTTCAGCGTGCTGCTTTGGGCATTCTTAGCGCAATCTATATTAATGATAAATCACATCGGCCTTTCCCTTTAAATTCTGGATAATGTTTATGCAGATCTCTATTAAATTGATTTGAATTCTGTCAGTGGAAGACTCCACTGATTACCGAAATTTCAAACAAAATATGAGATAAAATCTTGTTAGAAATTTGCAATCATGTATTGCCAGTATTCCTATTATTGGAAGTTGAAATACACTGGCCTTAAATAGATAAAGAACATTTGTCTACTCCAATGACTAGTTGTATTTAGGCAAACACGGGGTTTATACCAAGTCATTTTGGAAACAATATGCTTTTTGATACTGTGAATGCTTTCTATTAAATCTCATATTTATTAGCCTTTTTATATCACACTAGATTTCTTTTTCACTCTTTTATTGAATTCCCTACATCTTTACATCTGACCTTACTAATGACCACCACAAGAAGTAATTCCTTGCTTGTGTTTAGAAAAGAGTGGATTGAATCACTAATTAAAAATACTGGAAAGCAAATGACACAGAACAAACTGAAAATGTCTGCTCCATCTCGTAGAAGCAATAGAAAATTCTCTTCTTAATTCTCCTATCAGAAATGCCACATTCTTTCCCTGTTGCCTGATTCACTAAGGAGGGGCAACTGTTCTTAAACAAGATCTAACATTTACTTGAAACCAATAGTTTCCAGTAAAGGGTTTTTAGGATAAATGCAGGCTTACTGGTAAATATTGGTTTAATCTTAAGGGAAAATTAAAAGCTTGTGGTTTGGGACTGACGGCAGAAGGCAGATGCATGAGGAGTAGGGACCGATGGGTTGGTAAAATCCCCAAATAATGTCCTATTTTCCAGCTCCAGGCAAAAGAACAAGAACATACCCATTCATTTTCTCTTAAAGGAAAGAATTATCTGAAGCCTAGGAGGCCTGAGTAAAATTCAATCAGCCTTTTTCAATGTTTTGCTTAGTAGTGCTATATATTAAGCTCTCCTCATAACTTACCCACCCAAGGGCCTGGTAGAATAGAAATCATGGTAATTTGTGCTACTTTTTGTGGAGACTGTGTCTTATAAACTGAGTATAATAGTATGTTGTGTGACTCCGTTTATTGCCGAATTATAGTTCACGTGGGCATGTTTAGCAGAGTCGTGTTAAGTTGCTTTCTTTCACGTATAGTTTTGTTGGAACTTTTAAAAACATTTTTACTGATCGTGACCTACTAATTGCTCAAGTCTTATTCAATTCACTCATCATAAATGAAAGAGTTGCCTCATTTCCCATCGGTAGGTACCTGGTTTCTTCTTCTGTTGATTTTTTTTTTAAGATTCTTTTTCTGATAATTCATTTTTTTCAGAGAATACACACTAGGACACCAGCTTTGCCATCTGTGTATGTTTTGAAATGGGATTCACTACCGACCGAGGAGCCAGAAGTGAGGGATAGCAGTTAGCCCCCAAAGGCTGCTTCCTTGTCCCCTTCCCTCTCTGACCCCAGAGGGGAAAACACCACAATACCACCCTCAACGATGAGCACACAGACTCATCCTCTGGGTTCCTGGGGTGTTATTGAGCTAACTATTTGTCCATAAAAGATTTTCTCTACCCATTCATCCAAGAGATCTTATAGTCAACAAAATGTGTGAGACAGCAAAATTTCATAGGGAAGGAATCAATTATCACTGTTGGTGGCTCAGTTCACGGTCTCTTCGTATTCTGTGACAGATTCTACAAACAAAATAGGTTAAATTCCACAATGTGGTCAACAAGAAACAGCAACAATATATAGCCCATGAAACAGCATCAGGCAGAATTCTCTTGGTAGAAGGCTTCTACCTTGTGGAAAGCCTTGAGGTTTCTGTGAGTCCTGGGGATTTGGGGTTGGTGAACTCTTTGGAGGCCAGGAATTTCTGCTGCATTCTTAAGTGGGAGACAGCTATGTACCCCTGCCGCTGGGGGATTCTCCTCAAGGTGAAAGTCTCAACAGTTACCAAGCAGAGTGGTTCCTAACAGATGCATTTGTGGACAGACATTTCCTCTTCTGACTTTGCAATTGGTCTACAGCATGAGAAAATAATTGGGGGTGGGGGTGGTAGAGAGTAGGCAGAACACAATTCCCAACTGAAATAGGCTCTTTAGCTCAATTGCTGTTGTACACTATCAGATGGAAGAGGGATAATTTAGTCTACACTTTAATGTGTATCTTTATATATCCAAAGACATAGAAAACAGAATCATTATTGAATAAATATATTGATAATGATTTGTTTTGGTAGTTAAACTAACTCTAAACCAACATAACATGGTAAAGTGCTGTGGTGGAACTCAAGGTAGGAGAGCCTGCCCATTCCTACCAATCAGATCCTGTCTTTCCCTCAACCTGCTATCTTCTTCTCTGCCTTCCCAGTATCTTCAATCTGGATGTTTGACCACATCCATATCTTTAAGATTAAACATTAACCTCAGCAAAATGGATTTTGGGGAAACTTATCTAACCTCTGACTTACGGTCTCTGTATTGATAACAAGTCTTTTGCGTTGGTCTGAGGGAGTCAGACAAGACAGTCTTTCCTAATTCTGGTGGTAAATAGCCTCTGTATTTTCCTAGTCAAGGTCATCTCTGTCTTGCATTCGTATGATTATTCTAGCTTTCCGTGAGTGGGAAACACCATAGTCCCTACCATACACCTTCTTACAACTAGAGTTGCCTGATCCTTGTTCCCTGGTCCCCAATCATAAAACTTCCTGAAGCTGCCTATTTTTTTTTACTATCACCTACTCTCAGACTCCTACTCATTCTACCCATCTCACCCTCAAGCACACCTTTTTCCTCTACTAGGCTTATTAAACAGTACTTGCTTGCTCTGGCCATGTCCTTTAGATATTCTCTTCTGCCTGCTAGACAGAAATCCTCCCAGAATCTGTGTTTCAGCTTCAGCTTCAGGACCAACCTAAATAGAGACTGTGTCCTGGCCCTTCCTGACCAGCCCCATCTATTTTAGTTGATCAGGACAAGGTCCGAGCTGGGGCATGGGGTAGAATTACCTAGAAAGGAACTTCATTGTACAACTGCAGGAAGGTGACATTAAGGATGCTGTAGACACAGACCAAAAGGGCAGGCAAGCATGAGATCCGCTGCTTTCCCTACCCCCAATCCTAGCTGCCCCAGGAACAATAGCAGAATGCTCTAATGGGAAGGAGTCGTCCAGGTACACTCTATGTTAGCATGGTCCAAATTTTATGGACACATATTTAAATAAAATTCTTTTTTCTTTTCTGTGGAATATGTACTTCAAAGACTGAGTAAATCCATTCTATTTGGAGATGTCATCATCTGAAAGGATGTGCATAATCCTGAGGTACATTATCTCCATTTCTTAATCTTATTTACTAAGGTATTCACTGGCAAGTCTCTGGATTCAATTACACTGGTTAGGTTTAAAAATAAGAACTAGTAGTAACTTGATTATTATGTGTTAGGACCTAAGTGATAAGTGTGTGTATATATATATATATATATATATATATGTATTTACACGCACATATATGTATATACTCCTATCTCAAATAACATGAGCTATATATCTCATATCATTTTTTATTTTTTTAGTTATACATGGACACAATATCTTTATTTTGTTTATTTATTTTAATGTAGTGCTGAGGATCAAACCCATTCTGCCACTGAGCCACAACCTCAGCCCTCATATCATTTGATTTCCATAAAACTCCTTATTTTGATGAGGAAACCAAAATTCAGAGAGAGAGGAACATCCTTTCCAGGGACTCACAACTAGAGAGTGCAAACATTTTAGGTTTGAGCTCAGGTCTTCGTTCTCTGAAGCTGTACTTTCACCCACTACAGGAATGCATTGCAAAGTTATCACAATGAGATGGTATTGGAACCAATTTTTCCTCTTCTGAACATTGGAACATTTTCACCTGGTATTTTTTGAGATATTAAGGTAGGTTTTCAAGATAGGTGCTCTGCCTAGGTTTTGCTGTTTCTATGTGTGCTGCATGTAAAGAAAAGGATTAAGTACAGACACACAGGCCCAGGCTAAAGGACGGAATATCAGAAACCATTAACAGGAAAAGGAAAAATTTGTTGAAAACCAAATTTATAAGAAAACTTAATTATCTATTATTGACAAAAGGTAGGTGTAGGGTTAATTTTATGCTAGAACAAAAATAATATTTGTGTCATGTTTCCTGTATACAAATTGTTCTGAATGTGGTGTTCTTAGCCTTTCTATACTGTCCTTTGTTCTTTGCACGTTGTTATTTTTGTATATAAATAAAACTCCTTGTTTACATTACTGTTTCAGAGACTTTGGAGTAGAAAAAGGAATAATTTTCTTAAATTGGCCCACCCTCAAATGATGCTGTAGTTAAAACTACACAATGGAGACAGCCGGGTGGCCCACTCTATCCTGTACAATTTTGACAATAACTGGAAAAGAAAGGCAAGTGGGAGTAAAACTAAAATGGTCCCCAAAACCCTCATAGAAAACACACATCTTGACTTGGTTAACATGGCATCCTTAACAGAGGCTAACCACGGTGCCAAAGCACAGGCATAGTCAGGAGGCACTCGGTTAACGGTACATCCATAAGAGAGGCAATTATGGTGTCAAAGCACAGATGTGGACAGGCAGGTGGAGGCCATGTGAAGCCTTCATTTCCAGGAAAGGAGCTATTCAAGTCAACTCTAACAGTGTTGATGAGGTGCTACCAGGGTTTCTATAGTAAGGATGAGTCAAGACCTAAGAAAGGTTGTGACCTCATCCCTGTGACACAAGTCAGAAAAAAAATTAAATGGAAGAATAACATCCAGAAAGTGAGGCAGAGGGGTATTGTCTGAGAGGGAGAGATCTGCAAAAACTCTCAGACAGGAGGCTGTAAGGGAAGGAAGCCGACAATAGGGAGCAACCTCCTCTGTGTGGCTCCCCAGTGCTCAGACCTTGCCTGCCTGCCCTGGTAGAGCTCTCTAGGTCAGCCCCACGAGGTCTGCACTTCAGCCCCACAAGGTCTGGACTTCAGCAAACCCATTTTATAGACCAGAGCTCATGAAGTTTCAAGAAACTTAAAACTTGCTAGATTGTGAAGCAGTAGAAGGCAAAGGCATATTTCAAACTGAGTACTAACCTCCTGTTTAAGCTGCTCACCTGCACTTGTAGAGATGGCCTTTAAATAGCAAAGGAGGGTGGGGAAGTAATCCCATCATAACTATGTCCTGGACCTTACCAGGAGCCTGGTGTGGTGCTAGACCCTTCTTTGAAGCCACTCCCTGCCTTCCTATCCTTGCTTCCTGGGCTGCTGTGGCTGTCTTCCCACCCCACCCCCAGTTACAGAGAGGAAGAACTATTATGTAAAGAGCCCAGCTAAGACATTAAAGGGATATAAACAAACTAAACAAGATAATCAGAGAAGAGTGATGGGTGGTACCCTCATTGGCTGAGATGAGAAATGTAATAAAAATTTTCAGTCTTCTGGTTCTAAACTTGCTGAGTTCATGTTACTTGTGAGAGATCTCTTTCCTCCTAATATCAAGCTGTAATACCTTTTCTTTTATGATATCCTTCTCTTGAAACTGAAAAAACTCGGGCCCTGGGGCAAGTTTTGTTTTTATGGGAGGTTCAAGGGACTTTATTATAGAATTTAGTAAATTTGGCTGCAATTCTTGCTTCATTTCAGTATAAATCCATTCTTGGGTCTGTGAATTCCCCTTTCAGAAAGAAGATCACCTCTCCCTTTCCTTCCCTTCTCTTCCTTCCCTTTCTTCACTTTTCTCCCTCCCTCTCCTCCTTCCCCCTTCTCCTGTCTTCCCTTTCTCCCTTCTTTCTCTCCTATTTCTCCTTTGCCTTCTCCTACTTTTTCTTCTCCTCCTCCCTAATCCCTGTTAACCCTTTTATCTCTCCCTCCCCACCTACATTCTTCCTTTCCTTCATTCCTGACCTGGCGCTCTGCAGTGTGCACTAAGCTTATGGATATGAGAAAGCTTGGGACTTCAGGAACAAGTGCCCAGTTGGGATTTAAAAGCACTCCGATTTCTTCTTTGTAAAATAGGAACCTTCTTTGGGAAGAAGATTTTTTTGGGGAAGTATTCACCAGAAATGTGGCTACAAAATTATCCTGTTAATTTCAAAAGGAGCTCACCATTTTCTGTGGCTCTTGGGGAAGGGCTTTACTCTACCCGGTTTAAGAATTGTAAAGGGGTTCATTGGGGAGAGGGCTTTAGCCTTAGATTACAGAAAAAAAGAAGAACCTCTGACTGCTAGCACCAGCTATGCTGTTGATCAGATGTGAGGTCAGCCAGATGCCACCACAGAGTCCAATCTTGTTCTGTGGGGGTACCCAATTAGACAAGGTCCCCAAACTCCTCCTTACCTTTACACTAGCCAGAGGCACTTGCAAGATAAGATCAAAACACTCAAAGCAGAGGATCAGGTCTTTCAAAAGGGACAAGAATATTAGGGAAACTAGTATATATTAAGTACCAACATATTCATTTAATAAACTAGTTTCATCTTCAGAAGATTTAGATGTGGTGCATGCCTGTAATCCCAGTGGTGGCTCTAGAGACTGAGACAGGAGGATCCTGAGTTAAAAACCAGCCTCAGCAAAAGTGAGATGCAAAACAACTCAGTGAAACCCTATCTCTAAATAAAATACAAAATAAGGCGGGGGATGTGGCTCAGTGGTCGAATGCTCCTGAGTTCAATCCCCAATACCAAAAAAAAAAAAAAAAAAAAAAGATTTGAATGTGGATTTTCCTATCTTATCATGAATAAGGAAGATTCTGACATGAGAGACTGAATGCTTATCCAGAACAACATTCTGGAAAGGTACAGGGAAGAAACTTAGATGTGTGTCCACACTGCTCACTTCTTCCCAATGTCATGTGTTACCTTGTCCAAGACTGTGAGTGCAAAGAAATATAATCTTGATGCTTTGGATGATGACAAGGTACAAATTCCCTAGCTCTTAAATTACTACTGCTTAGGAAGGTTCAGCTCCAATGGTCCCTATATGAAAGTCAAAGGGGTGTAGAAGTTTAACCAGCTGGTTTTATATTCTTTACCTAAATAACCATAAAGCATATTTCTATTTTACTCTGTTTATTCATCCATTTTTCTCCAGTTTGTGTGTGTGTGTGTGTGTGTGTGTGTGCACCTATATGTATGTAGTCACACTCACAGTACAAAACATCTTACCCTTTGAAAGCCCACTGTAACTGACCTGCAGATTGGCTGGCCCAGCACTGAGGCGATGGGCCCTCTTTTAAGGACAGGCATGCCCTTCAGGGATCCTGCATCCCACAGTGAGGTCACTCCAGTTTTTAGGCTCTGACACACCCTGTGCAGAATTTAACAACTGATAAGCAGAAGCCTCTCTGTAGACCTTGATATCTAATTAGACCATTTCTTTCTGATAACACTAACAACAATACCCAACCACAAGAGTTCAGATCTCAGCAGTTTGTGATACTAGGGTATGTGCTATTAAAAAGGGCTTAAGTGTTCCGGTAGGGATGGAAGCCAGAGCTCTAACATCACTTCACACCTGGTGTCTTTAAAGGTGAAAGATGTGAGTGGGGAGGACAGCAGACTTGTAGATACGGTCTCCATCAGGTGAAGGGGTGACTTACTGGGGTATGAGGGTGGACCCCCAGAGCCCATCTGCCCTTGCTTCTGCACCAATGAAGAGCCATGTTATGGATGATTGTAGAAGATGTGGTGTATATGTTTGTAATGCCTGAAAAATAGATAAATTCAAAGTACAGTTATGGAAAAATATAAATCAGACTTTTAGAAGATCAGTATTTCTTCTCTCCACAGAAGCATGGTAAAGAGAACGCAGAGAGAAGACATTCCTTTGGCTCCACTGCCTCTCACTAGCTTCACCAAGAATGGGACTCCCCTACATAAGCACCCCAGTCACTCATCAACAGTTGACAAAGTCACCTGTAACTCGAGAACCTAACTTCCCCAGACACAGGGCATAACCAAAATTTACACATAGAGCCCAGAAAATTCTGGGAGAGCAAATTCCATTTGCTGACATTCCTTTTTAAAATATCACTGCAATACCTTAATGTAACGATTTACATTTTTGCTGGGTCTTTGGGTCACTTATAGACTGGTTACCAAATTCACAATAATACAGTTAATATATTTTACTATTCTGGTCATCTTTTACTTCCACAAAATGTTCTGAAAAACAACCTTTGGATTATACAGCTTTAATAGAAAATACTACACACTGTGTATTCTAATTTATATGATCAAATATCTTCCATTAACATATTAAGGGGTTATTACACATTTTAGTCAATGTCCTTCAAAAAATCCATCTTAGTAGGTGTATCATCTCAAGGAGACAATATTATTTTTTTACCCATTCTTTTTTTATTGGGCTTTGAAGTTGTTTCAAAGTTTTCTATCACAAAGAATTTTTTCATTGATTATATTTGTATGTAATTTTTACCTCTGTTATTTCTCAAAATGAATTTTTCAGAAAGGTTATTATTGAGTCTATGGATAATCTTTTTTATAACTTGTAGTACATATTGCCAAAATGCTTTTCATAAAACTTATACCAACCTAAACTCCTACTGAGTGTGAGAATGACCATTGTAAAACCCTTTTGTGAGCACTGAGCAATATCAGTTTTTAAAATTCTAGATGGAACTGGGGGTATAGCTCAGTGGGAAGAATTGCCTAGCATGCATGTGGCCCTGGGTTCAATCCCCAGAATAAATTAAAAAAAATACATATTTTCAATAATTATTTAGAAGAAATTTCATTGTAGTTTCCATCTCTCCCCCTGCTTCTGCTTGTATCTCCCTTTTTTCAGTAGTATTGGAGACAGAACCCAGGGCCTTGCACATGCTAGGCATGTGCCCTACCACTGAGCTACATTCCCAGACTTTTAATTTCTTTTTGTCATTAGTAATATGCTCAAAGTTTTTGTTATTTGTAAAACTTTCGCCTTCTTAGTTTATTGTTCATGTTCTTTACTCAATTTAAACAGAATTTATACAAATTATTTACTGAAGATATCTTCATGCATTAGAATATCAGATCTTGCCATATTTGCTGCCAATGTATTTTTTCTCAGTTTAAATTTAATTTTAACTGATTTATGGGTTTTACTTTTCTGTAAAGCATATTTGATCTTCTAATTTTGTTATATTTTAAGCATATAGATTTCTTCTACCTTCCAAAATTGGTCTTTGAATTTTCAAGACTATTGAGTAGTAAGTTTTGGTTATGCCCTGTGCCTGGGGAAGTTAGGTTCTGAAATTACAGGTGACTTTGTCAACTGTTGATGTGTGACTGGGGTGCTTATGTAAGGTAGTCCCATTCTTGGTGAAGCTAGTGAGAGGCAATGGAGCCAAAGGAATGTCTTCTCTCTGAATTCTCTTTATGCTTCTGGAGAGAGAAGAAATAAGTCACTCTATGTCTGTGTGGAGCACCATTTTCAGGATGATATCAGGCCTGTGAAATGCAATCTGTGTCTCATAGCTTTGCTCTTTCCAGACTAATCAGCAAACAATCCACAAGCATTGTTTTTACTTTCTTCCAAAATACCTAATTGTGAAGTCCACACAATTCTATTACAAATTGCCTTATCATTGTTCTTTATGCCCAGAAGTCAGTTGCTTCTACAGTCTTCTATTTGAGGTTAAAAATACACAAGCCTAAAAGCATATATAATGACAAGAAAAACAAACACATGACTGTGATTGATTATTTGAGGTGGAACAACATACTTTTTAAGATCATGGGCATTGGAGCCAATCTTCATATTTGAATCTCAAGCTCCACTGCTTATTTACCTTGGGCAAGTTGCTTAATTCCTGAAAGCCTCAAATTTCTTGTAACTGAAGACAATAACCTACTTCATATCATTGTTGTGAGGATATAATGAGATGATGTGTGTAAGTCATTTAGCACATGGTAAGAGCTCAGTAAATGTTAGCTAGTTTTATTATGAGTGTGATAAAAATTGGATAGTATAAAATAACTATTTACATGCTTAATATTTTCTGGGAACTATGCCAAGTTCCAAGGATACAAAGATTTGTTCATTTACTCAAAAGAGATGCTTATTGAGCACTTAATATATGCTAGATATCAGTTCAGACACTTGAGATATATCAGTGAATGAAATAGACAAATTCTCTGTTTCTTGGGAAGTAGATAAACCAGAAATATGAACATAATACATATTGAGATTACAAAGGACATAAGAAAGTGCTAAGTATTACAAAAGAAAGGAAAAGAGGATAGGGTATAAGTTGAAGTGTTAAATAGGGGTGTTATGGTTTAGATCGAAGAATACCCCCAAAAGCTCATGTGTGAGACAATGCAAGAAGGTTTAGAGGTGAGATGATTGGGTTATAAGAGCCGTAATTCAATCAGAGAATTAATCCCCTGATAGGGATTAACTGAGTGGTAGTTGTAGGCAGGAAGAGTGTGGCTGAGGAGGTAGGTTCCTGGGGTGTGCTTTTGGAGTTTATATTTTGTCCTTGTTGGGCAGAAAGAGCTAGTGTGCCCCCCTGCCCCCCTAAACCCCCCACTGTTCCTGGTGCCTTTGCCACACTCTTCTGCCATGATATTCTGCTTCTCCTGGAGCCCCGAGGAATGGACCCAGCCTTCTATGAGTTCTTTTTTTAAAATTTTTTTAAAAAAAATTTTAAATACACAACAGTGGAATGCATTACAATTCTTATTGCACATATAGAGCACAGTTTTTCATATCTTTGTATATAAAGTGTGTTCACGCCAATTCATGTCTTTATATATGTACTTTGAACTCTGAAACTGTGAGCCCCTAAATAAATTTTACCTCCCCTAATTGTTCTTGTCAGGTCTTTGGGTCACATTAGTGGAAAAAAAAACCCCTAAAACAAGGGGGTCAGGTGTAAGATTCTAAAACATGACCTTTGCCTTCAAGGAATGCTTGTTCTAGTAGACAGATTGACAAGCCTGACATGAAATTAAGTAGAAGCACAGTGAGGCTATGATGGGCTTGCCTTGGAAAGGTGGGGGCTCTCCATGGTTAGATGGGAAATATGTGGAGGGACAGAACAGGAATTGCAGGAGAGTGAATAGATGTGTAGACGTGTGACAGTGAAAGACGTTGCGATGCACAACTACAGCGTTGCAAGTGGTGAGGATGGTGAGACTCTAGAGTGCATGTGCAAGAGAGGAGAGAGGAGTTTCTTGGTAAGGAACAGGCCATTCAGACAAGAGGTAGGGAAGAATTCTAGCTGGGAAGTAACATCATCAGAAACGTATTCTAGAAGGCCTCTTCTGGTAGGAATGATCTCTGTACTGGGCAGTGAGACCTTTCAGGAGGGATTGTTATAATCCAGGTGAACTGGAAAAAAAAAAAAAAGAAACAGAGAAACTGTAGAGAGACAATTGATTCAACAGAAATTTAGAAAGTGTACTTGACACAATTAACCACCAGTTTGAATGCAGAGATGAGCAGGACAGAGAAATTAAGGACCATTTTCAGGCACTTGGCTTTGATGGTGCAATGGGTAATATATTAGAATATGTGGTGCAGAGCACGAACACTTTGATAGCCGAGTGGGAAGTAAAAAGATAATTAGTCTTTAAAGTGCCAGATTGCAGTCTATTCCACTTCTTAGGGAGGAAGATCAAGAGGATTCAACTTTTTATAAATCAGTTGCAAATAAAATATGTAATTACTGTTGTAATACACACCCAAAAATGGAGGAAGATCCTTGGACAGAGCATATTAAAATAATTACATTTAAATGTGCTAATATTATGTATGTGTCTCCAAAGACAGTAGGAGACCATGAATCACCAGACTTTAAATCACCACTCCTTAAAGTAAGAGGTATTAAGTATGCATGTGAGCATTGAGAGAGCATCTCTCCCTGGAGAGTTCCCAGAACTTCATGCCAAGTGGCATGAATTGGTTATACCTGTGTACCTAGCACTACCAACACCAAGCACTTCTGGTGAGCTGACTTATCTCCACCAAGTCTTCACAGTTTTAACAATCTTATTAAGACGTCTCTCAGATTTCTGTTTGCTGTTATACACATTAAAAATAAAACCAAGGCCCAGAGAGGTTGTAAGGGTCATTCAAGGTCATAGGACTGTTTGGGGGCAGTTACAGAACAAGAGTTCAGATCGATTAGTTCAAGGGCTTTGACTGGCAAGTAAAAAAGATCTGGTTTCACGTGGGCTTACACCACAAATGCATTTATCATTTCACTTAAGAAGAAACCCAGAAGTAAGGCTGCCTCTTGGTGTGAAGCTCTCAGGGAACCTACTTCACTTTCTGCCTCTTGCTTTGCCCTCCTCACATGGGAGCTTTGCCCTCAAGCTAGCTACCCTCATGGTCACAAGTGGGCTGCCAGGGAGAACAGGAACAAAGTTCTTTTTCACTTTTAGTCATCAGGAGAGAGAGAAAATATTTACTCCAATCAGGAATAAATGTCTTTTCCTTCAGTCTGATAGGTTTAGCATGAGTCCCTAAGCACCTCTAGACAACTAGGTATAAGCAGTGAGAAAGTGTGCTTTGGTTACCTTTAACCTGAATTCTTCATCTAAGACTTGACAAGAAAGAATACAATCACCATAATTGGCTTCCTAATTAGGAAACACTCTTGGGATCATCTTCCACTAAAAAATGAAGGGAACTATTTTTTTTTTAGAATTTTACTTTTTCTTAACAAATAATAATTTGTATATATATGGAGCACCATGTGATATTTCCATAAATGTGTACACTTTGAAATGATAAAATCAGGGTAACTAGCATATCTATACGTCAAACATTTATCATTTTCATTTCATTGAAAACATGAAATCTTATTTTTGGAGGAGTACTGGGGATTGAACTCAGAAGCATTCAACCATGGAGCCATATCCCCAACCCTATTTTGTATTTCATTTAGAGACAGGATCTCACTGAGTTGCTTAGGCTTCACTGTTGCTGAGACTGGCTTTGAACTTGCAATCCTTCTACCTCAGCCTCCTGAGCTACTGGAATTACAGGCATGCGCCACTGTGCCCAGCAACATGTGAAATCTTATAGCTGTTTTGAAAAGAGAAGAGCTATTGAATCTAATTGGTTTGCATTGTCCAACAGAGCTTTGGGCAATGAAGGAAATGTTCTATACCCTTCATGCTAAATATGGAAGTTTCAAGTCAAATATGGCTACTGGGAAATTTAAATGTGGACAGTATGTCTGTGCAATCAAATGTTTAATTTTAATTCATCTAAGTTTATGTAGGTGCAAGTTTAGAAAGGTAAAGCAGGTATACATGACTGCAGATGAACCAAGAATCTGCTACTCAGGACCCACTCCATTTACCTCACCCTGCTCTCCAATGTAGATACCATCATGACCACTTTCCCTCACAATTATTTCTCTCCATAATTTACTTTCACATTCACCACACCACACTATGGCAGCCAATATGAAACTCAGAATCCAAAAATAAGGTTAGAGTGAGTGAAGAATGACAACTTTTAAGAAAACCAAGGCATAAGAGTTGGATCAATTTGTGAATCTCAGAAACACATACAGTGAAGGCAGATATGAGATGATTCAAATTTTCCCAATATATAAAAGATCATTTGTAGTAACAAAAAAAAAAAAAAAAAAGGATAACGAATCATAATGTGTAAATACCTGAAAAAATAATACTTCAACAACATCTGTTGTTAAACTTGGGGGAGAAATGTGAATGATTACTATAAAAACAGTACACTTTAAAGGAAACTGCCCAAAGATTGAGAAAAAACAATTTAAAAATAAATAACTAAAACTGGATAATCAAAGACAATTACTCTGCTAACAAGTAACTCTCCTATGCTTGAATATAAGCAAAACTCTGAAGACAAGATGAACCTGACAGTATGAGACCAAGACCAAAGCTGGATGCAGTGAATGCATATTCTGATCACCTTAGACACCTCTGTCCTTGCACTTGTTATTCTAGCACAATTGTTGGTAGTGTTCTTTCATTCTCAAAAGTACACTGGTTTGGACAATAATTCTGTGATCATTCTACTAACTGAACACAAAGAGCCAAGTGGCCTTCCTCCCGGGTGGATAGAAGGATGCATCTTCACCTCCAACCCACTGACCAGCTTGCAGGCCAAAGCTCTTGGCATTTGTGGAAACTACCTTGTGATGTGGAAAACAGATGTAACCTGGGCAGCAGGTTCAACAATGCTGTGGATCCTCCATTTGTCCTCCCTCTATATAACATCCCTTTGCTGCGGGCGGCCCTCAAAAGCAATATATTGATGAGTGAGTTTGTGGTGAGACAACCCAGGACATGGGTTTGAAGTTCAACTTTGGCACTCAGAATTATGTGACCTTGTTTGAACTCTGATCTCTTTGACTCTAGTTCCTCAATATATGGCACAGTGACCACAATCTCATAAAAGCAAGTCATTAAACTGTTACCTCATTTGTATTACCAAGGAACACACATAACAGGAGAAGAATTGAGATGTCTATTTTATGTTTCTTGGTAAAAATATAGCCATATAAAAATATATACCCATATAAAAGAAAGGTAATGCAAAAGAAATATAAATATTATATATTTAAATACAGCTATTTTAATGTGATTGCAGCAAATTATCTCTATCAATATTGCCTGGATTTTCCTAGGCTTTAAACACAACATTTCTGAGCATTTCTTATTAAATTTTATAATACATGCAGTATGTCTAGAAGAGTGTTTGCACTTATATTACAATGGTAAACATTTGTCTAAGGTTTTCTTATTTACATGATGGAACAGGACTATCATGTAGAAGCAGAACTAGTGTGCTTTTCTGCAATCTTATGAAAACATATAATTGTCTTGGAAATGAAATGATCATTATTCCAACATATAAGGAATAAGGATGGATGCATCTCTGATGAATAGCAAAGTTTATTTTCTCTTTTTCAGTTATTCCCCCAGCTCAGCTACATGTTGGCTAAAATGACTCTCCTTCATTTTCTGTGCTACTCTACTGCAAGTAGGCTTTTCTCTGAAGAACAGGATTACCTGGAAAATAGGCAGCTCCCAGAATTCCAAAGTCGAGGCAGCATTTGTAACAACTACTTATCATGATAAGAAGCAACTTTTGTCAGCTACTTACAACTTTGCAAAATCCTCCCTCGGAAGAAGAATTTGATGAATGGTAACCTGGTGTCCACTTAGCCTACTACACAGTGTAGAAATTCTTCCTGTGATGTCACTGGTGATGGAAATTCTCTGGCTCACATAGTCCATTCCAACATTGGCTAGCTCTGAATTCTGTTTTAAAAAGTGTCTTCTTTATATTACCTTCAGAACTTATCTAGCTTCCTGAAGCCTCCTCCTTTGGCCCTAGCTCTGCCATTTGGACCAACATAAGGAATGTCTAGGATCTCTTCCTATGGAAGATTTAAAGTCACTTTTGGCAGGAAATTACATTTGGCTATTTTCCATCTCCTCCCTCTAGGGTCTCTTCTTCTTGTTTCACCCAATGATTTTAACAACAGTTCCACCATCTTGCCTCTTCCCTTCTTCCACTTTGTGACTACTCCTAGGATTTATGGATTAGAATTACCGATCTGAACAGTGCTGAGTCCAGTGGAACCAAGCCACTTCTTATGTCTAATATATCTCAGTCATTGAAGTTAAATTTATGGTTTTTTTTTCCTCAGTAACCATCATAGAACTACTAAACAGTGTCTTAGACACCACTAAGGCAACTTAAATAGCTGCCATCATATAATTAGAAGTACCTCGTTTTGTCTATGAAAACTAAACTGACAAATCTTCCTAACGGTAAAAACTAAGAGAAAAATAAACCAACTTTTAAAATGCCGTTGAAGTAATTGTAGAAATAAGTACATTAAATGCGATTTTGAAGCCCAACGTGCACTTTTCTCACATGCTGCAAACATTCTATGGAAAAAAATATAGAAGTTTAATTTGACAAGAAAAGAGTGCCCTACAAATACCAGAGATTGGTTCTTCATTCCATCATTTGCTCTATCCCATCTGCTCTGTAGTCAATTTAGAGGAAGAGGTAAACTCAAACCATAATCTTTTGTTTCTGTAGTTTCCTTGGATTTCTTTGAGAAAGTCAGAGGTCAGGAGAGTCATAGTGAGTCAAGAAAAATTATCTTATTTTCTAGGAAATGCAAAAAGAGCAGTTGAGGAAAGATGTGCATTTTCTCAGATACAGACAGTTCCAAGAGAGAAGGACCAAGTGGAGTGTGTGAGTGACATAAGCGGTATGAAATTTGGCTGGCTGAATCAAGTCCATATTTGTTGACAGGTCTGCTCCAGCAAAGGGGCCAGAGCAATTATAAGATGGAGCCTCTGAGAAACATTCCAGAACAGATATTCGGAATGCTGGGGGCATCTGGGTACTTTAAACATTCTGTGATGTGACTGACTGTGTATCAGGAATGAGTTCATGACTAAAGATATTTTGAATAATTGCCAAGTTGATGGAATTGTTGGAGAGCTGAGAATTAGCACTCCTTGAATTGTAGGACCCAGTGTTTAAGGTTGCTAAGATCAGAAGGCTGTTCCTTTCTTGGATCTGATAGGTGTCTTTTTAAAAGGTTAAATGCAAAAGGCAAAAATATATAAGGAATTACTGTAGTAATCGTTCAGTCATGGTATGACATTAAAAGGTGAATTGATTTGACATCTGAGAGCTAAGATCCCCATGGGAAAAAAAATCAACTCTATATAGAATCAATCTAATAAGTATTCATTGGTCATCCATAATGTTTTTAGCCAGTTCTAAGTTGGACTTAGGAAGGAATATCCAAGCAGAAGACATAATCTCTAAACTCAGGAAGCATAAATTCTAGGTAAACAGCTAAGATGAATACATATGAAAAAATGACCAGATTGACAAAATAGAACAATATTTAAATATTTAATTGTGCTACATAAATTTTCAGTGATAAATGCGTTCAGAGAAGGAGGTGATGGATGAGCCAAGGATGCACAGCTTTGAGCTAAAGGTATATTTCACAGTACCTGGGGATGGGAAGCTATTTCAAGTCAAGAAAAAACAGCCTCAGAGATTGGAAATGATCTAGGTGAGCAGAAATGCAACATGGACGGATTTTTTATTCTTCGAGCATTTTTTATTCTAAAAAAAAATAAACAAAAGCATGAAGTGAAATCAGCAGAGGTTTATCAGAATTGCTTCTGGAGAGTTCTCAGGCATGATACCTGTACCCTCTAGACATGGTACAAAGGGTTTCACCTTTATTAAGTGGGAGATAGTGCCCGTGGGTTTCTGTGAGCAGAAGGGCAAGGTTTTACAGTGAGTATTTACAGAAGGTTGACCTGGGAAATTATGTGAGGTGTGCACTAGAGAAGGGATGTGAGTGTCAAGGAAGCCACCGGAGATCAGGGTGAGCAGCCTGCTGTACCGTGAAGGTGCTATGGAGAAGGAAAGAGGAGAAAAGAAGGACTGATGCATGGTGAAGAAAGCAGAATGGCCAAGCATGATCATTTTTTGGTCAAAGGGGATCAATGGGTATCTAAGTCAAGCCTAGTTTAAAGCTTTTAGGACTGAGGACTAGAGCTTCTGTTAACAGGAAATTTTAGGACAAGGAAGAAGATGACTATGGAGTCCTGAATTTAAGTAAATCCAATATGTAAAAGCTCCAATAAAAGTGACTTTGTCGAATTATAGTTTATATAGTGATTCAGGGTGGTTCCGGTGTCATTGAGATAGACAGAGATAATTCCTCCCTTGCAATTGAAGTCACCTTATTTTGCTGTGTCTGTTTCTAAGAAACATGCAGGAACATATGTCCATACAAAATTTTTCCTAAAATTGAGCTTTCAAAAAACCTGTTAGAATTCAGATGACTAAAGAAGACAATGAAGAATATGCTGACCTTAGTGGCTGACATTAATGAAGATCTGGAAGTCACAAAATCAGGAGAATCAATTAGGATGAGGATGAAGGAAGACTGCAGAGCCAACTCAGTGGTTTTATTGCTCCCTGTGATGCCTTCCCTGGCCATCCAAGTCTGGAGATGGCTCACCAAACAGCTCAAAGGGCACTTACAACGTATTTCCTATTTGTGTAAACTTTTAATTTCCATTTTTAGGTTATAAGGTTTCAATAGACAAGAATAACTCTAACTCATTATTGTCCTCCATAGAAATGCATGCTTAAGAATATCTTTTGAGTCTTTTAATGGTCTGGTTTTCTTATTTTTATGATGTGAGATGACATTCAAAAATGTAAACAAGAAATAACTCTACTTTTTCACATAGCTATTAACGTGCAGACAAGCTTGGGTGTGTTGTAGACATTTGTCTCATTTTGTTTCTCCATCATTATGCTTGAGAGAAACCCTGTTTTATGCAATTGAACACATCTCCTGCTGTAGAAGCTGTGAAGGCAGCTTATCTCTTTTATTTCATCTTACAGTTTAGATATGAGTGCACAACTTTGACACCCCTGCATTGTTTTGGATCTGGAGCAACCAACACAATGAGGGAGGAAGTGTATAAGATGTTCTCATGGCAGCAACCACATGTGATTTCCAGGTGCAGAAATGGTGTCTGGGGTCTGTTGTCAAGTCTGGGGACAGTGCAAGATGAAGCCTCTCATAGGGCAAGCAACAGCAGGAGACCCTAACCTGGCTCAGAGGCCTGACTTTATCTCTGGTGGCAGTGCCTAAATGTCCTTTCTTGGTGTCCAGTTTTTTTTTTTTCTTTTTTAGATATTTTTTTTATTTGTAGTTGGATACAATATCTTTATTTTATTTATTTATATGTGGTGCTGAGGATCGAACCCGAACCCAGGGCCTCGCATGTGCTAGATAAGCACTCTACCACTGAGCCACAACCCCAGCCCCTTCTTGGTATCCAGTTTTAAAATCCATTCTTCTGTCTTTCCATAGTTTCTGGAAAGCATATAATATCCTTTCAGTAACATTTTCTCTTAAGTTGTCCAGATCCAGTTTTTCCATGAAACTCAAAATTGGGGATTTCCTATCTATAAGTATTGTCTGCAGTACTTGAAACAGGCAGGATGTATTCTATTTCTTCATTTAGAGGTCACGGGATTTCACTGTCTTCAAGAGAAACATAGTTGAATCTGTGACCTTGGGATGTATTCATGCTTGCCACCTCTCTGACCTTCAGCAGCTTCCCTCTGACAGGATATGAATCGATCCTATTATCTTTTGTCCTTGGAGACAGAGCAAACTGCAACAGCTCTATGTGTCGACAGCAATCTTAACGGTGAGGGGGTCACGACACCCTACGTTTATTCAGGGAAGGTCCAGCTGAAAACTCCTTACCGGGACACTGTCACAATGGAACGTCCACTCAGTGACACATGAATAAGGAGAACTGTGTGGAAGAAGGGAGGGAGACCTCCCTCTGCCCTCAGAGAACATCTGTTTATTCACTTGTTTGTTAATTCTTTCAATAAATATTTATTGGAAACTTTCCTAGTAGGTAAAGAGACACATTCCTGGACTTATTGAGCATGTGGCCTGACAAGAAAGATTTCAAGGCGGTCAAGTGAGTACTGTACAGTGTGGTCATGGATGTCATGTAGCTCTGAACAAAGTGAAGTTCAAGGGGAAGGAGAACCCAAGTTCATTAGGGAGTCAGTCGGTTTCAAAATAAGGAATTAAGGCTTTGTCATGAGGAATGAATATGAATACCCAGAACATTCCGGGCAGGGAGAAAGGTATAGGCAAAGACGGTGGTATTAAACACTCACATGTGCCAGTGAATCCCTGTGGTTAGAATATAGAATACCTGCAAGGGGGAAGTGGGAGGTAAGAATTTGGCTCTTATAATGTAGATGATGGGGACACCCTGAAGTATTTTAGCAGTCAAATATAACTTTTTTTTTTGCTCAGATATTAGGATTTTTTCCTTGCAAGAAAGCTGAAGTGTTAAATTCTATAGTACATGCAATTTGTTCATCTCTGCCTGGCACATCACAGGAGCAAACCATGATTAGTAACTCTGACATTATTTTTAGTAAGGGCATGTGGGTGACAGAGGTGTTCTAGGTTTTCCTGTAGGAAATTCACTGTTTTAGAAAAGTCAGAGGTCTGTCCTCCTTCCTAGTGTTGGCTCTGGCTCTACATGGTGCTTGATCCTGTCCATCCATCCTGCAGGAACTCCCTTGAACTCAGCCTCATGGGGAGCAGAATAGGAATAGCAGCCTCCCAAGTTGTTGCTGGCCTATTTCACAAGCCCTGCGTTCATGGAGGACATTAGAACCATGCAATTTATGTTATTGTGAGGAGCTGGGAACGTTTCCTTTCACATTTTGAGTGGATGGGTGAAGAGCTGTGCAGTGGGCGTGGCTGAGTGGGCAAAAGAAGATGTAAAACTCAGCAGAGGCAGGGAAGATACACAGTCATTCTCTAAAGATAGGGGTATTGTGCAAGTGAGCAAAGTTTATTTTTAAAGGGCATTTCTTTATGACAATGCAGGAAAGAATCTCTAAAATTTATTTGGAAAATGTGAGGCTGCTCAATTTACTTACAAAGCTGGTCCATTCCTCCAATTTTTTTGCCTGAGTAGTGATTGCAGAAAGTGTGGAGAGGCAGAAGAAGGAAAAGAGGAACACAGAAACCAAAAAAAGGAGAGAGAGAGATAAGGGGACAGAAAGAGGAGGAGAAAGGTATGAGTTTGCTGGATGATCAAATTATTTTTTTTACCATACATACTTATTTACCTATTTATTTATTTACATATTAAGGATTCAACCCAAGAGGGCTCTACCATTGAACTACATCTCCAGTCCTTTTTAAATTTGTTTTAATTAGTTACACATGACAGTACAATGCATTTATGCACTTTGATATATCATACATAGATGGGATATAATTTCTCATTTTTTTGACTGTACATGCTGCATAATCATATTGGTCATGTAGTCACATATATACAGTAATAATGTCTGTTTCATTCTACTATTGTTTCTATCTGCACATCCCCTCCCCTCCCCTCCCATCACTTTCATCTACCTAATCTAAGGTAGTATTATTCTTCCCTAGTGCCCCCCGCCTTATTGTGAATTAGTATCTGCATATTAGAGAAAACATTGGCCTTTGGTTTTGTAGGGTTGGCTTATTTCGCTTACCATTATATTCTCCAGCTCCAACCATTTACTGGCAAATGCCATAATTTCACTCTTCTTTAAAGCTGAGTAATATTCCATTGAGTATATATACCATATTTTCCTTATTCATTCATCTATTGAGGGATACCTAGGTTGGTTCCACAGGCTAGCTATTGTGAATTGAGCTGCTATAAACATTTTGATGTGGCTGCATCACTATAGTATGCTGATCTTAAGTCCTTTGGGTATAAACCAAGGAGTGGGGTAGCTGGATCAAATGATGATTCCATTCCCAGTTTTCTGAGGAATCTCCACATTGCTTTCCGTAGTGGTTGTACTAATTTGCAGTCCAATCAGCAATGTATGACTGTACCTTTTTCACCACATCCTCATCAACATTTATTGTTGCTGTATTCTTGATGACTGTCATTTCAAGAATTTCATGAGTGAGATGAAATCTTAGAATGGTTTTGGTTTGCATTTCTCTAATTGCTAGAGTTGTTGAACACTTTTTCATACATTTGTTGATCAATTGTATTTCTTCTTCTCTGAAGGGACTGTTCAGTTCCTTAGCCCATTTATTGATTGGGTTATTTGGTTTTTGGTGTTAGGTTTTTTGGAGTTAGTTATATATCCTAATGATTAATGCTTTATCTGAGGTGCGTATGGTAACAATTTTATCCAAATCTGTAGGCTCTCTCCTCATGTTATTGTTTCCTTTGCTGAGAAGAAGCTTTTTAATTTGAATCCATCCCATTTATTGATTCTTAATTTTACTTCGTTCATGTTAGCTGTATTGTTAAGGAAGTCAGATCCTAGCCCGACATGTGAAGATTTAAGCAATTTTTTTTTTTCTATTAGGTGCAGGGTCTCTGTTCAAGTGCCTAAGTCTTTGATCTACTTTGAGTTGATTTTTGTGCAGGGTGAGAGATAGAGGTTTAATTTCACTTTGCTACAAATGGATTTCAAGTTTTACCAGCACCATTTGTTAAATACACTATCTTTTCTCCAGTAAATGTTTTTGGCACCCTTGTCTGGTATGAGATAACTGTATTTATGTGGGTTTGTCTCTGTATCCTCTATTCTGTACAATTGGTCTACAAGTCTATTTTGGTACCAATACCATGCCATTTTTTCTTTTTTTTTATATTTATTTTTCAGTTTTCAGTGGACACAACATCTTTATTTTATTTTTATGTGGTGCTGAGGATCGAACCCAGCACCCTGCACATGCCAGGCAAGCACATTACCGCTTGAGCCACATCCCCAGCCCGCCATTTTTCTTACTATGGCTCTGTAGTATAGTTTAAGGTCTGGTATTGTGTTGCCTCCTGCTTCACTTTTCTTACTAAGAATTGCTTTAGCTATTCTGCATCTCTGATTTTTCCAAATAAATTTCATGATTGCTTTTTCTATTTCTAAGAAGAATGTCATTGGGATTTTAATAGAATTGAATTAAGGCTCCATAACACCTTTGGTAGTGTGGCTATTTTGACAATATTAATTCTGCCTATCGAGGATCATGGGAGATCTTTCCATCTTCTGAGGTTTTCTTCAATTTCTTTAGTGTTCTGTAGTTTTCATTGTAGAGGCCTTTCACCTGTCCTGTTAGATAGATTCCCAGGGTTTTTTTTTTTTTTTTTTTTGAGGTTACTGTGAATGGAGTAGTTTTCTCAATGTCTCTTTGAGTGGATTCATTGCTGATGTATAGCAATGTATTTGATTTATGGGTGTTGATTTTATATCCTGCTACTTTGCTGAATTCATTTATTAGTTCTAGAAGTTTTCTGGTGGAATATTTTGGATCTTCTAGATATAGAATCATGGCATCAGTAAGTAGTGATAGTTTGAGTTCTTCTTTACCTATTTATATCCCTTTAATTTCTTTCTTTTGTCTAATTGCTCTGGCTAGAGTTTTAAGGATGATGTTGAATAGAAATGGTAAAAGAGGACATCTTTGTCTTGTTCCAGTTTTTAGTGGAAATGCTTTCAATTTTTTCTCCAGTTAGAATGATGCTGGCCTTCTGTTAGCATATATAGCTTTTACAATGTTGAGGTATGTTTCTATTATCCCTAGTTATTCTAGTGTTTCAAACATGAAGATGTGCTGTATTTTGTCAAATGATTTTTCCTTCATCTATTTAGATGATCATATTATTCTTGTTTTTAAGTCTATTCATATGATAAACCATGTTTATTGATTTCCCTATGTTGAATCAACCCTGCATCCCTGGGATGAATCCCACTTGATTGTTGTTCACTATCTTTTTAATATGCTTTTGTACGCAATTTGCCAGAATTTTATCAAGAATTTTGCATCTATGTTCATCAGAGATATTGGTCTGAAGTTTTCTTTCCTTGATGTGTCTTTGTCTGGTTTTGGTATCAGGGTGATATTAGCCTCATAGAATGAGTTTGGAAGGGTTCCCTCCTATTGCCTGGAATACTTTGAGGAGTACTGGTGTTAATTCTTCTTTGAAAGTCTTGTAGAACTCGGCTGAGAATCCATCTGGTCCTGGGCTTTTCTTGGTTGTTAGGCTTTTGATGCCTTTTTCTATTTCATTACTTGAAAGTGATTCATTTAAATCATGTATGTCCTCCTCATTCAGGTTGGGTAGGTCATATGTCTCCAGAAATTTGTCAATGTCTTCGAAATTTTCTATTTTATTAGAGTATAAATTTTCAAAATAGTTTCTAATTATCTTCTATTTTCCAGACATGTCTGTTTTGATATTTCCTTCTTGATCTTGTATTTTAATAATTTGAAGTTTTTCTCTTTTTCTTTCTTCATTAGCATGGCCAGGGGGTTTACCAATTTTTTTCAAAGAACCAACTTTTTGTTTGGTCAATTTTTTTTAATTGTTTCTTTTGTTTCAGTTTCATTGACTTCAGCTCTAATTTTAATTATTTCCTGTCTTCTACTGCTTTTGTTGTTGATTTTTTCTTCTTTTTCTAGGACTTTGAAATGTAATGTTAGGTCATTTATTTGTTGACTTTTTATTATGTTAATGAATGCTCTCAATGCAAAAAACTTTCCTGTTAGTACTGCCTTCATAATGTCCCAGAGATTTGATATGTTATATCAATGTTCTCATTTACCTGTAAGAAGTTTTTTATTTCATCCTTATTTTTTCTACTATTCATTCATCATTCAATTGTATATTATTTAGTCTCCATTTGTTACAGTAGCTTCTATTTTTTTTTATTTTATCATTGACTTCTAATTTCATTCCATTGTGATCTGATAGAATATAAGGTTTTATTTCTGCTTTTTTTGAATTTACTAAAAGTTGCTTTGTTGCATAAGATATGGTCTACTTTAGAGTAGGTGCCATGGACTACTGAGAAGAAAGTATATTTGCTTTTTGATGGATGAAATATTCTATACATGTCTAGTAAGTCTAAATTATTGATTGTATTATGTAGTTCTAGAGTTTGCTTATTTAGTTTTTGTTTAGAAGATCTGTCCAATAGTGAGAGAGGTGTGTTAAAGTCACCCAGTATTATTGTATTGTGGTCTTATTTGACTCCTGAAACTGAGAAGGGTTTGTCTGATGTACATAGATGCTCCATTGTTTGGGGCATAAATATTTATAATTGTTATGTCCTGCTTATATTTACTTCCATTAAGAAGTACAAAATGTTCTCCTTTGTCTCTTCTGATTAACTTTGAAGTCTATTTTATCTGAATACCTACCTTATCTGGTTTGAAGTCTACTTTATCTGAAATGAGAATAGAAACCCTTTCTTGTTTATGCAATCCATATGAGTGATAAGTTTTTTCCCATCCTTTCTCCTTCAGCCTGTGGATATCTAGATTGCCCATGAGGTGAGTCTTTTGAAGACAACATATTGTTGGGTCTTGCTTTTTAATCCAATCTGCCAGTCTATGTCTTTTAATTGATGAGTTTAGGCCATTAACATTCAAGGTTATTATTGAGATGTGATTTGCATTCCCTGTCATTTTGATTTATTTCTGGCTTTTAATTTCTTAGTTTCTCTTTTGGTTGAATGTCCCTTTAGTGTATGTCTTCCCCTTGCTGGTTTTCACTTTTTTTTTTCACTTCACCCTTTTGGAATATTTTTTTTGAAAATGCTCTGTAGTGTAGGCTTTCTAGTTGTGAATTTTATAAATTTTTGTTTAGCATGGAATGTTTTAATTTCACCTTCAAATCTGAAACTTAATTTTGCTGGATATAAAATTCTTAATTGGCATCTGTTTGAAATATTTTATTCCTGGACCTCCTTGCTTTGAGGGTCAGAGTTGAGAAATCAGTTGAAATCTGAATTGGTTTCCCCTTATACATATTTTTTTTTCTCTCACAGCCCTTAAGATTTTATCTTAATTCTCTATGTTAGTCATTCTCATTATAATGTGTCTTCTTGTGGGTCTGCTGTAATTTTGTACATTTGGGGTCCCGTAAGCCTCTTGTATTTGATTTTTCAATTCTATTCTTTAGGTTTGGGAAATTTTCTGTTATTATATTATTGAAAAGATTGTGCATTCCTTTGATTTGAATCTCTGCTCCATCATCTATTCTGATGACTCTTAAATTTGGTCTTTTCATGTTATCCCATAATTCTTGGATGTTCTGTTCATGGTTTCTTACTATCTTCTACACATGTTCAACTCTACTTTCAATATTATATATTTTAACTTCATTGTCTGAGGTTCTGTCTTCCAAATGGTCTAGTCTTTTTTGATACTTTCTATTGAATTTATAATTTGGCTTACTGATTCCTTCATTTTGAGGATTTCTGTTTTTTTTTTTTCACAATCTCTAATCTTTATTGAAGTGGTCTTTCACTTCCTTATTTTTTTCTTTGATTTCACTCCTTA
The DNA here is from genome assembly GCF_047511675.1 of Marmota flaviventris. Classification (NCBI taxonomy): domain Eukaryota; kingdom Metazoa; phylum Chordata; class Mammalia; order Rodentia; family Sciuridae; genus Marmota; species Marmota flaviventris. The sequence goes on along the minus strand of NC_092498.1, from coordinate 99,350,281 downwards.
GACTACCTTTACTTCACATATCAAATTTAACTATATACAATCTGAACTCCTTCTTGGACATTTATTCTTCTGTGTTATCAGTGACTTTTATTGTTGAAGCATCTTGGTTTGTTTGGGGTGTTTTATTCCCTTGTTTTTTCAAATTATTAGTGTGTTTTCCCATCTAAAAGTATGGATCTAAGGCAGGATAAATTCTACCCTGTAGACATATAGTATCCCTGAAGGTTTCCAATGCTTCACCTTTACTGGTGAGACCAATATCAACAGCAACCAGGTTCCACAATACATAGCCATAAACCTAATAGCTCCCACTAAGGTGTCTACTGCTTTTTCGCATTAAACCAAAATGATGAGTTCAATAACTATCTATAATACAAACAGAATATTTGTTAAAATGATTTACAATTTCAAATGGTGGATGAGAGAACAGAGGTAGTGTAGTATGTAATATTCATGAGGGAGAAAGAGAGAAGCTAGAAGTAAAAATTCACAGGAAGAGTGTAAGAGGAGCCAACAGAAATTGGCTGTTGATTGGAGAAAAGTTGAAAAGAAAATAGACAAGAGAGAGGAAGAATATGGACAAAGAGAAAAAACTAAAGACATAAGAATACAACAAAAATGCAAAACACCGTTCATATATCATTGTCCTCCACACACTGGTGCATAGAAAAATCCTGTTCCAAATATGGTAGAAAGATTAGTGAATCAAAAAATAAAATAAAATAAAAAATAAATTTTGCTGGAAAATCAAACTCCTCTGTCAGTGTTCAACACTTTCTCAGCCCTGTCTCTGACATCTCTTAGGATCACTAAACCCAGATCAGCCTTCACAAACCCAGTCTCTATCCCACTGATCTGGGTTTCAGATATCTCAGGCTTGGCCACGCTGCAGTCCCAAGATCTCACTGCTGCTCCCCAAATTGCTGCAACCATGTGCAACCAAACCTGGAGTCTCCCCCAAGCAGTCCTCTAGGCCATGGAAGCAGCAGTACTGAAGGTGGTTGTTGGCAGCAGGCAGCAGGTCAGCAGTAGTGGTGGCTGCAGCAGTAGCTGCAGCTATGGGGGCAGTGTCACCAGGCGATCTCTGGGGCTTAGCAGCAGTGTTAGCTTCAGTTGCATCTGGGGCAGCGGTTTCTTCTGTGGCAACAGCACTCAGAAAGAAGACCTCAAGGCGACCTCAGGCTGGTAGCAGCAGATTCAGAGGCAGCAGCAATGGTGGTAGCAGTGCAGGTGGCAGGTGACTGACAGGAGACTTCCATTCAGCAGCAATGACCACGGAGGTAGCATGGGAATTTGTGTCTGAGGTACCCAAGGGTGTGCCAGAGACCTCCAGCAGGACAGCCACATCAGTGGTGTCAGCGCCAGCAGGATCGGCAACAGTAGGATCAGCAGCAGCATCATCTGCAGATGATCAATATTTTTAAAACTACTTTGACTCACTATCTCTCACCATCTCATACAACTCCTTCAAACTTCTTTATAAAGCTGCTTCTATGACACTGTCAGTCATTTCTAAGCATGACCAGACTACAGAGTCCAGGAGGGTTAAAAAAATTATTTCTCCCTATTTAAATATCAACAACAAAGCCTTTCAAGAAAAAATAAAAAATAAAACTATTTTACATAAATAAATGTATATTTACACAAATATATAAACTTTTATTTATTCTTTCTACCAAAAAAAAAATTAAGGGACATTTTAGGCCTTAAAATGTAATATTCAAAATCATAAAAGTCAGAAGGACTGTGAAATATTGGGAACTGTAGGTGGCTTCTTGTGTCTGAAACCCAGGGTACAGACTGCACAATGGCAGTCAGGAGCAGGATCTTCTCAAGTCTACTCATCCAAAGGAAGATCTTGTGAAAACAGTGTCCTCCTAAAGTTATGTAAGCAGCATGGTCACATCACTGGATTTCAAGTTTAGGTCAATCTTGTTGAAGGATCTGAACATTCTTAGATGGAGTTGATCATGCAGGTATGGAGATAATTTACAGGGCTTTTGCAAGAATTAGTGATAGATAACTCAACCTCAACAAAGGGGAGCAGATTTGAATAGAATGACGAAATGGAGATTGAATGGGGAAAATAAGGGAGGGGGAATGATGGTGGCTGAGAAAGCAGGAGTTGTCCAGGATGCCTATTACCCAGGAAACTGGGCAAACTCTCCAACCAATCATCAAAATGGGAAACATGATTAGGTATAATTTGGTAACAGGGGAGGTTGATGAATTATTTTATATACAGAAACTTTTTAAGTATTCTGTGTCTCTTCAGTATCACACATTTGGAAAGTAAACATATATAAGTAACATTTGACATTTGCATATTGAATTCTTGCCAAGAGAGAACCTATAAAGTTTCAAGAGTAGCATGCTGTTTTTAAGTCCTTTGGGTATAGTCTGAGGAGAGGGTTAGCTGGGTCAAATGGTGGTTCCATTCTCAGATTTCCAAGGAATTTCCACACTGCTTTCCATATTGATATACTATAGGAACACAGCCACATCAGTATTTATAGAAGCACAATTCACAATAGCTAAACTGTGTGGCCAATCTAGATGCCCTTCAGTGGATGAATGGATAAAAAATGAGGCATATATACACAATGCAATTTTACTCAGCAATAAAAAAGAATAAAATCATGACATTTGCAGGTAAATGAATGGCCTTGGAGAAGATAATGCTAAGTGAAGTTAGTCAATCCCCGAAAAACAAATGCTGAATGTTTTCTCTGATATAAGGAGGCTGACTCATAGTGGGGTAGGGAGGGAGAGCATGGAAGGATTAGATGAATTCTAGATAGGGAAGAGGGGCGGGAGGGAAAGGGAGAGGGCAGGGGATTAGCAAGGATGGTGGAATGTGATAGACGTCATTATCCAAAGTACATGTATGAAGATATGAATTGATGTGAACATACTTTATATATAAACAGAGGTATGAAAAATTGTTCTATATGTGTAATAAGAATTGTGATGCATTCTGCTGTCATGTATTTTAAAAATAAACCAATAAAAAATAAAATAAAAACACACATATTTTTAAAAAATAAATAAAAATGAAAACAGCTAAAAAAATAAGATTCAAGACTAAAGACATAATTCTTTGAAATACTATTCCTCTGGACCATTAAGGGGAAAAAAAGAGCCTATACAGTACCCCATTGCTCCAAGAAAGAGAAGATTATCAAGAGAATTGAGGATGGAGAAATTTGTCCTGGACACAAAATAGAAAATCATCTCATGAATGAAAAGATCAAAGGGTTCAATTGCTATAGAGTGATCAATTGAGAGGAGGAAAATCCCTTTCACACATGACAGAAGTTCTTTAGTAAACACAAATTACATTGATAAGGATGTAAATGAATAGGGGCAGTGCTCTAGTTGGGGGAACAAAAGGAAGGCAGCCAGAAAAATCAATCTGTCAAGGAAAGGAGAGTATATCTTTGCACACTGTGCAAGTGAATTTTGCACACTTTGGAAAGACCAGCCCATGTTTATCAGCTGATGAGAAATGGATGATAGAAGATTGTATAGAGTCAAGACATAAAAACACTCAGTGGGTTGTGGCAATGGAAAAGATGGGAAGCCAGGAGCATAGGCACAGAGAAGAGTTGATTAGAGGAGGAACACAGTATTCCTATAGCCCACAAGGAATGCATTCACTAGGGGTATAGATTTACTTGTAATTTGCAATGGTCACTATACTGTGGGAATTCAGGTCTGAGTAGCAGTGGAGGGAAGGTGGTGTTGAGATAAGAGAGCAAACTGACCATGGAAGAGGACTGCTGGGAAGGACTACAGATCCAGTCTGCAGGACCATGAAGTCTGGGGACCTTGAAGCTATAATGGCATCAATCTGCATGGAGTTATGAATTCCTAAGACAACACTGGGCTGCTTCTCTATGACAACAGGGAAGGAAGGAATTTGGACTATTCCAGGTTGGGTGAATGTCCTTTCATATCTAGAAACACTGAAATTGGAACACCTAGGACTGTCACTTAAATGAACATTGTGAGCTCTTTTTATTTATATTGAACATAGGCTTAAAAATGGAGGCAAAACTGGGTAGACATGTATATATTAGAAGAAGACATGGATGTACGGCTTAGCATGCCTTTACCCCATATAAGTCCCCATAGCCAAATTTGTACTTTTCTTAAATAAGAGAAGAATCAGGTTTCCAAATCCAACCACTTAATAAATTTAGCAGAAAGATCTTGCTTTTCAATTTCATTGCACTTGTTAAAGTAAACAATAAAATATTAAGGGACATTTTAGACCTTAAAATGTAATATTCAAAATCATAAAGGTCAGAAGGACTGTGAAATATTGGGAACTGGTAGTGGCTTTAGGCATGGGTTAGAGAGTTAAGGTGGTGGCTAACTGTTGCCTCAATTATCCTGAGGTACAGAGGTCTGGAAAACGGATGACTCACATTCATTTTGATAAGTCGGCGAGCTCAGGAGTCTGACTGTAAAGTCTGAGGGCAGTGATGTGACTCTGTGTGTATGTGCGTGCACATGCATGTAAAACAGCCAACAAGCAAGTTTCTCTGAGGCATATCCCTTTCATCGGCTTAAGAGATTCTGCAGGAATCAATTAAGACCTGCATGTTTTTCACTAGACATGAAAATCTGGCAAGTAATACCTTCTAGGCTTCCTTAAGAAAAAAAAAAAAAAATATCCAGAGCTAGAATTCCATTTGCTGCTTTTTAGTCACGTAAGACTTCCCTTTTGAACTAAACACTGTATATCTTAGATATTGAGAATTTTGAATCAAACTCCCCCATCCCCCAGTAAGATCTTTGATTGGTAATGTGGTCCTAGCAAGCCTGAAGATTGTGTTGGAATGAAGGGATTCCTGCTCGTAAGTGCCTCCCAAGAATGTGTGCTACTTTAGTGGCCTATGGGTAGCTGGTTTTGTTTTTTGTTTTTTCTCCTTGAGGACAATCTCCTATTGAATTCTGATAATAAGGCACATAACTCAGTTTCTTGAAATGGCACTGAAATTTTACAGATATTCTGCTTTTACACAGGATTCCTACATTTTCATTTGACTCCTTTGTTACCTAACTTAAAATCTGACAGCAAAATGTCACTCCAAAACATTTCAGTTGGAAAAATGGGAGAACTCTTTGTAGTAACTCATACATAAAACCCTAAAATCAAGGGTGCAAGGGGAAGTTTGAGATATTCTAGTCTAGTGGTTCTCCATCTTAGCAGCAGGATTCAAGGTTGAGTCATGACTAAAAAAGCAAACCAAGAACCCATGAAAGAAAAGATAAACATGGCCATATAAATAAATATTTAAATGATGCAAAAGAAACCATAAGCAAAATTTAAATGCAAACTATAAACTCAGAAAAATGTTTTCAACACATATGGAAGATAAAGGATTTATTCCTACAATATAAAAAAGAAGCTTTTAGAAACAGCTTAAAAGAAAAGTGAGTAAAAGCTATGAATAAGCTCTTTACAAATAGCAGATCCAAAGGCTAACAAACATGAAAAGATGCTCAACTTCATTGCAGATCAGAAAAAATGGAAATCAAAGTAATAATAAAACATAGAACATACCAAAATGTCAAACATAAAAAAGAATGGGAACCAACTGGCTGGAATACAGAGAAAGGAGTTCTTATTATATTGCTGGTGTATAGGAAAACAATCTGGAAATGTCAAGATTAAAAGCACACATATTCTTTTTGGGGTGGGGGTAACCAGGGATTTAACTCAGGGGCACTTAACCACTGAGCCACATTCCCAGACCTATTTTGTATTGTATTTAGAGACAGGGTCTCGCTGAGTTGCTTAGTGCCTTGCTTCACTGTTGCTGAGGCTGGCTTTGCACTTGTGATCCTCCTGCCTCAGCTTTTTGAGACACTGGGATTACAGGCGTGCATTATCACACTTGGCTAAGAGCACACATATTCTTTGATCCAATAATCTCAGCCTTGGGGGATCCATTTCATAAAGGCTAAAGTTTATACTAAAAATATTAGCACAAAGATGCTAATTGCAGAAATATGAGCAGTAACAAAAACTACAGAGTGAGTGTTCAAAAATAAAAGAACAAATATATAACTTCAGGAGTACTGACACTATAGAACACTTCCAAGACATAAAATAGAATAAATGAGATCAATACCAGTTGATTTGGCAGCTTTCCATGCACTAAATATAAAAAAATAAGATGTTGAAAAGTGTTCATAATACATACTGCTTTAAAAAAATAATTACACATGTGTATATAATATTTACACTTTTGTTTATGATTACACTAACATGGAAAAAGATTTAGAAGAGTATATAGCAGACTAATAACACTAATCACACTCAATTGGAATGGGAAAAAGCAAGGTTTTAAAAACTCACAAATATTATCATCAATTACAGTGAAAACCACTTCCCTGGTCAAATTTAGTTTATGTTAAACTTTTATATGTGAAATATTCATGTAGTAATGTATGAAAGAATGGCCACTGAATGTTTGATATTTGATGAGATTTTAGGTGGATTTTAACTGCCTTATACTTTTTTCATATTTTTTACATGTTAATTTTGTAATTATCCAAGGGAAGATGCATTTTTACCTGGGCTCCACACAAGCTCAATAAGGTAAATCTCTGAAGACAAGGCTTCCAATTTCTTCAGTGGGTTCTCTAGACTTTAGCATGGCTTGGTCAGTGGTGATCCAACATGCAAATCTATGACATTCCTGAAAGATGGTCATCTAGCCCTCTTGCTTGACTGCTTTCAGGGCTGAGAAATTAGTTACCTTCTAGGACAGCTCTTTTCTTTTTGGGTCAGGTTCCATTGATTGAACTCCCTACTCCCGCCCCCTTGCAATGAACTGAAATCTGTTTCTCATGTCCTCCAAATGACACAATAGTATTCAGGTGTTTGGGGACAGTTGCCATTGTCAGCCCATGTTATCTTTCTCTTGTGATAACCTTCTTTAGGACATGGAGAGTATCTGAGAAAAAATCAGATAAAGAGGTCACTAATGAGGGTGACCATATTACTTATTATCTAAATTGAGAGACATTTGAGAGTGAAAAGGGCTCCAGTTGGATGGAACCCTAGGTCACCAGGTAAACTGAGATGTCTGGTCACCTTCTGATGGGTCAAGTTTGCTGTGTACGAAATAGACAGGTGTACACCTTCTCATGTGTCTAGCATTCTTTGCTTCAACCAGTTGCACATGTGTATCAACAAAGAAATATTACACTAAAGAGTACAACAATCAAAGAAAAAGAAATTAGCCAATTTGAACATTAATTAAATTGGTTTGCAAGCCACTGCCCCTTCTTGGTGGCTGTTTAAGTTGTTATTAGTTTCTAGGACACAACAACTTTAAAGAATATTTCCATTATTACCATCTTTTTATGTTTGTGTGCATAACTTTCTATTTAAAGGTCAAGGGATATTTTTCCATCTTCTTTTCAATGACATATGAACATTAGCTGCAACCTTAGGCTTCTCTCTAACACAGACTCCATTGTCAGTGATAATAAGTACAGGACAGAGAACTCTGGGAAGCAAACCACATGTTTATGGGCCTTTAAGATTTATGAGTATATTGGCAGTTCTAGAAGACCTTTGTAAGACCATGGGACACAAAGTAAGGATTATGTATGAAAAGTCTTCACCAAAATGTGGGCCTTTGCCGCAGAGTAGAGTTGAGGCACACCCCTACACTCCTGTACCTAGATATTTAATCCAGTCTTCATTAATTAAGGTGCAAATGGCTTTGGGCTCTGTCTCATTTATTTTCTCAGAAAGCCAGCTATATCCATTATATAGATGGAGCCAAGTGATGGGTGGAAATAAGGTTAGAAAAGATGTTCAGACCCCATGGGGACATTGAAATCACTGTTTGATTGTTTCCATTCTAAAACTTGGTTGGATTCTGAAAAGCAGCCAGTCACCAGCAACAACCAAAGTTTTTGTTTACACTTGCAAGAAGCTTCTGAGTACAGCAATGCCACTTCTTGTGTTCTTTGGCTGTCCGTTTTATGGTATAAATTAATGGCCTTCTTGGTTTGGCTGAGAATGCTGAATTCCTCTTCTAAGAGTCACTTTTCCATAGCGAGACAGTCATCTTCAACACATCTTCATTCCTACATTGGCAAGAAATAAAGCAAAAGAACATGAAAGTTCAGAGGCCTGGAGAAGAATCAGGTTTAGAGCCTTGGCCACACCACTCATGGAGAGGAGATGTGATAAATATGGCAAGTGTGAAACCAGCTGGTCTTGAAGACATGCTTCCCTGAGAGTAATTGATGCCAGGAGCCTGGTGTGACAACGTGGGTTTCAGGCCTGCCAGGGTCTCTCCTTCCTTTTCATGTCCTGAAGCGTCTTTAGTTTGGTTTTATTGTGACCACCCGTCTTGCATTCCATGGACTAGTCCCCAACATCTGTAATTGGATAGTCATGTCCCAATACACTGATCCCTCCCATTTCAGCTTTCCCCACTCGCAATTTCTCCTAACGCTAGCCTTGCTCTGATGTCAGCAGACAGCCTTGGAACTTCAGTATCGCCACTCCATCACAGCATTCCCAGCTGATGTTATATCTGATGTTATATTTCTCCTAGGAGAAATGTAACATCAGATATAACCAGGGAAAGCAGCAAACATGCTGGACTGTGTCTCTGCTCGTTCTCCATTTGCCTTTTGTGGTCTTCTCCAGGCATTCTCTCCCAATTTTCTGGTAGGCCTTGAAGAAACCTAAGCATTTTTCTTTGCTGTCCATCCGTCCTTCTTCTTACCCTACCATTCCCCACGTATTGCTTTGTTAACTTTAATCACAACTTTCTGTTGTGAGCAAAAAAAAATCTAAACTCTGACCTATTTCAGCTCAGATATTTGATACAATTCGTTGTAGAAACTTGGATTCTGAGGGAAAATATAATTTGAATTCTAGGGACATTTGGAATGATCTAACCAAGGACATGACAGATTTCAAAGGTATCTTTACTTCCAGTGTTGCTGCTTCTTGTCATACCATAGACTTTCAGTGGGTGAGGAAATACAGGCTAATTTTAACATGAAAGCAAATAAACAGAACAATAAGTAATGTATTCTAAATCAAAATAGACATGATCTTTAAAAAAATAAATTTTCTATTTAAATATTTGTACCACTAATCTTTTCTGTTGCCTACAAACAGAGTTGACTCTGCTTGCTAAATCACCATAATAAATATTGTTTCCCTGTTTGACTGGAAACCAAATGAACTGGATTAAACATAAGAGTCATGTCTCTGGGACATTCAACAGTATGGTCAATGTGTCTGATATGTGTCTAGTTTGGACAAAGCAGTGCTTTTGCAAAGTCTATGTACTGGACAATGTGTCTTGCATACTGAAAGGTGTTTCTCTCTCCTTTTTTGTTTACTATTGATTTTAGCAATTCTTTGCCAAATTTCTAGTAGCCACCCAAAGAAAGATAGATCCTGGGACTTTACCTTAAAAGAAGGCAAAAGAAACTATAATTCAATTATTCATTTTCGTATTTATTCTCTTTAAGTTTTTGGAGCAGTTACTAACTTTGAGAATGTTACTCAAGATACAGAAATGCAAAACATGGTTCTTGGTCTGAAAATGCACACCATCGTTCAGTTTGTTGTATGTCTTCAAATTGTCTTTTATGAACCTCAACAGGCAAAGATCCACCTCTCTATGTGATTCTTTCTCCATTGAGTTCTATGGAGAGGAGGCTCTAGCTTAGCTGCAAACCCATCCCATGAAAGGTCAGTGTGGGAGAAGTACAACTTCATGGAGATGGTCCAAATTTAGGAGTGAAAGAAATCTTATAGGGAGGCACACAAGCTTCTCTCACCATCCAATGCAAGTCTTCTCAGGACTTTTACTTTCTCACTTTCTATATGAATTTTCCAAATCCTCTTTGTTCTGATGGAACTCCTTTAGTAGGTTACCCAAACTAAAAATCTCCAAAGGTCATCCCCAGCCTGCTTCATCTACCCTTTTTACATTGCAATGGAGCATGTCTTGTTTTGTTCAAGGTCAATAGACTCTACCTGCAAACCAATAACCTCTACTTTATCTGTACAAGCAATTGCTTTCCTCAACTGGATTCTTTTTATTGGTATTAAGCATTTCCCCATACTAATGACTTCGTTAGTTAATCCTCCTTTGGCTATAGTTGTGGGCTAAACTCATTTAATCTGTCATTAGCCCCAACACTGATAAGACAGGTCTTGCTAACAACATCTGTGGAATGCATGTTCCTAATTCCAATAAATTTCAATACAATTCCTTCAATTTATTAATTTTCTTTAAAAATATTTTCTCAAAACAATTTATATTCTAGTTTAAAATATCAAGTTGTCCTACAAAATACCACCTATTCTTTTAAAATTTCTATGGCATGGATCCAATGATTTTCAGCTTCTGGTATGATTGCTGGCAAATCTGACTTTGTCTTGTTTCCTGATCCACTGTGTGTGAGCTGTTTTTCTTTTTTTCTTTTTCCTCTTTCTCCCACCCTGCTTCCTCTTCCTTATCTCTAGAATCTTTAAGATCCTATCTGAATTCCTGGTGTTTTAAATTTGGTAAGTCATTAAATGGTTCTATGGGTACTTTATCATTCACCTTTATGGGTACTCTCTGGTTCTTTAAGTTTAGAAATGCATGTTTGGTTTCTAGAATTTTGCTTATATTACTTCTGGGACCATTTTCATCTCCCTTTATTCTATAGTCTCTTTTTGAAATCACTTATATTCTGGTAATAAAATTAGATCCTGTATTGTTTCCTTGATTTTTTTCCAGTTTTTAAAAATTCTAATTTCTCAAAGATTTTTAAAATTTCACCTTCAGTATTTCATTGGATTCTTCTTTAAAGATCACCACACCACTTTTAAGTCCTAAGAGCTCTTTCTTGTTTTTTTTTCCCCCTTGAGTCTTTTTTCTCTTTCTTTTATAAAACAAATTCCCCATTCTTTTTCCATAGATTCAATATACTTAATGATATTGATTAGTGTCTTTTGAAGTTTTCTTTGGTAACTTATTAACAAGTTCCATTCATTTGGCCTCCTGATAGCACATAAAGCTCTGTCTACTTCTTCTCTACAATCACTGCCGGGACCCTAGGCCAAGACACCATGTCTGCTCACCTGGATCCCTATTATCATTATCAACACCTCTCTATCATAATCCATTCAGGTAACAAGAACAAAAGTCCATGGACTGAGTGGCTTAAAAGCAAAAGCAATTTTTTTTTTTTTAAATAATTCTGCTGGCTGGAAAGTTCAAGATCAAGATCCTAATAGATTCAGTGTCTGGTAAGGCCCTTCCTCCAATTCTGGCTGAGTCCCACATGGTAAAAAGCACAAGAGAGCACTCTGGTGTCTATTTTATGAGGGTACTAATTCTGTTATGGTGCTGTACTCCTTTGACCTAATCTTCCCTCAAAAGCCCCTTCTGCAGATACCAGTTGGTTATAGGTTTCAGCATAGGAATTTTGAGAGGGACACAAGCATTCCATCTACCACAATCTCCTTTTCAGTGCCTTTCATTATCAGAGTATATCCCTTGGACTCTTCATCTGCAGCAGAGTGATTTTTTTTTCCCAATGCAAATATGATACCCCATTCTCTTGCTTCAAGTCCTTAGATGGTTTTCTCCTGTGAGGCCTTGAAACGTTTCTCTTGTTATACCACTGTCATCTGCACCTGTTCTTTCTCTGATGTGCGTGTGTGTGTGTGTGTGTGTGTGTATGACTATGTATATAATTTCTAAGACTTGCCATTTTTTCTCTTCCATATAACAATTAACACACATGCTCCTTTCTTTTTTGGAAAGTTCTTCTCACATAAGTATGACATAAAAGTATGTCATATACTTAAGTTTTACTAGTTTTATTAAATTTCAACTCTTTTGTTCTTCCACTAAAACATATTTTTAAAAATTGTCCACTATAGATTATTTTATTACATGCACTCAAAGGACCATATTGTTTTTCTGGGACATTTTATTTCAGCATATGATTCTGTATAATTAATGTGTTCTTTTTCCTTCAATAGGTATAAGCCCTTGAAGACAAGGGTCATGTCTGTTTTAGCTTGCCATTAATTACATCCTCACACTTAATAAATAAATGATGGATCTCATGGACTTTTAGTTGCCTACTTAATATTATGTTTATTCATCTCTGTTTAGTAACATAAATCTATTTGTGTTGGCAATGGCCCAGCAAAAATACCACTTCCCTGTGCCTAGGGTTCCACTTAATATGTGTTCAGCTTATAAGACCTAAGCTAAAGTCTGGTTGGGGGTCCCATGAAAATTACTGCTTTCTTGAATGAGGTCACTCATGCATTATTTGTCTTTTTTTCTTTATCTTACCTGGAGTTCAAATATGCAGCTGGGCATCAAGCACTTATGATGCAAAACTGGGGCTGCAAGCATGGATGAAAACATGCAATGCTAAGAACGAACACATAGAACTGTGAAGGGAGCCCTGTCCCTAGTAGTACCATATGCCACGGCACCAGCCCTGGAATGCCAACCTCTAGCCTTCTTGTAATGTGAAGAAGACAGCACTTATTTGGTAATATTGCTCTTGTCAAGTTCTTATGTCATGGACCTCAATCCAATCTCTATATGAGTAGCAGTCAACCCTATTCTGTCAGAACTCATCCTTAAGCTCATTTATAAAGATTCTTGTGTACACTTGACCTTATACTCCTTTGAGTGGAGATCTGAATTATAAGGGAGTTGACCAAAGACTAAGAGTGATTTTTGGTGAAAGGGGGTGGTTCAACTACTGGATAAATCCTTTCCTGGCCTTTGCTACTGACTCTTTGGGAATATCTGATGATTTGGAGTAACACTGACTGGTGCTTGAGTTCCTATCCCTGTAACACTGACCTCATTACTTCCATCAGAAGTAATCCCCCACACTTATTTTCTGCAGGGGTATTTACTGAGTGCTAACTGTGTGACAGACACTCGGCTAGCTACAGCTGTCATTGTGGATATCATATCTCTGTCCTTCAAAAGTTTGCAGCTATCTTTAGTCATCCATGTTAAAATTAGTTTATCAGTCTCCTGGCAGGGCAGCTGATAGTGTTAAAACTGTTTTTTTAAATGAAATCTACCTGGTGTTTTGCACAGCATTTCCATCAAAGAAATACCCAAAACACTTTCATCAGAGAAATATCCCTCTTGGGGCTTTCTGTGTTGATCAGGATAGACTAACTGCTATAATGATTTAACAACTCTTGGTGTCAATGCTTAACTCAACAAAATTTTTGATTTTTGCTCATATCACAGTCCAATTGTGTGTCTGCAGTGACTTCTTATAGGGCCACTCAAGGAGCATCCATTGCATGATTCCATGATCTCAGGGACACCAAGAATCTTCCACTAGATCTTCTTCAACTGAATGGAAAATTATGAGGGAAACCAGGATGTGGAACATTCTATGAGAAGGCTTGGAAGTGCTTCACATCACTTCTGCGTCATATTTTCTCATATTGGCTCAGTTAGGTGTGAGGTGGGTCGGGGAATGAAGTCCACTTGTGACATCAAGAGGAAAATGAAACAATCTACAAATAGCATTGTCTTTGCCACATTCTCAAAGCACAACTTGAAATAATGTCTTAAGCTGTTTCCTCAGTCCAGAACTCTTTAGCCTTGACCATGACTTAAGGTTGAATAGAATATACATTGTACCCAGTGAGATTTTATTTAGCCAAATCCACCTGTTTTGCAAAAGCAACTGAAAAACCACTTTCATCATACAGTCTTATTAATGTACTTATCCAGGTCACCAGCTTCGGAGAAACCAAAGATGTGTCTGTCTTAAGATGTGTGAAATTAGGTTGAGAAAAAGAGGCACATGAGACAGTTTAAATAATAATTTAGGGTAACACTTGCTTATGTATACAAATGAATGCAACAGATCACAGTTTAGGTTTCAACTCTATCATGTCAATCATTCACTTTCTTGGTTGTAAATGATGTGTATTTAGGTATATATTTATTAACTGTTTAGTTTTTGATCATAGGATGGTAAATTCTGTGGGAACAGAGATCAAGCCCAGTTTGTTTAACAATATATTCCTAAGGCCAGCCACAGAAGCAGAAGTCAGTATATATCTGGGGGGGGGGAATGAATGAATGCTTTCTTTAATTAATGGAAAAGATGTTCAAAACAGAGAGGTAACAAGAGGAGGACAACAAAAAAGTGGGACTTAGGCATAAAGAATAGTGTGCTTTGGGTAGAAGAAAATAAGAATGTTTATTTCTTAAGAATTACAAGACTTGACTCATATGTCTAAATCAGTGGGTTTTTGCACTCAAAAATACTTTAAAAAGTCATGTTTTAAGTGCTAGATTTTTACTAAAGAGAATATTCATGCATAGGTAAAATAGTACATATTTTAAAGTAAGTATAAACATTTTAAAATAGTTATTTCTAGTAGTTTTAGGGAATATTGTGTATAGTATTGTGAGAAATACTACTAGTGCATAAAAATAAATTAAGGCAGAGATTCTCTATAATGGCAGAACCAGAGAGGTACAGAGAAAGGCAGTACTGTGCAGAGATGGGAGAGGAAACAAAAAAGAGCTTTTGGCATGGGTTTAGAGTTCATCTGGTAGGGTATGAATTAAGATTCCACAATTACTAATTGTGTGATCTTAGGCAAATTTAGTTAATTTCTCTCAACTGTTTCCTTTCAGTAAAATCAAGATAATAATAATATTCAATTTAAATATGTTTTTTTAAAGTTAAATACACATTGCATGGCAAATTGCACCCCATGAGAATTTATTAAATGTTACTTTTTATTGTTATTGTTGATTAATAGGAGAAAGCCTGGAGAAAAATAGTGGAAACTCATTCCACCTTAAAGAAGCAACACGTGAGAAAGCAGGTACACCTGTGAGCACTCTAAATGAGCTGCAGGCTCATAGGTTTGGAGTACATGAGGAGGTTGGAGGAAGGGCTGCATCATAAAGGACTTTTGAAGCCTAGGGAACTCAGACATCAGCCTATTTTAACAAGTGTGTGATCAGATCAGATTTCCATTTAGGAAGGTCATAGTTATGCAAATATATAGGATAGATTGAGGGGATAAGAACAAAGGTCAGGAGAATAAGTGAAAGGTTGCTGTAAATATATAGTTGTGTAGTAATGAGGTTGAATAAAATGTTCTGACAGAAATGGAATCAAGAGGTCTTGGGATGATTGGCTGTAAGTAGTGAAAGGCTCCAGGTTGGGTCATAAGGCTGTAGGGTGATGAGAGTTGGCCAAGGTATCAATAAAAGTTAGGAATATCAGGAGGAGACAGAATTGAGTTTTTGTTTATGTGTATGTGTGTGTTCTTGTTGCTGTTTATATTGTCTGGCATGAGAGGCAATAAGATTAGGTTTGGTTATGTGAAATTTCAGTGTCTTGTATGACATTGATTTAGAGATATCAAATAGGAAATTATGACTAAAATCCAAGATTGGACTGTAAATCCAACTCAATTTATAGTTGATACTGTAAATCTGAAAGAGAGAGAGAGAGAGAGATCTGAGTGAGGAAGAAAGATTGAGGAGGCATCATGGGTAGGTCATGGTAGTCATGAAGGGGATTGCTCTCAGGAGGATCAAATTGTGTAGATGTATTTTTCTTTCCAAATACACACCTGATTATATATATAATATTTATGTCCAAATATATCAAGAGTCTGAGGAGGAGACCAGGAAGCTGCCTGTTTTATAAGCTCCCAGGTGATTATGAGGCAGTGGGAATGAATCTGACATAATTTTCCCAATGTACTTACTCGAAAACCAAGCAGTGAATCCCACCATCATGTACATCCATAAGAATGTGATTGTAACTAAAATAAGATATATTCCATATCAAAATGGATTCTGCTCTCACACATAATTAGAAAAAACCAATAAAGAAAGAGAGAAATGAAAGAATGGAACTCAGATCTATGAAAGCAACCAGGAAAAGGTGGCTAGAAAATGAGAGGGAAACTAGGAGAGCAGGAATTGCAGAAATCACAGAATCAGACCTTTGTCAAAGGGAGTGGTCAGAAAGGTGAAGTACCACTGGGATGGATGTCAACCAAGGCTAGAGATAAAGGCTTGTCTTTGAATTCAACAAGAAGGGGATTCACAGTGACTTTGGCAATGTAGGTTCAGTGGGGTAGAGGGAGCTTGAGAGTGAGGGAGAAAAGAAAGCATTCAGTGTGCCAAAGCATGATGAAAAGAAAGGGCAAGAGCAAGAACAGCTAAAGGAAATGAGACCAATGACCTTTTTTTTGTTTGTTTGTTTGTTTTCCAGTGAAAGGAAATGAGAAATGAAGCTAAATCCTTCATTGAAGATTAGGTCCTAAAGCAAGTTCCTCAGGTGTTTGCAGGTTGAGGATGACCAGCTCACCAATGGAGGACTAATCTCCACAGAATAGCTTTTTATGAAGAGGAAAGAGAGGAGGATGGGAAGGTAAGGTGGTGCAGAATGAGAAAGGGGCTTGAAGAGGACCAACTCTCTCTAGACTTCTGAAACTTTTATGGAAAAGGTTTGGGTCAAAGACTCAAATGAGACAAGAAAGTGAAGATGAGGCCACAATTACTGCTAATTAATTATTGCTGTTTAAAGCAGATTCCTTGTTACTCCTAGGTTTAAGCTAGAGGCCTGAGTCCTGTCTGTAGGGAAGAAAAAGACTGTACTTGGCTCATTCCTCCAGTACAATGAGTTCTACTGAGAATTCTCCTTTCTTTACTGACTGTATTTGTGGCCCACAGTAAAAGACGCAATCAATGTCTTAGTAGGGTGTATTGGTGTTTGGCTCATTCTTTCCTCCATCTCTGGACCCTGAAGTGGTTAACAGAGCTACTAAAAGTGTCTTGCTTCTAACTAGGGAATAGCTTTTACTCTAGGAGATTCTGACGCAAGAGTAAGTTCATGGAACATGTTGATTTTCATACCACTTCAAATGGAGCCTAAATCAGCTGTCAGATATTTACAGGCAATTTTCCTCATTACACAGAACTCTCTGTGATTATTATACTTGGGCAATGCTTGCATTTATTTGCACATAAGCATGTCAAGGTAGAGGGGTAGGCTTCCTGAGCTGTGCCAGGAATATGTCAAGGCGCTCCAGTATTACTCAAGATTGGATGGGATGAAATGTTTGGCTCTTCCCCAGAGCTTGTCATCACCCTTGCTCAGGTATCTAGGCTTACCATTTTCTCCCTACAGACTTGCCTTTATATACACCGTACTGAAAAGGCAGAATTCTGCCTGTGCTATTTAATAACCACCACGAGGCCTCAAGACTCACCCTTGTGCATTTTGAAAGGGACTCTGAAAAGTGCCATATTCAGGTGATAGGAATGCAAAATGAAGTGAACTGAAAAAGACGCCTCCCAACCCAAACATGGTGGCCAGGTACACTAGACAGATGACTAACAGTCATAGAAAGGACAGGTCCTTAAAAGGGCCATGTGAGTCCTTCTTGGGGCCTTGGCAAATGCGTTAAATGAAAACAAAAGATGAAAATGCTCACAACAGCTCATCTTTTTACTTTGTGAATTATGAAACAGGCTAGTACAAGGGAGCATATATTTTCCAACCCATTCTTTCTTGAATGTATGCCTTTAGAGAGCAAATTCAATATATTTGAAGGTGGTTTGAGTACCAGATGTGAGAAAGCATATTGTAGTAAGTAAAGAATCCTAGATTTATAGCCAGACTGACTCAGGTGAAAATCTTGGCTCTGCCACCCACTGGGTACCTGTCCTTGAACATGTTTTCTTTTTAACCTTTGAATTTCAGCTTATTTATCTAAACATTGGAGATTAACATAGCCAATTTACAAGTGGTTGTGAGGATTACAATTAAACAAGTCTCCTGGGTAAAAGTGGACTGATGCATTGGCTGGCTTAACACAGTCAACTTAATGAGTGACATGAGAGTGGCAGTCATTTACTGTGACGGTTAGGAGTGCAAGCTCTGGGCTCACATGGACTGTCTACAAAGCACATCTTTGCCAGTTTTCTAATCTTTAAAATGGGGGGAAAATAGAGTTTTTGTAAGGATGTGATGTGATGATGTTTAAAGAATACTTGGCATGGTGTCTGACATGTGGCCTGTGTTCCATAACTGTTAGTTGTCATTATCAGCACGGGATACCATCCTTGATCTGTTCCTTTTATGCCACGAATCAGGGCAGCTCCATCCACATCACTTGGCCATGGCACATCTAGGCCTTTCATCCTGTCCATCTCTTTCTTTCTGTCTATCAGTCCCCACCACACTGGGATTTAATGGGTCCTTAATAAAATTGTGTTGAAAATTGAATGAATAAATATATAAAGTGCTTGTCGCTCAGGAGATAGTAACATAAGTGCTTTCTCCTTTCTGACATCAGCTTCCCTTTCACTGATTTGAATGGCAGAAAATACCCTCTCAACTTGTCATACTGTATATTTTTGGAGAAAGGAAAAATGAACCACTTCCATGAACAGTGAAAGAGTTAGTGAAAGAGAATTTAAAAACCAACAATCTGGTCGATTCTGAGGGTATAAATTAAGCTAGTTAAGCAGCCTTAATCCAGGATATTGGCAAGACAACTATCAGACCCTTGGCAGTTGTATTTCTTCATTCTTCTCTAAGGTTAGGGCATAAAATTTTAACCCAAAACATCAGAGGTTAAAAAAAAAAGCATGGTAACAACAAAATAATCCTAAATAGTTCCCTGTGGATTGGAACCAAAGACTTAGGGCAATGACTGTCAGACGCATCTAGGTCCTATATTGCTAACAGATGGTGAACATTTTCATGGGCTTGGGACTAGTTTAGATCAGAGTGAGAATCCTCCGCTCCCCCTCCCCCCAAGAGACTCTAATTGGTACATAGGACATTAGACTGAGTTAAAAATCTGGGCTGACATGTTATTTGTTAGTTTTAAATTGAACTTGTGCTTTAAGGGGTCTAAATTTGCTTATTGAAACACACACATGCACATGCGCACATTAAAAGAGTAACTTTCTTTTCTATGGGGATCAAAATAAAGATTTTCAAAGTCCTCTAGAAAAGGGCTCCAAAGATTTGTTGGATATCAAATAGCTCCTTCAAGACAACATTTTGATGAGTTAAGTGTAAATGAATCAGAAACATATGGATTAAGTTTCCCTTGAAATACACAGGGGCTTAAAAATCAAAGAGGAAACAGTGCCTGGCCCAGGGTCTTGCAGGTTGTGCCAAACCCAACACATTGGAGCAGCAGTTCAAGATTTTTGAGGGATCCAAGGACGGGGCTGGCCTGACCCACGCCTAGTTCCTACCGTATTGAAACAGAGAACATAAGTAATGCCATTTATATTGCATTATTACTAAAAATTCCTCTTTCCTTGTGGTTTGAAAATTAACTAAACCAAGACTTACAAAAGAAAACCCTATAAATGGTGTCTGCAGCACAGAAAACCCTCCAAAGGCTCAATGCGCAAGTTCAAAATGTTCTCAGTTGCTCTGTTATTGTCTGACAATTCAACAAAAATTGGGCATCAGCGTAGCACTGGAGACCCTTAAAGAGGGGTAAAGTTTAGACTTGTACTTCAGAAGTTCTCCACAATATTGCCAGAAAGGATATATTGGAATAAAGAATAATTATTTCTGAAGATGTCATTTAATCAGCATTTCCAATCACTCCTCTTTTTGCTATAGATAGTGGATTTTTAAAACTTCTAATTGGTTAATCAGTAAATTGGCAATGTGGGAAACTTATATTTGAATCTCAAATAGATTTAAATCATTTAAACACATATGCTAAACCTAATTTTAATTTAGGTAGCTCTTATAATTAACCTACTTTTATCCCTTGTGATAAATAATTAAATCTTATCATAAACTACTCCAAAAATTTACCAATCGGGTGGTGACCAGCCACATAACTAAATCCAGAAATAAGCAAAGTGATATTGATTTATAAATCTACTTGGGGAATAGAAACACAATTATCTATATTATTATAAACTTAGTTTGTTTTAAAATTAAAATGTATGATTTTTATCATAAATAATGCATGTTTAGAGAAAATTCAAAGAAAGCAAAATATTGGGAGAAAAAGTTATCAGTAATTATACAATCAGTATATAAAAACTTTTGACATTCTGGTGTCTTTGTCTACAAATAAATTGTAAGTATTATCAATACAGTTGGCTCTCTGTATCCCGAGGTTCCAGGTCCACAGATTCAACCATATGGGGATAAAAAGTACTCAGAAAAGGAATTGCATCTGTACCGAACATGCATAAACTTTTTGTTCTTGTTATTATTCCCTAAATAATATAGCAAAACAACTATTTCCATAGCATTACATTGTATTTGGTATTATAAATGATCTGGATATAATTAAATTATATAAGAGAATGTGCATAAGTAATCTGCAAGTACAACACCATTTTATATAAGGGACTTGAGCTTCCATTGATTTTGGTATCCATAAGGATCCTGGAACCTCAGCATCCCCCATGGATACTGAGGAAGGATTGTACTCTTCTGTACTCTTAGTTTTTCAGTGAACACTTTACAAATATGTTTCTAAATTGTTAAACATAATTGATATTAGTCACCAAATTATAGTATAAAATTCTAGTATGAAATTCCATAGATCAACTGTAATTTATTTAATCAGTGCTAGCTGGTTTCCAATATTTAGCTACCAAAAACCAAATTGACCTGAACATATTTCATGGCTAGTTGCGATTTTTACCTTAACTTCCCATGAATGGATATTTTGGTAAAAATTTGAACAGTGTTAAATTTCTTGGTATACATTGATAGATTTTCCTCTAGAGCTGGCCTGACACAAATCTGACAACTGTAGCTATCTTATAAATGGATGAAATGATCCCCAGAAAGGCAATAACAGTGACCTCAGATTTGATAGAAGTTACATATGAGTGACCCTTTTTCCAACCTTTAGCCAAAACAAAGCATTATTTTTTTTGCAATCTTTGTACATCATGAAGGCACAACTCTTTGATTTAATTTACCATTCCTTGATACTAGTGAATTTAAGTGTAAATCTTGCTTATTTGTATCTTGTATCTCTTCTTTCTGTAATTTGTCTGTATGTGGCTTCTGTTTGTCTTTTAATTATTGTGTTTACTTCTCATTAATTGGTAGGTATCCTTTATATTTTAAGATATTAATACTTTGCCATATAGGTTGCAATGTTGTCTGTGATATTTAGTGACATTAAAAATTTTTTTAAAATTCTACCATCATTTCTTCAATTTTGTATTCTAATTTTGATGGGTTTTTTTTTGTTTTGTTTTGTTTTGTTTTTTTGTGGGGTACCAGGGGTTGAACTCAGGGGCACTTGACCACTGAGCCACATCCCCAGCCCTATTTTATGTTTAATTTAGAGACAGGGTCTCACTGAGTTACTTAGAGACTCTCTTTTGCTGAGGCTGGCTTTGAACCCACGATCCTCCTGCCTCAGCTTTCCAAGCCTCTGGGATTACAGATGTGTGCCACGGCTCCCAGCTTGAAGTTCATTTTTAATAGTCCTCCCAATCCCCAAAATATAAATATGCTTTTTATGTTTAGCATTTTAAAGTTGTGTGTTTTGTTTTGTTTTGTTTTTGCTGGTTTTGGCGAATGGTGTAGCAAGGATATAAGTTTAATCAATCAGGTCTGAAAATAGTTGCTAATGTATTTGGCATTTGTAGGCATTATGTGTACAGTATTAACTCCTGAAGCTCAGTAGGTATGTTGAAGATGGACTCTAAAGTGGTTCCCATGTTCCACCTACTAGGCATAACAGCTTTTTTAATCATGTAACTTACCTCTAAATCATAAAATATAACAAGGTTGATGGGTAGTTACTCCCAGGATTGTGTTACTTTTTGTTATATAAGACTCTGTCATGCTAACAATCTTCCTCCAAAGAAAGACTCTTCCTGGCTTGATGAGGCCACCAACCAAAACAGAAAGGTCCACATGGCAGGGAAGTGTAAGTGGTCTCTTTTTGCAGGAGGGATTCTCTGGTGCACAGTAGCAAGTAGGAGAACCTTCAGTTCTGCACCTGCAAGGAAATAAATTCTGCCAACTTGAATGAGCTAAGAAGATAATTATTCTCCACCTGAGCCTCTACATGAGAACAAAAACCCATGAAAACCCTGTTTAAATTTGTGAGGCCTGACAGAGTCCCCAGATAAACCATGCCCAGACTCCTGATCCATGGAGCCTATAAGGTAAAAAAATGTATGTTATTTTAAGCTATCAACTTTACTGAAATTGGTTATGCAACAATAGCAAAGTGAATACATCAGGTAATATTTATTGAAAATGTGTTATTTCTTCCTGGATTTTAAATATCACTTATATTATACATTGGAAGATATTCACCAAATCTCTAAAATCCAGAAATATTCAACTGACCAAATAGTGCTAAAGTGATTATTTAATGATTACTCAAAGAAATATTCCCCTTTAATATTTGAGAAACACATGCTGATACATGACATGGACAGTGCTTGTGCCAGCCACTTCAATGAACAGGACAACTGTTTCTGCCAGGGTGGCCAAAAGGTCAAACAGGGACCAAGTGTGTTGATCCTAAGGAGACCTCATTCAACACGTAGCTAATTTCAGTATGGGGGAAAAAAAAAAAACCTCACAAGTTTAATGGAAAAGATTTTTCAGTACTGAGCAAGAAATATTCCAAATCTCTAGTTGAAAACAAAGAATTATAGATAGATCAAGCAGTTCTCACTAGCTTTTCCTCAAAAGAATTTGTATCACTCTCTTCTTTGCTCTACTTTCAGAAGTACTTCTGAGTAAATGTTTTAAAATGTGGCAAATTATAGAGCTTTTAATCTTTTTGTTGTTTGTTTGGGGAAGTGTGGGGGACTGAACCCAGAGCCTCACTTTTGTTAGTAAAACTGGGTGAAAGGTACAGAGGTTTCCCATACAGACCCCACCTCCACACCTGGCACATCATTTTTACCCTCTGTCCGTAGTTTTCCAATAGGGTTACTCTTGGTGTTAGAGATTATATGGGTTTGGACAACAGTGCGAAGACATATATCCATTATTATAATATCAAAGAGAATGATTTCACTGCCCCAAAAATATCCTCTTGCTCCACTGCTTTGTATTTCTTCCTGACTCTCTTAAATCCCCTGACAACCACTTATCTTTTTATTGCCCTTGTAGTTTTGCCTTTCTCAGAGTGAGGCCTGACAGAGTCATATATTTGGAACCGTATAGTATGTGGCCTCTTCAGATCATCTCCTTTCATTACATAATATGCATTTAGAATTCTCCCTATTTTTACCCTAGCTTAATAGCCAATTTCTTCTTAGCATGGAATAATATTCTGTTGTATGAATGTATCCATTCACCTACTGGAAGACATCTTGATTTCTTCCAAGCATGGCAATTGCAAATGAAGTTATAAATATCTATGTTCAGGCTATTGTGTAAACATAAGTTTTTCAACTAATTTGGGCAATATCAAGGATCACAATTACTGGATTATATGGGAAGTGAAGGTTGAGTTTTGTAGAAACTGCCACTTTGTCTTCTGAAATGTTCCCACCATTTTATATTTCCATAAGAGAAAGAGAGAGAGGGAGAAGAAGAGACGTAGGTGTCTAAGTTTTCAACTATCTCCAACTCCTTACTTCTAGAACCAATGCTACAGTATCTTAAAACTTGCATTGTTATAATATGTTTTATTATATTTCACAAAGGAAAAGGTATCCTATTCTATCAATACCCAATTTTTCTTCTTTTTAAAGAGTTCTCGATGACTTTAGCATATTTAATTTTTTTCAGTTCAATTTCAAATCTTTTTGTCAAGACCCATCCTGCCCTTAAACATCTCTTTGGAATTTTCACTTTAGTTTCATTAAATTTATGAAGTAACTTGGGTAGAATTGACATCTTTACAACACTAAGGCTTCCCTCAAGGAGTGTGATATCTATTTATACCTCTTCAAATATATTTTTATGTTTCCTATTAAATTTTTGTAAATGTGTCATAGGTCAGGCACTTCTCAGGATCAATCCCTAGATGCTATACGCTGTTTTTTGTTTTTGTCTCTTTCTTATGATTACAAAAAGGGTCTTATGTATACGGTCATACACAGATGCACAAAAACACATTCATGCATATAAATATATTATTATTGCTGTTTTTTAAAAAAGTTATTAATTTTCACATGTTTATTTGTAATGAGATGCTATAATAAGTTTTCTTATTAATTTTCATAAAACTTTGGAATAACACATGGATGTATGTAAGAAAAATAATTGTGTGACAATATTTTATCTATATTTATTCTATTCTTTGATTTAGTTCTTATTTTTTCTATCTCTTTAAATTCACTTAAGCCCTTAAAAGTAAGAAAGAAGTATTAGAAAAGTACATACTTTTATATTCTTATTTTAGTGCGTATATTATTTTTTAATATAATATCTACCCTGGGGCTGGTCTGTGATAAATATGATTTATCATGTTTTGGAAGTATTCTCTTCATTAATTTTGGGAAGTTATTTTTTTTCCTTTTAATCAGAAATAGATACTGAATTGCACTAAATATCTTTTGAAACACTAAGAAGAATGGTAATTAAAATGGTTATCCTTTAGTGTGAGGGGACAATTGTTCCTCTCCTCTGTCTTCTTCCAAGTGACACACTGCCCTTGCTACACGCCATGTAGCCAAGGCCTGCTCAACCTCAGGCTTTGGGAGCAAATGCAGTCTTTATTTGCAACAATATGAGGAAGCACTCTTTGACTGGTATTTACTGAGATATATGCAGCAAGATCCTATTAAGTTTTGGTCATTCATACAGGCTCAGGATGGATATGTACAATGACCAGTATTGACTAACATCAGAGACAGCAAAATAAGGATCAGCTGAAGGAGGAGAAATTTTCATAATCACATTCTTGTTCCAGGCCCTTGTGAATTCATCCTCCTCACCCAGGTGATAATATGATGTGATGAAGAACCAAACTTTTATTTATCTATATTTGTTAGATGGAGATGGTGATATGTGTGAATGGGAGGAGGAACAAGGCTTGATTGCTAGGGTTCTTAAGTAGCTATGTGGTCATTACTCACGTAAAAAGCCATGAAAGTTTGTTTATTTGCTTGTTTGTTTGTTTTTTATTTCCTGATTTCCTATGGTAGGTGATTTCTGATTGAGAGACCATCTCTTCTAACTCCTTTTAAGTCTGTCTCTAGCCATATGTTTCTACCCCCATGTCTTTATCTCATGAGAAGAAGTCAGTCTTGCAGTTTGATGAAACCAGTACTTGAGCTCAAGATTTACCAGAAGCAAATCCTTTCAATAGTTATGTTTATTAATAGTATTTTATCTATCATTCCCAATATATTTCCTTCAGATGGGGTGCTATGAATGTGTATGTGCACATGGTTTACTGGGAAATGGTACATCCAATGTTTTTAATTTTCTTACTATTTTCCCATCTGTACTGAAATGAAAGTAACATTATTTTGCACTTGATTCCTGCTTTGTTCTTGTTTATATTTTCCAGGTTGTTGAGTTTTGTTCAGGCTTAGTTTCAAACTTCCTGCACTTCTTTCTTTGTGAATCACTTTTGAATACAGTACAGATTATATGTTGTTGGTTCTCTCTCTCTCTCTCTCTCACACACACACACACACACACACACATACACACACACAAACACATACATCTAATTTGAAACTATACTTTTTTAACACAGAAGTTTAACCTATTTACATTTATTTTTATAGCTGATTAGTTTACTAACTTATCACCTTGTTTTATGCTCTGGATTTAATTTTCCTATATTATTTCATGAAGTCTATGTTTTGGTATAATGGATAGCATCCTATCAGGTGATTCACAGTTTTGATTTTTCTCATGACTGATGATCTTCATTTTATTCATTTGATTAAGGAGGTGAATTTTAGTCTTCCCCACTGTAGAGTTATATCTTTTCCATTTGTGTATAAGAAGTATTTTGTAGAGAGACATTTTGAAATTATATATATATATATATATATATATATATATATATATATATATATATATAAGATTTTATATATATATCCTATTCTTTATCAAACTTTTTAATTTTTTTAATATTTCAATGGACTCACAGTTTCCCATTTTATTTGGTGTGTTGTAATCCATTATTACTATCATTTATTTTAAAATTTAAATGTCACTCAATTTGGTAGTGGGAATTCCTTTAAAATGGCACTGTTAGCGTTTTGATGTGTCCAGAGTTTCTGGATCAGTAAGATGTTCCAGACTTGTCTTGTATTTTTGCTGCTTCATTTATGAATCAGCTATTTCTTCAGGCTCTTTTAAGGAAGAATGATTATTATTATTATTTATAAGCCATGACCTGGGTGTGAGGTATGTTCATTACTCTTAAGGGATTGCTACTCAATAGTAGCAATAAAGAAAGTGATAAAGAAAGGAAGCCAGTAACTGTCCTTGGCATAGCAGGAAGTAACTCTTGGAAAAGAGCCAGCCTGATTTTAGGAGCAACTGTATTGGGAGGTTTCAGGCTTCCACAGGTGAGCTTGGAATCCACCTGGAAAGTCCATGAAATTGGAAATATAATTAACGATGTGGAAGGCCAGGTTCAGAAACAAAATGCTGAGGAAAAACAATAATCAAAGAAAAGCTATTTACAAAAAGTGTAACAGAGAGCCTAAGGAAAAAATAATATATGAAACAAAACAGAAATAATTCAGAGGAGCATAGATGAACACTCTCCCAGCCTAAAGAAAGATCTGAATTTGAATCAAGAATCCACTGGATGTAACACATATAGACCAATGCCTGGAAATTCAAGTATAAATTTCATCTACTAGTATGACTATTACTAACTGCACGTGGATATGTATATTTCTGATTACACGTGTCAGTACCTAATCCCAATACCATCACTCAGCCTCTAGTCTAGAGACTATTGCTGGGCTCTATTTTCTACTCTGTTGCCTTATATAAGCCACATTGCTTTCTTGGCTTTCTGAGGAGGTGTTTCATATCAGCCCTGGTGTTGTTTTAAAACTTGATCCCATCTGTAAGACATCTAGTAGAAATTCTTGGAATTTTCCATCAGTTGCAAGGCAACTTTTCCTGATTTATGGCAGTAAGGCAAATTTTGTGATGACAATGATTATAATAATTTTACTGTTCCCTCATTGTAAATATTCTTTGGCTAATTATTATTATTACTATTATTATTGTTATTGTTATTATTATTATTATTGAAACTGGGAAGGAAAGGATCAAATATCTTCTCTCAAGTTATCAAATGTTCAGACATCTATTCAATCTTTAAATGACTTTTCCTTTAAACTTCTCCAACAATATGAAGAAAATGTCACATCCAAGACATCTGAAAGCAGATTAATTTGAAGTTTGCTCCTCTTGTAATATCTTTCTCAAAAGAACTGGTACAGACCATTTCCCATTTGTAATGAATTTTTCCTTGATAACAAGTGGAAAGTAAATACTGATCATTTGTTACTTGGCTCCAATTTCCCCAGGATTGAGCCCTGGACAATATACCTGGGCTGACTAATAAGAACCCCCTTGTTTCCCTTCTATCCATTTAGAATTGGAGATTTAAACAATTCCCAAGGTATCAATGGCAATTTCACTTGATGCAATGTTTATGGCTTTCTTTGGAAAGCTCTGAAATGTTTGCTCTATTTTAGTGACACTACTGTGGTTAATGAAATATTGTTAGAAATTAAAAAGAGGATTTGACTTCAAGGCTACCAGCTGAAATTCTGATAGCAAAGGTCCATCAGAAGACCAGAATTCTTAAAAATTATGACATATTCTTATGAAAATCCAGATTCCAAAAAATGCCCCACAAAACCTGAATTCTAAAACAAATAATGTTTTCTGTTATTTTTCCCCTTCTTTTTTTGTTGGTGGGTATTAACTATATAGAATAGTGGGTTACATTGTGGCATATTCATATATGCGTGTTGAAAATATTGTTTTTCTAAGCAAAAGAGTTAAATTCCAGTTTCTTTTCCAAAAATTTTTTTCTAGAGTTTTCAGCTGTTAGTACCAGACTGACTACTTAAAGTTACATGGTTATAGAAAATTCACTACACCAAAGATCTAGAAACTTAGTTTTGAGCCTTGTTCATGAAACACTACTTGTGCTAAATTTATATGATTCTGTCTACTCATTTGAATAATAATTAATTTTATCTGCTCTACCTTCTTTACAGGGTTGTTTTAAAATCAGATATAATAATGGAAATTAAGGTCCTCCATAAATTGAAAAGAAAAATACAACACAGACGAATAGCCTTACTTTGCTTCTATTTCTGTCCTAACACATTCCTAAGCTTTATGCTGTGACCTAGAGCAAATTCAGCTTTGGGGACTAGAACCCAATTCTGCAATTTCTTGAATGGCAGTTTATGCCCAAAGAATTTGCTTTAATCTCAGAAATAGACAGTTAAAAGGAAAAAAAAATTGAAAGGGAAGTCAGGAAATGATATTAGTGTTAGTCATGCAATACAAAAGCATAGAAATCTAAGAACTGAACCCAATTTTGGAAGCGATCTAGGCCAGCGGTTTAAATATTTTTAACTGTCTAAAAGTTTATACAAATAAGATTTACACAGAGGCCCAATATGTGAAATAGAAAATGTTAAGAATTGCTCTGCTGAGGCAACAGACCCAGAGCCCACTCCCTGGTTTTCTGTGAAAGGGTTCACTTTGGAAACCATCAATCTTCTTCAAAACACTTTATTTAGACATGGGATCCTGTTCCAGTTATGCCTTGTTCTACCACCACTTAGCAGAATATCAGCAACACGGAAAAGAGTCCTTGCGGTGTGGGAGCATTTAGGGGTTCTGTAGCAGTTCCCTGGTGTCATTCCATTTTTGGTTGCCTTAAGAGGAAAAGTTGTTAACACCATTGGAAACCTTTGATCTTATTCACTTTTTCATCCAATCCAAGAATTGCATCTCTGCCCTCTTTGATCTGCTGTTCTCTTTCACTCCTTGAAGAACATGAGTATATTCCAACATTGGACAGTTACAGTTTTTGAAAGTGCAACAACATGGATGCACAACGCCTAGTGTGTCTATTGGAGCAACTCATTTCCAGTTCTCCTGCCCGGCCCATGGCCATTTTCCCCTATTTGTGGACAGCCATCATGATTCCTCTATACCTTCTTTCCAGTGCCAACATTTCTAGTTACCTCAATTTTCTACCACCACTTAGCTATGGTTCAAATGTCCCCTCCAAACCTCTTATGACATTGAATTGCCATTATATTAAGAGGTGGGGCTCTTAAGAGGTGATTAATCCATGAAGCCCTGCCCTCAAAAATGGATTAATGACAATATCACAAGAGAAGTTTCCTGATAAAAAAGATGAGTTGTGTCCCATTTCCTCTCTTTCTCCCAGGTGTGTGTTCTTCTGCCAGGTTAGAATGCAGCACAGAGGCCCTGGCCATTCTCTTAGAACTTCTAGCCTCCGGAACAGTGAGCCAAACAAACTTCTATTGTTTATTATATACCTAGTCTGTGGTATTCTGTGATAGCGACCGAAAATGAACTTATGCATTCCTTATTATGCTAGCTACTTTCTATGAGATTAACAGTTGTTTGTCAATATCCTATTAACATTTAGGATTTGGATTTCAACCCAACACTGCAGATTTGGTCTCCTCAGCACATTCAGTAGAAGTATAGCTACCCACAAACTAGACAAACATCATAATCTAGTGAGGTGACTTACTGTTGCTTATTCAGTTTATTGAACAGTTTTTTACTGAACAATATATTTATTGCTTACTGTTCAATAATGAATACAATGGGCTGTAATTACTAGATGTGGGAAGTCTAATACTATTAGGGCATGCTAGCAGGGGATGCTGCTATGAAATTTTTTACTCTCCCACTCTGTTTTATTTCCTAGATTTTCTTTACCCTTTTTAAAAATTTTTATTTATTTTTTGTTATAGATGGACACAATGCCTTTATTTTGTTTATTTAATTTTATGTGGTGCTGAGGATGGATCCCAGTGCTTCACACATACTAGCCAAGCACTCTACCACTGAGCCACAACCCCAGCTCCTTACTTTACCCTTTTCACTGTTTTTACTTTTCTTGTTACTCAATGGCCTTTTAGCTCCTGTAGGAATGATCAGGGTGGATCTTAGCAATCTTCACTCTGCAGTAGTCAGAGGCTAGATTCTATCACTAAAATTTTCACTGACTGATGGGCCTTTTCTGGGACCAAATACTTGGTAATAAAGTTAGAGTTATGGAAAAGTCTTTCACCTGTTAAAAGAAGTTTTAGCTTCTTAACAGTAATGTGATCCATCAAAAATAAACATATCAGTATATTTTAGAATTTTCAAACCAAGGATTTTTGACTTTTATAATAGAATGCCCTCCTAGCACCCCAGATGGAGATATTGTGGACTAATCCAACACTGGAATTACATTAGACCATTTAGAAGCGTCTGTGAGTAGAGTAGCAGCTGAGCAGGGTGTTATTGTCTTTTTCCCCCAAAGGCTCACATGTGAAAAAATATTTACTCTCATTTTAAGCACTCTTTCCTGGGTCTCTGTGGATTTTGTGAGTTTTGAGACACAAAGAAAGCAAAAGAGAAGTAAACAGTTTCTGCAGCAAGTCAAAAGCTGGCAATTCTGGAACCCTCTTTCCTCCTAGGGTGACAGTTGAGGTCTTTTGCTATGAAACTGTAGTGGGGGAAATGGCAGTTAAACCATCCCACTTTTGTAATTATCTCCCATTTCCGGGGATCACACCATGTGGTAATTCTAAACCTCTGAATGGAAATTGCTGCCATCATTTAGGTTCTTCTGTAATCCCCCTAAATTATGGGTAACACCTTCCTCTCCGCGTCTTGGTTTCATAATTCTAAATCAACATGAGGGGCAGAGCCAGGTGAGATGTCCCCAGATAATGAAGTCCAAGAAGGGAATGCCCGGCTGCAGGCTTGGCTAATGCCAGAGGCTTCTTGTTGATCCAGTCATCCCTCCTCCATCTCTCCCCTTTCTGCCAGTCCAGGAACTATCCCAATTGAAGCAGAAGGTACTTAGTGATTTTATCTGTAACAAGCAACATAATGTGAACATTTAGAATGCACATCTAGTTTTCAGTATGTCAAATCTAGAACTTCTCACCATAACATTACAATAAATCAAAAGGAATAAAATCAGTGAAAAACAAATGTCGGGGGTAAAAATATTGAAAAAGTTTCTGAAGTTATGTTGAAACATTTTTTGCTTGGTCGGTTATCAACAGATGGCTGTATGTCTTGGGTAACTTACGAAAGCCAAACTGTACTTGTATAAAACATTACTATTTCCTGTTTTTTTTTTTTCCTATCTAGCTTAGATGACCCTGTATTCTGCTTTCTAGTTTTGATTTTCATAAAATCAATTCTCTCAGCTCATCCTATTACCAGAGTCCTTGTACAAAGGTCCTGGCCCTGGTGGTCCCAATAAACCTAGCTTGGCTACCCATCCCAATATGCCAATCAAATAAACAAGCAGTGGTTAAGGGCAGAAAAGGAGCTTTAAACAGTTTTTTTTCTGTGCTGGGAAAAATAGATAAAGGGATACAGTAACCAAAGGTCTATCGAGAGGCTGAAACAAACTGAGGTTTTATAGAAAAGTGAAACAAAAGCAAGGGTTGGGGGACTCAATTGCAGAGTTTGCAAAGCTAGTGGAGTAGGTCATCTTGGTTAGGCTGTGGTCTGGTTGATCATTATCTCAGAACTGGCTCTGTGAAGCTCTGGTAAGGTCATCATTACTGGAGGGGTGACTTGGTTTCCATCTTGAGGCGATTGCTCCTGCTGAAGGACAGTGGGCAGCCTCAGTGTCATCATGGATCTGTTCTGCAAGGCTCTCATTGCTTAGGGGTAGTTTCGGTCCCATGTTATAAAGATGCTTATCAACCAGGTCCCTTGTTCCTGGAATCCAAGATAAATGCAGAAGAAAGTGGTTCTGAAGGAAAAGGAGTTAAAAGGAAAATGGGATCAGAGAAGGACAAAGTTGGCTAGGTCAGTGACTGGGCCCACCTTCAACAGGCTTCTTTCTTTGGCAGCCAATGCTCACTGCCCTGTGTGAACTGGTACAGAGCAGGACTATGGGGAGAAAATGCTTTGTTAGAAAGGGTTAGTACATAGTAGGGCCTCAAAGACACTTCTAAACATATAGAACATAAAGTTTTAAAATGGAAAGAAATGTAGAGAGGAAGATGGAGCTAATCTGTATTCATGCCCTAGTTTTTTTCTCCCTTGCTTTTTTTTTTTGAGGGGGGTATTGGAAATTGAACTGAGGGGCACTTTACTTTGCAATCCTTCTGCCTCAGCCTCCTGAGCCACTGGGATTTCAGGCATGGTCCACTTCATTTCCCAGTTTTATTGAATTTTTATCTTTTCCAATATAAGAATACATAGGATGATCACCAGGCCCTACCTAAGAAGTATAGGGCTATCAGGGATTAGCTTTGGGATAAAATAAATTGATATTACTATTATCAGTTACATGAGCATTATGTTCCAGAATCTGGCTTAGGTTTTTATATGCATTAGCTTTTCCAATGCTCATCACAACATGAAGTTATTACTAAGACTATAGATTACAGTAAACCCATATGTTCTAGAGTAGTACTGCCCTGAATGAGCTTGACCTCATAAGGATTGCTTTCCTCTTCAATGACATACTACTCAGCTATGAAAAAGATAGCAAATGAAGGTACTGGGGAATTAGATTGATCAAATTATGTTATGTGCATGTACAAAGATGGCATAATGAATCTCATTATTATGTGTAATTATAATACACCAATAAAAAATAGCATCAGCCTTCACTGTTCATTCTGAATTTACAGACAAAGCAATGGAGATTTAAGAACTTATTCATGAATACATGAAAAATAATTGCTGAGATTTGAACCCAGAGCACTCCAGTCTGAAAATGGTACCTATAGTTATACCTCGACTATTAGGATATAATAAAATTGTTCAAAGAAAAAGCAGCAGGTGGCCATACATTTAAGTCAATGGTCCTCAAAGTTTTTCAGACCTAAAGCTCTTTCCCAGAATAAATCTCTGACATAGATCCACTAGGTGTGAAAAATATAAAAGGTGTCTTGCTCAAATCTGACACCTTTTATTCCTTTAAGTGACTTAAAGGAATAATGAGCATTTATTATTCATTCAGCATCTGAGGGTCAAGAATCCAAGAACAATTTAGTTTGGATTTCAGATCAGGATCTCTCATGATGCTCCCTGAGGATATCAGAGGGGGCTGCAGTCAGCTGAAGGCTTGACTGGGGCTGGAGGATCCACTCCCCAGATGGTTCACTCATGTGGCTACTGACATGAAGCCTTAGCTCCTTGCCATGTGGACCTCTTAGAGAACTTCCTGAGTACTTGCAAGATGTGACAGCTTTTTTCTTCCCAAGCAAGTGATGAGAGAGAGAGAGAGAGAGAGAGAGAGAGAGAGAGAGAGAGAGAGAGAGAGAGAGAACGCAGGACAGAAGAAACCACAATGTCACATATATTCCTTCTGGTGTATTCTATTGGTCCTACAAACCAATCCTGATATGAGGGATAGAGACAGAAAATTATACCAGGAACTACACAGGAGATGATGATTATTGAGGACCATCTTAGAAGCCAGCTGCCACAACCACTGTTTTGTCCTTGTGGGACCAGTCATCTATTGAGATTGACAGGCAATTAGCCTATATAACCATGTATTTTTCTAGAAATTATGGTATTTTAGGATACATGTCATATTCTGATCAGTTTTATCCTTACCAGGTAAGAGGATGTAATTTACACAGGTGTCTTCTCTTCACCCCTCCTTATACACCTCCTCCTCTGCAGATTGAAAAGGTCAAGGGTGGAGAGGAGAACCTGAACTGAGTCTTGGACAGGTTTTAAGAGCAGGATGGTAGAAGAGAGGGAGGAGAGTATCAGTAAGAGAGGACAGCACATACAATATCAGGAAAAAGAAAGAATCACATGCTTGAAGTAGCTCCTTATCACAGATAGGCATGTAAATTAGAGAGGGAGGAGAAATGCTTGCAAAGTGGTAATCCAGGGCCAAATCATGAAGGGTTTCATATGCCACACCACAGGATGTTATGTTGTAGGTAGTGGAAGGCTGGAGAATCTTAAGTAAGTTATTGGCCCCTGCAATGATGTCCTAATTTTCCTCTGGCTGTGGTGGCTTGAAGGAAGGTGAGGCCAGAGGCCCAGCCTGGTTCGAAGATACCCACAATTTTGTAGGCAGCAGTGGTTCCAGCAGGAGCAGAACGAGCTGTGATGGAGAGGGTGGGATGGGAATATCAGGAGGAAGAACTAATAGAATTTGGACATTGGGTGGATTGGGAATACACAGAGATTAATTGACCAGATTTGTGAACATGGAGAAAACTCTTCAAAATTTGTTTTCCTCAACTAGAAATTATAGTATATTTCAGTGTTCTTAAAAAATTAGAGACGGGCTGGGATTGTGGCTCAGTGGTAGAGTGCTCAGTTAGCACGGGTGGAACCCGGGTTCGATTCTCAGCACCACATAAAAATAAAGGCATTGGGTTGTGTCTATCTACAAAAAAAAAAAAAAAAAAAAAAAAAGGTTCTCTCTCTCTCTCTTTTTTAAAAAAAATTAGAGACAATATGTGTGAGGTTCCTAAATTACTATTGGCACAGCAGGGACATGGTCAATGGTAGCTATAAATAAATATACAGAAAGAAACTAAAGAGTGAAGAAAAATTAATAGACAGAAGGACATTCCATTATGTGTGTGTGTATGCACATACTAAGGAAAAATAACACAAATAAAGGATCCAACACTAACATTATATAAGATTTATTTTTAAAATCCTGATGTAATCCCTTGACTATATAGGAGTTTCTTTCCAGGAAAGTTTCATACTTGACAAAGCCACAAATCCCAAGATTGAAATCTGATAGAAAATAGGAAGTTGGAATAAAATAATAAAAATGGTATTGGATCTACAGAGTGTCCATAATATAGATGGATATGGATAATGCTATCAAGAAGATACATAGTCCACTTATGAAAAATCCACATTTTTAGGCTTTATGGACATATCACCACCCTCCCATATGCATATACACAAATATAAAAATGCACTGTCTATACCAACATTTTAAAAATGCATTTAAAAAATTTTTAGGTGGCTTTGGCTTTAAAGTAAAGTAAGATATGCTTGTGTTAAACTGTTTTTTCAATAGATAATCCTTCTCCAAAATCAAAGCTTTTTGAAAAAAAAAAAAAAAAACCTACTGCATTGACGTCAAAGTTGACTGGGAAATATTTTCCTCCATTATTTTTAATTGCTATTAGAGAGTACTTCATTATTTTTATGTAGCTCCAGCTGCTTGATTTTCTATATTTGTGTGTGTGTTCGTGTGTGTGTGTGTGTGTGTGTGTGTGTGCACGCATGCGCATGCTGAAGATTGAACTCAGGGCCTCACTTATCCTAAGCACACATCCCCAGCTCTTTTAATGTGTTTTATACTTGTACACCCCTCTTGCTTAATTTCTGTTTGTTTTGGGAAAATGCTTGCATATAAAGTGTGTCTTGTCCCCCTGGTCTTTTGAAAATGTACCTCCTTACTTTGGGACCCACTTTCGTCTGTCTAGTCTCCTCAGCATGTAGGCAGAGTGAAGCCTACCCCATTTTCTCCTGTCTTCTCTGACCTCTCCGTCTGCCTACAGGTCCACTGCAGTGAGCATTATAATGAGGACTCCTTTTGAATAAGGGCATTGGACTGCATCATCCACAGAGCACACAAATATCAAGCCGCTAGACTGCTGAATGCCTGGGAAAAGCTACTGTTGGTGGAGGATTGACATATTATAATTTCAAGAGAAGTGGCCTAGCCCCTTATAGCCCTTCATCTGTCTTCATGCTAGATAAGAATCTCTAAGGCAAAATCCTAGAGGATCCTAGAAAATTCTACCACCTCCCTGATGAATGAATAGGGCTTCTGGAACTAGCCACTCTGGATCTGTATGTAACCTTGTTTTCTTAATATACTTGCTTTGCTGCCCTTCATCCCCCTCCCATTTAAAAATGAACCACCAAGAGTATAAACTATCTCCAGCTGCTGGGAATGCAAGAACATTATAATGAACTCCAAAACACAGAGAAGCAAATGGTACATAAGTAGTTTCCTTTCAGATCTGGATCCCTTATTCTTTCTTTTCTTGTTCCCATCTCCAGTTTCTCTTCCTAATACTAACTCAGTTATTTCCCAGGCCCAAACTAAATTGCAGTCTTTCTCAGCCTCTGTTCACTTTAAGGAAACCTGTCTGTTGCTATTATTCTGTAGACTTCATTTCCCATTCAAATTAACTCTTAGAATTTTCTAAACATTTTTGTCAGCATAGTCCCCTGGTTTTCCTGGGCCAGAAATTTCCCTAATTGCCTCTATAAGTAGAGTGACTCGTTTTCCTGGGTCAATTCTAGTTTGTGTGTATTTTCCTGATGTGATTGTTGATAGTGGCCCCTTTCCATCTCCAAAAAATTTTGGGTTACGTAATACATTTCATGGTCATTTTATTATAAGGTACCTTTCTTACACATTTCAAATAATAGTGGCAAGGGTAAAGGGGAGAGGTAGTTAATGAGAATCTACTTCTTGGTAGCATAGAACAATGGAAAATACCTCTGGTAAAATTACCACTCCATGCTTTGGGGGTTAATATAATTTCTTTTTTTCTAATGAGGAAGTGAAGGCTCAGAGAGGTTACACAACTTTCTAATGACACCCATAAAGATGATTAACTGGAACTAGGCCTTCCTTCTTCATAAATTGTTCTGTACAGCCTTGTAGGCTCCATTATCATCCTAGTTGACCTGGATTCAAAGCCAGACTTCCTTCTGTTGTGGCATTCTATATTTTCCTTTTGGTACTCTCACTTCTCTTTTCTCCTCTAACTTCTGAATACAATCATTGAGATTTTCCTTTTCTCCTAGTAATTTCTGTCACATGTCATATCCAGTATCCAGTGATGCACACAGCAGGAGTTTTGCTAGCAAATATGTGGAGAATAAACCCAGGGAAATCCTAGTTGGAAACACAGTTGAACTACACTCCTCCACAGCTGCTTTGCTCTTCAGAACCTAGAGAGATCTGTAAAGGAAATTTTGAAAGTAGCCCTTCAAAAACCTCAGCAGTGGTAATTTGCAACAGGAATAAGCAAGGACCTGTAACAGGTGGAACACCTGTTGAATGAGAAGCAACTAACTTATATAATGTTACCCAAACTTCCTCATCTCTTAACCAGGAATAGAGATTTAATTAGCTGATAGGGCTATAAATTATGTAATGTGCTCAGCCCAGCGTCACAAACAAAATAATAGTTTACGAAATGCTAATTGCCTTTCTTCCTTCCCCTCTTAATCGTTGCTACTGCATGTTCATCTGTCCAAAGAGGTTTTGAAAAAAAAAAAAAAGAAAAATATAATTTGCAAAATATATAATCAAAATTGGGGATTTTTTTTTAATCCCAAGAACATAGCCCTCGGCCTCATATGGCAACTATGCTCTCCATGATCCTCTTTGTTTCTTTTAAGTCATGGAAAGATTAGAGGTCTACTCGGCATAGAGACAACTTCCCTGTGGAATTCAACAGAGATGTGTGTTTGGGTGGCTTCCTGGGTGCTGCATCCATCCAGTGAGGCCTATAGGCAGTGAAAAGGGACCTATTTGCTTATACATTTTCTATCACAGCAGCTGATAGCCAGGATCTAGGTTGGATGATCCATGAACTCAGTCTGACATCAGCTGAGCAGATTGACACTGTCATATTCCCCAGAGTGTCTGTGGAAGTAATAGAAAGTGAGCTTAGCATGTGTCAAACTATCTCATTTGGGGTTTTGAAAGAAACCATCTTTTCCTCAAGGTGTCACAGAGCCTCAGGAGGAAGTGTGCACTGGGACAGAATCCTGCCACCCTAGGGATGGGAATGGGCTGTGGAGGTAGCAGGGCAGAGCCTGGGGAGAAGTACCAGATAAAACAACAGGAAGGTAAAGCTCAGATCCCACAGCTATCTCTAGTCCCATCAGCTCTTCCTGTCAGAGGGCCCCTGCAGGGGCTGAGGCTCCCAGAAGATTCTGACAATGGCTACTTAGTCCAGTGAGAGGGACAGCATCTCATCTGCCAGAATTCCTTGAAGGAGACGCCAGCCTGTTTAGAGAAAACTCCTTAATGAGAGTTCACATAGGAGGAGGAATGCTGGGCCCAGGTGGGTCTATTGGAAATAACAACCCTTTGATGTCATTTGGTGAGATACTACATGTATAGTGCTGGACTCCTGGTGAATGCCAGGCCAGTGTTCACTCTTTATTATTGTTATCATTAATGTCAATTGTTTCTGTGACTTAGCCTCTGACTGTTCTCAGCTTTCTAAGTTTCCTTTTCTAACTTTTCCACTGCTAATATGAAAATGATTTCTCTTTTACTGTTTTCTGTTTAAGTTGTACAAAGTTCATGAACAATCTCCTTATAACTTTTTAAAAATATTGTAGATAATAGAGAGACTCTTACTATTCCAAGTGTTGTTTTCTTTCCATTAGAGAACTGTGATTCATGATTTTCAATTTATGCATATTTCTCCAGAAAATATACTCATAAGATACTCATAGGAGCATTTTATACTCTTATAAGTATACAAATAAAGCAATATGCCCACAGAGACTTCATTTTCCCTTCCTCTCTCCCTCCCCCCCCTCTCTCTCTACACACACACACACACACACACACACACACACACACACAGAATTGTCACTTCTGTACATGTCTTTTTAATAAATGTTAAATATTGAGCTATCATTCTGTAACCTGCTTTTTCACTCAATAATAAATTTGGAATATGCTTCCATATTAACAAAAATAGATCTACTTCATTTCTTTAAATTGCTATGGAACAAGCCACAGAATGAAAATAATGTAATTTAATTAGACATTCTACTGCTGAAGGAGATTTAGGTTGCTTCAACTTTTTCCCAATTACAGGTTACACTGCCAATAAATATCTTTGCCACATGAATGAGTGCCTCTTCAGAGAAGTGCTATTCAGGATCTTTTGAACCAAGTTGAAATATAAATGAGCAAAAGAGAAAAATATTTTAGATATTTAGATATAGATACATCAGTTCTGCATTGTGATCCAGAATTTATTTAAAGAAATTCTACAGATCAATAAGGAAGAGACAGAAAGGACCAGAAAAATAGACAGGAAATTTAGAGAAGAAGATGGTCAATAAATATATAGAAAAAAAAAAGGATTTCTCTAGAAAACAGGAAAATATAGACAGTAAGAGAATATCTTTCACACACTAATAGAAATTAAGATATCTGATGATTTCAAATGTGGGCAAAGATGAGGAAGTTGGTTTTTCAGTTCACAGCTGGCAAGAGCACGATTCGAGAACTACTATAGTTTAAAACAAGAAACCCACTAGTCCTGCAAGTTCCCTGCCACCACTGCCAAATTCTCTGGCCACAAACTCATGGCTCTTTGAAATACACCCTTCCTGCTGCAGGGGCTTTGCGCTGTGGGGAAGCGGAGAAGCAGCAGCCCTGGATCAGCCTGGAGGCAAATACCTAATACCCAAATACCAATGATGCTGTCCACCCAACCCCAGGGCCTGTGGCCATCATAGCTGACTCCCTCCTTCCTGTCCCCCACTGAGGGCAGAACTTTTCCTCAGATTCTTTCAGGATCCCAGTATCATCTAGCATCTGTAACCCTGTCCAAATTCCTTCACTAACATGTTCAAGTTAGTCTTCAGGAGCTGTGGTCTCACTCTGTAGCTGTGAGCAGTTTGTCTGGTGGCCTCAGTTTTCTCCCCCACCTAAGGGGAGGGATAATGAGTACTTGCTACCTGATGGGACACATCATTAAAACTTCAGAAGAAGGCCTGGCACCAGTAAGTGCTCAACAGGTGAGCTTTATCAACTATCTGAAACTTCTCTGTGAATAGGTTTAGATGATCTTCCTGGAAACTCCTAACCCCCCTCTTTCCCTACAAAGCCAGTTGCTGTGGATCTGGGGAGATAAGAACAATGAGACTTTAACCAGATGCTATCCTACCCTGCCCAGGCTGAGTAGTCCTTGTTGCTTTCTATGGTGAACTCACAACTTGCTTTGGATCATTATGTTTCATTGTGTACATGAGTGGAACCAAGAAACAAAAACAAGACTAGTGAATTACAGACTAGTTATTCTACAAAGGTAAGGCATATATTGAATGTACAATGAGCCAATGCTGGAAGGCAGGAGTAGAATATGTGGTGGACATTAAGAGAAAAAGATTTGGTGTGAGCCATGTAGACACACAGTGAGAAGAGAAAAAGTTGTAAGAAATGACAGGTAACAACGTCATGCTTCAAAGTTCAGATTGACATTAAGTGGGGGATGGGACAAATATTTGCTGAGTACTTGCTGAGTGCCAGCCATGCCCTAGACGTGTTCCCACATGTGACATTGAACCCTTACAGCAATTGTCAATAAATGAGGCCATTATTGCCAAATTCATTGTTTTTGTTTATGTGTGTTTGTTTTTGTTGTTATAAAAGCCAAACTCATCTCAGATTGATACATTCTACTATATCTGTTTTCTAAATGCCTTACTTTTGAAATCCTTCTTCTGAACTCTAGTGGGGTTAGTGCAGTTTGCACATGAAGCAGAAAAAAACAAACAAACAAACAAAAAAAAAACTGGACCAAAGGGTGAAGCTGATTCTCTGGCAACAAGAAAGCACTTTTGTGCTCCAGGGATGAGTAAATGTTGATGTGGGTTACCTGGAGGGCAGCAACGTTGGCAGATATTATTGGAAGAGGGAAGTAGGTAAACAAGAGAGAAGGACCATGGGGGGTAGAGAATTTAGGGAAGATTTCTTAAGAAATCTGCTAGAAAAGGAGAGGAAACGAGAAATTTCCAGAAGGCCAAAGAAGTTGAAAGAAGTTTCCAGAAAGCAGGAAGCAAGATTCCCCTCCCATCAAAAGGCAATAAGGGCCTAGTGGGAGAGAGAAAATGAGGACAAGCAGTCACAGGATTGACTTGGGGACATCTCTGCTAACCTCACCTTTCTGGACCATAGCTCAAACCTCGTGACCCCTCAGTGAACAGAGCAGCTGGATAATTTCATAGACACAATTACAGGGGTGATTTCAATAGACTGATAACATTATTTTCCACAACCAATGAGGCAGTGCAGTGCTGTGAAATGGGGTCTTCCAGGAGGCCCTGTTTTTCAACAGGACAGTGGTGTTCATGATACAACAGTAGTCAAACAACCAAATATTTGACTGCATTTACCTGGAGAGTGACCTGTGGCTAACTTCAAGTGAAACAATGCTGCCAACATAAAAAGTGCATCTGTTTCCCTTCCATGCAGTTACAGCTTCTCTACTTTTGATAAAGAGGAAATCATTAGGAACCAGGGGCATTGTGAAATTTTCTGAACTTCTAAATTGGCTCTCTCTTTGCTCTTTCTCTTAAACTCCACAAGGTCAGTCACCATTCAGTGTCCACATTGCTGGGAATTATTAGGAGAACAAAAGTTCCCAGGACAAAGTTTCTTGCTTTATGTAAACAAAACCCCATTTCTATTATTTTCCTTTTAACCATGAACAATTAAGCTGGAAACACAAATGTGAATTTTATTTGTGATGACTTTGCATGTCCTCTGATAGGCACTTCATTCTCCCTGGGATCAGCAGAACCCTTACTGGCATGTACAAACATCTTTGTTGCCTCCTCCACTGTTGCATGATTAATTCATTTACTAACTTGATAAAATGCAAAATTTGATTGCATAAGGCCCGAGACTCTCAGTCCAGAATTAACATGCTTGTGTCAAACAAAACTCCAAAAGGCCTAAGCACCCTCATCTGCTCTTCTTCACACCAGATCTTATTGAGAGTTTTGCTGCAGATGTGAGTGAAAAAGGGCTTGAGAAGGGGGAAAAAGCTCCTTCGTCCAAAGATGCTAAGAACTGTGACCTAGTACCACAAGATATTTGGAAGCAGAATGAGGAGAAAAAAGGATTTAAGCAGACAATGAAAGAGGTAAAAGTAATGTAGGAAGGCTCCGGATAGGTTTATTTATATTTCAGGACTTGAAGATGTCTACAGATCTTGCAATAACCTGGAACTAATTGGAATTAAACTGCCATTAGAAAAATAAACATTGAATGGTTCAGAGATTATATAAATATATTAAAGAGAAAGATATTACCTCATCCTCATCCTCATTAACTCTCTACCTGACTTTACCAGGACTGAAGAGTCACTTACACATGGAATCCAAAAATATGAAACTCATTAAAATAGCATATGGGTGGCTACCAGTGGTGGAGGGTGGAGATAAGAAAACGGGGAGATATTGGTCAAAGGATTCATACTTGGTACTTGGAGTTATAAGATCAACAAGTTCTGGAGATCTATTGTATTTAGTGTACTTGAAATGTGTTAAAATATTAGATCTTAAATATTCTCACCACACATACACACACACACACAGTAACTGTGTGAGGTGATAAATGTGTGCGGTGGAAAATGGGCTTGATTGTGAATATGTATATTAAAACAGCACCCTTTTTTAAAATCTTTGAACATCAATTTTATTATATAAAAGCAAGAAACTAATTTTTTTTTTAGGAAACATCTCTGTCATCTCAGAAACATGGGAGAAAGGACAGAGAACAGCAGGACAGGGGGAATTGTTTCAGGAAAACCAGTCTCTGCTATCTCTGGCAGGTGGGGGCAGAGGAAACTCCTGATATCCAGGTGGATCCAGAGGTGTTCCTGGCTGGAACTCTTGCAGAGAATCCTGAGCCAGTATGCTCACCTCATTCCTGCGGCTGTTCGGAGTCCATGTGACGGCTGCCCACGCCATGATGTCAAAATCCACAGAGCTTACAGTCCTCTGGCTGACTGCTATTCATTTTGTCTGTTGCAGCTCTGCATTTACATTGGCACCACCCTGTTTTTGAATTTACCACATTTCAGGCCCCCTTGAATGGGAGCCACTGTTCCGCTGACACATGGCATGCAACAACACAGTTGTTGAAAGCAGGCAGCGATACTACTGGTCACCCTCTTCCAGCCTTTGCTGTTGTCCTGGTGTTGCCCTCTGGAGGTCTCTTGGGAGAAATTGCAGCCTTCTGCTGCTGCAATGAAGAACCTCCCGGAGTTGGGCATGTGATCCAGGGTCATCCTGGAAGGCAATCCAGGGAGCAGGGGTCCTTGCATGAACCTTCTGATGCCCTCGCTGCTTGGCTTCCTCAGGCAGCTGATGCTCACAGGACAAGGGGAAGGTGTGGAATCAGGCTCACTAGCACACTTCTTTGGAAGGTCAGGAAAATTGGAAGGCTCTGTGGGTCATGGGTGAGGCCAAACCCTTTGATGACCAGGCTTCACCTGAATATTGCAGCCTTGCCCCTGGCCCATCTGATACTGAAGAATCAGGTATGTGGCCATTGCATCATCA
Organism: Marmota flaviventris; assembly: GCF_047511675.1. NCBI lineage: Eukaryota > Metazoa > Chordata > Mammalia > Rodentia > Sciuridae > Marmota > Marmota flaviventris. The sequence continues at coordinate 99,306,715 of NC_092498.1, read as the reverse complement.
AATAGAATGGGTCATTATTGCAGGGTTTGGCTCACTAAGTTGAAGGTCTGAATACTTGTCACTTTCCCTCAGCCATGGGTGCTGAAGGATCTCTTCTACCATGTGTGGGGTTCTTAGTCAGCATTTATGGAAGCCTTCTTGCTTGGGTGGGAAGGTGATCAGGAATGTGGTACCTTGCCTCCACAATCTGATTCACCAGCTCCCAAGGGAAGATTTTCACAAAAGGGTCTCTGCCTGACAACATACAATACAGAATGACACCTAGGCTCTAGACATCCATCAGGGGAGCCTCATATTCTTCCTGCTAGATAATTTCAGGGGCAAGGTAAGGGAGAATGCCCTGGAATCTGCTTAGCTTCTGCCCAAGTGTGAACTTCATGCTTATGCCAAAGTCAAGGAGATTGATGTTGCCTCTGGAATCCTCCACGATGTTCTCGACCTTCAGGTCTCCAGTGTCCCACCGCATAGGCTTGAATAGTCTCTGGGCCTCTTCTTCCTGCATGCCACCAGACTGGATGTAGTCAAATAGTTGTCCCTCACCTGCATGCTCCATCATGATGTGGAGTTGTTGGCCGGTTTCCATAACCTGAAGTAGTTAGATTACATTGGGATGTTCCAGGCCCATCATCACATTTGCTTCAGAGTGTCCTGAGAAGTAGTTTTCTTTTACTTTTGTTAGGACTTTCACCACTACTTTGGCAGCAGTGAGGAGATGGCAGGCTAGTTTTACCTGGGAAAACCCACCACACTCAATGGCCCTCAGAACCTCATAATGGTCAAGAAAGGAGCTGGGCCCCTGCAGCACTACACTAATCTGACTAATATTGCTACGCATCCTAAGCAGGAACCCCAACTAAGGATGATAGCTAAATAAATAATAAATAAATAAATAAATAAAATAACAAATCAAAACAACAAGACAAAATCAAAAAGCAAGACAAATCAAAGAACCAACATCCAAAAACCACAACCACCAACCACCGAACGCGCTCATCTAGGAGTCTGACAAGATTCCTATTAAAAGCTTCCTGCGCTTATGGACAAAACCCAGCCCCAGCCACCCTCTTATATACTGGGTATTTGAAATTCCCTTATAATGGCTCTTTCTGGAGTCAGAGCAAGAAATAGCCCAGTCATGCCTGGACATAACTCCCAGCGGTCATCTCCCTTTGGAGTCAATGGGACATTTTCCACTTTCAGAATAAGAATAAAAAAGGTCACCAGAAGCTTTTGCTTCAGTGGATTATGATTAGAAACTAAAATTTGTAAAATATTTCAATGGACTTTCCATTTTAAGTTTAAAACTTTGAAGGACCTTGACATATCTATACCTCAAGGTGTTCAATTCTTTTTGTTTGTTTTCTAACTCCAGATAATTGGTGTGAAAAGGATAGTAGCACCTCACTCACATTGTGATACTGTAACAAAATGCTCTGTTCCCTAAGGCATTGTAGAGCATGGTATTAACACCTGTGCAGTTGAGAGGGAGGAAGGGTTCATCTTAATTTACTTATAAAGTCCTCACCAGATTTCTCATTGGAAACCCTGGAATGCAAAACACAGTGTGTTGATATAATAATAAAAGACAAAATATGAAATCCAAGCATGCTAAAACCAGCAAAACTACCTTTCTAATGGGGATAAGAAATAGAGGTGTTCCCAGATGAATGGGTCCCTTTATGATGGTGTAACAAAACACCTTAACCTTGGCGATTTATTAATAGAAATTAACTTCTGCCAGTTTCGTAGACTGGCAAGTTCAAGGTTAAAGCACTTGGTTGCTGTGTCTTCACATGAAGGTAGGGGCAGAGGCAGTAAGGTGGAACTAATTCCCTCAAGCACCATTTGTTTTTGTTTTTTAATTTTTTTTTCTTTTTTTCTTTTTTTAGTTGTAGTTGGACACAATACTTTTATTTTATTTATTTATTTTTATGTGGCATTGAGGATCGAACCCAGCACCTCGCACGTGCTAGGTAAACGCTCTACTGCTAAGCCACAACCATCATTTGTTTTTTTTTTTTTTGTTGTTGTTGTTGTTTTTTTTTCCTGGAGGTAGTAGTGATTGAACCCAGGGCCTTGCAAATATTAGGCAAGTATTCTACCATGGTTGTACATCCCCAGCCTTATAGAGAGGACAGTCCAACTGAACTAAGAGCTTGCACTGCTTTCCTTATAAAGACAAACCCATGGTCTGCACTGGGGTTCTTATAAAGATACAAGTCTCATTCATTGAAACAACGCTCATCCTGCTCCCATATGACCATATCTTTGGTAATTCCATCATAATTCCATTTTTGAAAAAGAGACCTTATCCTGAGTTGTGAGGCTGGATCATAACCATATACTTTGGGGGATATATTTTAACCTTCTCTATTTCTATTTTTCTAAGAATTTTTATCCATAGGTATTGAATTTTATCATATGATTTTTCTACATCAACCCATACAAACATATGACTTCTTAGGCTTTGAATGAAATTCATATTCATGATGTAACCCAGCCTGTCAATTTTCATTTTCTTGCATTGTTTTATTTTGGCACTGTCTTTTCTGGTTTATTGATCTGGTAATACCAGCTTTATAAAATACATTATGAATTGTTCCCTGCATTTACGTTTCCTAGAAATTACCACATAGAATTGTTACTGATTCTTTCTTAAATGTGTTAGAATTCTTCGGTGATATCATTTATACCTTAAGATCATTTTGTAAATTTCTAAATTAGGAAATTAATATCCTTAATGGGCACTGGACAAATTAATGCTTGTGTTCTTACGGTAGTTCATGATTTTTCAAAAATTGTTCCATTTTATCTCAACTGTAATTTATATGTTCAAAGTGGTTCAGTTGTAGGAATCCATTTTCTGTAACTGAGGCTGAATACTGTATAAAGAAAAGAGGTTTATTTAGCTCACAATTATAGAGGCTAAAATTCCTAGATGGAGCAGCCCTATGTGTTGTCTCTCCAAGGTAGGCCCAATGGCAATGGCATCACAATGGTGAGAGCACATCCAACACACAACAACACTCCATATCCCTGAATATATATGTATACCTTGAATATATACAATTTTTATTACAAGTTAGAAAAGAAATAAAATAGGTCAGTGACGAAGGGTCGAAAACATTGATAGGCAAAGAAGGAATGAAAAACATGGTGCCCAATGGAGAAATGAGTGTGGAGATGGAATAGTAACCAAAGACTTCCAGCCCCTATGGCAAAACTGCCCTTCACCTGGGGGCAAATGCTGGGTGTTGTAACCAATGGAGTTCTAGGGTTGCTGTCCCTTTGGCAGGTCCAACCCTGCAGTAAAATGGATTTGCCAGATACTTTCAACACTCCATTCAAATTACTCTTTCTTGTTTGGTTCCACAATCACCCAAAAGCTCTCTCTGCTTATTCTCTTCATCCCTGGGAAACTCAGCCCTTGAAGTGAATATAAACCAATCTCAGAGTTTGACCATGGAAATGCTTGTAGGGTCATTTTTGCATTATAAATCTGTATGTCAACACTTTCTCCATATTATTAGTAGAGTGAGATATGTAATATGTATTTATGAGTTAAACAGATGACAAACCTAGATCGTTCTGTGACAATTACTTCCATGCAATTGATAATTTGGTATTCTGGTATATATATATATATATATATATATATATATATATATGTATATATACATATATATGTATATATATATATGTATATATATATATATATATGTATATATATATGTATATATACATATATATATATATGTATATATACATATATATATATATGTATATATACATATATATATATATATATCGTGTCAGCTTGTTTAAGGTGACTCTCTCCAAGAGAAGTGAATACATCATCAGAGTGTTTTATAAAGTCAGGTGTCTGTGCTTATGAAGCTTGCGTTGGACTCAGAAACATGGAAAATTCTCTGGAATAACAAGTGGCTCCCTGCTAGATTCTCAGGAGACAACCTGCTAACCTCACAAACTCTGAAAGCAGAGGGTAAACTGTGCCTTGCTTAAAGGACTGGAGCCCTAAGTGCATGACTAGTATTTTTTTCTATAACATTGTGACTAATTGTCTCTATTGATAGATTATATTCAAAGAGATTTACCCTGAGCCAAGCACGGCACAGAGTTCTTTATGTATGCAACTTTACATACTCCTCATATCAATTATTAGATAGAGTCATTTCATTGCCCTATTGTGTAAGAGAAAACCAGGACATAGAGAAGTAAAAAGCTCTCCCTAAACCACATAATGGTGCCCCTATGTCAGCTTTACCTAGACACCATGTACTTATTGACCCCATGTACTTATTGACACCCCTGTTCCAAAAATCCATTTTTTTTCTTCTCATCTTCATCTGGTATCATTGAAATCAGTGGCTTATTGTCAACCTAAATGGCTAACCCACTCCATACTACAGGGATGCCCAGCTCCCTGATTGCTGGGTGTAACCAAATCTTCCATGGTCACTGGAGCAGGGGGAGATGGTACCCAATATGTTGCAAATGAAATGTTGCCATCCTGGCTGACATGTACATTATGGGAAGAATGGAAATACCAACGTCATTTTATACGAGATTCACGGCTCTGTTATTTTTACCTCCACTTTAGCCCAAATTTTATTGCCATTGGGAGTTTACCTCTACTTTGACCATGAGTGTTCTCTAGTGGAATTTCTGATTTTGTTTCTTTCTCTTTTCACAGAGTATTTTTCTTCATTTGAAATTCTTTCAAACCTCATTGCCCTTATAGATACTTTATTTCATCTTCATATACACCATCTTCAAATACAGTCTCAGAACTTGCATCTTTTATGCATCTCCAAATGAAAAATGAATCCAGGCACAGTGGCACATGCAGCTTGGGAGGCTGAGGCAGGAGGATCACAAGGTCAAAGTAAGCCTTGGCACATAGTGAGACCCTAAGCACCTTAGCAAGACCCTGTCTCAAAATAAATATTTTGAAAAGGGCTGTGGCTGTTGCTCAGTGGTTAAGCACCCCTGGGTTCAATCACTGGTACCACAACAAAACAAAACAAAATAAGTGAACAATGAATGGGTTTCCAAAATTTGTGTCACTATGATACAATTCACAGGTATCTTTTTGTTTTTAGTAATGGAGCTACATCCATAGCCCTTTTGTTTTCTTTCTAAAGTTGAGACAGGATCTTGCTGAACTGTTTAGGGCCTCACTAGATTGCTGAGGCTGGCCTTGATTTTCCACCCTCCTGAGACCCTGGGATTACAGGCATGCACCACCACCACGCCTGAGGGCAAATAAAGTTTGCCCATAAATTACCAAGGCTAAAGAGCCTGTTCCTTCTCAGAAACATAAATTCAACAGTTGGAAGGGACTATAAAGGGGAGTCCATTCTACAGGTAAGAAAGCAGGCTCATGACAAACATTTGATTTGCCCTCTTCATTAGCTAATTGATCGTTATGTATGTAGAAAATGTTCAATATATGATTATGTAATGAAGAAATGATTGAAGGGATGGATGATTGATGCATAGTTGATTACTGCCTCCATTTACTGTATTCTAAAATATAAACTAGAAAACAGTTCTTCCTTCTCATAACCATCCACTGTTTTCTCATTATCCAAATCAGAAGTGCTTTTTCCAAGAGCTCTAAAGACCTCTGTATCCCTGCCTGGCCTCCAAACCCATTCTCCTTTCTCTGCCTTCCTCTTTCATTCCACTGCAACTCCATTCATCTCTTTTGCTGTTTTTTTTTTTAAATATGTCAAACACATTCCCATTTCAGGGTCTCTGTGGGTGCTAGTCCTTCGGCTTGGAGTGATCTTTCCTCAGAGCTTCCTGAGACTCACTCGTTTACCTCACCAGGTGGCTGCTCACTCTTCATTTATGTCTGTCTCCCTACTCAAACCACACTTCAAGATTTGACCTATCATATCTCCAACCACTGTGTACTTACATATTTCATATGACACATGATTGATACTTGTTCAATAAATTAACAATTTGGGCACTGTGGCACATGCCTGTAATCCTAGTGACTCAGGAAGCTAAGGAAGGAGGCTCAAGTTAAGGCCAGCCTAGGCAATTTAACAAGACCCTGTCTCAAAACGTTATAAAAGTAAATTAATAAATTAATTGACAAAACCATGTTACCTCCACAATAAAATATAATCTTCTAAGATAATAGCCATATTGTTTTATAAATGAATAAAGAACACTAGAGCAAAGGAAAATAAGTTCATTGGGTATCACACAGAAATGGGTCCATTAATAACTCAGTTTTGATGAGAGATTTCTTCAAGTTGAAGCAATCACAACCTTAGAGATGGGAGAAGACATATTTTTCTACAATTTTTGCAAATATCGTGGCAATTTTCCATCTAAGTATGTTTTCTTTTTTCATTTGTGCTAAGAACCACTTAACATAAGATCTACATTAAAAATTTTAAGTGCACAATACAGTGTTGTTAACTAGGGGCTGGGCACAGTATGGTAGAGCAGTTCTCTAGAACATATTCATCTTCATCTTATTCATACAACGGAAACTTTATATTCTGAACAGAAGCTCCCATTTCCTCCTCCTCACCCCTGGAAACCACCATTCTACTCTCTGCTTCTGCAAGTTTGCCTGTTTGTGATCCTGAACATGAATGCACGCATGCAGTATTTGTTCTTCTGTGACTGGCTGGTTTCATTTAGAATAATATCCTCCACATTCATCCATACTGTAGCATATGGCAAGATTTCTTTCTTTTTAAGGCTGAATAGTATTCCACTGTAGCCCAGGTTTTCTTTGACCCATTTATCCACAGATGGACATTTAGGTTATTTTCCTATCTTGGCTATTATGAATGAAGTACATTGAACATGGTATGCTAATCTCTCTCTGGACCTTGATTTCATTGGGGAGGGTAAATACCCAGAAGTGGGATTTTGGATCATATGGTAGACCAATTTTTTAAAGAATCTTCATAGTGTTTTCCATAGTGAATGGTTCATTTTACTTTCCCACCAAAAGTATATAAGGGTTCCAATTTCTTCACATCTTTGCCAATTCTTGCAATCTTTTTAAAACTAATAGCCATCCAAATAAGTATAAAGTAATATATAAGTGTGATTTTTATTCATATTTCCCTTATAACTAGTGATATTCAGCAAATTTTCATATACCTGTGATCCTTCATCTTTGATTCTGTAGCAAAGACCCATTTCCAACTGATTATAAAAGAATATCCAGTTTCAATTTTTTTTAAGTATTAGCATACCTCTCCTCTAGATGATCTTGACTTCTGTACATTCAGGAATATCTGCTTAAAATGAACTCAATTTTTTTCCATTGGTGCTTTATAATTATACATAATAGTGGAACATGCACATTATGTCATCTTGGAACATGCACATAACATATTGTGATCTATCACATTCCTCAGTACCTTTTCTTCACTCACCCTCAATACCTCTTTCCTCATCCCTACCCCATCCACTTGCTTTACTCCACTGGTCTTTCTATTTTTCTGTTATATAGTTATTTACATATTGTTTCTATTATATATATTGTTATAGTATTAATTATGGCATATTTGTACATAGAGCATAATTTGGTAGATTTCATTACCCATTACTTCCCATGCCCTCCGCTCCTCCCATCCTTCTCGATACCCTTCCTCTACTCTTTTAGTCTTCCCCTTATTTTCATGAACTCAATGTTTGTTCAACCTGAATCCTGATACCCCTGTGCATTCTGCTAGTCACTGAAGGGTTCTGTGGTGAGGAGGACACTGACCCTACTCTCTGGAGGCCATGCAGACACTTAGCTTCCAAGGAACACACACACTATTCTGCCTCCAGCCAGGCCAGCTCCCCTTGCTGAGCTTCTGTAAGTTTCAAGGGTATGCAAGCCCTGCCCTCTCCCAAGAGCCTTTGCAGCTGCAACTGGTTATTTATTGGCCTGAGGCAGGAACCTAACCTGGCTGGGAGTGGTTAGTGCCTTCCCTGAAGCCTTGGAGGTAGTCTGGATCTGCAGGGGCAGGAGTCAGGGAAGAGCCAGGAATGGAGATGCTTTGATCCAGAGCTGTTTTTCTTCTGGTGGCTTTTTGGAGGAGAAAATTTTTAAGGTTGCTTGAGTCTTCTAGATTAAAAGCAGGAAAAACAAAAAAGCAAAACAAAAAAATTCCTTCCTTGTTTCTTTCAATTGCAAATTGTCTCTCAAGAGATGATGAAGGTAGTCTTCAGAAGAAAAAAAAGCCAAGTTTCCACTTTATCTAAAGTCTCACATGTGAGCTCTCCCCACCACTTCATGAAGGCAGGGTGTGGGATATGTGGCAACACTGTGAATGAAGGATGCTTCCTCTGGTGCAGGGTTTAAAGCAGGTACTTGGATGTCAGATACACCTTGTTTTGTCACCCTTTTTGCTGCTGTGACTAAAAGATATAACCAGAACAATTTTAGGGGAGGGAAAGTTTATTTGGGAGCTCACGGTTTCAGAGATCTTAGTCCATGCAAGGCTGGCTCCTGTCCTCAGGGCTTGAGGTGAGGCAGAACATCATGGAGGAAGTGTAAGGAAGAGGGAAGCAGCTCACATGGTGATCAGAGAACAGAGAGAGAAAGAGAGACTCCACTCTCCAGATACAAATATATACTCCATAGCCACACCCCCAATGAACAACTTTCTCCAGCCACATTCCACCTGCTTCCAATCACCATGTAGTTAATCCCATCAGAGATTGGTGCACTGATCAGGTTAAGGCTATAATCCAATAACATCTCCTCCATATCTTCTTGCATTATCTCACATGTGAGCTTTTGGGGAACACCTCATATCCAACCATAACACACCTCATGTGTCAGTCAGCTTATAACAAAATACCTGAGATAATAAACTTATAAAGAGAAAAGGTTTATTTTGGCCCACAGTTTCAGAGAATTCAATCCACAGTCAGTTGGTCTTGATGTTTTGGGCTAGTGATGAAGTAGTACATCATGGCATAAGTATGTGGTAGAACAAAATCACTCCTCTCATAGACAGGAAGCAAGAGAGAGGATGAGGGAGGGGCTGGGGTCGCACAATCCCCTTCAAGAGCATGCCTCCAATGATCCAGAAACCTCCCACTACACCCCACATTTTAAAGCTTTCCTACCTTCCAACAGCATTATCATAGGGATAAAGCTTTTATCACATGAGCCTTTGGGGACATTTCAAACTATAGCATCCGGGTTCCCTGATTGGTTCTGCATCCTGCACTTTGACTATTAATTATTAATATTACATGATATTCCCTTTGCTGTGGTTTTCAGAAAGAAAATACAGAAGACTGAGTAGTTCAAAAACTAGCATATCATATATTCATCATTTTCATTGTCAAAGGAAGTCCTGGATTACCCCCTTTTTTGGAGAAAAATTAATGTGATGAAAGGAGATCTGTTTTCCGTCCAAGACATGTGTCTCTCTTATTATTGTCTAAAAATAGGTGGTCATCCAGAGACCAAACCTTGATTATTGAGTTCATTAAGTCCCTCCCTTACTGTTATTTTACTCTAAAATAGAATGGGAAATAGGAATTTTAAAAAAGAAAATTACTTGAATTATTGGATTTTTGCCTGCCATGCCTAGGAAATTTAATTTGTTCTTTAATATTCTCATTCACATTTACTAATCAGGAAAACAAAAGAGAAAGAAAGAGAGGAGGGAAGGGGCAAGAGATGGAGGGAGGAAGGAAGGAAGGAAAGAAGGAAGGAAAATGTTGAGCAAGCAATGATGCACGTCTCCTGTGCTCATATTTGAGACATTCCTCACATTATGTATTTAAAAGGTGAAATGATATAAACCTTTTCATTTTTATTAGATGACTACAGAATTTTCTCCAAAGCACTTATGTCAATTTAAACTTTTAATAGGAATAAATGAAAAAATGTGCAGACGGTATTGCAAAATGGGAATGACCACTGTTGAAGACAATTTGTCAATTGTTACCAAAATTACAAATGCACCTCCTCCTTGACATGATGACCCCACTTCTGAGAATCTGACTTACAGGTGTTTTGTCTCCATGATGTTTTTATAATATATCTGCAAAATGATTTACTACAGCATTATTGATGACATCAAAAGCCTAGAAATTACCCAGTCATCCAGTAACAGAACACTGTCTAAATATGATACATTTGCAAAGTTATTATGCTTGTTCTTAGTGTGTTAATGTGGAAAATTCTCCGGAGAACTCTAAAAAAAAGCAAAGTGCAAGAAAAGCGTATGTTATTATTTAGATATGAAAGGGGAAATAAGAAAATGTAATCATATTGCTAATTTTTGCCTAATTTTTGTTAAGTAAGCAACTGGTAAAAGTGGTTACTTATAGTTAGGCATAGAGGATGAAATAGACTCACAGAAAGGTAAGGAGCTAGGTTTCCCAATTATCTTTCACATTGGTTTTGTTTTAAAACCACATGAATGTACCACTCACAGAAAAAAAAGGGAACTGCATGAGTGTACATTTTTCCACATTATCAAAATCATATTATTTTTCTATTAATTTTTTTTAAAAATTTTACAATTGGCGTCAATTTTTGTTATTCTTCAACAACAGTGTTTGTGATGAAGATGGTGTGGGTGGATCATGATAATGATAATAAAAGTTTCTATCTACAAATCTCATACTAGTGTTTAGTACTGTTTCAGGCACTTTTACACTTACTGACCCCCTTAAACTTCACAAAACTTGGAGGTAGTTGCTATTTTTTTCCCTTTTTTAAAAATTCTAATTTGTTATATTTGACAGCAGAATGCATTACAATTCACATTGCACATTTAGAGCACAATTTTTCATGTCTCTGGTTGTACATAAAGTAGAGTCACACCATTTGTGTCTTCATACATGTATTTAGGGTAATGATGTCCATCTCATTCCACCGTCTTTTTTACATATGCCCACTCCCTTCCACTCTCTCCCCTTTGCTCTATCTAGAGTTCATCTAATCCTCCCATGCCCACCCCCAACCACATTATAAATCAGCATCCTTAAATCAGAAAAAAACATTTGGCGTTTGTTTTTTTGGGAATGGATAATTTCAATTAGCATTATATTCTCCAACTCCATCCATTTACCTGCAAGTGTCATGATTTTATTCTCTTTTAATGCTGAGTAATATTCCATTGTGTATATATACCACATTTTCTTTATCCGTTCATCTACTGAAGGTCATCTAGATTGGTTCCACAGCTTAGCTATTGTGATTGTGCTGCTATAAACATTGATGTGGCTGCGTTACTATACTATGCTGATTTTAAGTCCTTTGGGTATAGACTGAGGATGGGATAGCTGGGTCAAATGGTGGTTCCATTCCCAGTTTTCCAAGGATTCTCCATAGGTAGTTGCTATTTTTATCTCCATCTTAAAGATGAGAACTAGGGAAGAAAGATGCTTACTATCCAAAGTAATTATTTTAGCTTAACTTCTCTTTTTACTTATATTAATATGCTATAACTGCTTTTGAGGTGTGTGTGTGTATGTGTGTATGTACATTAAACTTTTGGTATTATTTTGTTTTGAAGAGTATATCTTGGAAAAACATAACTGGATTTTAAAAAGTTGAATTTTAGCTTTCTGTCTTTGAATTGAGGAAAACTACATACGTTTATTATGCTTGCTAATACTCATTTATTTTTCAATCATATTTCATGTTTTAAATTTATGATTTCCCCCTTGCTTCATATTTTTATTTTTTTCTGAATTCTAGTGAGTTGATTAAATTTTTATTTACCTTTGTTGTTGCCATCTCACCTCTTGCAGTTTAGAAGTGACTTTTGTCTACTTTCATTTACTTCTTTTTTCTCCTAAGTCATTGTTTATGGTGAACAGTGAACTTCTAAATATCTACAATATTCTTTATTTCTCACTTTTGGTGAATAGTTGTTTTCTGTATGTTAAAGTTCACAACTATATTTTCCCTTCATACCTTAAAGCCAGTATTCTATTGCTTTAGGTTTCAACTCCTGTGGAGAATCATTGAATGATTGTCACTTTTTTGTAAGTCACTGGTCTTTTCTCATCATAAACTTTTAGGAATTTTTTTCTTTATCCTCAAGATTTTTCATTTTCACCATGATGATGATAATGATAATGATTGCTATTTGTATCTTCCCAACTACCTGTATGTGGACACTATCAGGGTTTATTTTCAGTTTTAGAAAAATCTGAGCTGTCATTTATTTGAACATTGTCTTTCAACAGTTCTCTCTGCTGTTATTTTCTGAATCAGATACTAAGTTGAGACTGCTTGATCTATCTAGCCTCTATGTTTCTTGCCTTATTTTCCCATCTTTTCCAAAGTCTCATCTTTCTGTAAAGCTTTCTGTAGTATCTTTTTAGTTTTTCCTTCCATCTTAAAAAATTCAGTCTTCATTTCTATGAAGGAACCAGTTTAACTCTTTAATGAAACTTCCCCCCCCCCTTTTTTTGTGTATGTACCTGTTTTACATTTGCTTTTGCATGAAGAGCATTCCATCTTTCAACCTGTGACAATACAGTATTTATTATATGAATGAAAATTTTTCTATTATCTTTTTTACTTGTAATTTTTTTTTCAGTTTGATGGATCTGTTAAATCTTTATATGCTCATGGGCTTCCTGGTTGACCTTGTGATTCTAATTTTAGAGTTCACCTGTAGGACTTACTTCCAGCTGATGGGATGGATGACTTTCCTTTAGTTTCCATCTTAAGCCTTTGAAAACATTTGGCTCTACCCTAAACCTTTGACTCTACTACCATAAGTATGGCAAAAATTCAGATTTTTATAAAGTATAGCAGGTCCTAGTCTCAGGAAGTAACTCCTCCTATTCCTGAAGAGGGAAGCTCCTCCCATGCTCATTCACAGGAGGCAGCATGGCTCTGCCTCCCAGTTCCATGCAGTGTCTTCAACATATTGATATGTGTTCAAGCCCTGTTTCATCAAGATTCCAGAACCAAGGGTAATGATTTGCTTTATGTTTCTTCTGACCCTTTTTTTTTTCCCTTTTGACTAACATATATTAATTGTACAGCAGGCACTAATCAAATATCTTTAATCACCCTTTCACACAAAAACCCTTCCCAAATTCTATTAATCACTATTCCACATTTGGGTCACATTTTTTTTTTAAGTTCCACTTACAAGAGAGAACACACAGTACTTATCATTTTACTTAGCATAATGCCCTCCAGTTTTATCCATTTTACTACACATGTTAGGATTTTATTCTTCTTTGTAGCTGACTAATATTCCATTGTGTATTGCTATGTTTGATATATAAGGTGTCTCCCAAAAGTTCATGTGTGAGGCAAAGAAGGTTTAGAGGTGAAATGATTGGGTCATGAGAGCCTTAACCCAATCAATGAGTTAATCCCTTGATAGGGACTAACTGAGTGGTTATTGGAGGCAGGTAGGGTGTGATTGAGGGCATGCCTTTGGGGTATATATTTGGTGAGCTGGGTTTAATATCTCTATGCTTCCTTATCTGCTTGTCTTGAGCCACATCCTTCTACCACACTCTTCTATGCCATGATGTTCTGCCTCCTCTCAGGCCCTGAAGAATGGAGCCTGCCTTCTATAGACTGAGACCTCTGAAACTTGAGCTCCAAAATAAACTTTTCTACTCTAACATTGTTCTTGTCAGGTCTTTTAGTCACAGCAATGAAAAGGTTGACTAAAACATATATATATATATATATATATATATATATATATATATATATATATATATATGACATTTTCTTTATCCTCTGCTTCCTGCTATGGGTTTGGTCTCTGATTCTGGTCCACAGTATATGTTTTCAAGGATTTTGTCATTGTTAGTATTTGTTTGTATTAGAAGCTAAAGGTTCCAAAGAGTGTACAGTCTGCCATCTTGAACTATTTTTTTTCCAATATTCCCAGTGCCTCCTTTTGGAAAAAGAAAAATATTTTACTGCAAGGATCATAATGAAAATTGTGATTGGAATTGAGATTATGTTCTTTATGATTATACTTATGACAGAGAGAATATGAGTTGGAGGACATGCATCAATATCATTTAAATTCTTACTCTTGTGTTTAATTCTGGGTTTTTACACATGGAATCCTCAAGTCCTGCTTTCTGGATGGGCGGGAGGGGTGATACAGGTAATGCATGTGCCAATTCACCAACTTCACATTGTACTTTGCACTACCATTAACCTCACAGTATAGGAATAATTCTCTATAGCTATGCTTTTAGTAAAAAGTCAAAAACAGGAAAAAAATTAGCTAAAAATATTTTGAAATGAGACCACACTTCTGTGTGGATGTGAAGAGGAAACATTCCTATGTTAGAGGAAATACACTTCCTGCTTTGCTCATTGCCATTAGTGACATGTGTTTGAAGGTTTTTATGTTTCCATTCTTGGGTAGACTTTACCTCCCATGCATTGAATTGTCTACCAGCAGAAACTCTGCTCCAGATGGAAGAGCCTCCTGAAGATTGAGAAATATTTGTTTTATATCTTTTTAATCATAACCTGATAATGGACTTTCATTTGAGCAAATGTATAAATAGTAGATAGTTCTTACTAATTAACTATGGTACACATTGCATTTGGGAATGGGACTGATTTTATTATTTGAAGTGTTCTTTCCCGTAATAGTTTAATTTTTTTTTTTTTTGTTTAAGTTTAGTTGGGTCCAATTGAGACCTGTATATGATAAGCACTGTGAAAATACTATTAGGAAGGCTGAGTGAGAAACAAAAGTACTGGATTAAGAAATATTTGAAGTGCATAAGTTCATTTATCCTATTTACACATCTTCAGCTGCTCAATGCACTCTTGACAGTTTCTTAGTCCTTTCAGACCACTATCATAAAATACCAGAAACCATGTGATTTATGAGCAAAAGAAATATATTTTTTTCAGAGAGCCTGGGAAGTCTAAGATCAAGGCATTGGTACAGTTGGTGTCTGGGGAGACTTATTTCTTTGTTCATAGTGGTGTTTTCTTACTATGTTTCTTACTTGTTGGAAAGGGGCACAGGGTCCCTCTGGGATCTATATTGTAAGAGTAAAATGAGCTCTGCCCTATGACTCAATCTCTTCTCAAAGGCCCTACCTCCTAATACCTTGGGGGGCCAGGTAAGGATTTTAAATATAAACACTGGGGAGATAATAACATATAGACCATAGCTAGTGGCCTTCTTCAAAGGGCATGTTGACTCTGATAACCAGAGAGGCCCAACTGGAAAATTTCTCCTAGAAGCTGAAGAAGAGTCTTGCTAGTGATGTGGTAGCAAAGGGGTCAGGCCTTGGCTCTGTCCCTTTAGAATCATGTGGAGCGAGAAGTTATGGCACCTCTTCAAAACTGTTTTCCTCATCAAAAACAAAAACACTGAACTCCATCATCATGTGTGTGAAGTGGCTGATCCTGATTGGGCCCACGATGTCACCATCACTATTGCTGGTGCAGCGCATCACTGGGGAGATCATCTCCCTTTGACCAATCGAGTAGTGGAATAGAGATTTATGGTGGATAATAACTAAGCATGTTTAAAATATAAAAAAATGCTACTCCCCAAGGAATGTTTATTGACTCTTCTATCGGCACTGCACCAGAACAAAGCATCAGAATATGATAACAAAGGAAGAAAATCCTAAAGCCCAGAAGTTGTAAAGTGTGATGAGCTACTGTAAAATTTGGAGGGTTTTTTCCTCTTAAAAATTCCTAGAAAGGCTCTGAGTTTATATGCACATACTGGATCCAAAATGGCCACTGAATTCAATTTTTAATCTGACTTTTTGCTGTTTCTTCAACGTTATCACATTAGACCCAAAGTGTCTCCTATGGAAAGGCTGCCTTTTCATTGATTTCTTTCTAGATTTTTGGCTTTTGTTTATGCTTTTCTTCTGCTTTCTCTCTTTGCTTTCCTTCTACCCATCCAAAATCCACAAATAATAGTGGTGACAACAGTAATATTAATAAAAAGCAGTTCAATAGCTACCATGATTGCATGTTTACTACATGTACTAAAACTATGATCTCCCAACCAGCAATAACAGGTATGAGTCTTTCAGATTTGGAGGAAAAGATAATGAAGCACAAAAACAGTTATTAATTTGACTTCATGTCCATGGGCTGGTAGTAAAATTAAGATTTGGACATAGACTGATTGCTGTGACTCACCTATAGCCTATGCTTTACCTAGATGTTCAAGTCATGACTCTCATAAAATAGACTAATAACATCTACTTATTTTTGTGCCATATTTTCTGATTATATTTTATTATTTATGAAATGAGTATTTGCCCCCATTCTATAAGCAAAGAGCCTCAGATTATTCCTATAATTTACCTAAGATTAAACAACAAGTAAGCAGCAGAGTTAAAACAAGCCTAGCTCTGTCTGAGTACCAGGCCTATATAGTTTTGTTTTTTTTTCATTCTATTGGATTTTAACCACGTTTGGAAGCCTACTCCTTTCTAAGAAATCATCTCCATAGTGAGTAAACTTTATTTTTCAAAAATTTTATAGACTGTTTTGTCTGCATATTTGGAATATTCTTGATTATTTCCCGTGTAAGTTCCAGAGGTTTCCTTTTCTTTTCTTTGTTTTAATTGAGACCGAGAACACCCTCTGATACACATGGAATTTACGTTTCTTTTATATTGTAGAGGTCCCTCTAGGCACAGGGCTAGGCTTTTTGTCCTCAGTTTAGTTTTTTATAAATTGATTGGTTTATTGATTCATTATTTCTAAACTGCTAAATTCCAGCAAATTTGCTGATGTCTTCATCCCAAGAGGATTTTGGATATAGCAAGTATATTTCTGTATTAATGCATTTAAGATATCAGAAGTATATATCTAACTTACCATAAGAGAGGAATGGGACAATATTTTTCAGCTGATTCAGAAGGAAAACTGCTAAGGAGTCTCATACCTTGCAAGGGAACACAGATCTAGGAGGTGCCAGCCAGTGTTTTGGGTAGGGCATTCTGATTACCTCACCCACCAGGGCAGGCATTTCTTGAGTACCTCACTGTGTGCCAGGCACTGTCCTGAGGATAGGCTCATCATCCTATCCTCCCACATAAAAATATTTGCATACCAGGTAACTGCCACCTTGAAAGGTCAAAAGACGTTCACAGACCTATTAAACATCCTAGCCAGGATTTGGCTCTGGTGACTTAGCCACCCACTGTACTTGACCCCTGTATACTTGGGGAAAGTGGCCACAGGCAAGGGGAATACTTGATGCTTTACTTGTATTGAAGTATCAGAGAAGCAAGGAGAAGAATCTGTGTAGGAATGTGTAGATGAGGAGCAGGTTTATGAATCCATACTCAAATAGATATGCAGGGCATAGGTTCTTAGATCTGGGGTTAGAAGTAGATCATGAAATGCAGCACAGAAACCACAACTAGTACACGCTTATAAGGCTTTGCTTCCACCTTCTAGGTATCCCGGAGTTACGAGCCTTGGGGATCTGTTGTTCCTTCTGCTTGAACCCTCTTGGTACTCTTTGTATCAGTGTCATCACTATCACACATGGTGTGTGTGAACCCTCCCCAAACACACACGTATGCGTACACACACACACACACACACACACACACACACACGTCAGTTTCTTTTTAAGTTTTAGATTCTGGTTCAAGATCATATCTTTAGCAAAGCCTTCCTGGATAACCACCCAGGCAGCCCTCGCCCATCCAATATAGGGCATAGGTTCAATGAATGAGCAAATCAATGGTTAAAAATTGTAGAGTTCCAAGTAATATATCTCTAAAATAGGCATGATAATCCCAATTAATATAGTATCAATGGAAATAAAACAAGGCAAACTAAAAAGTGTCCAGGGAAACATTGTTGTTGAATAAGGGAGAGTTCTTCAGCAACAGTCACCAGAGCAACCAGTGCCCACCTGCCTGGGTCCCTGTCACTATGTCAGGTAAAATGGAAGGTGGTAATTATGCATACACTTAGTTCAATTTCCACATTCCAGATTCTCACCTTATGAATGTGTGAAGGCAAGCAAACTGTCTCTGAGCCTCACTTTCCAGTCAAAACCTAAATCAATATTCTATATAAAGTGATCTACAATACGTGGCAAATCAACATGTCCCATGCACATTGTTCTTACCATTGTTATTGTTTTCCTCTTCAGAACTATCTGGTAACAGAGTGTGCCCTTCCTGTGCAATCTGTGTGGCTTTTTTAGAATTTCCATGCCTATTGCTCTTTATTACCCCCTTGGTAATCTTTTCCTTTTACCCACTGATTATCTTTTCATTTTCTGCAGGTTGGGAGAAGAGCTGACTGTCCAAGACACTGTGGACCTGCCACAGGGTTCATGAAATTGGGTGGAATTCTGAGTCTAGGGATTCGTTGACCAAGAAATCACACTCATATAGGTGATTCATTGTCAAGTCTAATACATTTCCCTGTTCCAGACCCCATAGATTCTGAAAATCATTTAAAGACTGCTTTTATATTTGAGGCAGGAGGGAAAATTGTAGAGGGGTATTTTTTTTTTTTTTTTTTGGCTTTTGTGAATTCAAGTGTACAGCTGGTTAAGGAGAGGTAGCCACACAGTAAGGCCAAGTCCCTGACTGCCTCTCCCTAGTCCTATCCCCTCCTCCCATCCCCCCTTTTTTACCCCAGTACACACGCCCCTCATGACCTGACTTGTGAATATTGGAGTGTTCTCCCTCAATTTCATTCTGGAAGGTCAAAAATTGCCCTCCTTAGCTTTCGACCTTCCTCTCATGTTTGTCATCTCAATTCAAGACCTTCTGCAATAGGAATTTTCAACCTAACAAGATTGTGTCAGCATCTGAGCAAGCCTGAAGAGGGTTATAGGTCTAGTGATAAAATAAAATAAAATAAAATAAAATATCAAGGCTGATTTTACTCTAGTACATTTGAGAAATACACATACACACACATACACACACACATACACGTATATACACATACGTGTAGATATATGTATATACCTTCTATACTTAGAATCAGGAGAGTTGGGGAATAAAAAGTAAGAAAAATATAATCCTTCCATTTTCTAACACAGTAAAGAACTTTTGAGTAATCATGATTAGCTTTCTAACCCTTCCCTTTTGATCACTGTGGGATTGAGGAAGATACTGTTTCCCATGGTCTACATGCTACATTTTTCTTGGTACCCAATTTTTACAACTATTTTACAGAGTATCACATATTTTAAAAATATTTTTTTAGTTGTCAATGGATCTTTATTATTTATTGATTCATATGTGTTGCTAAGACTCGAACCTAGTGCCTCACACGTTAAGCAAGTGCTCTACTACTGAACTACAGACCCAGTCCAGTGCCACACTTTTTACACCTGTTTGTGTAATACAGCCTTGTTTTAAGAGCACTTTAAGAAGGACCCTGATAAATGGATCTCTGAAAGGGCTAAAGAATTGTGACAGGAATATCCTAAGCCTGGTGGTATTTGAAATGTAGGTCCAACAAGGGCATGTTATTAAAGTAAAAATTCCTGCTTTATAGCTCTGATTATTCCCCCCCCCCCCCCACACCAATTCTTGCATGCTTAGTTCTAAGGAAATAAAAGAAAAATTGTAAAAAGTTTTACTTGCTGCAGTTTCAGCTATCACTGCTCTGTTTGAAAATCTACAGGCCTGGTATTTGCTCTACTGACTGGACATTTCTGAAATAGTACTACTATCAGGTAGATCAGATTGTTGGCAAAGCTTTGGCACCAAAGAGACTCAACAAATACATTTCATCACACTGACCCTGTGCTAACAGCAACTTTATGTGGATAACCTCATGGGAATGGAAGTTGAGAAAGAGCTATTTCAAGGCTGCCAATGCCTTAATCTCTGCTCTGTTCAAAATGCAAACTTGCTGCTTTTTATGCTCACAGTAGTAAAACAAATCTGTGGGATTTTTTAATCCTTAGCATGGGAAGGTAGAGAGAAGTGGACAAGGGGAATCCCACAAAATTATCTACAGTCACAGCAGAGGGAAGAAAACGGACAGTAAAAACACCTTCTTCATACAAAATAAAAAGGAAAACAAAAAAGTAAAAAGTATGCAGGAACTTCACCCAACCTCAATTACAGGAGAGCAAAAAATAACTTTTATTTGAAGCACCAACACTCAGTTCTTTGTTAAGGAAAACTAGAGTAACACTGCAGACTTGAAGGCTCCAGAGTTATCAGGGAACTGTTTCCTGGGAATATGTTCACCCGTTCCATGCAGCCTGGTTAATAAAGGCAGAATGAACAGTGCAAATAAATTCTGTGAAACAGACGAGTGTTCCAAGCTTTGTTCTAACAACCACGATATTGATGTAATGGAAATTTCAGGAGATGTCAGATCAGCTCTGCCCAGAGTTGAATGGCTTCCAGGGGGACCCTGATAATTTTTTCCAAAACCAAGGGATATACTGGCATTCAAGGCCTCTCTGTGCGCTCCCCAACCTGCTGTGCCCTGACTGGGATAGGGGTGACAGTCTCCTTGAGAGACCCTCACTCTACCAGATTGTCAAGTACAGACATCACAGTCAGATAGGGGATGCACTTCAACCCCAAGGCCATGAGGACTGAGACTTACTTATCTCCATAGTAGCAATGGGAAGGGTTCCATGCCCTTGGTCTTGCCATTATCTGCTGCAAGTCTGCCTGTGACCCTGGGATCCTTCCCTTCCTTCCACAGTCTTCCTAACTATTGGAGGGGATCTAAAGAGAATGGGTCTCTGAGTGGTTTTCAGAACACTGGGAAAGAGGCCCTCTGTCCCTTTTTCTCTGTTAGTCATTACCAAATGAGGGTTCTCCACAGGCGATTTAAACAGTGTGGTAGCTTTGTTATGACTATATAGAGTGATTCCAAACCTATTGAACCACTTTTTTATTGTGATTTATTTGTGTTCCTTAATTGGAACAAAATGGTACAGCGTTCTATAATAATGGTACCAAATCCTTCAGCCCATAATAATGTGCAATGCCACTTTTTTTTTTTCTTTTATGGGGTCTGGCTATTTAAGTTCATCCTCACTACTTGTATGTCTGGGTGTGACATTCCAGATTGGATACAACTGAGAGAGTCCTGCAATGTTCATTTCTAAATCCAATCCTCACAGCCTTGTTATCTTTGTCAGAACAACCTAGTAACTGCTTCCTCAATGTTTTAATTTAGATTTCGGAGATACACGAGGAATTTAGATGTTATCCCCCACCCCCCACCCCCACCTTAAATATGTGGCAGAGCTGCCCTGTTTCTAGGACAGGCTAAAAAGAAACAGATCAAGCAGCAGTGAAGCCCTGAAATGTTATTCTAGGGAGTTTTCAGACTTTAGTCCTTCTGTACAGTAGTTGAGGCTCACTTGGGGATAGACTGCATAAGAAAACAGCCTTGGCATGGCCAAAAGATTATGGTGATGCCCGTCTAATGATGAACAGGAGGCAGCTAATTGTTTCAATTGTTTCAATCTTGTCATTTCAGGGGGGTTGTAAATGAAATAGCAAAATGAAAACAACTCCTCTTTTTTACTATAAATCTTGAATACAAACATTTTTTTTTTTTTTCTAGCCGTTTGCACAACACCATGCACCTTTTCAAAAATACTTTTTGGAAAGCCGATTGTTGTATGTATTTAAGTGAAAGAATCCTTTGGTTTGGATTAAAAGGGAAGACCAAGTAAGTCTACTGATGCCTGAAAGTTTTCCGGATAAGCATTAGTAGTTCTAGCTAGCACAGAATTCTGCGGCGAAAAGCAATGGTGGCAATTTCATCCGACCATGCTTGGACTCTAAAATACCTTTGCATTCCCTCTCCTCCCCCATTTTGTCCTTGAGAAAGTCAGGTGTCCATGGTTAGTGTATCTGCACACTAAACCAGATACCCAATCCAAATTCAGAAAAAACAAAGAACTATTGTGATAGGATAAATGATGCTTCCTTCTCAGGCAGCATTTGCAGTTTCACTCTTTGTTTCTCACTTCTCTGCTGTGGTGAGGTCTGTAGCAGCTGACAAACAGAGCCTAAAATTTAAGACAGTCTGCAAAGGTCAAGTCCGCTTTCCTTGCACTTTTTGTGAAAGAAGAGCCCAGGCATCTTGCCTTGGAAAAGTAGCAAAAAAAAAAAAAAAAAAAAAGATAGATAGAGAGGCTTAAACATTTATCTGTTGGAATTCTTTTGCATCCCGGGCAACATCCCTGTATTGATGCTTGAGTCACATTATTGAGCTCCGTTGTCAATAGAATCTTCCACAGAGTTTTGGATTCTGAGACTCTGAGATATGATAAAGCAGTGTGTTTGAAATCTTGAAAAACAAAGCAGAAATCTAAACAAGGGTGAAGGCAAAGAGAGTTGGGATAACAAAAAGAAAAACATGATACTTGCTTACTAAGCCAACTTCTAAGTGTAGAGCACTCCAAGTTAATTTCAAAAGCTAATTGCAAGCGTAACTATTGTGATCTTTGTAGGAAAATCCAATAAAGCTGTCAAAGGGCTTTAGTATTAAGTGCTTTGTGGTTGGGGAGCTATCAATTTGTTTTCTTTTGGATTAGTTTATGCCTTTAGTCATTTAGGTACCCTTTTTTGTTGTGATGATTAGCTTTTTCTGCATAAATTATAGCCATTTTTCCATTATTTAAGCAAAGGAAACAGTTATAGTTTCTACAAAATTTTGACAGATAAAGATCAGCAGGGAAGCAAATACCCATTATCTTCTTTTAACTGGCTCCTTGGTCTGTAACTGTATCCTTTCAATCCCACCCCCCACCCCCTCAAAGTATTTCAGGTTGGGAACACAACAACCAAGACTGTCTGTTTAAGAGCAATGTATGATTCTTAAAAGTAGGATTCCCCTCTAACTGAATTCTCACTACAGGTAGAATATATCTGCCTACAAGTTAGATCTGGCACACCAAACTGGTGGAGGTGCCAGGTAGGAATGAATGAATGGCAGGTCAAATTCCATGATACTAACAAGCAGAGAAAAAGAAATCCTAAAATCAAAACTCTTTGTCTGTGGTACAAAATTGGGAGTTATGGAGAAAGGTAGACGTTCTTCTGAGAAATATCTTTGATTTTCCTTCTCTTTCTGCTTATAAGAGAAGGAAATCTAACAGATCCTTCCATTTGGAAAGCGGAGGTTACACATGGTGGTTGCTCAAAGGAGACAGGTTATGTGCCCTGTTGACATTCTTGCTCAAGGTCAATATTATACTAATGTGTCCTACGGGCTTTCAAAACCCTTAAAGAGGGGAGAAAATGAATTCTATAGTTTTATATTGTTGGTGTCATTTTCTCTGGATTTTATACTTTTCAGTCTCTGACTTTGCCCTTGTGCCATGGACATACCTCTCTAAAGCTGTTAAAGACAGTTAATTTTTAAAGAAAACTAGCATAACACATGCCCCATGCAGATTTTATATACTATATGTGCCCTATATGGTCATATGTTGAATAGAAAATAAACCCATTATTCTAGTGTATGAACTCAACCAGTGTTCAGATACTTAAAAACTTTGCCTGAGACTTTTAGATTTTACTAGGAGGAAATCATATCCACTGGTATTGCAATATCCAGCCCAATGTCCCAAGCAGCCATCCACTAATTACAATGTCGGTGAATGAGTGCCCAGGGCATATAAAATGGTTTTTATTTAAATTTAAACTCTTGGAAATAAAGTACATTTCAAAAAGAAACTACTTTTTTGTCATTCAGCGGTTTTTCAGCTTGTCCCTCCAGTGGAAATCTCTGGTCTGCTTGCCCAATATCCACTATAATTTTATTGATAATACCTAACATTTCCTTAGGGACTATGTATCCTCACAGTCCTCTCCACCACTCTTTCTATAGCCCCTTCCACCCATAGCCACTGTGTAGTTTGAGGAAAACTGTCTCCATCCTTGTCTGCAAAGTTGGGCTTATGACCTGGGATTGAGCAAAAAGACTGTTTATCTCACATAGTCTTGGGTTCATGGATGAACATAAAGCAAATAAAACCCATCACAGGGCTTCTATGAGAAGGATTAAGAGATACTGAGAGAATTGACCTACTACAAAGCTGTTTTACCATCATGAAGGGAGTAGATGGACTAGAAAAAAAAAAGTGTAAAGTTTCATGATACAAAACTTGCAGAGCTGACAGGGTATTCTTACAGCTTGGACGGATGTAAGTGATGCTAAAAGGCAAAATTGGACATGTTCAATGCTGGCTGAAGCACTTGGTAGATGTTGTCGCTCTTGAATGAACTGAGGGAAGATCAAATGAGGCAAAATTGAAGGGGAAAGAAAAATAACAACAACATAGTTATCTACTCTTGTCAAGTTAGGTTTGAAATGTCTTTTAGACATTCAAATAGAGAAGACAATCTGGAAATCTGGGGAAGAGGCAAATTTAGATAGATTTGAGGTTGTCAGTCCTTGGTTGGCATTTAAAGACATAACATTGGAGGAGAAAACTAGGCTAAGCCCTTGGACATGCCCACATTTGCATAGAGAGTGAAAAAGGCACTCTGACAGACAGACAGAAAGACAGAGAAGTGGTTTAATACCTCCTCCTAGACCTTGGAAGCCTCTCTACATACTAAGCAATTCATGGTAACTTTCCAGGCTCTGCAGTCCCACCTCCCTTCTTTTTTTTTAATTTTTTTTTTCTGGTAGCTTGTATCCCAAACAATTTTAACTCCCACAGGACCTTGACTAAAATGGCTCAGTCATTTACTTGGGACCCTTAAAGTAGCAGTATCCCAATAAATGCTTCATCAATGGAAACAAATAGGTGAAAGTTTAACCAATTGATTCACTACCCCTCTAAGATTTTTCCCAGTTTTCTGAAAAAGATTCAGCTAGACTATGGTTTTCAAACATAAGCCTGTATCGGGATTACCTGGAAGATTTGTCAAAATGCAGATAGCTGCATGCCACCCCTAGAGTTTTTGATTCAGTAAGTATGTGGTGGAAACTGAACATTTGAATTTTTAAAAATATACTTTTAGTTGTATATGGACACAATAACTTTATTTATTTTTTATTTATTTTATTTTTTATGTGGTACTAAGGATCCAATCCAGGGCCTCACACATGTAAGATGAGTACTCTACCATTGAGCCACAACCCCAGCCCTGAGCATTTTACTTTTAATGAGTTCTTCAGTGGTACTTAGACTGCTGGTCCAAAGTCTATATATGGAAACTCACTGACCAGAAATTTTCTCAAGTAACTCTGTTTCATCATCTATTCACCTCTACTCTGTGCCTAATTAGATCAGCCCTAAAAACTTGGAGATGCTTCAAATTTGTACTAAATGAAGCTGTGTAAACATGGCTTGATTTCAGAGTGTAGCCCCAGTTATCATGTAGTTAAATTCTTTTTGTGCCTAAAAAAGATATAAATGAATACCTAAATGGAATCTACCTACTTTATGCAAAAAGCTGTTTAAACTTCCTCTATGTAAAATTGCACTGAAAGAGTCCATTGGCCAAACCTGGATGACATACATTTTCCTGTGTCTCAGATTGTGCACAGACACCCAGTGCTACACTTCTGTGTTCAAGTTACCAAGAGAAGCTTCATTAACACATGAATCATATTTCCAGGGGGATGTCTCAGTGAAAATCACCATGCAGGTTGGTTGGATTTTTAACCTGGATCATACATCACAGGTACTTCCCACCTGAAATCTTGGCCCTGTTCTTCATCTCTTCACCCTGTCACGACCACTTTGGGACAGATGCAGTCTGATAAGGCTATACCTCACCTGGGTCAAATCCCTCTTGTTTCTGCCCCAGAGTTTTGCTGATATAGTGAGGAACACCTGAGGAATCTCATCCTATAACAGCTGCACAGTTTTATGAGGCTCAGAGATCCAATGGTTACACTTCTTCCTCTTTGGTCCTTGGACATACATTCATGAAGCTTAGTAACTCCCCTGAGACAGAGCACCAGCCCCTGGAGATGGCCAACTTAATCAGGCATCTCCCAACTGACTTTCCCTCCTTCCCATTACATTCCTCCATACCTCACATTCTCAGGGGAACTGTTCTTATATGAGCCCTTGCTTCAGTTTTTGGGAGAATACAGTCTAAATTACAATCCCAAATAAAAAAGTTACACTGAGAGATGAAGGGTTGGTTTTAGGTATATGTAAGACTTGTGCACAGTACAAAACCAAGCAACAGATACATGTAGAAATAAAAATGAATATGATTGTTTTTCACTACATATGATAGGTATTCTTTGATGAGAGAGATTTGAAAGTTTTGAAAGCAATCCTCTATACAAGTTTAAAGCACTGGTTAGGAGATCCTGAGTTCTTTTGCAAAGATGTGTAACAGATTTACTGGGCAAAGAAAGCCATCCCTTTGGCAAACTTTTGGAAATTCAGAGGCAATAAAAGTATTCATATCTAGCTGAACATGCATACCATTAATAATAATAATAGCATTTAATGATACATATTTGAACCAAAACTTAAAGGATTTTCTAATTGAAATGGTGAATAGCAATAATTATTATTATTTCTTAAATTTGTATAATGGCTTATACAACCTTCAGCTCTTCAAAACATGCTGAAATTTCAGTTTACTTTCTCAGTAGCCATAGAGGGAGTTGTTATATAAGGCAGACATTAGTTTTTCATCTGTAAGATGAAGTAACTAAAGCTGAGCTAGTTTACTTCCCTACCTCCAACCAAGTCCTAAACTGAGAAGTTAAGTAATTTACTTAAAATTTCAGTTAGTTAATATGGAGAAGATTGAAAATTCAATTTTTTATGTTCCAGGTCAGCAAAATGATAAAACATCATCCTAGGAGATTGGTTAGAAGAGACTCCCATTGCCCTTGGGACAAAATCAGTGATATTTACTGGGACTTCCTGTGTGATGAGGTTGCACTGTTTGCAAGGCTTCAAGGAAACCTGTCTTTCTTCCCAGAATTATTGCTGCAGTTAATTATAAGTCACCACAGCAGGTTGTCCCAAACTGCTAGATGAAATAATAGTAATGATGCAAGAAGGAAACATCTAAAGTTTAGGTTGAATGCTTGCCGTCTTGAAAATTAATTTACATAGACTGAGGATAATTCAGTTGCCTGTAATTACTTTCTAAAGCAAGTCCAACTCGTGAGCGAGCTTTGTCACCATTGTCCTTTTTAATTGGCTTTATTTCCATGGCAGCCAGATCTCCCACGCACAGGACGTGCCCTCCTGCTTACACTGGAGGGCATACAGAATACGGGTTCCCACATGGGGTGGCCAGATGTCCTGGATTAACCAGCATGACACAGGAGCTGGAGCTACTGTCTGTCCGGTTGTGTGCAGACATTCTGGAGGGAGTGTCCTCCAGAGCAAGGTTCTTGGAACCCTTTGAAGGGAAGACACTCATGTCTTTCACCATTGTGGTCTCAGGAGGATGAGGAATGAATCTCTCTGCCCCAGCCCTGGGGAGTACTTGATTGCTTTTGTTTGAAAGGAAATGTTTCCAGTTCTATAAAGAGTGCTCCTTTATTCCTAAGAAGAAAGGAATGATACAAGCTTACACATTTTGTAAGACTCCTAAAGGAGGCATTCCTGAAAGTTTGCCACTTGGGGTAGATTACTAAGAGATTCCAGGAGAGAAGGAGAGAGGGAGACAGGGACAATAGGTACTGCCCCAGAGGGGACATTGTCTTCTGCACAATAACAGCAGAAGAGTGATCTCTGGAAGTAAGGGGAGATTTGGAACTGTGGCAGAAATTTCAGGGTATGGCTAGAGAGCCATCTATTTATTGGGCTTCTGCAGGGCCCAGAAGTCTCTCTTGAAGTCATCATTAATCACTGCTTCTCCTTCCAGAGAAGAAATGTGTTTTCTATAAGCCAGTTCTTATGAATAGGGCTGATTACAAAGCTGTAAAAGTCAGACATGAATTAGTGTGCAGAGTCCCTGAAGTCCCCAAATGCCACACCAAGGCAGGACTTTTAAGTGCAATTATAACTTCTGGAACCAGCATAACACGATGTTCTGCATTTGAAAATCTGGGAAAGCATCTGCATGAATTTCTTATTCCATTTGCTATTTGCATACTTGCAAAATGTAAAAACCTGCTTTGGCATATGTCAGAAAAACTATAAAATCCCTTTTGGAATAATGGAAGGAAAAAATATAAAATGCAGTGTAAATATTTGTGTCAGAAGCTTGATAAGGGCAATGGCACTTCCCCCCTCTTTTTGTTAATAGTTTATCGCTCTCCTCAGCACAGTGGTTCCAATGGACAAGCAGTTAGGAGAAAGAGTGTCAATTATCCTTGCTTATTAGAGATATTCTGCCCTAACTAAATGGTAGAACTAAAATTTGGCCTTTGCTCACAAGATTTTAGTAGGGGTTAAACTCGTAGTGGGTTCTGAATGGATTGTGTAATTTTTCCCCAGCTGAAAAATCTAATACTAGTATCTCTGCCACTGCCCATGCCCCTGCTACACCCAGCTTTTCTCTAGGAGCTTTGGAATTTCAGTGGGTATTTTTTTTTCTGTTTCAATTAATGAAAAATAAACATTTGTTTTGCTGCTTTTACTTCAAGCTCTCAGCTTTGGAGATTTGCTATCAAATCTTAAATCCATGATAGTGACACAGGAGTGTTTGGGGTATTTGGATAGGGAGGGTACTTAGTTGGGTTTTGATTTTTTTCTTTTGCCTTTGGAATTAGATTTCCAGGCGTATAGACAATAAACTCTTTGCAAGTGAGCTCAAGATCTTTTGTATAACCAGAGATGGCGCAAAGCAATAACATTCAAATGAATAACAATGAATGGATGAGTAAATTGGAGGTTTCAAAAGACCACATTGAGAAATACTTCCCTGGACCTTCCCACGTGGCTACTTACTGAGCACATAGGTATCACGTGCCTCCCTCATGCCAGGTGAGGTGCTGTTCTGTGGACCTGAGATACAAAGATAAAGCAAATATTGCTTCTGTATTTGAGTAGCTAATTACTATTATTGGAGGAGAAAAACATATAAAGGGTTGTAATGTCAGATGTTGGGGGTGCTATAATGGAAGAATGAGGAGGAGCTATCAACAGTCTCCAAAGGAGATCCCAGCTCAATTCCCAGCAGGTAACTTTGGCTTTACCTAGGGACAGAGGCCATGATTTGTACAATTCGTAAGCCCAGGGGCTTTCATAGAAAGCAGGGTTATTTTTAAATGAACACATATTTTTAAAATAACCTTTCCCTTAATTACAAATGTAACACTATATAGGTTCATTGTGGAAACTCCAGTTGGTACCACCTGATCCCATTACTCCTGCTGCATGCTTTATAAGTTTTAGCTAGTGTTATAACTGGTTCTATTTGGGAAAAATGTACTCCTAGTCTATAGACTAAGCAGTTGCCCTGTGATGTGGTCTGATGCCAAAGCTCTGCCAAGCAGAGATGGTGATGATTAACTCAATAGGAATTTTCATCTGCAGCAAGAGCTGACTGCTGACAGCAACGGTGAAGGGACTGAAAGACACCCAGGGAGAAGCAGAGGTGCAGAGGTACAGAGAGTAGCTGACCCAATATAATGGTAGAGCATACAAAAGGAATCAAGAATAATCATAATAGCTGAAATCTATTGTTTTATTATATGCCAGGCACAATTCTCAGCATACTTTATAGAATAACCTCCTTAAGCCTCACGATACTCTAAGGACATTCTCCCTCTTCCAGAGGAAGAAACAGAGAAACAGAGAGATTGATTAATTTGCTCAAGGTATCACAGACAGGAAATGGTAGAGCTGAGCTATAAACCCTAGTAGTTTGTTACTGGAGTCCATGTTCTTATTATTATACCCCCACTGGCCTGATGGAATATTTCAGTGTATGTGTATGTACATGTACACATGTGTGCGTGTGTGTCTGTATGTGCACATATTGATGTTGACATTGAAATATAGTTAAGTAAAACTGGCAGAGAAGAGGTGACTAGACAACCTCAGGTGGTAGATCTAGAAAAATTTTCTAGCTATCAGCTGTTTTGACTATATTTTCACCTGCATCCTGGGTGGGTGATCAACCACCCTACTTAGATTCAAGACTGAAATTCAATTTGGTTCAATATTGATCTTCCTAATTTCTACCCAATCATCATAGTAGGACCCTGCTTAACTGGAAAAATCTCAGTCTTTCTTCTTTGTAATCTTAAAAAGACCGATCACCATTTATACTTCTGATTACTGGTCTCCTTTGCAAATCCTCTCCCCTCAGACCCTCATTGCTCTGTAATTCCATTCCTTCTGGTGGTACTGGACAGGTGATAATCAGTCTCCTATCTTTTCCTACCTGCCTTAAAGATCCTGGAGGCTGATCTGTATACAAGGTGTATACAAAGGAATGGAAGGTGTGGGTTCCTGGACTCAGGAATAGAGATGCACCCATCATTCCTTGGTATGAACCTAGAAAGTAGACTAGCAAGCAAGGTGGGGATAAGCACTGCTAGAAAAAAAATAGCAGTCATGATTTTCAGATGCAATATGAGGGCATCAGGCAAAACCATAATGGGAGCAAGAAAAGCCTAAGGGAGCTTAGAAGTCAACAACCTCATTTTCTAAACAAGCCATGTGAGGCTCAGCAAAAGGAAAAGTTTGCATTTTGCTCATGATTGCTGAGGGAGAGAGACGATGCACACTGGGCATGCATGGATAATGACTAGAGTTGTAAAATGAAGTCAATTCGACCAGCCACAAAGCATTGTTACAAAGGAATCATGACTAGTAGTCAGCAGCCAGAGGCTGCCCCTGGCATGGGAGGACACAGGACACAGTGTCTCATGGAATAGAGCAAGGAATTTTGCCCCACTTGGTTTGGAGGACACAAACTGTGAGAGAGCTATCATTACTGTTTTGAAATCAAAAAATGCTCTTATAGGGAAGACATAAGAAAACTTTTAAAATTAAAGTGCATATGTTTATTATATTTATTACTTAAAAACCTCATATAAATATTAAAATTTTTATAAAAAGTTATTTTTTCTACCTGAAGTTAACACTATGAACATTTATTTGAAAATTTCCAGGTTTCTTTTATGCCATGCACATGTGTTAAACGTTGAGATCATAAACACATGAAATTTTCTTTCTCTCTCTCTCTCTCTCTCTCTCTCTCTCTCTCATGAGGGATTGAACCCAGCGGTGCTTAACCATTTGAGCCACATCCTCAGCACTTTTTTAGATATTATTTAGAGACAGGGTCTTCCTGAGTT
Organism: Marmota flaviventris; assembly: GCF_047511675.1. Classification (NCBI taxonomy): domain Eukaryota; kingdom Metazoa; phylum Chordata; class Mammalia; order Rodentia; family Sciuridae; genus Marmota; species Marmota flaviventris. Next base: position 99,275,529 of record NC_092498.1, on the reverse strand, counting down.
GCTTAGGGCTTCACTAAGTTGCTGAGGCTGCCTTTGAACTCTCAATGCTCCTGCCTCAACCTTCTGAGCTGCTGGGAGGTGTGCACCACCATACCTAGCTTTCTATCTTTTCTACTCAACCTTGTATTCTTGCTATTTCCTCATTCATAGAAAACTCCTCATACATATTAAAAATCGACATAATTATCCATTAACTTGATAATTTATTATATACTTCATCATTCCTACCATAGGCATTTTACTTATGTCCAGTATTAATAAAGTGACACTGCCATGAAAACAATCATACATTGGTCTTCATTTATTATTTGTGAGTGATTTCCTTGGTATATATTACAAGAACTAGAGTCATTTGGTCAGAGAATATAATTGATTTATAGTTATTGGTAAAATTACAAAAAAGGTTTTACTAAATTATAAAAATTAACACTACCTTAGCACTACATGTGTCAGTTTCATATAACCTTCATCTACATAACCCCTCACTTATAACATCCATACTATTTTTGCTCATTTTATAGATATGGCTTTTGTTATAATTTTTAATTTATTGGTAACTAATAAGGCTGAAAATTACAATATATAAAAGGTTGAAAATTACAATATATAAATACAAGTGTTATGTAATAAGTGACAGAAGACTGAGACCAATGGCATAAATTCAACTATTAAATTTTCCTAAGCAATCATTCCTATGTTCTTAAGTAATATCATTTACTCATATTAATAGAGCCATAGGCCAGTTCTTTGAAATATTTTAGTAATAAATATTTATATAAATTCTTATACAATCAACAAAGCACTGTAAATTATTATAGTGCTATAATATGAATAAATTATTACAGTGCTTTGTTGATTGTATAAGAATACAAAACTTGAGGAAAGTCACATGTTTTTCAACTTTTTTTGTCACTATGAACAAAAGACCTGACATAAACAGAGGAGGAAAAGTTTATTTGGTGGTTAGGGTTTCAGAGGCCTCAGTCCATAGATGGCAGGATCCAATTCTCAGGGCCTCAGGTAAGTAGGAACATTGTGGCAGAAGAGTGTGGCAGAGGAAAGAAGCTTAGGACATTACACAGGAAGTAGAGACTCCCCTCACCAAAGACAAAATATAAACCCCAAAGGGATGCCCCCAATGACCGACTGTCTCCAGCCACACCCTATCTGCCTGTAGTCACCATCCAGTTAATTCCTATTAAATGATTAATGCACTGATTAGGTTATGCTCTCATAATCCACTCCTTTCACATCTAAGCTTTCCTGCATTGTCTCACACATAAGCTTTGGGGGGATGCCTCATATGTAAACCATAACATCTCAGCTCACTGTTATATAGTACAGACATGCTGCAAACACCTGAAAAAGTAATATTCACAAAAAGAAAGAAAAAAGAATTCAGTTTTACTTATGAACACAGATATTAATTTTATTATTAGAAATCCAAATCCAGAAATTAATTAGAAGAGTAATATCCTCAAATGCCAAGTAGGATTTATACAAGATCGTGAGGGAATTTTAAGGACTTGATTAATTAATCACATTATTCAATCAAGGGAGAAGAATTATGTGATGATCATAATTGTTACTGAAAAAGATTTCAGTTAAACTTAACAATTCAAAATTTAAAAAAATCATGAAATAGATATATGAAAATTCACCTATAACATGAAAAAGGATATATATATATATGCAAAACTTACATCCAATGAAGAAGTTAGGGATGAAATGTTCGAAACACTACCCCCTAAAAGTCAGGGGGATGCTCACTTACTTTGTCAGGGTGACATAAAGATGCTCACTTACTTTGATTTGACAAAGAATCCAAACAAAATTATAAATACCAGAAAAGTGGAGGTGAAATAGCATTCTCTCAGAAGAGTTGTCAGCATACAAACCTGACAAATACAAAAATCAAAGAGATAAACCTTACATTAGCATGAAAAGTTAAGTTTGGTTATTTTGTTTTTTATATACTTTGAGGAAAAGAAATACCCTCAGGTGACCTCAACTCTAGGGTTTTTTTTGTGTGTGAAAATCTATCAGCAAGTTTTTGTAGGGTGACCAATCCATACCACAATGCTCACATTGTTTTGTGGCTATAATAGTGGCAAAGTGACAGGTTCAAAAGACCTTTTCCTGACTCAATGGCTTTTCCAGTGGTTGACCCTTTATAGACTGCTGGTCAGTCTGTAGATTTCTCTCCAATCCTTGGGCCCTTGAATAGTGTTGTCTAGGGAGCAACAGTCTTAGAACAGACATAAAACTAAAGCCTAAACTTAGGATGGATGAAGAACTCATATATTTGAAACTTTAGTAAATATAAAGAGACATGTTGTATTAAGAATAAAGAGCTCTGTTATTTAGAGAATGCAAATGTTAAGGAAGCAGATTTTTTTTTTCTGAATATAACAATGTAAGTGGTTGAGTTCTCCAGAACTAAAATTACTGTCTTTTAGTATGATGAGATCTTGATGATGAAACACAGAATGGAATTTCTGGTTCTGAAAATGACATTAAGCTCATGCATTGTGCCAAGCCAACAATGGCCCCACTAAATAGCTATGTGGGTGGTAAGGAGAGGGCTAGATATGCTTCAGTGTGGGCAAATGGAAAGAAATGAATTTAGAGGAAAGTCATCTAAACTTGACTCATAAAATAATGGATACCAAACTATCAACTATAAACCAGAAGGAGAATGTAAAAAAAAATAAATAAATAAGTAAAACAAAAAAAAATTAACTTATTTTTCTCTAAATTCACTGGCTTGTGTATTGAAGCCACACACAAAGTTCAACACAATTTTGGGACTCACCAGGAAGGACATAAGAAAATGGAAAGCATGCATTTACTGCACAGTCATTCAGCAAGCATCTAGTGAATGTCTGCATTGTGCAAGGGGTGGCCATCAATAAAGCCAGACCACTAGAGTGAAGAGAATAATAAAATAAGCAAAGAATACTTTCTGTTATGAGGAGATACCAAAACAAACTAGGACTAGTTAGGCAGAAATGCAGTAAATAAAATTATTGCATGATATGCTCTATAAGAAGGCATTGAATGCTTAGGAGAAAAGTAAAACAAAGAAAAGTAGAAGGAGTTGGGGAAGAGCAGGTACCAAGAGGTCAGATCCCAGGCACTTTATAAAAGAATTAAGGGGACATTCTGATGCTTTTGATGTAGTGTGTTAGGAAGAGAGAAATCAAACACAACTACATGTTTGGGGCTTAACAATTGGAGAATGGAGTTGTCTTTTACTGAGATGGCTGAGACAAGGGAAAGAATAGTTGGGGAGAGGATCAGAAGTTCATATTGATAATAATCAAAGGAGATAACAAATAGTATTTGCATATATGAGTCTGGAATTCAAGGGAGAAGTCTGGATTGAAGATATAAATTTTGGAGTAACTGGAACATAGGTGAGATTACCAGTAAACTGGGTATATGCAGAGAAGAGAGAAGGTCCAGGCATTGACTGAGCCTTCCAACAGGAATCACCGTCTGTGTGCTCTGGAGTAGTTTGGCAGAAAGAGAAAGATTACTGGTGCAGCACAGAGAGGAGAAAAAGGCTGTGGAAATGTCTTTGGGTGAGTGATGAAGAAAAGTGGTACACAAATGGAGGGAGGGTCTCATCCAGGATACTTCATCTGTGAAAATGGAGAAATGGAGAGTCAGACTACAAGTATTGTAGGTGTACAGCTCTGAAGGGGGCTTGGAGAAGTTTCCTCCCAGCGCTTCTTCTTTCCTGGTGAAATAGAAAACAAAGTTTTTGGTGCAGAATGAGGATGGAGGAGAAAGGGCAGGAAGTTTGGGGCTAGTCGAAAACACAAAATAGTACTTAAGTGGAAAAGTAAGAAATCAGGAGCACAGTATGGCACTTAGAGAGAGTTAAGGGTTCCCTTGAAATTCATGGTCAGGAATTACAAAGGACACCTGTTCCCAGGGCAGTGTCTATTCATTCTGTTCCTTGTTATCTTTATTTTATGAACCAGGAAAAGGAAAGAAAGAAACATTAAGTAACTTGCTGGACTTCTACAAGAAGTAAAGATCAAGGTGGGGAACTAAGTAGAGATAGATTCAGAGTTTATGCTCGTTTCTAGCAATATCATGTTCTCTGTTAGTTGTAGATGAGATAAAGATGTCACTGTGCAACAAAGGGAAACGGACCCCACTAGTTCACAGGTAATTCAGATTATTTATAAAAATAGATTAAATTAATATCAGATCATCATACAACATCAATGAATCTGAGATTTTTTTTTTTTTTTTTTTTTGCTTTTGTTTCTTGTGAGATTGTGTCACTTTTCCTGGAGGTAATTGAACTCCTGAGATTTTAATTTGCTTCATTATAATTCTGTTTAAAAGAAATAATTTCACTATTAATATTCTACAACTCCTTAAAGGAATGTATATTTTGCCTACATGTTTTGATTAAGACTTGGGTCCTCAAATTTGAATTCTGAAAACTTTTCTCATGGAAATTCTCGGGATGGATGTTCAAAATCCTTCTGGCAGCAGTTGCCTCATTTTATAAGATTATGTAGAAAGAAATGTTTTTAAAGGCAAATAATATTCTCTCATAGTTAGTTAAAATCAAAACTGCATACAGAAAAGCCAGCATACTTTATACTAGTACTTATAGGATTTACTTCTTGGAAAAGAATAAGCTTTTCTTAAAAGCTTTATCCCACAGCATGTCTGACAATAGTGAAATATAAACTACTTGGCTTCCTTCGGCCACTTCTTCTTAACATATTGTCTAATGGCATTCAACTCTGTCTGCCCAGCCCCTGTGTGTTCAGTATAGTAAGAGCTGTGAGCAGCACTAGCTCACTATTCACAGCTGTGTCCTATTAGCATGTTCACCTATAGAATTGCCATCCCACAAGCCACAAGCCTGCCAGTGAGTGTCTAACTCGAAAGGCATCAGGAAGTCTTGGATGGGGAACCAAATGAAGTAGAGATGACTTTTAATTTAAACTCCCAAAGGGAAGATGCTTGGATCCATATTCTTATTGTGTGGTAAAGCAGGGATAAGTCAGGGACAATGCCACTTAGTTTTTATATACCCTGTATTCACCTTCTATTGGGCACAGCACTTTACATAAATGATTCCATTTTATCTTTACCTCAACATTCAACTTAAGAGATTCACTTAAGAAATATCTACTAAGAACAAATATATCCCAACACTCTGCAGTGGAGTACATGTGAACTTCAAAAGAGGTACTCCCTACCATCTAGAAGTGGTAGTACAGGTTGTTTTATCAAGTAATGAATGATAGTGAGAAGTTCTTGAAGGAACAGAATTGGTGGTGGAGAGGTAGAATAACTTTAAGGATCCCTGAATACAGCCCTCTAGGGAGAAAATAAATGAGATTTATCCAGTATATATGAAAAATCAGATATTAAAAAGAAAAGGAAAGAGGAAAGGTGATAGTCCCCCAAATAAACAATGTCCCACTGATATCAAGCTTGGTGTTGAAAGCTAACCAGATTCTCAGGTGGCCAATCTGCTCACTAGGAACATGCTCCAGGAGACCTTTAAGTCTGCTAGGTTGTACCAACAGGGTTTTCTGTCCTTCCAGATGTTGCATATTGGGACTTATTTTATGAATAAGGAAGCAACCCACCTGTCCAAAATCAGTCTTATAAAGAACCAAAGTCAGTGAGTCCCACAGAACACTGTTGCTTAAATTTCTAGGCTATAGATACTCAGGTTTTACAAAAGGTGTGATGAACAAATTAACACATTGTATTAAACATTCCAAGTCTGGGATGTTTAATACAATGTGTTACATACTAATGTTTGGTATTTGTGTTACATACTACCTTTCTAAATAAAACCTCTTATTTTATTGGCAGAGGATAAATTCATCCAACTTTTCAGAAATTCCCAGAAATGCTGAAAAAGGAGAATAAGTCACCTGGAAATATTACTTTAAAAATTATTCAGGGACTGCATGACCAATGTGATTCTGCAACCTGTATACTCAGAAAAATGAGAGATTATACCCCACCTTATTCAAATGTATGATATGTCAAGATCATTGTACTGTCATGTGTAACTAATTAAAACAAATAAAAAAATAAAAATAAATTATTCAGGGGTGTTTATGTAGTAAACATGCTAATTGTGTTGTTAAAATGATGAAATAACTATATTAATAACGTTTATAAGAGCAATGTAAAAGTATCCTCAGAGAGGTATAGAAAGGGGAAACTTTCCAAAATAGAATATAAAAATAATCATAAGAATGGCCTTACACATAAGGGTTCATCTTTTAAAGGAGGTCAGAAGTGATAGCTAGGGCTTGACTAGTAGAAATGAGGTGAAAAATTCCTGTTATTTCAATAGTATAAGTGAAAGCATATAGGCAGGAGAAGATAATCCTTAGTGGACACAAGTGGAAAAATAATGCAAATAAGGCTAGAAAGAAACAGGTTGGGGTCATGCAAAAGAGGATCCTGAAAGCCAGGTCAGTGGTTTTTAGTCTTTGTGTGGCTACTCTTATAGGGATGAACTATTGAAACTTATGAGAAATAGAGATTATATAATTGGAGTTTCCCTGGGGGAAACCTAATCTGCAAAAGGGACTGCAAAAGAGATGAGGATAAGTTGTGTTAGTGACATTTTTGTCACTGTGACCAAAATACCTAACAAAAACAATTTAGAGAAGGAAAGGTTTATTGTGACTCATGATTTCAGAGGTTCAGTCCATGGTTGTCAGATTCCATTGCTCTGGGACTGAGCATCATGGTAAAAGGATATGGAAGAGGAACACTGCTCTGCTCATGGTGTCCAGAAAGCGAGGTCAGGGTCGGGAGAACAGACCACAGGGAAAGTGAATCCTTCCAGGTCACACTACCAGTGACCTACTCCCTGCATCTATACTCCACCTGACTACAATTAATCCATTCAAACTAGTATGAACTGACTAGGTTATAGCTCCATAATCGAATCATTTCACCTCTGAATATATTCCTGCTTTAACACAGGAGCTTTAGGGGGGACATCTCATATCCATACAATAACAAAGGTGCTCTGTTGATTTAGGTGGAAAGACTGGGATCCTGAATTGAATTGGTGACAGTAAGAATGGCAAGAAGGCAATGAAGGTAAAGACATTGCAAAAGTCTTGGAACTTTCCTAGTATGAGAAAAAAAATTGAAGTTTCAAAGTTGATAGAAAACTTTAAGTCAGATAATAGTTATCACAACATGCTAACATGGTGCCTGGAAATAACCTTGGCTGGAAACATGAGTATATAGTATGTACCTGGAAGATAGAATAAATGACTGCTTCTGTCTAGAAATAAATATGGTAATAAAGTGATGAGTTGGTATGTAAGCATTCAAATATCTTTAGGAAACATGATTCAACATTTTAATACAAATGAGTAAAATTAAAACTTTGTATATGGATTATATAAGGAGTTCCCAAACCAAATGCTCATGCTCATCCATTTTCTACTGCTATAACACAAAATATAATAGACTGGGAAATTTACAAACAATACAATTGAAGCCTAGTTCTACAGGCTGGGAAGTCAAAAAACATAGCATCAGTATCCAGCAAGGGCCTTCCTACTGCCTTATAAAATGACAGAAAGGCAAGTAACCCCACACAGGATAGAGATCAAGATAGCAGCAACTTTATTTTCAGAGCAAATCTACTCCCTTGACAATAGTCTTCCTACTTTCAAAATAGTGATGTCCCCATGATGTAATCACACCTCTTAAAGGTCCCACCTCTCAATGCTGTTATTTCAACAGTATAAGTAAAAGCATATAGGCAGAAGACAATCCTAAGTGGATACAAGTGGGAAAGTAATGCAAATAAGGATGGAAAGAAACAGGTTGGGTTAAATTCCCAACGTATGAACTGTAAGAGGAGGGTATGTACAAACTATAGCAGCTAACAAGAACCGCTCAAGAAGCTGGTGCAAGTTGTAGACAGAAACAACGCCTCAACATTCTAGTTCAGTATATCCCGGGTAGGTTTCAGGAATAAATATCGTTCTGATTTATACCAGATAGCTATGAATAAAGTGATCAGGGGGAAAACACCCTTGAGAAACAATGGAATATGCAACCAAATAGCACAAAATACACACATACAATTTCAGGTAATCCCAGTCTGTATCCTGTATTCTGATGTAGCCACTAATCTTTTTCCCAGGAGTAAAGAATTTTCCATGGGCAGCCAGAAGGTAAGTCTCTGAATCAACCTAGTCTTTGTCATATTTTTAAAACCATCTTTAAACCATCCTCTGCTTACATTTATTAACTTTGGGAGTTTTTATTCCCTTGAATGCTCTCTGTATAAGAATATTGGCTGTAGCAACTACGGACACTCCATTTACATATAGCTCAGTCCAGTTTAAAATAGATGATATATAAAACTCTGTGACTTTACTGCTGCTGCCACTGACAATAATGGGACCATTGGGAAGTAACCTGACCTCACTGAGTCCACATTTCCTCATCTTTAAAATGAGGAAGTCTGACTAGACCATTTTTATGACCCCTTCTCTGAGTCTATAATCTCATGAGTTATGTTTTGGATGCAAATATTTCAGGATTAGAAGAAGTCTTAAGTGGGATCTTGCCAGTACAACCTTTCAAATCTTGACTCTGTCCTGATTTCCCTACTTCTATGTAGGGACCACAGTCTTACCAGGCAGCATGTTCATAGGGAGGAAGAAACAATTTCAGAAGTCATTTATGGGAAGCTGAAGTGTGTCTATGTTGAGTCTCACATTTGAGAAATTTGCTCATCTGAGATATTCATCTCCTGTCTTCAAGGTTTTATGGCCATCAAAAATTTACCCTTATAGTTATAGATGAAAAATAATAATTTTGAGTAAAGTACTAGGAAGATTAGCCCTAAAGGAACAATAGCTTCCTTTTCTGAGGGAGAGGCATCTTAAGTTTTTCTGGTGGTGGACCACATGAACAGAAAGCTGTAATGAATAGATCATTTAATGTTTTATTTACAGAAAGAATGAGTTAAGAATCAGACATTGAGTAGACACATGCACATATTTCCTTTTTTTCTTTTGTAGTTAGCTTTTATAATGCCCAGTCCTGTGATATAATTTATGTACTTCTTTTATAAGGCAAAAGAAGCTCAAGATAGATTATTAAAAAGAAGATAATGTAATTCACCTCCATTCTTCAAAATAGAACAATTACTTTAATGTATATTCTTCTAGTCCCCCCCTTTACTTTCTCTGTCTCTGCTTAAATCTCTATCTCTGTCTCTCTCTCTATGTTTTTTTGTGTGAGTTTGTGTGTAGTTTTATTTTGGTAGGCCAATAACATAGATACTAACTTGATTTTTTTCCACATCCTTGTTTTAAAAACTTATTTTCAATGTCAGTCTTGAAATCCATCTTCTGACTATATAGCAATCTATTCATTTTCTTCTCCTGATTTTAGGGGAGTTAATTTTAAGTGTCATATATCTTGATTAATGATTAATGATTATTAATGATTAATGATTAATATATGTCTTAAATTTCATCTGCTCAATCAAAAGTGACAGCAAGGGCCCTCAAAACCACAGCAGAGTAGTGGTCAGCCCTTCTAAAGTTAGTCCAGTTGAATCAGGCAATTAACTTTGTCATGTTTTGCTACATCATCTCAGGTGGGCACTAATGTTCCCACAGGCCTCATATTGAAAGTCCTGGGTCTTGTATGATGTTTCCTCTAGGGACTGAAGGAGTTTAATGGTGAATTTAATGACAAAAGTGATAATTTTATTCAATCTTCTACTGTCTTAACAGAAATGGCCTCTCTGACATTATTCCATCACATAGGATGTGGGATCTAATATTTTTTTGGAGCTCTTAATAGTAAAGAATTTTTGTTGGAATCAGGCATCTTAAATTAAGTTGTCATCACTTTCTTATTCTTCTTCCCTTTCTCTCTTCTCCTTCCCTTCCTTCCTCCTCCTCCTCCTCCTCCTCCTCCTCCTCCTTCTTCTTTTTCTTCTTCTTCTTCTTCTTCTTCTCTCTCTCTCTCTCTCTCTCTCTCTCTCTCTCTCTCTCTCTCTCTCTCTGTCTTACTAACACAAACTTAAAACTGCAGGAACAGACATTTACACTAACAATTCCACTTGAATCTTTCTCCTTTTCCTTCTTCTCCTTTCCTTTTACTTTTCCTCCTCATCCTTGTTCTTCCTGTCTCTCTGTGAGTCTTATTGGAACAAATTTAAAATAGCAGAAAAAGATATTAAAATTTCACTTGAATCTTCCCCTCTCCCCACCCCTTATTAGCACAAACTCAAAACTTCAGGAAGAGATCTTTATATTAACAATTCCACTTGGATCAGGGGCAAAGATGAGTTCTTCTCATTTCAATAAGCCATTGACAGCTCCTCTACTTGTACATCTGTGCCTCCTGCCTTATCCAACATGAACCAGAAATTCTAGATCATTACCACCTCACACTCTGTGAACATCTCATGACTAGTGCAGGCTTCAGCCCTTGCAGTGACCCTCTTGTATTTATCCTCTCTAGAGGCAAACTTATAAACCTTTCCATTATAGCTGGAACAGACTTGCTGACATCTCCCTGCAGAGCACATGGGTGGATGAAAACTTCTTGCCATAACTTGTAGCTAAGTGCAAAGCTATCTACTTTGGCTGGTTGTAAGTACCATCATACCACAAGGAGAGAATAAGGTTAAGCACAGCCATTCTGGCTGTAGGATGGACACAAGGAACACGTGTGCTCTGCCAATCATTCCTATATCCCTACATATACCTAGCACTAACCATTCCTATATCCTACATATACCTCCCTCTAAAATATCTCAAACTCATTTTTGTTTATCTCCACTGCTACAATCCTAGCCCAATTTAGTATAATAGTCAGTCCAAGCTGCTATAACAAAGAACAGAGACCAATTGACTTATAAACAACAAAAATTTATTATTGCTCTGAGGACTGGAGATCTGAGGTCAGAGACTGCCTGGTTAGATTCAGCTGAGGGACCATCTTCCAAATTTCAGATTACAGACATCTCTTCATGCCTTCACATGTGGAAAGAGGGCTAGAGAGTTATCTGAAATCTCTTAAAAGGGCACTCACAGCATTGGTGAGGGCCCCACCTCCATAGTCTAATCACTTCCCAAAGGCTGCACTCCTAATGCTATCATATTGGGGTTAAGGGTTTCAACATCCAAATTGGGAGGAGGGACACAAACACTCAGCCCACTACACTAACTTGTCTTATTAGTCATACATGAGAATAGAATGCATTTATGCACTTTGACATATCATAAATAGATGGGATATAATTTCTCATTTTTCTGAGTGTACATGTTGCAGAATCATATTGGTCATGTAGTCACATATATCACATATACATATAGTAATAATGTCTGTTTCATTCTACTGTTTTTCCTATCCCCAAATCCCCTCCTCGTCTCTCCCATCACTTCCTCTACCTAATCTAAGGTAACAAACACTATTCTTCCCCCACCTTATTGTGAATTAGCATCCACATATTAGAGAAAACATTTGGCCTTTGGTTTTGTGGGATTTGCTTATTTCACTTAGCCTGATATTCTCCAACTCCAACCCTTTACTATCAAATGCCATAATTTAACTCTTCTTTAAAGCTGAGTAATATTCCATTGAGTATATATACCATATTTTCTTTATCCATTCATCTATTGAGAGATACCTAGATTGGTTCCACAGGCTAGCTATTGTGAATTGAGCTGCTATAAACATTTTGATGTGGCTGCATCTCTATAGTATGCTGATCTTAAGTCCTTTGGGTATAAACCAAGGAGTGGGATAGCTGGGTCAAATGGTGGTGGTTCCATTCCCAATTTCTGAGAAATCTCCATATTATTTTCCATAATGGCTGCACCAATTTGCAGTCATACCAGCAATCTATGACTGTATCTTTTTCACCACATCCTCGCCAACATTTATTGTTGCTGTATTCTTGATGATTGCCATTCTGATAGGAGTGAGATGAAATCTTGGGGTAGTTTTGATTTGCATTTCTCTAATTGCTAGAAATGTTGAACACTTTTTCATATATTTATTAATCAATTGTATTTTTTCTTCTGTGAAGTGTCTGTTCAGTTCCTTAGTTCCTATATTGATTGGGTAATTTTTTTTTTGGTGTTAATTTTTTGAGTTCTTTATAAATTTTAGAGATTAATGTTTTATTGGAGGTACGTGTGGTAACGATTTTCTCCCAATCTGCATGTTGACTTCTTACGTTACTGTGTCCTTTCTTGAGAAGAAGCTTCTTAATTTGAATCCATCCCATTTATTGATTCTTGATTTTATTTCTTGTGCTTTAGGAGTCTTGTTAAAGAAGTCAGATCCTAGGCCGATGTGGTGAATATTTGGGCCTATTTTTTCTTCTATTAGGAGCAGGGTCTCTGTTCTAGTGCCTAAGTCTTTTATCCACTTTGAGTTGGTTTTTGTGCAGGGTGAGAGAGAGAGAGAGAGAGAGAGAGAGAGAGAGAGAGAGATTTAATTTCATTTTGCTACATATTGATTTCCAGTTCTGCCAGAATCATTTGTTGAATATACTATCTTTTCTCCAGTGAATGTTTTTGGCACCCTTGTCTGGTATGAGATAATTGTATTTATGTGGGTTTGTCTTTAGTCCTCTATTCTGTACCATTGGTCTACAAGGTTATTTTGGTGCCTTCTTCTTCACTTTTCTTGTGAAGGATCACTTTAGCTATTCTGGGTCTCTTATTTTTCCAAATAAATTTAATGATTGCTTTTTCTAAGAAGAATGTCATTGGGATTTTAATAGGAATTGCATTAACTCTCTGGATCACTTTTGGTAGTATGGCCATTTTGACAATATTAATTCTGCCTATCCTGGATCATGGTATATCTTTCCATCTTCTGAGGTTTTTTTCAATTTTTTTAAGTGTTCTGTAGTTTTCATTGTAGAGGTCTTTCACCTCTTTTGTTAGATTGATTCCCAGTTTGTTTGTTTGTTTATCCTGTTGTGAATGGAGTAGTTTTCCTAATTTCTCTTTCAGTGGATTCATTGCTGATGTATAGGAATGCGCTTGATTTATATATAGGTGTTAATTTTATATCCTGTTCCTTTGCTAAATTCATTTATTAGTTCTAGAAGTTCTCTGGTGGAATATTTTGAATCTTCTAGCTATAGAATCATGTCATCAGTAAGTAGTGATAGTTTGAGTTCTTCTTTACCTATTTGTATCCCTTTAATCTCTTTCTTTTGTCTAATTGCTCTGTCTAGAGTGTTAAGGATGATGTTGAATAGAAGTGGTGAGAGAGAACATCCTTGTCTTGTTCCAGTTTTTAGTGGAATTGCTTTCAATTTTTCTCCATTTAGAATGATGCTGGCCTTGGGTTTAGCATATATAGTTTTTATAATGTTGAGGTATGTTCCTAGTATCCCTAGTTTTCTAGTGTTTTGAACATGAAGGTGTGCTGTATTTTGTCAAATGCTTTTTTCTGCATCTATTGAGATGATCATATGATTCTTGTTTTTAAGTCTATTCATATGATGAATTATGTTTATTGATTTCCCTATGTTGAACCAACCCTACATCCCTAGGATGAATCCCTCTTGCTCATGGTGCACTACTACGTTTTTGTATGCAATTTGCTAGAATTTTTTTGAGAATTTTTGCATCTATGTTCATCAGAGATATTGGTCTGAACTTGTCTTTCCTTGATGTGTCTTTGTCTGGTTTTGTATCAGGGTGATATTTGTCTCATAGAATGAGTTTGGAAGGGTTCCCTCCTATTCTATTTTATGGAATACTTTGAAGAGTACTGATGTTAATTCTTCTTTGAAAGTCTTGTAGAATTCGGCTGAGAATCCATTTGGTCCTGGGCTTTTCTTGGTTGGTAGGCTTTTGATGCCTTTTTCTATTTCATTAATTGCAATTTATCTGTTTAAAATATGTGTGACCTGCTCATTTAGGTTGGGTAAGTCATATGTCTCTAGAAATTTGTCATTATCTTTGATATTTTCTATTTTATTAGAGTATAAATTTTCAAAATAATTTCTAATTATCTTCTATTTTTCAGATGTGTCTGTTGTGACATTTCCTTCTTAATCTTGTATTTTAATAATTTGAGGTTTTTCTCTTTTTTTTTCTTCGTTAGCATGGCCAAGGGTTTAATCTATTTTTTTCAAAGAAGCAACTTTTTTGTTTTGTTTCTTTTTTTCAATTGTTTCTATTTCATTGATTTCAGTTATTTCTCATCTTCTAATGCTTTTGGTGCTGATTTGTTCTTCATTTTCTAGGGCTTTGAGGTGGAATGTTAGGTCATTTATTTGTTGACATTTTATTCTTTTAATGAATGCACTCAATGCAATAAACTTTACTCTTAGTACTGCCTTCATAATGTCCCAAAGATTTTGATATTCAATTGTGTATTATTTAGTCTCCATTTGTTATTCTATTTTTTATTTTATCATTGACTTCTAATTTCATTCCATTGTGATCTGACAGAATGCAGGGTATTCTCTCTGGGTTTTTTTTTTTTTTTTTGGTATTTACTAAGAGTTGCTTTTTTGCATAAAATATGGTCTATTTTAGAGAAGGTGACATGTGCTTCTGAGAAGAAAGTATATTTTCTCACTGATGGATGAAATATTCTATATATGTCTGTTAAGGCTAAATTATTGAATATATTATTTAGTTCTAGAATTTCCTTATTTAGTTTTTGTTTGGACAATCTGTCCAGTAGTGAGAGAGGTGTTTTAATGTTACCCAGTATTTTTGTATTCCGGTCTATTTGACTCTTGAAATTGAGAAGGATTTGTTTGATGTACATAGATGTGTGGATTCATTAAAACAAGTCTTGTAAGTACTGAGTAGAAGTACAGGTAAGAATAAACATTTTCTTCATTATCCCTCTTTGACACATCTCCTAACTTAAATCATGCTGTTAAAATTTTGTGTTATACTGTACATATTTTTCAGCTTTTATCACAATTACAATTAAGTCATATTTTGTGATGGCTCCTTTTCTATCAGGTTAGAAATATCATGAAGTAGAAACCATGCATGCTTTGCTCAAAGCCAGTGGATGAACAAATCACCTAAGT
Source organism: Marmota flaviventris (assembly GCF_047511675.1). Lineage (NCBI taxonomy): Eukaryota > Metazoa > Chordata > Mammalia > Rodentia > Sciuridae > Marmota > Marmota flaviventris. The sequence continues at coordinate 99,260,438 of NC_092498.1, read as the reverse complement.
ATCTTTTTTCAGGTAAATGTGGATAAAGGAGCTGGGAAACTTCACCATAGGAATTGGATGTCTTAGAGATCATAACTCCTGCTCTTACTGTATCCAAAATGCAGAAAAAAATATGATTAGGGAAAATCAAAAAATGATCTTCTTTTCTGAGAAGTATTATATCCTCATATATTTTTCATATATATTTCTCATCTTATGAGAAACTGAAGAATTTCTTGTCTCCATATCTCCCCCCAAATTGCTGCTCTCCTTTGTGATAGTCTGCTTGAATTCAAAGGGAGATACCTTGCAGGATCCCTTCCACTGGGTGGCTGTTCTTTATGGGTTGAGAAGAAACTGAGTAATTTCAAGAGTCTTTAGATACATTTAAGAATCTGATTTACGAATCAGTATCAGAAATTGCTCTGAAATCAAAATAAAGGAGGGTATACTTTGCATGAAAATTAAACACCCTCTTTGGAGGATTTCCCACTGGTCTGGGGGTGAGAGAGGGAGTTTTTCTTTTTGAATTATTCAGTTTTGATCTAATATCATGATAAACGTGTTTTTTTCTACTGTAGTGAATGCCAGATGGTAGAAACTTATGAAGAAGAAAGTATTTGTGAATAATCAAGCAGCCTTTTGATTGCCAGCTTTCATAGTTATCGACTTGACTCCTTGCCTTTTCCCACCTACTGCAACATGCTTGATATCAGGAGTGGGAGGGGTATCTGCAACTTTGGAAATCTCCCTTCAGAAATCCACCCAGCCCAGTCCTATACCCAATACAAAATGCTGACTATTTTTCAGGTGGTTAAAAATGTAAAAGAGAAGAACATGGTTTCTGTGTGATTTTCCCAACAAGGCTCTGCCACAAAATCCTCAAGCATTTTTAGCTAGAGCGGATTGCACTGACATTTTTCTTTTCACTGTTTTCATGAGTTTTGAATATCGAAACAGATTTTGCTGGGGATAATGGAAAGCAGACATGGGAAACACTTATTTTTTAAAAATATCTAGATCTGATCTAGCTTTTGATGTGGGGCTTACAATAGGAATATAATGAAACAAGCGAGTGGGATTATACAAGATTTTGTCGACAGTGTCTAAAAACATTTTCACTTAAAACCATTTCCTTAAATATGATATTTGCCTTTTAAAGGTCTAGCCTCTGCCAAATGTTTCCCAATAAAATGTTTGCCCATTATTTACATTATGGTTGCATTTTGATTTTCTAATCATTTGAAGAATGTTCCATGAGCATCTATCATGTAGTCATCTTTGTTATTTCAACCATTTATTGGAACAAAATGAACAAGAATCACTGGGATGATAGCCAGACCACAATGAGAAAGTGTGTTCCACTTGCTTAAACCAAAGAAGTATCCAGGTTCGGAAAAAAAAAAAAAAAGAAAGAAAGAAAAAAGCCATAATATGCAAGTATTGCCTCAAGTACTTTCATTTGGGCAACAACCAAGCACTTTCATTGGGGCAACAACCCTATGAAGTAGGGGCTTTTATTATTAATAATCCCATTTTAAAGATGAGGGGACTGAGACCCAGTGATTTAGTAACTTGTCCCAGTTTTTATATGAGCATCAAGAGTTATAGCTGGATGGGAAACCAGAAGCCTTGGTCAGAATTCACATTTTTATACACTGCCTTATGCTGCCTACCTGATCACAGGATCAATATTTGACATCAGAAAAAGAATTTTCCTGATATTGTCTTTTCCTTTATTTGTAGCATCCCTATGATTTCTTACCTTGTTATCACAAGGACCCTGATAACCTTCTGTGTGAGTTGGGTGAGGATTTTAAATCTATATGTGTCTATTCTCTCATGGATGAAATGAAGTCTTTGCAATAATACTGTCTGCAACTCCATTCATTAGTGTCTGCACAAATAAGTTCCTTGAACATGGCTAGGAGCATGAGCTGTGTGGGACAGGTGGACATGGGATTTGGGAGGTTGTTTATAAAAGAAGAAGAGTTTTCTAAGAAAGAAGAATGGAATCAAATAACTTCTTAAAATGACTGTTGAAGCATATTTGTGTCCCTTGGGGCCAGAGGGACATTTATAACTTACTTTAGGCTTCATCACCTGTAAGTTTTATGCCATGTATTTACCAGTGGGAATTATGCATTACACCCCTGACCATTAGGAAGTGGTTTAGATACAGAAATGCTTTTTTTGTGCCTCATTAAATCTACATGAGGAAGTAATTAGATCCTTTTAGTCACAAGGAAATCCTGTTTGATATCATCACCTAACATTTTCTCTAAGATTAGCAAAGGTGAGCCTGCTCATCAGAGGAAATGAAAGACTGCAGAGATCCACTGCCTTTGGAGGTATTTAGAAATTATCATTATTACTATCATCATCATTATCATTATTTAATGATTATTTTGTAGTGTGAGGGATCAAACCCAGGGCCTCACACATGATAGGCAAGAGCTGTATTACTGAGCTATCTTCCAAGCCTAGAATATCTTTTTATGTAATTTATCTTTAGGAATAATAAATAGCAATTATAGCAATAAATAAAACAATAACAATGTTATTTGGTGGGGTGAGTAACAGACACCAGGTGCTGGATACTCATTTCATATAAATCTATATAACTATCCTGACAGACATGCAAGGATAATTATTAATTTCAGTCAATAGATAAGAAAGATATGAAATCCTAGCCTGGGAAGGAGAAACACAGGACTCAAGACTTGGCCTATATGGCTTTAAATACTACATACAGTGACATATATATTTACTCCAGGAATATATAGTGAGCTGCTAACATAGGAAAACAAATCATCATTTTAAAAAAATAGTTCTGAGGTAGTCATTCTCCAGAATTCATCTTTTTTTTTTTCCTGCTTTTCATTGTTACTGCTAATTTAAGAGCATCCCTAACTCCTGGTTAGATTCTGGAACAAACTTCAGTACTTACTAGGTACATGGACTAGCAGCAACAGGCCTTATCTGAGTACTTACTAAAAATGCAGATTCTTAGCTCTATCCAGAACCACTGAATCAGAATCTGCATTTTAACAAAATCTCCAAATTCATGTGCACCTTATAAGATTCAAAATTCCATTCCTGGAAAGGCTGATATTTAGTAGCACCCCTTAAGGTTAACCTGCCAACATGATCTATGTGTGGTTAATTGCTCTGGTTTGCATGTGGTTTGTCACCCAAAGGCCCAAATACTGGAAGCTTGGTTGCTAGTGTGGTGTTTTTCAGGTGGTGGAAGCTTTAAGAGGTGGGTCCTAGTGGAAGGTGTCTAGGTTATGTGAGTAATACTGTCAGAAGGGATTAACACCTGTCTTCTGGAGCAGGTCAACCCTTACATGGGTGGATAGTTATAAATCAAGGTCACCCAATATGTGCTTGACCTGTTCTGCATGTGACCACAACCCTTTCCACTTCTCCATCATCTTGTAATGCAGCTAGGGAAATCCTCAGCAGAATAATGGACCCATGTTCTTTGAACCTTCTAGCTACTAGCATCACGAGCCAAATAAACCTCTTTTCTTTTTAAAGTACCCAGCCTTTGATGTTTTGGTATACTGACAGAAAGCAGACTAAGACACTGATCTTCAAACCTTCACTCTTTCCCATTATAACTTGCCCTTGTATTGGAGCAAGCTTCTGCTCATAGTTTAAACTACTTTGGAACTTTCTCATACTGTTTCACCCACTTGATATTCCCTAATTCTTGTTGCTACCAAGTCAAATCCTGATTTTTCAAGGGCTGCCTCATGATTTAAAAAGAATCCCAACATTTTCTTTCTTCTGATAGCTGTTGCCCAACCACACATGGTAGCATTTGTTTGATGTTATTCTCTGGTGACCTCCCTGTGTAAACTTTGAATCACAAATAGAATTGTCAACTCACTAAGGAGAGACCAGCTAAGATCTAAAGCCCAGAAGCACATTTTGAAAACTACTGTGGTTGGGTGGGTTGATCTGTGTTGGTTCTTCTACCTCTTACTATCCAGGATTTTGCATTTGAAAAACAGCTACCCTTTAAATGAAATTAGAGGGTCTAATGCAATTGTATTGTACTTCACATAGTAGGCCATGTAATATTTTAGGCCTGATATGTGTAGTCCAATACAATTGCATTAGACTTGTTCCTTTATGCAGCTGATAATTTATTCCAGGAAAAACATAACTAAATACATTTTGATTTTTATTTTCCTAAATCTGTAACAGTATTTCATATGACTTTGTCTTAACTGAGAGTCAGCAAGCAAGGAAAAACAGATACTAGGGGAAAAAAAGACAGCATTTGAAAATGTGGTTTAAAGGCAAGACATAGAAAAGAGCAGAAGGGATTAAATTATGTTAATTATATTTTATCATTTCAAGTAACTTAATATAGTTTAAACAGTTCATTTTTTTCCTTTCTTACTTTCTTTTTTTCCCTTTTTTTAACCAATTGCTTGCTTATGAATTATAGTAGTCAGGTTCAAGTTCAGGAAAGAGTAAAGTATGAAGGAATTTTGCACTTTTGATTATTTCTGTTCCACAATTTTTCAATTTTCCTTTATTTAAAAAAATGAAAATAGCAATTGAGCACATGTTAATGAAGAAAGGATTAAGACACACACACATCTTTATACTCTTTATATTTATTTAGGAATCATTTTAAATTCCCAATAAATCTCATGAGGCTGTTAACTATAACAGCTAAAACCTCAAACTTGGTCACTGAATGGACAATTTCATATCAAGTGAGTTCCACAGATCTTTGTACCAATCAAGAAGTTCTAAAATCATAAGTCAGACATTGTGTTTAATTGGAGTAACAGATTATTCATAATTTAAATGACATGGGACTATTTCACATGACAAGATAAGATGTCTAGGGTAATCTGTTCCAGAGTTGGTAAATTCAGAAGTTCAAGAACTGAATTGGCTTCTCTGCAGTTTTCTTCTCCCCTCTTAGTTTTTTGATGGCTACAGCAGATCCAACTATTTCCTCACAGAAAATGTCCAAAGGCAGGAAAAGTCCAGTTCTGCTATGGGTCACAATTTAAGAGTGAAGGAAGTGTTGTTAGTGGTCTGTCTAATAGAACATTCATCAGGAGATCACATGCCCAAGCTGAAGCTAGTTACTAACAAGAGAGAAGGCATTTATGTTATTGCATAGCCTGGTAAAAATTGACTCTTCCCACTGGTTAGCAGATGCCTTGAGCATATAGCTGTCTTATATCAGAGCAAACTGAGTTTCCTTTCGAAAAGAAAAAAATGGGAACTCAAGGATAGGCAAGTAAAGCGGTCTACTCTAGACACCATCAGGAAAATGCAACTTTATAATTAGCTGAAAAAATATAACTCACATGAAAATTATACAATAGCACTTACTAAAGACCTTGCTAATGATCTGTGTGAATGAACAGAGGGGCACATGGATTAAATTTTCTCTAAAATATACAGGGGTTTAGATTGTGGAGGCATGTTCTTGGGAAAACATGTTCTGAGTTTTACCAAACCCAAACTTTGGGGGAAAAAATAGTCTCAGAGGGTTGACAACCAAAATATGGTGAGAATTACCCACCCAGAATTCGATCCAAAGTATGGTTTGTTGAAAGTTTGGAAACCCTTGTGGTATGTCCCCTGATGATTCAATGCCTCTGGCCATCCACAGCTTATTGAGTTTGAACCAACCTGCAGGATAAACCCAGAAACAGAATGACCAGGTTGCAAGGGAAATAGCTGGGCTGGAGCTGATTCCTTAATTAATCCCTGCACCCATTCATCTTCACAACAAAGATTTTTTGCTCTCCTAAGACATAGAAACATCACATTGTGTTCAAGAATCAAAGGGGAAAAAAGACAGAATCATTGCCCTGGAGAAGCCCATGTCCCAAAGAGAAAAATCAATCAATTATAAGTGATAGCAAATTGCTATAATGAAGCATCTCCATGTGTGATGGGAGCCAAGAAGGCATGCCTGCCTGTGCCTGTCTTGTGGTTTTAAGTGTACTCTTTCTAGCCAGGGTGTTTAAAACTATAATGCAAATACATGAGACTGGATAAACCCCAAACACAGGTTTCCAAGGCATTTTCCCCTTTAATATTCAATTCTGCATGTATGTGAAAGGAAATTTAATCCATATGTTTCTGAATCATTCATACTTAAATCATCATAATTTGTTTTGTAAGAGCTGTAAAGGTCCAAGAAGCCTTGGGGGCTATTTTTTTTTTTTGTCAACAGGAAGTTAAGCCCAAAGAGGGTGACCTCCTATAGCAAAGAAATAAGGAAAGGCTCAATACTATGAATCCATGAAATTCAAATGGCCTGTGAGCTTGGCAGACCCTATAACAAACTCAAACACATTGACATGGGTGCAATCACATGCTTTTTTTTTTTTTCCAGGTTATGGCTCTTCATCAAAAATGTTGCTGGGAGATATTTGGATTATACGTGCCCTAATTATATCTTCTTTGTGTGCTCATGTGATGCAATATTCCAAAGACCAAGGGAACCAAAATGCTGGTTCAATACTGAACCATCAATCAGGTCTTTTTGAAAATTGGAAACTGGTCTTTCCCTGCTTGTAAATGCTACCCCTAATGCACCCAAACAACTGTTACAAAGTTTTCTTTGGGATTTAACTAAGATTCCTGGGGATTTAAGATACTGGCTGCCAGATTGTTAAAATGCATTAATGTTTATAGTGATTATGATTACGAGAACTAATAATAAATACTTGCATATACCTGGAACACAGCCCAAATCCTACTGTTTCACAAGAAAGACTCAGTGTAAAGCCACTGCTCTTTGGAAAACTGAACACAGAAAAATCTGAGACCAGATTAGACCCACAGAATGGCTGCTACATGCCAGAAGCAGGCTAATCAAATTCTCCCCAGACCTCCTCTAATGCTTTAGAAAATGAGAAAAGAAAAATGGCTATCTTAATTGCATCTTTTCATTACTACCAATTTGGATAGGTTGATTGTATAAAAACATTGCATTTCTGATTATATCAAGCCCAGTACAAGTCAAAGAAATAGTCACAGTAAGAAATGGCTTATAAAAGCTACTGTCAATGGCATAATTAGTTCTTAGGAGCTCCTAATAATCTTATAGGCCAAATTGCAGCCCATCTCATCATGCTTCTGTCTGTCCAAGGATGGTTTAGCTCAAGTACTAAAAAAACTTGCTGGTTAATGAGGCCAAGGCCAAGGTCAGAGTCTGATTTGCTGTGGGCCAGTTACCTCTCCTGAACTGCCCAGTCACACCCCATGAAGAGGTCATTGATCCTGAGGAATCCAGTTCTTTCTACAGAAAGGTACATTTGCTTTAAACTCCAGCCCATAGCACTACTGTTATGTGCAAGGTGCAGCATGATCCCTACTTTAATTCCAAAGTTTCTCCGCCCCTCTGGAAGCAAAGAGCTCATAATATTCCTTCTCCCAAGCAGCAACAGAGTTTGCTGACTACTTTGTTCCCAAAAGGGGGGTAAAAAAAGTTTTCAGGTACCATTCAGGGTATCATTTTACCTTTCATGGCCATGGAAAAGGTTTTCATTATAAAATACCTCACTAGGGGAGATGATAAGGAAAATGATATAGTAGGATGATAAAGTAGGAAAACATACTTTTCAGAGTCATAAGAGGGTAAAAATCAAATTTCTCCTAAAGAAGTATTTGCTGTACTAAAATAAAAAGTGTGGGTCTGTGTGTGTGTATGTGTGTGTGTGTGTGTGTGTGTGTGAGAGAGAGAGAGAGAGAGAGAGAGAGAGAGAGAGAGAGAATGAATGAGCGCAAGAGCAGGTGGGTGATAAAACTGAAAAAGGGATGAACTTTTAAGCTATTCAAATCTCCAGGGTATTGCATGTCCCTTTTACAGGACAAAGGGGCAACTTGTACTCCATGCACAATACCAAGGACTATATAAGGCAAATGTTTACAAACTGTGATGGATTGTTTAAGCCCAAATGTTTCCCTCCTGCCTCAGGATTCTGTGTCTACATGAAGTTTAAAAGGCTTTTAAAGATAAGGTAAGCCACCAAGAACTTGAAAACCAATGAGAAAGCTGTTTGCTTGTCAACCTGATACGGACTGATTTAATGATAGCCAATCCACAGCTTGAAAAGTGATGAAAGAAACTCTAGCAGGGTGTAAGTTTGTGGGCAATGCCTAGAAAAGACGATTGGCTGAGGCCAGAGAGTGAAACACAAAGAATAGTGGGAGTAAAATAACACACTTTATAATTTTCTACCCTATCCACCACTTCTAAACAATTTTTTTGGAGTGACCAAGCCATTGCTGGACTTGGAATTAGAGGATCTAAATCCAATTTGGGCACCTGGGCAAGTCTCCCACTTTCTCTGCTCTTCCTTTGTCTGTGTGATGAATGGACTCACTGAGGTCTCCCTTAGTTCCCCCATGGTCTTGCTCTGAGATTTCTTCATTCATCCTCTTGTCAGGTTCATTTCCTCCACTGGGCTATCTTTGGCTTCATTTTGATTTTTCATAGCTTTATTATGATATAATTAACACACAACAAATTGCCCACATTTAAAGTATTGATTTGATAAATTTTGACAGACACCTGTGAAATCTTCACCAAAAGTTTAAAAATAAAATGGGCTGGGGGTGTAGGTCAGGAGTAGAGCCTATCTTGTGTAAGGCCCTGGTTTGATCCCTAGCTCCACAAAAATTTAAACCAGACAAAACATCAACAACCCCAGGATATTTTCTCATGACCCTTTGTTATCTCTTCTTCTTGCCTCTTCTCATCATCCCCTTTAAGAAGTTACCACTGACCTGATTTCCATCATCATAGATTGGTTTGCATTTCCTAAAATTGTATATGTAATTGGAATCTTATGGTATATACTATAGTTTTGGTATGAAATCTTTCACTGGGCGTAATTACATTGAGACTCATTTACATTACTCTGTGTTAATAGTTCATTACATTTTAATGCTAAATAGTATTCCATTTTATGGATGTACCACAATTTGTTGATCCATTCATCTCTTAATTAATATTTGTTTCCTGTTTTATGCTATTTCAAGTAAAACTACTATAAGTATTCCTGTACAAGTTTTTGACTAGACATGAACTTTCATTTCTCTTTGGTAAATATATGAGAGTTGAATGGCTGTAAAGTGTGGTAATAATGTGTGTGTGTAACTTTTTAAGAAACTATTGAGCTATATTCCAAAGTGGTTAGCATTTTATATTCTCATCAACAGGATACAAAAACTCTGGTTACTCCAAATTCTCTCATCTTGCCATTAGCCATTCTAGAGTGTGTATAGTGGTGTATCATTTTGATTTTATTTGTATTTCTCCAATGATTAATCATATCAAGCATTTTTATGTGCTGCCTTGATATATATATATATATATATATATATATATATATATATATATATATATATATATATATAACTTTTTAGATTAAAGTTCTGTTCAAAACTTTTAGGTGGGTATTATTTTCTCATAATCTATTTTTTTCAAGGTCTTTATATATTCTAGATATGGGTATTTTATCAGATTTATCATTCACAAATATTCCTCTTAGTACACGAGTTGAGTTTTCATTCTCCTAATAGTTTTCTTAAGAAAACAAAAATGTTTTATTTTGATGAAGTTCAACATATTATTTGTTATTTTATAAATCATGATTTTGGTGTTGTATTTAAGAAATCTTTGCATAAATCAAGGTCACAACATTTTTTTTCTATATTTTCTTCTAGAAGTTCAACAGTTTTATGCTTTACACGTATGTCTATGATCTAGTCTGAGTTAATTTTTATGTATGGATATAAATATATACAATTTTTAACTAGAGGGATGAAAATTATATAACTAGGAAAAACCTTGAATTTTTAGTTGTACTGTGTGTGATAAGGTTGAGAAAATAAGGAAAAAAAATACTTCTAATATTCTAAATGGTAATGTTATATGTTCTTATTGCCTTCTTCAGCTGAATCGACCTAACACACAGGCCTCTGAAGTAGCTTTGCAATTTACAAATGGCTTAATTCATTGAGTATGATTTGTGAGGTAAGTCAAGAACAAGTAATAATAGGTAAAAATGAAAAAGTCAGCAACTTAGAAGCTATTAGAAGTGTTGGCTCTCATGAGTCAGATTGGACACTAAATGGAGGAAAGAAAACTAGGATAGTTATACCAAAGAAAGAGAAGGAAAAGGAGGAGGAAATGGAAGAGGAAGAGAAGGAGCAGTCAGGGGTGGGGGAAGAAAAATGCTATGCCAGAAAGTGTCTAAGCCTGGGACAAGTCATCACTTTATTACTGCATTTTCTACTTGTAGACTGGGCTGCTGAATCATCAGTGCCACAGGATCCAACCTTTGCAAAGTGTGAGATTTGAATGAACAAAGGACAATGTTGGGAACCAATAAGGGTTCCTTACCAAGCAAAACAATACCTCCCCTTCCTACAGTTTGGATGCTTCCCTTCCCATGGCTCTTGGAACCCACATGCCTGAAGACAAAGCAATGATTTGGCAAAAGCTAACCAACAAACAAAACAAGCAAATATGCCTTGCCTAACATTAACTACTGCAAGTCACTGTGATAGGTAGATAGGTGCTATATTTGCTTTGCTGCCTGAAAATCCCTAAAATGCTCCCCCAAATGGTCCCTGATTTGAACTTTGTTATGCTACTTCTATAAGAGGATAATGAAGTTTTCCTCCTCTTAGCTTCAGAAAGAAAGATAATAATTCATTTCTTAGGTTGCACTTAAGAAAATAGAAAATAGCAGAGGAAAGAGGCCTCAGGCTGAATCACCCTCTCACTTGCCTTCACCCTGTTCCTGAGACAAAGGAGGTTTAGTCCCTCCTTGTAAACCTTAGGGGAACTGGAGTCCATTCCAAAGGTGAGTGTATGTTTGTGTTTGCACATGTGTGTTTGTGTATCTAAGTACAGAAGAGCATGAGAATGACTGATATATGATATATTGACTAAAGCTAGAATTCTCTTGGGATAAATCTTGCCTTTTTGCAGCTCATTTCTACCAGCAGTGGAAAGTAACTAACATTTGTTGAACACCTAAATGTTCTAGTATTTTCCTACGCCTTTTATTTATGTCATTGCTATTTTTATAAATGCCTGAAATGAGGTAATATTAATATTGTCATTTTACCAAGAAAGCCACAGAAACTCCTAGCAATTAAATAATTCAATCAAGATCACATTATTTATAAATAGCAGGAGAGACTTGAACCCAACCAAGTTTTCTTGTCTCAGAAGACCTCTCCCAAGTATAAGCACTTCTATTCAAAGCCCAATGAGGGCCAAATTGTACAAAAACTCACATCACAGGAAATTTAATTTACTTCAGAGTGATAGAATTGTTTTTTTAAATCACTGAAAGTTACTTTTTGACAAATAGAAAAACATATTTTTTTATTTATTAAGCATGAATTTATTGGGAATTATTCTACAGAGCAGAATTTATTCAAACATAGGATGTAAGAATTTTCTTCTACTTTTTAAAAATTTGGAAATATATTTATTATACAATTCACCACTATCATTTCACTTTGTAAGGATTAATTTAATTATTATTAAATTAATAAAAGGAATAAGGAAGAAAATCCAAAAGACTAAAATAAAGTCCATGAATTTAATGATCAAAAAATAAGCAAATAAATTTATACTTTACCAAAGGAGCTCTAACTTGAAAATTGACCAGTTATGAGTTAATATTAATTTTTTTCTTGTATCCAGGTTTTGGAAAACAACACTGGGGGTCTGAAGCAAGAGTTCATGGTTGCATTCCTGACTCTGTCTCTTATGCTATACAACTTCCTGCAGGTCACTCATTATCTCTGGGATTCTATTTCCCATCTGGAAAATGAGGGTTGCAATTATGATCCAGCCTGGATATTCTGCAACAAGGAACAAGATCATGTTAGATTTGCCATTTGTGATTTATTGTTTCATAACTTTTCAGGAGACAGGGCAGATTTTACAGGCTGCTCCCCAATCCTACCACCTCTAACAATTTGAGATCTAATTTAAACCCTCTAAAGAAAGTGGAAAACTCTACCTGGCGGGCTCATTAATCCCCATCAGCAGGTCCTGGTTTCCCTGGTAATCTCAGCTGACACTTCAGGGATGTGTGACTTTGCCTCTGTGCAGCAATGCCCCATTGTGCACCTGGAAAAGTCAGGGAAGACTGTGCTCAATGTTGAAACACTTAGCTGGAATACGAGCTGGAAATAGTCATCAGTCCGTGGATCTTTGCTGGAAAATCTCAATGTAAGATCAGGACAGTTTGCAGCAGATCTGTTTTTTTCTTTTTTGGTTTTGGAACATCTTTGTTTTGCAATGGCACATTCATTTCTTTGGGACATCATATTGAGTTTGGTGAACTGGTTTTTGTTTCTTTCCCTCCACTCATTTCAATGATAGTTTTATTAGAAAGGCAATTCTGAACAACACTGGCGTGCGTAACAAATCTGTAGAAAGTTGTCCCCAACTCAGAGCACACATTACAATCTACAGCACAACCTGTTTTTTTTTTTTTTTTCCACCTCCCTAGGCACAGGGAAGATAAACACAGATATTAACCTTTATTTCTCCCTCAATGCTGGTTGTGCACTTACTTGAAAGCAAGATATGGAACTTTGGATATATATGCATATGTCTAACAGAGGATTAGAGGGAATAAAGGTACACTGGGAATTAAGCAATTGGACATTTACATAACAATCATTTATGACTCTGGGGATATGAAACAATAGAGAAAATTCTCAGCACAGGGCTGAGATTTCCACTGCAGGATTCCCAGGACCATTAATGAAAATCGTGTGGCTGAATCTTGTCACATCTGCTGAGAACTTAGCCTGAAGTGTTCTCATTATGCAAACTTTGGGAGCTCACAAACAGTGGATTGAGTTAGCATGCTCTCTTCTGGGTGCCAGTCTTGCCCATATTCTTTTTGTCCCATTCATTGTAACATGCAGTTTTCTTTTATTTTGTTTTATTTCCCTCAGGTTATTTCTGAGCCATAAGTGGGAACAGCAAGGAACAGAAGGAGAAAATAAGTTAACAATGACTATCAGCTTCATGGGATCCACTGCCACTTGTAGGATGCTGTCTTTCATAGGAAGAACCATTTAAATTGGGCTTTGCATGATGCAACCAATTACATTGCTCTCATTTTCAGCATCTGAACTAGATTTTTCATGAGAACAGAGCCAATGTCAGAGTTCATCATAAGGGGGCATTAAAGAGAGTACCAGGGTGTGGTTCTCTGTACAGCATAAACTCCACCATCCATCTGTGAGTGAAGATGGAGCCCTGAACCACCTCCTCCTCCAATGTCCTGGAAGATCCCATAGGATGGAGCTTATAAAATGGCTTACCTTGGTACCATGTGCTTGGAAAACAAAGAGCACTATTTAGCTCTTTCTTCTACCCTTGAAGTCTGTATCTCCCATCATTTTAATGCCTCATGTTGCACTTCTCACGTGGGCACACCCAGGCATGCAACAATGGGGATGGCCCTGCTCAATGGCACACCAAGCTTCAGAGAATTTAATCGTATCACTGATGCTAGGACCTGGATCAAAATCAAGCAGAAAATTCCCTCTCAAGATCTGAAATGTTTTTCTTTTCCCCAGTAAATTCACCTCATTTTCAGAAGTTATAGCCAAAGTTTTCCTTTGGTTTGGTTTGGTTTGGTTTTTAGCATGTTAGGGAAATAGCTAGACAACTCATTGTTCAAGTGCAAAAATGCTCTGAGAGAGAGAGAGACATTATTTATTTAAAAAAATATTCTAGATGTGATTCATGAATTTTGATTAAGAAATAAGAACGTGCAGTTATTATTTCCTTCTTTCTAAACATTTGTTGAATTCATGATCTATGTCACAAAGCGAAAAAACATAACATACATAGAAGAGATGCAAGGTTCTGAAAAGAAATAAACAATAGGCCAGAATCCAAAAATAAAACATCTTAAACTGCCTAAGGGATGCGATGACACTTAGAACTCGCCTAGTGAATTGAGTCTCCAGAGAAAAGTGTCAGATTCCAAAGCTCAATCTCCAACTTCCTAAGGAGGGATTTTCCAAATTCCCAACTGCTGGCTCACAGTAATAAAACATAAGAAATAGAGTTGGGGATTGGCTTAGTGGTAGGGCACTTGCCTTGCATGCACAAAACCTTGGATTCAAGTACAATAAAAAGAAATAAGAGAAAAAGCAGACAACAAATTAAAAAAAAAAAAACAATAACTCTCCTGATAAGTGATTCTACTAAACATGTAGTAGGAATGGTTTTAAAGACCTACAGAAAGGTATTTTAAATTTGTGTTCTATTTCCATGGAAGAGAAATCAATGAAGAAAAAGGATTCTTACCTTTAATTGAAGAATATTTTTGGTTAATCTCATTTTTCAGTCTGACTTGTAATAAAGACATTGAGATCCTTTGCTAGTTGTACCATATTTTTTTCATTGATAAGTAGCATTTGTATTCATAACTTGGGAATTATTAATGAATTTGTATTAAGGTGATTTTTAAAGAAGAGAAGCCACTTACCAGGCCTTATAAGACAGTACAATCTCCAAGAGTCCATAGAAGTGGAATACACTGCTTGATGGGATATTTCATTCAGGTAGACTGCCTCTTAGCTGGCCAGCTAGCTACTGCCTCTCTCTCTATTCATCATTTGCTTCTGTAGTCATTGTTCTACAGTAAAAATCCTGATGGTGTCACTTTTCTGAATGATGGTCTTCAGAATCATTATTTATGATCTTCTTCTCCATGAACAGTCCTTACCATAACAGATACCAGTGTTTGTGGTGGAACCCTCTCCCTCCAACAGCTCTGCCAAGGACCTCCACTCTGATGACATGAAACTTTCTCTGCTCCCTGAAAATATCATTTCTTCTATGCTCTTTCCTCTGACCAAAATGTTCCTCCCCAAAGATGTATCCAGGGGAAACTTCTTATCCTTCAAACTTGGCCCAGAGCTAATTTCCTTGATAAACTAATTGACCTCCTAGGCAGAATTATTCCATCTGTCTTCTGCTATAGAATAGTTTTTAAAGTGAATCTTCAACATCTATTCGCTTTTCTATTTTTTTTATTTGAAATATAATTTTCTTAGTTTAGGGAACCATGGTTTCAACTGGTATCTCCAGTTCATTACACAATAGTGGCTTAATAAATCTTTGCTGAAATAGTAAACAAAGGAAAGAAACCAGTAGTTCAAAACCCCAAAGACAGAGGACAGAATTAACCACTTATCATACATTTAATCCTACTCTTATGCTTTTAGATACTCTTGTGTGGGAGATCAACCTTGTACGTGACTGAGTCACACTCCTCGGCTGGGTACTGAGGCGCTCAGTCACAGAAATGTGACAGAGCTTTCCCCACCCTTCTTGGGTTTCAGGGTCAGTGTCTTGTGCATGGGTGTGTCTTGCTACAGCCCCATAGGTGAAGCTATGCTCACCTGTTCCTTTGTAATCTAACCCCTTGCCCTGTTTAGGATAGAATCTTCCATGGAAGTGCCTTGTGTGTGTTCCCTTCTCTTACTGTGCCCTTGAGTGTGGCCTACCCAGGTGTCAGTCAACCTGCTGACAGTGGATATCATGAAGATACTCAGCCCCCTGAAACCTGACCCCCTGCCTCATTTGAATAGCTTCTCCTCAATAAAAGGGGTCAGCGCGTGCTCTCGCTCTCTCTCTTTCTGCGGACCCTTAAGGTCAGAGGAGCCCATCACAGCGACCCCAAAGAAAAAGGTATTTGTGTCTCTTGTGTGGTTATTTCGTATAGCCCAATTAGCCCAGTTTAACTGGAGGGACCCCTGAGCCTTTTAGTCTCGAGAACAGAAACCTGGCACTCTTGTAAATCAGGGATTTTAATAAATTTTAGTATTCATGTTATAATGCTTTTTGTGCCTTTGTCTCAATGGATCATGGCCATTTTCTGAGTAGAAAGGAATGCAAACAACTTTAATTTACCTGAGGTTCCTATTGACTGTGAACCTGGAAGAAGCTATATTCTCACTGTGGAATAAACCTGAGTACAAGTATATGAAAAAAGTGTTTTCTCACCCAGGTTTTAGAAAAGCAAGGCCATTGGAATGTGGAGCTTCTGAACTGTGTGATACCCAGAAGAGCATTTTTTTTTTTTCATTGATAAGTAGCATTTGTATGTATTCATAACTTGGGGGAATAATTAATGAATTTGTATTAAAGTGATTTTTAAAGAAGAGAAGCCACTTACCAGGCCTTATAAGACAGTACAATATCCAAGAGTCCACTGTGTTTGATGTTGAACCCAACAGCAGGCATGGCTAAGTATCTGCATGCTGTCACTTAGTGCTTTCTGTAAGTCACAAACTCAGTGATGGTTCTCTTCTTTTTGTTTTCCCTACAGCAAAATGATGAGAACAACTTGTTGCATATGGAAGCATTTCTACTCTGTGAGTTATTCTGAGGGGGGAAAAATGTGATTTGCAAATTCTGTCAAATGAAACTGGCATTTCCAAATGCTACTACTATGTTCAAACAAACACATCTTGTATGTCAGAGTGTACTGCAGATGTTACAAAAAAAAAAAAAAAAAAATCCTCCATGGCTGCAAATGAGAAGGATGAAAAAGTGCAAGAAGCTAGTCTTGCAGTCATTGTTCCAGACAGGAAAACCTTCCTCTGCTGCTGCTTCTGTATCATCAGCTTCATCACAAAGACTTGCTCAATTATCCTCAAATAGCCACATGTTGCAAGCAGCTGTATACCAAGAAAACTGGACTGAAATGGCAACATTTGTAGACAACATGATACCTGAAGACCAGGACAAAATAATAAATAACTTTATGCAAGCACCTCCCCTCCCTTGGACTTGTCTTTGTCAAGGCTGGCAGGGAGCACTTCCATACTGTGCCAGGAAAGCTGAGGTTCCCACCAGGAGTTTTGAATGGGTCTCTGAGCATTTGAACATGGATGGGTAGTGATGTGGATAAAAGAAGAATGAAGACAACACTACTATAAATGCCAAATTTATGGTTAGGCAGACAATGTCATACAGGAGCAGAATTACACAATTTTATAAGAATGGATCTCTAACTCAGTTTTTAATAGAAGAACACAATAAGACAGGCAAACTCCATTACAGGGTATATTGGTCCACTAGGAAAAGATGAAGAGCAGAAACAAACAAACAAATAAACAAACAAACAAACAAAAAACTGTTCACTGATGGTGTAATATAATTAAAGTTACAACATAGCAATGGAAGGGTGGTGCACTTCATTAT
The DNA here is from genome assembly GCF_047511675.1 of Marmota flaviventris. Classification (NCBI taxonomy): domain Eukaryota; kingdom Metazoa; phylum Chordata; class Mammalia; order Rodentia; family Sciuridae; genus Marmota; species Marmota flaviventris. Next base: position 99,243,184 of record NC_092498.1, on the reverse strand, counting down.
AAGGCAATTGAATCTTCTAAAGGACGGTAAAATTATTTTTCCCTGAATGCATCTATGGAAGAGGAAAAAAATGTTATAAAAATAGATGAAATTAAAAAAATAGATGAAATCTACTCTTGTCATAACAGCTATCTATTTATGGCAGCAAGAATACAATGCAAAGTAAAAGCAAATAAAACTACACATATCCTCTAAACACCAGAGAAACTTCCATGAGACAGTTTTTAGAAATCATCTCAACAAACAAATGGGTCATTTTGTTTCTGTTTATTTATGTTAGCCTTGAATGATATGTTAATTTATAGATGAAGACTAAAACAAAAGATTATATTAATAACTGGCAAGAAATGTCCTGTGAGCTCATGCTGCTAAATAGATTCAAAACCAGAAGTGTAAAGAAAAGTAACATTTTCACTTTTACATTTTTAGCTGATTGAAAAATTCAAGGTACACCTTAAAGGCTTAAAGGTTGTATAATAAAATGTACTTCTGTTTTATAAAGTTGAGACCCTCTCCAGGACTGAAATATAACGTGGTTTGGAATTCTCTTGAGTATGCAACTACAGCTGCTAAAACCATAGCAGGTGTTGTCTAAGTGGTTTATATGGATTGCCTCAATTAATTCTCAGAATTATCCTATGAGATATGCACTTCTACTGTTCTTATTTATTTTGGTACTGGAGAATCTGGGGTTATTTAACCACTGAGCAACCTCCTCAGCCCTTTTTTAGTTAATTTTACTTATTTATTTATTTATTTATTTATTTATTTATTTATTTGGGACAGGATCTCTAAATTACTTAGGGCCCTGCTAAGTTGCTAAAGCTGTCTTTGAATTTGCGATCCTTGAGCCCCAGCCTCCCCAGTCACTGGTATTACAGATATGTGCCACCGTGCCCAGCTCTGACAGTTGAGAAAATCACAGAGCTGAGAGGTACATGGGGACAGTATTCTTACCCAGGCTACCAGATTCTGGGCTTCCTAGTTTTACCCAGAATCTCATGGCAGTTAAAACCAGCTTCCCTGTGATACACCACAGCTAGAGAATGCCCAGCAGTCCCCATCACAAGGCCTCTTGCTTCTTTCCAGTAGATCCCTTCATTTCTTACAGTAGATAAAAGAATTCGATGTATGTCTGCAAGTACTCATGCCAAATCAAAAAATAGGCTAACATATGAAAGAGAATTGATATCTAAATGAACCTTGACTTTCTAGAAGTTCACAAAGTTTATACAAATGAAGCATCAGAAAAAAACAGGAACTGATAATAATTATTGTTCAACAAATAAGACTCCTTAGACAAAGTTTCACATGTCCTAAGTTTTATCCAGGCTGATCTTTCATTTCCCTTCCTTTCTTTCCCACAGCTTCTTTCTAAAATCCCATGCTTTCTCTATCTTCTTGGCACAGTGCAGAACACAAAAACCAAAAAACAAAATAACTTTTCTTTGTTACTAATAATATAGATGGCTTATTCTCCTCAATGTCTGTTTCACATAATTAGGTTGAGGAAAAATGAGTTGAGCAGTGTTCATGTCCGTTTGTAAAACAATTAATAACATACAAAAGCAAATCAAATGAATATATTTAAATAGTGTCTGAGTAAAAAATGCTTTCAGATTTTATGTGCAACAAATAATCATTTATGGGCAAATCAAGTAATGGCAAATGCACACTCTTTTACTAAAATAACGAATTCAACTCAAATTCACAAAACTCCCAATTATATTCAAAACCCTTCACTTTTTTATTTTCATAATTGAAAATTTCTAGGATTTTAAAAGATTTTTAATTAAGACCTAATGATCTTGTATCTAGTATGTCTTGTTAGTAAATTCTGTCTTGATTCTCCACTTCATCCTTCTTCTGCAATCTAGATGCTACCTTAAAGGTAAAGAATTTACTTTCAATTCTATGTATTACAAATCATGACATTCCTTTGTCAAGTTTCTATAGAGCTCTCATTTATCAAATTCAAGTCTCCATGACTTTGTCTATTTTGAAGGGCTTACCTTACACCTAAAGTAATTTCAAACATCCTTCTCAAAATTATTTCAGTATGCATCTTCATATTGACTTGTAATTAAACCAAACCAATATCCTTAAAGGTAACTAATTAATTATGCAGAGGCATAAAATGAATCGTGTTATCCTTAAAGGCACCTAATTAATTATGCACAGAGACATAAAGTGAATTGTGTATGCATTCTTTTTAAGAATGTTTTTCAATGTTCTGGCTCCCTACCTAAGTATACTTTTGTTCTTTCTGTATAAATTCTGCCTGTTATTTAATGCCAAAAATCTAGAAATATATAAACATTTCTCACCCATTTTTGTCTCCTCTCCTCCTGGAAGGGTGCAGTATCATGAATGTACATTGGTGCATCCTACTGGTTCATTAGCAGGCCAGAAGGGCAAATTTTGACTAAATCATATCAATTGATGACTCTCTTCCTCACCTTAAGGACTGTTGTTGGGCCTCTTTCTCCTCAGCTCTTTTGTCTTTGCTTGACTCCAGGATTTCTTGGTGAAGAATTTAAATTTTGTGGACTGCCTTTTGTGTACTTTAAGTAGAAAGTATTCATAGACTTTAATTGTAAACAATATATTGAGCCATAGTAATATCATACTAATTAATAATTGACAGACACAACATCTTGAATATCTTTGAACATGGAGACTTCCTTTGCTATCCTCTAAAAAAGATAAACTAATGGAACGAAAATCTTATTGTGAGAAGGAGCTGTGTTGTCTCTTTGAGGTGAAGGCTAATGATTCCAAACATGAAACAGTATGAATTTTGACTCTTAGAATTAGGAAAAAAATCATCAATGTTTCTGATTTTTAAAATGATAAATAAGAATAATAGATAAGAGAGGAAAGGAAAACACACCAAAAATTATACATTATCTTCAATACATTTATCTATTAGGTTTGTGGGCTTTATTTTCTGAACATTCAACAACTATGCATGAAACACACTGAGCATGTGCAACATGCAGTGTTCTAGACAGTGATAGTGAAGTAGTGAACAAAAGCAAACATAAATCCCCTTCCTCCAGAGATGGCAGCCATGCACAAGGTGAACAATTAAAAGTGTGTAACACATTATACAGTGGTAATTGCTATACAGAAAAGCCAGGGAAGGGGATGATGCTGACAGAAAACAGTTGCAATTTTAGAAGGATGTCAGAAAAGACCCAAAATAAAAATCACATTAAATGAAAGCCCCAAATTGTTGAGGAAGAAAAATGAGTTAATTCTAGGAGAAATATTTTAGTAGGACAGAGAAAGAGCAAAGGTCAAGTTGCAGGTGTCTGCCTATGTGAAGCAAGAAATGGCAATAGGACTCTGTGTTGGAGGTAGCAACAGGGAACCTAGTATGAAATCAAAACATGAAGGAAGAAGGACCAGAATGTATTGAGTTTTGTGAGTCACGAAAAGAACTTCAAGTTTCATTTGATTGAGATGGTACTCCACTGTAGGATTACAATCAAGGAAAGAGATAATCAGATTTAGATTTCATTCACAGTAGTCATGTGGCTATTGCACTGAAAATAATAAATTTACAACTAAGCCAGTCATGCTGGCACATGCCTATAATCCCAGCTACTCGGGGGCTGAGGCAGGAGGATCACAAGTTTGAAGCTAGTATCAGCAATTGAAATTCTGTCTCAAAATGAAAACTAAAAAGGGACTGGGGTATAGCTCAGTGGTAGAATATCCATGGGTTATCCAAGGGTTCAATCCCCAATGCATAAAAATAAAATAAAATTAAAAAAAAACAGATAAAACTCAAAACTAAATTTAAAAAAATTAAATTAAAATTCAGGATATTAAAGAAAACAGGGTACAAACATATGGAGAGCAGGAGGTGGGTAAGAAGATCTAGTGTGGTGGATTAAGGGCAATTATGGGGAAAGTGGGAAGGTATGTTTTTAACAATATGTGTCTGTACCCTAATCATACAAATAAACATCAGCTTCTATTCATCTCAAACTGTTATTGTACTGGTCAAATATAGAATTCAACTTTTAGAACCCTGGCTATTCAAAATATAAGGTTGATGGGATTAATTTTAGTCTGTCTTTTTCCTTTTTCATTGTGTGGTTTACTATTGAGATTTGGGATACAAAGTTTAAATATTGTTTATCTCAATTTCATTAAATTCTGATATAAACATTGTACACTCAATTTTAAATTTGGAAATGCTTATGTTGAATTTTAACACTTGAAATAAAAATGAAGTGATGATTTTTATCCCAGCATGTAAGGGTATCATTACAAAATAAATGAAGGTTTAACATATCAATCATTATTAACTTTATTAGTGATATATTTTTAAAGTTGAATCTCCTAGATTAAAGAGGCCAAATATTTCTCTTTAATAAATGACCCAACTCTTTAAGAAAAATCCACTGAGAATATAATCTCACCAGACAAAAATTTCTAGAGATTTTGCCAGAAATATTATTAATCCAGGCATTTGACACATCATATAGTGTCAGATTTGTGTCTGACAATAATATATAATTTACCACTGAGGATACAAAAGTTGTAACTCAGTTCAAGAGTTTATTAAGTTAAGACATTTTCAGGTTCATTATGATTTGAAGGTTATGATATCATCTAGCCAATTGTTATCATTTACTGTCTCTTAATTTTCCATCAAAACATCCATGAAAACTGTGAGATAGAAAGTTGTCACTGTATAGATCCTGAGAGTTCATTTACAATATTCCTTCATTTGAAAGCAATATGAAGAGTTTGTTACATGAGTGACACTGGACTGAGAAACTTTTTGAAGCTAACATATGTTCCCCTGAAAAGAGGGAAAAGACATTAAGTTAGGAATTAGGATGCTCAGATACTCACCCCTACATCTCACAGACACAGAAGATCCATCTCACACACATCAATCATTATTCCCTTAAAGATTCCCACAGAAGCACTCTAATCTATACTTTCTGAGGCAGCCAACAATAATTCCCCCACTGTCAGCCCATGCCCACAAGTACATTTCTTTATTTGTACATTACAATTGACATGAGTGCAAGATGGCAGAGTAAGGAAAGGTATGAGGCAATGGCACATTGCTTCATGGAGTGAGATTACCGAGTTGCTGACAGAAACAAGAAGAGTAAGAGAGATGCACACTCAAGAGATAGTATAGTTATTATTTATCTTTTATGGCAAAGATTCATATACTGGCATCAAAGAGTGAATTCCTTAATTGGAATGACAAAGCCAAGTTATGGGAGCATAGGTTTATTATTTTAAAAGAGAAACATAGACCATGACTCTACAACTGAACCGTTAATTTGGAGTAAGGCTGGGGAGAAAACAGGCTGTTTAATAAGGAACAAACATTAGGTTTGCTTGGATTGCTCACAGTATTGACTTTCAAGAGATTGTGGGCAAAGGTCTGTAGAGCTAGAAGGGGGAACAAGGTATAGATGTGTTTATTTTTAAATAAAAAATGAACATGCTTAATAAAATAAATACATTTTTTAAATCTTAAGTAGAATTGCCCACTACTTAAAAAATAAAAATAAAATAAAATAAAAATAAAAATAAAAATCCTACCCAGAAACAAATGGGGACTCCTGATTTCTAATCTGGCAAGCAGGTTAGGAATCTATCAGGACCATAAGTAAAACATTGAACAAACTGAAAATCAAAAACTCTTCTGAGATTGTCAGAGAAGTGAGGTCACAGGGAAAACCATAGCCCCAAAATTGGAGAGACAGACAGGTGGATACAAAGAATCACAACTCAGACAAGAGAAAAAACCCACAAGCAGAAACCACCATGGGAACCAGTGCTGGGTAGAAAGCTGGAACTGTAGTTGACAAATTGCTAGAGGGTTTTTCAGTGTGACCAAGTCTGAGAGTGAAAAATGCTGGGATGACTCAGTTATAGAGGATCCTTTTATTTTTGGATTATACCTGTAGGAGCTCAACCAGGTATTCACAGTGAATATCAGGAAAAACAAAACAAAACAAAACAAAAACCCCACTGCTTCCTATAGGGGGAGGGAGGAAAGAACTATTTTGTAATAGGGCATTCTGTTCTCAGCAAAGCTTTCCCTCAGGAAAAATTATTTCACCCAAGCCTAATCTATAGAGATGTATCAGAGCCTAATATACTCCGGAAAGAGAAATACTCAATTCCAGTCCCTTTAAGCCTTCCACACTGGGGAAGAGAATTCAACATCCCAGCCCCATGAAGCCGTCCTGTTCACCCATGAGTTGGGAGAGGAATGAGAAGCACTGGTGAGTTCCCAGTCCAGGTGCACAGGATCGCCAGAAGGCTGAGACCTAGCCTTGGCACTACAGAGTGCTCCTCTGCCCATGACACCTTCCTATTACATTATTAAAGATTTACTTTTTTCAGTTGATTTTACCTAGTTTATCAAATTTACCATTCAATAAAAAATTACAATGCATACTGAAAGATTAAAAATGCAATTTGAACAAAGTTTGAACAAAGCCCCAGAGTTAAATATGGAAGGAGTATTATAATTGTTAGAGCAAGAATTAATTTTTTCAACCAAGAATTTAAAACAATTATGATTAATATGCTAATGAATTTAGTGGAAAACATGGACAACATACAAGTATGTGTGGATAATGTTTGTGGAAAAATGAAAATTCAAGAAAAAAATCAAGAAGAAATGCTAGAGATTAAAAGCAAGGGACCACTGAGGTATACCTGTGATGTGTTATTGTTGTGCTAAATACAGCTCGGAAAGAAAGTATGAGCTTGAAGATCTGACAACAGAAACTCTCAAAAGTGAAAAAAGAAAAGAAGAATGAAAATGAAACCAGAGCTGAAAGATCTGTGGGACAACTTCAAAAGGTATAACATATATGTAATGGCAGTACTAGAAGAAGAAGGAAGAAAGCAATAAGCGCAATATTAAAGCAATAATGACTAAGAGTTTCACTGAGCACAGGGGCACAGGCCTGTAATCCCAGCGGATCGGGAGGCTGAGGCAGGAGGTTTAATCCCCCGTCCCCAAAACAAATAAATAATGACTAAGAGTCTCCCACAAATTAATGTCAGCCACCAAACCATGGATCCAGAAAGTTCAGAGAGCATCCACCAGGTTAAATAGCAAAATAACTGAACCTGGGAACATACAATTCAAACTTCAGAAAATCAAAGAAAAAGAATCATAAAAAGTTAAACATGGTTTCCTCTGCCTGTAATCTTAGCTACTCAGGAGCCTGAGTTAGTAAGAGCACAAGTTTGAGGGTCACCTAGGCAACTTTGTGAGGTCCTATTTCAAAATAAAAATTAAAAATATTGTTGTGGGCCAACAATATTTAATATTTATGAGGCCCTGGGGTTAATCTTTAGTCTCTTTCTCTCTCTTTCTATGCAAGAAGGCAGAGAGAGAAAAACAAATTCCTTACCTATAGAGGAACAAATAAAATCACATCTGACTTCTCTTCAGAACCCATGTGAGGAAGCAGAGAGTGCTAAGAAATATTGAAAGTTTTGAGAGACGGAAAACCTACCAACCTAGATTTCTGTATTCTGTGGAATTATCTTTCAAAAGAGAGAAGAAAACTTTTCAGACAAACAAAAATTGAAGGAATTTGTGGCCAGTATATTTTCCTTGCAAGAAATATTTGTAAAGCAGAAAGGGAGCACAAGGTCAGGTATGATGGAACAAGAATAAGGCACCCAAAGGAGGTTTATTGGGGGGTGCTCCTGGGCAAGGTTCACCAGTCCACGAAAGGGTGAGGGCCTGGGAAATCTCAGGCCAGAAGGGCAAGATAATGCTAATAAGGGAAGCTGGAGGTAGGAGGCCTAAGCCATCTAAATTGCAGCTATAGACAGCAGGTTGGCTGAGCCGAGTTTAGGGGCATCCTGTCTGTCGAGGGTTGGTCAGGGCTGTTGTGAGTTGACAGGGCATTGCTTCAGCCAGTGGGAACACATGGTGATTGGGGTCTGTTGCCATGTCAGCTTCTGATTAGCCATTTTGGGTCCTCAGCTGGGTGGAAAGTCCCCACCCACAGCCTCCATGAAAGGGGAGGGAGCGGAAGGCTGCTGACCCAGCAATGTTAAAAGAAGTTCTTTAGAATGAATAAAAGTATATAGATGAGAATCTCAAATTTACAAAAGAAATGAAGAGCATCAGCGATAAAATAAGATAAAAAAAATAAAAAGCTCATTTTTCTTATTTTGAATTTTGTGTTAGAGACCTATCTAGGTAGGGACAGATCTAACAGGTTGAAAATCAGTAAGGCCATAGTTAAAATCGACTGTGCCATCAATCAATTGGATATAACTGAACTCTATAAACGACTTCATCCAATAAAGGCAGAGTACACATTATTAAACTCACATGGAACCTTCACCAAAGTGGTCCACATTCTAAGCCATAATCACTTTAACAAGTTCAAAAGAATAAAAATTATACAATGTCTGCTCTCAGACTGAAATGCAATTAAACTAGAAAGTAACAACCATATAGGACACAGTGGCACACTCCTGTAATCCCATGATTTAGAAGCTTGAGGCAGGAGGATTACAGGTCTGAGACCAGCCTCAGCAATTGAGCAAGATACTGTCTCAAAGTTAAAAATACAAAGAATTAGGAATGGATAGCTCAGTGGTAAAATGCCCCTAGGTTCAATCCCCAACACCAGAACAAAAACAAAACAGCCAAAAGATAGCTGAGACATCTCAGAATACCTGGAGAAAAACTGACACATTTGTAAATTACACAGGGGCCAAAAAAATCAAGAGATATTAAAAAGTATTTGGAACTAGATGAAAATGGAAGTACAACTTATCAAAATTTGTGGGATGCAGCAAAAATAGTGATCATGAGCAAATATATAGTACTGAATTTATGTAATAGAAAAAAAAGACCTAAAACCAATTGCCTAAACTCTCTCCTTAGGAAACTAAGAAAAAAAATGAGCAAATAAAATTTGGAGTACACAGAAGAAAAAAAATATAAAAAATTGGAGTATAAATCAATAAAATGGAAATAAGAAATCAATAGAGAAAATCAATAAAACTAAACAGTTTCTTTGAAAAGGTCAATAAAATCATTAAGCCTTTAATCGGACTAAGAAAAAGAAAGATGATACAAATTACTAATATCAGAAATGAAAGAAGGGATACCATTACAGATTAATACACATTAAAAGAATAACAAAGGAATATTATGAAAAACTGTATGTTCTCGAAATTGATAACCTAGATAAAATGGATCAATTTCTTGATAAGTCCAATCTTCCAAAACTGGAAGAAATCAACAATATATATATATATATATATATATATATATGTTTATGTACATTTTAAATATATACACTTTTAATTAAAATATGTTAAGATATATATTTTAAATGCATACCTTATATATATCTATCTAAAATATGTACTTAATATACATTTAAAATATATTTATTTTTTAAAACATCTTTAAAAATTATTCAAATATATAATATTAGATAATATACATTTTATATATGTTATATATAAAATATATAATAATACCTTTCAAACATGTATTATGCAGGTTATATTTATACATTATAAATGTTGTATAAATTTTAGGTACATATTATATATATTTAAATAAATGTAATCAACAATAAAGTGTCTCAAAACTGCAAGCACCAGGCCCAAGACATGTTTACTGGTAAATCATACAATTTAAGGAAGAAACTAGACCAAATATCTATAATCTCTTTTACAACACAGAAAGTGAGACAATTATTACTAATTCATTCTATGAAGCCTAGTATTATTTCAATATCAAAACCAGAGAAAGATATTATAAGAAAATAAAACTACAGACTAAAATCTCACATGAATATACTTGAAACAATACTAGAAAAAAAATCAGGAAGTTCAATTTACCAATGTATAAAAAGAATTATACATCATGAGCAACTGGAATTTGTCCAAAGTATGAAAAGCTAATTCAATGTTAAAATACCAACTAATGAAATCAATAGATGAAAGAAGGAAAAACATATAAGATCAATAGATACAGAAAAAGCATTTGACAAAATTCAACACCCATTCATAATAAAAACAAAATTTAAAAAATCCTTGGCAAACTAGAGATAAAGCAAAATATTTTCAACTTAATAAAGGACATTTACAAAACAAAAACAAAAACACAAAGCTACAGTTATCATTACTTTTAAAATGGTATGAAACATGAAGCTTTCCTACTAAGATTAGGAAAAAGGCAAGGATGTTTTCTCCTGCTACTGCTTTACAATATGGTACTGAAAATCCTAGTTGATAAAATAAGTCAAGGAAAGGAAATAAAAGGTATACATATTGGGGAGGAAAAAGTAAAACTGTTTTTACTTGCTGATGACATGATCATCTATGTAGAAAATCAAGTATTGAAAATCCCTGGAACTAATAAATGTTTATAGCAGGAATGCCAGACATAGGGTTAAAATTAAAAAGTCAATCACTTCACTATAAACCAGGGACAAACAAGGGAAATTTGAAATTAAACACACAGTCATTTATATTAGCACTTCCAGAAATTAAATACTTAGGTACAAATATAAAAAATGCATGAATATATATATATATAAAGAAAACTACAAAATCTAATGAAATAGCCAAGAAGAACTAAATAAATAAAAAAAGATATTTTATGTTCATAGATAGGAAAACTCAATATTGTCAATATATCTGTTCTTCCTAAGTTGATCTATAGATTGAGTACAATCTTATTCAAAATACAAGTAAGTTGTTATGTTGATACCCAAAACCTGATTCTCAAGTATATATGATGAGACAAAAGACCAGGAATAAACAATATTATACCCAAGGACTGCAACAAGGTTGTCTTAAGAATTGACACTACTGATTTCAAGACATTATAGAGATCAGTAATCTAGATAGTATATATAGAGAACTCTGAAGTACACCTGCATAAGTAACAACTGAGCTTTGACAAATGAATAAAAACCACACAATGAAGCACAGATAATCTTTTCAAGAAAGGTGCTAGTACAATGAGACACCCACAGATAAAAATGTGAACAAGAAACAGAACTTACAACCTTCATGAAAATAATTCAAAATGGTTCATAGATCTAAATGTAAATGGAAAACTATAAAACCCTAACAGATACCATGGGAGAAACCCTACATGACTTTAGGAATGGCAATGATTTTTTTTATAAACAACACCACAGACATGCTCTAAGAAAGAAATAATTAATACACCGAACTTCACTGAAGTTAAAAACTTCTGTTCTGAAAAAAAAAAACTGTTAAGAGAATTAAAAAACAAGCCACAGATTAGAAGAAAATATTTGCAAAATATATATTTGATGAAGAAATGTCATCTAAAATACACAGAGAACTTTTTAAGCTCAGAAAGAAGAAACAGCCTGATTAAAAAATGAATACAAGACCCCAACAGACACATTATCAAAGAAGATAATATATCTTTCAAACAAACATATGAAAAGGTGCTCAACATCATGTCATTAGGAAATGGCAAATTAAATCAACAGTGAGGTACTAGTACACACCCATTAGAATGGCTAAGATTCAAATGAAAAGCAACACCAAACAGGGGAGTTTTAGGTAGTGAAACTATTCTATGTAATACTATAAATATAGATTTGATTATATGTTTGCTTAACTTGTTGAACACACAAGACCAAGAATGAACCCTAATATAAACTATGGAATTTGTGTGATAACAATGTGTCTATGTAGATATGTTGATTATATAAAATGTACCACTCTGATAAAGGTTGGTAATAGTGGGAGGGTTGTTCCTATGGGATTGGGGATATATGAAAACTCTATATTCTATCTTTCATTTTTCTGTGAACCTAAAAATGCTCTAAAAACTAAACAATTTTAATTAAAAAAAATGGGACTGTAACAAAGCACTTTTCAGAGGCAAATTAATGTCTTTAATAGTATTGTTAATAAAAACAGAAAGTATAAAATAAAGTAACTGAGTATTAAACTCCAGCTGTTTGAAAGTATATAATAAAATAAGTTTAACAGGTATTGGACATAGAAAATGATAAATAAAAAGCAGAACTCAAACCCATAGATGATAGAAAAGCCAGTCAACTGATAAATCAAGGAACTAGATATTAAAGAAACAAAAAGATCATATTTTAGGTAAATTTATTTAAGGGAAGGAATGAAAAAAGGCACATAAGCACTCATAATACTAAATAAAAAGGAAGATTTTTATGAGAATATTTGCAATATACTTTAAAATTTTATTTGAGAGGATGTTTCTAGAAATACATAAATCACTGAGTAAATCATGAGAAAATATAACATCTTATGGGCCAACAAAGAGAAACAGAAAAAAAGACCTTGCAAGAAATTTCTTTTCTTTTTTAGTTCTTTAAAAAAATGGTTCCATTAGTGCATTATAGTTAAACAGAATATTGGGGTTCATTTTGATGTAATCATTCATGTATGGCATGTAATTTGCTCCACTTTGGTCCCTAGTGCTGCTTCTTTCTCTCCCCTCCTTCCTCACCCTGTTCCCTTTCTACTGTATTCATTTAGAGGTTTTTTAAATTGATGCTTTGTAGATATACTTCAAGGTGAAATGCATGTGGTATATTCGTTTATATACTTAGTATACTTTGGTCAGCTTCATTCCTCCTTTTCTGTATGTGTGTGTGTCTCTTGATCTAACTCTCTCTCATTGCATCTCTCTTTTTTTCTATCCCTCTTTCCTTTTCCTGTACTTATCCCCTATTCCACTGATCTTTCTTCTATTTTCATCCTCCCCACTTTTTATATATTTTGGTCTAGCTTCTCCATAAGAGGCATATAAGAGAAAACATTATTTCTAGGAAAGTTTCCAGCCCCAGGTGGTGTATAGGTGTATTCTTTCATATTTTGTCTCAAGGAAGAATGATTCCCACGCTCTTCAACAGCCTCATTGAAAAAAAAAAAAAAAGGTGTGAGGAAGTTTTCCAATTCTTGGTGAGCATAATTTGTACTGAAAACAGAACACACTCTTAACAAACATAACAACAGAATGATATACATATTATAGCAGTAGTTACAATATTAACTAGCAATAAAATGTCATAATGAATTAAATGAAGTTATTGATCACCAAGTAGGATTTGTACTAGAAAATAAAAAGGTATGAACATTACTAGGTCAATATTTCAAAAGAGAAAAATCTCATAATCATGAGGTTTTAGAAAGGACAACAAAATTATGTGTGTATGTATATATGTATATATGTATGTATGTATATGTATATATGTATGTATGTATGTATATATATATATATATATATATATATATATATATATATATATTTAAGAGAGATTAAGTATCATGTTAACAGTACTTGAAAGTGAAAGAGAAGTTCTCATTTAGAATGTATTAGAGAAATAAATCAAATCCAATGATGGATATGATGAACTCTTTAAGAAAGTAAAGCAAAGAAATATGTGCAAAAAAGTGAATAAATTTTGTGAGATAATGCTCACCCAAAATTGACAAAGAGGTTTTTGCATTTTCTAGAGAACCTGGGTATGCTCTAGACACTCCCACATTATAAAAAAGGTTAAATATACAGAATTAGTTTGATGATTCTTATTTCATCTATCCATAACTTTTCTGTATGTGTGTGTGTCTTGGTCTTACTTTCTCTCACATGAACAGACACAATCTCACATGGTTTCTTTATCGGTACTTTTACAATCACACTAAGAATTAATGACTAGTTGCCGGGGGTAGGATCAGTGATGGGCTGTGAATAGACACAAGAGAACTTTTGAGGGTGATGAACATATTCTGAAACTGGTGCTAATAGTTACATAGCAATGTAAATTTTCTAAAACTTGTTGAATTATAGATCTAATATGGACACATTTTATGGTTTGTAAATTATATCTCAAAAGTGCAATTTGTCCAGCAGTTTAATTCCCAAAGGTGAATGTTATATATGGTATTAAGTATTAATATTATAATGGTATTAAGGCAGTGGAAATTTAATCTAATTATGGTATTTAGAGTTGTGCCTCTGGAAAGTGATTAGTTTCGGTCATTAGGGTGGAGCCCTTATGAATGAATAATGATGATTTTGTCAACAGAAGAAAAGAGACCATATAGAGATACACACACACTAATTCCATTATGTGATACAGCTAAGGGGCACACTTATGAGGGCCTGCACCAGGCTGTTTGGAATTCTCGCCTCTAAAGAGCAGCCAAAATAATCCCATTTTCTTTATAAAGTAGCCTGCCTCAAGTATTTCATTAAAATAAGGAATGCTGAGTAACACAATATACTTAAGGTAAAGAAGAAAAAAAAAAAGAATTGATGAAATGCATAGCAGTATTACCTTTGGTATATAACAGGAAATTTGTGCTGACCACTTACATTCTCTCTAAGTGAACATGAAAAATTAGTCAACATGCTTCATCTTTGCCTATACAAGATCTTATTTTATAGCAATTGAACAGAAACTCATTCCTCAACCACTTGAATCAATGTAAACATTAAAAATAATAATAAAGCTTGGCAAAGATACTGTATTTTCTCTGAGGCATATTTGTCAGGTGATTTTAAAGCCCTATCAGCCTTTTTTTTTCCATGTAATTCCAACAATGGAAAGATTCAGAAATCTGATAAACCAGATTTCAAGTTACAAGGTTTAGCTCACTCTTCATTGTGTATCAGGAATTTCTAGTGTCACATAGTCTCTCTAAACTCAAATTCTGTGATAACTGCTCTGTTCTTTAATGAATTTTCTGGTTAAAAATATTTTCTACTTAAAAGCAATTAAACAGCTTTTTTTCTTGCTTAAATTTTTAACATAAACCATTTTATTCTGTCTCCCATTCACTTTTTTAGCTTTCTTTTTATTTTACTCCTCTGTTTTATGTATTTTACTCTCCAAATAAACCAAGTTACAATTTCCTATACAAACCTTGCACACTTGATCAAGACCTTAGAAAGAAACATGGAATCTTAAAGTTGGAACTGATGATTGAGATCCATTGGCTTGATCTCTGATGAAATGCAGGCATCCTGAGTGTTCTTAGCATTTCTGGTGAATAGTTTGGTTACATGGAGCTCACCACTTCTCAGCTCAGTGAATCCATGGGCCTGCCCTCGTTAAGATCAGGAATGCAGACAGACCAAAGGGAATAAAATATTGGTGTCTATTGTATGAAAGAACTGATTCTCCTACTTGCCAAATGCTGCATTTTCAAACTAGTAGTTGGAATTTTAAAAGCTCTAAAATTTTGGTAGTGAGGAAAGCAACAAGGGTAAACATTATGTGAAAAGTAAGTTCTAATTTTCTAATAAGACCTTTTATGTACCTTTAAATAATAATTTTCTGAAAGTTAATATATATGTATATATATATATATATATATATATATATATATATATATATATGTATATATATATATGCTTAATATAGGGGTGTGTATGTGTGTGTGTGTATGTGTTTGTGTATGTGTGTGTGTGTTTGTGTATGTATAGAATTAGGGAACAATAGATTCTTTCATTATTCCACTCATAAGTCTTTTGCTCTTCTCTCCTGCCTCCAGTTTCAAATAGTTAAGATGTGGTATTGTTTTTGAAAAGTTAAAGGAGGCAGTTAGGTAGCCTAACTAGGTGAAGACAGTATAGAATAAAGGATACAGGGAGACACAAAATAAATTCCATTTTATTTTGGATCTTGACTGGTTATGTGACTGAAATTGCTGAAGTTCAGTTTCCTCATTTGGAAGATGAAAGTATTAGTAACTTTCTGAAGCACTGTGGTGAGGATCAGTGATAATATATAACTGATGCTGAGTTCCCAGAGTCCACTAATTGATGGCCATTACTACTGACTGTCCATCTCCTAAGCTTAGCCGATTCCCTGTTTGAAGGACTCTGATTTTCATAGTGCTTTGCAATCTGGAAGTCCCTGGCTTGACTAGTGTGATTTTCTACTTCTCTTCAAGGCAAACTCTGGGTTCCCAGCCAAGGCCCACCTTTCCAAGATGGTTTGTTCTCCTTTTGCTTGAGCACTGTACAAAACCTGAGCAGACAAAATCTCACATGGTTTCTTTATTGGTACATTTATAATCACACTAAGAATTAATGACTAGTTGTACAGTATGTCACCAAAACCCATACATATCCTCCCAACAACATTACAACTTTTTATATAAATTTTGAAATGGGTCTTTTAAGTCTCAAGTTTGGGGGGTTTCCTTTAAGCAGTCATCAGCATACTTCTAGACAAACAGGGGCCCAGAGCTCAGAGGGGCACAAAAGAAGCAGGAGTATGAAATGGGGAAGGGCACCGGCATTCAATCATTCAATACATGTCTGTTGAATCTCTACTATGTGAGGGTATTTTTCTAGGTAGTGGTGATATATCAATGGATTAAACAGGTAAAACTCCTAAAGTCCAGGAGTTATATTTTTTATCTGCCATCCTGTTATGGGGAGAACAATAAAAGAGGAGAGTGGGGAAATTAAGAAGTAAAATGTTTCAGTCAGCTTTATCACTGCAGTGACCAGGAGATCTGAAAAGAAAAATTAGAAAATGTTTATTTTGGGGCTCACAGTTTTAGAGGGTCTCAGTCCATAGATGAATGACCCATTCCTCAGGGCTATAGATACATCAGGACATCATGGCAGAAACATATGGCAGAGGAAAGCAATCAGGACATGGCACCAGGAAGCAGAGCAAGAAAATTCCCTTCACCATAGACAAAATATAACTCCAAAGGCATGCCCTCAATGAATGACCTATGTCCTCCAGCCATACCCTACTTGCCTACAGTCACCACCTAGTTAATCCTTAGCAGGGGATTAATGCACTGATTAGATTAAGGTTTTAAATGTTCAATCATTTCACCTCTAAATTCTCTGGCATTGCCTCACACATGAGCATTTGGGGGACACCGCATATCTGAACCATAATGTAAAATATATAATAAGTTCAATGGTTATTTTCAATGAGAGAAAAATAAAGCTAGGAGGGGATTTTAGGAATAAGGAGGTTTGTGTTACAGTTTTAGACAAGGGAGTCTGGGGAGTCAGGATTGAGAAAATGCTGTTTTTGTAAATACCAACAGGAGGTGAGGGAGTAATTCATATGAATATCTGGAGAATACTCCTTAAGCCAGGACCTGGAAAATTCTAGAGAAGGTGAGGAATCCAGTGTGACCAAAGAGTCAGTGAGGAGAAGAGTGGAAAAACATGAACTCAGAGGGTCAAGGGGCAGATGGTATGAGTCTTGCATGCCATCGTCAAGATTTTGGTTTGTACTTTGACACCAGAAATCATGGGTGAGTTTTGAATGGAGAGCTGTGGTTTCACATACACTTAACAAGTTATTTCCCAATATTGTATTCAGAACAGACTGTAGGGATTGGGATCTGTAGAATCCAGAGGTGGTAACCAATGAACCAGTCTACCACCCAGCTTTCAGAGTCTCCTAAGGCATCGGATATATGCCCTAAAATTGGCTTTAAGCCAAGAAGTTGGTGGGAGTGATTCAGTGCTTACCAAGACCTGGTATCTTCAGATTTAGAAATTGTAAAAGCCTTAAGATTCTGTATTGAGGTTCGGCTACCCTGTTATATAACCCATGTGAAGAGACCAAGTGGAAAAGAAGAAGCCCTGAGAATTATATGAGGAAAAACAGAGGCCTGGATGTCCCAGCTCAGCCCAGCTAAACCCAGACAAGTTGAGCTTACTAAGGAGCCAAATGTGTGGAAGCCAGCTTGGACACTCTATCCTCATCTCCATCCAATGCAGCCACATGAGAGGCCTCAGAGAAATCAATCTAGTCCAGTCTCATGTCCATCTGACAGATTCATTAGAATCAATCAAATATGTATTTTTTAAAAAACATTAAGTTTAGGGCAGGACTGTTACACAGCAGATCACTGGAACTGTGGGTAGGGAGTGGGCAATGGAAGAATCTGGAAAACAGTTCAGAGGCTGCTGTGGAAATATAGACTGGGGATGAAGATGGCTCAGGTCACAAAAGAAGCAATGAAGGAAGATTAGAGTGGTCAGGTTCCATGTGACTTAAAGGCAGAGAATTGTCTGAGGGATTGGATATGAGCTATGAGAAAAGGAGGAGGTTTGGATGAGTGGAAGATACTACCTGACTTTGGTGGAGAGGTCTCTTGTCAAGGGGAGCCTCAGGGCCACCATACAAAAGCCTGGTGAACTTCTTTTTGTCCCCAAACAGAGGAATGAATGAAGTGAGATGATAACAAGAAGATGAGAAACCACAGTAGAAACTGGTGACCAAACCCCCAGAGGAATTCTGTAAGTCAAAAGTCTGCTTCCAAGTTGTATAAGATGTCAGTGGCTTCAAATTAATCCTTTGAAAGAGTCTTCAAAGCTGCTGACATTTCTTGGACACCATTTCACACTCCCAATTTCTCATCACCAGAGTTTAACATGCAGCCATCATGTTGCTTTCTTAGATACCTAATCTCTTTAAACCGAGCAGGAGACTTCTGTTTCTTCTTTCAATCCACATAACATCTACAAGAACATTTACACACAACAAGTTAAATAAGCTCTCCTCTTGTTTGTACAATGATTTCTTACCACAAAAGCCTTGCAGATTCATGGCAATTTTTCCCTTCATAGATCCATGCATGGTTCAGAGATAACAGACAGAATTTTTATGTGTGAAAAGCTGCCTTATTAAAGTCCCACTTCCTGGGGAAGCAATGCATTATTTTCTCCATCTGGCATATGCTAAATAGTTGTGAAAATACAGGAAGTTCCTGTGAATTTCCTCAAAAAAATCTTGACAGGCTTTGCACTATTTTGGACTACTCTGATTTATATTATGACATTCACACTGTGATGAAACAAAATAAAACAATATAAAATAATAAAATAAAGTAAAACCTGGTCAGGCAGTAGGAAGCTTTCCTCACCTTCTGGGTAACAAGTAAGAACATTTATATAAACAAAAACTAAAAATGAGGAAAGAACTTGTTTTGAAATACATGGAGTTGGAATTAGCTCAGTCATTTTAAGTTATTTTATCAACATTTTAGGAACACTTACTAAAATATTTGGTTTATTTATATTATAGAATCATGGAATATCTGAACTCCATGAAGCTTAGCATTATTCTAGTCTAGTATCTCTTTGTACAGTTGAAAATCACAAGTCCAGAGGGATTATGATTTTCCAGAGTCACACAGCCAGTTATAAGCAAAATAAATGCGATAATTCAATTTTTCCTAGTTCAGTTTTATTCCCAGAGTACTCCTGAAATACTTGTAAAATCTAAGTGTTTACATCTTGATACTTAAATGGTAGCACCTCCCTGACCAAGAAGGGAAGAAGAACCTGATGAAAAGCCAAGCAAAGGAATAAGGGAGAAGATGAGATCAACCACTTTCTTCTCTTACATTCTTTTCTCATTGTTACAGTAAGACACAATAATAGTGGGGAATGAAGGAAAGTCAGTGAGTTCAATCCTAAAAGGCATTGAATGTAACAATTCCCACTTCCTATCAATGTGTAACTATCCCCACTTCCTATCAATAAGCATTTGGCACCTCACTAGGAAAATGACACAGTGATTTGATTAAACACACAGATTGCACTGATTCTTTTCCTGGTTACACAAATTAGAACTGTGTGACTAGACAAGTTACTTTACTTCTCTGTTCTTAAATTTCCTTATCTGTCAAATGGGAATAGTAATACTACCAGTCTCATTGGATTATTGTGACGATTAAAATTTTTTAGGAACTTAATACATGCCAGGCACTATTAAGCTCTGTATAAGTATCTAATTAATAAATGCACAAGTAAACTTATTTAACAAATCATGTGCATATTCTTGAAATTTCTCTATCATTTTAGGACTTCTAAGACAATTCCTATTCTATGATCGTCTTCTTTGCCAGTCTCACACACCACCACCATGGTTGTTGAAGTTCTTGGCTTAGAGGAAGAGTCTATGGCCAACCCAATTAAGTAATTTCTTACATAGCATATGGCTTCCAGGTTGGAGATACTGCCAGGTAAGTAGCACCTGCAGAGCTCAGGCTGACCAGGGAAAATGATATCCCAGTTACACCCAACAGCAAGCTTTGCTAGTGCCACAGCTCTTGTTTTTCTAATCTATGAAAAGGCCTTTGACAGAGAGTAAAGGGAGAAGAGAAAAAAACTGAAAATCCTTCCCACACTTTAGTTTTTTTAGCGCCCCCCCATTGGATCTCTAGGTAGCCTTTATAATAGCATGAGAATTTGATTATATTTTTCTTGTGGCTCATGCTTGCCAAAGAAAATGAAGACATTTTATTTTTTGACGATATATTTTTTTTTTCCTAAAATAAAGTCTTATTCATTCATGAATTCAGTAAACCAATTAATGTACATTATTTTTCTAGTATGCACCATGCCTAAATTTGGCCTGAATTTGTCATGCTAATTAATAAGTTCTCTGGGCAGCACTCTAAGCCATGGTTGGAAAAACAGGATGTCTTTGAGGACCAGAAGAATGTCAATTCTTCTCAAGAGGAAGTGATGTTGATTAAGTATAAACAATAAGGAATAGAGGGTGCTGTGACAAATTGATGTGACATTTACCAGCTAATGAAAATACAATTGAAAGATATTCAAATATACTATTTTTGGGGGGGAGGATATCAGGGATTGATCTCAGGGGCACTTGACCACTGAGCCACATTCCAGCTCTATTTTCTATTTTACTTAGAGACAGGGTCTGACTGAATTGCTGAGGCTGGCTATGAACTTGTGATCCTCCTGCCTTAGTCTCCTGAGTTGCTGGGATTACATGGATGTGCCACTGCACCTGGCTCAAATATATATTTTACTATTTCAAAAATCATCATCTTTGTTTAATAAAATTTGTTAGGAAGGGCTTTTAAAAAATAAGGAGCCTCATAGAGTTGTCCTTATTTTGACCCTCTGTATTTAGATCTAGCCAGGTACCTAGAAGACTGGGTTAAGCTTAGAGGTAATAACCTACAACATTGGTCTACAAGCCAGCTTCATGAGAAAGACTCATTTGATCCTCCTCAGAACCTGTTCTAAGAGGCCACAGTGCGAATGGACAGCTCTTAATCTACCTAAAAGGAAACACTCTCTGAAGAGAGAATGTTTCTGTCATGGACTCTTGGAGAGGAAGAACAACTGGATGCTGCAGTACCCATGAACCTTTGATAATCATCCAGCTCTGTCCTGTGAAAGAGCAAGTCTCTGGAATAAATTAATGGAGATGGGACTGTGGCCGAAGATTCCACCTTTTTGTGTTAGAGCTAGTGTGTGTGATAACAGATGTTATGGTTTAGATGTGGTGTCCCCCAAAAGCTCATGTGTGAGACAATGCAAGGAGAAGTGATTGAGTTATAGTATTAATCTAATTGGTGAATTAATCCCTTATGGGATTAATTGAGTAGTAACTAGAGGCAGGTGGGGTGTGGCTAGAGGAAGTGGTTCATTGGGGGCATAGCTATGGGTATATATTTTGTATCTGTCGAGTAGAATCTCTGCTTTCTGATCACCATGTGACCTGATTTCCTCTGCCGTACTCTTCAGAAACCATGTTCCGCCTCACCTAAAGCCCAAGGAATGGAGCCAGTCTTCTATGGACTAAGACCTCTAAAATTGTGAGCCTTAAATAAACTTTCCTCCTTTACAATTGTTCCAGTAGGGTCTTTTAATCACAGCAGTGAAAAAGCTGAGTAAAACAACAGGTAAGATTAGTTCTCAGGTCACAGTTGTGATGTTTGTAGCAGAACAAAATGGTACCATGCCAACAACTCAGAAGAAATGTATTTATTTCATCACCAGAGTGCCCTGACACTTCAAAATTGAACAGGATCTCACTGTCTATCATTAGGAGACAACTACTACCCAGAGAGTCATGAAGAAAATAGAGAATTACCAAAGATTGAAAAAATAAACTAGAACAGTCTGGACATTCAATGAAGTGTATAGGGAGTCCCATGGAGCCCTTTGACTCACAAGAGAGGAATTTCAAGAGTCTTCAAACTAAAAGAATTTTTTCTGGAGAAGGCTGGGGTGCTTTAATGGGACCCCAGGACTCAGAAAAGATTAGGTCACAGAAAGTCTACAAAGAGAAAACTAAGGAGCAGCCCATTTGGACCCTGCCACAGTGTCACAAAGTGAACAAGCAGTATTGGGTTAATTTAAAAATAGTCAAACCTGTGATATCAAGTTGAAAAAACTAGAAAATATTTTAAACAGCATTTTCCCATGACTGTGACTCAAGCAGCCTGAAAATCATATAGAAGCCAAGAACACAATGGGTAATTTTAAGGAGGGCCTCTGGGTGTCCTAGATGCAGCATACACTTCACAAATTCAATATGACATTTGTATAAATTTAAGTAGGCATGAAATCAAGTATTTTTAACCATGAAATTTGTTGATTTATGATTTCCATAGGGTTCCCCCTCAGACAAGAACATCAGAATGTGGCCTGAAGGTTCTTCTTACCGTTAGAAAACACCAGAGAGTTAGTTATTTTCCTCACAATGAGTTTAGATTTAACTGAAAATCAGGAGTGGATTTTGTCAGTTGACTGATGATTGACTCTTCTTTGACATTTCTCTCCTCCACCAATGGGCACTCATCTCTCTGGGTTGTCATCCCCTCTGCAAACTTTCAGGCATAACTATTTTCTGGCCTTCCACATTACCACAAACTCTCAAAGAAGTCTCCCCAGTGACAGTCATCACCATCTGACAGATTGTCAAAACTCATGTGTTTTAAGAGGAAAAATCTCCTTGGATTCTTTTGAAAGAGGAAGGCTGATACGGTACAAGAATTACCACAGAATCAATCTTTCCACTCACTCAATATTTCTACATGAGAAAAGAAAACAATGAAACATGGAGAAAACAGAATAAATTTGGGTTTAAAGACAAAAAAAAATCATGAATGCTCACAAAAACTAATTCTAAATATTTCCCAATGTATTTGTAAAAAGTGTCTCAGGCTCCCAAACTGAGCATTCTTTTTCTGTGCATTGAATAGATGGCCTTCAAAATGCACTCAATTTTTAGAATCTATGATTTTGTTTTCATGTCCACTTTTGTCTTTTATGAAAATACAAAAGAAAAATAATATTTGAATTTTCAGTTTTATCTGTTTTGTATTTTGGGGAGACACTGAACTCCATCAAAGATGCAAGTAAAATAGAAGGAGGAGCAGCACACTAGGGATGTTAACATTTCCTCAAAACAGGGCTTCCATTCTGCCTCAAGTATGATATTTCACCAGGCACTCCTTTTGAACTCTGTATCCCTTCCTGTTACTTTTCCCAACAACTACAATCTCTTTTTCCTCTGGAAGGATAGAATTTGGTTGATGGACAAATGAATGAATGAACCAATGAAAGAAGAATTAATTATGCCTCTGAAAAATGCAAAATTAACTTATAAGTTTGTTTCATCTGAAATATTTGAAAATGATTCTATGATTGTACATTTTTAAGGATGAGGAATGCATTCTTTCCTGGGGCCACTGATGCCATTTTGGGTAGAAAAATATGTCCCAGTAATTTGAAAAGGTCTTCTGATAGTGATCCTGCCTAACAGGAGATATTCAACCAAGTGAGAGAGAAATCTTATTTTAGTGGGTGTCTCAACTACAGGCAAAACTTGAAAATAAAAGAGTAAGGAGTGAGATTATGGAGAGCCTGGGAAGATATTCACTCGCCCTGAAATTCCTCTGCAGCATTCTTTATAGGACTGCATCAGGGTAGGATGGAAGTCAAGGTTAAAACTCCATGTTGGAAAGATGTACAAGATCCAAATAAAGACAAATATGTATCATTGTGAAGTTAATATAAGAGGTGACACCTACACAAGATAGTGATGAACAATGCAGTTTTTAGGAAGGCAAAAAGTTGGCAGAGAGACAAGGTTGAGTAGGGAATGCAGCCTCTTCCTTGGGACAAATGAAAACATTAATCTCACCAAAGTACCATATCCATCCATCTCAGCTTGTTTCCATCTGCTGGAAGGAGAGCTGCTGTCAGGAGCCTAGAGAGGTGATGATGCAAAGGGGTTCGGGATTGAGAAGATATGTCCATATATACAATACTATATGTTTTGATAGCCAGGAAGAGAAAAAAATTGTTATACTGAAACATGTACTTTTAAGTTATAAAAGACAGATTAAAAAGTAAAATCGTGAAAGAAGGATATCATGTTATGTGTAGAAGAAAGTGGTGGCAGATTAATTGACCCTTATCCAAGGTTTTTGCCAAGAATTCTACTAACGCCTTTACAAAGATTACTCTTAACAATACTATGTTGTTGTTACTATTGTTTCCTGATTCTATACTAATATTGAGATGTAGATTAAGCTACTTACAGAAGATCACTGAAGTGGTGAATAGTAGGGTTGAAATTTTAAACCCAAGTAGTTTGATTACAGAGTCTGTGCTTCTAACCATGTCAGCAGGTTGATTTCCACCCTTGTTAGGGAACTCTCAAAAACACAGTTCTGAGGGCTGGGGATGTATGTAGCTCAATGGTAATGGGCTTACCTAGCAAGCGGGAGGTCCTGGTGTTTGATCAGTACCATCACCAAAAAAAAAAAAAAAAAGACAGAAAACAAACAAACAAAATAAACCACAATTCTGACTCTCTACTCTCTGATCACAAATGTTCTTAATGAAAAAAAAAAAGTGATTAGTAATAAGGTGGAACAAGGATCTCAGCCTTAGTATCAGATTGGAAGAAATTTTTCATATGCCTATAGCTTTGATTTTCTGATTTAGATATTGGAAAGATAATAATAGTCTAATAGGTTATAATAAGATCTAAATTGAATACTGTTGTGCAGTGTTTAAATCAGCTTTCTTCACTGCTATAAGTAAAGGACCCAACCAAAACAATTGTAGAAGAGAAAAGTTTATTTGGAGGCTTACAGTTTCAGAGGTCTCAATCTATAGACAGCCAGCTTCATTCCTCAGGGCTCAAGATGAGACAGGAACAACGTGGTAGAAGAGAGTGGCAGAGGGAAGCAGTTCACATGGTGATCAGAGAGCAGAGTGATGGACTCCACTCGCTATCTCGGATCCAAATATATATATCCAAGCCATGCCCAAATTCCTAGCACCTCCAGCCACATCATACCACTTCAGTTACCACTCAGTTAATCTCTATCAGGGGATTAATTCACTTATTGGCTTAAAACTTTTACAACCCAATCATTTCTCCTCTAAACCTTCTTGCATTGTCTCACACGTGAGCTTTTGGGGAATACCTCACATCCAAACCATAACATGCAGTATAACTCAAACAACATCTTCAGAAAATAAGGATGTCATATGTCAATTTTTTTTCTTTCCATGGAATACTCCTAAATATTTTTAAGGTCAAATGTGTAACATATCTGTTCTAATTTTCTCACAAATTATTATGAACTCAAAAGAATAAGCAGCAAATTAATTTTCAGAGATTTTAAAAAGTTTGACAAAGTACATTTTTATGAATATTTGTGCACATAACATGATACTCCATATGTGTAATATTTTTATTTAACTTTAACTGATGTATAAAAACAGGAAGATTATACATATAGTGGGTTAATGTGGTGTTTCAATACATGTATATGTTGCATGTTTAAATCAGATTAAACATATCTATCTCCTCAAACCTCTATCATTTCTTTATGGTGAAAACTTCCCATATATTTTCTTCCAGTTTTCTGAAGGGTACAGGTCAATATTCTTATCTATGGTCACTCTTTTGTGTATACTAGAATTTATTTCTTGCTCTTAATTGTAACTTAGTACCCATTGACCAATTTTTCCCATTACTCCCTCTCCAGCTTCTCATAATCACCATTCCATTCCCAACTTCTATATGATTCACCTGTTTTAGATTCCACATATGAATGAGATTGAATAGTAACTTGTCTTTCTGTACCTGGCTTGTTTCATTTAATATAATGATCTCTACTTTCATTCGTGTTGAAAATGACAGGATTCCTTTCTTTTTATGGTTTAGTAATATTCCATTGTGTATAAGTACTGTGTTTTATTTATCCATTCCCCAGTTGATAGACACTGTGGGTGTTTTCACTTCTTAGTAATTGTGAATAGTGCTGCAATAAACATGGGAGTGCAGAAGTCTCTTTGACATACTGTTTCCATTTTTTTTTAACTGTATACCCAAGAGAGGGATTGCTAGATCATATGGTAGGTTAATTATTTGAGGATATTCCAAACTGTTTTCCATAATATATGTACTAATTTATGTTCATACCAACCATGTGCAAGCTTTCCCTTTTCTCCACATCCTTGCCAGCACTTGTTTTCTTCAGTCGTTCTGATAACACTCATTTTTACTAGGGTGACATAGTATCTCAGTGTGGTTTGAATTTTGTTTTACTGGTGATTAATAATGTGGAGTGTTAAAAATCAGTAGCATTATTATATGCCCATAGCTAATTATCTGAAATAAAAATTAAGAAAGCAATCCCATTGATAAGAGTTTTGAAAAAAAAACCCTTAAAAACATAGAAATAAATGTAACCGAAGAGGTGAAAGATATCTACAAAGAAAATATAAAACATCATAAAAAACTAAAGAGGTCATAAAAAGTTGGAAAGACATCTTGTGTTCATGGATTGGAAGACTCAATGTTGTTAAACTGTCCATACTACACTAAGTGGTGTACAGATATAATGCAATTCTTAACAAAATACATATGATAATATTTAATGTGTTTTACTGACAAATGAATTTCCTGAAGTAAGCCTTTCATAGTGCTGTGTAAAGAATACCATGATTTCTTAGATACTCTGCTTTCCTGAACATATGATGAAAATATAATAATTAAAAGATGCTTGTAAGTAATAAAATTCTGTGGAATGTTATTCTTATTACCATAATAAATCAATGGAGTTGGACATACATGAATACTTCTTCAAATTCAGATATTAGGAAGTTTTGTTCTAAAGTTGAGCTTAGCATAAAAAAACAAGTTCTCTGTAATTTCTGATAGTTACATTAGAAAGGCTCAAGTGGAAAATATACTTAGGTCTCAAAAAAATCACTAAAAACAACAAGTGTATTGAAGATGAAACTCAAATGATTGATCATCATTCATCCGAGAGGCATAGGGATAAATATGCAAGTGAGATAAGAAGGATAGTCGGTTTATTCTAGTTAATCTTTAAAGGACCATGGTTATGGGGAAAGCTTGAGAAGACTGGATATGAGTATATGTAAACAATTTGAAAAAAGGGTGCTAGGTGTTTAAGATGAGTCATTATAAAGAGATGGAAGCAAACAATCTCCAGATGTCTATTGAAGTGTCAAATGAGTCTGTGTTCAAATGACATTGTAGACAATGTCACCAATTACTCAATTACATATTAGAACTCTGTATTATCAATAATATTTTGTTGATAAAAATGCTATTTCTTGGTTGTATATACTACATTTGTACAATCAGCAATATTTTCAAATAGTTGACTAAAGAAAATAGGTTAATGAAATTCTCAAAATAAATGTGGATATTCATAACTTAGATTTTTAAAAATGATTTTTATAAATTATAGAAAGCAACAAAATTGAGAAACATGAAATTTATGACATTGTATAATGTTTGCTTGGATCAAAAAAGGAATAACTATAGGTGCATTAGCTTTACATTACTGTAACATGTATCTGAGATAATCAACTTTTAAAGAGAAAACCTCACAATTTAAATGTTCCAGTCCATGATCCCATTGTTCTGGGCCTTGGTGAGGGGCACATGATGACAGTATTAGGTGGGAGAGCAAAACCACTAATCTCATAACTAAGGAGGAAAAGAAAGTGAAAGATACCAGGGTCTCCCCAACTGTTTCCAGGGCATGTCCCCAGTGGCCTGACCTTTTAAACTTTCCACCACCTCTCAGCAGCAGCAGGCAGGAGACCAAGCCTTTAACTCATGCAAATTTTGAATTGGCCAAATCATCCTAGCTCCTGCTATTGAGACTTCTTCAACAATTTTCATGCCCACCCTTTGGCACCTACAATATGAAGACAACATCCTGGCTGGCCAGAACATCGTCATCTTTCACCTCTTCCTCTCAAACCATATCCAAGCAAGTTTTCTCAGTCCTCTGTTAAGATTTATCTAAGCCAAGATTGCTTTCTTTGGGATTTTGCTTATCAATCAAAAGACAACTCATAAATCTACCCTGCTAATCTGAACAAATATGCTTCCAGATGACTTCATGTAACAGTCTTTGCATTTTACCATAATTCTGAAGTCATAATGGAATATTCAGATTCCCCCCTTGCTCTTAAATCATACCAATTCTGATCTGAAGCAAGAACCAGTGCATTTCATCCATTCTACTTCAAACTCCATGATGAAGTTGACCCACTTCTGGTCCATTGTGCATTTCCTTTTGGTCAATGTGATCTCTGCAAACCCAGGGCAACCTGACCTTATCAGAACAATGCTTCTGCCTCCTGCAAGAACTTGTTTCTATATATAGACTTGGTAATGACAGTTTCTCTTCTTTTCCCCTGAAAAAAAAATTATCAGTATGAATACATGGTAGATATACTTGCTGCAAATGGTGGATATCAGATCCATTCATTTGGGCTCCAAGCATTGGGGCTCAATTGTTTGAAAAATGTTGTGACATTGCAACTCATGAGGGACAAAATGCTACAATTTGCTCTCCAAGAACTGAGAAAGAGTGATATTAGCAGCCTCCCTGACAAAGTGTGATTTCATTTTTCCTGTAGTAGGTATACAAACAATGTTTAAGTGAGATTTTGTCTGCTAAGGAAAGGTTGTTGTTAATATCTTGACATAAAGAATGTTGGTCTTGAATCCTTACACTATCCTCATAATTGGGGTCCTAGTCCACATAGGAAGGTTTATACAATTTTGATTTTTCTTTATGCCTTTTTGCCCTTGGGGAGCACCTAATAGTCAACTCCATGGGCCAAGACCCTCCTGATGTTATTTGTCATCTCACCCATTGCATCAACTCCTTCTGTGTATGCCTCAAAACTTGTTTACAGAATAAGGGCTAAAATGCATTGATGAGTCAATGTAAATGAATACCATTTGTCTTATCTCAACTATGACATATGTAATCACTTCCTGCAGGATGGAACATGTGAGGCATCTGGAGTCAGACAGACCAAAGAGACTTAATCGTGGTGGGGTATTGTTTCCTTAGGGGATGCATCAGATTCTGATTTGGGAAGTTGGCTGGAAACTTTGCTTTTCATGAAGGATATTAAACATTATAATTTCTAACTATGGAATTTAATTTATGTAAAACTTTTATAGAACATAAAAGGAGAATATTGGATGTCTGTGTTATGAAAAGATAATATGGTTTTATAATTCACTCACATGGGTAGCATACCTGTAAGAGGACTGACCTACCTATTTTAGGTGGAATAAGTCCAGTTTCCAATGATTAGGGCAATTCTAGTAGCAGGATGGTGCCTGTCCTATCATAAGAACTTAGCATATGTTTAATGTGTTCTATAGATGGATTCAGAGCAATTAGTAACACCACCTGCCCTAACAATTCAGTGGTATACTGACTCAGGTATTCCCATTTTTATATACTTATGAAGGTCATCTTGGACAAGTGATAAACATACAACTTCCAGAGCCACCACAGAGATCCTCAATTAGAGTCTCCAAGAAAAACACTGGGAATAAGAATGTTTAATGCACCAAGTATATTTCTGTTATTAGTCAGGTTTCTCTGGAGGAACAGAACCAACAGGATACATATATGCTTGATTATAAAAGTGGATTTATTAGACTGGCTTACATTATCAAAAACTGAATAGTCCCACAATGATCATCTGTATGCTGGAGAACCAGAGGGACTAGCAACTGCTCAGGCCAAGAACCTGGAACCTCAGAAAAAGAAGGACCAATGATGCATACCCTGTCTGAGACTGAAGGCCTATAAAATTCCTGGAGAATTTCTGATGAAAGTATACGTTGGATGAGTGAAAAAGCAGTCTGCAGTCCTTGGGCAATGAGAGAAGCAATAGATAAATCCACTAAACCTTTTTCTTCAACCCCTGTTTCATTTGGGCCCCCAGCCCACTGGACTGAATCACCCACATTCAGGACAGGTCTCCACCTATAGTATGCTGTCCCACATGTTGATCATCTCTGGAAAAACTCTCATAGACAAACCCAGAACTCTCTGAACCCTGAGCATCTCTCAATCCCATCAATCCAGATTAACTATGAAAATCTCACCTAAGAAGAATTTACTTCATAGTTGTTAACACAATCACCATATTTACAGCACTAACTTTTTTAAAAGTTTGATAACAGACTCCTATTGCCTTAATGTTGCAGGATAGCCATCTCATTCCTTTATTTAATATATTTGTTGAACTGCTGCAGATGCTGATATCTAGATAATGGGCTACAAAACAAGAAAAAGAAATGCCTGCCATGGAAAACTTTCAGGTTAGTGAAGATTGGCATAATGTGCAGAAAATAAGAAAAAGTGTGGTCTGTTGTAGTCAGGGGGAAGGATAAAGTGATGCCGAGGAAGGACAGAGGGCAGAAAAGGAACTCTCTGCATAGGTAATTGAGTAAGGCTTCAGTGGGGAGGAAGAAGAATTAAGAGTTTTCTAGAGGAGATGTAGTTCAATAGAAAATGTACAAAGAGATGTATTCATGAAGATGCCTGGCCTGGAATTCTGAGAAACAGTGCTATTCAGCAAGGCAGCAATATAAGAGACAGTAAGAAGGACTACAGATGAAAGTCTTGTTTATCAGGATATGTGGATTTCATCTTATAGGTAATAGGGTCAACTGGTTTCACCTATTGGCAATCAGGGGAATCACATCCTTAATTGTTTTGTGAGAAGATAACACCAGTGACAGGGAAGAGTACACATGAGGTAAAAAATAGGAAAATGAGATAGAAAGGACAGGCTACAGCAGGGGTCCCTGTAGGACACAAGCCCCGGTCAACTTCCTGGCTTCTAAGAAACACTTTTTGTATATGGGATCCTTAGAATCAACATGAATTACAAAGTTCTCCTTGAAAGGTATATAGAAACATTTTCCTACTTAGATTATAAATGAAGAAAATGGGTCTTTACAAAATATAGAGCAAAATGCTTTGTACTCTGGGCATAGATAATAATAGAACAGAATGGAACAAATAAATAAAGGCAGTACAATTTGAGACACTAGGCAATATTTCCAATGCCTCACTCCTTTGAGATGTCAATTCTATTTCCAGCTTCTACTTAATCCATTAAAAATGTTATACAAGCATACCTCTATGCAATTCATATTCAGCATGACAATGCAGCCTGAATAAATGACTTCCAATAAGAATGCATTTGAAAAAAATTACTACGGACTTTGAGTGATAATCATGTGTCATTGTCAGTTCACTATAACAAATGTACCACTCTGATAAGGAGTGTTGATAATGGAGGACGCTATGTATGTGTGGGGGCAGAGGCAATATGGCAACTCTCTGCACCTGCTCAATTTTGCTGTGAACCTAAAACTGCTGTAAAAAATATGAAATCAATTAAAATAAAAAATAAGCAAGTTGCAGGAATGTATAAAGAACAGTGTGTGTTAAAAATATAGATGGAAAATGTACAAAGATATATAAGTACACACACATACAGTCACACATGCATATACATACATACATATATACATGTATACATACAATTATATAGGGGATATATATATATATATATATATATATATATATATGTGTGTATATATATATATATACACACATATATATATGTATATATATATCCCCATTCCTTCAAATGTTAATACCACGTTGAGAGGAAGGTCCCCCTTGCCTATAGTTGTAAAACTCATTCTACTTTTATAAGCGGTAATAGTTATTAGTTTAAACAAGTGCAGATATGAAGGGATGCAGTGCTTTTAGATAAATGCCTTCTTAATAATGTCCTGACTTCATTATTCAAGGACAAAATTCATGTAATAATACACACACATATACACACAATTTTCCCCAAGAAAATGATATAATATTTTGAGCCTATAAACCATATCCAGGGAAAAGGCTTACTTACTTTAAAATCATATTATTCAGGCTGGGATGTGGCTCGAGCCGTAGCGCGCTTGCCTGGCATGCGTGCAGCCCGGGTTCGATCCTCAGCATCACATACAAAGATGTTGTGTCCGCCAATAACTAAAAAATAAATATTAAAATTATTTTTTTCTCTCTCTCCCTCTCTTACTCTCTCTTTTAAAAAAATTATTAAAGAATTTTAAAAAATAAAATCATATTATTCATATCTACATCTCTCATACTCTGTCCATAGAGGCACAAAGTGAGACAAGTCACTACAGCATTACCCTTTTTATTCTTTGAGGAAAAACACTTTTAAAAATAAAAATGATGACAATGAATTTTTTTTAAAAAAAATATAAATTTAAACTACATTCACAAATTGAATACTTTATTAAGTTTTTCTTTGATTTTAAGGTGCCTGTGGTCTCCCTTATTATATGGATCCTTTGGGAATATATGCATCTCTGCATATAAAGGTTGTATGTGAATGTCTCTGTATGTTACACATCATCTCTCTCTCTCTCTCTCTCTCTTTCTATATCTATACCTCCCAAGCATTTTATGTAGGGCCTGCTCTGCTTTGCAGGCTCTGCATAGAATGATTGGCATTCTCTGTGTATATTAACAAAAGATCTCTGTCCCAAACAAGAAGGCCCCTCAATCCTCCTGAGAAGGCACTTGGAGAGTGTCCAGGGCTGACACTTGACCCTCCATCATCAGAGGTGAATGGCAGTATGCACCATGTCACCTGGTCCTCTGACACCCTTGCCATTTACACTTAATCAGCCCTAGTCCTGATAAATGAGTTTGCCCGGGAAGGCAAAGGTCTATGCTGACTGTCCACATCCTTCCAGACTAAATATGCCAGGCGGTGGAGTGAGCCAGCAGTCTCCAACAGAGTCTTTTGTGGCCTGTTCAGAGCCTCTGCTCTTTGCAATGACCTCAGGCTATCATGATGTCCATGGCACCTGCTCCTTGTGAGAGAAGGTCTTACAGGCACAGCCTGCATCATCAGGGCATAGACTCAACAGTGTCCCCAGTGATAACCTTGGCCACCCTGGTCTATCTAAAGAGCTGAGATACCAACAGATGCAAAATGAAAAACAACTGCACAGAAATTATACAGTTGCCCAGAAATTATAGATCAGAATTTTTTCCAAATACACACTCTTACACGCACATACACAGAGAAACCTGAAACTCTGAAGGGCTTGATGTTTAGCTTCAAACATAGAGCACTTGCGTTATTTTAAACCCAATCAACTGCTTTATAAGTCTGACTGTTCTTCAACTATGGTGAGGAGAATTGAGTTATTTCATACACTGATGCTGGGAATGTAATTTGGAGCACACTATTTTAGATAGCAGCTTGACAGTATTTCCTAAAACGTGAAATGTACCTATATTTGACCCAACAATATCAATTTTAGAAATCTATACTATGGAACTCTTGTACACAAAATGAACTCCCAAATGTGTGCTTGTCTTTTGACACTTTGTAAGAAATGGCCAAATATAAAAAAATACAACAGCATATTCATTCACAAGGGATTCTAAAATAAAGTATGACATATGATTTAGCATTTTAATGTACTGACAAAAAGTTGTCAAGATACCTTATAAAGTAAAAAAAATCATTTCTATAATATTATTCCATCATATAACAAATGGAAAAAAAAATGATGTGTCTGTGAAATCATCTACCCGTGTCTGGGAATGTAGTTCAGTGGTATCCTAGCATATGAGGCCCTGGGTTCAATCCCCAGTACTGGAAAACAAACAAACAAACAAAAAAAACAAAAACCTCTTTCTTTCACCCACCCACCTACACACACACACACACACAAACTCACACATGCACACTGATTAGAAGGATGCACCAAACCTGTTTTGAGAGTTCAGCTATGCTAAATGGAGTGGAATCTGTAGATGTGAAGGAAATGTTCGACTTTGATTCAATACATTATTTTATTGTTTGAATATTTATATTAATTCAAATTAATGTTCACGGACTGATTTCACTGAAGAAACTTAGAAGCATCTCCACTTACCTCGCATATTTTAAGATCAGCAGGATGGTAGATGTGCCAAGAAACAGGTACAAAGCAAAGGAGATTATTGCACCACCGATATCCATGAATCCACAGAAAGCAATAGTCTTGGTGCACACTGTGGACACCTCAGGCTGTAAATGCTTTTCTTTACATCATTTATTTTTCTTTGTTTCTTTTTGGACATTTGTAAATATATTATAAATGTTCTGAGAATGGAAAACTTTGCTTCTTTGATCTTCAAAGTACTGAAAATCAGTGAAGAATTCCAAGTGGTGGCTTAAAAGGTGGATTTTGAATAGTGAGAGTTTGTTCATTGAAAAGAACTGCTCACTCCACACTGAGGGACAGGAGGAAAGTGTATTTAGTAGTTGTGTTAACAAAGCCCACAATTCCTCCTCCTTGTACAATAGAGCTGAGAGAGGTAAAGGACAGTAAGTAGTCATTGCATTCAGTAAGAGGCGGAATCTGTACTGAGTCCAACCAGAGCTGAGCTCCTCACAATAAGCCAGGTTCAGAGAGCTCAATCTTCTTGTATAGCAAGAATATGATAGAACTGGAGGTCAGTGATAAAGGCAAAGATGAAATCTTGGTTAGGGAGAGAAGATGAGAGCCTTTCCAATGATTCCAATTTTGAGGATGTTTATCTGTCACACAGGGAGAATTACTGGCAGTTTTTAACTTGCAAGTGAAAGGAGAATCTGATTTGTATTTCAGTCTCTCAATCTGCTTTCTTATTCATAAAACACTTTATATCCAGGCCCAGGGTAGAGACTTCAGGCATAAACTGGGCATCAAAGTCTGCAACATTCTCATGTCTCCCTTGTGTTCTTCAATTTAAATGTTTCATTAGAGTAAGAGTCTTAAATGATATGTAGCTTTTCATAACTTATGATTTTCTACACTTTGAATCTATTCTTCTACCCAAAATGGTTTAAATGCAGTTTTCCTTAGATCCTAGTTTTCTTTATTTTTGTCAGGCTTGATCTCCACCCTGAGAATTCTAATGTTCTTCTTCCTCTTAGGAGGTTGAACTGCTTATGTGACTATTAAGTACATACATTCCAGCACAAAACTTAAGAATATTTCATGTAAACATTGTTTATAAATATGTACACTTTCATTTTCTAGACAGATGAAGACCAACGATATGTTAGAGAATGCTTAACAATTGATTCTTCAGGAAAAAAGGAAAAGCCCTGATGTAAGTACAGCATTTGCCCATTTTCTTGGTATAAATGCTGCCACCATGAAATATGAGGCCAAATTTGAGTTACCATTAATGTGTGCAGAGTTGGAAAGTAAAGAACACCATCAGCTTTTCCAGCTTGCTGTGAGCTAGTTCAACACCACTCTGTAGAAGACACTCATCACCAATTTGACCAAATTAATAGGTTAGGCAAGAAATCCCCACTCACTTCAAACTCATTCAGCTATTCATTCATCTGACAGTTGAGTACCTACATATCAAGTACTATTTAAGGAAGAAAGAATATAGCAAGCTTTCCAGATAAAATTCTTACCCTGTGGAACACATATCCCAGTGGGAAAGACCGAAAATTCAAAATAAACCAAAAAATAAATAGCTTGCATGTCATTTGGTGATAAATATAATGAAGAAATATAAAGAATGGTTAGAGGGAGAGAGAATCTGATGGGGGAAAGGCAGGAAGGAATTTTCTGTTTTTCATTAGGGAGTTAGACAAGATCTACAAGAAGAGGCTGAGAATAGGAGAGTCAGACAGAAATCTTGGGAAAGAGCATTCTAGGCCAAAAAGACAGTGTGTGCAAAGGCCCTGAAGCAAGAAGGTACTTGACATGCTGGAAGAGCAGCATGGGGGACACGGGAACTCAAGCAAAGTGATTCCACCCCCTCCCATTTGGAAAGCTGTTAACATTTCCTCTACAAATTTGTACTTCATTTCCTTTTTGCTTTCCAATAACATCCAAAAATGTTTCTACTTAAAAGAACAGTTAACATTATTACATTTCATATTCCTTAGAAGGAAATGAAGTATGTAGAGATTAAATCAAAAGCATAATTACAGATCCAAAAATTATGATGGGTCTCATTTTCATATATGCTGTAACAAAACCCCCATGCCAGAGAGGTTCCTGCCTGGCCATTCACTGAGTCCGATAACCATATGTTCTGGTTGCCTCCTGTTTTTGTATTAAACACTTGCAGTTCTCCAGAACAAAAGTGTTCCCCTGATCTATCAA
Source organism: Marmota flaviventris (assembly GCF_047511675.1). NCBI lineage: Eukaryota > Metazoa > Chordata > Mammalia > Rodentia > Sciuridae > Marmota > Marmota flaviventris. The sequence continues at coordinate 99,206,801 of NC_092498.1, read as the reverse complement.
TAGACTGCCTTTAAATTTTATGATGTGGTTTCCATTACAAAAGCATTTTTTCTGAAGTGAAATTATGATATCATTTATTTATTTTTAATACAGTCAACAAATAGTTATTGGACAAAGGCTATGCTCCAAAAAGTGTGCAAGAAATTAAGGATACAGCAATGGACAAAATGTGTGTGCCTGCTATCCTAGTAGGGATCAAAGTTTAGCAGAATAATCCAACATGCAACAAATATTCAGACTAGTAATTCTTGATATATTGTATGACAGGCATCATAATAAGAGAACATGTATTAGAATGAAATGTTATTGATAGCTGAGAAATGAATACATACCAGATTAAAGGTGGTTTAAAATATAAAAATACTTTGGGAGACAGAATATAATGAATATTGTAAGAATCCAGGCCAGCCTTCTGAAGTTGAACTTGATGTTCCAGCCTTTGGCAGTGAGAAGCATTGCTACCAATGTCACAAGGAAGGAAGGAGCAGGAATTTGCCAGGGGAGTGACAACCTACGAATCTGAATGAAAGTGGAATTTAGGGCTATAGCCTGGTGGAAGAGAGAATGACTTGAAACTGTATTTGCAGAGCAACCCGGCTGAGTTGAAGGGATCAGCTGCTCATGTCAGAGAATGTTGAGGCTGGTGGGACATGGACTAATGAAACATACCACATGCCTTCTGGGTACTTTGAAGTCCCCCTCATGGCCTTTCTTCTATTCACAATCACAATGAGGGGGCAGCGGATTTCTCTGGATAAAAGAATAACCTCTCTCAAGAAGGAATTCTGGAGGAAGCAGTCTGAATTTAGACCTGAGCCCATATCTGGTAGGGCCTGAACCTGGAAAGTGATTATGGATGAGAAGTTGAAAGCTTTGTCATAATTTGGGATTCAGGTTGAGGACAGTATGGAGATCTATGGTTGGTAATGTCACTAACACATTAGATATAGCAAGAAATATACACAAAGAATATAGCAAGCTTTCCAGATAAGTTTTCCCCATAAAAACTTCTGGGAAAGAGTCTGGCTCTCCTATTGTGTCAAGTCTTAAATCATAGGACCTCATTCCATCAGGTCCCTCACTTTCTTGTGACAAGTCCTGCCTCTACCCCATCTACTGGAATCTTCTGTGTCTGCAGGTCTGGAGACAAAAATGGCCAGGGTTGCTACTGCCACATTTTTGCTTGAGGAGTAAGATGCTGGTGCCCAGCACTGCCTAAGACCAGGAATGGCATGTGAGGCAGAAGAGTTTATCCAGCAGGCTATGGTACAGGGCACTGAATTCCCCCAACAGAGCCCAACACTAGGAGGGGAAGGCCAGCCTGAGGGTTCCTGACACAGGAGGAAATAACAGAAGGAACATGGATGAGGAGCGGATGTCATGGAGGATCATGTGGACCCCAGAAATATTGCTAATGGGACCAGGGCAGGGGTGAGTTGAGAGTGCTCAGGAGTTGGCAGTCTTGTTTGATAGTGGGTTAGCTGCAGCTCCACTGTGCAGAGAACATCCTGTGATGGAAGGTTGGAAAGTATCAAAACCATTAAATCGGCCTCTTAAACTTATTAGATCTGAAGAGCTTTTTTAGCAGCTAACTTTAGGGTTAACTGGGATATATTTTGACTTGATTTTATATTAGTATTGATTTTTCATGAAATTAGTAAAAGGAGGAAAAAAAGAAAGAAGAAAGGAAAGACTACAGGAAGGAAGCAAAGAGGGAGGAAAAGAGAGAGAGAAATGGGAGGGAGGAAGGGAGGGAGGGAGAGAGAGAGAGAGAGAGAGAGAGAGAGAGAGAGAGAGAGAGAGAGAGAGAGAGAGAAACAGGAATACTACACACATACAGCTTGAGATTCTTGTAATCAGAAATGTGGGATGTAAAAAGGCTTCCTTGCCAAGAAAGAAACACTGCTGAAATGATACAGAGTGCATAAACCACAGCCCCCAATTAACAGCAGTGTGGGACATTGTCAGGCCACACACACAGAAGGCAGACTTTCTGGACAATGTTAAAGGAAGTGGAGAATTGGCAATTCTCAGAAAATAGATAGAGACAGGAATGGGGAGGGGAAGCTGTGAATTTGAGAAAGGACATTCAAATAATCTTAACTCTTCAAAACCAGATGGGATAGTCTTACGTCTATAACACAGCAACTTGAGACAAAGCACATGTCTACATCACAACAAATATTTTGGCAGGGAATAAACCAGGGCACATGTCCCAGGAAACAGTGTTAAGGTAACCTGTGATCTTGTCTTCAGTATGCAGGATGCTTTCCCATTAACCGTCCTCCATGCTAGAGGACCATTTAGGAAAGTCTCCCCAGTGTCTTCTGGTGTTTCTTGGTGAGGGTGACTCACTGTCCCAGTATGCCCTGCAGGTAGGTGGGGAGAACTGTACAATGATGTGGAACTTTTAGTGCTAGAATCAGTAAAATCCCTGATAGACTGAAAGATGTGGTGATCCAGTTTTACACTGACTGGTTTAGGACAGGCAGCAATCCTCACCCTTGTTTAGTCTGGGTCCAGCATAGCAGATGGGGTCTGTTCCCCAGCCCTGTATGTGGACTTGGCCTAAGCCCCAGGAAGAGATGGTATAGACAGAGGCTGAAGGACAGACTTTTTATGCTAAGGATTGGATTTGACCAATTAAGAACCAAAGTGCCATAGTGAGATTAGGAGGGAGAAAAACACAAATATTCTTTCTTCCTGTTCAGCGTGAGCCATTTAGCCTTTACAAATCTGTAGCTTTGTGAACTCCAAGACCCAATACTATGGGCCATGTTCTCATCTGAAAAGTCTGGGATACTAGAGGGAAGGTGAAGGGATACCCTCAGGGGACTTTGTGGGCACTAGGCTTTTCCTGTAGCACCAAGTGGAAAATATCATAGTTCTTTTGGTGAGATATTTCCAAGACCCCTGGGGACATCTGCGAGACAGACAGAAAACACAATGCGGTGAAGGGTGGGAGTTGGGAGGACCCTGAGATAAGCAGCAGAGACAGTAGAGTCATGATTCTGTAAGAATTTATTGTGGATAATTTAATTAGCCATAATAGAGTAAATATAAGCTACAGAAGCCTCTAGAAATCTGCATTACATATGGCCTGGTAGATGTGAATGGTATGGTTAGTGAGAAATGTATAATAATCATTTTACAAAATACTACATGTCAAATTAGTTTAATCAACTATTTCATTCTGTGACAAGAACAGTGTAGAAGAGGACTCTATATTTCAGACACATGACTTCAGAAGTCTTAGTCCATAGGTGGTCAACTCCATTGCTCTGGGCCCAAGGTGAGGCAGAACATCAGGGCAGAAGAATGTGGCCGAGCAGCTCAGAACATGACAATCAGGAAGCAGACAGAGTGTTCTGCTCACCAGGGACAAAATATATACCCCAAAGACATGCCCACAGTGATCTATCTCCTCCAACAGCACCCTACCAGCTCACAGTTACCACCCAGTTAATCCCTATCAATAGATTAATGCATGGCTAGGTTTAGGCTTTCATAACCCAATCATTGTACCTCTGAACTTTTTTGCATTGTCTCACATAAGCTTTGGGGGGACACCTCACAGCTAAACCATACCACAGGTATCATGCTAAAAGTGTGAGAATGATTTTATTTGAACCTCATAGCAACTTTATGAAATAAATACTGTCACTACCCATCCTCATTTTAAAATAAGAGAGGGTCAGAAATGTGCCCAAAGTTACAAAGGCATATTGTTTTCTCTCTTAGTACAAATAATAGTCATAGTGCACAAAGGTGAAGCTGTGGGGCCCTGAACCAGGTCTTTTGAAAAGCAATCCTGGATTCACTTACTAGTTGTTATTTTTTTTAGCTTTTCTTTTTTTTTTTTCCAGGGCTGAGGACTGAACCCAGGGCCTTGCGCGTGCTAGGCAAGTGCTCTGCCACTGAGCTAAATCCCCAACCCATAGTTGTTAGTTTTGATAATTTAATTGCATAAACCTTGAACAGGGCCTGACACATAGTAAATGATAAATAAATATTAGCTATTGTGATAAATATTGTGATATTTATGATAAATAAATATTAGATTTCTATCACTGTGATAAAATACCTGTGGAAATCAACTTAAAGGAGGAAAGATTGTTTTGGCTCACAGTTTCAGAGGTTTCCATGTTGGGTTGGCTCTATTGTTTCTGGGCCTATGGTAAGGCAGAGAACATCATATCAGAAGGTCCTGGTATAGTAAAGCTGTATACTTTATGGTAACCCAAAGCAGAGAGAGAAGCTGGGGGCATAATCTACCCTTCAAGGGTATGCTCCCAAGGACATACTTCTTCCAACTAAGCCCTACCACGTAAGTTTCTACTACCTCTCTGAAAAGTCCCTTAAGTCCATCCATGTGTCAATGCATTGATGAGGTCAGAGCCCTCATGATCCAATCACCTTCCAAAGACCTGGCCTCTGAACATTGCTGCACTAGGAACTGAATCTTCAATATATGATCGTTGGAGGGACATTTCAGATCCAAACCAAACAGCTATTAACTAGTTGTTAATTCATTATGCACATCATCAATGGTCTCACAAGGAGAAGCTGAATCTGACTCCATATTCTTAGTTGAAACTGAATCTGACTCCATAGTCTTAGTTCTTAAATTTTGGTCTTGTTTAAGTCCTAATTTTCATAGCCAGTGTCCCTGCTGCCTTGATTTCCAGCACAAGGTTTTCAGCTGGACTCGTTTTTTTTATCAAAAGTTGGGACATTTCCTCTATACTCCCTGTCTTCATTGGTTAAATGGTAGATTGCAGTAATATACAGTGGCTGGAAGGTTTTGTTCTCACTGTTTTACATTTTAGGGCAGCTTGCTAGTCTCATTGATTGTGGTACTCTTTTTGTAGAACTTCGTGGAATAGAAGTGTTTCAGGGTTTATTCTCATAACTTTCACTGCATTAGAAGGGATCTGTGGAAATAGCCCTCTTTGAACTCTCCCATAAGAAGTCTTATCTGATCTTGTCCATTCTTAACCATTTTCTAACTCTTGACATACAACCTACTTAAAGATAAAGAGGCTGCTTTTTGGCACTCTGTTTCATCTGTAGGAATGGAATCTTCAGTTCTTTAGCATTTGACACAACACCATATGCCTTTTCCAGAATTTCTAGCATTCAACTGCTGTTCAGTTGCTGTCTTTCCCACGAGCTAAGTGTTAAGCTTGAAATAATAGATTTGTTAATAATGGCACTTCATTTATCTCTTATAGAAACAGTGCCATTTTGCAATAATTTTCTTGTTCTTGTGGGTATGTGAGATAAAAATGATAGAATGTGATTTTAATTTTCTGGACAAAGTCGACATTGGCAATATCTGGCAGTTGACTCCCCAATTCCTGGCCCCTCTTGCAAACAAGAGGGGCCAGGAATTGGCCTGTGGTTGTTTGTAAGAAAACTTTATTCTCGTCATTAGAATTTGAAGAACATTTCTGGAATATTTAGTCTTTGTAATAATATTTGCATTATTTCAGAGCTTTATGCATTGACATATTGCTTATTTTTAACTTTTAAAATTCTTTTTCTTTGATACATAATATATGTTATACTCATGCAATTAAACAAATTCATCTTTCATTTTCTTCTTTTTGGATAACTTAAGTTATACAATTTCTAGACATAATAAAGAATGAAAAATTGTATTTAAATTAACTTAAAATAGTTTTATATCTTCTTGCATATAAACTTTCAATTTCAATATTTTTCTTGTAAGTTATAATAATGTTGCCAAAAGAAAAGATCCCTCTAATGACCATTATGCAAAATTGCAGGATTTATTGTGGAAGCCCATACCTTTTTGCAACTTCAGTGAATTTCAAGTTTATTTTATTTATATGAGGTCTCAACTAATTTAGAAAACCCAATAAAAACTGAGTCTCTTGATTATCAACTTGTAAGTTTTAATGTGTGTGTGTGTGTGATGTTTTGTTTTTAAAGTCTTTTGAGTCTATTTTTTTCTAAAACTGCCTATACTTTTATCATAGTGTTACATTTAAACACATTTCTATAAGGATGAAATCTACAAGTTTTCACTGATCTTCCCATTAAGATACCAGAAGGATCACTTTAAATTTTGGTTAGGCTTGTGAACCTCCTATGTATTCAGAGGATGGGATCTTGGAATTTACCTAAAATAGTAACTGAAACACATCATGGAGATAAATAAATGTGATGAACACCTGAACTGTTTCCCCCTTCCTCAGAATGATTGTTGAAGTCCTAACCCTTGGTATACATGAATATAACTTTAATTATAAAGAAGGTCTTTACAGATATAATTTAATTAAGGTCATGCTGGATTAGTGCAGACACTAAATCCAATTACTGTCCTCTTTATAAAAGAAACAAAGGGCAGAGAAAGAGAGAGATGAGGATAGTGGGGTGAGTGAGGAGGCCACATGTTATTAGAGATGGAGATTGGATTGAAGCTGTCACTAGTCAAGAATGGTCAATGATGGCCAGAAACTTCTAGAAGCTACACAAAAACAAGAACTGGCCATGGTACCCAGTGGGAGCACACTCTGCAGGAACCTTTTTTTTTTTTTTTTTTTTTTCATTAGTCACTACTTTTAATAATAGGTAAATTTTGGCCACAGAGAAACACCAAAGAAAAAACATTCTGAAGAATTAAGTTTTACAGAGTTCAGGGTATATTTTGTATTCTCCAGTTTATTTTGAATTTTCCTAATTTACGTGTAAACCTTGTTAATGTCTGCTATTCTTCTTCAAGCTATCAGGGCACAATCTACAGAACATGCTGTTAATGTTCACTGATCACTCGGTCACTGTTTCTTATTGTCATAGAGTCATCATGCAGCAACCTGTCCCTACATAGCAGATCCATGGTTCCTATGGTTTTTTTGACTGTATTCAATGGACTTCTAGCCTCCAAAATTGTGACTGAATAAATACTTGTTGTTAAGACACTTGGTTTATGGTGATTTGTTATGACAGCCCTAGGAAAACTAATTTAGATCTGAAATACAAATTTTAATTTTCTGTATAGTGTTGAAGAAATTAATGTAAAAATACATCCCAATAAATGCTACTTTTGGAGTCCCTTGAAGTAACAAACAAAACTTTTTTGTAATACCACTTCTATACTGTGCACACACATATTCTCTCTCTCTCTCTCTCTCTCTCTCACACACACACACACACACACACACACACACACAAAATGAATTCATTCAAAACAATTACAAACTGCACACAGAAACAATCTACTAATGAGAAGGAGGCAGCAGGTACAGCATAATAGGATAGAAGGATCAGAACCCAAAGAATGAGATAAAATGAAAAAAACTATGAAACATGTATCCTTTTAAATGATTTAAAACATATGAAGAAGAAATGTAACATTATGATAAAAGTATAGGCAGTTTTAGAAAAAATAGACTCGAAAGACTTTAAAAACAAAATAAAGTAAAATAAAAATTCTGGTGACTAAAATTAAAAACTAAGAGGACTAGTAAAATAACAGGTTAAATTCAGTTAAAGAGCATAGGTCTGAGGAAATGATCATAATGACAAATGATGAAGTGTCAATAATATTTATTTCTACATTTCTTTGCAATTTATTTTAAAATGTGTATTCCATAAAGTAACTACATAATAAGAAGAAAACAAATTATATTTATATTTATATTCAACTTGTTTCTACACCATTTTAAAGTAGAAGGAATTCCTAGGCCAAATTACAGTTAAATTTGCTCTAGTAGGTTGAGGCTGAGTGGTCCTGTAGGACAAGCTAGTCTCCTAAACTCAACTTGCCTATCTTCCTTTGGCAACTGGGTATACAACTGAGTTTGTAGGCAACACTGAAGACTGACAACCAGAACCTCCCCTTTTCTTAGCACTAATATAAAGGGACAATATAAATGTAATTGCATCCAAAATTCAATAACATCTGATCAAATAAAATATTGATCAAACATCTAACATGACATAAAAAGTGCTATGATAAAGGCTTATGGCAATTTCTGGCTTCAAATAACCTAATCTGAAAGGCACCCAGGAATCTGTGAGGGTGGCATCATGAGTAGTCCTGGGTTTAATAGCAGCTAGTCAGTCAGTAAGTTATTCCTACAGGGGCCAGGACTTTTAAGTAAAAGAAAGACATTCTTCACCAGTGGTAAGATTAGCTATGGAAGAGCTGACTGTGCCCTTACACCAAAAACTCTCCTTCCTTCTGCCTTTTCTCTTCTTCCTCTCTTAACTCACACAATGTATTTACACGGATTATTGAATATTAATCAAATAAAACTACAGTTGGGACATAGATATGGTAACAATACAGGTGATTTAACAATTAAGGTTTGAAGAACACCAATTAATGCTATTCTTCAAAATTTACAAATGAATATCATTGCAACACCAGTAGAATTTTAAGTACATACACAAAATCTATGAATACATGACTGGCCTATTGAATCTAAAGTTATATAATAATGTGGAAAAAATAATTTTGTTTCTAGTTTTTAAGGAATAATGAGAGATTTCCTAGGAAGTATTATAACAGATCAAAAGTGCCTATCTCCGGGCTTAGTATAGTTTACAGGAAAAAAACAATTGTGTAAGTGATATTTTCATCACTGTAACAAAATACCTGAGAAAAACAACTTAGAGAAGAAATTATTGATTTTGGCTCATGGTTTCAGAAGTTTCAATTCATGGTCATCTGGTCAATTGTTTCAGACCCTGAGACAAGGCAAAACATCATGGCAGAAGTGCTTGGCAGAGGAAAGTTGCTCAGCTCATGGTAGCAGAAAGCAGAGATAGAGAAAAGGGTCCAGGGCAAGGAATAAGCCCCAAGGACATGACCCCAAAGGACCACTCCCTCTCAATAGGTCTTACCTCTTACAGTTTTCAACACTTACCATCAGTCCATCCAGTTTTGAATCCCTTCATGGATTAATCTGTTGATTAGGCCCCATGACCTAATCACTTCCCCAAATCTCTAACCTTCGAACATTATATTAATGCACTGGAGACCAAGTTTCTAATACATGAGTCTTTTGGAGACACTTCATATCTAAGCTCTAACACAAATCAATGAAAACAGATTAATAATTTAATTATTACATGGGAAAATTGGGTACATTTTGAAATAATAATATAATTTTTCTCTTAGACATTAAGCCAAAAGAATAAATGTTTCACTTAATAACAACGACAATACTGTAGAATAAAATATAGATTAATACAGGCCTTGTGCAGAACCCCTGACCATGCCCAGTTGCCTTAAGCCAGACCCTGCCGCTCTTGGGCTCCCTATCAACCAACGCCGGGGCTCCCCATACCCTGGCTGTCTCCATCTTGGGACAGTGCTACTACTGCCGTATCCCCTCTGTGTGTTAGTCTGCACCTAGGGACACTGGACAGGGTCTGGAGATAGTGGCCCACTACAGCATCTCATGCCACAGTGCTGCATCTCTGAACATGCCACACAACACCTCTGCACAGCTGGCTCATGCTGCCCAGTCTCTGAAAACTGTCACCTCCATCTTGGGACACCTTTGTTACCATCTTAGATTACCTCCACTGCCACCATGGCCATCTTTAATTGGAGCAACTTCCATCTTGGAACACCGGCTAGGGCCTAGAAGCAATATCAAGGTATCTATAGTCTCTATAGTCCCCTAACCACCACTCTTACCCCCACCCCCACGGCCACTAATCCAGCATACTGCTTGCAGCTGCGGCTGGCCTGTAGCTCTGGAAGCCTGGTTCTGATCTGCTCAACACAGAACAGCTCTCTGCAACAGGCATATGGGCCCCAGAGCTCAGTCCATAGGACCTCTAGAGAGAGAGAGGCTCCTGATTAGGAAGTAGAAAGGTATGGCTGCTTGAGAGAGACAGTTTAGAGATCAGGAATTGTGGGGTTTATAAGCAATCTAAGGGGCTAAGATCAGGTACCCACCTCACACAAGTGGACCCCAAAGGATCCTTGGGGTGTAGTCTTCTAAAGGGGGCCAGCAAGTGTTACACCCCACGTCCAGGAGTTCTGCCTCCACGACCAATCCTCCCATGCTAATAACCTTCACTATCTTATGTGTGGAGATACCAGAAAACACCCTACAACCCCATCTATCAGATAGGAAGGGAAGCAGTTGAAGATACTGAACTCCAACAGAAAAATTGGACATTTTTTCTTCGAGATTTTGTTTTCCTTTCCTTTTCTTTCTTTCTTTCTTTCTTTCTTTTTTATTTTTTAAATTTTGTTTCCTCTCCCTTTTCTCACTCTCACATCTCCAACAGTTGTGAAACCAAGTACTTTCCATGCATTAGGCTACTGGGGACTGGGGTGTCTGAAAAGTATATTACAGTTTTGTTCTATATTCTTTTATCTTTTATTGTTACATTTTTTCTTATTAATTTTTTGTTTGTATATTTTTGTACTCTCTATTTTCTTTACACTTATCTGTCTCCCCAGAATCTTTTTCTCTCCTTCCTTCCTACCAGCCAACTTCTTTTGATTCCTCATACATACTTCCTAAGATCTAATCCTCTATATCCTCACCTCCTACCTCCTTAACATCTCATCTACACCCCCCAGTTCTCTCTTTGTCCACCATTAGAAACTGTAGACCCTTTCACAAACCTACTGTTTATATTGTACACATCATTTCTGTCTATTGAGACAAAACTATAAACATCCTAATAGGAGCTGTTTGGTTTAAGGCAAGATATTGTTTGCATTGAGACTTGTTAATATCGATTCCCCACCCCTTAAAGGAGAGGTACTGGAAACCATCAGGGACACTATAAGTCTATAGTGTAGAAAATGAAATACCCTTGGATCTGCACTACTAGAAGGGAAGACACATGAACAACATGAAAAAAAGTGAGAAAATTGCCCCAAACAAACCAAGATAATACATTATTAGAATTCATGGCCAGCACAGCAGAAGAAATGTCAGAGAGGGAGTTCAGAATGTAAATGATTAAAATATTTTATGAACTAAAGGATGATATAAGAAAGCAAACACAGGGAACAAAAGTTCACTTCAATTAAAAGCTATGTGATCAAATACAGGGAGCAAAATATTGCTTCAATAAAGAGATAGAGATTCTAAATAAAAGCAAAATAGAAATCCTTGAAATGAAGGAAACAATGAACCAAATTAAAAACTCAATAGAAAGCATTACCAAAAGACTAGATCACTTGGAAGACAGAACCTCAGATAATGGAGAAAAAAGATATAATCCTGAAAATAAAGTTGACCAAACAGTAAAGATGGAAAGAAACCATGAGCAGAACATCCAAGAATTATGGGATAACATCAAAGACCAAATTTAAGAATTATTGGGATAAAGGAAGGAATAGAGAGGCAAACCAAAGGAATGAACAATCTGTTCAATGAAATAATATCAGAAAATTTCCCAAACCTGGAAAATGAATTGAAAAATTAAATACAAGAGGCTTATGGAACACCAAATCTACAAAATCACAATAGGTCTTCACCACAGCACATTATAATGAAAATTCCTAGCATACAGAATAAGGATAGAATCTCAAATTCAAGAGAAAGTAACCAGATCACATATATGGGAAGACCAATTTGAATCTCAGCAGATTTTTCAACCCTCAAAGCTATGAGGTCATAGAATAACATATACCAAGCTCTGAAAGAAAATGGATGACAACCAAGAATCTTGTATCCAGCAAAATTAAGCTTTAGATTTGATGATGAAGTAAAAACCTTCTGTGATAAACAAAAGTTAAAAGAATTCACAACTAGAAAGCCTGCACTGCAGAACATCCTCAGCAAAATATTCCATGAGGAGGAAATGAAAAATTACAATGAAAATCAACAAAGGGAGCAACTACACTAAAAGAAAAGCTAATCAAAGAAAAAATCAAGTTAAGTTAAAAAACAAAAATAAACCAAAATGACCGGGAATACAAATCACATCCCAATAATAACTCTGAATGTTAATAGCCTAAACTCATCAATCAAAAGGTATAGACTGGAAGATTGGACTAAAAAAGACCCAACAATATGCTACCTACAAGAGACCCATCTCATAGGAAAAGACATCCAAAGACTGAAGGTGAAAGGTTGGGAAAAAACATACCACTCACATGGACTGCATAAACAAGTAGGGATTTCCATTCTTATAGCAGATAAAGTAGACCTCAAACCAAAGTTAGTCAGAAGGGATAAAGAATGACACTTCATACTGCTAAAGGGAAACATAAATCAGCAAGACATAACAATTATAAATATATATGCCCTAAACAATGGAGCACCTACATATATCAAACTCTTCTTGATTTCAAGAATCAAAAAGACCACAACACAATAATACTGGGCAATTTTAACACACCTCTGTCATCACTGCATAGATCTTCCCAACAAAAACTAAATGAAGAATCTATAAAACTCAATGATACAATCAATAATTTAGACTTAACAAACACATATAGAATATTTCATCCATTGATGAATGAATACACTTTCTTCTCAGCAGCACATGGATCTTTCTCTAAAATAGACATTATTCCACAAAACTACTCTTAGTAAATAAAAAAATAATAGAGATACTACCCTGCATTTTCTCAGATCATAAAGGAATAAAATTAGAAATCAATGATAAAATAAATAATAGAATGTACTCCAACACCTAGAGACTAAATAACATGCTATTGAACAAACAATGGATAGCAGAAGACATCAGAGTGAAGATTAAAAAATGCTTAGAGGTAAATTAGAACAATGGTACAACATATCAAAATCTCTGGGACACTATGAAGGCAGTGCTAAGAGGAAAGTTCATTTCTTAATAGAATAAGAAGTCAACAAATAAATGACCTAACATTACATCTCAAAGCCCTAGAAAAAGAACAAATCAACACCAAAAGTAGCAGAAGACAGGAAATAATTACAATCAGAGTTGAAATCAACAACATTGAATCAAAAGAAATAATTTTAAAATTTGACAAAATGAAAAGTTGGTTCTTTTAAAAAATAAATAAAGTTAATAAACGCTTAGCCATGTTTAGTGATGCTTAGGTTTTTTAAGGAGTGAATATTTTCTCCTGCTTTGAAGATCTCTGGTGTGAATCACAGGGAAAATATGCACTAGTGTTTCAGTCAGCTTCTTCACCACTGTGACTAAAAGACTGACCAATTTTGGAGAAGGAAAACTTATTTGAGGCCTCATGGTTTCAGAGGTCTCAGTCTAGAGAAAGCTGTCTCTATTCCTTAGATTTTGAGGTGAGGCAGAGCATCATGGTAGAAGAGTATGGCAGAGGGAAGCTACTCACATGATGAGCATAAAGCAGAGAGGCTCCACTTGCCAGATACAAACATATACATCAAAGTCATGCCTGCAAAGCCCGATCTCCTCCACACCACCTGCCTTCAGTCACCACCCAATTAATCCCATCATGTGATTAATTCACTGATTAGGTTAAGGCTCTAATAACCTAATCATTTCTTCTCTGAACCTTATTGCATTGTCTCACATGTGAGCTTTTGGGGGACACCTCACATAACAACCAGGGAGATTTTTTTTTTCTTGTACTATGTGCACACATGTACATGTTTGGGCACGTGTGTGTTTGAGATAGGAAATATCAAGCTAATAATAGAGCAGAAAATCTAAAATATGACTGACAAAAAATAGGATGACTCTGAAGATAAATCCTGAAATATAGCAGATGGAAGGGGATGGAGTTAGGTTAAGTGCTGGAGGATTATCCCTGAAGAGGGACAGAAATGAGGTTGTAGGTGACACAGAAATATTTAAGTAAATGAACAAAGTGTTTTGGGTAAAGATGTCCAATAGTCCAGAATTTCTCAGGCAGAAGATGGTATCAGAGAAAGGGAAGGATGAGCATAAGGTTTTGAAGTTCATGTTTGGAATATCAGAATTGCCACTATCCAGAATAAGGGACGGAGTGGGTCAGAGATGGTCAAAACAATGCAGAGGAGTAAGCTATGGTAGGAGATGCTGAAGTGGTCACAGCACCACTGTCTGTTTCTCTCCTGGAGTGTTGGCTGGCAGCACTTCTAGAAAGCTGAGAGGGCCATTGACCTGAGCACCCAGGTTGGTAGATCAGTGGAGGAGAGAATGATGAATGGGTTGAGGTTCAGGATGCCAGGATGTGGGCAGAGAAGTCACTGAAGGGATGCCTCACAGGTTTAAGGCAGCTGGAAAGGAAATGAAACCATGACAGGAGGTGATGACAGAGGAGAAGGGGAAATTGGAGGAGCAGGGTCTTAGAGGGTCACAGGAATCCCCAAGGAAGCTCAGTGAATGAAGACATTGATGGATTCCCACAAATTACATTTTTTACATAAATGAATCAGGTGGTCTGTAGTCCATGCTTTAAGAAACTTTCAGGTAGCCATTATAAGACTATATGTTGAAAAGTAGAACTAGCAAAAAGGAAGAAAAGAGGTGAGAAACATGGAGGACTAAGAACTTCTACTCATAAGTTTCAGAGTTGAAGGCAAGGATGTCAGACAAGAAATTGTCCCAGATAGATAGTGGCAAGATGCAGACCATGGCTGCTGTGGCTCCTTGCATGAACCTGTGGGGATCAGGACACTATGGAACTCTGGGATTTAAATTTTGGTGGAGTCTCCAACATGATTTGTCAACCATAATTTTCTATGTGCCAAGATAATGTTTCCTAAACTCATATTTGATGGAACAATGTTCTTATAAAAAATACTAACAACAAAAATAACAACAATAGTATTCCACTATCAAGTCATTTTGGAAATACAACCTGAAAAATATCAGAGAGATATTTTTCTTATGTATTATCCAGAGTCTTTCATATGCCATTGTGTTTTATGAATGTCTAATAAAGAGATCGTAGTATGTTGCTCTTGGGAGAGTGGGGATAGCGTTGTGGGGATTCTAAAATCACACTGGCCACGGTAATACTGCTCTGTCTTCCTCCTGGCCTGGTTTCTCTTTCTGCTCTCTCCTCCTGTCACTCACAGACACCGCTGCTTTCTGGAGTCGGCATGGTTCTTGGACAGCTGATAGATGTATGTCTCATATACATTTTCTCAATGTCTGGAAATTTCCATCTATCCCATTTTTCTAAGAAATTTGTTCTTCATGTATTGTTCCAAAACTATGTAATGGAATAGCCTCAAATTTCCTTACTTTTTGCTGGTGGTTTTGATATATACCTTTGTTCAAAGTTTGCCTTTTTTAATGTTAAATACATATTGAACTTCAGAAGCAAATACTTTTAAACATTTTTTAAGGTAACAATTTTCCCTTTAATGCATGCATTACAGTAACAGATTTTTCTAGTCCTGGACTTTCTCTGCATTCCTTGGTAAACTCTACTTGATGGTGGACATTGCTATTATTATTATTTTTTTAAATATTGATAGAGAGAGAGAGAGTTTTTTTAATATTTATTTTTTAGTTTTCGGCGGACACAACATCTTTTGTTTGTATGTGGTGCTGAGGATTGAACCCAGGCCACATGCATGCCAGGCCAGCGCACTACCGCTTGAGCCACATCCCCAGCCCCATTGCTATTATTTTTTAAAAATATACTAATGGTTTGGTTTGGCTAATTTATCTTTTTAATATTTTTCATCTAATCTAAAGATTTACTTTATGTTATTTTCATCCAGTTTGTTACTAAGGTCATACTAGCCTTATAAAATTGAGCATCTTCTTTGCTAAGGGATATATAATGGGAATTCAGAGTCCTTGAAGTTAGGTGTAGTTTATGAAAACCTACCCAGGTCTGGTGCTTTATCATTGCTTTCATGGTATTTCATTTTCTTCTAGATAAATGTGTTTAGGCCCAACTACTTCATCTTCTATCAATTTGTAAACTTTATTTTCCTAGATATCTATCAATTCTAGTACATCATCAAATGTCTTAATAAAATTGTACATTTTTTTAAAACTTAAAAAAATGTTTATTTTGATAATGTATGCATTTGGTACAAATCAAACAATTAAAAAAAGTAGATATACGGTTACCAATTTTATAGGATATCTATTTTACAGGCTTCTTAGTTTTTTGTTGGTTGATTGCTTTGTTTGAGACAGGGTCCTGGTACATTTCCCAGGCTGTTTTCTAACTCCTGGGTTCAAGCAATCCATCTGTGTCACTCTCCCAAGTCATTGGGACTATGGGCATAGTTTATGCATGTTTAAATACATGAATTTTTAGGTGTAAGGCATCTTTAATGGTATAGCTTTTAAAAAATACAAATGTAACATTAATTATACATATTGTTCTGCATGTATTACATTTTGAAGATATAGGCCAATATTTATATAACTGCACCTTTTTAATGGAAACAAAGTATGATATTCTACCAGTGTACCATGATTTACTTAACCTGCCCTGCAACTTGAAAATGTAGGTTTATTTCTAGTCTTTGATTATATAGTTAATAGTATAACTTCTTATTTCCACTTATATTAAATAACGAGACTGTTACAAAATAAGAATAGATATAAAATAATATATCCATGCAATTCTTATGCTGAATAGATGACACACCTTCCTGAAGGCATAATATGGCACCATGAGATAGTGTGGGCACAGGATAGTGCTGCTTCCAGATCTTGGTGTCCTGATCCTCATTTCCCACCACAGCGGGGTCAACAACATTCCCTACACACAGCAGGAACTCAACTACTCTAGTTGGAGAATGAATGAACTGAATAAAGAGACAATCTGCTGATAGAAATTGGTTGTAGCCAGGTGTGGTGGCACATGCCTATAATCCCAGCTGAAACGAGGCAGGAGGTAAGTTCAATGACAGCCTCAGAAACTTTGCAAAGCCCTAAGCAACTTAGGAAGACCTTGTCTCTAAAAAAATATATTAAAAAGGGCTGGAGGTGTAGCTCAGTTGATAAGTGCCCCTGGGCTCAATCCCTGGTACAGAAAAGAAGGAAGGAAGGAAGGAAGGAAGGAAGGAAGGAAGGAAGGAAGGAAGGAAGGAAAAAATTGAATTGGCTGGACAGACAGAACTTAGACCACTGCAAGGTCCTATTTTCTGACTTCCATTCAATAAGATATTCCATTTTATTGCTCATGAAAAGTTCATGCAGCCTGCACTTCTTGAGCACCAGGCACTAGAATAGGCACTGTGGATATTATAGAAAAGATCAATTATTCTACTGCACCACACTTGGCTCTTTACTGTCCTAATGTTCTCATGCATTGATCTCTATTGTGGGATACTTAAAAAACAATGTTTTTATTATAACAGTTGATATGCTCATCATTTAATGCTTTTTATAGTTTCATTGGAGGATTAACATCATTGTTTGGTTCATTAAATGTCTTCCTTCCACACATGTGAAGGTGGATTATGTAGGTGCAGAATATCATAGCACAGTAAAACCTGATATGTTAGAAAAGGAAGAGTGGAAATAACTCCCTCCTCACTATCTTGGCTTTTGATGGTATGTGAGCACTATGTCTCACTTTATGATCATTAAAAAAAAAACACAAACAAAAAACCCTTATACTATTTATTACTTTAGATGTCTCTGGATCACAGTAATTTATACTGTGGCAACAAGGTCATATTTTGAATTCCCCTATAAGTTCATTTAATGTTCCATAGATCAACTTACACCATGTTTAAAATATTTTGAATACTATAAATATAATATGATGTTGCTCAGTTAATTGAAAGTGTATTTCTTTTAACAATTTTACCTTAATTTTTAAATGCATAATTTGTTGTATGTTGTTGATTCATTTCTAGTTTCATCATCAAAACATAATCATTTAATAGCTACTTGATCTCAAAATATTTTTAAAAGTCTTTTCTTTAAAAATCAATTAGCTATATTTTTGTGAGTCCCAAGAAAATCAAAACATCAAAGAATTTAGATTTGATTCTGACTGCACCTAAAATTATCCCAGTAAGTTCTTCCATCCTTTCTTGAAGCTTGCTGACTACTCTTCTAACTAAGCAAGGTTTTCCATTATTTTTAATTGAACAGTGCCTGGTAATGTTTCCAATCCTACAGTGGGTAAACAAAGAGAAAGAGGCAGACTCCACCCTTTTGGAACATGGTTTTGCCTCAGACCACAAAGGCTGCCAGCTTGAAGACCTTAGGCCAACATCTGTTGGGGAGCCACAGGCTGCTAACAAATACATAGTTAAGACTCAATTGCTTTGGTATCTCCACAGAAACAGTAATGTGTGCATGTGTGTCATTAGATCTCTCTCCCTGAACTGAGGTTTAGTCTATTTCCCTGAGATAAATTTGCATTGCCCTGGAGACTAAGGGAACACAGAAATGGCAAATAACAGTTTTGCTGAATATATGGCACTTCATTTGAAGCCCAATAGGCAACTGGAAGATTATTTGGTACTCTAAAAGCTTCCAGAGGACCCCAAAACACAAAGAATATTGTCAGTTATTAAATCTCACAAGTTTGCATTATCCGTAAGTGCAAAAGTACAAGTGGAGACTTGGAGGGGGAGAGAGAATATAAAATGGCTCAATTACTTTTTTCCACTAAGAATTCAAATGATGTGCCAATACTACAATCAATCTATGATTTATACCCAGAGTCCACTACCACTGAGAATTTTTATGATTCCTGGAATCCAACAATATGTGCTCACCCAAACTAAAATAAACATAAACTGGCCTCCTCTCACATAGGCCAATTATAGCAAGTTTCCTGGAAGCAGAGGAGGATTGGGTTCTCTTGTGTTGTATCCAGCTGTTAACAAGTGTCTTTTGATGTTCCCAAGCTCCACCTTATCTTTAAGAAGTTTAAGAGGTGGCTATTAGCAAAGAAATCCTTCCAAGTTCTCACTATAGATGTGGCTTTCCAGAGATACTTGACAACTACTATTCCCTGTTAATGTACTGTTCTCAAATTTAATTTGAAACTAATATGCATGCAAACATTTAGCTAAATTGATGAATATTCTGTAAAGACAGAAACAGTAATTTGGAAATATGGAAGAGGCAAATGAACCTTTTTGTAAGGATTTTCCTTAAATCAGTCAATCACACAAGTAATTAATCATCCCATGCATTTCTCATCCTAGTCTTCCCTAAATAGCTCCTCTCCTTGATCATAATTCCTAGACTTAAGATGTAAATGGTGTTTGCAACCAAAAATCTTTCAGCCAAGTGAATGGGTATCCTTTTTTGGCCTACAGATAATTGGTTTCATATTTAAGTGAAGCCCTTGACCTTTGTTCTCTGAGGTAAGAGGGCTGAAATTTTCCTTGAGATAGATATATAGCAAAATCTCTTAGTCCTTCAGGCAGTATTTCAAGGCATGTCCAAGAGTTGATCTGATTTACTTCCCAAATTACTGTTGAATCTGTAGAGACTTGAAACAGTTTCTAGACTCTTCCAAATATTAGTAATACAAACTCTTCCAAATATTGGTAATACAAACTCACAATCAAATTGTAAATAGCCAATCAACATAACCACAAGGGAATTGAGTTTGTTTTAACAATATATGATATAACTATTTTTGGTCTCAGACCCTATTGCTGATTTAATTTTTTTTACAACTTGTCAATTGTTTTAATTATCATGAGCTAAGAATTTTTATTTTTCTTCTTCTACTGTACTCTCCTCTACTCTCAACCTTCCTGGCTACATTTAAAACTTGATGGATTTATGGTGCTTTTTTATTGTTTGTTTGTGTGGTTTGGTTGAGGTGTAGATAGTTGTCCTCTTTTATTGGTTTATTTAATTGGTTGTTCCCATGGAAACACTTTTAGTACATTTTTTTCAGAAGGTTGAAGGATGCTTTGGGGCTTTTGTGTGGTGGTCTGTTAATCTTCAACAGACCCTAACAGAATTCTTTGTGCCTTTTCTTCCCCTATTTTGGAGTAACTTGACTTCTTTAACCCTTAGGAGGCTAAGTACCATTCCTTCCAAGTACCACATCTGGGGACCATGGTTTGATGGGAGCTGGAGGGTGGTGTCAAGTCTGGAACCACTGAATCATTCATTATTTCAAGAGATTCCAACAGCAGCTATTAAAAAAAGACATAAAAATTTGCATACTACAACTTTGAAGTTTATAAAACATAGTGTGGCAGTTTGGCTGTTTATTTTGTATTTGTTTTATATTGCTTGTCAATAAAAGGAAGTGTAGCTTTGCTTTTTTTTTTTTGAAAGACATTTTGTCTTAACTGCTGCTAAGCAGCTATTGTTGGTCAACATTGTTTGGTTTTTAACTGCTTTCTGAGGGGCTTAGTTGTGTCCTCCAAGTTTAAAGGATGCTATGAAACAGCAGAAATGAAATCCCTCATGAAACATATTCTGTATTTATTCACTTAATCATTTGTACTTTAAAAAAATTATTCTAATTAATTATACATGACAGAAAAAAATCATAATAATACAGAACTGAAGCTTCATGAAGCAGTAAGGAAACATACTCTTATACAGTTACCTAATAGTCCTTCTTTATTCAAAGGAGACAGCAAAACATAAATATCTGTTGAGGCAACAGTAATGGGTGTATTCTTAATACAGGATGGCCCCATGTGCCTTGATAAACACCTGACTTCAGAAGCTTTTTTTTATTAAGGTAAATCTTGTACGAGTGAGACTACTATAAATTATACAAAGTACATTAAATTATACACAATCTTAAAAAAACAATTTGTTCTATGCAAAAGACTCTGAAGTTAGGAAGTACATATAAAGACTTGACAATATAAGTTTCAGACCTCTGAGCTATTCAAACAGTTTCAAACCAAAAAGTTGGTTCTCACATGTATTTGATGTTTATTGTGAAATAATGATAGGGAATAATTTTATTTTTGATGTTTTATTCAAACACAAAAACTTATTTTGTTACGAGCTTCCTCCTACTCCAGTTCCTATATCCCCACCCAAATCAATGTTATGGAAAGTTTATTTCATAAACTGGGAGTATAAATAAAATAATTAGTATTAATCTGATAAGGTCCCTCTAATTTATAAGAGCTACCTTGCCCAAATAAATAGAATACCTTTAAAATTACATTTAAAAATAACTAGAGATGGACACTAAAATCATAAGCCAAATTCGACATGTTAATTATATATATATATATATATATATATATATATATATATATATATATATATATATATATATACATACATACATTCCCCCATAGGAACATGATATTTATTTCCCTTCATGAAATTAATATATGGATCTATAAAAATGTAACTTTTTATAAGTAAAATCTATTTCTAGAAATGTATTTTATGATGTAATCTTAACTTTATATTTTTCAGAATCTTGTGATCTGTACAAATCACCTTATATAGTCAGAATCATGCAAAAGCAAACTTGACATGTTCATATGTATTTTTTTTAAATCCATATTTTTCTATATCCTTTTTTGTTGGTTCTTTTTAGTTATATATGACTGTATATCCATTTTGATATAATTATACAAGCATGGGCTAGCTCTTATCTAAATAGGATCCCATCTTTGTGGATATACTCAATGATAGGTTTCATTTTGGTGTATTCATATATGTACATAAGAAAATTATGTCAGATTCATTACACTGTCTTTCCTCTCCCTATCCCTACTCCCTTCCCTTCATTCCCTTTTGTCTAATCTACTGTACTTCTATTCTTCCCCTCACCACCCCCTTATTGTGAGTTAGCTTCCACATATCAGCAAAAAACATTAGATCTTTGGCTCTTTGGACCTGGCTTATTGTACCTAGCATGACAGCCTCCAGTTCCATCCATTTACTGGCAAACACCATAATTTCATTCTTCTTTATGGCATATTTCATTCTGTATGCCACATACTCTTTATCCATTCTTCTGTTGAAGGGCACCTAGGTTGGCTCCATAGCTTAGCTATTGTGAATTGAGGTATTGTGAATTAAACATTGATATGACTGTGATTTTTGGATTGTATACCAAGGAGTGGAATAGATGGGTCAAATGGTGGTTCCATTCCTAGATTTTTGAAGAATAAGCATACTGCTTATTTTTAATAACTATAGCCTAAAATACACATCTCAGTTCTAAAATAATTTTTTTGGATTCTTTATTAATCCTGTTGCATATCTTTTATTAATCATGTTGCATATCTTCTGAGATCCTGTTGATATCAGAAGAGATCACACGTGATTCAGAATTTGAAAGTAGCAATCAGGCAGTACACTCTCAATTTTTTTTTATCCTACTTGATTTACTACATTTTGCTGTAGGGGTTTGCAAAATATTGGCCCCACTCTTAAGTGTTTATTTTTAATATTAATCTAAACTCTCATGTCAAGAAATGGAAATCATGCTAAAACAGTTATCATACATATCTAAATATGCAAAGAAAAATAGATATTTTTAATTATGTAAAGTCTATGTCAATAGGAAATTAAAAATGGGCTTAGTTGTTTAGTTTTCCTTCCTGTTAGCCAGAATCTCTGATAATGGATTATTGGATGTCCAAATGGTCGTAATAGCAGTTGAATTTATCCTAAAAATTATTTTTCCAGAAATCATACATCAAATTAATAGGATATGGAAACAGAATAGAACTAATACTATAGCATACATACTTAAGAAGTTAAAATACATATCTTGAAAACTGTGAAAGGAGCATTCTTTCCCTTTTCCTTTTTGTTTCTTGGGCATGGCACATTCCATTTGCCTGGGTGAGTAAAAGCATATATACATGTTTGTACATGCCAGGGAATGTGCTAAGTATTTTACATGCATTGCCATTTTTATGTGGAAATGAGGCCGATATATTAGCTAAGAACATGGACACTGGATGCAAGAGCACTAAGGTTAAATCCTGCCCCTGCTGACTATCATCTGTGTCCATTGCACAAATTATCTGACTTCTGGGAATCAGTTTCCTAATCTGAAAGAAGGAAATAATAATAGGGTCCATGCTATGGCTTGGATACAGATAGTTTGCCCCAAAAGCCCTTGGGTTAAATATTTGATCCTCAGCTGGCACAACTGAATGTTTAAGAAGTGGGACCTAATGGGAAGTCCTTAGGTCACTGGAGACATGCCATCAAAGGGGATTGTGGGGCTCCATACCCTTCTCTACTCATCTTCCTGGCTCCAAAAATGAGAATTTACTCTAGTACATGCTCCTTCCATGATGTGCTGCCCTTCCTAGAGACCCACACTAATGGGGTTGCCCAATATTGGACTCTAGAACTAAGAGTCAAAAAAAACAAAAAAAACCTTTTACTTCACAGTGGTCTGTGTCAGTTCATCACAGTGATGGAAAGCTGATTAATACAGTCTATGTCCTAGAGTTCTTTTGAGGATTAAATAAGATTAGGTGTGATTTGAAAATAGTTATTTTAACTTTTTTTGTATTAGAAATGATATTACTGAGGTTCATGGTGGCAAGGAAAAATAAAAGAAGAGGGTTATGGCGATGATGGCAAGACAAAATGACAGTGCAATTGGTACTCAATAAATTGCTGTCTTCATGAAAAAGTGCTGTTATGAAATGATTATTTGTTTAGAATTATTTAAGTATATATTGTTATTGTAATAAAATTTAGAAAATATATCACTGGGACCCCCATTATAAGTCTATTCTAGAGAACTCTACTTCATATAACATTTTCTGGTTGGAAATAATTTCCCTGGTCACTAATTCACTGATCATACTGACTCTTGTGGAAGTCCTAGTGCTTATTCATAATATTAGAGCAATTGTGTATTACTAATAAGTGAACAATTAAATGTAAGGTAGTCTCAATAAGTGAAAATATGAGATTAGTGAGAGATGTTTCTAGTTGATGAGGTGACTTAATATCTTGTTCTTGGATCACTGAAAGAGGGAAGTATTGGCATACAGTTAATCCTCAGTAGAAATTTATAAAGGCAAAACGTTAGCATTTATTATAGAGATTGACTGAGCTTCTATAATCAGAAGATGAACTCTCTTAAAAACATGCATATGTGCCTCAGGTAAGAATTTAGTGCTGGAATCTCTTTTGTCATTTATGTCATTTTTTAACATCAAGGGAACACTATATATTTTTTGAAATATAAGATATATTATAAAAGTATATTATGAGCACATTGTAGGAAACTGAAAAAATGTATAGAGTGCAAATGGAAGTTAAAATTATTCTTAATGCTTAAAATTTTCCTGCTATTTTAGCACTTATTTATGCTCAATATAGAATCATGAGGTAATTCACTTTTGGAATTTACAGTTTACATTTAATATTTTTTTGACATTTTGAAGCATTTATTTGGCAGCATATGGGAAATTATATAAGGATTATAGTATACACCAAAATATTTTAAGGCAACCATTAAACAGTTTTAAAGACAGACCAAATGGCAAACTCAGCATCCAAAGTACTTACATAATACAAAGATGTTTTAAAAGAGCATAAATTATTTTATTTTGCTGTAATTCTTAAAATCTTAAGACCATTCAATCTATCATTCACTTTCATTTCAATTAATTCACTGCCACTGATAGAGCCTTATTAAAATAAATTATCCTTTACCAAAAATACTCCTTTTCAGTTTTTTTAAAATTTTCTAATTTGTGATATATGACAGCAGAATGCATTACAATTCATATTACATATATAGAGCACAATTTTTCATAGCTGTGATTGAATACAAAGTATATTCACAACATTCCTGTCTTCATACATGTATTTAGGGTAATGATGTCCATCTCATCCCATTGTCTTTTCTATCCCAATGCCCCTTTTCTACACCTCCCACCCCTTTGCCCTATCTAGAGTTCATCTAATCCTCCCATGTTCTCCCTCCCAATCCCACTATGAATCAGCCTCCTTATATCAGAGAAAACATTAGGCATTTGGTCCGAATGAGAACAAAGATACAAAGTATCAAAATCTCTGGGATACTATGAAGGCAGTACCAAGAGGAAAGTTCATTGTATGTAGTTCATTCCTTAAAAGAAGAAAAAGTCAACAAATGAATGACTTAATCTTACATCTCAAAGCCCTAGAAAAAGAAGAACAAATCAACACCCAAAACAGTAAAATACAGGAAATAATTAAAATCAGAGCTGAAATCAATGAAATTGAAATAAAAGGAACAATTGAAAAAAACAAAAAGTTGGTTCTTTGAAAAAATAAATAAAATTGACAGACCCTTAGCCATGCTAATGAACAGAAGGAGAGAGAAAATTCAAATTACTAACATCCTTGATGAAAAAGGAAATATCACAACAGATACTACAGAAATACAGAAGACAATTAGAAATTATTTTGAAAAATTTTACTCCAGTAAAAGAAAATATTGAAGGCACTGACAATTTTCTAGAGTCATACGATTTCCCCAAATTGAATCAGGATGATATACACAACTTAAACAGATCAATTTCAAGCAGAAGCCTACCAACAAAGAAAAGCCCAGGACCGGATGGATACACAGCCGAGTTCTACAAGACCTTTAAAGAACTAATACCAATCTTCTTCAATTTATTTCAGGAAATAGAAAAAGAGGGAGCACTTCCAAACTCATTCTATGAGGACAATACCACCTTGACTCCAAGACCAGGCAAAGATACATTTAATATATTGCAAAAGGAAACCTTCTTCTATCATTACATGTTCTCCTAGAACCATATAATAAATGGATACAATTTATTCTTTTTTATGAAACACTTTGGTTCATTAATTCCCTAGGTATTCATATCAGGTGAGTTCTCTATATTATTTCAAATATTTCACTATTAGAAAAAAATTCCTGCAGAACAAATATATTGCTATTCCCTTTGAATAAATTGCAAGTTAAATTGGTAAGTTAAAGTGTATGCAGATTTCCTTGATTTCTGCTATGTGTTATATATGTGATTATTTAATTTATAAACAGTTCATGATTTGAGAACTCTTTTTACTATTAATAATGCCATTAGTATTTGACTTATAAGTTTTGGTAGCATAAATTATTTATGGGGAAAAAAACCCTGCTCACTAACTTCTCAGTGCCATAGTGTAGTGTCTTCTAAAGGCCTAAGACCCTAAAATAAGATGCTCAATATTACCTATGGGAAGATACAAGAGAAAACACAACCTGAAAGCTTCACTTGCCATTAGTGTACAAAATTAAATGCCTGGGTGCTTTTATACAAAGGCGAAGTTTGAACACATAATACTGTCCATGTCATTAGTTCCCCTTAGAAAATACTTTTCTCAACATTTCAAGAAATGGATCAGAAACTCTGATAGTCCACATGATATTCTTGTCTCCACTCTCAGTACCTCACAGGTTCAATATCAGTGATCTAGATGAAATGAGTTATGTTGAGTTTAAAACCTATATTCGTTGATCGAGTGACCCTGAGTTCAATCCCTAGTACCATAAATAAATAAAAAAAAATAGATAGATAGATAGATAGATAGATAGATAAAACCCCATATTCAATTATTGACTATGCAAGAAGAATCTTGTGAAGCCTGTACCTGACAGAAAACCCTTGGGGTGCTCAGGAGCCGGGGGAAGAAGAGAGGTTGCTTCATGATGTGTGATGTGTGCACCGCGAAGTGTGGGATTGTAAGTAGAGTGTCATTTATTTTGGTAGAAAGATTGCTGACAAAAAGGGTCATAATTTCACAAATTTTTATGACAATGGAAAGTCATCACATTTAACTACCTGATTTCTGAGTTTGGGGCCTAAGAGTGCATATCTAGTTTAGAAGCCAACGGAGATGTGTGTCTGAGATTTAATGGACCTCATTCCTTGGGGTTAAAAATCATCTGCTCCCAGCAAAATTCAACTTTCTGTTTTGTTTTGTTTTTCTCTCTCGAGTGAGGGGCAGAGTAGAAGGAAAAGCAAAGGAGACCAGCTTTAAATGACTAATAAAAAGGACTCAGAAAAAAACTTTCTGGACATCAAAAAGCTCTTACAAAACAGGCTTTTAATGATTTAAGTGTAAATGAATCAAAAACATATGGATAACATTTTCTTTTAAAATACCCTTGGGTTTAAAAAATTAAGGGAAAAAGTAACTGGCAGAGAGTGTTTTAGATTTGGTGAAACAACAACAACAACAAAAAGTTATAGAAAATAGCCTGAGGAGACACCCCTAGTGTATTTGGGGTTTTCTGTGTTGGACGGAGGATGGGTATGATGATGACTGAAGTCCCCTCCATCCAGAAGCCGTGGTCACCTAACCACATGCACGAGGCACGACAACCAGAACTCCTTCCTGAAATGAATGCTTTGACATTGCACTTTTGTAGGAACATGTCCAGGGAACTATTACTGAGAAAACATGGGTTTCATTTTCAGACCCCTAGCTATTTGGAAATCCAAAATTCAAGTACAAATTACTCTGGGTGGGGGAAGTAGATGTGATTTAATCCACCTGGAGAAGGAATGGGCTTATATGATGTCTTAGTCACATAAACATGCACCACCTTCCATGTTATTTTTGCTTTGCAAGCACTTATAACTTGAAGGCAAAATCATAAATCATCATCAATGTACCTAAAACATTTTATTTTCTGCTCCAAGTATGTTGTTGCTTTTTAAAAAACTTTCCATAGTGTACAAAACAGCAACAGAGCCAAAGTTGTTTCCTGAATTATGAGTAATTGATCATGACTAATATATACTGATTTCTATTGATTACTTCCAGAAAAAGTAAAAATACCCAATCTAAGAAGCTGTGAAACAAATCCAAGAGGGTTCTACTGTCATCACTGTTTTACCTTTTTATCAGTACTCACAGGGTTCAAGCCACAGCACCAAGCTGGCAACTTATTTAAGGGTGTAGGAAGCCACACCCCTTGAAGTAATCAATTTCTAAAACATGTAATCCTTACTCATTAGTGAAAATTTCATCCAGAGATTTTGATAACCTATCAAAAAGTAAGTTTAATAAAATCCATGCAGCTATTCTTGCCTATGCAGGGTAGTTACACGAAAGTGCACACTACATACCTATGCATCATGTGTTTTCATATACGGTAATGGGGAATGAGCAAATCCAACTTCTATGCTATTTTGGTCAGCACAGAAAATTCAGCACTTGCCACTGACATTAGACAATGGAAACATCCAAACAATCAGCACAATTTATATTTATTCAGGAAATATCTTTGGTCTTTAATGGGTTCCCAACTCAGTTAATTTAATTTTAGTGATGCTTATGAAAAAACACTAAATATCAGGATTGAAGTGCATGCTTTTGTCCTCAGGCAAATCATAATTATTTGATGTTCCTTTACTCCCACTATCCTGTTCTGTGCCTCACAGAGAACATCATTAGTATGAACCTTTCCTTATCAATGGCCCAACCTCCAGTCTTCTTTCTTTTCTGATCCAGCCCAGATGAAATGGTGACATTAGAACTATTTTGCCATCATGATCAGTGTCAAACCCAAGCTTCCTCCCTGCCTTCCCATTCTTCCTTTTATCTCCCTTCCATTCTTGATCCACCCCCCAGAAAAAAATCTCAGGTTCACTACAACACTTTCTCTTCTCTTTGATATCCCTACAACACTGCAAATCTGATGAAGAGAAACACAAATAGGGCAGTGCACCACTTCACCTCCTTAATGCCTTCAGTTTCAGTCAGGCCCCTTCAAATTTGTTTGCCAGTTTTTGAATTTGGCCTGAGCTGGCTCCCATTCTCCTGGTCCCCAGCCAACCCACTCTCTGCCTTCACTACTCCTGCAGCCTTTATTTGACCACATAGCCTCTCTTCGAGCAGCCACAGGATATTGTCTCCTACTTTCCTGTTATAGGTGAGAAATGACTCAACCTCTGCTGCTTTTTACCACAGAAAATTCATCTTCATCTGACCCTCCCTTCCTCCTTGTCCCCAGGGTCAGGGACTAGGATGCCCTGTGTCCCGTCCAATGACGATATCTTAAGTTTTGTCCTTGGTCCCATCTGTTGTGCTTCAAGCCCATAATCAATCAATATAATATTTACTGTTTTATCTTCAACCTTCCCTTCTGTCTTGGCTTCTGTCCTTTGGCCTAAATAAATGTTTGAGTGTGTGCACACTTAAAAAAACAGAACAACAGCAGCAGAAAACCTCCCCGGGCTCTTGTGTCCACTGTGAGTCATTCCTCCAACATCCTTCCCTTCCTAGAGAAGTGGTGGCTAACTCTTCCCTCTAGTAAGTGACTCGGTTTCATCCTCTTGCTCCTCAGCCTCCTTCCTCATCATGCTTTAGACTCCAATCTCTAGAATAGTTGGAAAAGTCACCAAAGACTTCCTTTCTAAAGTCAGTGATACCATGTCAGTGCTTTTCGTGCTAGGCCTCCTGGCTACCTTTGATGATCTAGAACATTCCTTCCACTGAGAATCCCCAGAGGGAAATAGTCCATGAATTCAACCAACTGCAGATCACAAATATTTTTTAAAGTGCCTTCGTAAACATGTACAGATTATTTACTCTTCTAATTATTTCCTAATTAGTATAAAATTACAATAATTTACATGGTGATTGTGTTGTGTATTATAATGAACCTAGAGATGATTTAAAGTAAATGGGAGAATGTACCTAAATTATATACATACTGTGCCATTTTATATGTGGGACTTGAGCATCTCTGATTTTGGTATCCACAAGGGGTCCTGCCACCAATCCTCTACAGATATAGAGGGACATGTTTATCCTAAAAGTAATAGGCATTCTTTTAAAATAACTTTTAATCTCTATAAAGTGGCTTAATTTGGTGAACTATTTCCTCTTATTGTTTTCTTGCTTTTCCTCTTTCAAAATGTTAATTCCTTAGAGAAACCTTCTATGATCATCCAAACACATTCCCAGCACATTCATCTCCTATCCTTACCCTAATCCTTGGATGAGTGCACTTAATGTTATATGCTTGTCTTGTTATATAGATTTCTACATTGTTCTTATAAGTATTTTAATTTCTTTCATGGGCCTGCTTTAGGGTTCCAACTTCTCTTACTCATGAAGGCAAGTACTTAACTATTTTGCTCTTCACTGTGCCATCAATGTTTATCACTCTGTCTGGCACACTAAAAAGGGCTCCATCAATATATACTGAATGGATAATCTGATGAATGAGTGAAGGAAGATAAATTAGTGGGAGACTAAGATTATCCAGAGGCAAAACGAAGCATAGTGAAAAAAGGCCATAAAGTCATGTAGCTTGGTAATTGACCTTACTGTAAAAAGGAGAAAGAAAACACGTCCACACAGATGTGCTCCTGGGTCAGGAAAGAGCTTAAGTAGGCTTTCTATTGTTTACAAGAAACAGAGCCAAAATGAATCCAATCTTTTTTTTTTCTTTTAGTTTGCAAACTTTCTCCTTTTATTTGGAAAAATGTTTCTCCATTGTACATGTCTGCCTACAAATGGTGTCTAAAACAAGAAAAATCAAAGCCCCCAAACAAGAAGAATCAAAGTCCTCCACATACCCATAACATGAAAACTTAGGGCTATTAGCCAAGGTGAAACTCTAGGATTTTCACATTTCATTTTTCCTTTTACCTACTGTGTGCCCTACATCTTGCTGGGTGACATCGAAGAGATTATCAGGCCTTAGTGGGGAGGATCATAGATATAACTGAAGGAACAGATCAAAATCACTTTAAATGTTTCAATGCCATGCTAAAATGCTTAGATTTTAGGTTTTAGAAGATAATTTTTAAAATATTAGAATTCTACCTACATCTGTATTTTAGGGAAATTTGTTTGGATTATAGATTATAAATTGAATGTTTTCAAAAGTTAAAGAAAAAGAAAACAATTAAGAAACTAGCTCTAACCCTGGTTTTAAGTGGTGAAATAATTTGAATTGTTCCATTAATTCCTCTTATTTTAATTCCAAAATAGATTTTAAATTAAAATAAAGATAGTGAAATACAGAAAAATAATTAGAATCAGAGAGTAGTAACAGAAAAATCACACGGGGAACAGAGATATATTAATCAGACACAAGCGTAACTCTTAGAAGTTATAACCATTCAGCCATAAATTTGCTTTGGAGCTTCCTGGAGGCCAAAGTAAAACAGGAACATAATCACTTACATAATTTATATTGTACATATAGCAATAATAGCTAATATTTATTGTGCTCTAACTTTGTGCCAGACACTGTTTATATGTGTCCTTTATATTTAGTCATTTCTACATAAATTTGAAGGCCTCATGTTCTTCCTAGATAACTTTATTAACTACATCAGCTGATAAAAAGATCTTCTATGATGAGGAAGTGAAAATTTATGCTGAAAAGCATCCCTCCCCCCTTTTTTTCCCTTTAGAGAATAATCAACCTAAATTAAACTTTTAAATTTTTGGTTTAAAGCAGCCAGCCTGTTTCAATAAAGTTGCCAAATATTCTTAACCGAAAGGAAGCATTGCAAGATATGACAAACAGGAAAGCTAAACAAAAGTCAACAGTGTTGCAAATCATACATTTATGGGAGGAAACGCTCCAGTTCTGCAGCCAAGCCTGGAGCTTAAACCTACAAGACAGACCACGCTAACTTGAACGTTGAATAGGGAAGTGTGCTGTGTCATCCTCCAGACTGAGAAGCCAGCAGAGCCTGGGCCTGCTCTGCTGCAGCAGATGAGCATGGTGGCCTACAGCATGAGGCCTTTAGGAAGTGATCCAGAGCACTGGCCCACTAGCTCTGTTGTCACATACTAAGAAACTTGGAAAAGACCGGACATGTTTTTGATGTGAAACTCAAGTAATATTTGATTCAGTTCCATATTCAACTTACTAGAAATGGGTTATAAGGTGCCAACATCCTCCACACCTTTGGAATAAATAGGTGGGGATTTTTTCCTAGATCTTTTTTACAGCACACCTCTGTATGTATGCTAGTGACCCTTACTCCCATAATAAAACTCAGACTATAAGACAGGTGGGATGGGGCACTAAGTCAAATGTCCAGGAGACCAAGAAAAAGAAATGAAGTATATCATTGCAATTACAATTAATGACTCAGGAACACAGAATATTTCTACTTTTTAAAAAATGAGAAGAAATAGTAAATCTAGGTTTTATGAATATAATTCCCCAATCTTTAAATATTAGTAACAAATATTTAAAACCTGCATTAGGTTAAGGCAGTTCTCTGTCAAAATACATTATATGCATGCACATACATTCACAAAGAAATCCATTATTTTATAAAATTAATGTGAACTAATGATTCCAATTAAATGGTTTAAAAATAAAAATTCTCTTCAGAAAGAAGGTGAACCTTTAGCAACTGAATTCCCTTAAGAGAACTTTGTATAAAAATTTGTAGCAGATCAATAAGAGTGATATTTCCTGGTAAAGACTTTAGGCTTCATCTGTTCCCGATGAAGGATAGACATGATCGCTTGCATTGACAACAGATGTGACACACTTTTGTGAAGATCAAAGTGTCTCCAGGACTTGCCTAAACCAAGATCAACCACTTTACATGTAGCTCAGCTGAGGGGGTTGCATGGTTGGGCTTTCTTTTAGCTAACATGAGGTTTGCCCAGCAAATGAATAAATGAATATAATGTCAAGAGTCCATCAGAGAAGAAGAACCACTCTTTAAAAAGTGTAACACTTCAAAGGAAGCAAATTTTAAAGAATTTGAGAAGTTGGAAAGAGATGTGAAAGGGATTATTGAAAGATCTGACCACTGGAACTACTCAGAGACAATCCGGATCTTGTGGGGAAATCTGGGAAAGCAGGCACATTCCTTCTCAGAGACTGCTTGTGGGAAGGTCTAGGAAATATCTCTCCATGTGTCACTGCTGCCACCAGGCATCTACAGGCAATCATGTTGTGATAGGTGGTTGCCTCTGGGTGTCAGTTCTAAGTCAGGAAAACCTATCATTGGAAGGGAGGACAGCAAGGTCAAGGTGGACCCCTTTGAGCCCCCTCTGTGCCTTTCTGCACCATATCTGACCACAAAAAGTTTTTCAGAGTATAATGGCTCCTACTTTACATTCACCTCACAAATTCCATAGAAACATCTCTTCCAGACAGTTCTAATCTGGAACAAAATAGGGAAAGGAATTCTGAGAAGCATATTGTTCAGAGGAGCCAGTTTCATGGTAGAACACACCAACATACGTAGGAAAAATACTTCAATTTCTCCTAAATAGGCCATGATCGTTGTAGCTGAAATATTTCCAAAACCACTGTGATTTCCATGTTATAAAAGAAGTCTGTCAGGAATAAAGAGAGGGTGGCTAGGAAGTCAGATAGACTTGGAGTTGCATTTGGACTACTTGCTTCATTCCTCATCTTAGGAAAGATGACTAGCTCTCTAATTCAGGTTTTCCACCAACATGATGTGTCATCTTAAGGATGAAACACAATACTGAGAATACATAGTGTGGCTCACAGGGACAAAGGGTATGTCTAGCTTATTCACTGTTGTATCCCTTAGGAGTAAGAAAGGTGTCTGACACCAGAGTAAGCAAGTACTACATTAAACTTACCATAACCATTGCTTAGAAGAACATGAGGGTTTCTCCAACTCTCCTGAGAGTTTGAGAGAATGGTTGGACTGAAAGGATGAATAGACAATGGGATTTTTCTTGATCTTTTTGAAGATTGCTGAAAGTGAATTATCTCCAAGGTTTGCTGTGTTCCAGGACACATTTAAAATGAATTAGCTTTTATTCTCTTAGTTTAGGGAGGCAGCATAACAGATTCTATAAGTAAGCATTCTTTCATTCTTTGTCCAAAAAGATTCTGTCTATAATCTCCCTGAAGGTACATCACCATTTTCACTATCATTTAGCATCCCATCTCTGAACAGAATCCAGCTTACATCTAGTATGTGGAAGGCAAGGACACTGACCACACACACTGCAACTTTCTCCTGAACACACACACACACACTCACACACACATTGTTCTTTGGTAAGAAGCAGGGCATGGAAAGGAAAAAAACAGAGATGCATTCCAAAAAGACATTAGCTAAACAAAAGTCAAGTCCACCAGGCGAAGCCATCAGGAAATTGGTTAACATATTTCCCCCCATTCAACAAAAGATAGCAGGCACTTGTCTCAATATCTCCTTTCATCCCTGAAAGCTTTAAAATTGATTCATGGTTTCATAACTACAACAAAGCAACCTTAGACAGATTAAAATCAAGGCTTTTTTTAATTTGGATATCAACAGCAAGAATCCCACCCAGGTCTTGCTAAAAACGACTTTGGCTGACGTTATGAAATGCTTCCTCAAGCTCTTCTTCAGCCAAATGAGAAGTCGTCTGGAAAGGATTCATCCTTTTAGTGTACACAGAAGATCTTCTTCTTGGATCTATAAACTAAGTCTTTAAATTCCACTGTAATTACTCCAAAGACATAAATAGAGCCAATACTATTTCTGGCATCCCAGCTGGCTCCTTAGACAAGGTACACAGCATTTTCAAATAAAGCTTCCGCAAAGTGTGTAGGTATTCTAGCAACAGACAGATGCCTGGAAATTCTAAAACATAGTGTCTAAAAAGAATGGCTTCCAAAAATGCTAGTGCCTGAGACAGGCCCCTTCTTCAATTTAATTCTTGTACCAGTTGTTAGGATTGATTTTCTTGGTAAGGACTGAAGCCTATTCTGTTTTCAACCACTAACTTGGCTCTCTTTGAAAGTTCTGTGTACTGAAACAATTCATTAAAATACTCATACATAAAGTTTTATTAAGGGAATATGTTAGTGCTCTCAGACTCACTCTGAAGTTATTAACAAGAACAATTTAAAAGCTCCATTTCAAAGCCTCACAAAACTGTCTTAGAGTTAATGTTGATTAATACCAACATCATACCCGTTTAAAAAATAGAATGCTATCCATATCTGGCATACTTCTCGGTTTGGACACAATCATTTTACTCCTGCTCTTTGTGGACATGTTTGGCTCTCTTTTAACAGCAGACTTGTAGAATTTCAAATCATCCCATAAATTTGTTTTCTCCCCATTGTTTCTGGTCATATTTGTGGGTCCTCTGAAATCTGAATTCAGATTAAGATCCCATTGCTAACAAATAATCAACAGAATGAATTTCCAGAACTTATGGCTGTTAGTAATTCTTGATTTAATAATAAGAAAGAAACATGAGCTTGCTCCTCTTTTGTTATTTATCTGTGGATATACGTCAACTGTTCTGCACTTCATTTATTTATTCTTATCTTGAAAACAATGGGTTGGGCAACCATTGTCCAAATCTCTAATGGAGAAGCAGAGACCCTGGATGGATACATGTGTTAGTTATTAGCTCACAAATATTCCCAGCTTTCTGTCTTCTAGGCTTGTAGTGGCATTATGCTTTTCAGGCCCCTTGTGCTTAAGTAGGTTCAAGTGATCAGTTTTGACTTACGAGTAATGAACATAAATGGCATGTGTCTCTTCTAAGAGAGGGATGACCTGTGAAGACCCTCCACATCTCTCTTTCCTTCTAACATGTGACTGGTAGTTTTCACATGTGGTGGTTGTAGCTGTGAGAGGGTCTTGGGGTGCAAATTATAAGGATGAGGATTAGAGCACCTGCTGACCCTTAGGAAGCATGTAATGTGAGCAAGAAATAAACTCATGATTTCAAAAGCACTGAGAATTTTCCACTGTTTGATATTATAATCTATAACCTAGTCTTTCCTCACTGATATGTTCATAAACCACCAATACCTTCTCAAGTGAAGGCAGATTTGTTTTTCCTCTACAAGAAGGGTGGGTCATGGGAGCTGGATGAGTACAATGAGTGCCAAAGCTCTGTTATATCCCACGTTGTCAGATTTATATTTAGAGGAAGAAAACTTGAAGAGAGATTTGATTATAGGCTACTACCTTCAATTAACAAGGATGTGTTCTTCAGATTTAACCTGCATATGATAAAATTTTATTTAAAGAATGGCAACACATAACCACTGCCTTTTGAGATTCTCTGCCTAGGTCCTTTGATAGCAGGATTCCTCCTAAATATGCCACCAGAGCAAATGTGGGAGGCCAACCCACAGCTTAGGCCCTTGCTGTGTGAGTTAGAGGCTGACCCTGTGTGGGAAAACTAGCATTAGAGAGAGTGTTTCCATCTAGACTTGAGCCTGTTCTGATAACGAGAGGATGGCGACATAGAAGATATGGCCAGGAAGTTTCACACTCTGCTATAAAGATTAAAAGGTGAGGCTTAGAAGTGAGCCACAACTTGTTCAAATCAGAGCTCTTAGTGGCAATGTCATCTTCCATCACTTTCTTAACCTATAAGAGCCCAAATCATATATTTTATGAAAGGAAATGCTGTATTTTAGTGTCAGGCACACAGTGTGGTCTGTTACTACTGACTCCTCTACAGTCATTGGCTATACCTACTCATCAATGAGGTCTCTTCTCACAAGGAAGACCACACATAACATACACACAAAAAGGGGTCATTCTGAGGCACAAAGAACTGAGGTAGCTCCCATCATCCCCGCTTCTGTGTGTTTCTCCTGTTGAGTGTAGGCAGGGCTTCTACTTGCTTCTAACTCACAGATATGAGAACAACGATGGGAGAACACATCTATCAATAGGTGATGCTCAAGCTCATCATCCAATTGCTATAACAGAATACCTCAAGCTAGGTAATTTAGAAGGAAAGATATGTATCTACATCTTACAGTTTGGGAGGCTAAATGTCTAGGATCAGACAGTTCCCTCTGTTCTCTGGTGAGGGTCCTCTTGACCGTGTCACAACATCGCTAATGGCACAATAACAAGAGCATACACAAGAGGAACCACCTGACAAGATAGAGAGCTAAGACCAGGGAGTGGCCAGCATGGCTCCTTTATAACAACCCACTTTCATGAGAACTAAATCACCCCTCAGCACACCCCTCATCCCTCCTGAGGGCAGCACCCTGAAGACCTAATTACTCTCTATTAGGCCCCACCTCTTAAATAGTCCACCTCTCCCATCACCAAACTGAGGATCAAGCTTCCAGCAAGGAACCCTTAGGAGTCAAACCACATCCAAAGTATAGTACTATATAAACAATCTGTCTTCAGAGACCAGAATTAGAGAACTTTCTATGAGATTAAAGTGAATGGCCATGAGGAAGACATCCATGCGGCATGGAACTTCCAAGTGGCCTCCAGGAACCCTAAGAAGCCTCTACAATCTTCAGTGGCTACCAGAAAGTCCGGGCAGGCAGCATTTAGCCAACAACCCACAAAAAGCTAGTGTTCTCCATCTTGTAACCATAAGGAAGGGAATTCTACCAACAACCTTAGCTTTGATGGGAATTTGTCCCAAGAGGAGCTTTCAGAAGAGAATACAGAACCAGCTCACACCTAGGTTGCTGCTCTTGAGACTCTCCTTCAGAAATGAGCCCAGCTAAGTCACAGCCAGACACATAAATCTGATCAGTGTAAGTTGAAATAATAAACGTGTTGTTTTATGTTGCTGAATATATGGTAATTTGTTATGCAAAAACAAACAAAAATTCATACACACACTGAACTTAAATTTTTGTCTATTTTTTGTAAATAAAGTCAAATGAATTGTTATTCAATTATCAGTTACTGAATTCCCTTTTTTGGGGTTCTTCTTCATAAATCAAATATTTGAGATTTCAGAATTTTTACCTATGATCATAGGGGAACATGGCCTTTCAAGGTTGATTTGAATATTATATACTTGGTTTATGTTCATTGATGCTTGAAAAAGGAAAGATCCCAGTTTAAAGATAAAGTTTTCTTTATAAAACACTTGTGCAGTTTTCTTTATAAAACACTTTTTATATTTAAAATTCCTTGTTGTGAAAAGTACATGAGAATATTTCTTGCTAAAAAGGGAAATCAGGTCATTTTATCACTGACCAAGTCCTGCATATTATTAAATAAACACACAAATATTACTTTAGAATGCACTTCTTGTGTCTCCTCCAGACAGAATTGAGTCTTCCTTTTGGGGTTCACAGAACTCCTTGACTGTAAACATTTTATCTTGTGTTGTAACTGCCTATTCCCATAGCTATCTCCATCACTAGTCCAGGATTGGTAAATTACAGCTCATACTAAATTCTGTCTGTGTCCTGTTTTGTAAATCAGTTTTGATTGGAACACAGCCATGCCCTTTGCTTGTATATCACCTGTGGTGCTGTATACAGTGCAGAGTTGAATGATTGCAACACAGACTTACTGGCCCATTATTATAAGCTATTTACTCTCTATCCTGCTACAATTTGGATTAGCATCTCCTAAAGATCCATGTGTTAAATAAAGGCTTGACCCACAGGATGGTATTATTGGGAGGTTGTGCAACCTTTAAGAGGTGGGCCCTAGTTAGATATTTAGGTCATGAAGAGCCTGCAGTTGAAGGAAAATATGCAATTCCAGACCCCCTGCTCACCTTATCTTTGGTGTCTTAGCTATGGGGTGAGTGCTTTTGCTCTGTCATAGTTTCCTACCATGATAGTTGGCTGGCCACACACCCAAGAGTAACATGGAATGAAACTTCTGAAACTGTGAGCCAAGTAAACCTTTTCTCTTTATAACTTGGTTGTCTCAGGTAATTGTCATAGTGATGGAAAGCTGACTAACACAAATACATTTGCAGAACATGTTTGCTGATCCTTGTACCAGTAGTTATGAGCTTTATGAGGTGATAGTCTATGTCTTGCTCTTCCCTGTGGCCTCATAAGCTAACCCATAATAGACCATAACTTTTTAATTTAGTAAATATAAAGATACATCAAACATATGTAATTCAAGACAACATTAGCATTTATTTTCTAAAGTAGACCTTCCCTAGAGAAGCCTATAGAATTTTAAGATTATGAACTCCATGAGAAAACAGTCTGTCCTCATACTTTGTATTATCCTGGAAGTGGAAAACAGAATAAACAGAGCTGGCTATTAGAGCACATTCCTATCCTTCATTAGAAGGCTGTATTTAGACCAAATTGTCATTTATTAAACAATTTTCACATTAGTTACCAAGCCCATGTGTCTTTCAGGGGACTGTTATTCTGTTTTCAGATTCACTTAGAATCAATTTCCAAAAGTCCGTTGTGTATTTGCTGTCCAAGAACCCTTTTAATTTTCATTTGTAAACCTTTTTTGATGTTGCTCCCTTGTCAAAAACAGGAAGCCATTATTTTCCAGCAGTAAACAAGTTCAAAATCAAGTTAGCCACTCAGCTCCCCAATTCAAGACAGTGTTTTGTATACATGAAAAAAAATCTTTCTAATCTTCATCAAATGTATCAAAATTCCCAAGGGAAAGCCAAGTGCCTTAAAATTTTGTGGGAATCAAAGAATTTGAAGAACCCCCTCCCCCAGGTTTGGTTCTTCTCCAAACCTGGTGAAACGTTTAAATCTCTTGTGATTCATTCCTTCACTATTTAAGTCCCCTGAGATTAGTCTGAATGCTTTTTCCTTCATTCATCCACCCACAATCTCTCTAACTCCCATATGGGATGTATACAGTAACACTAACCACCAAGAACAAAGCAGAACAAGATGTTTGCCATGGATATTGAGTCTCAAAAGAGGCAATTAAATTGATACAAATCATCATTGCTTTCTGAATCACCATACACTGCTATATTTTAGAATGCCAAGTAATTTACTATAGAGTGTTACCTAAATATACTGTAAACAAATGTATTAAACCCATAGGGAAGCTTAATGAGTTGGATGGTGTTTCCCTCTCATCCTGATGTTTAGAAATTCTTCCAAGTCACCTGATGAGGGTCCCCAAGGAGATAGGGACCTTAGTTTCCAACAGGGTTAGTAAACAATGACTGTCACCCTTTCCTATCCCTTGACTTTTTGCCCTGAGATTAATAACTTCTATTAGAAGTCATTTTTCCCATCACCACCTTCACCTTCCAATCTTCTAGTCATCTTCAGATAGGATAAGATTTTCCCTGGTCTGCAGCAATCTTAGGAAAAAATATATTCAACATATGAAGAGCTTTATCAATATTTACTGATATACCTGCATACAAATATAATGTAATCTATGCTTTTATTTTAAATGAAATTTACCCTATTTAATTTTATGTAGGGGAGGGAGGTGTACGATGTCCTTTATTCAAGAAAATGTTAGCGCCATTGTTATTTCTATAATACCCTTGCTAAATAGCAGATGAAATTATCATACTTAGATCAGTTCCCCCAATTAAAAAATAATATATTTAATTCAATCTACATGTTACAGCTATAAAACTTGCCAATAATATATTTTACATAAAGTACTGTATCTACAAATTGTTGTATGTATTTTACACACACAGAGCATCTTAACTGGGACTAAACACAACTCATGTTCTCAATTGTCATGTTTCTTTTTCTTTTTTTTTTTTTACTATATTGTGCAGCATAAAAATAGTTCTTGATTAGATCAAAGATGACAATTCTGGGAATACAGTACTTAGGTCATATTTAATACACAAGGAGACTCATAGTGTCAGATGGTTTCACTGTTCATTATGAGAAAATTTGTCATTTTACTAAAGAAGTAACTGCAATTCTCTTCATTGTAGAGGATTTTTCTTCCTTTCAACTGGTAAATTATCTTTGGGATGATACACTGGCTCTATATGAATGTTCTAGAACTAAACCTGGTACCAATTGGTGATCTCATTCTTTGATAATTTTGACATGAATTCCTGAGTCATTATGACATGTATGTTGCACAACAAATATTTTCTAGTTCTATGATCCCAAATTCTTCTATTAGAAGTCATTTTTCTATATAGAAGAGCTTTCCTTTCCATTTCTGTTTTTCTTTTACTACTATTTTTTTCTTAAACTCCCATAATCATGTTTGTTTGTTTGTTTGTTTTGGTACCAGGGATTGAACTCAGGGCACTAGACCACTGAGCCACATCCCTACCCCTATTTTGTATTTTATTTGAAGACAGGGTCTCACTGAGTTGCTTAGAGCCTCACTTTTGCTGAGGCTGGCTCTGAGAACACACAATCCTCCTACAATCATGTTTTTTTTTAATTCCAATTATTCTTTCATATTATCTGAGGATTCCTTTTGCATAGTATTCTGCTTTTATTATTGAATACAAATTTCTCTTAAATTATTCTGAGTGTACTAGATACACTCTTGGCTTGGTTTAAATTTTAATCTACTTTATGATCATGGTTAAGACCCAAGTTAGAAGAAGCCAGGGTCCAGGACTCGTTACCCTCAATTTCTAAAGTGATTCATGAAATCCTAAAAGATCCAAGGACTTAAGAGTCATTTAATTTGAGAAGAGGAGGGTCAATGATCTCTCCAAGATCACTTAGCTGGTTAATGGTCGTAAAATAGAGTGAATTACAACCCAGATCACTGGTTCCTTGAGCAGGGTATTGAATGTTTTCCACAGAGCTACTAGAGCCAGAGCAGTCAAGCTTGTGCTGTTCAACCTTTCACATTAGTTTTACCCCTTTGCAGCCAGGACACTTCAAAGGTGTTCCTGCCACCACAGAGAAGCCAGTGATCAGCACTAGGTAAGCAGTTCTGAGGTTGGCTTTACAACACAGCTCTACTAGTTTCTCTCTCTCTCCTTCTCTCTTTTTTTTTTTTCAGGGGTTCTCTCAGGACAGTTATCCCTGTTTCCTAAGGTGGGAGAGTGTCTCTGTCCTACTGGAATTGGGAGAAATTAAATAGTCTGTCCTACTGGAATTGGGAGAAATTAAATAGCCCCCCCTGTTTAACCCTTCCCACCCACATCATCACTAGATGGTGAAGGTTATAGTTATAGACACAGAAGCTCAAG
Organism: Marmota flaviventris; assembly: GCF_047511675.1. NCBI lineage: Eukaryota > Metazoa > Chordata > Mammalia > Rodentia > Sciuridae > Marmota > Marmota flaviventris. The sequence goes on along the minus strand of NC_092498.1, from coordinate 99,165,152 downwards.
TTGTTTTATGATGACTAAATCAAAGGAATCTTATTATGATACAAATGGAACAAGATTCTAGCTCTTCAAATTCTGAGTCACGTCAAAATCAGACTTCTATATTCTCTACTTCTATGACTCCACCCAATAAAGTCCCTTGATTTTCTAAATCCAAGTAGATTCCCCACAAGTAAACTAAAATCAAGCAGTCAGGTTTTAGCCAGATATGGTGGCATGCACCTGTAATCCCAGTGACTCAGGAGGCTGAGGCAGAAGGATCTCGAGTTCAAAGCCAGCCTTAGCAATTTAGCAAGGCCCTAAGCAACTCACCAAGACAATGTCTCTAAATGAAATTAAAAAAAAAAAAAAAAAAAAAAGAAAGCCACTGATTGCAAACATTGCAAACCCATTGTGTAGATACTGCCATTTGTCTAATCATCTGATCATCTCTTTTTCATTACATTCTAGCTTTGTGCATCATGAATTCCAATTGGATAATGGTCCACGATCTGTATATAATTAGTTGGAAATTTACACAGTGAGGTGGCAGGAAACAAATGAGCAAGGTAAGTAAGGAAAGGGACATGCTATTGACTGAATACTGCTGAGCTTCAAATCTCAGGATGCTTATGAATGATCCCAGCTGTCGTTAATTCTTCGGTTACCACCATTATTTAGGATAAATCAGAATGAGAACTTCCATAACTTTTTACACTGACAACAGAGCAAACACACAAACAATAACAAAGCAGTTCTTAAAGAATCATTGAAAGCAAGAATAGAAGGGCACTCTCCCTGTCTACTCACCCCACTCCACCAAAAGGAGCCTTCCGTAATTACCTCTCTCTTTGGCCACTGTCTCTGATCCTTCCATCCCTGGTAGAAAAACATGCAAATAGAAGAGAATTCAGACATCTGGAAATGTTTTCCTTATCACAAGTTTTAGTGACTTTTCAAAGAGAAACATAAAATTGAGTGAAAAGTCAAACAAAGATTTTGGTTCACCTAGAGGGCTAACAACCTTCCTTTTATGATCCTGCTCATCTCTCATTTGATGGGATTACTCAGGAAATGTATTGCTATTTTGATTTTAAATTGCTTTAAAATATGTGATTACATAAATGAAACCCAAAGAGAATCTCTGCAGGAAAAAAAAAGAAGAAAGCAACTGGGAAGGATGAATATTTTATTGTATTTATTCCATTCTCTTTTTGTTCCTTGTATTTGTCATGAAAATCCATCAATCTGTATTATCATTTTGGGAAAACATCTCTGAAAATGCTATTTGAAGTATCCAGCAAGCCCTGGGTAATCTGGCTGTCAGATGTTGGCTCAGTGATTGAAGATGTATAAAAACAAACCAAGCAATAATGTCATCTACCAGTCCAATTTTTGCTGAAATTGCTAAAATAGATAAAAGAGTGTTTATACTATGTTTGTGTTTTTGGTAACTTAATATGTAATTTATCACAATTTTCTGGGTTTTCAGCTCATTTTCCTAGCCACCAGCATGTTAGCACCCTGCTTCAACATCTAGTATACAGAAGCCAGCTTCTCCTGAGTACTGGCCTCTGGCTTTGGCTCTGCCCCCTAGAGAACTAGATGGGCCTGGTTTAATAACTAAGCTTGCCTAAACTTCAGTTTTCTTTTCTTCAAAACTAGAATAGAAAAAATATGATACTTAATTGCTAGGATTATTGTGAACAGTAAATTAGATATAACATAAAAGGCAATTAACAGAGTACCTAGCATTTGATATGACAATAGTTGTTAGAACTCAAAGGGATTTTCAGGAGCATTTAGTCCAGAGACTATAGTATGAATTTTTAAGGAAAGCATCTATAAATGATTCTGAAAAGAGTTTATAACTCCAAAAAATTAAGAACCACCTGTCAATCTTATTAATACATTATCTACATATTAAGTTGCTGAAAAGGGAATTTGGGCCCAAAAAGAGGAAAATGGTTTTCGAATATATCCTTAACAATAGAATAAAAACTAGACACCAAGTCTCCTGGCACTGTGTCCGCTATTTATTCTATTATGATAATTGTTTAAAATATATATAAGTGAGAGTTAATAAAGCAAGTGGAAGAAGAACATTTAATGAGTAACCATATTGAGCAATACAAAGTAAATGATTTTATCCTGGTCTCAAGGATCATTTGATCTGATTTCAATAACAGAAATACAAGAAAACATAAAGAAAATATGTTACATTTATTTATATACTTTATAGTGATATTATCTGTGATCTTTCCCAATGAATCAATCAAAATGAGCATCCTTGGGCTCTAAAAATGGATGAATCAAAGTCCCTGCCCTCTAGAAATTTCCTGCTGAGGCATCAATAACGCAAGTCCAGCAAATTACAGAACTGCTCTCAGAAGCAGAAAGAGCCCAGGAAATGTAGGAGAGGGAGACACTTTTTCCTATCAATATGGCTTTTTGTCATGGGGTTGCATGACAGAGAGAAGTGCCTTTACATGTTTCAGCTTGTTCTCTGCCATTTGTGACAAATGCTTTCCAGGACCATAAAAGTGTCCAATTCAAGATAGGGAATAAAAGCTCTGATAATAACATCATCACAGTTTTATCAATTCCCCACTACCCCAGTTTATTCTCCATTAACATCGAATAATAATTGTACTAATAAGGTAGCCTCACATGTAGCCTCAGCTTCTCTTTCAATTCCTTCTGACCTCAGATTTACTTTTCAAAGAAACTTGTGCAACATTAATAACTATGTCTCTTTTTCAGGTTGTGAACTTCATGTCAGTAAAAGATCTTTGAGAAATATTCTAGTATGTTTCATAAAACTACATAAGGTTGAAATTATGATCAATAAATTTGACCACTAAAATATGATAAATAGCCATGAAGTTTACACTTAAGGCTATTATTGTAGTACATCTTAGAAAAATGCCATGGAAAGAAACACCATAAGCCAGAAATATGCACAATGGTCATTGCTGGAACAGGAGCTGTATCTTTTCTAGTAACAGAGCAGACCTTCCCATGGTCATGGACTTGGCAGTGACATAAAGAAATTTCAAGGGAAAGTGGGAGATTTAAACAGAGATACATGTTAATTTATTTGCATCAAATTCAAAACTGCAATGAATGATTATGCAAATGCTTTAATTTTTTTCTGATAATACAAGTGATTAAATGATTTCCTAGAGGATACTTTGAGCATAGTTTTCCTATTTCAGAATAATAAATTGAAGAGACATCTATAGACATCTATAAAGATTTCTTGACAGATCTCTTGGTCTTTCCTGGGACACAAATAATTGGTCTTCTGTTGAACTTTAAGAATGAATGCATATCTTCCTGGTGCACTGGACAGAGAGCTAGTGAGAACCTAGAAATCTGGGCTCCAAATCATACATGCCACCACTTGATTGTTTAATCCCAAACAGTTCTTCTGGATCTCAAGATCCTCTTCTGCACAATGAGGATTGGGCTACAAAGTCTCTTCCAATTCCAAAATGCTATGATTTACTAGATATTTCTCTAATAATTATGTTACCTCTTTTTATTTTTCAGTGCCAATGACTTTTAAAATGTTTTATTACTACATGGAAGCCAGGTATGATGGGCAGAATATTGGCCCCCCAAAGATATCCACCTCCTAATCCCTGAAACCTATGACTAGGTTGCCTTACCTGAAAACAGAGACTTTGCAGATGTGATTAACTTAAGGATTTTAGATGGAGGGTCTATACTGGATTATGAAGGTGGACCCAATGTAGTCATAAGGGAAAGAAGGCAGCAGGAGAGTTAATCATAGAAGGAGACATGATGACAGAAGCAGACGTCAAAGAGGTGGCTGATGGCAGGCGGCCATGAGGCAAAGCACCGACAGCAGCTGCCAGAAGGTAGCAAACCAGGGAATTCACTTACATGTTCTTCTGTTTGTGTTTTTTTTTTTTAATTAATATTTTTAATCTTTTGTTACCACTGTTTGGTAAAATTAGCCTCAGAAAGAAATTATCCCTCAAGTGCACCGTACCAAATATTCTCTCTCTCTCTCTCTCTCTCTCTCTCTCTATATATATATATATATATATATATATATATCCCCCAATACCCTTAAAATATCAATTTTGCAATATCACAGGTAAAATGATAATATTACCTTATGTTAAGGTCAGGCCATAGCAAATTAATTGCTCAAACCATAGTAATTATGGATAATTTTAATGTGGTGGGTGAATATAATGATGTAGGAGCTGAGGGAGTTGGTCATGACACTGGGAGAAACTTAAAAACACTCATTCTTCTCCCTCATCTTTCCACTTGGAGGAAAAAGCAAAATCTTCGAGGCTTTTCCTAGCCTTTTCCTAAAGGGATCTCAAGTGTCACTGTGGGTAAGGTTCTGGCATCTGTCAGGCATTTTAGTTTTCTTGAGGTATAAGGAAGGCATCATTTTATTGTTTTATTAGACTTCTATTGAAAGATGGAGACTTCAGGGTGATTTTGTGTCCTCTTTCATGTTTACCTCAGTGAAGAAAGACAGAGGATGGAATGGAGAGAGAAAGGTGTGGGGGGGGGAAGATGGAGAGAGAGAGAAAAACAAAGGGAGAGGAAGGAAGGAAGGAAGGAAGGAAGGAAGGAAGGAAGGAAGGAAGGAAGGAAGGAAGGAAGGAAAGAAAGAAGGAAGGAAAGAAAGAAAGAAAAAAGAAGGAAGGAGAAAAGGAAAAGAAACAAAAAGTTTGACAGAAAGAAATTTCAGACCTCTGATAATGATACTTTTTGATCTTCCACCCCACTATGCCAGGCAAAACCACAGGAAAATAAAAACAGGTCCCTTATTAAAAGGAGTGAAAGTAATCTAAATCATTGGTCTGCCCTAGCATTTGATTAAAAATGAAAAAGTTTTGCTTGTAGTGAGGATGAATGTAGTTTCTTCCTCCATTTGAAATGGCATAAGTGTTAAGGACCTACCTACTGGGAACAGACCTGCACTTGACAACTATCTTCCAATATGGCCGATGCTCATGTGAATATTGTCAGTGCCTCTTTCAGCAAAGCAGAGATGGTTTTCATGTTTGTTTGTTTTCTTTACAATTGTTATTGCAGAAAGTATGCTATAAACTGAGACCAACTATAAAATAGCAATAAGTAATAAAAACAGTTGTAAAACACATTGCAAATGCTTGAAATAATAAGTATCCCCTGGCTAGTCTACAGCATGGTTTACAAATCCAAAGGATGCAAGCACCAGGCAAAGATTACAGAATGAAAGTAAAATCAGACATGGGTTCAAATTCTGGCTACTTCTGCCTCTGATTAGCCATTTGATCTTGATTAATATTGTTTAATTTCTCTGAACTTCAGTTTAATTATATGCAAAATGAGGATAAACAATATCTACAGTATAAAGTTGTGAATCTTAGATTACCTAATTCTTTGCTAGGTACTTGGCATAGAGTCTGACACACTGAAGAGGTCCTGAAATTGTACAATTCAGGGCAGAAAGTTCCTCTTTCACAAACAAAACAAAAACAAAAAACAACAATGACAAAAAAAACTCTTCAAAAATTTTTGTGAAGGAAGTTTAAGCACAAAATTGCTAAATGAAAACGGAGACATAATGAGAAAAAATAATTGATATCAAGGTCATGGTCATATTTGATTATAAAGGATGAGATGGCTTCTAAAGACCTTGAATTTGCCCTGAAGCACATTTAAGCTGGAAAATCTGCCAGATACAGCTTTCTTTTCTTGTGAATATGTTTTAAGATGTGCTCTCTGGCCACTATCCCAAATGTATTTTCTTTGTTTTTGCTCCAAAATTTTTATTAAAAAGCAATAAAATTCTTTGAAGTACCCCTACTCCTACCCAACCCATTCTCCCTCCTATTCCTGAAAAAGCTAACATCCTGAACTTGGCATGTATTCTTTTTTTCTATAGTGTTACAATTTAATTCACAGCCTGTGCTCATACATAATATATTACACTATGTTATTTTTTTAACAAAACCTTATATAAACAGTATACTATGAGTAGCATATCACAACTTTTGTTCATGTAACATATTTTTAAGATTTATTCAGGTTGGACTATGTAGGTTTCATTTTTCATTTTAAACATTATGGATAAGCAATGTGAATATATCACAATTTATTTTTCTCAAGACTTTCTGGAAGAATATTTGTTTCTGATTTTTCCTGTTATATACTCTGTTGTATAAGATTGTCCTTGGCTATGCCCTTTGTGCATATGTGCCAGAGCTCCACAGGAAGAGGAATTGCTGATTAGTATCATCTGCACATCTGTAACTTCACCAAGTGATGCCAAATGACCATCTGAAGAGGTTAAAGCAACTCAGAGTCTGCTATCTGTGTGGGCTTCTTTGCCCTGCATCCTCATCCACACTTGGTAATGTCAGAATTTTAGATGTTTGTCCATCAGATGGGCAAGAATTGATATGTTATTACAGTTTTACTTTGCAGTTATTTGAATGTTAATGATAAGTATTTGGGTTGCCTTTTCTGTAGAATGCCTTCTTATACATGTTTTGGTTTTTATCTTATTTGTCAAATACTCTGGAGACCAAACATAAACTACTTCTATTTGTTATTTAACATTGTTCATGGTGTCTTTTCTAACAGAGTTTCTAAAAAATTTTTAATATAATTAAACTTATCAATATTTCTGCTATGGCTTATGTTTTCCTTCTTATTTTGTGAAATATGCTCCAAATGAAAGTAATAAAGGTATCATTCTGTACTTTTCCCTAAAAATTTAGATATTCACTATTCTTAACTAAATCTTTAAACTATTTTCCATTCATTCTTGTATATAATAAGAGGTAGACATCTAATTTACTGTGTGCTATCTGGATTGCTAATTTTTCAGTTTCATTTGCTAAACCTTTCATTCTTCCCATGAGGATTTGTAATGTCAACTCTCTCAAAAACTAAGCTTCTCTATATAGGGAGACCTAAACCCTGGCTTCCTATTCTTTACCTGTTTGTCTATTTCTACACAAGCTTTATAAAAATCTGAAGTTTTGCATAATGAGTCTGTCCTTCATTATTTTTTTATTATTATAATTATGTTAGCTATTCTTAGCCCTTTATCCCTCAATGTATATTTGATATTGAGCTAATCAAATCTTTTTAAATCCCTATCAGAAATTTGCTTATAATTGAGTCTATTGTCCATTAATCTAGAGACAAATCTATGACATTGCACCTTCCTATCTATTAACATAGTATATTCCTCAAGTTAGTTGCTTCTGTCAATCACCTAGCAAAGTTTTAGATCTATCTATCTATCTATCTATCTATCTATCTGTCAGTCATCTTTCAGTTAGTCTTAGATATTCCTATATTCTGTATATATTTTGTAGCTCTTTGCAAACAGCAATTTTCTAACTCATTCTTATTTGTGTCTGTGAAATAACTGATATTTTTATGTCAATATTATCTCCAAAAGCTTATTGAAGTTTCTTATTAGTTTCAAGACTATATTTATAGATTTAAAAAAATCAAATGAGCCTGCACAGTGGCTCACATCTGTAACTTCAGCAGCAGCTTAGGAGGCTGAGGCAGGAGGATCACAAGTTCAGAGTCATCTTTAGCAACTTAGCAAGGCCCTAAACAACTTAGTGAGACCCTGTCTCTAAATATAATATTAAAAAGGGCCGGGTATGTGGCTCAGTGGTTAAGTAACCCTGGGTTCAATACATTGTACCATAAATAAATAAATATATAAAATAAAATAATATTAAAAATAAATTAAAAAGTCAAATGATTTTCTTAGTGAAGTTGTTTACAATGCAATTATATAAAACCAAATGCAGAGAGAACCAGAAGATAGGAAAGTGCTGGAAGCATAATGATCAGACAGACCTGGGTTCCAATTGTGGTACTCTTTTATCTGGTCAGACACTTACCTTAAAATAAATTGTTTAGCATTTCTGAGCCTCTTTGCTTATATGTAAAATGGGTCAAAATATATTTGTTTTATTGTAGTTCAGTGAATATTAAGTTAATTATTAATAATAACATGAACATTAATAATATCCAAAATGTTCACTCTGTGCCAAGTCCTTTGCCAAATAATTGGCTTGGAGGCTGATGTGTTGAAAATACTTTAATATATCCCTCTCCATACACACACACACACACACACACACACACACACACACACAGCATTTTTGTTAGGGAAATACAGGAAAACACAAATATTAAATGTCACTTCCCAGGGTTTAGCCAGAGTGAGTATAACTGGAAGTTTAATTCTTAGAAAATTATTCAGACTCAGGATTTCTAATCCTTCCTTAACCTGGTTTAACTCCAACTGTAGTTGGAGATACCTGAAAATTCCCAGGGAAAATTCACCAAATCCTTAGCCAATCCATACCCCAGTTTACCAAAAACAGTATCTTGAGATTTTCTTTTATATGTAGAAAAGCATTTAAGCCATCATGCCCAAGGTGAGCACCAATGAACTTCTCCTTACCATGGAAACACTCCTGGATATAAGATGAAAACAATTCATTGGAACTAAGAGGAGCCCAAGCATTGATCTGAACAGCTTTCAGTTCAACTGAGAAGGGTACCCCTACTGTAGCATTCATTATCAGTGAGAGAAGCTTTTCACAGGGAGACAGTGAAAAGGTCAAACAAGAAAAAAATACCTGAATTTCAACAAAGGATGTCAAACATCTAAGTTTGGAAAAGGACAAATAGTCACAAAATGCTAGTAGTATATTTATAGAGTATTTAGAGTAACAATGACCATACAGAAAGTAAAACCAACCAATTATGATTTCCATCTGCGTCCAACTATGACATCCACACTACTGAAGTGTGGTGAACATTTGTTGTTTTTCTCTCTATTATCATTCTTTAAGCAGACAACAACCCTGGTCTTGGTTGGGGGATTCCTCCTCTTCTCTCTGCCCACATTGCTTGGGAAAAGTTTTAGCTGAGTTGAGAGGCAGAAAAAATAACTGGGACTACCCTCCACACAGATACTGTTAGGATGGGCAATGGGCACACAACTAATTACCCTTTCCAGAATGATTCTCAGAACTTTGTGGAAACACCCAGGGTACTCTCTCATCTTCTTTGGTTAAAGTTGTGAGAATGTGAGCTCCAGGCTTCTGTAACCCTAATTTCTGGAGGTCGCTATTTTTATTTATTTATTTATTTTTTATTGGTTGTTCAAAACATTACAAAGCTCTTGACATATCATACGCTATTTTTAAAATACTGTAAATTTGGCGGCTTTACACACACACACACACACACACACACACACACACACACACAAATCTATTCTGTAGAAACCAGATTGTGAAAAATAAAATTGAGGTATCAGGCTATGCTACTCCAGAGGTCCTGGGGAAGAATCCTTCCTCATCTCTTCCAGTTTCTTCTTGGCTTGTGGCCTCACCACTCCTACCTTTGCCTCCATCATCACATGTCTTTCTCTTCTTCTGCTTATTTCTTCTCTGCTAGCTTCTTTGAGAATTATTATCATTGGGTTTAGAGGCTCATCTGGGAAATACAGGACAATTTCATCTCAAGATCCTTAATTTACATCTGAAAGGAACCCTTTTTCAAATAAGATACCAGTCACAAGTTCCAAGGATTTGGATGTGGCATATCTTTTGGGATCCTACTATTCAAACTACCATGAAGGGAGAGGAATCAGGACCAAGAGATGGAGAGAGAAATCTTGAGGCTTCCAGGGCTCTCATGAGGCCCTGCATCCAGCCAGGCCTGAAATTACCCCTATATCTGGGTGTCCTGTATGTAAGCCATGGAATTTTACTATGTTTTTCCCTTAAGGAGGTGTGACTTGGGTTTTCAGTTATTCATATCCAAAAGAGTCCTGAGGTAGGAAATAGAGCAAAAAGAAGATTTTCCACCAGGAGAACCCTCCTTGCTCTTTCAAAGAGATACTATAGGATTCTAGGAAACTGGGCAGCATTCCGAAGGTTTTTCTTGGTGACACACTCTGCAGGTATTCCCATATTCTCTTATACTACAGACTATGTGGATAAACACACACCCAAAGAGTAAGTGATTCATTTTCTTATCAAGAAGGGCCACAATCACTTTGGCGTCAAACTGAAGCAAGATCCAAAGTTTACAATACAATTGGGTATTGTAAAAAGAGATGTTCTGATCTCAAGAAGGCAGTGTGGAACAGTGAAAAAAGAAAGAATTTGGAGTCAAGCAAACCTGAAACACGCTTCTAATTGGTTGCTAATCGGGCTGTGTGGCAAAGCAAACCTCATGGTCTAAAAGCATAAACTGAATCATAATTACAGTCTGTAGTTATTATGAAGCTGAACAGAAGAAAACGGGAATAGGAAAAAGAAATCTCATAAATACTCAGGCTTTATGACTACTGAGCCAGTGTGTCCTGAGAAAGAAGCAGCAGAGGTGAAGGTGGAGATGCAGGTGTCTGGTGGAGCCTGATGTTTTGTGAGTACTTTCAGGGTGCCAGGCTGTGTGGGTCTCTTCCTTTTAATGTTCTGAAGTAGGAGGTGATCTCTGCATTGCACAGATCAGAATCCTGCAGCTGCCAGGTTATGTAACTTCCCAGTTCACACAGGTAATGTGTGAGTGGCATAGGTGGAATTTGACTCAGGTGGGTCTCACTTCAAAGTCCAGGCTGTTTACATCACTCTACCTTCTCTCATAATACTAAGGAGAAGGACAAGGAGGGCAGAGGAAATAATCCTAACACCAAAGCAGAGAAACAAAACTAACACTTACATAATGCTTACTGTGAGCCAGGAGCTCTGCTAAATGCTTTTTTAAATTTGCCTTTGAATATGTATAAAAGTAGCTAATGTTTATTGAATATGTGCTATATGTCAGGCTGTGATGGGTGAGCTTTCTATGCAATGCTTTAAACTGCACAACAGCCCTTGGAAAAAAAGGTATTGTTGTTGTTATTACTGCTGTTGTTATCATTATTAGTTCCATGATACAAATAAAGGATGGTTCAGAAGGGTTAAATCACTTGCACAAGATAGTAAGGAGCAGGACTTGGAACAGGTGGGCGACTCCAGAGACGTAGAAGCAGGACAATGCCAAAGGCCCTTGAACCCCACATATCACAATCTTTCAACAGTGAAGCAGGCAGTTTGCACAGGCTGGGCATTAGTGAGGCCATACCACCTATCCCCAGGTGCTCTATGCAACATTTCCTATGCAGCTCTGCTGAGGAACTCTTGTGTTGATGGTGGGGGAAGCAGACCCTCTCCTGGAAGGATTGTCACTTAAGACTGAAAGTCTCTGAGAACAACAAGTTAAGAATGGAAGGAGGGAAGTAAAAGAGCCTCATCTGCTAAGGACTGGAGAATATTTTTTGTTCTAACACCGGAACATACATAATGTTCAGCCAGTGAGTCAATTTCAATATGAAGAGGTCATGTATGATTTTAGAAGAAAGCCTGTTAACACCTTTAAAGTGACCAAGGCTCATGGTTCCAGGCTCAGCCATACCACACCTTTTTGGAATATTATTGTCAACCATCCAAACAAGGCAATTATTCATATTATTTTTAAAATTCAGGGTGAGACGGATGCCTTAAAAAGTTTAGGGTAATAACTTTCGTAAGTGTAGCAGCAGTACCCAGATGTCACATGGGATGCTGGCAGTCTGGGGTTTGCTCTGTGGCTTTTCACAGGCAGCTGACTTTCTTTGGTTTCAAACTCTATATTAAATGCTACTGGAGTTGTTTAGAAAAATACATTTTTTGGGATCACTTTTGTAAAGGCCTAGAAAACCTCTTCAATTCACCTACTTTTTGCTAAGTAAATATATAAGATAAAATGCACCCTATCACTATAAGAAACTGGGTTTGAATAATGCTTGATAGGATCAGAATATCATTTAAACTAGCATAATGAGTTGCTATTTTAAGGTTTAGGTATTATATTCTATCTTGTTTACAGAAAGAATAATGTTTTTAAAAGTAAGAAAATAAGAATAAAAAGAATTTAGTAATTGTCATCAAACTCCAGGAGAGGAACAGGTGCAGCTCCAGTGGATACATATGTGACTCTGGGCAAACCACCACAGCCCTCTATCCTCAGGTGCCTGAGACTCAAGAGAGCCACTGCTGTCAACCTTTAGAATCTACATTGATTGTCAGTGCATATATGTACTTGCTTAGAATGAGCTAGCTCTGATCAGCATTGACCTATAAACAACATGTAAAGTAAAAGAAGTCTTTATTTCTCCTGGCCCCCAACCACAACTGGGTGCTTTATGTCATCCATTCATTAAGAATTGCTATTTCAAGAATTCAAGAGGGAAATCCTATTTTGAAGAGAGGGATCTGTCCTCCTTTTTTAAAAGTCCCCATGAGATAGTGTTCAGTGTTTTGCTCAATGAATGTTAGAGAGTGATCATGGTGCCAGGCACAGTGGTGCATGCCTGTAATCCCAGCTGTTCAGGAGGCAGAGGCAGGAAGATCTTGAGTTCGAAGCCATCCTCAGCAAAAGTGAGGTGAGACTCTGTCTCTAAATAAAATACAACTCAGTGAGACCCTGTCTCTAAATAAAATACAAAATAGGGCTAGGGATGTGGCTCTGGGTCCACTAGATTTCAATCCCCAGTAACCCCACCCCCCCCCAAAAAAAAGTGATGATGGTTATCACTTTGTGATGAACCTTATTAACAAAAACTTATCCCTCACATAGAGAGCTCAGTCTTCTTGTGAATATGTAGGCTTTTTACAGTTCCTATTCAAGCCACAGCATTCCATATTTATCCCTTTGGAAAGCCCTCTCTAAGACACAATCATCTCTTCACTGTTAAATTTCCAATTTATAAATACCCTTTACAATGACTTGTTATGGTGATTAGAGCTCTAAGAAAACATCTTCTGGCCCTTCAAAGAGGAAAAAAATTCTAGAATGGGAAGGAAGAAGTACAGCAGAGAAAACATCAAGCATCAGTTATTTAAAAGGCCAGTTTCAAAAACATGGGCTAAGGTGATAAATATAGCTTGTCACTGAGAGGTCAAGAAACACAGATGGTGTTCAAATGTGAAGGCAAAGGAAATGCATAGAGAAGATGGGTCAATTCTATATAAGAGGGGTCACAAATGAGGGAACAGCAAGCAACAAATCCAGACAGCAACATTTTGGGGCCAATATAGTATCATTTTAGATAAAATTCAGATGCTTAGGTTAAAAAGATGGAATTTTTCTAGTGGGGTATGCACTCTTCCTTCAAACCAATATCTAATTATTCTTTCCTATTGTCTTGTATCTGCACCAATGCACACATTATTTTCTGCCTGTTCTCAAAAGGATCTGGATTTGCAGACCCTCAAATGATTCTTGAAATTAGACAAGAAAATGACCCTACAGAATGATTCTACTCACTTTTTTTTTTCTCAACCACAGAATGTTAACCAGATGAAAAAGAGAAGAACTGGCTACATTAAGAACTAGTTTCATTCACTGAGGCAGGACTTCTGGGTTATCCTGAAAGGATATAGCTCCAGAAGAATGCTCTGGAAACACTGAAAAACAATGTTAAGCTGTGTAGGTCTGTTGCTTTATGGGGCCAGAGACTGAGGACTTGTAAAATAGCTTCAGTGATCTAGCTTATCCCATGCAGATGTGGTCAGAGGTGCTGTAAGGATGTTTGAAGATGCTGTCTCCCTGGGAGAAGCTGCGGCCCAGGCCCAGGGATGACGCTAGTCCTCCACAGGTTCCCTCCAGTAACTCCCAGGGTGGGAAGAGGCTATAAAGCGTTGTTTGATCTGGCGCAGGCATAATGTCATCATTACAGGTTGAGCTCGCCAAGACCGTTACAGGCTCTGCATTGAAATACTGGCCTATACATAAGGCCTGACTGACTGGGTTTGTGCTGTCTTGGATCCTGGCCCTTTTTGTGAAAACTATTTGCAAGTTCACCTAGCTGCATGGCGTCATAAGATAGAAAGTCATGCTAGGAATAACTGCAAAAGTCATTCCAGGTGACACTGCCAGATAAAATCCAGGTCTTTCTTGCCCAGATGCTTCACTTCTACTTTTATTCTTACATTATCATCAATGACAGTTGATTGCTATAAGTCAGATTACTTCTTTCAAGACCAATAAAGGGAAGGGGGGAAGGGGCTGAGGCACCCCACGTAGGGCAGAGATCCATGCTTCACCATGCCAAATGCAGTGCTCCAAGATCTGATTCCTGCTTCACACTCACTTCTCTTGCTCCTTGCTCTCTGCTTTACACTTTAGGTTCCAGCCTCATCACGATGCTGTGCTACCTCCCGGAAATGCTTTGCTTGACCCCCCTTTACCAATTCTGCAGGACAAAACAGAGATTCCACCTCTTTCAGAAGGGCTTCTAGTTTTCCCTGCATCCTGAGTTCCACACTGCTCATCTCTGATTCTCAGTGTTACCCTGTGTAATTTCTATCACTTAGACTTAACATATTATGTTTTACTTACCTATTTATGTCTATCTTTTTCAAAATTATGACCTCATTTGGGACAAGGGTTTTCTTTTATATTTTTGTATCTCAGGGCCTTGCACAGGGTACATAGTTAGCACTTAATGAATGACTGTGGAGGGAATGAGTTAAAGGAAGATTTGAAAACCAACATGTAGCCATCAACTGCCATGTGCACGATACTGTGTCAGGTGCACTGTGTCATTTAATCCTCACAAAGATATGCAAAGTGGGCATAATTATCCAAACCTGTCAAATGAGGAAAATGAAGCTCATAGATGAGAAATATCTTTCTTTAGGTTCTGTAATTAATAAATGACAGCAGCAGCACTTGAATCAAAACCCCTATGGCTCCAAAGCCTATGCTCTCTTCATTCTGTCCCCCAACAGCCTTAATCGGCAATGTCCAGGCTGAGTGCCATGGGTGGGTGCAGAGAGGCCAGTGAGCAGGCTGAACTTGTACCAGAAAACCCTTTTGGGACAGGGTCTTTAGACCATCTGAAATTGATCACCACATATATCTTGTTGTGAGAATTAACACCATCAATTGCCAATATTTTTGGAAGAACTGCCCCGGAGAAAGAGGGAGAGTCCCCTCTTCACCCCCATATGCCCTCAGGGTTACTGCCTCACGATTTTTTATAACTTCACTTCCTACAGATAGAATTTAGCTTTTATAAAACCCACCCAATTCGTTATCTGCTCACATTCCTCCAGATGTTTCACCTCCCACTCCTGTCTTTCTTAATGACTCTAGGGGGTTGATTACCAGCAGGGTTAAAGCTGTCAAATTATTCTTGGCTCTATTCCATTTCTTTCTTTCTTTTAAATCAATCTCTAAATTTCAATTTTTAAATCTTCACCAATGGATCAATAATCTTTTTCCCCCTAATTCTAGTTGAATCACAATATTAGAGCAATGCACTTGTAGACTATTTCATTTTCCTGTCATTCTTCTCACACTGACAATTTTGCTGTTGACTCTCCTCATGGGATTGTGTTCTTCCTCCCTGCACTACACCTTGAACCCCAGCATTAGAAATGCAGGAAGCAGCTGATGTGACTGTCCGAGGTTCTCATGCAGTCTGGTCCTCACTTCTCAGCCAAGGCTTCTTTGGTGAGGAAGGGAATAGGATATCCTAGAGATGCTAGACATATCTGCAGCTCTATCCCCACTAATATTTACAAAATGAAAAGTGAAGGTAAATAACTTTAAGTAATAGATAACAGGGCTGGTAGGTTCTCCTTATCCTAGATGCCATGGTCCATCCACAGAGATACAAGGAAACATGGTAAGCAGAACAGGATTTGTGGCTCAAGGAATCACCACAAAGAGCCTCACAGAATCCCAGAGAGATGCTTCTCTCCTACTGCTGATGCCTACCTGAAACTTTTCCTCCCTCAAGGACAAAATAGTTCTGGGGTATGTCCTGACTTTCATTTCAAAGATCCACTTTTCTTAACACAAAGTTGACAGTGGGAAACAGAAGAGACTGCTCTCAACTTGGATTTATATTGTCTCCACAATTTTGAATCTTTTATAGAGGTTGTGGTTTCTTGATTCAGAGAAGTAGCAAAGGGACAATGAAATTGATTTCAATCTTGAGACCTCAAAAAGTGTTCCAATTGTTCCCCTGGGAATTTGCAACTCCTTCCTCCTTTCAGGCACTCAAAGTCTTGGAATTACCCCATTGTACCATACAGCATAACATGACTTCAAGTTTTAAAAAAACAATTAAGTATTGCACTTAACATTTCACAAAGCATATTTTCATTTACTATTTCTTTTGTGCAATTGGAAAACCTATGCAATTACACAAGAGAGCTAGGGTTGCAACATACAATGAAACTGTGTATTATGGTTCCTTTTGGATATCATTAGTATTTTCATGAGACACAGTCCTCATAAGGACCATCAAAAGGACTATGCATTCACAGAACAAGAAGTTGTTTTCACAAATGCAAATGACCATTTTTAATTTTTTCACTTGGACCTGGCAACCTCAGCGCGACTGATTCTTGCTACCCATATACTCAACTCTGATACAACTACTGAAATGTGATCAGTTATTTTATTTTTAAAACACACAAAACAATTATTAATGCTTTTCATAGACAGTAGCTACATATGCACATGAATACACATTGCAATATACTTCTTGTGATTAGTTCTATAAAATTAAAATTTTCCCATTTTTTTATAAAGAAGTTTAGAATGAGGACTTGTGCACATTAAATGAGATTTAAAAATAAAAATTTGTTTTCTAGCAAAGGATTGTAATGAAAGCTTTCTTAGAACTAATTCATTGTATATAAGACAGTTTTAGGCTCATGTTTTAAAATATACTACAGTACTTTGGCAGACAAACCATGTTTGTCAAAAAGGTATTTTTTGTGTCAACAGTGCCTCATAGGATGATAGGTTTTTTATACATTAATTTTTAATCCAAATATTCAAATCCAAATATTGAATATACTTAATTGGGTTTGACTGTATCTGTTTATTTGGCTAGAATGCTATCAGAGTAGATGAAACAAGATAAAACTGTTAACCTAGGACCATGCTTGTCATCCTGGATCACTTGTCTTAGTGTGTATACAGTAACTTGGAGAACACAGGCATTTCTGGTTTGGTTAAATTACATACTTACTTAATACACTTACTCAAATGTTAGTCCTGCATTTTTAATAGAAATATAAAAAATCATGTTCATTTTAGTTTTCTAGGGCTCCCATAACTAACCATCACAGAATGGTTGATTTAAACAACAGGAATTTATTTTCTCACAATTCTGGAGGCTGGAAGTATGAGATTAAGGTATCAGCAGGATTGTTTCCTTCTGTAGCATTTCTCTAGCTGGTGGATGACCATCTTATCCCTGTGCCTTCACATGGCCTTCCCTCTGTCTAGATCTATGTCCAAATTTCTTCTTCTTATATGGACACCAATCATATTGGTTTAGGGCCGTAGTAAATAATTATAACTTTATTATCTCTTTAATATAACTTTATTATCTCTTTAAAGATCTTATCTCCAAACACAATCACATTCTGTGGTACCAGAAATAAGCATTTCAACATATGAATCATTGGGGGACATGAGCCAGTCTATAGCAATGTACTTTAGGTACATATTTGTACAGAGAAGCATTATTTTTCAAAGTTGTCTGAATATTCCCTGAATACCCACTCAGGTTATTAATTACTTGGGCCCAAGGACCCTGACTAAATAGGAGGTATCAAACACAATAGTTATATTGGTTATTTGGTGCCTTAAAGACTAAACTGATAGATCTTATGCAGTTAATTCCACAACCTCCAAAAGCTTTCTCTCCCAAAGGGAAGAGTAATTATGTCTGTAGCAAAGACAGTCAAGGTCATGAAACAGATAAGGTGAATCTGACCTTTCCTCTTGGGCATGGTTACATGGCTACCATCACACTCACTGGAAATGATATCTTAAGATGACCTTTTCTTATCAAATGCAAAAGCTCAAATAATTCCCACAGGTCATTAAGGATAATGTCACAGAGGCAAGATAGCAAGTAAATTCCAAGCAAAAGTGAAAATAGTTAATAAAAGTGTGTAACTCAGTCCTAATGGGAAGTTTGGTTACTTCTAAATTAACCTCTGAAATTTGTTAGGGTACTGTTAGGGTGATCTATCTCCCTTCCTCTTTACATCATGATTGTGAAAGGTAGACATTTTTGTCTTTTTTGTTTTGTTTTTCTATCCTCGTTTCAATGCTTGGGCTTTTTATGGTTTTTGAGTATTTTTTTATGTTCACTGAATGTATTCATTTCATTTGCTAATACTTATCCTTTTTGCATACACCTTACCTAAAAGTATTGGCATTATTTTGTATTCAGCTCAACCCACCCTGTTAATTTCCCATGCATTACAGAATCCAGTCTTATTGTGTGTTGCTCACTGACTCAAAATATAAACCACACTGAAAAATCCCCAAATTTAAAAATCTTTCTTTATGGCAGAATGGTGCTGATTGTTGAATCTGCATGGTGACCTCATAAGGTTAATTCTATCATTCTGCTTTCTTTCTTTTCTTCTTTTTTTTTTTGTAGGTTTGAAATTTTGCATAAGAATTTTAATAAAGATGACAATAATAAAGTATATCTTTAAGTGCATCTTAATTTCTTTTAATATTTTAAAATATCCAATTTAGGCTCAGTATTTTCAATTTCTCCCACAAATTTCATTATTAAATTTCTGGGTTACTTCACTTCTTTAGTAACAGTATGCATCCTCAGTATTTTTTGCAGAAGTTGTGACAGTTTAAAGCAATGTTAGTGGACGTCAGGGGGTAGGGGTACTTTTCACAGAGTTGTGCAAAATAACTTTAAGGAGTGAGTTATTATCCCTGATTTCAAGTTTCTGTATGCTGAAGGAATAACAAAGGTGTGAAAATGAATATGTATCTGGACATGTTGAGATGTGAGATGTAAGCAGGAGAAAACTAAGACAGACTGTAGTGACCATGTGCGCAGCCCTCCACCCTCTCCCCACCCGCTGAGGAGTGGAGAACAGATGGCCAGAAGAAAACATTTCTAGATCTCCTCTTGAAGGATCGGGAGAACCCATGATGTTTTGAGTGGCCTGGCAAAACATCTTGAACTGCTTCTTAAACCTTTAGGACTTGGCAAAATTCAAAACACGTTTTGCCAGGCACTTTTTTTCTCTTAATTTCTAAGCCCCTGTGTATTTCAAGGGAAATTTAATCCGTATGTTTCTCATTCATTTACACTTAACTCATCAAAATGCTGTTTTGTAAGAGTTATTTGATGTCTAAGATGTCGTATGAGCTTTTTGTATTCTTTTTTTTTTTTAACCATGCAGTTGCTTTTTTGCCAGAAACGAACAGAACTTCAACCACGAGAGACTTAATCTCAATATTCAACTCACCGAGTTCAAACGTCTCTCAACTTTCTCAACATTTTGCATGACTTGTCAAAG
Organism: Marmota flaviventris; assembly: GCF_047511675.1. Lineage (NCBI taxonomy): Eukaryota > Metazoa > Chordata > Mammalia > Rodentia > Sciuridae > Marmota > Marmota flaviventris. The sequence continues at coordinate 99,145,743 of NC_092498.1, read as the reverse complement.
AGGACTCTAAGCAGCCATTCAAGAAACACACAAGGAATACAAGGAATAAAGAAGCCTTCCTTGAAACAGTAATGATATTTTTAGTTAAAGAACCCCCTTTTTTTTAACAGAATCTTTCACATCCTTGTCCTAATAAATCAGTATCACCTCTATATTCTGAGAACTTCTGGTATCTGCCTCTGCTTTACACTGATTATAAACACTTCACTGTGGTGATTTATATGTGGACTTGTCTTCTTTCTTAGGTTATTTTTTTTTTTTTTTTTAGGATTTCTACTGGGAATGAAAGAGAAAGAAAAAAGAAACTAACTCTTAAAAATAAAATGAGGAAATAGACAATTTATTGATGGTATAATGGGCAACACTAGAATAGATGAACATTAGAGAACCAGGACTAGAACCTGGACCATTCCAGACATCCAGGTACTGCGGTCATGAATGAGTGGCTCCAACCATTCTTTTCTATTCTTGCATCATTAACCTTGAGATACAGAAAAAATAGGGGTTCCAATTGGCTTAATTTGCTCCATGCACATGCTCCCTGGCTAGCAAAGAGCAGAGTATTTAATTTTGTATCCCAGACAATATGCCTTTAGCAGGGAAAGTTCCCTAGAAGATAACAGGAAAGTGAAACTTAATGATGAGAACATAAGTAGGGCAGGGACTGCTCCTCATCTTAATATTTTTAAAATCTAAGATACAGTTGGCATATGGTCCATTTTTTGAAGATCCCATTAAGTCATTAAATAGTCATTCCTAAAAAGAATGACAATGATAGAGCAGTTTAATACTCATGTGTGACTGGTAAATGCATTAAAGTAGACCTGGGGGATTTTCAGCTTCAGGTAAGATAGAGTAAATATTCAACACCTTGACACCCCTCTGGACAGAATGCATGAAGGAGCTACTTGGGAACATTCAAAAGTAGACAGCAATAGGCAGATCAAGAAGAAGACCCTATTTATAATATCACCAAACCAAGAAGAAACTTAAAATTTTTATTTTTGCCAGTATTCTCTGACTTTACCTCATATTGGTACCAGGGTACAGAGAAGAGGCTTGAAGAGAAACCCTCTACTTCTGGGTTAAGGAGAGGACAAGGGAAATTCTAACATTCTCAAATGCAGAAATCCCCTATTTTATTCCCCATCCCTCAGGTCCTTCTCCTCTTTCTTCTTCTCCTTGCTTACTTCTCCTATGTTCCAGACCCCAAGCAATTATGTGGTCATGTCAGTAGCATGCTGCAGTGTGAGTCTACAGGAATAAAAACTGTGGGAGGGGCCCCTTTCCTCTCCATTCAGTGGAACCGTGGTTCTAAGATGCGGAACCACATCACTTTTGCTTTTACTCTTTCTTTTTCTTATAGACACTTGGCCCCAGATATGGGCACAGTTCTAGAAGTGCATGGCAGAACTAAAACCTTAGCTTGTTGGATAGGGGGCCCAAAGGAGGAAACTCAGAGAATCAGAAGTACAAAGAAAATTATAGAGATGGAAGAATGCAGGAAACCAACACTACCAAAATATTTATGAATTCCTGAGTATCCTATTTGAAGTGCATATGCATAGGTATGATCAAATACAAGAGAACAAAGGCTTTGAGATCTGAGCTGACAGATGCACCATAGGTCACACCCCAAGTGGCTGCTGTATGGCACACAAAAGAGACAGATATGATACCACAAAAACTTTGACAACTGAAATGACATTGGAATCACAGTCCACTGATTGCTGTTGGAACTTGCTACCTGACTTTACATTTCCATAGACTAGAAGTAATCTCTGAAGTTTCATAATATTCAAAATGTCCAGGATATGAAACAAAATTTCTCAGCACATAAAGAATCATGATCATCTCAACTCACACAGGAAAAAGAAAATCAACAGATGCACATGTTGCAGTAGCACAGATACTAGAATTATTTATTGATGGTTTTAAAGCAGCAGTCGTATACATGCTCCAGAAAGCAACTAAGAATCTTAAAATCAATGGAATAATAAAAATGTAGCCAGAATCAAAAAAGATACAGATAACCAATGGAAAAAAAATCAGTGCTGAAAAAAAACAGGGCTAGAAAATGCAAAAATTGAAACTTACAAAACTCACTTGATTGCCTCAAATGCAGACAGAAGGGATGAGAGCAAAGAATTGGTAAAGTTGATGACAAATCAATAGAAATTATCTAATTTGAATAACAAAGATGAAAATAGTGAAACAAAAAATGTACAGAGCCTCAGAGATCTGTGGGAAAACAACAAAATATACAATATTTGTGTTATTCATAGGGAAGGAGGAGAGAATAAGGTAATGAACAAATATATGAAGAAAAAAATGGCTGGAAACTCCCCAGATTTGTCAGAAACAAAAAGCTGAAGATATAAGAAGCTATCTGAACCCACCAAAGGATAAAAATCAATGATTTCCATGTCAAGACATATCATAGTGAACCTGGTAAACACTAAAGACAAAAATAAATCTTGAAAGCAGCTAGAAAAAAAAGATACATTACCTTTTGGGAAATGCATTTCTAACGACTATAATTTTCTCATCAGAAATCATAAATGCCAGAAGAAAGTGCACATGTTCAAGGGCTAAAAGAAAAAACTGTCAGCACTGATCTATAATCAATTAAAATATCCTTCAAAGATGAGAGTCAAATAAAGATATTCTTTGATGGAAGAAAACTAAGATAACTTATATCTGGCACATTTGCTTAAATAACTGCTAAAGAAAAGTCAACAGAAAGGAAATGATGAGAAGAAAGCTTGAAAGGTCAGGAATGAAAAATACCTATGGCAAATATGGGGCTAATTATAACAGATTCTTCTTGTCTTTGGTTTGTAAAAGAATGCTGGAGCATGAAAGCAAAATATAATACTGGCCAATGGGTTATCAATGTATGTATATGACAACTGTAACATAAGCAGAGTGAATTGTACATTATAATAGCAAAATTTCTATATTTCACTTGACCAGGCAAAATACTGATTTCCATGCAAACAGGCTATGGAAAATTAAGGATGTCTATTATGAGTTTTGAGCATATATATATGAGTATATATATATATATATATATATATATATATATATATATATATATATAATCAAAAACACAATAGATAAGTTAAACAGAAAGGCAAAAATATTTGACTAACCCCAAAGATGCAGGAAATAGGAAATAAAGGAATTTAAAAAAACAGCAAATAAAATGATTAAATTAAATTTAATACAGTAATAGTTACATGAAATGCATATGTCCTAAGTACATCAATTAAAATGGAGCAATTGAAGAAATTATTTTAAAAAGAGAACTTGTCTACAAGAAACACATTTCAACTATAATAATAGAGGCATGTTAAAAGTAAGGGCTGAAAAAGGTACCATGCTCTATACCAGATATAAGGTTAAAAAATACCAAGACAAAAAAGGGATTTCACAAAATGTTAAAATGCTTAACTCACCAAGTAGGCATGCAATCATAAGTGTGTATATATCTAACAACAGAGCTTCAAAACAAATGAAGCAATTACTGACAGAATTGAAAGAAGTAGACAAATCCACAATTACTGTTAGAGACTTTCAATCTCTTCTCTGAGTAATAAAAGTCTTCAGGGCTTTGAACTGAACAAAACTAAGGGGAAAAAGTTAAGCAAGGCGTTCTTAAACATAACACCAAAAGCATGTTCCATAAAAGACAAGAACAACAAAAAGACAAATTGAACTTTAAAAAAAATTAAATACTTTTGCTCTGTGAAAGACATGGCGAGGAGAAGGGAAAACAAATTATAGACTTGGAGAAAACATTTGTAAATCAAATATTTGGCAAAGGACTTTTATCCAATATATATTTAAAATTTCTTAAAACTTAACAATAAGAAATAAACAACCTATTAAAAATGGGCAAAATACTTGAACAAACACTTCACCAAGGATGGTGGCAAGCAATTATTATACATGAAAATAAACATTTAGCATCATTTATCATTAGGAAAAAACAAATTAAAACTATGATGGGACACCAACACTCATATATTAGAAGTGGTGAAATTAAAAAGACCAAGTATTGGACTGATGGGAAACAAAAGTGGATGAAGCTCTCTGGCACTCTAATTGTCCTGAAGGAAGCAGGATTTTACCTTGATTGGTCAGAATTGCCCTAGCACTGCCATCAGCAGATCTCAGCAGGCATTCAAGCAGAAGTATGAAATGGGTCATTCAAACTCCTCCATTAGACCCAGCTGGATGTTGTGCTAATGCTTATGGGAAATAAGCAGAAATTTAGAAACCACTCATAAAAAAGTAAACCTCTCGAATATTTAAAACAGAGAAGTTTTTCCACATTCTACATCTCAGTGAAGACATGGATGCCTAAATTCTGGCTGGTACATTATCAGGTTGTAGCAGTTATCTTTGTAAATAAAGCCTGTATGTTTCACTTATTTTATTGGATATAAATACAACAATGTATTTTCAAAGCAATATGCTTGTGGAGAAACACTAGAGAAATGCAGGCAATCCGTGACAGAATTATCCCAGAGATGTTATAGAGGATTCCACTCATCAAGAATTATATGAATCCTCCCAGATTTTAATCATGTCCAAGTATAAAGATAAACAAAGGATTACTAAACACACAAAAGGCAAATCTATCAGTTTGGGGTACAACCGAGGAAATAGTCAAATTAATAATTACAACAAATTTATTTAACCTGAAAGCATTTAACCTACAGCAAATAAGGAAAAATATGCTGGCAGAAACTGACAAATAAACTGATGTAAAAAGTAAAACCCACCCAAAGTTCAATGCGGCTAAACACAATACAATATAGGGAACAAATCAAAAATATGGGAGTCCATTATAGCTGGTTTATATCTTGGCTCCAACAGATATTTGCCATGCAACTTGGGCAATTTATTTAATAACTCTGAGAATTAATTTTGGCATCTGCAAGTGTGATTTTAAAAGTTCTTAATGTAGTTGTCAGGAATGACATGAGAAAATGCATGCAAAGAACTTAAAATAGCTCCTAGCACATAACAAGGAGTTATTATTTTATCATCATTATAGAAAATATTTGTTGATATCCTTCCAAATCCAAGCATCAGGAAAGGCACACACTTTACCAAAACCTCAAATCCCGTGTTAGAGTATATACAACTCACTGATTGTTCCATCTTATTGGCTATCAAAGGAAAACAATTCGGCTTTATGAGCCATTGTTCATAGAACATTGCTCAGGGGATCCAGACTCCTGTTCTGACTTTGCCATTAGTTGGCTAGGTGACCCTGAAGTAGTCACTGCACCTTTAAACACCTTAATAGATGCCTGCAAATGGCTGACTTAGCCCCTGTCCTCTCTCATGTCCTTTCCAGCATCCACATTTTATGAGTTCTTCCATGATCTTCCATGGGGTTTGTGTGGTCATCCCACCAACTACTAACCCATCCATCATTATAATAGCCCAAACACACAAATCAATTAAGAAAGAGTGGGCTCTGCAGTTCAGACAGACTCTGACTTTGTCTCCCTCAGTAAGCTAACAGAAGAAACCTGACATTTTGCGTCCCCAGATTAATGGCACCCCAGGGGCTGTCTGAGCAAGCAAGTCCTCCAGGTGCTCTGCTGACTGGTCTTTTGTACTAGTAATGCTTTTAATATGACAATGTCTTTACTTTTGTTTCTAGCGAGAATTAATAAATTACTTATGATATTTAATAAGAAACAGATACTCCCAATGAGAAAGGGGCCCAGTTGCCCATTAATTCTGGTTGAATTTATTTTTGCCATGGTGAATGGAAGCAGACGGAGGAGGTGATCCACATGATATGTTGCAAGACCAAAGTTGTTTGCAGACAGTAGAGCTGAGAACAATTGCTCTGTATAATTTAAAATGGATGGGACAATGATATGATGTTTAAAATTAGAAAAGCATTTGGTTTGTATAGTTAAAAGCTAATAAGCCCTATGGCCCTGAACTTGTTCCAGATGCAAGGAAGTGACTGTATAGAACAGAGAAGGTATAGCTAATGAATCAATAGTTATTGAACAGCCACTAGAACAAAACATTATCTTAAGAGTTATCCACGGTACAATATAAAAGAGCAACATTTATTAGGCACTAACATTGTGTCAGGCACATATTCAAAACAATAATTTTTTTGATTATTCACATTTATTAAGTTTGACTCACATATAGTAAGCAATTTTTTGAAATGCTCTATATACAGCTCATTGCATTCTGGTGTTCAAATTCTTGTATGTTCTATAGACCAACAATAGTGTGTATGTGTTTGTGGTTCTTTTTGTTTGTTTGTTTGTTTTGCACTGCTCTATAAAGCCAGGTGAAAATTTATAATTATACCTACAACTGCATAGATAGTATATTGTATATGTAAGCCATTATGCTAGGTTATTACTATTTTGAATATGAGAGAACACATCCATGGTCCACTGATGTTGAGCCACATGATATGCTTTGGCCTCTTGGTGAATGCAGGGTACTTTTCTAAACCTTGATTTTGGATCTTGCCACATGACTTGGCTTGGTTGCTGGAATTTTAGCAGATGTATTACTGAAATGCGCGTGTGCAGTTAGGCTTGTTCTCTTGTGCCTCTGCTGTTACCACAAGGAGAGCTTCCCTAGAACTTTGTCCCTTTGGTTTGATTCCCCAGAATGGATCTGGCCTGAGTCCAGCCTACAGCAAGCAGAAAGCTCAGCTGCATGGCTTGACACACACACAGAGATGTCCAGCTTCACAGGAGAGAGAATAAAGGATTGCTGTATAAAGCCATTAAGTTTGGGTGGCTTATTTTACAGCAATAGCCTTTATAGTCTTCATGAGAGGGAACTTAAATAATGGGAAATAGCCTTATTCTCTGCTCCAACTATAAAATTCACAGATTGAATTAGAGCAGACCTGTGTTCTCTAATAGAAAGTTACCCTAATGGAAAGATTAGCTTGTAGACTAGGACTTGACAAATAGAACTGATCTTCTTAAGAACTCAGAAGAAGCAAGGTTAAATATGAGAATCTCAAGGAAATAAGGCCAGAAAGGCATGTGTGGTCAGTTTACCCCAACCCAGTCCAGGGGAAAGAGATCTGCCCCATGGACTCTAATTCTTATAGGGATTTCACCTTGTCCTGCTTCAGGGCTCACCAAACATCCTTCATACTCCTGATGACTATACTGCTTCTCGTGAGCATCTACCAGCAGGGAGAAAATGAAATAGTTATATCAACATAGTCCATACATACTTATGGTTGTCAGTGTATGTTAACCTTTTGGAACTTGGGGTTATTTACCTGTCTATGAATTTGATCAGTGTGACCTGATTTATAAAATTTATGTTTTCCATGCACTAAATTTTTCATGTTTCAAAGATAGAAAACTTAATGATCAGATTAAGGTGAAAATTCATCTGGGAAGACCGATTGATAGATACTCAACTTCTTCTACTCTGACATCACTAGTGTGTTTTTTTCCCACTGAAAATGCTAAAATGCCATTATAGCTAGCAAAAATAAAAAGTCCACTTAAATTAATTCTCATTTAAAATTTGTTATTCTTCAATAATTTCAAAACATTATAATATATAATTAATAAGGGCCAAACACATTTAGAAAATGGAGGACTATGTTGTCATGAGGAATTAGGGAAGGTGGTTACAAATAAAATGAGAATAATCACCTGGAAAAATGTGTACACACCTACCCTTCCATTAACCACACAGACTGTACAGTCAGGTGGCACACAAAATCCTACAAACTTTCCCTGAGAGCCAATAAAGTAATTTCACTTGTATCACCTAATCTTGCCTTTAACAAAAGATAAAACAAGAGAGACACAGATATGCTTATCATTATTTTAAAAATATGGAACCCAAATTACAAAGAAGGTGTGACTTAGTATTTCTCTGCTGACTAGAAAGAGGTAAAGCTAAAGAGTAAGTGGGTTCCAACATCTCCCATCTCCGCATGCGGTGGCTTCAGACTGGCCTCAGTGGGAGTATTTCCACATGGAATTTAACAATGCAACAAGTCAAAACTCATGGCCCCCCACCCTCCCAAAATCTGGCTGTAAAACATTTATACCACGTCACTGAAGAACACAGGATTCATAGGTAGGGGTTCTATCCATGCACCACTTTCCCCAAGTTCAAAAATTCAATTCACCAAACCTTGTCCTTGTGTTATACTTATTCTCTTGAGCACAGGTGCATTTAAGGAGCCCACCCATGCAAAAGCAGACATTTCTTGGCTCATCTCCAAGTATTTACAGAGAGTTAATGTTCATCTCCAAGTATTTACAGAGAGTTAATGTTAAAATCTTTCTGCTAATGATGTGAAGACAGCATTTTGGGGAATGGAGGGGAAACATGGACTTCAATAATTGAATGAAAATCATACACTTAGTTTAATTAAACTTTAAATCTTTCATTGGTCTACATAGAAAAATGAATCTTAACACACTTGGAACTTGGAGTTGATTATCAAATAATCCAGGTAGGCAAATAGGCAAACATATCACGCTTTGATCTTGATTAAATATTAACTGACTCATTCTTGAAGAACTTATAGGGAAGTCATTAGATTATTAATATCAGCCAATTAGAAGCCATTGTTTCTCAAATCATTTTAAGTATTGTATTTTTATTTGTATTATTTTAAAAATTACAGAGTGAATATAATGTTTTAAAGTATTTACCACAAATGCCACATGCCTTAGAGAGAAACCAATGATTTCAGCTAATTATATTCTCCTGACCCCCTACAGTCTGATCTTTAATTGACCATGTCTCTTCCTTCAACAAAGACCTTATGCAACCAAGAGGAGTCCATGAAAACACCAGCAGTACCATGAAGTATGAAAGGAAGCCAGTAAGAAAAGCAGATTGCAGTAGAAATAGAAAGATCTGGAAGTCACAATAATTACATTTTCACTTTAACTTAGTTGGTGCTGAAGAAAACAACTTTGCCTGGCCTGGCTGCAAAGCTTACTGTATTTTACACTGAAGTTGGAAGATAGAGGATTTCCTTTTTAAGCATTCATCCAAGGATTATGCCATCCTGACAAGGCATGATTTACTTCTAAAGAGGTTATGAGAAAGGACTCATCAATTATGCATCCCTAAAGATAAGCAGATCCTATATGAAAAGAAGCCAGTAAATGCATATGCAACTGTTATATGCCAGTTCTCTCAAGGCTTCAAAAGATGCCACATTTCTCTCATGTCCCATCTTTGCGTTTCTACTAGAGACCTAAGGTTCCCTGTGGGCATGCCTCCCATTTGGGAGTGCCATGCTTTAAACCATGAAAACTATATCCAGCACACCTATGTTCAAGTGAAGGGCAGCTCTGTCATGTGAGAGAGGCGAGGCAAGATTTAGTCCTTGTAAGATGGATCACAGGAATTTTTAATAAGCCTCATAGATGAGTTGGATTACAGCAAGTTTTGGGTCACAGCAGCAAAATTAGGAGTGATTACATTTCTTCATTGGATGAGATAAGGGACTCGTAACTTCTTTGGTATTTTGATCTCTAAACCTACCTTCATTGATAAGCAGTTTGTCACTTAGATAAACAAGAACCCTAGAAGGACCATATTCTTTCTCCAAAGGGCAAGGGCTAGTGGAAACAGGGGAGGAGAGGGAAAAGTGGAAGAGGATGGCCAATGAGTTAAGGAAAAGAGGAGGCAACTGTATTCTGTTTCTTAGTGTACCAGGCAACTAACACACATATGCATTAAAAGGGAGGAGCCAGCTTAAATGAGGGTTTTCTTCATATAAGATTTGAACTTGGCACTTTGACCCATGACTGTCAAAACTTTTCTGGCCAATTATTGGTATCACCAGCAAGCAAATTTTACTTATAAGCATCATTGCATTCTCTGAGAAATCATAAGGTAAGCAAGGGGTAAGTTTTCATAGAACTATTATTCAAGTTCTGTGAAGAAGGTAACTTTAATGGTTGAAGCATAATCTGGCTGTGATTCAAAGTAAAGACTGGAGACTATTCAGGCTCAAGCCTGAATACTATTCAACTAAAAGGAAATTAGACACAGTCATTTTCAATCTTTGATAATAGAGTTCCAAAGTAAGGAAGAAAAAAAGATGGAATTTAGTTGAGCCCCAATGAAAAAGGTAGAACAGGAGTCATGAATTAAGTGAATGAGAGAGAGTGGAGAGAGTGAGAGAGACTTTTTTTGATATAATAACTTTAATTTTATTGTGCTGATGTGTTCATATCAATTAGCTTGCTCTTTTAGCTGTATGAAGCTCACTAAAAAAATGCGAGTTAATAAAATGCACATTTATTGTGCATGCAACATATCCAGAATTCGTAACTTGGAACTCCAAATCAGAACGAAGAATTTGGAATACAAAACATAGAATGTGCAGCACAGCACTACGCAGAGCCCGGCAGCAAGAATGCACAGAAACCAAGTACAGTTGGCACTTTATAATAACAAGTGGCACAACATTTCAGCAGAGATCCAGCTTTTCCTTTAATGCATATGACTCAATATGGAATGTTTTTGTTCATGATGTGTAACTACTGTCATTGACAACTGTCCAGGTGCTGTAATGTGCACTGAGCTAACACTGGCTGGTGACATATTTTCTTGAGAAACATACGGGCACACCTGGTATGGTCAAAAAAGGCAAGATGTGATGATTAAGATTTGGATTTGTATATGAGTGCTCACACAAAAACACAATTTCATAGACAGATGTGTATATATACTTTTATATATGTATAAAAATATGATATGCATCTATGTGTATATGCTTATAACAAATTCAGTTTATTATATAATACATAGCACAGAAAATATATTTTATACATATTACATACATAATTGCTAGGTTTGTTAAGTTTAACTTTTATGCAAAAGACGAAGTTTAATTTCAAAGTAATTTAGAGAGCTATAGGAACTTCAGGAACAAATCATTTCATCTTCTGCCTTCATGTTTCTCATTTCTCGAACCTCAATCCCAGGTTTTTATGAAACAGACAACTGAACAAATGTTAGGGTTATGAAGGTATTTCATGCCTGTTTTGCAAAGTTCACTTAACAGGTACAGTGAGGTACTAGACTACTCTTCTCTTGTATTTCTGCAATTTTGAAACTTCACAGCTGTCAGTTGTGAGAAATCCAGGTAGGAAAGAATCCATGTAGGAAAAACATTTGGACTCTTTTGTTTAGTACTCAAAACAGGTATTTTGCAGCTTGTTCAATAACTTCTAACCTTCATCTGTTGTCATTAATTCATTATGTGAACATTCTATTATAGAATTGTCTGCATATCATTGTCATTCTGCTCAGCTAGAGTCAATTTTCCCACAGAGACACACACAGCTGTGTGTAAGTTATTTATTTACTATATTCACCATGCTGCATGTTAGATCTGCAGAACTTTTTCATCTTATAATTGAAAATTTGTACCCTTTGGCCAATATCTCCCCATTCTCTATTCCTCTGGATCCTGGGAAACACTATTCTAATTCTACTCTCTGTTTCTAAGAGTTTGTCTTTTTTAGATTCCACGTGTGACATCATACAGTATTTGTCTTTCTCTCATTTATTTCACTTAGTATAATGCTCTCCAAGTTTATCTATGCTGTTACAAATGGAAAGATTTACTTATTTCTATGGCTGAATAATGTGAATAATGTTCCAACATACATGCATGCACATACATACACACACGCCAGTTTCTATATCCTTAATCTGTCAGTGGACATTTATGTTGTTTCTATGTTTTGATCATTATGAATAATGCCACACCATGCAAGGGAGTGTCAATATATCAACATATTAGTTTTGTTTTCCAGCATATTAATTTTGTATATATACCCAGAAGCAAGATTACTAGATCACAAGGTAGTTCAAGCCTTGATTTTTTTTGAGAGAGAGAACTCCATATTGTTTCCCATAATGGTTGTACTAATTTACATTTCCACCAACAGTGTATAATGGTTCTTTATTCTTCACAACTTCACCAACACGTTTTATCTCTTCTCTTTTTTCATAAGAGCTCTTCTAGCAGTTGTGAAGTGATACCTCATCGTGGTTTCAATTGTCCTTTCCCTCCATATGGTTAGTGAAGTCAAGCACCTTCCCAGGTGCTGTTGGCCATTTGCATGTCTTCACTGGTGTCTATTCAGGTTAGTTTTTGTTGTTGTTCATTTGTTTTTTGGTGTTGAGTTGTATGAGTTCCTTATATATTTGGGATATTAACCCCTTATCAGATATACAGTTTTCAGATGTTTTATTCCAGTCCACAGGGTGCTTTTCATTTTGTTTTCTTTTCTTTATAGAAACTTTTTAACTTGATGTAGTCCATTTATTTATTTTTGACTTGGTTGCTTGTGCTTTTGGTGTCATAAAATATTAATTGCCAAGACCAATGTCAAAATGTTTCCCTGTTCCTTCAAAGAGTTATAGTTTGGGGTCTTACATTTAAGTATATAAACCATTTTGAGTTCCTATTTGTGAGTGGTACAAGAAAGGGGTATAATTTCATTCAATTACACATGGATGCTCTGTTTTTCCAGCACCATTTATTGAAAAGACTATTCTTTCTCTACTGGGTATTTTAGGACCTTTGTGAAATAATAATTGATCAAGTATGTGTGGATTAATTTCTGGGGTCTCAATTCTGATCCACTGGTCTGTGTGTTTGTTTTAATGCCAGCACCATACTATTTTAATTTCTATATCTACAAAGTTGGAAATCAGGATGTATGTATGAGAATTCAAACATTTTCTTCTTCCTCAAAATAGCTTTTGTTATTCAAGGTATTTTATGTTACACTTGCAGTTTAAAACTATTTTTATATTTCTGTGAAAACTGTTAATATAATTTTGTTAGCGATGATACCTGTATATATATTGATTTGGATAATGTGTGAATTTTAAACTATATTGATTCCTCTGATATATGGTTTGTGTCACCTTCAACTTTTCATTAATGATGCACACTTTTCAGTCTGTAGATCTTTCACTTTTTCACTTCCTTGAATACTTTTAATCCTAAATAATTTTTATGCTAATGTAAATGGTGTAAGTTCTTCAAATTTTTGTATGGATTTTATTGGCATTATCAACATTCAATCTATTTAGTTTACTTCAATTTTGACTTTTTAAATTAGTGCAAATTGTGTACATATATGTTTTCATGTACATGTTTTGTGATTTGTGTATGTATTTGAAACATGAGCACATGTATGATATATATTTTAAAATATATATACATACAGATGCAGAAAACAGAGTTTATCTGATTTTTATTTAACCAAATAGGATATTTGTAATCAAATTGTCATTATTTTACATGCAACAATGAGCCTCAAGAACATGAAAACTATGCTGAATTTGCACAATGTGTATGTGTAATTTTATAATGCATGTATCTATTTACCAGTCAAAATAGTCCTCTCATCCATCTCTCTCTCTCTTTACACACACACACACACAACATAAAATCTAAGAGACAAAAAACATAAGAAATACAATGAAAATAATCCCACTTCACAGATATAATTATTACTAACATATATTAATGTTAAATTCTGTAGAATTCTGAAGAATATTGACTATAATTATTTTTAAACCATTAATAATTTGGTAAATCAATGTTGTTCTTTTTTGTTTTCATTTTTCCTATTTGGAGCTCATATTTTTTTTCTGATTATTATCATCATTTATTTATTTATTTACCCTAATTAGGTATATATGACAGCAGAATATACTTTGATTTGTTATATACAAATAGAGCACAACTTTTCATTTCTCTGGTTGTACACAATGTAGAGTCACACCATTTGTGTAGTAGTCATAGTGTGTCTAGAGAAACCATGTCCATCTCATTCCAACATCTTTCCTGTTCCCATGCCCCCTCCCCTCACCTCTCTCCTCTTTGCCCAATCCAAATTTCCTCCATTTATTCTATACCCCCCATTATGAATTAGCATCCACTTTTTAAAGATTTTTTTAAATGATCCTTATTACAATATTTGGGCACTTGTTCATGGTATTTGCCCTGTTTTCTCTCTGAGTCTGATGGACTTTTATTACAATAATTTTTATGTAATAAGGGCAGGCACAAAAGATTAGTTTTAGTTTTTATAATGAAATGAATGATCTTTATTATTTTTTCATCTCTTTTCACCTTAAAAAATCTCTTGTTTATTCTTCGATCATTCAATTATCCTCTTATGTTTTATTCATAATTTTCATTTTAATGGTTAGATCTTAACCATTAGTTATTTTTTTTAATTTGTTCTAATCAGTTATACATGACAGCAGAATACTCTTTGATTCACTGTACACAAATGGAGAACGATTTTTCACTTCTCTGGTTGTACATGAAGTATAGTCATACCATTCATGCAGTCATACATGGACCTAGAATAATGATTTCTGTCACATTCCATCATCTTTCCTACCCCATGCCCCCTCCCCTCCCCTTTGCCCAATCCAAATTTCTTCCATTCATTCCATGCCCCGCCATTATGAATTAGCATCCACTTATCAGAGAAAGTATTTGGTCTTTGGTTTTGGGGGATTGACTTACTTTGATTAGCATGATATTCACCAACTCCATCAATTTACATGCAAATGCCATGATTTTATTCTCTTTTAGTGCTGAGGAATGCTTCATTGTATATATATATACCAAAGTTTTCCTATTTATTCTTCTACTAAAGGGCATCTAGGTTGGCTCCGCAGTTTAGCTATTGTGAATTGTGCTGCTGTAAACACTGATGTGGCTGTGTCCCTGTGGTATGCTGCTTTTAAGTCCTTTGGGTATAAACCGAGGAGTAGGATAGATCAATCAAATAGTGGTTCCATTCCAAGTTTTCCAATTAATAACCATACTACTTTCCAGATTGGTTGCACCAATTTGCAGTGCCACCAGCAATGTATTAGTGTGCCTTTTACCCCACAGCCTAGGCTAAAAAGCTTCTTCTCAGCAAAAGAAACAATCAATGAGGTGAAGAGAGAACATACAGAATGGGAGCAAACTTTTACCACACGCATATCAGATGTAGCATTAATCTCCAGAATATATAAAGAACTCAAAAAACTTAACACCAAAAATCCAAACAACTCAATCGATAAATAGGCTAAAAAACTGAACAAACACTTCTCAGAAGAAAATATACAATCGATCAACAAATATATAAAAAAAAAATGTTCAACATCTCTACCATTTAGAGAAAAGCAAATCAAAACTACTCTTTTTCATTTCACTCCAGTCAGAATGGCAGTTTTTAAGAATACAAGCAACAATGAGTTTTGGTGGGGATGTGGGGGGAAAGGCACACTTAACCATTAGTTCTTTAGAAATTTATTTTGGTGTGTGACATTATGTGAAATCTACCTGGATTTAAAAAAAAAAAAAACTCTCAACACCACTTTTCATCTAATCCATTATCATCTTTGGTGTGTCTTCTAGTAAATACTGATTTTTTATTTCTCCTGGGAGTTTATTATAATTGTGTGTCATTGCTTTATTATTGAGTCTTCTCCATTCAAAATTTCAGTGATTAGACCTGTGCAACAGATTGGAATATCCACAAGCACAATTCCCATGACTCTATTTCAATGTTTTCAAAAGCAGCATTCTCATTTATTTATTCTTTTAGATGAATCAGAGAATCATGTCAAGTAAAAATAGTAGAACTGTGATTGAGAATGAGTTCAACATGTAAAGTAATTTTGGAAACAACAATTTTAGAATATTTAAGTTTTATAAATGAACATTTTATAACTCTCCCCAAAAGATTTTATAAGTTTGTGTATTTAAATACTTCATATTTTGGGATTATTTGTATTATTGCATTATATTTTTAGTAATTAGAACAAGCAGTTTTCCCCTAAAGTATTATTTTACTGTTGATCTACAAGAAAGAAATAGTCTTTTTTTTTTGTTTTCTCCTAAACTCAGATACATTCATAAAAAAAATTAAGAATCTTGCAGTAATGAGTCTTATATTTTTAGGTATATTATTTAAAATGCTAACTTTTCCTTTACTCTTCGAACATGATATAGTCTTGATGACTAAAACTCAAAAAAATGTTAAATAATAATGGGAATAACAGATATCCTTATCTTATTTATTCTTGATTAAAATAAGTATTTCTACTATTTCACTGAGAATATGATGTGGGCTGTTTAACAGAGATTTTCTCTATCATATTAGGCAAGTATCATCTTTAATCCTTTTTGGGGGGGGTATTGGGGATTGAACTCAGGGGCACTTGACCATTGAGCCACATCCCCAGCCCTATTTTGTATTTTATTTAGAGACAGGGTCTCACTCAGCTCAGCACCTCGCTTTTTGCTGAGGCTGGCTTTGAACTCGAGATCCTCCTATCTCAGCCTCCTGAGCTGCTGGGATTACAGGCTTGCGCCACTGCATCTAGCTCATTTTTAATCCTAATTGCTGATGTTTTTTAAATCTGCATTGAGTATATTTTTTTTTATTAAATGCTTTTAAAGCATCTGTTCAGACTATTATTGTGTTATTTCTAACTGGATTGTTCAGTGTGCTGCAATATGTGACAGAGGCCCTAATATTTAGCTTCCACCCATTTCTGACATTAACACCATTGATAGAGGTAGCTTTTCTTTACTAAATATAGATATGTTCAATTTGCAAATATTTCATTGATCTATCATTTTCTCATGATATATTTCATTGATCTATCATTTCCTCATGATATTTCTGTCATATTTTTTTATTTTGCAAAATAGTCTGGATATGTTTTTAAACCCTTTCTATATCTGGAATGATTCATTATAACACTCCTTAAAAGCTTGACCAACAAGTTCTTTTTTTGTTTGTTTGGTACTGGGGATTGAATTTAGGGGTGCTTAACCATTGAGCCACATGAGTTCAGAGTTACTTAGGCCTCACTAAGTTGCTGAGGTTGGCTTTGAACTAGTGATCCTCCTACTCATCCTCCCCAGCCACTGGGATTACAGAGGTGCACCACCATGCCTGACTTGATGGACAAGTTCTGTAGTCTTTTACAAAAATAATTACTTGATAAGATTTATTTTCTTATTTCTTCACATATTCTGGTTTTCTAATTATTTGAGTCAATTTTCCCCACTAATAGTTCCTTTTAAAAATTGTCTTTTCTACTGAAATCCTCAAATTTGTGAGTTAGATAATAATATTAAGTCTCCATATTTGTATCAATAGCTTTTGCTTATATGAATTTTTTCAATTAGCTTCTTATCACATTTTGTTGTTAAAATTAAAGTTGTCAGATTTTCTTCTCTTTGTGCCACATATATATTGACTTTTGCTTTTACTATTATTTTTTCCCTGATTTATTTATTTAATTTCTTGTCATTTCTCCAACTTCTGGAATTGAGTGCTTAGTTCATTTATTTTCATTCATTTATATTTGAGTAAGCATAGCTAAGGCCACTTAACTATGAGCCCACTGTGTGGCTAGACAAGATCTTTATTTTCATTGTTTCTAAACAATCATCATTCATCAATTCAGTTTAACATCTATCATGTGCCAGACACTATTCTTGTAGAAAAGAAAAACTAAAAGTAGAATTACAATTTACAATTTTAATTTTCTCTTAGAACAATAGATTATAAGATACTTCTCCTTTTAAAGTGATTAGATTTTGTTAGTTTTTAGTATTTAAACTTGTTGTTAAACTAGTTTCATTGCATTATGTTCAGAGGAGTCTGCATGCAAATATTCTAGTGTTAGAAACTTTATAAGTTTTTCCTTTGTATCTTAATATAGAATACCACCCCACCCTCCCCCACACTTACCTGCAAAGAATATATTTGAAGACCTCTTGTAGATGCCTGAAAGTGTAAATCGTACTGCATCCTATATATACTGTTGTTTTCCTATATGTACGTGTCTATGATAAAGTTTAGTTTATAAGATAGGCATGGGGAGAGATTAAAAATAATGATAAAATAGAAACAATTTAAACCATATATTGCAATAAAATCGCCAGCATCACTGCTCTTGTGTTTTGGGGTCATTATTAAGTAAAATAAGTGTTGCTCGAATACAAGCATTGGGATACCATGACAGTCAACTTGAAAACCAAGAAAGCTACTAAATGGCTAATGGGCTGATGGTGTTTACATGGTGCAGATGCTGGTCAAAGGGATAATTCACGTCCCAGGAAGGCACCTCAAAATTTCAGAACAACTCTCAATTTTAAGTTTGTGAATTGTTTATTCCTAGAATTTTCTACTTAATATTTCTGGACTTCAGTTACTATGAATAACTACAGCCATGCAAAGTAAACTGCAGATAAAGAGGACTACTGTATTTGATAAACTTTTGTACACATTTCATATGGGACCATAAAGAGGAAAAAAAAATCTCTATTGTATTTATTCACGTTTTTTAATTATAATATTCAGTACCCCTTAGTTGATTTTCATAGGCTAAGAAATCTGTTTCAGCAAAATTAACAATTATGAATCTGAGAATATATTATTTACAATATCAATTGTTATATTTCACTGCACAAATCCTTGTAAAGAGTTATAATTCTAAGTTATACTCAGTACAATAGAAAATAATTTTCACTCTATATTTTTGGCTCATTAAGAGCATGGTCCTCTGGGCTGGAGGGTAATTAATAAACTTTTTGCTTATATTGTTTTGAAAGATGAAACTATTTTGTTTCACTACACAACAACATAGGTAATCCACTGGTGTTACCTGGATCTTATTGATGGAGGAAGCACACCTATATCCTGGCATTCAGTTATTAGCCAATCTTTGTTTCCAGTCTGATGATTTCCATGAATATTCACACTGTTTCAGTAGCACATTTGGGAGGGGCTGTATAGGAACTGCTAGTCCAGTGCTCTTTAAAAGCTCAGTACAGATTAGATTCTGGTCTTAATTTGAAAACTGCATAAATGATAAATAAAATAAATTTAGCATCATCTGGTTACATTTTGATAATATGGTTCTCTATGATCTTGAAACACTCTGAGTTGCAACTTAAAAAGTGTTGAAGTTATTAGGAAATATTTTCTGAAAAATCCTTCTGTTATGAACTCTTTTTTGATTCCAGACAGCTTTTTAGATACACTGACCATAAAGGTTTTTATGGGTTTCCAAATGAAATAATTAGTTCAGCACTTCAGTGTTTGAGAGTGTATAGAAGGAAAAGAGAAAAAGAAATAAAAATAATTCATAGTCTGTTCAACAAAACCAGAAATCTGAACATGATTCTGAAGAATCTTGGTATTCTTACCATTTGTTCCTCATTTATGGGTGGTGGCTGCTACATGTAGTCAAATAAGCCAGACTGTGGTCCCATTTTGGCAGGGTAAAATGAAACTGACACTACATTGCAATACCTTGTGTGTAGGTTTTTCACCTCCCTTTTAAATAGTCCTAAGTGGATCCTTTATTTCACTTCTACGAGGATGTTAGAAAGACACTTAGAGTGTTCCAGTATCCTCTGGCAGCTTTAAGAAGCATGGACACCATTTTCTCCACAGAGTTGTAGAGGACTCTGAATGCTTCATGTAATGACCTAAAAGGGGAGAAAGATTCAGACCTTCCCAGAGCACCATGGAATGATGCACAATTGTTTAGGTATCTTAATTTTACAAGAGCTTTGAATTACTTCAGAAATTAGGTAAATTGTATGTAAACAAAATCACAAGCCATTAAACTCCTAACTGGACTTTTGGTATGTGTGTGTCAGACAGGCAGAGGCTATGTGCAGCAATGAGGTCCCTCTTCTCCTTGCTTCCCGTTCCAACATATAATAGTGTCAGGAGAGGCTTAGGGGTAAAGACACAGAGGAGAGAATGGTAGAGAGAGACGAGGGGTATAAACTTGTTTAGTGATATGGACAATGGCAGGCATATGATAAATTTGTTGGTGTGTTTATATTTTAGGGGCATATTGAGGATGCTGAGTAGAAAAGTTACACATTTTGAGTACAGAGTGTACCCACTCCAGAAAATCCAGAGGTTTCAATAGGCCAATCCTAAAAGTAGTAAAATGGCTACTTTTTTTCAATATATATGTGACCAATCCTAAACTAAACAATAATGATATCCCCAAGAGCATCACAAAAGAGGAGTTTCTAGCTAGAATCCAGGAAAGAAATAATACCAGATGCAAAGGGTTGTGGGAGTACAGGCTGGACATCTATCACCCAGCCAAGAATGTGGTCCAGGGACATATTTCCTAGGGCTCTTCTTCCTCATGCAGAAACTGAACAGGATAAACCTTGGAGTTCTCCAAACCAATAAATATCACAACCGTTTACTCACTGTTCTCTCTTAAGATAATAAGACCAACATCATAAAATTTTTGTGAAGATTCATTAAGGAACTTCCAAAAGTAATTCTCTCTTAATAGTGTGAGTAAGTATATGTAACTATGAGTAAATCATTTGTTTTCAAGTTCTCAAACTGACTTAGATCCATAAATAACTATATGGAGACCTTAAATCAATCTTTCTTACTGTTTCCCTGCTTACAACGATAAACTATGACAGTTTTCAGAAAATTTAAAAATATAAGGGGAAAAAAGTCGTCTAAGCTGACTAATTACTAAGTCAGCTACTGTCAATGATTTGATGGACACCCTTCCAAAGCTTGTTCTATAATATATGGATATATATGTATGGCCATATATGTATATAATTTACACATAAATGGGATCAAAATATACATGCTGTTTTACAAGCTGTTTTTTTCAACAACATGCCAAAAAGATTTTTTAAGACAGTGTATAGACAGATACACACATACATATACACACACACAAAATCTTGTTTAAGAGTCATTTAGTACTCTATTGTGTGAAATTTTTAACAATGTTTTAAACTAGTTTTCTACTGATAAGCAACTAGATTTCTTCTCTCTTTCAATATTATAAAGGTTAATGTGTTAGTCAGCTTTCCAATACTATAACAAAAAATACCTGAGAAAATTCATTTATAAAGAGAAAAGGTTTATTTTGGCTTATGATTTTTGATAATCTAGTCTATGATAAGGCTGACACATTGCTTTTAGCCCTCTAATGTGGGTGCTGGATGGCAATGACTGGGAGTACATGGCAGAGCAAGCTGCTTACTTCATTGTCAAGAAACAAAAAGAAGAATTAGGGGACAGAAGACCATGATCCCCTTTGAGGGGATCCCTGAAGACCTAAAATCTCTCACTATGTTCCATCTTCTAAAGGTTCTATCACCTCCCAATAGTCCACCTTGGGGACCAAGCCTTTAACAGATCAGCTCATGGAGGATATTCAATATCCAAATTACAGCAATTATTGTGATGACTTCTCCTTGTGCATACATTTTAAAATATCTGTCTGAGTACTTCCTTGGTAAAATTTCTAGAAATGGGATTATTAAGTCAAAGGGAAGCACATGCAACGTTTTTTACATTGCCAGATTTCCACTCAAAAATTTACCAATTTATATTTATATGAGTGCTGTATGTCCTCTCTTACTGTAGAAAGCATGAAATTATTAGAACCAAAAAGTTTGAGTCTGTCATGATAATCAAGGATGTAAAAAAATAACCAATGATGATCTGAAATGACACCTCAGTATGGCATCATCCCAAAGAGAAAATGTCATGGGGAGATATAGATTCATACATTGATAAAGAGACAGCTACATGGAAAAAGAGACCAGACTATTCCAAGTATTAGCTTTTGATACTATCATATGCTTTGGTTCAATTAAGTGACAAAATTCTGTTTATAGTCATATTTATAAATAAGAATTGATGAACATGTAGATACAACCTTGTGTATATCACCATATGACATGGTACAAACAATACACTAAAATTATTATGTATTAGCACCTACTCCAGTTAAAGACAAAGTGTTGAGGACACTAAAAGCACCAAAGCCTGAGTTGCATGTCTGAAGTAAAGATTTCCAATTCTGCATGTAACTCTTTATTATTTGTCATCAATCCATCTAATGAAAGAAAATTTCTATATTTCATGCTCATCTTTTCCTAGTATCTGTGTTGTTAATTAAAAGGACACTTAATCTAAGATACTTACCACCGTAAGGCACACATTGTTGCAAAGACTGACTCCTCAGACCAGAGGACAAAAACAAGTTCCTAAGGCAATCCAAATATACTTTGTTAGTTCAAACTAAGACACGTATTGTCTAATAGTAGGGTCATCCATGCTAAAGAAGAAAAATCACATAGAGAACCACTCAAGCAAGTGTTGGTCTTAAATGAGGTTCCCTAGAAGCTAAGCCTAACATGATGATTCTTGAGTAAGAATTTCATTCATAAGAAAGCTATGAGACAGTTAAAAAGGCAGAACAGGACAGAAAGAATGTGATTTCAATTGAAGATTAACATTAGCTGGGTGCATAGGGAGCTCAGAAGTGATAGTACCCCAAAGAGCTCCTAGGTTGAGGAAAAGCGGATGGGCTTCTGTATCCCAGGGCTGGTGATGCACTGGCTGTAGGCGCTCCATGAGCAGCCACATGGGCATTTCTGCTTGAAGAATTCATGCTGGTCAAAGGCAGTATTCCAGAGACCCAGGAGCTGTAGTTAACCAGCATCCACAACAGCTGGAGACAGGTGTACTGATAGCTAAAGTCGGGTGAGGCACCAAAGGCACATTTTACAGCCCATCACTTGTGCTAATCAGATCCACTTTTTCTTCTCAATAAGTTAACTGTATTTAGACACACTTTTTCTAGGATTCTAGTTAGTTCTAATTTCTGGGCACACTTATGAAGAAAGAGGAATTAAACAAATCATGGCTCTCATTGCTGCAGTCTGTCATGAGGCCATACCTAAAATTTATCACCTCCCCCACTATTACCCATTCTAGATCTACCTCCAGCTTAACTAGTACTTCTGCTGGTAGAGGAGAATCATTTCATCAGTTACAGTTACCATTCCTTTATTAGTTTACAGAAGCAGTACCTGGACATGCAGAATCACTATGTGACCCTAGTGGATGTAACCATTTCAGAGGACCAGACCCTCTGGACTCAAAAAAAGCGTAAAGATACAGGCATGAGAAGTACACATTTTCTAGAACTGTGGGTGAGAGTTAACAGTTGCTGCACCTGGTGCAGTGGTACTTGCCTGTAATCCCAGTGACAGGCTGAGGCAGGATAACAACTTCAAGGTCTATTATTTAATTTTCATTTGTTCATTCAATATTTCTTGAATATTTACTAATGGCCAGTAATGACCAGGCACACCTATTTAAAGCACTATGTATTCAGTAATGGAAAACAAATAAACAAAAATACCTCTGGACAAATTGTTGACACAGAAGTAAAAAAAAATAATTAACATGCAATATAATGATATTCATAATAAGAGTGTGAACTGATGGTGGAGTTTGAATTTAATGGTGGGATAGATATATTCCAGGTGTGAAAGGAGATCAAAGAATAGCAAGAAATAGGAAGCAGTAAATATTAAGTCCTTTGGAGAAGAACAGCATTTCAATGGGTGGAGTACAAGTTACTTGTAAGTCTACATTTCCAAAAATGTGTATCATGGCACAGAAGACTTGAGAAATGTTCTTGGGACAAAGTTTCTACAGACAAATATTCTTGGGAAATTTGACATATTTCTAACCTCTTGTACACAATTTCAAAACCCAAGAGTTCAGAAAACTAAACAATTTTTTATATTTTTATCAGTCTATAAAGCCTTACATGAACTGATATGAGACATTTTACAGTCTTTATTTATCTCACTTATGTGAATGGCCATATAGTTTGCTACAGAAATAGCCATGTGTTTGATTGCTGGGAAGTGTTATGTAATGACTGTATAAATATCTTATTACCTTTTTAAACTTCTGAAAAACTCTGAATTCCAAACACATTTGGGCCCATGGTTTTTGAATAAAGGACTGTGGACCTGCATAATCTAGTTTTGAAAAGTCATGATGCATGTTAGTAGGTTCTAGAAAGATCTTGAATAAATTTCTTTCACCTAGTATATCCAATAAAGATTAAACTTTTCAATATATAGCCTCCTATTTTGCTTACAAAACGTCTACTAACATCCCAAAAAATAGCTAATATTATAAGGAATGCATGCTGGGAAATACTATCCAGTCTAGGATATGAGCAGGAAGCTAAAGTTTGAGTAAAGGAAAACAATTGTATTGTTTTCCAGGATACTATGCCTATCTCCAATTAGGATAATAGACTGATAGACACTTCTGCTTAGACACTTCTGTTGTAGTGAAGAGAAGAAAGGGTACAAGCTTAAATTAAGGCATTCCAGGGGCACATATATTAAAGAGGAGAGATCCACATGTGGAGATCATTTCAAGGTGAATTGGTAGCTTTTGGAATTTGATGTAGAGGGAAAAGAAAAACAGAGTTTATTAGAAGTGTAGGTATTTTTAAATTGAGACAATGGAGGAAGGATGATGCTATCAATAGGGCTAGAGAATATGGGTAATCAACAAGTGCATTGAGAAAGATACTAGTGAGGTGTAAAATTCAGGTATCTGGTAAAGTGCAGGTGTTAAGCATAAGGAAATTGGACTGCACCTCACGTGAATTATTTGGTCTGAATTTTAGAGCAGGGATCCATCTACAAATAGTATCAGACTTTTTCAGAAGCAAATAATAAGGCTGAGACCAGAATAATAAGGCCAAGGCCAGAACCTTGGTAAAATATTTGCATTCATGAGAGGGGAGGAATGGGCAGAAAAGTTTCTCAAGGAGAAAAAGATATGCTCAGAGAGGTGTAGGGAAACAGATAGTGCTTCTAGATTTTGTTGTGGGTATTGCCCATTGCATGGTTCAAGGACGAAGAGGACTGAAAATAGATCCTGGCCTTGGGTAATGATCAGGTCACTGATGACTGGGGAA
The DNA here is from genome assembly GCF_047511675.1 of Marmota flaviventris. NCBI lineage: Eukaryota > Metazoa > Chordata > Mammalia > Rodentia > Sciuridae > Marmota > Marmota flaviventris. The sequence goes on along the minus strand of NC_092498.1, from coordinate 99,120,852 downwards.
GGAGCAAGCTGTCTCTGTGGTTTAGTCAGCACAAAAATTAGGCCCAAATGAGTTAGGAAGTATCTTAGTCAGCTTGGGCCATCATAAAAATACCACAGACTGGATAGCTTACACAATAGAAGTTTACTTTTTCACAGTTCTGGAGGCTGGAAAGCCCAAGATCAAGGTTTGGCAGAGTTAAGTTGGTGAGGGCTCTCTTTCTGGCTTACAGATGGCTCCCTTGTTTCTGTGACCTCACTTGGTCTTCCTTGTGCATGCACATGAAGGGAGAGAGAAATATAGACACACTGTATCTCTTGTTAGAAGGCCATTAACCATATTAGATTAGGACTACCTTATAACCTCATTTTACCTTAATTACCACCTAAAAATCCTATTTATAACTGCCCTCACCTTGTCCATGGTCAAGAACCGGGAAGTTGCTGACTAGGTTAGTACAGGTAATAAAGGTTTAGAGAAAAGAGAAAATGTTTTCTCTAGTGTGAATATTTTAAGATTTATTCCCTTTAAGGTCATGAAGATTTTATTATTCATGGAGGCTGAGGAAGGATAGAATAAAAAGTGAGAGGTCAAAGATACAGAATATAAATGATAGGGAAATCCACAGAAACAGTGGAATGGAAAGAGGATGCAATGCTAAGATAGGATCTGGTGCACAAGAGGAATTCACTTGGGAAGCAGGAGTGATGGCAGCATGTGAAGGGAGGGAAGCAGGTCAATGTGGGTCTTGTTCTAGTTTCGTCTGGATGTGAAGGAGACAAAAACAGAGTTACTTAACTCCAATAAGATCAGGTTTTTATTGAAATTGATGCTGAATCAGGCCTGAATTTTAACTGACTAAACTAACAGACTAGTAATTCCTTTCTCCTTCCTTGTATTTGATGTGGCTACCACTGTTTCCAAACCAAGAGGTGGGTATGTCCCCAGTATGTAGCAGCTAATCAACTGGGTCATGCATCCCAGATGATATATATGGCTTACACATTCAAATAGACTTCTCATTAACCTTTTAAGTCTTGCAGAATTATGCAAGATATGAAAGTTATCCTTACCACCACTCCTCTTGAGATAAGAGATAATAAGTTAAAATTTCACAGTCTCAAATAAAAAAAATGACCCTGAACTTATTTCTTATCTCAGTGGTTGGCCACATTTGAATGGACAATGCACCATCTGCCCTGTCCTCATCCTTAGAGAATTGTGAGCTGGCAGATGGCCCATGCATCTGCAGGAATAAGCCTTAGCATAACACTCAGACCCGTGGATGGAAAAACACCTGAGCAGCGACCTGTGATGTCAGGGAAGGTGGGAACTGTTCTCAAAAAGAAAGGAAAGATAGTTAAAAGCAGTAAAAGGCTCTGATGGGGCAACGCTTTAAGCCAACTGGCTCCCTATATAGATAGGAAACAAAGACAGAAATTCTTTCATTCTTTACTTCAGTCAACACTCAATCTGTACCCATGGAAGGCACTGAAGTTCCTTGGTAACAAAGTGGGTGCTATCCCTAGCGTCACACACTTGTAGTACACAAGGCTTTTGTGAAATTGGTATCACAACAAAGTAAGCTGTTGTGATAAGGATGCCTGGGTATTGTGAAAGCATAGAACATAGGGATTTAAATAGGATGTGGCATTTAGAACCCACAGAATAAACAGTAGTTAATTAGATGAAGAGAAGGTGGAAGCATTCCAGAAATACAGAAGAGCAGGAAGAACAAGAGGCCCAGGAGTGTGAGTGAGAACAATAAGAATTCAATACATCTAAGGAGGACACCCCCCACAAAAAAAAAAAAAAAATCTTAAAAAACAAAATCCAAAAACAAAACCCCAGCTGGGCCCAATGGAGAGAGACAGCTAGCAAGGCTGAGGCAAACAAACTGAAGCTGGCAATGCCCAGACAAGGAGGACTTAGCACCTCAGATTAAAGTATCTGAGCCATGTGATACAGATGTGAGAGTCAGATTTGCAGGACAAGATAGAATTATATGTTGGGGGCAATCACTAGATAGAATTATATGTTGGGGGCAATATGGATTAGAACTGAGGAGCTCTGCCCTAAGGTGATGGGTGACAAGAGCAAGATGGATGCAGGACTGTGATGCAGAACAGATCAGCTCAAGCAAGTACTGCCTATAAAAGCCGTCCCAACTGGAATTCAATACCAACCCCATGAAATTTCATTTAGACTTGTGGCTCTTCTAGAGTCACCTGAACCATTTGCATTGGGAGGTTTGAGTGGATGACTATTAGGGCAGTTTTATTTTTTCCTGTGAATGTTAAAAATCTGTTTCGTACTACTCAGGAATGTAGTTTGGCTCATAGAGATTGACTGTAAAACAGGGGCCTGGGAGCAACCAAGCTTAACCCACCTAGTGCAACAGAACAGAACAGAGCAATCAATAATCCAGCCAGTCAACAGGAATAAACATGACGACGAGGAGGAAATGCATGGCCAGAGGCCTGGTTCCGAGTTGCAGTTTTGGTGAAGCAGAGATGACAGATGCCACTGCTTTCTGCCAAAGGTCCGTTCCAACCCCATTAGTGCATTGTGTAAGGATGAGCGTGCAAGAGTCAGGATGAAAACAAAAGCAGCCTGGTGACTCAGGCAACTGGGGCCTCCTGCAGGCTGGAGCACTGCTGTGCTGGCCAGGGGCTGGGTTGGGCAGGCTGAGCTGCTTGGCCTTTACTTCCCTCCTTTCGTGCTGCATGAGGTATGCCTATGGCAGGGGACCTACAGCCATCCTGCCTCTGGAGTAGAAGGAAGAGTAAGGCTACAGGCCTAGCAACAGAGACTCTGCCAACAACTATACCCCAAACAAAGCTAATACTGTTACTCATATAAGTCTGGAAAAGGCAAATTCACCTAAATCTGCAAGTGTTTAAATAGAGATACTGAGCACATCAGGTTGCCATGAAAAAGGTGAATATTAAAAGCAACTTTAAGTTGGGCCACTTTGAAATTTCCTACTGAATATCACTAGGCTGGCTTGATGGTGGGCAGTGAGGGTGGTTTTGACACGCAACTTCTTTCCATAAAGCCTGGGTCTGGGTGTTGTTATAAGCAGAGTAGAACACTTTCATCTTTAATAATTGTTTATTAACACACGGTTAGCACTCTGTAGTCCACTTGCAAGGGCTTTCTGGTCACAAATAAGGGCATATGGAATGCCACTGCTGAAATGGACTCAGCAGGCTTTACCCACCTCAGCTTTAACTCTAATGAGTTCCACTGGAGGAGGATAGTTTACTGCTGGGCTTGGTGGCTCACACCTATAAACCCAGCAGCTCAGGGGGCTGAGGCAAGAGGATCTCAAGTTCAAAGCCAGCCTCAGCAACTTAGCAAGGCCCTAAGCAACTCAGTGAGACCCTGGCTCTAAATAAAATCTATAATGAGGGCTAGAGATTTGGCTCCATGGCTAAGATCCCTGGGACCAATTCCCTGTGCACCCTCCCCCCGCCAAAAAAAAAAAAAAAGAAGTTGTTGAACTTCTATTGCATTCCCAGGGGATGTGATGGTAAGCAGTTTTTTGGAATCCCTGCCGAGCAAACTGTCAAGAGCCTGGGGTCTTGATTGACATAGCTTCTCTCTAGAAAGAACTGATTTTTAAAAAATCTACTGCCTGCCATGGGGAGCCAGAAGCACCTGCCTCCTGGGGCAAATTCAGGGAACAGTGGCTTTGGCATTGTAGACAACAAGCATGGGTACCTGTCCACAGTTGCAGGGTGGGGGCCAGAGAGATTCCTTAATCCAGAGCTGGTCCTGCCAGGAAGGAGCCTGTGAATCTCAGGCAACCCAAATGCCTGGCTTGCTAGCCTTGTGGTCATTCTTCAGTCAAACTTAGCTAAGCTCTATCTCTCTCTTTTCCATCAGCACTGTTCTGCAATAAGAGATACTGCAGAGAGGACAATCAGTTTGCTGATAGGAAAGCAAGGACATTAGGGTCACTGAAAATTTTGCAGGGGTGTGACAGCATGACCTCGTAAGGAGACTGAAAGCAGAACAGATAACAGCCAGAGTGAACTCAGTGCAATGCCAGCAACTCAAGGGAATGTCAAAACACATGGCCCCAGCACAAGTCTAGTCTAACCTAAACAGGAGGTCAGTTATAATATGGAGATTTCCTGCAGAGGACATGGACTTAAAAGAATGCCAGTAAGGGGCATATTACTAAAGGGCATGGAGGGTCATTTAGTCTAAGCCTCAAATTTAGACTTTTGATTTTATCTCCAAATGAGCTTATTTATTTAGTCACTAAGATACAGTGACCTGATTGAGAGAATGTCAGTATCTTCACAGTCAATATTTTCATAAGTTTTAGGCTACCTAGTGAATAGTATAATAATTTTTATTTCTCAAATTACTAATTTGTTAAATGTGAACATTTGAATGTGCCACAATATTTACAACATTCTCCTGGTATATATTTATGTATTCATATACCTAGAGGTCTAACAGAATGGAATATCTCAAGTTTCTTTTGAACAATGAGAGATCCTAATAATTTCTTCTCCCCATCACCAAAGTAACTTAGACTTTTATCTCTGTAATCAAAATTACAGCAATATCTATTGTTATTCACAACTAATTAACTAATGCCTTCATTGTAGAATTCAAAATCATCAACCTGTGACCAACTTAGCAAAAAGCTGAGCATGTCCCTATATGGCATGATAGAAAGATCACTGGAAATAAAATAAAACACATCTGTTCTGGCCCTGGTTTGGCCAATTAACCAGCTGTTTTTCTAGATTATGCCACTGTGCTTCTTTGAGCCTCAGTTTTCTCATCTATGAGAAACCATACCAGAGGATTAAATTATCCAGGAAAACTCTTAGCACAGGATATGGGACATAGATTTAGTCCTCCCTTCCCCCTTCTCATTCTTGGGATTCATTTTTCTGTTAAGATCTTTTCAAATTTGAATGCTCTTTTATTTTCATTAATATCTGTTTAAACTTATAAAGATCAAAAGAGATTCTAAGTATTACCTAATGGAAGTGATTTTTTTTTCCTCTATGCCATTGGTGATGTCCGCCATTCTTTATTCTTGATTAATGAACAAAAATCTGATCTATGGAACTACAGCTATGGCTCATAATACAAATGTACAAAAAAAAAAAAAAAAAAAGGCTGTCATAACTGAGTAATTACCCGGGAGGTGAGAGGGCATTTCTGCAAGAAAACATGAGCCTGTCACGAATTCCCTTCACCTGACCTTCCTCAGCAAAATCCTGAGCAATCTTCAAGGTCCAACCCCAAAGTTCCCTGTGTCCTTTGGCCTGTGACAATCACTGTGTTCAGAAGTGAAGGTCCTCCGGCTCAACATTTAGCACTCTATGAAGATCACTGCATGTGTGCTCACTTTGGAGAAGAGACCCAGGCTGCCTTTGTTTTCTGTGACAACACCTTTTTTTGCTTTCTCACTATACTGCAGACTGCAATTCCTCTCACATTTCCTTTCTTCTATGATTTGGATATAATTTGAGTGTGTCCCTCAAGGAGTCATGTTTTGGAAGCTTGGAACTCATCAGGATGGCAACGGAAAGTGGTGTGGAGCCTTTAAGAGGCAGAGCCTTGTAGAAAGTAATTAGGTCACTGAAGGTGCTGCCCTCAGAAGGAACTGACTTGGTAACTTCTCATGGGACCCGGGTTAGTTCTTGTGACAGGGTTGTTTTAAAGAAGCCGTCCTGGCTTTTCTCATCTCTCCCTAGTCACAGCATCCTATCTTGCCACATGATCTCTCTCTCACATGCACTCCGGCCATGATGCATCAGCCATGGGAGACAGCCAGGAAGAGCCCTTGTAAGAGCTGGCACTATACTGTTGAATCTTTAGAAGTGAGAACTAAATGAACCTCTTTCTTTATAAAGTACTCCTCTTGCCTTTAATTATCTAATAGTAATAGAAAACAGACTTATACATGCTCCAAGTGTTAGGTGCCTAGAGCAACAAAGGCCAAGAGAAAAATAATGCAAGCCACAGATAAGAACCACATATGTACTTTAAAATGCATGCAATGTCACTGCTTTATTTTCATAGAAAAGGAACATGATGCAATAAAGTTTCCTGCAACTACAAACAAATAACCTATTGATGGCAAGTAAAAAGAGAAAGAATGTTTTGTATTTGTGGGTTCAAGACTACAGAAGCCAAGATAGATTATAAACTATACATATATTTTTAGGAATACAAGTGTTAATTAAAAGCATGATTGCATAAATGGTTAAAATAAATAAGACATTTCAAGGATGGAAGATATATGAGTTAAGAAGAGACAAACAAGATTGCAACAGAGGGACATATATAATTTACTGACATAAAAGATACTTACTGAATAAAGCCAAACCTTTCCACTCTTGAGTTTATAAAAGAGGGTAGAAGCCAGAAATGGACATATGGTGTCCCTGGGGAGGAAAGAAGACAGATGCAAAATAAGTTATGTTCTTGCCACAACAGGTGATCAAGAAATTTATAATTTTTGAATTAATAACTAAGACAACTCCAAGGCCAGAGAGAAAACTGTCGCAGTATTTTGAAGGCAGTGGCAGAAGAAAAAAGAACATAAACTCTTATGAAGAAAAGTCAAAGTTTAACACCTGGAAAAAGCATCGTTCCCTTAAACCTGAAGACTCAGCTACCTTTGTAGAAAGCATCCCTTTGGGGTTGCAGAGTCTTGTACCCCTTCTCCTATATTCTCCAGTCAGGAGACCAGAGGCAACACATAAAGACTTGAAGATGAGCCAAACTGTCGTTTGACCACAATGAGCTACAGTAAGTGAAGGCTGAGGTGGGGGCCATGGGAGGGGAAGCCCGTCTTGGGGTTTAGGAAAGATGGAAAAGACAAACAAGAGAGAAGGGGCTATAAAAAAGGAGAGGAGAAAAGAGCACTATACTAAGGAAGAATGTGACCAATCATAAAAGTGGAACACTTTGCTACTCAAGGATCCCAGGCGTGAAGAGAATGACATAAAACAAGTACGCTCAGATAGAAAATTACTTTACTCACATAGAAAGTTACCTTATTAAAAACAATATATGTCCTAAATCAATTGATTAACCAAAATGCATACTGTAATAATTGTAGGTAACATTTTATAGTTTTAAAAATACCTAAGGCTGCCCAATATCTCACAGACCCTGCACCCTGTGCTGATGGTTTGAGTCATTCAATCTTTGAAACAGCTCCACAAGCAAGGAGTTTGTTTTATTTCCATTTTTCCAGATGCAAAATAAGTTTCATTCTTTCCAGTGCAAACCATTAAGAATTACAAGGAAAGGAAAGAATTTCTGAATTGTTCCTCTTGGTGGCACTTGCAAGTTACTGGCTATTCATTCAAAGCCCCAGAAATGCTATTCCAGTGACTATGGAGGCTGAAGGAAAAGGATCTCAAGTTTGAGACCAGCCTCAGTAATTTACCAAGGTCCTAAGCAGCTTAATGGGATCCAGTCTCAAAATAAAAATAAGGGCTTGTGATAGGGATCAGTGGTAAAGTGCCCCTGGTTTCAATCCCCCAAAACCAAAAAAAGTTAAAGAAAAAAAAAAAAAGAGTAGGAGAATCAGTCCCTAGTGGACAAGGATTAGGTTTATCCTCTTAGAGTCAGTGGGTTCTAAAGACATGGCAACAAACATTTCCTAGCTGAGAAAATTCCTTACGGGGAGATCCTAGCAATGGAAAGGCTTTCTAATGCAACCCCAAATACGTAAAGCTGTATATAAATCATGGGATTCCACAAGCCTTGCTTTATAGATGCTAAAAAGGTGCCATTTGCCTAGGACCAAATTTTCAAACACTGACAAATGCAATGCTGACCTCTTAATCCCAACACCATCTAGTCCACAGAAGCCACAAAAGCTGGAGACATCTCCAAAGAAGGTATTTAGCAACTTGAACACAACCATTGAATGCTTATAATAGCCTGCTTCAGAGAGTAGATAGTAACTAAAAACATATAGGTCTTCTTTGATATAAGGAGAGTAACTAAGAACAGAGTAGGGACGAAGAGCAGGAGAAGAAGATTAACATTAAACAGGGATGAGAGGTGGGAGGGAAAGGGAGAGAGAAGGGAAATTGCATGGAAATGGAAGGAGACCCTCAGGGTTATACAAAAGTACATACAAGAGGAAGTGAGGGGAAAGGGAAAAATAATACAAGGGGGAGAAATGAATGACAGTAGAGGGGGTAGAGAGAGAAGAGGGGAGGGGAGGGGAGGGGAGGGGGGATAGTAGAGGATAGGAAAGGCAGCAGAACACAACAGACACTAGTATGGCAATATGTAAATCAATGGATGTGTAACTGATGTAATTCTGCAATCTGTATATGGGGTAAAAATGGGAGTTCATAACCCACTTGAATCAAAGTGTGAAATATGATATATCAAGAAATTTGTAATGTTTTGAACAACCAACAATAAATGTTAAAAAAAAAAACATAGGAAAATTCCTAGGGAAAGCAGAATCCTTCAAAAAGTTAACACTGTTCACATAAAAAAAAAAAAAACCAAATAATTATATTCTTACTAAGATAAGGTAGATTTGAAGGTGTTTTGGAGCCACTAACAATCTGAGAATATTGACTTGATTCCACAAGTCTTTGGATTTGTCACAGGGGACAAGGCCAAGGACAAATACCCTAATGATGTAAATATTCCTTTGGAAACTAAATATACTTTTATTTATTTCTAAGTTACCAAGAGAAATGTCAGGGGCATTTAACATTAGAGATGGCATAATATTCATACTATTTTATAGTTTTAGAGGAACATGAACTTTGGAATTAAGCAAATTAGTCTGTTTTTTTAAAATTCTGACCATCCCACATAATGTATAATTTTATGGAAACTTCTACTCTAACCAACAATAATTTTATCTGTGAAAATGGAGAAAATAATATACCATATTGGAATGCCCTAATGAGGGGATGCTTACCCACTGGAGGCAAGTAGTAGATGCTCAATTATTAAATATTGCCAGAAGTGCTTCATTCCATGTGGTTTCCTGACATGCTTTTTTTTTTTTTTTTTTTAAACACACCACTGTCTACTGACACAGCTAGATACCACATCTGAGATATCCGTCAAAAAAGAACTGCATGTGTTTCTGAGGCTTTAGGGTTATGGAAACAGTAATAGAACTAAATGAGGTGGCAAATTTGAACTGGGCCTGAGCAAAAATATTCTCCTGCAAAAACTTCCATCTCCATTTTTCTTCCCTCTCAAATTACTCAGAAGATGTTGCTTGGGTAAGAATATAGCACTTGGAATTTTTATTTATTATTTAATGTTTGGTCAGTGTTCAGCCATCCAGTTTAAAATTATTTCTAGGAGATATATGTGTATGTATGTATATATATATATATATATATATATATATATATATATATATATATATATATAAAATATAAACATATATACACACATACACATAATGTTTTTAAGTGACACATTTTGCTTCCTCACAATTTTAACATATGTTATTCAACTTTGTTTCCCAATTCATCCTCTTATGAAAAAGAAAAGAAAAATGTTACCTTAGGACTAACAGAAGACAGGGAAACTTCCACTCTAGGAAAATAATATTAGATTTGACATAAATTAGATGCTTGCCAGTAACTCAACCACACCTGTCAAATAAGACATTAAGATATGAAATAGAACATTAACAAAAGTCAATTTTGCTAGTGATTGAGTATAAGATTTAACTGTGTTGTAACCAAAGGAAAGGGAAGTTTGAAGGCAGATATGTTTTAGTTGGAGAAGAAAATATCCATACAGTAAAGAGATTAACCATTGGAATTTTTCAGCGCACTTTCTCTCCCAAGTAACCTTAAGAAATAAAGAAATGTAGCTCATTTCTTTGCAAAAAGAATATTATGTTTATAATACTTTTATTTAGCAACATCCTTCAAAAGTTGTGGAGTGCAAAACAATTAAAAATACAAGAAGAAAGCAATTATAACTCAAAGTGATAAAGACTTCTATAATTGTATCTGTGTGCTGTGAGATGAGCTAGGAGGGGAATACAACCCTCAGCAAAGTGAGAACTTGAACATTCCAGGTCATCCCCAAACAGGCATTTTATTGTTCCTCCATTTGTACTTAGTTCCCTTTGGTTATACACATCACAAATTTTAATGTGCACAAGAATCTCCTAGGAATCTTGTTAATATGCAGAGTCTGATGTTGCACGTCTTGTGTGGAACCTGAGAAACTGCATTTCAGAACAGCTCCCAGGTGATGCCAATGCTGGTGGTTTCTGGACCATGCTGAGTACCAAGATTGTAAACTGCTCTACTGGCTTAGGCCTGTTACTACAGCCTTTTCTAAAATTTGTCCCCAACATTCCAAATAGCAATAATATTTTCTCAAAGATAGGGCTGTGTTGTAAATAAGTCTTAATAACATTAACACTTGAAAAAATGCGCTGTTTATTTTTCTCTTTGTATCTACAAATGTATGATCCTTAAATATAGAAGGAAAGTTGGTCCAGCAAATTAAATTCTTTTTACCAGGATTTTAAAGTCTTTTGGGTTTTAATTTCAAACCAGATGTACTATGACTGGCCTTATTTTTCTCAGAAGGTTTCCTTCTTTTCCTTGGGCTGACAAACTCCTAAATATTGATATTAAGATGATATTGGGATTGGGCTGGGGATTTGGCTCAAACGGTAGCGCGCTTGCCTGGTATGTGCGGGGCGCTGGGTTCGATCCTCAACACCACATAAAAATAAAAAATAAAGATATGTGTCCACCTAAAACTAAAAAATAAATATTTTTTTAAAAGATGATATTGAGATTTACTGATATGAAGCCTTTGCACCCTTTTGGAAGGAAGTATATAAATAGACACGACAATTTGGTAATATGTCTTACCTGTCACAAAGCAATTGTACCTGCTAATCAAAGTAAAATTGCAAAATATGGGGGAGAGCTGTCTCAACTGCAGAGTAAGCTAGGTTACTCCAGAGTGAGCTAGGTTATCTGTAAATTCAATTTTAGCTTCACAGTTCTGTCATGTTTGTTTTTCTGGAACTTGATGCCCAATGTTCTAATAGAGTCAATATAATTGCCTGATCCATAGCTGGGAAAATTCATGTGCTGGCCATGGGAGCTTCTACCCCTAGTGATATTTTTACTGATAATTAGTTGTATTTGGAAAGCTTATGAACTCACTTTCCTTATGTAGAACATTATGAGGATCCAATGATTTCCAGGGTTCAGCTGATCCACTAACTTTAATAATAGTCTTTGTTTTTTGGCAAATAGGAGGCATTAATCATACAGTAAATGCATGTAATAGAATGAGTAAACAGGAATTTCATGTCCCTATGTAAAGGGACAAATTAAGGAACAATGAAAAGAGAACAAATTTACTTTGACAGAGGAGGGGGTCAGGATCAGAGAAGGACTGATTGTGATACAAGGTGTATGTATCCCTGTTCTTATAGGAAGGAAGGAGGAAAAGGAATTGCGATCAGAAAGGAATAGGTGGAAGACCTTCAGCTTACTGAGGGCAGTGATGTTTTCAGTTCACCATGGAGTCTCAGGGTTAGAGAGTGCCCCATAGTTGGCATACATTAATCACAGGGAGACTTATTTAGTGAATGAAGATGATAAAGAAGGCACTTCAGGCATTGAATGTAAGCATGACTCCTTAAAAAAGAATAGTCTTATCTAACAACTGATTGATAGATACAGAGCAGAAAAAAAGAGAGTGGGAGACGTGAAGAGAAAAATAATGAAAATTTACTTAAATGTTCCTTTAGAGCAGAAAGACCATAGGATGGTCATTTGCCTGGACATTATCTCTTCATTGCTGGAAGGAGGCAGACATCTTTGGTGTAAGATAGGGTAACTGAACTCCAAAGAGATAATTATGCTGCCTCTATCAAAATAGATGGGCTGATCCTCCAATGGCCTCCATTTCACAAACCTGTCTAGTGATCACTCTAAGCACAGGTATCCAAAGAATTTCAGGAAGTGAAAAGTTAGAAAGTAAGTAGAAAATTTCCAAAAGACTTGCTAGTACCACAGAAATTCTGAAGTGATTCCACTTCTCTCCAGAAGGTTTACACTTATATACTCCTATAGGTTCTTATTAGGTGGCTTTCTTCTATGCCAACTAGTAAGAACCTATAGATTTAGAGGAATTATAAGATAAAATTTAAGATACTAATTTTCAACTCCCTTTTATATATAGAATATTGTCATAAAATTTATCATTCCAATGAACAAAATGTTTCTTTAGCATATTTTCTTTAAAAAAAAATCTCCTGATAATGCTTATTTCCTCATACTGACTGAAAGATTCAAATAACTTTTGTTGTAAAATAAGTACATCTTGGCTTTTTATCAGCACATAGGTGATATGTGAAATTCAAAATTAAGGTTTTTTTTTTTTTTTTAAAAAAAAAAAAAAAAACAAGAAAATTCACTCAATTAGGTCCATAGCTCTGCCCTTCTGATTTCTAAATTTAGCTGCCAGTTTTAGAAGAATTTGCATACTCTTGAATAAATGCCACTGAAAGGGGAAAGTGGTTTAGTAAAACTACTTATATGCAGATCCCCTCCTAAAGTACCCTGTGAATAGCTTTTATTAAGCAAGATTAAAATTGCTCATTATCCCAAAATAACTTCTGTGCATGTGATGTTATAAAAAAAGCATACACCGTAATCAGTTTGACATTTTTGGAATTTCGAAAGGTAATTAGGCTCTCCTTCTTGGAAAAAAAAAAAATTTTTGCTATTGTGAGCATTTCCAGTGAAGTATAGGCCTCTTTTTCATAGATCTTTAGCTTACATTAGCTTATCTATAAAGTGACTGATGCTAATACGTGATCAAATACTGGGGAATTTGCCTTTAAAGGGCAGATGGATGATACAAACTGGCAAGATACTTGAGAATAAGTACTTGAGGGTTTTGTATAGGTGCCATTCATCAGTCTATCCCAACACGCTGTGATTAAATGTTGGATCTTGGAGTCTGGTGTTATTGGAGTCATATCTAGTCCGTGTGCTAGAATACAGCTTCAGGTACTTTGCTTCTCATGTCTCAGTTTTTTCTTCTGTTCAAGAAGAATGCTAACTAATAAGACCATATGTCCCATTTTGCCCTTGAGAATCCCTATTTCTGTTTCTTGTCAGGCCTAATTATTAATAGTGAATCCTTTCAAATCTCAAAGTGTTCCAGTTTGCATGATAAATTACAAGTTAACGGTAATGCAAATTCTAGTATAGTCCTTAGGAGGATTCTTGGCATATAATTGGCATCAACGTATCCTTCAAAATAGGGATCTCCTGTGCCTGCCTCCTAAAGCTGTGGTGGTAACTAAATAGATAGATGATCCACACAGAGGGCTGGGCATGTGGCACATAGTAAGCACTCAATAAATAGGTTATTTACTATTACTCATTTTATGGTACTTTTGCCTAAAAATACCTGTGCACATGGAATTCAGACCTATCTAGAAAATTGAAATTACTTCAAAAGCCTTAAAGATGGAAATCTTGATGATTTTCAAAATGACTTAAGAATCCCTAGGTCATCTCGTCCACAAAAGGTAAATAGGCTTCTTTAGCTGGAGAAAGTTTACATCCAGAACCTGAAACAAATCTTCAAAATTACTGTGGATCTAAAAAAGAAAAGAAACATTGATCTACTCAGTGTCTCTTCAACAGAGAAGTGAGGTGTTTGGGCCTAACTCACAGAACCAGTCAGGGGAGACCAAAAGGAAAACCTTTGGATCTTAACCTAGTTCTTTGGATCTTAACCTAGTTGTTCCACTATCCATCATTACAAGATGATCATATATATAAATATCCATATATTTGTGAATATTTATATATAAATATATAAAAATAATATATGTAAATATTTATATATATATATATATATTTAAAAGATAAGAAAATTTTCATTTTAAAACACTGCAAAACAGACCTCTAATTTCAGTTTAGCAAATAAAAGACCACCCAGACTTTTGCAAATATAACTTCTCAGAACTCAACCAGGTTTTTACTGTAGCTATCAGAGAAAAATCCCTTCTTACTTCTAGAAGGCAGAAGAGACAAGAAATCACTGAAATATACCAAAGGATTTTGTTCTTCTTAATGGGGCCTACCTTTTGGAGAAACTCTTATTTCAGAGCTTAAGTGACCCAGGGTAAAGGAAATAACCAACTCCAGTCTACTCTAGCTATCATGTCCCACATAAGGGGGAGTATGAAAAACTGAGAACCACTTGTGAAATTCACACAAACCAGGGGTAAAGACTCACTAAAAGACTGAGCTATAATGATAGTCTGCAGAAAAGTTCCCAGTTACATGTCTTAGCACCACATGTGTAAAGGACTACTGACCACAGTTCCTTTGCCCCAAACACCATGTATGTTTATCAAGAAGAAAAAAAAAAAATAGGAGGAACAGTAAAAGACAGAAAACACAGTGTGAAATATTAGAACAAGACTCAAATATGGCAGAGATGTTGGAATGGTCACATTAGGAATTTAAAATGACCATGATTAATATGCTAAATTCTCTAATCAATAAGGTAGACAGCATGTAAGAACAGACGGACAATGTAAACAGTTGGAAATTCTAAGAAGAATGAAAAAGAAATGATACAGGCCAAAAAAAAAAGAGTATAACTGAAAATGAAAATTGTTTTGATGGACTTAGACTGAAAATGAGAAAAGAATTATTCATGACATAATAATATGAACTTCCATAATTAAATAAGTGAAAAAAAAGATTGAAAAAATAAAAATAATTCTGGAACAAAAATAAATAATGTCTTTGGTACTCTTATTAGAAGATTTCACAAAGCTGAGGAAAGACTCTGTGGGACTAAGGAAATGTCAATAAAAATTCCAAACAGAAAAGCAAAGAGAAAAATGACTGGAAAAATTGAAACAGACTATCCAAGAATTAAGGTACAACTACAAAAAGTATCACTACATATAGTGGGTGTACAAGAAAGAGAAGAAAGAAAGGAACAGAAATATTGGAATAAACATTTGAATCATGAATGATTGACAATTTCCCCCCAATTTAATGTCAGACACTAAGCCACAGGTACATGAAGCTCAGAGAACACCAAAATAACTACTCTTAGGCATATCATTGTAAACTGAATAAAATCAAACAAAAAAATCTTGAGTTTGTGCATAGTGAGACATAGGGGTTTAATTTCATTTTATTGCATGTGGATTTCCAATTTACCCAGCACCATTTGTTGAATAGGCTATCTTTTCTCCAGTGCATGTTTTTGGCACCTTCGTCTAATATAAGATAATTGTAATTTTGTGGGTTAGTCTCTGTGCCCTCTATTCTGAACCATTGGTCTACCAGTCTGTTTTGGTGCCAATACAATTTTTGTTACTATTGCTCTGTAGTATAGTTTAAGGTCTGGTATAGTGATGCCACCTGCTTCCCTCTTCCTGCTAAGGATTGCTTTAGCTATTCTGGGTCTCTTATTTTTACAGATGAATTTCATGATTGCATTTTATATTTCTATGAGGAATACCATTGGGATTTTGATCAGAATTGCTTTAAATCTGTATAGTGCTTTTGGTAGTATGGTCATTTTGATAATATTAATTCTGCCTATCCAAGAGCAAGGTAAATGTTTCCATCTTCTAAGGTCTTCTTTGATTTCTTTCTTAGGGTTCTGTAGTTTTCATTGTATAGATCTTTCACCTCTTTCTTTAAGTTGATTCCCAAAACTCAACTCAAAGTGGATCAAGGACCTAGGAATTAAACCAGAGACACTACATCTAATAGAAGAAAAAGTAGGTCCTAATCTTCATTATGTGGGATTAGGCCCCAACTTCCTTAATAAGACACCTATAGCATAAGAATTAAAACCAAGAATCAATAAATGGGATGAATTCAAATGAAAAAGTTTCTTCTCAGCAAAAGAAACAATCTGTGAGGTGAACAGAGAGTCTACATCCTGGGAACAAATTTTTACCCCTAACACATCAAATAGAGCACTAATCTCTAGGGTATATAAAAAATTCAAAAAGCTAAGCACCAAAAAAACAAAACAAAACAAAAAAAACAAATAACCCAATCAGTAAATGGGCCAGGGACCTGAACAGACACTTCTCAGAAGAGGAGATACAATCAACCAACAAATATATGAAAAAATGCTCATTATCTCTAGCAATTAGAGAAATGCAAATCAAAACTACTCTAAGATATCATTTCACTCCAGTCAAAATGGTAGCTATTATGAAGACAAACAACAATAAGTGTTGGTGAGGATGTGGGGACAAAGGTACACTCAGACACTGCTGGTGGGACTGCAAATAGGTGCAGCCAATATGTAAAGAAATATGGAGAATCCTTGGAAATCTTGGAATGGAACCACCATTTGACCCAGCTATTCCTCTCCTCGGACTATACGCAAAGGATCAGCATACTACAGGGACACAGCCACGTCAATGTTTATAGCAGCATAATTCCGCATAGCTAAACTGTGGAGCCAACCTAGATGCCCTTCAGTGGATGAATGGATAAACAAAATGTGGCATATATTCACAATAGAATTTTACTCAGCAATAAAAGAGAATAAAATCATGGCATTTGCAGTTAAATGGATGGCATTGAAAAAATAATGCTAAGTTAGCCAATCCCCAAAAAACAAATTCCAAATGTTTTCTCTGATATAATTGGCTGATTTATAGTGGGATAGGGAGGGGGAGCATGGGAGGAATAGACAAACTCTAGATAGGGCAGAGGGGTGGGAGGGAAGGGGAGGGCGCAGGGGGTTAGCAAGGATAGTGGAATGTGATAGACATCATTATCCAAAGTGCATATGTGAAGACACAAATTGGTGTCAACATACTTTATATAGAGAGATATGAAAAATTGTGCTATATATGTGTAATAAGGATTGTAATGCATTCCGCTGTCATTTATTTTTTAAAAAATCAATTAAAAATGTTCAATGTTAAAAAAATTTTTAAAAGTAGCAAACAAAAATAAAAATCACCTTACCTAAAAAAAAAAAAAAAAAGAATTACATCCAACTTCTCCTCAGAGACCATGTAGGAAAGAGATTGGTTAAAGTATTGAGAGAAAAAATAAAACCAAAAAAAAAAATCCTACCAATCTAGATTTCTGAACTCTATGAAATTATCTATCATAAGAGAATATTTAAAGACTTCTCATGAAAATCAAAATTAAGAAAGTTTTATGCCACCTGACCTGGTATTACCTTGCTGGACATGTTAAAACAAGCTAAAAGTTTTTGAGAGAGAAAAAACAAAACAAAGAGAATGATGTAGGTTAGATCTACATAAACAAAGAAAGAGCATCAGAGAGGGAATAAGTAAAAGTAAGATAAATAATTTTATTTTTATTATTAATTGGTGTCTACAGGTAACAGTTTACTCAAAATAAAAAGTGACAAGTTATGTATGTGTGTATATATGTCAAATGCATTTGACAAAATGTAAGTCATTCATGACAAACAAATAAACAAACCTCAACAACCAATCTGTATACATGTGATTATCTATAATGTGCATAATATAGAAAAATATATACATATAAGCTTATATGTAGGTTAAATAAATGAATGCAATGTTATAAGGGCCAGGAGGGAGAAATCAGGAATATTTTGCTTATATAAGTAGGAATAGAATAAGGAAGACAGTATATAAGGAGCCTAGACTAAATTTCCAATGTACATATATGGATACACTAAAGTGAAACTCATCATTATGTATATCTATAAGATACTTTAAAAAGTGTAAATAAATACCACCGGTACAGTGATACAGTATTATTTCAAATTGTGCTTAGATTAGTTGTAAATGCACATTACAAACTCTAGGTCAACCAACAGAAATATAAAAAAAAAGGAAAAGAAAAAATGTTAAATATAAAGTGGTATTAATACCATTTCAAAGTCAGACTAATACAGTGTATCAAAAATCAAAACTTGACTCTGAAATTCACTACAAGAAACCCACATTAAATCTAAAGACACATGTAGATTTGAAGTAAAAGGATGAAGAAAGATTTACCAGCTCACACTATTAGAAAGGTGGACAGCTGTATTAATTTCAGGTAGAGTACATACCAAAGCAAGAGAAGTCGTGAGATATAATGTGGAACGTTAACCTAGATGAGATGTGAGATGGACCAGATCCTTGAAAGACACAATCTTCCCAAACTCACACTCATAATAGAAAATAGACAATATGAATAGAGTTACACTTTAAAAGATATTTTTTAATTGTCAATGGACCTTTATTTTATTTATTTATATGTGGTGCTGAAAATCAAACCAAGTGCCTCGCACACGCTAGGCAAGAGCTCTACCACTGAGCCTCCACCCTACCTCCTAGAATTGCACTTTTGAAAGGAATTGAATCAATAGTTAATGTTCTTCAAAGCAGAAAGCACTGGGCCTGGAGGGTTTCACTGGTGAGTTCTGCCAAACACTTAAGGGAGAAATTATTCCAATTCTCTACAATCTCTTCCAGAAGATAGCAGAGAAAATGTCTCGTAAGTTATTCTATGAGACCAGAATTACCCTAATACCAAATCCAGACAAAGGTATACAAGAAAACAAAATTACAGAGCCATATGTCTCATGAATAAAATGAAAAAAGTCCTTAAACAATATTAGCAAATCCAATCCCCAATAATGAATAAAAATAACTATATACCATGACCAAGTGGGATTTATCCCTGGTATGTGATACTGGTTAAACATTTAAATATCACTTTGCATAATGATGTATCAATAGGTCAAAGAAGAAAAAATACCTGATCATATCAGTAGATGCAGAAAATGCATTTGACAAAATGTAAGTCATTCATGACAAACAAAGAAACAAACATCAACAACCAAAAGAACAAAAGAACCACTCAGAAAACTGTAAACAGAGAGGAACTTCTTCAATTTGATGGATATCTATTAAAAAGAAACTACAGACAACATCATTCCTTTTTATTATTTTTGCTTGGTTCATAATAGTTACTACAAATCAGAATTCATTTTGATACAATTAAATTAAATGCTTGGAATATAACTTGCTCCAATTCAGTCCCCAGTACTTTTCCTTACCCTCCTTTCCTCCATGCTCCTGATCTTTCTATTTATTTACATTTTATTAAAGTTACCGTCTTGTAGGTTTACATGATGGTGAATTTCATTCTAGCATGTCCATATAGGTACATTGGAAAGTTGGTCTAGGTTCATTACACTGTTTTTTTCTAATACTGTCCTTCTTCTTCCCCCTCAATCTTTTTCTTCTACTCCCCGATCCTTTTTTAATTTGACAACATGATTCTTCTGTGTGTGTGTGTGTGTGTGTGTGTGTGTGTTGTGCTGGGGATTGAACCCAGGGCCTTGCACATGCAAGGCAAGTACTCTACCAACTGAACTATATGCACAGCCCCACTAACATCATTCTTGTTGAGAAACTTGATGCTTTCCTACTAAAGTCAAGGAAAAGCAAAGATGTCTCCTCCTCTCACCACTCTTTTTCAATATCATGCCAAAAACTCTTTCTAATGCAATATTATCTTTAAAAAGGAAGTAAAGCTATTCAGATTGGAAGAAAGAAATCTGTCTTGCCTTGTAGACGGCATGATTATCCATATAGCAAATAAGAATTGGAGGGAAAAATCCTCCTGGAAATGAGTGATTTTATCAAGATTATAGAACAAAATGTTCATATACAGAAGTTAGTTGGTTTCCTACATATCAGCAATGAACACATAAAATTTCAAATTAAAATCAAATTTGAAAAACAAATTATAAAAATTTGAAAAAAATATTTTCACTAGCAACCCCAAAAATTAAACTTCAAGGTATAAATGAAAGATGTGGGCTGAGGATTTAATTCAGAGGCAAAATGCTTGCCTAGCTTATATAAGGCCCTGATTCTATCCCCAATACAGAAAAAAAAAAAAATCTAATTAAAGGTACACAAGATCTATATATGTAGTTTGTAGCAAAATTATAAAAGTGATGATCAAAGAACTAAATAATCACACCAAGCAATATTGCCAAGATATCCATTCTTTAAAAATTGATCTATAAAAACCAAAACCCCATCAAGTTATACTATGAATATTGACAAACTAACTCTAAAGTTTTTATCAAGAAGTAAAAGACCAATACAGCTAACACAACTTACCCTAAAGCTACAGTATTTGAGACAAAGTGGTATTACTGAAAGACTAGACAGATCAATGGGACAGAATAGAGAATCCAGAAATAAAGCCATATAAACATAGGTGACTGATCTTTGATGAAGGAATAAATGCAATATACTCCTCCTTCTAACCAAAGATTCAGGAACAACTGGACATACACGTGCAGAAAAGTGTATGACTTTACACCAGTCACAAAAATGAACTCTATATGATCTTAGTTTAAATTTGAAATTTTAAACTATTAAACTTCTGAAGATAATAACAGGAGAAAAAAATCTAGATGACCTTGAGTTTGGCAATGACTTTTTAGATATAGCACCTAAGGCACAATCCGTGAAAGAAACAATTTATAAGTGGACTTTATTAAAATTAAAAATCTACTGCTTTGCAAGAGATACTGTCAAGAGAATGAGAAGGCAAGTACACACTGGGGAAAATATTTGCAAAACACGTATCTGATAAAGGACTGTTATCCAAAATATACAGAGATATCATAAAGTAAATAACAAAATGAGCAACTGGATTTAAAAAACAGCAAAAGATCTGAATAAACACTTCATAAAAGAAGATTACAGATGACAAATAAGCTTATGAAAAGATACTCAACATCATATGTTATTACGGAATTCCATATTAAAACACTGAGATACCTCAATATACATATTAAAAGGCCAATTCAAAACACTGAGACCAAATTCTGGCAAGGATGTGGAGCTGCAGGAATTCTCATTCATTTCTGGTGGGAATGCAAAATGGTACAACAACTTTGGAAGACAGTTTGGCAAGTTCTTACAAAATGAAGCAAAGTCTTACCATATGATCCAGCAATTACTCTCTTTGGTCTCTATCCAAATGGGTTGAAAACTTATGTTCACACAAAAACCTACACACAAAAGTATATGGCAGGTTATCCATGATTGCCAAAATGGGGAATCAACTAAATTGTCTTTCAGAAGGTGAATATATTAAGAAAAAAGTGGTATATCAGATATTAGAGTATATTTTACACTGAAAATAAATAGCTAGCAAGACATGAAAAAGACAGGAAATATAATCAATCCAAAGTGCTAAATGAAAGAAGCCGATCAGAGGCTACATACTCTCACTCTAACTATATAATATTCTACAAGAGGCCAAAGTATGGAGACAATAAAAATAATGAGTGGTAACCAAAGGTTAGTGGGGAGAGAAGGATGAAAACATGAAGCAGAAGTGATAGTTGTACTGTAAAATTGTTTTGCAGGACACTTATAATAGCGGATATGTGCGGGTTCATGGAATGTAACAAATGCAGCACTCTGGTGTGGGATTTTTATAGAGAGGGAAGCAGTGTGTATATTAGGACAGGAAGTATATGGGGAATCTCTGTAGCATGTGCTCAATTTTGCTGTAAACCTAAAACTGCTCTTTAAAAAATTAGGTCTGCTTAAAAATATACCACATTCATTTTGAAATAACTATCCTCCACTGAAATTACTTGGCAGCCAACTTCGGATGTTAAGGATGTTCCATGCATGTATTTTCAGTCTCTACTGACTTATGTAGATGTATTGGCAAAAATCTTTCAGAATCTGAAAATAAATGAACTTTTTTTCTTCTTTCTCAAGTGCTATTTCAAGGACATGTTAATGCTATCTAGTGAGAGATATTTAAACCAGAAAATTCATTTAATAATTTGATGTATTATACCATCAATTCTATGAAGGAGATGAGATAACTTGAAGTACTTTTTAAAAAATATATTACCTCTATCAATCTGCATTCTGACAGAAAATAGACAGAAAACTGAGTGAGAAGTTTAAGGAATGTTTCATAGGAGGGCTATCTACAGCTTTCTGTGAGATGGTGGCAGTCTTTTGAGGAACCATCAGAGATGGTGTGGTGCCTGGGGGCTGGTTATTATCATGCTAGAAGTGATTCCAGGAACTGGCAGTCAGAAGCTCTGTGGAGAGGGCCACCTGACAGGAGCTGTATCCCAGGTAGATGTGGTAGCCATTTATCCATGACCCAGCCAAGAGGCAACTCCAAGAATTAACATGTTGACCTCCTTTATCTGTTTCCATTGTTTTCTACTTTCTAAACCCACTCAAAACCAGGGGTAAGGGTCATTGTTCAGGTACACAGCAGAGTGAAGCAGGGTGAATCTGAAGAGTAAAGTAAAAGATTTCTAGAAATCTAATCAATTTGTTTTTACCTGTCCCTGTCACAATTTCTTTTCATGTAAAAATTAGCAAAGTCACAAGACAGCTATTGTCTAAAATGATGGTGATAGCATGACAACACAGAAAATGGAATGCCAGATTTTCCCCTTTTGATGATCTTATATTAAGATATACAGATAAAAATCACAATCAGAGCCAGTGTTTTCATAGCCAAGACTACATAAAAATTTCTAGAACTAAACTGAATATAGGATATAGGATTCTTAAATTAGGCCTGAGGTTTCAATAGTAGATAAATGATTCTGGCTCCCCCTTTCTGAGTAGACAAAAACCTTGGTACCTGCATCAGTATAGTGAGAACAATGCTTGCCTAGGTGTCAATACTGAGGATTCCTGAGTGTTCAAGTTCTCCAGAGTTGCAACAGAAAAGTAAACATTCCCCCACGCTGAGAGAAGTACAGAGAGCTGATGCATCTAGAGGGCTTCTGAGATTGGGAAAATGCCGCAGGAATCTGCCTGGACAGCATCTGCAAATGAAGCAGTAATGAGACATCTCAGTTGTTGTCCCTATGGAAGGAGGACAACCATCTCCTCTCCCTCCAGGCTTCCAAAGTCTTTACTTCTTATCCTCAAGGTGGAACACCATAATGTGGAAAAATGGGGAAGCCAATTTAAAATACATGATGGTCAGTTTCTGTCACTGGTAGAAGAGGTACTTGAAATAGAAATCAAGTTCATTTGCAGAAAAACAGTTACATTCTTGGAATAACTCAGTGTATGGTCCAAGATTCTTACCTGCTTTACTCATTTGTATGAATCAAGAAAACGAGGAGTTAAACAGTTTTCCCTTTTGGGAAGAAACTAACTTTGCCAAGTATCTTCTATGAAAAGAATGCTGTGAGGTGATTTTTGTGAGCTGACTTATATGACTTGGGAGACATAGCACTACTCAAGATAGAGATATTTGGTAGGTGCTAGGTTGAAAACTGAACTGTGGCTACCCAGTAAATATATTGGGATATTGAAGTATAGTCAGTTATATTTATTTCCTATGTCTGCTTTAACAAATTACAAACTTAGTGGCTTAAAACAACACAGATTTATCATCTCACAGTTCTGGAGGTCTGATGTTCAAAACTGTCTTTACTGAGCCCAAACTAAGATGTCAATAGGGCTTCACTCCTTTAGAGGCTCTAAAGGAAAATGTGTGGTATCCTTGTCTTTTCCAGATTCTAGAGCTGCATTTCTTGCATTCCTTGATTTGTGATTACTTCTTTATCTTCAAAATCTGCAGTGTAGCATCTTCAAATTTCTCCCTAGTGACATCATCTCATTGCCTTTCCTCTCTGACTTCTCCTCACTTCCTTTAATAGAGACCCTTGTGGTTACCATGTGTTTACCCAGATAATCCTAGATAATCTTCCCATTTGAAGACCTTTGACTTAACCACATCTGCAGCATACCTTTGGCCACATGAAGTCCCAGTCATAGGTTCTGGGGATTAGGACACAGACATCTTTGGAACCATTATTCAGACCATCATATGAGGGAATATAATACTACGATGTGGAAACTTAGGGGTGTGTATGTGTGTGTGTGTGTGTGTTTGTGTGTAGGATTAATCAGCAAATTTAGGAAGGTTATTTCTCTGAGCTTCATGTGGGATACATTAAAGAAAATAACAAAATGATATTCCTGCTCAACATGGCAGTTTGCCAGTAGTTCCTAATTCAGACTCTCTGAGGATCATAGGAAACTTACTGCCAAAATGTGAGTGAGGCTCAGAACAGAAGTGTGGCGCTTGTGTTAGCACCTGAAATATAGTAATCCTGTGGGCCTAAGAAATGAGACTCTTTGCTTTCTGATCCACAGAATTTGTCTCTTCCAAATAGAAAAATGGGGAATCTATTCCTACATATACACAATTAAATCCCCCTTCCCCAAGAAAATGTTGGGAAATAGCAGTATTCTGGGAATGAATAACTGCACCCAAATAAAATCATGTAGAAGGCACACTTTGGCAAGAGAATGACATGAAGAGAATATGCATGATCTCATAGCTTTCCGA
Organism: Marmota flaviventris; assembly: GCF_047511675.1. Taxonomy (NCBI): domain Eukaryota; kingdom Metazoa; phylum Chordata; class Mammalia; order Rodentia; family Sciuridae; genus Marmota; species Marmota flaviventris. The sequence continues at coordinate 99,096,445 of NC_092498.1, read as the reverse complement.
AGGAGATAAGAGTACAGTGATGATATCAGAGAAAATGGAAAAAGTAAACCAAAAAATAATCAATTAGTATCAGTCAAGGTTCTCCAGAGAAAAGATGCACAGATTTGAACAAATGCACAAACATATAAACATGCACACAAGTTCACACATGCACAAATACATGTACACATACCTATAAAAGAGATAATATATGGTATATATAAAGAATAGATTTTGAGGAACTGACTTACACAACCATGGGTTATGGCAAGTCTGAAATCTTTAAGGGAAGCTAGCAGGCTGAACAACTTCAGGCAGGAGCTAAAAGCTGAAGAATTTCTTCATTTCTCAGGAACAATTCAGTTTTGTTCTTAAGGATCTAGTGCTAATAGTTATATGGTGGATAATATGATGGATGGATGAGGCAACCCCTGATTATCAAAGAAAAGCTCCTTAAATTTGACTGACTGGAAAAGTTAACCACAACTACAAAATAATTTCAGAGAAACACCTAGATTAGTGTTAATCTGAACAAATGAATACCATAGTCTGTCAAGTTGACACGTAAAATAAACCATCATACAGTTATTGTGATTTTTTTCCTCAAGGAAACAGTAATAAAGATTTAAACCAAGATAGTGCAGATCATAATGGAAATTGAGGATAGTATGTGAGAAAAACCTAGAAGAGTTTGGCCAGAGGACTCACTCCTTCACTTGAGGGAATAATAGCACAGCTTTGAAATTGTATGGCTCTGGACCTCCGGGCAACACATAAAGATAGGAATATAACAGAGAAGACATGGTTTAGAAGACTATGAATTGTGTTTGAGAAAAATTAACTGGCACTACCAGCAGGAGCTCAGATGCAGCCTAATAATTACAAATCAAGGAAGGGACTGGGGATTCCAAGTTTGGAATCATCCACCTGGAGGTGTTGGCTACAGCTCCAGAAAAATCAAGAGGAAAAGAAGCTTGGGGAATTCTCCCTTTACTGGGGAGGATCATGGCAGACAGTCAAAATATACAATTCAGAACATGAAGATTGATGAGCAATATCCAGTCTCCCCTATTCCCTTTCACTCCCCCAAATGTAGGTATTTTCCATAATTAACTTTCAATAAAATATATGGGGACATATATGCTCACATTAGTATAGCCATCACCAATAGATCTACATCATTCTCTTCAAATTTCAAAGTATAAATTTACCAAAGTGAATTTAGCCGGTTCCTTATTTAAAAAATTATATAGACACTGAACTAGAGTAATCTAAATTCTTAGATGTAAGTGAAAATTTCTAAAAAAAAAAAACACGTTAGATATAAAAACTAAAATCCAGAAGATTAAATATCATGCATAAAATTATAAAGTCAGTTAGTTTAAACTTAGATTAAAACCAAAGTTCCTGACCCTTACTTAGTCCAGGTATCTTTTTTTTGCATTAAAAATTGCTTTCACACAATGGTACAATTTGCCTACTGTAGAAATAACTGAAAATGCCAGCACACTGTATTATCATTCAGAAAATTAGATGCTAATGTTCTCATCTCATTCAACAGGCAATACATTTTTTTTTAAAAAAAGTAACAGTTGACGTGACATATTATAATTAGCTAATGAGAGTGAGCCTACAATTCCCCTGTCAGGCCCTCAGGCTGAACTGTTTGTGTTTTCAAGTCTAATCACACAGACTACTTCTGCAGGAATTGTGTTTTATGGGGAGAATGAGTTTATTTTTATGTAATGAGTGGGCTGATTTTTCCTGTCTCAGCAACCCCGAAATAGATGGGTTCTATGGGGTGGGCCACTGGGGAACTGGGCTGTAAGAAGCAAAACTGAAAGACTTTGAGAGATTTCATTTACTTTTCTAAGCAGAAAATCTATGTTTTATATTTTTGCATGGTTTTAAATTATGTTAATACACGGGGTGTTTCCCCCCCTTGCTTTTCTTGGATATTCCCAATTAATTAAGTTAAGCTCTTAATTGATACCTTCCCCATTGTTACCTCATTCGGGAGGAAAGATGTGTTTTAATATAAGTGTTTTCTAGTGTATATCCCAAATCACAAAATGGGAAATGTAAATGTACTTTCAGTAAGACAGTATTAATAGGATAGTGATACATAGATATACAAATACATACATGCATACATACATAAATGAGAAGGGATGTATTAGATGAATTCACTCACATAATTATGGAATCTGAGAAGCCCTATGACAGGCTATCTACAAGATGAAGGCCCTGTGATGCCAACTGCATGGCTAGTTCATGTCCAAAGTCCTGAGAAATGGGGTTTGAGGGGGAGGCACAGTTCAAACACCAGAAACCTGGGGTTCTTATGTGCAAAGGCAGAAAAAAAGTTTGAGATTCTAAAGAGGAAAACATACCTTTCATCTACCTTTTTTTATTCATTCTGGGCTCCAGTGATTTGATATAGGCCACCAACATTGAGGGCAGAACTTCCCCATACAGTCTACCAATTCACATGTCAGTATCCTTTAGAAACATTCTCATAGAGGCTACTAAATATAATGCTTTACCATTTCTCTTGGTACCCTTAATCCAGTCAAGTTGACACCTAAAATTAGCCATCATAGTAAGTTATCTTTGGTCTACTATTAACTACAACATTTACCTATTGTGTTTATTCCCACAATCCTTATTCATTTATTCCCACAATCCTTCACAAATGCTATGGACACATATGTAAATCCATGCTAGGCATTAGAGGTACATTTAGACTTCAATAAACGCTAAAACTAAACCCAATATCATTTTTCCCAAATCTGTTCCTCTATCCAAACCAGAAACTTCCACTTCACACTTGACTCTCAATCATCAATGACCAAAAGCCCTTGAGTCTATTGCCTAAATGTACTTCAGTTTCATCTACTCTCTTTTGGTAGTGATTCATTCTTTCTATAAGTCAGAATCTTCTCTTCCTATGCTGCAAAATGATGGAGGCCAAAGGAACCTTCCTTTCACCTTCAGTGGTAGCAAAGTTAAAATAGGAAAGGCAGCAGAATACAACAGACACTAGTATGGCAGTATGTATAAATGTGGGTGTATAACCAATGTGATCCTGCAATCTGTACACGTGGTAAAAATAAGAATTCATACCCCACCTGAATCAAATGTATGAAATATGATATGTCAAGATCATTGTAATGTTTTGAGCAACCAATAAAAAAATAAAAAAAAATTATTTGAATCCTCTGCTCCTAGAAAACATGGATAGTTAAAAAATTCTCTCACTCTTTTATTTTCCAAAATCTACTTATTCAAGACTTGCAAAGTGGATTACTCTCTGGTATCCTTATCTCTTGAAACCATCTACTCCTTCTCTTCCCCTTCCCCTCCTTACTCCTTACATTTTCCAGCTTTTGTTTTGAGAAGTTTCTCATTAAATAATATTTTTCCTACTGCAATAAGCCAAATCAAATAATCTCCCTAATTGTCTTATGCAGTTTTGTCTTTCATAGTGGCTAGAAGTAGGGAGAAGTAAAATCTCAGAGGCACAGAGAAACATGAAATGGACATTTCACCTGTCCCTGGTGTGGGTGCAGCCCTGGGTCTCTCTGTCCCCAAGGAAACCTAAATTTTCCCTGATCAAAGGATTTCAGAGGCAGATGTGACTGGACTCTTACAAGCTGTGGTCCTGTAAGGCAAGAGAATCCTCAGGAGATGGTGGGAATACAGGTTCAAATCAGAGTTGTCCTTTGCTGAAAGATTTTAACATCAGAATCTCTGAGGTCTCTACTTTCCAAGAAGGCAGATTATTTTTAACCAACCCAATTACTCTGAACACCTTTTGTTCCAAGAATGAGAAAGTACTTCTAATTTTCCCCTGTTAATTATTAAATACTCAGGACAGATCACATAGAGGGGTAGAAAAATTTATAGTAACTTGTTCCAGCCTTTCAGATGTTAACTACCCCTAGACTTCCCCCCCCCAGAGTACATTCCTGGTTAGGGCATCTGAGCACACTCAAAGATTACAGACATGTATCTTATGCTCAGGATCAGTACTGAAGTATTTTCTAGTAAATTTTAAGTAAAAGAAGAACTTACATCACTGTGAAAATATTTGGGAGTCTTGCTTTCAGGATTGTACTCATTGAGTCACTCTTCATATTTCAGCTAAAGAAATTTTTTCTTCTAATTTTATTTTTTAAATGACAAATAAAAAAGTTGTATATATTTATGTGTGTGTGTATATATATATATATATATATATATATATATATATATATATATATACATGTATATGTATACATTTAAAGCATGATGCTTACACATACACACAGTGCAAAATGGCTAAATAAAATCATATGTATTATCTCAAATACTTGTCTGTGGTGAGAACACTTAAAAAATTCCACTCTTAACTTTCAACTATATATTTTACTGTTTTTACAATATATATCTTTAATGTGTACAATCTCTTGAACTTATTCTAACTAAAACTTTGTAACTATTGTAATTTTTATAAATTACACATCTGCTCACACACAGTCTCAATTGATATGAACATAAATTCAAACTGCATAAATACTTCTGAAACTCCATATATTTAGCCCCTATTTATCCTTCCAAGCTACCCTCTGACCACCTCTCTTTTCTGGGCCTCTCTTCACACTTCCATAACTCCTCAGCTCCTCAAATTCCACAAATCCCCCACCCACTCATCCATGTGCTGCTGGGCCTGTTGTTTTTTGCCTTATAGTACATTCCTTTTACTTTCACTCTGCTCTCTAAGGCAGCATGTTCCAGGCCCCTTGGCTACCGTAGACTAAAGTTCTCAGAAAGTTTCTAGTGGCTTGGCCAGTAGAGGCACTATTGGGAGTTGTGAGAGGAAGAGCATGGAGAAGCTAAGTGACTGTCTCCTCTCTTGTTCTTCTACCTGGGAAGGCAAGTCTAGCAGAATTTGAGTCTGTTCCTTAGCCTCAGTTCCTGTAGGATAGACCCAGGCTGCTGCTAGGCTTCCTCCAGGTGACTCTGGCCCTTGGCCTTTAGTAATGGTGCTTTTTTTTTCCCTTCTAAGTGGAATAGTGACTTCTGGTTGCTGCTAATCTCTGAAACATCTGATCTTGTTCTGGATAATTTCTCATGGCTTCTCACTTTCAAGGAATCTAATTACTCACATTAAATTTCCTCAGGTGATTCACACATATGAACATATTTTTTATTATTCTTTATTGACTGTGAACAAGTATCCAAAGATGTAGTATCTTTGACCATTATAGAAATCTTTCTTCCCCAAAGACTTGAATATAAATAAGGCAAAGTCTGTTGGACACCAACTATGTGATTATTGCCATCTGTAGTACCTCCTAGCTATGGTTTTAAGGTTTGGATTCCCCTACTGCATATGGAAAACTTAATCTCCAATATGATTGTATTTGGAGATGGAGCATTTAGTAATGAGGCCTCAGCCCTTGTGCATGGGATTAATGCCCTTATTAAACAGGCCCCAGAAAGACACTTTACCATACTTCCAATATATGAGAATTTAACAAGAAGATGGTGATTTATCCAAACCTGGAAGTGAGCCTTCATCAGACACTGGCTCTGCTGGTAGCTTGAGATTTGTTGAATTTCACAGCTTCTAAAACTATCATCATACATTTCTGTTGCCTATAAGTTACACAATACATATGGTTTCCTGACACAGCATACAAATGGACCAAGACATCCTCCCATAGGCCCAGTTTTACCAGGCTTCTTCTAGGTTCTCCAATAAAGTTTCTTTCCCCATCCACTTCCCTTTGTTTTCACTGATATCACCCTGGACAAAGTCACCATCAATTTCTTTTGTATAATCCTACCAGTGTCATCAAAGAGACCTAGTTCCTTGTCCCTTTCCAGCTCCCCACACATAATTTAAAATGGCAATTTAAATACAAATTACCCTCTTGCTTAAATCTGATAACTCCACTCTGCCCTCAAAATAAAATCCCAACCACCCCAGCACCTAATTAAATGCTTGGGATCTGAGCTCAGTCATTTTAGCTCTAGGGTTAGTCTGGTAACTTTCATAGATTGCATACAATAATGCAATATCTTGGAAATATTTTAAACGACAATGAGTAATAAAAGTATAAATTAGAATTTAGCATGTACTACTAGTGCAAATAACCCCATCAGGGTTAAAATTAGGTTATTAGATCTGTTTCTACCTGAACAATTTGACACAATCAGACAATTCCAACTATATTCCAACCTCTTTCTTTCTATGGGATACAGTCAGCTTCTTTCAACAGTATTTTAGGGGACATGCTGATTTTAGCTAAGTAAAAATGTGACAAACCCCAGTGCCCCCCACATGCATTCTATAAGTTTAAGAATATAAAGCTCAAAACAATGCTTTTAAAATACAAAGCATAATAAACTATAAAAGATTAAAAACATTACTAAAAATAATAATCTAGGTAATATAATTCATAATATATGTTCTATGATATTACATTACCAGACTATGAATTTTGACTTTGCTGAACATGTAAGATGTGAGGCAGTATCTTTACCTGAAATATGACACTTACTGTATTATACAGACCAAGTAAGGGGTATTTCATAGATACATGCATTTTCTTCATAGTCATACCACTTCAGTTAAAGAAGCCATACCACTTCAGCTAAAGAAACATTAATTAATCCTTCCACATTTTCCTTTCTTCCCAATACTTTATTTCTGCCCATACCAAACTGTAATATCGTTCTGCTTTTCTAAATTTGTTTTGAATTACATATATTACCAATAAATATTATGAGGATTCCAGAACAGAAATAACGCTGCATAGGAGAAAATACAAAAATATCCCAAAGATATTTTAATAATCATCCATAAGAAAGAGTCCTAACTATCTTCATCTTTAAAGAAATGTTTTTTTTTCTATTTTTCTGCACCTATTGACCAGTAAAAATTTCTCACAATAAATATGAAGCAACTCTCAGAAGATTTCTCATAAGACACAAAAGTCCAGAAATGCAATCCCTGCAAAATAGCTGTCACTTATCCAGAAAAGAATAAAAGACCCATTTTAGACTTAATTTGACTAGTGTGGTGTCCCAGGCCTATATTCTCAGCTATTTGGAAAGATAAAGCAGGAGGATATTAAGTTTGAGTCTAGCCTAGGCAATTTAGTGAGGCACTGCCTCAAAACTTAGAAAAAAAAATAAATCATAATGTGCAGAAGAGTAATCATAGTGATAAATAGGTACTATGCTTTTCTTTGGTTACATGTTATACTACACGTTAAACGTTGATGTTAATTTAGGCATGTGGGGGCATGTGCTTTAGTACTTACAACTCTTCACATGAATGGTAAACAAACTAATTAATCTTAGTTTATTTGCTTGGGTCACTGTAATGCTCAAGATTATTGGTTTAAATCTATTTTCTTGGCTGCATAAATGGAAATACTACACATAAATTCCTCTTTAAAGAACTTGTCCACTGGCCACAGTTAAATAAGTAACACCGGCCTTATTTATGCCCTTGGTTATTCCCCTCCCCAAACTGCCTTTCCTATCTTCTCACATAATTATAATCCTTTTCAATAACATTGCCTTTTCTAGAAAGAAATCACTGATTCCTTCCATTAGAATATAATGTTTTTTAAAAATTTAATCTTGTAAAAATACTTTCTTTAAGAGAGATTCCTTAACCGTCCCTCCCAATCATTGTCTGTGATCTTACAAGCTTACTTAGGTATGGGGTGTTGCCACTTGTATTTTTTTTCCCTAGTAGGAATACAAATAGCAAAGAAAAGTGTAGCAGGAAAAGTTTCCATGAGGATCCTCTAGTGTATGCAATTTTCAAGGTAAAAGTTTTAACAATCAGTCTCTAGAGCAAACACTTTCTCCTCCCTTAATTCTTGGATTATCAGGACTTACTTGTTTTAGACTTCACTGCATCAACAAACTAATGTGAATCATAATTATATGGATAAGGTAACAGAGATGCATAGATAGTAGAAGACAGGGAGAGAAGGGGAAAGAGGGAGGGAGAAGGAGAGAGAGAATGGTGGGTTGTACACAGCTTTTCATTGTCTAAATGAGTATGCTTTAGTTAAACATATGATAAAACAGTGTACTGTGTCTAAAATGAGTGATTCATACCCTTAAACCAAACATGCAGTTGTCAACATCATTGAGTAGGAGAAACTGAAGTGAATACAAAACAAATCAGTGTCTGTGAAGGGAAACACAGGGTACTATTTGTAAGGACAGAGATCTGGAAGGAAGAGGGGATAGATGACTGCTGTTGTACTTCTGGCATGAACCCTATGATGATGAACACAGACAAGAACTTATGTGGAAAGGTATGTTGATACTGAATAAGACTCTTCTCCCAATCCCAAGGTCACTGGAAACATTCTCCAGGAAGAGGACTGAGGTCACCCTCAGGTATCTCATAAAAGAATGTGGAATTCCATGATTAAGGTACTTATCTGGGTAGGGGTGATAAAGGTGTTCATGAGGCCCTGGGTTAAAACCCCAGAATCACCAAAAATAAATGAATGAATGAATAAAGCCCTAAATTCTCTGTCTATAAATAACACTTTTATTCCTAAAAACCACTTGAAATGTAAATTTAATAAATGACTTTCTCCAAAATGTGGGTTAATTAAAAGAAAGAGTGTACATGTCAATAGTTAAATGAGAGAGAGAGAGAGAGAGAGAGAGAGAAACAAATGGCACATTCAGTCTTCCTAAAACATTTTTTTTTCTAAGCTATAAACACAACTTGTAGAAAGTAGAGAAACATCCTATAAAGTAAAAATGTAGGGGGTGGAGGTGAGCTTTTCTTGAGACTACAAAAAGTGGTACTCTAAAGAAAAAGTTGTATTATTAAATAACCATTGTCTCATTTAATTGTTGCACAACATTTAAGGTTGGTATCTGTTATCTTTACTTTATAGATGGAGAAAATGAATGTAAGACAAAGTCTGCCTGCCATTTCCCCCAATCACATTACTGACAAAATCCCTGTGAGTTTGTAGTTATATCACACATATATTTGCTTATGTTTTGCAAGATTACCTGTATTATTTACCATGAACTTCTATATTTTTGTACTATGCCTTATTCCACAAAGGAGGGAAGAAGACAATTGAAAATCTTGGAGGAACGTGATCTATACAAAATAGTCCATTTTTTATCTTGTCTCTCTCCAGAAGCATCTGTTCAACAGAGTGAAGGATTGTCACAGAGATGTGGGATTCAGGTGTGTAGCTTCAGTGATTCAATTTCACTGTATTCTTTTACTATCCCAAATACAATTTCAGATAAAAAACAACTAAGAACTAGCTAAGCTAATTTCTCCGTTCTACATACTGTAAAGAAGTGGTGGAATAAGTAAATTAAGTCAAAAGCATCAATATAATCTGTCTTCCACAGACGCTTATGTAACAAGTGAGTAAAATTTTCTTTACATACTGTGAAGATCTTTTCAAGAAATGCAATCATCTTAGAGATTCTGACCCTTAGCTGGAATTAAGTTGTCTTCTTGTCCATAGGAAGGCCTATATTTACTTAAGAGTGAGAAGAATGGCTTGAATTCCATTACTCTCCACATTGTTGAAGTTACTGCATCTTGATCTAGTAATGAGAAGGTAAAAAGCCAGGACTGTGGCAGCCTACTATACTGATTTCTGTATTGAACTACAGTGTGTGTGTGTGTGTGTGTGTGTGTATTTCAGTGTCATTCTAGACTCTCATGTTTCTACCATTGTGTACCTATTGTATTTATTTACTTGTGTTTTGTCTAATTATTTTTAAAGTCAGTCCTTCACTGAATTATTAACACCAGCCAGTAGGAATCCTTTCATGCTCCTCTCTGCCCCCACCATCTGGGACCACCATTCATTAAATGTTTGTTGAGAGAAAAAAAAAAAAAAAGGAGCTAGGAAGAACGTAAAGGAAAGAAATTGTTAGGAAATGCACAGTGACAGAAGGCACCCAAAGTCTATAGTGAAAAACTATTCTAAAATTACAGTGTATGTTTTTAAAAAGTTATTCACTAATACATAGTATAATTTTCTTACCATCTCATACCAAAATAGTACTAGAAATAAGGTAGAGTTTATTGATTTATTCATTCAACTGAAGTATTCCAGGAACCACTGAGAGCACTGAAGATGGGAGTAGTGAGTGACATGGCCTAGGTTGCTGCGCTGACTCAGACTTACAATTTATTGAAATGACATAAATTGTAAGAAAAAAATAGCAACAAGTCCTAAAGGCAATATAAAGGACAATGAGATACAGGGTGGTTGTAGTTGTTGGTGGGTTGTGGAGACGTGAAGGGGCAGGGGCTGCTTTAGACAGGGTACAAACGAAGATCTTGGGAGTCAGTGTCAGCTGAGCAGAGACTCAAAGAAAAAGAATAAGAAATTATGGAGCCATCTGAGGGAATAGCTTCTGGGACAAAAAGATAAATACTCTTAGAGCCAGGTGAGGGATCCAAAATAGGGCAAGAGTCCCTAAAGTAATATGGGCATAAGGGAAGAGACAGAGTCAAATGGTAGAGGATGATGGAGGTTATGGTAGTAAGTATGGAAACTGATTTTCACTTTGATAATCTTTGTCATTTAATTATTATTTTCCTGATCTTAAAAGACTATTTCCTTCTATATTCATGACATTCATTCACATGTTTCTGGTATTCTATCTACATCTTGGGGACATGGAAGGAACAGTCCTTCCATTGAGATTCTTGACAATCAATGTTCCAAAAAGTATATCCCCTGTTCCCTGTCCCCAGCATCTGTGAGTGCCACCCAGTAACTCTAAGCATCTTATTTTTTTTTAGTTTAATTGATTTTATTTTTTAAATACATGACAGTGAAATGCATTACAGTTCTTATTATACAAATAGAGTACAATTTTTCATATCTTTGTATATAGAGTATGTTCACACCAATCCATGCCTTTATACATATACTTTTTTATTATAATTCTTATTTCACATTTTACCACAATTTTTCATATCTGTTTATATATAAAGTATGTTGACACCCAATTCGAGTCTTCATATATGTACTTTGGATGATGATGTCCATCACATTCCACCATCCTTGCTAATTCCCTGCCCCCTCTTTTTCCCTCCCACCCCTCTTCCCTATCTTGAATTCATCTATTCCTCCCATGCTCCCCCTCCCTAACTCACTATGAGTCAGCCTCCTTATATCAGAGAAAACATTCGGCATTTTTTGGGGGGGGATTGGCTAACTTCACTTAGCATTATCTTCTCTCTTTTAATACTGAGTAAAATTCCATTGTGTATATATGCCACATTTTCTTATCCATTAATCCACTGAAGGGCATCTAGGTTGGCACAACATTTTGCTATTGTGAATTGTGCTGCTAAAAACATTGATGTGGCTGTGTCCCTGTAGTATGCTGATTTGCATATAGTCCAAGGAGAGTAGCTGGGTCAAATGGTGGTTCCATTCCAAGATTTTCAAGAAATCTCCATATTTCTTTCCATATTGGCTGTACCAATTTGCAGTTCCACCAGCAATGTATGAGTGTACCTTTTTCCTCACATCCTCTCCAACACTTATTGTTGTTCGTCTTCATAATAGCTGCCATTCTGACTGGAGTAAGATCATATCTTAGAGAAGTTTTGATTTGCATTTCTCCGATTGCTAGAGATGATGAACATTTTTCATATATTTGTTGACTGGTTGTATATCCTCTTCTGAAAAGTGTCTGTTCAGGTCCCTGGCCCATTTATTGATTGGGTTATTTGTTTTTTGGTGCTTAGCTTTTTGAGTTCTTTATATACCATAGAGATTAGTGCTCTATCTGATTGTGAGGGGTAAAAATTTTCTCCCAGGATGTGGGCTCTCTGTTTACCTTACACATTGTTTCTTTCGCAGAGAAGAAACTTTTTCGTTTGAATTCATCCCATTTATTGATTCTTAGTTTTAATTCTTACACTATAGGAGTCTTATTAAGAAGGTTGGGGCCTAATCCCACATGATGAAGATTAGGACCTACTTTTCCTTCTATTAGACACAGAGTCTCTGTTTTAATTCCTAGGTCCTTGATACACTTTGAGTTGAGTTTAGTGCATGGTGAGATATAAGGGTTTAATTTCATTTTGTTGCATATGGATTTCCAGTTTTCCCAACACCATTTGTTGAATATTACTCGGCAATAAAAGAAAATAAAATCATGGCATTTGCAGGTAAATGGATGGTGTTGGAGAAGATAATGCTAAGTGAAGTTAGCCAATCCCCAAAAAACAAATGAAGAATGTTTTTTCTGATATAAGGAGGCTGATTCATAGTGGGGTGTGGAGGGGGAGCATGGGAGGAATAGAAGAACTCTAGAACAGGCATAGAGGTGGGAGGGCAAGGGAGGGTGCAGGGGGTTAGCAATGATGGTGGAAAGTGATAGACATCCTTATCCAAAGTACATGTATGAAGACATGAATTGGTGTGAACATACTTTTTGTACAAACAGAGATATAAAAATTATACTCTATATGTTTAATAAGTATTGTAATGCATTCCACTGTCTTGTATTTAAAAAAATAAAATCAATTAAAAAATCATCTTGTTTGGTGTTTGGGATTAAACCCAGGACTGCTTACCTAGTAGGCATGTGCTCTACCACTGATATACTCCCAACCTTTAAAAAATCAGTTTTGGGATTGGGGTTGGGGATTAGTTGTAGAGTGCTCACCTGGCATACATGAGGCACTGGGTTCAATCCTAAGTAATGAATAAAAATAAAATAAAGGTATTGTGTCCATCTACCAGTTTATATATTATATATTATATATTGTATATATTATATATATATATATATACACTATATATATAATATATATTATATATATAATATATATATTATATATATAGTGTGTATATATATATATATATATATATATATATATATATATATATATCAGTTTTGACACCTTCCTCACATATCGAGTTATGTGAGCTCAACATGGTAGGAAGGTGTCAAAACTGATTTGAAACCTGAAGAAGTTGGAGGTAACCTTACTTTTGCTGTAAAGATATTAATTACCAACATAAAATAAAGGAAAAATTATAAGTGGTCACTAAGTAGAAGACAACATACCAGCAAGGTTAACTTTCTTCCAAATTCTCTATGTCTTTAATTTTCTTGACGTATGACACTAGCTAGGAACTCAGTAAGATGTTAAAAAGAAGTAATAGGAGAGGAGACCCTTGATTGTTCCTGATCTTAGTGGAAAAGTTTCAAATTTATTATCATTAAGAATGTGGTAGGGGTGATATGGCAGCCAGCGCCCGGGTGGCTAACACTGGGCTAGAAGTCACCCAAGCCCAAGGGTGGAAAGTGGAGAGAAGGAGCCCAGGCCCCACGGGGGTGACTGGGCCACTGGTGGCTAGTCACTGGGGCAAGCCTAGGCCAGGCCTCTGCATTTCTAGACAGAAAGCAACAGTTGGCACGAGCCCCGCCCTGCACGGAATTCTGAGTGTTTGGGTCATAATTGACCCCCCAGCATTCCAGGAGTTTCAGAGCAGAGGTGGATAGAGATGGAGGTGGTTTTCAGAGGTGGATAGAGACAGAGGTGGTTTTCAGAGTGGGTCTGATGGCTCACTGAAATTGCAGAGATGTCATCCTGGTTTAGAGGCATAGGCTCCAGCTTGGGCCACTCCTTGGGTCAGGTGGGGGACAGCTTGGCTTTCCTCACCGGCCATATGTCCAAAGTCACCGAGGACGAGGTTCTCAACGATTTCGAGGACATAGAAGCAGGTTTACCTAGTTATTGGAGAAAGAACATTGAAGATACCAAATGGATGATCAGATATGACAATGAAAGACTTAAAAACTATTGTGCTAACAGTGAGGAAAGGTATGCAGCATCCAAGCTACGGATCCAATATCAGTCTGCCAATTACCGAAATGAACTGGCACAGAAAGAAGTAGAAATCAGGCAACTGAAAGTAAGACAGTTTGTACTAGAGGATGAGTTGTTGCAACTGAAGTCAGCTGCCCAACCACTGCATTCAGAAGCTGGTGGTGTACCATCAACCATTGCCCCGTCTTCATTCTGTCATGACATCAGTCATGGTTCAGCTTTTCCTGGTGATAACATGGACTTCAGTGACATCATTTCAGCACAACAAGAAATCAACAGACTGTCAATTGAAGTTTCAAGACTTGAATCCCAAGTTGGCCGTTGGAGCGCTATTGCTCAGGCACAGGCAACACATAATTCGGATCAAAGTGAAATCTGCCAACTACAAAATACTATTAAGCTGCTTGAACAAAACCGAAACAAGACCTTGATAATCATCAAGGTGAAATTGCAGTTTTGCAGCATGTACATCAAAAGAAACTGGCAGAGATGAGTCGCCGGTATCGAGAGGAACTAAATGACTCTGAAGAAAGAATTAAAAAACTTGAAAATCAGTTACAGCAAGGTGACTCAGGAGTAACAGTAACTGATGAGTCTAAAATCTGTGACTTGCAAAAAACGATTCGGGTTCTACAAACTGAAAAACTAGAGTCTGCCAGGAAGATCGAAGAACTTGAGGATCAACTAAAAGATATAAATGAACAATTATCTTTGGCACAAAATGACACAGAGGTCTTGAAGAGAGAAAAAGAGCAGCTCAGTGTGGAAAAGCAACAAATAATGGAACAGTGTGAAACCCTGAAGCTGGAAAGCAGTCAATTGCAGCCTTCTGTGATGGAGCAGAAAGAGGAGGAAATTGGGAATTTATGGAAAACCAGTGAACAAATAAAATCCCAGTTGCAGGAAGACACACACAACACTCCAGCAGACAATTCTGATAGTTTTCAAAAAACAAAAGTTAAAAGTCTTCATATAGAAAACGGAAGTGAAAAACACGACCTGCGTAACCATGAAACTGTAAAAGGAGTGAAAGGAATCCAACAACAGGAACTTGAAATTCAACTTGTAAATGAAAAGAGTAGATTTTTAACCAACCAGATTGATCAGCTGTCTGAAGATGAAGTTGGTCAACTCACTCAAGCTATCCTGCAACAAGCTCTTCAGGCTAAAACTTATTCAGGAAAACTTGATATGATTCCACCCCAGCCCTTGGCTGCGTCATCACATACCTCCCAGTCAGCAGAGGTTGAAGAGCTGAGACAATCACTGCAAGAAAAAGAGGCCACCATTTGGATGCTCCAGGAAAATAACCACAGGTTGACTGATGCAATTGCTGCCACCACAGACAGAGAAAACAAAGAACATGAAGAAATGGATTCTGAAATTAAACAGCTAAAGGATAAACAAGATGTGTTAAAAACTTTACTGAAGGAGAAAGACCTCTTCATCCAAGCCAAAAGTGATCAGTTACTTTCTTCCATTGAAAAGCTCACTGACAAAGTGAATGAAAACGAGTTGTTGAGGCAAGCAATAACCAACCTAAAAGAGAGGATATTAATTTTAGAAATGGTCATTTCTCAACTCAAAGGGGAAAATGAAAACATGATAGAAACATTCCAAGAAAAGGAAATGGAGTATCAAGCATTACAAGAGACCAACATGAAGTTCTCTGTGATCCTGCTAGAACAAGTGTACGAGTGCCAGTCCATGAAGGAGCAAGCTCTTGCCTTTGAGCAGCTGTTACTAGAAAAAGAAGATGGCAAGGCTGGGGACTTAAGTCAGCTTTAAAAGCACTTGAATCCATGCAGGAGAAGACCATCCTATTTCAGCAGGAGAGAGACCAAGTCACCTTGTCTCTAAAGCACCAACAGATGGCAAACCAGACCTTAGAGCAAGAGGTTCAACACTTACGTGACAAAGAATTACACTTAAAGCAGGAGGTACAAAGCCTGAGGAGCCATCTTCTAGAATCAGAAGATTCTTACAGCTGGGAAATTTGGGCTGCAGAGAAGAGAGAGATGAACCTGAGAGAGAAAGTCACACTATTGGAGGAAAAGCTGCTCTCCTCTTATAATGCAAGTCACCAAGCCAGTGTGCAGGTAGAGTCCCTGCAGAAACAGGTGTGTTTCCTCTCCCAAGAGAGGGATGAGAAGGCACTGCAGCTTTCACTCTACCAGGAATAAGGAAAGCAGTATGCCATGTCACTTACTAACCTGCAAAAGGTTCCAGAGCATTCCCAACAAGAAGAAAAAGCTATGTATTCCATTGAATTAGAAAAGGAAAGACAACGTACAACCGAATGGAAGGAAAAGGCAGAAAATCTAGAAAGAGAAGCATTGTTATTACAGGAACGCTTGGATGAAGCCAACCTTGTGTTGGATTCAGCAACCAGACTTACACAACAGTTCCATCGAAAGGAAGAACAGATTGAACAAAGTGAGCTTCCATGAGAAATACTGGATGATGCACCAAAGAAATGAATGAACTCGGAAAATGGCACAGAAGGAAAAGTGGACAAAGCCCTAATGAGAAACCTGCTCATTGGGCATTTCCAGACACCGAAAAATCAGCGTCCCAAAGTGTTAAGGTTAATGGGAAGCATCCTGGGCACTCAAAAGGAGGAAATGGAGCAGTTGCTGAGTGGAGATGATGGTGGTGTTACTAAGTGGATGATGGGATGGCTTGCAGGAGGATCCCAATGTGTCCCCAACACACCTTTGACACCAAATGAGCAACCTGGGCTTAATAGTTCTTTTTAAAAACTTTTTGTCAAATTTCTGGAAACAGAATCTCATTCATCCATTCCATCACCAAAATTTTCTGCTCGTGCCATGAAGTGTCTAGACTCCAGAGGAAGGAGAAAGGAACGTGCCAATGTACCAAGAAGTGTGACAGATGCAGCAGAATTCAGAGCTGGTAAAAGAGAGGCTGTGAATCCATTCTTGGCACCGCATTCTGCGGCTGTGCCACTGATTAGCCTAGATGGACTTGGAACTGGTGGACCTGGGAATCTCCTTTTGAATCCCATCGCAGACTTCATGACCACCTTTACACCATTGCCAGTGTCACCAGACAATAGCGCCAGGGTTGTACTAAAGGACCTTTGAAAGCAATTCAAACTGATTCTCAAGCCAGGGATGAGTTAGCACTTTAAAGAAGAAATAAACATTTTGTTCTTTTTATAAAGTGGCCTTTTCAAAAAGAAGTGGTATATTTGTAGGGACAAAGAAGAAAGTTGATCCACAGAAGTTCCAGGTATTTTGTCTCCCCCCCCCCATTTTTAGTGTGTGTTTGTTTGCTGTAGCACTGTTTTAAAATAAATTTCTCTTTGTTTACCGTAGTCCTCTTTTTGATATTTTGTTCTGATGCTATCAGGTAATCAACAGCAATAATAATTATAGCTCCAACCCCTTGTTTTAGGATTATATTTGTTATATTTAATTGTATTAAGATAAAAAATGATACATTTATATAACAGACAGAAGAAAAATCCAACCCATAGGAAACCCATATGAAAAAGATACATACCTCAGAATTTGGGCTAGCTGAAAACAAAATATGATGTAGCAAAAAGTTGTAAATACTTTAGTTTATAAAAGAAAACACTGTATAACTACTAAAAGAAAATTTCAATGGGAGGGCCTGAACATGAAGTTTAGTGGATAAATTCTTAGATTTGTTTAATCCAAATACTATGACACCTATCCATTTTACTTCATTCTATAAAAGAGTCACTTGACGTTCATTTCCTTTTCTAGATGTTACATATGTCCAGAAGGAAGATGACATTTGTTAGTCAGACCCAAAGTATAATCACATGCATCCTTTTTAATTTGTAAGAATGTATCATTAAATATCTGGACTGTTTACATACTTTGCTGGGCCCTTCAGGAATGCTTATAAACCCATTTTTAAAAATGTTCGATCAAGGAAAAAGTGGGTAGAGAAATAAAACATTACAGAGTTTTGAAAGATGAAAAAGTGAACAAAGGGGTAGTTAAATCCTTTCTTATTTTGGTAAATTAAGGTAAAAGATAAATCAAAAGTTTATAGCTGAAGTCAGGTGATATCACATCAGAGAAGTGAGAAAGCAGATAATGTAGCAAATGCTTCTCTGACACCTGTAATTTCTAAAACCATTAAGAACATTTTTATTAAAATTGATTCAAATAAATTTAATATAAATTAAATTATTTAAAATAAATCACAATTTACTATGAATTAATTTCACTAATTTAATTTATTTAATAATTTAATTATGAATTTAATTGATTTCATTAATTTAATTCATTTTATTAATACATTTTATTTATTAATTTAATAAAATTAATGATTTGCATAAAATTTTATTGAATTTTTTTAAAGATTAGTTTAAAAATTAATTTTAGTAAATTCTAATAGAAATTATTATTTAATATTCATATAATTTAATATGAATTTTAATAAAATTAATTTAATTTTGATAAAATGTTCTCAATGTTTTTTGAAATTGCAGGTGTCAGAGAACTATTTGCTATATAATCTACTGTTTTCTCTTCTTTGATTTCACCTAACTTGAGCTGGAAACTTTTGATTTATCTTTTATATTAATTTACAAAAATAAAAAGTGAAGACTATATAGATCAGACAAGAAAGTGGGAAGACAGTAGAGTATATAAAACAAACACACATATATATCAAGAAAAATAAAAAAAATGTTAAAATACCAGAAATTGGTGGGAGTATAGAGAAAGAAAAAAATAAAAATAAAAAAATGTACAACACAACTCAAATATACTATTCAGATGTCCCAGTCCTCAAAATCCTAATTCATGCAATGTACTAGGCTTCACACATGTTGGGGATGTGAGGGCAGCGGACAGGAGAGGGAGAGGGGAAAAAAAAAGGGAAAAAAAATCTTGAATGAAGACACAGGGCTTGTTTTGCTTGGTGATCAGTATCTTTCCTGCTTCCCTTCTCATCTGATAGGTGGTGTCCTCTGTTGTTAGATGGTATCTCTACCCTCGGGATGGTGAGGGTAATTAGAGTGTCACTGTGCCAGGTTAATGGCTATTGGAGAGAGGGGGAGTTAGAAACTGGGTACGTGGAAGATGGTGATGAAGGTGACCCAAGATGGAGGCTCCTGCTTTCAGCAGTGGGGTTGTTGGGTTGGGTGGGGGAAACCAGGCGATGGTGTTGGAAGATGAGTTCAGTGACCAACTCTGTGGCTTGCAATGCTGGCTGACTTCAGAGCCTGTGTGAAGGTCCTGGTTGCAGGCAGGCTACTGCACACAGGGGACTATGCCCACTGCTGCAGAGTCTCAAGATGGTGGTGACTGGGGGAACCCCATGTTGGTAGATGGAGTTCACATGGGGATGGTGACCACAGTTTCTACTCATGGGAAGCTTACAGGTGTTCTCCATAGGAGCAGCATGTGTGCTTTCTGCTGGGGTAGGTGGCCGAAAATTCTTTGAGGGTGCTGCTGCAGCTGCTTATGGTCTCACTTGAGTACCTGGTTACCCTGCCTAGGTGAGTAGTTGTGACCCTGAAGTTTGGAGCCCTGAACAAGTGCAGGGGGCAGGAATAAGCTTGCAGAGAATCAGTAGTCTCACTACTTGCATCCCAGGTCACAGGGCAATGCAGAATGCTGCCTTCCTCTGGCCCACCATCTTGGATCCAGAAATAGAAACATTTGTATAACAAGGTGAAAACAAAACTAGTCCAAAGATGTAAAGAGATCTGACTCCAACTAGAACAAAATTTGATTGTCAATTTTGTCATGATTAACTATATATTTCGAATGTATTTAGGAGACAGGAAGTTTTGATTATGTGTTAATGGTTAAAACTTTTTTTTCCAAAAAATATCAGGTGACACTGATTCACACAGTGTCACCTCTCTTCTTAACTAACTTATTTATGTTGCCATTCTTCCATACATTGAAAAGGAAGTTCCCATAGCAGTTCATATGAGAAATGTTCAACTGCCTCCTGAGCTCTGCTCAATTGGCATCATAGATGCTCCTCTACTTATTCTCACCATTCACAATTTAAACAGATCAATTTCAAGCAAGGAAATAGAGGATGCCATCAGTAGCCTACCAACCAAAAAAAAGCTCAGAATCGGATGGATGCACAGCTAAGTTCTATAAGCTCTATAAATAAGAACTTACAACAATATTTCTCAAACTATTACATGAAATAGAAAAAGAGGGAACACTTCCAAACACATTCTATGAGGCCAATATCCCTGATTCCAAAAGCAGACAAAGACACATCAAAGAAAGAAAACTTCAAACCAATATCTCTAATGAACATAGATGAAAACATTTTCACTAAAATTCTGGAAAATTGAATACAAAAATATATCTAAAAGATAGTGCACCATGATCAACTAGAGTTCATCCCAGGGGTGCAAGATTGGTTCAACATATGGAAATCAATAAATGTAATTTATCACATCAATAGAATCAAAGATAAAATCATATGATCATCTCAATAGATACAGAGAAAGCATTTGACAAAATGCACCCCTTTATGTTCAAAATCATAGAAAAACTAGAGATATCAGGAACAAACCTCAACATTGTAAAGGCTATCTATGCTAAGCTCCACAGCAACATCTTTCTAAATGGAGAAAAATTGAAAGCATTCCATCTAAAAACTGGGACAATACAGGGATGCCCTCTTTCACCACTTCTATTTAACATAGTTTTGAAATTTTAGCCAGAGCAATCAGATGAGAGAAATTAAAGGGGTACACATAGGAAAAGAACAACTTAAATTATCACTATTTGCAGACAATATGGGTCTTATATACCTAGAAGACCCTAAACATTCCACCAGAAATCTTCTAGAACTAATAAATGAACTCAGCAATGTAGCTGGATATAAAATCAACACCCATAAATCAAAGGCATTTCTGTATATCAGTGACAAATCCTCAGAAAGAGAAACTAGGAAAACCACCCCATTTACAACAGCCTCAAAAAAATAAAATAAAATACTTGGGAATCAACTTTAATGAAAGGGGTGAAAGATCTATACAATGAAAACTACAGTACCCTAAAGAAAGAAATCAAAGAAGACCTTAGAAGATGGAAACATCTACCTTGCTCTTGGATAGGCAGAATTAATATTGTCAAAATGACCATACGACCAAAAGCACTGTACAGATTCAATGCATTCCAATCAAAGTTCCAATGGCATTCCTCATAGAAATCGAAAAAGCAATCATGAAATTTATCTGGAAAAATAAGAGACCCAGAATAGCTAAAGCAATCCTTAGCAGGAAGAGTGAAGCAGGTGGCATTGCAATACCAGACCTTAAACTATACTACAGAGCAATAGTAAAAAAAAAACAGCATGGTATTGGTACTAAAACAGACTGGTAAACCAATGGTACAGAATAAAGGACACAGAGACTAACCCAAAAAATTACAATTATATTAGACAAAGGTGCCAAAAACATGCACTAGAAAAAAGGTAGCATCTTCAACAAATGGTGCTGGGAAAACTCTAAGCATCTTAATATGTCTGGATAATACACATAATTACTGCTCTTATAGGAAAATTAATGTGCAGTTGCACATTTCCCCTGATAGAATTTCATGGCAATCTTTGTTGAAATAAATAAATATTCAAAGCCTGAAAGAGATGATGGAAATTATAACAAGGAAAAGTACCTAGCTCCCATGTTAGCAATAGGAAAAAGTTACACATGTTAGCTGAGCCTTCCCACATGTAAGCTGGGCCTTCCCAATTCATTTGGGGAAGGATTTTCTATGGGATGTTGCAAATAGTAATCTTCAGTAATAATGGACCTACTCAGCTACATTGGAAAGAAAATGATGTATTTTAAGAATAAAGTTTATTTGATAAACTACATCTTGAAATGCCCATTTCAAATATCTGGCTGAAAAATTCTTGAGGCAACAAATTATGTAGGAATGCTTTTAGCTACAGCCAGTGCAGCCAGATTCCTTTAAGCTGCTTTCTCCAGGGGAGTCTCTCTCTTTTTCTTTTTTTTTTTTTTTGGCTGCTGTTACCTGCTCCATTTGGAAGCTTGGCTGGGACAGTCATCACAGATAATAATGGCAAGGTACACACTGACCAGTTGGAAAGTCAGAAAGGAGATGCTGGGGTGCAAATGGAAAATGGGAAGGCAAAAAAAGTTTAAACGTTTTCCAATATTAGACCACAGTACACAGCTTAACAGATGTGTGAAGGACATGTAAAAAAAAAAAAAGAGAGAGAGGGGATGCAGATTTCACAAAACCTATCTTTTAAAAAAAAATTCTTGACTGTTTCCCTTTATTACACAGCTAATATACATGAATGCATTATTAAACATAATTTTTGCTGTTAACTACTATTTTACAGAATTAGGATAACACTCTATATAGAATTCTGTAATTATTTTATCAATAAGTCAATATGATAATTTTCTCTATGTAATTATTTATGCATATCATCTCATTGATTTTATGGAATTCTACTTGCACACATTAATTTATCCAATTTCTTGCTGCTAGATATTTAGATTTTTTAAAAAAAATTATACATCATACATTGTACTATGTTGAGAATATTGTTACATCTAAATGTTTCATTAAAACCAATTTCCAGGGGTTGAATTTCTGATCAGGATAGAGTATAGGTCTATTTCAAGAGGGCTTTTTTTCTTAAATACATACACAAAAAACATGTAAATATATTCTAAATACATGAAATATATAAAGTATAAATACATAATTCTAAATAGATACATGAAATTAGATACCTAAATTCTATATATACAAATCCAGTCAATTCTGATTACATCAACAATGTTTCAGGCTGAACAATAGACCTAAATCAATAAGGCACATAGAAGCAGTGGGTGAGCAAGACAGCTCAGCTGACTTTTTAATGAAATGAAAGAGAAAATCTATGAGAAAAAATCAAGGACAAAGACAACATCAGATGGTTATCTGTGACCTGAAGGCACTAAAAGACACATTACTTTCCAGTGATTCTCTAGATGGGTTATTCTGACATATACTTACACTGGAGATACACAAAGGTGCTCAATTTCTCATACTTTTGTTCATATTATTTTAACTTACATTCTCTAGGCCACTAATGAGGTCATTATAAATAAGTGGATTAGTGCTTATGTTTCTTTAATTGTCAATTATCTGGTTGTATTCCTGGATATTTTTCTATTGTATGTTTACCTTTTTGTCAAATAGAAGAGGTATGTTATAATTATGTTGCAAATAATATTTTTCCATTTAATTTTGATAATGCAATTTTTTGATAGAAAAAATAATTTTTAATGTTGTAAAGTAAATTAATCTTTTTTTTTTTTTTAGAAGTTGGCTAATTTTGCCTTTTGCCAAAACAATCCCGTCTTGCATCCAAGAAAAGCTACCCAAGACCACTGAAAAAATGAGAGAAGGAATTTGGATTCAAACTAGACCCTCTGACTTCAACTTTCATACAACTTGCAGTTCTTAGTGCAGGTGCACAAGTGCAAGAGGTGAGTCCTCCATGAAGGACAGTGGAGGCAGTGTTTGCCAGGTCTAGTGCCCTCTCATGGAGAGAGGGCACAAAGCCTGAAGGAGCAACTGCTATGTTAGTGCCTTGACAATCTTCTTAAAAAGACAGGATGAGCACCCATATGGTAAAATTCAGGGTCACTACCAGCAGTGTCCCCTTGCCCTGTCCTCTTCCCAAATATACATTTTGCTCAAAAGCCTATCATAGCCTTAGAAACTTCCTACAACTATGTACAGTCTTTCCTTTATGATGAGGTTCTGTCTACTGAGGTATTTATTGTAGGCAACAAGGTAGAGCTAAAGGAAATCCCTTACCCTAGGTATGTACCATTGAGCTTCAAATTTTTCACCTTTAATTTAAGAATAAGAATAATTGTACCCATCTTGTGAAGCTAAAACAAATCATGAAATAAAGTGAAACAAGACTAATACAGAGGGTGTAACTCATATTATCACCATTATGTTTATCCATTGTTACTATGAAAACTGAGAGCCAAACTATGAAGGAACAGACATTGAATAGATAAAGTTATTCAGAGGAAAGAATTAGTTAAAGAAAGCATAAAAATAACATGAAGTTAAAAGGTTTTAAAGACAGAGCTAAATTAAGGGTAGAGGGTCCTAGAAAAGAGACTAGGAGAGAAAGTGCAGGAAACTGGCCACCTGAAGCTATATAAAGCCTCTCTCCAAATTTCCTAGGTCTGATATTTATGAAAGAAGCAAAATTTTCATTACCTCCAAAAAGATCTAGTACCATCCCTTTCAAGATTTGGCATTACTGATGTATGTAATTATGAAGCCAAAGAAAGAAAGCCAGTAAAAGAGCTGATATGGGGTACTGGAAGCAGCGTGGAAGAAGCAAGATATCTCTTTTTGTAGAAGCCACAGGAGGTATCTTTACACATTCATGCATTCAGTAGAAACTGTGTGAAATCTAGAGATAAGCTGATGAAAATCACAGAAGATCCTCTCTGCAGGAGCATCTAGTAGGGGAAACTGACAAAACAGGTAGGCACTCATCAAGGAGTAAAATATACTGTGTCCAGTCAGTGTATTAGGGGACCCAGAAAAGGGATACTTACACATTATTGACAGGTCAGATAAGGGATGCTGAGTCTAAAAAATAAATATTGGAAATCAGAAGCGTGAGGCTCCATCTTATGCCTTTCATAAGATGAAGCAATCATTTGTAAAGGCTTGGATGTGACCGAATATAGTGGTAAAACTGTGAATGAGAAGCAACTCAGTTTTTATGGATGGAACCTAGCATGAAAGAAGCAAGAGTGGTGAAAGGTGAGACTGAATAAATGAGCAGGGAGCACCTGTGGACTCAGCCAAGGGGTGTGGCTTTGCACAATGAGCATGAGTACATGCTTCCGGTATATGCTCCCTGAGAGTGGACAGTAGCAATTGCCATGGTACATTAGTACAGAGTTCAGGTTTTTAGTCTAGTATACTAGTTTAGCTTTTGGCATTATATAAATCATTCTGAAGTCCTAAATAACATATTAGCATGTACTAAAGAATCAGAAGCAATAAATAATAAGTACGCTTGGAGATGAACTTGAACCCTGACCTAGATGCCATTCAAAAAATTCTCACTGAGGGGCTGGGGATATGGGTTCAATCTCCAGCACCACCAAAAAAAAATCTTACTGGCATATTGAGAATGTATGTTAGGAACAACCCAAGTAAGTCCTGATGTTGCTTCACTAAAGAGCATCAAATTCCAGAGATAAAAAGCCAGCTCAAAGTTGGCCAACCAACATATATTTATCCTATGGCTATCTCACTATAAAACATAACAGTAATTCATCTTAGGGAAACATCTTTCAGCAGGAAGTCAAAACTGCACATGTTTTCTGTAAGAACTTTTTGAAATGGGAGGCTTAAGGAAAGAAAAGAAACAAAATAAAGGGTAGGCAAGAACAAGGAAGGAGGAAGGAAGGAAGGAAGGAAGGAAGGAAGGAAGGAAGGAAGGAAGGAAGGAAGGAGGGAGGGAGGAAAGGAGGGAGGAAAGGAGGGAGGAAGATTGATGTGTCTCTATGTCTGTATTAAATCTTAGCAAAGTCAGAATGACACAAACATAACATCTGCACATATTCTACATTCCCCACAGAATAGGGAGTACAGCAAGGAATTTTCCCCATACCCCAGGGTTTAAGTAAAATCCCCAAATGTCAAGGAATCAAAGGATCCGATCCCAAAAGACTTATGATGTTCTACCTATTAAAGGTAAACTTATAATATTCAGTGGGATTCTTCTCTTAGGTTAGTAAGAGAGGAGTTAATGTAGGGTTTCAACTTATTTCAGGGCTTGCTATCTTTCACCAAATTACTTTGAATCAAAGAGGAAATGATACATTAATAAGAAAATGTCCTTTTGTAAATCTCTTTATGTATAGACTTGCTTTTCAAAAGGTTAATTATTCACAAACACCTCACATATATGGGTTAATTATTATTTCAAAATCAAATTAATAAAAATATTTTGCATTGTATCAAATCACCTTCTAAGAGAGATGCTCATGTAAATGATTCTTGTTTGGGATTTAACTGATCACAAGGCAGAGAATCATTAAAATTGCCTTAGAAGGTTTTTCTCATATGGCTGTGTAAGAAAAATAGGATATTAGGAATCTCATCCATGTGGGACACAGGCTTGGGAAAACCAAGCATCTAGGATTTATGGAAGAAATGAAATTACAGGACTAGGACCAGATGGTTGAAGGACCAGGTTAGTTCCTTTGGTTTTTAGTGGCAGAAATTTGCTAAAAATTTTTCAAAAACTCTCTGATTAATGTCCCCTGAAATTTCTCTCTATATATCCTAACTCCTGTTTTCCTACTTATTTTATTTCTATTTTAGTGATTTATTTCATAATTTCTTAGAAATCTGGAAACATTTCTGTTACACAATAGCATTTTTAAAAAGACTATAAGAAAATTCTCTCTCTCTCTTTCATACACACACACACACACACACACACACCAATTAGCAAAATATCCACAACAATTGGTAATCAGAGATGAGATTTCATGTGAATGAGCTTCTTAATGAATCAACTGTACATAGCTTCCCCAAAAAATTCTGTTGAGAATAAGTGAACAATTAGATGGACATCTTTAGAATTTTGGTGAATCCATAAAGACAGAATTAATGCTATTAAGAACTTTTTCCAAGAGGACCAAACCAGTGAAGACCCTATCTTCAGAGTCATTATATAAGCAGTGATGAGAGGCTGGAAGGGGCATTCAGGACGTTGCCTTTTCCTGTTCTGTTCCACAGACTAAAAGAAATCTCACTCTGGAGCTCCCAGTCTCTGCATGAGCCTCCTCAGTACCAGCCTTAGCAAAGTGTGGATCACTAAAGATACAGGAGAACTTGATACCATCAATCTTAGTCAATATTAATTTTAGAATGCTGAGCCTTTGAATCCCATGGGTCAGTTGTATTCCTAATAGGAATATAGTGCTTGCATTATATTTTAGAGATTATTAATTAACTCTCCCAAATGAGATGATAGTTAGGGCAAAATTGTGCCAATAGATTTTATTCATTATTGGAGGGGAGAAGATTCATGATCTCTGAAAAAACCTCCTTCAAAGAAGCATTAACAAAGCCTATGAAGGAGAATAAGATTCAGATTGGCTGAAGAAGAAGGGTGAGTGTGCTAGGAAAGGTGTAAAAGTGGAAATAGGTTTTATGACAGTGTTGTGTATAGAGGAGACTGCCTAGTTTGTCATGAAGCAGGAGTAGAGGAGAAGAAAGGGTGGGTTAAAGAAGGGAAGGAATGGATATTTCGATGGAGCAAATTATATTCTGTGTATGTGTGATTTTCAAAATGAACCCCATTATTATGTATAGATATAATGTACCAACAAAAAACATTAAAAATATCTTTTTGAACATTAGAAGAATCCAGATGGTGAAGGCCACTGAAAACCAAATAAATGGATTTAGTTTTGCTATAGCAAGCAATAAGGGATCATTTTAGATTCCTGAACAGTACACTGGTGTGAGTTGACATCACAAGCCAGATCATCCTGCACAATAAATTGGTTTCTTGAGTAAAATTGACCTAAGGCTAATGTGCTTTTGGCTCTTCCAAATGGACTCTTATCTGCAATCTAATATGTATCCTATGTATAAGTCTGCTATTTTATTAGGTTATATAGTTTTCTGTTGGTAGTAGAGAAAGAATTTACCAATGAATGTAAAGAATGAAAAGGCTGCAAGTAAAAGGAGTCAGAGACAACAGTCCTGGGCTTTCTCATTTGAAAAAGAATTAACCTTTATCCTTCTGATTCTAAATACTTAGAAAATATCAGGAAAAAAATTAAAACCACAAAAAGGATACCCTCTCCCTGACTCTTATAGCTATGGAACAGAGTAACTTATATTTTTAAAGTGAATTCTGGAACTGATCATATCCCTGCTCTAAAGGGATCTGGCTTGGCCTGAAGAAGAGACTATGGGAAAGAACCTAGAGAGCTGTCATGAGTGGAACCAAAACAGTGTGCTGGAGAGTATCTCAACCCTCACACTTCCAAGAGCCACTGTGGCCTCCAGACTGAGCAACTCTGTGTAAGCAACAGGTACCAGAAACACAAACATGTGGATACAGAAATGTCATTGGTGATGACAGTAACAAAGAGCAGTAGAGGAGTTCTGCTTCAGGGGAAAGCAAGTGTGAGTGACTTTCAGGCAGATGTCATCTGAGTGGCCAGAAGCAACAGGACCAATCCCTTAGATAAGGTTAAATACCAACCCAAGCACATTATTTCCAAATAATTGGGTTCAAAAGAGAAGAAAAAAGAACAAGAGCAAGTGAACTTGAACTACTGCCAGTCTGGTCTACAGGTGCTTTCATGTCTACTCCAGTCAGTATGGAGAGGTCATATTTTGAACTCCACAGCATAATGTGAGTCAACTCAGTTATTAGTTAGCAAATAAACATTAATGATGTGAACTATAAGCCCATATTACTGTGTCTCAAGAGTCCTGGGAACTCAGAAAGATAAACTCACTAGTAAAATAAATAAACAAAGATGGTGATAATGTCAATAGAGTTAATTGAATACACTCTGATGGGAAAACAGAAACTATAAAACAAGGTTTACAGAAGGTATTTGAAAGTTCACTGCATTCATTATTAAGAAATTGAGATTATTTAACAAACAATCCTAATTATTTCAAAGTTGTCCCCTTATATACTTGCATTTAATAGTAGAATTTTCCCAGGAATCACATCCTTTCATTTTTGCTGACTTTTAATGAATTTTAACCTTTAAAACACTGTCTAGAAAATTTCATATAGATAATTTAAAAATACTTAGGGATAATTATTCATTTTGTTGATAGCTCCTTTCTTTACCTTCTTAAATATTCATTGTTTACAAATTGAACAAAAGAGAAATAAAGTGTACAGACCCTAGAACAAGGGTTCCTGAACTATAGTTTCTAATACTTACCTAAGATATTGTTAATAATGTAAGTTCACCTGTTCTATAGGTGAATTTCCATAACCTGCTGAGATTAGATGCTGTGGTTCTAGAAACAGGGTCAGGATTCTGTTTTTTAAACAAACCCCCAGATGGATTCTGACCCAGGTATTCCCAAGACCACACTGGAATAAACATAGCAAGAACTTTTGGAAAGCTAGGAAGGAGGTTAGTTGGGGTAGAGGAGAAAGAGAGAGAAAAGAACTTTAGTTAGATAGCTTTACTAGCTATCTAGGAAAAGGGACTACTCATTCTTATTATTTCATATCACTATATTCATATCTTTATTATCTCAAAAAATAAGGTGAGAAAACAGAGGTATGAAAAATTAAGTGTCTATTAAAATGATAAAGAGATGTCTTAGTAGGCTGAGAATAAAACTGCAGTCTACTCTTTCTGGGGCCTTGCTAACTTCACACAACATAAGATTTGCTCATAAGTAAGAGTATAGCCCATCTTATTTTGGTTGGTCTCACTGAAGCTGTTTCCAGTTATGCCAATATTGCATGTGCTAATACATTCTTAATAAGAATAACAGCCTATAACTACGGTCTTGATGTCTGAAACCTCTTGTTCAGAGCATTATAAAGTGACATATACAGTCTCCTGAACTGTAAGTGAGCAAATTTACTTCATAAAGACTGGCAAACTGTTTAACTAGTTAGACTTTCATTCTACTTTCTACATAGAGGAATAGATCTCATTGTTTCCAAGATATCTGTCCATAATTCTGTGGTTTTGATCTTGACCTAGAGATAAATAGCTAGTAGCAGGATGATAACAGAAGCAGAGTATTAGAATTTCTGCTCATGTATCCAATGCCTCAGTACTCTCCAGTAGTTACAGCATTGATAAGTTATATGGGCACTTTCTTTATCCATGCCACTTCAACAGCACTGGTCACAATAATAACTGCATCTACTGAAAGTACTTCATGGGCATTTAACTCTCTCAGCTCTGATAACCAGGCAGAAGCTTGTGTATTTAGACCAGGATTGCACTGGAAAATACTTCTATCATTTTTAATTAGCATTAAAACTGGGATTAGTGGGGAGCATGGACTATGGCATAGGGGTAGCTATCCTCTCTAAAAATAGTCAGAAATTTAGTTTACTTTTTACAATAATTTTCTACTATTCCAAACTTGTGGATCTTTGTCCTTCTCTTCAATTGCCCAATAATTGGAAAAATTTCAGATCTTCAAATCAAGTTATGTTGCTTTTTATGCTTAAATTTAGAGAATGAATAAAGACATTTTTATCAGTTGCCTAATTTAAAGATATTTTGACATTTTATTTTATTATTTTATTTAATTAATCAGATCAACTAATAATAATCATATTAATTTAACCATTGAATAAGTTCAATAATTAAATTAATTAATTAAATTATAAATTAATTAATTAAATTTATTATTAACGTTAAATGTTTTAAGTCAATTAACTTACCATAGCCTGAGGTCAAATGATATTTCAGATTGCCTCTTAAGAAAATCCAGTAATGTTTAATTAGTGAATAAAAGGGCTACTGGAATGAAGAAAACATTTAATAGAAATTTGTATATTGTGTACTACTTTGTAAATAATATCATTTTATAGTACATAAATAATATATTTTTCTGGAGTCCTCTGTGAAAAGAAAAAATATGTCAGAGTACAGATATAATATATTTGTATGGTGTCTTTATGTTCAGAATAGTTGGATTATGCGCAACTATTGGATTATGTGAACACTGGAAATGAGCAGATTCCCAATGACATCTTAGAAAAGATTAATCTAATTTCATTTTCTATGTGTATTATAGATTTGACAAAGAAAATGACTTCAGTGTTACATGTCTTAATTTTCAGTATGACATTCAAGAAACTCATGATCCATGTGACATTAACATGCTGGCTTATAGGTTGGTTGACAGCAATTAGCCAGAGTAGCTAGCAGGGTGGAGAGAGCTGAGTAATTCATTGATGAGTTACAGAGTTCTATATTTTGTCATACATTGTTCAAAATCTATCAATATATAGAATAATTGGAAAATATCCTTACAATATTTGTAATAACAAGAATATAACACATAATATCAGAATTATGAATCAAAAAATTATACATGGTTAAAGTGAGAGAATTAAACTAACAAAAGAAGTGATATTTCTTATAGTCAACAGCAAAAGAACACCAGCTAACTGTTTTAAATCCTGGAATTTTAGAGGGTTGTAAGCTCCATTAAATAAGGGTCAGAGCTATTAGAAAACTAAGTATAGTCATCCTTCAGTATCTTTGGAAATTGGTTCCAAGACTCCAGGAGATACCTAAAATCCTGATACTTAATACCTTTAAATAAAATTATGTAGCATTTATATATAACCAATACATATCCTCTTCTATACCTTGAATCATCTCCAGATAACTTATAATACCTGACACAATACAAATGCTACATTTATACTTATTATAATACATTAAGAAATAATAATACTAATACAAGTCTGGTTGAATGTTCAATACAGACACATTTTTTTTTCTCAAATATTTTCCATCCATAGTTGGTAAAATCAATAGATACAAAACCTGGAGATATGAGAGAGAGCTATATAGTTCTATATAGGCCACACACACATATTTATAGTATGTCCTGGTTAAAATATAACATCAAAATTGAATAAACAAAAAAAGAGAACTCTTTTATACCCTGGCACCCAACATCATATTCCACACATGTGTATTTACCACATTTTCAAAGCACATATAAGGAAAAATGCCCAGCATGGTAAAGATTCTTGAAATTTTGGTATATAAAGAATACTTTATTCTTTCCCAGTATACTTCAAAGAAAAGCCTTAATAAAAATTTGTGGTTATTCTGGTATTTAGACAATAATTCTTAAAGGAATAAACATTAAAGAAAACAGTTTCCGTACGAGACATGTACCCAAGAAATTGTGACATGACTGCCCTCAAAAATGTTCTATATAGGTTACTATATATAGAATCTGCTAGGTATTTCTAGGTTTACTAAAAAATCAATGTCCTCTAGCCCAAAACACAAACAAATAAGAACAACAACAACAACAAAAAAAACAGAGTAGCTGCAAGCAGGGAGTGGTGAGCATGAGCAACAGGGAGAGGCAAGACTGTGCTGTAGGCACATTCCTTTATCAGAGACATGATTCCAGGACTAAGTTTTCTGTTGACCTCAAGGTGCAGAAGCAAAATCTGAATCTTTCCCACTAAACAGAGACCTTCTAAGACAGCTAAAATTGTTCCAGGATGATGGCTATGCCTGCCTCCTGTCAGAAGAAAATACAAATCATATCTGCAGGAAAGCATCCATCATTTAGGCCTCAAGATTCCCACAGATTAAATTATGTTCAACACACACAATGAAACAAGACACTGTGATTGAGATCAGCAGAAACCACAGACCAAGGATCCAAATCTCCTCAAATCTTCTGAATTTTCACATGCAAAGTATAAAACTGTGATAGCATATCATATAAAATAACAAAAATAAAGTATCATGTTGTGAAATAAAATATTATAAAATTATCATGTTTAATGAACTAAAATTTTGAATTTAACAAATGAGCAAGAAAGGAGCAGAAAACTATTTTTAAATGTCCACACAGAAAGAGAGAGAAATTTTAAAACTAATATATACACTGACATTAAAAACTGAATTGTTGAGTTCAGTAGTAGCTTAAACATAGCTGAGGAGAAAATTAGAATACTGCAAAAAGGATTTTAATAGATTGGACAGAATGTAGCAAACAGAAGCAAAGCTGTGAAGTATATGAAGGATTAACAGGCACTGATGTAGTTTGGATCTGGAACATCCCCCAAAAGCTCATTCCCTGAAGGCTTGGTCCTTAGCTTGTGGTGTTATTGAGAACAGGGGGAAACTTTAGGAGGCAGGACATAGTTTGAAGAGGTGGGTCACTGGGGGCATGCCTTTGAAGCGTGTATATTATGTCCCTGGACACCCTCCTTCTTTTTTTTCCTCCTCCCTACCTCTGTCTCTCCTATCCATGGATTGAGAAGCTCTGATACACAATGTGTGATGTTGATCTGCTTCACCAGAGGCCTAAAAACAAGGGAGTCATCCTCCCATGGATGGAAATCTCTGAAACCAGGAGCCAAAGTAAATCTTTAAATCTTTCTTCTTTTAGTTGTTTTTCATTAAGTTGTTTTCCTCATAGTGACAGAAATCCAACACAAGAACTAAAAAGAATGGTAAGGTTTTACTATCTTCTTGAATGTGTCCAAACATAGAGAATGGAGAATTGATATTCGATGGCAAATGGCTGGGACTTTTTTTCAAAGCTAAAGAAAGATAAACTTATGTTTATAGGAAGCTCACTATAAAAATAAAAGGGAATCTATCCATATCTATGCACATTGTAAAACTACAGTATGGCAATAGCAAGAGAATATCTTAAAGGCACAAGGTGGGAAAAATCATCAATGAAAAATATTATTTAGATTGACAAATAAAAGGAAAGAGTGGAATAGTATCTACACTGTTCAATATAGTGAGGAGAAATACATGTTAGCACAGAATTGTACATCCAGAAAAAGCAAAATTTTAAGAGTAACTATGCAATAAAGACATTTTCAGATAAATGTCTGGTCATGAACCCTCTCCCATAATTTTACACTTTTACTCTGCTCTGTATCTCCCTAGTCCGTCTTCCCACCGCCTTTGGAACCACTGTAGAGAGTTCTTTATCTGGTCAGTTCCACATGGCACATTCTATATCCTCACTTGCTTTAAGTGACTTGGCTCTTTGTTGGGGACTTCATGTTTCCCAAAGCAGCTCAATCCCTCACAAATCACATCACTCAATTGAAGATGGCATTAACCAGCTCCCCTTCCTCTCTGCTGCTGTGCCATTTCTCCTCCATCATGTTCAATCCCTTATCACTTTCCACACTCCTATACGTGGACTTCCTACAGTTTGTCCTCATTTAGTGCAGACTTCATGAAAATTCACAGCCTTTTTCTTCCCCAATCCTATCATCATCTCAGGTGACTTCAGTATCTACAAGGTCAACACATTCAGTTCCTTCACCTGTTTTTGCAGCTATCTTCTTCCCTTTATTTTCAGTGCATTTATCCCAGTCTTTTTCAGGACCCTGAAAGTTGGTATAGCCTTATAGTTTGTGCCATGCGCACTTTCCTTGCATCATCTTCTCTCAGCTATGATCCTGTTTCATCTGCTCTCCTATCACACCCTCTGGGCAAAACCTAAAAATCATCTTCTCTGCTTCTTTACTGGAGGTAAACCAAATAATCTGCATACTGTATTCATTAAAAATTCAAGATCTCCACACAGAATTGGGTCCTCAGTGTTGTCCCCACTTCATGGAGTGGTGGTGAATTTGTGCTACACTTCCCAGCAGTGGCTATTTCCACCCTGTCCTTATGCTCAGGCCCTTGATTTCTTGCCCCCAGTTTGCTGAAAAGTAGATGCTTTCAGTTGACAAAGCATTAGCACCTCTCCCTTCCCTCTGTATCCTTCCTTCTGTCCATACATATGACAGCAATGATCACTTGATCACTTCCTTTAGAGCATCCACCAGGAGTAGTGATTTCCATGATTCTATAAAGGAATGATTTCACTTGCAACTCACCATAGTTTGGCTGGATAATTTAACTCTCCCTAAAATTTCTAATTACCATTTCTATGCTGGTGGTTCCAAATTTATATTTCAAGTATGCTATATTTTGTATCTTAAGTGTCCCTCAAAGTCTCTAGTGTTAAAACTTTGGATCCAAGGTGGCACTAGTGGGAGTTGGTTTAGTCTTTAAGATGTAAAACTTAGTAGGTCTTTAGGTCACTGGGGGATGCTCTTGAAGGGGATAGTGGAATAGACACCTTCCTTCTCTCTTTTGCATCCTGGCCAGCAGTTAAGTAGCTTTGCTCCTTCAAGCACTCCTGTCAAAATGTACTGCCTCACCATAGGAGTAAAATGGGACTAACTGATCATGTACCAAAGCCTTAAAACTGCAAGCCAAAATAAATATTTTGTAAGTTGACTATCTCAGGTATATGTTATAGTAACAGAAAGCTGACTAACACAAGGCTGAACCTCCACATCTTGATCTTCCTGTGCCACCATTTGCTCTAAGGATACTGATCTACTAAAACAGATCAAAGTCTGTGCATGTTATTTCCTCTGTCAAGACCCTCTTCCTCCTTATCCCCCTCTGCTAGGATTTGAACATGTCTCCTAAAGTTCATGTGTTAAAAAACTTAATCTCCATGTAACAATGTTGAGAGGTGGGACCTTTAAGAGATGATTAGATCATAAGAACTTTTCCTTTATGAATAGATTAACATCATTATTGTGGGAAGAGGTTCCTTACTGTGAGAGTGGGTTTGTTTATGCCAAGTTCAGCCCCCTCTTGCTCTCTCACACTCTCTTGAATACACATAATGATATTCTCAATGATCTGAGGCAGCAAAGGCCCTCAACAGATGCTAGTGTCATTCTTATGACTTTTCAGCCTCCAGACATGTGAGCCAAATAAATTTCTGTTTATTACAAATTAGTCTGTGGTATTCCATTATACCAGCATAAAATGAACTGAGTTATCTTCCCTCATCTACATAACTACAACTCCTGTTTGTTTGTTTGATGTTGGGGACTGAACTCAGGAACTCTTTGTTACTGAGCTATATCCCCACCCCTTTTGCCCTTTTTATTTTATTTATTTATTTATTTATTTATTTATTATGATTATTATTTTTAGAGAAAAGAGTCTTGCTAAGTTATTGAGGCTGGCCTCAAACTTGTAACCCTTCTGCCTTAGCTTCCTAAGCAGCTGATATTGCAGGCATGCATCACCCTGCCTGGCTTGCAGCTCCTATTTCTGAGGTGCTTTCTTTAGTCACATACTTCTAAGTCATGGACCTTTTCTGTTAGGTTCTCATGAAATTGTAGCACCCGGTGAGCAACTCACTCACCCCTATGTGCATGCTCATGACCTTCAATCCTCACCAGACTGGGTTGGGAATTTAGGGATGGAGAGAGAACACTGAGTCTCGAAAAAGAAATGCCCATAAACATTGGCATGCATAATGAACAACTCATGAGCAACTTAGCCCTTGTCCTTGCCCACAGGTTGCTAACTGGCTGTTAAGAAAGCCACAAAAACTTCAAGATAGCCACAAAGCATCTGGAGGAACTAGTTCTTTAAAGATCATGTGAATTAAAGAATATGGTGACCAAGAAATGAGCCTACACTCATTATAACATTAAGACACACCCTCCTGGGTGGAGATTTAAGATGCTAACGAGACATGTGATAATATAAGCTGCAGGATTATAATATCTGAGAACAATGTGCAAGCATAAGGAAAACTGGCCCCAAACTATATAATCGTGCCCTGACTCCACTTCTGGGTCAGCCTCCTACCTACTGTCCCCCTGAAAATGTTAAATCCCAGACTTAAGATGAGGTGACTCATTTTCTCTCTCTCTATGATCACCCTTATCTCCATTCTCCAGCATGTTCTTTTTCCTTTTTATAAATCTCTTGCTGTGCTACTTGTAATTGATATGTAATTAAATTCTTTTCTGCTATACTGTCAAGAATCTAGAAGATCCAGGTAGCAGTCCCATCCACTTCTGTCCTCTGACATGCTTCTCCACCCTCATGATAACAGGATAACAGCACATTAAGCTCTTCTGGGCTCAGCATATGCTCTGTTGGAAGAACAACTTAGCCTTCATAGTAAGCATCCTACAGACATTTTGAAGGCAATGGATAAATAGGAACTAACTAAGCTTACTAGCTGGGTGACTTTCACAACATGACTTTAACCCAAAGTGATCAGATTTTACTTTTTTATATAACAGGAAAATTAATCATTTCTTATTTCTGATAAGAAAAAAAAGTTCTTGTGATAATTTTTTTTTATTGTTGGCTGTTCAAAACATTACATAATTCTTGATATATCATATTTCACACTTTGATTCAAGTGGGTTATGAGCTCCCATTTTTACCCCATATACAGATTGCAGAATCACATCAGTTACACATCCATTGATTTACATATTGCCATACTAGTGTCTGTTGTGTTCTGCTGCCTTTCCTATCCTCTACTATCCCCCCTCCCCTCCCCTCCCCTCTTCTCTCTCTGCCCCCTCTACTGACATTCATTGTCCCCCTTGTATTATTTTTCCCTTTCCCCTCACTTCCTCTTGTATGTACTTTTGTATAACTCTGAGGGTCTCCTTCCATTTCCATGCAATTTCCCTTCTCTCTCCCTTTCCCTCCCACCTCTCATCCCTGTTTAATGTTAATCTTCTTCTCATGCTCTTCGACCCTACTCTGTTCTTAGTTACTCTCCTTATATCAAAGAAGACATTTGGCATTTGTTTTTTAGGGATTGGCTAGCTTCACTTAGCATAATCTGCTCTAATGCCATCCATTTCCCTGTAAATTCTATGATTTTGTCATTTTTTAATGCAGAGTAATACTCCATTGTGTATAAATGCCACATTTTTTTTTATCCATTCATCTATTGAAGGGCATCTAGGTTGGTTCCACAGTCTTGCTATTGTGAATTGTGCTGCTATGAACATCGATGTAGCAGTGTCCCTGTAGCATGCTCTTTTTAGGTCTTTAGGGAATAGACCGAGAAGGGGAATAGCTGGGTCAAATGGTGGCTCCATTCCCAGCTTTCCAAGAAATCTCCATACTGCTTTCCAAATTGGCTGCACCAATTTGCAGTCCCACCAGCAATGTACAAGTGTACCCTTTTCCCCACATCCTCGCCAGCACTTGTTGTTGTTTGACTTCATAATGGCTGCCAATCTAACTGGAGTGAGATGGTATCTTAGGGTGGTTTTGATTTGCATTTCTCTGACTGCTAGAGATGGTGAGCATTTTTTCATGTACTTGTTGATTGATTGTATGTCCTCCTCTGAGAAGTGTCTGTTCAGGTCCTTGGCCCATTTGTTGATTGAGTTGTTTGTTATCTTATTGTCTAATTTTTGGAGTTCTTTGTATACTCTGGATATTAGGGCTCTATCTGAAGTGTGAGGAGTAAAGATTTGTTCCCAGGATGTAGGCTCTCTATTTACCTCTCTTATTGTATCTTTTGCTGAGAAAAAACTTTTTAGTTTGAGTAAGTACCATTTGTTGATTCTAGTTATTAACTTTTGTGCTATGGGTGTCCTATTGAGGAATTTGGAGCCCGACCCCACCGACTGTAGATCGTAGCCAACTTTTTCTTCTATCAGACGGCGTGTCTCTGATTTGATATCAAGCTCCTTGATCCATTTTGAATTAACTTTTGTGCATGGCGAGAGAAAGGGATTCAGTTTCATTTTGTTGCATATGGATTTCCAGTTTTCCCAGCACCATTTGTTGAAGATGCTATCCTTCCTCCATTGCATGATTTTAGCCTCTTTATCAAATATAAGGTAGTTGTAGTTTTGAGGATTGGTTTCTGTGTCCTCTATTCTGTACCATTGGTCCACCAGCCTGTTTTGGTACCAGTACCATGCTGTTTTTGTTACTATTGCTCTGTAGTATAGTTTGAAGTCTGGTATCGCTATACCGCCTGATTCACACTTCCTGCTTAGAGTTGTTTTTGCTATTCTGGGTCGTTTATTTTTCCATATGAATTTCATGATTGCTTTCTCTATTACTACAAGAAATGCCGTTGGGATTTTGATTGGCATTGCATTAAACCTATAGAGAACTTTTGGTAATATCACCATTTTGATGATGTTAGTTCTGCCTATCCATGAACAGGGTATATTTTTCCATCTTCTAAGATCTTCTTCTATTTCTCTCTTTAGGGTTCTGTAGTTTTCATTGTATAAGTCTTTCACCTCTTTTGTTAGGTTGATTCCCAAGTATTTTATTTTTTTTGAAGATATTGTGAATGGAGTGGTTGTCCTCATTTCCATTTCAGAGGATTTGTCGCTGATATACAGGAATGCCTTTGATTTATGCGTGTTGATTTTATATCCTGCCACTTTGCTGAATTCATTTATTAGCTCTAATAGTTTCTTTGTAGACCCTTTTGGGTCTGCTAGGTATAGAATCATGTCATCTGCAAATAGTGATAATTTAAGTTCTTCTTTTCCTATTTTGATGCCTTTAATTTCTTTCGTCTGTCTAATTGCTCTGGCCAGTGTTTCGAGAACTATGTTGAACAGAAGTGGTGAGAGAGGGCATCCCTGTCTTGTTCCAGATTTTAGAGGGAATGCCTTCAATTTTTCTCCATTCAGAATGATGCTAGCCTGAGGCTTAGCATAGATTGCTTTTACAATATTGAGGTATGTTCCTGTTATCCCTAGTTTTTCTAGAGTTTTGAACATAAAGTGATGCTGTACTTTGTCGAATGGTTTTTCCGCATCTATCGAGATGATCATATGGTTCTTATTTTTAAGTCTATTGATGTGGTGAATAACATTTATTGATTTCCGTATATTGAACCAGCCTTGCATCCCAGGGATGAATCCTACTTGATCATGGTGCACAATTTTTTTGATATGTTTTTGTATCCGATTCGCCAGAATTTTATTGAGGATTTTTGCATCTAGGTTCATTAGAGATATTGGTCTGTAGTTTTCTTTCTTTGAAGTGTCTTTGTCTGGTTTAGGTCTCAGGGTGATGTTGGCCTCGTAGAATGAATTTGGAAGTTCTCCCTCTTTTTCTATTTCCTGAAGTAGCTTGAAAAGTATTGGTATTAGTTCCTCTTTAAAGGTTTTGTAAAACTCTGCTGTATACCCATCCGGTCCTGGGCTTTTCTTAGTTGGTAGTCTTTTGATGGTTTCTTCTATTTCCTCAATTGATATTGGTCTGTTTAGGTTGTCTATATCCTCCTGACTCAATCTGGGCAGATCATATGACTTAAGAAATTTATCAATGCCTTCACTATCTTCTAATTTATTGGAGTATAAGGATTCAAAATAATTTTTGGTTATCTTCTGTACATCTGAAGTGTCTGTTGTGATATTGCCTTTTTCATCCCGTATGCTAGTAATTTGAGTTCTCTCTCTTCTTCTCTTCGCTAGCATGGCTAAGGGTCTGTCGATTTTGTTTATTTTTTCAAAGAACCAACTTTTAGTTTTGTCAATTTTTTCAATTGTTTCTTTTGTTTCGATTTCATTAATTTCAGCTCTGATTTTAATTATTTCTTGCCTTCTACTTCTTTTGCTGTTGTTTTGCTCTTCTTTTTCTAGGATTTTGAGATGAAGTATGAGATCATTTATTTGTTGGTTTTTTCTTTTTTTAAGGAATGAACTCCAAGCAATGAATTTTCCTCTTAGAACTGCTTTCAATGTGTCCCATAGATTCCGATATGTTGTGTCAGTGTTTTCATTAATCTCTAAGAATTTTTTAATTTCCTCCTTGATGTCTTCTATAACCCATTGATCATTCAGTAACCTATTGTTCATTCTCCAAGTGATGTATTCTTTTTCCTTCCTTCTTTTATCGTTGATTTTCAGTTCCATTCCATTATGATCAGATAGGATGCATGGCATTATCTCTACTCCTTTGTATTGTCTAAGAGTTTCCCTGTGACATAATATATGATCTATTTTTGAGAAGGATACATGTGCTGCTGAGAAAAAAGTGTAACTGCTTGATGTTGGGTGGTATATTCTATATATGTCAATTAAGTCTAGGTTATTAATTGTGTTATTGAGTTCTATAGTTTCCTTATTCAACTTTTGTTTGGAAGATCTGTCCAGTGGTGATAGAGGTGTGTTGAAGTCTCCCATGATTATTGTATGGTGGTCTATTAGACTCTTGAGCTTGAGAAGAGTTTGTTTGATGAACATAGCTGCACCATTGTTTGGGGCATATATATTTATGATTGTTATGTCTTGTTGGTGTATGGTTCCCTTGAGCAGTATGTAGTGTCCCTCTTTATCCCTTTTGATTAACTTTGGCTTGAAATCTATTTTATTTGATATGAGTATGGACACTCCTGCTTGTTTCCGAAGTCCATATGAGTGATATGATTTTTCCCAACCTTTCACCTTCAGCCTATGTATGTCTTTTCCTATCAAATGCGTCTCCTGTAGGCAGCATATTGTTGGGTCTTGTTTTGTGATCCATTCTACTAGCCTGTGTCTCTTGATTGGTGAGTTTAAGCCATTAACATTTAGGGTTATTATTGAGATATGGGTTGTTCTTCTAGCCATATTTGTTTATTTATGTTACTAAACATGGTTTGTTTTCCTCTTTGATTATTTTCCCCCCTTTACTGTCCTACCTCCCACTGTTGGTTTTCATTGTTATTTTCCATTTCCTCTTCCTGTAATATTTTGCCAAGGATGTTTAGAAGAGATGGTTTTCTAGCTGCAAATTCTTTTAACTTTTGTTTATCGTGGAAGGTTTTAATTTCATCTTCCATCCTGATGCTTAATTTCGCTGGAAACACAATTCTTGGTTGGAACCCATTTTCTTTCAGTGTTTGAAATATGTTATTCCAGGATCTTCTAGCTTTCAGAGTCTGTGTTGAAAGATCAGCTGTTATCCTGATTGGCTTACCCCTAAATGTGATCTGCTTCCTTTGTCTTGTAGCTTTTAAAATTCTCTCCTTATTCTGTATGTTGGGCATCTTCATTATACTGTGTCTAGGTGTGGGTCTCTTATGATTTTGCACATTCGGCGTCCTGTAGGCTTCTAGGATTTGGGATTCTGTCTCATTCTTCAAGTCTGGGAAGTTTTCTCGTATTATTTCATTGAATAGATTGCTCATTCCTTTGGTTTGAAACTCTGTCCCTTCCTGTATCCCAATGACTCTTAAATTTGGTCTCTTGATGTTATCCCATATTTCTTGGATGTTCTGCTCATGGTTTCTTAACAGTCTTGCTGAGCTGTCTATGTTCTTTTCAAGTTGAAATACTTTATCTTCATTGTCTGATGTTCTATCTTCTAAGTGTTCTACTCTGCTGGTAGTATTCTCAATTGAGTTTTTAAGTTGGTTTATTGCTTCCTGCATTTCTAGGATTTCTGTTTGTTTGTTTTTTATAACCTCTATCTCCCTGTATAGTTGATCTTTTGCTTCTTGGATTTGTTTATGTAATTCATTGTTGAAGTGATCTTTCATTGTCTGATTTTGCTGTCTGATGTCTTCCTTGAGACTCCAGATCATCTGAAGCATGTATATCCTGAATTCTTTATCTGACATTCCATCTGTTGCAGCTATTACCTCTTCTAACGTTGAGTTGACCTGCATTGCTTGTGGTCCTTTCTTTCCTTGTCTCTTCATACTGTTCACGTTCCTTTCTACTTGGTGAAACTGTTGTGCTATTGAATTTTCCCCCTATATATTTATATTGGTCTTGTATAGTTGCAAAGTCTCCCTCGCAGGCGCGGGCGGCGGCTCTGCCCCTCCTCCAATTGGGGCAATGTGCCTACCACGCCGTCAGGCCACTGGGCCTGCTCTGCCGGTCGGTAGCAGGTCCGCCTACCTTGTAGGCGTGGGCGGCGGCTCTGTCCCTCTGCGGGCCGCTAGGCTTGTTCTGTCGGTGGTCGCAGTTCTGCCTACTTTGCAGGCGCAGGCAGCGGCACTGCCCCTCTGCAGGCCTCTGGGGCTGTTCTGCCAGTGGGTCGCAGGTCCGCCTACCTTGCAGACGCGGGGGGCGGGGCAGCTCTACCCTTCCTCAGGCCACTGGGCCTGTTCTGTCTGTTGGTTGCAGGTCTGGCCTATTCTGATGGTGGTCACAGTTCCGTCTACCTTGCAGGCGTGGGGGGAGGGGGCGGCTCTGCCTCTCAGCAGGCCGCTGCTCCTCTTCTGCCGGTGGGTTGCAGGCCCACCTACCTTGCAGGAGTGATTGGAAGCTCTGCCCCTCCGCGGGCCACTGGGCCTTTTCTGTCGGTAGTCACAGTTCCGCCTACCTGGCAGGCGTGGGGGGTGGGGGGCGGCTCTGCCCCTCAGCAGGCCGCTGGGCCTGTTCTGTGGGTGGTCACAGTTCCGT
Source organism: Marmota flaviventris (assembly GCF_047511675.1). Taxonomy (NCBI): domain Eukaryota; kingdom Metazoa; phylum Chordata; class Mammalia; order Rodentia; family Sciuridae; genus Marmota; species Marmota flaviventris. Next base: position 99,053,607 of record NC_092498.1, on the reverse strand, counting down.
CTACCTTGCCGGCGCAGGGGGAGGGGGCAGCTCTGCCTCTCAGCAGGCCGCTGCTCCTCTTCTGCCGGTGGGTCGCAGGCCCGCCTACCTTGCAGGAGTGATTGGAAGCTCTGTCCCGCCGTGGGCCACTGGGCCTTTTCTGTCGGTGGTCACAGTTCCGCCTACCTGGCAGGCGCCTCTTGTGATAATTAAATGAGCTAAACTACATGAAAATGTTTTGTGAGTAGCACAACTGCTTTTCAAATATGGGGTAAAATTCATAATTACTAATATGCCTTTGTATGAGATGAGATTGTTTTTCCATAATATCATGTGTTGTGATGACACCATAATTTTTAAAGGCCTCAACTTTGATACTACATAGAAAGAGTTGCAAAACTGGACCACAAAATTATTCCATAATTAACTTTTTAATTTACATTTTCCAAAATTTTTATTGATTAATTTTGAAAACTATGCTCTACAAATCACAGTAGAAATAAGCCCCATGTGTAAGTCATTAATGGTTACTTTTCTTTAAATGGCTATACAACAGATTTTAGATTTTGTTAGAAAAATGTCAATTACTCTAATTAAAAAAAATAACTAAAAGGTAAACTATTAGAAATAAAATTCTGAAGGAATAAATTTTATGTTTGCCAAATCATATCTATTTTACAATGTGGTTATCCTGAGAGTTACTGAGAAACTATTTAATTTTTTGCAGTTTAAATTTAATTGATTGTGAATTTTAGGTCACAATTTTACAACTGATACTGATTCCATTTGACTAGTTTATGAGTCAGTTGCTTGCATATGTTGTTAACATCTTTTCATATGATGTTTTTCATTTCTTTCCATTAGGCCACCCTATAAAGAGGAGAGTATTTAAAACTAAAATGGCACATGAAAGGGATTAGACTAGTGAATGCCTTGGTATTTGTTATAAGAATAACAAAATATATCGATAATTACCTTTCATTGAATTATTGAGTGTGTAGTATTATTAACTTAGATACAGCTCCTTTCCTCAAGAATTTAGTAAGGAAAATGAACTTTGGAGCTTTCATGGAGTTCATAATTGATGAAGGGGAATTAATTTCATTTAAAAATAATTATTAATTAGACCATATTACAGACAAGGTATAACTAAAATAGTTTAGGGGGGATGAATGACCAATAGTTCTGCCTAAAGAATGAAAAAGTCTTAAGAAGTGGTTACTTTTAAAATGACTCCTGAAGGAAGAACAGGCATTTTTGAAATTTATTAAGAAAAAAGAATTCCAGATATAGGATGTTTCTAGAATTAAGATATGAAGGTATGTTAACAATATAACATGTATATAAGGGCAAATGAAATGCCTATGGCAGTAGTTCTCAAACTTCAGTGTGCATAACTGATCATGTGGCAGGTCTGTTAATCATCTGATTCTGTATATGTGTATAAGATAGGGCTTGAGAATTTGCATTTCAAAGGATTTCCTAGGTGAGTTGGTTGCATTTGCCCTGGTTGTACAACTACTAGATTAGAAAACAGTTGAGCTTTAGAAGACTGAGTGAAGAAGAAAAAGAATATATCATAACCAAATTATAAATACACAGGATATATATGGTTGGGAATTTGTAGTTTGTTTTCAGATAATATGGAAATGAAGAGTTGAATCTGTATGTTTAAATGGATTGTAGAAGGAAGAAGCTGGAAGCCATTGAAGGCTTCCTGGTGATAAAAAAGGATTAGATGGGAAAGTCATCAAGGGCATATCACTGACAGAACCTCTTGTTGACATTGGAAAATGGGAGTAAGTAAGTAGTTTTTGCATTTTTGCATGGGTGACTTGCTTGGGGGTGTAGCCATTCATTGAGTTAGTAACTAAGAAGCAGGTTTATGGTGGATACCCAGGGGAAGAGACTAAGAATGTATTAGTTTTGACTTTAATATGTGGCAGTACACTCAGCAATAGAACCCAATGAGTTATTTGGAATTTGTGTCTAGATTACAGAACTGTAAAGGAAAGGTTTGAGAGTTATGTGTGTCAAAAATAAGGGAAATGTGTGTCAAGAGAAAATTTCCTGGGTGAAATTTCCTAGGGAAGTATTGTAAGCAATTAGAGGAGGCAACTAAAGAACATCTAAGAATAACCTAAAAATAAGAGGAAAGAATTCAAGGAGGTTGCAGAACCCAGAAATATCCAAATGTTTAGAAAATGTATCTATGTAACAAAACAAATTTTCCCATGCTTTCTATCCCTATAGTTTGGGTAATTTTCCTGAAATATGGCATCAGTATACTTCTTGCTCAAATATTGACAGGATATTCTAAGTGTTTATAGACTTGTCACAATATATTTTGTTCAAAAATATAGGAAAATTCAAGTATGCACTTAATATTGAATTACATTAATTTTGATTAATATTTTGATTTTCATCTACTTCAATAAAATATAAAACTTAGAAAAACATCATTAGACCTCTTTTTCCTATTTCACCTTTCAAAATCATGAGAAGCATGTAGTTTTTATTTACCTGAGCACTTTTAGAGCTCATCTAAAAATGTATAAGAAATTTAGTAGAATGCTAAAACTAGATTCTGGGATTTATTAAGTTTTTCTTGATGATTTGAAAATGTCCAAAGAAATGAGCATCTGATCACTTCAGGAAGCCTGGTGATAACACAGGAGAATTATTCACTCAGAACGAAACCTCCAGAATGTGTTTGGAGCAGTTGGAAGCAGATACAATTACATCAGGTGAAGCTCTTTGTCTGCCGGAGTTGCTTCGAGGTGAAAGAGAAAATGCAGAAACTTGGGACTCCAGATGGCAGAAGAGCTATTTTGGGGCCAACAGAAACTTATACTTGGTTGGGGCACTTAACAGAATGAGTAGCAGAAATGTGTTGAAAAAGTAATTTAATACCTGTGTTTGAAAGAGTTCAGCTTGGGGCAAGATGGGAGCAGGTGCCACAGGAACAGCCTAGGTCAGCCAGCAACTAGAAAAACAGGGAAGAGAGCAAATATTGTAGTGATAAGTTACTCAGGAATATTGATTTTTCCTAATTCTTGTTGAGATATTTGTAAGTAAAAATTGGAGTTACCATTACACATGCAGTTTCATTCTGTCCTAGAAAAAAAGAATTACTTGTAAGACAATATTTAAAAATTAAGATTCCTCTTCCAAGGGAATTTTTTTTTCAGTTATAATGGTGGATAGACTTTGCAAAAATCTCCTTGAATAAAAGCAGATCTATTCGACTAAGAGATTGAAGTCAAGTTCCTGGAAGCAGGAACCCCTGAGGTACATGAAGAGGAGAAGGAAAAAGAAAAAAGGAAAAGTATTATTTCTTAGCCAGGTGTAATTCTTTTGAAATTAAAAAAAAAAATAGAAAATCTAGGGTTTCCAGTACCACTTTTCAAAGTTCTGTAAGAATAGCTTCAAAATGCCCTAAGACTACCCTGCTGACCATCCAACCCCCATGCCTTGAATCCAGTATGCCCTTCTTGCCTGTTATAGCAGATTTAGGCTTGACCTCTCTCTACTTCTGTCCACAATTTCCTTCTCTCCAACAAGAGAGAAGTAATGTCCATGAGCTACACTGATAGAGCTGAGGGCATACAAACTTGAAGTTGGAAGATTTGAGTTCAACCATTTGATTTGCCATATATTAAATTTTGAATTTTTGTTTCATATTAAGTGTTTTGATAAAGTTTATATGCTGAAAACAATGCTGTGAATGATTCTTACAACACAGGATTAGGGTGAAAAACTTGATGAAGAAATAGTGATGTAAAACTGAATTATAAGCTGAAAACAGTAGTGGAACAAAATTTATGTTGTTAGTGTCATCTAATTTCAGATCAAGAAAAAAGGAGTTGATTGAACTAAATTACCCAAATGTGTGAATTTCTAAGGAGTCTCATCTAAGGATATAAAGCATGAATTTCTTTGATTTAACAGCTTTGTTTTTAACCAGAATAAATATCTAATTAATGGAATTTTAGGAATAAAATCAAATGAAGTGAAAAAAGAAAAGGAGGTATTTTTAGACATTGGCACCCTCCCAGGAAGTATACCCTTGTAGACATGAAATCTCTCCCTGCATAAAACTGGAACAATTGTACCTGTCCCTGTCTCTTTACAAAATACCATGAGGAAGTTTGTTAATGTATATTACTGAATACAAATTAAAAATTAAAAATCAAATGCCTAGAAAGTCAAATTAAATATTTTATTCACCTCTAATATTAAAATGCATGTCTTCAATTTGATAGTAAACATTATTGTAAAGTGTTTCTGGTGGTTTGATGCTTATTTGTATGATTTAGTACTTTAACCAGGAATAGGGTTGTCATTGAGTCAACTTAAAACAAATGATGATTCTGTTAGGTAAAGCACTTAAATATGTGTCCTATGGAACTATGGACACTTTATTACCATTCTTCCTGTACTTCATTCCTCATCATAAGAAAAATAGAAAATGATGGAGTATTTTAGGAAAATATGGTCTCTTTGGGGAAAACAGAAAATCCAAATTGGCTTGCAAAATAATAGAACCAAAAAGTAAAGGGGAAAAAGGGTGATTTGCCAGGATTGGTAGAAGTCTGCTTTAAAGCTAAGTTGCAACAGGAAGGAAGCTGTGATTTCAAATAGGGCTTTAAAGTTAAGGATCTAATCCAAACTCTATTAGGGAGCAGATTCTATTGTGACGGTAATGACATGTTGCGTGGGAAGTAGTGGTTTTACTTGGAAAGGAGAGAGAAAGAAATTTGCTGTGATTGATGTACCATATGAGGGTCAAACCACAAAATCACTGAGTTGCTGACTGTCCAACTCGGTTAAATTGGGTTGCTTATTTTCCTAAGAATTCTTAAGTTTTGTATATATGCATGTGTGTTTATGGACTATTTCATGAGTTGATCACATTTTCTTTTGGTGAGGGCATGTTATAGTTAACATTAGAGTTACTTTCTATGTGTTTATGATGGGTCACCACTCTGAATTAGAACCATCTACCTTACCAGTACAATATAAGACCACCCAAGTGGTCTTTCATGGTTGCAGTAAGTTCCCTACATTTTAGCAACAGGCTGTTGAAGGTAGTGAGTAGGAGATTATGTATCACCAATCCAAGTGTTTCCACAATTTGGCTTGAGATAGAAATGAAATAAATCTGAGGCCCCATTATGTTCAGAGAGTTTATAAAACATCACCAGAACCATCAAGAGAACTAAATATCTTTTTTAACATTCCATATTTATTTTAACCTTTCCAACCAAATTAAAGCATAAGTACACATTTGAGGGTAAGCCATAGCACTAGCTGGCATCTTTGAAGGATGCTCCTGGATACCCTTTCTTAGGAAGCAGGTAGCTTAATAAAGACGGTACCAGCATTTTTCTAAAGAACCATTACCACCAGCTCTGCTGCTCTCAGAGGATTAGGAAAGAAGTATAAATTCATGTTTCTCAGTCCAAGAGATTTGAATTTCGCCAGGTATCCTAAAGTCCTGGAAAAATGAAAGACCCTTCAAAGGAAAGACAAATAAATATCACATTCTTCTTTCTGGGGAGAACAGCTATGGTTTAAGTTAAAAAAGAAAAGTTATGAAATATAAAATATCTTGTCTTCTCAAAAGGACTTAAAATTAGATCTAAGACTCTTTCAACTTTTTTCAATATGCTTAGTAATCCACTTTTTCTTTATCAGCTCTTAAAGAGTAGCCCTTTTCAGAATACCCTGGTTTGGCCTTTTCTGAAACACCACAACAATTTCTTTCAAAATAATTTGAAACAGGAAACAATATAATGAATTATAATGGAATAAAAAAGCAAGAAGTCTGAAAATCTAATATGTCTTTAATTGATTTTAATTTCTTTAGAGGCATTAAGAAACAGAGTTTGCTGTTTAGTATTTAATGAAACAAAACAATCATCTTGAACTTTTTAATTTTCTGTTAATATATTTTGAATTTGAAAAGCTTCAAATATATTTAATAGCTCAGATCATTTTTCTCAACCAGAGTTCCTCATCTGAACCACAGAATACAGAAAATGAGTTGAATGATAATATTTTTCAAATTCTACAAAAGTTGGTGCAATCTTGTGCTATTTCCATCACAGAGTAGAAGTTAATTCATTACATGCAAAGCATGACTTATGGCCTGACCACTTACTCTTCTCCTGGAGCTATATTTTATATAATTTTGCAGGGAACTTGTACTTTAACAGACTTCTTCATTGTGCTCACCCAAGGCATTATTTTAAATGCAACATGTCATTATGATATATTCAGCATCCATTATTATTTTAATATGTTCACTTTCCTCTTCCTTTTTATAGTAAGATACTCAAGCTCCATATCTAAACTAACACCAAAACAAAGGAATGACAAATTGAGAGTGCTTTAGTTATTGGAGCCTCTCACCATTAGCCCTTGTCTCCCCTCTCTGAACAATTTAAAAATATTAAGTTTTTTTCATATGAACAAATTTTTTGCTCAATCTCATGTACAGATCTAACGGTTCACAGGTTGTTGCCAATAACCAGATATGTCAAACTCAAGCAATATGCTTTGCCAACTTTCAAGAAATTAAAATCCTGTCTCTCCTATAATCAGTAAATTGTGAAAACAAATGGTTCATTAATCAGTGGTTTCCTGATTGTAGAATTAAGTCAGCTCAGGCACAAATAATTCACTGGTGTTCACATTTCTAAAACATTAATTAGTTGGTAACCATAAGAGAAAACTTCTCTACTACTGACAGACTATGTTCTTTTATAAAACCTGGCTTAGTTGATGAATGTTAGTCTTGGGCAGCGGAATTCTTTTTAGGAAAAAAGCTACAAAAACCATAACTTTCAGTATGTATCAAAAAAAAAAAAGCCTATTAACCCTTGAACTATGGATGAAATAAAACAAACTTGCTCAAAAACCAAAATGTGAAGAGTCGAAATTGAAAGAGGGAGAAATGAAGGATGAAGGTGATATTGTTTAAGTTATGAGAATATTTTTATTTATGGTTTGGATATAAACAAAAATGGTTTTTTTGTAGTTTGATTTGTGGACATACATCACAAAAGAAAGCGTTTTAATGAATCTTCTAACTTGGCTTTAATTTCTTAGAACCCTGGATAATACACAAGATGGAGCAGAGATACATAGAGAGACATGTGAAAAACAATCCTCTGTGTTAAATCCAAAATCAGAGCAAGGCTATGAGTCACCATTTTGAAACATCTAGGAAATTATTCCAAGGAGGTATGAGGTCCTCCTTGGAAAATTAACCTCCAAAGTTAAGAATCATCCAGGGAAATCCAGAGGTTAGGTTAAAGCCCAATCCCACTCACATGTTGACTGTATGAATTTTCCAGTACAACAGATTTACACACTTTACAACCTTCCATGTACTCATAAAAGGAGCAATATCAAAAAGACTAGAAAATTGGTTAACTCAAATTAAGTTGTATCCTTCACAAAATTCCTAAACTTTTTCTTTCCTTCAGATTAAATAATGGAAACAAAAACAATATTATGAATTTTTTTCAAGTAAATTTTTTTAATTTTAAAGGCAGAAATTTTACAACACCATAATTAAGGGAAAGAATTTTTAGCTCTAAGTGATCTCTCAATATTATATTTTATGAAGGTCTGTTGCTTTCCTACAAAGGTAGTCCTATATCCTATGAAGAAATGAGATTCCTGATAAATCCTATTCAGGAATCCAAAAGAGTTTATGTACTTTGACTTTATACTCTAGCCAAAGCTACAGAAGTATGAAGGCAGAACTGAGGAAGGTTCTAGATGAAAAACCTGACATTCTAAGACCCAATGCCAGAAATTCACTGGTTTCAGCCAGCTAAGAAAAAGCTGTGGATTACTTAGTGTCATTGTGAGGTCAAAAGAGAAGAGGTGTAAAGGCAGAGATAGAAGACAGATTATTCAAGAAGCAGACAAATAACAGCCTAATCATCATATAAAGGCTACTTTGAGTACCCTCTTGTTTTTACATAGAAAGAATAATTACAAATTTAGTGGATACTAATTTTAAAAATGAGTCTCATAATCTTACTTATATCTCATTTCAAGAGAACATGAGGGAAAATCATCTAATTGAGTAAAAATGCTACATCTGACCTTATCCTAAGGTCATTTTAAAATCTGCAATCTGAAGGTATCTGGCAAGGTGTTTATAATATCAAAAATATTTATATAAAGGAACAAATACTTTGAATCAAAAATCTACACTATGAGAAAAGGATGCACTTAAAGATATAACTTTCTAATTGCTATAGTTCATCACATAGATTCATATTTAGGTTTTCATTACAATTAATTTATATCAGAAAAAATAGTTGTAGAGCTAGAATCATAAGGCAGAAGGGAATTTGAAGAATATGAAATAATAATTGTGGCCTTACAACACCAGTTGGTCTCACATGATTCATTTCAATGGTAAGACCATTATGAATGGATTTATATTTAAAGAGGCACAGGTGCCCAATTTATAGAAATTATTTTTGACAAGTGTTAATTTTCAGATTTCCATATCTACCACTGCAGGAACCAAATTATTCAAGTAAAGGTCAGTAAAACATAAAGGAAAGTAGACACTTATTTTTTGACTCCCAATTCTCTAGAATCATCAAGTTGATGAAGTGGAAACAAGCAAGAACTGCTAGTCTTGATTTCCTTTGAATCTGAAGAATCTGGAATAAGGATAGAAATCTGAAATAGAGCAGAAATGATGGTAAATCTTTGAAAACGAATTATCAATTCTGAAAGAGGAACATAATGGCGAATAAACAAAAGTACTCAATACTATTTGTCATCAGGGAAAAACAATACCTTGAGATAAAACAACGTATCTAGTATATAGCAAAAGGAAATGATAAAATCAAATGCTAGTATGGTTGTACAGTGTTGGGGGTAAACATTGTTGGTTGTACAGTGTTGGGGTTTAAACATTGTTGGTGGGGATACAAAATACTATAACAACTTCAGAAATATTGTGACAGAACACTCAACCATACACACATATTTTGCCCAAATTAATTTACAAGAGTACTCATCGTATCTATATTTATAAGAGCCAAAAACTAGAAAGAACTCAGTTTTCCACCAATAAGAGAATGAATAAACAGAGCATCATATTCCTAAAATGGAATGCTATTGAGTAATAAAAAGAACTACTGACACATAAAAATATGGATGAATCTTCAAAACATACTGATTGAAAGAAACTTTACACATAATATACAATTCTAGAACAGAAAAAAGTAATCTATTTTGGAAAATGAGATTAGTGGATGACTGAGTAGGTAGAGACAAGGAATGGGGAAAGGACACACGGAAACTTTTGTAACACACAGGTATGCAGATTTGTCAAAACTCAGTGAATTTCTGTGTTTGAGCATTTCATTGTATGGAAATTTTAAGCCAAAAGAAAAACATCACAAGCAAATAAAGAGCTATAATGACAGACATTCTGAAATATTTAGGAAAAAGTGTACTGATATGTGTAGTTTATTTTGAAATGGACTAAAGAAAAAATTGATTAGCTGAGAGACAGGGGATAGGTACATAGATATGTGGTATCAACAAAGCAAGTATAGGAAAACATTAATCTATGCATTATAGGGTTGCACTCTAAGTTCCTTTCATCTTTGCTGATGTTTAAAAATTTTTATAATAAATTTTTTTCGGGGAATGAAGTTTTTCATGCATTTATGTGCATGTGTACACACACGAGTCTATCACCAGTAGGCTTCACTAAATGAATTACTAAAAGGAATTGTTGAGTTAGAAGAAAAAAGATTTAAGTTAAAAGCACAGAAATTCAGGGGAAAAAAGTAATACAGCAGAAAAAGTCAATATTTGGGCAAATCTAAATTACTATTGACTGAGAATACTGTGTATAAAATTAAAACACATGAAACAACAGCATAAAAGGCAGAACTATAAAAATGTTCTAAGGTTTTGCCTTCCTGGATAATATTATCAATTTATATTAGAATAAATCAAAGTTGCATTTCATAACATTGTGGATAAATTCTGTATTAGTTTCCAAGGACTTCTATAACAAATTAACACAAATTTGGTGGCTTCAAACAACAGAAATTTATTCTGTCACACTTCTGAAAATTAGAAGACCAAAATCAAGGTGTTCTCAGATCAATGCTCCCTTTGAAGGCCCTAGGGAGGAACACTTTCTTGCCTCTATCCTTTTCTGGTGACTTCTGGCATACTTGATATCCCTTGCTTGTAGGTCTATCACTCTCATTTCTGCCTCCAATGTCTCTCTCTGTGTTATCCCCTTTTCTTATCAGGATAACAATCATTGGATTTAAGACTCACCCTGATCCAATATGACTTCATCATAACTAACTGCAACTGCAAAGACTCTACTTCCAAATAAGGTCACATTCTGAGGTTCTGAATGGATATGAATTTTGGGGAAAAAAGTATTCAACCTAATTCAAGCACTAAGAGAAAAGGAAAAGAATTTGTAACCAATAAACAAATAAATAGGGGGATACAAAATACTTGTTATCCCAAAAGAATTAAATAGAGGAGAATAGAATAAACATTAGGCAAATAGAAAAATAAAAACAAATCAATAATAAGAGAAAATTTAATCCTGAATGTATGTTATTATATGAAAGTCAATTAAAACACTCTTATTTTCATACTAAGGGGTAAACCTCAATTTCACTTCACTTTTAAGAGACATACATGAAAAACAGAAATACAGAATGTTTGAAGGTGAAAGAATAAGTAAAATTATGGGAACACTAATCAGAGCAAAGTTTTCACTGCTAGACTAATAACACATTTGTACAAATTGATACTTATAGAACACTACAACCAATGCTTACGTTATAATTATTTTTTCAAGTATACTTGGAATATTTATCCAAATCAACCATTTGCAGGGGCCAAATATTTCAAAGAATTGAACTCATTTATAAAATGTTCAGTGAACACAAAGGAATCAAATGATACCAATAACAAAAGATGACTGGATAACTCCTAGTTGTTTGGAAATTAATAAATAATGATTCACCACAGAAGTCCAAGTAGAAGTCAAGCAGTATTTTGAAATGAATGATAATGCTAATGTGACATTAAACTTGTGATACACAGTTAAACTGGTATTTATAAGAAAATATATAGCATTATTTACTAGCATGTACTAGTGAATAAAAAAAACTGAAGTCAAAAACAAAAAAGAAAAAAGCAAGAAAGAAGCAGAAATTAATAAATTGGAAAATCAAACATTCAATAGGAAATATTACCAAAAGTCTTGCAAATTAATAAATTTATAAAGATTTGGCAAGACTAAGAAGTAGAGGAGGAAAACAGAACTTTCCAGTGTCACGACAAGGATAAAAAGAGAGACATTTTAAATCCTACAGACACTACATTTTTTACCAATAAAATTGAAAGTAATTAACAAGTACAGAAATTCCTAGAAAATCATAACTCTTGGAATTTGTCACAAAAGAAAACAGGGGATTTATATAATTCTGTATCTACTAAAGAAATAAAATCTGTAATTTAATACCATCCCACAAAGAAAACCGAAGGCTCAGATGGTATCACCAGTGGATTTATCCAAATTTTATTTAAAAAGAAAATAGAAAATAAAAAAATAGAGAACACTTCACAATTACTGTATAAGGCCAATCTGCAGTCCCTCCAACACTGTATGAGTCTACCCTTTTGCCCACATCCTTGCCAACATTTATTATTTTATTCTTGATAGTTGCCATTTTGACTAGAGATGAAATCTGAATGTAGTTTTAGTTTTCATTTCCATAATTGCTTGGTAAATTAAAAATATTTGCTAATGTAAAATAGCACATGACTCAGAAATGAGATATCCCTAGACATATACCTAACATACTTAACAGAAAGGCCTTAAGCCTGCAAACATTCCCCAACCCTCATCCCCATGCATAAGTATTCTGGGCAGCAGAACTATTGTAACAGCTGAAAGAGAGGAGGAGTAGAATTATAGAATAAATTGTGCATTATATAAACAATGAAATACTTGGCAACAATGAAAAGCAATAGATTGCTACTATACCTAACAACAGGTACAAATTTTGCAAATATAATATTGAGCAAAAATTTCAAATTACAAAAGAACACTGTTTTGTATTCTTTCAAAAGATAGTCAGGCATGGCCACAAAAGGAGACACATGAGAGGTACAGGACAAACCATTTATTATATTCACAAGTCCTAGAGAAAAGTTCACCATATGCCACCAGAGACCACATGCGAGGAACACCAAGGGAACATGGAGACAGCTCAATTAAGCAGGTGGGGGACTGAGAGAGAAAGAGATGGACCGATATGCAAGTATGGGGTCAGGGTAGAGAACACAAACAAAGGCATGAGAAAATTTCACTGGTGCTCTGAATATCTCTAGGTTACAGTCAGGAGAGAGGAAGGTGGGAAATCTGTGCCGATGCCAGGCTCAATACACTGGAGCATCTGGAATTTACAATATAACTATATAATGAATGATTACACTCACATATATTTTTTCAGGAAAGGAAGAACTAATGTATGGTATTATAAGTAAAAGTAGTGGTTGCATGGAGGAGGAGAGGGCTGAATGGAGGATGGTTGTGTTGCATTTCTCGCTCTGGGTAGTGCTAACTCAGTCATGTTCACTTCATAAAAATTCACAAGCTGCAGACATTGAATTGTATACTTTCTGACTAAAATTCATACTTCAATAAAAGTTTACTTAATAAAAATTAAATCCATAAACACTTAATTTACATTTATGTTTTTCTACTACTTTTTAAAGTCACTATGAAGTTTGGAGACATGCAAACTTGGTTTTATTTTATTTTTATTATTTTATTCATTATTTTAAAAGCTGCTTTACATTTTGAAATAAATATCCCTTTCTTTTGAAAATGAAAGCTAACATCATTTGCACAATTGTTAAGGAATTACTTAGGCCAATTAAAAATGAAGTTATGGCTTTTCATTTGGTTTTACTTTCTTGTCTTGAATAAATATAACTGCCATGGTTTATCCTTTGTTAGCTATTCCATATTCTCCCAATTCCTCTGTTTCTACAACCCAGTCAGACATTTCTTGGAAGTTAAAGCTTAGACCCTGTCCCATCCAATGGAGACCAATCCTATCAAATATGTCAGAAATCTTTGCATGCTAGCTGATAACTTTCTACTCTGAGTTTAATGTTCTTTGATTCTTAGGTTTGGCAGACGGTTTGGTGGTAAGAAAGGATGGTCAGTTTTTGAAAGTGTTTCAGGGCTTGTCTTGGCCACTATCAAAAGAATAAATATATTTAATTAATACACGAATGTAATGTAGTAAAAGGATAAGGATATAAATTTATCATACTCTAGAATTACAGTTATTAAACTTTTTGTTTTAAGAACCTTTCTACTCTTTAAAACTATAGAGGTTAGTCAAGGAGCTTTAGTTTATGTTATTAATATAACATAAACAATATTTACCATATTAGAAACTATTAATTTACTTAAAATAGAAATAACATATATATTATACCTTAATATGTAACATACCTTGATGAAAAATTATGATGTTTTCCAAAAGAAGAATAGAAATATGAAAGAAGTACCATTGTTTTATGTTTTTGAAAATCTCTTTACTCTCTGCCTCTGAAGGAGACAGCTGGATTCTCAAGTCTGCCTCTGCATTCAATCTCTTCAGATGCAATATGTAATAAAGCTTTTTGCAAATTTTTCTGTGGCCACATGAAAATTAAAAGAGAAAAAATTAAATAACAACATGTAATAAAAATAAGTTTGACCTTTGAGGATGACCTAAAGGGATATTTTGGGCCCCCAGGAATCCCTAGACTCACAGTCTGAGAACCACTGATCTAGGAAATTTTAAGATTTCTTTTTGGTTACATTAGTCAGATAATTTTTGTAAGTATTTCACCTTTATCTGAAGGAAACAAAAGTACTCATAGGAAATTAAGGCAATGATATTTCTAATAAAATTAATATAAATATAATGCAGGGCTGGGGATGTGGCTCAAGCGGTAGCCCGCTTGCCTGGCGTGCATGCGGCCCAGGTTCGGTCCTCAGCACTACATACAAAGATGTTGTGTACGCCGAAAACTAAAAAATAAATATTAAAAAATTCTCTCTCTCTCTCTCTCTCTCTCTCTCTCTCTCTCTCTCTCTCTCTCTCTCTATCTCTCTTTAAAAATATATAATAGTAACTGTTTAAATAGAATATGAAGTATGTGAATACCTTCCTAGATTACAAATATAAATCTGGGGTCAGAACACTTTGGCCTACTGGCCCAGGGATGAGTTTTGCATGGCCTTTAGACCAATTATGGTTTTTATATTTTTTAAGAAGTTGTTAAAAAACCACACACATAAATACCAAAGCATATGCAGCAAAGACCATGTGTGGCTCAGAGAGCCTAAAATATTTGCTATTTGGCATCTTAAAGGAAAAGGTTGCTGACCCTCAAATGAACAAACTGCTAATTATATCACTAACATTCAATATAATCATATAAAAAAGTCTTATATATATTAGTCTTTGACAAGTTAATAAATAAAGCAAGTTTATTAATGTTTCCCAGTTTAAATTTGAGTTTTACAGTATTTTACAGTTTTGGAGTTTCATGTCTTGGCAACTAGTGTTTATTCACTTTTAATTTTTCTTTTAATTGTATTTGTTATGATTTTAATATTGTCAGTTGCTTTAATATTGATCTCATTAGATTGTGTATTTTTAATTCCATCTGAGAGTATTTTTCTGTAAGTAGATTAGTTTAATTCATTTTCATTTGCTATATGTCAAATTTGATCTTTCTTCAATCATCCCAGTATTTCATATATATATCAAACTCAGTTCATTTACTCATCACAAGGTCCTGAGAGTAAATTTCTCTTATAGGTGGGTGTTCATGGGATTTAAATAAATTGTTTCCAGTTATCCTTCCAATGAGAGCAAGACACAGAAGACATCCATCCACTGATAATAAAGCCTCTGTCAATACCCTCTGCACTATATATCTCAGGATCTCACTAAGCTGGATAGTCTGTCTCAGATAGTCCATAGGGAAGACTCTTGGCTTGTTGCAATCTTTTGTCCCAATCTAATACTTCTAGGAAGAGCTATAGTAAGAACCAATATTCTAATTAGGGTACTGCAGATTCTTTAGTGTTGAGCAAATTCTCACAAATTCAAAGGAATCTTAGAAGGAAGCCAGACATGAACTAGAAAAAGCTATGCCAAGATCTGAACTAACAACTGTTCTTTCATCTCTAAATACAAGCTACATTTCTGTGTGATCCCAACCACCTTATTTGCCCATTTTCCTCTCACAGCTAATGCCTTCAGATTTGCAGTATCTACTAATATCCAAGAGTTCTGTTTCTTAGGGTTTTAAGTGTTTTATAAAATATAGTTGTCCTGTCTTTTTCTTTTAGCCTATAACCTTCTTAGTATATGCCTTTTTTAAAAAATAACCCCAGAACATTCTAAATTCACATGAAGCCAAATAGTTTATAAATGTTCTCATATGACTATCTCTTATAATTGCTTAAATACCAAAAAATAAATTCTGTTAAAATATAGTTAAGAATTCGGCATAAAATTCAACCCATAAGATGAAAGGACAAATTAGGTCACTTATATTCTTTGTCACTCTCTTGAATCATACATAACTTTTTCAAACAGCCTACACTCTACATTGATCCATGCAGATCCTTTAGTGGGATGGAAGAAATGGCACCTGAGATGTTCTGACTCACATTCTTGCTCATAGCAGTAGGCTGGCATGAGCCAGCAAGGGTGGAAATAGAAGGGCTTGGCCACCCAGCAGAAGGAGCATCAAGGATCTTGAGTACATGCTCAGCCCAAGAAGTCTGCATCTGGCCAGATATCCAGGAAGTCTTGCCCCTTACACAAATGCAACAATGTGGGCCTTCTGATTGGTGGTCTAAAAGATTCTGCTTCTTTTTGCCCTAATCAATGAGAGTAAAATTTTAGTCTTATCCATATAAAAATAATAAAACTTTAGATTGCCTAATCTATGGTGGCTGTAAACTACCCCATTTCAAATGAGACAAGCAAAGGCTAGTGGGAAAGTACACAGAATCCACACTGTGCTTGCCTTGAATCCCAGTGCTGACACTTATTAACTGTGAGATTTCTCCATGCCTCACTTTATCCACCCATAAAATAGAGTAGTAACAGTACCTTCCTTATAGGGCTGTTGTGAGATAATATGTGATAAATTATTTCATATCACAAGTAGTAAACATTTAGTACAAGTTAGTCATATATTATCTTTACTTTATTGTTTCTGTGCCTCCAACCTTCTTCTTTCCCTGCCCATCACTCTTGGTCAATTTTCTCACTTACTTACTTTTCACATTGTCTTTGTAAGTTGCCTCATATCCTTTGAGAAAAAGATGACCATAAAAACACATTCTTGTGGTAAAAGATGGAAGGAAAGGAAGGATGGAGGAAGAAAAGGATAATGTGATGTATGGAATTATTCAGGGCAGAACTTTCATACTGTGTTTACTTAAAGTCATCTACTCTCTAGTCTTCTCATTTAAACTCTTGTCATACCCTGACCACTTTGGGCAAAAAGGGAATGTAGTTCATTGAATCACAGAGCTCTGCTTTCCAGGATATTTCTTCTGTTTCTGGCTACAGTGCCCTATCTTTGCCTGCCTCCAGACAGAACACATATAACTAGTCACTCCTCCATCTCTAACTGACCAGGAATTCTTTCTCTTTCTCAGCAGAGGAGCAGGCAAACAACACCCATCAGTATTGGCCTAAGAGATGAAACAAAGACACCATCTCCAGTTTTGGCCAAAGTTCACTATCTCAGGAATCCAAGGTGTCACTGTCCCTGGCCTTCCCTTGTGGCTTTAACACACACACACACACACACACACACACACACACACACACACTTTGGAAAGGTGGATCATGATTCTCCCTTTCAGAGGAGATTGGGTGTGTTCAGAATGGTAAAGCTGTAGACATGATTCTTCCTTTCAGACCTGATAAAATAAGAGTGTGGATGCAGTAGGTTAAAGCACAACCATTAACCTAAAAGTAGCTCCTCAGATACAGTTATCAGTCAAGGTAGTTAAATTTTTAAATAAACTATGTATTCATGCTATGCTTCTTTTCACAAAGGATTCAAGGTCTCTGGTTAATTAGTACCAATAAACCTTTGGAAAGTAACATGTTTCCCTAAATTGGAAATATGTATAATTATTTCTCCTTTGAAGAAGGACGTCTTAGAATAAAGAGAGTAATTGACCAATAAAAATAGCATGATTAATAACTCTGACATAAACTAAATAATACACTCCATGTGGGTTTGAGGGCCAAGAATTCCAAGAGCCCTGGAGGAGGATGGACTAAATGTTAGAAGCCAGTGGGCAACAGTATGGATTGTGATTAGCATCATACTAGGTACAAGGTGGGGATGCATGTATGATACTTAATATTGTAGAAATGAGCCAGAGGCTCATGAGCTGCCTTTGAAGCTGTTTTTTCTCTTGCTGTGTGACTTTTAACAAATTGTTAATCTTATATTCAGTATCTTCCTTTTTGTAAAATGAGAAAGATATTAGAAGAGATCACTAAGAAACCTTCCTTTCTGTGATTTGACCCTTATAAACTCTGCATCACAATTTAGTCATATAGCTGTTAAATTGATTGACATTCTTTAAAGATATACTTAAAACTTTTTCTGAGCACCTCTTCCCTCCTTCCCTTAATTTCCAACTCTGTAACAGCTTTAACTCTAAGAATAGAACATGGCATTGAAATGAGCTATATATTTCTGCATTTACACGGAAAAATTCTTCAAGTGGCTTTAGTTGCCTGCATGGCTAGATATTTAGCCCTTTAATTCCAATGCAGTTATTTATCTATTTTATTCACCTATGAGACAGTATCTGATTTTTTAATTACAGTCTCAAGAGACACCACTACAACTGAGCTCTGCTTCCTACTGAGAGGCCATGTTCATTTTCTTTGCAAGATTACACATGAACAATGGTTACTGAAATAAGTAAAATCACAGAGTCCCTAAAAATAGACACAGGTATATTTCTTCTGACTTGCATGTAATCCACACAGTAGCAATTCTTCTTACAGGCATTAAATCAGTGTGGCATTTGATCCTTAGAAGAGGTTCTTGATTTGGATCTCCCTTCAAATTATTCTCAGGAGAAAATGCCAGGGATACCTGAAAGTTGCAGAATAACTCAAAAGCATAGTATCACTTTTTCTCCTCCTGTAACTGCCATTTGCTAACTTCCCAATTAATTCTTCGCACCCGCCCTCCTCCCGCCTACACACCCTTGCATACGATCTGTCTTAGTCATTTGTCACTATCTACTAGAAGCAGTATAGTAGCACCTTGATTAGAATTCACAGTAATTATTTCACAGATTCTTAGTGGAATGTACTTATTTTCTTCCAGCAAATTTTCAGGTTGCTTAAGGTCAAGCCCACTTCAATCCAACAAGGAGTTTTCAGTAAACATATTAAGATGCTGAAATGATTTACATTTATATCAAGGTTTATTCTCTCAAATGAAATTTTTGTGGAAGGACAGGATTGAAGGGGTAGCTATAGAAGAGTACTAGATAAGGGGATGAAAAACCTGGGAGGAAATCAGTAATCCTTGACCTAGCAGTAAAGAAGTCCTGAAATTTGGAAAGTGCTGGCCCACTGGAAAGGTCTAATTCTCAAATAGCAAGTGACAAAGAGAGTTGGGAGTATTAAAGTTTCCTAAGGGGTACCAGTTCTTTCACTTCAATATATAATATCACAAAAATGCACATATAGATGTGTGACCACACACATAACCACATACACATGGCTATTGTGCAGCATTAATTCAGAATTACTGCAAACATGTCCAGACTATCTCTGTGTTGGCTTTATTAAGAAGAAACTGTTTTAAAGACACGAATTATATTTTACTTCCTATCCCCAGCCTCTATCATAGTGTCTTGAACATGGGTTATTGAGCAAATAACTATTATTAATCACTTGTTTAATAATATTATTATTTTATTTAATGTCATGCTCACTAAAATACTACAAGATACATACTTTTAATATTTTTATTTTACAGGCAAAAAACTGAGATTCAAACTAATTTATTTGTCCAAGGTCTGTTCCCAGGGTCTACGACCTAAAGATCACTAAAAATATACTTGTATTTACTGAAAAACAAATTATTATTAATATTTCCCAAAATATTTGTTTACATGTAGTTATTTGAAACTAATGACTTTTGCCATTTTCATTTTAAAGATCTGCTGGTGAAAGCAAAGGAGTAAATAAATTACATATATAACTAGCAAAGAATAGATAGAGAATATCATTTTGTGTTTCAATGCTTATCCCAAAAATGTGAATGAAAATATCCTTCTAGCCAGATACTACACCAAATATTTTACTAATACCATCATTATTGGTATCCATGGGGAATTGGTTCATGGACCCCCGGCAGATACCAAAATTTGCAGATATTCATGTTCCTTACATAAAATCATGTACCACTTTCATATAACTTACACACAACCTCTCATAAAATTGAAATCATTTCTAGATTACTTAAAATACCTAATATAATGTAAATGTTATGTAAACAGGTGTTATACTATATTGCTTAGGGAATAATGACAAAAAAAGTCTGTATACATCAAGTACAGCACATTTTTTTTTAATATTTTTGATCTAGAGTTGGCTGAATCAATGGATGCAGAATCCATGAAGGAGAAGGGCTGTTTGTCCTTGCTTTGGCTAAAGTGGATCAGACTTCCCAGGACCACAACTCCATCTTTACATGCCCTCATGTTAAGCCTGGATCTCTACTAATTGTGATTTCCATTGACCAATGCATACTTTGTCATCTTGAATGAAGATCACAAAATCATCAATAGTAAGTACAGTATTCCTATGAGTGGGTCCTAGTTCCTCTTTCCCATCTTCTATTATTGGCTGCTTTTTGATGTCCAGTTAAAACCCCAAAGGGAAATTGCATGGAAATGGAAGGAGACTCTCATTGTTATACAAAATTACATATAAGAGGATGTGAGGGGAAAGGGGGAAAAAAAACAAGGGAGAGAAATGAATTACAATAGATGGGGTAGAGAGAGAAGATGGGAGGGGAGGGGAGGGGGGATAGTAGAGGACAGGAAAGATAGCAGAATACAACAGTCACTAGTATGGCAATATGTAAAAACGTGGATGTGTAACCAATGTGATTCTGCAATCTGTATACGGGGTAAAAATGGGAGTTCATAACCCACTTGAATCAAATGTATGAAATATGATATGTCAAGAGCTTTGTAATGTTTTGAACAACCAATAAAAAATAAATAAATAAATAAAACCCCAAAGGGTCAGTCGTTACTAATTTTTATTTACTGTTCATTCACCTTGTTAGTGTATAAAAAGTGTTATTCCCAAACAATTCAATTTAAAAACCTAAGAAAATTTTGGGAATACAAAATGGAATGCTAAGCAGTTTGATTTACTTATACATTTTATAGAGAAAATAAACCAAATTTGTTTTGTAAATTCACTCTGAAAGTAAACTTTTATCTTTACAGAAATAAAAGGCTTTCTAAAGTATGTTTCTATTGTACACAGGTGCCATTCAAAAATGATACCATTTGTCCCATTTGCAGAGATGTATAATGATTAATCCTTCATATTATGGTCAGAAATCCATTTATGTTGAGTGACATAACTATTGGCATTTAAAATTTCTTTTCACAAAAATATAATTTTCCTGATTATAAATGACTGCATTCTCATTCTAGAAAATTCGGCAACTGTAAAAAATAATGATATAGGAAAAAAAAACCTGTTTATAATTTTTATAACTTGTTGGGTTATTTAAAATTAAATCTCACCTTGCTTCAATGGGAAAGGAAGAACTCTGGAAATAAAAATAAGGATATTGGTGGGGGGGTAATCTGGAAGGATGAGGTACCATATAAATAAGTAGAATGCAAAGAAGTGTAAATTGTATATGAAAATCAAGGATTAGAAAGGTGATAGGAATAAAACGTCATTTCACATAATAGAGTTATTTGTGAGTCCAGCTCCCAGCATGTGTCAGCCAGCCATCAATGTAGAAAGAGCTGGTCAGAGACAAACAACATGTTAGAAATGCCTCTCTCCTAGTATAGGACTTTGATATCCCAAAATCATTTATTTTATCATGATAGCAATGCTGTGAAGTGGAATTCATTATCCCTCTTCTAGAGATAAGAATAACAAGTTTAGGAGATGTTAAATGGCTTTCCAAAGCCACAAGATTGACAAATGATAAAGTCAGGACTTCTAAGTTCTATTGTTTATTCTTTTACATTTGGCTACTTCCATGTGATTATGATGATGACAATCACAATAAAACTAACATTTATTGAGCTCTTATTATGTGCAAGGCACTACTCTAAGAGCCTGGCATGCATTACCTTGTATAATAATGTGATGTAATAATCTCAAGAAACTTCACCATATAAAATTCATTCTTCATCTACAAATATTTAATTCCCTTTGGCATTATGCAAAGTTATCACCTTCACGGTTCTGGAATCCAGAGAATTTATGCTAGATGGTGTGAAATGCTAGACAGAAGCATGGAGAAGCAGATGGTCACCCTCAGGCCCAGAAAGGAGAAAATGGACCCTGACTAGGGAGAAAAATCAGTATTATTTCATATAATAAAAAGGCTTATATTGTGTGCCTGGCTCAAACACATTCCAAACAAAGGAAACCTAGAATTTCCTTTCACCTCTTTGCAATTTAGTGCGTGAAATACAGATGCAATTTGATTATACACAGACACAGTTTCCAGGGGATTAGTGATATTTCATTACTTTTAAATTTTGGCTCCAGTTGTTTCTATGCAAAACATTTACCAAGGAATGAATTTAATTTTAGCAAAAGACAGGAAAATTAATTATTTTAGTGGCTAATAGATTTATATATAAAACTAAACCTCCTCATGCAATGTAGATTTTTTTCTCAAAAAATTTTCTTTCCTTTGTCCCTGGTTCAGAGAGTCTTACATACCTTTTAAAAGTGGGGTCATCATTTGCATTGGACACCTGCTGTGATCCACTTACCATCTTTTCCAGTCCATTTTTTCTGCAATCATTGCCACAGCAACCAGCTTCAAATAGGTGTAACTTGACAGTACCCAGACTCCACTGTATCACAATTCTCTCATTTTTTCACTATGGGGCTTTTTGATCACTGTATGATATGCTCATGGGAACTTTCCCAGCACTCACACATCTACAGCCTGGGCCTGCAAGAGTCAGTACTTTGAATTATGTGTGCAAGGTGTGGATAAATGGGTAAATACCATTTTCTTCCATGGATTAGGTAGGCACTTGGGAGGCAAATTCTGCAAGGCATTTCAAAGAGTCCTTATGGACTTTTAGGCTTTTTGAAGGGAAACTGGATTGCCCTCAGGGTGATCTATCTTTTGCACTGGCTTGAACCCCTTACCTGTCTAACGTTACTGTCTTTCCAGCATCCTCTTGTGTTGCTGGTATCACTTCCTAAAGTAAACTACCTGCACACAATCCCTTTGGCTCCAGATCTGCTTCCTGGGGTAACCCATGCTTAAATAATTGGTTTTGCAAGTGACTCTACAAAACAGACATATATAGTTTGGCTAGTGTCCCCCAAAAGCTCATCTGTTAAAAGTTTGGTGCTATTAAGAGGTGGTGAAAACTTTAATAGGTATATTCTTTTTGTAGGCTTTTAGGTCATTTGAGGGTGTGCTCTCAAAGAGAATAATGAGATCCATCTCCTTCCTCATCCTTCTCTTTTACCTCCAGAGCATGAGGTGAAAAGTTTTGTTCTTCATGCACTTCTACCATGATGTGTTACCTTGTCCAAAGCACTAGTGTCAGGTAACCATGAGCTGAAAACCTTTAAAAGTATAAGCCAAAATAAACCTTCTATTTTTTGAAGTTAATTATTTCATGTATTTGTTATAATATGAAAAAATTGAATAACACACAGACCCTCAGAATAGGATTCTGGATTGAGATACCTTCCCTGTTAGAGAGTGATGGGGCACAAATGATGGTGTAGGTGTGTGGTGATACTGCTGGCTTGCAGTAGCAACATAATTCCTAAAGCTCTTGGGCACTGGAAGGGGAAGAGGTACAGGGTGAAGTTTTGGCTTATGGTACCACTCAGTAGTAGAGCACTGATAATCATAAGGATGATAGAGTTGGCTGGTTTTCATTAGTTACTTTGAAAGCCTTGAAAGTACATAAATAAAAGAATGGTTCAGGTAGCCAATAATCAGCTCAAAACATGCTATGAAATTATAAGATTCCATGGTAACATATTAAGAGATCTTAAATTTGCAGCTGTGAGGCAGAGTTTGCTGAAAAACAGGCTGAGGATTTAATTATAAGGATCATAGAACACAAAGGGGATTGAATATGCTTCCTTAGTATGACAAAATCAGACTTGAGAAGAAAAGAATAAGACATAAGATGAGGACACTGATTAAAAGAACATGAAAAGGTTGAATTTCTAAATCTGCCTGTACCCTCCAGGCTAATAAAAAGAGCCCTCTTCCCCCTCCTAGAGAATAGTAGCCTTCTCTTGCCTAAAGGCTCTAAAAGACTTCACCAGAGCCAGGTTCTGATCGTCCTCAAGATCTCCTGATTCCTCCCATTAGTTCTTTTGGGTTCTAGCGCAACTTTACCTGAGAAACACAGTTCTTTCTCAGAGGAAACTGCAGACACTCAAGAGAACTGCAAGACCCAATTAATATTTAGCAGTAGAAACTAGGTGTTGTCAAGGCACACCTGTTTGTAATGTCCCTGCTAATGATACTGTCATTTATTCTCCTTTGATTTTTTTTTCCTATTGGTCCTCCCATAGGAAATACATTTTACATTTACATAGGAAATACATAACACATTTCCTGCTAACAGAGGAAGTGGGTCACTGGGATTAATTCCACAGACCAAAGAGGTCTTTGAAGAATTTACTAGGCACACACCATGAAAGAAAGAAAGAAATCTACACTAAGTCCAAACCTAACTTTAACCTTAAGCAATTGACAAGAATCATAACTGAACAATTTTTTGAAAGATTTCTGAACAACCCAAATCACCCTTGAAATGTACTGATAATTAGAAATATCAATATGGTAAACTTTGTAAAAACACCACCTTAAAACATATACATATAAATATATGTGTATATACACATAAAATATTTAATATATACATATTATGCATACACCAACACAAATCTATGTGGTTGTGAGTGCCAATTCTCAGAAAACATGCAAATGGGATTGGAGTCTATTGTTTTCTTTCCCAGTATTGTCAGAACTTCTTTTCCCTACTTCTAGAACTAAATAGAGCTAGATATATTCCTTGATAAGGGCCCCAAGTCCTGAGCCTAGGTAAGCAGTTGTTAGGGTTTGGTTCTTTGAAATGAATGATTTATTTAAAAAAAACTGAGTCTACTGCAATGTATCAGGAAATGCAAAGGGTTATGAGATACTATCAACTATACTGTGATGGTAAATTTTACATGTCAACTTGATTGGGTTAAGGGATACCCACAGAGCTAGTAAAACATTACTTCTCATGTGTCCATGAGGATATTTCTAGAAGAAAAAAGCATTTGGATCAGTAGAAAGAATAAAGACTGGCCCTTACCAATGGGGGTGGGCATCATCTAACTCATTGATGGCTTGAATACAACAAAAAAGCAGAAGGAGCAATGCACTCTCTCTTTTGAGTGAGATATTCATCTTCTGCCCTCTGACATCAGACCTCCAGATTCTGGAACCTTTGAACTCCAGGGCTCAGTCTGTTTCTTGGGGCTTTAGCCTAAGACTTTAGAGTTATACAATCAGTTTCCCTCATTATAGGCTTGCAAACTTGGGCTGTTTTATGCCACACCATCTTTCTGGGTACTCCAGTTTTCAGACTGCAAATCCTGGGACTTCTCAGCCTCTATAAATATGTGAGCCAATTCCAATAATAAATCTCTTTTCACATATCTTCTATGTATTCTATCATTCTTTTTCTCTGGAGAATCTGTACTGTGTAAGTATGTAAGTTTATTAGGGAAACATTGTAGATGGGGGCTATACTTCCCCATTTGCCCAAGGCAGCCCCAATTTGTGGTTGTTGTTCTGGCATATTTTCAATAGCACCCAATTTTACTTTTAAAAGTGTCCTAGGCTGGCAATGAATTATTAGCCATTAAATTAATACAGAATATAAACAAAAACTGCTAGAGTTTATTACATCCACACATCCATACATTGACAGGTCAATTAAACATGGAACCTGGTTGTTCTTCTGTAAAATAGAAATAACATAACAATAATACCCATACCCCAAAGGTTTAGAATTGCATATGTTGATTAATTAATAAGGTACTTAGCACAGTGCTTGATTCAGTTATTGCCCAATAAATATTAACCAACATTTCTGTCATGATGTGATGCTTCCCTGATTTAAAACAGGTAACACAATAACTCATCTTCCCATTCAAAATCAACAGCCTGAAGAGGCCCCTATATTCATCCCTTCTGCATGCTTCCACCATTCTGACATTCCAAAGGGTGACCCCCAAAGGATTCATAACTGAGATCTCTCTTCTGTCAGAGAGAGCTATTTGGCTTTGCTTCCAGTTCCAGTTCTAAACATGTCACTTTTGAAGCAAACTCCATCGTTGCCCACTAATTTAAAACTGAATTTTGAAAATAGCTTATCGTTAGAATTCACAGGAAGTCACATCCGTCACTCTGGGATTGCCAAGAAGGAGGGTGCTGGAACTATTCCTAATCTGTCTTCTGTTCTTTTCTGAGTGGGTGTTCATACTTGTACACCCTGCATCTTGGCCAGGAAGGTTTACCTCTGGAGAGGAGGTTAGGTGGAAAAGCAGTGAAATTGTAGCTGGGAGCAGATGCCAGTGTGGAGGTGGCATGATGGTCCTGCAATATCAGAGTTCCTGCCGAGAGTGAGATAGCAGTGGAAATGACGCTTTAATTGTCCTCAACACTGTAGCTCAGTTCATGGAGAACAGAAAACTATTATTTAAACAGATGGCAAGCCTGCCCATCCATAACCAGGCATTTAATGAGATAAAACAGAGCAGCCAGGGTTGTAGGTGTGTGAGTCCAGACCATTTTGGAAGACATCAATTTAATTGCACTTCTATTTTTGTGAAATCTGTTCCCAAATGCTTATCTTGCCCTCTATTCTACCTTCCTTTTTTTCTCTTTATTTTTATCTTTCTTGCCTTCCTGGGCTTGGGCCACAGTCAGATGGATGTTTCCTTCCCTGACTCCTATTGCTATGGCTTTTCAATTTGAAATATAATTGGGGCAGCTTTGGGAAGCTCAAGGTATGTGGCTTCTGATGCCAGAGGGACCTGGGTATGAGTCTCTACTCAGTTATTAGTGCACCTTTCCTCTTCCACAAAATTGTGATTGGAATCTGTATTTCATAGCACTTTGTAAGGTTTGAAAAACATGAAAAAAAATGTTGAGTTCAGATGCTAACCCTTAGTAGGTGCTTGATTTAAAAAAAAAAAATGGTGGTTGCTATTATTATTACATGCAGCCTAAAAGTGTTGAATTTAGGATACCCTAAGTCACTTTTCTCAATTCTTTCTGTGCCTTCAGCAAAACACCCAGGATCATATTCAAGGAAAGATAATTATATGGTACAGTCATGACTATTATTGCTTTTCATTGCCCCATCTGAATTTTTCCTGTCCCACACAAAAGCACTGCGCTTTATACTGCATCAGGGGACAGAAGAACAGCAACTTGGTCCCAAACAGTGAATAAGTCCTATTTATTCAAATCAAGTCAATTAGGTTCAATTCAGTGAAAATCCACATCAAAAACTAAATGCTACAGGATCAGTGAACACAGAATAATCATGGCTTGTGTGTTTTAGCATGATTTGGATAGTGTGCTGCTGCTGGGCTCTTTTTGGGCATACAGTCTCTGTTCTGGCAGGTGTACTTCTGCTGGTCTTCATTAGATGCTCTTCAAGGGAGGTGTCCAGAGCAGAAAAAGTTCCACAGTCTACTTCTGGTATATGTGGCCTCTCCTTCCGCCTATTTTGCACAATCACTTTAACTGGAAAAGCCAAATATTATTTCAAGGTTCTGACTCAAGAGACAACTTCTTTTTAGCAATAGTGATACTAAAGATGAAATGTTAATCACAAAATCACACAGGTTTATTAATATCTTAAAATTAAGGAATTAGAGCTTTTAACACATTTGTTTTATGTTTTACTATAGGAAAGGGAATTGTAGGTATGTCCTTTTCCCAAATCGTGATCTAAATTTAACCACAGATATGTCTTCAATTTAATTAGATACAATTTAATACTAATATGTTTTCAGGCTAACAGAGAGTTCTCTGTGATATGAGACAGCTTTTTGACCTAAGGTAGAAAGAAATATATATGGCACCAGATCCTAATGCAAATGCTTTTAGGTACCAGACTGCAAAATAAATGGTAGAGTTTAAGTCAATAGAGTATGGTAGATTTGATGGCTAAATAGGGGATGCAAGCGCTACTTAAGGAGATTCAAATGAAATAAAATTTAAGTAAGAAATAAAACTCTTCTGCAGGCTGAGTTTGGTCTAAGGCTTTCATTTGCAAACCTTGGTGAAATGTTTCAATATAATGCTCACAATGTAGATTTTATTGCAATGTATTTTAAGTTTTGTTTATAAAACACAGTATGCTGGTTCCTTTTCAAAATTGTCCTACTTCAGTATTTCCCAATTAACTTTCATAAATTTAGAATTATATATTCAAACCTCAATATGATATCTATTGTTTCCACTGACTCTTTCATATTGAATTTTTCATCCTGGCTATAGCCCATTGAGTAGAGGCTCAGGGACAATTTATTGATTATAAATGCTAGAGTGTTTGAACTTTATTGGGAGCATACAGAACACATTTGAATACTAAGTTAACTCATTCATTAAATCATTACTATCTTAGCTCTAAACTCAGCAAACTTTTAAAGAGCACTTCCATGTACCGGGCACAGGGTGCTCTTAAGCAACATTTATTCTACAGAATATACTGTGCTGAGGTATATAAAGGAAGAACAGATGACTGAGTATGATTAAATAAGAAGTGCTTTATCTAAGGAAATTGAGAAAGAGTGAATTGAATAAATGAGAGACAAAATTACTCTGCTAAAAGAAAGAGTTTGCAAAGCTGGAAAAAGGGAGAAGAATATTATGGGAATCTACAGAAAATACAATAAATTAATATCTTAAAGTAGAAAATCTAGAGTTAATTCTTGGTCTTCACTGCCATTTGAATAATAACCTTACATGAGCCAAATTATTAAGTATACTTAAGCCTTTCGAAAAAAAAAAAAAAAAAAAAAACTGCACCAGAAATGTGGCCACAGTGTTTTCTGCTTTCTTTCCTTTGGCTCAGTATTCAAGAGCTCTCTGAAGGACAATACTTACTTTTACAGGAAGCTGGTATTCAGTATAGCTTCACAAGTTAGGGATTGCTTTTGAAAATGATAATGTAATGTTTTACCCCGAGTACCCAAAACAGTACTTAAAACATAATATACAATAAATATTTATTGCATAAATAAAATGGGTGAATCATCAAAATTTGCAGTCAACAGAACTGACATGAATGGATTCTCTTCTATGTAACACAAGAAATAAGTTGGGCAGTTCTCATAGCTTCTAATAGACATCACTGAGCTCACCAGGGTGCTTCCAGTTGAAAGATGACTTTTTAAGAATGTGACAGGTTAGGCAGATGCTCAGTAATAAACAAAGTTCGGGGGAAATTCATTTTTGTCCTTTCAATAATGATAGTATTTCAACCTATGACATCATACTGGCTGATTGGCTTTAATTCTTCACTGTGTCCCAGAAAAGCTATTTCAAGTATAATATGCAACCAAGTTTCAAAACACTGTTAATATTTGACAGTGGATTTAAAACATCTATACTCTCAGAATTTTTTCTATTTATTTATTTATTTATTTGCTTGCAGTTCTGAGGATAGAATCTAGGACCTCATGCTAGGCCAGTGCTCTACCATGAGGTAGAGCACCAATCTAGTTTGTTTGTTTTTGGAAAAACATTTGTTGGTCCCAGTACTAAATGTATAGTATTTATGAACAATCAGAGATATTTGATATTAACCAAGTTATTTGTTATTTCTAAAAAGCACATAAGTGGATCCCAGGCTTTTAGGAGACAGTTTATTATTTCACATATTCTATGCACATCTCCCCATAATATTAGTTATCATTAACTGAGTACTTATTCCTTCTATGACCCTATGCCAAAGACTTCATTTGTATAGTTTCTAATGATAAAGGTAGCTGCTATGGTTAGACATGGTTTAAGTGCATCTCCCAAGGTCTCATGTGCCAGAAATTTTGTCACCATTATGTTGACATTCTCTTAATGGTGGTAAGACCTCCATTAATGGGGGTAAGACCCCCATTAAGAAGGTTGAGCCTAGAGAGAGATCACTGGAGGATTAATTTTGAGAGGGTTAAGTAGTTCTCCATTAGATACTGGTTAATACTTGAAAAGGGGTGGCTTTCTATTTCACCATGTGATCTCTCTCTCCCACATGCACTTTCACCATTGTGAGAACCCCAAGTGAGCCAAGATAATATTGGCTCTACGGCCTTGAACCTCTGAAACTTAGAAGTAACCATTTTTTTTACATTATAATGAACCCAATGTCAGGTATTTTGTTATAGCAACAGAAAATAGTCTAATAAAATGGTTATTTTTACATACATGTTATAGATAAAATAACAGATATACAAAGAGAATAAGTGATGTTTTCTATGTTGAGGTCTTTGTGGACATTTGTACTTAATTGATTTTATGTTCTGTTTGAAATTCTGAATTTATGGTTATTCTAAACTTCACTCATTAAGATTTACTTCACACAAATACAGAAAAACGCAAGGTATAATGTACAAAAGAATTTATAGAAAAAGCACAATAGGATTACCATGGTCCTCCCCTGGTGTTTACACTTATAGCACACAGGCCTTCTGTCAGTTTTCATTCAAAAAAGTCTTTCCCACTTTCACACCTGTTGGTCCTTCTGCCTGAAGGGCTGTTCCATAAATCATCATCATCTTTCAAACTTGAATTAGGTTGTCCTCTTGCTTTTCCTTGGTGTCCTGTTATTTTTCTTCACAGCACATCCTACAGTTCATTTTGTACTGATTTTTCTGTTTACTTGATTAATGTCTCTCTCTCCCTGAAATGCAGGAACCATAGCTGTCCATCGCTTAGTCAGTTTGTGCTATTACAAAAAATACCATAGACTGAATGGCTTAGACAAAAGACATTTATTTCTCACAGTTCTGGAGCTGTGAAGTCCAAGATCAGGGCATGAGCATGGTGAAAGCTCTCTTCTTGGCTTATTTCATTGTATGCTTATATGGCACAGAGAGAAAGAGAAAGCTCTCTGGGATCTTCTTATAAGGGCAAAACTCTTATCATGAGAAACCTACGCTTATGACCTAATTTAAATCTAATCATCTCCCAGAGGCCTCTTTTTAAAACACCACTATACTGGGGGCTTAGGGGCTCAATAGAGGAATTATGGAAAGATATAACATGGCCCATAGTGGTTGACATAAGACAGTACTTGGCATATCATAGGTTTCCAATAAAAACACAAAATGTTCAGATATTTCTGTGTTCCTTAGAAATTTCTAAGTCAATATAACTGAACCCAGAAATAATCCAACATTGAAAGAAATGTGTCATTTCCAGGCCAAGAGGCCAGGAACTTAGAAGCTGGTAAGAAATCAGGACTACAAATGAAGGGTAAAGGAAAGATTGGTTGCATGAAATACTCTAAGTGATACCAAATCCAAAGAGTTATGGTTCATTTCCAAGACTACACTTAGCACATCTCTTGACTTTTTCTTCTTATTTCTCTTCAAGTGGGGCCACTAACATGATTTGCAGGTCTTGGTGCAAAATAAGAATGCAGGACTCTTTGGACAAAAAACATGTCATTAAAAGTACAAAAAAGTAAAAGAAAATATAAAGTTTTTTCCCTTCTTCCATGGTCTTTCTTGACTTGTCGTGTTGTTATTTACTTACTATTTAACGCTGTGGTCAAAAAAAATTTTAAATTGTCATTACTGTATTAACATGAATCTTACCAGCAATACAAGTTTTAAATGCCCATATACCAGCATTTAACACCTCTGCAGAATGCTCCCACTTTGCATTGTGCATATGTATTTCATACTAAATCAGAACAGTGGAAACATTCCACAAAATGAGTAGCTCAACTAATTTTTATTTTATTTCTTGATATGTGCACCCCCGGTCCCCCTCCTCCCACACTATCTACTTTGGTTTATTGGTGAACAGAAGGCTAGAAAGCAAAAAAGACTTTAAGGTTACCTTGTCTTTCCATCTTCTTTTATGTTATCATTTTCATTGTAGTTGGTTACTACAAGAAAGTAGCAGGAGTAAGAAAGGATAGGAAAAGAGTCACTCTGTTGTTTGTGTTTCTTATAATGGTATTTACTTCTTTCTGGTTGAGCAGAAGTGTGGCCTCCTAGGACTGTCAACACCTGTACAGTCATAAGCATGACACACTTACTTATGTTGTCCTCACAATAAGCCTTGCTGAACTCCCATACATCATAGATCTAATGGAATTTTGAGCTCTTCAGGCCACTGAACACTATCAAAAAATAGGGTATTATGAGAACTCACCTACATGCTCCACTGGCTCACTGAACTTCACTTACAAAACAGAAGTTAGAAACTCACAATGGCAGGAATGAGAGAAACAAGTAAAACATGATGGAATGGATACAGGGAGGGAGGCCTACAACTAGGCAAGCTGTATGAAATTCTCTATATTCCTTCCCCTTGTCTCCATTTTCCCTCCTGTTTTTCTTTGCTTTTGTTTCAATGGAGATGGAAAACACTGTTTCTATGCTCACCATGGCTCACACTACTTATAAGCCTGCAATGGCCAGATGAAACTGTTACCTTTTGTCCAGTTTTCTAGCTAAGGTCAATAATTCATTTGGAGTCATAGTAATGATAGAAACTGTCCACTGAGGGAGTTTGTTGCTTCCTGTGGTCTTAGGCACAAAACTTTTGCCCTTTATAAAGCCACATATCTTCCCGTATTATTTTAAACCTTTTTAAAAAGGTCACATGAATTAAGGCATTGAATTAACTTGTTGGATTAGAAAACATCAAAACTTTTTTTTTTGCTATCAAAAAACAGATCTTCTAATTATGCTAAATGTAGAAGTATTTTGAATTAAGAATATATGCCTTTAAAAAACAAAAACATGCACTACAAATAATAATCATTGGTAATTATTACCCACTAAAAATAAAGACATTCTGTGTTTTCTATGCATAAACACTGACAACTAGTCTATTGGCTCAGATACCACTACACAAGGAGAAATAGATTCATTATTTAAACATCATATTAAGAAAGATTTTTTTTTAAAAAAAGAGAATTTCACTATACATCACATAAAAATGTAAGGTAGCATGTGTGAATTGTTTAAAGAGCTTGTTAAAAATTCTTATAATAAGAAAGGCTGGGAAAAGTAGAGTCATATCTTATCAAAACAATCTAAGAAATCTTAAGAATGCTGCTTTTCTAGTAATACATAAATATACACGAACATGAGCAAGAATCCAAGTAAAGAAACAGTTCTTATTCATAGGATTGACAGTTTTATTATTACACCAGCCTGAAATAACATATAATGGTGTGTGAGTGTGCACTGGAGTTTCTAAAAGCAGCTTTTAAGATAGGCTTAATGTGAGAAGGGTTCAGCTTTCTCCTTTGAATTCTGGAGGATGGGGTCTCCTGGGGATAAAGGGGAAAAGGGGAGATAAACTTTTAATGAAATCTCTATTCTTGCTATAATTTATTTATTTGTTCAGCAATATTTATTGTACACTCACCACATGTCAGGCTCTGTAGATATAGTGGGGACCTTAACAAATACACTCTGCCTTGAGTATGCTCAGAGCACAGGCTTCTTGCACAGTATTAACACAGAAATACTACCACAGGGAAGCAAAAACAAATTTACCAACACTTCTCAGGAAAACCTAACAAGACCATGATCAGATAAATCTTTCAGGAGGAAGGGACATCAAAAATAAAAGCCCAGGGCTGAGGTGGTGACTTCAGAGGTAGAGCACTCACTAGCATGCATGAGGCACTGGATTCAATCCTTAGTACCACATAAAGTAAAATAAAGACTCTGTGTCCACCTATAACTAAAAAATAAATATTAAAAAAATCCAGAGATAGGTAAGATAGAGATGGAGCAAGGTCAAAAGTAAGAAAGCAAAGAATGTTGAATCAGAGGGAATCCTGAGAAATTCCTTCTGAACCTAGATTCCTCATCTCTAAGTAACCATATGCTAACACTCCTTATACAGGATCAGCTTTAAAAATTGCTTCATATAATATTGTAAGGGTTAGTTTGAATTTTGAATGAGAGGATCAATGAATCAGATTGCATTGCATGATAAACCACATGGACACACTTATTGGTGACCAACTGGAGTGACAGCTACGCCTGAAAGCTTCAGGAAAAGGGAGTACAATGCCTCTTCTTCAGGCTATGCTTTCAGCCTCCTTGCTGGGTAGGGGAGATGGCAATAAAATAAACCTAGAGATTTACCTAAATATATTTTTTTTTCATTATATACAACTTAGGTAACCTAAAACACATCTGTACTGAGATGAAAGACCCACATGCTAAACCTTAGCCATCTCAAAACTTATTGAAGGCACAGAATATAGCACATGAAAGGCCCAGAGGCTAAGAGGAGCCAACATCTTTAGGTGACAGGAAATACTTATTTAAGGGGTTCAGTGCAAGAGAGTGATAGTAAAAGGTGAGTCATAGAGATAAGTCAGCAAGATTCTGAGTGCACTGAGATTTTTTAATGATTAAAGTAGAAAATCCAAATAAACATGAAATTATATGGTCAGATTTGCATTTTCTAGCTGCACTGTTGATAGACTGCAGTGAAGGTAAGCCTGAAAGGAGCTGGGGATTAATAGTGAGTTTAGAGAGATCTTAGCCTGGTAGACCTTGATGATTGTATATGTGTGTGTTGTGTGTGTGTGTGTGTGTGTGTGTGTGTGTGTGTGTTTTGGGGGGAGGAAGTGAAGCTGACTCCTATGTATTCTGCTGTGAATTCTAGCTGCATGGTTAACGCAGTCCAAAGAAAAGGAATACAGAAAGAGGAACTGATGTGTGTAAGATTGTTTCAGAGATTACTACAATGTGGATGTATATATTTATGTATGAAATGGAACTGTTGGTCATAGTCATTTGAGAGAATAAAAATAAAAACATTTGTGAGGTGGAATACATAGAAAGATTTTGTAGCAAGAAGTGACCTTGATGCTGACTTCATTTCTTCCCATGTTAACATTCATTTCAATCCCACCCACTCTAATAGTACCCTTCTTTTCTGTTCTCTAGGTATAAAATCAAACTATGAAACATGGTTGCACCTTTCAAATGAGATGGTAGCTACATTCCCCACTGTAAAACAGAGTGGACCTTCAGACAACAGCACTAAGAAAAAAGATCTAAAAAAATACTCAACCAAAAGTCCTATTACTCATTTTATTAATATTCTTTCCTTTAACATCAAACATATGCCCAATATTCTAAAAAGGGAAAATTTGTGCATGTACCTCAATAAAAATGTATTCTTCAAATCTACTAGTAAGAAAGTGTTGTCCTATTAACACTAATGATTATGCATTTCTTTATTGTCTCTGATGTGCCAGTTACTGCGTAAACATTATGTTTGGCCCCCACATCAATGTTACAGGTTTAGCATCTCCTTTTGCCAGATAAGCTAGTAGGATCAAAGATAACTGGGCCACAATGGGAGCACAGATCTTTACTATGGTCCCTCTCCATGTCACAACCAGCCCAAACAAAAGACCGTGAGAATGCATTTTGGAAATTAATAATTTGAGATAAATAGATGTGGACAGTGCTTTGGGTTTTGTCTTAATCTTTCCTTCAAGCCTTTCTCTAGGAAAGCCTCATGACTGTTTATCCATAAATATACCACAATTTAAATTTTTCATTCACACATTTAAAGACATTTGGAATAATCTATCAATACAAATTACAACGTATTAAATATTCATTCCATTTATTGCTGCATTGGATTCCATTGTATGGATATGACAGTTTCCTGACCAATGGTCAGTTTCACTATTTTTAGTGATTTAAGACCTAAGTCTTTTCATTTTGTAGTGCCACAAATTGTTATGTAGCCTGATGTACTTCCATCCAGTTGCCAAGCAAAGAGAATGCAAAACTTCATAGCTAGATTGACCCAGAAATAATTCATTGTACATACTGTACTCCATTGGTAAGAAATACTCACATGCCCTCACCTACATGCAACATTTGCAAAACATGCCTGGTTATCAAGTGCTTCCTAGTGATAATTCTATACTATAAAAAAGGAGGTTGATATTTAGTAGACAGTTAGGTTTTACTGACATACATGTCTTCTGTCTTTTCCTTTATGGTTTTGAACTTAAGGGTGATGTTATAAAGGAATTATCTACCCATGAATTTAAACAACATTCCCTAGTGGTATATATACACAATGGAATATTATTCAGCAATGAAGAAGAATAGAATTATGGCACTGGCCAGTAAATGTATGGAACTGGAAACTATCATGCTACAGAAAATTAAGCCAATCCACCAAAGGCCGAATGTTCTCTTGGATATGTGGATTCTAACACACAGTAATGGGGTGGGGAAGAGAATAGAAGTTCATTGGCTTAGGCAAAAGGAAATGAAGGGAAGGGAAAGGGGATAGGAATAGAAAAAATGGTAGAATGAATCAGACATAACTTTCCTATGTTCATATACGAATATATGACCACTGTAACTCCATATCATGTACAATCACAAGAATGGGAAGTTATACTCCATGTATGTATAATATATCAAAACACTCTCCTGTCATGTATATCTAAAAAGAACAAAAACATAAATACAAAAAATCCTTTCCCTAATAAATGATTATCAGGGTTTAACAAAAAATATTCACCAATATCTCTCAGATATTTATATATTATTTCTGAAACCAGGTAGCCAAAACTTAACATTATCCATGTAAATAATGCATTATTTTTTCTCACTAACTTAAAAGGACACTTTAATCAAATATTAAAATAATACTAACAAACACACACATGGTG
This sequence comes from Marmota flaviventris, assembly GCF_047511675.1. NCBI lineage: Eukaryota > Metazoa > Chordata > Mammalia > Rodentia > Sciuridae > Marmota > Marmota flaviventris. The sequence continues at coordinate 99,017,261 of NC_092498.1, read as the reverse complement.
CTTTTTTTAACTTTACTGTATCTTTACTGTATTCTTTACTGGCATTTAGTATTATTGAGATATCACATACTAACACAAGATTTTCCTCCTTTTAATAACTTCAGTTTTTTCCTTGTTAGATACTTACATACTTACAATTTTTTACATTATTGGAAATTACAATATTTTATCCAAATATTTTTGTCTGATTCTCTTAATTATTTTCCTCTAATATATACAGCAAATTAAGTTTTCAACTTGGAATTTTTATCAATGACTTCATATTTTTTATTCCTTTTTCAAATTGCCTTGTGAATAATATGAATTTCAATTAGAATTATGCTTTTCCACATAGGCATTTACTCCTGTCTCTTATCTGTTCGACATCATAATTATCTCATATTTTTCTTCTAAGTAACAAAAAATGTTTAGGACTAAATTTTTACTTTGTTAACATGTTTTCCTGAAGTATCAATTTACTCTTCACTGCCTCTCTTACATTAATTTGTTGACTTTGTGAAATCTGAAAGTAAGTGTTATGACACTCAATTGATGTAATTAAAAAAATTTTAGGAATATTTTATCATTAATCTTTTAGTAGGTTTATTTCTTGGGAGGATATTTGATCTAATTTGTTATACAGGTATCTATTTGTGGAACTAATAAATACTTTCATAACAATAAAATTTTGTCTTTGAAGTTTACTCATTCTTAACATGGTAATCCTTGTTTATTTATTAATTCTGTGAGTTAAAATGAGTTGTACTAAAAATTGTCCACATATACAGTCTATAGTTCCAAATAAAAGCAGAGGGGTTACTTCTAACAGTTTTATTTTATTCTCAGTCTACTGTCCATTTGTGAGAAAAAACAACCAGAAGGACTCACTCCCACACCATATTTATGTTGGAAGCCCCAAGAAAGCTTGGCACTGCCCACTTCTGTAATCAGTGTGACTGTCTTAGTGGTTCCTGAAGCAAGTTCCCACTTCACTCAGTGGGCCTTCCTCATAAAATGAAAGGCAAAGATGCAACTTCCCACAGTTCCAGATAAAGGAGTTATCCTATTTTTTTTTTTAATCATGTGTCTTTTTGTAGCCCAAAGTTAGTTGGGACATTGCTCCCTTTCTCTAGTTGTAAACAACTGCCCTTACATGGCGCTCACTGTCCCAGTGATCTTGTTTAGCTGGGATACTATCCATGCAAAGGCCAAGGCAATATAAATGCTGTGTCCCACAGTTCTCAGGATGGCCACTGTGAAGTGAGAAATGCTTTCTGCCCCTTGCCTATTACTAACTCCAGTTCCTCTCTTTCTCTTACCCTAGGTATCTGTTGGCTTCTGTCTTTTGCAGTTCCAAACAGACTTTTCCTTTGCACATGATAAAAATCTGCCAGGTTGATTTTTACCTACCTTAGAACTCACTTGTGTTGTTATGTTCCTGAATTTCTTCCAAATTTCTCTTTTCTGAATAGTGGATACCCTTTCTGGATTTTTGTGAACCTAATCCTATCTTTCTCTATTTTTCCTCTATTCTTGGCAATTTCAATGGCAGGATTAAGAGGATGATGTTAAATGCATGATATCCAATTATTATACTGGACTAGATGACTACATTTCTATATTTGTTTTAATATTCTAGTCCCATCATCTTTAAAGAGTAAAATGTTATAATTCCTAAGAAGAAAAGAAAGAAAACAAATAAAGATAACAGAGAAAGGAGGAAAAAATGAGAAGGAATACTCAGATCACAACATGATTGAAACACCAAAGTGACTGGCAAATTTACAATGATTTACTTTTTCTAACTTATACAAATATAATGCTATCATCCTGAAGCAATTGTTAACATTTTAGTGTGTTCTTTTATTATTTAAATATGTATGTACTGAGAACTGTGGGCCAAAGCATTCATATTGCCTTGGCCTTTGCATGGATTGTGTCCCAACTAAACAAGAGCAGTTTGATAGTGATTGAAATCTCATTTGTGATTAAAACATTTGGAAGGAAAAGTTACAGTAAAAAGACATGCAGGCTGGGGCTGGGGCTTAGTGGTAGAGCACTTGCCTAGCACATGTGAGGCCCTGGGTTCTGACCTCAGCATCACATAAATATAAATAACATAAGGGTTAAAAAAAAAAAAAAAAAAAAGACATGCACTATTTTTTGTCTATTTCACTATCCATGATAAATCTTCTATCTACAAAATTCATCCTCTGGGTTTACAACAAACCAAAGTTGACCCTAACTAATGAAAACTTCAATTTGAATTCTCTGGAACATATTGGACTAGTTTTAATTTGAAAGTTTCACTTTCCAAAACTTATTAAGGTATTACAGATCAAGTTAGGCCTCTAACTTCATCATGCAATCTTTTAGATTACAAAACAGCATTTAAAAAATGGATGCAGCAATTCCAAGTCCGCTTACTCAGTTATCTGTGGCCTGTTGGCAAAAGAGCTCTTGGAAGACAGATTGGAGTCCTGCAGCAGTTCACTGTGCTGGATGGACTCAAGTGCTCCCCCTGCACTCACTCCAGCTGTCCTCTCTTCACACATGGCTACCTGGCCTTGCCCCCAGAGCTCATCTTGCATTCTTAGTCATCTGGTATACCCTCTATTCATTTGCCTCTTAAAGAATTCCCATTTTGAACAGACAAATGAAGTAAATCCTCTCCAAGTTTACTTGTAGGCAAACATTAACTATTAAAAAATTAAGTTCCAAATAATTTACAAAGTTGTATAATAAGTACTATGATGCAGCCATTAAAAATGTAACTTTTCATCACATGAAAAAATTCTATAATGTAAGCAAAAATAAAGAATATACAGGGAAGTATATGTAGTCGCCTCCCTGTATAAACAAGGGAATGGTTCCAGAATCACCTGTAAATAACAAAATCTGCTAAGCTCAAATCTCTTACGTAAGATGGTTTAGTATTTGCATATACACCAAGCAAACCTCCTGTGTGCTTTAAATCATCTCTATATTATTTATAATACCTAATGTAACTATGTAAGTAGTAGTTGTAAGGTATTGTTTAGGGAATAATGAGAAGGAAAACGTTTGTATATTAAGTACAAACACAAATATTATGTTTTTTTTAAAGAGAGAGACAGAGATTTTTTTTAATATTTATTTTTCAGTTTTCGGTGGACAGGACATCTTTATTTTATTTTTATGTGGTGCTGAGGATCGAACCCAGCACCCCGCACATGCCAGGTGAGCCTGTTACTGCTCGAGCCACATCCCAGCCCAAACACAATTATATTTTAAATACTTTTGATCCATGCTTGGTTGAGTTCACAAATACATAGCCCATGGATACAAAAGCCCTACTGTAATATTATATCAACTTTGTAAAAGGAAAATATATATTTTAAATAGTAAAAGAATACACTAAAATGTTAACAATTGCTTCAGGATGATAGCATTATACATATTTTTACTCCAAATTCTTATAAAATGCATATTTATGTCATAATTTATATTTCTTATAATAGTAACTCCAAGTTTTTAATAACTTTAAATGTCAAGTGGGTTACCTCACATTATAAAAATTTTGTCCAATATGATTTCAACCAAAAATAATGCATAAATAAGAGATATAATGAAAATGTGGGAAAAACAGGCATTCCCTCCTCTAAGTGGATTAATGAGTGATTGCTATTTCCATTTCATTTCAAAATATATCTCTATCTTCAGTATAAATTTTATTTCAGGAAAAAATGCTTAAGACTGAGAAAGAGAAACAAATCATTGTGTTCCTAATACTTCAAATGAACCAGTATGCCCAATATTTTGGATTAAAGTTATAGAGAAATCTTCAAAATTGATGACTTCCCATTTCACTTATCCCAAGATAACATATTTCACAAACTCTAGTTTGCAATTGACAATTTCTCAAATAATTTCTTATTCTAAGGTGAAATCACCTGAATGAGATAAGGTCCTGTGAGACAAAAGAAAAACTGCTAATCTAGCCAAGGACTCATCATAAAACAAGAAGCCAGGCAAGGCTCAGTATGGAACAAAGGCATACTGTGAATACACACTTAAGATTAAAATTCAGGACCCACAGTCTTGGGGAAGACATTCTGATGCATAAATGCAGAACTGGATTGTCCTACTGGTATTTTTCTTCAGAAATGGAAATGAGTTTGTTCTTTGTTTCCACAGTCCAGGGAATTTATTATTAACAAAGAGTGTCTATAGTACAAAGATAGCTAGAGTGTTGTGTATTTAGGTAGCTGAGGAGGCAAGGTGAGGGAATAATTCACATTAGGAAATACTGCTTCTATTAACAAGGGGAAAGCTAACACTTCGTGGTGGACACACCAAACCATCATAGTTGATGTGATTAAAGACATTTCCTGATAACTGTGGTGACCCATAATTTATATGGAACTCTATACTACCTCTAACTGTAAAACAAAACAATCCACTGATTTATCTACTAGGAAAGGTTAAGACCTGGTATTCAAAAGGCAAAGATAAAATGCAAACAAGTAAGATATTAGGGGATATCTTGTATAAACTATAAATTTACTGTATCTATACAAAGTAAGCAGCTAAGACAATAAATTCTAAATCCACTTCTTTATCTCTCCATCATTCTCAAAGTAAAGAAATCAGAATCTTTATTCCATTTTGAGCAATTTCTTTTGGAAAAGAGATGTTTCAAGAAAATACTGTCAGTAAAGCTAAAACTTCTTTTTCATTTTTGATGTCATAATTCATTTTGAACAATTCAACTAGAAAGTCTTCCTTTATTTCCTTTTTAAAACAGGGATTATTACATTTAGACGTGAAAAAAATGTAGCAAATCACATTTTATTATTTTTTGTTTTTATATACAAAACACTGTGATTTCCCTTTTTAATTTAAAAGATATTTCACCATCCAAATGACAAACACAAATATATTTACATATAAATGGAAGCAAATAATGAAATTAACAGGACACATACTAATGAGCACATCATACATGCCTAAAGTTCTCACCACTAGAAGGAATTGTCATCTGTTATTTCATATATATAAATTAGAAAACTTTGTATGCCTTTTCCAAACTTAAGAAATTTACAGAAGGGATACTGTAAAATACTGCAGGTTCAGCAGAGTGTCTGATTTTACCATCAAAATAGTACATTTCATATGTTCCAAAAATGACAATCTTCAGCTAAAGATCTTTATGGAGACTGAAGTTGCTTTTCCTGTCATACTTTGAACCAAAGTCAGGGGAAGAAAAAGGAAAGAAAGAAACCCTTCATACTTTAAAGCTGAAACCTCAGCCCACTGTTTATTTTTCTTTGTGCTTCCACTAAGCTAATTAAATGAAGAGCTTGACATTAAAAGCTGGTTGGGGTAGGGGGTGAGGGGGACAAAGACAGCTGGGAATGGCCCATCTACTAATAAATATGGAAGACAAGAGACACCATAACAGCTTTCATTATGACTTCATATTCATTCACTAAACTTTTAAAATAGTAACATGGATTACTGAGGAAGGGGAAAGTCTTATAATTATCTCATTAAGTGTTTAGTCATAGGAATTAGACTTATTTGAAACAAAAATTCAAATAATTATATTTCTAAATCCATTATTTTCCAAAGAGTGATCTTTATTATACTCTATGTTTTCAAATCAAATTCCACTGCTCTATATTTTCTTACTACACTTATTTTTCTACTTTATCCCACCAAAAAAGTCAGAAATACATTCAAATAAATAATTTAGGGTCTCTATGTAAATACTAAATGCATAGAAGTTTATACTAAATTTAGATAAATATATTTGTGAAACATTTCATCAAGAAAGCCAGAAATATTTTCTGACTTCCTTTTAGTTTTACAATTTTCATTTCAATATTTTAAAATAAAATAATTGAGTTTTTAAAAACTAACATATGCTTACTATTTAAATATTCAACTAATGTGGAAGGTCTTGTTCTTTTTTGTTTTTTTACTTTTTTACCATGACCTTCAGTTCTTCTCCCCTTAAACCTAACAGTTTGGGAAGTCTTTTCACATCTCTTTTTATAATACAGAAACATAGCTAAAGACTCACATGCAAATAGATAGACATAAGTATTTTTATAAAGATAATGATGCAGTCTGGGGATGTGGCTCAAGTGGTAGTGCACTCACCTGGCATCTGCAGGGTGCTGGGTTCGATCCTCAGCACCACATAAAAATAAAAAATAAAGATGTTGTGTCCACCAAAAACTAAAAAATAAATATTAAAAAATTCTCTCTCTCTAAAAAAAAAAGATAATGATGCATACAAGATCCTATAACTCCATTTCTTCATTTCTTTTCCATCCTTTCATCAGACATATTTCTATGTATGCATAAATAAATCAACTCTATTCTTCCTAATGAAGGTCAAATATTTCATTTTATGGTTATATCATAATTTAGCCAGATTCCTACCAATGAAGGTCAGTTTTAGTTTTAAACAAGAACATACACATTTTTAAAAAATTTAAATCTCATGAGAGGATCTAAAATAAAACAATAAGCACTCCAGTGCCTCTTCTAAAAGATAAATAATTTTAAAGTACTTTTTTTTCTGTTTTGCATTATAATTTTTAAATATGAATCTTAAACATATATTACCCTAATGTGTTACTTGACATTTGTTGATGCTTCAACTAAACTGAAGACATTAGCATATTTATAAATGTCTCCTAAATAATTTTCTCTTCTTTGTCCTCATTTTATTATTTAAAAAATATTTATAATTTGTTAAAATATTTTTTTATTTTGAATAGCTACTAAAATATTTGGTTTTTTTCCTGATTTCACATATTTTGGTGCATTATGATTATACATAACAGTGGAATTCATTATTCCATACTTTTAAATGAACATAATTTGATCAATCTCATTACCCAATAACTTCCCTTTCCCTTGCTTCTTATTCTCCCCAATCTTCTTGCTCTTTTTATGACATATTCTGTTTTGTTTGCTAAAGATAAGTCTCTACATTGACCACTATATAAATTAAGTTTAAAATTTCAAACAAAAAAAAAGAAAGAAATTTCAAACTCAATTCAGCTTAAGAATTCAAGCCCAGTGAGACAATATTTATGGTATGATCACTGTGTGTTGATTACTGACTGCAGGGCCATATGGTGTGATGAGCCCAGGGGAAGAGAAGCAATTCACAGGTCCGTGCATAAAATTTCCACAAACAGTGAGGCCCAAAAGACTCATTCCCTATCTTCCTTTTATCCTACCTATACTCCTTACATTGCATTAGAATAAATTTAAGTTTCATGGAAAGATGACAGTATTGTACAATATTATGACCAACATATAAAGCCAGGCTCTACAGTTCAGAAGCGATGTGGCCTAGAGCTAGGCTCTTACATTTCCTGATCCTCACTCTTCTCATTTGTAGACTAAAAGATAAACTAATATGTCCCTGAAAATCTCTGCATTTTAATATTTTAAATTATAGCATATTAAATACGTATGCATTGTAGGTACAATGAAACTGCAGCCTTAGAAGCAGAGTTCTAATATTCTTATTTCTAATACCATATTTCTAAGTGACTATTAGTGACTGCCAAAGACATGTTCTTAATGCTTTTATCATTTTTTGTATTTAGAGATTTTTTTTAGAAATATAAGGCAACACGTTTAATGGTTGTTTTTGTTTGTTGCAAAGAAACACATGCCTATTTAATCCTAGAATGTATATTTTAAAGTGTAAAATTGTCATTTACTCCTCTCCACCATAATTAGAACAGTTTGGGTAAAGTTATGATATACTAATAATTTGTACGAAGTAGTGCAAATAGTATTTTCTTCTGTAGACTTTCTTACATAGAATCTAAAATCATTTTCATTTTTTTCTCTCCCTTCTGATGGTTGTAGGATTAGGATTGGGCATATAGGTATTGATTAAAAAGGATAAATTTGAACATCCAAAACAGAAAGCCACATATTACACACACTAGGCCTGTAAGCAGTTTTCCAGCTTTTCCATCAGGATGGGGATCATTTCTGGTAACCAGTTACCACCAATATGATCTCACTGCTTCCCTCTCTTTCCTTACAGGAGGGGCAATCCAAAACTTTGGCCTTATCAGCCCCCGCAGATGCTGCTCAATGTCTCTTCCTGCCAGTTTTGGCTCAGTACCATGTCTCCTGGGCCCACTGACTGTCGGTTGCCATAACGACATTCTGCAAATGAGGGAGGCCTGGCGGAGCAGTGGTTGGGCCAGGTGGAGAGGAGGAGGTAGAACAGACAGCTGAGCCACACAGAGTCCCTACAAGAATGATATGGAGGCAGGTAACCATAGGACATGAGGAAATTACTGAAGGGGAAGGGGTTGATGTGGAAGAAGCTTGAGCCCAGGGCCAGTTATTGAACATTAGCAATAGCTAGCCTTGCTTGGATGATGATGATGTTAAAGAGAAAGGAAGAAGACAGAGAGAAAATGTGAAAGGAGAAAACAAAAAGATTACAAAAACATTATAAGGAAAATGGAAACCAAAGAGAGACATCTCGAAAACTGGAAAAATTTCAACCTCAGATATTGTGAACATAGTAAAAACATTCTTTTCTGTGGTCCATGTGTGTTGCACTAATTCTGTTTTAACATGAAATTAGAATAATGTTAGAGACTAACAGGAGAGATTAATATGCCACTCTTGGTTATGACTGACTACAGGGTCCAGCTTTTTAAACTTGTGAACTGTGGTTAAAAAAACAAAAAATCTAATTTGCTTATTCCCTGACTTTCCTAACTTCAATGAGTTGTTGAAGATTTAAATCCTTAGAAAGGTCTACAAATGTTAAAGTTCATCATTACACTTTCAGTCTTCCAGTATCCTTTGGACTATCTTTGGAAGATTATTTTTCTTTCCTGTTTTTTGTTTCATTAATTGCATTTGGATTCAATTTTTTTTATTTTTTTTTTTTTTTATTTTTTTTTTTTTTATTTTTTTTTTCTTTTAGAGAGAGAGAGAGAGAGAATTTTTTAATATTTATTTATTTTTTTTTTATTTTTTTTTTTTGACTTTTTTTTTTTTTTATTGCTGTTGACAGGTAACTGGTATAATTAGTGTTTTCAAAATTAGCTGATCACTTTGGAAGTTGGTGGGTTTTCAGTGTTAATTGAGTTTTAGCAAACAAAGATAAGCCAGTGTTGTATCAAAACAGTGGGGTCTCTCCAGTGAGACTGATTGACGTGTTTATTGCCGGTGAGGTTAAGTACATTGACGCTTGCATGCTGGTCCTGTGAGTGGCTCGAGAACTTAAATCTTCAGGGACTCGACAGTGAGGTGGGTTTTTTTTTTTTTTTTTTTTTTTTTTTTTTTTTTTTTTTTTTTTATTGTTGGCTGTTCAAAACATTACATAGTTCTTGATATATCATATTTCACAATTTGATTCAAGTGGGTTATGAGCTCCCATTTTTACCCCATATACAGATTGCAGAATCACATCAGTTACACATCCATTGATTTACATATTGCCATACTAGTGTCTGTTGTATTCTGCTGTCTTTCCTATCCTCTACTATCCCCCCTCCCCTCCCCTCCCCTCCCCTCCCCTCCCCTCCCCTCCCCTCTTCTCTCTCTGCCCCCTTTACTGACATTCGTTTGTCCCCCTTGTATTATTTTTCCCCTTCCCCTCACTTCCTCTTGTATGTACTTTTGTATACCTCTGAGGGTCTCCTTCCATTTCCATGCATTTTCCCTTCTCTCTCCCTTTCCCTCCCACCTCTCATCCCTGTTTAATGTTAATCTTCTTCTCATGCTCTTCGACCCTACTCTGTTCTTAGCTACTCTCCTTATATCAAAGAAGACATTTGACATTTGTTTTTTAGGGATTGGCTAGCTTCACTTAGCATAATCTGCTCTAATGCCATCCATTTCCCTGTAAATTCTATGATTTTGTCATTTTTTAATGCAGAGTAATACTCCATTGTGTATAAATGCCACATTTTTTTTATCCATTCATCCATTGAAGGGCATCTAGGTTGGTTCCACAGTCTAGCTATTGTGAATTGTGCTGCTATGAACATCGATGTAGCAGTGTCCCTGTAGCATGCTCTTTTTAGGTCTTTAGGGAATAGACCGAGAAGGGGAATAGCTGGGTCAAATGGTGGCTCCATTCCCAGCTTTCCAAGAAATCTCCATACTGCTTTCCAAATTGGCTGCACCAATTTGCAGTCCCACCAGCAATGTACAAGTGTACCCTTTTCCCCACATCCTCGCCAGCACTTGTTGTTGTTTGACTTCATAATGGCTGCCAATCTAACTGGAGTGAGATGGTATCTTAGGGTGGTTTTGATTTGCATTTCTCTGACTGCTAGAGATGGTGAGCATTTTTTCATGTACTTGTTGATTGACTGTATGTCCTCCTCTGAGAAGTGTCTGTTCAGGTCCTTGGCCCATTTGTTGATTGGGTTGTTTGTTCTCTTATTGTCTAATTTTTTGAGCTCTTTGTATACTCTGGATATTAGGGCTCTATCTGAAGTGTGAGGAGTAAAGATTTGTTCCCAGGTTGTAGGCTCTCTATTTACCTCTCTTATTGTATCTTTTGCTGAGAAAAAACTTTTTAGTTTGAGTAAGTCCCATTTGTTGATTCTAGTTATTAACTTTTGTGCTATGGGTGTCCTATTGAGGAATTTGGAGCCCGACCCCACCGACTGTAGATCGTAGCCAACTTTTTCTTCTATCAGACGGCGCGTCTCTGATTTGATATCAAGCTCCTTGATCCATTTTGAATTAACTTTTGTGCATGGCGAGAGAAAGGGATTCAGTTTCATTTTGTTGCATATGGATTTCCAGTTTTCCCAGCACCATTTGTTGAAGATGCTATCCTTCCTCCATTGCATGCTTTTAGACCCTTTATCAAATATAAGATAGTTGTAGTTTTGTGGATTGGTTTCTGTGTCCTCTATTCTGTACCATTGGTCCACCCGCCTGTTTTGGTACCAGTACCATGCTGTTTTTGTTACTATTGCTCTGTAATATAGTTTGAAGTCTGGTATCGCTATACCGCCTGATTCACACTTCCTGCTTAGCATTGTTTTTGCTATTCTGGGTCTTTTATTTTTCCATATGAATTTCATGATTGCTTTCTCTATTTCTACAAGAAATGCCGTTGGGATTTTGATTGGCATTGCATTAAACCTATAGAGAACTTTTGGTAATATCGCCATTTTGATGATGTTAGTTCTGCCTATCCATGAACAGGGTATATTTTTCCATCTTCTAAGATCTTCTTCTATTTCTCTCTTTAGGGTTCTGTAGTTTTCATTGTATAAGTCTTTCACCTCTTTTGTTAGGTTGATTCCTAAGTATTTTATTTTTTTTGAAGATATTGTGAATGGAGTGGTTGACCTCATTTCCATTTCAGAGGATTTGTCGCTGATATACAGGAATGCCTTTGATTTATGCGTGTTGATTTTATATCCTGCCACTTTGCTGAATTCATTTATTAGCTCTAATAGTTTCTTTGTAGACCCTTTTGGGTCTGCTAGGTATAGAATCATGTCATCTGCAAATAGTGATAATTTAAGTTCTTCTTTTCCTATTTTGATGCCTTTAATTTCTTTCGTCTGTCTAATTGCTCTGGCCAGTGTTTCGAGAACTATGTTGAACAGAAGTGGTGAGAGAGGGCATCCCTGTCTTGTTCCAGATTTTAGAGGGAATGCCTTCAATTTTTCTCCATTCAGAATGATGCTAGCCTGAGGCTTAGCATAGATTGCTTTTACAATATTGAGGTATGTTCCTGTTATCCCTAGTTTTTCTAGAGTTTTGAACATAAAGGGATGCTGTACTTTGTCGAATGCTTTTTCCGCATCTATCGAGATGATCATATGGTTCTTATTTTTAAGTCTATTGATGTGGTGAATAACATTTATTGATTTCCTTATATTGAACCAGCCTTGCATCCCAGGGATGAATCCTACTTGATCATGGTGCACAATTTTTTTGATGTGCCTTTGTATCCGAGTGGCCAGAATTTTATTGAGGATTTTTGCATCCAAGTTCATTAGAGATATTGGTCTGTAGTTTTCTTTCTTTGAAGTGTCTTTGTCTGGTTTAGGTATCAGGGTGATGTTGGCCTCGTAGAATGAATTTGGAAGTTCTCCCTCTTTTTCTATTTCCCGAAGTAGCTTGAAAAGTATTGGTATTAGTTCCTCTTTAAAGGTTTTGTAAAACTCTGCTGTATACCCATCCGGTCCTGGGCTTTTCTTAGTTGGTAGTCTTTTGATGGTTTCTTCTATTTCCTCAATTGATATTGGTCTGTTTAGGTTGTCTATATCCTCCTGACTCAATCTGGGCAGATCATATGACTTAAGAAATTTATCTATGCCTTCACTATCTTCTAATTTATTGGAGTATAAGGATTCAAAATAATTTTTGATTATCTTCTGTATTTCTGAAGTGTCTGTTGTGATATTGCCTCTTTCATCCCGTATGTTAGTGATTTGAGTTCTCTCTCTTCTTCTCTTCGCTAGCATGGCTAAGGGTCTGTCGATTTTGTTTATTTTTTCAAAGAACCAACTTTTAGTTTTGTCAATTTTTTCAATTGTTTCTTTTGTTTCGATTTCATTGATTTCAGCTCTGATTTTAATTATTTCTTGCCTTCTACTTCTTTTGCTGTTGTTTTGCTCTTCTTTTTCTAGGATTTTGAGATGAAGTATGAGATCATTTATTTGTTGGTTTTTTCTTTTTTTAAGGAATGAACTCCAAGCAATGAATTTTCCTCTTAGAACTGCTTTCAATGTGTCCCATAGATTCCGATATGTTGTGTCTGTGTTTTCATTAATCTCTAAGAATTTTTTAATTTCCTCCTTGATGTCTTCTATAACCCATTGATCATTCAGTAACCTATTGTTCATTCTCCAAGTGATATATTCTTTTTCCTTCCTTCTTTTATCGTTGATTTTCAGTTCCATTCCATTATGATCAGATAGGATGCATGGTATTATCTCTACTCCTTTGTATTGTCTAAGAGTTTCCCTGTGACATAATATATGATCTATTTTTGAGAAGGATCCATGTGCTGCTGAGAAAAAAGTGTAACTGTTTGATGTTGGGTGGTATATTCTATATATGTCAATTAAGTCTAGGTTATTAATTGTGTTATTGAGTTCTATAGTTTCCTTATTCAACTTTTGTTTGGAAGATCTGTCCAGTGGTGAGAGAGGTGTGTTGAAGTCTCCCATGATTATTGTATGGTGGTCTATTAGACTCTTGAACTTGAGAAGAGTTTGTTTGATGAACATAGCTGCACCATTGTTTGGGGCATATATATTTATGATTGTTATGTCTTGTTGGTGTATGGTTCCCTTGAGCAGTATGTAGTGTCCCTCTTTATCCCTTTTGATTAACTTTGGCTTAAAATCTATTTTATTTGATATGAGTATGGATACTCCTGCTTGTTTCCGAAGTCCATATGAGTGATATGATTTTTCCCAACCTTTCACCTTCAGCCTATGTATGTCTTTTCCTATCAAATGCGTCTCCTGTAGGCAGCATATTGTTGGGTCTTGTTTTGTGATCCATTCTACTAGCCTGTGTCTCTTGATTGGTGAGTTTAAGCCATTAACATTTAGGGTTATTATTGAGATATGGGTTGTTCTTCCAGCCATATTTGTTTATTTATGTTACTAAACATGGTTTGTTTTCCACTTTGATTATTTTCCCCCCTTTAGTGTCCTACCTCCCACTGTTGGTTTTCATTGTTATTTTCCATTTCCTCTTCCTGTAATGTTTTGCCAAGGATGTTTTGAAGAAATGGTTTTCTAGCTGCAAATTCTTTTAACTTTTGTTTATCGTGGAAGGTTTTAATTTCATCTTCCATCCTGAAGCTTAATTTCGCTGGAAACACAATTCTTGGTTGGAACCCATTTTCTTTCAGTGTTTGAAATATGTTATTCCAGGATCTTCTAGCTTTCAGAGTCTGTGTTGAAAGATCAGCTGTTATCCTGATTGGCTTACCCCTAAATGTGATCTGCTTCCTTTCCCTTGTAGCTTTTAAAATTCTCTCCTTGTTCTGTATGTTGGGCATCTTCATTATAATGTGTCTAGGTGTGGGTCTCTTATGATTTTGCACATTCGGCGTCCTGTAGGCTTCTAGGATTTGGGGTTCTGTCTCATTCTTCAAGTCTGGGAAGTTTTCTCGAATTATTTCATTGAATAGATTGCTCATTCCTTTGGTTTGAAACTCTGTTCCTTCCTGTATCCCAATGACTCTTAAATTTGGTCTCTTGATGTTATCCCATATTTCTTGGATGTTCTGCTCATGGTTTCTTAACAGTCTTGCTGAGCTGTCTATGTTCTTTTCAAGTTGAAATACTTTATCTTCATTGTCTGATGTTCTGTCTTCTAAGTGTTCTACTCTGCTGGTAGTATTCTCAATTGAGTTTTTAAGTTGGCTTATTGCTTCCTGCATTTCTAGGATTTCTGTTTGTTTGTTTTTTATAACCTCTATTTCCCTGTATAGTTGATCTTTTGCTTCTTGGATTTGTTTATGTAATTCATTGTTGAAGTGATCTTTCATTGTCTGATTTTGCTGTCTGATGTCTTCCTTGAGACTCCAGATCATCTGAAGCATGTATATCCTGAATTCTTTATCTGACATTCCATCAGCTGCAGCTATTACCTCTTCTAAAGTTGAGTTGACCTGCAATGCTTGTGGTCCTTTCTTTCCTTGTCTCTTCATACTGTTCGCGTTCCTTTCTTCTTGGTGAAACTGTTGTGCTATTGAATTTTCCCCCTATATATTTATATTGGTCTTGTATAGTTGCAAAGTCTCCCTCGCAGGCACGGGCGGCGGCTCTGCCCCTCCGCCAATTGGGGCAATGTGCCTACCACGCCGGCAGGCCGCTGGGCCTGCTCTGCCAGTCGGTAGCAGGTCCGCCGTCCTTGCAGGCGCGGGCGGCGGCTCTGTCCCTCTGCGGGCCGCTAGGCTTGTTCTGTCGGTGGTCGCCGTTCTGCCTACTTTGCAGGCGCAGGCAGCGGCACTGCCCCTCTGCAGGCCTCTGGGGCTGTACTGCCAGTGGGTCGCAGGTCCGCCTACTTTGCAGGCGTGGGGGGGGGGGCGGCTCTACCCTTCCTCAGGCCACTGGGCCTGTTCTGTCTCTCGGTTGCAGGTCTGACCTGTTCTGATGGTGGTCTCAGTTCCGATTACCTTGCAGGCGCGGGGGGGAGGGGGCGGCTCTGCCTCTCAGCAGGCCGCTGCTCCTCTTCTGCCGGTGGGTCGCAGGCCCGCCTACCTTGCAGGAGTGATTGGAGGCTCTGTCCCGCCGCGGGCCACTGGGCCTTTTCTGTCGGTGGTCACCCTTCCCCTACCTGGCAGGCGAGGGGGGTGGGGGGCGGCTCTGCCCCTCAGCAGGCCGCTGGGCCTGCTCTGTCTTTGGTCCCAGTTCCCTCTACTATGCTGGCGCAGGGGGAGGGGGCGGCTCAGCCTCTCAGCAGGCGGCTGCTCCTCTTCTGCCAGTGAGTCGCAGGCCCGCCTACCTTGCAGGAGTGATTGGAAGCTCTGTCCCGCCCTGGGCCACTGAGCCTTTTCTGTCGGTGGTCACCCTTCCCCTACCTGGCAGGCGAGGGGGGTGGGGGGCGGCTCTGCCCCTCAGCAGGCCGCTGGGCCTGCTCTGTCTTTGGTCCCAGTTCCCTCTACTATGCTGGCGCAGGGGGAGGGGGCGGCTCAGCCTCTCAGCAGGCGGCTGCTCCTCTTCTGCCAGTGGGTCGCAGGCCCGCCTACCTTGCAGGAGTGATTGGAAGCTCTGTCCCGCCCTGGGCCACTGGGCCTTTTCTGTTGGTGGTCACCCTTCCCCTACCTGGCAGGCGAGGGGGGTGGGGGGCTGCTCTGCCCCTCAGCAGGCTGCTGGGCCTGCTCTGTGTTTGGTCCCAGTTCTCTCTACTATGCTGGCGCAGGGGGAGGGGGCGGCTCAGCCTCTCAGCAGGCGACTGCTCCTCTTCTGCCGGTGGGTCGCAGGCCCGCCTACCTTGCAGGAGTGATTGGAAGCTCTGTCCCGCCCTGGGCCACTGGGCCTTTTCTGTCGGTGGTCACCCTTCCCCTACCTGGCAGGCGAGGGGGGTGGGGGGCGGCTCTGCCCCTCAGCAGGCCGCTGGGCCTGCTCTGTCTTTGGTCCCAGTTCCCTCTACTATGCTGGCGCAGGGGGAGGGGGCGGCTCAGCCTCTCAGCAGGCGGCTGCTCCTCTTCTGCCGGTGGGTCGCAGGCCCGCCTACCTTGCAGGAGTGATTGGAAGCTCTGTCCCGCCCTGGGCCACTGGGCCTTTTCTGTCGGTGGTCACCCTTCCCCTACCTGGCAGGCGAGGGGGGTGGGGGGCGGCTCTGCCCCTCAGCAGGCTGCTGGGCCTGCTCTGTGTTTGGTCCCAGTTCTCTCTACTATGCCGGCGCAGGGGGAGGGGGCGGCTCAGCCTCTCAGCAGGCGGCTGCTCCTCTTCTGCCGGTGGGTCGCAGGCCCGCCTACCTTGCAGGAGTGATTGGAAGCTCTGTCCCGCCCTGGGCCACTGGGCCTTTTCTGTCGGTGGTCACCCTTCCCCTACCTGGCAGGCGAGGGGGGTGGGGGGCGGCTCTGCCCCTCAGCAGGCCGCTGGGCCTGCTCTGTCTTTGGTCCCAGTTCCCTCTACTATCTCAATTTTTTTTATAGAAGTAACTGATATTTATCCTTTAAGTCTGTAATTAAAGAACACATAACTTCCATTTGCCATAGGTACCATCATTAGAAATGAAATAAAATTGAAACCCAAATTTAAAAATCTTTATGTGCATTTAATAAAAATCTCTTTGTGATTGAGTATATTTGATGAATTTTTCTCTGAAATAAGCCTGCAGGGGCTGGTAAGGCAAAATAAGGTGAGGCAAAATCTATTTTTTACATATATATATATATATATATATATATATATATATATATATATATATAATGAGATATATATATCTCATAATGTTTTAGCTGAGAGTGAATTTTGAGATCATCTGGTACAATGCTCTTTAAAGATTAATTTTCAGTCAGTCATCTAATGGTCTTATGAAAATCTGTTCTGTCTGTAAGGCCTAGGATGGGACAAGATAGTGCAGTTCTAATAAGTCTCCAGGTGATACTTCCTCTCCAAGAGTTTGCTTTTTTTCATAAAGTTCGATAAGACAACTGAAAGCACACATGCACACACTGAAGTGCTGGTGGTGTGGGGTCAGAGATTTAGCTGTCCTCCAACAGTTTCTGGGCATTTTGAGTCATTTTCTCGACACTTCCATAGAAAATCATGTCATCTGGAGAACATGATATGAAAGGCACATACTAATCTAAACACTTCTTTTAATCTTAAAAAATAACAAAAAACATGAAAACAAAAACAGAGACTGGAAGGAATTTAAAGAGCAATAAATGTATTCATAATATTCTATATATCTACACATATGCCCAAACAATACAGTTAAAGCATCCACATGAAGACATTTATATGTGTATTGCTGCATATCAGCATAAGCCCTCTTTGAGAGAACACCAACCAGAAGGTTAAATCTGACAGGCCCATTTCCTGTGCCTTGGCAGATAAGCTGAAAGGCAAGTGGACAGTGCCCCCAATCAAAAGATCATTTCAGATACCTGTGACCTAAATGCAATCAAATAAAAATCCAGGAAAAACTAGGTAGTATTCAAGGTGATGGTATGAACAAAAGCTCAAAAATCATGGTTTGTGGGGTTGCTATTAGGTCAGTCATGGAAAGGTCTCCAAACATGTGATAATTTATTCATTTTCATCACTGTAAACACACACACACACACACACACACACACACACACATACACACAATATGTGACCACCACTGAAATAAAGAGAAAAAAATACTAAATGGAACACAGAGAGTAGAAAGGGTTAAGTCAACTGGAAAAAGGGTTAAGACTACTGAAAAAATAATTAGTAAACATATAGGGATAAGGCATCATTTGGGGTAGAGGATCTAGCATAGGTGCTGTGGGGGCTTTGATGTTATCATGGCACATTACTTTAGATAATCTCAAATTTCTTGAAGGCTAGATTTTATCCTCAATTTCAGTGAAACAGTAAGCCATTAATATTTGCCAAATATATCTAAAAATACATTCAGTATTCCTTATACTGTGTCCTGGATACATATATAGGAGAAGTAGTTTACAAGGTGACAGTGGGAATAAAAAGATCATCGTGAATTTCAAATTAAAAATAAGTGGGAAAAAAATCATCCTAAACATCCATGTGTTTTTGACTGCTGGTGGTAATTTCAAGTTAACAAAACTAGAATTATGGAGAATGGTAGAACAGAAATGTATTTCTGTTTCCATCATGAGGTTTTTCAAGTGACAGTATAAAGTATATCAAATTTGAAATAAATAGCTGCTAAGGAATTAAGAGACAAGGTTACTGCATTTAGTTTTTGGTAAGAACAGTGAATAGTAAAAAAAAAAAAGTTCAACAAATTTTAGTCTTGTTTATTTACTTATGACTTTCAGTTTCTTTTTAATGATTACATTAAAATCTGTTTTGTTTCTTTGCTATTTTATTTGTATCTTTTCAGAGTTCTTTCCTATGTGTCCAAGTTTTGTTTCTTTCACTTCTTATAATTTGGAAATTATGCATCATGTTTTTCCAACTAATGGTTAATTTACATTTAAAATATCTTTATATATCTTTATTCAATTCTATCTACATATATATTTATCACTTCAAAAATAAAATATATGAATTTGAGAATTCCCCCCACACACATAAAATGAAAGGTTTTGCAAGCAATTATTCACACTCCTACTCTTAAGATTTTGCTGGTATAATTTAGGATTTCATATCTAGAATATTATCATTTTTAAAACATTTTAAGTTTCTTTTGGAAGAATTACTTAAAATTTTCTTCTGTTGATTTGAACTTCTTACTACATTAAAAACAGTAATTTAAATATTAAATTTTGGACTGGTTTTAATTATGTGCTACCCTTTCTTTTATAACACAATCTACTCTAATCCCAATTGGTTTCAATTATTCACAATACTTTTTTTTATTACACATAATCCTCATTATTTAGTTTTTAGCTTGATTCATTCTTCAGTCAGCTGGAATACTTTTTAATTTTTTTATTAATCATTTTCTTTTTCAGAAAAGGAATGTGGGTAAAAATATTTGGAGTCCTTTCATTTCTATTAATATCATTCTATTGCTCTCAAATGTGAGTGATAGCCTGTCTAGCTATAACATTCTTGGGTTTCAATATATTTCTCTCAAGAGTCTTGTGTTCATTTCTCTTCTGTATTTATCATATTATGGAAAGTTTGATGTCAACTTGAAATTATTTTCCTCTTGTAAACAAACTTTCCTCTTATTTTGATGCTTTGTTTGGTTTTACATTCAGGACTTACATCATCATGTTTTTAGGGAGGCCTTTTTGCCTAGTTTTAAGTCCTATTCCCTCTCCCCCAACCACCATGCAACAAGAAAATATTCTTCCAATATTTATTTGGTGATTTTTCTATAATTTTTCTGTTTTCTCCTGTATATTATCATTAACTCCTGGGATTTGTTATATACGCACCTTACATTTTTGATGAGCGCATTTATCTCATTTTCTTTTAAGTTCTGGCATTTTCTCAACATGGTATAGTTCACTGAATCAGTTTTCTGTAATATTTAACACCTATTTTCTGCTTATGAAACATCCTTTTCAGCTGAAAATGTCCTTTAGGATGTGTGTCTTAATAGTCCTTTGAATTAGAGGATTTTTTGAAAATTTTCACCATTTCTTGCAGTAAATCTGTTCCATAGATGTGGGAGCATTTTTTTTCTCCCACAGGTGGTCTTCTTCCAAACTTCTAGCTCAGCTTTACAATTGCTTATATCTTTCTCTTCTGTTTTGTTTTTCAGCACAGAGAAAATCAGACGGCAACTTTAAAATACACTATGCTATTCCTTCACACCAAGCTAATGGAAAGACAAAGTTTCTCAGTGAAGATTTATTTCATCACCTCAGACTTTCTCTTGACTTGCAGAAGGGAGGGTTGAATAAGGGAAATACAGCTGGCTAAGACTGCACATTAACACTATCCCAAAGGATTTATTCACTCTGTCCCTTACTGATAGGACTATGTTCATTAGACATCAGAGGAAGCACCATGTGTTACAAAGAATGATGTCAACACTACACATTTCCTGGGAGACAGCAGTGCACTCATGTATCTGTGGTAGATCATGTGCTTTTTCAGAGATGTCAGTACTGCCTTTTGACTTCACCATGGCTCACCTTTGCCTCCAGCACCTGTTGCAAACTTCCTAAAGCCTGTGGGCTTTTCATGTCATTTCAAGTTCTTTTTTTCAAGCAATCTTTTCCATGATTTCTGCTGGCTCATGCATTGATCAGTTCTGTCTCTCCTACACTATTTAATCCTCCAAGAATCTAACATAAATATGTTGTCCTCCCTTACTTTTAGCACATTATGTTTTTTTCTCAATTTATGTATCCTTTAGGTTACCACAATGATGAACAAATGAAAAGTATATAATAGATGAAGATTACCATCTTTGTCCTGAACTTGTTTTTACTCAACTATTGATTTGTCTTCTCTCTTTTTTTAAACATTTCTGAAAGCATAAAAATAAAGTAATACTGTTTTTGTGTTGAGGCTTTAGTAAACATCCAAGATTAATCATCATTCTGAAATCTCCAACATCAGCTTTCTACAACAGAACTTTCTGTACTAAAGGAAATATTGTTCTGACTGGTTCAATTCAGAATCATTAGGCTTATGTAGCTACTGAATATGTAAAATATGGCTGGTACAAAAGAGAAACTTAACTTCACAATTTATTTTAATTTTTTTATAATTATTGTTTAGTTATAGGTGGACACAATGTCTTTATTTTTTACTTTATATGGTGCTGAGGATTGAACTCAGTGCCTCAGGCATGCTAGGCAAGCACTCTACCTCTGAGCCACAACTATTCTATTTATATCTAAATTGTGATGGGATTCTAAGCTAGAACAATACTTTTACAACTGTACTAGTAATTTTAGTTAACATTTAACTTCCTTCTATGCATATCAAAGTGGATGAACTAACAACTAAAGCAAAAGTTTCTTAAGATGTATTAACAGATCATTGTGAGGATTCCCACAAATATAAGGTGCTATCACCCCATGACCCTCCCTCCCTCTCCACCTTACCCTCCTATATCACTTAAGTTTCTAGAAAAAAGCATGTTAGTATGATACAGCCTTCATCTTAGCAGGGCTTCACATTTTCAAATACTTAAATATGCCAGGCTTTGGTTATTTACTTAT
This sequence comes from Marmota flaviventris, assembly GCF_047511675.1. Classification (NCBI taxonomy): domain Eukaryota; kingdom Metazoa; phylum Chordata; class Mammalia; order Rodentia; family Sciuridae; genus Marmota; species Marmota flaviventris. The sequence continues at coordinate 98,995,972 of NC_092498.1, read as the reverse complement.
CACTATTATTATCTCCTCTATCCATGTTTTACCCTTATCTTCACATGTCATTTATTATGTAGTCAATATAGGGAAAGTGGTGTAATGTCAATATATGGTTCTAACACATTCAAATTTTTAAGGACATTCCACTCTTTTTTAACTGCGTTCTGGATTTCTAAATTTTATTTTGCTTTTGTTGTTTTTATTTTTATTACCAAAGACTTGAAACATATTCTCACACATACTGAGTTGTCAACAATAGGTACAATTTTTATCTAAGATGCAATTATTTTATCTTAGAACAACACTTCTCAAACTCTACTACTAATTTTAGTTAACATTTAACTTCTTTCTTTGCATATTGAAATGGATGAATAAGCAACTACAGCAAAAGCTTACATGTTCTTTTCTATAAAGATTGACTTCTTTTGAAAATCTCTATTTTCTTAACTTTTACTCTTGATTTTAATTATATTTTGCTCATTTCTTTTATATACATTTATTTATTACAATTTTTAAAAGCAAGTTTCAAAAGTCTTCTCTAGCTAATATTTATGATTCCAACTTATGTAATAAAATCTTCCCAAATAAATGGAAAATTACTAGCAACCTCTGACTGGGTTGTTAATTACTATCCTGAGGCCAAGTTGACATAACATTATCAGCTATACTAAAAAACAGGACCAAAAACACACAAAACAAACTTACCTACAGATTTTAAAATACATGTAACAAAATTAAAATTAAAAATTCATCCATGCTTATTATTAAACATTTTTATTAAGTAAAATCTGCTAAAGGACTGAAAATACTCATGTAGGGAGGAAAACTTCATCAACAAAAAAATACAAAGCAATACTTTTCTCCTCCATGAATTCCAAACATAAAAAACTAAACATTATATAAAAATAAGAGAAATAAGCTTCTACTATATTTTAAAGAAAAATTCATATTTTGTCTTATCTTGACTCATCTACAAGATGATATATGTGAGTCAAATATAGGAATTTTGTAGGTAAAAAACAAAGATCAAATTCACATTTTGTAAATAAGCAACAAAATCTGGAAAAAAACAGTTGATTCATATTCATTAGCAATAAAACTGCTACAGAAACTCTTAGAAGATAGTTCCTTAGACTGCCTGCAGAGTGAATGAGTTATGTTAAAATAATTTGATTTAAGGTGACTTGGAGGGGTCAATAATAAGACATTTGGTATTTGGAAATGGTCACACTTTATGGTACATCTGCTGATTATATTACTTATAGATTGACATGACAAATATATTAATATATCCCTCTAAATCCTAGAATATAACCAGTACCACTCACATGAATTTTTTCTATTTGATTCACCCAATGAATGGTTAAGAACTATGAAAAGATGACAACAATTTATAATTAGCAACATGATCCAATTTTTTAAAAACATAAAAAATACCTTGCTACAAGCCAGTATGCCTGTTACACAAGTGATTAACATGGGAATATTTTCACTTGGATGATGCTTGTAATAAGTTAATATTGAGTAAAAGGTAGAAATATACTTCACAGTCTGAAATATGCTGGACTAAATGAACTCTCCTCACAGCTCATGGGTTCATAAACCTGTTTTCTCAAATGTCAAACAAATTTATAATTAAAGATTCCACAGTTCTATTGTGAAGATGAGTGAAATTGTATATAAAATACCTGGTAGAATATTTTAGGTAATCTTCACTTAAAGATAATATTCTTTCTCCTATCTGTTACTTCCTGTAGAGGGCCTACAGTAATTTGCTAAATATTACCATTTTGGCCTGACAGAATTATTACAACTTTACATACCTAACTGCTACATTGCTTAAACAAGGATGATATATAATTGCTAAATTATAAAACCATTAGCTCAAGAGATTAAAAACTATCACAAGAAACTCAAATGTTTTCTCATCCTTCATGACCACTGGAGCCAAAAGCAGGGTGATTGAATTCCCTTCTGTGTCTTAAGAGAGGCAAAGAAATAGAAGTTTGGAAGAGTCAAAGTTGAGACTTCTGGAGAAATGCAACTAATAGATGACTTTTTTTTTTTTTTTCTTTTTAGAAAGAAGAGAGGTTGGAGATTCTTGTTCTGACAGCTCATTCAATGATTCTCTAGAGAGTCAGGGGAAAGATTTGAAAATCTAAACTTCAAAGGAAAATAATATGAACATATCTCTATGCAATAAATAAACAGCCCTGCTTTACATGCCAACCTTGACAGCTATTATTAGACCCCCACTAGTTAATTAGACAAAAACATATTTGGCTAATTTCCCTTCAAATTCACCATCAATGTCAACACATTTGGATAATCCTAAAAGGCTGGGAATTTACAAGTCATAAACATTTAACAAAATAGCTAAGCTTCTTAAAATACTTTTCCCATCTGTGTTAAACCACAGAAAATCTAACCGGAACAGCATTATATCCCCCAGCCTACATGAGTTTTTATTAGCGATAGTAAGTCACTTAGAGCTCTATGCTTTAAGTGTAGGGGGAAAAATACAACAAAACAAAAAAAAAAAAATCCATATTTTGGTTATGCTAACAGCCCAAGGAAAATAAGACAAATTTAGGTACTACCATGTAATCAAGCAGCCACTCTTCATTGGGCCAGATAGATATGTCTTTACCTTTCACATCTTTGCTTTGTTTTAGACCCAATTGGGAATCACATAAAGCTCTGCACACTTGGTTCTCCCTATCTCTACCTCTCCTTCTGGGATTAAGTCAGACTTGCCTCCTACACATTCCTTAAATTTACCAGTTCCTCCCTCCCTGGGGACTTGACATAAGTCTAGAACATTCTTTTTATAATCGCCTGCTCCTTCTTCTTCCTTCAGTTCACTTCTCTGGTTAGATGCTACCATCTTAATGAGGTCTACTCTACTACCCTCCCATGCAAATTCTTCCTCTTAGGAATTCTCTATCACAGTATCATATTCAGTTCTTTCATTGCAGTTTCTATAAATTGTAAATGTGTGTGTGTTTTGTGTCTGTATAGTGTATATGTGTAAATAGACTTATTCTACTACTATGTAAGAATATTTGCAATCTACATATTTTTTGTTCTTATTCAATGTCTATGCCTAACTGATTAAAATTATTAATCTAGTTTATTCACCAGTGTTCATTCAAACACTAACATGGTGCCTGGTATATAATAGGTTCCCAGTAGACACCAATTTGCTACATCAACTTACAAACAGCAAATAGATAAAAGAATGAATGGATGAGTCCCTGCTCTGTAACTATTTTCATTTGTATTCGGTATACCAAAATTCATCATCCTGTCCAGACTATACCAGGAAGATTATCTCTATAAAAATCTATCAAGTTATTATATTGATTTCTGGATCCTTTGATATTCTTATGTTTAAATATAATTTTTAAGTTAGGAAAGTTATAATGTCCAGTATATAAATAAATATGCCACATTATACAATAAGAAAAAAAAAACATTTGATAATTAGGAAGATTTATGGTATTAGAGTATTGAATTATTTTTTAAAACTTCCCATTGGCATATGCACATAATGTCTGCTGTTATGGTTTGGAAGTTGCCACATACCATCACTTCTGCCAGAACTTTTCAGGTGCCCACCTCCCTGTTCCTGGAAATCTTAGCTTCTTATACTTCATTATTATGGTCACACTTGCAGCTCCTGCTGAGCCACCTCCACCCTCCAACCAACAACCAAACACCAACTTTCATTCTTATTCCACCTTATCCAAACATTAACACTTTTCTCCTTTGATATTCTCTTTTTGGCCCAACTTCTAGTATCTTTATTAAATTCCTTAATAATATTTCTGATCATTTATTTGTATCTGTACATGTTTGTCAGTGTTTCCTTTCAAATCATCACCTACACAGTGAAGCCTGTCCTTTACTCTGATGACATTGTAACTACTTCAACTCCTTATGTATACTTTCATTCCTCTACTCTATTTAGTGTACTAAAAGCCCGGGCCTTGGTCTTCAGGGCTTTTCTGGAATCACTCATCAACTCAAATTATTTCCCTTCTCTATGCTGGAAGCCCACGGAGTCTATTTTTATCAGATTCTTCATTTATCATCATCACAACTCACCAATTCCTTCCTTAACCACTCCTATGCCTGATTCACCATTTTCCTTTCTGTTCCTTCTCTTCTATCATCAGGAATGACTTAACCATTATAGCTGGTATTTTGATGCATCACTATGTACCTTCTTTACTTCTTTGGCCCTCAACTCCAGTAACCATCAGCTTCTCACTAGTGTAGTCATATCCTGGATCTCAAAACCTCTAAGATCTCAAACATGCTTGTCTTCTTTGAGCATGAGCTAATTATAGTTCATAAACCTCTATTTCTTAAATTTTTCTTTTGCTTCATGACCTCTACCCTTACTCACTGTTTTTTTCTTTTTGTGTTTTGTTTGTTTGGTTTTTTTTTGGGGGGGGGGGCACTAAGGATTGAACCCAGGGTCACTTAACAACTGTGCAACATACCTGGCCCTTTTTATTTTTTACTTTGAACAAGGGTCTCATTAAGTTGCTTAGGGCCTTGTTAAGTTGCTGAAGCTGGCTTTGAAAGTGAAATCCTCCTGCCTCAGGCTGGAATTATAGGCTTGAGCCACTGCACCTGGCTTATTTTACTATCCTGGCTCATTGAAAAATAATAATTGTATATATTTGTAGGATACAATGTGATGTTTCCATACATGTACACATTGTAGAAGGATCAAATCAGGCTAATTAATATATCTGTCACCTCAAATATTTATCACCTTTGTGGTAAGAACATTTAAAATGCACTTCCTTAAAAATGCACTTCTTTCAGCATTATGTAATAGATATTTGTAGTAATTATTATTATACACATTTTGGCATGCAACACCAGTTCTTATTTCTCCTGACTTTGATAGACACACACACCATATGATCTCACATATATATGGAATTTTAAAAAGTTTAATTCAAAACTGTAGAGAGTAGAATGATGGTTTGGTAGTTCCCCTTACTCATTTTCTAATGATCCCTGACAATGTTTCTTGTTCAATTTCATTAGTTACTCCACTGCTGCCCTGACTGACACATGACCAAGATTCTTGGTCTCCTTTCACACACACCTTTCTTTTCCTAATCTTGTCTTGAATTTGTCTCCCAAAGGACCCTTCTGGATGAGTGTCTAGGGTTCTTTCTTGGTCTCACTAAGTGGAAGTACCCCATGGAACTCAGATCAATGTGAAGATCAGAAGACACTTTTGGTACCTTGTTCTGAGTCACACTTTACCACAGCTCTTCACCTCTGACTTCAGTGTAAAATACACACACACACACACACACACACACACACACAAATCTACAACTGGAAACATATACAGAAATTTCTATTTTATTCTGTGTATAGATACTGACACTGCATTTCTGCTTTTTTTAAGGAGATGCCTCCATGTACATACACACCTATAAACACACACACACACACACACACACACACACACACACACAGATACAAAGTCCCAAAATCAATATTCAATATTTATTTCGTATTTTTATTGTACTGAATGTCAGTCATTGAGTGATTTCTCTTTGGCTTCATGACCTCTACCCTTACTGTTTTTTCTTTTCGTGTTTTGTTTGGTTGAGTTTTTTGTTTGTTTATTTGTTTGTTTGTTTGTTTGTTTTTGGCACTAAGGATTGAACCCGGGATCACTTACCAACTGTGCAACATCCCTGGCCCTTTTTTATTTTTTACTTTGAGCGAGGGTCTCACTAAGTTGCTTAGGGCCTTGTTAAGTTGCTGAAGCTGGCTTTGAAAGTGAAATCCTCCTGCCTCAGGCTGGAATTATAGGCTTGAGCCACTACACCTGGCTTATTTTACTATCCTGGCTCAATGAAAAATAATAATTGTATATATTTGTAGGATAACTCATGATTTCTCTATCATGAATTAGTCCCTTCTAAGGGCATAAGAATTCTACAAGGAAATACTGATATTCAGCTTCTAGTCATACCAATTCTGACTTTGTACATGTAGGGTGGGGCCTCAAATATGTATTTTAATTGGCACCTAAGGTGATTCTGATCCACAGTTTTTAGAACATTACTTACCATGGACCATTTGCTCCTTGGGAATTCAACTGAATAAAACAGACATAAATGGGAACCATGATACTACTATGGACTTGCTCCTACTACTATGGACATCTGCTCCATTGTCAATCTCTCATCAAATCTCTGTGGAAGGAAAGCTTTCTAGAAGAAAAATCATTTTCCTTACATTCCTTTGAATATGCATTAAACTAGCCAACTCTAGAAACTCATTACTGATCCCAGTCCACGTCCCTGGGAGGTGTTTTTTTTCCCATCATCTCTGTCACAGACAGCAGAGTATAACAAGAAGCCGAGGATGAGCTGTCTCATCATAAAATTTCCTTAATATGTCTTAGTGATAGAGTAATAAATTATGTGATTTCCAATGTTCATGCTTATGCATTTATTAGAACATTCAAAATAATGTTAATAGTGGTAATATAACACATATTCAAAGATCTCTTTAAAACTGGATAAGAAAATTGGATATCCACATACAGAAAAATCAGACCAGACACATATCTCTCACCACATACAAAAAGTAATTCAAAATGGATCAATGACCTAAATACAAGACCTCACATTATGTAGCTACTAGGAGAAAATATAAAGGAAACACCTTAAGACATTGATATAGGCATTGATTTTGTTGATAAGCAAAAATAGATGAATAGGGTTATATAAAACTAAGAAGATTGTGCACAGCAAAGGAAACACTTAATAAAGTGAAGATAGAACCAGAAGAATGGGACAAAAAATTTGTAAATTATTCATCTGAGAAGGGAATAATATTCAGAATATATCAGAAAATAATAGCAGAAGCAGCAACAACAATTATAAAAATTAAATTTACTTGAAAATATGCACAAATTATATGATTGGTCATTTCACAAAGTAACCAACAAGTATATAAAAAAATGTTCAACAGCATTAATCATTAAGGAAGTGAAAATCAAAATCAGAGTGAAATATCCTCTCACCCACCCCAGTTAGAATGGATATAATCAAAAGAAAAAAAAAATAACAAATGCTGGTGAGGATATAGAGAAGGGGGAAATACTTAAACACTACTGGTGAGTATGAAAATTAGTACAGCAATTATGAAAGACTATGGAGTTTCCTCAGAAAACTAAAAATAGAACAACCATATGATTCTGCTATCCCACAGCTGGTATATAACCAAAGGAAGTGAAATCAGGATATCAAAAAGATATTTGCCCTTCCATGTTTATTGTACCATTATTCACAACAGCCAAGATACAGAATTCACAACATATCCACCAATGGATGAATGAGTAAAGAAAATGTAGTGTGTGTGTGTGTGTGTGTGTGTGTTTATACACAATGAAAAATTATTTAGCCTTAAAAAACATAATCCTGTCTTTTGCAGAATCATGGATAAATCTGGTGAAAATCATGTTAAATGAAATAAGCCAGACACAGAAGACAAACACTGCTTGCTTATATGTGAAGGATTAAAAAAAAGTTGATTTCAGAGAAGAATAAAGGTCACAAGAGGTTAAAAAGTATAGGGGGCTGGAAGAATAGGAGGATATTTGGTACAAAAATACAGTTTTGTAGGAAGAATAAGTTTCTAATATTCTACAACCCAGTAGGGTGGCTACAGTTCAAAACTATTTACTACGTATTTTGTAAATATGTAAAAGAGTTCAAAGGTTATCAACATAAAAAAATGTTTAAGGAGATGAAAATGCTAATTACACTGACTTTATCATCACATATTGTGTGTGTGTGTATATATATATATATATATCTCCATAGATATGCACAATTATATGTCAAAATGGAAATGACCATCAACCTATTTTCTTATTGATCATATTTCTCCTTAAAGAGTATTTCTAGTGTACAAAATTGGTACTTATCAGAGCATGACCCATCTGTATCACATGGTCATGGATTCTTGTCAAATATTCAGATCACTGAGTGCCACTCTAGTAATATTAAATAAATTCTCTGTAAACCTGCAAATCTGAAATTTAACAGAAACCCTCAGGTGGCTCCGGTGCTCACACAGTTCCCTTGCAGCATCATTAGCCTCAAGGGCCTGATCAGAGTCACTTGGAGAACTTTCACAAACCATTATGGTAGTCCCTGGATTTAAGAATCAAAAACTGATGAAGATGGAGATGAAGAAATGAAGATGCTATTTGAAAAGACTCTTCAAATGACTTTTAAAAACTATGAAATCATGCACAGAAGGTTGAGTTAATCAAACTCTTCAGTTTGAATTATCAGTTTTGACCTGTACAAGGCCTGATCTGGTTTGCTCTGATTTTCTTTTTCCCTTCAAGAAAAGCCCTATCCCAATTTTACATTCTTTAATAGGTACAGTTATTGTAAAGTATATAGGGTTATTTTCTGTATCCACAGGCTTTTAATTTTCATAAATAAGTGTTAGATTTAACTGCTCATTATTTTCATTGAATAATGTCTTAAAGAGTGATAGATCTGGTTTAAGGAGATGAAAATGCTCAGAGCAATTCATTTTCTCATGCATTAATTATAACTTCTGTGGACCATTAAATATCATACATTCACACATCTAAAACATTTCATTTATTCATTTGTACATCCCTCTGGGGTGGCATCTGGGTTGCCACCCTACTACCATAAGTGACTATTAGCAAGTATTTCTCTGGGGGGATATATTGTTGGGTCCTGAAAACATCTCATAGTTAGATTCACCTAGCATTACCAGACTGTCCCATTGACTGGCTTCATGTGCTTACATACCTATGGAATGAGTGTCTAAACTTTCTAATATATCCATTAGTTACTCAAGACTCCTCTTTGGGGGCTGAGGTTATATCTCAGTGGTGGAGCATTTGCCTTGCATGTGTAAGGCACTAGGTTTGATCCTTAGCACCACATAAAAATAAATAAATAAATAAAGGTATTGCATCATCTACAACTAAAAAATTTTTTTAAAGATTCCACTTTTATAAATCACCTGTCATTATACATTGATCTTTATCTTATTGGGCTGTGTATTTTTATCATTTTATTTTCTAATTTTTTTGTCCATGCACACTTTAATTCTAGATGTTCTAAACTGCCTTTTCAGTATACCATTTATGTTTGTTTTGCCTAAAATAATTTTATTAGAAAAAAATTCTTAAGATTATCTCAAATACATTCTAGTCTCTTGTTGTACATTTTGGTGCATTTAGTTATTTTAAAAAATCCTTTTCCTACATAAAGAACACAAAGCCATTAATTGCATTTATCTAGCAGTATTAGTCAACTTTCCATTACTATAACAAAATACCTGAAACAAACAACTGCTAAGAATGAAACATTTATTTTGCCCCACAATTTTAAAGGTTTCAGTCCAAGTTCATTTGACTCTGTAGTTTTTAGGCTTGTTAGGAGGCAATATATCATGGCAGAAAACATGTGATAGAGCAAAGTTGCTCACCTAACAGTGGCCAGGAAGTCAAAGAGACAGTATTTATTAGACCTTGGAGTGATGGGGGATAATGAAGGAAGGAATACTAAGAAACTGAATGGACCACAGATTCTGCTGTAATCACCCACTAACTCTAGACAAGTTAGAGACCAATCCCTGGCCTGCTTTGGGAAGTTTTGACCTACTTTCTGCCTTGAGGTGGCATGGGTGAGAACAATGGTTCACTCAGTGAAGTGTAGGAAGGCAACTGAGAAAACATACACATATACAATAATAAAAATGTCTTACGCTACTCTTGGTGTCTGGGCTTTCCTCTCTCTAGGGTGAGGCATCATTCCTCACTTGACTTACCTCCCTTTTCCAGTTTTCTTAGAATGTAGCAATATGACACTTGCTTCTATGGCATCAGTACATATGGAGCATCTATAGAGTTGGGTGGCAAGGAAATTCGAGGGTTATGTTCATTCACTATCTTGACATAAATTATTTTCAGGTATTTCTGATAGGTGTACTAAAAACCTTTACTATAATATTTCCTCACTATGAATAATTTTGATTATTTGTTTACAAATGGTACTGCTTCTTTTATCAAAAAATAAGTGCCAAAGTGTTTTCCTCAAATCAATGTTTTCTGGAATGTATATATAAATTTATGGATCTATAAAAACTGTATGCCAATTATATTATACTTATAAGGTCTCATATTTAAATATCTATGTTACTGGATATAATTTATTAGGTTGGGAGATTACTCTTTCATTGTGTTATTTAATTTTCCTTTGTGTTTTATTTTCATTTTTTACTAAAAACTATATAAACTTAAGGTGTACAACATGGTGTTTTGATACACATAATCATGGTGTAATTATTGCTACAGTTAAGCCAAGTAACTAATATATGTCCTCACATTTTCACTCTATTGTCTTTATTGTGAGTATTGAAAACAATCTTTCATATTTCATTTGAGTCTTCTTGATTACTTTTATAAATAATACATATATGCATATTTTTCTCAACTTATTTTTATGGAATGCTACTATTTGTTGTATTTTCTTTTAAGAATAAAAGGGAGAGATGGCCACCTATTAGAAGGAATTAACCATACTTGAATATTAGAAGGTTAATTACCAATATATCTATGAGTTGGAGTAAAAGCACATGAAATTTTCACATGATTTTATATACATGAATATTAAGAGGAACATTCTTTCATTATTGGTCTGATCAAGTATTTATTTTAGAGGGAATAAATATTGATGTGCTAGTATTAATTTTTGATAAGCAGAAAGTCATTCTTAATTATCTCTCAAGCTAATCACATACATTTTAAGTGATAATGAAGATATATACTTTAGAAATTATTCTAGAAAAGTTTTAAAGAGACAAAAATTCCTTTCATTAATAATCATCTGCCCTACAATGTTGTAGACAACCTAGCAAAATTGATTTCATCTCTCCATTGCTTGTCTTGTTCATTCTGGTCTTTCTTTCAAGGCAAGTACATGAGAGAAACAAAACAAAACATCAAACCAAGAACTCAGGGGAGTCTCTTCAGCTCATTTTCTGGGTGAATGCTTCCCTATTCAACCAACAAAATAGTAGAGCTTACAGGAAGTTAAAAAAAAAAAAAAAAAAAAAAAAAAACCTGAAAATCAGGGAAAAGGAATGAGTCACAAAAGGACTTTACCCTTTTCCTAAGACAGAGACTGGATAAATAATTTGGAAAATGACTGGAACTTATACATATGTGTACAGTTATCATATAGTATTCTATTTCTCAAATTAAGCATATACTCTTAATAATTTTGTGAGTCTACAACTTCTTCTAAAAGAAAATAAAGAACATTAATTGTATTAATGCCATATAATTTTTTGTCTTATAAATGGAACTACATGATAGAATAATAAAATCCCCTTGAAAGGAGTCCAGTATAGGCCTTTTGCATAAAAAAATGTTTAAAGGTATCAGTATAATGTGCACATTTTCCAATGCAAATTTTTCATGATCATCACTAATAATAACCTATTATTCTTTTGTGTAGCATCTCTTTTTATTTTTAATTGATATATAGTATTTGTACTTATTTTACTGGGCATGAATACCTTATCAATACCTGTGCATAGTGTGTTATAATCAAATTAGAACAGATATAATTTCCATATCCCCAAATTCTATATATGGAGAACCCTCAGACTTTTCTCCTATAATTATTTTTGAAATATATAATAAATTATTATAGACCACAGTTTCATACTATGCCATACAATAGAACTAATTCCCCCTTGTCCAACTGTATTTTGGTACCATTATATAACTTCTCTATATCCTCTTTCTTCCCATACCAAGCCTCCAGAGACCTCTATTTCTGCTCTCTACTTGCAAGTGGTCAGCATTTTTGGTTTCCACAAAGGAGTGTGAACATGCAGCATTTGTCTTTCTGCATTTGCCTATTTTATTAACATAATTGTCCTCTAGTTCCATTCATGTTGCTATAAATGACAGGATTTTGTCCTTTTTTATTATTAAAAAATAATCAAGTAAAAGAAACAAAAAGTTTTTAGAGCAAAGCATTTTAAAAACATTAACCTTGTGTTAAGCTCAGCTTGTTCTATACATAATATGTAGACAACTTAAAAGGGTAGAATATTAGAAAGAACTAAGTACTCACCTAATTTATACTTGTATTTCAGAATGCATTCCTTGGTTGCACAATTTCTCAGATTCATTAAAGACAAATTTGTGTTTTAGAAACTCTTGTCTTAGTTGACTTGGCTCTTGCTTTGAAGCTATGAGGGTTACAATTCCTCCTTCTTTGACAATTTGAGACTATAACGCAGTTCTTTAAACCTTGTTAAAAGATCATCTTTTAAAATGGGTTTTCTTCCAGACAAAGACACTTCAAAGAAAGAAAACTACAGACCAATATCTCTAATGAACCTAGATGCAAAAATCCTCAATAAAATTCTGGCGAATCGGATACAAAAACATATCCAAAAAATTGTGCACCATGACCAAATAGGATTCATCCCTGGGATGCAAGGCTGGTTCAATATATGGAAATCAATAAATGTTATTCACCACATCAATAGACTTAAAAATAAGAACCAAATGATCATCTCGATAGATGCAGAAAAAGCATTCGACAAAGTACAGCATCCCTTTATGTTCAAAACTCTAGAAATAATAGGGATAACAGGAACATACATCAATATTGTAAAAGCAATCTATGCTAAGCCTCAGGCTAGCATCATTCTGAATGGAAAAAAAATTGAAGGCATTCCCTCTAAAATCTGGAACAAGACAGGGATGCCCTCTCTCACCACTTCTGTTCAACATAGTTCTCGAAACACTGGCCAGAGCAATTAGACAGACGAAAGAAATTAAAGGCATCAAAATAGGAAAAGAAGAACTTAAATTATCACTATTTGCAGTTGACATGATTCTATACCCAGCAGACCCAAAAGGGTCTACAAAGAAACTATTAGAGCTAATAAATGAATTCAGCAAAGTGGCAGGATATAAAATCAACACGCATAAATCAAAGGCATTCCTGTATATCAGCGACAAATCCTCTGAAATGGAAATGAGGACAACCAATCCATTCACAATATCCTCAAAAAAAATAAAATACTTGGGAATCAACCTAACAAAAGAGGTGAAAGACTTATACAATGAAAACTACAGAACCCTAAAGAGAGAAATAGAAGAAGATCTTAGAAGATGGAAAAATATACCCTGTTCATGGATAGGCAGAACTAACATCATCAAAATGGTGATATTACCAAAAGTTCTCTATAGGTTTAATGCAATGCCAATCAAAATCCCAATGGCATTTCTTGTAGAAATAGATAAAGCAATTATGAAATTCATATGGAAAAATAAAAGACCCAGAATATCAAAAACAACTCTAAACAGGAAGTGTGAATCAGGCGGTATAGCGATACCAGACCTCAAACTATACTACAGAGCAATAGTAACAAAAACAGCATGGTACTGGTACCAAAACAGGCGGGTGGACCAATGGTACAGAATAGAGGACACAGAAACCAATCCACAAAACTACAACTATCTTATATTTGATAAAGGGGCTAAAAGCATGAAATGGAGGAAGGATAGCATCTTCAACAAATGGTGCTGGGAAAACTGGAAATCCATATGCAACAAAATGAAACTGAATCCCTTTCTCTCGCCATGCACAAAAGTTAACTCAAAATGGATCAAGGAGCTTGATATCAAATCAGAGACACGCCGTCTGATACAAGAAAAAGTTGGCTACGATCTACATACTGCGGGGTCAGGCTCCAAATTCCTCAATAGGACACCCATAGCACAAGAGTTAATAACTAGAATCAACAGATGGGACTTACTCAAACTAAAAAGTTTTTTCTGAGCAAAAGAAACAGTAAGAGAGGTAAATAGGGAGCCTACATCCTGGGAACAAATCTTTACTCCTCACACTTCAGATAGAGCCCTAATATCCAGAGTATACAAAGAACTCAAAAAATTAAACAATAAGAAAACGAATAACCCAATCAACAAATGGGCCAAGGACCTGAACAGACACTTCTCAGAGGAGGACATACAATCAATCAACAAGTACATGAAAAAATGCTCACCATCTCTAGCAGAGAAATGCAAATCAAAACCACCCTAAGATACCATCTCACTCCAGTAAGATTGGCAGCCATTCTGAAGTCAAACAACAACAAGTGCTGGCGAGGATGTGGGGAAAAGGGTACACTTGTACATTGCTGGTGGGACTGCAAATTGGTGCAGCCAATTTGGAAAGCAGTATGGAGATTTCTTGGAAAGCTGGGAATGGAACCACCATTTGACCCAGCTATTCCCCTTCTCGGTCTATTCCCTAAAGACCTAAAAAGAGCATGCTACAGGGACACTGCTACATCAATGTTCATAGCAGCACAATTCACAATAGCAAGACTGTGGAACCAACTTAGATGCCCTTCAATAGACGAATGGATAAAAAAAATGTGGCAGTTATACACAATGGAGTATTACTCTGCATTAAAAAATGACAAAATCATAGAATTTGCAGGGAAATGGATGGCATTAGAACAGATTATGCTAAGTGAAGCTAGCCAATCCCTAAAAAACAAATGCCAAATGTTTTCTTTGATATAAGGAGAGTAACTAAGAACAGAGTTGGGAGGAAGAGCATGAGAAGAAGATTAACATTAAAAAGGGGTGAGAGGTGGGAGGGAAAAGGAAAGAGAAGGGAAATTGCATGGAAATGGAAGGAGACCCTCATGGTTATACAAAATTACATACAAGAGGAAGTGAGGGGAAAGGGGAAAAAAAACAAGGGGGAGAAATGAATTACAGTAGATGGGGTAGAGAGAGAAGATGGGAGGGGAGGGGATGGGGGATAGTAGAGGATAGGAAAGGCAGCAGAATACAACAGACACTAGTATAGCAATATGTAAAACAGTGGATGTGTAACTGATGTGATGCTGCAATCTGTATACGGGGTAAAAATGGGAGTTTGTAACCCACTTGAATCAAAGTGTGAAATATGATTTGTCAAGAACTATGTAATGTTTTGAACAACCAACAATAAAAATTAAAGAAAAAAAAACAAAAACAAAAAAAATGGGATTTCTTACATTTTCCCCAAATGTATTTCTTGCTCTATTGACCATTCTCAGGTGGTAAAGTTGATATTTCTAGGAGAGTGAGCCACACCCTTATGTCCACAAAACTCTCCCTCATGACTACTCATATTTTCATTATCAAACAGCTTTTTTTTTTCCTTCAGTATTGGGGTTTGAACCCAGGAGCACTCTACTACTGAGCTGCATACTCAGCTCTTTGTATTATTTATTTTAGGACAGGGTCTCACTAAGTTGTTGAAAGTGGCCTTAAACTAGCAATCCTTTTACTTTAGCCTCCAGAGTCACTGGAATTCCAGGCATATGCCATGTGCCTAGTTTCATTTTGTATGTACGTGTTGTGCCATACGTTAACCTATCTATGAAATCTTTTTAAAATGCAAATTCATGAAGATGGTCTAATTTTAAGGCCTCAGTTTTTTGGTAGCAATAACATTATTAGACTATGTTCCTGTCCCTAGAGAAATTTTGGCAGACTACTCCATACCTAGACAAAAGAATGTATGATATAAGAAAAAATTGAAAAAGTCCAAAAAGAAACCAGCTCATCATTGTTCTTCATAAGTTTATGGAGTTCACAGTCAAACTGCCCAGATTTAAATCCAGGCCCTACTCCTTATACATTTGTGATTTTTTGGCAAAGTACTTCATTTTTCTGTGCTTCATTTTCTCATTTTTAAAATGAATATAATGTGCCTATCTCACAAGATTGTTGTAAGCATTAAGTGAGGCACTATACATAAACTATAAGAATAGTATATGGCACAGAATAAACACTCCCTTTGCTTTTCTCTGCCTCATCTCATTCCATATGTGCATCTCCAAAAATTACAGGCCTGATGTAGCAAAAATTCACAAGCTTTGACTTTCTATTTATATATCCTAATATCCACATATTTAATCATGAGCGGGGTACCTACTTCCAAGATACCCTGTCTGTTAATAGACATGTTTTCCTAAAGACAAAAAAGTCTGTGTTAAGTCACAGCCTGAGTGTTATTAGCTCCCGACAGTGAGAAACTTGGGAAAAAAGAGTGCTTCATTATCTCTACATCCCCAGTGCTTTTCACAGCATCTAGAAAATGATAACCAGGGGAAATATTGACGGGATTGAACATATATTATTAATTGTGGTAATAATAGTGACATTTGGGGTTTACACTGATAGCTTTATAATACTATCCCTCTGATAAACCGAAAGCACCCTATAAATCCTGCCAACTATATATTATATATGTTTCACATGTTTCAGAATTGGGAAATTAGTCCCATTTAGAACACTAAAGAGATTTATTAAATGCCACTATGTGCTAGGCAAAGGCCCAGTGTTATGGGAATTAAAATAAAAGACCCAATCTCTAACTTTCTGAAGCTTTCTCTTTTAAGTATAGCAATGGTTCCTTAAGTTTAACATTTTTCCCTCTCTGATCTTATGGCACCAGTCTCATTCTCTGCTATCTCCATGCACACTGAGAATGATTACATAATCACTATACAAGTTCTATTCACAGCTGATTGTAAGACTTATCAAGACTTTTCTTAGTGCTATTTTATTCTACTCTTTCTTATCCCAGATAGCAATAGCCTCTTAATAATTCTTGCGATGCTATTTGAATTTGGAAGGCTGTTTAACTCAGTAGAAAAGATAAAAATGAATACAGGCTAAACCATATATTTAAGCTGTATAATATTATACGACCTATTCCAAATAATAGGGCTATCCAGGCTTTGTCTGTTTTCTTATTTCAAGCACAGGTACAAAAATCGTATTCATCTACTTGTTTATCCAGTTATGTTTACCATCTTTAGGGCTACATGGATCTCTTTAGCCTTTCTCTTTAGCTAAATATGTATTTTTCTTTTGGGGTCTGAGAAACCTTTCTTCTGAAAACTCATGCTTTAAAAGATTGTTTCCTTTTCTTCTCTGAAGCCATATGAACATTAATTTTCCCAGGATCTTCTCATCTGCTTATCACCAGTCACAATAGACACAACAGAATATGGACTCTGAAGCCAGAGTTTTCCATTCTAACTACTTGAATTAATAGTGATGCCTATGAGACAGCTATTAATCTCTCTGAGTCCTTACTTATTTATCTGAAAAATAAAGCTAATAACTACTTCAGTTGGATTTTACAAAGATTCAATGAGATGAAGGCTACAGAATGCCTGGAAAAGTTTGATGAACATTAACTCTTCTACTTCTACTTTGACTAGATTCAAAGCCAAAGTAAACAACTCCCTGTGGATTCTTCCGGCTTCTAAACCATAAAAGTTCTTTCTGGGTACATGGAGAATATAGCAACTGTTCAGCATTCAGAAGAAAGACACTATCAATAGAAGACTAATTTCAATTCAAAAATCATTTTGCTGAAATCTAAGGTGAAGATGAAAGAGAAGTTTTATAACAATAACAGTCTTGATACTAGAATTATGGTCTATATTAGGAAAGCATCAGTTGTATAGTCTCTTTCTTTTATTTTTTCCTCTATTTCTCAATATCATTTTTAACATAGGATTAACATATCTACATACTTTTAATGTACAATTCACTTTGTATATTAGTCATATTTCCTTTAAAACAGATCTTTTCTCCTTTTCCATTGTTATCATACATACCTAAGACTCATCCCACCAAATTTTAGTGATAGTCACCAGGGTATGAACTTTGGTTATGTAAAATTAACTATATTTACTAAATGTTCAATTGTTCATGTGAAAATTTCAAATCTAATTTAGATTATATTGTATTAATATGAGCTCCCAGGATGAATGCTACATGGTGATAAAGAAGGAGATAAAAATGTGTCTAAGGGAGATAAGATCAATAATAAGGGTCAAGATACCATAATGAGTGATTAACTACAGTTTGAATGCTTATGCTTATGTGATGGAATGCTAAAGCTTATGTGATAGAAACTTAATCCAATGTAACAGTATTCAGAGGTGGGGCCTTTAATGGTGAAGTAAGTTATGTGCAGAGCTCTAACCTCATGAATAAATTAATGTATTACTGCAGGAATGAGTTTGTTATTACAAAATGGATTTGTTACACAAAAACAGGCGGGGCCCTCTCTTCTCTATCATGCAGGTGGGCTCTTGGCCTTCTATCTCCTACCATACGCTGATAAAGCAAGAAAGCCTTCACCAGATGCTGGTGCCATGTCCTAAAATTCCCAACTTCCAGAACCATGAGCCAAATAAATTTATACTGTTGATAAATTATCCAGTCTGTGGTATGCTGTTAACACAAAAGACTAAGACAAGTGGGGAGGAGTAGGTTAAAAAAAAAGATACATGTTTGAAGCTTAATACAAGAGCAACATCAAGGCTAGCTAAGATAGAGAAGCTCTGGCGGGGATAAGGGGATATATCATCATGAGCTGAGGGCATAGGGGAACCATGAAATAAGAAAGACAAAAGAAATCAGATCTGGTCAGAGGAATGGAGATCAAGACTTTATAAAAATCAGATTTTTGTGAAGCAGCCATCTTAATATTCCTCTAAGTTATGCCAAGTTTTTAAAATATAGTCTTTAGAGTGACTGAGGATTGTGTGAATTCTGTTGAGCTCAGCTGAAGTCATGGATACTGCTCAGAAACAATCTCTCTATGGCATTTCTGCAAATTGCATTGTAATATCCCATTCTACATCTTAGGTTGTAATTCACCTTCCTCCACAAATTTCCAATTTAAGACTTGCTTGATCAGTTTGGGCAATCTTCTACCACACATATTTTTTTCCGTTCAAGTTGATGTGAGCTAATAGTATGGTACAGGTGTTAAGAAAGTGAACATAATAGCAGATACATTTGTATCAATAATATAAATTTATTGTCCAGATAATAGAACTCCTGGAACTCATAGTTTTCAAATTTCTTCTAACGTACTTTGTAAAATTTTGGATCGTGTTGTTATGAAGTCTTTGAGAAAGTGAAAAAGACCAAAATGGTAAACTTCTGTAGATTATTTTGGAACTGATATATATGACACACCTTGTGCAATTTTTAGTACACTGAAAGGAGAGATACTAAGTGCTTTTGATATTTTAAATATTTGTGTTTTAAGAGAATAGATTTATTTTGTGGTGCATCAAAAGGCAGAAGAGGTAAAAATGGATGAATATTTTGGGAAAAGAGATTAGAGATACATACACTAGCAATACAGGTGTCTAATCCTTCAAGGAAAGTCTGATGCCTTGTGATATTTAGCATCACTCTTTAAGCTGTTATGCATGCCTCCAAAGAGGCCAGGTGCTACTCTAAAAAAAGATATTCTGATTCCTGGTTAACTGTTCTTATTACCTATGCTCTGAACTTTACATTATTTCAGTCCTTGCCTTGCTTTTCATCATTGACTTTTTTCCTGACAAATCTGGCCCATGAGCCCAGTCATTACTCCCCTCCAACCAGCATTTGTTATTGAAGCAGAAGAAATGAAAGTACATATCAGAAGTTATATAAAAAGAGTTTACATTATGTAGGAAGTTCTACCACTCAATATTTGTAATCCTTTTCAAAATTGATATGTCATCTTATGAAATCCATTAAAATCCTTATCTCTAGAGAAACAACTGTCTTTTTTATGAGAAAGAAAAAATTAAAATCCTTAACTTTTTAGTTGTTTTTAACCCACATAAAACTATATTCTGTTTAATCATTATGAATTCATAAGTATTAAAGCAAAGGTTTAAAAACAATTCAAGCAAGCATATTAGGCATTGTTTCCATGCCATGCTTGTTTCAATACACTGATGTTATTGAGCAACAACATCAGGAGTTTTCATTCTTGTTTTGAACTCATTTTCAAGTAAAGTACAATTTTATAAGTAATATTTAATGACTGTGATAAAATACATTACAGCATTGTCCCTTCACGTACTTAATAGGGCTGCTTTCTTAAGTAAGGATAACGAAGATAGGGTTAGAACTAGTGCGTTGGCACTGTATTCAATCCTGGACAAGGAGACATGTTCCTTTTTTTTTTTTCTCTCTCTCTCTCTTGATGATGGAAGAAAATCAAGGTCTAATTTTCATCCTTGTTCAAATCAAGAACCAGCTAGGTCACCTCAAGGCACTCCATTACACTCACCAGCAAAAGATAATAGATAATCCAGGATCTAAGAAAAAGCTGGAGAAACCACAGGGCATAAGGCGAGCAGCAGGAAAAACAATATTAATTTTAAAGCTTTAAAGGTGCCAGTGGTGCCCATGTCCATTTCTACAAGGACCTACCTCAGCGCGCAGCTGAATCAACCACACTGTACCAGGAAGACAGGCAAACCTACCAAGCATCCGACGGTAGATGGAAGTCCAGGACGCTACCCAGCAGCCCCTTGGAGAGAGGCGAGGGGTGGAGCCTACAGAGGTGTGAGGGGTGGAGCTACAGAGGTGCGAGGGGTGGAGCTACAGAGGTGCGAGGGGTGGAGCCTACAGAGGCACAAGCGGTCTAACCTACTGAGGCACGAGGGGGTGGACCTGGTGCGTGAGGTGTGCTGAGGCTCTTAGGGGCACACGTGGGCCCTTATTAGGCCCCGGTGGCCTGTTTGAAGCCCTGGCACCTGGAGCAGCCTGGGCTACACCGTGACTGAAAGCCAAGCCTGGCATGCAGGCCTCAGGCAGCCCCAGGCAAACTCTGTGGTGTTTTAGGCAGAATGCCCTGAGGCCCAGATCCTACTGGGGATGGTGACAGCTGTGAAGCCCCTGCCGACTTTTGCCAGATTAAAGTCTCTCACAAAAGGGACTTCATGGTCCTGGGACTTCCACACCATACTGGCTCTCTGAGTTCCTTGTGGAAATGACTGAGGGGATCATGAAGTTTTGTCAAAGGATGCTGAAAGCAAACTCTTTGAGAATCAGAACAGGTATGGAGAATAAGCCACGTCCTGCTGTGGTCCATGAGTATACGGAGGAACCATTTTCTATGTTTTTGGTTTGTTCAGGAAGGTCTTCCAGGACATCAGATTCATGTATTGGGCAGATAGAATGTAGCAGACATGGGACAGTCCCAATAGTGGAATTTGGCCATGGCCCCACTACCATGATTACATGTATATGTGTGTATATATATATATATATATATATATATATATATATATATATATATATACATACACAGATACATATCCATCAAGATACATGGATAGATATACAGATATAGATATATAAAAACATATATCCTCTTCAAAAGCCCTTTTGGAGACCACTAAATAACAATATATACTAAAAAGCTCTTTCTACTTCTCAGTCATAACGCAAAATCTTTGAAATAAAATAGGGCTGAACGCATTGGTGCATGTCTGTAATCCCAGTGGCTCCCGAGGCTGAGGCAGGAGGACCTTGAGTTCAAAGCCAATCTTAGCAAAACAGAATTGCCAAGCAACTCAGTGAGACCCTGTCTCTAAATAAAATCCACAATTGGGGTGGGAATGTGGCTCAGCAGTCCGTGCTCCTGAATTCAATCCCGGGTACCCCCACCCCCAAAAAAAGTTGGAAAAGAAATGAAAATGACTTAAATGTCAGGCAAACTTTGTGGTGTTTTAGGCAGAACGCCCTGAGGTCCAGACCCTACTGGGGATGGTGACAGCTGTGAAGCCCCTGCCGACTGTTGCCAGATAAAGTCTCTCACAAAAGGGACGTCATGGTCCTGGGACTTCCAGGACCTCCTTAAATTTTATACTTCAAGTTTAAGGAGGCTGATAGAAATAAACACTAGGATGAATCCAAGAAACAAAATTCACATAGAAAAGTCTCTCTCCGAATTTCCTCTGCATCTCTTCACTTATGTCCCGAAGGAAATGTTATATCTTCTGTAGGCTTTTTTCCCAGGTTATTTGACTCTTAAAATCATTTAAATGAACTTAACCTCTACTGTGTATTAAAGGCAGAAGGTTAGAGACCAATTACATGGAAATTGCTTACGTGTATCCAGTTTTCTCATGTTTTACTGTTTTTCTTCATTTTGTTTGCTTATGTGTAGCCAAAAGGAACATAAATGTGTGCATGTATCTAAATGATTCATCTGCTAGAGCTGCTAAAACTACATCTTTTAATGGACCAATTATTTGTTGCGGTTAGGATTTGGCTTTACTCAGGTGATGAGAAAGTAGATAAATATTCCAACAAAGGCTTTATTTTGAAATCCTGCCCCTGGGATTAGAAAGAAAGCCTTGCTCATATTGATATAAGCTTTCAAAATGCATAGAAGTTCGTAATGTACCTGCCTCCACCTGTTTATTCACTGTTCATGGTTCTACCTAATGAACTCTAAATGTTTCCTCTTGCTAGCTTAGGTGTTATTGCTGAACAACTTGTGAGCAGAGGAAAACAGTGAATTGGAAATTCATGAACTGTTCAATAATATGCAATACCCCATGTGGTTCTTTTGAGACACATTTGAAACAGAATTTCTGGTTTTGTCCTGCTCTTCATTTTTTTTGTTTGTTCAGTGTCAGTATTTATATTATTTACACCTCTTGACCTCAAAGGTCTTAGCTGACTTCAAAAATGAGCAATAGGTAGGGCAAGTAGAAATTCTCAGAAAAAGTCATGCATTTTTCAAAGATGAAAAGCATGACTATCTTTGGACATCTTCAGTAATTCAAAAAGTACACCCCACTGGTTGAAAAAAAAATAATTTAAATGATGGCCCCAAGCATTTTCAGACATTATTAGGACATGAAGCAAGTTTTGGAATTGCAAAATATCTCTTAAATTTTTATTTTTAAACAGTTTTTTTTTCCAATTAAATATGCCCTTTCCTACACCCCATTCTACCTCATATTTAGAATGTTCTCTTGTAGTGACAGCAGTGCAGCTACATATGTTCGAGGGGCTCACAAAATATTCCACTGGGGTTTTAGGACCTTAATTTGTGGCATAAATCTCTGTTCTCAGGCCTCTGCTCTCAGACCCCACAAGGCTGTCAAGCCATGCCGGAGGGCAGTAGGACTTAGTTGTAAGTTTCAGCTTTTATAGCATTTCACATGATTCTAAGACAATTGTTTTTCCACTGGATTTCAGATGAAGCTGTTAGTTCTTCAAGAATCCCCCATCTGGGTTTCCATTAATCTTGGTAATAGGCTCAAATCCTTTCACACTCAGATGCTTTGTCTGCATCTGTAACAGGGTGATGGTGGATGGAACAAATTACTAACTTATTGTTTTCCATACTTGCATTACAATCCTTACTTGCATTACAAAATCTTCCATAAAAGATGGTACCTTGTGGGTGGGATTTGTAAAAAGGGCAAAGCAGGAATTGCTCAAAGAGAGTAAATATAAACATTTAGTTTTGTATTAAAATGCACATTTCTAGAAACAATATTATGTGTGTGAGGGAGTTTTAAGGACTAGTGAGGTAAATTTATATATGGGAAAAAAATCGCCATTTTTAGGAATACAGTTCTATGACTTTTAAAATATACCTTATATGAACCAAAATCCATCCTTTGATTATATGATTTTTAAAACCATGAACATTCATGTACCACCACTAAAATCAAGATGTGGGGGACTAGGGTTGTGACTCAGGGGTAGAGTTCTTGCCTATCATGCATGAGGTACTGTGTTTGATCCTCAGCACCACATAAAAATAAAGAAAAAAATAATGATATTTTGTTCATTTATAACTTTAAAAATATTTTTTTAAAAAGTCAAGATATGGAAAAGTTAATTCACTCTACAACTTTTTTTATGTCCCATAGAGGTATATCCCCTTCTCTCACCCCAACCCACAGCAACCACTGCTCTGATTTCTGCCTTTACATGTTTACCTTTTCTAGAAGATCATACAAATAAGATAATATGTAGTCTTTTATGCCTTACTTCTTTCATTAACGAAATATTTTGGATTTGAGAGTACTCCATGTTGTTATACATATGAGTATTTTTTTCTCATTACTTTTGAGTATCATTCCATTATATAAACATGTCATATTGTTAAAGAAATCATCAGATGATGAATTTTAAAGTTATTTCTAGTTTTGAGTTATTGTGAAAAAAATGCTACTGTAAGAATTCATATACAGGTCTTTGTGCATAAAAATATTGTCATTATCCTCATGTAAAATCCTGGAATTCAAGTTCATGGTTTCTATATTTAAATGTTTAACATCAGAATATATTGCCAAACTTTTCCAACATGGCCAAGCCATTGTTGACCTCCCACCAGCAAAATAAGAGCATTTCATTTACTACAAATCTTCACCATCATTTGGTTGTGTCAGGTTTTATTTCTTCTTTTTATTTTCTTTGCCAATCTATGTGTGTAGTAATATCTCATTGTGGTTTTAATTAGAATTTGTCTAATGACTAGTGATGTTTTATATATATATATATATATATATGTGTGTGTGTGTGTGTGTGTGTGTGTGTGTGTGTGTGTGTGTATTAAGGCAGACATTACATTGCACATACTCTGCATACTCTGTTACACAATCAGGAACAGTGAGATATGGTGGGAAAAGTGAGAGCTTTGGAATAAGTCAGATAATGGTTTGAATTCTGACTAGTTAAGTAGACCTTTCTGTATGCTTCTGTATCATGATTTATTAGGTCATGAAAATAATACCAGCCTCATATAATTTGTAGGAGAATTATAAAATATAACACATTTAAAGCACCTACCAGAATACTGCAATCTCCTTTTCCTCTCAGGCAATGCTAACTTTAACATATGAATCTTCCTCAAAAACATTCACATCTCCAAAAATGTCTGATGTCTGAAATTTCAGAAGTCAAAAACTTCATCTCTTGGATGTCAAAGGTGGAAGAGGAGCTACGAAAGTAAAGGAAACAAATATTTTAGTGAATATCTGAAGAATTAGTTATTGTTTCCTCTGAGATATTCTGTATCATCCAGCTCTTAGTTTTACCATTGCACTTCTTTCTAACTATATGAGATAAGTACTCCTCTCAGTAGACCATGTGCTTCATAGTGATCCAGACTATGTGTTACTCATCTCTGTATCCTTCTGAGTGGATACTCTGTCTGGCTGACGTCACCCAGTACATTAACAGTGTTGTCCTACAATCTCAGGATTGAAAGAAGGAAACAATAGTTTGTCATGAGCTGACAGCAGCTAGTGTTTGGACATTTAAATTTGTGTTTTGTCAGAGGGTTAAGGTTTAGTGTCAAGTTTACATTTCTCTAACTGGTGTTTATGTACTCAGCTTGGCAAGCTCAGATGGTGAGCTTCATGAGATTGTGGGAGGGTATATATTTCTCCTTCTTGCTTGAGTACACATAGTTCTACAGTCTCAAAGAACCGAATTATTGCAAAAAAAAACACTATTCTTTGAATTAAAGTATAAACTGACTCAAACTCACAACCATATTCAGAGGGAGCTTAGATTTTGCTGATTCAATTTAGTTTATGGATTGACATTGATATACCACGTATGTCTTCTTGTGTCAAATCTAGTTTATTTCCTTCATTTTCACAAAAAAGTAAACAAAACACCACAAATCTAAAACCCACCATATTAATATCACAGTAACACAAACCACTTAAATGTAAATATTAGAGACATACTCATGATCATAAAAATCCCTGTTTCTCCTGTTCCAGTCAAGTATTCTGCTGTGTTCTCCTGATTTCTTTCTTTTGACTCTGTAAACTAAATAAACTGCAAATCTTTCTCTTATTAAAACCAAAGAATTGTTTCCATTTTCTTATAATTGGAATTTTATTTATTTACCATTTTATTTCTCTTTTATTTGTTCTCACCTCTCCTGTACATCAATTTTTATTTCCATGAATGCTTCAACTGTATTTTCTCTTTCAGATGTTTTACAGTCCCTCCTTTATATCCTTGGAATACTTTCTAAAGTATAGATATAGGCCTAGACTCCTTGAAGATGGGGAATGCCATATGACCCTAATTTGTAAAGTAATTGTTTCTTGCTATCAATAGCAAGACACTGCATAAAGTGAACTTTTCAACTTAAATGCATGAAAATGATTCAAATCTCTTAACTATGTCCCTAACTTCTGTGTGTTCAAGACCAATATTTTCAAATGCCTTAGAGCTATTCTTCTTAGATATCTTTAAAATACTTTATAATCAAAATATCTCAAATCAAATTAATTAATTTTGTTATTTTATCCTCCTAAAATGATCCTCAAAGGATTAGTGATATTTTTGTTGATAAGAAGAGATAGACATAACTGTGAGCACTTAAACAGAGTTTGCTGTCTAATAGCCCAGAGACAAATGGCTGTAGAATCTGAGGAGAAATCTGATATCATTTTTAATTAATTTATTTATTTTAATTAGGTATATATGACAGCAGAATGCATTTTGATTCATTGTACACAATTGCAGCACAACTTTACATTTCTATGGTTGTACACAATGTAGCGTGACATCATATGTGCAGTCATACATGTACCTAGGGTAATGATGTCCATCTCATTCTACCATCTTTTCTGCCCCCATGCACCCTTCCTACCCTCCCTTCACTTTGCCCAATCAAAGTTTCTCCGTTTTTCCCATACCTCCCCCCTCCCTGTTATGGATCAGCATCCACTTATCAGAGAGAACTTTGTTTTTTGGGTATTGGCTGACTTTGCTTAACATGATATTCTCCAATTCCACCCATTTACCTGCAAATGCTATAATTTTATTCTCTATTAATGTTGCACAATATTTCATTGTGAATGTATACCACAGTTTCTTTATCCATTCATATATGTAAGGGCATCTGGGTTGCTTCCACAGTTTAGCTATTGTGAATTGAGTTGCTATGAACATTGATGTGGCTGTGTTACTATATTTTGCTGATTTTAAATCCTTTGGGTATAGACCAAGGAGTGGGATAGCTGAGTCAAATTGTGGTTCCATTCCAAGTTTTCTAAGGAATCTCCATACTGCTTTCCAGATTGGTTGCACCAATTTGTAGTCCCACCAGCAATGTATGAGTGTGCCTTTTCCCCCACATCCTTGTCAACATGTATTGTTGTCTGTGTTCTTGATAACTGCCATTCTGACTGGCACGAGATGAAATTTTAGAGTAGTTTTGATTTGCATTTCTGTAATTACTAGAGATGTTGAATATTTTTTTTTCACATATTTGTTGATTGAATGTATATCTTCTTCTGGGAAGTGTCTGTTCAGCTCCTTAGCCCATTTATTGATTGGGTTTTTTGTTTTGTTGTTGTTGTTGTTGTTGTTTTTGGTGTTAAGTTTTTTGAGTTCTCCATATATCCTGGAGATTAGTGCTCTATCTGATTTGTGTGTGGCAAAAATTTGCTCCAAAATGCAGGCTATCTCTTTACCTTATTGATTATTCTTTTGGTGAGAAGAAGCTTTTTAGTTTAAGACCGTCCAATAAGACCATTTATTTATTCTTGATTTTATTTCTTGCACTTTAGGAGTCTTGTTAAGGAAGTCAGGGCCTAATCCGACATGATTTGGGCCTACTTTTTTCT
This sequence comes from Marmota flaviventris, assembly GCF_047511675.1. Lineage (NCBI taxonomy): Eukaryota > Metazoa > Chordata > Mammalia > Rodentia > Sciuridae > Marmota > Marmota flaviventris. The sequence goes on along the minus strand of NC_092498.1, from coordinate 98,968,393 downwards.
CTATTAAGTGCAGGGTTTGTTAACTCCAAAATTTCTTTTTAGATTTTACAGGTTTTGGAGTGGCAATAATCTGGTTAATCTAAGTTTAGTCATGTATCATTGATTGAAGCTAACATATGATTTGCTAATTAATGCCCAATTTAAGTTGGAGGCATCAGTGAGTGACCTTTCTAAATGAAGAAGAAAAAGGAGGAGGAGAGTAAAAAGGAAGTATATTGTCATGCATTGCTTTGGGAAAGGGATATACTACAAGTTTTATAATTACGGAATTGGTATTTTTTTTTAGTACCCCTTTTATTCAGAGCTCCTTGCTGGGAAGAGGTGGGTATGAATTTGCATAGGTAAATTACATACAAGAGGAAGTGAGGGGAAAAGGAAAAATAATACAAGGGGGAGAAATGAATGACAGTAGAGGGGGTAGAGAGAGAAGAGGGGAGGGGAGGGGAGGGGAGGGGGGATAGTAGAGGATAGGAAAGGCAGCAGAATACAACAGAAACTAGTATGGCAATATGTAAATCAATGGGTGTGTAACTGATGTGATTCTGCAATCTGTATACGGGGTAAAAATGGGAGTTCATAACCCACTTGAATCAAAGTGTGAAATATTATATATCAAGAACTATGTAATGTTTTGAACAACCAACAATAAAAATTAAAAAAAAAAGAATTATATTCAAATTTGAACTGTATTTTTATAGACATATTTATATGTATGTACTTCATGATAAATTTTTAAAATAAAGGGCAAATCGAAAAAAAAAAAAAAAAAGAAGCAAACGGATTGACACCACCACTTCTTCTATCTTGAGTTTCCACATTCTTAGATATTTTGTAATGGATTTTGAGGAATCCATCTGCAATCATTGGCAGGGAAAGAAATCAGTGTTTTCCCATCTGCCCTACCCCTCCAAACCAAAAATAATTACAAAGATCTGATGAAAGATGAGGAGCATGTAGTGAACACTAGACTCAAAGCCAGTGTTTGTCTGTTGTATAGTTATACTAGTCTACCTTGTCTGTTGTATAGAGTTATACTAAGTATAGTGTGTCATTGAGTCTTGACATCTTCTGTGACCCAGCTAGGCTGGAACAGTAGTAGGTATTTTTGGCAACAGTGGCTTAACCCAATGTTCCATGTGGATGAAAGTTCATAAGATAGCATATTAGTGAGTAAGTGCAACATCTGTGGTCAAACTGTTGGCTTCAAAATCCATTTGGGGATGAGACCCTATATACTGGATTGACCCAGCCAGTATGTAGGGATCCTAGTATTACATTGTTACCTCAGATTATCACAAGGATAAAACAAGTTTTTACTCATAAAGGTCTTCTAATAATCTCTGGTACACATAGTAAATGCTATAAAAGTATTTTTTAAATAGAAGAAAACCTCAGGAATCCAATGGCATAGTAAACTTGATCAAGTATGTCATTGAAGTAGATGGACTGTGTTCTCTTTAGAGCCAGAATTGTTTTGCAGATATTAAAATATTTAACATTATGCTTACCTAATAACTAATACTCTGCTCTTAATAGGTTCATTTTAATTATTGTGTGTGCATGGATATTTTAAAAATTAGAATCTACAATGGCTCTGATATTTTATTTAAAATCAAAACTGATGTAGTCAAGACAATTCAAACAAAATTTTCCCAGAAATGATGTTTAAATCAATTATGCAAATTTACATGCAGATGTTTTGATAGTGTTACATAGTCTGTCTTTGGGCTTGTGTGTACAAGTATTCAGATGTATATAAGTCTGGAAATTTGTAATTCTAGTTTATAACCAAAAATAACCCCAAAATTGAACAATTTTCAGAGTCCTACCCCATCAGAAATAACATATCACATTCATCCCTCTGCCTTATTTTGTGGCCTGAAACTGGGCTTTGTCCCATTTTGTTAACCTCAGAGATACTATCAGACATTTGCTCATACCCTTTCACTAAAACTAAAAATTAATTTTTCTTTTTTTTAAAAAAATATGCATTTTTGACCCCTCCCAGTAACCATGATGAAATAGCAACAAGAGGGAAATAAACAGCGTTAGCAAATTCAAACATAGTGTTTTCCTTTAATTGCTTCAGACACCTGAAAGACTGAAAGAACTATTATACTCCTAGACAGGGCTGGCCTTTGTAGGAAAAACAGTCTTGTAAACTCATGAGATTTATGTATTTAGTAATCATGTTAAACAGATCATTGTTGTAAAATAAAACAGGGCATCTTTTACACCTGAAATATAAATGAAATGTTAGTTTTTTAAAATATGAGAACCTGAATTATGGCAAAAACTTCTTTTATTATCTTACTCATCCAGTGTTCATTTATTCAACAGCTTATATCTGTGTAGTATGGCTACAAATCTAACATGAACCCAGAAAGTAACCAATAATGACTACAAAGTCTATATACTCTTTTTAGCTCCTTTCCTACTCTTTCTTTAAATCTAGTTCCAAAAGTTTGAGGCCCAAGTTTCTCAAGCCTTTCAGATTAGAATTCATTCAATTCAGGAGGGTAGGGCCAGAGGATAGGTGTTGTCAAATTATCACCTGATTAGATTTAGTAGTGCAGGCAGAAAAATAGAGCATCTCAAAAAAAGCAACGGGTCATTGAGTTTAAGTAACAATTTACACTTTAGTAAGACAATACTGAAAAAGTATTTTCTTAGTCAATAAAAATAGGTTAAGCCATGCTTTGAATAATTTTAACATATTTTAGGAAGTTTCCATTAAGAAATACTTGAGGAAACTGGTTTAAAGTGGTGAATTTCTGGTATGTTCATCAAGTTTCCATCATTGTGACAAAATACATGGGAAAATAAATTTATAAGGAGGAAAGGTTTATTTCCAGCCACGGTTTGTCTGTTGTATAGAGTTATACTGAGTATATTTGAGACATGTCCACTTGCTCCTTTTGCCCTTAGATCTATGGAAAGACAGTATATTACAGAAAAGAAAGCACGATAGAGAAAATTGCTCACCTCATGGCACCTAATAAGCAAAGTAGGGGAATGAAGGAGCCAAGATTTAAATATCCCTTTCAAAGTCAAGCCCCTAATAACCTGACTTTCTTTCATTAGGCTCTACCCCCTAAAGATTTTACGAATTCTTAATAATGTCACAGGTTGACAACCTGTTTATGGGCCTTAAAGCACATTTAAGATCCAATTCATAAGATTATACAAGTGAAAAATCCACTTTTATTCAAAAACTTATTCTCTATAGCTATGTTGTGCCTATGGTTCTAACCTGAAAACACTGTAAAAACTACCCAACCAAGTGTTTACCAAAATTGTATCGCTTTTTAAGTCAGAAAATGCAAGAATATGATCTATATAATGTGGAATATTTTAAAAAATTAATTGAATCCTAGTCTAAGAGTTTGTTGAGATATTTTAGAAAGACTACTCCATTTATGTAGAATTTCATCTGATTTTAGTGTCCCAAAGGAGAAGGCAGAAGATAACTCTCCTCTTCCTCAACTTCTTTCTTCAGTTTTCAGCTAACACATATTTCAAAGGATCTATGAAGTATTTTTTCTTTTCTCTAAGTCTACCCTTCTTTGATTAAAAAAAAAAAAAACTGAAAGGGCATAGCATAAATACAGAGAGAGCTAGAAGCATGAGAACCAAAACAAAAACCAATGCTTAACCTAGAATGTGCAAGAACAAACTGTGACAAAAGTGGTGACAATGACTTGCCAGGTGAAACCTGATTTCAAAAATCATGCCTCAATAGTATAAAGAAGTGCTGGTATTCTCAATTTTTTATGGTTGAGGAAAACTCCAGAAATTCAGTTACACAGTCTATCACAAACTGATACAAATATTGGATATTTCCTCCACTGATGGACTTTGTAGCAAATAGCACTCCAAAGAGTTTAAGAGCAGGAGGAGCAAACTAATGATGCATTGAATATGTCTTTGATTATCATTGCTCTATTGTCTCAGAATTACCTTTACTACATCTGGGTAGTATTTTCTTCCCTATAGTCACTTATGGTCTTTAGAACATAAATGAACATCAGTATACAGAGTAAACTCACTCTGCTTTGTAAACTCAAAATTGTCCTTCCTCCAAAATATGAAAAAAAAAAAATCAGGTACAAAGTACTTTTTGTTTCTCACTGATTTTGTTATTAACAACATCCAAATTACTTGCTCTTTTACAAGAATCATCAACTAACATTTTACACTTACTTGTACAAGCAAAATAATCACACATTTTTCTTCGTTGTTACTTTTAAGTCTTGGAGAAAGCACCAAAGATTATTGAATTGTGAACCCTGTGTCATATAGTCACAACACATTCATTTGCACTCAGAAAGATTATTTGAGTTTATATTACTTTATTATGTTTCTTATTTATGGGACTTGGACCAAATTTAAAGATGTTTCTAGACATTTACAACTGATTTGTTAGAGATAATTTAAATGGGAGGGCAAGGAAATCAAAATGAAAATTTCTTATTAGAATCTTTATGAAATATATATTTACTTGCAGTTTTAATATCTTTAACATTTAACAGCACAAGCTGCCAGAATACAAAGTACATTATACATCATGAGGTCACTGTGTAAATAGTAGACTTTCATTAACACAGGCCTTGGGTAAACTGGCATAGATGACATTTGGCTTTGCTATTCATAATTTTTTTGCTTTCTCTGAGACTTGGTACAGCTGGTATTCCTTCTGGCCTTGAGCACCCCTGTGTGCTCTCCTCCTTTCTATTGTCCCACACTTGCTGCCTTAGGAAATGTCTGATTTCAGTTTTCAGTTTTCATCTCTTTGTATGAATTTAGGTCTAGGTGTTACTCATATTGTGGAGGCAAAATTGATTGATTGGTCTCCTACTTAAAGTATTTCAGGCATCACTGAAGGTGGGAGAGGGGGCAGAGGGCCTTCCCAGTGACCTACGTGTGAGGCCAGCCTTGACAGGAATTCAAGTAGTCCAAGGTATGTGAGAGAGTATGTGTGTTGGGGATGGGGGAATCTGAACCAAACTTATCAAATATGAATAATCTTTGATAGAATTGAATTTTTTCATAGCACTTTTGCACCATAATTCACAGACTGAAAGCCAGATTTGTATGTTTCCTGTTAAAGTCACTAATTTGGTCCAGGAAAACAGTTTTGCAAACTCACCTAGCACTTCTAAGTTTTCAAAGTGAATTTGCTCATCCTTTCCAACTGCCCATCATTAAGCTAGGCAACTGTACAAAGTGTTTGGGTCAAGGAGTAATTTTGTATCCCTGAAAAAGATGTGAATATATATGTACAAGCAACAAAGAAATTAGGAAAAATTAATGGATAGTGGAGAAAAAAACAATCATCTGTCTCTAAGGAAATATAAATTAAATAATCTGCTATTTTTAAAGTAACCAACTGCTTTGCATAGATTGTATACTAGAACACATATTATATGAAAAGATTATTTTGATACATTTATAAAAATCTGATTCTGATCATATAACATCATTGATCTGAATACTTCATAAACTAAATCAGCCTCATCTCCAAATTTGATTTAGCCATTTCACACTTGAGTCCATGCTCCTCAAGTGAGACAGGATGGTATAAAGTCAGAGCTAGTAGTTTCTAAGGCAGTTAGAGAGTACAAAAAGCTTCTGAAGCAAGCAGGATAAACACAAAGCAACAAAATAAACTTGATGCATCTTTCTGGGGTTCCAAAACCTTCTCTAGAAAAAAATTAATAATTTACACAGTAAGCAATTTGTAAACAAATGTAGGTTTAGTTTGGAATAGAATAATGACATGATAATTTTTACAAGAAAGCAAAACACTTGAAACAAATTTCACTTTTGTGAAAGTTTGTTTTCCATCCTTACCTCAAAACTTGTATAATATTTTGAATTCTCTTTATGGATATTTTGAGACAGACATCTGAGAAGCATTTTACAAACTACATCAGATTATTCACAACTTCCTGAACATTCAAAATACTTGCCTGCCTCTGTGCCTTTGCTCATGAGTTCCCTCTACTTGGAACTGTTGATATGTCTTATTTTCCTGGAAAATTCATACTTTAACTTTAGGTCTGTGTCAAAAAATATTTCTGCCCCTCCCTTTAAATTTTTTGGAACACATTTAATTCTAACTTTCAGAATAAATCCTTCATAACCTGCTTTCCCTTAGCCATTTTATGAACAATTTTGTTAATATTGTACCATACTATTATTTCATAAAACCCATTGTGGGTTAGGGGACTCTGCTTGAACATCAATATACCATTCATTAGGTTGAAAAATATGTACATTTATTCAGTGGAAATGGGTTAAAGAAAAAGTTCAAAGAGAGGGATTTTGAAAGTTTATTCTTACCTGTGCCTATCTTTTCTCTTTGGTGTAATTGCATATCTACAATTACATTTATTTGCATTATCTTTTCTCCCTCCATCTTGCTCCTATTTCACAACATCATTTATCTATCGACAGTACAGCAAGATGAAGCTGTGTTCTTTTCCAAATAGCAGGGTGCAAAATGGAATAATGTAAAGAACCAATTCTACTTTCCTAATTACACAGCCTGAATTACTCTAGATCATCTCTCCATTCTACTAACCCTTATAGTTTCAAAAGAAGGTTCACTAACGTGATATTTAAACAACCTTGCTTTTAAAATGTGTAAACTTCAACTGATTAATTAATATGAAGCCCATGGCACCATTTTAGGACTGTATAAAAAATTATCCATCAGAAAATGGATAAATATGTTCATTAACCACACATTCTCCCAATAATATGTTACTATACAGAATCTCTTTAACCAATGAATTTCTTTAGTTCCATGTAGAGGTGCTTTAAGGTAACATGTTGAGCCATGAAGGACTAGTTATTCATTACAGCTAAGAAAAATATACTGTGTCTTTGTTACTGATGGGATAAAGTCAGGGAACTCTTCAATAAAACTAATTAATGCTGTTTTGATTCCACCTACAAATGTCACTGGCGAAACATTTGTAGTCATCTTAAGAAAATGTAGTCATTCCAAGCATAGAAAAACAAAATAAAGTACTTGTAAAATAAATAGTCAAGTAAATCAGTATGATAAACTTTTTGAAAACACATTTTTTAAAAAGGCTTATAATATCACATAGGCTGTGGTGATAATTTTAAATAATCACTGACTTATTAATTTCAAAAGACTTGCATGGGGTCATCTAATTGAACTCTTCTTTCAACCAAAGAACTACCCAAGATAAATCACTTTTCTATCATTCTGCTGAATATATTTGAGATCAGAGATTTTGCAGCTTCCTTCAGTAAATCAGCATGAGGTAGCTGAGTCATACCTTCACTTTACAGAGTAACAGTTGATCTGCACTGCAGAGGTTGGAACTGGTTTATTCCCTCCTTGCCACAGAAAATAACAAGGGGAAAATGGGCCACAAGAATGAGAAGGAAAAGTGGGGCTATCCCCTATGGAAAAAGCTGAGTATTACTTGAACTGGTGAAGCTTGTTACTTGGAAGAGTTCAGAGCATGCTTGGCACTTGTCAGGGATAACTAGATTTAAATATATGAGCATTGCTACCCACTGATACTACTACCCACTGTCATTGGGGGATGTGATTACACACCCAGGCAGCTCATGCCTCATGTATCTAACTTCGTGAAATTACCATTACATGCAAAACTGCAATTTAGATCAGTGAGGCTTTACTGGTAGCTTGAAATGCTTCCTGCTGGGGAATCCTGGTTCAGTTTGACCTCTGAATATCTCAAGACAGTCTTAGTCTTTTGTGGAGCATAGCACACTTGAGATAATGAGGAGCCCCCTGGAAATATGTACATAATTCAAATGTGACTGTGTAGACAGCTAGAGGAAGTGTGCAGACCTCTTGATGCCCATTGGCGAATGCCTGAGTCACCTCCAACCACTGACATTACAGAAACTAGCAAATATAGCTGGCCTGACACAAGGCCGTAGTTTTTTTGTTTTGGGTTTTTTTTTTTTTTTTCCCCTTTCTTTCCCTCATTTTAGAAACAGCACCACTAGGAACAGGGACTTTCACATATACAGTAAAAATGTACAGTATCTTCAATGCAAAGTTGGACATGTGCCAGCCCCCTCCCCCTTCCTACCCAGAAGCATCTTCATTTGAATTTAAAGGGGTGGATGAGTGACAGCAAGACTCTGTTCTCCTTCTGACAGGGCTTTGGCAGATCATTGGTTGTCATCAAACCTATTCCATTTCTTGCTCCCTGCCAGGATTTCCACCTACATGCCTGATGGCAATTAGTCCCTTGTAGGTGCTAATGAATAAAACGCAGCACGTAGACTTCACAAGGATGAAAAAGCCCACGATCCAGATCCAGAGAGTCACTCCAAGAATCAATTTCCCCACCCCAGTCCCCCCTCAAATATAGCTCTCACTCTGTCCAGCCACATGCTGGAGCCAGCCAGCTCCCTCCCACCCCCCTGCTCCTCCCGCTTCTTCTGAGCACTTGGGCATGGGATATAGAAAGTAACTATCTGATGAGGATGCAGCTAAGCAGAAATCAAGACTTTGAAATAGGAAATATTACCTGTTTTTCTACTATTGTCATAGGCCATGGTGGTAGCACTTTAGGACAGTCTGGGTTAAGGCATTTGAGCTAAATCTGCAATCCCAAATAGACTTTTAAGGAAGCATTTAGTGACCTATGTGGAGAGCTTTGGACACTGAGAGGGAAGTGGGGGACTTATCAATAGCTTTCAAGACTTGCTGTTAATCAGATGTCCCCAAGCAGCATTTAAAAGTCCAGATCCCCTAAACCTATCTGAAGATTCTTGATTAGGGGACCTAGAAAAGAACCTAAAACCCTAAATTGTAAAAACTCTCCCCAGATGAATCTAATACTCATACTAGGTCGTGTCTCCAGATTAACTGACCTCCTGTTAGCCATTCAGCCCACAATATTCCAGGCCTAGGTGTTGACTGAAAGGTTCTCAAAAGTTGTTCTCACGGTAGAGTGGCTCATGTCTATAATCCCAGCAGTTTAGGAGGTTCAGATAGGAGGATTGCAAGTTCAAGGCCAGCCTCAGCAACTTAGCAAGGATCTATGCAACTTAGTGATACACTGTTTCATGTAAAAGGGATTAATTGTGTGTCTGAGTGGTTAAGTATCCCTAGATTCAATTTTCGGTACCAAAAAAAAGGGGCTGGGGTTGTGGCTCAGCAGTAGAGCACTCACCTAGCACGTGCAAGGCCCTGGGTTCCATCCTCAGCACCACATAAAAATAAATAAATAAAATAAAGGTATTGTTTCCATCAACAAATAAATAAATAAGTAGATTTTTTATAAAATGTTATTGTCACTATACATTATAACTTTACTGTGGGTTAAGCACTGAGAAAAGCAAACAACTCATATTTTATAATCTATCTATCAGAGGTGAGTGAATGTTCAAAGATTCTTTTGAAACTGAAGCTCTGGGTGACTTAAAAGTTTTTCTTTATAATTTTATTATAATATCCAAATTGTGTATCTTTACTGATTAATGAGCATGCACTTTTAATAGTAAAAAGGCAGCAAATTTTTACTTTTATAGATGTATCTATACTCCAAGAGAAACTAGTTTGCTCCCAGAAAAAAACAATATTTCAATATAATTGGGTTTCTTTAAGTCCTATTTGTCTTAATAAATGTACTTAAAGACATTAAATAGAAAAAGGGTACAAGGACCTCACCAGACTGTCACTTTAACAGTCCAAAGGGTGAAAGAGATTAAGAACCCCTGATATGCCAAGGATCAGTTTATTATTCATATTTTGCGTGCACACAAGCATTGTCTTTCTAGGATCTCAGAACACATTATCAAATAATTACAGCTAAAAGCCTTGGAGTGACATGTGCTTGCAGCTCGGTCTCCTCTGAGGGCAGAAAACCAAAGAAAGTGACAAGAAAGAAATTTTTCTTCCAGTTTTCATGAGCCCCAAAGGTTAAGATAGTTTGAATAAGATTCCCTGGAGCATTCAAACTCCATCATGTTTATCAGAAAGAGAACTTAATCCAAACCCTTTGAGGTTTGTCCTTCTCTAGTCAATATCTATTTCGGCAAAACAATCATGGTTCTAAAGTATAACAGTGAAGCAAGAAAGAAAAGAGAGATTTTTCTTTCTGATAGTGAAATGGGCAGGTGCAGTTGAGACTGAAAAGCCATAATTAAAACATTGTTCATCTGAGGCACTGTAGACATCCATGCAAGACTGCACAAATCCACCCCACCCCCATCCCACACACCAGAGTTCAAGGTTTTGGCAAGAAAGGAAGCTGAAGATGCCCTGCCATTCAAGAAACAGAGCCCTGGAGCCTGAACCTTAGTACCCTGGAGGCATACATGGAGGAAATTCTACACTGCTGAACTAGTAAAATTAGTATGAGCAAAACCTATGCACTTTAGACAACATAAGAAAGAAAAAGAAAAACAAGTGTGTCTTAATTGGATCTGCATGATATGTGGTGGGTTTATGCATACATTGGATTTTTAAATTTTTCATTCAATAAGTATTGTTATTTCTGTTATATAAATGAGAAAATAAATCTGAAAGATGATGTGTTTTACCTAATGTCAGATTCAAAAGGACTTTATCTTTTAACTGGCTGAATTCTAGGATAGATATTGACTACATTTATATATAATCATATCAGAACAGGTAGACTGAGAAAAGTGTGTAGAATGGGCTAGGAAAATTCCTGGCATACCCTCTCATCCAATACCTGTGTCAGACCTCTTAAATCCATGTCTATGTTGTTTCCTTCCTAACCCCAAAACGCTGTTCCCTGGAACATTTTAGGAAATCACTACAAATCAATTGGATCCAGAACATAGGTGACACCTAGATCCCATGGAGGACAGGTGCATGGGATAGGGTAGGACTGTGGAGGAGATAAGCAGGGGCTGGCAGATGGAGACCTCCTTCCTTCCTGGACTCTTAGCTTCCTCCCCAGGGTCTGTGGTGGGAGGGGCAATTCTGTAGGAACGCTTTATACCTTTAAAAGATCACTTAAAAAATTGAGAAAGTACTATTCTCTGGTAAGTTTGCTATATTAACTATTCTATAGAATCATTTATAGGTTTTAAATTCAAAAGAAATAGATTGCTTTAACACAAAGGATTTATTCTCTGTGGAAACAATGACTTATTCCCTGACTAGAGGTTAAGGCAGATTTCTTTCTTTTTAAAATTTTTTTTAATTTAATTTTTTTTTTTCATTTGGTAGCACTTTCCCATATCCCTTTGTGGGTAGCTGCCTCCTCTGCATATGCGTAAACCAGCTGTCCTTTGGAATGACATAGGCCCCCACAGTGTCATGGGGTAAGACTAGTGGGAGTTGACTAAACCTTGAACAGCTATTGTAGGTGGGGCTACTAGCATTTGTGGGCCAGGTAGTACTTTGCCAGGGTTCAGTGCCAGAAGGCCAAGGCCTTTGACCTGGACTGCCATCTTTCAGGATGCAGGCCAAGGATTGTGGAGGCCTAATATAGGCAGGGAGTCAATCAGGATAACTTAAGAGGGGAGAAAAAAAAGACTCTGCCTTTGCTCGAGTTCTCCAGATTGGCTCTCCAGATGGCCCTCTCTTCTCTGGTAAATTATGCAACAAGCTGCTTCAGCCGAGTTTTGCAGACCTGGATGATCTTGAACTGATTTCAACAAACGGGCGGACTCGTGGGGTTGCAGGGCTTTCTCCTAGTCCTTTCATCTGAGAAAGAGCACTGTGGAAGGAAAAACAGATAATTCCTTGTGCAAGCCATAGAAATAGAGCAACACACATGCAAAAAGTGTCATTGCTTTGTGTCTGCCTTTTTTAAAAAATTGGTTCTGAAGATGTGAAGAGGCTGTCTTATTAGGAAAGGTTAGAGTTCATAACCCTTACTCCACAAAGAGATGTTTAGCCTGGAATATTCTCACTAATTAAATGACAGAATCACTCTCTAGTAATGCTGCTGGAAAGGAAAAGGAAGAAGAGTTTCTTTTCAGCATAAAGAGGTATGAAGGTTTTACTTTCTGCTGCTATTAACATTTCCTGGAACCAAAATCAATAGTGCATGCAAATGAATCTCTGATTATTTCTTTGATTTGCAGGATGTCTCCTCCCACTGCACCCTCATGGTTGAGGAGGAATGGATTAGCTCATCAGGCCCGAACTGCTCTCAGTACTGAAGACTGGGTGAGGGTGGGCAGTGGGTGGCAGGGCCACTCTGTGCCACCCCCAACTCCATCAGCATCACAGTCCTGATAGAGCTGCTTCCTGTCCCTACAGAAAGTAGAGGTTCAAAGGCTAGATTTGCTGTTGAAGAGCAAGGAAAGCAAGGTGAGAACAGGAGACACAGTGAATAGGTCAGGTAGCACTGGAGCAGATGGGGGTTGGCTGAGCCCAAAACTATAAAATGAAGAGTATTAGGAAGGGGGAATAACCCCTTAAAAAGTGCAGTTTTGGAACTGAAAAGATAAAGGAAACAAATAGAAGTATGTCGTGGCAAAATTATTTCTTGAGATGATAAAAATATGAAAAAGTCAAATTATAATTCACTCAAACATTTAATGCAAATTTATTAAATGCTTTTCAGACCTTGAACTCTGTGTTGGGATGCAAATAGGAACAAGATACAGTTTCTGCTTATGGTCTTCTAAAATATGAGTCTTTTAATAAGGCATTAAAATAGAACAAGAGAAACTGTCTAATAGAGAAACATTGAGGGACACAGAGGAAGAACTGACAGTGGGTGGAGGTTAGGGGAAGCTCAACAGAAGAGGAGCTACTCTCATTAAATCAGGAAAGTCACTAGAGTTTCTCATATAACAAGGGGGAAAGCCATTCTCAGTGAAAAGAGAAATAAAGGGCAACATCACAGATGAAGGAATAGAAGAGATGGCTATGTGTGACAGTGATACTTCTGAGACATCCATGCTGACAGAGTATAGGCAGTGGAGACAGAAAGTGGTCAGATACTTCCTGGATGTAGAAAGAGGTTGTACAGGATTAACAAGTGCCTTACATGTTATACTAAGAAATTTGGGTTTTCTTTTGAAACCTTTGAGTTTTTATTAAAAAGAGTTGAAGAGACAAAGTAGTATGATTAAAAAAGGGTAAGAGAAAGAGGTTTGGGAGAGTATCTGTGACTATTTAAATCCTGATACCCCAAACTACAGCTCCCCTAGTTTTCTTCCAGCATAATGACAATTATTACCTAGAAGAGTAGGGATTGGTCCATTTACTGATTCCAGATATAACTCCAAATATAACATATTATTTGGTTATTAATTATGCTCTTAAAGGAACAATAGTAACCTAACAGTGAAGAAAATGCTGGTGTGAATAATTTGCATTCATTCATTCATACACTATTTGTAATCCTCCAGGAATACATACTACAAGTCAAACTGGCACTAATAAAGTAAGTGATGATAATACTACAATCTTGTTCTTTGACCCCTTGAAGCTTTTGGGAAAAAAACAATAAACATGAAAGTAAATATATGATTAGAAATCATATTACATCAAATCAAAGACAAGACCAGAAAATCAAAGGAGAAAATAACAGGGTAGAGGGAGGGGACCAATTTTTATAATAGGTTAATAGGAGTTTCATGAAAAGGGGAAGATCTGTAGGAGGTTGGGAAAAGGATGTGGCATAGAATGAGGGAGGTAATGTTAGAAAAGCAGGGACCAAAGTATACAAGGCCTTGTAGGCAGGTTAAGGAATGAGTCTGTTATCCTACATAGAAATGAAAGCCATTAAATGGGATGATTTGAATTTTTAAAAGATGCTTCTGGCAATAGTGTAAAAAGACCAAAGGAAGAGAAGATTAGGTGTGGAGAAGACTAGCTAGAGGAAAGAGCTCAGAGAAGAGATAAGGGTATCTTACAATACCGTCTCAAAGAGGAGAAAAGCAAATAAATGTATTTCTGAGAATCCAAACAAACAAACATGAATGAGAAGGCATTCTGTTTACACTGAAGGAAATTATACCAGTAGAATTAGTAGTTAGATGTTGAAAAAACTGAGAAGCTGATAGAAAATGAGGAAACCTAGAGATGAATAGAAATTAAGCAATAGCAAGACACCTTCATCCATCTCAGCTAAAGGGACCAGGTGATAAGGTGGCATCACTGAAGGTTCTGTAATTATGAAAGCCATGACATCTACACAGTGATAGTGTGTGTGTGTGTGTGTGTGTGTGTGTGTGTGTGTTGTGTGTGTGTGGGGGGGAGATACAAACTGAAGAGAGAGTTTGTCCTGGAGGGAGTAAAAATTGAATGGGAGGTGATAAAGGGGGACACTTCAGCATGCCCAGTGACAAAGCACGGAGAGACAAAGCAGTGTCATCATCAATACCTAGTCAGCCAAGCTCCAAAACAACATAGTTTCTTTGATTATCACTCAACCCTATTGTCCAATCATAAAATCCTAACATCTAATTCTCATAAAGAGCTCTCAATACCTTTCTTTTTTACACTTTTCATAACTCAGTTACTTTTTACTAATATATCAAGAGTTTCCTTTTCATCAGTAAAAAGACTATCCTCAAGTTCACGTAATTTTTGGATTTCCCTCAGGGGAAGAAAATAGGATATGATCACAAGAACAACAGAGGTGAGAGATGAAGAAAGCTGACTAGGATAGCAGAGAATATCTTCCACTCTTACTCTGTCAATCTAACAATTCAAAACTAAGTTCAGTGAGCTATATAAAGTTGAAGTCCAATCCTTATCAAGATCAATCAATAATCGGTGGATACTGAAGGTAGGAAAATTGAGTGTGATCTCCCAATTTCCAGGTGATGGCTCTTATCAACATGTAGTGGTGATTTTTTAATCTAAGACAGGGCATTCAAGTAAAGATTTTGGAATACTGAATACAGAATCTATACCTAGGTATAAATAAACTGACAGCAGCAAATGAGAAAGAGCTACTGATGTGATGGAGCAATGATATGTATATCAGAGACTAGAAAGAAGATCATGAAGAGACAGACACCTAAAACCTGAGCAGAGATCACAGAGGCAGGGACATTACATTCCCATATACACAGTAGTCCAGAATCAGGGCACCAGAATATTTTCAGAACTTACTTTCTAGAGTCAAATGGAGCCAGGAATGGGACTAATTCAAACAAACTATAGAGCCCCTACCATTTGCTAAGAGGTGGGCCGCAAATTTAGCCTTAAACTTTCCTACATCCAAGATGAGGAGAGAAATATATGCTGTTGTGCTATTGTGCTATTTCTTTTACCCATAAAACAAAAACCAAACTATTGACTAATAAATGCAGAACTATTTATCATCCACCAAAAGAGAATTTTCCCCAAGAGATCACTCATAAGGAATAAATTTTATAATGCAATAGAAAACACCCCCAAACACATCTCCACAGGAAATATAACTATTAATATTCTAAGATGTGCCTTTAGCATTGAAGGCACATCAGTGAAGTGTAATCTGTCAAAGCAGTTCTATGGGGGAGGCTAATTCAGATTATATATTTTTTTGGTTTCTCTGAATTGGTCTAAAAGGGAAATAGTTTTTTGAACTGAGATGTTTGAGAAATTATCCAATTTCTTAACTTCCTCAAATTTAAGGCACGTTTTTGCATAATTTTCTTTGTGTGTGTGTGTGTGTGTGTGTTTATAGTCTTTTACTTAGGTCTCACAGTTAAAGAATCTCCAGAGGAAGTAGATTAAGTATGCTTTGGTCATCCTTCATATATATTGTTTTCCTCATACACTTGGAACAGAGATAGTTTACAGTCCCAAGGACAGAAGTTTATGTCTTAATATATAGTTCAGTAGCCAGTTAAGGGTAAGAATGGCATCTCCTGGAGAAAAACTAAGTCACTTTTCAAGAACATATAAAAGACTTTAATTGAGAAGTGCAACAAAAAGAAATCATTAGAAATAATTAAAATGAGGATTATTTTCAGAAAATAATTTTTGAAAACTCACTGAAAAATAAAATGAACCACTGTGTTCTCATGTTTCCTTTTCATTTTGTGTGATCCAAATAACTTCTCTTATAAAATAGAACATCCTAAGTAAATCCCCCATATAATGCCCTAGCTTTAATCAGGGGCTAATTCTTGTGTGCTCTAGAGAATTATGTCAATCTAAACATATGAAATGACTTGCTGAATGAGATTGCCAGTGATACATCAGGAACTTTCATTTTAGGTGATAGTATTTGCAATAGTGTAGATGTTAAATATATCCCAAGAGCCTGTGTGTTAATTGCTTAGTCCCAAGTGTGGTGCTATTGGGAGGTAGTGAAACCTTTAAGAGGTGGGGCTTAGTGGGAAGTCTTTAAGTCATTGGGAATGAGCCTTTGAAGGGAAATGTGGGACTTTGGCCCCTTCTTCAATTTTTGTTGTTGTTGTTTGTTTGTTTGTTTGCTTCCTGGCTACAAGTTGAGCTGTTTGCTTCTGCCAAACTTAATGGGTTTCTTCAGCACAGGCCCCAAACAAGGAAGCTAGTCAACCATGGAACAAAATCTCTATGAGTCAAAATATACCTGTTCTATTTATAAGTTAATTATCTTAAGTATTTTGTTAAAGGTAACACATCATCGGTTACCTTTTATCCTGGCAATAATTAGACAGTAGTGCCCATACTTTTCTGCTTTGAAAATTGACCTAGGTCATTGAATGGTTTTAATTTGTGGGCAGGCAGAGTGATATAGGAAATCATCTCTTGACCCTTCCTTCCAGTGATAATCCCCAAAATAATGTCCAGCTTTAAACAAACTTGAGTATTAATGAAAAACTATACCAAATACCAGAGATGAGAGTAAATTTTTAACTCTTGAGATACTTTCTCAGTGTTTGGCTATAGCATTTAGGCTTTGAAAATGTGGTAACACAAATAAGGCTGCAATAAAACAACATCACTGTTGACCTTAGTATTAGATGAGAGACAGGTATATTAAAACAATAGTTCTCAACTGGCAGAGATGGGGGTGGTGATTTTGCCATCCAGGTGACATTTGAAAATGTCTGAGGATGTTTTTGATGGGGACAGCTAAGGTAGACAGTGCAACTGACATCCAGTACAGAGAAGGGATGCTGCTAACATTAAGTTGCCATGGTTTAATTTATTTTAATGAAAACTTCAAGGGAGGTCCTGATTGAATACAGTGTGAGGACAGAACTGCTCTCTGATGCAGTGATGGGAGCAAGGTGGAGTCAGCCACAAGAGGCCTGCTGACTAGGAAAGAGAGGGGCCCCTGAATAGTGCTGCTAAACACAGCACTCCACAAGGCTCATTGAGGAGACACCCCAGGTGGTAAAAAAATGAGATGGGATTGTGACACATTTATATCTACTTTATAATCCTGTAAACTACCCATTACTAGATTCATCAATTTAGGCAAATTCTTGATTGCAACAAGCCTTCATTTCCTCCTCTAAAATGGGAGAATGATCATATTCATTTCAGAGAGTCATTTTATGGGTTAAATAGAAGGTTTCTAAAACCCTAAAGCCATGCCTAGGACACAGTGCTTAATATTTGTTGATGTATCTTAAAATAAAATTTTTCCACCCTAAAGGATTCCAGAGTTGGCCACAGAAATACTGAATAAAAGATCTGTAGTGCTTGAGACTTATGACTTTATTGATTCTTTAACACATTTAAACTATTATGAAAAACTCTATATAGCCAAATTACAAATACAGGAACTAAAAAGGGAAAGCATTTCAAAATCTAGTATGTTTAGGACTAGTCATTTATGCAAACCATTCATATGTTTCATTAGTAATAATTGATAGCTTGTTTCTACAAGACATAGGCATGTATTTTACTATTCTATGCTGCAGACATGCAGAGTATGAATGCAAAGTTTATGGTAAGAGTAAGGTATTAGACACCCATTGTTTTGCTTGCCTAGACTAGTATACAATCTTACTATTGAGAAATACTTCCTCCACTTTAACTTCAGGATTTAAATGGGAACATCCCTTGATTTGTAAATTCTGCCTCCAACCAGCTACTGTTATTGTTACTGAGGAAAGATATCTAAGGCAAACTGGAACAATGTCTGTGTTACTTCCAGCCCTTCTCTACAACCAATCATCAACGATTAAGGAGTTTGGACTTCTGATCCAATTTGTACCAACAAACAAACAAAAATCTTACTTGGAAGTTTTGAACTTAAAAATAGAGGAAAAGCAAATGTTTTGCTCATCCCAGTGGTGAAACTGGAACATATGAGCCAGCACATGGCATGGATTTCCTACACTTTGAAAAACTGAAATAGGAAGCAGAAATGTGATGTTGTCTGTCTATTGTCGTGGGAGTCAAGGGTCTTGAAAGAGATTATTGCATTCCATATAAGCCTGGTAGTGTACACCCAGCTGAATTCCCCTGCCTTTCCTAATGTATACTTATATGAGTCAGAATTTAGTTCTTAAGCCTGATTTAGTTCTTTTACCACCTAAAACCATAAAAGTCTTGACTAACTCAAGTGGGTTGTAATTAGTTAGAAAAAAATACTCTGTTTCTGTAAATGTCTACCTGGAGGCTAATTATAGTGAAGCTAAAAGAGTAAGGGCTTTAGTCAGATAAACTATAGTTCAAATCTACCATTACAAGTTAGTTGTTGGAGCTTAAAAAATTAATTAATTAGTCAATCTAAGTTTTTTAAGTTCTTCATCTGTGATTCAGTCAGGGTCCAGTTAGGAGAAAGAAACCATTCTAGTTATTTTAACAGAGAATTCTATATAAAGAATTGTTGAGTGTATATAGAATAACTGAAAAAAGTAAAAAGATATTTCTGAAGTCTCATGGAGGTAGCAACTGCAGGAGAGAGCTACCATGCTCAGAGCTAGTAGAATTAAGGGAAGAGGTTGGAATTACCAATTCTTAGAAGCTTGAAGGAGCTAGATGTAGGCCTATGAGAAGATGTTTCTCAGTTATTATTGGTTGTCTCTGAAGGAAATTTATGAGCCTTATTTTAAGTGTTTGTTCATCTTCTGCTCCAGGAAGGAACCATCCCTGGTGGCGTTAAAGAGCAGACAGGGAAACGCAATTTCTCTCTCCTCTGACTCCACAATTCTCCTCCATTCCCTCTTTTGGCAGAACCTAGTTCGGATGGAGCCCTCAGACTGGGCAGGAGAGTGATTTTTCATAATCCTATACCCACTGTCACAAAGCTTATGGTAAAAGAGTGGGTTTGAAGCTGACAACAAAATTTAATAATTGGCATAATACGTAATGATAATAAAAATGTTTTACCAGGATTTGGAGAATATGCAATTGGATATTATGTATAATTAAATACAATTAAATTAGGTTGTGAATGTAATTTGGGAATATATAATTACACTGTAATTGACATAAGTCTATGAACATTACCTAAAAAGGAATAGTTGTTCAGTAAACACAATGTCCTTTATTCTGTTGAAAGAAGGTTGGAGACAATAGTAGAGGTGCTAGGTCTTGTTCTTCACTAATGGCACATCATTGACTTTCTGGGTTCTAGTTGTAAGTGTTCATTTTCAGGTAATTCAAATCCCCTACAATTCAGATTTTGTTTTCTTTAATCATTTCCTTTCTTAAAAGATCTTTATCAATTTGAGTCCACCTTCAAAACTCAATATGCATTCTTTTCCCTCTGGAAATTTTTCCTGAATGTTCCAGCCCAAAACGATTTTTCCTTTCTGTTGGCTGCCACTACATTTACTATGGTTTTCCTTTTTTTCCCAAATGATGACAAAGAGGCCTGACAATGTGGCTGACATCTATAGATTAGCTCAAATTTGTCTAATCTTGGCAAGTAGAGAGACGTGTGAAGGAATTGGTAGAAAAAAAAATCATGACCAAAGAAGAAAGGCCAACCATATAGTCTGAATCCTGTGGTGGGATTAGGAAATTAATTGAAGCAGCACACCCTTTCTAGAACCCAGGACCCCATAACTTCCAAGCTCTTAGACCTTAGGGATGAGACACTAATGAATTATCTGCAGTTCATAATTATCTGTGAGATCCTAACTATCTGTAAGAAAACCCTACTAATTTAAATTTGCATGAGTTCCAAGATGGAGAATTTATGTTTGAATGAGCCTGTGCTTGATTATCATTGTGGATAATTGGGGATTTGCTAAATTTGACAATGCTTAGATTAGACAATGCTTTGTATCTTTATAAGTCTTTACATACTTCTTTGATAAGCTAGTGTGTATAGAAAAACTACACTCATTTTTCCCTGTGAAAATATGCCTTCCCTATGGATTGAAAAGGAGACATTTCCAAACTTTTGCCAATTATGTCCCAGAATTGATCATGGTGTTTCCTCTGATTATAAATCTGGAATATTATATCATTGTATGGAATTTACACAACTAACTATGGGCCACCATTAATGAAGACCAATATGCTCTTGGTAAAATAACCCAGGAATTATATGGGTGAGCAAAATGTTCTACAAACGAACACTGCATTCTTTCTGAAATAAATCTTTCCCATAGACACATTTCTTGTGACAGGTGATAACAATCTTCCCCAATTACTTGTAAAAGTAAGTTGACAGTACAAAATTTCTTTTGAAGGCACTCTATTAAGCACATTTCAACCAATGTTTACTGTCAAACCAGGAATTCATGCCAGACAGGTAGAATCACTTTCCTTTATAACCCTATTATTAGCATCAGATAGGCAACCAGGTTTGCAAAAAAAAAGAATATATATATATATATATATATATATATATTCATTAATAGGCACACATTACCAAGAGTCAAATAATTATTTCTTGGTCCTTCCATATGTAATCCCAATGAAAATACAGCTAATATTTATTATGCCATATACCAAGCCCAATGCTATAGGATTTATATATGTATTTGACACTAAGATAAAATACTTAAATGGAATTAAATACATGGCTTTGGAAAAAATTAGGCCATTTTTTATACAAGTGTGCTAATTTCATTGGTTTTGCTAGAAATGCTTATTGATTTGTATGAGCTTCCTCTTGGTTTCTTGGTTTCTCCTTTCTAGGCAAGCAGTAAGCAGTGAAATAAGGAAAGATGGTTTCAAAACACACAAAACCTGTTCCTTGTGTAGATACAGCTTAAAGAATATAAACAGATGGATTTCTCCCACAGGACAGGTCATCATACCATCGGGGGAAAATGAGTTGGCTGCTGCTGAGTTAAGAAGCAATGAAGTCATTGCTATGCACATAATTAAAATGTGATATTTCAAAAGGAGTGAATCCAAGGAGGAGAAAAGAAAAATTACAGATAATACATACTGTGGTTATGGCTTTGAATTAATATGCGCCTGGATGCAGAAGAAGCAAAGCAAACAAATGTCAGCCATCAAAAATAGGCAAACTGGCAATATGTTTAACCAGTAGCTTTCACCTTCAGCCCCTCACTCTCACCCATAATGGCAGTATTATTAATTTTTGCTAAGCTCATTTGAAACCATGTAAGGTTTTTTTAGAGGTCTAGATTTAGACTATATATTATAGGTTGATGTATACCATTCCAATGCCTAGTAGGAACTGTATCAGTATGTAATGGGACAAACCAACTCAAAAGACATGGGTCTGGGTCATGTTTTACTGATAGCTTTTTGCATCTATATCTGAATTACTAGTTGGGCCCATTTAGGAGAGAGAGGCTGTTCTTGTCATGGCCACTATTCAACTTACCCAACTTACTTCTTTCTAGGCACAATTGGGCTCATATAATGAAGAGAACAGCATAGGATTTTGAACAATATACCCTCTCCCCTTTCTGTCCAGGAAGCTGCCTACTGAGGAGAAAACAGCAGATGCACAAGCAACTGTCATCTTGGGTAATAGAGACTCTTCTCTTGAGACTTTATCAGTTTTGTGTTTATAGCTCCTCTAAGGCAATATCTATATGATGACAGGCTTTCTGGTAAAAGCTGAGAAATTCAATTGCAAATATGAATACTACAAAATGTGTGGCTATTTGGCAACAGGCAGATCAAACATCTGGATCTTTGACTCAGTTTTTCCATTTTCACCCAATATTTTCATATCGTGAAAAACACCAATTAAAAAAAGCAGCCAATCTGGTGTTTTGGCTTTCCTAACTAGCCAATTTGTATCTCAGAATGGTTGGTCCAATTGATTGTGCTGTTTTAGATGGCCAAAATGAACAGATCAAGATAAAAATAGTTGGTTGGGTAGCTGTTATGATCTGTTTCAATCAATATGGTAGAATTACAAACTCTAACTCATAAATGCTGTACAAATGCAAATAATTTCTGACATCTTATCATTCAACAATCTATCAGGTATATTAATGTCATTTCTCTCTATCTTTCCAGATAAAGACATAGGACCGGAATTCAAGTGATTTGCTTTGGAAAGCACAGCAAGTTGGTGTTCATTCTCTATTAGAACTTGTGTAGAGTATTCATAGAGACAGAGCACTACAGTTTACTTTTTAGCTTCCATGGAAATGAAACACTGAAAAACTAAAAAAAAAGAGAAAAACAGAAAGTAAGAGAAATGTTATTGAAATTTTATTTTATTGTATACTACTACAAGGAGGTTTGTAAATATTCTAATTGTGGAGAACAACCTACATTTTGGAGAGATATCCATCAATGTTAATAAATTAAAGGAATTTCATCTTAGAAAATGAAAGGGCATATAGATTAGAACAAAAATATTGAGGTTATAATACAATTTTTATATCATTGCCCCTGAATGATGCATCTAATATTAATGACTAGATTGATTTGGGGAAATATTGAAGTAATCAGGAACTGCTTTAAAAATAAATGCATCTACCTAAGTAAATCACCTTTGCATAAGATATACCATTCTTTCCCAATGTAGTAGAATGAATCCATATGTAGTAGAATGAAATTTAACTCCTATCTATCAACCTGTACATAACTCAAAGTGAATGATTACCTAGATCCATGGATACAACTATAAACATTTTTGTAGGTCTGTATCTAGAATTCCATATGATGATGATTGTATAGCTGCCTTCAATGATGGCACTTTTTTCCTCTGGCAATGAATCTGATGCTATGGAAAGATTAAAAAAGAAAAAATACTAAGTCAAAGAATAAAATTGAAATAATATTTAAGGAAAATTATTTTTTTCCATGTATTTTTAAATTTTGCAGCTTTCAAAATAACCCAGCATACAGTACCCCTCAGATTGACTGACTCATCTCCATGTCCACACACTTTCTTTAAAAACAGAAAAATCATTTTTGAAAATGATCAAAACATAACATTTTGCTGGAACAGATGCCTTGCCTGAGCTCTGTGCCACATTTTTGTAGTATTTAAAATGAACGTTTCAGTTTTAAACACGGAGTGACTAATCACCATTGGGGAGGAAAGGAAGGTCTTCTTGGAGGCAAAGTCAAGGTCTTCTTCTTCCAAGTTTTCAGAAACACTGGAGCTAAGGACTTGTGTGTGCTAAACACTTCTTATTGGGCTGCTTCTCAACAAGATTGATTCTCAGCAAGAAGTGTTTTGAATATTTGACTGGCATGAGTTCAAGGAAAGAGTAATTTTAATATCTGAGACTGATACATGCTTTTTAGTTATCTACTTGTTATTTAATTTTTACATCTTTTTAATATATCCCAGTCTTTCTTTGAAGTACCATCAGATATTTAGCTTTTTAGCTTATTCTATATCTCAATTTAGTATAGTGTTCCAATTTAGATATGGATTTATAGTTCAGATCCAGCAGTAAGTATTAACAGAGGTCACTTGCCTCTAAAGTCAGCCTGCTTTGGAAGGTAAGTTATTCAGTGACCCTAAGTATAAAGATTTTCTGTCAGGAAAAAAAATGCATCATGATTTTCTTGTTAAATTTTGTATACAAATTGACTTAACCAAGGATAGATTAAAGTTTGGTGACATTTTAAAACACAAATTTCTACATGTTTGGGAAACTGGCTAACTGTGGTCTTTTTACTTTTCATCAAGATAAGAAATCAGTGGCTCTCTAATATTCTGCTGATTGTCATGTTACAGATGGCTGGTATAAACAGCCCAATGGCTATCTTCTGTTTCCCTCACTTTCAGCTCTGTGTGCAGGCTTCTGGAGTTGAAAGAAAATTTGGAGAACATGTTTTCAAGAATAATGGTTTTATAGGTCACTAAAGCATACTAAGATAATTTGTATATTTCCTAATTAATCATAATAATGTATAATAATATCAATAAGTAATTTCATTGCCCAGATATATGCAGTGGGAACAACACATTCATTTTATTGATAGATAATTTTAGCCTTAATACACATGTAAGTTTGGGTCAGTTATGGGCCCAGAATTTCTTTTGACTCAATGAAGTTATTCAAATTCCATAATTTTTGATCTTTAATGAAAAATGTGGAATTCATGAAGAGAAATTATCAGATAAATCTATTCCAATTTTTAAAATGCTTCTAAATGTGTAAGACAATTGGTTAGCCCCTAGGATGTGCCAGTCTACAAGAAGTTTGTGATAATTATTAATTTACTAGCAAGAAGATGAGTGGTATCAGTGATGTCATTTATGATCCATTATGTTGCAATTTCTAGCAGAGATACTTCACCTCCCTCTAACATCACGTCTACAGTGCTTCTAAGGATCAATCACACATTACATACATCCTCTCTGAGTTTTTCAGAGAGGAGTCATAGTTCACACCCTTAGAGAAGTATGGTGAATATATAGAAGGGCTGTAGCCAGGAAACAGAGGAGGTTTGGGGATTTACATTCTTCTTTCTTTAGATCATCTGGATTTGTCTTTTGTTTTTGTTTGGAATACTTTCCATTTAAATGGATATTTCTGAATTACATAAGATGCCCCATGACTCTTTCTCCTGGATGGTACCTGTAAGTGCGGGAAGTGTTTGATGGTAAGATAGAATGTGGAAATGGAGAAATTGACAGAACATTAACCTAAGCAGAAACTGCTCAACTCTGTTGTTCATACTGTAACTCTGAAATATAAAATAACCAATGCATTTTTAAAAGTATTTACAATTTATTTTTTACTCATCCTCATACTAGAAAAGACTTAAGAAACATGCACATATGATATGAGGAAGAGGAGTACAGGCGAGCTAAAGATATGTCTTTTCAGCATCTGATAGCTTAAAATGCTGTTAAGAGTCAGCAATAAAAAGTAATTGTCCTATATTCTAAAAGTAAAAAAAAAATTCTAGACTGTATCACATGCAATATATGGTACATTCCACACTATCTCAGATATTTTAGAATATTTCATACATTTGAGAATTTTTTGATATTTTCAACATTCTTCCATAGGTTCCTTTTTATCAGACTGAACATTTAAGTTTTAGATTGGAAGACATAGTCACCAGTAATGTAGCCTAAAATCCTTGGAGACATTTTGACAGCAATTACATTGCTGAATTTTTGCATATTCAATAAATTCTACAAGAAAAGATAAGAATAATTTGCACCTAAGATAATTATAGATCAGTTGAAGAGAAATAGCTGAATATTTCAAGCATTTGCTCTAGGAGAAGGAGAGCCTATGAAATTATGAGGTGGTAAAACAAGACTAAGTCTGGTGACGTCATTGATGAGAATGGAAGAAAGTAAGTTTGACCTGGACGTTATGTTGCACACCTGTAATCCCAGAAACTCAGGAGGCTGAGGCAGGAGGATCTTAAGTTTGATGTTAGCCTGGACAACTTACTGAGACCCAGTCTCAAAATAAACAATAAAAAGGGACTGGGACCTTAAAGTACACTACAGAACTCTAGTAACAAAAACAGCCTGGTATTGGCACCAAAGCAGGCATAAATATCAATGGAACAGAATAGAAGGCATAGAGACAAATCCACATAAATAAAATTATCTCATAGTAGACAAAGTCACCAGAAACATACGTTGGAGAAAAGGAGACTTTTCACAAATGGGGCTAGGAAAACTGGAAATTCATATGTAGTAGAATGAAATTTAACTCCTATCTATCAATCTACACATAACTTAATGTGAATCAAAGATCTAGGTATTAGATCAGAAACCCTGCACCTACTAGAAGACATTGTAGGCCCAACACTCCAACATGTTGGCTCAGGAACAACTTCCTAAATAAAACTCTTAGAATGCAAGAAATATTTTTTAAAAAAAATCAATAAATGGGGTATATCAGACTACAAAGCTTTTTCACAGCGAAAGAAACAAGAGTGTGACAAGAGGACCTACAGAATGGGAGAAAATCTTTGCTACCCACACCTCAGATAAGGGATTAATTTCCAGGATATACCATGAACTCAAAAAGCTTAACACCAAAAAAAAAAAAAAAAACCCAATTAATAAATAGACAAAGAAACTGACCAGATACTTCTCAGAAAAAGAAATATGAATGAATGGTCAAAAATATATGAAAAATTGTTCAGCATCTCAAGCAATTAGAGAAATGCAAATTCAAACTACCCTGAGATTTCACTTTCTGCCAGTCAGAATGGCAATTATCAAGAATGTACAATAACAAATGTTGGCAAGAATATAGGGAAAAGCTCATACATTGTTAGTGGGACTACAAATTGATGCAACCACTCTGGAAAACACTTTGGGGATTCTTCAAAAACCTAGACTGGAAATTCCAAGACTGGAATCCTAATCAGAATAAGATGTATTCCATATTTGTGTAAATATGTCAAAATCACCATTTGATACAATTATCTCACTCTTCAGTATATATCCAAAGGAGTTAAAAATCAGTATACTACAGTGATTCAGCAGCATGTTTATAGCAGCCCAATTCACAATAGCTAAGCTATGGAACCAACCTAAATGTTAATCAACAGATTAATGGATTTAAAAAAATATAGGTTATATACACAATGGAATATTACTCAGCCATAAAGAAGAATGACTTTTTGACTTCTGCAGGTAAATGGATGAATCTGGAGACTATCATGCTACATGATTGTCCCCAAAAAACAAAGGTCGAATGTTCTTTCTAATATGTGGATGCTAATCTATAACAAGTGTGTGTGGGTGGGGGATAAATAGAAGTTCTGTGGGTTAGATAAAGTGAATGAAAGGAAGGAAGAGAGATAGGAAAAGGAAATACAGCAGAATGAAGCTGACATAACTTTCATATATATATATATATGAATATAGCATAGTGAGTCTCAACATCATGTACATCCACAAGACTGGAATCCTAATTAGAATAAGATATATTCCATATTTGTATAAATAAATCAAATTAGATTCTACTGTCATGTATAAGTAAAAAGAAAAGATATGAATTTTTAAAACTAGTAATATTGAAAAAAAATAGATATTGCCTAGTGGTAAAGTGTCCCTGGGTTCTATCCCCCATACTGGAAGAAAAAAAAAGAAGAAGAAAGGAGAAGGAGGAGGAAGAGGAGGAGGAGGAAGAAATAAGTTTGGATTCATGGAAGTTTTAGAAAATCTTTAAAACCAGATATCTTAAAATGCTTTTAAGAGTCAGTAATGCAGGAAAATCTTGACCTGGGATCCTGTAAAAGCTTTGATCAAGGAAACTGAAAGCTTATTATTGAATTTGAAAAGATCAATCTAGTTGTAATGTGGAATAGGTTGAAACAGGATAGAATTGGGGAATCCAATCCAGAAACTGGTATAATAATTTAAATGAAAAGTGACATAGATCTTAAAAACTATTTTTTTAGTCATACAAAGATATTTTATTATTTAATTAATAATGACCTGGCTTAATCAATCACTTAATAAGCTTTGAGTGAGGGCCATTTTTAAAATCTAAACACCACAAAAAAAACCCAACGTTTTCCCACCTTTTGGGATGTTCTAAAGAGCAACAAAGAATCTTAATGAGATTATAGAATAAGAATGATGAAAATTTTAAGCATTGGCATAATCAAAATGAACTATCATGTAAGACTTAAGTTCCTGTTTTAAGACATCAGCATTTCTCAAAGAATATTACAGGAAGCATTGATTGCTTGGGGATGTTAGTGTTTAGTGTTCAGGTGGGGAGAAGGATTTTCTGTTTACATTTGGAATGCTGGGATCAATGAAGTTAAACAAAATCCTTATCGTAGGATTTTGCAGAACATTTATTATCCCAGTGTCCTTTGTGCACTGCCATGGTGGTGCTCCAGCATATGACATTTCCAGTTAGATTTGACCATGGCCCTCTGCATTCATCTAGTATCTCCTGGGACAACTGTGCCACTGAACACACAGTAGGAAATGCTTGAATATGCAAATAGATTAATACAATATAGTCTTATGTGTTATCTAGATTCATAGATAATATATTGCAAAGATATATGCATGTATAATTTCATTAGGAGGAAATTATTTCATAACTGCAAGGAATTCAAGTTATTCATCCTTTGCTAATTGCCTTTGGCTTTAAGGCTTGTCAGAATTCTTCTGCTCATTAAATCCATAATCTCTCCTTATGAGGGAGCATTGAGGACGATTTCACTGGAGTGGCTCACCCACACACAGCCCCCAAATCAGGCTGTTCATCATCTGAGTGTTTTTCTTCAAGCACACAAAGAAACTATTTTCTCCTGGGTAGGGGCTTCCCCTGACCTCCCACCCACCCCTGTTCTATAGGGAGTCATCCCCAAAGAGATGTGTCATTCTTGGAACAGAACATCCCTGGGCGAAGACTCACTAAGTAATCATTCAGCTAGAAGCATAAATCTACCCCTAGGGTCGGAAAAACCCATAGTGAAAGAGAATAATGGGCAAAGGGGATTGCATTCCAAGGTATTAAAATAGAATAGACACAGGCACTGAAGTGAACAGGCTGCAGTGCAACAAAGGGAATTCTCCAAAATTCAAACATAGAACTCTGAGTGATAAACTCTCGACCCCCATCATGATTAACTCTTTAGTCACTAAGATATATCATCCCCTTTTACTCAAAACAGTATGGTGGTTGATCTACCCTGAGCCATTTCTTGTTGGCTTCATGGGGATGAGAGTGAGCATAAGCTTTCTTCCTTTTCCCCTTTCTTCTCTTCCCCTCTCCCTTTTATAATGTGGCTATAATGTTGACCCTGCAAAAGACATTAGCCAAAAGATTAATCAGAACCCAGGATTCTCCAGTGAGTCAGAACAGCCTACCTACATCCAGACAGGCCTGGGGCAGGGAACAGAGTTGGCACCAGCCCTGATCTGTAGGTTGGAACAGGAGCTGAGTGCTGTCCTTGCTGCAGAGGCTGGCGGGGAAGTTTCTGCTGGGTGGGCTAGGCACAGGTCCAACAGGGATCAACATGTTCTTGTCACGATTCAGGCAGCCGCCTGGCACTAGGGGGGATCCAAGCTGGAGCCACCCAACAGGTGGGCAGAGCATTGCTCAGAAAATCTGACTGATTGGGGGCTTGATTATTGAAAGGCAGGATATAGAAGGGGAAAGAACATGAGCTTCTGGTCTCGTTTTCACCTCTTCTAACTGTGATTCTGGACAAGTTGCTAAAATTTTCTGAACCTCAGTTTCAGATAATGCTATTAAAGCACTTTTTAAAAAGAAGGAATTAATAATGATGATGTCTAATATTTATTTAGCACTTAGTATTTGTTAAATACTGTGCAAAAAGTCTATTGTACATAATTGTATTTAATCTGTACAACAATCCTGTAGGGGATAGATGCTATTAATATGTCTCCATTTCACATGGCAGCAAACTCATGTTACCGGTTGGGAAATGCAAAATCCAGACATGACATCAAGTACAGAGGTATTAGCCAAATTCATATTATTTTAAAAATCTAACTGCTCCTTGATTAGAACAATGGTGATGCTACCACTGCCACATGGCTGTTGCTATTAAGGGTGGGAATGATGTCCTCAGCCCAAGTTCATGGTAGATGACTCCACTTCTTAGGGTAGAGGAGAGGGCAAGGTAAGACCAAAGCCATGGTCTTCTCAGTTGGAAGAATGAGCAGAGGAACTCGTAAACTATTAGGGCACCAAAATCAAAGTCCAGCCCTATGAATTATACCACTCAGAAAGACTTGAGAACAGAGTCATTTATGAAACTCTGGCTTCAAAATAAGGCACTTTTGAGGAAAACCAATAACAATAGAGGGCCCCAGGGATCAACTCTGGGGCAATGACTTTATATTAACACCCAACACAATCCAGGAAATCAGGAAAGACCATAATAACAGGGTATGCAAAAGGCAACTAAATTCAAGAGCCACTGCAAGAGTGCAGGAACCTTGGGAAATGTGGGACACAGAGAGAGTCACTATCAGCTCAAGAACTACATCTGGACTTGGCTTGCAGGTTGGAACTGTTAATGGATACCAGTAGATTAAATCCAGAAGAGTGGAGGTTAAAAGTCATTACAAGTCACATGTTGGATAATGTTGCATTGTGCAGTGCAGTATACTGCAGTGTAGTCCAGTGCAAAGTAGTGTAGCACCGAGTAATACAGCAGTGTGTGGTGTGTTATAGTCTGTTTTGGTGTAGTGTAGTGGGCAACAGCGTATTACATAGATTGGAAAGTACAGTGTGTATGATGTTTTATTGTGCTGTGTGCCATAGTGTAGTGTGCTGCAGTTTAGGTTAGTTTGAAGCAATGAAAGAACTGTAGAGGTGGAAATCAGGAAGCCTGAATTCTCGTCTTTTCTGTGCCATTAACAAGCTGTATCCTTGGATAAATCACTTAGCCCTTTTTGGCTGCATTTTCCTATAACATGTAAAATGAGGGGGTTGGAAAAGATGATCTTGAAGGTCAGTTCTGAGACATCCCACAGCTTGGTCTTACTCATGAGATCTCTAACAATTTACACTTTCTGCCAAGATTCAGAGGTTCCTTATACAGACTTTCCCCAAGTTTAGAATGCCAGATAATGTTCCTGGAAGAAAGAAGAAAAAGGGAAAAACCCATAAATAGATTTTAGTACCAATCCAACAGTAAGAATGAAATTAAATTAAAGGTTAAGTTATTGCAATCCAATCCTGGTCATAATTCTTTGTTAAATGAAGGGTGTTCTTAGCCAGAATACTGGGAGGTCTGGGTAGCTGCAATCCAGCTCCAAAAAGCTTTCTTTGTTATACCACTGGTGCAGGCACAACCGTAGTACCTGGAGAGTGAGGAATCCATTTGGTCAAAATTGTTGGACCAGATGATCACAACAACCAATACCTCAAGGATTGCTGTTATCAGAAATCAATTTTGAATGTTACCTTTACTGAAAGAAGTATGAACCGTCACTATTTTCAAGTTCATTTATGTAATAATAAGTGTAGTACAAATTTTAAAGTTAAATTATACTAAGAGGCTTTTAAAAACAGGGGTTTCTTACCATATTTCTCTCCATTTACCAAAGTCTTGCCCTAAGGAAACCCCCTTTGACTAAGTATTACCACTATGATTTCTGGCACTTAACACATCTCAAGTAGTATTAAACTACTCATTATTGGCTCATAAATTTTAGATATTATCAGTGACTTGCTGTATTGATAGATTAGGATTTAGCTGTCTAATACAACCATTCTCTCTTTGTGTTCTCTTCCATACTCATTGTATTTTGATATCAAATCAATATTTAAATAAGTTAGCATTGTTATGCCTATAAAAATATGACTCACAGCTTAGCATTATATTGTATCATGATTCTGTTCTCTTCCTTCAATTTTTACTAAAATGACTAGATGCCTTTTTGTATTTATTTAGTTTTTTTTGTATGTATTGTTAAAATTTTAAACTTCTTTCCAAAAGCTTATAAGATTAATTTTCCACAAGATAAATTGTATCACTAATCTTTTCATGCCTTGGAGTTTTTTTTTTTGTTTTATTTTGAGACAACTCTAGGCCTGTTATCATTAAGTGTCATCTTGGAACTTCCCTCTGTCCATCAACCTTGGAATTCCCTTTGCTTTACTCCTTGTTTGGGTTCCTTGTCTCTTGGGCCTCATGACTTCTGTTTTAATGAAGTACTTATTTATTTTGAAGGAGTAATTCCTTTAGCCATTATGTCAGATTAAATATATAGTACTAGAGCAGAAATCATGTTCATAACATACTTCAACATGTCTATATTTTGAGTCACAATATTTCAATCTATACTGCTTTACCTCAACCCCTGAGGCAATATTGTTGTCTTGGAAATTCCCTTCTTCCTTGTTTCCTGTTTGAGTTGACTCTCCTGTTTTCTGAATCCTGTGTTCTTCCTCTTTCTAGAAGTCAACCTCTTCTGTTAATAACCTCCTGAAAAGAGGGATAGATTAGGCAAGATATTTGAAACCTTGCATTTTTACCCTGATAATTCATTGATAGTTTGGCTGGGTATAGAATTATAGAAGGGAATTCTTTCTCCTTCACAATTTTAAACAGATTGACCCATTTTATTTGTCTTGCTTCCAGTCTAATATAGAAAGTTAGATTACATTCTGATACTTGATCTTTTATATAATCTTTTTTTTTCTTTCTAGAGAATTTTAAAATTGTTTTGTTTGCTTTAACATTCTGAAATATCAGAATGAAACCTCTTGGTGTGTTTATAATATCTCCTCTGTCGGACACTCTAAGCCTTTTTTATTCTGGGAGTCATATTAATCACCAATCACTCCAATTCTGGATATTGATAAGGTTCACAGAAATCTGAAAGCAAAGAAAAACAGATTACAACTTGACATTTATTTATAGATATAAACACTTCTTAATGTAGAAAGCTTGCTAAATAAATGATGAAACATATAATAGCATATATGTCACTCATAATCTTACCAATTAAACATGTTTTCTTAATTATCTATGCATATTCTATTTTTTTAATCCTAAAACAAGAATTATTTAATTATTTTCTTCAATAAATCTTATATGTTATCTTTTTCTAAATCAAAAAATCATGTGGATTTTGGGCTCTCTGGGTCCTATTCTTTACTGTCTTAAGCCTTCTTTCAGATTGCAATCTTTTTTATTTTCCTGAAGAAGTTTCTTAACTGTACTTTCTTAACCACTATTGAAATTTTCATTTCTGCTGTCTACATTGTTCTTTGCTTCTGAGACCTATTTTTTTCATACACATGCACACATACTTTTTACTATTTTTCCCCCTTAGATTTAAAAGCTTGCATTTTCTATCTCTGATTGTATGTTTGTATAAATACACACACACGCACATGCACACACAAAGTGATCTTCATTTTCACAGATATTTGTAGTGGTGCTTTAAAATATCCATTCATAAACAGGTAGAGAATAATGAAATTTTGGGGTCACCTGATATGTACGTTTACAGAAGAAATCAAAAAAGGTAATGCTATGCCTTCTTGTTCCAGCTTTCATACTGTAAACGAGTGTTCTTTTTACAGTCTGTTTAGTGCCGCTTTTGCCACAGTTTTGTACTTTTTTGGTTATGTTTTGAAAGGTTGATAAAAATGTCATTGGCGTTTCACAGGAAACTAACCATATATTTTCTCCTGGGGAGCAAGGGTTCAGTTTTGTAATTCAGTTTTATAGTAACTTAGCAGAACATAATTAACAGGGATAACAAAAAATACATATATAATTTCAGTCTCTCTGCATAGTCTCTGTTCCTTCCAAGTTGCTTTTTTCTGCCATTCTAAGTGTTTTCATCAGTTGTCTGAGAATGTTTTGGGTTTTGCTCATAATAAAAGCAAAACAACAACAAAAATTGATCATATTCTTGCGCTTGTGTGGCATTATGCTGACTTTAAGCTTCACTTTTTTGAAAAAAGTCATGTGTCAATATCTCTGCAATTATTATCTTTTGGTTGATCAGATTACTTGGAAAATTAAAAAAGAATACTCTTTCAGTTTATGCATTTAGATAAATCTTTTCTCTGATACCTTCAATTTTTCAAATAATCTTTAGAAATAATAAAAATGAAAGATAAAAATTAAGTAGTGAAGATATGCATTGCCATATATATATATATTGAAATATATTCAACAACCTATATGTTAAATTGTAGATTAACCAAGAAGAACATCCAAAAATTTCCAGTGGAATATCATACAATCAACAACCATTATGCTTACTTAGAAATATAATGCCCCAAACAAATTATTATGATGTAAAAAGAATAAAGAGAATGATACAAAATATGGTAGGATATAAATTATGTAATAAAATATGCATAGATAATTAAGAAAACATGTTTAATTGGTAAGATTATGAGTGACATACATGCTATTATATGTTTCATCATTTATTTAGCAAGCTTTCTACATTAAGAAGCGTTTATATCTATAAATAAATGTCAAGTTATAGTCTGTTTTTCTTTGCTTTCAGATTTCTGTGAACCTTATCAATATCCAGAATTGGAGTGATTGGTTTACCTGGTGCTAAGGGATTTCCTAATATATGGGAATTTCACAACTATAATTGGACAGTCCTAGGCCAACTGTGATTGTTGGTCACTCTATGACCAGATCTCATAATGAAAGAAAATAGGAACACAAAATTGGATTATCAACAGGTTTATACCCTTCTATTATTTATATAAACTAACAATTCCTGTTAACTATTTTGTGCAGAAAGCTAATCTTATTGAATTATACTATAAACCAAATAATTATTGTCTAAAAATTATGCTGATGCCAAATATTTAGTCATGTAGAAGTTATTTGTCTCTTGTCATTAATATGACACAGAAAGCTGTTATTATGTTTTGTAATGTCAGAAAAAAAATGAGATGTTTGCCCTCCCTACTATCTTCTGCTCAGTACCCTTTCATTGCTTCACCTACCTAATTTCAAGTTCCTTTTATTTTCCAAGGTCTCTTCATCTGTACTTCAACCGAGGTCTAAAAAAATGACTTCAGATCTCACCTTTATACTGGGCCTTTCAAATTTACCCTTCATTCTGATTTTCAGGATTTAATTTCTATTTCTATATTTTCTCTCATATATCATGTCCCCAAACTACATTTTCCTCTCCAGAGTAGCCAAGATCCTATAATTACCCACTCAAATTAATCATTATAACAATAGTTGGGTTACCTGAGTTAGAAATCTTGACAACCATTTTTATTTTTTCTTTCCCCTCACATTCCTAAATCAATTAATCACTATATCTTGCCAATTTTAACTTCCTTACATCTCTCTTCATTGTCTTTATTTTAATGACTCTTGACCTTTTTGATCATTGAATGGCATATTTAAGATAATCCCTAGCACTACTAGGAAGGCAAGCAGTTTGTTCTTTTAAGTAGCTAGATGCCAGCAATTTACTGTCTCTCCAAATTAAGCAAGGTCATCCCGCTCCCATGACTTCTTGCAGTGTCTGAACTTGGCTCCTACACCCAATTCTAATTTTGATATCCACACCAGTCAGGGCTTGACATCTTTTATCCTAATATTCAATCCCACTGACCTTTGTTTTATACTTCTACTGTGCTGGTGTCTCCTGTACTTTATTACCAGGAAGGGAAAAAAAAAAGTAGTTCTTTAGGCACAATCTATAGCCCTACTTGCCACCTTGATGCATGATAGAGCTTGTTTGCCTGAATATATCAGAAACTCAGAAGTGATCTCAAAAGTCTTCCAGGATTTCCCATATAGTTTAACCATATATGAGCATTCAGGTGATATTTTCCTTGTCTTCTTTCCATTGAATCCTAGGGCATGGGAATTATCAATGGCATAAAGAACCCTCTATCAGAGCAGTATATTCCTTTTTTAAAACAGTCTCAGAGATATTTGGAGATACTTCTAAGTTGGAATTTGTAACTAAAAAGTTCTATCAAAGATATACCTCAAAGCAAAAAAAGGTGCTATTGTATTTGCCTCTTTTTCTAAGTTCCTAAGTTAAAAAGAGTCTTGAGAAGGTTCAGGTGGATCACTCCCTGAGAAAGTTAACTGAGCCATAAAATGGGAAGAGAGTCACAGAACTTCATGCTATTTTGATTTATGAAGTTAATACTCATGATCAGTCTACCTACCCAAATGCAAAAATTCACAAAGGAAATGGTGAACAACTAACCCCTCAAAGCCTTCTTCAAATCAAGGTAACTAAAGGGGATCAAGTTTGCAAAGGAAGAGTTGTGAGCTTTTAAAAGAATTGCAATTCTCTGATATGTGGGTGAATAACTTCCAACCTTAAGGGGATTTGTTGGGTGATGGGATGGGAAGTGGGTTTTTGCTACCTACTCTACCTCAATAATAGAGCCATATGGAGAACCTGAGCTTGTTCCTGGAATGTGAGCCCATCTCAGATCAGGGATTTATTCATGCCTGATGTTTAATGTGGTCTGTGGCAGCATAGGGAGAACAGAGGAATGCAAACAGATAAAGAAACTGAAGCAATTAATCACTCATCAATGACATGGTAAGGGCTATGTGAGTTCTAATAGATCACACAGAAGAGAACAGGCCTAGAGCTCTTTAAGTCCAACTGAAGAGGATTCTTGGAAGGAAGAGGATCCATCAAAAGAAACTGGGCATGGGTAAGATCATCTGAGAACCAGTATCTGAAGGGAGAGGGACCAGTTTTCTGAAGTACGAATAATGCACCAGATGAAAACTTGGGGAGAAAGAGAGGGAGATAAACATACTCCTTCCCAATGGTGAGTAGCTGCCCAAATTAGGCCTTAACAAGAGGAAGGGATAGAGGAGTCTAATTTTTGAATAAAAAATTGAAATTATAGGGCTTGCTCAGTGGTAGAGTACCTACCTAGCACCAGAGAGGCATGGGGTTTGATCCTCAGCAAAATAAAAATAAAGGCATTGTGTCTGCCTACAACTAATTTTTTAATTGAAATTATTATCTTAATATAGATGTGAATTTATCAATTGACTTATTTATAACTTAAAGTGATTTTAGCGGTGTCTGAAACAATCTTGATGGTTGGACAAACAATCCCATATCCAAAATATACTGTAAAGGAATAAGAGGAGACAAAACAATGTTGGATTTTGATCACATTTTGGCTTAATTTGTGTCATTTTTCACATACTGATTTTATTTGGACTGTTTAATGTATCTAAGTAAGCATTTATTAAATCATTACTAAAAAAGAATAGGTGATTTGAAATCAGAAAACCTGCCTTTGTATGCCAAATCTTTATTTCACTCTTATATTATCTTGGAAAATTTTAACCTCTCAGTTTCTTTATCTGTTGCCTGAGGGAAATAACTTGAGATTCTCTGAGTATTAAGTGGGATAATGGGAAGAACAGAAACATTGGTAACTGCACTTAGAAAGTTCCATAAATGATTATACTCTGTAGTACAGAATGCTACATAAGCAATTTTTATGGAAGCTTTAAAAAGGAATGCTGATATTTATATCAGGAGATAATTTCTTAGTAATTTTGAACAAGTTCTCCCTTGTCTTTGGAGGAATTGCTTTTTAAATGCATTACTAGGCATTCTGTGGGCTCTTTTCCACAGTCATGTAAGGACACACAAACAAAATAACAGTAATCATCAGTCATACTAATACTGGTTAGCCACAATGACACACACCTCTGAAGTAGATATTCTAAAAGAAATGTTAGAAAATATCTTTCTAAACATATGTCTCATAATAATGACTACATCTTGAGTAGTGACTAAAATAGAATGACCTTTTGCTTTTTTTTAATGTCCAAAAAAATGTAGACTCAGCACATCCAAAACCTCAAATGGCTTCTTCCAAGCTGTTGAAAAACCTCTTTGGTGAAAAGCTACTCATATTTTGGTGAAGGATGAGCCTATGAATTCTGCTGATTTTCTTCTATATTTAAAAGCCTGAGCTATGACTAGGTGGACGCTAAGATGACTAATACAGACTCTTCAATTCTTAAGGAAATGTGCAATTGAAGTGGGTAAACACAGCATAGATCAACAAAGTAATAACAACAACAAAATATTATATGCTAGTCTTCAAATGGTTGTGTTGTCAGAGGCAGGTAGTAAAGTACATGAGTGTTCTAAAAGGGTCAAACAATCATGATCCTAACCAGACACCCCGCCCTCCATCTCATGCATCCTAATTATATGACCCTCTGCCCTCCTCTTCACCCAGAAATTTCCAAAAGATCACAGAAATGCTCCACAGTGAATGACATCATCCTTTGGCATCACTCACTACACTGATAGGCTGCCCTGATCCAGCCCTTGCAGGGGTTGCTGTACTTTCTCTGACCTGACTAAATACCTCAAAGACCTCAAGCCCGTTTTTCATCCCTTGCCATCTCCATACATTTTTTTATCAATGAGACAAGAATCATTAACCACAATTTTTATGTTGCCTTATTAATCCTTTATAGAGGTCTGCTGTAATTTCCTTTCATTTACGTTCTATTTTTCAGACTTTTCTTTAAACGATTTATTCCCAGTCTGTGTTGGAGACCTGGGAATTTATCTTCCCAGTCCCTCAGAATTCTCTTTCCTAAAGATGTTAAGCTTTATATAATTCCCTTTTCTAGATCTTTGACCTTGTCTTCGTTATTTGACATTTATTCATATGGAATTTAATCAGTCAGTGATCAGGTATGTTTCTTTTTTCCTTTTCATATCATCCAAAATGTTACCATTGGTTCTCTCTTCTGTCAGGACCTAATTCTCTCATTGCCTTACCACAAATAGCCTTTATTGGGCAAAAGTATTCAGAAAGAAACCACTTTATAATGCTCTTTTTCCTTCTAGTAAGCACTTTCCATTTTTCTCTCTATATTTAGAAAAAAGTCAACAAAAAATTAACCTTCTCCAAAGGTAATAGCATGCCTTATGTATACATTAGCGTATGTAAAAATCCATTCTCAAATGTATCTGTCAACTCCAGGCATCATTCTTCCAGAGAATAAAATTTAAAGGGCTGTCTACGTAGGATGACATTTTTAGAAGGTTCATCAAAATCCATATGTCTCTTTGCCTTGCATATTACATTATGGCCATTTTCTCCATAATTTATTCATTCTTCACAGGTGGCATAATTTGCATCAAAGTGGGTCTCTTTTTTGATTCATTAAAGTTCTGACACTTTCTGCCTTTGTCCTTCTTTAATTTGTTACTAGCTTTTGACACAGTTAAGAAATTGTTTCGGCTTCCTTAACATCTCTCAGTCACTCTTCTACCTCCCAGTAGCTCTTTATCTGTTCTTGCTTCCTTCTTCTCTACCTGATTTCAGTGGTGGATTCTTTGGGCTGAGGCCTGTAAGCCTTATTTTCTATCTGGTGTTTCTCCCTTGATGATTTATTCTGATCTCATAACTTTAAATACCATGCTGATGTCTTTCACATTAATGTATAGACTTTTACATTTAATTATGTGTCTTGTTTACTTATATATCTACTAAACCTTTCAAACCTACTATGTGTTAAATGAAACTCTTTTATGTCTCTTCTGTTCACATCCCAGCCTGCTTCTTGCTGTATTTCCATCTTTCAATGCATGAAATAAATAAATAAAACATTTAACTGATCTAGCCAAAATTTAAGAAGTGTTCTCTGGCTTTTCTATTTTCTATGTTGATTGCATCAGGACATTGCGCAAGATCTATCTTGATAACATAACCCCAAGATATCCAATTTCCTCTAATTTCATTGTTTACCAATTCAGATCTCTATAATTTCTCACCTAGATAACTGAAGTAGCCCTTAATTTGCACTCTAATCGTATTTTTTTAGTTGTTGATAGATCTTTATTTTATTTATTTATATGTGGTGCTGAGAATCGAACCCAGGGTCTCACACTTGCCAGGCAAGTGCGTTACTGCAGAGCCACAAACCCAGCCCTCTAATTGTATTCTTAATTTCCAACATCTATTCTCCACATGGCAACTTAATATCCTCCCCTTTTTGTCTTATCCCTTTTATATATAAATCAGATTATGTGGAACCCCCCCCATCCCAATTATGATTCTTCCTTAAATTTTTATTATATTCAGAATTAAATCCAAATTATTTATCCTGGCCTATAACGTTAATCTAAATTTGACTCTTTTTTCTAGTCTTGTCTTCTACAACTATTTCCCACAATCACTTCAAGATACTGGCTTTTATTTCACTTCTAAAACATAACAAATTATAATACCTCATTGTCTTTAGACCTGTAATTTCCTCTGCCTGGAGAACTTTTCCCCATAGTGCTTCCTATAAATGGATTATTTTCATATTTCAAATTAATTCAAATATTACCTCATCTAAGAATGTTCTATGATTGTCCTCTTGGCACTTATTGTAGTCTTTAATTTCCTTGTTTATTTTAGTAACTTTCTCCCCAACTACAATCTAAACATCCCATCTGTCTAATTCAGCCTTCTGTTCCCCAGTGCCTGATACACTGCCTCTCTTATAGACAGGTAAAAGCTAAAGATTTGTTGAAAAGAATATTAAATCAATGAACTCTCCACAAATAGCAAGCTGTGATATATGCATATATTAATAATTATAATTATTATAAATTAATAATTACAACTCTGTCTAGTTTATTTCTCAGTTTTGAAATATATTAATTACATACATTATCTTTTATTAGCACAATTGATGTTAGTTTCACAATTTTAAGCAGATAACATTTTTAAGTCATGATAAGTACGTTTTACTTTTATAATCTCTTAATCTCTTCTTTTAGACTATAAAAATAATTTTCATTAAAAGTAAAGGGACTTTTACTTTTTTTCTAAGATATGATTTTATTGTTCCCCTGCCTAAAACAATGTAAAAACCTAAACAAGCTATACAAACAATCATTTTTACATAATAGATAACTAGCATCACAGGACAGTGATTTCTGAGAAAAGTGTGTACAAACATGGTATATATATGCCATATATGTGTGTATATATATATATATATATATATATATATATATATATATATATTCACAGCTTGCTATTTGTGGAGAGTTTCCAGGCATCAGCTCAAGAAGGGGTTACTTAAGAAGACCTTTGCCATATTCCTGAACTTGAGCCAAAAGAGACCAAGGAAGCTATAATTTATAGAAAACATACCAGAGAGGAGAGAGCTGCATTGAAAGAGAGCTCCAGAAATGTACAAAGATCCACCCTCAAGATTTCAAGTGAGTACTGGTTATATACATGTCAAAAAAATTCTCAAGATCAAGGAAAGAAGCATATGAAAAGAGACAGAGAGAATAATCTCTAGAGAGCCCACATATAAAGGGGGAAACTTCATAATCCACAAAGCATTGGATACTTAGAAAGGTACATCTTCAGTAGTAGGAAGAACAACACATAATTCAAAAGCCTTCACTATAAATCTTAAAAAATAATCAAATAATTTCCAAGCAATTTACCTATATCACAAAATACAGATTACACATATTTAGAGATATAAAAAATATGCAGCAACTAAGAAGAGAAAATCACAATGTCTAGCATAAAACAAAAATTACCAAGTGTTAATAGAAGTACAGAAATATGACCCATAATAAAGAAAAAAACTCATAATATTAGTAGGCAAAGATATTAAAAGAGACCACAAGCTGGGCATGGTGGCACATGCCTATAATCACAGGGCCTCAAGAGGCTGAAGCAGAAAGATTAAGAGTTCAAAGCCAGCCTCAGCAAAAGTGAGACACTGAGCAACTCAGTGAGACCCTATGTCTA
Source organism: Marmota flaviventris (assembly GCF_047511675.1). Taxonomy (NCBI): domain Eukaryota; kingdom Metazoa; phylum Chordata; class Mammalia; order Rodentia; family Sciuridae; genus Marmota; species Marmota flaviventris. The sequence goes on along the minus strand of NC_092498.1, from coordinate 98,926,906 downwards.
AATAAAATGCAAAATAGGGCTGGGGATGTGGCTCAGTGGCCAAGTCTCCCTGAGTTCCATCCCCAGTACTCAAAAAAAAAAAAAAAAAAAAAAAAAAATATATATATATATATATATATATATATATATGTCATTACAACTAAACTACATAAACATAAATTTATATTTATGTATATTAAATAATATATATTATATTCTAATATATGTGTGTGTGTGTGTGTATATATATATATATATATATATAGATATATATAGATATATATATATACACACATATATATGTGTATGTGTACATATATTAGAAAATACTGATTCAGTTTCTCTAGAAAAACCTTGACTGATATAAGGTAAAAGGAAAATAATACCAATTAGAAATGTGGACATACACAAAGAAATGAAAAGCATTAGAAACAATAATTTGTCAGTAAACATAAAAGCCCTTTTTTGCTTATTATAAAATTGTATTTAAAATATAATTATTTGTTTAAAGCAGAAATAATAATGAATTGTGATTTAGAACATATCTAGAAGTAAAATATGTATCAATAGTAACACAAAGGTAGGAAGAGGGAATTTGAAGTATATTGTTAAGAAGTTTCTTATACCATTTTTAAAGGGTCATAATATTATTTGATTACTTAATGAATTAATTTTTATAACCACTAATAATGAAGCTATTGATAATAAACCAACAGAGAAGATAAAATGGTTTCAGAAAAAGTCCTCAATACATCCAAAAGAAGGCACAGCAAAGAAAATGGGACAAATAAAAGCAATAGTAAGAGTGTAGATTTATATTCAATCACATAATTAATCACATGGAATATAATTAGTAAATATATTCCAATAAAAAGGCATATATTATCAAATTGTACCAAAGAGAAAAGGTATAATTATTTTCTGCTGACAGAAATTGACATTAAATATAAAAATTGATGAGATAAATTAAAATAACCTCTGTAAATGTAGACCTATACCATGTTTATGGATCAGAGAACTCAAAAATCATGAGGATGTCAATTTCTACCAAATTGATCTGTTAATACAGTGCAATCTCAAGTCAAAATTTCAGTAGAAATTTTTATACAAATCCACAAATTTAAAATTCATACAAAAATGCTAGGGACTTGACAGAGGTAAAACAACTTTGGAAAGAACAAACTTAAGAGGACTTACACTACCTGATTCCAAGTCTTTTTTTTTTTTTTTTTTAACCAAAGATTGAACCCAGAAGTGCTTAAACTCTGAGGTGCATTCCTATCTGTTTTTATTTTTCATTTTGAGAAAGGTCTCACTAAGTTGCTAAGGCTGGCCTTGAACTTGAGATCCTCCTGTCTCAGCCTCCTGAGCCACTGGGATTACAGGCGTGATACACCACGACAAGCCATGTGTGTGTATTTTTTGAGACTTGTCTCTCTCTGTTGCCAAAGTTGGCCTCAAACTTGCAATCCTCTTGCCTCAGCCTCCCGTGTACCTGGGATTACAGGGGTGTGTCACCATACCTGGTGGGACACACACATATTTTATTTTTTTTTAAAAATAAAAGTGTCATGCAATTTGATCAGAAAAGAAATAATGTTAAAACAACTGGGTTGGCATTTGAAAATATTTTTTTAAAAAGCTTAATTCCATGCTTTATTATGTATAAGTTAATTCAAAGCAGATCATGTTCCTAAATGTGAGATCTAAAATGTTAACACTTCTGAAAAAAATTATAGAACATCTTAATATTCTTAAATTTGTCAAAGATTTGTTAAATACAACACAAGTACAAATTCTTTAAAAATTAATAGGACTCCTTCAAAATTAAAATCTTTTACTCTTTAAAAGACAGTTAAGAAAATAAAAAGACAAACCATAGACTAGGAGGAAATGCTTTTAAAATATGTATCCACCAGAGAATTTGTGCCTAGAACATATAAAGAATCCTTATGACTCAATAGTAATAAGACAAATAACCCACAAAATATAGGCAATATATTTAAACAGAAACTTCTCAAAATAATACATATGAATGACAAAGAAATACATGAAAAAAAAATGCCCACATCATCAGTCATATGTACATTGCTTGTGGGAATATAAAACAGTACAACTATTTTGTAGTCTCTTAAAATGTTAAACACATATCTACCTTTTGTTAGTAATAAGTGTGAAAGGAGCAGGTCTTGGAAACTCAATTTCTTGAAGCAATTTTTGCCAGCTAGAAGATAGTTACTTTAGCTAAAACCATTCTGTTTTAGTCAGCTTTTTCACTGCTGTAACTTAAAGACCCACCAGAACAATGGTAGAGGAGGAAACATTCAAAGGCTCATGGTTTCAGAGGTTTTAGTCCATAGAAGGCTGGCTCCATTCCTCTGGGCTCCATGAAGGGCTGAATATCATGGCAAGAGAGTGTGGTAGAGGGAAGCAGTTCATATCATGTCAGGAAGAAGAGAAAGAGAGAGAGACTCCACTCTCCAGATACAAATCTATACCCCATAGCCACGCCCCTAAAGAACCACTTCCTCCAGCCACACACCACCTGCTTCCAGTTACCACTCAGTTAATCCCATAAGGGATTAATTCACTGATTACATTAAGGCTATAACCCAATCATTTCTCCTCCAAACCTTCTTGCACTATCTCACATGTGAGCTTTTTGGGACACTTCACATCCAGCCCATAACACATTCCTTTGAAGTCCTTGCAGCTGTGAATTAAGTGCATACTGCTTCAATTATTCAACCAATAATCTATTAACAATAATTTAATTGGCCCTTATTAATAGTCTGAGGGTTTAAAAATGAGTAACAGTATTGATCTCATGAAGTTCAGTGTTGAGGCAAGTATACACATATATAAGTTATGTAGAAAATTTAACTCATAATAGGAAATGTGAAATGCACACAGAAAAAGGAGTGATTAATTTATTTCAAGAATCTCCAGAAAAAGAAACATTTAAATTGTATCTAGAAAATGAATGTGAAGATATTCAGAGAGAAAATATAGGTAACAGAGCACTAAGTAAAATCATTATAAGAAAATGAAATGCAAACTAGGTGTAGTGGCATAGGCCTGTAATCCCAGTGGCTCGGGAGGCTGGGACAGGAGGATCTCAAGTTCAAAGCCAGCCTCAGCAAAATCTAGGCACTAAGGAACTCAGAGAGATCCTGTCTCTAAATAAAATACAAAATAGGGCTGGGGATGTGGCTCAGTAATAGAGTGCTCCTGAGTTCAATCCCTGATACCACCCCCCAAAAAAAAATGAAATGCAAGAAAAAAAATCAGGAATGCAATGAAACTGGACCTAGGCACATGGGTAGAAGACAAAATGTTAATTCTGTTAGTACCATGCCTCTGGAATTATATTACTCAGATATTTTATCCATATCCTACATTTAAGTGGTAAAGTTTGGCATTATTTCATGACATCTCTTTTCAATTATATTAATGTATGTGTTTATGCATGCCCCCATTAGATGGATTTTAATATTCACTAATGTATCATGCTACTGGATAGGCAGAATTAATATTGTCAAAATGGCCATAGTATCAAAAGCATTATACAAATTTAATACAATTCCTATTAAAATCCCAATAACATTCTTCATAGAAATATAAAAAACAATCATAAAATGTATTTGGAAAAATAAGAGACCCAGAATAGCTAAAGCAATCCTTAGCAAGAAAAGTCAAGCAGGAGGCATCACAATACCAGACTTTAAACTACACTACAGAGCTATAGTAGCAAAAACAGCATGGTATTGGCACCAACATAGATTTGTAGACCAATGGTACAGAATAGAGGACACTGAGACAAACCCACATAAAAACACACCCATCAAAAAAAAAATAAAAAGGATTTAATTTCCACAGTTATGCATGAGCCTTCTGGTTTCTGGTCTAGTGTGAAAGGAGCATGAAAGCCATCACTCCATAACAAGTGAAATACATCCACTCATAACAAGTGAAAAATCTAAACAAACTGAAAAATCAACAATTGTTAGTTCCATCAAAAGAGTGAGGTCATAGGTAAAAGTGTTGCCCCCACAATGGGAAAGATATGTAGGAGGATACTGGGAATCACAACTTACCAGAAAAGAAACACAGGAGCAGAAGTCCCCACTAGAGGAAAAAATCCTGAGGAGAAAAACCCAATCCATAAAAAATGAATAGCTGAAGGCTGAGTCGATAAACCTGAAAAATGAAAATTCTAGGTGGACCAGTCACAGTGAACCCTCACACTTTTGGAAGTTTACCTCCATAAACTCTGTCAGGTTTTTGCAGTGAAGATCAGAGAAAAATTCCCTGTAGGTCATCCTACAGAAAGAGGGTATAAGTAACCATTTAAAAGTACCCCAGAACATTTTGTTCTTCTTACTAAGGCCTGCTTCCAAGAGAAACAATTTTACCACAGTCTTGCTGATCACAGATAAATCTTACATATCAGAGCCCAATTGATATGGGGAAAGGGACACAATACCAGCTCACTCTAGCCAATCTATTCTACCAAGAGGGTAAGGAATGGAATCTCAGAATTACTTCTGAAGTGCATAGGCTTCTAAAAAACTAAAAACTAATTATAAAACTGTAGAATACTTCCCCTACTCCCACATCTTATCATCACAGTACAAAAGACCTAATTGCTAAACTTCTCTCTTTACCTAGTATATGATGTCTGGCTATCAAGAAAAAATTACAAAGCCTACTTAGAAGGAAAAAAAAGCATTTCAAAGAGGCTGAGAAAACATCACAACCAGACTGAACTATGGCAAAAATGTTAAAATCATTAGAGCAAGAATTTAAAAAAAATTATGATTAATATAATATATTTAATGGGAATAAAAAGATAACATGCAAGAACAAAGGGCAAATGTAAGGAGAGACATGTAACTTCTTTTAAAATATCAAAAGAATAGAGATCAAAAACACTCTAACAAAAATGAAAAATGCCTTTATTAAAGTCATTAGTAAGCTGTACATAACTAAGTAAAGAATATTCGAGTCTAAGGACATATCAATAGAAATTCCAAATGCAAAAATAAAGAGAAAAAAATCCTGAAAAACAAATGGAACAGAATATCCAAAAACTGTAAGGCAACTACAACTATGGGAGACAAGATATAACATACAAGTAATAGGAGCACCAGAAGGATAAGAAAATGAGAAAGGAGAGAAAAGAAAATATGAAGCAATAATGACTAAATAGTGCCTCCAAATTAATGTCATATACCATACCACCTACCCAAGAAATAGAGAAGCCCAAGAAATATAAATGCCTAAAAATTGTATTTACACATACTATTTTCGAACTATGGAAAACGCAAAGATAAAAACATCTTGAAAGAAGCCAAGGTAAAAAAATCACTTACCTATGACCAAAGATAAGAATTGTATCTTATTTCACCTCACAAATCATGCAAGCAAGAAGAGAGTGGAAAAGAATTTTAAATGTTGACAGCAAAAGACAAGCTGTACTCTATGAAATTGTCTGTCAACAGTGGAGAAGGAATTAAGACTTTCACAAACAAAAAATGAGGGCATTTGTTATCAGTAAACTGCTAATGCAAAAAATTGTTAAAAGAAGAAAAAATATGTCACAAAGTCATATCCCTATTTTAAAAAAGGAAGAGTTTTAGAGAAAGATTAAGTGAAAGCAAAAATAAAATATTCTGTCTTATCTTTGATCTAACAGATAACAGTTCAAAATAATAATAGCAGCAAAGTATTTGATTATGTATTACATATGTATGTACAAATGTATGATTATGCATGTTTATATGTATGTGAAATGAAGATCATCAACGGTACAAAGATGAGGGAAGAATTAGGAATATTTTGCTATTCTAAGATACTTTCATTATGAACCTGTATAGTATTATTTGAAAGTGGACTTGGATAGCTTGTAAATGTGTCCTGCAACCTCTAAGACAATCATTAATATAAGAATTAAAGAAATATAATCAATATGTTAAGAAAAGTGAGAAAATGTAATTACATAAAATATTTAATTAACAAAAAGGGCTTGGAAAGATAGGTTAGTGGTAAAGCACTTGTCTAGCACGTGCAAGGCCCTGAGTTTGATCCCCAGAATTGCAAAAAGGACAACAAAGTAGAAAAAGAGTCAAAGAGTAAAATAAAATACTATAAATAAATAAAATAAAATAATATAAAAATTAGAGTAAAAATAGAAAGCAGTTAACATATTAATCCAACCATATCAATAATCATTTTAGAATCATTGACCTAAATAGGCCCATTAAAGAACAGAGTTTTTCAGAGGAGATAAAACAATAAAAAACACAACTATAGGTTGTTTATAAAAAAAACTATTTTAAATATAAAAACACACATAGATTAAAGAAATGGAGAAAGATATATCATACTAACACTAATAAAAAAGTAGAAATAATTAAGTTAATTTTATTCAGAGTGGACTTCAGAACAAAGAAATTTATCAAGGATAAGGGTAAGCATTATGTTTGATAAAATAGTTCTCTAAGAAGACCTAAAAATCCTTAACATGTATGTGCATAACAACATAGCTTCAATATATACTCGGCAAAAATTGATAGAACTGCAAGAAGAAATAAACAAATCTACTATTGATGGGAGCCCCCCGCCTCTTTTGTGTCAAAAAATCAGTAAGGACATGGAAAGATCCAGCAGGCAACACTAAGAACATGATTGAATTCAGCAGCACCATCCATGAGTTGAATATCATTGACATCTATTGACTACTTCATCCAATAATACCAAAATACATATTCTTCTCAATCTTACATGAAACATACACCAACACAGACTATATTCATGGCCATAAAACACACCATGGCAAGTTTAAGGAAATATAAATCATACAATGTCTCCATTCATACTGCATGTAGAATTAAATGAGAAATCAATAACAAAAATATGCTGGAAAATTCCAAGATACTTACAGATTAAACAACATACTTCTAAATAACAAATGTACCAAAGAAGAAATCTCAAGAGATTTTAAAACATTTTCTATTAAGTGAAAATTAAAATACAATTTATCATATACTGTATAATGTATCAAAAGCAATACTTAAAGTGAAATTTATAGCATTAAGTGAAAATATTAAAAAATAAGGCATGTCTAAAATCAATAATCTAAGCTTCCAAGTAAGGACGCTTATAAAGAGAAGAGCAAATCAAATCTGAAATAAGGAGAAGAGAAGAAATAATTAAAATTAAAGTATAAGTCAATGAAACTAAAAACAGGAAATCAATAGAGTAAATCAACAAAACTAAAACTGATTGTTTGAAAAATACTAAAAAGTGATAGCCCCCTAACCATGGTGACTAAGAGAAAGAGAAGGCAAAACTACCAATATCAGAATTGGATTCTGTGGACATTAAAGAAGATAATGAAAAAATATCAAGAACAACTCTTTACCTACAATTTGACAACCTAGAAGAAATGTGCCAGTTTCTGAAAAGTACAGTCTGCCAAGCCTAATGGATATAATGTGAATAGGCCCAGCTCTGTTAAAAATTTTGAATCAATAATTAATTATCTTTTAAAACAGAATATTCCAGGTCACAAGTGGTTCATTGATGAATTCTACTATAGATTTAGCGAACAGTTTAGACCAACTCTCTACAATTTCTTCTGGAATATAGAAACAGATGGAATATCTTTTCATATGAGGCCAGCATTGCAATAACACCAAAACCAGACAAATATGTTATAAGTAAAGAAAACTACAGACTGATATCTCTCATGAAAATAAAAACAAAATACCTCAACAAAATATTTAAAGATCAAATGTAATGAAATATAAAAAGAATTATACCACATAATCAAGTGGGACTTATCCTATGCATGCAAGCCCATTGATTATTAGAAAATCAGTTAATATAATCCATAGTGGTCTAAAGACAAATAATACTATTACATCAATAGTTGCAGCAAAATATCTAATGTCCATTCTTAACAAAATCTCTTGGAAAATTAGGAATAGATAGTAATGTTCTTAACCTCATAAAGAACACCCACAAAAAGCTTATAGTTGACATCAATGCTTAATAGTAAGAAATTAGAAGATTTTTCCAAAAGATCAGAAACAAAGCAAGTGGTTTAATCATCAGTCCTTCCTTCTAAATATTATATGCGTTCCAACTAAATAAAGCATTACAACAATAAAGGGAAAAGGCATATATTTTGGAATAGAAGAATTAAAACTGTAGACAGATAACATGTTTGTCTATGCAAAAATCTGAAAGAATGACAAAAAAACTCTAATAAGCAATTATAGCAACGCTTGAGTATATATGGTTAATATATAAAAGTCAATTATTCGGGGCTGAGGTTGTGGCTCAGTGGTAGAGTGCTCGCCTCTCACGTGAGAGACCCTGGGTTCAATCCTCATCACCACATAAAAATAAATAAACAAAGATATTGTATCAGTGTATAACTAAAAAAAATATTTATTAAAAAAGTCAATCAGCAATGAAGAAATGGAATTTGAAACTAAAAACATTACCATTTACATTATCAGTACCAAAAATGAAATGTTTAGGTATAAATTTAGCCAAATATTTATGTGGACTATATGAAGAAAACTATGAAACTCTGATGAAAGAAATTAAAGAACTACATAAAAGGAGAGATTATCCATGTTTCTTGATTTGAAAGTTCAATACCATCAAGATATCAGTTCTTATCATCTTATTTAATCTAAATTAAATCTAAATCCTAACAAGTTATTTTGTTAGGATTATAAATGGAACAGTATAGAAAGTCCAGAAATAGATCCACGTAAATATAATCAACTTATCTTTGACAAAGGGGAAAAGTTAATACAATGGAGAAATTAGTAAATCTTTTCAACAAATTGTGCTAAACAACTGAATATCCATAAGCAAAAAGCAAAGAACCTAGATATAGACATCAAACCCTTTGCAAAAATTAACTAAAATACTTAAATGTAAAACGCAAAACTGTAAATCTCCTAGATAACATAAGAAAATTGGAATGAACTTGGGTATGGTAATGACATTTTAGATACCTCATCAAAGGCATGATCCACAAGAAAATAAAATATGCTATATTTTGTTAAAATTTAAAATATACTCAGTGAAATATATTGTGAAAAGAATAGGAAGATAAGCCACGAATTAGAACACATTTCAAAAGATATGATAACTAGGCACAGTGGCACATGCGCATAATCCCAGTGGCTTGGGAGGCTGAAGAAGGAAGATCATGAGGTCAAAGCCAGCCTCAGCAAAAGGGAGGTGCTAAACTACTCAGAGAGACCTTGTCTCTAAATAAAGAATCCAAATAGGGCTGGGGATGTTGCTCAGTGGCCAAGCGTCCCTGAGTTCAATCCCCAGTACCTAAACATAAAATAAAATTACAAAAGATATATATGATTAATGACTGTTATGCAAAATATACAAAAAGGTCTTAAAATCAACAATAAGAAAATGAATAATCTGATTAAAGTGTGCAAAAGAGATGAATAAACATCTCAGTAAAAAAGACACATGAATGGAAATGGACCTATATAAATATGTTCAACATTATATGTAATTAGGGATTTACAAACTGAAACAACAATGCACCACTGTACACCTGTTACATGACCAAAATCTGAAAAAGTAACAACACTAAATGCTTCTGAGGATGTGGAATTACAGGAACTTCATTTGTGCTAGTGAGAATGCAATGGTACAGCCACTTTGGAAGACAGGCAGTTTCTTACAAAGCTAAACATACTCTTATCCTAAGATTTAGCAATCACTCTCCTTGGTATTTACACAAAGGAGTTATGTTCACCCCAAATCTGCATGCAAATGTGTATACTAGTTTTATTCATAATTGCCTAAACTTAGAATAAACAAAGATGTTCTTCTTGGGTGAATAAATAAATCTACTGTGGTATATCTATACAATGGAATATTGAAATAAATGACCTTTTAAAGTATGAAAAGATATAGAGGAACATTAAGTGCATATTGCTAAAGGAAAAAAGCCAATCAAAAAATGAGGTAAACATTGTGATCCGAATCACATGATATTCTGGAAAAGGCAAATTATGGATACAGAAAAAAGATCCATAGTTTCTAAGGATTAAAAGGGTACAGAAAAAATGAATAGTTAGAGCACAGAGGACATTAAGTTATGGAACTTATCCTGTAGGGCACAGAGGACGTTTATATAGAATATAAATGGTATATAGAATAGTGTGATGGACTATTCTATAGAATAGTAGATACATGTCATTGTACATTTGTTAAAAAGCCATAGAATGTACAACACCAAGAGTAAATCCTAATATAAAATATGGACTCTGGGTAATAATGATATATTACTGTAGGTTCATTATTTGTAGAAATGGCAGAGGTGATGTCTATGTAGAGGCAGGAAATATAAGAGGGCTCTGTACCTTTTGCTCAATTTTTCTGTGACCCTAAAACTTCTTTAAGAAATAAAGTTTATTTTTGAAAAGCAGTGTGATTAACATTATCAGGAGAAATGGGCCTCACTGTCCAATCAAGCCTAGGAACTGCTCACTTACCCTGAGTGAAGTTTGTGATACGGCTCATTGGAGAAGGTAGCATGGAAAAATAATGACTAACAACAGTTAAGGAGTTGTAATTAGATGGACTATAATGATGGATGACAAACAGAACAAAATATATGGTTCCCTGGAATCAATAATCTTATTCACAAGCCTTTATTTTAACAAGAGTTATAGTCAGTCATTTCAGAATACAATTTATTAAAAGTGTTTTCCAGTTTAGAAGTAGTATAATCCAAATTGTTGTTAGTTACAGTAATAATAACTGCCATGACATCTCTCCATAAATTACTCCTGTTATCTTGATAGATGTCTTTCATTTTTTAAAAAAAGGCTTCTTCTAGGTTACAATATTATGTATATTTTTAGGGTGCAACTTACTTTGGGGATTTTGAGTCTTTAAATAATTTTAATGAAAAATTGGAATATATCAAGTACAAAAGTTAAACTACACAGTTAAACACAAAAAAATTGAGAAAAGGAAGTTTAATTCATTTAATCACAATTTACATTTAAAACAACTTTGTAGTAACTATTATCAGTCATTTAACAGAATCTAACCACTTTAAGAATTAAAAACATCCATCAAGGGACATTAAATTGAGTTAGTTCTTCCAGATTATAAGTTTAAAATATTAATTAAACAACCAATTCTAATGCTTATTTTTATTTTTTTATTGCTGCATTATAGTTAAAACATAACATTGGGTTCATTTTGACATACTCATACAGGCATGGAATACAATTTGCTCTACTTCAATACTCAGTAACATTTTTTTTTCATGAGGAAGTTTAAATGGTTCACAATTCTTTGACCTACTCTAGGCCTGGTTTGAAGTCTTGTGTGGTCTGAATTTGTGTGGCCATTCGTCAATATGATGATTCATCAGTGGTTTTAGCTTCCAACACACCAGAAGATTTTAACTTGGGCATTGCTGGGAATTATTCATAAAATTGGCTTCTCTACTGCATGGAGAAAAAAAATCAGAGAATAAAGCTATTATGTTTTTGCACAGCTATACCTATTATACAAATGGACTGATTTTAACATTGTCATTTAACAGCATAGTTAGTCCATTATATTTAGTATGTCTAAGGATTCAGCTTATGTAGGGAGTTCATGAAAGAAAGAGGTGAGTTTTTCAGAATTCCAGAAAGTAGATTGAAAGTGGTGGTGAGGAAGCTTGACATAAGTTGATGAAACAAACTCTTCCCCTTGAAATTCCTGAAGTGGTTTCCCCCATATTTACATGACACGAATCTGTCGAGGATAGTTTTTAAAAACAATTTCTCCCTTCTCAATAAATTGTTGCATTAAAAGTTTGGAGCCTACTGATCAAATTAATAGAACTATAAATAATTACTGTTTTAACTGCCTATGCACATGATATATTTTATTTTTAATATAATTGAAGAAAACATAACAATTATATTAAGAAATCAAATAAAGAATTTTTCCCATAGTTAGCTTTAAATTCACACAGCATGGACAAAGATAGAAAGTCTAAATCTTCTTTTTGTTCTTCAGGTTTAAACATATAATATAAGGCTTTTAAAAAAATGATCAATACTAATGAATTTATAGTTAGCTTGACAAAGGAAGGAGGACATAATGGAGTGCCTTAGTTTCCCTCTAACTTGCAAGTCCTCTTAAAATATAAGTAGCCACACAGACAGACACATAAACATATGGATACACAAACCACTATTTATGGAAACCGCCATAGCAATTTTCAATAAACAGAGACCCAATTTCTTTATTGTATCCAGAAGGCACTAGGGATATGTGTCAGTCTGACCTCTTTGTCTAGTCCCTTCATAGTCTGGTTTAGAATAAACTCCCATCTGTGTTGTGGCTGTTGTGTTTCTGATAGTCTGTCTCATAAGGAACATTTTTAAGTGAGTTGCAGGCCTCTTTCCAGACAGAATATTAGAGTGTCGGAAGAATCTCAGTGCACCGCACACTTCACTCTTGTGTCTTACCAAGGGTGGCATTCATTAACAGGTGTAGGAATCAGTGCTCCTGTGAATGGCTAGAGGTTCCCTAGGTCCTGCAGAGGGCAGGACCACAGGGGTCTGTGCAGTATGACACCATGAATCAGGTGTGCCTTGGTGAGAGGGCAAACAAAGCAGTGAATGACAAACAGCTCAGAAAATTGCAATTTTTTCTTTGTAACATATAGATTTTTATTTACGTGTCCATTAACATTGTAGTATGTACATATGTATGTATGTGTATATTTGCAAATTTAGGAGTTGATGGTATTTTATTGGGAGTTTGTTGTCCTCCAGGATAAGCTGGACACTCACAAAGAGATATTAGATAAGTTCATTAGATAAGATCTTATTTAAATAAGATATTAGATCAAGGTTACATCTAGAATTATAGATTAAGTACTAGTAACATGAAAGTAGTAAATAAAGTTTTAAGATTGGATTAGTTGACCAAAAGAAACAATACAGAGACCACCTAAAGAAAGACTCCTAAGAAGATGCCAAAAGTTTGTTGTAGCAGGTGATATCTGAAAAGAGACTTGAAATATTGGCAGTTATCAGTACACAGGGGTGTCAGAGAGGACAACTGGCAAAATATTCAAATGTGTGAATATGTAGAGAGTGCTCAGAGAATAGGAATTGGTATTTTGGAAGAACATAAGCAATATGCAGTTATATTCAAGCATACTGAGGTATGTAACCATATTAATTATTTATCTCATGGGATGGTTAGATAATGTAAAAATTAAGAGAAAGAAAGGAGAACTAAGGAAAAACCCTGAAGGATAAGAAAATGAAAAAAAGAGCTGGATAGTAGTAGAAAAAAAAAAAGATACTAGAGGAAAAGAGGTAAGTAGTCAATGAGTAAAACAAAGCTGAAACCGAAAAGTTGCTCCAGCACTTTGGGATGAGTTTCAGAGGCCCTGCTCTGCTGCTCTTCTGGACCTGAATGGAACATCTGACGTCCATGGCTGTCTGACATCCATTTCTGTCTGTAGTGTCTATTGATGAATTATTGTTGGACTGCTCTATTCCTTTACTCAAAACTCTACCCTGACTGATACAAACACAGCAGCTCCCAGGAGAATCCTTCTTACCTTCACTGAACAGAGGTGAAAATGTCAGAAAAAGCCATGACTGTTCCTCATCCACAGATACCTGATCCAATACTAAACGGATTCAAGAATTCTCAGTATCACTTCCATGGAGCCTGTCCTTCCCTCCGAGGAGAGAAATCTCAGCCAAACCCTCCAAAAAGAATCAAACAGAAATAATAAAAATACGTATCCCTATTGTACTAGTCAAGGAGAATCATTGCCTTTGGTTTAAATTAATGTATGACACAGAAAGAAAAATAATCCACCAACACATAATACACATGTATGTATATTTTTCCTTTGTTGCCAGTGGAGTCTCTATTTCTGACTTTTTAGTTAAGGAGCTGGAAATTGTAAATTGACATCTGTGTGCACAATGTGGAGCCATGGGAAAAAGTTTGCCAACTGACCATGGAGACTGCAGGCCTGTTTTTTGAGGTACAAGTCGTGATGGCACCAAAATTCATTCCTACTGGACTTCAAATATCTGGAGCCATGGTTTTTATCTGTGAACTTGTGAAATCCAACACTTGATTCACCTGAATCATTTGTGTTCTGATGTTTCCCACTCTCTTTGCAGGTTAAGACCCAGAAAGGCAGATTTTTGCTGAATTGAGTGCATTAATTATTTCAACAGCTATTTTAACTAAAGAAATGTTGATATGTACATGATACTACAAACTTTTGTATGTCATAGATTCAGTAACATGATAGACAATGTTTACTTTTTGCCTGTGTAATGCATAAAAGAAGATAGCACTTATGTGTGGCGAAACTTTTTTTTTTTTTTTTTTTTGGCTCTTGTCATTTATTCTGGTGGTTGTAAGCTAACAGGTCTCTGTTGTACAATCTGGAGAACTAAAGCAAACCTTGTACTGAAATATACAGATAACTGTATAGTAAATGACTTAAATTAGAAACTGTTTATTTTCCTCAAGTATGTTAGCCTACTGTATTTAAAAAATGATAAAATATTTTATCATCCCCAGAGTAGGAACTATTCTCATTCACCAAATTCTTCATGCATCTTTATCATGATTATTGAGATTTATTAGAATAAACAGTGAGGCACAGAGCTAATGATCTGAATCCTAATTCAGTCAACTAGATCTCTGGTCACTGGGAAATCAGATAAGTGCCCTACTCCTCTGAAATGTCTATGTTTCTGGTTTCTGGAAGGGATGCTCTTTGCATTTGAAGTCAGAGGAGGCCTCCTTGCTTACCCATTTAGGAGATGCCATAAGACAATTTGCATCCTTGGTCCCCTGAAGTGCTAAGTTAGTGCCAGGTCAGCAGCCCTCCCTACTGGTTATTACAACAAAAAGTTCCCACACCAGTTCAAATCGCCTGGAGGCAGGACTCCTTTGACTAAAAAACAGTGAGGATCATCTTCAAAGTCCTTCCTGCACTGACACTAAATAACTGTGCGTATTTCTTTTTTAGTATTGCTTGGCACAAACGTTTTAAGTAATTATCTTGAAGTCTACACTTGGAATAAAACTGAAAAAATAGCAAATCTGGTCTGTTTTGCTTGCACACAATTAACCTTACATTTCACACCAATTACAAATGTAAATAATGCAATTATTTACAATTGTAGCATCCTTCTCACCCCTCAATTACATGACAGGCTTTCATTTCTCTCCTAACAAGTTATTTCGCTAGCAATGTTGTCCACTAACACCCAAAGGCATTCTCTTCTCTAATTTGTAAACCAAATTCCCAAATATCAAGAAATTAATCTTAACACAATCTTTCTGTTAAAGCATCTCCTACAGACTCAGAGTCTTCACGTCAAAATATAAAGTTCAGAGGCCTTTAGAATTGCTCTGATCTTTGGAATCAAATGAGTAATAAGTGGGACTGGAGTAAATTCCTCAGTGTGTTCTAAGTACCAGGCAACAAATAGGATCTTTGCACATATGATTTCATTGAATCCTCATCACTCTGCAAGGAATATGTTATAACTATTGTTTGATATAATTAATCTTCATGGGTTAATTAACTTGCCAAAGATTTTACCACTATTGAGGCTATGCTTATTAGTAAAGATCAGAAATTGTTTTGGTGTTGTCTCTTGGTATTTTCAATTTAGAAGCTGTAAGCAAACTTGGAGTTAGACAAACCCATAAAAGAGGGAAGCCTGCACCTAGGATGTTTTTGTGTGTATGTATATCTATATATGTGTGCATGAGTGTGTTCTTGTTATTTAGGATTATTGTGCAGCAAACTCCTGTAATCTTCATGTACAGTAGTCTCTCTAGTTACTAAGGGGAAAAAATTGTGATCACAAATTAGTTCAATTTTCATAGTTTATTTGGGTCCATTTGCCATAAGCCAATTTGTGTTTTTCAGATGCATGACCTTGTGAGAAATTCTTTTTGAATTTTGATGTATTAAATTTCTTACTGCTTATTCCCATTTTCAGCTCTCTGTGTGGTACATATATTCCCTGAAGGTCAGATTCCTGTGTGGTCCATATATTCCCTGAAGGTCACATTTTGGACATTAACATGGCAGCTATCCCACATCGACATTTCCAAAAGTCAACCAAACACAGAAATAAACAAATAAATCTTATATTTTATTGTACTGGCTTCTTAATGTTATTTTCCTTCTATTTTCTCATCATTTTCATACAAATCCTTGAGAGATAAAAATAAACTTCCAATCAAAAGAACTGTTTGGTCCAATTTAACCTGTGGCTAAATTACAATTGGAGCACTATTTATGCAAAGTGACCTTGACACAGTGCTCCAAACACAACACTTATTTTAAGAAAAGAAAAAGTCATTAGATTTCTAATTTCTGAAAGCTTGAAAACTCTCAATCAGTGAATTCATCAGATGTCCTTAAATTACCTAGACATTAACTGTGGACTTGAGCATGATGGGGTCCCAGGTGGTTAAGGTTTTTGTTGAACTGAACATGAACATGGGTTGTTCTTTTTTTCTACAAGATTTTCTGAAGCACAACCTCATGTGTCATGATTTTCAGAATCATAATTTGCCTTCTTGCAACCCAGAGAACTCATCTTCCAGTGAGTAGCTTTTTAATATTGGAAATAATAATGCTAGTAGTATTTTATTCAGACCAGTACTGTCAGTGGTTCCCGGAAACCTCCCTCAAGTACTTCACTGTCTGCTTATTAATCAGACTGATAATTCTCAAAATGTGGCCTGGCAATCCCTGTTTGTCCTCAAACTCTTTCAGAAGATCTTTGCCATCAAAACTATAATAATAATAATAATAATAATAATAATAATAATAATAATAATACATGATTTATCTTCTTTTACTCTCATTCTCCTAAGAATGGACAGTGGAGTTTCCCAGAGACTGCTATAGTTATTTTAATAAATTACTTAATTTAAGAATATTTTAAGTTGTAATTTTAAAATATTGCAAATATAGACAGATATAATTCATATAAAAAAGGTTCTTTGGGGTCTTTAATAATTTTCAAGGGTACAAAGTGGTCCTGAAACCAAATAGATTGAGAACCAGAGAACTAGACCCATGTCAGTAATTTTTTTGTAAAAGAAGAAGCTACAAATCTGATCTGAGACTGATTAACTTTAGTTTTTAAAAGAAGTCAGTTCATGAAGCAGCCAGAATAATGATATACGGAAACAGTGTGCCTATTTTTTTCCTAAACACTTTGCCTTGAGTTCATGCAATCTGCCTCTGCAATTTCTTCCTATACTCCAAACTTGTAAATATACATATTCACTCCATGATGCCTCACTGTTGGAAGAGAATATGGTACTTTTTCGTATACACACACACACACACACACACACACACACACACTACTATTCTCCACTTATAAGTTTTCTGACCACTAAGTTCTCTGAGTCATGGGTTCATGGTTAGGATTGGATTTTTTGAACCTATTCCTTAAATTACCTGAAAAAATGAATGTAAAATTCTGGGAAACTTCTACTGAACAATGCATGAGGGAGGATATCTAGAGTTTCATGACATTTTTCTGTTTTTAACTCTTGCACCAGGTACTTTATCAGTTCATATGGACTGTGGACTTGCAGTGGGGCTGGTTTTATTTCTCTGTGTCCCGATAATAATGGCCAGGTCTCTTTCTCTTACCCCAGGACCTGGAAAAGAACAATGCAGTATTCTAGAGGTTTCAGGTGGCAGCCAGGAGCTTGCCAGCATGCTTGACACCGGAGTCTACTAGTGAAGGACACAGTTAACTCCCCTTTGGAGGTGGCAATCTAGCCGGTGTCTGGAGGCATGTGGTGACTTCTATCCTGCCAAAGAAGCCAAGCCTCTCTGCCAAGGACTTAGCCACCCAGTGCCGGCTCTCAGGCCTCCCTTCCCAAGGGACCGTAAGTGAGCATCCCCCCGGCAGTGTTGTTTGTTCTGAGTCCAGCAGCACTCTGAGCTCCTAGGTATCATGGTGTCAGGCACACAGAAAAGGAGAGAATTTGATCAATAGATAGGACATGATAAAGAGGGCAGCATCCTTCTCTGATCTCTTTGCTGATAGGAAATGCAACTCAGTGGCGCCCAGGTTCTGCCCCAGCAAGTCAGTCCCATACACCATCTCAGGAAAGGGAGTCCCGAGGCAAAGGCCTGCTGTTCTCAGGTTCAGCAACTTCAGGTTTCATTGCTCTGTGCCAAGGAGAGATGCTTCTGCCAGCTGTGGTCAGTTTTCCCTAGAGTTCATGAGGACGCTTGGAATTTCTTCCTTCCCTCCTTACTTCTTCCTTCCTTGCTTGCTTTCTTTTTCTTCCTCCCTCCCTCCCTCCCTTCTTTCCTTCCTTCTCTCTCTTTCTTTCATTCTTTCTTTCTGTTTTCTTATCTGTTTTATTGAGAAAATAGTAAAAAACTAAAAAAAAAAAAAAAAAACCGTACATTTTTCTTTAAAGCCAAAACTTACAGAAAGTTAGCTTTAAAATGACAGTAAAGTGTCATAAATTCTAAGACCCAACTTTAATTATTTTATCCCAGATGACTACAACTAATATTTTTTCCCCAGAAGATCATCAGTGTAGTAAAGTTAACAGTGTAGAATTTGGAGTCAGACTGTCTCAGTTTGAATCCTGGCTACCTGACTTACTAGGACCACAAGCAATTTACTTGAACTTTCTAAGACACAGGACCCATCTGCTGAGTTGTTGAGAAGTAAGGTATGTGTTTAAAATAGTACTTGGCACATAGTAACAATTAAATAAGTGCTGGGTATTATTATTATTTTATCACTATAATTAATATAATTGTTACTTATGCTTAAATCCTTTAAAAAACTTATACAAACAAACATACTAAACATTCTGTTTGGGACCTTACTTTTTTTTCTATCAAATAAAATAGCAACAAGTTCTTTCCATGTAAACAGATCTATCCCATTTTGCTTTATTTATGTGCTGATAAGAAACTTTTTAAATTTATTGGTTCATTTTGGCTATATATGACAGTAGAATCATTTTGACATAATTTATAAAAGCATGGAATATCTTATTCTAATTCAGTCCCCAGTACCTCTCCTTCCTCTTCCCCCTTCTCCTCTAATTCCTTCCCTCTACTTTATTGATCTTTCTGCCATTTACTCATAGTTATTTTTTAAAATTAATTTATTGTGTCTTTACATGATGGTGAGATTCACTGTGGTATATTCACATATGTATATAGGAAAGTTATCTATCACTCTTTTTTTTTCTTTTTGGTATTGGGGATTGAACTCAGGAGCACTGGATCACTGAGCCACATCTCAGCCCTATTTTATATTTTATTTAGAGACAGGATCTCACTCAGTTGCTTAGCGCCTCACTTTTTTTTTTTTTTTTTTTGCTGAGGCTGGCTTTGAGCTCTTGAGCCTCCTGTCTCAGCCCAGTGAGCCTCTGGGCTTACAGGCATGAGCCACTGAACCCAGCTATCTCATTGTTTTTTAATAGCCACATTTCATTTTATTATATGTATATACACTTTAAAAAATCAACTAGAACTCTTGATAGGTATTTGGATGTTTCTAGTTTTTTCCTGTTATGAAGATGGTTTGGAAAGTTACTAGTTGGAAATCTGTCATTGTTTTTGCTTTTGAGTATTTAAACTCGAAAGTAGATTCAAACAAGCTTTGGCATATTTATTTGCCCTATTGTATGTTGTTTTCTAACAGAAAGTTAGATTTTTCATACTTTAAAAAAAGTCCTATTTCAAATAAATTAGACTCTAGTCCTTAAGGCTGCTTTTAAAATTTTTCAAGTTTTTCTTTTAATTTCAGTTTTTATTATTATTATATATTATCTCTAATTTTATGGCTTAATGTTTTTCTTTATAAGGTCATTATTTGGGTATATGCTTATAAAGATTTTTTTTTTTCAATTTAATACAGTTTGCTTTCCATTACTTTAAGAAACATATGAAAAAATGAATTTATACAGAGGAAATGTTTATTTTGTCTCACAATTTTAGAGGTTCTGGGCCACAATCAGTTGGCCTCTCTGTTTCAGGCTTGAGGCAGTACATCCTGGTGCAAGTGTGTGGCAGAGAAAAACTATTCACTTCATGACTGGGAAGTAAAAGAGGAACAGAGGGTCTCAGGTCCCATCATTTCCTTCAAGGTGACACCCCAAGTGACCAAAAAACCTCCCACTGAGCCCTACCTCTTGGAGTTTTCATCCCTTCACAATACCAAGGATCAAGTCTTTACCACATGGACCTTTGGGGACACTTAGGACCCAAACTATAGCATAGCAACACACACAGAGACATGGCTGTTCCCTTCATATTGTCTTCTAGATCTTTTCTGTATTTTTTTGTGTGTATATGTTTAAAGGACTGAAATTTATTTCAGTATAAAACATCACAAGTATTCACAAGTATTTCATATATGTTTCGAATGTCTAGCTGGTTCATTATTATTTGTTGACTACTTTGTTTTTTCAATGCTGATTGAGAATACATGAATTATCAAATACTGAAATTCACTCCTTTAAATGATCTACTCTGCTATAAAAATATATTGATTATGATAGCTTCAGGACATGGCAATGTCTGACTTGACTAATGACTTTTCCTATTTTATGAATAATTTTGAACATTATATTTTGACAAATGAAATATATTATTATTTTTATAATTTCCTCTGCAGAAAAAAAATAATACTAAACTGTAATTTTAAAATTGTTAAAATGGGTGATCCTGTAACATAGTCAGAACATGTCTCTTCTTGCTTCCAGGTTCCTGTCTTACTCAGAATGAATGCTAGAGACCCTCATTGGCCAAGAGACTTTACATGGTTCAGCCCTTACTTCCTTTGTTAATCTGTCTCCTATTTCTTTCTTTCTTATTCCACACCAATCATATGGGCCTGCCTGATTTTTCTAAATACAAGCATTTTCTCCCACTTAAAGAACTTTGCACAAACTCTTCTTCCCTCTGCCTAGAACATTGTACCCTCTTAGAGTGAGGCCTGCATCCTTACTTTCTGTGGTCACAGCTTCAAGCATTACCTTCCTGTGAGGCATTCTCTGACCAGCCCGCTGGACATGCTATTTAAAAGAGCACACTTCTCTTCAACTATTGGACTATACAGCACTCTCCATCACTCTTTCCTGCTTTACTTTTTTGTAACCTAGTGGCACTCAAACACTGAGCCATATCCCCATCCCTTTTTTATGTTTTACTTAGAGACAGGGTCAGGATAAGTTGCTTAGAGCCTTACTAAATTGCTGAGACTGGCTTTGAACTTGAGAACCTCCTGCCTCAGCCCCGGAGCTACTGACATTACAGGCGTACACCAACATACCTGGCTGACATTTCTTTATAACATTGAAAACTATCACCTATAATATATATATATATATATATATATATATATATATATATATATATATATATATATTTCTGTGGCTCTGCTCATTTGGTCTCCCTTCCTGACATTAGAGACTTTTGTCTATTTTGCTCACTGCTGTCTCCCCAGGACCTAGAACAGTGTTCAACATGTCCTCAAATATATTTTGAATAAGTGAACGAATAAACAAAAGAATATTTTTGAAATTGTTTCTATCCAAGATGTGATATGGTTTAATACTTGAGTTTTCTTTCAAGTCCTTTAGGTAATTTACATTAATATATATATATATATATATATATATATATATATATATATATATATATATATATATATATTCTAATTTTCTGTTAAGGAGAAATGCTTTTCTGATCCATTTTTTAATTGCATATTGTGTACACATAAGGATGCTATTGATTTATATTTTAAGTTTGTAACTAGCTATTGATTTTATGATTTTATTCTTTCTAATAATTTTTGGTTGATTCTCTTGAGAATTCTAGGTATTCAAGAATATGTTGTGCAAATAATGATAATATTTGTACCTACATTTCAGTTATTATGTTTATTACATTATTATTTTTACGTGTTTCTTAATTGCATTTTATAATTTTTTACAGAGGAATTTTAAATAGTTATAGAGGACTTCCCTCTTAATCTTTAATAAGAACATGTCTAGTATTTTATCATTAATATGGTAGTAGGTTTCATTGCATGTGTTTACACACACATAATTATCCATATAACACACACACTATTTAAATAACACACACATCCACACAACATGTCACAGGAGTGTATTGAATTCTATGTCAGGGCTTCTTTTTTAAAAAAATGAGCAGTTGTTAAATTACATAAATTATGCTTTGATCTACTTGAAATAAACATTTTTTTTTCTAATAAGGAACCATCTTTTCATTCCTGAAAAAAATCCTATGTTGTTTTTCAAGGTGCTGCTGAATTTAAATTGCTATTTTTGAAGATCTTGGACTTCATACTATAAATGAGATTTATCCACACAGTTCATTTTTTTTACCATTTTTTGTATTCTATATTTCAGATGTATCAATTATCTCTCTATTAAGCATTTATTTATTTTCATTAGAGCTTTATAGTTATATGCAGTAGTTGGGTTCATCCTGACAGATTCATGTATACATGGCATTCAATTTCAGTTCATGATCTCCTGTTTTTTCGGCAGCACCTTGAAAAACAGATTTAAAGTCTACAAGAGGGAACCAGGAGGTCAAAGCACAGGGAGGTCTGGCCCAGAAAGCCTGGAGGATGATGACAGGATGGAGGAAATGTCTGCACAGAACAGAAACACCCTAAAAGAGACATCATCCACTTAGCATCTCTATGCAAGACAACCTGGAATTAAAACACTTGGTCTTTCTGGGGAAACTCAGAGACTCAGGAGAGGTATTGCTTTGTTTAGATGGAGGTCTTAACTGTTGGTTAAGGGTCACTGAGAATAAATATATTATAAGGTATTATCTGTTCCAATGTTTTTGTAGTTTTCTCCCTGTGCAAAGTTGGGCAAGATAAAATCTAGACAGAAAAGTAGTAACTACATGGGAAGGAAATAGTGAGCTATCAGTTGGATACAAACAATATCAGAAGGTTTTATCCACAAAATATGATGTTTGCTCTACATTTTAAAAATTTGTTTTCCCTACAGTGTTAGTTTATTAAAAATCCACTTCTCTAAATTTATGTTTGTAGGTCTACAAAGACTTTGAATGTCAAGATTAGAGCTAAAATTTTGACAAAAAGTCAAATGATGACAACTTTTAATCCCTGACAACTAGAATTTATTTAGCACAGGTTTATTTTGATGAGGATATTTAATTGTGATAAGTGCTAATTATAAAGGTATAAAACTCAATCTCCTTAATAATGGATTTTAAAATATCACTAAGTGCAGGCCTTTCTTCTCATTTCCTTTAGATGAGAGAGAGAGATCTAGTTTGTTTCAGGTATGTTAAAATTATAGTGACTCACCTGGGATCAATTGCAGTCTAATGGCCATAGCAATAACAAGAAAGAGCCTGTTTGATGTCTTAAGAAAAGTCTTCAGCTGTGTTTGGTCCTAAAGACATTGCAACTTTGAATTCTGATGAATGCACATGGTCAGATTTTGACTACATTGAATTGTGGTGACCCATTGGCCTCAAAGAAGGAGTCATTAGTCTGAGAAAAGCCAAACTTCATCAAATGAAAACACAAATCTCTTTGGTCATGAATAGAGCAAATTGCTAGATAAAAATTTCCAAATTTCAATTCATTGGTAGAGAGATTGTAACTTCATTGAAATATTCTGGTTGAGGCCAAAGAGGGAAAATTATTGTGATCTTATGGAGGGAAAAGACAAATACAGTTAATTGTTATTTTAAGAAAATAAACAAGAATCATTTTCTTTCAGATCTAGGCAGTCAGATATGTAGAAAAGGCATGACGATTTTTAAAAAGTAAACTTATTCATGTTCATAATGATTTGGGATCCTTGAATAAAATACACCTGTACAAAGAAGAGAGAGAGAAGATAAAACATCAGGAGATAATCAAACCAGATTTATTTGAAGTTAATTCTATTAGAATTCAAGATAGTGAGTGCAAAGAAATAAAATAAAATCCAGATTATGGGGTAAAGGTCAACTATTATATAGTTGTTCCAGAAGTTAAGAAATATTGGTTTATCTGAAAAATAAGGCAAACTGTAATGAATGAATAGCTTTTGTTTTGTTTCGTTTTTCCTTTTAAAACATTACTGAGCTATTCACTATGATTCTGATTTGTGGGAGGGAAAGTCAAAGTCATCTTTATTCTGTCTTGAAATGTTTTTTTGGATGGTTTCCTGGCTCTCTTTTTAGTCCTATAAATTTGACATTAATTGTGTTTAAGGTTTGGATGAGGCAGGAACCCAGAAGAGACATTAAGCTGTATCACTCAATAAAGCATTCCTCTTCTGCCTGATGCATGATCCTGTGGATCTTGGTGGGATCATTGCTGGGGTATCAAGGGCTGTATGTTCCGGGAAAGTGTCAACCATGAGACAGCCAAGATGGAGTTCTTCAAGTACTGGGCAGCATGGGCTAGCTTGGAGCTTTCCTGTTGGGAAGAAAATAGCTCAAACTTTAACATTGGCCTGAGGAGCCCAGGTCCCCAGTGCATTCTAAGTACTTCCCACCTTTAATTTAGATATTTCAAGGGAAATTTAATCCATATGTTTTGGATTCATTGGGACTTAACTCATAAATATGCTTCATCAAGGACTGCCAAGCTCTGCATTCTCTAGAATCAAGTAGTTTCATGGGACAAAAGTAAAGATGGAGGAAATTTGATATCCTAGGGCCCATCACCCAAACAAGGAAAAGAAATCTGGAGGCTCAACCACTGTCTATAAATAATACTGGAGCAGTAATTTACCCTGCAACAGTGTCATGGCAAAATAAGCCACTTATGACTATTAGGGGCACATACAGATACACATGAAATCAGTGCAGGTGCTTTCCCAGGGATATAGCACAACACATTGTCTTTCTGGTTGTCAGTTCTAGAAAAGTTAACAACTCTAGGAAATAGAAGTTTCTACTTATATCAGCATGTTTAAAAATCCATACATATACTTCTCTCTCTCTCTCTCTCTCTCTCTCTCTCTCTCTCTCTCTCTCTTTCTGTCTTTCTGTCTCTCTCTTTCTCTCTCTCTCTCATATATACACTACTGCTATGGGGATTCTGTCAGTCTACTGGCTGAGAATTTCTGTACTTATTGGAAGCAATTTGGTCAGTTTAAGTTAGTATTGCTAAAATGACATTTTTATGTAAATATAAAATGATATTGTATTATTGAATATTATTTTTTCAAACCAAATCCCCTTTCTTTTTAGATTATTTTATGTCTTCCTAGGGACTAGACCCTACAGGTTATAAATCCTTTTGTCCATTGCTAGGAATAATGCAAAGGTAGGTGTCTGAATGAAAATAGTTATATAAAACCTTCCCATTACTTGTATTGATTTTCCCTAGATGTTATTGACTGAAGATGACTAATTTCTATGTATTTTTTAAAATATTTTAGTTGGACACAATACCTTTATTTATTTATTTTTATGTGGTTCTGAGGATCAAACCCAGCACCTAGCACATGCTAGGTCAGCGTGCTACAGCTGAACCACTACCCCAGTCCCTATGTGTTTTTAGTCAAACATTGTCTTTCAGGATAATACATGCTTTTAATATTCTGTGTAGCATAATATCTTTAACAGTTTTCATAAGAATAGGAAATCCATGTCCCATTTCCATATCACTTTGAATTTCTTGTGCCGATGGCACTTAATATCTCAGAGTATCTAATAGCCAAACACATTGCAGATATAAGAGAAGCCTTGGCATGTTTGTTATCTTTACATTTTAATATTATAGAAACTCAGAGATGAGAGAGTAGCACAGGGCAAGATGTCCAATGGGATTCACGAATCCAGGCACACTGAATTCTTAATTTTCAGCAAGGATGAATTGTAGTGCCATTATGGACAAAAGCCCAGTAGTGCCAAGTTAAGATGAATTGGACTGCCTCAGCAACTTAGCAAGGCCCTTAGCACCTTAGTGAGACTCTGTCTCAAAATTTAAAAAATGTTAAAGATGGCTGGGGATGTGGCTCAATGGTTAAGTGCCTCTGGGTTTAATCTCTGGCACTCACACACAAAAAAATTGAAATGGGCTACTGTTATCATTAAGATGTATCCCCTTAGCATTTCTTATCTAAAGAACTACAATAACAATTATGATGTCTCTTGGTTTTCAATTGTGAAGAAAAAGATGGATAATAAGCAGGCAACTGGATAATAAGATGTTATATAACTATCTTTTAAAGTACTTGGCATTCTAAGCTAAATGACCAGAGATTTTTGACTTGTGCAAAAGAATGGCATTTCGTTTTCCTGTTTAACAGGAAAATACACAGTGTTTAGTTGTAAGAGAGAAAGACAGGCAGATTCAAAACAGTGTAGATTAACTCAGGTTGTTCTTCTTTTCTCCAGGTACAGCTTGGTAACAAGCAATACTCATTTTCTTCCCTTGTGTCCTTTCACAGTTGGAAACACCAAGTAGAGAGCTTCTGCAGGGTCCAATATGATAGCTTTGCTTTGCCCACAAGCCTAAATTCATCCTAATAGTGGATGTAGTAAATTGTTGAGCCTTCAGGAAAAGCAAAGCAGTGACAAAAGATGAAAGACAGAAGAGAAACCACGTAAGTAAAGAATGTTTACTGGTTTCCTAGCTGGTGAGAGCCACCAAATCCCCATCCTGGTTTCAGTGCAAGACAAACAAGGAAGGAATGGTGCTTCTCAGCATTGATTTGAAAAGCACCGGACTAAGGCAGCCTTAGCCTGAGCAGCCAAACCCTGCTGGGAACTTTGACAAATTTATCAGGGATTACTCCTCCACCTTCCTCACCCACAGCCTGAAGGCATTACATTGCTTCTTAGCAGCTCCTTCAACCCTACCCAAAGCCACACAAAGCAGCATTCTACCCTGTGCCACTTCATTGGCAACCCCCCTTGGGTCAGCATAGCTGCCCATGACAATCCTCTTTCTTTCAAAGGGCAGTTTCAGTTTTTAATATTCTCCTGGGTCTATCTGATTGATCTATTTATTTATTTATCTACCAAGAAAGGCTATTTGACTTAAACATTTTTATTTTTAATCTTTGCAACACTCCTGTGAGGTAGGGAGATCCAATATATTTACTCTAATTGCTATGTCCTGCAGGTAACTGAACGCCGTTCTTTTCAGCCTTGGGTAAGTTTCCTTTATTATCCTCAGAAATGTCCTAAAAATGATGATTAAATGTGACAGGGACACTTTGAAGTGAAGGTCCCCAGAGAGGGGCTCTTAACTAATGCAAAGTACCATTCTGGTCCATGAGCCCCTTCATTTAGTTCTAGGGCCCTTTAGGGACCCACTGAAGAAAAGAGACATTCATGGGGATGATGGAGGTGGTGAAATAGTGGCAGAAGGAAGAAGGTCTGGGGAGATCTTAGCTCAGAAAGAGCAGAAGAGCAACAACCAACTACCTCAACAAGGAAGTCAAAACCATAATCAGCAACCATGATGGAAAAGATTTCATAAAATGTGGGAAGAAGAGTAACTTTCTTCTGCTTTTATGTCTGTTGTCCCTGTACTGGGATCAGCAATTGGATTCCTGTGTTGAGGAAGTGAGTAGAAGCTCTTGTCTATGGAATTTCAAGTGGAGAAGCTGGAGAGATAATCCACCACCCAGCCTGTGTGTTGAGCAATGGAACTTAAGGAAGTCACTGTGGATTTCTTCTAAGCAGAGGAATGCCAAGCAAACTCTGAACAGGGAAGCAACTCAGGCTAAAATCAGGCTGAGCTACCACTTGTTCAGACGTTGTTTCATAGTGTAACTGGTAGAGGATTACTGTGATAGTAAAAGAAGGTGAAAGCTCAATAGGTTGGACAATGTGGAGAAACAATCTATATAAGAAAACCAGGAACTTCGGCTCTGCAATTCTGGGAGGTTTCACAATAGTAAGGGTGTGCGGTGGACACTAAATGTGTGCATTCTTCTGGAATCCATCCTTGTTCTTTTAATAACACAATTGTGATTGTTCCTGTGAGAATACCCTTCCTTGCATTCAATCTACCCTGTTCTCAGACTCCATGTGGACAAGTATCCTAAGCCTCAGACAGTCTCCTTGCCTAACCCTTGGCCATGGTAATTTGTAAAGGTATGATCATGTGGTCAGTTTGGGGGCAGTAAAGGAATGGCATAGGACTTATGACAGAGATATCGGCAAAGAAATAAAACAAAACTCTGTTCCTGTGGACTTGTGTGTGCGAGGATGAAAGCGTGAAGTTTTGGTAAGTACAGAAAGCAAAACTGAGTCATGGTGGCATTCTGCAGGTTTGTGGATCAACTGTGCTACTAGATTTTTAGTCAAACAATCAGCTCTTTTTCTTTTTCTGTTTTAGTTGGTTGTGCTTTGGTTTTCTGTCACTTGCACCTAGAAATCTTGGCTAATACACAATAGTATCCAGAAAAAAAAGTGATTATAAAAAATTATATAACATTTTTTAAATGAGCAGGCAGATTAATTTGAGTAAGAGTCCATATAAGAGTAATGAGAAAACTGTATTATCATCTCAATAGATGTTAAAAACACATTGGACAGACTCCAATTCTATATGTGATTTTTTTAAACCAAATTTTAAGAAGAAATAGATGACTACTTCCTTACTACAATCAGGAACATCTATTTTACAAGTCATGCAAAGTGATAAAATGCTAAAGGCATTCTAATTAAAAGTAGCCACAAATCTAGATAGATTGGAAGATAGCTCAAGGATGTACAGATGTGATACTTCAACAAGTCCTGACACAACTATTATTTTTATTTTGTAATTGGAACATGAGCAAATGGCTCTAAAGTTCCTGGAAGAAAATGCATATGAGAATAGCTAAGACTTGCTCTAAAAGATGTAAAAATATATTTAAATGCAATGATAATTCAAATGTTATATCACAGGCATAAACTTTGACATATTAATCAATGGAATTGTTCAGTGCACATATCATTTATGAAATTGATGATCTGAGGAAATGAAGTAATTTTTATTTAGCTAATATTTGACTAATATGAGAATGGATATAAACTTTCTAAAGTTAAAAGCAATAGAAAAAGAAAACAGAAGAGAAAGTAGAGTGAGATTGTAGAGGATATTAGTAGCATGTTACCTGATCTACACCTACACGTCTTAGGAAATCACAAAGATTAACTGGAGAAATGGAGGGAACAGTTACAAAAAAAATCAGAAGATCAGTTTCTCAATATGTAAATATTTTTTTCTAATTCAAAAAGAAAAATACTTACTTTATAATAGAATCAAAGGACATGGTTTAATAATTTATGAATTAAAAATTTTTCAAAGTGTCAAAACAGGAAACAGGAGCTCTTGTAATTTGATAATGTGAAATAAAATTGTTTAAATCTTTCTGAAAAACATGAGGTCATAAGCATCAAGAACTTTAAACAGTTCATACTTTCTGACACAGTGCTACTGTTATAGGATGTATCCTGAGGACATAATCAGAAAATTTTAAGAAGCTAACAAGAGCAAGATCGTTTAGAACTGCCTTATATAAAACCAACCAAAATGAATAAGTAAATTACAATACATCCATTTTAAATTAAAAATTATGGAGATATTTTCCTCACAGATTTTGAAAATTACAAATTTTAGAACATTATGAAGAATATTATTTATTAAATGAAATAATAGGATTATAGGCTGTTTCTGTTATAAAAGTTCTTTTTTGTTTCATTTAAAGAAAGAACTAGAACAAAAATGAAAGGCAGGTTTGTAGTTAGTCATTTTAAATTATCTGCTATAAATATGCAAACTGAAAACTGCCCGAATTTTTTATTTCTTTAATCAAATTGTACATTGGATATACAGAGGCATTAATTTTTTTTTATTGGTTGTTCAAAACATTATAAAGCTCTTGACATATCATATTTCATACATTAGATTCAAGTTGGTTATGAACTCCCAATTTTACCCCAAATACAGATTGCAGAATCACATCGGTTACACATCCACATTTTTACATAATGCCCTATTAGTAACTGTTGTATTCTGCTACCTTTCCTATCCTCTACAATCCCCCCTCCCTCCCCTCCCATCTTCTCTCACTACCCCATCCACTGTAATTCATATCTCTCCTTGTTTATTTTCCCATTCCCCTCACAACCTCTTATATGTAATTTTGTATAACAATGAGGGTCTCCCTCCATTACCATGCAATTTCCCTTTTCTCTCCCTTTCCATCCCACCTCATGTGTCTGTTTAATGTTAATCTTTTCTTCCTGCTCTTCCTCCCTGCTCTGTTCTTAGTTGCTCTCATTATATCAAAGAAGACATTTGGCATTTGTTTTTTAGGGATTGGCTAGCTTCACTAAGCATAATCTGCTCTAGTGCCATCCATTTACCTGCAAATTCTATGATTTTGTCAATTTTTAGTGCTGCGTAATACTCCATGGTGTATAAATGCCACATTTTTTTTATCCATTCATCTATTGAAGGGCATCTGGGTTGGTTCCACAGTCTAGCAATTGTGAATTGTGCTGCTATGAACATCGATGTAGCAGTATCCCTGTAGTATGCTCTTTTAAGGTCTTCAGGGAAAAGTCCAAGAAGGGCAATAGCTGGGTCAAATGGTGGTTCCATTCCCAGCTTTCCCAGGAATCTCCATACTGCTTTCCAGATTGGCCGCACCAGTTTGCAGTCCCAGCAGCAATGTACAAGAGTACCCTTTTCCCCACATCCTCTCCAGCACTTGTTGTTGTTTGACTTCATAATGGCTGCCAATCTTACTGGAGTGAGATGGTATCTTAGGGTGGTTTTGATTTGCATTTCTCTGACTGCTAGAGATGGTGAGCATTTTTTCATGTACTTGTTGATTGATTGTATGTCCTCCTCTGAGAAGTGTCTGTTCAGGTCTTTGGCCCATTTGTTGATTGGGTTATTTGTTTTCTTATTGTTTAAAATATCCTCAAAAAAAATAAAATACTTGGGAATCAACCTAACAAAAGAGGTGAAAGATTTATATAATGAAAACTACAAAACCCTAAAAAGAGAAGTAGAAGAAGATCTTAGAAGATGGAAAAATATACCCTGTTCATGGATAGGCAGAACTAACATCATCAAAATGGCGATATTACCAAAAGTTCTCTATAGGTTTAATGCAATGCCAATCAAAATCCCAACGGCATTTCTTGTAGAAATGGATAAAGCAATCATGAAATTCATATGGAAAAATAAAAGACCCAGAATAGCAAAAGCAATTCTAAGCAGGAAGTGCGAATCAGGCGGTATAGCGATACCAGACTTAAAACTATATTACAGAGCAATAGTAACAAAAACAGCATGGTACTGGTACCAAAACAGGAGGGTGGACCAATGGTACAGAATAGAGGACACAGAGACTAATCCACAAAGCTACAACTATCTTATATTTGATAAAGGAGCTAAAAGCATGCAATGGAGGGAGGATAGCATCTTCAACAAATGGTGCTGGGAAAACTGGAAATCCATATGCAACAAAATGAAACTGAATCCCCTCCTCTCACCATGCACAAAAGTTAACTCAAAGTGGATCAAGGAGCTAGATATCAAATCAGAGACTCTGCGTCTGATAGAAGAAAAAGTTGGCTCCGATCTACATATTGTAGGGTCGGGCTCCAAATTCCTTAATAGGACACCCATAGCACAAAAGTTGATAACAAAAATCAACAAATGGGACTTACTTAAACTGAAAAGTTTTCTCTCAGCAAGAGAAACAATAAAAGAGGTAAATAGGGAGCCTACATCATGGGAGCAAATTTTTATTCCTCACACTTCAGAGAGAGGCATTAATTTTAATTACATGCATTTTCCTTTGTATAAATTGCATTTATTAAACATACAGATAGCTGTAGTTTTTAACTTAAATGAGTCTTATTTAAAATTAACTCTCAAATTTTAAAAAGTATTTTTCAGACATATTTTGAAATAGGCCCCCGAGGTTTAGTAGTGCAGGAATTGTTATGTGGATTAGTATTGCTACCTCAATGATATGGAGGAGTTGGGTGGGGAGGGTAACTACTTTTCTTCCATGGGTCTCTTGGTAGTCATCTTAGAAAATATCTAGAGGAAACATTTAAAAATATGTGACATTTAAATCAGGTGACATTCTCATTATTTAATTCTCTCACATTGCCTGGCATGATAAGTAGCCTGTTGGGTATTCAGTCATGTGTAGATGTAAAGAAAAGAAGATACTTTCCAAGCCTGGGTTTGATCATCTGTAAGATGGGGATTAAAAAACATGCATATGAAACCCCAGAAAAGCACCTGGCACATACTAAGTGCTCCAGACGTGCTCTGTTGACTTTCAACACATCCCTGGCACCACAGAGCCACACTACAGACTACAGATGTGAGAGGAGCATGGTGCCAACTTGGTGGCTGGGCCCACTTCCCAGATGGTCTCCTCCCTCTGCCCAGGCTGTGTTTTACTTCAGAGGAGCATGACTTGGACACACCCAGAACAGAGGCATCCATCCAAGCTGTTCTGATGGCTGACCACATGATGAGAAACGTATTCCTTTGTAGACTGTGTGAATCATTTATTGATAGCAATAGTAGAGTACGAACTCTCAGGCTGGATGCAAAGGTATTGTCTGTCACACCAGCAGAAGACCAGTGTGTGTGAGGACAACCTTCACCCTGCTTGCTATTGTCAGTTAGGTCTCAAAATGGCCTAAGCTTTAGTTGTACACTATAAAGCTCTCAGCATACTGCTACATCTAGCTTGCAGTGCACTGCCTGAGTGCCTGGACCTTTTCCTGTACAGGGCATAGGCTTGGGAATGAGGGGCACTGGTGGAAAGAGGAAAGGATTTTATTGTTTTGATTTTTTTGAAATATAGAATCTCACTATGTTTCCCAGGCTGGTTTCAAATTTTGGGGCTCAAGTGATCATTCTGCCTCAGGCTTTCAAAAGTTGACTTTTTTTTTTTTTCTAACAATGTCCTTTATGTTTCATGGATAAATCATCTATATTATTCAGGCAGGTGCCGTTGCCTATGTGCCATTTCCTACAAGTTCCTTTTTAAGACCTCAAACTAAGGTACCATTTTCAGTAAGTTAGAGATGAAAACAACTTCCTCTGTTAAGATGCAAATACCCATGGAGTGGTTGAAAGACATGCTGTCCTCTGTCTCTTGTTCTCACCTTCTCAAAGATGATTTCAGAGAGCGGGCTTGACTGGAGTCAGGTGCAGCATAAATGTACTGGTCTCTGGGTGTGAAAGGTATGTTCACAATGATGAGCACCATTGGAAGAGGGGTCGAGGTAGGAAAATGAAAAACATGCCTCATTATCAGTGGCTGACCCTGGTTGCTTGGTCAGGGCACAGGATACAGAGTGTAGCCCCCTTATTCTCTACTCCCTCATGGAGGGCTCTGTCCCTTTAATCTCTTTTTGTCTATGTTCAAACCTCCTCTGGTTGAAGACAGATTTTCCTACTTCCTTTGTGATGGCTACTGATACTTGCTCACTTTGGCATTCACCTAGGCCTGCATAAATTGGAGCAAAATACAAGTTCCGCCGTGTCTATGTCAGAGGAAAAGTGGGGAAGAGTTTTGAGACTTCTAAGACATGTGACAAAGCATGGGGGAATTACAAGAATCTCACACTTTCTATTTTCCCTAAAATTTATTTTGTCTTTTCTAAATCTACCTGTATAAACAATTACCTGATGTCTTGGACTTCCCCTGCCACACAGGAAGTTGGGAAAGGGGAGTGTTGTCCCAGTGAGGAAGCTGCTCTTAAACCAAGGACAAACAGTGCCTCTGAGTTGACTCAGAAAATTCATTGCCATAGGTGCTTTTTTCAGATACCCAGTTTGAACTTTCTCATGTCCCATTAGCACCTTGATACCAGCACAATTGGGGACTTTTAAATATACACAGTGGACAGGTAACTTATTCCCTTTTTCAAACTGGGAAATTCTGGGCTACCCACTGTAAACTAAATACTTTTCTCCTTGGAAATCTCAGAATAGGTCTGTGTGATATCAAACACCTATGCTGGGAAAAACAGGAGCAAACAAAGCCATAAGGGACTGCCTTTGAAATAGAGCCTGGGAACCATTCAACCACATAGCAGTATTTGTTTGCTTTCCTTGTTTCCCCAGAGCTGTGCTCACCTGCAGGCAACAACCTGCACTTTGTCATTTGCAGAGATGAGGAGGGGCAAGGGAAAGGAGGCACTTTGGCTGGCTTGTCAAAGCATTCCCAAAGAGAGACTGTTTAAAGAGTTCATATCTTAAGTAACCCTCAACCTGTTGTTCCTTTCACTGGGGATATGCCAGGGGCTGCAGCTGACTCAGCTTGGGCCCAATTCTGTAGTTAGTACTTAAGCCTAAAGTTCCTGGTTTCTGGCATTGATGAGGGCAGAGACAGCACCTTGGCTGGCACTAGCTTTGCATTAGGTATGTTTCAAGCTGTTACTTTCCTCTATGAACTCTAATTGCTGGTGTCAAAAGGATTAAGGAACAAGGAACTTTCTTTTTCAGGAGAAGCCCAGTTGGCAGCATATGAATACTATGTCACTCACACAGGAGAGCATGGGAGGGCACTTTCCCCCACTGAAAGAGAACAAGAGTCAGGTCCTTAGAATTTTTCAGATTACAATAAACAGATGTACTGTGATACCTTATTTGGATGCTGCTTCTTAAAACAATACAAAGTAAAGGGGTCATTGTCTTCCAGAACTCTATGGAAAAATCCAGACCTTGCTGACGGTTATCATTTGAATACAAAGTATCCCCCAAAACCTCCTGTGTTATTGAAGGGATGTTCAGAGGTGAAATAATTGCACTATGAGAAGTGTAACCTAAGAAGTGGATTAATCTATTTGATGTGTTAATAACTTGAAAGGACTATTGTACTGGGTGATGACTGTAGGCAGGTAGGAGGAGGCTAGAAGAGGATCACGAGGGCCTTGCCTTTGATTATATTTTGTCCCTGATTCGACTCTTCTCTTCTCTTCTCTTCTCTTCTCTTCTCTTCTCTTCTCTTCTCTTTCTCCCTCCCCACCCCTTTCCAAGATGCCAAGAGCTGAGCAACTTTGCAGCTCTTCTCTGCCACACCCTTCCACCCTGATGTTATGCCTCACCTCCAGCCCAGAGTAACAGAATGGACCAAACATGTACTGAGACATCTGAAACTGTAAACACCAAACTGTCTCTAAGTTGTTCTTGTCAGGTATTTTAGTCACAGCAATGAAAAGCTGACTAACACACTGGCCAATATACCAATGCACCCCAAGATGAGAGCCTGGGGTTTTTTCTGCTCCAGGTCTCTACAGTTTTGATGCTGTATCTTCTCTCTATCTATAAATTCTGAATTTAAGCTACCAAAGGAAAAATTTGATGGTTAAGCTAGAGTGCCACTTGGTGGCTAGTATAGACTGCCCTGCTCATCAGAACTCTCCTCCAATCTGCTCACTGGCTGATAACCAAGAGGACTCTATTGGGTCCTGATGCTCATCTCTGGCCCATAGGTGAGACAAGCTGGTGAGATCACAAAGTGTGGTGCATTTTGATTCATGCATGATAGGGTCCATGTGTGTGGCAAACACTCAGGGTGTTGAGTCAATCTCAAAGGGCAGTGTTGGAGGTAGGGTTTGATAACTAAATAATTTGAGACATTAAAAGTTTGACTTTGGTCCTCCTTTATCTTAGTGAAACTCAAAAATAAGAAGATGAGGAAACTCTAATCCCTGCAAGCAATCCTGAGCCGCTTTGGCTTATAGAGACATCACCACAGAGCTTGGCTTCAGCACCCCACAGATGTGAGCACCTTGAAGGTGAATGTGACTGTCTTGAGGTATCAGAGAAGACAGAGGTGACACTGGAAGAGCTGGAGCAGGAGAGGAAGGATTCTGGGTGGTTAGAGCTTTAAGAGAACTGGGTAAGAATGCATTCAAATTTATTAACTCTGTCTTGATGGTGGCACCTTTAGGAAAAGGCTGGAGCCCTAGACTGGCAGGTAGAGGAAGAATCAGTAAAGCATGTGCTCTGATGAGAAAAGAAATAAAACATAAAGAAGAAAAAGTCCTAAAAGGAGGAGTAGATAAAGGAAAATAATAAATTAAGGGAGAAAAAAGCTCCATCTTTGGAATGTACAGAAAGCATTAGCTAATTTTGAGATTCCATTGACTTAGAACGTTAGAAAGAGTCTTAGCCCATTTTCTATTGCTGTAACAAAATACCTGAGACTGAATGATTTATAAAGAAAAGAGGTTTATTTGGGGTCATGGCTCTGGATGCTATAAAGTCCAAGAGCATGGTACCTACACCTTCTCAGCTTTCCTTATGGGCTTCATACTACTTCAACCCACGGTAGAAAGCATAAAGGAAAGAAAGCATGTATAAGAGTCAAAATATAAGGTGCATTATATCAGTCCCAGCCCCACATATAACTAATTCAATCCTGTGCGAGGGAGAACTCACCCTCACAAAAAGGCACTAACCCCTCTTAATAAATGATCTAACCACCTCTTAAAGATACTACCTCCCTACACCATCAATGATCATTTCATCATGCATTTCAAAGAAGATAAACAATTTTCAAACCAGCAATATCTGAAATAAAACCCAACCCAAGAACAATAATTGCCATTTACAGAGCAGTTGAGAGATAGAAGTGTTCGGGTGCATGTGTGTACACATGTGTGTGCATCTCACACCAGGTGAGGATTGATGATACAAGAAAAATGCCATTAAGTGATGGTATGAGGTAAAGATGAGGAGAATTTTAGAACTGAAGAGTTTAGAACAGAGTGTTCAAGTTGTACGAGTGCGTCTTATGGATTAAACCCAGTTGCCAGCACACTTTAAGCAATGTTCTGTTACATGAACCACTGGCAAGCATGACTCTAGATGTCAATATCTTGGTTATAATGACTAAACCCATCCACAAGGTCACATATCTACCTGTAAAAACTCCTTGCAAGTGTTTCTGAACTTAAGATATTATGAAGATAACAGAGGAGGATTTGCTGAAAATGGAAGGAGAATATTATTTTAATATATAAGTCAATGCAAGTTAACATATACTATAAATTATCAGTGGTCCTACTGTAATTTCACTGTTCTTCCTCATGTAGGAGCTGTTGGAAACTCACAAGACTAGGAATGGTCTGGTGTTGTGCCATCTATAAAGTTCTGCTAAGTTTACTCTACTCATACAGTGTTAACACAAGCAGATCTGTCCCATGACCTCCTTTCTGTGAGACTTTTACTCACAGTTCTTGCTGATAAAGCTGCTCAGAGTTAAGTATTAAGACCTGTATTCAAGCCTGGCTTGGTTGTACATGCATGCAATCCCAGCTTCTCAGGAGGCTGAGGCAGGAGGATCAAAAGTTTAAGGCCAGCCTCAGCAACTTATTGAGGCTATAAGCAACTGAGACCTTGCCTCAAAATAATAAACAAACAAACAAACAAATAAATAGGCTGGAGATATAGGGATGTGAAATGCTTTGGGGTTCAATCTCCAGTATCAAAACAAACAGCCCTGTCTTCATTAGGAATTGCTACTGAGGTTTTGTTTCTCCCTAGGCCCATCTGGAAGCACTATCTGTCCATTCTGCTTGGGACTCTGGCAACTGACATTCTTTCCCATTTTCCCTCTAGCTTTTCCTAGATAGGTTTCAGATTATTCCTGAAATCCTTGACTTGTCTTCACTGCCTGCACTGGCCATAGAAGGAGTTAAATTCTGCCCCTTGAATTAAGTCAGAATATCACTCAATATTAAGCAGAAATGGAAAATCAGTGTCACCTTCTGTGAAATACTGGTAGGAATCCCCTCTATAACTGAAAGTCAGGGGCTCTTCCTGTTTAGCCATTTTATGCCTCCTATGGTGAAGATTTTAGTTTCATGAGTCACAGAGACTCCAACCTGTTCTTAATATTATATGTAGTTTTTGGAAAGTTTCTTGCCTCCCATTGCAAGAACCACTTCTATTCTCCCTCCCAACTTTTCAACCCCCTTCATCAACCATTGCTATCTTATGCTTGTATATTCAAGGCTTCCCAGTTGCTTCCATAATCTCTGCCATGTCTGAGTAGCACAACCCCCACATCACCCCTTCATAGTACCTGTAACCGCACTGACTTTTTTCACAAGAGTTATCTCTAGAACAGCAAGGTTACAGGCTCCAAAGTCAAGACTTGGCCCAAGATCACAAGACTAGAAAGTACAGCCCAAGAAAACCTGAGACTTTGCCGCAGTCCGGCTGCAGCAGAATAACCGGGGGGTGACGATTAACTTGTGTGCGTTGATACAGCAGGAGTAGGAGCCGTTTATTGCAGGACAGGAGCAGTATTTATACATTCCACACAGCTTATCTAATTAGCATAAACTAGATACATCAGTCAACCAATAAGGAATCTCCACACTTAATGGCTTGCTTTTGTTACTTCTCAAACCACTCCCTCTGGCATTTTGCCAGGCACCATCCAGACTTGTTTACGAACTCTAACATTCCCCTGGCAAAATGCCAGGTGTTATTTTGACTTGTTTACAGACTCTAACAAGACTTAAGACCTTTGCTATGCTAAAAGCCCCATCCGTAGTTTAACCTCTACTCCATCATTTATCTAACCCCACAGGGAGTTGCTTTCTGAGAGCTTGGAAAGATGAAGTTTGGAAAGGATCTGATACACTAACGTTTCAATATGTCACCCTTCTCAAGGACATTGCATTTTAATGAGCTTCATTCAGTTATATAATATGAAGGAAGGTTCTCCTGAATATAAAATTGCAGGCATTAGTGAGAAGTTACTTAGGAAGGTGTTGGTGGAAAATGGGAGCTTTCTGAAACCCCTTGAATCACATCAAGATCAGGATTCCCATCACATGGATTCCCTATTCCTCATGACGCTGACCTACCACTGAAGTGTTTATTTAAGCACCTGCTAAGAGTATAAATACAGGCAGAAGACTTTATTGCCATTCACTCATAGCACAGTCTGTGCTGTGTTTTGATTTCACACTGATCAAACATACATTGGCTCTGCTGGTGTATTTCCTTGGTCCAGTTTTGCTCTGTTCATTGCCACATGGGGTGATACCAGGTCTCTGACCATTAAAAAAAATTCAGCCCAGCAATTCCAACTGGGGACCAGTGGCAAGCAGCAAGGGTTAACTGGTTTTGCACGAAGCAAGCCTGGCTCAACCCTGTGACTCTCTTTTTCACATTTGCTGCTTATTCATAACCCAAGCCCATCTGCTGTGCAAGTAACAATCAGCGGCTCCTGTTTCAGATGTCAACCGCCCCAGCTGTTTCTCTCTCTCTCTCTCCATAAACATGAAAGGGGGGAGTAATTGCCACAGAATTAATATTCTGGCTTGATTATTTCTAAGCATTGAAATGAAGCCTGATGAATTCTCCTTCTCTCCCACCATTGCCTCAGCTCAGTACAATGCACACCTATGCAAGGCAGCCTGGGTTAAACCTCCCAAGAAAGTTCCAGTGATTATTAGAGGCTGGGATGTGACCCAGGCCCCCTGGAAATGCCACTGGTGAGTCCCTTGTGTATGTGGAAAGATTGACAATATACTCAGGTCCTACAGGGCTTTGAAAGTGAAGTCAACATTGAAATTAATGATGCAGATGCCCCCAGCTTGCTCAAGCTAACGCTTAGAAGTGTTTTGACTAAGAATCCAAGAGTCATAATAATCACTTCCATCAGCATTCTTTGATTTAAACTCAGGCACAAGTTAGGATAGAGAACACATTTTCATCTCTGGTTTTTCTCTACCAGGACAGCAGAAGTTACCTTATGATCTTTCTCATCATGAAAACTTCCTTCAGTTATTTAATCAATTTGTCTTAAGCATCTGCACATCTTTTTTCAGTCATGAGCCTGCATGGAAGCACCTTGTATGAGGATCTACAAGACTGACCACAGAACAGTCCCTGCCCTCCCCAGACTTCATGCTGCCTGATATTGGTGTAAACACATTAAAAAAGAAGAGAATGAGACAGACTCAGTCTTGCTCAGCATGATCTTGAGAAAGTTTTATGATCTGTGTGTACCTCAGGTTCTTTTATCTATGAGATAAAGATTGGGTTGTCAAGAGGACTTAGAGTTGAAAGGTATAGGTGACTAAAGCAGGCTCTGGAACACACTAAGTAAAATTTAGTTGTTACTCTAGTGCTGTTCCTCTAACTTAAAGGGTTTGCAGGTACTATAGCTGAGGTGGACCATAAGGGAAAGACTCATAGAAGGGACATGTGTAAGCCAAGCCCAAGGAGCTCAATATGCCTAGAGAAAACAGAAGTCAAAGGAACAGCCAGACCAAAGTAAGTAAGGATGGAAAGTTCTTAGCCTGTTCAAAGAAGATTGTCATCCTGGAGGACAAGAGTGTAGGTGCATGGTGACAGGGAAGAGAGATATGGCAAGAGTGGACCTAAGTTTGGAACACATTTTAAAAGATACAGAGTGAGAAACTGAGGAAGTAGAAAGGACTCTTAAAAGAATGGGAAGGCTTGGTAAATTTCTAAGGAAGATAGTAACCCAAACAAATCTATAGGAAAGAAAGAAAGGAAGGAAGGAAGGAAGGAAGGAAGGAAGGAAGGAAATTCCTAAGAATGAGCAGTTTGGAGCCTGGATTGAACTGACCACCTGACAATCAAGTTAGCAAAGCACTCTCTCATGGAAGAAGGAGTCCTAAGGGGCTAGGTTTGAATTGTGGAATTTTGTTCAGCTGATTATAACTTTCAGTAGAGTACTGAATTTCATAATGGACAAATCTTAGTTTATGAAGCAACTTTTTTCCCTCAGCATTGTGCATGGATATTTATGCACACAATGCTGTGCAATGGAGAGGAAAAGGTGGATCCAGTAAGAAGAGTCAGATTTGTGTGATAAAATTTCAGTGACTTCAAATCCTATCCTCAAAAACCTCCTGTCCATCCCACTTTTCTGAAATTTCTCTAGTGGAGGCCCAATCCTGTCTTTCCATATAGCTTAATTATGTATACCATGGTGAAGAAAGTTTGTGGGTAAACCCACTTCCCTCCAATTAGAGAGCTGCATAACTTTGAATGAGTTATATAACCTGAATTCCTCTCTTCAAATGGGGATAATTAAAAGGATCATCAGGAGTATTAGATGGATAAAATAAGAGCAAAACCACTTAGCAAAAGACTTTATATCTACTGAATGAAAAATAATCATGATGTACTGTTGGTATAGAAAGAATGAAGAAGGATGCAGACATAGTCAGATGTGAAGTCAAATCTGGCTCCTTTCCCAACCTAGGCCAATCTTCCACTCTATGAACTGCGTCTCCCTGTGCCTGAGCCTTCTTGTGCCAAATGGAGATAAGGACCATGAGTCAGCTTCATGGAGTTATTGTGGAGATTGAATGAATTGGTGTATGCAAAGGGGGGAGAACTGTGCTGATTTATACTAATTCCTATTAAGTCTTGTTACTGATATTGCTAAAGGTGGAGCTATGGGGCTGGGAGAGGCATGGTGCCATCAGGAAGTTAAGGGTGACCAATAAGGAACTGGGGATGCTGAAGAGCAACTTTCCTGATGACCAGGTTCTGTGCACACAGCAGGACCTCCAGTGTCCTTGGAACTGTCATGTTGTGACTGCAGGCTCATTGGGGCCATTCACTAATCTGAACTCAAATCAACTATACCCAAAATACAGAGCTAGAATATTCTAGGTTGTGCCACATGATTAGAACTGATGACATTCATTTGGATGTATGAATTCTAATACTTTTATTAGATAGTGCAAAGCTGGGAAAAGAGGGGAGACATATAGAGTTGGTTCCACAGCCCCACGAATAACTGCTCTCCTCAGAGCAAGTGTGTGTCCCATGTTGAAACATACCAATGCACATCAATCAAAATTTCCTAGGCTTATAAAAATGAAGTGGTCTTGTGGAAAAAAGAGTGAGGAAAAATAATCATTTAGATTATCAAAGGATTCTTTGCTTCAGGGGGAAAAATAATAAGAAAAGTAAAAAAAAAAAAAAAAAAAAAACAAATAAAAAAAAAAAGGATTCCCTACATAGTTTCCTTAAATGGTATCCTTTCTTGGTGCACTTAAATTCTGATTCAAATTTGCAGATACTGGATTTGTACCGCCATGTATAAACCATTTGTTCCAGAAAAGAGTTAAAAATGTGTAAAGTGAGGCACCACTGTAGGAACACTATCTATGAAAGATTAAAACAAATCAGAGAAAAGGAGCTCTTTTCTCTATGAAGAAATAGAGCAATTTCACTTAGAGTGTGTGAGCTTCAACATCAGCTGAAAAACAGCTGCTCCTCTGAGGAGGCTAAGCCAAAAGAGTGAGGTTGGGAGGAAGTCGAGATGAGAGCTGTTTAGTTCTTTAATGCTCCTGTGTGTGGATAAAAGGGTGAGAAGGAGGGGATCTTCTTTGGCACAAGCAGCAGTTCCAAGCAGTTCTAGAAGTTTCTGCCTCACTGAATATGATCTTCCCCCATGGCCGGCTGGAGGGGAGAACCAGGGCCAAACACATGGAGCAGTGATGTAGTGGGGCCAGGGGGTCAGGCACCTGTGAGGCCACAGCCACATTAAGATCTTCAGAAGCTGCTTTTTGACTTAACCGAGCATAATTTTCCATCCCATATGTGCAAAGCATTTCATCCATTAGTGTCTTCTTGGCTCTTTTGGGCTTCTTTTTTTCCATTGAAAAAAAAAAAAAGGCAAAATATAAAAACCTCCCCCAAACTCCAACTCATCACACACAAATATTTTGTTTCTGAAATCCATTCCATTTTCTTCTCAAAGACTGGCATATTTTAACCTGCGGAGGCTCAAGTGCCCCCATCTGCTTTTGATTAATCCACATTCCCTCTTTCCTGGGTCTGAACCCAATCACATGAAACAAGGTACTTCGCTGAGTGTTGTGAGGCATAACGAGGGACCATGAGCAGCTGTCTTAAAGGAGCTTACATTTTAATTTAATGTAATTTAATTTTAATTTAATTTCCATGTAACTGCCTGTCTGATTTCCTCAATTTCTACTGTA
The DNA here is from genome assembly GCF_047511675.1 of Marmota flaviventris. Lineage (NCBI taxonomy): Eukaryota > Metazoa > Chordata > Mammalia > Rodentia > Sciuridae > Marmota > Marmota flaviventris. The sequence goes on along the minus strand of NC_092498.1, from coordinate 98,883,804 downwards.
CAGTATACTTCCCCTCCCCCAAAAGAATATGCTTTTAAACACTTGCAAAACGACACCATAAATCCTGCAGAGTTGAGGTGAAGTGTTTGTGTGCGTGCACACACACACAAACACACAGATATACAGGCATCCAAAATAACAACTTTGGCCTCTATACTGTAACATATAAACAATGTGACACTTTGGGGAATCCAGAACAGAAGGTTGTTTGACTTAAAACCTACATTTAGTCCAGATGAGGCTGACTATGGTGAAGATAGTTTCAAAAAGAAGACAGGCTAGAGGCAAGAGGACCACAAATGACACTATCAAGCCACACTGGGATGAAAAAGACAAAGGCTTGAATGAAACAATGATGTGGAAAGGGAGCAGAGACTAAATATCTAGTTTGCAGTCTTGGTTCATTCGTTGGGTATCTGACCAGGTCACTAGGGAGATGGTGCTCATATTCCCTGGGATATGGAATTCAATAAGAGGAGCCAGTGGGGGATGGAAATATAATAGCTTAAGTTTGAAACAAAATAAGTGTGGGATCATTCTAGGAATTCCAGGTATGAATTTCAGCTAGGGGTTGCCTTAATGTACCCATGTGCTCCAACTTGGTCCCCTGGAGCTAGGTAGAAGAGTCTGAAGGTGAGAGGAGGGGACCCTGCTGGAGCTCATGTCAAAACAAAAGAAAGGCCATTCTGAGAATGGCCAATTACATTTTCCAAGAACCCAGGGGATTAGGAGACCAGAGGCAGCCATGGCAGATAGTGCAGGTAGCCAGTAATGTGAGGACTAGGAAAACAGTGGTTCTTGTCAGAGAACCTCAGTGACATGTACTGGGGTGGGGGCATGGTAGGGGACAAGTGGTAAAGGGCTTGGAGTTGGTGGAAACCTGCTTGGTCAAAATGGTAGTGAGTGTAACCATACAGATTGTCACATTAATCCTCATATTTAGTTTGCAATGCCATAGACTTTTGTTCCAAAGGTGATCAGAAAAACATTTGGAAGTGGAGCAAATCTGCAGGCATTCCTAGGACATGCACAGAACAAAGACTCACATTCTAGTCTTTAGTCTCATCCTCTACTGGACATAACGCACATGGCCTGACATGTGCATTCTTCATCCAAGAAGATGAAAGGAGTCAGAATTCATTGCAACATTTGAAGGAAAGAATTTTAAGGATTAACACACACATATAATTATGATAGTCCTAAGATCTAATAATGTCAGTACATTTACACAGTCCCCTCAGCAACCTCTCCTGGCCACAGGGTAGCAGGTTGGTAGCTGACAAACACCAGTCTTCCCAGTTGACAGATGACACAACCTAGTGATTGAGTGGCTCTTAATAGAGTCTAGTAGGCACCAGAAATTCAATTGTAAATGATAATCAGAGATGACCAGAACTCCAGGGCTTCACCTGTGTATAAGGGATTATCAAGGATACTGATTCAGCTCTCAGTTTCTCTAAGAAGTACAGTCCATGCAGTTTGTACAATCCTCGAATTTTTAAAGATGTAGGCTGAACTGTTCTAACTTAGGACAGAATTATAGAGAAATGCTCTATTTGAAAACCTCCTTCCAAACAGACCCACCATGGCATTTTGTGTGGTGATAAAGTTTTCCTTTAGCTGCTGCAGTCCTGCCTTGATGTACCCATATGTGCCAATTTGGTCCCCTGGAGGCATCAGTGGACGCTTAGAAAATGCGTGTTGAGTGATCCAGGGAAGGTATGTATTTGTGAATACCTGGCTAGGGCTGCCTGGCAGTTCTCAGATCAACACTTCAGACTTTCTCTGTAACCCCATTGCCCCGACCCACATATGCCACATAATACAACATCATCTTGTTGATTATCCTTCCATCTGAAACCACATGCTTGTAAAGTCCCTTCACCTGTGATCACAGGGGCCACTCACCAGCTTCAGCACTTAGTGAAAAATATTTAAAAAGTTCTCAAAGAATGCAGGTGGCTAAAGTATGTGTTTCATTTGTTCCTGCTGTCTCTTGCTGAACTTTGGAACTTTTGCCCACTTCAATTAAATGACCTCTGACCCCTTTCAGATAGCAACTGATCAGTATGGCCTCTGGTTGCACTGACAAGGTTTATTCCCTAACCCTGCCACCTGCTATCTTGGAGCTAGGGATAAAATGTTTAGCATCTCTGTGTCTTGGTTTCTCATATCTAAAATGATAATTAAAATAGAACCTCTCTATTATTATAAGAACTAAACTAAGTAATCCATGTTATGTGGATAGAACAATGCCAAGCACATGGTAAATTTAAATAGTTGTGTGGTTGTGATTATTACTACCTACTTGCATAAGCTTCTTGGTATACAGCTTCCTACCCTCCCAAATAATGGACTGGCCCCAAAGAACCTGGAACCTGTGAAGCTGTCCTCTCTGGTGGCTCCTGAACAATGAGAACCTTAGCAACAGGCAAACTGAGTAGCTCCAAGAAATGACAATATCCACTTGGAACTGCTGTCCTTACTGGGAGGAGATACAGAGAGAAGTCAAGATGCTCTTCCCCCAAAACTATCTTTTAGTTTTTAGTATTTGCTGATCTTTTAGGTCTTTATTTCTCTTACTGTCTCCTGGCCCACTAAACTGCTAGGGAAGAAGAGAATTTTGGAGATAGTACAGAATTCCACAGTGTCTATGCATGTTACAGGACAACACAAACCAAGTTTTATTCATGAGACTGGTTTCCTAAACTTCTTGACAATTGGCATGACCCATTCCTGGGTGAATCTTCTAGTTCTCTGTCACTGATAGTGGGCACAGCCATTGATGTAGCCCAGGCGATCTTCATGAGCAGCCTAGGATAAAACCATTCCTGCAACAAACCTCCCAGGAGTAAGCCAGGCATAAGCCCCAGTGGAGGTCTGGGCCCAGGAGCCATTCACAGGGAAACAGCATTAGCAAGCACTAGGAAGAAAAATTTGGAAGATGTCTGCCTTTTCTTACCATACCTCCCAGACCTGTCTGACAAAAGGAAATGTGTATTACAAGGTCCAAGTAGTCTTCAAGACATCACTGGCAACAGAGAAGAAAGATTGAGGAAAAACAAATAGAAATAGCAGCAGTAGTGAGGGCAAACTGAATTAATTGAGGTTCTATGCTCAGTGCTTTAGGAGTGTCATCCCATTTATCCCACCCAAAGCCCTCCTAAGCAGTGTCAGGTAGTGAATGAGTATGGTGGCAAAAAGCATAAGCTCTGGGTGAGATTTATCAACTTCAGCACTCCTGACATTTTGGGCTGGATGATTCTTGGTTGCAGGAACTGTCTTGTACACCCTAGAGTGTTAAACAGCATCCCTGTACACAGCCTGATAAATACCAGTAGCACCCTCCTCCCTCTCCCAGTAGGGAGCACCAAAAATATCTCTAGACATTACCAAATGTCCCTTGAGATGCAAAATTGCCCTGGTTGAGAACCACTGCTCCAGTGTCTCAGAAAAGGCTCAAGAAGTTTTGGCTCCAATGTTTACTATCAGCATAGCTGTGCATTAGTCTCCTCATTGACAAGGTACCAGCCATGTCAGATTGTTAATATCTTAGCTGAGGCCAGGTATGGTGGCCCACAACTGTAATCCCAGCAGCTCATGAGGCTGAGTCAGGAGGATTGCAAGTTTAAAGCCAGCCTCAGCAATGGCGAGGCACTAAGCTACTCAGCGAGACCCTGTTTCTAAATAAAATACAAAAGAGGGTTGGGAATGTGTCCATTGGTTAAGTGCCCCTAAGTTCAATCTCCAGTACCAAATAAAATAATTTTTAACTGAAATACTTTCAGAATGCTGCTTAGAACAGGATGCCTAACTCAGGAAATTTTAATACTTGTTAGCTATTTTAATTACTCTGTTTCATCAATTTTCCTAACAGATGAGGAAACTGAGACTCAGAGAGTTAAATAACTTGCCATACTGTCAAATGAGTAAGTGGCTGAACTGGGGTTCAAACCCACCCCATCTGCCATCAGAGCTGCATACTCCCAAACAAACTTTCATAAGAGAGAAGCACTCAATATCAGTTCTGTAAATTGCTCTGGGTCAGGCTACTTGGGGGTCCTACAGGACTGAAAATGCCCAGACCTTGGTGACTATTCCCTGACATCAGCTCAGACCGCACCCCAGCATCAGGGGTAACTGGAGGTTGAGAAGCCTGGCCAGGCCGCCACAGCAGTTCTCTGGCATTTGACATTATTTGTCGGCAGTCACAAGTGGTCACTATCAAAGATTACTATTTGTGTATCTGTGAGTCACAATATGCCAGATTCATAAGAGCCAGATGTCACAGTTGACCCAGACGAGGCCCTCAGACCAATCCCACGCATTTTGTGTGTCAGGCCTATACCCATTCATAAAAAGACTCCTTCCCAAAATATAAGTCTTGAGGAAAAGAAAAAAAAATATCCCAAGTTGGTTGTGCAATTCTGAGACTAGTTGCAATTGATTTCCAAGCCTTTCCCCCTACGCCTCTCATACTTTTAATTCTGGATTAAGACTTCCACGGTTCAAAGCAGAGGAAGGGACATAGTGTCCATCATTCGACCCCAGAAGAGGAAACAGGAATTGAAAGACACAAGTAGGTGAGCATGGAATAATAATGTTATTTTTGCTGTTGTAAATGTTAAGGCTACAAAATACCTCGTGGTCAGACAGATGTGTCACTGAACTCCTCCCCCCCTTTGCTCCCTTTTCTTTTTTTAAACTTTGGACTGAGCCACTTTCTCAGAAGCACAGCTGAAAAACCCTTAAAAACACATGTACACATACACACCAGTCTCAGGAGTTTGAGGTGTCTGGAGTAAGGATTAGAGAGGTTCAAGTCAGCTCCCCTTGTTAAAATTACAGCTGCACCAAAGATGGTACAGTATATCAACCTGGGGCTCAGGAAACTCGTCCGGTTCTCAAGAATAAGAAAACGCAGCTGTGCTGGATCAGACAGAAGGCGGAGGGTGAGGCTTCCCATTCCCCCTTACCACTCTGTCCAGAAAGAAAGGTCAGAGAGATGCCCAGCTGCACCAGGCAGAATCCAGGCGGTCTAGGGATGAAGCATGTGCATCTGCTGTTCTATAACTGTTTAAAAGACAGGTACACTTTAAAAAATAATACTAAGTGCCAAAAATAAACTCTGCGTTTAGCATTTTTTCATTTTTCATTTTCACTTTTTGTTTTCCTCCAGGGGTTGAAATTTAATCTCTCTTTTAGCAAAATAGTGCTGGCTTTCTCTCTTTCTCTGGCTTTTTCTCCCCAGTAGACTCTCAAAGCCTATCCCACAGATATGCTCAGCTGATTATGAAGCCTGTGTATTATCACGAAGGCCTGTTGTCAGCACAGAAATGTGTTATGGAGCAGGTGCTTTTCCATCACCCCCACTACACACATACACATACCCCCCCACACAAACTTCCACAGCCACAGTGACCCTGCTAATCTGCAGGTTCAGCACTTGTCAGGTGCTGAAAGCAAAGGAATCACTTTACAAAAGGCACCCACCATGGGGTGTCCGTGCATGGGAGTGTCCGGGTGTGTATCTGTGTGTGTGTGTGTGTCCAGCTGTCCTGAAAGTTTCCAAGTTTCCCATGGGTCCCACTTCTGCAGTCATTGAGTGATGTGACCTCATTCAGTAGCTGTTTTAAGAAACTTTGGACTAGGACTAAGCTTGCCCCTCTTCAGAGGATGTCCTCCCTGACATTTCTCCCTTCCCCAAGAGGCACTTTTGGTAAGTGAGGCAATACAAGCACCATTCACCAGCTGCACCCCCGCCCCTGAGCTTGATGACCTACATTATTGGCTAGCACAGACTCATTTTTTAGTTTAACTCACGTCCGGTTAGACACAAAGATATTTTTTAAGGCTACTTTGTGGGGGGTGAGGACACATCAGGGGTCACTCTTAATGTGTTCCAAATCAGAGCCTCACAGGCCAACCCTACAGAGAGCCAGAAAGAGGAAATGACTCACTCCCCAGGCCCATTGCTGTCTTGTAATATGTTAAAACTCCCTCTCCCATGGAAGGCCAGGGACCATCACTGAGGTACAGCCACTACTTGAAACACAAGTTCTACCTCCGAAAGAACACATCACCCTTTGCCTTCCAAAGCAAGGTGCCATGTCCTACTGACACATGTCTATGCACTGGACCATCTTTGCCTTGTGTAAAAAGTAGGCAGAAACAGCTTCCTCAGCCCCTCACTTTCCTGTGATGATCCTTTGAAGATCAACTGTTGAAATAAGCTGATTTTGAATATCTTCAGTAACTAGAACACACCCACCTGAACATTTTTCAGATCCATTATTTTTAAGGGAATTGGTATATAATGTCAGAATTGGATAACTTGGCACCTCATCCTTTATTGGCCCAAACTTGTTATATTTATTTTCTCACTCATGTACCCAACATTCCATCCATTCATTCCAAAATACATAAGTGCCTGATATTTTGGCACAGGGAGATCCAGGAGACTAAAAATTCCTCTCACTGATGGACTGACCCAGTGGTAAATAAGTGTAATACTACAGCCCCATGATCTGGATCTTAGGAATCAGGGTGCAGTGAGATAGCACAGGTGGTCAGTGCCATCTGCAGGCTGCAGGAAAGCTTCTGAGACTGGATAAGCAGGTATCTCCAGGGAGGTAAGTGGGCAAAGGCCCAACTGGCAATGGAGACTCTGAGCTGTTGTACAGCTCTCGCCCTTGTGCACAGCAATTTTTCTGCCTATAATCCCCTAACCCAGCATTAAGAAAAATTCAGGTGTACATTAGACATCTAATAAATGCCCATTGAGGAATTTTTGAATAAATCCATGACGACAAATAAAGAAAATATGAGAGTATAGACACAATAAATAAAAGTGGGAACAATTGCACAGGCTGCTCAATGACTGCAGAACACAAGTGGCTGCTCTTGGGTTATTTGTCCATGACAGACATTAAAGCACCTAAGACATCTCTCCACTTGAGTTACACTGCAGGAGACTTAACAGCTCTCCCAAGAGTGCTTGGCTGGTACACAAAGTGAATTCTTTTTGGTATTCATATTTGTAGACTTTTGGTATTCATATTTGTCCCACCAGCTATTCTTATGAGAAACTTGACAGTGGACAATGACATAAATTAATACCCTTCAAGTGCCAGAGAAGAGAATATTTTCTGGAGAAAGAATATGAAATAGAATGCCTACATATTGCTCACATTTCATATGACAACAGTGAGAGAAACTGGTATTTCTAGGATGCCTACATTTTTTCCATGTTGTATTTATCTCTACATTTAACAAATAATTTTGATTATCTGGGACGTGTAGTGTACCCTCTCTGGGGGTATTGTGAGGCTTAGAGAATTTCTAAGATACAGGGCTCTGGTGAAGCATAGGGAAGGACAGACTTAGTTGGGCTTGGAAAAAATAGTTGATATTTATACATGAAATAATATGTATAGAAGTGATATTTTAGAGAGCAAAAATATATTGAAAAAATGCTTAGAAATAAAAATGAGAGGGAGGAGATGTTACATGGAAGCATTTAATGTGTCCAGAACGTGCTGAGCGTATCCTGGCCATTAATGAACTCTCTTAATAATGTGTGGTATCAATTAGTACAAGGGTCAAACACAGTGTGCTCATACTTTTATACTTTGGGGCCTTGGGGAAAATAAGTGACATTTTTTAGAAAACAGAGATCACGAGGGTCATCACTTAGTTGTTAACATCTTTTGGTACTGGAAGAAAAACCTGAACCAGCTGGGGGTATGGCTTGGTGGTAGAGCACTTACCTAGCATGTGTGAGGCCCTTGTATCCCCAGCATGGCAAAAAAGGAAATAATTTTTTTTAATTAGCAAGCAAAAGGAATTCTACTTTTTTTTTTGTTTTGTTTTGTTTTTTAAGGGGAAAAAAAAAATCCAAACTGCTGGCTCAGCACAAGGATGTCCTTCTACCTAGTCTCAGGAAGGATATGCAACCAAGCTTCTTGTTTTCAAGAAGTGACACAGAATGAATCCTTTGGGGGAAAAATCTTTAATTTATTTGATCTTCCGTTTTCTCATCTACCAATTGGCAAGAATAATAGTGTCAACCTCAAAGGATTGTTATAATTAATAAATAACACATGAGAGTCTAGCCAAGTACACTGCAAGTGCTCAATATAGAGTAGTTGTGGATTGTGGATAATAAAGTCATGTTTTTTAACATTGGTTGTGCATCAGATTCATCTGGAGAGCTTCCTAAAACACAGATTGCTCATGCCATCCCCAGAGTTTCTAAATTTGTAGATCTAGGGATGATCTGAACTTTGCATCCTCAGGTGATCCCACCCTCCAGAGATCACTCTGTGAGGACACACACACACACACACTGGACCACACTGCCTTTCTCTGCTTTGTCAACTTGACATATCTACTCTAGGCCCATTACCCACATTTGTCAAGTGCTTCTAGATAAGTCTAGACTCAGAGGGTTGAAATTCATTCAGGGAAAAGTTGTAAATTATCCACTAATTTACTTCCTATTAGTTAATATAAGTGAGAAAATATGAAATGATAGAAACTATTTCAGGCACTTTAAATCATGAAGGGGAAAATATTGAGAGGATGAAAGATTAAGTAGTGTTCTTAAACAGTGAGGCAACTTTGAAAATTTCCTAACTAATAAATTATAGTCATTATTTCTACTTGGCTAAAAGGCCACTGCCTCTCATTTGGCCCACAAATATCACAAAATTTAGCTTCATTTTTCTTCTGTTCTTCCTTCTTTCGACTCCAACCCTGCCTACCTCATTACCTAGCACAAGACTATGCAGCGCATTCAAGGACAGCTTTGACGGAGCCTTCCACAATACACAAAGCATTGTTTAATTTGACACCCAACTTGGAGCATAGGTCAGGAAGCATTGGTAGTAGGTAAGATACACTTTCCAAAATTTGATATCTTAATATTAAGATTGAAGGATAGAAGACCCTAATCCACATTTGCCACTCAAGGATCTTGAGTTTGCTGAGTGGGCACTTAGAAAGAAATCAAACTTTTCTGGGAAAATACTAGTTTTCCAACAAAAGATATAGCATAATGGAAACTTCTGAGATACCAGTTGTGGAGAGAAATGGCAGTTTCTTGACAATATGCATAAATAGTTCTGCTCCACCTTGACAATCATCCCTAGTGGAAAATATGAATGTGATGCCATTCTCAGATAAACCTTCATGGGGAAAATTGATGCCTTCCTGAGAGTAGGGATGAGGAGTCATCTCAGTTAGGAGAGCCCCATGGAAGCACTGGAAGCACTTTCAAATATTGCTGGCCTATAGAATCTAGGGTGAACCTTGTACCAACCCCAAAAGCTGAGAGGGAGAGACCACAGACATATGTTGCTGGTTCTTGACAAAAGACCCACCACATAGACCTCATTTCCTTTACAATCCAATTTTCCCTCACCAATGTGTTCTCAGGAATATGTAAGCAAAGGCAACCAATATTTAGCAAGAGCACTTTCTATATCTAGAATTTGTGTTAAAAGCTTTACAAATAATGGTAATTTCTTTAATCCTCAACATTCCTGGAAGGAAATGTACCCCTATCCTTACCAATGAGGAAACAGGACTGAATCAAGAGGGAGTCACTTGCTTAATGTAATTGTAGGACTTTCAATTTTATTATTTTGTTCTATAAAGTTACTTTATCAAAAATCCTATTTTGAGGAAAAAAATAAAGAAGAAAGCTATTCAGGTTTAAACTGCAATGGAATCCTTAAACACATAGTACTTTTTGACCTGCGTATGAGTAACCAATAAAAATACTAGAACACTTTTTCAGTTCAAGAGGATTACTCTGTACAAGAATCTGAAACCATCACACTCTCCTCATAAGCCATAGTGTCCCTTCTCTGCCTTCTGTTCTCATAGGCACTGAGGGTCCCAGCCGGGTCTTTGGTTCACCTGAGCAATTCTAGGTGGGAAGTTTGTGCTGTATTTACATCCATGAAATCAGGAGTCTGAGAGCAGTAGAACAAAGGAGATGAGTGGTAAACAGAATAAGATTTATAAAGCCCTGTAGAGGATTGAGACCACTTAGGAAAGTGAGTTCTCTTTCCAATAGGGCAGAAGGTTAGAGCCTGGCAGAATAAAAACATCAAATTCCATAGGAAATACCTCTTTCAACCCAAAACATTGTGGCTGGATATGTGAGTGGATATATAAAGCTTTTACTTTTTCCTCCCTTACAAAGACACATGATCAACAAGAAATATGAGAAGAGACAATTTTGTTAGCACATTGGAAGAGAGTGGTGAGAGGTCCATGGGAGACTGGAGACCAGCCGCAGTGGCACAGCCAAGGAAACATGAAAAAAAAAAAAAAAGGCAAGAATACAAGAGGCAGGAATAAAGGCAACTCAGGTGGTGCGGGGCAAGTGAGTGCAGAGATTTTCTCAGGACCTAACATCTCACTCTGAGGAACCTCCTGAGGCTCAACAACGCCAGTGGTGGAAGGCAAAAGAAGAATTCCCTCTCCCCACTCCTCCTTTCTAGCACTCTGCCCATCCCAGGAGGCATTAGCCTTCTCAAATATTCCCTGGTATCACTATTGTGATCTCTCAATTCAAGAAACCCTTGGGTTATGAATGAATCCTCCCAACAAAGCCCCTATATCCTCCCATCTCAATCCCAACCACATTGTACACTCACACACTGTTATGGTTTGGATATGAGGTGTCTCCCCCCAAAAGCTCAAATGTAAGACAATGCAAGGTGCAGAGGAGAAATGATTGGGTTGGGTTGTGAGAGTCTTCACCAAACCAGTGATTTAATCCACTGCTGGGGTTAAGTGAAGTGGTAGGGTTTAGCTGGAGGAGGTGGGAACTGGGCCATGGCTTTAGCAATATATCTGTATCTGGCGAGTGGAATCTCTCTGTGTTTCCTGGTCACCGTGATATGGGCTGCTTCCCTCTGCCTCCCATGCCCGCCGTGGTGTTTAACCTCACCTCCAGCCTGAGGAATAGAGATGGTCTTCTATGGACTAAGACCTCTGAAACTGTGAGCCCTCAAATAAACTCTTCCTCCTCTATAATTGTGCTGGTTGGGTCCTTTGGTCACAGCAGTGAAAAAGCTGACCAAAACACACACACAGGAGTAGACAGTCGCACAATTGCCATACACAGTACACCTCCTCTTCCCACCTTGATCTTCATCTCACAAACAGCCAACTCCTTAATGCCTATGATCCTTTGCCGGGTTTCTGTTCTCATGACTAAAAGGCTCAGGGGTCACTCCAGTTGAACTGGGCTAACTGGGCTGCACGAAATAACCACACAAGAGACACAAATACTTTTTTCTTTGGGGTCGCTGTGATGTCTTCTCTGACCTTAAGGATCCACAGGAAGAGAGAGAGAGAGAGAGAGAGAGAGAGAGAGCGCGAGCATGCGCTGACCCCTTTTATTGAGGAGAAGCTATTCAAATGAGGCAAGGAGTCAGGTTTCAGGGGGATGAGTCTATCTTCATGATGTCCACTGTCAGCAGGTTGACTGACACCTGAGTAGGCCACATCCAAGGGCTCAGTAAGAGAAGGGGACACACACAAGGCACTTCCATGGAAGATTCTATCCTAAACAGGGCAAGGGGTTATATTACAAAGGAACAGGTGAGCATAGCTTCACCCATGGGGCTGTAGCAAGACACATTCATGCACGAGACACGGACTCTGGAACCCAAGAAGGGTGGGGAAAGCTCTGCCACATTTCTGTGACTGAGCGCCTCAGCACCCAGCCAAGGAGTGTGACTTAGTCACGTGCAAGGTTGGTCTCCCACAATCCTTCACACACAGGAAATGCGGAGAAATTTTCTTCCAATAGCAAAACCTTCTTCAAGGTGTGATCTTGTGACGCCTTCTTGAGATAGAATAGAGAATTATAGGGGACTTTGAATTGGAAAAGGAGACTGTGGGAAAGACAGTTGCCGACAGAGAAGTTAGCGAAATGACAGAGGTAGACTCAAATGAAATACAAATAAAAAAGCACTCAATAACTATGATTTATGGACACTTTCTATTTGGCAGGCTCTACGTTACATGTGTTGTGTGAACTATCTCAGTTAATTCTGATAGTGCTGCTGTGAGGTCTTACTCTCTTTAGCTTGCTTATGGTGAAAGTGAAGACAAGAGAGATGAAGCCCAAAGTACTTTCTTTTATGGAAACTATGAGGTAGGGTCTGGAAGACAGAGATTTGGCATCCTGTGATTGTGTTTTTCCTGCATACAGAGCCAGTTTGTGGGGAGTTCAAACTGAGTTTACAAGGCCATTGCACAGCATGGAGGTATTCCACCATTAATGAAAGAGGTGACTCCTCTTTTTTTCCCTTTCCAAAATCTGTACTGGTCACAGAAGGGTTGGGAGCACTGGGCACATTAAGAGTGTATGAAATAAAACTAGCTTGTCTGTTCACTTCTCATGTATGAATACACATGTGGAATGTTTGTTGAACAAACAAAGGCCATCAGCCTTTCTTAGGAGTCAAGGAGCCATTTTTGAGGGTTCATTTCTCAGGGTCTCAGTTTGCTTCCTGCAGAATGGGACAAGTCAACATACTGCAGACTCCAGGTGGAAGTCTTTAAATCAGGAGACTTGAAGGAGTTTTTACACAGCCCTGTAGCAACCTTTACTTACACTCAGAGCCAACAGAAAAAGAGGAAAGAAGGGCAAAAGGTCACCCCTGCCTTGTGCCTGTCCAAGCCTGAAGAAGGCAAGATAGTGGCCTTAGCTACCCACTTTTCAAGGTTTTCTCACAACTCTTCCTCTGTCTCCTCCATTTTAAGGCTTTGTTGGCAAGAAAAATGCAAGAAGGATAAGAACTAGTCTCCCCTTGCAGGGTGTGTATGTGTTATAAGATAATTCCTTTCCTTTCCTGTGTTCTGAGTGACCCAACAACATTCCCTCATAGCAACTGCACTTTTATATGGATTAAGAACCAAATGTTGAAAACACAACAGAAAAAGGAATCTTATTGCAGTTTCCGACCTCAAATCTGCCAAGAACTGGGAGCTTCAGGGAAGTTAAATCAATTACTTAAGAAGTTTCCATTTTTTCAGCTTTTCTCAAGAAAAATTGGAGGGAGTCTCAAACCTACCTTTCAAAAAAAAAAAAAAAAGCACTCACATTGCAGTGAACTGATAACTAAGGCATTTCCACAGTTTCTGTGTTAGACTGGAAGACCTACCTAACAAAGGCTTCTTAGGATTGCAACTGAAATAGTCCTTGAATTAGCAATCTTTTCCAGATTACTTAAGAAATTTGCACTTTTCTTTTTCAGCAATTTCAATTATTCAGAACTCAATGCTTTGAAGCAAAGAAGGTTTGAGTGTGTGGACGTTACCATCTTCTTTCTAGAATCTATGGAATATTATGCAGTATATTATTTTTAAAAAGCTTCATTGAAATATAATTCTGAAACCCACTCATTTGTTAATTAATCCATGTTGAAAAAAATAAACATAAAACGCTTCATTCAATTTCATGCACCTAAAGTTTGTTGACTCCCTGCTGTGGGAATTCAGATTCATGAAAAACTTAAGAAGTTCAGAATTTAGAGGGAAGGACATGAAAGAGAAGGCATGCATGATAAGAGAGACTCATAGACATTTAGTTCATGCTTCAAGGGAGAGAGTGTCTATGGGGAAAAGATGATTCTGCCTCAGAGGGGCAGTGTTTTACTCAGCTTTTTACTGCCATAACTAAAATACCCAGAACAATTTTAGGGGAGGAAAAGTTTTATTTACAGGTTCTCTGTTTCAGATGGTTTTAGGGAGTTACCAGGAAACCTGAATGGCCAAAGCGAGTCCCAGAACATCAAGAAGTCACCCTTTTCCTGATTTTTGATGTATCAGCTTACCATCTGCATAATTCTTTGGTTGGTATTTTACTTAGATTAACTGTTTAAAAAATAATCATTTCAAATTGAAAATCCATAAAGTTGTTACTTTGATGTTGTCTTTATTTTTTCCAAGACATTAAAATAAAATAATTTACCTATGTATCTTATAAATCACCTGTCATATGCATAGAAAATGTTAACACTCTGGGCTGGGGTGAGAATATAGATTGGTCAATTTTAAACTTTGGGGGCTGGGGTCTCCTTTGAGAGTGTAATGGGAACAGTGGAACCTCTCTCTGCATCACGTGGCCTTAAGCACATGCACTCACTCATGTGTAGACTTTGCATAGGAATTCAGGATGGAAAGGCCCAGGGATCCTAAATGAGAGATCTATGTCGCTCTGCTTTAGGAGCAGTGGATTGCACTGCAAGTGGTCATGTTAAAGTACAGAAGAACAAATGTGCATCCACCTTCTAGTTACCACATTTAGATTCCTAGAGGTCATCTTGTTGCACTAAATAGCCAAATATATAATTTCAGGAACATCCTCCTCTTAGCAATAAGAAGATTGCAGCTACAAGAGGTCCAGATGCTGCAAATCAGCCATGACCTGTGTGCATTGGGCACTTCAGCCCTCTACTGGTTGAAGGAATAGAGTTAGTCCAGCAGGCAGCTGAAGGACAAAAAGAAAGCCACTGAGAAGCAGAGGCCAGGCACTGAACCTGCTTCATAACCTGTTAGCATGTGGAGTAGGGAGATAGGAAGTCTGGCTGGTCTGCATGAAGAGGATTTTGAAGGGGCAGCTGAAGCCACCAAGCAGAACCAGAGCCATGCAATTCAAATATTCAACTCCAGTTCTGCGGATGAGTGCCTCATCAAGTGATGCCCCTCATCACTCTTAGAGAGAAAGTTAGGCAAGAAGGAGTGTTTGTTCCAGTGGCAGAACAACTCCACTTGAAGGCTGCTCTGCCTTCCTCCAAAGGCCAGAATGAAAGGCAGATGGAAGGAAGGAAGGAGGAAAGAAAAAGGCAAAGAAGTTTGGATGGTCATGAGGAAGAATGCAACTGCTCCCTTAAATGTACCACTGTTTAAGTTCCAAACACGTTAGCCAAGAGTTCATATTAAATGGTGAGTGAATGAAAAGGTCAGTGTGTCTGGGACCCAATTACCGTCAGCCTGGTGCACAGGAAAGCCCAATTAGTCCTCATTAACTGACTTCGGTGCACTATATGCAGGCAGCTCTGGCCCCTCCAGCCCCTGCTAAGATTGTGTTCCTGGGTCGAAATGCTGCATTGGGAGCCTTGCTTTCTCAAGGCTCAGGTCAGCTCTAAATACTTGCTGATTTGATCTAAGGAAAAAGAGACTGTGGTCCAGAGATAATTAACTGTTCTTCCTAAACCTTTTACTTTCCTCTAAAGTAAGAATTCTCTGGACCACACAAGCATTACATGCATGAATCACTCAATCAAGCCACCCTAAGACCCGTCTCCCTCACACACTCTTAAGCACATATGTGCACACAGGCACACTCTGCTGGATTCAAATGATCTAACTTGAGCAAGAAGCTGAGCCATACCAACATATCCTAGTTTAAATTATTTAAGCACATTATAATTGATGTGCTCATGCCTACTGTGTTGTGTCGGTTTAATAATCTATTATAATCAGTATGAAATCATCAAGCTCAGAAAAGCCAGGTGACACCTACACCTTTTCTCTGTAGGGTACAAGGGCAGCACTCCCTCTATGGACATGAAAAATTTTCTCTTTGACAATTTCATCTATGTCAGTATCATTACTCTTCCCTCATGTTGATTATCTTTTCCTGAATCTCTGATCTACTTGGCTCCTTAGACCTGACTCCAGTTTCCTTTCCCTTAAAACTTTGCTGTCAGATGGGGACCAGCTTATCCACATACAGCCACCTCATGCTCAACATGGGTCAGTGGTTCCTCAAGTCTGACCCAGAGAACACCTGCTGCCAAAACACATGGGTGCTGGTTGACAATTCAAATTTCTAGACTGCACCTAATAAATGAAAAATTCTAGGAGTAAGAAATAGAAAAAAACCACTTTAAATAACTTTCCCAGGAATGACTATGGGCATGCACAAGCACATATACAGAGAAAAACCACGGAGATAAAGCATTTTCCTCCCAGAGACATAAGAGAGATTTGTAAACCATGAGGGCTTGGAGATTCCAGGACAATGCTCTCAGAGTCAGCCTTGGCTGGGAGATGTATAAACATTTGGAAATTAGACTTCCTGATGCATGCAAGCTTTTCAGATTGAATTACTGATGGCCTCATCCCTTCTCAAAAAGCCAATAGATAAGTGGAAAAGTCTAAATGGTTATACCTCATCATACAAAAGCCAAGAAAGAGAGCCAGTATGGTAAGAAAGTACGAAGTAGATGGGAGACTGGATTGGGAGGTGAGAAAAGAGGAATGAGGAAAAGAAGTTTGTACTTATGAATCTGATTTCCTCAAATTTTAGATCATGTATTGTTCTGATGTTCCACAGTGGCAAGACTTGAGGTTCATGAGCCACCTACATGTTTAATGACCAAATATGTGGGCCCTGCTACTTTCCTCTGCCCTGTAGACTTTAGGCCATACAAAATAAGAGCTTAAATTGGGTTTTTTTTTTTTCTTTTCTTTTTTCCTTCCCCCCTCCCCCCCCCACTGAAATGCACTCACTTTAAGAGATTAGTGATGAAATTTCTGTCTTTCAGAGATTGAGTTCTGCATGGAATGCAAATCAGCCTACTGTGATTTAACCAGTTTATTTTACTCATGCAATGACACATCTGAAGGTGGATGCCATTATATTCCTAAAGTTCAAGGCTCTTGTCTTTCTGATCCCTTTCTTAGAAAGTAGTTTTATCATTCTGGAGGTACTACCCTCCACTCCCCTCTGCATGACAGACAAAAAGGAAGCAACAGGAGAAAAAGTACCATGTGTTTCAGGGGAACCAAACTTTTCAGAATCCTTAGCAATCCACTTCTCACTGGTGAAGATGTCAGAGATAGCTGCTTCCTGCTGCAAGGCAACATGGGAAATGTAGCTTTGATTTTTTAACATGAGACTGTCTACTGAACTGAAGTGGGATGTTAAAGGAAGGAACAGGAGAAATATGGATACTGGAAAGTTAGCCAACAGTGCATGTCCCAGATTTAGAAATATGACCTGGGCTTATGTGGAGAAGATAGTTCTTGTGTTATATGTATTTGCTTCTCAGTTGAGTTCCAGAGTCCTTAGACTTGTGATATGAAAAAACAGTGATACTAAATTCCTTTCTTCTTCACACAGTCCCTCAGATTTTAACATGTGCTTCAAACTACTTCCATCTAATTTTAGGTTAATTTATGTATTCATTTGTTGAGCCTCTACTAGTTGTCAGGAACAAGGCCCAGCTACCTGCACGATGAAGAGGCTCCTGCTTTCATGGAGACTGCAGTCCTGTAGAAGGAGAGAGATGCCTGTACCTGTAAGTACAGGTAGAGAGATCAGAGAATCATCTTGATTCTCAATTCTGGTAGCCTCTCTGCAAAAGATTGCTTTACCAGCATTGATCAATCAATACAGAAAATTCTATTCGGATATTTTTGCTTTTATTTGGGGAAATGATTGGAAACAGATGGTTTTGTTCTTCAGTCTTATGGCAGTGCTGTATAGACACACCTCCCAAAAGTTATGAATCAGAGAGATCAAACTACATTGCTGGTGTCCTCACTGACCCATACCATCTAAAGCCTTCCATCCCTAAGCCAGTTCATCTAGACTTGGCCCCAGATTAAATATCCTTGACACTGTTTATCTACCACATTATATATGATGAACTAATATGTCCTCCCACCATGAGTAACCACTGCCCTCACCATTCCCCTCTTGTGGGAGTGCATGACCCTCACCCTCCATCCTTTTCTGCTCACTGTCCCTTCCCCAGTTCCATCCCATAATTTGGAAGGCAACAGTCTTAATTCTGGCCAACAAAGACTCTACTTGGGATTAATCCTATTTCTTTTTTCATCATAACTTCAGAGACCAGACATGTCAGCATCCATTCCGAATTTACAATGTGTGATTGATAAAAAATGGAAATTAGGGTGATATTGAAAATCCTCACATACTGAATTCAAGCAGAAGAGTATCTGGGAGTCCACTTTTCTTGGTTTCTAAGCAATAAAGGATGAAAGTAGGGAAGGGATAAAGAAGTAAAGAGTGCAAGGAAACAAGGAGGATGAATATTTTGGTGGCTGCTTATTACGATGTAACCATCATCTTTACACATATTTTCCAGTTTTTATTTTATCATTCCTCTAGTGAATGAGAAAGCAGCAGTCAGAAAGGTAAAATAACTTCTCAAGGATGAAAATCATCTTTCAATGGAGGAAGGGTTTAAAATTGAAATTCCATTTTCAGTTCTTAAGAAAAACCAAGTAGAAGCAGAAGACCTAGAATCAGTCTACAAATCTTAATAAGGAAAAAAAAAACAATCTCTGGAAAATCTGTGTTCACACGAAAACCTGCACATGAATATTTATGGTCATTTTATTCATAATTATCAAAAATTGATAGCAACCAAGATATCCTTCAATAAGTGAAAAGAAAACTGTGGTACATCCCTATGATGGAGTATTACTCAACAATAAAAAGAGATGAGCTGTCAGACCATGAAAAAATTATATTGTTAAATTAAATATGGCAATCTGAACAGGCTGCATTCTGCATCATTCTAACCATCTGACATCCTGGAAGAGGCAGAACAATAGAGATAGTGGAAGATTGGATGTAGAGGTTGAGGTATAGAAGGGAGGAAGGAATGAACAGTTGAAGCAAAAGGAAATGTTAGGGCAAAACAACTCAGCATGATATTGCAATGGTGGATACATGGCATTATGCATTTGTCAAAATCCATAGACATGAATAACACAAAGAGTGAACCCTAATGTGAATTAGCAGAATTGGTTTTAGTTAATATTAGGATATCAGTATTGGTACACCAATCCTTACAAATGTACTAGAAGGGTGCAATATGTTAATAACAGGGAAAACTAAAGGGAAGAAAATATGTGGGAATTTTATACTTTCTAAGCAATTTTTCTGAAAAACCTAAAACTGTCCAGAAAAAACATAACATCTACTGAAAAAAAAAAACATTAAAAAGTCTATGCATGGAAGGAAGAAAGGAAGGAAGGAAAGAAGGATTGAAGGAAGGAAGGAAGTCAAGGGAGTTTTCTGATGCTAGTGCTGGGCCTGTCTCAGAAGGGTGCTCCACAAAGCAGAGGGAACTATTTCATGGACTTCCATCTATTCAGTCACGCTCCCATCCCCAGCCATGGAAGATGGAATCAGAGGATCTGGGGGGGTTCCATAAGTTATATGTAAACTCTGGAGGTAAGCTCACCCCTCTGATTTGGGGGTGTTGTGACTAATGTGTGACTAAGATTTTCCAAGGAGACATGATCACATATAGCTGAGGCCTCATTGTCTATGCAAACAAGAAGTACTCACCTTGTACAGTGTACCATTTAGAGGGTTAGGTGACTCATGCTTGCGTCACAGTCTACAGATGACTGGGCTTTCAGGTCATCACACTGCATGTAGGCTGGCTGGTGGAGAAGTCCTCACAAGGGCTTCCACATCACTGAGAACCCGAGGGGAGGAAGACACACCAGGAAAGAGGGTCTGAGCCAGACTGAACATTTATAACTGATAATCCTCTTATCTGTTGTCTGAAACATGCCAAAAATGTTGATTGTGGTGCCGTCTTGTCTTTTACAGCTCTTCTCTGGGGACCTATCAAAAAGCATACCAGTTAGCTGGGTGCAGTGGTGCATGCCTATTATCCCAGCTACTGGGAGGCTGAGGGAGGAGGATTGCAAGTTTGGCACCAGCCTCTCACAATTTAGCTAGACTCTGACTCAAAATAAAACATTAAAATGGCTGGGGATATAACTCAGTGGTAGAATTACCTGGCTTCAATCTCTAGTGTGGCAAAAATACCGGTCAATACTTCTGAAGGCTAAACATGTAACACTTCAACCAGCCCATGAGGGAGACACCATTGATCTTCCAGTTTTAAAGACGCAGGGACTCAGGCTTATGGAATTACCAGAGCATGCCATGCAGCCTAGTGAGGGCATTTTGGAATTGCCAGTCTTCAGGGCTGGCAAATTGACTCATTTAGGTATATTGCTTTTTATGTTAGTCACTTAGGATGGCCAGTGATTCCTTTAATCCTTCCTGGTATTATTTAATGTTCTATAGATACAGTAAATCCTAATGCTTTTTACTTCTTGAATCCTTTCTTTGATCTACTTTGTCCCTTTATCCTATGAAATTTTCCCCATGTATGTGAGGTCTCAGCCTCAGAAGAACTGAAATATGACTTCTTTCTTTGGCTGCTAGGTCTATCAGTGTAACTGCATGTCTCTCTTCACTGATTTTAGAGATAGGAGGTAGGGTCTTGACAGCAGAGGCATGCCTCAGTACAAGTAGTACCTGCCTGCCGGTGGGTGTTAATAATCTTTCTAACTATTCCCCCCACTACCCCAGGGCTTCCTGAACACTGGCACTGTGCTATACTTTCATCCTGCATTATCACCTCATCCTCAAAACTTTATGAAGAAAACTTCAATATCATCCCCATATTGCAGATGAGGAAAACACAGTTTGGAGGGGCTGAGTGAACTGACACAGAGGCAGAAAGCCTGGCATCCTGAGATGACATCTACACTGTCTCGGACTTTTGGGGCCCCTGCATGTTGTGATAACACAGTGATTATTCAGTTTACGTAGATCAAAGAGGAATTT
Organism: Marmota flaviventris; assembly: GCF_047511675.1. Taxonomy (NCBI): domain Eukaryota; kingdom Metazoa; phylum Chordata; class Mammalia; order Rodentia; family Sciuridae; genus Marmota; species Marmota flaviventris. Next base: position 98,863,136 of record NC_092498.1, on the reverse strand, counting down.
GAACATCTTCCTATGACAGACTGTTTGTGGTCTTCAGATGACTTTAGAAAACTAAATACGCCCCTGTTATGTCTATTTTCTCCTAATGTTTTCCCAGTGGGAGCTCGAGGCGTTTCCACATGAGACGCCTGGTTTATATTCCCCACGAGCATGAATTGAGAATGTCATTTTCCTGAATACCTTTGATTCTCTCTTAACCACAAATCGTAGGATGTATAAAATGGATGTACAAACTTCCTGCATATTTGTCCCTTCCGTTCCAGGCATGCTTCTTACACCACAGAATGTTCTACATATGCAGGAATTAAGGAGTCTTTTAAAAGGGAAATTCCCCTCCCCCAATATAATGTAAGCTTCAAACCTCATCGGTGACATGGAAGGATTACATTCTTCTACTCAAGGACATCACAGAGCCACTGGGGACTGGGGCAGATAAAAGTTCTTGACTTGTCCCAGGTCTGACCTGGCCAAAGTTCTCATTCCCAGCTGGGGGCCTCCTCGCATTGTGCCCAGAGCAAGCCCTTTCTTAGGACTCTTGCCCTAAAATTCCCTGAGACATCTGTGGAAGGCAAGGAGGCAAGATGAGGCTGGAAGATTTTTAGAACACCAGCCATTAGGGTTTTCAGCTGTGCTTCTGAACTTCTTTTTCCAGACCACATCAGCTCCAAAAAGTGAATGTGTGAGTGTATGAACTAGCCATTTATGTCTGGATCATGGGGATAATGTAAATCTAGTATTGCTTTCCTTTAATACTGCTTTAAGTATAAAAACCGAGGATATGATAATCAGCATCTAAGAAAGCCTGAATTAGGCCTATGTCTTTAATATGGATAAATATTGAAACAAACTTCCCTCCTGGGTGTGTGTCTGTGTGTGTGTATGTGTGTGTACGTGTGTGTGCTTATGGTGTGTAAATACAATCAGATTGGGTGCAACCTAAATAATCGTTTGTGAGATTCTATACATCTTTTGTTGCACTTTTACTTTAAATTATGGCTGTTAGTTTCATTGAATGTAGGCAGAATTAGTACCCAAACATGAAAATCAAGAGGAATGCAGCCTTCTGCCAAATGCAGCCTTCTGCCCTGGGCATTCAAAGTTTTAAGAGCTTGATGCTAGAGGACACCTTTGCCCAGGAACCCTTTGGTGCTATATGTGATGAATCAGCTAAGTCGAAGCTATAAAATTGAGACAGCAAGAAGGTGCCTGTAGGGGTCTGGCAAGCAATGTAAATAGGAAGTTCAATTTAAGTGGTGACCAGGTGATGATAGGAAACATTGCCATTCTATTGTTGCTAGGAGCAGGACTGGCCACTTATTACAAGAAGCCTGGTGAAAATGAGAATTCAGAGTCTCTTAGTGGGAGAAAGACAGTGGAGCATCAAACCAAGCATAAGGCCCTTCCTGGAGAGGAGCCTTGTGCACCTGTGAAGGTTTCAGGCTTGTGAAACTGGCTGTGGCCAGAAGAAAACTCCACCTAAGTGGTCAGATGCATCTGTGGCAGGTGCAGCAACATGCACAGACCTGAGCTTCCTCACTTCCCTCTGTGAGGAAGATAAACTCTGAGTCTTAAATCAGAGCAGGACCCAGCACAGATGTTGAGGGAGGTGGTCTGCCTCCACTGCCCCTCTTGAAGTTCATTTATTACGCCTTCTGACTGCTCTAGGACTTAAAAGTGCCAACATGTTTGAAGTGCCTGCTGGAGTCTCTGAGAATTCGCAAGGAGTTTGTTAGAGAGCTGTGGTTGTGTAGCTGGACTAGGAGTAGGGACCTAATAAATCTTTCCCTTCTTTCTGCTCTGAAATGGAATGAATGTCTGAATGTCTTTCCTCCAACAGTGGCATTTAACATTGTTTCACCTATAATCATAGCATGTTTTATTTAACTTTTAAAAATTTAACATAATCCATATTCTCCTTTTATTTAACAACACTCATGTTGATTATATTTCAAGCATGCAAATTAATTAATTACATATCGAACATACTGAAAATTATATACAGTTGTCCAAATATATCTAACCCTAGTTTGTTTATTTTTTAATATATTTAACCCTACTTTGTTTATTTTTAATTTTTTTTGTATCAGGGATGCTTGATGAGCCACATCCCCAGTCCAGACACCCCCGCTTTTTAATTTATTTTTTAGTTGTAGTTGGACACAATACCTTTATTTATTTATTTTGATGTGGTGCTGAGGATCCAACCCAGGGCCTCCCACATGCTAGGTGAGCGCTCTACCACTGAGCCACAGCCACAGCCCCTCCCCAGCCCTTTTAATGTTTTTCATTTTGAGACAGGGTCTCTCTAACTTCTTTAGGCCTCACTAACTTGTTGAGGCTGGCTTTGAACTTGCAATACTCCTGCTTCAGCCTCCCAAACCATTAGGATTATAGGTGTGTGACACTCTGCCCAGCTTAACCCTAGATTTAATAAGTGTTGACATTTTGACATATTTATTCCAGATCTATTTGTTTTAAAGAAGAAATTATTACACACATATTTGAAATGCCTCCATACTTCTTTCCCTTCCACTCCAGAATCAACCACAATCTTTAAGATTTAAAATCAATGGTTTTATATTTTGGCACTTAAGAAAATCCATAGCATTATTTTTTTTTAATTTTACTAAAATCATATAATACATTTGCAGTTTGTTTTTTCTCCCCTCAACACTTTTGGATTATGATTTATGTCCATACATGAAGACTTAGAATATTCATTTTAACTGCTATTTTATAAGCGCCTATATGCATAAAGGATAATTTACCTATGCCTCATGCCTGAGTCTTTAAGTTTTTTTTTTTTTTTTTTTCAGATTGTTTTCTATTTGTTACAAACAAGTTATACTGGGCTGTAGAATCTGAGCATCTTCAATTTGAGGTTTTCTGACAATATCCATATGAGGGCTGTGCCAATTTATACTCCCACAATCAATTTTTGAGAGTTTCCCAATTTCACTACCTCTCCCACACTTATTATGATTAAACATATTTGCTTTCCAAATATGTTTATATTTGTGTGTGAAGAGATATTGCATTGCTGATCTATTCTTCATTTCCCTATCACTAATGAGATAATGCCTTTTTTCATGTCTATTGGTCAATATGGATTTTCTCTTCTGGTAAGCACTTATATATATCCTTTGCCTTTTTAAAAGCTGATTTGTCTTTCTTTTGTGAGTAAGCATCTATACATTCTGCATATGGATTCTTTTAAAAATACTTTTAGATAGATTCAATACCTTTATTATTTATTTATTTATTTACTTAATTATTTTTTGTAGTGCTGAAGATCAAACTCAGTGCTTCGTTTGTGCAAGGCAAGTGCTCTACCACTGAGCTACAATCCAAGCCCATTCTGGATATGGATTCTTTGTTGGTTATAACAAATACCTTCTCTGTCACTGAGAGAGAAAGTGTCTTCCTCTTGCTCATGCTAGAGCAAGTGTCTACCGCTGAGCTAAATCCCAGCCCTAGGAATATCTTCTCTTAACTTATGGCTTGTTTTTTCACTTAGTTTGAGTTGCCTTTTGTTGTAGAGAAGATTTTATTTTTAATGCAGTTAAATGTGTCACTCTTTGGTTTTGTATTTTGTGGCTTGTATGTCTTCTTTGGAGAACCCTCTCCAAGTTTATGAAGATATTCTTCGGTACATTCTAAATATTTACAAGTTTTGCTCTCCATATTTATGTCTTCAGTCACCTTGGAAGATAATTTTCTGTGTGATTGAGGTAGAGTTCTAACTTTATGTCTTTCCAAATGAAGTTTCCTCAGGATCACTGATTTAAGAGTATATCTTGTCTTTATTTACTTGTAATACCATTTCTGTAATATATCAAGTTCATATAGAGTCATTTTTCATTTAACTAGGGGGATGCATTCAGTAAAATGTATTGCTTGGTTGTTTTATCATTGTGGGAACATTGTAGAGTGTACTGAGCATTGAATAAGTCCATGATGGCACCACTAGATTACTTAATATTATGAAACCACCATCACATATGTGGTTCATCATTGACCAAAGCATTGTTATGTGGCATGTGACTGTATATGTCTTCCCATCAATCAATTTGTCTAGTCCTGCCCTATTATCAGGCTTTATAATTACCATAACTTGTCCATGAGTATTGATGACTAATAAGTTCATCTTTGTATTTGTTTAACAATAACAATGCTTTAACAATCAACAATGCAAAAAACAATGTCATAAACAGTGAGATTTTATAAAATTTGTTATAACCAAAAGTCTGAAGGGAAATGGTTGTTCCTGCTTCAACATTCACTTGCTCATGAAAACCCTTCCAAAGACAGAAAGCATAGTGGTTATCTGAAAGGCATCTCACTTTTATCAGGAAAAAAAGAAAAAAAAACAAAACTTTCCCAGAAGCCCTGCTAGAGAGTGCTCCTTACACTCCATTGTCTGGTTCCAGGTGACCTGGGAAGGAAGTCATGCATCATTGTTTGGAAAAGAAAACAAGACTGCACAAATGGATTTATTATTATGGATTGGTTCATCTCTCCTTACTATTCTACTATGGCTTCATATACTTCGACTTCATGTATTCTAGGGTGTTGTATGCATACACACTCAGGATTTTAATCTTCCCAGAAGATTGTTTCTTTTATTCTTATGCAAGGTATATTTTTATTTATCTCTTCATCTTTAACAATTCTTTGCTGACCTGTAGGTTATTTCATCCAGAATTGTATTAATATGCTGGATTTTTATTAATACTTTGCTGTCTCTCTTTACTCATCCTTTTATTTTCAAATTATAATTCTTTATGTTTTACATATTTTATTCATGTCACTGAGGATGGGCTGTATGTTATGCTGGGGATATAAACAGTCACAACATATTTATAGTTCAGTGCAATGAAGATTTATTTCTCTCTTGAGCTTCATGTCCTTCAAGGTCCATGAAGAGCTCTACTCCCCTTCAGATTTCAGGGTCAAGTAGCATTGCTAGTGGTTGTAGCAGAAGAGAAGAGAAGAGAAGATTTGACACATCATACACTGGATATTAATATTACCATCCCCAAATGGTCGTCATGACTTCAGCTCACATAGAATTGATCTTCACATGTTATATAGCGGTACCTCACTTGTAGCAGACAGGCAAGTGAAATCCAAATCATGAGTCCAGAATGAAGTTAAGAAATATGTAGGGATAGCATTAGTAACTTCCATGACAAAATGCACAACAGATATCTGCATTTTTAAAATTAAATTCAATCTTAGAAGGCATATTATGTGCTAAATTATATATATTTTTTTACCATGAATACTGATAAATGGACTGATTTGTGTTTTCTATTTAGTTTGCTTCTCATCTATTGGAATAAAGAATATGTATTCAATTTCTATTTTTATATATTTATTCTAAAATTTTAATAAGTATATTTAATGCAGCAAATCCATATTTCTACTCTTGTCCCAAACACTATAAAAACTCAAAATACACTGATCTTTTATGGCGTCCATCATCTTCCATTGTGTTATTTTCTAGGATTTTAGTTCCACCTGGCTTTTAAGTCAATTCCAAAATGTTAAAAAATATATTTTGAGATTCATCTGCCATTTTAACAATCATCTTCTGTCCGCTGGGGTTTGTATCCCACTCCTTTTCCCAGGGCTAATTCTTTGCTAATTTAATTACATCCTTATTTAGTTCTTTGAACAAATATCTTTGGAGAAAAAAAACTCCCATGCATATTTTTAAACAGAAAACGTCTTTATTGCACCCACAATAGATTTTTAGCTACTTATATAATCCCAAGGCTGACATTTGCTTTCAATCTTAAGTTTTCCAAAACTTAAGAAGATATGATTCCATTCTCTTCAGACCTATTTCTAGTAATGAGATCATTATCAGTTTAATATTTAATTAACTAGAATATTTAACTTAAAATAGTTCTTTTATTTAAAATAGTTTTTATTCAAACTAGTTTTTCTAGCTACTCTGAAGATCTTCTCCTTGTCTTTGGCATTCCATATTTCTATGGTAATGTGTCTGGTGAGGAATCTGTCCTAATCTAACTTCAGGTTCATTGAGCTTCTGCATCTGAGAATTGATGACTTTAATCAATTCTGGAAAATTCTCTGCCATTATGTTTTTTAATGTGACCTCTCTTTTTTAACTTTATTTTCTTTCTGGAATTCTAATGTGTATATTTTAGGGTTCCTGAAACTATTCTGCATACTATTTAATTCTCTTTCACATTTCAATTTATGTATCATTCACATTGTTTTCCCTTTTATTTCTCAGATATTATATTTATGTTTATGAAGTCTTTCAGCTGCTATGTTTAGTGCTTCATTTAGTTTATATTTTGAATTTTTAGTTACCATTTTTTTTTGTCTTTGTGGAAAGAGGTTCTGTTTGGTTCTTGTAGTTAATTAAATCGTGCTTTAGATATAGTGACATGTTTTTCACTGTGTTTTCTAATCCTTTCAAAGATAATATTGAATAATTTTAGACATGCTTTGTTTCATAATTTCTATCAGATTGTTCAATTATTCCTGGGTCTTGGGGTCACAGACTGTGTCTGTCAACTCTCCCTTGTGATGAAAAATTGCTTGTGTTATTTTTGATGTTTTTCTCTTAAGCTCATCTTCTCATTTTTCAGATTCATATTTTTTCCTGAGTGATTATTTCTTACATAGAAAAGAGTACATTGCCTGATGCCAACAAGTAGAACTAAGCTAGTATAGATTCATCTCCAGCTACACAATTTGTAAACCTATTGGATAAATTCTGACAGGACACTTTTAAAACTGTATCAGAAGAAAAAATAAGTAAAAGAAATACTTTTTTTCCCCACGAGTTAATTTGAAATCCCTACTTGTCCTGTTTCTGCAAAAGACCAAGGATTTCTCCTGTCTGAGACCAGATTTCATGGCAATTTTTGAGCTGACATTCTGCACCAGCTAGTAGCATAACTCAGATTGTCACTCCTCTGTGTATGGCCAGTCAGAGTTTCAATTTCTCAAGAAAGTTGTTTCTTTTTCTACTCTTTCCCTAGTTTTGGGCAGAGAATGCTTCCTGCAGCTTGCCAGGTTGGTCATGAGGATTTTCTGTGGAGGTTTTCTTTCACAGAGAGGGGTAACTCCAGCAGGGCTCAATCCTCATCTCAGTTCAAGCACTATGCCTCATGGGAACCAAAGTCCACATTTCCTCTCTATATGTGAGTATCTATAATTCAGACAATAAATTGTAGGACAAGTATCTAGATCTCAATTACACCACTACTCTAACCAGGCTTTGCTCTGGTCAGAAATTCATTCTTAATTTCTGGCAACTGGGGGTTCCCTTCATTTATTTATTTTTCCTCCTCAGATATGTTTTTCTAAAATGTTGTGCTACTTATTAACTTATCCAGATTTCATATGTTTGAAAAGGCAAAAGGTGGGTCTGTGATAGTTGCACCAATCTATAAATATTTTTCTGGAAGTTTATTAAAACTCAATTTCCTTAATGAACAAAACCCCAAAATACACATATGAATGAGTTAGGATGGCAGCTCCACCTCCAAGTAAGAAAAACAGTCTCCATTACATCAGTCACTATTTATCTTTTGTGTCTTAGTCTGTGGCCCTGTTATTTTAAATCTGTGGTTTCAATAACGAAACTTTTCAGAATTAACATATGGAACTGCATTTTTGCTAAACTATTTACTTCTCATTTCTTGTTTCCAGGTTTAGTTTAATATGATCCCTCACTTTAGCTACCATACTTTGTAGAAAATGCGTTCTCTTGCAGAGCCAAGGAAATGTAAAACAAAAATGACACACACACATGTCCCAAAAGTATCCATCTGTTCATTCACCCTTCTGGAATTTAGGAATTTTTTCATATACTAGTATGGAGACTTTTCCCCTTTAAGGCTCATATATTTGATATTTTGCAAGACCTGGTAAATCCATAACATAGCATGAGATAAGTTCCAGAGAGTAAGATAGCATTGTTATTTACAATGCATTCAATCCTCTTGATAATTGAGTGTTATTTTCACCTTAAGAAAAATGGTAAAATGAATAGGAATGAAAATTAAGTGCTTGGAGTTGGCAAAATAGAACCTTTATGTTGGTGAATATTGAACACAGGGAAAATGACACGCGACAGCCAGCTAGGAATTTTATTTCTTAGGAAAATACCTCATAGCTAAATAGAGGAGATTACTGCTCATTAAAGTCCTGTTTTGAAATATTACTTAACTTTTTTTAAAAATTTATTTTCCCTAGAGTGAAAGCCCCAGAAAACTAAGAGCCCTCCTATACCTTCCTCTTTTTAATAGAAGAAAGATTACAGATAACACTTCTTCTGGCAAAAGCTGTATCAATGAATCAACTTAATTATAACTTTAACTGAGATTGGGAGATCAGAAGCCAATTGCATCTTTCTTAGAAGGAAAATATAAGGCTAGAAAATTTGATTCACTGTGTTTGTTTTTCCAATTCAAGACTAAGTAACTATCCAAGGCATATACCTAAGGGTGAATTTTCAGATCTATCTTGTCATAGTAATGACTATAAAAATAAGATAAAGGCATCTGCTAATATGAGCAGGTTTGGATTTCTGACATGCATTCTTAAGTATAGAAGTATGAATGGGAGGGAAACATCACCACAGAAATAGAGAAAGAGTGTGCTCTCCTACACAAGTTTATATTATATCAACCCACAGGGTTGGGGTCAGGGTCAGGGTCAGGGTCAGTGTCAGGGTCAGGGTCAGGAAAGCAAAGTCACACTAAGGAAACAAACTGAAGGTTCTAAGATAGCTAAAGTAACTGTACACACACACGACATGTCAATTGGTCTGAACTCGGCAATTCAGGACATAAGAGATTAATATCACTATTGTTTATAGGGAAAAACAAAACATAACTGAAGTTCAATGGCATTGTTACAGAATGGTTAATATTATTAATAATTATTTGTAATTGTTAAAAATTTCAAAGTAATGTTAGTGTGATACAGAAAAATTCATCAGATAGCATCTGTGCTTTTGTCTTCTGTCTTTATAAGGTAAAGGGTAAAAAGAATCTATATTCCTTGATGGAACTTAGAGAGACTCATGTATGTTTCATTCTGTTTTTTAAAGTCATTCATAGATAATTAAATACTGATAGGTTATGTAAGACAAACACAACCTTAATTTGGTAATTTAAAGTATCGAAGGCCATGTAATCATCAAGATTTGATGGGCTGGGAATGTGGCTCAAGTGGTAGCGCACCTGCCTAGCATGCATGAGGCCTCTCTGTTTTGACTTCATGTGAAATGGAAAGAATTTGAGTCCTACTTCTTGTTGGGGTGGGGTTATTCTTGCTCTACCCAGTGAAATCTTTCCTAATCTCCAGTTCTATCACTTTTATATTCATGAGGTGAAGAGAGGGAGAGACCCACGAACTCATCTTTTTACTATCCCCCTGGAGAATTGATGTTTTACCATCTTTCTTTAAATTTCCTTCATGTGGTCTTATTGTCAGCTGGCTTGGTCTTAACCACGTATTACATCTCTGTGCCTCTGTGGAAGCTTCATGGCTTGTTTCTAATGATGCAGGCTCCTATTGATGGTGACAGTGTCAAAGTTTCAGGGGAGATTTTGTGTATAGAAAAGGAATTTCCAAAGTTAAGTTGGGAGGCAAGGTCTTTTACCATCTGTGCTGTTTTACAAGAAAAGAAAAGGAGGGGGGAGGATATTATTTCTGTTTGTAGAGGAAGACAACAGCAAAAAGAGAACAGCAAGTGGGAGAAAGGGCATGGCTGAGTAGCATGGCTTAAAGACCAAAGAACTCTAAGAAAAGGATGTCTAATGTTCAAGTGTAATGGTCTTTGCATCCTGAAACATTCTGTTAAGTCATCCATGCATCAGAAAAGCCCTTGTATGAATGATTTGTTGTTACTATTGAATCACGAAAGAACCTGATTCCCACATTTGGGTCCATGGCCAGAGCAAAACAAAGGAACAGCTGTAGGCTGAGAATGGAATTCAGAAGAAGCAGGAAGCCAGAGTCACAGGTGAGCATTAGAATGTGAGATGCTGGGAAGTTGCCAAAATCTTCAAGACAGTAATGAAATGAAGGGCCAAGCCATCTTATCTAAGCAGCAAGGAGCAGAGAGACCTAGTCAACATCTGGCTTATACATACAAGTGTGCATATTGGAATGTCTGGAAGATGTTAACTGTGGCTATTGCTGGGTGATGGGATTGCAAAAATAATATGATTATTTTCTTTTTATTAATGTTTCTTAGATTTCCTACCATATTGTTATAATTAGAAAAAAAACCAATTTTGAGTTTTAAGGGGAAACCAGAGGAAAAAATAAGATTCAGAATCAAGAGAGTCAGGGAGATAGGAATCCAGAGCTCCAACTTGGCAAGTCCATCCTGGATATAGTACACTCTTCTGTTGGTTGTTCTGCTTTGCAATATAAAATAACATATTTCTATTTGTTGCACATACATGTAAGCTCTAAGATTTGTTAATATATGTCTACCCTGCATGTGCTTACCAGACATTAAAAATTAAAATAAATAATAAATTATAAGAAAATATTTTCCTGAAGAGCTAAGAAAGCTAAAGAGCAAATATTAAACAGTAGTACACCCTTTGATGCTTTTGGATAACAAATCACTTTACCAATGTGCACTGTCTTAGTGTGTTGTCTGTGGCAAGAACAGAATAACACAAACTGGGAACTATATCAAGAACAGAGCAGGTGTAGGTGTGGCTCAGAGGTAGAGCACTCGCCTGGCACATGCGAGGTGCTGGGTTCGATCCTTAGTACCACATGAAAATAAATAAATAAAATAAAGGGATTGTGTCCAACTACAACTAAGAAAAAAAAGTTGTTTTTTTTTTTTTTTTTTTTTTTTTTAAAGAATAGAGGTTTTATTTTGATTTATGGTTCTGGAAGCTATGAAATCCAAGGCAATATCTTCTTGCCTTGTGGTGAGTAACTTAAGTTTTTTCATAACAGGGTGGAAGGGGACACTTGGTGAAGAGGAAGCAAGAAGAAGCTGAGGAAGAAAAACTTACAACAACTCACTCCCATGAGAATTCACTTCACTCTCATGGTCTTAATCTATGTGTGAGGGTAGAGCACTCATGGCTTAAATACCTCCCATTAGGCCCTACCTTCCTCCACTGCCCCATTGGTGATTAAGGTTCTAATACATGATCTTTTGGGGGAACATATTTAAATCATAGTATACATCTCTATGATGTTGGGGCATGAGGACAATTTTTCCCCCTACAGGAAAAACAGAAGACACAGTGGCAGGTTTTATCCTAGGTTTCATCCTTCTGAACTCATTCTAATTTCCATAGAACCTGTTGCCTGCTTCCTTCTATCATTGGAGGACCTGTCCTCTACTCCACTACCCTCCATTGTTACACGCTGCCATTGGAGAAACACTGGAGACTGGACTAATGGTAGAGTGGCATCCGTGCTGGGTAGCTGAGTAGAAGGCACATCCTCTAGAGATGCAGGTCAGCTGGCAGGAGAAGTGGTAAGTAGGAAGAGAGGGACTGAGTTGTTGTCAAGGCAGGTGCTGTTTGTAAGAGATATTCCCATGTGAGCACAGTTGGAGTAATAAGGAGATGTTTCTTTTGATGCATAAAGTTCTTCTCCTCCACCTTGATCAGAAGTATAGGCTCAGGTGGGCACATGCTAGTGTCCTGACTCCTCCAGGAAAGGGGACTTGGGTCAAGAATGTAGATGTTCCCTTGCCAGGGATGCCTAAAAAAACAGAAAGAGAAGTGTGGAAGGAATAATATAGTGTAAGTAGCTGGGTTCTTGAGTCTGTCTGGATTTGAATCATTACATCATCATTTACTGACCATAGATATGTTTCTAACCCTTCAAGGTCATAATCAGAGGGTATCACCTACATTAACTAAGCTAATGAATGTAAAGCTCTTTCCACAATGCCTAGCACATAGTGAGCTATTGACAACAGTGAGCTCCAATGCCTGGCACTGAGGATATGGCCATGCTGCTATAAGTCCCTATACCACTCTGCACCTTTCCTGAGGTGCTTTCCCTCTTGGAATCTTACTTATTGACTGCCAGGAGCCATTTTCACTGCTTCTAGTCTATTTTTTAGTTCTTGATTAGTGAAAGGTCATGGAGTTTATTTCATTTGGTCAACACTGAGCTGGCAGGTCACTCAGATACTGTGTTTCTCTGTAGCAGCCAGGAAAAAGGACAACTCTACAGGTTGGGTTTCTTATTTAGTTCACCCAGTGAACACTCAGACTAACCTTATTAGTCTTCTCTTATAAAATGTGTAAGGCTCAGAGAGGATAACCTGCTCAAAGACACAGATAGGAAACACAAAAAAAAAAAAACTTTGTTTTTAACTAAATCCAAGGTGAGTGCTAAAAAAAAAAAAAAAAAAAAAAAAAAAAAAAAAAAAAAAAAAAAACAGAAAGAGATATGCTCTTTCTTTCCCTCTTTTCTCTATTTCTTGTGAAAGGAATTTAAAAAAAAATATTTAACCTAGCACTTTTGAGTGTTACTAAGGTATGTTTGAAGAATATCTCAATCCATGAGAAGCTGATGGATAATAAGCAAGAAAGGATAAAAGAAAATTTAAAGGAACTCCATGTCAAAGAAGTTTAAGAAATGTTTAATTAAAACAAATGAAGCAAATTTGTTTATTGTAGATATTCTAAGACTCTTACATAGGTCTCCAGAATTGTGTTATGGGATATTGTATTTCCAAAACTAATCTGACAATGGGAAATATTTTCTATTTAATAGAAAAATATAAATCTTTAAGGGTAAGGCCTCTAAAGTTTTTTTCATTAACATTTCCTGGAATTTTCGAATACATTTAGCAGAATGTACATAGAATTTGAGGATGACATATGAAAATGGAAAATATAATTAAGTTTTTGTATATGTTACTGATGTTAATAATAGAACTCATAGCAGGAAAAGTCTAAATATAATTATGCTAGCAGAAATCAGGTAAGTTGTTTCCTAGATTTGTGTATGTGTAACTTTTCCCACTGTTTACAGTTTTGGTCTTTATTCTTAAAAGACCACAAAGCTTGGTATTTGAAAGTTGAAACAAAGTTTAGTCTTGAGAAATGATCGCTTTGGGATGAAGCAAGGTAGAAAGAAGAAATGTTAGGAAAGAAACAAATGTAAGGGGAAGACCAGAATAATAATTCTCAGTAGACCTAGTTCATGGCTTGGTGGGTAAACAGGAGCAGCAGTTTTTTTGGCACTCACTTAAAAACAAATTTAAACACTTTTTCTTTAGAAAGGCTTTATGAGTGCAGAAAGCTATGAAAGTAATACAGAGAGTTTCTACAGACTGAGTTTCCACTATTATTAGCATTGTTGCAGTAGTATGGTATATGTCAAAATTAATGAACAAATATGAATTCATAATTATTAATCATAATCCATATTGTATTGAAGTGTCCTTAAGTTCTTCTTCCTATCCTTTTTTCAGTTTTAGGCTCCCATCCAGCATACCACATTGCGTTTAGTTGTCTACACTTTTTTTTTTTTTTTAATTTTTTTTTTATTGGTTGTTCAAAACATTACACAGCTCATGACATATCATCTTCCATACATTTGATTCAAGTGGGTTATGAACTCCCATTTTTTACCCCAAATACAAGTTGCAGAATCACATCGGTTACACATCCACATTTTTACATAATACCATATTAGTGACTGTTGTATTCTGCTACCTTTCCTATCCCCTACTATCCCCCCTCCCCTTCCCTCTCATCTTTCCTCTCTACCCCATCTGCTGTTGTTTAATTCTCTCCCTTGTTTTTTTTTTTTCCCCTTTCCCCTCACAAACTCTTATATGTAATTTTGTGTAACAATGAGGGTCTCCTTCCATTTCCATAGTTTCCCTTCTCTCTCCCTTTCTCTCCCCCCACTCGTCTCTGTTTAATGTTAATCTTTTCCTCATGCTCTTCTTCCCTGTTCTGATCTTAGTTGCTCTCTTTATATCAAGGAAGACATTTGGCATTTGTTTTTTAAGGATTGGCTAGCTTCATTTAGCATAATCTGCTCTAATGCCATCCATTTCCCTGCAAAATCCATGATTTTGTCATTTTTTAGTGCTGCGTAATACTCCATTGTGTATAAATGCCACAGTTTTTTAATCCATTCATCTATTGAAGGGCATCTGGGTTGATTCCAAAGTCTAGTTATTGTGAATTGTGCTGCCATGATCATTGATGTGGCAGTATCCCTATAGTATGCTCTTTTAAGGTCCTCAGGGAATAGACCGAGAAGGGCAATAGCTGGGTCAAATGGTGGTTCCATTCCCAGCTTTCCTAGGAATCTCCATACTGCTTTCCATATTGGCCGCACCAGTTTGCAGTTCCACCAGCAATGTACAAGTGTACCCTTTTCCCCACATCCTCGCCAGCACTTATTGTTGCTTGACTTCATAATGGCTGCCAATCTTACTGGAGTGAGATGGTATCTTAGGGTGGTTTTGATTTGCATTTCTCTGACTGCTAGAGATGGTGAGCATTTTTTCATGTACTTATTGATAGATTGTATGTCCTCCTCTGAGAAGTGTCTGTTCAGGTCCTTCGCCCATTTGTTGATAGGGTTGTTTGTTATCTTGTTGTTTAATTTTTTGAGTTCTTTGTATATTCTGGATATTAGGGCTCTATCTGAAGTGTGAGGAGTAAAGATTTGTTCCCAGGATGTAGGTTCCCTATTTACCTCTCTTATTGTTTCTCTTGCTGAGAAAAAACTTTTTAGTTTGAGTAAGTCCCATTTGTTGATTCTAGTTATTAACTTTTGTGCTATGGGCGTCCTATTAAGGAATTTGGAGCCCGACCCCACAATGTGTAGATTGAAGCCAACTTTTTCTTCTATCAGGTGCAGAGTCTCTGATTTGATATCTAGGTCCTTGATCCATTTTGAATTTACTTTTGTGCATGGCGAGAGAAAGGGGTTCAGCTTCATTTTGTTGCATATGGATTTCCAGTTTTCCCAGCACCATTTGTTGAAGATGCTATCCTTTCTCCATTGCATGCTTTTAGCGCCTTTATCAAATATAAGAAAGTTGTAATTTTGTGGATTGGTCTCTGTGTCCTCTATTCTGTACCATTGATCCACCTTCCTGTTTTGGTACCAGTACCATGCTGTTTTTGTTACTATTGCTCTGTAGTACAGTTTGAAATCTGGTATCGCTATACCTCCCGATTCACACTTCCTGCTTAGAATTGCTTTTGCTATTCTGGGTCTTTTGTTTTTCCATATGAATTTCATGATAGCTTTATCTATTTCTACCAGAAATGCCGTTGGGATTTTGATTGGCATTGCATTGAACCTGTAGAGAACTTTGGGTAATATCGCCATTTTGATGATGTTGGTTCTGCCTATCCATGAACAGGGTACATTTTTCCATCTTCTAAGATCTTCTTCTATCTCTCTCTTTAGGGTTCTGTAGTTTTCATTGTATAAATCTTTCACCTCTTTTGTTAGGTTGATTCCCAAGTATTTTATTTTTTTTGAGGATATTGTGAATGGGGTGGTTTTCCTCATTTCCATTTCAGAAGTTTTGTTACTGATATACAGGAATGCCTTTGATTTATGCGTGTTGATTTTATATCCTGCCACTTGGCTGAATTCATTTATCAGTTCTAGTAGTTTCTTTGTAGACCCTTTTGGGTCTTCTAAGTATAGGATCATATCGTCCGCAAATAGTGATATTTTAAGTTCTTCTTTTCCTATTTTTATGCCTTTAATTTCTCTTGTTTGTCTAATTGCTCTGGCTAGTATTTCAAGGACTAAATTAAATAGAAGTGGTGAGAGAGGGCATCCCTGTCTTGTTCCAGATTTTAGCGGGAATGCCTTCAGTTTTTCTCCATTTAGAATGATGCTAGCCTGAGGCTTAGCATATATAGCTTTTACAATGTTGAGGTAAGTTCCTGTTATCCCCAGTTTTTCTAGTGTTTTGAACATAAAAGGATGCTGTACTTTGTCGAATGCTTTTTCTGCATCTATCGAGACGATCATATGGTTCTTATCTTTAAGTCTATTGATGTGGTGAATAATATTTATTGATTTCCGTATATTGAACCAACCTTGCATCCCAGGGATGAATCCTACTTGATCATGTTGCACAATTTTTTTGATATGCTTTTGTATTCGATTCGCCAGGATTTTATTGAGAATTTTTGCATCTATGTTCATTAGAGATATTGGTCTGTAGTTTTCTTTCTTTGAAGTGTCTTTGTCTGGTTTCGGGATCAGGGTGATGTTGGCCTCATAGAATGAATTTGGAAGAGCTCCTTCTTTTTCTATTTCTTGAAATAGCTTGAAAAGTATTGGTATTAATTCTTCTTTGAAGGTTTTGTAAAACTCCGCTGCATACCCATCTGGTCCAGGGCTTTTTTTGGTTGGTAGTCTTTTGATGGCTTCTTCTATTTCTTCCTTTGTTATTGGTCTGTTTAAATTGTGTGTGTCTTCCTGACTCAATCTGGGCAGCTCATATGACTTAAGAAATTTATCGATGTCTTCACTGTCTTCTATTTTATTAGAATATAGGGTTTCAAAATACTTTCTAATTATCTTCTGTATTTCTGTAGTGTCTGTTGTGATATTGCCTTTTTCATCCTGTATGTTAGTGATTTGAGTTTTCTCTCTTCTTCTCTTCGTTAGCATGGCTAAGGGTCTGTCGATCTTATTTATTTTTTCAAAGAACCAACTTTTAGTTTTATCAATTTTTTCAATGGTTTTTTTTGTTTCAATTTCGTTGATTTCCGCTCTGATTTTAATTATTTCTTGTCTTCTGCTATATTTGCTGTTGTTTTGCTCTTCCTTTTCTAGGGTTTTGAGATGTAGTGTGAGTTCGTTTATTTGTTGGTTTTTTCTTTTTTTGAGGAATGAACTCCAGGAAATGAATTTCCCTCTTAAAACTGCTTTCATTGTGTCCCATAGATTCCGGTATGTTGTGTCTGAATTGTCGTTTATCTCTAAGAATTTTTTGATTTCCTCCTTTATGTCTTCTGTAACCCATTGATCATTCAGTAACATATTGTTTATTTTCCATGTGATGCAGGATTTTTCCTTCCTTCTTTTTTCATTGATTTCCAGTTTCATTCCATTATGATCAGATATGGTGCATGGTATTATCTCCACTCCTTTATATTTACTAAGAGTTGCCCTATGGCATAATATATGATCTATCTTTGAGTACGATCCATGTGCTGCTGAGAAGAACGTGTATCCACTTGATGATGGTTGATATATTCTATATATGTCGGTTAAGTCTAGGTTATTGATTGTGTCATTGAGTTCTCTAGTTTCTTTATTCAGCTTTTGTCTGGAGGATCTGTCTAATGGCGAGAGCGGTGTGTTGAAGTCACCCATAATTATTGTGTTGTGGTCAATTTGACTTTTGAACTTGAGGAGAGTTTGTTTTATGAATGTTGCTGCACCATTATTTGGTGCATATAAATTGATAATTGTTATGTCTTGTTGGTGAATAGTTCCTTTTAACAGGATATAGTGTCCTTCTTTATCCCTTTTGATTAACTTAGGTTTGAAGTTGAGTTTATTCGATATGAGTATGGCCACTCCTGCTTGCTTCCGAGGGCCATGTGAGTGGTATGATTTTTCCCAACCTTTCACCTTCAGCCTGTGTATGTCTTTTCCTATCATATGAGTCTCCTGAAGGCAGCATATTGTTGGATTTGTTTTTTTGATCCAGGTTACCAGCCTGTGTCTCTTGATTGGTGAGTTTAGTCCATTAACATTTAAGGTTACAATTGAAATATGATTTGTACTTCCAGTCATGTTTATTTATTTATTTATTTTAGTTTGGCTAGTTTTTACTTTTTGGTTGTTTTCCTCCGCCTTTACTGAGATACCTCCCGCTGTTGGTTTTGGGCACTGTTTTTCCATTCCTCTTCTTGTAGAATTTTGCCCAAAATGCTTTGCAGTGCTGGTTTTCTGGCTGCGAAATCTTTTAGCTTTTGTTTATCGTGAAAGATTTTAATTTCATTGTCAAATCTGAAGCTTAATTTTGCTGGATACAGTATTCTTGGTTGGAATCCATTATTTTTCAGCGTTTGAAATACATTGTTCCAGGATCTTCTCGCTTTCAAAGTCTGTGATGAAAAATCAGCCGTTAACCTAATTGGTTTACCCCTGAATGTAATCTGCCTCCTTTCCCTCGTAGCTTTTAATATTCTCTCCTTGTTCTGTATGTTGGCTATCTTCATAATTATATGTCTTGGAGTTGGCCTATTACAGTTTTGGATGTTTGGGGTCCTGTAGGCTTCCAGGATTTGGCAATCCATTCCATCTTTCATCTCTGGGAAGTTTTCTAGGATTATTTCATTCAATAGGTTGTCCATTCCTTTGGCTTGAATCTCTGTGCCTTCTTCTATCCCAATGACTCTCAAATTTGGTTTTTTGATGAAATCCCATATCTCTTGGATAGATTGCTCGTGAGATTTAAGCATCTTTTCAGTATTGACTATATTCTTTTCAAGTTGATAAACTTTGTCTTCATTATCTGATGTTCTGACTTCTACTTGATCTAGTCTATTTGTAATATTCTAGTTAGCATTTTTAATCTGGTTTATGGTTTCTTGCATTTCTAAAATCACTGTTTGGTTTTTTTTTAAGATCTCTATCTCCTGGTAAAGCTCGTTCTTTGCAGTTTGTATTTGTTTGTTTAGTTGGTTTTCAAAATATACTTTCAATTCTTGGATTTGCTGTCTCATGCCTTCTCTAAAATTCCGTTCCATCTGAGTTAGGTATGCCTTGATTTCTTTCCCTGTCCATGTTTCTGATGCTTCTAGGTCCTCCTGTAGATTTAAGTTGTCCTGCATTATCTGTACTCCTTTTTTCCCTGGTTTTTTCATGTTGTTCACGTTACTTTCCAGCTCTATTTGACTGCTTTGTAACTGCCTTCTCCTATACATTTGTTTTGGCTTTGTTTATATCTGTTGTTTCTCCTTTGTGGTGGGAGATTATGCCTATAGATGTTGGGCTTTATTGTACTTTAGAGCTGATTCATTCAATTTATAAAGGGCTTCCGGATTTTGTATGCATATAGTGATTTGTTTTTTGTTCTTAGGACTTTATGTTGGGTGCTATGAAGGTATACAGGTTAGTATGTCTTGGCTACTTTAGAAGATTGCTCTACTGAAGGGGGATGCTAACCGTCAATTGGATCAGGGTGTTGGTAGTAGCTAGGTATTTAGGAGCACTATAGACGGCCTCGAAACATTCACCTGTTTGCATTTAGACAGTTACACGAAATGGAGGACGTAATGCTTGGGATGAAAGTTGGGGGGAAGGGAAAGGAAGGTGCTCTTGAAAAGTAAGAAGGAGAGGGAGTTAGATAGCATAGAGGAGAATGGAAAGAACAATAAAACTTGGAAGGGGAGAGAAAGAGGGAAAAAGGGAGAGAAAAGATAAAATAAAATAAGAAATAAAATTAGGTCTTAGAGATCCATTTTCTTCTCTTCCCGTAGGCAAAGCTGTGCCCTCCAAGCTGAGATTTGCCCTCAATGTGTCAACAGCAATCCCTGTAAGGCGGCTCCTGGGAGTCTCTCAATCCTGTTGGTCCAGAGCCGTTTCACTTCTACGGCCCCTCCTCCCCTTCCTCCTGCCAGCCAGCCAGGTCCTGTGCACCGGAGGAGGTTCTCCAAGGATTTGGTTACACTTTCAGCACCTCTGGGTGCTCTATTTCCCTAATGACTGAGCACTCTCTCTGTCATTCATCTAAGCCCCAGTGCTGTGGAGCTGTGTTCTGGGAGTCAATAGTTTAATTTTTCCTGACCCCTTTGGTGGGCACACCTTCGGAGTCTGGCGGCTAAGACCATTGGTGTCGCCACTGGTGGTAATGGGAGTTGGGGGTCGAGGATCCCATCTGCTTCCCTCAGCCCCTACAATCACGACCACTCCGCTAGCAGTAGGAGGAGTTGGGGGTCTGGAGTGTCCTCTGTTTCCCTCCGCCCCTACTGTCACGCCCTCTCAGTTGGCGGTTGGGGGAGTTGGGGGTGGGGAGTCTTCTCTGCTTCCCTCCGCCCCTACAGTCACGCCCACAGTCACTGGCAGTATTGGGAGTTGGGGGTCGGGAGTCCCTTGGCCCTTACAGTCACGCCCACGGAGAGATTTTGAAGTTTCCCGGTTGTTTGTATCTGATGCCGGTGGGAGTCACACACCTGCCAAAGTAGATTCTGCTGGGAAGGAATCTCTTTGGCCGAACTTTGGTGACTTCCCCTCTCTGCAATGGCGGGCCCCTGCCTCCTTGCTGGAGTGTCCGAAGGGAGGGGTGGAACTGGCTTGTCTCTGGTCTGACCCAATCTCTGGTTTTAGTTCCCAGTTCGCTATTTCATAAAGGCTTGGTTAGATTTCCTTCACGCCGTCTCAGGGGGGGAGCCGTTTGCCGGGTGGGCGGGGCCGTTCGCAGTGGGGGCGGGGCCGTTAGCAGAGCTGGGAGGGCACAGGCCGTCTGCCGGGCAGGGACCCTTCTGGAAGCGCAGGGCCGCTGGGGGCCGACTGCAGAGCCTGGGGTGGTGGCCGCGGGCGGGGTGCCAGCAGAGCCCGGAGGGCGGGGGCCCCGTTTGCCGGGTGGGCGGGGCGTTAGCAGCGCCGGGAGGGCACAGGCCGTTTGCCAGGCCAGGCAGGGATCCTTCTCGCTGCGCGGGCCGCCGGGGCCGCCTGCAGAGCCGAGCCTGCGTTGGCCGGGGGCGGGGCCGCCAACGGAGCCGGGAGGGCGGGTGGGGGGGGGCGTTTGCCGGGTGGGCGGGGCCGTTTGCCCGGCCAGGCGGGGACCCTTCTCGGCGCGCCGGCTGCCGGGGGCCGCTTGTAGAACCCGGTAGGCAGTGGCCTCGTGGCTAAGAGCCGGGCGGGCGGGGTGGCCGATCACCGAGCGAGCGGGGCCGCCAGGAGAGCCAGGATGGCGGGAGCCGTCTCCTGGGCCAGGTGTGGACCCTTCTCACTGCCCCGGGCCGCCGGTGGCCGCTTGCAGAGCCGGTTGGGCGGTGGCTGCAGGATTGGACCTCTGCGCCCGCGGCCGGCCAAGATTCACTTGTCTGGGGCCAACTGTCACCTCTAATATAACTTACTACTTCCTGGCAGGTCTCCTTTCAGCAGAATTTTGCTAGAAGTTCCTCAGTAGGTAGAATGTAGCTGTTTTAATGGGTGTTTCTGATCCGGTTAATGTGGAGATACTGAAAGTGCTGCTTCCTTGCCGGCCGCCATGTTGGATCCGAATGCTTCCTTGAGAGTTGCAGAGAATCGCTGGTTCTTCCAGGACTTTTGTTGTCTTCTTGTCTACACTTTTAAGAATTTTATTTTCTGCTCCTCCAGCCAACGCCTCCTTCTCAGAACCCAAAATCAACTGTCAGTCAATCAATATTAAATTTCAGATGTTCCTCTTTATGAACCTGGATCAGTGGGTTCAGTCCAGATATTTTGATTTGTTTTGAATCAGGTTATGTTTCCCCCAATTAAAAACTAAAATGATTTCCTATGATATATGTTCCAGTTATCCATTGCTGTGTAACAAACCACACCCAAAAGTAATTTATTTGTATAATAATATTTATTTTGCTTACAAATCTGAAAACAGTGTAGGCTTTGCTGGGGTGAGTCGTTTTTGTCCCTCTCCATCATCCCATATCAGCTGGGTAGTTCAAAGGCTGGATCTACTTTGCCTGAGTCAGGGCAGCTTGGCGGAGGGGGGTGGGGAGTGCTGGAATTATCTGAAAGCTCCCCAAGTGGCATGCATGCCTAGTACTCAGGCCTGTCTTCTACTATGGGATCTCTCTTCTGTAGAGAGACTTCACACACCATAGCTCAGGGGCCCCAGGGTATGTGTGGAGAAAGGATAATAAAGGTAGAGGGAGTGTAGAGAGAGGAAGAGAAGCTGTGTCATTTTCATGACCCATCCTTGGGCATAACAGTCTCACTTCTGTATTTTATTCTTTGAGGTAGTCACGTGGGCCTACATGATATCAAGGAGAGGGGATGTAGACTTCACCTTTTGATGGAGAGTTATGAAACTTTGAAAGAATATATGGTACCAGAAATATTTAGCAAGATAAATTTGTGTTAAAAAAAAAAAAAAAACCTAAACTAAATTTGATGATTCCTTTTTCACAAAAGCAACTAAAATGTGTCATGATCAGGATTTTATTAAGCAGCTACTTGAAATTCTGTGAGAATATGTCCTGCCAAAGTTATATCATTCACTATAAACTGGTGTGTGCACACACACACAAACACAGACACATGTAATACATATACATATATTCATAATATACTCAAGTGAACATACATACATACACCTGTGCACATGCGTGCACACACACAACTTTTTATTACCATCTTTTTATCTATGACCTTAGTAAGAGTTTCTTCTCAAAAGTCAGAAGTGACTCACTGGTTATCAAGGAGTCCAGCTTGAGACATGACCATCCCCTTATGTGGACCCTGGCTGATGGGTTCAGCCAAATTGTTTTTTGGTTTGTCTATAAGTTGGGTTATAGATCCCAAGAGAAGGAACTGAAATCATCAGACTAATTTCACATGACGCACTAAGAAGAACACAGTACTACATGAAAGAGCTTAGTGATTAGTTTACCAAGCCATCCAGTTCCATGTAAATGACCTGTGATAAATGACTGGTCAGCCAAAGAAACAGAAATCATGTATTATTTCTGCAGTTTGAAGTAAAATGCCATTTGTATTTATCATTGTTCTGAAAGAATGCAGTAGATTGTGTGGGACAAAACTTTCTGGGAACACATAAATGAACTTCTTAGTAAAATATATACCTGTATATGTGTGTTTATATATACATGTACACATATATATTTGACTTATCAGGTTCTTTATTTGGGTTGTCCTTGTTGACTTACAAATGGTGTTATTATGCAGGAAACCATGTAATTCACTTATACAGAAATTTACAAGAGTTTTGAATCTGGAAATATTTAAACAAGGTCAAGAGCTTTTGCTTTTCATTTAGAATTTTCATCATAGATCCTGAGAGTCACAAAATACGCTCATAGCTTTAACCTTATATATTTCCCAATTTTGCATTCTGCTTTATTTTAATTTCTCTAGATAAAAGATTAGTGTAATTAAATATGTGGGTGGCATTATCCTCATCTAAAATGTCCATAAAACTTAGGGCAGCCCTGTCTAGAGAGAATTGAAGACATCAAAGTATAAATGAGGCATTTGGATATACAGAAATTTCTTATAAGCCAAGATTACCTATGAGTTTATCATTAAAGTCCCCAAATAGTTGCCACTTATCATTTTTGGAGCACTTGCTGTATGCAAGTACTCTGCTACTTTAGGTTACATTTTCTTTTTGATAAAGACAAATTCTTGTGCAGCTGGGATGATTGTTACTATTTTTCCGATAAGAAATTTATAGCTCTGAGTAACCAGGATTACAGAGCCATGAAGCTTGGGTGAAACACAAGTCCATTAGACACTGAATCACTGCCTTTAGCCCTTGTAGTTCCCACACTTTACACAGGCTAAAAACTATAAAGGAAGCCAGTGAGTTTGAGAAGCTATGGGAAAAGACCAGTAGAGCAGTATCTAACCAAATCCAGAGCCTCATAAGGAGTCTTAGACTTAAGAGGAGGCAAAGTTTACTGGAACTAATGAGGGTGGCTCCCTAGGTCCTGCGAAGAGGCTGGTTCCGGAAGTTTCCATGCTAGAGAAACTGTGGAATCATTATATTTCCGGCTGAATAGCAAATAATTCCAGGTCTAACTGTCTCCATTTGGCTTCCTGAGTTACTGGTTGAACTGAGCTGCACTCAAGAAAGATACAGCAGTGGAATATAAAGTGAAACAGAGAAAGAGCATAAAACATCATTGATGAAGGGAACTGGGTGTGATTCAGAGAAAAGACAGTAGTTCCTAAGACACAGTATAAAAAACTTAAATTTTTTAAAAAAGAGCTGATTCAAACAAGCTGATTCAGGGTTGGAACAGCAGAAATTTTTTCACCAGTGCATTCCTGGAGATTTCTATTTGTATACACAAATGTATACCTATGGTTAGAGTCTCTATAGTGGAATATATGAGGGTAAGTCTATAGCAACTCTTACAACCTAAGTAGAATCAGTTGGGTGAGAGGTGGCACTGCTTTCTATTTTTTATGCTGTCATATTACAATTCTCTAACTTTGATAACCTCTAATTATTTTGTTTTATGTAGTTTGCTCCAAATTCTCTAATAGAGTTATTATGGTTAGGATCAGGAGTGTCCCCCAAAAGCCCATTAGCTAAAGGTTTGGTTGCCAGTTTGTGGTGCTACTGGGAGACCTTATAACGTTCAGGAGGTGCAGCCCAGTAGAAGGAAGTGAGGTCATGGGGTTTTGACCCTAAAGTAAAGATTAGGACCCCAGACCCCTCCCCTCTTCTTCTTTGTTTCCTGGTCACCCGGAGTGAGTCCTGTCTAGGCCATGTGCTCCCACCGGGATTTACTATATTGCCACAAGCCCAAAGCAATGCAGCCAAGTGAACAGAAATTGAAACCCCTGAAACCATGACCAAAAATAAATCTTTCCACTTTTTAAGTTGATTATTTCAGGTATTTTTTCACAGCAATGGAAAGCCAATTAACAGGACAGTGCTTCTTAAACTTTGATGTGCTTATGAATCACTGAGGAAAGATTGTTAAAGCACAGATTCTTACATAGTACATCTGGGGCAGAGTCTAAGTTTCTGCATGTGTAAGAAGCTCACCCCACATCTCACTCCTCTAGTTAGTCCTGTGGGAGGACCACACTGTGCAACATTGTTTTTTGTGTTGCTATGGATCCAACCCAGGGCCTTCTATACTCTAAGCAAGCACCAAGTTATACCTCTGGCTCCCACACTTTGAATAACAGGGGTTCTAGGAAATAAATTCATCTTAGCACAAGAGAATGAGGATTGTTACTTTCTTTCAAGAAAACAGTGGTTGATCTCCATCTTTCTACTTCCATTTTATCATTGCACCCCCTTGTCTATATGGGCTGATCTGTGGCTTAGGCTAAGGAAAGGATACATAGATCCAGGGGCACCACACCACACCCAGGCTTGTTGACCTCCTCTTCCCATGCCTGCTTTCCCTCCGGTCTTCCTCCCCTTGCCGTTCCCATCTGGATGGCTGGACTTCCTTCCCCTCCACAGGGAATTGCACTGGAACAGCTGCTTCCTCCTCAAGCACATTGACGGGTGTTCTTATAGAACTGTTATAATCTAGAGCTTGGAACCCAGCATGAGAAGTCAGCTGGCCTAGCCTTCTGCCCTCAGCAAAGGAATGTCTAAACCAGTCAATAGGAGAGAGGGCTATTTTCCTCTCCCAAACCACCATCATTTTTTTTTTTTCCTTTTAACTGCATGTTTTCAAACATCAGCTGTGGGCCTGGTTCAGTTCGAGACTCAGTCATCAAGACCATATTTGGATTCATTTGGTTCCAGGTCAAACATTCCAATTTAACACATTTATCCCATGATTTCCTAATGCTATCAAATGACACATCATTTTATTTTTTTCCTTTGTTTTTCTCTTTCAACTAATTTATTTAATGGGTCCAAAATGGGTGATTAGACCATAAAAACATGTGGTATCCTAATTGGATTTTGAAAATGTGTAAACATGGCCCTCCAGTGGCTTGCTATTACCATCTGGACCAAATATAAACTTCTGACCATTGCCTTCGGACTCTCCCCCATCAGCCCCACCCTACTGTCATTCTTATGTATTACTTCTCTTCTCCAGGGTTGCTCTGCTCCAGCCAGGCTGCACTTTTGTTTTTATAAACAATTTCCCAGTACCTACCTCATGGCCTCTACCTGAGCAGGTCTACAGAGGAGGAACCCACTCCTACCTTCCATTCCCTGTATTTTTCAGAAGGATTTTCACATTTCAGCTCATGATCTATGTACCTCCAGAAATGCTTCCCAAACTAAGCTATTGATTCTTCAAACCACTGCAATCCTTAGTTAATCAATTGTTTCAGAAAAGCCTGTACATATTTATGAGTAATTAACAGAAGCTAACTATATTCTTCTTATGTATGCTTCAATGTGTTGCATTCTATTCCGGGTGCTGGGGATCAATAGTGAATCAACAGGAAGTGTTCTTAATATCACAGTGTTCACATACAGGTGTGAGAAGGTGGATAATGTGCCATAAACCAATATGCAATAACTTCAGTTGGTAAAGAAAGTAGTATTGCTTGATATGAGCCTAGAGGGCAGAAAGTGAATGTACTTGAGATTTGAACTCTCTCTTTTGAAATGAACTTTAAAGAATCTTCCACCTCTCAAGCAAATACTTGTTGACTCACTTGATTGAATTATTCATGGCAAAGTTTGCTTGTGAATAAAACATTTAGCACAGGACTCAAGGGACAATTATTTATGAGGCCAGGCATGCCTGGTTTGAAATATCACTAAGGACACTGATCAGGTTCATTGATGAGAAGGTATCATTCTAGGGTCTTCAGGATAACAAGAGCTTCTCAAACTTCAGATGGACTTATTTTGAGTCCTTGTTCAAAGTCCATACCTCAGTCTATTTGGATACAGTTAACCTTTGGACCACATGATGAAAACACTGCATTATAACCTTTAAGTGACAACAATCAAGACACTGAGAAAGATGAATGAATGAAGTATGAATTGAAAGGACAGGTGGCAGATGGATACATGCCTGAACCCTGTGTTTGGGGGACTCTTAGCAGTCAATTCATGAGAGCATTCTACACAAGTAAGCATCTGATACAGTGTACACATGCATGGCTCACTTTGCTCCTCCTGAAGCACTATACCTATGATTTGGGAAGGCAAACAGTTCAGTCTCCTTCCTCATTTTCATGAAGAAACAGTTTATTCTTTGATCCCTGGGGGCACAATTCATTTTGAGAATAAATAATCAACACAGATTGTGTGACATGTAATCTTTTATTCAGTTGTCCATCATTGACTATAAAACTGCATGTTTTAGAACCATATTTTTCTTAAATAAGGCATGTCCATTTAAATCACGTCCACTTTTGCTGATATAGCAGGATGTTTAATAGGACTGGAAACAGACCTTCATATTTTAAGGAGAACTATCAAGAAGTCATCATACATTAGGGCCAGATGCCACCTCCCAGAGAGACTGAGAGACAGCAGGATGGTCTCAGTGTTACCAGGCAACATCCTACTAGGCCTTCCCTAGTCCAGGGGAGATGTGGGAAAGGTGCTAAGCAAGCGCCTTGTGAGAATTATAGTGCATGTGTCTGTTCTCACCTCTACCAAAGGACACAGAAGATTATATTCCCCTCTTAGAAGAAAAATGAAGAAATTTCAGGAGAATTATTCATAGTGACTGGAGGGACCTACAATAAAGAGAAATTGGCATGTCATTCCCCAACTAGAGGCCCTCTGAGCTTCCAAAAAAGAGACTGAAGATGTTTCCATACAAGACTCATACCAGACTTCTTGGAGGTATTTGCTCTGTACTTGTGAGGTGTGGCATAGGCACATAGGAATATGGAAGCCATGATCAGATTTCAGTCCAGAAATTTCTTAAGGTCTAAGGGTTAGAACTCTGAGGAACTGTTGCAGGAATACCTGGGGAGGGCAAGGTGACTCCCCCGTCCACCTAGTTTTATTCCATGTTCAGATGCCATGAAAGAGGTCTTTCATTGTGAAAGCGGAGCCCTTCAAGGCTTCAATGAAGGAGCAGAAAGGCTCAACTCCCATGAGCACAGACATTATTAGCAAAGGTGCCAAAGCCCTGGGGTTCCTTCAGTTGCCACCAAATTGTGACTGGAGATGCCCACCCAGGACTGATGGCAGGCAAGCCTGCATAGAGGAGGGTGGAGAAATCTTAAAAAATTCACATATACCACCTCCATGGGAATCACTATTGGTAGATGGGACCACAAAAAAAAGCAGAACAATGCCCAGAGGTGCCTCCCTCCCATTGCAAGTGGCAATTTAGGGAGGGATTTCTCTGAGTCCCTCAGTTCTCCTTCAGGCTCCCGGAGGAGCTGGGTTTGAAGGAGGGGGAGGATAACATTGCTCCAGAGCCAGATCTTGCCCCCCACCCTCTTTCTAAGCAGCCAGAGTCACAGCTCTAGGTTTAAATTGGATATGCAATTAAGGGTTTAAATTAAGCCACACTAAGTTTTAATTACCAAATGTGACCAGGAAGTTATGGAATACACCCAAGATTTTGTTAAGGGAAGAAAAAACAGAGGATTTTACATAGCACAATTGAACACAGTGATTTTAAAAAATACATAAGACGGTTTTCATTTTTCTTTGGAGTTCAGTTGCAATTGTCATAGCAGCCTTTACTTAAAGCAAATTCCATGCTCTCATGGTCAAATAACTCAAGAATGTTAATTTCCCCCTTTCCTTCCTACTTTTTGCATATTTCTGGGATTGCATAATGTAGTTTCACTCATTGATCACTGCACATTAAATCTTTCACCAAAAGTTCAAAGTCAAGTATTTGGTCATTTGCAAGAGAATCTATCTGGCATTGGTGAGTAGGTCTCCAGAGTGAGGGAATTAGATGAAGTGCCAAAGCATTGCATCCGGTTCCCTGGGTGATATCCTAAGGCATGAACACAGCAATACCCAGAGTGGAACTCATGAGCTCCCACTCTGAATATATACTTGCATTTACCCTTGTTTATATTTTGCCACTTTTGTAAATAGGTAATTTTACTCTGAATCAAGGAGACTTGACCTCATGCACAATGCTTTTGTAAAAGTGTGCTTAATGAGGGCATTCTTAGTTAATCAAACAGGATTTAGCAGACAGTGTAACAATAGGTCAGATCAGTGTACAGTTTCAAAAAAGAGGGGCCCACCCTCTATTTTCAGATGATAGCTGTCATGCCAAAACCTTTGTTTCATTATCAAGGAAGTGAAAACATAAAAAAAAAATACTTTTTAAAATAAAATAGCTTTTGTTTCTGTTCCTTAGTTTTACAAATCAACTATAAACTTCTAAGGTTAATATTTTTCCATATCAATAAAATGAAATTTTTTCCAGGAGACTCCCTGAGGCTCTTCTTCTTTAAATTTATGTCTGCTGCATAACCAACTAACAAAGATATATGTTATAATAGAGCCTTTCACTTTAGTGGAGCATCCTGTAACTTTCAGGAATCATTTCACAATCTTAAAATAGTGATTCTTCAATCAGCCAAGATAGTCAATCAATACATGCCATTGTATGTGATCATTACAATGACTGCCAAGTGATGCAATCTTAAGTATGGAGAAAAAAAATAAAGAAGGAGAAGGGAGAATATCCAGGACAAGACCAAGTATTTTACAGCAAGAGGCCTTTCAGGTAAACTGGCTGGATTCCATACAAGCCCATTCATATCTGGAAGTCTTTATCCGTTGTCTTAAGCCTGCAAATCAATGACCATCATCCCCCTGAGAGTCTGAAACCTGAAACAAGCATATTTCTTTAAGCACCTTTGCAAAAGTACTTAATTTTCTATGAGAATTCACTGTCTTGACCTGGCTCCTGGAATTCAAGGAAGGGTGGAAAGTCAAGTCCAATAAATGAATAACTTTCAGGAACTTCAAACTTCATTATTTCTGAAGGCAACCCAAATATTTTTCCATTGTAAAAAAAAAAAAAGGCAAGGTAATTTGTGCTCAAGTAGCTCTTTCAAAGAGCAGAATGAGAGCATGCGGCCCTCCTTACCCTGGTGAGAGACTCACATTCTATATCTTGTTGGCTCAGAGAGCCTTTGTTAGAGTTCCAGCCCCTGGTTGAGGGTCAGCTAACGAAAGAGGGAATGAGGTTCAAATTCTTTAATTAGTTTTGTCAGTGATTCTCTATGGTTGGCAATAAAAGAAATACTTTCTGGGAGATCAGGTTCTTGCACTGAAACTTTGGATAGGATAAAGCACTTGAAAGGCCAAGATCATTTTCAGCCCATTGTTCTAGCCTGTCTCTGAACTAGGCTTTTTGCTAAAGCTTTGAAGCCAAAATCTGTATGTCATCCCCATAGCCCCACAGTCATGGCTCACAGGCACCAATAAGCATGTCGCTTTCAAACATTCGTTCTCAGAGACCTGCCATCTCAGACGGGTTTCACAAAGCAGTGTACTCTGGGAGCCAATTGGAAGACAAATATTTTATTTGGGCGAATGAATGCTGAAGTCTAAAACACACATTTCCTGGGATGCTCAGAGTTCAAGTCCTCCAAAAGTCAGAGTATAAAAGAATGAGGGCAGCTCACCAACAATGCTGAAACCTACTTAAACATGGGGTGGGGTATCTGCATAGAAGCATCTTTGGAGTGAGCATTCCCTTTCCTAACACCGAGTTCTGCTTTCTTATTTCCATGTAGGTTTTTTTTAAGATTGACCACATGTCCTGACACTAAGGCAACAGACTTAAAAATATGTGACTTTGTTGATCATGGCTACATACAGAAATTCCTCATATAGCACAGGATGAAAACATGATTCCAATGCTATCTTCAAAACGGGACACTGCAAACTTTTAACAAAACCTGCAAAGAAGAAGTTACCATGTCTTTCTGGCTTATGGAGCAGCTGGAGCATTTCTGAAAGGGACCCCACCCTCTCCCTCCTTGGTGAGTCATGGCTCTTCTCCTTCCTTGGGGAATACCCGCCTTGCTTCCTGATGGACGAGAAGGCCTTATATGGAGACATCTCTTCTCTCCTCTCTGGGTGGAGGGATGGGACAGAAAGAAAGTTCAAATTTTATATTGATATCCAATTTCTCACACAGGTTTTTCTTAGGCGGTCTGCCTTTCCTCTCTAGGTCTGAATCACACATAGATCACATATTTGATTGAGGGAAACACATTTGCTTCCCAAAAGTTACTAAATTTCCTTCTTCAAACTTTATTGTCTGGGGTAGGGAGAGTAAATACTTAGGACAGTCACATCTCTGGGTTTGGATTTCGGATGACCCTCACAGCCATGTTGGATCCATAGTGTCACCCAAGTGAGAAACTCAAACATCAAGATGAACAATAAGAGCAAAGAGAGAATACAGGAAGTATGCATTTGCCTCGCACCTTGGGGGCAAAAGTGTTTGCCTATTTGTTTTTACCACTGGAGGTGTATATTTTGTGGGATATTTCAATGTCCGGATCCCTGATGTCATGACCCTTACATCATCTCTCAGTTCTGGTCACTGTCTGCCCTATCTTGGGAAATTTCTTCATCAGCCACTTGTTTTAGTATAAGAATATTGAGTTATAAGTGATTTCTTTGCACAACGGTAATACACTGTACACATAATTGAAAGAATATTCAACTTTACAGTGGCTTTTCCATGCTATTATTTGCCTCTTAATTCAATACACTATATGTATGTTCCCACATGGCACAGAGGACAGGAGTTGCAGCTTACTAATGTCCACAACAGCTATCTTTTGCCATACCCTGCCTACTAGGCACCTTGTAATGTCTATGGTGGTTACTTTCTGAACCCACTGGCATTTGTGACTTTGCCCATCATGTCCCATTGCAGATGTCTGCACAGGAGGCTGATCTTTTGGCTCCAACAATTATCTCCTAGTGCCCCAATTCTGCAGCAGTGTTTGAAGTTTTCATGCTGGGTCTTTTAAATTATTTCTCCTGCCCACCCTGCTTAGGATTATTCAAAAAATAGCAAATAACAACAATAAGCCTGTCTTAATTTTGCCAAAAGAAATTGCCTGGGACTTTTCAGAAGCCACATTCAATTTATGAATAAATGAAATAGATCTTCTCGACCAACCATGACAATAAGCACTGGCCTACATATTCAGGGCCTGAAAGAAGTTGAGGCAATGGGCCTAATGAGAAGCAGTCAGCGAATCTAATGAGAATCAGACAGACGGCCTAATGAGACATTTAACATGCTCTGCCTCTCCCTCCTCTTTTGTTCAGTTTTCATGGGAATCTGTGTTTGGGGAGCTCAGTTGCACTGGCTACAAGCAGATACATATGGCCTTAGTGGGGCGATCCAGGAAGCAATAGAAAGACATAAAGTATGCCCAGGGATGGGGAGGGTGAAACTTGGAAAATGTACCCAAAGGCCACGATAATGTGGTGTGGTGTGTTTTTATTTAATTCTATCTATACCTTTTTGAGACTACCATAGAGTCATAGAGCTAAGGGTGATGGTATGATAAACAGGCAGAGATTCCAATCACATTGCATCACTGCTCTGAGGGAAAGAAAGATAAGAAAAGCATGCTGTTCTGTTTCTGTTGCTGACCGTTGCCATTCAGAGAGAAGCACCTGGAATGTAGGTGTTGCACAAAGAAGGATACCTGGAATAGTCTCCTTATGAGGCAACGTGATTTGGAACAGTAGGTGTTTTCATTTGTTGATCTTGGATGGGGTTGGCAGCTAGAGAGATAGCTATCAAATTATAGGTTGGGCTGGGCTGAAGGTGGAGGAGGGACACAGACCTTACTCAGTTACAGCTCAGCATATCCATTACCTATGTTGGGGGCATGAAAAGGATGCACACACACGCACCCGCGCGCACACACACACACACACACAATTTTGTCTGATCCCTGGATTTAGCAGTTTTGGAACATAGCTTGGTTTTGAGAAAGTAGGCAAGATTTCTGTTTTATTTAGCTTTCAAGCACAGGAAATTTGCATTGGCCCTTGTTGCCTGCCTATCAAATTAACAGTCTCTTTGGATATACATGCTCTTTGTTTTATTTGCTTACCCAAATATATGTTTTAAATGCAACCCTATCCCTTTTGCTATCCATCTGTTTATTTATTTATGACAACTCTTCTTTTGGTTGTCAAGGTCCAGCTTCTGCTGGCCCACCTGTATCTGAGTTAAATACGAAGGTAAATGGAACAGACTTGCTCTTTGGTGGCGCCACCTAGTGGCTTCCAGCGGCCACACAGTTCTTAGCAATCTAAAAACTTAGATGTCAGAATATTATATGGAATGGCAGGGGGATAAAAGTGAACTAACATTTATTAAGTTCCAGGTACAAGACTCAGAATTTCAAAAACTTTACAAAATCTCTGTGTGACAGATAATTTTATTCCCTAAATGCTGTTATGCGTAGCTAACATTCATTGAATGTTTCCCATGGACAGAGCATGTAGTAGATGTTTTGTATGCTTGGCTTATTTATGCTAGTAGTAGTACTATATGAATGAAAAATCTGATTGACAGGATTTGTAAAAGGCTCCAGCCCTTCCAAACTGTGTTACCTAGAACAAATTACTTAATCTTTCTGTGCCTCAGTTTCCTCACCTGGAACAGTAGTACATTCATCATAAAGTACTATAGTTATAAGAAATAAACAATCATATTTGTACAATTCTTTAGAAAGTGTCTGAAACATAGTAAGCACTGAATATATTTTTCATATGCTCTGATTGTCATTATTAGCAGTTAAGACTTTTGTCCCTGTACAGCCAACCATTGCTGAACAAAAACAAACTACACTGACTGGTCTCATAAACGTCATGTCAAAAGGACACTTAATTGTGGGACACTTAATTGTGCCAGGCATCCCTACGTGTATTTCCCTTTTGTGACTACTTTTAGATTCTGCCTAGCAGCGATTTCTCACCCCTTTATCCTTCCATCTTTTTCATCCCTACCGTTCTCAACCTCGGCTGATGGCCTTGCCTCATTACTGAGAAAACAAGCAATTGGCTGGGTGCCTTCTCTTCCCTTGCCCACTATATTCACCAGCACTCCTATTCTCTGACCTCTGTCTTTTGACAAGGAATTCAGTTCCCATTCCCATTGAAAGATAACTATGCAATATGCACCTGGATCTTGTGCCTTTTTGTTATTGCAAGGCTTGGCACCTGCTGTGTTAATTCACCCATTTGTCTATCAGGTCCCTGTCTTCAGCAGACAAACATGCAAACTTCAACTACTGCAGCTTTGAGGTTATGCCCCTGCCATGGATTGGATACTTCTCAGCATATATACGATGAGCTTCTAACCACCAAGGAGATGATGTTAAGGGATGGGACCTTTGGCAAGTAATTCAGAATGGAATCAGTGCCCTTATAAAAGAGACCCTAGAGAGCTTTCCCATCCTCTCTCTACCATGTGAGGTTACAAAAGGAGCCTACACTCTGCTGGGCCCTCACCAGAACCCAGCCATGCTGGCATCCTGATATTCAACTTCTACACTCCACAACCATGAGAAATTACTTCCTATTATTTATAAAATGCTCACTTTGTGTACTTTGTTATAGCAGCCTGAGATAAGATATCCCCTCCAGTTCACCTCTTATTCTCTGCTCCTCATTTTTCTGAGTTGACTCTTTCTCATTATGTCCACAACTAATTCCACTAAAACTTCCATTCCCACCATTTCTCCAAATCCCCAAGGACCAGATCCACTTGTGACCTCTCTTTACTTGTCTTCTTAGCAGGATTTTATGCATCTTAATTTTACAATTCCTCTTCTGAGTTTCTGTGACCAAACTCCCCCCTTACCTGTCCTCACAGTGTCTACCCAAGAGCTCCATCTTGGTCTCCTGTTCTTCTCTATCAGTATCTTGTACTTCAGAATCTTATCAGAATGAACACTTTAAGCATCAATTCATATAAAAGTTGGAAATAAATATCTCTAGGCCTGACCCATTCCTGAAACTCCAAACTCAGTTATCTACTCCTGATTAGTTTGTCATCTTCATGTACCTAATACGTATTTTGAACTGCCATAACAGCAGTTT
This sequence comes from Marmota flaviventris, assembly GCF_047511675.1. Lineage (NCBI taxonomy): Eukaryota > Metazoa > Chordata > Mammalia > Rodentia > Sciuridae > Marmota > Marmota flaviventris. Next base: position 98,828,416 of record NC_092498.1, on the reverse strand, counting down.
TGATACCACTCTCAAACAGGTTTCTTTTTTTTCCCCTCAGTAAACAGCCTCACTTTTCACCTAGCTGGTCAAGTCAAAAGCCCAGGAGCCAAAACACTAGGATTTGTCCTTTGATACCTTTCCTTTCCTTTTTTTTCTTTGTATCAAGGATTGAACTCAGGAGCACTTGACTACTGAGCCACATCCCCTGCCCTATTTTGTATTTTATTTAGAGATGGTCTCACTGAGTTGCTAAGCACCTCACTTTTGTTGAGGCTGGCTTTAAACTCGTGATACTCCTGCCTCAGCCTGCCAAGCCTCTGGGATTACAGGCATGCACCACCACACCCGGCTTACTTTTTCCTATCTTAACCTTCAGGTTTGGCCTTTATCCAGTCCTCTTCATGTGGATATTTCCTCCTACCAAAAGTCCTACCACTTCTTACCTGGTTTCTGAAATGAGTCTCCTAACCTATCCTGATTTGATCCCACACATCTACAATTTATTCTTCTTATTGCAGCTAAAAATGTTATTCAAAAATATAAATCAAATCACACCACTTCCGTCCTTTAAATCTATCCCATGGCTTCCTTACACATGGCAATTAAATCCAAATTTCTCACCCTGGCTTACTAAACACGATATAGTATTTTTAAGAAAAAATTATAATGAAACTTTTTCTTAATTCTGAGAGTTCTTCAGTGCCTTTTCACTAAAATCTTTTTTTTTTTTTTAACACAAGTTAGAGTCCAACTTAGTTGCTTACAATCAAGGAACTGTAATTGCATAGCCTAGGAAGAGAATTCATTTAATGCCTGGCTCTTTGTAGGAAAACATTTGGGGTATGGATAAATTATGGACATATCAACCAGATTGCAAACTCCTACCAGCCGAGACCAATTTAAGTGCCTGTGTGTGTAAGTATAATGAGGTACACATACATACACACACATAAAGATAGCGATGCTTAATAAGAACTTGTTGAGTGCTTTGAATTTGACTTATAATTTCTCTAGGAAATCTGCCTCCTCCCAAATCTCGAAAACAAAACAAAACAAAATAAAACACTTCCATCTTGTGAGAGATTTTGCTGGCAAAGTGTAGGCCTTTTCAAAGAGACAACTGGACAGGGATGACTTATCCATGAGACCCACAGCGCTCAGGACCCATGAGACATTTAGGGGCCAATGAAAATGTTTCAAGTTCCTTTTACAATCAGAGGAGAAAAAATAATGTAATAATAATAATAATAATGAATATGTAACAATAAATTCAGCTTATATTATATTCCTCTTTATAACAAGGCAGTCATAAAATGTAATTTTAATTTTTATTTAATGAAGGAAGGGGCCAAGGAAAGAATAAGTGTGGGAAAAGGGCCCATGGAAGCCATACTGCAGTCCTGCTACTGGAGGTCTTGCTCCCCCCAGTGAAGTTTGGGGAAAGGAGCTTTAGGATTTCTGACCCTATTGGCATCTCATTGATGGGGGAGGGAAGCGGTTGGTACCTGGAAGAAAAGACACAAGGAATCAAAAATAGCAACATTTTACTACATTGCTTTTGTTTTTGCTTAACACTTCTTTAGGGTCAGCTGGGTATGAGGCACTATTTCACAGGCTTTTCGACACTAAGTCCTATAGCCTACAGTCTCTTGAATGACTATGAAGAATGTCCCAAACACCTGGCTTAGCCTCTGCAGGCATACCTCTTTCTCAAGGTAGATGCTACCTAAGGACAAAAAGAGATTTGAACACACACACAAAATGTTGCTCTTTTAACTCCACCATAGTAGGCAGGAAAGAGATGAAGAAGAAGAAAAAAAAAATGTCTACTCCCAAAGACCAATGTGGCTTTTAATCTCTTCAATGATAGCTGGTCTTGCTTTAGGGATACAGAAAGAATGCTTTAAAAAAGAAAAGAAAAAAAAGTGCAAGTAATAATAGTAGAAGATGCTGTTGTTCAAGCCGTCTCTTCAGCCAGGACTCTTTCCTCCCACCTGAACTGAGGGAGACCAGCCTCCAGGCTTCCCCAGGTCAGAGATGAAGGTAAAGGTGTGTTGCTCCAGCAGCCTTCAGGCCTGGCACTGCCTTCTGTGCCACATTCCGTGGAGGTGTACACACAGCAAGGTACACTTGCTTTGGGAATGTATTTATGCGTGCATCAGTGTTTAAATTAACTGTTACAAAACATACATGCGATCCTTGGTCAGTGTCTTTCTCTTTTCAACAAATTCCTCTCAGAGTAAAATCCCACTTGGAGGAATCACTTAAAGCTATGCTCAAGAGAAATTACCTAAACTTTTGTGAAATCTGCTGTCATTAGGGCCACAGTAAAAGAGAACTGGTTCTGGGCTAGGAAGATGGGATTAAGGGTTTCACAAAACCTAATGGACAGAGGCTTCTTGTAGACCAAACTTTCTCAGTTCTAGATGTTTGAGCCATCTTGAAGTAGTGGGGTTCCATATAATATCCCTATATCAGGCTGCTATGCCTGGACCACTTAAATCAGAATCTTTGGGGTTGTACCTGGGTATTAGCTTTTCTAAAAGCCCTGTCATGATGCCAATTCAGCTGGATTCCAGAAACAAATAGTGATTTAGTAACTCTAGGCACTAGAGCTACTTACCTTTCAACTAAGACCAAACTTTATACCCAGGAAATGCCATAAGGTTATGACCTTTTACAGGTATCCTTGTTTCTCTCTATTCTGGGATGCTTTTTTAAATTTAATAGTGATTTATCTTTAGCCCACCACACTTAGTTTCAAAGTCATTCTGTATTTTAATCATCATTTTAAAATTTTCTTAAAACTACAGAGAGGTCACTGAGAGAACTCAGAGCTGGAAGCCCAGGACTGAGCCCCACAACCGCTGAGAGAATCCCCTGGATCTCTGTATTGGAGGGGCGTGTTCACCAGGACATCAGGGGCAGTACTGATGAAGGAATGGTCTACACCACTGTTAAGACAGGAAGTCATATGAGTTAAGGGATCAACACCAACAACAATGGTTTGAGGGAAAGTGAGATTGATCACTTCCTTTAAAAAAAAAAGATTTCTTGAATGCCTATTGTGTTCCAAGTATCAGGCCAGGCACTGTAGGTACAATACTGCTGTTTAGGATCTGAGAGTTTAGGAAAGAGATATCATTAGATAATTCCAAAAATTACATGGGAAGTTCTGAGTATACAGTGGGAAGAGGCCTTTGGCCCCAGGCAATGCATTTGAGAAGAATTCTAAGAGATTCTATCTTATTCACATCTTGAGATATGAATCCAAGTGAAGCAAGTGGGGAATGCCCAGAAAGTGAACAAAACAAGGGCAAAGGTACAAAGTCACAATCCAGCAGGTTAGTGAGTAGACCATAAACTATCTAATATGATCAAAAATTAGCATGTTAGACAGGAAAGAGCAAGCTCAGATATATTTGGTAGATCCTTGGTGCTGGATGAAATTGGGGAATGAAGTTGAGAGTAGGTCTGGGGTAGAGAACATAGTGGAAGGAGAGGAGAGGGGGAAGAAGGTCCAGGTGAAGGATGGTAGAAACTCCCACAGAGCAATAGCAGTGTAGATGCGTAGGAATGGAATAGGTAGAAAAAATCAGCAAAATTTCATGGCAAACTGATATGTGGCATAAGGGAGAGAGAGCAGGCTCTAAATAAGAAAGAATCAGATACTTGGTGCTTGGAGAATGCTTTTCTCAATCCATGGAGTTTACAATGGATGGAACAAACAGTTTAAAAACAAAAGAATGGAGCACACAAGGGTTTGGGGTGCCAGCTTTAATGGGGTGCCAGCTGTGTTGCTCAAAGCTGGCTCAGCCTTGAGTTGTTAATCTGTCTTGAGCATCTGCAGAAACTGAAACAGAATGATCTTGCCTGTTTCCTTCATTTTTATTCTCTATTTTACTCATCACATTGACAGTTAGGATTAGTACTTTCCTAATTCAATTGTTTTTCTAAATCCCCATTCATCTGGTGATTGATTACAGGTGTCTATAAACTGAGAAATGACAGAGAATAGTTTGGCCTCCCCTAACTTCTCCCCTCAGTAAACCAGAGGGTGTGGGGCTGCCTTGGGGAACATAATGCACTTCAAATGAGGAGCTGAGGACGAAGGTGGAACATTTAAATTAACCTCCAGTGGAAACCCCAACCCGCTTGTTATGGCCATTCTTGGCACAGAAATCCTCTTTCTCTCATATTGGCTAAAATCCAGAAACACAAAAATGGTAAAATTTTCAGGACAGAAAGTTGGCATAGACCCTGTGGTGTTTTACCCCTGTCCCCACTGATTCCCCTGCCTAGGAATTCTGTCTAGACTTGGCTTCCAGGCACATTCCTTCAGCCTTCGGTAGGCAGAGGTGTCCGGCTCTTGCAACGTGTACATGATTTAAAAAGAACTAAGAACAGGCTCTCAACAAACCGCTGCCTTCTAAAGGTCAAATCTCACTGCTCCAACTGTGACCGGGAAACGCAAATATATTCCAGATCGCTCAGCCCACAGGTGCAGAAGCTGAGTGTTGCAAATTTCATGTGCAGACTGGCGGGGTCCTTTCTTCGAGTCTCCAGATGCATGGAGAATGTTTTATGTACAGGAAGACAGAGGCTACACAGTGACAGCTGGGCTTCAGAGGAAGAAAGTATGGACATGTACTTAACTCTACTACAAATCCCCCAAATTCAAGCCACCAACATAGGAGAGAGAAAGGGAGCAGCCAGGGGGATTTCATCTATGCATTCCTTCCAAAAATTTTGAGTGCTTATAATATGTCAGACATTTTCCAAAGATATTTCCCCATCTGGGACAACATTGCTCACACTGGAGAAACATGCTTCCTGCCACTTAGAAGTCACTAGGCAATTCAAGGAGTTGGAACACTAGCATGCCATTTGCCCCTGATATATGAAATCACTAGAAAGGTGATTTTGTGACTTGCCTTTTATCCAACTAACTTAGTCCTTTTTCATAAATGCCCTGGAAAGAAACATATTCTGAGAAATGGATTTCATAAAGCATTCAGTCTTCCTGAAGGAATCTGTGAAATGTGCAGCTTAGAGTCCAATTCCTGGCCCTTCTTGTGCCCAGAGGTGCACTGCCAGGAGGCTGTTACCATGGCGGGCCATTAGCCTTCAAATTCTCCATTTATAGAAATGCAAACAATTTTATATGATGAGCATAGTGATGATGAAGATGATGAGGAGGAGGAGGATACAGGAAAATAATAGATTGAAAAAATATTGAAGAAGAAAGAACAAAGAAGCAGAAGAATCTAAAATGATAAGGTGGGGGAAGTGTTTAGGAACAGTGAACAAGACATCACACAGGGCATCCTTCATTCAGAAATATTTAATGAGCATCTATTACTTTCAGACCACAGTTAAGTGCTGGAAAGATGATTCAATGTGTTCATGGCATTTTCTTTAGAGTAATGGAAGAGAGAAAGTTAAATATATTAAATATATGAAATACCAAGTACTTAGAAGACTGGGAAGAAAGCAAGGGGGGAAATATGTGTATGTGTCTTGCTTAGTGGGTGTCAGAGAAATGAACACTAAGAGGCTGGGGGTGTAGCATGCTTGCATAGCATGGGTATGGCCCTGGGTTCAATACCCAGCACTGCAATAAATAGATAGACAAATAAATAAATAAAGGCACACTAAGAAGACAACTAATTTTTAGGCCAAATCTAATGGCTAAATCAAAGAACCATTATTTGGACCAACAGTTGACCCTTGGACTTCCTCATTATTTCTACTACCAGTCCCTGGAGATTAGCCACTGAAATCTTCATTTTCAGCATCATCAGTTTCATTATCTGTCAGAAATGTGCTATTTGTGAAGTCTAATAGAAGATTTAATTACTGGACCAAGTGGACAAAGACACAAAAAGGGTTATCCAGCACCTGCTTTCAACACCTCTGCAGGCCTTGTCCCTGGCTTCCTACTCTGAATGTCAAGTGGTTTCTGAGTTCTTCCTATTTCTTAACAAATATCAAGAAACCTATTCGTAGCATGTGCTCCAATTTCTTCAGGATGAGAGCATGAGACTTGTTAATTTATATCAAGGAGTTAAAAAAGAATGGTATTAGCCAGGCATGGTGGCACATGAGGCTGAGGAGGCTGAGTGGCTCAGGAGGCTGAGGCAGGAGGATTGCAAGTTCAAAGCCAGCCTTAGCAATTTAGGGAGACCCTAAACAACTTAATGAGACCCTGTCTGAAAATAAAAAACAAAAATAGCTGGGGACATGGCTCAATGGTTAAGCACCTCTAGGTTAATTCCCTGGTACAAATAATAATAATAATAATAGGAAGCTGGCAGCCCTTTAAGTTTGATCTAGTTCATTGAGAAGGGAGGGATGTGGATATTTTCTTTGTCTGTATCTGTATTAACGATATGAAAGACACATCTTCTTGCTCAAATGTGCTTTATTAAAGCAAGATGATTTGCTTACTTCAAGCTAAATGTGGAGTGCATAGTGCAAGGTGCAAGCAGATCGATCATATGGGTTTATACTCTGGTGGACCCTGTCTGACCTGCCTCCTGTACCTGGACCAGGAGTGCCCATGCCACATAAGGCAGCATGGGGTATGGAGGGCACAATAGATCTCCTGAGCAGCTTATCACCTTTCTCTCTGCATTGTCCCTTCTCAGGTATAGTTAGAGCCTATCTGACTGGGTTGTAGGGTCTTGGGCATTATTTTACTGTTGTAAATTAGATAGCTCAGCTGCCTTAGTAGTCTTGTTTCTATAATCCTTTAAAATTGTACAATAATGTTTTAAAGTTCTTTCAGATATTTTCTCACTTATTGATCACAAGAAAGTTATTGGAAAGCTTGTGCTATTTGATAATCAGCATTTTACAGATGAAAAATGGAATCTCAGCAGGAGAGATACCTTGTCCAAGGACTTGAGCAGGTGATTTCAAGTGCTGGGTGGCATCCAGCCCTCCTGATGCTGAATCTATTGCTCTTTAATTACACCTCGAAGGTTCAGAACCTTGGCACTGGATGCTGTCCACATGGAAAATGCTTGCAAATGGGAAATAAGTCACTTTCTTACCTACCTCCTTCCAAGGAGTGATTTCCTCTTCCTGGAGAAATTCAAGGAGGAAACTGCAGATGAAGCTGTTTCCTGTGCAAAGAGATGTGAACATCCAACAATGGAGGGAATTGGTGACACCAAGAGCCTTTCATTTCCCACCTTCCCTCCAGAGGATCCCTCCACCCAGGCCTTGGCCAGGGCTCCACCAATGCTTCCTGACTTCTGAGGTCAGCTCTATTTGTAAAGGTCTCTGCAGTTAAGCTTCACAGGATAAGCAAGGGTGATTGGGGCACCCCTGCACCTCCCATAATTACATAATTAAGCTCTTTTCCTTCATACAGCAAGCAACACAAGGTGACAGCCCATTTAATGGGTACTGAGGGGGAACTTACAAGGAATAACAGATAAGAGTGATGAGGTTCCTCTTCATGTATGATCTGTAGTGTTTTACAAACCAGAAGAGCAATGTCACCAGGAGGTGGGGGCTCATCCAAGAACTCTTAATCAAAATCTACTTTTTAAAAAGATCCCCAGGTGGTTCATGCGCACATCCAACTTTGAGCAGCCTATGCAGGAGAAATTGATTTCCCCTGAGTTTGAGTTCAGGGACATCCATAGTCATTCCTCTTTCATTCTCTTACCCAACCCTTCTGTCTTCTCATTCGTGATTGTGTCTGTCTCTCTCCCAACACTCAAATCTCACAACACTCTTGTTCTTGAATACACTTTTTGAATTCTGACAAGTTGTAGAGATGGCTTCTTGCCTCTGCTTCACAGGTCCTGAAACTGAGTTTAAAGAGAAACTTCTGCTAAGTGTGCCTGTGCCTGGGATTTAAAGCCAGGTTTGGCTCCCTCCAAGGCCAAATCCCTTCCCATTACAACAAGAACTACTTTATACAAGACCTTGAGGCCCTGTCTTTCCAGAAAGCCTCTCCAGACATGGGAACCTGTAAGCACATGGAAGGGATCCTTTTTTTTTTTTTTTTTTGTGGTTAAGAGGCTCCCCAACTTCCCCACCCAGCACCAACTCAGCCATATGATACCCAAGAAAACCTCAAGCTTCATATTATTAGATACCAGTGAGAAGACAGAAATGCTCTTCTGATGCTTCTTCTAGACTCTGTTGTTTATGAACCCAAACTGTTTCATGCCCATTCTTGTTCCAATCACAGGGGCAGAGGTGGACATCCTGAGACAGGGGCAGGTACAGCTTTCCACCGAAGAAAATTAATTCTCCCACTCTTGCTGTATACTAAGTAAATCAGACTAGAAAGGTGAAGTGAGAATAGCATAAAAGAGGAAATCAAGAATATTACAAAAATTAAGAATGTGCTAGAAGTATACTTATTGGTAAGGTTATATACTAACTGAAGAACAAAAACCCAATCAAGTCACAAGAAGAGAATTTCAGTAATCTTGCATGTCTTTTTTTTTTCCCTTTAAGTGTGTGTCTATCTATAAAATGGAGAATATAAATGAATGTTCAATCAATAGGCTATGAGAACCCTTTATTGTATTCTTGATACTTTTCTGAGTATTTTGTTTTTCTAGACAATAAATATTATCTTATTTGTAGAGCATATATTTAAAATAAACATTTTAAACATATGTTTCCCCCTACCATTATTCCTACCCTTAACGCCAGTATTCACAGGTAAAATCTGCACATCTATACAGCCTTGTATAACACAATTTATTGAACATTATTTTCTCAATAGCTTATACCACTTTACAAAGATACCTTGATGGAAAGAATATATATATATATATTTTTTTTTTTTTTAGAAAAATGAACCCCACAGCCCAGTAGCCCTAGTAGAATCTTCTCAGGGGAGCAGTGATGAGCCAATGAGTCCATCTTCCTTTACCTGGAGTAGCCCTTATCATAAGTTTTTATCCCACCCAAGCATTGTGTGGTTGCTCTTGTCCTTTGAAAGTTCTGCACACATTAAACGCCATTATTTAGTTGCTGCTTTGCTTAGCTGAAAACATGTTGGAAATCTTTAAAATAAAAGACTTTACCAATAACTAAAGAATTACAAAAGATCAATAAACCCCAACTCTCATGATTTTGAAGCACTTGTTACACATGCCATGCTCTTTGGGGAGTATGGATGGGGGTTCACACAAATGAAACCATCTAGATATCAACTCCTCTTGATCCACCCCTGTTTTCCCCAAGCCTCTTTTCCTGGGATGCAAGGCAAGGGGGATTGATTTCACAGTGTATCAATCAACCTCCCAATTGTAAGTCTGACTTCTATATGGGTCTCAGATCATCAATGAAGTATTTATTTCTTTACCGTTGGTTTCTCTACAGGGATAATAAATAAAATTCCTGTTCTAAGAAGCTTACTGTTTCTGGTAGGAATATCCAACAAAGGCCTGAAATTCATGTTGAAATATCAAGAAAGAAATGTGCTAAATGCACTCCTTTTATTCTATTTATTATTTGGCTCAGGGTTAGATGTCTCTGTCTCCATCGTTGTTTCCTTCAATTATAATTAACCCTTGAAAGCCATCTGTCATGGTATCCTTTCCAGGAAGCTGTCTGATTTCTTCCTCCAGTCATAGAATTGCTTTTCTTCTGTTTTTCTCTTGGGGAATAGTTCACAATTCAATGCAAAGACCCTCCCTCCAGAAGAGGAAGAAGTGAGGGTATACCCTCTCAGAAGCATAAAATAGTATAACAAAAGTAAAGGATACCTTTCTTGTAAACTTATTATAACTTAGACAATATCATAAGTTATTTTACAAAATCATTTAATATTAATACTAATCTTATTTGGCTCAAAAAATTACATAGCTTCAAAAATAGCATAGATAGTGGAAGGCCCTGCATATAAACCCATATCACATTTTGTTTCGAAGATCCTGCTTTGAACCAAATATCAGTGCCTACTAACCATTTTCAAACTACTTTCCACATCCTCCTGTCTCCCACCCCACCAGAGTGGATTCCAGCCATCTTATCATTTCTACACGTTCTTGTCAATTAGAGGTGAGTTCCAGAATTGGCAACAGAGAGATGCATCTATCTCACATGCTGAGGACTGCATTTTGACCCTGCTGATGTATATTACCATTCCTCTTGGATTATGTAGCACTACTGGGGAAAAAAACTGATCTATCTATCACTTTCTTCAGATACCATCACCATGGGGCCCAGAACAATGTCTTGCAAATATCATCTACATGAGTTTTAAGTATTTTTGAACAAAGGAAAAACACATAATAAAAGATTAAGTAAGTGCCAGTAATATATAAGGCACAAATGATGACATTTGTGGATGATAGGGTTGATGTAGGAAGGGCTTCCTGGAGGAAGTGACCTTTTTCATTGCTCTTGGCTGGGAGGACCCCGACTTAAGCAGAAATGAAGGTGAAGACAGTCTGGTTGGGGAGAATTGCATAATGGTCTGATGTAAAACATTTCTCCATGTTGATGAGAAATGACAGTGCTGATAAATTTCCTATGACCATAGAACAGATGAGCAAGAAAGTTTAATTCTGGGAATTTCTGTTTTCCATCCCGGGGATTATTCCACAGGCCATTATCGCTTCAGTGGCTGAAGGTACTTGGCTATAAATAGGCCACTAATGTTTTCCTTAGAATTAGAGCACACGTCAGAAGAGACTAATGACCCCATGTTGCACTATTTTCTTTTCATTTCATTTGGCCTCAAACAAATAAACCTGATAAATATTATCAGAGTCACATATGCTCATTAAGAATTATAGTCAGTGGCTATGTTTGTTTTACTGTGTAATAAATGATGAAACCATGGTGATGAGTGGAGGAAGCCGGATGGTTTTTGTATTTTCCCATCTCAACACTGAAGACTTGCTCATTGTTTTTTTCCCTGGCTTGTATGAGAAATAGAAGAGCTTAATAAAACACTCATTCACTTTGACATGTCTTAAAACAGTCCACATTCATTCTTCTGACCTGGCTCAGTGATACCTGATAGATGTTTGGGAGTTCTTGAACACAGCATTGACATTAAATAAGCATTCTCAGTGGCTAGAGAACTGGTGTGAAAATCTTCCAATAAGAAATAGTATCTTTTAACAACTGAGGAACTCACTGTAATTGAAGACTGAGTTGGTAAATATTTTATGGAATTAGAGGACAGACTGTGGCTCCTGCTATATAAAATTTAAGTCATTACAAAGTCAAGGTATACTGATATATATTTTTTTAAAAAAAACATGCTAGTCAAAGAAAATAAACACTGTAATTACTTCCTAATGAAACTTCCACATATCTTCATATCTGATCCTTGTGGTTTTCATATTTTTAAAGAGGCTATGAAAAATGAGGGGTCTTCTCACTCTTTTATACATTCTTACCAAAATGGAAAAATTGTACCTGTAACTTGACTATCCATAGGGGCTTCTTTGCCCTTCTCACTCTAATCCATCGTTCTGTCAGCAGAGTGATCTTGTGAAAGAACAAATCTGACCACATCACTCTCCAGTGAAAGCATTCAATGGTTCTCTATTCACATAACCCGAATACCTTTGCATGGTGTGTATGAATATTCATATTATGGCCCATTTTACTCCTTTTGAAATTCTCCTTTCACTGTCTCCTTCCTCCTCCTATGCAACTCATAATCACTCTGAACTTCCAAGTCCCCAAACTTATCAGCTTTTGTTTTCCTGCCTTCAAATACCTCCCCCTTTTCCTTCAAATAAGGTTGTTACAATCAAGACTATACTCCAAAATAACTTCAGAGGGATTATTTTTCCTCACTTACTCCCAAACTCTTAGTGGTTCCCTTCTTTCTGCTCTTCTAGAACATTCTCTAGGCACTCAAGTGATGCCATTTCTGTCAGCATTTTCACTATTTGTTTACCTATATATCTACTTCACACATTGTACTGAGGATTCTTTTTTTTTTTTCCATAATGGAAAGTTCAGCTTTAATATAATCCCTAGCCCTGAGCAGGTGCTCCATAAATGCCCATTTACAATGCAACTGAATAAATGAATCACAAACTGCTTCTCATGAAGAGGGAACACACCCACAACTTAAGCCTTTTAAACTCAAGTTGCAGTTTCAGACAGGAGTTCCAGACTGAAGTCAGAGATATGGTTCTGCAAAGTGTCCAAGTAGCTTTTAGTTACTATTCAAAAACCACATGTACCTGAGGGAATATCAGGAGTGATGACTTGAATGACCACCCCCTGTCTACTTGAAAACGGTGAACACACACACTGTCTTCTTTGAAAACATCCCCTTGAGTCTCTGCTGAGACGCAGTCATTTAGAAGATCAAAGGTTGATCAGCATGTCACCAACTAGACAGCAGGAACTGTATGTTTGGCAGCTACTGCCACAAGGATACAGGCCTGTGTTTAGTTTTCTAACAGATTTCAGGGAACTGACTTGGCGGGAGAAGTAACAATCTTACAGAGAAGGCTGCATGAGACCAAAGAAAACAGCATTACACTCGATAGCGATAATGTTTCCATCAACATTGTCCAAATCTGCTCTGTAATTATATACTTCATGCCATTCTAAAATGGTAGCCACCAGAATGTGGTTATGGGAACACACAATGCCACAGATGGAGGGAGGCTTAGAAACAATTTTGTTAATTCCCTTTATTATTCAGATGGATATGTTATATGTAATACACAAGAAGCAAGTCCCATTTGACTGACTCATTAGAATACATGGGAAAAAGAGAGGTGAAGATGATTCACAGAGGTGGCATCATACAGAGTGGACAGGCAATCAATTTGGGGTTAGATATACTTGTTATATCTAACAGAACTTATTACTGGTATAATGATGTAAGTTACTTAAGCACCTTGAGACTTGGTTTCTTTATCTGTTTAAAAAATTATATATACACACACACACACACATGTATGCACAGGTGTGTGTACACATCTGTGTATATACATACATATTCATACACATATATAAAATGAATATATATATATATATATATATATATATATATATTAATATATTCCTCAGTATCTGTAAGGGATTTATTCCAGGACCCCCCAAAATATTAAAATCTGCAAATGCTCATTTCTAATGTAAATGGTGCAAAATTAACATAAAACCTATGAACATAATCTCATAAACTTTACAGCTCATTTTTAAATGTTGAATAATATCACATTGTCTGGATGTATCAGTTTTGTCCCTCCATTCACCCCTTGAAGGACAACTTGGTTGCTTTCAAGTTTGAGCAATTATGAATAAGACCTTTGTAAACGTGTGTGCAGGATTTCTAATGGATATAAGTTTGTGATTTATTTGGGTAAATAACACTGTGTTTGATTGCTGGATTGTGTGAAAAGAGTATGTTTAGTTTTGTGAGAAACTGCAAATCTGTCTTCCAAAGTGGTCTCACCATTCTACACCCTTCCGATTCATAGTGAGAAAGGAGCATTCCTGATACTGCATGTCCTTGTCATCATTTGGTGTCATCAGTGTTTTGGATTTTGACCTTTCTAATATGCATGCAGTAGTATCTCATTGATGTTTTAATTTGAAATTGTCTCATGACAATTTAATTTGCAATTTTCTAATAGAAATCTTTTTGCATGTTTGATTGACATTTGTGTCTATCTTTAGTAAGGTGTCTGTTCAATACATTACCCATTTTTAAAATCAGATTATTAATTTTCTTATTGTAGAATTTTGAGAGTTCCTTATTTACAGTCCTTTATCAGATGTGTGATGAAATCATTTTCTTCCAGTCTTTGTCTTCTTATTCTCTTGACATTGTCTCTCACAGAGCAGTTTATTATTATTATTTTAATGAAGTCCATGTTATCAATTATTTCCATATACTTTGAATAACCTCTAGATTGCTTATAATACCTAGTACAATATAAATGCCATATTTTAATGAAGTCCATGTTATCAATTATTTCCATATACTTTGAATAACCTCTAGATTGCTTATAATACCTAGTATAATATAAATGCCATATAGGTAATTTGTTAAAATATATTGTTTAGGGAATAACAACAAGGCAAAAAAGAAAAAAAGTCTACACATGTTCAGTGTAGAAGCAACCATTATAGGCCAAACTAAATTCTTTTTTCTTTTTGGTACCCAGGATTGAATTCAGGGCATTTGACCCCTGAGCCATATCCCAACCCTATTTGGTATTTTATTTACAGTCAGGGTCTCACTGAGTTGCTTAGCACCTAGATTTTGTAGAGGCTGGCTTTGAACTCACAATACTCCTGCCTTAGCCTCCCAAGCTACTGGGACTACAGGTGTGTACCACCGCACCCAGACAGGGCTCTATTTTCTATGTTGATAGTTAGAATAATGATGTATAAAAATATGGATAAATAACAAAGTTGACTTTAATTCGCGAAATTAAGGGATTATATACACAAACCTGGGCTGAGAGGGCTACTTCATCTCCTCTGGGTTCAAGGTCTTCATTCTGACTGCTCAGAGAGCAGAAGCCTAGAAAGCTCAGTCTTGCTCATCGAGAGCCAGTTGCAAAAGAAATGCTCATCTAGTTCAGGCACAACTTTGTGCTCAGTAGCCAGTGATTTTCCAATGTTTTTAAGTTAGAGGAAAATATATGACAGATGTGTTGGCTCTAGAAACAATAAAAACAGTTCCTTAAATCACCAAGAAGGGTGGGGGGAAAGTAATACAATACAGGATAAATCAGGAGGGAGTCGGCAGGGCTGTCTGTTGCAGTCGAGGGCAGCAAGCGGATGATATGTGCAGTAGCGGTAAACAGCTTGGGGTGAGGAGGCCCCAGACCACAAGCATCAACCAAAGTAGAAAATGGCCTAAGCCCCACCCTGAAGGAGTACAACACAACTTGAGGAAGACAAGAACAAAATACTAACAGAAATTAAGTGGGGCAACAACATTAAAACACAGTAGTTTCTGTGCGTTTACTAAAACTAAGGGAAGGAAATAATGAATCATTAGCATGTTCTAAGTGCCATCAGGGAAGTTCTCTGAGGCTCTTGTTAAAAATGCAGATACCTGAGCTTCTTAGCCCACTAGTGTTACCATAGCTATTTTTTTATGTGGAGCCTGAGCATCTGTATTTTTAACAAGTTAGAAGGAACTTCTATTGCAAGTAATATTACTCACTATATTACACAGGAAGTCCAGAAAGGATGTTTAGTCTCCATAGGTGGAATGGTAGGACATACTGGGGTTCAAATGTTCAAGACTAAGACTCCTGACATTACAGCATTATGACTAATCAAGGGTAAGTATAACTCATTTATGAAAATTCTAATTTTCCCCATAGTTTTGCTATTTAATGATGTGGACAATCCAGTGATAATAATAATGGCCACCATATATCAAATCCTTACTGTGGTCTAGATGCTGCCAAGTGCTTTATAGGTGCATTAAAGGTTTACTCTTCAAAGCAACTCTGTGAGGTTCATTTTATTATTACCCCACTTTCTAAAATAAGAATCATGGATATCACATGTTATAATAGTTAATTTTATATGTAAAATTGATTGAGCCATGAGGTACCCAGACATTTGGTCTAATATTATTCTGGGAATGTCTATAAGGTATATGTAAAATTGAGTGAGCCATGGGGTACCTAGACATTTGGCCAGATATTATCCTGGGCATTTCTGTAAGGGTGTATCTGGATGGGATTAATATTTGAATTGGTAGACTGAGTAAATCAGATTCTTCTCCCTAATGTGGCTGGGTCTGATTCAATCAATCAATCAATCAATGATCTAGATAAGACATAAAGACTAAGAAGGGACTTCATTTTTTTTTTCTGTCCTTGGACTAGAACTTACAAGATTCTCCTAATTTTAGAACTTCTGACTCAGACAAGATCTTACACATCAGCTTTCATGAGTCTCTAGTTTCCTCACAGCAGATCTTGGGACTCCCAAGCCTCCAGAACTGTGAGAAAATAAATACCTGCTGTTCAGAGCTCCTAGTCTTGACTATTTTCTTATGGCAGCACAAGGAAACTAATACAAAATGGAAATCTGGTATAACAAATACTAAACCTGTGGAAGTGGATTTAGAACTGGACAACGGATAGAGCCTGAGAGAGTTTTGAGACTCATGCTGGATATATGGACAGTAAAGGAGATTCTGGTGAGGTCCCAGTGGGAAATGAGGAATCTGTCATTGGAATCAAGGGGGAAGGCAATGTTTGTTATGAAATGGCAATGATCTTGGATGAATTATTTGTGTTCCAGTGTTCTGTGGAAGGTAGAACTTGTGGGCAATGAAATTAAATAGGAGATTTCTAAGCAGTTTAAGGAGTGGATTAGTATCTCTTGATTGCTTATGAGGACAGAGAGAGTTGAATTAAAGAAGAAATCATTAAGTACAAAGGAACCAGAGTGTAGAGTCTCAGTCCATCCATATTGCAAAAAGAAAAGAAAAGGAAAACAAAGAATGAAAGCTTGTTCTAAGAATACTAAGGGTAACTGAACAACAACCTGATAAAAGATCATGAATGCAACTCATGAATTTAATCAGTCATCTCTACAGAAGCCAGGAATTGAGATGGGATAAACCAGCAAAGACATTGCTAGCTTGAACTAAAAGAGACAGATAAAGTAGGGAAGGAAGAAGAAACATTGCCAGAAAGGCCCCAGCAACAAGTCAGACATTATCATAGCTTCAGTCCCACCTCTAGTGGAGAGTGCACAGATAAGGCTCCCTCCACCTGTTTTGTTTTAGAAGCTTGGACCAGAACCCAGCAGAACTATGTGTAGGCAGAATTGACACAAATAGCCAAAGACATGGTACTTCCCCACTGACCTGTGGGGATGACGCTTTCCACTTCAGGGTACCTGGAGAGCAGCCCATGGTTGAAGCCCTAATCCCCAATGTAATGGTGATATTCACAGATAGGAACTTCGGGAGGTATTTAGAGTTATATGAGTTAGTGAGGTGGGATTCTCACAAGGGGATTACTGCCCTTAGCAGAAAAGATACCAGGGAGCTCCTCTCTCTTTTTCTCCCTCTCTCCTCTTTTATGTGAGGACACCACAAAAAGGCAAGGTGTCTTCAAGTCAGAAAGAGAGCCCTCACTGGGGAATAGAATTGACCCTCACCTTAATCTTGGACTATTCAGAAGTGTGAGAAAACAAAGTTCTGGTGTCTAAGTCACTCACTCTATGGTATTTAGCCAAGCAGACTAAACCACATCCTAGGAAGTATTAGGATTGAGATTCAAACCTAGAAGTTTGACTTGAGTACTTTTTACTTGATAAACTATACCACACTCTCAATAGTCCTTCCCCTCATCTCCCGCAAAGAATTTCTAGAGAGAAAGCTTTGTATCCTCTTTGAAAATAATTTTAAGTCTCCTGATTTCCCTTACACCAATGGATAAGAAAAAGTGTGACTTTACTGAAGTTTCCAGGTGCTTGGATTTATTCTTCCTTCTTAAAATGTGTCTGAGTACTGGGATAAAAATTTCCCCACTCCTCCCCTCCGGAAGCTGTAGAGGCAGGCCACAAAGGAAGGGAGCAACTGAATCTCTCATTTCTACAAGACTCGACCATGTCACCAACACCTGTGTCAAAATGAAGTTTCACCAGATGCAGCCATGCCCCTGCAGGGATAGCTCAGCTGCAGGGTCTCCTGGAGGACCCACCAATGACACACACTGCAGTCAGCTCATCAGACCACCACGCTGTGGGTCTTCTGTGGTCTGGTGAGAACTGGAGCCCTGGGAGAAAGACATGAATATGTATTTAGTACCTTCGTATAGGTAAAACATTTTGCAACAGCATTTCTGGTCTTTAGATTAGCACATACAATACATCAGGTTAAGAGGATCAGGTTTGAGTTTTGGTTAAGAGTAGAGTGAGGGGAGGCACACTTCTTTCCTGAGTAGGAAAAAGGCCTCAAGGATGTTCGTCTGTGAATAACTTGGTGCTCGGAAAATACATAATGCTAAGTAAAACTAAGTCAAGGAAAGTTCTCTCACAAATACTGGACTCAGTATTTTGTGGAAGCACAGGGATAAAATTATCATGGAAAAGGCATGTGGGGAGAAGCGACTATAAATGTGTTGGGTGCATCCACTTTGCACCTACCGCAGGCAGGGAAATGCATTACGGGCTGGGAAAGGCAGGTAGCACATCTGTGCAATTAACCCTCTCAGTCAAAGTAATCTTCATAAATTCAAAAGCAGAGAATGTCATTCTCCTGCTTAAAGCCTTTCAATGCCTTCCACTGCATGAATAAAGTTGCAAATTCTCAAATGTTTCCTGCAGTGATCAGTCACATCATGCACATTTTGATAGCCTCAATTCATGCCTCCCTTACTTTTCTAGCATCCTTCCCTTCACACCAACCTTCCCTCTGTTCCTAGAGTATGTCTGTTCTTTTTTGCCTTGAGGCCTTGGCCTATGCTGTTTTTGTTTCAAATTGGACCACGCATTCTCTTGACCTTGGCTTATCCTTATCCTTTTGGTCTCAATACAAATGTCCCGTTCCAAGTTTAACTCTATGTTTTTCTGTTATTTTCTTTCTCAGTGCCCTGGTTATAACTTCCTTACCATGGATACAATCTGAAATTACTATATCTGCTGACATGCTTTTACTTGCCCCCCCTCTTAGATCACCCACAAGCTCCTGGACCATGTCTGCAGAGGTGTCTTGTCATTGTGTCCCTTCAGTGTACTCAGCACCTTACATGTGCCTGACACTTGGAAGATATTCAACAGATAAATGAATGAATGAATTGAAAGTCCTCATGGCAAGAGTTAAGCTGAACATGCTGGAATATTGTGACCTCTTGCAGGAGTCAAAGGAGTCCAGAGAACTAGCACTGCCTGGCTTGCTCTGAGTCTACTTTTCTGTGATACTTTGGCCAGAGGCACAGAGAAGGAAAGTATTTCCATATACCAGGCACTCTTAGTCCATTTTCTGTTGCTAATAACATAATGCCAAAGACTGAATGAGTTATAAAGAAAAGAGGTTTATTTTGGTTCATGGCTCTGGCCTAAGGCAGAGGGGCTATATCTGGTGATGGCCTTCTTGCTGGCCAAGTCACAAAGTGGTGCAGGACAACACACAGTAGGAGACTGGGAACATGAGAGACCAAGCCAAACTGGCTTTTATAGCAGACTTACTCTCAAGGTAACCCGTTAACCCTTTAAGCAATTGATCGATTAATGGATTCCTCCATTTAATAGGACAGAGTCTAATTACCTCTTAAAAGTCCCACTTGGTCCTAGTTCATAATATCTAATAATGAGGATTAAATTTCAACATGAATTTTTGAGAGAACAGACCGTAACACAGGCCCACAGCGTGTGTCTGTGTGCTGAGTGATGGATACAATGGGGAGCCAAGGATCAGACCGTGCTCCACAGGTCAGCCATGTGCCCTGGGTCAAACTGCTGCAGTCCACAGCAAGATGCTTTTATAGTCAGTCTGCCAAAAGGAGAGTGTTTTGGAATTTCACACAGAGAATGGGGGCTATCCAGGGTCCTGTTAATAACTTTAGGAAGTTGTAGCCCAGCAAGCCAAAGGATAACCAGGAAGAATTTGAGTCTCAGTCCCAGATGGCTGAGGTTCAAGGGTCAAGTGGTAGACCCATCAGGCCACAGAGATACCCTTTGGATCACAGAAAGACATTGGGCAGACCCAACACTAGAGCCTCCAGACAAGAGCAGGAATGGTGGTATTTTGATAAAATCTGCCCAAGTAGTAATTTAGGGCAGTTTGACCCTAATTAATTTGAAGGGAAAAGCAAATGCCAGGGGAACCAAATGAAGGAGGCAAAGGAGAATAATTTTTCCTATTTCTATATACTCTGACTACCTCTAAAAGGTTTATCAAAAATAACTTCCCATGAAATGGAAGAGGCTTGCCTTTCTGTTCAGAGCCACTGCTTCATAAGCTTGGGTCTACCTTCTCTGTGATAAACCTCCTGTGATTTGTCACCATAGAATGGTTTGAGAAATATTTTGAAACCTTAATTCCTTCTTATTCCTTCTCCCATGGGTAAAGTGAGATGGCACAGGAAAGTTGCTTTGTGAATTCTCAAACCCTCATGACAGACGTTAAGAAATATATCAAGAGAAAATGTCTTCACTGGATGAAGAAATTGAAAGTGAGGTTGCCATTCATTTTAAGTCATACAAGTTCTGTCCTGTCCCTTTAACCTTGTAGCCAACAGACTCTGGAAGTCAGATCAGCAGCTCCCTTTTGCAGATGGTCTATTGCATTTGCTATTATTATTGACATTGCAACCTGTTCCCTTCTCTCCCCCTCCCAGCAGCAGCCAGAGTATCAGTCAAACAGCTTTGTATGAGGAAACCCACTTAGGCCAATTGTCTGCGGTGGCTTGTATGTTCGGCCTCCTCCTCACATGCACTCCATCCTGACAAGTGCTGAAGGTGAAAACAGTGATAGACAGTCTGTTTTCTGAGAGGGATCAGCCTGTTGCTGAAAGATTTATTGTCAGGGAACTATGAGGTTGGGAAAGGCCTTTACTTGAACCAAAATTGGTCACTCAGAGTTCATTCTGTAACCTGATCATTTATTTATATTTTATGCATCTTCTACCAAAGAGAAGAGGGTGCGTGTGGGACCATTACCTCATTGAAAATGGTGTGGTCAAGGAACTATCTCACTGGATGGCCCACTAGGGGCTTTAGTGTGCAGCTCCTCTGAATGTTGCTTTAACCCCGTGGGTTCTTTTTGTGTGAACTCCAGAGAGAAGGGGGAGGTTGGGTTTTGCCTTCTCTGTCCACATTCACTTCAAATAGGATCATAAGACACAGCTTATGATTCCAACAGAAATACTACCTCCCTTCCCAACCACTCATCAAAGAGAATCTGACAGTGAAAAGGGGAACAGAGGCCTGGGAAAAGCAAAGGAGGAGCTGTAGTTAAGAAAATTCTTCTTGAAAATATTGATGACCTATTTTTATGGGATCAAATTCAGTGACATGGGACTTATAAATGACTAAAAAAGGATATTACAACTTGACACTGTTCTAAGATAAAGGTCATAGCAATACCTACTGTTTACATCAGAATTCAGGTCTGCATAAGTGAGTTTATTCCATCTTATCACTTAATCTATACTTATTTCTATTTTTAATTCATAGATGAGACAATGGAGGTCTAAGGGATGGTTTGTTACAAGTCATAACTCACATCCAGAATTCAAGCCTGTCTTTGGATGCTCTGACATGTGCGCTGTTCTCCAGGGTCTCTAAAACCACATATAGAGACTGCTGAGAGTGGTGATATTGGAAGCATCTAGTTGTCACTCAGTAATACTCCAAGAGTAAGTAGACCCACCTCAAGACTCCCTGGCTCCCAATGACACTGCTTCTCTAAACATTTCTGTCAGTGCTTTGTGGACTTTATGTGTGAATGATCCAACCCTGACCCTTAGCTAGCAGGCTTCCTTAGCCATGATTGATAACAAAGGGTGGGAGGGACATCCAATCCTGGTTTGTTCATTCAGATTGGAACTAGATAACACATATTAGGTCTCTATGGAGTTTAAGTCAGAGGTGTGAAAAGAATGTACAGAACCTCCTACTCTTGACTTCTCAGAAGCTACCTTATTTCCAAATCTTGTTTGGGATTCTACACAATTTTTCTTTCTTTATTTAAGGTAACGTAGAAGATACTGGAGCTTGGTTCATTCAACATGCCTTCTCAACCAAGTTCTTCGCCTTCCTCTCTCCTACTACATGTAAGTAGTTAAACCACGTAGTCTTGACCAAGAAGATACAGGTAGAACTCTTGAAGTTGGATTATGGGTTCCAAAATAAAAAGGCAAGGATATATCCTTCCCGGTTCCTGCTGACTGGAAAGATGATGTATTTGGAGGGGAAGTGGCCATCAGGAAAACACTTTCTAAAAAAAGGCTAGATAGCTGAAGGATCATTGAGTGAAGGCATTGAATAAAGAATAGCCTTTCTCCTGTCTTCATAACATATGTTGAAAAGAGAATATACCTATTGGTTTAAGCTCCTTTGAGTTGGATTTTACAATATTTGCAGAGATGCAGTAGCTTCCTAGGCTGACCATGAAAATTATCTTGTGCTCCTTTATAAAATTGACATAAATGACTTGAACATCTCAAATGTGACATGGGGACCAAAGAAGTCCACACATAGAGATCTAGAACATACTGTATATACATACAAAGAGGATGGTCCTTGAGATTCCCACTTCCAAATATTCTCTCCTTTATAATCTGGAACTGAATGAAGGTACACTGATTAGGCTTCTTTGGGTTATTTGAAAGGAGATGATAGAAAACCTTGAATAATGAAAGTTGTTGGAAAGATAGAAAAGATACGGAATAATTTGTCAAACTTACCTGATATTAAAGTCACTTCAGAGTCCATTTGTCATCCATTTATTCATTTATCATGCAGCAAAGGTTTATTGAGTACCTACTGTACCAGGTGTACAGATACCATAGTTAACAGGGTATATCTACTTTCAGAGAGCTTTAATATAGACCTCAAGCCAGATGATTCAGCAAATAATTCCTACATTCTTTGAGGAGTGTCTATATAGTTGAGATCTGCATATGATTCCCAGGAAAATGGAAAATTGATCACCTTAGCTAAGAACAAATAATTGAGCTCACATAACCTACTTTCTTTTATTCACCTAGCATATATGCTTTCCCCCAAAAAGGACTGGGTTGGTATCTCACAGGGTGAAATGCCAGTCTTTTGCACATTTGATAAGTCATCTCAAAATTGACTAGACTCCTTTGTGCCCATTTGTAGGTGACAGTATTTTGAGTATATACATAACTTTATTAATCTGCTCAAGCTCTTGTAACAAAATACAACACTGACTGTGGCTTAAACAGCCAAATGTTTTTTTTTTTTTTTTCTTTTTCTCACAGTTCTGGAAGCTGGAAGTCCTAGATCAAAGTCTGGCAGGGTTGGATTTTATTAGCATAGCTGCCTTCTCACTGTGTCCTCCCATTGTAGAGACAGTGAGCTCTTGTGTGTTTTCCTCTTCTTAGTAGGGCACCAATCCCATCAGATTAAAACCCATCTCTTAGACATAATTTAACCTTTATAATTTCTTCATAGGTTCCACCTTCAAATATAGTCATGTTGGGGTTATGGCTTTAATATATGAGTTTGTGGGGGAGTATTCATCAGTTCCTAAAAATGACTGGTTATTCCTCTATTAGAAGTAGGGAAAATTTCACTCAAAAGGAACACTGCACAAACCATACCACAAGATCATGAAGAAAAATTGAATCACTTTTCTTTGAAGTTGACTCTTCAGGCACTGTGGACTCCTCCCACCCCCACTCCCACCCCCACCACCACATACTAACATCGCTGGTATGAGGGCAAAATTAAATCATCTTTAGGATATAATAGCCTTACTCCCTTTCTGGTCATTCACTTCAAGGAAATATCATATCTAGTCAATAGCTAGTCCATTTCCATGAACTGACTTTCAAAGCCAAGGGTAAGACAATGGAGAAAAATTGCTGGATATAGAGAGGAGCTATGAAGAAAATATAAAATACTGTCTAGGTTTATATACTTGAGTCTTACACATACAAATACCACACAGGAACTATTAGAGATGATTCTCTAAGTTAAGGTCAGATACATTTTATTCTCACTTAATAGAAGAAAACCAAAATGAAGTGAATGTGTCAAGTTATAGGGAAAGTCTGCAATGAAAACAGTGCCCAAGCCACCAGCTCCATCCACCACTAGGACATACACATCATAGTCTGTTCCTAAACTAGGCTTTGGCCCAAGGACAAACATTTCCTACTTAATTAGTGGAGTTATGTTCCAGTCTTGCTTTCAGCAGTGTTAGCTACTACTGCTCAAGATTCCTACCCACAAAATTTTCCTATATATTAAAGACAACACACCTGGAAAAAAGAGACACAAAGACTTTTCACTTCAAAATGCAGATTGGCATAAGCCAAAATCCCCCAGGGAAGGAGAGGAAAAAGTTAAGAATTGCATATTTCCACATCTGCTTTCAATGAGACTTATGTCAAATAATTTTATTATTTGACAAAAGCAATCCAAGGAATTACTTTGTGTTTTTTTTTTCCAGAATGCCTTGAAATATCATTAGAATTCACCTATGAGCACACACACATAACATAACACCTGTCCAGAGTGTTAGATCAAATGAGAAAACAGGGGCCTAGGCCTCCTGAGTAGGAAAAGACTTGACCTGCTGCAGGGGAGAGAGGCAATATTGTTGCTTATCTCAGCATTCCTGTTTCCACCAACCTGGGGGCAAGCAATCTGTTTTCAGCTTGACACCAATCAGGAAATGGCTCTGCTAAAATACCCTTCCTGTTAATACAAATGAGACAGATCCCTGAAAAAAGCAGAGAATAGCAACAAGGGTATAAGTAGCCAGATGAGAAAGGCCAAACTTGAGCTTGGAAGGGAGCAGCAAGAGTCGTTTTACAGAACTCAATTGAGAAAACAAACCTCTATGAACAAGTATAATTTATAGAGTGACACAGAGCCTATATAGCAATGCAAACACTTTGATCCAGTAATTTTACTCCTTTGAAATTATTCTAAAGATATTTTTAAAGTGAATATGTAAGGATGCTTGTTATTGGAATATAGTCATTTGTGGCTTTCTTGTGTTACTGGACATCTTCCTGGGTACACATGCCAAGAATGAAACATCCTTACCACACTTTACTAAGACCGTTTTCCAGGACTGTGCTTATAGCTAGAATCCTTGGAGAATGAGGTAATAATGTCTTCTTCTGAGACAAAGAACAAGTTTTCATATGGGTCTACATAGAATGGGTAGCTTCTCCTCAGTATTTCTCAGGTGCAATGAAAACCCACTGTGTGCATAGTATCCAGCTGGGTTCAAGGAATAATCCCTGTGGGATTTCGAGATCAGGGAGCCAATACACATGCTGATATTTACATTGCC
This sequence comes from Marmota flaviventris, assembly GCF_047511675.1. Classification (NCBI taxonomy): domain Eukaryota; kingdom Metazoa; phylum Chordata; class Mammalia; order Rodentia; family Sciuridae; genus Marmota; species Marmota flaviventris. The sequence continues at coordinate 98,803,476 of NC_092498.1, read as the reverse complement.
TATTGTGCTATAGGAAATAAAGGTCTGTGACCCAGGAATCTTTGTCTTCTGCCAGTATCTGTGCATAAAGTGTCCTTACATTTAACCAATGAGAAGGTAAAATCAAATTCCAGATTAGTTAATTTTCCCCTCTGGAGAAATTGATTAATTATGATACATATATGCACAAATACTGATGCAGATATTTAGAATAACTTCAGGATGTATATGTATTGGCATGGAAATAATACTATATTTTGAGTGAAAAAAATCAAGCCACAAAAATATGTATGAACATTTACATGTATATAAAATATACACGTATATATAATATATGTGTGTGTGTGTGTGTGTGTGTGTGTGTGTGTATTCACAATTTCTGGATGGTCCTCTCTAAAATATGTTAACAGGAGCTTTCTCAAGGTTTTGGTTTTATTGAATGTGTTTTATTTATTTATTTTTCTCATTGGTATGATTTTCTTTTTCCTATTGTAAAAAAATATTTACTTGAGTAACCAAATAATGATATCAACTAAAAAAGAACTGCTAGGAAAAAAGTATGTGACAAAACACTTGTACTTGAAACAAATTGTGCCACATCCTGGCAAAGGAAATTGCAAATAGAAGTGAGGGTCTCATTTGACTACAGTTCTTCATGGGGTACAGATGATGACCAACAGACCTTGAATGAGGAAAAATATGGATATATCCCCAGTATGAAAAAATCCTCTTAGGACAACTGAAACTAATATTTAGAATCTGGGATACAAAGTATGCCTACTGTTTTATTTGTTGAAATATCTATCTCTCAGCTCTATGAGGTATAAAATTACTCAGTCCAGGAATCCTGGAAGTTATCCTTTAATCCCACTGATTCATCTCCACACATACACCTCCCTTTTAGATCTTTCATTCTCATGCCTTTCAGCTAGTTTCCTGCTCTAGCCAGAATTTAGTTCTTCTTCTTATTTTTCTGAATATTGTAATATTCTTTGACCCAGTCTCTGCTTATACCCACTTATACTCCTTGGACTATGGCTAATTTGGCTTCCATGTGGTTTTTTTGTTGTTATTAACCTGTTCCAATCACCTTTAATTTTTTTAAAAAAATGTTTCAATAATTTTTATTGATTCTTTTTAGTCATATATAACATTAGGATACATTTTGACATAATCACAAAAGCATGGCATATAATTTGCTCTAATTCAGTCCCTAGAACTTCTACCTCTCCCTTCCTCCCTCTTCTTGCTCCCTTATCTCTCTGCAACTTATTTATAGTTTTCTTTTAATTAGTGTATTTTGGATGTACTTAATGTTGAGATTCACTGTGGTATGTTCATGTACATACATGTGATAATTTGGTCAGATTCATTCCACTGTTTTTCCCTACTTCATTCCTCCTTCCTCCCCATAAGGGGGAAAAAAGAGGGGATTCCATATTATTTTTTAAGGCATAAATCGTAGCATGTTACTTCTTTGATTAAAATGATTCAGTATCTCCCAAATACCTGCAAAATGAACCACCATGTAAGGCTCACACATTGGCTTCACTAAACTTGTTTCTGGTTGTTTCCTTGTTCTTTCCAGACTCATTCTTTTGATTTCCTACCATTTTCTTTATGAAAATGTCTTCACCCCACCCTTTCAAGCAAATATTTACTTCGACATTCAGCTCCTACAGGGAATGGTGGCACAGGCCTATAATCCCAGTGACTGAGGAGGGTGAGGCAGGAGGATCACAAGTTCAAAAATAGCCTAGGCAATTTAGTGAGGCTCTAAGCAACTTAGTAAGACGCTGTCTAAAAGAAATTTTATAACTGCCTCTCCAACTTGAATTCTATCACTGGCGTTTCCACTAGGTCATATGCAAATTCATCAGAACTCTTACCACCCTTTGCTTCTGTGTCATGCCTTTTTTCCCTATTTGATTATGAACATTTTGAAGGAAGAAACCATATCTTATCTTAATGTTATCAATTTCTAATCCTAAAGCTGCACAAATGAGAGAATCTATTCATGAACAACAAATGTAATTAGAACCAGTGAGTTTGAGTTCAAACATAATAAATCTTCTTGATTCTGAAAAGTTCCAAGTTCAGAGAACCTTATGATGACCCCTCAATATATTGCCATTCTACCTAGAAAGGGAATAATCTGAGGATTTTTACTTGCAAAGAATGTCACTTCAGGAATATTCAAGAATGTTTATTTCCAACTGTGACAGAGTAGTCTCCCTCTATGGCCCCTGGAGGGAAAACACCTTGAGCATGTCAATATCACTGGGACAAAAGCCAACAGAACAACCTGACACCTTGACTATTATTAAGCATAATATGCCTTATAAGATTATCTTGTGGAATTGGGCATAGTGAGAGACAGTGTAAATCTTTTCTGTAATTTATTAAAATATTTTATAAGAAATAAATGTTAACTCAGGTTAACTAAAGCAGATGAAGTAAACAAACAATATCCTTATTGAGACAGAAGTACTTACCCTATGGGATATGGCTTGAAATTGGAAATGCCTTCCATTTAAAACCTACCCATTGGAATAAGACTCTAAAATATGGAACAAGCATATGTTATTTCTAGTTTGTTATTTTTGGGGGAGGGATGGGGGATTAAACTCAGATTCTACCATTGAGCTCTATCCCCAGCCCTGTTTCATTTTTATTTTGAGATAGGGTCTCACTAAGTTTCTGAGGGTTTCACTAAGTTGCCCAGGCTGGCCTGGAGCTTGTCATCCTCCTGCCTTAGCCTCCCTAATTGCTGAGATTACTAGATGTGTGCCTCCACACCAACCCAAGTGTATGTTTGAAATTTTTAACATTTCTTTAGTGTGATCCCTTTGGGCATATCCTATTGGTTCCTGAAATGATTTGAAAGGTCAAGAGAGAACATGTGACATGCTAGGACCTGATGAGTCATTTCTAACTGGAGGATTTTAGCAAGAAAAGCTTTGGAACAATCAACCATAGTGGAATATGCAGAGCTATCTCTTAAGTCAGGATCAGGAAGAACACATTTTCATAAAAGTTTTTCTTTCCTTCCTTGCACCCACAATGTCTTGAACTGACTTTGGTCAGACAGATAAGAGCCGAATGATGTGTAACCAATGGGTTTCTGGAAGGTAACCTGGTCTCCAGAGGTTAGTCAGGAACCATGTGGCTACAAGTACATCCCCTGAACACTCTTTCCATAAGGACTCATGAGAAGGGGCTTTTGACTATCATGGGTTTAGCAGGTCTGGGTAGTACTTAGAGTAAATAGGGTCCCACAGCAGGTCTACTGTGGCCCTGCACAGATGGATATTATTGCTTGAGGCTTTGCTCCAGAGAACTCTTTCACTGCCCATGCTTTGGAGACTCCCTCTTGGCTAGCTAAACATTAAGGCATGGATCCTTCTTCTACTCTTCAGCAGCCGAGCCTATTTGTTTTGTAATCAATAGCACTTGTTTTCCCATAGGCCATGGAGAACTTTTTTCCAGGTTTTGATGTTTCTTTTGCCCCCAGAAACTGATCTCCATCTCTGAGGTGGCTGTATCAGAGGCTTGACACTAATAATATATGTATACCACATCAGTGTCTCTGCTTCCTTGAGCTGGAACCACTACTAAGTTACATAGAGAGAGAGGTGGCATAATCCACTGACCATGATTTACTGTGTCTTCACTGGGTTTGAGTTTAGCCCCTGACAATAAAATAAGGCAGATCTTGAAGCAAGATTCCTTAGAGCCAACTTTGCAAATGCAGTTACATTGTTCAATTCAACTTTATGGACAGACGAAAAAAGACAGCTCCATTTGTGGCCTAGTCCATGGGTATTGTGTATTATTTGTTCTGAGAGAATTTGTTTTGCAAATGTTTCAGATATATCTAGATTGACTCATATCATTCTTTTCTATTTTTACAGAATTATCTGTAGTCAGCTCTCTCTGTTGGTTCCACAGATTCAACCAACCAAGGACCATTTACTATATAGTTTGGCCCATAAAGGTTGCTTCTGTTCTGAACATGTACAGATTTTTTTTCTTGACATTACTCCCTCCACAAAACAGTATAATTACTGTTTATATAGCATTTACATTGTATTAGGTATTGGATGTAAGACAGAGTTAAAGTGCAGAGGAAGATGTGCACGAGTTGTATGTAAATACTATGTCATTCTATGTAAGGGATTTGAGCATCTTTAGATTTTTGTATTGGAGTCAGTCAAACCAATTCTTTTCATATGCCAAGGTCTACAATGGCCCACACAGGTGGAACTTATTGTTTAAGACTTTGGTCCAGAAAACTCTTCCCCTGCCCATGTTTTGATGAATCCCTCTGGCTTGCTAAACATTAAGCCCTGAATCCTTCCTCTACCTTAACCAGCCAAGTCTATTTGTTTTGTGATTAACAATATTTCTTTTTCCAGAAGCTACAGAGAACTTTGTTTTCTTTTTCTTCTTCTCCTTCTTCTTCTCCTTCTCCTTCTCCTTCTCCTTCTTCTTCGTCGTCATCTATTCTTACCCTTCATATATCAAGGAAGACAGTATACACGACTCAAAGATATAGGCTTTTGTTCCAAGCTTCATCATGTCTACTATTCAAAGAATGGAATAAGTGTGTTTTTCATGTCAAAATTTTCTTAGGTTCATGAAAGAAAGGAAAATGGAAGTTTTCATAGAAATTATTAAATATCATCTATTGCTAAAATGATGCTTCACAAATTAAAAATATGTACCATGTCCAGTTTTTTTTGTTTGTTTGTTTGTTTGTTTTGTATGCATTGACTCCAGGCTTAGACTCTATTGGAGAGAAATACTGGGAGTTTGTTTTGTGGTTATTCTGTACATTTCTATATGAGAATCACTGTTTTAGTTCCACAAACTCCCATATTTTGGGAGAGGACATTCAAAACTACATAGCCAGAATTTATGGAAGCACTTTTTAAACTTCAGATTGATTGAGGGTGGGAGTATTGTAGATTGGGAAGCAGGGAGGAGGTTATTTTATTTTAATTGCTTGGGTGTGGGAGGACCTGGTTATCAGTTTCCTGTGAAATGTACTCCATTCTGAGGGATTCAGTGCTTACCTTCATAGCTATTTAATGGGGATTCTATGATTCTCTCATTACTGACACAGGAACTTGGTGACTTGTAATAATAGTTCATGATCCAATCTCAACTTGCTCTTTTGCAGCTATGACAAGGATAATATCCCCACCTCTGGGAACCTGGCTGTACCTCTTCCATGCTAGAGAGATTAAATTGGCTACTGGACAGCAGTATTGGAAGAGATAGTGGGTTCTCATCCATTTGGGTAACAAAATAGATTGTCCAAGTTATACCTAAAGTTTTGATTTATGAATATTGATCTCATAGAAGGGGTGCTTGGAAAAAGCCATGGAGTCATTGTGTTAACTAAGATCAAACTCCCCAAAAATGGAGAAAGGAAGAAAAATTAGGTCTAATAGATCTAATCTGGATAATGAACAAGGAATTAAGTTAAATATCTATGGACTGTTTGAAACAATTCCTACAAGAGTCTCACATGTTTCTTGTTCACTCTTCCTTTCAGAAGTTCTTTCAACCAAACCATGAATCTCTTCCACCACAGGAGTCTATTCCTCTATGTTTGACTCAAGATTTTAATAAGACTTTAATAAAGTCCTTAACTTCTAAAGGGACAAAAGAGGACAATCCATTACCAAAGAGAAAATATTGCTATCATATGGGAACCAATGTATGTCCAGAGGATGATGAAAAACAGCTTGTTTATTAGTTTGTTTTCAATCAATGCAGAATCTCTCCCAAGCCCTTCTTTCCTTGTCTTCCTTCATGGTCTGTCCTGCTTCCTTCCTCCCAGAAGTTTGGCTCTCAACCAGCTGCCCCATTTTTATACCACCTGTAAAAACTGTCAAATCTAAAGGGTCATGTTCGTTCTTGGAAATAGCTTTAGGTTCTTCAAAGTCGAGATGTTTATGATAAACAGACCCTCATCTTGCTTCTAATACTCCCATTTATTGCATAAGTTTGATGTCCTTTACTAATAGGGACCCTGATCTCTGTTCTTTTATTGGAAAAAAGAAATTTTCTGGAGTGAGAGAATGATGGTACAGAACAGAATTCAGTGACAATAGGGGGAAACTGTCCTGTAGAATTTAAAACTAGGTCATCACCACGACTGAACACTTAAAACAATTTTGGGGGGAGGAGGGATATTTAATAAATAGTCTTCTTTTGTCATGGGATTTTCAAACTAGTGAAGTACAGCTAATGAAGACAACTTATTTTTTTCATTTCCCATTTAAAATGAAAGAGTCAGTCTCTAATAGTATACAGATATTTTTTGTTGGTTTCACATCAGGTTTTTGCTTCAGTTTATTTTCAAAATGATCTGATTTGTTTTTCAGAAGCAGAATTGCCCAACTTTTGGAAACTCAAATCAACAAAAAGACAAAAGTATTTTTGATTTTGTTTCACTTGTTTTAGTGTAAATATATATTTTAAAAGAAACAATATATGCAACTGAAATTATATGGATTTAGGCAGTTGTCAATAGTCATGTTACAGTGAGACAGTCTTTATTTTGGAAATTAACAGTTTTAAAATTACCATCTACTTTTTATATTATCATTAATTTTTGTCTCTTTTCTCAGAGTAATTGATGAGAGTACGACTAAAATAAATGAATAAAGGAAAAATAAAATAAAGGAAAATAGATGAAAAATGGATGCAAATACACACACAGGTCATGGGCTTTTAGTTGCAGACATTGTTACATTTGGCTCTAAGTCCTCTGTTAAGAGAGAAAAAAAGGAGATATGGTCAGTTGCATAGTTCCCATTATTAGACAAGAAGAAACATACTAGGTCCTCAAGGGAAGCAAGATGCATGTTTCTTGTACTCATTTTTCATGGAAATCACTCTGGTGAGGCCTCAGGAGAAACTCTGAATGATGTCATACATACACAATATACTCAACTGGAGTCCTATAAGCAAGGACTGAGTCCCCTGTAAAAATCAAGGTTGCAAAAAGAAAAAAGAAAAAGAAAAAAAATCAAGGGTACAACACTAAAACACACTCTAATTAAGACAATTTGTAGGCCCAAGTCATCATCTTTCTGTCAGTCTAGCTTCGTTGGGGGAATGAATGGAGTGCTTACCTTTTAGACCACTTTTGTTATGGCTGGAAAATAAATGTTTCAATATTGTCTTTTCAGTGGGGATGTGGAAGGCCAGTGGTGTGATGAGGTGGTTGAAGGCAGATTCATTGTCCTAGGCCAGAAAGTCTGAACTAAGAATTGGATGTGGATTTACTGTAATCAAGTGATGAGTGAGTAGCTGTTACTCTTCTCTTATTTTCCAACTGAGGAAGGTTCTGAGGGTGAATGTAGACATAACTTATCATTGGAAAATGTATCCAGAATATAAAGAAAGAATTGAACATTCCCCTTTTGCCAACAGAGAAGAAGCCCACCCAGATGGAATCATTTTCATGAGTGGCCCAGATTCAGATGGAACAGCTTTGGGGCAAAGCTTTCTCACTCAGTGATGCTTATTCTTGTCTATCTTTCCCAGTCTGAGTTTTGTGAAGTGACCAAGTTCCAATAAGAGGGAGCTAAGTACTTGTGATTTCTGAGGCATTTACCTAAACTGTGCATGTCTGAACCCCTCTCTAGAATCCAAGTCTCAAGCCTACCCCTTAACTCACAGGTAAACAACATCCTGACAAAGATCAGCTATACTTTTTTAGGATACAATAAAATGTTTAAAATTAATTTTAAATTTTAAGAGGTTCTTTTGTGTTTCCCATTATATACTTTCCTCTAACCTACATGGGGCTTGTTTTCTCCCTAGAAGGACATTTTCAACTGAGAACTAGATATGTAATATCCAAGTTTATTTAAACATAGCAATACAAATCTGCTTCAATGTATGAGTGATTGATTGAAATGAATAGAGAAGGCATTCTTGAAAGAGAAACAATAAGACATTTTAGATCTTCATGACAAGAAACATTGTATAGAAGGTGAAAGTCTTTCTGAAGCTCCCAAAACTACCTGTTCCATTTGGCCTTTAGTGGGCTGAGAGACATCACCTCAAGAGTGAGAAACAATTACCTCCAGGGAAGGAAAGACAACTAGTTTCAATAAATCCAGAATGCCCTTGTTGATGAAAGAATTAGTCAGGATTGATGTTAACTTCATGTAAATGCACGGTCTAAATCTATATTAGACATCTGCTTGAAGAATCAAAACCTTAAACAGCATAAAACTTTACTGTGTGTGACCTCCCTTATTTTTAACTTTTATCTTGATGATTTCCAACTGCTTATAGATCATGCAGGTGTATTTATCCCACCGGAAAGAGTAAGAAGAACAAGCACACATTGATGATTGCATAAAACTAGAAAGTTTCATACTAGAAGATATATCTATGTAAGTAATATTTCCCCATATTTATCCCATAGAATGCCATTTAGCATTATTAAATTTTATATGGAAATAAGCTTGGAAAGGAGTATTCCATTTAATTTAACACAGTTCTCTGAAGAGAAAGACAAAACAAATTGACTCCTGGAAAGCATAACCTGCTGTTCAGGTTACAGAAAATGCATTTTCATTCCTAAAAGCAGAAATAAATAGATGTTAAAAGACTAATTGAATTCTAATATACAAGTAGACAATACATTACTTGCATTGGAAGGAGTCAAAATTGGGAATGGTAAAAATCAATGAAGAACATTTATCTTTTTTATCTCATTAGAAAGCTGAATTGGAATAGAATACATTCCGTTGTTGTTCGGTGGGCCAAAGAGTTTGGTGACAATCTTCACTCGGGCAGCCAATGATATCTTTATATTTGCCAAAAAATCTCTCTTGCTTCTGGGTACAAACAATGAAATACTTGAAAGCAAAATAAGCATAATACAACATGTGTAAATAATTAATAATTGGGTACATTTTGAAATGGCATAGCTTGGAAGAGAAAAACTTATAAAAGTACAAGGGTGGGATAGCATAAAAATGTTATGTGGAATTCCCAGAAAAAAGTGCAGATGATGTTTAAAATACAATTCCTTTGGTTTGGTCATCTTCTTCTTGGCCGTTATTATAAGGGGAGGGAGCTAGAAATAAACTTATCTCCAGATGATTCTCCTGGAAACCTGCCTAAAAGAGTGATATGTGGATTTGAAAATAAATAAGTTGGCAGATTAGGGTAGAACAGTTTCCAGGAGCTGATCCGTGACACGTCTATCTAATAAGAACACTGAACTCAACTGTGTTCCTTATCACAAGTCAACCTGGAGCCATTGTGCAATCAGCCCAGGAAGAGCCAAATCACCCACCCTTTCCCACTGAATCACATGCTGTTTTCATGGCAGTGATTTATTTTACAACCTAGAACTTCTCACTAGTAACACAAGTGTGCTCCTGCTCAAGCAGAACTCACTGTATTTCTGATTGCTGTATGTGTGTGTGTGTGTGTGTGTGTGTGTGTGTAGTTCTTTGAAGGAGTCCCCATAGTAGAGGCTGGGGATTCTTGGTGAGCATGGCCTACTGGCCTGGAAAGAACTTGATCTAAAGGATCCAGAGACAACACTATCCACTTGATACAAAAGGTACAACAAGTATTGTACCTGTCTCCTATCTTAGATTTTAACTGCATTTGAAGCAAATGCAAAAGATCTGGGTATTCTGAGTCTTCCCCTCCCTCTTCAGCAATAAAATGTGTGAGATGAAGTCCATACTTGCAGAAGCCATGACCAGGAAGGCAGGTAATTTAAAACAAAAGAGAAGAACAAGAAACAGATGACAGTTCTGACGGTGAGGGAGTGTGGCCAAAGACTCAAGGGTGTGAGGAAGTCTTTGGACATACTCTCTTACCTTCCTAGGAGGGCAGGGTGGGATGCTGTGTGTGATCTCCTCTGCCTCCAGAGCTTTCCCTTGGACAGTTCCCACATGTGGCCAAGCAGTTCAACCTTTAAAGGACACTTAAATTAGATTAGGTGAACTTTACTCCAGTTTGAAACCATTCAAGATTCGTCAAGTATTTCTAAATATTTTGAATCCACTATGTAGTTTAAAGTGACCTGATATCAGGGGCGTGGGGGGCGGGGTAGGGAGGAAGGATTCACATTTCCGTTACAGTAAACCACGACAGTGTTATTGCCTAATATCGTGTGTATGTGCGTGGTGGGGTTTCTTCTTTTCCCCCTTCTTAAGCAAGTATTCAAATCTCCCAAGAATAAACACTCAGCTTCAAAAATCCTTGTGGTAAGTTAATACTTTTCACATCTGCCTGCTCACCAGTGATGTAAGTATGTGTCAAACTGAAACATATACACATTGTAGACTGATGCTTTATGTTCTGGGAGAGAATCAATATGCTGGTATGGGAGAGTATACAAAAAGAAACATAAATGGCATGTAATGATGAAGATTTTATTAAGATGGGGAAAATATCTAGAGTCATGAGGAAAATTAGAAAAATTAGAAAAGGACACTCCAAAATTTGCCAAATTGATGTGCCACATATTTGTAATGTTTCTCTGTAAAATATATATTTTTGGTTCACTACAGTGTATGCTTCTGAATATCCAACATTCAAAAACCTATGGGGCATTTGAAAATATTTATAGTATCTGAAATGGTGTTGCAATGTGCAGGATATTGTTTGGACTCAAAAGCAAAACAGAGAAAGTTTCTGATGGCACTAATAGGACTCTCCTTACAAATACGATTTTGTCATTTAGATGTCTGGGCTGATGCATGAATAAACTTGGGAACAAAATACAGGCATAAACATGAGATCTTTACATTACAAGTCCCAAATTCTAAAGAAATTGCAGAGACCCCTGTGAAAAGCAACTTTTGAGGCAGGGAGTACAAATGAGGTGCTATGACCTTTTGTGGGTAGTTTGTTTTTTTTTTTCCGACTTAACAAAGGGCTCCAAATCTAACCGTCATCACAGGCAATTGGGCAATGAGGCATCAAAGGTTTCTGGGGGAGCAGAGATGCTGCCAGAGTTGACACTAAATATGTCTGTAGGTTATAGTCCAAGTGAAATGAATCATGGAATGATGGAGAAAGTTGCCCATTAAAAAATTTCTTTTGTGGTTTATCTTGCAACTACCTTGGAACATGATCATAGGTAGCAATTTCTTTAAAGATATAGCCATGCTGATGTCTTCACACAGAAATGGAATGGCATGACAATAACAAATAGAGAACTAAACTACAAAAATTATGTTCTGTTTGACATTTAGTTTCTTGTGCAACATCATAGGACACAAGGAAAAACTCTAAGACATCCAGGGGGGTTCTCTCATGAAGCAAACCAGCTAATGGCACATTATGCCTTGTGTTTGGCTAAATACAGAATGGAAGAGCATTAGTTGATTTTTTTCCATAATTGAAGTAACATTGGAGGCTTTGCTGGCTAGCAGAACATTGGCTATCCTGATTTTATATATATATATCAGGATTATCAGGATATAGCTGGATAGGATGAAAGCTCAGACATTCCTACTGCTAGTCTTTATGATCTTACCAAGAGAATAATGGCTGAACTTGAGACTCTAAAGAAGCAATAAGTGAAGGTTAAGTCTGAGTTATAAACTACTTATCTGAGCACTGATGACATCTCTCAGCACACCCAGAAAGTCTCTTGGAAAAGGCTTGGAAATGGGGCATTTAAGGAAATCTCTAATAATTTGTTAAACTATTTGAGCAGACATTTCAGTGGCTATGCATGACAAAGAATATAGAATATATTCGCTTCCTGTTAATATGACAGATATCTAAATAATCAAGTTACAATCAGAAAAGGTTTATTTTGGCTTACCATAGTGGAGGCTTTAGTCCATGGTTAGTTGACCCTGTTGTTTGGGGGCCTGTGGAGAGGTGGCACATTATGGCAGGGAACACATGATAGAGCAAAACTGCTCACTTCATGGGCAGAGGTGCTGGAGTCCCACTATGTCCTTCGAGGTCATACCCCAGATGATCAAAAGATCTCCTACTAGGACCCCTGCTGGAAGGTTCGTGTTATGTTTTGGATGTGAGGTATCCCCCAAAAGCTCATGTGTGAGAAATGCAACAAGATTCAGAAGAGACATGATTGGGTTGTAAGAGTCTTAAGCCAATCTGTGAATTAATCTCTGATGGTATTAACTGAGTGGTAACTGGAGGCAGGTGGGTGTGGCTGGAGGAAGTGGTTCCTTGGGGATGTATATATACTGGGTATATATTTTGTATATATTATGTACATTTTGGAGAGTGGGGTCTCTCTCTGCTACTTGATCACCATGATGTAAGCTGCTTCCCTCCGCCACACTCTCCTACCATGATGTTCAGCCTCATCTCGAGCCTTGAGGAATGGAGCTGGCCTTCTATGGACTAATACCTATGAAACTATAAACCCTTAAGTAACCTTTTTCTCCTCTACAGTTGTTCTGTTCAGATCCTTTAGTAACAACAGTGAAAACACTGACTAAAACAGTTCTGCCACTTCCAATAGCCATGGCTAATGACCAAGCCTTTAACATGGACTTTGGGGCAACATTCTAGATCCAAACTATACCATAAACTTGATAAAAATCATTTAGGAAAGTCATTATACAACAACAGCAACAATAACAAAACTCAGCAGCAAAACATATTCTGGGGAGGAGTTAGAGTCTGATTTTGAGTTGCTACAGGGTATTAGTTTACATGTGTAATTCTCAATACAAAGTTATGAGACATGCAAAGAAACAAGAAAGTATGGTTCATACACAGGCACAAAAGCAGCCAATAGAGTTTGTGATTGAGTAAACCCAAGCATCAGACTTACTAAAAAAAATTGTAATCAGATAATTTACATATGTTCAAATAACAAAATGAAATTTTTTCTAAAAAACTAAATTTATTAGAGGACATCAATAGACTAAAAATCATAAGAAAGAACCAAATAGAAACTCTCGAGTTTAAAAATACAAGAACTAAAATAAAGAATTAAACACACAGGTGCAAGAGCAGATCGGAAGATGGAAGAATTGGCAAACTTAGAGATATGACAATTTTTTTTAAATAAAAGAAGAAATGAAGACATTCCCAGATACATTAAAATCCAAGGGAGGGACTGTGCCATTAGCAAACCTGCCATATAAGGCATAGTAAGTAGAACACTTTAGAATGAAATTCATAGGGAAAAAAATACAACTAATTCAAATCCACATGAGAAATAAAGAACACTAGTAAAAACAAGCATGTAAGTAAATATAAAAAATAGTGCAAATGCATTTTTGTTTATATTTTTTTCCTCCTGATTTGAAAGAAAATTGTATAAATTAGTCATAGTTATAAGACTCTATTGTTGTGCAAATCCTATGTAAAATTTAATTTTATGAAACTCATAGCACAAAAGAGAGGGAAAGAATAGATTCACGTAAGAGGAAAGTTTTTGTGTACTATTTAAATTAACTTTGTACTATAATTTGGATGTTAAGTGCCCCTCAAAGGATCATGTGTTAGAGAATTGATCCCCAGCCTTTTTAAAGGTGGCAGGATTTAAAGGGTGTGGTCTAGTAAGAAGTCCCTAGGTCACTGTGATCATGTCTTTGAAGGAGGGTAGAGGAACCCCAGTCCTTTCCTCTCTCTCTAACCTCCCGGCTGTGAGGTTAATGATTTTGCTCCATTGTATACTCCCTGTTCTGTATTACCTCAACACAGGCCTAAAAGCAACAGGGCCAACTGATAATACCCTGGGACACCCCAAAACTGAAAAAAAATAAAGAAAATACAAGGGAATTATAATGATACTCTAAAAATAGTTAACATAAAAGAAAGCAGCATTAGAGGAATAAAAACAATCAAAATACATATGACAGGAAAAACAAAAGGCAATATGATAAGATATAAATTGTATCTCATCAGCAATTCTAATAAATTCAAGTGGATTGATTACTCCAAGCAGAAAGTTTTGAAGAAGAAGGAAAAAAAAATCCAATTTTATCCAAGACATAACACCTTTTTCAGTCATCAGTGAAATAAAAATCAAAACTAGAGAATATAGTGCTTGGCTCCCATTAGGATAACTCTAATTAAAAAGATAGTAGCAAATGCTATTAAGGAGGCAGAAAAGGTGGAACTCACATAAACTGCTGAAAGAAATATAAAATGGCACAGCCACTCTGGAAAATAGTTTCAAAGCTACTGAAAAATTTAAATACTGAGTTACTATGTTAGCTCTTCATCACTGTGATAAATACCTGAGAATAACAACTTACGAAGAGAAAAGATTTATTTTAACTCACAGTTTCACAGTCCTCAGTTTCATGGTCCATGGTTGACTGGCTCCATTGCTTTGGGCCTGCGGTGAGACAGCAATCATGGCAGAAAGATGTAATGAACGAAAGTTGCTTAGCTCATGACAGCTAGAAAGGAGAAGGGTGGGGTGGGAAGGCTACCACATGAGGGAAAGAGAAAGAGGCTAGGGACAAGAAATATCCATCCAGAACATGCTCCCAGTGACCTACTTCCTCCAACTAGGTCCTATCTCCCACAGTCTCTGCCATATCCCAGTGGTCTATTCATTTTTCAGTGGATCAATCCACTGATGAGGTCAAAGCCTTCATGATCCCATCACTTTCTAAAAGTCCCACCTCTGAACATTGCTACATGGGGCCACACAAGTCTTTGGGGGACATTACATATATAAACTGTAAGTTACAATATGGACTAGCAATTCAACTATTAGGCATAGACCATGCCCCCAAGTTAAAAACAATATTCATTTAAAAACCTGTACATGACTGCTAATGGCAGAATTATTCATAATAGTAAAATAGTGGTAGTGACCACATGTCCATCAAGTGATAGACAAAATGTGTATGTCCATACATTGGAATATTATTTAGCCATAAAAATAACTGTAGTACAGATACATGTTTCAGTATAAATGAACCTTAAAAATAGTATGCTAAGTGAAAGAAACCAAACACAGGTCACATATTATATGATTCAATCTTTCTGAAATAGAATAAGAAAATGTGGGAGCTGAGATCAGGAGGGAACTGGAGTGACTGCTAGTGCCATGAGATTTTTTGGGGGGGTGATGAAGATGTCCTCAAATTCAATAACACTCATGTTTGTGCACCTTTGTAAGAAATCTAAAAGCCACTGAATTGTACAATGTAAAGCATGATTTTTGTGGTATGTGAGTTCAATCTCCAATTTTAATAAGTTAGACTTACATGAGCGTATATAAAAACATCTTAACCTGATGAAGAGAATCAGTCAATAAATAATTTATTCCCGATGATATCTGTCAGTCATTTTCTTCATACTTTTACTCAGTCTTTAAAAATGACAGTTTTTCCATCCTGAAAGATAATCATCGGAGCACTTTACATTAAAAATTTTTTTAAAAAGACAGAAAGTAACAAAATAATAATACAGAAGAATCATTGAAAATAAGAAAACGTCTTCACTAATAAAAAATATCTCTATATCTGACATAATCAAAGTGAAGATTTAGTGCAAGATATTATTGAGGAATTCAAAATTAAATAAAGGGCTTTTTTTAATTAATTCAAAGAGTAGTAAACAGCTATGCTAAATAGATTGATAGGTTACAACATATATCTAATAAAAGTTTTTTCTCGTAAAAGAAATGGAATTAATGTTGGAAAATAAACATTTGAGTATTGTTCATAATTGAAGAATTGCATTTTTATAGTGAAAGCATACTATGAATAATGAACAGGATAAATACAATTAAATCTATAAGTAGGTATATATTTGGGAAAATGACACATTCTTAATACAGAGAACAAGAGCAAGAATACAAGATACTGTACAGTTATAAGGTCTCTTTTTCCACCACTCTGCACTACCAATATTCACAGGCCATGCAGATCCAGGGCAAAAAAGAGAAGGGGGAAGAGAGAGGGAGGGAGGGAGGGAGAGAGAGAGAGAAAGAGGGGCGGGGGAACCCATATTACTGGGCTTATACCACAGGATTACGACATCCCAAAGTAAAAATTTTAAATTCAATTTTATATTTACTTTTCAATTATTAGTTGGGTGGGCACTCATGAATAAGATGAGATACACCAGGGAATTCTAAGCAGTTACATTTTTCTCTTCATTTCTAAAACTATGGATAGTTGATTATTTTGCATGCTACATATACACAAGTTCTTAATAATATTTAAAAAAATTCTTTCTGGGCTGGGCATAGTGGTGCAGTCCTGCAATCACAGAGACTAGGGAAACTGAAGCAGGAGGATCACAAGTTCAAGACCAGCCTCAGCAGCTTAGCAAGGCTCAAAGCAATTTAGTGAATGCTGGGATGTGGCTCAGTGGTTAAGCACTGCTGAGTTCAATCCCTGGTACCATAAATAAATAAATAAATAAATAAATACAAATTTTTTATGGCTCTGGCACTGTTTTCTCATCATAAAATAAAACGTTTCCCACATACAGATTTTGCACATGACCTCTTCATCAACAATGAAATGACCAATGATTCATTCAGAGACCTGTAGGCACAGTCAGGTTTATAAGAGGCCTGGCAGCTCTATTAAAATAAAATACTCTTGGAATTGAGCTTAAACTAGTATTTGGCCTTGAAAGATAGAATGCAAAATTGTATTTTTCTGGTTGGACTCCTATAAAAAATTGCTGTGAACTTAGAAATTTATTTCTAGAGGCTGGGAAATTACAGATCAATGTGCCAACTGGTTTGCTTCCTGGCAAGGGCTCCCTCACATGGTAGAGAGAAAGCTAGAAATATTAGTGAACTTTTAAGGAGAGACACTAATCTCATCTATACTAAGTACCCTTTAATCCCAATTATCTCTAAAGAACACATCTCTAAATAACATACTTTGGAGACTAGGGCTTCAACATATGAATTTAGGGTGGGAGGAACACAATCATTCAATCAATGACATAAAGTAAACTACTTGAATCTAGAAACTCTATGATAGCTTGATTACAATTTTCATTTTTGCTCTTTAGGTAACCTTCTGGTTTCCAATAGCAATTTTAGGAAATCTACTGATTTAGTACCTAAAAGTTATCTTTTCTCCATTTGTGGATGTTTGGCTAAATAACACTAAACAAGCATTAAAATCAATGACCATATTCAATCCTAAACAGTTCTTTTCTATGTTTTCCATTATAAGCCAGGAAGAATAAGACCCAAGATTTCTAGTATTATTGAAATATTATATACCATGTATGGGCTGTTTAGAAAATATAACACTGTAGTAGATAGAATTTACTGATCACTAATAGTTGGTTCTCAATTAACAGAATGAACAACAAAGTTAAAAATTAAAATTTATCCAGAGTTTTTGGTTGGGGTGTGATTATTTTATTGATGTAGTATACTTATACATACTGATGGAATTCATCATTCCATATTCACATACACACAAATGTAATTTGATCAATCTTATTGTCTAGGACCTTCTCTTTCCCTTCCCTTCTCTCTCAGCTTGATTTACTTGCTCTTTTCCATTGGTATTATTATTAATATTGTTAATTTTTTTGATCATGACTCTGCTGAGAGTCCCGAAATACTGTGCATTAAGCAAAACACCAAATACATCATTTGAAGGGGATAAGGAACTATCTAGTTTCCTTATGTAGGTCTCTGGTTCAATTACTTCCTGTTCCCCATATGCAACTGGGGGTTCACCAGATTCATGCAAAGGAAAAGCTCAAAAGATCTGTTTTTTGCTCATGGGTACACTTATTGAGGTCTTTCTGAATGGATTTGCAGAACAGAGAGTGGCAGAACTGGAAGTAAACATGGTAATTCACAAAACATTGAAAGCATGCCATGGTTTGTCACATTAGCTATCTCTGGAAAGATAACACACATGTGGAAAACTGGGGGAAAATGAATGCATCGTGATTGTATTCTTTTGTACATATTAAAGAGTAAGTCATTCCTTCCCCTTCAAGAATCTCAAAATGTAAAACTCATGCAGAAAACAGTCTTTACACAAGGAAACAGCATGTGAGTTCATCTCATAAGATGAGAAACCATCCTCAGTGTGAATGTTGACATTTGGACATTGTCAGAAAGTCAGAAAATTTTCAAGAAGAAGAGAAAGTCAGGATTCACTTTTTAAAAGTTTTTTCTTCCAGGAAAAGTTGGAAGCTTGCTCTCATAACCCAAAGACACCATTAATAAAGCTTTGCAAACTGTAACATGTTATACACCTCTGCCTTCTAGAAACTGAGACCACAAAAAGTTTCAGTATTTGCAGTAAGAGAACATAGACATAGAATGCTGAATGCCATGTTCAGGAATCTTCACAGCAGTGTAATATATATGGCCAAATATTGGATAAATAAGTTGTGATATTTACAATAAAATATTATGTTACAGTGAAAATAAATGTACTATTGTACACAAAACAAAGTGGAAGCATCATAGAAACTATAAGCAAAAATAATTCACTTTGACTTCACTGAAACTGCTGATAACACAGACTTAATGATTAATAAGCACTGTCTATGTTTCCTTCTTATGTTCACATCATCTAAATCTTAGATTATGAGTTTCTTGGCATGTAGCCTGTGTTGAATGCAATGCTGTGTATTTGAACCCCAGAGGTGATCCTCTCTGTTGAAGTGTGCCCTATAATGCATATCTAGGTGAAGCAGAGAGCTGAAATATTTAGACCCACATGGATGATGAATGGGCTAATTATTCAAACCAGTCCTAGGGGATCTTTCTGTAGGGTTTAATATAGAAAACTGAAATAGCTAGGCCACATTGGCTGAAGACCAAATGTCTTAGTCATTTTGGTATGCTATAACAAATACCTTAGGCTGGATAAATTACAAATGATAGGTGTTTATTTCTCACAGTTCTGGAGGCTAAGAAGCCCAAATTTGAGGCACCAGCCGATATGATGTCTAGTGACTGTCCATTCCTGGTCAATAGCACCTTCTATATATCCACATAGCCGAGAGGCCTTACAGGCTTTTTTTTTTAATAAGGACTCTACTATTATGTATAAGGGTTCTGTCCTTATGATCTAATCACCCCACAAATGTCCCACCCCTTGATATATTCCACTGGGGAATAGGTATTACTATATGAGTTGTGTGTGGTACACAAAAATTCAGACCATAGCACTAAATGAGATGTGTCATCATCAACAGAAGGAAGATTCCTTTCACAGGTCAGAGATCTCGAGATCTGTGGCCTTCAGAATGACTTAACTGACTTTGAAGGAGTGAAAAGTAGTAAGGACTCACTTAGAGAAGGTAACTTAAGTAGGTTCTGCCACACCAAGTGACATAATTTGCTAAGAATATAGCAATGATGGTAGAGTAGAGAAAAATGCAGGACTAGAGAAGTTGATGGTCCTTGGCTTAGTATATTCCATGCTGCTATTAAAAAAAAAAAAAAAAAAAAAAAAAAAAAACTACCCAAGTCTGGGTAAGTTATAAAGAAGAGAAGTTTATTTAGGTCACAGTTCTGGAGGCAGAGAAATTAAGATTGGCTGACCACATCTGGCAAGGGCCTCATGCTGCATCATAACATGATACATGGTTTCACATGGCAGAGTGGCAAGCAAGTGCTTTCCGAAGAGACCAAAGCACCAGCAGTCACCTTGCCTTATAACTACCTACTTTAGTAACTAGTACAGTTTCATGGGACCCACTCACACTCAAATACCTAATCCAGCTTTAAGAGGTCTAACCCAATTTCTAGAAAGACAATCTATTATGAGGGTAGAACCCCCATAACCTAATCACTTCTCAAAGACTCCACCACTTCACTCTGTTTCATTGAAGAATTAAGCCTTGATGTATGTTTTGGCATGGATAAACTACACCCAAACCATAGCAGTCCCCCAAAAGAACCTTGATTGATCAGTTCTTGCACCTTAGAGAAGATCACTTAGAGGGGCTTGTGCATATTTTTCCTCAAGCCAGAAATTATGATACCTATTTTCTATTTCCTTAGATTAAAGTAAAGAACATTTTTATTTTCACCAAGGGCTCTCAATTACTGAGTGATAACTCTCTGGATAAGTACTTTATATGCTCTAAATGAATGAATGAAGGGTGCAAAATCATTGGTAATGATTTTAATGATTATTAATGATCAGACCCAAATCACTATTTGAGAGAGAATTCTAGCGAAAACTGCTTAATGACTTTCTCTGATTCTCAAAGGGCATTTCCAGATATAATAGGTCTCCTGTTCATAATATCTTCAACACAAAGAGCAGACAGTCCTATGAGGTCCTCTGATACTCTCTCTTGCCAAGAACTACAATGTTTTTAAAACCAGGCAGAGTATCAGGAGGTCATAACTTCCTACATGAAATCTCCACAGGGCACATACCCTACATGAACTATTACTTCTGTCTTTCTTCTCTTCTTCATACTGTCTGGCTAAGGAGCCTCCCTGAACTCCTATTTTATAGAGGCTCCAGCTGAATCCTGAGAGAGCTGAAAATGACATCTACTTCTGCATGCCATCTCAGCTTTCTAGTCTTCCCAGGAGCACAAGTTGAATGCTGCACCCAAAAGCTTATCCTGGGACTGTCCTGCTGCTAAGAATTGCTCATATGTAAGATAGGTCAGGAGGAAAGCCTCCTCTGTTAGTAATTACTTTGTGTTGCCTGTGTAAAACAGCCAAAGAGCAATCAATATGATTGGGATATACAGGTGAAAGAGAGATGCCTGCAGAGGATAATGTCAGAGGGAGAAAGCCAAGCTTGTGGCATTTGCTGCAAGGTTGACTCCACTCATGATATCAGAATGTGGTTGACTCCCACTTGAGGCAAGGGCCAAGGGCACCTTTCTACTCATTAACACAAAGCTTGCTAGGCCTCTCCTTGAGTTCTACCCTATTTTTTTTTTTTTTGGACAACGTGGAATATACCAGTCGATTTATTTCAAAAGAAGAGGCTGTTGTACAAGACTTACAAACTATGGAATCTTATGTTTTTTGCTTTCTTTTGAATATGTGATTTAGAATTTGCTAGAGTTTTCTGTCTCTGACTCTTTGGCAATGTCCAAGAACCCTACTCCATGAGCCAGGCTGGAGTCCTGAGGCATAAACTCTGGGGCAGGTTGCAAGACCAACCTGAAGGAGAAAATGTGTTTTCTTCAGAGTTGGCCGGGTTAGCAAGCACTGTCAAGGGGCCGAAGGGTCCTTGAAATTAGGGCTGGGATATTGGTGCTTCTACTGCCAGGAAGACCATGAGAAACAACCTCTGCTGTCCTCTGGTCAATTTAGTGGTATGTGGCAAATATTTCATTAAGTCTAAAAAACAGTTCAATTCAGAGAAATGCTAAACTTACACATGAAGGAGCTTCTCCTTCTAAACCAGGACATTAAATCAGGTGTTTTACCTCAAAGGTATGGATGACCATGAGGAAACAATCCAAGTGGGGACAAAAATAGGAAGGTTCTTCTTCACCTTCCTCTCCTTCTCCCCCTCTTCCTCCTCCTCCTCTTCCTCTTCCTCCTACTTCTCCTCCTCTTTTTGTTCTCCTCCTCCTCCTCCTCCTCCTCCTCCTTCCTTCCTTCCTTCCTTCCGTCCTTCCTTCCTTCCTTCCTCTTCCTGTCCTCCCCCATCCCTGCTCCTCCTAACATATCTGAGATAATTTGGAATCTGAAGTTAGCTTACCCCTTAAAGATTTATTTTCATTTTATGCATATGTACAACTTCTCCAGGTTGGACTGAAAAAATAGTAATATCTGATTTTAATGTCCTAAGGAAAAGGCTGAAGCTGCCACTCCCTATTTTGAGATGGTCCTATTCTTCAGGCTAGAGCATCCCTTCTTCATGCCCACACATAATTTCTCAAATGCAAGGGCAACATCACTTTCCAGTGGGGCCTTCCTGAAAGGCAGGAGAATACAACTGCTACCCTGGCAAGTATGTAATTTTGGAGCAGACAAAGGCCTCTGCAGCAGATGACAGCAGAGATATATAGAGGCCCCTGCCTGTTCTGTTCTCACTAGCAGGTTCCTTCTTTGTCACTGGAGAAAGTTGAGGTTCCTATGGTGACTCTCAGAGGTTAGGGCTTCAGCCCATACTAAGCCTTGTCTCTCCATACCAACTCTTCTCCCCTAGACCAGGAACTCCCCCTCACTACAGCCAGGACTGGTCAGAGTTCCATCCCTGCCTCAGAACCACTGTTCGAAGACCCACCTCAGTGTAGGGGTAAAATTCATACCCTGCCTTTCTCTAGCTCCATAGAGATGCTCTGAAAGAAATCTTGAAGTTCCTTTTTATTAAAATCTTTCCACCCTGACAGATCATAACAACTTTGACATTTGAAAACACAGGGTTCAGGAACCTGTATCTCCTTATTTTTTAGAAGGTCTCTAAAATCTATGAACTAATTGACCCAACACTCTTCCTAAAAGTGTCTTCTTTTGTGGAAAATAAAACTTTAATCTTGCCAGAAATTGTCAGTCTTACAAGACTAATATTTTATATCCATGTTAATGCACTTCCAGCTGTATCTCGAGCACTGACAAATGCAGAAAGGTGGCAAGAATGGTCACCTTACAATGCAGGGTAGGGGTACAGGAGGTTGATATAATGTTGCCCCACCCAGAAACAGTTACCCTGATGATCAACACCAACCTGTATACTTCTAGCTGGGAAATCTTACCTTCAAGTGTAGCAGAAGTGCCACTCACAGAAATAGGTCTGCAATTTAATCATCATTCAAATGAACATGCTTGGCATTTCAAAACAAAAACATTAAGTATTTAAACTTAAACTTGCTTATCTTTCACTTACTTCTTGGTCACATTCTCTTACATTATTTCTCCTTCTCTCTATGAGAATATTCAAAGACAGCTCATCCTTTCTCTTCCATCTAGGAATCCAGAGACACCCTGAGACCAAACAGAAGATTTGCCAATTGATAGTTTCTTGCAGGTTCTGGCCTAGATAAATGGGAAAGAGAGAAGAAACAAAACCAATCAACAACAAAACTGAAGCTTAATTCACTTCTGAAGATCTGACATGACCACATGCAAACAGGAAATAGCTCAACTGCTCAGATTCGAGATGGTTGGAGTTAGGAGTGCATTGTCCAGTTGTTCCTGGAAAAGTTACACCTGCTCCCTCAGCCCTTTCTTTTTGGCAGGTAGATAGCAAGGGCTAAGAAATGTTGAACTTTCCAGGGCTACTGGTGATTTTTTTGTTAATCTCACTCATCCTTGTCATTTTTCCTGCATATGGCATATGCTTTCTCTACACATGATGCCAAATCAAAGGAAGAATGATTTTCTTATGGGTATCGTATATGCCAGATTTAGGCACTTAGGGCCAAAGAGTTCTCCTAAAGAAAATGACAAGTCCAGCAGGTGAGCTAGACATACCAAAAATCTCAATACAAAGTCACAAGGGGGTGGATTCAGGAATATATAGGGGATTGTGGGAGCAATAGAAGGACACTTAGCCAATTAGAGGAGGTAGGAGAAGGCAGTAAAAGCGATACCCCTAGAGAAGTTGCTCTGGAGCTGAGTTACAAAGGAAAAGTAGGCAACACACTGAAAAAATACATATGGGAATAAAGAAGCATGAGCAAACATTGACTGAGCAGGATGGTCCAGGGAATTAGAGGTGATGCTAGAACAAAAAGGTGCAGAGGGGCTGTAGAGCTAAGCACAAAGAAGCAGGAGGAAGTCAGACAGTGAAGGGCCTGAGTGCACCCTGGAAGTATGTGGCCTTGTTAATCCGTGCATGTTCATTGAAAAGCTTGACACAAGGAAGTGAGATGGCCAGAGAGATACTTTTAGCAACTACCTAGGAAAAATACATGAGGAGAGGAGGAGAAGAACAAATTAGGACAAGGAGACACATCAGTCATTACTATAACACTTCCAGCTAAGAGATCATACAAAGTGAATTAAGAACCCCCAGGGGTGGGTTACTTAGGAGGTAAAATTAAAAGGACTTTCTGAGTGATTAAATGGAAACATGATAGAGAGGAAATATTCAAAGATAACTCCCAAGCATCTGAGCAGATGATTAAACCAACAAATAACACATAGAATTCAGGAGGAACCTTATTTAGGGGCAACAACTGAGTGTTAGGCAGAATGTGAAGGTGGCGTGGGACATTCAGGTGGCAGTGTCTGGTAGGCATTAGACAAATGGGTGAGAAGCTTGAGGAAAGGTCTGGCTGCAGAAATCAGTGTGTGAGTTTATCTGTACCTACAAGGGAGTTAAGGGCATATGATGAAATAAGCCATTCTGGAAAATGATTTGGAGTGAGGAAAGTAGATGGCTCTCCTCCCTGCCTGTACTTTTGAAAGGATTTTTTTCATCTGTTCAGAATATCTCAGACACCAGATCTTTCTGACATGTACAGAAAGCATATTCATATCAAATTGGGATGTAAAAGTTTGAAAGCATTACCCAGCCCTCTGGAAGCTACACTTAAGATATTCTGGCTATTTTTTTTTTTAATACTAAGGTATGAACCACCAAGAATGGAACTTTAGACCTAAAGAAAGATGTTTAAAACCAGGATGGGCACCAAAAAATATCATCTATCTCATTTCCCTTCTTGTTATATCCCTTCAATCCAATCATCTTCTTTCCAGGATTCTGATCTCACTCAGTGGATTCCACTGCATTTACTATGACCAACAACTATAAGGATTGATAAAGGAAAAGTTTATAAAACAAGTGAATTATATCTGCATTAGTTTGGATCTACTTTCTTAATCATAGACTTGATGCTTTAATAAACTAATAATCTCTGTATTTCCCTGTTTCTTACTAAAGTCAGACAGTGAAGGGTCTAAGTGCATCCTGTTGTTGTGGCTGTGTTGTAAAATGTACAATTTCTTCTCAATTTTATTCCATCTCTATGCCCAAATCTTGGCAAAATGTCCCATCTTCTCTTGCAATGACCACCTGTTTGCTTTAATGGAAAGTGCCTGTCACTCCTATACCAGACCTTCAAGACTAAGGACAGGTGTATTTGGACTGAATATTTGTATTGAGCCCAAATTCAATCTGAAGCTCTAACCTCCAATGTATTAGGAGGTGCGGACATTGGGAGGTAATCGTAATTGCTAAAGTTCCAAGAATGGAACTTTAGACCTAAAGAAAGATGTTTAAAACCAGGATGGGCACCAAAAAATGTCATCTATCTCATTCTCCTCCTTGTTACGATTAGATGAGGTCATGAGGATAAAGACCCCATGATGAAATTAAGTGTCTTTATAAGGAAATGAAGATACAACAGTTTCTCCTCTCTGCCATGGGAGGATACAGCAAGAAGGTGGCGTTTTGTAAACCAGAATGATGGGCTCTAAGCATGCAGTGATCTTCTTAGCCTCGAGTACTATTAAAAATCTAAGTATTTGCTGTTTTTCCCACATAGAATGTGGTAGTACTTTGTTACAACAGCCTGAACTGGCTAAGAAAGATTCTTTCCACTTTCCTGGCATCACACAGGTGATGGCAGAGCCCTAAAGGATGATGTATTCATAAAATTAAGGGAATTTTGATGGCTGTTTGGATCACACCACCTCTCATCTTGTACTTTTAGGGTAAAATAAACTTTTCATCCTATGTAGCTCTATATTTGTGTGGGGGGTATTTTTGTTTTTAATAAGAGCAAACTATCTGCTCTAATATAAAGTAAAAATTGAGTGTTAGATCTGCCCCTTCCTCTAATAGAAACTTAGTAGTTTAAAAATTTTAAGGAATATTGGAAAGTTATTTTGTAATGATTAGAAGGTTCAAAGATGCAAAGCAAGTGTACCACATAATGGACAGTCATGAATTTTATCTAAAGTCTTCAAAAGAGAAATATATTTTGTACGATTGAGAAATCCTTGATGTTACTCACGGAGTCTTTTGAATAATTGCTTATTGTTGTGTATGATAGTCTCTGGACTATTTGCTTAGCCAGGAAGATTACATAACAAATTGAATCTCTGGGGGCTCTCTTTTATCTTTTACGCCTCCTTATTTACTTGAACCAACAGTGTCTGCCTTTTTGCAATCTTAGTTATGGTTAGTAAATCATATGATTTAATTTCTGTAATTATTCTAGACTCCTGATGTTTTTTGTCGATAGCTTCACAAGTGGATATTTTTAAGAGTATAATATGTGCATACAGAGAAATTAATTAATAAAATGATAAAACTGATACAGTCTGACACTCAAAAGGTGGCAGTTAGCATATCTTTATCTTTTCTTTATACATCATAAAAATACATGCACTTGCATAAAATTGTTTTAACTGGTTGAAAAAAATCAAACATCAAACAGTAGAATATCACAAAATGGCAACTTGTCAGAACTATTCAAGGATAGACTTACTTTTAGTTATGATAGGACACCATGCTCACATATGTTAGAAGGACTCAGGTAATCATTCTTCATCTGTATTGACCCTATTCTTTTAGTTGTTGACAGACGTTTATTTTATTTATTTATATATGGTGCTGAGAATCAAACCCAGAGCTTCACACAAGCTAATCAAGCACCCTACTACTGAGCCACAACCCTAACCCATTGGTCCTATTCTCATAAGACTCTTTCCTTACCACAAGATTGTTGGAAACTTATAATCTTCAAAATCCTAGGTTCAAATCTCCTGGAAACTAGCGAGGGGGCTTTCCTAATATTGTCAAAGTCCTGGAGTTCACTTTGTCTTTCCTTGCTCTTTTCATACCTATCCTTCAATCAACCACTGCAATCACATGCAAAGCACTGATTGGCTCAGGCCTGGGTCACATGCTGTATTCCTAGGTTTGTAAATGGATCCACATCCCAACTGTGTGGACTAAGAGAGAGGGAGGAGCAAATCCCAAACAAAATATTAGATCTGTTACTGAAATAAGGGGAAATAGGTGATAGAAAAACACACAGCAACCATCCACTGCAATTTGCCTCTTGGTTGTCTCACATTCATATACAAGTTTAGAACTACTATGTTATTATATGTAGTAATTACTTTACTGTCTACATCCATATCTAGCATGCTTAATCAATCCCTAGAAAAAGGAACTGAACTCTCATTTGATGGTATCATCACCCACACTTCAGTTTTAGGACTACTAAAAGATGTGCCATCCTCATAACCAGGCATCAATACACCCTATATACAATGATGGAGAGAGGGGAAAAAATGACACTTGGATGGGAAATATTAATAGTCACCATTTGATGCACATATCAACTTCTGTTTTGTTTACTTCTGGAACATAGTAGGTACAATATATATGTTGAAATAATCAATGAATACAGATTTGGACAGGAGAGAAAAGACCTCCAATCCTAGCAGAAGAATAAGTTCCTCATTCAGCTTTTGTTTGAGAGAATGGCTCCTCCAGTCTTGAGATCAACTGTTCTTTTCTTTGGTAGAATCCTTTTGCACTATTGTCTCCCCTGGCCATATCATAGCATGGCATTGTTGAAAGTTATCCCATTATTAGCCTATTTTTGTTGACAATATTTCTGAGTCCTGAGGGTTTCCTTAGAGACTAAATATTCATAGACAATTCTTACTATGCATTTAGAAATGTTTCATATTTCATCCAGTTCCAAATACTGAACTCCATAAGCTGGTATTCAAAGGCAGATATCTTGTTGGGTCATGATCCTTGAAATTGGAATTCATCCTGAGAAATTCTTTTCTCAGTAATAAGATTAGTGGTTGGTCTATCTCTGAAGTCTTCTTTATAATGATCTTCATCTTTATACTGCTCCAGAGAAATAGAAAATAATAATTGAGGAAGGAAAACTCATCTGGCACAGAGGCATCAACCAAATACATCTTAACACAGAGGGAATCATCCTGTTTATCATGTAGGGAAAATGAGGTGCTTGGCAGTTATCTTAAAATGTTTCCCTCTTATTTTAATGGAATATTCAAATACAATTTTGCTTTTCTTATTGGAATTGCACTAATTTTTATTGAAGTAGAGAATAAACTTTTCCAACCTGCAAAGATCCAGATTATCCAGTTTATGACTTTCTTATTCTCTAAGTTTCATGCAGAAGGATGTCCAACATCAAATTTGTACTTTCTTTCCATTCTGATTTCAGTTCTGGTGGGACCTTTATGAGTTCCGTTTGACAAGTGACAAAAGATGGTTCTCATAATCCAGTATCCTACATTTCTCCTACCAAATGCCATAATGTAGCAATATCTATATACATACGCTTTAATGTCTGAAGTTTAGTGATTTAAGATACTGCTACAAATCAAATGACTTGGGTCACCAACTTGTCAGCTGCAAATAAAGAGTTCTCAAAGGTTTACACTGTAATTCCTCAGCTTAGTGCTTCATGTTTTAGGGTCTATTACTTATTACACTTGAATCCTAGTAAATATTTCTTTGTCAGTGAAGATCCATCCATAAAGTGTCGAACATGGACATTAACTGACAAAATAGAGTCCAGGATTAAATATTTGTTTTTACATGTAACTGAAAGGTGAAAAAAAGGTAATATCAGCCTTGTCCTAATATGCACTAATCACTGTGACAAAGGGAATGTGATTTGTTCTTTGAGTAATATATGTCACTCAAAGTGATATTGCCTGTGTTAACTCAAAAGTGAGCTAAAAAAATAACTAGGTAGAAAACTTCTATTTAGTTTTTTAGTCTCATTTTCAAATGCCATAGATTTTTTGATAATTTGGATTATTGTTCAAAAATATTATTTTTCCCTTTCTTGTATAGGTGAAATCTGTTTTCTTGACTCACTGAAGCAAGACATAGACCTATTTTCCATAGCCAACAGGATATTAGTGGACATGACACAAAGAGGTCTTAAAGTTACTCGTGCATTTTATATTGGCTCTTGTTCTTTAGTAATCTGCCATGAGAAGGGCTATCCATTTTAGCTTGAGCCCTAGCCTGAACAAAAACAAAGCCACCGAGATGAGTCCATTCTAGCTCAGCTGAACTGCAAGTCAGCCTACAGTGTCACACATGAGAGAGTAAATCCTTGTGTAGTGCACTCACAGGCTTTAAAATTGTTCATTAGGCAGCATTAGTTGGCAATATCTCATTGAAACATCCTGCAGTGGATTGTCTAGAATTTCTAAAATCAAAAATGTGATCAG
This sequence comes from Marmota flaviventris, assembly GCF_047511675.1. Classification (NCBI taxonomy): domain Eukaryota; kingdom Metazoa; phylum Chordata; class Mammalia; order Rodentia; family Sciuridae; genus Marmota; species Marmota flaviventris. The sequence continues at coordinate 98,774,408 of NC_092498.1, read as the reverse complement.
AATGAGGGGCAAAGGAGATTATCTTGAAATTTCATTTACAGAGTAAATATACTGTTCTAATTTAGATTGTATGTTTACTTTGGTAGACTAATAAGGATTTGTGGATGATTTAATGTTCTTAGCCTAAAAATGTAAATTTTTCCCCCATTAGCTTTTCTGAAAACAGGATTGCTATAAAATCAATGTACATGCAACAGAGTGGAATGCAGTATAGTATTATTACATCTTCTCAGCCCTCATATCCAATGTCCATCAAAGGAAGAATCATTAGTCTCCCACATTCCAGCAATTCCGGTCACAAAGTACTGCAGGAGTTGGCAGGATAGGAGCAGTCAGATCAAGGGTCTGCTCTCTAACAAAACAAGTGTTTCAAGTATCTAAGCAGCATTATTAAATATTGGTGGAGTAAAAATTAATGGAGAACAAAGTAGTATTCTGTTGTGAAAACTAGTGAACTGCCTATGATGAAGTCAGCTTTTTTGGATATACTTGAATGCCTGAACATGTAGTCTTTCAGAACCCAGATAACTGTATCGTGTAGTAAGAAAGTAATTATTTTTAATTTGGAAATTGTTCAGAAAAATTCCTACCACTTGGCCATTTTGACCATAAAATAGCTGTAACCATGGCCCCATCCTGCATGGGAAACTACATAGAATAAATCAACAATAGATGGAACTACTTAGGACGTACCCTGTGAACACTGCTGATTGTCAACCAAAACAAAATTTTAGTTTTCATTTATCTGATATGAAGCTGCTCTTTTTGATTATAGTTAGTCAACAGTTTTCAGCTGCTGAAGTTTTCCCATGAAATAATGTTATAATTGGTTGGATAATTGGGAGTTGTGTCCTGACCAAGGACATAACAGCAAATAAATCACAGATATAACCAACAATATGTCATGCAAGCAAAATACAACAGCCATAAACCTCTAAAATCATTTGAATTAGTAAAATTACGACCCCAGTACCATAAAATGGGCAAGAATTTACAAATAACACATAAAACACAGGCCTAATGTATCATAAATTTGGCCGATCTAAAACGAATAGAAAGTTAGCTATTGTAAACATTGAATTAAGACTTTTGTAGGATAATGTGTTAAGGCCTAGGTCTTCAAGAAAAGAAAAGCAAACTGTCATAGTGAGTTTAACTGATGCATTCTTCATTCCTCAATAAATTCCATTGCTGTAAATTTGTCAAATAAAAGCCAATATTGTTTTTTGAAATGCAAGACCTTGGGAAAGAGTGCTTAGGACATAACACTAACAAACCTTAAATTTAAATTTTTACTCTCCCATCTACCTCCATTTATAATTAGCTGACACCTATGTATGCACACATACACACACACATGCCCTCCCTCGATGTGTGAGTTAATTGTTACTCTAATTCTTTAGTGTCAGAGCACAGGGGTATGAGAAGCAACACCAAGTAAACTCCCTTTCAAGGTTCTTTTATAGCAGGAGTTCTTAACTAAACATGACTTCACATGATATTTAGCAATGTCTGGAGACATTTCAGGTTGCCCCATCTGGAAGTAGCACCTAGTGGGTAGAGGCCAGGGATGTTGCTAAACATGCTACAATGCACTTCTCCCAGCTCCCACCACAAAGAATTATTTGGCCTTAAATATCTATTTTACCAAAATTGAAAGACCCTTTTACATACAACAATTTGTATTGTAGAAAAAGATGTAGACTCAGCTATTTAGCTTACTTCAATAAATCTTGATAATCTATTTTATCATTGAACAGGAAGTAACTCTTAGTAGCCCTGTCATAAGCTGCAAAGAAAGCGGGAAGACTTGATTATTTTGCTCATCATTGTGATCATAACCCAGTACCTGGCACATTAAGTGGTAGGTTAAGATGTATTTGTTAAATAAGTAAACACATGGATAATGTTTTAGTCAGCTTTTTTCACTGCTGTGACTAAAAGAACCCGAGAAGAACAATTGTAGAGGAGGAAAAGTTTATTTGAAGGCTCACAATTTCAGAGGTCTTAGTCCGTAGAAGACTGGCTCCATTTCTTGGGGCTCGAGATGAGGCAGAATAGTGTGGCAGAGGGAAGCAAATCACATGGTGATCGGAAGCAAAGAGAGAGGTCTCCACTTGCCAGATACGAATATATACCCCAAAGCCATGCCCCAATTCCCATGTCCTCCAGCCGTACCCACCTGTCTTCAGTTACCACTCAGTTAATCCCCATCAAAGGATTAATTCACTGATTGGGTTTAGACTTTTACAGCCCAATCAATTCTCCTCTGAACCTTCTTGCATTATCTCACATGAGAGCCTTCTAGGAATACCTCACATCCAAACCATAACAGATGGAAAGAGAAAGAAAGAGTAAGAGGATGAAGGCCAGAGAAAGGGATTGGATTGTGCTGATCCAAAGTTTGCCTGATTTTGGTGAATTTGCTTATAGTCTCCCAGAAATAAGGAGGCACAGAATCAGCTAATATTTATTGTTTAGTAAATGCTATCATTAACTGCTTATTGTTCTGAATGTATAGTAGTAGCAACTAGAGGACTTAAAGTACAACTAGAAAATTTTAAAATAATGTGACTTTCAACTGGACTCAAAGTTTAGAAGTTTTATAAAAGCAATCATAACATCTAAATAACCTAGGACTGAGCTTAAGTATATATATATATATATATATATATATATATATTAATTTGTTTTGGTATATGTTGCTTTGTCTGTTTATCTTCTTTGTTCTTCTAATCTTTCCCTACTGCCTAGGTAATATCCTGGAACAAAAAGTCATCCAGGGCCTCTTTGGGATAAGTATTTAGGAAGACCCGGAAGTTATGCCTGCTAACCATAGTGAAGGGGTAGGGCAGGCAGATAAAGTGGCCCACACCTGAAATCAGTAGCCTGAGGCAAGAGGATCACACGTTCAAAATAGCTTCAGCAATTCAGCAAGTCCCTATGCAGCTGAGTGAGAACCTGTCTCAAAATAAAAAAGGAAAAAAAAAAAGAAAAAACACTGGAGATATAGCTCAGTGATAAAGCACTCTGGGGTTCAATCCCCAGTTCCTCTGCCAGAGAAGGACTGGAGGGGGAGAGCAAAGGGAGCACAAAGCCATATCAATAAACCTCAATGTATTTTTGGCACCTATTATCACAATCTCCTCTTTCTCTGATCTACTTCTTTCCTCTAATCACAATCCAGTGCCAACATGGTCTTAATCAATATTAAACATAAGTAGACATTTTTATTTCCATTCTACTTCCTTTCTAAATGCCATTATGAAGCACTCTCTCATTTTGCATTCCAATATACTTCATAAATGTGGATCAACTTCTAAGTTTCTTATTATAAAAAGTGTCTATAATTTTACAGGTAGATATCTCAATGTCTCTTAAACTCAACCTATGATAAATTAACTATTGTTAGTAGATAGCAAGAACCAACATAAGTTTATGATTCTTGCTACCCTCTATTAAAAGTTGATCATCTCACAATGGGCAGGCACTTCACCATCTTTCTTATATTTTGACCTAACATCTCTCATCCTTGGTCTTCTATTTCCCACTTGATATACATTTCTGGTTAAATGATTGTTTCCTGTTTCAGACTCTTTACAGTCAGTGGACCCTTTGCAGAATACTTTCTTTGTGGACTGGTAAGCCTTGGGAATATACTTGCCATTTTGAAAACCAGAGTGAAAGAAGGACTGGGGGTAGGGGCAGGGAGAGAGAAGCAAACCCTATATTCAGGTTAATTTAGGAACAGCTGGATTGGATCACAAGTTTCCAACTCTGGATCCTGTCCCTGTTGTCACCAGCTTCCAACAAGGAAAATGAAAAGTCAATTAGCCTATTTCACCCCAGATCAAGGATTCGGTTGGTAATGTGAGCACATCCCTGGAAGACGCCCTTGGGTGGGCCTCTGTCTAACAAAGTTGCTGTTTTTAGACTCAGACACGTTGGCTCTAAAAGCCGCCACTCTGTAGGAATTCCATACAGACGAATTTGCCCTTCTGAAAACCTTCCTGATAAAGCCACTGGATGAGTCCAAACTACCTCATAACTTTGGAGCCAGCCTGTCTAGAAGGTGCCAGAACTGCCAGACAAGTGGCCCAGTTGCAATCTTTCATGAAATATCTGGAAGCAGGTAATAATGAGAAAACAGAATCCCAAAGTTACACAGAAAGAAAAGCCAAGTGCAGGCCACCATTAGCAAAGAAGTACAGGATGTTTAAAGCTGCCCTCTCATCCTGTGCTCTCTGGGACACCACAAGGAAGATGAGCAGCATAAACCTCTGTGGCCTTTGTGCTGTGTTGCATCTAATAATCAACTCTTGACTGTCATAAAATAAAACAGCTCTCTGTAACTGAGCATTGGCCCCCAGCCCACGAGCAGGGGCTGAGTGAACCCGGGTGTGACATGCAGCCACTCTGCAGGGCAGTAAGTCAAAGAGACAGGTGGAGGCGCGTACTGTTTGGACAAGTCTCACTGTGAAACCAAACGCTGCGTCCGGCAGCATTGCTCCTGGTTCTGCCAGGCTCACCGAGTGATCTACTACTGCCTTCTAGACCTCGGCCTGTTCTCAGCTGAGCTCCGATCCAGGTGACCCCAGAAGGAACTGCTGATTTTGGAAATGGCTTGGGGCCGTATTTCTGCCACAACATATTGGATCTCCACTCTCTTCTACTTAATAAAACTTTATTATTAGGCTTGTAGTTTATGTTCATTAAAGAAAAAGCACAGAAGAATAAAGGAACAAACACAATTAATGACCAGCCAGAGACAGTTTTGAGAGTATTTTTTAGGGTACTCTGTTCCAAAGAATTTCTTCTGCATATGATGTAGTAACATATTTTTTTAAAAATGGAGCCATACAATCCAAGGTTATTTTTAAAATTTAAATATAGCAATATATACAGAAAGTGCACTGTGCAACTCAATAGAATACATATTATTTTGTAACTTCTTTTTCCTCCTTTTCCTTGTTCTTTGTTTGAAAAAGGATCTCTCTATATTGCCTAATCTGGTCTGGGCCTCAGGGATCCTCCTGCCTCAGTCTCCCCAGTCACCGGGACCATAAGCTGATACCATCACTCTCAGCATAACTCCCTTTTCCTTTACTAATTCACTGTGATTTCCCACAGCTACATATATTCCACTGTGTTTTAGTAGCCACTGATATCAGAATGTAATATTAATGTCATTAATGTCAAAACTTTAATCTTGCAGTATTTAATATGATTAAATTGTAAGGTTAATAGCATGAGATTAAACTTTGGATCTTACAAAGTAGCAACCAATTTCCTTATTATATACTACTTTGAAAATTCTGGTAGCAATATGTTCTGCTGCTAAATATTTTTTATGTTTCATAAATTATGTTGTATTACTAATTCCTAGATGAAGAAAAGTGATGTATTTGACGAGTATGCAGATTTTAAGGCCTTTGATGTAACTGGCAAACTGCTGTCCAGATTATTTCTGACACTTCCTTTCTTTCTTCATTTCTTGTCCAACACTATGCACTAGTCATTTTTTAAAATCTGCCCATTTGATTGAATAAACTGGCATATTATTAATTTTTAAATTTATGAGTTTTTTTTTTAATTGCTAGCAAATTTTATCATATTCTTATGGTCCTTCCTGGTAATGCCTTTAAAATTTTTCAGTTGTGATTGAGGTTAGGTGTAAGTCTTTTTCTTACTGATACACACATACACACACACATACTCTCACACACATATATATGTATAAATATAATATATGTACATATATGTATATATTATATATTTTTACTGAAATATATATCTTAGTATATATAATTACAAATATAAATTAGATATTTACTTTTAAACTCTAATGAAACTAGACCTCTACTTACTAGAGTTAAGTATTAAAAGGTAATATATTGACTCATAAATTGAATAGATTAACACAGTTTTCTTGTTCTAATATCTTAGTATTGCTGAGGATGATATCAGGCATCCTGGATTACAGCCGTGAAATGTAGCATGTCCTGGGCATTGTCAACACACTCTCCTTATCTTTACACAATTCTCAGTTAATGATCCCCTCCCAAATTAATGTAGTCATGAATTGCAATGTTAAAAGCATATGCATTCAAATTCTTTCTGTGACTTATTGGCCATGTGACATTAGGCAATTACTCTATCTAATCTCAGTTTCAGTTTTTTCAGCTGTGAAATGGGAAGAGTGATGACATCTACCTCATAGGGTCTTTTTGTGAGCGTTAGAGGAAGCAATGCACATAAAATTAGTAATAGTTAAAAGTTAACTATATTTATGCTCCATTTTACAAGCAGAGCACCTGACATGGAATGATAGCTCAATAAATGTTGGCTATGTTAAACTACTATTGTTATACCTGTTATTCATAGGCCCTGTCTAACAATTAGAATTAGGAATTCAGAACCTATTAGAATTAGGAATTCAGAACCTATTAGCTAGATTAGGCACCATCCCTTATAGGGTTTTGTCTCAGTGATGTTGATTTCTGTCTGAGAATAAGACACAGGATAGTATATGAGCTGAGTCAGGACACTGATAAACTTACAAGTCACTAAAGTGCTGAGTAATTTTTGTGTTCAGGAAGGGGTTCAGAATTCAGTTAAGCTGATGATTCTGCATCAAAAACCCGAGTTCCCACTCTCACAGTTCTATACACACACATTCACACTTAGGACAAATATTTCTCCAAGGCCTATATCCTTACTTTCCACCTTTCTACTGTGAACTCAAGAGCCATCCTATTACAGGATGAAGAAGTAACCAGGTAGGCTCCTTGCTCCTGACATCAGCACCTCCATGAAGAAAAGAGGGAACCATCTTGAGTCTCCATGAGGCCAGCACTGCCAGGAAGAACTGACTTCTCTTTGGTATATTTTGGTATTTGATTTATCAACTCTGCATTTTACAGTATTTTCAGAAAATTTCACTCATACCTATTACTTATGCAGCAATCAATGTGTTTACTCTATTTCTCTTTACTCTCTTCTCCCAGATTTTAGTTATGTTATTATACTTTGTCAGAACAATAAATGGAATCATATTTCCACCATTGACCTAAGATTAATTTTTGTCTTAGATGTATGTCTTAGATTTTCAGGGCTCACCATCAGGCCTTTGGTCAGTTTTCTCAGTGCTTTCTGGTTTGAATGAACTTCTCCTTGGATGATCCTGTGGAAGGGCTCTGAATACAGGATCACGTGAATTAGTGTGTTCAAATCTATTAAGGACAGCATTGCTGTATACAATCCTTGGATACATCCTTGAGTTTCTTGAAAATGTTCTCCACTATGGCCTCCTTTACTGTTGAAAAGTTTGAATCAAAAAAGTCCACAGATGGATGGTGTTAAAGGTTTCATAGCAATATGGATGCACTTCATGCTGCTGAACTGTATGCTTAAAAGTGTTTAAAATGTTAAGTTTTATGCCACATATATTTTACCACAATTTTTTTTTCTCAAAGCACCTATTCCATGCCAGGGAGTGTGCAATGTGGGTATAGTGAGCAAGGGAGATGGATGCTTGGCCCACATAGAATTCATAATCTACCGGGAAATGTAAATAATCGAAGGAGGTTATACTAACAAGAGGCAATGCAAAGTAACCTATAAGAACTTGAACTTGGAGAGAATAAATTTCTGTTATTTTATGCACCCCCTCCAATGCAAAATATGTTTGTTAAACTTTCTTCCTTTCTTTTTGTTGTTTCATGTCATTAATATTCACTTTGTCAGTTTATGAGAAAAAGAAAACTTTTCAAGTAACGATACAAAGCTGAGAATGTCTTAAATCATAAGGAAATAACTCTTCAGGCATATGGTGTTTGGAATTGTCTTTTCATAACTAAAGGTTTCTTACTGCTTGGTCATGAAAGATAGGGCATCTTTATGATCCAGGCAATTGAAGTAAAAAGATTGACTCAGTACTAAGTGTTTGTTTATTTATTTTGGTGCACATACTTACTCATGTTTTCAAACTTTTCCAAATGATTCCATTACCAAAAATATTTGATGATCACTATTAGAAGTTTCTTCATAACTAAATTTCTCATATCATAAATTAATCTTTTCATGTTTATTTCAGTTCAAAGTGATGGCACGATTTACCAGCAGGCAAAACCTGGCAAATCTGATAAAGTTAGGATGTCTTCATTTTACACTAAATCTGAATATTGGTACTATCAAAGAATATAATAAGAAGTTAAATACAAGTTTGAAAAAGGGATTGTTTTATAATATCTTTATCTACATAGAAAGATAGATATTTACTTCCCTAGTCCAAAACCCCCAACCTCTAACTGAGGGCAATAGCGTCTGTCTTCAACTTCCAAGTGACTTTTTATTGTGGTAAAATCTACCCAGATATTTACAATTTTTAATAATTTCAAGGATCCAGTCCAGTGGCATTAAGTATATCCACATCCATCTCCACAGCTTTTTCATTTTTCCCAAACTGGAACTCTGTACCCATTAAATAATAATTTCCCATTCCCTCTTCCCAGCAATCCCTGACAATCAACATTCTACTTTCTGCCTCTACAAATTCAACTATGTTATTATTTGACAATTGCCAGTAATGTTTTGAAATTAGAACACAATTATCCTAATTTTTAATGGTTAATCAAGTAAATGATGTCCCTTACCTTATAGGATCAACCCAACAATGGTATATAAAAAAAGTCCTCATGATTTGGTAATTGAATCCAAGTTTGGGCCTGGTAGTGACCTGCCTCCATCTGACAAACACAAAGCGCCTTTATTCAGACTATTCAGATGAACCCTAAACCATCTCAAAGGCGTTTTAGGCCCTGCCTATATACTCTGTCTTTCTGATGGTGCAAACTCAGTCATAAAAATATCTACAGTACTTGCTTTAAAAGTACTAGCTGCCATTTAACTGTAAACAGACTTGTAATTTGGCTGTAAAAACTCATGAGTTGCTGAAAGGGGCTATAATAAAGTCATAATGATCGCTAGCACAAACACTGCCAAGCCTGGCTAGCTAGCTAGGAAAGACAGGTATGCAGGAGGTAAGCTGGGCAGAACTTGGGCTGTGGCCATCTGGTACCACCTTTACAGAGGTTCATCTTTTCTACATCCTCCATGTCCAAATGTATTAAGTACTGATGGGTTCCTGGTTGTTATGCAAATGACACACTGTGAGTCTTAGCCTTGCTAGAGCTATAGAAGTGCCCTTAAAGAAACTCAAGTCTCCTAAATAATAGTGATCTTCCTTTTGGGCAGGAAGATATGGAGCAACATTTGGAATGCAGGTGAGAAACCATGATTGTTTCATGCTAGAAACAATTCCCATTGAAAGTCCAATGTGCCAGCCTTTGCCTTGTGTGTATGGCAGAACTCTCTCCTTGCTTTAGGGGTTGTAGGGGAAGGTTTAGTCAAGGAAAAGGGAGTTGCTGTTTCCCCCTCTCATCAATCTGAGTTTTGGGGTGAGTATAACTAAGAAGTGAATCCCTCAAGGCCAGAAGGGACCTGGCACCAGCAGGCCTATGCGGATGTTTCCAAAAGTGACCAAAGAGACTCTGTCTCAGCAGCCTGGAGTCTGAGCAAAGGCTCTGGTCTTACTGAGATACTGCCCTTCTTTTCCTGTCCTCGGATCCTGTCCTTTGCCCAACTCTGTCCTCAGTCATTTTCCATAATTCTCTGTCCAGGGGGAGGGTATAGAGTGATGCTTCTTCTCACCGATTTAGATCCATCTCATTCCAGACAAAGCAGCCCAGTGCTTAAGAGCTACATGTTTTGTGTAAGCAATGGCTGGCCCACCTTGGCTTGGCCAGCAATCCAGGTCCAGGACAGTAGAAAATACCTCAATTTTGGAATCAGGAATTCTGAACTTGGGAAAGTTGTTTTATCTTTCAAGGTTTAGATTCTACTTTGTGACACAAGGGGTTCAAACCCATTATCTAGGGTCTTTTCTAGCTTTAACACTTAATTTTTTTTGAGCTATAGGATATCTCCTGTAGCCACTGGTATTCCATCCTTTCAGAAAGATGAAGACAGAAAAGAACTGAAACAGGAATTGATTTTTTTTTAGGATCCTGGCTTAGACTTAGAGCAACAGAGATACACAGATTCTGAGAGCCAATATCAATGTCCATGAAAATATCATGGACAGAAAACTTTATCAGTATTAAATCCTTTTAAAAGAAATACAAGGAGATAGATTCATAGATCAACAGCATGAATTTTTGTAAATTCTTTGTGGTTCCATCTCTTTTGAAAAACAAACAGGGAAAGAATATCAAACAAACATATTCTAGCTATAGAATGTTTTTGTTTTTGTTGTTGTTGTTGTTCAAGCTTATGTACAATGCTTGAATTCACAGGAAAAACAACCTGAACTCTCATCTCATGGTCTCCATTACCTGGAAGAAAAGAAGATACAGATTCTTATTTATTTCTTTGCAGAAGCACTTCTGGAGCTTGTGCTATCTGTATATGGTACAGAGCCCTGAGTTCTTGTGAGAATTGCAGTAAGCCCTGATGGGCAGGATATTGATACTGTGTTTTAACGTAAGCCCACATTACCTCTTCACTTCCACCATCTGAGATTTGGCTTGGTGTATGTTATACTTTTTATTTCTGACACCACTATACAAAATGGCCAGTGACACCCTACTATATCATGACACTGGTTCTGAGATTCTACCTTAAAAATACCCAACACGTCTTTTCACATTAAATATTTCTGCACATTTTAAAGGGAATTTTAAAACTGCAATCCAATTTATGCCCAGCAGAAACCAGAGATATTCTGCATGCCTCTTGATCCTCATTGTAGTTATTTCTCACTTTAACTCCTGACTTAATTGCCTGACATCTCTGCTTTGACATCTTTTTGCCAAGAAAACCACAAGGTCAACATGAACATGGAGTGCTCTATGATGCAATCTCAAGATGGCCATAAATCAAGGCAGATTGGCCTTCCACGATGCCTTGGGGATGACCTAAATGGGTGCACACCAACGGGAATGTCTGACACTCTAATGCAATGATTGCTGAGCAATGTATGTTGAAAAGATTAAAAACTTATCCTTATGAGAGAGGGGGGCAGCCCTCCTGGGCAATTACAAATAAGCAGTAACAAATGACAAGAACAGTTTTGCCTGGCCAAAGAGGTTAAAGGTTTTGCCTGGCTAAAGAGATGAAGAAAGGATTGTTTTGGATGGGGAGTACTGGGGATTGAACTCAGGGGCACTCAAACACTGAACCACATCCCAGCACTATTTAGAGATAGGGTTTCTCTGAGTTGCTTAGTGCCTCACTTTTGCTGAGGCTGGCTTTGAACTCATAATCCTCCTGCCTCAGCCTGCCAGGCCGCTGGGGTTACAGGCATGTGCCACTGCACCCAGCTGAAAAAGGGATTTTGATGAGGGAAAAGTAGATTTAGGACCAGCCAAGAGAGTCATGGTTTTCTTCTTTGCTAGCCTGAGTAGTTTCATCACTGTTTACCTCCCTAGCACCAAGCTCCCTGGGTCATTTTTCCACTTCTTTGTAAACAAGTTCTGCTTTGAATTCACATAAGAAATATCAGTTATGAGGAATATGTTCTCTATAATGGACTAGAAGCTTCCTGAAGCCAAACATAGTATGAATCACAAGCTTATAGCTGGAAAATTTTCCCTCACTCCCTTCCCATACAACATACACAAACGTACACATCCATGCAAAATGACTTATTTCTTTTAAGTTCAATGGACCAAATATAATCCTTAGACTAACTATTATATATAATTGCCCTCATTTATCTTAGCTTTTGAATTGCATGTGCTTTTGAGGACCACCTAAAATACTTGAAGAAAAATCATTTATAGCTCATAGCTCATAGATGAAAGATGAATGAGGTGTCATGTTGCTCACGAGGGCTTCTCCCTCATTTCAGTCCAGCTTTCCTCATCCTGTTCTGAGCCCCTCTAAATTCCTTATGGAAATTCAGCAACTTGTAGAAATATGGGTTTTATTTAAACACAAATAATACCTGAAAATATTATGGACAAGGACCCTCAAATTTCTTCAGTGGTCTATTTAATATCCATTGACACTCACAAAGTTCATGTTTGGACAGTGACTATACCTTTGCTCTAGTCAGTCAGATCTGAGGAATTAACTTTAGAGAACAATAGGGACTGAAGATAGTGTTTTTTCCATCTACCATGTCCACAATAGTAGTTTAAGTAATTGTTGTGGAGTGACTGTTTCTTAGGCACAACTGCCTTTAATCTTCACAACTATTTCATCTTACACATAAGGAAATAAAGGCATAAAGGGGCTTAGTAATTTATCCGAGGAGGTAAAATACTGCCAAGAACTCAGGCAAAATTAACAATTCAAAACTTTAACGACACATGTTCAGGAAGGTAGAGAGCATCAGAGAAAGACAAAGCTGGATGATGGGAGGTGGGTGTTAGTTAAAGATGGCTTCAAGCAGACTATGGTGTCTGCTCTGGGCTTTCATGAACAGAAAGACTTGAGACAAGCAGAGACAGGGAAGGTAATTTAAGAAAAAGTACTAGCCAAGTTTTCTAAGCAAGGAAGCTCTGGATGTCCATTTTGGGCTCTTTCACAGTCTGGCAAATGCTTCATTGAGGAAGCCTTATAGCAGCACTCCAAAATGAAGAAGGTGGTAGTCCTTGTGCAACTGTGACTTCCAGATCTAAGCCCGAAGTCCATCCCCTCCTCAAGTCTGCCTCAGCCAGAGCTGGCTCTTTGTCTCAGGCTCCTGCTAATGTTGAAGCTCCAGGCCTGGGCCTCCCTCTTTATCTTAATAATCAAGCTTAATTTATACTTTGGAGCAGAGTGATGTGTAATGGTGTATATGGGCCATACGCTAGGAAGGAGTGGCAGGTTAAAGACTCAATTTCCTGGCCTCTCCAGCTTTGCGTCACCCTTCTTAATGATATTTCAACATTGAGTGGTTTGGCTTTTTTTTTCTCTTCAAATTAAATATACAGTAGGTGTTTTGTGTTTAATTTCCTTAAGAAAAAAGTGTGTTTTGTGGGTGAAATGGTTAAAAAAAAAAAGTAGAAGAGAGACCTGGAAGTTTATAAAAACCATATTGTGTGCTCGAGAGACGTGGAATTACCTTTTTGGAGCCTTTTTATTCTCCTGGGAGTACTCATAATGTAGTCTTATGAGTTTTGTTTGTTGTTTTATTTTTTTTCTTCTTTCTTTCTTTCTTTTTCCGCCTGTGCATTACCCCCAGTCATTTGTCTTTTTATATGCTTCTCCGTGGTATATTGCTGACACAATAGCCTGGAGCAAGGAGGCTTTGGAGCCACTTCTGTCCCATCACGTAATTACATTCACAGAGTGTATTTATAGCAACAGAGGTGCCAAAGTGGGAGGTGGTGAGGGAAAGAAAGGGTTCTGCCTTAGGAAAGTGGCTCGCTGAGTCTGCAATGCAGAGAACCTCTGCCCATGAGGACTGGTGGTTTGGTAGGCATGTTGGCCATAGATGCCAGCCATTGCTCAGGAAGATGAACAGTGGCACACTGCACGTGTCAAGGAAGGGAGTCTGCAGTGACAGGCTCCTTGGGGTGCTTGAACCCTCAGTCTACCCACTGCAGCACCCCTCAGAACCCTGGAGGATTCTGCAAGAGTGACTAGGAGGTAAATTCCAAACACACACACACACACACACACACACACACACCACACAGTTCCAGCTTTACTGATGTGTGATTGATAAATAAAAATTGTAAATATTTAAGGTGAAAAGTGTGTTTTGATGTACATATACATTATAAAAATGTTCCCATTTATTATCTTGTCCATCACCCTGTGTAGTTGCAGTGTGTGTACGTGTGTGTATGTAATGAAACACTTGAAATCTATTCGCAGGAGATTTCAACTATATAGTGAAGTATTAACAACTAAATTCAGTCTGTGTATATTACATATCTAGAACTTACCTTGTATAACATAAACTTTGTACTTTCTGATCAACATTACCCCATGTCCCCCATCTCCCTATCCCTGAGAAATGGCCTTTCTACTGGCTGTTTCTATGAGATAAACCCATTCAGATTGCCCATATAAGTGACTTCATTCAGTGTTTGTCTTTCTGTGCCTGGCTTATTTCACTTAATATATTATATTTTCTGGGTTCATCCATATTTTCTCAAATGACAGGACTTCCTTTTTAAGGCTGAATAATATTCTATTTGAGGGGGGGGGGAAATGTGTGTATATACATATACATATATCCATATGTATATGTGTATATATGTATACACACACACACACAATTTTCCAATCCATATCAATTAAAACCAAACCACAGTGAGATATCACCTCATACCTGTTAGGAAGGCCACCATCAAAAAGATAATATTTAGAAATACTGGTGAGACTCTGGAGAAAAGGGAATTCTTGTACACTACACTGTTGGTGGGAATATAAATTGGTATGTACAGCCATTATGGATGTGTGGATGTTTCTCAAAAATATAAAAATAGAACTACTATATGTTACAACAATTCTAATTCTGGGTGAAAGGAGAATCCAAAGGAAGTGAAATAAGTACATAAAAGTGAAATATGCACCTTATCATCATTACAGCGTATTTACAAAAGCTATGATAGACAATTAACTTATATGTCCATCAATAGATGAATGGATTAAAAACTGTTCCATTTGTCTATATCTATGTTTTTACATAGCACTACACTGTCTTCTGTTTTTATTACAGTATATCTTTAGAGTATATCTTGAAGTCATGTTGTTTAGTGTCTCCAACTTCATTATTTTGCTCAAGATTACTTTGACTACACAGGGACTTCTGCAGTTTCATATGACATTTTTTGTATGTGTGAAAAATGTTATTAACATTTTGATAGTGATTGCATTGACTCTATTGATTGCTTTGTGTAATATGGTCATTTTCACAGTATTAATCCAATTTATAAATTCAGATGTCTTTTCATGTATTTGTGTCTTTTTCAATTTCTTTTATCAAAGTTTTGTGCCTGCAGTTCATAAATAGATCACATTCTTGATTAAATTTATTTTCAAGGATTGTTTTTAATGCTATTGTAGATGGGATTTAAAGTTTTTTTCTCAGTTGCTAGCATTTGGAAACAAGGAACTTTTGCATGTTCATGTTAGTGTCCTGCAGTTTCACTAAATTTATTTTTTTGGTCGTTTCTTGGTGTCTGTACATATTAAAAAGTTAGCACCTCTTCAAGTCTTTACAAACTATAGGGAAAGCCCTTCACTAGTCAACTTATACAGAGATTATAGGAAGACCAACTGGCAAGGCTTATGGGCGGGCTTGTGACTGGAGCCCTTAGGTGGGCTAGTCTGGTGCCTGAGTCAGCACACAGGCAATCAGACCTGGAGCTTGAATGTACAGATGCTGATCTCCTGCCAGGGTCCACTTGGGTGAGCCTGGTAACTTGGCCCATGGGGATAGGCCTAAACCTTGAGCCCATGGGAATGAGCCTAGATCCTGGGCTCAGGAGTTTGGCATGTAGGCTTTAGTACACATGGAATCTGGGTTCACAGGAATGAAAGCCCCCCCCCAAAAAAAAAATTAACACAGTACTCAATAGCCTGCATATTCTTAGTCTTGATCTTCTAGCTGTTTGCCTTTTTCCTCATCAAGCCCCATATGGCAATCATATTGACTCTTTATTCATTCAGTGATCGAATCAGTATTTACGGATCAACCATCATATGCTAGGCATTGTCAATGCTGAATGAAAGATTCAAAATGACCACCCTTATAGAGCTTGCATTCCACAGGAGAAAGGGGTTCCTAAAAACAAATACTGAAATAATATAGTTGGCAGGTATCCTTCAAAAACAAGGTGGGAAAGGGCAAAACTCAAATCATTAGGCTATTTTTGTAGTCCATGAGACTAAGACTCTTTGGGCAGGTAGATCTAAGCTGAGACCTGAAAGGTGAGCAACCAGAACAGCATGTGAGGAACTAGTATCCAGGAAAAGTAGGTAGATAGGAGATGAGGTCAGGGAAGGAAGCAGGGTTAAAACCAGGGAGGAAACTTAGAATTTAGTGTGATTGTAATGGGAAGCTATTGGAGGTTTTGAGCAAGTAGAGGATATAGCTTAATTTCCATTTTTAAAAGATATCCCTAGTTGCTATGTGCAGAATAGATCTTAAAGGGTGTTAGTGGTGGAGGGGACTGCACATTCCTCACACTATGCATTTGCATGGAGAAAAAGCAATTACCACTTCTCAACAGAAAGAAGCAGGAAAGTTCTCTCTATAGCATATCCTTTATTATTCCTGTCCATTGGTGATTTCAACAATAGGAGGGCTCCAGGATAAATAGGAAACAAGGAAGAGGGACAACCCTTTTTCGAAGTTTTGCTGAGAAAAAAAAAAGATCCAGTGAACAAGACTGAGTAACCAAAAATATAGTTCAAAAGGAGTTTGTTTATTTTTTAGTTGAAAAAGATATTGATGATTGGGGAACCTACTATGTGTCCATGTGGTATTCCCATAACAAAACCAAACAAAAACCAAACAAAAAATGATCTTAGTCTATGAGGACAAGAATCTGCTCAGAGCCTCAGGGAATGAACTGAGGGTATGAGGACCTGACTATGTTTATGATTCTGAAAACATCTAAGGCCCATGTTCAGCTACTGAAATGGGTCCTGAGAACTACTCTCAATGAGATTCAAGTTCTCAACAAGGCATAAGCTTGTCTGGATGCTGCTTAAGGCCGACTCTAAAGTTAAAAGGGTTCTGAGAAATGCTCTCTTTCCAACAAGGTGGCTTTGCAGAGCATACAGCCCTCAATGTTTGCAACTGGCAGTCCTTCCTGGGAGCACTGCAGGTCATATGCTTTATGCATAGAGTCCAGCTAGAAGACACACACTGATGTCTCCTGCTTCACAGATGTTCCCCAGAGACTTGGTGGTCAGCTGGCCACTCCAGGCACAGGGGCCCATGATCCAACCAGTTGTGATGCACCACCTCCAGCCCAGTCCATCAACCTGCCTCAGGGCATAGCTTAACTCCTGGATCCCGCGATTCATCTGTCACAGTTGAGCTCCAGTGTGTCTGCATTTTCCTGCCGCCTTTGTGCCAAAATAAAATCAGTCAAACAAAACACAATCATGCAGCATCAGGCCACAGGCTGTTTGTCTCAGCCTAACTGACTCTGACAGCTCAGGGAGGAGAGCAGTAGAGCCAGTTCATCTGAGAAGCAGGGATGGCTCAGGTTCCAGAAACAGAAGTGGACACTACTCCACCCTAGCAGCATCTGAGATCCCTATGGCCTACATTCAGGAAAGGGTGACTTGGGCGCTTCTCAGCTTTCCTCCTGGGCATCTCCTCCCAGCTGGCTCGCATGCCTCTAGCTAAGGCAGTGAGAGGTACCTGCCTATGGTCTGCCATAAATTCTCCCAACCAAGGTCTGAGGTCTGCACACCAATCCGTGCCTGAGGTACTTGCTTGGTACTCCTGGCTACCACACCCAAAGTACACCTTGCATTTTTTGTGACATGGTTATCAAAAACAAAAACAAAACCCTTTGAATGTACCTTAAAGCACAAGACTAATAATGTTACTTGCTGTTGTTTTATTCTAAGTCTGCAAAACACTGCTGTAAACACAATGTTGGTTATATCTCCATTCTTTCATGGTTAGATTTCCATGAGAACCATTTCCATATATTCCCAGTCTTTTGAGCTCATATTGAGGGCAGGGTAGGAGAAGAAGGCTGATGTAATAGAAAAAAATATTTGGATTTCAGAGTGAGACATCCCAGGTTACAGTCCAGCGGAGCCACCTTATCTTCCAATGCTATTCTTCACTGAAATGAGTGCATGGATGCCTAAGGAGCATCGTGTAGTAAGAAAAGGCATTGGCTTTGGAATCAGACACACTTTATTTTCAAACCCAGCTCTGCACTTTAGAGATCAAATGTAAAATACTGTATGTAGAATGCTTAGTGCTGCACCTGCCACAGTGAGGCCTTCACTGGCCCCAGACCCTACAGAGCTCCCCCTTGATTGAAATCACTCTCCATTCCCCACCTCTGGGTGGCACACTCCATTGCTTTTTATGCAAATTAATTGGCACTTCTTTTCAGTACCATTTGGTGACTCTGCCTGCTCCTCCCAAGCACAAGATTTTGGATTTGCTGAGGGTTAGTACCAAAACCCTACCCCTTTCCTCTTCCTGGGGAAACTCAGTATTCTCACTTTTGTCTCTCTAATCTATACCATTCCTGGAACACTGAAATGTCTTGGAAAATAAATACCTCCTTGAGACCCTAATTAAATTCCTCAAAAAATTAGAATTCTTGTTTCTCTCAGGCAAAGCATTTCTTCATTTCTATACATTTCATCTGAGTTAATGGGAACACTCTTAGGTTGCTGACCAGAAATTTGACAGACTTTCTTGATTCTACCTTCTCTGTCTTCTACTTTTCTAATCCATTATTGAGTGCTGTGGTTCTATTTCCAAAATATATTTAGAACCTCTACTTGTCACTGTGACCCCTGCCACAACCATCATAGCATTCAAAGTCTTCATCACCTCTCCTTCTGATGACTGTAGTAGTTTCCTAACTGATTCCAGCTTCCAGACTTGTTCTGTAAAAAAGTATATTTTTTAAAAACTCATAATCCAGATTATGTCACACAGGTGCTTACATTTCCTCTGGTAACTTCCCATTTTACATAGAACTGACTTCAAAATATCTTCCAAGACTTGAATGTTCTTTATCATCTGGTCTTTGCCTAACTCTTCGAGTTCATACCATGCCACTCACCCAGTCTTTGGTTATGCCCCAGATATATTGGTCCTCTTTCCAATCTCAAGTTCCTTACAGGTACAATCCAATTGGCTTAGCACTTTCTGCCACTTCCTGCTTTTAGGACCTTTATCTCATATATGACTTAGATGTAGGTCCAAGGGAAACTGAAGTAAGAGACTCACTGAATTAAGAATTGTCCTTACTCTGTCAAGCTGACATCTTTGACCAAGAATCAAGTTCTTGGATACTTACTTTTCTTCACAGTACCCCAAGTTTTTATATAATAGATGTTTATAATCTCCTTGTCCTTCCAATAGTTCAAAACTGTCAATAGATCTAAAACCCAGTGGTGAAAACAAATCTAGGCATATGATGCAGTGTCCTCTATATACCAGTATGGTTATCTCTGAATTCTCTTGCAATTTGGGATTAGTAATACTGGAAGTTGGCTAGCTAGCAGATTTGAAATGATGGACCAATTTTGATGAATTCCATTCTGCTATGGAAGAATTTCTTGGTATGTTAGTTAACAACCTCCAGTATTTTATATATATTTTTTTCATTCAATGCTCTATCTATACACCTGCACTTTGTTCTACATAAATGACTCGTTGCTTGATGAATTTACCTTTAACAGCTCTGTGTTCATTCCCTTTTCATGATGCATCCCCAGCCCATGCAGAAACCACATTCTTCTTTAGGGTCCAGACTGATGCTAGTTCATAAAAACCTTTAATCTAGGTATTCATTCTAACAGCAGCTGAGTGTTCTCAGAGCATGGTACTTATCTCCCTCTAATAATCCTTACTATAGCCTATCATGGACTGAGCATCAGCTGTGTGCCTACCATGCATAGCACTAAGCAATTTATAAGCCCTATCTAACATAGCAACTACAAGAAAAGTACTATCAACATTCTGAATTTGCTCAAAAGGAAACTGAGGCCCAGAGAATGAAGTGGCATGATCACTGTCACAACTCAATCTGCATCTATCTTACTTTTTCATGCATTATCTTAGTGGTTACACTCTTTTGCCTCATTTTAAAACATGTCTATCTCCCTATGCTCCTTCAGATTCATCTTCATATATCCTAGGCCTCCACAGCCTATGAAACCCTGACATTTCTCAGGCTATACACTTTTAATGGAGTAGTTTCCTTTTCTACTTCTGTAAAGTGTTTTAAAATGGTGGGGGGCAGGTAATGATCCTTTAACATTATGATATAATGAGAAAGAGTTGGGAAAGTGATATCTAAAATGTTCCCAACACCAATAAGCTTAAGTTCTTATCCACACCCTTGGCCTAGGAGGGCCACACCAAGACAAGTCAGCCTGCCCTTTGGAGCCCATTCATTAGGGTAGGGAAGGGAAGTGTTTATGTGGCCTTGGCTCAGGGATGATATAATGATTGCCTTTCCTCCCAGCAGGTCTCACCCCCGTCTCAGGAAGACGTCAGGGGTCAGCACAAGGACAAACTCTGGTTTGATGAGTCACTCTGGGGGAAGGCCAATCATAGCATGAAGGTTTGCTCCAGGGGATTGGTGGAAGGAAATGGTACCTTTCCCTTTGAGGACTGAAGTTGAATCTAAGCTCAGTCTGATGGCATGGAAAACCACCTGGCCTGTCTGGCTGGAGATCCAGGAAAGGGAGCAACAAGGGTCCCCAAAGAGGAAGACTCATAGACTAGTTTCTACCAAGGTCCTTAGGAAATCTTCACTGCCAAGTCTTTGAGGAGCTCAGGTAAGACAGGTGTCAGGAATAGGGGCCTGTTTAATTTTTTTCCATTTGTAAGTTTAATTCCCATAAAGCAGACAGAAGTGGTGGGAAAATGTACTTTCAAGGAGGCAGCAGAGATGAAGCCAACAAGCTTGGAGTCTCTCCAATCAAGTACATCTGCTATGGCACCCTTGGATGGCCATTGGCTCATATGGTAAAACACTAGAGCCTACATATATACTGCCTCTTCTTCCTCTTATACCACCATTGTTACCATCATCCTCAGAACCATCATTGCCACCAATACCACCTACAACCATCCCCATTACCACTGTCACTACCACTAGTATTATCAAGTTATTTGGCAGGTACTCTTCTAGACATTTTATGTTTACTCTCTGTTTAATTTATATAACAGAAACTATTATCTTTAATAATGAGGAAAACAATGTTTAGAAAGGTCACACAACCTGACCAAAGTATACATCTTATAAGGGGCATAATCTAATACTGAGGCTGTGCTCTCAATTACTATGCCACATGAAATATTGTCTTGGGGGCAGAATAAAAAGCTTATATTAACAAACAACAAATGATAAAGGAAATATCCGTCTTGTTCTTCATCTCTCTCATCCCCCTGACTATTCCTTTCCTGCTCACTCAAGCATTCAGTGACTCCAGAGCAATCTAGAATAACCAATCTTCTTCCATCTTTGGGACTGACACTCCATTTGCCTAAATCTACCAACCAGGAGGTGGTTGACATGCTTCTTCTGTTCTAAATTGCTACAGCCATCCTTGTATTCTCAGCAGGTCACTGTGACCTCTGCTTGAAAATGCAGGCAAAAATTATCCCTTTCACTAAAGCTCTCAGTCCCCATCTATTACTACAGGAAAGGTGGGCCAAATTTGCACAGTTGAAGATTGAACCAAAACCAAAGGCATCTGTCATCCTCATCATAATGGCACTGAGAGAGCCCACAGCAGTGAACTGAACTCAGGGAACACAGTCATGAGGGGATGCTCCATTCTCTCCAGGATCCAAAAGCACATGATCTCTCATCAGAAGGTTCTGGGGTAAGGAAATATACATGATTCTGGAAGCCTAAAATATAATTATTGATCACGAACTGCAAAGAGTTAACGTTGATGCAGACCCTGACAGGGAGAAAAACAGGCTCTTGAAGTTTCCTGAAGTCTTTTCCTTTCCCTTGCCAGCAGCTGAGAAGAGGATCAGCCAGGTAGCGGTCTTCTACTTCTGGCTTGGAAAATTTTCCAGTGGGCTTTTCAAGCATGAACACCTTGGAATGAGGTTGATCCCAGTAAAAGCCCTAAATGTCAGAAAAGTTGAACATAAATCTTGCATAGGGTGGGGATTCCTTGACAGTCAGATATTTTTTTTCACTTGGGTTACAAGAGAGAATGTGAAAGTCTAGTCTGATTTTATGAGCTATGATCACAGTATTCCTCTTTCTGGAACAAATGTGCCATTGCAGAACAGTTCTGTTATTTAAGCTTCTGGCAACTGCATTTACTAGAGGCCATGTCTGTGGTTTTGTATCCTGCTCCCACAGTTGGGTGCCAGTTCAGTGGGCACTCCCAGAAGTTGGTAGACAAGGTTTGTCTGTTCCAGAACTGAGGTGGAGCCACATCAACTGCTTATACTTATGGTAAAATATATAGGAAATTATGTCATACTTCACATTAGAAAATCCATTCAGAGCATTTGCATGTTGAAACTTAAAAACAGAGGATGTACATCCTGAGAGGTTCTACTCTTAATTTCTAGAAGGTCCATTTAATACTATCTGAAATCATTGCAGCCAACATTTAATAAGGCCTTACTCTGTACTAAGCAATTTGCATGTAAACCTCATTTAACCATCATGACAAGCCAGTGGAACAAGTGGACATAATGCACCCAAATTACAAGTAAAAGTGACACAGAGAGGTTCAAAAACTTCAAAGTTCATATTGACTATGTCTCAGAATGAAGATCTAAAGTTAGGCTGTTTGATCTCAGTGCCCAGGCTATTAACTTCTATGTGATGCCACTGACATAGATCAAATACGAAATTCAGAGAATCCCATTTGAATCGTTGCTTCCTATATCCCAACCCTGATTATTCTTAAAGATACACAAGAAGGTTGATTCTTGGAATAATTTCAGCATAGTTACTGGGGTCAATGACCCAAACCACCAAAGGCATGCTGCTTTTGATTCCAAATGTGCATGGGAAAGGTCTTCACCTCTTGCAGCTCCTGAGCCAGAGAGATACCTAATTAATAAACCTATATCATTAAAAAGAAATACAAACTTAAGTCAGGAACACAAAGTCCTGACTGCCTTGGCATTCTCTCTCACTTTCAGTTAGTCAGGACAATGAAACCATTAGGGGGAGAGTCAGAGAGCACATTATGAAGACAGTTCTCCATCAAACACTAGGCCCTCTGTTGTCAGAGCCAAGGATAGAGTGACAAGAGAGCTTCACAGAGGAAGGAAACAGGATGAGCCACATGGGATCATCCAGGAGCAGGGAAAGCTTTTCAAGCCTGGATTAAGAGGCAGACCCACGGATGTCCACACTTTTTAAGTTCCAAAAAAACCATAGAGAACTAATCATTCTGAGAAATAACTATAGATAAATTGCTGATTCCAGAATAAAAATTAAAATAATATGAATCTGATTTTATGTGATAATACATCAATTCTGATCACCTCTTTTTCTCTTCTTTACTTGAATATTGATCCAAGAAATTCATGATTTACTGATTGTTCCATTTCATCAACTATATTTATGCAGTTTCAAAAGGATAAGTATTCACCTGTAACACCTTTACTACTTTAACCTGAATTCAGTAGGGAGCAGACTTCACATGCACTTAGTGTAGCATCAATCTAAAAGCTTTACTGAGTATTCTTTTTTTGTTGTTGTTGCTCTGGGAATTGATCCCAGGGGTGCTCTACCCCTGAGCTACATTCCCCAGCCCTTTTAATTTTTAAAAATTTTATTTTGAGGTTGCATCTTGCTAAGTTACTGAGGATCTTGCTAAATACTAAGGCTGGCCTCAAACTTGCAACCCTCTTGCCTCAGCCTCAGGAGTTGCTGGGATTACACATGTACACAACTGCACCCAGCTTTATTGTGTTTTCAAACAATAAGCACATCTATGCTCATTCTTTGTTAATGAGCTCATTCTTGATGTTAATGTTGATGTTAATGACATACATGTACTTACACACATCTCCCTTGATGTGTGATACAAATAGTATATGTTCTACATGGAACATTGAATATTGCCTTCCATAAGAGAAAAATGGATGAAGTTCTACAGAAAGAAGGTAGTCACTGAGGTGGTGTTTTTTCTATACCCTGGCAATGAATAAAAACCAATCCAATGGTTTGCAGAGCAATGCAATGGGGGAAATCCCGTGGCACACAATGGGAAATCTTCCTCTGTGGCGGATCTAGTGATTTTCTCTCATCTATAACAAGTACATTGCCACAGTCTGGCTGGGCACAAATGCCGCAGTCTGGCTGGGCAAACAATCACGAGCCACCACACAGCTTGTAGATTCAAACAGCAACTCTTTATTCCCGAACTCAAACCAGCCGTCTACAATCACGTTCTGGGGAAATCCACGTTCTCTGCCCAAATCCACCTTCTCTGCCCAAATCCACCTTCACTGGGCATCTATCTCCAAAATATACTGTCTGAATCCCGTGAGAACTCAAGGGGAACTCAGGCAGCAGGATACGCCCTATTCCCAGCAGGAATAATCTTAAACCTTAAACCTGGAACCTAAACTGGGAACGCCCTAAACACGATTATCTTAAAACCGGGAACACCCTAATCTGCCTTGGTCCTTGAGCAAGGTCACCTACATTCAATGTCGCTGCAACATGTCAGCAACATGGGGTACGCTGGCAAGGAAATTGTCATACCTACTTGGCTAATGGCTCCCAGCAGTACATTTCATAACTTCCAAGAACTTCTCTAAAAGGAAACTAGGAAGCAAGAAAGCAAAGTGGTAAGAAGAAGGACATTTCCAAGGGATTTAGACAACAATTAGACTAACAATTAGAACCAGTTTTGATTTACTTAGCCAACCAAGTAGGCTTTTTCTCTATAGTGGCTTTTGACTGCATATTTTTTACTACAAGAGTTCTTAAATGTTGCTTTAGATCATGCCACTTTCCAGGGCATGATCTTATCATTCTGTTTGTCTTGCTGCTCCTCTGTAGTCTTCTTTCCCTGATTGGGAGTGAGGACTTCAGAGTAAACACAATCCTTCTATCAAAAAATATCCCTCCTTGACTCTCTTCAGAGCCACCCTACATGGTAGAAGCCAGTGTCAACTTCCACATAGAGAAGGATGCCACTGTATGTAGGATCTGCAAAAAAGATCCAGATTTATCTCCCAGTCAACTGTTTTAATTGGCCTGCAACTATTAGGTCAAGAAAGAATCCAGCAATATTTTCTTTCATAGCAAAGCAAGGGGCCACCTGTATCTCCCAGCTCAGTCAACAAAAGAAGCCATTCACAGTCAATAAAGTGGCACTTGTAGGTAAATGGATGGTGTTGGAGAAGATAACGCTAAGTTAGCCAATCCCAAATATCTATTTCTTCAAGCTCCATAAGCATGTGCCTGTTGTCTTAAGAGAGGAAGAGGTGGGTTCAATTTGAGACTAAAATCTCTGTAAATCATTGCATGTCCAAGATTTCATTTCTACTTATGTAAAGAAATAAAACACAAATATGAAAGAGAGGAATTTGTCCCATATTTCAATGGGAATGGGAGAAGCCTTAACATATTGGAAAGTGTAGAGATCAAGGCTATATTCTATAGTGGTGGTAGATATGGTTTCAAAGTGTCAAGGTTGTGAATGATGGGTCAAAAGAAGTGGTTAATTGTGGGTGCCCCCATGTTTCTGAGAACATGGGAGAATATGTTATGACTCTATGAGAATGTGGGAACAGTTGCAGGGTGCTTTAAAGAAAGCTAACTCTACAGTTTAGCTATTGTGAATTGTGCTGCTATAAACATTCATGTGTCTGTGTCCCTGGAGTATGCTGATTTTAAGTCCTTTGAGTATAGACTGAGGAGAGGGATAGCTGGGTCAAATGGTGGTTCCATTCCCAGATTTCCAAGGAATCTCCATACTGCTTTCCATATTGGCTGCACCAATTTGCAGTCCCACCAGCAGTGTATGAGTGTACCCACATTCTCTACAACACTTATTGTTGTTGTCTTCATAATAGCTGCCATTCTGACTGGAGTAAGATGATATAGAGTAGTTTTGATTTGCATTTCTCTAATTGCTAGAGATGATGAACATTTTATCATATATTTGTTGATTGATTGTATATCCTCTTCTGAGAAGTGTCTGTTCAGGTCCTTGACCCATTTATTGATTGGGTTATTTGTTTTTTGTTTGTTTGTTTGGTGCTTAGCTTTTTGAGTTCTTTATATACCCTAGAGATTAGAGCTGTATCTGATGTGTGAGGGGTAAAGATTTGCTCCCAGGATGTAGGCTCTTTGTTCACCTCACAGATGGTTTCTTTTGCTGAGAAGAAGCATTTTAGTTTGAATCCATCCCATTTATTGATTCTTGGTTTTAATTCTTGTGCTATAGGAGTCTTGTTAAGGAAATTGGGGCCTAATCCCACATGATGAAGATTAGGGCCTACTTTTTCTTCTATTAGACACACAGTCTCTGGTTTAATTCTGAGGTCCTTGATCCACTTTGAGTTTTGTGTATGGTGAGAGATAGGGATTTAATTTCATTTTGTTGCAAATGGATTTCCAATTTTCCCAGCACCATTTGTTGAAGAGGCTATTTTTCTCCCAGTGCATATTTTTGGTACCTTTGTCTAATATAATTGTAATTTTGTGGGTTAGTCTCTGTGTCCTCTATTTTGTGCCATTGGTCTACCAGTCTGTTTTGTTGCCAATACCATGCTGTTTTTGTTACTATTGCTATGTAGTATAGTTTAAGTTCTGGTATAGTGATGCCACCTGCTTCACTCCTCCTGCTAAGGATTGCTTTAGGTACTCTAGGTCTCTTATTTTTCCAGATGAATTTCATGATTGCTTTTTTTATTTCTATGAGGAATGCCATTGGGATTTTGATTGGAATTGCATTAAATCTGTATAGTGCTTTTGGTAGTATGGTCATTTTGATAATATTAATTCTGTCTATCCAAGAGCAAGGTAGATCTTTCCATCTTCTGAGATCTTCTTTGATTTCTTCCTTTAGGGTTCTGTAGTTTTCATTGTATAGATCTTTCACCTCTTTCATTAAGTTGATTCCCAAGTATTTTATTTTATTTTATTTTTTAGGTTATTGTAAATGGTGTAGTTTTCCTCATTTCCTTCTCAGAGGATTTGTCACTGAAACACAGAAATGCCTTTGATTTATGGGCCAACACCCATAAAACATAAATTTTATATCCTGCTACTTTGGTGGATTAGTTCACTAGTTCTAGAAGTTTTCTGGTGGAGTTTTTTGGGTCTTCTAGAATCATCATCAGAAAATAGTGCTAATTTAAGTTCTTCTTTTCCTATACATATTATTTTAATTTATTTCATCTGTCTAATTGCTCTAGCCAGTGTTTCAAGAACTAGGTTGAATAAAAGTGATGAAATAGGGTATCCCTATCTTGTTCCAGTTTTTAGAGGGCCAACCTAGATTCCCTTAAGTAGATGAATGGATAAAAAAATGTTTTATATATACACAATGAAATTTTACTCAGTAATAAAAGAGAATAAAATCATGGCATTTGTAGGTAAATGGATGGTGTTGAAGAAGATAATGCTAAGTGAAGTTAGGCAATCCTCAAAAAACAAATGCCAAATGTTTTCTCTGATATAAGGAGGTTGATTCATAGTGAGGTAGGGAGGGGGAGCATAGGAGGAATAGACAAACTCTAGATAGGGCAGAGGGTTGGGAGGAAGAGGGAGGGGGAAGGGGGTTAGCAAGGATGGTGGAATGTGATAGACATCATTATCCAAAGTACACATATGAAGACACAAATTGGGTGTCAACATACTTTATATACAACCAGAGATATGAAAAATTGTGCTGTATATGTGTAATAAGAATTATAATGCATTCCGCTGTCATTTACTTTTAAAAAAAATCAATAAAAAATGTGCTTGGAACTATACAAAGCACATTAGATAACAGCTTAAAAAAAGAAAAGAAAGCTGACTATCTTATAGAGTAGATGAAGTAGGGAAGGGAGAAAGAATAGGTTGTTTGTTATACTTCGGGATTTCAGTTTTATATGCTACATTGCTGTGAAGTACAAATATTTGTATAACTTTATCTGATAATTATTCTGTATAGTTTCTATAATAGTAATCATAATAATTATTATTATTATTAATTAATAATATTAATAGTTATTTTATTATTCTGTATAGTTTCTAAGAAAAAAGCCTTGCAGGCCATTCTTTATCACCTTACAGAAAACAGTTGGATAAAAGATTTTCCATGGTTTTTTCATAGTCCAGTCTCTTTGAAGCTAGATGGAGACTCTAACCAGCTAACTCTGGACTCTCACAATAGAACTTCTCCCTATCAGTTGTACTTCTCTTGTCATGAATCATTGGTTCTTTACAAGACACTGAATTGTAAACCATTAGAGGTAGAAAATACACAAGAGATTCTCTGGCCAAATGATTTAAAAACTGTTTTTAATAGTTTTTATTTCAAATGAAAGTTTACTCAGATCCCAAAACTATTAAGTAAATGTAGCAGCTAGGATTCAATGTCAGAGTTGATCATAACTTATTATTTCCCTTACCTGATAAATGAAGATACATAGTAGAATTTAAGAGAAAATTATCATGTGGTAGTCCCTCATGTAACAATACATCTAGGCATTTGTGAGCGAGAAAAGATCAAAATATAATATATGCATATATGAATATGACATATTGTATTAGTCAGCTTTTTTGCTGCTGTGACTAAAGGACCAGACCAGAACAATTGTAAAGAAGGAGAAGTTTATTTGAGGGCTTATGGTTTCAGAGGTCTCAATTGGCCTTTCCTCAGGGCCCAAGGTGAGGTAGAACATCATGGCAGAAGAGTGTGGCAGAAGGAAGAGGCTCATGTGATGATCAGAAAGCAGAGAGAGAGACTGTAAGACTTCACTTACAAGATACAAATATTTACCCCAAAGCTATGCCCCCAATGCCCCACCTCTTCCAGCTATACCCTACCTTGCCTTCAATTACCAATTAATCCCATCATGTGATTAATTCATTGATTGGGTTAAGGCTCTCACAACCTAAACATTTCCCCTCGAAAACCTCTCATGTTGTCTCTCATGTGAGCTTTTGGGGGATGCTTTACCTCCAAATCATAACACACATTGAAACCCACTGTTGTGTATAATAAAAAGCTCTAAAGCTAAAATAATCATCATTAGATGCAAAATCATAGGATGGAAAGTTGATAGGGAACTTTATCATGGAGGGATCAGGCTGTTATCAATTGAGCCCACTGATCAATAGCATTAGTGTAAGTAGATCGATCAGCTGTATTGTGACTTCAGAGACACAACAGGGAGCACATAGGATGACCTATGAAATAGTCTTCACAAGAAAAATAAAAATTGAGCCCAAATTTAATCAGTCTTTTTGACCTAAATATCAGTTTCCAAGAAATATGGGATATGAACTAACAAATACCATCAGTTAAATTCAGAATGTGAGAAAGTCTATAGGACAAATACCCCCAAATTTCTCTATTTGATCAAAGACATATGCACTGGATTATATGACCAATCATTCACTACTTCTTTCCACAAGAGGATCAGATATTCATGCCTACTGCCTTTGGTGGGTTGTACTGTCATGTAATCACTTTTGTTACTTCCATTGTGAGGTCATCTGTTACTAAAACAAATCAGGTAAGTTTAATATGGAGTTTTTAAAAAAGCATTCACAAAAAGAAATGAAATTAAATTTAAAAGATAAGCCTTGAAGACATTTTGTGGACCATGATTGGACCTCACTTGGCACAACTCAAATTATAAAATGTCACTTTTGAAACAACTGAAATAATTGGAATAATGTTGGTGTATTATGAAATTTTAAGGGTTTAATTTTATTTGGTATGAAAATCCTTGCATATGCATGTGTTTCAGAGTTAGAGATGTATATTGAGGTATTTATGGGACAAATGTCATAATGTCTGGATTTTCTTTTGAACATTTCCAGAACAAAAAATAAAAGGATGGAAAAAAGTTTCTCAAAGTATTGATAATTATTAAAGCTGTGTAACAAGCACAAGGAGGTTAAATATCCTATTATCTCTAACTTTATATATGTTTTTAACTTTTGTCTAGTCAATTTTTAAATCATAGCAAATAAAAGTTCTTTTAAAATAATGGCAGAAAAGGATGGGAATCAGCAGCAGGCAAGAAAATTCTGAAATTTCGGGAATATGAAAAGTTGTTGAGCAAATGGTGAGTTAGAATGTAAGCTTGAGAAAGCCTCATTCTTAAGTGTGTGTGGTGTGAGGTTTGTCCTTGAAAAGGTGTTGATCTGCCCAAGAGATCACAGCATGGAGTTGACAATGAGAGCATAAGTGAAAGTCTACCCAACAGTTGACTTTACATTTACACACCTACACAGAGAGTGAGCTCTACTACAGTGTTTACCTTCCAGGTGACAAACACTGGACTTCTTTTCTGTTTAAAAAAACTAAACAAAACTTGTCTAGGCAAAGCTAGGACAGTAAACACAGGCACTGGTGTCCAAGGGCAAAGCACTCCAGAATGCAGTCTCTAGAGTCTTCTAGAATAATGGTCAGTTCCTACTGGGTGCATTCTAAAGAGTGGACTATTTGACAGTCAGCCCTGTCCAAAGAGGAATATTAGACAAGTCACAACTGCTCCATCCTAAAATGTGACTACTGGAGATTGCCATTTAGTTGGAAAAAAACCTACAGCTTGCCAGAGAAACATGGGAAAAGTGACACCAGGGAAGACAGACATAATTCAGAAACAGGATAATAATTTTTAAAAAGAACAAAGATTGGAAACAAGACGATGTGATTAAGACAAAAAACGTCTAGAAAAAAGGAAAGAAAGAATAGAGGCAAACAAAGGACTGTAGGAAATTAACACTGAATGCCAGACCTTACCCTGAGTGGTTCAGAAGGAGGAGGAAGAGAAAGAAGAAAAAAAAAAAAGAACAGATAGTCCCCATCAGAAATGAAAGAGAAGGGGAAGGCAAAGGAAGTATTTGGGGCACCTAGAAAAAGGAATAAAACAAAGTGGACAAGAGGAGGGTGGGAGAGTCATTTATCTGCAGGGACACTGGGACACCAGAACTTTGTTTAGGTCTCCAGCATTTTCATCATGCCTGGATTTGTCTCCACGTAGTTTCAGAATATGTGACATGAACATGTGCAGATACAATTTAATGTGATGAGTCTATCCTGGAAATATAAACCCGAAGATGACTTTGATATAATATGAAGTAAATTCTTAAATATCTAATAACTCGGCCAGGCTTTTATATTTCTAAAAGTAAAAAAAAAATCTTAAAAGTCTAGTCTCTTTATGATTTGTCAACTCTTGGTGTGTACAAGTTAAGAGCCAAAAATAAAAAATTCTAAGTTTCTCTCACAGTGAAGTAAATTCCCTAGAGAAGTTGCTGTCATGTTGGTTTTAAAAGTTTGGACTATGTGGTTTTTGAATAAGAGCTATGTTTGAATTATTTTTTAAAAAAGGAAAGGTTTACATCTTGAGAGAAACTTTACTAACACACATTCCCCTCTCACTAACTACACATTAATGCCCTGAGGTAAATTACTTTTTAAAAATACAAAAAAATAAAATATGTCAAACTTACGTTCCCATTGGCTGAGTCTAGAAATACTTATCAAAGTGTTTATAACTCATTTGGTAATGATTTGGGGGAATATATCCAATGATGAGCCTTGAAATCACATGTAATTTCCAGTAAACACACACAGACATAGACATTTGGGTATAACATGAAAGATTTTTAGGAAGCTCTTTCCAAATTGTTTATTACGTTTCAACTAAAGATCATTTAATGTTTTGATTACAGGCCCATATTTCAGAAGAAACTGTTCATCTGAGCGGATTTATCATCTAAAGGAAGTTTCAAGAGGTTTGAATTGATAATACACAAAAGGATGATCGTCCCTCAAACAACAACAACAAAAAAACTTAAGTAGACCTCAGCTTTAAAGCTTTTGAACCTTGTGCAGTCTCTAAGGGGAAAAAAAAGGAAAAGAAAACCCATGGGAACAATGAAAAACAGAAAAACCTTTATGAATTCTAGGGAAGGGTATTGGTGAAAAAAGAAATGGGTGATTCCAGGGGAAATTAGAATGCTGATGATATGGAATTCTGGAGTGGCACCAGGTCCAGGGCCCCTCCAGGAGCAGCAGTGCCCAGAGCGTGGGAACTCTGGCACTAGGCAGTGTCTGTCAAGGGTGGCAGCCCATACTCACTCAGTAGGGTGATTCACTGACCCACCTCTAAGGGCTTGAACCATCCCCACCTATCAACTCTGCCTTCCATGGGCCTGAGCCCTTGTGGAATTTGGGGATAGCCTTCTGATTTATGGAGGAGAAATTTTCTTTCCTTCTAAAGTATAGCCTCGGGCTTCTAGAAGGAAAGAAGCCAAAGTAAACATTTTTACACATAGACTTTTAAGTCATGGGTGGTATTAGCACCTTGGTTATATCTTCAACATGGTATAGACACATAATCCCCTTTCCTTTAATGTGTTAAATGGTCTTTTTAGAAACTTCAACCTGTCCAGCCTGTATATTTCCTAGTGTGATCCTTCTGCTTTTTCTGTGGAATAAATTGACAGACAGCTTCTAAGAGTGTGGGTTTAAATGTTTAAGAGTGTGAGTTCTAGAAGACTTCACAGGGACAAATGAGATCTCCAGTATGTATGTGCTCTATGACCGAAGGGAGGTTATTTGAATGCTCTAAATTCACTTTGTGCCGCAGTCTGGCTGGGCACAAATCACGAGCCACTCAAGCAGGAACAAACTTTATTTCTGAACTCCACCAGCACACTCCACACACGCTCCCCGGGAACTCTCCCTAACGCCACCCACGCGGCTCCTCCAGGAACACACCACACCAACTGGAACTCCCACCACCGGAACTTCACCAACCAACGCGAACTCTTCAGGAATCCCCGCAAGAGCTCAACCAGAACTCAATGGGAACTCTGCGAGAACTCAAAAGTCATCATCTTAATGGCTCGCTGGTGTCACCTCTCAACCACTACTTCTGGCAAAAATGCCATGTGTCATCCCGACTCGGCTGTGGCCCTCAACAACTTTGCCCATTTGAGAGGTGAGGATGAAGACAGGACCAACTTTACAAAGTATAACTGTAAAGGAGGATTAAGATAATATTTGTAAAGTATGATATTCTCTTGCCTAAAGATATTGTGGCTACAAAGAATGACAACAACAAAAACACTTCAATGTGGTTAAAGAAAATAAGTTAATGTGTGTTGCACCAAAGTTGGAATCCAGAAGAGCAGAATTCCAGCACAAGATGATTGACAACTCAAGGGATTGCCAAAGCCCCCAGTTAACTCTCTCTTTTGTATGCTATTCTCTGTACTGATTTTATCCCAAAGCTACTTCCTCTCTTGGTCACTTATGACCACCCCTGGACAACATTGTGGCTTCATGTGGCATTGATTCTTGCTAATATTCAGTAAGAAAGGGCAAGGCAGACTTTTCCAGAAGCCTTCTCTCATTCCTCAGATCAGAATTGGGTCACATGTCCATTTTAAAATAATCACTGCAATGAGAAAAGAACCACCAGTGACTGTCATAGACTCATCTTTGGAGGAGAAATTATATGGGAAAAGATAATTTGAGTACTCCCAAAGACTAGCTCTTATTAACATTTTCCACTATTCCGATGCCTTTATGGACTTGAAAGTTTTGCTAAAGATGCAACTGGTAGTACTTCCAAGTCTTGAAATGGGAAGTAATTTTATCTGTGTGTGTGTTATGTGTGTCACTTCAGATTTCTTTCTAGTAGATATCTGAAGTGGTGCTTATGAGTGATATTTCAGGCTCTTTGTTGGGAGAGGAAGGAAAATTTATAGGCTATAGGAACTGGCCTAGGACAAAAGGTATGGCTTCATCAATGCCACAAGTACAAGTCAAGAACACGTTGCTGCTCCTTGTACACTCTGTTTCTGCCCCCTTTTAAATGTTACACAACATAGGAACTCTCAGAAGTCCTCAAGAGTTCTAGACCAAAACCAGAAGTGCATCTTCAGCGGTAAAGAGTAAATTTGAAATAATAGCTGGCCTCCGGTATTTCTGAGAGGGAGTTTTATCAGTAGTCCAATTTGAGAATTATTTACTGAGCACTAACTCATTTTCTCTTTTGTGCTGGATGTTAAGCAGAATACAAAAGCAATGTAAGACACAAACTCTACCCTTGAGAAATGTCCAGTCTCTCTCTGAAAATAATACATGTGAACAGTAATGTGTTAAATAGTAGAACAAGACAATCTAGAATTCAGAGCTCAAGGAAATTGCTACAGCCATTTTAATTGCCCATGACTAAACTGACCAGGGAGAATCCCATAATTAACTGCATGCTGTTTTGCAGATTGACATATGGGCTCAGCCTAAATCTGTAATAGGGACTGATACTTTCCATGGAGCAGGCAGACAGATGGCCACAGAGTTTTTCAGACTTAACGTCAATTTCTCCCATGTGCTAACTGTAACCACTATCATGACCTTGTATAAATACATATTCTTCCAGAACAATTTAAATCCTAAAGCCTGATGAGGTGTAAGTTTCTAGAGCTCTGAAAGTGTGGTCATAGCTTCTCAGGCTCCTGCTCCATCTTCTAACATAACCCTTGGGATTCACAGCTTGAATGTAACTGATTTGATCTAAGTGGCTCTGCACACTTGGTCCTAGGGAATACATTACATAGGTCATATATTGTAAGTTACAAATTCTTACATTTCCAAGTTATTGCTATAGGTTTAAAACTCATTTAGAGCAGATAAGCCCGATGAAAATTTTAGGGTGCTGTTAACATCAACAGTTACTTAAATCTGAACACTGTCCAGGCAAAAGGGAGCCTGATATAAAGCTAGGAAAAGCTTATCTCTGGTTTATAAGGCATTTATAATATGGTTAAGCTCAGCATAGATACATAGAACAAGATTTATAAAGCAAAATACAAAGGTATTGTCTGTGATTCAGGACCTTACTGTGTCATGGTCAGGTTATTGACTGTTGGTTCTTTTTACTGCATCCTTTCCCATTGCAATTTACTCAACACACAGCCACTGAAGCCATTTTCTCAAAGTACATCATTGGCTATGTCACTTCCTAGGTGGAAAATCTGCAATAGTGGTGTCATGGTGCCTTTAGGAAAATTCCTGCTTGACTACCAAACCCCCAGCTCTTCTCTGAAATCTGCTCCTTTCCAGTCTTCCAATCTATTGCCAATGCAAAGGTCCTCTTTCACTACTCAAATGCTCTCTTTAACTAGCACTGTTTATTTAAGATCTCCATTTCCAAATATGCCAATGGCTTTCCTGCCTCCCCAGTTTGATCATCTCTGCATTTAATATTCTTCCTGTCTCCATTTATATAAAGCTCACTTCCCTTTGAAGATGAAGGCTCATTTCCTACATAATTACTTTTTCTAAACACAGCAGATTACAGAATTGTTCCCATCTATGAACTCCAATAGCACTGGCATTTCTCATGTAGTGGCATAATTATTATGCATCAAGTTTGTGTGTCTTGCTGCCCCAGCTCAATTTCAAGTGCCTTGTCCCAGTGCTCTCTGTGGGTCCAAAGCCTAATAATAAAGAAATAATAATAAATAATAAAATCTCCAATAAAAGCTATTGGTGACAAAATTACATTAGACTTAATTGTTGAGCAGAATAAAGAAGTGATCAGTTATAATCAGGATGGACTGGGATGAATTATAAGACAGCTTACAAGATAGATGGCTTTTAGAACTGGGTTTGGAAGAAAGCACAGAAATGAGAGAAGGGATAAAAGGAGAGAAACAAGGAGAGCATGGGTTAAAATGGTGACTGTGGACATGGAAAAGGATGTGGATGTGGATGGGTGGACCTGGAAGCCTAGCTGAGTCCTGATAGGGAGTAAAGTCAACAAACTAGTGCAAAATTCTGGTTCCCACATGCCCTTCCCATTTTATATCTTCTAGGTGTAACTTGCTTAGGTCTATAGAGTTGAAAATTAGGGCCAAGAAAAAGTCATCATCTAGGCTTAAATTCTATCTATGACCTTTAAACATTCTTTTCCCATTCAATTCTTTGAAATATCGTTTCCTTTGACAAGGTAATGTTTTCCAATGGGAAGCTTGTTGGTGAATTGTTTGGTTCTCACTTTAACCTTGTCAGAACAATTGGACAGAATTGCAAATGTTGATTAATGCTTTGCACATGTATTTATCCTCTTTTTTTTTTTTCATGTCCTCATGTTTCCCTCCAAAGCTCTGTGTTGTAGAGAAGATCCTATCACTTCCAGATCTGCAGATTTTCAGGGGATTAGGGGACATTACTGGGTATGTGCTGATTAAGGCATCAGCTGAGTTCTGCTGAGGCTGCAACTGTGATCCAAGCAGCTGGCCCAAACTTGAGACCCCTCCCATGCTCAACACTTCAGCCTCAATCCACTCAACTCTTCCCTGAAGCAGAATCTACAGGGTGTATACATCAAACAGACATGAAGATTTGCCAAACGATACATGGGTCACCCTACTTTTTATGTTAACTGTGTAAACATTCTACCTTCCCTATAATTCTGTATTAACAGATACCTGGAAGAAGTACTGCTGATTCCTCAATCAAGGTCTCTTTCTCCTTTCAATGTCATTGTTTAAAACTGTCCTTCAGTTCTGTCTATACCTATAGCATTCTCTGTGCATTCACAGTATGACTTTCTATGGAAGAACCATAGATTGGAAGACCTCAAAAATAAGGATCTTACAAATGATCTAATCAGAGTCCCTTAGTCTACAAAGTAGACTATGATTGAGAGGAGACTGTGGCCAAGCCAGTGTCACATGGACATATTACAGACCTCTGGCTATATTAAGGTCTAAGATCTTTCCTGAAATTTGATTTATGTCCTTATTGTAACTGAAAATGTGAAACAATCAATAAGAATCCTCAATTAAATACAATAGTTTCTTCTCTCCACTTCAGAAACATATTCATTGTAAGAAATCAAAATAAGAATTTCCCAAGATGTCAAAGAACTCAAAACAAGAATTTCCATCAAACAAGCAGCTGTATTCTGA
This sequence comes from Marmota flaviventris, assembly GCF_047511675.1. Lineage (NCBI taxonomy): Eukaryota > Metazoa > Chordata > Mammalia > Rodentia > Sciuridae > Marmota > Marmota flaviventris. Next base: position 98,737,572 of record NC_092498.1, on the reverse strand, counting down.
GCGTGGTGGTATGCACATTTATTGCCAGCGACTTGGGAGGCTAAGGCAGGAATATTGCAAGTTTGAGGCCAGCCTCAGCAATTTATCAAGACCCTTTCAGTGATATCCTGTCCCAAAATAAAAATAAATAAATAAAAAGCACTCTGGATTCAACCTCCAGTACCAAAAGAATGAGAAGGAGAAAAGGAAGAAGAGAAGAAGGAGGAGGAGGAGGAAGGAGTGAGGGGGAAAACAGGAAAAACATAGTAATAGGCTTATTTGTGAATTAATAATCTCTTCTCCTTAAAAGTAAATAATATAGGAAAAATGACATAAAAATGACCAGTCAAGCACCTACTTTCTCATCTCAGGGACTAGCTTCCTCTAAAATAGTATTTCTCAATAGGAGAACTATTGACACTTCAGGTTGAATAAGTTCTTCTTGTGAGAGCTCTGCTATGAACTGTGGAATATTGATCAGCTTCCTTGGCCTCTGCTCACTAGATGCCAGTAGCAAACTTCCTTCCCCATTACCTCCTCTGCCATACTTCTCCCAGTTACAAGAATCAAAAATATCTCCAGACACTGTTGACAGTCTCTTCAAGGTAAAAATCTGTTCCCCTCCCTCTGTGGAACCATGGGTCAAGAATACAACATAGACTTGTAGATTATTCTAAATGGCCCTTGCAGGAGATTTCATTGTGTTCCGCACCCTCCACCACCAATTCTACCATACTGCTTTAATTTCTGTCCATAGCTTTGCCAAATAACTTAATATACAGCAGGAAAAAAACCTCTCCTTATTCTTCAAAATATCTCCATACAAGGCTTGACAAAGAGTGGAGATGATTGAAGGATGTGAATATCAAAGATTACATATCACTTGGGACCACCAGAAAGGCTGCCTAATTGATAAACCACTTAGTAACCTGAACTGTTCCTAACCTAAAACCCTTCCCCTTCATAATTTCTGATCATAGAAGATATCCTCCATTCCATCTGAGCATGGGATTGCAGTTTCATCTGCCTCTGGTCAGAATGTTGATCCTAAGGTATAACATCCTCAAAATAATTTGACACACTCCATTCTGAGAAAGAATAGGATAGTAGGTCAATCCACTTTAGCAGAACTTTCAACGAAACAGGCTTTTGGTGGCTTTCATTCAATAGAAAAAAACATATTTTATAAACCATAGCGTGCTATGATATTTTTCAGTCAGCCAATATTACATGACAATTATTCATCAAACCATTTGTCAAATATCCATTGAAATCTCCCTGAGTTAAATACTTAATTATGTATTGCTATATAATAAATCACCTCCAAGTTTACTGAGTTCAAACATCAATTTTTGTGTGTCAGAAATTTGGACAATTCAACTGGGCAGTTGTGCATGGGATGGGACTATTTACTTAGTTGCATTTAACTGATTGATGAAGAGGGCTGAAGATTTAGAAAAGCTTCAATTGCCTGTCTAGCATTTTGGTACTTACTTTAAGTGACCTATCTCTCCACTTGGCTAACTTGGGCTTTCTAAGGAGGATGGTCAGACTTCTAGCATGGTGGTGATATCTGAGAACAAAACAGGAAGAAGGCAAGCTTTTAAAGTTTTGTCCTCAAGTTGGCACATGGTTTTAAAAATAGAGATAGAAGATGTATGATAGATAGATAGATAGATAGATAGATAGATAGATAGAGAAATAAATATAGATTTGTGTGTTATGTGTGAGTGGACATGTTTCCTCCCTGGTCTGCTTGGAGGGGCTAGTAGCAATTACTATATGATATGTAATCATAGATATGATTAAGTCGAGGATTTTTTGATGGGAGATTATTTTGGATTGTGTGGGTGAGCCTGAAATGAAACCATGAGTTTCTTTACACAAGAGAGCCAGATAGAGATTCCACAGCACACAAAAGATCATGTAATAGAAGACAAGGGAAGCAGAGTTCCAGAGAGAAGATGCCACACAGCTGGCTTTGAAGATGGAAAAATGATATGAGACAAGGAATTGAAAGAATGCAGCTCAAGACGCTAAAAAAATGTGAGGATGGGGATTCTCAGAGCCTGGACATGGAGCATGGCACTACTGATACCTTTATTTCAGTTCAGTGGTATTGACTTTGGACCTCTGGTCTCTAGAACTGTCAGAGAATGGAATTGTATGTTTTAAGCCATCATGTTTGTGATAATTGTTCCAGGGTCCAAAGGAAACTAATACAGTATATCTACTTAATACAGATATTTTGTATAATACAAAATCTCTACTTATAATTGTTTTTTGTACCAGGGATTGAACTCAGGGGTACTCAACCACTGAACCACATCCCCAGCCCTATTTTGTATTTTATTTAGAGACAGGGTCTCATTAAGTTGCTTAGCACCTCAATTTTGCTGAGACTGGCTTTGAACTCACGATCCTCCTGCTTCAGCCAAACTAAAAGCAAAACCCAGCAACTTTACAGGGGAGGGATGTGGAATGTTGAAGATATAATCCCAACCAAATGATTAAAGTTAATATCACTAGAAATACAATATACTAAAACAGTATGTTAGAATATACTAAGAATTCTAAAAATCACCTCTGAATTTCTTAGCAAAGATGTATAACCTTGATCTAATAATGAGAGAGCACATTTTTCAGAAAACCAAACTGAGAGACATTCTTCAAAATAACTGCATGAGCTGGGTGATGTGGTGCATAACTATAATCCCAGTGACTCAGGAGGCTGAGGCAAGAGAATCACAAGTTCAAAGCCAGCCTCAACAACTTAGCAAGGGCCCTATGCAATTTAGTGAAACCCGTCTCAAAATAAATAAATAAATAAATAGACAAATAAATAAATAAAATGAGCTGGAGATGTGGCTCAGTTAGTTGTTAAGCACCCCCAGGTTCAATCATTGGTACAAAAAAAAATTTTAAAAAGCATGATATCCTTCAAAAGTGTCAGGACCATAAAACAATGAAAGATAGGGGACCTGACCCAGATTGGAGCAGACTAAAGAATAATTACAGTTAAATGCAATGTGGAATTCTAGATGGATCCTGAAACAGAAGGATATTAATGGGTCAGTTAATTCTCTATTGGTGCCTAACAGATTTTTCTAAGCATAGAGACTTAAAACACCCATTTATTAATTGGCTCCCAGTTCTCAAGGTAAGAAGTTCGGGAGGGTGTGACCTGGTTCTCTACTGAAGGCATCACTAGATTAAAATCAAGATTTTGGCTTGTTTGAGTTCTTGTCTGGAGGCTCTGGAAATAAATCTACTACCAAACTCATTCGGGTTATTGGAAGAATTCAGCTCCTTGCTATTGTCACCCTGAGGCCCTGTTCTCTAACTGGCTGTCAGCTGTAGGCCTCCCTCAGTCTCAGGCCACCTGACCCCTCCCAGTACTGGAGACTCTATGTGCCAAATCCTCCTTGTGCTTCAAATCTGTAGCCTAAATGTCTTTGACTTCTAGACCCATATTTAAAATACACATTTGATTAGGTCAGGCCCACCCAGATGAGATCCCTGTCTGAAGGTCAACTTATTTTAGACCTTAACTTTATTTACAAAATATTTCTATAGCAGCACTTTGATTAGTGTTTCATTTTATAACTGCAAGACAGTGTGTGTACATCAGGATCTGGAATTTGGGGGACCACTTTAGAATTCTTCCTGCTGAAGTAAGACAACTGGTATACTTCTAGTAACGTTTATAGATTATTAATAGCATTAAATCAATGTTAATTTTCTGGCTCACATAATTATACCTTGGTTATGTAAAATACTAAGAGTAGTGGAAAATAGATGAATAACATATGGGGAATTCTATGTAGTATTTAAAAATTTCTTTTAAATCTAAAAGAAATGATCTGAAATTACTTTAAAACAATTAAAGCAAGTCACAAGATCATCTCATTCATATTCAAGGGGAGGAAAGACAAAGTGCATGTGCATATAGTGAGGGAGGAAGTGGTGGTGATCATCTCTGAAGAGTACTACAGGCATTCTGAACAATAACATAGCTCCTCTCTCAAAGAACTCAGAAATGGTGGGCAAGAGAATGTCTATTTGACAAATATTTATTGTGCCTCTTCCTTAGAACAGGCACAATGATAACCACTGAAGATACAATGGTGAAGAGCACCCACAGAGTTTTATAGTTGAATGGGAGGACACCACCAGTCCCCAGGTAATTGTAACTCAATGTGTGGTAACTCCTGCTCAGATATGTTCAGGAGACCGAAACAGCAAGTAGGATGCAGAGACCTCCTCCAACCGTGCAGCTGAGAAAAAATTTATTGCATGGTTCATTGATAAACATGAAGTTACATCCCCTCTCACCTCTTCTTTAATACTTTGAAAATGTTCTAAGAAACCAAAACAAACCAAAAGAAATTATGTGTACTTATTCCCTGCTAAATGTTCTTATTTTTGTGGGACTATGTTTTTTTTTTTTTAATTTTATTTGATGACAGACTAGGTTTTCATGCAAAAGCATATTTTCCTAATACAATTTTAACCCCTATTGGAGTCATATCAATCATGCTTAATACCTCCCATACTTCTCATTCGCCCAAGAATCTCATATTTATTTGGAAATGTGAAGCCCTCATTTCCCGACATTTTTCACGATTTTTGATAAGCCAGTTTGTTGACCTTGGATTTCCTATTTCTTCACATCCTTTAGGCCTCAACAGTATGCCAGTTGTTCCCTTGTACACCAAACTGCTCTCTCAGTGGTGAAATCCAAGTGCATTAGGCTCTCTCATTTTTTCAGCAGTGGTCCTTAGAAGAGAGTTGATTCTGACTTACTTCATCAATGAATCTATGAGCCCATTTAAATATTCTAACAGAACAAAACGAAAATCTTCAGGGGTAAGAAACCCTTTAAGTTCATCACTTATCTGAGTAAAATATTCTTAGGACTTTCAACAGATAAAGAATTATACTGCTCATCCCCAGGGGATGGGGAGGGAGCCTTTACTGAGAAATCTGCCAACAGTGTTTTCATGCTGAGCTAAACCTCTTGGGAATCCTGTTATTTCTAGAGCATTTGCAAAGGTGGAAATAATCAAATTAGGGTCTTTTTGCCCTTGACATGACTTGACCTTTACCCTGTTAAAGATCTCAAAAGCCCTAAGACTCATGAGTTTAGAAACATGATCTGAGAGTAGGGTTCTTGACAATAATGGTAAGGGAGTCCTTACTCTCAGTAAGCACAGCAGACAAGACAGCACTGAGTGTGCTCACACTGAAACAATGCCCTCGTCAACAGAATATTCATCAGGCATTTCCAGCCACATTTACTAAGTTAATGCATGCAGATCACTTAGAACAGTGTCTTATATGTAAGAACTTAATAGATTTATTTATCATCATTATTATCATCATCATCATCTTGTAGCATCAAATTTGATATCAATTATAGAGGTTATGCAATGGCCAGCTAGCATTGCTGAACTTTATCCATTATGCATTCTAAGACAGAAAAATTATATAATGTATATTTATATATAATAAAATTTCTTATTTCACATGGATGACTTTTGTAAATCTACTTCCATTTTGTGCAGGAAATTAAAGGTAATAACTCTGAAAACTGTCAGAGTCCTCTTCCTCCCATAACAGGGCCTATTCTAGGCCCTGAGAACTCTTTTTGCCAAGTTAATAAACCTTCCCCCAGAAACGCACCCACACAGAGACCCACCAAGCTACTCATTTCACCTCATGTCACCTGGGTTGTATGAGAGTAGCTGCATAAAACATTGAGATTTGATCTCTGTCACCTCCCCATGGTTTGCCAAGGAGTTCAGTTAACTGATTCAAATAGCAAGTCTTGAGCACCGGAGTCCTGGGCCTGCATTCCTTCTCTGGGTTTTTCACACACTCCAGAAAGTAAAGCTAAAGAGAATGAGATAAATTGTTTAGGATTTAGAAGATGGGAAACGTGGCTTAGAGGTGGGAAGCCCATGGGAAACAGGGCTTAGACTGGGTTTCTAGCTCTGCTTTGTTTTCAAGAATGAAATTCTTTAGTTTGCTGTTGACTCAGGCTTCTCTTTTGCAGTTCAGCAAAGCAAGACATGATTCTCAGAAAAATCTGGCTCTATTTCCACAGGTGAACCTGCGGGTTGTAGCATTTCTGTCCTGCCCTGTGGTCTGTGCCAATGCCAGCACAAGCAGGTTTGGGTATGAGCGGAGCAGAACCATTCAAAAAGAGATTGCTTTTCTTATTCTTAAAAAAAAGTGATTCTTTAACAGTCCCCCCAAAATGGAAGTTACAGTTTTCTTGACCTGATCTCAGAAGAAACAGTAGTGTCCATTAACTGTATATTTCAAAGCTTCTGTTAATAACGGACAGGAAGTTCTTTGTACAATATGAAAACATAAATCCATGGCTGTCATTAATTTTTCTCCTTTCAACATCTCAGTTTATGTTCTGAAGCTGAAAGTCCTGCTGCAGGATGAGACCTGTGTAGAGGTTCTGGGTGAGAGGAAGGCACATGGGTGATAGGATGAGTAGCAGGAAAACTGTTCCTCCAATCTATGTGGTCAGGAGCCAAAAAAACCAATAGAGTGCCATGTGGTTAATTTGTAAAGAAAAAGAAAGAGAAGAGGAAAAGGGAGGGTTATGTCAAATGTTTTGCATCCTGTTGGAAGAAAAAAGAAAAGGAAGCCACGAGGATCCCATCATCTTGTTTGACATCTGCCAAAACCAAGGTGGAGGAGAAGGCACTGTCCTTCCAGAGGCCATTTCACTAAAATGGCTAGTGATAAATGATTAAATACCATCTGAAGGTCAAGTAAGCTTGCCTTTTAAAAATTAAAGCAAAAAACCAAGTCAGAGCCAAGGCTAGTCCTGGAGCAGAACACCCACCAACATGCCCACTTCTGCCCTGACAAAATCTCCAGACAGCAGCAGCAGCAAGACTCCAGCTGTTGAGCTCCAGTGTCTGTGGAGTGTAGACTTGGCTCTGTATTCTATTTTAATACTTTAATTTTTTTCTTCTTCTTGGAACTGGGGGCGTATGACAGAGAGGTAGCAAGCCTGAGGGCTCGGCCACTTCTCAGAATGGCATTTGGAACACTCTTTAATTTCTTTCCCTGGGTTTCAAGAGAGAAGTGACAGCTAGTTATTAAAGAACTGTCCCACCCAGAGATTAATTCAAGATTGCTTGTGGAGGTGAAGTAATAGCCAGAATTACCACTAGTTATCTTTCAAATTACTGAACTACTCCTATTTTTCTGAAGGTTGGGTATATATTTTGGTATTCATGTTTGGGTAACATGGATCTGTGACTCTGGGGTGTGCATGTCTATGAGTGGAGAGAGACAAAGTTAGATGATGAAGATGAGGAGAAGGAAAGCAAGAGGAGGAAGAAGAGGAGGGGAAGATTATTACCACAAAGAAAGAGAGGCTGGGGGTTCAAGGAAAAGAAAAAAAGAAAGGTAGGAAAGAAAGTAACCAGATAAAAAGAAACAAAGGAGCAAAAAAATGGGCCAGCAAGAAGGCAGCCAAGGATCATTTTCACAGTGGTGTTTTTCTTGTCCTGTCCTTTTAACATTAAGGCATTAATGAAAGGGGGAGAAAAGAGCTGTGTCTCAAGAAAAATTGGGGTGAATGAAATATGTTTTCTGGGGGGAGCATTTGAGCTCTATTCAGAGCCTTCCCCTTCCTCTTGGCACCTCCATATCAGACTGGGTTCCTCTACCCATGGCTCTCCAGGACCTTTGGAGTTTATGTGCTCTTGGATCTGCCTTTCTGGGCATGCTCTTTTTCTCTTTCCTGGTAATCAATTTTACCTATTTGACTCTCATTCCTTCAAAGCACTCCCTTGCTGTACTTGAAATAAATGTATTAATGCAAAGGATATGCATTCATTTTTCTATCATACCTCAACCTCCTAAAGTGATACTGGAAGGCATATTTTGGAATGGGTCTTGGGGAACACATGTCTATTGGAGTTGCTTATATACTCCACTAACCTGACCACATCAACCTGTCCTGCACACTTCCAAGCTTGTTTAAAAATTCATGGCCATTCATGCTTGGAAGATATTACAGTATGTCTGCATAGAGCATCTTATCAGAGTGAGATTCTAAAACCTTTAATCCTTGTATACTATACTAGGTATACTATACTACTATACTAGGATTATGAGGAGAAATACAATTGTATCATAATGCTTGAGAAAATTTTTATATCTCAATGTAAGAATTTCTATAATGTATTTTTTCCAAACTGCTGTTCAAAATGGAAATATGCACCTTTTTCTGAACCTCTTTATCCTCCTTACCAAATAATGATTGCGTCAGTGATTATCACAAAATCAAGAAGGAGAGGGAGTGAGCTTGATATTCTGACTCCCAAGGATGACTGATATGACAAGAAAGATTAGCAACCATTATTTTTTAGGCCCATTGTACCTCGAGAATCCCACTAATTGTAAGTGCACATTACAGTAGGGAGTCTCCCATGGATAGAAGCCAAAGAGAGGAGAATATCTAAATGTTGGGGGATAAGCATGTAAATGAGTAGTTCAGGGTGAGAGTATGGAGTATTTGTGTCTTTGTTTTTCACTCATCTCCTGTTCCACTGAGCATGAAGGGTAGACAGTTTTAAGAAGCTGAAGATCTGGAAAGTGTGTCAGCCCTGTGCCTGACATTCGTTCTCAGACTCTTTGGGACAATTATCTGGAGAATGAATCCTATGGATGAAGGCAGCAAGTGATCAGCAAGACTCACATCTATAAAGCTTTCTCAATACACAACATGCCAAAGTCTAGACCCAAGAGTCCATGGTGAAATACTAGATTCAACTGAGGTCTCATGAAGTCTGCATGCAAAAGCCCCCCACCACGTGGTGTTGTCCATGCTTAGTAGCCTAATGTCCTACTATTATTAAATACTTTCTGTAAGAAATCCTTGTTTCCTTAAATCATTAGTAGATGGATCAAAGAAAAGATCATACCAAATAACAGGGGTACTCACACAAAGTGGATCAAGCTCATTTCTCTTCTAGGGAAACATTCAGCATATCAGACTGCTTGCTGAAAAATATGCTTGATTAACCAGAAAATAATGGCAGTTAAAAAGTTTAAGGGGAAGGAAGAAAAAACAAAAAGGAAAGAAGCCCATTAGCTTGTGGACACATACCCCCACTTCAATAACGATTAACCCATGATTCAAGGAATTTTCTTAGGCCAACCTCAGACACAAACCTGCCAGAAGGCAGACCTTGACAAATTGAACTTGAGCATATGGTATCTTAGGAGTGTGTTCAGTTTGGGGATGTGTAAGATAATAGTCCCTGATAATTAAAACAGCACATTTGTTTATAAGCATAACTTGATCTGGGGCATATTGCTAGAAATTTTAGCAAACACAATGTTTCTTTAAGGACTGAACTTAAAATATACTCTGAATAATTTCTTTCACTAAATTACTTGAGTAAATGAGTTCTGTTAGATGGGTGACCAACAGATTCAAAGTGCTCCTTGATCATTTTGAATTGTGTAGGTGGAAATCTGAATAGCTACATAGCTGATTATACTGGGGACATGGTCTTTGTTTCAGGTTTGACCTGCAGTCTTTAGTAACTTGAAAATTATAGAGGCATTTTCGGACCCTATATATAACTAGGATCCTCCTACATATGGCTACCTAGGTGTTTAATTTTTTTTTTTCTTGGCAACTTAGTAATTTGCATTTTGAAATCTCTCCCTGGATCTGTGGGAAAAATGGTGGATCCATCTTTCAAGATACATGGCTTTGCCAATTCTTTGTCTTCCAACCCCTCACCAGTTTCCATGCTAATTATATTAACATCAAGAAATTGTATTTGAATGTTTGGCCTGAAGTGAATATCTCCCAAAGCATATCTGTGAACGAGTCCTCATGGGAAAAGGGTTGCAGAAGACATCAGATCACCTTGGTCCCCAGACATTCTAACTAGTTAAATAACAGCAGGAGTTCTTAAGAATAGGATGTCCATGAACAGAAAAGCAGGGAGGACAATAAGTGTTTCGAAAAATAGTAGGCATTCTTCTATAAAGTCTCTGGAGGCCTTGTCAGAAGACAAGCTTGTATTTATTTGGAATCCTTAATTCTAGAAACATTGGTCCTTACAGCCTGGATAAATGACTCAAATCATTCCAATTGAAAAGAACACGAAAAGAAAACTAACTCTAAATCACAGTTTGAAAGATGAACATCTGTAATTTAGTTTTCAATTACCACTTGGTATGTAATGACTTTGCTTTAAAGTATGTGTGCCTAATAACCATGAATTGAGGTCGTATCAGGATACTAATCACTGGCCGCCTGATTCCTTGGTTTGTACCTGGGCTTGGCTGTCTTGAGTGATAGTTTATGCTGGAATATATGTATAAATCACTCTTTACCTTCCAGACTGAAGATTTTTCTATACTTTGAATTTGCTGGCAAATTAAAATATGAAGGCATGAAACAGTCTTCTAAAGTGGATGCTCAGATTGCAAAGAAATGTTTTCCTGTCATTGTCCTACATGTCATTGTTTATATATTATTTAGTACCCTGAGAGTCATCTAACACTCTTAAAAAATCTGTTTCATTTGGATATGGCTCAAGGTAAGGTACCGATTAAAGAGCTGTTTCTTCCCAATCATACAGATAGATAGCGACACCCCAAATCCATTGGTGGAAATTGATTTTCTGCCACATGTCATGAAATCACCAGGGAAGTACAACATAAAGCAAATATTTATTCCCACAAGGGAGAATGGAGCTCAGTTTTATGATGGACATCGGCAAAGTCTATGGTTTAAATTACAGACTAACAAAGGGTTCATGAGCTCAAAATTAAGTTATTCTGTTTAAAATCAATCACAGAGACTGTCATTCTGCTTATTGCTTTGACTTCCTAACAAAGATTTAAATGAGGACTTTATGTACAAGTAGAAAATGTCCAGAGATCTGCTCTTTTTCAGGCCTGTGTGGGCAGGTCAGGCAAACGTTTAGGCCTTTAATGTAATTAGAATGAGAAGTATATTTTTCAAGGAAAAAAAATTAAATCTTTAAGTTTGATTTTATTTTTAATTGAAAAACAGTAATTGTATGTATTTACAGGGTATAATTTGATGCTTCCATACATGTATACTTTATGGAAGGATGGAATCAGACTAATTAACATATCTGTCACCTTAAATATATACCATTTCTATTGGATGGAAACAAAGTAATTACATCTTTATAAAAAAATTCCACAAATCCACAATTAAACCATCATCTGAAAGAAAATGTTAGGGAATAAAAGGTGGGGTATATTTGAAGGGCACGAGGCTCATTAATTCCAGAGTTATTGCAAAGATTCCGGGCAGGAAATCCTGGCATCAGGATTGGGGAGAAGGATCCAGAGAGTATCGCCTTTACCAGCAAAGTGCATTCAGACTGTGATTTTGAGAAAGAGTGCTTCTCTTTTGTCACTTGGTTTTATGTTGGGTCACGACTCCAGCGCTGAGCAGCTCCCCAACAGCTCTGTCATCGTATCCAAGGACCTCCTTCAGGATGCACGTTGTGTGCTGCCCAAGCAGGGGAGGTGGCCTGGCCTCTGACATCTTGAACTTACTGTATCTCACAGCTGGGCCTGTCAATGGAGGGGGAAAGCAGGAAGCCTGTTAATGACTAACCCTGGGAAGTTAATTACCTAAGCAGCCTGGGGTGTTCTCAATGAATGCCAAGAATATCAGTGCCAGTTACACCCTTGCAGATGCACCATCCTTTTGGAAAGGAATGTATTTACGCCCATGGCTTTTTTTGACTCAGGTTCATCCAACTGTGTAGTGGTCATCTGACCTATCGCCATGTAATAGTCTGCATGTTTATGTGTGGGTATGTGCTAAGCCTGCTCAGAAGTTGTCCCTCCTAATTACAAGGACCCTCAGATGCAGGATATCCAAACCTGGGTCCAAGAGAACAACAACCACAGATACAAAGTGTCTCTCTGTAGCTAGAAATCTGAACTGAGGTGAAGACAACCTGAAAGGCTACCATCCAGTGTCTGTTATACAGTAACAAGATTTAGTTGGATAGATTCAGACCAACTAGATTGCAACCAGACCCTGGTTAGACTTTCAGCAGTAAGAGGAGATCACATGTACAAGCTTCAATGTCAAGTAGGACCCTCTTGGAAAAATTCCTTAACTTCTCTGAACCTCGTGTTCCACAGCTGCATACCAGGTATGATAATGTTCACCACACAGGCTCAAGGTAAGGATTTAATTGAGAAAATAGGCAGAAAGTACTAAGTAAGCATTCCCTAGCCCATAATAACACACACAACTTGCTGGCTACTATGATTAGAAAAGCTGCCACATCTCTCTCGAAGCTTGCAGTGTAAGGGGAAAAGGACATTTATTGCCAGCTATTTGCCAAGCACTAAGTCACTCTAAACAGGGTAATTCAAGCAATACTTTCAACAACTGCTAGAAATGGATTTTATTATCCCCATTCTTCACATAATGACACGAAAAGCCCCAAAAGCTAAGGTTTTGCTCAAGGCCACATGGCTAATAACAGTGTCAGGATGAAATTCCATGTCTCATATTAAAGGCCAAGCACTTTCTATAATGCCAGTGGCCTCTTCTTACTTTTCCCTTCTCCATGGACAAGCTGGACACTGGGGAACATGTTTTGACAAATTTTACCTTTGTTACCTCATTCAGTAAATGGTATTTATATTGGGTGTCCTTTTCATCCTATTTGATCAGGCTTCATGAGAACAAATTAGATAGTGGTCCCAAGAAGACTTTGTAAAATAATACATTTCTATGTCCTAAAAAAATTTCCCCCAGCCTACTGATGATTTGAGGAGCCACAGGAACAATAAGGAAAATAAAATGGGGGTAGGTAATGGAATATCTGTCAGTAAAGCAGCAAATGTGCTTTGAACTCTTTGGAGAATTCCATTAATAAAAATGCTTTCAAACAAGCCATTTTTTACTGTGTTCACAGATCTTTTAAAACCATCAACTTGCAGCTCTCTGTGCCACTTACCATCCACCATATACCAATGACAATTTCCAACTGATGCCTAAAATTTCCCTTCTCTGAAGCCTAGTTAAATTCATATTTTCTTCTCATATTTTTCTCTAATTTGAGAAAAATGACTCTTTTTTTTCAAGGATTGATTTCTGTTTGTAAAGGAGGACACAATTACAGCACGCACAGGGAGGAAGCAAGGTCCACCACTTTCCCAAGATTGTTGATGATTTTATGTTTTAGCTATTTTATTCTTACTCCTTGATCCCTCAGACTCTGTTCCATTTTGATATCAACTTAAAACAGTTTTAATTCAAATTCTGTCTTTCAGAAGAAGAGCTCTTCCGAGGGATTGCCAACCTAAAGTCAATATCATGTGGTTTTATATTAAATGAAATACCTGGAGTGAGACTACAGAATGAAATGCAGTCATGTCACTGTACCAACAATCTGGGTTGGAACACAGCTACTACTCCTGCTGGTGGTAGTAGCTGTAGCAGTGAGGAGGAGGGAGCAGTCATTGTTGTAGCAGTACCTACTGCTCCTTAAGAATAGCCAAACATGCACCAAAGCTTTTACATATATCATCTCTCATAATCCTCAAGATTATGGGCCTGTCTGCAGGGTAGTCTATTATAATCATTTTTCCAGATTAGAACATTGGAGGGAATGGAAGTTTCAAAGAAAAGGTGTTAGAGTTAAGGGTAGGGGATTAAAATAACATGGCCAAGGCCAAACAACTTTTTTTTGTACTGGAAATTGAACTAGGGGAACTTAACCACTGAGCCACATCTCCAGCTTGTTTTATTTTTTATTTTAAGACAAGGTCTTACTAAGTTGCTCAGGACCTTCCTAAGTTGCTGAAGCTGACTTTGAACTTGCAATCCTCCTGCCTTATCCTCATAAAGTCAGTATCCAATTTCAATTCTGGTGGTTTCCAGAACTTGGGTCTTAAAAATATAGGTAGATAGATGATAGATAGACAGATAGACAGATAGATAGACAGACATAAACATACACTCATATAGTTATATGTACGCATACTTTGCTGAAGATAAATTTTCATAACATAAAATGAACCATATCAAAGTTAACAATTCAGTAGCATTTAGTATATTCACAAAGCTGTGCAACCATTACCTTTAGTCAGTTCCAAAATATTTCTATCACTACAAAATAAAACCATGTACCCATTAAGCAATTTGTCCCTATCCTTCCTCCTTCCAAACCATGATAAACACTAATTTACTTTCTGTCACTATAAACTCATTTTTTTTTTTTTTTGGTACTGGAAATTGAACTAGGGGAACTTAAGCACTGAGCCACATCTCCAGCTTGTTTTATTTGCTATTTTAAGACAGGTTCTTACTAAGTTGCTCAGGACCTTGCTAAGTTGCTAAGGCCGATTTTTAACTTGAGATCCTTCTACCTTATCCTCCCAAATTGCTGGGATTACAGGTATGCACCACCATACCCAGTTTATCTATTCTTCTTTTTTTCTACTTATATACCCAACAAGGCTTTCTTACCTATATATTTTTAATTAATTAATTATTTTTATTTATATATAACAGCGGAATGCATTACAATTCTTATTACATATATAGAGATAATTTTTCATATCTCTGGTTTTATACATAGTATACTCACACCAATTCGTGTCTTGATAATGCTTATAAATGAAATAGTTTATGTGTTTCTTTTGTTTGGCAGAATGTTGTTGAGATTCATCTACATTGTGTCAGTACTTAGAACCTGGATTTTAAATGTCCATGCAGCGATCAAATGAGGAAACTCTTCATGTCTCACCATACTAAAGAGCAATACAACTGTGTCACTCCCTTCATGCAATAGTTTTCTGGTAGCTTTGAGGGCTACATGAAAGGCCATGCTACCAGTGTAGATAAAGGGTATTTAACCCTTTGCATAAAAAATCTTGAAGCATTTAGGTTGGTGGAATTTTATTCTTCAGCAATTTTTTATACTTGTCAAGACAAAGATATCTCTACCATTTTAGGTTTTGCACAAAGAGAATAAAAGGGCACACCAAATACATTTGTTTCAAGAAGCAGAAAATGTTTGACAATTATTTATATCTAATGTCTAAGAAGAATGAATAATCTAATTTTCCATTAAAAAATAGATGAGCAAGTCACATGTTTTTAAATTTTTGGCAAGGTATCATCTATGTTCTTCTACACTTCCAAATACTTGCAAGCTGTGTGATCTTGAGAATTCTTAAGGCCCAAAGACTCTGTCTATACATTTATAAAATGAAGTTGACCACACACTATTGAGGGTCTATTTGTTTATTAAATATTATAATCTAGACAATATTCAAGATCAGTAATAGTCAAAGAAATGTATAAGAACATAAATACAAGATGAAATTATGTTTATAAAATTAGTCAATCATGTGAATATTTTTGTTTTTGGAATTTGACTTTTGGTCAAAGTATAAATTGATGCAACCCTTCTTGAAAAATTTGCCAACTGAATATCAAAAATTTTTAAAGCATTCACATGTTGAGTGGAGAAATCCCATTTAAAATTTTTTTCCTGTAATCTGGAATGTTGATAAATTTTATAGAAAAGGATGAATACAATTTTCTAAATCTGCCTGTTGATCTTAGCAACTCTTGACTTACTATGTGGATTTTTACCCTACAGCCCAGGAAAGTTATTTGGGGAGATTCTGGATTTGTTAATTATTACTATATTTTTGTGGGATGGGTACCAGGGTTGAACTCAGGGGCACTCCATTAAGCCACATCCCAGCCCTATTTTGTATTTTATTAGAGACAGGGTCTCACTGAGTTGCTTAGCACCTCAACTTTTGCTAAGGTTGGCTTTGAACTCATGAACCTCCTGACTCAGCCTCCCGAGCATCTGGGATTACAGGCGTGCGCCATGGTGCCCAGCTTATTATTACTATTACTTATTTATTTATTTATTTGTTTATTTGCAGTGCTGGGATCAAAACAAGGCCTCATAAATGCTAGGCAAACGTCCTAGCTGAGTTACATTTATAATCTGAAGGACTCCTATTTTACCTAATTTTTGTATCTGCTTATTGCTTTGCAGGTTGCTTTTTTTGTGTGTTCAGCTCTTCTCCTTTTATGTATTGGTTCCATAGGTCTATCTCTAATCTTTCTCTCCCAGATAAAGAGGTTAAATAGTTATAATAATGGGAAAAACAACAGGAAATATGTTCAAAATTTAAGACTGATTAGATTAATTACAGCGTGTCCAAATGATGACATACTATATTTGGTAATTCCGAGTTGTACTTTTTGGCTTTGAATATATTGCTTTTACATCCTCCTGCAACCATGCTGGAATATAAATATATAAATTGAACAAACAAAAAAAATGCATACAAATGAAAGGAATGAAAAGGAATATCCCTAGTGAATGAGATTATTCCCAACTAACTTCAGAAACATGATGATGGGATCATCTTGATGGGTAAAAGAGGCAGAAAAAGCTGAAGCCTAGAATATTCTACAAGGAAACTGTGAAGAGGTGGATGAGAAGAGGTGGGTGACAATTGGTCTGTTTCACCCTCCAAAGACTGATCTTAAAATAATTGGTTATGAGAGAGACAGAAATGGGATTAGAAATAGGATTGAAAGCAGGATTGAATGTCTTCCAGAATAACTGAGACAGTTTGGATTGGCTATAATTTGTGATCCTCAACAATAGAGGAAATCAATTTTGGACATCTAGAATACTTTTTTCTGGGCAAGAACAATCAACCAAAATACCAGGAATATGAGAACCACATAGAAGAGAAAAAATGGGGAAAAAAATGAAAAATATATAGAACAGAATGCTATGCGAAGGACACAAGTAAAACAAGATTTAGCATTTAAATTTTTCAACATTAGTTTCAAAATTAGGAAACTAGAAAATAAAGTAAAAGACATCGCCAAGCATGTACAGAGAAAAATGTAAATGGTCCAAAAATATGAGAAAACAGCTCAGAAATCTCATAAAACAAAAAAGGAGAAAAGTAAAATGTACGGGGAGAAATTTTGCAAAAAATAATATGAGAAATGGAAAGAAAACATGTTTTTAGGCTGAAAGAATCAACTGAGAAACCCAGTACAATGAATGAAAAAAATATTTACATGTTGACATTTTCACATAAAATTAGGAAATCAGCATTACAAAGGACTGAGAACATTTTCTAAGGGTGTAGGAAGGGTTACAAGTCAGGGGCTAAAGATTAATGCACAAGGACGAAAATTAGATGTCAAACCCATAAGATAAAAAGAAAGAATAACATCAGACTGCACTAACTTCTCACAAACTTGCCAATTTGCAAACTTTCAACGTATATGTAAGACTACTAAGTTCCCTGAAGATGATTCCAGTAAGATATAGAAGAAAATGAGCAAAGAAAGAAGAGAAAAGAATAAAGAGGAGGTGGAGGAGGAGGAGGTGCAGGAGGAGGGGGAAGAGAAGGAGGTGGAGGAGGAGGAGGTAGAAAAGGAGGAGGAGGAGGAGGAGAGGAAGAAGACAATGATTTTCATATACATTGAAGACCTACCAAGGAATGTGGAGAAGCAGGGAGGAAGGAAGGAAGGGAGGAAGGTCACTCCCAGGGTCACATCTTAGACTTGGAGAACAGTAAGGCAGAGATGGAAGAGAACAGAGGTCTTCAAAACCAAAATCCTCTAAGAAGACAAAAATAACAGTATCAGTAGGATAATGGAAAGGTTGGGGAAAATATAATAATGAGATTAAGTTACATCATACAAGAAAAAACTAATTCGAAATTCTAAAAAAAAATCATGAGAAAAATCAAGATCCAAATAAGAATCACATCCAAAAATGTGGCATGATTTTAAGTAACTGATGGAATATAAGCAAAGAAAATCCATTTGACCTTGATGCCAAGAACATTCATTTGAGTAACACTTATAACCTTTTGCAACCTTTTAACAGCTCTTAACATAATATATTAATTAATTTATTTAGTTGCTTATATCCCTGGTGGAGGCAGGAACAATGGCAATTGTGTTTGCTAATGGCCCTACAATACCTCTGTGTTCCCTACAGAATGAAGGCAGTGTGGCAGGCATCTTTACTTAGACACTCATTATGATTGCAGGCTGTGCTTTTAATTTCATTGTTTCATTGGACTTCTCAATTTATATAAAGTAGAGACTATTATACCTCTCGTTTTACAGATCAGAAAACTGAGACTCTTTTAAGGGTTAGTTAATTAGTCTAAATTTATCCAGCTAATAAGTGATAGATCCAGGACAAGAACTCCTGCCAGACTCCATGGTCACTCAATACAAACTTGTTAAACTAGTGATACCTAATGATTAAATATATTGGAATAAATAGTGTTCATATCATATCAGTGAATTTATCACCTAATCTGTTTTACATATACTTTTTTTAGTATCACTGTGTCAGTTTCAGGCAGTATGATCTAGATATATATATCAGCAAACAAAACATAACTGAACCCTACTCTTGTGGAACTTAGTTTCTGATTTGGGAGATAGAGAACAAATTTTTTAAAACCCACATAAACAGAAAATAAATAAATTTATAAAATTTGGTTAAAATACTATAAAATGATTATATATCAACCTGCAAAGGGGATAATGCTGCAAGCACAGTGGGAAGGGGCTGTGGTAGGAATAAAGGGGTGTTCTAAATAGGATGTTCACTGAAAGCCAGAGTTTAAGTTAAGCCATCATTGCAAATAGTGAAAGGAAGAAGATTCTAGTCTGCATGCACAGGTTTGATATAAATTGAAAAACAAAAACACTCAGTGTGACTAGAACATGAGTTGACAATACATAGGTACCAGAAGTTGGGCAGATATCAATTGATAAAAGTTGGAGGGAGAAACAAGGAAGAGAATGCGTAAGGATTTATAGGCTACAGTAGTGAAGTTGGACCTTATTCTGGATTCAGTAGGAAGCCACTAGTGCTTTAAGCAAAGCAGTGACAAGATTTATAGCAAGGAATATGCTTGTTGCTAGAAAGAGAATACAATGTGTTTGGAAGTTGTTGTGGGTAGATCAAAAGACATAATGGTGGCCTGGACTGGGATGGTACCTGGAGAGTCTGAGAAAAGTGAGGGTGCTCAAGAGGAATTCTGGCAATAGAGTGAAAGGATGCTGATGAACACATGGGCCAAGGTAATTGGGGAGGGAAGGAGAAGAATAAAGGGAGAATCCTGCATTTCAGGGGTGGTCCACTAACCAGATGGGGAAGTTGGAATGGATTGCATGGAAAACTTTGGGTGGAAGAAGTCAAGGATTCTTTTATGGATATGCTAAAGTTTGAGATACCCATGACATATCCAAGGAGAGATATCAGCTGTCTGTGGGCCTTAAGCTATACAAATCTTGAATCCAGGGAAGAACTTTGACTAGTATATAGAATCAAGAAGCTGGTCATCATTAAAATGTTCCCATCCCACTGAAAATAATATCTTTCCAAGCAATTGCATTATTGCAACATCTCTGATGCTGGGGTTTTAAAAATAAGTTGTTTATACAGTCTTTTCTCCACTATCTAATCTCTTAACCAATATCCATTGCATCAAAAATGTTTTGCATCCACAGAAAGCAAATTAAGTGACTAAAAAGTTAATCTCAAAAGCTCATAATTTTAGAGATAAGTACACTAAAAAAAGAAGAAATCCCCTATTCTTGGCCTTCAACAGATAAATCCCCATTGATTTGAGGATAGAAATTAGGACAATTTTACTTTGAAAGAACTGTGGGTTTTGTACCCCACAGAAAGAAGCAAAGAAAGCAACCCAGAGTTCTCTTATCCTGGGTCATGGCCATCTGGGGATAAACTAAGGTGGGGTGTCTTTCTTCTGTTTTACTAAAAGCAAGCAAACTGAAAAACACTGAAATGAATGCACATCTCGGCAATTTCCAGCACATCAAGTAGTATGAAACCTGGAATACCAAGAACTGTTTTTGTGAGGTACTGACCTAGTCTACCGTTTGGTAGTCAAGCCCTGAGTCTCCTTATATCACTCACAAGAAAGGGAGTTGAGTGGCATGGCTTGTAGTTTATACCCACTCTAGGGAAGGCCTAAGTGTGAGCTGCCTATGGTCCTCTAGGGGATGGTTCTATATCATTTTAGAAAAATGCCCAAATCTTTTTGCTTTAACTACTGCCTATGTGCATATCTGGGAAACTGAATGGATGAATTTCATAGAACTGAGAGTTAACTGGCAGTTGACAAAATACAAAGGTAGGTTTAGAGGGACCTTACCACTGTTTCCAAGTCATAGGGGATAACTTTTGAAAATACTGTCTAGTCAGTGTTTATGATATACCAAGATTCAAGCCTAGATGGTTTATACCTATTATCTAATTTGATTTTCACAATAACCTTAGACCTTTTTTTTGCATTTTCCAATTCACTGTGTCTCCATTTCACAAAAGAGGAATATGGAGTTCAGAGAGGTTAAGAAATCTATACAAGAGTACACAGTGGATGCAAATATAGCTCTGATGACTTCATAACCATTGTTTCTAAGAAATGTTAGGGCAAGGTGGTTAGGACTATAGGTTCTGGAACCAGAGGGTTTAGATTCATATCCTGTGCTACGGTGCTTACCTTAGCAACCTATATACCTCTAGTGGAGCCCTGGTCGCCTACCAATTTCAGAACACTGGTAAGATAGATAAGTTTTAGATTT
Organism: Marmota flaviventris; assembly: GCF_047511675.1. Classification (NCBI taxonomy): domain Eukaryota; kingdom Metazoa; phylum Chordata; class Mammalia; order Rodentia; family Sciuridae; genus Marmota; species Marmota flaviventris. The sequence continues at coordinate 98,716,886 of NC_092498.1, read as the reverse complement.
GTGAAAGCAAGTTGAGGATAATAATTTTAACTTAAACATCTTTATAAGAATGAACTTATTCAAAGTGAATGAAAAAGGGAGGAAGGAATCAACCATTACTTAAGTATTATTATATAATAAGAATTCTAACACTTATTTTGTTTATTCATTATAACCCATTTCCCACTTCCTATAGATGATGAAAAAGAGTCTAAGGTAGGACCAATGATTGGCCAATTCACACTGTACATTAACTAGTAGATGGTCAACTGGTGTCTCCAAAACATCAGAGCATGTACCAGAAATTAATTTTGTATTGTCATGATTTTTAACTCATTATAATAGAAGCAACTTTGGAAACATGGGACTTATTTTACTTCCTTAATAAACATTAAATATGTGCCAGACACTGTTACATAAGCTTAACCCATTTGCATCATTCAGCACTTCAGACAACACCAGAAAGCACAATCATTATCCCCTAATTTAACAAATGGGGGAGACAGAGACAGAATGGAAGTCACTTGCTCAGGATCATAGAGCTAACAAGTAGCAGAGCTATGACTTGCACCAGAAAGTCTTGCTCCAGAATCCTAGCTCTTTGCCAGTTGGCCATACCATTTCACTGAAAATGAAAGAGAAAAAGTAGAACAGAATTATTTTGGTTTGAAGTTGAACTTAAGGATCCTGAAGTAGAATGTGCCAAGGACAGTTTCAGTCTTCATCATCTAACGAGTCTGTCCTTTGCATCCTAGATCAGAGTTCCTTCAGATTTTGTCATATATACCGATCATCACCTTATCTTTTCAAGTTAATTTGTCATATGGTATCTATCCCATTGTAGGAAGTCCTGTACTCATGGCACAATCGGTACATCCTGATTTCTTCTGTTCCTGAGTCAGCCAGTATTCTCTGATGCTATTCACCCTGGAAGGAATGAAGCCTTCATGTGCTCTCTGTGGAAAGTTGTCTGGCTCAAGGCACAAGGAGGACCAGTGCCTGGCATGCCAGAGAATTCCTCAGACTAGCCTTGTAGTGTTTTCCATCTGTTGTTTCAAGTCCTTCAACAACAAGATCCTGTTTTGTCTCAGCTCCTGCTAGAAAGCTTCTGTAATTCTCAGGCTGAAAAGGGAATTGATCCAATCTATGTGAACATCCTAAACCATTCTATCTCCAGAATTCAAGCTACACATCTATAAGCCAGATCAACTTAATAATGTAAACAGTTGCAGGAAACAGAGGTAGCCAAAAATACGTAGGAAGCCATAATGAATATTCAAGTAATGAGAACAAAATATCACATCATCATGAGGGAAGGGACCTACACAGTCCCTTTTTCCAGAATTTCATGAACCTCTCTCTTAATGATGCATTTCCAAGCAATGAAACAACCTATTCCTTAATCTTACAGCTAATGAGCGACTGATTAGCATGAAGGTTTAAATTAATTAAGGCAGCTAACCAGTCTGATCACTATGGAAGCAAGAATGACTTCCATAAAATTAAATATGTTCCTTTGTTTTTCATTTGTTGCATTTTTTTATTTTAAATTTCGTATGATGTCAATCTCAAAAATTATCAAAAGTACTAAAACACAAACATATGTTTCATAATGTATTAAATGTTATATTGAATGTTTTTATTTTTATTTCTTTGGTCCATTGCTAAGACACATGCTGTAGATATCATTTAATCTTCAGGGCTTATAAGTATAATAAGAAATTAAACTTCATTTTTCTAAAAATAACAATAGCTTTAGTATTGAGTTGTTTCACAATTTCCCTCAAGTACTTGAACCCATCATTGTAATAATAACAATATTTTTATATGGCACCTCTCAGTCATAGCATCCAACATGCCAAAAGGAGCCATGCAGTTAGAACACATAAACCCATTAAATGTGAGATAAAAACAGACAAAGCCACTTAAACTAGCATGGAATGGTGGGGGAAAGCCATAGGGAATAAATATGGGCTTTGAACATCTTTAACAGAGCTCAGTCTATAGCACTGCTTGTGGGATCAGGTGTCCCAATAACTCAGTGTGACATGTGGTATGTACCACCAACTTGGATGGGTCACCCCTGCCTCACTCAGGGCTCAGAGGCATCATACTACTACTCTAATGAATTTTGGTTCACTACTTCTTAACTTAATAAAGAGTGCTTCAAATGCCACTATAAGTTTAGAGTCTGTTTTCCACTATGTCTATACCTTGTGATAATCATAAATGTTGCCCATCAAATTTCCAGGTTTTACCTTCCTGGAACATAGTGGAGGTATTACATGTTCCAGCTCTTGTATGGTTCAGTAGGATCAGGTGAGCCCAGTGACTCATGAGTAGAAAGGAAATGTATGCCACCTCCAGAGCAAAACATTCAATTTCCCATTTAATGCCTTCCAAATCTCTTTTCTCTTGTATGATAATGGTAATGCATGAGATCACGACTACTCCTCCAGCCTGGAGTTCTGTGAACCCATGATGAATGTGTAGTATAGGAAGAAATAATTGGGCTATTTCAAAACACCACTGTTGTTTGTTACTGCAGCATAACCGAGCCTATCAAGACGGATCCTATGCCTCAGTTTTAGTATAGAGACCCTTTGCCTGGACCAGAAGGGGAACTCATTAACCTACTTATTCAGTAATCCTTTAGAAAGCATTCAGTCCACACATTCCAAATACTTTGAAACTGCTCATTTTGTATCTAGCCAATTTCAACCATGAAATGATAATAGCTATTATTTATTAAGAACTTATATGTGTGAAGCACTTGGCAGAATACTTTCCCATATTAATGAGTTTGATACACTCTTTGACTTTAAAAGGTAGGATGAGTATGATACCATTGCATCAATGAGAAAAGTAAGGTTAAGTAACCTTATCAAAATTACACAGCTTGTCAATTAAATAATTTTATTAGAACTTAGGCTGGCTAAATGCAAAGTGCATGCTCGTTAACACTAGGATGTACTTCCTCTCTGCATAATATGGAATAAAATCTGTTCTCATATCAGTGGCTGAATAAATACTGTTCTTTGGCAGATGGTGTTATAAAGCAGTACTGTATTACAAATACTTATATATTTCATGATTGCTAATCCATTAAGGCATTTTTTTTTCGTTGGAAAAAGAAACAGAGAAATTTGTATTTGATGTATTTATCTTGTTTCAACCCATTGAAATGTCATAGTTGATTATCCATTTCCTACTGGAAAAATATACAGGCCATAAGGAAATGCTATTCACCTTCATTAGTAAACACTCTCCCCTCAAAGTGTGCTTCCCAAACCTTCTGCTGAAGTCACTGAAAAATGTCCGGCTGGAAGAAATGCTCTCCCAAATGCTCTTTCCAGCACTTCTGTTTGTTTTTCATTGTTTTTCACACTTCTGAAAACTCTAGGAAGGGTGAAGAAACACCTTGTTGACAATGTCTCTTTGCCAAAATAATCAATTCTTTTGCTTCTTTGCCTTCTAAAATTCAAATACTCAATAATAAGATCTTTAGGCACATTCCCAAGATTTTGTTTGGTTAGACTTCACCATGGAAAACAAAATTGGTTCAGCTAATGTCTGTAGCCAGAACATTTTAAGCTTCATAGACCTTCAAAGTAGTGACCTTCTCCTCACCTCCTCTGCCTCTGTGCTCCATTAAGGAAAATACCGGAAGAAGTTTCCAGTCAGAGAAGCCAGATTGCATTTCTATTCAGTTTTCAGAGGAAGAACTAAGCAGAGCTAGAGCAGGTGGTTATTTGTGGCTCTTACCTCAAATGAGCTTTGAAAAGTTCTTTTGTAAATCTTTGAGGTCTTTTGCAATTCAATAAAAATGTTTTGAAAATCTTAAGTCTCTTACTAAATGAATCAGCCTTATATCTACCATCTTCCTTTCTTTCCCAAGAGTCTGTAAGATCACATAAATCACAATCATATTCCTAGAAAATAGAATATCAAGAATGGCTTCTAGGCCTGTTTCAACTGGAGATGTGTTAATTGTTTGCCGAAAGGAGTTTACTTCAGTATTTCCCTTCTACTTTGCCTATACAAAGACTTTATGGGAAGGCCTTTCCTCTCTATGCTCCTATGGCATGACCAACCTTAGAGTGACAGTGCCATTTTACTTCGGACACCTTGCTATTCCCAGCGTCCTATATCAGATATGTGTCTCACTCATACCTTCACTCATACCCATACTTCTGATCTTCTCTGCCACGTCCTTAGTCCAAAGCACACCACAATAAGAAGAAAATTTATCCAATCTTTTCCCCAGCCATTCCTTCCACTATAGTATTCTGACTCTTCCCTCCTGGTGCTAAATGAGTCCATGTACCAATCTGAACTGGCCATCCTCAAGTCCACATTATTCTTAGAGATCTGTCCAGTCTAACTTAATGTTGAACCTTCCCTTTTCCCCATAACCCAGAGGAATACAAGCAATGATCTCTCTCTTTTCTTTCAACTTCCTATTGATCTGCTTCTACTCCATGGTACATCTGGTTTTCTAATTAGATTGTCTCTTGTGGTATTGCCTAAGACCAAAATTAATGTTTTGCTCATTTTGTGTCCTTCGTAGTACCTACCACATGGTGAGTGCTCAATAAATAACTGCTGAAAGAATTAGGCCAAAACAAAATGAATGAAAAACCCCACTGGAGTCTTAGATTAGGAAACAAGGCCACTGGAAATATGTAAAATGCAGAGTGAAAGGGAGGTCAAGGTTTGCAATTTCGTATGTTTTGTGCTGATTTCTAAATGTAGTCATGTTCACCCTTTTGAGTGTGCCATATCCAATCCATCAGCAAATTATATTGACACTACCTTCAAAAATACATATGAATCCAACCACTTTTTACAAGCAGACTGGTCACAGTTATCCTTCTCTCTCGCCTGCTGTCCTTCTATGAGTGATCCTGACCAGGCTTCCCTGCTCATGTGCTTCCCTTCAACATCTTCTCAACAAAGCAACTAGAGTCATCCTTTAAAAATACAAGTCAGAGCAAGTCATTTCTCTACTCAAAACATTGGGACACTTTGGCCATTTCACTTGACAACAGGCTACTAGGCTGTATGTACCCCAACCCCTTCCCACTAAGCTGAGACCGCATGGCCTCCTCTCCAGCAGGGCTCCCTCTTCCTCACTTTGCTCCAGACACACTGGTCTTGCTGTGCACAGGAATTCTCCTTCTTGATGTCTTTGCCCTGGCTCTTCGCTGTGCTTGGAACACTCTTCCTCCTGAAACATCACCCAGATGTTGGTATGATACCAAATTTTACATTAATTTAATATTAGCAGTTAATATATTATTATAATAATAATATGTCAGATTCTAGGAACCATGTAAAATAGCCCAGAACAAATGTCAGAACATTTTTATGTTTATTATTTTTCTTAGAATATTCCCTCAAGTCCTTCAAGTCTTTGATCAGTGAGGTCTATTTCAAACACCACATTGAAGATTTCAACCTGCCACCCTGCCCCTGACACTTCCTATCCCGGGACACTTAGGCAGCTCCACTCTCCCATTCCTGCATAGTACTCTTGACATATGCCTATCGTTCCTTACCTATTTCCCTCTGCTAAAATATATTCTTTGTAATGACAGGGATCATTGCCTGTTTTCTTCAACAAATATTTGCTGAAAGGATGAATGAATGATTTATTTTAACTGACCTTTGAATTCAGTTTTCAGGTCTCTAAAATAATAAATCTCAATGTGTTGACACCCTCAGACCTCAAGATTCTAATAAAAATAAATCCTGTTAGATCCAAAAGCAATATGAGGCACTTTTATTGAGTGTGAACAAAATAGTTGCATGGAATCAAAAGTGTTAAATGCAAAATGTTTATTCTCATTGCATCTTATTTATACAATTGTATGACTTGCATTTATGTGTCCCCCAAGGAAAGAAGCCTTGCAAAATTCCAAAGGTCAAACGTTCTAATAGTTTTGTAGTTTTTTTAGAATAGAAATTCACTTTATAGGTTGGATAAAATCAGGTGTGCTGGAGAACTTTTAAACTCCATAAGGGGGCTGGGGTTGTGGCTCAGCGGTAGAACGTTCCCCTATCACAGGCGAAGTCCTGGGTTTGATCCTTAGCACCACGTAAAAATAAATAAATAAATAAACTCCATAAGGGTAGAAAGCCTATCTATTTTCTTTGTGTTGTCTAGATACTAGAAAATAAGTATACTCAATAAGTATTATTTAAATGAATGAATGAAAGAAATGGGCTTCCTATAATTTCAGAAATTAGGCAGTATAATTTCATTATTCACACAAAGAAAGTTTTATCATCCAGATGTTGGTATGATACCAAATTTTACATTAATTTAATATTAGCAGTTAATATATTATTATATTATTATTATAATAATACATAAAATTCTAGGAACCATGTAAAATAGCCCAGAAAATGTCAGAACATTTTTATGTTTATTATTTTTCTTAGAGGAATAAAAATTCTTCTATATTTTTAATGAGTATTTATTTTTCTATTTGGAAAACATAACTCTTGCTTTTTATTTATATGAGACTATAATTTTCACAATTGCACATTAATTTTATTTTGTTTCCCATGTTTCTCTTTGCTAGTGGCTGTTGCAAATTTCATAAAATCATCATAATAATACATGTCTGTTGTGGTACACAAGCATTTTCCAATTTATTGTTTCTTTCCTTTTTCCATAGTGTCCTTATTAGATATTTAGATTGATGCTTAAAAAGTCCCCTGCCAATTCTCTTGCCCATTAATTCTGTGGTTATTATTTCCAAATATCTTTTGAATTGTTCAACAGCATTTAATACACAAGGTGAAACGAACTAATTACTATTGAAAATCTGAAACGTTGCTTTTATTTTCACAGTTTCATTATAAATTTGCATATGGTCTTTTTTACGTACTAATTAAATGCACAAGTAATATTCTCTCTCCCCACGGAGCTCTTTGCACGGTTTCCAAGAAACAAACTAGTTCTCCTCTTCCGCTTACGGTAGAGTTGGCCATTGTCGATGAAGTTTGTTAGGATATCCTTAATCCATGCTGAGTGGGAAGACATTCTTTCCACATTGGAACTTCATTAATTTTGCCTAACCTAGTAACAATGCAACTTGAGTAAATGAAAAATATGAAACATATCATTTCTTACAAGTAAATGAAACTAGGCCAGAAATGTCTTATGAACTCATAAGAAAACTTACTTTAAGAATATAAACAAGTGGATTATAATTAGTAAGTCAATTTTTTGCCTACAAAGGGTACTTGTCCTGGGGTTGAATGTACTTCTTATTTTTAAGTGTAATTGAAACATTTCCTGTGGTATCGTAATTAAGCCAATAATTTATTCAGGGTTATTTTTTTTTAAAGTATAAAATTAAACCTCATTTTCTGTCCCCATCTACATGATCATATATTCCAAACTAATGAGAAGCAAATCCTTGGATACCACCATGCTAAGTGATATAAGCCAGACTCAGAAAGCCAAAGGTCAAATGTTTTCTCTGATTTGCAGAAGCTAGTCCAAAATAAGGAGAAAAAGAGAAAGAAAGAAAGGGAAAAGGAGGGGGGATTCAATCAAAATAGAAGAAAGATCAGTGGACTAGATGAAGGAAACTGAGACAAAGAGAAAAGATAAGGGATAAGGGAAGAACAGAGAAATGAATCTAACCTGTTTCCTTTATAATATATGAATATACCACAGTGAATCTCACCATCATGTATATTCACAAGACACTAACTATTAAATAAAACTAAAGTAAATAGCAGTAAGATCAGTAGAGTAGAGGGAAGGGAACAGGTGGAGGGAAAGGGGAGGGAAAGGGGACAGAAATAGAACAAATTATATTCCATGTCAGAATGAATCCAAATGATATGTATAACTAAAAAGAACCAGAAAAAAAAATAAAATGTTACCATTCTTAGGACTAAGCCCAAAGGTCCATAAAACCAAAGACTTGGTCCTAGTTAATGATGTGTAGGTCATCAAAAGGAAGTTCTTGATGAGCCATGAGCCACAGATAACTTGTCATCTGTGACAACAAATGTCATTGTCTGTGTCCAAAAATTTTTACTTTATATATTAATAAGTGAACATGAAATACTATGATTGGATTTCCATGTGATGGTTTGAATCACACAAAAATGTCTAACTATTATAACAATAATGAGTTCTAGATTTAGGCGTCCTCTTTGGATTATATTTTCTCTGAAAGTAAACCTTAAAATTACATGAAGAAGTATAAAACAATTTATGTGAGGAACATGACTATTTTTGCATACTGTTGAAGGACTTGGTAGATGGTATTCTATAAAAAGAGAAGGTAAAAGATAAAAAGTACCCCTCATAAATGATACATTTTAAGGATAACCATGATTTTGTTTCCTATGAAACAAAACAGTCAGGACACATCCAAGTGGATGCTTTCCAGTGAGTCTGACTGCCCAGCTCAGGGGTGTGACAGTGAATAGACAGCCAATCCCACAGAGTGAGATGTAGAGAAAGTCCTGGAATTTCATTAGGTATCCCTAAAGTCTTTCTCTCTCTCTCTCTCTCTCTCTCTCTCTCTTTTCTTTTGAGCGGGGGGGGGGGGGGGGGGGGGTGTATCAGCAATTGAACTCAGGGGCACTTGACCACTGAGCCACATCCCCAGCCCTATTTTGTATTTTTGTTTAGAGACAGAGTCTCACTGAATTGTTAGAGCCTCATTTTTGCTGAGGCTGGTTTTGAAATTTCAATCCTCCTGCCTCAGCCTCTGGAGTCACTGGGAATACAGGCATGTCTGCTGTGCCTAGCTCTTTTCTTTTTTTATTTATTCCCATCCTTTGTTGGTGAAAGCCAGCTTGACAAAGAGTAGATGGATGCCTCCATGCCATTGGTGGCTTCCCGCCTCCATTTTTTAGCTTGCCAAAACCAGAATCTTTGGGAGTAGTACTTATGAATTTGAATATGTAAGTTAGAGTTTATTATTATTATACTGGAAAAGCCATGCTACTTCCTAGCTCTATGGAACTGAGCAAATCATTTAATGTCTTGCTGCTTCAGAGTTCCCAGGTGGAGCACGAAGGTGATAAGAGTATTGAGTTCCTGTGTTAGTTGTGAAAAATTAAAGGATACCAGGTACTTAACACAGGGCCTGGAACATAGGACGTTCTTGTAAATTGTTAGTTCTTCTTACTGTAAAGAACACCATGGGGACTGAGGGGAGGATGATGTGAGAACTGACATTCTGCTTGAGGATGCCCAGCAGTGCTTCACTCTCACACTTAGGATCTTCTCTGGAATCCAGAACAGAGTATCTTTCTAAAAGGAACCTGCTTATTTTGCTGTTAGCAAATAGAAAATAAAATTACATAATATGGCATTACGTAAAAATGTGGATGTGTAACTGATGTGATTCTGCAATTTGTATTTGGGGTAAAAATGGGAGTTCATAACCCACTTGAATCAAATGTATGAAAGATGATATGTCATGAGCTTTGTAATGTTTTGAACAACTAATAAAAAAAGGAAAAAAAAAGAAAAGAAAAAAAATAAAAATCAATACCTTGGACTTTTGGTTTTAGCCAAAATGAATCAGGCAGTATAGCAATACCAGATTTCAAACTATATTACAGAGCAATAGTAACAAAAACAGCATGGTACTGGTACCAAAACAGGCGGGTGGACCAATGGTACAGAATAGAGGACACAGAGACTAATCCACAAAACTACAACTATCTTATATTTGATAAAGAAGCTAAAAGCATGCAATGGAGGAAGGATAGCATCTTCAACAAATGGTGTTGGGAAAACTGGAAATCCATATGCAACAAAATGAAACTGAATCCCCTTCTCTCGCCATGCACAAAAGATAACTCAAAGTGGATCAAGGAGCTAGATGTCAAATCAGAGACTCTGCGTCTGATAGAAGAAAAAGTTGGCTCCGATCTACATATTGAGGGGTCGGGCTCCAAATTCCTTAATAGGACACCCATAGCACAAGAGCTAATAACAAGAATCAACAAATGGGACTTACTTAAACTGAAAAGTTTTTCTCACAAGAGAAACAATAAGAGAGGTAAATAGGGAGCCTACATCCTGGGAACAAATTTTTACTCCGCACACTTCAGATAGAGCCCTAATATCCAGAGTATACAAAGAACTCAAAAAATTAGACAATAAGATAACAAATAACCCAATCAACAAATGGGCCAAGGACCTGAACAGACACTTCTCAGAGGAGGACATACAATCAATCAACAAGTACATGAAAAAATGCTCACCATCTCTAGCAGTCAGAGAAATGCAAATCAAAACCACCCTAAGATATCATCTCACTCCAGTAAGATTGGTAGCCATTATGAAGTCAAACAACAACAAGTGCTGGCGAGGATGTGGGGAAAAGGGTACTCTTGTACATTGCTGGTGGGACTGCAAACTGGTGCAGCCAATTTGGAAAGCAGTATGGAGATTCCTGGGAAAGCTGGGAATGGAACCACCATTTGACCCACCTATTGCCCTTCTCGGACTATTCCCTGAAGACCTTAAAAGAGCGTACTACAGGGATACTGCCACATTGATGTTCATAGCAGCACAATTCACAATTGCTAGACTGTGGAACCAACCCAGATGCCCTTCAATAGATGAATGGATAAAAAAAATGTGGCATTTATACACCATGGAGTATTACACAGCACTAAAAAATGACAAAATCATAGAATTTGCAGGGAAATGGATGGCACTAGAGCAGATTATGCTTAGTGAAGCTAGCCAATCCCTAAAAAACAAATACCAAATGTCTTCCTTGATATAATGAGAGCAACTAAGAACAGAGCAGGGAGGAAGAGCAGGAAGAAAAGATTAACATTAAACAGAGACATGAGGTGGGAGGGAAAGGGAGAGAAAAGGGAAATTGCATGGTAATGGAGGGAGATCCTCATTGTTATACAAAATTACATATAAGAGGTTGTGAGGGGAATGGGAAAATAAACAAGGAGAGAAATGAATTACAGTAGATGGGGTAGAGAGAGAAGATGGGAGGGGAGGGGAGGGGGGATAGTAGAGGATAGGAAAGGTAGCAGAATACAACAGTTACTAATAGGGCATTATGTAAAAATGTGGATGTGTAACCGATGTGATTCTGCAATCTGTATTTGGGGTAAAATTGGGAGTTCATAACCAACTTGAATCTAATGTATGAAATATGATATGTCAAGAGTTTTGTAATGTTTTGAACAACCAATAAAAAAAATGAAATAGCTCCATTCTTCCCAGATGTTCCCTCTTGTGACTCAAAAGCACTAGGCACAAGGCAAGGAGAGCATATGAAAAGTTTGAGAGGTGGAGAGTAAACAGCGCACTGCCAAGGGATCTTGGGATTTGAGAAACAACCATGGGGAGGATTTTTTGGGTTTTTGTTGTTGCCTCCTATTTTAGCTAGCTTTTTCACAACTGTCACTAAAATAATCTGTCCAGAACAATTTTAGGGGAGGAAAGTTTACGTAGGGTTCACAGTTTTGGAGGTCTTAGTCCATAGAAGGCTGGCTCCATTCCTCAGGGCTGGAGGTGAGGCAGAACATCATGGTAGAAGAGTGTGGCAGGGGGAAGCAGCTGACTTGATGATCAGGAACCAGAGAGAGACTCCACTCTCCGGATACAAAATATATACCCCAAAACCAAACCCCAGTTCTCACCTCCTCCAGCCACACCCTGCCACTTCAGTTGCTATCCCACATATCAATCATTCCTGAACACACCCTCATGACACACCCATAAGCCTCTTAATCTTTGGCATCTCTTAATCCTTAATCTAATCAAGTTGACAATTCAAATTAACCAGTACACCTCCTGTATTCCTGCTCAGGAGACCATAGAAGCCTCTAATCCAGAACCATGAGAATGCATGGACAAGATAAATGCTAAGGAAAACCTGTTCCTTTTAGCCAGAAGACTAGGGAAAAAGTCAAACTGAACCAAAAAAACATTTTTTTTTTTCTTTTTTGCAATACTTGCCTTCCTCTGGCCAAACACCAATGAGAGAACTCACCACTGCCATGGACAAGTGATTCCAGTGAGGTCAAGCCAAAAGTTGATCTACCTCATCCCTGAAGAAGCTGATTTCCCAGCCTAGTGGAGTCAGCAGGATGGGGTAGGGGGAAGATCTCTCATTTTCCATCTAAATAAAGCAGATGTCACCTTGATTACATTTTTTAAAGTACTAAAAGAAAAGAACTGCCAACTGTGAGTTGTGTTTCTGACAAAAAATATACTTTGGAATAAAAGGGGAAAGCTATATGTTTTCAGATGAAGAAAACCAAAGTAATTTGTTGATAGCAAGTGGGTAAAAATATGAATAAATAAATAGACCATCTTTATCATACATTTTTAAAATCATATTTGATGACTGGAGTAAAAATTATAAAACCATCCAATAGGAAGTTTGATATATAAAGAGGAAATATTTAAGTCAATTTCATTATAAATAGGCACGGAAAAGGAACTTAAAGGGAGCTAAGGTCTCTATACCTCACTTAAAAACTTAATAGAGTTTAAAAACATTAACAGAACCCAATAGTTATCATCTCGTACTCTAACTCAATGCAGAACTGCAAGTTGAAGATAGTACAATAAGGCAAGAAAAATAAATAAAAGTCATAAGGTTAAAAAGGAAGAAATAAACTGTCCCTATTTGTTGATGACATGGCTATGTAGAAAATTCTAAGTAATCTGCAACCACAGACACACACACACACACACACACACACACACACACACACTCCTAGAAAATGAGTTCAAAAAGGAAGTTCTCAGGATATAGGATAAGCACACACAAAGTGATCACATTTCTATGTATTAACAAGGAAAATGAGGCAATGAATTAAAACACAATACTATTTCTAATTGGTCCAAAGAAAATGAACTAGGTATAAATGTCACAAAGATTTTATAGGTTAAGTATGTCAAAAATTTTATAGGTTAAGTATGTCAAAAATTACAAAATGCTGATGTAACTAACATGTCAATGATCAAGTAAGTAGAGAGACATACTGTTGCGTAAAGTAATCAGAATCAACATCTAAAGATATTGATTCTTCTCAAATTGATATATAAATGTTTAATGCAATTCCTATCAAAATTCCTGAAAGTTTTGAATCTGGAATAATCAAAATAGTCTTGAAAATAAAAATAAAGTGGGAGGAATCACTCTACCCTATTTTAAAAAATACAATATAGCTATAGTAAGCAAGACATTATGGTACCAGTGAAGGGATATAAAGATATGTAAGACATAATGAAACATAAATAGATAACACAAAAATAGATCCTCACAAACATGCTTAACTCATGTTTGGCATAGGTACAAAAGATAACCTTTTCAACAAATGGTTCTAGAGTAAGTGAACATCCACAGGCAACCCAATCTCAACTTGAGTCCCATTTTCTAGAAAAAAATCACAGAATTAGATGTAAAATGTAAGATTATTATTATTTTTTTAAATTTTTTATTGTTGGCTGTTCAAAACATTACATAGTTCTTGATATATCATATTTCACACTTTGATTCAAGTGGGTTATGAACTCCCATTTTTACCCCATATACAGATTGCAGAATCACATCAGTTACACATCCATTGATTTACATATTGCCATACTAGTGTCTGTTGTGTTCTGCTGCCTTTCCTATCCTCTACTATCCCCCCTCCCCTCCCCTCCCCTCCCCTCTTCTCTCTCTGCCCCCTCTACTGACATTCATTTGTCCCCCTTGTATTATTTTTCCCTTTCCCCTCACTTCCTCTTGTATGTACTTTTGTATAACTCTGAGGGTCTCCTTCCATTTCCATGCAATTTCCCTTCTCTCTCCCTTTCCCTCCCACCTCTCATCCCTGTTTAATGTTAATCTTCTTCTCATAAAACTCTTAGAACAAAGACACAGGAGAAAATCTTGGGAATCTAAGCCTAGGTAAAGAGTTCTTAGACTGGATATCAGAAACAAGATCCTAAAACAAGATCTACTTTTATACAATGCAATTACAAGGTGCCTTTGAGTAACCTCATCAATCAGCTTATTTGCAATGGGTTTTTAGTCAAATAAAATTTGGCAATCTGGCTAATATAGCCCACTGTTCCATCTAACTGAAGCATTTTGTATTTCAATTCTAAAAAATGTCTCTATGAAGTGGATCACTACTCTACTTTAAATTCTTCTGTGGAACACTCATCAATCCTTTCAATTATATATCAGATATAAAAGCAAGGCCTCCTACATCTTTCTCCATGTAACTGATAAAAACATTAAAAACAAAGACCAAGCATATGTCCTTGGAAAACACTTACCACCACCCATCCCCAGCCCAAGAATCATCAGGAATACTTACCATCACTCAAACTTACCACCACCCAGACTCTGTATTGCACCCTATTTCATCAGTTTCCAAAGTGTCTTATTAGTGTCTCCAAACATTTTGGATCCAACCATTCACAACCCTATCCAACTGCACTAGCCTGCAATCCATGTTCCTCTATTTTACCCACAAAGACATAACTTTAATCTAGACTTTACTGAACCTACTACATTGCATTTCCCCTTTTACCAGGAAGTTCAAAGCAGACTCTGAATTGTGTTTGCTTAATATGACTGGGAAGGTTTTTATAGTACAAAAGAGAACTCACTAACCCTGGAGAAGGGTGATGCAATTAAATTCTTGCACCCCACAGTGGGCTACTCTAGCATTTCTTACTGGAACAATGCTGAGAACAATTTCTAATGGTTCCATTGATTTTCAAACAGTAATAACCAAACTCTAATGAGGTGATGATAGCGCCACAGTGCAGCACCTAGTGTACTTCTTATATAAAAAGCTTTGAAGTGGTTGTGGGAGAGGAGAACTCATTGTTCTAAATGCTGCCTTCATCACTGTCCAGCTGGGAAGCTTTAGAACCAAATCTCTTATGGACTCATTCAGTCTAGAGACAAACAGAGGAAATCTTGCAGCACTTGATCTCCAAGCAGGTGCCTCTGCATTAACAATGTAGGATGGCTAAGGTTCTAGAGAAATATTTCAGGGTTTAGTTATTTGTAATGTTTCTCCCAACTTGAAAATTGTTTGTGTTCATGACTTCAATTTTCAAATGCAGTCTGGTTCTTTAAAACAGGAATCTGGCAAATTAACTAATAAGTGTATGAACACATGTTGAAATGGCAAAAGCACTAAGTAGGTTGGTTTTTCCTCCAGAAAATAGTGTCATTTAAAAGGAGACATTTAAGTCAGTGTTTACTTTCTATGTAGGGAACATTATATGACAAATGGAAGAAATAATTTGGCAGATAGAAAAAAACAAAAGTTTTCTAAACAGGGAAGCCTCCCTAGGTTGTTAATGTTTTTTCTGATGTTCGGAGTCTAAGAATCAACACATATAAACTTAACATTCCAACACTTGGAGTTTGGATAGAGATTTTTTTTCTCTCTCTAATCTATAACCACAATTATAATATAATATAATAATATTTTATTATTATAAGAAGGTTAAAAACAACCTCTCTCCAATGGAAAAACAAAGAAGAACAGACTACCAGCAAAGGTGAAAACTTCTAAATGGAGAACCTGCAGGACAGTCAGAGGATGAGTGTCTGAGTGACTGGAACAAGAAGCAGCTATGGAGGACTAGATGTGAGAGTGGCCAGATGTGTGAAGGCCTGGGGCAGTGGAGATGTCTGGGCTAAAATGTTCCTCTTTAGATAATTTTGTTACTAGAAATGCTTATTTTTTAAAAAAAATAGTGAATAGATAGCATTTTGTAGCTGTCTCTGTCTTGGCTGTTTGGTGTCAGAACACTAAAAAATACTGTTAGAGAACATGTGGCCCATTATGCAATTCTAAGAATAATACTAACTCAGTGTTCAATGGAATACAGAGTGTTTTCACCATCATATCATGTTAATGTTCACAATGACCCAGTGGAATGGAGGGTGATTATTTTCTCCACTTAGCATTAGAGGAAAATAAGAGTCTGAGAGGATACATGTTGCCTAGAGTCCCCCAAATAAGGACAGAGCAAAAACTAGAGTTGTCAGATTCCTGTTCTGGGTACTTCTCATGGCTCTGTATTGCCCTGTTTCATCAGTTTCCAAAGTCTCCTATCAGTGTCTCCAAAGATCTCAGTGTACACTCAGGGGCAGTCAGACTTCTGCATGAATGGCCCCTCTGGATGGTGGCTGACTGCCCACTGCTCACAACTTTTCATCATTCTTTCTGCTCAGGTTAATGAATCCCATCACACAAAGACGCCCAACATATGCTGTGGTCCTGAAACTGAAATCACTGCTATATGCATATTCTAGGCACAGGCTATTTCCTCACCAGAAGACCCCCAATCCATAGGCCTCTGAAGTCCCCTCCATCCCTTTTTTGCCAGGGTGGGAGCCTTGTATGAGTCCTTCCTTAAAATGCCCAGAACCCCCCACAACATAAGAGGCATACAACCAGCCCTGTTGAATTTGGTTTGCAGAAGGAGTGAATGGAAAGGAGACTCTCACATAGAGATAAGAGGCAGAGGTAAAAAAAAAAAAAATGTGAACAGGAGAAGTGTTCTTGGTGTCCCCAGTTGGAACTCAAAAATTGCATTTTCCCGTAGAATCCATGTGACTAATGCTGACTTGCTAATGAGGTTCAAGAATTCTAGCAGTATCTAGCAATATCTTGGTTAGACATCTGCATTATACAAGACTTCATGGGACTCTAAGACCCTATCCATCATTGATAATATTGTTTCTATGGGGGAATGTGTTTAGAGTTTCATATGATAGCCCTCCAAAAGAAACTCTAGAAAACAAACCCATTTGCAAGTTGGGTACCGTCTGTCTTCCAGCACTGGCTGTTCTCTGGCTCACTCTCTCTGACCTAACCTGTTTTCTTGTGTCCAACTTCTGGGTGGCCTGTGAAGGCTATTGCTCCTCTGAGACAACAGCAGGCGTAAGCAATGAGGAGAAGGTGAAAGTTCTGGAGAAAGGTCCTAATAGCAGAAAGAGGGAGTGAAGAGAAGGAAGTAGACAGAGTTGTAATTATTCATCAGGCAGCAAAAACTGGGTAAATCCATGCTTTTGACAGAATACAGGCCATTTACGGGAATCTCACATGCAACTTTTAGGCAGACTGGATGGATGTCTTTAAGAAAGCACAGGCTGTTGCAAGAGGCAGGCCCAGTACATTTTGTGGCTTATTAGAAATGGTGATTTGAAGGTAAATATTTAACCTCTTAGAAGGTTCAGTTTTCTCATCTCTAAAATTGAGGCATTGTTTACTTGAGGAGCCAAGTAATTATGTAAATATGACTAGCAAGATCCCTGGGAACGCAGAGCAGCTAGAGCTAGAAATGCTGCTTTTCCTCAATTTCTTCCTTTAAGAGATGCAATGTGGTTTAAGGAAAAGATTAAAAACAACAACAACAACAACAATGGATTTGAATTCCAAACTCAGAATCCACACCAATAAGAGCCTCTGCACACTCGAGTTTCTGTCTTCTGTCCTCTGAGGCTTTTGTTAATAATACATTAATTAATGAATATGGCAATGCCTACAAACAGCTAGTCAGGAAGTATTACTGATTGGCTATTTCAACAAACATGTTAAACATCCAGTGTGATCCAGGCAGTGGGGTAGCACAGTAAATGGGCCTTCAGAAGCTTTGGTGACTAGTGGAGGGGAAGTACAGGCATGGGGGGACTACGGCCTGTTGATGTGCCCACTTGAGATGGCCAAAAGCTCTTCTACTTAGTTTTAAGTATAGGGAAGCCCTTAGAAGGTCTTGAGTGGTGACATATAAGTTTTAAAGGTACCACTGGAGGAAAGACAGTGGTGACCCAAGGGTAGAAGCTGGTTATTTCCTCACCAGTGTTCGAGGTGACTGTGGTCACTGGAGCAGGCCGGAGATGATGTGCCAGGGCTGGGTACAGTAGGGATGAGGTGTAGAAGTGTACTGATTCAATGCAGGCTCTATAATCAGGGCCAGCCAGGTGTGCTGAATGAAGGCTTGGTTTTGGAGACTGAGAGAAGAATGGGAGCTGAGAAAGACTTTACTGGAAAGGTGATCTAGTGACTGTGATGGGGACACTGGGAGAAGTTGTTGTGGGTGAAAATCAGTTTCAATTTTGAACAAGTTGAGCTGGAGACATCCTTTGGGTATCTGTGTAGAGATATAAGGAAGGCCCTGACATGAGGGGAGTGTGCAGGCCTGGAAAGAGACATTGGAGGTGAAGGTAAGGCTCAGATGTGGTCACCTGGGTTTCTCCAGTAGAGACAAGGGAGGAAGACACCAGGCAGCATTTGGCCATCTGCTGGTGGGTGGTGAGTGCTCCATCAATAGAGACTGAGAAGGCATGTCACTGCAAAGAAGGGGCTCTTTCTTATTAAAATTAATCACCTTTCTTCTTACTATTCTCTTTTTCTTTTTCTAATTAAGAAATTACAAAATATTTCAAACATACTGAATACTGAGAATAAGAAACACTGTACCTAGATTTCAAACTTGTGAACATTTTGCCACTTTGCTAATATTGATTTCAAAGACAAATAAAGTCATCACCCCTCCAACCCCTTCTACTTTCCTCCCTATAGGATCTAGCATTGAGAACAGCCCCCAAATGGTGTGTGGTTAAGATCACCATCAAGGTCAGGTGGAAGCAGCCTGTTACCATAATTGTGAAGTTGATGTAGATTCTTTCCATGCATTTTCTAGTTCACACTATAATACTTTATAAATGTATCACCCTAAAATAGGCAGCATAGTTTTGTATGGTTTAAAAAACAATAATTTTTGTACTAATTCTTTGTACTTGATGTTTTTCACTCAACATTAAGTTCTTAAAATAGTATTTTTTAAAAAATCTAATTTGTTAGGCCCAGTTTTGAAAATAAGAGTAACAGGAAGAGGAAACAAAATCCTCACAGAGAGGGTGATGGAGTATACTTTCAGAGTCCAGACACTTTGACTCTCTGGACAGTTTTTCTCTCTCCCTTCTGTCCTTTTCATTTCTCCTTAACTGCGTAGCACTTGGAGAGAAAGGAGGAAGACTGCTCAACGTTGTGACAATATTACATCATAGACACTAAGGCCAAGAAAGAACCCTAAAGACCATGTGGTTCTATAGTCCCCAACTTGTTCCACTGCCTGAACCCCTTTTCTGAAAAGGAACAGAAAGTAGCGATCGTGGTGCAATCACAGTGTATTCATGAATTGACAAGCAGATTCTCTTCCACAAGCAAAATAAAAGTGAACATACGGGCTATTCTTGCTGGTCACTGCTATTTTTTTCTGCTCTCTCATAGCCCAATTATCTGTTTTATTTTTATTTCAGAGTCTTCACAGAACAGGCGATGTTTGGATTTAAGCTCCAAAGAGATGAGGGTAGACAGAGGGCACATTCCACATAAGAATCCAGGCATAAATTTCAAAGTGGCAATTTGATCAATGTCATCATGGAGTTTGGCTAGAGGACAGGGTTGGTTTTCAAGAGCCCAATGCCCATCTGTGACAAAGTGGCCACTCCTGTGCTGACCGTACCTAAACACTACCCAGAGACATGCCAGCCGCTATGCAGCAGCGTGGATTCCACAGTGAGGCAAGATTTGTCATTGCTTTTGAGAAGTTTGAGTTCTTGTGGCTTTTCCCCTTTGCCAACCTTTTGTGGAGTTGAATGGTAAAGATAAGGGTGGGCAAAAATATTGCAGATATCAGTTCTTCTGGCCACAGAGAGAAGAAGATCAGGCCCAGAAGCTTGAGTTGGGACACACCCTGGAGAAGGAATGATCCCCATGATTAGTAACATATCCAAGCTTCCTCTGTCTAACCTTTTACTGGAATTAAGAACTTTTCACATTTCGTTGATTACAGAATAGGCTAGGAGACCCAAATCGCAACCATATTGAAGTTGATGAGCAGAGAACTGACACTTTAGCCTTTAATGTGGGAGCTCTGTCCCTTGATCTGAGCCCAATAGACTCTTTGCTCTCTTCCTCCTCCCAGCTCCACTTAAGGTTTCTCCCCTTTTCCAAGGCTCTGGTCTTAAAGCAGCAGGTGCCTGATTCCAGTGGAATTTCTCCACCAGGGAATGTCTCAGAGCAGGGCAGTGCTTTCCACCCACACACCCTGTCACCTTTGATCCTTTGCCATTTGCACTGGTGGGTTTTCATTTGACCCACGCTCTGAGTTTGCTCCAGTATCTGTATTTTTGTGTTTTTCTTTCCTGTGCTATTCTCCTGTCTCACCCCTCCTTTCTACTGTGGTCTGAGCCCATTGAGCCTCTTCCTTTGTAAGAGAGGCAATTCCTTTAAAATAATTTTTTAATTATGCACAACACAAAGATTTGAAGCACAGAATGCCAAGAGAAAAATAAAATGAGAAAATGTAGTGGATTGGGGAGTTAAGGAAAGCAAACTTGCACCTCAGTTTTGTAAACCTCAAACATATTTATTTTCTTGGCCATATTCTCAAGTTATTCACCATACTGCTCTTATATTGTGTCTTAAGGGATAGGTAAAGTTCTTTCCTGCTCAGCACTTACTTAATACTTTAAAGAAATACTCTTTCTTTAGTGATGCACTTGTTGCTAACAGTGAAACACAGAGGACCCAAGAGCCCAGACTCTCTAGAAACGTGTGGCCAATTCTTATGAAGACTGACGCCTTGTGGGTGTTTCAGTAACAGCCCCAGTTAGAAGTAACACTCCCCATATACTATTTAAAGGGTAATTCTTTTTCTTAAGCTGTGTACTTCTGGAAACCATTTCTCTAGTCTGCAACAAGCCTGGATTTTGGTTGTGAGGCCCAGAGGTCTAGCTTCTTCACCCAATGCTTGCAAAATGTTTATAGTGAACTCAAATACCTTTCCCAGATTACTCTCATTCTCCATCTGATTTCTCCACCAGCTGTTCTTTGCCTGATTCATTATCCAGGTTTCTTTCTAGTGTTGTGGATATTCCCTAGTTACCTACCATAATGCTAGGTCTTACAGGTGTACAGCATGCTTCTAATGCTTGTTCATACACTTCTAGGGGGAAAAAATCATAAAATACAATCTTATGTGTAATTTTCCTACATACTAAATGCTTTGCCCTAAACTTGAAGATAGTGTATCAGTAAAAGGATGCCAGGAATTACTTCACCCCCTGTATATGTACCTGTTATAGATTATATTCATTTTCAAATTAATTTCAAAGCCAGCTGTTATTTTTGCTAAAAGTAATCCTTGATGGTATGCTTTAGTAACTACCATTTAGAATTTAGAGACAAACAGCTGTGTAATCTGAGAATTTAAAAATACAGTGCTTTGTTGTTTATTATGCTTTTACATTTTAAGTTTCTGTCTCCTTCATAATTGTATTGTCTATAGGCACTTAATAAAATGGGCTTTTAGGGGAAAATAATATATATGTGTTACTTATATACATATTATGTATAATGCTGAAATATTTTTTTCCTCTGGTTTCTATGTCATGGAGGCTCCGTGGAAGTTCTAGCTGGGATGTAAGCATCTATGTAAATCAATTCAAAAGGAGCCCCCCTATCCCAGCCCAGGGAACCATCAGACACCTTGCAGTATGGGCCACTGTCTACCCACCTGGTGACCTGAGTCTGACAGTCAGAGCTGGAAGAAATATGTCCTTCTACATAAGCACACACCATATTCCACTCTCATTTTCCTTACTCATGTGGAGTGTTAGGATTTTAAAGAAATCAAGTTTTTCTTTTCCTTTTATATTTTTATGGAACTAATACACTGAAGATTTGCAGTAAAGAAAAGAAATTTCTAGACTATGCCATGCACTTCAAAATGTTTCCTCAGAAAATTTGAAACCCTAGAAAGTGTCTTCACTCAAGAACAATACAAAAATAAATATTCAGATTCAAAATCTTCTATGAAACACCAAAAGCAAGAATTTCAACAAGGGCAATACCTCACTGTATCTTTTTAAGAACTCATCCCTGCCAATTTTTAGCTTGATGAAAATGCTACCACATATCAAAGATATTGGCATAGTCCACTAAAAAAACATTAATTTCCCTTCTGGGCATACAGAAGGACTACATTTTCCAGTTTCTTCTGCAGTTAGTTTTGGGCCATGATTCAATTCTAGCCAAAGGAATGCAAGCAAGATTGGCATATGCTACCTCCAAGCCTGGCCCTGACCCTCTTGCCTAACACACAATATTTAATAACACTCTTACTCTTGAATAGTAATCTTGGGACCACATTTGCAGACAGTGCTATTATAAGATAGAATGAGCCTGGGTTACTGAAAGATTGTATGTGGTAAATCCCCTCCCATGAATATATTGGACCATTACAGATTGCAATGGTTTGAATGTCCCCTCCAAAACTCATGTTGAAATGTAACTGTCATGTTAATAGTACTGGGAAATTAAATATTATAGAAGTACTAATGTGCTTTCCCTACACCCCGCACACCCCAGTCTCTCCTGCTCTGTCTCTCATTCTTGCTCTCACGCTCTCCTGGCCTTTCCACCTTCTACCATGGGATGACATACAGGAAGAGTCTCACCAGAAGCAGATGCTAGCACCTAATACTGAATTTCCCAGCTTCCAGAATTGGGAGCCAATAAGTTTCTGTCTACTATATATTAGCCCAATCTGTGGTATTCTATACAGCAGCACAAAATGAACTAAAACACAGGGTCAAGCAAGAAATCATTATTTGAGATTTATCCCATTTAGTAGCATGCTATATTACATCATGTATACTCTTCATGTTGCTTATTTCTTAATTCACCTATTATGATCATTTTTAGATAAAAATTTAAAAAAACTACTTCATTTTCATAAGTATCTTTTCCCCCTTACCCCTTTCCTTTGTCCTCACACACTTACTCACACTTTTACCTTTTACACACCACTTCTTCATCTTTGAAATGTCAAGTGGGTCTGTCAGCAAAGATGTTTTGGACTCTAAGAACATCAATCCACTTTATTGCTATAGACAAATTTCTTCCCTTAGGGTATTTTTTTTTTAGCAAGGAGTATGCTTTGCTCTTTCCAATTACAGAGTAAATTTAAGGATATAGCTTGTCATAAGCTTCTATGAGAAAAAGGGAGTTTTTTTATTCATTTGTTTAGTTAGCTTTTCATCACTGTGACCAAAATACTTGCAAGAACAATTTAAAGGGGGAAAAGTTTATTTGAGATCACAGTTTCAGAGGTCTCAGTCCATAGATGGCTAACTCCATTGCTCTGGGCCCAAGATGAAGTGGCACATCATGGGGGAAGGGCCCAGCAGAGGAAAGTTGATTAGCTCATGGCAGGTTCAGGAAGCATAGGGAGAGAGAGAGAAAGACAGAGAGAAGGGGAAGGGGCAGAGAGAAGATGCAGCCTTCCAAGACATACTTGACCCACTTCTGCCAGCTATACCTCACCTGTCTATAAACTAGAAGGAAGTGATTAGGTTATATCTCTCACAATTCAATCATTTCACCTCTGAATATTCTTTTGTTAACAGGAGATTTGGTGGGGCACCCCATACCCAAACTATCACACAATTGCTTACCATGTTTTGTTTTTTTTTTTTTTCTTTTTCTAACTTTTACTTCCCCTAAATTGTCAGATTAATCTAGCTACTACAAAATGATCACCATTGTAGGGTGAGTTCTTTTAGGGAACAGACCAATACATATTCATTTTTATCTCCAATGCTTGGAATCCACTAGGTGATCAGTAAATATTGGCTATTATTTAGAAGTAAGATCATAAACCAGGAAACAAATTTGGTTGATTCTGTCAAAAGACATTAGGGCAATTTTTACAGTCAGCTGCCTGGCCTTTCTCTTACTTCAAAGTTACATGAATTTCAGATCTGAAATTTAGGGAAACTGAAAACTAAATCCATAATACCATCTTTTAATTCATTTTCAAATAATTGTTTTTCTTTTCCCCTTCTGAGAAAAAGAAGAAGAAGGAGTAAAAATAAAGAGATGGCAGAAGAAAGAAAATTTGGAAGAGGCCCATTTTCTTTTCTAAGATGAAAAGAGGCTTCAGATGCTCGCAAGTCTATCCTTCTAACCCATATTATTAGTAAGCATTGTAATTGAGTTAGAAGGAAGTGGAAAACTAGTGGGGTAGATATTGCATTAGCTATGTACAAAGGTGAAACCACAGTTTCTGCATTCATTCTCCAGTGTTAGTTTTTGAAATCCCCATAGTAGGAAATCCACTTGAAATTTGTTTGCCTTTGGATCTATTTTTAAATGAAAAAAAATCAGTGTTTCTGGTATATGTATGTACTAGAGATAGTCTTAACCTAAGATGTTAAAAAAGAAGCCTGGGGCAATTTATCAGTGACAGAACCCAAGGCCAGCAAAGAAATCAGAGTGGCTTTTTAACAAAGGTTCTATTTTTAAGACCTAATTGACTTATCCACTGGGATTATTTCTGGTATTAAAATTTTTTAAAGGGGCTGTTCCAAGAAATGCAGACAGGATGTATGGTAAAAACCATTACTGAGATAATATAATAGTAGCTAATATTTATTGATGCAGAATAAGAAGCTATAGAAAATCTGAGGGCCTGCCTGCTCTGAGTTGTATGAGATGTCACAACCAAGGCCTGCTTTTGACTTCTTACTTGCAACAAAAGAAATACACACAGCCCTTAAGAGTCATTGGAATATCCAAGAGTGCTTATAACCTGTGTTTTGAGAATATTTGGTTAAACTTGTGGATATAGATTCTTCACTTTCTCTACATTTCCCACCTTTCTCTTTTTTCTCTTCCCATTTGTCATTGTAGCTTCTTATTCCTATAGTATTGCTCCATTCCTTTAGCTCTCTCACTCTCATTTAATCCTCCTCCATCTCTCTAAGAATTTCTCCACATCCAACACTTATTTCCTCAAATAAGTGAGTTCATTGCTAAGTGTAAATGTGGACAAGGTGAATAACAGAGTTCTGCCAGCTTCACTTTCAGATACTTAGGACCCTCAGTCTAGTAGTCATCTTCTCTGCCACACAAGCACCCTGTCATTCTCTCTAGCTGTCCTGTTACTACATAAATAGGCATAACCATCCTTTATTTGAATGGACAGTATTATTTTGGAAACATAAGTCCCCATTAGTTCTGATGCCATATCTCCTACCTTCCTTCCCAAAGACTCACTGATATTCTCTGTCTCCACTGACTAGCCATCTCCCTTTTTTTATTAACCCACCAAAATACAAAATACATTGAAACTATTCTCCCTGGTAAAATTCTTCTTCATTACTAATGTCTAGGATACTAAAGAAAAGGTTTTAAAATAGGACACATCTTCCAGAGCCACTACCTCTTTTTGAGGAAAACAGTTCATGGTGGCTCTTATGAAGAGGTCGTCATGTTCTGAATACCATATTACTCTGTCTCCCTGGCTATCACTTGCTGGACCCCAGGAAGCAAGGCAATACAAAGAGATCCAATACCTACCAATCTATGCACTATGAGGTTCCTGCCTGATTAGAAATTTGGAGATAGCTGGGTATGTCGGTGCATACTTGTAATCCCAGTGACTCAGGAGGTGCAAGCAGGAGGATCACAGGTTCAAGGTGAGCCTCAGCAACTTAGCAAGACTCTTAGCAATTTAGCAAGATCCTGTCTCAAAAGAAGAAATAAAGGGTCTGGGAATGGAGCTGAGTGGTAGAATGCCCTAGGTTCAATCCCTAATACAAAGAGAGAGAGAGAGAGAGAGAGAGAGAGAGAGAGAGAGAGAGAGAGAGAGAGAGAGAGAGGAGGCTAGAATAATTGGATTTTCTTCTTGAATTTCTTCTTGAAGGTCTGGACTAGAGATAGAATAATGACAGTGGAACCAAAATATGTATATTCCAATAGAGTAGCAGAATCAGGCTGATAGTAGCTTCCTACAAATAGATCAGGGGGCACCTCCCATTGAGGAAGCAAAAAAATATCCTGATTGCAAATGTTGTGGTGCAACCTGAACAAATTTCTAGTTTGCGGGACATATTCAATTTCTTATGAAGCCTAGCACTTCTGGTTCCTAGTCTATAAAAACTTGGTTGCGTTACAATACAATTACCTCATTTTCTGAGTGTATACATCCAAGCCTCTTGATTTCTTGATAAAGAAAATTTGAATGCACATGTTCTTTGCTAGCAGAAAGCCTAAATAATAAGACACCCAGCAGCTATTATCTTACATCTGTGATTTTCGATTGTGTTGATCACTAGTTCCTTTTGAAAATTTTCTTTTTCTTGGCTTATGTGATACAACTCTTCTTGGTATTCCTCTTACATGGCCATTTCTTTCTTTCTGGCCCACCATCTCTATTTATTTATCTAAACCTTTAAATATGGGTGTTCCTCAAGCATCCCATGATCCACTTTTCATATATATATATATATATATATATATATATATATATATATATATATATATACTCTTTTTGAAGCAGTATATATCAACACATGGCTTCAAATTCCACTTAAATCCTAATGACTTGTTTTCTGACACTTTACCATTTTATGGATATACCACAAGATCCTCAGATTATATGTGGTGAAAACAGAAGTCCTAAACCATCCCAGTCATGAAACTGATTCTAAGTCCAGTCCCTTTATTTCCCCTTCTTCCACAATTTAATTTCTCTCCAAAATATCTTTACCACTCCGCTCTCTATTCCTCCATCACTACCCCGTTCAGATCCTTCTGTCTTATACCTGCTGTATACTACATTCACAGAACCAACCTACTTTACTGAGAGTGTTGATTTCCTTATCTCTTCCATGACTATCCTGTGGGCAGAGAACCAGTTTTAGTCACATTTGTACTTTAATCACCTAACTCAATGCTGGTCAACTACAGGTTCATATTAATAGATTTTTTGAGTGGATAAGCAGCAAATGAGTAAACAAAGGAAAAGTGATATTTGCCTGTATTATACACAGAAATAAAGAATCTCCTACATCCTAGTTAAATCAAAACTCACAAAGAATAGAAAATAGACATATTAGTTTAGAATCTCCAAACTTCTCATTTCAAAAGACACTGGAGACAAACATTTCTCCCTCACTCCACTCCCGGGCCCTTCAGGCTCCTTCTTTAACTCTTTATAAAATATATTTACATGTAAAATTTAGTTGTGGAAGGAAAATTATAAATGAAAAAATTAATATGGGCCATAATTTATTTAGCATTTCTAATAGGCCTTATTAGGTACCTTAAACATTGTCATATATTTCTTATAATAACTTCATTTATAAATAAGAAACACAGGCTTTGATGCAGCTGAGTCATTGTGCAAACAACAGAACTGGGATTTGAAATCAGATACAGTCACCTACAAAATCCATTTTTCCAACAGCAATAACACACTGCCTGCTAAATGGACCTTGTCAAATCCAACTTGCTAAGTTTTACAATATGAAAACTGAGGCCCATAAGTGTGAAATGGCTTCACACACAAACCACAGTTGGTTAGGAGTAGTCAAGAACAGGCGTGGATTACCTGGAGGCCTTTAGTTTTGCCACTGAACTATATTACTCTTAGAGTCAAATGTCTACAAGTAAGAATGACAAGTTTGGGAGGTGAACAAGATAAAGTCATATGTTTTCCTCCTCTCCCTGACTTTGGAAGGCCCTGTATTCTGTTTCTTATAAAATCTCCAAGAGACAATAGTTACATGCATGGGAAGGAAAACAATCTGTTTGAATGACACACACAAGAGATATTTTTTGCATAAAAGCAGGGAATTGAGCCACTTATAGTCTCTTAAAGATCAAAAGGCCCTTGGAGGAATGTTCCTCCTTACCACCAGTTCCTTATCCCAACCCACAGCTGACTGACTTCCTTATTAGGTTTGGACAATGGAAGGACAAAGAATTTAAACCAACTGGCTTTGTGAAACTGCAGAAGAGTAAGGCTTGGGGAATGGAAGCAATGTCCCTAGGGAGCATGGCTGGATGTAGACCAGTTGGGTAGTGAAGGAAGAGACAGTGTCCAAACATATGGATGCCTCTTTGCAGATAATCCAGACTTGGCTAAATACAATTCTTGCAAATCTGTCTTCTTAATTTTTAAGAGCTCTGTTCCCACTTCTTCAGACTGCCCAGCCTTCTGCTTTTGGATGTCTGATATATCCAATCTTCAGGTAAAGCCAGGGACCAGTCTCACAAGCAAAGTCCTTTAGATTAACCTTGGCAAGCAGCTTTCCCAGGCTGGAATCCACTGCAAAGCCTTTGGATAACCCTCACCTATTCTTGTACTTCCCTTGCTGGTAACAGAGGGGTGGCCTAGTGACATGTCCAGGGTAGACAGATGGTCCCTCCAGTATAACTCAATTACCCTCAGTTAACCCAAGTTACCTTCATTCATGACTCTGTCTGCTTATCCATCTTCTTCCTGTAAATGCTATGTCAAAGTTAAGGCCCCTTCCTAAATCTCAGCTATTTGACTAAGTTTTAGTTGTATGGCCTTGTCCTTGGGCAGTTTGCTTATTTCTGCCAAAAAAAAAACAAAAAAAAAAACAAGTAATTTCCTCCAGGTTCTATCTGCCTAGGAATGCTGGTCTCCCCTAATCTGTCTCCTCGTCTGTCTTGGTTTCTTTAAGATCCATACATATGAAGTCTAACATCAAGATTGTTTATTCTATAACATCATACACCAGACAAAATAATTGCTCTTTGAAAAAAGGAAATAGGATTAGCCTATGATTTGTCAACATTTTTCTCCAATTAATGTGATTATAAAGAAATAAAGCTACAGCTGTTGTTGCTACTTCTACAACTGCTACTACCATTACTAGTTTGCATCTTTTGAGTGAAGGATAATCCTTTATATGTATGAACTCAGTTAAGCTTTACAAGTTGACAAGGTGGGTAATGAATATCCTTCTTTCCATTTTACAGATCAGGAAGTTGATATATAAAGAGATGCAGGAATAAATTGCCAACTGATGTGCCTGACACTGCATGGAGAAGAGTTTATGAGTCTTTTATGACACAGGTATCCCCAGTCTTCAGGGCAGCTGGGCAGAGCCTGGGCCAAATCTCCTCATCTCTGCCTCAAGTAGACCCATTTGTTTACTCCAGGGTTCGAAACACAGCATTTAAACAGATATGATCATTTTAAAATTTCTTCTATTATATTGATAATGTTGTGAAGCACCAGTAAAAGTAGCAAAGCAGCTTGCTTAAATGATGGAATGATTAAGAATTCAAATATGTGGAAATCAAAACTTGATCTCAGAATAAACATTCTTAATGATTTTTTTCTAACAATTAAAGGAAGAGGGGAAAATTAGGATAAAATTATTGAAGGATGGATGTAAAAAAACAAGGTTAATCAAAACCATCAAAATTTCTCTTATTTTATAAAATTTAAAAATAAGTACCCAATGAGCAAAGAAGAAAATCAGGCTGGTGAGGGTGATCACAATGATGGAGTTGAGAAGGGAAGACTGAGGGTGACAGGAAGACAAAGGAAGAAATGACTCTCCACATTTACATAGCATAGGATAAAACAGATTTAAAGCATCGTGGATTGAGGGCTGGACATCTACATGTGTTGACTATGAGTTTGATAAAACCCTGAAATGGGCTGTTCAGGACTTGCCTGGAAACTTTGAAAAGGAACTTCCATGAATACTGTCAAGATGGACATCCCCTTTCTTAAAATCAGGAATTTACTACAAAGTATCTAGCCCTGGGTACTTATAAATTTGAAATTACTTTAAGCTTTTCATTTTATTTTACAGAAAAAGGATCTCATTTAAACTTAATGGTTTTCATTTGGATGCTTAACATCTTAGGATTTGGAAGTATATACAGTCATTGCTTCTCAGGAGATTCCCAAATGGCTTTCCAAGACGCATGTACTACTTCAGAGAGCCATTTTCTCTCTCCTTTCTCTCTCTCTCTCTCTCTCTCTCTCTCTCTCTCTCTCTCTCTCTCTCTCTCTTTCTCTCTCTCCCTCCTTCCCTCCCTCCCTCCCTCCTTCCTTCTCTCCCTCCCTCCCTCTCTTATTGCTTTATATTATATTTCTGAGGCTCCTTAGATGACACTTTACACAGACAAAAAAAAATATTTTAGACCAAGTCAGAGCAACACCCTATTCTATGCTACTACAATAGCTTGATAATACACATGGAACCATTTAATATGTTCAAAAGCAAAGCACTAGAATTTTTATATTAAAAAGTACCCCAAAGGAATATGTGCTCTTTTCACAAGGACATAAAACAAATGACAAATGCCATTAAGTCAAGTACACAGAAGTTTCCTGACAGTGGAGATATTAACAATTCCTTAGGCTGGATTCAAGTCTGGATCATACCAAAGTCTCTCCAGATGGTTTAATAGGAACTCGGACTTTGGAGGAAAATTTTAAGAAGGTGCAAGCTAAGCTCAATGTCTTTGTCATACTCCCCTGGCCACATTTGCTTGCACAAAGGACTCTCTGAACAAAAGCAAGTCATCTTGCTTTGAGGTGGTGTCAGCTGGGGGATTGTCAGCTGGGTTTGAACTGTACAGCTCCAAACATATTTTGGCTTCTAGACAGTAAACCAACAAATTATTTGCTTTCTAACCAGACCCAAGGAACAAAATTTTCATGTCTGTTTTGATGAATGAGTTATTCAGAAGTAGTGAGTTCATCTCTTTTGGCATCCAGAAATTTGTGAAGACTCATATAAATAGTAAACAATGCTTGTTTGGCTTTATGCCCCAGCCCAAGCAGTATGTTACATGCAGCCAGCCAGATTCTGCCCCTGGACATGCCCATGGGTTCCACTGTAGTCAATGAAAATGGCATGAGAATTTCTTGGGGATAGAATTTAGATGGGATGGAAGCTATGCAGCGAGGGGCCTGGTTTAGGCCCAGAACTTAGTTCTATGGGTGGGATTTGTGTGCCTTTAGTGACAATGCCTTTTTTCTTAGCAGCATATTAACTAGGATGCCTCAAGCAGGCATGAAAAACCTGACCTAGGAGCCAGTGAATCCTAAACTGTCCAACTGTCTGGCATCATACTGTAAAAAGACAAGTCCTTTTTACTTCTGAAGTGTGTTTTCGTGTAGACATATTGAAACTGACCACAAATAAAAGTGAAAACAGATCCAGAATAACTACAGCAAACAATGGAAAACAAATGGATGCTGGAGCTCAGATGAAACAAAGCTTGTTCTGCATGCCCCATATTCTGCTTTTTCCCCCTGCAATGTTTTCTTAACATTTCTAGCATTATTAATGGAATTAAATTATTCCACATGGGTGCAGAATCAGTCCCATGGTGCCAATATTTGTTTTCTGTGCCTAAGCTGGGAGAAACACAGTGCCCTTCTATAACAATGCCACTGCTCTTTTATAGGGCCATTTAGGACTCAGTGTTTATCCACAGGAAGCTAGGCATCATTCAGAACATATAAATGACAAGGACTTTGAACTTGAGTACCTTATCATGTTTTCTAACATATGCTTTCACTTAGATATTCAGTTTTTGAACCACTCACAATGTCAATTACACTTTCTGAAAGACTGTTTCATTTTTTATATTTGTTTTGTTTTGGGGTTGCTTTTTTGTCTGAGAAGGGGCCTGTTTAGTGATATTCTTAAGGAAAGGAAGGAGGACCATCCTATAATTTCTATACACAGATATAGAAGTAGGCACAATGAATGGTGTGGCCTCCACACCATTCTTCCTCTTTATGTTCTCATTTTCTAAGACGTGTTTAGTAAGCATCTATTGTGTGCCAGATACTTTTCTAGGTGCTAGAGAAACAGCAATTAATTAAAAAGTACCAAGTATCTGTCCTCGTGGAACTTTGTATTCTAATTGGAGAAGAGAAAATAACTATATCAATGCTTAATTGCTTAATGAAATACTAGCTTACATTTTTCTAAGAATTTTTTCTCTTAGCTTCATGTCCAATGTAATATTTATGCTTAAGATGTACAATGCAGACAAGATTTATAAGCTCTTGGAAAGCAGGAAGAGGTCTATATACTTTTTCTTCTGGGACAACAGTCATCAATTCCTGGATGATTATGATCAGCACGTCTGCAACGATGAATAAAACCTTATTGTCTCAAAACCCACGTTCCACTAGTCACCATATTACAGTGGACTGTTTGTCATGTGGAGAGTAAATAGACTTGGGTTTTTGAAGTTGATCTTTCTAGACAAGGAACTAGAAAAGTAATATAAACCACTCCTTTCCTCCTCTTCCAGAAGTAAATTTAATCAAAGCATTACTCTTTTCATGATGGATTGTAACAATATGCTTTACACTCTTGAATAAATCAAGCATTCAAAGAAACAATAGTGCAACAGCATGCCTTTGATGAAAATAATCTTCAATGTACTATATGATTTTCTTTAGAACTAATGCTTTAGTTCATTAGATTGCCCAAAGAATTTATCCACAGTTGCATGAGTATGTTATTTTGGTAATTGTTTTAATCACTGGCAAAATCATAATAATTTTGTTTATTATTTGTAATGATTCAAAAATATTATTTGGGAAGGTGGATTCTTGTTTCCTTCATGAAGATATAATAAAAAGCTGCAATATGAGGAAAAAAAGGGACAGAGGTAATACAATAATTTCCTTAATGTTTAAATAATATTGTCTTTCTGAGGCATATGACAGATAGTTAAAGGTGATAGCTTTGGGGTTAAAAAAATGGCTTGAATCCTATTTCTCCTACATACTTACATAATTTTAGGCAGAGTTGAACCTCTGTAAATCAAGCTGTTCATCAATAAAATAAGAACATGTTACTAAGGAGCCTTGGTGAGCATAAAATGGGACAATGTCTATGAAGGACATAGTACAAGAGCTGACATGCCCATAAGCACTCCATAAATGGTTGCAGTTTTTTATTTTTACTATTATTCATGTTATATTTTATTGTTATACAGCATATGGCAAGGGGGAGAAAAAATTGTTTGATCTTTATCATAAACAGCAAAGAGAAGAAAAGAAATAAAAAACAACAGAAACATTTTCATGGTCCAAATAATATTACAGCTGAAAATAGAAGCTGGTATATTCATAGTCAATCCAATTATCATTAACCACCTGGAAGAGATCCATTATTTCTAAAGAAACATATAACCAGTTTCTAATTTCCTAAAAGCAAGAGACCAAAGCTATTGCTTTTACATGAACAGCCATAAGTAATCTTTAGATTTCATTGATTTTTTTTTTTTTTTTTTTTTTGCTTAGCTACTAGTAAGGAACAACAAAAAGTAAATAAATTCTGGTTATTTATGTATCTCTGTTACAAGACAGCCTCAACTAAAAAAAAAGGCCAAGAGTGAGGATGATATTTAAAATTCTCACTTTCAGCTCCAAATTAACAAGTTGGCTCTTCAGTATTGGGATTCCAACCAGCTATCTATGGAAATCGAGCTCTACTCAAGGGACAGAAGGCATGCTCAGTGGTTTTCAGGTGTGTTAGACGAGGCTGATGAAGTACTCAGTTTCTTGAAGTCCTCATTTGATTGAAATTTATTTGTCTTCTCTGTTTCCTGTTGCTTCTTCAAAAGGAAGCTTGACTGCTCGCTACTTGCAATCACAAGGACTTGGTGGAGAAGGTGTTTACAAGGCTTTAAAGATGACGAAGTGGAAACTATAAGAATTTTATAGTCTTAACAGAAAACTTTGTCCCCATAATGAAGGCCAAGGCCAAGGCGGGGGTGGATCAGAAGAGATAGTAAATGTAGACCCAGTAATATAAAGAGGCTTTGGAGGGGTTTAAAATGCTGTTTTGGTGATGATCAAGTTGAAAAGTCAGAAAGGAGACAATTGGAAAGTATGTGTGTGTGTGTGTGTGTGTGTGTGTGTGTGTGTGTGTGTGTGTTTGAATGCTGACACCACTCAGGAAATTTCCATAGGGGAATAGAGAAAAGTTCATCCATTCTCTGTAACCCTGCTTCTCACGGCATATCTTCAAGTCATTTGTCTGGTCTAGTTTGAAATGACTAAGTGATGGGCCTTCCAAAATGTTCCCAGTGAGACTATTCCACAGTCTACAAAATTTCACTGTTTCCTCTTATTTAGCTTAATTCAACTCCAATTCAATTCACTGCTTCTATTCAAGGAAAAAAAAATGTTTGTCCTTTAAATTCATGTCATCGGAAACAATTTTTTTCTTTCAACTTTTAATAATTGGGTTTTTCTCTGTAGCCATGTCTAGCATTTGCTAGAAGGGATGTATGACTGTATGTAGATCTCTTTCTTGTTCAAAAAAGCTATATTGGCTGGCTTTGCAGCCAATTCCTCTTCTAGTGTAACTGTGAGGGCATTTTATATTCTATATATGCTGGCTCAGAGGGGGCCTGAGCACATCTGATAAACCATGTATTTTACATGGTGTCTTTACATTTATTGGTCCCCCCTCCCTACACACACGCATTCCTGTGTTCTGGCTCCATAAATAAGAGCTCAAATTTCAGTCTGATTTTAAAATGTCCCACAGGCTTTCATTTCAAAACTTAACTTCCAAGAGTCTTGAACTACTATCTGCTCCAGGAGAAAGGGCATCCTCCTGTGAAAAAGTCAACTTTCATTTTCATGGTTAGGATCTTAGATGGCTCACCACTGCCAGCTTTTACAAATGTCCTCTTCCTTGCCTATGTGAAACATGCTCATGTAGATGAATTTGAGTGGCAAAACTTCTTACCAAGACACATCCACTAGATCCTGGATGACGAAGATGTTTAGTATAAAATTGTAGTTTCCTTATCTCCTCCCATAAGTCTGAGGATATAAGGCACAAATCTCTAATGAAATATTTCTTGGACACCCTTCAAGATGTTCTGAATGGTTTGGGAATGCTTACATAAACGTAGATCTTAAACCCTACCATGGCTTGTTGAATCTTCTCTGGATGGGGGAAATTTTATAAAATTCCCCGGGGCATTTGTGTGCATGCTAAAGTAGGATTACCAAAGGTTTTAGTCCTTTGGCTCTATCCAGGAATGTGTTCACAAACTTCTGATATCTATCCACTTCCTGGCATGCATCTTCTCCTCTTCCTACCTGTTTGTATTCACAACCAAACCACTGTTCTGTGTGAGCAAGTTGATCTGATTTGTTTTGAATATATTTTCTTCAACCGTGGAGTGTCTGCTTGAGATAAGAGTTGAGAGTGCTTAGGAACATAAACCCCAGACCCAGCTGCAAATTCCTGGTTTTATGACCTGGACAAGATGTTTACTTGACTCTTAGTTTCCTCATCTCTGAAATGATGGCAACAAAATCAACTACCTCACAGAGCTAGGGAAAAGATAATATGATTAATCACTATGTGTAAAGTACTTAAAATATTGCCTATAAGCATAGAAAATGCTTTACAGGTATTATTATATTTAGAGCATTACAGCATCAACTTCTGAACATAATATAGAATCCTCTCTATACTCTAAATGGCTTCTAGAAAGAAAACAATGAAACAGAGACACTGCAGGTTTTCTGCAATGAACCACAGTAGAAAATAAGGGGAACCTCAATTTCTGTGGTCTACAAAAGAATCAACAGCATGGCCTTAAAAGGCCAAGAGGACAAACTCCCACATTCTCCCAGTCCTGTCCCTGACCACAACCACCCTCAGACAGACCATATCTACTGTCTGGGGCAGGGAACATCAGCAAGACCAGAGCATTGCAAGCATCCACCACGATGTGAAGGAAAAGGTCCTGCTTCTTTGGTTGGAAGGGCAGAATGAATCCTTGGACACTCACAACAATGACTCTTGAATGTCAGATATGAAAACAAATGTCTGCCTTGAGCAAAGTATCATTTTCCAGGCCCACAGAGACTGGAACTACCATAGAACTTGTGCTAAGAATGAATTTTCCTTTATACACCATGAAAATAAAAATAATAATATTATTATTATTATCATTATTATTATCTGAATAGAAGCTTGCTGATTTTCAAGAAACTAGCCCTTCTAAAACTGGTTACCTGGCTTCCTTTGGGACAGGTTTGCATAGTAATGACTTTTTCTCTGCAGGAATTCAGCATTTGCTTGTTTCACAAACTTGCTTCTCTGCATTCTCCAAGGCTAGTGCCAAGGGTAAGGCATTGTCATGCCAGGTTTTTCTGAAAAATTAATAAATCTACTGCCATAATCCCAACTGCCTCAACTGACAAATTTAATAAACGACAGGATGCAAAGCACAGGCTTCCTAATGGGATTGCTTTCTTTTCTTTCTTTCTTTCCTTTTTTTCCCCCCTCTTTGACAAGTTTTACAGAGTAGCACTTCTGAGACGTGGACAAGTGCTATAAACCTAATCCTTAGCAATTTCCTCCTTAGCTCAAATAACCTAAATATTTTATGAATGGTAAAGGGTTTCACATGTCAGCCATCAACCAACCCTTGTCTCCCCCTTTACTCTGTCTTACTTTCCTTCTGGTTGTTTGGGTAATTTCTTTAAGAAATCATATTTCTGTCAATTTTTCATGGAAAATGCACAAATATTTTTCATATGCTTTCATATAATATATTTTGCTTGGGAATAGCACAGTCCTCTTGAAAATTTCAAAGGAAAGCTATAAGAAATTTCCAATAGCCCTATTTTTTTTAAGGTCTAGCTTGATATTTGGATCTAAGGAGCAGAAGGGACCAAGAGGAGGGGTCAGCAACAGACCCCCTTCATGGAAGCCTTCTCTGGTGGCTTTTCAGAGTATTCTAGGTCCTATTGGAGATGTTTTGGGTCCATCATCCATCCTACCTCACAGGAGTTCCTTTCCACAAAGTGGTTGTATGTTTTCTTAGGTCTATTGGTCTCCAGAGAAAGCTATTCATTCAGTCTAAAGCAATCTTCCTAAAGCAAAGATCTGCAGGGATTTACAATGTTGCTAGGGTAGTTTAGTTTGTAATGAAGAATGACAAGTTATTATATATTGGTAAATCTAATACTTGGAGGTACAATCCATCTAACAAAATTGATTTTTAAAAGGAGAAATAAATATTTATTATTAAGTGCTATGTCAGCCACTGTTTCAGTAGCTTGGATGCTTTGCCTTCTTGGAACTTTGTGATAATTCTAAAAGATAGGTACCATTTACCCATGCTTCAGGGTAAGAATTACCATGCTCAAAGACATAAAGCAGCATGCACATGGCACGAAGGACACCAAGAAAATAAATGATGGCATTTGAACCTTACAGCATTAAAGAAAATGTGATCTTTTTAATTTAAAATCCAAGACACTTTGATATATTACCCACTAAAACTAGGATGCATTATTTGCCAAAATGAGTTAAGATTCACTTTGTATTTTGATTAAAGCTATGTCAACAAGCAATTAATTTTGGCTTTGTCTTTTACTATTATTAACAAATAATCCCTGTGTCTTTTTGGTATCCCAATATTCTACCTCAGCAACCCAAAACACATATTTTACTTTTTGTAATATTTATTCATGTATACAATTCAAATTCACAAAAAAGAAAGGCACAATAGAAACAACAGAATTTGTATCAGAGTCATTCTTTTTTCATAATCAATTAATTTTAACACAATTGTTCCTTTAACATGACCATTTATGGATCCAGGCATCAGGCCTGGATCCTAGATATACTATAGATCCTAGAATACTCTGAAAAGCCACCAGAGAAGGCTCCCATGAAGGCGGTCTGGTGCTGACCCCTCCTATTGGTCCCTTCTACTCCTTAGATCCAGCTATCAAGTTAGACCTTAAAAAAAATTAGGGTTATTGGAAATTTCTTATAGCTTGATGACAAAAGACAAAATGTGAATCCACACTCAAGAAGATCACCATGGAGGGAGAAGACAATGACAAATTATTTTCACAGTATGGTGTAATAAATGCTAGAAAATGTAGCTATAAAGAGTAAGGTGGCGTTGAGAATCTGCTTGTGGCTAGGGATTCCATCAGAGTTGCTGACACTTGAATTCTAAAGGAGGGATTATAGATTTCATGGTGGACATCATGGGGCCCTAAACTTTCAGCAGAGGAAATAACATGAAAATGCATAAAGCTGCAAATATGCCTGAGTGGCTAATGTACACCTTGCAAGTGTGGGAGTAGGGGGAGTTAAGCAGGGAAGGTGGATGAAGTCCTGGTTATGAGTTCCTTGTGCTCCAGGATACAAGAAAGGGAATACATGGTATTAATATACAGTATGGAGGGGCCTAAAATCCTAAAGGTACCTACCATTTGCATCACTCATTCTAAGCAAAGCAGTTCCTGGCTGTTCCTCTAGGGCCTATGCTTACAATCACATGATCTTCTAAATTTGGCCATAGTAAAGCGGGATGAGAAGCAGTGTCTGACCCAGAAATTATACATGATGAAGCCCATTAGCCTGTAAGGTAGGTGGGATAAGGAATGCAGGAATGAAGAGGAAGAGGTAACCTTACGGGATATATGTGACTTAGAACTAAGTGCTCTGTTGGCCGGTTAGATGTGGGTGTTGAGGGAGATGAAGCAGACTCAGACGGTGTATACAAGAGGATTTCAGAGGACAGATAACCAGGATAGTTTGAGAGATCTTGAGTTAGGTAATTGAAATGACTGAGTCACGCATTATGACAGAGTGGACCTATTTTCCAAATGAAATATCCTGGTTTCTAAGGACTTCTCAGTATGCAGCTTTTGTGTGAGGATAAGGCAGCTATTTTAACTTGGGGTTATTGTTGAAAATATGAAATGCTTTTGTATACTTTAAATTAAATAATAATATCAAAAGTCAGTTAAAAGTTGAAAAATCAGTTCATGCTGTGCATCACCCCTCTCTTTCCTATTGAACATATGAAAATTTATAACCAGATTTAAATAATCTCCTCTGGTATGTTTTATAGGCTACAATTGAGGAAATCTGCTTGTGACCACATGAAATCCTTTATCAGTAGTGTTCATATTCGGTCAACCTGGCCCTAACCTGCCTTGCTCTTTGGACAGTCAGCTTCTGGGCTGTCCCTGGATTATGCTCAGGGTCATTGCTCTGTCTCAGCTGATGTTGACCTCTCTTGACAACATTTGCCTCATGCCAAGACTGCCTGGACTTCTTGGCTCCAGACTATCACTGGTCCAGTTTCACAGTATAAAGTCAAATCCTTTCTCCAGATTGTCAAACAAACAAACAAACAAAAAAGATGCAACTTATAGTCACATCTACTCTAGGAGGCAAGACAGCTGAGGAATTGTGAATAGGGCTGTGGGGTCGGGAAAGTGTTGAGTTCAAATCCCTGCAATATATTCTTTGATGTAGATCTTTAACAAGTTACTTCAACTCTCTAAGCCTCATGTGTAAAAAGAAGGGTGACCAGAGATCAGCTTACTAGCTCTGAGATATAAATATCATAAGCTAATGTATATCTAGAGCTTAATCCAGTATCTAACAGAGAGCAAAAGTTCAGTTTTCTTCTTCTCTTCCTCCTCCTTTTTCTAATCATTATGAATTCATAATATGGTTCTTCTTAGTGCAAAGCCACCTAACAAAGCACTTTCTCAGAAATGCTTAGATTGTTCTTTAGCCCTCAGTTGGAAGTTCTGTCCTTACAATATCTCTGCTCTCAACACCTTTGAATATCTTTGCACAACACATTTATTTTCAAGGACCGATGACTAAACGAGACACCAACACTAGGACTCCAAACTCAATACTCACCCTGGTGGTCCTATTTCAAAGCTATTGAAATCACTTACTGATCATTTTATGCTCTTTTTTTTTCCATGAAAGGTATCAGTTGTACACAAGCAGAGAAAAATTCTAAAAGAAAGAATTTTTAGACCTCGTATCCAGAGGAGTTATTATAAACAACTGAGAGTGTAAAAAAGAAAGAAAGAAAGAAAGAAAGAAACATTTAAAAGAGGTCAGAAAAGGACCTTGACAGAACTCTTTTCATTTATATTGTTTCAAGTAAAAGATCACATACTCAAAATGTTCCTATTAATTTTCATATGCTGCACTCACTCAGCATGTTTTACTATTTCACTTCATAATGTTTTGGCACAAAAATGTAAATAACATTGCACTTCACTTTCCCAAGTCCATTTTCTGTAATAGAGGTAAGAATACACTAATAGTCAGAAACTGCACATTCTGCTGGGTGAAATCCAAAAGTGGTTTTTAAAAAAGTTTTCTGTCACAACTTGTTCTTGGAAGTTTTCTCCCTGCCAACTAAAAACTATGATTTCAGGAGAGCACACACCCTCTTAATAATCACACAGGATTACTATCTCTTGGTGTTGATTTGGGTTGAAGCCCCATGAAAGCATCTATTTTCCACTTCAGGCCAAGATCTAAAACCACTGCTTTTTGACATCATATTTTATTTTCCTTAAAGAACTTCTGGAACATACCTGTTTAGCTGTTTTTAGGAGAGGAGCCCACTTTCCTTTTACTTAGTGAAAGATGGCCTCTAAACAGCATTTTGATTTGGGGAAGGGGTACTACTGGAAATAGTTTTCCAAGTAGCTATTTACCAAATGTTACACTGTGATAATAAAGAGGAAGGGAAACTTAGAAGAAGCAGATGACCTGCTACTAACTACCTCTATGCCCTTGGGGAAGTCTCTTTTTCTCTCTATGCTGGCCTTCCTCAAATCAGTCATCTGAGTTATCCTCATTTCTCAAGGGCACTCCTATTGCACATCATACAACTTCTTCAATAAGAAAATTTGTGACTGTTTAATTCAGTGTTTCCCCAGCTTTCTGTCACCAGGGAACTACAATTAGCATTCTATGGAACATTTTCTTTGGAAAGTGCTTCTCAAGGCATACCTTTACTCATCAAAAATAAGAAGTCAGGGTATTGGAAAAGATAAATATTAACATCTTATATACTCTTAATGATTTGATTGATCAATTGTTTCTAGTGTGAAATAAGAATTGTTGGATGAAATTTTTTCCTTAATTAAATTTTTCAAAGAATGGAACCTATTTATGGAAATGTGGTAGATTAATTGTCCTGAAGAAAAGCATCTTGATCCAAGACTTTTTTCATGTTAGGATATATTTTTAAAACATTTTAATGCATGGTTAAGTTAACCATATATTTGGGGAAGAAGTTGGAGAGAAAAACCCAATAGACAGAGAAAATCATGAAATGTTAATTCAACGAGATCCAAAGCCATCCTCTTCTCCAACAGCATCATGCCAATGCGTATTGGGCTATAGCTGTGAATGCCCATTGGAGCAAAGAAGATGTAGCCTAAGGATTCTCAAAGATGAGGGGTCATTGGTAAAATCCCTTCAGAGATAACCTCAGATGGAAATGAGATAACCTCAGATGGAATTTGTTTGGTTATCCATAATTTGGTTATTTCTAGCTTAAAGTCCATCTTACATGGTGCAATGACAAGAACATTTCTGTGTCTGACTCTGATTTTGCATGGAGAGTTATAAAATAATTTCCTTGAGAACCATAATTAGTCTTCATAAAAGTTTGGAGCATTGCATTCATACCACTTTGATGACCATAAAATCTCTAAGATGAAATGCAGTTTAAAGAGTAGTTAAATTTGTAGTGTCATTTGTCTCTACCCGAAGCAAGTACAAAAGGAATGTGCCTTCAATCTAGGCCTTGAAGAATTATAAGTTTCAATGAAAGTAACACACACAAATACATACATACATACATACACACACACACACATATATACACACACACCACATACACACACACATCTAGAAATTTATCACCACAAACTGGAGACAGCAAAGAAAACAAATAAACTAAAGAATCAGATCCTCAAATATTCCAGCTAGTAAATCATAAGATCTAGTACAGCAACTTGTTAAAAAAGAAGAGGAGGAATTAGTCTTTAAAAGTCTATTGGAAAAATAATACTTGAAAACACAACTCCTAATTTCTAGAAGTGAAAAAATAAAACCATTAAATAAAAAAAAAACTCAAAGGAGAGGTTAAACATCAGATTAGATATGACTGAAGACACAGTGAATTGCAAAAACAGACCCAAGATACAAATTGCCAATTATCAGAAGAGAGAAAAATTTGAAAAATATTTAAGAGAAGTTAAAAAATATGAACTTAAGGTAAGAAGGCTTACCACACATCTAGCTGAAGTTTTGAAAGGAGAACATAGAGTGTCAACATTGGAAGAATTTTCCAGAACAGATGAAAGATATGCCTTCTTAGATTCAGGAAGCCAAACAAATTATACTAAGGTAAAAAGAATATATATGAATAAATTCACACACAGACATGGCCTAGTAAAACTGCAAACTAACTAAAAACAGCAACAACAGAAACCAATGTACAAGAGGAAGGTTTAAACTAGGGAGAAAGAGAAAAGTTTGCCTATGATAACTCTTGTGTAGAGAGCTGATTTCCACTGTAAAAATGAAGGCAGAAGCATGGATCTACTAGTCAATGCAAATGCTTTTGTATAATATTCTTTAAAGAACAAAGTAAAAGGGGAAATAGGCTGACCAATAAAACGACTTATTAGAGAATGAACATCATTAACATCGAGGGCAGAGCCCTTTCTGAAGTATGACTGCCTATTTCACACCAAAGATGCCATTGCCACTTTTCACTTTTGCCTCTGTGTCCACCACCACTGCCACCTATACAAACACAGATATGTGTATTATGGATAAAAAACAAATTCCATCTAAGATCAAATTTATGAGTAAAATGTAGGCTAGTCTGAAACTCACCAAATCTAATTATAGCTTTAAAAAAATCAGTAAAAGAAGGTACACATGATTCTTGCATGGAGAAAAAGTTGAAAACAGTGGTTCTCAAACAAGGGTATGCATTAGAACCAT
Source organism: Marmota flaviventris (assembly GCF_047511675.1). Lineage (NCBI taxonomy): Eukaryota > Metazoa > Chordata > Mammalia > Rodentia > Sciuridae > Marmota > Marmota flaviventris. The sequence continues at coordinate 98,674,170 of NC_092498.1, read as the reverse complement.
CCGGGGATGGTTTTCAAAAGTACAAATAGTTAGCCATGCCTGTTTCACTAAATCAGAATCTCCAGCATGAGAGTCAGTACTTTTAAAAGCTTCCCTAGGGGATTTTGATACACTGAAAAGTTTAGGGACAATTAATCTAAGGCAATCCTAGCTAGATCTATCCCAGTGCTCCAAAGACTCTGATCATGGTTCTTATCAGCTCTCAGTCCTATGAATGTTTACACATTTGAAATCAAACTGCCTTTAAAATTGACATACTCTACTCTTTAGTGTATAAGATGTCATGTGAAGCACAAATATTCATGTTGCCATGAGTGGTCCATTCTCCACCTATAGTCAGCTATAGCAACATATAATTGTGAGAAGAGATTGTATTAATTTGAATCAGAAACCACTATCATTCATATCTGAAAGATACATGAAGTCTAGAATATTTCAGCAGCGTATTTTTTCCATGGAAATTAGTAGGCTGCTAATAAACATGGAATCTGAACAAGGGGATTAAGATAAATTGAAGGTTCCACTAAACACCCTTCCCATCAAAGGAATGGTTTTCAATACAAGACCAGAATATGCAGGTCTTCTGATGACAATCATCTCTGAACAAAGGATCATCCTGATAACAGAACTCGAACACTTGGATTGCATTGGTATGTGCACACAATATTATTTCCATGAAACTCTTTAGCTAACTGCTAAACCTGCTTCAGATGAAAATCTTTTAAATATGGTGTTTTATTTTTCTATTCTAAGTCAGACACATATTCAGATGTCTTAAGTCAAGACATGTATCCAAACAGATGTAAAAATTTAATGTGACTTAAAAAATGATGCACCTCTGGCATATAAAAAACTATTTCTTCCAGTATAGTTGCACATTTTCTGTGGCCATGCCTCGTATTTACCCATTTTAGGTCAACCTTTAACCAAGCATGGTGTGGGTTCTGACCACACCATGCTTGGTTAAAGGTTGACCTAAAATGGGTAAATTATCAACATGCATGGGAAGAGTTACCCCAGAAAAAAAAAGAGGAGCTCAGCCAACAAAAGAGGGAAATAAGAAAAAAGTGTGTAACATCAAATAATTGCTATATTTGTAGTATCCTTGATTAATGGATAAAGAGCTTCTGGGAAAAGCAAACCAGTTCATTTAAGTAACATGTTTATAATAGGAGAGTGGCAGCCCAGGTGAGATCTGAAGTATATTTTTGGATTGTTTTAGCAGTGAGAATTTGGATTGAGGTAAGACAAAATGTAAATCCAGAAATAATATTTTCTTTTTTTATTCCTTCCTGTCTTTATTAAACATTGGCCTTGATTGCAAAAACTTGCCAACATTCCTCTGTTTGTTTACATGGGACCTATGGAAACAGCATTAAGCAATTTATTCCTCAAATGACTGTCTTTCTCTTAAAATTCTAATGTGCAACATGATGGTTCTCCTTTCAGACTTACTAAGTTGACCTAATCACTACTGTACACTCACAGTTGCTGAACTTATTGATACACTCTCCAGAATTAAATGGCAGTTTCTGGAAACTCAGATCAGTTAGAAAGCTGTTTAAGCTAAATAAGCAAAGGAAAACATTCTTTGATTTAAATTATTTTGCTTTTATCTTTAAGCAAAATTATTTGTTTACATTGCATATACAGTAAAGAGTTACAATGACAGAACTCTCAGTTACTTGATGAAGAAAAACTTGTGCTACACTAATTTTAATCCGGGGTCTTACCTTTATCATAACAACTTTTATTTTTTTAATTGAAGAGGAAAAGGATACATTTTGTGTAAACATAAAATGCATTTTCTGTCAACTATGATTAGTGTTTGATAAGTAAAGTTTGTGAATTTTGTAAAAGAAAAGATTTTTTGTTTGGTTTTTGAATGATCTTTGCAAAATAGCTTTCTCTGCTCTTTTGACATCTGTTAGCTCCTCCATATCCTGGAAGCATTAAGGGTATTATGCTTTCAGCTGCAAGCAAATAAGAACAAATCTCAGCCACCTCATTTTATAAATCCTTTCAATCATTTGTAATATTCTTTGACTGGCAAATAAAAAGACTACATCAAAACAGTAATTTAACTTATTGCTTACGGATGGAAATAATGCATGCATGACAGTCATTGTCCATAGACAATATAACACTACATCCCAAACAGACCACATTCAGATATTTAACACTCTTTAAGTTATAGAGTATTTCTAAAAAGTTACTGAAAATATCTCAAATTCTATTTTTCTAAGGTAAAGAGATCAAAATTTAAATTATTATGCCACAGAAATAACAGTGGCATAATATTCTAGATTTTTTTCATTGACACATTGCAATTAGTTTTCTTCAAATAAATTATGTAGCCCATAGTGTTATGACTCTATTATTTATTAGATTTGTTCTTTAAGTATGAGTTAAACCTTCAGGGAAAAGATGTTTTAAGAAAAATCTCCTCTTTGTATGCTGGCTTACTACTACACATTTGGCTTTTCAAATTAGCATATCTCTAAAACTTGTACTACAGTAGTGAAAATTCATTGATGAGCCCATTATTATTATTTGTAACAACACATTTTTCTCTTCCTCACATATGTACAGATAAATCTTATTTGGAAGGTAGCTTTTTAGAAGCAGCCACTCTGGAGTTGAATTTCTCTTAGGGCATTAATTAGTCAAGAATCTGGACACATTTTCTAACCTTTCTTAGTTTCCTTCTTTACACGTTTGTTAAGTGTAAAATTATACTCACAACATTGGGTTTTATGAGGAACAGAGGAACAATAAGTACAAACACAATACAGGGCTTTGAAAACAATAGGTACATAATGAAAGTCAGTTCTTTTCTATATTTTAATTTACATAATTATAATATAAAGTAGATATTTTCTCTGTTAAATTATCTGTTTTACAGGGCTCTCTGAGATATTAGAGCCTGCTGCTCAGTGCAGCACTATTCACTCTAAGATGTGCCCATTCATGGAAGAATTAACAAAGAAAATATGGTATATACATATAAAGAAATATTTTTGTAGGAAATTCTGCCATATGCAATTTGAATAGTTTTGGAAATCCACGCCATATGTATGAAACTTGAAATAACTTTAAGCAAAATAAGCCAGTCACAGAAGTATATACTGCATGACTCTACTTTGGGGAGTTATCTCAACTAATGTAATTAATAACAGCAGAGAATAGAATGGTGGTTCCTAGGGACTGAGAGAGAGGGGGAATTGGAACTTGCTAATCAATTGGCATAAAGTGTCAATTATGCAATATGAAAAAGTTCTTAAGATCTTGCATACAATATTGTTCCTATAGTTGACAATTCTGGGTTGCATACAAAATTGAGTTAAGAGGATAAATCTCAGGTTAAGTGTTTTTACTGCAATAAATCCAATTAACTATCTTCTTAGGATTTTAATACAATGCTGTTTCTGGTATTTTCTTTTGTGCATTCCTCCCATGCTCCCGCTCCCTATACCACTATGAATCAGCCTCCTTATATCAAAGAAAACATTTGGCATTTATTTTGGGGGGGGGGGATTGGCTAACTTCACTTAGCATTTTTTCTCTAACTCCATCTATTTACCTGCAAATACCATGATTTTATTCTCTCTTATTGCTGAGTAATATTCCATTGTGTATATATGCCACATTTTGTTTATTCATTCATCTATTGAAGGGCATCTAGGTTGGTTCCACAGTTTAGCTATTGTGAATTGTGCTGCTGTAAACATTGATATGGCTGTGTCCCTGTTGTATGTTGTTTTTAAGTCCTTTGGGTATACACTGAGGAGAGGGACAGCTGGTTCAAATGGTGGTTTCATTCCCAATTTTCCAAGAAATCTCCATACTGCTTTCCATATTGGCTGCAACAATTTGCAATCCCACCAGCAGTGTATCCTTTTTCCCTGCATCCTGGACAACACTTATTGTTCATATGCATAACAGCTGCCATTCTGACTGGAGTGAGATGAAACCTTAGAGTAGTTTTGATTTGCATTTCTCTAATTGCTAGTCCCTGCGTCTAATAGAAGAAAAAGTAGGCCCTAACCTCCATCATGTGGGATTAGGTCCCAACTTCCTTAATAAGACTCCTGTGGTACAAGAATTAAAATCAAGAATCAATAAATGGGATGGACTCAAACTAAAAAGCTTCTTCTCAGCAAAAGAAACCATCTGTGAGGTGAATAGACAGCCTCCAACTTGAGAGCAAATCTTTACCCTGTACACATCAGATAGAGCACTAATCACTAGGGTATATAAAGAACTCAAAAAGGTCAACACCCAAAAAAAAAACCAAATAACCCAATCAATAAATGGGCCAAGGACCTGAACTGATCGACAAATACATGAAAAAATGTTCATTATCACTTCTAATGTTTTATAGCACAGTACAACAACTACAACTGACAATTAACACTTAATTGTGCATTTCAATACTCCATAGAGAGGATTTTGATTGTTTCCAACACACACACAAAAAAATGATGTCTAAGATGATGGCTATGCCAATTACCCTAATCTGGTCTTTACACACAGTATTCAGGTACTGAAATATCACACTGCACCTAATTATGTACAATTTTATATCAATTAAAATTTTAATAATAAGTGAATAGGGAAAATTAAATAAAATTTAAAATAAAACCTAACTCAAAAACATCCTGATGGATCTAGGTATGAAATCACATCACCAGGATCCTTTCATCCAGTTTTCATTCCTGTCAATAGCTGACCTCAAGCAGCCTCCCGTTAAGTTGTAACAAATAGGTCAACCCAGAGCCTGAGCTTATATTTTAACACTTGAGCAAATCAAACTGAAAAAGGGCTATTTTCTCCAATATTTCCAGAAATAACCCCAAAATTTTCTCTGGATTTGGTCATGTGCCCTACCCTGAACTAAATTCTCTGACCAGAAAAATCCAATAGACTCATGTTCCCTCATGGACCGAGGTAGGTGGCAGCAGCTCTCCCTGAACCACTGTGAATAGTCAAGAGAGGGCAAGTGGAGAGTAAAATCTGACAGAGATGGAAGAAATCTAAATTTTGGATGCACACCCCACAGAGATTCATCTGAAGAACAAGGTCTATCATTTACACTTGTTTCTTTTTTACATCTTTGATTTCTTTCCAGAGATATTCTATTTCTTTGCTAAGACTTTCTACATTTTCCCTGTGTGTGTTTGTAATTGCTTGTTGAAGGTTTTTGTTATTTTTTTTCCTTCCTTCTTTTTGTAGGATGGTTGCTTTAACACCCTTGTCAGATAATTCCAACCTCTCTGCATTCTCATTGTTGACATCTATGGAGTATGTCTATTGTTTCTCATTCAAGTTGAGTTTTCCTGGTTCTTAAGTATGTGATTTTCAATTATACCCTGGACACTTGGTATAGATGAGATTCTGGATCCTATTTAAATTGTCCATCTTAGCAGGTTTCCTATGTGTCTATGCTGGCAGTGGGAAGGAGATGTTGCCTCATTACTGCAAGGTAAGGGTAGAAATCCACGTTCCCCATTTTATCTTCATTGGTACCCTGCTAAGGAGTAATGACTCTTTCTGGTCAGAGGTGGGAGTTCAGATTCCATACTAAGTCTCTGCCAAAACTGCTCTGATTTATACATAGTGAGAGGGAGAACCTACTTGCTCCAACCCTTGTGGCTTTCACTGATACAGCAAGCAAAATGGGTGTCTTATTATTATTGGGAGATAATGGAGGCCTCTTGGCCTCTTCTGACACCATCCCAGCAGGGATGGGAGGAGTGCCTTGTTAACTTACTGGGAGGGAGAGGAAGTCCATTCTCTCCATGCTTTTCTGCTTTTGCTAAGGGAATGGTACTTGTTCCTGCCAGGCTGGGATTAAAGTCCAAGATCCCCACCTACTTCCCCTGATTCAACCCCACCATGAGTGTATATTGCAGGATGGATATGCCAATCACCATTTCAGCTGGTCAAGGGTGAAAATCTAGGTTCCCCTCTCTGCCTTTGCTGACAAAATTACAGGTGCAGCTACTATGTTTTCTTGTGGTATCTGACTGAACTAGGTACATTATTGTCTATATGTTTTCTGGTGGCCCCGTTTTAGAGACAGCCAGCATTTCTTGAGGTTTTCTTTTTCCCCCCCCAGTCTTGGTATTTCTTGATTGATAGCTCTCCAACACTCAGCCTGGGATATACTAGGTAAAAAGAAACCCCAGGGAACTCACTGCCAAGTTAATATTCGGATCCCAAGATGCCTAGCTGGTCTGCCTTCTCTCCATCTTTCAAAGTCTCACGTTTATCTCTAATATCCACTTTTCTCTGAGATCTTGGTCCCTTGTGCTCTGGCTTACTTAAGTGTCTCTCAAATGCAGAAAAACTCATACAAGCATTTACTGGCAGATCTCTATGTCAGGCACCAAAGAATGGCAATGCCCAAGGGCAGGATGTATAGGACTTAATTTAATGTGCTTCCTTTCTCATTAGGATAATACCATTGAAGCCCTGATTTTCTTGGTACTTCTTCAGTGCTTTCAAACAAATTTAAAAATTAAAATATTCAGTTTTTCTTATTTTCTGGTGAGTGTTTTGATATGCTACAAACCAGAAATGGAGCTCTAGTATCTTCTAAGCATTTTGATTTCATGTTGTGTATAGTATTCTCTTTGTTTTTTACCTTCCCTGGGTTTATAAATTAATTCTGACTTGGAGGCTCTGGAGTTAGGACAGGTTGCTTTTCAAGTTTAATGAAAAATGAATCAAATGCTTACAAATGGACAATTTCACATTCATCAGGGCTGATATTCAGCATGTATGCACAGGTACATCCACACTTATAAAAATATTGATATATTTCATATTAATTACTAAATGATTCTTGTCTTACATTCCCATTGGCCTATTTGGAATCCTGATGAAATTCTCAGTGGTCCAAAATCTAAAGGATTAACATCTAGTTCAGGATATAGCTTCAGGGACACACTGCTTCAATACCATGACAAGCATCTTGTACTTTTTGGTGAGGGCCCATGACTGACTGTTTTTAAGTATTTTGAATACCACTCCTTTGTACACCCAGGTCATACATATCCTAGCTTGATTTTTCATTTACTATTGGAATTAATTCTGTTTTACTCTTGGTTGTTTCCACAGAGAATTGTTTGGTATAATTGTAACATATAATTGTATAATATTTATTTGTATATTATGCAACTGTATAATTAAAATATATTCAAAATTGTTTCTTCTAATGCACCTTATTTTAATTTCTAGCATATGAATATCTTTGCCATTTATTATCATAATTAAAATTACACATGACTGCCCAGTTAAGCCAAATAACTTTTGATAAGGCCAATCTCATAGCTGAGATAATAACTTTCTCTTTGCTAATCAAAAATAGTACATTGTATACATGAAACTGGGAACATTATATAACACATATCTTACAGAAAATAATCATTAGCAAATTCATTAATAGTGGCTATCTTCATTCTACTTTCATTAAATTATTTTCTTCTTGAACTGTGGTCTCAGCATACTATAGTCATTATGGTTGTCTGAGATACTGTGTTCAAATTTCATAAGCCTTAATCAATATTTCACCTACTGGCCTTCTATAGGGAAATTCAAGGCATTATGTAAGCTAATATTATTTTTCTTTGAACTAAATTACAAGCAGATGCCTAATTAACAGTTTTGCTAAATTGTAATGCAATAATAATTTTTCACTCTGAAGTTACAATTTTTCATTCTGAAACCCACTCATTTAGAAAATATTGTGTGTATTCTTTAGTGCCTTAAATTTTTTTATATGCTACTTTTGAAATGGTACTGTATACTACACATAAAAGGAAAACTGCTTATCAATGTATTAATATTTCCTTATTATTGTGATCAAGTCTTGGAGGAGACTTTTCTTGGATTTATTTGAAGTTCCTGGCTACTAATTTGGTCCAAAGAAATCTCAATATCAAATTTATATTCTGTAACTAGAACTGAAGTTCTTTTAGTTGAATTTATGAGATTTAATTATTTCTGAAGATACTGTAAGGATTGGATTTTAGGATACAGGAAGACCACCCACTCAACTATCAGAATTCATCTCTGAGCTAATTTAATCATGGTTCCTATCCCTAAAGAATTAGTTAAAAAAAAAAAAAAAAACAGGTAGCTAAATCAAGCCAATCTGGAAACAGCCACCTTCTCAAGGAGTAGCCAATCTAGCAGTTTATGCTTCTTATCAGAAGAAATGGATGACACCAATTTTGTATCCATCCTAGTTCACTTTGAGAGGCAGTTTTCACTTGATAAAAATGTAGATTTACAAATGTTGGAGGGATTGTCCTAAGGAGAAGGGCGGTAGCAAGCAATGCCATAGGTTTGACTAAAGCTGGCTAGCTGTTTACTCAGAATGTGAACACACCCTTATAATTCACTTCTATAAGAATACTGTTCTATCAAGATATTATACACAATATTACCTTGCATATATGGACTCCTACAGACATGTATGTTAATATTATTTATTTCTGACATGAGTAATGAAGTCATTTATTTTAGAGTGATGAAATGAACACTCAGTGTTATTAAGTGAATGGTTTCAGATAATAAAAGACATAAGAACAAAGGCTGAATTATAAGGCTGAATTGCCATTCCCCACAGTCTGAGTAGCACTGAAATATGCTCCAGTCATGTCTACTGATGTGGCTTGATCTATTCTCAAGGAATTTTCAAGTCATAATTGTCTTACATTTATTTTCTTCCCCAGTCCCTTCGACATCAAAATGAACTAGATGGGGTCAGTGAATGAACACTTGCTCACCTAAGAGATGAAGAATCTGGTATGTTAATAAGGGATGAGTACACGAGTTCCTCCCAGAAGCAAGTGACTCTAGTACTCTGAATGTAATACCCAGAAAAATAGGATTTTAATGATATGAAAATGTTTGAAATAACTAGGAGAAGAGGGGTGACTTGAGCAGTTCTGAATGGCCCACTTAAAACTGAAAATGAGAAGGAAAGAATGCTGCAAGCCCTGTGCTAGGGAGACTGTCACAGGAACTTGAATCTCAGATATACAAAGACATGCTGATGAAGGGAGCAGAACTGCCCTTCCCCACACCTGCTCCAAAGACTAGCTTCTATTTGCTCTGAAGCCAGGTTCCAATAATCATCTTGTGAATAATGACTTGCCACACTAAGCTTTTGAAAAAAGTACAGTGAGCAGGGAGAGAAATACTCAGACACTATAAAAAGCTCCACACTAACATAATGCATATTCATTCAACAAACATTTCCTGAGTTATACATCCATGTTCTGCACTGAGGTAACAAAAGCAATAGAGATATTATTGCCCTTTTGGAGCTCAGAATCCAATTGGCTTTTTTTTCTCCTATATTCTTCTTTTCTTTTTTTCTCCATATTTTTATTGGTGAATAATAGTTATCCATAATGGTGGAAATTGTTACATACTCATACATGCACATCATATAACAATCTCATTTGGCCAATATCATTCACCATATGTCCTCTCCAGTTGGATTTTTAGTGCAAATTAGTTTTATGTTAGTTTACTGAGAGTACAAATCAATTTTGCTATGGCATACTACTTCTTAAGTGAGTAAATCATAGCAATCCAGGTATAATAACTAAGACATCTCTTAAGCTTAGAGGAAAGAGCAAATCTATGATCTTAGCCTAAATGTACCTACATTTGACTGTGTACACATGAGAATTTGTCCATTTTCTTAGTAATTAACCAACAGGGCTATTTGCTTTAATAAGGCACACTCAGGAATCTTCAGAGTTTAGCATTGACTAGAGAATCTATGGCCAGAGATGGATATCTGAATGAACCCTGACTGTTTTAGTCAGCTTCTTTGCTGCTGTGACTAAAAGATCTGATCAGAACAATTTTAAAGGAGGAAAAGTTTATTTGAGGGCTCATAGTTTCAGAGGTCTTAGTCCACAGAAGGCCGGCTCCATTCCTTGGGAGTTTCAGTGAAGCTGAACATCATGGTGAGAGAGTGTGGCAGAGTGAAGCAGCTCACATCATCAGGAAACAGACAACTTTGCTTATTAGATACAAATATATGCCCCAAAGCCACGCCCCAATTCCCAACCAGCCACAACCTACCACTCCAATTACCACTCAGTTAAATCCCCATCTGATTGGGTTAAGACTCTCACAACCCAAATATTTCTCCTCTGAACCTTCTTACATTTCCTCATGTGTGAGTTTTGGGGGACACCTCATATCCAAACCATAACACCAGCTCAATCCTTCTGAACTTTGCCTTCCTTATCAGTTTTTCTGCTCTGATTCACTCTATCAGGAGCCCCTTCCTGCTCCCTCACTTTAATGCCCCAAATAAACTTGACCAAAATGTGTCTTCTTTATTTATTTTAGCAGAAATTGGCTGAAATGTTCAAAAGTTTCTGCACTAAATATTAAAGAACATAAAAGAAATAAGGAGAATGTTACACAAGTAGGCAAGCTGACTGAGAAAAGTTTTCTGAATCTGTCAAATCTAGTTGGCCTGTGGGGCTTGAAAATTCTGTCTCATTCTACTTGAGATTCACTCTACTTTCTCAACCCCAGGACTAAACAACTCCAGGAGCAAGGTAGCTCCATGTCCTCCTGCTAGCACCAGCTGGCCTCCTTGTGGCAAGCTTCAGAGAGCTGTGCCCACACAGAAATTTTAATAAAAGACACAGAGTCCATTCCAATTTCTGGCTGGTGCTTGTGGGGTCTCGCTAATTTCTTATGCCAAGAAGAAGCCCACACTGAAGATGAATTTTTCTCAGTACAGAATCAAATAAATTCCAATATCTCCTGACAGCCACAGGACTCACATAGGTGATTTTACACAGAAGTTATTCTCTTACTTGAACTTATTTAATCTGAGTTCTCTTTCCAGAAAGGTGTAGAAAGGAAAGAGAATGCAATAGAAAAGTTAAAGACCTGTAGTGGAAAGTCCTGAACTTGTTAGCTATCCCAAGCTGCTGTGATTAAAAAAGAATCATCATCAAATAACTCCGTTCCCCCCCTTCTCCTGTTGCTTTGCTAAATAAGAACATAGAATTTCACAAGATGGATTCAGTTTGCAAAGGGGTGAGAAAAGAGGCTCATGGTATTACTGTTTTCCTTGACAAAATCCATTTAATTTTTTTCTGGATTCCTTTATTGTTCTTAGGCTCAATGAATCTGTCTGCTGTTCCAAATATACACTGCCCTCAAATTTTTTTAGACAATCATTTGGCTTGGGATTAAAAGCAATGGTCTAAATTTGGTCCTGCAGGAAAACTTCTGCTTAAGATGTGAGAAACCCTTGGTTAAGAAGATAAAGAAACTTCCTAAGCACAAGAACCTCTTTATCATAGGCCACAGGTAACAATTGAAATAAACTGGTGATGGGATCTCAAAAAACTGGCATGTTTCTTTTAATAGATAGTTGTAAAAAGAAAAGAAACAAATCAAATATTCTTATATCAGCAATGAAAAAAATGAGTAAGCTAGAGATTTAGAAATTATTTGTGAATGGTCAAGAACATTTAAAATTGAATATAGAATAAAACCAAGGATATAAAGAAATAATATGACTGTGTACAACCCTAATTCTCAATATATAAGAAGTAAGACATAAATGTATACCTTAAACTTTCTAAGGAAAACCTTTATAATTCTCTATAACTGTATCTCTTTATAACTGTATCTTTAAAAATATTCTGCTGGGTGCAGTGGCACATGCCTGTAATCCCAGTCGCTCTGGAGGCTGAGCAGGAAGATCAAGAGTTCAGCCTCAGCAAAAGCAAGGCACTAAGGAAGTGAGACCCTGTCTCTAAATAAAATACAAAATAAGGCTGGGAATGTGGTTCAGTGGTTGAATGCTCCTGAGTTCAATTCCCAGGACCAAAAATAAATAAATAAATAAGGTATTCTTCTTTTTCCTTTTTTTCTGAAAACATTTTAAAACTTGTTTTATTTGTTTGGCAATGCTGGGGACTGAACATTTTAAAATATTAAGATAATATTGTAAATTGTCAGAAAAAAATTAAAGAAAAACAAAAAAGGAAAAATTACCCAGTCTTACTACCCAGAATTATTATTTAACATCATAATAATTATTAATATGTAGATATATTCAACAGCTTGGCATTTTTGGTAATCGTAAACTTTATAATATCAGGTATGTAAAAGCTTGAAAATTATAAAGCAACCTAAACTTAATTTTATCAAAATAACAAGCTCTAAGATCCTGATCAAAAAGAGGATTGAAACAAAAGAGATAACTATCATTTGATGTTAAAATGTCAGCTATCAAGCTCCTAAGAAGCAAGCGGAATCAGCAATTCAATAGTGTAAAACCACTTTCCAGCCCAGAACTATCAGTTTGATGTAATGCATGTTACCCTTTTTAGTAGGATTTAACCACCAGTAGAGCCCTGAACATTTGAAGAGTTTCATTTATTCCCAGAGAACATTATTTCTGCTTTGATCTGCAGTATCACAACCTATTTTTAAAAAAATATTTTTATTAGTTATTGATGGATCTTTATTTATTTGTTTGTTTATATGTGGTGCTGAGAATTGAACCCAGCACCTCACAGATGTTAGGTAAGTGCTCTACCACTGAGCCACAACCCCAGCCCCTCACATAACCTATTCTTATGTCTGAGTCTCAACAGATGCTACAACTCATACAACTTCATTATTATTAAAAATAGACACATAACAAATGTGTATGTATGTATACATATTATATACATATACATATGCACATAAACATACCTATGTACAGTTGTACACTTGATCATTGTGTCAGAATTTAGCTCCCTGGCCTTCCATATCCCCAGTGCTGGTGGAGAACTGATATATTTTTCCAGAGCCTAAAGATTCAATTTTAGCTTATGTTTTATTATGATTTCCATAACTATTATTTTATATGGGAGAAAGTGTTATCAATTTTAGTAAGATCCTTTTAATTCCAAGGAAACGTAAGATGGAAATTAATTGTCAGAGCCCAAGGCTAAGAATACAAAGATAATAAGAAAGCCTTGAGAATAACTATCTTGGGTCTATATAAACAACTGTGATACATTATGTGCATAACTAAAGAGAAACAGCTAGCTGATACAAACTTCAAGGAGAAGGAGCATAGAATCAAACATGGAAGAGAAGTGAAGTGAGCCCAACCCATGCAATGCCAAAAGTAGGTAACAAAATTATCAAGGAGCCCAATGCCTAAAGAATGTGAAAAGATAAAATTGGTAACATTGTACTTATTTTCTGTCTGGTGAACTTCATTTTTAGAATTATTTCCTTTCTTCCAGTTTAAAAACTTTTAATGCCATTCTTTACAATTTCATGAACTTCAAGCTGGCCCCTAAAACCTATTTCCTCAAAGTGTTTGAAACTTTGAAAAGTCAGTGTTTTAGATTTTTAAAGGCAACAAAATTGAAAAAAAAAGAAAAGAAAAAAAAAAAACCCACACTAGGAACTCCAAGTCCTGCCAATTTTTTCTTCCTGCCAAGTCCTATTAGTATAAATGAACGGTTTATTTTAAGAAATGCCTGATAAATTACTCTACACAATCAGTAATGAGGGTACTGTCAGCAAAGGAGAATCATTTCCAAAATTTACTTGGCATTAAGGAGCTAGTGCCTTGTAAGCTCAAACTGGGTTATGTGGCCCTCGCCCCTGTGGATTCCATAAATCTCTCCCTTCTTTTCAGAGGACAGAGGGATCTACCGATATGTGTAACTGCTGAGGTTCTTCTATGTCCACATACAGTTTTTGAAAAGTGAAACAAAACATGGTTATCTTCAACTTTCCTTGTCAACAATTTTTAACCACTATTCACAGAGAGTTTCTTTTCTTCTTGAAATTTGCCCCAAGGGAAAATATTAAAGAGCTCAGAGTATTATAGTAAAATAAAAGAAAAAAAAATACAGTCCAAGACAAAACAGAAAAAAAATGGTGTGATATACCAAGGAAAAGTTTACAAAGCGCTGAATGTCTCTTAGGACACAGACATTCACCTATGGCTTGATTCATATCCACTGTGCATTTGGAGAAATACAATTGCAGAGATGCCAAGGCTACAAGTTAGTGGTCAAATACAAAAAAAAACAAAACAAAACAAAAAAAAAACCACAAAAAACAAAAACCCAACAATATGAAAAAAGGAAAAAATATATCCATAATTTGAAGATCCTGAAATAAAGAAAACCATTAGAGTTGGGTGACGGACAGGCACCCAAGTTATCTTCACACAGTCCTCCTAAGGCACTGTGCTTCTCTGCACACCTTCCAAGTGAAATTTGTTCTGTTTTTATTACTGGAAGGCTTGAACCATGATCTCTGATAAAAGACCTATGGTGATGTCCTTTCTCCCCAAACCATAATGGAAAACGCTTTTATCCTGAAACCTTATTTTTCTAAAGAGGAAATAGGTGATGTTTTCTTATGGCAGCGAACCCCAGCAAGGCTGTTGTGGGAATGAAAAGTTTAAAAGATAAAGTTTGTGATCTGTGAAGCCTTTTTTGTGTTCTTTAGAGGAAGAGTATTATAAAAGTTAATGTGCAAATAAAATAAACAAATTTCACTAGCCCTTGCCCACCCTCAGTTTTCTTTGGATTACTTATAAATTCCCCAGTGCTGGACTTCTACTACTTTTGCTGTAAGACTATTTTCCAGTCACTGTCTGAAAGACTTCCACTTACTCTTTGCAGTGTCTGTATAATGTTTGTGGTGACCCTACATTGTTAGGCCTCCAAGTAGGAGACAAAAGTGTTTCATACAATTTATACTACTCATATTTTGTATTTAATATGTTTAAACACTAGGATCAGAGTTCAGCGTTTAATGCAATGCAGTATGTACACAAGCTGACTAAATTACAGATGAACAGAAGAGATGTTGCATATTTCCTCCAATCTTATAGGGAGAGGAAAGATACCAGCTCTTCTTAAGAAATATTTATGCGTTCCAAGCATTCTTAGCATCATTAATAAGCAAACTTCCCAACGCTCCTTAGAGACAGGGGCATTGATTCCTATTTTGCAGGTGAGGAAACTGAGGCCTGGAAAGAAATTGGGTGAATTTTTCAAGGGCAATGATATCCATAGAGCCAGAACAAGCTCTACCCAGCGCAGGATCTCACACCTCTGAGCTTTCCTGCCTGATCTGTTTCCCCAGCTTCTCTGCTTACAGTGGTACCTACCTCCTCCACTCAAGGCTGGGTATTTTAGTCAATGTCCATTCTAACATTCCTGAGATGCCTGGAAGAGAGCTGAAAGGGCTGGATAAATGAACTGTAATATTGGCTTGATTTGTACTCAGTAAAAGCCATACAGAAAATAACAATGGAGTGGAAAATCTCCTTCTCATCCAAAAAACTCTGGGTTTGTCTTACCTACCACAGAAATATGTTTCTACACAAAATTCAACTTCAAGGCTCTCAGGTCTGATCCCAAGTTACTAATTAACGCCACATTACATTAATTAGAAATGTCAGGGGAAGAATGGTATAAGTTTTATATCAAGCAGTTACAGAATATAAGCCCAACTTCCTCAGCCTCCAAGCCTATGATCCATTTTATTATCTGATCATTTCCATAGTGCAGAGCAGAATGTAATGCGCCCTTTTTTGTAGAGTTACCTTTAGGTGTCAGACAACATTCCCAGATCATTAAATTATGAAATAAGCCAATGGAAATAACTACAGGAAAGAAATGGGTGCCTCTGAAATAATTCTATCACTTGCAGGAAAAAAAATAAAAAGATAGATGTAAATTTTAAATGGGCTAAATGTCATAGCTAAATGTTCTTTTCAAATTAACATTATTTTGTAAGGGGGTAATACTGGGGATTGAACCCAGGGGTGCTCTACCACTGAACTAGATACTTGGCCAGCCATATTCATTTTGAAGCAAGGGCCTAGCTAAGTTGCTGAGACTGGAGGAAAATGAGCAATTCTCCTGCCTGAATCTCCCAAGTCATTGGGATCACAGGTGTCAGATTTCTGGAGCCAGCTTTGGGAATGGCTACCATGCTGTTATACTCTCCAGGTAAGTCAACAATTGTCTTATGATTCTAATCTCATACCTGGTGATCATATTCTCACATCTCCAAGAGTGCTGTAGAAGGAAGTTAGGATAATCTGATTCTATGACCTCTGGCCACAGCTGATTAACCAATAGGGTTTTGACTACGCTGCTATTCCTTGCACTTCTGTCTATGTGATTTTAGGATCAATGTGTTCTCTTGGAATGATAAATTGTGCCCAACACCTTTCTGTGGAATAGAGAACTGGGAAGCCAAGCCCCTGAGCTATTAACTGTGGCCACTGTGGCACAAAGGTGGTGGTAGGTGGAGCTGAGTGGCCATTATGGGCAATGCACATGCTGGATTTATGAGAGGAGAGTGACTATGAAATGCAGAGGAAGCCAGCTGGGAAAGAAAGAGAAGAGTGAGACAGGAACACAGGATTCAGAGACAGAGGTGAAAAGGCAGTGTAGCTCGGGCCCTGCTCTTGCTAAGGCTGGTCATTCAGCTTCTCCCATGCACAAACTTTCAATAAATCCTCCTTCACGTGAGGCAACTTGAGTGCATGTCTGTTTCTTGTAACCAAGAAAGCTTTGAGAAGAACAAAGGCCCCTGAGGAAATGATTAAAGACCCACTAGAGTAGTCCAATCATTGCGTTGTCCAGACCCAGGCAGATCCAGCTTTCCCCAAACCCACAGCAATGTCAGGCCTCATAGAAGAGGGTGTCCCCTAGTGTAGCTCCTGATACACTGCAGTATTTCAAGCAATTTGGTCATCTTCCTCCCAATTAATATGAAGTATCACCTAAATTTAATACCCTTCACATTTGAATTAAAACAAAGGGCTGGGAGTATAGCCCAGTGCTAAGGAGAGCTTGCCTGAGTCACTCAAAGCCCTGGGTTCAATCCCAAGCACTGGAAAAAAAAAAAGAAAAAGAAAGAAAGAAAGAGAAAAAAGGTTGAACTGGTTAAAAAAAAATTCTACCATGGAAACATAAATTAGGATCTAGTATCTTTTACTAACACAATACGAATGTGTTTATGATTTAATTTATCCTGATGCTCCTGGAGAAGATGAGTGTCCTATCTGATGTGTATTTTCATAATGTGGCTTTTAGTTCAATCTAAGGACAAAAAAAGGAAGTAGGAATCAGCCCTGGAAATTAATATTGGGGTCCATGCAGAAAAATATGAGTTATATTCTGTCAATGTTTAGTAAACTTGAATCTGAACAACCTCCACATATAAAGTATGGTAAGAAGCTATCTATATAAAAGAAAATTATCTGCCATCCTTGGTCCTGCTAATGGGATTTTTTTAATTCAAAACTTTATTTAATAAATAAAATGCTTTTCATGGATAAGATCCCATTACACCATTATAGAGCTTTCTAAGAATGTTAGAGCCTTCTCCATTCTCCATTTTATTGCAAAGTATCTTTTCATTAAGTTTTCAAAGTGCTCCCTGAGGAGAAAAACATCAATATTTTTTTCTTGGTGCTGATTATATGAGGCATTTGTTCCCTGGGTGGCAAATGGATTTCATCATGTACCCTAATTCCATTAATAGTTAGAATTTTGTACCAAGAAGCATTCTGTATGGTTAAGTGGTGTCTATGATTGGTGGGAAAGAGCCTCCAATTGATTAGCAATGTCTGCTGCTGGCAGAGCAGGAAAAAAAAGAGACAGAATGCTAGGCACTAACCAGCTGTAATTTGCCTTTAACTTGTAAGAAAGTGTTTAATTTGGAAACTATATGTTTCAGCCGAGCACAAAGTGATTCAGCTTCAAGTATCCCTTTTAGATAGAACACTGACATTTAAATTGAATTAACATAGAAAAAATAAAACCAATATTAAACTTATAATCTCTAGGTTCCAAAACAGTAAGATCAAGTAATGAATATCTATAAACAAAAAAAACCCAAAAACTTTAAAAGAATATGAAAACTCAAAACCAGGAAACAGGGTTTTCTACAATGAGGTGAAAGGACCGTATGTCCATCAAAGACAGATAACCATTAAAGTGAATGAAAGTGATGATATAACCAAACTGGGCTTGAATTCTAAAGAAACACCTCAAAAGTTGTTTCAACCTAAATAAGGCTGGAATCTCACTGCAGGACTTATATACTTTTGTTTTTCCTTATTTTGGGAAACTGAGATAGGGTAGCAAGGAAACACTGATTCAAAGACCCCAACATGAATCAACAGACGATTCTGGGCTTGCCAAATAAAAGAGTTGATGGATATACTAATTATCCTAATTTGATCAAATGCATGTATTCAAATATCACATGGTAGCATGTATTCAAATATCACATTGTACCTCATCAATTATTTGTACAGTTATTATTTGTCAATTAAAATATATTTTTAAATAAGCATAAAAGAGTTGATTTGTTTTATTCCTGGTAGATCCCCTGGGGGACTTTCACAGTGGAAGGATGGGGCAGCACTGGCCACCTCACAGCAAACTCACTGCAAACTGCAATGTGGCTCTGCTGGAGTTTGGGAAAGGTGTATAAAGTGAAAGGTCAGGTGAGAGGTCAGGAGATATAGACATTGAAGGAAAACATAACAGAATACGTTCTTTAGAACAGAAACTTTGGAAACAGAAAAAGAAAGAAAGTAACAATTCCAGCAGCTGAACCATTCTGAAAGACTTATATATTATCAAAAGATGCATGGAGCTCCTCCCTCTTACATAGTATGCTGACCTGATTTTATGTTGCTGCTTCTTTAAGTGAATTTGGAAGATTGCACCTGTACTGATTTATTTATGCTTTCATGGAAGGAGATAAAGTGCAGAATTAATCCACTCACTTTACACTTAAGCCAGAGACAGTTTAATATCTTGGGCTTGCCCTCTAAAAGGCATAAAGTATGGCCACTTAAAACCAGGCAAGATTCTCTCCCATGGAGAAGCAAAGCTGAAGAGTCACTCGTTGCAATTACTTTAAAATCAGACTCCCATCAGTTGGAACACTATCCCTGCCTTCTGACAGTTGTGTGACCTCAACTATGTCCTTAATCATTCTAAACTTTGATTTTCTGATCTGTAGAACAGAGAAAAAAGTACACACCTGGCAAGATAGAAGATTATTTTTAAAAGCACATGTTCGGCAATTGATACAGCATATGAGAGAGAGCACTCGTGCATATTAACTTTAAGTTACAGATCTACCTCTTAATAGTGTTAACTGAGAGTGCTTATGGAAAAGTGCTTTTCCAATAAGAGACTCCACATCGTGCCTGAGACCACATGTACAAGTCAGTGGCTGAGACCAGAAATAAAATGCACTTATTTGTAAGACATGGCATGTAAATGGATGGAGGACACCCCACCCATTTAGAGCAGAGTTCATCAGCCTGTGTTGGCCTGTAAGACCACCTTATTCTAGTATAGCTATATTCATGGTAAAACAGATGATTTTTTCAAAACCTTCAGAGATGTTCAGACAACTCTTGGGGCTCTGGTATAAATTCTTTTCCTTTTGTTTTTGTTTATCTTCTGTGCAGAACAAAATAAAACAATAATACCACAGTGGAAATTCCACAGTCTAGTAAGCAGTCTCCAAAAACAAATATTTAAAGCTGCTTTGAATATACCTTTCCCAATAACAAGCATTTTGTCTCATGTAGTATTTTCTACCATTAGTGTTTCATAATTACAAAGATGTGAATTATTTTATTTAAGTTTTTTCCTTTTCTTGGCCAACAAAATCATCACTAATGGGACTTCACTAATGGCCATAAAAACTCAAGACCCATTATTTCTTAATGTTCAGGATACATTTGTTGGGATTTTTGTTGTTCGTTTGTTTGTTTTTTGTCCAAATGCCTCAGTCATTATATTTGCAGTGTTTAGGGTAGATTGAAAATATGAAATTTGAGGGAAAAGTCAACATATAATCAAATCCAAAAAGTCTTTTCAAGACTTTCTAATCTGTGTACAAGTGTCATCAACACAGAAATAATTCTGTTTGGAAATGTAATTACATTCCAATAAAACACAATGTCCTTAGTCTATAGGTTTTACTTAAGCATAGCAAAAGTCCACACACTTAGCCATCTCCCATCTTCACAATGAATAATAAGCAAATGACAATGTACTGGGACCCAGGCATCTGGGAACTTTTCAGGGCTAAATAATAACATCTATTCCTAAAAGTAAAACAAAAGCTATGTATATTTTACTATATTTATTGAACAATTAGAGCAAATATTTGAGTTTGAGTTTTACCTGCTACTTAGGAAGGCATTCTTTTGGCAATAATAACCTTGGGGCTTTCACCAGATGAATTGAACTGCTTTATAAAATTGCTTATCTTCCTTGTGATTCTTAAAGGAATTGTGATTACTCTTTGTAAAAAGGAAGGAAGATTTTCTTCTAAAACTTTGAAATAATCACAAGCCTTACACAATCTTGGGTGAATCTTAAATTAGGGAAAGAAAGAAGTGTAACAAAAGAAAGATTTATGTTCCCAGATAAATTAGGGAATATTGCAGTATTCTAAAACCCAGTGTAGTATATTTGCCCTCACTAAAAGTTGTTCAATGCATTTCTGTACAAAACAGATTTATAACATCGATTTTCACTCTGATTTCCTGTTTCTCTGTCAATTCACCAAGCAAATATTTGGAAGGCTAAAATGGCTATGTGGAGTGCTAAGACTTGACCTAGGAAGTGAGCACCCCCCTGGGAGCAATTTGATTGGTTCATACTAGTTCTGAGGCCGGTATGGGAATCTTTATGACTGCACAGCTTAGGGAATGAATTACTTGACCTCAACTTTCTCCACGGGGGTGCAAACCTTAATTTTCCACACTAATTTTCAAATGGAATTACAAAAACATTTCACTTATCTAGAGGTCAACTATTCTATAAACTCAACTACTTGGAACACAGACAAAAAGCAGACAGAAAAGAAAAAAATATCTACAGGCAGAGTGATGTCATAAAATCCCATGGATTTTCCCCCATCAGAGAGCAGCTAGTCATTTAGAGCAATTGTACCTTGATTTTTATTAACAATTCTAATCACTATACTGGTAATTGTTTTTGAGCCAACAGTGGATTAGAAGAAATGAATCTATGGAGAAAAAGGGACTAAAAGAGTTAATACACAAGGCAATGTGATATTTAAAAAGACAGTAATTCAAAAAATTATAGAAAAAGAACAAAACCTCATGTGCCTCTCTAGTTCATAAGGACATCATTTATTATGAAAATAAAATAAGTAACATTCCTAATTATACAAGCAGAAAAGTTTTCACTTTCTTGAATCTACATTAATTAAGAGAATAAGGAAGGTATTTTATAAAGTCATTTTATAAAGAGTTCCACTGAAAAAGGAAAATATTTCAAAAGGATTCGCACTTAGAAGGATAAGCTCTGTTGATCTATCATCTATTATGATGGATACAGGATGATCCCCTAGTAATTTAAAGAAATGCTCATGAGCTCAAACATGGAAATATATTATTTTTTTAAACCAAAAACATGTTGTCCTCCAAAAAATAGAAGCTTTTATCTGTAAACCACAGGAACTTGAAGCAATCTACAACACTTGAGCATGGGCTGATTTTCAACAGGTGGTAACAGGAATATAGGAACCAAAGCCAGAAACAGAGCTTTCCAGAATGCTACTATTTTTCCTCCTCCCATGTGCTTTTGGTGTGAAAAGGGAGAAAGAAGGGAGAAGTGAGGGAAAGTAAATTTGGTTATGGAGAGAGGAGCAGGCTATCAGATGACTGCTTCCTTTGGGGAGTAAAAGGGAGAACTGGCAATAATTTTGCTTGAACAACAGGCATGGACTAAATGAGTCCCAGGCAAACTGAACATGTGGCCACCCTAGTTTAAGGAGCAAGATGAAAATACTGTTAATTTATAGAAGTAGAGGATCTGGAAAAATACTAAAGTTGATCCATGAAAATATCCATACAATACCCTGAAGAAGTAGTCTCCCTAATTCACATGCTCATTCACTCATCTGCTTAGTTAACCTCAATTAAAAGTTGCCCTAACACCACTAGTTTTAATATAATCTCTTCCCTGTTGAATTCCAAGTTAAGAACAAGTATCATGTCTTGTATTTCCTTTCAATCCCATTTTATTTATTCATTAGATAACAAATATATTAAATTTCAAAAGAGTATATTTAAGAAACATGGAAGACCTATATACATAAAATAATATGAATAACAATTACACTTATAGGCCTCTATCTAATCATATTTTTTTTTGCTAAGGCAAAATTAGTTGCTTGAACTGAAAGTGCTATAAGATTAAGGATTTTTCTAAACCACATTGATAAACTTAGGGCACTGTTAAAATACATTACAGAGGGGATGTTGGGGGAAATGCCAGAAAAGAAATGGAGTCTTTTGCTACACAATAGATTTTTATGATTTATTATGACTATTAGTCTATTTTATAGTATTACAGTTATTTACCTAATTTGGTTGAATTGATATAGATTGTTGCATTGTAATAGGTTAAATTAACACAAATTTCCTTTCATTACACCTTTCTAAATTTTTTTTCACAGAGAAAGTGGAGGTGGAAATATGTCTTTCTATGAGTAGAATTTCAACTTTTTGAAACATAAAATACAACACAGTTACTTTTTTCTGTATATTTGCACACACTCATAGTTTCCTAGGAATTGCTACAAAATTATTTTAAGAACAGAAAATATACTACATTTTAAGTTAAAATATCTGCTTAAATTTCAAAATTTTCTAGGCACTGGTATCTGAAATCTTTTCAGAGTTAATTTATTCATTCATTTAATAGAAATATTCATTCATGTAGTAGCTACTGTGTTAGGCAATACAGTGATAACAATAGAGCTCCTGCCTCAAATAGCTCACAGTCTAGTCAGCAATTTGTTCTCAAAGTAAGGTTAGTATTCACAGGTCATTTGGGAGACAAAGAGAAGAAAGAACCAATGCACTTGGGGATTAGAAAAGTCTTCTCAGAGTAAGAAACATACTAGCTGAGTCTTACATGATGTTGTGAGAGATGCAGTATGTTGTCCATTAATATGGTTTCTCTTCTTCCACAGCTATGGAGCATCTGCTTTTCAGTAAAGCAAATGCCACTACCATCCCCAAAATTTTAAAAAAGACTCTTGTCAGCCTCTTTCCTAATGACTAAGTGCTTGTTAATATATATGAGTAGAACTTGTCAGCTTCCAGGGACTGTCCTCAAAAGATAACTAGGGTGTGATCTTTCTTTTCCTCTTTGCATTTTCCTCTAACCCTAGGCCTGGAAGATAGATATGATGGCCTGAAATCTAAGTGTCATCTAGTACTATTAAGACAAGAACCATCTCCAGCAGAGCAATCAACTAGAAGGAATCTGATTTTCCAAGGACACCCCAAAGCGGAAATGCCATACCAGTGCTAGGGTCCTCAGGAAATGGGGTTCTCCAGATTGTACTGGGAAAGAGGATTATCTTCTTTCTATTTAATAATGTATTATTTAGGAGTCTGTATTATAGCTAAACATAATCCTGATGCAGCTAAGTTGAAGTTATCTGGTCAAAACATAAAATAAAAATCCCTCACTACAGAGGAAACAATACATACAAAACAACAGAGACAATATAGCATGGTGCTTTCAGGAAACTCGTCAAGTTCAGCATGACAGGGGTTAAAGGGAGAAGCAGATGGGGAAATACAAGTTTGATCATGACAGGGCTTGTGCATGTGAAGAAAACTGCGTTTAAAATATAAATGCATTAAAGTCATAGCCCATGTATGTGAATAAATAAGAAGTAACTTCATAAGAAAAGAGTGACATATGCTCAGTTCAAGAATCAACAACTGATATTGGGAAAGGGAAGTGAAATTCAGAAACTTCCTTCATTCATATGCACACTTTTGGCCTTGGCTGCCTTGTTTAGGGCTCACATAAAATTTCAGACCATATTTAAAGAAAGGCAGAGTATTAGTTTTCTGTTGTTTCTGAATGGAATATCACAAAGTTGATGGCTCAAAACAACACATGTGTATTTCCTTTGAATTGTGGAGATTGGAATTTTGAACATGTTGGCAGAGTGGCATTCCTATGGGAAGCTCTAGAGATCCCCACTTGCTTGCCATTTTCAATTCCTAGTAGTCACCTGCTTTCCTTGGCTCATGGTTCCTTCGTCCATCTTCAAAATACATTACTCCAATCTCTGCTTCCATTATCATGCCACCTTCTCCTCTGACTCTGAAACTTTTTGTTTCCCTCTTATAAAACTATAGTAATTTATCAGGCCCTCCAGATAATCCAGGATAATCTCCTTAACTCAATATTCTTGATTTCTCTTAAGAATCACTTAAGAGTCTGCAAAATCCTTTCTGTCATATATGTTAATAGTCACACATTCTAGGGATTAGGACATTGACATATTTGGACCATAGCAAAGAATCGGGTAAAAAATATCCCAGATCAGGAAATGAGACATTTGAATTTTGATTCAATCTTAGTCACTTTTAAAGTCACTTAAGTCAACTCCCTATTCTCCACTTAAATATGTGTAAAATTCCTGCTAAGCACATTCGCTCTCTACTTTTGCTCTTATGTTCACTATCATGCCAGGGAGATCAACACTGCTCCCTTCCTTTTTCTTTACTTCTCCACATCTACGAAAGTTGCCTTTACAACATTTAACTTAATTCCCTTTCCTGTAGCATCTATTATTCCTAGGTCTGTCCTTTGAAGGAATATCCCTAAGTTAAACATCATATACAAAATTTTAATAAACATGCCCAGTTCAGGATATAAGTTCTAGGTGCCTCATTCTGCAAATTTGTAGGCCATTCTCTCCTTAAAGAACAATTTGTTGGATGGTAAAGTGGCTCAGTGGTAGGGCATTTGTGCAGCATGCACAAGGCCAATCCCCAGTTAGAAGAAAAAGGAGGAGGTGGGGGTGGAGGAAGAGGGGAAGAAGAAGAACAATTTGTAATATATATTACAGAATATGGTTTCCAATAATTTGATAGTACAGACTACTCATATTCCTTTGCATGCCTGTTTAGGTGTTAAAATAGAAAAAGGAATTGAAAACTATAAATATTTAAGTGTTTTATAAGTGTGTCACAAGCAGCATTGAAGATATTTGAATTGCAACATAGTAAAGACAAAATTATTTGAAAGGAAATGAAGTGGCTATTTGGTCCCATTTTTGGTATCCAGCCTGGTCTTCATGGCAAATATTCTTTTTGAAAACAACATTTGGTCTTAGCCATATTGAACATAGTTTTCTAGAAACAATGATAGAAAGACAGGCTGGGTCTGTGGGCTATTTAAAATATTTAATGGTTGTTGATATTAACTGGAGTGAACAGTGTTCTGGGTGACCTTGCTCCCTGGGCAAGAGGAGACTTCTGCAGTGTCCTAGGGAAGGTGAAGCATCACTCTTATGTCCTTCATGGAGAGGAGTCCATGGTGCCATTGAGGACTCCAGAAGACTCCTGGAAAGTTTTTCAGGACACAGGAAACAGCCTAGGTTTCCTACAGACTGCTGTTGTAAACCCTCTTCTATTAAAGCTGTGCAAAGTTCTGAGAAATGGGTAACTAAGGAGCTTAAGGCCCTGCCTGTGGAATCTCTCCTGCTGAGCTGAGTAGAAGAAACCCAGGACTTAAGGTGTAACCTTCTCTGGGTGGTGATGTTCTGCTTGGGTTTTCACCCTCCTCTGGTTCCACAGAGCCTGGGATCCTGAGGGGTGTGAAGAGCTCTTGGTCCAAGCTCAGGTGACTCACAATGGGCCTCAATCCAGTTGTGGAGCTAGCTCAAACTTGCCTAAAACAAATTCCTACATTTTGTTCAAGTTTTGAAAAGTAGGTTCTGCCTTATTCCCTTGGCTTCAGTTCTGCCTTTGAAATTATTCTAGTAGCCTTGTCCTTTCAGTATTTGGAGAAATCAATGATTATATCTCAATTTTGCCTTTTCTGTTTTTTCCTTATGTTAGGAACTGGCTTCTTCTTTGGAAGACAAGCTCTATGACCAAAACTCGCTATACAGAAGGATTTAACAGAATTCTGCAGCAGTTCTATTTGCTAGGATTCTATGACATTCCTTAACCCTACAGTGTCTGTGTGCTTAGTGCACCATCAGTACATTTTTTTTTTATCTCTTGCTAGGTTTTCTGGTACCATATTTACCAGTTACTGTGACTCCCCCCACATCCCTTGAATCAGTATCTTTCCAATGACCATATGTAAGCTGTCCACTGCTGTTCCTTGGACCCACAAAGTGGGTCATGCAGCTCTCACATCTATGCGCTGCTCCAACCTGCTGGGGTTACCAACCCTGCTGCTCTCCTCCATAGTCTGATATAAGACTCAGGGTCCCTTAAGAGATTCTTTGGACCAATGACACTTTGAAAAGTGCCTCAATAGAATAGTTTTTGAATGACAACCCTTGGATATACCATAAATCATATCATATGATTTGATTTGCATTTTATAGGCATAGCTATAAGAGGATATTTTAAGCATAAAAATGAAAAATATGCTTTTTATGTCTATAAAGGGACCACCTATGTTGTCACTGTTTTTAGTAGTTATTTGTTTACTTATTTTTTAAATTTGGAGGTCAATTCCTATGAGTCAACTTGTTTTTAGTGTTGTGGTTTAGGTCAACTTGTCTCTTTCTTTGTGAAATACAGATTTAAAGATATTAAGGTGCTTAAAAAGCACCTTATAAGTAAATACATACCCAAACTTTCCTTAGTTTAGATGTGGAGATATTGCTGTTATTATATCATCATCACAAAACAAAGGTCTTCTCTTAGTGTCATAGTGTATATATGAAAACTAGAATCCATGCTAAGTTCCTGACTTCGATCTGACATCATTGTTTCCCTGGGCACAAAGTAAATACACATACAGAATCACATGGATAACCTACATTTGTATAACACAAAATGTTTGAGATCACATTAAATACACATACATCTCAAATTGCATATATAAGCCAGGAGATTGGGCAGCTTATATTAAAAATATGTGTGTCTGTGCTGGGGTTGTAGCTCAGTGATAGAGCTCTCGCATAGTATGTGTGAGGCGTTGTGTTTGATCCTCATCACCATATAAAAATAAATAAATAAATGAAGGTATTGTATTCAACTACAACTAAAAACTATTTTTAAAATTTTTTTTAAAATATGTGTGTCTGTTAAAGTCTAAAACTGGCTTATTGTCCATTTATCCATCAGTTCTTTATATGTTCTCTGATACAATGTTGCAGGGAACAAAATTTCTTTCAGAGATTTTATTCTTACTAACATGCTGAGATTTTTGTTTTCTATTAGGGAAAAAAAGTAAATTGACATTGCAGGGATTTAGATTTGGGGGAGAAAAATCACAACCAGCATACCCACATATGAAGATATAAGGTTGAATTTTGTTATAATACTAGGATTGACACCAGGATTTGTATATGGATTATAATGGCATCACTTTTTCTACGCTTTTGGGTGTTCATAGTTCAAACATATTATATTGGAATGCAAGAATAAAATGTTATATCATAACAGAGTTCCATTGTGTTTAAATAGAAGAGCATTGAAATAAACTTTTCCCTTTTCCCAACTCATACTAAAGGTTAAATGTTGACATTTCCTTTTGTATATGTGAAGTATTTAAGAAGGGTAAAGAAGAACATTCCAAAGAAAATACAAGGCTGAAAACTTAGAGGGTGATGCTTGATATTCCAGAAAAGTACAGGGAGAGGCCATGTTGTCAGAAGATTTCCCTGCGTATGATAGAAATTGTAAGTGTTGACGGTGGTACAAGAGTCAGACTACTTCAGAAACCATTCAAATACTGAGTATTCTATTTTTTTCAATCATGAATTCCAGTCCCTCTACCCATAGGTACCTTCTTTTAGTATTTGTAATTATCTCCAATCCTCACTTAAACAAGGACAGGAAAAACTTAAATGATAAAAATAAAATAAAATTTGCTCTTTATGATGGTTTGAAAAACCACTGATTCAAAACAGTTATTTTTTCTTTTGAATCCATGAATACTAAAATGCTCAAAAGTCAAATTTATGACTGGAAGGCATAAAATTAAGTTGGTTATTTCTCCCAAAATAAAAATAAAAGTTTACAAATTATACATCCCTGAAAGCATTTGCATTGGGCTCTTTGGATCCCAGGCAGGGGGTTTGTAAGTACATTTCAAAACACAAAATCTTTTAGTTTTTTTTTTTTTTTAATGATAATAATCCAATTTCATAGAAAATATCTTGGAAACTCACCTGGAACAACAGCCTCTGGTTTGGAGTTTCTGTAGTTCTAATCTGATTCGTAACCAAATATATTTAAATAATAGCTCTTTGTACTTGTCTTATCAGAAAGTTTCATAATTAAAGATTCAGAGAAATGGATCTGAAAAAAATAAATAATTTACTAATAATGAAGGGAAGTTAACTAATGAAAACTGTTGTTGGGTCTTGTTGGATCTACAACACCAAATATGGAATACATTTTCACTTATAGTTTCTGAGGACTTAGGGTCTATCACTATTCACTGGCAAAGAAAATTAGAAAACATCACATCATACCATGAGCATGAAGAACCTCCGAATTTGGAATAATAGAAAAAGACAAGCTTCCACACCACAGAAAGAACACCTTTCTGTGTTCTGCCTGGGAGAGCTGGGTATGAGTACCAGCTCTAATCTTGCTCACATCTAGGAAACTGACAGCTCACCTTGTACACTAGGTGGCAAAGAAGCCAAATAGGATGGAGGTTACCCCTACTGGGAGTGATAACAGGACAGATATATTAAAAATAGCTCTAATTAAGTTTCATTTAAAAAATATAACCTTCAGCATTGTATTGTTTTGTTTCAGACTCTACTCCACCCTTCTCTCCTGAATGGTTCCAGAAGAATTGTTTAAGTAACTTAGTTTTTCAACCTTCCTGTCAGATCTGGTTTTTCCATCAATACACCATTTATATATTTTTTTTTCACAAGAAAGAAGAAAGCATTAAGAAGATAGCCAAACAACATGATATATATCATCTCTGCTAAGATCCTGCTATGGAACTGAATTCCTCAGATTTGAAATGCGTTCCATGAATGTAAAAGACATAAGCAGCCAGTGCTGATGGCTAAAAAAGGTGAATGAGGTAACAGTAACACTGATGGACTGTTTGTCTCAAATGTCCCATAAATAGGAATGTGAAATTAATTTTTTTTCAATCTACATTCTCTCTATTCAAGGAAAATTTCCTCAGTAGTAAGCCAAGATAGGGCATTTAATAGAGAGTGGTTGGAATTTGAGTTATCATTTCCATGCTTATAATTTGGGCACTTCTTACTAGAATAAAATATATAGAGAGAGGCGCAGACTTCCTAAACTTCTTGCACAAGTCACGAATGCAGGATGACACTTCGGGAGGAACAATTTCTTTTATTTATCATCTTCTAATGAGGCCTACTAGAGTGATCTCCCCCTGCTGCGTAGTTGCTGTAAGACAGTTGGGGAAAAGGCTCACCCTGGGCCTGCTGTCGCAGCAGCTGATGGCTTTGGCATTTTCATATAAACATGCAAGCCAAAGAGGAATTTCTCCTTTATAATTGGTCCCATGCCCCCCTTCCTGGGACATTCCATGATGCCATCAAAAATGAAGTGCTCAGAAAGGAGGAATCATTTCTGTTTATGTGAAAATAGATCTGAAGTCCATGAGGCAAAGGAAGAAATAACAAAAAGCTTCAAAGCCCACAAAGAGGAGTTATAATCAAATCTGGATGCTGCTTTTTAGATCTGGCAGTTCTCCTCCCTATAAATGCTCAGGGGATGGGAGCCAGCCGCCCTTTCTCCTATCCTTGCCTATCTGCACAGCTAGAGGAAAGTGGCTGGCTGATGTCCTGCCATAGTGTTATCTGGGTTAAGTGTGAGTAATGCCTTTAGTGATCCCCCACGCTCAAACACAAGCAAACGAGTTTTTTCTCAGGAGTGCTTCATACATACTAAGCCATTGGTCTGAAGTTCATAAAATGATGATCAAAAATGCCTTCAGGAGGCAGTATAGCATCACAGTAACAGGGCATGGATTTTTTTTTTTTTTAAGTAACTCAAAATGAAGTGCAAGTTCTCCGTCAGGCTATTTAATTTCCCCAAGGATCAGTTTACTCATCTGTAAAATGGGGATACGAATGCATTTTTCAGAGTATTTATGTGATTATTAGATATATTTGTAAAGCACCTAGTGCATTATTGAGCTCACTAAGAGTTAAGTAGTTTTGTCAAATGCCCCTTATGTTAATTGTCTTTGGTATGGTTTATGTGATAAGGTGTAGCTTCATATACAGCATAACACAATGTCTAGATATTCTATGATTCATATCACCCAAGATATTGGTATAATTCAGCCTAAGGGAAAACATACCTGGAGGGTTAAAGCAACCCTGAGCATTATCACCAATCACAACACCTTGTAGCAAATTAAACATTTTTCCTCTATTCTTCAATTTCTGCTCTGAACAGACATTAAGAATGATATACATCCTTTTCAAAGAAAAATATCTTGTTGACACCAGGATATTATAAGGAAGTGAAGTATCATCTTGAATCTTTACCCAAATAACTCAACTGATTTTCTGTATAATGGCAGTCAAATCACCCTTCCTGTTAAATACAAATTCCCTAATATTCTCCAAATCAAGTTTCCTTTTTGGTGGTTGAAGCCTGTTTCTTTTCATTTGCCACATTAGGCAATTAATTGGGTATTTATAGGCAGCTATCATATACCCCACTGTCACTGCTACTCAGTCACACATCTTAATTTTTCCACATCTTGCCACTTAAATCCTACCCCTTAATCACCTCATCATCTTTGTCACATTTTAAAGTTGCCTTCCACTTAATCAACTCCATTTTCTAAGCTAGAGTAGGAACAATTGTGCAGAATTCTCCTAGTGCAGCTTTACTGAGGCTCACTGAAGAGAAAGCATTCTCTTCTTAAGTGATTTCTTCAGATCCCAGGATAGTTTTTGCTTCTAGTGCAAGAGCATCACCGTGTGAGCTATTCCTGATCTGCACTTCAGCATTGCCCTCCATCTATTTCTTATTAATGCTTTTCATTGTCAAATGGCACTCTCACTGGTGGGGGCTGAGCCCATTAGGAGAGAAAGCACTGCACCCCTTCCCCATGATCTCTTGGCCTCATGGGCTCCTACCACCCTCCCTGGGCATGCTCCTGCCCACTGTTCCCTAGTGGTCAGCCCTCATGGACCCCCTTCTAATGTACCTCAGGATCCTTGGTCCCTTGAGCTAAAACAAAAACAAAAAACAGGAGAAATCCTGACCCTTGGAGGAGAGTCAGTTTCATTTGGCTTCCTCTCACTTTGTTTGTGTAAACTGGCCAATTTCTCCAGTAAATGGCCATTACAACTTGTCTTATGCAGCTCCAAGGGACACATGTTCCTGGTGGGGTAACCCACAAATCACTTTTCCTCAGGATCTTCATAAAAGCTCTAGGGAGAGAAAGGACTCAACTGTCAAATAACTTAAGGAAACGTGGCATTCTGTACCCCTCTCCTGGAAGCATAGACACATCTGAGAATGTCAACATTTTGAGAAATGTGAAGGTAAAGAAAACCCATTTACCTTTGTCTAATGCAGTCTTCCAAAGATGTTTCGCTATATGGTCATTACTTGGAGGAACAATTATCACTAACCAATTCAAGAACCTGGGCATCCTCCAAGGTACATTTTGGAAATGCTGCACTGGTCATGGTCCTCCTCTAATGTTCCCTGAAAAAGCTGTGACACTTTAATCCATGAACTCTGAATTATTATTTTCACCTGCATGATCTGTCAGAGAAAACTGTTTTGTGAGGACACTTTTGCACTATGTGGTGTCCACTCACTTTATATATAAAATATTCATCCAAGATCTTCTAGTAAGAAAACAGATAAAGGAGTCAGTTCAGCTTCACACAGATGTGACGGCAACAGTCTCAGGATCTCCCTGTCCTCAGTGCATTTCATTTGATTGGTCTCCATGATGTGCCCTTTTTCTGGGCTGCTTATCTATCAGTCAGCATATGGCACAGAGTAAATACTAAATCAACATTTTTTTAAAACAAACCAAAAATTGTTCTTGTTTAATTCTTAGAGAAATACACATGATTATTTTGATGTTTCATGGTTAAAAAATAACTAATAAGGTGGCTAGTTTTATTTTTACCCAAGACTCTTTGCTACTGTAAATGCTGTTAAAAAATTCATTAATTATCTACAAGAGCTTCCACTTACTCCTTCTATGTGCTAAGTACTTGGCATATACTATTATTTGATTACTGTAAGTTGCAATGAGATAAGAATTTGATCTTGTAGTGCAAAAAATAAAGATACTATTGAGTCAGATTAGACTGTTAATTATCTCTAATTAGAAATCACAATGTGTAGTTTTGATCTCAGGTCTCTAGAACCTACCCTATCTTGTATGCACACCATATATGCATATCAGGTGTATAGGTGAAAACAAAAGCAAATTAATTTTTCTTACTAATCATATGTGTATTGTAGATACACACACACACATAACATAAAATGTACTTTGTCAACAATTTTTAGTGTAAGTGGCATTGAGTACATTCACATTGTTATGCAACAATCACTGTCCTCCATCTCCAGAATTTTGTCTTCTTCCCAAACTGGGAGTCTGTATAAAACATTGACTCCCTATCCACTACACTCAGTCCCTGACAACAACCATTTTACTTTTGTGTCTTTGACTATTCTAGGAAGCACAATATTTGTTACTAATTAATTTTTAAACTCTTGCTCTGATAATGCTATCAACCACATGCTCAGAAAAAAAAATCATCTTAACTTTCTTATACCAATAAATCATTGTTTGCAGTTTTATTAATGTTTCTCAAAGAAAATCAGGCTCTAACTTTAAAACAAAACCCACAAGTGGAAATTTCCCAACTCAGCCCCAGGGCCATAAGCAGATCACTGCAAAGACAAAGCATCCAGGTCAAATACAAAGCAAAGGGGTAAGTTGGGGTGGCTGCTTAACATCTTGGGTCTTTTGATGATTGAAATCTGCATATACATCCCAAACATTTCTCTTTTTTCCCCTCTTCCAAACTGCATTTCTGTTAATTTGTGAAAACAGTACAACTTGAGGGAAATGTAATCCACATGTTTTGGTGCGTTTGCACTTATATGCCCTTGAGACTATCAAAATGGCCTAGCAATACATTTTCTGATGGCTTTAAAAAAAAATAGAAACACAATTATAGACTTTCAAAAGCACAAACTTATTCCAGAAAGGAGATAGACTCAATCTAAGTTTAAATTCTTGAAATTTAAGCATTAGTTAAATAATTTTCTAAGCTGATCTTCAAACAAAACTATACTCAGCTACCTTTAAATTAGAGACTAGAGTTGTAAGGTAAAATACTGTCAATAATCAGCTTAACTTTCCTTTTTGGCTAGAAGAAGACAGATTTCTTAGAAATATCCAGACCTGGGTCTAAATTGCTATACTAACATTCAGTTAGCAATATATAACAAGGGTCCATTTTTCTCAGCTGTGAAATGGACACAATAATTTACGGCTTTCTGAATTGACCTGGAGATTAAATAAATTGTACATATAATATGCTTGCATTTGCACCATATATAGGGGAGTACTCAAGAGATGTTGACTTACATCTGCTTTCAAATTTGAATATTCCATAGCAATGATGCCATTAAAATCTATTCACAAAATATATTTATATGCAATACAATGAATTATATGTTTCCTTTAAATGGAAAGAGATTTTAAAAAAAAGTTTGTCCCATTAAAGACACTAGAAAGTAAAGTGAATTATCTAAGGTCACACATTAACCTGAAGGTCCATAAGATGGAGAAAGCAGATTCAGTCTTAAGGAGGCAAACAGTTGAGGACAGTCTTTACAGCCATATGGGGTAGTGCTTTTCTAGCTTGCTGTGGCTGTGGCATGTTGGTGGCTTTCTTATTTCATCATGCACTCTCTGCACATTACTAAAATGTTTATATTAACTACTTTTTTTCATTTTTAACTGAATTTAAGTTTTTGCTTAATGGTTTTGCAAAGTTTATTGCTTCTCGAAATAACCAAAGTTCTTAGAAACACTTCAAAAAATTGAATTAGGGCATTATAATCACATGTAATAGTGGGATTCATTGTGACATAAGCACAAATGCACATAACATAATTTGGTCCACTGCATTCCCTAGCACTTCCCCTTTGCCTCCTTTCTTCCCTCTCCATGAACACTCTTCCCCTACTCTACTATTTATTTATTTTGTTAGTTGGTAGGTTATACAAAAAAGCGAGATTCATTGTGATACACTCTTGCATGTGTTTGGCATAGTTGGGTTGGTTTTATTCTGCACTTCTTCCCCTTTCCCTCCCTTTCTCCATCTCTCAGATCCCCTTTCTCCAGACTACTTTTCTCCCTTCCATTTTCATGAAATCCCCCCTTTAGAATTTCTTCTCTCTAGTTTCTGCTGAGAAAAAAAAAAACTTTGACCCTTGACTTTATTATTCTGCCTTATTTCATGCATGATGTCCTCCAGTTCCATCTATTTAGTAGCAAATGACATAATTTCACTCTTCTTAGTGGCTGAGCAGAACTCCATTGTGTATATATGCTATGTTTTCTTTATTCAATCATCTGTTGACAGTTACCTGGGTTGGTTCTATAACTTGGCTATTGTATACACTCTTAATAGACACAAGGACTCTGAGTAGTTAGACCAAGGGGATACCCACTCTGAGAGTCACTCAGCCTTCTATGACTCACATGATATCTAGATGAAGGACAGACTGGGAAATGAGTTCAAGGCCCCTGAGGCCTTCTCTCCTTCTATCCTACTAAGAGGATAAACTCAGAAACACAATGAGTGCTAATTCTGTAGCCAGGTTAACATGTGAAAACAAGTAGATATTATGTCATTAAAGCTGATACACAATGGACACACTCAGAAGACAACGTAAGCTCAAGCTAGGAGATAAGCAATGAGGCCCATAGAGCCTCAGCAGTCCCCAAGGGTTTGGGTGTTGGAAGATTTTGTTTAACCCTTTACCTACAATTTCTTCACCCCACCAACATCTCTTTTTAATATTAACACTGTGTGCTTAGTTAAAATTAAACAATGATCTTTTAAAATCTTTTTTAAATATACGGTTTATTCTTTTAATATTTTCTCTGGCTAGGTATTCTTAACAGGAATATATATATATGTCTTGAAATGTTAAGGATTTCTATCTAAAGAAAACAATTTAGCTATGGAATTCAGCCCAACTGTCATCTTTGGATGCACCATTGTGTCCCTTCTTGGCAATGCTACTGGAGAAAAGCAGAGCCACTCTTCCCTCTGGGGAGGACTAAAATGACTCGTTTCCAACCACAAATAAACTCAGCAATGGAGGCAAGCAACTCAGTCCAGGTAGAAGCCATTTGGAGGCAAAGATAATGTATCTTCCTGATTATCCAAGTAAATTCCATGGCATAGAAGTCTAAACTGGGAGATTTTAAAACTTTTGTATTTTACTACTACATGATATCAACTTTAATTTCTCCAAAGGGTTTATATACCTAATTACATTTAATTAATTTAATTTATTCCCTAAAGACCCACCAGAAGTCAGTATATAAATCTGATCCAGAAAAAAATTCCTTCAAGTACCAATGAGAGTTGGCTACAGCTAAAACAACAGAGATTCAAGAACTGATGCCAGAAAGAAGTTTGACCCATCTTTTAGGACAATAAAAAAGAAACTTTGACAATCATGCAGACTTCCACTCTTCCTGTTCCTTCTTATTTTGTTTTAGTTTTGATTTCTCTATTTGGCTGGACATTTCAGTGATCCCCTTAGATTATTTCAAACATACCTCTAAACTTAGGGATTATTTTGCATAGTGATAGTTAAAAAAAGAAATCCCAAAGAATGTATAAATCCAATTAAATATTCATCCAGGAAAATTCTTTAGCTTATATATCACTTCCTCATAGTGAAAACAACTCTGCATCCCAGAAATCGATTGATAACTTAGGGCTAATCTGCAACAAGGATTTCCTTGTTGGTTAGTCACTTATCAGGAAACCCCGTTAGGGTCTGGTTGATGAGGACACAAGTTTAACAGATACAACTGAGTTCTTGGCCACTTTCCCAGTCCCAACTTACAGAACATGAATTCCCTGAGAGTGAAAGTCCAGGTCTCACAAAATATTTCTTCCTCATGGCACAGATAAGCATAGTTGATGGAGATCCTAAGTCATACCAGCGACAGTAATTTGGCTCTCAGAGCTTCTCTGGTTCCTGATGGAAGACATTCCTGGGGATGGGATTCATGCCTCCTCTGCTTCCTCCTAGCTCTCCTAGGAAGGAAAGTCACTGCGCTTTTCATTTCTCATTGAATGGGAACAATGTCTAAGGTCTTGTCTCACTGTAACAAGACTTCCAGAGAAGGCTACAGGCCCTCAGTGTCAAATCCCCTGAGAATACACTGATTGATTTCACTCTTAGTATCCTGCCATGGGTTCAGGGTTTAATAATGTTGAAAATAATTAAGGACTTCGGGAAGTACCATGGCTAGTCGCTTTGCAAATTCACTTCCCTGCCAGCTTTCTCTCGTTCTGTTGACAGACTTCCTTTCATCTCTTTCCTCTTTTTGCAGCATACCCTGATCCCTGAAGGAATATGCTCTTTCTAGAAGACAGATTATGCACTACATACAACATGAAAACTTTACACACTTTTCCTGTTGTCATCTGAAAGGCCTTTCTACCTGGAAGAAATAACTTATCTTACTTCTCATTCTCCCATTGGTTTTACTTTGAATTCCTTCTAAGGACCAACATATTTAAATTTTTATGGAGGGATATAAGCTGGAACCTTGGTTCCTCTTAATTTTTCTTTTTCCCCAGTGAGATTTGTGACAGCTTTCCCCATTGCTGCTATCCATTATATAAATTTAACTGCACTTTGAGGATATGTGATTTCAGAAACATTATCTAATTTTCTATCTAACAGGAAGAGGGGGAAAAAAAGCTAAAAATAACAGGGCAAGGTGAAGAACTGGGTAGCCCAGAAGAGGAAGATTTGTAACCATGGAAGAGTCTAGGTGGTCACTCCATTTATTGTACATTCTTCAAACTGAAAACAAAGTAAAAAAGTTAAATAATTTTCAGAATGTTTCTTTAGGTAGCAAGTCTGTTTATAAAAAAAATGTATACTGTATACATTTGTCACAAATCATCTTTTGTGTGTGTGATGCTGAGGATTGAACCCTGGGCGTTGTGCATGTGAGGCAAACACTCTACAAACTGAGCTATATTCCCAGCTCTAATAGGTTTTGATACTAATCATCATCCAGAAGACTTTTTAAAGTTGGAGTAGAGGATTCTGATGGGACTTTAAATGATAGCACATTTGCTCTCCACAAGCTTAGGAAAGCATACTGTCTCAAACCCAGAAAGGGGTTTTAGATCACCATTTATAAAAGGTCTTGGAAAACATTCAGAAATACAGTATGTCAGATAATCAAATTATGAAGTAACTTAGCTTCTTAAAAATTCAACTCAAAATTCAACCATCAATATTTCAATAATTGGGTTCTACCTGCATGAATCCATTATGATGACTACTCTGCCTTCATCTAACACCTACTGGCCAAAAATCAATGTAGGTTCTAACTGTGAATATTAAAACACTACAGGGAAAACAGCTTAAGAAACATTTTACTTATAGGAGTTTGGAGCTGGTTTTTGAAAAACACAGATCAATGGACCAGCAGGTGAAAGCAATTCAATTTAGACTTCTTTCACATAATTAGAAGACTGTGTCATCTCCAGAGCACTAACAGGCTCACCAATGTGTGCTTCCCACTTGTGCAGTTGGGATCCAATAACTACCGTGTGCATTTACCGGGAAGTATATGAAAAAGGTCCAGGTGAGAAACTTTAGAGCTACCCATCAAACTCTATTTCAGTGACATCCTTTGAAGTTTGGAACTCAACACCAAGACTATTTTGGCATCTCCATGGTATGTGGAAGGACAGCATGCTTCACTCTGGCTAAAAGGCCAATGGTCAATGGTATTATCAAAGAAGATGCAAATGATGGATAGCTCAGTGGAAATTGGCAGTCCTTTGGAATGTGATAATTTATGCAAAATCCACTCCAGGGATGAATAAGGTGACATTTATATAGTGACTGATTTCTTATTGCAGAAATGTTTTATTAGGAATGTTAATATGCCTATTTATCTCAGTACTTATTAAACATATGTTTTGGGTGGTTTTTTTTTTAATCAATTTTGTAGTTTAAAATTTAAGAAATTACGAGTTTTCCCACAAAGATAGAAATTACTCCTAAAATCAATCTATGGGAATATCTGCCAAACCAGCATCAAGGTTCCTGTTCAAGCTCCATTTCTAGATCCCACTTTCACCCCTCCAGCAGGACACTAAGAAACCTCAGCCGAGATAGCTTTGAAATCAACAATGTGTTCTTAACTTGGCCATGAGCCTTATTTTAGATCTTATTCTTCAGGCCTCTGGCTCCCCCTCCAGGGTAATTGTGAGCCTGCCCCCTCCCACTTTCTCTATGGAGAGTTTTCTCAGCACCTCCAGGGTGCCTCACACTCAGTGTTCAAGTGTTTATTTACATGTCACCTCTCAGGGAAACCTTTCCTCAGTCTACACACTAGGTAAGGCTTCCTGGTCTGTGGTCCCAGAGCATTGTCTGGCAGCCTCTGGTTCTCCATGGAAACACTTGTCCTCCTTTTCCATATCTATTGTTCATGTCTGCTTCCCACAAACTCCATGAGGGACTGTGCCCATCCAGCTTTCTTGCCAAAAAACAAAGTACCAGAACAAAGTACCAGGTTATACTAGCTGTACCAGGTTATACTAGTTGATGATGAGAAAATTAGTGCAAAGTGTTTACTGCGCTGATACTTGTATCTAAGTTAATAAACTAAACCAATGGTAAGCTCAAACTAACATCTACTCCCTTCTTGGAGTAGGACTCTTAGAACACCAGATAATATAAGCTTGGCAAAGAGAGATGTGACATGTGTTATACTCCCATTGATAATTTTTCTCAGGATTTGTTCACCTTTAACTGCATAATACACTTTAAAGCTCAAATGAGAGAGCTTTAATGAATAATATATGAAATTAAGAACAAAAGTATTAGCATAACTACAAGTTATATTTAGAAATAATTGATG
This sequence comes from Marmota flaviventris, assembly GCF_047511675.1. Taxonomy (NCBI): domain Eukaryota; kingdom Metazoa; phylum Chordata; class Mammalia; order Rodentia; family Sciuridae; genus Marmota; species Marmota flaviventris. The sequence continues at coordinate 98,634,895 of NC_092498.1, read as the reverse complement.
AACACTAACTAGTTTTTATGCTTTAACTATGTCATCTACATACACAAATGCCATTTCTTTTTTATTTCTTTAAGGATAAAAGTGGTAGAAAATTATATGAAAAGTGAGTGTTCACAATAGACATGAACTAATTAAGGAAATTGTTGAGATCATACTGCTTGCTGTATTTTAATATTGGTAATGATTACAAATATTGAGACATGTACTAAATGGTTAAAATTATTGTTTTAAGCAGTCAAAAGGATTTGAAGAAGTAATTTATCATTCCTGATCAAAGTATTTCAAACATTGGTTGACTAGTACCTTTAAGGTATTAACCAAGGGCTCCTGTATAGGAGGTCTAACTTGAGGAATGCAATATGGATTTATATAGCTCCAATCAAGGCACCAATAAATACTGCATGAGTGTTATTGCTGTTCTTCAAGAGACACATTTCAAATAATAGCTAAAATACAAAATGCTTCAAGCAATTTAGTACGATGTATAGAAAATTCAGTATATCTCAGAATTCATTAATAAGAAAAGGAATATAAATAAGTAGAATTTAGTAATGTTTAATAAGGATTTTTTTACTATAAATATGAAGATGCAGGAATATGTGTAAATCTATAGAACTACACTTATGAATTCAAAATGTCTCTCTCTACAACACAACCAGAAAATAGTGTAGTATAAAGTTATATTTAACTTCACCTTGGTTTCCTGCATTGGTAGACTCCTGTCATTGAGGCATTATGGGAGAATCTGAGTAAATTCTATAGCATTCATGAAATCTCCAATGCAAACATCCCTCACAAAGAGAAGCAGAGCTATCATAAATAAAAATCATGTAAGGTATAATCCTCAAAAAAATTAATTTAATTATTGATAAATTTCCATTGCATTTAGTATCTCTTATCCCAAGTGGTCTCTTACTGTAATATACTGAATTAGAAGACAGAATAGCATCTTCTTATCTGATGTCTATAAGCAGAATTGTCATTCCCCTTTATGAGGAATCCACATGTACTGCCCTCAAGAGACACTAATATTCTTTGTTTTTAGTACTGGGAATTGAACCCAGAGGCCCTGAACCACTGAGCCACATCCACAATTCTTTCTTATATTTTATTTTCAGACAGGGCCTTGCTAAGTTGCTGAGGCTTTGTACTTGGGATCCTCTTGCTTCAGCTTCCTAAGCCACTGGGATTATAAATGTGCATTACTGAATCCAGCTGAGACACTTATATTCTAATTCAAAAACTAACATAGCCATTTCATCTCAAATTGAAGAATTCAGATATTTTATTGATAAGTCTATAGGAAGAATATAAGCTAAGGCAATAAGAAAGACATACCAAAAAGATGCCTAAATTTTATAGAATTTAAAGAGACAAAAAATAGGATTTTCCAAAGGGAGATTTAAAAAAAAAAAGTTTTCTATCAAGATGAGAATTTCATGCAGTGAATGTTTGGTCCTAATTATTTACTACTTTCCTTGTGCTCATGCCCTTTATCAGATAACTGAAGTTTCTTTTCAAAAGAGTCACATATATTTTTCTACTTCTTTGGATAGAACCCCAAACTTGCTTTGGACAAACAGACTGCAGTCAGAAAGTTTTCCTGGTTCCACTCCAACAACTTATGTGGCATCATGATTTCTGCTTGCCCTCTTGTTCTTCAGCGTTTGCCACAAGACCATGAGCAACACACAGCAAAACTGAGCTCACCCTGCAGTGAGGAATGGAGCCACCCAGCTGATCTACAAGCACAGAATAAATAAGTGCTTATGTTTGAATGCCATTAAAATTTTGTGGTTCTTTATTACACAGTATTATTGTGACAATAGTTACCTGATATATGTATAATATGAGCAAAATGGGTATTCTCCACCAGGATTCTAGGAGAAAAAAAATTAGTTTTCTATTTTAGTCAGCTTTTCCACTGCTATGACTGAAAGACCCAACCAGCACCACTGTAGAGGAGAAAAAGTTTATTTGGGGGCTTACAGTTTTCGAGGTCTCAGCCCATAGACAGCAGGCTCCATTCCTTGGGGCTTGAGGTGAGGCAGGACATCATGGAGGTAGAGTGTGGTAAAGGGAAGCAGCCCACGTGATGACCAGGGAGCAGAGAGTGAAATCTCCACTAGGCAAATACAAATATATACCCCAAAGCCATGACCCCAATGCCTGGCCTCCATCAGCCACACCCCACCTGCCTTCAGTCACCACCCAATTAATCCCATTGGGTGACTAATTCACTGATTGGGTTAAGGATCTCATAACCTCATCGTTTTTTCTCTGAACCTTCTTGTATTGCTTCACATGTTAGCTTTTGGGGAGCACCTCAGATTTAAACCATATCATTTTCCACTTTCCTCACATTGGGTCTTCATTCCTTTACCATGAAAGGCAGTAAAAATTTGGTTGATGGATAAAGTGTTACATCCAATTAATTAATTCTAGGTTGGCCACTGACTTGCCTTTTCTCTCACTATCATGTTAACAATTTGCTTTTCTTCTAATGCACTGGGGATACCAATGACTGGATGACCTCATTTTTAAATGCATAGGGTTAAGTTAAATCAGTGATTCTTGAATTGTAGCTTGGGGCCTATGGTTTCACAAAGAGATGTTTGGAGAATCATGGTAGGGTCAAAGTAGGAAAGTTAAACAATTAAAGTGCTAACCTATCAATCATCAAATTTCTGCTTCAATGTGTTTTAGTTATCTAGATTTCATTTGGAAAATCAATTCAACTCTTAAAACATTAAAACTACTGGACAAAATGCCATTTAAAGTCTCCTCAGACTGAAAGCACTATGATTACAGTCCTTATTTTGATAAACCCCCTTCTCTTTATCTCTATTTCTATGACCCTAATTTATGAGATCATCATCTACACCTGTAATAACTTCCTGACTTTACTCCCTTCTTCCTTAAGTTGTGGATTGTGCCTTTTCACTCTTCTACTTAAAATTAAGATAAACCCAGTCTTGGTGGGACCTCAAGCCTCTGCATCTCTTCATCTCATTTCCTGCCTCTTGCTCCTCTCCTTGCTCCTTCATATTGGCTTAAAACACACCCAGCTCTTTTCTGCCTTGGAATCTTTTCATATTCTGTTCCCTCTGCTTGGAATGCTCTTCCCATATTATTCAAATACCAACTCCTTTGTATCCTTCAGTCTCATGTTTATCAGCCAGCCTCTCAAAGAGGCTTTTTCTGACCATTCAAATTACCTAAGGCCCTCACTTTGTCCCATTTTTCTCTGTGACAGCACAAGATCCTTTCCTTTCTTTGCCGTTATAAACATTTGTTAGTTATATTTTCATTGATCACAGTCTCCACATGGCCAGAGGCCAAGTAGTCCGGTTTATTTTTTTAATTCCCAGGACTCAAAGCACACAGTAAATATTCAGTACTGTGAATGAATGAATGAGCATTTTTACTTTTATCAACACATTTCCACCACCTTTCTATACCGTATGCATGTCCCTATGGCAATGTGAACTTAGCCTCCTAGTTATCTTCTAAATCCACACACAACATTCCTTACACACCAGTACTTCACATTGTCTCTTTCAACTTGCTCTGTTCATTATTCTTGCCTCTCCATATTCTTTCTGCTTACCAGAGGTCATTATCATAATGTTGTGGGAAATTGTCAAGCTGACCCCAAGTCTTAGAATTAGATTATACTTAGAATGAAATTAACAGTAACTGTTATTCAACAAGTGAGGTCAGGTACCTGCAGAAGCACATGCTCTGTGCCATTTGAATGAGGTGACTAAGACTATCCAAATTTCAAAAAAGGGACTAGGAAAGAGCTTCAACAAAAAGTTATATCCTAGCTAATTCCATTCTCCTCTATAAGAAGAAAATAAATTATAAATGTATGCTTTACATACCGTCTAGAAAATAAAGATTAAAATGAATAAGAACATGGAGTATTTTTCCTGCAATGCCCAAAGGAAAGAGACAACAGATATGAAAGGTGGTGATGTTATAATGAAATCAATCAGGTGGGGCAGTACACTGCTCATAAGCTCTCACTACAGTTTGGTTGAACCACCCACCAGGATCTTCTGAGAGTGGGCATGAGGCTCCTAACTACCAGGAAGAGACCACCTCTGGAAATGAAAATGTTGGCATTTTGACTTAAGCAGCAGTCTTTGGTGAGTTTGTCTGGTATGAGTCAACTTTAAAAAATTCAATCTATTCTGGGTTTAATGAAAACATTTAGTTTCTCGACTTGCAAAGCCAAGATCCATACCCTAAACCACAGTTCTGAAATAAAAAAGATCATTTCTCTCTCGCCTGTTTTCCTCTCTCATTCTCATATGAATCCTACTATATTTCTTAATATGTGCAATATTTATTATTATCTATAGTTGGTAATTACATAAGGTACTTTTGTGTGTACATATCTACACAAAACAGAGTGAGGAAATATAAACATTTTTTGTCACTGAGGCAATCAGACATTCCACAGAGCTAAGACACAGCTCTGTGGTCTCAGTATACATTCCTATGGTCTGGACCTAGGGTTCCCCTTTTATCCAGAATTATAAGCTTGGATAATGCCTTGATAAGTTGTTTAGGGAAACACTAGGTACCTGCAGGAAATAGCATGTAGGACAATCAATGAAGGACGGTGTCATGGAAAATAACAAACATTTTCAAACCTGGGACTGAAATCTTCCCCACAGTCGGATGCTTCATTTCCATAATGAGGCCATTGTGTAGCACCTTAAAATGGAAAAACAAGAGAAAAATATTTTATAACATAAAACTACTTTCAATCTTAAGATATGTTGGTGGCTACATTGAAGGAAAATATTGTAAAATATAGAGATGTATAAATTTTCATTTGAAAATAAATATTCAAATTCAATTTCTTCTTATTATCCACCAAGTAAAATTGAAAAAGACCAGAAGATCCAAGAACTAGAAAACCACATTTGTATAAAATCTTCCCACTCTTCAAAAAAATATTATTTGTTCCAAGACATAGTGGATGATTCTTTCCAGCACGGTCATCTATGTATGCTCCTTGAATATTAAAACTCAGTCTTTTCCTGTATCATTTCAATGGCAGGTGAGCCAAGGTCACTACAGCAAGGCAGGATGGGGGTCCTGAGACCAGGGGAGTCCATACGGGTGGCAATGAATTCTTAGAAGTGTATTCAGGGAAGATGTGGGGAGCCGGCCCAATTTGAAAGCTGAATTGGTGTCCAGGGGGCCCAGTGACTGCTGGAGATGGAAGAACACAGAAGTATAGCAGCAAAGTATAGCAGCAAAGCCAGGTGACTGGAAACCCAGAAGAAAACAAAGTTGAATTACTGGAGGCAAAATGTTTTATGATATTTGAATGCTACAAAATTGCTTTGTTTTGTTTTTTATAAACAATTGGGGGATACGTGAGTATACTATGTCAAAGAACTTAATATCTAGTAATAGATCTTCAGCAAGCCACATATCAGCAATTTGCATATAAATTGTATTTGACCTATACTCTCAACCCAGTGAAGGGCTGTATGTGCATCTAAAGGATAAAAGTACTTCAGTGGCTCAATAAATTTATGGACCACAATTTCACTGCAAAGAGTAATAGTTGAAGGTATTGTGTAGCATTTTGAGCTTCAGGTAAAAGCAAGAAATGCCTATCCACATTCTTATTATAACCTCTTCACAGAGTAAACGAATATGGAAGACAGAAGCTAATAAAAATGTTTGTTTTGCTTTGCTTTGTTTTTTCCACTTGGAACACTCAGTGAAAGAGGTCAAATTTCAAGGGTTTTATTCATTCTAATAATCTTTTGTTGTTGTTGTTCTATGGAATAAGTTATCAATAATATAATTTCATAGATGACCTTTTTAAGCACAGAACTACAACTATATTATGGCTCAATATTCTGGCTTCCACTGTTTTCTTTGGGAATGGTGAGCACTTTGGGGGCCATGCTCTTTAAACAACCATGTCACTCTCCCTTATTGAAGATGATACCACACACCATATGGAGATCCTTTCAAGCAATGCCTTGCCTCATTTTTGGGATCACCAGGTTTGTACCCAAGAGCTGGCCAGAGAAAATTCTTGCCAGTGTTAGAACTGTGCTATAATTTAATTCTGGTGTGGCTCGTTCTCAGCATCCACCCAGCACAGCCTCCTTCTGCATGACGGTGGGGGCTAAATGCCAGCGGGAGGTGCTAAATCTCAGTTCTACTGAGGACAGGAACAAAAATACCAAGCTAAATTTCACTCGAAACAATTATCTGCACACTGAATCATTCTTCTCTTCTCGTATCTCTGTTGCCCTCCTGACTACCTCTTTGTAATAACACTGCTGTGCTACTCACAAAAGACAAAAGTGAGTGTTCTTAGCTAAATTTAACTTAACTGATAGTGTTGAAATTAATTAACGCTGAATTTTAATCATGTAGCAAATGTTAAGTGTCAAACGTGAAAGGGTAGTTGGTAAAGGTCAAGGGACATACGTCAAAGTTTTGCTAAGCAAAAGCTATCTGCAGTTGATTGAAAATTTCGACGGAAGCAGTGCAAGGAACTGTACTTCCTTCTCCCCTACCCTGATTACTATCTGTATGTAATATTTTCAATATGAAACTTTAGCCTTATCAATTCTTTTGCATCAAAAACCATTCAGTTTGAAGTAAAACTATAAATTCTTCTTATGTTTGGCAAAAGAAGTTGATTGCAGTTCTCATTTGCTGTAGAATGAGTGCAACTATGAAGCAAATGAGCTGCTCTGAGCTCCCATCTGCAGAAAGAACTTTTTATACAAAGTCTGAGGTTAATAAGATTACATAGGCTTTATTTGTGAATCGGGTCAGATTGTGCCAGAGCACAAGTGAGGCTGTGGCAGTGCTGTCTCAGGAAACCAGTACTGTCCCTGCCTAAGACTCAGAATCTTGGGAAACTTGCCAGCCTCATTTGTAAAGAAAATTCTATTCTGCTTAGTAACAGTTTTGAGTATCTGAGAACCCAGGAGGTCTGTCTGAATCCCAACAAAAATCTCTCCTGCTTTATTTCAGGCATATTGTCACACCCAAACGTCACTGGAAATGGAAGGACTACCTGCTCCCACAACCTGCAAAATATTTCTCTCAGAATGGTCACTAAATATTTCCCTTTCTTTTTCTTACCCAGTGAATGCTCCAATTTCCATTTTTCTGACCACTAACAATGGACTAAGGACCTGATCTTTAGGAACCCTGAAATACAAATTTTTCCTTAGGGTGAATTTCATGATTTTAGCCTCAGGGCACTCCTTGTTGCACAGATACTTCAAAATTAGGCAAGAACCTTCCCTAGAACTCTATAGAGAGCTTTGTCTATTTGTCAATCAATGTCTCTGGATTATACTGTTTTCTCCTTCCTTTTTACTTCTTTTATTCTTTCAAGATCTTTCATGGTTTGGTAGCTCTTCTAAATTTCATTTCTTCTCTTCAAAATTTCAAAAGCCTATTTTTGACAAGAATAGAATTGTAGATAGTGCACTAACCTCTTTAGCAAAGTATCAGGCCTATTTAAAATAAGGACTCTCTTTCTTTCTCCAGGGTTTTACAGATTGACAGCCTAATGATAGAGTCAAATGGTAATGTATTAATGATAGGGAGAAAGAGTAAAATGTATACCTTAAAGTGATGTGGGAAATAAAAGTTTAAATAAAAGTAAAGGAGTCTTTTTATAAAGTCCTATGGCAGGAACAGCAGAAGAAAAAGTCTGTAATATAGCACTAGCAAAAAAAAAAAAAAAAAAAAAAAGTGCCATAAATAAAAATTGATCTCTCTGTATAGACAGTGAAAATCTTTATTAAAAGCAAGCTATCTAGTTCAAGACTTATTGTCTTCACACATATCATAACCAAGGTAATTCTATCAATGGCACCAGCAACAATGCACAAAAGAGAATGGACAAATCCATTCACTGTGAATAGTCATTTGACCTATTCATTCAATTCAGTAAACTCCATAACACTGATATGCTAGGCACAGTGGAAGGGGTAAGTTCATTCATCTTAGCAAAAAGATGAATGAACTTATACTAAAAGTGTCTGCAATTAGAAGAGAGTGTAGGGAATAAGAGACTTGATCCAATTTTTTACAACACAATTTAAACTCCATAATAAAGGAGCAATAACCAGTAAGGGGCAAGTAATTCACTCTGCCTATATTGGAAGAAAGTTAAATGACCTAGGTCAAGGAGGTCAGTAAAGGCCTCTTTACTGGAACAAAGATAATACCGAAATTAAATATTGAGATTAACACTACAAATAATAAATCTAATAACAGCAGCTACTGCACAACAAAACTCCTGAGAGATCAGGCATTATATTAGGAGCTATTTACAATTGTTTGATTTAATCACCTCATTAAGCAGACAAGGCAGGAATTAGTATGAACTCCACTTCTACTGAAAATGTAAAGAAAGCTTAAAGCAGTTAAGTCCTTAACTATGATTTCACAATTAATAAGTAGTGTTATAGTTTAGGTATGCCTGTCCCTCAGTGCTTAGCCAGATTCCTGGCAGTTGGAGACAGTCAAAGAAATGGACAAGGATGATTTGATTTACCATGAAAATAACTAGCTGATGTGGTCACTGCTGTAAAACAAATTAGTCAATTCAGTGTGGAAAGAAAATCAGCCAAACGGATTGCTTGGCACCAGGAGGCCCAATTAGTTAATAAACTGAACTGCTCCCTTGGAGGTGGCCAAGGATCCTCTGGCACTACACATACAATTGCTGTGAAAAGAGAAGGATTTGGGCCTACAGTAGCTCAGATTTTGAAGGGGACAGACCCAGCAGGTGATGTTGGGCAAGGCACTTAAGTTCTCTGAGGTTCAGAATTCTTACCAGTTAAAAAAAGGATAATAACATCTTTTTCTAAGGAGTTTGAGGATTAAGTGAGATGACAAGTGTATAGTGCTGAGCATAGGCCAAGCTCCAGGGTAAGCTCACAGGAAAGGGTGACTGCTTTCACCATTGTCAGTAGACTGGGCCAATCTCTGGATCTTCCAAGTAGCAACTGTATGGCTTTGGGGCACATTCACATATTCATGCAACAAATAGATTAGGTGATTAACAGTAATGACTAATAATTAATAACAAGTATTAGATTCATACAAATGTGCCAGGCATTGTAAAGAGCTGAGAAAAAACTAGGTCACCAAATAAGCAGGATCCGTGCCCTCTGAAAGTTCACAGCCCTGTATGGGAGATATTTAGTTAAATGTATTTATTAGTCTGTTACATAACAATATCCATTTTGTCCTTTGCTATATGACCAGAGCATGACCGTTGTCTATCACTGTCTGATAGATGCTTAATAAATATTTATTGCATTTAAAAAATTAAGTTGGATTAATCAGGTAAGTAGTAGGTATCTCTTTTCAGTCTCATTATTTTATAGGGGTGAAGGAAAGTCTTCTTTGTTTTAAGCTTTTAATAAATCCCTGGAGTTCTCTAGACATGAAATTGCTTTATGAATTTCCAAAATATATTCATTTTCAGAAACTTAGTTATCAAGTTCCAGTGCTGCCTTGCAAATTTCAATGTATTGATGAACAGTGTTGGTAGAAAGAATTATTTTATCTTCCCAATTTTAAAGGAAATGTGTGTAATGTTTTATCATTGAGTATACATATTGTAGGCATACTTTGTTGAGTTAAGAAATCCATTTTTAGTTTGATGAGAACTTTTGTTTTAGATGTGTACTTTTAGAAAATATTTTTATCCATCTACTGAAATAATCATTTTTTTATCCATTAATATGTTAACATAAAAATTAATACATTTTCTAATATTTAACCAAACTTACATTTCAAGAATAAACTAATTTTTAAGATGTTTTGTTTAAAATTTTCTTGGATAAATTTTCACGAATGATATTGACCTTTAATTTTTCTTTCTTGTATTGTCCTTGTTTGGTTTTTGTATCTAAAGTAACTATTTCATAAGTGAGTTAGATAACCCTTCTTTTCTAATTTTCTGAAAGTGTTTGTGAAAGGTTGGAATTGCTTGGTCTTTCTATAACTAGTGGGAAATTGTTTTTAAACGACCTAGAGCTGGTGCTTACCTGGTGAGATTTTTAATAATTAAAAATTATTTAATTATTAATTAAAATTTTTATGGATAGGACAACTCAGATTTTTCTCTTTCATCTGGAGTAAATTTAAAAAACCTAATTTTATAGGAAATTTACCATTCTACTAAGTTGTCGAATTTATTGTCTTAAAATTGTTCAATATTTTTCAACTTGAGAATAATGATATCTTTCTGATAAAATTTTTATTGCTAAAAAGTGACTTGCATAAAGTCCCATAATGTCTAACATTATGAAAGGTATACTAGTTTATTTTTGGTATGGAGTTTCTTCATACATTTTATGTCCATACAGTCAACCTTTCTGAATTTTAAGTCTTAGGTATGGTTCTTGCAAACAGAAAATTGTAGGGAGTTGTCCTATTATATCTTTCCCTTTTAACTGGAGAACTCACTTTGTATGAATTGGGATTGCAGATCTATTTTAATTCATTTTAGTTTCTTTATTTGGTGCTTGTTTTTTGCCTCACCAAAAAAAAAAAAAAATCCATCTTACCTTGGTGAAGGATTGTTTGAGACTGTTTTCTCACTTTTAATAGTTTGGAAGATAGAGACTCCATATTTTAACTATTCTTTTTCTCTAGCAATTTTAACTTACATGCTTAACACAATAAAAAGTCAAACAATACCTATCTAGTTATCCCCCTACCAACTTATATGATAGATGTTTGCAAATTTTATTGGTTCCCAGTATTTTTAAAGCCTCTCAATGTGACCAGGCAAAAAGGGAAACATTTTGTTTAGTATATTAATTTTGTTTTTTCAACAATTAGGTGAAAACAATATTATTTATGCCTTAACTTAGTAGTCATTTGAAAAAAAGTAATAGGATACAAATTAAAAGAAAAAAATAACATTTTTATTTCTTTTCTAAATTACCACAATTGCTATCTAACAGCATAAGACCATGCTAGGTACTGAAAAACTTGTCAAATCTTAGAGTAAAATCAGCTAGTTCAATCATTATTTTTTGTTCCATACTGATTTTCTCTTGGTACTTGTTCTTTTTCATAGCAATATATTAAAAAAAAAACCTAGATTGCCAGATATGTCATTGAAGGGCTAGAGGGGAAGCTCACCTGTAGAACAGTTGCATATTTAACATAAGAAGCCTTGGGTTCCATTCGCAGCACAAGAAGAGAAAAAGTCATTGAAAGGCAAGCAGTGTGGCTCAGTGTTAAAACTGAACTGCCTTGAGCTGGTCTACTATGCTGTGGCCAACAGATGTTTGCATTTTTTTCCTAGAAATTGAAAACATCCTGTGGGCCTCCTGCTTGTTCACTGGGATGCCATGGACACCTCAGGATGCACTTTGGGAACTATAGTCACATGCTATTGAGTTTAATACTTTTTTAATTGAAAAATTAGACACTGTCATACCATTTTTCAAAATCAATGATATTTAGCTTACTTCATGTTTTCCATAATTTTTCCTCACTTTTTTGTTTTTAATTTTAGGTATTCTTTCAGGGTTATATTCCCTCTTCCTGGAAAATATAATTTAGAATTTCCTTCGTCATCTGCTCATAGTAAATTCTCTTAGTTGTTATATTCCTGAAAGTTAGTTTGTTTGTCCTCTGTTCTGAAAGAAGTTGTACTGATTATACATTTCTGAGCTATTATTCTCTGTTGGCAGATGTTATTATTCCACAGATGCTATTATTCACTGTTGTTCTCAAGAAGTCAGCCACAAGTCTCATTGTCATTGCTTTGTAGGTAATCCATATTTATTTCTCTGGCTGGTTTAAAAATCTTCTGTATATCTTTGGTTTCCTACAGCTTAACCACCATCAGACTAGACCTCAATTTTCCTTTCTTTAATTTATCACATATTTATTTAATCTAGTTAGTCTTTAGGACTTTTTGAATTAGAGGAAATGTGCCTCTAAAAATCTGTTCTTTCTTTATTTATTTATTTATTTTATTCTTAGTACTGGGAACTGAACCCAGGGGTGTTTTACCACTGAACTATGTTCCCAGACCTTTTGAGTTTTCATTGTGAGATAAAGTCTTGCTAGGTTGCTAAAGCTGACCTCAACCTCCTGGGTGACTGGGATTGCAGGCATGGGCCACCTCACTGGCTCCAAAAATTATGAAAAATTCCCAACCATGTTCAAATATTGCCTCTAATCTCCCTAGCCTTTCTATTAAATTCAATTACATTTATATTAAATATATATTAATTATATATTAGACTTAATCATTCTGTATGTCTCTACATCCCCTATATTTGTGTTCTCTGTATCTCTGAGATGAATTCTAACTAAAATTATTCAAGTCTATGTCCCAGATCATAAATTCTCTCTTTCACTGTGTTCCTTCTTCTACTGTGTCTAATATTTAATTTGTCTGTTGTATAGTTGTGTTTTATCCAGAGATGATTTGCATTTTTTTCCAAGTGCTCAGGAAAATAGGACCAAAATAGAACCACATCAAATTAAATTTTCTGCTTGAGCATTTTTGGGCCCCAAGTGGAATTAATTCCTGCCTATATGCAGAACAGTAAGTTTATGGCTAGGCCATCTCATGGGAGAATTTCCCTTTATATCTTTCCTACAAGAGCCAAAGCCAAAAACAAATCAGAATCTCTATTGCTTCCCTCTTCAATTTTCAGTGCAGGTTTTAGAATGTAGATTTAATTTTTTTTAATTCTGTTTGATTTTAATCTAGTTCATCCACTGAGAATACTATCTGTTGGATGTTCAAGCTTTAGTCTGAATTCTGTATTTAATCTCCCATCTACTATCCATCTTCGGGATAGTCGTTCTGTCTCAATTTCTTATGACACATAAAAATCTAAGTTCTAAGACAAGAAGCAGAGAGTGCTGGCTGCAGCTTATTCTCTGTGTAATGCTTTCTACACATCTCTGTACCAGTGGATTCTTCTAGTCCTCCATACTGTCAGGGACAGAGGCCCTCCAGATATCATTGTGTTCTCTTTATATTATATTTCTCAGGTTTAATTGGAGGTTCCAATATTTTCCAAGATTAATTAGCCCAGGAAATAAAAAGAATAGCAACTATTAAATAAAATAGGAAAAATAATAAAACCCAGGGAAATGTAAAGATGATTTATGAACTTTAAAGTCAGAATATTAGAAGTCCAGACTTACATCTTTAATTCCATCCTCCTTGGCAGTGGGGCCATTAATTAAATTATCCCAGAACCAGTTGCTACAAACTTTGGTGAAAGCTGGGGAAAAAAAAAACACTCTTTCCCCTCCAGCACAGGAGCCTGCAAAACTCTGCAAGAGAAACCACTCCAAGAGGTGGTGAGCAAAGCAACTACTGTGTGTGCTGTCTTCACCTAGTGAGAACCATGTAACTCCTTCATTCTTAGGAATTCTCCAATTGCCTAATGAGAAAACTGTGATTTTTGCTTAATTCTAAAAACAGGTCAGGAGGGTTCAAATGTCTCATCTTCCTGGTTGGTTATAGACCTTTTTTCTCCCAGAGACCCTAAGGTTTCTTTCTTTTTTTTTTTTTTAAAGAGAGAGTGAATTTTAATATTTGTTTATTTTTTTAGTCATCGGCGGACACAACATCTTTGTATGTGGTGCTGAGGATCGAACCCAGGCCGCACGCATGCCAGGCGAGCACACTACCGCTTGAGCCACATCCCCAGCCCCCTAAGATTTCTAATAGGGGTTTAGGAGTCCAGACTGAGGGGCAGAAGCCACCTATGTTATTTAGTAAAACAGCTCTTGGTCCTTTTCAAAATTCATCGAACCAAACTTTTTTTCTTACTAACATTCATTTATTGATCTAGAAATTGTCACTTAAACATGAATCAATGCCAGCATGAATCACTCTCATCTCTTGGGGACCAAAGAAATGAAGGAATTTGAAGAGTAAAATATTCCGTTGGACAAAAACATGGTGTAACCAAAGAAAAGTATGTGGGCTCTGAGTGAGCATAGCTTTTGTAAATTTTGAATCCAGTTGTAATAAGGCATGTCAGGGTTAGACAATCTAAGAAGTATGATGAGAATAAAGGGCAGGGATGAGTGTGAAAGGATGGTCCCTGGCACCTGCCTTCTACTAAGGACAGCAGTTAGCATTCTCTGTCTCATTTTATCTGCACAGTGGCCCAGATTGCTTCCATTTTATAGAAGAAGACAACATGAGTAGAAGGGGAAAGTTTATGATGGCAGAGCCTACCATCTTTCTCCTACACTACACTATCTAAAGTATTCAGTGCCCTTTCCCACTGTGCTGAGATTCTAGTGTTCCTGACATGGCGGTGTCAGGGGAGGGGGGGACACACACATAAGGAGAAAGGAACATTGACAACACCAAAGACTCCACATGATTGCCATTAGCACTTTGTCGTTTCTCCTGCAGGCACAAGTGCTGCTTAAGAAAGTCAGGTATAGTAAGATATAAGTTATATTTAATACATGTCTTCCTCTTTGTCTCCTTGATGGCAGTGTGCTATATATTCTATGGAAGTTAAATCTTTGGAATCTAGTTGCAATAAGGCATCACCTTATTTGGTATAGTAAAGCTTTTCTTTAGAAAGTCCACAGAAATATGAGGGACAGCATAATGTAACAAAGCATTAACATCTGCACATCTGCTTCCTTAATTTCTTCTTTAATAACGTCATGCATGCCAAATATGTTTAAGACTCTTTATCACTCGTGATACAGTATGATATAAGTTTAACCAGGAAAGATTTTCAGCATCAGGAAACCACAGAGGAAATGATGTCACAGCACACACACAAAGATATCTGAATGGCCTCAAACAGAGTAGCAGTTGATAAATGTGCCAATTACTCTGTCTTCTACCCTGAGGAAGCAATGTCACATGTTCACTTTATTTAAGTCATTCCAGAGAAACACAACCACCCAAGAGGCAATCAGGTGACAGTCCAGTGGCTACAGATGGATCATGGGTCCTGTCCACTATAATTCTCCTTGTACCTGATTAATCACTAAAAAAAAAAAAAAAAAAAAAAAAGCTCAGGTTCAAAGAGAGAATAAACTATGAGAGAATGAACTGTGATGGCAATTAACATGTTTCTAAGACTTAAAAGCTCTAAGGCAGTGGTTCTAAAATTCAATACATTCTGTCCTTCCATTTAACCTTTTGTTTTGGTTTTCATGGGAATTTCTGTTAGGCGGGAAATGCTTTGCTCATTGCAGCAGATGCATGTTTGCTCCAGGGAAAGTGATAAGGAGAACTATTTTAGGAAAGAGGACACGTGACTCAGTGTGGGAAGATAATATTGATAAATATGAGCAGGTCACGATAACCTTGTGGACTAGTGACCCTTTGGATATGCCAAGAGACATTATCAGCAAGAAAAGGCTGAGTCATGTATAAAAAATTTTGGCTTGAATTAGTCAGATTGTGGAGCAGAGGGATAGGGATGGTAACACACAGAGACTGAAACTGAGAGACATGAGCCCAGCTAAGAGTGAGGCCTGGGCCTCTAGACATTTGTATTTTACTGGCTGACTCCATTGTAATCAGGTGTCATCAACCTGCCTTACCGGCACATTTTTTAGCCTGTATCTTCAGGGCATTGTCACATCTTCAAGAAGCTGCCAGAACAGAGGTTGCTGCTTCTGCCTGCTTCAATGTGGTAGGAAACACTGCCTCCTAGCTCCTAGCTGTGCCATGTGTCTTCCTATTTATAATCATTTATAATCATGACATATGACTCTATCACTTTGGTTTGGACATTGGGCTTCTGCTCACAGTGAAGTCTTGCCTTAGAACTGAGTCCTGTGGCTAAAGACACATCTTATTTAGGGCTTGAATCAAACCTTATACTGTCTGTAACCATTTGAATAATTACCACCTAAACATATCAAGTTCTACTCCCTAGAATTTGTAAATGTTACTTTATTCAGAAAAAAAGTGTTTTACCAACAGCATTAAATTAAGGATTTTAAGATAATAAGACTCCCCCAGATTATGGGGGTAGGACTTAAATGCTATGTCTAAGAAAGAGGCAAGAGGCAGTAGACTTTCAGAAGAAGTAGCAGCAACGTGACCAGTGGGACAGAGAACAGAATCAAGGACACCTACAGCTACCAGGTACTGAAAGAGGCAAGGAAAGATCCTCCTCCAGAGCCTTCAGAATGTGCCTGCCAACACCTTGATTGGGACTGCTGGCCTCCACAACCACCAGTGAATAAACAGCTGTCACTTTAAGCTATTCAGTTTGTAGTAATTCATATAGCTCCTAGCTCTTGTTTTACACTCAGATTGTCAGGAAGTATAATCCTCAGTTTAGTTTATGTACCCCCAAGTAAGCAAATAAGCCCCCCTTAGACAAACAGAAACCTTGCCCAGTATGGTAATCCAAAGGGGACGCCAACTTTTCTGAAGACAGGAATAATTTGAGCAACAATTAGGCTTAAGTAAACTACTAGATGGTATTTTATTCTAATTGTTTTCACAAAGAAATATAATGGTTTTCATCTTATATTTGCAGTATTTTGGAACTAGCTTTGCCACTCTCAATCACCTAGGAGAAACTTAAAACCAAATACTGTTTTTATATCAAACCTACCTTTCTTCCACCTGAGTGATTTGTTTATGCAGATACTGAACTCCTGCACAGGTTGGTGCTTTGGGGGGAATGTGTACTATGCGAATGCAGATGCCTATGATCTTCACTCTTGATTCATTCAGTAGACCCTATTACTGTCTGATGACTCCTAAATATTGATTTTCTCAAGTTTTTGTCTCAAAATATGAAGGCATGATTTACAAATGCTCTGTTTTGTTTTTTGATTTTGTTTTTTCCTATAACATAGGAGCACTCAAAAACTAAACTAAGGAGATAAAGTATAAGTATTTCAGAAATCGTGGTCTTATCTGGAAGCACCATTGATTCACAGAAGGAAAACTGAACAATTTTGGTTCTGCCACTAATCAGATGAAAGGGCTCAGGCAAAGTTTTTTAACCTCTTCGGACTTCAACTTCCACACTGTTAAAAACTGTGCTAATATCTGATCTACCTCATAGTCTTTTTAAGAGAATTATTTGTATTAGACCACTTTAAGCTGAACACCCTGACCTCTCAAGGTCAATAATGCCATCCCAAGGTTCATTGTCATCCTACAATGAAGATTGAAAAACTTACAGATTTTGCATACGAACCTATATTTATAAATTTTCAGGTAAAGCTGAAGGATCTGAAATCTGGATCCAACCTACACATGCTAAGAAGCAGCTATTCTCTTTAGCTGTGGTATGTGCTTTCCTGTTTTCCATAGACTCTGCCATACCCTACTGGGCACTCATGGACTTTGTCTGGTACCTATAGACATTCTGTGACTTCTATAGGATAAAGTGCAAACTTTTTAGCATGAGCAAAACCCCCTCACATTCTTGGATGGGACCACATTTTCCACTTCATCTCCCCTAAATGAGGAATAGAACACTAATTCCTAAGCATCACATTTTTTTCAAACATCCTTGACTTTTAATGTGTCTACTCCCTCACTTGCATACATATCCATATGTTATGTTATTCTTTGAAAACATGTATCCTGCCCAACTCTTGTGAATGGCACACTTTTGTGAAGTTTTATTTGGCCAATCCAGAGCAGTTCAGTGCTACTTCTTTTAATCTTACACACATTAAAGCATTTATCACTTTGGTTTTCAATCAGCTGCGGATATACAGCTCCCAACAAATGAGGCTATGAATATTTAATTTTATATCCTAGCCTCTAGAACAGTACTTTGTATACAGAAGTATTAGTGTTAGCTAAAAATAAATAAATATGTTGACATGATTATCCACTGTTTGACATATAGCAAACGCCAATGATTTGTCTTCAGTTAGAGTAAATAGTATTAGGTATCACAGACTTGAGTTTAATATGAATGAACTTCACTTTTGATCACATCAAAGGAGAAAATATAGCATCATACTGTAGTGACTAAGAATGCAGACTCTGGAGTCAAACTTTCTAGCTCAGCTACTTGCTAAATGCTTAATGTCTTCCAAGTTTCTTTCCAAATAATCCAACAATAAGAATTCTACTTGCTTCAAAGGTAGTGGAGAGGATTATGTCGATATTTATAAAACTCAAAAAGCATTTGGCATAATGCATTAAATTAATTTAGCTGAAATTACTGTTGTCATTATTTCATTACATAAAACCTTTTTCAAGAAGTCTCTCTTGTGTAAAAATCCCCCACTGAGTAGACCTGTGGATCAGCATTATAGTGACATGGCTATATTGGGAAGTCTCAGATTTTACTAACATAAATACAAATATAAAAATATAAAAGTTGCCAAGTTCTCTTTTCCCACAGGTGGATCTTCTGTCAGGAAGCTTTTCTTCATTTTAAGCTTCAAATTAGTCTCATACAAATAAACTCAAAGGAAAGCCTAGTTTAAAGTCAAACCATAAGTTACTATGTGCATAAACTACCATGAAATATCATCTATTTACAGTATTTGTAAATATGCAAATTCTTAAATTAGGGCATGATTTTCAAGGTTAAAAAGTGGAACATAATTTTTATCTTGAAGGTGAAGATGTAAATTTCTATCATTTTGAAACGGGTTTAGTCACATATATACAAAGAACGTCAAAAAAAGTTACCCTTACACCAAATATTCCTAATTCTATATCTCTTTTCTAAAGAAATAATTTTGATAAGTAAAAGGCTTACATAAAAAGTACTCATCTCAGCATATCTGTAGCATTATTAAATTACCTACATATACATATTGTAGAAAAATCAATAAATAATAATACAGACACATGATAGAACATTAAGGAGATATTAAAATTTATGTTCACAAAGTTGTTTAAAAACAGAAGAAAGTCACTAAAAATGCAGAATACAAATTTATATAAACAAGATAATCCTAAATGCTAAGAGGAAAAAATGAAAGGAATTATATTTTTCTTATTTTGTACATAGATACCTAGAAATATAATGTTCTGGGTAGCCAAAATTCTCTTTCTGCCTAGAATAACTAAATAATTCAACTTTATGACCCATGAATATAGTCAGCCATGGTAGGGGCGAGGAGACTCACCCCTCCAGGCTGGAGACCCCTCCCACCAGGGTGTCAGGGGGAGCTCTTATACCTCTGCAGCCAGGGTACAGGGTACTTGCTCCTCCAGGCGAGGATGTTCCCAGTAGCCAAAATTCTCTTTCTGTCTAGAATAATTAAATAATTCAACTTTATGACTCATGAACATAGAACTGAATGAAACAAGTTATATTAAATTGATAGCTACATTGTTTGTGGAAGATCAGGGTTTGAAAAATTCAGTTCCTATCATAACTGGATGGCCAGTTTGGTAGAAACCATGCCTATACAGAAGGATATGGTCCTTTGTTGTCGAGCCTCAAAAAGACATCAGAGATGAAAGACACAGCAATGTTTTAGGAGCAACAGTCTTCATTTGTAATTAAATGGAGTACATGATTAGAGAGTGACTATAAAGGCCTTTGGATTTATCTAAAGGAAAACTGCTTGCATTGTTACAACCTAGTCCAGTAGGCTAGATTTCATTGCTGAAAATGAAAGACACTTGGCAAACCATTTCCAAAATCCTACAGCTTTATATCAACTGAGACTAGGGAAACAACAACTGTGTCTTAGAAATGCAAAAATAAATTTATATCTCTTGGATAAGCTAAAGAATAACTTCCAAGGGACAATAATAACAGATTTTCTGCTAAGGAAATCATGACACCTTTTTTATTTAGCATGGAAAAAGTATACTGTGGAAGGCAAAAAGGAAATCTCAGAGGTCAGGAGATCATTGAATAGAGAAAAAGTTACTGCCTAGGTTAATGGTGAGCAAAGGAGTCACTAAAAATAACATGATACTATTCCTGCTAATATATTATTCAGCATTTGACAGCCCAGGGGGCTTGCCTATTTCTCAAAACACAGTATACATAGTCAGAGTAGACTTTTCAATCACACACTACTGTCTCGGGAGCCTTGCTTAAGTACCACATTCATTTTTCACCTGCCATGAAAGTGTTGCACCCTGCTTGTATATCATTATTGTTTGCTGTTTTCGTAGTGCATAGTTCTTTGGCTATGGGTACTAACTCCTCCCCCAACAATTGCTTTTGTCCTCACATAAAATGCCTATTCCAAATAGCACCCATGAATTCAGTTACACTATCCTCATGGTAGCAGTGAGACAACTGATTGCCAATATTCTCCAAAATAAACCTGGCAAACCAGCTTCACCTTCACCTTG
Source organism: Marmota flaviventris (assembly GCF_047511675.1). Classification (NCBI taxonomy): domain Eukaryota; kingdom Metazoa; phylum Chordata; class Mammalia; order Rodentia; family Sciuridae; genus Marmota; species Marmota flaviventris. The sequence goes on along the minus strand of NC_092498.1, from coordinate 98,614,578 downwards.
TTCCAAGTGCAATATTTCTCCATGACTTACTCTACTGAAACAACATGTTCACCTTTATAAACATCTAAGGAAGTATTAGTGCCTGAGGGAAGCAGATTAAATACAGATTAGGTAATAATTGCCAATATTTAGTGGCCACTTACTGTATGTCAGGCATCATATAATTTCATTTCATTTCTATTGGTCCCAGGGTACTAACAAAGAAACTGAGGCACAGAGAAGTTACATAATTTATCAAGGCCACATAGCTATTCTAAGTGGCAGAATTGGGATCTGACTTGGAAATACCAAGTGCCAAATGTATCTTTCCAATTTTATATTGTCTTCTAATTACTGCCTTCTTGATGACCAAGATTTCTATTATTTCACCAGGAACTGCTTACTCTTCTTCTCTATAAAGTTCTATATTCTTTTGCTCTTTCTTGGGGTATCTTGTCTGAAAAGAGAATGCATCCTTAAAAATCAGGGCTGTAGGTGTGTTTGAGGAAGTAGAAATAGGGAAAATCCAATTTCTCTATGAAAAGTGATCAACAAAATCACAGTAATTTCAGAATCTTCAGGTTTTATTTTAAATCTGATGAGAAAAAAGCATTTAATGTAGTTATAAACAATTAATTATAGAATTTCAAGAGATTCCCATTAAAGAAGTATACAGGCTAAACATGGAGAAGGGAAGGGAAGGGAAAGAAAAGGAAGGGGGAAATTCTGTAAGTGAATGCTTGAAAAAGCTACAGGAAAGGAGAGGTTCATGTTGCTGGATGTCATTTATGACCCTTCATATGTTACACTGAACACCTATAGGTAGAGGTTTGTTTAGAAGGAAAAATGAGCAAACAGAAACTCTAAAGATTAAAAATAGGTGAAGGTTTTAAGCCAGTACTTCTCTACCAGAATGGAAAACACACTGTATCATTTTGATATTATAATTCTAAGAAGAAGATAGTTTCAGATAATACATATGTTTAAATGTCTACACTAAAGAAAGAAGATCTTGCAGTTTTCTTGCATTCATTCCCTCTTCTGTTCATTCAAAAAAAATTTTTAATGTGGTGCTGAAGATCAAACCCTCCAATTGCCTTTCTTTTTTCTTTAATTGCTTTTATTTTTTAAATACATGACAGTGGAATGCAACACAATTCTTATTACACATACAGAACACAATATTTCATATCTCGGTTTGTATATAAAGTATGTTCACACCAATTCATGTCTTCATACATATACTTTGGATAATGATGTCCATCACATTTCACCACCATTGCTAACCCCCTGCCCCCTCCCATCCCCTCCCACCCCTCTGCCCTATCTAGAGTTCCTCTATTCCTCCCATGCTCTCCCTCCCTATCCCCTATGAGTCAATCACCTAACATCAGAGAAAACATTCGCGGTTTATTTTTTGGGGTTTGGCTAACTTCACTTAGTATTATCTTCACCAACACCATCCATTTACCTGCAAATGCCATGATTTTATTCTCTTTTAATGCTGAGTAATATTCCATTGTGTGTGTGTGTGTGTGTGTGTGTGTGTGTGTGTGTGTATATATATATATATATATATATATATATATATATATATATATATATATATATATATATATATATATATTAATCCATTCATCTACAGAATGGCATCTGGATTGGTTCCACAGTTTAGCTATTGTGAATTGTGCAGCTATAAACATTGATGTATGCTGTTTTTAAGTCCTTTGCTGGTTCCATTCCCAGTTTTCCAAGAAATCTACATACTGCTTTCCATATTGGCTGCACCAATTTGCAGTCACACCAGCAATGTATGAGTGTGCATTTTCCCATACATCTTTGCCAACACTTATTATTGTTTGTCTTCATAATAGCTGCCATTCTGACTGGAGTGAGATGGTATCTTAGAGTAGTTTTGATTTGCATTTCTCTGATTGCTAGAGATAATGAACATTTTTTCACATATTTGTTGATTGATTGAATATTCTCTTCTGAGAAGTGTCTGTTCAGGTCCTTGGTCCATTTATTGATTGAGTTATTTGTTTGTTTGTTTGTTTGTTTTTGGGGGGGTTAGTTTTTTGAGTTCTTTATATACCCTAGAGATTAGTGCCCTATCTGATGTGTGAGGGGTAAAAATTTGCTCCCAAGATGTAGGCTCTGTATTCACCTCACAGATTGTTTCTTTTGCTGAGAAGTAGTTTTTTAGTTTGAGTCCATCCCATTTATTGATTGTTGGTTTCAATTCTTGCACTATAGGAGTCTTATTAAGGAAGTTGGGTCCTAATCCCACATGATGAAGATTAGGGCCTACTTTTTCTTCTATTAGACAGAGAATTTCTGGTTTAATTCCTAGGCCCTTGATCCACCTTAGTTGAGTTTTGTGCATGGTGAGAGATAGGGGTTAAGATAATATCACAACAGACACTACAGAAATACAGAGGATAATTAGAAATTATTTTGTAAACTTATACCCCAATAAAATAGAAGATATTGAAGGAACTGACAAATTTCTTAAGTCATACGACTTGTCCAGATTGATCAGGAAGATATACACAATTTACACAGACCAATATCAAGTGATGAAATAGAAGACACCACCAGAAGCTTACCAACCAAGAAAAGCCCAGGACCAGATGGATACACAGCCAAGTTCTACAAGACCTTTAAAGAAGAACTAATACCAATACTCTTCACTTTATTTCAGAAAATATAAAAAGAGTAAGCATTTCTAAACTCATTCAATGAGGCCAATATCACCCTGATTCCAAAACCAGGCAAAGACACATCAAAAAAAGAAAAGTTTAGACCAATATCTCTAATAAACATAAATGCAAAAATTCTCAATAAAATTCTGGCAAATCAAATACAAAAACATCAAAAATATCGTGCACCATGATTAAGTGGGACTCATCCCAGGTGTGCAAGTTTTGTTCAACATAAGGAAATCAATAAACATAATTCATCACATCAATAGACTCAAAGATAATAATCATATGATCATCTCAATAGAATCAGAAAAAGCATTTGACAAAATAAAGCACCCCTTCATGTTCAAAACACTAGAAAAACTAGGGATAACAGGAACATATCTCAACATCGTAAAGGCTATTAATGCTAAGCCCCAGGCCAACATCATTCTAAATGGAGAAAAATTGAAGGCATTCCCTCTAAAAAATGGAACAAGACAGGGATGTCCTCTTTCACCACTTCTACTTAATATAGTTCTTGAAACACTGGCCAGAGCGATTAGACAGATGAAAGAAATTAAAAAGGGATACATATAGGAAAAGAAGAACTTAAATTAGCACTATTTGCTGATGATATGATTCCATACCTAGAAGACCCAAAAAGCTCCACCAGAAAATTTCTAGAACTAGTAAATGAATTCAACAGAAGAGCAGGTTATAAAATCAACACCTATAAATTAAAGGCATTTCTGTATATCAGTGACAAATCCTCTGAGAGGGAAATGAGGAAAACTACCCCATTTACAATAGCCTCAAAAAAAAATAGTTGGGAGTCAATGAAAGAGGTGAAAGATCTACACAATGAAAACTACAGAACCTAAAGAAAGAAATCAAAGAAGATCTCAGAAGATGGAAAGATCTACTTTGCTCTTGGATAGGCAGAATTAATATTATCAAAATAGCCATACTATCAAAAGCACTATACAGATTTAATGCAATTTCAATCAAAATCCCAATGGCATTACTCATAGAAATAGAAAAAGTAATCATGAAATTCATCTGGAAAAATAAGAGACCCAGAATAGCTAAAGTAATCCTTGCAGGAAGAGAGAAGCAGGTGGCATCACCAAACCAGACCTTAAGCTATACTACAGAGCAATAGTAACAAAAACAGCATAGTATTGGCACCAAAACAGACTGGTAGACCAATGGTACAGAATAGAGGACACAGAGACTAACCCACAAAATTACAATTATCTTATATTAGACAAAGGTGCCAAAAACATGCATTGGAGAAAAGATAGCCTCTTCACAAATGGTGCTGGGAAAACTGGAAATCCATATGCAACAAAATGAAACTGAAACGTTCATTCAAAATTAAGAGTCTTCTCTTATCAGTGCTTCTCCAACATAAAAATGCCCTGGAGGGCTGGTTTAGGAGATTTGCTTTCCAAGACTGCATTTTTTTTTTTTTTTTTTTTTTGTACTGGGGATTGAATCTAGGGGCACTTAACACTGAGCCACATTCTCCAGCCCTTTTATATATTTTATTTATAGATAGAGTCTTAATGAGTTGTTTAAAGCCTTGCTAAATTGCTGAACCTGGCTTTGAACTCATATCCTCCTGCTTCAGCCTCCCAAGACACTGGGATTAGAGACATATACCACTGCACCTGGCTCCAATATTTCATTTCTAACAAACTCCCAGGTGATGTTGATGCTGCCAGAGCACACTTTGAGTAGCAAGATTCTATATAATATGGATGATGAGAAGACTACCTGTTGTTTACATCTCTGGAAGAAAAAGCAAGCCCTGGCTGTAGTGAGAGTTGGGGAACAGGAACTGAAAGGGGCTCCTACTGCTCAAGTTCAACATTTCAACTTCCAACAATTTTGAGTACTTCTAGAGTTTTTACATGGCTACAAAAAAGGGCTACTGGCAAATGCAGCCAAGGCTCTTTTTTAGAGCAGTCAAATAGATGTTCAAAATAATTTTCCCTTTTGTTTCCTCAAATCTTAAATAGAAATAAATTTGTTAATATTTTATCTTTTCTCATTTGTCTTTCTGTTCAATGTATATAGAATTGGTTCCACTTATTCACCTTTAATGCATTAGATAGATATGAATACATAATTTAAGCATATATATAACTTGTATGTATTTACACATAATTATATTATTTACATAAACATATACATAATACAAATTCAAATTGTATTATAATGACTTCAGAGAAGAAATAATGAACCACTTGTCCATTTGGATCTGAGTTTGGGCCATTACATTAAGCCCCAGCTTCTTACCAGGAGAGAGGAACAACCAAGAATGCTAGATAGACACAAATAACCACCTAAAATATCCTCCCATTTGATAGTACCCCATGTGAAGAAGTCTCCCTTATAGTCTTTATTTTTTGAGATTAGAGAACAATATAGGCAATTATGTGATTATATTTTCCCTTAGAGACAAGCTAGTGCTCAAGTGATCTCATCCCAGGCCTTGGCTCTTTTCACTTTCTTCATATATTGTCTTATCTCCTTTTTCTTATCTTAATCTCATTGCTCTATTTCATATGTGTTTGTTATAAATGTCTTTTAATCATTTTGGGAAATAGACAGGAAATCCATACATATGGACCCATTTGTTGGTTCAACCAACTGTTTTCAAGTGTCTATCAAGTGGTAGGCACTGAGATAGAGGTGAATAAGACCTCCTATCAAGAAGATGCAAACAAGGGATTAGGGAAGATGGCAGTGAAGGGAGTGCATCACTCCCGTGTACTGCGTCACTGTGCGGGAGAATGACGAGTTAGAACGGCTAAAAGCTATCTTGTTAGGAATTTCCAGCAAAATTGGGGTGCTCCAAAACCTAGAGGAAGGATTTCCATCACACGAGGATCATCTATGGGGGCTCAAACGCGAGCGATTTGTCCACACGGAGGGTCACGCTGCTTATTCAGCAAATTGCCCAGCGGCTAGAGTCTGTGGCGCACGCTGGGAAAGGACGAGATAGCAACACAAAGATACAGCGCTGCGGATTCTGCGGGCTCCTGCCAGCTGTGCAATTACTGTGCTCAGTGCTGAATTCTGGGTTTGAGATGGGGGAAGGAAGCGGTCCAATTCGGTTCTCCACACCGGTCAGACCACAGAGGAAGCCAGCGGCCACCATCTTGGAGAGCTGACGTCAGCTTCCCTGTTTTCGACTGATCGCAGCTCATTCAGCTATAGAAAAGGTAATTTCAGGCTGCCATTCGCCTGCGTCTCGCAGACAAATTACGCAGGCTCAGTGCTAAAGAACCTGTGGAAACTGCTTCTTGGAGCCTGCTCCTATCAGAACATACACCGAGCCCGGAGCGGCCAAATTCCGGCTCCCGGAACTGCTCTGGCCCAGGGCTAAAGAACACGGGGAAACTGCTTCTCGGTCTGGGTCCTGCTGAATACTGTGGAGGTAAATACCAACCGAGCCTTCATAGGCAGTGGCAACAGGATTGAGACGGGGCTTGTGAGGGCCGGTCAGGACTCACCCGTTGCTTTGGTCACCCGGCAAAGGGAACGAAATGCTGCGATCCGCATGGGATACCAACATGGCAGAGATCTGATGTCATCAGAAAGCGGCGGAGGAGATAACTTCATCGATACCAGCGGCGACAGAAACAGTTGGTCTCCTGGTAAAGAAAGTGAGTCACAAACACCCGAGTCTCTCTCACTTTGTCATCAAGCCAGAAGGGCAGAGCAGAGCTGCCGCCCGCACCCGGAACAGGCCCAGCGACCCACTGGCGTGGTAGTCACTTTACCCCAATTGGAGTAGGGGCCAAGCAGAGCCGCCTTCCGCGCCCGGAACAGGCCCAGTGACCCGCTGGCATGGTAGTCACTTTACCCCAATTGGAGTAAGGGCAGAGCAGAGCCGCTGCCCGCGCCTGCAAGTAGGCAGACCTGTGACCGACCGGCAGAACAGGCCCAGGGGTCCGCAGGCGTGGTAGACAGATCACCCCAATTGGAGGAGGAGCACAGCCGCCGCCCGCCCCTGCAAGGAAAACTTTTCAACTATACAAGAGCAATATAAATACATAGGGGGAAAATTTCAAAAACACAACAGTTTCACCAAGCAGAAAGAAACGCGAGCAGTATGAAAAGACAAGGAAAGAAAGGACCACAAGCAATGCAGGTCAACTCAACTTTAGAAGAGGTAATAGCTGCAGCAGATGGAATGTCAGATAAAGAATTCAGGATATACATGCTTCAGATGATCTGGAGTCTCAAGGAAGACATTAGACAGCAAAATCAGACAATGAAAGATCACTTCAACAATGAATTACATAAACAAATCCAAGAAGCAAAAGATCAACTATACAGGGAGATAGAGGTTATAAAAAACAAACAAACAGAAATCCTAGAAATGCAGGAAGCAATAAACCAACTTAAAAACTCAATTGAGAATACTACCAGCAGAGTAGAACACTTAGAAGATAGAACATCAGACAATGAAGACAAAGTATTTCAACTTGAAAAGAACATAGACAGCTCAGCAAGACTGTTAAGAAACCATGAGCAGAACATCCAAAAAATATGGGATAACATAAAGAGACCAAACTTAAGAGTCATTGGGATACAGGAAGGTATAGAGGTCCAAACCAAAGGAATGAGCAATCTATTCAATGAAATAATACGAGAAAACTTCCCAGACTTGAAGAATGAGACAGAATCCCAAATCCTAGAAGCCTACAGGACAACGAATGTGCAAAATCATAAGAGATCCACACCTAGACACATTATAATGAAGATGCCCAACATACAGAATAAGGAGAGAATTTTAAAAGCTACAAGAGAAAGGAAGCAGATTACATTCAGGGGTAAACCAATCAGGATAACAGCTGATCTTTCAACACAGACTCTGAAAGCTAGAAGATCCTGGAATAACATATTTCAAACACTGAAAGAAAATGGGTTCCAACCAAGAATTGTGTATCCAGCGAAATTAAGCTTCAGGATGGAAGATGAAATTAAAACCTTCCAGGATAAACAAAAGTTAAAAGAATTTGCAGCTAGAAAACCATCTCTTCAAAACATCCTCAGCAAAACATTACAGGAAGAGGAAATGGAAAATAACAATGAAAAACAACAGTGGGAGGTAGGACAGTAAAGGGGGGAAAATAATCAAAGAGGAAAACAAACCATGTTTAGTAACATAAATAAACAAATATGGCTGGAAGAACAATCCATATCTCAATAATAACCCTAAATGTTAATGGCTCAAACTCACCAATTAAGAGACACAGGCTAGTAGAATGGATCACAAAACAAGACCCAACAATATGCTGCCTACAGGAGACGCATTTGATAGGAAAAGACATACATAGACTGAAGGTGAAAAGTTGGGAAAAATCATATCATTCATACGGACTTCGGAAACAAGCAGGAGTGTCCATACTCATATCAAATAAAATAGATTTCAAGCCAAAGTTAATCAAAAGGGATAAAGAGGGACACTACATACTGCTCAAGGGAACCATACACCAACAAGACATAACAATCATAAATATATATGCCCCAAACAATGGTGCAGCTATGTTCATCAAACAAACTCTTCTCAAGTTCAAGAGTCTAATAGACCACCATACAATAATCATGGGAGTCTTCAACACACCTCTCTCACCACTGGACAGATCTTCCAAACAAAAGTTGAATAAGGAAACTATAGAACTCAATAACGCAATTAATAACCTAGACATAATTGACATATATAGAATATACCACCCAACATCAAGCAGTTACACTTTTTTTCTCAGCAGCACATGGATCCTTCTCAAAAATAGATCATATATTATGTCACAGGGCAACTCTTAGACAATATAAAGGAGTAGAGATAATACCATGCATCTTATCTGATCATAATGGAATGAAACTGAATATCAATGATAAAAGAAGGAAGGAAAAATCATGCATCACTTGGAGAATGCACAATAGGTTACTGAATGATCAATGGGTTATAGAAGACATCATGGAGGAAATTAAAAAATTCTTAGAGATAAATGAAAACACAGACACAACATATCGGAATCTATGGGACACATTGAAAGCAGTTCTAAGAGGAAAATTCATTGCTTGGAGAGTTCATTACTTAAAAAAAGAAAAAAACAACAAATAAATGATCTCATACTTCATCTCAAAATCCTAGAAAAAGAAGAGCAAAACAACAGCAAAAGAAGTAGAAGGCAAGAAATAATTAAAATCAGAGCTGAAATTAATGAAATCGAAAGAAAAGACACAATTGAAAAAATTGACAAAACTAAAAGTTGGTTCTTTGAAAAAATAAACAAAATCGACAGACCCTTAGCCATGCTAGCAAAGAGAAGAAGCGAGAGAACTCAAATTAGTAGCATACGGGATGAAAAAGGCAATATCACAACAGACACTTCAGAAATACAGAAGATAATCAGAAATTATTTTGAATCCTTATACTCCAATAAAATAGAAGATAGTGAAGGCATCGATAAATTTCTTAAGTCATATGATCTGCCTAGATTGAGTCAGGAGGATATAGACAACCTAAACAGACCAATATCAATTGAGGAAATAGAAGAAACCATCAAAAGACTACCAACTAAGAAAAGCCAAGGACCGGATGGGTATACAGCAGAGTTTTACAAAACCTTTAAAGAGGAACTAATACCAATACTTTTCAAGCTATTTCAGGAAATAGAAAAAGAGGGAGAACTTCCAAATTCATTCTACGAGGCCAACATCACCCTGATTCCTAAACCAGACAAAGACACCTCAAAGAAAGAAAACTACAGACCAATATCTCTAATGAACCTAGATGCAAAAATCCTCAATAAAATTCTGGTGAATCAGATACAAAAACATATCAAAAAAATTTTGCACCATGATCAAGTAGGATTCATCCCTGGGATGCAAGGCTGGTTCAATATAGGGAAATCAATAAATGTTATTCACCACATCAATAGACTTAAAAATAAGAACCATATGATCATCTCGATAGATGCGGAAAACGCATTCGACAAAGTACAGCATCCCTTTATGTTCAAAACTCTAGAAAAACTAGGGATAACAGGAACATACCTCAATATTGTAAAAGCAATCTATGCTAAGCCTCAGGGTAGCATCATTCTGAATGGAGAAAAATTGAAGGCATTCCCTCTAAAATCTGGAACAAGACAGGGATGCCCTCTCTCACCACTTCTGTTCAACATAGTTCTCGAAACACTGGCCAGAGCAATTAGACAGACGAAAGAAATTAAAGGCATAAAAATAGGAAAAGAAGAACTTAAATTATCACTATTTGTAGATGACATGATTCTATGCCTAGCAGACACAAAAGGGTCTACAAAGAAACTATTAGAGCTAATAAATGAATTCAGCAAAGTGGCAGGATATAAAATCAACACGCATAAATCAAAGGCATTCCTGTATATCAGCGACAAATCCTCTGAAATGGAAATAAGGACAACCAATCCATTCACAATATCCTCAAAAAAAATAAAATAGTTGGGAATCAACCTAACAAAAGAGGTGAAAGACTTATACAATGAAAACTACAGAACCCTAAAGAGAGAAATAGAAGAAGATCTTAGAAGATGGAAAAATATACCCTGTTCATGGATAGGCAGAACTAACATCATCCAAATGGCGATATTACCAAAAGTTCTCTATAGGTTTAATGCAATGCCAATCAAAATCCCAACAGCATTTCTTGTAGAAATAGAGAAAGCAATCATGAAATTCATATGGAAAAATAAAAGACCCAGAATAGCAAAAACAATGCTAAGCAGGAAGTGTGAATCAGGCAGTATAGTGATACCAGACTTCAAATTATACAATAGAGCAATAGTAACAAAAACAGCATGGTACTGGTACCAAAACAGGCGGGTGGACCAATGGTACAGAATAGAGGACACAGAAACCAATCCACAAAACTACAACTATCTTATATTTGATAAAGGGGCTAAAAGCATGCAATGGAGGAAGGATAGCATCTTCAACAAATGGTGCTGGGAAAACTGGAAATCCATATGCAACAAAATGAAACTGAATCCCTTTCTCTCGCCATGCACAAAAGTTAACTCAAATGGATCAAGGAGCTTGATATCAAATCAGAGACATGGCGTCTGATAGAAGAAAAAGTTGGCTACGATCTACATACTGTGGGGTCGGGCTCCAAATTCCTCAATAGGACACCCATAGTACAACAGTTAATAACTAGAATCAACAAATGGGACTTACTCAAACTAAAAAGTTTTTTATCAGCAAAAGAAACAATAAAAGAGGTAAATAGGGAGCCTACATCCTGGGAACAAATCTTTACTCCTCACACTTCAGATAGAGCCCTAATATCCAGAGTATACAAAGAACTCAAAAAATTAAACAATAAGATAACAAATAACCCAATCAACAAATGGGCCAAGGACCTGAAGGACTTCTCAGAGGAGGACATACAATCAATCAACAAGTACATGAAAAAATGCTCACCATCTCTAGCAGTCAGAGAAATGCAAATCAAAACCACCCTAAGATACCATCTCACTCCAGTAAGATTGGCAGCCATTATGAAGTCAAACAACAAGAAGTGCTGGCGAGGATTTGGGGAAAAGGGTACACTTGTACATTGCTGGTGGGACTGCAAATTGGTGCAGCCAATTTGGAAAGCAGTATGGAGATTTCTTGGAAAGCTGGGAATGGAACCACCATTTGACCCAGCTATTGCCCTTCTCGGACTATTCCCTGAAGACCTTAAAAGAGCGTACTACAGGGATACTGCCATATCGATGTTCATAGCAGCACAATTCACAATTGCTAGACTGTGGAACCAACCCAGATGCCCTTCAATAGATGAATGGATTAAAAAAATGTGGCATTTATACACCATGGAGTATTACGCAGCACTAAAAAATGACAAAATCATAGAATTTGCAGGGAAATGGATGGCATTAGAGCAGATTATGCTAAGTGAAGCTAGCCAATCCCTAAAAAACAAATGCCAAATGTCTTCTTTGATATAAGGAGAGTAACTAAGAACAGAGTAGGGACGAAGAGCATGAGAAGAAGATTAACATTAAACAGGGATGAGAGGTGGGAGGGAAAGGGAGAGAGAAGGGAAATTGCATGGAAATGGAAGGAGACCCTCAGAGTTATACAAAAGTACATACAAGAGGAAGTGAGGGGAAAGGGAAAAATAATACAAGGGGGACAAATGAATGTCAGTAGAGGGGGCAGAGAGAGAAGATGGGAGGGGAGGGGAGGGGGGATAGTAGAGGATAGGAAAGGCAGCAGAACACAACAGACACTAGTATGGCAATATGTAAATCAATGGATGTGTAACTGATGTGATTCTGCAATCTGTATATGGGGTAAAAATGGGAGCTCATAACCCACTTGAATCAAAGTGTGAAATATGATATATCAAGAACTATGTAATGTTTTGAACAACCAACAATAAGAATTAAAAAATAAATAAATAAGTTGCAAACAAAGCATTCACTGTCCCCAATGTGTCTGAATTCATAGGATTACAGTCTATATGATAAATAACTCTAGTTTTTTTCTTGTAAAGTTGTAGTTTGATGTTGTTGTTGTCTTTTTTTTAACCAAAGATTCTTAAAAAAACAAATTTGAGATTTCCCATGTTTTGTGATTTAATTTAAATAATCAGAACTAGGAGTCCCTTTCCATAAATCAGTATCAAATTTGTTCTCTTTAAATAAAAATGAAACTCATTCTCGTTCAGTGAACTGTGACTTTAAGGGGATAGAACATTCCAGAAAATGAATGGTTCACTTGCCTAATGATCATTTGAGGAATCTGTGCATATTGTACCTTTCTGTAATTAAAGCAAAAAGGGAAAAAAATAAGAAAAAGAAAAGGCATCTGCCTCTATGCCTGCTGGGAAGGGAAGGGAGGGTGGAAGGGGGACAAAGACAGAGACAAATATGAGCACTATTAACCACCACTCTAGAAGGGCACTGTATCAACTACTCCTACAACCACCATCTCCTTTCAGATCTGCTTCAACTACTAAAATCAGAGATGTTTAGTCATTTTCAAAGGTCACAAGAAATGATGGGGCCAAGATTCCAGCCCACTTGCCTCTTGCTGCTAAAATTGAAGTTTTTGTTTCTAGTGCTAGTTGAATGCCCTAGGTCTAGACTCATGCACACATACTTGGTGTGCTGATGAAGTGGTATGACCCCCAGGTCTTCAGCAGCAGTTTGTTATTTTAGTTAGTTAGCAGTTTGAATAGCCTATTTTAAAAAATCATAAAGAACTCTGCCAGTTTGCTTTCTGGATTTGGGCTTCAGGCGTGCTGATCTCGGGAGCAAATCACTTACTCAGCACTATTGATAGATTTGTTTCAGATGGCAAACACTACTTGAGAGTACAGATGTTATTTATGATTTATATGGTTTATAAATAACTTGATCAGATTGAAAGCTAAGACTCAGTGTGTCATTCGGACATTTTATTGGCAAAAAAAAAAAAAATGGGTTGAGAAGAACATAAAGAATATATAACCTCAAAGCGTCAAAGGGGCAATCTGAAAAGAAACTGATAGGACAAGAGAAATAGCAATATGGTAACTCATCTTAGGGAAGAATTACATAAGGAATGAACATTCCATTAAAGTGTATTATGAAACCACTCACTCCTAAGGCTGGGCATGGTCGCACATGCCTGTAATCCTAGCCTCTTGGGAGGCTGAAGCAGGAGAATCACGAGGTCAAAGCCAGACTCAGCAATGACCAGGTACTAAGCAACTCAGTGAGACCCTGTCTCTAAATAAAATACAAAATAGGGGTGCGGATGTGGCTCAGTGGTCGAGTGTCCCTGAGTTCAATCCTCAGTTCAAAAAAAAAAAAAAAAAACCAAAAAAAAGTTATTTACTGTTCTCTGTTTAGACTAAGAGAAAATCCCATTTTACAGGCATTATGCTAAATAATGTATTGGTCAGCTGTCTCTGAAATTGCTTTACCACTCTGTATTTTATAGTAAGGTGTTTGTAACCCACAGATTTATTTACTTACACCCCTATCTCCTTCTAAAAGGTCTAAACCCTTAAGAATGAAACTTGTAAAAGATAATATTTAACCCACCTCCAAAATTTCTTTTGGACAAGATTTGCATTATTATTTAAATTTTGCAAAAAATTTTTACTTACAACCTTTTTCATTTCAGGCTACAGGATCCAGAAGACTAGATTTGTTCTAAAATACATCATCTTCAAAATAAGTAAAACTAGTTGCTAATTATTTTGTCTAAATGGATTCAGTCAAATGTAGACTTCCAAATGCAAGCTTTTTGGAAGTAGAAGACCAAGTAACTTCTGGACATTCTTACTCTTCTCTAGCTTCACTGAAATGACAGGTCATGTATGAGCAACAGTTCTGTAATGTGTACAGACTATTAAAATTCATATTATAATTTTCATAATTTCTTCTCTAAGCCAATAATTTTCAAAATGTTGACTATCTAAGAAAGAGGGCTAAATTATATGTTTTGACCAGCTTTTCAAATGACAGATTTGAGGTGGTACTCTACAGACATTTGTGATTTGTTTTTAAGTCATCTTGAAGAGGTTTTAACAACATTAAGAGGGCTTGGGTGTTTTTTTTCTCTATTTTGCTTTGCATTTTCAGTCTCAATCTAATCACTGCTGATTTAAGTAAATCAGCCAGGAATCTTAAACATTTGATTTACATTTTTACCCTTATGTAGTGCTTTAATGTCCACATATTATAGAAGATTCAAAGTAGCATAAAGATTTGGACCAGGCTTTTTCTTAACTTTCTGTGCATCTTATGTGTTTGATGGAGGAATCAGTGAATAAATGACTAAGTCTAGCACAACATTCATTCACGATCCAGAAAGGTGTGTCTATGTAGTCACTAAGAACAATTTCATGAGCATAGTTGATACTACTAGTGCTACCTGCTGAACTGAAACCATTAGCAAGTTTTATATAAACCAAGACAAAGGTTGACCCTTGAATCTGATGTAAGTTCCTCATATAGTTAATCCCTTTTTTGAAGAAATTTGCCTTGGCAGGAGGACTATACATAACTTGTGTTTCAATTCATCAAAAGCACAAAGTACAAGCTCCAAACAGAATGCTTCCTAGCCTTCTACTCCCACTCCAGCCCAGGTGGCCCTGAATCTTCTTCAAAGCATCTATATTCCAATCAACCAGAACCAGAGTGTGCCTGTTGTAATCCAGTCTGTAAAAATCCTATTTGGAGAACTGTTTTAGTCAATGTTTGCATCACTGTGACCAAAATACCCAATAAGAACGACTTAGAGGATGGAAAATTTATTTGGGATCACAGTTTCAGAAGTCTTTGTCCATAGAAGGCCAACTCCAATTTTTTGGGCCCACAGTAAGGCAACACACCATGGAGAAAGGGACCAGTGGAGGAGAGCCACTCAGCTCATTGCTGGATTAAGAAGCAGAGAGAAGGAGCTGCAGGGAAGATAAATCCTTCCAGGGAATGCCCTCATGACCCACCTCCTGCAGCCATGTCCCATCTGCCTACAGTTACCACCCAGTCAGTCCATTTAAACTAGGATGAACTGATTAAATCACAGCTCTTATAATACAATTATTTCACCTGGAAACATTTCTGCATTAACATAGGAGCTTGGTGGGGGGTGGGGGAGACAATTTATATGCAAATTGTAACAACAACCACAAACATTAAGAAAAGGCAGATTCACTGGAGATCCTTGAAGGCCATTATGTCCAGAGTGGATAGACCACATGCGTTTAGAACACTTGCTCATTCCATTGATTGATTGATTGATTTTTGATTATGCCACTGTGGTTCCAAAACTACCAGTGAAGAAGTTAAAAGTTCTACATGCAACTGGTCTGCCTGCTTTTTGGAAGTGACTATATTTGGTCTAAAAATGACTGGTTTTGCATTGAATGAGCCAACATTCTTGAGGAGCATTTAAATGAGCTATAACGTCTCTGCAGCCTGGGAATGGCTGAGTCCTGCATCAAGGTCTATTTTCACTTGATTATATGTGTATTTATTATGTAAAAATAGAGGAAAACTATGACTCTTTCAAGAAACTCTCCTACATTACAGTATAAGCATGAGCAAGGATTTCTTTAAATTGAGAGCTGAGTGTTTTGTTTTCACAGCTGTCAGCCTTTTTTGTTTATTTCTTGTCCCCAATTGGTTGTTATTCATCATCCTTATTATTTGGGAGAATTTACTGGTAGCAAAACGTGCCTGTTGGCAACCTCAAAAGAGGAAATCCTCTATTCTGTCAATTTTTGTTGGAAGGGATTATTCAAAATTGTAATTTAAAAACAAATTGGTGGCAAAAATGACTCCAAACACAGGCCAGCTTTTCTAATATTTAAATGGATAGGTTTTCTTCCCTTGGTCATAGCCTTCTATAAGATGTCTTCCATTCGGGCCCAGAATATATGTGTGCAATACTAAAATCACTCATGAAAGAACACTCTTGAAATGTTTCCAACTCTAGAAGTCTTTTTGAGAATCACATTTTCAACTTCAAGCTATGTTAAAATTTTAAAACCTACCATCCCTACACAGATTGTACACGTATGCATAAAGAGGGACAGAAGAAACTTTATCCCCATACTCTAGCACTGAAAACTAGAAGACATACTCCTCAGAGGCAAAGAATGTCCAGGTTACAGGAACAGAATGAAGACACTTAAGAAAATGGTCAATTATGGAATGTTCTGTGCATAAATATGTCCATTAATTAAGAAATGAACTGGAATTACTAATGGATTTCATAATGGCCACCACCAGCTGCCAGTTGGCTGTAGCTTGGTGACAGATGGTAGTGACTGATCTGGACTAGATTTGACCTAGAGATAGTCCATCATTTATTAAATTGCAGTCCCAAATAAAATTCCATGCATTGCAGCATTTCACCATTATGTCTCACAGTGAGATGCTCTGATAGCATTCCTTCTCTGCCACCCTTGTTGCAGACAGCAAACTATTCAAAGAGCTTAAATAAAACATTTAGTGAATACCTCTAAGGAGATGAAAAAATTCAATTTGAATGAGTGTCCTTTGAATGAAGCATAGTTTAAAATGGGAGCTCTGTTTCATGATAATCTGGTTTATTACCTCTAATCCATCAACACATTCTCAGAGTGAAGAGAGCTGCTACAGACTGGCTCCAGAACCTGCCTATCTGAGGCCCTTGCATGAACACTTCCCTGGAGTGAGCACATCCAAAGTTACAATTACTTAAATTAAAAGGGCTGGGGCTATGGCTCAGTGGTTGAGACCCTCTAAGTTCAATCCCCAGCACCACAAAAAAAAAAAAAAAAAAAATTCCAAAGTTCCAATTGCTGTCACATTGTCACCAGACGCTGTTTGCTCATTGTTTAAGTATTTGGAAAAATTAGCTTTAGCTGTGTTTTTTTGTAAGATAAGGTTCATAAAAAGCCAGGGGAAAAATCCCACTGTTATAAATTCAGATAAAACCCAGAAAGACAAAAAGCAGGGCTCAGTGTTTTAAAAATCTTCTAATGCTATAGAACTTTCTTCATATTGCCAAAACACCAGGTAGTTTTCTGTTCCATTTCAAACTGTTGTGTAATAGTTGTGCTTTATTACAAAAAAAAAAACTACATGACATATATAAGTGGCATTTGAACTTCTGAAAGTTATTATTTTACTGATTTCAAATAGGCAGAATACTGTTGTTAGCAAAGTTAATATAAAAAACACAAATGTTATTTTTTATCAACTTCTGGTTTTAGCTGGAAGGAATATGAATATTACTGTAGTTACTGCTTCCCAAGCAAGTCCACTGCAAGGCCCCAACTAATGGAGAGGAGTAAACAGGGGTTTCTTGGAGACTTGAAGGAAAATTCTGCCCAGGCCTGATCATGAAGAAAATTTCATCATATTTTCACATTCATCATAAAACAATATTTAAATTTTGCATTTGATCCACAGCATATCCTTTTTTTCTATGAATTAAAAACTTATGTTAAATAAAATTATATAAAATTAATGCACATCTAAAAAGATGTGATGCTTTTAATCCCATAGCTTTGTAAGCCCCTGTCATATCCACTTGTACCTCTGGATATTTGTGTGCTTGTTTTGATAGTTAACAGATTTAACCCAAATTCATCAGTTGATGGACAAGAAAATTTAGGCTCAGAGAGTCTGGAACTTAACAATGGGTCACCTGTTATAAAATGAAATGACTTACCCAAGGTCACATTTGGCAGTGTGGGGGATTAGAAGCTAAATTTATGGTTGTCACACTGGAATTACATGTGGTTTGTCCTAAGTGAATGTCATCCAGGATGCTTTTTGAGCTTGTGAAGTGCTTGCTCTAGTCCTGCTTCATCCAATTTTATTGCCTCTCACCTTATCTTATCCATTAGGTTCTCATCTTTACCCCAGTTCACCTTCTATATTGTCCCACTTTTCAGATTTTGAGTTTTCTGTTGTGGACTTTGACAAACTATTGCCTGGCCCATTTTTCTGCTTTGCTGTTCTTGACTTGGTAGCTTGTAGAAGTTCCACATATTTTGAGGCCCTCTATGGCACAGGACTTTTCAGACCTGGAGTCCCCCAAATGCAATCACAGACCATAAGTGAAGAAGCTGGCCTAATGTGCACCAGATAGCTGGACCAGCAGGAGAGTTAGAGAAAGAAGACAGTAGCTCCCCGTTAGGTGAAGGGGTCACATTCAAGATTCCCAGTGGATGCCTGAAACCATGGATAGCACCAAGTGCTAAATATATTGTTTTTTCCTATTAACTGATTATAAGGAGGTAATAAATAGATTGTGGACATGCTAGATGAAGGGATAGTTCACATCCCAGAAAGGATGGACCAGTATGACACAAAATTTCATCAGCCTACTCAGAGAATTCATTCACACATAATTTAAAACTTATGAATTGTTTATTTCTGGAATTTTCCATTTAACATTTTCAGACTGTGGCTGACCATGGATAACTGAAACTGCAAAATGTGAAACCGAGGACAAGGGATGACTGCTGTAATAGTAATTTTGAGATGAAACAAAGAGCCTGGAATAGAATGGGAAATAGATTGGGCTATGGAGGACTGAAGAAGAGAGAAGGGAAAATATGGCTAGACAGTTTTAGAAATAACAGCATGTGCAACGGCCCACATGTCAGGGTGCAGGATACAGTTGATACTCTGAAGGATGAAAGGCGGCCAATAGAAAAAGATGGGCCTTTGGTGGTTGGCAGGTGCCAGATCACATTTGACTTTCTAAGCTGTGTTAGGGGCATTGAACTTTATCATAAGGACAATGAAGAGTCACTGAAAAATCTTGACATTCAATAACATAATGAAATTTACATTTTAGGAATGCTGCACAGAAAATCTCCAAATTTAGCCTTATAAACTAAAGTAAGTATATTCAATTATTTTTCAAAAAGGTCTACTTTCTTATGTGTGTTTTTTTTTTTTTTTTTTCATTCTATGTTATATAGTCTTTGGGAAGAAGGACTATAAATGAATATTTCTACAGTCTCTGATATTATAAGAACTTGTTCCCAGAGTTTGTGGCAAATAGTTTGGACACTGGCTTGAGCACAAGTATGCAGAATCCATTTCAATAAGTATTCTTTAAAATACTCAAAGTTCTTTCATTGGGGAAAAAAATCACTGCAGAATCATTTTAAACTGTTTACTGGTACACCTAAATCTCCCTATTGTTGATAGCAATTTTAAATGGAAGGTCAAAAGCTATTTCTCTCCCTTTTTATTGGACTATTATTAACCAGTCAGAAAGCCTAGCAGCTCATTTATCAGAGAAAAAAAAGTGTATAAATGCTTGACAGATGAAAGCTATATGTCAAGAGCTATGTAATGTCTTGAACAACCAATAAAAAAATTTATCCTTAAAAAAAAAAAAAAGAAAGCTATAGCCAAAATGTTATGACTTGATTTGAGTTACATTATATAGACAAGGCATGCCAATCCATCAGTCTCAAGTTACTGCCCTGTTACCTATGGTAACAGTAAGATATTTTCCTCATTACTTAATAATACCACATCTCAAATAAATATCACAACATGAAAAACAGATGTTAAAACGTGACACTCAGGGTCGGCTTACACTCCATGGTTGTTCATTTTTAAGTGCCTGATTACTTCTCAAAATTTGTTTCTAAATTTTTCACAAGATCTTGTTGAATATAGTTCCAGGGATTAAAGTCTTATTATGTGCATGAGACACAAATAGAAAACTGCCTTGTTATTAAAGCAGCAATAAGATGGGACTAACTAGTTTTTGTACTACAATGCTCATTGCTTTGCATGGAATATAATTTTGCACTAATGAGCAAAATCAAAAGCATAGCTTCTATTTTTATTTCAAACATTTTCATTTGTATTCTCTCCTTACACTGTCAAAAAGTCTTTTATATCTGTTAAAGTTACACCTTTGTTTTAAATAGAAAATAAGTTTTCATTATTGTGCTATTACAGATTATTAAAAAAATGTATGATTAAAAAAGAAAAAGTAAATTTTTCATTATGACATCACTCTCAGAAACTACCTCTAATATAAATTTAGTGCTAGATTTTTTTCTCTGTACACTCATATCCCTATCACTACATGTACAGATATGTACTTAAGAAAAAATCTTGGAATCAAAACACAGTGAAGATCTTTCGGTGCCAATTACTCTTCATCTGCAGCATCATATTTAAATACTGACGATGGTTCACTGATATGGATATGCTATAATTTATTCAACTAATCACTGATTTCTATGCATTTCAATTGCTTCCAGTGTTTTGGTTTTATAAATATTATGGCAATGAACAAATATGTAGCTTAATCTTTCTACACATTCTTGATTATTTCCCCAGTATAAATTCCAAGAAGTAAAATTTCTGGGTCAAAAGGATGCATGTTTTAAAAATTTGAGTACATAACTGCCAAATTGCATCCAGAAAGACTGCACCAAATTACTTTCCTGCTAGAGGTGAGTAGATGACATTTTTCTATGGTATTGTTTTTCCATGTCTCTATAATATTTCCTTAATTCCAAAAAGCAAAATTTTCTTCCACAACTTAACATCTTTAAAAATAAAAAACACATTTTACAACTGAAAGCATTTCAGGGATTAACTAGTAGTTGTTTTTCTTCCTTTTTAATGGTACTTATAAAATAGTGTCGCATCATACAATTGACATCTTCAATTCTATAATATATAGTACTTAGCTTCATATATGTGGTGTATTAAATCAATATATTTAATATATATTTATATTTAAATATAAAAATATTTAAGTTTTTACTTTTTATATAATTAAATGATCTCCATTGGTTGTCTGGCTCATGATTTCTCTAATTGTATGTAATAATTACTTATGTTCTCTCCTATTACATTTAAATACTTAATAAAAGTAATAGTTAAAATTATTTTTTTCACAAGTGCTCAGCCAATTATCCTAATAATATTTATGGACTAAGTCTTTTTGTATTCAGATATCATATTTCAAGCTTTTTCTGTTCAAACATTACTAAACCCTATCATTTTATTACCTGAAATACAACAAGCATTTAATAGAGATTGACTAATTGAATAATTAAATTCATAGAAATCAAAGTAGACTTTACGTGTCCCTAGTTAGAGAAGAAGGCTTCAGCTGTTGCTGTTGCTAGTAAAAGGGATTTAGAATCTGACAGCAGCCCTCTGAATTCATGCCAAGAAGACACCCTTTGGACCAAAATCTTTATACTTGGCTCAGTTTCCAAGGAGATGCCACACGCGTGCCCATTGGTGCAGGTTCCTGTCACCCAGTCAGCAAAAGTTATCATTGTCTCTTTTGTTCTTGCTGGGAGAGGGAAGGATGAGCTTGTTGGTGTACAGTATTTATTTGGTAAACCTGAGTACAGGTACCCCTTTTTGTTACTGTTTTCAAAATACTGAATTGCTGTCACCTTGACACACAAATTTCAATAAAGTTTTGTAAAAATAATTGGAAAAAAAGTAGACTTTAGAATGAGTTAAGTTTTTGAAATCATGGTTTGGGGCTTCTGTAGAGATTATACTTTGCATAGTTAAATGCCAATCAGTTGATTGGGTTCCTGGATTTATCACTGCTCAGACACAATAGGTGTAACAAGTCCCAGCAAACCACACTAGTGTTCCTCATTGCTAATGACCATTCTTCTGGCCTTCTGGCTGGAACCAGAAAGGAGAGATGACTGTTCTGATTCCAGTCTCTCTGTTTCAGTACTCAACGGAATTCCACTGGAATTTACTGAGAGTCAACCAGAGTCAAGCAATATGCTGAAACCAAGGACATATCCTCCACCCAATTCATCTGTTGAGTTCACAAGTTTATCTTTTATAATGCCCAAGTCAAGTCAATGCATTCAACTAACACATAATAAACAGCTATTCTGTACAGCAGTAATGACAGGCAGATGAATAATAGGAAAATGTTTCTGACCTCAGTGAGGAAAACAGAGAAGTCAATGACAACTGCTGTAAAATGTAATCCTTATTTTACTGATGCACACTGGGGGTGCAATCTGAGAATAAAAAAAGACAACAGGGTCCCAAAGGAAGTTTGGGGAGGGAAGAAAAGTGGTACGTGAAGAATCACTTAGCTGAGGCAAGGTTGAGATACGAGGGCTGGGAACAGCCTAGTAAGCACATGGCAGGAGATGAGAGTGAAGGTGTCCCAAGACTCATCTGGGGAAACTGAAAGAGAATCAGATGGAAGATATGGTAGGATGTAAAATGAGGATTTGACAACTGAATACGAAGGTAAGGACAGAGAGAAGTCTGGGCTGACTATCTCCTTTGCAACTCGATAGAATACTCATTTACCAAGAGAAAATTGCTCATTTACCAAGAGAAAAAACACAGGAGGGGCCAAGAGAAACTTGTGAGTTTTAGACACATTGAGTTTGAGCTGCTGTAGGTCGAAATATTCTGATGGAGATATATAGATGATGTATGTATGTATGTATGTATGGATGGATAGAAAGATAGAAAATCAGGGTAAATCAGTTATCTGATTGTATATTACTTTAGTTCATTTGCTTTCTTAGTGAGAGAATCCTTGCTGGGAAATGAGAGTTGAGTTTGTTGGTGTGTTCCTTTTGTGGGAATAAGGAGAGCTCATTGACGGAACTTACTAATGGGTGACATTTCTTTCATCCTGCAAAGACAATGGGATCTTTAAGGGAAGGAGAGAGGACAACATTATATAGAAAGGGGCCTTAAGAAGGCAGAAAAGGGCAGGCTAGATGTTCTGCCATTGTACAGATTAGGTCCCCTTCCTACCTCCTACCTCTGCTCTGCTTTCCCCACTGGCCATAAGCTGCATATCATTTGCTACACAACTGGAAAGAACAATACTCAAGAAAAACCCACTTAGTATTACTAAGTTGGCTGACTTGTAAAAGAAAGGGGAGATATCACTTTTTAAAAAAATTACTATTTCAGTAGAATTGAAAGTGTGACTTGTAAATCCCCTGCAATTCTTTTCCAAACAACCCTAGCTCCTGGCATGTTAAAGGCAGAGATACCTCAAGTCTCTATTTGTGCAGACCTGTGATTTCCATCTGGATTTTTTAGACTGTGATAGAACTTTGGTGTGAATTAAATTTTTCAACTCTTAAACGAGGGCCAGAAGGAGCACTACTCACAGTGGGAATTTAGACTGATTAATTGCCTCTATGGGAGAAGGAAAAGAGGGGTAGAAACTGTGCAAGTATTAAGTGTTTCATGTACATATTATTTTCATGTATTGCCTTGTACAGTTTTACTTGTAAACATTCAAAGAGTTTCTAGCTTCTCCAGGGTGTTACAATCAGTTTTAAACATGCCCAGAGTTAAATTTGCTTCTGAGAACAAGTGGTTGTGTTAATGTGACTTAATTGATAACAGCTGATGTGAAACTTATTATTTAAGATCTATGCATTACTAAATAGTTACATTAAATAATGGAGAAGAACTTGAAAAAGAAAAACAAAGAAAGCCCACACCAGCACATGGTTTTCATTTGGGGAGTAGGGCTGGAGAGAGGATCTGCTCTGAGGTCGACTTCATGGCTTCAGGCAAAACCAGGAGATTAAACAGAAACTGCAGCAGAACCAAAGCCTCTGATTTTAGAGGCATTTAACTCAGCATATGACAAATCTCAAGGGATCTTTTGAATTTGGGGAGAATAGTTAAATATGTTCCCTTTGTTTGGGTTTTGGGGGTATTTTTTCAATAATCAATGTTAACCTGAATAATGTCACCATGGAGAGTGACTTAAAGTTTAAAACATTTCTTAATTTAGTAACTTTAAATAGTTTTTTATATGGCAAATGAAAATTAGATGCTTACTGATGTCTCTCAATGTGGTCAAAAATGCCTCCTTTCCAGAAGGGAGAAGAGAATAGAAGAAAAGGTTAAAGCATAATGGGATAGTAGGATGTAGAGAAGGTGGTGGGACTGGAGATAAATAGAAGGAATAATCCAAACAATTCTACATACAACTGATACTTCCCAGACAAATACTTAGATTAACTGCTGCTAGACACCTACATGTAGAGTAGGATTTGCACATGCTACATTAAAATACATTAAATTATTTCTGCCTTTGTTTTGGTTAAAGCCCAAAGTTAAACATAAGATAACAGGTGGTTATGGTTCTAAACCACCTTTATAGGGCTTACAAGACCATGTTGAAAACTGGTTTTGTAAACCTTAATCCCTACCTCATGGGTATGAAGTTGTTAGGGTGTGCTGACATTTTTTTGTAGTAACACCCCTGTCTATGGAGTTGAAGAAGAACTGCTTTTTCCTGACCTCAGGCTTAATAAGGTTGGAAGAATATAAAAAGGAAAATAATGAAGGTTTATCATATTTAAAGGACTTAGAAAGAACTGAAGAAATGACAAGAGGCCAGGTACAGGAGAGGCACTGTCTGAACCAAGGAAAGCCAAGTGTGTCAGTCAGCTTTCTGATACTGTGTCAAAATACCTGAGTGTCAACTTAAAAGGAGGAAAGATTTATTTTGGCCCACTGTCATAGAAATTTCAATCTATGGTCTATTGACCTATTGCTTTTGTGGCAAGGTAGCACATCATGGCAGGAAATATGTGGTAGAACAAAGCTGTTTACCTCATTGACCAGAAAGTGAAAAAGAGGAAGAAGAGAAGCCAGGGTTCCAATATCCCCTGCAAGGCTCTGCCCCCAATTACCTAACTTTCTTCTACTAGGCTCCACCTCCTAAAAGTTCAATACCTCCAAATAGCATCACCAATGAAGGAAAAAGCCCTTTGGTAATATTTATGACCCAAGTTATAATGCTAAGGGTTTCAAAATAATAAATCTGTGGCAGTATCCTCTGAAGTCCACATATGCTAAGGCTCTCACAGAGAATCCCAGGTTAAGTGACTCTACCCTCCTCTGAGATGCATTCAGAGGCTGAATGTTGAAATGTCTGATTTTACATACTTTTCTGTAAGGGTATCATATAATTGATAATTCCAATAAATATAAGAAACCAATACATTCCAATGTTATATAGCCAACATTTCTTTACAAATAATAGTTGCGTACTCAAACCAAGTTTTCTATTATTCTCATCACTTTTTCTCTACAGAAGCAACTGGTAATTTTTCTTCCATACTACATTTTGCTTTGGGAGGTTTGTGCAACACACTACAACAAATTATGTGAGAAAAAATCAACTTGCATGCAATACATAATGTGAAATATACACTGTTTTCCAGCCCTTCCCTGAAGAAACACAGTATGCTTTATTTGGCTAGAAAACCCAGCTGAATCTGTTCTTAAAAATCACTGTGGTTAAGAAGAGGTAGCTAATATTTTTTTATTATATCTCACCTCCCAGCTTCTCTATTAGTATTGTCCCAATAACAAATAGCCTGGTTTAAAAGTCACAAGATGGATGTGTATTAGTCCATACTCTAATTTGAATACTCATTGATTCATCATTTATAATTCCAATTTACCAAGCAAAGAAGCATAGTCTATTTCATGTAAGGATCAACAAGATCCAAGTCACTTTCCTGTGCCAGCTTTACCACCTTATGACTAGTCCACCTTGTTCAGTCAGCAGACTTGCTATACATTGGTTTCCTCATATTTGATATTGGCCTTGCTTACAGGGCCACCAGAAGGACTGAATGAGAGCAAAGATATAAACACCTATGTCTGACAGTCAGTGCTACCAAAGTGCAGGCCAGTAGTCCTGCTCTGTTCTTATCAAGGCATGAGCCACTTCGAGGAAACCAGAAGCATAATTGACTGAATACTGTGCTCAAAGAGTAGAAATCTACAGCCTCATTGGGGATATAGAGACACTTTAATAATGATTTCAAAGTTCAAATAAAAGCAGAACTTATAAGACAGTATAAGTTCAAATAAATGGTTCAAAGAGTTGGTGATAAGATTCCCCAGGAGGCAGCAAACTACAAAAGTAGCAGTCAAAGGTTGAGAGAATGGATCTTGATTATGAAATTGGATAGAAAAAGAGGTATAAGCAGTGTTTAATATGGATGTTGCAAACCAGTGTCTTCATTATAAAATTTCACAACCAAATCCTGATTTTCAGGTTCTCATTTATCCCCAGGACCCGCTATAGAGGAAATGCACCCTCAAGGGGACCACAGTGGTTTCTGCTCGTTTCTTATGGCCTTTGACCTCCACTTACTGATGCTGCCTGCCCGGCCCTGGTAGGCATTTGGGATTGTTAATGTCTGATTTTGAAGTTTTGTTGATCCTATTAAATAGTGACCAGAACCTAAGTAAAATGAACATAAACCGCTTTGGGCCACCACAGAATACTTCCTACTCCTTCCTTCATCTCATCTTGTTGGCAGGGCTACATCTTGTGACACATTGAAGGCTGCAGTCCACACTCCAAACAGAAAAACTGCAGATGAAACTTGAGTTTATTTTAGATGGCATCCTTTCAAATAACAACTCCTGAAGGAAATTTTCTTAAATTAAAATCCCAGAGGATTAAAAAAAATATCTAACAATAATAAATGTTCTGATGAGCCCTAGAGCTGATCTTTCAATAAGATGAGCACTTTTTTTGCTAGGCTTTTCCACTCAAATAAAATTATCTAGTTTTAACATCATTTTTTCTCTTTATTCTGGACTAGTTCTTAATGTGATTAGAATTTTTTCTCATCTCCTTCTCTTTAAGCATAGTTTTCAACTACCCCCCACACACATCCACAAACCCCAATCTCTAAAATCACCACTTTTATCAAGATTTAGAGGAATGAGTATGAAGGAGGAGGAGGGAAGAGGAAATTCTAGCCTTCTAGATAAGGTCTCTGGGGCAAAACATTAAAAGGCTTACTTCCCTTGGTGCCCCTTAATCATCATCTATAAAACAAAGGCCGAGACACTATTATTTCCATAAACTGTGAGATGGATCACAAATAATTTGCTCCTAATCTCTGTAGAACAAGAAATTTACAATTGGCTTGTTTCTCTGTAAATAAAAGCAAATTCAAGGTCATGTTTATAGTGCACTCTTGCATGCTACAACACTTTTGGGAATGGCCCATCTTGTAGCTAACATGAAGAGAGTGTGGGGAGAGATGTGATCATTGGAGTGAAATGTTGAAGAGAGAAACAACATCTAAGAATTACTTCCTAGGAAGTTTGCTAAGTGTGGTGTAGTGTACACACAAGCTTGCCTCTTCTTCAAGAATGTTTCAGTAGAGATTTATGTTATTTGCAATATCTTTCAAGGTAAGATTTGTGTCCCTTGTTGGAGAACATCTTCTAGGCCATCTTCAGTATGCTATACCCAGTGATTCTCAAAGTTTGTCCTCAAACACTGACCAGCATCAGTGCCTGAGAACTTGTTAGAAGAAATCATTGCACTCTACCGCAGATCTATTATGTTAGAAATTCTGGGGGTGAGTGAGGCATCAAGTCACCCTCTAAGTGATTCTGATACACACTGAGAACTACTGCTATAACCTAGAGCGAACGACCATTACTGAGAGGCCATCTGTAGCAGAGCCTATAGGCATCTTCCATTCAGATCTCTTTCACTAGCCAGTGCACCTGTCTCCTGGATGCTTTGAGTAATACAGCTGAGGGTTTATGACTGTATATCTCTCCAGTGACTTATCCTAGGCTGGCAAAACTGCCTGGAAAGCTGCCTATCTACCATTTCCCAGCCCTCAGGCAGCCAATGAGTGACTAACAAGGTACTTAAGCCTATGCTCCTTGAAGGGCAAGACAGCTCTCCCTGTGACCCTGTGACCCTGTGGATCACAGACTTCACCTCATACTATATCCTTGTGGATCCTTCTTCTTCCCTATATGGTGTTCCTCGTTCTCTTACAGGTTTCCACCAATGAATACTACATCATTAAATCTTGTGCTCCTAAATTCTCCAGTCTCTTTTAGGGAACCAGACTCAGATTTTATGGTTAGTTGTAATGACTACAAATAATTGCAATGCTTCTCTTAGTGCAATGTGTGGGAATGGTTATTGTATAATATTGAAGAATTCCTAAATATGGGAATACGCTTAGGAGTCTTCTCAGACAACACAGTAAAAACATAGGTGAGGACTAAGAAACTCAGATTATCTCTATTGAACCTTCAAGATCTAAAATTTATATCATCATTATTTCTGGATTGTGAATAAGATATATTTATTATACAATTTTATTTGTGTTCAATGGTATGAAGAGAAAAGATGAGAAGTCCCAAGATGGACAGGTATTCATGTTGTGCATCATAAAATAATTCATCAAACAAATGTTTACTGTGCCCCTAAGTTCCAGGTACTGAGCTTTAGTAGTGAAATCTACAGAGTGCCCCCTCAGGGAACTTCCATCCTGCTGAGAGAGACAAGCCATATAGATGAATACACATAATCTGATATCAAAGATTATCTATGAGAAATACTGTAAACAGGGAAAGGAGAAAGAATAAAGCAGGGAAAGGAAAAAGAGAATGCCAACTAGGGGTGGGAAGATGAGGTGCACATCAAGAAGAGGACTGAGAAACACATGCAGTAAGAACAGTCAGGTCAATAGCTAGAGTGTTCTAGACAGCAAAAGAGCAAGTATAAAGGCCCCAAGGCAGGGCTTTGCATATCCAGATCCCAACATCAAAGGAGCTCAGGTGGCTGATGTGCTTTGAGCAAAGGAGTCAGTAACAGGAGATGAGTTCAGGAGGTCAACAGGGTCCTGACTGTGTAGGGGTTTGTAGGTAACTGTGATGGTGGGATCAGAAGACCTCAGAGAACTCCCTGTGTAGTTCTGGCAAGAGAATTGGGACTACAGATAAACGGATAGTGCAGTAGACTGGGAAAGAGTGAGATGGACACTAAGAGTTTCCAGGGAAGCCCGTTGATCCATTCGTGTAAGCTTCAATCCAACAAGAGCTCCAAATGTCCTTGTGGTATGTGCACACACCATGTACTCCATGCAGCTCACCTTCCCTCTTTGCTTTATCATACTCTAGAGCAGGAACAAAGGACTTATGAAGGCCTAGAGTCTCAGACACCTCCATTAAGGTAGGTACGGGGCATCATTAAAAGACATGGTACCCAGGAAGGGTTTCGGTGCTGGTGCCTGACACGGACATTAGTATTAGTATGTTTCATGAAACATCTCCCTGCTTCCTGTTGCTTTATATGGAAACGTGGGGAGCTGGGAATAGTCACTGAGACCACTTTCTGTTCTCTGAAGCCACAGGGCTAAGAATATTTTTTCATTTTATTTTATTCAATATTTATAAATGTGTTGTTAAATAATACATAAAGGAAGGTATTTCATGTGATCTATGCTAAAAACTAAAAATCTTTACTTCAGTTTTGCTCTCAATAAAATCTTCTATTAGTTGCTAAACTTTGATTGTCAGTATATTTTTAAATGCATCATCAAAAAGGTTTCAATTATCATTTCTAACACAAGCAAGTTTTAACATAGGAAATCAATTCTTTGGTAAGGAACAAAAAACCCACCCAAATTTACTTAAAATAGCATTTAAGACTTAAACCAATGGAGATTCCTAATACTCCTTTTCTAAGTGGAAGTCATTTTTTGCATTTGTGAGTTTCCTGATGTTGGTGGTTGTGGTCTATGTGCCTGTGTTCAGGTGGTTAGGGAAAGTGGGTTACGGGAAGAATGAAGGCACTGGTTTTAAAATTAAACCTGAATCTTTCACATGCCTTAAGGATTATGTCCAAAAGAAATTGCTTTCCTTGGGACCAAAGGTACTATCTCACCACTCAAATGCAAAGGCCCAGAAGCCTATTTATACACTCTTCATGATTTGTTTCCCAGATTTAGCTTTCTACAATCACTTCCTTCAGGGAAACACATACTTCTCTTCCCGAGCAGCCCGATTTCCTGTAGAAATGCCTCTTTAGGAAACAATCATCACAGCATTGTTCTTGGTTTTTGGTGACAACTGGGAAATGCAAAACCTGCATATACACACATACCAAACACCTTCCCAAACAAAGCAAGGATGAAGCAAGGAAAGGTGAGTGAAGAAATGTTCTCCATTTCCCAAACTAATTCTCCTTTATATTTATTTCTTTGCTTATTTATTTATTTATGATCAAATAATACTTTTTATAAAATTTTCTTAACTTATTCTGGGATTTCAAATATAAAATTTATATTTAAAAATGTATCCATTTGCCTGTTTATTTAAATACTAGCTTTGATAGCATTTTCTTAGCTCATTGTTGAGATTTCCAATATATACCTCTCATTTGAAGCCACGTTCTTATTTTAGTGTTAGGCATAAATTCATGTAATCTGAGTCACTATTAGAGTTTGGATCAAATAGTTCTACCCTAGGCCATTATAGGATACCCAGGGCTGCTGTTGGAACAATGCCAACACAAAGATATTCTTGTGTCCCAAGGGTGAGGGAGGGTGGATGATGAGGGAAAGGAGCTCTCTAGTTACCTGAGCTGTGTCATGATTTCTGGTCTCATGGGGATTCCCTAGAGGAGCAGAACTACTCATCCTGAGTTAAGTGAGGGTGTCCTAGGCTGTGCCCATAAGACAAGGAGAATGAGGACATCTGGATTATAACACCCCACTTCCTAAAAGCTAGCTTGAGAACATCTGGCAATGCTTTGGTCTCCTCCAGATTAGGACCCCACAACACCTCTAATGATGGCTCCTCTTGAGGTGGTGTTGGGACCAAGGCTGATTGCCCCTATGCCAGGGGAGCCTCCAGAAAACTTCTGTCTGGACACCACTGCCAACTGAAGGAACCACTGCTATGTGGGATGCTAACCAGAGAGGAAAGAACATGTTTCCACTCACTGATCATCAACTCAGGGCTTCAATGTCCCAATGAACACATTCCTTTAACTCTTACCATGCTGATTTTTCAAGAAGAAATAACAAATGCCATTATGGTTCAAGGTACATACTAACATAATTAAAAGTATATTTAATATGGAATAAAGAAAATATTATTAAAAATAATTATGATCATAGAAATACTAGACAAAGAGGAGCACTTCCTAGGCTATATATTTAAAGATATTACTTAAGTTAATCCTCATAAAAATCAGTCTCTGAAGCAGATACATTTTTTCTCATTTTATGGATGAGGAAACCAAAGTTGAAGAAAAGGAAATTAATAAAAATGAAGAAACCTGGAGTTTCTTGGCTCTGGACTCAAAAATCTGCTCCAGTCCCTCTGAGGGTCTAAGATGTCTTGCTAGGGAAGGGAGCCACCATGAGTGCAGCAGATGGAACAGTCTCTCCTAAGGTTCCAAAGAGACCCAAATGACAAATGCTAAGGGCAAAGGCAACAATTTCACATCAGCAGCACAGTTAAGTGGTCCAAGACCTTGCTTTAAGCTCCATCATTCTTGATGGCATAAAAAGCAAATCCCATTTCTGCCATGACTCAAATTTTAAGAGGCAAAGTAGTTGGCTGGAAGAAGCAATGACTTTAAGATCTGAAACATCTGGGGTTTGTACAGTGTAGTGCTGAGACAAAAGGGCTGAGTTTCTAATTAGTGTCAAAATAGTGATTTGTAAAACAAATGGTACTGAGAAAATTGGAAATCAGAAAATATCCTCCCCACTTCTCAATAACATCAAAATACATTCCAGATGAACCAACCAAATTTGAATAAAAATGAAAGCATAAAGAATATCTCTGTGGTGATGGAACAATTCTGTATCACGAACATAGCAGTCATTATATAAATCTATATATGATAAAATGACATACACACACATTGCACCAACTTTTCAGTGTCAGTTTTCTGACTTTGATATTGTACTATAAGTGTATAAAATGTAACCATTGGGGGAAACTGATGAGGAGTACAAAGGCCTTCTCCACAATTTCCCCAAATTCCTATGAACCAATAATTATCTCAAAGAGTCAAAATAAAGTTTAAATGAAAGCATAACAGAAATAGAATAGAATAAAACTGAATAGCTGAACTTGGTGTGGGCAAGCAGGAATCTTTTAAAAAATATTTATAAATGTAACCACAGAAATGGAAAACTTCTGAATGTTCAAAATTACAAAGTTAAAAGGCAAATGTTTGTACGGTTTCAGCATAACTGACAAATGAAGTTATGCGGTTCTTAATATGACATTCACAGTGACTGAGAGTGTCGGATCAGGGGTCAACTGCTTGTTGTGAAATCATGACTCCACTACTTGACACCTGGGTGGTTTTGAGAAAGTTGACCTTGCTAAGCATCAGTCTTACCATCTGTGAAGTGGGAATAATAGTAATGCTTTCCTCAAAGTTAAGTTGCTGTACACTAAATGGGTTCATACAATGTAAAGTCTTTAGAGCAGTATCTGGAACCTGGTGTTAGTTGGATTATTTGTTGTCATTGTAATCATTACAATTTGATACAAAAAAGAGGAAAACTTCTATGATGCCAGACTCTCATTTAGTAACTTGCTGGAGCAAACTCATTGTTGATAAATCAAGACAAATTTCCCTGTGCTGAGCTGTAATATATCTTCCTACTGAGTCAGACCTGGCCATTTATCCTGATGATCTATGTTATGTTGAATGACCTCTACCCTTGTACTCACTACTAGCTGAAATTCTTTGCTCCTTTCAACACCCCTGTCTCCATGGCTGTTCACCCCCCACCTCCATCTTTATCTGGTGCTTCTAGTCCACTGTAATTAGGCAATGGGATATTCATAAGAGGCCCCCAGTGTTGTTATCTGATGCTCCCATAATTACTCCTGTTAATCTTCACAGTATCCTCATGGAGTCAATTTCCCTATCTCCACTTAGAGATATAGAGAAGAAAATCCAGCAAAGTCAATGACTTGCCCAAAACCACTCAACTAGCAAGTTGTAGCATGCAATCCCCAAACCATTGTTTTTTGTTGTTGCTATTGTTGTTCTGTTTTTTGCTTTTTTATTTTTTTTAGTTAAAAACCTGGACTGGATATTTCCAATATGATGGGAATCCCTCTAGCCACATCATGTCTAAACTAAGAGCTTTCCAATAAGCATCTGTGGGTTTCCAAGTTATCTAGAATGAGCTTCTGGACAGACTTGTTTACTTTTGTAGGCTTTACTTTTTTCTTCCTAATTCTCATCAGTGTTATAAAAAGGATTACTCACTCTAGACATCTCCTCTTGACAAGCCAGATGCTCCTATACTTGGGCCACACTTTATGCATGAGCACACATTTCTTTCCTGTGTCCCCTTGGTTGTTTTAAAGCTGTCTCCCCACACAGACTGGCAGTACATAGAACACAAAGGACCAGGTACTGTTATGATCTGGTATCCACTCACAAAAATTAACACAATGGTCTGTAACTTCTGATTCTTGGCCCCCAAATTTAGAACAATGCATGGAAAAGACAGAGATAGTCCATATTTCTGTTTGAGAAGCTTTTGTGTATATGCCAACCTTTGACCAGCTAGGATTACAAGTATGGAAACCTGAATATCAGTTACTCTGATAAGAAGAAAGAGGAACCAACATTTGGTGTGACTTTGGGCAAGTGATTAACTGAACTTTTCCATGTTGTGAAAGGAGTTTATTACTTTTCAGGAAACATACTTTAGAAGATAGCTCTTACAATCCTTCCAGTCTCCAAAGCAATTTGAGTATGTACATAAAGGATACGTTGCAGGAGAAAAGGACTCAAAAACCACATTCTGAGGGGATACTATGGGTCAATGCAGAGCTTTTCCTGTGCTGAACTTTCCAGGGAAAACCTTTTCAAAAGAACCATGGGAGGGAAAGGGAGAGAGAAGGGAAATTGCATGGAAATGGAAGGAGACTCTCAGAGTTATACAAAAGTACATACAAGAGGAAGTGAGGGGAAAGGGAAAAATAATACAAGGGGGACAAATGAATGCCAGTAGAGGGGGCAGAGAGAGAAGAGGGGAGGGGAGGGGAGGGGAGGGGGGATAGTAGAGGATAGGAAAGGCAGCAGAACACAACAGACACTAGTATGGCAATATGTAAATCAATGGATGTGTAACTGATGTAATTCTGCAATCTGTATATGGGGTAAAAATGGGAGCTCATAACCCACTTGAATCAAAGTGTGAAATATGATATATCAAGAACTATGTAATGTTTTGAACAGCCAACAATAAAAAATAAAAAAAAAAAAGAACCATGGTCAAAGAAGCCCTGGCAAAAACCACCACCTACAAAGAAGACAGGTTGACACATGTACATATAGACATTTATTCTCTTGCACCCATATACATGCAGAATGCAAATTTCTCTTGTTATAATATTCTACATGGATATCATTAGATGCTTTCCCTTGAAATAAGAAAGGCAGCAGCAATGTTACAATGGCTCTGTTAATATATAAAAATAGAACCAGAAAATTCTTACACACCAAGAGGGTTGATTTGAGAGTAGTATAGTTCTTCACTGTAAGAGTTCCATGTTTAGCTCTGCTTTATAGGTAAGTGCCCCAGAGGATAAGAAACTAGCCCAGGAAATGCATTTCAGTGATCTTTTATTGAGCTGGAAATCCCACACTGGTGCTTACAGGGTATTAGCTAAGAACACCTTGTTACACTGTTCTCTCAACCCTGAAAACATGGAGCAGACCTGTGTTGATGGATCACTGTGAAACTGAAAGTAGCTTTACAAAGTAAGCTGACCTCTAAAGCAGAGAGGTTTAAAGTGAGGTGGACTCAATGCCTTTAAAATATACATAAATCTAACGTAGCGATACCATATGCTTAAAACGTCATTGCTGAGCACACGGGGGAGGAACAGGCAGACAGATGCCCCTAGTCCCAGAAGCTGAGAAGGTAATTGTGGCTCTTGGAGATAATGAATAATGATTTAACTTGCGTTTCTTGACTTTGATGTTTTCTATGGAAAAAAAAATCACATAAAAATGTGTATTTTCCACTCTATTATTTCTATAATCTGAAACAGTGCCAAGTTTCTTTCACATTAAGAGAAATAATCTCAAAAGAGTAAAAGGTTAAAAACTGGATTTTAAATTTTTTCTGAACTTGTTCTAGCAGCTTGCCTGCCCATCCAGTACAAATAATAAGATACAAAAGAAGTCTGATCACTAATAATTACCTCTCTCTCTCCCCAGCTAAATATTCTGAGGAGGGCCTGGCTGCCTTCAGTTCACTGGCCCTAGGCAGAAGGCTCAGGTTTTAGGTTCTTTGAGAGTTATTTTTGGAAACTAGTTTTTGGCTGGATTTACAGAAAGGGCTAATGACAAGGGGAGAGTTGCATCCTGTGATGATGTAACCCAGGTGGATCACACACAACAGCTTCACCTTGGTGTATGTCAGCAAAGGGTTGTAACCATGGCCCAGGAATAACCCAGGG
Source organism: Marmota flaviventris (assembly GCF_047511675.1). Classification (NCBI taxonomy): domain Eukaryota; kingdom Metazoa; phylum Chordata; class Mammalia; order Rodentia; family Sciuridae; genus Marmota; species Marmota flaviventris. The sequence continues at coordinate 98,579,072 of NC_092498.1, read as the reverse complement.
ACTCCACACCTGAGGTCAAGTTTTTAGAACATACCTCCTCTTAGCTCACTGTCTGGTTCTGGGCCACAAGTAAACTTCTTCCATAACTCAGCTTCCTCGATTGGAAGGAGGAAGAAGCTCCCAAATACATACTTCACAGAGCTTTTTAATGAAGTTTAAAACAAACCAGGAGGGCAGAGCATGTTATAGCTTTAGAACTGCCGTGGATGTTCTAACAGTGAAAATAATACACTGGCTAATGAGAGAAAGCTTTGTAGGAAGGAGATCTGGAAATTTACCTCCTATCAGTGCCCCAGGGGCTGTGAACTTTGAAAAGACTCTTTAATCATGATGTAGTTTTCTATTTCATAAAAAAAATGCCCTATCATTTCCCAGATGATCATATGGAAAACACTATGTATATGTCCAGTATATAATCAGTTGGGTGGAACACCTGCTTTTCAAATGACTGGTAGCAGATATCTCTGAAAAGAACAAGGTTGTTCCCAGGAGCTGCCAGACTGCCCTGTGGATGCCAACTTTGAGCCCTTAGGCCACACAGTGTTGGGCACAAGAGGCCATCATTAGCCCATGGGCCTCTGAACACTGGTATGGCAGATGAGCTCAGCTCCTAAAATGGCTGCTGTGGCTGAGATAGGGGTGCCCTGCCGCATTCACTTCCTAAGGACAAATTCAGCCAAAGCCACATTAAAAGACAGTTGCTTAATATTGGCAGAGCTTTTCAGAAGGCACCATATGAAGGTGCGTGGGAGGAGGAGGAGTGGGTATCAGTGTCATAAAATGACGAATTCTAACTAACACAAGTTTCCTGTCCTCACATTCCTCATCTCTGATGAGGTGGGAGCCTGCCTCAGAGGCCTGGGGCTTTCCTGAAGAAACTATAAAAGGAAAGAATGATAAAGGGTTTCAGCAGGACCACTACCAGCCCAAACAAGGAAGAGGAGAGACAGACAGCCCCTCCCAACCCCAATCCTGGCTTATGATTTTCCCTCTGGGTTTGCTACAGGAAGCTACTTAGATGTGAGGTTTGGTTTTGTTCCTGGGTGGCTCTTTTCTCCTCAGCAAGCAACTGTGGGTCACATGTAATCTCTTTATGTTCTCACAGTAGACATTTAAGAAGTGGAACAAGATGCAGTGGCTTCTTTGGCACCACACACCTCCTAGTGGTCTCAAAGGAAATACACTACCTGCTCAGCAAGTACCTTTGCTCTCTCAATTCTGGCTGCCTAAAGTCAAGATTCGAACAGTAGTAGCCAATGCCTACATGTAAAGCCAATATATGTTTCTTTCATTTGATTTCCAGGACAAGGGAAAGTCATACAGCATTCCCTCTGACTTTGGTCATTTTTTTTTATTCATAAGAAAATGGAAAAAAATAATTTGAAAGCAGAATAAATGGAAAATTGTCCAAAATACTCAGACAGTGTTATTGGCCTATTTTCTTCAGCTTTCCAAATTACTCAAATAGCTATATTGGGGCTGTTTCCCATTATGAATACCTTAAATAGATTCAATGCTTAGGTCTCTCATTCTATGATCACTTAAATCCTATAATACATAATTCCATTTGAACAAGGCCTGAATGGATCCATCTCTTAGGGACAAGCTCGATCCTCCTGAAGGTTTTAAGATCTTGCAGTCCTAGGACAGGACTGAAGATATGAGGCCTGCCCACTTAGCTAATATATACTACACTGTAATTTCAAACCCAGGGTAGAAGGCAGTTTTCAGAGGGGTTCCAGGCATCTCCAGAGTCTCAGGAATTGTATTTGACTCATGAAATTTAGAATTCTCCACCCACACTTATCAATGTCATCTTCTTCCTCATTGTCCTTGTTCTAACCTTCTCTCTAAATCAAGAGACACATGCACCTGCCTATAGCAATCACAGATTTCTCTAACAAAGCAAATTCTAATGCAAAGGGGGAAAAAGTTTGAGTAAGGATCAGAGTTTAGGATTCAGGGGCTAAATCAAAGAACCTCAATTCTAATTCTGATTCTGCCAATAAGTAAATAATTAACAACAATTGAACTAAACCTTTTATATGTTTTAAATTAATATCAAGTAACTCATTGACCTTTACAACATAACTCTGAGGCTTCACCCTGTTTTACAGATGAGAAAGCCAACTCCAAGGTCTGTATAACTTGGCAAAAGTTAATCACTACTTTGGCAGAGCTGTTTCCACGTGCAGCCTTCTCACTCAGTGTCTACCAACATGTGGCCTGAGCTCTTTCTCCCCAGGTTCTCATCCAGTCTAAGCTGCACACACATACCCACTCGCTGTCTACCCTCTGCACCCCTTAGCAAGCCTGTCTCATCACACTGTGAGCTATCATCATGAGCATTCATGTATTTATCTTAGAGCTCCTAAAGGTCAGAAACCTTGCTAGGAACAAGCAGCATGGAAAACCCATCTTTGATGACCTAAGGACCATGGCACAGCATCTTGCATATAGTGTGTGCACTGTAAACGTTTGGCAAATTGAACTGAATTGGATTAATGTATTATGAAATTGTAAGCCAGCTGGATTTTGTGCCTCCCCTACCCGGTAACTTCTTATTCAGAACCCAACTACCATCAATCAAAACCTATTTTCAGATCTTTCAAGCACACAAAAACTGCCTGATCAATAGAAACTTAAACATTCTTCATCACAGTAGATAGGGTAAAAACTTGCATCTAAATGGATGTGGCTCAAATATCAGACACAGCATGAAAGACTGGAATGATGTGGGAATGTCAAGCCTTTTCCAGAAGGCCAGAAATCACATTTGGAACTCGGCACCTGAGACTATACCAAAATCACAGGCATCCACAGTCACCCACCTTGTTGCTTCTCATCCATCACTTGAAAAGTATGAGTCATAAACTATTGGAAGTATTTTTAACTTGCTGATTATTTGGATAGTAAAATGTAATGCTTCAACTCTAACTGAATACTAAGCCCAATCTTAGCAGCCAATTAGACAAAATTGACTTTGAAATCAGACTAAAAGTCCAAGAGAAAGAGAGTAAGCTATTTAAGATTATGTTGATATTCTGATATATATAACTTGAAGCATTTGTGAACTCACCACAATAAATAATGGACTCACTTCCACCTCTGGAATGCTTACCACTCAGGGAGCCTCCTGTGAGGGAGACAGCATCCTGAACTCCCTTTCAGCCCTAAGCTTCCACACAGTAAAGCATCTACATTCCATCCTGGAAGATTTCTGAAACTCAGCTCCCTCCTCCCACCAGCTTGTGTCATTTTGGTTTATATTTTGAAGAACTGTGTTCTGCCCCCTCCTACTTTCTTCTACCTCCTCCTGCCTAATCCTTCTATCAGTCTGGCTTCCTGCCACCTGGCCCTGAGATATTCAACTGCATTGTGCAGAATTACATGGACACCACCTGTACTTCCTTGATGGCCTTTACACTACTGGCATCCTTGCACCATGGAAGCCATGCCAACCCTGGCTTCCATCCCTCTGGCTCTTCCATCATCTCCAGGACTTGTTTGTACTCTTTTTGCCTGGAAAGCCCACCTTGGCAATTCCCATGTTTCATTCAAGACTCAGTTCATGTAACCAAGGAAGTCCTTACTGACTCTAGCAGGCAAGAACAGAATCCCTTTCTCTCTGTTATCTAAAAATCTTGGACATTTATCAAGCACAGCATGCATGGCATCAAATAGTAATCCCTGTTAACTTCTCTGCCTTGTGTTCCCAGAGGAACAAGGCACATTGTGAGTACTGAGGGGAAAAAAAAAAACATCGTGGTGGACTGACTAATTGAAAGAATGAGCAGAAAGATGCAGTGAGGGCCATCACCTGAGGACACTAAGAAGAGACATTTCTATCAGACTGTGTACAACCCAAACCTGCTGGGTTAAATGAAACTGAACCATATTCTTCCCATCTTGACCAATTTGTGCTCACCCAGCCATTATTTATTGATCGTCTACTAGTACACACATTTTAGTTGTGGAAAACAAAACTAGTGGAAACAAAGCCAGGTAAGTCAACAGTCTAGAGGAATCTAGATGCCAAAGGGGCAATAGGCTTATAGACAGAGAAGAGCCATAGAGTTCTAACTTGAAAGATCAACCTCTCTTTGTAGGAAAGATAGGAAGAAATGAACCATTTGAGTTTGTAATCAGTTGAATTTTGAGTCAGATTTTAAATGATGAGTAAATGAATATTCACTTTTTTGAGACTTTTAGCTCTGCTTGTGTGTGTGTGTGTGTGTGTGTGTGTGTGTTTGTGTTGGATATCTGCTACTACTATGCACAAAATACTGTGTTGTGAATATTTATGCAAATGTTAATTACACACTAATTACACACTATAATCAAGAGCTCTCCTTGGTTATTTTCTGCTAACATAATGTCCTTCTGCATGTCTCTTAAGATTTCAGTTGTTCTTGGGATGACAGTTGTTTTAACATTCCACAGACCCTGGTTTGCTGTCCCTGGACTGCTTACTCTCCGGAGTCCTGTTAATCTCTCATGTTTATTATCATTTTTTCAGCTGCAGTCATTGTGAACAGTAGTGTGTTTTCCCCCTTGGTAATAAATATTCATGTACTTATGAAGTAATGGGGAAAATGTTGCTGAGCATGAAAGAGTCATGTCAACAAGAGGGAATGAAACAGCATTAAAATCTATTAATATTCTCACACCTTCCTCACTGCTCACTTACTTCAGAGGAAAGAAGCCGAAACTTGGAGTTTGGAGGTTTTGATAATGACTACAGGATGGGCAGGAAAACAAAGACACATCTGGCTAGCCATGACTCTGGGTGTCATTTCTATTTCACAACAGCACATGGGTGAGAAACACTTTGGTGTTTTTTTCACATTATTTATTTATTCCTTGGAGACTGGGATTGTCTCCTTACCCCAAACATAAGACACAGCCTGGACCATGATGCCTCAAGTTGCTGTCTGCTCTTCCCTGTTAAGAAATGAGGGTCACCTGCAATGGGGAGTCTGAGTCAGAACAAATACCTGTACTCAGAGCTCAGACCTCCACACACAAGCATCTACTGTCTCAGAAGCAGCTACTATGAGAACACAGGTTTCAGTTTCCTTTCCCATGATGCCTATCTGATAGGTGTCTAAGGATTAATGCAAAGTTAGTTCTGAAGTGCTTTGAAATATGAACAGAGTTGCCGGACATGAGAGCATGCAAGTGTACACACACCATCTAAATGGAAAATATTCACTAGGCATATGCTATTATACAGGAAAGGGAAGGAGAAAAGGATGGTTGGATGGGGTGGTGGCACAGGTACTGAGTAAGTAAACATTTTGTAGTCAGAAAAGCTTTGTCATTCTCACTGAACCACTTAGGAACTTAGGAAAGCTACTTGTCCTCCCCATCTCTCAATTTTATCATCTCTTTAATGCTGTAGTTCTTACCAGGGAAATTCCCATTCCCCACCCCTGCAGGAACATTTGACAAGTGTGGAGACATTTTTGATGGAGGGAGTAGAGGCCTTATGGCATCTAGTGAGTCAAAGAACCTTATTAAGCATCATATAAGGCATAGCAGCCCCATAAGAAAAAAATATCCCTAGCCCCAAATATCAACAGTAGTAAGGTTGAAAAAATCCTGTATTAATGGAATAATAGCAGTTGCACCTGCCTCAAAAAGTTCTTGGGGAAGATAGAATTAAAGGAGACAGAGCATTACAATTATATCAATATTTGTTATTATTATTATCACTCAAATCCATTATCACTTTTGAAAAAGATATTGGAATTTTGCTCAATTAATGAAGAAAAAAGTAAACTAACATTTGTTAAAACCTATTGTGTGCCAAGGACTGAGTGCTAAATGCTTTATGTAACTCACTATGTATAACAACACAATAGTCTTAATTCAGTTTCTGAGGTTAATTCAAGACACCTCTTTACCAAGATGAGTCCGTTTCAATATCTTTGTGCAAAAGAAAAACACGTTTATTATGATGTTGAAAAGAATAGCTAGACGACTGAAATGGGACTTAGCAGGGCTATGAAACAGATAAAGTTATTACTCTCTTATTTTCTTATCATTTCCCTTCTTCCTGCTCACTTAAGAAATCCTTTCATTGTCCTGCTGAGCTATCTGAGTTATATACATCTACTATCCATCCCCCCGCCCCTAAAACTCAGCCTCTAGAACTTTCTTTCTGTCATCACCACTAGGAACCCTTGGCTTTGTTAGAAGCCCACCAAAAACCCTGCGTATCCCTACAGATCACATGCTAATTTTTCAAAAAATATGGTACTTGTTTAGGGTGGATAATATTAATAAAATAAAAACTTAAAATGGCAGAAAGCTAAGATTCTTAAGGCAAATCTGTAATTGATCATTTTGGGTACAAGTAGCATTTCAGTATCCCTCAGCAAGACCCCATAAGTGCTCATTCTGAACAAAGATTTACCTCATAAAACAAAGGGGACAGTCAGCATGAATGTGTCTACTCTCCAAGCCAAAGCCATTAGAATTGACCAGGTGACTGAGTGGAACTGGGCTATCAAATCACCCGAAACATCTTTAGGCATTTGGTCTGAGTTTGTGAACCAAGGTGATAATCTGATCTCAGAAAGTACAGAGCCATTTCTTAGGCAATATCTTCTAAAATGAGAGACCTGGCTGCTGATGCCAAGAATTGTTTTATATCTTCTTTGACTTGTTTGTTTTATGGGACCAAAAGAAGACAAAGTCACATCCTTCTCATGAACTTAAGCAAGGGCATGGCTCTCTTACCAGACCAGTGAGAACAATGCAGAAATTGTTCAGTACCAATGTGAATCATTTTCAGACAAACCCCAGAAAATCTGGGATAAGTTAGGTGGAAGAGAGATAGATGACAGTATGTGGAAAACTTTATTTATGAATGTTAATAAAATTTCTATTGCAAAGGAAATACTAGAGACAAAACTGAAAAGCCCTACATTGAGAATGAAGCTTATTCCAGGCTGATGCTGAGATGCAAACAGGCTGAGGACCAATTCATTAAGTGCCAAGTTCAAAAGAGGGATGGCAGGCTGGAGCTCAGCTGGATAAGTTCCCTCCTCAAGGTTTTGCCAAGAGCCTGATCACACACTTTGCAGCCCATCATAGATATGTTAGGGCAGACCTGACATCCTTGTTGAACTTTCTCCATGTCAGCTTTTTGTAAGATGGAAACAAATCAGTCGATTTTGGACCCAAGGCAATCTTCCTCATTCACACTTGGTGCCTTTGACAGAAACTTTCAAAATGAAAAGGAAAATAGAAGCCAGTCAAAATCAAGACTAAGTTTTACAACATCTGGAGATCCCTTTTAAGGACAATGGCTGATAAAACCAGAATGGGCTTGAACTTATGTGCAAATACGCTCCAAGAAATATCCAGATATGTGTGGGGGTTTATACAGTAGATACTGACATCTTTAATTTGTTTGAGCTGTGAGAAAATTTTCCAAAAGTATGGTGAGAACATGGTAGGAAAATGTGTTTGTGAGGGCAGAAGAATGTTTTGTGAGGTTAGAATGAAATTGTTTGAAAACAGCCATTTAAAGGAGTGGCTCCCTTAGAACATGCCCAGGTCACGGAAACAGTAAATATTTTAACTTTATTTATGTAACTGAATTGGAGAAGAAGTGACTATCAAAGTGTTGGTGAGGTAAGGTTAGGTTTCAAAATTTTAATATTGAGCAATGTACTGAACAGCCGGTTCAAAGAAAAGCCAGATTTCTCCACTGGATAATCTTTATTCCAGCCAATGTGCCCAAGTGTTTCACACTCATTCAGGGCAGCACAGCAGGGTAGCCAAACAGTGTGACATCTGAAGCCCAAAACTCTGGTTCAAATCCCAGTTGTGATACTAATTGTGAGATTTAGAGAAAACTGCTCTGGCCCTAATGTCTCTGGCCCTCAGGTTTCTCATCTTTTAAATGGAATAAATCATATTATATGTACCTTGTAAGTTATTATTTGAGAAATTAAATGAGTGAATGCATGTGAAGCTCTTAGAAAGAACAGTCCTGCTACATAATTGGTGTTCCATCAATTTCAGCTCTTCTCCTCCGATTTCATATTCCCACAGACCCTCTGAAGTGAGTACTATCCATCAATTTCATCTCACAAATGAGGAAATTGAGGATTTCCTAGGTAAATTAACATAGTCATGTTCACATAGCTCTTAAATAGTGGAGCCACCTTGAAACAACCTCTATCACAGGACAAAACCTGAGCTGGCAACCACATACTATGTAATGTATTGGGGGGGGGAATGACTGTTTTTAAAGAGAAGTATCAGTCTTCCATCATAATGGGAATAAAGGCAGCAGCGAGGAGACTAGGAATGCATTGAGTCCAAGATGTAGCTCTGAATGTCCTTCCAGGGGCATCCACAAGTTCCTTTCTCTCCCCAAATTGCATATAGGAGGAGTAAGGTGCCATGATCTCAACATGATCCCTACTAACCCAATCGAACTCTTTGGCCTCAATTCAATCAGACTGCTTTCCTAACTCAGGGCAATATATGTGTATCTAGTCATAGTTGAGCATCTCACTGGAAGAATTTTACTGACCTGTAGTCCATTTCAGCCAATTTAGAGGTTAAAGAAAGGAGGTCTGGCAGAATCTTGCAGAATTTTAAAGTAATGTTTAGTGTTGGTTGCCTGACCATTTTCTGTGTTTATTTTTCTCCTGGAAATTTCTTTCCTCTACCGTTATCCCTGACCCAAAGCCAGGCTCTATGACCAGTGCAAGTGTCCACTGAAGCAGCACATTCTCACCTTCAACACATTTTATAGCTCTGTCTCATCCAAATTCTTCTGTGTGGAGACTCTCATTCTCTTACTATGCATTATAAGGGGCTCTTTGCAAATGATGGCTTCATAAAAGTCCATAAAATCAAGACTTTCAAGCTTCTGAATATTTGCTTTTATCGTTCTCATTCCCTAGACCTTAGATACCTTCTTCTTTCTCCTACTCTACACCCTTGTCTTTGTTCCTTTCTCCTGGCAAACCTATACCCTTTCTCTAAGGGGAAGATCTTTACTGTGGTTTTCCTTGACCACATGAACATCTGTGCTTCCTGCAGGACAAAATTGCTAACTTGTCTGTACACCTCATTTCTCATAGTACTTAGAAAAGACCACTATTTAAGCACTATATGTACTGTATCATAGCCGTTTTGAGTACCTAGCCCTGTCTTAAGATGCTCAAGACAGATACTCAGCAGGGTTTATTGAGACACACTATTAAAGGGTGATGAGGATAGATAAGCCAAAGGTGGTATAATGAGAAAGAGCATCGTTTTTAATATGGAGAGATCTAGGGACAAATTCTGGCTCTCCTATCTCCTATGGCAAAAGTTCCATGAACTTCTATTTCTCCAAATATTTTTGATACATGGTTGACATTTAACAAATTTTTGTATCTCTTTTGAATTTTGTCCACATTCTCTTCTCTTTATATTCTTCCTCCCTTAAGCCTCATATCTTTTCTCTTCCTAGTATAGAGGAAAAGATTTTATACTTGTTAAAAGATTGGGTAAGGGGGAATTACAATAACATTTTACGCAAGTCTATTCAAGAAGACCCTAAGAAGGGGAGACGTCCAATTGACTAAAACACTCTAAATGTAGGATGGCCCCCGTATGGAGATGAACATAGCACTCTTAAGCCAAGACTATAATAATCTCTATCTCCACTGACAAAGTCATTGCTGTCACTGAGTGGATATGGCAGGCTATCTTAGGTTGGCTCCATTAAAGTTCTGATACATCTAATGCTGACTCCACACTCACCAGAAACCTGGGCCTGTCTTCTGGAGAAATTTAGCCATTGTGCTGATTTTGATTCTATATAGATCCCTATGGCTATGATATCTCATGTTCAGTAAGTAGAATGGCTTCTGATTTTAGTTTGGCTCTAGACCTCTGGTCTTGTTGCAGTCCTAGAGACAAAGCAACAGCGATAATAAAAAATATCTTGTGTAAATTAATCACTTAATTTTCTGGAGCTACCAGTCTCAGGTATATTTCAGCATAGTTTAAGACAATTTGTTTTTGTTTGTTTTTTTAATATTTATTTTTTAGTTTTCTGCGGACACAACATCTTTGTTTGTATGTGGTGCTGAGGATCGAACCCGGGCTGCATGCATGCCAGGCGAGCGCGCTACCGCTTGAGCCACGTCCCCAGCCCAGTTTAAGACAATTTGGATTGATCTTCGGTGCAAAAGCCATTTCTTGCTTCTTCACAGAGAAAGCCATATCACCCAAGACTTCATCCAGCTTCATATGCTTACTTGTTCCTGTAGACTCCATCTCTATTCTTTGAGATCCTCAGTTCTCCCATAGTATAGAGCCCCAACATCAGTTTTTTCTAAGTACTCCTTCCCTGCTCCAGAGGAAAAATCATAAAGCAAAATGCAAATGCCCAAGTCTTGATGGGTTTTGAACTCTAGAGGAGAAGAACTCATCAGGGTCTGTCAGCACCTTTCAATCACATTCTTCATGTCTTCCCAAGGTTCAGTTTATGTATTTATGTGGATGAAGTGTTCTCTCCCCTTGCCCTCTCTTGCTAGACCATTAACATGATTTACAGCAAGACCTATGCAAATGTAGTCTTTCAATAATTAATATATTAAGCATAATGTACATATTAACATAATTAATATATTAGGCAATAATTAACTTCATTAGGTATGGGGGGGAGTCAGTGCTTCAGAAAGATAATATTTGATTTATAGAGCACATCTAAAGGTGACTGGAGTGAAAGTATAAGTCAAATTTTAAAACATTTTCTGGTTTTAAAATGTCTTTTGAGTAGAAGTCAACTCTTCAGAAAAGTGTTCTCATTCATAACTAAGATGATACTGTAAATGCCAACTTTAAAAAGAGCCTTCAGGCAACAGTTGCAGACAACCAAATTGTACCCATTATGTTGACCATCTTGGCCCATGTCCCAAACTCCACATGTTTTGGCATCCTTTCTTGATTCAACAATAATGGCTCAAACATGAAAATTTTCTTTTTGTTGATATTCCAAATGCACACAAGGAGAAACCCATTTGTCTAAATATGAACTTTAAATTCTTTCTACTATGGTGACCATAAGCATCAATCTTCAGAAAGTAAAAGTGAAATATTAATTTTCCTTTCTGTTGGAGCACTTTATGCTTCTGACATGAAGAATAGGTCCTATTAAGTTGTAATTTACAGTGGCTACTTATTGCTTAAATGTGGAAAATCCACATGGGTAAATCATGGGAATTAAGGAAGAGAGTACCCTGAGTAAACTAATATGTGCAGCTAATCCACATGATTCATTCTATATCCCCACCCTCTGACTATCCACCCTCCAATCCTTTCACCCCACTCCCTGCCACTCCATTAAATGAGAAATACCTAGCAGAGTTTGGCTGCTACAAGAATTTGAGTACAAATGAACTGACTTGGTCTGTTTACAAAAAATGAGATTTTTACTATTATTTTTTATCATTAGTACCATAATTTCATCTATAATTCTCTGTCTTTATTATATAATGCCTTTCACACTGTGTCAAGTAAAGAACTACAGGTCAGGGGAAATGTTTGTCTTTATGGAAGGTCAGTTGTTGCAGAGATGTTCTGCCTGAAATCCATGAGGATTGCTCTTCATTAAGGTTGCTAAATACTCTCATTGGGAAATTATTCATGATAACCTAATCTTCTTTTCCCTAAAAAATGACATTCTCAACAAGCTACACTCCTCTCTTTTTTGAAATCTAAGAAAGTTTGACTTTAGACATAAAAATATATTCTCGTTACTTCATTTCCCCAAAACCTGGGGGCTCATTTCTTGCTATGCCCAAACCTTCTCTAGAACAAGGAGAAATCCGGTCTAGCCAAGTCTGTTTTTGTTGTTTTGTTTTGTTTCGTTTTCCATTTATTTGACAGTATACAAAGGAGTAAACACAAACAGAAAAATGCAGAACAGTGTGAACTGGAACATATAATGGTCTGTAGCTTTTTGAGCATGCCTTTCTTAAAACAGACTTTCAAAAACAGACTTTTAAAGTGGGGTCTTTGTCTCATAGAATTAAAAAATTTTCTCTTTTTCCTTCTTTCATTGATAAGATATTACTACGAATCAATGTATAAAACTCTCACTCCACCATCCTTCAAGCTGACTTTGCATAACTCAATTTCATTTCAGATTCAGACCTGATAAGTTTATTCCCTCTAAACTATCTGGTAAAACACAAATACAGAATTTGAATACTTCATTATATCTACAAACATGCTTATTTTAACTTAATTTAGTAATTTCTACCATGTGCTTATATAAATTACTTTTTCTTACTCAAAGAAAATAAAATTTCATTATAGGAAATTTGGAAAAGGGAGAGAAATTTTAAAAGGGAAAATGTTAGCTATAATCTCATTCTGAAACACAATTGGCATTAACATTTGAATATATTTGCTTGCAGTTTTTTTTTTAATTTTCATATACATTTTAATATAATTTTTGGCAAAAGTGTGCTAGAAATGTTGTATCTTGATATCTCCTTTTAAATATTATATACATTTTAATGGTCTAGTAATAGCCTATACTTTAAATATAAATGCTTTTGTGCTTTTGGTATTGTTTTCAATTTTTTATTATTAAAAATATAATTTTAAGACAAATAGAAGTATTCCTGCGACTATTTCAGAGACTGGGAACAAGACTTGAGCTGTGATTTTTTTTTTTTTTGGCGCAAATTTGAACTCAGACTTAAAATGTCTAGAGAATGTTGAAACATCTCACTTCAAAACTCTGGTAACAGAGAGACACTCTTTTGACCCTGCAGATCCATAAATTTTGGTAAGAAAGAAAGTGGGTCTCTAATAGCACACATTGAAACATGGCAGGAACAAAAATGTTGAGCCTGCACACAAGAGTACCAAGATCTTTGCTTATCATAGAATCAATGTCTACTTTTCATAGCATTAAGAATCCTAGTAAGTCTTTACATTTATATAACAACTTTCTGGTCAAGTCTTAACATCCTAAATGTTCAATAAACACTGTTGAAAGACAAATAGCTCCACATTACCAAACTGCCTGAATGATAAGTAAGTTTATAGATATGAGAATTCTGGGACCCACCTATCCAAATAAACAAAAAGTGGACAAAAATAATTTACCTCCATTATTTTCAAGTATAGCTACCTCTTTACTACTTAAAGCTTGCTGTCTGGTAGAACCTGAAGCCTCTCTGGAGCTGCTTAAGGGAAGTCTACTGACAAGAGTTCCTCAGGGGCGGGTGTAAATCTTGTGAAATATGTGTGGAACAAATGGAAAACAGACTAGTGCTTGCTTCTCATCCCCATATTACTGAAAAAGGGAGGTCTGTTGGAGCATCCCATATCAATAGGCAATAGGGATGGAAGGGGAGGGGGGGAGGGAGAGAGGAAGAGAGAGGAGAGAGAGAGAGAGAAAAAAGGAGAAAGAACACATTTGTGGGAAGAAAAGGAGTAGGTGCACCCATTCTAGCTCTCCGTGGAACTTTGAGGGTTTGGAAAAATAACTCATGGTTCCTGATATACTCAAGAAGCAGAGGTTAGAGAATGTATGGGAGCTATAGGGCTGCCAGATTGCCACCATAAAAAGCTATGAGATACAGCAACTTTTTTTTAAAAAAAGGACCATGTGATTAGTACAGTTAATGGGAAAACTAACTGCTACTCTATGAGAGGGGCCTATAATAAAATTGAAAACCACTTGAAGAAATCACAACCACTACATATTTGGCAGGGTCTACCAGAGTCAGAAAAAATGAGATGAATAAGAATATCTTATTTCTGGTCCATTGTTGTCAAACTCTGCTTCCCTATCCCTTCTATTTTGCCAATGGGTCAGGCCTAACTTGGACAGTTAGGATTAGATATGGTGTGTTCTCTCTCTCTCTCTCTCTCTCTCTCTCTCTCTCTCTCTCTCTCTCTCTCTCTCTCCCTCCCTCCCTCCCTCCCTCCCTCATCTACAGATTACTGAAGAAGCAAGGTCTGTTGGAGCATCCCATATCAATAGGCAATAGGGCTACTGCTACTACTACTACTACTACTACTACTACTACTACTACTACTACTTCTACTACTACTCCCTCCTAATTTTCTGTAAAAATCACAGTAAAATAATTTTTATTCCAAACAGGATAGTCCTCGAAGGAAAAAGAAAAGAAACCACTGATGCTGAGGGATAATAATATTTTATAATTTGAAAATTCAATGGATGATTGGTAACTGACTTAAAAGACAGGAAAAAGCTGAAAATGTGGGTTGAGGGGATCCAGTGAGAAATAAACCAGTTAAAACTGATGAATCTTGGAACTGTAAGTACCAGAAATTCAGAAAGGAAAGGCACGGGCATAGGGAAAGGAGAAAAACACAAGCATTAGTTCAACATAAAGTTACTGCCCCTTCCTCACTTTCTGGAAAGGTTGAACATAAAAGCTATAAATTTTAGAATACCATCCATAGTTGAGGACAAAAATGATATTCCGGGCAAAAAACTAGATAAGAAATGAAAATCTACATCCCCAAACACAAGATTCCTTCCCTCACTTGGCTCCTAGAACACAAATAAATAGGCTTAATCCCCATAAGCAGAGATTTATAGGATTCTCTCTAGAAGACTGAACAGACCATGAAAATAAATGTATAGAGTGCTGATGGATTGGAACCCACAATGAAAAATCCAGCTCACCACCTTATTATCCTACAGTCAAAAAGTTAGTGCCTCATTCTGAAATATTAATACTCAATGCTGTCTTTCCATGTGTCAAGCTCTATTCCAAGAAACATTTTAATTTTTACACATATTAATTCATTTTCCTTTATACATACTAATGCTTTTCACTTATACATATATACTTATTTAATCACCATAACTTCATATGATAGTGCTATTATTATTATTTTCACTTTCCAGTAAGGAAACTGAGGCACTTAAAAACTAGAAACTTGCTTGAGGTCACAAGCTACTAAGTGGTACTGGCCAAAATGAGAATCATTCAGTTTTGATCCAGAGCATGTATTTCTACCCTCTGTATCATACTGCTTCCAAAGTGAAAATAGAGACAAAGGGAAGGGAAGGGAAGGGAAGGGAGGAAAAAAATGGGAAGATTTTAAAAGGGAAGGCAGACTTTCAGAATTAGACTCCAAGTAAAATGAAACACTTCTTTGCAATTTCTATTTCTTAACCAAATGGACCCTAGGTAGTAGAGAGAATGATCATTCCCTCAAGATGCTATGTCTTAGTCACGGGAACCTATGTTGTTATCTTAGATGCAATTAAGATTCCAAACCTTGAAATTACCTGATTATACCTTCCTGGCTGCAGCAAGAGAAATTCAAGCTGAAAAGGGCCCAACTCATCCTGACTGCTCTTTGCAGATGAAGGAAGAGGTCATGAGCCAAGGAATGCAGTGACTTTTAGAAGCTAAGAACAGTGCTCAACTGACCACCACCAGAGATACCAGATCTAATAGTTACAAGGAACTGAATCTGCCAACAACCCAAATAAGCAAGTAAATGGACTGTCCCCTAAAACCTCCAGAGAGAAATATAATCTGCTGACATCTTGATTTTCACCTGTTGAGCATCATATCAGTTTTCTGACTATGTGAGAGTTAGATAAGACATTTGTGTTGTTTTAAGGCACTACACTTCTGGTACTTTGTTATGGCAACCAAAGAAAACTAATACAGACTTCCAAATCCTAAATCCCTTGTGAAATTACTAACTTAAGCCACAAGTTGTGAAAATGACCATGAGCACTCTAAAGGCTCAATACATACATGTATGTAACTCTTAATATATTTGACAAGGGTCAACTGAGAGTTAAACAATGGAGTATCTGTCTACCCATCACATGATGATGCATACTTTTTAAGATATTTCTAAGATATCTGAAGGTTCCCACAGTGGAAAATGAAACTTAAAGCAACCAAATTTCTTCTATTAGACCATACCCAAATGCATCCAAGTCAGTGGGATGTGCTTAACATGTCATTTGAATATTTGTGAGCACCTGAGAAAAAAGCTCAGGCTGGAACTTCATGAGTCATCTCTGCAGAACAGAAGCTGTTGGTCTTGACCACCAGAGTGAGCAAAAGTTCAGGCGTTCCAACCGGCAAGATGGCCAGAAGTTTCAGGGCTAAACCCATTTTAAGAAAAGGGACAAACTGCCCTTTATTTCAACCTAACAGCCAGCAAATGATGAAAATAGCCCCAGTTCCTTTCTTTACCAAAACATAAAACTCACTCAGGATTTATACAGGATAATTGGAAAATTGTTTTTATTAAAATTTCTATTTACAGAAGAAGTCTAGGGTTTTTTTCCCAAGCAGAAAAGTCATCTAAAGTAAACTTAGAAAGCATAAATTACTGATTTAAAGAAAGAACAGTAAATTGGCAAATTCCAAAATACAAAGGAATACTATTTCCTCGAATGACATGGCACAAGGTCCAAAATCTGTTGAAAAAATCACGTTTGCATAAATATGTCAAAATAGACTCTATTGTCATGTATAACTAAAAAGAACAAATAAATTTTTTAAAAAAGAAAACCAATAATAGAAATGAAGTTGAACCTTTCAATTTTCACACTACACATTTACCCTTCAATCTCAAATAGATCCTTCCCTTTTGAAGACACCAAAAAATTAAAATAGAAGGAGACAAATATAACTTAGGACAGCATTCATAAAACAAGGAACAAAGGCTATTTTCAAGCTAAGTGAAAACAAAATGTTAATTTCCATCTTTATTCCCAAGGAGAATAGGGAGATCTTTGGTACTGTCTCAATTTTCTATGGAGCTATAATAGAGATAAGAAGAAACCAAAATGTTTTTCCTAAGTCCCACACCACTTAATATAATATTTCTGATACTAGATATGTGGAGATATCTTTCTGCATACCAAGCAATTATCCAGCAAACATTAACTGGATGCCTTATAATTCCATCCAATTCTGACACAATCTACCTGGAGATAGTATCACAGAACACAGGTTGAAGGCTCAGTCCCACAAAATTTTCCCCACTCTGAATGCCAGTCACAAGCCCTAGGTTGTGACCTGTGCTTCTGACTGACTGGCAGAAGATTCCCTCACTCTCGTTGATTTTCTAGAGTGGTTAACAAAAGTTAGGGTAACACTTCACTTACATTTACTATTTGTTATAAAAAAATTACAAAGGACATGAATGAACAGTCACGTGGAGCAGATGCATGAGGCAAATTATACGGAAGTACAGACCTTCCCTAACCTCTCCAGGATGCCACCCTCCATAGTCTCATCATTTAGCTATCCTGAAACTCCTGTGAACCTTGCTATTCTAGGTGTTTAAGGAGGCTTCATTAATTAAATCTATGGCCATTGAGAATTAATTAAACCTTTAGCCTTTCTCCCCTTCCCAAAGGTTGGCCAAATAGGGCTGAAAGTCCCAGCTCTCTAATTATGCCTTGTATTTTTTTTTTTTTGCAGTCAGCCCATTTGAGACCTTTCTTTTCTTTAATTATTCATTAATAATTTGTTATTTATGTTGGCAGAATGCAAATCGTTTCATATTACACATATAGAGCACAATTTTTCAAATCACTGGTTGTACACAAAGTATTTTCACACCATTTGTGTCTTCACACATGTACTTAGGGTAATAATGTATAACTCATTCCACCATCTTTCCTAGCCCCACACCCTCTCCCTTCCCTTTGCCCTATCTAAAGTTCCTCCATTCCTCCCATGCTTTCCCCCTCTATCACCTTTATGAGTCAGCATCTTCATATCAAAGAAAACATTAGGCCTTTGGTTTTCTGGGATTGGCTTACTTCACTTAGCATTATATTCTCCAACTCCATCCATTTACTTGCAAATGCCATGATTTTATTCTCTTTTAATGCTGAGTAATATTCCATTATGTATATATACCAAAATTTCCCTATCCATTCATCTACTGAAGGGCATCTGGGTTGGTTCCACAATTTTGCTATTGTGAACTGTGTTGCTATAAACATTGATGTGGCTACATCACTGCTGTTTTTAAGTCCTTTGGGTATAAATCGAGGAGTGAGATAGCTGGGTCAAATGGTGGTTCCATTTCAAGTTTTCCAAGGAATCTCCATACTGCTTTCCAGATTGGTACAGTTATCTCATATTAGACAAAGGCACCAAAAACATATATTGGAGAAAATATAGTCTCTTAAACAAATGGTGCTGGGAAAACTGGAAATCCACATGTAACAAAATGAAATTAAACATCTCTCTTCATGCACAAAACTCAACTCAAAGTGGATCAAGGACCTAGGAATTAATCAGAGACCTTAATCCTAATGGAAAAAAAAAGTAGGCCCAAATCTCCATCATGTTGGATTAGGTCTCAACTTCCTTAATAAGACTCCTATAGCACAAGAACTAAAATCAAGAATCAGTAAATGGGATGGATTTGAACTTTTCAGTTTTTAGCTTCTTCTCAGCAAAAGAAATAATCAGTGAGGTGAATAGAGAGCCTATAGAATGGGAGCAAATTTTTACCACAAGCACAAGCACATCAGATAGAGCACTAATTTCTAGGATACATAAAGCACTCAAAAACCTTAACACAAAAAAACAAATAACCCAATCAATAAATGGGTCAAAAAATTGAACAAACACTTCTCAGAAGAGGATTTACAATCTACAAATATATAAAAAAAATTTCAACATCTCTAGTAATTAGAGAAATGCAAATCAAAACTACTCTAAGATTTCATCTCACTCCAGTCAGAATGGCAGCTATCAAGAATACAAACAATAAGTGTTGGCAAGAATGTGGGGGAAAAGGCACACTCATACATGCCTTGTATTTTTAATGACCAGTCTGGATCATGAAGCTGCCAGTCACTGTTCATCAAATTAACATACAAAACACAATATCATTACTCCAGAGATTTTATGGGTTTCAGGATTTATATATCAAGAAATGGAGACAAAGACCACTACAGTCAACCCTCTAGATCCTTGGGTCCAGCATCCAAGCATGCAACCAACCACCAACCAAGAATCAAAGATACTTAGGGAAAAAAACCTGTGTCTGTACTAAACTTGTATGAACCTTTTTTCTTGTCATTACTCCCTAAATAATAAAATATGATAATTACCTATAGCATTTATATTGCATTAGGTATTATAAATACTCTAGAGGTGATTTAAAGTTTCCAGGATCTGTGCTTAGGTTTCCTGTAACTACTACCCCATTTTATACAAAGGATGAGCATCCATAGATTTTTATATCTAGAAAGGATCATGGAGCTAGTCCACCTGGGACACTGAGGATCAACTGCACATTTTATCACAAACCTCTTCCATGTCCCCAGTATCTCAGGTGTACTAGTGAGGGAGACTGGGATGTTTTGAAGTTAACACCGTACAGAAAATCTTCATCTGCCTTTTGATGGTGGAAATATGCTTGCACTTAAAATTTTTTGCTCAAGTCTAAAGAAAAGGCATGAACATTCCTAACTCAAGAATGGATGGTATTGGATGTTGAATGAGTTGTAGTAAACAAGATGCTTCATCTCCTTTCTGCCCCCAGAGCCTTACTTAATAGGACTAATACTATAGATTAGAGTGACTATGACTACATTGACCACACATCCCAGATTTGGATCTGATAACTGGATTACCATAATAAAAGCATAAAAAAATGAAAAAGTTGGAGCTATATGATTCTTAATTACTAATGATTCAAAATTCCCTCCTGAGTGGGATTCTACCCATGTTAAATCTATAAATCTTTGCTTTAAAATCTCTCAGAACAGGAACTAGTTAGATCCTGGGGTGGGGTAAGGGGACAAAGGAAGAGTATAATAATCTTTTGTCCATAGAATGCACCCTGAGACTCCCAAGGCAAAGCTGTTAGGCCTTCTATTTTTCTTGTACTTCTTTTGTGGGTGTGCAACCCTTTCTTAAACATTTGGCCTACATATGGATAGACCTGTGATTTTAAATGGCCTAATGAGCCTCAGACAGACTTTTAAGTAACACTCATGAATAAGCCAAAGAGAGATTCTCAGATGCTAACATTTATTGTACTGCATTTTTTCCCTGTTTGTTGAATTTTCCCCTTTTAAAAAGTTAACACTTATTGAACATAATATATCCTGAATCTTTTGCAGGTGTTAAACAGCTGACTTTAATTTTTTTAAAGAACAAAATCCATCTATTACCAAACTTTAAAAAGAAAAAAAGCTCTATTTATTTAGGTGATTCTAACAGTAAATCCTTCCTCTCTATTCTGTCCTAGGAAAAGGATTGTGTTTCTCTATAAAAATAAACTTTCTGTAAAGATTAAAACATGACCTCATGTGGACTTGTTCCTTAAAGAGCTGAATAGTCCAAAATGTGACATTACATTTTCTTTCTTCTAACCTTTTAATTTAGAATGGAGGGATGCATATTATAAATACTGTTTTAAAAATAAAATAGCATATCTTTTTATAATGACACAAAATGCTGTCAAATGGCATTTTAGTGAAGGTATTGTCTATACTAGATATGAAATTCCCATCATGGGAGAATACTGCAGTGAATAAAGAAGATCAATCACAAGATAACAAACAAGTTTTGAAAAAAAGAGGATGAATTTGACAATAACATATCTAACTTTAATTCATGAGAGGTTTGGCCTTGAACTCAAAACTCTACCCCAACATCTGGGCTTTTCTATCATAAATTTTCCAAGGTTAATGGATTATCACTATTTTATCAATTTTTACCCATACCAGAAAATGTGGTCTCTGCTTTCAGCCACCAAAACAGGTACCAAACCATCAAAATAGGAGCAAAGTAAAAAAAGCTACCTATAGTATTACTCATTGTTAATAAAGGTTCCCGATTTCCTTGAAGATACTGGCAGTTGTATATGGTAGGAGGCAAGCTATTCAGCGAGTGGTGGTAATGAGATTGTAGACTCCTTTAAAATACTTGAATCCAGGCAGTTGATATGTCTGAGTGTATTAGTTTTAATCCCCACCTTTATGTTAGTCATTAGTTCTACTCAGGAATACATACTCCAGAAGTGGTAAGCTAGCATGGATAGAATCTTAAATCAAAAGACCAACTTCAAGTACAGTTTCTACAGGATAGACTTTAGTTATCTTCAAATCTGATAAATATTAAGGGCTTTGCTTATAACATAATGGATATTAGAAATGTTCTCTCATCACTGAAATTAGTGTCAAAGCATATGAACTTGGTAGACATTGGGGAGGCACACCTACCCACTTTTGCATAAATGAGATATAAGAATGTGGTAAGCCCTAAAAAAAAAAAAAAGAAAACTCATATAAAGGGCCATCTTTACATTAAACAGCTATATTCAAACAAAAAAAAAATAGATTGTTTGAGTTATTTCAATAAATAAGTTCAGCACATACATTTTAGAATAAAGTTTGTAGAAAAATCTTGCTGAGATTTATGTTCATAGAAATTGCACTAAATCTATAGATGGACTTTTTGATAAATTTGACATTTTTATTATGTTGAGTTTTTCTTTCTTTTTTTTTTAATCCTTTTTTAAAAAATATTTATTTTTTAATTTTCGGCAGACACAACATCTTTATTTGTATGTGGTGCTGAGGATCGAACCCAGGTCCACGCATGGCAGGCGAGCGCGCTACCGCTTGAGCCACATCCCCAGCCCTATGTTGAGTTTTTCAATGCAGGAACATGGTATGTATCTTGATTTATTTAAGTCTTCTTTGAGTTCTTTCATCAGCAGTTTTAGCATATAGATCCTTTATAAATTTTGTTAAGTTTGTATCTATGGACTTAATTTTCTATGGAGTGACTAAATATTGTTTGTAATTTCAGTTTTCACATTTGCTGTTAGAATACATGAATGTAGCCGGGAGCAATGGCACATGTTAATAATCCCAGCAGGCTGGAAGGCTGAGGCAGAAGGCTCGCAAGTTCAAAGCCAATGTTAGCAATTTAGCAAGGTCCTAAGCAACTTAGAAAGACCCTACCCCAAAATTTATACATTTAAAAACCACTGGGGATGTGGCTCAGTGCTTAAGTGCCTCCGGTTTCAATCCCCAGCACAAAAATAAATAGATAGATAGATAAATAAATAAATGTACGTGTAAATACGATTTTGGAGTATGATATTGATCTTATATACTATGACCATATTAAACTACCTTACCAGCTAAAAACAAAACAAAAGAATGTGGTAAGCCCAATAGCCTGAGCCTTTCAGAATGGTGGCCTGATCTTTCTGAATTAATCTTGTATCCAGTCCCTGATTTGAAGAATTCTTGGTCACCACTATCTACAGTTGCAGGCTGCTATTGCAGTCAATCAATTGGTTAAGTTTTATTTATTTATATTTTGCAATTTTTTTTCATGTAACATTTTTGCAGCAGTAGTTGAGAGACTGTCCTAAAACTCTTGAGCAAGCAAATCAAATTGGTTACAGAGTAAGTTTAATTGGATCAAATTACCTGTATTTTGTTCATATCAGGAAAAATATCTATTCTAAAGCACAAAATTATATTCAAAATATCACATTCCTTGCTCCTGTTTCTCACATTGATATACTACATGAGCAGTTCACTCCTGGGAAAACAATTCATATCACTATTTGTTATTGTAATGGAATTTTTCTTAGGATTTTGTTAAAAAAATTACCCAGTGATGTCTAACTTTTCTTTTAAGCAAATTTTCTGGAAGGAAAAGTAGGAAATAACATGCATGCCCTACTTGTGGACTCTTTTCTCTTTTTTGGTGACTGATAGTTTATAGGGATTTTTTTTCTAGTGAAGTAAAAAGATACAGATGATTATTTCATGGCAGCTAATTGTTACTTTAGATAAAAACCTCTTTTCCTGTGATTCCAATGACTTAGGAGGCAGAGGCAGGAGGACCCTAAGTTTAAGGCCAGCCTTGGTAATTTAGTGAGACCCTGTCTCAAAAAAAGGGGGGGGGGGCTGGGGACATAGCTCAGTGGTAAAGCACCCCTGGATTCAATCCCCAGTACCACCCAAATTAAAAAAAAAGCCTCTTCTTCACACATTTATTCTTTCCTATTCATGGATAAGGAACACAGGAACATTAAAAAAATGTCAGTATGGCCTCCAAAATCCAATACCACATAAAGTAGAAGAAACATGCAGTACCTTAGGTCTCCAAGATGGCAACTAACATCTTTCCCTCCTATTATTCCTTCCCTATGTGGTCGCCTCCTATGTGAAATTGGACTGACCTGTGTGACCAATAGAATACTGTAGAAATAATAGTGTGACCTCTGAAAACAGGTCATAAAGAAACTGCAGCTTCTGCTTTGATCTCTTGAATGATTCAATGTGGGGAAAGCCAGTTGCCATGCCCTGTGGAAAGGCTTCCTAGAGAGAAACTGTAGCTCACCACAAATATCCAGGCACAACTGACCAGTCTCACATTAGTGGGACACTTTAAAAGCAGATCCTGCATCCCCAGTCAAACCTTCAGAGGACTGCAACCCAGGCCTATATATAGCTACAAATTCAAGAGAGAACTCAATCCAAATCACCCAAATAAGTTGTTCCTGAATTTTGGACCTATGGAAGTGGTGAAATTAATAGATACTTATTTGGTTTAAAGCTGCTACATTTTGGGATAATTTTTTTATGTAACAATAGATATAGCTACTAATCCCAAATGGCATTTTCAATGCCATTTTCTTTTGACTGACTCCCACTACAGAGGTTTCAAAAAGCAAGACACCAGTTTTCTTATTAGCCTTACTTGTCCCTGAAAGTAGCCATGGAATCCGTTCCAACTAGTGAGGCATGAAAGGATGTCTACTGTGAAAGCTTTCTTAAAAGGAGCAGGAGGGAGTTCATACTACTAACACCCACTCCCCCCAAGTTTCTCCTTTGATCATAATGATGTTTAGGACTGAGGCACATATTAGAAATGCCATTTTATCTATGGTTCACAATTACCCCATGAGTGAATTTCATCAGTCCCTTCACCAGATGAGAAAACTGAGGATGTTACAAAGTAAAACAGTGTTTGGCTCCACAGCTTTTTCTCATATCCTTACCCAAAATGCCTCATGTTTCTGACCCCCATATCTTCCAACACGCCAACCTCTAATCAATTATGAGATAGTGATAATTGATTATTCCTCACTTTTGTCTCCTTTCCCCATGTGACTACCTTCAGCCACCTCACTCATCTCTCTGGCTCCTCTCCAGTCTGACTGCAGCTGCAGACTATGACTTGTTGAGTTTATCCTTGACAGGAACATTTTGAGTTCTGTGTGAGCCCCCATCCTTTACTCCTCACCTGATATCTCAGCAGCTTTTCTGCTGTGCCACAGCTTTGTAGCTACTAACATTTATTGATTCATTCACCTCCCTAAAATACTGCTCATTCTGTGTCCCACTCATTCTGAATTTCTTTGTTCCATATGCTCTTTCAGTTCCAGACTTTTACAGCCAAAGTCTCCCACTTTCTTTTTTCCCTAATTCCTACGTGGTCTTCATGTTGGACACCATTTCTTATCTCCAATACTAGTTCAAGTGGCCCTGCTGTGTGTTTTCTCAAAGTGCCTTGTGCTGCTATTAATTCAACACTTACTGTTTCATTTCTGACTCTGTCCTAGCTTCACTATATTAATACGTTTTATCCTCTGTCTCAATGTAAATTCAGTTCATTCATTCTTTAAAAAATGCTTGCATATGATTTAAATCAAAATTAGTCAAAGTGCAACCCTTGGAAAGCGAGAACAATTTCTAAGGAACAAAAGGGGAAACTGTATTCCATGCATTAGTTTATGTTACAGTGAGTACCTTATTATCAAAGTAATAACTTGCTGGCACCCTGCATGCTTCCCATACTTATACAATTATAGATAACACTGTTATAGCTTCCCAGATACAACAAAGAACCCAGATGCATAGTTGAACCAATCTTGAACATTTATTGATTCATTCACCTCCCTAAAATACAGCAGGTACCCAGCACAGTGACCACATCTGTAATCCCACAGACTCTGGTGGCTGAGAAGGAGGTCACAAGTTCAAGACCCACCTCAGCCACTTAGCAAGGCCCTAAGCAACTTAGCAAGACTCTGTCTCAAATTTTTGAAAAATAACAAGGCTTAGGGATATGGCTCAGTGGTAAAGTACCCCTGGGTTCAATCTCCTGTACCAAAAAATAAAAAATAAACAAAACATATCAAGATTTGTATTCATGTGAATGTATTGCACATACATTGTAGGTAATGTTTATTTTATATATATTATTTCTCATATATATAAAAGAAATGTAATTATATTAGGAAATTATATAATTATATATATGATTTATATATATAAGACTTTACAGATGTATAATTAAAACAATTGTCTAACAGGATAACAGACTCCCTTTCAATTCTATAATCATAGCAGTCTAATTCAATTCCTCAAGCACCTTCTTCTACCTTCTAAATAGAAGAGATTTAATAAAA
This sequence comes from Marmota flaviventris, assembly GCF_047511675.1. Taxonomy (NCBI): domain Eukaryota; kingdom Metazoa; phylum Chordata; class Mammalia; order Rodentia; family Sciuridae; genus Marmota; species Marmota flaviventris. Next base: position 98,553,593 of record NC_092498.1, on the reverse strand, counting down.
AAAATGGCTTAATAATAAGCCCCATCCCACTTCTATTCCATGGATGAGAGAACTTCTCCTCTTTGTCTCCTAATTAAGGATATGATTTTCTATAATTCTTTTATATCATCAATACATATTCTAAGACTATATTATATTAGAATACTACAATATATTAGAATACTAATTTCATACATTAGTGTGAAAACTAGCCCTATATCAACCACCTTCCCCTTTTAGAAATTCAGCCTGTTTGAATCTCTCCTTACCGATTTTTTAATTAGCCATATTTTACTGTTTTCAGTTTTAAAACAAAACAGTTTTTATTTCATTCTTTATCTGCTACTGGGTGAAGCTATTATTTTTGTGTAGTAGAAGTACATATGCAGAGGCCACAATTTTGGGTCTCCATCCAGTTTATTTCCTTTTGTAGTTGGTGGAAATTCCTGATTGTCAATTTGTTCAATATTGTCCTTGTTTTTTTCCTAACAGTTTTGTCTTTTTCCATGTTTCCATTAGTGTTTCCATAGAGAAGTAGGAAAGGGTATATCATAATAAATGACCAAATGTCACTGTGACCTGAAAGGCCTTCCTATCTAGAAAGGCTTTCTCCTGCCATAAGAGGTACTAACCAGCTATATTTCTTAGAAGTGTCAGACTAGGCAATGGGCTGCAACAGGGAGCTCACAATCAAAGTTTCCACTGTCTCTTTCCAGGTATTAAAGTCATTCATGCAGTCACTCCTTATAGAAAATTCATTCTTTCAGGAATAAATAGCATTTGATTAATATCGACAATTTTTTTCTTCCAAAAAAAAAAAAAAAAAGACAGTCTCAGTTTTTTAAACCTTTAGCTTTTTTCTTTTTTTTTTTTTTAAACAGGGTCTCAATAAGTTGCCAAGGGTCTCATTTCATTTAAATTGCTGAGGCTGGTCTTGAACTTGCGATCCTCCTGCCTCAGCCTCCCAAGTCACTAGGATTATAGGCATGTGCCATGCTCCCAACTTGTGTTTAAACTTCCTTCCCACATTTTGTATATTAGAACTTTAGAATGTTCAAAATATTTTCCTGGTTTTCATTGTTGTTATTGTGGTGGAGGTGTTTGTCAATGTTTTAAGTGACTTTGACAGGAAATGAGTTTGGGTTGTAGAAGAGATTTCTTGATATCTGTAGTATCTTTTAAGGTAGGAAAAATGCTTTGTAAAATTGAGGGAGGACTTATGCATTGCCAACAGGATAAATTCACAATGCATACAACTTGAGGCTGTGAACCATAAAATCAACTCTAAAGCATAGGCAATTTTGTCTCAAAGATTGGTTTTGCACATGAAGAAAAACGTAATGCAGTTAATCCCCTCATATTTATTAAGTGATAGGTGACTATAAAAGAAGTTTATGAATTGTATATCCTCCATGTGTATGTTGTACTTCAGCCACAGACATTTTATGGGTGGTTATATAATACTCTTCAGCTTTACATAGGGCCCTTAAATAGAACCACAAAACTCCTCACAGAGTTTCATTCATAAATAAAAAAGGAAAAGAAGGCTTTGAGGCAAGATTGAAATAAAGGAAATGACGCAGTGGCTCAGGGCAAACGATGGCAAGGAGATGGAATGGTATCCAAGAGAAAGAAACTGAATTGCAAAAGGCCACAGCAGGTAAGAGAACACTGGTGTCAAAGGCAGGGGCCTTGGGTCACCTCTAAGAAAGAGTAAGTACAGAGCCACATTGGCATCTACATCGGTAGTGGTGACAGACACACTACTTCATAGAAGCAAATAAATCATTTAGGCATGGAGAAAAGAAATAAGGAAAGGAAAATGATCTGAGAAAGAAGATATCAGATGTGAAGTACAGAGATCCCAAGTTTTCATCTGAAAAAGAACAGAATTTTTCAAAAGAAGAAACACAAATAAAACAAAACCAGTGATTTGTTATTGAAGAATAGGTTATTGATCTAAATATCAATCTAAAAGTGGAGTGTAAAAGCAAATACTAAAGTTCCAGGAAAGGGAAATTAATTTACAGTGGCAGAGGCAAGTTGCCAAGATCTAGGATGAAGATGGTCTTACAAAAGAAGGTAAAGGAACATTTTACCATGATAAAGTATACTATATCTTGATTGTAGTAGTGGTTACCCAGGTATATAGATTCATCAAAACTCATAAGTTGTGCACTTGAAAAAAGGTACATTTTACTGCGTCCCAACTACAGCTCAATAAAGTTGATTTTTATGAAGTTTGAGATAATTGTAGATTTACATGTAGCTGTAAGAAATACTATAGAAATCCCATGTAACCTTTACCCAGTTTCCCCCAATGAAACACCTTACAAAACCATAGTTCAATCTCACAATCAGAACACCCAGAGCGGCACAGGTAGGATGCACTCCATTACCACATTTCCGTAACTACGATGTTCTCTTCATTACCCCTTGACACCCATACCTACTCCTTTCTTGCTGCACCTTCTCCTTTAACTCTGGCAAATCATTAATCTCATTCCCATTTCTATAATGTACATATGCGAGGAATCATATCCTATGTAACCTTCCAATATTGGCTTTTGTTTTCTTTCAGCATAATTCCCTGGCTCAACACACAAACTATTGCACGTTTCAACAGTTTGTTCCTTCTTATTATATAATGTAGCTTATCTTTCACCCTATTAAGAAATAGGGACTTTCCTAAAAAGTTCTTAATTGTAATGAAATTCAATTTACCGTTTTTATTGTCTTTTATTACCCATACTTGATGTCAAGTCTAAACTAGACACTGAAAACTTTCTTGGCTTCCATGATTTCTGATGAAAGAACTGCTGACATTCCATTGATTTTCCTCTCTAGGTAAGGTGTCATTTTTCTCAAATTGTTTTCAAGATATTTTCTGTCTTCTGTTTTCAGGCATGTGTTTTGACATGGATTTCTTTAGATTTGGGTTCAGGATTTGCTCGGCTTCTAGAAGTTCTACATTAATGTCTCTTGCCAAATTTGGAGATTTTTTTAGCCATAATTTTTCTACTAGTTTCAACCTCACCTTTTTTTTGTCTATCTATCCTATACTCCAATGACAGGAGTGTAATATTCCATGTGTCCCTTTTCTTCCCCCAGTAATTTTAAACCTACTGAGTGCATTGTGGTAATTTCTTTCCATCTACATTCAAGTTCACTGAGTCTTTTCTCTGTAACCTCCATTGTGTCATTGAGCCTATCATTGAGTTGATTTTTTTTAGTATTTTACTTTGGGGTTTTTGTTGTTGGTAATCAATTTTATGTTCTAATATGTCTGTTTAGTTCTTTTATATGTCTTATAGTACTTTAGAGAGATTTTCTGCATTTCCATTTCTTTCAAGCATATTACAATTGCTAATTAAAGCATTTTAATTATGGCTGCTTTAAAATATTTATCAGATAATACTAGCAGTGTTTATCTGTTGTTATCTATTGTTTTCTGTTGAGCATCCTTTTTCATAGATTTTGATATATTACTGGTTCTTCACAAGTACATGATTTTTGTTGAAACTTACACAATCTGAGTATTGTTACATGACTCTGGACCATATTTAAAACTTCTGTTTTAGCTATTTTCACCTAACTCTGCTTCAGTAGAACCACTCTCTTATGCCAGGTGAAGTCATTGGTCTTAGCTTCCCATTTGGTTTTTGTTGACCTGGAGAAGAAGTTCCCTTCATTACTGATAGGTTTGGGTGGGCTCCCCAGTAATCCTCCACTAAGACCTTCCTGAATTAAAGGGACATAAGACACTGTGACCTTCAGTGATACTGCAAGGAATAGTCTTATTACTGATGCATGGAAGTAGATGTCTAAGTGCATTTTCTATTGTTATAACAGAATACCACTGACTGGGTAACCTATAAAGAAAAAAAGTTCATTTGGATCACAATTTTGGAGGCTAGAATGTCCAAGGGCATCTTGTAAGGGCCTCTCTGCTGTATTATCTTATGGTAGAAGGAGAAGGGCAAGAAAACAAGTGTGTAAGAGACAAAGAAGGTTTGAATTTACCTAAATAATTATGCACTCTTGCAATAAGTAGCCCACTCTGTTGATGACACCATTAATGCATTCATGATGGCACACCCCTCATGACCTAAATGCCACTTAAATACTCCACCTCACAATATTACTACAATGTCAATTAAATTTCAATGTAAGTTTTGGAGTGGAAAAATATTTAAACCATAGTGCAAAAATCCAGGCTCCCTGAGTGGTCTCTGCATGGCAGAGATGAACATCCTGACTCCCTATAAGGACTCCTCTGACATGACCCTCTCAGGGGGGTTGGAGTATCTCATTACAGACTGGCAAAGGTGGCAGTCTAGGTTCCAAGTCCAGCCTTTGAATGATTGGGGGGTGAGGTCACAGCTTTTCAGTGGCATTGGCTAGAATACATCAAACACCACTGAAAAACACTTTTGCCTTCCTAGGTTTTCACATCCCTGTTTTTGTTTGTTTGTTTGTTTTTTAGCTAAAAAGAGCTGACTTTTCTCAGGGCTTTTGTTTCTGTGGCCTATTAGTGTTTATGCCATCTTCTTTAGCTCCAAGTCTGGGATATATGAGTAAAAAAAAAAAAAAGAAAAAGAAAAAAAAAACTAAGGAACTCATCATTGTGTCACTTTTTAGTTCATAAGATCCATAACCCATCTCCTTTTTTCTCTTTGCAGAATCTACATGTTTGTTTTATATATATTATATAGGGATTTTAGTTTTACTTAACAAAAGAAATGGGAGAAAATGCATTTATTCTATCTTCCTGGAAGCAGAAATCTCCAAAGTTTATTGTTTTAAAAAGTAAATTCTCTGTTGCAGAAAATAAATCAATACAAAGATCCACAAGCTAAAAATATCTTGGAAAATATATTAATTACATGTAATACATCAACACTATCCAGGTAAACAATAAAGGGTCATCTACAAAGGAATGAAATAAAACAAATGCCAGTAAACTATAAAAATCCACAGAATTGTCAGAAAACAGCAAAAATAAGTACTCTAAATTTAGATAAATTGTAGTTCACAGGTTAAAAACAACACAAAACATTCTAACATGTGGAAATTCTCAGTCAGCATTCCAGGTACCCATAGATGCTACTGTAAAACAATTTAAGATATAGCTTACTGTGGTTTGAATATGTCCCCTAAAGTTCATGTGCTGAAAACCTAATGCCCCATGCAACAGGGTTGAGAGGTGACAAGGTCACTGCCCTCATGAACGGATTAATGACATTATCACACAAGTGGGTTAATTATCAAAAGAGAAGGCTGGTTCACTCCTTTGCCCTCCACCCCTCTTTTGCCCTTCTAATTTCTGCCATGGATTGCGGCAAGAAAGCCCTCACCAAATACAAGCCCCTTTGACCTTGGGCTTCCCTATGTCTTGAACAATAAGAAATAATTGTATTTTCTTTATAAATTTCCTAGTATTTGGTATTCTGTTATAGTAACACAAATGGATTAGGTCATAGTATTTATAATATAACAAATAAAAATTAACTCAAGAATGAAAAAGTTACAGCCATAAGATTAGGGATGAGCATTGAGACTGAGATTAAACAATTATTCTATTATTATATGATGTCATGGTTTGGATGTGAGATGTCCTCCAAAAGCTCACATGTGAGACAATGGAAGAAGGTTTAGAGAATAAATGATTGGGTTATGAAAATCTTAATGCAATCAGTGAATTAATCACCTAATGGAATTAACTGAATGGTAACTGGAGGTCATTGGGATATAACTTTGGGGTGTGTGTGGGTGCATATGTGTGTGTGTGCATGTGTGTGTGTATGGGTGTGTGTGTGTATATGGGTGTTGTATCTGGTGAGTGGAGTCTCTCTGATTCCTGATTAACAGGAGAGCTGCTTCCCTCCACCATCCTTTTCTGCCATGATGTCCTGCCTCACCTCAAGCCCTGAGGAATGGAGCTAGATGTCCATGGACTGAAACCTCTGAAACTGTGAGCCCCTGAATAAACTTTACCTCCTCTAAAATTGTTCTTGTTGGAACTTTTAGTCACAGTAGCAAAAAAAGCTGACTGAAACATATAGTGTCCTAATTTTATAGATATCAAGATTTTTGATATTTTAAATATAATATTCTTCCAATTTGTTTTCTGATTACCTCCACACTTGTTTTTCCTGTATTTGGTGAGGGCTTTGAGTGCCTTCACCTGCTTTTCATTGTCCCTATCAGTACTTCTTTTTCTAGTTGAGAGGCCAGGATCCATCAATTTAACATTCTCCTGGCAGTATTCTATCTACTCCTTTCCTTCTGTTATATCTGCCCAGTAAATTGATGACTTTGGGTCAACCTAATTATCTGATATATCCTATCTACACCAATGTGGCTAAACAGTATTGGGAGAATCACAACCATGTAGAACATATATTCATGACATCTAAAGCCACCTGGACCCTCAGCACTAAACAGAAATCATTTGTGGTCTCCTTAGTTAGCATTCCTTTCTCTATTACCCACTGTAGCTTGTTCACATGTTAATTATTTTCCAACTACCCATATTATATCCTCCCTCATTCTTCAAAAATATCTTTGCTTACCACTTCTTAAGAAAAAGGGAAAAAATAAAGCTTAAAATCTCTCGATATATAAAAAATACTTAACCTATGCCTACACCAATCTTCCCTCCTGCCTGCCTGCCACAAGAGGCATTTCTCCTCCCATTCAAGTCTCTTTTCCTCTAAGAGGGGTATGAATCCTTGTTCCTTTACCCTTCAGAGAAGTCTATTCTCTCTGCTTCCAGTTTTCTTGTAATTTCTTCTCTACATAGCAGTCAGAGTTTATTTTATAAAAACACAAAATCTGAGTATATTGCTTAAAACTTTTCTATTGGTTTCCCACTTCACTTAGGAAGAATCCAAAGTCCTTATCTTGGCCTACAATCCTATACACAAAGCCACCTCTACTTACTTGTGTGAACCATCTTGTCCTCTAGCCATGATAAACTTCCTCCTACTCCAAGAATGCCAAATTTGTATTAAAGTCTTTGAACTTATTGTTACGTTACATAGACAGTTCCTTTCAGATGTCAGCTTCTAAAAAGGTTTCTTTGCCAGTACAATCCAAGGTAGCAACCTTTCCACAGATTATTTTTTTCTTCCTTCCCTGTCTCCTTCCTTCCTTTTTCTCTACTTTCCTCTTTTCCTTCCTCCTCTTTCATTCTCTCTCTCCCTCCCTTCTTTGCTTTCTTCCTATTTCCTACAGTTATATATTTATTAGCACAATGCACAGTATTAAAATAGATTGAGTTAAAACTCCAGAAATTTCACATAAATTTCTCTCACCTTGCAAAACTCCTGCAATTTGGAAGGAAGTGACCCACCTGTAGCTTCAGTCTTAAGTCTCATTTGGTCTAAGCCTAATCAAAGTGCACCCCCTGACCCTCATAATCATTAGTAATCTATGAAGGGGCACATAAGCCAGGTTCAAACCTTACAGGACCTAGTGATCCACAGGCCTTAGCTATGGTTCAGGGATAAGCAATTTCCTAAGTAGACCCAGTCATACTAAAGTAGAGACTCTTCCTCTCTCCTGGAGGTGATTGAAGAAGCACACAGCCATAATTGCTGCTAGCAGTAGTTTTATGACCTTGAAGTAAACCATCTGAGCATAAAAACAAACATATGGAGAACAGATAATCAAAGTCAAAGCCTTGATTCACCACACCCAGAGCCCACATGACGCAGAACTTTTCAGTTACATAAGTCAATAAATCAGTAGTTTTCATCCCTGGCTGCCTATTCAATTCTTCTGGGAAGTTTACTGATACCTGGGACTCATCTCCAGAGATTCTTACTTGAAGTGCTTTTGGTTGGTTCCCTCACATTCATATTATTTGAAAGTTCCCCAGGTGATTTTAGCAAGTCTTCAGTTCAGAGACACTACAATAAATCTTCTTTATTGTTGATGACAATTTGAGTTAGATTTTCACTTATTTGCTTTTGAAAACATTGTAACTCCATATTTCTAAATCAACATGCAGAAAAATCACATGGATATTGTCTAAAAATACAGATTCTGATTCGTAGTTCTATGTCATTATATTAGTTTGCTGAAGCTTCTATTTAAAAATGTCATAAACCGGGTGGCTTAAACAACAGAAATTTACAATAAACAACATATTTGGAAATAATAAATCCAAAATCAAGGTTTAGGTAGGACTGGGTCTCTCTGAGGACTTTGAGGGAAAGAAGTGTTTGGGGCATCTCTGTTACTCTTGTAGATGGTCATCTTACCTCTATGCATGTCTATGTCCAAATTTCCCCTTCTACTTCACATGTTTCCTGTGCTTGGGACTGGGTGGAATGGAAGCCCTCCCTATTCCAAGATGAACGTCAGTGAGACTACCTGAGGTATAATCTGCTGGCAGACAGAATACCAGGTCATGGCTTTTGGATTGATTTAATAACACACAGAACAGACAACCAGAGAGGACCTCTGAGAGACACTTAGGGTGAGGGAAATAAACCTTTAAGTAATTGTATGCACACACACACACACACACACACACCTGGATACACATAATGAGAAAAGATAAAGAGACAGATATATAGGCATGTGAACTGACCACAGAAAGAGAATTATAGCAAAATATCTGAAATAACTTTGCCTGGATGGATTTAAAATTAGATAATACTTTTATATAACTTTCTTTTTCCTCCAAATTTTCCTATTTTTTGAAATATGTATACATTACACTAATAAGCAAGAAAAATTTAAGTTGGTTGTTTTAAAAGAACTTAAAATAAAAAATTAAACAAAAGCAATAACACTCATCAGTTTTTTATCTTCAGGAAGGAGAACAGTAATTCTTTAGAGAAGTATAAAGATACACTAATATATTAATGTGTTTTCATTAATTGGACATTAAAAATTTTACTAACAGCATTTAAAGTTTTAAAATTTTCTACATATAGAAACCAAGATTACTGCTATAATAGTCACTATCCCTTTAAATTCTGAGTTATAGAAGGAATGCCAGAAGTTGTGTCAGTTATTCAATCAGCACATATTTATTGGTATACACTCCATATGAAGCTCTGCTCCTGGCCCTGAAAATATTACAAGAAACCAAAAAAAGATGACTTGCACTTTAGGAGCTTAAATACTAGGGTAGGAATTCAATTAATCAATAAAACAAGGTAATATAAAAAATTAAAAAACATTGGGATTATTTCAAGTCCCAATTAAGGCTAAAAGGAAGATAAAACAGAGTGTGGTAGGAGTAAAGTGAGGATCTCTAATTTCTATGATCTTTCAGATTTCTTGAGGAGGCAATATTTTAAATGAGATCTGAGTAAGGAGGAGAAAGCCACACAACTCTCTGGGGTTAAAAAAAGAAAAATCATTCTAGGCTGAAGATATAGCTAGTGCAAAATTTCTGTGAAGGAGATGAGCTTGGCAGGTCTAGAGTACAGAAAAATACTCATGAGGCTACAACACAGTGATGGAGGAAGGAGAGTTTTGAGGTTAGAGAATTAGGCAATGGCTGAGCACACTGCCTAAAAGTTGTGATAACAACAAGCTATTGAACAGTTTTAAGCAAATAAATTACCTTACTTTGGGAACTTCATCTTTACAGTTGTGTTTCTGTGTGGTGAGCAGAGCCATAGGAGGTAAACAGAGGATATAGAGAGACCATTCAGGAGGATCTTGGAGTAGACCGTGGATTGGTCTACTCCAAGCTAGATTTTAGCAATGGAGGTGGTAAAAAAGCAAAAGCAAAGCACCCTTCCTCTGACCAACAAAATGGGAACAGGAGTATAATTTGGAGGTTGAGCAACAGGTCATGTCAATGGGCTGAATGAGAGGCACTGGAAAAGAAAACTGAAGGCTATTCCTTAGGTTTTACCTTGAGAATTTGGACCTTTGTTGAGACCATCTGCTTAAAAGAGAAAATCTTGCTTTGGAATGGAGAGGAGATATTTTTGGGAAAATGGCTCTGTTTCTTTTCTGTTAGTTTTGATATCCCTATTAGAAATCAAATGGAGACTTGAAAAAAGAAAGAAAGAAAAAACACAAACTGGATGAGATCTCCAAGGGAAAGAGGGTGGTTGAAGCACTGATAGGCAAACCACAAAAGAGAAAAAGAAGCCAGCAAAGGAGACTGGTAAGCAGGAAATCCATGAGGTCACTGTATTGAAGAAAATCAGAAAAGACACTGTTTATAAACAAAGACTTGACCACAGATGTAGCTGAGAGGTTGGGTATAGAAAAGGCTGGACACTCTTTTGACATGGCATACACCACTGATGATCTGGATAAAAGCTGTTTTAGTGGAGTTGAGGGGGGTCAATTCCCAATTTCAGTAGATTGAGAAAAAAATGAGAAGTGAAAAATGAGGACAGTGAAGGTAGATAATATTCTCAAGGGATTTTTTTTTTCTGTGAAAAAAAGTGCCAAGAGATGAGATAGCCCTTGAAAGGAGGTACACCATCAAGGGGATTTTGCTTTTGTATGTGTGTGTTTGCCACAGGGGATTATGAGGTAGAGAGGAGAAAATTGATGACTCAAGAGAGAAAGGGGATGATGGTAAGAATCAAACCTTTCAGAAGGTACAGGAGATTGAATAAGTAAAAGGTGATGGAAAGGGAATCAGCTTCCACTGTAACAAAGTGAGTGGTGGAAACTGAAATCAGTTCTGGTCAGTATTTCTTTCTTTCACTAATAATGGTCAGCTGCATAGTACACATGTGAAATAAGTAAGTGGTTGGTTTTAACCAGACTTGGAGTTTGATAGTTAAGCACAACTAAAGGAGAGATGAGCAGGAAACAGGGGATTCCAAGAAGGTGACAGTGCTGAACAACAAATCCAGGCAGGTAGGCAGGGAAGTAAGGGCTCAAGAGAATGATGAATAATTGAAGAGGTATGGCGAAAGATGAAGGCAGAGTTCTTAGAAGGGCAGTACGTGAGTATGTGAGGTAGAAATAGAGGAAGAAATGGTCAAAGACTGGGTTTTTGTTTTTGTTTTTTTATCAAATTGACTTTTCTAAAATGGTATAATTATCAAGCAATTACAACATCTAAGACAGCGCTGCCTGAAGGAATTGCCAACATGTGGTAGTGGAGAAGATCCTCAAAGCCAAGAGGTTAGAGAACTGTGGAGCCTGGGTATTGTTTGAATTATCTGCTTGGATGTGGAAATTGCTAAGAATGAAAGGAGAAGAGTCAAGATTGAGACAATGACTCAAATACTGACATCTTCAATAAATAAGAGAGGCCAGGAGGCCAACAGATGGTAACAGGGACAGCTAAGTGTAATAAAGTCTGATCTGATACACATAAAAGACAGAAGAAGGAAAGACAATTTGAAAACAGAAAATAGAAAAAAAGTGATGCCTATCTGGCTGGCCTTCCAGCCCTGAGATACATAGGGTAGAAAGCAACCACAGCTATCATTTGACAGGGCTGTAGGAGAGGTAGCATTGTCAAGGGAGAGACAGGTTGTACTTAGTGCAATAAAATAAAAGTGAACTTTCCAAGAAAATACTGAGCCTGAAAGGAAGTTAAGTGATGAGAGATCTTGTTGGGGAAGTCTAGAGAGTGAGGGATTGGAAGATGGAGCATGGGCTATGATCAAGACGATTACAAACCAGTAGTAGTTGTGGAAGTTGGGGATCTCTGAAAGTAAATGGTCAGACTGCTCTTCAGTTTGTTCACTCAGTGACAGCAAACTCAGGGAGTGTTGCTGCATTTAAAGACTGGAGGAGGTGGTCCTATCTCTGAGAAAGGGGCTCACTCCCAGAGCACTATCCAGAGTCATGCTTCTTGTGTATATCATATTACCTTTGTTAACGCCATCCAGAGAGATAGCTAGCTCTCCAAAGAAAGTTCATACTCTCCTTTATTATGCAGAATGATGAACAACTGCCTAGTCATGGACCATATTTCCCAGTCACTGCCCCATCCCATGAAATTAGATAGAGGCATGTGACTAAGTTATAACCAACGAAATGGGAACAGGAGTGAGGAATGCCACTTTAGGCCTCATACGTGAACACTTATTCTGCTCTCTTACTCTTTGCATTGGCTGGATGCCAAGATCAGGAGTGTGGGTCTCACATCAAATTAGGAAAGCCTCTCTCAACCCAAATGACTATACAGAATAATTCTCCTAGTTAGGAGGCTCTATGAAAGAAAAAAGTAAACATATAGAACAAACCACTAAAATCTGGGAGTTGATTTCTTACAGCAGCTAATGTTCAAATAATATTACCTATAGTATGTATCTTGTCATTGGAGATAGACTTCATAAAAAATAGAAAGAACTACTAAAATATAGTGGCCCTACCCACCAACCAGTACCCAGCACTACCTCCCTAGTTTATATAAGGAGAAGACCAACTGGAAGAGAAGTGAGCTGTCTGCTCCTTGAGAAGCACAGCTATGTCTAAAGAGAAAGTGAGGGTGTCCCTTTCCCAAAGCCAAGTGATTTAGAAGCTCTCACTGTTAGAAACTATGATTGTATACAAGAAGGGTAGACTGGCTTCTTGATTCTGTTACTTTCTTTTCCTCCCTTTTAGGGAGGGCCCACCATGGTAACTAGCCTCCAATATGGCACCCCAAAATTCACTTCCTGGTGTTAATATCTTTGATATTAACATTTACATTGAATTAGGTCAGTTCTATATGACTAACAGAGTAGTACATAAGCCACAATATATGTCTTCTGAGTTGAGGTCATAAAAGGTGCACAGCTTTTGACTTGGTCTCTTGTACCATTCTTCCTAGGAGAAATCCAACAGCATGTCAGGGTGACACTCAAGTAGGCCTGTTCAGGGCCTCAGTTCCTTCTGTCTATAGTCTACAGAAGTACCATTGTGACAGCAACGTCAGTGAGCTACCAGAGAAGTAGATCCCGCAACCCCAGTAAAGTCTTCAGATGACTAAACCCCAGAAGACATCTAATTGGAACATCATGAGAAATCCTGAGATAAAAAATTCTCCAAAATTCCTGGCCCAGAGAAATCATGAGATAAAACAAACAAACAAACAAAAAAAACAATTGTTGGGCTAAACCCCATATTTGGGGATGATTTCTTCTACTATATTATAAAATCAGAGAAAACCTGCCTTATTTGTTCTCTGAAGTTTGGGTGTATTTATAAACAGAGCCAAGTGTACTCCTGGACTAGAAACTTCCAGAAGTGAGAGCCTCACTGGAGCAGCCCTATCAAAAAGTCTTGTAGAGATAAATACAGTAGCATGTCTAGGAATAAAATGAGCCAAACTCCATAACACCCCTTTCCCAGGGCCCTTAAAAGGCATAGGTGAAACGTGTTGTAACTTTCTAATGTAATGAAGTATGGAGGTTAAATGCCCAGTGAAAGCCATAGGGTGATACAAGAAGCTTCCAGGACAAGCACTGAGCTACCTTATTCAGTGAGGGGTATGAAATATCATGGGTGAAAGTAACAAAGGGAGAGTAAACAGACTATATGAGAGTATTTACAAAAATGCAGGCTAAAATAATTTTAAACCTACCTTAAGAAAATTCTTCATTTTATTAAAACACATTAACCTAAAGGGAATCCCTAACATCAGACATTACTATTCTAAATTAGAGTTACCTGGAGCCTCTTCCCACACTGGCATGCAACCAGAGTAACAGAAGAAAATACCTGCCTCAGCTCTTCTTCCTCCTTGACCCCAATAGATAAGGACCTAAGTCTATGGGAGAATGGGGGAAAAGTAAATCAGGGTATAACCACCCACCTACTCTAGAGAAAAATTCTAGGCTATGATGAAATAAATAAAAGGCTTTAAATTGAGGATGGGATTAGACTAATAATAGATGTGATATTAAAATACTTGGAAATCTATAAGTCATCCAATATGATGGGAAAGAGAAGAGGGTTCAATTTCACAGAATTGGAAAGTGTAAATGAAAAAAAAAAAATAAGACCATTTCATGTTTCTATCTCAATGAGTTAAGACTCTGCAATACAGAGGTCATTCTTCAAATCTCCATGCCGACTTATTAAGAGGTTAGTAACAGAAATGCCATGTACACAGACCACCTACAAGTCATAGAAATGACTGGTTTAACTGAAGACCTGAAGCAACAATGTATTTGACTATCATTTGAGGTTTTAGGGGTTTTATTAGTATTGATGTTATATAGTAGATTGCTGTATTTAGTGTTAATAGAACAAGGTTCTCATCTCAACTCTACCACTGAAAAGTTACAAGCGCTTCAGCTAGTCATTTATCTTCATTGACCTTGGGTCTCCATTCAAAAAATAGGAATTTAAAAATTTGCTCTGTGGGCTGGGATTGTGGCTCAGTGGTAGAGCGCTCACCTCGCACGTGTGAGATCTTGGGTTCCATCCTCAGTACGACATAAAAATAAATAAGTGAAATAAAGGTATTGTGTCCAACTGCAACTAAATTTTTTTTTTTAAAAATTGCTTTGTGACATTCCTAATCAAAATTAATAGGGCCCAGTACTTGATACATGTTCCTGAAAGATACTTCAAGCAGAATGTGATAACTGGGAGTCTGTGAGTTTACAAATATGGTAGGCTACTTTTGTTCTAACTTTATTGTTAATGTCAAATGCAGCCCAGACATGGTACTGACATGCTGTTAGCATGGACAAATTATTTGGGGTTGATAACAGCAAAGGAAATTACTCTTTCCTTACTTGCCAAAGGGAAATAAAAATATAATATGTACACATAGAGATTCACAAAATCTTTAACAGTTATGTACATATAACTGCTTTCATGCAAATTTGATTTATAGCTTTAAAGAAAAAAAGGAGCTTTAAAACCATGTAACCCCTAATGTATTCTTTCCCTGAAGCTATAAACACACCTCTACTTATTCTGTCCAACAAAAATATACCACAGCAGGTGGAGTACAAAAAAAAAGTAAATAGTTTCAATCTTTTCATTCATTGCAGTCTATTCCCTCAACAAGAGCTTCAAACTGCAGGTGCATGCAGCATACTTTTGCTATGACAAGAGCAGTGTGTCTCTGTAACTGGGGCTTCACCTAATGATGTGTGAACTAAATGTTAACTGCAGCAAAATGACTCCAAGCCAAGAAAGCCCCAGTTGAGGGTCTCGCCTGGAAGAGGGGCTAATCCACAGGAACACACCAAAGAGTAGGGTTGATCTTTGGTCCTTGGGAGAACATCATTCTTTCCTTCCCTTCAAATTCTAATGTTTCGAGAACAGTGTAAATTAAATTGGAATTTTCAGTTTGCAGACATTCCTCATTTTAGGGTCTAAATTTGATTTCAGTCTGGAAACTACCATCTAAATGAGTTTGAGAGAGGAGTAGGTTTTAAGAAAGGTCAAGGCAGTCAGAGTAAAACACTAACCAATTACTGCAGGGAAGCAGTTTCACATCTGGAATTTGTTACATGTGAAACAGAAGGAAGAGTTTTCTTGGGACAGTTGGTTTAATTACATTTTTAAAACAAGAAAGACTAACCTAGGAATGCCAGCTAATCTCAAATGCAAATGGGCTACCTCTATCCAGTGAACATATTTGCTTCCTATTTCTAACCAGGACCATTAATACTGTATCCATGAGCAGTTTCTTTCAGCTGTTGACTGACAAAGGCAAACTCTGGAATGTCCCTTTGAGGTGTACATTCTGCCTGAGTTTCTGTGTGTTAGGCTCAAATCTAGAAATGCTGAATGTTTTCTCTGATATTAAGAAGGCTAATTCATAATGTGATTGGGACCGGGGCATGGGAGGAATAGACGAATTCTAGATAGGGCAAAGGGGTGGGAGGGGAAGGGAGGGGGCATGGGAATAGGAAAGACAGTGGAATGAGATGGAAATCATTACCCTAAGTACATGTAGGAAGACACAAATAGTGTGACTCTACTTTGTACACAACCAGAGATATGGAAAATTGTGCTCTATATGTATAATATGAATTATAATGCATTCTGCTATCATATATAACAAATTAGAATTAGAAATTTATAGACAAATTAAATAAAAAGATGCTTTGAGAATAAGCATACTTCTGGCATAAGACTGACCTAGATTTAATTTACTAGCTGTGTGACTTTGGGAACATTACTTAATCTTTCTTTATCTTTTCCTTATCTAGGAAATGGGAATGATTTTTAGGTTAAAGAGATCTGTGTTTTGATTATTACATTAAATTGTATAACATAGGTAAAATACCAAACAATTATGAAACAATCTGCTACATAAGTTATTTAACAAATGTTAATTCTCTTGTCCCTCCTGTTCTTTTTCCCCCCCTATTATTTGGGAAATTTTACTTTTCCAAAAGTAATATATTTTTTGGCAAATATAATGAGACAGGAAGCTGTTTGTAGCTACAATTTAAAACATCAGTAATATAGACAGGAGAATACAAGAAATTAAGCATATACATGGGTTTGAAAGTATTCTCCAATGCATATCTCAAAAAAGTCAGTTAGGAGTTAAATTCAGTTCATGAAATGTAACTCCTGACATATTTTTATGAATGTAGCAAACTCTGAACCCTTATGATTTACTGTCCTTCCCCCACCCTCACCAAAAATAGTAGCAGCATATTTTGATCATCTTCTTCCTTCACAATCTGGACAATCACAGGTCCCAGGGTTGCAGGATATCCTGTACTGAAATGTGTCATCACCTTTGTAACAGATGCCTTTCCAACATCTGAGGTCAGTGGTGGACAAGTGTGCAAGCTAATATTCTGCCCAGAGTATAGAAGAGAATTCTGTTTTGCAATGAAAAAGTTTTGTGTCCAGCTAAGAATGACGCTGAAAGAAACATTTTACTCACAAGAAGCAGGTTATGACCCTTCATATGAAATCCAGCCAAAACATTTCTATCACATTAACACCAGTGAATAGAAAAGAGAGGGGAGAAGATATATTTGGAAAGGCACCGTGGCACTGGTTGTTGTAATTGCTTTTCCCTGAGTTTTTTTTAATGTTTATAATGTATTTCATATAGATCTTATAGTAATAGTGAATGTCCTCTAACTTAATTATATATTTTCTACATTTTAGCCCAGGTGTAGGAGTGAATCTGCAAGAATGAGATGACAAAGTAGACCAGTGCTAACCAAGGAGATCAGAGTGACATCTAAAGAGGATTTCAAAAACAAGAGATGCTCAGATCCAAAAAGGTAGAACAATACAATTACTAAAAGAAAAGAGAGTTGTTTGTCCACTTTTTGAAACTCTCTAGGGATGGTTTTCAGGCACTTAGTTTTCGGTCTTTGTGTGCTTGAAGCACATAGGGCAGGATGAGATAGAATCGATATTTAAATGACATGCAAGACAGGGGAACCACTTGATGTGGTTGAGCATTTGCTCTCCTTACACTCTGATCTGTTTATAAACATTCCAGCTATGTGAATAATAAAATGCCAAGCACAGGCCTTTCTCATCCCTACATGATCTGTCTGGTACCACAGGGGCTTAGGAGGAGGTGTTGAGTTTTTGTGTGTTAAAGCTTGTCAAGGGCACATCAAAATGTAATAAGAAATCAACTACTAGACAGATTGGATGGCAGATTTTGGCAGCTAACAAGGAGCTTTCTCATTATAGGATGTGCAAGCTTGCGGGCTGTACTGCAATTAGAAATGAATTCTTTTTTTCTGCTTGAGTTCTTCATACACTTTTCATTCTTACAAATGACAACAGCAAAAGACCATTTCTCGCTCCCTAATGTGCACTATCCATAGCCCTGTTGTTAAAGTAACTAGCATTTTAATTAAACATCAAATTTTTAAACATTGGATCAATGTTATCCAGTGCTTGTGAGATATTGATACCTCATGAAAAACTAAGTGATAAAGTCTTTAAAATTAATTCTCTTGACTTTTGTGTATGCAAAATATCTTTCTGGTATCCCTTTTTTATTGTTGTTGTTGTGGTTTTAACCATATGTCTCCAGTAAGAAAGCAAGATCTTTGTTTTTTAACAGCTGATATGTACTTGCAACTGTGTCACACAGGAGTCCACAATACTGTTAGCAACAAGGAAATCATTTCCACAGAAACTAATTTTAGCAACCAGGAAAGGAAAAACAACACTTATTTTCTGCTACTTAATAGACAAATTTCATGTAAAACAACCCAGGGAACCTGTCAAACTCTTTATTAGGGGTTAATTGTGAGACACCGAAAAGGATAAATGGTTTTCTCAGCGATCTACACCTACCTGGCCAGAATCAGATCTCCATGCAGATGATCAGGCAACTCCCAAGCAACCATAAACAATCCTGAAAGTGGGTGGAGGGGGAGAGGACAAGGAGGGAAAATGAGATGGGATCATTGAATTCAACTCTTTAAATATACTCAGGGAATGATTGTTCAAGAGCAAGCTACCATCCTAAGCCATTGTTCCCATTGGAAAGGTGAATGTACCCAAATTGTCATAGAGTGGAGATAATGGATGATAAAGTCACAGTGTAGCTTTTAAAATTTAAAAGATTAGGGGTTTTTATTTGGGGGAAAAATAAGCAGCTCAGGAATTGGCTCAAATCATCAAGAGAAAAGAGGAAATAAATAGAGAAACTAGCTTTTAATTTTATTAGGAGAAAGTTTTTTTAATCAATAGCCATTTTTAAATGCAGTTACTATGTGTCAGGCACTATACCAGACTTTAGGGGTACAGAAATAAATTAGAAACCTCCTCTGCCCAGCCATGATCAAGTAAAATATGGAAATAGCAGCATTAAGAACATCCCATGCTTGGTGCCCAATAGAGGCACAGAGAAGGAATTATCAAATCTCTTTTCATGGAGGAGAAGAACCTGGAGCTGAGTCTTGAAAGTGGAACAGGTATTTCAGGATAAAGTGGGAGGCCAGGGCAAATAAGGTAGGGGGAATGCCACCAGGCAAAGCACAGAGGTTTGGAACACTGTGAGGGGTGAGCCTGGAGGTTTAGGCAGAATGAGATTTTTTTTTTCCTTTGCATCCTGGGAATTGAACTCAGAGGCACTCAACCACTGAGCCACATCCCTAGCTCTATTTGGTATTTTATGCAGAGACAGGGTCTCACTGAATTACTAAGCAACATTCTTTTTCTGAGGCTGGCTTTGAACTCACAATCCTCCTGCCTCAGCCTACTGAGCCACTGGGATTACAGGTGTGCACTACTCTACCCAGCTCAGACATGATATTTTGAAGATCAAATTTTCCACAATAAGGGGCTTATATGGGAAAGGCATTGAGAAGGTATAAGACAGGGTTACCCAATCTATGCCTGTTACAAAGCTATTGAGGCAGCCATTATCAAACAGATTGGAGAGAGCAAGTATTATTAACACATTTTTTTTTCAAAAGAACATCTGGCAGAAGCTACCAATGCAACACTCCCAACTTCTTGTTAAAATATCCATGAAGACACAGAGAAAGTAAAATACACATAAAGCCAATATCAACAGATGGTGTCCAAATTTAGGAAAATGGGCAATAATTATAAGATAATTGGAGTTGGACCAGCCCTCTCACATCTCTCTATCCTTCTATTCATGGCAACAGACCAAAACCAAGAAAGCCTTGAGTAGTAATTACTCAAGAGGCAGTGGAATCTAGAAGTGAAATAGTCCATCTTAGAAGATTGGTGTAGATACAGCCCTGGTATCAGGAATGTATTTATTTTTGTGTTTAATCAATTCATCAAACCAGAGAAATAAGAAGTCAGGGTAGGAGCAAGTTATTCTGTCAACAGAATAAAAGTACAATATAACTTATTGCCTGTTAGGAAATGGGAGCCAAACTAAGATTGTAATTTAATCTCAGGATGTTTAAAGGATGTACAATCTAGTTTCCTCGTGTTTTGAAAAATACTGACTCTAGACACTTGTTTGAAGATGAGAAAAGGAAAGCCAACATGGAGAATACAATTTGCAGAAAAGGCATAGAAATAGTATACAGAATACAGGGAAGAATAAAATACTTTACGACATTATGTATTTCAGGACTGAATAGAAATTTCAAGAAAACAGTTGATTTCTTCAATGAAGGACAAGAAGAGGCATCTATAAAAAGGAACAAAAAAACCTAAGGTAAGAACAGGTTGAGGCAAAGAGATAAAAGGCAGAAATAAAAAGGATGATGATAAATTAAAGAATTTCAAGGACACTAAAACTACACTATTAAAGTTTAAAATTTGCATTGAGGGTAGGGCAGAATCAATGACCCCAAAACAAATAAGTGATGAACCAGAAGTTTTCTTAGAATATAAAGAAAAAACGATGAAGGAAAAGACAGCTATTGGTGATAAAATTCAGAAAGCTAAGTCAAGGCCAAACAGTTATTAGAAGGTGAGGATTTTCTCATTCTGAAAAATGAAATGAAAAAAAAAATTAACAATAATTAAAGGTACAAGAGGAAAGATTTTTGTGGAGATGAAGAAAATCCAATGTACTCAGATTCAATGGTCTACAGCTTACTGTTCTCAGGAAAGGGATGGCAGAAAATCCATGAAAAAAATGCATTCCCAGCACATCCTTAGACATTTTTTAAGGTATGAGAGTAAGTGAAAAGGCTCCATAAAAGAAACAATTTTTGATCACTCCTAGCAATATCTTTTGCAATATTAAATAACAACTGACAATGGAAGAACATCTAATTTATATTGAAATGTGGTTAAAATATGTCCAAGTGATCACTTTCAATCATTTCTGCCTGAGAAATTATGAGAGGAACTAAAACACTCCTTCCTAAAGCACAAATACAGTGGCAGGTGAAACCCCCAAATAGCCTCAGGTGATTCAAACCTGCTCAGAAGTATGGTTATTAAGTGTCATCTCAGGAAAAGAGAGCTAAAGCCAACATGTGGTAGGAAGCCTCTTAATAGCCTCCAGCGATCCCGATCTTTTGGAGTGCACTCATGTATAATCCCCCTCCTTGAATGTGGATTGAATTTAGTTATCCCCCTCTAATGAGCAGAATGTAGCAAAGGTAAAAGAACGTCATGTCCAATATTAAGTTACAAAAAGACTGGCTTCTGGTTTTTTTTTTTTGTTTTGTTTTGTTTTGTTTTTAAACTATTCTGGCATCCTGTTCTCTCCCTCACCCTTAGTACTCCTACTTCAATGATATATCCTGCACCACAGAGAGGTCCACCAGGCAAGCGATTTAGGGAAGCCTATATCCAGGAGCCTGTGAGGAACAGAGGCCCCCAGTCCAAGTGAGAAACAAGATGCAGCAAGTTTAAAGTTCTTTGCCTTGTGAATCTGAAGAATGAGACCCACAGACAATAGAGGGTGAGAGCGAAGTAACAGAATGTATTCTTGAAACAGAAAGGAAATGGAACTCCCATAGGGAGGGGTCCCAAGTGGGTTTCTGCTGAGTTGCTGCTGTCTAGGTATTGTTGGAGGTAACTTTTAAAGCTATTGGCTAATAACTTTTAGAGAGGGGAGTTTCTACATCCAATCAGAGTGAGACACTGGGTGATCATGTGCCCCCTCTCTAAGCAGAATGATGATCATACACTGTTCATGTGCTAATCATGCTTTAACATGTGCTGTCTGGCTCATCAGATACTCTTTACACAGAATTGTTGTAATCAAGGTCCCTGCCCCATATGCCTATCATCTTTCTGGCTCCTGCTCTCAGAAACAAGTCCTTCTGACACCTTCTCCACCAAACAGCGTTCAGGTGTGACTGCAGCCCAAGCTAGCATGTCTACTGCAGTCTTCTGAGAGACCTTGAGCCAGAGGCACCCACTGAAGCCATATTCATATTACACACACACACACACACACACACACACACACACCTGAGATAATAATGGTTTGTTTGAAGTTACTACATTTTGGGATAATTTGTTTTACAATAAGTAACCAATATATAACTTAATTCTGAATACACCTTAGTGTATTCAGTGTACTATTCTTTAGAATATGAGGATAGTAAGTGATTCTTTAACAGATCTCTGTGTCTCATGGTGTACTAAACTACTATGGTGTCTTCTTAAATAACTGAAAATCAGTCTTGGCCTTGAGATGAGAAACACCTCTAATTTGAGCAAGAACCTCATATGTGTATTAAGTCTCTGATATGGACCACACCAGCTTAGAAATCAGCTAATCAATCAATTAATCCAGCATCAATCTATCTTTAATACCAAAAGGAAATATACCCCCAAATAACCAGAAGATGTAATCAATGTAAAATATCATAATCTAATATAGATGAGATCTGAAAACCCCACAATTTATGTGGAAGGTCTGCTATTACAGTGACAAAGGCCATAGCTCAAGGATTCTATTAGAATTTAAGTGGTAGCTCTGCCAAAGTTTCTTAGTTACTTAGGTCTAGTTACATAATCTTTCAGTGCTTTAGTCTCTTTATCTGTAAAAGCAGAGATATGATGTGCAAAGACTATCATAGTACCTGCTTAGTAAATGTGAGCTATTATCACTGTATTTTAAGAACTAAAAGCTGAAAAGAGGGAAAAGCTCTTGTGCCCCCTTTGTTCAAGTCCTTTCTTAATCACAGGTGACTCAAATATTGCTATTTCAATCTTAATTCTGACAAGTGTAAAAATATAGGTCAAAAAATGATTTTGAAAAATGTAAAAGTAATAAAAACACCTATTTCAAAACACTAGAAAAAATATAAGCAATTAAAAACCCCCAAAAAGGTAATTCAGTGAAGCATATAAAAATATCAAGTAATTCAAAGAAGTTTTAGCAATTATACTAATGATAGTAAGAAATGAAAATCAATTAAGTTGTCTTACTTTCTTATTGTTGTAGACTCAAACCTGGAGGCTCTTTACCACTGAGGTACACTCCCAGCCCTTTTTAATTTATTTTTAAGTTTTTATTTTGAGAGAGGGTCTTGCTTAGTTGCTTAGGGCCTTGCTAAGTTACTGAGGCTGGCTTTGAACTTGCAATTCTCTTGCCTCAGTGTCCCATGTTGATGGGATTACAGGCGTGTGCCACCAAACCTGGAAGTCCTAAGTTTTTTAAGGAAAAAGTTTCTCAGATTTGTTCAAGAACAGACTTACAATATCATTAGTTTCCTGAGGTGGAGATTGGTTAGTTATACCCGTCCCTTCCCTCCAAAATCAATAGGTATTTTTTATATAGTTCCAGACATTCTCTGATATCTTTCAGGTGTCTTGATCTCACAATGATTTAACATCATAAGCTTTCAGTTACCCATCTGGACCCCAGTTACACAGACAGAGATGAAGGGTCTGATTGTTCTTATCTGTTCCTGCTGTGACCTTTCAAGATATAGGTGCTAGAAGTCTGTGACCCTCAGGTATATCTAGTCTAGTTCTGCTCAATTCCAGCGTGTTCAGGGCACTCTCCCCAAGATGTGTGGTCTGGGATTTGTCTACTGCACTAACTCAGCTACTAGGTGTGCCCACTCATACATTTCTGGTGAGACTACAAATTGGTGCAACAACTCTGGAAAGCAGTAAGGAGACTCCTCAGAAAATTTGGAGTGCAACCACCATTTGACCCAGCTATCCCACACCTCAGCATATATACCAAAGACTTAAAATCAACATACTATAGTGACATAGCCACAACAATGTTTATAGCAGTTCAATTCACAACAGCCAAACTATGGAACCAACCTAGATGCCCTCCAACAGATGAAAAGATAAAGAAAATGTGTTATATATACACAATGGAATATTACTCAGCCATAAAGAAGAATGGCATTTGCTGGTAATGGATGGAACTGGAGACTATCATGCTAAATGGAATAAGTCAATCCCCCCAAAACATCAGAATGTTCTCTCTGATATGTGGATGCTGTCTCAAAATAGGTGGGAGGTGAGGGGAAGGGGAGGTTCACTAGACTGGACAGGGTGGAGTGGGGGAATTGAAGGGGATGGGAATGGGAAAGTCAGTAGAATTAATTGGATATAACTTTCCCATGTTCATATATGAATATATGATCAGTGTAACTCCACATCATGTACAACCACAAAAATGGGAAGTTATGTTCCATGTTATGTATGTCAAAATACATTCTACTGTCATGTATAACTAAAAATAACAGATTAAAAAATATTAAAAGAGGCTGAAAAATGAAAAAACAAAACAAAACAAAAAACAGCTACTAGGTGTGCCTGATTTCTGAGCTAGCAGCACCATTCTGCTTGTCCTGAACCACACACCAGGTTAAATGATTCCTTCATGCAGTCAATATTCTTTGATACAAGAATGTGTACTTGTATCATGCCCTCCAACCTGGAACTTAGTGAATAAAGTAATAAATGATATTGAATTCTGCATTGTGAAAAATACCATAGTTTATGTAAGGATGAAAGATGGAGAAAAATGGGAAGGGGTGATTGGGTAATAAACGAAAACCTCTTTGGGGAGGTGAAAAAAACAAGAATAAGTGGAATGGGCCATTCAAAGAAGCAGGAAAGAGGTGGCCCAGGTGGGGTTAATATATGTGTGAAGGTCTTAATGTGAAAACATTAGAAAAATGCAAACAAAATTTTAAAAAATCCAGTGAGTGGTGCAGGGTAGGAAGAAAGATAGGAATTGGCTAAGCAGAAGCCAGACCCTACAGGGCTTGATCTCACTGGACACTAGAAGAAGTACATTTTGATTTTGTTTTAGCTGCATTGAGAAGCCATTGATAGGTTTTAAGCAAAGGAACAACAGTTATTCAGACAGTATTTTTATGAGATTGTTTGCTTTCTGGTAATAAATAGAAAACATAAAAAAGCCAAAATGGGGAAACTAATAAGGAGGGTATGAAGAGTCCCAGGTGAAGTGCAACAGGCCCTGAACCTATTGTGGTATCAGATAATTGAATGCATTTGAGTTTTACATTGAGAGAGAAATGACAGAATTTGCTACTATATGGGGAAGAGGAAGGAACTCATGGTCATTGCAAGATTCTTGCTTGGGGAAATGACTGAACAGTGGGCCTTTAATTGAGATGAGAACAGACTTGGAACAAATCTTTTGGGGGGTTCTCATAGTGGTAGAGTTGAAAATGGAAGCTAGAGTTCAGTTTTAAAAATGTGATATTTCAAATATCAGGACATCTATTATTTCAGGGGAGAAGAAGGAGGCAGTTGGAAATCTATATCTTGAAGATGTCAGTGCCAGGACCACTCAGACCTTGTGAGATTTTCCACTGCCCTAGAGCTTTGACCTTCCCTACAGCCTCTGCAGTGGACCGAGGGATCTGTCCTTAAACCCCAAGATTCTCGCCTGGCTTACATCTAAGCTGAGACAGCCTAGAACTTCCCTACCAGACTTCTATACCCAAAATCTACCTTTTCTGATCGGAATCTATCTTCTACTGAACCATTTGCCTACACTCCACCAGGTATTGGCAGTTAATGAGTATTCATAGAAACACAGTGCCTCTCTGCAGAGGGTAAACCCACAATCATTCAGGGAGGTGGGTGGAAAATATCTGGGTATAGATAGCCCCCTTGTGTGCAACTGAAAAGGTATTTCTCAAGTGGTGTGAGACTTGTGGGGTATGCAAGCAACACAAGCCTGAAAAACTGTCCTTTAATGTCCTCTGAGTCCCTGGCCTTTGCACGTGTGACCTCCCACACCGCACAGAGACCTGGAAGTAACAAGAGAGCCCTAGCCCACAACACCAGGCATTCAGGGACTTCCAAGACTATCCTCTCACTCGCTCTCTAGATGGATGCTTCCCTGGCCTCCTTGTCCAAATCCAAGTTTGGAGAGGGCATTTTAGGCAGAACAGTCAATAGGAGTGAGGCAGAGTGGAGATGTGGCCCAAGTGGAACTCCCAGCACTTCAGTGTCTCTCCACCCTAAGGTAGATGCTAGTATCAGATAAAAAGAACACACTAGAGGACAGTACAGAATAGCACCACCAGCAATTTGACTCACATCTGCTCCAGTGAATAGGAAGACCTGCTGCTTCTGATAGAGTCAGCTAAAGCAAATTTCTCATGCCAAGGAAAACTGGTGTGGGATAGGAGAGGGAACAAGCAAGAGCATAAGACCTGATGAGCAGCTGAGGCAGAAACCCAGGCTCAGTGCAGCTGAAGGAAGGCTAAAGATCTGCCTTCTCCATGGCCCCAGGTACGAAGATGAGGCCGGCCCCATAAAGGGACTCTGATGGACTCTGTGAGTCAGTCTGAGGAGGGCAAGTGACATACAGGGTCTTCCCAATAGAGAGTTTAAGAGACAAAGGAAGGACAGGAGCTTCCTTCTGTGCAGGGAACTCTAGGAGCTGCCACACTTCCTGCCAGACAGCATGGTTCCCCACAGCATGCAACTGGCAACATCTCTGATCACAAAGGAACAGAGGAAGGAAGGTATCCTGACATTAAAGGGTTTAGCATGTCTCAGCACAGAATGCTCGTGGTCCAGCCAGCTGCTCTTGTTAACCTGGGCTGAACTCCCTCATGGTTTTTTGGAATCAACAAATAGAGCTATAGGAAGTTGCTTTTTTTTTTAACTTTTTTGTTAAAAAAAAAAAAAACAGATCCATCTATGCAGTTCACAGTGTTGTGAATGAAACTGAAAGGCAGAGGCAAAATGGGGAAAGGCAGAGGTATCAGCAGAGCATGATCAGTACTAAGAGGCCAACCAACCCAGGGAGCAACCCTAAACAGGCTGTGGGCACAGCTCAGAATGAGAGAAGGGTTAGGAGACAAAGGAAATGACAGGTTCTTGGTTTGGACATGTAAGTCACCAAATTAGGTCAAATTCAGGAGAAGGGGTGTTTTCTATATAGGTGCAATCAAGAATGAACTCCTAAGGAATAAGGATTTAGTTGTCTGGACTTTCACCAAGGACACTTCTTAGATCTTTCCTCACTCTGAAAGTTTCAGAACTTTCAGAAAACTTGATGAAGAAATCACACAGGATCAACAGATAACCTTGATTATTAGTAAGTCAGAATCAAAGAATGTGGCTGGTACCTGAGATCACAATCAGGCTTCCAACTTCCACACCCATCCCAGAAGACAGGTGTTCCTGGGGCTAAGACATGGCATGCTCCTGAAGATTTCCACAAAGAAGCAAGATCTTGTCCTGCCTGAAGTAAAGTTGGGCTGAAAGAAAGGACACCCAGAGTGGGCTGTGCCTCAGAAAGTCAGTTTCTTTTCTACAATCAGGAAATCAGTTGGGTTGGTCCCCTTTCCTTTGAGAGGGGGCTGGCAGGAAGGGTGAAATTTCCTCTTTTTTTTTTTTTTGAAGACAGATGTTTCTGTTTTATGAGCCTCAGTAGGGATCCCTGGAAAGGAAGAAAATTTGTCTCCTTGCATCGTACTGGCATATACTGTCAGATTGTACGTTTTGATATTTAAAGAAGAAAAATTCTAATTTCTTAAGGAGCTAGGCAAAGGGATAGACATCCTTTGACCCAGTTTCTTTCAAAAGATTTTCTTTTAGCTATGAATTCTTTCTTCAGTAAAGCACAGGAGACAGAGTTGTTCAGATTGAAAGGGGCAAAGTGCAGAGGTGTGGTAAGTCTAGGCTTAACCACAACCCCCTCTTCTCCCCTGTAGCTACCCAAAGGCAATTCAGGGGAACCTAGAATCTCACACTGTCGTTTTCAATGCTCTGAAATGGTCCTGCTGCACTGGAGAAGTGTTAACCAGGGAAGTTATGTGGCTAACCCAATTGTGCAGCTGAGATGAGGCTACTAGTATATCTCATCATGGTCACTTCACCTTTCCAAGGGTTTGAAATCAACAGTTTCAACTTACTTTATAGGGACTTATATCAATACAGGTCTCATTTCTACTACCATGTATCCCATCTAGGAATGCGCAGAGGTCTTAGAAGAGGCTATGCCTTTTCACACTGAAAAGTACCACTATAAAAAACTTTGAATACCCTTCATTGCCACTGCTGTTGGTGCAGGTTTTTGCAAAAGGACAAGTAATTGTAACCAGAATGATTCAATTGGAGGAAAGCTGATGGATGTATGAAGCTTCCAGTTTACCTCCAGTACTATCATTTGAATTTTGTGTCTTTTGTTTTTGTTGCTTGTTCTTCCTTTCCAGAGGAACTGGCAACAAAGACAACAGCCATTTGTCAATAGGCAGTCGCTCATTAGAATCTGTTGCCCTGGCTCCATTCACAAAAGAGATTGGCTAGGGGATATTTCTAAACAAAAAGAATAAAACCAATTTGGCAACCAAATACAGAACTTAGTTATATGAAATCAGATGAAATGAAAACACTGAATTGTATATTTTTGTAAATCACAAATACCAAATTCTTTTATATATTTCAATCTGTATTTCACTGGCCTGATTCCCAAACAACTTGGACCCTTCCAGTATTCCAGTTAATGGGGCTGGTCTCTGGTCATCCTTGATTTTGCGTCTGAACTTAGGATAGGAACTAGCACAAAATGTGCAATTTTTTGTTGTGTTATGTGTATCCTACCAAGGGCCATGGAACCCATCCCAGGCACTACATCATGTCCTTCCTCTTGGTAACACTGGTTCCTGTCCATTACCATCCCTTGCCCTCAGTTTATGCCCCCACACACATATCATACAGAGATTGCACTGGGACCACCAATGGACTCCATACCAACTGTTGAACACTTAGAATACAGAATAACTTTCACTACCTTCAGAGGTCATAGGAGGGTCAGGAACCCGGGCTTAATATCTCTGCATTTGATCACTAACTCTTCCTAAGAACATTATCAAAGGCATGTAATAACATATTTATTTCTATTACCCCCTTCATAATTACATCCACAGTATAATCCCTGCAAAAGCACATTCATTGTTTAAAAAGCCACTTCGTGAGTGTCTGGGGAATTCATATCATCACACATTGGCAAGCCAGAATATCACTATTACCAAACTTACTTTACAAAACAAAGTGGAGGTAAAAAGCGGGGGAAGGGAAATTTGAACATCAAACAGGACTGATGGGCTTATCATCATTGCACTACATTACAGGGTGACCTCCACAGACTGGAAATTGGGTTACATCAACAAACCTCACTTTAAAGTGTGAGATGAAAGAGTGCCTCCCCTAATGTTTTGCAGTATTACTGGCTCAGGTTTAAAGAAAGTATGCAGCCAGGTACCAGTGTCACATTTCAATCTGTGATATTGACATGGATGTGAAAACCGGAGCCTTTGAAATTGAGCCTTTCATATGTTGAACAAAAACCTGAAATGCACTCTGCTGAGAAGAACTGAAGGAGAGAGAAGGTAAGATGATAAAGGGGAAACCTTTGCACGTGGGACTTTTCTGAATTTTCCTGCCATAGGCTGTAACTCAAGTCTGCCAAAGCAGAGCTTAGCTCAGATCTTGACATTGGTTTGTTTGGTTTTCCTCGATATCAAATCTTACCTGTCCTGTAAAGACTCCAAAAAGTCAGTGATGTGTTGCCAAAGTAAGGAAAATTATTTAACAGAACCAACCCTACTTAAGTTGGATTCAATATAGTCCCACAATCCCATCTCACCCAACACACCCTCTTGTCATTTATTTATTTAGCTAAATAAGCTTCTCTGTTGGCTCAGCAAACTCCCAAGCAAGTAGTGAAGAGCTCAGATATTAAATGCAAGTTTCATTAACCCACTGCCAATGACCATATTTTTTTCTATAATGTTCCAAAAGGAAAATGTCTCTGCCTCTATACTTTCAATTTTCAGACTTGTTTTTTTAACTGAAACAAATCAAATATCTCATCAACTGGCTTAATCAATAGGAACATCTGTAGGAAATGGAGGGATGGCAGACAGAAGAAGTCTCAACTTTCCATAAATCATTTTAAACAAGATCCTCAAATTCTGCCCACTTCTGACTTTCAGGATAAGAATGGGAAGAGTTACATTACAAAGGGCATTTGAACTCCTTGCAAACGGGGATAAAAGACTATTTGCTAATATCTGATGATGCAAAACAAGTCTCCAACAGTAGAACACAAAATGCCCTAATATTTGTAAAGCCTTGAAAACATCTCTAGCCCCAGGTCCTTCCTTGGCTTCTAGCCAGGCCCAGGGCCCCTTTACCAGGAACAGACCCCAGGATGCATTATGCTTCCTAATTCTTCATAGTCTGCTTCATTTGGCAAAGAACCTAAACCTAACCACAACAGTTAAAAAGAAAGGCTTACATTCTACTATAAAATATACAAATCATGAAATGTATACAACTAACAAAAACAGTTTCAGTACTACTTGATGAGAGGAATTTTGGGGGGTGCTTTTTTTTTAATCCAGCATTCCAGTAATGTGAAACCACTGTTTAAGGTAGAAAATCATTTTTCAATCTCAGGAAACATCGTTACTAGCTGCCAAAAGTTGATCCATATAATAAGAACTATTTGCTAATGCTGAACACCTGCACTTTTATAGATAGCCTCTCAGGACAGCTGTAGCTGAGTCTTCAAGTCTACTGATAGAGCAGCCAAGTAAAAAACACAAAATTTCAGATAAGAGTGCCTGTTGAATTAGCCATGCATATATCTACACGAAGTCTGGTATATTTATTGGTGAACTCTGACAGTCATTAGATACAATAAAGCACAATACAAAATATGTCCAGGATAAGGTTCCCAGCTGCTAGAAGCTTATATCTTGAGGTGGTAGGATACACAAATCAAAACATACTAAAGGTATAAACATATATCATGCTTATGGAAGCCATGTGTAAATATTTATTTCACTTCCCATGGTTAGTTTTAGCTTTTTTTTTCCTCTTGGTTTCATTGTTTGATTTTCCAACTTGCAGGGTTTAATGGGAAAAGTCAACCACTAGAAGTCTGAAAGAAGGGCTCATTAAGAAGGTGCAAGCATTGTTTTATAGTCTTCTGAAATGAAGAATTTCTAGTGAGCATCTTAGGGATACTTATGTATCTGTCCAAATGTATTCAAATACACTGGTGCTGATGCTTCATAGCTTTCTTATTGCATTGATTGTCCCTCTCCCAGCCATCAAGAAGAGCCAGAAAAAGATGCCTTTAATATAGTTACCATGCATAATAAAAAGCAACTATAGAGCACCTACTAGGAGTTAGAAACTAAAGGAAGTCCTCATATGCAGTGTCTTTAATTATTACAATATATTTTTAGGAAGCACACCTAATTACCTTCATTTTATAGGCTAAGAAACTGAAAGTGACAGTGATCAATGTGACTGGCTCAAGTTACATATCTGATAATCAAATTCTTGTCTGGTAGTAGAACTGGATTCAAACTCAGGTTCATCTGGTTTGGGAAACCTTGTTCTTTCTTCTAGATTATGCTTCCTCTCATGCCAACATTTAGTTAGCACTGAGATTTTGCTTGGAAGTATACTAGAAAGGTAGTGCTTGGTGAGGCAGATATGGTCCTTCCCTCATAGTCTACAATTTAGCCAGAAAGACAGGCATATGAGGTGAAGTTTGGGCTACTTATCATCAGCATAGCGTACTAGGGGACAAGAGCCAGAACCTGGCGGAATGGTATGAATTCTGCATCCTGTACCTAAAACCATGTAAAACTACCTGCTGGATAATCACATTCATCCCCAAACTTCAAGTCATCCCACAGTTCACTCAATTCAATCTTGATATCTTGTTCTTTCTATTTAAATACAACATCCAGTCAGTTTTCTCTGCTTGACTGTGACTTCAGTAGGGCCAGGTGGAATCATGAGAGGTACTGTAAGGACTCTTAAATGACTTCTCTTTTTCTAATGCTGTCCACTCCAACACATGTCCTGCCTGTGTCATCTCTGCAGCGATCTATCACTCCCTCGCCTTCACCCAGTCATGACATTTTCATCTCCATCACACTTCCCCAGGTTCCCTTACATCACAGGCTTTGCATCCCTCCTACATCCTTTGTCTAGTACACGTCTTCTCCCCTCCTCCCTTACTGACCTCTATAGCACCTTTGCATGCTAGGACTGAAAAACTCCCTAATGGCAGAAAGAACATATTCATATCATTCTAAGGTAACATGTCCTCTCTTCACTGTAAGCAGAAAACTGAGAAATTTTCTGGAAGCAGTTGAATCCAGCTTTCACCACTGTGGTCCTGAGATTTTTCAAAATCAGACATAAAGCAAGTGCCAAGATTAACCAGAATTCATCAGTATACACCCCATGGCTGACCCCTGCCTGTAGAGACACTCACATGGGAGTGATCCAGCCACAACTTCACCTACTCTCTTCCATCAAGGAAGCATTTTGGAGTGCAAGTGAGAGTGATTTTCTTAGAGGGAAAAATCTTGAATCTTCATTAATTTTAATAAGCCACTCTAATTCACTTTAATAGTAGTAATTAATTGCCTATGCTCTACAACACACCACACAATGGAGGCATTAGGTTTACAAACCTGCCACTAAAACAACTTCAGTATATTTAGAGACAGTGGCTGATAACTTTGCTTTTTAAAGGCAACTGATCTTTACTTATAAAGCAAATTACTGTTCAACAGAGGTGAACTATGGAAACAGGGACCAATAGAAGATTCTTTATGGCAAATTAGCTGAAGTCATGAGTAATTCTGATAAAATTCATCATATATGATCAAGTACTTACCCTGTAGGATTTTCTGAGAAATATAAGTGGTATCAGTACAAATAACAATGCTATTAAATATTTACAAGTATTCCATAAAAGTTAGAAGGAGAAACACTGTCTAAACCCAAAGGTTTCATTCTACATTGACTGGTTATGTAGGAATGTTATGTCTTCTAAACCTTTTCTTTTAAAGAACTTTCAAACCACCAAATCATATTCCTAGAAGAGTAAATCTGTGTTATTAGCATAATAACCAATTAGCCAATCTATGGATATTATCATTTTTATAAAACTAAGAAACCATAAGTGAATACATTAGAACACTTGCCCCAGGGACCTTAATTAAAACATGAAGAGACTAAGCTCTGATATTGCTAATGAAGGACCATCACACTGAAGTGGAGATAGCCCAATTTTATAAGGCTACACAGCCATGCACCAGTTTTCTGAGTGGTGTCTGATGCTAAAAAATTAACACCAATATACCAAAAAGATACTTTTTTCCATGGGACTAGCCCAGTGTCCAGTGCTACACAAAATGATCCCGGGTACAGAGCCCTTTCCTATTTTCTGACCAGCAGTTCTTCCTTCAGAGATGCTAGTTCTTATGTTTCAGCTACACTTCTCTTTTATGCAGGATATTGAAAATGAGTGTTTTAGGGGAAGGTTGCCAGGTTTGACAAGGCTACAGAAAGCCTCCCATATACTAGGTAGTCAGTCTTAACACACTTTCTGGAAAGTTCCAATGTAACTCTGTGATCATTGAGGATATTTGGACTTCCTGACCTTAATGAACAGGAAGCTGGCCTGGGAAGTTTTTCAAATCTCCATTATGACTTCTCTTTAAACAAAATTATGTGTTCACCAAACATATATGGAAAACATGAACTTCACCAGTGAGCCACACATTTTAAAAGTAGCTGCCCTATTGGGTTGCTCATTAAATAAGGTCCGAAATAGTTTCTTGCCAACCTTTCCTGGATCTTAAAGCCCCAGGAAGTACATAGCCAGAAAAAGCCACCAGTGCTTTTACCATTAATATCTGCTTTTGCCTTTGAGAAATTCTTGCCAGGACAGGACAGGTTAGGAGTCAATAGCTTCCTGAATACTTTGGGAACTCACATGCATCTAGAAGAAATATTTTTCACATTAAATAGTCAGGCATAATTGGTTAGAAGAATGCAGACAGTGTGGCTTTTTTATTGAAGCAAAATATGCATAATACAATATTTAGACTTTTATCCAATTTAAGTATTCAAAGTACAAGCACAATGTGGTACAACCATCACCACTATTCACTTCCAGAAGGTTTTCATCATCTCACTAAACTCTAACTCTCCACCCCCTCCCCCAGCCCCTGGTAACCTCTACTACTGTGCTTGTTTCTATGAATTTGCCTATTCTAAGTACCTGGTGTACAGATTATAGTGATCGTAATGTCTATAAATTCTTTAGCACTCCTGCTCATTAAAAGTGGAGCTTTATTTCTCTTCCTTTTAAAATGGGCCCACTTTACTGATTCACTTCTCATGAACAGAACAAAGAAAAGTGTCACCCAGTGACTCTGAGGCTAGGACACAAGGGTGATACAGATTCTACCAGGCTTCCTTCCCCCACAAGCTTTGGAAGCCATTCCCCACACTCAGAGGAACACAAGCAGCTATGTGGACAGATGTTCTGGTCACAACCCCGCTGAGGTGCCAGCCAACAGGTGCCATCAACCATCAGACATGTGAGTGAGCCTTCAGCTAATTCCAGCTGCCTGATTGCTTTCCTTGCAGTGTTGTTTATCCCCACCCCAGCTTTTGAGTGAAACAGAAACACTGGACTCTTCAAGCCCTCCTCAAACAGGTTCATGAGCAACATAAATGCTGCCATCATTTTACTGTTATGCAACAACAGATAAGTGGAATACCAAACAAAATGCATGCTAGGCAATACACCACACAGGTGTATGTCAGTTGAACACTATCCCTCTGTATATCCCATATAATAAGCAAAAGAATTTGGAAACCCACTCCAGGGAATCCAAGATGGCTCTGGAATATTCAACTGAATAAGCTCTTAGAAACTTAGACCAGAGTTGAGGTAGGAAGGAATCAACACTTGAATTGATATTTGAGTATGTTCCCAACAGGTAACTAATTAATACCCTGGGAAAAATTAGAAAATACAAATCAGGTATGAGATATACTAATGTAAAACAAATTTTGAGAGAAAATATTTTCAATCTATTGGTGTGGAGAGCCACCCCTAAGCTGTTTGAGAAGTCTTCATTAGGCCTAGAGCCAAGGAGATTTTGGTTTGGCATTTCAAACTATTTTGTGGCTCCTCTCACTTATTAGATTGCACAATACCCATGACCCCTGTCTTCAGTTGGCTGGGAAGACTGGTCTCGTAGCTCCAGAACTGGGTGTGACCCATTGGGAACTGGACAGCCCACCATCTACCTTATTTGGTGAAGAACATTCTATGGAAAGCCTTTGAAATAAAGCCAACACAGTCTTTCGCTCTCTTTTTCCAGTGTGGAAGATGACTCCTATGGTTGAAGAGCCATAGGGCCCCCGCTTTCTAAAAGCATTTTCTGTGGTGTGTGGGGTTTTTTCACCACCTTTTTTTTCTTAGCTTTATTTTGCAGCCAGTCCATTTCACTCAGAGGAGCCCCAAATTCCATTGCTGTCACAGGACATGGGCGAGATATTGGTAAGAACAAAAAGTGTGTATTTCTCCTTGGTTAAAAAAAATCAAAATTAAGTTGTTTCTTTTTTGCTATTGTGATCACTTGCACTTTAACTTAATATTCTCAATAAAAATAGGTTGAGAGGAGAAAGATATATAATAATGCAGATAGACTGTTCTGGCAACAACATGCCTTCAAATAAATTATAAATGTTTAAATTTAAAATATTATCTACTAACAGCTTTAATAAATGTGTTTGTATACAGGTTTTTGTTGTTACTTTGTGTTAATTTAACTTGATTAGCCTGGCTCAGAACTCATGGATTTCTGCAGTTCTAGAAAAAAATACTATAATTTGTTGACTATCACCTTTTCTTTATTCTCTCCTTCTGGAATTCTTACTAGACATATATTTCATGTCTTGATTCATTCTTTGAGTCTCTTCTCTCTCATAGCATCCATTCCATTCCTTTCTTTCTGCACAATTCTGTATAATTTTCCATTTCATTAGCTGTTGCTGCAACTGTATCCAGATAATTATTCATGTTTTTTAAAAAATATTTATTTTTTTAGATCTAGTTGGAAGCAATATCTTTATTTATTTATTTTTATGTGTTGCTGAGGATCGAACTCAGGGCCTGGCACATGCTAGGCAAGCACTCTACCACTGAGCCACAACCCCAGCCCTATTTGTGCTTTTAATCAGAGTATTTGTTTAACTTCTACTGTGTATAAAGAATTCATTTGCAAGATTTATAATAAATTCTTGGCCATATTCATCTATGCTAGTTTCAAAATTTTTAATTTTTATTCATAATTCTCTATTATTGTTCAATTTGGAACTTATGAAATAACTTTTTTCAAATCATTTAAGCAATGCTTGCTTATTTCTAATTCCTCAGGCATAATTCCTCCAGTTTGTTGGGGATACTGTCTATTTGTTATAATCCTGAATCTTCACATGTTTTTAAAATTTGGACTTGTGAACTCTTCTTGCTTCAAAATGTAGTTTGTTTCATTGTTTTTATCTTTTCCTAAACTCACTTTCATGTACTGGACAGTTTCATGATCACCAGTCCAGACACCAGAGTTCACAGCATGGAACAAGGTCTTAACACCTGAAGCTTGTAGGACTTGCCCAAAGAAAACCAAGTTTAATTCCTGTGGTGGCATGTGGAGGCATCACTGGATAAATTTACTGGAACAAGCAAGTACTTCCTATTCCTGTCCTTGCCAGGTGGTTTATATTGTGATCCTCACCATGAAGGGATGCATTGAGTGCTTCATAGGATTTGGTGCTAGAAAGATTTAAAAAAAAATGAAACTTTTAAAGTTTTTATTCCCTCATTCAGTCTCACTACCTTGGGTATTTTAGTTCCTATTTACCATGTGGATTTTCATTTTGGTTTTGTTCAGCAGAGATCTGCATTTTAAGTTCTACTTTATAAATGAAACTCTATATTTCTTAAAAAGTTCTCTTTTATAAGTTTCTATGTTCTATATGAACAGGGAGGCACTCCCTACCTTGTACACCCCATATGTACCCATTTTGCCATTTTGACCACAAAAAGAAAAAGAACACAATAACAATAATTCTTCTTGTCCCCACATTTTGCATGAAAATCCCTGTAATTTTCCATCCTAGTCCATATTATATTGCTATAGCAAAATACCTCAGACTGGGTACTTTATACAGAAAAGGGGTTCATTTAGCTCAGCATTCTGGAAGTCAACAGCACGATGCCAGCATAAATTTGAGTTACGATGAGGGTCTCAAGCAGAAGAGAACACATAATAAGAAAGGAAGCAAAAATGGTGAGTAGGTGTGCATGAAAGAACAAAGCAAGATGCAAGATAAACCAAAGGGATATATATGTTAAGCCTTGGTTTATAACATCCCACCCTCACAGCAACCAATTTGGTGCCACCAGAGTCAGCATTCACTCCCATGAATGAGAAATTAATCCTTCTTAAAGACTGTAATGCTCTCAGCACTTACATTGGGGTATAAACTTCAACATGAGTTTTGATGGCACAAACCATACTCAAAGATAGCATACTCACAGTTAAAATTTTCATATTCATCAGGGTGAATAGGGTAAAGTAATTCTATCATTGCATAAAATGATAAATTTGCTCTAATACAGAACTAAAAATAATACTTTGTCACAAGTATTCTAGGTAATGCAGGAATCTGATGATTTGATTCAGTGCTAGGAAGACCAAAAGAATGAAACTTTTAAATGCATGTATTTGTAGATTTATGCAAAAACAGAAGATATATAAAAGGTCCCATGAACCCTTTGCAAGTCTCCACAATTCTATGATAAGAAGCCCTTAAATCTCTTGAATTGCTGGATTTTGCTTTCGATTTCTGGCATAAACAAGCTCCTAGTCAAGTGAGAACTGGTTCTTCAACTCTTCTAATTTTCAAAGACAAGTTCTGATGACCTGATTTTGTACAAGCACCTGCTAAAAGGTATCATTTTCCTAGCTGAAAGGGCAGGTGACTTGACATAATCACTGACAACAGACTCCTTATAAATACTTGTCTATATGTCAGTTAATTGAGGGCAAACTTTGATATGTTCAAAATCTTGAGTCATGTCAGTTTATTTAGTTCAGGGCTGTCTCTCTGCAAAGAAATCAGTTTCTGCACATAGGATGTCTACTAGGTTGTTTGTTTTATATTTAAAAGGATAGAGATACATTATTTTAAGATGGTATTAAGTACTCAAAATATTTAAAAGGAAAAACAATGCAGACAATTTTGGTTTTGATTGTATGTTAAAATGTCTGCAAAGGAACTCAGAGGTTAGTTACTGAGTACCTTCACGGGGTGATAAAAGAATAAGACACACAATTCCTCCAGGAACTGATTTTATAGCATAGTTATTTGATATGTGATGAAACTTTTAATAAATCAGTGCCCCCCACTCTCTCTTTGTTAAGGCTTTTGAAGATATCCTACTGGGGAATACATTTTTAGTTAGATGAATAAAACTCTCTTTATAATATAATCTGTTCCCAAACTTATGAAATATGCAGACTACTAAAGAAACCCTTAGTGAAATTTAGAAATACTATTGTGGTTAAATTTTGAGGGAATTTGTAAACTCGTCACTGTTGGTTACTATTTCTAACTAGAAGAGTCTCTTCTTTCTTTTGTAGATGTAATACAAAATAAATCATACTTTCAACGACTTGTGTGACTGTCCTATAATTGACACTCAAATCATTTTAAAATTAATAAATATAGTTTTACACTATCTGCATGGAAACATATTCTTTTTCTTCTTGCTCAGGTATAGAAGGGAAGGAAAGTCAGAAGAAAGGTATTGGTAGGGTAACTGGTAACTGCACATTCCTTTTTCATGCCTGTCTAGTTTGTCTTCATGGTGAGTGAAGTTGACTAGGAAATGGAAAATGAAGTGCAGAACAGATGCCTAAATCACAATCCATGTGGTACCCAGGACACAAAATAATCAAGGCACTATTCTAGGTCCTGGAGAGGCTATGGTGACTGAGGTCCTGTTCCCATGACATTAGTAGAATAGGGAGAAAGGGCTCTAGACCTGGGAGCATCTGCAGGGGCTAAGCTCAGGGCCCAAATAATAAATCCAGAAGCTTCAAAAATCAAGCTGGGTTAAAAATTGAAGGTGGGTGCAAATGTTAGTGTTGGTTAAGTTCATGTGACAAAAAGATAGGACTTGGTATCTGCCTAGGAAAAGAGTTAGGAGCCTGTGCATCATTAAGGGAATCTCAACTCAGGGGTCTTCTAGCTAAAATTTACATAGTCCATCCAGGCCTCTAAGATGGAATTAGTCTTATGTTTCAAGAGAGATTGAAATCTGCAGGAAGGATCTGGTCCAGATTACTTGATATTACTTTATTGGTTGCAATAGAAAAGGTCTAAAAATGAATCACATCATCCCTATTATGGTTATCCAGATTCAGTCCAGGCACAGTGTTTCAGATCATTTAAAGGCTCTTTTGCCACTGGTTTAGTTTTAATGAGTAAAAACCATTGAGTGCTCAATTTGCTGAATTGTAAAACTAAATATAAACAGTGGGTGAAAGGTCAACAAAGATTGTGTGGTCATCTCAACTCTCATTCAGGATGCATATAATGTCCCTAAACCATAACCAGAGATATACAGTGAAAGTCAAGAAGAAAAGGTGTTAGTAACTGTAAATGATAAGGATATCTTGAAGGCTAAGTGGTTTCTTGTAACATAGAAATAAGGCTGAAAGAAATACAGAATCAAAGCGAAGCTGCACAAAACATTAATGTTACAATAGAGTGTTTATTATAACAATTCCTCTTTCCTGTTTGATACATTTGTTCTCCTCTATCACTTCAGAACAAAGGTTTACAGAGACAGGAGGGAGTGGAATAAAATAAAACAACACTGGACTTTGGAGTCAGACAGATTTGGCTATGAATGTCAAATAAGCCACCTACTAGGTGGCTTGGATCAAACTACACAACCATTCTGAGCCCCTCATTTTCTAATCTATAAACAAAAATACTGATAGCTATATCACAAGACTTTTATTTAAAACAAATTAAAATCTCTGTTACTCTCTCTCTCTCTCTCTCTCTCTCTCTCTCTCTCACACACACACACACACACACACACACACACACACATCCCAAGCAGTAAATTGATCCTCATTCTGTATCTAAGAATCTCTTATATACTTTATCATACAAGTATATAATTATTTGTTATAAATTTACCTACTGTATTAGACTGAGAACCCCTTGGGGACAGAACATATTTCTTATTAATCTTTCTGTCATACAGATTTAGAAAGTTCTTAGTACAAGTATATTTTTAAAAGTTATTTTGTGGGCCAGGGTTGTGGCAGTGGTAGAGTGCCTGTCTAGCATGCGTGAGGCACTGAGTTCAATCCCCAGCACCACAAAAGAATAAACAAATAAAATAGAGGTATTGTGTCCATCTACAACTAAAAACAAAGTTATTTTGTTAGACACCTATCTCTCATGCTGTCCAAAAATCAACTCAAAATGAATCAAAGACCTTAATGTGAGACTTGAAACCTTGAAGGTATTAGAAGAAAACATAGGGTAAGCCCTTCAAAATACTGACACAAGCAACCATTTCTTGAATACAGCTCAAACAGCTTAAGAAACAAAAACAAGAACTGAAAAATAGGATTATATCACATTAAAAGGTTGCTGCACAGCAAATAAAAGGACCAACAAAGTGAAAATACAATCTACAGAATGGAGAAAAATCTTTGTCACCTCTTCTATGGATAGGGAACTAATGTCCCAAATGCATAAAGAACTCAAAAATCTTAACAAAATAAATAATTCAGCAACAACAACAACAAAAATGATCTGTTGGGTGCAGTGGTGCATGCCTGTAATCCCAGAGACTTGGGCAGCTGAGGCAGGAGGATGGCAAGTTCAAAGCCAGCCTTACAAATTACTGAGACCCTAAGCAACTTAGTGAGACCCTGTCTCAAAAGAAAAACATAGAAAGGTCTGAGAATGTGGGCTTGTTGGTAAAGCACCCCTGTGTTAAATCCCCAGTACCAAAAAAAAAAAAAAAAAAAAAAAAAAGAAAAGAAAGAAAGAAAGAAAAATGGTCAATTTGAATATAAATTTCTTTATAAAAGTACAAAATTGTCAATAAATATATGAAAAAATGTTCAATATCTTCAGTCATTAGAGAAAAGCATATCAAACCTACAGTAAGAGTCCATCTCACCCAGCCAGAAAGGCTACTGTTAAAGCAAAACAAAACAAAACAAGTGCTGATAAGGATGTGGTAAGGAACACTATTGGGGGGACTATAAATTAGTACAGCCACTATGGGAGTGGGAGAGGCTTTCAATATCATCAAAATCTGTTTTGGATACTATTGCTGATTAACAAACTGCCTCAAAACTTAGTAGTGAAAAATGTTGATTGGATTATGGTTATGGGTTTTGTTCAGTCAGAAATTAGGACAGAGTACAGAGTGGGTGGCTTGCTTCTGCTTCATGTTCTCTGGTATCTCATCTAGAAAGACTCAAAGACATGAGGGAGACTTGATGATTTGAACTAGAATCATTGAAAGTCTAATTCTAACACCACATGTCCAGAATCTGAGCCATGTCTTCCACACATCTTGCACACTGAGCTCTGCAGGACCTTCAATCAAGAGTACATATATGAATCCTCTCCATGCAACTGTGCATCATCCTTCATACATGGCAGACTCAGGATAGTTGAACATGTAAGTTGACAGCTTGTGGCTTCAGTGCAAGGGTTCCAGTGGGCAACGCAGAAGTCTCATTGCCTGTCATCACCCAGTCTTGGAGGTCACATAGTATCATCTCCATCATATTTTATTGTTTGGAGTAGTTACCAGTCTATCCGTGTTTCCAGGTAGGAGACAGAAACCTCACACCTTGACAGGAGGCATGTAAAAGAGTTTTATAGTAATGTTCTAAACACTCCTCAGAGCTGTGTTAGAAAAAGCCTAGAATCCCTACGGAAGGCAATCTTATCTTAAACATCACCCTTTGGACCTAATTTTCTTTGACATATATCATTCACTTTTTGTGAGAAATCAGATCTCTAGCCTCCCCGTAATGCCCGGAATGTGCTAGCAATGTGGTGGCAAGAAAACTCTACCTCCTTTCCTGAATTCATTGCATATCGTGGATTAAGCCAATTTTGAGAGAGGAGCTCTTGGCACTGGCTGGACCAGTATCAGGGAACCTTCCCAATATTCTGAACATTAACAGAACCCATGTTCTGTTCAGGCAAAGAAGTTTGGCACATAATAACAGGCTACAACACAAGCCTGCCCAAAACTGTGACGTGCACCATATTTTCACCTATCCCACAGCACTCTCGATCCTTAGGATCTTGCCCACTGGCCTTAATGCTTCTTCCTCAGTGAAAGAGCTTTCTGGTAAGACTCAGAGCCAGGGGGAAAGCAGCAGTTTCCTGTGGATTCAAATTGTTTGAGGCATGTTGTTTGGGGCTAAATGACTCCTGTGAGAGACTCTTCCTTAGCCTTATCAGGGGTCTTTAGAAAATAAGGTGGGTGGGTGGGTGCCAGGCCTTGGAACAGGGCACAGAGATATTGGGACTTGAGATTCACTGGCACTGGGGAGTTGAGGAAGTCACAATGTGGAATGCCAGGATTCCGGTGACACCCTATATCCTGTCCAGCAGGACATCCAAGCAACTCAGAGTGACCCATGAGAACCAGAGGTGTGTCCTGGTTCAGCTGGTGTACACACCTGGAACTGAATGCCAGAGGTGGTGCATCCAGCTGCCCTGCCAGGAACTGATGTCCCTGAGTGTCCTGTGGGCTCTCAGCTGTGGCCAGTAAACCTGTGCTCACCTGGAATCACATCACCTCATCCACTGGCCCCAAATCAATTACCATGTAAAAGAAAAAGGATGTAACAACCATCTCCACTCACATAGCACCACCCAGGAGCAGCTGACAGATCCAGCTGTCATCTTCTTTTGTGTGTATGTTGCTCAGGATAGATCAGGATTTTTAGCTTAACTTGATAATTATCACTCTATCTTTATTAAGCCCTTATTATGTTTTACACATTAGAAACAATATACATTCTCTGTTTTATTAACATAACAATCCTGAACTTAAATATCAAGTATCCCAAACATTAGGACACTAAATATTCATTGGTTTTACATGGAGACAGATATGTTTGGAAGATGCTGATAGTCTAAACTGTGATACTAATGGTAATTCTCCAAAAAAGGAGTCCACATAGAATTATCCCAACCTTACTTAGTCACAAAGCAACCTGGAGTAACTGGGTATTTCAAAGAACACAAAATTGAAGCTTGAGCAGATGGTACAGAAGTGAACCAACAGAAAATATAATGTCCTATGAAGAGTGGGCTAAGATGCATTTGGAAATAGGTAGAGTTTAAGCAATCATGGTGGAATTCATGTCGCTGTCTTTGAAAATGGACACTCATGATACACAAGGGATGACCAGTGACTCTTGAAAGTAGTTTATTCTTAAAAGTGTGGCATCTACTTTAAAACTCTCCAAAGAAGGCTGTAATGATATCATAGGAGCAAGGAGCTTCATCTGCTTCTCATTCCCAGTCACATGTGCAAGGTAGAAAGATGCTGAGCCATTGAGATGTTCCCAGGCTGCCCTTCTGCTGTGTGCACCTTCTCCAAGAATGTGAAAGGCTCTTTCCTGAGTGCAGCACTTCATAGAGCCCAGGACCAAAGCCTCTAGGTATATTGACACCCAAGGACTCAATACAAGCTGCAATCTAACCCTGGTTCTGTTTGTTTCTCTATATTTGCATCCTAAACACACCCTTCTTTCCTTTTCTCCTTCTGACATCATCAAAATATTTCAGTCTGGTTTTGCAGACTGAAATATTTTGATGATATCAGAAGGAGAAAAAAAAGTTGTATCTTTTATACAACTTCACATTCATTCCATCAAATGCCTTTGAAACACACTCATTTGTGATTAAAACATTCCACATCTTCTTAACTCTCTAGTGATTCTGATCAGATTAAAATGACCACATGTTAGGAATTATGACAGGTCAGGAAGGAAATTTCACATCACATAAAGCAGAGGTAGCCTTAGTTATACTCAACGCTTTCCTAAAACCAGGCCTTACTTTGAAAATGGTGTCATGATGAAAGTTAGTTTATTCATTAAAGTATATATGCATGAATACATGTGAGATGGTGGCAAGCATGGGTCTGAGCAATATCCAACATAACTTATGTTGAACCTTTAGTCTAATCTGAGGGACCTACTACTGTCCATATTTCATTTTTGTGAAAATGAGGCACAAGGAGGTTAAAGCAGGAATTTTAGCTCAGACAGCCTGGTGTCCAGAGTCTTCAGTGTTAACAAGGAATTCCCAACAAACCAAA
This sequence comes from Marmota flaviventris, assembly GCF_047511675.1. Classification (NCBI taxonomy): domain Eukaryota; kingdom Metazoa; phylum Chordata; class Mammalia; order Rodentia; family Sciuridae; genus Marmota; species Marmota flaviventris. Next base: position 98,509,555 of record NC_092498.1, on the reverse strand, counting down.
CCTTTTACCATTTTTTAGAGTAATTTTCATTTCTATGACTATAGTCTTGATGAGCACATAGCATTTTCAACTGAAATAGCATATGGCCCATTATGGGGCTGCCTTTTTACCAACTCTTTAGGAGATTGCTGGAAACATTTTGCTATGAACAAAATTTTTTAATGGAGCCATGTTATTATAAGACTAAAGTTTTTAAAAATTGAACTATAAAACTTGGAGTTATTTAAAATACTTCCAACCCAAATCATTATTGAAACGGTACAAACACTGAAATTCTCACAGCTATATTTTACAGATTGAGAGCAGTTTTCTGGATAAATTTAATTGGAGAAAATCTATGTTATATGAACATGATAATACTCATTTTTTTATCTCCTGATTCTTACAAATAATATATATGGTTAAAACAGCATGATAGAGTATTTTTACTTTAAAACTTTTTTCTTGGCTCAAAGTGAAAAGGGGCAAACTATTAAAATGACACATGGAACATCTTTTTTAAAAGTATCAACTTCTGACCACTAAAGGGAAGAGCAGGAGGAAGCTGCCAGAGCAGCTCTGGGAGTCCCAGAGTTACAGAGATGCCAGGGCTGGGAGGTGCATGAAGCTTCCCGTCCTGACCTGAGCATTTCTTTTTATTTGTGTGCATTTCACTTTACAAAATTCACTGTCGGCCAAACCCAAAGAGAAGAGCAATTCCACATGGGTGCACTATATTTATGTAAATAACATCCCTGACATTTAACATCTCCATTCCCCAAATCCCATTTGTTCACTCTCTCCATGATGTTTAGCTGTGACCTGGAGAAGCTTTTGGGTGGGCAGGCTGCATGGCATGTGGTGAGGCACCAGCCACAGGTGCATGTAGGCCCACCCCTGCCCACTGGTGCAGCTCTTGCTCCCTGCACATGGGATTATGGAGATTAAGCCATAGAATACTCCAGAGTCTCCAATGCCTTGCCACAGATGTCTTCTTCAACACAGCTGCACCCCACCCTCCCCACAGACTTCAGGATGGGGATTGAAGACCAGGAAAAGAAATCCTTCTGGCCCAAATGACCAGCTAAAAGTGAATCAAGTCTACACTGGCTCAAGGGGAGAACTGAAGCCTCTATCTATACAAGGTTAAGGGGAGCAGTCTCCATCTACATTGGCTTAAGGCAAATGAGTCCCCATCTACCCTGGTTCAAAGTTAGGGAGTATCTACACTGAGCAGGAGAGGGAGGCACAGTGGTCCAGGTCTTGGAGAGGATGGTTGCTAGCCTCAGGCCTTTGTCCTGAGGCCTCCCTCTATTAAATAATTAAATAAATAAAATATCTTTCTAAAATCTTTGAAACATCAAACATCAATTTTATTATACAATCTATGGAGAAAAGAAATTAAGAATAAGTTTATCCCAAAAGATGGGAGAAAGGATGAAAAGCAAGGCAGGGGTAAGTGTCCCAGGGGACAGTCTCTATGATGTGTCTTCACAGATGGGTGCAGAGGAGACTCCTGGTGGATCCGGAGGCACTCATGCCTGGAATCCATGTGGAGAAGCCTGAGCCAGTTGGCACTCCTCAGGGTCTTCTGGCTGTCAGTTTGTTCTGTCAGTCTTGGCTTGGCATTTCTACTGGAGCCACTCTGTTCCTCAATGCTGACTGACGGAAGTATGGTATATTGCACCTATAGAATCCAGGTGGCGATCCTCCTCATCACCCTCTTCCAACCCCTAATGCTGTCATGGGATTGCCCTATGGAGGTACCTTGGGAAGATGAGCTGCTGTCTTCTGTGACCCCCCCCCCACCTTATTGAGGCTCAAGGGGTTGGGTATGCTGGACACAGGGTCGTGCTGAGAGGGGTGTGTCCACGTGGAAAAAGCAGAGAGGGATGGCAAGCATGCTGGCACTGCCTCCACCCTTCTGCAGAGCCTGTTTAGTCTCCTTAGGTTGCTGCTGCTCACAGGGCAAGGGAAGGGCAGGCTCACTGGAACACTTCCTGGAGTTAATTCTAGGAGGATCCACAGGGCTTGGGTGAGGTCCTACCACCTGACGCTGCATGGGCTTCACCTGGTCATGATGGCAAGGTCAGGCCATTTGGGGAGTGGCTCTCTATGATCACTGGGTGAAGACTCCTCACCCTGGCTCAGCCATGGGTGCCTCATTACCTGCTCTAGGTGGGCATCTGCATGGGGTCCACCATCAGGATTTGCTGGATGAGGCTCTGTGCTCCCTCAGAAATGTGCAGGGGAATGTCGTAGCTTGTCTGTGACATCCACTTCTTCAGCTTGTTAGGGGTGTTTGCCATAAATGGCCTTCTCCCTTTGAGCATAAAATAGAGAGTGATACCCGACTCTAGATGTACACTGGGAGGCTCCTCAAGTTCCTTTGCCTGGGTGAGTTCAGAGGAGAGTGCCCCTGAATTGATTCTGCTTCTCCCCAGGCTTGAACCTGGTGCTCAGGCCAAAGTTGACAAGCTTGATATTGCCCCTGACATCCAACAGGAAGTATTAAGTATTATGACAGTAATGCATAGCACGCACCATCTGCCTGAACATTCTGGGGACCTTCTTCTCTGGTATGCCACTGGCCTCTAGGATGCACACTGAAGCTGTCCCCCACCTGCATGACGATGTACCTATTGTGAATGGTCTCCATGACCTGGAAGAGCTGGATCACATTTTGTAGTTCCAGGGCCATCAACCAATCCCATTCGGATAGGACAGGCTTGTTCCCCTCTGTCTTCAATGTGACTTTCACTACCACCTCTGTCCCGGTGAGGCAATGGCAGGCTAGTACCACCTGGCTGAAGTTTCCACTTTCTTAATAAGAATAAGAAGGACTCTGGAAGGGTTTTTGATTTAGTGGGTTATGGAGGCTGATATTTACTTATTTAGAAATTAAAATTTGTAGTATACTTCAGTGGTCTTTTCATTTTGAGTCTGAAAATCTGTAATAACTTTGTGACTTTGGAAGATCTCATCATATCTACACTCATGGTTTCTGCTTCTTTACTGCCCTGAATTGAGCAGCTGTCCTCCACTAGGCCCTTCCCCAGTGATGGACTACCTCACCTTTGGCAGAGGAATGGACTCAGCTTTCTATGAACTGAAGCCTCTGAAACTGTTAGCCCCAGAGAAGCTTTTCCTTCTCCAAGTTGTTCTTGTTGGGTGTTTTGGTCACAGCAACCAAGCTAATTAAATTACAGGCATGCATCACTGCACCCAGCTTGACAAATGTACTTGTGTGTATGTGTATGTATGTTTGTGTGTGGGGGTGCTGTGAACTGAAACAGGACCTTGCATATGCTGGAGAAGCTCTCTCAATGTGCACATCCCATCCCTGGGATTGGAGTTTTCTGGACTAACCAGCTCTCAGTACTGTTACTAAATTTTCAACAGGAATTTTGGAGAGAGACACACAGTAAAACCACAGCACCTGATAAACAAGAGCCCAGGAAGCTGGTCCCCACTAGATATGTCCCATGTGAGGGGAATCCTTCAGGTTTCATTGAAGGATCTTAGATAAGAACTCAGACCTTGATGAAGACAGAAAGATCCCTGATAAAGCAAATTTATAACAATTATAAAAGCTAGTCCTACTTTTGTTCTTCTACAAGATATAAGAGAATAATGTAACAAAACACTTCAATTTTATTCTGTGGTATTAAATAAATATAGTATATAACACTGTAACATCAATAACTGAAGGGGAAGGGTTGAGCGGTATAGCACCACATGTGTATGCTATTGAAGTCATGTTGCTACAGATTCACATCAGAGGAGCATCTCCTTCTCACATTAAATGGAACCCCCATGGGAGGTACAAAGAAATACTGGTAAATCATACCCAAAACGAGAGGAAAGGGAATTAAAATATTTCACTGCGATAAACAACTAAATAGGAGGGAAGATAATCATATAATGAAGCAAGTCACATTGAATCAAAGCTTATGCTGTTCTCCTTATAAGGACATGAGTTATGATAAACCAAGGGCCAACCCTGTTTTCCTTATAAGGACCCCAAGCCACACTCAACCAAGGGCCTACCCTGTTCTCCTTATAAGAACACAAGCCACTTGAACCAAGGGCCCCACACTGATCTCTCTATTAAAACTCAAACCACACTGAACCAAGGGCCCTGATAAACATCAAAGTTCTGCACATGTCAAAACTTCTATATGATAAGCACTTCTCCTAGCCTATGAACTATCTTAAGTGGGACTGGATCCTATTTAATTTTGGATAACTACTACCTTGCACAGAACTTAACACCTAGGAGTTTTTCACTTAGGTTAATTGTTTTTTGACTGACTGGGTGCATGGGTGGATGGTTGCACAAATAGACAGGTAGACAAATAAATAAGTAGTTGGAGGCATGGATGGATGGATGGAAGGAAGGAAGGATAAATAGCTAGATGTATTGTTGTGATACCAGTCTTGAAAATCAAAATCATATCCTCATTCACCTGGTGTTGAAGATTAAACATCTGAGAAATGCTAAGGCAAGAGCAAAAAAAAAAAATATTTAAGAAATAGGAAGTGGGTGGAGAAAATTAGAATCCCCTATACCATCTAATACATGTTATTGCCCTTCATCCTTAGGGATAAAGTTAGAAGTTACCAACAATTTTCCATTGGACCCAAAAAGTCAAAGATAGGATCTTTATAAATTTCTATATTTTAAGGACTAAATAAACTCAAGGAACTTTTAAGGAGGTAACTGAGAACGAATATTAGAGAGGCATGGGAGGATAGAATTTTAAAAAGGTGAACAATCAAGAATGCAAAATACTAGTGAATAATGATTGAAAGGGTCATGAGTAGCCTCAGCGCAAATGGAGTAGCAAAGTATCAGAATCTCTGACAGTGGAATGCCGGAGTGCACAATATTCTTTTGTATGCTAAGATTTCCATGTGTTAGAGAATGGATGAAGGAATTCATTCTAAAATGACAGTCAACAATCTTTGAAACTGGCTAGGATAACATATAACACAATTATCACCTAAGAAGGAAAGCACTCCAAATCATGGCCTTTGCTTGTTTTATGCCCAGATGGCTCACTTGAGTTTTTGACCACCAGATGGTGAAGTATCATAAGGATATTTTAGTTTTTCATGAGCTGTGAACCTACACATTCTCATTTACTGTTTACCATTTGGATACATGTGGGGAAGTACTTCTTTTGGAGTTATTGATGAATAAACTTTTATCCTACATTTTATTGTAAACAAAGATGAAACAATAAAAAGATTTCTTCTAGGACTTCAAAGTCAACATGTCCAAAATTTAACTCATATACACATATTTGTACATGTGTCAGCAGAGAAACAAAAAGAAAAAAATATATATACCATCTGGCATTATATGAAAAAAATTAGTAAAACCAAAGTTACACTAATATTAATTTTGTTGGATAATTTGAGTTCTGGATTCAAGTCCTGTCTAGATCACTTATCAGCTATGAATTTTGAGAGTTATTTGACTTCTCTTAGACTCAGTTTCCTTTTTTTGGTGGTGGTGTTAAATGGGATGACAGTAATGACATCTAGTTCATAAAACTGTAAGAATTACATATGAGAACACATATAAAAACTTCATATAATTCTTGATGCAAAGCAAGGGTTCAGAAAATTATAATTATCATGATACTTTAGACTCTGACAGGACTTCCAGCTGATCATTATGTACTTCAATATTAACTGTGGAATGTATCATGATAATTTGTATTAATAGAACATACATGCATATATATGGATATATGTGTGTGTGTGTGTGTGTGTATATATATATATATATATATATACACACACACACACATATTCACATACACACATGCATATACCTCTACCTAAGAAGATACATTTTTTAAAGAAGCACTCTCCATATTACTTAGACTTTCAATCTAAAAATATAATAAAATGTTATTTGATCTTGAAAATGTATTTTTCCCTCACAGAAATGATGAATATTAAGGAAGTTGGGGCCTAATCCCACATAATAGAGATTAGGGCCTACTTTTTCTTCTATTAGATGCAGGGTCTCTGGTCTCTGGTCTCTGGTTATTCCTAAGTCCTTAATCCATTTTGAGTTGAGTTTTGTGCATGGTGAGAGATAGGGATTAATTTCATTTTGTTGTATATGGGTTTCCAGTTTTCCCAGCATCATTTGTTGAAGAGGTTACCTTTTCTCCAATATATGTTTTTGGCACCTTTGTCTCTTATAAGATAATTGTAATTTTGTGGGTTAGTCTCTGTGTCCTCTATTCTGTACCATTGGTTTGCCAGTCTGTTTTGGTGCTAATAGTGGGATAGGGAGAGGGGGCATGGGAGGAATAGATGAACTCTTGATAGGGCAGGGAGGGGACATGGGGTTAGAAATAATGGTGGAATGTGATTATCATTATTATCCAAAGTACATGTATGAAGACACAAATTGGTATGAATATATTTTGTACACAACCAGAGATATGAAAAATTGTACTCTATATGTGTATAAGAATTTTAATGCATTCCACTGTCATATGTAAATAAAAAATAAAGAAAAATGCAGCCAATACCCCCCAAAAAGAAATTATTAATATTAAGGTATTCACAGAATTTTCGGGTTCTAATTGATTTTTAAATGATGATACTTATTTTTGAAAAGTATAACATGAAATTAAAACATTCAAGCTGCAAGAGAATGGGTGGAGGCAAAGTATACATTGACCCAATATCTATTCAAGCCCCTTCTAGTTAGCAAGAGACTACAGAGTTGTAAAAATAGGAAAGAAATTCCAAGACACTATTCTGACCAGGATTTCAGAAAAGAAATAGGTTCCATTGTTCACATGAATTTCCATGTTAGAGTAGGGAGTCTTGTAGAGAAGCAGAAGGGAGCACCCCACTTTGTGCCAGAGACTGTGTGGTTCCTGAGTTAGGTCCTCACTTCACTTTCCCGAGAGCAGCAGAACTCTGCAGTCACCACCAGTAGCATAGCTTCCTTAGCATCAGCTTCCTACAGATGTCTTGGCAGCCTTCTTTGGCACATCAGAAGCATAATAAGTTCTATGAACTTCTAGTTGTCTCTGATAGGTCAGCTTTCCATTCAAGTTCTTCCAAAATTTTGAAATACCTAATCCCTAGTACTAAATCTTTGTCTGTTTATACTAACTTTAATGGATTCTGACCAATAGAGACAAGTACAATATGACTTTGGATAGGGGTCCAATCACTGTTTAGCTGAATTAGACTTGCTTGCAATCCCTGTATAAGAGTTATTTTTGCTAATTACCATTGTTTGGCCTCTTTCTACTTCAGAGCCCATAGAGACCCAACAATTTTTATAAAAACAACTTTCCATGAAGAAATAGCATTAGGCTGCATGTTGGTGGGATTGGGGGTGTTGGAGGGCAAGAAGGAAGACACAGGTATTTCAGAGGTAGAGAAGCAGCAAATGAAGCTCTTCGTATGTACTGGCAATCTGTAGTTCAGCTATTTGAAAGATAAACACTGTCTTTATTGAAATGCTGAAAGAAGCTTTGAAGTGTCAAGATGCCTGCATCCGTCCCAAGTTGACTCAGTCAGAACCTATGAGTGGGGCACAATCATATATGCTTTGGGAATATGATCCCAATCTGGAATTTGCAAGGTTTGGGAACCAATGCTGTAGACCACAAGTGCTGAAACAGAGGAACTTTCAAAGCTTTACTACTCTTCACTTTCAGAAATAATTTAAGTCTGAAAGCAGAAAGATGACTTGATCTTGGGCACACATTCCCTTTTAGCTTATAGTTAGTGATGTTAAGAAGAAAGGATCAGGATTTGTTGTCAGGTGAAAGGTCTATATTCCAGATGACAGGAGTCCTTGAGTGTGTTCTCACCTAGCCAGAAAGCCATTATGTAGATGTTACACACCTGACAGGAGCCTCTGCTTTCAGGAGAAATTAAATGGCATACTGTAGTGATTAAGTCATATCTCTAACCAGTAGTTATTGACAAGTGCAGTAGAGATGTTTTGCACTTATAGTTATTGAGAAGAGATTTTTGTCAAATCACTAGATTGGTGCTAAAAGGTCTAAGCACCCAGTCTACCATGGGTGAGCACCTTGGCTATAAAATAAATTTGGATATAAAATTACTCAATACAGTAAATGTTAATAACATAAAATCCAAAGTCTAAACTCAATAAACTGCTATGAACACAGACCACATGTTTCAATTTGAGAGTTTACATATAATACTCAGTGTCTTCCAGAACAGTAAAGAGCTATCCTGCCATCTGACCCTGGCAGAGAAGCTTACTTTCATGGGTCCTAGATCCACCTGTGCTTTTTGTCTACATGCCTTTTACTCTTCACCAAAATTGGATAACAGGGAGAAATTGGATAAACCAGTCCTCTTCTGATGTCACTTTGAAATGTCTCTTTTGCATTTCTTTATAAAGAAAACATATAAAAGTTAAATAAAATTGGAAAATAATCATAGTTCTTTCAAGTTTCACTGTTAAAACCACTGGATATTTTGAACAAATGCTGAGTCAATATGATGATATGAGAAATTGAACTAGAAATATGAAAGGAAGTAAACTATTTATTGTGTATTTTCTGTGTGTCAGACACTATGCTAGGGAAAGAGATATTATTGTGCCTAATATATAGAAATGGAGACTTCACAGGAGATGAACAACTTGACATAGGGCACACAACATCATGCAGAGCTAGGATTTAGGCGCATGTCTGTCTGATCCCACCAGCCCTTTCCCTACAAGTTCTTTCTTTATTGTTAAAAAAGATAAGAAGAAAAGAATGTTGATGTAGCACACTTCATTCTTTTCTTTTCCCAGAAGAGAGTTAAAAATGATTATATCCCTTAAATTCTATGAAAGGCTCTCAGGAGGCATAAAATTAACATGAAGTCTGGGGAACTTCCCAAGAGGAGCAAAGGGTACCAGAAGGTAGACTGGAACATTTAGGAAAAGAGATGTCCGTTTGCCCAGTAAATAGTTGAAGGTCATATAGTACAGTAGTTAAGAACATAAAATGTCAATGTAGGGCTCAACACAAGCTGCACTAGTTTCTACCTCTGTGACTTCTAGGCAAGTTGCTTAACCTCTTCCTTTAGTCAGAAGAAAATATAAATATGTACTTTATACAGAGTATGGAAAGTTCCATTAAATGAAGAATTTGAAGTACTTAGCACAGTGTCTGATGCTGAGCAACTACTGTTTAGTTTAAATCACCTTTTTTGCCAATTATTTGTTTTTAAAAATTTGCTCTAATTAGTTATACATGACAGCAGAGTGCATTTCAACTCATTATACACAAATGGAGCACAACTTCTCATTTTTCTGGATATACACATGCAGAGTCACACCATTTGTGCAATCATACATGTACATACGTTAATAATATCTGTCTTATTCCACCATTCTTCATTCTTCCCACCCTCATACTCCCTACTCTCCCCTCAATCCTCTCTGCCCAATTCAAAGTTCCTCCATTCTTCCCTAGCCCCACCCCCATTATGGATCAGCATCTGCATATCAGAGAATACATTTGGCCTTTGTTTTTTTGACATTATTTTTTCAAAGAAAAGGAAGTTCTTTGTTTATCCTTTATACAAGTCCCCTGATTGTTCAGCAGGATCAGGTCAGCCTCTGGGTGGGCTCATTCATCAGCCTGGTTACACCCCTCCAGTAGGCTACATACACTACATTCATGTAGCTGAGGAAAAGTTCATCTTAATAGTGTGCACCACAGTCTATCTTGGAGAGAAAACTGTTTCAGCTTTGGAAAAATAACCTAATAAGTTGCCTGAGGTAGAAAAGGTCAGGTGCTAGGAGACATACTTGAGAAGGAGGCACAAACAAAGCCTAAGTAACAGAGAGGGATTTTAAATTGAGGGATGACAAGAAGGAGGAAGAGGGATGAGGGGGAGAGAGGAAGAGAACTAGAACTGGAGTGGCAAAGGAATGCAGTCAACAAGAATTTCTAGTGGCGAAGTGGATTAAGAATGATAAAGAACAAGGATGCTTACTATTCTGTGATGCAACCCTCTCTTATTGCTGGAAATGTTCTTTAGGGAATGAGTTCTTGTGGGAGTGAAGTAGGGGTGAAAGGGGTTGAAAGTAAGGAGAAAGGGTTGGGTTGCACATCTAGGTCAGCACAGAGCACACAAAAATGGGCAGCCAGGGTAGTAAGAGGCAGCAAGGTCAAGAGTGCACAAAGAAGAATGCCCCACAAGAACAGGTCAGAGAATGAGCAGAGATACGGGAGATGGCATTGAACATTCCAGGAGATATGAGATGGGGGATTGAGGCAACTGTATTTAAATCTCAAAGGACAGGGTGACCTCAGAGACAAGGGTGACCTCAGCTAACATATGAGTTACATTAGCATTTCCAGTCTGGGGTGCAGAGATAAAAATGCACTGAGATAAGTGGAATTGTAGAAGGCAGTAATTTTCAAAGTTTTTTTTTTTTTTTTTTTTTAAACAGAGAAACTGTTTCTTCAAATGAAACATTATTTGGAAGTTCAGTGTGAAAACAGAAAAACATATAAAGGAATATCTGCTTAGCCTGGCTCACGTGTGTGTGTGTGTGTGTGTGTGTGTGTGTGTGTGTTCATGTGTATGACAGAGAGACGGCAGCAGTGTGAGACAGAGCCCTGCCTGCTTGCTTCCTCCACTCCCTACTTTCCTCTCACCTATTGAGCAGTTCTACCCTGATAGGGGTCTGACCATCACAGTTTTAAAACCATGTACAGGTTTACCTAGCTATTTTTCAAAGAGGCATCCTATTAGTATATTAGTTAAGCATACAAGGTCTCAAATCTGACTACCTTTACTCACTGTGTGATTTTAGGCAAATTGCCTTAACACTACTTTATCCTTTTTTACAAATTTCTTACATATATGACAATAGTGGAATGCATTACATTCATAATTATACATTTCACAGCACAATTTTTCGTAACTCTGTATATAAAGTATGTTCACACCAAATTATGCCACTATACATGAGCTCTTTTTTTTGCATTACAATTCTTAATACACCTTTTGCCACAATTTACCATATCTCTACTTGTATATAAGGTATGTTGACACCAAATTCACATCTTCATACATGTATTTTATATGATGACCGTTTCCTTCTTTATCTATAGTGGATATAGAAAATCAAACATCCCCACCTTGGAGTTATTGTGATGTTTAACTGCAACATTACATGTTAAGTATGGTAAAAAGTGCTGGCACAGAGCAAATAATAAATGCTAACTATAATTGGGACTTTCATATATTTCTTCTCTTGTACAGAAATAATATATAGATATTATATTAAACCATTTCTAGTTTGGCAATTACCTAAAAGATGTCTTCATGGAAGAAAGAGGAGAGTTCAGAGCAAAGGAAAGCTCCCAGGGAGCCAGGTCTGGGGTGGGGGCTCTGGAACAGTGCCCAGGGGATGGCAAGGAAAGGGAGAAAGGCACCCCAGGGAAGAAAGGTTCTGCAATTCAGAACAGGAACCAACAGCATCACTCCAACTCCAAGAGAATCTGACTTACAACATACAACAGAAATTATTCCATTAACTGTTAAATTATGCCCATTTGATTGATTTACTATAAACCACACAATAACCCTTATTAGTATTTTGGCCCAAGAACTCTTAATTATCATTGACAGAAAAAAAAAGTGATGAAAGCAACAAAACCCAATATCCCAGAGGGACATGGAATCCTGAGGCAGAACAGAGGAAAATGTTAATGAGAAATATTCTCAATTTCACTCCCTCAGCTTTATGCTAAATTAAGGAGCCACAATTATCAATAATTTTAAAACCTTCTTACAAAATAGAATTTTCTTCCATGCCATCTCTACCACACATTGGGGTGTGTGTATATGTGTGTTTTCCCAAAACTTGAAAGGCAAATATTATCTAAGTAAATGATCTTATAATAAAGACTGAAAGCAGAAATAGTGCATATTTTCTACCCCCAAAAAATTCTTAGAATTGTATTGCTTTTAATAAAATTTATTAACTTAATCATTTCCTATAAAAGGAGACGTTAAAAAGTAGAGAGAATATAAAAATGATTTGTGGAATCTCGTAAAACAATAAATTGTACTTTATAGAATACAAAAAAATGAGAGAGAAGTTTAGCTCTCCTATTTACAAGTAGCCATGAGAAATCCACACAGAGCCCAGTTTACACAATTCACTGTTCCAAACCAACCTGGCCAATTGAATTGTGGGGCAAACACTTAAGGACAAAGTCTCAAATCTTGGGCAGGGCTGAAATAGAGTAGCATTGCTGATGCATTTTTGGAAAGAAAATAGCCACATTTAGACTATGGAGTCCTGGATGGGGAGATGGGCAAATGGAGAAAGAGTTAAAGGGCTGAAGGATAATGAAGTGTAGCCTTCCCCTGTGGAACCAGGGAGTGGTTCCATATGCCTTTATTGGCAAAGAGACTTCTAGCAAATCCTGTTATCAAGCATCAGAGAGTTTGGACAGAGATCAAATGAATCGCCCAAGGTCACACACTGTGTCAGTGCAGACCCAGAGTTAGAACTCACAGCCCACTGAAGTTTCCAATCAATTGCTCGGCTTCCTAAACCACAAATGCTTGTCAAGGAAAGAGTCTCCCTGGAGCTGAGGCAACACATCTGGAGAATATTAACCCAAGGTTTAAACCAGACAGGATTTCACTGGATCACAGATCCAGAACCTGTTTTGGTTGATACACATGGAAATCAGGAGGGCAGGGGGGAGAGGATGGTTGAGAAAATAGGGAGGCTTAATTAGGCGATCAGATACCCCCACCGGACAACCCACCACTCTTCCCTCCCTCTCTGTCTCTCTCTCATACACACATTCATATACACCATGTACATCCTAGTAAATGATACTGTCTGAAAAAATTGAAAATACTTGTCTGAAAGAAAAAAAAAAGTCATTATTTTAAGAATAAGTCATCAGTAGATAGGTGAAGGGGTATGAAGATGGAGATAGAAATATATATATATATATATATATATATATATATATATATATATATATATATATATATATATATATACATGCATATATGTGTTTTCCTTAAATTCAGCAAGGATACTCCTATTAGATCAGTAATTATTTTTAAGAGGATGAAAAAAAGAGAGAGAAAATGGAAAAAGGAAGGAAAGGAAAGGACAGAATATATGAAGAAAGTGAAATCTAAGATCAATTTTTAAAAGGTACCTTCCACATTCTGGATTATCTCCTTGCTTTCCTGGCCTGTATGCCTTGGGTCTGTAACCTTTCTGGGTATTTCATCCATTGTAAACCTGGTGAAAGCTAAGGTCTTCTCCCAAGGAACTGATTATGAACTCATAGTTGCAAATTTAGTGTTAAAGTTTCAGGAATTCAAAGATCCCCATAAGCCAAAAACCCCAGTATGAGAAGCACTATTATAAGAGGTTTTGAATGCTCAGAGGAAGATGTGAGTGGCATTGATTGGTCCTCTGCTTTCCAAAACCTATCCACAAGACAGCTGCCTCATGATCACATGGGGTCCTTGTCAGACATACAGATATCTAAATATTTCCCACATCCAACTGAGTCTGAATTTCTGGGGCTAGAGGGGTGGGGTGGGTGCCACAGGAATTGATGTTTTAATCAGCATCCTCTGTGATTCTCATGTATAGTCGGATTTGGGAACCACTGCTTTGGGCAGCTGCTTTATGATGCTGCCAGTTACCTGGAGATTCTGCAGGCTTTCTTCCAATGCATATGAAAAGGGAACAAGAAGTTGGGAGTGGGAATATAAGAAGGGATATCATATTTTCTAGTCCTGATTTGGGACCAATGGTGTAACATGGCAGAAATATTTGAAATTTGGCCCCTCCCAGGAAGTCTGGGACACATGGTCCGCTAGATACAAGATGAAAAATGCCTGAGAAATCACTAGTTTAAAGATAAGAGAGCCAGATGGTCTACATTAAGCAGGAAAGTTCCATCATTTCGTTTTTACATCCTGCATCTCTGATTTTCTCATGCCTGTTACCTTCTCCTCCAGCTATTGAAACACCCCTCTCTTTCTTTTATCACCAGATTTCTCCTACTGATCCATATGTCAGGAAACCTCACTCCAACCCTTCTGATCAGCCTCAGGGCTCATTTGCAAGCTGAGACCAGCCTCCCTTGTACTCCTTTGCTCTACAGCCAGGAGCCCCAGAGATTCAACCTGCTCCTGCTCCGTAGGTAAACTACTCCCACCCACCCTAACCTTGAGACTTCAACCTTTCAGGCTTCAAGGCCGGGAATAAAATACAGCTTAGCATCTCCAGTTGGCTCTAAGAGTATCCACTGGCTCAGTTTTATCACTGATCAGAATAAGGCAAAAGGCAGGAGAAACCAAAATAACAAACATGAGGAAGCTCCCCAGTACTCAGTGTTCTCATGTTGTGTTCAACAGGCTGCAACTGGGACTTCTTTATGCATCTCCAATTTCTCACTTCCCATTTATTCCCCAACCTGCTACAACAGTAAATATAGTCATAATAATATATAAACACATATATTACATATAAATAAATACGACAGACAATAGGATGAGTGAAAATAAATAATTGATGCTTACATCTAGAACTGTTTTACTCCCTGTTTCAGAAATGACCAAAGAAAACGGGTTGAAAAATAGAAAACATATTCCTCACTCTGCTTATCATAGTGGTTTGCCGTGATACATACCAAAAAAAGTGATGCTGAATTAGGCCAGAAAAAGATAAAAGACTGTTAAGCAGAAAGGCTCACCAAGACAACATCCACATACAAATAAATGCAGTTTCCCCTAATATCTTGCTCCCTTGTTCTTCTTGCTACTTAGTTAATAGTGAGAAAAGCAGTGCTCTAAGTTAACACTAACAATAGTTAGTCCTACCATTTTCATTATTAATACAGCCATTCTTACATGTCAGTACCATGCTAAGAACCATCTGTTCTCCCATTTAATTTTCATCCAAAAAATTTATGAAATAGGTACTAGCTTCCCATATTTTACAGAGATAGAAAATGAGGCACAAAGCAGTTGACTTATCTTGAGTAAATTCACACACATTAAATGTGCCTGAATCACTGTTGTGCTGATAAATGTTTAATGTCCAACTCTTTGCAGCGAGGAGAGAGTTCTGATTTTTGTACTGTTGATTCCCATGGTGTAGACATTCCCAGCAAGGGATTTCAAGCTACACAGGCGATGTCACGGAACACAGAGCTGGGAAGAGATGTGCAGGACCCCATCTTGTCAGGTAGGGCATGCATCCCAGCACACCAAGGCCTGTACAGAGGCCAGCTTCGTTCCAAAAATGGAAAAATACGCATCCACTGCAGCATTCTTTCAGCTATACAAGGAAGGTTGCTGGAGATGGGCCATGTTTCTATCCTGGCAATATCAAATAATTTGTAGAAATCAGCTTCACCTTCCATTCATTGAAAAGGTAAAATATAGAGGACCACCACCAAATTATCCTGCTGTTACTGTGCAAAGTCAGAGTCAAAAGTGAAAACTCTAGACAACTTGGAAAGCTGAATTGAAAGTATTATGTCAAGGGAACATCACATAAAGCATGTTAAGTCTAATAATGGAAAAGAACAACATTCTTTTGACACCGAGCCTAGCTTCCTGCTACTAAAGTTATTTCCCCCCCAAAACCATATGTTATAATCCAATAAAGAAAAGCAGAGTACCCAGTCCTCCTCAACTGTAACATGCAGACTTTTCTTTCTTTTTTTCATCTGTCCACCACATTGTGCTAAAATCATTCAAATGTCTCCAACTAGTTTCTTTCCAAAACACACATCTATTCATCTTCTATGACAAAGTCTGTATCAAGTCAAAGTCTACAAAACCTGTCTATCTCATGACTACTAATGAAAGGGAAAAGAGAAAAGCATAGCTACATTTTGAAAGGTGAGCCTAAGTCAACAGAGCCACTGTCCAAAATTAAAAGACAAGAGCAGATAAAAAAGCAAGTCTCTGACATCTACTTTAATCATAAGAGGGGTGGTACACCACAGATGAATCTGAAGGAAAAGAATTAAAAAAACAAAACAAAACAGTTTTGCTTGGTTGAAAAAAACTGTGAAATGAAAGGTAAGATTTACTTTATGTGTGATCATAAAACTATAATAAATTTTGCTAGTACATCAGATTTCTAAAGTATATTATGAAAATATATTATCAGATGCATTTAAAACTCCAAAACAAAAAAAAATGTAAACCTGGTGGAAAGGTCATTCATTATTAATATTTTTTAAAAATCATAAAATTGTCAGAAATGATTTGTTTGATTTATATTTTAATATAAAATGTTTAGGCTCTGGATGAAGAGAAAGCAAGAAAAATTAATAAATGCATACCATTTAGCTACATGAAATAAAGAATATGCTTTCCAACTATTTGTTAGGAAATTCCTTCAGCTTGCATGTTAAGTATTCTGGCCTTCTACAGGATGGAAGAAAACAACACACATATTAAATACTAAAAAATTAATAATCAAAGCAGTATCATGACTAATAATTAGACAGTTTTAACAATTTAATAAAATATTTAATATTTAATAATTTATATTGAAATGACATGGTAAGAGACCCAGTCATGTCTCCCATGTGTGTATTCCTACAGGAGTAGCCATCCGCATGGGCCTTTATAGGAAATAGAATCCCATCTCTGAAAGACAATATGGAAGGTGGCTCCCAACTCCTGGAGGCCTCCTGTGCTATTACTGGCCAGGATTGAGGTAGGAGGTGGAAATAGAGGTGTCCAATATTAGAATGGGCCCCAGAGATGGCAGGTTTGGGCACATTCCAATGTTGGAAAGCTCTAATTATGAGAGTGTCCATCTTTATTCAATGGAAAGTTCCATCTTTAGTGCAGACTATAGTCCTAAGTATGCTTCCCAGGGAACAGAAGATAAATGAAATAGAGAATATTAAAATTTAGAAACAAAAACCAGATTTAACTTTTAACAAATTATAACATCATCACCATTAACAAGGTTAGGTCAAATCAATTTAGATTCTGTTCTTAGTTGTTATTGTTGTATTATTGTTGTTGTTTTTAATCTGCAAAACAATGAAAAAATGTAGCTACCTAGAAAGATTATGAAGATCAAATGAGATAATTATATAAAGTGTTTAATAAACTAAAATACTACATAAGTAATAGATAATGTGAACTCCAATAATTACTTCTTACTATTTCCATTTATCTGAAGGTCCCTAAGTTATTTGAAAATAGCTACCAAGCCAGGCATAGTAGCACACACCTGTAATCCCATCAACTCATGAGGCTGATGCAGGAGTATCACAAGTTTGACCTCAGAAATTTAGCAAGACCCTGTCTCAAAATAAAAAAAAAAAATTAAAAAGGGCTGGGGATATGACTTAGTGGTTTAGCTTCCCTAGGTTTAATTCCTGGTACTAAAAAAAAAAAGAAGAGAAGAAAACACCTACCAATTGAAATCAAGAATTTTTTTTTAAAGAGGTAGAAATTTTTATTTAAACCACCTCTGGAGTGATTAGGAATCCCAAGTGTCTGTACTTAACTCTGACTGCCTATTTTATTTATTTATGTATTTATTTGCATTACAATTTTTATTACATATATAGAGCACAATTGCTCACATTTCTGGTTGTATACAAAGTACATTCACACTAATTTGTGCCTTTATACATGTACTTTTGAAGGAGGGAAATTTCATATTCAAAATCGAATTTATCAAAACATATTACTAGCCAGACTGTCTGCACTTAAGTTTTCAGTTTGGCAATCATGAAAAACTTATTTGGTTATGTTCACTTGTTACAGAACTCAGGCATTCTAAAAAACTGAGGCAGCACAAAGATACCCTCTTCAAAAGCTGATTCTCAAGACCAAGTCAGAAAGATTTCAGATATGTCTCTCAGAGTAACAAGATTGAATTTTTGAAAGGATAGGAAGAGGGAAAGGGGACACTCTCAAGGGAGAGAGTGGGTTCTCTCAGAGAAGAGAGGGACAATATGTTTCTCCTGCACTCCAGTTTTATTGGGGATCCTAGAGAAGTTTCCAGAGAGTCCTACCCAGGTCCACCTCTTAACTTGTGACTGACAGCAGGGTGACATCAGACTTTCATGTCCCCACTACCATGGCAATTCAAGGTCACCTTGGCCCATGCTGACCAGTTCTAATTGGATTCTTAACATTACATTCTTACAGATTTTATGGTTAAGAGGAACTACCCTTATCTTCCAGAATCTGGTCTGTAAAAAGGGCCACAAAAGTCTCTCCTATCAAAGTAAGTTGGGTTCTTCTTGTCAATGTTATTTCTTGCCTGGGTTTCCTTGTAGGTAGTTTACTAAAGAATGTGACATATATCCTGTCTACTTAGGCCAGGCAAGGCTGCAGACAGATTTCTTTTTGGCAAAGAAAGCATGTGGAGATAAGCACAGTGGGCCCACTTTATAGAATTATTCCTTAATCTCATATTCCCACCAACCTCATCTATATGTCCCCTAACAGTTCTGAGACATCAGTATGTATACCACTTTGATTATGCACAGGAACAACACAGGACTCCCACATTGGTTAGGAGATACCTTCTACATTTTCTTTCAGAAATGAGATCCTATTATTTGTAAAAGCCCTTTACCATGTTACAGTAAAGGGCTGCTTAGGTTCTGATATATTTGGGCAGTAAAACACTCCTGTTGGAATAGATGTGGAGAATAAGAGAGTCAACTGTGGTTTCAAGATTTGTGGCCTGAGCAACTAGAAAGACAGAATAGCCATTAATAAAGATGAAGAAGACTGAGTAGAGCAAGACTGGTAAGAAGATCAATTTAAATTTGAGATGTTTATAAATGATCCAAGTAGAGATATCAAACAGGACTCTACTCAACAAAATAAGAATGAAGAGATCAAAAGAGAAAGGCATCATGATTTATAATGCTGTAACCAACACAAGAGTTCCTTGAAAATAATTCTTAGGATGCTAGCTTTGTAATCAGCCTAAAAAAATCATCAGTCAAAATTAAATCAGGAAATCAGTGGGCTTCAAGAAGAATGCCTTCTAGAAAAAAAAATGAAATGGAATTACAAACATGGGACTAAGGAACAGGGTTAGAGTGAAGTAAAATCATTTTTCTTTCAATTGTATAGGATGACAATTAAACCAAAAATAAAATATAATTTGAGAGCCTAATGGAAAATATGAAAACCTGAAGTAATTTTAAATAACCAGCACAAGACAAGGAAGAAGAATGTATTTGACTTTTTTTTTTTCAAATAGCCCAAAGGTCATGTCACAGTAAACATAGAGAAGAAAACAAAGTCATTGTTCTCCACTGAAAAATAAATATGCACACATTAATTTCATTGTTTAGAATCAACTTTATAGGAAAAGTCAGAAAGTTATAAAACATTCTGAAATGTTTTAATTGTATTGAGACTGAAAAATTCACTCATTGATCCCAGTAAAACTTGTTTATACAGAATATCAGCAATGACTTTTTAAACTAGCTAATTTTCTTTTTTGCTAGAAAAGCAGATCAATTAATAAGAAACACACACATACACACAACCAGCTGAATTCATCTCAGAATTTTACTGGACATCTGAGCTCTTATACAGTGAGAGTCAAATTTCTTCTTTAAAAATATGTCAAAAGCAGACATTTCATGGGTACTTCAGATAGCATAAAAGCATAAGACTTCAAGCTTGACAGAAACGTTGGAGGTGATCTTATTCAAAGCTAGGACTGGGTGACCTCTCAATGCTTTCATCCAACCTTGATCATCTGAAGGTATTCGTTAGCCCCTTATGACAAAGGCATCCCGCTAGACATTAAAATGGTGTTCTTCCATCTTTTAAAGACATGATTCCTGTCCTTAGGAACAATTTCTTCAAAATGCTGAGAAATAGAGGCAAATGTCTTTGGAATTTTTTTTTCAAAAATTAAATAAGAAGGAAAAATTGGTTAATAAATAAATGTTTTAAAGACATGACATTCATTTATCCTATAACATGGTATGAAAATAGTCATAACTATGACTGACCTTTTATCTACTAAAGATATATTTTTCATATTTAAAGTGAAAACATTTACTGAATATCTGGGTTTATTTATATGCAAATGGGGAAATCTATATTTTGCCAGGTCAAACAACATTAATCAAATTAAAATATCCTATTAAATGTGTTGGCCCAGATCACCACCATTCAGAATGGAATGCAACTTTAGACCTTCAGCTCCTGTCAAATGGCAATGGTGAGGAGGCAGATCATACCTCAGTTCTACAGAACACATCTCCCTGGCAGGTCTTTTCTCTGAGCATAAGACCATAAAGTCTTAAGCAGGAGGCCACCTGTGGAGTCTTCTTTTGTCCTAAGACTCATGCCATAACACAATCTACCATGCACTTCAAGTGGACTACTTCTTCTGGAAATATTTTCTTTTCCTCCGAAGGTAACTAGGTTTATATTTTTATTCTATCATTTCCTAGACCTTTGATCTTAGGTAAATCACCTGAAATTTATTTTTATTTTCTTATGTATAAAACTAATTTATCATACCCTGTTCCTTGGTTTCTTTAAATGAAAAGAAGATATGTAATTCAGGAGATATGTAAATATATCGTACAATAATTATATTGTACATAATAGGCACATAATAATTATTGACTCTGTTTTCTAGTCATTTATTTGTTATATTTTTTGACATTTTAGGTAGCAACTCCAAAATCAAAAACAGCGACCTTTGGGGAAGAAAAAAAAAGATACTGGTCATATTTCCAAGTTATTCAAGTGCATTAATAAATCCCAAGTGACATTAAACATTTTAAATGGTGTGGATGACTTTCAAAACTGAGAGTAAATTGTTCTTTATCACCATCAATAGTAGTTTGCTTTACTTTCTATGTAGTTAGTGAAAGGCACTTGTTACTAACATATGAAAACAGATTGTATACAACTAAGAGGATAAAGTTGTATGGGAGGAAGACTACATTTCTAAAATTAAAGCTTTTACTGGGTCTCCTTATGAGATACAGTAAGCTGAAAATTGTATCCACTTCTTATATTTCCTCAACAATCTAAGATCTACAGCATACCATAGAGCCCACAATTTCCATGTTCTGAAGAAACTACTAGGTAGTGTATTCCATTCATTCTCTTTGTTGAACCATAGATGAGAAACTAAAGCACAGGCAGATGAAGTTCATTCCTCAGTAAGGCTTTGGGTACCTTACCAGGCACAGTGCCCCCTGGGGTGTGAATTTAAATAGGTCACCAAGGCCTTCTGATTTTCAGTTGAGTATCCTTCTAGATTCCCCACATATTCATAGCAAAATTACATTTCTTCCCACCTAAGACTTAAAGAGCATGTACTAAAAATATCACTGAAACAAATCTTCCTATTATCTTTATGGGAAATGGAGGGTGCTGGAAAAATGGCTTTCTGAGTAGCCAGAGATGTCTAGAAAATATTTTTGTTTTTATCACTATTATAAAATATCATTGGTTATCTCTCCATCTATATGATCCTGCCACACTGGTTTATAAAATAAAGAACATCTTTGAAGATTTAGGAGCTCATGGTGTGGTGAGCTTTCTTTCATTAATCTAATTGTAGGTAGAATGTTTTCACAGATTAATTTGATTAGATTAATTTAAATTTATGGATTTAAATTAGGATTACTATGGATTCAGGATTTAATATAGAATTAGAAGTATGATTTTTAGATATATTCCTTTTTAAAAATTTTTAATAATTTACTTCTTTGTCTTAGTTTCAATACAGGGAAAAAAAGAAAACACTCTAGCCAGGTGCTGTGGGACACGCCTAATCCTATGGCTTTGGAGGCTGAGGCAGAAGATCCTGAGTCCAAAGCCAGCCTAAGCAAAAGTGAGGCGCTAAGCAATTCAGTAGACCCTGCCTCTAAATAAAATAGAAAGTAGGGCTAGAGATATGGCTCAGTGATTGAGTGCCCCTGAGTTCAATCCCTGTTACCAAACAAACAAACAACAACAACAAACACTCAACTAGGTTTTGAATTCAAGATTTTTGTATATTTGTTACCTTTTGTTGTTTTTTTTTTTTTTAAATATTTATTTATTTATTTTAGTTTTTTTTCGGCAGACACAACATCTTTATTTGTACGTGGTGCTGAGGATCGAACCTGGGCCGCACGCATGCCAGGCGGGCGTGCTACCGCTTGAGCCACATCCCCAGCCCCTATTTGTTACCTTTTGACTTGTAACTTTTTTAAATTTTAATTTGTTGTATATGGCAGTAGAATGCATTATAATTCATATTACACATATAGAGCACAATTTTTCATATATCTGGTTGTACACAAAGTAGAGTCACACCATTCATGTCTTCATACATGTACTTAGGGTAATGATGTCCATCTCATTCCACCATCTTTCCTACCCCCATGCTCCCTCCTCTCCCCTCCCCCCTTTTCCTCTTTGCCTTATCTAGAGTTCATCTAATCCTCCCATGTTCCCCCACCCATCACCTTAAATCAGAGAAAACATTCAGCATTTGGTTTTTTGGGGATTGGCTAACTTCACTTAGCATTATATTCTCCAACTCCAACCATTTATCTGCAAATGCCATGATTTTATTCTCTTTTAATGCTAAATAATAATCTATGGCCAGAGGTGATGGTGCACACCTATAATCCCAGCAGCTCCAGAGGCTGAGGCAGGAGGAACGCTAGTTCAAAGCCAGCTTCAGCAAATTAGCAAGGCCCTCAGCAAGGCCCTAAGCAACTTTAGCAAGGCCCTGTCTCTAAATAAAATGTATAAAAAAAGATGGGGATGTGGCTCAATGGTTAAGCACCTCTAGGTTCAATCCCTGCTACCAAAAAATTAATAAACAAATAATGAATGGCCTTATCTAATCTTTTAAAAAGTAACAGCATAATTACTATTATGCTAGGGCACCTTTCCCTGTTTTCATCTTTAACAATGATAACTGTATAAACAGGCATTTCCCAAATATTTCAGACACTAACTCTGAGATGTTGTAAGAAATGAAAATGCTAGATTCAAACAAACAAACAAAAAAAAAAAACATATGACCATCTCTGGAACAGAGACTCATGCATTAGGTTAGTAAAGGTTCTGGGAAATCCAGCAGAAAAGAAGCCTGGTTACCTGTATAGGCCATGCTTGCCAATCCAAGGCAAAACAGCACATGCTTTTAGCATTACTAGGAAAGTCTGCTGCAGCCATGTGGGATCTGCTCATCTTCTTGAATGCAGAACTCAGTAAAATCAAGGGAATGCAAGAAAAATGAAGCAACATCCCCAAAGTCAATTCGATAATGAGGTGGGTTTTGAAGTTTTGTTTATAGTTTTTTGTTTCTCTTTACCATCCTTCCTAGGGTTATTCCCTGAATGAAACTGTAGGCTTTCAGAGAGTGGGGACTGCAAAAATCATCAGCATATGAACTAGCCTAGATAAAACATTCAAAAGCCAACAGAAGGGCTGGGGTTCTAGTTCAGTGGTAGAGCACTTACCTAGCATATGTGAGGCACTGGGTTCGATTCTCAGCACCACATATAAATAAATGGATAAAATAAAGGTCCATCAACATCTAAAAAATATTTTTTTAAAAAAGCCAACAAAAACAATTTAAAAAGTAATAAAATTCAAAATTTAACCCACAGATTCACTACTATGCTATTTAGAAATTCTGGGTCCCTTGTAAGACTGGCCAGGAACAACAAATATTGTCTAGCTGTTGCAAGACTATACCACTGGAGCTTGATCTTTCCAGAATAAAAGAATCAAAGATGAGGAAGAAATAATGTCAAGGAGTTATTACATAGTCTTTGCCTCTCACTGTCTCATCTCTATCTATTCCATTCTTGAAAACAAAGTCATGGATGGAGCTAAGGGAATTCTGACTCCTCACTTAACCAGAGGACAAACCATCTAAATAATTTCCAAATGCCCCAAATAATGGGACCATTTGAATCCTTCCAGCATTTTTATACAGTGCCCCTTAGCTACTCTAGCTATGTAAGCAGCCTCACAGTGATCCTCCCAAAGCCTATACTCTTCAAAGAGAAGCTCTTACAGTTTCTAACAGTATTCACTGCAATTGTCTCCCAGGATGTAATCTATGGCTTTAAAATTCCAAAATACTTGCAAAATACATATGTAATTTTATTCCTAATAGCCATAATATTAGCTAATCTTATTTGAATACTTCCATATGCCAGGCACTATATTAAAAGTTTTAGTTTTCTCATTTAATCCTCACAGCAATGCTGTGAAATAACCAACTACTAAAATTATCCCCATTATACAGATAAGAAACCCAAGGCACCAAGAATTTAGGTGAATTTCCCAAAGTTGCACATTTATCAAGGGATGGAAATGATATTCCAATCTTGGGAGGCAGACTGTAGACTCTATACCATGCTGATTTCTATAACCAGAACAAAAGCTTTAGTTTGGCTAAAAAAAAAAAAAAAAAGGCATGTAAAAACAAAAGTCCTGCTTTTGCTTGCTAGTGCCATGGATTGAGTGTGGGCTCTAGAGTTTTTAGAAGAGGCCTTAAAGCTGGGGACAGCCTAGGAGCAAATGTTCAGTCCCACTAAAGTCTCATCCTGCCCAGCGGGATAATAATAACCAGCACATGGTGAGTACTTACTATGTGTCAGGCATTCCAAAGCACTCAGCATATATTAACATATTTAATTTTAACAACAATCTATGAAAAGGGGACTATTATTTTCCTTAATGATACCTAAATAATGGTAGCATCAAATGTTTCAATGCATGTAAAGAACTTAGAACAATACCTGGCATAGTGTGTCAATAAACATTAGCCACCGGACATATCACACATACTTCATAACATAACTCCACCTTCATAACACATTACTGGGATCATTACTATGATTTAGGGATTCTATGACTAGTCATGTATTTTTTAAAGGGTGGGGGGATTCAAGATTTCTAGAAGTGCTTTAAGGCAATATAAAGCAATAAAATGTTGAGAATAAAAAGTGACCAGGAGGTAGCTCTGTGATACTGGTTAAGGCAGCAGCTCTGCACACAGGCTGCCCATGTAAGATCAGCTTTACCAGTTAATGGTTGTGTGACCTTGGGTAAGTTCCTTACTCAGACAATATCTCCATTTATTTACCTATAAAAAATGTCTTTATGAAGTTGAAACATGGAAATCAGAAAAATCTCCACCTTATAGGATAATGAGGTTGTTGTACTCAGCTTTCTCATCACTGTGAACTGACAAGAATAATAAAAGAGGGGGAAAGTTTATTTGGGTTTCACAGGGTCCATGGATTCAGAGGTCTCAATCTATTTTTTTTATTGGTTGTTCAAAACATTACAAAGCTCTTGACATATCATATTTCATACATTAGATTCAAGTGGGTTATGAACTCCCATTTTTACCCCAAATACAGATTGCAGAATCACATCAGTTATACATCCATATTTTACATAATGCCATATTAGTAACTGTTATCTGAATCTATAAGTGGCTGAATCTGTTGCTCTTGGCTCGAGATTAGGTAGAACATCATGGAGGAAGGATATGGTGGAGGAAAGCAATTAGGTCATGGCACCAGGAAATAAAAAGAGAGCTCTTCTCACCAGGGACAAAATATAAACTCCAAAGGCATGCCCCCAATGACTCATGTTCTTCAACCACATACTTCCTGCCTACAGTTACCACCCAGGTGATCCAGTTGAGGGCATTAATACACTGATTAGGTTAAGGATCTCATAACCCAATCATTTCACTTCTAAACTTTCTTGCATTGTCTCACACATGAGTTTTTGGGGTCATCTCACTTCTAAACCATAACAGAGGTATAGATGAGATAAAACATTTAAATTACTTTAAAAAAGTTTGGCAGATACTCAACAAAAGTTGGCTATTTCATTTTGCTACATATATTTGCTGGTAAATGGATGGAGCTGGAGAATATCAAGCTAAGCAAAAATAAGCCAATCCTAAAAAACCAAAGGCCAAATGTTTTCTCTAATATGCAGATGCTAAATCATAATAAGTGGGAGGTGCACTAGAGAATAGAATAGAGTTAACTTAGATTAGTTAGAGGAAAATAAAAGGAGGGGAGAAAAGGGGATGTGGGGATAGGAAGGATATTAGAACAAAACAGACATTATTGCTTTATGTATATATGTGGCTGCATGACCAATGTGGTTCTATAACATGTACAGAAAGAAAAATGAGAAATTATATCCCATCTATGTATAATATGTCAAAATGAATAAATGCATTTTTGTCATGTGTAACTAATTAAAGCAAATAAAAAATTTTAAAAAGACAAACTTAATATCAATAAAAAATTGGCTATTATTAATAGTAACACTGTTACTATCACTAGAGCTACTACTTTGAATTACACTACATAACTCTGCTTATCTTGTGATTTTTCTCCTCCGAATATTATTTTCCCAAGGAAGCAATATACACATCTGAGGCAGGCACAGCATTTGATTTAAAATGAAATCAACATGCCACATGAAAACTCAATACTCTACTTTCCAAAGTTTGTGAAAGGATATTCAGTATGGTTTGTTCTTATTTCAATCATATCCTGCCATCAATGATCTAAAATGGAAAACTTCCTAGGGTGTTATTTGTAATAAGTCATTACTAACCATTCTGTTACAGCATGGGAATATAAATGGTACTTTAAAGAAAATTGAATTTGCTGATAAATTATGCTAATTTGCTTTACTTTGAACAAGGGAATGCCTGATGGTTTACAGATTCATAGCCTAATAGACTTTTCAGTTCTAATGTTGGGAAAGGAATTATACCTCAAAGCATATGGTCATTCTAGAGTTTCATTACTAAATCTGATACACTCTGACTATGAAAGCAAATGAGAGAGCCAGAAAAGGTACAAATATGCAAGAAGGAACCTACTGGTAGTGTCAACCATGGGCAGTCCAAGCCTTGTACCAGAATCAAGCATGCTTATGGGAAATGTCTAAAATGCATGGCCCTCTCCAAATTCCATTTCATTCCCTATCCTTGGTTCTGGAATAGAGGAGGAGTGTCAAGCCAGATGGAAACTCTGACATGCTTTCAGCTGCTTTCAGAATTACTCTAGTTCATCTTAGACTGACATGGGGCAACACTAAGGTTCATGATGGAATGTCAAGTCATAAGCATGAGTAAATCCCCTCGGCCCAAACTGCAGCCATGCATTATAAGCTGTTAAAAATCAGGATTGTTGTTCAAACCTGCACTCTGATCCCAAGGGCAGTGCAGAATCATTAGAATTTGCTGGTCTCTTCTCAGAATACCCCCTTTCCAAACACTCAATTTGGGCTTTGCCAAAACAAATATAATTTCTGGGGAAGGGGACAGATAATGTTTTAAGTTGACCTATGCTTTTCTTATCCATTACCAGTCAAATATCTGACTCAGTTGAAAACTAGATCTCTTCTGCAAAATATTTTCCTAGACTTTTTTCCTATTTATTTATTTGTTATATTGAAACTCCCTCCTACTAAATGGAGTTTATGAGATCACTAATAGATAACAAAATAAAGACAGATTTCAAACACTGGGGCCAAGAAAAATAAAACCCAAGCTAAATAATTGGGCCGCAGATTCAATTTTAAGCCTCTGGAGTGTCAAAGCAAGAAGAAACAAGTCTCTCAGAATTAAGTTAAGAGGATTGAACATAGACAGTTGGATTTAAATGATTATTCAAAAATTACATGTGCAAGTATTTCAATAAACCTATGTCTACTCAAGACTTACAGATTAATGCTGCATATATATTTCCTTCACACATGTCTCATCAAAGCAACATCCTGCTACCTTTTCCCCTAAGGCCCCTAAACTCTCTAGAAGGAACATCCTTGAAGATGACATTTTAGTTTAAAAAATATGGTCAATGTTTCCATTTTAAGTCAGAGAAATGAATTACTGCCAAATAACCGTACTCTTATTGCCAATAATGCATTCTTATTTTACTTAAATCATCAACAACAACAACAAAAAATAACACCAGTATTGTGAATTGTAGATTTCTCAAGAATTCAGAAAGAGACTAACCTCAGCTCCCATTTGTGAATTCAACGCATTATGCATACCAAAGGCTCAGTAATATAGATTGGACCCAATAAGGCCCAGTTCTTCAGGTATCAGATTTACAGTCACAATCCACATTTGTTGTTTTCATCTTATTTCTTTTAAGGGTTTTACTAGAAGTAGTAAGATAGAAATAAAAACTGTGTTAAAAAATGAAGTGTTGAAGTATTTATATTATATGGAAGAAAGGAAAGATATTAGCAAGCAGTGAGAAGCTACCTAGCACCCATCCTGGCCCATGTATTTATGTGCATCACCTAATTTAATATGCACAGTAATTCTATCACTTAGACGCTGTTGTTGTCATTGTTTTGCAGATGAGGAAACTAGGTTCAAAAAAGGTGAATCTGTGCTCAAGATCACAGAGCCATCAAGAAAATGTAGCATACCTCCTTTAAGGTATGTTAATTTATTCTTAACATACCCTAAAGGAGCTGTCACATAGCAGGACACATTACACTAGGCCCATTTTGTAAGTGAGTAAATCAAAATCAGCAGCCCAAATTGGCTTTCTCATGTATGCTAGAGCCAGAACTACAACTCAGAGCTTTTCTGCCTCATAACGGTCAGTTTGCTCTGAAGAGCACAATCTGCAATATTGGTTTCATCAGTAGTGTGTCTGTGACATTCTGAAAACAGAACTCAAGTTAATAAATAACAACAATGTGTTTTCTTATTTTTTCTTTCTTTTCCCCTTTTGGCTCATTGGTAAAATAGACTTTTTAAGTTTATTTGTGAATTTGACTATTGTTCTAAAAGTACAAAGGGATACAATTGAGATAAACTAAAAACATAATAAATGGGCTAAAAATATACCATTTTCACAAGGGAAACCACACGTTTCTAGGCTGCATTCCCTAGAGCTAAAGAATATATTTCTAATGAGCTTTGAGTAATCACATAAATTGAAAACCTAACCTTGTAATGCCTGATAGTGATCTAAACTACTTAGCTATGTTTTGTATTATACCACAAAACAGTGGTTTGTTCATGAAATGTAACAAAATATCATGTGTTAGTCATACTTTGGCCTTAGGCTTACATGTGTTGAAACCATAATCCCCAACGTATTTCAGAATATGTTTGGACAACCAAAGTTACTCTATGAAAATGACCCAAAAGGAAAACCTATTCCATTAAAAACACAAATTGCTAAGAGTTAAATGTTTAAGTATTGCCTAGAGTGTATAAAGAAGATTTAAAATATAGTGCTTATTTTTCCCACTTAAAAAAATGAGAATGGAATATTCAGGAACCATACAGGAAAGTTGTAAATTAGCTATATCCTGATCTACTTCATACATGTTGCATTATGTAATGTGAGGGAAATGAGATCCTATATCTCAACAAAGGGCTGTTTGATACCAAGAGCTTCAGATTCAAAGGGAAAAGGGGACTGCCCTGGTTGCTAAATTAGGAATATTTTCCAGGGGAATGTAGAACATCAGGGATTAATATAAAAAAATCACAGGTTGAAGATCCTCATGTCAAAACACTTGCAGCCCATTCTGGTAATGTTTATGGACATTGTTTAGACCATAAATTCTCCAAGGGATGCTGCTGTGGTAAAGAATGTGAGCCATAAGATGATGAAGAAACTACATCCAATTCTATAATTCACTAGGTCTATGACCTTAAAAAAATCACTTTGCCTCTCTAAGCCTTAATCTCTTCACCTCTAAAATGGGAAATAATGCTTCCCTCATGGTGTTTGTGAAAATTAAATAACATAGAATATATAAAATACTTAACAAATTTCCTTTTACCTACGGAGCACACAATGAATTTTAGCTATTATTATTGTTGTTGTTGTTTAATGAATAATATTCATGCCTTTGGGGACTAACATGGTAACTATAATATCATGAATTCAATAATGTTTGCTAACTGAACTGAACTTTTAGGCTAATAGCAAGATACATTGTTCCACCTAATTATAAAGGAAATGTTTAAAGCAACATTATCCAAACTCTGGGAAATATTTAGCCATCAAATGTGATAGGAAAATGCTAGGTTAACAAAATCAATTTTTCTTTCCTACAGAACTTCTCAGGGCTTTTAAGTAACAATGTGAATTAAGATTCTCCAAAACATGCACAAATAAAGCCTTCTATGTTCCTCAAATTTATTGTACAGTTTCCTAATCTATAAGACAAGATTTTCCATGACCTATAAAATCTTCCCTTCTCACTGAAAGGCTAAAATTCTTGGCATTTTTCAGAACCAGTTATGCATATTAATATAAAGGAAAATAGATGTTTATCCCTCCTTGAGATTTAAGGAATCAAATATTTTTCCATTTTCCCATTCCAAAGCCCACCCAAAAAGAACTCAATCTTTGATAGATTACCATGTATATAACTTAATCCTTAAATGGTTTAAGTTCATCTAGAGTTTATTTCTAAGTCATTTCTAATTTAATATGACTTTTTTGAAATCATATATCCGCTAACTTTAAATACAAGATAGACTTAAGCATGTAAAGTTCAAGAATAAAATTTTACTTAAAAATACCCTACTTTCCAATAGGTTTCTAATTAAGACAGTGTTACTCAAATCTCCATCTTCAATTGATATTCAAGAAGTAGATAATAAAGTTGTCACCTTACTCTACCAAGTAAAAAAGAAACATGCTTAATTTTCCCCTCTATCCCCTTCTCTTCCTACCCTTCCTGGATGTTCTCCCTGATGCCTCAAAGTCTTTAGCTCTTTGGTGTCTCGGAATTCTCCAGTTGTTTAGTAGGTATCTTTACATGCAGTTGTTGTAAATTAACATGCCCTAAGTGAAACTACTGATGGTGACTCCAAACCTTTTTTTTTTTTCTGCTCATCCTGGTCATCCCCATTTCAAGTCTTCCTCCAATATTCCTTGTTCCTTATCCTCCACACCCAGTTTCCATCTCTTAAGAATTTTCTAGTTAATCCTTATTCAAGAATCTCCCTCTCACTGACCTGTCTTTAGTCTTTTCTGTTCCAACAGAAGATGAATAGCTCCTGTTGCTGTTTTTGACATTTCCCAACCCTCTACCCATCCTCTACTTTTCTGATAAATATTTCTAAAATGAAGAGCAGTGATCACATTCTCCTGATTATAATCCTTCCATAACTTCTCTTCTCCAGTTGGATAAAACTCAATCTGCTCAGCATGCTAGACAAGGTGATACTACATCACCACACTAGCCTCACCTTCCCCATGCAACACACATTGGCTTATGGCCTCGCAAAAGACTCAGTAAGACACACACCTACCATTTCTTTTCTCTACCATCTACTACCTGCCATATCCCACCTTGTCTAACTAACAAACACACAAACCTCTTTCATTACTTATTCCTCACCATATGCAAAGCATATCTTAACTTCTGACCCTTTGTGATATTGTTATTCTCACCTCTTTTTTAACCATCCCAGCAATTTATCCCTTCCTTTATTAATGATATTATGTTGTAAGTCCTCTAGACTTGTGTTAGTTAGCTTTTCATTACTGTAACCAAAATACATGATGAGAAAAAACTTAGAGGAGGAAAAGTTTATTTTGGAACATGGTTTCAGAGGTCTCAGTCCATGGTCAGCTGACTCCATTAGTCTGGGCCTGAGGTAAGGCAAAGCCTCATAATGGAAGGGTATGGCAGAGGACAGCTGCTTGGCTCCTAAGAGCCAGGAAACAAAGAGAGAAGGCAAGAGATAATCCAAGGACAAAATATAATCCCCAAGGGCATTCTCCCCAGTGACTTACTTTCTCCAGCCACACCCTATCTTGTCTACATTCATCTCCTAGTATTCCATTCAAATTATTAATCTCAATTCAATTACAGCTTTGATAATCTAATCATTTCACCTCTAACCTACTTGCATTGTTTTTTTATAAGAGCTCATTGAAGGATGCCTCATATCCAAACCATAACAAGACTGAACATTTCAACATTCTAGGTATTTTCTTCTCTCCTTCATCGCCTAGTGCTCTATCCAATACATAGTGCCTGGTATATAGAAGGTACCCATTAATGTGTGTTGAATGAATGAAAAATAAGTGAAGATGTAGCTCAATGGTAGAGTACTTGCCTAGCATGCACAAGGCCCTGGGTTTGATCCTAAGAACTGCAAAAAATAAAAATAAATACATAAGTACATGAACAAGATAAAATTTTAAGGCCTGAAATTAGCAAATTGATTTTAGAAGGACCTATGTTAAACACAAGTAAAAGCATACATATATATATCAAACTTTCTACTCCCCCAAAAGTGTACATTATGTTGAATGGAAAATTTGAGTTAATCAGTAATTCTCCTTGTGCTTCCATTTACTCTGAACAGCAAGACACACACATTCGTGTTTTGTGTTATTGAATAAGAATGTCATTAGAACAAGTTTATAGCTACATTCCTCAGAAAAGAAATGTGTGCCTATGAAGTTGATTGGCTAGAACATAAAATGAGTTCTTCTCCCTTAATTCTTCAGATTTGATTTAATATTTCCCTAAATAGTCCAGGCTGTACTTTTGTGATCATCTCTCTGAATACTGACAGGAACATCTGCCCCAGTGTTTGCAAAAGTTTAACTTTCATTAGGCCAGGTGCTGCAGGGTGGACGCATCTGTTGCTCTGCCCAGCAGAGGGCGCACAGCCCTCAATACTGGGCAACATGGGTCAGTTAGCCTGACCCTTCCGGGTGAAGGTGTTCAACAAACTCAAGCCCCAGAATCCAGGTCAGAGAACTGACCCTCTGTCCTCACTTGCTCCGTGGTGCTCTGTTCTGTTCTTTCTACTCACAATGAGGTGTTAGTGAAGTCCAAATCTCAGGCACACCACTTTTAGAGCAAATGGGGAGAGGGTAAAGGTGAGGCTGTTCACTTAGGAGTGTGATACTTTTATTGGAAAAGGAAATTTAACACACTCCTACTTGGTATTACAGCTTCGGGAAAGTATCCTAAACTGGTTACATCTTAAATTTTGATTTCTTTCTCCTCTGAGTGAATAAGGGAGCACAGAGGTAGAAGTTTTCAATATGCCCTTCCCTCCAACTTGAATGGAAAATTATTTTCCACTCTCAGTGATTTGGCTTAGACATAAGTAGGCTTCTTCACTTAAATACATTGTTTTTATTTTATGAGGGTTAACTCCTAGAAGGGGAGAAAGACTATGGCATGCTCTCACATTCTAAAGGCAGATGCTTCTGTGAGCCAATTTTAAAACTAAAGGCCATTGATCTAGAAAGACAAAATGAAAAATAAAAAAGAACTAAAAGAGATTCATGTTACTGTCAAGGAACCTTAAAAGTTTCTTCTCTACTTTTGTTGAGGAGCACAAAGGAACATCAGAGCCCTTAGGGGAGATTGTCAGCTTTCTCTATTAAGCTCAAAACCTGTTGGGATGGAGAAAATAGCAAGAGTCTCAGAAAGATGGCATGAAATACTGTCTTTTTTCCTTCAAAATATACCAGACACAAAAATGAGAAATCTGACTGCAATTTAACTCTTACATTGAGGAACCTCCTGCCTGTCCTATGCAAGGGTCTAGAAGCAGGATAAAGAATGATTGCTGGAAAACTGTGGGTGCTTCAGGATGGCTGGAAAACAAAGCAGGGGAGTTTGAGGATAACGAAAAATGAAGCTTGTAAATAGGGCTGAAGGGTATGATCTATTCCGAACGCCACAGATCTGTTGAGAAATTTTACACAGGGCATGGACATGAGAAGAATTGCATATTGGGAAAATCATTCTAGAAATATAAGCTAGTGGGACAAGCTTATACATATCAAATATGAAATGTCAAATGAAACTTCATGCTTACTAATGATGATAGGCTACAACAAGATCGTTCATTTTTGAAAAGAAGAACATGTCAGTAAAAACAGGGAGATTTTGTATTTCTAGTCCACTTGCCTTTTGCTTTACCATAGACCCAGGGCTCTGTGCCCAGAACAACCCTAAGGATCATTATTCATGCAGAACATAATTATTAGAACCATCTAAACCCAGAAGAAAATATCAAGTGACTTGACTCACTCTCCTGTTTTCTAATCATAAAAGTATTATTCATTATATAGGAACTTAATTTAATCTCTCTCTCTCTCTCTCTCTCTCTCTCTCTCTCTCTCTCTCTCTCTCTTTCTCTCTCTCTCTCACACACACACACACACATACACACACATACACACACTTATGGAGCAGCTACTGTTTTTACTCTATAATACCAGATTTCACACATCCTCCATTTAGTTAAAAGAAGATTTGCACAAAGTAACTTTTCTTAGATGTGTAGGGATCCTGCTTGAGTCTGAATGGGAATTTACACAAACCTCAGGAGTGAGTAGATAAGAACTATAGCTTTTATTCCTTGGTTGTTGGAATTTTTTGCTCTCATTTGTTACAGCGAAGAACAGAACAGACTGCTTCTACTTCAGGTATGGGCCCTAGTACCAGTCCTATGAGAAAAAAAAATGTAGGTAAAGCTTAGAGGCACAGGCTCTGACTTGGACAATAGAACTCCGGGGCTCAACAGATGAAACACAGCTACTAAATGGAAGAGAAGCATTCTCATTTGTATGGAATCCAACGTAGCTTCTCCACAATGAGAAATTCAGGGACCTCAGCACCATAAGGGGCCTTGAAAGAACTTTAAGAGCATTTGGTGCCAGATTTTGGATGTTGGCACCAGTTTCATAGAGCAAACCCCTGTGTCCATAGAAGGCACCACCCCTCACTGGTTTTTTTGGATTTGGATCCCAGTAAGGGAAGCTACAGTGGGAAAAATAAGAAAGAACTGCTTAAAATACAGCTAGAGGTCTAGAATTACACTAACTAGTACAGATACTATTACTATTTGTTATGTATTATCCACAAACTGGTAAGCTTGAGAGACTTGGTTTAAAGATCAAAAGCAATTGAGATTTAAGTTTGAGTTTTAAACAAGAAAATCTGAAGGGCAATTTGGGGGAAAGAAAAAGAAGACTCATAATCAATATGGTTACTTATATTACTCAGAATCATGCACATACAGGAAGTCTTGTAAAATGAATCCATCCTCAGGAGGACTGAGTGGGCTTCCAAGGGACCAGCTTGGTGCTGAAGTGAACATGACCCCCAAAGCAAAGACAAGCAAACCATGCAATTTGATGTAAAAAGCCTGCCTATCATCTCTCCTCCCACGCTTCATTTCCTCAACTTAAAATAAAAACATTCCGTACCCTCCAATTTATAGTCAACAATCTAATTTCCTAATTAATGAGAATGCACAAGCTACCCACAAACTTTGCAGAAAACTCCCCCAAGCCTGTGTATCCTGTGGCATGGATAACAATGGGTAGCCAGCAAATCTCAAGCATTGGCTTCTGAGGCTGCCCTTAAAGTGTTGGTTTTAACCCCCCCTCTCCCTGGTCTGACCACAAAGCATAGCTGCTTCCTGTGGCATATGAAATGGGTGGCAGGAACAAGAGACAGCATTTTATTAGGGAGGAAGTGCTTAGGAAGGCAAGCCACCTTGAGGTTTCCCTTACAATCCCAGCTTTACGGTCACCACAATGTTTAGAATTATGGATGGAAAAGGAGATGACCTTGGAGATGATGGACATGATCTCTTTCAGAATCATTATTTCTTTGTCTGAATTTTAAAAGCCCAATATGAATTTTAAAAGCCCAATATGCTTCCTCTCTCTAACCCAGGGTAACAATTCTAGGAGTCATGTGTCCCACATAAGGTTTAGCAATTCACATTCTGTCTCCAAGGATGCTGCATTTGGTATAGTAGCTGTCATTCTCTGGTCAAAGTTGACATCTGATTTACTGTCTTGTTGCCTGAAATAATATCTATAGATATTTCCCACTGCCCATGCATCCTGAGAAATATGATTGTTATCAACCCTCACCTGCTCAAACCATTCTATATTACTTATATACTTAACACTTTTCATGTCTCCATTTTCAGTCCTTCTCCCTGTACTTCCTTTCTCCAATTTTCTAATAAGAAAAAAAAATCATATTGTTGGAGGCCAAAATCAATGGTCACCTCTATAAATCTTCCCTCCAATTCAAAAGAGCATCAGTCTCTCTGATAATGAGATGTCAGGTTAACATGTTTGAATTAATTGTGTATCTGTATGTCTATCTACATGAACCATTGATTTATTCCTTTTTGGTGGCAAAGACTATTAGAATCTCTCTGATGGATCATCTGTTCTAAATAGGGTCCATTGACTGAATAAGGCAACAAGCATCAGAAAAGTTTCCATCGTGGTCCAGAATTCGGGAGATAGATATGGTTCCATACAGTGAATGCTGCGGTCCATATACCCTTTCCTACTGTGTAATTTGGGCAGTAGCTAAGGATGAAGGCATAAATTTAATAGTTGTTATCTTGGCATATGGCCCTACCTAGACCCAGGCAAAGATCTGTATCTTCTAGGGTATGCATCATCATGTTAGCAGACAAAAAATGATTCATCTGTGAGAAACCATGGGCACACTACATGGCCAACATCAGAGTAAAGGCAGTACTGGACTTATAAGTACTTTAACTTTTTTTAATGATCTTTTTGGATATAATAAAATCATGGAATTTTTTTGACAAACTTATGCAGAGGGAAGATGATAATGTCTAAGGTTTCCAAAGATTACCTGGAAAAATAAAAGAAATATCACCTCTTTGAGTCAGAACAAATAAATTATGTTATAGTGACAACAATCCCAATCTCAGTGGCTTAAAATAACAAAGGTTCTTTTCTTATCAATGCTAATGTCAATAGTGGACTCTGCTTGTTTTAATCACTCAAATACCCAGGCTGATGGAGAAGCTACGATCTTAAGCATTTACCCATCCACCATGCCAAAGAAGAGTGTTCAGTGTAAGGTCTCAGATGGAGATTAAATACTGTGGCCTGGAAATGACATACACCCTGTTCCCAGCACTTTGGCCAAATCTAGTCACATAATCCCATCCCACCATACGAAAGCCAGGAAATGCAATCCTATCATGTTGCCAGGAGTCAAAATCTGGAAATATTTGGTAAACAGCACTGATGACTACCACATGACCTTATTTGTACCCCAAGCCTACGAAGTTGATCACACTTATTACAATAAATTGAATTGAATTTGACTAAAAGATATTTTTCTATTGATTTAGTTTCAGTGAATAAAATGGACGTTGTATATAGGTATTGTGAGAATCTCTGTTCAGTCTGAAAGATTCTAGGAAAAAAATGATCTAAACCTGAAGTTGCGTAACTGCACCATGACATCTCCAAGAGCTTTTGTCAAGGAAGCCAGGCCAAACCAATTCTTCATTTGATAAATATACTGTAAAAAAATTAATCTACTAACAGTCAGATTTTTATATAAGGGTTTTTTATTTTGAAGGAAGCAGAATCTGGAGAAAAACAGGGATCAATTAGAAGAGCAAAAAAAAATGAGACCCATTCCCTTATCTTAATACCTGCCTGCTGTGTAATTTTGAAGAGTTCCTTAAGTCTTATGCTTCAGTATTTCTAATCATAAAGAGACAAATAGATTTCATTCAAATATCAACTAATCACTTACTTTCCACTGGATGGATGCCTATACCTGGTTGCATAGGTAATACAGAAAATAAGAGGAAAAATACATGATACTTGACTTATGAATCTTATCTATTTGCCAGTAGTGATAGAAATCACTTGATTCTAAACAATAAAATGTGTTAATCCAAGTATGGATAGTCATTATATGAAAATTAACAGGACTTCCACTAATCTGCTATATCCACTGTTACAAGAACCCCTTAAGGAAGGTTATTAATAGAGAAGGCAAACGATAGGAAAGGCAAGGAATATAAAAAGTAAACAAACACTTTAACATCCCATGCATTAGATGAAAGATGATCTTCGTCCATCTCCATTTCCTGGACTCCTAGTGTTCAATGAAACACATGTTGAGGTATTAGAAATAAGTCAAGTCAAATCTGTCAAATAGTGTGTGGCCCATTTATGGAAATGAAGTGTCATGTTTTCTTGAATAGCTTACAAGAGTCTTCTTGGGTTCCCCATATAGTTCCTAGGTATTCAGCTTATAATAATTTGCTTTAGTGTTAGTAATCCAATTTCCTAAGCATCATAGGAAAATTTACATTGCAACATCAATATATAACCAAACACTCTGTGTACATTCAGAAAAGCACTTTTATCTGAGAAGTTTTATCAGAAAAGTTTTATCTGTTCCTACCTGGTCCTGTTAATATCAGCAGAACCAATGTGGTTTCTAAAGACATGGTGTTCTTCCAATGCCTATTGTAGTTTTATTTCATTTTTTAAAATATTTTTATTGGAATCAGTGAATAAACTATTAAAATACAAAGGACTCTTTCAAAGCTACAAAGGAAATGTGCAAAAAACCATTAAAAGGCTAAAAAAATTATTTCTAAATTGAACAGATTATTTTATTATTAACAATAACAATAAAGTAAGTCACACAGCTCATAAGTCCTCCCAGATGAGACATCTGCGGGATTCACTGGTTTGAAAAGAAACTTAGCTTATAAACATGTCAGCTATGTTCTAAGTAAAATGAAGATTTCGCACTATATGGGGATGTGACTATTTGTTCCTCAACATGTGCAAGATTCAGTGCTATTTTAAGATGTTTTTGCTTCCAACTAAATGTGACCTTTTTTTTTTTTTTCCATCAGCTTAAGGAGGAACAAAGGTACCCGTAATAGCTCTTGATGAATACAATTTGCTTAAGCCCCTGAATTTAAGATTATAAGATACCAGACATTGACACAATATCTAAATCCTACCCTGCTCACAGGTGTAACTAGCCTGCTACCCTTTAACATTGTTTAGCAAAGACAATCTCCATATTCTGGTTACCAATTTGCCCTTCAATGAGTGGAGATAGTTAAGTGAGTAAGGGAGTGAAGCAAGAGCTGTGACTACTTCCTGCCCTTACACTAAAAAGGTATTTTGTTTTTCTTTTTGTGGCAAATTGTGGGGGAGGGGGGAGGGGGTGTGACTAGTAGCCCACAGACATACACTAGGGAAGGGAATGGTCAAGGTTTCTCTTTTTCTGTGCCCCTGTTCAAGGAGCAACTTCAGGATGCTTGATGAGTGCTTTGCCTCTAAATGTTGTCAGCTGTATCAACTTCAACTTGTCAATTAAATGCTCAAAACTTCTATGAAATGTCTTTCAAACTTTCCTGGCTTTACTCCAGCCTCTGTTCATAGCAGTAACAGATTTTTAACAATATATTACAGCAGAAATTAAGGAAGCACAATACATTTTGTCAGACCTCCACAGATGGAAAGAGGAGAATGGAAGGAACATGGCCTTTAGTTTCATATAGATTCATCACCTAATAGCCTTATGACCCATGCCAAATAACTTCACCTTTTTTTAAGGAGCTCATTTTAATCAACCATAACATGAAAGATCATAGTCTTATTACAGAATTTTAGCAGATGCTATATGAGATATTTTAAATTACCTGGCATATTGTAAGGTTTACATTTTTTGGTTTCTCTCTTGAAATATTAAGTAAATGGGGAACATTTTTATCTTGACATTCAATAAAATTCCTTGTCTTTTCATTATCAGTGTCTGTGGCTACTAAGTGAAAATGATTCAATGATGACATAGGAAAAGGGGGACTTTGTTGATACATGACTCCTAAATTACTAAAGACCCAATACTTTAAAGACATGATCTTCACAAACTTATAGAGTGGCCTGGCTTTGCTGAGGTGGGCTGGTGAAACCCACACACACATGGGGACTTGGGTTTCTCACTGTGCTTTAACCAAATCAGCTGTGCTTGATCCTTTTTCACAAAGACTGTGCATAAATGTAGGATGTGGGGAAATACACCAATGATGGCTTCCTGATGGATTTTCTTATTGGTGTCACAGGAGCTAACTAAAATTCTGTGAAGAGCAAAGGGATTTTCCCAGAAAGGAATAGCTGTTCCCACCATGGATAATCCTGAAAGAATTACATGGTAGAGCAGGTAAATCTGGAGCCAAGATTGGGCCCAGATTCCTACCTTAGAGACCCCTGTTACCTGAGAGAGGCTGAGAAAGCACAGCAGCCAGCCAATAAAGAATCAGAACTGGATTTGTACTTGTGCCGCAATGGAGACTCCTCCTCTGTGCTGTCTTTTTCTGCCTTATCTTCAAATATTACCTATATCTCCCATAAAGTAATGGGATGGGCTCTGTTGGATTTAGCCAAAGGCCTATACCCACATTTGGAGAAAAACAGAATATCCTTCTTTGGAAACAAAAGTATGGTGGCAGAAATTGTCACTGGGAGTAAACAGTTAGCTCTGTGTACTTTCTGGAGGAACCTCTATGGGAACTGAGGTGTCTGACCTAGACAAACTCAGGGCAGGGCAGAAAGAAGTCTTGGGCATCCATGAAATAGAAACAAGCTAACACATATCCAGCATCACCTGGCTCTAAATACTTCACACTCACTGATTTATTCCTCACCACAACTCTACTAGGCAGGCATGGCCACCATTTTAAACAGGAAGAAACTGAAGCATGAGGAGGATGACTAACTTGTCCCAGGTGGGGTCACTCCATCTTTGAAAATATTCTTAAGTTGGCTAGATCCTCAGTTTGGCAAGTAGATTCTCCCATCAAAACAACTGGGTATGAAAAGGAAATGTGATCATATTTTATAGTTATGGGAGAGATGACTTGAAAAGCTGATAATATGTTGGAATTTTATATGAAACTTATTTTTAAAAACCATAATGAGATAAGCCAGGCATGGTGGCACACACCTCTAATCCCAGTGACTTGGGAAGCTGAAGCAGGAGGATCGAGAGTTCAAAGCCAGCCTCAGCAAAAGAGAGTTGCTAAGCAACTCAATGAGACCCTGTCTCCAAATAAAATACAAAATAAGGCTGTAGATGTGGCTCAGTGGTCGAGTGCCCCTGAGTTCAATCCTCAGTACCCGCCCCCAAAAGAAGAAATTAAAAAACTTAAAACTATCTTTAAGACTGTTACTGTTTTTACTGTTTTTAGAATAGTGTTCTTGAACTTTCTTATCCATGAACCACTCAGACAGGACACTTTTGGGGACAATAATTATAACCATTTCCCTTGGAGAATGTACATTTCCTGGTCATCAACAAAAATCCATCTACTAGCCTGAAATCAGCACACAAGAATAATATCCTTTGATTATACTTACTTCCTATGCCTGTTGCTGGGCATATTGGAGGGTGTGGGGTTGAGGAGGCAAAGAAGAGAAATAGCCAAGCAAGAAAAAGGGAAAAGGGCTCCTGCTAAGATCCCATAAGTTCTAGGCCTTGGGAAGGACAGGATTGTGTCATTCAGATTCTTCCCTGGTCTGTACTCCTAAATCCACTTTGGCCTGTGTAGATCCGAATTCTTAGCAATCCCATTGGACTTGTGCCTACCTACCTGGCCAGATCCTTCACAATCATTGCCTTCTCCCCCTTTATGTCCTGCCAGCTACTCAATACCTGGCCCAGAGCTATACTTTCCTCATAGACCCTGATCTAGACTGATCACCTGGCTTTTACTTGTGACCTTAATTACAAGCAGGATATTTCACTTAGCTCCTTAGAGGGACTTTTGATATAAATGTGCTGAAATGTTAAAATCACTTTATAATCCACTTATAACTGATAAATATGAGCAAGAGACACCCCTGAATTTCAGTCACCATTCCCAGGATCCAGACATGAGGAACAGCAATGAGCTGAAGAACACCCTTGATCATGAGAAAGAAAAATGAAAATAACCATTAAATTTCTACTGCTTTTCTTTTTTAGCACAAATCAAAATATATCAATAACAGCCATATTCAAAATGCTTCCTGGTTCTGGGTAGGTACTTCCTCAACAGAACTTCAATAGA
Organism: Marmota flaviventris; assembly: GCF_047511675.1. Taxonomy (NCBI): domain Eukaryota; kingdom Metazoa; phylum Chordata; class Mammalia; order Rodentia; family Sciuridae; genus Marmota; species Marmota flaviventris. The sequence goes on along the minus strand of NC_092498.1, from coordinate 98,467,584 downwards.
ACCCAAATATGGAATCTAAAAATAAATTAGAAAACCCCAGATAGCATTTTACATCTAAATTTGTAACACTTTTCCCCATATATCTACCATTCTATATGCATCTCCCAAGGTTAGCAATCTTGCATTTTATATTGTACAAAGGTATCCATCCCCTTTCTTTTAACTTCTTATTTATTTGAGTCCTTCTCTTGGTGCCCTCTGCCAACTCACTATCCATCTTCCCTGGGCTTGCAGACCCAGTCAGTAGGCCTGAGATGTACTTTCCCTTTCAGAGAACTAGTGATTGTAGGACTGCCTATTCTGTGGTCTGCAAACCTAGGGATAGCAGCTATCATTATTTTGTTTGAATTTCTGCCACAAAGGGATGAAAGTGACAATGAGACCTGAGCCCTACACTAACATCATCAGTTATCAATATTTAAGCTGGTCCAGCTCGTGACTATGGGGATTAGCAATTCACACAAATGAAATTAGCCTTAAAGAAAATTTAACTCTAAAATTGGGAGTTCATAACCAACTTGAATCTAATGCATGAAATATGATATGTCAAGAGCTTTGTAATGTTTTGAACAACTAATAAAAAAAATTTAACCCAACTTTTCAATAATTGTTTAAACCTGTTTGTTAATATTATTTGAGTTGACTTCCAATGTACACTTGGGTACCTCTTATCATCGGTTTGAAAATTCCACCTTTTAACAAAATATTTTTCACACAATATTTTGTGGAAAGACATAATTTAAAAAGGACAAAGAATTCAAAAGAATACATACAGAATGCCTCAGGTAGATAAAAATATCTTTTAAAAACAATTTTGTCAAATTTACCATTTTGTTCTTTGGTTTAAGTTTTCGCTAACCATAAAAAAATACATTTATGGAGATGTTAATATTGCCATAATACAATCAAAAGTTAATAAATTATCCCATCTTACTTACATTTAATCTCACTCTCCCTATGTATCTGCTATGGTCTGAATATGTTCCCCCAAAATTCATGTTTTGGAAACTTAATCCCCAATGCAACAGTGCTAGGAGTGTTCAGGTGATGAGAGCAGAGCTATAATGCCTATGCAATAAAGGATTGCCAAGGTGGGTTGCTCTCTCCTGCCCCTCTGCCATGTGAGAACAAAGAGTTCCTCCTTCTCTTTTCTGGTCTTCTGACATGTGAGGATAAGACATGTCTCTCCTCTGAAGGATGCAATGTACAAGACACCAAACTGGAAGCAGGAAAATGGGGCCCTACCTGGCCAATGTCTCAATCTTATACTTCCTAGTCCAGAACTATGAAAGAACAAATTTCATTCTTTACAAATTAACCGGTCTCAAGCATTCTGTTATAGCAGAACAAATTATACCAAGACAATAGCTTATTGGGAAATTACAAGAAGAAAAATAAAGGTGGTACACATAGAAATATTACCTGGGATCATAGTCTTAACAACATATACACAAAGACACATAAACGCACAACACACACACATATCTAGTTACAAGATTACTGAAGAGAGTGACAAGTCAACCATGACACCAGTTACTGGTTTTCTTTCCATTCAAAAGTTATTTTATTGATATTATTTAAATTATGTCATTACTTGAAATGTACTATATGTAGATGTATGCTTAATTATACAATTATTTTCTATCCAGCAAAAATATCAGATATCAATTTTCTCTGCAAATGTATGCCTGATAATACTCAAGATTCTAGAGAAAAGGATAAGCAAATGACTAAAGATAAAATCAAGGGGAAAGAGCAATAGTTGTTCAGTGTATTACAGCCTTCCAAAGTGTTTTCACATTCATTACCTCAAATTCCACATTAATAAATGCAGTCCATTCAAAGAATAACTTATTATCTAATTTATACTTTCCCTCATGAGACTATTTGAAGATTAACCAGGAATATTGGCATACTATTATATGTGATGTTAATAAAGTTTGAACCGGAGAAATTCTTTTTTTTTAATATTTATTTTTCAGTATTCGGCGGACACAACATCTTTGTTTGTATGTGGTGCTGAGGATTGAACCCAGGCCACACGCATGCCAGGCGAGCCCGCTACCGCTTGAGCTACATCTCCAGCCCACAGGGAAATTCTTAAAGCAGAGAATCAAGTAAAATTCTTAAATCATAATCATTAGTAAATCTTGTTTGTAATTATTTATTGACAGTAATAGCTCTTGTGTTACCTCTTTTATTATAAAACAGATAACACCTTATCTGCTTGCAGACAATGAATTGGGCCAGATAATAACTTCAAGTCTCTTCTGCCTAAAATTAGTATGAATCTATGGTTATATGAACACTCAATAAAATTAGTGAAGATGGAATCCTACAAGGCTTTTAGATAATTAATTCTGCATGCCAATTTTCTTGGAAATAAAAAGGAGGAAATCAGTATATGCTAAAAGATATCAATTGTACTATTGTCTCATATAAGTGGATTATTGTAAAAATGAAAATTTCATTATGTATTGAGAAATCCTAAAGCAAGCTTTCAAAGAGGCTGATGACCTCATGTGGTAGTTATTTTTCATTTAAACAAAAATAAAAGGAAAATAGGATAAGTCATATAACATCTTACCATTCAGATTTAATTAAAATAACTCTTCCTCCTCCATCTCCACCCTCTTTCCTTTGCCAATGGCAAATAAACATCAAGTTGAACAAACATTTACTGTGTCAACTCATGTTAAATACAAATTTAACTGTTTTAGATATATGCACACATATATACGTCTCTTTTTTGAGGCTTTAATTCCTACCTCATTTTCTATTAAACATGCTGTATATCTACATACCATAAACATGAGAATGTTTGGATCCCAAAATTATAATTATTTATTTTTCAAAATAATATGAATTATAATAACTAACCATATTCCTGCAGCCTTTGTTAAAATAGACCTCCATGTACTTTAAGTTTTTGTTTTTCAGTGAAGTTTATTGAAGTACAGCTTACATTCAGTAAAATTCATCCATTTCAATTCATAGTTCTGAGAATCTTGAAAAATGCTTAGTCGTGTAACTACCATATTATTGAGATACAGAATATGTCCACCTCTCCTCAAAAAAAAAAAAAACTTTTATATCTCTTTGTAATCAAAACCTGCCCTTCACTCTCTCAGTCCCTGGCAACTACAGATATGTCTTTGGTCTTTTCTGAAATATCATCTAATGGAATTACATATTATATAGGCTTACATCCAGCCTGTTTCACTTAGCACAATGCATTTGGAATTTATCCATGTTGCTACACATATCTATAGTTCTGTTCCTTTCATATTACTAAGTAGTATTCCATTGATCAGATGCATTCTAATGTTTACCCATTTACCAGTGAAGGGCATTTGGGCTATTCCCTACTTACAAGTCTTTCTTAACATGGAAAATCATAAGACAGCATAATATGGTAGCTGAAAGCTTAGTTTTTTGAACTAGGCAGATTTATGTTCAAATTTCAGGTCCAATATTAACTCGTACCCTTAGACAAATTATTTATATTTTCTTGAGTAATAATATTGCTGTTAAGATTAAATTAGTATGTCTTGTATCGATCAATGGCTGCTCTTGTTACTGTTATCACTAGTTCTCAAACCCTGCTCTATCTCATCTTCAAAGTGGTCTCAAATATAACATTGTCAATCACCTCTGAGTTTCTGCTATATTTCTTCCTTAAATATCCTTTTCTCTGTTTACCACCTTCCAATTCCAAATTCATCTTCTTCCATTAGCACTTGCCTAACTTGTATTTCATACTTATATTTCCCCTTTCTGCATTCCTATACCATGCATTATCCAATCTTGTAGCCGCTATCTATGTGAGGTTTTTAAAATTTAAAGTATTTATAGTTAAATAAAATTTAAATCCAGGTCCTCAGTCATAGTAGCAACATTTCAAGTACTCAGTAACAAAATGTGGCTAGTGGCCACCATATTGGGCAATGAGGATATAGAATATTTCGATCACCACAGAAATTTCTATTGTAAAATATAGCACTTTAAATTAAAGTTCTACTTAGAACTTGGTTACATGATATAGTCTTATCTGTGTCCATAGTCTTATATTCCATGCAAAATGAATAGCAGACACTAGCTGAGCTTCTATTCTGTGTAAGACACTGCTAGTGACAACTTAAGTCATGATACAACATCTTCTGGGGGATCTTGAGCCACATGGACAATAAATATAAAAGGAAATTTCAAGAAGAAATAATTACCAAAAGTCTGGCTGATTAGAAAAAAAAATTGGTCATTAGAGTTAAAGATTTTATGAAAAGAGGTATTCCAGGCAAGTAGAAAAGAGGAAAGAGCCCTAACTTACATGTTTTTATATTCCTTCCACAGCACCGAACACAATGCTACTAAGACAGAAATCAATGTAGTCATGTTACAGAAGGTGACATGTGGCAATCATGTGATGAATATACAAAAACAAAAGATATTTAAAGCAGAGCAAACTAAGTACAGATTGACAAGGGTAAATATAGAGCAAATCCAAAGGTGGAGGTGAAGGAGCAAAATCAAATCAAACTGAAAGAAACGAATAAAGGAATAGGGATCAGGTAATCAAAGTGAAACTGAGATAAACACTGGTGCAAGGAAAAAGGCAGTATCCAAAGGTTAGGAAAATGAGCCAGAAATAACTCATCACCAGAGAGATTGAAGGACAAGAGAATGTGTGCCCATACAGGAGGTGGGATTGGGGAATGCAGCCAGCTTGGGAACACTGTTCCCAAGCTATCTTTTATCCTTGATATTTCCACATGGGATGGTTTGTCTTCCTGTCTCAAATGCTCAAATTACATATGGAAGTCATATAAATCTTTTGGATAGCCTGTGTTTATTGGCTAGGGCAAGATAGATGAAGTCTTTATATTAATATTTTTAAATGAAGTATAAATGTAGAAATCTGGAACACTTATATTAAAGTGCAAGGTAAAAAGTAACATCCTTATATTTATTGACTTTTTGCAAGGTACTTGGTGCCCTCACAGTGTCCCTCCATTTCTCCATTACCTTGCTTGCGCTCCTTTTTAGCTTGAGTGACCTGCTCAAGAATCTGGTTACAGAGACATGGTTTCAATTGCTTGTTCTTGAGATCCACCCCATGTGCTCTGCCAAAAGATCTAGAGTCACAAAACAATGTTCTTCCCAGATTTGTCTGAAGCTAATAGAAATATCAGTGAAAAAGTAAATAGTTTAATGTTCAAACCTTGAATGAGAAATGAAGTGTAATTTTAGAGGAAGAGGCAAAATAATGGCAACAACAAAACTTGACAGCAATTTCACAGTGTCACTTCTGCATGTTCCTTAAAGAGATAATACTATGTACCTTATCTCACGAACCAATCCAGTTTCAACAACTATTGCACTGGCATAAAGCTACGATTCTTTGAGACCACAATGCACATAGAATCTCACAGGTTCAAGGATAACCCTATATAGTCACTGCCATAGTTTGGATCTTAAATGTCCTCCAAAGGCCCACATGTTAAAAGTTTGGTCCTCAGATTGGCACTATCAAGAGGTGGTGGAATGTTTAAGAGGTGAAACTTAGTGGAAAGAAGTTAGGGCCTGTCCTTTGAAGGAGATATTGGGATGCTGGGCTCTTCTCTTCTTTCTTTGTTTCCCAGGCTCTACAAGGTGAGCAGCTTTGTTCCACTACAAGCTTCCCCGCATAATGCACTACATTGCCACAGGCTCAAAAGCAATGGGCCAAATAATCCTGGGATGAAACCTCCAAAACTGTGATCCAAAAATCAGTCTTTCCTCTTTTAAGCTAATTATCTCAGGTCTTTTTGTCACAGCAATGGAAAGCTGACTAACCCAGGTCATAATGGAAAGAAAATTCATTAAGAATCCCCAATTTCTTTTTCTACAGTCACAGAAGCTAAGGATCTAATTATTTCAACTGCATCTTCTCAAGGAGATTCTGGGAACCCCTGGAAAGTGACTTCAAAGACAAACCACTTTAAATATTGTGAAAGGATTAAGTCATAAAATTGTTTTTGGTATGCACTTGCATTAGAAGACCCTAGTTTTCTAATTTTCTATTTAAACAAGAATGTTAGGAGTTCCTTCTGAGAGGAAGTAGAATGCCAGAGTGTCCTGGGAAACAAAAATCATTAATATCACCCCAGAGACAGATGGCTATAATGGTAGGAGGAGAATATCTAGAGTAAATGCTTTGCCACAGTTGGAACTCATGGACTGTAAAGAGAGGACAGGACTTAGATCATGACACATATTCCAGTCCTAACACTATCATTATCTAGCTGGATGACCTTAGTTTAATCCCTTAATTTTCTCCTGTCATCAGTCTATTCTTCTGTAAAATGGGATAACACATTCCTTAGCCATTTTGGTAGGGTGTTGTGACAATCAAACTAAATAATGGCTGGGAAAATGCTTTGTAATCTGCAGATCTCTTTGCACATGGGAACTATTATCCCTAAAACAATGGTTCTTGGAGTTCACTTAGCCCAGGGTTTTCCAACTGCACTTCTAAAAGAACATTTTTGGAGCTACTCGAATGAAGATGTAGACAAAATATGAGTATCTGTTTTCTGATTCTTTTTTTCTGATCCAAAGAACTTGCTTCCTTTCACAGATTTAGCTCTTTATGTCATTAACTAAATTTAAATCATGCCTAAAGACTTACTTGTTTGGCAGCACAGTTTCATATCCTGTTTGGTTTAATTTTTAAAATTCTTTTGTAAAGCACTCCAAGATGTTTGCATGAAGATCACTCAACAAACGGAAGCCTCTCTTGAATACACACACAAGGACACACCCACATCAATGGGAAAAAAACATAATACAGACTCTTGTTAACTTGGTAAAACAAGTCCACAGAAAACAGTTGCTAAAATTATCCTTCATTGACACAATGTATGGCCATTTCTTAGCTGAGAGATCCTCAACTTCCTCAAACCAACTGGAAAGGTTAATATGATCTTGTAAAATGCAAGTCCACCAGTTCATACAGAGAGAAAATATAAGCATATAGTTTAAACTAGACACAGTACTTTCCATGAAGCAGGCATCCTGGCAAGAGAAAATTCCCTAGAGTTTCAACATTTATCGAGAGACTAACCATCAGATCCTGAACTGTGTTACATAAACACAATACCCTTATTGTTAGCAGCTGTTCATTGGTCAGCATTGCACAACCGACCAGGTGCATGGCAGGATGGAGTTTTGTCTTTATCCAAAGATTCAGGGTAGATGGGCTTGGGACTTACTCTATGATAGAAATACATTTTTTTCAAGCCATTAGGATTACTTTGCCAATTTACGCATACATGGTAGGAATTAAAGCATGCTGCAGATACCAAAAGAGCCATTGCTTTCATTTGAAAACATTCTTTTCTATTTCTATTTTGAGTATTTAAGAACTAATTTTAAACTTGGCCCTGTGGATGTAAAGGTCAAATCATTGACCTAGTCTCAGTCAAAATCATCAGACAATTCCAGGGAAGATAAATTTGAATTATCAATGGCAAAGACATTTAATTTTTTTTAGTTACTGTTAGAACTTTATTATTTCTTTATTAATTAATTAATTTGTTTGTTTGTTTTTTAGATGTGGTGCTGAGAACCGAGCCCACTGCTTCACACATGCCAGGCAAGTGCTCCACCACTGAGCCACAACCACAGCACCAAGACATTTAATTTTTAATGAACACAAATTAATCATTAGAAAAATGAAAGAAATACTTATTCATACAGAAGAGTTTCTAGAGTTTGAAAAACAAAAAAAGAAAATAATCCTACTGCTTATATTATGAAAAAAAATTCTTTTGCTTGAAGATTATATTTCCTGTTGTTTTATTTCCCCAGCCTAGTCATGCAAGAGGAGGAACATTTACTTCTGTGCCCAACAGTCTCCTATTTTTAGTTTCATAGACCAATTTTTACAAACATGGAGAGGTGATTTGAGACCCTTGAGATTTTTCTCTGCTTACTTTCCTGGAGGACTTTTCTTTCCCCAGCATAAATGGCAGGCTGAGCAGAATCTCCCTTAAGTGGGTCGGTCCTATTTGTGCTACATCTTGCAGAAATTATTCAAATATTCTAGCCTGTGGGTGTTCCTACTTCTTGTTTCCTGTGCAAATATAGTTTTTTATATGATATATATCAGCAAAAAGATTACACTCACACACATGCATCATTTGAGAGACAGAGTGTTAAATGTGTGTGATAAAAAGCACATTCTTAAAACAAAAGTAAAGTGATCCTTTTTTCAAACTTCCTACACAATTACCATATTTTAGGAAAAATTAATTACCATGTCTTTCCCCAAAAATACAATAAAAATTTGAACCATTTACTGTCCCTCTTCTGCATTTGCCTTTAGAAATAAAATATGTCAAGTTTATAGATTTTCTGGAAACCCAAAATGCAAAGCACTCTTTTTTTTTTTTTTGTTTTGTTTTGTTTTTTAACCCAGGCGCTCATTTATTCAATAACTTGCTCAACCCAATTCATAAGAGAAGAAAAATTTGTTTCTTCTTCTGTACCTTGATTGTTTTTCTTTTTTTTTAAATTTTTATTGTTGGTTGTTCAAAACATTACATAGTTCTTGACATATCATATTTCACACTTTGATTCAAGTGGGTTATGAACTCCCATTTTTACCCCGTATACAGATTGCAGAATCACATCGGTTACACATCCACTGATTTACATATTGCCATACTAGTGTCTGTTGTATTCTGCTGTCTTTCCTATCCTCTACTATCCCCCCTTCCCTCCCCTCCCCTCCCCTCTTCTCTCTCTACCCCCTCTGCTGTAATTCATTTCTCCCCCTTGTATTATTATTTTTCCCTTTTGCTGAGAGCCACGGCCGAGTCTGTATGGCCCCTGGCATTTTGCCAACAGTATTGATTGACAGGCGAGGCATTACTATCCGCCTCTGCCGCAACTTTTGAGTTCTCCACTATTTTGGAGTTCTCGTGGGGATTTCCAGGGATTTCCCCGAGAGTTCCCATTGGTTGGGGAAGTGCAGGAGGAGGGATTTCCGGGAGAGATATTTCCGGCTGGGGGTTCCTGGACAAGCCTCATGGTATTCAGGAGGATTCCCCGGGAGCTGTGTGAAGTGTTTTCCTGCAGTTTAAAAATAAAGTTTGTTCCTGCTTCAGTGGCTCGTGATTTGTGCCCAGCCAGACTGCGGCACCCTTTCCCCTCACTTCCTCTTGTATGTAATTTTGTATAACCCTGAGGGTCTCCTTCCATTTCCATGCAATTTCCCTTCTCTTTCCCTTTCCCTCCCACCTCTTAACTCAAAATGGATCAAGGATCTTGATATCAAATCAGAAACATGGCGTCTGATAGAAGAAAAAGTTGGCTACGATCTACATACTGTGGGGTCGGGCTCCAAATTCCTCAATAGGACACTCATAGCACAAGAGTTAATAACAAGAATCAACAAATGGGACTTACTCAAACTAAAAAGTTTTTTCTCAGCAAAAGAAACAATAAGAGAGGTAAATAGGGAGCCTACATCCTGGGAACAAATCTTTACTCCTCACACTTCAGATAGAGCCCTAATATCCAGAGTATACAAAGAACTCAAAAAATTAAACAATAAGATAACAAATAACCCAATCAACAAATGGGCCAAGGACCTGAACAGACACTTCTCAGAGGAGGACATAAAATCAATCAACAAGTACATGAAAAAATGCTCACCATCTCTAGCAGTCAGAGAAATGCAAATCAAAACCACCCTAAGATACCATCTCACTCCAGTAAGATTGGCAGCCATTATGAAGTCAAACAACAACAAGTGCTGGCGAGGATGTGGGGAAAAGGGTACACTTGTACATTGCTGGTGGGACTGCAAATGGGTGCGGCCAATTTGGAAAGCAGTATGGAGATTTCTTGGAAAGCTGGGAATGGAACCACCATTTGACCCAGCTATTCCCCTTCTTGGTCTATTCCCTAAAGACCTAAAAAGAGCATGCTACAGGGACACTGCTACATCAATGTTCATAGCAGCACAATTCACAATAGCAAGACTGTGGAACCAACCTAGATGCCCTTCAATAGACGAATGGATAAAAAAAATGTGGCATTCATACACAATGGAGTATTACTCTGCATTAAAAAATGACAAAATCATAGAATTTGCAGGGAAATGGATGGCATTAGAGCAGATTATGCTAAGTGAAGCTAGCCAATCCCTAAAAAACAAATGCCAAATGTCTTCTTTGATATAAGGAGAGTAACTAAGAACAGAGTAGGGAGGAAGAGCATGAGAAGAAGATTAACATTAAGCAAAGCACTCTTTGGCTGCCAAACTCTTTCTAGGCCTGAATGTCACTTAGCTGCCCCACCTCCCACCTAAATTATGTCCTCACATCAGTCTCTCAGAGCATCATTTTCATTCCTGCTTTACATGCCTGTGATTATAGAGTTTTTAATGCCCTACCTATTCCAGATAATTATAAATTTTAGTTTATTTTATACTTAGTACCTATCAGTACCCACACATAAGAGACACAATAAGTATGTATTCAATCAATGATTAAATAAATAGTAAAACAGACAACAGGGTTTTCATATGAAGGGTTTTTTGTTTTGTTTTTTTGGTACTGGGGATTGAACTCAAGGGCACTTAACCACTAAGCCACATCCCCAGACCTTTTGTCATATTTTGTTTAGTGACAGGGTCTCACTGAATTGCCTAGGTCCTTGCTAATTTGCTGAGACTAACTTTGAACTTGCAATCCTCCTGCCTCAGCCTCCCAAGCCCACTGGGATTACAGGTGTGCGCTACCATGCCTGGCTACAGAGTTGTTTAATGAAGTAAAATACAGGGTCATAAAACACCTGAACTGTGTCTAGCTGATGAAAGAATATTTTCAAGTAAATCTACAGTTATAAATTACGAAAAGTTCTGTGCTTTTCTCCTTCCCCACTGCATTTGAATTCCTCTACTTAATGAGGTCACAAATGGGCTGACTTCTTAAGCTTGAAGTAAAGCACAAGGCCAGACTAGATGCACTACCTGGGATGCTCTGGGTTTCTGGTTTGACCTTTAAATGCTATCACTTAGTTTGGGGCCCACATGAGTTAAAAGATAATGTAGTAGGTAGATGTTATGCCCAGACTATGTCTTCTAATATTTTTGTTCAATTTCCTTCACCATTAACCTAAATATTTTAAACGCTAATATTAATAGGATATATTTTAAACATCTTTCCTAAGTATAATGGTCACTACTTTTAAGCAAACTGTTTTATCATTTCATTTCATTTAGATAGATTGATAAATATGCATAAAGATACAAAAACAAATATAATATATGCCATACATACATTATATATATATATATATATATATATATATATATATATATATATATATACACTATACATAGAAAAACATCTTGTTAGCACTCATTTTTTTATCATGTAATGATTTATTTTTATAACTCTGTATTACAAAAATAAAGCTCTAGATTAAGCATTTCTATGTGCTTGATAATTAAAGATATAATAAATCTGCATGATCTAGCTGAAGTGTCTTTCCTTATAGTGTCTACATTGGCTATGCAGATTGGTTCATGTGGCTAGATGATCTGCTTTACAATTTTTTTCTTTTAATACTACAAGAAACTTGACCAGATAGGTGAATTATCTCAGAAGGAAAGAGAACATAAAGAAATGATGACTTGGGGCTGGGGTTGTGGCTCAGCAGTAGAGTGCTTGCCTCGCACATGTGGGGCATTGTGTTCAATCCTCAGCACCACATAAAAATAAACAAAATAAATGTATTGTGTCCATATCCAACTAAAACAAATATTTTAAAGAAGAAAAAGAAATGATGACTCTACCCAACCCCAAACTGTCCTGCTCCAGTCCAGGAAGGAACCCTAAGATCAGTACAGGAACCATTTGCTTTGGTGGAACATACTTTGTGTTAGCCAAAGTCTCTGAGACTTTGCACATGTCATCCACTTGACCTATAATACTTAGTCCTGATCTCCCCAAGATATGTTACCATCTCCTGACTAAGCCCTCTAGAATCTAGACACTCCATGTGATACAGCGCCCCCGTACCATTTATATCCATAAATGGATGAGTACAGACTTGTTTCTGTCTTATCTCTGTGCATGTTCTTGTCCCTTTCATGTGTCTGTCTGAATGAACAGGGGACTGCAGAGTATTTCCTGCAGCTCAACCACAACAAGAAGACTTGGCTGGGTCCTTAGACCACCAGGGAGGCTCTCACCATAGATATGTGGGGGTGGAAGCTGCATAGTCTCATGGTTTCCCGACAGCACCAAACTGCAAAGCAAAGGCAAAATAAATTCACAGAACCACAAATGCATGGCTCAGGATGTCATAAGGCAGGGATATAATGTCCCTTCAGTTATTATAAGTCATTGAGTTCATTTAACCATACAGAGATGCTGCTGGTACCATAAATTCACCAGATAGTTAAAATGACAAGATGTTAGTGGCAGTCATTAAGTGGTGAAATGTGTTCCCTTTATCTGCTTAACCATTTGCTTTTTGAGGTCTAGTACAGTTATGTAAAATGCTATTTTTATAGTTTTTTAATTAATAATTTATAGATAACATAAAGGTGAAATCCACTGTGGTATATTCATATATGAACACAGGATTATTTGGTCAATTTCATTCCACCACTCCTCTCATTTTCTTTGCCTCTTCCCACCCCACAATCCTCTTCCTCTATTCCAGCGATCTCACTTCTATTTTCATGGGACCCTTTCTCCCCTTTTTTTTCTTTTGGTCTATCTTCCACATTTGAGAGAAAACATTTGACCATGACTTTATGAGTCTGGCTTATTTCACTTAGCATGATGTTCTCCAATTCCATCCATTTACTTGCAAATGTCAGCTATCGCAGTCCTCAGTATTTATCTAAAAGAACTAAAGTCAGCATACTACATTAATAACAGCCACATCAGGGTTTATAGCAGTGCAATTCATAAAAGCCAAGATATGGAACTAGCCTAAATGCCCATCAACAGATGATGGATAAAGAAAATCTCTCTCTCTCTCTCTCTCTCATGTGTGTGCGTGCGCACGCGCGCGCGCACACACACACACACACACACACACTGGAATATTACTCAGCCATAAAAAAGAATGAAATTAAAACAACTATTTTTTTAAAAAAGGAAATAATCTATCAGACTGTGAGCTCTATGAAGGCAGAGAGGACTATACGTTTTCTCTGTTATAGGCAGTATTATTGTTTATTATTGTTTTCCAGAGGCCTACCACAGTGCTTAGCACATTGAAGGCATGAATTAATATTAACTGAATGCTTACATGTTCTGCATCATGTCCTAAGAACTGAAGATACAAGACAAAACTCTTGCTTTCATAAAGTTCTCATTATACTAATAGGGGGTATGCAGAAAAAAAACAGAGAATTGAATAAAGAAAATATCATAAAGTGATTAAGTGCTCTTAGAAAGTGTATGGTGGGAAGCTAAACTAAATTGAATAGATATAATAGGTCTTTTCACTGAATGGCTAAGATAGCCATGAGAGAATTACAATGCTTCTCATTCTTGGCTGCCTGACAGAATTCAGGAAAAGAGTAAAGGATGATCAATGGCTAGGCCACACCTGCTCTGGCTGATTTCCTTGGGTGTGGGAAGTGGGGCCTGAGCATTGATATTGATTAAATGTTTTCTTTTTAATTCTAATAGACAGATGTCCAGCAATGGTGTTTATGAAAACTGCTCAGGTTATCCAACATATGACAAGTGTTTTAGGGTGACCATTTGCCTGGGCTCCAGGGATTTGAGACTTTCGGTGTGAAAATTACAACTGTCTCTTGCAAATCAGGATAGTTGGTTACCCCAGTTAAACAAATGGTTCTCAAGGAGTGGAAATTCTGTAGTGGGGCCCAGCAATCTGTGTTTAACAGACCCTCCACATGATTCTGATGTAGGCTAAAGTTGGAGAGCCACTGTGCTAGAACTACAGAGGAATCTGTCTGCAGTATAGATAAGGTTAGAGAAGGAGTAATTAATGAATAAGTGAGTATCTTTCTGTAATGTCTCTATAGTAGGATGAATATTAAAATCTCTTTTGATTTTATGAATGTGTAAACCAGTGAAAGGCTCGAGCTATAAAACAAATTTTTTCAAGCAATAAAACAAATGTTTATAGTTTTTAAACAATCAAAATCAACAATGATCAGCATAAGGCTTAAACTGCTGTGAAACTCCTTTGAATAGACAACCTTGTTAATATAATGCAAAAGGGTAACTACTTACGGTTGGAAATAAAAAGAAAGGAAATATATACTTGCCTTATTTTTTCAAAAGAATGAACAATTTCAGTCTCTCTGAAGTTCTCTGCCTTGCCAGCAAAGCTGCCTTAGTACCAGAAATAGGGCAGCTTCCTATACCTCTCCTCCCTCCATTCCTAACATTGCCTCAACCCAAGTGCTTTTCTTGGATCAAATGGAAACTGGGGTATTGGCATTCCATAGATACATGATCAGGATCCCTTTCTTTAGGACTCTTGCTCCCCTGGACGCCAATCCTAAACAACCTTAGGAACCTGTTCTGAAAAGCCAAGCCTTCTGGTATCTTTGGAGCCTGATACTGTGGAGTACTGACAGTTGTATTGGCCATGTGAGGGATGTGCCCTCCCATTGATGCTGAGAGTTTGGAAACCATGGAACTGAGTGTCTTTTTGGTGTCTTCACATGACACTCACCACCTGCTTGTTGTTTGAAGTCAGAGACAACCCACCCTCCACCATTCCCATGACCACAACCACTTGTGGTACCTGTGTTAGTCAATTTTGCATTACTGTGACCAAAATACCTGACAACCATGACAGGGAAACAAAAGTTGATTTTGTCACAGGGTTTCAGAGGTTAAGTCCATAGTCTGCCCAGTCTATTGCTCTGGATCAAAGCTGAGGCAAAATTACGTGGCAGAAGGATGGAGGAGGAAAACAACCTCACAGAAGCCAGGAGAGAGAGAGAGAGAGAGAGAGAGAGAGAGAGAGAGAGAGAGAGAAAAGAAGAAGAAGAAGAAGAAGAAGGAGGAGGAGGAGGAGGAGGAGGAGGAGGAGGAGGAGGAGGAGGAGGAGGGGGAGGAGAAGAAAAGAGAAAAAGAAAGACTTAGGGAAGAAGCATCCTTCCAGGGCACACCCCCAGTAACCTACCTCCTTCATCCATGTCTACATCCTGCCTACAATTACCTCCCAGTTAGTCCATTTAAACTGGAATGGAGTGATTAAGTTATAGTTCACATGATCTAGTCATTATAAATATAATTCATATATTGATATAATATTCCTGCATTAACACAGGAGTTTTGGGGGAACACCTCATATGCAAACCATAACAGTACCCTAACCAGAAAACAGAAGAAATTAAACAACATAATCCTTAATCTAAAAAATCGATAAATGAACTGAAGGATAGATTGGTCTACTTTGAGAGTAAAATTTGTAAACTAGAAAAGCAAAGCAAAAATATACAAAGATAGAAATTATGACAAAAAGATAAATAATCTTCAGATAAATCTTTGAGTCTCAACATCTGAATGATGGGTATTTAGAGTGTAAAGAAGAAAAACTAATAAAGAAAAAATAATTATCAAAGAAATAATAAAATTCCTCCATCTTTAAATATATATAATACACCTCCTAATTTATAAATTTAGAATATAGTAAAATAATATCATAGATTACCTGAGGTAATGTAATCAAAAGAATCTCTACCAATCATCAGACTTGAAAAAAATAACCCATATCTTCATATATGAAATATTCAAATAATAAATGATCTCAATATCCAGCTAAAGAAAATAAAAAACAAATCTAGCAAAACCCTAGATATGAACAAAAGCCTCAAGAAAAAAGTAATAAAGGAAAAGATATTTAGTAGAAATAGACTTATACACATATATACATATACCTATGTTAAATCTATAGATCATAACATGATAATAGTCTACGAATTTATAAAGTATGTGCTGTTAGGATTCCTCAGATAAAATGTACATGTCATGAGACAAATTTTAACAGTTCCCAGGACTTAAAATATTTCACTATCTCAGCACAACCTAGGAGTTTGGGGATAAGCATATGAGAAGAAAGGAATAATCAATAACTTTCCTACAGATTCCATTAATTTTCTCAGAAGAACTGAAAGTTAGAAGCTTTGGTACTTTGATTCCATGTCATTTTAGAGAAATACATGTAAAATTATCAGCACTGGAAAGTAAAGATAATCATAAATAAAAATGAAAACTTATTTAGCAAGGACATTAAAGAAAATAGATTACAACTTTAGGAAATTAGCAAAAATGTTTCAAAAATGGAAAAAACAAAGAAATATGAAATGTAAAGTGAAATTGAAAAAAATTAACTAGTAAGTATGTCATTGGTCAAATAAACATGAATGGCCTTAAGTCCTCCACTTAAAAAGAGATTGACAGATTATAGTTTTAAAAACAAACAAACAAAAAAAAAAAACTATGAAGATTTGATATAAATAAAGAATATAGGAAAATGCAAATTAAAAAGATAGAAGTTATAATTTTAATACAAAATGAAGTGGTATTTGAAGAAAAAAACAGTAAAAGAGAGCTACAATGATAAAGGCATGACTTATAAACATTACACACACAAACACACACACACACACACACACACACACACACACACACCCTAATCATGAATCAAGATATTCCAAACCACAATACAACTAAATATTTAAAACAAAAAGTAGGAACAATAAATAAATAAATAAAATTATCAATAAATAAATGAAAATGAATAAAAAATGGTCAGATTCATGAATAGAAGATAAATCTCCCATAGAAAACTTACAATCTTACTGGCCTAAAGAACTGGAGAACAGAAATCAAGTAACTACAGCTATTAGAAAGGGAAGCAGGGAAATCCCAGATGAGAGAGCCAGAAAAATCTATAAAGTTGGCTTAAACTGTAGATGACCCCTGAAATGTGCATGTAGCACAGACAGCTACGAATAATAAGTACTGAACCAATATTCCAGGTACAGGTGAGAGTTTGCAATTTGATTCCTATTTTTAAAAAATAGCATTCTTTAGGGGTATATATCAAAATACAATTTTGTTATGATAACTTAATGGGTTAATGTCAGTAGGAGCAATGTTTATGGTTATTTGGAACACTAGGTACTCAATAAATGTCATTTAATTGAAAATAGAAAGATGATTCACAGGGGCTGGGTTTGTGGCTCAGTGGTAGAGCGCTCACCTAGCATGTTGGAGGCCCTGAGTTCGATCCTCAGCACCACATAAAAATAAATAAATAAATAAATAAAATAAAGGTATTGTGTCCAATTACAACTAAAAAATGTTAAAAAAAAGAAAGATGATTCACAGATAATCTATTGGAATATTGAACTATAGGCAATGTCATACATATTCAGCAACAGAATTAAAAATAATGGCCTTAGGGGTTTTAAAGATATTTGAAGGTTTCTATAAATAATTTACTACATTATAGATCTGGGCCTAAAAAGGAGATAAATAAATGAATAAATTAAAAAAATATAATTCAATATAAAAGTCATATGGTCATGTAAATAAAGAATTAGGGGATATATGAGAAGGACCAGCTGCCAAGGGTGAGGGGAGGTAAGTATGTATTCAGGGGAGATTTTGCTTTGCTCAGAGACCCACAGAGGACTGGGCCTTGGTGACAATGGGAGTTCATCACACAGATGTGGTTGGATGGGGAGCAGTGAACATGCCAGACAGATATTATATTGTTCATATAACATGTGATTCTAGAATAACAGAATTTCATAAATGCAACATGAAAAACAAGAAAAAGAAACCTCATAGGTAAGTAAAATTAGCCCATTTATAACAAATGATTTTAAATGGATAAAATAGGAAGGGTATACATATGACTCTCAAATTATATGCACCAAAGAAAAGAGCACCATAGCTGGTTCAAGGGTAGCTGGACCAGACACTACCTGGGGGGATCTTGGGCAAATCTCTGCAAACTCAATCTTAGTCTCCTCACCTCCTAACACTCTGAGTTGGCTTGGTAGATCATTACAGTATCTGCCATCTTTAAAGACTCAAAGCACAATGAAAATTGAAGCTCCACTTAAATATCTATTAATAAAACAAATCAGTAAAGTATCTGGTGCTTATCAAACAAATCAGTTTTGAAAACTCACTTCATAATACAAAAAAAATTATAGATCTATAAATTGTGTGTGTGTGTGTTACAGTTTATTACTTAGGGGAAAAATAGACTGGATTAAGTCACACCTGGTTAAGGTGGATGGGGAGGGAGAGAGGGGAAGGAAAAGGAATTTGAAATGTCTGCAGAGCTCATTAGTGCCCTGATACCAAATGATTCAAGGACATCTTTGGCTTTGTTTCAAACAGTTGTTCTGTTCTGAGTAACATGACGACAATCTAAAGATCCACAGCTGGACTCTGGAAAATCCTGTCTGAGTCTTCTGTTATAAAAGTAACAAATTTGCTGCATTGGTTATATGACACAGGACCGTTTCAGAATGAATCCTGTCAAAGCCAGGGGCCCAGAGGAGCTGCTTTATGCAGTTTGGGTAAAAGATGGGATTTGTTTTTAAGTTGCTCTGGTATTAAGAAAGACTGAGCAAGCAGTTTTGAGAGGTCAGGGTTCAAGCTGAAACAAAAAAGTGAGCATTTTTGTGTTCACACATCTTGCTGGGAGGCATCTCTGTTACTGCAACTGTCCTCAGTGCCCTTCCCCAGCCCTCCCTCCAAGCAATCCAGAGGTCACATGTTTTCAAGATGAATACCTGCCCATACCATTTGTACCTTGTCTGCTTTTGTTCCACAGAACTTTGATAACACAAAGGGATATTACAACGACGCCAAGTGATTTGGAAATAAGGAGATATGTAAGGACTTTCTCAGGTGCACTCTGCCTTCATTTTTCAGTAATCATGGCATCACTGAAATCTAAAGCCAGCAGGGACCTCACACATCATCAATTTAGCTGCTTATTCTTACAGAAAAGTTAATGCTTTAAACACCATAGTAATGTGATGAGATTAAAATCATAAATTTCTATCAGAGGTGTTAAGGTTTTTTCCCCAATGCTTTTTTTCCACCGTTGCTCTTTAAAAGATAATCCCCATTAAGGTTAGGCCCAGAGTAATACAATAAATAATTGTCACACTTCCTCAGGCTCTTCAAGGATTGTTTTATCACCAGTGTCCCTAGCACCCTCATGAGGCATCAGTCCCAGCTCATCTTTTCTTCCTTGACACCCACACAGCTCTCCAGAGTCTTCTGACCACTAATGAATAAACCCCATGCTGTCTGAAAGCCAGTGACCCCCAAATATTTCTAGGAATGAATTTATCTCTCTTCAAATTTAGACCTGTGGATTTTTTTTTCCTTTGCGGAAGCAAAAGAAATACCTTTCTTGCTGCCAAACCAATACATTTTTTCCCCCACAATTCACCCAAGTTTTTACAGGCAATTTTCTACACTAGAATTTGCATGCAAGGTGTAAATTTTGGGGAGAGTTCCTCCTGGAAAGCCAGTTTCTCATACACCTTCCAGCAAATGCTGACCACATCCTGACCGAAGCTAAACACTGTGTAATGGTAAGCAGATCTGGACCTGCAGGAAACAAGATGCCGCATTCCGGACAGCTGTCAACGCTCATCCAGCACCCCACCTTCCTCTCATCCTGCCCATGCAATTAGTGAATAGTGAGGTTTGGAGGTAAGCAGACACTTTCTGATCCCAAAAACAAAGGCAAGAAGTCACTTGATGGCTAATTTGCAAATGCTCTGCCAAGGTTGACCACTGTCTGAAGCTATTTCATTTCTGTGAGTGTTGCTTACTAACCCCTTTTCTCCTGAGACACATGAACATCATCTTACACATTCCTCCATAATCCCAAAGAATGTTAGAATACCACATATACACACTTTATTTTTAAGTAACTGGTGCCTGGTAAAAGCTTTCTGAAGACAAAAGAGTAGTTGGTTGATGACTTTTCATGCATATAGCAAAGATTGAATCAGATTCCAGCCAATAGATTTTATTCATTGATGTAGTCATTCAATTAGATTTTTCTTGAATATCTATTTTATTCAAAATACTAGAGCAAATGACGCCATTGATGTGAACATAGCAGTGACAGCATGAACCCCTAAAAGTCAGTAGCTGTGATCCAAGCATAACTCTGCACTCCTGCATACAAGGAGTTTAGAATCTAGAATTCTGGAACAGAAGTCCAATTATGTGCATTTCCCAAATGCAGAAATTATCAGACATAGGAACTCAAAGCTATAATTTGCATTTGAGTTTACATTTTCTCATAACATTTTGTATTCAGATAAAGAAAAATGTAACAGAACAAATTATTTATAAATAATATTTGATCTCATTTTGATAGGGATTTTCAACATTTAATATTTTCTTTTCTCTGGCTCAATATTAATATACTGGGGATATTGTTATTCTAAAAAAGTAATTAAATCTTGCAGATAAATTAGAGCACAATTACCTATAAGTGTATGTAATAGGCAATTATATTTTCCAAATATTTTATTTATAAAACATGGCAAATCACAATTCACAATAACTAGACTTTGGAATCAACCCAGATGCCCTTCAATAGATGAATGGATTAAAAAACTGTGGCATTTATACACAATGGAGTATTACGCAGCACTAAAAAATGACAAAATCATGGATTTTGCAGGGAAATGGATGGCATTAGAGCAGATTATGCTAAGTGAAGCTAGCCAATCCTTAAAAAACAAATGCCAAATGTCTTCCTTGATATAAAGAGAGCAACTAAGATCAGAACAGGGAAGAAGAGCATGAGGAAAAGATTAACATTAAACAGAGACGAGTGGGGGGAGAGAAAGGGAGAGAGAAGGGAAACTATGGAAATGGAAGGAGACCCTCATTGTTACACAAAATTACATATAAGAGTTTGTGAGGGGAAAGGGGAAAAAAAAAAAAACAAGGGAGAGAATTAAACAACAGCAGATGGGGTAGAGAGGGAAGATGAGAGGGAAGGGGAGGGGGGATAGTAGGGGATAGGAAAGGTAGCAGAATACAACAGTCACTAATATGGTATTATGTAAAAATGTGGATGTGTAACCGATGTGATTCTGCACCTTGTATTTGGGGTAAAAAATGGGAGTTCATAACCCACTTGAATCAAATGTATGGAAGATGATATGTCATGAGCTGTGTAATGTTTTGAACAACCAATAAAAAAAAAAACAAAAAAACATGGCAAATCAAATTACAACTTCAAAGGGAACTTATGTGGTATTTTGATCATTGGACTGATATTACAGATGAGGAAACTGAGACCCAGAAGGAAAGTGGTACATTTGTAAACATATATCACTTTCATCCAATAGAGTGTTCTCTATTTCACACTCACAACTTTCTCACTCTTACTCCAGACATAATTCTAATGAGTTTGGTTGTCTAATTCTCCCACCAAATAGAAAGCAAATTCGAAAAAAAATCATAACGTTACTAGAATCAGATATGATAATTGATGAAAAATCAAAGAATTAACAACAGTAAAGGAAGAAACTGGAGGAAAAGACATAAAAAAATCACAAAATGAATACACATGTCACAAAATGGATAGCAGTCTGGTGACATTTAATTTAAGGGCAACACCTCTGTGTACATGAATAGCCCCTAGTGGATTTACTGCATTTCAGTCTTTCTCAGTCACTTTTTGTTCCATTCTCTTTCATCCTCACTAAGATCTAATCACACTGTTCAGTTCTATCAAACTTGCCAAGTGCCTTAACACCTCAGGGACAGTTCACACTGTTCTCCTACTTGGAACTCTTCTCCCTACTCTTGACATGGCTGAGTCTCTTTCTTTAAGACTAAATTTACGCAGTAACTAGTGCTGCATGGACACTCAGAAAATATTTTTGAATAAATAAATGAAAAGGTAAATACTATAATACTATACTGTTAACTTTGAGTCCTTCAGAACAAACTACCTTTAGAATATCCTAGCCAAAAAAATCAAAGAATGGAACATACCCACTAAAAAAAAAATGCTTATAATAGCTCTGTCTTAAGAATATAAACAGCAGTAACTTTGGATATGTAGAAAAATTCTTATATTCTGGGATGTAACATAATCGCCACTGAGCTACTAACTTAATGTCATAATTTCTCTTAAAACCCACATTTTTCTTGCAATGAAAATAAGATTTTGTAATAATGTAGCTATGCAGGCTTCATTTTTATAACAGCAACCTACATATCATCAACTCTGGATACCATTACTTCATATTTTGAGCATAATTTTATAAATGTTTCCCTACCAATTTTCCCAGTTAATTCAATGAAAAACAATAGCTGCCTCATCATTTAAGTCAGTTTTGGAGGTTGAATAAGACTAAAGGCTTTTTAATGCAACATGATAATATTCAAAACACACCGCAGGTCAAAGGGATCAGAGGGTCTGGTTGTTTCTTATAACTCTGAATTATTAGTCAATTAATTCAAAGTTACTTTTTTTATGATCATTCCACATGTAGATAATTGAGATTTTTTACAGAAGAAATTCAAACCCACATTTGTATCTTCTCAATGATTTCTCAGTCCAAGTTGCTCACTTCACAAGTCTAAAGACAGTTCTTCTCTGCCCCAGCTGTGCCAATTCAACCTGGAGTGGGAAACATTGAGTTCTGACACCCTTAGGAGCTACCAAGATTGCTTGATGGAAAGGAAGCTGACAGTTCTGTCAGGGATGTGAGAAGCAGAATCAGATCCAGCTTGTTCCTGCAGAGATGTGCTGGCTCCACAAAGCTGGAGATAATAAAAGCAAGTTTAGTGGATAAAATGAGCAGATATAACTCAAAGACACATGGGAAGAGACACTGAGCATAAAGATGACATTTCACATATGACTGATAGGGTAAGAAGTGCCTTGCCAAAGGTTCAGGAACCACTAGAGGAGGTAGAGGGGCTGGAGTGTCTCCTTAGGATCTCCTTACATCTAGAATGACCGCCCTCTCAATCTTTTCACCCTTATTTAGTATTTCAGGTAATGGACTTAGAGGTCCTTGGCAGAATGTATGTCCTGAAATGAAGTCTTTCAGGATTCCAAGTTCCATTACTCACATAAGTTAAGCATTTGATTTTAAAAAGTTGTCTTAGGTCATTATATTATCTATAATCTTTGAAATGACCCTTCAAGGTAGGTGTTATTAATGAGAAAACAAACTTGATCAGAAAAATTCACTTTCCAAGGTCACACAGCTAGTGCACAGCAAAGCCAGGATTCAAACCCATGTCCTTCAGACATAAGCTACTCTCTTGCCCTCCACCAGTATGCTTCCACAAATGCTCTTCCACACTGAGGAAGTCATTGCTTTCTACTAAAGGAAGCCATTCTCCTTTGATAAAATGCAAATTAAAATCTCCACAAATATATGCAAAACATTTCTATAGTCTTTACCTGAAAATGTGTCCTGGGTTTCTAAAGATTCATAACATCTCTACAATTTCATCTCCTAGTCAGAGGTCTACACAAGTCATGCCTCCTGTTCAGAGAATGTAGCTGACAATGGCCACTCACTAGCCCCCTGTGGATTTGGAAGAACGCTGTCCCAGCGAAAGAGGCAACCTCTGATAGCTGAGGAACAAATTTTCTATAAAGCAGTTTTTATAGCTATCATTGAAACAGATTTTCACTTTCTGTAAGTTTTTAGAATGATCTTTTTTTATATTGGGGATTGAACCCAGGACCATTCTACCAATGAGCTACATCCCTTGCTCTTTTTATTTTTTATTTTGAATCAGGGTCTGGCTAAGTTGCCAAGGCTGACTTCCAACTTGCAATCCTCCTGCCTCATCCTCCCAAGTTGCTGGGATTATAGGCGTGTCCACCCTACCCAGGAAGAAAAATCTTAAGTTTAGATGACAATGTTTTATAATTTTTTTCCAAAAAACTTTACATGCTTCAGTTTGGGATTTTGTATTGCTTTTGTCATCCCCTGTCCCCTGTCCGAGAGAGAGAGAGAGAGAGAGAGAGAGAGAGAGAGAATGTGTCTGATAAAATTCTTATCAGTAGTATAGGTATAATCACTGTGTACCTGAACAATGAATTTATAAATTAAGAAATGTGATACAACATCATGAGGAGTCATTTTACAAACTTTCCACTGACGCTTGCTTGTCTACTATATCCAGAGAAATATGGTCTTTCTGTCTTGTGAAACAGAAGAAATACAGAATTTATATCTTGTCTCAACCAGTTATCCTCTCCCAGACTATGTTGTCATTTTACAAAATGGAGACACTGAAAATACCTGCTGTAGAAAGTTACATAGAACCATTCCCATGAAGATCTTTTATAAGTGACAAAGTCCCATAAGCCCTCCAATTGCCACGGTATTGTCTAACTTAGAACCTGTTTTCCATTTCATCATGACATTCCACTTAAGAACAACCTTATGTAGCTTCAATAGATTGTGGTGTTGCTGAATTGGAAATGCCTTTTGAAAGTTTAAATTGAGGATCCTTTTTTTCTTCCCTCAGTCATCTAGATTGCAATTCTGAAGTGAAGACTTCAATTATTTGGAGAAGTCTATTCACAGTTGTGGTGGCTGCTGTGCTCCCATACAAGGTAGGAGAAACAGACCCTGTGATGTGCTGGAATGTTGGCCTCCCCAGAAGAGGGCGTGAGAATGACTCTGACAGTAAGACAGAGGGAAAGGGATTCTCCCATGAAGGTCACTTGAACCAAAGCCCTAAGGGCTGGCAAAAGGAAGTAGCATGTCCATATATAGATACCCACAGTGCAAGAAGAAACCCCTCTTCATGTTGTATTAATATTTTCAGTAACTTTTTAGATAATATCTAGGCCTATAATGATTACAGTGTGGTTAGGAAATGAGCAGTAATGAACAGTGTTGAATTATTTCATCTTCTAAGAAAAAAGTCCAGAACAAAGACTAATGATTATCCCTAGCAAGTAAAATATTGCAGACCACAAAACGGTTTGCCATTCTAATCCATTTGAAGCATAAACAAATACATACTTGCATGCACACACAAACCCCTACACAGAACCTATAGTCAAATGCTGAAAGAGTTAATTTAGGCCTTGGAGAAAACCTGCTTTAAGCACTGGTTCAAAAGCTCTTAAATAACAGCAAAATCAATATACTTTTATCAGACTTCAGTGTTTATAGAAGCAATACAAAACAGGATTTTGTTAAATGTATATATTATGCCAGATCAAACTGTAAGTTAAAACATCTGTGTCCAAGTTAATCTCAGATATAGCATGGAGATTATTTGAATTGTGTGTTTCCTTTTGTGACCTTTTTAGATGTGGCTTTCAGGGGGATGGGTGGGGGAATAATTTTCTTAAGCTTTTAGTTGTCTGCAACTGTGCCAACAGTTGAACAAAACAGCAATATTTTTTAAAGTTACCCAGATGAATAACAAAAAGAAAGAAAACCCCTTTAGTAATTTTGAAATAGAGTTGTATAGGGAATATTAAAAAATAAATTATAGACACATAAATACAGGTATGCACATCTCAGATTGCTATAGGCTATCCATGATATAAAATTTTCAATTAAAACCATTCTTATGAGCAATAATCACATTCTGAAAAAGCATACACAACTTGCTAGTGGATTATACCACTTCCCTGATGAAACAAGCCTTAAAACATAAGCCAATATAATGTACTTAGCTTAATATGCACTGATATTCTTAACACAATAAAGGTTTTTAAAGTCTTATAGAAAGTCCTTGGTTCTTGTTTGTAAGAGACAAGAAAACAAGAACTGAAGTTGATGGAAGCCTTCTTTTTTTAGATCTGTTTTTAAGGGATCCAGACATCTGTAATTCAAATCCATTTTGATTGAAACAATAAATTTGATTCAATTCTGAAATTTCATTTCAAAAGTGTAAGAGAGAAATTCATGGGACCCCTCAAAGTAAATGACAAGCCTGGTCTCTGAAATATGTCAGGAACACATTAACACCATGTAAAAATAACAGCAGAGCCAAACCAAAGTCACAGCGGCCAAATGGCCTAAAAACAGGGCTTTAGGAGAGGAACTTGCAAATCTAATATTAATTGTATCTTTGGTAAATGACCAGAACTTACAATTGAACCACCTTAATAAATATTTCTGTGTGTGTGTGTGCAGTAATCGTATTCTTTCTTTGTTTAGTTTGTTATGTACTGGTAATAGACTTGAACCCAAGATTAAGAGCACTGCATTACAACTGTTCCATATGGACCAGGATCATTCACAATCTATGAAAGTATTCATTGTAGCTATAATGTGATCAAACTCTTCCAGGTGCTAGGTATAGCACCATGAACAACACAAAACACCTGCTTGAAGAAGCTTCTATTCTGGCAGAGAGAAATGCCATTCACATAGTATACATAGGGATACAGATATATGTATATCTCATGTCAGATGTTAAGCACTATGAAGAAAAGGAATCAAGGAAATAAAACAGAATAAACAGAAAGAGGTGCTTCTCTGTTGAGGTTACATTTGAGCACAGCCCCTGGATGTTTGTAGAAAGAATATCTCATATAGACAGAACAGGAAATATAAGACTACCACAGCATGAGTTTGCTTACTATACTTGAGGAACATCAGAGGCAACTACGGGGCTGAAGCAGAGCAAGAAAGTTGGACAGAGGCAGCAAAGAGAGGAAACTAGGGTCCGATTATTCCAGTCATGGAATTCCTATTGATTATGATGGAAAGTCATTGGGAGGTGTGAGCACAAGAGGGGCATGATGATCCTAGTGTTCAATAACTAGGGCAAGTCAAACAATTAGAACGTCCACCTAAAGTAGACCATGTTTTCCTCAGCATGATGGTTAAAACAGAATCTAGCATGTTATAGATGTTCAATCAAGATGTATTGAATGAATATATGATGATAATAGCCTATGCCCCCAAAAAACTTATCCACAATTAGACACTTATTCCTTTAATCAAAATCCTGTTTTCTTTTTCATTGCAAAACAGTATAAAAACTTAGCTACTTTAATCATCTGTGTGTTTTGTGAATTAGTTGACTAATAAATTTGGTCCAAAGGTACTATAAGTGGAAATCAAGTCACATTTAGAAAGATCTTAAGAAGAGAATTTAGATTAAAAAATAATCAAGGGGTTAAGAATTGTATATTATATTCTTAAGAGGGAATGCCACTAAAGGGGGGAGACAATAATAGTGAATTCTGCTTATTTTTTAACTGCCCAAAAATCATCCCTGGTAATGACACCTGCCTATATCCACAACATATCTTCACTGCCAACACTCCTTCTTCAGAATTCAGTTTTTCTAGCTGAAGGATTCAGTTTTCACTCCTGAATTCCCATTCTTCCTAGAGTACAGGAAATTGGATCTGGTGTTGCTTATACAAGAACATAGTTAGCAAGTGTTTTGCACCTAGAACAGAGTAACATTGGGCCTTAGAGAAATTTGAAAATTATCTTAATTCTCAGTATACAAAATGCTGCTCTAAAGTAATAAATCTGCCGGGTGTGGTGGTCCATGCCTATAATCCCAGCAGCTTGGGAGGTGGAGGCAAGAGGATAGCGAGTTCAAAGCCAGCCTCAGCAATTTAGCAAGGCACTAAGCAACTAACTCAGTGAGACCCTGACTCTAAATAAAATACAAAAATAGGGCTGGGGATGTGACTCAAGGGTCAGGTGTCCCTGAGTTCAATCCCAAGTACCCCCCCCAAAAAATAAATAGAGTAATAAATCTGTTTTTTTGGAGTGCAAATAGGGAAATTGGCCATTAGGGAGATCTAATTCCTTCCAGCACTAAGTATAGAAAGTTAGGCCTAGCCCCCTCTATAAGAGGGCATATCAACAAGTACTATTGACCCAGGACTGAGTAATAGTGAGTCCTTCCCAGGTGTGATGGTTAATATGGGTTGTTAATTTGATTAGACTAAGAGATGCCTACAATTAAGAAACTTCTGGGTATATTGATGAGGGTATTTCCAGAAATGATTGGCAGGTGGGACAACAAATTAAGGGAAGAGACCCACTCTCAATATGGAAGGCAACGTCCAATAGGCTGGAAGCCTGAATGGAACAATAGATGGAAGAAGGATGAAGCTGAGAGACATAAGCTCCATTCTTCAGAAGCTGGTGCTTCCATTGCTACTGCAATCACCTGAGGACATCATGCTCCAGCTCCTCCATTCTTTCAAAGCAGATTCTTGCCAGCGAATCTGCTGGTAAGAGTTTCCAGGCTCAGCCGAGCTGCATCGTTGGTCCCTCTTGTTCTAAGCTTCTTGGACTGAGCAGCCTCTGATTCCTCTGGCTCTCCAGTCTGCAGACAGTCATTGTGGGACTATCCAGCTTCTGATTGTGGAAGTGCATTTAATAAATCTTCTTCTTATAATCACATATGTACACATCCTATTAGGTCTGTTCCTCTAGAGGACCCTGACTGATATTCTAGGTTGTATATAGAAATAATCTTCATTCTCAATATACTATGTAGTTGTCTAAAGGATGAACATATCTCCATTAGGAAAAGAAACTAGGATTCTGATTCATGAATTAAGGCAAGGAAAGAATAAATGGAAAATAACTATTATACAGAACAATTTCAAGCACATTTCTTTGTCCAATGTTATATACATGTGTTCTTTTATGACTAAAATAACTTTTCTTTGATCATAAATGTCCCACAGACTTATTCTTTGAGATGCTACAGCTACATATTTTCAACAAAAAGAGAAAACACCAACAGTTCAAACCCAGAGGTAAAAAGCATTAACATTTTGGTATGTTTCCTTATACTTATTTTTTTTCTCCATATATACCTATCTGCTCATGCTATTTATGTCTTTAATTCTCTGCCTCATTGCACAAAGAAGTTGGGGTAACCATGTAATGGGTATTTGCAACTGCTTTTAAACATTGTTTATTGTACATAGTAGAATCCATATCTCAGAGGCAAATATTCTAATGATTACATTAAGTCAGGCCTGGGTTCAGTGAATTATTTTGCCAAATTCTGTGGTGTAGATTGCCAGATGGCACAAATGGAGACGTAGTATGCCCTTTCTTCAATATCAATCCTCTAACTCAGGGGCTGGCAAACTTCATCCCTGGGATCAAATCCAGCTGCCACCTATTTTTGTAAATAAAGTTTTGGATCTTTATTTGTTCCAAAGTATTGTGTTCCAAAGCACTGGAACACAGCCATACTCATTTGCTTTTGTACTGTCTAATGCAGTTTTCACACTACAACAGCAGAGGTAAGGTGCAATAGAGTGATTACAGCAAAGAGAGGTGACTTGTAAAACTACATTTTTAGGGTTACTTACTCTTTCTGTACAAGGCAGAAAATTATTCTTGCAAAGACCGTGAGGCTCACAAGGTCTAAAATACTATTATCTAGATGGCTTTTTACAGAAAACATTGACTGCCTCACATAAGCACCACCTCCCACGGAATGTGTGGAAGAAAAATATTGCATATGTGTCCAACTATCCCCCTTTCCACATTTATCTTGATTTGGTTAGGTTTTTCCATACAGATTGAGTATCCCTTATCTCAAATGTTTGGGCTCACAAGTGTTTCAGTTTTGGGGTTCTTTTCAAATTTTGGAATACTACATATACATGATGTATCTGGGGACAGGAACCAAAACTAAACACAAAATACACTTGTGTTTCATATAGACCTTGTATACATAGCCTGAAGATGATGTTATACAATGCTTCTAATAATTTTGTGCATGAAATAAAGTTTCATGGTGTGGAATTTTCCATTCAGAGTTTGGCATTTGGATTAGGGATGCTCAGTCTATATTATGAGTTTCAAAATCAATATGTCCCTATTGAATATAGAGGTTCTGGGACATACCAGTTCTGCTTTGTTTTGCTTTTCATCTTACTTATCCTCAGTTGCAAGATGGCATTCTCAAGGTGGTTGGAGATAAAAGAGGCCGTGGTACTGGCACCCAATGGAGGCAATTCTAAATGGGGCAACACTCCAGAATATCCTAACAAGGGTATCCCAGTTCCTGCTATGAATTTTTAAGGACCAACACAGCCATCCCTGAGTGAGCACTTTTTATTTGCTCTAATTGCCAGCACAATTCAACCTTTCAGTAAATTATTCATTCTTTAATTATCAAAATTCATTCCAT
Source organism: Marmota flaviventris (assembly GCF_047511675.1). Classification (NCBI taxonomy): domain Eukaryota; kingdom Metazoa; phylum Chordata; class Mammalia; order Rodentia; family Sciuridae; genus Marmota; species Marmota flaviventris. The sequence continues at coordinate 98,437,372 of NC_092498.1, read as the reverse complement.
AGAGGGAGAACTTCTTCCACTCCTAATGTAAAAAGCCATACGAGGCTCTTGCCCTAGCAACTAGGTCAAATAATCTACAAATAATGACTTTTCTTGAGCACATGCTCGAACTAATATAGCAAGGCAACGAGGTGAACTGAATTCTAAAATATTGACAAATCCTCCTTTGGAATTTGGAGGGATGGAGTACACAAACTATTTCACCTTTGGCAGAGCTTCAGAAGAACTACCTGCCATAAAAATAGGTATGAAGAAAACAGCAAAGTTTTTAAAAAGTTCTTGAACTCTGAATTTAGAAGAACATGTCAGAATAACAGGTGTTGTAGTGAAGTCTGTAATAAGTGCTTTTCCATGGCATCCACCAATTCCTGAGAAAAAAATGGGAATAGGATGGAAGATTGGAGACCACCCTTCAGTGGCATTTATACAAGTGGTAACCACCTGCCACTGAGGGACAGGGATTAAACCCTTCTCTCATAGGGAGTCAGAGTCTTAACCTGCCAAGAGAGGGGCAGGAACTGTTTCAACTTTCTGAGCCAAGGAAAAGATGCATACTTCCAGTCAATTCCAGTATAACCTCAAATTCAACATGTCCAAAGAAGGACTCATTTGCTTCCTATTAAAACCTCTACTATATTCCTTAGCAATGGACAGTGCTGACACTCAGCATACCACAAACTCTGGACTTCATCATGATTCCTTTAGTCTGATCTCTCATTCCTCAGAGTGAAACTGGTCCATCTTCCTAAATATCTCTCAGATCTAAGGAAGAAAGTTTTTTAAAATTAAAAAAAAAATTAGTTGTATATGGACACAGTAAATTTATTTTATTTATTTATTTTTGTGCAGTGCTGAGGATTAAACCCAGTGCCTCACAAGTGCCAGTCTAGAGGTCTACCACTGACCTACAATGCCAGCCCAGGAAGAGAGCTTTTTAATTGCCACTGCAGGTCCTTACCATTGTCTCCCATTCTATAACAATGACTTTCTAATTACTACTGTCTTTATTTTACCTTCCTATATTAAGGAATTTCTGTCCCTTCTTAAAATTTTTCAGAGTCTCTCCATATTCTGCAAGATGAATTTTGAACTCCTCATCACAGCAGAAAACATCTCCCCACCTTGCCAAAAGCACCCCCATACATACCCCTGGCCCATCCTGATCCCTATGCTTCAGTCACATTGAAGGAACTGCCATCACATCAATATACTGCACCCTCTTGCACCTAAGTGCCCTTCCTGTCTCTTGTACTGATAAACTGACATTCACCTTTAAGACTCAGCTTAAGGGGAGATCCCCTCCCTGTGAAACCATTCCCAAATCCCTCCCTGCAGCCCTGTTGTGCTTCATATTATCACCCCTGCCAGCCTATGACACCCACAAAGAAAGACTATATGTCTATTTTTTTTCCTAATAGGGACTTAAGCACAATGCCTGGTACAATTGATGTTCAATGTCTTTGTTGACTAAATTTACATCTTAAAGGAAATTACATATATAATGTTTTTCCAAATCCCAGTTTCAATACATAGTTAAAATCATCACTACCACCAATGGAACATAACCCAGTTCACCAATTTCAGATAAAAGATATTTGTCTGTTTCTATTTATGAGTTCTGAAGGAGATTTCAGGAAAAGCAAGCTGAATTTTCTCATCCCATAAAGAACACCCCAAATGAAGGCGTTTATACATGGTTTATACCACTCTACCCTTTGGTAAACTGGATGTGTTCCATCATGGCATCATGGTGCTACTCGAGTTCTATAGCAAGTTGCTTTTACTAACATAAGTAAAAAGGCTTGTATCTAGGCCTCAGCCACTTGTGAGTAATTTCTGAAGAGTGTGTATTCAGTGATAACATTCCTACAGTCCAAACACAGGCAGTGCTTTAAAGAAAGAACAATGTGGTGATAATCACCATTTATTTTCAAGTGTTGCATATTTGTTTCAACAAATTTCAAAACATTTCCCAAGGGATTTTAAAGAAAGCCACCAAGTATGTTTAACAAAACAACATATGGAATGCTAATTTTGTTGTGATGCTATACTCTAATACAGCAAGAAACAGATTTTTCGTAAAATCAGCAGATTTGCAAACACTAATTAGGAAACATCGAAAACTATCAAGGTCAATTTAAAAATCCATTTGAAAACAAATATTCGTAGTCTTGTGAGTTCTAGTAATTTTTCACCAGGGACTCACTGAACATCAACAAACTTTCAGTGTGCAAGTTTGCAGTGAAAATAAATAAATAAAGATATAATTCTGATTTTTTTTTTAAATACAAAGCCAAACGGTGAGGTTTGGAGGATTGAGTGGAAATAACTAATTTGTCTCTATCAGTATAATCTCTCCTCAGGAATCTAAGGTCCTTGGGGTATAGGATTTCTACTCAATTTAAGATACATTTCTCTTAAGAGACTTCCCAGGAGTTCTGTGCCTGCATAAGAGAGTATATGCAGGATAAGTGCTATTAACTCTTTGCAAGAATAATTTTCTGCCTTGTATGGAAAGAGTAAGTAACACTAAAAATGTAGTTTTACAAGTTACCTTTCAATTCTTGTTTTTGCCCTATAGCCATTACTTTATCTATTTCCCTATCCATTGCCCCTGACATTGTCTAAAAAACAATGTCAAAAAAGGTGGGGAAAGGAGATATAGATGTACATATGCAGATATATGCATTTCATATGTGTATATGTTTGCATGCTTGCTTCTGTGTGTGTGAGAGAGATTCCAAATTTTCATATTTTAAACTAGTAAATATTTGTTAAATACCCACATGATCAACTTAGCCTAGCTATATGCTTAGGGTCACTCATCTCTCATCATAGTTAACTCCATGCAGAGAGGATGTATATTTAGAAAGGTTGTATATTTAGAAAGCCACTAGTGACATCATGACATTTTAAACAGGATAATTCATAACAAGCTATTCTTTCAGCTAAGAACCCTACACCAACAACACAAGAGTTGGTTTGAATCCAAATAGCAAAGGTTAAATATATATCCAGAAACCAAAACTTTTATATTAAATAGTTTGACTTATTACTGTTTTATCTCTTTAAGTCTTGCCTTGTTCTAGAAGGGACTCAAAGTAGTGTTGCTTGAAATAAGATTGAGACTGGCTAAAGTTTTGAAAAGTATCATTAAATGGAATTTCTCCTTTTGTTGCTATCGTATTCCTTTTGAGGAAATTTGATGTAAATAACACACACTCAAGTGGGTCTGTCTTCTGTCCCAAAGACCCACAATACTGGACTGGCCTGATGAAGACCCCAAACACTTTGAGAAAACCATGTGAAATTACAGAAAAACAAGATGCAGAGTATGTCAGAGTAAATGTTATAGATTAGTCAAAACTTTAACTGATTCCTTAAGGGATACTGTCTCATACATAAATACACTTTTTCTCCCCCTTTCTTCTTCTATTACATTTCACTGTTCATGATTTTTAAAAAATGAAGAATTTGAGTCTATAATGTGGGAAGGACAATCTTAACCAACGAACAATGCTATTAGATATAATGGTATCTAGGATTTTTGCCTCTAGATACAAAGAGAGAATCCAGTGACTAAAACACAAAACATTGGAAGTTTTAAATATTATTTACTGCTAAGAGTCTAAAACACTCAAACACCATAGCACAGTGATTGCCAAATCCAAATTAGAGTTAGTGGGTTTTTTAAAAGTTTCTCTTAGGGGACTATTTCAGCTCTATGGAGAGGCGTGATACATAAGGAGATGGAGCATCTGGCTGAAGACCAATGTGCCTATGAACCCAAACCGAGTGGACCCATATGGATAGCTTTTATGAAATCATAAACAGTAACACTGAAGAACATCCTAGGCTTACAGTGCTTTATGGGATTAATAATTAAACTAGTCTCACTACACTCCTGGGGTCAATGCAAATTTTGACAAGATCTAAAAATTTTTCAAGTAATCTAATTATTCTCTTATTTATTCATGTAACATACAGTGAAATTTTTTTTCTCTTTCTTTTCATTGGATGTTTAAAATTCAAAGCTACCCAAGCACCCTGTTTTGATGCCCGGGGATAATTCACATGTACTTCCCTCATGAGAAAGAAAAAAAAATAGTGATGCAGATATCAAAATCCCAGAGACAGAACAGGAAATAGCAAAATGCAACACAAGGAATAATATATTCTTTTCACTGTGGCAAAAGATGTATAACATAAAATGTGACACTTTTAAACATATAATTTAATTGCATAAAGTACATTCACAATGTTGTGTTATTATCACTACTATTTCCAGAAATTTTTTCTTTTAATCTTCCCCCAAAATAACTTTGTATCCATTAAACAATAACCAATAACTCCTCACTCTACCCCTCAGTCCCTGTAACCTCTGTTCTATTTGCAATCTCTGAGAATTTGCATATGTATACACTACATACTGCATGTTAAGTGAAATCTTTGTCATTTTAACCCCGACATGTTTCAAAATTCATTCATGTGGTAGCATGATCAGAATTTTATTCCTCTTTATGACTGAATAATATTCCAGTAGAAAATATGTAGAAAAATATATACTACATTTTTATTCAGACAAGGCTTCAAGATAAAGTTGATAGCTGTGAAATTCTTCCAGCTGTCATTGACCACCCCCCCACATAACTGCCTACAATCTATGCTTGTAATATGCTTTTTCACATGGTGAATTTTTCTTTTAATTTAACTTTTTTCCTTTTAGTTTTTTTCTACTATATAAATTATCAGCATTAATTTTTACAGTTTGCTATTCTGTGTGTTTCATCTTTGCAAGATTTCTAATACTAGAGGTGCAAACTGGGTAAAGACTTTAGAGCATTGTAATTTATTTTGTGGAGCTTTTGCAAATATGACTCTGAGAAAGTACCTTGTTATACTGTGTCAGCATCGTGTGTGTACACAAAAAACAGTGAAACTTCCTTATGAAGAAGTGTGCTTTTCATGTCTACATTTGTGGAAAGATAAAAGTTCTCAATATCTTGTTTCTTTAGGCAAGTTCATATTCAAGGGTGATCCATCACAATTTTTCATTGATCTCATCAAAAGACAGGTTATCTATTCACAGTATTTTGAATGACCACAGTTACAAAGCTAGGTAACATACCCATTTCTTTATGGTTTGTTAGCTCACAACTATTTTTCCAATGTGACTGCCATTAGTATACTTGAGCATTTATGCTTGCAAAAATATGCATGTTGTTATTGCTTATTTCATATGTACACTATGCAGTGTTCTGTTATGTTTTAATATGTCTCTCAAATAAATTTCCTTTTTGTAAAAGGTAAATAAATATCTTTAAAAGATTCTTATTAGTTTTTCCAGAATTATATTTTGGGAATTTTCAGCCTTCAAGATTCTCGACTTTAGAAATTTTGATCTTTTAGGATTGTTGACATTCAGGATTATGGCCCCAAAGTAGTCTCTTCTGAGAGTTTTATAGTTTTAGCACTAATATTTAGGCCTTTGATGCATTTTGAGTTAATTTTTGTATAAGATAAAGATCCAACTCCATGCTTTTACATATGGGTACCCAGTTTTTCCAGTTGAAAAGACTCCTTTCCCCATTTACTGGTGTTGGTTTCTTTGTCAAAATTAACTCCTGAAAGCTGTGCGGGTTTATTTCCAGGATCTTTATTCTATTATATTGGTCTATATGCCTGCCTTTCTGCCAAACCATACTGTTTTGATTACTACAGCTTTATAGTAATTTTTACAGTAAATTCTTTTTCAAGTTTGTTTTGGCTACTTGGGATACCTTAAAATAGGTTTTCCTATTTCTGCCAAAAATATCACTGGGATTTTCATAGGAATTGTATTGAATACTTTGGTTAGTATTACCATCTTAGGACTATGATCTTCCAATCTATGAACATGGCATATCTTTCCATTGATTTATGTCTTCTTTAATTTGGATCAATGCATATACTTTTTAACTTGTTTTAACAAGCACTTAACTCTCATTCTCTTGCAGAAAACTGTCTCATCATTTATTGAATCCTCATAATGACCTGATGAAATACTATTTTTTAATTCCACTTCATGGATAAATAAATGGAAGCACAAAAAAGTCAAATAACTTATGCAAGGTCACATGGCTAATAAGTGGTAGAGCTGGGATTTAAACCCATGACTTTGGAGTACATGCTCCCATTGCGCTGTGGTCTGTTTTCAAGCATCAGTTCATTCAACAAACATTGACACACTACCTTCCAGTTCCCCAGAAGCAAGCTCCAACACAAGATTGCATGCATAAGAAATTTATTAAGGAAGTTATCCCAACAGAAACCAGTTAAGGGAATGAGGAAAGCAGGATAAGAAAGAAGTAGCCCAGCAATGGTTTGGTGTCAGGTGAGGCCCCTACCTCAGTCTAACCTTGTGGAGAGCTGACTACTGTGCATCCACTTTAAGGCAAGACAGCTGGGGTTTGCACTGCTGCATCACTCACTGGCTACAGATCCTTCTGCTGGCCAGGTACACTTCTACGCAATCCTAAGTCTCCCTGTGCCTGAGTAGAGTGGCTCCAATAATCCCGATCCTCTGAAGAAAGTTACAAGTTCAGTTGGGTAAAAAACAAAGTGTTCAGAAGTTGGAGGACAGATACACAGAGGTGACAACATGGATCTAAGGGGTCTGGACAGAGCCCCAGTGTGTAATGCACTGTACTACACACCAAAAGAAGCAAGATGTATGAGATCATACACTCCACTTCAAAGATGTTATATGTTAGTAGCAAGACATTCATATTTTATACAGGGTAGACAGAAATAAGTACTATAAGAGAGGCAAATGAATTGCTAAGAAGTTGAAAAAAAGAGTAACAACTCTTTTACATCCTAGCTGAGGAAATCAAAAATAGATCATTGAAGAACTAATCATGACCTTTGATCTAGGTATTACAATTGATAAGACTTGATGAAAGTCTTTAAGGCCACATTTTTGCGAGTAGCCACTCAGAGGCATGAAGACACAGAGCAATTTCATCATAACATTTGGCAATACTGTACTTCCATATCTATGAGTTCTTCAGAAGGTATTAAAATGCATGTTCTCAGGTCCTTCCCCATATATACTCAATCACTCATACTGTAGTCACTGCAGCAAGCCCTGCAGTGACTACAATGCACACTTAAGCTGAAAGGAGATTGTTCTACAACACCTAGTACTGCAGCTCAGAAAGTTCATCTGAGCTCCACATGCACTAGGCCATCTGTGACCCTGCTGCTGCCTGTTAGTACCCTCTCCCACTCCTTGTCCTGACTAGATGAAGGGACAGTCATCCCAGAGAGCAGCCTCTTGCGAACAACAAGCTCAAGTCTCAAGTGGTCCAGAATTCCATGAGGCCCATTCAGAGAGGAAAGACCTGACAGAGGAATGAATTCATTGATGAGATAGCAGGGCCTGAACCTAAATGATCTGGATCCTCATTATGGACTTCCTGCGAGTTCTTGGAGTTCTGACTCTTCCTCCTTCTTTGGGAGCTGAGTCAGCTTAAGGGGCTCATAATAACCCTCCTCAAAAAATGACTGACCAAACTATTTATATCAACTGAGGAGAAATGGAGGTAACACCACCACAGTTTGAAATCATATGTAAAGTATGGTCTAAATCATTTGTCTTTAAGACAAATGCACATGATCACATTTTTAGCTGCAACCTACAAATACATAAAAATGGTTGAGAAGTGACAATTAATATATAATAAATACAAATATGATTTATAAAATAAATAGAACAGTTTAGTGGGGCAAGTTGTGCAGAAAAGATTTATGAACATATGATCTGGGGGGGCAGACATCTGAGATTGGGCTGAGGAAGCATTAGGCCTGGGAAGTGAACAGAGGTTGAGCTTTAGGAAAATGGATCTGGCAGGGTGTGCAAAATAGCTTAGAAAGGAGAGATCCTGGAAAAGGACAAATCTCTTAGAAGGCTCGGAAGTAGAACGGTGATAAAGGAGAAAAACACAAAGAAATGGTGGAAACAAAATTGACATATGTTCAGCAAAGAAAAAACAAAGAGATGTTTTTATGCAGACTACAGATATATACCTGTTCTGCATAAATGTGCTTTTTAGCTGAAACACAAAATTCATTCTTACCCTTAAAACAATGGTGATTAAGATTATCCACACAATAAAACAGAATAGAGAAGATGCAACCACAAAAATGCTGTTTAACTCTCCAACTTAACATAGAAGAGTTCTGAAATGTGAACAAGCTAAATAATTCCAGGTGTCTTTAAGACAAATGCACATGATCACATTTTTAGCTGCAACCTACAAATACAGTAATTCCCCCACAAAGTTGGCAGTTTATAAATCAATGAAATGCTAATCTCCATGTCACTAAACTCTCCAGATCTGTCAGATTAGGTTTAGAGAAACCAGCCACCCTCAGAGGTAGACATGTCTTATTATGAGCTCATCATAAAAGAGCTAAAATCTGTATTATTTTTACTATTTAATACTAATATCAAATATATATTGAGTACATACTTTGTGTCAGGCACTATGCTCATTATATGCCTTATATCACTTATTACTAAAACACAGAATTAAATGCATTGCCCAACATTATGGAGCTTTTAAGTAGAAAAACCAGGATTCAAATCCAGATCTGTTGACCTCAAATTCAGAATTCAAGGCACTGAGCAATTTTTCTTCATACATTCTCTCTTTTAGTTTAATCCTCCTAACAATTCTTTGTGGTAGTCATTATTCTCACCATTTTATGGATATGGAATATGAAGCCCAGAGAAGCCTAGGGTCAGGTTCCGCAAGAGCCAACCAGGAAGATCTAATCTGAGTTTTATTAGTCCCAGGGCAGTGTTGTTCCACTGTCTGATGTGGGGGATACTCTGGTGACAACCTCGGTATTCCCCAAACACACCAGTATTCTCTAGGAAAGAAAACAGGGCATTTAAAATATAGTGTAATTCACAAACACACACAAATAACATGGCAGCTTAGTAGGGGAGATAGTGGTGTGGGAAGTGCTTGTACTTTGGCTTTCTACTAGTTAATGATTGTCAGTCTTTGGGATGAGTTGATAATATATGCAGATAAATCTGTAGAGATAGAGATAAATACACAGATAAGCTATTTTCAGAGAGGAATAACATAGACTAGCTGTGATTTCTGAAAAATCCATGGAGGAATTCTCAGTTTTTACTATCAAATATAAAAAATCATCTTGACAAAGCAAACATTAAATATTTAAAGTTGCAGGAAGCAAGTATAGCTCATTCAACTTCCATGTCAATTTTCTATGATGAAACTCTCAAAGACATTAATCCAGAAATCAAATAAATTCTAAATAACTAACAGTCTTTGGTATCATCTGAATGTTATTTTTCTAAAACAATTATTCTTAGTTACTTCCTACTTTTACCCTAACTTGCAGCCACACCAATTCATCTTTTCCTTTCTTTAATGCATCAATATTCCTTTTGAAGAAATGAAGCACAATTGCATGTCCATGTATGAAGACACCAATGGTGTGACTCTACTCTGTGTATAACCAGAGATATGAAAAGTTGTGCTCTATATGTGTAATAGGAATTGTAATGCATTCCGATATCATAATAACAAATTAAAATTTTTAAAAAAAGAAAGAATAAAAGTTGCCTTTTAAATGTAAAAAAAAAAGTAAGTTCAGAAACACTGCAAAGTACTTTTTTTTTTAATCTGGAAAATAAGTCCTCATGTAATTATTACCTGCCAAATTACTTCCTTAAAACTATTGATGCCCTTATGAACACTTGTTGTCCATTTTATGTTAAACAAAATGCTCTCTGGAAGTAAATTATCTTTCTGCTTATAAAGACAAGCAGGGATAATTCATTCCCACTCATCAGGAGAATGGCCAGAGCCATATCAAACCCTGAATATACAGTGAAAAATGTGAGGTCAGCCAGGTACAAAGTCTGCAATCACAGCCATAGCTTCATATAAACAGAAATCAGGATTTCCCAAATCCTGTGATTAGGTCAGGAAATCTCAAATCCCTGAACCAATTGATTAATACAACTATGATGGGTTCAGGAAACAAAGCAAGGGGTGGGGGAGGTTGAAGTGACTATGCAAGAAAGGCTATACTTAAACATAATTTGCCCTTTTCCTTCCTTGCCTTTGGGGAAAGTGTATTGGAAGAAGCTGCCCAGATCAGCCTCTGTGTTTGGGCAAAGTTCTAGGTTATCATTTATGTATCCTTCTTGCACTTTGATCTTAATTATGCTGACAAAGGAAGTGAATGGAGCAAGCAGGGCAAACTCCCAACGTGGTAATCGTGACAGATGAGCAAGGGGCTGAGTTGGTCCAGCTGGCCTCACGAGAGGCCATCGGCAGGCCCTGTGTGATCTATTAGCAGGGTGAGCCCAGGTGCAGAGAAGGCTCCAGGCTCACGGAATGCAGCCCAGGCCATTAGCTGATGTGAGCATCGGGTAACTTATAGAAAAAAGCATGCAACATGAACGTCAGTCAGGAAATAGTTACAAATTAGAAAAAGAAAGAGGTATCGTATTGAGGGCAGAGGGGACCCTTTATGCCACAGTCATAAAAGCAACTTCCTCTTCTCCCTAATTTCAGAACCACAGAGTAGAATTCTCTCCATATGAAATTCCTCCCAAGTCACAGGCTATGCTAAACCGCGGCCTGTCCCTTTCAATGTGTTCACAGCGTAGTCACATAGAAACAGATGTTAATGCTTTACTGTCACGCTGCTAAGGGAAAGTGTCATGCAACACGGGGAGCAGCAGCCTATGACCTCTCAAGAACAATTCTCCAGCACCTCATAGATGCTTTTATTCTCCAGAAAAATCTGGATCCTTAAAGTTTGAAAAAGCTCCCTCCAAGATGGTGTAGCTCTGGTTTAATGATTCTGATAGACTCTATAATTGAGCTGAAAGGGGCCCTGTACAGCTTGCAAGCCAGGTGTAACAATGACCCATGATGGTTCATTTATTCCCCCTTTCTGTTGTAAGCTGGCTAACTGAGCACGACTACTTCAAAGCAGATTCCTGTGCTGGTCAGAATTATTCACTCTCTTAATTGTGTCCTCAAGATGATTTTTACATAATTACAGTATGGTAACACCTCTCCTACCACGCTATAATCAGTCATCTGTATTATGTTTATCTCTTTAACCAGACGTCAGTTCTTACAGTCAGGACCAAACGCAAATGGCATTCCATCCACAAAACCACACCTATATGGTATCCTTCTACCCACAGAAACAAGCACATATGGTGTCCACTGGTGGATATGGAGTAAATGAATGGATATACTTCAGCCTGAATTGTCAATGTTTATTATGACCAAGCACAATATATATTTATTTCCCTTTCTGTTTTAGATTGTATACTTCCTCATGATTTAACTAAACCATTTCTCTGTTTACAAACTTTGTGAGAGATAGCTTAAAGATGTTTTAAAGTTATATTTGAGGATAGATTGAATATGTTTATAGAAGCAATAGTATTCTTGGTAGCATTCAGCCTGGAAGTCAGTTTTCTCCCTCCAAAGATTCAAGATATCTCAAGAGAAGAAAAATAGAACATTATTTGCAGCAGAAATTTAGTTAGGCCTCTTATAATAGAAATCAGCTTTTAAAGACAAGGCAGGGGGAACCTCTAAGGATTTGACCAAGGATGAGGTGGAAGAATAGGAAGTGGTTGTAATCCATAAAAACAAAAGTCCTCCAAGAGGACAATCAGCATGGAGTCCTAGGAGAAGCTGGTGGGCCATGAGCACATCCACTTGAACACAGAGGGAGGGCCTGAGAAGGATCAGGGAGGGTCATGCAGAGATAGGAGACTCTGCCTGATGAACACATGAAGCATGTCACAGGGACCTGGAAAGACAGGGACAAGAGGAGGAAACAAGAAAAAGGAGGAAGTGTTCCAATACGACTCTGTAGTCAGATCAGAAGAACTCTAGTAAGATAGCAAATAGGTACTGAGGGTGGAAATTGAAACGTAAGAGAACCTGGCAAAACATCCAAAGCACCTTGCAAGACAAAAAAAGAGACAATGAGAGTAAAATGCAAAGAAAAAAGGGCAATGCCCATTCTGGCTAGAGAGAACTTTCTAAGGAAAGTGAGACTGGTGGCCAAATGGAAATATGTTTGTACTTCTTTGTAAGATTCGAATAATTATTTAATACATTTAGCTGATATTTTCTTCAGAGCATATGACCACATGGTTTTTAAATAAATCGTCTTTGGTTTTAAGTCTCATGATAAGAATCCAGAAAGGATACTGTGTTTATAACACATGCCTCAAAAGTGAGGGCAGGGAGGAAAATACCAGCCCCTCTTAAACAAGAATAATCAGTTCTTGAGAGGATCCGTCTCAATTCTTGCCTTCTTGCCCAAGAAGAGAAAAAGTGACATGGGGCAAAACTTATGCCAGAAAGCAAATGCAACCTCATGAAAGACCATGTATTCTACAGAAGAAGAAATCTGGAGTATCTGATAGTGGGAATCCTTAGCACCTTTGGCAATACTGAAGACAATACAAACACTCCCTCCACATGGGAGGCGATAGCACCAATAGCAGACAGAAGGTGCAGGAAATTGGCATACTGTGAAAGTATGGAAGGCTCCAAGACACAGAAAAAAATCCAGGAGGGCTTAAATTCAACTATGGTGTCTCTTCTTCAAGTGGCAGAGCCATTATTGCACATATCAATTCAAGACTGTTGATAAACAACCTCAATTATTTGTTGAGTCTTTCAACTGCTCTCAGTCTCAAGTGTCTAGCCATGGTAATCTATATTTTGTGACAAAGTCAGAGTAATTAATGTAGTAGATAAACACAACCATGCCATCTCCATTTTAAAATCCTCTCCTGGTTGTTTTCCAATGCCCATAACATGAATTCCAAACTACTTCAGGATGGCGCTAGATAGGCCTCAGATTCTGACCTCAACCCACCTTTGCTGTTTTATCTTTGGCATCTGCTGCACTAGACTTTTCAACATTCCAGAAACAATTATATGTTCAGATGTCTATACTGCCTCCTCACACTGTGCTACAGTTCACTTTCCACAAATCAACACCAAAATCCTATTTGTCTTTTAATGTTCTGCTCAAAATGTCTACTCAATAGACCTTTCCTTCATTCTCTTGATCACAAATACTTCTTATTGCTTATATGTTCCAACCACATTATTCTAATGCCTGATTTTATCATCATTAGAATCTGACACTGTATGTGTCCAAATTTCTGACTAGATAATAAGTTCCTTAGGCAAAAGTATACTGCCTTATCCTGTCTGTGTCTTCCTCCTAGACAAAATTCCAGACAAAGGTATGTGTTTCTTGACCTCTTGCTTTAATTTCATATCCAAATTAAATTTAGTCATCATTCTAAGACTTATTCATGTTTATTCTTAGTATAAAAAGAGCTCAATTTTAATATTCTATCCATAATTCATTAACCAAGCTCACAGATCATCAGACCTAGATCATCAGACCAAATAGCAAGTGAAATATGTGACAGTAAATGTCAGATTCACAAAAGGCATCATCTTTTATGTCATTAATTAATAGAACAATTTTTCTCATGGAATATTATGCAAGGACAAGCATTATTATTTTGGATCCCAAATAATTTCATATTCATCGTATATAACCTGTATCATCAGTTATATGTTTACATAATGAAATAGTGTCCCTTGTATTTCATTGCACTATCAAATATGACCATTCCACTAACCTAGAAAAAGTGCTCAATAATATGTGTCAATTGATGAACAGATTGAGAAATTTACCATTCACATGTAAATTTTCTTAACAGCAAAATCTTAAAGCTAACAGAAACTATTAACATCATATAAACACCTGCAGTAATTTTTACTAATAACTCAAATCAGTTGTTTCATTTTGTTTATAATTTTGCATATAACTTATAACTTCTGTGTAAAGTAGAAAGCATGACTTTCCCTTCAAGAAAAAGAGAGAAAAGTCATTAATTGGAGGTTAGAAGGGAGGAAAAGATGAATAGGAAGAACACAGAGGGTTTTTAGGAGAGTACAACTATTTCGTATTGTGTACAATGGTAGATACATGTCATGATACATTGCAGCTCATCAACTGTAATGCATGTACCTCTCTGGTGTTGGGTATTGATAATGGAGAGAATATGTATGTGTGGGCATAGGGGAAATATGAGAGATCTCTCTACCTTTTCTCAATTTCTCTGGACTCAAAACTTCTCTAAAACACAAATTCTAAAGAAGAAAACATGCCAACAATTTTGGCTTATTTGGAGGATTAAAATTAACACATGTGGAAAAACAAAAATAGAAAAACAGTATAAAACTGAGGTCACTAAACGGGAGATTGGTATTAGAAAGTTGTAGAAAATATGACTAAGTTTATGAAAAAATAAAAGAGACAAAATAGTCAATAGTTGATGTGATAACAAACATAAAATTCCACTTTTGAGAATTTTTATCAAAAAAAAAATAATCAGGTATGTGCATAAAGCTTCACATATGGAGTTATGGAAACCATCACAATATTCAATGATGGATTAAAATTAAATAAATCATGTGACATCCATCAGGCAAATACTATGAAAACAATTAAAAAGAATCCTTTCATTTTTATATGTGTTTGTGAATGGAAAAATTATGATAATACATGAGAATATGTATTATGTCTAATAGTTTAAAAAACTGCACACAAAAATGTTTAAAAATCTATAAAGAGATTATCTTTTATCTTTGGATTAAGGAAAACATCTATTTCCTTCTTCTGCTTATCTCTGTTATCTGAAAAAAATATTTTTTTGGTACCAGGAATTGAACTCAAGGGCACTTAACCACTGAGCCACATCCCAGCCCATTTTTGTATTTTATTTAGAGACAGAGATTCACTGGTTGCTTAGCGCTTCACTAAGTTGGTGATGTTATCTGAATCTTTATGATGAACATTTCTTTCTTTCATAATAAAAAATTAAACATTAAAAAAAATCTCTTGGTACTTCAGAGCAGTCTTGCACTTAGTTTTCCTTCCTCCTCTGTGTTCAAAAAATAAAGTCCACAAAAAAGTTTTGAAATGAATAAAATGCTCCACAAAAAAAGGAAAAAAAACACAACTGTCATAACTTTGTAAGGAAAGTAAGATGATAAATTTTACATCTCAACTTGACTGGGCCATGTGGTGCCCAAACATTTATAATGAAACATTCTTCAGGGTATGTCTGTGGGGATGCTGTTGGATAAGATTAACACTGGAATCTGTAGACTGAATATAGCGGACTGTCCTTCATAAGTTGCCCTCCAGTCAATGGATAACCTGAATGGAATAAAGATTGATAAGGGAAAACTCTATTTGCCTGACTGCTTGAACTGGGACATTGACCTTCTGCTCTCAGTCTGATACAACACCACCAGCCAGGTCTTCAGCTTGCCAACTGAAGATCTTGGAACTTCTCAACCTCCATAATCATATGATTCAATTCCTAATAATAAATCATATAAACATATGGTTTGATATATATATTTTGTTCCTTAAAATAAACCCTGCTATCTTCAGGGTTAAAGTGAGTTTCCATACATGATATGGTGGTTAAAGTGAGTTTCCAGTAGTCTAAACAGCCTTTACCATAGCTCTGCTACACATAACAAAGACCTATACCTTAGTCTGAGCTATCCATGGAGCAAAAAGCCTTCTTATTATCATATGCTATATGATATGGAACTTTTAAGTAATTATATATAGATATTACATAGCTAAAATAGGTATCTGGTATGAATATACATGAGTATAAATATACATATGTATTTTTTGCGTATTTATGTGTGTGTGTGTGTGTGTGTGTGTATATATATATATATATATATATATATATATATATATATAATTACATACATTATATATCTGATTTTGAGCTGGACTAAGAGTAAAGAGCCTTGCTAAATTTACAAATTACATTATATACAAATTTAATTATGTAAATTTGTTTTAATTATATACAAATTTGTATATTATATACACATTTACATAATTATTATGTATATATATAATTACATACATATAACATTTTTTGAAGAATCTTAACTAATACAGATGAGATTCATAATAACAATTATATCTAAAGGATGTTAATCTTATAGTGGCATTCAGGGTGGATTGTAGTTGGGGCAACTCAGAGGCTACACATTATAGCCAGAAAGATGCTGCTGAAGGTGAGCAAAAACACATTAAATCTAAAATTCTACCATCAATAGGAAACAATATTTAGAGCTCTTATTCAAACTGTGACTACATTGGCTTGATTACGAGGTTGTATATTACACTGAAATTCCATCAGTGCTCAATAAATAATACATTAAGCAACCTCTTTTGGACATCTTGGTTTAATTGTGAGGGCTGGAAATGCCCTGCCTTTTGGCAAAGTCTTCACAATATCAATTACTTTATTAACTTTGCAAACATATAATGGAAAAATAGGCACATTACTTTGAAATAGGCTGTTTTAATCTAATTCTCTTTCTTAATCATGGGAAAAGCCAATTTATGAGAATAACACATTTCATATCAGATAATTTATTTATAATGAAACATTAAGTAACCTCAGCACTTGATGCAATTGAGGATAATGCACAGAGGTTAAAGAGAGGTTCCAGTAGTCTAAATGGCCCTTACCATGAGTCTGTTAAGCACAGGGAGGATCTATATCTGAGTTTGAGCAGGACTAGGAGAAGACAGCCTTGCTAAATTTACAAACAGAAATCCCATTGTCAAAGTTGAAAGATATGTTAACAGTGTAGTTAAAAAATAATTTCCTGCATGGTTAAATTCATGCAATCCACATTAGATATGATTTTACTTTTAGAGAATAGCTGAATCTATTTGATCAAATTAAGATGATCTCACAAACATCACTAGACCACAAGAGTGTAGTAAACCCAATGAGTACATTTCCTCAACCACATTCACAAACATCATCTCCTTCTTAATCTTATAGTTCTCTAGGTATTTCCTAAGACAGAAGTTTAAAAGAACCCATGATTCTTCTGTGGCTAGCATACTTAGTTATTTTCCATAGTCCTGTAAAAATCAAGTGGAGAAAGGAAAAGAAATGAAAGGGAATTGAAGGGAGAAAAAGAAAAGGAAAGGAAAGGGAAGGGAAAATTAGAACAGCACACTAGATCTCTTTTCAGCCTGTTGTCTGATCTCTTAGAACCTGGATACATGGACCAGCTCTTACTTTCAAAAAAAATTATTTTCCTTCCTTTGTCTTGGTTCATTTTACTATTAAACCTGGCTCTAACAGCATTTAATGTCCCTAAGCTTTCAGGTAAGGCCATAATTTACATCATATTTTATTTCTGGTTTTGGCAGTAAACTTGGAATTAGCCATTAAGTCAGGATTTCTCATCCAGTCAACTCCAAGAAAAAGTACAGTAGAGAAAGGAAGAAAGAGCCAGAGCCCTTGACCAACAGGAACTATATTAAACCAGAAGAAAAGTATTCCACGTGTGCTCCAAAAGAAAAGAAAAATGCTCAGTATTTCCATATCGAATGAGGACTTCTTCCAGCTGAAGAGCTCCATGGAAAACCTCTCACTGACCTTCATGCAGGAACACTGAGTATGTCATGAGTCTCTTCAACTCCACTTCTTCAGTCCATGCTATCAATTGAAGCTTATGAGATCTAAGTAATTATTTCTAAAGAGGGAGGAAAAAGAAATTTGTTCCCAAAATATCTGGATTTCTACCCTCATCTCCCTTCATTTATAAAACAAGCCATCCAAATCTCTCAGGCTATTTCTCTACAGGCTTGTTTATAATGTGGTAATGATTATGCTAATACCAGCTGGGAATACATCTATGTGGACATGTTGTGTGAGTGTTTTGGGGGTTTGAGAAAGGCTGTATAAGTGCATGAGGAGAACTATTCAATAAAATTATAGTACATGTGTATCCCTCTTTCCATATTTACTAGTTTTTGTAAGCTCCTTCTTAAATGGGAAATAGACCATGTTTCCTTTGCAGAAGGATAGTTATTGAATAACGAAGACCATGTGTTCTGCTATGTCTTCCTTGTCTGAGCGCTCTGCAGTTATTTTCTAAACTAAATTAATAACAGTGTACTAAACTTATTTCCCCAGTGAAAACTGCTGGCTACTAACAGTGTCAGTATATGCACCCCACTGTCCCCAAAAGCACAGGTAATCACTATCTAACCAAAGTCCTTGATGGCACCCAAGGGAGGAGAATGCAGTTTTCATAGTCCACAAGGGAAAACTGACACCTTCTAATTAAATGATACTGTTTACACAAGCAATAGAGTATTACATCACTTTCCCTGCAAAGAGAAGAGAATGTGAAATTTCAGAAAAGACAGATAGCTGTTTAATGTGGAACTTGTCACCACGGTCAGCTTCAGCATATAATAAAATTCACATGGAAAATCCCTTGCAGCAAGTCCGCTGCACAGCAGATTCCTCCTCAGTCTGGGTCAGAGGGTGTGTGCGTCTCTGAAGGAAACGCTATCTCTCCTCTCACACACCCACTTACTGCACAATGAGCTTCAAGTAGCATTTCTGTGACATATCTGCTGGATGCTGGCGGCACAGAGGTGAGAGGCTGGCAGTGAGTCTTGGGTAGTTGAGGAAAAGAAAGTATTTCCTTCCTAAATTTAAAAAAATAAAAATGCACCTCCACATGGCTACTAAACACAGCAGAATCTGGGTGTAGAGAAATTGCCGTCCTTTTTCTAACCATTCCAGAACCAAGTAAAATGTAAGCAAAGATGATACAATTCTGGTAGCAAACTAATCTCAAAAGGGATTTCTAATTTTTCTCCTATATTATTCCAAACCAGACCACCTCCTTATATAATGTATAAGTTCTGCCACATCAATGTAAGAATATTTTTCTGTAGACCTTCCTGGAAACAAACAGCCCTATTCTCTCAACTAAACTTTCAATAAATGTTGGCAGCAATGGTGGTTTTGTAACACTTTCATATTTCATACATGGTGTCTTTGTTCCCAACTCAATATACAGGCATATATATTCATTATTAAAATGCTCAATATAAAATCTCTACTGGGGCAATTTTAGTTCCATTTGGATATCATCATTGAATCATATTATTTATTCCATACCATGTTCATTCTCTCCAAATAAAACTTTTTGTTTTTTTTCTGATAGAAACTTTTAAAAGTTCATTGTAATAAACACATGAAAAATCTTTCTAAAAAAATCAAAAGTAGCATGAGTTAACAGTCCAGTTCAGCAGATAAACTTTTGCAGGTTTCCATCTGAAAGTCATAACATAACCTTTTATTCTGTGTGTCATTGGTGCAGAAGGTTTTTCAAGGCAGAGTTCTTCAAACTGCAAGATGTTAAGCAGATGTACTATACAGTCTTCCAGGTCTAAACTATGAAGAGTCTGTTTTCATTCTGTGTGTTGTAGCCTTTATTTTTTTTAATTCTTTTATCAAGATATCCAGGTTTAGATATTTATTTTGTTGTTGATTTGTTTTTAAGCTATGTATTTGTTTTGGAGAAACAGATTTTAAAACATATTGCTTTTGAAGTAAATTAGGAATATTAATTTAAAATTTGCCATTTAAAAGCATATGATTTTCAGCAGTACTATCTCGACTTCCTATGGCAGGTGCTGGAAGCCCAATCCCAGATGTTTTGATGTGTAAATAGCAAGAGAAGAATTTGAGAAATGGGTAGAGATGCAAGAAAGAGGAAGGCATAAATAAAAAACAGACTTTGTGAAACTTAGTTCATATGGGTCTGTCACTAAAAGCCCTTTTGGGTTTTGTTTTCATTGGTGGGCTTCTATACTTAACTGTTTTCTCATGCTGCAAATGTCATTTTCTTTTATATATATATAAAATAAATATATACATATATTTTTTTGGATGTTGACATACCTTTATTCATTTATTTATATGCGGTTCTGGGAATCGAACCCAGTGCCTCATGCATGCTAGGCAAATGCTCTACCACTGAGCCACAACCCCGCCCTGCAAATGTTGTTTTCTAAAACATGAAATGGCCATAGTGATTGGCCTAAATGTTTACCTAGCTATTTATTTTCAATGAACCAATTCTATTCCAACATTGTCCTACATTCAATTTCAACATGCTGAGATGCAGAATCCTGCCTTATAGTTATAGCCATTTCCCCCATCTTTAACAGAGTAAGAGCTTGGAGTTTAATTGTGTGAAGTCAGCATGATAAACAGGGTTCTCTAAAGCTTTAGCTTCAGTCTTTGTAGTTGAAAGATCAGTTTTGCCACTTTTGTTCTTGCCCATTCATTAGCTGAAGGGATCTCAGAATGCATAGTTCTACCAGGGTTAACAGGGAGCTTATAAATGTTTTCTCCTTATTTAGTTTGATGTTGGCAGAGCCCTTCCATCATTTCAATGAGAGACATATGAGAAGAAAGGCTTATATAAGACAGACAGTCCTTTATAACATGGCAGCTTCCTTCTTGAATATCCTTTTTTGCTATCAAATTAATCAGTAGTAGTGGGTAATTAAAGCCATACCCAACATAGGGCTGAATTTGAATTTTTTAACCACTTCATCACAGGGTCCCTTTGCATCTATACTGACAGGAATAAACAGCATTTTCCAAAGGTACCAATTTCTCTGAATTAAGGGAGTCTAGTATGAGAGAGTCAGATATACCTGACTTTTTATCATGACTCTGGCATTTGCAGATATGGAAACTTACTGACCTCTTTGAGACACATTTTCTTCATCTGTAAAGTGGATAATAATGATGGTGACAACTATGATTATAATTAGATCATCAATGTTATACAGCCATTGTGAGGATTAATTAGGTATGGTGCACAAAGAACCCAGCACAATGCCTGACACTTAGTGCTAAAAATTTGGCTATTACTACATTGCCTCATGCATACCCTGTGCTCCAACCAAGGTGAAGTACTCTTTCTCTTTTAAATGGAACCTTGCCCCTTGCCACTGTAATGCCAAGCATTTGCTGATCCTGACCCTTCTCCCTGTAAGATTTTCATCATATATCCCATTACCTAGCTCCCATACCAGCTCTCCATTCTCTCCAGTATCTGTCAATACTTTAACCCATTCTTCAAGATACAGCCCAAATGGCACAATGAAGTGACACTGATACAATGAAGTATTTCCCAAACTCTTCAAGTTGTGACCCCTAACTCCCTTGAATCTCCATGTTTTTTGCTCTTTCTGGTAAAAGATCAAATTAAACATATTCCTCATTTAATGGCACATTATAGTCATTGATTCATACATAGTCATTCTGTCCTATTTCTTTTCCCTTTTACTGCAAATTACCTTTCTCCTTTCTCCTCTTCCCACGGGAAATCACTCCACTATATTTAATGCAAATCTTTGTATTAATAAGTATTCTTGCAAAATAGGTATGGCATTTATGCCTTTATTTTTAGTTTATGTAACTGGATTCTATGATAGGCCCCATTATGCTTCCTTTACTGTTCCATGCTGTTTTTTATTGTTGTGGTTGTTTGCCCTTTCAAACTGCTACAGGTTCTCCTAACTGCTGTCTAATGCCCCATGGTACTCACTGTCCATATTTTGCCTGCACTTTCAACAATGAACTGCCAACCACCAGAAATGAATTTATTTCATTTATGACCCTTTATGGACCTGTTTGAGAATTTTATTGGGATATCTGCTCAGAAACATAATTGCAGTGTTAAAGGAATATATTGAATAATTAATTGCAAACCTCTCTCCAGAATGTTGGCACCAGTATGAACCATCAATAGCATTGCATGTTGGCCCCCACATGTACATATTTCTGCCAGAAATTGGACCTCTCTGGCCTTTTAACTCTTGCCATTTTATATAGTTTCACTCTAGTGACATCTCATTGTTGTTTTCATTTGTATCTTTCCACTTATTAACATGTTTAATCTTTATTCCATTTTTTTCTTGTACATTTAGCTTATATAGCCTGGAGGATGTCTTTAATTAAAATAATTATCTTTTCTCTTCACTCAAAAAAGACTATAAATTCCCTTAAGGTACAGGCTTCTTTTTGCTTATTTTTGTACTCACTCAGCACCTACCATGATATTTGAGAAAACATATAAAACATGAACACAAATAAAATGAGTGCATAGGAGTATGAGTGGGTGGTAATGGTTGCAGAGAAAACTGGGTGCTCTGAATTCTAAAATAACAAGTTGGATGTGGTTCACCCTTTTTTTGTGCTAAAACTATTATTTCTCTTGGTCAACTGAACTGAAAATGGCAGCACCTATTTACTATCTCAAAAGTCAGAATAAAAAATAGAAAGAAACTGCTGGTGTGCTGAATTTGAAAGTGCAGTTTCTATTCTGAGGTGTATAACCAGTACTCCTTGGCCAGATATGCAATGATATTCACTTCATTATTCATTTTGGGGGCCTGTTGTGAATCAGGATGGCAGCTTTAGCTTGGTGAACCTTAAAGGCCTGCTCTTAAATACAAAGACTGGTATAAAAAAGACTTTTTGCCAACATTAATACTTCCTAGAGAATAAACAGACATTTACCAAGTAGTCAATACAAGAACCTATACTTTCTATAATTTTCCTGCTAGGAGAAAGAGCAACACTTAACTTTACTCTCATGAACACTTGTATGATGTCAGTCACGGAAGTTCCCAAGTCACACAACATGGTGACCAAGAATGAAGGCTTTGGAATCAAACAGATCTGATTAGGATTTTGTCTTTGCCACATAACAACTATATTACTATTTGACTTATTCTTACATCACTTTCTTCAGCTGCAAAATGTGGACTGATACTTACCTTAAAGAGCTTTTATAATAAGTGAAATAATAGCATAGTACTCAATAAATGGTAATTATTTTATTATGTCTATTATTCTCCAACCTATTCTATATTATCAAGATTACAGCAACAGATAAAAGTATGCTGTTAACATATGAAATTAAGTATTGGAAAGAAATGCTTATATTTATGACAAATGATTGGGAAGTTTTCCCTGCAAAATTAAATTACAATTATTATAGTGGAAAAAAATACTCTTCTAAGAATTTGGTTCTAATACTAAAGTTTGGTTCTAGCTATATCACTTTCTTGTTGTGTGATTTCAAGTATATCTCCTGACCTCAAATCAGTAGGCAGACCACTGTAAATAGGGATAGTACTATCAACTTCACAGACACTATAAAGACTTCATATGACAATGAGAAAGCACTTTGCAAACTACAAAATAGCATAAACACAATTAATTATCATTGATTTCCATAGTCTGACAGTATCTTGGTTGTTTTTACCAGTATTTAGTTAGTGCTGAAAACAAAAACAACAAGATTCTTAACAAGAATCAAAATGCTAAGAGCATTTTTCTAGGGATAAAGTAGTGTCAAAAAACATTTTACCTTTTACCTTGTCATTAGAGAGACTTCCAACTTCTACTTAGCATTCTAGGAAATCAAAAGGTCCTACCTAACATTTGAGCCAGAAAAAAGGAGCCGCCCTTTTCCTAACCGTGCAGGGACAAAAGAAGAAATGTCTTTCTTAGTGGTAAAGTGCTTGCCTAGCATGTGAGAGGCACTGAGTTCGTCCCTCAGCACCACATAAAAATAAAAATAAATAAAATAAAGGTTAAAAAAAAGTCTTGCTTCTCTAGGACAATTGCTTATTTATTCTTACGAAAAAGGTGATGCTTGTATCTGGCCTGGCTTCCTTCTTTTTTGCTAGCTGCTAGAAATCTCAGAATCTAACTTGAGGCTACTTTTGAATGTGCTGGACTATACAGTATGGCTTACAACCTTATCTCATCACCAGACACATTTTCGCATTCTGCATTTCTACCCATATTTTTCTTTCCCAGATTTTCTTATTGATCTTTTACCTTATTAAGTAAAAAAAAAAAAGTTAAAAAATATAAACAAGAAACACAATGTCAATCACAAGCTGGGGAGGAATGAGTTTGAACTTCAAGTTTGAACCATTGAAAGGCTAGCCATCTTTTATCTGTGTGTCTTCTTTATGCCCCTGAGTAACAACAAGGCATCGCAGTCTTTTCAACCTCATATCAACTTTTATAGGGTTAGAGGTCTTTTGAGTAAAGTTTTCACTACAGAAAATGTCTTTGGTGAATACCAATGTTGCTTCTTATCATTCCTTTGTATTGTGAGCACCAACCCTTAATCTTTGTTTGGGCTTTTGTTTAGACACGTTTCTTCAAAATCTGCCCCAAACTTACGACTTTCATATTCTAATCTTTAAGGTTGTGAACTACTTACAAAGCTAAACACATCTTGTCTAAATGTAGTGTCTACGTAACATTGGTGCTTATTTTGTTTTACATAGTTTCAACCCCTGAACAGAAACTGAGGACAGAATGCCCTGCTCTAACACCAAAATTGGTGACCATAACCGTAAACTTATCTGGTAGAGAAAGTG
This sequence comes from Marmota flaviventris, assembly GCF_047511675.1. NCBI lineage: Eukaryota > Metazoa > Chordata > Mammalia > Rodentia > Sciuridae > Marmota > Marmota flaviventris. The sequence continues at coordinate 98,412,916 of NC_092498.1, read as the reverse complement.
TTAAGGAGGGGAAGGGATATTTTGACTGCAAAGATCAAATCAAAACTTTCATTTCTACCCTAGACTGTGCAGAAACTTTTTTATTTTGCTTTGTATCTTCCATACAAGGGCATTTATTTGATAATAAGCAACAAGCCTGATGTTTGCATCCTTCAAATGACTTTCAAATATAGTATCAGAATCCAAGCCTTAAAAATTATTAATGATAAGCAGATATGTTTGTTACCTTGATGGTGGTAATTGTTTCTTATGTAAAAAATATTATTGTTAAATGATGCAAAAAACAATAGTATTTATTGTAGTGATAAAATTGGACAACCAAAATCACAGACTTATGGTAGGCTTCACCCCAGGTGCACTTAATTACTTATTATAAGAGCAGCACCAATGATAATCCTAAATGATCATCTACAGATGAATTCCATTGTGGTTGTACAGGAGTTAAAGTAAACCAGAAAAAGGAAATAATCATTATTCTGACCAAAAGAAGGACCAAAGAAATTCCAATATATGCAATAAGGCAAATAAAATAAGCCATAATGAATAATTACTTAAAACATATAAACATTATTTTATAAACTCCCAAACACAATTCCTTTTCACAAAACAAAGTTAAATAATTTAAAATTAGACTCATGCTACTATGTTTTTACTTAAAGAGAAGCTGTCTAGGCTTATTAAATTTTCAAGATTATATGATTTCCTAAAAGTATTAAACAATATTAGCAAAAGTACTTAATAGTCATTTGGATTATATTAAATTTAAAATCATTAAAATGTCTGTGAACAGGTCAGTATATTTGAATGTTGAGAAGGATCCTCCAATGAAGACTTTATAATGGTTATCTATTTGGAACTGAATAACCACAAAAATTCTTTCTTAAACAAGCACATGTAATTTAGTCTACATCTACATCTAAGACTCTAATGTATATTTCTGTTTTCTAATGTTTAAATTACTCACTGTAAACACCAGATTTGCACATGGTATGTATTCAGAACTATGTTCAAGTAATCAGTGGTTATTTTGTTAATAAAGATGAAGTTTTCAAAATTAATGAATAAAGCAAGACTAAAACGTACTCAACTAATCCAACCAATGGGAGGAATTAATGATAATCTTGAAACGTAGATTTGGTAGTTTTGCCCAAATCTCAACAAAAATATGAAGAATAAAAATTTTTGTTCCTATAATTGTGAGGCAAAATGCCACCATCAGATTCAGTGGGTAGATAGGACAGGGAATGCAGCTTTGCTGATCCTGGAATGTAAGGGACTGCCACATAGCTATGACAAAGAAAAAAAAAATTCCTTCTCAAATGTGAATAGAGACTTACTATCGTATAGTGTGAAACTGCTGGAGTAAATAGGAGGCTCCTTTCTCAGATATGTAGAAAGACTAAGACTGGATACTATTTAAACCCTTAAAATAGCCATTCCTAAAACCAGGAGCAACTCTTAGATTTTTGCAATGGTCTGAATTACATTTTTTTTCTTCCTTCTTTTATCCACTTTGAATTGGGTTTTGTTCACTCTAGCAACTGAAGGAGTCTGGCTAATGTTGGTGTTCTTTTCTTTTTTTTTAAGGATTTGTGGTTTGTTAATTTACTACTGTCCTGCAGATATCATTCAGCAGTGCATAAGTAAGACCTTTAGAATTTTCTTGAAAACTGGATAACCTTGATTAAAATGCATATAAGATAAAGCTGAGCAGGCATGAAGAAGGAATCTAAGAAGCTCTTCTTCGGGGAAAATTTAACATGCTGCTCCTACTAGCTGCCCTAGCAGCACCCACATGATAACTAGTGATTTACATGTCTGTGAACTCCTGAGGAGCCAGGACCAACTCTTTCATCTCTGTATCCCCATGACCTAATCAAGCACTTAATATACAGCAAGTGTTCGGGAAATGCTAGTCAAATTAATTGATCTCCACACCACAAAGCTAACTACTGACTTGACCCTGCTTGGCTATCTCACATCCAATTCTGAGAATAGCAAGTACAAAACTTTTAATTCTCAAAACCCTCACAATCATCTTGCCTTCTATAGCCATTCATAAATGATTTTTGCCTTCTACTTAAGAAAATGGACAAGACTCAATTTCCTTTACTTCCTGTACCTTCACTTTCAGACATCAGCTACCTGCCCTCCCCAACACATACCTGCTTCTTCCTGTCAATCTCAGAGCATAAAGTATCTCTTCCTTCTCCTAATTTCTGAATTAAACCCTTTCCATTACTCCAGGAAGTCCAATACCTTATTCTATTAGTCATCTTTATTCTTTCTCTAAAAATATGCAACCTCCTGTTCCCTGATGTCAGTGCCTTCTTGGAAGTCTGTGAGACTCTCCCATTGTTGATCCAACAATTCTCTGTAGTTATCCCTCTGACTTTCCTTTCACAGCCTGGGTGTTCTGGAAGGGAAGTCCAACTAGTTTACTCACTCCTGTAAACTCTTGAACCTGTTCTACTAGGGCTCTGCCTCTCCCCTTCTATTGAAAACCCTGCATAAACAGCACTTGCCAGCACTTGTAAAACTTTGCACCTCTTTCTCAATCACTCAACATTTGGTCAATGATTTGGGTGTGCTCATTATGGCAATAAAATTAAAATATGACTTTGTGTTATAATGTTTAAAAAAATATGAAGTCAAAGCATAGGGCTAATGGTGTTAAGGTACAAGAATATTTCACGGAGATCGGTGCTTTTTTAAGACTGGATATTTCATATAGTGTGAAATTCATAAAATATAGTGTGAAATTCATAAAAATGTAGAAAATTATCTCTAAATGTGTAGAAAATTACCTCTAAATGATGAAAATGTTAAGATAAGGGCTGGGGTTGTGGCTCAGAGGTAGAGTGCTTGCCTATCATGCGTGAGGCACAGGGTTCAATCTTCAGCACCACATAAAAATAAAGATATTGTGTCCACCTCTAACTAAAAAATAAATATTTTTTTAAAAATGTTAAGAAAATACATTATAAGGTATCTTAATATTTAGATAAATGGTAATTGGTATATTACATTTTATATATAACTATATTGAATATGTAATTGAATATTACAAATTTCTTCTGCCAGAAAAAAATTTAATTCATACAAAAAAGTCACTCGCTGTGGGGGAAAGGTACACTCATACATTGTTGGTGGGACTGCAAATTAGTACAACCACTCTGAAAAGTAGTATTTCTTAGATTCCTTAGAAAACTTGAAATGGAACCACCATTTGACCTAGCTATCTCACTCCTCAGTCTATACTCAAAGGACTTAAAACCACCCAATTACAGTGACACAGTCACATACATGTTTATAGCAGCTCAATTCACAATAGCTAAACCAACCCAGATGCCCTTCGATGGATGAATGGATAAAGAAACTGTAGCATATAAACACAACGGAATATTACTCAGTCTTAAAGAAGAATAAAAATATGGCATTTGAAAGTAAATGGATGGAGTTGAGAATATCATGTTAAGCGAAATAAGCCAATCCCCAAAAAACCAAAGGCCAAATGTTTTCTCTGATATGTGAATGCTGATCCATAATGGAATGAATGGAGGAACTTTGGAGTAGGCGGAGGAGAGTGAGGGGGGAGGAGGGGGTACAGGGGTGGAGAGGATGATGGAATGAGATGGACACTTTTACCCTATGTGCATGTATGATTGCATGAATGATGTGACTGCATCATGTACAACCAGAGAAATTAAAAGTTGTGCTCCATTTGTGTACAGTGAGTCAAAATGCATTCTGCTATTATATATAACTAATTAGAACAAATAATAATAATAATAATAAAAGAGTCACTTGCAAAACATTGAAAATATTCAGGAAACATAAAAATAAATATATTTGGAAGCATTGAAGGTTTGGAGTGAGTACCTCTGGGACCAGCTGTCACCAAAAAGTTATAAAATGTGTGAAGAAGAACAGAGTAGGAAAACCTTATAGTTGAAAAGATCTATACATTAAAGTGGCATAAATAATTTTCAACTGTGACCAAGATATTTTTGAGAACTATTGTAAATCAGAATGAAAGACACAGAATATTTTAATATAATTAAAATTTTACTACTCATAAATATGCCTACATTGAATACAAAATAATTGGCACTATGAAGAGTAAATGCTCATCAGGCAATATTATGAGACCTCTGCTCTTCAGTTTATTAAATAATATCAGATGTGGCAATCAATAGTATCCCAAAACTGAATTTACTTTCACAAGACCAGAAACAATAGAAACAATCCTTTTAAATTTAAATTTAATTTAATTTTTGAGGTGTATCAAACCTAGGGTGTTAGGCAAGCACTCCATCACTGAGTTGATTTTTAGCCTTATAAATCATTTTAAAGAGAGATTCTTCAGTTTTACCAGTCTAAAGACAATAATGGGATCATCTCATGTCGGGATTTTCTTAATTACAACAATTCAGTTATTTCCTAAAAACTTTAAGCCAGGCCAAAGATTGTGCCACTAACACATACCAACAGTAAGCTTCAAATTTTGTATATATTCACTGGATTTAGCAGTGATAAAGTTTACAGAGAAAATATCAATTAAAGAACTTCAAACTGGTCCTAATACCACCAATTCTTGTATGCATCTCAGAAAAATAATTGTTCATGTTTTGAAATTTCAACAAATAGAATACAATAATGTTCAAGGTGCTACATAATTTTTAAAAACATGCTAAATTTATATGATGCTGCATTACTAGGTGTGACTGAATTATTTCCAAAGGTTATTAAAACACTAATGTTGCAGAAAATTATCCTTAAATCAAATAAGCAGCTAGAAAATAAAGAAATTTGGTACTTTTAAAAATCTGAATTGACATTTTGTTTAAAAATTTTATCACATGCTCATGTATAAGAATTCTTTCTAAAAAGATTAAATAGAGAGAGCCGCCCCCTCCCCCTGTGCCAGCAAGGTAGAGGGAACTGTGACCACCCACAGAGCAGGCCCAGCGGCCTGCTGAGGGGCAGAGCCGCCCCCCACCCCCCGCGCCTGCCAGGTAGGCGGAACTGTGACCACCAACAGAAAAGGCCCAGTGGCCTGCGGAGGGGCAGAGCTTCCAATCACTCCTGCAAGATAGGCGGGCCTGCGACCCACTGGAAAAAGAGGAGCAGCGGCCTGCTGAGAGGCAGAGCCGCCCCCTCCCCCCGCTCCTGCAAGGTAGACGGAACTGTGACCACCATCAGAACAGGCCAGACCTGCAACTGACAGACAGAACAGGCCCAGTGGCCTGAGGAAGGGTAGAGCCGCCCCCCCCCCCGCGCCTGCAAGGTAGGCGGACCTGCGACCCACAGGCAGAACAGCCCCAGAGGCCTGCAGAGAGGCAGTGCCGCTGCCTGCGCCTGCAAAGTAGGCAGAACTGCGGCCACTGACAGAACAAGCCTAGCGGCCCGCAGAGGGACAGAGCCGCCGCCCGCGCCTGCAAGGTAGGTGGATCTGCTACCGACCGGCAGAACAGGCCCAGCGGCCTGCCGGCGTGGTAGGCACATTGCCCCAATTGGAGGAGGGGCAGAGCCGCCGCCCGCGCCTGTGAGGGAGACTTTGCAACTATACAAGACCAATATAAATATAAAGGGGGAAAATTCAATAGCACAACAGTTTCACCAAGTAGAAAGGAACGCGAACAGTATGAAGAGGCAAGGAAAGAAAGGACCACAAGCAATGCAGGTCAACTCAACGTTAGAAGAGGTAATAGCTGCAGCAGATGGAATGTCAGATAAAGAATTCAGGATATACATGCTTCAGATGATCTGGAGTCTCAAGGAAGACATCAGACAGCAAAATCAGACAATGAAAGATCACTTCAATAATGAATTACATAAACAAATCCAAGAAGCAAAAGATCAACTATACAGGGAGATAGAGGTTATAAAAAACAAACAAACAGAAATCCTAGAAATGCAGGAAGCAATAAACCAACTTAAAAACTCAATTGAGAATACTACCAGCAGAGTAGAACACTTAGAAGATAGAACATCAGACAATGAAGATAAAGTATTTCAACTTGAAAAGAACATAGACAGCTCAGCAAGACTGTTAAGAAACCATGAGCAGAACATCCAAGAAATATGGGATAACATCAAGAGACCAAATTTAAGAGTCATTGGGATACAGGAAGGGACAGAGTTTCAAACCAAAGGAATGAGCAATCTATTCAATGAAATAATACGAGAAAACTTCCCAGACTTGAAGAATGAGACAGAATCCCAAATCCTAGAAGTCTACAGGACGCCGAATGTGCAAAATCATAAGAGACCCACACCTAGACACATTATAATGAAGATGCCCAACATACAGAATAAGGAGAGAATTTTAAAAGCTACAAGAGAAAGGAAGCAGATCACATTTAGGGGTAAGCCAATCAGGATAACAGCTGATCTTTCAACACAGACTCTGAAAGCTAGAAGATCCTGGAATAACATATTTCAAACACTGAAAGAAAATGGGTTCCAACCAAGAATTGTGTTTCCAGCGAAATTAAGCTTCAGGATGGAAGATGAAATTAAAGCCTTCCACGATAAACAAAAGTTAAAAGAATTTGCATCTAGAAAACCATCTCTTCAAAACATCCTTGGCAAAACATTACAGGAAGAGGAAATGGAAAATAAGAATGAAAACCAACAGTGGGAGGTAGGACACTAAAGGGGGGAAAATAATCAAAGAGGAAAACAAACCATGTTTAGTAACATAAATAAACAAATATGGCTGGAAGAACAACCCATATCTCAATAATAACCCTAAATGTTAATGGCTTAAACTCACCAATCAAGAGACACAGGCTAGTAGAATGGATCACAAAACAAGACCCAACAATATGCTGCCTACAGGAGACGCATTTGATAGGAAAAGACATACATAGGCTGAAGGTGAAAGGTTGGGAAAAATCATATCACTCATATGGACACTTCAAAGAAAGAAAACTACAGACCAATATCTCTAATGAACCTAGATGCAAAAATCCTCAATAAAATTCTGGCGAATCGGTTACAAAAACACATCAAAAAAATTGTGCACCATGATCAAGTAGGATTCATCCCTGGGATGCAAGGCTGGTTCAATATACGGAAATCAATAAATGTTATTCACCACATCAATAGACTTAAAAATAAGAACCATATGATCATCTCGATAGATGCGGAAAAAGCATTTGACAAAGGACAGCATCCCTTTATGTTCAAAACTCTAGAAAAACTAGGGATAACAGGAACATACCTCAATATTGTAAAAGCAATCTATGCTAAGCCTCAGGCTAGCATCATTCTGAATGGAGAAAAATTGAAGGCATTCCCTCTAAAATCTGGAACAAGACAGGGATGCCCTCTGTCTCCACTTCTGTTCAACATAGTTCTTGAAACACTGGCCAGAGCAATTAGACAGACGAAAGAAATTAAAGGCATAAAAATAGGAAAAGAAGAACTTAAATTATCACTATTTGCAGGTGACATGATTCTATACCTAGCAGACCCAAAAGGGTCTACAAAGAACCTATTAGAGCTAATAAATGAATTCAGCAAAGTGGCAGGATATAAAATCAACACGCATAAATCAAAGGCATTCCTGTATATCAGCGACAAATCCTCTGAAATGGAAATGAGGACAACCACTCCATTCACAATATCTTCAAAAAAAATAAAATACTTGGGAATCAACCTAACAAAAGAGGTGAAAGACTTATACAATGAAAACTATAGAACCCTAAAGAGAGAAATAGAAGAAGATCTTAGAAGATGGAAAAATATAACCTGTTCATGGATAGGCAGAACTAACATCATCAAAATGGCGATATTACCAAAAGTTCTCTATAGGTTTAATGCAGTGCCAATCAAAATCCCAACGGCATTTCTTGTAGAAATAGAGAAAGCAATCATGAAATTCATATGGAAAAATAAACGACCCAGAATAGCAAAAACAATGCTAAGCAGGAAGTGTGAATCAGGCGGTATAGCGATACCAGACTTCAAACTATACTACAGAGCAATAGTAACAAAAACAGCATGGTACTGGTACCAAAACATGCGGGTGGACATATGGTACAGAATAGAGGACACAGAAACCAATCCACAAAACTACAACTACCTTATATTTGATAAAGGGGCTAAAAGCATGCAATGGAGGAAGGATAGCATCTTCAACAAATGGTGCTGGGAAAACTGGAAGTCCATATGCAACAAAATGAAACTGAATCCCTTTCTCTCGCCATGCACAAAAGTTAATTCAAAATGGATCAAGGAGCTTGATATCAAATCAGAGACACGCCGTCTGATAGAAGAAAAAGTTGGCTAAGATCTACATACTGTGGGGTAGGGCTCCAAATTCCTCAATAGGACACCCATAGCACAAGAGTTAATAACTAGAATCAACAAATGGGTCTTACTCAAACTAAAAAGGTTTTTCTCAGCAAAAGAAACAATAAGAGAGGTAAATAGAGAGCCTACATCCTGGGAACAAATCTTTACTCCTCACACTTCAGATAGAGCCCTAATATCCAGAGTATACAAAGAACTCAAAAAATTAGACAATAAGAGAACAAACAACCCAATCAACAAATGGGCCAAGGACCTGAACAGACACTTCTCAGAGGAGGACATACAATCAATCAACAAGTACATGAAAAAATGCTCACCATCTCTAGCTGTCAGAGAAATGCAAATCAAAACCACCCTAAGATACCATCTCACTCCAGTAAGATTGGCAGCCATTATGAAGTCAAACAACAACAAGTGCTGGCGAGGATGTGGGGAAAAGGGTACACTTGTACATTGCTGGTGGGACTGCAAATTGGTGCAGCCAATTTGGAAAGCAGTATGGAGATTTCTTGGAAAGCTGGGAATGGAGCCACCATTTGACCCAGCTATTCCCCTTCTCGGTCTATTCCCTAAAGACCTAAAAAGAGCATGCTACAGGGACACTGCTACATCGATGTTCATAGCAGCACAATTCACAATAGCAAGACTGTGGAACCAACCTAGATGCCCTTCAATAGATGAATGTATAAAAAAAATAATGTGGCATTTATACACAATGGAGTATTACTCTGCATTAAAAAATGACAAAATCATAGAATTTACAGGGAAATGGATGGCATTAGAGCAGATTATGCTAAGTGAAGCTAGCCAATCCCTAAAAAACAAATGCCAAATGTCTTCTTTGATATAAGGAGAGTAACTAAGAACAGAGTAGGGACGAAGAGCATGAGAAGAAGATTAACATTAAACAGGGATGAGAGGTGGGAGGGAAAGGGAGAGGGAAGGGAAATTGCATGGAAATGGAAGGAGACCCTCAGAGTTATACAAAAGTACATACAAGAGGAAGTGAGGGGAAAGGGAAAAATAATACAAGGGGGACAAATGAATGTCAGTAGAGGGGGCAGAGAGAGAAGAGGGGAGGGGAGGGGAGGGGAGGGGGGATAGTAGAGGATAGGAAAGGCAGCAGAACACAACAGACACTAGTATGGCAATATGTAAATCAATGGATGTGTAACTGATGTGATTCTGCAATCTGTATACGGGGTAAAAATGGGAGCTCATAACCCACTTGAATCAAAGTGTGAAATATGATATATCAAGAACTATGTAATGTTTTGAAAAGCCAACAATAAAAAATTTAAAAAAAAATAATTAAAAAAAAGATTAAATAGAGAATTACAGGTATTTTCTTTGCCTTCAAAATTAGAAATTGTTCTCCAGCTACATTTCAAAATACATTTTCAAAGGAAGAAAGAATATAAAAAGTATTCTCCAAAAGCATCAAAATCCACAAAACTTTCTTCTCAGAGTAGACAAACATCAAAAGATTACAAAGCTAAAGATTATAGCTTTTTAAAATTTTTATTTAATTTTTTATTTAATTTTTTATTTAATTTTTATTTATATATGACAGTGGAATGCTTTACAATTCTTATTATACATATAGAGCAAAATTTCTCATATCTCTGGTTGTATATCAGTATATTAACACCAATTCATGTTTTTATTCCTGTACTTTGAATAATAATAATCAAAGCTTTTTGATGTATATATTTTATCAGTAATCTGAAAGTGTAAATATTAACATTTACTTAATATTCTAAAATATGCATTATTTAGATTAGATACATGATTATCAAACAAAATTAAATTTCAAGGTAAATATTTTAAGCAAAATGAAAAAAATTTCAAAGGTATCCTTAAAAGAAACGAATATAACATAAATGAGGACACATAAAAATTTCATAAATGATATATGATTCTCATATTTTAACTTTAATTGTAAACAGAAAATTAAATTGAACTTATGACTTATCACCTTTATACATTTTGGATCTTTGTTTACTTAATACAAATGTCAATAATGTTCCTTGCATTTTATGACTATTATATAATATGTCACTTGAGCTTGTACAGTTATTGTAGCAACTCATATTCTATCCTGCATCACCTGAAATTATGTTATAGGTAGAGAGATTTAGTAGCCTGCCACAAGTTTTAAAAGCAGAAATTGTTAAGCAACTCAATGGAACATATGCGCTAAGAGACTAATGATGTGGTTTTGAGTTAACATAATTAAAATATCATAATTTATAATTCACAAATGAAACATTAGTTTGTAGGCCTAAAGCTTTATTGTTGTAGAACATAATGTTGATTTTACTGTTTGGATGACACAATGAATTAAGTATTACTTTATGAAAATTCTTTCTTAATATTAAAAGAAAATATTTTGCCAAATGTAAATTTGAAATGTTTTTGAAAACTTCTTACTTGTTTTTTTCAGGATCAACTTTGGAGAATCTAACATTACAGACCAAGTAATCTGAAGGTAATAATACAAATGTCCAAGCTCTTGAATGCACACGTGCGCACGTGTGCGCGCACACACACACACACACACACATTATTTAGGATGCCATATTTGAGATACTTCTTAATCTTTCATAATTTGTTGGGTCTGTTTAAGAATGTAGGGTTCTATAGCTTTGCTGCATTCCCAAAAAGTCACATATACTAATACACTTAGCTAAAGCCTAACCATTGGACCTTCCTTAGGAAATATTGGCTCAAGGTTAATAAATCTTCTCTCAAAAGAGTGATTATTTGTCCCCTGATGGTCATGCATCGAGTATAAGACATGACTAAAGTTTCTTTTGTTTTGAGGGTTCTAGACTAAATTGTTTTTAATGTTTCTGCTATTGCAAGTCATTCTAAGATAACAAATCATTTATTAGTATTAGATCCTTCTTCTAGAAGAAGCAATTGAGAATGATTGTGTTAACTTCATCTAAAATCTGCACAATTCAATTCTGCCCCTTCGCTTAGGTCTATTCCCTTAGGGATTTCATCTCATCTCCTGGGCATCTGAACAGGTGGGTATTCCGAAAGACTGATTTAAAGGCTGCCCATATATGTGATAGGAGCACCCTCAATAGGCATGTGGTCATGCAGGTGAAAAGGATCTCCTTTTCTGTTCTAAGAGCAAGAGCTATTGCTATTTTTTATTAATAATTTCATAGTAGTTTAGATATCCAAATAGACCATTTCTTCACCATTAATCAAACTAATTCAATACTTTCTCACTTTTCTCACTTATCATATAAAGCAAAAAGGGACATTAAGAGACCAAAAATTCAATAACTCCTCTGTTTATGATAGTGAGCAGAGGACTGATGTTCAGGTCAGAAGACCCACTCTGCTACTTCTGTGTAGCCATGGGAAAGTTGTTTGAGCTCTCTGGGTCTGTTTCCTCATCTTTAAAATAGGTATAACACTACCTGCATTATAGAGTTCCTATGCAGTTCAAATTGGTTAGTTCATGATCTGGCTTTAATTGAACATTTCAACTTTTATATCATACTACTTTCTCAACATGTATCTTCTGCTCTAAAACTTCTTAAAGTTCTCACCTTCTCTTTTCTTCCTTGTATACAGTGCTTCCTTTCTTTGTCTACTTAGATAACAGCTATTGACTGATCAAGACCCAAGGAACATTTCCCCTAATCACCTTCAAGCTGAATCAGCCCAACTCTCAGGCTCCTGTTAATTAGTCTAAATCCCTGACCACATTCTTCATTTCTTGAGTCCATAAACTATCCTTTCAACCTTTTCCATCTCACATACACTTGACACATGCCTAACCCAGAGTAAAGAGAGGTAAAAGACAAAAATAGAGAGATTAAATTAATGTATGATATTCACAAGCACATTTGGCTTGGTTGTCTGACACAGTAGGCATTCACTTTAGGTTAGTGGAACCTGAAATTTGAATGCTTAGGGAGGGTAGATCCACTGCTCACCATATCACTTCATTTTGTATTTCAAACTTCTGAAACATAACTGCTACTGGTCTTGAGATATGTTTTATAAAGAAAATGAAAAACATCATCAAATGAATCTCACATGTAGTTAGCACACACTGTTAAGATTATTTTATCTTATTTGTATTAAGCTAGCATGAAGATCTCTCAGCTTACAAATCCCATGAAACATACAAACTGGCATACAATTGTCAATATGCCACAAAATAAAATCCTTTGTGTGTGTGTGTGTGTGTGCATCTGTATGTAAAGCTATCTCTAAACCCTTGACCAAAATATCATATATTCAACTTTCACAAAGATGACAATCTAAATTTATAATATTTAAACCATTTCAAGTCTGAATCATTTTGAAGCATTATCCTGAGTAGCAATTTACATTGGGGCTCTCATAATACACACATCTCCCTACCCCACCCAACTCCCCGCAGGCAGTAATGAAAATCAAAATAGGAAAGTTAGTCAAAGTAAATAATAAAAGCCAATATTGATTGAGCACCTATTATGTGCCAGGAACTGTTCTAAGGACATTATATGTATTCTCTCATTCAATTTTCACTATAATCTTTCAAGGTAAATATACTCATTACTTTCATTGTTTAAACTGGGAAATGGAGATACAGAAAGGCTAAGTAGCTTTTTCAACATCGCTCAGTGAAAAAATAGTAGAGTCAGAATTTGAACCCAGGCAAACTCACCCTAGAGTCCACTGTGCCATACTGCCTCACACAAAGGAGCTGTAAAGACACTGAGTTTAGGATATAAAAAGAAAAGAACTAAGCACAAAAGACTGCCATCTTTATAAGGACAAAAGAAGGGACTGAGATTCCATATTTAGAGTTGGCATACATAATAATCCCCATAACCATATGTTTCTAATGACCCCATCATTGGTCTTTCATTTCTAATCATTTGACATTTTTAAGCATGAATCATCTAATGAAAAAATTACAGGGCTTTCTTTTGAACACATTGTTTATTTGTCACCAAGAGATCTCAGATATACTTTAAACAAATTCCTTCTATAAAGGAAAGACTACATACCCTCATGAATGGCATAATCCAAAAATAGAAATTATTTAAAACAGCTCTAACACCTTTTCTAAATTTCCTACATTGTGAAATGACAGCAGTGTCTCCTTTTCAACACTGCCTTCTAGTCAAGGCAAAAAGAAATAAACCATCCCCACATGCTCATATTTGGTGTTTACTTTTCCATCAGTCATCTAAAATGGGGCGTAGGAAAAGGGATGTGTCTGTCTCCGTTAGAAAGAGAAGAAAAGTGAGGGAAAGAAAATTTAATGCAACAAGAGAGTTGCCAGATTTGGAACTGATTGAAAGAGTTTTGTGTCACCAAACATTTTTCAAAGACCTATCAATCTGCAACTCTTTTTATAAACCAACCTGTAATGAGTGGTGTTTCCACACATTTTCTTCACACAGTTGCTTCTGAGTTTGGCAGTGCCTTTGATTTGAAAAAGAATTTCAAACTTTAGATGATCACACAGAACCTTTTTGGCATCATGGAAAAGAATATTTAGATCATAATGACTTAAAGGAATGTAGCGCTAGAGTTCCAAGCAGTTAAACTTTCACTACAGAGATGCTGAAAGTCACACTGCTGTGCTTACAACAAGCATGTTTATAAGCAATGCCATTTGTAACTCTAATTAAATAAGAATTGAAAATGATGTAAGAAAGAAAATAATAGATAATAAATTAATATTAAATGGAAAACAAATTCTGCAGCATATCAAATACATCATCTTAGTGTTCCTATTCACATCTTTTGGACTGAGGAAAAAAACTACTGTGGAAAAACCAACAAATCCTTAAAATAACAGAAAAGTGCCAGCACTAACAGTGGTATACTTAGCACTCCCTGGGAAAATTCAAAGAAAGTAGAGTAATGAAATTTGTCACCTGCTGACTGGTTTCTGCTGCTTCAGAAAACAAAGAGCATAGCCGACACAGGTTCAGAATGTATAGCCACAGGGAACAGAATTCCTAATGCAGAGTAACTGCCTCCACTACTAACTCAAATAGCATCCCCTCCATCTCTTCCAGACTACTGCTTCTCAAGGTTTGGTCTCCAACCAGGAGCATCAACATGATCTGAGAACTTATTAGAAATACACATTCTCAAGATCCACCCAAGACCAACTGAATCACCTTGAGAGTGAAGCCCAGCAATATGCATTTTAGTCAACCCTAAAGATGATTTTAATGCACACTAAAGTTTGAGACACACTACCCTAATTTATGGCATGATCAGTAAAACATAATGAAGTTTGTTAATCGGAGAATCCTAACACTGACCAGTTACTGAGGGTTTACTATGAAGAAAGCACGCTCCATGGCATATAGCTTATAGTTGCCTATTTTATCCAGTGGCAACTATATAAAACTACTGGAAATCTTTAGCTAGAGAAGGCATGGTGAAAATTATTTACAAAGAAAAACAAACAATAAAAATGGGGAGTTTCTTAAATGAATATCTACTAATAGCAACAAAGACAAAAACCTTAAAAGGCCTTAACAGAGGATTTTTACATATTTTAAAAGAAACTTTTATGGATAAAATATTCTTACATTTCTAAAATTTCTTTTGAAAAATTGACAAGTCAGAGTCTAGTGTTCTCAAGGATCAACATTCTGAATTGGTTCCATTCTGATATCATTCATTATGATCCAGAATAGAAGATGAGCTGAGTCTAAGTAGTTAGATTGACTGAATAGCTTTGATGACAAGTAAGATGGCAGATACTGCAACCAGATTGTCCTCATATCTGACCAGAACATACCTTGAACACCATCTTTTCTACCTCTGCTTCCTTATGTATCTAGTGGAACCTCTTAGTGTCATTGGACAGAAAGTATAGACGAATTCAAGACACAAAACATGATTTTGTCTAAATACTTAAATGACAGAAAATAAAGAGCACTTCTCTTTGATCCTTTTAATTAATTTTATCATACTTATTTCTTTATAATAACCTAGGCTTGAAACCTTCATATTTCTTGTGTATTCATTTTTATTCACTCTCATCCAAGAAATCATCAAATTCTAACATTCTTTGTTCAACTCTGTCTCTTCCTTTCTATTCCAACTCCTCTTTCAGACCCTCATCATCTCATCCTGTATTACAGTGACAGACTCTAAATCTCCTTCTTTCCATTACACTTTGCTTGAACACCAGTGGCAAAGCCATTTTTACCAACATGCTTCTTTGCTCAAAACCCATCAACACTGCATTCCTGACAGTGTCCTAACTCCCTAGACATAAATGTGAACATCTTCCCAACGTGGCTATGTCTTTATCTTCTATTCATTCTTAATGCAAATCCTAAATTCCAATTACAGTTCTATATTCACTCACCATCTCCGAAACAAGTCATGAATGTTCCAATATTTCTTCTGCAACACCCTCTATAGCTTCAGACAAATAGCAATATATGCAAAGTGCCAAAGTGAGAATAGGAATTAAGGCATAGGATAAATTATAGTCTCCTTACTCTCTAGGATTTCATTATAGATCAGTACTTACAACTTCATTATTCTGCCATATTAAATTTACAACTGTTAGGAGAAAATAATGATGTTTAAAAGATTAACATAGATCTTTGCTTAACCTACATAGCAGCACTTGAATTAAATATAAAGCTACTGATAACCCAGATGCCAAGGACAAACATACTGATAATGAAAAAACACTTCTGCTCTGTGGCTCAGCATTGGAATGAATAACAGAAGCACCCCCTATACTTACCAGTACTTATCACTACAACCAGTAGCCTCACCAAAATCACTGTTTAAAGAACAGGAATTCCCACTTATGCCTGGGGGTGGAAAAACCTCTAAATATCAAAACCACTCATCTGAATTTTTTCAAATATAACTTTTAAAAAGCTACCAAGAAACACAACAGTTAAGGCAAAGCAAAAGTGTAATAAAATGCTGTGAGCAATAGGAGAACTATGGATGACAATGGCTAATAATATATTTTAAAATAGTTATGAGAGAATATTTTGAATGATCCCAACACAAAGAAAAAATAATGTTTGAGGTGATAAATATGCCAATTACCATGATCATTACACATTGTATACACACATTGAAATGTCACACTGTGCCCCATAAATGTGCACAATTACTATATGACAATTAAGGACTGATTTGTAAGAAATCAAAATTTTTGAAACAGAAATTTTTAAATGACTATAACTAATATAATAAATAAGGCTGAAGAAGAATTGCATTCCTTTAAAAATACTATTTATAAAAAAATTCAAAAGAAGAGGAAGAAGAGGAATAATCAGCATTTAAGTAAGTTAAAAACATTGTGGCCAATTTTATTTTTAAAAAATCAATAGATGAACTAACTAGAACGATGAGTATAGATAAAGATTTGATTAATGATTGGGAGATTTTAAGAACTCTCTTATAACAAAAAGAAAGTCCTAGTAATTTCAATATAATAAGAAAAAGACATTAGGAATAAGTTGCATAAAAAAACTGATACTCTTTACCAACAATCTGACATCCAGTGAAATATTTGGAAAATATTAAAGTAAACATGCATTTACAAAGTCAGTTGGAAATAATATCAACATATATAATTAATGATAGCTATCTTATATGCTAGCAACCACAAATTAAAAGATGAAACCTGTGAATATCTCATTAATAATTTAAAAAGCACTCACAAAATCAGTAAGAATGAAGCCAAAGTAAATGTGTAAACATATTTTTAAAAACTTCCCATCTACAGACATAAAACACTTAAATCCCCGAGAAACACCATGCTCCTAAATGAGAGTTTCGATATCATAAAGGTGTACATTTATCTTCAAATTAATCTACAAATTAAATGAAACCCCCATGATTCTAAAATCTATGATGAACAGATTCATGAAATGAACAAGAAATTTGTTTTTTAAAAGATGAATATTGATAGAAACTTTGGCCTAACGTATAACTACAATAGAAAAAACTAGCAAGGTATTAATTTAAGGACATATAGACTAATGAGTTAACAGGATAGAGAGTCCAGCCAAGGATCCATGTGTATGTGAAATTTATGTTGATAATGATTTTTTCTTTTACCAAGTTCTACCTCACGCTCCTCTGAGCTCTTTTTCAACTATGCCTGAAATTTCAGGTTTTCAAGCTTGTTTCTGTGACATAAGTAGTTTAGTCATCCTTAATATCTATCCTCCTTAATATCTAAACAGTTTCCTCATCCTCCACCATCCCCAGGTGATATCCATCACCCTTAGCCTGCCTTGAGCAAGATTCCTATTACGGCACATTTAACCAGAATCTCTCCTTACCCCTAATGTTCTCTTTTACTAATTTTCTGTTCACTCACTTCAATCCTGCTCCTTGGCTATAAATTCCCACTCTACTTTGTAATCATCTTTTCTCTCTTTCTGCAAGGTTCATTACAGCAGTTCCTCCACCTATCATAACAATCCCTCCTTGAATAAAGATTCCCTTACTACCTTTAACCACTTTTCTTTAAAGAAGGTACACCTTCCCGCAATACACAAAGCCCAGGAATCAGAAAGGAAAGACTCACTACATTAAATGACTAAATTAAATTAATACATTAAAAACCAAATATTGTGTTTGGCAAAACAAAACAAAAATAGCATAAGAAAAGTTAAAATGCAAGCACTTAAGGAAAATTTGCTATTTATATAATCCATAATGCTTAAGAGTAAAAATTTCCTATAATCTAACAGAAAAAATAGGCAAAGTGTTTCAACAGTGAAGGCAAATGGACAAAATGACCATTCTCATTTTTGATCTAGGAAATGAAAGTTCTCGTGTTGGTGCAATGCAAATGCCATCTCCCTTTGCCAATTAGATTATCATAATTTACAAAGACTTATATCCAGTGTGGGTCAAGGTATGCTGACATAAGCATTCTTGATTTTATTTTGAATGCAATAAAAATTAGCACAGTCTTTTGAAGAGTATTTGGTAGTTTATACTAAAATTCAAATTGTGCATGCCATTCTTAACGAGAAATAATACTTGAAGGAATTTATGCTAGAGATACTTTCATAAATAAGACAACTTACAACTTGATCCTAAATATCTTTTTCATCCGGACATTCTTTATGTCTTTTTTTAATTCTACTGATACTCTTACCAAATTATTTGTCAATAAAATAGGGATCAAAAGGAACATTCATCTGTTACATTTCATTATTGACTTAACAGTTTGGCAGAAATTAATTATATCATTTAATTTTATGCATAAACTATATTTTTGTAACACATCTTGTGTTCTGAAATTTCTAGAAAGTAAGCAAAATGTTAGTTTGAGTTGGAATTTTCTAAATAAAATTTAATAAATCAACCAGTATAGAAATTTACTCTTGTTGACATTGCCATCTACAACAGTAGTGTGAACCTCCCAGTAGGAAAGAGAGAAAATGACTTATAAATATGAAATGAGAAAAGCATTCTGTATCTTGGAATCTGGGGGCTATTCCTATAGTATCTACAAGTAGATCTACTCTCATGATTTGGATCTTAAATGTCTCCAAAAACTTCATGTGTTGAAGGCTTAGTCCCCATTGAAGCAGTGTTCAGAGGTGGGGACTTTAGGAGGTGATGGATCATGAGCGTTCTGACCTCTTCAATGGATTAATCCACTTATGGATTCAAAATGGGTTTCAGGGGAAGGACTTTGTTATAAAAGTGAGCTCTCTCTGCTTCCTAGATATTACTAGATGAGCAACTTTGCTCTACTCCATTCTCCCCACCAAGATGTTCTACTTCACTACAAGCCTAAAAGCAACCAGGCCAAGTAATCATTGACCAAAACTACGGGACAAAATAAATCTTTCTTCCAATGGGTAGATGATAGATAGATAGAACATTAGTCTAAAGCTAAAGGAGAGGGAACAACTCAATCTGTTACTCCCTTAATGGATAATCTCAAATATTTGTGAGGTGTTTTCCTTTATGGTATGTTTTATATATTTGATACATAAAATTTTCTCCAAATTAAATATTTTTTCTGAGACTTTCAGTATCAGAAAGGGTCAAGTTAGAAAACCTAAATCACATCATTTCTCTTTTCAGAGATAGCATATTAAAAATAGTAATTTGATAAAAAGGATAAAGTTGGTAATTCGTTAACTGAAAGGATAAAAAAAAGGAACTCTAAGGCATTAACAGTGGTAACAACTACAAGAAGCAACTACAGTTGGAGAAAAACTGCAAAATGCTGGGCTCATTAAGCTTAGAAACTTAAAGGAAAGGCCTATGGAGCTAAATCTCAGATCTCTGAAAAAAAAAGGTACTGGCCTGTTAGGGCTCCTTTCTCTGACAAGATAGTCTGAAGTTGTTTCTGTAAGTGATAAGAAAACTGCAAACTTGATTGAGCTGCTGCTGCATGAAAGACCAGCTGCTGCTGAGGTGAAGTGTTGCTGGGGTGATGAGTCTAGGAGCCACAAAAGAACTGGAGTGCATGAGAAGAAAGCAAAAAAACAGGAAAGACAAAGTCTTGTGCCCTTCTCACCATGCCTACCCCTTCTAGTGCCTCTTCTGTGCAAGATTTAAATAGGAAGTCAGGTGGCAATGCAGAAATGTGAAGTGAAGAAGCTCTGCTCCAACAGCAGAAAGCAGAAGATAGAAGGGTGAATGGGATGCTGAGAAACAATCCAGTAGAGCTGATAGAGTGCACACCATTGGCAACCCACATCCACATCTACATCTACCTTTTTTGTACTATACAACTCTATATTTCCACTCACCGTGTAACTATTCTTTTTTGTTTATTATTTTTATTTATTCATGACAGTAGAATGTGTTTTGCCATATCCCATTCTTGTAGTTGTACATGATGTGGAGTTTCACTGGTTGTATTCATACATGAACATTGGAAAGTTATGTCTGATTCATTCTACTGTCTTTTCTATTCCCACCCCCCATATCTTCATTCCCCTTTGATGATGTAACTATTATTATTTTGCAGCTGGGGGCTGTGGCTCAGCAGTAGTGCACTTGCCTGGCATTTATGAGGCACTGGGTTTGATTCTCAGCACTGCATATAAAAACATAAAGGTCTACCAACAACTATATATATATATATATATATATATATATATATATATATATATATATATGTGTGTGTGTGTGTGTGTGTTTTAAATATATATATATATATATATATATATATATATATATATATTTTTTTTTTTTTTTTTTTTTTTTTTTTAAAGACACCCTTTCTTCTGACTAAGGAGAAACAAATTCCAACAATCATCCCTCTGTTATGTTGCTCCCCAAATTCAGTCACAGTCCCATTTGAATTTTTTCTTAACTAATTAATACCTTTAAAAAAACTCTATAAGAAAGGAGATAGAAGTTAACACACACACACACACACACACACACACACACACACACACACATTACAAGCAAAAGCAAGTAGGAACATACACACTGATGCTACAGTCTTTTTTTTTTTAAATGAAACTAGTCATGAGGTTGTCACTGTGTTTATACCTTTCTTCTTTTACTAACTACTCCATGTTTCTTCTACCCTCAGCCAAGATTCTGCTAGTCAGTGCTCTAACCTGGTGAAGTAACCCAAACATTCATTCCTGAAGTGTCTGAATCTTGTTTTGGTGAATGTGGTTTTTCATTAACTTTTATTATTGGACATGGAAGTACTAAGAGAGTCTTAAGACAATGCCCTAGATCCTCCCTATCCCTTTGTGTAGTAGCAGCCCAATTTTTCGTTGATAATTAGGATCAATGACAACAGCCAGCCACCTTTGTCACCAATTGCTTCAGTGATATGAAAAAAAAAAAAAGGTCTGGTTCCAGTCTCATCTTTCAATCAATGTAATCATCATTGTTTCATCTGGTTAAGACATTTCTTTCCTGGGACACAATGCTGGCAAATCAGGGGAGCTTAGAGTTTTGGGAACATGAACCCAGATCTAAGAATGGGTTACTGGGTATTGCAATAAAATGATTCATTCCTAATCCTTGATTTCCATACTCAAGGTATTTTGGCCATACGAGTAAGAGCATGATATATTAGACTGTAACTCAAAGCATATATTCCTTCCTCTGAGACATAACCTCATTCTTCCAGTGTGTATCTTCATTCTATCTGCCTATTAGGAAAGGTGCTCCTGGGTGATGCATAATAAAAGAAGTTAATTTCTTAGGCATGAGCCCATTGCTAGATATTTTTGCAGTGAAATTATTTCCTTGGTCAGAATCAGTGCTGTATAGAACATCATGATAGCAGATAAAAATTCTGCAAGTTCTTGGATGGTGGGACTGACAAAAGCATTATGGACAGGGAAGACAAATCCATATCAATATTATATGTCAATACTAGGGTGCATATATCCTTCCTTTTCCAATAAAATCAACATGCCACTAATTGGTACACCCAGGTAGTAAAGCCTGAGCACTAAACAGTAGCAGTAGGCATGATAATCTAGGTGAGAAAAAAAATCTTTGTTGTTAAATTTATCTACAGCTTCAATCTCTATAACCATGACTAGTACTGGGGTAATGGAGAAAAAAGGCTAACCATCCATAAAAGATATGTTATTTTGCTTGTTTCTTTTGCTGGAAATAAGCTTTTTAGTTTGAGTCCATACCATTTATTAATTCTTGATTTTATTTTGTGTGCTTTAGAAGTCTTGTTAAGGAAGTAGGGGCCTAATCCAACATGATAAAGATTTGGGCCTACTTTTTCCTCTATTAGGCACAGGGTCTCTGGTTTAATTCCTAGGTCCTAGATCCACTTTGAGTTGAGTTTTATGCATGGCGAGAGATAGGGGTTTAGTTTCATTTTGCTGCATATGGATTTCCAGTTCTCCTAGCACCATTTGTTGAAGAGGCTATCTTTTGTCTGATTATTGAGAATCTTTTATGATCATGAATATGGACACAAAAATCTTACACTCTGTGCCCTGCAGAGTGAAAGTGGTGGGTTATCAAGAGGATAACTGAAGCCAAGAGGGATTTGGTAATTTTAGGAGAGTCCAGTGATGTTCCCTCTGCTATAAATAGAAACTAGAAGAGTAAAGACTCGACCTCAGATCTGTTTGATTCTAGCCTATATACCTCTCATTATTCCTTGGTGTCTCTGAAAGAGAGAAAAAAAAACCAGAAACTAGAAGATGAAACTGAAACAGAAAGGATGTGATTATACCATCAACAAAGCTAAAAAAATGCTTTTAGAAAGTGACATTCTTTAAAAAAAAAAAAAGAAGAAGAAAAAAGAAAGTGACATTCTTTACCCAGGTCACTACCGCAAAGAGTTATGTACATCATGTATAAGGTCAAGACTGGACTAATAGGAAGTCATATTTTTTGGCCTTTAACAGAGCAGTTTCAAATAAGAAATGAAGATAGCCAAATTTCAATGGGTCCAGCAAGAAGTCACAATGGGCCCAGCAAGTAGGAGATTGACTAGACATAGTCAAAAGGCAGGAGATGACAGAAATAGGTGGCAATGAAAACTCCAGAAAGTTGATGACCAAAACAGAAAAAAGTGGAAGGGGTAAAGTTCAGGTTAAAGAAGATAATGTTAATGTTATATGTATATAAAAGAAGTAAATGAATATTAAATTCAGTATATCTCAAGGTTCCCCAATAAGAGCGAGTTTGTAATGGTATCTACTTACATAACTGCTTGGATTATAATCACCAAGTACTACTATGTGTGGCACATAGAAGCTACCCAATAAATAATAATTTACAAAGATAATAGTAGGAATTATAATGAGAACTTACATTTTTGTAAGTTATTATTACACATCAAATACTGTATTAAGCAATATTTATGTTATCTCATTTAATCCTCACAACAACCCTATAATGGACAATGTCGGGCATTTTGCAAATAAGGAAACCAAAGTTCACTTGTTCAAGATCACTTAACTAATGACAGAGGCAGCCACTTCTGATTCTGAATGTCATGTGTTTCATTATTAGTGAAAGACAGAGAGAGAGGAAGGGAAGGAAAAAGGAAAGAAGGATAAAAACAAAAGAAGAAAATACCTGAAATTAAATGGTTTGATTAGTAATGGCAATACTTCTTGATTTTAAAGACTAGACAACAATAAATTCAAGTGAAAACCATTTAAAGGTAGAACACAAGCAATGAAAGTATTGCTTCTTACCTGACCATTCTCATTTTATCATATTTTCCATAATCTAGGTTTTTCTACCATATTCCTCAGTGCATGACAATTATAACTATTTTAAATCCACTAGCCACTCTTGCAATTAAATTTGTTTACCCGTTTTGAGCTGAAATCTGATTTCAGAACTTAAATATTAGAAATTATACCTGCCAATCTGAAAGATAAATACAAGAAACTGCTTCCCTTTCAAACTTTTCCATTCTTTCTCTTGCCATCTAAATTGCAGCAATAAACACCTCCTTCAAAGACTGCAGAAGCATGTGCACACGCTGCCAGCTTATATAGGAAAATGAAACTCTTATTCAAGTTATTTTTACCTGGGATACTTTTGTCCATGAACCAGAAATATTACAGAAGTGAGAGCACAGATGGAGTGGCAAATCTCTCACCTTAAATTTGGTTTGTCACTGCCAAGAATTTGTTCTTTTCTTCTTCCTACTACAGCAAATACCTTGAAAGAGTCCTAGTTGTTTGTTTTGTAGCATTTTGTACTCTGAAGATAAATGTTTTTCATGAAATGTAATGATTAATATTTTATAAAGTTCTTTCCTATAAATTATTTCATTGGATCTCATGATAACCTTCAGAGATATATAATATCACCATTTCACAAATCATGAAGCTGAGGTTCACAGGGATAGACCTATTCTAAATTACAGAATTAAAACTCAGATTTTCTGATCCAAATTATTCTAAACCATGAAAGCCCTTACAAAGTTTATCTTTATCATCAACCAGAATTTCTTCAACCTGTTTCATTTGTAGCTTTTTAAATTATATTCAATACTATATATTGAAAATTATGACTATTCTACTATTAACTCTAGTATTATAAGGATATTACATGTCTTTTAGGTTTTTTTTTTTTTGGTTGTTGTTGTTCTTCTTCCATATATCTAGGAAACTAACTATTAGTATTCCCTGAATGTGAATTGGGTGTCAACCCTTATTTGAACTTTTCTGTCTGGCTCAATACAAAAATTCCATATTATATGCTTTTGATTATTCTGTCTGTCTGAATAAGTGAGCCATTTTCTATTATTCTGATAGTCTTCTAAACTTTAAATTCAGGAAGCTATCCAGCTCCTTTTTAAGGATAGGCCAAATTCCAAAGCATCATATGGTATAACAGAGCCACATGCTATTGGTAACTCTGTCATTTACTCAGTTCCTGGAACAAATGAGCAGTCAAAATGAGGATTTTTTTACAGTTGAAATTTGTTGAATACCTTTCTAAGTTACCTACTTATTATTTTTCTGAATTACTTTAGTTCTTATTAGAGTTTCACATGAAATCTATGTTGGCAACATAGGTCTCCTCTACTTTAAAAGGAAAAGCCACTTGTACTCATTACCAATAAAAAATAAAGTCTCTTTGCTATTCTAAGCTAATAAAGCTCAAAATAGCCCATATTTTGTGAATTTCCCCATTGTAATTTTCATTTATGATTTCTACTCTTTTCATAATTTCTATCAGAGAATAAATTCAAATACATGCTTTCAAAATATTCTCACCTGTGCCTATTTTCAGCTAAAAGAATGTTCTGTATCTAATGCATATGTATCTCTACAGTGCTGTTTCACTGTAATATTTGTTTACTTTTTTAAATTATCTACTTTGAAATAATCTCAGACTTGACAAAACAGTCTGAAGAGTCCTTGTGTCCTCTTTACACAGCTTCCCCTAATGCTACCCTCTCACACTGCCATGCTGAAATTGCCAAAACTAAGAAAATAATATAACTGAACTAGAGTCTATATTTAGATTTCACCAACTTTTCCACTAATGTCCTTTTCCTACTCAAGGATCTAATTCAGGATCACACAGTGGTCCTGCCTCCTCCAACTCAGAATTACTCAATTACGATGATTGCATCAGGTATTTTTTAGAATGCTTTTCACTTGCATTTGCTGTGTTCTTTTGATTAGACCGAGGTCATGAACTTTTGAGAATATTATCTCACTATTAATAAGCAAATTACATCCAGGAATACATTATATTGACATATTATTACTGATGATGTTACCAGGAAAACACAGTTAATGTGTATCTACCAGTTTTCTCCACTAAAAAGTTAACATTTTTCCTATTGTGGTTTGGGAGTGGTTGGTAAAGTACTGTAAATATTCTATTTCTCTTTAAACATTCACCTTCTCATGTAATCATTCACCAGTGTATTCTGACCACAGTAATTATTGCTGTGATATTCTCTGTTTCTTTCACCTCTTCTACATTAACTGGAGTTCTGCTAAAAGAATGATCCTTTTCCCTTATTCATTTATTTATCACTTACTGTATAAGTATGAATTAGTGTTTATTTTATTCTTTGTAATTCAAAGAATTTTGGTCTACATTTGTTGCCTGGGTCATTTTGTTGTGTAATCTGTTTTAGTTTGGGTCATTGGGAGTTCTTTCAGGTATTTTTTCTGTAAATTTTTTTAATTTATATATGACAGCAAAATGCATTACAATTCTTATTACATATATAGAGCACAATTTTCATATCTCTGATTCTATACATAGTATTTTTTAAAAAGTAAAAAAGGGGCTGGGGACATAGCTCAGTTGGTAAAGTACTTGCTTAGCATGAGCAAGGCCCTGGGTTCAATCCCCAGCACCACAAAAAAGAAAAGAAAAGAAAAAAAAGTAAGAAAGCTCCTTTTTTTTTTTTTTTTTTTTTTTGACAAGTCCCCATACTTACCTTTTTTTCTGGAAATACCACAAGTCCAGACTTATCTTAGATTTTTTCTGCACTTGAACTAGAAACTACTATTCTAAGAAACTCTGATATTTTTAATGGGAGAAAAATATTCAAAAAGTAAGATCTAGGAGTTAAATATGTTCTGACTACTAGGGTATCACTGCTTCTAGTACACCAAATGCTTGACTACTAACTGATGTATGCATGTATATATCTATACTTATGTATCTGTATGTCTTTTAAAAAGAACATATGACTTGGTACTTCTATCTTTGATTTCAGTCCAGCACTACAGGGTTCATTCTATCATTCTCACTGTGCTTCCTTACAAGTTCTTTCTACAACGTAAGAAATATACTTTCATTATCTATAATATATTCACTTATTTGTTCAACCCTAGTATATATGTAAGGTAGTTTCACACTTGTTAACCCATGCCCATTTAAAAAATAGATTTATCAACTAGAGGACATTGTTTGTATGTGGTCATTTTTATCTTTAGCATATCTGGTCAAAAGACTTGTTTTCCAAATTAGTTCAGCTCTTTTCTTTCCTACCCCGTTCCTTATGGTTATGTCATTCGTCTGTCACAGTCTGGATTCCATCTTGGGTTCTCTTGATATTCTGGTTGGATTTTCTCTTAATTATAAGTAATTTTTTTAGTGCGGACTATAATGTGTATGAGCTTTGACAGATGTATAAAGTTCTTTATCCACCACTGTAATGCCATACAGAACAGTTGAATTCACCCCCAAATTCCCTTGTGCTGTGCTTATACCAGGAATCTCTACCCCTACTTACAATCACTAATCTGTTTTCTGGCTCCATAGCTTTGCTTCTTCTAGAATGTTATATTAATTAAATTACATAACATGCAGTTCTTTGTGTCTGGCTTCTTGCACATAGCAAAATGTATTTAAGATTTACCAGGATGAGAAGTTAGTAACTGCCAGAATGACAATAATTATTAAAACAATAATTATAAAAAAATTCACAAAAGTGAAATTAAGAAATAAATTGCATTTACAACAGCATTAAAAAGAAAAAATACTTAGATATAAATTTAACCAAAGCAATGCAAAACTTGTACATTAAAAATTATAAAACATTTTCAAAAGAAATTAAAAGCATAAAAATAGAAATGTCTACCACTTTATACATCAGAAGACTTAATATGCTAAGATGGCAATACTACCTGAACTGATCTATAGATTCAACACAATTCCAATCAAAAATTCCTCTGGCTTCCTAGCATAAATTACTAAGCTATTCATAAAATTTAGGCAGAAATGTAAAGGACCTGGAAAAAAACAAAACAATGTTTAAAGAAAAAAAGGAAAGTTAAGGTACCCACATTTTCTCATTTCAAAACTTAAAACAAAGTTATAGTAATCAAGACAACATGTTTCTGGGAAAAAGATAGACATATAAATTAATAAAAGAAACCCTTACATTTATATTTACAGTGAACTGATTTTCAACAAGAGTGCCAACATAATTTGATGGGGAAAGAACAATTTTTGCAAAAATTGGTGCTATACCAACTAAAACATGAAAATAAAGAAGTAAGACTTCTACATCTCACCATATATAGGAAAAATTACTCAAAATGTATGGGAGACAAAAGTGTTAGAATAAAACAAGTCATGAATGTTCATATCCTTGGATTAGGCAATTATTTCTTGGATATGACACCAAACACACAAGGAACAAAAGAAAAAATATGTAAATGGGACTTCAAACAAAACTAAAAACTTTTGTGCTTCAAAGGGTAAAAGGCATCATCAAGAAAATGAAGACAACTCACAGAATGGAAGAAAACATTTTCAAGTCATATATTCAATTAGAAACTTGTATCCAGAAGATTTCAAGAACTCTTAGAACTCAATAATAATACAAAATAATCCAAATCTTAAAATGGGCAAAAAATTTGAATAGACATTTTACTGGAGTAGACACACAAAATATCATTAATATTTTTAAAAATTTTCAACATCACTGTCAATAGTGAAATCAAAACTACAATTAGATACCACTTCACAACTACTAGTATGACCAGGTATAAAAAAAAAGAAGAAGAAAAAGGAAGGAAATACAGGTGGAAATGAGGGAGGGAAAGTAGTAATTGTTGGCATGTATATAGAAACACTGGAATCCCAACACATTGTTGATGGGATTTTTAAATGGTAGAGTCACTTTGGAAACCAGTTTATCCACTAAAAATTTTAAACATAGGAGTTATCATATGAACCAGTAATTTTACTCCTAGGTGTATGCCCAAGAGATATGAAAGTATATGTGCATTGAAAAACCTGAATATGAATTTACACAGGCATAGTATTCATGATAGTTGATAAGTTGATAAGTGAAATGTGGTAAACACATACAATGGAATATTATTCAGTCCTACAAAGGAATGAAGTAGCGATTGTATATGCACAACATGGAAGAATCTTGGAAAGATTATTCTATGTGAAAAATACTCACAAACAGATATATTTTGAATGATTCCACTTATATGAAAAAACTAGAACACTAAATAGATCAGTGGCTATTTAGGAAAAGATTATTGAAACTTAGGAAGGAAGAATATGTAGTGACTGCTAATGGAGTTTCATTTAGTTATTATGGAAATGTCCTTAAATTAGATAGCGGTGATAGTTGTGCAAGTCTGAAATGTACTAAAATCATGAGCTATATACTTTAAAAGGTAATTTTATGGAATGTGAATATAAATCAATAAAGTTGTTTTCTAAAAGGTCATATGTAGTAGTATTCCCTTTATATAACATTGTTGAAATGATGGGATTATAGATCAGAAGACAAAATAATGGTTGCCATAGATTAGGGAGTGAGGGGCTGTGAGCTAGGACTCTGAAAGACATCTTTGTGGTTATGGATCAGTTCCATGTACTGTTTGTGCTTGTGGTCATACATATCAAATTTACACATATAATAAAATGATATAGAACTCTCCAATGATACTGTGCCAATGTCAGAATTATTATCCTATAATTAGGTAAGAAGCAATCATTGAGGGAAACCAAAAGAGGTGTCCACAGGACCACTCCATATCATTTTTAAGTTTTTATTTTAATTTAATTATTTCCAGACCCCCCAAAATAAAAACAAAAACATGTTATTTTAAGAGTTCCAATCTCATCCTTATCCGCAATGCCCTGATTACTCATTTGTCTCCCCATTGGTTCTTTAATAACCAGAAAGATATACCTGGCAAATAGACATATGTACCTCAGGCTCTAAAGCAAAGATATCTCTCATTGCAAATGAAAAATGTGGCATTCCTCTTTAGTAATTAATTTCATATTTATTTTTAAAAAATATAACAGGTATTATAATTCTTTCTTTGCAATCCTTATCATATTACTTTGTCAGTTGGTACTCATAAAGCATTGGTTAATGAACAAACTCTTCAGGCCACAGATGATAAAGGATCAGTGCTGTAAGCCTGGCCTAAAGGGGGAATATTAACCTCCATTTAGGCTCCTCCTGTACAACATACAAGTTTCTGGGTCTCTGAAAAAAAAATATAGTTCTATTTAATTTTACCTCTACTAAAGTTTGCATAGATATGCTTCTCTGAGCCTAAATACCACTCAATTATCATTATCTCTCTTTCTCTGTCTCTTTTTGGCAGAGAGGGATTGGGGATTAAAGCCAGGGGTGCTTTTCCACAGAGTCACATCAATTTTTTATTTTTTATTTTGAGATAGAGTTCACTACATTACTTAGGTCCTCCCTAAGTTGCTGAGGCTGGCCTCAAACTTACCATCCATCTGTCTCAGCCTCCCATATTGCTGGGATTACAGTCATGTGCCACCATGCCTAGCTCAATCACCATTATTCCTATGAGATTTCTCCAACTTAAGTTAAGCCATGGTTACAATTCATAAATTTTGGGGGATGCAGTTCACTGTTTCAAAACTGTGGTGCCATTGAGCACTTCATTTAAAAGGATTCTAAAGTATAGATAAGCATTTTGCCTTGCATGTGTCTGCTCCTACACATGGGTATCCCTGCACAATTAGATCCTGGCTCCATCCTATTTTAGAAACAATTGGAGAATAATTAAAATGGAGCTCCGCGGCACTAGGAACAGTCTTATTCTTTAAAACAGCATTTACAACCCAAGATGGACAGGAGCAGAACTTAGAGCAGGTTATGTTATCCAATTGCAGTTCAATTCACACTGTTCCCTAAAATGCCCATATATATATGTTGACATAACTGACTTTTACCTTGAGCATAACATCTCTCTTCACAGTGTTCATTAATTGGTTATCTATAGCTTGATTATTATCAGAATTTGAGGTTATTAGAAGCTCAAACCAAGAGTTGTAGTTGGCAGGGTATTTATAAAAAAAGAGAGAGAGAGAGAGAGAGAGCTAAATCAGGCAAGTTTCTGAGAAATCTCACAATGCATGTTTTTTGGTACACTGTGTTAAAAGTAGCTTGGATTTGAAGACTTCTATCTTCTCTCTTGCATTTCTACTATAGGACGGATGTACTCTATATATCTCATGTGTTGCTGTACATAGGCATCTTATATCATCCAGGGCTGTATTGTCCCGAAGGGTGTTGACCCGCAGAAAGATCAAGAGGTACTCAGGATTTCCAGAACATATCACTGGTGGTCTGAGCATTTCTGCTCCACTTCCAGGAGCTGGTGTCATGCTATTTTGGATCAAACTCATCAGCATGGCATATGAATATTCCATGAATAATTCCATGAATTCCATTGAATCTTGAATTCTTCATTTTGTCTCTTGCTACCTCTTACTCATACTCTATGCTCTGACCACACACTATCTGAGCTATTCATATTTCTCAAGGAAGTTTCACATCTCCTACTTTTTTTATTGTTTCTTTCTGCTGTTTCCTGCATTAACTCTTCCTTTACTACCACATTTTCCAGAACACATCTAATCATCTTAAAAAATCCAAAATTGTCATGATTTGAAGTTCTTCAAATGAAATATCTCATAGACACATTAAAAAAACAATGAGATGCAATTTAATACTCATTTTATAGAGGAGGAAAACTAAAGCATAGGGAGACTGAGTTATGTCCACAGTAATTCCCTGAGTAAGTGGAAGAGTCCAAACAAAAAGCCAGGTCTGACCAACTGTAGAGACCACATTCATACTACAATGCTCTTCTCTATCTTAAGTATTTTATGGTCCTACAATGCATTCTTGGGGAATCCTTTAAAACTCCTGATATAGTTACCTTCACCCTAGACCTGTCTTTTCAGGACCCCCGATGCTAACACTCTGGGATCTGCATTTTTAGAAAAGTTCACCAGGTGACTGACTCTAAGGTACATCCTCTTTGAGAGCCACTATCTGATGACATAGAGGATTTGGAACCACTATTGACACTCAGTATACCACTAGAAACTGGTGCTTCTGAAACCAATTTAGGTGATATAGTGCTTTTCAAAATAGTTAAGTGAGACATATCTATTTTGCAAAACTAAGAATCTGTAGAGATGTACTTCCAGGAGTAACTGCATTCTGGTAACATTTTAATTACATTTTGTAAATTAGCAAAAATCTGTTTTGTAAAGAAAAACGAATTTAAATTATCTTTCATTTAAATTTTTGACAAGGGATCAACTACAATTGTGTAGAGAATATCTGAACATTTGATTGAGTGTGTGGCTGTCTCAGTGGTCTACAGGCATTGGAAAAAAATCTCAACTATGATACAAAAATATTAATAACAATTTAGGCCTTACACTACTCAATGTGCCATGATTCTGGACTAGTAAAAAGATGACAAAAAATTATCAATTTAAAAATTGATAAATGTGAAAAGATAGAAAACCAAAAACTACAGCATATATACAGGGCCCTTGCTACTTTACATTTTCTATATGTTAAAAATCAAGGCTCTTTGTGTTTATGTAATATGTAGTATTTGAAATAAAATTTTTGTATTAATTTTATCTTTTATTTTGAAATAATTTTGACTTGAAGAAAAGTTACAAAATGCAGTTCTTTTTTTTTTTTTAAGAGAGAGAGAGAGGAGACAGAGAGAGAGAGAGAATTTTAATTTTTTTTTTTTTAAGTTTTCGGCAGACCCAACATCTTTGTTTGTATGTGGTGGAGGATCGAACCCAGGCCTCACGCATGCCAGGCGAGCGCGCTACCGCTTGAGCCACATCCCCAGCCCCCAAAATGCAGTTCTAATATACTTCCTACCCAACTCCTACTATTAAGAACTTTTATTTATTTATTTATTTATTTAGGTACTAGGAGTGAAGCCAGGAGTACTTACCCACTGAACCACAGCTACATTCCCAGCCTTTTTTTTTTTTTTTTTTTGAGGCAGGATCTCATTAAGTTGCTTAAGGCCTTGCTAAGTTCTGAGGCTGGCTTTGAAAGTACAATCCTCCTGCCTCAGCCTTGCAAGTCACTGGGATTACAAGCATTTACCATCACACCTGGTTACTATTAACATCTTACTATTAGCATAATAAAATTATTAAAATCAAAACATAAAAATTGATAACATACCATTACCTACTGACCTTATTCAAATTCTAGCAAGTGTAAATATTCTTTTCACTGAATTAAGATATGGTCCAGGAGCCCACAGTGCATGTAAATATACACTTTTTTTCTTTTCTTCTTTCTTTAAAATTTTTATTTGTTCTTTTTAGTTATACATGATAGTAGAGTCTATTTTGACATATTTTTACCAACTTAGAGTATATCTTATTTTCATTAGGATGTTATGTCTTTTTAAACTTTTCCAATCTGAAAAGCTACTAAGTATTTATCTCCAATGATCTTGACACTTTTGAAGAATTCTATTCAGCTATTTTAACAAATTTATTTCAATTTGAGTTGGTCAGATGTTTTCCCATTATTGATTAAGGTTATGCATTTCGGGCAAGAAATTAATGTTATATGCCATATCAAACAATACCTGAAATAACAGAGCTTAGCACTGGTGACTACTTGGTTAAGCTAGTGTTTATTAAATTCTGTCACTATAAAGTTATTATTTTTTCCTTTGTAACTAATAAGGTGGAAATTATGTAAAAATTCTTTCTCATCATAACTTTGAATCCACCAGATTTTCCTGCAATAATCATAACTATGGAATTTATCTAAGGCCAATTTTCTATTCTCCTCTTTCCTTTTATTAATTGAAATTCTATAGTATGAAGAGATTTTAAAATTCCTCAACATTTGTTTATTTATTTATTCTATTATTTGTTTATATTAGTATGTTCTCAGAGATATTTATTTTATTCTATTAATTATAATCCATTAATATAATTATATTTGGTCACTATTTTGCCACACTTTGGCTATTGTGAACTCTTTGAAGATGACTCCTTCATATCTTTGCCATGTTCCTATCACTTTTGAGCATATTATTGCTTACTGGCACCAGAAGATGTATCAGATTTATATTACAATTGTTATTAAAAAACTATATGGATAATTTAGTATTGCACAGACCTGAGCAAACAGACTTTTTGTTTTCACTCAGTCTTAGTCATTGCAGATTCTGATAACTTTCTTCTCTTTCTGAAACTTCTGTTTCTCTCACACTTAAAAACAATGCATTTACCAAAAAAATGCTGAATAAGTGCTAGGTAACTTCAAATGCCTGACATGGAAAATTGATATTTGAGGAAAGTAGTATAGGACCATTAACTATTCATTCTTGTAAATCAGACGATTTTCTTTTTTTCTTTTAAGCAGAAAATATTTTAAAGCAAATTGAATCCTAATACATAAAGCATTCAAAAACAATTCTGAGTGAGTATAAATACATTAATATTAATATATCAAACTATAAACCTTACAATCAGTCCAGAAATGGTGTTTTATATAATAGTCTAGTTATTATTTTTTAAAGAGAGAGAGAGAGAGTTTTAATATATATATATATTAGTTTTCGGCGGATACAACATATTTGTTCATATGTGGTGCTGAGGATCGAACCCGGGCCGCAGGCATGCCAGGCGAGCGCACTACCGCTTGAGCCACATCCCCAGCCCCAGTCTAGTTATTATTTATTAAGACTTTCATCCAATTTATTTGTTAGTATTGTTTACATGTTACATGAAAATTTTAATGTGTATAAATAAATAGTTACAGAGTACTGGTGATCCAATTCAGGGATGCTCTATCTCTGAGCTACATTCCCTGACCTTTTTGTCTTATTTTTGAGACAAGTTCTCTTTAAGTTGCTAAGGCTGGCTTCAAACTTTCAATCCTCCTGCCTCTATCTTTGCAATCACCAGGAACATGGAGAATATGAATTTTTTGAGCACTTCAATTTAACAACTATGTCAGGACTCTCTTCAAGCAAGATGATCCAATTTTAAAGAAACTTTTTAAAAATAGTAGAAGATTTTGCTTTAAAGTTGAAACATTCCGATTCCAGGTATGAGGAGAAGTACTCTACTGTCTTATAGACAGAACAGAGTTACAGATTCTGTACAGACTACAAAGAGCAGTCATTTGATAACTCAGAAGTAAGTAGCAGAAGATGAACTGAGGAAGAACAGAATTTCCACCAAACAAGTGTTAGGATAAGATTAATTTTCTACTTTCTATGAATACAAATTTATTTTACTGCTGTACCCATGTTGAATTTAACACAGCAAACAAAGTTTGAGCCCTCAGTTGCAGACAGCTTCTGGAGAAGATTTTTATTTTATTTTATTTTTTTAGAGTTTTAGCTCAAGGAAAGGGAAAGGGAATGCATAATACTTAGAGATAATGTGGAAACCTCCATATTCTTCTTTTACTTTCATCCATTCTCCTAACCCCTGGACCTCAGGCAAAACTGCAATAGCAGTAGTAGCAACAGAAGTAACAACAAAGACAATGGGAGCCAACAAAAGCCAAGGCCTGAGGATGAGGCCCTTCCTCTGGGTTCAACAGAACAGAAATGTACAGTTTCAAAACAGTGCAGCCAAATCTCATTGCTCTTTTCCTATCTCTGTTCCCTTACAACCTGGCCCCAAAGACAGACTCAGTTGTGTAAGTGAACAGGATATTAAAAAAACTAAACCCATAGATTTCTGGCCAAAAGGACCAAAAAGAGCCTCCCTATGCAACTGAAAACTGCCAGAGACATCATGAAAGAAAAACTTAGGAATATGATGATGTGAAACTGCTTGGGAACTACAGGTACATAACTCTATTATAACAGAATAATTCCTAGAAATCTACATATGCCAATACATATTGTCTATGAGCCCTGCCCATAGACAATAGAAATCCCTGGACTTTGTTAGGTATGGAAACATGAGTTTTAACAAGGCCCCTGGATAATTATGGCCAAGATATTCTTTGACAGATCAAACCAAAAACACTACCATAAAACTTTTAGATTGGTCTTTTAGAAGTAGTGTTCAAAAAGCAAGGAGACAGGAATAACAGCTCAATTCACAATAGCTAAGCTATGGAACCAAGCTAGGTGCCCTTCAATAGATAAATGGATAAAGAAAATGTGATACATATACATAATAGAAAATTACTCCACCATAAAGAATAAAATTATGGCATTTGCTGGTAAATGTACAAAACTGAAGGCTATCATGCTAAGTGAAATAAGCCAATCCCAAAAAGTCAAAAGCTGAATGTTCTCTCTGATGTGTGGATGCAGACTCACAATAATGTGTGTTGGAGGGGAGTGAAGGTTCACCAGATTAGACAGGGAGATGTTGGGGTAACAGAGGGGGGATGGAAATGGGGAAAACAGTAGAATGAACTGAACATAACTTTCCTATGATCATATATGAATACATGACCAGGGTAACTCCACATCATGTACAACCACAAGAATAGGAAGTTATACTCCATGTAAGTATGATATGTCAAATACATTCTACTGTCATGTATAACTAAAAAGAACAACAACAAAAAAAGCAATGAGACAGGAGAGCAAATTCAGCATGTTAAGGACAAGTAAGATAAGCAGCCCAACAAGGCAAAATCAGAACTTCTTAAGGGTATCGCTGGAATGAGGATGAGCACCAAGCACAAAAGAAAAGACATTTAGCTTGTGGGTTTTCTGATAGAGAAAAGGTGACTTCAGATTATTGTCAAAGGAAGAAAAGTGAAGCATGCAGGATAGGACTTCTAAAATGGTAGAATAAGAAATAGTGGGCACTCTCCCTAGCAATACAGTAATTCTCTTAGTGAAAATTATTTTAAAATTACATTTAAAATCTCTGGAAAATACAGCAAATGGTGAAACATTCATTCAACAAAAAAAAATCTACTCAAGTTCAATAAGAAGAGTGAATCCATAGCATTTGAACCATGGTTCACTCCATTAACCTATCACCATCATCCACTGTATAGCTCCATGTTACAAAAACTTTAACCTAGGCATTCCACTCTAAGCAGATGTGACCAAAACAATGGAAGTTTCCTCTTTTTTTATTTCACCTTTCTGCTAAATTACTATGCTTTTACCTCACTAGGGACAGCCTGTTGTGTTTCTCACTCCCTTTAGCCTGAGCTGCCTATAGTCCAGGCAGACATAATACTGCAGCCATAGTTACAGCAGGCTAAGAAATGTGGGCTTCTGTTGTACCAGCTATAGCTTTCTTATAAGTGAAAGGAACCACTCCAGAGGGAACAAGCCAGAAGGTTTTTGCCTACACCAAGACTTCTAGTGTTCATTCTTAGAACAGAAGTATTATTAAGGGAAAATAGGTCCTATCTCCCATGTTTAATAGAGTGACAAAAATGTTCTTGTGGAGAAAAGGAAGGTAATAAGGATGAGGAACTCCTTATCTATGACTATGATTGATTAACCTTTTGGAGGAGAGAATGGAGAACTGCATGCCTAAGATCATTATTAAAAACAATAAGTATCTTATGGGACAACAATTAAGAGAAATCTGGTATCTCTGTGCTATAAGCAAAGCAACAGACTAGTATTAAATAGAAAGAACCAGGGAAAGTGATAAGCAAGAAAAGCCCTCCTAAGATCACAGTCAACTCTACATGTCAGAAAATCTGTGCACATATGCTAGGCTGTACCCAAAGGAGTAATCAAAGCAAGACGTGGGAAAGACATGAAAACATTCACCAAGTTGCATCCTGACCCATCAACAAGACAGAGGCCCCACTGGCACCGGGGGCTTAAAGAAACGCCAAATAAACACTGAATCAACAGTAAGCTGCTCTGACTCAAGCATGATACCTAGGAAGGTAGAATTAAAATTTAAATCACACTTATTTCTGTATGTCTGGTTAACTTTGTACATATTCAATGTGATGGCCACTCAGCAGTAATCACAGAGGAAAACTCCAAGTTACTAGTCCCTGGCTGAAGGTGGAACACATAAAAAATGTGAACTCCCTTTAAATGTAATAGTAGTTTACAAGACAGATAAACACACACACACACAGAGTTTCAAAGGCTAAAAATATAACTGGCAAAAACAACTTTTACCAGTAAGGGGATATGTCAAAAAAAAGAGTGACTCCACAGTAAAACAGTAAAAGAATTGAAAATAATCAAAATTGGGACATCAGAATCTCTGTACCACAGGAAAAGCAGACCTCTCAGAATTGACTCATCACTGAGTCACTGTTTTTTGACCTAGCAAACAACAAACAAAACAACTTCTATGACAGGGTAAGGATCTCAAATGTCCAGTTATCACCAAAAGGTTATAAAACCTACAAAGAGATAGTAAAATGTGGCTAATATACAGAAAGAAAAAAGTTGGCAATACAAACTGCCTTTGAAGAGTCACAGATGGTGGACTTAGCAGGAAAAAAACTTCAAAGCAACTATTATAAATATGTTCAAAGAACAAAAGGAAACCATAGTTAAAGAATTAAAGGAAGATATGATGACAATGCTTCATCAAAGAGATAATATCAAGAAAGAGGTAGAGATGATTTAAATTATTAAAGGAAACCAAATGGAAATTCTGGAATCAAAAAGTACAATAACTGAAATGAAAAATTTACTGAAAGAGTTCAGCTACAGATTTGAACTCATAGAAAAAAGAGCCAGCAAATTTAAAGATAGATCCATACAAAACATGAAAAAAAAAATGAACAAAGCCTCAGAAAAATGCAGGACATACTGAAGTGTACCAACATACACATAAATGTGAGTACCAAGAAGGGATAAAAAAATAAGGATTAAAAAAAAAAGCTTTACAAATTTCATGAAAATCATTAATTTTCACATCTAAGAAGATCAATAAACTCTAAGTAGAATAAATGTTAGGAGAAACACACATATCATATATTATACTCAAAATGTTCAAATCAAAAAGGAAATTCTCAAGGGAACAAAGGAAAAATGACATATCACATACAAGGAAATTGAATGAGATCAACATATAACTTCTCATCAAACACAATGGAAGTCAGAAGTCAGTGGAACAGGACAATTCAAATTGCTAAAGAAATGTCAAATAAGAATCTTATATACAGCAAAACTAAATTTCAAAAAAAGAAAAATTAAATGAACTTTCAGAAAAGCAAAAACTGAGAGAACTGATTCATTAATAAACAACCTATATTACAATGAATACTAAGGAAATTCTTTAACAGAAGACAAGGGAAACCAAAAAGGAAAGAGGATTAAAGGAGGGGAGGGGAGCAGGGAAAGGAAGACAAGAAAGAAAAGAAATGAGAGTTTATTCATTGATCTACCTCAGATCAGGAACCATTTCTAACTGCTGAAATTCACAGAACATAGGAGCCCTTTTCAAAGTCTCTTTATATCATGATGTAATTAAAACATAATATAATATGGTAATTAATATAATAATAAATGTAAGCTCTAGGTTATGATTTCTAACCTATATTAATGTGCCTGTCAATTTTATTGAAATACAGATTTTAAAACTTGGAACTTCATGGGTTAAGATCTATTCTCAGCAATTATTTAAGTGGACAATGCATTTGTATTAACTCTAATCACCATGGTATACACTAAATTTGAAGAATTTATTCATCTTATAACAGAAAGTTTGCAGAGTTTAACCAGTTTTCCCACCATTTTCTTTACCTTCTAACTCTTGGTAACTGCCATTTTACTTTGTTGCTATTAGTTCAGTTTTTTTTTTAGTTTGAATATATAAATGAAATCATAAGGTATTCGTCTTTCATGTCTGAGTAATTTTACTTAGGCTAATATCCTCTGGTTCATCCATGTTATTATAAATTGAAGGATTTCTTTATTATAATGTCTGAATAATATCATACTATATTTTCTTTATCTAATTATCCATCAACCCTTAGGTTGTTCCCATATCTTAGCTTTTGTGAATAATGATGCAATGAACAAATGAGAATAGATATTTCTATGAAATATTCATTTTACTTCATACTATATATGTACATATATAATATGAAACAAAAAATATATACATACACAGAGAGAGAAAGAGAAAGAAGTGGGATTCCTGGGCCATATGGAAGTTTCAATATATTTAAGAGACTCATAAAATTTAGTAGGAAAACAAACAAATAACCTGATTTAAAAATGAGCAATTGACCTTGAATATTTTTCTAAAGAAAATATTCAAATGGCCAACAGGGATATGAAAATGAACTCCACATCATTAATCATAAGAAAAATTAGAATCAATACCACAATGTGATACCACCTCAAACCTATTAGGGTGACTAATATCAAAAAGTCAATAGAAAACAAGCATCAGTTATTACATGGAAGAAAGTGAACACCTGCACATTCTTGGTAAGAATGGAAATTGGTACAGCCATATGGAAAGCAGTACAGAAGTTGCTCCTCCTTCAAGATCATTTTAGAAAAAGAAGTTTAAATATTGGTGCTATAGTCCTTATAAATTATTGCATATGTATCAGAAAATAAAGCTGATAACTTATCACATCTTTTCAGACTGTTACTATAGAAAACATTTGTTTGAGCAAAAGCTTTTCCTTCTGATGTATAAAAGGTTGAAGTTTACATAAAAATCAACACTAATTTAGGTTGCAGCCAAAAACAAATGAACAGTAGAATACTGTTATAAAATGAGACTTCTAAAAGATGAAATTCATATCCCCAAATTGAAATTTAATTTAATTGGAATAGCTAAAAAAATAAAATAATTAAAAGTGTACAAACCTGGAGAAAAAAGTAAATAACAAACTCCCAGATATTTTTGTAACTGGCTAGATAAACACTGCAACAGTAGCCACTGACACATGTGGCCTCTGAGCTTTTGAAATGTGGCTCATCTAAACTGAGATACAGTGTAGGGATAAAATGTTTAAATAAAATAATTAAAATTAATTTTCTATTTCTTTTTAATTTGGCTATTAGGTAATTTAAAATTACATAGGTGGCTTACATTATATTCCTATTGGAGCACTGTGCTAAATCATTTTCTAAAGTTAGTTGGTGCTAATTACAATTCATTCTGGGTCTCAAAATGCCCAGATACAATTAACTACCCTTTCTTGATTTTCATTTTTTTATTCATTTAAAAAATAGATTATGTCTTTGGCTTGAAAGGTCAAGATTTGCAAAATGAATACTACATATGCCTACTCTGAAATATTTTGGAAATGCTCAGAAAACATAAGCTACATATTTGAAACTTGGTGAATAAAGGGCATGCTTGTGCATAAACACACACAAAAGAAAGATGAGACAAAAACAGAGAGGCAGAGACAGAGATAGTTAATTTTATAAAACACCAAGAAAACTTTGATATCCTCAGACCAGAAATAATTTCAAAGTCACTAAATAATAAAAGCTGAAACCTTCCATTATCTCCTTCCTAATCAATGAAGAAAAATTTAATAATAAAGATAACCTTATTACAAGAAGCTTTTAAAAGAATAAAGAATTCTTTGGTAAGTTTCAAGATTAAGATTTTGAACTCTTTTGTTAAATGTTAAACTTTTGTTAAACCTCTAATTAGGAGAGTTTGATAATGCTTTGTGCATATTATTTCTTGCTATTAAAAATAGAGCATTTTTGTATGATTCTTCTATGACACAGAACGCTTTCTAGCTAGACTGCAACCTCCTGATAGTTCACTTTTGTTCTCTTGATTCATTGTCTTCTATCAACCTCTCCCCTTGCCAAATTCCTAACAGAAGAATGTACACATAGCAGGCCATCCATTTATATTCTGAATGAAGGAGTGAATGACTAAATGAGTGAACAGGTAATTTGTCCTAAACCATGCTTCTCACCTTTTCTTTAAAATATACAGTAAGTGATGTCCAAGGCATTCTAGTTGGATATCTAAATCTAAATAAGTATGGTAGTTCAAAGAAATCAGTGTCAATTAAAAGTGCAATTAGAAAAGTAAATGTAAAATGCCAGTAATGTTACTTGTAAGTCATAATGTTACTTTTCATTCAACATTTCAATGAATTTCCTCTTAAATAATAACAGAGTTTTTTGCATTAGGATTCTTGTTAATAAAATAAAATTGGATATAATTTATATTTTAATATAAAATAAACTCAATGTTTACTTCATTCACATAAGTCTGAGATATATAGCTCCTTTAAAAATTGAAAATATCATACCCAGCTATCATGAAACAAACACATGCAATGCTATCTGAATTTGTACACCATCTAAAATGTGCCATGTAGTTTTAAAGATATTCAAAAAATATTTTGTATCTCCCTACCTACTAGGAAATATTTTCAGACAAATTATTTTACCTTACATCTTCATCAACAATTTTCCAGCTACAAGGACCATTGCACGTATACTCAGAGTACTAAAGACAAAGATACAACTTTGTTTGACTTGTATAACTGAGAGTACACAACTGCATTTCAACAAACATTAACTAATGTCATTCAAAAGGTGATCAAGTGTGTATGTGTGGGAGAAAGTAGGAGAGGAAAGTAGTTATAGTAGTAATAGAAAGGACTAAAAACCAGCTCTGTATTTGGGGGTGCTTTTGACACTTTGTGACATGAATATTGAAGGCCTTTTTTCCCCCAGATGCTCAGATATTTTGCCAAAATGTGCTAAAAAAATCACTTAGAGAATATGAGCTAGCTCAGAGATTAATAAAATCTCCAACTTCACAGACTTCCACAAATAATGAGATGAAAACAACAGATAATTTTCAGCCATCAAATATTTCAATACTTCACTCTGTTACTATGACATATTTATCCCATACGAAATATTTGCAAAAGGAGTTGTAATGGCCTTCAGGGACAGGAAGAATAGAGTTTCTGTAGAAAATGTTAAATTAGTTTTGATGGTGATGCAAAGTTAAGGAAGGGTTGTTAGGGATGGCTTGCTGCCACAGGGCGGGGTTTTGTTTTGGTGTCCTTTTAGAGCCTGCAGGTGTTTGGCACCAGTTAAAATCGGGGCCAGCTGTGATATTTCAATAATTTTGATATTTCCCTCCCAATGGTTCTCAGAAGTGATGCTTCAGAGTGATGTTTTACACCTGATATATTCAACTTGTGTGGTACAAATGGGAAGACTGTTAAACAACACCAGTTTTAGGATACCTTTTGCCCTTCTTCCCTACTCTCAGGTCATGGCATCAAGGAAAAAAAAAACACTAATCAGAAGTTCCAATAATTCATAATTCATATTTTTTAACTTAGCAGTTCAACCAAAGAAGATGATACATGAGAATAACTAAATATACAATCTTAAGCAAAATTCTGAAAGCAGGATGGTGTGTTCTCTTTTGATGTTCATTGTAGATAATGATGCTTTTAAGCCCTTTCAATGGTGACATCCATACCTATTTTTGCAGGAATTTGAATAGTTTCTATTAAAAGCTGCATTTTCTTTTAAGTTTGTTTGGGTTGGAAACCCTCAAACCACAATGTATTTCATGCACATGTTCCCAAGGGTATGTTAAATAGGACCATACTGAGGTCATCTAGTAAGTTTTTGAAACTTTTTAAGAATTCCTTTAATGTACTGCACAATCTTGGCCTGATTAGAAGAAGATATTTTAAGAAAGTACTTGAAAAAATGACTGACTATTAAAATCTATATGCAGATAACCTATATTATGCTCTATAATGCACAGAGTTTTCCATAGATAATTTGTCATTGAGGGAGAAAAACAATAAAACTACCACTTTAAGAATTTTTAGTCAAAACTTGTCAGAAATATCAGTAAATGCAGACAAATGCCCCCACAGTAGTTTTGATTGACTTAACCATGGACAACCATAACATCATTTTTACTGTGCCAAGGTCTACAGCACTTTATCATAAGATAAAAAGTAGACAATCTTCCAACTATCCAAGATAAAACATATCATCTCCCATTTCAATTGAGTAAAAAAATGAAATCTTCTTGGAATATGAACTATGATGAATTTGTTAGGTTAGATATAGTTTCTACCATCAAGTACATTTTTGTTGTCAACCAAGATTTTCAAGCCACAGATGAGAAACATACATGGTCCATTGAATAAGAAGCATACAAAATTCTCTTCTATTCCTTGAGGTTCCCAATCTTTTCCTTTTTTTTTTTTTCTTTCCCTGGTTGGACATACCCCTTTTCACTTCATCAAAGCTTTCCTTCCTGCGCCATGTTCCAAGCCTTGTACTTCACCCAAAGTAATTTTCAGTCAAATGAGCAGCTGTGCTGGCACAGCACACACGGAGAGGTGGGCCACTAAGCCAGTGGTGCATTCCCACATTGAACACAAGTGGCTAGTTCCCGGTACCTAGGGCCAAGAAACTGCTGCTCATCAGAGTGAAAGCTCCCTTGGACACCTCAAACGGAAATCAAACTTAAAAAAAAAAACAAAACACTTTTATGGAAAATGAAAAATAAGAGGGTTGTCAGCAATCAGAAATAATGAAGGGTTGGGAACTCTTGGCATATCATTTGCAGATACGTTTTCATAAAAGGGTAGTAGATTGCGATTCTAAGTTAATGATCCCCATACTTGTGGCAGCACTGAATGTACCACTGTTCACTAAAACAGGTATTTTAAAAGAAGGTGTTTTAATAAGAATATAATCATCAAGGGCACCATTACAATGAGAGCCACTACCATGCATTGAGCATTTAGCATTTGTCAATCCCTGTACTATTCCCTTAATTAACATCTCATTTAACACTTTCAACATTGGAGAGATAAGATCCTATTATACCATATAACAGTTAAGAAAACTAAAGCCTGCAAAGTTATAAAACTGTCCACCAAATTTGAAAATATGATGTTAACCATCATCTTAACCCAAACCCTAACAACCATCAGTCCCCTGAAATCATCAAGAGCAATTCAACTAGTGCTAAAGATAATGCTCATTAGTGCTAGGGTACAGGAACCATCTGATCATTTGGAAAACCTACACTTTCTTTTTTTTTTAAAGAGAGAGAGAGAGAATTTTTTAATGTTTATTTTTTAGTCTTTGGTGGACACTACATCTTTATTTTATTTTTATGTGGTGCTGAGGATCGAACCCAGCGCCCCGCGCATGCCAGGCAGGCGAGCGTGCTACCGCTTGAGGCACATCCCCAGCCCTGGAAAACCTAGACTTTCCACAATTAACAACTTATTCATTTGTTTATTTACATATACATGAACATTTATTGTATGCATGCTATTGAAGTAAATTTTGAGTTTATTTTTCAGAAAGGCATAGAATACTAAATTCATACTAAATCCTTACTAATTCACCTAATAAATATAATAAAAGTTTATTGAATAAATGAAAGAATTTTCTAAATTGTCATTCATAGATGTCACTTTAAGGTGCTTTTGAATAATATACTTCATTCAAGTTTTTTTTTATTTTTCCA
Organism: Marmota flaviventris; assembly: GCF_047511675.1. NCBI lineage: Eukaryota > Metazoa > Chordata > Mammalia > Rodentia > Sciuridae > Marmota > Marmota flaviventris. The sequence continues at coordinate 98,367,928 of NC_092498.1, read as the reverse complement.
CATTACACAATGCAAAATATTATAGAAGTCTTTTTGAAAAGGGACAAACAGTTCTAAGCATAAGGGAAAGGTGATAACCCTGATTCTCGTGCAAAACATAACTAGAATACTTACAATTTCCATAGTAATCTTATTTTTAAAATGTAATATTAGTACATTACTCTCTAGTCTTTCTAAAAATCCAATAAATTACAGACATATATTTTTTTACTTAAAATTACAAATGAAGAGTGAAATTATGTATGAAAGAGAACCCTTGCTACTGGGTTTCAATTATCAATAAACATCATGGTATGGTTAAGTATTTTTACTTTAAAACTGTAATAATTAGGATCCACTTTTTGATGGGGGTAAGAGGTCAGTTTAGAAATTTTGAGGATAACATGGAAATCTGGTATCTTGATTTACATAATATCAATCTTCTCCATTTGGTAAGTAGGCTAAGTACTAAAAATATGACACCATGACATAGACCAAAAATAGATACTTTGCAGGTCCAAAGCAGTTGAGATACAAAGATAACAAATTAATTAAATTTCCCTTGTATTAATTAAGCTGAATTAAAAGGGGAAATCAGATATAAAAATTCTATTTAGCCTATATCCACTCTGAACCAGCCCATAATTATGTGAACAATTTAAAACTAATAAGACTTTGTATCTTTGTATATAATAACCTTAACAAACCCAGAAAATTAAGAATATACCTACTGATATTTAAGAATAACTCTTTGATTTTCTTTGTTTATCCCTGATAAAACACAGATGAAACAACAGAAATGCTGATGGGAAAACTTTCAGGAAATATCTCTTGTGAAATATGACCTCAAATTGAGACAAATATGAAGTCCTACACACCTCTAAAATACCACAGCTTAAAATGAGATGGCTGATTCTCAGTTTTGAATTAAAGAAACCAGGTACTTGGCCTATATTCAGGTGTGGAAACCAAGGAATCACCAGACATTAATCCACTGAATTTTGGGGTTCCTTTCAGATGAATTTACACAGTATATACCAAGTGGGCCTCTTATCTCCAATACATATTGACCATTGTTTTATTGTGAATAAAACTCTTCACTGGGGCAAAAAAAAAGATAGCATTTCTGAATTCTCTAGCCTTTCTTCTCCAGTAAATATTGTAATTACTGAATTAAATACACTCTAATTTCCTTTTAAGCAAACATTTATGCAAGAAAAATGTACCAATGTTAAAGAGATCAGTTTCCCAACAAAGATCTTCTTCCTCAGAAAATGGATATTTCATTTTCAGTAATTCATTTCAAACAAAAACTTGCTACTATATGAAGTACCAACAGAAAAAAATTCCTACGATTTTGAAATGTTGGAAACTGTCAAGATATGTGAAACATCATAATAAAATATTCACAGAAAAATGGAGGTCCTCTACATTTTAGGGTTAATATGTGAATTTGAGACATGGTACATTGCTTATCGTTCTATTGGTCAAGTAGCAATAAGCATAAGGGAAAGGTGATACCCTGATTCACCTTTAGATATTTTTGACATATAAAAATAATCCACTTGAACAATGTTATAAAAAATATTTTTGGGTGGTTACCCTTCTTCCTGTGCCCCAAGAAGAACCTATTAAGCAATATATAGTACAAAACTTAAAGTATAATTCTTGCCCCACAAAAAAAGACACATTAATCAAAACATATGAAAGCTTCTAATTTGCAAAACTAAATATGACTTGTTTTGTATATTTTAAGACAGCTATGTGGTGATTAGAAGTAGGCTATAACTGTAAAATTTCTCATATTTCTTTCTACAAAAAAAAATCTCTGAAATCCTGATTCCAACTTTTCAATTGTCTATATTTCTAATTTTCAGAAAAAAATAAAAGCTTTCACCTTGAGAATTTTATGGAGCGGCTGATAATGAAATATGTTATACCCAACAGACACAAGTATGATTGTAGACAGCCAGTTCTACAATCATACTTTTTATTTTTATTTTATCCCAAACCCACAAACAATTTGAACATAACAGTGAAACATCATATTATGTGACTTAAGATCAATGACTACCTTTTGATATCAATCTGGATAGGAAAGAGAAGCAACCAAAGACTTCAAAAAACAAACCTGAGGTTCTGTAAATACACCCTTCATATTGTTGATTGGGCCATATGGGACCCCGCTGCCTTCAAAGAAATATAACCACTTAGTGGTCATTTCTTCTTCAAACCTAGGAACAAAGAAAAGATGCATTTTTTTTTTTTACAATCTACAGAATGCAACACAACTTCTTTCCTCATATGGCTCTCTTTCACAGTAACCGATAGTGACAAGTATGTGTTGCTTAGGCTTTCTTTAAGCCAAGTTTTGAGAGAAAATTGTCTATATGAAATGACTTGAGTGGTCACCCAGGTCCCAGGGTTTAAAAATACTCCATTAGATACGTAATTTCTCTTAATTTTATCCCTGTGTATTTTCTGACAGAGTCCATTGGAAAAGAAAGATTGTAAGGAAGACAGTATTGAGTTCCAAATGTGGTGTTGAGAGAATGGCAGCTATTATGAAGACAAGCAACAATAAGTGTTGGTGAGGATGTGGGGAAAACGGTATACTCATACATTGCTGGTGGGACTGCTCTTTTTTTTTTTTTTTTAGGTCTCATGTATAGTATACCAGGGTAGAGAGATATTGATAAACAAAAGTATGCTTTAAAACAAAAAATAAACAAGTATAGGTATTTTAAAAGAAAGCTATGTTTAAGGTACACAAGAATTAAAAGTCATAATCATTGGCCTAAAAATAGTCTTAACTGTTGGTTTATTTGAACTGTGACTTATGAATTAAAACTACAGACATGCAAAGATTTGTGTTTCAGGTAAAGCCAACAAAACTCAAATTCATCCCCGTTCTTTATCTCTTTTTAAATTCTATAATTTAAAAATGAACCTCACAGACAGGAAAATACATATATATTTCTTCATTTTCTCTATTAGGTCTTAAGAAAAGGGGAGCTAATCTATTAATGAGATTTAGTGGTTTGTTTTTTTTACCTCTTCTCTGTTAGGGCCATAAACACAGAAGGAAAATCTTGGATCCTTAGGGACAACAAAACACAATCATAATTTCTAATGTATAAGGAATTTCAGAATTGCTCATTGTTAAAATATCAAACCACTTATATGTAATTAATAAACTTGGCAACTAAAGAAATTTTTTAAAATACTAGATAAAGTGGATTATTGCCAACAAGTAAAATACTTCCCCAAAATGAAAAGACCAGCAGAACTATGGCTAAAATATTTCATATGCATGGAATTCTGTTTCTCTTGTACATAGCCAGAATTGGCCTCAGATTGGCAGACTCCACAGGTAATTACAAAAAGATACTTTTTTCATCTTTTAAAAAAATGTGCAAAAACAGTATCAGTACTTGGAGGACACTTCTGTGATCGCCATTACTGATAGATAAATAATAGATAAATTTAAAAAAAAAACAAGAACTAAAAGGAAAAATAAAATTAATGTATTCTCTAAGACTACTCTATGCACAACGATGTTTGATCAACAATTTTTACAAAAGAACATAACAAAAAGTTTTTAATGAAGATAGTATTATATTTCACTAGGAATTAATTCATCTTATCCACATATTTAGATAATGAGTAACTTCTGTATACACCAAGCATTGATTCTTGCCTTTTTGTACAATGCCTTCCCTTTTCTCTACAATCACAATGACTAAAGAATTTTCATTATATGTTTTAATTTCAGCCCAATAATGTTAACTCTTTGGTATACAATGAAATACTTCATTTCTAAATATTTTTAAAAATAATTTCATAGGAACATCATGGCTCAGGTTAAGTGTCTTATTTCTAATCAATTCTTCACATTAGTATTTCTTTCAAGAATTGTTAAAATAATCTCCTGGCCAAGAATTCCTAAAATATATAGAGAGATATATCATCAGAATGATATATGCTGAAAGAATAAAAGAGATACTTTAAACCTGGAGTCTTTTCAATCAGGGTGTCATTTTTTTTTCATAAATGGAGTGTTATAATGGTTAGTCTGATAAATTTTCAAGACAAGTAAATTAATCACCACTGGACTTACCCAAGTGGCCTGAAAGATCTGCAGAGAAAATGCATGTCAATATCCAAACAGACCCATGGCTGCAGGCTAGCCAAAAGAAAACTCCAGGGAATAGTTGAAGTTCTAGTATTTATATAAGCTTTTCACCACTGGGCAAAAGAGAGGGATTTATTTCATGTTATGGAAAACAACGGATGAACTTTGGAAATGAGACTGAGGGAAGAGGCAATGTCTGAATCTGCAGTTGTGACCACTGTTTGCATCTCTGTATGGGTGTGGGTGTGGAAAGGTTCTTTAATGCCATAAACTCAATCAATCAGAGACAGAACATGCTGCATTCCGCTGTTCCCAGAGGACAGATCCATCATTTTCTTCTGAAAATCTATCTCTGATCTAAATCTGATGTGGAATCCTTTCCTTTATCTATGCAAAAAAAGCTGTAAGCACATGTTTTTATTAACCACAAAAATTCTGCCGGGGGTTTGAGGGGAGATGATCCAAACCACTCAAAGCAATAGACTCCTGCAGATAAAGACAGAAAGGGTGGCCTTACATTCAGCTCAACAAGCCTCAAAGGAAGGGCCTCTTTCAGGAAGTTATGTGGAGCTTCATAATCCAGACTTAATTGTGAACTTATTAAATCAACCCACATATACAATTCTCGAATTTTGTTGAATTTGCTTAATGCCAGGAATGGGTATTATTAACCAGACAGAATCATTTAGGTATAAGAAGTACTGCTGAATAAAGATACACTGGAGTTTATACTTCCTAATTTCATAATTTAATTTTTTATTAGAGAATTATAGTTATATATTGTAACTGGATTCATCCCAACAAACTCATAAATGCATGGAAATCAATTCCAGTTCATGATCTCCCATTTTCCCTCTTGTCTTCCCTTCCCTCTCCCATTCTCCTTCCTCGACTCTACTAGACTTCCTTTTACTAGTCTTTAATTTGTATTTGATTGGTTCCTTATATTATCCTATCCTTCCCTCCCCCTTCCCTTTATTTTACTCTAGCTTCAGCATATGACAGAAAACAGAGAATTTAACTTTAAAAAACAAACAAACCATCCCTTTAGAAAATGGATTAAGTATCAAAGAAGTCAAATCCAAGAACAAAGAGAAACTACTAGTAAGAAAATGTTATCCTCTTTTGACCAATAGGAAACTCAGGTTCAGAAAAATTAACTTGCTCAAATTCATAGAGATTTTTAAGGTCAGAGGTTGCATCTGAAGTGGAAACTGTTGAACTCCAAAGTCACTTTCTAGTACAAAATGATTGTAGCAGAATACATGAAGATGCATAGCTTCACACATCACACGCATTATAAATGATCACAGATTTTTTTAAAAAGGGATAGCATAGGTGAAAACTTTCCTTTTTTCCACTAATTTCCATCTTTATTTGCATCTTATATAGCTCAATATATATTCCTTTACATTAATATTTACTCAATCCTTACGATTTTAGTAGGAATTTGTTTTGTGACAGCTGTGAAGATCAAAACAATAAAAAGGTAGTTCCTGTGTTCAGAGATTATATAGTCTAATGGAGAACACAGCTATGGAAATGGATGAATTACAATTCAGGATGCTAAGACAAAGATATGAAAGAACAACTTACAGTTGAAGCATCAAAGAGGGAGACCTGCACTGGGCCTGGGAAGGCAGGAAAAAGTCCAATAACAAGGTAACATTTGAGCCAAGTGTTGAAGGACAAGCTAGAATTTTTCATGTGAAAGATGGGAGGGAGGATTTCCAGGGAGAGAGAGCAATGTGTACGAAGATCCAACCTGGAAAGAATCTGAAATCTCCTGTGTCATGAGTGGGAGAAGATGAAATAAGAGAGGAAGGTTAGAATCAGAGTGTAAAGCATCTTGTCTCCTATGCTAGGGATATTGAATTTCCACTGACAGTGAAGTCTTTAAGCAGGAGACTGACATACTAGGCACTGATACAGAGAACAGACCTATGCCAATGAAACTAGAGACAAGGAAACTTCACAGTAAACAACATATGCATTTCAAATTTATCAATTCTTCCATATTATTGTCAGTAATAAATAAATTTCACTTGAAAAAGTTTTTTTTGTTTGTTTGTTTGTTTATTTATCTGACCCTCTGAAATCTGGCTTGGTGGTCAATGCTCTTTTTTTATCCAGTCTTCAGTGGTCTCCAGTGATCACTTGTCAAATCTAATATTCCTTTCTGAGTCTTTGTCCTTCCTTCCTACATACTATTTGATGCTTCTTACTATCCTAACTTTAGGTCTAGTGACACTCACTACACTTAAGTTTTCTTTCATATCTCTTTGATGATTTCTATTTCTTATATTCTTTTGCCAATCCCAAGATTCCTTATTCTCTTTTACTCACTGCTATGATTTGGATAAGTATCCCCCCAAAGCCTAGGTGTTGAAAATGTGCTTACCAACCTGTGGCACAACTGGGAGTTGTTAGAACTTTAAAGAGGTGGGGCCCAGTGGGAGAAATTTAGGTCTCGAGGGGTATAGCCTTCCTTGAGAGAGACTCTCTCTCTGATGCTTGGCCATCATGAGCAGCTTCCTTCACCACACTTCTGTCAAGATATACTGCATTCCCATAGGCCCAAAAGCAACAGTGCGAACTGACTATAGATTGGAACCTCTGAAACCATGAGCTGGAATATCCCAGGTATTTTGTCATAGTAACGCAAAGCTGAGTAACACACTCAACTAAATTATCCTGAGATCCTTGTGCAGAAAAACCCCAAAATCCGTATTTTAGCCTTGGCCTTTTTTTCCCCAATTCCCTTTTTTTAGTACATAGGGTAATTCCACCCCGTGCACTATTACCACCAGTAATACACCATGGCCCTGATGACTTTATAATTTCCATTTCATCACAAACCTAGAATTCGTCCCTTGCCTAAACTCTTATCTTTGACTTTATTTGGAACTCCTTCCTTCCCATCATTTCTTATGACATATATAATCATCCTGTGGGATCAACTTTTCAATGGTTAAGCAGTATTCCTCCATTCCAATAGTAACTATCACGCTTATGGACTTTGGTGCTTCACACTTAGATAGAGGTAAGAACTAGTTTAAAACTTATTGTCTCCAATCTCCCTCCTTCAAATAAGTCACCAATTACAGGTATGTCTCAAATCTATTCAACTACCTCCTTCCTCAGGATCACTATCCTGTCTCACACTAAAGGAACATACTATTTATTGACTATCTTATCCTTAGAATGCAGAAAGTAGTTGATACTACCTGCTGAATGAATGGATATATGAGTTGGGAAGAAAAAGAGTTTTTCAATCACATTAGCCTAAGTAAGTACGGTGATTTTTTTTTTCCCTAAACCTTCACTATGACTAGGTTTCATAAGAAACTGAGATTGGTGGAAGGAAGACAATTTAAGGCCTTCAGTTTAAATGGAATGTCACCGCATCTTCTCTTCTTACTTCTTTTTCTACACTGTTCTCTAAATTCTGTATAGCAGTATTTCTTGGGGAAAATAAATTTCCAGTTCCCCATAACTTACAAATGCTTAAAACATGATGTTTCAATTTAGGGACTTTCTGTGCTATCCAGAGAATCATAAGATCTCAGGAATTCAAAGGGCCTTAAAATCCATTGTTTCCTATGAGCATACAAAATCATCATCTTATGTATACTGACAATAAGTTTATTTATTAATAGGGAACTCACTGGAAGTCAGATTTATTGGAATTATTCAAACACAGAAAGAATGCTTTCAAGGAAAAGACATGAGTTTCGAATAGATTTGGATTTGAATAGTCCCAGCTTTGCCAATACTTCCTATCCATATGATCTCCATAAAAATATAAATTAATAATATGAGTAATTTTTCAAATAAATGCAATCATTTATTAAGCATTTACTAAGTATAATGCTCTATGCAATTGGTTGTCTTCATGAGTTTACACACATTATGTCCATTAATCCTTGTAACAATCCTATGAGAGAGGTACTCATTATGCTCTCTTTTAAGGATATGTAAATCAAAGTTTAGAGAATTTAAGTAACTTTTAAATTTAGATAAGCATTATATAGCAAAGCAGAAATTCTATCCTGGATCCAAAACCCACATGTTAACTGCCACTGAATACTGCTTGACTTCTGGCAGTGATGCCCAGGACAACAGAGCAAGCAAAGCTCTGTGGAAGGTGTGCTGCCGAGGACCAGAGGGATGGTCTACCATCTTAGCATTCCATGAACGGAGAACCATATATGCCAAGCTCCATAAGAAAAACTTTGCATCTATTGTTTCTAGTCCTCATAATTCTATAATGTGAGTAATATGATCCTCATATTCAAGGAAACAAAGGCATAGAAAGGTTTTTAAAGGCAGTTTGTGAATCAGAAGGCTCAAATCTAACAGCTTGTGGGGCTCTGAACCTGGTTTTCCCCAGATCCTTTTAGTAGGGTAGACTCACAGATGTTAACAACAACCCTATACTACTCTATATGTGATACCACCCTTCGGCCATTGGCAGTCAACTTACTGTCTGTCCAACAGGACTTGGGGAAGGAGAGGGGAACAGAGGAAAATGTACTGGGTGAGCTGCCTAGAATCCATCCATTCCTGACTTCTTTTCAGCTGACTATTGTTCAAACATGTGATTCTATAATGTCTCATAACATTGGCAGCACTTTTCTGGACCAATCCTTTCAAGATTCTATGAGAAGGATAAATTATTCCTATTCTGTAGATGAAAAATTAATTAATTAAAGTATTATTGAGACTCAGATTCAAGTCTGCATTCTAAACCCGAATCTCATCTCACTACACAGTGTTATCATATACAGAAGAAAATCAATCAATAAAATGTATTGAGAAGACAAGAATGACTTTTAATCATAACCTTACCTAGTCTTGTGCTATTGTCAGTTGTTTAACTTCTCTGAGCTCCAGTTCTCTCTGTTCTCTCTGTTGCAAGTTGTTTAGCACAGCAAATAGTAAATACCCAGTAAATGACCTTTATTTACAATAAAAATAAATACAATAATAAAATAGTATGTCTATAACTGCAAGTCTAAGATAAAAATGTATTAATTTATATAGCAGTCATGTTTATTACTGATCATCTCAGATATTTTAGGCTTATAAGTCTAAACTTCTGGGACTTCTCAAATGTATTTATGTGTTTATTTATTGTTGTGTACTGTTGTCATTTGTTTGTTTTTCTATAAAACATCTGTTTGTACTGAAGCATCCTGAGGTTTGGTGATGACCAGGGTCAGGAATCCCACTTGGTCTTCATTACCCTCGGAGTTCAATTGTAGGGAGTGATGATGCAGAGATCTCAAGCTGGGCAGGAAGTAATAAATCAGGCACATTTACCAGGCCAACAAACAGGACAGTTTTGAAACAATTTAAAGAGATGCCAATGTCAATATAGCTTGTGGAGAGGCCAAACAAGTTGAAGAGATTTTTAAGTCTCCTCCTAACAGTTGAGACAAAGTCCAAAGCATTAATCCTACAAGCGAAGAGTGAATATGCTTTGTGGGCTCCATGCTGAATCCATATCTGAATGAGGCTCCCTGTCCTAAGAAGGTGTGTGCCCCTGGACAAAATCTGATGGCTTCAGAAATCAATGACAGCAATTCACAGCAAGTGAAATGTTTCTTTTTTCCTTATCTCCTGCAAGAGTTTGTAAGGTGCTCAAAGTTACTTTTTCTATGGTTTTCAGAGCTCTCTTGAGCAAAGACTAGGGCAAGGTCTGTGACACAAGTAAAATCATATCCCTTTTGATTTCATGCATTTTTCCCCACTTTTGAGTCAGAAAAGAATTTCAAGGAATATATATGCAAACTCTGTCAAGGTTTTAAATTTCTGAAATTTCTCAATCATTTCCTACATGAATATTCAGGGTTTTAGAAATATAGATTTCAGAGAGGTTTTATCTCATGGAAATCCAATGTAACAAACTAACATATAAAATATGACTTTATGTGACAAAAGTACTCTCCAGTCAACAGTGTACTGGGTGAGCTGCTTGGACAAATCCATAAGCAATGTAAGTTTCATATTGTGTTTTTGTACATGTTATACTCCAACATTTTAATTTGCAAACATTCAATTTTCATGTTTTTATGCACACATTAATAAAAAGGTATACTTGTCTTGATGCTATACTTTCTCTGTGAGAGTTAAAGGCAGTTTTCTGAAAGTAAGTTTTGATATTTGAATATCTAAAATTCAAAACCCATAATCCTTTTACATCTGTACTCATCATTCCCTTACATGAATATCTATAACTGTGGATTCCCCTAGGCCTTCAGAGTGACTTCTCCAGGGAAGTACAGACAAATATCTCTTAATATTCCTTGCTATTAGAAGATGAGGTTCAGAAAACTGTGGCATTGAGCTCCATGTAAATTTGTGGTAAAATCAGAAAGCTAAATAAATATATTGCAGAGATTTACAAAAGTAATTGAGAATTGCAAATAATGATAGTATCATATGAATTGAATATAAAACTTAAAAACATAAAACTTTGGGGATGAGAATCTATCTTAAAATCAAAGCAATGTTTCCCAAGGATTTTGAAAAGAAATTTCACAAGAAATACCATCCACTACAGTTAGTTTTTAAATTATTAAATTTGATTTTTATTTTACCATTGTGAAATATTTCAAATATACCGAAAAGTTTAGGAATAGAAAAGTATAGAATATAAAATAACAAATACTCGTGTTCCTTTATCTCCATATTGTAAAAATATGTTAACATCTTAGCATATCTGCTTCACATTGTTAAAAAGATAAAATATTTAAAACTTGTGTAAAACCTCCTTTGTACCTATTCTGAATCTTAGCCCCTTTTTTTCTACACAGAATTATCCATCATTTTAAAGTTTGTGTGCATCTCCCTGTTCATATTATTGCTTTTGTATTACAGAGGCATATATCTGCTTGGACAAATCCATAAGCAATGTAAGTTTCATATTGTGTGTTTGTACATGTTATACTCCAATATTTTAATTTCAAGATCTATACTTATTATACATGTAGATGTGGCTCATTTATTGTACCCACAGACACATTCTCATGTGAATATGCCACATTTATCTTTTTTCCTACTTTATAATCCATTGTCTACAATTTCTTACTACTATACACAAAACTTCAATGGGACCTTACTCATGGCATTGTTCATTTGAGATTAATTTCCTAGGGCAGATATAGAAAAGTGGAACTGCCAAGTCATAAAGCAGACACAATTTCAACTATTTTACATTTTGTTAAATAGCCCTCTCAAGCAGTTCATGTGAGTAGCTATTTCTACCACAGTCCATATTCTCACCAACTTTTGTTATTGTTAGGCTGAAAGCTTTGTCAACCTGATAGAGATAGTATGGTATCACATGCTTATTTTAAGTTGTGTTTCCTACAACTGGAAAAATTAGGCATCATTTCATAGCTTAACAGCCACTACATGTTGGGAATTGTTTTCTTTCTTTCTTCTTCATATCCATTTTTCATTTGAATTGTTTGTCTTTTCTTATTGACTTACAGAAAATTTTGCATAATTTTAAAGGCATTTAAAATTTCTTCTCCTAGACTATAGCCTGTCAATGGACTTTACCTTCTTTTTTTCATGTAAGAAGATATTCACAGTAAAGTAGACACATAACAATTCTTCTCCCTTAAGATTTTTGCATTTTGTGTTGGTGTAAAAAACACAATCTAGTTCACAAGCTTGTAATGGGAAATTAAATTAATTAATGCTTTGAAGGTATTTAGAACAGTGCATGGTAAAAGTAAGTGTTATGTAAATGTTAAATAAATAAAATTACACTAGCTCTTAGGGGAAGCAAACTGCTGGCAGGGAGAAGGAAGAAACTGGAATCAAAGTTTTAGAAACAAAATTGTGGAGCACGGCTGCATTCCAGAAGGCATTGCCTATAGGAAATGTCCCTTTAGACAAATCTGTGTAAACCCAAACCAAACCAATGGGACTCCATAAGATCCAGGCTGAGTCTACAATTCAGTAACTATAAACAGGCCTGTGACACTTCTGTAACCCACAGAGAAACAGCTGGAATTTGTTGGTCGGCGTTTCTACCGTAAACAGAATCGCAGATTTAATATTTCCTGTAATTTCCTCAGACCTTATTTCCTCTCAGGAATTTATCTCTACATATTACCGATAAATTATAGTTAAAGTTATCTTTTTTCCCCTTAGCATTCACTAGCTTTCTCCATTTTCTGCATGTCAATTTGCAGGCCACACAAAAGATGGCATAAGAGTCCATCCAGGGAATTTAGTCACTGCCTTTCCTGTCAGGGTCATTCAGTACATTTCATACAACTTGTTTTTAAACACATGGAGATACTAGGTTGAGTAGCCAATATATCTTAAGACTCATACTAATTATTAGCACATTAACAATCCTGGTTCATACTATCATTCACAGTTCAGATTTTTAAAAAAATGTTTTATGCAGATTTTAAATAAACTGTGAATCATATTATTATAATTATTTGACATGAGAAGAATTGTTCTGTCAAAAAGGCCTAAGCAGCATTGCTGCAAACATAATATGAGAAAGTTGTCCATGTCCATGTTTCCAAAGTCCAGTGATGTCTCATTCCAGAGGCTGTTCATGCTAAAAATAAGCCTCTTTAGTTGAGATCTCCTTATGAAGAATTACTAGCAAAGCAAAACAGAATAATTGTAGAAAAGTTATTTAATTGTAAACAGGCACCAAAGAAATAATAAAACTAACTATAACTAAACCTTATCACACAGAAATGATTTTGCTTATTCTTTAGCATTTTTGCATGAACATATACTAAAAATTTAAAAGGAATCACAGTATTTTGTTACCATTTCAATTTTAACAATCGCATGTCCATGTCAAGAAAAGTTACCTATTATTTTATTTTAATGACTGAAGAGTGTTTGTTATAAGATCCATTGTTAAGTTACTTAAGTAAACTTCCTATTTAGATATTTGTTTTATTTTCCAAAGGTTTGTGTATACTGCTACAATAAACATCCTTATAGCTAAATGACTATACATGATCTTGTTTCCCTAGAATTCATTCCTAGAAATGGAAATACTTTAAATGTGCATGACTTCAAGACATTATTATTTTAATACATTAAACAAATATTTATTGAGTTACTTTTTGGTGCCAGGCACTGTATGGGGTTACAGCACTGAATCTAATAAGCAAAAAGTCATGATCTTCATATAGTTTTCCTCTGGGAGAGATAAATGAGTAAAATATATATTATTTGTGTAACTGCTGTGGAGAAAAATTAAACAGAAAAATAACGCCCTTTCATGAGGTGTTGCACTTTTTAATAGGGTAACTAGAAAGGTCTCACTGAGAAGGATAAGTGCTAAATTCACAAAATCAGCAGCTTGTCTTGCCAAAATTGGGTATTATTTTCATCATTTGATTTTATTTTTCTAAATTTGATAGGGAAAATGCATCTTACTGATTATTAGTGGTTTGGGTTATTTCCATATTTTATTTGCAAAATGCCTGATTCTATCTTAGCAATTTTCTATTGAGCTTTTCCCTTTTCTTATTAATGTGCAAAAGGTTTTTATATTAAGTATATTAAACCAGTTTTGCACTTTTTAATTTTATTTTATAGTGATTTTCCAATGTATAAAATTTTTGGAGTAATTCTGGTTCTCGAGAAGATAGATGGTAATAAAACTAGAATGTTCCCAGATTTTACATTTGCTTTATCTTGCATCACATACAGAATAACCTTAGAATAAAAATCTGAGTCCTTCCATGATTCATTATGATATTTTAATTTTTATTATGCTGCCTTGACTCTACCCCCATGTTTAATGGCTGTACTATATCTATGTATCTACATGGTGTGAACATATGGTCACTTCATATCACTTTCCTTTGGACTCTCACTTAGTTGAGTGTGTGAATGAAGGTCACTATCTCTCCAGTCACTTTCATGGTTTGAAGCTAATTCTCTAACAAATTACTTGATTTTCCCTTCACAATTTTCCTTGATTTCCCAGGAAAAATTTGGAAAAATAAAATATTCATACACTAAGAATTATAAAACATCGAGGAAGGATATTAAAGAAGACACATAAACAGAAAGCCTTCCATTTTTTGTCTAAAGATATACCCTCACTAAAATGTGCATAATACCTAAATGCACTATAGATTTAATGAAAACATCAAAATTTCAATAGGATTATTTACAGAAACAGTTTTTTATAAATCCTAACATTTATATGGAACTATGGAATACCCAGAATAGCCAAACAGATCTTGAGCAAAAAGAACGAAACTAGAAAAATCATACTTCCTGACTTCAAAATATATTACAAACTTACAGTGAACAAAATAGTATGGTCATGGCATCAAACAGACATATAGACCAATAGAACAGAAGGGAGAGCACAGAATGGAGTACCCGTATATTTACAGTGAACTGTTCTTCACCAAGAGTGTCATGAACACAAAATGGAGATGAGTCTCTTCAATAAAAGACAAAGAGAAAATTGCATATCCACATGCAGAAGAAATTTGACCCTTTGCTCATATCATATACAAAAACTAACTCACAATGGATTAAAGACTAAAGTATATGACATGAAACCATATAATAGACAGAAGAAAACACAGAAAAGCATCCTTAATAGTGGTATGGGCAATGATTATTTTATTGTGATCCCATCACCTCTCATTTGTTATAATTGTCATGAGAAATATGAAAGATAAAAAGTCTTGGTAAAGATGTGGAGAAGGGTGAAATGGGTAGAGCCGTTATGGATATCAGTATGGAATTTCCTCAAAAATTCAAAATAGAACTACCTTATAATCCAGCAAACCAGGGTTGTGGCTCAGTGGTAGGGCACTTGTCTAGCATGTATGAGGCACTGAGTTTGATCCTCAGCGCCACATTAAAAAAAAAGAAGAAGAAAAAATCAGAAGAAATATCTGCACTCCCACATTCATTTCAGCACTATTCATAAAAACACAGATGTGGAAACAACCAAAGTAAGTGTCCATTGATGGATAAAGGAACTTTAAAAATGCAATATATATATATATATATATATATATATATATATATATATATATATATATATATACACACACACACACACACACACATACACACACACACACACACTAGAATATCATTTAGCCATAAAAAGAAGGAAATCTTGACATTTACAACATAGATGAATTTGGAGGATGATATGTTAACTTAAATAAGCCAGACCCAGAAAGGCAATTACCATGTGAATACTATGTGAATATGTGTGTGTGTATAATCTAATTAAATTGTATTATGCACATATAATAAAAATAGATGAGATCACTATTAGTTTAGGTTAACCATATATGTGGAATCTAATTAGGGGAGATGGAAATGGGGAAATGTTGGTCAAGAGGAACAAGGTTCCATTTATTCAAGATGAATAAGTTCTAGAGAGTTAATCAAACACAATGTGACTATAATTAACAATATCCTGTTTTGTACATGAACTGTTGTTAAGAGGGAGATCTTCAATGTTCTCTCCACCAAAACAAAAATGGTATAAACTATCTGAGGTGATAGATATATAATTTTTCTTAAATCCTTTAAACTTTATTTTCATAATCAATGAAAAGATATAATAATAATTCTTACCTTGTAAAAGTTTTGTGAGGATTAAAGGAAATATGGTCAACATAAATGAAACTCATTTTAGGGCCCAGCATGTGAAAGGAAACACTAAATTAAAAATTAGGTATTATTATTGGGAATGTCATTGTGACACTTATTCCTCTAAAATCTATTTGTCCTGTACTGACACACCTAAAAAAGACTAATAATTAAGCTAAAATCACTTAAAGTACACATTCAACTATTAGCAATGTATCAAACAAAATCTGAATTGAAGTACATGGTAATGAAAAACAATACACCATAAAACAGAGGCCTACAACCCCTCTTTAATTTTTTTATTTCAAAATCCTGTTTTTAATATGTTTCTACTGAATTTAATTTAAACTTATTAAAGAAAGGAAATTTTCAAATGAAGTATGAAAATCTACTGTTGTACAGATTTACCCATTTTCTCATTGGGTGCCTTCTATGCATGAATAGCCTTAGGAAAGGGAACATAATTTTGTTACTGTACAGAATACACTATCATAAAAACGGTAGAAAGAAAAAGAGGTATAGATTAGAAAACGTTACTTATGGTTTCAAAGGATTCCAAAGGTGGAATGAATTTTACTGGCAGTTTCCTTCAGCCCTTGGAACCCAGAAGAGTGGTCACCCAACCTTCTTTTGCAGGTACAGGGTATAAGAAGTGTTCCGTCAGGGAACACAGTACTTAACAGAAGCTACTCATCTACTTTGGGAAATCTAATTTAGGATTCCAGCTTCCCAATCTTTCTGCTCCATATCATATTCCCTAACCCCTCCCATACTATTTTACAGTCCCTGATGAAGATTCTAAGATTTCTTTCTGGTGAAAAAACCAATTCTGTAAATGTGAGAACACAGCTGTTCATGTTCATTCTTGAATCTGCCACTGCAAACTTCTTCCCTCTAATCTTTTTTGAGTCCTGAGTAACTTCATGCAATGTTCTTCCCTATAACATTCTTTCAAATTTTTTAAACAAGCCATGCTTTTCCACCAAATCTTCTCTTCTATAAGCCAAATATCCCTATATCTTTACCTATTGTTCAATATGGCATAGATAAAAAATTTATATAATCCACAACCTGCTTATCAATGGAGAAATGATATTTTATTCAAAAGGAAAAGATGAAAATAAATCATCACAGGGAAACATGTCCTACATGCTATTTTTAAATGCAAACTCAATAATTTTGAAGCATCATTATATGCTGTATTAAGTAGCAAAAAGGAATGTTTACATTTTGCTGAGATGCTAGAGATCAACTCAAATTTTCTTTAAAACAATTTGTTAATAAGTAATAATTACAGCTCATTGAGTTTGAACAACTCCATTTGCACAGTAATATTCAAATAAAATATTTCTAATAGCAATAGAAAATTTTAATTATCCTAAATTCCAACCAAATAGTTAAAATTGCTTATTTTACTAAGGGATATTTATAACAGTTTACTATATGATCAATTTAAAGAAATATATAACCAATATATATAAAGTATGTCATGTACACAGAAATAAATAAATGCAAAAATAGAACTCCTAATTTCATATATATATATATATATATATATATATATATATATATATATATATATAAAATTATATTAATTATGAATATACATCAACAAAACTCTAAAAACTATTTGCAAATTTAGAAATAGTCATGGTATTCTTTTTTCTCAATATTTTCAAGTGCTTTACATATATTACACATTTAATCATCATGATAATCCTGTAACATAAGTACTACTATCATCCCTATTTTGGAGATCAGGAATCTTAAGCATAGACAGGTTTGAGTGTTTTGTCAAGGTCATACAGGTAGCAAGATACAGGATTAGAATCCAAACAGCATGAGCTCCAGAATCCATGCTCTTCCCATCTACCCACCTCTTCACTATACCACCTTCATAATGAAGTAACAAAAGATGATGAATGTGTGGGTGGATAGATCCATTGATCAATCTATCAATAAAAGAATTATTTGTGTTTACTCTCTGTTGAACCTAGAAAAGGAAACTGGAATACTGAGCACCTCTCTGATCTGACACTGGTATTTGCTTTCATATTATCTCACTGAATCGTCATAACAACCTTGTATAGATGCATTGTTGCCCATTTGGGGAGATAAGAAACTGGATTTTGTTAATTTGGTGTGGATTCCTGAAAAGTCATCCTGGGTCTCAAAATAATGCTTAGCAGAGTGGGAGCTTCACATATTTTTTTGTTAAATAAAGGATTTTTACATAACTGTTTTGTGTTTAGGAAAGGAAATTGTAAGAATTAGTAATCAATGTAATTTTCTTAAAGTCAAGTAATACGAAACCAATTTCTATTTTGATTTAGTACTAAAAAAGCATACGAAAGGAACCCTATGGACAAAATATTCCTTGATTTCCCCAAAGTTACTAACAAAGTCACCCAAAATATCTTTGTGGATAAAATAGAGAAATGAAGTCTACATAATGACACCAATGTATGAGTGCTAAGGTTGCACCCAGCATTTAAACAATGCACCCAGAGAGTTCAGTTTTACTTTGGGGCATGGAGGAAGGTTTCTATTTTTTAACCTAAATGGGGACTTGGATGATATCATGTTGATCCGAATTGTAAGTAACAAGAAGCTGGTAGACTCAGCAATCAGGTTGATTTAAATAGAGTTGATTTTGTTTTAAGCAGAATATATTAAAAAAGCATTTAAGCCCAGAAATAATAAAGGCACAAGGAAAAACAAGACTTAGTAGCTGCCAAGGTTTGGGGTGGTTTTGTTTGTGTTCTTTTTTGTGTGTATAGGGGGTTTGTGGTTAAGACTTAATGCAAGTCAACATAACATGTAGCTGCCAAATAAGAGCGAAAACTTAGACTTCATTAGCAGAACTGTTACTCAAAAAAACCACCACCACTCTGTACTGCTACCTTCCAGTCCCCTAAAACAAGGAACTCTACTGTATTCTCTCATTTAATTCTCTAACAACTCTAGAAGTAGGAATTAGCACTACTTTTATTACTCCAATTTACAGATTAAAAAAATCATCTGAAACAGAGTTATATAACTTGACTACTATAATGTCTTAGTAGTACAGGATAAGTGTTGAAATTTGAGCAGTTTAATTTGAGCTTCATCTTATGTTAACCACAATTCTACTCAGCATTTCTTGTCCTCTGACACCAGTAACTGTAGAGGATAGAAATGCTCCATCCCTTGCCCCATAAGTCCTACTCCAAGTATAGACAGCTTCCCATTTCAAATGCCTGTGCTTCTTCTTTGCCTGTCTTTCTCCAACACCATAGGAGTTTAGTGTATTATACCTCTGGGGGGAAAACTTCATACTGGGGGATAGGAGCTAGGTGATAAATGTTCCAGCACCCCCATCCTCTGGTGTATGTTCCACACAGTTTTCACAGTGTCCCCATATGCCTGAGCCCCAGCTACTCACAACAATAATCTGGTCATCAATGCATGTTTCTCTGCCTCATATCCCCCTATCTCTACCGACTCATTTCTGTTTCTTGGAATCATCTCCCAAATTAATTACCTGTCCCCACAAATCTCCACTGGCTTGGCTTTAAGGCAAAATAAAGATATTACCCTCTGCTGCTTCTGATTCTTAAATTTCTACTGAATATAATTAGTTACTTAACTAAAGTAAGAATTTAAGTAATATATATTTTTGAGCATACCAGATAGTTCTGGCATTAATTAAACATTCTTTGATTAAGTTTCATGAGTTAAACTAGTGTTTGGAGGAAGCAGGGAGGAGTTAGCTTGATTTCTTCCATGCTACCTATGAAACCCACTATTAGCAGAGAAAGACAAGGAAGGGGGAATAGAGAATAATGGCAGAGGCATATGACATAGGAATTCTGAATTTATTACTGTAACACAAATAAAACTTAAGTCTTTGACCATTCCATCAGATACCTGTAGACTCCCAGGACCAAATCATATAACTAGCTCCCTCTCAAGAATATTTCTGAGAAAGGTGATTGCCTGAGTTCATTTCTTTTTGGATATGCCCAGAGGGGACTATGGGCATTTAGAATTTTAAATCTAACTGAGCTGCAAACTGAAAAACTATTTCTTGCCCTTAGTTAAACCATGCCACGATTTGCTTTACCCCTATTACTGCACTTGTGGCTCACAATTAAACTCTTATAATTCAGGAACATATGCAAGAGATGGGAAAAAGTACTATTAGTAAGTTGGCAATGTTGGTGGGCTACCATAGGATAGAATAAACAATTCAAGCTTAAAGCCAGAATGGGAAAAATAAAGCCTACTCTTAAAGAATACCAAATGAAATCTTACTTTTTATTTTATTACACTGAAAAATAATCATTTTAATCAAATGTCGCATTCAATTGCTATTGTGTGTAGTCATATATTTAGTAAAAATAAGGTAATCAATGATCACAAAATTACTGACATTTCTAAATTTACAGTTTTTATATGTGTATGTTGCTTTAAGATGCTTCATATGGTTACTGTTAAAATAAGTATGTAAGTTTTATTGACTAATACAGTAAACAACCACAAAAAGCATGCATAAATTGTTAGTAGATTCTGCTACTTATGGCAGAAGTCATTGGTGGACTGTGTTTCATCAAAACATTCTCTCTACCACTGAAAATTAAGTTCTGTAATACACAAATAAGAGCTAGCTTTTTTTTTTTTTTTTGCCTCTTACCAAATTTATACTTTCCCTCCCATAAAAAGTCAAAGCAATGAAAATGTACAACTTTCTCAATGAATCTGTAAGGATAAAAGCTAGTAAATGGAATAGGACATTATGATGAAAATTTAGCCATTTATCTAGAATAACATTAAAATTAGAAAACAGTCACAGATATCTTTGACATTGATATTCACATGAAGTGAAAGTTAAGAACATGAATTGATGACAGGAGTCATTTCCATAAATAGCATTAATTGCTTACCTTTTTTTTTTTTTTTTTTTTTTTTACTTCTGTGTTCCATGATATTTTGGGCCTTCACTGACCAAAAGCTTGGAATAAAATTGCTGGTATGCTTACTAGTTAGGTTAGAGCACAGAATTTTTATTATTTGTGGTTACTTTGATTATAATCTTGTCTTCTCTTTTAAGAATGGGTTTATATTGCAATGTTGTTGGTTTTATTAGTTAATTAATTATTTTTTAGTTTTTGGTTGTAGATAGACACAATACCTTTATTTTATTTATTTATTTTTATGTAGTGCTGAGGATCGAACCTAGTGCCTCACACATACTATGCAAGCACTCTACCAATGAGCTACAACCACAGCCCCTTATTAATTTATTGATTAACAATGTGATCATATTAAAACTTTGGAAAGCAGAGAGAAATCTACGGATATGAAAACTAAAATCACCTACAATGTTATCCAGAAACAACCAGAGTTAAAACCTAGCTTCCTTCTTTGATGCTATTCCATAGTGTTGTTGTTAACATATAGTTTCTTGGTATCCATGGGGAATTGATTCCAGGCCCCCCTGAGCATATCAAAAGTCTTGAATGCTCAAGTCACTTATGCAAATGGCATAGTATTTGCAAACAGCCAAGGCACATCTTCCCATAAATTGAAGTCACCTCCAGGTTACTTATAGTATCTAATACAATGAATATTGTTTTTTGTTTCAGCAATAATGACAAGGAAAAAAGTCTGTACATGACCATTACAAATTTTTTCTAATACTTTGGTCCATATTTGATTGAACCCAGAGATATGGAGGGCCATCGATAGCTCATAAGTTTGCCTTTTTAAGTTAATATTATATAAAAAGCATTTCACATGCAATAAGAAGTTCTTGATAAATTTAACTTTTAGTGGATTTACAATATTCCAAAGTATATATTTATTTCCTGGCATCATGGCAGATGTTTACAAGCCTCAAAATATACATTATTGTTAACAACTTTGCAATTGTGCACTTTAAATTGTCTTCATTTTGATTCCTCTAAAGATAACTTAGTAGGACATGAAAATGAATTCTTTGAAATGGAATTATTGAGGCTCTAAGAATGACACCATAAAGGCTTTATATGCCTATTGCCCAAATGTTTCTCCCCAGCAGAGAATGAATCTACATATCTTAATATGCATTATGTAACACTAATTATCATTTACATTACATTAGTAACCACTAACTATTGACTACTATTAAATACTTGAATGATTTAAAAAAGAAAAACATAATTCAGTCATTTTAATTTGCATATATTTAACTTCTAGTAAGACATCCTTTAATGTATGAATTCAACATTAAGATCTCAGCTTTTGTAAATTATTTTTTTCAAGTTAATCTACAAAGATTGTTGTGACTTCTTTTCCAGGTCTATTTTAGTGGTCTCCTTGTAAAATAACTACAATTATTGTAGTTATTGTTGGAAATATTTTCTCCAGTTTTTTAAAAAAAGGCATATCAGTTGCTTTAACATTAAAGTTTCCTAATATATAGTAGGGATTGTCATCTTTAATACTTTGTAATTTTTTTAGTCTATTCTTGAAAATTAACATTAGAATTGGTTAAATGCTAAAAATACCCCCATTGAAACAATGTTTGGAATTTTGTTAAATAATTAACATGAGAAAAATAAACATATCCATGATACTCAGTCTTGTTAGCCAAGAATTGTTATAGTTTGGGAGGGATTTTGTCACATAAGTCCCACACATATCTTGTTATGATTATCGCTAGGCATTTTTATTTGCTACTGCTGCTGATAATCATATAAGAATCTCTCCTTCATTACATTATTTGGATTATATAGGAAAGTACTGTTTTCTGTACATTGATTTTTATATTTTTGTCACATGAAATTCTATTAATTGCAATTTTTAAGAGTTACTTTAATATTATATTCAGTATTTTTTCCATACTTTCTGTATTTAGTCTAACAACTATTAAGTGAACAAGGTGTACTAACAAGTACACATTGAGAGACCAGCTTTATTCTCTTTTCCCTCTTCTATTTTAGATAACAGTATGCTAAATTATTAAATAACAATTGTGTTTCTAGCAATTTCTCTCTGGTTTTCTAATAGTTCTAAATTTCTGTATTTTATAATATATTTCTATATTTTGATATATTTGAAAATAGCTTGAGATTATTCATTACTGTTACTTATCAAAAACAGTACACATGAATGGTTACCAATACAGGCCAATCCCAGAGCCACCTCAATCCAGGCCAGCATTTTGAGTTCCCTTTTTTTGTTTCCATTCATTAAATTGAACAGAGTACTGAGACTTAAATAAACTCAGACATTCCAATGTCTGGATTTTTCTTTTTCCAAAGTTAGAAAATGAGAAAAGAAAAACAATTCACAAAAGAGGAAAGAAAGATCATTAAGAAAGGAAAATGC
This sequence comes from Marmota flaviventris, assembly GCF_047511675.1. NCBI lineage: Eukaryota > Metazoa > Chordata > Mammalia > Rodentia > Sciuridae > Marmota > Marmota flaviventris. Next base: position 98,344,821 of record NC_092498.1, on the reverse strand, counting down.
AAATTCATAAATTAAAAGATTAAAAGTTGTGTATATATGACTTTCCATGGGGGGAGGGCGGGGTGGGAGAGAGAGAAAAAAAAGGAAGTAGGAAAAGAGAATGACACTCATTGTCTTTTCCTAGTCAGGATTATTCTGAATATAAAATGTATAGTCAAAAGAGAGGGGGAGTAAGCAAATATTTTGTGAGTACTATGAAAAAAAGGCTTTGAGGTAATCTTCTTCCCATGCTCTTCCTCTCTTCCCCATTTGAATTGCATGGAAGGTGGAAGGAGACCCTCATTGTTATACGAAAGATGTGAGGGGAAAAAAAAAAGAATAGTTTTACCCTAGATTAGGTAGAGAACGTGATGGGAGGGGAGGGGAGGGTTTGTGGAGATAAGAAGGATAGTAGAATGAAGCAGACATTATTATTACTGTTTGTATATATATGAATGCATGACCAATGTGATTCTGCAGCCTGTATACACAGAAAAATTAGATATTATATCCCATCTGATTCAAATGTATGATATGTCAAGGTCATTGTACTGTCATGTGTAACTAATTAAATAAAAAAAAGTCTTTGATAATCAAGAAATTCCAATTTAAGACTCACCAACAAACAGTGTGATTTGGGGGAGAGCACATTAAACTAGAACCAAGGTAGATAGAGTCTGGTGATCAAAGCAATGAATGAATTGCCAAAAATACCATGAATTGTCCAGGTGATGATGGCCAGGAGTAGCTGGTCACAAGAGAATCTTCCAGGATGCTGGACAGCTGTTGGAAATCAAGACTCAGCAGGGATGCCAGCTGTCAGCACTGGATGAGAGGTGGAGTCAGCTCTTACTAGAAACATCAGTTGACACAAGATCAAAGACCCAAGGAAGGACTATGCAGGCAAGCCAAAGCTAAAAGGAGAACAGAACCCAAGCTGAGGGAGGCAAAGTAGTTGCAGAACAGAACTCAGTCTGACCCACAGGAAGGCAGGAAATTGGGCAGGATGGAAATGAGTCACAGAGTCTAAGAAGCAAATCAGAGCATCAGGAGATTTAGTCAAACTACAGTTTCTCCATCCAATTCAAAAGTCAAGAGCAAAACAAGGTCAGCCAGAAAAATCTGGAGAGATGAACCTACAGCCTCCCAAAAGGAAGGCCTTTAGAGAGTTGGCTTGTGGAGTCTACCATCAGGTTTCAACCTCTCTGGCCCACAGTACTGTTATATTTAAGTTCTTACACTAAGGAAAGGGTTAAATTTCATGACATCCAAAGTTCTATCCAGCTACCCAAGTGTTTAGGGCTCTAACATTCTATAAATCTAAAAATATACATTAAGTTCCAATGGAGAAATGAGGGTATTCAATGTTTTATCCAGAGAAATAGAGTTTACTGGACTCCCTCTCCCACCATCATCCCCTCCCAACACGTACATATAAATATCCCACAACCACCACCTAATTCTTTCTACTAAAAGGCAGTGTGGAATGGTTTATAGCCCTCCTGGAAAAAAAAATAGAAGGGGGTGGGGGAGTGGGATGACATTCCATTCCATCCTGACTCACTTAAGGACATCATTTGATTCTCAGTCACAAAGAATTCTCTTAACAGGGTGGAAAGAGCCCTGGTCACGAGGAGTTTGTTTGGAGTTGCAGTAGTTCCCTTTGCATTTGGTGAGCCAAAAGGATGCTTTCCAGAGCCGTGTTCCTTTTACCCTGCAGTCTGATTTTATAGTAACAAAACATAGCCACTTAAATCTCTCTCCAAATAACCAACATTTAGAAAATGTACTACATAAAATATAGACATTTTACAAGGGACCATCTATTAGCTGATAATGGCAGAGCTGCCAAAGAATGCATAAGAAAACAAATGTGACCCTCACTGAACATCAAATCCATTTATCCCAATTAGCCCTGCTGCAGTGGATGCCAGATAAACCTACAATGATATGATTCAAAGCATTACGAGGGGTTGGGGGGAGGTTACAAAACTAAATATGCAGGTTGAAGATATACATAAATCAAATGAAATGCAACCTCATAAGAAGCTAATAGAAATCAGGCAGAAGGCTGGCATGAGAGATTTTAAAATGTGATCATTATGGAATATAGACCAACATAAAAAGTTTCAGAGGGAGAAAAACAATAAGTGTCTCTAAGTATATTAAAAACATGTAGACATGGGAGAGTTGATGGTTGCCAGGTTAAGGGAAGGGTGGATTTCATCCGAGTTAAAAGAGTCTTCCACAACCTACCAGTTCTGGGCAAAGAGGGTCAGGAGGAAGAACTTCTTCTCTGGAGCTCCTGATTGCTCTTCCATTCCACAACTCTTCACCCACCTTAGACAGCCAGTGCTTTGGTGACTACTGACTCTACATTAAAACCCAGTTTGAGGAAAAGGACTGGAAAAAATTTATTTACACTAAAGAATCAGAATTCATCCTTTAACCCTCCCTGTACTGTTTGAAACTTAATAATTGTGAGCAAAATTTTAATACAAAAAAATCTATGATATAAAACCTGAGGATCTCTGAAATCAGTAAACTATGTGTAATGGAATGGTGGTTCCTTCCAGTGCTTGTAACTTATCAAACAAATAAGTGAAACCCAACTAGGAAAGTGATCCATGTCCATTTATTACTTAATTTTAAACAGTTCAAATTGTGAAAGGCAGGAAAGGAGCAGGAAGATGTGGCAAGGAAGGAAAGCAGGAGGGAGGAATGAAATGAGGGTTTAGGAAAAGAGCAAAGAGGAAAGGGGCAAGAGAGAGCTAATAGAAATTAAATGTGAGAAATTAACTGTCTATTTCCTACTAAAAATATAAAGAAATGATAGATGTTATTTAATAGAAAAAGTTAATTCAATTGCTGTTGGGAAGGTCAAATATATTCATTAAAACTTTGAAAAATTTACCCATAAAAACAGCACAGAATTCACAGATGTATCCAACTTAAGAGTTCAAAGACCCTGGCTAAAGCTTTTCATAGAGGTTCTTAACACAGCATACCAACTAAAGGACACACAAGAAAAGCATTTCATTCTTTACAGAAATATAGCCACAAATGCAAGGAATAACTTAAGTGGAGTGTTCGAAAGTTCAAGTTTCAAATCCATTGCCCACACTGAAGAACAGATGTCTTTTGAAAGGGAAAAAATATGGGCTCTTAAAATCCACTTTAGGCTAAAAACAAACAAACAAACAAAAAACTGGGCACTATTAATAACCTTCATTAGGAAAGTTGTACAAGTTAAATGTATTCCTAAGTCCTGTGAGCTATTTTTAATTTTTCCAAAAAAAGAATTGAAACGATTTATCTACCTAAAACAAGGCCTTACAGACCAACTAAAATCTCATGCCTTATTCTTGCTAGAATTAAATCAAATCAGAATAATAATAATACATAGTTATGTAATCCCAATCAAGATTCCTGATTGACAGTTAAATTAAACTTATTAAATAGATTCTTATAATAATTACAGTTTGGCAGAAAAAAAATCTCTTCAATACATGAGGTTCATGGATCTAAGAATGATATAGAACTTGAATGATAAAAAAAGAAAGCAAGAAAAGAAAAATTTTTTAAATTAGGAAATTTATAATTTACAATCGAGAGCTTCCTCCCATAGTCTGGGCACTGTTGAACACTCAGCACTGTACTATCTGTTTTCATGCTGTTCCCATTTGTAAGGCTCACTGTGACATAGGTATTATTATATATGTTAGATATAGGAAACCTAAGTCTCAGGGAAATCAGATGACTTGCTCAAGACCACAGAGTTAATGGAAGAGCAGGGTCTCCAAATCAGGCCTTCTGATATTCTTTGATCATGACACAAACTTCCTTGATGAGTGCAGAGTCATTTCTGGCCACCTCTGTTCTCTTTGTGTTTTGTAGGCCTTGACACTGGAGATCTTCCCTCTTTTCCCTTTGGCCAGTTCTGCTGTTCTTGGATAACTTTACCCATCATTGATTCATGCACTCACTAACTGAAAGAACATTTATTGAGTGCCAGAAACTCAAATAGGCACTAGAAATAAAAATCAAAAAGACATAGTCTCTGCCTTAGGAAATTTACTGTCTTGTCAAAGAGAAAGAGAAATAAGTGACTGATGACAGCTGAGTGCGAAAGATGCTTTGATGTAGCAGCGTAGGAGGGACTGCCTACAACAGACAAGAGAGGCAGAAAAAGCTTCTGAAAAGTGTGCTTATTTTACAGGAATAATAGGGACCAGTAAGATGAAGACACTTTACATTTTAGTGTAAAGCAACAAGCATGCAGGAGGACATGGAGGATTAAAAGATCAGGCCACATTATAAGGAGTACTAAATGGTTCCGTGTGGCTGGCACAATGCTGACAAGGGGAGAGGCAATTACACATACTAAGGTTAATGGTTTAAACTCATCCTTAAAGCTCTGGATCAAAAGACCTAAGCAGGGAAGAAGAATAGTCAAATTTGCCTTATCATATCAAAATGTCAGGATTTTTTTTAAATTAACATTAAATTATACACCTCTGAAATTTCAGAGCCAAGAAATGATCCAGGTTCAACTCCACCATTTTCTGCAAGGCTATTAAAAGTAGTTTGATGCCAAATTTTAAAAATGATCAGATTAGAAGGTCTTTAATAAACCCTTATTTCAACTCAACAAGTATTTACTTAGCACCTTTGTTTCAAAGGTCCTGAAATATGTCATTTAATTTCACAATACTCTGAAAATAGGTAAATATTAAATTATACATCACAAACTTAGTTTAAGAAAATAATCAAATCATCAAAAACCAAAAATTATTATTTTAATAATTTATTGATTTTAATTAATAGATAAATTGCCATGATATTTGAAAAGGCAAATTTATCTAATGCTGTTACTTTTATTTATGAGGAGTCCATGTAACCAAATTTTTAGAAATAGTTTTGCTAGGACCATTTAGATATATACTCCCTCTACTTGGGTAACATTTTTTATAAAGTTTAAAAGTTCTATCAGTATCAGGTTAATATTTCTTTCTCTAAATTAACTTTTTTCTTCACCTGCCCAATTAATTTTTGTTCTTTATCTGAAGTGGCAAGGCTTCCAGGAAGCATTCCCTGATGTATGCACACCCGAAGTAGTTGCCCCCTCTCTGGGCCCCAGAAAGCAGTGTGCCTACATTAACCCTGGCACTTCCCACAAGCTATCTCACTCAAAACAAACAAACAAACAAAAAACACCTTTTACTTGTTTTCCTGATTAAACCATAATAAACTCCTCAAAAAACCTAAGCTTCATCTTTCATATTTGTTACCTACAGGACCAGGGTACACTGTCAGTGGCTAATAAGTTGTTGGCAAGGAGAGGAAAGAGGAGAGAATAAAATGAATTGTATTTGTATTTTCTCCACCGTTTCTCTTTTCCTTCATCCTCATTTCATATCTTATTATTATCTCTCCCCAATCATTAATACATTATCTTTATCCTACTCAGATTCAGCAGACATCACAACTTTCCATCTCTCTCTTGAATGCCTAACTATCACTCATCCAGTGTGTCAATAGCACAGGGTTAAGAATTTGTTTCTCTTTAGCATTGCAAATAAGGAGTTTTGCTTTATAAGGCCCTGAATTAGTCTCTATTAATTTTTCTTTTTCCTTGTTTTAGCTAGGGATTTTTAATATGCTTTAGCTGTACCTAGGTTTCAATGCTAGCAGCTGGGTAAACAGACTTTCTGCAACACTCTGGATAAAATGGCAAGCTCAAGGGGACAGTCCACGTTAAAAAAAAAAAAAATTAAGAAAGACTTGCTCACAGGCATGGTTGGGGAATAGCAACACCTGAGAGCACTTGAGGGGAATTGTGTGTGCTGGCTGTGGAAAACACAGCTGATGACCAAAACAGGCAGCTGCTGTCCGGAATGTGGCCGATGCTATCAGAGAGCAGCCTCAAAGTGTACTTAGCAAGAACAACAGACAAATGAGGTAAGTGATGTACATCTCTAACAGGCACTTCTAAAAGTCTATATGAGTTTTGTAGCACACAAAGAGAACACCTGATTCTCAATATTTTAAATGAATGCTTATCATGGACAGAGAGGGAAATATTCAAAATTGCTCAAGATAAATATTTCGAAGTAAGATTTTGAAGCACAAGAGGAAATTCATATGTCTATTTAAGAGAACAGACTCTGTCAAAATCCATAAATGTTTCAGTTTTGGAGATCAAATATGGTTTACAGGGTGAGAATTTTTTTTTAATAAATGCAGTGAATCCATCATTCCTAGAGTTTATTTTTAAAGTAATCTGCACTGCTAATTCATTCTCTCAAATCCTGCTACATTTTTACATATTTTAAAGATTTTCTAAAGTAAAAATATAAGCTGAGGAAAATGTGTATGAGCATTGAGGAAAAGTGCCTATGATGTAGTGTTTAATAGCAGACAACAGGCAAAAACATGGTACACCCACATGGTAATGTAGCTACTGTCACTAAACATATGCTTTTACTATAGAAGTGATTGGCAAACCACCCTGGGGAAAAAAAAATGTAGCATGTATATCAACATGCTCAAAAGAAAAAAAATTAAAAAACAGACAACAAATGATTAGCAGGCACAGCCTGTAGCTACAATATTTTTTACAAAAGCAAAAAACAAATGTTTTGAAAAGGTTATATGAAAAATATGGAAGAATAACTTCTTAGGCTCATCAAAACAAATGTTGTTGTGTCAGGTTTCAAAACAACAAGGACAATGACAACTAAAGGAAACATGTCTTTGAGAAACTCTGAAAGGGTCGCCCTAATCAAAGTCCAGGGGACAGGATATTTTTGCCTATTTTTTTAAGGCCATATTCAGAACAGTCCCTGGTTCACAGTAGGTGTTTGATAAATATTTGATAAGTGGTGTGCAAATGAATGAATGAGAAGCAAAAACACTGACACTCATGATTTCTTCTGGTCTCTCCAGGTAAGAAAGGAGCCCTTATGGACTCTACATTACTGGAACACGTTGATGTCTCTACAGGTACAGTGTTTCCTCCAGACTTCTATCTTCAGTTTAGAAAAACAAACTCACTGATAATTAAACCCATGTTATGATCAAAAGAATTCCTTTATTTTACAAGTTTTTCATAAGGCTATAGTGACTTTCACTACCTGATCTGCTATCATCTACCCCACTCTCTCTAACCCCATCCCTCACCCTTTCTCTTACTTACCCACCTACAGGCAGGTCTTCTATGCCACTCCTTAACCTTCCACCATGCACCTCTATCTTGAATGCTCCTCCCAGATGTCTTCCAGTCTCCTGCTCTCATTTTCTGCAGGCTTCTGATCATATGTCACTTTATCAGACAGGTCCTCCTAACCAACCTAAATGCAAAAGCCCCAGCCGCACTCCCAACTTCTGGCACTCTTCTTTTCCCTTCCCTGCATTATTTTTCAATAACTTAATTGGTCTGTTTCATTCACTTCTCTATCCCTATGTTAGCTAGCAAAAGTGCTGCCACGTAGTAAGTGCTCAGTAAATACTGACTTAGCAAATAAACAAAAATACTACTTTAGGGAAGTAATTTGATATTGTGATATATGGAAAAGATATGAACTTCTGAGTCTCATTTCTAACTATTTACTATGTGCCTGTACTTAGGAATAACCTCCCTAAACTTCAGAATTTTCACCTGCAAAGTGGGAAAGATAATAACAATATTAATATTTATCTGGCCTGTACTTAGCATCCACCAAATGCTGGTTCCTCTCCTTCTTTTCTCCCTGCTTCCTCTTTGTGATTAGGAGCTAATTGTGGCTTTGTTTTTAATGAAACAAACTTATAGTAATTCACAAGTTCTGAGGTGGCTGTGAAATAAGAGAAACAACATGCACAACAAGACCAGAAGTTCAGGGTAAGCAGACCCCTAAGCAAACTCATTCCCAGCAACAGTGAACACGGAGTGTGCCTGTGTTTGAAAACTGATGGCTAGATACGTGGCACAAAAAGAATGCCTGCTTTCTTGCAGGTGCTGTCACCTGACAGGGAGCCTAGATAGAGATGTCAGGGGTGGCTTCATGGAGATGTAGAACTGGCCTTTCAGGCGGGACTGTGCTTCACAGAACGCTTGGTCTGGGAAGTATTCCAGAGAAGAAACAAAAGAAACCAAATGGGAGTGTGGCTGGAGCAGGGCCTTTTTATGGAAGCAGATTAGGAGAAAAGCAGGCAGGAAAGATGATATGAGATGTGGAAAACCCTGGATATCAGACCAAAGAGACCACATTTAATCTCATAATTTGTAGAAAATGGCTAAAGGTTTTGAATACTAGAAAAAAACCTAAAATCATAGAAAGAAAATGATAAATTTCAATACATTAGCAAAGACTTCTGAAAGCCAAGCAATAAGCAGCACTAATGAATCCAGTGACAATCTGTTCAAAAAAGCAAATGATGAAATAATAAATGAGAAGGAATCAATTCCCTAATCTCCCCTGGTCATCACTGTTTGATCCACCAGAGAGGAGAAGAGACTTGAGCTGAAGAGACTCAGAAAATGGCAAGTCATAAGACAGCACCAAAAAATGTCAACAAACCAGCAGAAGAGAGCATGAACCTGGCCTCCAAACAGACTGCTGTATTTTAACAGCAGTATCTGTGATGATGCGCTTTCCCTACCCTATTTCCTCCCTTCAGACTAACCCCATCTCCTTCCATGTACTGTGACTACTTGATCTTCTTGAGTCTGATAGAAATATAACAGACCTTAAGAGTTCAAAAATGCTGAGACTCCCATTTCTGTGTGTACAAAAGTGCAAAGAAGGCGACAGACTAATTCACCCCAAAGAGGAAGAATAAAAATCTGTAATGCATCCTGCTAAAAGTCTTTGCACAATGAAATTTTATAACAGAATTTAGCAAGGAATAAAAGTTTGAGGACATAGGAAACCAATGACTTAACTCTGTGGTTCCTGAAGCTATCAAAGTGCTGGCAACTAAATAATGGGAGGATACTTATATCTGCCTAGTTTTTATATTTTTCTTGGGATCTGCTCTTCTCACAGCGTGGACATAATTTATTTAGACTATCAAAGAGCTTTTGATAAGATTCTCACAAGTGCCTATTATTGAAACTTGGTAACCATGGTGTGAAAGGAAAAAGTCATATCAATGAATTAAATGAATTTAAAATGCTTAAGAGGCAAAGAGGCAAAAGGCTGAAATAAATGGCCAATTCTCATGTAGAGAAAGGTTAATCATTGAGGGCTCTGGGGCTTTGCGGTAGAATCAGAATCGTATTTAACTAATGATCAAGAAAGGGGCCACAATTCTCATTCCCCTGTTCTGTGGGTATCAATCTCACACACAGAGTCCCCATTGACATGAAGAGCATTTGGCACATAGAGGATAGGCTGTGTAGAGAAATGTTTAAAATCCAGAAAGAGACAATCAGCAAATGAATATTAACTCATAATTTCATGTACAAATCACAAAATATAAAGGGAACAACAAAAAGCAACATTAGCACAATTATATTTTCTTAGAACTTTGATAGATATTACATAGAAATAAGTGGGCCTTTTCAAAAGACAGGATATGATATTTGAACAAAAAGGCCTAATTTATTTGTATGATTAAAACAAATTTTCAATATGGAAGAACTCTTCATATGGGCATTTTGGATCTGAAAAATCCACAAAGACTGTGTCTATGGATTGAGAAGTTTAGAAGCAAATGAAAGTGAAACTTTTATGATACAGTAGGAATTATTACTTTGGGGTTTAGGGTTCCCCCCCCCCCTTGAAGCAAAGTCAATACAAAAGCATAACCTGACATGAATGGATAATTTAGAAATTAAGCACTGTAATTAAATAACATTAATCTTTTATGACTCATAACTCAATCTGGTATTTTCAATGGCCCAGAATCATCATCTTGATTCACACAGCGATTCAGAAAAACCATTAAACTCTTGGTTTTCCCTCTGTTTGCCAAGGTTTCTGTATCTGTTAGATGAGAATAATAAAACTTACCTCAGACAATGATTATAAGGGATAAAAGTGATAATGTATGGAGCATTTAACACAATAAAAAACCAAAATAATATTAAATTATTATTGTTGTTATTATTATGTATGATATACTAAATCCAAACAGTTATAGGCCACAGAGAGGAAACCTGATTCAAGTCATTGTGACTTATTTATATCATTATGACTAAGTACTGAATAAAACATTTAAATACTTTCAAATGTCTTTGAACAACAGAGAAAACCATAGCTTTAAAATAGCTTTCCATTAACCCAATTTTGGGAAGTGGAAGAGAATTACAAACCAATCTCACTAAGCACAAAAGACTCCAGAAAAACACCAAATAAATTATTATTGCATATTAATTCTTAAATGTATATGTGCTAGATCCAAGCTTACCGTGCAGATAGTATTTTAATAAGCTCTTTTCTATTCTCCACTCGAAGATGGTTGGTTTTATACTTGGAATCATCAATCAACTCAGGCAAATTCAAGATCTAAAAGGGAAAAATATTTGCAAAGTATTTCATGTACCTGTAAATCCTACTGGATCCTAGTGACCAGCTCTAATTTAGTAATAGATGAAATTTTCAACGTGGAAAAACCTCTCATGTGTTCATTCAGATCCAAAAACCCACAAAGAGAAGTTTAGAGTGTTATGAAAGTGTCCCTTCCAAGACCATTCCTTTCTGATCTTTATAACTCTCAACAAGGGGATATGGAAGAAACAATCACACAATTAGGATGGGTCATGCCAATGAATAGGTTTGTCATTTACAAGAAGGTTTCACTACATTTATGCCTACAATGAGAGCACAGAAAAAAAGTTTTCAGACCTCCATAATATCTTGTACTCATATATGAGATTATGAGAAGAGTTATCAGATCCGCAAAAAGTCTTATCTGAACAAAATATGAAGAGAGGTTCAAAATCAGATAAAACTGACCTAATTTTATGAACCAAAATCCTAAGTACATGCCTGCCCTTACATGAAGCCCACAATCAACATATCTTATAGGTACCTTCACTTATTTGTTCCACATGTAAATAAAATAATATTATCTGTCCCAATAGTACTATCCAGGATGTTGTACAAAGTGCTAAAATAAAGGGAAAGCCATACATTTGCCCAAATGCTAACCATTAAAATGACATCAAATTAAAAGATCTTCTTGCTATAGGAGTGACACTACTTTTCTTTAGTATGTCTCCCTGAAGGAATACCGACTAGAAATGCTTTTATATACTTCCTCTTTTGCTGCTTCTCACTAAAGGGAAAATCTATCTTGCAAATCCCTTTGGACATCTTGCAATTTTAACAAGACCATAATGAAAGTACCAAGTGGATTTGGAATGGAAAAGACGTTTTGAAAAGAATGTGTGGAGGCAGGGTTTGGCGGTTGTGTTGGAAAGTCAGAAGGCGCATTTATGGGTTGGGGGCAGGCCATGTGGCATACAGAAAACTTCACTGCCTTTATTATGTATTTGCTTTCAATATAAACATTTAATGGTTTCATTTGTTTCCCACAGTTTAAATAAAATCAATCCATTAATCATCTTACAAAGGAGAGAGAAGTGAAGAAGATTCCCTGGAGCAAAGAGACCATCTCAATGGTGTAATTCCTCTTTCACATGTTCCACTTACTCGTTTCCCTTAGGGAATGATATAGACAGCGTTACTCTCCCAGATTTTAAAAATGGCCACACCAAATACAGTGCTTTTGCTAGAAACCTCACTATCAGCACATCTGATCCCAGAATGGTCTCAAGGCTTGTCCAGTGGTCAGAAAGCCTCCCCAATTGGGAGTTCAGAAGTCATTTAAAGAAAAAACAAGTGCCTTCCAAAAATCATAGGTAAAATTTATAAGTCTGGCCTCACCCAGAATACACCATAGCTACATAAAAATGTACAGAGTGACTACATGCAAGGGAGACTGAGGTGCCCACATGTCCTCTGTATTTGACTTTTTGAACCTCTTTTCTCTTTTAAAGTTGGTGTGAAATGGTGGGTCAAAGTAATTGTCCTTCTGTCTGCAGCTATGCTGGCCAATGTTCAAAATGTTTCTAGACAGACATCTTCAGGGGCTGTGATCACATACATTCTTCAGGGGCTTGAAAAAAAGTGCTGCCTGGGATAAAATGAAACTGTCTATGAAAAAATGCTTAACTACTGAGCTCTAAATAAATGTGAACTATTGCAGCTAAGCAATGTTTCCCTTAAAAGAAATGATAAAGAGGTATAATTGTTCAAAAAAGAGAGGGAAGAAAAAGAAGACTGGCTCCATAAAAATAGTAAAACATGATAGCTGAAACGGCAAAGAACTCTAGTGCTCCCATCACCTGATGACACAAATAGCTGACAACAGCCTCCTTATGACAGCCTCAAAGGCTCCACAGAGCAGAGTCAGTTACCCCTAACATCACCTTCTACCATATTTTCCCCCTAGGTTCCTCACTGCAACAGTGCTAGCTTCTTGCTGGAACAGGAATATGTCTACCATATGTGGGCCTCAGGACTTTAACAGTCAACTATCTCCTTGGCTGGAACATCTTCCATCAGACATTCAGTTGGCTAACTCTTTCTTTTATTAAATCTGCTCAAACCTTAACTTCCCACTCTTTTGGAGGGGTTGGTAGGTTCTGGGGATTGAACCTAAGGGTGCTTTACCACTGAGCTACATCCCTAGTCCATTTTTATTTTTTGAGGAAGGGTCTCCTAAGTTGCTTAGGATCTCTCTAAGTTGCTGAGGCTGGCCTCAAAATTGTGATCCTCCTCCCTCAACCTCCTCAGTCACTGGGACTACAGGTTGTGACACCACACCTGGCCGTTGTTTTTTGTTTGTTTCTCCTATCTTTTCTGACAACATCTGTCTTTTCATTGGTGTGGTTAAGTCATTCACATTTAATGTTGTAATTGATACTTTGAGGTTACTATTGGAATTTCTTATTTTTTTCATTCTTTTGTTTTCCCTTTCCTATCCAGAAAGATAGAAATTTTTTGAAAATTTTTAGTATTACATTTATCAATTTTGATTTTGGTTACTATTTTCTTCTATACAGATGTTCAATAATTGATTTAGAGTAAAAAAGTGCTACTGTTACTCTATCTGTTGTTCAGCCTGAATAATTTTTATGGATTTATTTCCCAAATCCTTGATTATTTCCTCTGTCATCTCCAGTAAAGTATTATTTATTTTCTTAGTTATTGTCCTTTTCAGTTCTAGAATTTCCTTCTTTTTTCATATCTTCTATTTCTTTCTAAACAATTCTACTTTTCCATTTATTTCAACAGTGTCTATAAAGCTTGTTAGAGCATTTTTATAATAGCTGTTTTAAAGTCTTCATGAGTTAATTCCAACATCTGTGTTATTTATTTATTGTCTTTTGTCATGCAAGTTCTGGTTTTTCATATACTGAGTAATTTTGGACTGTATCTTGGATGTTTTGAATATTGTGTCAGGAGTCCCTGGGTCTTGTTTGAATCCTACAGAGCATTTTTTTATTTAAACTTTATTTATTTTTATTTTTTTGCTTTTATGTGGTGTTGAGGACCAAACCCAGTGCCACACCAGTGGAAAGCAAGCACTCTACCACACTGAGCCACAATCCCAGGCCCTATAGAACATTTTTGATGTTTTTGTTTTCTGCAAACAACTGACCTGGTTAGGTCCAAGCTACAAGTTCCCAACTACCTTCTATGTGTTCGGTTCTAATGTTGGTTCAGTTTCAAAGTCTTTGCAGTGTTATTTGAATGTGTCCTACATATGCCTCACTTAACAGTCCATCACACTACAACTGGGGCAGTCGTCTATTGTCAACCCTGTTCTCAAGATGTTTGGTATGCTAATTAGAATCAGACCGGTGCATGTGCAGCTCAGGGGTGAGCCCAGGAGTCCAGAAACAACTTCAAGGATTGCTTTTCAAAGATCTTCACTCTTTGCAATCTCTCCAGAACTTTCCAGTTCCCTGGGGCTTCCCATTAGTTACCCCACTCTCAAGCATACTTCCAGGGAAGAAAAGCTAAGCAGTGGAAAAATAGAGAAAAAGCAATACAGATTCATCCCTTCTTTAGGACCTCAGTTAAGCAATGAAGATGAAATTTCCTGCCACTTACAGGATTACTCAAGGGCTGGGCATGAGAAAGTGGGGAGGGGAAAAAACAGGACTTCCACACTCTTACATTAGAGCTTACTTTTCAGGTTCCTTGCACCAGAAATAAAGAGCATCTCTGGATCTTAGCTTTGGTGCCTGGCATCCACTTTACAGCTTCAGGCTCCACTGTATTCATATAATGGAAAAACTGGTAAATTTACTGCCAGTTTAGAAGTACTCTAAATTCTGAGGTTCTTACTCAATTCTCCTACTGTTCACTTTTCAGAATCCTCAGATACTCCATGCGTTCTGCATAGGTTTTACCACTGTGCTGGGTGGAAGAGTAGGGAGAAGAGTACTTACTGGATCCTCCCTAGAATCACAATCTCCCCATCCAATTTTGATAGAGACCATTTATAAGTGCATACTATGAGCCAGGATTGTACTGTTTTACTTACCTAATCAAACTCTTAAGAAACCATTCAAGTTATTGTAGTTATGTGTTTTAGTCTACATTTTATACATGGAGAAACGGAAGCTTAGGTAAGATTCAGTACCTTGCCAGAGGTTACCTGACTAGTAACAAGATTTACAGTAGGCCTTAAGAATTATGCTAGAGTGTCCTCAGACCACCTACCCCAAAATCAACTACAGTGCTTGTTAAAATTGAAGTTCCCTGTGACCCACATCAGACACACTAAATCAAGTCTTTGAGAATGGGCCTCCAGGAGATTCTTATGCATACTAAAGTTGAGAACCAATGCATATTGCCTCCAATAAAAGAAGCCTTCAGTCTAAATGATTTTTAAAAGGATGTCAATATACTTCAAATAGAAATACCCATTAGTGTTGGCATCAATCAGCTTAAAATAGCTTACATATGCTCACTTTCCCTACCCTTCTGTATCATGTTAAGGGACATAAAATAAAATTTGTTACAAACCAAGGTTCATTTTATACACAGCAAGACATTCTGACAGCCAAGTCTTGAACCAATGTTCTTGCTCCATTCCAACCCCTGACCCTAAGAGTTCCCTAATGGAAACCCTCCTCAAAATGTATTAATCAACCAGTATATCAAATTCTATTTTGGAAAGAGAAGGGATAAGTAAATCCCATTCATTCATCACAAACAATGCTGCCACATTTCTCCCCAGGAGGTACAGCTGTCTCTTTCTTCCTGATGAAACTTACTTATAAAAAGAACAATTTTTACAGGCTCATTGTCAAAAACAATCAGCAAAAACAATGAAGGGGACCTCACCTTCTATAAGGACAGTTTGAGCAATGAATCCCTCATCAATAGGTATATTTGAATTAAAAATACTTAACTATAGTCACTAAAAATGACTGGGAGAATAAGAGAACTTTGCATCCAAGTAGGAAAACAGGATTTTTCTTTGGTAAGAATATTTTTAGGACAGGTTTACATGTAAGCATATAACTCACTCTGAAGATTCAGAAGACCAAATTGCAGCACTCACTCAAGATGCCTAGTAAATTATGTAAATAACACTAAAATCCCATACACACAAAATTATTCTTCAGAGGACCTCAAAGAGTTTTTGTAGACATCTCCTTAATGGTTCAAAGAGGGATTATCATTTCTGATTCACATATGGGAAAATTAAGGTGTGCCATTCTCCCAGGCCTCTGATGGCCTTTAAAAAAAAAAAAAAAAACTATATAGTTACACACCATACCAATAAGTCATAACTTTAGTACTAACAATTATGGCAAATATTATGCTTTGAAATGAAAATCTTTTTTGAAATGTTCTTACAAATATTTATAAAGAAGTTCAAAAGTTTCAAATTGATCAACAGTAATGAATCAAAAATTAAAAGTATTCAGTATAGTTATTTTCAACAGTGAAGAATATGTCAACCAGTCCTCCTCCCCACCTTTTTTTTCCTTTCCTTTTTAATTTTTTTTTTTTTTAGAGAGAGAGAAAACTCCAAAACATATGGCCCAGGAAGAAAATCTGTACTTGTTTAGAGCAATGAACCAGCTTTTACATCTCTGCAGTTAGAGTACGCAAATGACTTCACAGGCAAGGACTTCCGTATGTTTCATATTTTTAACATTGACCGTTCATAATAAAGATTCTTTGATCCCAGATCAAATGTTTGAATCAATTTTCTCTACACTTACTGAGTCACCATTATATAAAAGCTCCCTTCCTTCCCACCTCAGATGTGCCAGCCCTTTCTACAGTCGGAACTATCTCCATTTGTCACCTTTACTGTGGTACTTCCCACCACTTTGCTGTGGTTTTTAGCTCTGCTCATTAACCTCATATAAAAGAGGTGCAGTAATAAATACTTTTTGTACATAATAAATTTACTATAATAAATAAGTTTCCTCCAAGGAACTCACAGGCATCTTTTAAAAAGCTGAAAGCTCACAATAATGTGGTTAGCAAAAAAACTAATCCTCCATTCAGAAGAAAATTCTCAATAAGTAAAGCCTTTTCTTTTTCTACATCCAAGAAAAAGAAAAAGAAAACTGGAAAAAGTAAACTCATATCTAATGTCTTAAGTAAAAACAAAGGACAAAAGTTCTAGATATATATAATAAAACATTTTTTAAATGTCTAGGCAATGTTTAAAATTTAGAATATCCCTACCATGTTATTTTAAATGATTCCAAGGCCTTTTTTTCAGGCCTTGGTTAGGAACAACATTCTAATACAACCTTAATTTATAAAATCTTTAAACATAAATTTTGATAAAAGATACTCTAAGCAAAGGTTAATTTTTGAAAAAGTTTGAAATTTTTTAATGATGAACAAAATAAATTTGGGAGTGTTTAACTATATACGGACCTAATTAAACCTGATATTTGAAGGAAGGAAGGAAGGAAGAAGGGAGAGAGAAAGGGAGGCAGAAAAAGGAAAGAAGGAAGACAGTAAGAAAAAAAAGGAAGGAAAGAAGAGAGCGAAGGAGGGGAAAAGTAAACTGATATCTAAGGTCTTAAATAAAAACAAAAGACCTAGGAGAAGGAAGGAGGGGAGGAAAATTCCCATTGTTAAATATTGCTTTAAAATTCATTTTCTTTTCTTCCCCTTTTAATATTGACTAATAGATATATAAAGTTTGAGAACAATTTAAGCTAACTTCTTCATTTCAAAATCCAACTGAATGTTATAATTTTAAAAAATTGTGTGCTAATTCAAATCCAGTCATTATCATGTATGATAAGTTTAAAAATGGTATATTTTTAGGTACTAATGTACGGGGTTCTAACTTGGTTACTGACTTAGCATCATTGTGCTAGGCAAAACTAAACTTGCCCTAACTTTGCACAAAATGAATTATTGCATATATCATCTACTCATCCCAGTGATTATGGATTACCTTGCACACAGTAGCAAACTGTTGGTCATTTCCTGCTCCAACTACAAAATAGCCATCCTTGGTTTTAAAAGCCTAAAAGAGAAAAACATATGTAAATATATGTTTACATGTTGAAAAGACCATAAAAGTTGATTTTTAGGATCTAAGAAATCTATATAGATTTGCTCTAAAACAATGTCATTAATTAATTCAATATCAACTACCTTGTACCTTTTTCTCTTACATTAGCATACCTGTTTTTATTTAGAATTTTCAAAATACTTCCTAGATCTTCCACTATGACAATATCGGGGGGAAAAGTGACTCAAAAATTAAGAAAATGCTAGTTTATTATTATAACTCATGAAATTCATATCTTGTAATATGGATTAAAAGCTTTATGTTTTGTTTCCATTTTTTCTTGTAGGGCAGAGAACACTATAGAGCAAAAGGCACTGTTTGCTACAAGTGTAAGAATAGATGGATAAAAGAAAGAATGAAGGAGGCGAGGAAAGAGGAAAGAAGGAAGATTGAGTGAGCTGTGGACGTATAAGTGACTGAAACCCATGACACCCATGGCCCCAAACCATTTGAAGATCCTTCCCATGCTCCCTCCTTCTCCACCCTTCTCCAGTTAGGATCACAGTGCAGCAGGAGGACCCAAATTTTACCCTCAGAAGGCCTCATTCAAATTTCCCAAAGTAAATTAACTCTGAATTTCCTTTCTTTCTATGTAAAATTTGCTCTGTATTTTCACCTACATTTTCTTCACTTGCTTCTGCTTCTGAGAACAATGATGTCTAACTCTATGGTAGAAGTTACTCCTATGTTAATAAACATAGTGCTACATTCACCCACATTCTCAGAGACTGAATCCCTGTCTTCTGCCTACAGGTAGGCTCCAGTTTCCAGGAAAATATCACTAACAGCAACCATTTTTCATCAATCCCGACATCCTTCTCAAGCTGTCTTGAATTTTTCTTCCTTCCCTCCATCTCTTGATGACATAAAAGCACAGCCTACCTGCCTATGCTTGCTCACCAACACCATGCTGCAGTGTCCTTTGGCATCAAGAGTCTTTATACTATCACCATACTGAAGCTATGCTTCAGTAAACTCCCCTGCATTATTTGGTATAATTAACCATCCTCTACTTCAGGATCCTGTCTTAGCTGTAGACTTTATCCAGACTCATCTCCTATCTCTTTGATCTGTCTTCCCTATGCACCTTTTAGAGGATTTTCTTCTCTTCAGTCTTCAGCATTCCTTAAGCATCTGTCTTTGGTCTTTTTACTTCTCTTGCTTCTTATGATAGTTACTCACCACATATGACTATTAAATTTAAACAAACTAAAATTAAATTAGTGAATCACAAAAGACCAAATTCTATTTAGATGAAAAGTTCAAAATAGGAGAATCCATGGAGTTGGGGGGGGTGGGGAGTTGCAGCTGCCTAGAGCTGGGGAAGTTGGGGGAAAATGGGAGCAATTGCTATGAGTACCAGGTTTCTTGCTAGAGTAATGAAAATGTTCAAAAATTGATTGTGGTGATAACTGCACAACTTTGCATATAGTAAAATATCAATGAATTATATGTACAATACAATACAATAGAATTGAATTATATCTCAATAAAGCTGTTATTTAAAATATTAAATTAACAATTCAGACTCACAGTCACACCAACTACATGTCAAGCATTCAATATCTGCATGTGGCTAATGGATTAGAAGGCACGGGTATAGAACATTTCCATCATAGAAAGTTCTGGTGTACAGTGATGGTAGATTATATTTTTTTCTCTTCTAATCTTCCTACAAGGCCTAACATGATATCTAAAGAATATAAGCAATTAATAAATAGTTTGTAAGTATAAGCAATCAATCAAATAATTAATTCCAGATAACAAAATTGTGGCTAAAATAGATTTCATGCAAAACCTATGAGATTTTATTCTACTCACATTCTTGCTTGATTTGGTAAGGAATGCTATTAAGAAGATATCATGTGAACTATTGTAAGCATTTTCCCTTGTCCACAAGGGCAAAAGCAAAGTTAGTGTCCATGCACTAGTGTTTCTAAAGCTACAGAAGGGAATCTTGCAATAGAACTATGGGTGAGGTGCAAAGAAGATTTCAGCTGAGATGTCTCAATGAGTTATTGATAAGTATGAAGTTACACAGGTTGTTTGCTGTTTGTAATCAGAAGGAAACAAGGGGAGAGGATAAGTAAATGTGAAGTAACCACATATGCTGATAAGTATAACACAAAGGTTTACAAAACGTTGGATCAGTAACATATTTTATAAGTTAATGTTTGGAAGGTGTTAATTTCCTTTTAATAAATGAAGAAATTCCTGTTTATTCCTTCAGTCTCTAACATATCATGAAGTATATCTTTATCAATATAAACATTTAAAAATTTTAAGGAGACAACTACTTGATTATCAATTGAGAAGTAAAAACTGACTAGCAGCTGAGCCACCAGATTATTATCAGATTTAAGGATTATCAAATAGATCTTATAACTACTAAGGTATGATTGTGTATTCTTTAAAATTTTCTTCCCTATAATTATTATTTCACCAGTGTTTATTTAATAAATGTATTTTATATGCAAACTTAAAAATAACACACTATCATTATAGAAAATCAGGCAAGTATAGAGAAAATACAGAGGAAATAAATTACCCATGACACCATCACCCAGAAGAATTACCTGCAAGTAGACTTCTTTCTAGTCTCTTTGTGTTCACTTTTATGTAATTAGTATTTCACTATAGATAAGTTAATAATCTTCATTTTTTATTTAAGATCCTCTCACAAGCATATTTGAATGTTATTATTTTTAATGATAAAAAATATATACTTTAAAATTTGCTAACACATTCTCAGTTCATTTAAACTGGAGGATATTTTTATTTTGTTTTTTTCTCACATTGGACCCCATATCATGCAGTTAATATCACTAATAAAAATAATTTTAATTTCATAACAAAACTCTGAAATGAAATATCTACTTCATATCTTTTAAAATAGATCTTTATACCAATAAAACAATATAATAAAAATGAAATAGCAAAAATGAATCCAGATCTACTATTTATGCAACCTGGATGATATCAGGCAAGTTACCTAATTTCAGAGCCTCAATTTTTTCTTCTAAAAGGTAAGAATGATCAGTACTTACTTTTAGAATTATTATAATGGCTATTGATTAAAAGCACATTCATTTGTGTATTTAAAAATACTTTTTAAACATAATTTATGATGTGTTAGATATTAGGTACAATGGGTACAAAATGATAAGCTAAATACCTATGGTCCATCACAGAAAACTTACATTTCAATAAAATGACAGACATTGGTCAACACTCACACAAATAATTACAAGCAGAGACAGGTACTAGAAAGGGAAAGTACAGGCCACAACGGGGATCTGACAATACGTGGGCCTAATTATCTCAGTTGAAGGCTGAGAAATCAGAAAGATTCTCTATAAGAGTGATCTTTGAGCTGAGGTACTAAGTAAGCATTAATTAGGTAAGAACTGGGAGAAATGTCATTGCTGACAGAAGAAACTATGTGTGCAAAGGACCTGTGGTGGAAAGAAGCAATAAGCCATAAGAGAATATGGGGGAAAACAGCATAATGAAGGCTATAGAAATAGGCAAGGAGCTATATGAAGTCCAAGATCATGTGAAATAATTTATCATAAAACTAATGGGAAGGCACTAAAAGGCTTAAATAATTGTGTTTGCATTTGAGAAAACTTTCTGGTTGTGATGTAACAACATATTGGAGGATAAGATTAGACTTGAATAGACCAATTAAGAGGCAAAAATGATCATGGCAAAAGATGATGTCGTCTTAGATTATGGGCCATGATGACACAGATGGAAGAAAATAGATTCAATAAATATTTAAGTGGTAAAACCTATTGGAGTTGGTAATGGATTGAATATGACGATTAAGAGTTAAAAGATAAGGGAAAGGAAGGTCTCATAGTTCACACTTAGGTTTTTAAGAAGCTTTTGAGATCCCGTTGGAAATTTCACCTGAGTAGGACTTGGGGACCTGATAAAAGTCTGAACTATAGATAAAAATTCACTCTTTTGCTTATAATCTATGACTGAATTCAATATAAAAGTGAGATTATTTAGGAAGAGTTTAGACTTCAGAGTAGGGGGAAAAAGGTGAGAAATCTGAAGACCACCCCATCTGAAGTCTAGACAGACAGAAGAGGAACATCCAGAGAGCAGGGTGAGGATTGAAGAAGGCCTGCAAGGTGGGTTTCAAGAGCTGGCATTATGATGACAACTGAATGAAGTCTGGAGTGGGTTGAGGATCCAATTAACAGTTAAACAAACCGAGTAGGTGAAAACATCTGAGAAGGTGGGTGATAAACAGGAGGAACAAGCAAGGACTGAGAGCACAGCAGAAGCACAGATGCAGAGGCAGATTCCCATGAGGGTTGGGTGGAGGGAAGCTGAGGAAGTTCCACTGGATTCTTCTTCTACTTTATGAAACAAGGGGTAAGGTCACTAACTGAGGGTAGCGACAGGAAGATATGCAACTGGAAGACTGTAAAGAGTTCTGAGGTGTCAGACTGAGGGACAGTAAAGTGACCAGAGAAACGCTATTGAAAGCTAAAGTGCTGAGAGCCCCAGCTGAATGATTTTCTCTACCATCTCCTAGTTACCCAAAGAATAAAGGCATGTTTACATTCACTGGGTGTAGGGTTTTGCCAGATAGATATGAAAGAAAAGGACAGGTATAGGAAAATTATAAAACTAGCCAGAATATTATTGAGCAGTAGAGCCATGGACTATCTAAGGAAGAAGGTGGTAAAGAAAGGAGGCACAGACAGGGCAAAGAGAGCAGCATCAGCTGATAAGGAATCCCAGTGAAATCTATGAAAAAGAAAGAACAATATGAAGAGTTGAACAAGAAAGGGAGAAGAACAGGAGATAAAGATGGTTAGAACACAAAAGGTTTCATTCTGTGATTACAGAAATCAGTTTCAGGTTATGACTAGAGAGTCTCAGTGTGCAGTACATAAAATGGTTGCTGACATGAAGTGGGGCTATATAATGGATACATCATCATCATTAAGTAATTACTAAAAAAACTAAGACCTGCATGAAAGGAACTCCCAGTGCATTCTAAGCCCTTTCATCCTGGCACTCAGGGCCTCACCAACTCTGATTCTCCTCCCTCCCTAGGATGCCTTGGTCTTCACACCAGGCAAGACAAACAACAAGATGCCAAGCACGCACACACCATGGGCAAATTTTCCATCAGAGAGAGAGAGCTCAAACCCAAAGCACCTAAATTGGGCACAAACATTCAGGGCTGGGTTGTTTCTCTTGTAAGGAATTCAAGCCTTAGGAGGAAGGAAACAATTACTTCTGTGTGAATTGATGGGGTTAGCAGGCAACACAGGCAAATGTCTACAGTTTTAAAAGGATAGGTCAAAACCAAGCCTTTCATCACAGGAGAACAGGTTTTACTTTTCCTGATGAAAGAAATCCTTCTTGATATTTACGGGTGACAAATCTACTGGTAAGGAGACCAAATGAAAGCAAGATGGTCTTTATGGTCTAGTCATGATAAAACTCCTTCCTGGTAGAGGCAGGAGAGTTTCTGCAAGGCTGAGAAGGTTGACTATAGTACAAGGATTAGGTGTCCCAACGAAACTGACAAGCATCCTAAACAAATTGGGAGACATGTAAAGCAAAAGGAAATGGGAGATCAGAGATTATATCCTTTAGTTAGTGCCGTTTCAGAAGTAAGTCATGATCACACCTAAGGTTGGGAGTAAAGGTATAAAACACAGGGGTAGAGAACACTGAGCAGATCTGAGGCAAAGAAAGAAGGATCAATCTAGAATTTACGTTGCTCTTGGAAGTCAGTAGTCCTTCCCAGAAATTGCTTTCTGAGTTTTTAGGCTTACTAGGCTAGTGTAATGATGTGCTAATTATTAAGCTGACTACAGATGAAAATCCAGAAGAACTTTTAGAAGCCCCATATTGGCTCAATATAAATATAATCAAATGGAAAAAGGAAAAATGTACAATTGGACCTTCCTATGTTATCTTCTTAACCTACCATATCTGTACATCTAGTGTTTTCTCTGGTATAAATGCAGTGCCTACAGTTGGTAGGGTGTCTACTTCAGAAACAAGAGCGCAAACTCCAAGCCTTCCTGGGGCTACTTACTTTTCAACAAGATTTTCTTCCACAAAAGGTAACCATTGCTAAAGGACTTCATCATCCACTGGAAAAAGACATTCCAGGAAGTTTGACTCACTGCCATGAGAATGTTTTCTGGAATGTCAAGCAGTTGACTTCGGGGTCTGTGCTAGTACATCGTGACAAATATAGAGCACTATTTCCTACCACTAACAGTTCAGTTCACCTTATGGTGCTGGAGCTGGCTGAGCCAGATGGCAATGAGGCACAGACTGCTTACAAATCAAGAACAGTGTCATCGATCGGACAGAATGATGCAGCAAATGGTAAATGAGCCCAGGAGTCTCCAATTTCACCTACTATCAATTTGGTTTTGTCAGTACATTTTTTTTAGATGGAATAAACCATTTTGAGAACTCATTACTAAATGTAAGCTCTCATCTTGAATTACATAATTCTAGAGTAACCTTGAAAGCAATATTATATACTGATTTCCTGCCCCAGATCCAGGCTAGGATTTGCCAATTCCATAGGAACTTTGAATGTTCAAAGGTATTCTTGAGGTTCTTCAAGATAATTAAATTCACTTCAAATCAAACAGATATAGAATTTTCATTCTGTTTCTGGCACTGGATGTAGAAGTAATGGCAAAGAGGGAAATGGGAAACTGTTTAAAATTTTTATATTCTTCACAAGTTGTCAATGAATGTTATTTTTCTTATAGTCCTTTGTGAGGAAAGTCTGCTCTATTCAAGAAGGCAGTCATAATGAATTTGGACACAATGTAAAATGGTACATGAGGTTTTTCTTCCTGAAAAGTATGGGCCAGAAACTGATTTTGATGATTCTGATCTGATTACATTATAATGAATTTTAAGCCAGATTATTTGGAATAGCCTACCCAAAACACCCACTCTTTATGGAAAGTAACCAAAAATACTATATAGGAGTCCATAGTGATTTTTCAGTAACACTCCAAGATAAAAATTTCCTGGCGTATCAAGTTTTCTTAAAGTTCTCTTTGTTGTATCTCAAACATATTACAACACAGTTCCATGAGTTATGTGCCATACATGAAAATATCATTTCTGACAATGAGCCTACATTTACCTCAGACTAGTGACAAGCATGAATTGAGCAGAACTTTAGTCAAACTGCCATCACATTTCACTACCTTCAAGCAAAAAATCAAGCTAGAAAAAGATATCTGCTATAGTTAGAATAAGAATATTCTAAAGTAGTTTTTAGAGTGGATTGCCAATAAGGTTTTCCAAGCACATCTTAATTCTATCATATCTCAGAATTTGTCAATGACAAAATATATGACATGCACAGTAAGACAGGGATTAATGAGAGGCCTGATATTAAACCTGCCCACTAGACCTGAAGAGGTACTGGGATACAGGCCCATCTGACAGCATAAATTCAACCAAGTGTGGAAAATTCGAATAAGCTTTGTTCAGGAAAGCAGTCAGCAAGACAAAGTATAGGGGAATGAATAAGAAATTTGATAGAACAACTCTTGAAAGTCCCAGAGCAGGCAGTTGACCCATGAAATGTCTAACTAGTGGCTGCAGGGTCCCCGCTGTGAGGATGAGGCTCAGAAACTTGGCTCCAAATTCACATACAAGGTATTGAGATAGCAAGGTAAAGGATAGAAGGGCAGAAATAAGGCATCTAACTCAGTCAGAAACTCAGAGAATATATCAAAAGCAAAATCCCAAGCCTTTGAAAATGGCATATGAGACCGTGATCTCTGATGCGTGTAGGAGTCTGGATAGCAGATAAGAGCAACATAAAAGTCTAACATGCTAGCCTATTGTAGTTTCACCAGCATCTAGGACAATATCTGCTATGTAACAAGAGCTTAGTACAGGTCATTAAATTAACATCAATGTATGAATCCAACCTAGGCAGTTCAACAAATGTTAGACAATATACAAAAGGCTTTAGAGCAAAATTGGGAAGCATGAAATAGAGGAGAAGAGGAAGTATCAGTGACTCAAAGTTAGGGACCAACTGAGAATGGCAAACACACTGAGAACAGATTCCCATAAAAAAAACTCCCTTTCTCATGGATGATCACCCATGCTTAAGGGTGAAGATAAGTTAAAAGGAAATGGTGAATGTTTCTCTTAGGTGTTCTAGGTGTCCCATAGTTGGAGCAATGATTACCTCAGTCCTGCTTAGACTGTATTTCTTATTCTTTTTACCATGGTCAAAATTAAGCCTTGACTCATACAGGATCAGCCTTAGTACCACCTCTAGAAAACACCCCAGATAGCTACTACCAGGTAATTGGACATAACACTGGAAGTCATTGCCATCAAAATATAAATGCATTCTGGTATAGGGGCCTAAAATCTAAATATCCAGACTCAAACACCTCTGAGCTTAGTGAACCACAGGAAGTGGAAGTAGCTACTCAACTCTTTCAGTGGAGAATGGATGCTTTGGGGAGGGCCCTGCTAAACCATGGAAGCAGGTGAAAGGTAGTCCTTAAAGAATAACAAAATATATAAAGTATATCAACTCCAGAAAGCTCCATCTGGGAAATTACATAGACATTTCTAACTGAGGAATGTGATGGAAAAAATGGAAGGCATCTGACAGGACCTTGATGAGAGTGTCATGTTCCAGGATCTGGGCTCAATCTCTAAAAGAATCTTTCCTTATCCTGGGTGACCAGTCATGGAAGTCTAACTCAGACCACCTAATGTATATATGAGATCAAGGTAGATACCAGAATAATGAATTGCTATAGTTAGAAAAAAAAATGAATTGTATAATTAGAAAGATCTATATTAAGAGCCAAAACACTGAAAGACAATAGAACTACTGAATATTCTCTTTGGTAACTTAATATTCAGAAAGTAAAATGATCAGAGTTTATCACAGTTTTATTACTTCCTTTCTCAAGTCCTCATGAATGTGGATACTAAGTTAAACCTGAATCTGCCAATAGAAAGATCAATAGGCCCTTCCATGTATGAATTTAAGAAGGAAAAAAAGGCCCAGGCTTAGTCTATGGAGAAATCATGCTCAATTTCTATGGCATTAATGTCTCAAAATATACCTCAACCAACTCCAGATTACAAAGCTCTCACAAGAAAAAAAAGATGCATTCTGATATTATTCTGTACACACTTACATTTCAATCATTGCTTACCCAATTATTTCTATAAACCTTCACTAATCAAAAATACAGAGATTTTGCAGTGTTATAAAACCTTAAGCATTCCACAGCAGGGCTGTCTTCCATCTTCAGAAGACCTTCAATGAGCCAGAAGTCAACACCATTCAAAATCAGCAAGTTTAGACTGTTGTTTCTGCCCATTAAAAGAGGTATTTTATTTTTAATCCAAACAAGTCTCTGTATAGTTCACTCTTACTGAAAATACTTTTTAATCACTTGAGGTCATATAAAATAAGCCATCTCCTCCAATATCCAGAATATACAAAAAAATAAAAAAAATACACACACACAAAAAAAAAACCCACCAATAACCTAATCAATAAAAGGTCAAAAGAACTAAACAGAAACTTCTCAAAAGAGTAAGCACAAATTGCTAACAAACATATGAAAAAATGTTCAACATCTCCAGCAATCAGGGAAATGCACATCAAAACTACACTAAGGTTTTATCTCAGTCTAGTCAGAATGGCAATGACAGAGAATATGAACAACAATAAATGCTGGTGAGGATGTAGGGGGAAAATACCTTGTACATTGTTGGTAGGACTGCAGACTAGTACAAACACTTTGGAAAGCAGTGGAGATTCCTCAAAAAACTAGGGATGGAACCACCATATGATCCAGCTATCCTACTTCATGGTATTTTCCCAAAAGATTTTAAATTGGCATACTATAGCAACACAGACATATCAGTGTAAATAACAGCATAATTCACAATAGATAAATTATTAAATCAACCCAAATGCCTGTCAATAGATAAATGTGTTAAGAAATTGTATATTGTAGGTATATACAACAGAGTTCTACTCTACCATTAAAAAAAAAGAATGAAATTATGGCATTTGCAGGATGGAAATAAAGAATATTATGCTAAGTGAAATAAACCAAACTCAGAAACTCAAAGGTTGAATATTTTCTCTCATATGCAGAAGCTGTAGTACTTAAAATAAAGGAAAGGGGATGGGAGGATAGGATAAGAAAACGAAGCAATCAAATATAAATTAATAGACAAGCAAAAGTAAGTCAAATAGAGTAGAGAAAGGAGAATGGGAGAGGGGAGATAGGATGGGAGCGAAAAAGGAGAAGAAAAAGTGGGGAGATCAAGAACTGAAATTTATTTACATGTATGACTTGATTGGGATGAACCCAACTACTATGTATAACTATAGAGCACTAATAAAAATAAATAAATTAAAAATTAAAAAATCAAAAAATAAATTAAGACATTTTTCTGAAAGATTCCAGGATGGAAGCCCACAATAGGGGGGCTAAAAGTATAAATAAAAGGTATGAACTTGAGAAAGAGTTTTTTTTCTTCCAAGAATGACACATTTTAAGTTTTAAGGGAAACATATACATTCATACACCTAAACATACATCAAATGCTAAAAAAAGAATTGTTAGGTTGAAGAGGATAATTGGGCTTAAACTATGAGGAGCACCAAATGCCTAGCTAAGATATTTGTATTTATTTGATAGATAGCAAGTGATGATAATAATGATGCCCTTGAAATAATCTATACCATCTAAAACATGATTATTAATTTATTTTACATGAGAGGTATCTGAAGGCCTGTGACTTGTCTAGGTAGTGTCACACTGCTAAGTGAACTGAGATTCAAATTCAGCTCTCTCTGACTTCAAAATAAATGCCATTTTTGCTTTAACTAGTATGGATGCTGTACTCTGTTGTATTGCCTCTTTCAGTGATTACTTTAAAAAAATCTGAGTCATTAATATCTCCATGTCTTCTCTACTGAAAAGAGACTGACCACCTGGAATTACACTGCTAGCTATTGTTTATTGAGTGGTTACTCTGTGTGCCAGATACAATGCTAAATTAATCTGATTATCTTGCTTAATGACCAGTACAACCTTCAAATGTATATATTATTATAAATTTATTATATTCAGGAAACAGGCACACTGAAAAATAAGCAACATCCTTAAGCATTTGTTTGCTCAATTTCCCTAGAGTTAAGGTGCTATTACTTTTCTAACTGAATCTGCGGCCCCACTCCTTGGAAATCTACATGCTGCTTGGCTTTCTGGGTCAAACTGACATCCTGGATACCTGTTATCCCAACATACCTGAGAATAACCTGACATCCTGGATAACTATTATCCAAACATATCATAATATGTGGTGTACAACTCCATCCAGGTAATTTCACAAGGGACAACCTCTGCTGTTAAGTAAAGATCCTGAGCACCAGCCCCTACTACTTTTTCCTTTCATCTGTATTCTAAGAGTCACTTTGCAGTACCCAAATGCCACCTCTCCCTATGCTAAAGAACCTTGAGTTTTGTCTAGATCCAATTTTTATATCTTTTCCCTAAATGTTCTGGGCTTGGAGACAAAAGACCAGGATTCCTCCACTAACTTACTGTATGGCCTTGGGCAAATCACTTAAACTTGTCAGATCACAGTTTCCTTGTGTATAAATTTAGGATGTTAGACTACTCCCTTCCAGCTATAAAATTCTGTGATTTTAAGATCAAACATGAAATCCTGATACGAAGATTACAATAAAACAGTGTAAAAGAAAATGGCCTGGTCTAGAAGACCTTTCTTATTTTATTATGAGAGTTTGGAGCTATTTTATACATGTTTACATACACTTAGAGACATTTAAAATGAGGACATTTTACAAGGTAAGAAACAAGAAAGCCCTCACACATGATATTTAAAACGTGGCTCCACAGTCCACAACACCTTCATCATGTATAAATAGAACATAGCATTTACAACCACTTACACTGTAATATATTTCTTTTGGCTGAGAGGTAATGTTCAACTACATGACTCTCTGAGAACACTGACTTTTTTCTTTATGTTTGAATAAAGTAATGTTATTTTGTAAAGATATAGGGTCCTTGGGCACTCAATCTAATTATTACTGTTTTTTGTAAATGATTATAATGGCTCTCATTCATTGAGCACCTCCTATTGGTAATTTACATACATAATCTCATTCTTTCCAAAAGCCTTAAAATATGTGTAACTATACTCATAAGAAAATCAGTCCTCAAAGAAGACACTAGCTTAGCTAAACAACCATTAAATAAGAAACCAGGATGAAAACCTAAGCCTGTCAAATTCTGTTCTGCCATTCTGCCCTGAAACAACTTAAAATAAATCTACTCATTTATTTAATAATAATAGTAATGATGTTTATTGAATACTTACTATATGCAATAATTCTTTTATGCCTTATCAGTTAGACACTATTGTAATCTTCATTTTATAGGCATTTTATAGTTATAGAAACATTAACCCGTACAGAGTTAAATTTACACAAACCATTAACTACAAATCACCTAAAATCTGGTAGAAGCTTGATATCTAGAAGAAAAGCACCCATTTCTTCAAGTTTCATATATTGATATCTAGGATGATCCAACTGATAAGGCAATTTTATAAAGTTTCAAATAAATCAGGATATTGTTCTACTCCCATTGCTTTCCACACAACTAAATATACATCATGTATGTATGAAAAGAAATAATTCCCCAAGATTATGCATACTCTAGTACTCCTCTATTTCAAATGCTTCCATTTCCCACATCTTGCTTTCTTTTCCAAAATTAAATAGGTCAATTTCTCTGCCCAAACCTGTGAAGCCAATGATGATGGTGGTGGTGGTGGTGATGAAGATGATGATGATGATGAATCTTTCAAATGATCAACTCAGACTCAAGTATTTCTATTATTTGATACTATCACACCATGGCATACTTTGTGAATTAAATGTCAAAAATAATTTATGAGGGAAATTGTGATAGACTGACTACTTCAGGATCCTAAACTTGGTATTTTTTCTTATTGAAAGTGATTATAAATAGTCTGTCACCAGCCCAAAGAGACACATAACAAATATTTTGTCAAAAAAATGAGAAAAACTTGAAAATGTGGAGCAAAAATAATATATGGCCAGTTGTAAAACATTTTAAATATCATAAAGTTTATGATAAACCTTAATTCCAAATAAACCCCTTGATGTTGTAAACATACACTATGTTGTAGTGTTTAAAAAATTTATACACAGAATCAAATTCTCCATTGCAACATTAATTTTCCATTACCTTTTCAATAGTTTCCTATGAAAACAAACATATAGAAGATGGATACTTTGTGATAGCAATACATTGGAGCCAGTGTAATGAGGCTTATGTCAATGTTTCCATTTAAGCTACTCTTTTTCAGCAGGTTAATGACTGAACCATAAATATGCGATTAAGTGAAATCTGGCAAGTGTGTTCTTAGTAAGAAACATATTTAAAAACTGAAAATATACTAAAAGCACTGGCTGACCACTGGAAGATTTTTTAAAATTACTTTTAGGAACAGGTACCATATGGAAAGTTATATAAAAGCTTTTGGCAACTGGATTTATAAATATATTTTGGAAGTCTGTTGCCAAATAAATTTAGTCAAACCATTTTCTATAAAATAGTAGGAACCTAGACAGGTTGCAAAGCACCTTCTTATTGAATACAACACACATCCCAACGGTAACATTAAAATCGTTTACAATGAAATACTATCCAGCAATAAAAATGAATCAACTATTGAAAAAAGCATTAACTCATCAGAGAATTTAGGAGTCCAGGTATTATTGTGATATACCAAAGAGTAATGATAAAATTAAATGTGAAACTAGACTTGATTTAAAATTATACCTCTGATAATTGTGAACAAGGTCAGGAATATGGAAGAGGGTCAAGACTTGAAGACACATGGGTTAAGGTATCAACTATGCCAGATGCAAGTTGGCACGACCCAGACAAGCTATTTAGCTTCACTATGCCTCAGATATCTCATTTTTAAACTGATAATAAAATAATGTACACATCTCATAGTTCCCTTTATTTAAAACAATTGAGCATTTACTGAAACAAACAGCAGCAAACTAGTCTTTGTGGAACTTTCTTCATTTAAATACAAATTTAAGTATTCTTAGATCATGAAAATTTCTCAAAATAAAATATTAGTGATTCTTAGTAATTATATGGCTTATGGAGGATACTTGTTTTTTGATAACTGGTTAATTTTCTAAAATGGCAAGAATGAAGAATAGAAAATCATCTCAAATTATGTTAATTAACTACTATAACAAAAATCTTCTTAAGTTAAATGTAATAAATCAGCAAGGCTACCCAAACCTCCTGATAATTAATCCAATAAACATTCATTGAGCACCTACTCTATTTAAGGAAGACGCTCAGGGGGTGTAGCACTTGCCTAGCATGCACAAGGTCCTGGGCTCAATCCCTAGCACCACTAAAAAAAAAAAAGCCCAAGGTCACATTGAACACAGATTGACTGAAATATCTTAAAAGGGGTAACAACTACAAGTTTAGAAGTCTGATCTGAAGAGCAAAGAATAGAGCACACAAGATAGCCAGAAATATTTTTAGTTGTAACAAGGGATTCAAAGATGAAAATAATGCTAAACATGAAGGTATAGATTAAACTGTGAAAGGACCAAGAAATTTTTTTATACATGATTCTGTGGAGAATATGTTGAAAATTTTTCCAAAAAAATTAAACAAACTAATATGTATGGTAAACTTTTAGCACAAGTGTTTTCTTCATACCAACCACTCAAAAAGCTAGTCAATTAAAACTGGTTTATTAAAAATTTAATTACACCACATTCTAAACACATACAAACACAATACTATACCAACACATAAACATAGGACCACACAACACATTTCTACCCAACTCCTACCACATTGCTTTTAGTTTATATTATAAATTTAAGATTGATTTAGAAGCATTTAAATCTATTGTAATTCTCTTTCATGGGATTTCTGAGAACAAAATAAACAAACAGTAACAACAACAACAAAAGGTGTAAATAGTGCCTTAGGACACCCAGGCATGGTCTTGATCTGGGGGGGGGGAGGTGGGAGGGAATGTCACAAATGGTAATTACTACAAGTCCAATGTGAGATGCCAGAACACCAAACAATCCTAAGCAGCCAAAGGAGAGAACTGGGCAAGAAGAAACCAAAGTGCAAGGTCAAAGTTCTTCTCTGCAAAGTGTTCAGGAGGACCTGGTATTATCTATGAGTGTGCCACAATTCAGGATTAGTGCATAGTCCTAGGAATGATGCCAAGTATAAGTTAATGTATAGTCCTAGAAATGGTGACAAGTCTCAGCCTAATGTTTGTAGTCATGTCCCAAGCTGACCTGACAAACAACTCTTGACCTCATTAGCCATGTCCCATCTCCCAATGGAAGGCTGTCACTGCATCATACATTCTCATTTCCAGCAATCAAACACTTATTTAAGTTATTATAAATTTTTTATTTCACTAGACAGTTAATTAAAAGAAGGGGCTATGTCTATTGTTTGGCTTACCACTACATCTCCAGTGCCTGGCAAAAAGTAGATAATTAGTTGACCTTTGTTAAGGGAATTAATGGCAAAATAAATCAAGAGGCACATGGAATTCAGGTTGATCACCCTTCTAAACTGGAGACCAAAAGGGATGCTGAGCTGGGGCCTCAGAACAAATGCTCATGAGGGAAGAATGGGGTATAGATGAGATAACAAAGCAAAAGCCAGTGACAGATCTCCAGGAACTTGACAAGATGGATATTAAAAAACTGGATGAGATGTTGAAAGTAGAATGTAGAGGCTAAAAAAATCCTCAGAGCTGCAAAGAGTGACACTTGAAGATCTCTGAGGGTAATCAGAGGTCTCAGGAGTAAGTTTAAGAAGCAGCTGTTACAGCTCTCCACCTGGCTGAAGAAAATAGTCTTTGCATAGTCAAATATGTGGGGAGGTAAAGGAGGATTTCTGTGAGAGAGCTACATAAATAAAGGCACAGGGAAGAAATATGAACAAGTAGATTAAGATAAAAATACAGGTTTGGTGAAGAGAGATTTTAGAAATAGTTGAAAAAGTGGATTGGAGACTTAATAGCTTCCTTGTTAAAGAAGCTTGACTTTAATCAATAACACCAAGAAAGTCTCTGTGAGTTCGTGAGCAGGGAGAGACCTTGTCAAAGTTCTGCTTCCAGACTCAAGAGAGTACTGACCATCCCTGACTTACGATGGTTTCTTCTAATAATTTTTGGACTTCACAATGGTGTGAAAGCATTCAGGTCAAACTGTATTGTGAATTTTGAATCTGAATCTTTTCTCTGGCTATTGACATAAAGGCAAGATCCTCTCTCATGATGCTGGGCAGTCGCAGTGAGCCACAGCTCCCAATCAACCATACGGTCATGAGCAAAAATAACCAATCCTCTACAGTGTAGTGTGTTGCTAAGTTCTGATCATCAGGAGGTTAGGTGTATTAAATAAATTTTACTTATATTTCTAAGTAATGATGAGTTTATGGTGATGTAACCCTATCACAATTCAAGTACCCATATATTGGAAGGAAGAGAAAAGTTATGGCTTGTACAATAGTCCAGGCAAGTAAAAATGAGGTAGGTCTGTGTCCATTCAAATGAAGATACAAATCACAGCAACACAAAAAGTGAGCCAGTAAGACAATTTCCTCATGGATCTTAAAAACTTGGGATGAAGTATGCATGCATACTCTTTCTGTAAAGCAATTTATATAATATAATCTGACTCCTGCCCACTTCTACACCATAATTTCCCATCATCACTCTCAACAGATTTTCCCTGCAGCTAGTAACAGCAGCATGCCTCATTACAGCTGCCTACTCACATGCCTTCACAGAATGCTCTTCCTTGCCCACCAGAACATCCTTTGTCCTCTTCATTTGTCAAGTCCTTCTCATACTTCTAATTCACATTAGCATCTGATTTTCCTAAGGCTCTGTTCTGATCTCAGTCCATGAACTCCCACCGCAGCCCTTGATATCTCAGCCACAGCACTTACCACACACTAAGTGCTAATTTAGATTTTCTGGTCTCCCTTCTGAAACTCTAACCAGTCACAGTGGGAGGAAGTGGAATGCAAAGTTTAGGAGAACAGGTTCATGTGTCTGTGACTTGCCAGCAACATATAATCCTTTGCCCTTACCTTCCTCTGCACAGTGCAGACACTTAAATCAAGGACTTTTGCAAGGAGTATATAAGACAATAAATGCAAACGGCTTAACAAAGTGCCTTGCATGACAGAAGCACCACACAACACAGCTTTTTTTATTAACTGTCCTTATAATGTTGCAGACAAAACACTGAAGGAGGTTAGGCTACTAGCCAGAGCCAACCACCAAAGTCATGACCAGAACCAGATTTTCCACCAAGATTTCCAGCCTCCCAATCCTTTTTCCCTCCACATGTTGCCTCTTGGCAGTGGACTTTCTCAAAATGGCCCTGTACTGCAAAAGCACAAAGAGTGGCCAAGTTCTTGAATCAATTCCTCATTTCCTCTCATAGATACCAGAAAAGAAGACATGCAAAGAGAGAACCCTCCAAAGTACAAAGTGAATGTAGTATAGCTTTGTGGCTAAAAAGCGAAATTTGAGAAAGTAGCTTTTATCAACTAAATTATTACCTTCTCCTTTTCTTTCTAATTCAACCCAAAATTAATTTTTCCCTTTTCAGTAATGAATCAAGTGATTCATAAGTATATTGGGGATTCCATCTAGGCTCAAAGTTGGCTAGCAATGTACAGAAGTGGATGTGGTTAATTAAGTTATTTTTTAAATTGAATTCCTGCTATCAAATCTCTCATTAACTAGTTTTTTATACCTTTGTCATCAGCCAAAGAAATTCAATCAACAAAACCCATGAAGAATGATCCATATCAATTTACAATATGTAAACATGAACTTTGCTTTTTTTTCCGTGCAACAGGAACTCATCACCCTATAAATGAACATATTCCTTTATGATTCTGCTGCATTTCATTACAAAAAAAAAAATGCACTCAATGTATGTTCGTTAAAGTTACATTTCAGGTAATAATAATTTTCAAATATATTTACAGCATTCTATTATAGGCAGAAAAAAAGAAAAACAAGAAAGTGTCATTTAAGGACCCTAACAAATATTAAAATTCTAATTAGAAATGAATCTGTTTATGGATTTGTGTGCACTACTAGGCATTTTAATTTCTTTTCACTATCTTAGAATTACACTTCCCAAAACTCCAAGTGTATATAGAAACTAAAAAGATAGTACTCTTCATGTAAAGACCCTGCTGGTGGAGCCAGTATACAACTGTAGTCCCAAAGACTTGGGAGGCTGAGATAGAGGGACTACAAGTTCAAAGTCATTTTCAGCAACTTTGTGAGACCTGGAGCATCTCAGCGAGATCCTATCTCAGAAACAAATATTTAAAAATCTAGGGGTATAGGTCAGTGGTAAAGTATCCCTGGGTCCAAACACCAGTACCAAAGTAAATAAATCAATAAAGATCCTCTTGGTAACTGATGGATTATAGAAAAGAAGCTGTCATTGCCTGTCTACACCCAATTTATTGCAATCTACCTACTAGAATCCATGCAGCCTAGGCAGACTAGTTTTCTATCATAGACTTCCCTCTTGCAATGGTTAGTAGAAGTTAGACCAAGGTGTCTACCCAATTTCAGCTCACCCACAGGCCAACCAGTAGCCTGTGTCTGACCAAATATTTGAGCTGATCAAAATTCATTATTTTTCCAAAGACTTGGTACTGGGAAAAGTAAAGATTGATTCATTTAAATGTGAAGACAGTAGTAAAAATGTGATTTGAAGGTTAGTGGTAAGTCAGGAACATGGCAGCAATACAGACAACCCAAAATAAGGAAGGTACAAAACAATAGCAAAGAACTGGCACAGAAGCCAGTCAGTACAGATTACAGCATTCGACTAAGAAACATTTCCTGAGATTTCCCATCTGATCCTCACATAAACCTTCCTTTGCTGAGAGATTCTCTGCTCCTTGCATTCAGAAACACAATGAATCTGACATAGTATTTTATTGGATTATTAGTACAACTATTTCAGAACTCAGGAAAAAATTATTTCACAGTAATATACAGTACAAAAATCTAACACAAAAGATGGTTTATCCTGTTTAAACAATGAAAGAGGTATAACAATTTAGGGCTATATTCATAAAAAGATATGCATTGATCCTAAACCGGTTAACATAGCATGAAGCATAAGGTTCAAATGAAATATATACTCATCATAGGTATTTGTATTCCATGCTGCACAATAAATCACTACAAACTTGACAGTTTAAACAACATCCCCTTACTATCTTTCAGATTCTATAAATTAAAAGTCTGGGCATACTTGGTTTTCACTTGGAGGCTACATTAGGGAATGATTGATTCCCTTCTAATCTCTCTTAGCCTGTTGACTAATTTCCCTGTGGTTGTAGTAGTGAGGTGCTCATTTGCTAGAAACTGCTCCTGTCCATGAGAAGCTCACAATTTGGCTGTTTGTTTCTTCAAAGCCAGAAGGAGAGTCTCTCTCAGCCCAATGTGCCATGACAAAGACTTGTGGGACTTAACATAATCACAAAAGTGAGTACGTCACCTTTACTATAGTCTATTGGCTAAAAGCAAGTATGAAGTTCCACCAGTCTTTGAGGGGAGGAAATTATACAAGGGATGGATAATTAAGGAAAATTAATCAGACAATTAATATATCTGAGTATCATACTTCTCTCTTTTCTATTTGCAGTATAAGCTAATAAAAATTCTCCTTTGGAAGTTTCTTTAGAAGTAATTCTGGCAAATATACAAAATACAAAGTCATACACACACACCCTCACTTGCCATATGAAAACATATTACCAACTGCAAAAACGTTCTTATGGAATAGCACTTATAAAAGGTAAAGTATTAGCTTTTTGTTGCTGTGACCAAAATAACTCACAAGAACAACTTAGAGGAGGAAAGGTTTATTGGGGCTCATGGTTTCAGAGGATTCTGAAAGTCCACAGTGACTGGCAGAAACATCATGAAGGGCATGGAGAAGGAAAGGTGCTCAACTCATGAGAGCTGGAAAGCAGAGAGAGAGAAGAAGGGGCCAGAGGCAGATAAAGGCTCCAAGGCCATAACCTAATTACCCATTTCCACTGCTGACAGTTACTACCCAGTAGTTCATTCAAATTATTAATCCATCAAGTATATTAATCCATTGATTAAATTTAGTCTTTGTGATCTATTCATTGCCTAAAATCCCTACCTCTGAACCTTGCTGCTGTTGGGGAACCATGCTTTCAACACATGAACCCTCTGAAGGACATTTCATATCCAAACCATAACAGATAATAACACTAACAGCTAATTTACATTTTTCATAAACTCTTCTACTCATATCCAGAAAAATATGCATGATACATAAATAGAGTTGAATAAAATTATTGCTATGTAGATGCCATAGCACAAATAGTTCACCTGCAGACGTTATAAAATTTCAGCGGCTATTTAACAATCCATCAAGTTGATACATATAATTTAAGATACCAGCCAGGCACGGAGGTTTTACATACCTATAAGCCCAGCAACTCAGAAAGCTGAGGCAGGAGAATTGCAAGTTCAAGGCCAGCTTCACCAACTTGGCAAGGCCCTAAAGAACTTAGCAGGATGCCAGCTCAAAATAAAAATTAAAAATGACAGGGGATGTGGTTCACTGGTTAAGCATCATTGGGTTCAATCCCAAGTACCAAAAGAAAAAAAAACAAAGATACCATTCTCCCTAGCAGGTATTAAATTTGTTATTAGTAGTTATCATAAAAAATTCCTTAGGAAAAATTTGCAAAAGTGGAAAGTATAAGCCAAAGTATAATTATGTACTCATTTCTTAAAAGGCAAGCCAAGTAGTTTTCCAAAGTAGATTACCTATTTACATAGGCTGAGGCAATGCAAAAGTATGTAATAACCTTATAATACTAGTTATTATCTATTTGGTTTTCTGCAAATTTAAGCCACAAATTGTGATTTTTTTTAAATCACATTAATCATAGTAAGGCTTAAATTTCCTATATTTAAGTATAGAATTATTGTTATTAATGGGAATTGCATTCTTTAATTATTTTTCTACTGATATCTTAATTTTCAATTCATAGGTATTCATTATATAATATAGGTCATAACTATAAATAATTTTATCTAGAAATTTATTCCTTTTTAAAGACATAATATGTTGAAATATTTTATAATTTAATATTTTTATATATTAATCTTTTTTCTGATTTCTATTAGTGTTTCAAAGTTTGACTCCAAATGTCAAAAATTTTTTAATTTTATTTTTGCTAAATAAAAACATTAAACTACATTAATTTTCAGTTTATTATCTGATTATTCATACTAATACATCTCTCTTGTAGCATTTATCACACTTCCATTATTGTTCTACTTTTCCTTCTATCTCAACAACATTTGTACTTTCTGGGCAGGGATTGTGCCTTATCAATCATACATAGCTCCTAGTGAAGCTTTTGTACCATAATAATCATTCAGTAAATGTTCGATTAAGTGAATTAAAAACCTTGACTTCAAAGCCCCATTCAATTACTTCTTGAGGGCAAAGAGATAACCAGAATGCTGGTCAGTCTTAGCGTTAAGTCAAATCCAAGGCTATGGTGAAATCTCTGAAGGA
The DNA here is from genome assembly GCF_047511675.1 of Marmota flaviventris. Lineage (NCBI taxonomy): Eukaryota > Metazoa > Chordata > Mammalia > Rodentia > Sciuridae > Marmota > Marmota flaviventris. The sequence goes on along the minus strand of NC_092498.1, from coordinate 98,305,484 downwards.
GAAATTAAGCCCAGGACTCTGTTCTACTCTGGGCCAGGAAACAACAGCAAAGATGCCTGTGGCACCATTAGGAATTCCATAGCTCAGTCTGGACCAAGAAACGGTGGGGTCATCCCTCAAGAATACTGTTCCAGGAGGGCCCTCCCAAGTTCCTTGGTCTCAGAGAAACTATATGAAAGGCACAGAAATAGGCAAATACATTCCCAAAGGCTACACACATTCAAACAGGGAGACTTAAGAGCAAAGAAAGGAGTATCTTAAAGCAGAAGATGGACAGCTTGCTGGTTAGTTCAATGCTGGCCTCCTCCCCCAACCAAATTCCTGTACTGTGACCTACAAACTTGTCTTAACCACTGAAATTAGACTAAGTCATTAATTGCTAAAGAAAAACAATAAAGCATTCAAGAAAAAAAAAAAAAAAACAGTAAATAGGAGAAAGACCAAGAATACTAGAACAGACAACTCCTGATGGGATAAAACTACTAGAAAAGTCAGATGACATTTCAAAAGAAGTAAATATAAGATGACTGAAAGAGGTATAATTATAACATTAATAAGATTTTCTGTAAATAGAAAATATGACTTTGTTACAAAATCAATAGATATAGTATAGTATTGACTAAGAAATAGGCCCATAAATCAATGAAACAGAAAAGAGAACCCAAAAAATACCCCCTAAATCTGCCCAAATTAATTTTGTAAAAATTACAAAAGTAATCTAATAGAGAAAAGATAGTCCTTTCAAAAATGGTCTGCTGCAAATGGGCATCTACAGATTTTAAAAAATGGACTTTACATCTTATATAAAAATCAGGTCAAAGTGGATCACAGACTTAAATATAGAACACAAAACTAAAAAACTTTTAGGAAAAAAGGGAAGAAAATTTTGAGATCTAATGCTAGGCAAAGAATTCTTACATTGAATACCAAAATCATAATCCATAAAAGGAAAAGGAGAAGGTGACAAACTGGACTTAATCAAAATTAAAAACTTTATCTGTTTGGGTAAAAAGATGTTCAGCACCATTAGTGGGTACAGAAATGCTAACTAAAACCATAATATCTCCACTTACCTATCAGAATGGCTAAAATAAAAAAGTGATAACAACAAATGTTAGTAAGGAGGCAGGGAAAATGGATCACTCATGCACTTCTGATGAGAATGTAAAATATTGAAGCCACTCCAGAAAACAGTTTGACCACTTCTTATAAAACTAAATATGCAACTACCATAAGACTTGGGTCCACACATAAAAATCTGTGTGCTAATTTTCTTGTCAGATGTATTCATAATAGACAAAAAACAAAAAAATGGAAACAAGATAGATGTCCTTCAATGAATGATAAAAAAAAAAAAAACCTGTGGTACACCCACACCATGGAACATATGATATTTTTTAAATAACAAAATCATAGATACTGGATTAGGGATTGCCAACAGTCAGGAAGGAACTTGAGCTATAAATGTACTGAGGGAAGGAAGTGGTTTGACTATAAGAAAGGAAACAGGTCATCTAGGTGGTGTAGAGTTAGTGGCTTGTCTTGGTATAATACTAAAGAAATCTGTTTGGGAGTGTTAGGAATAGTGAGATAACTATTAATGAAACAGGAAAGCACAGAACTTCCAAAATAGCAAGCAAAAAACAAGGGGGTGGGGGATGGATTCTTAGTTCATTAAACCAACAAAAATAATGAAGAAGAACTACAAAAAGTAAATCATAAGGTAAAAAAGGAAACGATGAAATAAAATTAGTGGCTGCCACACAAGGTGAATGAACTAGATGGCTCCATTAAGATAACCATAGACTGTATTAAAAAAACAGTACCCAGGCTGGGGCTGTAGCTCAGTGGTAGAGCACTTGACTAGCATGTGTGAGGCACTGGGTTCAAACCTCAACACCACATAAAATTATTATTATTATTATTATTATTATTATTATTATTATTATTACTGGTATTGTATCCATCTACAACTAAAACTAAAATTTAAAAAAATACCCAACTACATGTTGTTTATGAGAAACATTTTAAAAATGGTATAATAAAATGAAAAGAACAAAAACTATCATTCAAGGTCAAACAAAAGGAAAGCAGGAATGGTTATATTATATTACTATTCAACAGTATAGGGTTTAAGTTTATAAGTATTTATTGTAATTTGGATCTAGAAATGACCCCCCAAAAACTCATGTTTTGAAAACATGATTCCCATTAGGGGATGATTCAGAGGTAGTGCTTTTGGGTAATGATGAGAGCTGTAACCTCATCAGTGGATTAATCCATTCAATGGGTTAAAAATTTGAATGGACTACTTGGGTGCTAACTGTAGGCAGATGAAGCGTACCTGGAAGAAATAGGTCGCTGGGCACTGGGTGTCCCTTCAGATTATATTTTGTCCCTGGGTCTCTTTCTCTCTCTCTTTCCCCTCCCCTTGCTTCCCAGCTACTGTGAGCTGAGCAGCTTTTCTCCATCACTTACTTCCACCATGATGTTCAGTCTTACCTCACTTCCAAAGGAATGGAATCAGCTGACTATGGAAAAAGACCGCTGAAACCATTAGCCTCTAAGTTGTTCTTATCAGGTCTTTTGGTCACAGCAATGAAAAGCTGACTAACAGTATTAAACATGACAAAGAAAGTCATTTTAACCATAATAAAAAGAAGGGTTTATGAGAAAGATTTAACTTCAAAACATGTAATTTAAAAGTTAAATCACAGAGATATTAAATTTAAAACAATAAAAAGAATAAAGCAAAAGTTAATAAAATGCAAGGAAAATTGAATAACAAAACAGAGAAAAATAGTAATACCCATTTTTCAAAATACCACAGAACTGCATGAAGTTAAAAAGAAGACCATTAGGGCTGGTGTGATGGCTCAGTGGTAGACAGCTTGCCAAGCCTATGTGAGGCAAAGCACCACATAAAAATAAATGAATAAAATAAAGGCATTGTGCACTGGAGTTGTGGTTCAGCAGCAGAGCGCTTGCCTTGCATGTGCAAGACTCTGGGTTCGATTCTCAGGACCACATAAAAATGAATGAATGAATGAATGAAAAAAATATATATATATAAAATAATATATATATATAAACAATAAAGGAATTGTGTCCATCTACAGCTAAAAGTATTTTTTAAAAGAGAAAGAAAGGGGGGATAGTAGAGGATAGGAAAGGCAGCAGAATACAACAGACACTAGTATGGCAATATGTAAATCAATGGATGTGTAACTGATGTGATTCTGCAATCTGTATACGGGGTAAAAATGGGAGTTCATAACCCACTTGAATCAAAGTGTGAAATATGATATATCAAGAACTATGTAATGTTTTGAACAACCAACAATAAAAAAATTAAAAAAAAAAAGAGAAAGAAAGAAGACCATCAGAGAGGAGGAAGGGGATCAGGGGAGTAAGGAAGAGAGGGACAAGGGAAGTACTGAGCAATGAAATTAACTAAATTATGTTATGTGTGTGCATACATGTCACAATGAATCTCACTATCATGTATAATATAATGCACCAATAAAAATTAATTTTAAAAATACAATAGAGGGCTGGGGATGTAGCTCAAGCGGTACCACGCTCGCCTGGCATGCGCAGGGCACTAGGTTCGAACCTCAGCACCACATAAAAATAAAGATGTTGTGTCCACCAAAATCCAAAAAATAAATATTAAAAAAATTATCTCTCTCCTTCTCTCTCTCTCTCTCTCTCTCTCTCTCTCTCTCTCTCTCTCTCTCTTTAAAAAAAAATATACAATAGAGCTAGCACATTAAAAATATGTAGGTATTTAGAAAAAATTAAATTTAATCAGGAAAGAAGATTTAATATAAACACCTAAAATACAATTTTACATACTTTAAATGAAGAGCAAAATTAAATTTATGCCCAGAGAACATTTTTTAAAAATTAAATCATATACTTGAACAAAAAATGCTTAAGTTCAAAGCATGATAAATCATATAGTTCACATCTTCTGATCATAAACCAATAAATTAGAAAAACATAATAAAAAGTTTGTAAAACTAAGCCAAACTCTGGAAATTCATAAATATTTCCCAAAATAATTCTTAGATCAGAAAATAAATGAAAACTGCAATTACTGTCTATAATGAAAAAGAGACTAAAACCTTCAGGATATAAAGTCTCACTTACAGAAACATATAGTCTTAAATATCATTATTAAAAAGGGGGGCTGGAGTTGTAGCTCAGTGGCAGAGTGCTCACCTAGCACATGTGAGACCCTGAGTTTAATTCTCAATACCTCATATAAATACATTAATTAATTAAATAAAGGCCAATCAAAAAATAAAAAAATATATATTTTAAAAAAAATCATTGTTAAAAAAGAAAAACTGAAAATAATGGAATTAAGTACACATTTTTAAAATTTTAAAAGAAAGTACAGAAAAAAGCCACAAAATAAGACAAAAGATTTTAAAGTGTAGAAATTAATAGAGAAAAAACTGAAACTTGAAGAAAAAAATCCAAAACTCTCTCCAGAAACAGTGAGATGCACAAATTATCAAAAGTTGGATAAAAAGAAAGGAGAAAGAGCTAAAATCAACAAAAAATAAAAATAAAAACCATCATAACAGATACAGAGAAATTAGAAAAATTTCTGAAAATACTCTATGCAACTCTAAATTATGTTATGTGTGTGCATACATGTCACAATGAATCTCACTATCATGTATAATTATAATGCACCAATAAAAATTAATTTTAAAAATACAAATACACATTTGAAAGAAGTTGTGCTTAAACATAAATGAGTAATTTTCTAGAAAAGTTAAGATAGAGAAAATTTGCTATTCATGATAGTGAAAAAAAGCCTATGTAATAGCTGTAAAATTTTACTTTTAAACACAAAATAAGGTTTGGACAAGTAGATAGGCAAAATATGTCCATGGAAAGAAAGATTTGATGCCAAAATATTATGAAATAATCCTTAAAATATATATATACTTTGAAAGCAATTAAATTTTGAATAAGGTTAAAGTGATATTAGTGTTGATATGCTAGAAAAATACATTTAATAAGATAAAATTATGAAAACAATAGTAATTTAAAGACTTTTCTACCTGAGAATATTTGCTAACACAGTATCTTAATCAAACAAGAAATAAAAAAAATTATTAATTGGCATGAAATAAAGGCCTAGTACTTTATCTCTACATATAAAAGAACTTGGTGTATGAAATGTAGAACTGTATTAAGTGTAAGAGGGAGAATTGAGTCCTTATTTTACATCATATAAATAAATATATTCCATGTAGAATGAAATACAAAACTAAAAATTAAAAACTAAATAAAATTTAAGACAATAAATTTTAGAGAAAATATATATATATGGGATTTAACCCAGGGCAGCTTTACCACTGAGCTACATCCTCAGCACTTTTTATTTTTTATTTTGAGACAGCTAATTGCTGAGGGTCTGGCTAAGTTGTTAAGGCTGGTTGTTAATTTGGGATCCTCTTGCTTCAGCCTGCTGGGTCACTGAGATTACAAAGACCACCAGGCCTCACTGAAAAGGCCTTTAAAATAAGCCTTTTTTTTTTTTTTTGTACTGAATAATGAGCCCAGGGGCACCCTATCACTGATCTACATCCCCATTCTTTTTGTATTATTGTTATTCTCTTTAGTTATACATGATAGCCAAGTATATTTTGACATATTCATACAAATATGTAGTACATCTTATTCTAATTAGGATCCCAGTCTTGTGGTTGTAAATGATATGGAGATCCACTGTGGTGTATTTTATGTGTACATAAGAAAATTAAGTCTGATTCATTCTATTATTTTATTGTCAAGACAAATTCTCACTAAGTTACTCAAGGCCTCTCTGCATTGCCGAGGGTGTCCTTGAACCTGTGATTCACCTGCCTCAGCCTCCTGAGTTACTGGAATTACAGGCTTGCACCACCATGCCCAGAAAAAATAAGGCCTTTTAAATAGAAGATAGAAAACCAAGAGTTCTAGACCTATTCATCTAAAGAAACAGTCAAAGATAATAATGAATTGGGAAACTCGCAGTAATGTAAAAAGCATATTGGTCAAAAAAGGCAAAAGCAGAAGTTAAGAAAGTCAAAGAGTGAGAGGCAATCTCATAAAAATCAAAGAGAGGGCTGGGGTTATTGCTCAGTGGAAGAGCATTTGCCTAGCATGTATGAGGCACTGTGTTCAATTCTCAGCACTGCATATAAAGTTACATAAAACAAATAAATTTTTTTAAAAAAACACTAATACTTAAAAAAAAAAAAGAAAATAGAAGAGAGATCAATGGAACAAAGAAAGGGGACAGAGAGGGAGAAAGGTGGTTTGGAAAAAAGGAAGAACAGAATGGGATGAAATACCAATTTTAAAGAACTATAAATGAATAGAAGAAAGACCAATCGAATAGAGGAAGGGGAATAGGTGAAGGGACGGAGGAAGGGGAAAAGGATGTACTGGTGACAAAGTGGAGCAAAATATATTCTATGTATACGTGATCATGTCAAAATGGAGTCCACTTTTATTGTCTAACTATAATACCCCCAAAAAAACATTAAAAGCAAACAAAAGAAACATATGAATAGGAAATGCAAATATTTTGTAAACACAAAAGATAAATAAACTCAATAAAATTCAGAGAACCAAATATTAAAATAGCATTGCTGGATGGATAGGAAAGCAAAAGAAATAAGGAATGAATTTAACAAAATCACATTATATGCATATATAAATGTATCACAGAGAATTTCACCTTTATGTATATGTAGAAAGTACCAATCAAAAATAAATAAATAGGGGCTGGGATTGTGGTTCAGTGGTAGAGCATTCGCCTGGCACATCTAAGGCACTGGGTTCAATCCTCAGCACCACATAAAAACAAAAAAATAGGGGCTGGGGTTGTGGCTCAGTGGTAGTGCATTTGCCTAGCATGCGTGACACACTAGGTTCGATTCTCAGCACCACATACAAATAAATAAAATAAAGGTCCATTAACAACTAAAAAAATTAAAAATAAAAGTATTGGATCCATCTACAACTAAAAAATTTTTTTTAAATAAATGAGTGAAAGGAAGATAAGTAGAGGTGAAAAAATAGTAGAAGGGAGAAAGGGAGGAAAATGGGGGTACAGGGATTAAAATCAAATTCCATTCATGTATGACTTTGTCAAAATGAACCCAAGTAATATAATTTAAAAGAGAGAGAGAGAGAGAGAGAGAGAGAGAGAGAATAAAATAAAATAACATTGCTATTCAATTCTTCCACCATTAGGATGCAAAAAAAAAAAATTAAAGGTGATAATTCCCAATATTAAAGACAATTAGAGGTTGGACAAGGGCTCTTTCATACACCATTGGTAAAAATGTGCATTGTTACTTTCTTTTCAGAAATAAACCTGGCCATTAGTTCCTCTAAACTCTTAACTATAATAATTTCATTCACAGTAGTCTAATTTGCTATGATAAGCATATTTTATTCATATAAAAAGAATGTTTATTGCAGCGTTTATTATAATGGCAAAAAATGGAAATGATATGTTATCTATCTATAGGGAATAAATCAGGTTATAACCAAACCTTGAAAGTGTACACAATCATTAAAAAGAATGATGTCTCAAAAAAAGAGATTTCCTAAGATATACTAAAGAAGTAGTACTCCTTTTAATATACATTTATTAATAAAGTAAATCACAATTCATTACTTTTATTTACATTTATTTAACTAGTAATATAACTGGAGGACTTCTTTTCTTGTTCTTATTAATCATTCATATTTTCAGTTTTTATGATCATCCCTTAATGTTGCTTTCTTATTAATTATTTTCATATTACCTTTATTAATTTGAAAAAGTTCATTGTACATAAGGACTCACTTTTTGACCATCAAATCATGTTACAAATATTTTTATATAACAGTTTATATGGAGTGATCTTTCTCATGTGCAGACATTGAATATTTTAAATAGTTAAAAATCTATTGGTAATTTAATTTGCCCCTGTATCGAATTTAATGTACATTCTTGCCCAAAGCATGTATAAATGTTTTCCCCTATTTTCTTCAAGTACTTGTAAAGTTTTATTTTATTTTTTCACATGTAAATCTTTAATCCATCTGGAGTTTATTTTGGTGGATGAAGTGAGTTAGGAATCTGACTTTCCCCACTGTAGTAGGGTTTTTGCCTGAAACAGCAGGCAGGAGCTCCAGGAAGGAGGCCAGACATAGACAGGCAGTATTCTTGAGGGGAAGCCAGAAGGAAAGAGACTAGCTATGGAAAGCTGGCCCATGGAATAGAAGTTTCCTTATGTACAGACAATAAACCAAGCAGAGAGGAAATTTCCCTGCTTGGATACACTATGTCTCCAACTTCTTCCAGACTACTGGATCACTAGTATAAATTCACCCTATCTAGTATTCAACTTTAGATCTAAAGGATAAATCCTAACATCATAAAAGAGAATGTTGATAGGACTCGAAACAAATTCACCCATGTTAATTTTAAAATGTATATACTTTTTTGCAAATATTGAAGAGATCTTTTTCGTTTAAGAATAAATATAAAAAGATGAAATAAATTCCATAAAGATATTATTTCCCTACAAAAGGAAATTCAACATGTAAAGGTAAACAATATATTTTTAACATATCACAGAAAACAAAGTAAATTTTAGAAAGCATTTATTTGAGCTTTCACAGAAATTAAAGGTAACACTCAGTACTCTCCAAAAAATAGAAAATAAAAGTGAACTAAGAAAAACACACACACACACACACACACAAACACACAAAATAGGAAAAAAGAAAGAAAGAAAAGAAAAGAAAAAGAAAATTAACAGACTCACTAAAAAAAGTAAGGGGAGGGGAATGTGTCAAGAGAATATTTAACTATAACTATACTAAAACTTGTACAGTTAAAATCTAGTTTATGGAAAATCTCATAAGTTATAGGGAGGGCAAACTTACAAACTCAGATAAGACTAATGAGGAAAGGGGAAAATATATATAAATGACATCCAAATGATAAAAATTATGAAAAATATAACATGAAGATTCAGTATACAAGTAATTAATTAGAACAAGGAATCTGATCAAACAAGACAAATATCTAATATTACATGAGAAACTATCCTTAAAAATATAATTGTCGTTGTAATTATTGTTGTTATTCACCTTAACTTGGAGAATGAAGAATGAATAAAAGAACAGCTAGTTTCACAAATCACAGTCAATCTGAGTAGTAAAAGTTGGTTCTTCGAGGGGCTGAGTTTGTGGCTCAGTGGCAGAGCACTTGCCTCTCACCTGTGAGACACTGGGTTTGAAAATAAATAAAATGAGGATATTGTGTCCAACTACAACTAAGAAAAATGGTTTAAAAAAAGTTGATTCTTTGAAAAAATAAAAGACAAATAAAAATAAAGATTTAAAAAAAATAGAAAGAAAGAAATAGAAGATGCCATCAGAAGCCTACCAATCAAGAAAAGCCCAGGTCCAGATGGATAAACAGCTGAGTTCTACAGGACCTTGAAAGAAGAACTAATACCAATATTCCTCAAATTATTTCAGGAAATAGAAAAATAGGGAACACTTCCAAACTCATTCTATGAGGCCAATATCACCCTGATTCTAAAAACAGGCAAAAATACATCAAAGAAAGAAAACTTCAGACCAATAACTAATGAATATAGATCCAAAAATCCTCAAAAACAATTCTGGCAAATGAAATACAAAAACATAACAAAAATATAGTGCATCACGATCAAGTGGGGTTCACCCCAGGGATGCACGGTTGGTTCAACATACAGAAATCAATAAATGTAATCCATCACATCAATAGACTTAAAAGATAATAATCATATGATCATCTCAATAGACACAGAAAAAGCATTTGACAAAATACAGCACCAATTCATGTTCAAAACACTAGAAAAACTAGGGATAACAGGAACATATCTCAATGCTTTAAAAGCTATCTACGCTAAGCTCCAGGCCAACATCATTCTAAATGGAGAAAAATTGAAAGCATTCCCTCTAAAACCTGGAAGAAAACAGGGATGCTCTCTTTTACCACTTCTATTTAACATAGTTCTTGAAATACTGGCCAGAGCAATTAGACAAAGAAATTAAAGGGACACAGATAGGAAAAGAACAACTCAAATTAGCACTCTTTTCTGATGATATAATTCTATACATGAAAGATTCAAAAAAATTCCACCAGAAAAATTGTAGAACTAATAAATGAATTTAGCAAAGTAGCAGAAATTCAACACCCATAAATCAAAGGCAAAGGCATTTCTATATAACAGTGACAAACCCTCTGAAAGGCAAAGGAAGAAAACTACCCAATTTACAATAGCCTCAAAAAAATAAAATACTTGGGAATCACGTTAAAAAAAGAGGGAAAAGACCTCTACAGTGAAAACTACAGAACATAAAGAAATAAAGAAGACCTTAGAAGATGGAAAGATCTACCTTGTAGAATTAATATTGTCAAAATTACCATACTACCATAAGCATTATACATATTTAATGCAATTCCAATCAAAATCCCAATGATATTCCTCATAGAAATAGAAAAAGCAGTCATTAAATTCATCTGGAATAATCAGAGACCCAGAATAGCTAAAGCAATCCTTAGCAAGAAGAATGAAGCATATGGCATCATTGTACCAGAACTTAAACTATACTACAGAGCAATAGTAACAAAAACAGCATACTATTGGCACCAAAACAGACTGGTAGACCAATGGTACAGAATAGAGGACACAGAAACTAACCCATAAAATTACTATTATCTTATATTAGACAAAGATGTCAAAAATATACATTGGAGAAAAGATAGCCATTTCAACAAAAGGTTACTTGGAAAACTGGAAATCCATATGCAACAAAATGAAATTAAACCTCTCACCATGCACTAATCTCAATTCAATGTGGAACAAGGACCTAGGAATTAAACCAAAGACCCTGCATCTAATAGAAAAAAAAGGCCCAAATCTCCATCATGTTGAATTAGGCCCCTACTTCCTAAATCAGACTCCTATAGCACAAGAATTAAAATCAAGAATTAATAAATGGGATGGATTCAAACTAAAAAGCTTCTTCTCAGTGAAAGTGAGGTAAACAGAGTGCCTACATCTTGGGAGCAAATTTTTACCACTTGCACATCAGAGCACTAATCTCTAGGGTATATAAAGAATTCAAAAAGCTAAACACCAAAAAAATAAATAAATAATAATCCAATCAATACATGGGCCAAGGACATGTACAGACACTTCTCAGAAGATGGTATAAAATCAATCAACAAATATGTGAAAAAATGTTCATCATGTCTAGCAATTAGAGAAATGCAAATCAAAAGTACTTTAAGATTTCATCTCACTCCAGTCAGAATGACAGCTATTATGAATACAAACAACAATAAGTGTTGACAAGGATGTGGGGGGAAAGGCACATTCAAACATTGCTGGTGGGATGCTGGTGGCAAAATGTGTCAGCTAATATAGAAAGCAGTATGGAGATTCCTTGGAAAACAGGGAATGGAACCACATTTTGACTCAGCTATCCCACTCCTCCATATATATCCAAAGGACTTAAAAAGAGCATACAACAGGGACACAGCCACATCAATGTTTATAGCAGCATAATTCACAATAGCTAAACTGTGGAACCAACCTAGATGCCCTTCGGTAGATGAATGGATAAAGAAAATGTGGTATATATATACATATATATATTTATATATATGATATATATATAAAATCAAATGCCAAATATTTTCTTTGATATAAGGAGGTGGATTCATAGTGGGGCTGGGATGGGGAGCATGGAAAGATTAGATGAACTCTAGATAGGGCAAAGGAGAGAGAGGGGAAGGGAGGGGGCAAGGTGGTAAAAAAGATGGTGGAATGAGATGGACATCATTACCCTAAGTACATGTATGAAGACAGGAATGGTGTCAATATACTTTGTATATAACCAGAGATAATTTGTTATATATGACAGCATAATGCATTACAATTCATATTACATATATAAAGTATTATTAGAAAAAAATATAAAAAAGAATATAAACAACAATAGCGTTGGTGAGGATGTGGGGGAAAAGGCACACTCACACATTGCTGGTGGGACTGCAAATTGGTGCAACCAATCTGGAAAGCAGTATGGAGATTCCTCAGAAAATTGGGAATGGAACCACCATTTGATCCAGCTATCCCACTCCTGGATTTATACCTGTACTACAGTGACACAGCCACATCAATGATTATAGCAGCACAATTCACAGTAGCTAAATTGTAGAACCAACCTAGATGCCCTTCAATGGATGAATGGACAAAGAAATTGTGGTATGTATACACAATGGAATATTACTCAGCAATAAAATAAAATAAAATCATGGCATTTGCAGGTAAATGGATGGAGCTGGAGAATATTATGCTAAGTGAAGTAAGCCAATCCCAAAAAACCAAAGGCCAAATGTTTTCTCTGATATGTGGATGCTGATCCATAATGAGGGTGTGAAGTGGAGAGCATGGGAGGAATGGAGGAATTTTGGATAGGGGAAAGGGGAGGAAGGGGAAGGGAGGAGGTATGGGGTAAGAAAGATGGTGGAATGAGATGGACATCATTACCCTAAGTGCATATATGAAGACAGAAATGGTATGACTACTTTGTGTACAACCAGAGAAATAAAAAATTGTGCTCTATATGTGTAGTATGAATTGAAATGCATTCTGCTGTCATGTATAAAAATTAAATAAATAAACTTTTTTAAAAAGTAAAAAAAAAAAACCACTAGAACAACCAGGGATAACAGGAACACATCTAAACATTGTAAAAGCTATTCATGCTAAGCCCTAGGCCAACATAATTCTAAATGGAAAAAAATTGAAAGCATTCCCTCTAAAAACTGGAACAAGACAGAGATGCCCTCTTTCACCATTTCTATTTAACATAGTTCTTGAAACTCTAACAAGAGCAATCAGACAGATGAAAGAAATTAAAGGAATATGAATAGGAAAAGAAGAATTCAAGTTATCACTATTTGTTGGTGATATGAGTCTATACCTAGAAGAATTCTGTCTTGGATAAAACATTTTAGCCACTAGCTCCTAGTCAAACTTCATCTTCCTAACAAGTTAACTAGACACACCAATAAGACTTAAGCAGTTGGTTTCTAAATCAAACTCAAGGGGAAATGAGTCAGCAAGAGGAGTGTGGCTTCTGATGGGTTAGTCATAAGGACTCTGGACAAAGAGTCTAATCTAATGTAACCTCTTCTCTAAGGGAAAAGACTCTGTGGGTTAGGAACATACTAAAGGAATGGAGGATATAAAACCCTCCTGCACCTTTCGATTTCTGCCTGTGAACAAGAAGCTATTTATTCATGTCATATTTGCCATCAATGCTCAACCATAAGAAGAATATATGAGCTCTGACTAAGGTTAGAAAAAGTTGGTGGTATTTGGATAAACCAGGCAGGAAGAATCCCCTGCCACTTTTTTTGCCACTACAATCAATAAATTGCCCTTTTTTCTTTTCTTCCTGTTCTTTATTTCTTTTTAAATTTTTCTTTAATGCATAATGAAAAATTGACTTGTGTCAATGGGTTACGGAAATGTGAGATGAGCCATTTTGCCTAGTCCACACATTTTAAGCCCAGAGTTTTTCTAAAATGAATAAAATTACTGAGCTGAATAAAAATCTAAATCTGCTAACCAAAACTTCACCTTAAACAGGGTGCAATTAATTAAACCTAGACAAATTCTGAAGAATATCTTTCAAAGTTTTTTTAAAGACTAAAACATGAAATTTTTTAAAAGGTAGATTGGCCTAGCTTAAGTAATCACAAAAATCACAGACAAGATAAAATTATAAAGTTTTCCAATGGGAAAAAAATTGCTTCTCAAGATTTCTACATCCAGAAAAATTCCATTCTCTTTTACAGAGAACAAAAAGGTAATGACAAATTATATAAGAGTTTATAGAATATGTCACCCATGTATCTTGAAGGAAACATAAAAGTTGAGAGGTTTATTCCAGTTTATTCCAGTCACAGAAGAGATAGGTAAGACAAAAAAAAAAAAATCTTGTGAATATACAAGTTGTGCTATGAAAGATATGGAATGAATATTGCTCCCACTTAATCTCAGAACTGAATCTAAATGATTGCTAAATGTAAAACAGAATAGATGGCTATGATAATAATTGAAAGAAAAGATATATCATTTTAAAATTAATTATTATTAACTTTTATTAATTATTACTGAGGGACTGGGGTTATGGCTCAGCAGTAGAGGCTCGCCTTGCACGTGCAAGGCCTTGGGTTCAATCCTCAGCACCACATATAAATAAATAAAGTTAAGTTATTGTGTCCAACTACAACTACAAAAAATAAATATTTTTTAAAAATTAGTGATAACTGAGATCATAAATAATCAATTATATCAACAGAATTTAGAAGCCAAAGTGGGGGAACAAGTAAATTTAAAAAAAAAATTAGAGTCTAAATTACTTCAATTCACATCAAGGGATACAATTAAAATGGATTGATTCTTAATGTAGGTAATTAGAAAAATATATCTTCAAGTAATTTTTTATAGAAAAATAGTTGTAAAAATTAAAGCATATGAATACCCTCCAAAGAACAAAGAGAATCAATATGGCACAATTTTAAAAGATACAAAAGAAGACAACAAAAAAGATTTTTAAAAATTCAAATAACATGTCAGAAATAGAATCAAATACATCAGTAATAAACAAAAGAGTACTTAAAGAAAAAGCAAAACATCAACAAACAACATATCTAAATCAAAAGTTTAAAATAAATATAAGAATAATAACAATAAAAGCAAATACTAATATAGTATTAGTATGATCTAGGTACTACCTCAAGCATTTTATATCTAACAACTCATTTAAATCCTCAAACATCCCCATTTTGTAGAAGATAACACTGAGGCACAAAGAACACAAGTAACTGGATTAAGGACACATAGGTAAAAACTGGCAGAACGAGGATCAAGCTCAGCCATTCTGGCTGTAGAACACATGACTGAGATCACAGCACTGACTCTCAGGCATGGGTGATAATATTCTCTAATCCCTTCAAATCTATGATGTCACTGTTGCCTTCTTTACATTAAACAAATAAAATAATGTCACATTTATAAGTAAATTTTATAGGATTCAAGAGAAACAGTATTAAGTTGGATTCAAAAAATAATTTAAAATAACGAATTAAATTGGAGGAAAACATCTTAAGGCATATAAATTAGAGCTAATTAGAAATATTTTGGAGATGTGGCCAGTTGTGAGCCAAATATAAAATAAGCGGTATATAACTATATAACCTATATGAAAAAACCTGCAAAACCTAGCTAGAGGTATACTGTAAGAGTTGACCAGCACCATCCATTTTCCTGGATTGGAAGACTCAATTGGGTTAACAGGACAACAGGTTAACTCTAACCAAATTACTTTTTATATTTAAAGCAATGTCATTCAAGGATGACATTGAAAGGATGCTTTTAATTTGACATTTTGACTCAAAAATTTCTTTGAAAGTATACTGTGGTGAGCCACTTCTGCCGTTTCTGCAGACTATGGTCGCCATTACAAGATGGCGCTGGCCCCGCTGTGGTCTGTGACAAACAACTCCTTATTTGGGAGAGTTGGCACATGATTTTTCACCACCCTATGAGAAAGCTCCACGTGGCAGCTTTGCATTGGGGCTTGAAATGCTTTATTAAGGCTGGGAGGGGCATCCGAGAGGAGGAAGAAGAAATATCAAGGACCTGAATAAACTGCTGAAAGAAGATTCCTGAGTTGCGTCTTCCTTGCGGGCAAGGGGTCGCGACAAGTGGTGCCGAAACCCGGGAACCAGAACTTTCAGCAGTCAGGGGTGGTGCACCAGTTAGTCCCAGGTAAGTGGGATCCGCGACCAAAGCGGGGTTAGTCCCTAGTAAGTGGGATCCGCGACCAAAGCGGGGCAGCTCCTCTGTAAAGAAAGAGAGAGCATTACATTTTATTGCAGCTGCACTGTGTACTTTCGCTTTTGTTTTCTGTGTTTCTTTTGTTGTGTCATTTCGTTTTTGTTTTTTGTGCTTCTTTTGTTGTTGTGTCATGGGTGCCGCATCTTCAAGTCCGCTTCTCCTGGCCCTAGATGGCCTGTTACGTTCCAAGGGCCTAGAAGTGAAACATAGTACTTTACAGAGATTTTTACAGAAGATAGATATCTCTGCACCGTGTTTTGCATTTTCGGGCAGCCTTACTGTACCTAGTTGGGATAAATTAGGCAGAGATCTTGACTTTGCTTCTGAGCAGGGCATATTAGAGGGTGGGGTGATACCCCTTTGGAAAATGGTCCGTAGTTGCCTTACAGATGGCAGATGTCAGGAAGCACTTACTAAAGGACAGGAAGTTCTAGAGCAATTACATGAGGAGAAATCGGAGACGGCAGGAAGTGAGGTGCCTCAGGAGGATGGGAGTGTGCGGAGCGTGAAACAGGGGAGGAGACGATTGTATCCAGATCTCAGTGCGCTGCGCACACCCCCATGTGAAAGTGGGTCAGAGGACGAGGAGGATGAGGAGGAAGAGCTCGGGAGGCTGTCTCGTCAGCTAGAGAGTTTACCTATAGGAGAAGGGAACAGAAATAAACAGGGGCTCAAGAAAAGCGATCCCCCGGATCCACCGCCGTATGGTGGGGGTGTTTCGGGGAGAGCTTTCCATGCCCAAACATGGAGGGCTGTTAACGCTGAGATGGGTCTTGCTTATCCAGTTTTTCAGGATGACAATAGGGGAAGATTTCATGAACCCTTAGATTTTAAAATTGTGAAGACCCTGGCGGAGTCTGTGCGCACTTATGGGGTGGATGCCGCCTTCACACTAACTCAGGTGGAGAGTCTGTCTAGATACTGCATGACTCCCTCTGATTGGGCTAGCCTTGTTCGGGCTTGTGTTTCCCCGGGTAAATATTTGGACATGGAGAGCATTTTTAATCAATCTCAAGTTAATCTCACAGGAGTTTTTTGTTTCAGCCTTGGAAACGCTAATTGCATTAGCCTTAAGACCAAAAATTTGACTAACTGGGAGGACCCATTGCGGTCCAGTCAGGTCTCAGGGAGTATTATCAGTGCCGCACTGAGCCAAGTAGTTTCGGGGAAGCAATCAGGTTCAGGGACCCCCGCAAATAGCTCTGCTTTAAACATAACTACCTTGGCTATTATCTCCAAGGTACTAATCCCAGTGCCTCCTTCTTCTAATAGTACTTACAATGCCACTCATTTCAAGGCCTCTCCTTACTGTACCCCTAATCTTGGTTTCCCCCCAACATTTACGCCTTGTCAGGATCATTCTTGGGAGAAACATCAAGTTGCTAAAGGTTTCTCCTTTTCCCCCTCTCTTAAGAGGTATGTTTATAACTTTAATAACAGTGCCAACTCCTCTACAGGAGTAGGTTGGTCCTGGTTTCAATGGCTGATTTCCAATGAGAAGGGGGCTTCAGCCGATATTTCTGCATTGGCTCAATTGCTGGGAGCCAAAAGCTGGCTGGCTAATGTTTCTGGCACTGTTAGGGAGAGTGAACGAGGTAATAGACTTACATCTGTTTCGTTCAACTCTTTGCTATATAATGCCACATTGCCCCCTGCAATGGTCTGCGTCCAATCCCCGTTCTTGCTCCTTTTGGCTAATGACACCTCGTCGGGGATGCTGGATTGTTCTAGTGTTACCTGTCTCTTATCTGAGTGTTGGAATGGTTCTTGGACTGTAGCAGTGGTTATGAAAATTCCAACTTTTGTCCCAATCCCAGTCACTGCGGACCCAGATAAATTCCCCATTGTTGAGCTACTTAGAGTCCGCAGGGATTTTGGAATTACGGCAGCTATAGTGACAGCTGTGGCAGTGTCTGCTGCTGCAGCGGTTACGGCCGGAGTGGCCATGGCCAGTCAAGTACAAACTGCTGCCACCATTAATCAAGTTGTTCAACAAACTTCCACCATACTTGAATCCCAAAATACAATTAATCAACATATTTTGTCAGGGATTTTAGCTGCCAACCAAAAAATAGATTTACTCCAAGCTCAGGTAGAAGAATTGGCTGACTTGGTGCTTTTGGGTTGTGTTGACCAACGTGCACATTTATGCATAACCTCTGTCAGATTTAATGATTCCAGAAATGCCTCCCACATCATTGGCGAATATTTGGCCGGAAATTGGTCCATGGCAGCGGAAGACATGATCCAGTCTCAACTAACCTAGATAGCTGTCTTGAACAGTACCCGTGTCGATCCCGTGACTTTGGGTCAATTCACCGATTGGATATCTTCTGCTTTTTCCTTCTTCAAAGAGTGGGTGGGGGTAGGCATTTTTGGTGCAATGTGTTGCTTCGGTATGTTCCTCTGTTTGTGGTTTCTCTGTTGCCTTAAGGCCCGCAGTGCTCACGATAAGGCTATGATCATACAAGCTCTTGCAGCTTTAGAAAATGGCAACTCACCTCAAGTCTGGCTTGCGCATCTTAAGCAATAAACCTTTGACATGGTCGTTACACCCCAAGTTATTATAACATTGCACTGGGATCGACATGACTTTCCTTGTTATTCTCTTAGTGTTGGAAAGCCCTTGCACTCTGCCGGTCTTACTGCCATTGCACGCAGATGGGTTTCCACACTAGTGCTTTTCTATCGTCTTGAAGTCCGTGCCTTTCTTTCAGGGTGCTGTCAACTTGTTTGTCATTATAAACAGCCACAGTTCAGCCTCAGCTATCCCCCTTCGTCCACCATCGTCACGATACAGGATGCGAGGCAAGGCACTGCACTTGAGTGATCCTTGACGTGGACCTCAAGGAGAACATGTCCTATTGCATACGGGTTAGACGCGTTCACGCCCTGCCCCACGAAAAAAGGCGTCGGCTGATATGGCCTCAGATCTGGGGAAGGCGCCTCCTTAGGACTGAGTCATACTATGCAGCCACTTCTGTACAGTGGGATAGGACCTCTACTCTCGCCTGTATTGTTTTAAGAAAACAAAAAAGGGGGAACTGTGGTGAGCCGCTTCTGCCGTTTCTGCAGACTATGGTCGCCATTACAAGATGGCGCTGGCTCCGCTGTGGTCTGTGACAAACAACTCCTTATTTGGGAGAGTTGGCACATGACTTTTCACCACCCTATGAGAAAGCTCCACGTGGCAGCTTTGCATTGGGGCTTGAGATGCTTTATTAAGGCTGGGAGGGGCATCCGAGAGGAGGAAGAAGAAATATCAAGGACCTGAATAAACTGCTGAAAGAAGATTCCTGAGTTGCGTCTTCCTTGCGGGCAAGGGGTCGCGACAGTATACAGAGATTATAATAGACAAGAAAATATTAAAAAGAAAAATGCTAGAGAACTTTTTAAAATAAATGTCAAACTTATTATAAAACCAAGAAAATGATCATAGTTAAACTGAGGCAGTAAGAAACAGTGGAACACAATATAAATTTCAGAATCTTGTGGGCCTTTATGTTTGTGTTCATAAAATATGTCCTAATCAGGACTGGGGTTTTAGCTCAGTGGTTGAGCACTTGCCTTGCGTGTGTGAGGCACTGGGTTTGATCCTCAGCACCACATAAAAAATTAATAAATAAATAAAATAAAGACATTGTGTCCATCTACAACTAAAAAAAAAATTTAAAAAAATATGTCCAAATCTCTTGGAGATTATAAATAGATGGTTATAATTTAATGGGCTATTTGAAGTATACAAATTATATGTAAGTATATAAAACTATAGTTATCATTCAGCAAATGATTATTATTTTGTTTTGGTTTTGCTTGTTTTGTCTTTCCCTAACATTTTGGTATTCTCCTGAGCTCTCCAAATTTTTAACAATAAAAATGTTTTAATTTTGTAATTAGATAAAACCCATAAGAGGAAAAAGGAATAGAAAAATGGGGTGGGGGAAATCTCATGAAAATCAAAGGGAGATCAGTAGAGTAGAGGAAAGGGAACAGGGGGAGGGAGAAAGGGAGGGAAAGGTAAAATATTGGGGAGTGATTTTGAGCAAATCATGCTATTATATTGTGTACATGTATGAATATGTAACAACATATCCCAGCATTATATATATATATATGTGTGGTGCACCAATAAAACTTTTGACAAAAGAAACTCATAAGTGTTATTTTAGTGCTATAGGCTTAATTCAATCTGTAATTTTAAAATAAAAAGTGAAATATATTTGCTTTAATTCTATAAATTGGAAATTCCTTTCATAGGGACAGGCAACTAGTGGCAGGGTTGGTGGGGGAGGTACTTCAGTAATAAACAATAACCCAGGCAAACTGATAGAGAAATGGAGTGAAAATATTTTTATAGAGTTGGCAGCTGCCTCGGAGAAGAGGGACCTAGAGACCACAGTGGGGAACTAAATCAGAATGGTATCCCAAGAGATCACCTTCCATGGGAAGACAGAGCATCCTAGAAGGGATAAAAATAATCAAAGTCAGTCCTTCTCAGCAAAGCCAGTTTCTAACCTAGTTTCTGGAACACACATGTTCAAGTGAAAGTGAGTAGCTTCCCTAAAATCCTATTGCAGATGAGCATCTCTAGAAAAATAACTGAAGAATAAGTTCTAAAGAATAGTTCCAACATATATGATAAACAGAACACACAAGTATGCACATTAAACATTAACAGCTAAGAGCATCTGTCTTTTGACATTAAGATAGGAGATAACGGTAATGAAAATTGCTTTTAAGGTTAGTGCTCTAGGAATATTGTATTTTTAAAAAGAAAGGCATCACCTTCAATTTGCCTTCTAAACATTTTTACATAATGACTAATAAGACTACAGAAAAGTAGATTTGGTCTGAATGACTTGGAAGAGCTTGCTGGCATCAAAATCAACAAATCATTAATATCCTTCCAAGGGAAATAGGTAAAACAGAACTAAAGAAAACATCTGAACTCAGGGGTAGGTTAGTGAGATTTTGGTAATATAAAACTATACTAGCCTCACTAGGGAATTAATTGGACAGCTCTTATTTCAGAGAATGTGTCCTGTTTTAAGCTAAGATAGTCTAGTTTAGAAGAAATACAAACGAAAATGCTCTTCTAGTCTATGTTGCCAATTCTTCTGTGTGCACTGAGAAATAAATTGAGGGTAAAGAGGGAATGCAGTACTCCAATTTATTCCTTCAAAAAGTATTCTAAAAGCTCAAATCTGCCAAATCCTTTTGTTGAGTATTGCCAAAACTGAATGGGTAAAGATCAAAAGCAAAGTATTGTCAATGTTGTTCGTTCTTCAATAATTCACAGACAGAGCCAACAATACTTTTTAATTCTTTTTTTTGTTTGTTTTGGCATGATCTTCTAAAGTCTTGAAGCTTACTATTTCTGTCTTCTGAAGACTTAAATTAGACCACTTTTTATCAGATCATAAATAATGACATACTTTTTGTGTTTTAGTATACACAAAATTTTATATTTTCATCAAATTAAAAGATAAAACATGATTAAATGAATTTTTACACTAATTCAAATAGTTAAGTGCTTTTTTACTTTTATTGTCTTAATAAAATAAAATATCTATAATTGTTCTCAAACTTTCAAAGTCATTTTGCCCAGTTTTTGAGATAGCACAACAATAATTTAATTATATTTTATTCACAGAATCAAGTAAGTTAGGAAAACAATTGTCTTGACTCAAAAAAAGGGATGTCAACAGTAAACTTTAATCTGATGAGAATAAGTGAATATCAAGCATTTTCTTTAAGTTTGTGCATTTAAGTTCTCATTCTCATTCATAGTTTCTTTGTTGCAGTCTTAAAAGAAGGCCTTAAAGATCTTTGTTCTCATTTTCCTTTAAAAAATGTATTGAAGTTTTTATTTTTGTAAGGTAGACATTGTTTCAACATTTGTTTTAGACCAAGAACATAGACTATCATTTTATTTCCAGTTTTCTCTCCATATGTATAATTTAAAACTCAGCAAAAATAGCTGAGGGATCCTTTGTTTCTATTCCCAAGCCAAATGATCATTGTAAAAATTCAGAATTCTCTCAGCTGTCATTGAATATGAATGAGCACCTAAAAAATCAGTACACTGTGCAATATTATTTACTCTTTTAAAAACTTCTCAAAAGATGAGGACAGATTTTTGGCAAACTTATCCCCCAGCTATATTTTTATGACTACATTGCAACTTTCTGAAAAAAAAATTAGTATAAATTAGCTTAAAATTGAACAAGCATTAATGAGGTAAACTCTCTAATTAACCTATATAAGCCATTTAACTTTCCTAACAGCATCCCCCAAAAAATCTTCCAAAATAGTAGGATTATAGGATTTCATAAACCAAAAAGGATACTTTCTGATTGTTAAAAACGTTAATTTTGTGTATTAAGTAACGTTCATATTATAAGAAGAGGAGTAAATGTGCTTTATAGTAATTAAAACATTACATACTCAAATGCTAATTGTAAAGCAGGAAACATCATCTTAATGGTAATGGGAAAGGATACAACTGCAGCCTCACTGCAGAAATGGAAAAATTGTGGTCCACACTCACGTAACACATCTCCTATAACACCTATCTTCTATCACTTTCAAACCAGTATGAAATATTAAATGTGTTGTTTACCTGTGGACAAATTCAGTGTGTCCCCATGATTGGTACTCTTTTGCTTCTTCCAACCATCAGTAAACTGATACCTTAGTCTTGTCAAAACAGCCCAGGAGGAGGCCCAGTTATTTAAACTCCTCAACTGCTCTGAGGGATCTGCTAGGAGATTCCCATCTCTGATTTCCTCTGCAGCTTGCAGAAAGGTAATGAGGTTTAGGTTTGTATTTTAGGTGATGAAAAGGCCTAGAAATTTAAATTGAACTATATACCCCAGCTCAGCATAGCAGAGAGCTCTGCTGTTGAGTTTTAGGCTAAAAGCCCAGATAATTCTATGACAAAACCAGAATTAGGAATAAGAACCACTTATTCCCAGTGCTGCTGGGGTACATCTCTCTGTAAGTAGTAAGGATCTGACAGAGCATAGGATCCAGAGCTCTGCTGGCCTGAGAAGCATTTTTCTCTATAAGTAGCTTCACTGTCAGATGTCCATCAGAATTTCCCCTGTGTTCAAAGATAGAGTGACAACTACAGCTAGAGACTTCTCCAAAGTAATATCTTCCTCACACCAAGAAAACGTACAAAGAATGACTGTAGAGGTCTCTGCCTTGGTATCTCTTATACAAGGTGTCAGGACCTTTGCATAATGAACAAGAACAGTGTCTCCTTCCTTCTTTTACACAGAATCATGGAAGACTAACTCCATAAGAAACCTCATCAACTCTTATCTCTCTGATAAAGAAATTCAAACCCAGAGAAATTGAGTAACTTGCTCAAGGTCACCCAGAAGAGGAGTTTCCTGGGTGCCGGCAGCGGTTCTTCCACTGCAGAGCACAGTACTTGTGTCTGCTTCAGTTCCAAAGTGATCTATACCAGTCCATTTTGCATTCAATCCTTGATTAAAGCCAATGCAGTTCCTTTTTCTCATGCCTTCCTTCCTTAACTCCTTGTCCTATGTTGCTAAAACCTGAAGATGAACATCCACCAAAAAAAAAAAAGAAGAAAGTGGCTTACTTCACTTAGCATAATATTCTCTAACTCCATCCATTTACTTGCAAATGTCATAATTTTATTCTCTTTTATTGCTGAGTAATATTCCACTGTGTAGATATATCACAGTTTCTTTAAGCCAATCCCCCAAAACCAAAGAACGAATGTTTTCTCTGATAAGTGGATGCTAATCCATAATACTGGTAGTGGGTGGAGCATGGGGTGAGTGGAGGAACTTTGGATGGGGCAAATGGGAGGTGACAGGGGGGTAAGAAAGATGTGGAATGATATGGACATCATTAATCTATGTACATGTATGACGGCACAAATGGTGTGAGCCTACTTTGGGTACAACCAGAGAAGTAAAAAAATTGTGCTCCATTTGTGTACAATGAATCAAAGAACATTTTGCTGCCATGTATAACTGATTAGAACAAATAAATAAATTATTTTTAAAAAAGGAAGTGACTGGGCCAGGGATGTGTGGATCAGTGGTACAGCACTTGCCTAGCATGGGTGAGGCACTGGGTTCAATCCCCCACGCCATATAACAATAAACAAAAAATAAATAAAAAATAAAGGTATTGTGTCCATCTACAGCTAAAAAAAAAAAATTTAAAAAAAAGAAGTGACCAAGAATGCAATACACAATCCCATCTACACTGATTACTTTTCATCAGCCAGCAAGTCAGTCATGAAGAGTCCCCAGGAGCCAATACTACTTTCAAAATTAATCTTCAAAGAGATTAAAAGGACACATTCACACTGTAAACTCAACATTTGCTATATAGATAAAGAAACCATGAAAACATGCTTGTCATCAAACTGCATCAATCCTATAAAGAAACAAAGTAGAAAGAAGTTAAGAATCATCTAAGCACATCAAAAGCAAACACAAGGGCATCCTCAGACAGCAATTAAGTTTTAGGTACTTTGTCCAGTTACAGTAAGTGGCCTGTTCAGGTTACAGAAACACTCCTCCTGAATTTTAAAATAGCTCCTCCATTTTATGCCTGCTGTAACTTTTCTCCTGCCCAACATACTGACAGTTTAAAATACTGTTATTATACCTCCTTTGCAAATGCTATTCTCTTGTCCCTTTAGGATTGCAATTCCTCTAGCAAAAGTCAGTGTTTCTGAAAATGTTACCACCCTTTTAATACAGTAAGATAAATAAATTGCACCCTACTCAAGTGTGTGGTGGGTAAAACACTATCCAGCTTCATGCAGTATGACAAGACTTATTTTACTTATTAGTGAACAAAACCTGCATGGGACTCTTTATTTATTGACAGACGGATTTTAATATTGCTAAGTTTATCTACTTCCTTATTTTTGTGCCAGGTCAGCAGCAGAAGCACTTGCAGTTTTGTGCAAAACCTACTAAAATTATGGAAAATGACAGCAAAAAAAGAAAATTATTATGTTTATCATGTAGTTTATATCATCTACTCCCCAAAGGCAAAAGAAAGAAAATTGAAAAATACATGTAAGAGTGAACATGGGACATGAGGAATAAGGTTACAGTTTTAAATATAATAAGTGCCACAAAATATTGGGACCAAATAATGCTTTCATGGACATCATCATGTCTTGGGCTACCTCTAACGTATTAGAAATTAAGTGAAGTGCAACATGAGGTTTCCAGTAAAAAGTCTCTACTGTTCTCACCTAAATCCATGGAAGACAGTAGTCCTCATCACTAAAACCACACATAAATCAGAAAGTTGGCAGTGCTTGCTCTAGAGAGGCCAAAACTTAAGCTGTTTGGAGGCTGAACTTCCTCTCACCCTGAAGAGGGTGGATCCTACCCAACCACGATGAAGCAATGACAGAGGACTTTCTAAAAGGAGGTGGGGGAGATTTTTTTCGAAAACCACTTAATGTAGTTCTTATTAAAATGGATGTTCAAATTCCCATCACAGCACATTCAAGCCAAAAAGCTACAAATATTTTCAAAAGTGGACTTTTAACAAAGAACAGAAAGAAAGCACATGCAAATAAGCAATACCAGGAAAACAGAAAAATCACATTGTCTTTGCACTGGAATATTGCTATGAGGTTTTGTTGTTCTATCTTATGAATTTTACTGCCATGGAAGTTTGTAACAAGTTGCCCTTCTTAACTAAAGCAGTTGATTTCCAGGCCACAGCATGCCAGAAAGAATAAAAAGAGCATGCAGCTTGGTTTTCTACATCAGCATATACAAAGATCCCATAACCTTCTTTATTCACTTATCTTAAAAGTAAAAACAGATTATACCAAATCATCTCCAATGTTTTAACCAGCTCAAAAAAAATGATGGAGGCAGAATCATAGACTGTTCAAACACACAGATCCTAAAGCCACCCTTCCTAACTGTGTGACCTTCAGTAAGTTATTTAACTTCCAAATACCTCAGTTTCTCCCATTTGGAAAAAAAAGATAAAGAAATAATAATATCTATTTCATCCTTTATGAGGGATAAAAGAGATAATCCATATAAAGCAACCTGACACATAAATGCTCAATAAATATTAGCTTTCAGTCTCTTGAGTACTCACTAAAGTGTTTTCCATGAAGCAAATTGTAATGTTTGATGGGGAACAAAAGGTGTTGAAACCAAAAATATTAAAGTGAGAAACTTGGAGCATTTTGAAAGGCTACCAGAAAGAATGAAACATTGTGGTTAATAGGAAAAGACCCCCTAACTAGACAACAAGAATAGTCAAATGATTGGGATAGGCTATTCCTTAGGGATCCTTCTTTGTTCAAATATTCCATAATCACCAACTTGCTTTCTGGTGTTGATTTATAGCTCTTGTTATTTCTGATCTTATTTAAACTTCCCTTCTAGGAAGAAATATTTCCTATTTTAGGTTATTACACTCATGTCTAGCTACAATCAGAATTTGGTCATTGTGAGTCCATTTCCCCTAGGGCTTAATCACATCTTAGATTAATTGACCAGCCAACTCCCACACTGCCAAATTGTAAGTGCAAGCCCCAGAGAATAAGAATCATTAACGAGCCTTTCCTGAATCCTCAATTGATCATTTCTGCTTGCCCCTCTTAGGGTCCTATATGTGTAAGTAAATTAGTAGCCTCACTTTCTATTCCATTTCCTTGTTCTCTTGTACAGTTCTTTGAGACCAACATTTCTGCTTTGCAGAATTATAGAGCAAACAGAGAGCAGAGTCCTTATCTAATCATCTGAAGTCCAGCCTTATTATTATCTAGTATACAAGAAACCCTTTAAAAAGCTTAAGAGACATGTATAAGGCAATACTATATCTTGCATTGCCCTACAATGATTTCTTAAATTTAGAATAATAAAAGCCTAATAAAATTTTTACCACCTGGTAATAAGGGAAGATTCTCGTTTAGAAGATCACCCAGTACACTTTTTTTCATATACCACAGGCTTTGTGAGATAAGGCTAGTCTGGAGGGAAAAAGAATCAAATCAGTTATCTGCTTAATCTCAGAAGAAGAAAAATTCATGATTGACAAGAAAGAGGTAAATCACAACTAAAGATGAACCTGAAGATAAAAGGATATAAAACAAAATCATTTTAGAAACTTCAAAGGATGGATTGGGCTGCTTTTTGATGATTACTTGTACTAGAGAGTTCCATCTGGCTCTGTTCAAACCTATATGACTGCATGTTCACGAAGCTTTTCCCCTCCCACCTTCCCATCACTCCTTTGAGATACAGGTTTCACACCCTTTAATTCTGAGGATTGGATTGAGGTCAGGTGAGTATCCAAAGACCCTGAAAGGTGGAATATTACTTTAGTTAAGTAGGATAGGAAGTGAGGAAAATGCAGACGCAGAAATGCATCACACTAGCAGAAAGCCAATGGAACACATGCTACAGGTAGTCAGGTCCTCACTAAATACCAATGAGAAGAACAGCTTGTGCAAGTCCTTGCCACAGGCAACACATTAACAAATACTTCTTGGGTGGACACCAAAGTCAGCTCCCAAGATTTTCCATAGGAGTAAACACTGGTAGCCTCCAGGTTGTAAGTATGCTCTGTTCATGACTTGTACCCTCATTCCACCCTTCCATCTCTTCTGCCCCACCAAACCAGGAAATCTTATCTGTTCCTGGTCATGAGAAGCCTTCTTCTGCCTCTTTATGAATAATTGTCATTTGTTACATCTCCTATCTGACTTATTACTCAACTTTCCTGCAGCAATGATACCTCAATTTTTTTCAAAATTTTCCCTCTCCTATTGTCAAATCATGAACTTGGGTAAAACTGATTCCCTTGAGAATCTGAGTAAGATCATAAGTTAAAATAACTTAATCTTCCTATACACATTCTTTCAGAAAATTGAGGAAGAAGACATACAACCAAGTTCATTTGATAAGACCAACATTACCCTGATATCAAAGCCAGATAAAACATGGATATAAAAATCAAATGTGCACACAATACAAACTGAAGTCAGCAACTTATAAAAAGCATAATGTACTATGATCTTGTGGTGTTGGTGCCAGGAAACAAAAATTAATGTTATTAACACTAATTAACATTAATTGCTTATTTACTAACAGAATAAAAAAGAAAATCTACTTAATCATCTCATTTGATGCCAAAAAAAAAAAGCAGGTAACAAAAGTTAACATCAACTCATGGTTTAAAAGAAAAAAAAAAAAAAACTTAGCAAACTAGAAATAAAAAGGGAGTACCACAACTGATAGTTGAAATACTTAATGGTGAAACACTAAACCACTTTTCTTCTAATATAAGGAATAATGCAAATATGACTGATCCTACCTTTTCTATTCAGTGTAGAGGTCCTAGCCAATAATATAAAATAAGAAAAATAAATTAGTAGTATAGTATACAGATTGGAAAGCAAAAAGTAAAACAAATGCGCATACTCATCTAATTATCCTGGCTTCTGTTTGAACACAGGTACACAAACAGTTCTTGAATTTGGTATGAATGCTCTCTCCAAGTGTGCTATCTTTTATTGTGGTGAAGAAGCTTTAAAGCTTCTGGCATCTGCCTTACAAAGTGTGAAAACTGGAATTACCTCATTAGGATCAGCGCCTGAAAACGAACGATCCATGGATCAAGCTGGTTTGATACTAATTCCATGCTTGGGCATAATAAATTCTAATTTTGCCTTAAGTTAATCTAGGTTAGAATTTTCTGTCACTCATCATCTACAAGTCCTAATTTCTTCTTCCTATCTTCCTTTATATTTTAAATCCTTTGAAGGATTAGACTTTTTAATTCTTTTGCTTCTGTTTTTTTTTAATAGCGTTATCTCAAAATCTCACTTGAATAGAAAAAAATAACATTATAAAGGAATACTATCCTGCCACATATGTGAGAAATAAATATAGTATAATGAATTTTTAAGTAATCCATGATAAGCCCAACTCAGAAAGTTAAGGGTTGTATATTTTCTCTATACAGAGAATAACTAGAGAGGGTAAAGGTGGGGGAAATCTCATGAAAAAAAAGGAGTAAAGGAAGAGGACCAGGAAGAAGGAGGAGGGGAAGGAAAAGGGAAATACTGGGGAATGATACTGACCAAATGATCTTGTTATATCATGTGCACATTGAATATATAACAACAAATTCCAACATTATGTATAATTATAATGCACCAATAAAAATATGGAAAAATTCCACAAGTGGTAAATCAGAATCAGTCCTTACTAAGGGTCTTCAATAGTGTAAAAGATAGACAATGTAAATCCCTTGTTATACCCCTTCTAGATTCACTTTTTACACTGAAGTGTCAAAAGAATAGCAATCAGACATGATGGATTTGCGCAATGTGTATATGCTATTATATTTATACTGATTTTAACCAAAGACATCATAAAAAGTATATAGAACACATTATATTCTCAATCATGAAGACTCACTTTAATTTACAACCCAAGATCATCCTCTTAAAATTTTATACTTTGTTCATTATACAAATCTCTCTAACACACCTCCAGAATTCCTTCTCCAAAATGATGCCAACCAAAACCACATTTATTCCCAATGATTACTCCATTATTCTATTACCTGTAGCAGTTGTCATTCCAACATCATTAATTTGAAGATTTGCCTTCTAATAGAAGAAATTTATTCTTTGCTAAAACTCCAACTTTCCTTAATCACAGTGTTTCAGAATGAGCTGACTCAAAAAGAAGATCCTATTTGGCATGTGATTCTGGGAAACACACTTTAGGGATATATAAAAAGAATATCAAGAAAAGAGAAAACCACTGAAGAATGTGTTACTGCTCTGGCTAACTGAGATTCAATCTCCCTAGGGTCTTTCTGAAGAATCACCTATAATATACCTTAGAATTGTCTAGAGAAAGATTTGACCATTGACCTCCACACCTCACTGGTTGAGAGTTACCCACTGAGTCAAGAAATTTCTGGCATTCCCAAACTGCCTTAGGTAGGGTAAGCAAGTATATGTGATACAAATTAAGTCCTCAATCAGAGATTCAGATAGACAAAGATGATTGTCAGTGAGTACAGGAACTATCTCCACATTTGCAGGAGAACTCAGTGTGGATAGAAGGGATATGAAATAGGAGATCAACAGCATCAGTTACACTGTCCAACTGAACTTCCAACTCTTCCACTTCATCCTAACAATTGCAAGAATACCAACATTTTTCTCTCTCCTCCTCATTAATTCATGGATTTCTCTACAGTCTCTACATGCATCTTCATTCAACTACTTAATATATTACATTTCTACTAACCTAGATACAATTCCCTTATTAAACATATTCCCCTTTGATCGATATTACCCAAAAGACAAAGGAAACTTAGGCTTCATATAATGTCCCTTTTTGCCCAGGCTTAGTTTCTTTGAGAATGATCTTGAGGAAACAGGAGCATTAACTTTCAAGAGTTTCAGGAATAAAGAAGACATAGTCCCTGCTCTCCAGCTGCCTTGTGGAAGAAAGAAGTCAAGGTCACAAATAACTAAAACATAAGGCAAAATGAGCTGAGTGCCACAAGAGAGGTACATACAAAGTGCTTTGAGAGCTCAGAGGAGATAAATATCACATCCAGTTGGCAGGATGAGGAAGGATATGTGAATGAGGAGGCTTGTGAACTGAGCTTTGAAGGATGGATAGGATTTTGTCAGTAAGAGGTGGCTAGAGGGCTTTCTAAATATAGAGCATATTATAAGTAAAGTTCCAACCACAGAAAAATGCATGATCCTTTGAGAAACAGTCTGGTTTGACTGGAGCATAATGTACATATCACAGAAATGTACAGGGAGAATGGCTGGAAAGGACCCCTCTGCATATATTTTTAACCACTTCAGTAATCTATTATCAGAGCTTTCAATGCTTAAAGTGCTGTTACATTAATGCCTCTGGTAGTAAGACCTATTAACTATATGTTATATTTTTTATATCAGTTTAGTATTCAGATTTTAAAATTTCCACAAGATCAAACTTGTTGAAAGGGAATATAAAAAGTCAAAAGTTGTCATTTCCTTATGATCATGTGAGGATAGCAGAAAAGTGTAAGAGCCTATGACGTTTTGTCTTTGTGCAATGACTGCTTTAAGAAAGAAGTGATTGTTTATAGGTTAAACAAGTGATAGAATGAGATAATAAAAAAGATGAATGAATAAAATAAGTCAATGTTTAATACTCTCTTCAACAGGTGCTTGAATCTACACATATATGTGAGTTTAAAGGAAATTAGCCAAAATAAATAACATGGGAAATCAATGTTAAACACATTTGTATGCATGTGGTTTTTCTTCACATCCTAGGGGAATTGACATTTTAGTCTTGCTGAGGCCCTATTATTAATCTTATTCTTACCAGAGTTGAATGGGAAGTAAACTGGCTGAAGTGTAATAACTGAAGCAAAAAGAAAATTGCTTCTTTCTTGTAGAACAAATACTTCAGTCCAGCCTGAGAACTATTTTAGACAGTCTCAGTGGTTGGTTTGCCAACCCACAAATACAATCTTACTCTAGATCTTATGAGTACATAATAGCATGGTTAGTTTACATCTGAAAATCAATTAGTACACCTCAAAGTGCATTCCCTGGACTATGTCTATGAGATATGAATGTTGGGGTGGGGGGGTTGGTTACTGCTGTTTTTGGTTTTGTTTTATTTACATTTTTTAATGTTTTTGGAAAAACCGAAAGAAGAATAATTTATAACATGTGCAAATCAATTTAATATTTAGAATAATTCCATGAAAAAAAATTGGTCCAAAAACATTACCCTCATTTTACAGATTAAAACTCAAGGTCCCCCAAAAAGTTAACTGTGCTCTCATATCAGAGTTGTAATAAGGCATTTTGAGTCTCACTTTTTTCCACTATACCTGAAATGACTCTTAGAAGAAAAGTATTAATTGCTTCAAATAATTCAGTGTTTGAATTTGTACATTTCAAAAAGGGACACTTCCTTCAGCAATAATCTCATTATAGATGCTAGTTTTTAGGTATTTAATATTCTTCTATGGTTTTCTTCCCACAAAGCAATGTTAAAATGATCTGTGACATGCTCTTGGCTTTAGTTCTCTGTCTCAAAAAAAGTTATTGTAGAAACTGTTGAATAAATTCAAAGTGTTTCTTAAAGAAATGCTTGGCCCTGCCTCTAAGAACCCTGGAATGTCTATTCTATACAAAGATAGATTCTCTTTATGAGTTAGAATATAAATTAAATTCTTCATTTTCATAACAGCATGTCAACTTTATATTTGTATTTCTAGGACCTAAAAAGCCAAACTAACCAAATTGTGAAGCAATTCCAAACACCTGGATGACAGCTTCTTACCAGAGTTCTCCTTGAATGTTCTCAAGCTTTCAGTGGGAGATGACTGAGACAACATCAGGGTTGATGAGTGTGAATAGGGGCAAGATAGTCTAGAGTGGATAAATGATTCTCAAACCTGAATCTGCAAACAAATCACCTAGAGATCTTGTCAAAATGCTGATTCTGATTAAGAATAGCTGAGGTGAGACTCAAAATTGAATTTCTAATTGGCTCCCAAGTGCCATGCCAATACTGTTAGTTCAGGATCATACTTTGAGTAGCACAGTCTACAACAAACTGCAGCCCTGGACTATATCTATGAGATATGAATGTTTGGGGTTTCTTGTTGTTGTTTTGTTTGTTTACATTTTTAAATATTTGGAAGAAAACTGAAAGAAGAATAATTTGTAACGTGAAAATTATAGCAAATTCATGTCAGTGTCCATTGTTTTATTGTATTATTTATAAAAGCAACCAACCTAAGTATTTACCAATGGGTAAATGGAGAAAGATATTATGATAAGACATGCTGTTTTAATCATTTTTTTCATTGCTAACACCAAATGATCTAACAAGAACAATTAGAGAAGGAAAAGTTTATTTGGGGGCTCATAGTTCATAGATTTCAGTCCTAGACAGCCAGCTCCATTCCTTAGGGGCTTAAGGTGAGGCAGAATATCATAGAAGAAGAATGTGGCAGAGGAAAAAAGTTCACATGATTATCATAAAGCAGAGAGACTCCAATCATAGATACAAAATACATAACCCAAAGGCAGCCCCCAACGCCCAACTCCTCTAGCCACACCCTGTCTTCAGTTACCACTCAGTTAGTCCCCATTAGGGGATTAATTCACGGATTAAGTTAAGGCCCTCACAACCCAATCATTTTACCTCTGAATGTTTTTGAATTGTCTCACACATGAACTTTTGGAGGATATTTCATACCTAAACCATAATATGTACACAATGGAATATTATTCAGCCTGAAAAAAAAAACATGGAAATTTTGACATTTGTAACAACAGGGATTAAACTGAAGGACATTGTGTTAAGTGAAATAAGCCAAGTACAGAAAGACAAATACAACATGTTACCACTTACATGTGAAATCTGAAAAAGTCTAACTTATAAACAGGGAGTAGAATAGTGTTACCAGGGGCTGGTGGAGGAAGGGGGAATATGATAAAAAATGGAAACAAAACTTCAGTTAGATTGGATAAATAAGTTTAAGAGATCCATTATATAACATGGTAACTACAGTTAATAACAAACATATATCATGCTAGAAAAATGCTAATAGATTTTGTCTTTTCATCACACACACATACACAAATGAGGTAGTTGTGTTTAGCTTGATTTAACTATTCACAATGTATCTATGTTTAATATCATTTTTTACTGTAAAAATGTATACAATTTTATTCATCAGTTAAAAGTAAACTAATAAAAAATTTTAAAGGAAAAAGTTTCATTGTAACTTAGGCATGTTTATTCATTTATATGTTATCCACGTTTCTTTTGTGATATTACAGAGTTAAATAGATGCAACAGAGTCTGTACAGTCCACAAAACCTAAAATATCTACTCTCTGTCCTTTTACAGAAAATGTTTACTGACAACTTGCCTAGAGCAGTGGTTCTCAATGCTTGTTGTAGAATCAAAACACCTGGGAGCCTTAAGAAATATTTCTGACCTTTATTATACCAGATCAGTTAATCCAGAGTCTCTGGGGTGACCTCAGCATCATTTTTTTAAAAATTCTCCAAATGACTACTATGAGTAGTTGGACTGGAAAATCACTTATCTAAAGGAAATATCTCTTCCTGCCCATGTCTCAGCACATATAGACAAAATCACAAAGTGAAAACTTAAAGTCCAGGTCTTCAACTATTGACAGCTTATTTCTGCAAAATCTCTACATTTTTCTTACTACAAAACAAGATATAATCCCTACAATGAATCTTTGTTGCTTTGTGTTATTATTGTTGCTCTTAAGTCTAACATTTATGAAAACTAGTACAAACCTTCACTGGTCTCTTCATCCTTTACCACATTTGTTTTCAAGAGTTATCATTGCTTTCTTCTTCTTATAGATGGTTGAAACCAACTGTTATCACTAAACTATAAACACACATGAGCTACACATCAGCTACAAGTGTACTCACCTGCTATGACCTGTAGACCCAGGCAAGGTCCACCCTCTGACTCTTTACTCCAACCCTAGAGTCTTATATGGGACCTGCACATCAATCATAGCCCTCTCCTGTGTCTTTAAATGCTCCCCTTTGGTAGCCACCTTTCTCACATTCTAGAAACCTGCTAAATTCTACCATTATCAAAACACCCCCCCCAATAATTCACCCTTAGCTACTACTCATCTTCTCCCTTTATTATTCCAAAATACTTGAAAAAATCTTCACATTCTGTTTCAATTTCCAGTCTAACATTTGCTTCTAAACACAATATGCCATGGTTTCAGTCAACATCATTCTACTAGATCTCCTCTTGAAAACATCACCAATTATCTCCATTTTCTAATTTAGTGGAAAAATTTTAACCCTATTTCATAACATTTCTCCACAGCATCACACACTGCTATTTTCCTGAAATTTTCTTTCTCTGACACCACATACTGTTGGTTCTCGTCAAACCTATGATTATTCACTCCCATTCTGTGTCCTTGGTGGGCTCTCCATTCTTCAATCCACCTAGGTACTCCAGTGCTCCATCTACAGTCCACTGTTCTCACCTGCAACATGATCTTAATCACTCAAATAGTTCCATTTACCATAGGTACTGATGATTCCTGAGCTTGCTAATCCCTGCCCAGCATCTCAGACTCACAATCAATTTCCTTATACAATCACTGTTTGACTATACCAAACCCAATGTGCCCCAAAGCACAATCATTTTATCTTCTGCCTGACTTACTCCCTGTATTTCCCTGTCTCAATTCTCAATTGGAGACTTTGCAACTGACCAGATACATAGAGGTAGGAAACCTGGCATTTATTGTTAGCTCCCCCATTACCCAGAGCTAAGCATTATTAGGTCCTGTAGATTCATATCTTAATTATATCTCAAATGGACCTCCTACTACCACTGACCTAATCCAAAGTCTCATCATCTTTCAAAGGAAAGACTGAAACTGATTTTCCTACTTGCAGTTTTGCCTGCTAAAACCATCACTGTAATCACCCATTCAAGGATGATTTACTTACAACACAAATATTACCACATCAATTATAGGTCTAAAATCCATCAGTGTCTGTACTCCACAAGATACTGCTCAAGCTCTTCAGCACATATTCTCCAAAGTTTGGACCTTAGCTCTCTGCTATCATCTTCCCGCTTCACTTAATATACTCAACATGTTACACATAACAATAATAAGAACCTTCCTTACAGAAGCCTCTACCTGGAATTCCTTGCTTCTCCCCACTATTCCCTCTACCCACCTCCCATATTTTCATGTCTCCCAGGTATGGAAGTGTCCACCTCTGTGTCATCCCAATAGCCTGTGTATTTCTATACTATTCATATCATGATGCAGTAGTTAAGAGAACGGGATAATCACAGAGATTGAGGTTCACATCACTCCATTTCTCAACTCTCTTATCTGGATTCCTTAATTCCACAGTTCCTTCCTATGTGAAACAGTAATAACATTCACCTTATTGTTTTTCATTAATAATTAAGGAGATAAAGTACTTAGGCTATAAACTGACATAGGGTGTGAACCCAACAAATTAGAGTTTGTAGATGTTATTATAAATGTTTGTTGTTGATTTCAAAACCAGAAAACCAAAACTGTGTTGTATGGGTTCAGTGACTCTTCTTCAAAAGCTTTACTTTTGCAAGAAAATCTTCATAAAGTTTTTTTTTTTTTTTCTGATTTAGTCTTTATTATGGCTTTGCAAAGATCTCTTCCTTACCCTGGGTGGGGGCGGGGTGGGGGGCGGGAATCTTGATATACATTGAAACAATAACAAAAGAGAAAGTCTGGTGACATGCCAATGAAAAGAATAGCAGGAGTTTTTCACACATGAATATTTCAATCATCTTTAAAAGCTTTTAATTAGTAAAACTTAAGGACCATGAATGACTTTTTCTAGGAAAAACAAGATTCCTTATACCTAAATCATTATGAATTATCCACATGCAGAATGACAGAGGACCTGCTTTTATTTTACTTCAGAGCATGATGATGTGAAAATATAAAATATGAAGTCCTGACATTATTCCCTGTCTTTGCCTTAGCCCTACCTGATGGATATATGTCATATTTGCCCAAGATACAGAGCTCAAATTCCCCATGGTCAAGAAATCAGACCATAAAAGTAGAACAGAATTATTCTTTTTGAAGAAAATATGGTATAATATCTGTCTTTAGGTGGCAGAGTAATGTATTAAGATCTTAATTTTATTTTTCGTTTTGCTGCTCTTGAATAACTTGTTGTTGATTTCATATTTAGAAACTTGAAGATTAAAACCATATTTAGTAACTTGTATTCTTCATTTTTCCTTCTTATGCCTCACTCCTCCCTTCTGAGAAAAGACAGACATTCTACACTCCCTTGTCACAGGGAAGTCCTGCTTGTAGAACTAAAGCATAAATGGCCTGAAGAGAACTCCTCTCACTTGCTATGGTTTTCCAAGACTTGCAGTATGGAGACAAAAATAAAGTACTACCTTTGTGTGAGAGTGAGTGGTAAATGTGGGAACAAATGTGGCAGAAGCAGTTACATCTGTATGACCCACAAGTAAAGGGGTCCAAAGATTCCCTCTTACCTAGATATAGGAAAGAGGCCTGTCTCCTTAGGAAACTCAAACCAAGTGGAAACCCAGACTCTCTTTTGAGAGCACCTGAACCCAATGTGCTCCCACATCCTCGGTATCACAACAGTCTTTTTTAAATTATTTTTTTTTATTTATATATGGCAGTGGATGCATTACAATTCTTATTACACATATAGAGCACAATATTTCATATCTCTGATTATATACAAAGTATATTCACACCAATTTGTGTCTTCATACATGTATTTTGGGTAATAATGTCCATCACATTCCACTATCATTTATAACCCCCTGCTGCCTCCCTTCCCCTCTCACCCCTGTGCCCTATCTAGAGTTCGTCTATTCCTCCAATACTCCCCCTCCCTACCCCACTATGGATCAGCCTCTTTATATGAGAGAAAACCTTCAGCATTTGGTTTTTTGGGATTGGCTAACTTCACTTAGCTTTATCTTCTCTAACTCCATCCATTTACCTGCAAATGCCATGATTTTATTCTCTTTTATTGCTGAGTAATATTCCACTGGGTATATATGCCACATTTTTAAAAAATCCATCTATCTACTGAAGGGCATCTAGGTTGGTTCCATAGTTTAGCTATTGTGAATTGTGCTGCTATAAACATTGATGTGGCTGTGTCCCTGTACTACACTGTTTTTAAGTCCCTTGGGTATAGACCGAGAAGAGGGATAGCTGGGTCAAATGGTGGTTCCATTCCCAGTTTTCCAAGAAATCTCCATACAACTTTTCATATTGGCTGCACCAATTTGCAGTCCCACCAGCAGTGTATGAGTGTGCCTTTTTCCCCACATCCTCACCAACATTTATTGTTGTTTGTATTCAAAATAGCTGTCATTTTGACTGGAGTGAGATGAAATCTTAGAGTAGTTTTGATTTACATTTCTCTAATTGCTAGCAGTGATGAAAATTTTTTCATATATTTGCTGATTGACTGTATATCATCATCTAAGAAGTGTCTGTTCAGGTCCTTGGCCCATTTATTGATTGGTTTTTGTGTGTGTGTGTGTGTTTAGCTTTTTGAGTTCTTTATATACCCTAGAGATTAGTGCTCTATCTTATGTGTGAGGAGTAAAGATTTGCTCCCATGATGTAGGCTGTCTGTTCACCCCTCAGATTGTTTCTTTTGCTAAGAAGAAACTTATTAGTTTGAGCCCATCTCACTATGTTCATCAAATAAACTCTTCTCAAGTTCAAGAGTCAAATAGACCACAACACAATAATTTTGGGTGATTTTGACACACCTCTTTCATCACTAGATAGATCTTACAAACAAAATCTAAACAAAGAAACTATAGAACTCAATAATACAATCAATAACTTAAACTTAACTGACATATATAGAATATTTCATCCTCCAATGAGAGAATACACTTTCTTCTCAGCAGCACATGGATCCTTCTCTAAAATAGACCACATACTATGCCACAAAGCAACTCTTAGCAAATATAAAAAAGTAAAGATATTATCCTGCATTCTATCAGATCATAATAAAATGAAGTTAGAAATTAGTGATAAAATAAGAAATAAAATATACTCTAACACCTGGATACTAAATAATAAAAGCTATTGAATGAGCAATGGGTTGCAGAAGACATCAAGGAGGAGATTAAAAAATTTTTAGAGGTGAGTTAGAACACGGATACAACATATCGAAATCTTTGGGACACTATGAAAGCAGTTCTAAAAAGAAAGTTCATTGCATGGAGTTCATTCCTTAAAAGAAAAAAAAGTCAACAAATAAGTGACTTAAAATTACATCTCAAAGCCCTAGAAAAATAAGAACAAATCAACATCAAAAGCAGTAGAAGACAGGAAATAATTAAAATCAGAGCTGAAATCAATGAAATTGAAACAAAAGAAACAATTGAAAAAATTGACAGGATAAAACATTGATTCTTTGACACAACAGTCTTGACACCATAAAGTCCAAGGGATTGGTGTAGATTAAAGTAGATGTGTTGGGGTTTTTGACTAAGGGGCTTTGGGCAAGTGGGGAATGTATTTGTTTGTTTGTTTACAATTATCACAGATGCTAAAAACATTCTTTAAGGACAGACCTATACCACAAGAACTTCTCACCATAAGTAACACTTTAATTAGAGAAATTGGAAGACAATGGGCATCAAAGAAGAAAGTGATTTAGACTCAGGGTCTCTCACCTGTACAACACCTCCTACACCTCCCTCTGTGAGACAGGGAGCCCTGGAATAACTGAAATTGAATCTCCTTTGACCTGGGGACAAGGGCTTAGAGTTGTATTTGTCAATTTTTAAAAATATATAATAAGACATTTCTTACACATTGGAGCTTATTGGTAACTGGTGTCCCCTATAGAAATCTCAGACTGGGAGTGTGGTGACAGGGCTTTCATGCAGCATGCTGAGCTCTGTCCTGTCATCTCTGCACTCCTGAGAACACACAGCAGTCTGCACTGAGATGGCTCAGAAGATGGCTTTCCATACTGCATCTGTGTCTCAGAGCAATGAAAAAAAACCAGCCACCCTTCTGTCCCCAAGAGAACACCCAATGTTCCTTTATTCCCACTTTTTTGCACAAAAAAATGGCAGCATAAATTATATTTTTAAAGTTTTATTTTTAAGCTATTTTATTTATAATCAATAAAATCTGCTTAAGCATCTGTATATGCACACAGCCCACCTAACAATTGTTCCATGTCACAAGATTGGCAAGAAAGGACTTTTGCAATGCTATATAAAGTGACACAAATTACTGTTTTTGTGAGAAATGTCCACATATCACCTTAAATGCTAAATAAACAGCCATGTGCATTTGAAAAATGGAATTAGAAAAATAATTTTGAACTTTAGTATAAAAATAGATCTGAGGAAAGTAAATAAAATACCATTTATATAGCACCATTATCTAAACATGAAAAAAATATATGATGTAAATTAATCTTTATACCTATTTGCTAAAAAAGAAGGAAGAGACAACATGATTCTTTTTGTATGTGGGAGAAGCAACACAAGAAGTTTAAATTTCTTGCCTAAAAAGTAGTAATCAGCAGAGACGAGATAAAAATCTACATGGAGATCTAAACACTGTCTTCTTAGAAGCATTCTCTTTAAATGTTTAATCAACTTAAACTAAGATGACTACTTTAAATTTCCTTTTATAATCATTGACCAGAGTCCTGGCTTTAATGTCCATACTACCTGTCGGTAATGCATCACACCTTTATTTTAATTACTTGTTTAACATATCTTCCCTGCCAGATTATAGACCCTGGAAGACAGGAAAGTGTCTATCTTCATTTATTATTCAAGTATTTTTAAATTCTATTTTTAAATGCATGTGGCTGTTTAGTTGGCATTTAAGGTGAAAAAGATAATTGAACACTTTATAGTATCAGGCACTACAAGTACTCATCTCATTTAAATCTTCCTATAATCCTAAAAGGTAGATATAAAATCACCATTTTACTAAATGTAGAAGCTGAAGGCAGTGGCATTAAGTTGCTCATAAGAGATCACCCAGCCAGTAAATCCTGACAGAATTTCAAGCAGTACTATCCAAGGTTACAATCATGAACTCAATAGTCCTCCCTCTTTCTTCACCCTACAAACAGTGCAGAGATTTCATGCATTTCAGAATTAATCTGGATTATTTCTAGTGGCCATCAAGGATTCTGGCAGTGCAAAATTAAAACATGTCAAACTGGACACAGAGGTGGAGGCTGAGGCAGGAGGATCACAAATTCAAAGCCAGAGTTAGCAACTTGGTGAGGTCCTGAGCAACTCAGCAAGATCCTGTCTCAAAATAAAAAATAAAAAGGGTTAGGGATGAGGCTCAATGGTTAAGAACCTCTGGGTTTAACCACCAGTACCAAAGTGGGGAAAAACAGTTACTAAGACCATTTTTAGTTTCCTTGAATGTTATGATCATTGACCAGAATCCTGGCTTTAACTTCCATACTACCTGACTGTAATATATCACATGTTATTTCAATTGCTTAACACATCTTTCCTGCCAGACTACAGGGCAGGAAAAGTGGCTATCGTCATTTATACTATTCTCAGCACATAGCATAGTGCCTGGCACATAAGAGGTTCTCAATAAACTTTTTGTTGAATGAGTGACTTTGAGGGGGCCAAGGCAGTCTTCTGAGTGACAGAAAGTATGGCATAATGGTGGCACCTAGAAGTAAAACTTCATTGTAAACTATTAGACCAGGATTGACTTAGAGAAAACCTATGATCCAAGAAGACACAGCAAGTAGAAATTAACAAGTAAAACCCCACTTTTCTTTGAAGCCTTTTCAAACTCCATAGGAAAATAGCTTCTCTTTTTCCCATCCTGGGCATGATTTTTGTCACACCTGGCTTTGTCTATTTTTTGTCTGTCACACTTACTTCCTAAATTGCATATATTCATTTTTGTGTTGCCATTTCTCTGTAGAATTCCTACACATTCAAATTTTTAAATCTTCTACCCAACACACTTAACACTATTACACTACAACCACTATTAGTTTGTTCCCTTTGAAAAACAAAATTAAAGGTTACCCCTCACCTAAAGTGTTTAATCCATAAAGACTCGATTCATATTCCAAATTTACTTTCTACCATCCCTCTCTTCACACATTTTAGTTTCACCTAACAGGAGCTTCTTGCTGATGC
Organism: Marmota flaviventris; assembly: GCF_047511675.1. Taxonomy (NCBI): domain Eukaryota; kingdom Metazoa; phylum Chordata; class Mammalia; order Rodentia; family Sciuridae; genus Marmota; species Marmota flaviventris. Next base: position 98,263,684 of record NC_092498.1, on the reverse strand, counting down.
CCTGACATTTTTGCCTTTGATTATGGAGTTTACTTTATAAAATGTCCTTCATTTTTGAGCCCAGATCAATTTTCATTTCCTTCAAGAAGTCATCACAAACTCATTCCAAACAGACACAACCCTTCCTCATCTCAATTCCTACATTTTATCTATATTTTTCTGTTGACATAATGTCACTCTATTAATCCACACATGTATTTTCTATTTTCCAAGAGATAGTAAAAGGAAATGTTCCTAAGAAAATGTAACATGTAATTCACCTCTATCTTTCATTTCAAGTAGCACAGGGCCTTCTATACAGTAGGTATTTTACAATTTAAGTTGAATAAATAAGTTAATGAATAAAAAGATAAGTTCATTTTTGTTCTGTTGTTCTTACATCATGAACCTATCCTAATGTAAATAACATTAATAATAAAACCAGAATCCTAGTCCAATTTTTCTCATGAGCTAGTTACAAAACTTGGCAAATTATTTAAGCTTTATCAGTTCTAAAACCAATCTTGGGCCATTTCTAATATAAAGATACATTGTATAATATAACATAATTGGATAATTTTAAGCAGAGGAAACACAATTCTTCATCCTTTGCCTAGTAACTCTTAATCTTCCTTCAGAACTCATCATCACTTCCCCAGAGAGGTTTCCCTGAGGACATATCTACACCAAATCCCACCATATAACAATCTGATGGCAGCACCATAAATCTCAAATTGGAAGGACTTATCACCCTTATAATTTCTACTAATTTCTGTTACTGTTTAAGTAAGGTCTATACAGGCTTCTCCCCTCTATATCCAATAAAAATGAATGAATGAATGTAATCTTAGCATATAAGATCTTATAAAGCAGGACACATTTTTTAGTTCTCTATATAATATCAAATATTTCATCACTCAAATACTTTCCAAAAATAACAGACATAAATCTAGGTGATTTCACAACTTTAAAAATTGATGAAATTTATAAAGCACATAAATTATCATTTAATCAAAATTTATATATTCAAAGAATATGATCTCTGATAAACATTCTGAAGTTTGCAATTTAAATTAAATTTCCTCTTTTGTTTTATTCTAGCTCTTTGCTATTTAATGCAAATACATTTGCTTTAATAAGCTGTTTCACTTTAGTCCTAAGTCCTTCCTAAACTTAAGACATTATAGTTAGAACTATAATTATGAGTTAAAGGTAAGAGGTTATATCACAGCTGAGCACGGTGGCATATGCCAGCAGCTTGGGAGGCTGAGGCAGGAGGATGTCAACTTTCAAACCAACCTCAGTAACTTAACGGTCCTAAGAAACTAAGCAAGACCCTGTCTCAAAAAAAAAAAAAAAATTAAAAGGGCTGGGCATGTGGCTCAGTGCTTAGGCACCCCTGGGTTAAATCCTCAGTACAGAAAAAAAAAAAGAGGTTAGACAACAAAGCCAAAGCTTTAGATCTTCTTTCACATGGTCCTTTCTGTACACAGGGGACTATTCTATTTTGTCAAAAAGAGAAATTGACTGACACTAGTGACCCATGACCTCTTCCTAACCAATAAAACAGATTGAAAGCATCAAATCCTGAGACTGAGTTCTCTCAAGGGACTACATAAGACAAGCTAAGTTCACTTCTAATATAAAATAGCTCTTTACTTTTTTAGTCACATGTACGAATGTGTGAAGAGTAAACCCCCAAGCAATAATTCTATTCCTGGCAACGTAATTCTGAAGGTCACTAGAGTATGCAAAATTCCAAAAACACTTATGCAGCCTCTCAGAAAAGGCATATGCCCATAAAATTCTTAAAATAAGCTACATAGAGACATAAGCAAACAAATGTACTACAGAGCAGTGACTATCTTTCAGACATTATAGGTATTTTTGAGAAATAAAAGCAGCTATGTTAAAAGTCTATATATCTTAATTACCACTCTCAAGAAATTCCTAGGTTACACACAGACAGACAGACACACACACACACACACACACACACACACACACACATACACACACCTCCTTTGATGGCAGGAATCATATTTACCCCAGATCTTTATCATCAGAACTTGGCATGGTATACTGAATGAATAAGTGTTATTTATGAACTCCTTCTGAAGTAATCATCCAAAAAAACATAAATATGAAATAAATACAAACACAAAATAATGGACATACAAAAGTACCACTCATCTTTGGTCACATACCCAAAACTATCATTTCCAAATGGTATGATTATTTGGTTAAACGGAGTCTGTAACTTTTTAATGCTTGGGATTCTGGCACAATGCAAGACATAGGAAGTGATGGGAAATAATATGACACAGACTCATCAACATATTCCTTACTGGTATACTAAGTTTGATAACATCCATGCTAGCACAACACCATTAAGTCTAGAGTATCTTCTGAGACAGAAATAATCCTACACACTGATTTGGAAGTTACTTAATTTTATAATTTTTGAACCATTAGTCAACAGATTTAGGTGATTTTTTTCTTTACCAAAGTTAAAGCAGTAATGCTTTGAAGATAGGTTATTTTAAAATATATATGTTTACTGGGTATTAACCATATGCCAGGCATTGTTCTATACTCATTCCAAAAGGATAAAACAAGATGGAAGCAGCAAACACAAATTCCCAGGATGAGGAAAAGGTCAATTGAGGAAGAAGGCTGAGAGAACTGAGAGATGAGATGAAGTGGGGGTCTTTTCCTCTTCTACTTCTTCACCAAAATCCTTTCTTTTCGGCAGTGGTATCCCAGTACTGCTGATACTCATACACAAGCTTGTTCATGTTGCTCTCAGACTCAGTGAATTCCATCTTGTTCATGCCTTCACCTTTGTACCAGTGGAAGAAGGCCTTCTGGCAGAATATGGAGATGTGCTTGAAAAGCTCCTTGGATAACCATGCTGCTGCCAATGAAGCTGACTGCCATCTCGAGACCAAGAGGCAAGAGAGTCATTTTAACAGCCCATTAGGGATCCATCCCATGAAGTAGATACTATTCTTGCCCTTCAGGTTGTGTATCTGCTCATCTGCCTCTTTCACAGATATCTGTCCACAGAAAACATTAGCCACAATGAATGAAACTGAACATGGCAGGGATAACAGGTGGCCATCCATTTTTGGCATGAAAGACCTGATGGGTAAGTCCAAACATGGTGATGTACAGTACTACTGGCTCCCACAGTGGTGAGAGGAGCAAAACCAGGCATGAAGAAGTGGAAATGTGGAAAGAGTACCATGTTGACTAACAGGTTGCAGAGGTCAGCATAAAACTGGCTAAGAAAGCAGAGGCTAATGGTTAAGAAGAGGCTGGTGATTACATGGCTCATGGTGGCTGAAATGAGGTGGTTCACATTCCTGTAGGTTGGTATGATCATCTTGGGGATAAAGAAGAAGATAATATATAGGCCTTGCTGTCAACACAATAGGTCTCATCACTCTCTTCCATGAACTGATGAACAGAGAAGTAGTCTTGTAGGGCTCAATCACAGTGTAAGATGTTTTGGGGTGACTGCACCACTCTGAAGGTATCCATGATGCATGAATGTTGCTGATGAACAGGCATTAAAGGGCCTGTGCCCACACTCAGTGACTAGGTCAGCCGGAATTTCTACAGGCAATGAGCGATCTCAATCGCCTTCCATATCTTATCTAGGATTGAGTCAATCAGTGCAGTCTCCCCTGAATAGTGGCCCTTGACTCAGCTGTTACCTGCTGCAGATTGACCAAAAACAAAGTTATCTGGTCTGAAGATGTGGCCAAAAGAATCTTAGCAAACAAAGTCATGGCTTTACATTGTAGATCTAACATTTTAGATCCAAGATAACATGAGGAATATATTTGTCACCTGGGCTTCACTGTAGTACCAGAGATGTAGTCTAGCTTCAATTCACTGACCCCATGGTAGATACCAGTGGGGACTATCTTCATCACTGATCACCTCCCAGAACTGGAACTGGTTACGACACTGACTGGTCTAGATTTGCATGATTTCCTTCATGGTTAAATTTTATTTTAATTGTGTTTTCCTCACCCCATAATATACAAGGCAAGAAAATATGTCAAAACATTTTTTTTTCTTTAACAGTTATATGCTGAAAGGGTGGAAAGTGACTTGGAAGCTGGGAACAGCAAGATCCAAATGAGATGGTGGGAAAATTCTGAGTTTACGACATTTTTTAATATCAGAGTTTTTAAAAATATCACAAAGTGTGACAGTTTCATAGTAATAATATTTACACATATGAACAAAAGAACAAAGTATTATAAATCTTGGGCCAAAAAAAATTACCTTATAACACTCCTGCACAAGTGAGCTAAAAAGAGAATTTTCTTCTTATAAAAGTTTCTTTTTACTAGTACTACTGGTATTTGTCTTTCTTATATATTTTATGCATCCAGCCATATTCAGAGTCACACAGAACTACACCATAGTACTACTATAATAATCAAGTTGACTCAGAGAATCAAATGACTCTTAAAGACTCTATAAGTACAGAACAAAATAGATTCTCTCATTCTTCTCAACATATTGTACTACTCCCTACCTGTTCAGAGTAAATATTGATAATATTACATGTCAATGCTGTTATTTCAGTATCAAAAACCATATATGGTCACAGTAGACACTGTCCTTACTAACTAATTATAGGCAGAAAGAAAGAGCTACACAGTTTTTTGAACCATATTCTCATTTAATAAACATTTACTATTTATCTTATAGTGAGTAATACTCAAATCATTTCAGAAAAAGATGATCATAAGAAAAAAGAAACTCAGAATTACAAAACCTCTACCTCCAAAATCTAACAAAACAAATATAAAAGGGAAAAAATCAAAATGTACCAGCAGAAAATTAAAGAAGATGGCAATTTCTGCCACAAATTTTGGTATGTGTCAATTAAAGACAAGAGAGTGAGTATTTGTGATACTGACTTTCAGTTCCTTTCATGACTGTCAATAGCAGATTTTCCTTGGCTACCACATTTAAAAGGAAGGAAACTTCTTCTACCTTTATTCTATTTCTTAGTCCCTTGTTATTTTTGCCACAGCATTCATCAATCTGTAATATTTTTTTTCCATTTTTGTATTTCCGGTATCATACCCTCACAATAAAGTATCCATTAGTACACCTTAGGAAACAAATTCCACAGGGATAGGGACTGTGGATTTATAATCTAGTTCCATGGACACTCAGAAAATATTTTCGACTGAATGAATAAGTGGTTGGAATGTAACTGAAGAAGAAAAATATCAAGGGTGTCAATGAGCTTATACAACATGAACTCCTGTGCCAGATAAAGATGTGTTTCTAGTGTGTATTATAACATAATTCAATATGTAATGGCAACACAGGACCTCATATTTATAGCCATCCCATGAAAGTTTCACTCTGATAAAGTAGAACTTCAAAAATACAATTAATACATTCTGGAGACAAAATGTGTAAATAACAAAAAAAGCTATAAAGTAAAAGCAAATTTTTTTATTAAATAAAAAATTAATCACTATTAATACATTCTTACATGTCTCTAGGGAAATTTTATATATGATAATCTCTTTAAGAAGGGATAGCTATGCTGATAGGAAAAGATCCTAAAGCATAGTTAGAATCAGCTCTACTGACAATAAAGGAAGATCATCCCATGCAGGAAACAAAGCATGTGCAAAGGCCCTGTTTTAGTCAGCTTTTTCATTGTTGGGACTAAAAGACCCAACCAGCACAATTATAGAGGAGGAAAATTTATTCAGGGGCTCACAGTTTCAGAGGTCTCACTCTATAGACAGCTGGCTCCACTTTCCAGGGCTTCAGGTTAGGCAGAACATCATGGTGGAAGAGTGTGGCAGAGGGAAGCAGCTCACATGATGATCAGAAAGCAGAGAGAGAGATACAAATATATATATATATATATATATATCAAAGCCATGCCCCTAATGCCTCAACTCCTCCAGACAAATCACATCTGCCTTCAATTACCACTCAATTAATCCCATCAGGTCATCAATTAATTATTGCTCTCATAACCCAATCATTTCTCCCTTAAACCTTCTTGTATTGTCTCACACATGAGCATCTGGGGAAATACCTCACCTCCAAACCATAACAGGCCCTGAGGTCAGGAATTCAGGGAAATCCATGATTTCAACAAATATAGCTATAGATAATTCCCAATAACCTGTTTCTCCTCAAAAGAATCAAAGGTCAACTGGAAGAAAAAAGGTACCTCTACCCAAAGTGTCCATTGAAAGGGAGTTGCCTTAATTAGTTGTCCCAAAAAACAATCTATACATACCCAAATAAAACTACAAGAGTCAAGAGCTCTCCTATGTACCAATAATGAATCTTCTGAGAAATAAATCAGGAAAATGGTCCCATTCACAACAGCCCAAAAAAAGAAAAGATAGGAACTGGGCATGGTAGTACATGCCTGTAATCCCAGCAACTGGAGAGGCTGAGTCAGTAGTTTTGAAAGTTCAAAGCCAGCCTCAGCAACTTAGCAAGGCCCTAGGTAACTTAGCAAGACCCTGTATCAAAATAACTTTTTTTTTAAAAAAAGGACTGGGGTTGGGAACAGTGGTTAAGCATCCCTGAGTTCAATCCCCAGTACCTCCCCCCACAAAAAAAAATGATGAAAACACTTGGGAATAAATCTAACCAAGGAGGCAAAAAAACCTCTACAATGAAAATGACAGAACACTATAGAAAGAAATTGAAGAAAAAAAAAGAAGATGGATAGATGTCCCATGTTTATGGGTAGGAAGAATTAATATCACTTCACTGGCCATATAACCAAAAACAATCTACAGATTGAATAAAATATCCCTATCAAAATACCAAAGACATTCATCATAGAACTAGAAAAAAATCCTAAAATTTGCTTGGAAGAAGACCCAGAATAACCAAAAACAATGCTAAGCCAAAAAAATCAATTCTGCAGGCATCACAATACCTAACTTCAAATTATTCTACAGAACTATAGTTACAAAAGTTGCATGGTACTGACATAAAAGCAGACAGATAGAATAATGGAACAGTAGACACAGAGACAAACCCATTCAGATACAGTCATCCGATCTTTGGCAGAGACACTGATATCATACCCTGGAGAAAAGATAGTCTTTTTTAATAAATAGTGGTGGGAAAATTGGTTATCATATGTAGAAAAATCAGACTAGATGTTGAACATTTTTTCATATATATTTAATATATTTTTCATATATTTGTTGATTCAAACCACAGGGTCAGGTTGGATTGTGGAAAAAAAAAAACGTAATGGCATTTTTTCATATATTTGTTGGTTGATTGTTAATCTTCTTCTGAGAAATGCAAATAAAAACTATTCTAAGATTTCATCTCACTCCAGTCAGAATGGCAGCTATTAAGAATACAAACAACAATAAGTGTTGGCAAGGATGTAAAAGAAAAAGGCACACTCATACATTGCTGGTAGGAATGCAATTTGGTGCAGCCAATATTGAAAGCAGTATGGAGATTCCTTGGGAAACTGAGAATGGAACCACTATTTGACCCAGTTATCCCACTCCTTGGTCTATACCCAAACGACTTAAAAACAGCATACTTCAGGGACACAGCCACATCAATGTTTATAGCAGCACAATTCATAATAGCTAAACTGTGGAACCAATCTAGATGCCCTTCAGTAGATAAACAGATAAAGAAAATGTGATATTATATATATATATATATATATATATATATATATATATATACACACACACACACACACACACACACAATGGAATATTACTCAGCATTAAAAGAGAATAAAATCATGGCATTTGCAGGTAAATGGATGCAGTTAGAGAATATCATGCTAAGTGAAATTACCCAATCCCCCCCAAAAAACAAATGCCTAACGATTTCTCTAATTAAAGGAAGATGATTCATAATATGCTTTGGGGGGATGGGGGGAGAGTATTAAATGAACTCTAGATAGGGGACAGGGGAAAAGGGGAGAGAAGGAAAGGGAGGGTGCATAGGGGTAGGAAAGATGGTAAAATGCAATGGTCATCATTACCCTAACTACATATATGAAGACACGAAGGATGTGACTCTACTTTGTGTACAACCAGAGATATGAAAAATTGTGCTCTATATGTGTAATATGAATTTTAATGCATTCTATTGTCATATATAACAAATTAAATTTTAAAAAAAAAATTTTGTTAGAGATTCAGTCACAGCCGGAAGAGCAAAGAACACAATGTTGAGACTGAATAAACCAAAGCCCTTGTCATTCTCAATGTGACTCATTAGCTAAGGGTGCTTAGTGTCATGTTCTCTTTTAAAACTCCCATACTCAGAGTATCTTATTAATCAAACCACAGGGTCAGGTTGGATTGTGAGCTTTGAAATGTAATACAGATTAAATGTTGATTAATATTATTGCCAAAAATATGTGTATTGTAGAGTCTGGTTAATTAATACTGTAACATAAATGAAATTTTTTTTTTTTGCAAATTGCCTGAAAATTTGAATTTGTTGAATAAAAAATTAATAAAATATATAAATATATTTTTTAAAAATAAAAATCAGACTAGATCCCCATCTCTCACTCTGTGGATTCAAAATGGATCAAGGACCTAGGAATTAGACCAAATATTTTGCAGTTCCTAGAAAAAAATGTAGGATCAACACTCCAACATATAGACAGGTAATAACTTCCTCTATAGGACTCCTAAAGCTCAGGAAATAATGCCAAGAATTAATAAACATAATGGCATCAAATTAACAAGCTTCTGCATAGCAAAGGAAAAGACACCAGCCTTGGTGTTCATCAATGGCTGAATGGATGATGAAATGTGGTATTTGTACACCATGGAGTTTTTTCAGCCATAAAGAACAAAATTATGTTATTTGTAGGAAAATGGATGGAACTTGAGAACATTATGTTAAGCAAAATAAGTCAAACTCAGAAAAATCAAAGTTCATATGTTTTATCTCCTATGGGGAAGCTAGGGAGGATGAAGGAAAAGAAAAGCAGGAAAAGGGTCTCATGAAAAGCAAAGAGAGACCAGTAGAGTAAAGAGATCAGGGTAAGGGTAGAGGGAAGGGAAAGGGGAAATACTGGAAGACTATATTGCCCAAATTATATTGTTATATAATGGGCATGCATGACTATGCAACAACAAAACCCATTCTTATGTTTAATTATAATGCACCAATAAAATGATGGAAAAAAGGACTATTCAAAAAAAAAACTAAGTTACCTTGTGCAAAGATATGAATAACCAAAATTGACATGGCACAAGCAGAATAAATCAATCCAAAATAAATCACCTAGTTAATACTGCTGTTATTTACAAAAATAAACATTCATTCAACTTCCAATAATATCAAAAACAATCAGAAACATACATGTGCACAGAATGAAGTCCAAAGACCTTTGTTTTCTCCTTAATTTGAATTTGAGGATTTCTTTACATTATATTTCTTCTTTAGGAGTATATACTTCTTAATGTCAGTATGAGTATCACCATATTATGATGGTGTTATTGACTTAAAAACTCATTTTTTAAAAAATCTCATAATGCTCTTCAGGGATAAAAGTTATAAAGTTTTAAGGTACTTTTCACTCATCTAAACTCTATGTAAACCTTCTTCTATTATAGCTAAGTATGAAAAAAACAAAGAATTAAATACCTATTATTTCTATAATTATTTTTTCATACAAGGCAAAGTAAAAGGAGAAGGAAACTTTAACTTTCTAGTTTTAAATCACACATACTATCGTGATGTTATTCCTCAGGCTTTACTGGCAGTAGTTTTCACCTATTAATTCCATGAAATTGTTTAATAATAATTATTACTATGATATAAAATTATACCACATGATATATGCTGTGTTTTATATATAGTACAAATCTTGATTCTTAGAATTATTCCTTAAAACCCAATAATCTTCTATGTATTTACATATTTGTGCTACAATTTCTTTTCATGAAAAAAAAACAGTATGAATTTGAGATTAAAATTCTTGGAGAACAGAAAATCTAGGTTACTTGAACTGAATCCTTTGCAGTTATTTGAGCCAGAAATGTTCCTCAGTCATATTTATTCCTGTGTTTTAGACAAACATTACCTTTTCTTGTTAACAAGCATTCTTCATAGAATTCCCCATTCCCTTAGAGAGCATTCTCTATAAATTGTAGGGTTTGTCTTTTCAAAGTTTATACAGATGTATGGTTTATTTTCTTTAATAATTTATACATTTTCCATTAACATAAAAAATTAATTATATTAAGAATTAATATAACATTGAAATGATGTTTTCCAGTTGAGAAATAAAACTATAGCCTCTAACAATATATATTTCCTAGGAAAATATGAGAAGCAAAACTACAGAAGCTATCCCTATGCAAATGATGGATAATATATAAAGAACTCAATAGGAAAAAAAAAGTGCTTGAGAACATCCATGCACAGTTTTTTTTTAATGAGATAAATGCATCTGAATAGAAATAAAAGAAAAATATGAAAAGAGTTAACCATTCAGCATATTTCAACAGCCAGTTCCTTTCACCACTGCAAAGGGCTTTGTGAACAGTAAAGATGTAGGGTCTCAAATCTGAAGTACATTTTGTAATGGCCTCAATCAGTCTTCAGAATTCCAGATGACTAAAGAGAGAGACACCTGACAGATGATGTTATAAAGGCTGTCTCCATGTGAATCTGACAGTTCTTCAACTCTTATTCCATTACTGGTCTTGGAAAAAAAACTCGGAAGAACATTCAAAAAAAAAGAAAATCTTTATTTAAAAAAAAAACTTCCAACTAGTAAAATCATATCAAAAATATAACACTGGGCTGGGGTTGTGGCTCAATGGCAGACTTGCCTCACACATGTGAGGTACTGGGTTTGATCCTCAGAATAAAAATAAACAAACAAAATAAGATATTGTGCTCATGTATAACGAAAAAAATATTTTTTTAAAAAAAAAATTACACTGGATCTTATTTCAAGTATGTATTTAATAACCCTGATTTTAGAAAACACATTATATTCCTCAACCTATATTATTTTTAACATGCAGATATACATATCCCAAGGAAATATTTGTATTTCCTGTTTACTTAAAAGAATTGTGAAAAATGTCTTATGAACATCATTTTTAAATTAAAGAAGAGAAAATCAGAAGACTCTCATCTTACTATACCTCAGGAAATGAAATGGAAATTTTTAAATAATCTTTTAAAGTATCAGCACAAAGCTGAATGTTATCTCTGATTGAACAGTGATGATTAAAACACTAAGGAAGTAATCCCAAAAGTCTTTACTAACTAAAAATATATTTTAAAACTGTTGAATTTAGTGAATTTCAGTATTTGGTTGAAATTTCTTTGTAATGTTTTTAAACAATGTGCAATATTTTGGCAAGATCTTAAACCTGCCCAGTGAGCAACTCCAGAGAAAACAAAATACAATAAAGTTGTTGTATTTTTTTTTTTTTAAGAAACATGAAGTGCACAGGAAAGTGTGCTTTGCCTTAACCTAACTTCACAGCTGCATTCCTGAATGTTAGTGACTGATTTTCTTTTGTGCAATCTTTCCAAATCTTTCCTCACCGGACATTACCATTTACTACTTATATGCCCACCAGCTGTAGAAGAAATAAAAATAACAAACAAACCAAGCACAAATGTAAAACATAAAACAAAAAACAGTTCCTGGCTCATCCTATTTCCATGTTTAAATCCTGTAGTCAATGAAAGTAACCAATCAACATTTACTGAGCATTTATACGGCAATAAACTCTTTTCAAGTAACTAAGAAAAGGAGAAAATTAAATAAATTGGATAAGTCACAGATAAGAACTGGTCAAAATGGAATCTTCTTTTCTGGCATTTTTCCGAATGTTCATAATAGTGGAAACAACTGGCATGAAAGAAATATTCAGAGTCTTTCAAGTTGGACTATCTAGCTCTTATGCCACTTTTCACATGAGTCTCTGGACAAGTCATGTATTTTCTCTGAGCATCAGCTTCCCCATTTATATGACCATAATAATATATATCTTGCACAATGTTGCTGAGAGTTATTTAAGATGAAGTGCATAACACACCATACATGCTGAGTTAATGAACACAAATCTTGTTATTAATTAAAGCATATAGTATTTGTTTTTTTAATTTATTTTTTTATTATTAGTTGTTCAAAACATTACAAAGCTCTTGACATATCATATTTCATACATTTGATTCAAGCAGATTATGAACTCCCATTTTTACCCCATATACATATTGCAGATTCACATCGGTTCCACATCCACTTTTTTAGAGGATAGGAAGGGCAGCAGAATACAACAGACACTAGTATAGCATATAGTATTTGTATTTTCCTCTAAATACAAATCACAGCTAAGGCACTTTAAAAAATATTTTCTTATTGAAAAGTGATATATATATATATGTCAGAAATATTTAGGAAATATTAGTGAGCAAAAGAAAATAATGAAAATCATGCCAAGAGATAACCACATTCACAATTAGCTTTCTCTCTCTCTCCTCCCTTCTACTTTCCCATCCTCTCTCCCTCCTTTTCCCCTTCCTACTTACCCTAAACATAATGAAAAGAATCCCTGAAAGTGAGGATCTCTGGATATATTTCTTCCTGTACCTCTGCTCCATATAAACCAACCAACTTTATACATGGGGACTAAGCAAAAATGATCTTTCTTGTGATGATTCCCTCCTGATCCTCCAGGTTCAGCAGTTAGGGGAATATATGTGTAGCGAGGAACAGCTGGAGCTGAGGATCCCACAAATCTCCCCTGAAGATTCATTCTCCCTCCAGGATTATCACTAGTTAATCCTCACTGCCATGCCACATAGACCCTAGGAACATGTTTCTGTCTGTGGCTGCAACCTGCTTTATGTTTTTTCCATGTTGATGTGACTTAAATTTTTTTTTAATTTCTTAAATTTATTTTAACTGATACAGAAAAATATTAAAATTGTACATAAGCATGTGGTATTTGTGCTGTTTTGATATCTATATACATTGTGTAATGTTTAAATCAAAATTCTTTCTTCTAGCTTTTTGAAATGTTCAGTACATTATTGTCATCTATAATTACCCTACTGTAATAGTACATCAGAATTTCTTACTCCCATCCAACTATAACTGAGTACACCAGGTCAATGTAGTTTTTTTAAAGGTATCATTAAAATGTGAGAAGAATGGGTATGAATTTACCAAGACAAAGAACAAAGTAAAAGTGCAAAGATTACATTGTGCTCAGCTCAAAAGCAGAAAAGCTGAAGGAATATGGCATTTTCAGGAAATTAAATGTGTCCTATAAAGATGCAGCATAGATGTTCTATTACAGAGAGAAAATTAGAAAAAAGAAAAGCCTAGAAAGGAGGCAGGTCCAAATAATATGGTAGTTCATCTGCCCTGCTAAGTCTTGTAGGTCACGCACCTGATCATTAAGGGAAAGAACTTTGGTGTTGAACTGTTCTCAGCACTTTTTCTAAAAACTCACTTGACCTTGGAGAAATTACTTAACCCCACTGAGCTGTAGTTTCCTTATTTTTAAAACAGCAATAATAGCAGCATATCTGTAAGAATTAATTGAATCAATAGTCAATCAATGCTTGTTTTTGAAGTAGCTATAAAGTCACAGCAAACACTGAATTAATAAATACTGAACCATTGTCCTGGGAAAAACAAAAGGTCACATTCCTGAGAGCCTCTGGCCCCAACACTGCCTTGTACTCTTCAATGCACAACCTTTTATATGTATGCCTCTGATATGGGTTGTGATTCATTAACATTGAACTCATGGCTAAGGAACTTACAACTCAGGCATCATCGAGGTCTATCTAACATATATTTTCTCCCACAGACACATTGTAGGCTCTTTGAGCTTAGGAATAGTAGGCAGCCTCCAGTTCTATACTTGGGTCTGCTTTAGACGACAAAAATACAAGAAAAAGCATAAAAATTTGAAAACCATGGTGCTAAATAGATCACAAAAAGGACATTTATTTGTAGCATGAAAGCTGAAACAAGAAAGCAGATCATGGCCTTGTTTCACCACAGCCGGAAATGTGCATGTCGAGTGACTCATACTTTCCCATGCCCCGTGCTATGCTCTGGACTGTGAAAGCACCATGAGTATTGATTTGGAGGTAACAAATTTTAGCAAGTAAGTAAATTCACAATACAGAGATCATAAACAATGAGAATTAGCTGCATATATTAAGGTTCAGAAATATTCAGGAAATGTCTTGTTCAGCAGAGGAAACCACTGAAGCTTTCTAAGCTGGATACTGACCCTCAGATTTTCAGTATAGAGAGAGAAAAAAAAATTCTTTGAGGAGACATTGCAACAAGGAAGACCTGGAGGCAGAGAAAATGGCTAAGGGTAGGAAGGGAGACAGAGCAGAGCTTCGGGAGGCAGAATCAACACCTGGTTGGCTAGAGCAAGTGGAAAAGAAAATTCAAGACTGATCACAAAGTTCCTAAAGTAGACAACAAGGCAACCAAAATAAGGAATTCAGAGAAGGTATCAAAAGACAAGGGAACTGTCTCTTCATTAAAAGTGATCCCTCCCTGGCTTCTGTAAGACCTATTCTTGTTTTCTTCCTTCCTTTATTCCTACCTTCTCTAGCTGTTCTTTAATAATAAAGCTGAGAGAAACAGCAGGCAGATGTGAAGAGGCAGTCTTCCACTGTTCTCATGTTGCCAGTGAGAACCAACTGGCAGCAGCTCAGAAACCCCATCCCCAATAGCAGATAGAGTCAGATACTTACATACTTCCTTACACCCAGGATCCAATGTGAACAGAGTGTCTCATCTTCCCCTCTGCCCAATTTAGCAACCATGCCAAGTGTAGCACAAACAGCACTAGGTGATGCAGGCACCATGCCTCCTCAAGCTGAAGTTTTATCTCTGTCCAGTTTCAGACTCCAGTTCCCTGCAGGGACTTTAAGCCTGGCCATGGCCATTACTTAACCCAGCATAGCTCAGATATGCTGCTAGACAATACTGGTTTCTTTCCTTCCTTCCATGCCCTCTCCCTGCTCTCAACATAAACATTCATATGCCTAAGGACTACTACAACTGACTAATCTTTTCTTGGGATCCTATTCTAAAATCCCACATGATTCCTTGTGGCCTCCATCCAATAATTCCACTGCCACTTCCTGCCTATCAAACTGGAATCACAGATATTAATATTAACTGATATGAATATTAAACTTATATATGCCTCTTGAACCCTAGCACTCCTCTTGAGACTACAGTTACTACAGAGTCACTCTTTGGCATGGTCCTACATCATCTTAATCTCCTTTCTTTTCACAATGGCCTACTGTATACTTCCTGAGTTTCCAGACACAAATGTATATAGAATTGTTAAACAGTTATATAACAAGCTGTTTCAATAGTACACATGAGAAGTCAAGTAATAATATAATATTTGATATGTGAAAGGGAAAGAATTGATAAGGAAATTGTCATGAGCATAATTTTTTTATAAAGACCTTAATTTAACATCCATTTTCTTCCCACAAAAGACATAGAAATCTCTAACAATGCTGTGGTCCTTCTCAATCCCAACCCACCTCCAAAACAAAGTGAGAAGACAGTTACATCAAACATTTTGCCAAGTTTTTTGAAATATTGTTTCTCAAATGCCACTCTACAGTCCAGTACTGATCACACAACATGTGAACCACCTGGAGAGCTTATTAAAAATACAAACACCCAGACCCACCCAAAAGTTCTAATTCAGTAAGTCTAAATTCCAAGGATTTAATGGTGAAATATTTCTAGAAAATCAACCAGATTGGAGTACCAGTACATTATAGAAAATGGACTTCCTTCAATTCCATGATTGTCTAGTTTGAGTTATAATCAAATCTAATTTCAGCTATAGATATGTGGCCAATGAACATGCTCTGTACTTAAAGTCTGAACTTGAGGCAATTGCAAATCAAGTATTCTAATTTATGAAATGAACACGTTAGCCTCATATAAGAAAAGAATTCCAGTCAGAATAGATCACAGAAGAATATGGAACACACAATGAGGCTGATTGAGAACAACAGATCCTTCCTTTATTCATTCATTATTATCAAGAAAACTTGTACTGAGAACCTACTATGTGCCAGACAGTATGCTAAGTGTGGGGAATATAAGAATACGCTACACATACTTAATCTTGCTCTTATTGAATGTACAATTTATTGGTTTATATAATGAATATTTTTTAAAAAATCATAAACTATAAATGCATAAGAATAGATTAAGACTTTACAGTGAGAGATCTGACTCAGTAGAGAAGAGCAGGAAGTATGTGGATGTGGTCAAGGAAGACTTTCTAAAGAGATGAACTTAAAGACAAAATCTGAAGTATAAGTAGGAGTTTATCAAGTGAAGGGCTGGGGGAAGTGAAGAATGTTCCAGGAAGATGAAAAATGACACGAAGACAAAAAGACTTAGAGGGTGCAGGGGAGTGACAGGTCTGAGGAAATGAAAGCAGGTGGTTTCCCTGGAGTGCAGCAAAACAGAAGAATGGTTGGCAGGAGATGAGGGAGAGGAGGGACAGACAGACCTCCAGGACCAGGAAAGCCAACATAAGAATGGGTCTTTATCCTTGAATGCATCAGTTGACATCATTCTTGGGAGGCAAGAACAGAAGCAGGGAGGTCAGAGTGACAGTCTGTGGTGCTCTAAAAGATAGACATCTGTGATGGAGACAATGGAAACAAGAAGAGAAATAGGAAAGATACAAAGGACAAACTAGTAGATATTATTCTTATATAAGTGATGCCAGTGTTCCTTTTACAGAAGTAAAATAACATTTCTTTCTCTTAAAAAATTAAGTATTTTTTGTAGGGGCAGGTGTTGTTTAGTGAGTTGATATACTTTTAGTGAATATCTCAGTGCCAGCTATTTTTTAAAACGAGTTGTTGTTTGAGGGTATGCTTTCAATTTTTAATGAGTTTCTTTGGCAAATTTTGGTACCAGGGATTGAACCCAGAGGTATTTAACCACTAAGCCATATGCCCAGCCCTTTTTATTTTTTGAGGCAGGGTCTTGCTAATTTGCTTAGAACCTCATTAAATTGCTGAGGGTGGCTTTGAACTTGTGATCCTCCTGCCTCAGTCTCATGAGCCACTGGGATCACAGGCATGTGCTACCATGCCTGGATTTTGCTCTGTAATTTAAAAACTAGAGCTATTTCAACATACTCTTAGACAAAACTGTACTTTACAAATATAATGGCTAGAAGCAAATTCTTATCCTACCATATAGGTCAAAACTACATTTTTTCCTCTAGAATTAGTAGAGTTAGTCTCACAGCTTTGTGAAAATAATTTAAAAAAACACTTAATTGTACCATATTAAAGAGGCAGATTTATAGTATTTATAAAAATTAAATTATTGTTTGTAGACTTATCTTTCAACTTCCTTCCTATATTGAATGGAACCATTGTTAATAATTCTCAAATTTACAATCCTGTGAATATTTCAATGAAATTGACACAAGTGCATTAAAATTGGTTGGAAATTATGATCTAAAGCTTGTTATTTATTAATTAATAATATTATTATATTATAATGCAATTACATTCCTATTTTTATATAAGTATATTATATATTACATACTATATTTAAGTTTTTATAGGTGTTCCACATCTGGGAAAATGAGACACTTATATATCTTTTTCCAAGCTCCCTCCTCTAGCATTCAGATTACTACCAGAATCTCTTCTTTTTAATTTATTCTTTTTACTTATATACAATACCAGGATACATCCTGACATAATCACAAATGCGTGGAACACAACCACTCCAATTCAGTCCCCAGCACTCTCTCCCTGTCCCCATCTCCCCTCCTTCCACTCCACTGGTCCCTCTTCATCCATTTATAGCTTCCTTCTTTTTAAATCAGTGTCCTATGGATACACCAGATGCCAAAACCCACTGTGCCAACATGCACATGCACATATGAAAGTTCAGTCAGATTCATTCCACTATTCTTCCCTTTTCCAGTCCCTTCTTCCTCCTCCTCAATCCCCTTCATCTACTCTACAGATCTTTCCTCTATTTTAATAAATTTCCCTCTCCTTTTTTTAACCTTACTCTCCCCTTCCTTCCTTCCTCCTTCCCTCCCTCCCTCCTTCCTTTCTTCTTCCCTCCCTCTCTTTCTTCTTCCCTCCCTCCTTCCCTCCTTCCTTCCTTCTTCCCTTCCCCTTAGTTTGGATTAGCTTCCATAGATCAGAAAAAACATTTGATCTTTGACTTTGAGGATTGGCTTATTTCACTTGTCACAACAGTCTCCAGATCAAGCAAATTACCAGAAAATGCCATAATTTTATTCTTCTTAATGACAGAGTAACACTCATGTGTGTGTGTGTATGTATGTATGTATGTGTGTGTGTATATATATATATATATATATATATATATATATATATATATATATCACATTTTCTTTATCCATTCACCTGTTGCAGGGCACCTAGTTTTGTTCCATAGCTTGGTTATTGTGAATTGTGCTGCTGTAAACATGAATGTGGCTGCATTACTGTAGTATGCTGTTTTTTTATCTTTTGGATGTACACTGAGAAATGGAATAGTCAAATGGTGGTTGCATTCCAAGTTTTCTGAGCAATCTCCATACTGCTTTCCAGAGTGGTTGAACTAATTTGCAGTCCCACCAAAAATGTATACGTGGACATTTTTCCCCAATCCTTGCCAACACTTATTGTTATTTGTATTCTTGATAATTGTCATTCTTACTTGAGAGAGATGAAATCTCAATTGTAGTTTTGATTGGCATTTCTCTAATCACTAGAGATGTTGAACATTTTTTTCATATATTTGTTGACCATTTGTATTTCCTCTTTTGAGAAGTGTCTGTTTAGTTCTTTTGCCCATTTATTGATTAGGT
Source organism: Marmota flaviventris (assembly GCF_047511675.1). Taxonomy (NCBI): domain Eukaryota; kingdom Metazoa; phylum Chordata; class Mammalia; order Rodentia; family Sciuridae; genus Marmota; species Marmota flaviventris. The sequence continues at coordinate 98,244,764 of NC_092498.1, read as the reverse complement.
TATTGGGTTTTTTGGGTTTGGGGTTTTTTTTTTTAGTTCTTTGTATATTCAGGATATTAATGCCTTGAGGAGCAGTTGGCAAAGATAGTCTCCTATTCTGTAGGTTCTCCCTTCACTCTTATTTCCTTTGCTGTACAGAAGCTTTTTAATTTGATGTTATATTGAACCATAGCAATAATTTTCATCTTTATGCATCCCAGGATAATTTAGTTGGTAGTTTAAAGTTTTGAAGAATCATACTGATTGATTGGTTGGTTGGTTTGCTGAGTTTTTTGAACTTCTTCATTATCTGAATCAAGCACAAATGATACAGCTATGCCCTATGCTTCTAAAAATGTTTTCTTTTCCAAAACTGCTTGGCAGCCTATCTTACTTTTCTCTCTAGTCTGACCCTTAGATATTGTTTTCCCAAAGATTCTTTCCTGGGATCTCTTCTCACTCTAGGCCAGTGTTTCTTGAGCCATAATCAAAATCTCTGAGGAAAGGTCTCAGTCATCAGGATATTTTTTAAGCTCCCCAAGTGATTCCTATGCACAATCAGGAAAGACAAGTACTGTTCTTGGTCCTCTCTGAGATCACACTCAATCATCTCAATAATCATTTTTCTACTAGTGACTCCCAAATCTGTTTGTCATTCAAAAAAGAAATAAAAATAAATAAATTACAGCAAAAATTTAAACTTTGTTTTTAAAATTACCAAACTTAAAGATATGTTGTAATTTAAATCACTTATTTCTGTACTGCTCAAATTTTCTCTTTTTGAGGGACAAGATGCCTGTGCCCTGTTGGTATCACAAAGGACTGATTAGACAGCGTACTGGAAAACTAAATCTGGGCTAGAATGCCTTTCCTCAATTACAAACATTTAATTGAATCTTCACTGAAGATCCCATATGCACCAAAACAATCAATATATCTTAAAAGTTAGTTCATCGTATCCTCATGTCTCCAGACTTTAGTGCCTAGCCTTAATGTCATCCACTCAACGGCTAAAGTTAAAAACTGAGGAATTAAACTGCTTGCTTTCTCTTCCTTCATCCCTGTTACCATCATTTCCTCTTGTCTGGAGGCTTAACTGGCCTCCTTGCTCACAGTCTTTGCTTGGTTCCATGCTATTGCCAAAATTTTACTTCTACATGAAAATGCCTGTGTGTGCCCCTTCCCCTTAAGCCCCCTGCTAACCTTAAGGTCATGTTTGCATTTATAAAAATGTTTTAAAAAGACCTTAAAAATCTCTTCCATTATTCTCACTGCTCCTCATGCTGATGCAACCCCTTCATCATTGCTTCACCTGACCTCAAAAGAGACTCTAATTCTTCATCAGTTCCAGTCTTGCTCTAGTACATAAGAGAACACAAAGTTAAGGCTGCTAAAATAGAAATTCCTTTGCATTGATAAGGTGATGCGTAAAAGTTTACTGAGTTCTTTATTTGACAGCAACTTAACTGAGTTTGAAAATGTAGGGTAAAATGAATCTTTGGTTAGAATTATAGATTCCACAGTTATCCCCATCTTCGAGATAAGCAAGATACATGAAAATTGGGGGATATTACTTAAATAGCCTAGTATATTAAATAGTTAAAATATTCATGCTTCTGGAAAATGCTATTGGCTAGTAACTTCTTTGGCATGAATTTTTTTCCTTATTGAAAATCCTTTCATTTTCTCTGAATAACACTTTTTAAAGAATTTTGTTGGAAAGTCTAACAATAAAAGCACCTCATAGAAATAATCCAGAGTGTTTTGTTTGCCTGGTAAACCTTTCTCACATCTGAAATTATCCAAAATAATATGTTCTCAATTGTTCTTATTTAAATTAGTAACCTGGCCAAAATGATTCCCAGCTATTAAACACTTCTTCATGCTTCTCAGGGGTGGTCTTTCCCTATTTTTATACTAAGAATTAGACAATTCACGTTAATCCCATCATAACTTAGGCGCCCATATCATATAATATAGACAGAAAATCATTCAAGCATTTCATTTATCCAAGATGTCTTTACTTATTATGTACCAGAAATTGTCTATTATTTACTTATTCAAAAAATACTTGCTAAGTGCCTCTGTGCTTGGGATTTAATGGGAAACAAGAAAACAACGCTTCCTACTCTTATATGCTAAGTCTTAAAGCAGGACTTAGATGTCTATATTTTCAATGTCTCTTATATTTACTGGATCAGAGATCAGTGGTTCTCAATAGCAGAAGTCAGCAAATAACTTGCTGGACAAATTAAGCCTACTGCTCATTTTTGCATAGCTGACAAATTAAAAAGGATCTTTACATTTCTAAATTGTTTTTTAAAAAAGAAATTATCTCATGATAAATGAAAAATATAAAAACTCAAATTTTACTGTCTGTAAATACGTTCATTCACCACATACGTACATCACACTCAAATATCACATCTGTGGCTGATTTTGTACCAACTTGGCAGAAGTGGCACCCTCACGTTTATTGTTTCACACATGTTAATGCACCACCAACCATAGCAACTCCTTTAGAACTTAACAGCATGTTAGCTGTCACGTGTATTGCCATAGCACATTTTTTATTATTACCAGTGTATACCTAACTTGTCAAAACAAGAAAAGAAAAAGGACTTTTAAATGCCATGCTTTTAGTATATGCTGGAAGGTGGATTGTTTTGTTATTGAATTAGATGACAGTGCATCTTGTTATTGTGCAATGACACTAAAACTGTGCTAAAAGGAGACAATAAATACCAGATCAAGTGCTCATCACAACATTCCTAACTCATAGGAAAGCAATGTCAGAAAAATTATAAAATTAAAACAATATCTCATCTCATCACAGCCGAATTTCTTCACAAAATTTTTTTTAGAAATGAAAATAAGACCACAACCAAAATGAATTTCTGAGTGGCTCATTTTCTTTGGATAAGCAAGGAAAACCATTTACCAATAATGAATTTACTACATGATATTTGATTGTAGCAGTTGAAGAAATATGTTTAAAGAAAATGAACTTCTTTAGGACTGTTAAAAAGAGTTGCTCAAAGATAAAGGACATCAACTCAATAGTCAATTTAAAATAATCAAATTATTTTCAAAGTTCTTTCTTAATTTCTGACAATGGACAGATGTTATGAATACTACTCAGTCGTTCTTTACACAAAAAATAGAGCAAAAGTAACTAAAATCAGTGATTTTGAAGTAACTAAAAATGTAGTCTCTACAAATAGACTGCATAAAACAAATGCAAGCAAGAAAATTTTCAAAAAGTTGATAAAACATTAATTCAATACAATTTAAGTGAAATATGCTAAGCTATGTTACATCTTAGAATGGTAAAAATTATATGTGGAGCAAAGAGACTTGGACAAATTTACAAATCTTATAAAAATGTAAGATGTTTAGGTGCCCTTCAACAAATAAATGGATAAAGAAAATGTGGTATATATACACAATGGAATATTGCTCAGCCATAAAGAAGAATAACTTTATAATATTTGCCAAAAAATGAATGGATCCAGAAACTATCATGCTAAGTGAAATAAGCCAATCCCCCCAAAGAAAGGCCAAATGTTCTTTCTGATTTGTGGATGCTAACACACAACAAGGGGTGGGAGGAATAGAAGTTCAGTAGATTAGACAAAGTAGAATGAAGGGAAGGGAGAGGGGATAGGAAGGGGAAAGACAGTGGAATGAATCTAACACCACTTTCCTAGGTACATACATTGAATATACCATAATGAATCTCCACATCGTATATAACCATAAGATTGGGATTCTAATTAGAATAAGATATTCTCCATGTTTGTATAAGCATGTCAAAATATACTCTACTGTCATGTATATATAAAAAGAACAGATAATTTTAAAAAAAATGTAAAGTGTTCACCAAGCATGGTGGCATATGCCTATAATCCCAGAGACTCAGGAGGCTGAGACAGAAAGATCAAAACCAGCCTCAAAGTTCAAGACCAGCCTCAGCAACTTAGCAAGGCCCTAAGCAACTTAGCAAGACCCTGTCCCAAAATAAAAAAAAAAAAAGTTTAAATGATTTGGGGATGTCTCTCAGTGGCTAAAGTATCCCTGGGTTCAATGCCACTAGTACCTAAAAGGAAAGTAAGGTGGTTATGATGATGGTTGATAAGATCATAATGGAAATGAAAAACTACCACTTAGTGATGACTTAACTGTGGTAACAAAATAGTACAAGGCATTACTGCCATGTTGGTGGTGATGGTGGTGTAAAAACACGTACCACAGTGCCAGTCAAATGAAGGTACAGCATATAGAGTTATGTGCAGTAATAATACTTGGTGATAAATGACCATGCTATATATTTATTATACTAAAAATACGAAGAATGTTTAAAGCCTATGGTTATTCATTATATTGATCATCAGCAGGTATTTTTCAAAAAACCATTCAAAACTACCATATGAACAATGTCAAATGTCATCCATGTCACATGATATTTTTAAGTATTTTCTGAAAAGTACTTTCTGATGAATAATACAGTGAATAAAATGTTAATCTTCATTTGCTCCAATACATTTAATCACTGTCAGTCCAGTCAAGTAGAAATAGAAGTTCAATTTTCTAACTGACCCTACCACTCAGGAGTTCAATGCCTTCGCAATGATAAAACTTCACTGTGATTTTTGAGATCAGGATCAAGAGTGAGATATTTCCAAATCAAAAGAACACAAATGGTGTGAATATACTTTGTATACAACCATAGGTAGAAAAATTGTACTCTATATGTGTAATATGAATTGTAACGCATTCTGCTGTCATATATAACAAAGTAGAATACAAAATAAATTAAAAAAAGAACACCCCAACTACTATCATTAAACACTGAGTATCTTTAAATATTAGCTTTTTCTATGAACTTGATAATGCCTTTTAATTAATTAAATCTAAAATTACAAGGTAGAATAGCACTTACATGCAAAACTTTACAATGGTAAGATCTTATTTTGATGTCTACTAATGTTTGAATCACAAGTAATGTCAGGTTTCTTCATATACTTCCTATGTTGTCAAAGATAAAGTAAAAAGTGAGATTTCCATTCCCACATGAATTTGGAACAAATCTATTTTGTGAGCTCAGACTACAGCAGTGTTTTTCAGACCCTGATGCAATTGTAAAGGAAAATTTCATATTTCAAAACCCACTTAACTGTGCAATTGAAGAGTTTCCACCTAACTTTCAATTGAAAGTGATTAATCTGCAATGCAATGACATGTAGAAGGAAAATATCAAGAGAAAAATCTAATAAATTCTACAAATGCCTTCCAGGCAATGAATGCACTGAATTAAAATCATATGCTTGCAGATTGATATCACTATTTGGCAGCACCTTTCTGTGTAAAAAGACATTTTCAAAGTTGAAATATGTAAATTCTTATTACGGAAGAGCATTAAGAAATAAACATTTGCAATCAATTCTAATGAAGTGAAGTATAATTCTCCCCCCACCAAAAAAAAAAGAATTCCATTTTTCTCATTAGAAAAATCTGTACTACAAAAAAATGACTGTAAAAAAAATGACTGTATTATATTTAATCAATTAATATTCTATGAAACTTGTTTGTTCTTTATTGTTTAAGTACATGCATAAAACCCTCAATTTTGCCCATTGGCTTTCAAAGCCTAAATTACCATTTTTTAATCAGTTGCTCATGACAATACAATGCTCTTGACATATCATAAATTTGATTCAAATGGGGTATGAATTCTCATTTTTCCATGTGTACAGATTGCAGGATCACATTGGTTCAAAGCCTAAATTATTTACCATATGGCATTTTACCAAAAAACTTTTGGTAACTCTGCTCAAGAGAGTTGGTGGTAAAATGGAACATTTCATAGTCTTTAAAAAAAAAAAAACATGTAAAGTTTATATTTCTTAAAAATAGAATAGGTTACAAAAACATAACAATAAAAATTGTCATAGATGACCAATATAAATGGTCTAGGTATAATCCTGTTTGAAAGACATTATGAATAATAAAGGAAAACATACAAAGAGAATGGTCAGTCCCGCTGGGGCTCATGGCCTCCAAAGAGACTCCAGTGTCCCACCAACAGCTTGAGAACTCAAGAATTTCAAGAAATCACTTGGTAAAAATGAGGGGGTGAGAAGAATCCAGTGGCTAAGAGTCCCTCCCTGTTTACCTTCTTGCCATACAAATCTTCTGGAATTTTATGCAACTCTAGGAGAAGACTGGAGCTAAAATCATAACTGAGGTACAACTTCTCACAACAGGAAAAAGGCTCAGAGCCAAATCTGAGTCATTGTAAAAAAGAAATCATATACATTTGTGGCCAAGAAACATAATTGCTACATGATATGGCTTCATAACCATGTGTTGATGGAATAAATCACATAGAGTATTTAGCTGAGTATCTGGCACCCAAAGTATTAGCTATTATTATTGTTGTTTATCTAGTCTCATCTCCTGAGACTACTTTCCTTCCATATTTCCTGCTGCCTGTTGTCATTATTGTCCCTTTCTGTGCATTAATAAATAAGTTTCTTTCTCCCTGGAATTATTATTCCTCTCTTATGTCCCAATTATTTTATTTTTTCCATCCAGTCTCAACTTTCTCTGTTGTCATGAGAGCTCTTGACACTAACCCTGTGAATTGTGATACCAAGTTCCCTCACTATAAGGATTTTCACTAGATTCAGTGAATGGGCAGAGGAATAGAACAAAGAATTTCTTCATAGCTCCCTCTTAGTATAGGCACCGTATCTCTAGAAGTAGCCAGGTCCCTGCAGGACTACAACTTCTTGAAACCAGGAGGCCTCTCCTCTATAGTTCTAGCTCTGATGGGGGTTCCAGAAACTTATCATTCTTATCTCTCTGGCTACAGAGAGAGGTGACAGCTTCCAGATTTCTTGCTTCTCTATCCCTTTTTGGCCTTCTGCCCACACTGTTATGGGTAGTACCTCCATTAGAACTTTCAAGGCCGAAATTCTGTTTTCAGCTGCCTCCTTGACGGATAAGTCCCCTTTTCAAATTGTAATTCAGCCTTCTACACTCAGATGCATCTTTGTAAAACCTATTAGACATTACTTTTTCTCAGGTTAAACTAAGAACTCTCTCCCACTATAATAGAAGAAAAGGAAGAAAGTGGGAAGAAAATAACTATAAATATTATAGTTTATCATTTGTTGGAAATGGAGGCAGAAGATGGTTGGAAAATAGCCTAAAATAACAAATACTTGTAGTAGTTGGACCACCCCTCTGGTCTTCTTCATTTTCCCCAACATAGTGCTTTGTCTTTAAAATTATTTCTCCAGATCCCAAAACAAGGGAATAAAGTTTCATAAAGTTGGAATAAATAAATAAATAAAGTATCATAAAGTTGGAAGCAGAGAATAGGGATACTCATCAAAATAACTGCAGCAGGAGCTTTAGATGGATCTCCAGGTATAGTAGAAGTAAGTTTGTCTATGCATAGAATAATATCATCTACAAACAGGATAATTTTATTTCCTCTTTTCCTATTCATATGCCTTTTATTTCTTTCTCTTGCATAATTGTACTGGCTAAAATTTCTATTACTATATTGAACAAGAATAATGAGAGAGGACAACCTTGTCTTATTCTCAATCTTAGATAAAATGCTTTTGGTTTTTTTCCCATTTGTATGATGTTGATTATAACAATATGTGGCCTCTATTATATTGAGATATGATACCTAAGTGGTGTTAGCTCTTCTTTAAAAGTTTGAATTAGACCAAGGGGATGAAGGGAAGGAAAGGAGAATTAGGAAAGACAGTAGAATGAATCAGACATAAATTTCCTATATTCATATATGAATACACCACCAGCAAAACTCCACCACATCATGTACAACCACAAGAACTGGATCCTAATTAGGATAAGTTATATTCCATGTATGTAAAATATGTCAAAATACACTCTACTCTCATGTATATCTAAAAAGGGAAAAAAAGCTTGGCAAAATTCAGCCATGTAAACATCCATTCTGAACTTTTCCTTGTTTCATTAATGGTTTGAATCTATTTGTATTTTTTTATATGATAGGCTGCATGTATACAGAAATATGTCCATTTCTTCTAGGTTTTCCAATTTATTAGCAAGTAGATTTTCAAAATATTTTCTAATGATGCTTTGAATTTGAATTTCTGTGGTATCACCTGTCATGTCTCCTTTTTCATCTCTAATTTTATTCCTTTGGGTCTTCTCTCTCTCTTTCTCCCTCTCTTTCTCTTTCTCTCTCCCTCATAGTTAAAGACTTGTCAGTTTTGTTTATCGTTTCAAAGAACTAATTCTTCATTTCATTAATCTTTTGTATTGTTCTTAATGTTTATTTTATTTCTGCTCTGATCTTTATTTCTTTTTCTTTCTACTGATTTGGAGTTTGTTTTTTATTTTTATTTTTCTTGCTCTTCTTAGGCCTTGAGGTTCATTATTAGGTTATTTATTTGAGATTTCTCTACTTTTTGATATAGACATCCATTGCTGTAAATATCCCTTTTAGTACTGCTTTTGTTATATCCCACAAGCTATGGAATGTTGCATTTATGTTTTCATTTGATTCAATAAATTTTTAAATTTTCCCTCTGATTTATTCAATGACCAAATCAACATTCAAAAATCAGTAACTTTTGTATACACCAGCAGCAAAATACTGAAGAAGTCAAAGTATCACTGCTGGCAAATGATATGATCCTACACCTAGAAGAATCAAACAATTGCAAAAGGCTGCCTCCGGAGGTCCATTCTCAAGAGCTGCCCCCAGCCAGAGGTCCACTTCCAGAGTGCCTGCAGGTTTGGTTGCATGAAGCCACCCCCATCTTGGGACACCAGCCAGGGTCTGGGGAACAGTGGTGCCTGCAGATTTGCTGCCAATGCTATTTGAGGTCCATTGTTGGGATGCCTAAGGGTTTGGCTGCACCTAAGTTCTTCCTGATGGAACTGCTAGCCACCTCTATCTTGCTACTTTTTCACAGAATGGCCCCTTTGTGTGAGTGCAACCCTAGTGGTCTCTCTGCAAATTGGAATGGCATTGAGATCTTGGGACTGCAATATGGCCAAACCTGGGGTATCTTAAGCCCAGATCCATGGATAGTGACTGGGTCTGTGTGGGCCAGTCTGGGGCCGGGCAATCCTGTGAAAAGTTGGAGACCGAAGCATTTTGCCCAAGGGGAGCACAGGTTGGAGAAATCCAGGCTCTCTCCAGCTTTGCCAATCCTGAAATGAATGGGGATGGTCAGGGCTGGTTACATTTGGTTGGAAGGTTGGAAGAGGGTGTGAGGGCATCTTGCTATCAGCATACTCAACAGCCAGTCCAGTACCCACCAAACTGAAACTACCATTAAACTCCAGACAATCCCACCTATCAACAGAAAAGGGAAACTGAGAAACTTTTGAACATAAAAGGAAATAATTGTTTAACTTTCCATTGAGATTTTTCTTTTTTCCTCTCTTACATCTCTACCATATTTGGAACCAAATATTTTTCATGCATCAATTTATTGAGGACTGGGATATATAAATAGTGTTTTACATTTTTGTTGTGTAATCTTATATTTTTACTTATTTATCTTTTCTTTTTTATTATGTATATATTTTTCATCTCACTTATCTGTTTCCCTAGATTCTCTTTCTCTCTTTTTTCCAGCTAACAACCAACCTCTATCAATCCTACTTCCATTCTTCCCATAAATTTTTACTTCTATATTCTTTCTTCTCCCCTCAGAAACATCACATCCTCTACAGTTTCTCTTCTCTCCTTATCCACCATTTGAAATTGTAAACCCTTTTAGCAAACTCGCTGTTTATATTGTAGACTATAATTGAACACATCATTTCTGTTTATTGCAACAAAACTGTAGACATCTTAATGGGAGATCTTAGATTTAAGGCTATATGTTGTTTACATTGAGTGCTGTCAAAATGCATCTCCCCCTTAAAGGCAAGATACTGGAAACCTTCAGGGATACTGTACATCTACAGGGTAGAAACTGTACTGCCTCAGATCAATACTGCTAGATGGAAAAACACAAAATCAACATAAAAAAAAACCAAGAAAACAAATCACCCCAAACAAACCAAGAGTTTCAATAATAGAATCCTTTGACACCACAGTGGAAGAAATATCAGAGAAGTAGTTTAGAATGTAAATAGTTAAATAGAAGTAGTTTAGAATGTAAACAGTAAAGGATGGTATAAGGAGTGAAATCAAAAAGAAAATACAGGAAGTGAAAGATCAATTCAATAGAAATGCGGAGATTCTGGAAAAAAAAATCAAGCAGAAATCCTCAAAATGAAGGAATCAACAAACCGAATTAAAAATTCAATGGAAAGTATCACCAACAGATTAGACTACTTGGAAGACAGAACCTCAGGCTATGAAGACAAAATATATAATATTGAAAATAAAGTTGACCATGCAGAGAAGATGGTAAGATACCATGAATAAAACTTCCAAGAATTATGGGATAACAAGAAAATATCAAATTTAAGATTTATGAGGATAGATAAAGGAGCAGAGATGCAAACCAAAGGAATTCACAATCTTTTCAAAGACATAATATAAGAAAATTTCCCGTATCTAAAAATTGAAATGGAAAATCAATTACAAGAGATTTACAGGACCCCAAATGTATAAAATTACAGTAGACCTACACCAAAGCACATTATACTGAGAATTACTAAAATATAGAATAAGGATAAAATCTTAAAGTCCATGAGGGGAAAATACCAAATTATGTATAGATTCATCTCATAGGTAAAAACATCCACAGACTGAAAGTAAAAGAATGAGAAAAAACATATCACTCATATGGATCACATAAACAATATGATCCTCATATCACATATAGTGCACTTCAAGACAAATTTAAACAGAAGGGACAAAGAAGGACATTTCATACTACTTAAGAGAATCATACATAAACGAGATATAACAATCATAAATATTTATGCTCCCCAAAATGGAGTATATATGTATAACAAACAAGCCCTTCTCAATTTCAAGAATCAAATAGACCACAACACAATAATACTGGGTGACTATAACACACCTCTCTCACCCAGGATGGATCTTCCAAACAAAAGTGAAAGAAGCCATAGAACTAAAAAATACAATTAAGATTAGGACTTAACATACATATATAGAATATTTCATCCAGCAAAGACCGAATACACTTTCTTTTCAGCAATCCACCAATCCTTCTCTAAAATAAACCATACCTTTTTCCATAAAGCAACTCTTAGCAAATAAAAAAAATAGAGATAACACCTTGAATTCTATAAAATCATAATGAAATGAAATTAGAAATCAATGATAAAATAAAAAATAAAAGCTACTCTAACACCTGGAAACTAAAGAATATGCTATTGAATGACCAATGGATAGCAGAAAAGATCAGGAATGAAATTTAAAAATACTTAGAAGTAAATGAAAATAATGACACAACATATCAAAATCTCCAGGACACTATGAAGGCAGTGTTAAGAGGAAAGTTCATTGCATTAAGTTCATTCATTAAAAAGAATAGAAAGTCAACAAATAAAGAATCTAACATTATATCTCAAAGTGCTAGAAAAAAAGAACAAATCAATGTCAAAAGCAATAGAAGACAGGAAATAATTAAAATCAGAGCTGAAATCAATGATTGAAACAAAACAATCCAAAAATTGACAAAAAATTGGTTCTTTGAAAAAACAAATAAAATTGGTAAACCCTTAGCCATGCTAAAGAAGTGAAAGAGAAACTTAAATTATTTAAATTCATTATGAAAAAGAAAATATTACAATGGATACTACTGAAATGCTGATGATAATCAGAAACTATTTTGAAAATTTATACTCTAAGAAAATAGAAATATTGAAGACATGAACAAATCTCTAGAGACATATGAACTACCCAAATTTAATCAGGAGGACATTGAAAATTTAAACAGATCAATTTTAAGCAATGAAATTGAAGATAGCATCAAAAGCCTACCAACAAAAAAAGCACAGGAAGAGAAAATTCTCAACTAAGTTCTACAAGATGGTCAAAGAAGAATTAATACCAATACTTCTCAAATTCTTCCATGAAATAGAAAAGGAAGGAATACTTCCAAACTCATTTTATGAACCCAGTATCACCCTTATACCAAAACCAGAAAAAGATACATCAAGGAAAGAAAACTTCAGACCAATATCCCTGATGAATATAGATGCAAAAATACTGACAAATCACATACAAAAACATATTTAAAAGATAATGAACTATGATCAACTGAGGTTCACCCCAGGGATGCAAGGTTGAATAAATACACAAAAATTAATAAATATAATCCATCATATCAACAGACTTAAAGACAAGAATCATATGATTATCTCAACAGATGCAGAAAAAGCATTTAACAAAATTCATCATTGGTTCATGTTCAAAACAATAGAAAACCTAGAGCTAATAGGAACATATCTCAACATTTTAAAATCTATATATGCTAAGCCTAAGGCCAACATCATTCTAAATGAAAAAAAAAAATTGAAAGCATTCCCTCTAAAAACTGGAAGAAGACAGGAATGCCCTCTTTAATCACTTCTATTCAACAGTCCAGGAAACTCTAGCCAGAGCAATTATTAGAAAAAAAAAAGAAATTAACGGAACACAAATAGGAAAAGGAGAACTCAAAGTACCCCTATTTTCTTATGACATGATTCTATATTGAGAAGAACCAAAAACTGCACCACAAAGCTTCCACAACTCATAAATGAATTCAGCAAAGTACCAGGATATAAAATTACCATCCATAAATCAATTGTGTTCCTGTATATCCAGTAATGAATCAACTAAAAGAGAAATTAGGAAAACTATCCCACTCACAATAAACTCAATAAAATACAATATTTGAGAATCAATCTAAAAAAAAGAGGTAAAAGAAAACTACAGAACACTAAAGAAAGAAATTGAAAAAGACCTTAGAAGATGAAAAGATCTCCCATGTTCTTGGATAGGCAGAATAGAAATAGAAAAGGCAGTCATGAGATTCATTTGGAAAACCAAGAGGCCCAGAATAGCCAAAGAAATCCTCAGTGAGAAAAATGAAGCGAGAGGCATCACAATACCAGACCTTAAATTGTACTCCAGGACTATAGTAACAACAATAGTTTGGTATTAGCACAAAAACAAGCATGAAGAAGTAAAGAATGGAAGACACAGAGTCAAATCCCCATATTTAGAATCCTTGGAAAACTGGAAATGGAAACACCGTTTGACCCAGCTATTCCACTCCTCGATCTATACCCAAAGGACTTAAAAACAGCATAGTAAGGACACAGCCACATCAATGTTTATAGCAGCACAATTCACAATAGCTCAACTGTGGAACCAACCTAGATGCCCTTCAGTAGATGAATAGATAAAGAATATGTGGTATATGTACACAATGGAATATTACTCAGCAATAAAAGAGAATAAAATCTTGGCATTTGCAGGTAAATGGGTGGAGTTGGAGAATATAATGCTAAGTTAATTTGGACAATCCCAAAAAACCAAATGCCAAATGTTTTCTCTGATATAAGCAGGCTGATTCATAGTGGGGTTGCGGGGGGAGAGCATGGGAAGAATAGACAAATAGGGTAAAGGGGTGGAAGGGAAAGAGTGGCAGGATGGGGGTAGGAAAGACGGTAAAATGTGATGGACATTACTGTCCAAAGTACACATGTATGAAGACATGAATGGTGTGAATATACTTTGTATACCACTATAGATATGAAAAATTGTGCTTTATATGTGTAATATGAATTGTAATGCATTCTGCTGTCATATATAACAAATTAGAATAATTTTTTTTAAATGGACCATATTTTAGGACATAAATCAAATCTTTGCAAATACAAAAAGGATAATTCCTTGCTACCTATCACATAAGAGAATGCAATTAGAAATCAATAAAAAATAAAACAAATCATATTAAAATGGAAATTAAATAATATACTTTTAATGAAGACTAAATCATAGAAGAAATCAGGAGAGAAATCTAAAAATTCTTAGAAATAAATGCAAAGAGAAGCACAACATATCAAAATCTCTGGGGCAGTATGAAGGCAGTTCTAAGTAGGAAGCTTATAGCATTGAATGCCTACATTAGGAAAAAAAAACCTGAAAGATTACAAATGAATAATTTAATGTTATACTTCAAAGCCTAATAAAAGTAAAACAGACTCAGAAGGTGACATACAAAACAAACTAATTCCAAAATCAGTAGACAACAAGAGATAATTAAGATCTGAGTTAAAGTTAATGAAATTGAGAATAAAAAACAACAAAAAGGATCAATGCAACAAAGAGCTGGTCTTTTAAAAAATATAAACTAAATTGATAAACCCATAACCAAGCTAACTACAAGAAAGAGAAAACCCAAATCAACAAAATTAGAGATGAAAAAGGAGATATCGCCACAGACATTTCTAAAATACAGAGGATCTTTAGAAACAATTTTTAAAATGTATACTCCAATAAACTGGAATATCTAGAAGATATTGACAAATTTTCACATGCATATGACCTACCCAAATATAGAATATAGAAAGCCTAGAATATAGAAAGCCTAAATAGACCAAAATCCAACAGCAAGATTGAATCAGCAATTAAGTCTTCCCAAAAAGAAAATGGCCAACAAGTAAAAAGCCCAAAACAATATGGATTCTCAGCTGAGTTCTACTGGAACATTAAAGATGAACTAATGTCAATTATCTTCAAATTATTCCATGGAAGAGAATGGGCAGGAACACTCCCAAATCCATTCTATGAAACCACTATCACTCTATTACCAAAGCCAGACAAAGACAGATCAAGGAAAGGAAAAAAAAAAAAACTACAGACCAATATCCCTGATGTGAATACAGACACAAAAATCCTTCATAAAATATTGTCAAACCACATTTTTAAGACATCCAGGAAGATAGTACACCATGATGAAATAGTTTTCATCCCAAGGATGCAAGTTTGATTCAACATATGGAAATCAATAAATATAATACATCATATAAACAGAATTAAGGGAAAAGATCACACGATCATCTCAATAAATGCAGAAAAAGTATGTGATAAAATCCAGTGCCAATTCATGCTAAAAGCACTGGAGAAACTAGGCTCTATATGACAAACCCAAGGCCAATAACATACTGAATGGAGAAAAACTGAGAGTATTTCCTCTAAATCATAAACAAGACAAGGATATTCACACTCATCTTATTCAACATAGTTCTTGGAACTGTAGCTAGAGTAATCAGAAAAGAGAAGAAAATTTAAAGGATACATTCAGGAGAAGCAGCCAAATGATCTCTGTTGATGACATGATACTACATCTATAAGGCCCCAAAAAAATTTCACCAGAAGACATCTAGAATTCATAAACAAATTCAGCAAAGTAGCAGAATACAGAAACAACATACATCAATAAATAGCTTTCCTATTCTCCACTAATGAATCTTTAGAAAGAAATCAGAAATGCTATCTCATTTGTAATAATCTCAAAACAATAAACAAATATAATACTGGGGAATGAAATTAACCAATAAGATGAAAGACCTCTACAATGCAAACTATAAAATTCTGAAGAAGGAAATTGAAGAAACCTTAAAAGATGGAAAGACCTCCTATACTCTTAAATAGGCAAAATTAATATTGTCAAATGACATACTGCCAAAAGCACTACACAGGTTCAATGCAATCTCCATCAAAATACCAGTGACATTCTTCACAGAACTAGAAAAAGTATACCTAAAGTTCATTCAGAAAAAATAAAAGAACCAGAAGAGTCAAAGCAATACAGAGAAAGAAAAGCAATGTTATAGGTATCACAATATCTGATCTCAGTTATGCTAGAGAGGTACAGTAACAAAAACAACAAAAAAATTGGCATCAAAACAGATATGAAGACCAATATAACAGAAGACACAGAAATAAACCCATTTGGAGAAAATATAGACTTTTTAAAATAAATGGTGCTGGGGAAACTGGATATCCATATGTAGAAAAATGAAATTAGATGCCTATCTTTAACCCTGCACAAAAGTCAAAGTGGGTCTTTGCAGGAATTAGATCAGAAACTTTTCAATTGCTAGAAGAAAAATGTAGGCTCAATACTCAATATATTGGCACAGGCACCAGCTTCCTTAACAAGACACCTCAAGATCAAGAAATAAAACCAAGAATCAACAAGTGAGACAGGATGCAATTAAAACGCTTCTATACAGCAAAAGAAATAACAGAATGAAGAGAGAGCCTACAGAATGGGGAAAAAAATCTTTGCCAGCTATTCCTCTGACAGGGAATTAATATCCAGAATACATAAAGAACTAAACAAACCCCCCGAAAAAAACCACACAATAAATAAATGGGCAAAACAATAAAACAGACATTTCCCAAAAGAAGAAACATAAGTTGCCAACAAATATATGAAAAAAATATATTAAAAAATCAGGCAAATGCAAATCAAAACTGCACTGGGATTTCATCTCACTCTAGTTAAAATGGAAATTTTCAAGAATATGAATAATAATAACTGCTGGCAAGGAAAACATATACTTTTACATTGTTGGTAGTATTGTAACTTAGTACAACCACTATGGAAATCAGTATGGAGGTTCCTCAAAAGTCTAGGAATAGAACCACTTTATTACCTGTTTTCCTACTCCTTGGTATTTATCCAAAAAAAAAAAAAACTAAAATCAGTATTCTATTATGAAATAGTCACATCAATGTTTATAGCAGCACAATTTACAATACCCAAGTTATGGAACCAGCTCAGGTGCCTGACAACAGATGAATGAATAAAGAAAATGTGATATACACACACACTCACACACACACACACACACACACACACACACACACAATGGAGTTTTACTCAACCAAAAAGAAATTGTAATTAGGGCATTCACTGATAAATGAATAGAGTTGGAGAACATCATGCTAACTGAAATAATCCCAGATTCAGAAAATCAAAGGTCAAATGTTTTCTCTCATATGCAGAAGCTAGGGCAAAATAAGGAGGAAAAGAGGGGGATTTTCCATGAAAATAGAAGAAAAATCAATGGAGTAGAATGAGTAGGGGGGAAGAAAAGATGTAGAAAAAGCAGAAACTGAAATGAAATTGACAAAATTATGTTCTGTACATATATAAATATAACACAGTGAATTTCACTTTTATGTATTTTTATAAAGTGTTAACACAACCCCGCCCACACACACACACACACACAGAAACAAAGAAACAATAGATGGATACAAGGAGGACCAGCAGAGTAAAGGGAGGTGAACAAGGGGAGGGAAGAAGGAAAGGAACAAAGTACCGGGAACTGAAATGGTTCAAATTGTATTCCATGCATGTATGATTATGTCAAATGAACCCCCCTATTATGACTAACTATAATGTACAATAAACACATGTTTAAAAAATAAGTAAATCAGGTAAATATGAATGGGATAAAGATTCATAAGTGTGCTCTAGAGATAAAATATCTGAATTTATTATTGAAAGTGTTTACAAAGTAGTCAAGATTATAATATTGCTTAATTAAATGAAAGTTCTTTTATGTTGAACTAAAGCTTTACCTAGGCACAAACTCAATATTTTAAATCATGCAAAATAATACTTTTGATTATTCTCATTTTGTCACCAAATTTCAAACCTTACGTGAGGTTATTATGGTATATTTGACACCCTATATATCTGTGATTAGAGATGCATGTATATATTAGGGTTAAGTATGATGTCTGTCTGAGAGTGTCTAAATATTATGCAGGTATTTATAGGGTTTAGAAGTACATAGGTTTAACTTATGCAAGGAAACAAATAGTGTCCTCTTTTATACAATATGCATTGTATCGGAAACTTAAGCATAAAAAGTTTTCAGTGATGCATCTGTAAACATGAAGAAATTGTTTTTAAAAGGCATTTAAAGGAAATTTTATATGGTTGCTATCAAGGTTATTCAGAGAAACCTCCTATAATATCTTTTACCATCAATTTGCTTTGATTAAGTAGCCAGCCATTGGTTATTAGATATTTAACATGCACTTGTATCATCCATACTGTATTTTTCCTATATGTAGAAAGATTTTTAAAACTTCAATGTGCAGCAATTTCCAGTGAATTTGTACTTGGATATGCAGTAGTTAAGTCTTGTTTGTGGTCACTAGCACTGTCTTCTAAATTTGTACGAGGTCTGAAGCTATTGTACTATTAACTTATGTAGACCTGTTAAAAAGCAGAGAAACACTATTACAGTTATGGTACTGAGGCATGGATTCTGAGTTTTGTTTTATAAGTAAAACCCACATTGGTGGATATAAAGGATTTCCATGTAGCTGTGGTGCTAATTTTACTGACTGTATTGTATATTAAATGTATTTATGTTCTCCCAGTGAACAATGTTCTGTTAAAGGCATTTTCTATAATTTATATATTCAAAGTGTAGGATTTGACAATGCAAAGCACTTTACCAAGTTGGCATCCGCCAAATTAAAATTGTTTGCAACAGTAGTCTTTTACAGGCTTTCATTTAAAAATTGTTTTGTGCTTTTAATTGACAACAATATTCTTGCTCTTTTTTAATTTTTAGTTTTTATACTTTGTTTTTTAAAAAATTGAAAAATAATACCAAATTTTGTCTGATGAAGTTCTGGAGATGGAATTTTTTCTTGGCAAATCCAGCCATATAGATCTAAACTGCTATATGTAGAAGACACCACCTATAAGAGCAAGAAAGGATTAGTGCTTCTCACAGTGTAAAGGATCAGCCTAGGGGGGTAAAACAGTTGTCTTTTGGAAGGATTGATTCAAATGTAAATTTAAGAATGGAAATAAGGCCAAAATGAACCAGTACATATGAAAGAGAGAAATATGAATTAAGTTAGATGTATGATGCTATATTTTTGTGAGGAAGGTTCAAAAGAGAAGAGGATAAAATAACAGGTTAGGTTTCACACTCTCACACCAAATAAGGAACTCAATTTGGTCAGGGAGCTTTCTACAAGGTCTAAAAGAGTCCAAAGTCTGCTTTGGAATCACCCAATCTACATTTCCCCTCATGAGCCCTGTGTGAAACACAATGAGGAACAAACTAATTGACTTTTTAGTTGATACTGGAGAAATCCTGACATTTCATTCTATAGTCACTTGAGTGTCAGATAGGGGACCTAACTCTGAAATACAGCTTCCTGTATATACTGGAATGTCCCATTCTACTCTTGGGCCAAGACCTCCTCTTCTATCTAAATGCTTATGAGAAGGAAAGGCCCCATGTATGAGGAAATGGAGTGTTGATCCAGATGCTAGAGGATATTCCCTAACCAACTGCTTACTAATCCAAACAGCTACAACAAACTGTGACAGGATGGCCCCCATATCTGCCACTTATGAAATTTTATTGAATCTTTTATAAAATAATTTTCACTATTGGCTCATAGGTGGAATAGTAGATGAAAAGAGGGTTATTTTGCCTAGAAAATCTGAGTGCTAAACTTTAGTTGACTACTAGTCTCACCACTCAGCTTCCAAGCCAACAAAAACATATTAGAACTTAATTGTACAAAAATTGTGGACTTCCTGCTTAGAGTTGCTTTTGCTATTCAGGGTCTTTTATTTTTCCATATGAATTTCATGATTGCTTTATCTATTTCTACAAGAAATGCCATTGGGATTTTGATTGGCATTGCATTAAACCTATAGAGAACTTTTGGTAATATCGCCATTTTGATGATGTTAGTTCTGCCTATCCATGAACAGGGTATATTTTTCCATCTTCTAATATCTTCTTC
Source organism: Marmota flaviventris (assembly GCF_047511675.1). Taxonomy (NCBI): domain Eukaryota; kingdom Metazoa; phylum Chordata; class Mammalia; order Rodentia; family Sciuridae; genus Marmota; species Marmota flaviventris. The sequence continues at coordinate 98,224,978 of NC_092498.1, read as the reverse complement.
TATTTCTCTCTTTAGGGTTCTGTAGTTTTCATTGTATAAATCTTTCACCTCTTTTGTTAGGTTGATTCCCAAGTATTTTTTTTTTTTGAGGATATTGTGAATGGGGTGTTTTTCCTCATTTCCGTTTCAGAAGTTTTGTCGCTGATATACAGAAATGCCTTTGATTTATGCATGTTGATTTTATATCCTGCCACTGTGCTGAATTCATTTATTAGTTCTAGTAGTTTTTTTGTAGACCCTTTTGGATCTTCTAGGTGTAGAATCATGTCTTCCGCAAATAGTGATAATTTAAGTTCTCCGCAAATAGTGATAATTTAAGTTCTTCTTTTCCTATTTTTATGCCTTTAATTTCTTTTGCCTGTCTAATTGCTCTGGCCAGTGTTTCAAGATCTATATTGAATAGAAGTGGTGATAAAGGGCATCCCTGTCTTGTTCCAGATTTTAGAGGGAATGCCTTCAATTTTTCTCCATTCAGAATGATGCTAGCCTGAGGCTTAGCATAGATAGCTTTTACAATGTTGAGGTAAGTTCCTGTTATCCCTAGTTTTTCTAATGTTTTGAACATAAAGGGATGCTGTACTTTGTCGAATGCTTTTTCTGCGTCTATTGAGATGATCATATGGTTCTTATCTTTAAGTCTATTGATGTGGTGAATAACATTTACTGATTTCCGTATATTGAACCAGCCTTGCATCCCAGGGATGAATCCTACTTGATCATGGTGCACAATTTTTTTGATGTGTTTTTGTAACCGATTCGCCAGAATTTTATTGAGGATTTTTGCATCTAGGTTCATTAGAGATATTGGTCTGTAGTTTTCTTTCTTTGAGGTGTCTTTGTCTGGTTTTGGAATCAGGGTGATGTTGGCCTCTATATTACAGAGCAATAGTAACAAAAAACAGCATGGTACTGGTACCAAAACAGGCGGGTGGACCAATGGTACAGAATAGAGGACACAGAGACTAATCCACAAAGTTACAACTATCTTATATTTGATAAAGGGGCTAAAAGCATGCAATGGAGGAAGGATAGCATCTTCAACAAATGGTGCTGGGAAAACTGGAAATCCATATGCAACAAAATGAAACTGAATCCCCTCCTCTTGCCATGCACAAAAGTTAACTCAAAATGGATCAAGGAGCTTGATATCAAATCAGAGACTCTGCATCTGATAGAAGAAAAAGTTGGCTCCGATCTACATATTGTGGGGTCGGGCTCCAAATTCCTTAATAGGACACCCATAGCACAAGAGTTAATAACTAGAATCAACAAATGGGACTTACTCAAACTAAAAAGTTTTTTCTCAGTAAGAGAAACAATAAGAGAGGTAAATAGGGAGCCTACATCATGGGAACAAATTTTTACTCCTCACACTTCAGATAGAGCCCTAATATCCAGAGTATACAAAGAACTCAAAAAAATTAAACAATAAGATAACAAATAACCCAATCAACAAATGGGCCAAAGATCTGAACAGACACTTCTCAGAGGAGGACATACAGCCAATCAACAAGTACATGAAAAAATGCTCACCATCTCTAGCAGTCAGAGAAATGCAAATCAAAACCACCCTAAGATACCATCTCACTCCAGTAAGATTGGCAGCCATTATGAAGTCAAACAACAACAAGTGCTGGTGAGGATGTGGGGAAAAGGGTACTCTTGTACATTGCTGGTGGGACTGCAAATTGGTGTGGCCAATTTGGAAAGCAGTATGGAGATTCCTGGGAAAGCTGGGAATGGAACCACCATTTGACCCAGCTATTGCCCTTCTCGGACTATTCCCTGAAGACCTTAAAAGAGCGTACTACAGGGATACTGCCATATCGATGTTCATAGCAGCACAATTCACAATAGCCAGACTGTGGAACCAACCCAGATGCCCTTCAATAGATGAATGGATTAAAAAAAAATGTGGCATTTATACACAATGGGGTATTACGCAGCACTAAAAAATGACAAAATCATGGAATTTGCAGGGAAATGGATGGCACTAAAGCATATTATGCTAAGTGAAGCTAGCCAATCCCTAAAAAATAAATGCCAAATGTCTTCTTTGATATAATGAGAGCAACTAAGAACAGAGCAGGGAGGAAGAGCAGGAGGAAAAGATTAACATTAAACAGAGACATGAAGTGGGAGGGAAAGGTAGAGAAAAGGGAAATTGCATGGAAATGGAAGGAGACCCTCACTGTTATACAAAATTACATATAAGAGGTTATGAGGGGAATGGGAAAAAAAACAAGGAGAGAAATAAATTACAGTAGATGGGGTAGAGAGAGAAGATGGGAGGGGAGGGGAGGGGGGATAGTAGAGGACAGGAAAGGTAGTAGAATACAACAGTTACTAATATGGCATTATGTAAAAATGTGGATGTGTAACCGATGTGATTCTGCAAACTGTATTTGGGGTAAAAATGGGAGTTCATAACCCACTTGAATCTAATGTATGAAATATGATATGTCAAGAGTTTTGTAATGTTTTGAACAACCAATAAAAAAAATTGTGGACTTGGTGTATTCCAACATATCTAACCTAGTACACTAATCACTAAAATAACCAGATTGGAAACCTTTCACCAGCGGAAGCAGCTTCAAGGAACATGGGCACCAACATATGTGGTACTCCATGCTAACAAGTGAATAGATGAAAGAGGCAAAGTCCCTACCATCCAGGAAGTTGGCATAGAAGGCAGAACTCAGCATTGACAAAGACACTGTAATTGCCTGCCAGGAAGATTAATATCTATACAGATTCCAGGTATACCTTTCTGGTCATATATGTTCATGGGGCCATCTGGTAAGAATGAAGATTATCTACTGCCAGTAATAAAGATATTAAACACCTGAGGGAAATTCTGACCTTGCTCATTCTATTCAGCAGTAGTTATAATGTTATAATGTTCTACCCCGGACATCCTACCCATACAGGAAAATCAAGAGAAGTGGTCAAGAACTTATTAAAGGACAATGAACCAGCTTTCATTTCAGAACTAAAAATCTTTATTAATATTTGTCAGAAAGCTATCCTCACCTGGGCTAATGATCCACCTCTTGACCTGTTACAATGGCTCCTCCAAACTAGGCTGAAATCAAGCCAATTTGAAACTGTTTGGGAAACATTTTCAGATGTCCACAATTTAGATTTCCACTGGACAAACCTCTGTATCCACTTGCCTCCAGGAACCAAGCGCTGCTTAAGACCAGGAGAGAGCAAGGATGTAACCATCAGAAAGGTAGACAGGTCCTTATGAATTTTTTATCATAAAATGAGTGAGTAAATTTGAATCCTTGATCCCCATAAAAACATGTTTTGTATTTGCTGTATCTGGCTATTCTGTGTTAGTCCAAAACTGTCTGCAACTGTGGGAGCCTGGTTTTGAGGATTGTTTTCCTTGGTACCCTGAGGTAGCATTCCATACTAAATGTCATAATTTGAATGGGACTGCCTATTATTTATGTCAGATAAGAAGAAAAAGAAAATGTATTTTATATCTTTCTTTGTCTGAGTATAAAAATGTCTAAGGAATTCTTTTGCAGATATTTTATATTTACTTGCAAGACATCCAAAGCAATCCAAATATAGATATTGCAAGCTAGATTATAAGTTATGATCTTTGAACTTAAATTTTGGTCTTTTATTTTGATTCTTACTACTTTCATGAAGATTTTATTAAAAAATATGAAATTTCAACCCTTTATGAAGAAGTTATTTTACAAATTTCTAGAGACATATGATCTGCCCAAACTGAATCGGGAGGACATACACAACTTAAACAGATCAATTTCAAGCACAGAAATAGAAGACGCCATCAAAAGCCTTCTAACCATGAAAAGCCCAGGACCAGACAGATTCTCAGCCAAGTTCTACAAGACCTACAAAGAAGAATTAATACCAATACTCCTCAAATTATTCAATGAAATAGAAAAGGAGAGAGCCCTTCCAAACTCATTCTGAGACTCCTGTCATCCTGATACCTAAGCAAGTTGGAGATTCCTTAGAAAACTTGAAATGGAACCACCATTTGACCCAGCTATCCCACTCCTCAGTTTATCCCCAAAAGCCCAAGTATCAAAAGCCCATACTATAGTGATGCAGCCACATCAATGTTTATAGCAGCACAATTCACAATAGCTAAACTGTGGAACCAACATAGATGCCCTTCAGTAGATGAATGGATAAAGAAAACGTGGTATATATACACAATGGAATATTACTCAGCATTAAAAGAGAATAAAATTATGGCATTTACAGGTAAACGGATGGAGTTGGAGAATATCATGCAAAGCAAAGTAAGCCAATCCCCCAAAACCAAAGCCAAATGTTCTCTCTGATAATTGGATACTGATCCATAATGGGGGCATGGGAAGAATGTTAGAACTTTTGAATGTAGAAAGTAGAGGGGGTAGGGGAGGAGATATAGGGAGTAGGTAAGATGGTGGAATGAGATAGACATCATTACCCTAGGTATGTATATGATTGCACAAACAGTGCAACTCTGCATCTTGTACAACCAGAGAAATGAAAAGTTGTGCTCCATTTGTGTACAATGAAATGAAATCCGTTCTGCTGTCATGTATAACTAATTAGAAAATATTTTTTTAATTTTTTAAATAAAAAAAGAAAACAGGTGGTAATTAGGTTTTGGTTTTAGTGCATTTTCAGATGGTATATATGCTAGGCTGAATAATAGCTTCATCCCTAGAATTTGTGAATGTTACCTTATATGGAAAATAAAAGGACTTTGTAGATATACAAATAAATAAAAGGAATAGTTCTTTACATTTAATTTTTTTTCTACCCCAAACACTTAATATGGCCACCTCTGAAAAAAAAAAAAAAAAGGTGTATTTTCAGGAAAAAGCCATTAATAGCATTATTAGCAAAATGTCTGGAGTTGACCGAAGATAAGAGATAACTGAAGCATTCATAATAACTTTTTGTAGACACTTTGGAGTGCCCAGTGTGCTAAGCTAACAAGATCAAAAGCCCAAGAGGGAATGCAGAATGATGCTGATTGGGTCTCTGGAAATATTCTAAAGCAGAAAGGTCAGCAACCTTTCTCTGTGAAGGGCTCGTGGTAAGTAATTTCAGCTTTGCAGAATATAAGTCCCTGTTGCAACTGCTCGACTCTTGCTGTTGTAGCTCAGAAGCATTTAGACACATAGTCAAATGAGTGTGTCTATGATTAAATAAAATTTAGTTTTATGCACTGAAATTTGAATCTCCTGTAGTTTTCATGTATTACAGAATATTTTTTTCTTCATGTGATTTTTTTCAACCATTTAAAAATGTAAAAACTAACATTACCTCAAGGCTCACATAAAATCAGCAGGTCCATGGGCCATAGTTTCCCAATCGCTGATCTAAAGAATTTTTAGTTACAGAATAGACAATGAAATAAATCAGCCTGACAATAGGCTTGGTGCTAAAAGCTGCTAATAAATGCTAAACAAGAAGTCACAATGGGACTGGATATTAAGGGCATTATAAATACCAAGATAAATAAATATACTCATAAATAATGCAAACAGAAATATCATTGAGGCAATGCTTTATGAACTCATGTAGTTAGAAATACATCCCTATCTGACATTTAGATTTATAATCTCCCAAGTTTTATTGAAGTATGAAAGAGAATAAGATGCCATCATTGAATCTAGAATGCATTCCACCAGCTGGAGTCAATACAGCTGTCTGGAGGGTAACACAGGCATGTTGACTATCCACTACTCAAGCTCTTGGGTATGGGCCTAAGGTTTTCATGGACAGCAGGGAAGAAAAAGTGGAATTTTAACTAATAGAAATGCTTCCAGGGAAAGAAGGGGAGGGAGAGGTATGAAGGAAAAAAAATAGTTTTGAGTTTAGAGATCAACCCAAGAGATTCTGTTGTTGTGCTTTGTGAAATGCCATCTTCTGTACAGGTCTCTAAGGTTCCTTTCCCATTTTTTTTTAAGAGTCGAGGACTAAAATACTAGATAATTCAATTTCAAGGAAGTTTCTGATTCCTGAGCTTTGAAAGGACCTGGATTCAAGTCTCAGATCTGTCAAAACTGCTCTGCGTATCCTAAGATGTGGGATGATGGTAATTAGTATAGATCAATGTCATGTATTATTAGTATGCAAATTAACTTACATTATATAAGTAATTGGCATAGCTATGAGTTAATAAATTAATGCTAACTTCTAATAACTATAACAATAATCATAGACATGAAGAGTTTATCCTTAGATGAATTAGGATAAAATTTTGTGATGAAACTGAAAATTGAAAGCAGATAAAGATGTATGTATCATTTCATAGTTTAGGCTTCAGATACATCTTTTTAAAAAAATTAAGCAAAAATGTTTAGCAACAATAGTTATTTATCATAAATAATGATTGTTGCAAGCTTCTTATGTGCCTTCATCTAAAATCAGTAATATATTCCAAACCAGATTCTTTCAAGGCTGAGAAGGACCTGTTGTTAAGATATTGGGACCATCTTTTAATTTATACACTGGAATTGGAAAATGTCACTCTGGAAAACTAATACTTTTTAAATGACCCAAAAATAGAATACTAAGTACTCTCCACACTTTTGACCACTGACCACTATAATTAATCAATATTAAGTAACTATGAACTAAATAGTGATGTATAGGTTTGTGTGTAGGGAATTTTATGATTGATTACTGATAATTCAAAGTTCATAGATTAGTAATTTGTTTGACATTTACTTTCTTAACATTTGATTTCATCTACATATTCCTGGCCCTAATCATAAAATAAGAGGTTCATCTGAATATCTCTTTCAAGTACCCTTTCTCCTCTGTGATTTTGTTGATCTATAAATTACAGAAAGGCAGCTTTCAACTAAGCATAGTCAAATTGTTGAAAAAGGTAAATTGTTCCATTGGTAGAAGTGAGTTCTTACAGCTTAGTGGGAGAGAAGTTGGATGAACATCTGGAATAAAATTTCTCAGAAGGTTCCTGTACCAGGTAAGAGACTGGTTTCTTCTAGTCAGGGAGATTCCACATTAAATATTTGGCATGGTCTATTGTACTAGACACTTTCACTTGTATTTAATTTGGTCCTCAAAAGATTTTGAAGAATTATAATCTAGGTCCTTCCATCTCCCCGTTCTCTTCTTTTGACTTAGGACTTAAAATAATGCACAAAAGCACAGAAGTTTTGCTTCCAGGCTCCATTTATCTTCAAAACCTTCCAACATTCTGTTGGCTTACTCAGAAGGATACATCTACAATGATTTCAAATACCTTTTTTTTTTTTTTTTTTTTTTTTTGGTGCTAGGGATTTAACTCAGGGGCACTAAGCCACATCCCTAACCCTATTTTGTATTTTATTTAGATAGAGGGTCTCACTGAGTTGCTTAGTGCCTCGCTTTTTCTAAGGCTGGCTTTGACTTGCAATCCTCCTGCCCCAGCCTCCAAAGCCACTGGGATTACAGGCATGTGCCACTGCACTGGACCCAAGTTCTTTTGTTGGTTCCTAGGTTTCTAACTAATTCAGAACCAATGATTTTACAGTTTTAGTCTGGTTTCTTTTCCCTAAATGGGTAGCATTTGTCACAGTACTGGGGTTTCCCTGTCACCTTCTTGTCCCCTTATATGGTCTTTTAAAGTATATTTCTGTTGATTTATAATTTCAATAGCCACAGAGCTTAGTCCTGCACCCGTGGAAATTTCATTATGTGCTTACTCTTCCAGATTATCTATAAAGATCTTTAATAAAGAGGGCCAGCAGAAATCCCTACTGGGTACCTCACTGTTTACCCATCTCCATCAATAGCAGACTCACACATTCTACTTTTTGTTTCCTCTATCAATACCTATGTGTGACAAAATATTCTTCCTAATAGCCTGGTAACACAATTTGGATTAGGTTTACTGTGAAACTTTTTAACTGACTTTTAAAAGTCTAAACAAATTATATTAGGGTTTTTGTCCTGGTGCTTATTTATCCTTTCAAACAGCCCAAGCCTGTTGTAGAAAACAGGATGCTTTTCTCCTTAAAACTAAATGAAGTGGTTGATTATCCCACAACTTTTGGGGTCCACCAATGTGAATGAGTGAGATTAACCAGTCAACAGATTGCAGAGCCTCCTCAGAAGGTGGCAGTAGAATGGAAGCAAGAATGCAGTTCTCAAACAGTAAAGAACGAGTGTAATAAATTATTACACATTTAGGTCCATTTATTCTCATGAGTTTCTGCAGATCCTTATGGTGTCATAAAGTTTCAGCAATTTACTTATGTCCACCACACCAATAAGGCAGAACATCCTGTTCCCTTACCACTATTTGATCTAATACTACATATCTCACCTCTTTGCTTCAAAAGACATGATGACAGTGGAGATTTCTGTGTTTCAACAAAGACCAAAGCAAAAAAATTCATTGAGTCTCTAGATTCCCTTTCTTCCCCTTCAGCACCCTGATCATCAAGCAGTCTCATTGATTCTCCAGTTGACCTTCTGCCTTTCATGGATAAAAAAGCTTTTATTTCTGGATTGCGATCCTTTTTGTGCTGTTTCTTGGATTCCTTTATAGCTGGACTGGCTTCTTATTTACACCTGACCTGTCACACTTGGAGGTCTTCCCTGTTCTCACTTGAACAATCTTTTGCCTACTTTCTCCCCAACTTTTGCTTCTTTTACTTTGTAAAATGGATGCAAAAGTTTTTCTATGAGCTCCTAATCTTTGATATGTGACATATTTTCTTGTCCTTCCATTAATGTATTTAAAGCATTTCCAGATTCCCTACAAGTTACAGACTTTTTAAAATATTACTTTCGATTTTAACTTAATACACACATTGATTTAATCATAGTTCCATTCTCTAAAACGGAATAATAATGTGATGGCATCTTTTTTTTTTTGGGGGGGGGGGGACTTTGATTTCCCTTCAGAAAGTTGAATGTTATTGAGTTGTAAGCATTACAATAGTCATAGGATATTTCTTGTTCCAATCTCTGTCTAGTCTGAGGTCCAAGTCCAATATAATTCCATTTCTTCCTTAATTCTAAAACTTGCCCTATGAATAAGACATATGTGGGAGATGTTTTAGACTCGGGGTATTATTTATCTCATACTACTACTTAGCCAAATTTTCCAGTGTTCTCAATATAATTTCACTATTCACAGACTATGTACATGGTATTTGGTAAGGAATCTTAACAGGGTCCAGGCATGGGTTCTGGGAAATCTAAAAAGTAATTAAAATCACAGAAAAAAACATACATGTATATGAGTTTATGTACCTCTCTGTGAAAGTGTTCCATAGCTGGCATGTGTTTCTCAAATCAATTACAGTTAAAAAACAAGAGCCACTGGTCCATGTGTGTTGCTAAATATATTACTACATACTGAGAATCTATTTGCTCAGTATTGTCAATTTTTCTTTGCTTTTTTTTATTATACTTATTCTGTTTACATCCCTTCTGTATATTAAATGTTAAAATCCCACTCCTTCATCCATCTTTGATGTTTTTTAGATTTCCTTACCCATCAGTACCAACTTCCACTAGTTTCTACCACTTCTCATTCTATCAAGTCTGTGAAAGGAACATGGAATGAAGATCTCCATATGATATTCTTTGTTTATGCTTATAGAATTTATATACTCAAAATGAATGTAAATACCTGAGGCTTTACTTTTTAAAAAACTGTCAATTTTCTCTCTAGATTGCAATTATTTTGCCATTCCCAATATGCCATCTTCATCCAACATACCACCAAATCCCCTTCTCCTTTCACTCCTCCCTCCACAGCCCACCATCACCATAACCCTAGCATGGTCTGTGTCAAATTGGGTCTCATGCTTCCTCTGTACTTATCAACTTGCTCCCAATTTTTAGGTTAAGCCCTTAGCAGATTTGCTACACACAGAGCTCATTTTCTGGCCCCTCACATTAACACAACACCTCAATGCACCATTATATTTGCTGAACAAACCTCAGATTCTTTTGCAATCAACACAGTAACACCATTATAAGTTTTGTTCCCTACCTCCCTCCCCAGCTTCTTTGAACTAGGACTGAACTTAACTGATTTGATTCCTACAATGGAAACAAGAATGGCATAGGGAGGAAAAAAGAGTAATCCACACCCCTTTTAAGGTTTTATGAAATGCATTTTAGGCAATTACCAAAAATACATATTAACTGCGTTAAAAAAATTAAAAATCCAATGCGATTGCAAAACCACAACAAGAAAAACTAGGTTCATTTTTAATTAAGTGCTGATAATTCTATAATATTTTATATCTTCTATTTGAGACAGCACAGTAACACAGTTGGTCAGAGTCCTCTTCATTCTTCATCAGCAGGATATTATCCAATAAAACCATAGGGCTGCTTATGGTGGAAGTGTAAAGACTCTTTTTAGGATGTTTGCAGGATGAAAGGTCTCTTCAGACTTCCTCATAGTAGCTTTCTGAGGCTCGAAAGCTGCTAACCAGGTCATGTTCCAATGACCCCAATGTGTGTGAGTAATAGCTATTGAAAGTGTAAAGGTCCTCCCTAGACTTAAAACAAAGAAAAAAAAAGCCATCCCAAATCAGTAAAAATAATAAAAAAAAAAAAAACAGGCAATCTGGAACTTAAAAAAAAAATCAATTGAGATTTGACCATTTGCATCTCATAGTGTTTCTTTTTAGAAATAATGTTTAAGTTGGTGATTGGGATCACCAGCCTGTGATATGGCTCTACTGACAATCCTAATGGTGCTACAAATCTATTGAGCTGGGTCACCACATATAATAATGCGGGAAATTTTCATTGAGAACTCAATGTGGGCTGTAAGAAAACTTCCTTCCCTGTTACTGTTCTAGGATCAACATGTTCCCTACTGCTTTGCAATCTTACTGACCTACTGCATCATGCACACATTTGCCAGACAGAGGAAAGGCAAGAATTCTTCATGAAGTGTTTGTAAGGAAAAACTATAAAGAACCATTGTCTCAGCTGGTGACTGGGTATAACAGCAGAGAGATGGGGTTAACAACAACAGGTCTGGCATATTGGGATGGATACAGGAAGGAATGACAATAATTGCTACCACATAATAAACATGTAATATGTACCAGACTTCATACCATCTGCTTTTTATGCACTGTCTTGCTGAATTATCAACAATTCTTGAATCAGGTAGTAGTATCCCTTTTCATAAATGTAGAAATTTAATGAAACAAAACAATGTGGCCAAGAACTCCCTGATTCCATAACCCAAGTTCAAAACAATACATGTTAATATGCTACCATCTCTGGCAACTTCAGAGTCTCAGCAGCAATAATTAAAAAGAAAAAAAGGAAAAAAAATCAACATTAAAGAGGACAATCATGTAAAATCCTAACACTTTAGAACTAGAAGTTTAGGCTGTGGCTAGGAATAGAAATGAGCATTTTAGGCTTGTTTTCCATAATTTATATATTGTTTTAAAATATAAGATTAATTTTTCAGTTAGATGCTTTAAAATTAATTCTGCTTATGGTCATAAAGAATCGCATCATAAGCCAGGCACTATGGTACACGTCTGTAATCCCAGCAGTTTGGGAGACTGAGGCAGAGGGGTCGTGAGTTCAAAGCCAGCCTTGGCAAAAGCAAGACCCTAAGCAACTCAGTGAGACCCTGTCTCTAAATTAAATACAAAATAGGGCTGGGAATGTGGCTCAGTGGTTGAGTACCCCTGAGTTCAATCCCCACCACCAAAAAATAAAAAATAAAAGAATCACATCACAGCTGGGTGCGCTGGCACAGCCTTGTAATCCCAACAGCTCAGGAGACTGAGGCAGGAGGATCTCAAGTTCAAAGCCAGTCTCGGTCCCCCTTTCCCTTCTCATGCTCTTCGACCCTACTCTGTTCTTAGTTACTCTCCTTATATCAAAGAAGACATTTGGCATTTGTTTTTTAGGGATTGGCTAGCTTCACTTAGCATAATCTGCTCTAATGCCATCCATTTCCCTGTAAATTCTATGATTTTGTCATTTTTTAATGCAGAGTAATACTCCATTGTGTATAAATGCCACATTTTTTTTTATCCATTCATCTATTGAAGGGCATCTAGGTTGGTTCCACAGTCTGGCTATTGTGAATTGTGCTGCTATGAACATCAATGTAGCAGAGAGAGAAGGGAAATTGCATGGAAATGGAAGGAGACCCTCAGAGTTATACAAAAGTACATACAAGAGGAAGTGAGGGGAAAGGGAAAAATAATACAAGGGGGACAAATGAATGTCAGTAGAGGGGGCAGAGAGAGAAGAGGGGAGGGGAGGGGAGGGGAGGGGGGATAGTAGAGGATAGGAAAGGCAGCAGAACACAACAGACACTAGTATGGCAATATGTAAATCAATGGATGTGTAACTGATGTGATTCTGCAATCTGTATATGGGGTAAAAATGGGAGCTCATAACCCACTTGAATCAAAGTGTGAAATATGATATATCAAGAACTATGTAATGTTTTGAACAGCCAACAATAAAAAATTAAAAAAAAACAAAAAAGCCAGTCTCGGCAACATAGTGAGGCCCTAAGCAACTTTGCAAGACCCTGTCTCAAAATAAAATATAGCAAGGACTAGGAATGTGGCTCAGTGGTTAAGTGCCCCTGGGTTCAATCCCAGTAACAAGAAAAAAAAAAGAATCATTAATAAATGAATTTGAAGAAGGACTCTTAAGCTTAAAAGTAAATACAATGGTCACCTTAAATATTTTGAAAAAAAGAAAATGATACTTAAGCTAAAACCATATTGTTTTTACATCAATAAGAATATTTTTCTTGGCTAAAATCAATCAAACTAAACATTTTTATTCATTTAGTGATACATGTTATAAATCAAATGCCCCTCCTGAAATCCAAAAGAGGAAATACATACACTTGCAAAGCACTCTCAAGCACTCACACACACACACACCTGCTACTTTATGACTTGTTTGCTACCCTTGTTAACTGAAACAGATGAAAAACTACATCGAACTCAGAGGGAGGAGAGTTTTGCAAGAGTTTTGATTTATTTCAAGAACTAACTTTTTTCTCAAGCTGGGCAACTGGCAAAAAATTGGATCTTCTAAAGCAGAGTCTTTAACCTTTTTGCCCCTCTTTCTTAACTTGCAGACCTAACTATAGTTGTTAACAGGACCTTTCTTAGGGGCCTTGTACATCTCTGAAAGTATGTCTCTCCCTTGGGAATGTTGCTTTACTTGTAAATGTCCTTATTTTCTCTTCATGGCTGAAACTAACACCCTAAAAGAGACACTTCTTTCTAAGCTTGAACTTCTTTATAAAAACACCCTGGAGACACCTCAAGAGCTCAGAAAGGTCAGCACTTCTCCCATCAATCAGATCGTAGAGGTTGATACTAATTTCAGGATACAACCCTGCTTCCTTTCTTCTCTCAATAATTTTCACAGAGACCAAACCTGTATGTTTATTCTTTTTCTGTGCTCAGAAACCCAGGGCAATGCTCTCTCAGTGAGCAAGTCAGAGCATCAGCAACATGTTCTGTGCTAAAATTACATAATGACAAGCTAACCCATGCAAGAGGGCTTCAAGAAAGAGGGAAAGACAGTGGGCAGGAGTACTAATTCAACAAATGAAAATCATTTCCAGGAATCTCTCTCCAGTACTTTCAACCACAGAGTAAGGTAACTGTACCTTAAATAATCAATGTGTATATCAGTAGCTCTAAGGGAAAGATGAAAATTATCTAATAATATGATCATGTTCAGGGATTCTTGCAAGTCCTGATTGAAAAATGCCATCCAATTACCAGGTTACAAGAGTGACATCTAGTGGACTCACAGTAGAATGACAAAAAGAGTTTCAAATATACTTTAGAACAGATTTCTCAAAGTCTAACATGCAAATGAATCTCCTGGGGATATTGTTAAAATGCAGATACAGTTCAATAGAATAAAATGGAATCTATCACTCCTAACAAACTTCAAGGTGATGCCAATGCTGCCACTCCAAGGACCACTCAGGGGCCAGGACCTAGAGCATTTCACACCTGCTCTTACCTTCCAGAGAGAAGAGGGAAGGGACATTTGAGAAAAAATTTCCAGGTTAAAAGTAGGTCAAAAGAATTGCTAACATGATTTTATTGTTTCTATCTCACTAATCCCATTCAGCAGTACACTTATTATCCCCTGTTAGCAGAGTCCATGCAGCAGAATTCCTTTTCCTAAATGCCAGAACCAAATCTAAGAAGGAAAATGAGATACTTCATAGCCATATTCATCCTCAGACATGATTTGTTCAAGTCTCCAATATGGATTCACTTCAGCACTTAACTTCTCACAGGTTTTCTTTCATTGTAATTATCTGATCTGCCCAATACTGCATCATAGTATAGTAGTACTTTGTACCATATCAGAACTCCATTCCTTTTTCCGCAGATAATCTGCACCTGAGCAATTTTGTATTAATGCTAAGCCCATCTACTCAGAAATTCAACAAGATTTCTCCTGGACACCCCTAAGAACTGAACAAGATGTGCAACTACATCCAATGCAATTGTGTCCAAATCTAGTCCTGTGTGATATATTTGACCCAAAGAGCCTTGATTTCACACACAGCCACAAGACTAGTCTCTTAGCTGTGGAATAATGTGTCCACACCAACACAGAAAAGCTCTGCCAGACCATACACAAACTCTACCCACCAAAGTCTCCTTTTCCACCAGAATAGAACCCTTTCTTTGATTCTATGTTCACAGTTCTAGAAGTCATATTACTGATTTCCAACAAGGAGAGAAATGAGTCTCTTCCCCAAAATATACACACAAACATACCCAAAATCCACTTTTTAGACCAGTAGAATTCACTGGTGCAAGTTGATTCATTCCGAACAAATAAAATTTTTTAAGCAGTGGAACTTCTACTTCAAAGCAACAAACACCACCACAAAAAGCAGAACCATTCTGATTGAAATGGTGTTTGAGTACTTGGAGAGATGCCTGCTTGGCTTCTCCCCGGGCTGTCCCCACACCTGCCCCTTCCTCATGCCCCAATTATTCCTTCCCATCCCAATTCCTGCCCTTGCCTACCAACCCCACAGAAATGCCATTTGAAAACTAGAAACTCTAAGGCTCATGGCTGATAAAATCACCTCAAACTCCTATGTTGCTCAAGGACAGTATTGTTCTCAATAAGTAGATGAAGCTAGATAGAGCTGTTTTCCTATAAGTTGACTTAATTATGATTCTAATACAATTTTAGCATATGCAATCAAAAGATTTATTCAAAAGATGCACAACCTGATTTCCTGAAGGAAATTTGCTTTTAAGTCATAATTAAGGATCCCTGTGATGAGTAAACAACAGAATTGTTTATACCTCTTCAATTGCTCTTGGCAGTCCTAAAAGGGAAATTATGTAGAGGGAAATGTCACATAATTCTTCCTCAAAAGTGGGATGAAGATAGAAAGTGAAACTAAACATGCAGAACTATTGTCTGTCTCTGCAATGATGTGGGCTCACTTTCACCTTGGTTAGAATCATAGTTATGCCACTTGCTATCTTACAACAGTTACCTAAACACTCTATGCCTCAGTTTCCTCAACTGAAAGTGGGAATGAGAACAAAACCTATTCCAAGGGTTGTTGTAAGGAGTGAATTAATGTATGTAAAGTATTTAATAACTGGCACATTAGTCATTCATGAATGTTATCTGATGATTATAATGATTGTCACTAATATAAGACTAAAAGTAACGACTATTTAACTTTCTCATTAGCTGAATATTCAAAATGGCATTTGATTCTTTGGAATAATTTTAGCCAAATTTGATAGATACAGAAAACACACAATACCACCAATTCTGAACATGTACTGAGAATTCAGAGAAGCTGATAACACTCTAAAGGAATTACAAATTTATTTCTTACACTATATTACCTTTCCTTGTGCCTCCTTCCATTTTACCTCTCAGTAAAATGCACTTAGAAGTATTTGTCAAATGGATGCAATTCTGATTTTTAAAAATCAAAATAGTTTTTGAACAGTCTTAAGTACATTTATTTTTTATGTAATTTGATCCCCTTGGACATCATATTACCTAATTTATTTTAAGTTCAGAATTCTGTTTTAAATCACAGACAATCAAACCTTTCCTTAGGAGCAGCCCAGGGGTGGCAACTACCATGACAGTAATTGGCACATCTGCCCTAATTTTATCTACTTCTTGGACTGCCCAATGACCTGTTTTCTTAGGACTGTGGCAAAGCCCTCACCAACTGGTTTCAAAGTAACCAAAGTCATAAAAGAAAAAAGACTATTTTGTTTTAATAAGAATCTCAAATGTATAAGGATCAAGCATACACAAGCTTAGAAGCAAATATGTAAAAGATACCTGGACGAAACCTTTAGATTGAAAGGGTTGAGGGAAATTCAGACAATTTATGCTTTCATTTACGAGGAATCCAATTTCTTTTCCAGTGATAATTAATCCAAAAGTTTGCAGAAACTTGTGAAGTATAATCTAATATATTTGCTACTACCTGCTCATTTGTTCCCAATAAATCTCCAGGGATTTTTTTTAAATGGGTAAACATTATCAAAGCTCACTGCAATCTTGAAGTTATACAAATAGGTGTAAAATACTCTGCATTTCCCTCCTTTTTTAAAACTCAGGAGAAACATTCCATAACTTTTTGCTCTCAAAAAGATGGGTTTGCATCTTTGTAAGTCCCATTTTGCAGGCATCTTAAAGGTTGCTTCTAAAAATCAAATGTGTCATGTTTCATTTTGTTAACTATTAATTGATACTAAATCTCAACTAATTAGACAATTCAGTAAAACAGAATCCCTAATCTCTTTAACAACTGAGTGGTATCCCATGTGATCCTCCTTAAAATGTATTTCTTTCTATAATGTTACATTGAGGCAATGGCTCAATACTACAATTTCTGAAAAAGATCTGAGAAATTTTTGAGAAGAATTTTTTTAAATCAGAAAACTACCACAGCATTTTCCCACCTTTTCCTCTTAAAAAAAAAAGTTAAATAAAAAATTCCATTAAGGTATCTTTATTTACTCTGCCCCAAGCTCCCATGGGTAGTTTTCATAAGAGATTATTTCACACTTTTATAGAAACTATTATTTACAAAGTTATAATTATTAGTTAGACTTCAGCAATAGTAATAGAAACCACCTTTTACTAAATGCTTACTAGAGTCAGGTATTGCACAAAATACTATCTCTCCTAGTTTCCCCAGGTCTATCTGACTCCAAGCTCTCCTGGCTATGCCTGCTATATTGTCTCTGAGTTCCTTGAAATTGGCGGCCCAGTTCTTTCTCTCCTAGAACTTTCAGAACTAAAAAATCTCTACTCATGGAGGATCAAGAACTTATTACTTACTTGGTTTGTCAAGAATCATATGAGGTCTGGGGTTGTAGCTCAATGGTAGAGGGCTTGCCTAGCAGGTGTGAAACATTGGGATCGATCCTCAGTACCATATATAAATAAATAAAACAAAAGTATTGTGTTCATCTACAACTAAAAAATATACAAAAAAAAAAAAAAGAATTATATGGAAGAGGGAAACTGAACTGAAACTAAGGTAGAGGGAAACCTACACTTATCCCATAGCTCAGAAATCTAGCAAGTCTACTTATTACTTTGGTCTCTCCAGAATCATAAGTATATCATTTATCAAAGAGATAATGAAAACAGAAGAATTTTTCTATCTGCTAAAGAAATGAAAAGACAGCTAACCACACTTTATTAAGCACTGCAAGAACTACTAATTTGGATATAGTGGGAAAGGAAATAAATCTTGAAATCTTAAAACCATAGCTACAATTTAGGCTAGGACACAGGAAAGTTGCTAAACTTCTCCAAATCTCCCTTTCATCAATATAAAATGAAAAGAAAAAATTACATATATATATCTGTATCTATAGACATAAATATAGAGGCCTTCATATATAGAGATATATCGGTCACATAGTATGTGTTCAGTGGTAGCCAGAATGATTTTTTATCACCATTAATACAGTGTTATCAATTGAGTTAAATATACAATACAATCATATGCCTGTTTAAACTGTACCTTCACACTTCCGTCAACTTAGTATAACTAAGGTGAAAAAAAATCATGTAAGACAAATGAATATCATTTACATTTTAACTTTCCAAAAACATCTTTACATGGGTTAAAAAACAGATTCTCGATGTTACCTAATCTGCCATGATTTAACAGCACTTTGACATTTTCTAAAGAATGATAACCAAGTGCCGCATCTCCTCAAACTTGGAATTTACTAAGTCTCTGCTTGTGCCAAATTAAATATACAGCATAATGTCCCTACCAGAAATAACAAAGCACAGCTTCCTACTTTACTCCTTGATTGAATAAACCCAAACTAAAGCAAAGAAGATGTTATTTAATCATCTAACTAATTGTTTTCTTTAATATTTGAGTTAGAAGCTATTTCAGAAGAAAAGTTTAGAAGAAATCAACATGTGATTTATCAAGCCATTTAAAAGAAAAAATTCCCTTTGAAGGCTCTTCATTTGAAAGGCTCAAAAACCAGCATAAAAGGGGTATTTTCATTAATGAACCACTCAAAAGTAAACTGCCCCTAGCTATTCCACTCCACCCAAACTCCTAGGTTCAGCGCTATTAAAAATCCTTGCCTATGAGACAAAAATGTCATTTTTAAAAAGATGGTGTAATCCTTCCCTCCAACAAACACCACCCAAAACTCTATGGAGGAGTTTTGTAATAAAAAAACATAAAGAAATGGAATTGTAGATGGAAAAAGACATACCTTGGGGACCTAGAAGGTTGGTGGCTTTTTGAAGTTAAGAGATAAGTTCATGTGCTTATCCACTGTAGGTAACACAGGTGATAGAGGAGATAAAGTGTAAGAATGATGTCTTTAGATACACAAAATATGTAAAGGGACAATCCAACCATCATGACAGGAGCAAATTCAGTGAATTATATGTGCATATAAAGGTAGGGGTTTGGGAGGTATAGTAGAGAAAAGATGAAGTAGTTCCATTCTGACTGCACAACTTTTTAATGAAATAAAAGACAAAGTCTAGTTAAAAATAAACAGACAGATGGAGAAGATCAGAGGAGAGAGAAGATAAGAAGTAGTCATCTCAGAGAGGGCGAGAACAAATTATGTAGATTAATGTGGTAAGTATGCTGGGTAAGACTGGGGTCCACTTCAGAGAGATGGCCATAGATTCGAGGCATACAGCACAGTAGTGTGTTTTCTGGCCATATACAATGTTGGGTGCAGGCATGGAATAGATAAAGTATTAAGTCTAATCAGCACTGTGATTTTGCCAGTTGAGTACAAAGGAATGGTGTCATCATTAATAACAATGAAGTGTATATCTGTAATCTTGGTGCTCATGGTGCAGCATCAACATTGCCTCAAATCAGAATCTGTATTGTAATAAGACCTCTAAATGATCCACATGCACTTTGAAACTTGAGAAATACATGAGTTGGAGCCAAGTGAGAATAGAAAAAAAATCATTAAGAGAGAGGACAGGTTAAAGAAGTGAGAAATCAGGCTTTACATGACTCCTCTAGGTAGATTTTACAGCCATCAAAATTGATGGCAGGAGGAATGACTGAGTCAAAGAAACAGGCATATAAGAAATTGTCCAGGTGGCAACAAACAGCCTGTGAGGCTTGTAGTCCTGGTGATTAAAGCAAATTAATATGAAAGAATAATGGGACTGCTGGGCATGGTAGCACTTGCCTAAAGTCCCAGCTACTCTGGAGACTGAGGGCAAAGAATCACTGGAGCCCAGGAATTGTAGGCCAGCCTGGGTTACATAGAGAGAGAGAAAAAAAGAGACAAAGAGGGAGGGAAGGAGGAACAAGAAAGAGAAGACAAAAGAAAAGAAGTAGAGTGGAAAAGCAAAAATTATGTGATTAGTTCTGGTAGTCTTTTAAGAGAAGGAGATAGTTGTGGTTGTAGCCTCATTGCAGGATTGGTCTCTTGGGCAATTTGTCCTGATCATGAGGCAACACTGTAGTGGAAAGAGCTGTGGTTGTACTAGGAGCACATGAGTCTGCGCATGTAGAGTAACTGAGGGGGAAATGGTAAACTTCTTTCAGATCCACACATCAGCATGTCCTTGGCAACGAATTGTCTTTATACAAAAAATTATTAATTGCTTAGATTTAGGATAACTACCCAAAAATCTATGTTTGTACTAGAGAGTGTCATAACTCCATATAAGACGAGAGGGGTCTAGGGTTTATATATATATATATATATGTTGTAGAGGGACACAATAGTTTTACTTTATTTATTTACCTTTATATGATGCTGAGGATTGAACCCAGTGCCTCACATGTGCCAAGCAAGCACTCTACCACTGAGCTATAACCCCAGCCCTAGAGGGGTCTGTTTTTCTTGAAAAGAAAAGAGACAAGGACTAACATAAGGGAGAAAGGAATAGAAGATGGGGAATACAAGACAGTAAAACTTCCTGGTAGCAGCTAAAGGATATGATTAGAAATGTGAGGCCTCCTGTTCTGATATTGGGTAAGTTTCTCCTCTAATAAAAACCCTCTGCTTGGGCTGGGATTGTGGCTCAGCAGTAGAGCACTCGCCTAACACAGGTAGGACCCGGGTTTGATCCTCAGCACCACATAAAAATAAAGGCCTTGTGTTGTAATCTATCTACACCTAAAAAATAAATATTTTTTAAAACCCTCTGCTTTTCTTCAAAATGTTCAGTATAGTCTCCTGTTAACATGAGTATATTTTAAATGGAACCTTGTTGATATTGGAGAGAGTTGGAGATCTGCCCTGGTCACAAGCAGAGGGGGACATTCAAATGTAGGCTCCTAGGAAGATTTTTTTAAGAAATGGAAGAGAACTTTGAAGAATAATGTCAGTCACCTATCTAAAGGACAGCTGCCTTATTTTTGAGGACTAGCTATCTTCTTTCTATGCACACTTCTTTTTCATCTCAAAAACTCTCTTGTTCTTACAAAAATACTTGTTTAAGGGACTGGAAAACATACCAATGCGTTAAAAATATACTCTGAACATTACATAATTCTTAATTCCTTAGGCTAGGTGTTTCTCTGGGGCAATAGTAATGCAAAAAAAAAGCATCAATGAAATCAAAATATTCTTTTTAAAAATCTGAATTCTCATAAAAGCATCCAAAAATATATTAATTGTTCAACAAACAGAAAATTGCCCTCTCAATTATATCTACTTTTGTTTAAATTGCTCATTCTTAAAAAGTTGGCAACCAGAGAATAGAGAGGGACAAAGCTCAATGGATAATCCATCTAAGAAGCTAAGCATTTCATGTTTATGAAATAACACACAAATCAAGGATCATTACTTTTCATAAAAATCCATTTCATGTATCTCAAGGTCTATGATTTTCCAGAAAGGGTTAACAATGACTGAGAGAAAAATGAGCTGGGCACCTTACCTAGCATCTGAGACCACTGGGGTCTTCCAGTATAGACACTCTGCTCAAAACTCAGACAATTCAAATTACATGCAAAGCTGTAATTATTATAGAAAACTGGATTATAATTTTCTTGGCAATCACCCATGAAAATATTCCCCAAATCTATTTAAAAATTGAAAACAGACTAAGATCTCTAAGCATATCTAGGAACTATCTTGCTATGCTAGCTTCATTCAACCTAAATTTGCATTTATTCCTTAATCATAGGCTGAATCAGTTCTCTACCAAGAGGAAACAAATTAATTCTGGGCTCCTGAGGAAAGACCCTAGTAGGTCTCTTATTTCGTACAGATAATAAAGATGCAATCAACTATGATCAAATAATCACAGTACCATTTAATATCACTGGGACAATTCAACAGGAAAAGCACATTTCCATCTTTGAAGAACACATACA
This sequence comes from Marmota flaviventris, assembly GCF_047511675.1. Taxonomy (NCBI): domain Eukaryota; kingdom Metazoa; phylum Chordata; class Mammalia; order Rodentia; family Sciuridae; genus Marmota; species Marmota flaviventris. Next base: position 98,203,110 of record NC_092498.1, on the reverse strand, counting down.
CACATGTATACACATTCATACATATACATTATGCATATATATACATATGTAATATATAACACATATCAACATATCATACACACACACACACACACACACACACACGCACAGAGTCTTTCATATCTTTGACCTTACAAAATAAAAGCCAAAGAGTCTAAATTTCTTTTTATCTCACAGTGAAATAATTGAGAGTATATTCAAGATGCCAGAATTCTATGTGGAATGTCTAGGAGGGGCAGATGATGTCTACAGAAATTTTTTTAAGAAATACCCTGTCTTAAAAATAAACCAAAAAATAAAATTTCTACTTCTGCCTTTAGGATGTTCAGAATTATATTACAAATACTTTTACCTCAGAAAAACTTTCTCCATCAAAGTCTAAAGCCCGAACTTCCATTATTTGACAAGAATTCACATAGATTCCAGCATTATTCAGTGTTAAAATGCCCTTGAGAAGGATTTCCATTATTAATCATGACTATAATTTATTTAATAAGACTTCTGAGCTAGGAGCAAATTGGATTATGAGGCTATAGAGGTGAATTTGAGGAAGGGAACTGAGATCACAGCAATCTCCTCTCAATGATAGCAGGCTCTAAAAGAATTCTCAACAAGAAGGCAGAAAACCAGAGCTGGAGTTCATCTATTCAATCTAGGTATCATATCTCTTATCTTAAAAATAAGAAGGCTTAATTTGATGATCTCTAACGAGATTTTAAAAATGCAAGGACTTTCATAAAGTAAGGTAGCTCTGGCTAGAAGTCCATAATCAGTCATAAAGGGCTAGCAAGTAGGGAAACAAAATGTCCCTAAGATGATCATGAAACCACTGATGGAAAAAAGAGAGGAGGCACTGAGGGAAGCATCTCCTTTATTGAAATTACATGAGTAAGTTCCAGTGCTTACTTAATGTGTTGAAAAGCACTTCTATGGTGAAATCATAGGAATGCCTCAGGAATAAAAGGACCATAAACAGAGAGGGAAGAAACCTGGGTACACATTGGATCACTGCTTTCTCAAATTTGGATTTTTAAAAAGTGTAAAAAAAAAAAAAAACAGTTTTACCCAGGGAAACAATTTCTTAAAATTAACAGGATGATTAGCAGTATTCTTGGATTTGCTGGAAAATTAAAAATGGTGACCTTTATGTTTTCTATCAAGAGCACTAATATTGAAATACCTTAAGTAAAATTCACTCCTTCTTTCAGCAGAAATTTACATGTGCCTAGTCTGTGCTTATATTGGTTGTGAAAAAAAGATATGATTATAAAAAAGATATACCCTTCTGAAGTTTACAATATAGTATAAAAAACAAGAGATATATTAATAAATTCAATGAAATGTGATGCAACTGTACTAAGCACAGGTTAGGGGTTTGAAAGAAGAGGAAATGTTTTTTGTTTTTATTTATACTTTTGAAAGATCACAGTTTCTTCACTAGCCAAAGTCCAGAATTCATACTAACCAAAGTCCAGAATTTCTAAAGATAAGTTCAGACACTTATTGAAAAAGAGCAGCTCCTAAGCCATCTGCATTGCCCAAAAATTAAGATCAGTCAGAGGCAAACTTTCATTTCACTCCAATCCTGCGAGAATATTATCATCAGATGGGGAAAGTAACATTTGTTTTGTAAATGACATGGTAACAAATCTTGCTTTATAAAATGGCTATAGTCAAAGCTCCTTTTGGATTAAAAAAAAAAAAGCAAACCATCATGTGAGCCCAAAAGTCACTCACTTTCAGCAAATTCCTTTAATCCATTTAAGTGTCCTGTTACTAATCTTCTGATGAAGAAATATACAAAACACAGAACTTAAAGTGAACAACAGAACCTTGTTATAATCAGACAGAAATACATTACAAAATACGCTTGAGGGTGTAAAAAGAAATCATTTCTCAAATTCATATCACACAAAACTTTAGATTATAGAAATAGGCTAAACTAATGTATTTTTACCTGGTAAGGAACAATACTGCCATGAGCAGTGCCCCAACGTTTTGCTTCCTTTTGGCCAATGAGATAATTAACAGCTACCTGGGTCAAACATGCCACCTGCCAGAAAAAAAAAATTAAAGAAAAATAAAAACAGTTAAGTTTATCCATATTCATGAACAGAATATTATATGAAAGTTATTTCATATCGTGTCATTATAGAAGAAAAAAACTGTCTAACCAGTTAGAAAATATACAGGCATTTATACACAGTGTGATGTTATTGCTTGAGACTAAATAATAGTCAACTGAGAAATATAAACACATAAACATTCATCTCCTGAAAAGATAATCTGAAGACAGAAGGTGACCAAGCATTTGGATCTTCAGTCCAGCCCTGAGCATCAAAGCCATAACAAAACACATGGGCCATGAGCACATGCTTTTCTCCTCTCCACCTGTATCCTTTCACTTTTCACCAAGACAACACATGAAAACCATTACTGGGAAGATGAACCAAAGTCAGAAGCTACATTCTTCTAAACTTCTCATACATAAAAAATAATACTAGTAAGCTTGAATTTGGTTTAAGTCAGTTTAGTTGGGTTTTCTGTTACATGTTGCCCAAGAATCCTGACACAGAGTAGCAAGATTTTTTGATATTTTTCAAATATACTAGTGAACCATCCTCATTTAAACAAAAATTTCTATACCACTCCCAACTTGGCCCTAACCCCCATACCCTCATTATTATACTCATTTCTCTTTGTGAGCACCAGAATCTACTAAAGAAATCATCTAAAACCTCAGGGTTCACTTCTGAATCTTGCAGTATTTCATGAACAGATCTTGAAATCCTACAATACTTCAATTATCTATGAGGATAGCATAAGGATGTGAATTTGGGGTTTTGGGTTCCAATGAATACCTGTACCTGCAGGGACCAGAAATATGTAAAGGAGTTGATCAAATGGTTTCCCATATTTTCCGGGGTGGGGGTGGGAGAGATGCTTCTGGCTTCATGACATAACCATGATATTGCATTGACTTGTTTTTTCCCTATCTAGATCATCAGATGTGACTGGAAGCCTACAAATACATCAATTCAAACATTGAGACTACATCCTGGAATGACTCAAGGGTTGATTTTTTTTTTTTTTTTTTTTTTTTTTTTTTTTTTTTTTTTAGGGCTTAGTGCCATAACCTTTTCTTGTCCTCTACCTGGCATGGTAGCTGCACCTCCTACAAGAAATATCAATAGGACTCACCCTGGATGAATCTCCTTGCTGGAACAGCTATTCTCCTTTACTTTATTCTTGAGCTTTATGTGCATTTTTACATTCATTTACTGCTCTGTTGAAATTGGAACTGCCTTGTGGCAGCTGGTTCAGCTGTACTGCCCAGGTGGCAAAACTAATAAACTTTGAGTCATCCACTTCTGGACTTCCATCTGGTCTTGGGCATTTGAACCATGGAGCACTCCAGGGCTGCCTGGGGCTGCCTAGTGCTAATCACCATTTCACAGATCACTTCTGTGTCTTTCAAAATGGAAAATAAAATCAACATTTTGTAGTTAAAAATGCCCTGGATGAGAAGTCCAGATTCATGACTTCTAATTTCTGTCAACCTCTAAGTAGTTTTCGTGACTGCAGGTATATAATTTAACTTATTTGACCTTCAAATACATTCTCTGTAAAGTCTTGGACATTTAAACTAAACTGATTGTTTTTAAACTTTAAAAAAAATCAAAACTCTTACATAAAATCAAATAACACATGAAATCCTAATACATAAGCAGGTAATTTCCAAAGTGCTTTGGATGAATCAGAGTCAAGCCTGCAACATCATACAGGGAGCATGAACACTGATCACAATTTGCAAAATAGTACATGATCTTAAATTTGCTTCCAAGGTCTATGCTTCTGATTCTATTATTCATCCTAACAGTATGGAAGATAAAAATACAGAAGGAATGCAATCAAATCACTTCCTCAAAGTGCCTCTTCCTGAATTTGGGGAAATTTTATCAAGTCTGAAGTTCTATAAGAGAGGCACTTCTTTGATCTAGCTTTGATGTAGTTATGTTGTGGCTGTTTTTTTCCTTCAAATAAATCCTAATGAAAGTCACCCTTTAAGGAGTTTGGATGCAACTGGAGGCTAATAATTCAAATTAATAAAGGTAATTCCTTGCAAGCAATTAATCACAAGAGGCTTGTTATTTCTACTTCTCTACTTCAAAGTCAACTGGTGGTCAATAGAACAACATTAGCAAGGCCTGCATAAGGTAACAGATCAGCTGGATGATCACAAGTTTGTCTATAAATCCTACAACAACCTGAGATATTTGCCTGGAATTGGCAAGGGCTGGGTTCTAAGCTAGTTATCAACCTGGCTGCCCCATCTCTTACCCACTACCTTATTCTTTCAATTTTTGACCCTGACCCACTTAGAGTGAATTTAAATGAAGGGTCAGAACCTATCTCAGAAATTATTGATAAGTGGAAGACCATATCTACTTCCTCCATGCAGTGGTAATTAATGAAAACAAAAAGCAATTCAGAATCAGCAGGGCTACCACTTGGCAGAAGATTAAATAAGATTTTAAGCTCATTGCCACTGAAAAAACAAAGTGTGATTTGTCAGTAACTACTCAAAGGCAAAGTTAAGGGGGAAAATGAACTCTGTTTACAAAAAGAAAGCAACAGGGCTAAACTTAGTAACTCAATATTTAAAGGAGGCATTATAAATCTGAAAGTAATCCACTATTTACAAGGATTTATTTTAAGGCAGGAGAAGGGGGAGAAAGTCAATAGCTATGACATGATTGTGTATGAAAAATCAGAGGTTTCCTGGGCAATTAATGACAAATTTTCCACAAATTAAAAGAATGCAGGATGTGACTTTTAGGTTAATAACTATATACTGTATATCCATTCTAAATATTGCATTGGATCATTACTTTCATCCCCTACACTTAGGCTCATTATTTCATCAAGTGGACGCTATATAATTTATTCAGAATGTTGCCTTTATATGGTTTCATCTAAACAAAAAAAAAGCCATCTCTGGTTTAATAATAATCATTCTGACAGCAAAACTATTATTTTAGATAACAGAGTGTGTCCTGATATTTTTTGTTTCTAACCAGAAAACCAACGGGGTGGTCAAAGTGGATCTCAAAAAGAACAGCCCGAAAAGATTTGAGGAAAAATATGCTCAAATATTGTCCAAAGCACCTTCATGATGTCTGTCACTACCTGATCACGTGTGTCATTCCTCCAAATGATCAAGCTGCAATAATAGAATCTTTAGTCTCTAAAAGGGAAATAAGTTTGGCAGGTAAAGTATGTACTATAAACCCTTTGTATGTTCTCATAAAACAAAACTAGAACTATGGTCCATTGCATCAAAACAAGTAAGTTTTTTCTTCCTGCTATGTGCATATGTTCTGGCCTCCAACTAAGTTGGACTAAACACCAACCATGCAACTAACTTCTCCCATATTTCTAAGCATTCTTGAAAGTCCATTTCAACATCATCTTGTATTAAGCCCAACTCCCATAACCCAAGCAAGAAAATATTTTTCCTGACTCTGAATTAATACAATGCCATAAGACTCTTTCTGCACTTTCATAGACTGCCTTATCCTATGATTATAATTTTAAGATGACAAACTTAAAATGACCTAGATCAATTGTTCCTAAACATAGTTGTACATTATAATCACCTAGGGAATTCCAAGACCTACCCAGAACTCCTGAATCCAGAAACAGAAGCTGGGGGAAAAAACAATTTAACCAGTGAACTATTAGTTGCACATCTTATTTAAGAATCAAAGCCTTGAGAAAATTCAGTCAAATTACTTAATAGCTGACTAAATAAAGAAATAGAGAGGAGGCATAACTTATCTGAGGTCACCCAGATGATAAACTACTCCACTTAAATTGCTGTCTCCCTTGCTATGATAATATTTGTTTCTTCTCCTATATCTCCTTTTAAAGTCGTGTCTATTTTAGGGTAGAAAATATGTACTATAAAACCCTTTGTATGTTTTCATAAAACCTAAACAGAGCCTGAACATTAAATTTCTTAACAAAAGAGTTAAAAAATGATACTACTTGTTTTTTATATAGTGAGTGCCTCTATATATAAGGTATTATGCTAGGTATGGAGTATAAATGAGTAAATGAAAACTATATAATCCAACCTCCTTTGGACTTAAGAACAGTAGGCAAGATAACTAAACAGTTACAGACATACAGAGGAAAAAACCTGAATGTAGACCATACAACTGAAGCATGGTGAAAAGAGACATGAAATAAAATTATAGAGATTGTCAGAGGCCAGATCATGCCAGTCTTTGTAAGTCATGGTAAAGAACATTCTTTGCACATCCTGCAGAATGGTCATTTTAAAGTAACAAATTGTATCATGTCATCCTTCTATTTAAAATTCACAGGGCTTCCCACTGCATTTGCAATTATATGCAAAGAATAAACTAAAAAGAGACAAGAGAAAAAGAGAACTGTTATGGACACTGCAAGAGTCCAGGCATGTTGATGATAGCTCAAACTAGGTCAGTGGCAAGAGACATAGAAAAAAAACAGTGGATTTAAGATATATTTCAGGGGCAGGAAGAATAAAAAATATTGCATGAGAAGAGTCTAGGAGATAGAACACTGATGGAGAGGAAAAGATAAACATAAATTCCATATTCCTGGCTGAATATCTGGGTAAACTATGATGGCATTAAAAGTAATAATAAAGTCAGAGAGGAACAATTAAAAGGGGAAAGAAAATAAGAGCCCATGTCAGAATAAGCTAAATTTGTGATGCCTGTGACAGAATCAACAGTCATCAACATATGAAAAGTTTTTGAAGTCATTAACTAGGGAAAACAGAAGATAAATACAAAATCAGAAATAATATAAAACAAAAGAAGATAAATCTTCATGTCAAAGACAGTCCTTCCTCCAATCACAAGTATGGTAAAAAAAATGTAGTTACAAACTACTAGAACCAATTTAAATGCCCCAAAAATAAGAGGTAAGTTAAATACTTTTGATGTTCACATGTAATAGAAAATAATGCTGGCACTTAAAATTATACAACAGAAGAATATAGCATTGTGTGAAAAATATTCACAACTTTTTAACAAACTTAGAACAGTTTTAAATTTTATAGAAAAATTACCAAGATAGTTACAGAGTTCCCATATACTCCACATCTTACATTAGTGCATTATACTTTTACAGTTAAAGAACCAATATCGAGGGCTGGGGATGTGGCTCAAGCGGTAGCACGCTTGCCTGGCATGTGTGCGGCCCGGGTTCGATCCTCAGCACCACATACAAACAAAGATGTTGTGTCCGCCGAAAACTAAAAAATAAATATCAAAAAAATTCTCTCTCTCTCTCTCAAAAAAAAGAACCAATATTGATACATTAGTACTAACTAAACTCCATATGTTCAGATTTCCTTAGTTTTTATTTAATGTCCTTTCTCTGTTCCAGATTACATCCAGAATACTACATTATATTTAGTCAGTAGGTCTCCTTAAGGTGCTCCTAGCTGCAATAGTTTCTCATATATTCCTTATTTTTAATTACCTTAATGGTTTTGAGGAGTAAAGATCAGGTATTTTGTAGACTGTTCCTCAACTAATATTTTTATGATGTTTTCCTCATAATTTAATTGGAATTACAGGGGTTTGGAAAGAAGACCACAAAAGTAAAGTGACATTTTCAATATATCATATCAAAGATACATGCTATCAACATGATTTTATATTGACTTTGATCATTTGGCTGAGGCAGTATTTATTACTTTTATCCACTGCACAATTACTGTTTTTTCCTCCCTCTTTCCAACTTGCTCTCTTTGGAAGAATGTCACTACATGCAACCCACACTTAAATGGCAGGGAGTTACACTAATTAATAATTAGCCATTATTAATCTCCCCTATTTATTTGTTTTTTCAAGTCACTTATTTATATCAACATGGTCATGTGAATATTCATTTTATACTTTGCTATATAATTCAATACTACTGCCCAAAATATTCCAGTTTGGCCTCTGGGAGCTCTTTCAATAGGTTCCTGTGACTCTATGACACAACCTCTGTTCTTGAGGAGTTTTTGTTCTTAGCATTCCTTGCTTTGTGGCACTGAAAGATGCCCTAGACTCATCTTTGTGTTCTCTTGTTTACAGGAAAACATACAAAGAAGAGGAGTCACAGGGTGAAGAAAGGAAACAAGTATTTCAGTGTCAATCAGCATCTCTCATTTCCTCATCTACTCAAAAACACTGATATCACGCCTACTATGTGCCAGGAACTATTCCATGCACTGGGGATATAGCAGTGAGCAAGACAGACATGATCCTCTGCTCATGAGGCTTACATTCCAGTATCCAACTACATTCAGACATAAACAAATAAGTAGAAAGCTATCAGAATATGGTAAATGCTGCCAAGAAAATGAAACAGAATCACAGAGGGGCTCATTTACTTTTTGCAGATGTTATGTTTAATCTGAGACCTGGAGAAAGCATTACAAATCTGAAAATACAGGAGAAAACATCCTAGCCAATGAAATCAATCACTTAAAAAACTTTAATGTGTGTGTGTGTGTATGTGTGTGTGTGTATGTGTTTGAAAGGTGTCCACATGGTAAGAAAAAAAAAAAGAAAGCCATTGTAGCTGGCATGTGGTAAGTAAAAGAGGTGCTAGTACAAGAGCGGGTCAGGGAAGCTACAAGGGCCACATCACAAGGGTCATTGTAGGCCTGAATAAGGATCTGAGGTATTATTCTAAGTGTCCTGGGAAACCATTGATTTATGTAATTAAATCACTTGGATATTATATGGAAGATGAAAGGGCAATAATAAATGACACCAAATTACCTCATGTGAGGTAGCTATTACAACTTCCATTCTATAGATGAAAGAAACTAAAGCATAGGGAAATAAAATATCTTGTCTAAGTCTCACAGCTGGTAAATGAAAACACCATGACTCATACCCAGGTCAGTTCAGTCAATGAGCCATCCCTTCACCACCATCTCCTCTTTGCTACCTCCCTGTCTCAGTCTCTTTCACCTAGGTAGTGCTTGGCTTTGCAGCTATATCCTTGGTTATATCCCTGGCTTCACTGTATTCCCTGCAAGGTGGGCTCTCAAGGCACTGGGGTAGAACCAAAGCCCTTCATAAGAGCCCACTGTCCTCTGAACTTGCTTAGAAAAGACATCGATAACTGAATCAATTAATTCTCCTCACATGATTCTGCTCAACCTCACTCACTTACTAACTATAAAACATCATATGGGGAAAATGTTAAAAGAGAAATGAAGGAGCTAGATTTTTAAAGAATATATCTCTTGAGAAGATAAATTTGGCCTCCCATTAGAAAGAGCTTTGAGTAACCCATATCCTTTTTTTCTAATCCTATAATACCATTACTCTGCTTGTCAAATACCATCTCTCACATCTTAAGGTGAACTGATTCTTTCAGACCAACAAGGGTTCAGGAGGAAAAACCATCCAAGAGTAGATAGAGTATTTTGGCTATCCCATGTTGAAAAGAAAATATGAATTCTAAAAACTCACATCACATTTGTCATTTTGAGTTTCTAGTATTTACTACTAATAAGAGCTACCACCCTATGTTCATATATAACTACATGACCAGTGGGATTCCACATCATGTACAACCAGAAGAATGAAAAATTATATCCATCTATTTATGATATATCAAAGTGCATTCTACTGTCATGTATAACAAATTAGAACAAATAAAAGAATTAAAAAATTTTAAAATTCCAAAACAAATTTTAAAAAGTCTGACTCCAAACTCTGGGATAGCAGGGACAACTACTATTGCTATTTTGTCTATCCCCTTCATTATACCCAATATAATGATAGGCATATAATATGTCATTATTAAATGTTGGGTTTTGTAAATGAATAAAGAGAAATAAAATTTTTAAAAAGCTACCACTCATTCAAGCACTCATCATGCACTGACCAAACATGAATTATCATACTTAATCCTCATAACTGTATGAGAGAGGTATTTTGATGATTCCATCTTACAAATTAAAAATGAAGCACAAAACTGTTTAATAATATGCCAAGGTTCTATGCCCAGTAACTAAGTGCATGAGCCACAATTTGAACCCAGTTAGTTTGGCATTACACACAGAATCAGACTGCTTACAATTTCTGAGTGGTCTTGATTCTGGAAAGCTTAGTTGTACCATACTAATGAGTAAAGAAAAAATTGTGACTGAGCATCCTTTCAACTAGGTAACCCTCTACAGATAAATATGACCTTGGTTATTACTAATATTTAGTTTAGAACTCAAAGTTTTCTGCAAATATGGTCTGACTTCTTTTATGATATTATAAACTTCATCCCATAAACCTTTTACCTGTAATCATTGAAAACCAATAGAGTTGTTATATAATTTTAAAATCTCTACTTTTATATACTTGGCAAAGAAAAATCATATTATCAAACCCTCTTCATAGCAATTTTTTAATTTAATGGAAGGAACACACACATTTCCCATTCCTCTGCATTATCACTAATGACAGTCAAATCATCTCTATGTTTATTTCATATGTAAACTCAAAATAAAAATAGATTTTTATTATGCTCAAAGTTTGCCAATCCATCTGAATCAAAATCAGATATACAAAGTAACTGGATATCAACTGCCAGAAGGTAAGACCAGACAGCAAAGACAGACAGAATTTCAAAAGCTTGTTTAGGATAATATATCAAGCATATTTCTTACCATGAACCACTGACCCAGTCAATCATATGACTCAAAAAGTGGTTATAAACAACTTTTAAAAATGTGATGAGTAAGTGGAAATGTGGGAAAATAACATCTAATGACATGGTGTACTTATTTATTCCTGTGATAGCATGTCTTCAGTTTCAGATGTCTTCTTCAAATATAGTTTTTTTTTTATTTTTGATAACAATTCTTCAAAATATTTCTGCTCAAAGAATAAAATAATGCATTCTCTGCAACACTGATTTCTAAAAGCTCTAGGAATTAAACGCAATTTACTTCCATTTATTGCTTCCTTTGGGCATTTAGCAGATGTTTAATAAGCACTATTGAGAACTACATCTTTCAAGATTAAAATTCATAAATCAAAATATAAATCATCAGTCAGAAACTGGGGTTGAGGCTCAGTGGTAGAGTGATTGTCTAGCACATGTGAGGCCCTGTGTTTGATCCTCAGCACCACATATAAATAAACAAATAAAGGTATTGTGTCCATTTACAACTAAAAAGAAAAAATATTTTAAGTATATATATATTATATATATATATAATATATATATAATATATATATATATATATATATATATATATATATATATATATATATATAAATTATCAGAGCCACAGAGAATTTTTTAAATCAAGTAGTGATAAAAAAGTGGCATTTGAGCTGACCTTGATAAAGGGAATTTAGTCATGCAAAAACAAGGAAAAGGGCTTTCCAAGTGAAAGAAATTGTGGGCAAAGTTATAAGAATGGAAACTTCATAGGTCTTTTGAATGAATGAGAATAAAAATGGAGTCAAGACATGGGATTTGATCACCAGGAGATCATTGATATTCCTAAAGACACAGTGGCAATAAAGCAGCAAGGATCAAATCCAGATTAAAAGGTAATAAGGAATAAATAAAAAGAATGTGGGAGTCACAGAGTATTATAGAGGTTGTGTAAAGAGGGAAGGAGATGCTGCTGATTGTAGCTCCTGTGGGTAAGCAGGAAGAATAAAGTTTTTATTTATGAGGACAAAAAAATTGAAGTTCATCTAAATATGCAAGAAAAGAAAGAATAATTGAAGATACGAAATCCTACATTAATATGTAAGAGAGTAAGAAGGAAAATAGAAGTGGAAGGGTTAAGTTAGTGAAATCTTTCCTAATTCACTAAGATGGGTCACTTCCTCTTCTGAATCTGTGTCCACTATAATGCAGGCTTCAGGAGGCAAAGGACTTATCCAATATGTTTGTGGCTCTTTCCCCAGCAGCAGGAATACTATCTGTGAGGAAAACTAACTGTAGGTGTTCAATGACTGTGAGTGAAACTAATAAAACTAGTTTTCCTCTAATTTGACAAGTGAGTCTTAATGAAGAAGGAATGCTTCAAGAGAAAAAGAGAAAAGTTGGACACAATTTCCAGTGAAAAGTATAACAACAGAAATCTTCTTCATAGAATAGAAAGTGATGGGCTCAAATTTGTCTCTTTCTCCCTCAAAACTCTGGCTCTGCCTGCTGTGGTCACTCCAAACAAGTCCTTCTTTCACCACATACCAGATGGACAAACAAAGAGTGAGTTAGAAAGTGATGTCAGGACCTGAGGTCCCACATTCAGGGTGAGGAGAGCAGCAAAGTTGGCTTAGGGAAGAAAGAAATTTTCAGGGACCAAGATGTCATAGGGATAAAACTAAGTGCAGGATGATGATAAAGATTCATGGATGGGTACAGAAATCAAACAGTAACACTCCTCTGAAATCAGAATTGTCCCAGGAAAAGGGAGAGGGGCATATCTGTAGTTAGAATGACCAATAGCTTCTACAAGAGAGCACCGGACAGTTTAAAAGCTAAAAAAGTTGAATAAAGACTTATTTTCACTGATCTCCACACATTTCCCTTATGGTTTCACGACGGAATATGCTTTCTTCTATAAAGAAAGCTTTCTTCTGTAAAGAAAGCATTTCTTCTGTTATTCATCTTGAGAAGAGTTTCATACTCTCTATTTAGTTATACTATTGAGAATATGTCTCCAATTCTCTAATTGCCAGGTTTTCCTCTAATTCAGGTTGCATTTTCCTCTATATATTGATGATCTTCTGCTACTGCTTATTCAGCACAATTCAATAATATGTTATCCAATTCAAAAAGGGGTCAGAAGGCAGGAAACTATGCAGGTATGGGATACAGTACATGTAGATATCCCTTAGACTATTCAGCGTCCTCACAAGAATACAGCTCAGCTTGCACAGGTGTTGATAGTATGAAAACAGAATAAGTGGAAAATCTGAGAAAAAGAAATTACAAGAGCTGGCAACAGACTGTAAAGGAATAGAAAACAAGTTATAATTTTTTAGTCAACCCCCAAAAAAGAATGTGAATTTACTTATAGAAATGGCTTTCTTTTTTTTTCTTAATTTTTTATTGTTGGTTGTTCAAAACATTACATATTTCTTGATATATCATATTTCACACTTTGATTCAAGTGGGTTATGAACTCCCATTTTTACCCCATATACAGATTGCAGAATCACATCAGTTACACATCCATTGATTTACATATTGCCATACTAGTGTCTGTTGTGTTCTGCTGCCTTTCCTATCCTCTACTATCCCCCCTCCCCTCCCCTCCCCTCCCCTCTTCTCTCTCTCTACCCCCTCTACTGTCATTCATTTCTCCCCATTGTATTATTATTCCCTTTCCCCTCACTTCCTCTTGTATGTACTTTTGTATAACCCTGAGGGTCTCCTTCCATTTCCATGCAATTTCCCTTCTCTCTCCCTTTCCCTCCCACCTCTCATCCCTGTTTAATGTTAATCTTCTTCTCATGCTCTTCCTCCCTACTCTGTTCTTAGTTACTCTCCTTATATCAAAGAAGACATTTGGCATTTGTTTTTTAGGGATTGGCTAGCTTCACTTAGCATAATCTGCTCTAATGCCATCCATTTCCCTGCAAATTCTATGATTTTGTCATTTTTTAATGCAGAGTAATACTCCATTGTGTATAAATGCCACATTTTTTTATCCATTCGTCTATTGAAGGGCATCTAGGTTGGTTCCACAGTCTTGCTATTGTGAATTGTGCTGCTATGAACATCGATGTAGCAGTGTCCCTGTAGCATGCTCTTTTTAGGTCTTTAGGGAATAGACAGAGAAGGGGAATAGCTGGGTCAAATGGTGGTTCCATTCCCAGCTTTCCAAGAAATCTCCATACTGCTTGCCAAATTGGCCACACCAATTTACAGTCCCACCAGCAATGTACAAGTGTACCCTTTTCCCCACATCCTCGACAGCATTTGTTGTTGTTTGACTTCATAATGGCTGCCAATCTTACTGGAGTGAGATGGTATTTTAGGGTGATTTTGATTTGCATTTCTCTGACTGCTAGAGATGGTGAGCATTTTTTCATGTACTTGTTGATTGATTTTATGTCCTCCTCTGAGAAGTGTCTGTTCAGGTCCTTGGACCATTTGTTGATTGGGTTATTTGTTATCTTATTGTTTAATTTTTTGAGTTCTTTGTATACTCTGGATATTAGGGCTCTATCTGAAGTGTGAGGAGTAAAGATTTGTTCCCAGGATGTAGGCTCCCTATTTACCTCTCTTATTGTTTCTCTTGCTGAGAAAAAAACTTTTTAGTTTGAGTAAGTCCCATTTGTTGATTCTAGTTATTAACTCTTGTGCTATGGGTGTCCTATTGGGGAATTTGGAGCCCGACCCCCACAGTATGTAGATCGGAGCGAACTTTTTCTTCTATCAGACACCGTATGATGTTAGTTCTGCCTATCCATGAACAGGGTATATTTTTCCATCTTCTAAGATCTTCTTTTATTTCTCTCTTTAGGGTTCTGTAGTTTTCATTGTATAAGTCTTTCACCTCTTTTGTTAGGTTGATTCCCAAGTATTTTATTTTTTTTGAAGATATTGTGAATGGAGTGGTTGTCCTCATTTCCATTTCAGAGGATTTGTCGCTGATATACAGGAATACCTTTGATTTATGTGTGTTGATTTTATAGCCTGCCACTTTGCTGAATTCATTTATTAGCTCTAATAGTTTCTTTGTAGACCCTTTTGGGTCTGCTAGGTATAGAATCATGTCTTCCGCAAATAGTGATAATTTAAGTTCTCCGCAAATAGTGATAATTTAAGTTCTTCTTTTCCTATTTTTATGCCTTTAATTTCTTTCGTCTGTCTAATTGCTCTGGCCAGTGTTTCGAGAACTATGTTGAACAGAAGTGGAGAGAGAGGGCATCCCTGTCTTGTTCCAGATTTTAGAGGGAATGCCTTCAGTTTTTCTCCATTCAGAATGATGCTAGCCTGAGGCTTAGCATAGATTGCTTTTACAATATTGAGGTATGTTCCTGTTATCCCTAGTTTTTCTAGAGTTTTGAACATAAAGGGATGCTGTACTTTGTTGAATGCTTTTTCCGCATCTATCGAGATGATCATATGGTTCTTATTTTTAAGTCTATTGATGTGGTGAATAACATTTATTGATTTCCGTATATTGAACCAGCCTTGCATCCCAGGGATGAATCCTACTTGATCATGGTGCACAATTTTTTTGATATGTTTTTGTATCCGATTCGCCAGAATTTTATTGAGGATTTTGCATCTAGGTTCATTAGAGATATTGGTCTGTAGTTTTCTTTCTTTGAAGTGTCTTTGTCTGGTTTAGGAATCAGGGTGATGTTGGCCTCGTAGAATGAATTTGGAAGTTCTCCCTCTTTTTCTATTTCCTGAAGTAGCTTGAAAAGTATTGGTATTAGTTCCTCTTTAAAGGTTTTGTAAAACTCTGCTGTATACCCATCCGGTCCTGGGCTTTTCTTAGTTGGTAGTCTTTTGATGGTTTCTTCTATTTCCTCAATTGATATTGGTCTGTTTAGGTTGTCTATATCCTCCTGACTCAATCTGGGCAGATCATATGACTTAAGAAATTTATCGATGCCTTCTCTATCTTCTATTTTATTGGAGTATAAGGATTCAAAATAATTTTTGATTACCTTCTGTATTTCTGAAGTGTCTGTTGTGATATTGCCTTTTTCATCCCGTATGCTAGTAATTTGAGTTCTCTCTCTTCTTCTGTTCACTAGCATGGCTAAGGGTCTGTCGATTTTGTTTATTTTTTCAAAGAACCAACTTTTAGTTTTGTCAATTTTTTTAATTGTTTCTTTTGTTTCGATTTCATTAATTTCAGCTCTGATTTTAATTATTTCTTGCCTTCTACTTCTTTTGCTGTTGTTTTGCTCTTCTTTTTCTAGGATTTTGAGATGAAGTATGAGATCATTTATTTGTTGTTTTTTTCTTTTTTTAAGGAATGAACTCCAAGCAATGAATTTTCCTCTTAGAACTGCTTTCAATGTGTCCCATAGATTCCGATATGTTGTGTCTGTGTTTTCATTTATCTCTAAGAATTTTTTAATTTCCTCCTTGATGTCTTCTATAACCCATTGATCATTCAGTAACCTATTGTTCATTCTCCAAGTGATGTATGCTTTTTCCTTCCTTCTTTTATCGTTGATTTTCAGTTTCATTCCATTATGATCAGATAAGATGCTTGGTATTATCTCTACTCCTTTATATTGTCTAAGAGTTGCCCTGTGACATAATATATGATCTATTTTTGAGAAGGATCCATGTGCTGCTGGGAAAAAAGTGTAACGGCTTGATGTTGGGTGGTATGTTCTATATATGTCAATTAAGTCTAGGTTATTAATTGTGTTATTGAGTTCTATAGTTTCCTTATTCAACTTTTGTTTCGAAGATCTGTCCAGTGGCGAGAGAGGTGTGTTGAAGTCTCCCATGATTATTGTATGGTGGTCTATTAGACTCTTGAACTTGAGAAGAGTTTGTTTGATGAACATAGCTGCACCATTGTTTGGGGCATATATATTTATGATTGTTATGTCTTGTTGGTGTATGGTTCCCTTAAGCAGTATGTAGTGTCCCTCTTTATCCCTTTTGATTAACTTTGGCTTGAAATCTATTTTATTTGATATGAGTATGGACACTCCTGCTTGTTTCCGAAGTCCGTATGAGTGATATGATTTTTCCCAACCTTTCACCTTCAGCCTATGTATGTCTTTTCCTATCAAATGCGTCTCCTGTAGGCCGCATATTGTTGGGTCTTGTTTTGTGATCCATTCTACTAGCCTGTGTCTCTTAATTGGTGAGTTTAAGCCATTAACATTTAGGGTTATTATTGAGATATGGGTTGTTCTTCCAGCCATATTTGTTTATTTCTGTTACTAAACATGGTTTGTTTTCCTCTTTGATTATTTTCCCCCCTTTACTGTCCCACCTCCCACTGTTGGTTTTCATTCTTATTTTCCATTTCCTCTTCCTGTAATGTTTTGCCGAGGATGTTTTGAAGAGATGGTTTTCTAGCTGCAAATTCTTTTAACTTTTGTTTATCGTGGAAGGTTTTAATTTCATCTTCCATCCTGAATCTTAATTTCGCTGGATACACAATTCTTGGTTGGAACCCATTTTCTTTCAGTGTTTGAAATATGTTATTCCAGGATCTTCTAGCTTTCAGAGTCTGTGTTGAATGATCAGCTGTTATCCTGATTGGTTTACCCCTAAATGTAATCTGCTTCCTTTCTCTTGTAGCTTTTAAAATTCTCTCCTTATTCTGTATGTTGGGCATCTTCATTATAATGTGTCTAGGTGTGGATCTCTTATGATTTTGCACATTCGGCGTCCTGTAGGCTTCTAGGATTTGGGATTCTGCCTCATTCTTCAAGTCTGGGAAGTTTTCTCGTATTATTTCATTGAATAGATTGCTCATTCCTTTGGTTTGGAGTTCTATACCTTCCTGTATCCCAATGACTCTTAAGTTTGGTCTCTTAATGTTATCCCATATTTCTTGGATGTTCTGCTCATGGTTTCTTAACAGTCTTGCTGAGCTGTCTATGTTCTTTTCAAGTTGAAATACTTTGTCTTCATTGTCTGATGTTCTATCTTCTAAGTGTTCTACTCTGCTGGTAGTATTCTCATTTGAGTTTTTAAGTTGGTTTATTGCTTCCTGCATTTCTAGGATTTCTGTTTGTTTGTTTTTTATAACCTCTATCTCCCTGTATAGTTGATCCTTTGCTTCCTGGATCTGTTTGTGTAATTCATTGTCGAAGTGATCTTTCATTGTCTGCTTTTGCTGTCTAATGTCTTCCTTGAGACTCCAGATCATCTGAAGCATGTATATCCTGAATTCTTTATCTGACATTCCATCTGCTGCAGCTGTTACCTCTTTGAAAGTTGAGTTGACCTGCATTGCTTGTGGTCCTTTCTTTCCTTGTCTTTTCATACTGCTTGCGTTTCTTTCTGCTTGGTGAAACTGTTGTGTTTTTGAAATGTTTTTTCCCCTATATATTTATATTGCTCTTGTATAGTTGAAAAGTTTCCCTTGCAGGGTCGGGCGGCGGTCTGCCTACCTTGCAGGCGTGGGCGGCGGCTCTGCTCTTCCCCTCCTCCAATTGGTGTGAGGTGTCTACCACGCCCGCGGACCCCTGAGCCTGTTCTTCTGGTCGGTCGTAGGTCTGCCTACCTTGCAGGCGCGGCGGCGGCTCTGCTCTGCCCTTACTCCAATTGGGGTGTCGTGACTACCACGCCGGCAGGTCACTGGGCCTGTTCCGGGTGCGGGCAGCAGCTCTGCTCTGCCCCTACTCCAATTGGAGTGACGAGTGTACCACGCCGGCAGGCCACCGGGCCTGATCCGCCGGTCGGTTGCAGGTCTGCCTACCCTACAGGCGCAGGCGGCAGCTCTGCTCTGCCCCCCCTCCAATTGGTGTGACTTGTCTACCACACCCGCGGACCGCTGGGCCTGTTCCGGGCGCGGGCGAAGGCTCTGCTCTGCTCCTACTCCAATTGGGGTGACGTGCCTACCACCCCGGCCGGCCACTGGGCCTGTTCCACCGGTCGGTCGCAGGTCTGCCTACCTTGCGGGCACGGGCAGCGGCTCTGCTCTGCCCCTACTCCAAATGGGGTGACTTGTCTGTCGCACCGGCAGGCCACTGGGCCTGTCCGCTGGTCGGTCGCAGGTCTGCCCACCTTTCGGGCATGGGTGGCGGCTCTGTTCTGCCCCTACTCCAATTGGGGTGTCGTGACTACCACGCTGGCAGGTCGCTGGGCCTGTTCCTGGCGCGGGCGGCGGCTCTGCTCTGCCCCTACTCCAATTGGGGTGACGTGTGTACCACGCCGGCAGGCCGCTGGGCCTGATCCGCTGGTCTGTCGCAGGTCTGCCTACCTTGCAGGCGCGGGCGGCGGCTCTGCCCTGCCCCTCCTACCACGCCCACGGACCGCTGGGCCTGATCTTCAGGTTGGTCGCAGGTCTGCCCACCCTGCGGGCATGGGTGGCGGTTCCGCTCCGCCCCCACTCCAATTGGGGTCACGTGACCACCACACCGGCGGGGCCTGATCCGGGCGCGGGCGAAGGCTCTGCTCTGCCCCTACTCCAGTTGGGGTGACGTGTGTACCACGCTGGCCGGCCGCTGGGCCTGACCCGCCAGTCTGTCGCAGGTCTGCTTACCTTGCAGGTGCGGGCGGCGGCTCTGCCCTGCCCCTCCTACCACGCCCGCGTACCACTGGGCCTGTTCTGCCGGTCGGTCGCAGGTCTGCCCACATTGCGGGCGCGGGTGGCGGCTCCGCTCCGCCCCCTCTCCAATTGGGGTCACGCGACCACCACGCCGGCGAGCTGCTGAGCCTGCTCCGGGCGCGGGCGGCGGCCCGGCTCCTCCCCTCTGGCTCAACGACAAAGCGAGAGAGACTCGGGTGTCTGTGACTCACCCTCCCTACCAGGAGACCAACTGTTTCTGTCGCCGCTGGTATTGATGAAGTTCTCTCCTCCGCCGCTTTCTGATGACATCAGATCTCTGCCATGTTGGTATCCTATGCGAATGGCAGCATTTCGTTCCCTTTGCCGGGTGACCAAAGCAACGGGTGAGTCCTGACCGGCCCTCACAGGCCCCGTCTCAGTCCTGTTGCCACTGCCCACGAAGGCTCGCTTGGTATTTACCTCCACAGTACTCAGCAGGACCCGGACCGAGAAGCAGTTTCTGCAGGCTCCTTGGCCCTGGGCCAGAGCAGTTCCGGGAGCCGGAACTCGGCCGCTCCATGCTCGGTGTATGCTCTGATAAGAGCAGGCTCCAAGAAGCAGTTTCCGTGGGTTATTTAGCACTGAGCCTGAGTAATTTGTCTGCAAGCCGCTGGCGAATGGTAGCCTGAAATTACCTGTTCTATGGCTGAATGAGCTGCGGTCAGTCGAAAACAGGGATGGTGACGTCAGCTCTCCAAGATGGTGGCCGCTGGCCTCCTCTGTGGTCTGACCGGTGTGGAGAACCGAATTGGACCGCTTCCTTCCCCCGTCTCGAACCCAGAATTCCGCACTGAGTACGGTGCTTGCACGGCTGGCAGAAACTGCAGCGCTGTATCCCTGCGTCGCTATCTCCTTGTTTCCCAGCGCGCGCTGCAGACTCTAGCCGCGGGGCGATTTGCTGAATAAGCAGTGTTACCCTCCGTGCAACAAATCTCTCGCGTTTGAGTCCCCGTAGCCAATCCTCGTGCGATGGAAATTCTTCCTCCAGGTTCCGGAGCACCCCACTATTGCTGGAAATTCCTAACAAGATAGCCTTTAGCCGTCCTGACTCGTCATTCTCCCACACAGTGACGCGGCACATGGGGGCAATGCACTCCCCTCGCCGCCATCTTCCCTCCGCTCTTAGAAATGGCTTTCTTAATGAAGATATATACTGGGTTTGGGAGGTTGGTTTGTTCAGATGTTGTTGTTGTTGGGGGGGGGGGGAGTATTTAATTTAAAAACATGGTCCAAGTGGAGATACCCTTGGGGTGTTTGCAATCCAGCTACTTAATGTTATGAGAGAGGGCAATGGTTATTTAGTGGCCATCCACACAGGAGCTTGTGGTAGGTTGGTTTTGAAGGTAGCCACCAAGATTCCTTCCCCCTACAATACACACCTTGTATGATGGGGTATCACTTCCATAATTAGGTCAGTAAACAGCTGACTGTGAGTTCATCAAAAGGGAAATTAGCTAGGCAGAGTGGCTGAGACTTAGTTGAGTTGAGATGGTTACTTGAGTCCAGAAGTTCAAGACCAGCCTAAGCAATGTAGCAAGACCTTTTTTCAAAGAAAGTGAAGCTCATTTATATTGACTGGGCCTGATATAATCAGAGAAATTTTAAAAGACATGCTCCTGCTGGTCTGGAAGACATAGCCTCTGTGAGCTTTACAGCCATAGTATCCTGCCAACAAACTGAATAAGTTTGATAGAAACCTCTGCACCTCAGATGAGAACTGCAGTTCAGCAGACATCTAGAGTGCATCCTTTTAAGACCTTAGCCTAAGATCCAGCTAAGCCATTTCTGGACTTCTGGCCCATACAAACCATGTGATAATAATTTTGTGTTGTTTTAAGCTACATTTATGAAAATTTTCTGATAATGTGTTATGTAGGAATAGAAAATGAAGAGAAGGATGAAACCACTGAAGTGGATGACCTTGAGTAATAAAAGGGAAAGCAGATGGGCAGGCCACTAGTCAATCAAGAAGGGGACAAGAAAGAGGAGGTTGTAAAGGTGGGAAGGATAATAGGAAGATGTGGTGTTCTGGAGAACAGTGTTAGAAGAACACATAGTGTATGTTGAAGAGTCAACTGAGATCAAGGGGTACAAGAAAGAGAATCTTGGACTCAACAAAAGTAAATTAGTTATCTTATACTTGACAAAGTTTCTAAGAACATGCATTGGAGAAAAGATACCTTCTTCAACAAATGGTGCTGGGAAAACTGGAAATCCATACACAACAAAAGGATATTAAACCCCTAATCTCTCTTAGTGGAATTTCACAAACTCAACGGAAAGTAGACTAAAGACCTAGGAATTAACCAGAGACCCTGCATCTAATTAAAGAAAAAGTAGGCTCTAATATCCATCATTTGGGATTAGGCCCCAACTTCCTTATTAAGACTCCTGTGGCACAAGAATTAAAATCAAGAATCAATAAATTAGATAGACTCAAACTAAAAAGCTTCTTCTCAGCAAAAGAAACAATCTGTGAGGTGAATAGACAGCCTACATCTTGGGAACAAATCTTTACCCCTCACACATCAGATAGAGCACTCATCTCTAGGGTATATAAAGAACTCAAAAAGCTAAACACCAAAAAAACAAATAACCCAATCAATAAATGGGCCAAGATATGAAGAGACACTTCTCAGACGATGATGTACAATCAATAAACAAATATATGAAAAAAGTTCATCATAACTAGCAATTAGAGAAATGCAAATTAAAACCACTCTAAGATTTCATCTCACTCCAGTCAGAGTGACAGCTATTATGCATACAAACAACAATAAGTGTTGGTGAGGATGTGGGGGAAAAGGCACACTCATACATTGCTGGTGGGACTGCAAAATGGTGAAAACAATATGGAAAGCAGCATGGAGATTTCTTGGAAAATCAGGAATGGAACCACCATTTGACCCAGCTGTCCCTCTCCTCGGTTTATACCCAGAGATCTTAAAAACAGCATACTTCAGGGTCACAGCCACATCAATGTTTATAGTAGTACAATTCACAATAGCTAAACACTGGAACCAATCTAAATGCCCTTCAATAGATGAATAGATTAAAAATGTGACAATATATACACACTGGAATATTACTCAGCGATAAAAGAGAATAAAATCATGGCATTTGCAGGTAAATGGATGGAGTTAGAGAAGATAATGCTAAGTGAAGTTAGCCCATCCAAAAAAAACAAATGCCAAATGCCGAATGTTTTCTTTGATATAAGGAGGCTGATTCATAGTGGGATAGGGAGAGGGAGCATGGGAGGAATAGACAAACTCTAGATAGGGGAGAGGGTTTGGAGGGAAAGGTAAGGGGCATGGGGTAATTAATGATTGTGGAATATGATAATCATTACTAACCAAAGTACATGTATGAAGACATGAATTGGTGTGAATATACTATGTATATAACCAGAGGTATGAAAAAATTATGCTCTATATATGTAATAAGAATCGTAATGCATTCTGCAGTCATATATAAATTTTAAACATTTACCTTAAAAAGTAAATTAGTCTTTAAAGGCAATAACGTAGAGGAATTACAGTGGACATCATAATGTAAAGGATTGAGAACTAGTAGGTAGGAAGTAGGAACCTCTAATAAAAATAACACATCAAGTTTGGCATCAAAATGAAGAAAGAGAAAAATAGCAGGAATACAGAGCTAAATCACCAAAAATGGTGTCAAGTAAAGTTTATTCATGATATTATTACCCTTTAAAGATCCAAAGGCCTTCCAGAGAGTTAAGGAATAAATCTCTCTTAGTGGAATTTCAGGCATGTTTTCCAGTTCATAGAAGAAAGATTTTGTAATACAGGCATGTTCTTAGAACCATTAAGTAACAGAACTGTATAAAACAACCCTACATGTAACAACAGATTTTAAACCAAGCCCCAGCATGAAACAAAACAAATTGACTTACACAGTCTGCCTATATCTGATCATTCTGATTAGCTAAAATCCAAGCTTGTAAAGGCATATCTGAAGACGATTTTTATGATCCACATCACAATTGGCACAATCCTTGTCTGACTGTTTTGCATTGCTCTGCTCCCCTGAGCCTCCGAAGAAGGGCTCCCAGAATAGCAAGGGAGACTCGGTAGAATGCAAGACTAAGTTCTTTAGGAGTGACTCTTCTTAAAGTGACCTCATGGGACTTTTGGGGAAAGGTGCAAAGCCAGGTGTAGATGGGAACAAGAAATTATGATGTCAATGACTGACTAATTCAACAGATAAAATATGTCTTATGACATTACACTTCAAGGAACGCAGTTACTTAATGCCAAGAATTATTGGGTTAATTAATTTAAAAAAAAACTCAGTAATGGGGAAAAAAACTCTAAGCATGACAAGAGAGAGAAAATATATTTTATATTCTTACAAACTAATTCTGTTTTATTTGAACATTTTAAAAATCTTGCACTTATATTTTATTTATTTTTATTCACCAAATAGTTATTGAGTGATAACTTGGTCCAGGCACTGTGCTAAATGCTGGGTGACAGTAGTAAAAAGAAATGAATTATCTGCCCTCATGGAACATAAAGTCTTGTGAGAAGACACACAGGAAACACTCTAAAATCCAGTGTGATCTTGAAAACTTAGGGGCAGCAACCTGATTGGAAGTAGACCTAGGAGACATCCCAAAGTTGAGCTCACAGGACAAAAACATTATTTTCAAACCTCCCTACCTGACTCCCCAACACAAAATACTTCAGGCAAATAAAATTGCCACTTTATAGCCACATTTACAAAAACATCTGGCCAATCTCTCTTCTGTTCTTACTAAGACATCTCAGCAGAGAAGAAAACAAGGACAGCGATTTCATAAATCACTAACATATCACAGTCAGAACTCATCAACAACAGACAATATGACACAGCTGGATGGCCTTTAAAGTCTAAGCTGCGATTGTAGACACATTTGGATTTTTCAACACCACCTCTCAGGGACCTCAAAGGTTCACCAATATAGTCAGCCGTTGATGATATACTATATCATAAATGCATATTCTCATATGTCATTAATTCAGCTCATTTGCATGCAATCTGCATTCTAACATATCCATGAATATGCTAAAAGACTGTAATATGATGAAACTCTTCAGGAGCTACTCTGCTTTGTTGTATCAACTCTTGTATTCATCAGACTATGATCATTCTCTGAGCCATATCCTCCACTTACTTTTTAACCACAATTGGAGGGCTAGACAATTTGGAAAAGAGCATAGTCTGAATCTTTTTGGCATTCTCAGCAGAGAATGGTAGAAAGAAGTTTAGATTCTGAGGCCTAACACCCAGTCTCAGCTCAGCACCTCCAATACACAACCATGGATCATAAAGTCCTGTAACCTGGATCAACTTCACAAAATATCACTGACTTCTCCACAGTCTTCTTTATATGAGTTCAGAATAACATTATAAAAAGTGCTTTTTAAGTACTCAAAAGTAGCTATGCAGAGTGACACATGCCTATAACCCCAGCTACTCAGAAGATTGAGGAAGGAGTATCCCAAGTTCAAGGGCAGCCTAGGAAACTTATTAAGACCTTGTCTCAAAGAAAATACTCAAAAAAAATATAAAAATATATTATTTTAAAAACATGCAGGCAATGCAGATCAAATAGCTTACTTAGCGTTTTGCTGTATAATTCAGTAATTTCCATGAATTAGACTGGTGTTTTTTACCTTTCAGTAATACAATCCATCTGGGAAAAACAACTCCCTCATATAGCAAACCAAATTAGTCAGCTTTAGAAATTCTAAATATATTGATTGTTTTATTAATCAAAGAAAACTTTCTAAATTGATGATTTTTACCTTTTCCAAATATTTAACACACATTAAAACACTTTTGATTCAGAAAATGCTAGCGTAAATCACTTAATAAAAAGATCTGCAGTTTGATTACAAAGTAGCAAAATTGATTT
Source organism: Marmota flaviventris (assembly GCF_047511675.1). Taxonomy (NCBI): domain Eukaryota; kingdom Metazoa; phylum Chordata; class Mammalia; order Rodentia; family Sciuridae; genus Marmota; species Marmota flaviventris. The sequence goes on along the minus strand of NC_092498.1, from coordinate 98,177,875 downwards.
CTATATAATATTTCTAAGCAAGTATTATCAATTTACCTACAGAGGTGACAAATTGGCACCTTATAAATAAGATTTAGTTTATTAATTTTTTGACCTACATAATATTTCAAACATTGAGAAATTTTATATAAAAATTCAGTTTTCTGGCTTCAAATATTGCAAACCTGGTTATATTGGGCTAGTGCTTTGCTGGGGTTGACTTGTACTTACTCAAAATAGCCAGTGATTAATATCTCTTCCAAACATGTTATTTGACAATCATATGTTCTTTAACAATCATAGTACAGGCTTAAAAATCACATACATGGGAATATTTATGTTGTGAAAATAGGCAAATGCTATATATCACAACTTTTATGTATGTGTATGCAACCAGTTGTTAAACATTTACCAGTATACTACTGCCCTGGGATCACAACCTTAAGCAGCAGTAGTTGGCCAGAATAAGTAACAATTATACTCTCAGGACATATTCATCCTATGTAGAATGGAAGTATATGTCCATCCTATTTCCCATTGTTTTTCATCTAACTCAGTTCATTCATTTTAATAGCTACCACACATATTAAAATCATTCAATTTTGCAACTCCTGGTTTGCAGTCATACTCTACCCAAAATAATTTCTTAGATGATCACACAGGAAAAAACCAAGGCACTGTGCTTGCTTGAGAATTAAAGCAAAGAAAGTTCAAGTTTAAATTCAACACTGTTGGACAAATTGAAATACCACCTTTAGATTCCTTTTTGTCCCTTTTCTAACCACTGTAATTTCAGCACAAAAGAACACTGTAATATAGATTTCAAGTCAAAAAGCAAGTAGCCAGCAAAAAAAAAAAAGGATTTTTTAAAGACAAGCACATTATTTAATTGTATACTCGTAAACAAAATATGAAAACTGAAAATTTTTATTTCTAGGGAAATGTGATCATTATCTCTCAAAACTATGAAGGTTTTCTGGCTTACCTAAAACCTTTGTATGGCTATTTAATGGAAAACTTGAAAACCTGGGCAAATGAAAAAAAAAAATCCTTCACAAAACAAACCTCTTATTAAATGACTCTATCAATAAGAATGTCTGAACATGAAACTAGATATGATAGTGGTCAGAAAAATTCCCTTTCATGTTACATCAAGTGGATTCATATACAGATAACTGCTGCTTATATTGCCCTAATACATAGGTCTGTGTTTCCAAAGACAATAGCACTTTCATTTATCATTCCCTTCCCTGGAGGCATGAACATCATAGTCCTACCCACTGCCAGAAAAGCATTTTCTAGTAACCCCTTTCAAGGTCCCAAGAAAAAAATACAGAGTACAAAATTTGAGAAAGAACAAAGACAAATGGGAATTCCAAAAACAGTTTCCATCAATAGGTTTTGTATTTCTGAACACTGTTCTAGCAATAATTACCTCTACTTTAAAGAATGGGTAATCTGAGCTCATGACAGGCATCTCTACTCCAATGTACCACTTTTTTAAAAAATCTGTCTTCCCTCCTCTACTTCCACTAAACCTGTTTCCAGTCTTAGGCCTACTTTAACATGGTAACTAATCTTTTCTTTTTGTCAAGATGCTCAGAAATAGTAAATACTTGGAATTCTACCCTAACTCAAAAATTATAATATCAATTTTACTGAATCGAGAAAACAAATAGAGGAAGGAAGGAAGGAAGGAAGGAAATACAGAGAAAGATGAGGGAGGAGGAGAAAGAGATAGAAAGAGGGGAAAGACAGCTGGTAAAAGAAAGAAGGGAAAGATAAAGGAAGGACATAACCATGTTTTGAGGTTAACACGAGAGAAAAGGGTCATATTTTTAAAAGAAAAAGAGGAAAGAAACTGTCATATGACCTTTTATATGGTTATTAAGGTAAATTTGGGGCAGGGATAAGAATCCAAATACTGTTTTTATTAATCATCTTGAAAAAAATTTTACCTCTGATTTTCAACATTCTTCCATGTACAATAGGACATACTTGCCAGTTCAAGAAAAAGCCCAGCATACAATCCAGCTAAAGTCAAGACAAATTTATAGATAGAAAAATAAACAAAACTAAAAGACCAAAAGAGTTTTACCAGTATTCACTAATATGTCATGAATATAATAATTTTTGTCAAGCTTTCTTTCAGTGTATTGATTTTTACCAATTTAATGCAAAAGACTCACTAGACCTCAGTTACCTCAAGATCTCTAGTGAAAGAGATTAAGGTGAGCTGGAGTACTTTTTCCTCTCAGGTTTCCACTGCAGGTGACCAACAAAGATGTATTTCCTGAACTTTCAAGACATCTTAATTCTCTGTTTATTCTAAATACCAACCAGGATATATATGTCATCAGTATTTTTCATTTAGTTTTGGTTGAAGTAGTTTAACATGCATATTTCTTTGATTTAAAAAAAAAGGCTGTAACAAACACCCTGACACTTTATGTCTACATTCTAAATAGCTGCAAGATTTCAAAAGTAAGGGCTTTGGGTAAAAATCAGTTTCTACAATAACCAGCAGGCTCCTGTGACAGAACATGTAAGATTAAGAAATGTAATACTAACATAAGTGTGCAAGACAGGGGAAAAAAGAGAGAGAATAAAAAAGAAAAAGGTAATAGTAATAATAACAACATGATAAAAATCAGCATTTATTTAGTGCTTACTATGTAATGGGCATTGTCAAAGCATTTTACATATATTCATTTTAATCCTCATTAATACTAGGAGACAGACACCATTATTACTCTTATTTGAAGAATGAGGAAACTGAAGCATAGATCTATTTCATGACTTGCCCAAGGGCCACAGCTACTTAGTAAAATATTGAGAATTTAAATCTAGGTAGCTTGGCTCCAGAGTCCTGGCTCCTACCCAGTACCCCAGAGGTCTAAGAGGAAGATTAACAATGGAAAAAAGTTAATTCAACAACAAGGTTGAAATTAATTAAACACACACACACACACACAAACATTCACACACACACACACAGATTTTACCTTATAGGGAAAAAAATTGCATACAGATTAAAATATTCTCCTACTAAAAAAACACAATATAAAGTTTAATATGTAACTGGAAGCACATAACAATTACAAACTTAACAAAAAAATATTAAAAGCCCTCTCAAGAAATATGGGAGCACAATATTTAACTACCAAAGAGATCCCATTTCCTGTGTAGTCCACAAGCACACAGTGCCATCCAGTGACAACACAGGTGAAGCACATGCAAGAGAATGAGAGTTACATTAAATCCTTTGTAAAACTAATTCAGAATTTTCATATAAAAAACAACCTTGAATCAGTAATAATCTTTTATTTTAGCATAACTTTTGCCAAATTGCTTTACATTCAAATCCCACACACTATTCTTTATTTAAATATATAAATTGTGACTGGACCAATCCCAACAATTAACATAAAAGGTAAGAGGAATTTCTGATAATTTAATGGAGTGCTTTCTTTTCCTCAAGCAATCAAACTATTTATTTCTTAAGAGCATGTCAGTCACCTAATGAGGACATATTATCACCATCGGGAGCATGTCAGTTAGTTGTTGAAAAGTGGTTAGTGATAAACACTGAAAGCACCTGCTCCAAACACTAATGTAAATTGGGGACAGTTTCCCTCTTCAGCAGTACCTGCACTGTGGAATGTCCAAAAAAGGAAGGGATGCAGCAAGTAAGATATGGTGGAAGAGAATCATAGGCGTGTACAGAAGGGACCTGGGCAAGTATCCAACAATGCAAAAAACTGCCTATATACCTAAATAGATAGGCCACTACTTTTTGAAAATTCTCTTACAGAGAAAGTTTACATTATGATTTAACTGAATTCTAAAGTTGAGTTTTCATTCAAAGCCATTATGTGATGACCAATTATACCACTAAGAGAAAATGATTATACACGTCTCTGGAAGCAATTCAAGAAAGAGTCAACAGTGAATTGTTTTAATATGATTTTTTTCCTAAAGTATTCACCACACTTCTAATAGTAGGTATCATTAAAGAGTGGAATTGCATAAACCTTTGACTCACTAAGTTGCATATTTGCATAGCCTTGGCATGTTTTCCCTAACATGTATTTCTCATTAAAGATGTGGAAAAGTCTTGCACTCCATCCTCTTACACAGGTGAAGTACATGATGCCACTATGAAGAAACAATGAAAGAAAAGATATGACTCTATTTTCTATATAGCCTTCATACATTTCAGTCATTTATTCAACTGATATTTTCAAATACACTAATGAAACATAGCTTTTGCTTAAATTAACAAACACCCTTCACCACATAATTACTTAAGAACCTCATCGTTTTGAAGGGAATATTTTCTAGTTAATAGTTCATCTAGCTTTTCAATTCTGTCATATATAGATGCCATGATTAATAATATATAGACAGGAGTGAATATAATTAAAAAGACCAATAAGTGAATTCTGGTCACAACTATATGAGTTCTGATATGAGGTTCATGTCTATGGCCTCAGGGATGTCTCTCTCTGCAGCTGTTTCCCATCAAGTCAAGAGTTTGGGATGAAGAATTCTAAAGATTCCAAAAGACTGCAAGTCACACTGAATACTTAACTGCTGATTTCCAATTAGTCCATATCCTTGCTGCCTAAAGTTGTGTTCAATATATCATAAAGTGGGCTGGGGATGTGGCTCAAGCGGTAGCGTGCTCGCCTGGCATGCGCAAGGCACTGGGTTCCATCCTCAACACCACATAAAAATAAAATAAAGATATTGTGTCCACCTAAAACTAATATATATATATATATATATATATATATATATATATATATATATATATATATCTCATAAAGTCATAAAGCCCTACGGTTCTTTCTTAACCGCTCAATGTTCTTTTAGATCCCTGTCCAACAAAGATCCCATGGTAGCTCATAGAGCAAAAATATGAAGTACAATGATGTCCATGACTAAATCCAAGGCCTTCCAAGAAATCACTACAAGTTTGACTTCAGTCTGCAATATCAATTATTTGGAGGAACTTTAATGCCATTTAATTTTAAGAGTATCAAGATAATACTAGTGGAACCATCCAAGGAGTTCTACGATGCGGAATATACATACCTAGCAATTTACCCTAAGACAACCGTTCTTTTTAAACTGTGACCCACAAGTCTACTGTATCAGATTCACCTGGTCGCTGCTTCAAAATGCAGATTTCTGAATCCTTCCCTGGACCTATTGAATCTCAATGCCTGAGTGGGAGGCCTAGGAATCTGTTTTTTAAAGCACCCTGGTGACTCATATATCATAAGTTTGTGAATCATTGTGAGAAACAACTGTTCTCAAACTTTACTGCACATCACAATAATCTGGAGAGTGTTTAAAAATCTCTATGCCCAGGCTGGGCCCTATACCAATTAAAATAGAATCTCTGGGAGTGGGAAACAGGCAAAAGTAGTTTTGGATATACCCCAGGTGATTCCAACATGCAGCAAAATTTGAGTACTGGTATTGAAAAGGGTCAAGGTGTAGCCCAGAGACAAATTCAGTCTTCCTAGGTGTCAAAGCACACTCAACTTGAGACTTCTAACAGTAACAACAACAACAATGGTTCATTCCCAGTTAGTCGTGGTGGCAACAAATAAGGTCTAATGAGCTTCCATCAAATATGGTTTGAGCACACACACAAACTCATTGCCAAATATGACTACATATAAAAGGAAAAGAAAGGAAAGAAGTTTTTGACAGTTTTACACAAACACAAAACAAAATTTTTTAAGTACAGCCTCTGCTGACAGAAAATATCCTTTGAGTATTACTCTGAACTTATGTTCTCAAATCAGTCTCATTAAATAATATGATGAAGTGGTGAAGTAGAATGTATATCAGAACAGACCGAATTTTCAATATGGAGCCAATATTGGAGAAATAGATTCTGTGAGCTACATTCTCAAGAACTCCTTTGTTAAAATGATTAGCAGATGCTCTTGGTTTTCCATCAGGGGCTTATACAATCATACATTATTAAACTTGAGACATCATATTTGAATACATTGGAAAAGAAATTATAGTCACAGAATTTTAAAAGTATGTCTTTATTCAATTCAGTACAAATTTCAGACTAAGCATATAGATGAGGCAGAAGACAAAAAGAGAATGGACTCGTTTTATTATTGTGGCCTGGCTTGAGTTCAAAACAATCAAAGATAGGAAAAAATTACAGAGCTTTTTTGGTGGAAAGGAAGGCATCATTTCAGAAAAGATGCAATGATTTCCATGATTCCAAATTATGCTTTAAATTTCTGCTGCTTTTTAAAAGAAAACCTCAGAATTCATATGAACTATCATCTATTCTATCAGTGAGTCATTTTCATATAAACTGATTGAATTGAAAACAAACTATCCACCAAGTAAACATAGTGTTCCTGGAATTTCAGAGATAAATATACAAATTCTATAGCTACCCTGAAATTTCTGGCAACAGTCTCTCAAAAATGTCTAAGCCCCCTGCTCCTATGAAAAAAAAAACTATTTAAAATACAAAATTGCTGAAATTAAAAATGGGTATGTGAATCATTGATGTAAATCTTGAATCAAAATTGATATGAATCCTCGCTTGCACAGAACATGAGTTCTTTAACCAGAGGGAGGTCCTGCTGAGGCATGAAGTGACAGCTGAGGTAAAGTTGTAAACTCTACTCCAATACCCAGTGACTCAGTAAAGGCTGGGAGGCAGATTTGTTCAAGGTAATTAAGCTCTCTACTTAATCTACAGCTGACCACTATTTGTAACTAAGCAGACACTCCAGAAGCCACACAACTCAAAGAACAAATACTATTGAATTCATGAAGAAAGGTCACTAAACAAAGCACAAAATCTTTGAAAGGGGAAGAAGGAGTCCTTAAGACAGAAATGAAAATCCTCTAGAGAGTAATACAAAAACACCCAAAGAAATAAAGAGCACCAGTATTAAATTTTTTGAGTTCTTTATATGTCCTGGAGATTAGTGCTCTATCTGATGTACATGTAGTAAAAAATTGCTTCCATTCTGTAGGCTCAATTATTCACCTTACTGATGGTTACTTTTGCTAAGAAGCATTTCGGTTTGAAACCATCTCATTTATTGATTCTTGATTTTATTTCTTGCACTTTAGGAGTCTTGTTAAGGAAGTAGGGGCCTAATCCAACATGATGAAGATGTGGGCCTACTTTTTCTTCTATTAGGCACAGACTCTCTAGTCTAATTCCTAGGTCCTTGGTCCACTTTGAGTTGAGTTGTGCATGGTGAGAAATAGGGGTTTAATTTCACTTTGCTACATATGGATTTCCAGTTTTCCCAGCACCATTTGTTAAAGAGGCTATCTTTTCTCCAATCAATAAATGGGCTAAGGAACTGAACTGACACTTCTCAGAAGAAGATATACAATCAATCAACAAATACATGAAAAAATATTCAACATCTCTAGCAATTAGAGAAATGCAAATCAAAACTACTTTAAGATTTCATCTTACTCCAATCAGAATGGCAATTATTAAGAATACAAGCAACAATAAGTGTTGGCAAGGATGTGGGGGGAAAGTCACACTCTTACATTGCTGGAGGGACTGCAAATTGGTGCAATCAATCTGGAAAGCAGTTTGGAGATTCCATAGAAAACTTGGAATGGAACCACCATTTGATCCAGCTAACCCACTTCTCAGTCTATACCCAAAGGACTTAAAAATAACATACTACAGTGAGGCAGCCACATCAATGTTTATAGCAGCACAATTCACAATAGCTAAATTGTGGAACCAACCTAGATGTCCTTCAATAGATGAATTGATAAAGAAACTGCATTATATATAAATAATGAAACATTATTCAGCAATAAAAGAGAATAAAATATTGGCATTTGCAAGTAAATGGATGGAGTTGAAGTAAGCCAATCCCAAAAAAAACAAATGCTGAATGTTTTCTCTGATAAGTGGATGCTGATCCATAATGGTGATGAGATGGGGAAGCATAGAAGAAATGGAGACACTTTGGATAAGGCAAAGGGGGGGAGGGGAATGGAGGGAGAATGGGGGTAGGAAAGATGGTGCAATGAAATGGACAACATTACCCTAGGTACATGTATGAAGACATGAATGGTGTGAATATGCTTTGTATACAACCAGAGAAATGAAATATTATGCTCCATTTGTGTACTACGAACTGAAATACATTCTGCTGTCATGTATAACAAATTAGAAAAATTAAATAAAGTAATTAATTTAAAAAGAGCATCAGTAAGGCTGACTATATAGGCAATTATGAATGGCAGCATAAATATATTTTGTTTATAAATTTGTTTAAAATTTTTTTCTTCTATCTCATTGAAAAGGGAACTGAATAGGGCAATAATTGTAAATCTGTATTGATGAGCATACAATGTATATAAATGTATAACAGTAACAACACAGGGAAGAAGAGAAGAAACAAAGTTATACAGGAAGAAAGTTTTACATACTATTCAAATTACATTTGTATTAACCCAAGGTACATTGCTTTAAATTAAGGTCTTAATTTTAATTTCCAGGAAACCGCTAAGAAAATAACAAATATAATTCAAATATATATATATATATTAAAAGGAAAACTAGGGAATTAAAATGATACATTAGAAGATATATGTTTAACCAGAAAAAATGCAGCAATAGAGGGACAGAGGAAGAAAAGGCATAAAACATATAAAAAATAGAAAAAAATGATAAGCATAAATTATACCCTAGTAATTACATTAAATGTATGTAGATAAAACATTCCAATTAAAAGCAGAGATCTGGCAGCTTTCTTTTAAAAAAATCACCTATATTCAATTGAAGAGAGTTGTATTTTAGATAAAAGAACATAAGCTAAACTTTTTTTAAAAAAATGAAAAGGAGATACCATATATTATGAGCTGAATTCTATGTTGTCTCCTTCTAAATTAACAGGTTTAAGACCAAATTTTTATACCACACAATGCAATCAGACTTACACATAAGATATTTAAGAAATGTGTTTACTGATTGGAGCCCCTATAAGAAGAGGAATCTGGACACAAACATGTAGACTCTATAAGGAAGAGGAAACCTGGACACCACACACCAACTATAATAGCTAAAGAGAAGGTAGAGAATAGCAAGTATTGGCAAGTATATGGAGAAATTGGAAACCTCATAAATTGCAATTTATAAGTATAGTCATTTTGGAAAATAATTTGACAGTTCTTCAAAATGTTAAACATAGTTCAACCATACAAACCAACTAGATTTAATAAACATATATGTTACACTCCACCCAACAACAGAAAAACACATTCTTCTCAAGTGTACCTGGAACATAGAGACTCTAAGACAGAACATTTGTACCAGAAAAAACAAGTCCTGGGACATTAAAAGGACAGAATTTACACAGAGAATATTCTCTAACTACAAAGAAATGAAGTTAGAAATTAATAATAGAAGGATAGTTGGGAAATTCACAAACAGCTAAAAATTAATACATTTCTTAAAAAACAACTGATCAAAGAAGAAATCACAAGGGAAATTAGAAAATATTTTGAAATGACTTGTGCTTAGAGGAAAATATAGCTGAAAATGCCCACTTTTTAAAATTTCAAATGAATAGCCTAAAATTCTAACTTAAAACACTGGAAAAATGGGGCTGGGGTTGTGGCTCAGTTGTAAAGTGCTCACCTACATGTACAAGGCCCTGGGTTGGATCCTCAGCACCACATATAAATAAATACAATATTCTGTACCATTGGTCTACCAAGCTGTTTTTGTTACTACTGCTCTGAATTATAGTTAAAGGTCTGGTATAGTGATGCCACCAACTTCATTCTTCCTACTAAGGATTGCTTTGGCTATTCTGGGTCTCTTATTTTTTCAGATGAATTTTATGATTGCTTTTTTTATTCTATGGGGAATATCATTGGGATTTTGATCAGAATTGCATTAAATCTGCACAGTGCTTTTGATATATGGTCATTTCGATAATATTCATTCTGCCTATCCAAGAGCAAGGGAGATCTTTCCATCTTCTAAGGTCTTCTGTGGTTTATTTCTTTAGGGTTCTGTAGTTTTCATTGTATAGATCTTTTACCTCTTTCAATAAGTTGATTCCCACGTTTTGTATTGTTTTGTTTTGTTTTGTTTTTTGAGGCTATTGTAAATGGGGTAATTTTCCTCATTTCCTTCTCAGAGGGTTTTTCACTGATATACAGAAATGCCTTTGGCTTATGGGTGTTGATTTTATATCCTGCTACTTTGCTGAATTCATTTACTAGTTCTAGAAGTTTTCTGATGGAGCTTTTGGGGTCTTCTAAGTATAGAATCATATCGTTAGCAAATAGCACTAATTGAATTTCTTCTTTTCCTATAGGTATCCCTTTAATTTCTTTCATCTGTCTAATTGCTCTGGCCAGTATTTCAAGAACTAGGTTAAATAGAAGTGGTGAAATAGGACATCCCTATCTTGTTCCAGTTTTATAAAATTACAATTATCTTATATTAGACAAAGGTGCCAAAACCATGCATTGGAGAAAAGATAGCCTCTTCAACAAATGGTTCTGGGAAAACTGGAAATCCATATGCAACAAAATGAAATTAAACCCCTATCTCTCACCATGCACAAAACTCAACAGAAAGTGGACCAAGTACCTAGGAATTAAACCAGAGACTCTGTGCCTAATAGAAGAAAAAGTAGGCCCTAATCTTCATCATGTGGAATTAGGCCCCAACTTCCTTAATAAGGCTCCTATAGCACAAGAAATAAAATCAAGAATCAATAAATGACTAGTATGGCAATATGTAAATCAATGGATGTGTAACTGATGTGATTCTGCAATCTGTGTATGGGGTGAAGGTGGGAGTTCATAACCCACTTGAATCAAAGTGAGGAATATGATATGTCAAGAAATTTGTAATGTTTTGAACAACCAACAATAAAAAATTAAAAAAAAAAAGAATCAATAAATGAGATGGTTTCAAACCGAAATGCTTCTTAGCAAAAGTAACCATCAGTAAGGTGAATAATTGAGCCTACAGAATGGAAGCAATTTTTTACTACATGTACATTAGATAGAGCACTAATCTCCAGGACATATAAGGAACATGTGTTTATAACAGCACAATTCACAATAGCTAAACTGTGGAACCAACCTAGATGCCCTTCAATAGATGAATGGATTAAAAAAATGAGGCATATATACACAATGGAATTTTACTCACCAATAAAATAATGGCATTTACAGGTAAATGGATGGCATTGGAGAAGATAATGCTAAGTGAAGTTAGCCCATCCCAAAAAAAAACAAATACTGAATGTTTTCTCATTATTATATCATAAGGAGGCTGATTCATAGTGGGATAGGGATAGGGAGCATGGGAGGAATAGACAAACTCTAGATAGGGTAGAGGGGTAGGAGGGGAAGTGAGGGGGCAGGGGGTTAGCAATGATGGTGAAATGTGATGGACATCATTATCCAAATTACATGTATGAAGACATGAATTGGTGTGAATATACTTTATATAGAAACAGAGATGTAAAAAATTGTGCTGTGCTGTGCTGCATATGTGTAATAAGAATTGTAATGCATTCCACTGTCATTTATTTTTAAAAAACCAATTAAAAATTTTTTAAAACATTAAAAATTAAATAAATAAATAAAGGTATTGTGCCCAACTATAAATAAAAAACAAATATTAAATTAAAAAAAAAAACACTGTAAAAAAGGAGAGTAAACTAAACCCAAAGCTAGCAAAAGGAAGGAAATAATGAAGAGTAGAAATAAATGAAATAAAATAGATAAAGTGAATAAAAACATAGAAAAAAAATTAAAAATCAACAAACTTTAATTTAAATTCATTAAGGGGGGAAAAAGAGAGAAGACTCAAGTTACCAAAATCAGGAATGAGAGAGGGAACATCTCTACTGACTTTCCAGTAATAAAAAGAATTACAGTCATGTGCCATATAATGCTTCAGTCAATGATAGATCACAGATGACAGTAGTTACATAGGTTATATTACTTGAGGTGTAGTGACCATCTTAGTTTGTGTAATTATACTCTGATAAAATCATTGGCAAGCCAGGCACAGTGACACACGCCTGTAATTCCAGCAGCTCAGAAGGCTGAGGCAGGAGAATCTTGAATTCAAAGCAAGCCTCAGCAAAAGTGAGGCACTTAGCAACTCAGTGAGACCCTGTCTCTAAATAAAATACAAAATATGGCTGGGGATGTGGCTCAGTGGTCAAGGGCCCCTGAGTTCAATCTCCACTATCCCCTCCCCCAAAAAAAATCATTGGCAAAAGTGCATAAAGACATTTTTCTTGGAATGTATCCCTATTATTAAGCAATACATGACTGCTTATAGGAATACCATAAGCAATTGTATGCCAACAAATTAACCTAAATGAAATAAACAAATTCCTACAAAAAAAAACTTTGGAGAATATAAATGGCCTATATAATGCAACATTTATTCTATTTATTACTAACACTAATAAATAGAAAAACTAAATAAATAAACAGAAAAACTAATTAGACATATTACAAGCCAGTCTTTTTTGTTTGTTTGTTTAGTTTCACAATGAATTCTACTAAACAATTCAAGAAGATTTAGTACCAATTCTTCACAAACTCTTCTAACAGCTATAAAAGGACAGAAATTTCTCAACTTATTCTGAGGTGAGTACTACCCACATAGGAAATCTGATGAACATCAGTGAAAAAGAGAACTATAACCCAATATCCCTTATGAAATATAAACTCCAAAATCCTTAACATACTAGCCATCCGAATACAAAAACATACAATGGATTACATAATATTACCAAATGTGATTTTTCTCAGATTGAAAAAATGGTTAAATATACAAAATTAATGTCAACTGTTAATAAATATTAATTAATGTCAATAAAAATAACACAAAAATAAGATAAATGACACAAAACAATAATCACCTCAATAGTCATAAAAAATAGCATTTGCCAAAAATCTGACACCGTTTCATAATTAGAAAAAAATCTAAGCAAACTAAGAATAGAATAAACATCTTCAATCTTACAAAGAATATCTAAAATAATAATGATAAAATAAGGCACTATTAACAATATATACAAAGGTAATTCCTGAGGTCAGGAACAAGAAAAGGATGACTGCTCTTGCCTCTTCAATTCAACACTGAACTGTGATTTTTCTTAGGGCATTCATTAGGTAAGAAAAAGAAATACAAGATATACAGATGAAAAGGAAGCAGAAAAACTATCTCAATTCACAGATGATGTGATTGTGTATATGAAAAAAATCTTACAAAATTTACTAAAATATTCTTAGAATTGAGCCCAGAAAGACTGCAAGATACCAGACCAATATACCATCATTACAAGTTCTATTGCTGATCACATTACTTATTATAATCACTCTCCCAAAAGATAAGATGTGTTATCTTTGTATACTCGTCTTAAGAGCTAAAACATATTCCCCATATATCCTTATTCATTATTACATTTCCAAGAATAACAGCATTCTTGGCACTGGACATTCCATAAATATTTAAGTGAATAAATAAATGAAAGACCATTGAACAGGCCTTATGCCCTTAGAGAAGGAATATAACATAGCCTCTTGATCAGACTGAGTTCAGGTCCCACCTCTGCCCCTTACTGGTTGTATGATATAAGGAAAGTTACATTATTATTCTGTGTTTCTGCTTCCTCCTGAGTAAAATGACAATAATAGAGTTTTAGAGGAAACAAATTACTAATATATGCTATAATAAATGTTATATCAATTTTACTATGTTGTAACTATGTTGTTAGAGTCACCCTCAATAATTCAACTTTGGAGAACATAAATGGTCTATATAATGCAACATTTATTCTAAGGTCACCAAAGTTGTGGCATTCTCCCAATGTTGTACCTTGGCAAACTCTGTTAATAATCACAGCACTCCTTTTCTGGAAACCAACTCAACTTTCTCAGTACCAGACTTGAGTCAGTCTAAATAGCAGATAGATAAAAACTGCTTTCAGACTTTTAACATTGCTTCTACCACCATACCATAAAACTAGCACCAGAACTAAACACTTAAAGGATTTTTTTAATCTTATTTTTTATTGGTGGGGTTCTTTTTTTTTCCTTTTTTGGAACTGGGGGTCAAACCCAGGGCTTTGCTACTGAGCTACATCCCAGCCCCAGAACTCAACTCTTATTCTATGTACTTGACCAAATATAAAGCAGAGTGTTCTGTAATCCCAGCAACTCCAAGGCTAAAGCAGGAAGATTGCAAGTTTGAGGCCAGCCTCAGCAACTTTGCAAGACTCTCTTTCAAAATAAAAAATAGGGGCTTGGGAAATGGCTCAAGCGGTAGCGCGCTTGCCTGGCACGCCTGCGGCCCGGTTCAATCCTCAGCACTACATACAAACAAAGATGTTGTGTCCGCCGAAAACTAAAAAAAATAAATAAATATTAAAAAAATTCTCTCTCTCTCTCTGTCTCACTCTCTCTAAAATTAAATAAATAAATAATAAAAGACTGGGGATGTAGTTCAGTGGTAAAGTGCTCCTGGGTTCAATCCACAGTACCAAAAGAGAGAGAGAGAGAGAGAGAGAGAGAAAAGAAAAAAGTAAAAAAAAAAAAAAAAAACAGTACCCAGCCAAGAAATCCACCCCCCACCCCAAAAAAAGAACTGTCTGTTACTGAATCCTAACTCCCAATGAGCTTACTACTTAAAGAGTTTGGGATTATTATTTGAAATGCTATACCCCACATTTACTCTTCAGATGGGTATTGACAGTCAGATTTTGTGTCCATGTAAACAACTAGAGGTCTGTCAATCAAACCAATCTCTTATTAGTTCCAAGAATAATAATGCTTCAGATCTTTGCCTTTATGGTTCCTGTTGTCTGGAACACTCTTTTTTTTTTTCTTTTTTTTTTTTGTAGTTGTAGGTAAACATCATGCCTTTATTTTATTTATTTTTTTTATTGGTGGTAAGGATTGAACTCAGTGCCTCGCACATGCTAGGCAAGCACTCTACCACTGATCTGCCCCAGCCCCCTGTCTGGAACAATCTTGACATAACTGGTGATATGGCAATCTCCATCTTATCCCTAAATTTTAACTCCTTAGAATAGTTTGGGAGAAGGGGTTGTTTGCTTGCTTTTGGTTTTTGGTGGTGGGGGTGGAGGGGTATTTTTTCTGTGCTGGGGATTGAACCCAGAAACTTTTCAATGCTAGGCAAGCACTCCACCACTGAACCCTTTCAGAGCAGGTTTTCTTAACCAGCCTAACATAAGTATCCCTGTTCTCTTTATTGAATTGTTCATTTCTTCTGTGCATTTATCACATATTGTTTGTTGGTTGTATCTCTAACTAGAATGAAAGTTCCATGTGGCAGTCAACTTGCTGACTTACTTATCATTCATTGTATACTCTGGAATGTAGAAGATGTGGAAAAGGAATGGATGGATGGCAAGATGGATGGATGCTTGGATGAATGGATTCTATTAACAAATATGACTTAATTTCTTACCCTGAAAGTATATATCAATGTATAAAAATAACTAGGAATGAAATTAATAACCTTTAAGGTAAAAATATATTTAGTATATGGAATTCACACAATGGAAAAATAAATTAAAGAATTGTAGAAAATTTTCTATGCCAAGGGTTGAAACCAACATAGTTTCCTTTTAACTCTTATTTTTTTTTAATTTTTATTGTTGGTTGTTCAAAACATTACATAGTTCTTGACATATCATATTTCACACTTTGATTCAAGTGGGTTATGAACTCCCATTTTTACCCCGTATACAGATTGCAGAATCACATCAGTTACACATCCACTGATTTACATATTGCCATACTAGTGTCTGTTGTATTCTGCTGCCTTTCCTATCCTCTACTATCCCCCCTCCCCTCCCCTCCCCTCCCCTCTTCTCTCTCTACCCCATCTACTGTAATTCATTTCTCCCCCTTGTTTTTTCCCTTTCCCCTCACTTCCTCTTGTATGTAATTTTGTATAACCCTGAGGGTCTCCTTCCATTTCCATGCAATTTCCCTTTTCTCTCCCTTTCCCTCCCACCTCTCATCCCTGTTTAATGTTAATCTTCTTCTCATGCTCTTCCTCCCTACTCTGTTCTTAGTTACTCTCCTTATATCAAAGAAGACATTTGGCATTTGTTTTTTAGGGATTGGCTAGCTTCACTTAGCATAATCTGCTCTAATGCCATCCATTTCCCTGCAAATTCTATGATTTTGTCATTTTTTAATGCAGAGTAATACTCCATTGTGTATAAATGCCACATTTTTTTATCCATTCGTCTATTGAAGGGCATCTAGGTTGGTTCCACAGTCTTGCTATTGTGAATTGTGCTGCTATGAACATCAATGTAGCAGTGTCCCTATAGCATGCTCTTTTTAGGTCTTTAGGGAATAGACAGAGATGGTGAGCATTTTTTCATGTACTTGTTGATTGATTTTATGTCCTCCTCTGAGAAGTGTCTGTTCAGGTCCTTGGACCATTTGTTGATTGGGTTATTTGTTATCTTATTGTTTAATTTTTTGAGTTCTTTGTATACTCTGGATATTAGGGCTCTATCTGAAGTGTGAGGAGTAAAGATTTGTTCCCAGGATGTAGGCTCCCTATTTACCTCTCTTATTGTTTCTCTTGCTGAGAAAAAACTTTTTAGTTTGAGTAAGTCCCATTTGTTGATTCTAGTTATTAACTCTTGTGCTATGGGTGTCCTATTGGGGAATTTGGAGCCCGACCTCCACAGTATGTAGATCGGAACGAACTTTTTCTTCTATCAGACGCCGTGTCTCTGATTTGATATCAATCTCCTTGATCCATTTTGAGTTAACTTTGGTGCATGGCAAGAGAAAGGGATTCAGTTTCATTTTGTTGCATATGGATTTCCAGTTTTCCCAGCACCATTTGTTGAAGATGCTATCCTTCCTCCATTGCATGCTTTTAGCTACTTTATCAAATATAAGATAGTTGTAATTTTGTGGATTGGTTTCTGTGTCCTCTATTCTGTACCATTGGTCCACCCGCCTGTTTTGGTACCAGTACCATGCTGTTTTTGTTACTATTGCTCTGTAGTATAGTTTGAAGTCTGGTATCGCTATACCACCTGATTCACACTTCCTGCTTAGAGTTGTTTTGCTATTCTGGGTCTTTTATTTTTCCATATGAATTTCATGATTGCTTTCTCTATTTCTACAAGAAATGCCATTGGGATTTTGATTGGCATTGAATTAAACCTATAGAGAACTTTGGGTAATATCGCCATTTTGATGATGTTGGTTCTGCCTATCCATGAACAGGGTATATTTTTCCATCTTCTAAGATCATCTTCTATTTCTCTCTTTAGGGTTCTGTAGTTTTCATTGTATAAGTCTTTCACCTCTTTTGTTAGGTTGATTCCCAAGTATTTTTTTTTTTTTTGAGGATATTGTGAATGGAGTGGTTGTCCTCATTTCCATTTCAGAGGATTTGTCGCTGATATACAGGAATGCCTTTGATTTATGCGTGTTGATTTTATAGCCTGCCACTTTGCTGAATTCATTTATTAGCTCTAATAGTTTCTTTGTAGACACTTTTGGGTCTGCTAGGTATAGAATCATGTCACCTGCAAATAGTGATAATTTAAGTTCTTCTTTTCCTATTTTTGTGCCTTTAATTTCTTTTGTCTGTCTAATTGCTCTGGCCAGTGTTTCGAGAACTATGTTGAACAGATGTGGTGAGAGAGGGCATCCCTGTCTTGTTCCAGATTATAGAGGGAATGCCTTCAATTTTTCTCTGTTCAGAATGATGCTAGCCTGAGGCTTAGCATAGATAGCTTTTACAATATTGAGGTATGTTCCTGTTATCCCTAGTTTTTCCAGAGTTTTGAACATGAAGGGATGCTGTACTTTGTCGAATGCTTTTTCTACATCTATCAATATGATCATATGGTTCTTATCTTTAAGTCTATTGATGTGGTGAATAACATTTATTGATTTCCGTATATTGAAACAACCTTGCATCCCAGGGATGAATCCTACTTGATCATGGTGCACAATTTTTTTGATATGTTTTTGTATCCGATTCACCAGAATTTTATTGAGGATTTTTGCATCTAGATTCATTAGATATATTGGTCTATAGTTTTCTTTCTTTGAAGTGTCTTTGTCTGGTTTAGGAATCAGGATGATGTTGGCCTCGTAGAATGAATTTGGAAGTTCTCCCTCTTTCTTTATTTCCTGGAATAGCTTGAAAAGTATTGGTATTAGTTCTTCTTTAAAAGTTTTGTAAAACTCTGCTGTATACCCATCTGGTCCTGGGCTTTTCTTAGTTGGTAGTCTTTTGATGGCTTCTTCTATTTCCTCGATTGATATTGGTCTGTTTAGGTTGTCTATATCCTCCTGACTCAATCTGGGCAGATCATATGACTTAAGGAATTTATCGATGCCTTCACTATCTTCTATTTTATTGGAGTATAAGGATTCAAAATAATTTCTAATTATCTTCTGTATTTCTGAAGTGTCTGTTGTTATATTGCCTTTTTCATCCCGTATGCTAGTAATTTGAGTTCTCTCTCTTCTTCTCTTTGTTAGCATGGCTAAGGGTCTGTCGATCTTATTTATTTTTTCATAGAACCAACTTTTAGTTTTGTCAATTTTTTCAATTGTTTCTTTTGTTTCGATTTCATTAATTTTAGCTCTGATTTTAATTATTTCTTGCCTTACTCTTCTTTTGCTGTTGATTTGCTCTTCTTTTTCTAGGATTTTGAGATGAAGTGTGAGATCATTTATTTGTTGTTTTTTTTTCTTTTTTTAAGGAATGAACTCCAGGCAATGAATTTTCCTCTTAGAACTGCTTTCATTGTTTCCCATAGATTCCGATATGTTGTGTCTGTGTTTTCATTTATCTCTAAGAATTTTTTAATTTCCTCCTTGATGTCTTCTATAACCCATTGATCATTCAGTAACCTATTGTTCATTCTCCAAGTGATGCATGATTTTTCCTTCCTTCTTTTATCGTTGATTTCCAGTTTCATTCCATTATGATTAGATAAGATACATGGTATTATCTCTACTCCTTTATATTGTCTAAGAGTTGCCCTGTGACATAATATATGATCTGTTTTTGAGAAGGATCCATGTGCTGCTGAGAAAAAAGTGTAACTGCTTGATGTTGGGTGGTATATTCTATATATGTCAATTAAGTCTAGGTTATTAATTGTATTATTGAGTTCTATAGTTTCTTTATTCAACTTTTGTTTGGAAGATCTGTCCAGTGGTGAGAGAGGTGTGTTAAAGTCTCCCATAATTATTGTATGGTGGTCTATTAGACTCTTGAACTTGAGAAGAGTTTGTTTGATGAACATAGCTGCACCATTGTTTGGAGCATATATATTCATGATTGTTATGTCTTGTTGGTGTATGGTTCCCTTGAGCAGTATGTAGTGTCCCTCTTTATCCCTTTTGATTAACTTTGGCTTGAAATCTATTTTATTTGATATGAGTATGGACACTCCTGCTTGTTTCCGAAGTCCATATGAGTGATATGATTTTTCCCAACCTTTCACCTTCAGTCTATGTATGTCTTTTCCTATCAAATGCGTCTCCTGTAGGCAGCATATTGTTGGGTCTTGTTTTGTGATCCATTCTACTAGCCTGTGTCTCTTAATTGGTGAGTTTAAGCCATTAACATTTAGGGTTATTATTGAGATATGGATTGTTCTTCCAGCCATATTTGTTTATTTATGTTACTAAACATGGTTTGTTTTTCCTCTTTGATTATTTTTTCCCTTTACTCTACTACCTTCCACTGTTGGTTTTCATTGTTATTTTCCATTTCCTCTTCCTGTAATATTTCGTAGAGGATGTTTTGAAGAGATGGTTTTCTAGCTGCAAATTCTTTTAACTTTTGTTTATCATGGAAGGTTTTAATTTCCTCTTCCATCCTGAAGTTTAATTTCGCTGGATACCCAATTCTTGGTTGGAACCCATTTTCTTTCAGTGTTTGAAATATGTTATTCCAGGATCTTCTAGCTTTCAGAGTCTGTGTTGAAAGATCAGCTGTTATCCTGATTGGTTTACCCCTAAATGTAATCTGCTTCCTTTCTCTTGAAGCTTTTAAAATTTTCTCCTTATTCTGTATGTTGGGCATCTTCATTATAATGTGTCTAGGTGTGGATCTTTTATGATTTTGCACATTCGGCATCCTGTAAGCTTCTAGGATTTGGGATTCTGTCTCATTCTTCAAGTCTGGGAAGTTTTCTCGTATTATTTCGTTGAACAGATTGTCATTCCTTTGGTTTGGACCTCTATACCTTCCTGTATCCCAATGACTCTTAAGTTTGGTCTCTTTATGTTATCCCAAATTTCTTGATGTTCTGCTCATGGTTTCTTAGCAGTCTTGCTGAGCTGTCTATGTTCTTTTCAAGTTGAAATACTTTGTCTTCATTGTCTGATGTTCTATCTTCTAAGTGTTCTACTCTACTGGTAGTATTCTCATTTGAGTTTTTAAGTTGGTTTATTGCTTCCTGCATTTCTAGGATTTCTGTTTGTTTTTTATAACCTCTATCTTCCTATATAGTTGATCTTTTACTTCTTGGATTTGTTTATGTAACTCATTGTCGAAGTGATCTTTCATTGTCTGATTTTGCTGTCTAATGTCTTCCTTGAGACTCCAGATCATCTGAAGCATGTAAATCCTGAATTCTTTATCTGACATTCCATCTGCTGTAGCTATTACCTCTTCGAAAGTTGAGTTGACCTGTATTGCTTGTGGTCCTTTCTTTCCTTGTCTTTTCATACTGCTTGCGTTTCTTTCTGCTTGGTGAAACTGTTGTGTTATTGAATTTTCCCCCTATATATTTATATTGCTCTTGTATAGTTGCAAAGTCTCCCTTGCAGGGGCGGGCGGCGGCTGTGCTCCTCCTCCAATTGGGGTGATCTGTTTATCTCGCCGGCAGGCCACTGGGCCCCTTCTCCAGGTCGAGTGGTCTACCTACCTTGCGGGCAACGGCTGGGTCCCTCCCCCAATAGGGATGATCTGTCTACGACGCTGGCAGGCCGCTGGGCCTGTATTCCAGGTTGCAGGTCTGCGTACCTTGCAGGCGCAGGCAGTGGCTGTGCCCCTCCTCCAATTGGGGTGATCTTTCAACCTGGCCGGCCGGGCCCCTTCTCTGGAACACGTGGTCTGCCTACCTTGTGGGCGGCAGCTGGGACCTTCCTCCAATTGAGGCGATGTGTCTACCACGCCGGCAGGCCGCTGGGCTTGCTCCGCTGGTCGGTCGCAGGTCTGCCTACCTTGCAGGTGCAGGAGGCGGCTCTGCTCCGCACCTCCTCCAATTGGGGCGATGTGTCTACCACGCTGGCGGGCCGCTGGGCCTGCACCGCTGGTCGGTCGCAGGTCTGCCCACATTGCAGGTGTGGGAGGTGGCTCTGCTCCACCCCTCCTCCAATTGGGGTGATGTGTCTACCACGCCTGCAGGCCGCTGGGCCTGCTCCGCCGGTCGGTCGCAGATCTGCCCACCTTGCAGGCGCAGGAGACGGCTCTGCTGTCCTTTTAACACTTAGTCATCTAGAAAAATGAAATTAACCATAATATCCAGAGTGCTAAACATTCCAGTTAATTAAGGTCTTATGCATTACTGGTATATAATAACTAGACTATAAAAGAATGACAAATATTTTAAAAGTACTCACAATTACACCTCATATTCATTTTGTGAAGAACTGAAGTAATTTTCCTAGTATTAAATCTCAGCCACCATGCTAGATGTTAGTGGGTTACTCATTCTGTAGCTACAATGAATGCATAATAGTCCAGGCCAAATAGACATAACCCACTAATGATTAGTTGGTTGATAACTTATGACAGATAAACAGTCATTAATTAGCCAACACCAGAGGACATAATCTTATTCTACGTAAAATTTCCTGACCCCAGAAAGTGCAAAGATGAAGATGGAGTAGATGAATCTAGAACAAAAAAAAAAAAAAAAAGATTTTTTTTAACTCTAGTAGTTTAGCAAAGAATATAGGTGATTCTAATACTATTAAGTCCTTATGAGTAGTCAATGAACCATTTTCTACAATAGTCTGCAAGGAGAAAATCTAAATTCCCAGGAAATACACGTCAACACAAACAAATATTTCTCTTTCAGTTGCTTTTATATCATGATCTTAATTTGGGTTTTTTTTTCCCAGAACATCTGAAATTATCCAATAATAAGTTTAAATTATCTAATATATAAAGTTAAATTAAATTACCATATAATTTATCTTTCATTCTATTCTTTTGTCTTCTGGGATATTCTTCTAGTAATTGTCAATTACTACAAGTTTAAAGCCTTAATGTCCTTAAATTGTAGCCATGTCATATAAAAATATACAATGCCAATAAATGTAATTTATGATTTTAGTTTTACAAAAGCAAGTCATCTTCCTAATACACTTGCTTTTCACTGAATCTTCTCTAAGCAGACAGAAAGCCATATTATATTATTGAAGTCAATCTGCAATTAATCCAATGGCATAAAATAAAAACATGAAATAATAGATCATCTAAACTTTTTGTAGTTTTCTTTAGAAATTATCAAATTGTTCATTCTTTGGTATGCCTTTGCCTTCCTTATCTTAGGAATATCTTACAAACTTTTTAAAATTTTGTTTTGTTTTTATTAATTTTTTGGCTTTTTTAATTGACAAAATTATATATATATATATATGTATGGTATATAGTGAGATGTTTTAACATAGGCATATACTATGAGATTATTGAATTAATCTAGTTAATATATCTATCACTTTTCATACTTGTCATTTTTAAGGTGAGAATACTTAAAATATATACTTAGTAATTTTCAAGAAAACAATATATTGTTATTACTATTGTCATCATTTTGTATAATAGACCTGTTGAACTTATCACTTGTAATTGAAGTTTTGTATCCTTTTAACCAACATCTTCGCATACCCCACCCCTACTCCCAACCCCTGGTAACCACTGTGCTGCTATTTCTGGGTTCAACATTTTTAGATTCCACATGTAAGTGGAGATTATGCAGTATTTATCTTTCTGTGCCTGGTTTATTTCACTTAACATAGTGTTCCCATTTAACTTAGCATAATATCCATTTGTGACATATTGTCACAAATCCAGGAGTTCCTTCCTTTTTAAGGCTGAATGGTATTCTATGGTGCATGTATACCATATTTCTTTACCTAGTTTTCCACTGAGGGACACTGAGGTTGCTTCCATATCTGGATTATCATGAATGATGCTGCAATGAACATGAGAGTTCAGATAACTTTTCAATATTTGATGTCATTTCCTTTGGGTGTATAACAGGAGTAGGATTGCTAGTTCCTACATGATAGTTCCATTTTTAATTCTTTTGAGAAAGAATGATGTTTTCTGTAATAGTGTACTAATTTACATTCTCAGCAATAGTGTGCAAGGGCTTTTTTTATATTTTTCCACTTTGTTTTTGTAATCATGATTTCAACAGGTATGGCTTTCCTTTTTTCTTTTTTCTTTCTTTCTTTTTTTTTTTTTTTTTTTTTGCTTTTGAATTGTTTAAGTTCTTTATATAATTTTGACATTAACACCTTACTAAACATATGGTTTGCAACTATCTACTCCCATTCCATAGGTTTTTGTTTTTTAATTTTTTTCTGTGCAAAATCTTCTTAGTTTGATGCAATCTTATTTGTTTATTTTTGCTTTTATTCCCTGTGCTTTTGGGGATCATTTTCAGAAATTCATTACCAAGAAAAATGTCAAGAAGCTTTCCCCCTAAAAGTTTAACAGTTTTAGGTCTTGTATTTAAGTCCTTCATCCACTTTGGGTTCATCTTTGTATATGGTGTCAGATAAGGGTCCAATTTCATTGTTCTGTGTGTAGATATCTAGTTTTACCAAGACAATTTATTGCAAAAAACTGTCCTTTCTCCAAAATGTTTTCTTGATATCTTTGTTGAAAATCAATTAACCATAAATATGTGGATTTATTTCTGTGCGTTCTATGCTGTTCTTTTGGTCTCTACAGCTTTTCAATGCCAGCACTCCACTGTTTTGATTCCAATAACTTTGCAGTGTATTTTGAAATCAGGAAATGTGATGCTTCCAGCTTTATTCTTTTCATTCAAAACTGTTTTGGTTACATTAACAGAATGAAGGATAAAAAATATAATTACCTACATTGTTGCATATGAAGCATTGACAAAATTCAACATCCTTTCATGATAAAAACTCTACAAATTAGGTATAAAAGAAATATACTTTGATGCAATAAAGGCCACATATCACAAGCATGCAAGGAAGAGCATAACAGTGAAAAGGTGTAAGTTTTTCCTATATCAGGAACAAGAGAAGAATAATATGATACTGGAAGTCCTAGACAGAACAATTAAACAAGACAAATAAAAGGTATCCCA
Source organism: Marmota flaviventris (assembly GCF_047511675.1). NCBI lineage: Eukaryota > Metazoa > Chordata > Mammalia > Rodentia > Sciuridae > Marmota > Marmota flaviventris. The sequence continues at coordinate 98,153,465 of NC_092498.1, read as the reverse complement.
AACTAGAAGGGAAGAAGTAAAATTTCCTGCTTGCAGATAACATGATTTAATATACAGAAAACCCTAAAAACTGCACCAAACAACTGTTACAACTAATAAGCACAGTTGTAGGATACAAAATCAATTTATAAAAACCAAGAGTATTGTATATACTGACAACAAAATATCCAAAAAATATCAAGAACATAAGCTTTTTTATAATAATATCAAGAACAAAACAAAATAAAACAAAATTTAACCAAGAGATGAAAGATCCATACACTGAAAACTGTAAACATTGTTGAAAAAATGGAAAAAGACACAAACAAATGACAAGATATCCTGTATCCATGGATTAAAATATTATTCATTGTTAAAGTAATAAGCAATCTACAGGTTGAGTGTTATCCCTATTAAAATTCTAATGACATTTTTCATAGAATTAAAAAAAAATCCTCAAATTCATGTGGTACTGCAGATTAATGTTAATATCCATTTGTATCCCCTGAGTTTAAGTCAATAGAGTAATGACAGGTCTTAGGGAAAATGCTGGTTAAAGAATGAAAGCTGGACTAGAATTAAAAATTGGTTGGACTGTGGTTGTGGCTCAGCGGTAGAGCACTTGCCCAGCACGTGAGAGGCCTTGGGTTTGATCCTCAGCACAACATAAAAATAAATAAACAAAATAAAGGTGTTCTGTACAACTAAAAAATAAATATTTAAAAAAAAATTGGCCACAGAAAATTAAGTATTGTTAGGCTGATAAGCACCTTTAAGACTGGAAAGCAACAGACTTCCCCCACCCCCCCAAAAAAGGGAAATTCAAATGCAAAACTACAGTTCCCTGGGCTGGGTTGTGGCTCAGTGATAGAGCACTTGCCTAGCATGTGTGAGGCACTGGGTTCGATCCTCAGCACCACATGTAAATAAATAAATAAAATAAAGGTCCATCAACAACTAATAAAAATATTTAAAAAAACAAAAACTACAGTTCCCTAATTTCTTGAGCTCTCTTTCTATACTCTATTGTCTCAGTTTCTTTGGTCATAGACTATGTGCCTCTCTACTCTTCAGTCCTCTGCCCCTGCTTCAGCATAAGCTCAGCTTTCAGTCTTCACTTCTTTCTTGAATATATAACTTTCTCTCCCCACAAATTTGCCAACTTATCAATTATTCTCAACATAATTCTTCACAATAACTTCATGATTAGGCACAATGTCCAATATTCACAATGATTTAGAAGTATACAGAAATGTCTTAATTTTCTTTTAAAATCAGAATAAAAATGAATGTAATAATAATAAACATATAATAATGTGTCATATTTGTACTTTTATATCAATGCTGTTATAGAACACATTTTTTAAATATTATTATATAGGAAAGAGCCCAGCAACACAAAAGTTCCTAGGATCCACAGAAGTCAAAATGGACCCTGAATTCTCCAGAGTCATTTCCTGCCCGATTTCTACCTACTCAACACTTGTCCACCTCAGCCTCACGGTTAAGCCCAGAACAGAGGTGATTATATGAGTATTCATTTCCAACCGCAATTTATAGTAATAGTTGCATAACTCACTCAATTTACTAAAAATCATTAACCTGTAGCAGTATAGGGTGAATTTTATTTGTGATATACACCTGAATAAAATTACTTTTGAAAAAGAGTAAAATGGAAAGCTGAAGTATAGGTATCTGAAGATACAAAAAGATGAATTTATAAAATTCAAGTGAAAAAATATACTTGTTTGAGATTCAAAAGTTTATTGACAAAAACATGCTAAAATAATGAGTAATATGTTAAGATATACTTAGTACAAACAATATACAAATTTGGGGAAAGGACTGTGGTATCGCAAACAACAAAATGTCCTATACATGAAAATAATTATGGTGCTAAAAAACTAACTCACTGTAGCAAGTAATTAAGGGAGCCTGGTCACAATTAAGTACAGGAAAGATATTAAAACTTCCAAAAGATATTTCTGTGAGCCACAATAGAGGAATAAGAGCAACACAGTAATTGGAACCACATCCCAACCCACTTCCTTGTTGTTTACCAATATCATCTAAGAACACAATTTAGATTCTGACATTAGACAATCTCAAGTGAACAACTTTAAATCATATTAAGACTAAAAAAAATCAAAAGAATTTTATGACAAGGGTTAAAAGTTTATACCCTTGAAACTACAAAAATTTTGATGCCCACTATAAACCACATCCCGACAGTTGTCATGTCTCCACAAGGAACTACTTGAAATGGTTTTGTTGTGGTTGAGGCAATTATCTCTGAGTTAATAATTAGCTACTAGTCAAATCAAGTATAATTTGTATATTGTACACTAGATCACTTTGAAGAGAAGTACAGGATTCATTTTTGTCAGCTGACAAATAATTCATATGTTATCCTATGAAATGCAATCAAAACAAGTAGAAAAGTGTGTTTTTACCTCTGCATAAAATCAAACTCATTTTCCAGGCAGCTAAAATTATGTACAAATGTTGTGTTTAATGCAGGTGAGCATGTGTGTATATATATATACACACTAAAAAAGAAGGAATAAAGTTTCCTATTATGCTACTATGAAAACTATCTAGAAATAACCATCTCATTTACATAAAGCACATTTTAATCATTTTGTGGTTTGATTGGTGTTTTTTCTTTTTGAATATAGAATGTTATCTCAAATTGAAAGACAAAGTGAAGTTTAAGATTTTTCTGTTATGAAAAGTTACGGTTGACTAACACTAGGCAGGACATTGAGAATACCATGGAAAACAAAAACAAAAACAAACACTGTCCCTACACTCATGAAACTTAACAGTCTCAAGGATAAACATGGGCAACAAACATACAAACACACAACACACAAAAAAAATGACTAAAATCTATATCTGTGTATATGTATGCATGAGTGTACACTCACTTTGAAGCAGCTCTAGAGGTGATTCCATCCTCCTCCAAATGCTCCCCCACAGAAAAACACTCCACATGGTGAATTTCTAGTTAGATGTTAGAAAATATTTAAACCCTATGATACAACTTTTTTCCAATTTAAATTAATTAATAATTGAAATATAAAGTAGTCTTATGTAGAGATCAGGAGACTTAAGTAGAGTCCCAATTCCAGGACCTGCTACATAATTTGGGAGACCTGTGCAAAATTTAAAATATAGGTCTTTTGTTCAAAAATTTCTAAGAATTTCAAGACAGTTAAAACAGGACATTTATACTAAGCCCAGACCCTCTTGACTGTACAGGTCACACACCCATCAAAACTTCATGGCTTCTATACTTATTAGATGTGCTATATTTGTGCAATAATTTAACCTACCTGAGGTTTGAGGTGCCTTACACTCTAAAATTAAGAAAGGGAAGAAAAGATTTTCAGCTCCTTCTCATAACAAGCGTTTCTCTGTAAAGGAACAAAACTACTCATTTGAAGAGAGTTCTTTAATCCTTTTATAAAACCATTAAAATTCTAAATGTGACTCAAAGCTGCTGTTAAAAACCCATACAAAGTGTTTCACCTTCAACCTTATTGATTTTTTTTTTATTTCCATACACCTCCTTAATTTTTCCTAAGAGAAAAAAGTCTCCAAAGCAGTGTTCCAAGTTTACTATTTTCCCATGTATGCCATTTAAATCCGAAATTCCCAACTGAGGTCTCTATGTCTAGAAAGTAATTTTTCCCACAGTAAAATGTCTCCTTGCACAAATTAGATATTTTCTTTTTTCTACCCTGAAAAATTATCTATTCAGAATCAACTTCCACATATGGTATAGCATCTGGGTCTGATCCAGTAAAAAGGAGGCAAAATGTCATGTTGAGAGTGCATTAACCCTTTCATTTCAACAGTTTAGTATTTAGCACAACATAACTGATAACTGTCTAAACTAGGGGTGTTAATCTGGAATTCATTGACAGAATTCTGGAAGTTAATTAACTTTAATGAGAAAAGTTATATCTTTATTTTCATAAATCTCTAACAAAAATGTAGCATTTTCTTCAATTATGAATATAGATAACAAAATCACCAGAATATTAGCACTACCTATGACTTTATCACCAATATATATTATATATATTTTCATATCATATTAGTTATTACAGATTTCTTGAAATATCATCTATGCTCAACCATGTCTCAATATTGTAATGGTATTAGACCCATTGCTATATCTTCCAGTTTAATATGTTAGTAAAAATCACGTTATTATAATATAAAAATTATTTTTACATTGAAATATATTGGCTTCCTTTGTAACACTGAGTATCTCATTTTATTAATTTAAAAATATGATTTCAAGATAAGCTCACAAATTTTACCAGACTACCAAAGGGGTCCAAGGCACATAAAAAGTGAAGAAGCTCTAATGAATAGTAGTTACAAAGTTCATGTGACAATAAAGTAGGAGAAACTACACCATTGGCTCACAATAGAACTAAAATATTCTAGTAAGAAGTCTTTAAAATTCTACCTCAATAACATCCATATTACAACAAAATATTCATGGTTTGTTAATTTTAATATGAAAACATGGATCAAAACAGAACAATTTTTGTTATGATTTTCTGTTGCTTCTTTCGCCTGTTGTTTTACTTTTTCGGTTTTAGTGGGGGTTTTTTGCACATGTAACCATAGGATTTAATATAAAAATGTAACTCAAACACATACTTGTTAACTATTACTGAAAATCTTATTTGAATTGGTACCTGAGATGACAGTAGGTTACAATCAATGAACAGTCCTCTTCCAGTTTTATATCTTTGTATCAATCCAGCCATAATGGCTCCATATGCATACAGGCCAGTGGCAAGATCAGTCATGGCCACTCCTGGGCGAACTGGATCACCATCCTGATTTGAAAGTTGGATTGAGAAAAATAGAGAAAATTGAAAATTAAAACATTATGTTATTCATTAAATATTCTAAGTTTAAATAAAGGAAGTAACTATATATGTATCTCCAGGTTATACAAAGAACTCAAAAAACTTAACACCAAAAAAACCAAATAACTCAATTTAAAAAAAATAAATGGGCTAAGGAACTGAACAGACACTTCTCAAGAGAAGATATAAAATCAATCAACAAATATATTAAAAAATGTTCAACATCTCTAGTAATTACAGAAATGCAAATTAAAACTCTAGTGAGAATCCATCTCACTCCCCTCAGAATGGTAATTATCAAGAATACAAACAACAGTAAGTGTTGGCGAGGATGTAGGGGAAAAGGTACACTCATACATTGTTGGTAAGACTGCAAATTGGTGCAACAATTCTGGAAAGCAGTATGGAGATTCTTTAGAAAATTTGGAATGGAACAACCATTTGTCCCAGCTAACCCACTCCTCAGTCTATACCCAAAAGATTTAAAATCAGCATACTATAGTGATGCAGCCACATGAATATTAATAACAGCACAATTTACAAAAGCCAAACTGTGGGACCAATCTAGATTCTCTTCAATAGATGAATGGATAAAGAAAATGTGGTATATAACACAAAGGAATATGAGTCAGCCTTAAAGAAGAATGAAATTATGGCATTTGCAGGTAAATGGATGGAGTTGGAGAATATCATGCTAAGCTAAATAAGCCAATCCCAAAACCAATGGCCAAATGTTTTCTCTGATATGTTGATGATAATGCTGATCCATAATGGGCGGGGGGGGGGGGGGGGCAAGGGAAGGGAAAAATGGAGGAACTTTGGATTGGGTGGAGGGGAGTGAAGGGAGGGAAGGGAGCATGGGAGTTGGAAAATGGCGGAATGAGATAGACATCATTATCCCAAGTATATATATGACTGCATGAATGGTGCAACTCTATATCATGTACAACCAGAAAAATGAAAAATTGTACTCCATTTGTATATAATGAATCAAAATGCATTCTGTGGTCATGTATAACTACTTAAAACAAATTTAAAAAAACTATATATGAAGTATACATGCACATACACAACACACAAACACACTCACAAATAAATCACAAATTACTATTGAGGTATCTGTGATGGGAATATACTTATTTTATTGTATATTTAGCACTATATTTCTTTCCCCAATCCTATAACCAAATTATACCAAACCATGAAATAAAAGATTTTTAAAACATATCAGAAGTTCTTCGTTTAATATATTTGACCTTGTTTGTTCTAAACAATAAATAAGTAATTGAATTTGAATTTAAATAAGTTTATCTGTTGGAAAGGAAGGAGTACAGCAATACTGTTTTGTTAGGTACAAAGCTCTCTCAGAAGTTGGAGAGCTTGACCTAATTTTCTTATGATCAAGCTAATAGTTGGAAAATAACCTAATAGCATTTACTTAAAAAAGAAAAGAAAAGAAAAAAGACTGCTTCTCTATTAAAGACTTTTATCAAGATATCTCCGGTTTAGGATTACTATGACAAACCTAGGATCTATACATTTATAGGACATGGGGCATGAGCTAGACAATTATCTGGATATAAAATAAAGATATTTCATGGCCTATAATGCTGCTTTCTATATGAGATAGCCTATATAATTTCTTATATAAAAAAAAAATATTCTGCTCTGAACCTGAGAGTTTTATCTATGGTGGTAAGAAAGAATCTGGTTGCCTCTCTCAATATCCAGGAATCTGCTTTACCTGTGCCTCTTAATTGCTTATGTCCTTGAAATTATAAATAAAGGTTGATCCTATTAGCACTACCAATTCATGTAAGTCTATGTAATGATCTAATCTTTGGCTCATATGTAAAAATGTTAGAACTGTGTCTGACACACAGTTAAGTTCTCTATACAAATCACCTATGGAAATTATCCACATTATTATCAGTCATTGTTATATCAGACAGTTTCTACTTTGACTCCTTTGAATTTTGCTAAACCTTTCTTTGCAAAAGATATCTTAAAAAAAAAAACTCACATTTCCTATTTCATCCAGTTGACATTCATAAATATTCTTATTCATTAATTCCACCTGCTATTGAGTCATTTTTAGAAACTATCCTTTCCTGCAGCATATGCATATACAATGTTAATCATCTTACAAGAGTTCCAAATAATGTTAAAAGAAAATAATTGAGACATTGCAGTGGCTAAAAATTTTCCACTCCTTTTCAACAGAATTTCAAGGAAGATACTACCATGAGAACAGGGAATATCTAGCAGCCTTCTATTACTATAGTCAAAACTTGTGATGTAATGGCTTGAATCAGCAAACTTCAAATTTATTGTTAGAATTTAAAATTATTTAATGTAAAATTGTGAGATATATATTATATATATGAATTGTAAAACAGTCCACTGCCATTTATATTTTTTAGAATCAATTTAAAAAAGAAATAAACAACATGGGGGTCTATGTAAGTAAAGGGCAAATTTCAACAAGTTTATGTGTAACTAAGTTGGTTATATGTATGTAGAACAATCAGTTAAAGCTATTTAAAGGTTTTCTCCATGGTCAAATACTAATGTACTGATATAAAACTAAGGTTTAATCTATATGTTAACCTGAAAGGGATTTCTTAAAACATTAATTTACTCTTAAAAAAAAGTGAGATTTAAAGTTCAAATTTAAGTTTATAGACATGTGGTATCTTGCTATAAAATAAATATATTTTATCCTCTTCTCAAATAAGTAGGAAAATTAAGATAATAAATTCGTTAAATTATATTTTAATTTTGTATAACAGGGGATTATATCTGATTAATATAACTACATTATCCAGGATAACAATATGAGATATATAAACATTTAAAAAACAATAATACTAATTATATAAATCATATAAATGAAATAATATATTACCCCCTTATTATAGACAACACTTTCACTGGTAAAAATGGTCATTCATCACTAATTGAAAGAGATCTACTAACACATTCTAGAATCAGAAATACAAATATATTAAAATAAAACCATGGAAAAAGATCATGCAACTAGCAGCCATAAGAATACTGGAGTAATTATATTCATATCAGAAAGTATATTTTAAATATACTTTAAAACAAAAAAATATTAGAGAAAAAGAGGGATATTTCATAATAAGAAAAGAGGCAAGACATTGGGAAGATGTAAAAATTATATATGTATACATTGCACCTAACAACAGAACTGCCAAAGTGACAGTTTTGAAGGTAGAAATAGGCAATTCAAGAATAAATAATAGTAAACTGAAATCAGCAAATTTTAATAGTGGATTAAACAACTAAATAGGATATAAATTAAAAATGACAATATAAACCAACAATATCTAACACAGCTAAAAACAACAAATGAACATTTTTCTCAAATACACATAGAACATTCTCTAGGACAGACCATATCCTACAGCATTAAAAATGCTAAAATAAAATTTTAAGTGACTTCATACAAAATATATTCCCAAATCACAACAGGATGAAATTAAACTAACAGAAGCATATTTGGAACTCAAAAATATGTCAATGGTAAAAAACACATTCCCATAATATCAATGAGTAACAGAGGAAATCACATAAGAAATTTTAGAAAATATTTTGAGATGAATGGAAATAAAACCACAAGATACTATAACTTATGAAATGCAAATAAAGCAGTGCTTGAGGGAAATGTATCTGCCTATACTAGAAAATCAAGATCTTAGAACAATAACCTAGTCTTCTACCTTCAGAGGGTGAAAAGGGAGGAACAAACTCTACCCAAAGCAAGAAAAAGGAAGGAAATAATATAGATCAGAGCAATAAATAATGAAATAAAGAGTAGAAAACCAACAGGAAAATTTTTAAAGTTGATTCTTTGAAAAGACCAACAAAACTGACAAAACTTTTAGCTGAATTTTCTAAGTGAAGTGGAGAGGGAGACTTAACTAAAATCAGGAATAAAAGAATATCATTAATGACCTTTCAGCAATAAAAAGGATTACAGGGGGATTATTGAGCAATTGTATGTCAAAAAGTTAGTAACTTAGATGAAATGACAAATTCCTAACCAGATATAAATGTAAAAACTAACTAAAGAATATATAGAAAAACTGAATACACAGCTATTAGAAAGATTAAATTAGTAATCAAAAAACTTTCAACAACAAACAAAAAATTCAGGCTTCCCTATCACCACCACTACCAAACATTTAAATAATTAATACTAATTCTTCACAAAATCTTCCAAAACCTCTGGAGACGGAAACACTTTTCAACTCATTCTTCAGGCTAACATTGTATTGCAACATGATCATCTCAACAGATGCAGAACAAGCATTTACTAAAAATCAACATTTTTCATAATAAAACACTCAACAGACTAGGAATAGAAATGAACTTATTTAATCTCATAAAGAGCATCTATTTTAAAAAATGCAACTAATACCATTCTTAAAGCTGAAAGACTGAATGCTTTTCCCTAAGATCAGGAGCAAGACAAGTACATCCACTCTTACCATTATGATTTAACTTTATATTAGAGATTTTAGCCAGTGCACTTAAAGAAGAAAAATAAATAAAGAAATGAAGATTGCAAAATGTTAATAAAACCATCTCTGTTTGCAGTGATCATCCTGTATCTAGTAAATCCTAAAGAATCCACTAAGAACCTCTTAGAATTAATAAATTAGTTAGCAAGATTGCAAGACAATACATGAAAGTCTATTGTATTCTACACAAAAGTAATAAACAAGCAAAAAATGAAATGAATAAAATAGTTCCAATTATAATAACATCAAAAAAGAATAAAATACATAGAAGTAAATTTAACAAATGAGTTACAGAGGTATATTCTGATAACTATAAAACATGGTAAAAAGAAGTTAAAAACCTAAATAAATAGAAAGACATATTGTGGTCATGAATCAGAAGACTCAATATTCTTAATACAACAATGCTTCCAATGTAATCCCACCTATACAAATCCTAGTTGACATTTTTACAGAAATAAAATCTTATCCTAGAATTCATATGGAAACACCAGGGGAAAAGAGTAGCCAAAATAATCAAGGAAAATATTGCAAAAAGTTAATAAAACCATCTCTGTTTGCAGTGATCATCCTGTATCATTAATATTCCAATATCAAAACTTACTATAAAACTTTTGTAATAAAGGCAATGTGGTACTAGCATAAGATAAATGCATAAATAATAAAAATTTTCAGATTTATATGAAGTTAGTTCTGATAAGCTTACCAAGATAATACAATCGGGAAAGAATGCTCTTTTCAATGATTTTATACACACACACACAGAGATATACACACATATACACACACTGTTGGTCATAATATAAATATATAAATTATTACAACCATTATGAGAACCTATGTTGAGTTTCCTCAAAAAAGCTAAAAAAGGAATAACCAGATGATACAACAATCCAACTTCTGGGTATCTACCTAAAATATAAGAAATCAGTTTGTCAAAAAAAAGTCTTCGTTCCCATGTTCACTGCAGCACTACCCACAATAGCCAAGTTATGGACTCCACCTAAGTATCCATCAGCAGATGAATGGATAAAGAAAATGTGATGTACATGCATAATATAATATAATTCAGCCTTTAAAAAGAATAAAAGACTGTCATTTTACAATATAGACAGAATTGGAGATCATAATGCTAAGTGAAAAAAACCAGGCACAGAAAGATATATACCACATGTTCTCACCTATATGTAGAATCTAAAACAATCAAACTCACAAAGCAAAGAGTAAAATGGTGGTTACCAAGGATGCGGGTCAGGGGAAATGAGGAGATGATGGTCAAAGGGCACAAAACTTATTAAATGGGAGGAAGATATTTGTTTCTAAGTTCAGTTGTGTAGCCTGATGAACACAGCTAATAATATAGTATTATACATTTCAAAATTGCTAAGAAAATGAATTTTCAAATGTTCTCACCACAAAATAGTGTTATGTGCTTGAGGTGATGGATATGTTAACTAGCTTGATTTAATTATTCCACACCATTCTCACAAATTATAACTTTACTTTGTACCCCATAATTTTATACAATTATAAATTGTCAATTCACAATTAAAAAAAATAAATTAAGCACATAAAAAGTCCTAAACATAATAGTTAAAACTATAAAACAGAAGAAAACAAAGAGTAACTCTTTATGATATTGGATTTGGCAGTGATTTCTTAGATACAACACCATACTATGAGATTCCATTATAAATATATTCCTGTCACTGAAGAATTGTCAGCATGCCAACAATATAAGGAAATGAAAACAAATTACCACTTAGTGAGCAGGAAGCCCCACAGAGAACCACACTGTGGCTGTAAGTGACTAACTATTCCCAGGTGCAACAGAAGAAAATCTGAGAATTGACTGTATAGATGTGGGATATGGTGCTCCCTTTCCACATCTGGAACTTCAAGGGAGGCCCACTGTTGCAACAACACAAAACAATGTCTCCCTTCCCCTTAACGGTGGAGAAATGGGCCAGTACTGTCTATGTCAACAGGTTTGGGGATTCATCCTCAGAATTCTTAGTAAAAATCCATTTAAGGGAAAATTGGTAAATAATTGACCTTGTTTAAACAATATACCCAAGAATTACACCATAATTTATTGGAAGAATTGGATTTAAATTTATATGTAGACTTTTAGAAACTGAACTGTATTTTTATTTTAATCCTGGAAAATTAATAGAATTTTTATTTTTTCAGAGAAGCTGCTTTAAATGTATTTAGAGCCTTTTATCCTTTTTGGGGGTTATGCTAGGGATTGAACCCAGGTCCTCATGCATGCTAAGCAAATGCTCTACCACTGAGCTATGTCTCCAGTATATTTAGACCTTTTAATTAATATAGCCCCTTTGTAAGAAAATTTTGTGATAATCTTCCCATAAAGCTAAGAGATATGTCCCTCATCAACAAGACAAGAAAAAGAAGAGAGTCTAGTTAGAAATTAAAGCCACAATAGTTATAGTAAAAAGACAAAGTATTAAATAAAAATATTAAAAGTCTTCATACACACACACACACACACACACACACTCACTGTTCTCAATGTTATCATTTTTTTTCCTCTCCAAATATTACTTGGCCACAAAAAAAAAGAATGACTTTATGGCTTTTTCCAATAAAATTTGGAGACTATCAGGTTAACTGAAATAAGCCAAGCTCCCCTCCCCCCACCAAAAAAAAAGTTGAATGTTCTTTCTGATATGTAGATGCTAACACACAACAAAGGACAGGGGAAGAATATAAGTTCAGTGGATCAATGTTATCTTCTTATACTCCCTTATCCCCCATTCTTTCACATATTCAAAACTCACTAAAACCTGAACATTAGTAGAAAAACTAATAACATATAAATAAAGAATAAAGTTTTTCTTACTTCTTAGTTTTGACATAGTATTATGGTTTTGTAAAATGTTAGCATTAAAGGAAACAGTGAAAAGTATAGCATGCTATGCTATTTTTACAGCTTTTTTATAAGCATAAAACTATTTTATAATTCAAGAGTCAAAAGTTAAACCTGAAATATTTATTTAAAACATAAAATATAATAATATGATGGCAGAAATTTCTTTGGGATTTTATTTTTTTTAATTATGCAATATAGAGAAAAAGGGGTAAAACACACAACTACCCTGTTGTTGCTGCTGCTGTTTGTTTCCTTTACATCACAATTTCCTAAATTATGAATTTAAATTTTTAAAATTATTTCCCAGGCACAAATTAAAACTAACATTTTAAGTCATTTTTTCTGTATCTCTTATTACTTTCAGACTTTTCCAAATGAAATAGAAAAGAAAAAGAAAGGAAAAAATCATGTGTTTTTTGAAGTTATTATTTTAAATCTTGTTTTGTTAAAAAGAACATAGAAACTGTAAATCAATTCTGGCTTATGTTCAATAAGGAGTCATTTAAAAACTCATCAAGCATTTTTCTCTTGTTACATTGCTCAATCTAATTATTTCATAAAACAACAAAACATTAGAACTTTCTTTTCTTTTTAAGTAGTTGATTTCATTTCCAAAATTTAAAAAAAAAATGATCCTTAAATGCATCTGTGTTTCTGTGTTGAGTCCTTCATTATACTAATAAAGTCTACAGAAAACTTCGTTTTTGTCCTAAAGCTCATGAATTTTTTTTAATATTTATTTTATAGTTAGACATAATACCTTTATTTCACTCATTTATTTTTTACGTAGTGCTGAGGATCAAACCAGGATCCCACGCATGCGAGAGGAACGTTCTACCGCTGAGCCACAACCCCAGCCCCTCAAGAAATTTTTAATAAACTATTTTCTGAAATATGAATTCTTCAACTTCTGGCCAATTGCAGAACATTTGGAAAGCTCCTTGCCTCTGAGTTTTTTCTTAATTATCAAATGTGCATAAGGATAATATCTACTATATCATTTGGTAGGAGAAATAAATAAGAAAATCAGATAAAAAAACGCTTAATGAATGTAAAAATCTGCACAAATGAAATAATAAGATATTAGCAGCCCTGGGAAACCCATCGAAACCACCTGGCAATAATTCAGGGGAAAGAAACAAAGTAAGAATCTCAATCAAGGTCAGAGAAGAGGGGATGGATTCATGAAATTGGAAGGTTGATCTTCTTTTTATCGACTGATTAGAGGGGGTGAAAAATGAAATTGATATGGGGAAACAATCAAAAGCAAATTAAATCTCTTCATACAAAGGTAACAGATTGATTGTGAAAACCACCATTAGCATGACTCTCACCCTAAGTAGTAAGAAAAACATCTTTAGTAGAAGTGCAAAGGACACATAGGAAACAAAGAACAGAGTATGTTTGAATCAAACAAGGGTTTTAGCACACACAGAACACAGTCGCCACCATCACTGGCTTCATACTTCATGGGTGCAGACTGCAAATACACAGTATCTGAACTTTCTGTTTCAAATACACCATCTACTGGATCCACTAATCAATGCTAGAAATGTGCTGACAGTGACATTCACATACAAATTTCCACAAAGAAACATTTCCCCTGCATGAAGTAAATTCCATTTAATGCTGAAACACTGGATTCAAAACTAAAGATTCTAACTTTCACTGTCTCATCTAATTAACAGGCAAAAGAAAATCTATCACCTGTGCTTCTCAATGACACTGACAGAGTCCTCCAAACTTAATCATTGTTTTAGAACCTGGGAGGACATTATAGTTTAATACATTTATTGGGAGAACTAGAGAGCAGGAAAGTATATTTGTTCTTTGAAGATCAATCTCTGCTACTTACTGTCAAACATATCCCACACAAGATGGAGAAAAGAGTGTTAGCATTGCAGTGCACTGGATGAAGTTAAGCTACACATGGAGGGAAACACCAAGAGAGAAGTTTCATGCTTCACCTTAGACACTGGTACAGGAAGATTTTTTTTCTTCATCGTATCCTGAATGCTCAAAATGCCCAGCCCAACCCTTACCCATAAACCTCCAGCTCAACAAAGCACAAGTCAGAGCCAAAAACACAACAAATTTGGTTCCCAGAAAGACAGAAGAGGAAAAAAGGAAGGAAGGAAGGAAGGAAGGACTGAGACTATGAAGGCCAGAAGAGACCAAAACCTCTCTAACCTTGGTCCTACATGGACTTACCACATCAGACATGCAACTTAGTTAACAGGCAACTTGTTAAAGTAACAAGTTGAATTTTGATATTCCCTGGACCTCTTATGAATACTTGATTACCAAATATTATCTTCTTTCTAATAAATTAAATCTTTCTATCCTTCCAAACATTTAAAGGCATAACATAGAGGTATTGGACTTATAGATCTATAACATTCTATAGTCTACTCTTTAAACCACTTTCTCTTTACACAGCCCTTAAAAGAAAGCAATCCTTGTTACAGATGAGAAACTAAAGATCAGCTAGATTTTTTTAAAATGTGGTAAAATGTTAGAGCCATTTAGTTCAAAAGTCAAGATGATATCCCAAATCAAATGAGCCCAAATCTGCTGCCTCTGCCACTTTGCTGAATTAATTTGCCTGCTCTAATTAAGGTTACATGATCAAGTTTGGACTTAATAAGCCAGTAAGAAGGTATATTCAGGTTCCTTCATTCCTTAATATTTATGTAATACTTCATGTCTTTTCAAAATGCTTTAACATATCCTATCAAATTTAACTCTCATTGGAAATGCTGTAAGTATCAATATTATCCCCATTTTATAGATTACAAAAGAAATACTTAGACAATAAAGTAACTTGTCAAAGTCACAGAGAACAAACGGCACAAATAGAACTAAAACTCAAGAATTCTGACTCAAAAACTACTTTTCTTTTTGCTACCACCTTTTCGTCACATATTATATTATTCAATACTTATCATTTTGTGGGGCTGGGGATGTGGTTCAAGTGGTAGCGCACTCACATAGCATGCGTGAGGCACTGGATTCGATTCTCAGCACCACATAAAAATTAAAAATAAAAGATATTGTGTCCACCTAAAACTAAAAAAAATGAAAAAAAAAATACTTAGCATTTCGCCTTTTCAGACAATCAGTAAAGAGCAAAAATTGTTAAATATGTGAGTTGAGTTGTCATTTCTACAACTACTGTCAAGAAATGATCAAGCCCTTATATGGGATGGTTTATTCTATACAATTTGAGTGAACTGCAAACAATCAAATTTATCTTTGGAGAAACATGTTCTATACTACTTAGAAAAATGTAAACCAAAACATTTTCAGAAAATAACTGAGAAATTTCATTCACTGGGAGCCTACTACGTTAAAAATATCCAAAACTAAAATTTTTCAAAAATTCCTTAAATACATTAGTTGATTACACTATTTTCTTGTCTAGTGACTGAAAACCATCTAAATCATTTTGACTTAGCTCCCACAGTGCGATGCCTAAAATATCATGTAGCCTGGCTGTCCTCATGAGTTTAAATAGGGTAAGACTGGGAAATGGAATGGAAGGTTGGGGAATGTGATATTTTAAGGGAGGGACTAAGAAATAGTTTAAAATTTTATTTTACTTCTGTTCATACTGTTTCTCAACAAAGCATCCAAGTCACAGTTTCAGTATGGTAGCTTTCTGTGCTGTGGATCAAAGCAACAAAAACAAATCTGAAAGCCAATGGCTCTAACTTATGAAACAAAACAATATTCATATTCACATTATTCATATCTATAAATATGCCATCCCATATTTAACAGGCCTCCTCTGAACTCTGTAAAAAAATCTCAAACGGTCCTTTGGTCCAACACCCTGTCTTTAGCTGATAAATTTCTAAATCTTCTAGGAGAGATGCATATTCCTCTCTCTTTAGAGATTCCAGATCTCTCAGGATGCTCTAGTAAGGTAAAAGCTCAGAGCTAGCACTATTCTCCAGGTGCTTATCTACATATTAGCTCACTTAACCTTAATGTATCTTTTAGTATATGCCTTAGTATTCTTTAAAAAATAATTGAGGCGTAGCGACTTTTTAAAAAATATTCTTTTTAGTTGTAGATGGACACAATACCTTTATTTTATTTGGGCTTTTATTTTGTTTTATGTGATGCTGAGGATTAAACCCAGGGCCTCACACATGCAAGGCAAGCACTCTACACTGAGCCACAACCCCAGCCTCAAGGCTCAGAGACTTGGAGAGAGATTTTCTCAAAGTCCAGGATCTTCCCACCCCACCATGCTGATAAAAACTACATGATCTGTTTCTCTGTACATCACTGTGCTCATTATTCTAGTGGTCAAAAAGTTCCCCATTCAGCTAATTAAAACCTCTTCTCTGATGTGAGCTGATTTTTCTCTTGTTCGTTGTTCTAAGAATAATAAAAATAATTATTGCACTTCTCCATCAAAACAGATAAAAACAGAAATAATTTCCTTGCTTTACCCAGTGTAAACAAGTCCAATTACTATAGGCTTTCATTGAAGAAACTATTTTATATTCATGAGACAATTTGGGTTATTCATTTCATTATCTTCTCGGATTACAAAATTTTTTTAAAGTATGATAACACAGAGTGAATATAACACTCTCAGAAGTAACCATTTGCTTAGGGGGGGAAAAGTGTATGTGGGAATGGTTACTTCTTTCATAAGATTCAGAAAGAAAAACCATCATATAGAAATTATTAACTTATTTAAATGCTTTTTAATCCTTCCCTCAAACTGAATATTAACAATTATACCTTATTTTTCTCTAATATGCACAAACCAGAAATTCTATATTCACATATTCTGAGTATGAAGTTTAGATTAAATGGTCTCCCAGTTAAAAAGACTCCTTTTCTTTCTAAATGTGTACCTTAAATAACTGTAGAAGGAATCTCAAACTATGGCTACCATGTAACAACCTCTTATTATCAAACTGAAGTTGAATCCTTCCCGGATCAACTAAAAGTTCCAAATTCATAACAAATAATCAATGAGCACCAAATCATAGTGGATCTGTGTTATACTCCAGGGATACAAAGGAAATATCCCAAAGACCTTCTCCCTGAATCAGACCACTTATTTCTAAAGAAGGCACACAGGCATACAATTAGCAGCATAAATCAAATTATACAGGAGCAAGGAAAGAAGCAGCAAAATATGCCTAAGAAAGTTAAAAAAGGAGAAAAGTCATAAGGGATGAACAGAACTCCTGAATACTCTGTAATGCATTCAATAAGCACACCGCCATTTTGGAAGAAGAAATTTAGATTTGCAAGCCCATCTCATTCATACATGAAGGATGTTTACCAACTCTTCTCCAAGCACAAAATGCTAATAAAACTTGTCCCATGGGCTGGGATTGTGGCTTAGTGTTAGAACACTCACCTAGCACATGCAAGGCCCTGGGTTCAATCCTCAGTACCACACAAAAATAAATAAATAAAATAAGGGTATTGTGCCCAAGTACAACTAAAAAATAAATATTAAAAAAAAAAAACTTGTCCCACACATTCATTTTAAAACTCATCAGGAGTTTTCCTACCCCAGACGTAAACCATTACTAACCTAGAATACTTCAAGCTCGGAACTCACATAGTAAAGAGACCAACCATTCTACTTTGTCACAGTTATGGACAGGAGCAGGGGAAGTAGGGAGAATTGAATGACTAAATGCATAGGAAAAAGGGGGGGGACTTAAAAGTTTAAGAGAGCTAATAAAATCAAGGAATTTGCAATCAAACAAAGATCCCAAAATGGAATCTTTACATAAATATAAAATGTGATCATCCGAGTGGGTTAATCAAATGACTATTAGTGAGTGAAGATAACCATAAAACCGGCATTTGAATAAGACTACAATAGCATGGTTTCACACATAACTCATCTGGATGCTTCTACCATTGTTTGACAATGATATTTTTTTCTTTTGTTGTATATATTTAGCATGTACAACATGCTGTTTTGAAATACATATAACTTGTAGAATGGCTAAATTGAACTAATTAAGATAGATACTACTTCACACATTTATCACTTTTAAGGTAAAAACACAATCTAGTCTGCAATTTTCAAGAAAATAATATAAGCAGGGCACAATGGTGCACATCTGTAATCCCAGTGACTTGGAAGCCTGAAGCAGGAGGATCAATCACAAGTTCAAGGCCAACCTCAACAACTTAATGATACCTTGTCTCAAAATAAAAAATAAAAAAGTGCTGAAGTTATAGCTTAGTGGTAGAGCACAACTGGGTTTGATCCCCAGTACCACCAAAAAAAATGAAAGAAGAAGCCTCAGATACTGCCCCTGGTCTGGAGTTTGCAGGAAGTGGAACAGCCAAGGATGCACACCCTCCAACTGAGAACAATTTGAAAAAAATAAATGCATGTGTAATATACCAATCTAAAGTCTCTTTCTTTATTGGTATTCATGTATACTTAAGTGACCTTTTGTCCTACAACATTAAAATAAACCATTTATTTTTACTTCAATATTTCCTCCTTTAGGGAAAAAAAGACTTTTATAACATTTCTCTGAGATGTTTTAATTTGTCGACATTTTTCTGGCATTTTTGGTGCCTACAAACTAACTCAGTATTACAAATTCAGGCACACTAATGCTACATGTAGATGAATTACAATGATCTACCTGCTCTGCAATGTGGAAGAAGAATAAGCCTATCTCAAAATAACAATATAACCAACATGAAGAAATAAAAAGAAACAATGCTATTTCTGAAAAACTGGGATTGTGTGTGTACACACAATTGTGAAATCTATGACTAGAACCCCAAAAGAGGTTTTAGAATTTGAGAACTGTTGCAAGCCTATGAAAGTTTCACAGATCTCTTTCTCTCTCTCAATATCTCCCTCCATATCTCCCCACCAAACCCTTCTGAGTTTCCTTCCATTTATGGGTCAAATGTGAAAACAGCAAAGTAGAACTACATCATGATATAATTTTTATAGAATAACAACTAAAATAGCAAATGAGCACCAATAATAAATATCAGAAGTATAAATGTTAGTCACTGGGGACTGACTTTACTCCCATCCAATTCTGTTTAAACTAATTAAACTAAATTAAGCAGTCAATTCAGGCCATCAACAAATCAGTTTGTAAATCGGGAAAACATGATACCTTATTTTCTCTAAATTTATTTGAAATTTTACCAAACTAACCTGGAACTTAGTGGCTTTAACACATGTAAATGTATTTACACATTCAGTAAATTGATATTTTGAATTAGGAAAACTACATTCCAGAATGTAGATTCGGGGGTTCAGAAACAACCAGCCCCTGGCCTTAAAGAATTTTACATGTTAAAAGTGAAAATAATAAATAAACTAATAAGAATAAGATGAAACTTATCTTAAAATTGGCATTTAAATAAGGTAATTTTAAAAAGTTTACATTTGTAAACTTCGCATACAAATGTAAGTACTATGAAAAAAAGAATAAAGAAGGCTAAGGGGTTGGAGAGTAACTGGAAATATTATGGCAATGGGCAGACAAGCTACCAATGTCACACTTTCAGGAACCTCCATGTAGGAAAATAATTCAAGAGTCCATTTTTTGAGCTCTTACTCTTATTAGGAACTACAATAGGTACAATTTTTACAACCACCATGAAAAATAGACATGTTCTCCATCTCACAGATGGATAAAGGCTTACAGTAACTTGTCTAAAGTTACCAGCATTACAAATGGCAGAGCCTAGATCTGAACTCTGTATAACTCCAAAGCACATAGTCTTCATGCTATATCACACACTATTCCAAACAAAATCAGAATCACTTCACTATTTTCAAACTTCAATACATTACCACAGTTCTATTATTCATTAGTGTTAGTAAATTTTAATAAAGTTAATAGCTATTATACACTATATTTCTAAGAGGCATTGGGAAATAAAAAGAATCATATGCTATAAATTCTAAAAATGTACTACTTTGAGAATTACAATTTATCAATTCTGTAGCAAATATACTTGAAAATTTTCAACAAAATTTGTCATGTTTCACAAAATATCTTACATTGTTTGGAAGTTACCTCAATACATTTTCATAACACAATTATAGTTTATCAAAGTATAGTTTCATCCTTAGAGTTTTTATTATAGTTAAATAATAAAATAATAAACAATTCAAATGTTTCATTATTTGAAACATTATTTCATTCAAGAAAATTCAAGCAAAATTGAAAAATCCTCCAGTTTTCTGTAGTAAACAGCACATTAAAGCAGAATCCTACCAACTCATTTGTACTCACAAACATCTTTCTCTATCTCTGTTGTTTTGGTTTTTTGTTGATAATGTGATTGTCTGTTAGGTCATACAAATTGGTCCATTTAACAACCAAACGACACAGAGGATAACTAGTAACTTTAAAGGTCAAAGTTCAAGAAAAGAAATTAAGATTGAGGTGCTACCCATATGAAACAGACCCTCTCTGCACCTTCCTTGCCCAAATGATACTGAGGGGAAAAAAACATCAAAAATCTCTAAGGGAGGTAAGAGCACAATAAAAAAGGAAATAGATGACACTGGGAAAAGTCACAAAAATACCTTTAAAGGAGAAAGACTCAGGTATAGAGCCATGACCAAAGGTGCTGGCAGGATTTGCCAGTAACATTCACACAGGAGTGGGCTCACCCTTAGCTGGATGGAGTAGGCCTAGTTAGCACAGATAATTGATTAGGTCTCATAAAGGAAGCTAAACTCTGAACCCAGAAGAGACTGTTCTCAGCTCTTCATGGCTTGGCCTCCTACCACAACTTCTCTACAGCCTCATCCCAGTTCTACTCCTTACCTCAGGCAACTACAAATTGGGGAAATAATTGTCTTAGAACAGAATTTAAACGTCATGAGACTTTCAAGAAGGATTAGAGAGTGCTTACTAAACAAAAGTATTTAAGTATAATTATAAACTAAACCTTGTCTAAGTACAAATATTTAATCAGCAACAGTCAAGAAGAGATAAGCGGGAAGGTAGAGGGAAGAAATGTAGGAATGCTAATCATTTTTCATAGCATGAACTCAATCCATGATGTTTAAAATTGAAACTGTAGGTTAAAAGCAACTCTAATTAATCTATGGGTTTCCATAATCTCTTGTCTCAACCTCAAAACTATTTTCTAGTAACAATTTCCTTTGTTAAGATGAAATAATTTAGCTAAATTTAAGCAATCACTTCCACTTCAACTAGCTATTTCTCTGTTAAACTCAATTAAATTTAATACTTATTTGCTTTATATTAGCAAGAGTATTATGATCTCATCCTCATAAAATTATTTTTATTCATCATGCCCTCTGAGTATTGCCCACATGTAAGCATAAGCAGATGTCTGGTCTAATGCTCTCCAAAATTTAAGTAGGAACTTCTAAATGGTAAGATTAGGACCATTTGTTATTTTCTTTTCTGTTATTTTCTGAATTTCTTAACTTTTAAAATATATATGTGTTGTTTATAAAATAATTACTTTTAAAAGTATAAATAAAACTGAGGAAATGAATTTATTCCACCATTAATTCTGACTAATCAATGGCCTACTGTGTTTAAGCTGTATCATCTTAGGTATATAAGTTAAGGAAAAGTTGATTATTTAACATAGGCTATTTAATTTTTTATTTGATATTAACATTTATAATAAATAAATAAGATCAAGATCAAGATATCCTGATATGTCTTAAGAAATATATCTGATATGCCTATGAATTTGTAACCCCTATAGGATTTAATAAACATGGAGTTTTCCACTCAGCACAAGAGATACAAAACTAATTATGACACATTTTTAGGGAACATATATTTCAACCAGTTAGCAAATATAGTAGATTTGTGTGTGTGTGTGTGTGTGTGTGTATTGAGAAGGGTCACATCTCTAGTTGTTTTGTTTACATAGATCTTTCAAAGTTACATAGGTCCTTATTCTCAGACTTTGCTGATAGGAGTGTAAATTGGCTCATTCTTATGGAGTATCAACATCTACCAAATGTAAAATGAGCAAATCCTTTGACATAACAGTCCTGTATTTGGGATTTTTCCTACAGATATAATTGTATATGTATAAAATGACAGGTGTAAAGATAGTAATCTTAAGGTAATAGTAAAATAATAGAAAACAGCTAAATATCCAGCAAGTGTACTGATACAGAATAATCTCCAATATATATGGAGCAAAATAAAAGATAGTACAAAATGTTTAGTTCAGTTAACTCTAAAAATAAAAATCAAAAATATAGATAGAATAAAACTGAAGGCAGGCAACGATTTCTTTAAGATGACAATAAAAGAGTAATGATAAAAGGAAAAAAATAATTTAACTTAAAATTTAAAACTTATCAAAAGATACCATTTTGAGAGTAAAATATAAGCCACAG
Organism: Marmota flaviventris; assembly: GCF_047511675.1. Lineage (NCBI taxonomy): Eukaryota > Metazoa > Chordata > Mammalia > Rodentia > Sciuridae > Marmota > Marmota flaviventris. Next base: position 98,130,755 of record NC_092498.1, on the reverse strand, counting down.
ATGAGGAGAAAATATCAGTTCATTTTGACATCTGACAAATACTTATATCCAAAACATAGAAAGTAATCCTTTAAATCACTGAGTAAAAGACTAACTCAGATTTAAAAAAAAAAAATGGTCACTTGTATATGCAATTCACATAGACATTGAAATTGCAACAAAGTATATCTAAATTGCAACTAAGTATATGAAAAAATGTTTATCTTTACTAATCTGGGAAATGTGAATTTAAATCACAATGTAAAATCACAACATACCCACTATAAAAATGGCTCAAAATTAAAAGACTATATTGTCAAAAGAGTTGATAAAGGAATTCAAAATTGTCAATCCTACTAATAAGGAATAAACTCTTCCATTTTGGAAAACTGGCAGTCTACTAAAGTTAAAACTATTTTGAAACTGTGACCCATCAGTTCTACTCCTAAATATTTCAAGGGAAATGGGTGTATATGTCCAGCAAAAGACATTCCAAAGAATATTCATAGGCATTTAATTCATAATAGGCAAAAACTGGAAACAATTGAAATGCTCATCAATAAAACATTTAATAAGTTGGGGTATGTTCATATAGTAGAATACTATACAGCAATAAAAACACGCTAATGATTCACACAAGTGAATGAACCTCTAAAATATTATGTTATGCTAAAGAAGCCAGATAGATAACATATTATGTGGTTCTATCCAAGAAGTTCAAGAAAAGGTAGAACCGGTCTACAGTATTAGAAGTTAAAACAGTAGCTACCTCTGGGAAGAGGTGATATACTTGGGAAGATGCATAAAGAAACATTCTGGAGTGATGTAAATATGCTGCTTTGAACTAAGTTGCATTTTTCCAGTTGTATTTTATTTTTGTAAAAATAAAAAAAAATCACTGAATCATATGCTTAAGATTTTTAACTATAATGTATGTAAATTTACCTCATTTTTGTAAATGAATTTTTAAAAGATTGAAAAACTATGCCACCAAGTGTGTTTTTTTCAAAATAGGGGAAGGGTATTTTGGATTTTGAATAGAATATTTCTGAAAGAATGCAAAAAGTAAGCAACAATACTAGATTGCCTCTAAGGAGAAGGTGAGTTGGGTCAGAGGAAATAAGGTTTATATTGTAGACTCCTAGATATAGGGGGGGAAAGGCCCTGTTTGTGTCACACTGTTAGTAGATAGAAAGCCCTCTTACACTCTTAAAAATGTCCTATTTTGTATGACAAAGTGTATGGTCAACCTACTTATATGACTTTAGGATTTAGTATTACATGAATGTATAACAGCTTTTTTAATAAATAAAATGTTAAAGAAAATACAATACAGTGCCTTTGACAGCAATGTAAGAACATTTTTTTAAAGAGAGAGTGAGAGAGGAGAGAGAGAGAGAGAGAATTTTTTAATATTTTTTTATTTTTTTTAGCTTTTGGCGGACACAACATCTTTGTATGTGGTGCTGAGGATCGAACCCGGGCCGCACGCATGCCAGGCGAGCGTGCTACCACTTGAGCCACAACCCCAGCCCCAAGAACATTTTTTCTTTGTGTAATTATGTGCGTTTCCTTGGTTCTTATAAGGTAAAACAAATATCTAGGAAGCTTGTTAACCTGATTTAATTCAACCTGCATGCTTGGGTCAAACTAATCTTAAGAAGCACAGCTTTCATCATATCATTCCCCTTCTAAAAAAAAATCTACCTAACTGTACTGTGAGCAAACTACATCACACCGTCTTTATTTGACCTTGAAGACTTTTCTAAAGTATGTCCTCAACCAACCTTCCCACACTGCTCTGAAATTTTAACTCTCAGTTTTTCTGTAAGTGGCCCATAGATACACCTGATTCTTTACTGCCTCCCTGTCTTTACTCCTAGTGTGATCTCCACTGGGAATGTCTCCCTCCATTTGAATCACATACATCTTTTAAGGTACCAAACAACTCAAGTCCTACCATTTCCTTGAAGTCCTACCCTAAGCCACATCTCACTTCTTCCAATTATAATAAGAACTTCTCTCTATCACATTAAGTGTAAGTTATAAATAGATTTTGAAATTTTCTCAATTAATTTTGAAAAAAATTAAGAACACCTATTTTATTGAGCACTAGAACAGAATTGAATAATAACTGATATCAATGTCAACACATCTCTCTCATATACACACACATGCAGTGTCCCTAGCCCCCAAACCTCTAGAATTATAAAACTCAGTAGGGTTTCAAAGGTTGTGTATCCTAAAAAAAAACAACTAGACATCTCTATTTTACAATTTTCTGTATTGTCTACAATATAACATAACATATAATTTTATGAAGTTATATATTTTTCTGGTTTTCTTATGAATGTATATCTGATCTAGCTAACTAATTTGCTCCTTATAGAGTAACTTATTGTGGTACCTAATCCAAAACTAAACAGGTATGATTTATGTTTGATTTATCAATTGGCATCATTCTTCTTGATGTTTAAGTGTGCCATGACTTATAGTTAACCCTTTACTTAGAACTCATATCATATATGTTTGTGTCATTTACTTTCCAGAATCTCTCATACTTATTGGTTTCATTCCCAATACCCTTTCTGTGTGCCCTATGCTGAAAAAAAACAAAAAAAGAATATTCTCTTTTGAATAAAATTGGTTAGCATAGTGCCACGAATGAAAAAATAAGGGAATATGATTTTGTTCTAAACACAAGATTATAATTTAAGCATATAGTTATAGACCTTAATAAGTTATTAACTTATATTTTAATCTATGAAAGAATACCTGCTATTTATAAAGTAAAACCATTTTTAATAATAATAATAATACCTCCCATAACTATTTCCAAGTGTGGTTCGCAAAACACCTCTATTAAAAGCACTTGGGCCCATCATTAAACATGCATATTTGCTCTATCCACAAATCAGTATTTCTGAGGGTGGAATTCAAGAACCTGCAGTTACAATAAGAAATTGACTACCTTATGTTATACATAATTTCATGCTTTTTTATTTTACAAAATATATCTTAAATTTGCACTTCACAATATCTTTTAGAGGAGGTATGTGAGCTTCACTTTCAGATGCACTTCTCTGGAACACGGTAAACTATGTAATATGTACAAGATCACAGAGTACAGTGCCAGGCATTCATTTACTCATTCACTCAACATACATTTATTGAATGTTTACTAAGGCTCTATTCTAAGCACAGAGACATAAGTGACCCAAGCAAAGACCATGGTCTTTCTTAAAGGCTCATATTCTACTGAGACCCATTTGGGCAACATTATACAGGTGTGAACTGGAGCTGGGCCCCAGCCTCTTAGTTGAGTCACTGTACCAATGGCCTGTTCACTAAAGTGTAACATATATCAAGCAGCATGCACAAACAAAATACAAATACAATAAACCAAGATTCATTCTGTAGACATCATGGAGAGTGGAAAGAATACAGGCCAGATTTTGAACATCTGAACACTCTGAACAAGTTATTTAAACCTCTAAGCTTCAGTTAACAGAATGTACCTATACCTACCTGGAAGGAGCAACGTGAAGGCTGAAGAGATAACAACAAGTAAAACATCTAGCAAAGACCTAGACAGAGTAGGTACACAAAATTGGTTCTCTTTTTCTCCACAATCAAATCAGAATCTTGTCTGACAATACCATAACAAACCTAAAAAGCTAGATTTTAGACTGAGTGGAGGTCAACTGTACCCAGTTTGACTTAAATCCCATCATAAAACTGCTTTCATAAATTTTATCCCATACTGTACATTTGGGTATGCTTCCTGTGGGATAAAAATGGCATATTACTCACTAGGGAAAAAAACACATTTTGAATTTTTCCATTAGAGTACCAGGCTATGCTTGGAACATCACTCAATTTCCAGGGAGAAATACATGCGATAACCTCTAAAAAAATTATGCATAATAATGTACCTTCTCTTCTCATCAAACTAATGTAATATCTATAAACAATAAATACAGCCACACTACTCCTTCCCTCTTCAATCTTGTTTTGCACCCTTTGTTGCTAGTTCACAATAATCCAATAATACTTGCCTTCTTTTGATTCCTCAAACCTATCAGACTCTCTGGAATGGAGGGAGGCATCATGCATGGTTTTGCCAAATTGGGTTCCCCCTGAAACTTCAAGTCTTCAGAGAAACCTTCCCTGACTGACCATCCTGTAAAGATGAGGCTCCACTGTGAAGGGTGATGTGGCAAATTCTCCTAACAATAGAGCAACCTGGATTGGTTCCAATCAATCATCTGACAGCATGAAGTTATGCTGCAGCACAGATATACAGCTGTGCAGTTTGATAAGTGTTCACACACAACATGATACAATCCTGTGTGAGCATAAGCTAGCAAGCAAAATTATCCAGGGCTTCATAAGTGAACCCACCTATGAAGCTGCTGCTGAGAGGTTTAGGGAACTAACATATATTGCTGATAAGACAACAGAAAACAGCTTTCTTAAGAACTCCCAGTATGACCTGATTTCTTTAATCTGCTTTTATTTTTTGCTGTCCAACCACATTTTGTGAAGATACTTAGAAGTATGATAATGGTCTGAGGTATAATATTAATATTATAAATGCTAATAGCCCCCTGTATTCTTCTTCAGCACTCCTTTTATTGGTATGCAATGGGTATCTTCTGCTAATGCTTGTTCCCACTTGATAGTTCCAGGAGGACAAGAACTGCGCCTATCCTGCAGTGTGCTTAATCCCAGTGCCTTCCTCAGTCCTTGGAATACATGCAGTAACTTTTCACTGGTCCAATGAATGACCTAAAGAGTGAGAACTGTATCTAGGTGAAAGAGATACAGTACAGGGGAATTAAGTTTGCTTAATTTAATATACTTAAAAGTATATAAAACAATGTTTAAAGACACCATAGTAAGTGCTCAATAAATGTTATTATTTGCTTAGCTAGAACAAAAATTACCCAAGTATGGTACCAAAGAAAAGGAAAGTTGTTGTTGACTGGTAAATTATAAGGCTGAGGACACACTGTATAGTTATCCCTTTCAGAAACAGTATGGTGTAGTATAGGAACCATGGAAAGGATAATGAAAGTCCTTCACTTCAGCAGTCTTTCATTCATTTTAGCACTTTTATAATTTTAAAAGACCCAGATGTTTTCACATATTCCCAATTGAATTCAGTGTCCTTAAAATCAGCACTCATTATTGTGCATGCTTGACCATATAAGAGACTATGGGATAAAATAAAGAGAAATATGTTCATGCTCCATTCTTTAAATAAGTAGAAAGAAACTCGTACTCTGAATATTTTAAGAAAAAGCCACACATTTTTTTCTGTGACTTATAAAAATGAAACAACAGAGGATGAAAGCAAAAAAGAACTTATATCTTAAGACATTAAAATCCCACAGGTGTTCTGAACTAAAAAGAAATAAAGACTGCAAAAGAGTTGAAGTCATTCCCCTTGGTTATCCCAACACTGCAGCACTATTTCCTAAAGAATTGACTGAATAAAGTGATTCAGGGAAAGAATACCTGCTAGAACAAGATTTGTAAGCCTACAAATTCAGTTTGTTTTGAAATGCATGCCTTTCAGTAATTTTATTTATTAGACTTCAATATTCTTTTTTTTCTCTCACTTTAATGCTATTCATATTGTTTACCCCCAGACTCCATCTTTTAAAATCTAACCAACCACATTTTGTCCCTTTATATACTCCTTAGGAACTTACCAAGCAAATACTGGTGGCAAGAGATTGTCATAAAATGAAATAATTCTTTCACTGTCAAACTCTAACACATAAGACAAATCAGATTCGACTAAGCCTGAGGATTTAGGTAACAAATCTTCAAATACACAGTTACTTATAATATTCCAAAAGAAAAAAGAAACCCTCTGCTATGTACACATATTAAAAACCCTCTGCTATGTACACTCTGGCAAAAGTGAACATCTATGGTCTAATAAGCCATTCTACTTTACAAAGGAAATATTCCTAAATCACACAAAGGTTATTAAGTTTGGATAATATGATAAATGTGGGAAATGTGTTCACTACCTGATTTATTGCTTCTTTCTAAAAAGAGTATTCTTTCCATGGGACCATACTGAAATTTACGCTTCAGTATAACTGTAATGAACACATTTCCATTTTACTTTAGTAAGTCATTTGCTTTCACTGGTTTCTTTTTAAAATTAATTCTAATTTAATCCTATAGGTTAATGAAGAGAAAAATTGTGTGGAATATAAAATTATTAACATTCTAAGAAGGATACCTACCTCAGGCCCTGTGATGTGCATCAGACCAGAAATAGCAGAGGCAATGGCATCATAACCAGCTCTTTGAGACATGGGGCCTGTCTGACCATAACCTAAGACAAGAAGAATAGACATGATCAGCACCATGCAGGGTGCACTATAACCATTTCACAATAGTGTGTTGAAACTATTTGTTTCCAGAAATCTTGCAGCATTTTGTTCCTACTTAGATCTATTCAATCCCTTAAAGGAGACACCAAGAATTCATTACAGTGTTCTACCCCAGAAAGTCAAAAACTGCTGATCCCACCTGCATAAGTGTTTTTTTTTGGCCTGAAAACATCTTAAAATAATTTTATTTAGTTGCCAACAATTAAAAGTCAAGAGATAACACAAAAAATGCAAACTCTGGTTTTTGTTGAAAAATTAGAAAATAAATTCAAAGATAGGCTTAAATTTTTACATGACAAAAAAACTTTTTTTCTTTTCTTTTTTCTTTTTTTTATTAATGCATTATAGTTATACATAATATTGGGATTAATTTTGACATAATTATACAATCATGGAAGTAATTTGCTCCAATTCAGTCCCCAATACTTCCTCTTTCCTTCCCCTCCTCCCGTCCCCTGTCCCCTTTCCTCTATTCTACTGGTATTTCTTCTATGTATTTATGGGGTTTTTTAATTAGCATTATAGACATACAGAAAGGTAAAATTTACTGTGGTATATTCATATTCATATTCATATGTACATAGGTCAGTTTCATTCCACTATTCCTCCTTTTCCAGTCTCTCCTCCCTCTCCCTCAATTCCCTTCCTTTCTTCCACTGATCTCTCTTTATGGTGTGTCCTTCCCATACCCTTTTTATTTTTTTCTTATTTTGGTCTAGCTTTCACATATGAGAGAAAACATTTGACTCTTGACTTTTGAGTCTGGCTTATTTCACAAAGCATGATGCTCTCCAGTTCCATCCATTTACCAGCAAATGCCATAATCATACTCACAATAACCTAAAAAAAAGTACTTGGGAATAAATCTAATCAAGGAGATGAAAGACCTCTACAATAAAAACTAGAGAACAGTGAAGAAATGAATTGAAGAGGACACATGAAGTTGGAAAGAACCCCCACCCACATTCTTAGATTGGCAGAATTAATATTATCAAAATGGTATTACACAGATTGAATGCATTCCCCATCAAAATACCAACGGCATTCTTCACAGAATTAGAAAAAAAACAGTTCTAAAATTAATTTGAAAGAATAAGAGACCCAGAATAGCCAAAGCAATCCTAGGCAAGAAGAATAATGCTAGAGGCATCACCATACTGGACCTCAAATATACTACAGAGTTATGAAAAGAAAAAAAAATCAGCATGGAACTGGCATCAAAATAGAAATGAAGACCAATGAAATAGAACAGAAGACACAGCGACAAAGACACCTTGATACAGTCATCTGATACTCAACAAAGATGCCAAAAACAAACATTGGACAAATGATAGCCTTTTTTAACAAATGGTGCTGGGGATCCTGGATATCCATATGTAGAGGAATGAAAACAATCCCTATCTCTCACCTCACACAAAATTCAACTCAAAGTGGATCCAAGATCTAGGATCCACTAGGAATTAGATCAGAAACTCTGCAACTGCCAGATAAAATGTAGGTTAACTCTCTAATATATTGTTAAGGAACCAACTTCCTTAACAACACTCCTAAAGGGCAACAATCTTGAACTAACAGCTCTCCCCTTTGCACAAGATAAGAACACATCAGCCTGCCAGGAGCTCTACCACTTCTTACTCCTGAACTTCTCAACTTGATTCACTCATCTAACTTACCTCCCATGCCCCAGTTGACATTTACAACTCTTGATCTGCACATGACAATATACAAACAAGCAAAGCAGTGTCTCCATAGATTCTTATATTTTCTCAAGTATGAAAAGAAAACATAAATAACAAATTGAGAAATTGGACATTAAAAGCCTTAATGCTAAACCCAAGGCCAACACCATTCTAAATGGAGAAAAATTGAAAGCATTCCCTCTAAAAACAGGAACAAGACAAGGATGCCCTCTTTTACCACTTCTATTCAACATTGTCCTTTAAATTCTAGCCAGACCAATTAAGCAAAAGAAGTAAATTAAACGGATATGAATAGGAAAAGAACAGCTCAAAGTATTCCTATTTGCCCACAACATGATTCTATATTTAGAAGACCCAGAAACTCCAACAGAAAACTTCTAGAACTCATAAATGAATTCATCAAAGTAGCAGGATATAAAAATAACACCAATAAATCAACTGTGTTCCTATACAGCAATGATGAATCAGCTGAAAAAAATTAGAAAAACTATCCCATTCACAGTAGCCTCAAAAAAAGTAAAATACTCTGGATTCAAACTAATGAAAAAGGTGAAAGAAGTCTATAATCCAAACTGTAGAACACTACAGAAAGAAACTAAAGAAGACCTTAAAAGATGGAAAGATGGATCCGCAGAGTTAATATCATCAAAATGGCCATACTACCAAAAGAATTATACAGATTTAATGTAACTCCTATTAAAATTCCAGTGATGTTCTTCATTAAAATAGAAAAGACAGTCATGAAATTCATTTGGAAATATAAGAGGCCCAGAATAGCCAAAGCAATCTTTAGCATGAAAAAATAAAGCAGGAGGCATCACAATACCAGACTTTAAATTATATTACAGGGCTATAGTAACAAAAACAGCATGATATTGGCACAAAAAACAGGCATAAAGACCAATAGAACAGAATGGAAGACACAGAGACAAACCCACATAAATATAGTTATAGCATAACAGACAAAAGCAACACAAACACACACTGGAGAAAAGATAGCTTCTTCAACAAAATGGTGCTGGGAAAAATGGAAATCCAGATGTAGTAGAATGAACTTGAACCCCTATCTTTCACCCTACACAAAACTCAACTCAAACTGGATGAAGGACCTATGCATTAGACCAGAGACCTTTTGTCTGCTAAAAAAAAAATGTAGGCCTAACACTCCATCATGTAGGCTTAGGAACCTAATTTCTCAACAAGACTCCTAAAGCACAAGAAGTAAAATCAAGAATCAGTGAATGGGATGGTATCAAACTAAAAAACTTCTTCACAGCAAACGAAACAATCAAGAATATGAGAGAGCCTACAGAGTGGGAGAAAAATCTTTGCCACCTGCATCTCCAACAGAGCACTAATCTCTAGGATATATAAAACAAAAATTCAAAAAAGTTAACACCAAAAAAATAAAATAAATCAATAAATAGGCTAAGGAACTGAGCATGTACTTCACAGAAGAAGAAATGCAAATGGTCAACAAATATATTAAAATATGTTCAACATGTCTAGCGATTAGAGAAATGCAAATTAAAACTACACTGAGATTCCATCTCTAGTCAGAATGGCAATTATCAAGAATACAAGCAACAATAAATGTTGGTAAGGATGTGGGGGGAAACGTACACTCATACATTGCTGGTGGGACTGCAAATTGATGCAACCACTATGGAAAGCATTTCAGAAAACCTGAAATGGAACCACCATTTGACCCAGCTATCCCACTCCTCGGTTTATACCCAAAGGACATAAAATCAGCATATTATAGTGACACAGACATGTCAATGTTTACAGCAGCTCAATTCATAATAGCTAAGCTATGGAACCAACTTAGGTGCCCTTCAACAGATGGATGAATGAATAAAGAAAATGTGGTACACATACACAATGGAATATTATTCAGGCAAAAGAAGAATGAAATTATGGTATTTGCTGGTAAATGGATGGAACCGGAGACTATCATGTAAGTGAAATAAGCCAAACCCAAAAAACAAAAGCCAAATGTTCTCTCTGTAGATGCTGACACACAATGGTGGGGATGGAGGGGAAGGAGTAGAAGTTCATTGGATTAGACAAAGGAAATGAAGGAAAAGGAGGGTAATGGGAATAGAAAAGACCATAGAATGAATCTGACATAACTTTCCTATGCTCATATATGAATACCCATGAAATGCCACATCATTTTCAACCATAAAAACGGGATCCTTATTAGAATAAGTTATACTCCATGTATGTATATCAAAATATACTCTACTGCCATGTATATCTAGAAAGAACAAAATAAAAATTTTTTAAAGTGAAAAAACAGTAATTGGACATAAATAAAACAATTACATTTTCTAACAGTGCTTTTTAAGGTGTCACATTTTTTTTTCTTCCTTCCATCTTTCCTTCCTTCTTCCCATCCTTCCTTTCTTCCTTCCTTCTGAGGGGTGAGGGGGCATCAGCAAGAATCATGAGAACGTAAGAATTCTTTTCTCCTGCTCTCCTCAGTCTTGGTATTTATTGCTCAGTAACAAAAATTATGTCAGGTGCTATATGAGTCTGTCTCCAAATCCATCAACCAGAGAGGGAATAAACTGCCTTCTATACCCATTATTCCCTGTTCTAGAAGTTTCAGAAAGAGTTCCCTGAGGCCTTGCTTCACTTGCCACCTGAAATGTTCCCTCCACCTCACTCCCTGGCATCCTGCAGGCCTCTATTCAAATGTCTCTTACCAGAGAGACTGCCCTGATGACCTTTTATAAGAGCACCTTCACTTTGCACTTTCAATTCCTCTTACCCAATTATATTTGTCTTCATAGTCCTTATCATTATATATATATATATATATATATATATATATATATATATATATGATATATATATACATAATCTACTTATACATTTATTGATTTATGTTGTCTATTTGAATCACGGCTGTATCCTCAGTATCTAGGACAGTGTTCAATAACATTTATTGAATAAGAATAAATGAATACTTGTTACTCAAAATTTTTTTAAAAAAAACTATAAAATATAAGTGAATAAAGTAACTAGAATATGTAAATGACTAATAACCAACTAACCTAACCAGATGCATTTGCTACCAGAAACAGTCTTTGTCAGAAATGTCAGCATGTAAAACAAAAATCCTCAGAAAAAAAATCATCACTTATTATTAATAAATAAAATTGTTTAAGATTAATTCATATTTGTCATTTTTAATGACAGAAAAGACTTCAAAACACATCTCTCCTTATGTTTTATTATGGAAAATTTCAAACAAAAATAGAATTTATAATAAGCCATCAAGCCAACTTCAATAATCATTTATTCATAGCCAATCTTCTTTCATTATACTTAGCTTTCTATTAAAACTACTGTATGAAGAAAAAATAATAAAATTTTTTTAAAAAATCTCATGTCTTGATTCAGGTAAAAGTTTTTCTCCCCATTTCAAAACAAAATGTGTAAATTTTGAACTATTACTTTTTAAATCTTTAAAAAAGCAAAAAGGGGATGTAAAGTACAAGTCAATGTTCCCAATGCAGAGATATAGAAATTTAACCCAAGCTTTAGAGAATGAAAAGTTCGTTAGTTTGTAGCTATAAACAGTACCCTATCCCACTTACAGTCTTGGACACAGTGGTTTTCAAACCACAAGTGGTTCTCAGCATTGAACTGGCCTTCCAGAGCAAAGAGAAGCTGCCACCAAAAGGCAGGAATGCTCTGGTGAACCACCTTTTATCTCAACAGGAAGTCAAGGATTAAGTTTCAGTCCACTCAAGGTTACAAAAATCAATAGGTGCTTCTGGCCAGCAGCCCAAATCCCTCAGACAGGGATAGACCTACCCCCCACCACCACCATTAGCACTGCTCTAAATGTTACCTTCTAAATAAAGGCCTGTAGGAAAATGTGCTCAGAAAAATAAATGGCTTACTAAATAAAAGTGCACCATAATAGTTCCCTTGTCGTATAAATTCTCATTTTGTTTGCTTACAAGAGAGAGGCACAAATATCCTAATTACTTTAAATTGCAACTTCCCTGTATTTCTATTAAAGAAATATACAAATAGTTACTCTCACTGGAGGCAGTAGACATAGTGAAAAAAATAGAATGAGTTTTAGGGTTGAAAAAAGTCTGAATTCAAATTACAATTTTGCCAATCTTTAAATCTTTGATAATTCATTTAATTTCCCTGAGCCTCAACATATTTTTTTTAATTTTTTTATTGTTGGTTGTTCAAAACATTACATAGTTCTTGATATATCATATTTCACACTTTGATTCAAGTGGGTTATGAACTCCCATTTTTACCCCGTATACAAATTGCAGAATCACATCAGTTACACATCCATTGATTTACATATTGCCATACTAGTGTCTGTTGTATTCTGCTGCCTTTCCTATCCTCTACTATCCCCCCTCCCCTCCACTCCCCTCCCCTCTTCTCTCTCTACTGCCTCTACTGTCATTCATTTCTCCCCCTTGTATTATTTTCCCCTTTCCCCTCACTTCCTCTTGTATGAAATTTTGTATAACCCTGAGGGTCTCCTTCCATTTCCATGCAATTTCCCTTTTCTCTCCCTTTCCCTCCCACCTCTCATCCCAGTTTAATGTTAATCTTCTTCTCATGCTCTTCGTCCCTACTCTGTTCTTAGTTACTCTCCTTATATCAAAGAAGACATTTGGCATTTGTTTTTTAGGGATTGGCTAGCTTCACTTAGCATAATCTGCTCTAATGCCATCCATTTCCCTGCAAATTCTATGATTTTGTCATTTTTTTAATGCAGAGTAATACTCCATTGTGTATAAATGCCACATTTTTTTTTTATCCATTCGTCTATTGAAGGGCATCTAGGTTGGTTCCACAGTCTTGCTATTGTGAATTGTGCTGCTATGAACATCGATGTAGCAGTGTCCCTGTAGCATGCTCTTTTTAGGTCTTTAGGGAATAGACCGAGAAGGGGAATAGCTAGGTCAAATGGTGGTTCCATTCCCAGCTTTCCAAGAAATCTCCATACTGCTTTCCAAATTGGCCGCACCAATTTGCAGTCCCACCAGCAATGTACAAGTGTACCCTTTTCCCCACATCCTCGCCAGCACTTGTTGTTGTTTGACTTCATAATGGCTGGCAATCTTACAGACACTTCAGAAATACAGAAGATAATTAGAAATTATTTTGAATCCTTATACTCCAATAAATTAGAAGATAGTGAAGGCATCGATAAATTTCTTAAGTCATATGATCTGCCCAGATTGAGTCAGGAGGATATAGACAACCTAAACAGACCAATATCAATTGAGGAAATAGAAGAAACCATCAAAAGACTACCAACTAAGAAAAGCCCAGGACCGGATGGGTATACAGCAGAGTTTTACAAAACCTTTAAAGAGGAACTAATACCAATACTTTTCAAGCTACTTCAGGAAATAGAAAAAGAGGGAAAACTTCCAAATTCATTCTACGAGGCCAACATCACCCTGATTCCTAAACCAGACAAAGACACTTCAAAGAAAGAAAACTACAGACCAATATCTCTAATGAACCTAGATGCAAAAATCCTCAATAAAATTCTGGCGAATCGGATACAAAAACATATCAAAAAAATTGTGCACCATGATCAAGTAGGATTCATCCCTGGGATGCAAGGCTGGTTCAATATACGGAAATCAATAAATGTTATTCACCACATCAATAGACTTAAAAATAAGAACCATATGATCATCTCGATAGATGCGGAAAAAGCATTCAACAAAGTACAGCATCCCTTTATGTTCAAAACTCTAGAAAAACTAGGGATAACAGGAACATACCTCAATATTGTAAAAGCAATCTATGCTAAGCCTCAGGCTAGCATCATTCTGAATGGAGAAAAACTGAAGGCATTCCCTCTAAAATCTGGAACAAGACAGGGATGCCCTCTCTCTCCACTTCTGTTCAACATAGTTCTCGAAACACTGGCCAGAGCAATTAGACAGACGAAAGAAATTAAAGGCATAAAAATAGGAAAAGAAGAACTTAAATTATCACTATTTGCAGGTGACATGATTCTATACCTAGCAGACCCAAAAGGGTCTACAAAGAAACTATTAGAGCTAATAAATGAATTCAGCAAAGTGGCAGGATATAAAATCAACACGCATAAATCAAAGGCATTCCTGTATATCAGCGACAAATCCTCTGAAATGGAAATGAGGACAACCACTCCATTCACAATATCCTCAAAAAAAAAAAAAAAAATACTTGGGAATCAACCTAACAAAAGAGGTGAAAGACTTATACAATGAAAACTACAGAACCCTAAAGAGAGAAATAGAAGAAGATCTTAGAAGATGGAAAAATATACCCTGTTCATGGATAGGCAGAACTAACATCATCAAAATGGCGATATTACCAAAAGTTCTCTATAGGTTTAATGCAATCCCAATCAAAATCCCAATGGCATTTCTTGTAGAAATAGAGAAAGCAATCATGAAATTCATATGGAAAAATAAAAGACCCAGAATAGCAAAAACAATGCTAAGCAGGAAGTGTGAATCAGGCGGTATAGCGATACCAGACTTCAAACTATACTACAGAGCAATAGTAACAAAAACAGCATGGTACTGGTACCAAAACAGGCAGGTGGACCAATGGTACAGAATAGAGGACACAGAAACCAATCCACAAAACTACAACTATCTTATATTTGATAAAGGGGCTAAAAGCATGCAATGGAGGAAGGATAGCATCTTCAACAAATGGTGCTGGGAAAACTGGAAATCCATATGCAACAAAATGAAACTGAATCCCTTTCTCTCGCCATGCACAAAAGTTAATTCAAAATGGATCAAGGAGCTTGATATCAAATCAGAGACACGCCGTCTGATAGAAGAAAAAGTTGGCTACGATCTACATACTGTGGGGTCAGGCTCCAAATTCCTCAATAGGACACCCATAGCACAAAAGTTAATAACTAGAATCAACAAATGGGACTTACTCAAACTAAAAAGTTTTTTCTCAGCAAAAGAAACAATAAGAGAGGTAAATAGGGAGCCTACATCCTGGGAAAAATCTTTACTCCTCACACTTCAGATAGAGCCCTAATATCTAGAGTATACAAAGAACTCAAAAAATTAGACAATAAGATAACAAGTAACCCAATCAACAAATGGGCCAAGGACCTGAACAGACACTTCTCAGAGGAGGACATACAATCAATCAACAAGTACATGAAAAAATGCTCACCATCTCTAGCAGTCAGAGAAATGCAAATCAAAACCACCCTAAGATACCACCTCAACATATTTATCTGAAAAATGGCAATATTCACATTTATCTCACAGATACATTGTGGGGATTCAATTTGATAAGTCAGCAAAACAAAGTACATTTAGGGCTGGGGCTGTAGCTCAGTGGCAGAGTGCTTGCCTAGCATGTGTGAGGCATTGGGTTTTATCCTTAGCACCACATAAAAATAAACAAATAAAATAAAGGCATTCTGACCATCTACAACTACAAAATAAAAATTATTAAAAAAGTACATTTTACATTGAGCATTAAATTTATCAATGTATCAATAAATATGCATTAATCAATGTACTAATAATATAGTAGCTTATATTTTTCATAAAATATTGAGAATAACAAAAAGAAAACTGCCTTGAGGTGTGTTGAAATAATGAGAATATATTCTCAGCATTTAAATTGTGTTGTTTATTAATCTATAAAAATTGAAAATTTTTGTACTTAGAATCTTACACTTATTCATTTAAAGAAGCTAACAACAATTATATATATATATATATATATATATATATATATATATATATATATATATATATATATTTCTGTAATATCAGTAACAATTATTCCACTTTTTCACCTTATTCTTACCTTAACTATTTGAATACTGACAACTAATACTATCAAGAAATATTTATGACAATAAATAGAGTTTAAAAACGGGTAGCTGACAATGTCAAAATAGTAGTTTGCTAAGATTACTCTGTTGATAATGGACAGATTGGATTTAATGAAAAATTTAATAAGGAGCTGAAAAATAGATGAGCATGAGATCCAATTAGTTCTAATTATATGTTTAGATATACAATTTCAAAAACAGCTATGCTCAAATTCAAATTAAAGAGGAAAAATCTAAACACATAAGTTCTTTATAGCCAAGTAAGGGAACAAGGCAAATTAAAGAGGTTGTGGAGAGAAACACTAGGCACACATTCTTCCCCCCACCTCTGACTTACATGCATTTTAAGGAGCAATCTTGCCATCTTGTGGCTGTTAGGAACATTGACTATAAGGTAAAACTTTTATTTTCAGAAATGTAAGTAAAAATGTGGGTGAAAGAAACTGAAGTGAAAAGATTTCCTATCTCTTACTATTTATACTGAATCCCAAATGATCTGGTCTGCCTACTTCTAGTTGCACTCATTTTTCTTAATTATGTCTACCTTTGGTGCTCTTGCTTCCCATAACTCCTGTCATCTCCTACAGTGCTCAATACCCTGTCTATCCATGGCTGCTATTACCCTTTGGAAAGTCACAAATACCTTTGACAAACTGGTGAGAGGCTATGAACTCTGCCCAGAAGAAAGTAATTGAATGTATGTGCCTATCTTAGAACCCATCATGCACCCTTGGGTAAAGTGTCAGGCTAAGGACCCTCAATAGGTAATCGCTGCTAGGACAGCTCTCCTGGGAACCAATTCAAGAGCAGCTTTGAGGCTTCCTGGCAACCAAGAGCTTCAGGATGGAGCTTTTGCCTGATAATAAAAGGAAAAAAGAGAGCAAAAGAAAATCTCTCATCTACACTATTTCATTAGCCTCCTATTTCTGGTCTCCTTACCTTATTCTTGTCTTTTGTGATCACACTGATTTTTTTATGTAAATCAGAGTGTATTATTTTCCAACCAAAGCTTTCTAGAGACTTTCCAACTCACCTAGAATAAATTCAGACCCCTTATCCTGACTTAGGGAGCCCTGCATGGGTTGATCACTGCCTGCTTTCTTGTCTCAGCTCCTCAATTTTCCCACTGCCCTATCTAAAGTCCTGTGTTAGTCAGCTTTTCATTGTTGTGACCAAAATACCTGGCAAGACTAACTTACAGGAGAAAAAGCTTACTCCAGCTCACAGTTTCAGAGGTTTCAGTCCATAGACAAGGTATCAGTCCATAGGTAGGCAACTCTATTACTCTGGGCCCAAGATGAAGCAGCACATCATCTGGGAAAGGCCTAGGGGTGCAAAGCTGCTCAGCTTATGGCAGGGTCAGGAAGCACAGAGTGAGAGGGGAAGGGGCTGCAGGGAAGATGCACACTCCCAGGGCACACTCCCAGTAACCCATCTCCTCCTGTCATGCCCCACTTGCCTACTATTACCACTCAGTCAGTCCATTCAAACTAGGATGGACTGATTAGGTTAAAGCTCTCACAATCCAATCACTTGACCTCTCAGTATACCTCCTGCATTAACAGGAACTTTGGGGGGATAGCTTATATTCAACCATAACAATGTGAATAAATACACTTGGGAAATAGAAAAAAATAGTTATTACAACTGACTATAAGACAAAGATTAAATCTGTACTTTCTCCAGTAATATCTGAAATAACCTGTTGAGAGTAGAGAACAGAATAGAAAAGTGAAAACAACTAAATTTCTGAGTTTAGACTATTGATATTTTCCAGTAGTTCAGATTTGCCTCCCTGTCTTCTTATTTTCAATGTTTTAATTAAATTCATCAATTTCATGGCTCCAAACAAGATATTGGCAACATCTATAGATAGAATAATAATGACAATATTTATGGAGGTATTGGCATTAGGCACTCTGCTAGATTTTTGTCAATCAGGTTACTTAATCCACACAATAACTCTGTAAGTTAGGAACTGTTAGCTACTTTTTACAATTATAAAAACTGAGACTTAAAAAGGTTAAGTCCAAATAGGCAAGGCTTTTTAATTCCTCTGGGCCCCTGCATAGGCCAATTTACTTGTGACCTAGTCAATAGTGGGCTTTTTTAGATAAAAAAGAAGGAGGTTTCAAAGAAGACTAGGACCTATGCTGGTAGTAATAAGCAATATGTTTAAAATTAATACCATGGTTATCAGCTAGATTGCTAATACTAATATTCCAGCAGCTACAGAAATTCCAATAGACCATTTACTTGAAAGAACAGAAGGCAATAAAATATTTTACAATAAATAATGTAATTCTTGAAAAATGTATGTAAATATATAGACTTTGCTTCCTTCTCTACTCATTTTCTGTGTGAAGGGTGTTTCTTGTTGTTGTTGTTGTTGTTGTATTAGACACTCTACCACTGAGCCATGTCCCCAGGTCTGAAGGATGTTTCTGAATTAAAATAATAGGATATAAACTCACAGTGCATTTTATTTTTAAAAAAATGTTTATTTTTTGTCTACTAAAAAGGACTAGAAGCAAAAACTAGTTCAGTAGCCCGGAATATTCTTAGTATCCAGGCTATGGGTCTCTAAATATTACTTTCCACAAAAAGGAACTAAGAGTCCTCAGGGAAATGTCTGATTCCTAAATGGAACAGGAAATGTACAAATTTCTCCTGGAATCACTGTTACTATAAATGAAGGAAGCTACCAAAGACTATTCATCATGTAAAAAAAAATGCAGAAGCCAACTTGAAAAAGCCTTCACTGGCCAAAGATGAAAAGGTGAAAATCAATATGGATAATAACCACAATGGATTGAAACACATCAAATATGTTAAATTCTGAGGGCTCAAAATGAATGTTTTTTCTTGAGAGCCACAGCCAAAGGGGCCCCAGCAAACTTCCAGCTGCCAGCAAACTTCCAGCTGCCAGCTGATGATTGGCTCACAGCGGCCCCAGCAACATCTAGCTGATTGGCTCCTCTGCGGTGATGCTCATTGGGCTGTTTCCCTGCCCTTTCAGACCACGGAGCTGCTCATTGGGGGACTTTTTTGTCTCCGCCCACGTGACCCAGCCATTCGGCCTCAAGAGCAGGAGGATTGTGGGAGGTGGGGAGAAGCTTGGGGGGGAGAGAGAGGCTTGTGGAAAGCCGGTGGTGGCAGTTGAGGCTCTGAGGGTTTTTCCTGAGAGGCTGTTTTGTTTGGCATGTGTGGTTCTAAAAATAAAGTTAGTTTCTTTTGACAAGTGGCTCCTGATTGTGCCCAGCCAGACTGCGGCATTTGGTGGCCCGTACCGGGAGCGACTGAGGGTAAATGAAACTGCTCGCCCCTGAGGGCAGGGCGAGAGGATGGGTAGCCATTTTAAGATTCCTCTTTTATTTTGCTTCACTTTTGTTTTAAGTTGCCTGTCCCTGGAGATGAGTGAGACGGAAGAAAAACCGCTCACATCTGAGGAAAAACTATTTACGTCTGAGGAACAGATAGGGAGAAAGGACGGATGCACATGTCAGGAGGATAGAAAGGCTATAATGACTTTTTGTTGTTCCCTTTTTATTTCATTCTGTCTCGGTTTTGTTTGGCGTCATCTTGTTGGGTTGTATTATAGTAGAAATACGGGATCAGAAATTAGCAAAAAACAAACTGAAAGAGTGTTAAGTAAATTGTTAGAGGAAGGAGGCATCTCAGTAAAATCAAGAACAGTCAGGGCATACGTTGATACAATACAAAAATGTAGCCCATGGCTTTTTAAGGAGGAGTTGTTAAATATATCACAATGGAACCATCATGGTGAAGATTTAAAAAGAATAGAAAAGAAAAGCCCAGGGACTCTGCCAGTTGGCACATTGCCATTGTGGACATTCATATCTTGTTTGCTTAGTCCAAAGCCTTCAGTTCAGACAATGGTAGAGGAAGGAGAAGACATAATGATTCAAGTAAAAGAGAAGGTCTCTCAAGTTAGTCAGACAGAGGGAAAGATTCAAGTAAAAGAGAAGGCCTCTCAAGTTAGTCAGACAGAGAAAGAAAGTGTAAAACAGAAAAAGCCATCAGGGGGAAAGTTACAACAGGAGACTGCTACTAACACCTTTCTATCACCAGAGGACGTAAGTGTCCAACTAACAAGGCCACCTCCATATGCTGGGAGGTCCCCAACCCCCGCAGTTGATAGTTGGGATCCTGAGACAAGATCTCAAATATTAACATGCCCTGTATTTGAGGCAGGAGGGCAGCGATTTTACCAAGTTTTAAATTTCAAAACAGTGAAGCAGCTAAAAGAGGCTGTAACAACCTATGGTCCTCAAGCACCCTTCACTGTAAGCATGGTCGAATCTATTAACAACTTGAACATGACGCCAGCAGATTGGGCTAATATGTGTAAAGCTGTGCTAAATGGAGGACAATACCTGTTATGGAAGGTTGCCAATGAGGAATTTTGCAAGGAGACGGCTAGGCGAAATGCAGCAGCTGGTTATCCTCAGAGAAATCTAGATATGTTGTTAGGAAAGGGACCTTATGAGGATCAGCAGCAACAAATTGCATATGATCCTGGTGTATATGCACAAATTGCTGTAGATGCAATTAAGGCATGGAAGACTTTACAAGGACATGGAGGCTTACAAGGTCAATTATCTAAGGTAATACAAGGAGCTAATGAACCTTATGCTGAATTTGTAGATAGGCTTATTCAAACAGCTACCAGAGTTTTTGGGAATACAGAACAAGCAATGCCATTACTAAAACACCTGGCTTATGAGCAAGCGAATCGTTGGTGCACAGATATCATTAGACCAGGGAAACATGAAGATTTAAACACATATATTAAATTATGTAGAGACATTAATGAACAAGAGCAAGTCGTGGCAGCTGCAGTAAAACAGGCTTTAGATGCCAGAGACATTAATGAACAAGGGCAAATTGTGGCAGCTGCAGTAAAACAGGCTTTAGATGCCAGGCCAAGAACATGCTACAATTGTGAACAAACAGGACATTTTAAAAGGAATTGCCCCATTGGAGGAGGGTTTAACAAAACTAGGTATCAAAGGAGTAGAATACCAGGTATTTTACCACGATGCCGTAGAGGGAGACATTGGGCTAATGAATGCCGTTCTCAAACCACCATAGAGGGTACTCCATTATCAAAAAACGAACAAGGACCAGGTGTTTATCCACGATATCGTGGAGAAAGGCATCGGGCTCCATTGCCAAAAAATGGACAGAGGAGCCCAATGCTCCGGGGCCCAAAACCACAAATATACGGAGCACTGGAGGAACCCAGCAACCCCATCAGGGTAGTGCCCAGGACACATTGTCCATCAGATCCCTCATCAGACAAACCAGAGGGAGCGCAGGGTTGGACATCTGCGCCTCCGCCAGAGCAGTACTAACTCCAGAGATGGGAGTTCAAATCATTCCCACAGGGGTGAAAGGACCTCTTCCCAAAGGAACAGTAGGCTTATTATTGGGACGCAGCTCTTCTACTCTAAAAGGACTTATGATAAGTCCTGGGGTAATTGATCCCGATTATGAAGGTGAAATAAAAATTATAGCCAGTTCTCCAAAGGGTATATCAGTAATTTCACCAGGAGATAGAATAGCACAGTTACTAATAATACCCAGCCTACATGATAAATTTTCCAGTCGTACTGTAGAAAGAGGTTCCAAGGGATTAGGCTCCACAGGTGTAGATTGGGCTATGCTTTTTTTAAATTTAGATTCTCGCCCCATGCTAAAACTAAATATTCAAGGACATGAATTTAATGGGCTACTGGATACAGGTGCAGACCTTAGCATCATCTCTCGTCAAGAATGGCCAAAACATTGGCCATTACAACAAGCCACTCAAACGCTTCGAGGCCTAGGAGTGGCAACTAATCCCCATAGAAGTGCAATGGTATTAGATTGGAAGGATCCTGAAGGATGTGAAGGAACTATACAGCCATATGTATTGGATCATCTTCCCGTAAATTTATGGGGACGAGATGTCCTAGATCAATTAGGTTTGACATTAACAAATAACATCAACCAAAATGCACCCACTATTATGACTAGACAAGGTTTTAGGAAAGGAAAAAGATTAGAAAAACAAGAACAAGGTATAGCAGCACGAATACAAATAGATCAAGGAACAGACAGACATGGGTTGGATTTTCAGAAAGGGCCACTGAGATAATAAAAATTACTTGGAAATCAGAAAGACCAGTATGGGTTCCTCAGTGGCCCCTGACTAAAGAAAAGATACAAGCAGCCCATGACCTGGTCAAACAACAATTAGCAGAAGGACATATACAACCTTCTGTATCTCCCCATAATACTCCCATTTTTGTCATCAAAAAGAAATCTGGTAAACTGAGATTATTGCAAGATTTAAGAGCCATTAATAATGAGATGGTTATTATGGGACCTGCTCAATCAGGGATTCCTCAGTTGTCTGCTTTGCCAAAAACCTGGTATGTTTTAGTTATAGATATTAAAGATTGTTTTTTTTTTCAATTCCAATTCATCCTGAGGATAGTCCACGTTTTGCATTCAAAATGAATGTTTTTAATCATCACAGCCACCATTAGCATACTGTAAGGAATAAATTCATTATTTTGACAACTGGTAAATAAAGAAATTTTTTACATCTACCCTGCCTTTAAGTGAACTATACCTTAAGGTAATCAAATGGTTGATGATTTGCTTTATAGAGATCTTCCAACCAATATATGAAAGAACAGCAAAGTTAGAAAAGCATTACTTTATAATTTCTAATAAATGTATAGATCTAAGCCATTATCATTAATGGCTGCTAACATCACAAAAAGATCCAAATGTAGACATGATGTGCCCTCTAGTAGAACAACACACCACTTTCTATCAAGTATTCTTTTTTTTTCCTTTTGTGGTACTGGGGATTAAATCAAGGGCCTTGTGAATGCTAGGCAAGCACTCTACCAACTGAGCTATATCCCCAGCCCTCTATCATGTATTCTTTTTTTAAATATTTTTTTTAGTTGTAATTGGGCACAATACCTTTATTTTGTTTATTTATTTTTATGTGGTGCTGAGGATCGGATCAACCCAGGGCCTCGCACGTGCTAGGCGAGTGCTCTATGGCTGAGCCACAACCATAGCCCTAAACAGAAAAAAAAAAATCTGAACAAGCTTGTAGATTTATTGATTTATTACAAAGAAGAAAATAAGAATTTAAAGATCATGGTAATGTAATTAGCAAAATACAAAAAATACAACAGGATTAATGAACTAGTATTTAAACAAGAAAAAAAGAGATTGAGCAGGAACCATAAGTCAAATGAGACAATTGCAATGATTTGCCTTCATTTGGAGCCCAACTCAAATTACACACTGTAAAAAAAAAGAGAGAGAGAGAGAGAAGGAGGAGGAGGAGGAAGAGGAGAAGGAAGAGCAAGAGGAAGAGAAAGGAGAAAGAGAACTGTGAAAATCTGAATACCATCTGCACAGTTAATGGGAATTATTGTTTGTATTTACATGTAGTAATGGTATTGGCATGTAAACTTTAAGGAGAGTCCTTCTCTATTAAATATATCTTGAAATGTTTACAAAGAAAATTTTATAGACTGAAATAAGTTAAATATTCAGAAGGGGGAGCAAAAATAGATTTGTAGATAAAACAAGATCAGCCACGAATTGGTCATTATTGAGCAGCATACTAAGATCCATTATATGCTTCTTTCCATGGAATTTAATTTTTTTTCACAATAATATGTTTAAAATAATAAATTCTAAAGTTATATATAAATTTCATTTCCTATGTCTAAAAGTACACCAAGGAATATTAGAGTTGAATGAGTCTGGGGCAAAATTTCTTGCTTTACAGATGAGAAAACTGAGATACAGAGAGGTTAAATAACTTATCCAATCAACAGCAAAACTAGAACTAATGCTCAATTTTTTAGTTTTCCAATCTGCTTCTACTTCATCTGAACAATAGAATTTATACTGTATTCTGAAGATTCTCCTTAGCCACTTAAGGTCAGTTTTCTCAAAAGCATTTTAGGTTTCTTACTTGTTTGATTGTTTCTTGTGCTTTATTTTGTGGACGTTTCCCTTATTGTACCTCTTTCCTCCACTGAGACGTGAGAATTAAATGAGACATGATCAGCAAATGAGCCAAAATTTCACAATCTTGTCACTTTGCACTTGACTTTTTCTATTTGCATGAAAAACCTTCCCATTACCTTGAAAAAAATTTTTCCTACCCCGGGGCGTGGTGGTGCATACCTGTAATCCCAGCAAAGCTGGGGAGGCTAAGACAAATAGGATAGCAAGTTCAAAACCAGCCTCAGGCACTAAGCAACTCAGAGAGACCGTGTCTCTAAATAAAATACAAAATAGGTCTGGGAATGTGGCTCAGTGGTCGAGTGCCCTGAGTTCAATCCCTAGTACCAAAAACAAAACAAAACAAAAATTCCCACAATTACATAGTCAGTTTAATAGAATGTGTCATTCTATTATATGCATAGCAATTTACATTCTTAGTCATACTCATTTTGTTTTCATTTTGTTTTGTTTTGTTTGTTTTTATCTCTTCCTCTCAAGTACTGATACAATATTTCTAACCTGGAAGATATTTATTCATGTAAGTCTTTAAAACCATCATCATCCAAATGAAGTCTGCAAACTAACCTCAGCAGGATTCCAATGAGGTAACCTGTAAGCCAATCTAAAATAACACATCACTCAATGATTCCATAAGGCCAAATAATAGAGGTAATTGGGGGTTATAACAATAGCATGTATAAAGCACTTGCCATTTCCAGGAACTGTATTCATGCTTCATATGACATCTCATTTAAAACTCATCTGATATAAATTTCATGTTTTAATTATTGTTGAGAAAAATTAAGTTTTAAGAAACTAAGTGTCTTACCCAAGGTCACATTGCTACTTACCATGATTCAGTAAATAATTATTGAGCTGTTGGTACTCATTACTACAAAAAATATTTTACAAATTATTTCCATGAGCATCAAATATATGTTTAAAGATCCAAATTGTGATTAAGAATATCCACAATTCACTCATTGTCAAAGAAAAATGTAATTTCTACTTCAATTAGATGTAAAATTAGACCCCTCAATCTCTATCACAGAGAGGCAGCAAAATTGGTTAATTGCAAAGCTCTTGAAACATGTGAAATATCATACTAGTAAGCATATGTCCCTAGTCAGAAAAGAAAATATAAATGTCCTCCATTCTGTGATATAGCAAAATCATAGTGAGCAGGAAAAAAACTTTATACTGATATCTGAATTTATAACAGAATTATTATTTTGTTTTACCAATTTGGTGTCCAATTTGGCAATACTAATATATAAAAGTATGTTTTGCATGATAATTATTTCATATGCATATATTTCATTTTCCCATCTAGATAGCATAACACTAGGTACACAGTAAGAACTTAATAAATATTTGTCATCTGACTGGTGCATATTTTTATGTTTTATAATATTCCATGCATGCCTATGATATTCTTCACATAAACTATCAAAATAATTGTTTTCAAAGAACTGAAGTAGTTAGGGCTATTTGGTATCAAGATACTGTCTTGCCTATAATACACAATGTTTTTTATGGGAAAAAAAAGTCTTCAAAACTATCATCATCCAAATATATATCATCATCCAACTATAAAGGTCATGATTACATGCCATTGCAGTTTGCTAAAAGTGGCCATAAATACACTCACAATGACATACAAACATACATACACAAGATTATTCTAAATCCTAGCAGATTTATTCAAGTGGGGTGGGAAAAAATATTACAAACAACACTGATATAATGAAAATAAACCACAGAGTTTGTCCTCAGATTAAGAATTCAAATATATTTTAATGGAATTTAGTCTTAGAAAACTACATCAGCAGTTAGTTCTATAACCCAAGACTCACTATTTCTATAAGATGGATGCAGCTCACATTCTGATAGATGCACCATGAAATCATAAAGGAATGAAAAGAACTACCATTGTTATGTATTTTTCATCTTCAGGGGAAAATCAAATTTTAAATGACAGAAATGTAAAACAAACTGTTTGAGTAGAAAAGAAAATAAAAACCCAGCCAGACTCTCACATAAAACCAATTCCCTATAGCCGGATTCCCACACTCCAAATAGCAGCACTACGTCAGCCTGTGAAAGGACATTTTAGGCAAAGAACACAAAAATGTTCAGTACAGACCTCTTTACAAACCAAGACTAAACATCATCTAAAATCAAATCCAGATAAATGGATAACCAAATGAGTAACAACAAGAATCACCTTTAGCCCTGTTGCACTGCCAAGAGGAAAATACCCAATTAAGTACAATCTACATCTTTATTTAACAGAAATAAATGAAATAAAACAATGAAAGTAACCCAAGTAAGTAAGACATCAAACAAAATCTAATAATCTTTGACCAGTACAAAGTTGAGAGCAATTAAATCTTTTTCAAACGTGCAGACTTTGGGGTAAGCAATACCTTCTAATTTAGCAAATACTCTCAATGACACCAAATTCCAGGGCAGAGAAAAAACATGAAATCAGAAAAAAAAGCATATAATACATGCATAATGTGTAATGGCCCTGGTGAAAACAACCACTTATAGAATAACTGAGGTGAGGTTTAAAAAGTTTATAGTTACAGTAAAAACACATCTAGTGCCCAGACCTTCATTTTTCTAAAAATATTTTTTAGTTGTAAATGGACAAAATACCTTTATTTTATCTGTTTATTTTTATGTGGTGCCAGGGATTGAACCCAATGCCTCATGCATGCTAGGCAGGCACTCTACCACTGAGCCACAACCCCAACCCCCAGACCTTCATTTTTAAATATCATTCTCCACTCATTGGAACCAGGACTCTTTGGAGAAAATGTTTAATTCTAGGAGCATGTAGGGATGCAGAGATGAACCTAGAACATCTTGTGTCAAAAGTTTATAAGGTGTTCAACAAATAATGAGGACAGAGCAAAAGTACACAGGAGTCATTTTGAAGATATTTCCACTGGCCACATGTGGGGAATTTTGAGCATCAAAATAAAAAATGACGATTAATGATTATAACCTATTGAACAAAATATGGAAGTAAGAGTCCAAACTGATATAAATAAAGGAGAAGGAAAACTCTTCCTTGTAGCAGAAAGCCAACTAATAAATATAGAAAAAAACGTGTAATTAGAAAAATCACTATTTACCGATATCATAATAGTAAACTCAGGCAAGAATCATCAATGTATGATAAAACTGGCAGATGAAAGTTCAAGGGATCCCAGAATAGTTACACAGTCTCAAAGTACATCACACACACCCACACCCCCCCACACACACACACACACCATATATATATGGTCAGTAGCACTTAAGAAAAAACATTAGTATCTGTGTAGCACCCCATTTTGCTGAGCATAGTTTATAACATATCCATGGCTGGGCATGGCTAGAAGGATTAAGGGAGAAGTCTGGGCAGTAGTAAATGAAGGTCTTTCATAATTGGTGCTATCATGATGATCTAGTATTGTTCATTTCTGAGCTTGGCAGGGGTTTAAAGTCTACTTATCATACAGAGCATTGTAATGGGTTCTTCAAAGATTTCCCTTACTCCATCAGTGGAGATTCCTAATGTCTGGGGTCTCTTAGTGAGACTATCTATCTCTGTTCCAGGTGGTCACTTGTCTTTCCTCAGCTCTAGGCACTATCAGAACAACACCAGCTTGGACAGGATCAAAAACAAGCATACAGTGTTTTCCCCTTTCTAACCCTGATTCACAGGAAACACCAGCAAGACTGCAGTGGCTTCCCAAACCGCAGCCCTCAGACATCCTCTAGCTCTCTAACTATCTCAGGAGTGAATCACACATCAATTAACTTATCCACCAAGCTCCAGAGAATAAAAACCAAATCATCCCAGAGTCCCACTGAATGCCTTTTCCTTTGGCTTTAGATGATAAATTCTATAAAACTGTTTCTTTTGAAATTATACACATTTGATTGATAGTTTTTAATTAAAAATCATTTTATCGGCAGCCGCCCGCCCGCCCGCATGGCTCAGCGACCAGCCTCCAAGGTGCAGCCCAGCAGGAGCGGCGCAGGGACCCTAGGAAGAGGTCTCTAGCCAAGCCTTCATGAAATAGCGAACTCGGGAACCGAAACAAAGAGAGATTGGGTCAGACCAGAGACAGGCCAGTCCCACCCCTCCCTTCGGACACTCCGACAAGGAGCCTGGGGCCCGCCATAGCAGAGAGGTGACGTCACCAGAGTTCGGTTCCTTCCCAGCGGAATCCACTTTAGCAGGTGTGTGACTCCCACCCCCACCAGACAGAAACAGCCGGGGGCCGAGGGACTCCCGACCCCCAACTCCCCTGACTGCCAATGGAGTGGGCATGACTGTAGGGGCGGAGAGAAGCAGAGGGCACTCCCGACCCCCAACTCCCCCTACCGCCAGAGGCGTGGGCGTGAATGTAGGGGCAGAGAGAAGCAGAGGGCACTCACGACCCCCAACTCCTCCTACCGCCAGCGGAGTGGACGTGACAGTAGGGGCCGAGGAAAGCAGAGGGGATTCCCAATCCCCAACTCCCCTTACCACCAGTGGCAACACCCAAGGTCTTAGCCGCCAGTTTCCGGGGGCATGCCCACCAAAGGGGTCCGGAAAAATTAAACTGTTAGTTCCCAGATCACCGCTCCACAGCACTGGGGCTTAGATGAATGACAGAGAGAGTGCTCAGTCATTTGGGAAATAGGGCACCCGGTGGGGCTGCAAGTGTAACCAGATCCTTAGGGAACTGCCTCCAGTGAACAGGACCTGGCTGGCTGGCAGGAGGAAGGGGGGAGGGGCTGGAGAAGTGAAACGGCGCTGGACTAACAGGATTGAGAGACTCCCAGGAGTCGCCTTATAGGGATTGCTGTCGGCACATAGAGGGCAGAAGCTCGGCTCGGAGGGCACAGCTCCCCGCCTATTGGAAGAGAAGAAAATGGATCTCTAAGACTTCATTTTTTTTCTCTTTTTTCTTTTCTCCCCTTTTCCTTCTTTCTTTCTTTCCCATTTCAAGTTTTATTGTTCTTTCCATTCTCCTCTAATCTATCTCTCTCTCCTTCTTTCTTTTTAAGAGCACCTTCCTTCCCCTACCCCCCAACTTTCATCCCAAGCATTATGTCTTCCATTACGTGTAATTGTCTAAATGCAAACAGGTGAATGCTTCGAGGCTATCTATAGGGCTCCTAAATACCTAGCTACTACCAAACACCCTGATCCAATCGCCTGTTAATATCCCCCTTCAGTAGAGCAATCTTCCAAAGTAGCCAAGACATACTAACCTTCATACCATCATAGCACCTAACCTAAACATAAAGTCCTAAGAACAAACAACAAATCACTATATGCATACAGAATCCAGAAGCCTTTTATGAACTGAATGAATCAGCTTTAAAGTACAATAAAGCCCAACATTTCTAGGCATAGTCTCCCATCACAAAGGAGAGACCACAGAGATATACAAAACCAAAACAAATTTATAGGAGAAAACAGAAACACAGCAGTTAAACAGAATTGGAAAGTAACGTGAACAACATGAAAAAGGGAAAAAAGGATTACAAACAATGCAGGACTACTTAAATCTACAGGAGAACCTAGAGGCATCAGAAAAATGGACAGAGAAAGAACTCAAGGCATACCTGACTCAGATGGAATGGAATCTTAGAGAAGTCATGAGACAGCAAGTCGAAACAATGAAAGAATACTTTGAAAACGAATTGCATAAGCAAATTCAAACTGCAAAGAAGGAACTCTACCAGGAGATAGAGATCTTAAAAAAAATCAAACAGTAATCCTAGAAATGCAGGAAACCATAAACCAAATTAAAAACTCAAACGAGAATATTACAAATAGAATAGATCAAATAGAAGTCAGAACATCAGATAATGAAGACAAAGTTTATCAACTCGAAAAGAATATAGTCAACACAGAAAAGATGTTAAAAAATCACGAGCAATCCATGCAAGAGATATGGGATGTCATTAAAAAAACCAAACTTGAGAGTCATTGGGATAGAAGAAGGTACAGAGGTTCAAACCAAAGGAATGAACAATCTGTTGAATGAAATAATCTTAGGAAACTTCCCAGATATGAAAGATGGAATGGATTGCCAAATCCTGGAAGCCTACAGGACCCCAAACATACAA
Source organism: Marmota flaviventris (assembly GCF_047511675.1). Taxonomy (NCBI): domain Eukaryota; kingdom Metazoa; phylum Chordata; class Mammalia; order Rodentia; family Sciuridae; genus Marmota; species Marmota flaviventris. The sequence goes on along the minus strand of NC_092498.1, from coordinate 98,100,588 downwards.
AACCATAATAGACCAACTCCAAGACACATAATTATGAAGATATCCAACATACAGAACAAGGAGAGAATATTAAAAGCTACGAGAGAAAGGAGGCAGATTACATTCAGGGGTAAACCAATTAGGTTAACTGCTGATTTTTCATCACAGACTTTGAAAGCGAGAAGATCCTGGAACAATGTATTTCAAACGCTGAAAAATAATGGATTCCAACCAAGAATACTGTATCCAGCAAAACTAAGCTTCAGATTTGACAATGAAATTAAAATATTTCACGATAAACAAAAGTTAAAAGAATTCGCAGCCAGAAAACCAGCACTGCAAGGCATTTTGAGCAAAATACTACAAGAAGAGGAATTGGAAAATATCACCCAAAACTAACAGTGGGAGGTATCTCAGTAAAGGGGGAGAAAAATAACCAAAGAGGAAAAACTAGCCAAACTAAAATAAACAAATAAATAAACATGACTGGAAGTACAAACCATATTTCAAAAGTAACCTTAAATGTTAATGGCTTAAATTCACCAATCAAGAGACATAAGCTGGTAACCTGGATTAAAAAAACAGATCCAACAATATGCTGCCTTCAGGAGACTCATATGATAGGAAAAGACATACACAGGCTGAAGGTGAAAGGTTGGGAAAAATCATACCACTCACATGGCCCTCAGAAGCAAGCAGGAGTGGCCATACTCATATTGAATAAAATCAACTTCAAACCTAAGTTAATCAAAAGGGATAAAGAAGGACACTATATACTGTTAAAAGGAACCATCCACCAACAAGACATAACAATTATCAATATTATGCACCAAACAATGGTGCTGCAACATTCATAAAACAAACTCTCCTCAAGTTCAAGAGTCAAATAGACCACAACACAATAATTATGGGTGACTTCAACACACCACTCTCTCCATTAGACAGATCCTTCAGACAAAAGCTGAATAAAGAAACTATAGAACTCAATAACACAATCAATAGCCTAGACTTAACCGACATATATAGAATATATCAACCATCATCAAGTGGATACACGTTCTTCTCAGCAGCACATGGATCCTACTCAAAGATAGACCATATATTATGCCATAGGGCAACTCTTAGTAAATATAAAGGTGTGGAGATAATACCATGCACCTTATCTGATCATAATGGAATTAAACTGGAAATCAATGATAAAAGAAGGAAGGAAAAATCCTGCATCACCTGGAAAATGAACAATATGTTACTGAATGATCAATGGGTTACAGAAGACATAAAGGAGGAAATCAAAAAATTTTTAGAGATAAACGACAATACAGACACAACATACCAGAATCTATGGGACACAATGAAAGCAGTTTTAAGAGGGAAATTCATTGACTGGAGTTCATTCCTCAAAAAAAGAAAAAAACCAACAAATAAATGAACTCACACTTCATCTCAAAACCCTAGAAAAGGAAGAGCAAAACAACAGCAAATGTAGTAGAAGACAAGAAATAATTAAAATCAGAGCAGAAATCAACGAAATTGAAACAAAAAAAACCATTGAAAAAATTGATAAAACTAAAAGTTGGTTCTTTGAAAAAATAAATAATATCGACAGACCCTTAGCCATGCTAACGAAGAGAAGAAGAGAGAGAGCTCAAATTACTAACATACGGGATGAAAAAGGCAATATCACAACGGACACTACAGAAATACAGAAGATGATTAGAAATTATTTTGAAACCCTATATTCCAATAAAATAGAAGATAGTGAAGATATCGATAAATTTCTTAAGTCATATGATTTGCCTAGAGTGAGTCAGGAAGATACACACAATTTAAACAGACCAATAACAAAGGAGGAAATAGAAGAAGCCATCAAAAGACTACCAACTAAGAAAAGCCAAGGACCGGATGGATATACAGCAGAGTTTTAAAAAACCTTCAAAGAAGAATTAATACCAATACTTTTCAAGTTATTTCAAGAAATAGAAAAAGAAGGAGCTCTTCCAAATTCATTCTATGAGGCCAACATCACCCTGATCCCGAAACTAGATAAAGACACTTCAAAGAAAGAAAACTACAGACCAATATCTCTAATGAACACAGATGCAAAAATCCTCAATAAAATCCTGGCGAATCAAATACAAAAGCATATCAAAAAAATTGTGTACCATGATCAAGTAGGATTCATCCCTGGGATGCAAGGCTGGTTCAATATACAGAAATCAATAAATGTTATTCACCACATCAATAGACTTAAAGATAAGAACCATATGATCATCTCGATAGATGCAAAAAAAGCATTCGACAAAATACAACATCCCTTTATGTCCAAAACACTAGAAAAACTAGGGATAACAGGAACATACCTCAAAATTGCAAAAGCTATCTATGCTAAGCCTCAGGCTAGCATCATTCTGAATGGAGAAAAATTGAAGGCATTCTCTCTAAAATATGGAACAATACAGGGATACCCTCTCTCACCACTTCTATTCAATATAGTTCTCAAAACACTGGCCAGAGCAATTAGACAGACGAAAGAAATTAAAGGCATAAAAATAGGAAAAGAACTTAAATTATCACTATTTGCAGGTGACATGATTCTATACCTAGAATATCCAAAAGGGTCTACAAAGAAACTACTAGAACTAATAAATGAATTCAGCAAAGTGGCAGGATATAAAATCAACACGCATAAATCAAAGGCATTCCTGTATATCAGCAACAAAACTTCTGAAATGGAAATGAGGAAAACCACTCCATTCACAATATCCTCAAAAAAAATAAAATACTTGGGAATCAACCTAACAAAAGAGGTGAAAGATTTATACAATGAAAACTACAGAACCCTAAAGAGAGAAATAGAAGAAGATCTTAGAAGATGGAAAAATATACCCTGTTCATGGATAGGCAAAACTAACATCATCAAAATGGCGTTATTACCCAATGTTCTCTATAGGTTTATTGCAATGCCAATCAAAATCCCAACGGCATTTCTTGTAGAAATAGATAAAGCAATCATGAAATTCATATGGAAAAACAAAAGACCCAGAATAGCAAAAGCAATTCTAAGCAGGAAGTGTGAATCTGGAGGTATAGCGATACCAGATTTCAAATTGTACTACAGAGCAATAGTAACAAAAACAGCATGGTACTGGTACCAAAACAGGCAGATGGACCAATGGTACAGAATAGAGGACACAGAGACCAATCCACAAAATTACAACTTTCTTATATTTGATAAAGGGGCTAAAAGCATGCAATGGAGGAAGGATAGCATCTTCAACAAATGGTGCTGGGAAAACTGGAAATCCATATGCAACAAAATGAAGCTGAACCCCTTTCTCTCGCCATGCACAAAAGTTAACTCAAAATGGATCAAAGAGCTTGATATCAAATCAGAGACTCTGCATCTGATAGAAGAAAAAGTTGGCTCCGATCTACATATTGTGCGGTCGGGCTCCAAATTCCTCAATAGGGCACCCATAGCACAAGAGTTAATAACAAGAATCAACAAATGGGACTTAATCAAACTAAAAAGTTTTTTCTCAGCAAAAGAAACAATAAGAGAGGTAAATAGGGAGCCTACATCCTGGGAACAAATTTTTACTCCTCACACTTCAGATAGAGCCCTAATATCCAGAATATACAAAGAACTCAAAAAATTAAACAATAAGATAACAAACAACCCAATCAACAAATGGGCCAAGGATCTGAACAGACACTTCTCAGAGAAGGATGTACAATCAATCAACAAGTACATGAAAAAATGCTCACCATCTCTAGCAGTCAGAGAAATGCAAATCAAAACCACCCTAATATACCATCTCACTCCAGTAAGATTGGCAGCCATTATGAAGTCAAACAACAATAAGTGCTGGCGAGGTTGTGGGGAAAAGGGTACACTTGTACATTGCTGGTGGGACTGCAAATTGGTGCGGCCAATTTGGAAAGCCGTATGGAGATTCCTGGGAAAGCTGGGAATGGAACCACCATTTGACCCAGCTATTTCCCTTCTCAGACTATTCCCTGAGGACCTTAAAAGAGCATACTATAGGGATATTGCCACATCAATGATCATAGCAGCACAATTCACAATAGCTAGACTGTGGAACCAACCTAGATGCCCTTCAATAGATGAATGGACAAAAAAAATGTGGCATTTATACACAATGGAGTATTACGCAGCACTAAAAAATGACAAAATCATGGAATTTGCAGGGAAATGGATGGCATTAGAGCAGATTATGCTAAGTGAAGCTAGCCAATCCTTAAAAAACAAATGCCAAATGTCTTCTTTAATATAAAGAGAGCAACTAAGAACAGAGCAGGGAGGAAGAGCATGAGGAAAAGATTAACATTAAACAGAGACAAGTGGTGGGAGGGAAAGGGAGAGAGAAGGGAAATTGTATGGAAATGAAAGGAGACCCTCATTGTTACACAAAATTACATATAAGAGGTTGTGAGGGGAAAGGGGAAAAAAAACAAGGGAGAGAATTGAACAACAGTAGATGGGGTAGAGAGGGAAGATGGGAGGGGAGGGGAGGGGGGATAGTAGGGGATAGGAAAGGTAGCAGAATACAACAGTCACTAATATGGCATTATGTAAAAATGTGGATGTGTAACCGATGTGATTCTGCAATTTGTATTTGGGGTAAAAATGGGAGTTCATAACCCACTTGAATCAAATGTATGAAATATGATATGTCATGAGCTTTGTAATGTTTTGAACAACCAATAACAAAAAAATAAAGAAAAACAGGCAAAAAAATCATTTTAGAAGTGTACCAAAATATTAAATAATTATCTCAAGTCAGGGTGGTAGCATTATAATCTGTATTTTCTTTTTTATACTTCTCTATTTTCAAAATGACCATCTATTAATTTTATGATTAGTAAAAAAATAATAATAGCTTTTTTAAAATAGATGCTATAAATATCTAATTTATCCTATAATTATATTTCTGGCAATAATAATTACAAAGAATAATATTAATATAAATGAAAATTGCCTTTTGTTTTTATTTTTATTTCTGTTTTTTATTTTTTGCAAAATGTGTGACAAATATCAAAAGGAGATCTGACTATATTCATGAATTTGATTTCTTCACAGATGGTGAATACACTTGACTCCAAGATGCCAAAACAGAATTTTTTTTAAAGATTTTTTTAGTTGTAGAGGACATAATATCTTTATTATATTTATTTTTATGTGGTACTGAGGATCGAACCCAGTGCCTCACACATGTGAGGCAAGTACTCTGCCACTGAGCTACAACCCCAGCCCCTCAAAACAGAAATTTTAATCTGTTGGTATATCTTCCATATAGATTGTGGGTTCATTTCAATGAACTTACTTTTCTCATTATTTGACCTAAACTAATAGTAAACGGCATTTACATTTTCTTTTAATGGTCCAACAATGGTAAAGGAAAATGATGGCAAAACATTTTGTGTTGAGGGAATCAGCTCAGGTTCAGATTTTTTCTGTGGCTAACCCAGAAATAAATAATTTAGAATTTACCATGCTATAATAAGAAACTATGCTAAGATTGACATTATTTCCTAGAAAAAGGATATTTCTATGTATTTGTAGGATTGTGCCAAGAATAGAAAAATTTCCACATTAATAAACCATTGCATACAGAGTAGTTTCCATTGCAGTCCTAAGTTAAATGGGCTCAAGGAACTGATAAGAGACTTTCAGATTTTGTCATCTCCACATGGAATTTAGATTAGGTGATGTTTCCTCCGTTGTCTAAAATTAATGCTAACTTTTCACCAGATGCAAATAAATTTCTGTAACAGTCTGGAAATATCATTACAGCCAAATGGACTATCAGAAAATGCATTAAAAGTCGTTCTTTAAACTCCTGGGTTAACACAGCAGCAGAGAGCCATGTCTGCATGCTTCCTCTCATTCCATCAAAACACCTACAAGAAATATGATAAAGATTAAAAATGATCAAAAAGGAAGGAAAGTTATAGGGAAGATAATATCACATACCATATTTTATTAGAGAATTCCCACTAAAAGCATCATTGATGCAAAGAACTAAAAAGCACATTCTTGAAAGATAAATCGTATGTATCCTTTTTTACTGAGAATACCACAAGCCATATTCCAATGAGTTGGGGGGAAAAGTTACTATTTTCCCAACATGATCCTAATAACCCAGGGATTGGGTTAGACTTCCTTATCTTTAACAGGTCTTAGTTAATTAAACAACACTTTTTACAAGGCAGTGAACCAAAAGTTTAGAATTCTAGGGGGGGAAATGTTGGATTAAAGGAATCTTATTTATCAAAGTATCTTTAATTTCTGCTTTAAGGTTTTATCTGTGTTGGTTGTGCAACCTTTTACTCATTAGGAAGTTTTTGATTTTTTTGTCTATTAATGTTCACTTTATCCAAACAATCACATTACTACCATCATCATTTAGTACTACTAGTGGCAAGAGGCCATTCATTAACAGGGCCTGGTCACTACCTCCTAAAGACACACCTGACTTTTATAACTGAGATGACTAATTGTGATGATATCCAATTACAAATATTCCCCTTTTATTCCTTCATTTACAGAACTGGGAGTTAGGCTTCCTCTATTCTATAACAGAAACATTACTCCTGCAAAGTAGTACATGTGCATATTTCCTCAAAGAGCAAAATAAAATAATTTTGCAGAATATCTCTTGCTTTCATTTCCTTTATTTAAAATCATATAAATTATCCTCTTGGAATGGAACTCCTCAATTATACATGACCAACTGGAAGGACACTAGTAACAGTTTTTCAAGCTCATTCTTTTTCCAAAAGAACTGTCACAAGGCAAGAGGCCAAATGTCTCTATCCACAAGTACAAAATTCTCCAAAGATAACCTACAACAAGCATTAATTCTAGAATTGTTAAACTATGTCAAAGAACAATTGACAGTTTTCCAGAAGCAGAATTTGGTCTTCTTCAGCCCCACCCATTTTTTGTTTCTATAGCCAAGTTCCCAATATATAACAGAGGAGAAAGTAGATGAAGACTGGTAGAAGTTCACTGAATGTTGGGATGCTTTGATACTTATGGAAAAGCAGAAAGGGTGGAAACAAGAATACTTCTGAAAGTAATTCATGGCCAGGGTGGTTGGCAGGGAAGGCACAGGAACAGCAAATGATATCTGTGGCCCTAGCTTATTCATAGGATCAGGCAGTTAAAGCAAGAAACTGAATGTCTTTAGAATCATCAATCTTTGATGAATTATCATTATGAACTTTATCACATATACCTAGATGAGGATTTCTTCCAGTTTATCTTGCTGCTGTTGGGTTGATCTTCCTAACTCCTACATGTAGTCTTCCACATATCTGAAAGCTGGGTTAAGAGGATCCACTGCAGAACTCCAATACATAAGAAAATGGTTGTCACTAAATGAAAAGGCACAGGTTCTGGGATGATTAGGTACCAAAACCCCTACACTAACTCATGCTGTGACACAATAAAGAATTAAACTACTGACAAATCATTGAGATGTGGGACTTACTCAATCAAGAATTTTGTTTACCCTAACTAATACACTAAAATATTCCTGTTTAGTCATTCTTGATTCTTCTCTCTCTTATATTTCACATTCAATTTATCAGCAAATGCTGTCACTTTTAACTTAAAACATATCTAGAATCTGGCCCCTTTTATCACCACATTCACCATCTTCCTGGTCCAAGGCACCATAAGCTTCTAATTGATTAAAGCAATATAGTTCTAACTGGAGTCTGCTTCATTCTTTCAAAACATAAGACAAACTCAAAAATCCCCCCATGGGCTTGCCACCTCACTAAAAGTAAAAGATGAAGTCCTTATAACTTCCCACAACATCCATGGAATCTGGTCCCCAACTACCTGTCTAACTTAATTTTCTGCTAGTTTTCTCCTCCCCCACTCTGCACCTCATATTGGCCCCTTGATATTCCTTGATCAAGCAAAGCTCACTTCTACCTTAGGACCTTTGCACTTAACTAATCTCTGCTTAGAATGCCCTTTTTTCTGGATATGATTCTCACAGACTGTATAAACCATTCCCTCACTTCTTTCAGACTGTTGCTCAAATGTCCCTCATTCACAGGGCCTTTCCTAAGCCCTTCACACCTGTTACTGATTTTGAGAGAAGGAGGTCACTTGTTTTTAATTTATCCTACTGGTCAATAAGGCTGGATACCTGAGACTGCATGGAGCAAAACCTTTCTGACCCACATTAGACTATGACTAAAGAAATACATAAAAGGCTGGGGATACAGCTCAGAGATACAGTGCTTGCTTAGCATGCATGAAGCACTGGGTTTGATCCTCTGCACCAAAGGAAAAAGAAAGACACAAGAAAGAATTAAACTACTGAAATTTTTTTTTGTATAAAAAGCATTGAGATCTGGGGGTTATTTATTATAGTCATTTTCTATATAGAGTTGAGGCTATTTATCATTTTTAAGAATTGAGCATTGACACCAGACTTAGAGGGCATCTAGTCAACAGTTAATTACCTAGCTATGCAGCAAAGTGAAAGGCTAGCTTTTATTTAAAAAAATTATAGACAGTTTAAATGTTGTACTAGATAATCTCTAAAATTTTACATTGTACTGAAACAATTTCTGCAATCCAAAAATAAATACAAATGTTCCATGACTTCTATCCAGATAAACCCATTATAAATTAAAAATATTGTAGGTGAAGAAAACATGTAATACACTCAATCTAATTAATATCACAGTTTAACAACATGAAACTGTTGTTAAACTGTGATATTAATCACAGTTGCCCGTGTTGTTGCCATCCTGATCACGTAGCTGACTGAGAACTGGGGCTCATTTCTGCTGTTTGCATCACAGGAGAATCATAGCAGGGTAGAGATAAATAGTACATCCTCTCTCATAATATAGGCAGCTAACTAGGAAGTAAATCAAATTCAAAACTGGAAGTTAATGGTTGCGATTGTGGCTCAGTGGTAGAATGCTTGCCTAGCACATGTGAGGCATTGGGTTCAATCCTCAGCAACACATAAAAATAAATAAATAAATAAAACAAAGGTATTATGTCCATCTACAACTTAAAAAAAAAAAGGAAGTTCAGTTTCTACTGAACACGTTATCACTCCCACACCACTGCAAACCATCACGCTTGGTAAATTGGGGACTTTGATATTATCAAAGCTTCTCAACTCTTTGTCCCTGGAAGCTGCTATCCAAACCCTCATCTTTCCTTTAACCTAAAAAATCATGAAAAATAGATTGCTCATTGTATATATTTTCACTTCCATTCATTCCTAAACATCTTTCTAATTTGGCTTCTTCTAATGAATTGTTCTTACAGGTTCAACAATAACCTCTTAATTCTTTAATTTAATGATTTCTTTTATAATCTGTAGCCCATTTGGCTCAATAATTAACATTTTTTTGACTCATAGCCATGATGCTAGTATTAAGAATACAAAGGAGGGGCTGCAGTTGTAGCTTAGTGGTAGAGCGCTTGCCTAGCATGTATGAGGTACTCGGTTCAATCCTCAGCACCACATAAAAATAAAGGTATTATGTCCATCTACATCTAAAAAAATATTGTAAAAAAGGATACAAAGAAAAAAGACATAATATTGCTATCAAGGTGATTATAATTTACACTTGAGAGAAGAGGGGTATCAGTTAAATAATTGCATTTTAGGACAGGATTAGGATATTTATTGCTGATGAATGAACAGACATGTGGAAGCATGCATGCATACAAGCATGTTTATATGGGTGAATACAATCTAATAAGTGTTAAAATCAAAACAGTATAAAAGGAGTTTGGGAACACAAGGACAGAAATGTCCTCTGCACAGTATTTGACCCTAATGATTTCATTTTCCCCTTGAAATTCTCTCCTTCTAGGGCTCCCAATATTAAACATATTTTCATTTTTCATCTCTTCTAGATTCCTAGATGTTTCTCCAATGGCTCAAACTCAAAATCATCTCAATCCTTGTTCTTGCCTTTCTTTTAGTCAATATATAAGCTAAATCTTTCTTTAACCTGTCCCCTCCACTCTATCTCTACTTCTTCTGCTTCCTTTGCAGTCATTGTCACTTTATAACACTATTCTATAGCTCTATAAAGGTCAATTGCTATTAGAATATTCCCTTATTAAATGTAGCTCTCAGTCTGCAGTTAGTTACCTTCCTAAAATGTTATTTATGACATTTCCTTACATAACATCTTTTATCATTTTCTACTGATAAAAAAGATGAACATCAAGCTCATAAGTTTGGCTTATAAAATCCTGTGTGACTGCAATTTACTTTTCTGTACCTATGTAAGACTTTATTACCATAGGATTCTGCACTGTGCTTTGAACATACCTATACCTCAATTTCTCTGCCTGACTAATCCCAATATCTAGAAAGTCCTTTCCTGCCACTCTCTGCCTGGAAATAAAACTAATAATGTCAAAGCCAACTTAACTATTATTTTCTTTGTTAATACTTCTTAGCACCACAGCACACCTCCACTATTGCAGTTAGTCAATTCCTAATCTGTGTTCCCATAACACTTTAAGTTACAAAACACTATAATACCAGTCTCATGTATCAAAATTGAGAGGTTTTAATTGTGTTGCATATTTTTCAGAATTTATAAGCAATTAATACTGATATCATAGTTTTGCTTTAATTTGCCTACATATAAATTATGCCAATTATGTAACATAATAAATACTTATCACAGTACCTATCACATAGTTAGTATCCAATAAATATTAGACATTATGTTACATTGCCAAATCAAATGTAAAACTTTCCTACTAACATTTCTCAGTACTTCTGTAATCATTTTCACTGTGATGAACTATTTCCATACTTAGGAATGTGGACACAGAACCCAAGATTTCTGGCTTTTACATCATAATGCATTTTCAATTCTAAATATCCTCAGGGCCTAGACTTTGGAAGCTCAAAAGGTAGAAATAAAGTACCATTTTTCTCTCCAACTTATGGTGTCAGACCTGCCTTCAGCCATGAATACCAAGTACTCTAGATCTGGGACCTACAAATTTTTTTCCAGGAAGCAACAGAGAGTAAACATTGCATACTTTGCAAGATTTTGGGTCTCTGTTGTAAATTCTCAACTACACTCTTGTAACACAAAAGTACCCATAAACAATTTATAAACAAATGGTCATGGCTGTGTTCCAATGAAACTTTGCTTCAAAAAGAGATAACTGGTTACCTTTGGCCCACAGGCCTTTCTACATCCCTGTCCTCAGCAACTTAGTGAGAGCCTGTCTCAAAATACAAAATAATCAAGGGAAATGCTGGAGTGTGGTGAGGGACAAGTGGTGACATGAGAGGAAAATATTTTTTAACATATCGCTGTTCCACTTCTGTATCTCATAATCTAAGATTCTTATGTATCTCATTTCTTTTTCCCCACTATCTTCATCTGATAATTATCTGGCTACATTGTCCATTGTTCTACACTGCCCACTTTAACTTTGTCTTTCTCAGATAATAGCATAACACAAGGTGGTCATGGATGGACCAAAAGGTTTATGTCCAGTAATCCCCACAGTTTTATGTATGTAACATATAATTCAAGTGACAGATCAAAACAGATCAAAAATGGTGACAGGATTAGCCGACAGAAGCATAGATTATCCCATTCAAAGAAGTAAAAGATCCACATAAAACACTGAAGAGAAAAACTGAAGACTTTGTTACTGATAACTGATCTTGCACATCTTCGCTGAAAAACTAAACACTGAAAGATTAAACAAGATCTAAATAAGATCTTGTTTTTGTGGTGGGTGAACAAGAATATATATATATATATATATATATATATATATATATATGGCTCACAAAAATCATTGCATCTTTAAAAAAAATCACTGCACTGTTTATGCTGAGTTAAACACAGAACCAAGAATTTGTGGGAAACAAGAGCTTGAGGATATTGTGGAGCGAGATGATTCAAGATATGAGGATGATGAATGAGAAAATAAATAAGATTCTGGGTGTCTAACTGAGGTGAAGGCTGGTTCCACACCACCATTTGGCTTTCCTTGGAGTGCTGTTAGAAACCATTATTGAAATTTCTAGCTGGACTACATAGGGAAAATGTGCTCTTGTATAAAAACTCAGAACTTTTTTTTTTAATAGTACTGGGAGTCAAACCAAGGGCCTCATACATGGTAGGCAAGTGCTCTACCACTGAGCTATGTCCCAAGCCCTTAAAAATTTTAAATAATTGTAATATAGTCTATTTTCGCTTTGAAGTAAAACCAAAAATTCTCTTAGAACTTTCATGATTATACCTAATTATCTTAATGGGCAATTTTTTTCAGGCTCAGTAGTACACATTTGTAATCCAGTGACTTGGGAGGCTGAGGCAGGAGGATCAAAAGTTCAAAGCCAGCCTTAGCAGTTTAGTGAAGCCTTAAGCAACTTAGTGAGATCTGTCTCAAAATTCAAAATAAAAAGGGTCAGGGATGTGGCTCAATGATTAAGGACCCCTGGGCTCAATCGAAGGAAGGAAGGAAGGAAGGAAGGAAGGAAGGAAGGAAGGAAGGAAGGAAGGAAGGAAGGAAGGAAGGAAGGAAGGAAGGAAGGAAGGAAGATTTTAAATTCCATTTCCTCAATACTTAAAGAATTTCCTAAACAATCGGAGAATTTATAAATTTTTTACAATAGAATGATAAAATAGGATGAATATCAGTGATAATCTAAAGATATAAAGTTAGCATATGGACTAGGATTTTAACTCAAAAACAGGATATTGGTTAATATTTAGTAATAAGCAAGTGACAGCCATATGCCCCAGAGCATGCTAATCCTTTTAGATTAAAAAGAAATAGAAGACAAAATTCTTAAATGAAAAGGCATTTAATGTATATCCATAGTATTAATTTATTCTTGAACTAAGAAGTGTTTTATATATTCAATATATATTTATGAAATATTTGTATTTGTAGGCCACTATCAACATACATTAAAATAACATTTTCTTATGGTTTTGACATAGTAATCTGAATTCCTTCCATGGCATACCTCATAGTTCAGACTAGATTTTCCTTTTTTCTTGTTCATTTAACCTATTAAAAATTATGGTAAAAATATAAAACATAAAATTTATCATTTTAACCATTCTTAAGCATACAGTGAATGTAATAGCATTAAATATATTCACATTGTTGTATTAACATCACCAACATCAATTTTCATGACTTTTTCATGTTGAAAAAGTGGAACTCTGTTTCACTTTTAAATGGTAACTATTATTAAATAGTTAGTAACTAACAAATTGTAACTTATGATGCTTTCCTTCCCAATACCCTGGAAAGCCCCATTCCACTTTCTGTCTCTATAAAATTTGACTGTTCTGGATACCTCATCTAAGTAGAATTAAAACAGTATTTGTCTTTTCATGACTATCTTATTTCATTTACCATAATAATATCTTCAAGGTTCATCCTTGTTATAGCATGTGTCTGAGTTTCCTTTCTTTTTAAGGCTGAATAATATTTCATTGTTGCATATACAATTCATTCACCTATCAGTGGACACTTGGGTTACTTCCTCATTTAACTATTATAAATAACACTGCTATGAACATACATATACAAATTCACATCAACACTCTACTTTCAATTCTTTCATGTATATACCTGGAAGTGGAATTTCTGTGTGGTAGTAGTTACATTCATATCTCAATGCTATTGACCACAGTGGCTGTAACATTTTACATTCCTACCAATAGCATACAAGGATTCCAATCTCTCAACCTCCTTGCCAACTCTTGCTATTTCCTGGGTTTTTGTTTGTTTGTTTGTTTGTTTGTTTGGGGTTTTGGTGTTTTGTTTTGTTTTGTTTTGTTTATATCAGCCATTCTAAGGGGTGTGAAGTGGTATTTCATTGTGGTTTGATTTGTATTTCCCTACTAGACAATGATGTTGAACATCTTCTCATGTGCTTGTCATTTACATATTTTCTTTGGAGAAATGTTTATTCAAGTCTTTTGCCCATTTTTTAATTGGGTTTTTAGATAGCTACTCTTTCTTAAAATCAACTGTTTGCCAAAATTTTGAAATTTGACATTATTCATTTGAAAATCTTTTATGGATTTGATGTTTTTTTTACAAATAAGATTTCACTGATTCCATAATCTGGTATTCTACAAACACCCCAACCCTTCATGTTTCATGACCCTTACTCCATATACTTTTGACCTTTGTGACTAAACATACTGTGATTCAAATAAAGGACTGAAAGTTGTTATTATTGCACTAATGCTGCCTTGGAAGGCCATTTAAAGAATGGAAAAATCATTAGCACTCATGAAATAAATGCTCTCTGAACTTTAACATTTATTCTTTGTCCTTTTAAGTATAAAATGTCTTCTTATCGAGCATTGCTTCTTTAAATTTATAGATTTACTTTCCAAGCCTATTACCATAAGGGAAAACGATTTAGTTCTGATGACAGGGTTTGGGGATGGTGTCTAAATCTTGGCACGTTTATCTGGCACAATCTATGAAACATTCAATTTGGGAAAGTTTTGAAATAACTACTGCTTTGACATTAACGAACACTGTCATATTTTCCCTCTTGTTGGTCCCTGGTCTTCAAAAGATTCTTTAAATTGGGAACTATTATATCCAGACACCAGAAGTTAGAGTCCAAATATGAATCCAACTAATTCTGGTGGGCAAAAAGTCATACTAGATTTATACCACATTTTTAGACACAGAATAACGCTACAATTTTAGTGCATGTAGAAAAACAGCTCAGCTTCCTATTTGAGTCTTGGATTTCTTTTCTATCAGTCAATAGTAAAAGGAAAAGAAAAATACTTAGGAACCAGAGTAGATCCCACATTTATGTGTGAATATTGTCATGAAATGATGTTCACTTGCATATCATGACACTCTACATATCAGCAGAAGTCTTTTAAGAAGAGTAGTATCATCTCTTTGAAAATACTAGAGAATCATTTCATCTATGTTTTGTTAAGTGATTTTATTAATTCCATGGTTTCATAAAGGAAAAACTACCACAATATTTCTATACCCAAAAATTAACTCAATATCATCTTTAAAGTTATTTACTTTTGGAAAAATATTTATTTTAAAATTAGGCATTTAGGAAAATTATTCTCTTTAGTTGTGTTTAAATAATTGAAAGTGTATGTAGGATTAGTCAAAACACTTTTAACCTATTAAATATTATCTTTTCACACTTAACTAGGGGGGGAAAATCTCAGGTTCCTTCTACTTAATGTTATCTTTTTAAATTTCCATGCATTTATTACCATAAAACCATGCCCTTTTGTGCACTTTGCTATGTAAGTGTCCCTTCTTCATCAAACCCAAACATAAAAATACAGTTTTCTCTTGAGTATTTGGATCTTCACCCTTGAAGGCTTCCATAGCCCATAAAATCTTCCTAAGTAAAATTTGTTATGCTTTTCTCTTGCTAACATGTCTTTTGCTATAGAAGTATCATCCATGACCCATTTGATGGGTGATTAAAAGACATTATGCATTTTCATCCCTTATACATACTCAAAGGAAATCAGAAAGGAGGGAAGCAAAGATGGAAAGAATCTACATAAATTCTGAAGCGTTATCCTTTACTCCCAGAAAAACATATTTCTTTAGCAAAAGTTGAATTAAAGAATGTTCACAAGATTCCTTGTCCATGCTGAAGCTTCAAACCCCCAAAGAATGGCCTATATGACAGAACACCAATGCAGGATGTACTAAAAGATTGTGAAATCAGATCTCCTGCCCTTATCTTATCATCCATTGGAAGTACTAGAGAAAAGGTGAACAGATAAATAAGACCTCTAGCAAGGATTTCCTTGGAAAAAGCCTATTCTATGCACTGCTTCTCAACATAGGGGAAGAAAAACCTGCCTACTTCAAACCACATGAGACAGACTTCAAAACAAGCATTGGAGACTTTAGCCTATGTTCTGGGAATTTAGAAATATCTAAGCACCTGTCAAGTACCTTTAAAAAATACCAAAGACAAGATGTTATGGTTACATCAGCAGAACTAACAGAGTTCTGAAATAAACTATACTCCTGTCAACAGTGAGAAAGAGGAGGAGGGTGTTCCCCCTGTAGGCCAAATGACCCATAAGGAGAACAGAACTAGTTTGTCTGAAGAGAAATTCTACCATATGGGCTGCCTATAGCACAAGATGATCCTAACAGAATCACTTTGGGTATAAACAATCATTGGAGAAAAGTGGAAATCATAAAGTGGATAAGAGCCTGAAGTTCTGATATTAGATTGGACTGAACTTTTTAAAATGGAATAAGCATTAAAAAATCTATAGGACTTGCCCGGGATTTTATCCATGAACAAGAAAAATGAGCCAATAATGCAAGTTTATAGAAGTAGGGTGGGAAAGAAGACAATGTCTGCTTGTAATACATCTGTAATGTATGTATGGATAAGAACAAATATTTTAAGATAAAAAGGTTATGCACTGGGGGACAAAATTAAGGCATGCAGTCACTTTCTGGAAATGGTCCACATCTACATATAAAATATAATCTCAGTCCTTAGCTTTAGGGGCTATATTTTTTTAAATTTTTTTGTAGTTATAGATGGACAGAATGTTTTATTTTTATGTGGTGCTGAAGATCGAACCCAGTGCCTTATGCATGCCAGGCAAGCACTCTGCCACTGAGCCACCACCCCAGCCCTAGGGGCTATGTTTTTTTAAAACCATGTAGCTATATGGTTTTTCTTCCCCTGCAGAGATGGTGTCATTATCTGTTTAAATAATGAGTTTAGTATGAAACGTAAATGTTAAGCCATACTTTTGCTAAAGATCACTAACTATGAAGTTAGAGAAAAAATATTTACTGATAGCAGAGGGAACAACAGAGACACCCACCAATTTATAACAGTAGTTTTCAATTATTGTGACTATGAGAGGGCCTTTTAGTGTCAAAAACTGTCATATCCATAACTGAATATTTATTCAGTATAGAAATGAACTAACCTGGACTACTAGTTTTTTTACTATGTTTCTGGGTTTTTTTGGGGGGTATATGTTGGTTGGTTGGTTGGTTGGGGGTTTTGGTTTTGGTTTGGTTTTGTGTTTTTGAGACAAGTTCTTGCTATACTGCCCAGGCTGATCTGAACTCCTAGACTCAAAGAATCCTCCTGCCTCAGCCTCCCAGCTTGTGCCATCATGCCCAGCTTAGACTGTGGTTCTTAAAGTTAAAAAAAAAAAAAAAAAAAACTTTGCCTATTGATATTTGATACTTCATTTGACTTAATTTGGATTCTTTCCCTTTCCTTCTTTTCCTTTCTTACTTTTTTTTACTTGCTCTTTCCTCCCTTCCTTTTTCTTTCTTTTCCATTTCTTCAGTCTTCTTTTTCTCCTTTTCAAAAGTTTATGGACTTACAGAACAGGCTGATTTCTACTTATTCTAACTTTTTAGAAGATGTGGGGCTGGGGATATAGCTCATTGGTACAGCACTTGCCTAGCATCTATGAGGCCCTGAGTTTGAACCCCATCATCACAGTAAATAGGCAAATAAATAAATGAAGGGTTTATGTGGTAAATATACAGAAAATGGTGAATATATATGTGTGTATGTATGTGTGAGAGAGAGAGAAAGAGAGACAGACAGACAGACAAAGACTAGCTCATCCCATAAGAATCTAATGGCAGCACTGTTTTGTTTTGTTTTGTATCCTCATTGCCAGGATATGAATATACAACAAAATGGCTAGACAACTGGTCATACATATTTGGGCTCACATTCTCTGTGATTTACTTTGAAACATTATAGCAGCCTTAATCTAAAGACACTTAAAGCTACATTCCAAAGCATGAACCTCATTTTAATATCCAGAGTTCATAATGAGACAAGTCACCAGGAATTGAGTCCTATTTCTTTTAAAGATTATGATCATATCCTCTAGTGCTTGAACCCCCTCCAGCAGCCACCTCTGAGGTGTCTTGTCTGGCATTCTTCTCTCAGTTTTGGTACTCCAGGCATGCCGGTTTTCTTAGACTCCTTGGGCCCATTGTAATTGGTATTCTCTCCCTGAACTACTTCTCCTCCAGCTTACTACATGGCTGCCTTCTTCTCATCCCTGATGTCTATTAAATGTTACCTCCCCAGAAAGGCTTTCCCTAATCATCTTTCTTCTATTAGCCTCTACCACAGTACTCTCTCTGGCTCTTTCATTACAGCACAATTTGTTAATATACAGCATATTTTATTTTTTAATTTGTTTATAAAATGTCTCTAGCACTAGGCTGTAAGCTCCTTAAAGGCAGGATCCATGTCTTCAATGTTTGCCTGAACACTCAACACAGCCAGGAATATGCAGAAGCTCAAGAAATATTTGTTTAGGGGTGGGGAGGCAATGAAGAGAAGAAACAAGGAAATAAGCAGAGAATTACTTGAACATTTCTTAATCATTCATTACTATTATTTCAATTGTAAAACACAGAATAACAAATACATATCAGCCAGACAGCTTATTTTACAAATATAGTTGAAGTCCTGTGTATATTTCTTCCCTGGCCCATATCCCTTCTCTTCACTCTCCAAGGATAATCATTCTCTGGAATTTAATACTTTTCATTACCATGTATATCTAAATTTTTAGTACACATGAGGGCATTACTAAATATATACATGTAACATTTTGTATGATTTTAACTCTTTATGTAAATGGTGTCATTCTGTATATCATCTTTTGTAACTTGTTTTCCTCACTTTTATTTCTGAACTCTGGAAAGTTTAGGAAACTTCCACTTTCCATTTCCATTCCCATAAGTATATATGTAAAAATAAAACAGTATGTCAGAGGGTAGACTCATTAAACTTCACAAGAGCTTGCCAAATAGCCTGCTAACATGGATATACCATTTACAGTACTACCACCACTGTTCAAGGCTACCCTTGCTTCACTCATAATTTGTACTGTTTTACTTTAAAATGTCTGTCAAGTTCATGGATGAGAAGTGGAATATTTTGTTTCATTTTGCATTTACATAAAGATTACCTAGATTGAGTAATTTATCCTTATCTACCTACTAAAGGATTTCTTTTTGGAGTTTGCCCATTTTTCTGTTGTTTCTCTTCCTTCTTTCCTCACTTCCTCCTCTCTTCCTCTTCTTCTTCCCCTCTCTCTCTCTCTCTCTCTCTCTCTCTCTCTCTCTCTCTCTCTCTCTCTCCTCTCTTTTCTTTTTGATTTGAAAGAATTTTTTTCTATCCTGGATACTAATCCTTTGTCAGTTGTCTTCCAAAAATCTATGACTTATCTTCTTACTTTTTAGGTTTTTTGTTTGTTTGTTGGTTGGTTAGTTTATTTTGTTGGTTTTTGCACCAGGGATTGACGCCTGGGGTGCATATTTCCTGAGCACATCCTTAGCCCTTTTTATTTTTTATTTTGAAACAGGGCCTCACTAAGTTGCTTAGGTTCTCACCAAACTGTTGAGGCTGGCTTTGAACTTTCAATCCTCCTGCCTCAACCTCCCATGTTGCTGGGATTATAGGCAAGTACCACCTTGCCTAGTTTATGGTATCTTTTGATACATAAAAACTTAAATTTTTAATAAGTAGTCAAGCTTATGAATATTTTGCTTTATAGTTTATACTTTTTGTGTGTTATATACAAAATTCTTCCACATCCTGAGCTCATGAAGATATTCCATAATTATGCTTTCTAAAAGTTTTAAAGTTTTGCTATTTATATACAGAACTTAAATCTATCTGGAACATCACTTTAGTGTCTCCAATAAACTTGAAATTCACTTTTAACTTTTTTCATAAGGATAAAAAATTATTCCACCATCATTTACTCTAGAATTCATTCTTTAATGATCTACAGTTTAAGCTACAAATTTATATATATAAATATGTTACACACCACACACACACACACACACACTTCCACATATGTGGCAGTCTGTTTCTGAGCTCCAGAATTTATCACATGGTCTATATCTATTTACTTATGTAAGTACCACACTGTCTTAATTATTGTTATATAATAAGCCTTAATATCTAAAAAGGACAAATCTGCCTAACATGTTCTTTCTAAAAACTATCTTGACTATCTTTTTACCTTTGTTCTAGTAAATGCTATTCTTTTGCTTCATACAACTCTCAAGCATTTTTTATTTAAAATTAAAGAGTAAGTCTAACTCTGTTGAATATTCCCTGTGAATTGAGTCCAGAGGTCCTGCATGAGGACTTTATGAGGATTTCTGCACTCTGTCCATGAAAGGCAAAAGCTTAAAAAGATGCCATTGAGGAATTCACAAAAGTCAAAATGGCATTTTTCCAACCCCTTTTCTAAAAGAAAAATAAGAAATTTATTTGAAATACACAATGTTCCCACAAACGTGGTGTAATCAATAATATATTTATCCTTCCAAAAGGAAGGAGTAATGAAGTGAACAAAAAAATAAAGAAAAAGAAATATTTTTAAATGTGAAGAGGAGTCTTACTGCTAAACTTTTATAAATAACATACATGGAAGACACAAAGGAAAAAAGTACAACTTAAAATTAAATTGTTAAGGGACGCACCATTGTAAATCTACAAGTATAAAGGGCTATGCAGTGGTTGCTTTGACTTAAAAAGCTTTCTCAGGAGGATCAAAAGTTTGAGACCAGCCTAAGCAACCTAGAGAGACCCTGTTTCAAATTATAAATGGTTAACAAATATATGAAAAAAAGTTCAACGTCTGTAGAAATTAGAGAAATGCAAATTAAAACTACACTGAGATTTCATTTCACTCCAGTCAGAATGTCAACTATCAAGAACACAAGCAATAATAAATATTATTGAGGATGTGGGGGAAAGGATACACTCATACATTGCTGGTGGGACTACAAATTGGGGCAACCACTATGGAAAGCAGTATGGAGATTCCTCAGAATACCTGGATGGAATCACCATTAGATTCAGCTATCCTACTTCTCAGTATATACCCAAAGAAGTTAAAAATCAACATACTAGAGTGACACAGCCACATCAGTGTTTACAGTAGCACAATTCACAATAGCTAAACTACGGAACTGCCTGTGCCCTTCAACAGATGAATGGATAAAGAAATATTTCTCAGTCATAAAAAATATTTCTCAGTCATAAAAAAAGAATGACTTATGACTTTTGTTGGTAAATGAAAGGATCTGGGGACTTTTATGCTAAGTGAAATAAGTCAATTGCAAAAAAAACAAAGGTCAAATGTTCTTTCTGATATGTGGATACTAATATACAATTAGGGAGGGGGAGAACAGAAGTTCAGTGGATTAAACAAAGGGAAATGAAGGGGAGGGAGAGTGGATATGAACAGGGAAAACAGTGGAATGAATCTGCTATAATTTTCCAATGTACATATATGAATACACCACCAGGAAAACTCCACATCAAGTACAACCACAAGAATGGGATCTTATTTATTATAAGTTCTACTCTATATATGTATAATATGTCAAAACATACTACTTTCATGTATATATGAAAAAACAAATTTTTAAAAAAGAAAAAATGTATAAATATGTACCTTCACAGATTCTCTCTACCTATTAGTTCACATAAAACATTGCTATTTTCTCCAAAAGTAATGTCTAGTGAATGGTAGCCTTTTTTCACTCTAAAATTATTATTGTCATTGCTACACATATTAAATATACATAAATGGAATATGCTGTACATCCAATGAAATATCTTAATGATTAATTAAGGTAAGGGAAAAATAGTCATAAGATGGAAAAATGACACACATTAAAAAGATAATAAGAATAGCAGTTCTTAAATACTACAGTAACTTCATTTATCTATGTCATAGATATTCTACAATTTTCTATTAAATAAGGGAAGTAAACATTATAAAAATATGGAGGAAATTAAATGTCAGATACTTTACAGATAGAGAAAATATTAGCATCCTGAAATAATTTTTATTTCTGACCTATTTTCTACCCACTAGGGGAAAAAATGCACTGTTTTTCCTTCTTGAAAGGGCACGCAAACATTTTTTTTCCATTATTATGTCCAATCTTCAACACTGCTATCATGATGGAGTATTTTCTGCAATTGCAGAATAGGAAAGACAAATCTGAGCATTCGAAAAATCCATATTGTGCTTCTCTAGGTAGAGGAAAAGCATGAAACTAACTTTCCTTGTTTTTGACATCCTTCTTCACAACTTGGAGAACACAGAGGTGGTTGTATTTAGTGCACTGAGGACTGCCAACATTTAAGGTACAAGAACCATCTGTCATATTAGTTTGGAGTTCACTGTTAGAAAATCTAGGTTTGCAACTTTTGATATCTGTTCTAAGTAGTTGTAGTTTCCTCTTTTTTATGTGCTGGACTAAATAATTCTGAGAGCCCCACTGTGGATGATACGTTTACTTTGTTGGATAGTTGAGTTGTATAATTTGTTCTTTCCTTGGAGGGGTGCTAAATATCATTAAACATTTTGTAGGAAGACAGTTTTGATATTTCCCATTTAGTATCAAGTTTTGGCTTTTTTCCCCCAAATACTGGATTTATTGCTAAAATCAGGTAAGACAAGAGTTATAATTCCAAATAGAGTTTTCCAGTTGACCTTCATCTTTGTATCTATATTCTCAAAGCTACTACAAGGGTATTTCACAAGTTGTTGATGGCAATAGAATTTTATTCATTCTTAAGCACTAAATCAATAGGCCTTGAAGTTGAGCAAGTCTAGCAGATGGCCTATTAGTGTACAGACCACACAGGTCCCCTGCTGTTCAAATCCTCAGCTAGATGTCCAAATGATTATAGTATTTCTAGCTGCAGTTTGCATGCATTAACATGTTGAGGAGGGTTTTTTTTGTTTTTGTTTTTGTTTTGACAATGAAGACAGAAATATGTCATTCTGTTATTCTCCCCTAAGTGACACACAGTTACTTTTCAGGAGTATTAACAATTAAAACGCTTCTAAACTTTACTGTTTAAAGACCACTGATCCTGTCGTATGGTGCCTATAAAAGAAAATGCTGAAATCACTTAACATCTTCACAAGGTGATGGGTCTGTTGAGCTGTTAACTGACAAACTTTAACAGCTGGATAGAAACCACTGTCAAAGATGGCTTCATTTTTGATAATGTTCCCAACCCCAGGCAATACTTTCTGATCTAACAACATAACACATAGCATCCAAAATGTCTGCTTTTTAACTTCACTTTCTGCTCTTAAGAAACTAAATTTAGGTGAACATACATCTAAATCTAATTCTTCCATCCTTCTTATTCTCTGTTGACTTTCCATTGAGTTTCTAAGTTCTCAGAGAAACAAACCAAATATTTGGTGAGCTGCCCTTCAAAATGGGAGAAACTCCATTTTTACTTGTATACACATGTGGATTAATTATAATTAAGTTTTTCATTTCAGAAAGAGTCTTAGGAAGACATTTCAGGAGGCTAGGTGTGACAACACAGTGCCCTCCGCCCCACACTCTATAAAGTACTTTTTCTCCTGTTGGTTACTGCCTGGCCCTGGAGCCCTAGCACCTTAATTTTCTCTCGATTCAGAGTACAACCTGGTTCTTCTATCTCACTTGTCAATGCCCCTGCTTTGTGGCCCACTAGCTGCAGGGCCTGATGAAAAAACTGCTGTGCAACTTCACCTCTGCGCCAGCACTGACTCCATTGCCTGAAAATAGCTTTTTAAACACTGCCCCCTAATGTGCATACTCAGCTTCCTCTGAAATGATAACAGGACATACTAATAAAAACAATCAGGTCCTTCCTCCCTTGAGATCAGTTTAGCATTTTTGTCTTGCAGACCAGATTTCATAGACTGAGGCAATTTCAACCACACAACTGTCAGAGTGCATTAAAGTAAATCTCCCAGCCATTCTAAGATTACTCTCATCAGCAATGAGGCCAACATGTGAGTGAGAACAGACGATTTGGGCTTGGACAGCACTGACAAGACAGCAATACCACTGGGAAACATCAGGAAAGTCTAGGATTCCAATCATGACATGTGCAACCTTAGACTGATATAATCAGTCTTATTAAAACATTGATTACTGGGCTGGGGTTGCAGCTCAGTGATACAGCACCTGCTTTGCACGTGTGAGGCACTCGTTTTGATACTCAGCACCACATAAAAATATATAAAGTTATTGTGTCCATCTACAACTAGAAAAAATATTTTTAAAAAATTAATTACTGAAAATACCAAACTTCTACAAAAGAGAACTTTGCTTTATAATGACACAAGCTCATGACCCATAAGTGATTTTTGCTTCCAGAATCTGTTTAATTTAGACTTTCTGACTAGCAAATTTGTTCATGATTTCCACCATTGCAAACATGATTACAATAAATGAAAAAGAATGGCAAAAATAATTCTCAAGTAGAGCAGTTCAGTGTCTTATAATCACAAAATTCATGTCAGCACTTAATTAACAATGATCTGTCTGAGTATGGAAGACATTTAGTCACTTTATATTAAGCCAAGAAACCTGAATTTTAAGCCAATCTGCTAATAAATAGCAGTGTACCCTTAGGTCTTTTAAACATTCTGGACCTGTTTCCTTATCAGGAAATAAAGGAGAATAAACTGTAAATGTTATTCTACAGACCATCAGAAGGTAGGAATGGAGAAAATTACAGAATAATGAGAAGTAATTTTTCAGATTACACATGCCTCTGCCTGGCACCCTTTTACTCTCCTGTTCTATCACAGAAACCATATGATCCACCCATTCTCCCTTAGCTGAGAATTACTGGGTTAGATAATCTTTCTCCAAACCTCTTTGTACATTAAAATACACAATTTGAGAATTGGCAGAAAATTTAAAGATTCTCCAGTCATAAATCAATACCCAATAAAACTTTCAACCTTAACCTCAGTTAGTTATAAATGTGAACCTTTGGGGAATGTAAGATTCCCCAAGTGGATAACTTTTTATTTGGCTGAATGACACAATAAAATGCATTATTTCCTATTTTCATCCTTGAAACCCATGCTCTTTGCCATGGGTGTCTTTTAAATGTCTGCCAATCTTATAGGTGTGAAATAGAATATTATTTTGCTTTAATTTACATTTGTCTAAAGACTACTGAGACTGAATGAAACCATCATTGGTATTGGGTTTGGCCATGTGACTGCTTTGAAATCAGTAAAACTATCCCCTTTACAATAGCCTGTTAACAGATGTGATGTAAGAAGGAGACTTAAATATGCCTGTGGAATTGGGCTTGTTCTCTAGTGCTCCCACTTTTCACTATGAGATCATGCATTTGGTAGCTGCTTGTCCAGGAAAAATAAAAGACATGCAGAGAAGACCGGGTCCCTCAACCCACAACTTAGAGCCAAACCTAACCATTCTATATCACCTGACTCTCAGCCAATCACAGACATAGAAAAGAGAAATAGTTATTTTAATATAAGTTTCCACATGTTAGTTATATAGCATTTTGTAATAGGATAATTAAAAGATGTTAATTTACCTATCTAAATACTTTAGACCTGGGCTGGGGTTGTAGCTCAGTGGTAGAGCACTTGCTTCATACACGTGAGGCCTGTGATTGATCCTCAGTACCACAAAAAAATAAACAAACAAAAATAAAGACATTGTGTCCATCTACAACTAAAAAATTTTTTAAGTACTTTAGACCTTAATATTTCCATTGGATTTGAAATTCTAAGGAAAAAAATCTCTCTTCTCTGTCACAGATATAAAAATTGATATGTAAATACAACAATAAAACTTATAACTTATTACATACAGAAAAAAAACAGTAACTCTAAAAAAGAGTCAGATCTAGTGATAAAGAGAGATCCACCTTATGTAGAACCTGTCTCTCAACTGGATTCAAGAAAGAAGTTAATAACTCCCCTAAGCAGCTCAGCAAGACTCTGTCTCTCTAAATAAAATATAGAAAAAAATCATTATCCAAAGTACATGCATGAAGACATGAATTGATGTGAACATACTTTATATACAACCAGAGATATGAAAAATTGTACTGTATATGTGTAATAAGAATTATAATGTGCCGCAGTCTGGCTGGGCACAATTCAGGAGCCACTTGTCAAAAGAAACGAACTTTATTTTTAGAACCACACAGGCCAAACAAAAAAGCTCCTCAGGAAAACCTTCAGAGCCCAACTGCCACCACCAGCTTCCCACAAGCCTCTCCCACAATCCTTCTGCTCTTGAGGCCGATTGGCTGGGTCACGTGGGCAGAGCCAAAAAAGTCCCCCAATGAGCAGCTCCGTGGTCTGAAAGGACAGGGAAACAGCCCAATGAGCATCACCGAAGAGGAGCCAATCAGCTAGAAGTTGCTGGGGCCGCTGTGAGCCAATCATCAGCTGGCAGTCTGAAAGTTTGCTGGGGCCCCTTCGGCTGTGGCTCTCAACAATAATGCAGTCTGCTGTCATTTATTTTTTTAAAAATTTTTTAAAATTAAATAAAAGAAAAATAAATAAAGATTTAAAATTGAAAAAAAGAAAAAAGCTTGGATGTGGCTCAGTGGTTAAGCACCCCTGGGTTCAATTCCAAGGACTAAAAAAAGAAGAAGAAGTTAATGACCATTACAGCTTTTCATCCCACCTAAAATAATAATCATGTGAAAATTGCATTTACAACTTACTTTATGTTATGATAATACCAAAAAGATAATTATACTGAAAAACAAAATATTATAATAATCAACCTGAATACACAGAAATATAAGAATTTTGTTATAATTTTATGACTAATAAACATTATAAACAACAGACATTATGGCTTTTTTGCTGTAAAACAAGATTTTTTAAAGATGAATTTACTGTAACATAAGGAGTAAAGTTTTTGCTTAGTTCTTTTTGAAATCTTTTTAAATGCACTAGTTCCTCTCCCTGCCTTAGGAAAAGACTTAAGGTATAGTGACTTATGTCAATAATTGAATATTTACATCATGTACAAGTTCTTTTGGTATCTTAAATCAATGATAACTTTAGAGTACTACAGACAAGCCAAAGAAGAAATAGCAAATGAGGCCAAGTATGCACTCATCCAGGTTATCCTCTGGAAGTTTTTTCAGAAAATGTATGCATATCTTTACCACTTCTCTATGAAAAGCAAAATGCAGAGATAATGGCAGCTATTTAAAACTCTTTAGTCAAGTTTTGATTACTCATTCATTGATTCAAGAAACAGTTGTTGAGCCCCTACCATGTGGGAACAGAACAAGAACCTGCAGGGAAAGAGGGAGAGAAAGGCAAGTAAAGAGGCAAACACAAACATGTACAAGAATACTCAACCCAATCTTTAGAGACGAAGAAAATCTGAACAAAAGTAATGATATCCAAGCTGAGATCTAAAGGAAAAGGGGAGAGTGAACAGGTTATAGCAGAAGAACAGTGTTCCAAACAATGGGAACATCATGGTCAACAACCTCAGAAGTGAGAAAGAGCATAGAAAATTTAGGAAATACAAGTAATTCAGGTCAATGAATACATTATGCTTTATGTCTTTCTGCTCAAACTCTCTACACTGTTAAGCTTAAACTGGCTATGAAAATAAACTGTTTATGTACTTGACTTCTAGGAGGTTCTCTTCCTATGCCTTTAACAATTCCTTTTTAAGGAAAGAACACTTCTGAACTCATTTTATGAAGCTGGTATCACCCTGATACCAAAGCCAGACAAAGACTCAAAGGAAACAAAATTTCAGACAATGTCCCTGATAAACACTGATGTAAAAATTATCAATAAAATACTGGCAAATTGCATATAAAAACATATTTAAAAGATAGTGTACCATGATCAAGTGAGGTTCATCCCAGGGATCAAGTTTAGTTCAATATATGGAAATCAATAAACACAGTTGACACATCAATAAACTTAAAGACAAGAATCACATGATTATCTCAAGAGATGCAGAAAAACATTCAAAAAAATTGAGAATCCATTCATGCTCAAAACACTAGAAAAACTTGGCATAGTAGAAACATAACTCAACATTGTAAAAGCTGTATATGCTAAACCCAAGACCAACATCATTCTAAATGCAGAAAATTTGAAATCATTCCCTCTAAAAACTGGATTAAGAGGGAATTCATGTCTCCACCACCACCATCACCCTGTGATTCAACATAGTCCTGGAAACTCTAGTCAGAGCAATCAGAAAAAAAGAAAGAAACCAAAGGGATATGAATGGGAAAAGAAGAACTCAAAATACTCCTACTTGCCAAGGACATGATTCTATATTTAGAACACCCAGAAAAACTCTACAAGAAAGATCATAGAACTTGTAAATGAACTCATCAAAGTAGCAGGGTTTAAAATCAAAACCAATAAGTCAATTGCATTTCTATACACCAAGGATATATCAGCTGAAAGAGAAATCAGGAAAACTATCCCCTTTATAATAGCCTCAAACATATAATATATTTGTGAATCAACCTAACAAAAGAGGTGTAAGACCTCTATAATGAAAACTACAGAACACTAAAGAAAGAAACTGAAGAAGACTTCAGATAATGGAAATATCTCCCCATGTTCCTGGATAGGCAGAATCAATGTTATCAAAATGGCCATACTGTCAAAAGTGCTATGCAGATTTAAGGCAATTCCTATAAAGATTCCAATGATGTTCTTCACAGGAATAGAAAAAGCAATCATGAAATTCTTTTGGAAAAATAACAGGCTCAGAATAGCATGCTTAGCCAAAAAATGATGCAGGAGGCACCACAATACCAGAACTTATATTATACGACAGGGCTATAATAACAAAAACAGCATGGTATTGGCACAAAAACAGGCATGAAGACCAACAGAACAGAATGGAACACACAGAGACAAACCCACCTAAATACAATTATCTCATACTAGACAAAAGCACAACAAACATACATTGGAGAGAAGATAGCCTCTTCAACAAATGGTGCTGGGAAAAATGGAAATCCAGACATAGTAAAATGAAATTGAACCCTTATCTTTCACCCAACACAAAACTCAGTTCAAACTGGATTAAGGACCCAGGCATTAGACCAGAGACCCTGTGCCTACTAGAAGAAAAATATAGGCCCAACACTCCATCATGTAGACTTAGGAACCTAATTCCTCAATAAGACTCCTAAAGCACAAGAAGTAAAATCAAGAATCAATAAATGGGATGGTATCAAACTAAAAAGCTTCTTCACAGCAAAGGAAACAATTGATAACATGTACAGAGATCCTACAGACTGGGAGAAAATCTTCACCACCAGTACCTCAGATACGGCATAATTTCCGGGATATACAAAGAACTCAAAAAACGTAACACCAAAAAAAAAGAAGAAGAAGAATCCAATCAATAAACAGGCTAAGGAACTGAGAAGTACTTTATAGAAGAAGAAATACAAATGCCCAATAAATATATTAAAAATGCTCAACATCTTAAGCAATTGGAGAAATGCAAATTAAAACAGTGTACACTGAGATTCCATCTCACTCTAGTCAAAATGGCAATTATAAAGAATACAAGTAACAATAAATGTTGGCAAAGATATGGGGAGAAATGTACTCTCATACATTGTTGGTGGTACTGCAAATTGGTGCAACCACTATGGAAGTCAGTATGAATATTCCTTACAAAACTTGGAATGGAACCACCATTAGACCCAATTATCCCACTTCTTGGTCTATACCCAAAGGACTTTAAAACAGCATATAACAGTGACACAGCCACATCCATGTTTACAGAAGCTCAACTCACAATACCCAAGCTAGGTGTCCTTCAAAGGATGAATGGATAAAGAAAATGTGACATACATACACACTGGAATGTTACTCACCATAAAGAAGAATGAAATTATGGTATTTGCCTGTAAATGGATGGAATTGGAGAATAACATGCTAAGTGAAATAAGCCAAGCCCCAAAAAACAGAGGCCAAATGTTCTCTCTGATTTGTGAATGCAAACCCAAAACAAGGGAAGTAGGGGAGGGGAATAATAGAAATCCACTGGATTAGACAAAGGGAAATGAAAGGAAGGGAGGAATAGGGGAATAGGAAATACAGTAGAATTAATGGGTCATAATTTTCCGAGCCTTGAATTTGTGTTCACAACCAGAGTAACTCCACCTCATGTACAACCACAAAAGTGGGATCCTAAATAGAATAAGTTATACTCTATGTATGTATATTCTGCCAAAATACATTCTACTGTCATGTATAACTAAAAGAACAAATAAAAAAAGAACATGGAAGATATAAACCAAAGCCACATAGTTAAAACCATTTCTAATTTTTAATGAGAAATATAAAATCTCTTGAGCATATGTTGGGGAAAAATTCCTTTTCAACCTTCTCTACCGTGTCCTAGTTATCATCTACACTTCTAGTCACTGGAGTGAATTGACCTCAACTTCAAGTACTGTCCTTTTTCTTCTGCACTCACTCTCAAAAGATTGCACCCAGAGATCACATTTGCTCACAACTACCAAATATTCCATCTTCTCTGAACTCTTGACTCTTAGTTCCAATCCTTTGCTTCACTTCCCCACTTGACTATCTAACAGACATCTCAAAGATAAATCCAAAACCTGACTCTTGACATTTTCCCCACAAATTTTTTTTCCTGGTTGTTCATCTTAGTAAATAGTAATTTTGTTCTTCTAACTGCTCAGGGAAAAATCTTAACATCATCCTTAACCCTACTCTTCCTCTGATACTCACCTATAATCCATTTGCAAATCCTATCCATTTTAACCTGAAAACATTCAGAATCCTATCACTCTGCAACTGCCTGCACCACTACCACTCTAATTCAAGCCATTGTCATCTCTAGCCTGGTACTTTCCAACAGCTTCATAACTGTGCTTCTGCTTCTGCCTTTGTTCTCTACATCCATTCTCAATACAGTAGCTAGAGATATCCTTTTTAAAATATGTCAGATCATATCATTCTTCTGCTCAACCCTCTTTTAGCTTACAATGTAACTCAGGGTAAAGGCCAAATTCCTTAAAAGTAGCCCATGAGTTTTGTTTTGTTTTGTTTTGTTTTGTTTTTATGATCTTGCTAATGAATATATCCCTGGTTTTCTTCTTATGACATTCCCCCTTACTCATTCTGATTCAACCATACTGACATAGCTGGTCCTCAAACGTAGTCAGTTCCGTCTTTCAAATATTTAAATGGTACACTCTTTTACTTTATTCAAGTCTCTGCTCAAATGTCAGCTCCTCAATGAAGCCTTCTCTCTATTCCCAGTATAAAACATCTCCTCTTTGCCCCATCCCTCTTGTCCCGTAGCCCTTATCTGTGTTAAACTGAATTAAATAAATATATATTACATATATATTTCCCTCTCCTAGAATATAAATCTTCTAGAGAGCACATGTGTGGTTTCTTACTCTTGCAACCAGAACTATAGAATACTGCCCAGATCATAAGCGTACAATAAATATCTGATAGATAAATAAATAAAAACTAAAAAAATATCATAAATTTTTATGACAAAACTATTAACAAGTTTCTATTTTAAGAGCCACTTAAAATATGAAAAACTAAGTAATACTGTGACTTTTTTCCTTATAATCTGCACGCATACACACACACACAAGGTTCACTGGAAAGGCCTTAACAATCAAAAGACTTTATAATACTCTTCTCCTTCCCTTGGTTGGCACTTCCTGATACATTATAGGGATACATTCAGTTTCTATGTTATATTAAAATCAATCAATATTTCACCTATAATTCATCTGTATTAGTTGATAACAGTACTTTGTAAACATTTATAAAACATCAATATAGAAAAATAGCAAATCCATAGGCAGACAATTCAAAGAAGAAATACAAACAGGGCTGGGGATGTGGCTCAAGCGGTAGCGCACTTGCCTGGCATGCATGTGGCCCAGGTTCCATCCTCAGCACCACATACAAACAAAGATGTTGTGTCTGCCAATAACTAAAAAATAAATATTAAAAAAAAGAAATACAAACAGTAGATAAATATATGAAAATGTTCATTTAAGTTAATATTTCCTTAATGTTTAATAGTCTAAA